>NC_134113.1:80037500-85875000 GCF_040939455.1 Microcebus murinus
TTTTGGCCTACCTTAGCTTTTGACATGCCTTCCTCACTACACTTAATAATTTCTAAGCTTTTGGTTTAAAGTGAGAGACATTCAACTCTCCTTTTACTTGAACACGTAGAGGCCATTGTAGGATTATTAATTGGTCTAATTTTTAATATTATTGTGTATCAGGGAATGGAGATGGCTGAGGAGAGGCAGAGAGACAAGAGAAAGGCCTGTTAGTGGAACAGTCAGAACACATACAGTATTTATTTAAGTTCACCGTCTTGCATGGATGTAGGTCATTATGCCCCGAAACAATCACAGTAACATCAAAGATCACCAATCACAGATCACCGTAACAGAGATGATAATAATGAAGATTTTTGAAATATTGCAAGAATTACCAAAATGTGACACACATACATGAAGTGAACACATGGTGTTGGGAAAATGGCACCAACAAACTTGTTCAATACAAGGTTGCCACAAACCTTCAATTTGTAAAAAAAAAAGGACAGTATCCATTGAATACTGAATGCGGTAAGCAAAGCACAATAGAATGAGGTACGCCTGTGTTTTTATTCCAGGACCCATGATAATGCTTTTCAGAAAATAGGCATGCATGTAACAAATTTTGTAAGCATGTTTTTTTCCCCCCCATGGGGATGAGGGGGAGGTGGATTTTTAAAGTGTAATTTAGGAGTTTTGACAAAATTGCTTAATTTCCATTTGGAAATAGAAGTTAAGAAAATTGAAATGTACTAGGTAGCCAATTAAAAATAGTATAGAAAATTGAATATGTTATTAGAGTATATTAGTAAACCAAAGTGGAGTAATAGAAACATTATGTGGTATTGAGAGATGACATACATGGGGATAAAACAAAAACTTTGGCTAGAAAATTAGATTAAGGTTAGTAGAACTGGAATAATTAGGTGTTTCAGTCTGATGAAAAGCTGTATGACACAATGGTTAAAAGCACATTAGAAGGAATTAGAGACATGTGGATTTGGATTATTTATTGTTTAATTTGAAGCCCATGGCTTAAATTCAGTTTCTGTATGTGTGAAGGCAGTAATAATATCTCCTACCTATAGGTCTAGGAGGGAATCAAAGAATCAACCCAAGTGCCCATCAGTACATGAGTGAATTAATAAAATGTGGTATCTGTATAGCATGGAGTACTACTCAGCTATAAAAAAATACCTTTTATATTAACCTGGATGGAGCTGGAGACCATTCTTCTAAGTGAAATATCCCAAGAATGAAAAAATAAACACGACATGTACTCACCATTAAATTGAAACTAATCGATCAACACTTATGTGCACGTGTGGAAATAACATTCATTGGAAATCAAGCAGGTGGGGGAGGGGGAGGAGAGGATGGATAAATTCACACCTAATCTGTACAATGCACACTATCTAGGGGATGGACACACTTATAACTCTAACTCAAATGGTACAAAAGCAATTTATGCAACTAAAATATTTGTACCCTGTAATATTCTGAAATTACACATAAAGAAAAAAAAAAACTCTTATCATGATTCGTATATTAATGAGTTTAATAAATACTGGTTTTATTATTTTTCTCAGAATATACTCTCAGGTTCTCAATGAAATCTGAGGTTAATTATGATAAAGAACTTTGTAGTCCAAATATTTTAAGGGAAAGAGATAGCAGCGCCCATATTGCTATCAAAGTGATATATAATACTACCATAGAAAAAGCAAAAATAAAGATATATGCTGAAAGGAGAGTGAAAACTTCAGTTACACAAATTGTCAGGGTTTGGAATTGACACCCAAGTGAAAGCGTTGAAAGCTTCATCATTTAGGTCATCTCAAACTTGGTTTTACCACATCCATGGAATCCTGTGGTCAAATTCTTATCCTTTCCACTAGTTAACATAGTTCTTCCATGCACAGACCTGCTATTGACTTCCCTGTTTCCATGCACAAAGCTGTTATTCACTTCTAGGAAAGTCAGTGGCTCTGTGGAATTGGATAAGGATTTGGCCTACAGTGAGTGATTTGAATGAATGAATTTGGAATTGGCAAGAAAATACAAACATATGCCACATTTACTTGGTATATTCATGCTTCAAGAGAACTCAGGTAGCACGTAAATTCAGGGTAAAAAGCCAAGAGATTTTCAGCAAGAACCTATTACAAAGTCAGCCTAAATCTATATTTATTATTGTTATATTTAAAGAACAAATAAAAAAAATATTTAATTACTGCTCCTTGGAATGTACAAGGCTGAAGAGTTTCTTTGGATAAAGTCATATATGGCCCTTGCTATTTACAGTGCCGATAATGTCAGAAGGGAGAACTAACAGTCATGTCACAGGCTAATTTAACATATGTAAATTTATTGGTTATTTTTAAAACACACTTTTTTTTTAAGCCAGTCTTCATTGGATGGATTGATATTGGACTACTTGCAAATTAAGTGGTATTCTTTGCTTCTGTAGGCAAAATACAACCAAAGTATGTGGTGGTCCATTTGTATGCTGGCATTAGGTTGGAGAGAATCTGAACCATCTCCTATTTTCAGTAGTGGACAAATTTCTTCTCTCAATATTATTGCTCATGCAATTTTCAGTACCAGAGACATTGGGCCTTTAAAAACGGAGAGATGTTACATTTTTGACAGCTTTTCCCTTCCACTGACTGAAACAATAAAAATAAACATGAAGCTGTCTCAGTGGCCTCTGCATATTATGTCATTTGCATGTGATTTCCTTTGCTTCTCTAGATAATTGAATTTATTCAGGCAATTTATTTTTTAGATGTGTAGTCTCTGTGAATGGAAACATCTTAACTAAAGACAACCCTTTTATTTCCTCCTAATGAAATATATACATGTATGTGTATTCTTCTATTAGAACCAAGGGAGTAGAAGGAAAATAATGGAAAAACCAAAAATGCACCGTAAAAAAAAAATTAATTAAAGAGATGAAGTATGACTCTTGTAACCAAATATTCTTTGTGTTCACCCCTGTCTATGTTCAAGGTCTCTAGGTGCTCAATAGGAACTTTTTAATTATTTTCCCCTGTTTAGTGTTGCTAAGTATAATGAGTAGAAAGCAGCAGACTTTTGTAAGAAGCCTCTGTGTGTGAATCACCTCAGAGCTAGTAAGCATAGCAATATCTGGTTGGTGTCCATCCTGAGACACAGTCTTAATACATTTCAGGCTTAAAATTACTATTTAAATTGAGCTATATTAGTCAAACAGTGTAGCCTTATAACACAAATAGCCTGTATTCTCTTGGTCTTGGAAATATAAAGAGTCCATGCTTTTATTTTGGATTGGCATTTTTGTGGGTTATTGAGCACCAACCCAGTATCACTTTGAGATGTCAAAAATGTCCAGGGATATCTTTCAGAAGACAGGAATTCGAGAAGAATTGTAGAAGACAGCACATTTATCCAAAACCCCAAATTATTAATCTCCTCTCTGCACTTCATAGGATTTAGTATAACTTAAATATGATTTCATTTTTATATGTATATCTTCCCCAGGTTCCCATGACAAAGTAATTTACTAATGGGGAAAATTTTAGAGGCTGAATGAAACAGCACCAAGAATTCAGCATTATAAGAACCCAAGCATTGTAAGGGAACGTTGTTTCAATTTCTAATTTTCCCCTTTATTTTTACAGTGTTGTCTTTTTGTCATATTTTAGTTTTACTTCCTAGAATAATTAAATCCTTTATGTTGACATTTTTGTTTTAGAGCCTTCTGATTTTCCCATTTCTCTCTGTGTTTTGTATATTCTATGTATTTTCATTATTATTTCTATGTTGGCATTGCTTTTTTACAAAACACCCTTCACCCTTCAAAATCTAATTATAAAGATAAGCTTTCAAAAATTTACATGGTAAACCCAAGTCATTGAAGGAGGTGTTACCCACTTACAGCTGCCATTTTTAGACACATGTGAAGAGGGCTTAGCCATTTGCTCTTCTCCCTGGGGACACTCTCTGAGAGCTTATGACCTAAAATGGATATTAATCATTCACTGGAAAGAAATGCTTCATAAATCATCATTTTAGAGCCTTTATTTCCTCACCTGTATCTTGTTCTTCCAGGCATATCTACATTCTAATGTTTCACACACGAATTTTAAAATCTCAGATAATAAACTCATCATTTGTATCTCGTGAGGGAGATTATTGGCACCTACTATTTACAGTGCTGGGGTCAGACATCAGGTCTTAAACTCAAGTTATAAACTAATTTAGTGCAGTGGATTTATTAAAACTTCCTAGATATACTGACTCTATTTTTAAAATCATCTGTTTGCTAACCATTTTTGTTCTGTCAATACCATAATCATAATTTCAACTTCTCAAGAAAAAAAAAACATAAAATATGTTTATCGTTAACTCCTTTCTTATTATTTTCAAGTTATCTAATCCTGCCATTACTTCCTTCAGATTGTCCCTACAATTTGATTTTTTTTTTTTTTTTGGCTTTTTTTTCCCCTTCTCATGGGAAAGTAACATAAATGGTAAAAAAACAAAAGAATATATACAAAATAACAAAGTACATGTATGTGAACCCCCCCACACACATGCACATAGGCACATAAAATGACAAACAATAAAATCTCCCTGAGTGCACTATCATCCAATATCATACATTGTGCACAGAACATCTAACCATCTAAAAGTGTCTGTTAGTCTTTTTCCACATGACATACCTATTCCCATCACTGTCCCTATAGAAGTAACTATTACTGGGCTGTGGATGGAGTGGATGAGGAGGGAAGGGCAATGTACTCTGGAATGTGAACAAAAATAATTTGAATATATGCAGTTTGAAGAAGCTCCTTGCTGAGTGTAAGCTATTTTCCCAAACAGTTGATAATCACAGATGACAGATAGATTTGATGGTTCTTTTCAACTCCCACTGCTACAATCTAGAGGAAGGCCTTTTATTGTCACATATGTGTCATGGTAACAGTTTTCTATTCAGTAGAGATCCTTACTTTCTCCTCTACCCAATTAATTCTACATACCACTGCTAGGCTAATCTTCCTAACAAGCTACTTTAATAGAATCACTCACTATAGAATCAACAATAGGTCTCCATTGCCTGCCAGGTCAAATGTAAACTCTCCTACTTGACTTTCATGACCCTTCATGAAATGACCTTCCTATGTTAGTCAGTCTTCTTACTTATTATTCTCCATTTCTTTGGGTTAAGCCACTTCCTTCCCTGTAGTGTGTGTGTGCATACACTATAAAATGTCCTGGGTGATGCCTCTGGGAATGCTCTGTATCTTTTCCACTCTACTTATTTCTTCTAGGCTTAGTCCAAAAGAGTATACATAAAGTTTTAATAAATTAATAGTTAATTCAATATGTATTTATTGAACACTAATAAACTGGGTCTAGGATACATGATGAATAATTAGATGTATTCCCTGTCTTTCAAGGTATAGAAAGAAAATTAAATAAACCATCCCAAAACAGTGTGTTTAGTGCTATGATAAGGAAATTTCCATCTTTCTTTGATTTCCAATATTCTCTCTTCTCTAAACTTCTTTTGCATGTATAATTTGCTGCTCTACAAATTAGTACTTATTATAGTTGCTATGATTACTAATTGTTTCGTGTGCATTTCGGTGCCTCTCAAATTTAAACTCTTTGAGGAGAGAGAAAACAAGCGTCATTTTCTTATCCCTTTAACATTGCTTGAGCACCTGAACCAGTTGAGGAAGGCAGTGTAGCCTAATGATGATCACTAGGGGTTTTTAAATTGTATCTTGAGTTTAATTCTCCAGTTTGCCATTTCCTAATATTACTCTGGGTAAATTAATATTAGAACCTTAATGTCCTCATTTATTAAGTAGGAATAACATTCTTCATGGAATTTCTCTGAGAATTACAAAGGGTAAAGTTCATAAAACATTTAGAACACTGCCTTTAAGAATTCAGAGTGGTAGCTATGCTTTTACTGAAATATTAGTGAATTTAAACAGGTTTTGTGTATTTGGTCAGGAAAATGCCTGATAATTTAGAGGTGTTTTTTAAATTCTTTAAAACTATGAGACTAAAATAACAAAATCTATAAATGGTATTGATCATATAAACTACTTGAAGATAATATTTTCAGTCTCGGTGATTTTGTGTCCTCTAGAATGGTCCTTACATGTTTAATAAAGTGGGCTCAGGAAATTCTGCTTTATGGTAGTAATAAATAATTTAGCTAGTTGGGAAACTTTGTTAGCATATATGGACTGCTAAATGCCTTATCGTTACTTTTAGAATGAGAATGGAAACTTTGGCTTCTTTTATCTCAAATTAATGCCTAATGTCAATTCATGTGAAAAGTTCCTTTCAAAAAAATAAGTGCTACTTTTGCCCTGGATAGAGTGCTCTACTGAAAGTCTTAATTAGTATAGAAAAATAGGCCTTTAGCATTTTTTAAAATAGGAAGATGGGATTAGTCTGATGGCTTAACAGAATACACTGGTTTTAGACTATGAAATTAACCTGATGTAGTGAAGATGCATACTGCCCTTAAGTGACTCCATTCAAGGTGGTGCTGGAGCATAGAGAAACTAGCAAAAATGAAAATTCGCATTAATCTGTCCTTCCTCTTACTATTGTTGTTGTTTTATATGTATAGTGTAAAGGAATCTAAGATTTATTTGACAGAGAACCTAGTGGTGCTAATGTCTTCACAAAAAAAGAAAAATCTTGATTTGCCCATCTCACAAGAAGAAAGAAAAAAGTGAAAGAGAAATACAAATTTGGCATAATAGGTAACTGGTGTCATGTATTTATGAAAAAATAGGTCAGGTGCAGTGGCTCATGCCTGTAATCCTAGCACTCTAGGAGGCCCAGGAGGGAGGATTACTTGTAGTTGGGAGTTCAAGACCAGACTGACCAAGAGTGAGACCCAGTCTCTACTAAAAAGAGAAAAAATTAGCCAGGGTGGTGGCATGCGCCTGTAGTCCCAACTACTTGGGAAGCTGAGACAGGAGGATTGCTTGAGTCAGGAATTTGAGGTTGCAGTGAGCTATGATGATGCCATGGCACTCTAACCCCGGTGACAGAGCAGACTCTGTCTCAAAAAAAAAAAAAAAAAAAAAAAAGAGAGAGAGAGAAAGAAAAAAAAATTCTCTTATTTTTTTTTCAAACTTTGACTTTTGAAAGTTTTATTTCATGAGTAGTAATTGAACATTCTTTCTTTGATCATTTCCCTGAGTTATCACTTTGTAGACAACCATGAAACTGTGAAATTTGCAAGTTGGGTATGCAACAGTGATAAAAGCACACTAATGCCACACGACTTCCTTTTCTTTAAAAAATGTGTGTACTAGGTTATCTTCTAAAGTGGGCCACATAAAAAATTTTTTAAATTATTTTTTACAAAATTGTTCCCTTGGGATGAAGTTTGATTTTTGCAGAAAGAACCCTGAAACCATTTGTATATGCATTTCATTTTATTTTTTTAGTGGGGTGGGTGGGAGAAAGGAATTGTCTCTATCTAATACCTTCTTTGCTTTCTTTGTAAAGGGCATGTTTTTTCTTTATTAATTTTTGTGTATTCTGTGTTTTCTTCCATCTTTATATCCTAATATGATGCCTGGAGCACATTTATTTTAACATACACTCATACAGCTCTTGCCATATCCTAGTTACCATTTTATGAATTCTATAACTTGTAACACATATATACAAATTTATGTAATTCCCTAAGTCATATAACCCATTATATCTTAAAAGTCTCTAACAACCCAATGAGGTAAATGGTAGTATTTTCCCCATTTTACAGATGAGAAAACAGAGGCATAGAAAGATTAAATAACGTGCTCAAGGTAACACAACTAGTAAATGGTGAAACCAGGATTTGAACGAAAGTTGTTTGGCTTAAATTCTCTCTGCTTAACTCATCATAATGCTGCCTCGCAATTTTGCATTTAAATAGTTTTATTGCATGAATGAAAGAGAACATTGAATTAATGTAATAATATTTCTTTTTTAATGTTTAATTATTTTCATTACCATTAAATTCTGGAGATCAGCAACATATATATGTATATGAGTTATTTATTATCCCATTTTCTTTTTTTTGAGACAGAGTCCTGCTTTGTTGCCCAGGCTAGAGTGAGTGCCGTGGTGTCAATCTAGCTCACAGCAACCTCAAACTCCTGGGCTCAAGCAATCTTACTGCCTCAGCCTCCAGAGTAGCTGGGACTACAGGCATGCGCCACTGTGCCTGGCTAATTTTTTCTATATATATTAGTTGGCCAATTCTTTTCTTTCTATTTATAGTAGAGACGGGGTCCCGCTCTTGCTCAGGCTGGTTTCGAACTCCTGACCTTGAGCTATCCGCCTGCCTCTGCCTCCCAGAGTGCTAGGATTACAGGGGTGAGCCACTGTACCCGGCCTATTATCCCATTTTCTGAATGAGGAAACTGAGGTTTAGTGAGTTTAGATAACTTGCCCAAGGTTATACAGTTAATAAATAACAGAGCCTGATTTGAATCCAAGCATCCTGACCTCTGACTCCAGTTTGCTGAACCACTGCTTTTTATACTATTTTGCTGCCATTTTATTATACTGCACGGGGGGTGTGGGGACCACAATATATTTTATTTAACACTGAAAATGTAGTCAGTTTCTAGTTATAAGCAGTGCTAGCAAACATTTGACTTGTTAATTGTACTGAGTGTCTACTCTGTGAGAAATTGCATTCATTGCTATGTGAGATAAAAAGAAGCCATTCCCCCAATTTCCTTATAACTAAGCAACGAACTTAAAAATTTTGGCACCCAGATCAAAATTTGAGGAATCCCTCATGTCTCATTTCTTCCTTCATAGAGTAGGTATTTACTCAGGTTTACTAACAGTTACAAAAAGAATGGTCTATATTACTTCATAGGAAATTGGTAGAATTATTAAATATAATCAGTGGCTAGTTATAAATGGTAAATTTATTGTAAATGACAAATGCTAAATGGGAATGTTTTGATATGTAGTCTAATTTTTGTTTAGAAACGTCTTATGGTTGACCTTTTGAGCTCTCAGGGACGAGATCCTCAAATGTCTTAAAAGTGTATTTGCTAGATGTTTAAACATAAGTAAGACAGCACACACATCAGCAGCAGGAAGATAATGAGGTTGTCACAGCACAAAATGTTCTTTGTTTTTACAGGTTCTATTAGTTAATGTATTAGCAATTCTCTAAATGCCACTTTTGCTTATTAAGTGGTTTTGAGAGCACATGAAAACATACATTTTTATTCTTGAATGCAGTGTTTCCGAGATTCTTAGCAAATGTGATTCTGAAGTATTTGAAAAAAGCAACCATTAGATCCTTCAGCCCATGTAGCATCTACATGCAAATGAAGATATTTTCTAAAATATTTTTTCAATGCGTGCCATCTCTTAACTGATAATCAGAAAATTTGCCCTGAACTTTCAGTTTTGTTCACTGGAATTAAATTAGATGATAAATATGATAGTGATTTAAAGAACAAAGCAAACGTAATTATCGTTTGTTTTCATATTATAAATGAGATCAAATTATTAATAAATTCAAACCAAATTTTTGGTACATTTGTAGAAACGATCTATTTCCACAATGCAATTTTAACATAAATTTTAGATTCTTTAATCTGTACAGTTAGTTAAGAAGTCAGCAACATAAGCCTGTTTCAACAAATGTCAAAATGGCTAGTCAAAAAAATCAGTGTCATTTTCTTCCAAGATGTATAGGGTTTTTTGTTTTGTTTTGTTTTGTTTTTTACCCATGCATATTTGCTGACTCTCCTCCAGCCCCCAGCTCTCTTTCCTGGAATATATCACCTTTTCTCTCTCCTCTCAAATCCTTTAAGTCTCATCACTTTAATTATGTCTTTCTTTCCCACTGCAGCTCTTAATCATCTCCTTTTCTTCTCTCCCTATTTTTCTTTCTTTGACTATAACAGTTTCTATTATAACAATGTATCTCAAACTTTAGTATGAGGTTATCACACTTCATCACACCTGAAAAGCTTGTTGCACCATCATATTGTTGGGCTCCACCTCCTGAATTGCTTTTTTTTTTTTTTTTTTTCCATCTCCTGAATTTCCGATTCAAGAAGTCTGGAGTAAGTCCTGAGAAGACTAAGAATGTATTAAATGTTCCCTGGTGATGCCAATAACATTGGTTTGAGGACCACTGTTTGAGAATCAGGTTAATACAAATCACCTGTCACTAATCTATCTATTGCTCTTTATTGTTGTTTAGTATAATTTGAATGCAGTTTTTAAAGAACCTACCTTTGAATATTTATTTAGTTTTCTGATCAGTAATTAAATATAAGCCTAAGTTAACAGTTCATCTTAATGCTTGGCAAAGATATGCAAACCAAGTTAGACTCCTGCTGAATTTATATCCTCTTGAATAGCAATCTTTAAAAGAGTCTGTATTTTTAGGCATTGAAAAAACATCAAACAGCTCTCACTTCTATTTGCACTGTCCTAAAATACATAGGAAATTTTTGAAATGTGGACTGGATCTTATATTTGAAATATAATGTAGTTATTTTTATAGAATGATAATCTTTACTTACACGTGATGAGGCCTATCACTATTAAGATTATTAGATCTGCCCCAAGAGTGGGTTATTTCTGCATTAAAGAGGCAAGTTAATCTTTAACGTTTCTTCCATATTCTTTAAAAATTAGAACTCAGCAGGACATGAAATATAGAGCTTTTCATAGAACAAAAATATTTAAAATACCCATTTAAGTATTTTACAATTTCTACCCATTTTTATGTTGGAATGATTAAATGTTCTTAAAGATTCAGAATACTAATTTTCAGGGAATTTCATTATGAAGAGACCAAACTAAAGAGCCTTTGTCATTTCCCATTTTTTTGAGTATTGGATCTAAGTACACATTAGGTAGCTCTTTTTCAGACAAAAATTAAAGAAAAACTTTAAATTGATGGCTTTAAAATCATTTGTAATCACAAGTTATAACACTCCTCAGAGGTCTGTCTGCAAGTAGTGACTTTTGTTTTGTAGGTATTGGGAACTGGCCATATTTTGTTCCCAGAATACTGAATTTGATCATGTTAACCAAAGAAAATATCTTACTGTTTTCTGCTGAGTTTTTAAAAATGTTGTTTTTGCCACTGTGTCTTTCTTATGTTTATATCCTGTTTTCAGGAAAATTAATATATGAAAATTGAGTTGCTATGACCTGCTGTTGAAATTCTAACACTCATTTACAAAAGTTGACAATTAGTTCTGTCTTGCATTTCAGATTTCTGTGTGTATTATCAAAAGGTGATTGCTAAATAAGAAAACAATGTTGGCCATAACAATGTGCTCTTTCACGTGTTTGTTACTTTTTTTTTTTTTTTTTGAGATAGTATCTCACTCTTGTCACTCAGGTTAGAGTACAGTGGCATTATCATAGCTTACTACAACCTCACACTCCTGGGTTCAAACTATCCTCCTGCCTCAGCCTTCCAGGTAGCTGAGACTACAGGAGTGCACCACCACGCCCAGTTAACTTTTATTATTTTTAGTAGAGATGGGTGTCTCACTCTTGCTCATGCTGGTCTTGAATTCCTGATGGCAAGCGATCCTCCCACCGGCCTTTCAGGGTGCTAGGCTACCATGCCGGCCTGTTTATTACTTTTTGAAGAATAACTGTCTTTCCAAATACTTAGGAGTAGTATAATTTTTATTGACATATATACCTTTAATTAATCTTAATAAGATCTAACAATGAAAGATATAGTTGAAGGCATTTTTGCAAATAACTTGTTGCTTAAAACCATCTGATTGTATATATTGATTAGTTTATATTAATTGTAATTATCTGGGAAGATATACATTTAGGTCAGAGCTTCTTAAAATATAATCCATAGTTCATAAGAGTTCCTAGGGGATTTTATGGAGTAGTCCAACAGCTGGAACTATAAGAATAGAAAATTAACTTTATAAAACTTAATGAAATTGTATGTACGATTGCATGAGTGTGCATATGTATGTGCACATATGTTTAGGAGAGCATTTATAGCTTTCATCAAGAGATCTGTAATCCAAAAGGAGTAAGCATGATTTAGTGTGGTTTCATGCAGAAATTGTATGAAAAAATGTTTTAATGAAGAAAACTTCAAAAATAACTGAAAAAGTTTTTTATACAGTAATCATATTTTTTATATTACTAAATTAAACTTGGCACCTCCTAATTTCACAGAAAAAAATTTACAAGTAGTGAAATTCCATTTCCATATTTGTGAAAGATATATTTTTCTCCTCTTTTTATAGAATTTAAGCAATAACCAAATAATATAGCTTTGAAGATATTTTTCAAAGTTTTGTTTTACCTTGTCTTGGTGATATTTACAAGAACAGCCCATTGCTAGAAGTAGATGACCATGTCAAAACTTGTTAAGCATGAAAGCACTTTTTCTGTGTATTTGTGATTCATTTTATGTTACATCTTTGCAATATCAAAATTAATGAACTTGAATTAATGAGACTACTTAATGATAATCAAAATCTTCTGTACTAGCTTTTTTCTAAGTTCAAAACTTTATTTTACTATTAGAGTGGCTGCTAGAGATGTCCACAAATTTTATAAAGATAGTTAAAAAAACAACAACACATAAACTACTGAGTACCATTACTCTGATTAGCCACTTAGAAATAAAATCTACCTGTTTGGTTTAAATAATTCTTTAAACCTTAAAGTTCATTTTTTTACATATGACGTAAACAGTAGATATTTGGTTGGACATTTATAAATCTGGAATGTAGTTGATTTACTTAATTTAAATGCGTCTATACAATTTCTTTAGTAGTGTGAACATATTGAGGTGGAAACCTCGTTTTCATACATCATTACTAAGAAGACATGTCTTGTTCACCCATAAGATTCATAGATACAGACATAGACATAGATTTTTTTATTTTTAAAGAAAGAGGCATAACAACACTGTGGTTAAGAACAAGGCCTCTGGAGCCCAATGGGTTGGGGTTGATTTTCTATTCGACATTTTATTAGTCTTGTGACCCCAGGCATTACTTCAGTCTACTTGCCTCAGTTTCTTCCACTGTAAAATGGATATCATAATCAACTTTCCATGAGGATTGAGTTAATACATGTAAGTCACTTTATACAATGCCTGACATGAAGTATTGAATGAAAGCTGTTATTCTTATCAATTATTTTCTGATAGATTGAGTATTAAATGTAATATTTTTACTACCCTGTAGTAATTTAATTCAGTTTTGTAGGAGTGAGAGTAAGCATGATAATATGTTTCTTGAGACCTGAGGTAAAGAATGAAATGTGATTTGAATAATAAAAGAAACATGTAGATCTGGTCATTCCATGTGATTTCTTATTTTTTAAATAAATTAATTCTTCTTTGGTTGGGTATGGTGTCTCACACCTGTAATCCTAGCACTTTGAGAGGCCAGGCTGAGGCAGGAGGATCGCTTGAAGCTAGGAATTTGAGACCAGCATAAGCAATGTAGCAAGACCCATTCTGTACAAAAAATTAAAAAATTTGCTGGGTATGGTACTGCATGCCTATAGTCCTAGCTACTTGGAAGGTTGAGGCATGAGGATGGTTTGAGCCCAGGAGTTTGAAGTTGCAGTGAGCTATGCTTGCACCACTGCACTCGACAAAGTGAGATCCTGTCTCTTAAAAAAAAAAAAATTCTTAATGACCACATCATATCAATTAAAATTTAAATATTAAGGTTGAAATAATATTAATATTTCTCTTAAAGTGTTCATGGCAAAATGCTGTCTTTAGAATGAATTAAGAAGAAGGCATTTTAAAAAGGATATTTCTGAGGATAAGTGTGTTAGGTAGTTTCTTTTTTTTTTCTGTTGCAAAGGTGACAAAGGGAGTAAGATTAAGTAAATCTTGTTCAAGAATAACAAAGGAAGATTATCAACTTCATTATGAAAGTTTAGAATCCTCTTTTATCAATAGGCTTTAGAAGGCATACATCCCAGTTCTTGGAGCTTGTCTGCAAAAAACTTGAAGCTTGTCTTTAGAGTTCAAAGACTTGATTAAATATATGTTACTGGACCACTTAGGCCTTAGGTAGTTGACCCTCTGGATTTTTACCTGGCCCCAAGGTGAAGAGAAACATGCAGTCATTACTTTGCGTATGGCAAATGCAATCCCAGGAAAGAAACTGAAAAAGATAGGACTTCCTTGACTGAAGACTGTGCTGGCAGTCTCTAACGAGCTATTCACCATGCAAATGAACAATGGAGTCCCACACTGAAACAGCTGTTAACCATATAAATCTGTTAAAGGGATTAACAGTGCCAGAGGCTGAAATGTAATCAGGCAGGTGAAATAGTGGTATGATAAATATTCCTGCGTGAAATAGCAATAATGCTTAATTAATTTATTTATATTATACTGCTTCAGCAACTGAGTTTAGACTACTTGTGAAATATCTTAAACTTTTGAAAATGTTTCCTTCCTATTTGAAAGCGTAAAAAGTGAGAGACGTCCAAAATGGGGTACTTTATCCGTAAATATTTCTTGATGCTTTAATAGACTTGATTGCATACAGATTTGGGTGTGATAGCCTTAGTGATGATTTGCTGTAGAAAGATGTGTGTAATTTTTTAATCATGGCGAATAAAGGTCAGCTGCCAAATTCTTGTTTCAAAAGTTTGTCGTCCCATAATGTAAAAACACAGTACAAATAGAAGTGTTCATCTTGAAGCTAACATTGATATGTTTCTGCTTGTGGCTCTGGAAGGATGTAACAGAAAGGTCTTCTGTGGGAATGAACATAGAGGTTTTGCCATATTCTGGTTTGCACATGAAACTAAGCTAATATGTATTGTGGGCCATTCGTAAAAATATTCCTATTAATTTACTGAATGAATTTGTGATTGTTCTCTTCAGGGTGTGTGTGCGTATGTGTGTCTGCATGTTTACTTGTTTCTATGTGTGGTTTTTAAATAAATAATTCCAGAATTGTACCTTAACTTCACTTGCAGGGGCTTGTAATTATTACATTATGCTTATTGATTCCTAAATCCAAGTATGTTATAAGCTAATTGTCTATAGAATCTTCGGTCAAGGCACGATACTAGTTAGAGGGATATTCTGTAATGTTTGTAAGAAATCAAAAGCATTTGAGATTTAGAACTGTAATTTGGAAGATCCTGTTGGTGCACGTTTTTTATTTTTGCTTTCCCCAGATGCCTCAGACTCATCCAACAAACTGATGTTTGTAACATAGTTATTGTCCCTGTGCTCACTAATATTGTTCACAAAAAGATCTTATCAACAAATTGTTTTGACATCTCTAATTTAATCTATTTTTAAAAATTAGGATGTCAGTTTTTAAATCAAGTATTTTAGTATACTTTTAAGCTCGTCAAAAATATCCACCAAAACATTAGTTTAAAACATTAGCTTAAACATTAGCTTAAAAACATTAGCGATCAACCAGTGTGACTTGTCACTTTTCTGGAGTCAACAGATCCTATTATCTTAAATAGGTAGAGAATATGTCATAAATAAGTAGAGAAGAAATGTTTAAACGGTTATAATCTATTATCCTCAATATTATATTTTAATGGAAACTTTCCATGCTGTAGAATTATATAATATACTTAGGGTGAGACTCAAAGATCTTAGGATATAGCTTTATTTTTAAGAAAACTTCTGTTTTGTGGGAAGTAAAGCATTATGGAAGAGACTAAACAAGGAAAACCTGTAAGTAGGAAAATTAATTTCAGTATCACTCCTCCTGAAAAAGTCTGAAAAATCAATTTAGTGTCTTTTAGAAAAAATATACTCCAAATGTTTTACAGATTGCAAAAGCTGTGCTATAAATTGTGGGGTAAATGATAACAATAGAATACAAAAAGATTTACATTTTAGAATTGTAGAATACATTTTTTCCATTCATATACATACATGATTATGAAGAAGCCAAAACTACCAGAAACTTTGTTTTATAGGCCAAAGGAGGCTTAAAGTTCAAAGTAGCAAAGAGTATTGATAGAAACAGTACTAAGGACAAATGAGCTTGAAAATGTGTTCAACATAAGCAAAAAATGCACTTGCAGTATTCTTGTCTGATGTCAAAATACACTGTGTGGTTGATGCTCTCTTAAAAGCATGAGAGGGGGGTAGAGAACTAAAACTAAAGCTTTAGTTATTTAGAAATACTATCAAGAAGCAGCTACTGAAAGTGAAAATAAAGCATATATAATGTTATTTATTTAAATACTAAAATTATTTAATTATTTAATATTAAAATACTTAATATTTAAATATTATATTTATTTATTTAAATATTACAAAGTCATGAGGACGTTTAACACAGATGACCACTATATTTAAGGTCCAGAAAAATCTGCCTCAGTATATCTGACATAAAATTAAAGCAAAAGCAGAAAAATAGACAAATGCAATCAATGTAGAATTTGTATAAGATTATATTGCCATTTGTACTCAGTTCAAGGGAGAGAGTCTCCATATTTTTGGTTTCTCCTGTGATCATTGACTTCTCTAGTGCTAGCCAGTAAAGGTTTGTTGTTCTTTCTTGAAATTTCTTTGTTCCTTTTGTTCTTGCAGAGTGACATATCGCATTTTTCTTACATGTTTCAGCTGACTAAGCCATATAACCAGTTTTTTTTTTTTTTTTTAAAGTTACTGAGTTTTAAACAAACATATTTCTTTTAACTTTGCTCTCTCTTTCAGGAAGTTGATGGCAATAAAATTATGTCTTCATTTGCCCCACACAACTCATCTACCTCACCTCAGAAGGCAGAAGAAGGTGGGCGGCAGAGTGGCGAGTCCTTGTCTAGTACGGCCCTGGGAACTCCTGAGCGGCGCAAAGGCAGTTTAGCTGATGTTGTTGACACCTTGAAGCAGAGGAAAATGGAAGAGCTCATCAAGAATGAGCCAGAAGGTAAAGGCTGGAAAAGAAAGCAAAAGTGTTGCTGTTTCCTAATTGTCATGTTTTGAATTTAACTTCTGGTTCTTTTTCTCACCTTATACTCTTAAATTAGACAAAATAGAAACCCAGAGCTGTGAGGATGGATTTTTTTTTTTTTCAGAGACTCTTAAGCACGTCTATCTCAATTTTTTAAATCATTAGTTTATGTTGTGATGTTACTTTCACACACGAGTAAGTTGTGGTTAAGTGAAGCTGAAAGATTGGAGAAGAGAATGTGGCAGGAGAGCCCAGAATAGTCACCTACCTGCCAAATATCTGCAGTCTAGTTTGTTAATCTCCATTATTTTTCTCCTCGAGGATCATTTTAGAATTTCATTGCATTTTGAAACCTTTATACATTAATACATTTGATCCTACCTTGATAGGTCTATTTCTTATAGTCCAAAATTAATATGGTTTGCCCTATTGTATATTTAAAAACTACTGATTCTTTAACTGTTAGACATGCTTAAGTTCCCATTTGTTCAAATTCCTGCAAGTCTTTCTTTTAAGATTTCATCTTCCAAATCTCTTTAATAGTTACTGATAGTAGCCTGCAGGTGATAAGCACAGGAACTAATCTTAAAATTAAAGCAAACAAACCAATGAAACAGCTGATACAAATTGTACAAACTTATATATGATTGACAGTCATCCTTTATGCTACAAATGATGACTAACTCCTATTTCAAAGTATGTCCATCCATCTTGGATACAAAAACATGCCTCCTATTTCAATCAGATGGAAATTTAAAGCTAACAAACAAAACAAACACGACTTGCAAAGACATACTTTACACCAAAAATATACTGCACATATACCATGTAACACTAAGTTTGACTCATTTCTGGTCTATTAAGACACTGGTAAATTATGAGTATATCTGACATAAAATGTATTTTAACCAGTGTATTTGGGAGTCATGTGGTAATTAAATATTTTTGGATCCCTATCAGATGTATAGCAAGGATCTGGATTTTGGTTAAAATTTATGCAATTCTCATGATCTTAAATTGGAAGTTATTTTAGAGATAATCTTGTCAGCCAAAGACTTGATATTTTGTTATCTTATATCCCCTCTCATTCTCATGGAGATAAAAATGGAAATTTGAGGAGGACCCAGACAATTTTATTTTTCTAATATTGTGGTGTTTTTCCTGGAACTAAAATAACACAGTCTTACAATAAAAATTGTTTTGAAAACATAAATTGTAAGAAAGGAAATAAAAATCACCTGCAGTTATAGCCTTTTGGTATGACTCTTAGCCTTATGATGTATTTCTTTTTTTTACATTTCTTTATATTTCTTTTATATTTTTTTACATTTCTTCTTCATTTTTATACATTTTATAATGTATTTCATTATTTTTACAAATTCCATTTTGCATGATGGGCTTTGTCAATGGTTCCGCTTATGATTTTTGAACTTTATGCTGGTGTGAAAGCAAAATGCATTCAGTACAAAATTATATTTTGAATTTTGATCATTTCCCAGGCTAGCAATATGCAGTAGGGTACTCTCTACTGGTGCTGGGCAGAGCAGCGAGCCACAGCTCTTAGTCAGCGTAAACAACTGATACTCCATAGGGCACTGTGTTGCCAGGTGATTTTGTCCAAATGTAAGCTAACGTTAAGTGTTCTGAGCACATTTAAGGTAGGCTAAGCTATGCTATGAGGTTCGGTAGGTTAGGTGTATTAAAATTCCTTTTCTACTTGTGATATTTTCAGCTTGCAAGGGGTCTGTCGGGATGTGTCCCCATCGTAAGTAGATGAACATCTGTACTTTTAAAATTAGTTTGCATCCTCCTTGTTTCACTTACATTATAGTGTGAGTGTGTCTCCTGTCACTAAATGTACTTTGAAAACATTGGCTGCCAAATATTCTAAAATATGGCCCTGGTTTACTATTATAATTCACACATTATTTTTTTTTAATTAATATACTTTTTTTTTTAAGTTTTAGGTTTACAGAGAAATTAAGTAGATAGTACAGAGTTCTCATGAATGCCCTTCCCCCATATACAAAATGTCCTCTCTTATTAACATCTTATATTGGTATGGCATATTTGTTACAATTGATGGACCAATGTTGATATTTTATTATTAACTAAAATCCATGGTCTACTTCGATTTCTTTAGTTTTCATCAAGCATGCTTTTTCTGTTTCAAGATGTCATCAAGCATAACAAATTACGTTTAGTTGTCACGTCTCCTTAGGCTCCTTTTGGCTCTGAAAGTTTCTCAGATTGTCATTGCTTTTGACGACCCTGAAAGTTTTTAGGAATACCGTTCAGGTATATTGCAGGATGTCCCTCTGTTGGAATTTGTCTGATGTTTTTCCTCTTAATTAAACTGGGACTTAGGATTTTGGGAGGAAGACCATGGGGTAAAGCACAGTTTTTTGTCACCTCATATCAATGTCTTTTCAAAACATTTCTTCTTCAAAAGAAAATTTCAGTTGAACATTTTCCCCGGTTAGCAAAGGTCATTGATGAGCAGGATGATAGAAGAGAATCATTGGAAGAGTATGGACCTATTGTAGACCTATTAATTGGAGAATACAGTGAAAGATTCACTCATTTCGACGATCATGACATCACCCTCAAATTAGCATTTCAGCCTCACCTAGTTGATATCACCAAGGCACCTAAAGAACTACAGATAGAATTGATTGAGCTCTTAGATGACATTTTAAAGTCATAGTTTGATGCTAAGGAAGATCCAATTGAAAAATGGAAAAATACAGAATATGCATGCCCTCAGCAACACGTTCGAAAAATGCTTTCTTGTTTTTCAGTCACATATTGTTGCAAATTTGCATTCTCCTACCTAACCCAAGTCAAGATGCCTTTAAGGTCACAAATGACTGATACCTATCTAGAGGATCAACTGAAACTGTGGACCTCCATGCTGCAACCAAATATTCAAATGCTTTCCAACAAAAAGCATATACAAAAGTCATTAAATGGTTGGTTAACTTTAAAATTAACAAATATAATGGCTTTCATTTCTTGAAATTATTAAGTACATAGTAGAGTTTTACAAAATAATTTACATTTTTAAGTATATCTAATTGAAGTTTCTTGAATGCTATCTTATTTGAATAATGCTAAATTAATGTGGCTTTCCAACATGAAAAGATTCCCCACTCCTGGAATAGACCAATTGATCAATGAAACGGAATATAGGGGGCAGAAGTAGGCCCATACAAATGCAGAGTAAACTTATCTTTGGCAAAGGAACAAAGGCAATTCAGTGGAGAATTGGAGAAAGAATGGTCTCTTCAACAAATGGTGCTGGAACAACTGGATATATATATATATATATGCAAAAAAAACCATGAATCTAGACACAAAACTTAGACATTTTACAAAAATTAGCTCAAAAGAGATCATGATCTAAATTGAAAAATGCAAAACTATAAAACTTTAAGAAGATAACGTAGGGGAAAACTTAAGTGAGTGACCTTCATTTGGGCAGTGAGTGTTCACATACAACAAAAGCATCATCTATGCCAAAAAAATTGATAAGTTGAACTTTATTAAAATTAAAAATATTTTTTTCAGAATAAGATAATATTAAGACAATAAAAATACAAGCCACAGACTGGAAGAAAATATTTGCAAAACACATTTTGAAAAGAGATAGCTTTTTTCAAAATACTTGGATTTTTTGCCACATATCATACATAGACTTAGTTTTCCCTTGCAAATAAATATTCAAGTCATTTTGATTTGATATATTACACAAAAATGCTGCATTCCTATAGAAATCTTCTTTCAAGAATTCGCATTGCTGATTCTGTTCTTCATAAAACAGATGTGTTTTCTATGTGTTCTCACAAAGCTAAAATTTTGTCTAATACCTATTCCTGTGATAGCCAATGCACTTTAGAATGATATGGCAAATCCACTCTAAATACCTCATCATTCAACTTTAGCATGTTACAAAACTGACAATGCCATGTTGCATATGGGTGAATATAATTAACAATACTTATAACTTGTTGCAAAGTGTCACTTAAAATATTAGCTTTAGCACAGAGATTATGTTGATACAAGATACAGTAAAAATAAATGAGACCATCTGGATCTGTTAATAATTTTTTATGTATGCAATAAACCCTTCATGTTTTCCTGTCATGGAAGGTGCACCATCTACACATACACATACTAAATTTACCAAATTCAGTCCAACTTCATGACATTTATCTTAAAAGTTGTTGAAAAAGTCTGTTCCCCATGTTCTGTTTGCAAGAGTGCCCAAAGTGAGTAATTTTTGTAGCAAAGAAAATCTGTTATTCTCCAAATGAAGGATAAAACCTGCACCAAGTCAGTAGTATCAGTGGATCTATCCAAAGTAATTGAATAATATATATTTTCCTTTAAAATATGATGTGAGGTTGTTCTGTTAAATTGAAGGCTAATTTATGCTGCCGATCATTTATGGTGCTCCTTGAAAGAGACAGTTGTTTGTACTTTGAAACATTATCTGATCTAATCATCCTACAACTTCGACAGTGCTTTCTTTCACAATTTCTACATTACTGAATGGCTTCCCTTCCCCCACCCCCTACCCTGAGTGTATAAGTTGCTTCAGTGGCATTATTTTTAGGTCTTTTTGCTGCTTGAAAGAATTGTCTTTGCTTTTGCTTTTCAACTTTTAATTTCTGCAATACAGCCTTTCATGCCTCTTCCTCTAATTTAAAATATTTGTTGTCCTTATGAGTATTCTAATGTTGATGAGCATTGAATTTCTTCAATGTTGATACTGCAGTATTATAAAGCAAGCAAATTACCTTATCTTTAGCAGAAACAAGACAATATTGTAATTCTCAATCCTCATTTAAAAATCTGTTTTCTTCCTTCAGCATTCTCTTGGTCTCCTTTGACATGATAGGCTGTTAAACAGACAGAATTAAAAAATACTGTCAACCCGTGAAACTGTTCACAAATTCTACTTCAAACAGAAACACAGTGCACTGTTGTGAAAAGCTGATAACAGACTGATGTACTTGATCCCCACAAACTCTCACCAACAACCTTGTGCAGTAGTGGTGCCAGTCAGGTTGGGGAAGTTAGAAATAAATCCTGAGCCTAGCAGCCGTCAATTTAGCCCTATGGCTTATTACTACTACTTGTTACTGTTCTAATTGTGCTGATCAAACTGGGAGGATTTTTTTCTGTTGCGACTTCTTTTATCTTTTGGTAATTTAAATAGGTTCATTTTGAAAATAAAATGCAAATATAAAAGATGAACAAAAATGTATTAATAAAAATAAAAGGATTTGTTCTGTAAAATTTGGATTTGGTCAGAAGGCCACACTTAATGACCCAGAAGGCCACATGTGGCCTTACAGTGGCAGGTTCCCCAACCTTGGTCTATTCTTTTGCCAATACCATGCTGACTTGATTACTGTAGCTTGATAATTAGTCTTAAAGTTGGGTACTTTCAGTATTTTACCTTTCTTTTTCTTCAGTATTATGTTGGTATCCTGGATCTGTTGCCTTTTCCTGTAGACTTTAGAATCAGTTTGTTGATAGCCACAAAGTAATTTGCTTGGATTTGATTGCTATTGTGTTGTATATGTAGATCAAGTTGGGAAGAATTGACATCTTAAAAATACTGAATCTTCCTTTCTATGAACACAAGCTCTCTCTTTATTAAGATAGTTTTTGATTCCTTTTGAGTTTCATGATTTTCTGCATATAGGTCTTATGCATATTTTGTTATATTTATACTTAGTATTTCTTTGTTGGTATAAAAATGTAAATATAAATCATATTGTATTTTTAATTTCAATTTTTAACTGTTGCTGGTATATAGAAAACAGTTGACTTTTGTGTATTAACTTTATAGCCTGTGGCCTTTCTGTACTCACTATTAGTTCTAGTAGATTTTTAGATTTAGATAATTCATACCTTGAAATATTCTACATAGATAATCATGTTATCTGCAAACAAAGAGGTTTTTTTTATTTCTTCTGTTCCAATAAGAATATCTTTTATTTCCTTTTTGTATCTTCTTGAATTAGTGAGGACTTCTAGTACAACATTGAATAAGAGTGGTAAGAGGGGACATTCTTGCCTTGTTTTTGATAATAAGAGGAGAAGCATCTAGTTCTCACAATTAAGTATGATGTTGGCTGTGGAATTTTTATAGACTTTTTTTTACCAAGTTGAGGAGATTCTCTTCTATTCTTAGTTTTCTGAGAGTTTTTATCATGACTGGTTGTTAACATTTGTTAAACTTTTTTGTCTGCTTGCATTGATAGGATTTAAGAATATTTTTTAGTCTGTTGATGTCGAATCAGGCTTACAAACTTCAAAAAAATCCTACTGGATCATGCTTTATAGTTCATTTTATACGTTGTTGGATTTGATTTGCTAATACTTTGTTGAGGATTTTTGCATCTATGCTTGTGAGAAATATAAGTCTATAGCTTTCCTTTTATGTAATGTCTTTATCTGATTTTGGTAGCAGGGTAATGCTGGCTTCATAGAATGAATTAGGAAATGTTTCCCTCACATGTTAATTTTTAATTTTTACCTGAGATTCCTTCAGAATCCAGGCCTAAGGTCTAGGAAGAACCAGCTTTGTGTTTGTATGTACTGTATGACCAAGTAGCTTTTTGCCTTTTATCTTTAGATTATGTTCTTTATGGAAGTTTGGTATATGACTTGGTATTCCCCCAGTATATCTGTTGACTTCTAAGTTGGTGCATAGACTTAATTTGGAAGTGCTTAACAGGCTGAAGCCCAGTGAACAAATCCAAACAGGAAAGAGGGGGCAGGATATAGTATCTCTTAATTTGCTTAGCAGGAGACATTAAGAAGTATTGAGAATTAGGAGAAAGGTATACTATCAAGCAGCATCTGCTCAGGCAAACGAGAAGAAATAGAGCACCCATAGCAGGAAAGGTAGACACAAAGAAACCTCACTGTTGCATGTGGGCACTGGACTATTTTCATTATTGTATTTCCCACAACATTTTGTACTTTTTGTATTTTCCCCCCTACAAATATTTTAAAAGCTCAGGAGAAGACTAACTTGTTAGTAAATAATATAAAGACCTTGAGAAAATTTAGGAGTAATATTTTTGGAAGATTGGAATATTAACTGAACATGGCAAGCATCTAAAAATCTAAGTTTCAGAAAGATAATCCCTGTATGAATATAGAATCACTAACATGCATTTATGTTTACATACACAAGATTCCTAGACATGAGCTTTGAGTATACAGAACTATAAATAGACTCAGTTTTATTGATAATTTGCCAGGACAAGAATTTTTAATAACTGCAGTGATTGAGAAATTTATCAAGGAGTAATTTGAGTCAAGCAATGATCTTAATCTCTACCCAAAAAAGTAATAAAGCACAAAATTGTATCATAGAACAGAATAGGATGTTGCAGGCATTTTCTGTGTTGTTTTTTAATTGCAAAGAGAGAAAAATGGGGAAATACATCTGTGGAGATGTGTATGTCTCACAGCAACTGGAAAGTTACATTGTCTTTAAAAACTCCATTAATCAAAGGGTATGATTTGACCTGAGGATGATCACCAAAACCTTACATCATCCAAGCATCAGGACAATGACAATATGTACAGCACAAACGAATGATCTAAAGCTCTGTGATGTACCATAGCATCAAAAAGAATAAAATACCCAGAAACAAATTTAACAGACGAACCCTGAAACTTATGCTCTGAAAACTACAAAATATTATTATAGCTGTGTGATAAGAACAGTAAAATGGAGATGAGGGGAAAATAGATAGAGTGAATGTAACTAAATGTTAAGCTTACAAATATATGCCAGGGAAAAATCTTTTCTTCCCTCAAGCTATTTTTTCCATTGTTTTTCAAAGGCCATTAAAATGAACAGCAGGTTGTGATGAAAATTTCATTAAGCCCCAGCTAAATCATTATGAGGGTGCCATATTCATGGCTTTGCTTTCTCTCATTGAGGGGGGGAAAGCAGATTTCAATAGAAAGTCCGTATTATTTCCGACCTTACCCCTGCCAACAGCAAACTAACAGAAATTCAGAAGTTAGAAAAGAATAGTGTGCAATACAAAAGGAGGCCACTGAGGTGAAATGGTTAGAAAGAAAATTAGATTTGCATATGGGTTGAAGAAAAGGCAGCTCTCTTTTATTCTAGCTAGCCTATTTTTCAAGAGATTAATTAAAATATTTTACAACTTACAAATAGGAGAAAAACATATTGATATAGTTTGTTTGTGTCTATTTCTTGTATTAAAAATTTTGTCTGTTGTTACACAAAAAGGTCTGATGCTAAGGATTCTTATTTGTCCAGTGTCACTTTAACTGACATGGAGTGCTAAAATTCATAGTGAATTCATGGTTTTAAATATTTGGCCTATGTAATATAGTTACATTATATCTTTTAATATTTATGCTTAGTCTTTAATTATTAAACTTACCAGTTAAGAATGACAATGAAGTTTCATACCACAATATGTGACACATAATTCCTATATCAAGACATTGACTAATAATATTTTGAGGTAAAATGTATACATTATATAAATTGCTATATATAAAAGACTTAAATTGTTACCATATATTAAGTGTATACCATGTGTTAGCTGCAGTGTTAAGTAATTTATATGAAACATTCCATTTAATCTTTATGAAAATCTTATAACCAGATCTGCCATATATAGCCATACCAATTTCAGGGACTCCCATTCACATGATCTAAATATCTAGATTCCTATTATCTCCATTTTCAGGTGAGGAAACTGATGATTAAATGTGTCATAGTGTTACCAAGAGTCAGGGTCATTATTCAACATAAAGTCAACCTTAAACTAGAATCTATGCCCTTAACTGCTACTTGCACTATTTCTTCCAGTTAGAAATTTTTCCAAGTAATCATTTAATGTTACCCTTTAGCACATGTGTGTCTAAATTTGAAATACTGAATAATAAAGCTGTATTAGATAATTTTCTGCTACGGTAAATTTCTTATGCCCCAATCGTGTTTAGATTTCCAAAAAGTTTTTAATGAAAGATTAGCTCAGTTTAAACTGTTTGTGTTTAAACTACTCCACCGCCACCCCCCCCCCAAAAAAAAAAAACTGCCTTGTAGAGTATTTTAATAAAAATTTGTTTTAGAAAAATATCTGGGAAGAAAATAGTTGTGGAATAATAGAATCTCAGAATTTTAATGAAATATGGACACATTTTAGGCCTCCATCCTCATTTTAGAGAAAGGGAGACCAAAGCAGAGACATGCCAGAGATCACACAGCTAGTAGTTGTTAAAGCCAAAGTGAGAATCCACTTCGTGTCCTGTGGATCCAGGGTCTTGTTTTTCCATTTGGTTACATCATACATTCAGATATTCTTTGCTCTCTTATTCCTTATCTTTTAGAAGTAGTATTACCATGTTTGTTTTAAAGAGTATTTACTGTTCACTAAATGTGAACAAATCTAAGGTAACCAGGTATCTTAGCCAGGAAACCAGGGTAGATAGGTATCCACAAATGTCCTGTGTTCTCAAGTTCCAGGTGTCCAGGGGTGGTTTATCAATATGTAACAGCAGTTACACTGGGGAGTCTGATTTAAACCTTAGCTTGATCTTCATTCAAACTTTAGGCTAATTGTAGGTGAAAATAATTTTTACCTTTGTGAAAACCTGAGATGTCTCACATAAAATAGAATCCTTTTAAGACACAAGTATTTTAACAGGCTCCTAATTTTGACCTTTCCATATTAATATCTATATTGCCTTCAGCATCTCTTTGAAATGGCCATTAAGCTCATAGATACATTTAAATTCTTCCTTCTAGAACCACAATGAACAAAATTCACCTTTCATTGATTTCCTTCCCCTCTCTCTACAATTCTACTCATCTTGTTTCCCAGGCTAAAGTGCTGGAAAGAATTGTTTACACTTACTACATGTACATTTTCACCTCTTTGAGAACTGCTGTTTGCCTTAAATTGTTTCCCTTACTCTAATCTAATTGTCAAATTATTTGTTGGTGTCTCCTCCAACATTACACTCCTTATGGCTGAGGGAAGTGCACAAAATATTCAAAATGTTTGTTGAAAGAATGTTTAAATTGCTGCAGTATTGCCCCATTGCTGTCTTGGGTAAAGGAGAGGAAAGATCTTAACAAATATCTGAGTCTCCTGCCAGATGTTCTGTGAACTACTTCATTTAATCCTCAAAAACTCTTAGTATTAGTTCCTAGCTTAAAAATGAAAAAAATAAGGCTTTTTAGTGACTTGCTCATGTTCTTATTGTATGGAAGAACTTGAATTAAAACTAGTGTACTGTCCTATACAAAACCCCTTGGCATTGAATATGAGACCATTATGTAATCTGACTCCACCTTTTCCCCCCCTTAACCTTACTTTCCGCCACTCTCCAAAGTGTGTTATGTCTTGTGCTGTCTTATCGAATTGTATGTAGTTCTGTGAGCACTCTCTATTTTTAAATATTACTGTGCTGTCTCATATGCTGTTCCTCAGCTTAAAATGGCATTTCCTGTCTTATCTACCTGATTAATTTTCATTCACTTTTTAAGACTCAGCACTTTCTCTGGACACCCTTGTCAGAATTTGAGTTAGTGTATGCTGCTAACACTAACTCATCTCTATAGTTATTACCAGATTATTATTGTTTATTTCCCTTCTGTCTTCCACAATAATATGTGATTGTCTAAATAAAGTGTTCTTGGTTTAATTGTGCCTCTTCTCTTCCTAATAGTGGAATTGGCACACCAAATAGTGGTGCGTGTTTGTCTTAACTGTGGATGACGGTCATCCTACTAATTGACATGTTGTATCCTTTGCTAACACTCCCCTAAAAAGTGATTAGATTTCATTTGTCTTTTTCATCTTTTTTTTTTTTTTGCCTTTCTCTTTTCTTCATTTCCTACTCAGACTCTTCTTTGATCTCCTGTCCTCTTTCTCACATTCATTCTGTCTTCTCCAACCTACCTCTCTTCATATGCACACCCCAAAATGCAAAATTCATTATTGAATTTTGAGATTTTTTTTTCAGTTCTTTCTGTGACTTAGAGGTTAAAATGTTGCCCTAGGTCACAAAGCCAGATATTTTAATACCAAGGATACAAAACTAAAATATACACATGAAGTGTTATACTGATGAAAACTTTATATTCACATTAATCTTTTAAATGACTTCAATATTGCATATTTCTCTAAGGAAATATGTAGACATTATCTATGGTTTAGTGGCCATAGATAATAATTCTATACCACTGCTGTAGGTAAAGTAAGACATGAATTGGCTTGATTTATGAATAATTTTCCAAAATGTAAAGCTGTAATATTTTCTTTAATAGTGTTTTAACATGATAGAGAACAGCACCCTTTTCTAAGTAAATAGAGCTGGTATGTGAGACAAAGTTTCTATTTCTTATGATGGGCTCCGCATTGGGACAGTTTATTGTTGGGTCTTTCTCTTTACAACCTCCCGTCCCCTAGTTCATATTAGGAGCTAATGGTGAAAGAAAAGTACCTTTTCTTTCCTTCCAGGCACCTTTCCTGTTCCTTCCAATCTTCTAAGGACTCTTAACATTTTTCCCTCCAGGTTAGCAGAGTTTCAAAACTCAGGATTCATGACTTCCTTCAGAGGATTTATAAATTCTGGAAATTGCAAAATGATGAAAATATATGTATTTGTACTTCTGGGGAGAAATAAGTTGTAGCTTTTATCTGACTTGCAAATAAACCCACAATGTAAATAGAGTAAATAGACTGTTAGTGTTCGGTGTTTGGGTTTTAGACCTGAGTCTGCTACTGATTAATTACTAAGTGACTGTGGTTTTAATATCTTTGTAGTTTAGTCTCTGGTGGATTTTGAGGTGATAATTTACAAATATTTAGCAATATTTGTGAATATAATTTTATGTATTTTGGTTTTTAAATTTTGCATCATTTGGGAAAAATGTAAGCTTTAATTTTTAATAAGGATTTCTTTGCCTAAAACTGAGCATTTACCTTATAATTTATATTGTAAGAATATTATATTTACTTGCCTTTAATTTGCTATAATAATTTCATTAATGTAATGAGTATCTGCCCTCAATGGTAATGTTAACTGCCCTACTTTTATCAGAGGATTGTTGAAGGGTACAAATGAGGTAATGTACATTAAAGTACTTTGTAAATTATGAAGAACTTGGACTTGTACCAGTTATTGTCATTATCACATCTTGGCTGGTTAGAAACATTGTTGCTTTAGGATATACTGGAACATTGTATAGTTAAATAGAATGCTCTTTTATACATTTCAATATTATATAGTTAAAAATTTACTCCTTTCTCAGTATACTTTTATGTATCAAAAAATTCTGAGTCAGAGCTACAAAAATATGGAAATTTAGGATACGTAGTCAACAACAAAAACAACAAAAAACCCAATAGTCATAAAAATTCTGGGACAAGTAGCTACTTTGATGTTTATATATATACATTTCTCCAAATCAATACATTAGTTAGGCAGTTTTCTACTTGAATAATTACTTTAAATTGTTCTAAATTGATATGGATAAAGCAGAAATTGTGACCAATGCAAAACTGTGAGAGGCAGTTTAATATGGGATTTCAGGATTTGTTGTATTTCTATTTCCATAATAAATTTGAATATGTACTGAAGACACATATAATTGGGACCCAAACTTGTATAATTTTAGAAGATTTCAGCTTTCTCTAATGTGGTTTATTTGTTCTTCCTCCCCAGCCCACCCCTGCCTTCATTTTACTCTTTTTCTTTTCATTCCTTTTGTGTGCACATGTGTGCACTTGCATGTGTGTGTAGTCCCCCTTTAAGATGCTACATATGCTTGATTTTATTTAGCATCTGTATCTGTCAGTGTTCTTCCTTCTCAGAGTGTGACGCCCACACTCCCAAAATTGTTTTGCCACGATGAGTGTGCTCCTTGGGTGTAAGAAACTGCATTTATTTGTGAAATTTTGTTTTTATTAGAACTCGATTTTATCATTATATATACAATTTGAACTTTTTCCCCCCTGCCCCCCTTCAGAAAATCATTGCTCACAGTTTTATATTACAAGATCCTAAAGGCACAACTTATTACCAGATCACCCAGTGTTACTTTACGTGAAGCAGTTCATTGCTTTTAGTACGAACTTCTGCAAAAAGAGTTCTTTTCTTGGGAGAACTAATAAAAATAATGAAATGGCTTTGGAAAAGTGCACATTGTCACAGACCTCAAACCTTCACCCACAGAATCATCCATAGACCACAGTCCATTATTGAGTGAAGAAGATAACCAGAATTTTCATTCATATTTCCTGTCTCTGTCTCTCTTTCCCTGACACTGTGCAGTGCAATACAAATTCTTGGTGGCATATACCCAGAACACCCACTTGTACCATTTGTAAGATTGGATTGGACAATATTTATGGTTATTTCTAGATGTTTCTGAACAAAAACTAATGTGTAAATTGTTCGTGAAATATCTTAAAACTTGAAAATATTGATATTACTATATAATGTATCTTTTTGATATTTGCATCTGTCACATACAAAAAAATTCACTTTATTTGATTGTACCTTCTTTGATTCTTTACTTGTGCTTTCTTCCAAAATTATTTTGTGGTAATGTCTTTTTAATTTTTATTGCAAACGTGTTGACTTACAAAACCATTAGATCTCTAAATAGATATAAAACTTTTTTTCCTTACTTTAAGACTTCTTTTAGGGGTGCCAAAGTTGGTATTATAAGAAATGTATTTTCATCTGTGGTGTGCTACAGCATTATGTGTAATTATTCTGTCAAAAAGACAAGCCCCTGGTGCATGATATTTGGCCTTGTGAACATCCCTACAGGCATTGCATATTTAATGTTTGAGTTTACATTATAAATCACAATGCCTGTTCTCATAATTGAAATTTCTGTTGTTGAGCAGCCCTTTAGAAATTAAATTGAACCATATTACATTAACAGACAAGTTGAAATAGAAACTCAGAATTACCCCTTAATTTTACTAACTTTTTAATTACTATTTTTTTGTGTGTGGGGGGGGAAATTATGGAGATTGGTTTTTCCTAAACTCAAAATCCCAAAGCAATCCATTAATTGGGCAAAGAAGAGGGCACTTTGAAATTCACTCTTGTTCTAAAATCACATTTGATGAGGTGGGAAAAAGAAAAAGTGAATGGATCAGGGAAAAGCCTAAAGATACTTTAATTGGCAGAGGTTTGAGTTGCTTTTGTTTAGTTACTCACTGTCCTTTTGACAAAGTACACGTTGAAGAGGCTTTGTAAGTGCTGTTCTACTGAAGGACAAACAAGGGTACTTTTCAATTGAGCCCTTTTAAGTTTTGTTCCTCACACTCCCGCTGCTGTTGTAGGCTTCTCCTAATGCATCGTGGCTATGTGTTCATCTATGCAGTCTGTCACTGGAAAATGTCTCTCTTCTTGTTGAGCAAGCTAGAGTCTAACCTCCAGGCACCCTTTTCAAAGGCACCACTCATAAAATGATGATAAAGAAAAGAGTTTATTTTTTGTAGGTCAGGACAAGAAGATACCCTCAAATGCTGTAGAGCCTATTTCTTCAGGAACAAGTGTTTTAACTTTAGCACAGAGTTAGCGGAGTTTGAAGCCTGATAATTTTTCAGCAGTAAAGTGAAACTTGTTCCCTGTTATCTCTCTTACAAGTGGTATCCATCGGTAGCAATTTGTCTTGATATTGCTGATTTCATTAAGAATTACTGAAAATTAATTTATATTAAATTGATTTTAATGTAGGTCTTGAAAGACCTCTGGTTAGGATCAAAATGACTCAGGGATTGCCTTTGGTGATCTTTTTTGTATAGTAGGTCCAGGGTTGTCTGTGCATGGAGATCATATGGCCAAGAAAACTTCTCCCTCTCTTTTTATTTTTTATTTGTTTTTGAGACAGGGTCTCACTCTGCTGCCCATACTAGAGTGCAGTAGCGTCATCATTGCTTACTGCAACCTCAAGCAATCCTTCTGCCTCAACCTCCTAAGAAGCTGGGACTACAGGCATGCCACCACATCCAGCTAATTTTTTTTTTTTTAATTTTCTGTAGAGACAGAGCCTTGCTACTGTCCAGACTAGTCTCAAACTCCTGGCCTCAAGTGATCCTCCCACCTTGGCCTCCCAAAGTGCTAGCATTATAGACGTGAGCCACCACACCCAGCCTTCTCTTCTTCTTTTTAACTGGAACTATTGCTAATAAAATCTAATGATATTTAAGATTATGTCCTTAATCTTCTTCATCCTCTGTAATAATCAAGCAATTTTTCTTTTTTATTTGCCTCAATGTCTTAATATAAAAATAGTTCTATTTGATTCCCACTCGTGAGTTTGTCTGCTGACAGGACTGTATAAATTGTTCAAATTTCCCTTCACCCAAATGTTTCTAATATTCTCTATGCCCTTCACATAAATAGGGCATCCCTGTTTTTGTTTTTAACTGAAACTGTCAGTACCAGACTTTTAGTTTCAATGTGTGGATCACTTAAAGAAGACCCATTGACCCAAGCTGTACACTTACAAATAAACATGAGGGGAATGTGCCAGCCCGTCTTGTTGCTTAATGTGCCACAGCTTTTGGGGATATCATTTATTCAAGAGTGAAGAGCCAGCCACCTGTTTCTGAGGCCTCTTTTCCCTCACATTGAAGGTCCAAGCCTTTGCTGAATAGTAACACTCTAATCTGGGTGGCATACATAGCATTTTTCTGAAACTGATTTGTCAGACTAGCTGGAGGATTTTGTGTGTCTGCTCTTGTGTGTGTGTGTGTGTGTGTGTGTTTCACTCAGTTACCCTTGAGGCACTTGTCAGGACCGTGCATATTAAAATTAATCAGACCTCCTAGGCCTATATGGCTGTGTGTTTAACATGAAGAAGTGGATATCAAGCATTTGCCCTAATTAAATAGGCCTGCTTGGTTTTATTCTAGTGGATGCTTGGTCTTTTCTTTTAATAGGAGTTGCTTGTGGGGAAGGCACGGACAGCACTAGAATCAGCGGAGAGCTCACTCAGAATTTCCTTTGCCACCTGCTCCCAGAGTTCGGAGACCTCAAGGACTCCCAGTGTGCCTGTCTGAACTACTCTTAATGTGGAGGAGAAATATGGCCAACATAGTGAGGGAGCAGTGAGGCTAGGGCAGAACAGAATGAGCATATGACCTGGACATTTTGGATTGATTAAGATAGCCTACATGTTGATAAATTTTGAGTATCAGTTTGTGCTCTGTGCTCCCATTTTTGATGATGAGCTTTGGAAGCTTAGGGGAAGATCTTGTGTGTGATTCAGAATGAGTGCCCTTTCATTTATGTCTCAGTTTGAAAGGTAACTTTTTTTTTTTTTTTTTTTTTTTGAGACAGAGTCTTGCTCTGTCACCTGGGCAGGCTAGAGTGCAGTAGCATTATCATAGCTCAGTGCAACTTCAAATTCCTGGGCTCAAGCGATTCTCCTGCCTTAGCCTCCTCAGTAGCCGGCACTATAGGCATGAGATACCACACCCAGCTAATTTTTCTATTTTTTGTAGAGATGAGGTCTTTTTCTTGCTCAGGCTGCAAATTTCATTTGTCTGTCTTTATAATTAATTGCTTCCTAGGTCATCTGCATATCATATAGATGTCATTTATAAGGCAATGACTGTATATCTGTGAGTTTACTTCTACTCTGATAGTTTCTGGACTTTGCCTATTTTAATTTATGTTAGACTTCTCCCATAGCTCTAGAGAAAGCCATCATGGGACATTTGGAAACAAACTTTAATTAAGTATGAGCTCAAAACACTGAAAATATCAAAGGCTGACATAATACAGTAATTTTCTTGTTTGTGTATTTAAGGTCGTAAATGATTTAAACTCTGACACACGGACCCGAGTTTGTTTGGTTTAGTCCCAATTCATGTGTATTATTTGGATTTTTTTGGTATGTTAAAAAGTAGAGAGAAATATATTCAGAATTTTTCAATTTGATCTGAATTATATACGTATGTACACACAGTTATATGTCAATGACAAGTATACATTCTGAAAAATGCATCATTAGGTGATTTCATCATTGTGGACATATCATAGAGTGTACTTATACAAGATGGTATAGCCTATTACATGCATAGGCTATATGGTGTAGCCTATTGCTCCCAGGCTACAAAACTGCACAGCATGTTACACAATGTTAAGTATTTGTGTATTTAAACATACGTATGTTAAATATTTGTGTATCTAAACATAGCTAAGCATAGAAAAGTTAGAGTAAAAATATGATATTGAACCTTCTGTTACAAGAGGCCTCATCCACTGTTTTGTGGTGAACGTATCTTGTTCTTGCTCTATAAACCTATCTGTCCTTCCTCAATAAACTTCATTTCTTGCTTAAAAAATACGTTATTGTAATCTTATGGGAACACCATTGTACATGTGGTGCTTTGTTGATGGAAATGCCGTTATGTGGCACATGACTGCATATGGAATAAAGCAGGGAGCCAGCACTGCAAACCATTTGAAAATTAAAGTAATGAAAAAACTCTGAAATGTTAAAGAATTTGAGATTATAGTTTAGTTAATTTCCAAATAACCATAGCAGGTTATCTGGAGAAAGATTACTCTGACAGGACATGATTCCCAAAATCATTTGGTTCCTCCCCAAATTGAAAAGGGTTAGATGACTCAAAAAGCCTATTGCTTTCCAACTTCTCTCCCTTTCTTCCCATCATATCTGATATGTTAAAGGATCCATCATTAACCTATATCTTCTCTCTTTTATGCGATACACTTCTCCTTAACTCGTGTAGAGAAGTGTATCAGCAGTGCCAAGCAACTGTCTGGTACCTGACAGCATTGCAAAAACCCCTCCTCTGTTCACTTAGATTGCTGCTGGTTATTTATTAACACAATGCAGACTGTTCAGTGTGGGTGTATATGAAATAGAAAGAAAAATAAAGGCCCTGAACAAGTAAATACATCTTTCATCATTTCTTTTGTTTGGTGTGTTTACTATGTGCTATTCTTGGTCAATAGAAGTTGTTTGACAGATCTAAAAAAGGGTGAGGAACCTTTTCTTGAACTTTATCCTTTTGTTTTGTCTCTGTAGAAAAAGATTTTTTTATTTGCTCTCCTCTTTTCATTACAAACTCCCTCTATAAAATATTTTAAACGATTTTTATTGCTATTGTAACAATATGACAAATGCAAGTGATTATGAAACATGATAGACAGTTTATCTAATTTGTTTGAAATGGACAGTTAAGAGACTAAAATTCTAAGGTAACTTTCATATGCAAACTTTTTAATTAGAAGTAAAAAATGAGATAATTAAGATATTATACAAATCACCTTTTTTACCTTCTAAGAAACGTACCATTCTTAGGTCTTAAAAGCTTCACTGAAATATTGAGCCTTGATTTAATTCGTATTTAAGTTGTCTCCTCCCAACACATTAATATAATATCAATGTAGAGCTCATTGCATGGTATAATTACTGAAGAGATCAGTAGCTGGGAAAGCACACAGTAATTAAGCATGTCTGTTATATTATAACAGGACAGTGCTCCTATGCTGGTGCTTAGTGTGTTAATAGATAAGAATTGATTCACTGTTTCAAGTGAATTAAATCTCTGTTGCTTAGGCCTTTCTTTTCTGAGAAGTTATGCTTTGTTTGTGGAAATTTGCCTTGAAGGGTTTATATATACCACGGTGTGAAGACCTCGGAACAGAAAGCTATATAAGTGAGCAAAATGCACCCTTTCCTCTTTGGAGGTTTGTTTTCTTTCTCTGCTTTTCTCCTTTTTTTAAACCCTAATTTTCTTGCTTCAGTCCTAGCTCTCAGCACTTTAGTATTTTTCATCAGTGTCAACATACCATGTCTCGGTAAAGAAAAGTACATAAAGGGGGAGGTTGCCATATTGGGGGCAGTTCAGTGTAAATAGGAAAGATCAGTGCTCAGCCTTTTGGCAGTATAGTTCTCCAAATTACAGGGATAAAGAACTTCCAATATCAAAGTAAATGGGGTAGGAATTAGATACATTTGTCTATGTTTTACCTCCTGAATGCTATGTTTGGAATGTGGGCCATAGCCATTATTGTTCTATAGTGGGATAGAAGTAGGATAGCTATATCCTATAGCAGTAGGATAGCTACATTGTGTCCTTTACTTAGTCTTTTCTTCATTAAGCTCATAGGAATCATTAGAAATGAAACTACAATGTAATGAAGATAAATTGAAAATGTACATTTTTTAGCATAGCCTTTTCAGTTTTAGAATTATAATTAGATATTAATATAGAATATTAGTTAAGTAAAAAGGAATAGTAAATATTAAAGTCCTTATTTTTTATTATCAGAGTTTTTTAAGTGAAAAATATTTTTAAAAAACATTTGGTCAGTTTTAAAGCACATTACATTATACAGAGAGTTATATACGATGCCTTTTGAAGTGGTCTGTCTAAATTCCACACAATGTGAAACCTTCTAAAATATTATCTATTTGTTGTTTTAGAAAACTCAGAATTAAAGAAATATTAAATCTGTATCATCTATCTGTTTTTATAAATCCATCTGTACTCACATACACAGGACAAAATTTTGCTAACTCTGTTAGATCTCCAAAATTTGCCTGAATGAACACACACATAAAATTACACATATGTAAAATTAAAATAATAAAGTTACAGTTATATTTTAGGAGCATTTATAGTACTAAAGATTTTTGCTGATAACAAGAACAATTTTTGACAAAAAGAAAGTACAGTCGTGTACCAGATAAGAACATTTTATTCACTGACAGACTATGTATATGATGGTGGTCCCATAAGATTATAATGAAGTTAAAAAATTCTTATCACCTAGTGACATGGTAGATGTTGTAATATTGTAGCACAACACACTTACTCACGTGTTTGTGGTGATTCTGGTGTAAACAAACATATTGGACTGTAAGTCATATGAAAGCATAGCGGGTACAATTATGTACAGTATATAATACTTGATAATGATAATACACTGTGTTACTGGTTTATGTATTTACTTACACTAACTTTTTATCATTATTTTAGAGGATACTCCTTTTACACACACACACATACACATACATACATATTAACATATATATATATATATATATATATATATATATATATATATATATGGTAACTGTGTAACAATAGCTCCAGGCAGATTTTTCAGGAAATATTCCAGAAGAAGGTGTTGTTATTATAGGTTATGACAGATCTATGCATGTTATTGCCCTGGAGGCCTTCTAGTGGGAAAAGATGCAAAGATGGAACACAGTGCTATTTATGATCCTGATCCTGTTTTGGCATAGGCTAATTTGTGTGTATGTATTAGTTTTTTAACAAAAATGTTTAAAAGTAAAAAGAAAAATTTAAAAATAGAAACAAAAAAAAAACCCTAATAGAATAAGGATATAAAGAGAACCTTTGCCACGTGTGGTGGCACATGCCTGTAATCCCAGCACTTTAGGAGGACCAGGCAGGAAAATTGCTTCAGGCTAGGAGTTTGAGACCAGCTTGAGCAACAAAGTGAGACCCTATCTTTACAAAAATATAGAAAAATTAGATAAGCGTTGTTGTGCATGCCTATAGCCCCAGCTACTTTGGGAGGTGGGGCAGGAGGATCACTTGTGCCCAGAAGTTTGGGGTTGCAGGGAGCTATGATGATGCCACTGTACTCTAGCTCCAGGCAACAGAGCAAGATGCTTTCTAAAAGAAAAGAAAAAAAGAAACAAAACAAAGAAAATTCTATACAGTTGTACAATGTATGTTTTAAGCTAAGTGTTATTACAAAAGAGTCAAAAAGTTTTAAAAAATTAAAAGCTTATAAAGTATAAAAAAATTTCTACTAAGCTAAGGATAATTTATTATTGAAGAAATTTTTTATTATAAATTCAGTGTAGCCTAAGTGGACAGTGTTTACAAAGTCTACAAGAATGTACAGTAATGTTGTAGGCCTTCACATTCACTCGCAACTCACTCACAGACTCACCCAAAACAACTTCCAGCCCTGCAAGCTCCAATTATGATAATTGCCCTATAGAGGTGTACCATTTTTTATTTTTATATCATATTTCTACTGTACCTTTTCAATGTTTAGATATGCTTAGATATACAGATACCATTGTGTTATAATCGTCTGCAGCCCTGGTCCCCAACCTTCTTGACACCAGGGACTGGTTTCATGGAAGATGATATTTCCATGGACTATGGGGGTGGGGAGGTGGGAGGTGGAGATTGGGGATGGTGAAGAGAGGCAGAGCTCAGGCAGTGATGCATGGCCAGGTTCCTAACAGGCCACAGACTGGTACTGGGCCAACGTTGACCAGGGGTTGGGGACCACTGGTCTATAGTATTCAGTACAATAATATGCTGTACAGGTTTGTAGCCTAGGAGCAAGAAGCTATACTGTATAGCATAGGTATATGGTAGGCTGTACCATCTAGGTTTGTGTAAGTACATTCTATGATGTCTGCGTAATGATGAAATCACCTGACAATGCATTTCTCAGAAAATATCTCCCTTGTTAAGGGACCATGACTATACACAGAGGTCAAGATTTCAATACAGAATAGGAACTTCCACTTCTGTTCTATATTTTACTTTTTTCCCATTACCTTTTGACTCTTGTTAACATCCTACATAAAGTCTTTCTTCATGCCCAAGATAAAGTCAGTGCCTCCTTTCTCTACAATTTTAATCTTTTTTTGTGTGTGTGCGTGGTCACCTGTTCACTCATTCTCTTTTTCTGACAGCAAACATTTATTGAAGTCCTCTTATATGCTAGTTATTTTATAGGTTAACTGAGAAGACAGTAATCAAAGACACAGTTTCTGTCCTCAAGTTGCATATGACCTTTTGATGGGAGACAAACCATATCAATTCATGGTGAAAGGGATTTATGAGTGAGGAATCACAGAAGTCTCTGTAAGTGGAAGGAAGGAGACTTCTACCAAAAGTGAACATATAATCAGTGCTTTCAATTATTCATCTTTTAAAGTGAATTTTTACATATTTATAGACATATTTTTTGTGTTTTTTATGTCACATATTGAGGTCATGTGGCTATTATGACCACTCTAGCCAATTCTCTTTACATACTTATGCAAAAACTACTGCAGTATTCACTGGATCTATCTCTGTGTGACACAACTCCCTTTAATATAGTTTTACTCATCATCCTGTCTTGTCTGGGAATTTTCGGCCTATTGATTTCTGCTTATCCTCAGCTTACTGGGGGAAATTTGCAACTGTAAGGCAAATATTCTAATTGTTTTTCCTCAGGTACTCCAGCTAATAATGTATTATTTCCCCTTTATCCATCACTCAGTAAAAAAGTAGAGGACATTATCTTTGAACTTTTATTTTAATACCAGTAGATCGTTGTTTGTAAAGTCAAGCTTAGACCATGATAATAACAATAATGGGTACCTAACATAAACCTTACTCAGAGAGCTAAAGTATACTTAGCTTTGTAAGTTCTTGATTCATGTGCTGATCCATAATAAAAAATGTGTATGGTTAGCCAGAACCCATTAAAAGGTTGATTGCTCTGTAATGGTGACTCTGATTTTAACCAAAACTGCTTGAATTCTAACAGAACACACAGTATATGATATTAATAGGAAGGAAAAAGTGTTAATACATTTATTCTGACATGCTCAGTTAGATGTCATACTGGCTGTTAATGAATAAACAGAATAAAATGCAATGTGTATGTATGTGTGTGTGTTTGTTTGTATGTGTGTGTGTATGTATAAGTTTTCTGCTCAAGGAGAAAAGATAATGGAGGAGCAACCCTGAGGATGTGGGAGTAGAGTTATTTAATATCTTTTCAAGAGTGAGAAAAGAGCCTCAGTGGGCACATGTTGTGGTATTTGTGCCAACATATGTATTTTATTGGGTCTCCCAGAAACCTTTATTAAAATAGTATAATCAGCCTGCAGTGGTAGTGACCTCACTTCCCTGTCTAAATTTCCAGCCTCCTTTCTCATATCCTGCCATTCCCTGCCATCACTCTCTATGACTTTTGCTCTAACAGTACTCAATTGCCTGTTGCTTTTCCCAGCCACCATGTTTTTCTTTGCTTATAATGTCTGGTTACAATACCTTTACCTTACTTTGTACCTGGATGATGGCCATTCATCCTTAATATGTATTAATAGGTCAGATTTTACTTCTACTAGGAATTTTCTGCTAGCTGTAAACCTCCATCCTCCTTTCCTAAAGAAATCTTATCTATGACTCTGTCTTCCAATTGATTTTGACCTCCTAGAGCATTGGTCAGCAAATAGGGACTTCAGGCCAAATCTAGCCTACTGCCTGGTTTGGTATGCCCAGTGAACTAAGAATGGTTTCTTTGTATATGAACTCTCGAAAAAAATCAAAAGAAGAATGTTTCATGACACATGAACATTATGTGAAATCTGTGTCTATAAATAAAGTTTTATTGGGACACAGCCATGCTCATTCCTTTCCATTCCGATGTAATGTAATGCTTCATTGGTTAAGTTGAGTACTATAGCCTGCATAACTTGAAATATTTGCTATCTGGCCCTTTGCAGGTAAAATCTGCTGACCCCTGTCCTAAAGAGCAGGAAAAAAGTTGCAGTCATCCAATTATCCAGATTTCCTAGCACAGTGACTCCTAATTGAATGAGTTAATTAAATGGTTGAGTAAGCTATCTTTCTCCTGAAGCAGGCAATCCACCCAAGGGCTCTTGGCTCTTGGTCTAGTGAAAGTTCTATAGAGGAAGTACTGAATTATGAAGTCCTAGGATGTAGCATTGACTCTGTGATTATCTGTGTGATCTTAAACAAGTGCTTTTTTTCCCTTTATTTGAAAACAAAATAACTACATTAAATAAGTTTTTAGTTCTTTCCAGACATGAAATTCTAGAAATATGATATCAATGTTTTTATTAATATGCAAAAAAGCGAAAAAAACAGAATTGGAGATTTCTTTATTAAAAAGTACATACAAAGAAAAGAAAACAATACTGGACTCTTATAGATCTATTACATATCAGGTTTATTATTAGCGTTGATTAGATGTTTTGTAGTAATCCAAAAAAAAAATAAAGTTTGTCATTGGTCCCAGACTATGAATCTTTATAATAATGCATTGAAATAGAAAATAATATCCGTTTTGTAAGATTTGTGGTCTATACAGCAGTTTATCTTATATTGCTTTAAGTGATCATTATGTCCAAATGATGAAAAGCATACACTTTTAATCTTAGTTTTTGCTAGAATCCTGAGTTATCCAATGTTTATTTCTCTTATAATTTTCTCCTCCATTATATGAATCCCCCCACCAAGATCTATTTCAAGCTAGATGAAGTGCAATGTTGGTAACTGACCTTCATGCCTTATATTATACATTATGAGAATTACATAATCTTTACAACTCTAAAGTGACTTCTTCAATTCTGTTATAATAGGGGTGCTTGTTATAATCCTGGGCCCTCATAAAGATTTCTTGAAGGAAAGTATCAATAATAATTTAAAGACTCTTTGGATTAAAACTTACTTTCTGCATAGCTATTTCTAACCTATTTTAAAAGGCAATCAAATTGTTCAATATATAAGACTTTTTGTTTTTAAAATATTTTTGCTTCCATAAAAATATTCCTGAATGAAGATGATTGTCACAGAAACCTACTAATATAGTATAAGGAAAAAAATTAAAATGGAAACTTTAGGTTTTTTTTAATTTAAAAAATATATTTTTAAAAATGAACAGTTATGTATTTTTCTGCCTTTTACAGCATATAGCATTAAAATACAGCATTGAAATTTTAAAAAAATATATTCTGCGGTGTTTCCTAAAGACCGTAAAAGACTATATGGAATGCTCATTTAATAGGAATGGCTTCATAAATAATCTTTCCCAGTTTTCCCACATATGTAGGACTTCTATCTTAAAAGAAGTTGATAAATAGTTGATAAAATGTTTCCAATATTTTAGAACTTGCTAAAAGAAGTGAAAAAAAATGTGTACATCCAGGAAAATTTTCAGAAAAATTGTTTTCTGGAAGCTGTGTGTCAACTTTTATAAAATAACTTCAAGAAATAATAAGAAAGTAACTTTTCAAAGTCTCCTCACTTCCAGTATTGGGGTGCTGCTGCTCTATCATACAATCTTTTGCCATTGCTATCTACAGCAATCTCTCATATTGAAGGCCTGGAACCCTTCTGTATGGGGCATCTCATTGTGCAAGAGAATACATTTCCTATAGGTCCACTGCTTCAGGGTTTGTTATGCGTTCTATCGTTGCATCAGGTTATCTACCAGCAAGTATGTGAAGGACAATTTAAGAGAACTGATGTCAATGAGATCAACTCATGTTATGTGAGAATATATTTAATTTCACAGGGGATATATGTTAGGGAAAATTAATGTTATTGTTACTACTTCTAGTTTTCTCATTCTATTTTTCACCCAAAAATATTTACTGAGCACTGATATATCCCTGTTTGGAATTAGGAATGCTGAAACACATCTATGAATGAATATTCTTTAATTTATAAAAATAAAAAGCATTTTAGTCCTCTTAAATTCTTATTGACATTTTTCCATCTGAAAATCCATTATTGCTTAAATGTCAAGATTCACCTTGAGATTCTTAAATAAAAACATTGCCCTTATTTTTCTGCTTATGACATAATCACAGGCTGATTAAATGTCAGTGTATCAATAGCATGTTGCTTCATTTGTTACAATATTTGAAGCCATTTAAATAAGAATAACTTAGCAAGTACGATTCAAGTTACATTTGTAATATATAAAGAGATTATTTTACTAATTGTTTAAGAATATAGACATAAACACTTTCCTGAACTCAGACATTATTAACTTCCTTAATCAAATTCAACTACCCTTATTTAGTCTTTATCCTGTAGCAAAATTGTTTATGTATGAAGAATGATAGTTTAAAACTAGGTAGTTGTTTCTAAAACAAAACAAGCACTCACTTGCTGAAGATAGGTTTCTACCTCCAATGATGATTATAGAACAACATGTACTTTCAGTAAAACACGTTTGAAACACCTCTCTCTCTCTTTACTTTTTGCTTTTCCTGAAAACATTTAATGTTCAGAAACGTGATCATCAGATTCTGTGATTTGTATGTAGGTGAATGAAGCGATGCATCTGCACCCTTCCTTTGCCTTATCTTCCCTGGGTGTCCCTGAGCTCTCCCCAAGCTGAGACAGATGGCTGCTGGTTTAGTTATGTGCGTGGGAGAAAGGGACTTCCACATGTGATTTTTACCATTTGGTAGTAATTAGTTTGTTGTATAAATTAACATTAACTGAACCATTCTTCAAGCATTGTTTGTAATTATCTTCTTTGAATCTCTGAGTTGTGTAAAGAAATAAAAAGCAGGGAAGAAACTGGTCCTTATTTTATAAAAGTTGAAGAATCTGTCATTAGGCAGAATAGGACAATAATTATTGTATGCCCAATAGACTGAAAACTTTGAAATAACCATAAAACAGAAAAGCCAAAAGATTTTTCTGGAACTTAATGGTTTAGAAATACAATTAACTTTTCTGAAAATGTATGATCTGTTGTTGTTGTTAAGGCAGAACAAAATGTAAGAGAAAAATGAAATGCAGTTTGAGGAATTTGTCTTCCTATTATTTCAGAAATAATGTAGTTCTCACAATAACTGCCACTTGAACGTAACTGACTTGTCTTTGTTCTCTTTTACATATTACATGCTTTCTAATAGAAGTATTTTAGTGTAAATTTTATGAGAATCATATGTTTTTCTGATATGCAGTATTATCAGTATTCATCTTTTTAGGAAAAACTGTTCATCAGTAAGTGGGATTTTGATCTTGATCACTCAACTTTTACATTGAATACTTGTTTATATTATTATTCTTTCTGATCCCCCTACCCACTAATGCAGATACTAGATATCAAAGAAATAAAATAACCTATACTTCTTAAATACCGCCAGTTTAGTTTTCATCTTGTTCATATTATTTTTGGGTTCAAAATTTTCTTCTTGTGTCTTTCTCAAAAGAGATCTAATAAATAATACCATATAACAGATTGTCTTTTAAAGTATAAATGTTTCTTTCAGAAAAAAAATCCCCATCTGTGTTTTTTCTTTGGAAATTGCTTTAAGAAACTACCAAGAAGAACAAATTCTTGATAGACATATTTGATCCAAAGTATTTAAAATGTGTCATCACACTTTTACTGTCCATAACACAGTCATAACTTTGATGTTGGCAAGAAAATATGATGGTCATTATTCTACCAAGAGCTTCTTTATTGCATCCTGTTGGGTAATAAAAGCTCAGTCACCACTATTAATATTTGTGTGGACTTGTTATTAGATGATTAAAAAAATAGAAATATATACCATTAGTAGCTATTTTCTATCACACAACTTAATTTACTAATCAGACTTTAGTTGTATAGACTATAACTACCAGAATTGACTAATTTCTTGGGTTTTTTGAGTATTGTTGCAATTCATTTCATGGAATGCAATGATTTGATGGGTATCCAAATTTTAAAAACATCCTAATGTCATTGCAAATTACTTGGGAAAATAAGAGCATTTTGCCCTTATTTATTTAGAATGGCTGTAGTTACTACACATCTTTTTATTAGTGAATGAGCAAAATTAAGGCACTTTAAAAGCTGGTTTTTATTGGAAAAGCCTTTCATATATTTATATTATTCTGAAGTTAACAAAGAGATATGCCTGGTTTTTTTAAGTGACAGAGTTTGAAGAAGACTTTCTGGTTTATTACAAATGAAGTTTATTTTTCAGTACTTCTAATTCTGAATTTATTTTTATGAAATAGAAAAATTGGAAATACTGTGTGCCTACAAGTTGGCCTCCCCGTAAATTGCTTCAGCCCACATTTCCCATAATTAATCAAAATTCTAAATCATGCTTTTCTTTCATGTGTGTAACAGTTTTGCCCATTTTAAAAGCCCCAAAGTTTTTGAATATTCAAAAATTTTGCCTCCACAAAATACCTTATGCACATGTATTTTCTCCAAATGGAAAAAAGGAAAGCATTATTGTCTTATCTCTTTATTTTGGCTATAAATCAAATAAACATAAAAACCTTATGCTCTGTGCTTTTCAACATCTAGAGTTGGCTAAGAAGCAGGCAGCTTTAATCCTAAAGATATTTCCCCTCCCTGCTTCATGGAATGGAAGTATATTTTCTTTTATATGGGACAGGTATAGGAATTGGTAAAATTTTGAAGGACAAACTTTGTGTCTACTGAAAATTTAATTCCATATACCATGTTCAAACAACATATAGTTGAGTACAATTTTGGAAACATTTTAATAGAATAGCTTTTGATCTGTAGATATTAGGATTCTTAATATTAGGCCAAAATATTCCTGTGTGTGGGAGAAAGTAATCTTTATGTTCCTCAAGCTAATTTAGAGCATAATTCTTGGAAATGAAGCAAAATAAACACTTCTGCTTCCAGACTGTTTGATTTTGCTTCATTTACGTGCTTGTGTTCAAAAGAATACATAAATCTAGGCTTACATGCACCTTTTGAGGAAATCACAACACCCTACCCACCCCCACTCATACAAACCTAGACTACTTTTTTGTACTCTCGAATTCAAAGTAATTCATTTTAATATTTTTTTCTTTTGGAGAAATAATTTTCAGATTAAAACAATCAACTGTTGACAAATATCCTACACCCAGACCAACCTCTGAATAATTTTTTTGGCAACCATTCGAAATGCAAACTCTTGTATGACATGATGTATTTTGGAACCAAAGATAAGAAGAGAGAGAAAGAGGGGGGAAAAAAAGCAGCTCTTCTGTGACTGTGGAGCTCAAAGAGAATATATTAATTAACCCAAGAGAATTTCTAGGAAGCTGTAGTGAGAAACTGTAGCTTTGAAATCTAGTGATCTTTATCCACTGTTGGGTTTGGGTCAACGACCTTGGACAAGGAAGGAAAAAAGGAAAGGAGATACATTATAGGAACCAGATGTTAAAAACTGATAAAGGCTGACCAGCCCCCTGCTGCTAAAATCTAACCCCACCTCCATCAAAAAGGTGACATTCTCCTCTGAAGCCCTTCTGTCCTTCTAGGAGGGAAAGCAACACAATTCTGGCTCTGCATTTTTCCTTTGGCCTACCTTGTCGAATAGCCCTAGAAGACTAAACAGGTGTTATCTACTTTTGATTTCAGTGCATTTAAATTAATCCTGTCAGCTCAGCTGTTAAAACAACTGTCATCTCCAGCTGTTAGTAATTTTCGACTGGGCACTTTCACAGGTTGCCAAGATCTGAGCCGGCATTGTGTGTCTCTCTGAATGCACTAGAGTAACAATTTGTGGGCTTTTTTGAAGGGGACTGGTATTGTGATGCTGCACACATGAAATGATCATAATAATAATTTGAAAATACAGTCTGGTGCCATGTTTTGTAATATATAAATAAACTGTGTGCTGAATGCCACTCTCGTCTATATTCTGTGGTGTATTACATAACTTTTTGGCGTATTTAATTCAATGAACAATAAGTCAACTTGGAAAGCGTGAAAGAGGAAAGTATAATAAAGAAGTCAGGAGATAGAAGATAGTATTGCACCTGCTTATGATAGCTTCTGTGTTTCCAGAAAAAAAAATAGTTGCTTCAAGTAGATTTATGGTTTTTCCCTTTCTCTGAAATACTTAGTAAGATGTTTTGTTGCATTTTAACAGTTTGAGTATCTCTGTGCTTTCAAACCAAATATTTGGTTTTTGGCTAGATCCCCTCCTATTGAACATTTTAAATCATAAGAGACATTTCTTATATAATTGTAATACTTGGGATCTATTTCAGTTAGTGGCATTCAAAGCTAATGTTGTGGAGGGTAGGAAAGGCTATTAGGAAATTCAGTGTATTGTCAACAATAGGAAATCATTAAAAATGTGTAATAATCTTAAAACTCCAAAAAAAAGATTCTCATTTGCTACTGATGTAACCATCTGGAAGCAATGAGTTTTCCTCCTATTCTAACTTTACATGTTATAAAATGGAATAATTTAAGCTTTTCTGCTTGTTTACCAAGTATGAATTGGGGTATTAGTTTTCAGTTATTAAAATATATGTTTTAAAAGAAAAATAAACATATAGATAACTCTTAACTGATTTTTAAATTGTTTATGTTTAAGAATAATATAACCAGACCCATATTGAAAGCAGTTTTCAACAGAATATACCAGTCACAAAATTTTAGGCTAATTAACAATACTTTTTAAAATTTATGTAATACTGATGTTGAATAAATTTACACTGATTTGGTTGAATAATACTCTACTCTTACTAATTTCTAAAGAAATTCTGGTTTCAACACATTTATAAAATTGGGGCTTATTTCTTGAGAGGATGTTAAATGCACAAGGTACACAGTGAAAAATTTAATACAAAGTGTGTAATGAAAAATATTTTTCTTTTCCACTCCTATTCCTTACCACTTCCTTCCCCAACCATCAGTCAGTTCCTCTTCTAGAAGATTTCATGTAACATGTTTTCTTCCAGATCTCTTTAGAAATAGATATTCTGTGCATATGTAAACATATAAATATATAGAAATGAGTGTGTGTATATATGAGTGGTGTATATCAGAAGGATATTACACACACACATGCACACTCCAAATCTGGATGCCTTTATCCCTGGATTTACATTATATTTATTCTCTCAAAAAGCGTATGTATACATAAGCATGAAGGATAAGGTTGCAGTGTATATGATATGTGTATATGCAAATTATCTAATTTTTTGTAGCTATAATTTGAATTGAGTAAAGAATATTCTATGTTAATCCCTGCATACTTATCAAAATTAAAATATCATTCGACCTAGTAAGCCTACTATTAGAAGCTATAGTATGATAATTCTCACACCTATATGTTAGAATATATTTGAATATGTGACATTACTGTTAATAGAGAAACTGGAAACATTCTAAATATCAGGGAACTGGCTAAGTGTATTAGTGTGTATTCATAGATGGATTACTAGGAGACTGTTAAACAACAGTAAGGAACTTTTATTCATAGAAATATGGAAAGATGTCCATTATTGATATTTTATGTTTAAAAAATTAAATGATGGTAGAGATAAGATTATCTTATTTTTTAAAGTATGTATGTATGCTTGTGTACCTATTTAAGTATTGAATATTTATCTTAAATTAAATATAATACATTACAAATAGGTGTTTTAAATTGGATATTTACTGTGGGCATATTTTCTATTAATATTTGCCTAATCACAATGGGTTAGATCTTAATGAAAATAAACAGTATTTAATGATGCTAGTAAGAATCGATTACCAATGGATTTTAGTTTCTACAAACATCAATGTACATAACAAGATAGTGTCATTAAAATATATATATAAAAATGTATATGTGTAAGCACATATAAGTGTGCTTATACACTTATAAGTGTATACACATATAAGTTAAGAGGTGATGGGGTCGGAATGGGGCATTACAGAGGATCATGGGAACAGCATAAAAAAGGTGATAGATTAAAAACTTAGAGTTCACTTTGATTTATTTCCAAAGCCATATTTACAGAAATATCTGTTAAAAAATTGGTAGAAGAAGCAGCAGCTTATGTGAACGTGCTTGTTTACACAAACATATACACGTCAGAGTCTGAATAGGAAACAGGAATGCCTTGCTCAAAACTATATTATTCACACATACTAGTAATGATTAATTATATTGGAATTGATAAGATACTCTTTGTATTAGTTTCTTAGGACTGTCATAACAAAGCACTACAAACTGGGTGGCTTAAAACAATGGAAATTTATTCATTCACATTTCTGGAGGCCAGAAGTCTGAAGTCCAAGTGTCTGCAGAGCCATCTTCCTTCTGAGACCCTTGGTAGCATTCTTCTTGCCTCTTCCTAGTTTCTGGTGATGGCAGTCAAGCCGTGGGATTCCTTTGCTTGTAACTGCTACGTTCTATTTGCTGCCTCTGTTGTCATGTGATTTTCTCTCCCTGTGTGGATCTTTACATGGCCATCTTCTTATAAGGACCCTAGTCATATTGAATTAGGACCCACTCAACTGACCTTATCTCAACTTGATTAAATCTGCAAAGACCTTAATAAAGTGTCCCAAATAAAGTTATATTAACAAGTACTGGACGTTAGGATTGCAACATATATTTTTGGGGAACACAATTTAACACATAACACTGTTAAAAATATAAACACAAATAGGTAGATAAGCTAATTGACCATTTATAGATTGCTATGAAATTCATTTAATCACAGTAAGTGTGAGTTTAAATTGATATCACATACATTTAAATGTTGGGGTGTAAAAGAAGAATAAACAATTTTAGAGTTCATAGAAACATTGATATAGGGCACTCCACCTCAATGGACTTTCAGTGGGAAATTTGGATATCTAAAACTTGACCTAAAAGCCCTGAGTAGATCCCTGGAAGTAGAGAAAAGGTTGGAAATTGTGTGGAAAGGGAGGTGAGAAGATAACAAAGCAAAAACAAACACACTCCTTTTCCTTGTAGCATAAAATGCCTACATGTCCCTGAAAGTCATCTTACCTTCCAAAGATGCTGATCCTGCCCTATAAGAAAAGTATAGCACCTTGTGACTAGAAAAGTTATATGGAGAGTTTATAGACGTTTCACTGTAACTTGTATTCCATTGTTACTGGGATCCTGACTCCATTTTCCCAAACATCGTCATCATTTTAAAAACAAAGCCAGAAATGACTGGGAATTGCTAAATAAAACCCCATCTTTTTTCTCCACTCCACTGTTCCCTGATGTTATGCTTTCTAGCTGTAGGGAAAGTTCTTTTTTAATGGAAAAAGGGTAAATTTTACATTGTAATAGCACCTCAGTTTTTGGTTTACATTGTGCATTGATTCTGATGCTATAAACTGAAGATGAAAAGGAATGTTTGAGTAAAGTTGCACTAAGGCTAACCTCTTTGTATTTATGCAAGAGTTAAACATGTCTCCATCGCCTGTTAGGAGCAGAGTGTTACAGCCAAAGCTGGTCCTCCATTTTAGTGCTCAAGACTGGGGAGGAGGCAGCATTGATGCGTGCTGTTTGACCTTTCCTCTGTTAGGCAGGGATGTCTTTTGTATTCTTGTCCTAATGCTTTCTCATGGCATTCTTAGGAGTGGTGTTGAGAAATGTTAAGTTTAAGTGTAAAAGACTGACTTTGCATTGAACTATGGAAGGCTAATGGAAATATTAAAAAAAAAAAAATGAGAGAAAGGAAATGGAAGATTCTTACTTTTCCTTAGCTTTATAAGGCTAGTATTATATGTCATGGCAGAAAAAGAATTGGGAGAAATTGCCACTTGACTTTTTTTCCATATTCGTTTTGCCAGGAAAAAAAAATGCAATTACTCATAAAATTGATACCTAAATCTTAGAATATTCCTAATTTTATAGATTCAAAGAGTGTGTATGTTACAGTTGTCTAACATATTCTGTCTATATCTGAAATACCCCTGAAACAGTGATGAACAAATGCATCCACAGCTGACATTGTCTAACCAGGCAAATAGCAGAATTTAACTGTAAATATAGTAAGTTGTTCAGCCACATGTTAAATTTGAAGGTTATAAAATTTGAAGGAAATGTTAGCATTATATGGAAAATGTTCTGACTGTTAAAACTTTCACTTAGATGATAACCTTGACTTTATTCTGAATTATCATGTTTGGCTGTGGAAATTTATATAGATCAGTCTGATTCTTGTCTGTCAGATTCCTAACACATTGTGTTCAGGTTGAATAAAGCGCATAAACAATTTTCTTCTTGTCTTTTAATGGTAGGGATTAGGAATAAAAGAACTATAACATAAACATTTTAATTAGTTTGAAAGATTGTACTAATGTTAGTGATATTACTTTTTGGTAACAGTGATAACATTTGTTGAGCATGTAGTTTTTTTTTCGGGCATCATGCTCTATATGTTTTCTCTGTTTTAGTTGTTTTAATTCTTACAATCACTCTATTTACCAATATATGCCTATTTGGGTGTGTGTGTGTGTGTGTGTGTGTGTGTGTGTGTGTATCTCCCAATATATGCTACTATATAAATGGGGAAACTGATGTCTAAATGGGCTAAATAAATTACCTAAAAAGTTAGTAAAAGGAGGACTTGATCTTAGAGATACCCAGCACAAAACTAGCCTTTTAATCATTATTTCTCACAGCTGCAATATGATGAACACAGTTAATATGAATGGATTTGTGAAGTAATGAATGAGTTAATTCATTCCCTCATTCATTCCACAGAATTCTTTACTAAACACCCAGACTTGCAAAGTACTCTTACAGACAAAAACAAATAAGATACCACCAACCTCGTTACACCAGTTATATTCTTATGGCAAAGTTTTTTTTTTTAAGGTATGCCAATAGCTACATGCAGTGATCGGTAGATAAGAAAAAAAATGAAATAGCAGGAAATGATAAATTCCATAAGAAAAACACAGATGTCTTTATCAAGAGCAAAGTGGATTATTTCATGATGGAGTGATACAGGAGGAGTTCAAGAAGGAAATGACGTTCAAACTGATCATTGAAGGTAGTATTTCCACAGGCAGAGATCAGGGAAGGACACTCTAGTGTTGGATTCAGGGATTGAGTTGGGATGAATAGTTTAATACTTTCATTAAGAGCATAGAGGTTAAAACACATCAGGCATTACCAGGGCTAATAAATAAATAATTTCATTTATTCAGAATATAGGGCAAATACATTGAGAAAAGGAAAACAAATTGGATTCCAAATGTAGGAGGGTTAGGTTTGAGAAGTTCTGAATCTCAGGCTAAGGAGTTGAAAATTTAGAGATGGGAACTGAAAAGCTATTGATTTTTCCAGCAGGGGAGTGATCTGATCCAAGTTCTGGTCTCAAAACCATTTTCATCATTGCTTATTCGTCCTTACAATGCACTTACTTGAATTTTTTTGGCTAACAACAACGATAATCAAACGAACACTAGAGCCATGGATGGATATGCTGATGATTGATCAGTTAGCCTTATGTTAATATGGTGCATCTACCCTAGATTTATGTAACTTCTTTATAGAACTTGTATTTTATTATAATCCTTTGTAATGTTTGTCTCTACTGTGAAATTTTGAGTGTATCAAGGCCAAATAAGGTTGTTTAGTTATTAGAGAGCATGACTTCAGAATATGATAGTTGTCTAAATATTGTTTGTTGAGCAAGGGAATTGGTGAGGAAATGTTGGATGCTTATTAAATAATTATTTTCTAAATGGATAAAATTTAAAATAAATAAAACCCTAAAACTCTTTATTATCATCTGCCTGTAGCTCTACCTGAACAGTCATCTGAATCTGAGGTTTTGTGGACTTACCACATTTCCCACACTGATAGGATACTGTTCATGCTGTGCCATCTTCATGAGAGTTGTTAACCCCTCACTTTCTGAAATAATGTTCATATGTCCTTTACACTCAGCAAAACATAACCTCTTCTGAGAAAGATTGTCTTACTCTCGCCGGGCTATTTAGAAATGTTGTCTGTGATCATTTTTTATGCTTATATAAGATTTGCTATTTCTACCTCATAGCAGTTCATCACTGTATTTCACAGTCTCTTTTTCCACTAGACTATAAATTCCCTGAGTGCTGGGACTATGTCATGTCATTTTTGTGTTCCTAGGCTTAATACAGTATTCCGTAGATTACAGAATAGTATTAAATATTTTATGAAATAATTAGCTATCAGAGTAATCTGCGATGAGGGAGTCAAGATCTACACAAGGTTTTTGGCTTTGCGAACAGAGAAGGGAGTAAGAATTTCAGAAATATTGAAGGACAAAAAATTAATGGGACTTGGTGAGAAGATGGTACATGAAGATAAAAACCATAGAAAAGTTAAAGATGCAAAGTGACTTAAGTGATATAAAGGTGGCGTTAAGTGATGTAGAAGAGCCAAGAGTAGGACCTGACTTCTTGTTGGGACGTACAATGAGTCCTCTTTTGGATGTAGTGATTTTCAGGTACCATTGGACCGTACTGAGGTGTTTAATAAGTAGTTTATAAGAAATTTGAACTTTAAAAAGGTCAGGAAATGACAGAGAAATTTGTGAACCATTCACACAATGATGGTATTTGAAATGTGTGAATGGGGAATATTGTGATAGAGAATTTAGAGGAGAGAGCAATGTCTAGATCTTGTGGAACAGCTAGTTGTGGCACATTCGGAGGAAGGGTACCAGAGAATAAATGATGAGAAAGGAAAACAAGGAAAGAACAATTTCAGGAAATCTCATTCAATCAATGAGATTGAACGTAATTTTAGGAATGTTGAGAAGAGAGGCAGGAGTAGAAGTGGTTAACAGTATTAAATTCTGTAGTGTGGTTTGGAAGTAGGTAGTTACTAATCTGGTCAGAAGCCATACTGCAAAGATCTAAGGACATAAAAGGAAAGCAATAAGATGATAAATCATGTGAGCAAGCAGAGATAAGATACATAATTATTTATGGGACATTTCAATTTTCACTTAAAATGGCATACAAACCCACAGAGGATGTTTATGTGGATTGTATTAGAGTGTATTATAAAAACATATTTACAATTATAGTTGACATTATGTCCCCTGTATATCTGGAAAGATATAAAGGTTGAAGTGAATTTTTGGAAGATTCTACATTTAGTATTAAGGATAATCACACAGACAAACCAAACTGATTTCCATGAGCAAACCATGTTTTATAAATGTGTTGTGTTTTGGCATATAAGACTCCAAAGTTGGTAAATACATGAGGAATCAGATAGCTAGTGTTTGTGATCTAAGTCTCATTGTGTATATCCAATAAAACTCCCATCTGGGTTTCATGTGTTTGAAAAAGTAAGAAGAGAATTAACTGTTTCCTAAAGTTTGTTCCATGTATTACATTTTTAATTTAACTCTATAGTTCTAGCATGCATTTCCTAGAAGTGGATTTCTTCTTTTTATAGTTGATAGGTAAATTCTGGAGGACACCATCTTCTTCCTTCAATAGAATTGCTAGGAAATAATAGCAGATGATGAAATAAACTAAAATATCTGGTTTGTTTCCTCTAACAATAAAATTTATCATTGCAGGTGCAACTGAAAGCATGAATACAATTTACATCTGAAGTTAGTGATAGACTCAGGTAGAATCTAAATCCAAACATCATTGTAATTTATGTAATAGTAATTAATGAAAAATTATGTATAAATAAACGTTGGTGTCATTAATAATGTTAAAAAGTGTTGAGAAAATCCTAGGTAAAAGAACTCATACTTTGCTAAAAAGTAAATTTTTATATAAAATGTGAGAGATCTGAAATCTTAATATTTGACTACATCAAGCTACTTTTTAAAATTTCTCCAACAAATGTTATGTTTTTAAAAGAAATTACTTAGGTAGAAATTTGGGCTCACTCCCTTGGTCTTTAGCATAATGGATAATCCACTGGATAGCCACTGGTTGATTGTGGTTGAATTACTACCATCTATTGACTACCACCTTCAAAACATCCACAGGTTAAAAGGGTTTGGAAGAGTGAAGGAAGGCCTTATAATTGCCACACTATTTTCTTATTCCTGTTTGTCTTCATGTTCTCTTCTGCTCCTTTCCCTCCTTTTCTTTATTCCTCCTTTCCCTTCCCTTTATTTTCTTATAGACATCTGTTTCATAATTAGAACAGGTCTCAAGTTCTATCATAAGCAGCGAGTCCTATCCACTGGATTTTGCCCATACACTGTCACTAGGCTTGGGTGCTATAAAACAGCCCCAGAAGCCAAGGGACTGGTGGGTAACAAGACTTTCTGTTCTTGGTGCAGCTTTTCATCTGCTTTTGGAGTGAGAAAAAAATCTAAATTTTGGGAAAATGCAACCAAAGAGGAATGGGACACAACAAGTGTACAGTTTACTCTAGGAGTGTGGGCCCAGTACACTATTAGCTGCTCCATAATAACATGGAGTGCTTTTCAATATGTCTGCATTTTAACATGTTCTCCAGATGACTAAATGCTTTACATTATTATCTAATTTAATTTTACATCCTATAAGGCAGGATTATCCCAGTTTGACAGATAAGAAAACAGTCATAAAGGTACTATTAAAGGTAGTATGGTACTATTAAAGAAATTTCTAATGAGAATACTTTTTTTATTTTATGATATACCTTTCTCTTTGGGGCCTGTTACTATTATAAACCTAATTTGCAACGTGAGCAGTTACAGGGCTCTTTTCCCTCAATTGCAGTGCTTTAGAGGAGCATTTGATATGACAAGTTTAGAAGGAAACAGTAAAGTTTTCTATTCTCCATCTATATGAGTGCATTGGTGGTATAACTGTTTAACCCCTTGGCCATTTTTATGCTGAAGTTTTGTTTTGTTGTATGAAAAAAAGCGATAGCTAAATATTATATCATTTATGTCCCAATATTGAAGTATTGCCATCTCTCATTTGTTGTCATCACCATGTATGTTTTAAGCACCCTTTTCTCACTATGTTTATTCCTTTGGTTTATCCATCTGACAGTGGTTCATTCATCTATTCGCAAATATTTATGGAGTTAGTGTGTTTGGGTACTGGGTTGACACAGTTTTGTGAAAGCTGTATCATTGTTTGACACCAGAATGAAGAAAGTATCATGACACCCTCCAATATCCTCACTGACATTGTAGATCTCACTCTAAGAATTTTTCAGCTGTCCTTTAAATGCACTGTTATTTGAGCCTTGTTTAAAGTTTTTACGTTTAAGCTCAATATCTTAAATGATTGGCATTGAAATTACATTATTTAAAATTAATCTACATTTTCTATTGCAAATGCAGTATGCCTGACTTTAAATCTCCATAGATAAAATAAATAAATTGTTAAACATTATATAGTAAATTGAAGCAGAAATCTGCATAGTTCTGAAATATGGTATGCTTAAGTTTGTATCTAGAATACTATATATAGTTTTCTGTTGGATAAATTTTGTTCACATTAATAACACCGAAAGGGTTTTCTTTATTGTGTACTTCTTAAAGGCAAAAATTATTTGTTGAGAAGAACTGAATTTACCTTGTGGGAAAGGCAGATTAGTAGCTGGTTAAAGTCCATGTGTTGATAGTTCTACTATAAAGTTTTCTTGACAAAATCTTCACTCTGTAGAAGGGAACTTCATATTATTCCTTTGTCGCTTTATCATACTTCATTCCTAGCTGAAATTGCTGAGGGTTTTGCTGTTCACCCATTTTATAGCCACTGTGGGTAGGGTATGCCTATAATATGTTTGTTCTGAAATACATCAAGCATCTTAGAAATATTTGGCTAAGATGTTATGGAGAAAGGATATAGTGTTTATTTTAGAAGCTCACTATCATTTTTAGGTCATTCACATCACATTGCTATTAATTAAAGGACATTGTGAGGAGGGTTGTGATTCTAACATTCAAACAGAACTTATTGTTACTCTGTTGTTATAGTACCATTTCTTAGCATTAGCACTACAAAATTAATTAGCAAGGATAAGTTAGAATGCTTAAAAATTCTTAATCTTTATTCCTTAAACCTTTATCTTTTGGAAGAAAACAATATAGAATGGGTGACATTACTGATATTGAGCATTTTTTATTCATGTATTTGTTTTGCCATTTGTATGTCTTCTTTTGAGAAATGTTTTCAGATCCTTTGCCCATTTTTTAAATAATTTTGTTTGTTTTTTGCTGAGATGTTAGAATTCCTTGTATATTCTGGATATTAATCCTCTGTGAAATAAGTAGTTTACAAATACTTTCTCTCATTCTGTAGGTTGTCTTTTCCCTCTGTTGATTGTTTCCTTTGCTCTGAAGAAAATTTTTAGTTTGATGTGGTCCCATTTGTTTATTTTTGCTTTTGTTTACTATACCTTTGAAGTCTCATTAATAAAATATTTTCCCATACTCATGTCCTGAAATATTTCCCCTATGTTTTCTTCTAGTGGTTTTGTCGTTTTGGGTCTTACATGTATGTCTTGATCCATTTTGACTTGAGTTTTTTTTGTGTAGGGTGAGAGGTGGGGGTCTAGTGTCATTCTGCATATGGGAAATGCAAATCAACCTCCCAATGATGTATCATCCTACCCCAGTTAGGATGGTTATTCTAACAAATATTCTAACAAAAAAATAATAAATGCTGACCAGGATGCAGAAAAAAAAGAAACTCTTACATACTAATGGTGGGAATGTAAACTAGTACAGCCACTATGAAAAATGATATGGAGTTTCCTTAAAAAACTACAAATAGAACTGCCATATAATCCAGTAATCCCACTACTGGGGATTTATCCAAAGGAAAGGAAATCATTATAATGAAGAGACATCTGCAATCCCCTCCATGTTAACTGCAGTACTATTCACAATAGCCAAGATATGGAATAGACATAGATGTTCAACAACAGATGAATGGCTAAAGAAAATATATGCAATGGAGTACTATTCAGCCATAAAAAAGTATCAAATTCTATCATTCACAGCAACATATATGGAATTGGAGGACATTATGTTAAGTGAAATAATGCAGGAACAGAAAGTTAAAAACCACATGTTCTCACTTATGTGTGAATGCTAAAAAAAAAACAAACTGTTCTCATAGAAGTAAAAAGTGGAACAGAGGATACTAGAGGTTAGGAAGGGGAAAGGGAGAGAGAAGGATAGAGAGACATTTGAATACAAAAGGATACAAAATTACAACCATATAGGAAGAATGAGTTCTAGTGTTTTATACTAGCAGCCCCCAACCTTTTTGGCATCAGGGACTGGTTTCATGAAAGACAATTTTTCCACCGTAGAGAGGGGAGATGGTTTCAGAATGATTCAAGTGCATTGTATTTATTGTGTACTTTATTTCAATTATTATTACATTATAATATACAATGAAATCATTATACAGCTCACCATAATGCAGAATCAGTGGGAGCCCTGAACTTGTTTTCCTGCAACTAGATGGTCCCATCTGGGAGTGATGAGAGACTGTGATACCCGAAATGTGTTGCTTATGTACAGTCTACTCCGTAATTTCATTTTGGTTGCCGTCACTGCAGAAAACCCTGCCTCACAAAGATAGGATGTTGAAAATGGAAGCAGGCTTTTCAGTGCTTTTGTGGCAATCTCAGGATATTCCACCTTGACTTTAATCCAGATCGTATAGAGATTTGAAGTTGTCTCAAACATACTTTTAAGACCTGTGTCATTTGCAATCTCAAGCAGTTGATCCTCTCCTAGCACGGACAAAGTCGATTCACCTGGCTTATTCACAAATGGATCACGGATCCACTCCTCCCCACTTTGGGGGTCTTTTGTGGTTGGGAAGAAATGCTCAAACTCTTTTGAAAGCTGAGATAGATGATCATGAACCAGCAGGGAGAATAAAGGCCCTGGCTCAGTCTCTTTCAAAATCTCTGCTAATGTTTGAAACATGTCAAAAATCCCAGTGTTCACTCATCACCCCCATAATTCCAATTTGGCTTTGAATTCAACCACTTTATCTGCTGCCTTGAGCACAGTTGTTGTTCTTCCCTGAAGTGATGGATTGAGTTTGTTGAGCACGTTGAATATGTCACACAAGTAAGCAGGTTGTGCAACCCAATTTGTGTCACTGAAATGTGCTGCCAGTGGTGACTTTTTTTCTAAAAGAAATCTCTGGAGCAGTGCTCGTAACTGAGAAACTCTGGCTAGTGTTTTTCATTAGAAAGCCATCTCACTTCTGTGCATAAGAGAAGACATGTGCTCTGCGCCCATCTCCTCACAGAGCTGCGCGAACAGACTTGAGGTAAGGGCGTGTACGTTAATGTGGTTGATAATTTTAATCACATCGTACAAAACATTGTTTAGTTCAGGTGGCATTTTTCAGCCACCCAGCATTTCTCTGTGGATGACACAGTGTGTAGACACATTGAGAAGCGACCTCCTTGACCCGAACAGTGAAACCAGAAAGCCATCCAGTCATGGCAGCTGCTTCAGCCGTGCCCATACTGACACAAAATGACCAATTCACTTTTCCTGATACGTAATCATTTAAAGACTTGAATAGTTCTGCAGCTGTGGTGTTGGTTGGCAACAAAAGTGCATGTGACATATCCTCATGCATGTCCTCCTGAAAAATATATCACACATAAACAAGCATTGTTGCCCCGTTGTCAACATCAGTAGATTTGTCAACCTGGATTGCGTACCACAGTGACTCATTAATCCTCTCTAACAATTGTGCCTTGATATCCTCTGCTATTTCATCAATTCTTCCAGTTATGGTGCTAGGCGAAAGAGGAACACATGCCACCTTTTGAACTGTAGCCTCTCCTAAAAGCTCACAGCAAATGTCCTTAGCAACAGGCAGGACCAACTCTTCACCAATTGTAAAAGGCTTCTTAGCTTTAGCAATGTGGTTAGCCACTAGGAATGATGCTCTCAGTTCAGACACATTGGATGAAGTGGTGGCCTTTAATAATTGCTTCTTTTCTTTGTGTTCATATTTTTTTTCTTTTGAAAAAGTCCAAGGCTTGTCTTTAATGCAGGGTGCTTGGTCTGCATGTGGTGAAGCAGTTTTGAAGGTTTCATGGCTTCATTGGATAGCTGGTCACCACATATTATACAAAGCAGGCTTGGAGAATGTGGAATCACCTGGTGCAATGAACCCATAATTTAAGTAGGACTCTTGGTATTTTCTTTTAAATGCAGCTTTCATTTTGTTGGCAGTCTTAGAGTCTTCTGCTGTCTCATCATTGGGTTTTTCCCGCTTTTCGAAGACAGTGTCGCCGATGTTTGTTTTTTACTCATTTTTGTTTGGGTTAGCCTGTGGGCTTACCAAAACTGTGACTGAGACAAGTGCACAGTGTGGGAAAGAGGCACTGATGGAAGTGGTAAATAAAATAATGGGCAGTCCATGCACGGATTAAAGTAAGTGTTGGATTCTGACTTAAAGCCTGCCATCAGATGCAGCTTAATTGTCAATTGCCATTCACTGAGTTTTTGATATGAATCTGCAAGTAACTGATTTATTATGGTCTCTGTGCAGTCAAACCTCTGGGCTAATGATAATCTGTATTTGCAGCCACTCCCCAGTGCTAGCTTCAATTCTGCTTCAATTCAGATCATCAGGCATTAGATTCTCATAAGGAGCACGCAACCTAGATCCCTCACATGCCCAGTTTACAGTAGGGTTCACACTCCTACGAGAATCTAATGCTGCTGCTGATCTGACAGGAGGCAGAGCTCAGGAGGTGATACAGGTGATGGGGAGTGACTGTAAATACAGATTAAGCTTCGCTTGCCTGCTTCTCCCCTCCTGCTGTGTGGCCCAGTTCCTAACTGGCCACGGACTGGTACCAGTCCATGGCTCAGGAGTTGAAAACCACACTTTTATACCACTGTAGGATGACTATAGTTTATAATGATACATAGCTTCAAATAGCTAGCAGGAGGATATTGAATGCTGCCAACACAAAGAAATGATAAATGTTTGAGATGATGGATATCCTAATTACCCTGATCTGATCACCGTACATTATATGTATTGAAACATCACTATGTACCCCATGAATATGTACAATTACTACTTATCAATTAAAAAAAATTACAAAAAGAATGGGTAAAATTATGAAAATTTTATTGTCTGTGTGTATTTGGGAAGAGGGAAATGGAACCCCCGAAAGCTCTTAAGAGATGCAACCATCGATAAGTATTTCCTATGGATGAGGAGGAGAAAAGAGATCTTCCAATGATAGTACAATGACTCTTTTCATAATTCAGTCTTGAGTTTTGAATTAGTAATGTCAACATTTCTATTTTGGTTAAGCAGCACTGGTATACTTCATTTTATACAATAGGTTTGTTATGAAAACTTATATATTTGCTTTTCGAAGATTATTTTTTTTACAAATAATTTTAGTATGTTCTTAATAAAGAAAGCCCAATTAATCAGTTAACTTTAATAATGATTCCTATATTACTTTAGTAATATAGGGTTTATTTATAAATAAATAAAATAATAATTATTTTATTAATATCTGATTTATCATTTTTTAAAAAATACAGCTTTATATGTTGTTATGTTTTGAGGGTAGAAACAGTTATATCATTATAGAATAGCAAGGACAACAGGTCAAAGCTTTAAACTTGAATGTGTATGTGGTCTCTTTTTAAGAGCCTCTGTTTTCCATTTTTTATTCTCTTTTGCCATTCTAGGTATAAAAAATGGATATTGCTATTATATATTTGTATGTCTAAAATGTGAATCTATATGTATGTATGAGTGTATATGTATGCCTGTGTATGCATTTGTGAAGTTTATATGCACAAAGTCAGATTAACCAAATAACAAAGGACACCCAGACGTTCAGGCTGCCATGGAAGTTTCTGTCTCTGAAACTATTAAAAGAGTATGAACCCTTAATCTACAGTGTTTCAAATGGCAGTCATGGAAAAGAGAAAGACAAGAATTCTATATTTTTGCAGACTGTACAAATCATTGGATCCTAAGATATAATTCAGTGAGCATGTGTTGAGTAATTCCTATAGCCAAGTCAGTGTTCTAGGTACAGGAGAAATAGCAGAGGACAAGACAGAAATCCCATATTTATCAATCTCCAGTGGGAGGAGTCAGATTAAAATATAATGAATAGGTAAAATATATAGTTTGCCAGATAATAATAAGTGAAGTGGGAAAAGATAAAGCAGGGGATAGGGATTGAGAATGGCAGGAAAGGATAAATGCGTAAGTTTTCCTTGAGAAGGTAACATTTGAGCAAAGACTTGAAGGAGTTGAGCGGTGTGAGCCAGGTAGGTATTTGAGGGAAGATTGTTCCAGTTAGAGAACAAAAAATGTGAAAGACCTGGCTGGTTTGAAGCACAGCAAGGAGGCCAGTGTGGCTGGGATTAAATGAAGTAAGGGGAGGTTAGGAGGAAGTGAGTTGAGAGAGAGGTAAAGGGGGCTAAACTGTAGAGTGTTGAAAGCTAGTGCAGAGACTTTGGCTTTTATGGAAAGATGTGAAAGCTATTGGGAGGTTTCAAACAGAGCAGAGCAACGAAATGTCTTTATTGTACAACATAAAATATTTCTCATGCTTTCAGACTTCTGTAGAACAGTCTCAAAGTTTTAGAGTTTTCAGAAGTTATCTTGGAATTTTTAATCCAAAATCAGATAGGTACACGGAATTTGATCTTGGTTCCGGAGCTTTTTGCAAGGACCCATTAGGACTTAACTGTTTCCAGTTTGAAGTCTCTTTTTTAGGATGATTTATAGCCGAAAATGCAAATGGAGGGCAACTGGTGGTCTCATCATTGCTTCATGATTTAGGAATTTGCCCAACTGACCCACATAGCCTGGTGGGTCCAATAAGAGCCAAGATACATCTATCTATATCCTCAGCACATTAAAAGTAGGTTTACAAACCACTGCTCAAAAAATATTAAAGAGAAAACATACAGGTTTAAATCTCTCTGTTAATCTGATTATACCAACACCTAGTCTAAAAAACAAAAAATGATGCTTTTGCTTTTGAAGAGATCAATTAGGGTACCAAAAGAATAGGAAGGTATCAGCTATCCTTTCTAGTTACATGATTCAAAGTGATTATGCAACTAATGATAATTAAGACTACTTTGAAGCTGTATTATTTTTCAGATTTTATATTCGAGTTACACTCATATTTTGATATTTAACATATATAAAATACAGTTACTAATTTATCTTTAAATTTTTACATACAAATAACGACTGCACAATGACATGAAGCTAAGCATCAAAGCTTACCTCCACCTTCCTTTACATATTTATAAATATATTTTATCTTAAAGCTTCCCACTATGGAAAATGTTTACACACACACACACACTACTACTACATAGGAATGAATAAGTACACTAAATTAGGACGGAAATTACTATATTGCTGATCTCTTTAGGTAGTTTTCCGTTATTTCTTTCATGCATTGGAATTGTAAAACCCTATAATTTTGCAATTAGGAACAATTGGTCTTCATTTAGGAGACACAGTTTAGGATTTAAACACAGTTTGAGAGTTTAATCTAGACTTAATCCCTCCTACCTAGTTCCTAGTAAGGCCCCATGGAATAGGAAAATTCAACCACCAGTGATATTCATGTTTTTTGCCTGCTTATTCTACAACTTTCACTGTCATTAAACTCCCTGATATGATTTTTGAGCGTTAGCTATGCAACTTGGCTATGAATATGTGACCTTTGACTGCTGTTAACTTATGAAATTCAGACTACTCATTCAAATATACTTTCTTTTACCCTTTTTTTTTTTTTTAAATGTATCCTCCAGGGATACTTAGAACTCTTTAGAATAATGATACATTTACTTTCCCTGCTTTTCTTCATTGACCATCGTCCTGTTACTGGATTCTGCAGGGCTTTGTTCAATGTTGCATTGCAATTCATACTATTAAGAAAGAAAGAGTTTGCTGCCGGGCAAGACTTTAGGCAAAGGGACTTTGAATGAAGTGACAGTGTATAATTTGAGTTGTAAACACCATAGATTCATCGTAGTTTAAAAGTGTTCATCACAACTGAGTTGTAGTTAAAAGGATTTGGTAGAAGATTGGGTATCGATAGGTAACAGTTAGGGGTTTTCCAGACTCCCTTTTATGTGGCTGAATAGGAGCTGCACATCAGGTAGGTTCAGACTCTTAAATTACACCCTATGTCTTGACCTTGTCATCCAGACTCCAGAGTATTTTTTAGTTTATTAGTTAAACACTACCTAGTAATTTAAATACCAGAAAGCTCCATTCTTTGAAGATTGTTTCCAGAAAGGGAAAATGGTAATCAATAGAGATGTTACAAAGAATTTTATATTTTACGTACACACACACACACACACACGTGCACACAAACACATATTTTCCTGAGGGTGGCCTTCTGTAAACTGTAGCTTCATTGTATAACAGCAACCTTTGGAAATTCACTAACTGATACACAGCAAAGGCTCTGTTGCCTGGCTAGTCCTACCCACAAAAACTCTCATTCAGCATTTTTTCTGTTTTCCTGGATTATTTGAACAGTTAATAGGCACATACACATGAGCACACACATTCACACATACTCACATACGTGCTTATCCCACATCACAAAAACCACCTTCACATTTGGCTCCATCTGATCCTCGATTTAGCCGCAAGGCAAGACTTAAGGAACTTGTGTCAACTCTATTAAAAAAGGTATCCAAAGGTAGTCTGAAAAGGTGAAATTTGAGGAACATAGTTGAGGTACGGAAAAAGGGGAAATTGTATTTAAGGTCATAATATAACTTGTCTGTGCTAAACAGAATAAGTCTCTAGAGTATCTCTTGCCAGAATTTCTAATGAGCTCTCTGTTCTTTGAAAAATCTTATATAAGTCCATCTATCCCCTGCTCCCCAAAAAGAGTCAATGGTCAAACATACCCTTTTGAATCTATCTTTTTTTAATACAGTATTTTCAGTGCCATTTGAACTGATTCCTCCTATTTTCCAGAAAATTCAAAGTGCTACTCTGTTCCAGGAAGAGGTCAAATCCTAACTACTCACCTTTAGGTATCCTTGAACATACCACTTTTAGGGCACTGCCTTATTAATACTCATGGTTAAATCAGCCAACAAAACTTTAAATGTAATAGTCCTAGGGGAAGGAACCATAGCCCGAGCCACTGCATGGTATTATAGTTTACCTTTGAGATTCTCTTATTGTATATATGTTAGAAGTAAGTTATTTTACTTTTAATGTATCAAATGGATTGTTAGAAATCATCTTTCTAATCTTAATTAAACAATATACTTTAAAAACTATTCTTATGAGATGCTTAGCATTTATAGGAGTAAGTTTTATAAATGTAACTTACTTGATTAAGAAGTGATATTATTTTAACACCAAAACTAGAAAAATTAGATGTTTTTTCATAGACCTAAATATTAATAAATTAGTCCTAAGTTGATCATCTGTTTTATTGGCTAAATATATGAACATATATATCTCACAACCATAATTTTATGAAAGATATTAAATACAGAATTATCTGTATATTTTTGTAGAAATAGCTTTAAATAAGAACATTTTCTTATTTTCAGTTAAAATTATGTTTCTGTTTTTATTACATTTATTAAATGACCACTACGTGAAAGACATTATTCTATCTGTTGTAGGGAATGTTGAAATAAATAGGGCTCAACTTCTAAGCTTACCAGGAGAAAAATAAAGAATCATGATAGCATTTTTTAGGCAGTTTTCTCAAGTCATCTTATTTAGCCTAGTTGTTTATTACTAGGAGACAGTAATACACATATACGAAACTGCTAGATAACAGAATTTATGAAAAGTATTTGATATCAATTATATGATTGTATTCTTAAAAACTCTCATATTAAGAGAATTTTCTAAAGTAGTTGAGACTTTTAGAGGAATAAGATTTGTAAGTAAACCTATATAAACGTATATTTAGGTAAATAATTACAAGTACAAATACTTGTTTTTCTTTTCACTAAAATAAATATATAATGTCTTTTATATCATTCAAAAGTATATTAAAATAGAGGATTATTCCTTTCTAGGTTAAACATTTTAAATCTTCCTCCCCTGTAGTTTCAGTGAAATGCTTAATTCATTTTACATTAAATATTAAATGAAGGATCATATGGAAAGAATATACATCTTTGTAGGTTTATCTATAACAAAACAAAGGAGCCCTCCTCACCACACCCAGTCACAGTAAGAGACCTGGAGAAGCTTTTAGTCTCTTGGGAAGATTGGTTTAAAATGCCAGTTCCTACCATGTTTCCCCCAAAATAAGACCTACCCATAAAATAAGCCCTAGCAGGATTTCTAAGCATTTGCACAATATAAGCCCTACCCGGAAAGTAAGACCTAGTGATGGGCGTGGCTACGCAGCATATCTGCACAACCCATGCATTTGGTCGGAGGGGTAAAGAAAGGAGCAGCCCTTCTCATCTGCCCAATTGAAGCTCTGTTGCTCCACATGAGAGATTGGGGCCAATGGTTCTATAGGAAATAGAGTCCCAAGAAATTCAGGATGGAATTCGGGGTTTGGAGAGTTATGATGATGTTCCAGAAGAAGATGATTTAACTATATTTGAATAAATGTAGATTGTTGTACCGTACTTAAATAAAGTAACACATCCCCTGATGTGTTACTTTATTTAAATATAAGACCCTGCCTTATTTTCTGGGAAACATGGTAGGTCCCAAAATTTAAGGAGGAACTCAATCTCAGTGTCTTGCAAATGTGGGGTTGACAAGTGCAGCACCTTGAGTGAGCACCTCCTTAAATTTTGTGCCCTAGGTGACTCTCTTGCTTCACCCTTGTTAGGTCTACCTCTGAAGACAGAGACCAGGTTTCTGTTGCTTCTGGCTGTGTCATGTGTTTGTGACCTGTGCACATTCAATTTATGTGTTATATTAAGTTCAGAACCTTATTTCCTATAGCTTCACCATTATTTTGCTTAATCCTTATTATACAACATTATATTGCTTACCCTACACATGCTTCAAGCAAGTGAGCAAATTCTGCAGAAAGCCACCTTTTAGAATTCCCACCCATACCCCATTCTTAGATTAGGGACATGATGGCTTTTCTAAATACAGAACAGTTATGATATTTATATAGGCATTCTGTTTGTTTTTCCTTTAGTCTACTTTAGTTCTTAGATATTCATGTGCTTAAAAGTTACTGTTAAGGTTGGGTACTACAAAATGGTATATTGTACCTTCCGGTCTAATAAAGTGATTTTCTAGGATTATTTTCTGTGTAAACTGCTTTTAGAGAATGTGTTGATTTTGGTATCTGCCCCTCAACCCAAGGTCCTAGCTGAGTGTGTGGCACAGAGTAGGCACCTAATAAACACCTGTCAAATAAATGGCTTACACCATAACTACTAATTTTTTACTTTAAAACTTTGAGTTAGTCATGATTCACATGTATTTTTATCAAGAATTCTTACAGCGTTGAAAAATATACAAATGTATATCTACTTATTTTCACATGAGGGAAGTTTATAGTTAGGGGAAGATTACTGTAATTTCTTAGGAAATTCTGAAATCCCTAGGTAAAAAAGTCTTACATGAGGAAAGTTTCAGGTTTTTTTCCTGGTTTTTGTCTTCCAAATTTTTGCCTTGACTATCATCAGGCCTGAATCGCAAAATCCTTGATTAAGGTTTTAACGGTTTTATTTATTATAACAGCCAGTTTTTACCGTTAAGACTATTTAGTGTCGGAGAACAAAAGGAAGAGGTGAGTTGTCTTCAAATGGCTACTGATTTTCGTCTTTATCCAGGATAGTGAAACATTAAAAAAAAAACAAAAAAAAAAAAAACCTAAGAGCAAGACTTCTCAGTTTGAAAGACAGATACCACAATGAGATGAAGTCTGAGCAATCTGAATAGGCACGTATAGACAATATAGGTATTTTTCAAGGAATTCTTTGGCAACATCTGAAACTATTGCCTACTAGAGTGCTTTGCCGAAAAATTTTAACCCCTTATTTATGTGTATGCCCATGCATAAAATGATGGCTGAGAGTCATTTCTATTCTTTGCTAGTTGATGATGGGGTTTCCATATCCCATATCCATTCTCTATTGTGTGTTCCTTATCTTCATACTTCACTTTACTTTTTCTCTGAACGCTATTTCAATCTTTTCCTGATATTTAACATTTTAAACTTTCCTCCTGATCTTTCATCTTTTTACATTGAACTTTTTCTCTACTCATATTTATTTTTGACTAATGCAAATCACTTTCTATATTACAATTTTCATATATAAAGTGCAAACTCATAAATAGTATTTTAAAATCTTTTCTGATCAGGGAATACATTTAAGAAACAGTTAATTTGATAATTTTACCCTAAATCCTGTGCTAATTTTTGTGAGAGCCCCTCTTATCTAGAGACATATTTGAAACAAGTATAACATTTTTATTTTGCTATTTGTCAAACTTTGGGAGCATCAGTATTTCAGTTAACATACACTATGTGCAAAGAGCTACATCAGCCACCATTAGAAGTTAGTTACTGGGTCCCAGTAACTCATATAAATAAATTAAGTTGGTGACCAAACTTCACAAGATCTCATCACCTTGGGGATTTTATTGGCTGAATTTGTAGGCTAATTGTTCCGAATTTTAGTATTTGGTTCTCAAGAACACAGGTTGTGCATAAGGAACTTGCAATGAAATTTCCATAGTACATCGTGTGGTCTTCGTGTGCTCAAAATACTGTCAATGTCCAGCTCATTAAACACTGCAGATGAAATGCTCTGAAACACAATTTCTCTCTCCAATAAAAACAACTAGAGCTGTGAAAGGTAGCTGAGGCAGGAGAATCACTTGAGCTGAGGAGTCCCAGGTTTTAGTATACTATGATAGCAGCTGTGAATAGTCACTGCACTCCAGCCTGGGCAACGGAGTGAAACACTCTAAAAAAACCTCAAAAAGGCCAGGCATGGTGGCTCACCCCTGTCGTTCCAGAACTTTGAGAAGGTAAGGCGGGAGAATAGTTTGAGGCCAGGAATTTAGACCAGCCTGGGAAACACACATAGTAAGATACTGTCTCTACAAAAAATAAGAAAAAGTAGTTGGGTAAGGTAGTACACACCTGTCCTAGCTACTCAGGATGCTGAGGCAGGAGGATTGCTTGAGCCCGGGAGTTTGAGGCTCCAGTAAGCTATGATCCTACCACTGCACTCCCGCCAGGGCAGCAAAGTGAGACCCTGTCTGAAAACAAACAAACAAACAAAAACCCTGTAAATTTAAGCACACTTATGTAGTTCAGGCAAACCATATCTGAGAGAATAGAATTGGAATGCATAATGATTTATTATTCCATAGTCATGTGTAGGACTCTGGAAAGTGTTTTTTATTATATAGCATGAGTCCTAAGGTCTTACACACCTGTCTGTGGTAATAGCCACTTTGTCTTGAGAAAAGCTGCCTTTGTATAATTAGTAAGTCTTGCTTACTGGTAATGGGTTAGAAAAAAGTAGAAGTTTGCTGTGAACTTTTGATCCTCAGCAATTGGTCAACTGGTAACATGGTTGTATTGGGATAGGGGACACTGGAAAACTTGAAAGAACAGGGTTTTGCCAAGTCCAAATATAAATTTTGCCAATTATTTGCTGTCAGATGGTAGGCAACTTGTTCTCAATTTTAACACATTGACTGCCACACTAGAAAAATTATTTTTTTCCTTGGGGCCACGGTGTTTTATTACAAAAATAGATTAAAAACTTTGAAAACAAAACTATCCTTTCTAATCTAATGAAAAAGATGTTATTTTTTATTGTTTTCTGTGCATGAGTTATATGCAACTTGAAAAATAGTGCTCATAACTCCGAAGGTGAAGAGATGTATGAGTTACATATGTTTCATGAGGCCCAGGGCTCAAAACTACCATGAGTTAAATACAACTCACATGGCAGTTAATGTGTTAAAGGAATATTAATTATCCACTTCATACAGCAAGTATAAGAAGTAAATGACATTTCATGCATACAAAAAGCCTATTACTTCAGACAACTGACTTGTTTGGAAAGAAAAAAAAATATATAAAAAAAAAAAAAAAAGCCTATTACTATGCTTGTCCCGTAGTATGTACTCAATACTATACATTAATTTTTATTAGTAAGTTACAGTCTGATTTGGATAAGTTGACTTATGACTAAAAGACAGATATTTAGGAGACAGTTGAAAACATTTGTCTGGATGTCATAGGTAGTAAGATTTAGGATTAATTTACTTAGAAATATTAATGGGAATAGTTGAGATCCCTAGGAGAAAATATGTAGATAATAAAGAGTATTGTTCAGGCCGGGCGCGGTGGCTCACGCGTGTAATCCTAGCCTTCTGGGAGGCCGAGGCAGGCGGATTGCTCGAGGTCAGGAGTTCGAAACCAGCCTGAGCAAGAGCCAGACCCCGTCTCTACTATAAATAGAAAGAAATTAATTGGCCAAATAATATATATAGAAAAAATTAGCCGAGCATGGTGGCGCATGCCTGTAGTCCCAGCCACTTGGGAGGCAGAGGCAGAAGGATTGCTTGAGCCCAGGAGTTTGAGGTTGCTGTGAGCTAGGCTGATGCCACGGCACTCATTCTAGCCTAGGCAACAAAGCGAGACTCTGTCTCAAAAAAAAAAAAAGAGTATTGTTCAAAGAACTTTCCTGTTTGTGTGTTTATATATGTATTTGTGTGTGTGTATGTGTGTGTGTGTGAGAGAGAGAGAGAAAGAGGGAATTATAAGGGATTGTGAGGAAGGCAGGCACTGCAAGAAGGGCCTGTAAAATTGTAAAAGAAATATGAGAACTAAAAGTGTAATATCATAAAGTGATTATTGAATTATTTATTGAATGTTTGATATCCAGTTCTTAATAGAATTTTTATTTTTCTAAAACATGCCTTTAAAACTTCATCCATATTTAAAACATGCTTATGTATATTTTGCAAATTATGACACTTAAGATATAATTACAAAATAAAATTCACATAAGCACAGAAAATTATTTAAATGAAGAGAAATAATAATGTCTTATGGCAATTAAGTAGAATACATAAACTGAGAAAATTAAAGCAAATGTTCTATTTCATCCATTTGTTTTTCAATTTTATAGTTATTATCATAGTGATTATCATATTGAGTCCAAATTGTTAGGTACATTCTATATGAACATATTTTCTGTATTTGATGCTGTTTAGGCAGAAATTAGGGATTTGTTGTCGGTTTGCTTTACATAGTTAGTTCTCTTAATAATACTTATAGAAAATATCCTGTGATAGTTAACTATACAAATCATTATAACAATGACTTGTGGGGTTGAGCCTGAAAAAGCTAAAGTGTTATATTTTACTGAGGTACCAACTTGTTGTTTTTCAAAAGTATGAAATGCATCAGTGTTTCTAATGTATATGGTTATTTTTCTTATTTTCTCCTTCACATATATCTGGGAATATCCAGATCAAGATTTGATTTTGTTAGTTGCATTCAAAACACAGTAAAAGTAATTTTGTGTTCTATTACCTTTTTCTGTGATCTCCTTGTAGACCTTGAAATTGAAGTTGGCATATTTGTAAATATGGTTTTCTTTCCTGGATTTTTGCAAGTTTATTGACTTGACAGATAAATTATCCCAAGAATTTAATGGTAACTTTGGCTATATTAGTACAATGGGAAATTAGCCTTTAGAGCTCTAGGTTAATATTTATCTATATACTACTATGAAAGTAATTGGTTTTAACATGATAATTTAAACTTGAAGTACATAACTCAGTTATTGAAATAGGTTAAGCACAAAAAGCTAAACTATATACCACAAATATAAATCTTGTCTGTAGTTTAACTTTGAAAATGCTAGCAAAAATCTATCTTGAAGCTCCTACCACTTAAGAAGGTTGTTCAAATGGACAGGTGATTGATTCCCTTATCCCCTTTATAGATAAACAATAGGAAAAGCTAGAATATTACTTGTATGCCTGCTTTGAAAGTTTCCCCAGTAGTAGTGATATATTTGTACTGATTCATTCACATATTCTGGGCTTCTTGTAATCAATATCATGTGTCCAGGGAACAATCTAAATCTCTTTGGCTCACATAGGTATTTAACCTATGAGGTTTTGCCCCTACACACATGATGCTTTAACTTAAAGAATAATCTAAAAAGAAATATTGTATTTTCCTTTAAGAATAGGCCAAAGGCAGACAGTGAAACTGACAAGTAATGGTTCACTTCTCTCTCATATCATGTTTACTAGAAAGAATGTTTTCCATTCTATAACTTAAAAGGTTAATATGAGTAAGAATGGGAGAAAATGCATGTTCTTAGGATATTGTTGAAAATACCTATTATTACTGTCAGAATTTAAAAATACATATGTTAAGCACATGGCAAGATGGCCTTTGAAAATGTTAACATAATTTAATGTTTTCTGATTTCAAAGAAAGGATTAGAGTTAATATAGGAGAATTGATACTCTTTGGTTGCAGTAGGATTTAGTCATTCATTCATTTTCTTTCTTTCTTTTCTCCTCCTCTCTTTTCTTTATTATGTGTTCTATGCCATATATCAAAACTAGATTTCTTGAATGTATTTCTTATATCAGTCAGGGAGATTTATGATTTCTACTTAAGGTCTGAAGACATTTTCACTTAAATGTGGCAGTTCTGTTATCTGAAGAAAAGATTCATCGGCAGACATTAGAAATACCTTACAAATATTGTCTATGGCCTTAGTACACTTATTTTTATCTTATATTGGTTCAGCTGCAATAAACTTAGAAATAGTATAATTTATTGGTACTTAATCTGTTTTTTCTTTGTTTAAATTTAATATTATTCTCCATTTCCAGTGAATGGTACCTGGCACACAACATGTGCTCTATTAATATTTATTGAAATATTGATTAATAATATGAAATTATTTACTGAATCAATTTAATCAGCACTGTGATCTCTGCTTTCTGTGTTCTTGTCAAATTGTATAAAATCTGAACTCTCTGCCATTAAATTATTATTAAAACCTCACTTACAAAATAGAATATTAATATTTGATTATCCCAAGTTCAAGCATACCTAAAGCAGGTATTTTATTTCTAGATGAAGCAGAACTTCATCATGTTCAAAGATGTCATACAATTGCTTTTGCTAAACTATGCTTTGGCATCATATCATTAGTCTGCATTGAAGAATTTAAAAAGAAATGTTAATAAAAAGCATGCTATTACAAGTATATAGTTCACAAAATCAAATCAAGTGTTCCATTAATGAGGACCCATGGGATGATTTTACCCAGGTTTGCATATCAAGAAAAGCTTTTTTATACTTATGCAACTGATTTGTTTTTATCTGATGGACATCGTAAAATTATAAAGTGCTTTTCTTATAGTACCAGACACTAGGATGCTCTAGCAATTGTACCAAACCTTCGGGTTATTTTTTTTATGTGTGTGTTAGAATTTTATCAATCACACTCCAGATCTGCAAGAAAATAAATATTACTCCAGGTACAACAAATGAGCATCACATTTCCATCAGTTAAGAAAAATACAAACTTCATCTATTAGATGCTGGTCTAATCAGTTGGAAGGTAAAAATACATAAGAGTGAACACCTTACTTGCCCCAACATTTAACCTACCAATGGAGCAAGTCTCAAATGTCATAGCATTCACTTCATTGGATGGACATAGGAATCCTCTATGTTTCTTCATTGTTTCTCCCAGACTTCAATAATTTTACAGTCTTTCCATCCTGAGGAGCAAAGCTGTATCTCTAATGTCCAATGTCTTCCAAAAAATGCTATTTGCCACAGGGTCTGAATGTCCTTACATGTGTATTATCTCTCTTTGCGATCTCAATTGGTCAAATCAGAAATGCGACAGTCTGCCATTCAAAATGTGTGTTATTAGAAAATAAATATTTCACATGCAGTATTTACTAATACTTTTTACTTCTCTCAATTACAGAAAGAACTATCTTCCAAGAGAGTTTAGATGATGTTGCTTTTCTTCTAAGCATCAGAAATTAGTCTTTCCAGTAGATTTTACTACCACAAGCTATTGTCTTTTCCTTCTAGCAAAATATTAATATTCATCATGACTTGAATATATCAAGTGTATTTAGGCCCCTCAGCCCCAAACACCCCCTTTTTTTGAACTTTTGCCTGTGATACTACACGCATTGCCTGACTTTGCAATGGAAAGGCAAAACACTAAACTTTGGACATGAGAACTTACCGGGGAAGGAGGGCTTCAAGAAAGAGGAAGCATTTCACTTGAATTTTGAAACTGAATTGATTATGATTCTATTAAGCAAACCTTAGGTTAACGTTGCTACTCTGTGACCTGTACCCCTCAGTACAATTTATTTTCAAATCTTTATTTTTCTTTTCCTGCATTTTAAAATGTATTTTTATGTCTTTTTGTAGCTCTAATTCTTTTTTTTTCTTTTTTAATAATGAGAAGGCATAAAAACAGGAATGAATATTTCGACTTTTTCAGAACACTTTTGTGACTATTTTTAACTATAATTTAGTATTTTTTTGTACCTAGTATCATAGCTATAGGAATGCCAATATTAAATAAATAGATTAGCAGTTATCCTTCTCATTGTGGTCACATGAGACAGTTCTCCCTTTTTTCTGACTCTCTTACTTCTGTGGCTGCATCTCAGGTCCAAACAAGAACACGTTCTCATTTTCCGGTGTACTTTCCCTGCTAATGTTGCTTTGTAATGGACATGATCATTAAGCCTTTAACTACAATGTCATGAATTTATAACTCTTATTTTATTTTACAAGTAACATCAGTAACATTTCTGGCTTTTTGTAATACAGCTATAGTAAGCTGAATTGTCTTTGATTAGAAGACATCAGGCGCTATGGTTTATTTTTCATACACAGCTATGTATCACACAACAATACTATGTTCTATTACTAATGACCATAAGTTCCCATCTTAGCAATGGGTGTTCCTTATAAGGAATATAATTATGATTATAATTAAGTTGCTATCGATACATTTCAGATTACTATGTTCATCATATGTGCTCACTTTGGATCAAAGCAAATGTATAACTTCTTTTAACCAATGATATGGAAAAGAGAGATTTTTAACTTCCCTTCAGTTTAAAATAGCCAATGTGTAATTCCCTTTTAATGAGTGATATGGAGAAGAGGTTTGTGACTGCCCTTCTGTATAACATAGTATAGAATGCTTGGGGCTAGAATTCAGGAGACATAGGATCTACTCCGTGTCCTTCTGCTGACTTAACATAAAATCCCAATATTATATACTTTTGCAATTTCAGTTTCTCATTTGTGTTATGTTTATTTATTTTTTATTTATTCATTTTTATCTTGTATAAATTCTTTTTATTTTATTTATTTATTTTTTATTTTAACGTATTATGGGGGTACAAGTGTTAAGGTTGCATATATTGCCCATGCCTCTCTCTGCCCTCGAATAAGAGCTTCAAGCGTGTCCATCCCCCAAACGTTGAATATCTTATTCGTTGTGGTTGTTTAAAACTACTCTGAACAATACCATGCAATGATATTTTTATGATTAATAAGATTTTAGAGTCTCAATTGGTCTCTATTCAAACCTTTTTGACAATAAAATGCTTTGCCATCTGAAGAAATCAAAAGTATTTTGACCTCAATACCTGGTAAATTTACATGGCCACTATTTTGCACCCTTGATGTTTTTAAGCAGCTAAATGTGCTGTAAAGCACAATTATATGATCTTAAATTGCCATAGCAGTTTTATTTCAGCCTCTAAATTGATACATGAAATATATTAACCTAATGAATATTTACTACTACTTTGTGTCAGGCACTGTTCTAGCTCATGGGGACACAAAGAAAATAGAAAGATGAGATACAGTCTTCTCTGTTTAGTTAGGAGACAGAAAAAATATCTGTAAATTATGGGACACTCTGACAGATGTTTTGGTAAGGCAAAGCTGTGACATTCAGCAACTTTAAAAAATGTTTCTCATTATTGCTTGCCAACCAATATCCCAAGCCCCTGAGTGCCACTCTACTACCTTGGCTATCTCAGTCCTTCACAGGATCACCTTGGCTTCTCCAAGTTCCAAGAATTTAGTGTCTGGCACAGTATAGGGCTCTCATGAATATTCAGTAGGTATTGGGTCTGCAGTACATTGGTAAAGGTGTTACATTGTTATTATTATTTAAACATATTTTGAGCATAATCTCAGGGTACAACATCCAAATCAAAGTGGGATATCCAAATCAAACTGGGACCTAAAAGAGGGCTTTCTGGAGAATGCTGTGTTTAAGCTGACTCCTCAAAGATGAGTGAGAGCGTTAATTAAAGGAAAAGAGGATGACCCTTTATAGTATTTCCCCATAATTAGTTCATTATTCTGTCTTTATTTGAGCAAGTCTTCAATCAAGAGGTAAGTTGCTTCATGAAACAACTGATTCTGTCATGGAACACTTTTAAGTTCTTAAAAACTTCCTCCTCCTATGTGGCTAGGATTAGCTAAAGTATACTTTCCACATTCATTCTCTGTTTTAAGCTTAAAATAATTGCCAAATATGGATTCTATTTTGTAATTAGTGGGTTTGAATTTTTTAGGTTGTCACAAAAGAATTGAATATGGAAAAAAAATTACCTAAAAGGTCTTTGTTAATTCTTAAAATAGCTTGTTCATAAGGCAGACAACTTTGGTACTTCAGAATTTCAGATCTTTTCCTGATTTGTATATTCAAAATGTTAATTAAGTACCTTCATCATACCATTTACTTTCATATATCCTAAATGCTTGTTTTATGAATTCCTTGTACTGAGATAAACCTATAGTTGATTTTTAATATTTATTATTGTATACTATTAAATAATTAGTATTTATTTAAGTTTTTAGAATTATTAATACAATTTGAAGATATCTAGAAATTATGTGGTTCTAGTACATCCTCTACTCAGCCCACTGCTAGCACCTGAAACCCAAAAGAAGTTCTGTGATTTACCTAAAACTATTTAACTTTGGCAGAGTACCCATATGAGAGTATAGTTTCCTCTGACCCTTTTTGTTCTGGCTTACAGGAACTATGTGTAATATTAGTGGCTCTCAAACTATCATCACAGTGCACTTTTTTTCCCACTATTAAAATCAAAAGAGAAATCTTAACTAATTAAGAAAAGGAGAAAAGCATGTTAATAGAAATTATTTGTATAATTTTGATTTTTTTTTATAATTTTTCTCTTAAACCACTGATGCTAGTCATTGCTTATCTGATGGCAAATCAAATGAAGAATGGTACAGGCAAATACTCTTAAAAATTCAGAGACAGTAAATGTCACTTACCTTTAAAATGTATTCTATTCATGGATTTCCCATACTTCGATGTTATAGTTGCATACCTACCCCCATTGCTAAAATTTCTTCTAGAAAAATAATTCCTGATTGATGGAATAGAAGTATTAGTCTCCTACAAAAACACTATGATTTCTAGGTTTCTGCCACCTGAAAAGTAGGTGTTTATTATTAATAAATATTTATAGAATTGAAATAATTAAAATATACTTTCCCTAGAAGTATCTTATAATTCTTTGGCTACCAATCATTATCTAAGCAGAATTATTCTTGAAAAGAAAAATATGTGTATTTAAAACAAGGACTTTTTATAATGTAAATAGTTACATATAATAGTTTGAACTTATTGCCTAAAATATGTCATCAAGAGTATAGAATCTACTTTTCGCTATTTCTAAGTGCAAGGATGTCTTCTTTCTGATATGATTGAAACACCAGCTGTTATGGGATAAACCGAGGAAATTTTTGATTATTGAGATCTGTATTATATCAGATAAAATTTCATTATCCTTGGGAAAAGAATTGGAGAAGCAATGGGAAAAGAATGATCTAATGGTTCTTTTAAAAATTAAATGCACTGAATTGATAACTAGGAAAACTGTTCTTATTTTAAATTCAAAGAAGCTTAGATAGCTTGTTTTTCCCACTATTTAAAAATTCTTCACAGTCCTACTTTCCTATTTGTAATTCTGGCCCAAATAAGAAAGGAAAATGCCAACAAAAATGGGAGAAAAAAAAGTTTTAAATCTAACAGCATCATAAAACAATCCATAATTCTTCTATTATTGCTTAATTTTGGAGACTAAGTAGATTTGGATAGATTTACTAAACTTAAGGAGTTATATGTTTTCTTTACATCAAGAAGCATTCCTTTTTATTTTAGTAGTGTTTATATGTTTGTTCCAACCATAAATCACTTCAGTGTTCTATGAACACTTTTTAAAAATGCATAGCATTATTTAACATTGTTATCCATATAAGTGACTTATTCATGGGTTTCTAATGAGTGAATTTGGAATTGATAAAAACAAAACAAAAAACTACTCACTATGTATTTTGTTCATGCAGTTCTTAGGATTCCGGCAGGCTGTTAGATAAAAAGTAACCTTTCAGAATAAATATCAAAATTTACTAAATATTTGTAAGGATTTAGAGTTTTCACCAAAATGTTTTCATTTAATTTTGCAGTATTCAACCACTCGTTATTTTTTTCCACAAATAAATCAATGTTTGGTTTAAACACAAATGACACCAATTCAGCATTTATACTAATCCTATAACAACAAATTGATGGAAATGGAAAAATTAGGTATTTAAGGTTGGAGTTTTTGATTTACAACTTCTAAAGACTAATTTTAAACAGTAGAACATGAATTCTATGGCTGCCCAAATGTCTAAATTCTCAATAAAAGCTCTCATGTTGAGAAACAATCACCTCTTATGAAATTTACTTTATATAAATCATGTTATTAATGATAAATAAATGTGCATCAAAAGCACTTGTCAGTTGTTGTGATCTTTCCCAAAGAAGAAGCATAAAGCATTGCTTGAATAGATGATATTTTTAATGCCATGAAGGAAGCATTGCAATAATTTTTTGAAACCGAATAGTAAGTAGAGCCTTGTAGAAGTCTGTATACTCACACAGCATCATTTTCTGTTACATGTTCCCATTTTATTTCTGTTTATGTATTAATGTGATGTGTTAATCAAATAAATCAAGCATCCATAGGTCTAGATGGAATTTTAGAGATTATGTCATCCAATGCCTCATCTTGCCAAGAAGACTATGAAATTTCATGATTTGCCCAATGTTACCCAATGATTGATAGAAGAGCCAGCTCAAGAACCAGGTCTTCCCACCCTCCAGCCTGTGCTCTTTCTCTAACCCATTTTTTCTTTCTTGGCATCATAATGTTGAGTTAAACAGACTCAATAACATAATATACTGTTAAGTTATTTTAAAGATTTGTTTGGAAATTTCAGATGTTAATTGCTTAGCAATTACATTCTGATTGAGTTTTGTTAAGTAGAGCACAATAACTGGGTTACAGATGTTTAGTTTTTTCTTGCAGCAATCCTGAAGGTCATAAACACCATGAAGGCAGGCAGAAATGCCCAGTTTGTTCATTGCTAAATTCCAAGATAATTGTTTAATGCCTGGTACATGGTAGATTTTCTGTGAGTATTTGTTGAATGTTGGAGGAATTAATTTAAATGGCCTATTGGTGTCTGTCAGTTCCATGTCCACTAAACATTATCACAATATATGATCTATTTTTCATAAAATTTGGGTACTGTGAAGTAAAGTCAAAATTAAAAGGAAAATTTCTAAGAGCTTGTCTTAAATGGCTTTTCATATGGATTAACACCTTCCTTTCTGTTTTTTGTTTTGTTATTATTATTATTATTATTATTTGTATGCAAGAATAAAAACGAAAGCAAAGGCTTTTAGACAGGAGAGTAATTTTCAAATAAATTCATGTTTGGCTAAGTAAATTAAACCTGTATTTCAACTTTAGTCCTCAGCATTTTGGCAAATTGACTATATTATTAAATTATAATAAGTGAAAACCAGTTTTTAGTTTTTGCATATTTCTTTCTGATCAAGCAAAAGTATCACTTGATTATCTGTTCTTTCCCCCAAATGGGTATATCTTTCAAGATTGTGCAATGACTAAGGTTCTATTATTCCTCATCTAATTACTGCTTAGTGTACTTACAGACCCTACACATACTTCCTCTGTCTTACATTCATTTGACATTAAACTACATTTGTAAGTTGTTTTCTATGTTTCATGTAGAAAACATTGTTGTAGGCACTGGGGATATATTGGATTGCAAGATAGAAAAAGGCACTACTCTCATAGAACTTACATTCTAGTGGATGGAGATAGATAATAAGCAAATAAACAATAAAAGATTATTTCAGACAGTATGTGCTATGAAGAAAACAAATCAGTATAATATAACAGACAGTGACCATGATAGGATAATTTAGACACAATTGTTAGAAAGAAATCTGTCCAAGGAAGTAACATTTGAACTGAGAACTGACAGGGATGGCAGTGTGATTTCTTTGAAGGAAAGGCTCTCAATGTGCCTTATCGGAGAATATTTATTACCTTGGTTGTCAAAAGGCGTATTGACTTGTAAATCTGATTTTTACCAGCACAGAAAGTGCAAATCCATCTCTCTACCACAGAGAGAGTTGGGGAGACTAATTTATCATCAAAGTTGGGGAGACTAATTTATTAAGCTAAAATGCAAAAGTATCATTTTTAAATAAAAGATAATTATTCCAAAGTTTAGAACTCTGAAAGTCCTTATAGCAAGGCAAATATTTTCTCTTCCTGTAGGAAGATTCATGTGGAAAGCCAAATATTTATCTTAAAGATCATGGTAAAGGATGTTAGTAGAACAAGGGAGTTACACGAATTTAATGTACAAAGTTAACGCACTTATAATAATAAAGATGGCTTTGCTATTTGTGCCCAGAGCCTTGATCACTGTGAATAAGTCTACTTTTCTGCCTCTTTCCTCTATTCATCCAATCCCAACCATCACCCCCCAAATCGTTGGGTGCCTAGAACATTTTCTCTGACTTTTTAGATATGCTAACACCTTCAAACAAGGCTACATTAAATTCTTAAGGACCTGAAGAGCGATTCTGCTTCTGCATATCTCTAATTCTGTCCACTATATTTTGATACTGAGATTTGTTATCTCTCCATTAGAGAATTATTTTTACAACATAATTATTGGAGAAAAAGATGAAACTCCCATATTCTCATAGTCCATATTTACCTAATTGAAAATAGACAAAAGCTTTTATAGAGGAGTGTGATTCTAAACTATTGTTGAATAAATATCATTATAATATAAATACTTTTACCTCTATACTTTAATTCTTCATTCTAAATCTTTCCTTAGGATTGGAAACTGAAAATATACCAGGATACCTTGTGGTATGCTAGTGGATATTAGAATGAAGTTAACATTTCAAATTTGTTACGTACCTCAAATGTATCAGGTGTAACACAATGGAAAATTCTACTCCATAGAAAACCATATATACTTAGTCTTACCAAGAAATCCCAGTCTTTTTAATTTGAGTACCATTAGCTTTTTTTAACCTTAGAAAGTTATTCTTTTCTGTCAGTTTAACAATGATCATGACTGACTGTTTCAGTTTAACATAGCCTAAATAAAAGTAGTTTCTGGATTTGGCCTTTAATTCAGCTTCAGTTTTTCAAATTCTCTTTGATCCCATGTTGATTTAGGAATAAAGAAAAAACATTCTTTCCAAAGAAAGACTGATTGTGTTTTAAAGAACAAACGGGAAAAAATACACACATATACATACACACCCCTGAGAGATAGAGAGAGAGAGAGAGAATACAGCATATTCTAATGTGTTTTAAGTTTAAGTGTTAAATTTTCTTTGGTTAATATGTTTTTTCGTTATTTTTAGTAGTCTACCTGATACCATTTCCTTTCTATTCTTTTCATAGTTTAAAAATAATTTTCAAATTACTTTAAATGCAGGACCATAGTGGGTAGTAAAATGAAACTATGTTTTGTTTTCCTTTTTATTTTAGAAAAAAACATCCACAGCTGTTTTTAACAATCAGACTTTGTGTGCATGCATGTTTTCTTTATTTCCATGTTTTTTGCAGCTATCTATTAGTAACAGTCATCTGTTAGCACTATCATAATGTATAGATTAGAAGGGAGGCAGCTTTAGCCTGGTGGTTAGTTGGCCAGAGCAGAGATCTGAGATTTAAAAAAAAAAAAAAAAAAAAATCCTCCATGGTAACAGCAGAGGTTTCCATTAAAAGCATGAAAGAAAGGAAGTACAGAAAAGTTGAGCTGCTTATGCTTCCTTAGGTAAGAAATCTTACCTGTGGTACCTTGCCCTCTTTCCAAAATATGGGGGCTGTTATCTTGGTCCTCATAGAACATTCAGCAGTCTGGGATGAGGCAAGGGAATCATAAGGACAATATGATTGCCCAACTCAGTAAATTCAATAATAGTGGCTTATAATCTTTAAAAATGAATTCTTCTGGTTCATAACAGTATGCTGTCATTCTTCCCTTACCTGTCCTTTCTTTCAGAATTTTCCTTTACTTTCTGCACAGCCAACAGGAGGTCTACAGGCCTCAGCTCTTCCTGTCTAGATTAGAGCCTCTCACTTATTTCCCTACCACTATTCCTACTCCCTACCAAGAGACCCTATCTTACTCTGCCAGACTCAGGTTTTAAAATACCACTCTAATTATTATTTTACAGTCTTATTTTAAATACTTCTTTGGTTCTATATAGTGTCCAGGTCATCAAATGCAAACTCTTAGTCCCTTCCCAAGGCCTCCAAACTTTGGTGATCAAATTAATTGCTCAGTATACCTCAAATACTTACCTACTAGCATTGCCAAGTAAAACGTTTCTACTTATTGTGTGTGTCCGCTCATAGCCCTTGTTTTTGTGCTCTTGTGCTGATTTAAAATAAATTTTGCCTCGTTTGAGAGGTTTTGACTAAATTTAGCTTTGATATATTTCTTCTCTAATTTTTATTACACTCAAAATCAGTATCACCCAGTTAGTACTTATTATTTCCTTTTGCTTCATGCATATCAGCTTAAAAATAAAATCTCTGGCTACATTGTAAGATCCTTGAAAGCAGGAGCCAATCTTCCATAATTTAAAAAATCTATAAAATACCTAACAAAATGTTGAATACATACCTTACCTTTTTGACTTACTGGTTTTCTTTTTCTCTTTAATGATATGTAATCTGTAGTCCTGTAATAGAAAACTTCCAAAATTAATAAAGAAAAAATGAGTACTGTTTCTGCTAACACAAGGCAGTTATGGATTAACCGGCTTTAAAGAAGGTAATTTATTAGACAGATTAAAGAATGTAATTTATTAGACATTTTACCTCTATTTAGTACATAAAATATCAAGTATTCAAATTTTACAGGTAATTCTAATTTGACAATATCAATCTTTATTATAAATAAAACTTTAAATTTCTTGTCAAGAGACTATAAAACATTGATTTTTAGGAAATTGTTTACATCTTTGCAGTACCTTTTAATGGTCAGTATGGAACCTTGTTCTTATGCTCAACATGCACACATACACTCTTTTATGTGCATACATACATACATATACAATTTTTTTTAAATTAAAACACAACATATTATGGTGTTAGGTTATTAATCACTATACGCACACATGTATACATAATATCTCTGTGTGTGTATGCGTGCATATATATATATATATATATTTGTCATATAAAATCATAGATTCAAGAAACAAATATAACTTTTGGGAAATTTCCCAATGCTATATGTTTGAGATCAATAGAAGTTGCCAGAAAAATGAAATAACGAGTCCCCATGCAATTAAATTTAGGCCAGTGTTTCTTATTTGTAATGCACTTTGAGTCAAACTATGAAAATTTAATTTTATCATATGGACTAAACAGTTTTAGAAGAGAATATAACTATTAACATTAGAGGTATGCATATTAAAATCACAGGTGTCTTCACACTAGCCCATGGATTTAATAAAAAAACTGTCAAACTAAACATGATTGGCTATTATTGGATTTACATATTAATATTTATTAAAATTTGCTGGCTACCTCTTCATTTATTTTGTTATTTTGAATGTGTTTGTTAGTACATACTAGTTACTAAAACTCAAAAGTTTGATAAGAATCTGAGTTAGTACATTCAAAGGAAGTCAAGTGATTTTATTGGATCCAGATGATTTGGTAATGAATGTAATCCCTCCTTTTCTAATGATTGCTCTTTAACTTGTTCTTGTGGTTGAAGTGTTATGAGAAAAAAATTCAGCATTTCTCAAAATGCAATTTTTAAGGCCTCTGTTGGGTGAGAGTATTATTAAATGAGAATTTATGAAAACTCCCATGTTGTATTTGAGGACACAATAGTTAAACATTAGAATCCACTATGGAAAAATTTTACTGTAAAAGTTATCTATGCTGAAAGCAGTAAAGCCACACACATTGGTCATAACCTCGGAATTGTTTCCGTACTACAAGTTATTTTCCTTTCCGGTGAAATAGAAAACATCTTATTTTTCACATTCACTGAGATTGTATTCTCATCTAACCATTTCGATCTGAGATACTTTGTTCTCATTTTTCTGTCGTTTCAGTTTCTATCCTCAGTAACCTACCTTCAGATACCTACTTCAGGCCCTTCTTGCTTTCATAAAACATTTAGATACTTTTTGGCCTTGAACCTTACCACTCTCTTATGAAGAAGACCTAATAATTTTCCTCTCTCTCTCTCTCTCTCTCTCTCTCTCTCCAAATATCTACAACTTTGGGTAAAAGGCCTCCCAACACAAGATCACTGCCTTGGGCACAGGAACGTGTCATCCAGTTTGGCTCTCCCAGTACTTCCTGCTGAAGGAAGAGAATTTACCAATCTGCTTATATAAATTCCCTGCATAAATTAATTAGAAGGCTTGCTGTTTCCTTATTATTGTATTCAAGATCCTTCATGATATAACTTACCTCTACCTTTCTAGTTTTAACTCTCTCTACTTTTAACATGCATTTTATGCCCTACACATACAAAACCTTTTTTGGCTTTTTGAACATGCTAGGCTCTCTCTTATTTCCTTATTCCCTTTTCTATATTGCTTCCTATTTTTGGTATGATTGTCTTCTTCATGCACATGGAAACTCCTCTTAGATTTTAAAACTTGGTTCTCTTAACGTCATTTTCCTCTGTAGACCTTCCCACATCAATGTCCTTTCTTTATGTCCATTTTAGAAAATGAAAGCAACTGGAAAAAATAATTTATTCATGTCTAGATGAGCATATTAATGATTCAATATTTAATCATTTTATTTGAAATGAAAACAGTGGAGTAACATTTAAACTGCGTTTAAATTGTGAAGTCAGGGAGGAGGACAGAATTACTTTTGGAAATACTTCAGGAACTTCCTGCAACAGAGACCATCATGCCATCGATTTGGTCAGTCCATCAAAGTATTGCAAAATGTTACTATTTCTTTGGTTGAGCCTCAGATGAAGCTGTTGACCTGTCTTTCATATTGCATGAAAAGTATGTGTCTTTAAACATAAAAAACTACTCTTGGCACAATGAGATGCTCAAACTATGGAAGGAACTGAGACCAACTGAGGGAATAGCAGCCTAAAATCTTACATGTCATGTGTCAACTCAGTCAGTGCAGGTGTATTGAGGGCAATGACCAAATCATCTGCCCTGCTTAAATTGTTAGTTTTTTGCTTAATTTTTCTTTTAATTGCCTTTTCAAATGAATACCTTTGAAGTTAGATGAATTAAACATTTGTATAATGTGACTCTACAGTAAAAGAATAAAAAGGATTTTTTAAATTAATTTATACAAATAACTACAGAATTTTATAGGTCTTAAGAAAATAGACACATGCATATATAAGTAAAATGTATGTGCAATAAGTTATGTGTGTTTTTATGTGTGTGTTTACATAAATTTGGGAACAGAAGATTTTATCATCATTGATTATATCTCTTTGACATAATTGGTATACCTAGAAAGAGCCTCAGTTCATTTAAAATTAGAAAAATGTGAGCCTATAATTGTTTAAGGGGTCAAGGAAATTATATGGCTATTAGTTCCTTATAACTTATAATGTTCTGATTACTTTCTCTCTTAAGAAATTTAATTAGATATAACAAAAATAGCCTTGCCTATATCCACAGTATAATTCCTTTGATGTATAGCATCCATGGAAGATAATTAAGAAACTTGGATAATGCAAATTTATAATTTTATACTCTAATTATGGGTAACCCAAAGAATGGTCTTTCCTCACATCAAGAATGACCTCCAAATAATACATAACCTTGAGTTGCCTTAAAGTAAAGAGGATCTCCAGCAGAATATTTATATATTCATTTGCTCATTCAACAAATATTTATTGTGTGTCTAATCTATGCTAGGCTTCAGTTTTAGGACGTGGAAATACATTGTGAACAGGACAGTTAAGTTCCTAGTTCTCCTGGGGCTTATATTTTAGTTAGGGTGGGGGAAGAAAATAAATGAATGAATAAGTAAGATGATTTCTATTAGGAATAAGTGTTATAAAATAATAAGGGAAATTGGATAGAAATTGACTGTAAGTGATGGTAGGGCTATATTGCTCTATATGGTGTGTCAAAGGAAGCCTTTCGGAAAAAGTGAAATATGAGTTAAGGTGTGAATAAGAGAAGGAGCCAGCCATGGGAGGTTTTGTGAGAAGAGTGCCCTAAACATAGTAAACAGAAAGTGGAAACACACAGAAGTGATGGTGAACTTAGCTAATTAGCAAAGTATAAAGATGACCACAGTGGCTACTTCATGATGGGAAGAGTAGGACAAAATTACCCTTGAGAAATAAATGGAGGATGCCAAGTCTTATAGAACTCTGTAGGCCTTGGTAAGAGGTTTGGATTTCCTTCTAAGCCCTAATAATCAGTATACCCTGCAGAACTCAGAAATTATCACCAGCAGGAGCTCAGAATGTATTACATTATATACACTCAATTCTTTTTATGGTATGTCGCCTATTCTTGTTAGTGGGCTTGGTGAGTCAGTGTGGTTACTGGTTAAGGGAGCAGACTTTGAAATTCAAGAGACATTGGTTTAAACCCTGGCTTATTTCCTCAGTAGGTATGTGTTCTTGAGAAGTAACTTAACCTTTCTGAGCCTCAGTTCCCTGTAAAATAGATGACAATAATAGTACCTACCTGTTAATGTTGTTTTGATAATTAAATGAATTACATAAACCAAAGCACTATGCATGCTAAATTTCAATACTAAATATACTAAATTTCAATAAATAATAATGATTTCAATATTATTATATGCAAAATAGGGAAGCATAAACAATATCTGATGTAGCTCTAAAATGTGTAATATTCATTCTATTTGTTTAATTGACTTGGTGACAAAGTTTTCTCTTTGGTCTTATAATTTTTATGATTTGTTAAAATATATAGGTTTGTCATAGCCATTACAAATGCAGTATCTTATATGGCAAATTCTATTTCACATACAAACAAAAGGAGCTAAATAACTGAATTTGTATATTTTAAAAGAAGTATCATTGGGAAACACCTTCCTATAAATTAATTAATGGATTCAGATTGAAGATATAGTGCAGAAAAGAATCTCTTTTTAATAGTCAAATACTTATCTGTATAAATTATAGAATATTACTTTCTTCATATTTCTCCACTTAGCTGGAATAATATTCCAGCAATATTTTTTTCTTCAGAGAAAATGACCAAAGAATAAAACTCAGTGTAAAAATAAAGGATTTTTCAGTGCAGAATTGCTCTTTTGCTTAGGGTGATAGAACATGAGGAATTTCTCATTTGCCTTTACGTTCTCTCTTTGCTATGCCAATTCTGTCAGAGCATAATTATAATCATAGTTAAAACATTAATAATTTGCCATGATTTTGTAATTGAATCAATTATTTCTATTTTATATATCTACTTAAAATAACTTCTTCAAATTTAGAACAAATATTTGACTCACTGGAACATTGCTGAAGTTAGAATTTGGGGGAGAAAGGAAGAAAAATATAAATATTATTTTTCAATGCCAGTCTTTCATATTGTTCCAAAATTTGAATGAAACTTGTTAGATAAATATTCTGGCTAATTCCAGAATATTATAGCCAAAGTATGTAAAAGAATGAGGTTTCTTTTTTTTTTTTGTCCTCTTATTGTCTGTTTCCCTACCGTTGTCCATTTATAAGGCCCAGATCAAAGCATCAGTTTTCTTTAGAAAATATATATTTAAACCTACAAATAACTACGTGAGTCGTTAGTTCTAAAATATTGCTTGACAAGAAAATTGCTCTACTTACAGTTATATACATAATGGCAGTAAAAGGTAACCTGATTATGTTGAAATGATGAAGATGATGATAGCAGCTATCTTCTATTAAGCACTTAATATGTGTTAGACACAATTTTACTCTCTCTTTGTCTCTTATGTCTCTTTCTTTCTCTTCCTCTCTCTTCTTCTTGTAGAGTAAATGGGCATCACAATTTCACTTTTTAAAATGAGCAAACTGACACCCTGGTTAAAAAACCTTGCCTAAGTCCACTTGTTAGAGAAGAATAGAACCAAGATTCAAACCTAGTACTGATTGTTAAGTTTTCTCTCTCCATACTACGTTACCTTTTATAAAGTAATGAAACATTTATTCAGCACCCTGCAAATGTCACCTTTATTACCCTTGATTTTCATTAACACTTTAACGCTTTACTTGCATTTTAGGTTTCATAGTGGTTTTCATGACTGGCATCTCTGTATCTCCAAAACTTGCCAATATATAAAAACTCATTTTTTTTCCCTTTTAAAAGATCATCAGGAAGTTGTAACTTAATAAATGCCCCAATAACGGCTGCACAGAGTCTTTACATTTACAATTAACAGTTTTGTTTTTCATAATAGATTTTATTTTGCCTAACTATACACCATTGCATTTGGCGAACAAATTATTTGGTCACAGATGATGTCAAGAAATTTGAAGTGCTTATTCTTTTAGATGTAAAATAACAAAAATAGTCATGCTTAAAACTTTGAGCTAGAATTAACAATAAATTTTTTTAAAGGCTATGAGTAGTATTTATATCAAACTCATGAATTGCAAAAATAAGATTAGCCCTCTTTATTAGAATAGTGTTTCTGCTACTTTTGCATTACAAATTGCTAAACATAGTAAATGCTCAATAAATGAAGACTGATGTTATTAATAAGGCCATGCAAACATGTAAAATTCTTGCAGTTATTGACTTGCTAGGAAAAACAAAAGGTTGTTATGAGCAGCCACTCATTTAGCTGCTTGAGATTTTTTTTATTTGATCAATAATTTACAAATATGATGATGATGCTGATGTTGATGACAACAGTGTTGATGGCAACAAACACCTAAAAATACTTACTATATTGAGGTACTTTACTTAAAGAAAGTCATTTAATACCTTAAATAGCCCTATATGGTAGGAATATTGGGTATATACTAATTTTACAGATAAAGAAACTGAGGCACAGGAAATTAAGTAATTTTATAAGGTGTCAAAGTTTGTAAGAGAAAGGAAGATTAGCTACAGAGTGCTTGTTCTTAACAGCTGGAAATAGCATTTTGTATATGCAAAGCACTTAACAATTAATACTACTCAGCTCTCAATTAGTAGTTGCTATAGAAAATGTTATCATTGTCCTACAGTCAACAGTAAGTTATAGTATACATTAAAATAACTAAAAGAGCAGAATTGGAACATTCCTAACACCAAAAAAAGGAGTAATGCTTGAGATGATGGATATTCCAATTACCCTGATTTGATTATTACACATTGCATAGCTGTATTGAAACATCACATGTACCATATAAATACATACAATTATTATGTATCCATAATAATTAAAACTAAAAGGTTTTTAAAAAAGAGTTTGCACAAATAAAATGTTACCATTGTGGATTAGAGGTAATTTTTTTCTCTTATTTTAAGTATAGATAAACAAAAAAGCTACAAATATTTCACGTATTTCCAGAAAGATATAAGTGATTTTATATAATGTTGATGTTTCTCATTTCTAGTCAGCTTTGTTATTAAATGTGCTTTTTATATAATCCACTGGATATCACTTAGGTTCCTAGAAGGAATCTGTATTATTGATTTTAAAGATAAATAGCCCCAGTGGAGAAGATAAGTTATATGTAAAACACCTGTTAACACCAAGCATGGAATAAAAATAAAGGGCCAAAGATGAAAACATTAAAAAAAAAAAAAGCCAACTCTTTCGTAGCTACTTGATATTTCTACCATTTCTGTTATTTTTTTTTTATTGAGTTGGAAGGTACTCATACAGGAATTTCAAGCTTGTAGATATTTAGGAAAAGTGCTTGAAATTCTATTTTTTATTTCCATCATAATCACTCTGAATAAAAACAGGCATGCAAATATGCTGGGAAAAATTTTAGGTCTTCTTGAACTTTGAGAGAGACGTCCATTTTGGCAGAGGAGGAAGGCACACATTTGGATGAATTTACATGAGCACCTCAGATTTGGGTGTTAGTCTGAACTGCCAAACTTCAGAATTTTCACATTTTTTTATATACCAAGGTGGGTTAAAACAGCCTATTTGTATGAGGAGTATTTTTGAAACTGTTGACATTTGGCTACTTGTTCTTTCGTGCACTGTTTTGTAGTCTTGACAGAAACTTGGTTTAACTTGCAGAGAGAAAGTGAAAGACAGAGAAAGGTGTCTATATGAAATGCCCCGGAGGGAAGCAGAACTGTAAGGCAACATTTAGGCATTGAGTGTGACACTGTATTAACCTTTTTAATGGATGTATGTAATAAAGTGACATGTAAATGGAGCACAAGGGGAGATATGACACTATATCTGGAAAAGGATAAAACAGTTGGTTGAATACTGGGCTATTATAGCAGTTTGCAAACCTTGGATAAACTCAGTCAGCGGTTGTATAATTGGTTATTCAATCCCGACCCTTGTTCACAGCTCAAAGCCAGGAACACTGAGACCTGTTGCCAATTTGAGTGAATATAGTGACTGTACTCGGCCGGGGCCTAACATTGGAGCCAGGCCTTTTCCTGTGGGCTGGTTTCCACCATGTCTGGGACTGGCTCAGTGACAGTAGGTCTTTTGTTGTGAAAGGCTGGCTGGTACTCCCCTCCTTTGCAAAATGTCTAACAGCTACACAAATATAAGAAAATAGGAAAAGGGACTTACTGTAGCTTTTCTCTTCGTAATTTAACGTAGAGTTATTAGTTTTTCTTTTTTTCTTTTTTTTGGGGGGTCCCTTTTTTGGGGGAAAGTTTTGAGTTAAGTAAACTTAAAGAGTGATATAAAAGCTGCTTCTAGATAAGAATTGAACCTTGGTAGCCCCTGCTTAGAAAATGATATGTATGTATGGAGAAATTTATAGTAATTTGATTCGCAAAAATGGATTTCTGAGTAAGATATTGTTACTTTTTTCCTCCTTTCTCCCATGAAAGTTCATGTACTGAGAAGACTGTTTTTACTGAATATCTCCACTATGACAGAAAGATACAGCATGTTTGTAAACCTGTTATGTATTTAACTTTATAAAACAAGCACCCCACCTCCCCTGCCCAGACAAACTGGATAGAGACCAGCAAGACTAACCACTTACTGTTTCTAGTCTACCAGTAAAGTTTGAGGAATAAATCAGTAAAGATTTTGATTTGAATATGTGGGATAAAGAATGCCCAGTCTTCTTACAGTGTCCAATTCATAAAGGAATCTTTAACACGCTTCTAGTATTTGCCAGTTAGGTGCTGCTTGCCGATAGGATGACAGTTCCCAGCTGCAATCAATTATGCTTCCATTATTTCTGTTGTTTAAACATGCCTAGGAATACCAGTCACAGAGAATTTCACAAAATGTGTATAAGTTCCAAAACAAAGTAAAGAGCATATTAAAAAAGAAAAAAAGCAAATACATTCTGAAACAAGAATTTTTTTTTTCTGAGATTTTTATAATCTCTTTGACACCCTCATCCTCTCCCCGATTTCACCTTACACACCCAGCATTTACAAAATCACACACACACACACACACACACACACACACACACACACACAGTGTTTGATTTAATGCAGGGTTGTAATTCAATCAAGAGACTGCTGAGGTCATGTAATATAAATGGCTGCAGTACTTTTTGGCTCAGCTATATAGCCTTGATAATTCAGGGTTTTGTTTTTGTTAATTGAGTAGTAGTCTCCAGCTGAGGCCTGAAGTAGTAGGGAGCTCCTGAATATTTTTGACCATAAGTCACTAAAAGCAATTTTAAGGTAGAAGGTGGTGGTCTGGGGGCAGGGAGGAGGTGGGTTTCTGTAATGGACAAGGGAAAAGGAAAGAGGTTATTCCGAAACCATGACAGGACAAAGGAAAAAGAAGCAAATCGTTTTTGAATAGAAAATTAGTCATTGAAAAGGGACTGGCTATTGTGAGGCAAACATAAAAATAGAGGGAGCATTTAACTTGAAATATATGAGGAAAAAAAAGTACTACAGAAACTCCAACAGAGGCCTTTAATGGAAAATACACCCGGCCATCTCATTATAAGTACATCCCTGGGAGCCAAGTGTTATGAGCATTAGTAAGAAGGTGGTATTATAAAAAATTGATTATAATCAAGCTTAATGTATTTAGGTTTAATAAAAGTATTGTATGGAGGTAGTGAGTATCATGGCATAATAGAGACCTCTTAGTATTGGATTGTTCATAAGTATTGTATTTCATAATGTTGATCTTCAGAGGCCTTTACTTCCTGGTGGGAAAATAGGAACTTGTACTGGTAAAGAGAAGAGAGAGGATCACAGAGTTGTAGACTGGCCCCTATTAACCCCAGAAAATACAATTTAACATATATCTTATCATCTTAATCTCTCAAATATTTTTTCTGGTTTATTTTATAATACACTATTGTTTATAACAAACAGATGTCTCCCTTAGGTCACTGTTTGTAATTTAGTAAATTGTAGGTGTCCAACTGGAGAGCCTAGAGCTGCTGGTGAAGAATGAATACTTGAGATGCCTCATTAATTTAATGTAGGTAAGAGGCTGGTGGGCTTAAAGGATTTGGTAGCAGCCCCATAGAGAACTACCTAAATGTAATTCAAATAGTGTGGAATGAACTTTTTTTTCCCTCTTATTTTTTTTCCCCCTCCATGCTGTGAAACCTCTCTGATCATTATTTTTTAGGTACTTTATGTGTCACAACAACAACAGAAAGGCTGAAATATGTATGAAAACAAGAGTTTCAATTAAACGCAAATCAAGTATTTTTTTTTTTGAAAGGTGGTGGTTTTTAAGTTTTTAAACAGCTTCCTTTGGCACAAAACTCTTCACATGTTTTGGGATTTGACTTTGTTGCTTTATAATTTCTGAGAGTGCTGAGCTATAAGCTGAACAATTTGCTAAGAAAAAAATAGAAGTAAATAACCCAAGTTTTACATCTAGAATTATAGACTAAAATAATAAATTGACACCTACTGCATAATAGGAAAACCTGTTAGATTATGTATCTACTTTAATGTAATTTAACATTTTGGAAATATTCTTGCAAAGAATTTAATCTCTTACATTATACAAAGTAATTTCTCTTTTGTTCTTTGGTAGCTGCCAGGAAACAATGATGCTTTTCTTTCTTTAGAAATGGAACAGTTTCTTTTATTTTTGATCTCATATATATATTTTAAGTGGCTAATATACCTTTCAGTGTTGATCCCTGACAAGTAATAGAGATCAATTTTAATGATTATAAATTTATTGCAATGACTTACATGTTTATTTTATCAGATTTCTTAGGTTGAAATATTTGCCTTGTAAAAAAAATAGATGTGCCTTGTATAAATTAGATTATGAGTGACTCCCACACTTGTAATTATTTACTTAGAATGCTTGTAATTTAATGGAAGATCTCAACTCCTATTATGGGAACACTTTAATTTATAAGAATAATTCAAGTATATGTTTCTAATTTATCCTAATTATTAGTAGTGTATTATCTGAATCTTCTTCATGCAAGAATTGCAAGAATGTTTCCAACTAGTTGGGGACACCTTCATATTCATCCTGGTTGTTCAGCTTGGGTGGGAGATCTAATGTTCTATAAAAGAGACCCCATTGAGCTGAAATACACTCTGCACCTTTTTGTGAGAACTGCAGCAGCTGTTCCTGGGGGTTTTCATATCCCTCAGAGAAAATTCCCAAAGGTGTAAACACCTTTGAGTCTCTGACACGTGGAACACAGACCTTCATGGTTTTAAAAAAAGACCATTCTCAAGTTGGTAAAAGCTTCCTGTGTGACCCCCAGGTCAGAAAATTGGGTGGTCTTTCATTTTACTGTATTCATCCATCCTTTTGAGATGAAACACTGATCTATACCTTAATTTTTAACTGTTGATATTTCATTGCACTTCACTAAAACCCCCAGACAGTTTTAAATAAGCTTTTTTTTTTAACCTTTTTAAATTTTATACTTTAAAATCAGTGAATCATTAGGAAAGCATGAAATCCACATGATAGTATGGTAAACATCCTTGGAACCCTTCCCACACTCACCTCCTGAGATACATCCCTAATGAGAGGTTGAGTTCAAATTATATATAAATATTATAACATACTAATTTAAGTAAATATATATGCATGAAAGAGAAAGTTTTAGGCAATATATAAGTTTGTGTCTTTATCATTTATTTTATATACTTGAGAGTGAAGTTATTCAGTGTTTACTTTCAGAAAGCTAAGCACGGGAGAATGAAGGAATATCTAACAGTACTCTCTCTTTCCTTCTCCTCCCCACCCATATTTAATTATCCTTTCAAATGTTTATGTATCATGTTTTCCTCTCAGTTACTGGATATGAAACTTGATTCTATGGATGTTTATTGACTGATGTTTTTAAGAATATAGAATGAAAAGTAGTCAAAATATTGCTGTCCTTAGAAATTCATGTTAATTTAATATATTCAAGATATAGGCTCTTTTATTTTCTACTATAACACCCTTTCCAGGATTAGTAATTTGTAGTCCTGCCATTCCCTTAAAAAGTTTAGACAGAGAATTTTCTGAATAAAGAGGGCATTATCTCATTCATTCTTCTTTGATTTATGAAATTACTTGTAATATTATTTGACCATTTTTCTCTGAATCTATGCAAATTCAGTTCTCAATGACTCAGAGATGAGCCCTTGTCATTTGACTGGCATCTCAGGTTTCTCTTTTGTATTTGCTACTTACATAAACATATCTACACCTCTATATTATGTGTGTAGAACAGTATGTTCAAGAATATATCTGTGTTTCTAATATGTGGTCAAATGATTCATGATCCCTTATTTAAGATTTATTTTATTTTATTTTATTTTATTTTATTTTATTTTATTTTAGGTTTTAGAGACAAGTTTGTGCTCTGTTGCCCAGGCTGGAGTGGTGCAATCATAGCTCACTGCAGCCCTGAACTCTCCTGGGCTCAAGCAATCCTCCCACCTCAGCCTCCCCAGTAGCTAGGACTATAGACAGGCATGCACCACTATATCTGGCTGATTTTTTTTTTTTTGTAGGGATGGGGGTCTCTTACCATGTTGCCTAGGCTGGTCTTGAATTCCTGGCCTCAAGTGATTCTCCCACCTTGACCTCCCTAAGTGCTGGGTAATATTATAGGCATGAGCACCACATTTGACCTATTTAAGATTTTTAAACAAAATTTTTGATCACAGTACATCAGTAAATCATCTTCATTTTCCCCCTATTTAATAGATGAAATATATACAGTATTGTCTGCTTAGTAGTTCATTACTGTATTTTACCTTGACTTTTTTCTTGCACTTAAAATACTGCATTTAATGGAGTTTTAAAATAGCAAAGTATTAGAATGTATCTGTTTTTTTTTAGTTGATAATGTGTAATCATTACTCAAATTATGGTGTGATGTTAGTAAAAAATTATTTTGCCTTTCTAAGAAGAACTCAGCAGACTGTACTCTTCTAAGTCTTAGTCATTTTTTTTAAGTTTCTAATTCAGACTTTTGAAGATTTAATAGAACGTTCTTATCTATAGTTTTATAACCTGAATCAATGTTTATTCATCAAGGAATTACTTTAGATCTTAGAAAAGTTCAGATTCCTGAAACTCAAAAAACTCATAATAAACTAGGCCAGATGGTAGCATATTCCTATAATCCCAGCACTCTGGAGGCCAAGGTGGAAGGATCACTTGAGCCCAGGAGTTGGAGGTTGCAGTCAGCTATAATGATGCCACTGCACTCTAGCCAGGGTGACAGAGTTAGACTCTGTCTCCAAAAAACAAACAAACAAACAAACAAAAAAAACTAGACTCTGGTGACCCTAGAATTTTGCATTTTAAGGAAGCTTCGCTGTGATTATGACTTCTATAAGGATAGGGTTCAGTTCTGTTGTGTTCTTGATAATATCCTCCCTGCCTGGAAAAATGTGTAGTACATACTATTTGTTGAATTAATCTACTCTACTATTCTTATTTATATATTTATCTTTTAATCTAACTTAGTAATACTAGTGTAATTCAATTATTTTCTTAATTATGGACCAGATGAGACATTGCCCATAGTTTTAGAAATTATTGCCTAGTAGAATTTTTTATAGCAGGTCTGCCTGAAAAACAGAAGGTTACTTTAGAACACTTACTTTATGGCAATACTATTACACTAGCCTTTAGGGAAAAAAAAATCTATCCACATGTTTATTTACTATCCATTAATATAATAACTCAAGTAAGGCATTGTTATCTCTAATTTTGCTTACCTAAATAAAGACACTAGGAGAGCAACTCAGAGACAGTGTAGCAATTTGAATGAAAGGTTTTGGTGTCTGGGCACAGTATACACAGCTTCCCCAGGAGATGACGAGCTTCTCGAGGTGCAGAGGCCATGTCTTTTTACCTGTCACAGCACCACAGTAGGAGCTTTACCGATGATTGGTAGATAATTGAATGAATAAATGGATAGGATATAATGCCTCCTGATATTTTGTGTCTCTGTGTGTTCACACATGCATGTGTGCGTATGAATTGTGCAAAATAAAGAAAATGGCAGTATCCTTATATGAGCTGTATATTTTTAAGTAGTCTGATAACTCTAATAGTATATTATACCATTAAAAGCAAAATGCTAGTTTTGTACATTCATTACATTCAGAAATTAAATGAATATATTAATAGATTGCACATGCCTAATTTTACACCTACTGCCTTTATCATTAAGAATGTTAAGTCTCTGGTGATACAGGAAAATAAAAAAACCACAATGCGTTTTTCTCTTTTTCTATGTACCCAGGCTTTTAAAACAATTTTGGTGTTTTGTTTTCTTGTAGTTTGTTTATTTCCTTTTTATCTTCTTTCATTTGTCCCCTTTTAAAGAGAACACTTGCAGGTTGCTTTTTTTGCTGTTCTGCATTTTTGGAAGTCACAGCATATCATAGCTAACACGTGACTGCCAGTGTCATTGTTGATGAGATTGTGTCTAAGCTTGTGAACATTAAATGCCCTTTTGCAAATTATTGTATTTTCTCACCTAAAATTACTCTATAAAGGACAGAATCCAAAATTTATGAAAGGTTATAAGAAACCAAATATAACAACTTGTTAAGGCAGATGGACTACTTCGATTGAGAAGGCTATGTGTGTGCAAATGTTTAAGCAAATCAGAGGTATTTTTCTTAATTTTTAAATCTGATACTATGTATTAGAACATAAAAATATAATTTGAATTGTAACTAGCTTTCATCTCAACTATTTAACTACCTGCATATCACAATCTCTGATTTATCATATGAATCATGTCAGTTTTTATTGTTCATATCTTTTGAGGCATCTGGCAGGCTGAGATTATGATTTGTTTTCACATATGTTGTGATATAGAAGATTCAGGATGTGTAGTAGTTTAGCATCAGGCTGTATGTGCTTTAATTCTCACTTCCAGTGGTAAAACATTCTGTCATATTTTAAAGTATTGGTATTCTTATTCTAATGTATGTTAAGTGGTTTTCTATTTCTGTACTTTTTGTATCTTCTCTGTCTTCTCTACCACCACCCACTTTCCCAATTTTGAGCAATAATAGCAAAATTCTACAAATATGATCATTCATTTTCATTTTCATGATGGTCTAGATATCTAATAAAATGGGTGATTTTGTAAATACATGCTTTATAGTAGGATAATTCATTTATAATTCAAATACATATTTAGGTAATTCTTTCTTAAACATATTAATAGGCTATATATATATGCTTATTGATATTGTTTATAAATTTATCTTATGAAATTAAAGAGTTTGTTTTGAGTATTTCTAATTCTCATATACCTTATGCTTTAATTTATACTTTATAGCACTTATGGCGTATCTTTTCTACTTTTCTGTCTTGTTCTACCTCACACATACACGATTAAGAAAATACTATTTCAAATGGAATTTTATGGAAAATAACAGTTACTGAAAACGGTCTCTAAAAAAGTTGGTTATTGGATGGATTAAACAGTGAAAATACTCATGAAAATCTTTTTGTAAGAAATATTTTAACCTTTGTAAATTGACCATTCTGGATGCATCATAAACATCTTTCCTCCCCATTTTCTCTTTATTAAGTTGCTTTTGCTTTTCTCTTCTACCCTTCTTTCCTTAGTAACCCTTTTGCTTCCTCCACTTTCCACTCTCACCCCTCTCATTGTAACTAATGGCTAGAAGTTGATTCACATCTCCCCACCCACACTTTGCTGACATCATAAATTATTCGGATCCAAATGGACAATATTCATTAGCTGTGCACTTTACTGAAAGAGCCTTTGCTGAAGAGTGCTGCACTCTCCCATTTTTATTAAAAGTTAAAATGCTTTTGCTGTCAGGGAGGTTGGGTGAGTTAGCCATGATAGAGGACAAGGCTACAGTGCTAATATATAAAAATAATAACTATTACCATTGGTTGAATGACCCTGGGAAAAGAGCACTACAAAGCTATTTGTTTTTCCCTTTCACTTGTCATCAGCACAGGCTTAAAAGCTTTAGAGATCGTTGGGAACCTAACAGAACCTTTGGAAAGTTAGACAGACAACTGTCAAAAAAGAAAAAAAAAAAAAAGCAGGCAAAGATTAGTTGAGTAATTTTGTATATGTGTGCTGTTTGGGGACTTTTCATACATTAACCTAATGGAAATGAAACCTTTGTCCTTCATTACCACTCTATCTCTTTATTTATCATCTTTATTGATGCAATTCACCTGAAGAAGTCTTAGGATGGACTAGTAGATAACCAAGGAAACTAAAGATAGTGGATCATTGTCATAAAAATGGGTACAAGTAGAACTATTACTCTTTGATGAAACTTTTTGATTTCTTGGTAGTTGTAGTGGCAGATAAGGTGAGATATATGTATATACATTCTATTTGATATTTTAAGTCATTCTCTTGACTTGTTGCATACTAAGTTGTAGTTTCAATGTTAGTCAATATATATATATATATATTTTTTTTGAAGACAGAGTCTCATTCTGTCGCCCTGGCTAGAGTGCCGTGGCATCAGCCTAGCTCACAGCAACCTCAAACTCCTGGGCTCAAGCAATCCTTCTGCCTTAGCCTCCCGAGTATCTGGGACTACAGGCATGCGCCACCACGCCTGGCTAATTTTGTCTATATATTTTAGTTGGCCAATTAATTTATTGCTATTTTTAGTAGAGACGGGGTCTTGCTCTTGCTCAGGCTGGTTTCGAACTCCTGAGCTTGAGCGATCCTCCCGCCTCGGCCTCTCAGAGTGCTAGGATTACAGACAAGCATGAGCTACCACACCTGGAAAGTCAATATTTTTAGATGTTACTGTGTGCCTGGTATTGTTTTATGTGCTTTACATAAATAATCTCATTTAATTCTTATAGCAAACAAGTGCTGTTATTATTCTCTTTTATAGGTGAGTAAACTGAAGCATATAGAGGTTAAATCACTGTACTTTCCAAAGGTCACAAAACTAGTAAGCAGTGGACTCAGGTTGCATAATATTAAATTTTTTTTATATTTAGTAGTAAAACACAAAGATTTTATACCTGAGGAGTAACTTTTTGTAATTTCTTGTTGAAATGCTGCCTTCAAGTAAGTTAGGTCATTTTTGCTGGGATCTAATATTTGAAACAAGAACAAAACAAAGAGCTGTAGTCTCTACAAAAAATGCAATTACTTTCTAAGTGATAGAGTGGGTGAATCAATCATTTATTCTATCATTCACAAATTAAATTTATCTTTTACATGGAGATTTTGTGTAGATAATATAGAGCTATCTTATGAGGAGTAAACCCAGGGTTATTGTTATGTAGCAATTATACCATATTGATTATGGCATGTTTAACCATTTGATGAAAAAATATTCACCTAAAGTGTGATATAACATTGTGTATAATTAAGACAGTATGTTAATAGTTTCAGCTGGTGCAATAAGAAAATGTAAGCCTGTAACTAATTATTTAGGTATTGCATATTCCAAAAACTGCACATTAAAAATTTCAAAACTTGAGTCAGAAAAAGACATTTTTTTCTCTGTTCATAAGCTCTTATTAACTTTCAAGTGGAAACAAACAAGTATTTTGGCAATACTAAAAGTAAAGTATTTCCAGAACTTAATTCACTTCAGGATAATTACATATAAAAATGAAGCTTATTGAAATCCTAGTGCTATGGAATTTCAGATGTGTTTCTATTGTGTGTTGTAGTGTTTTGATTTTTGTTTGTTTTTTAAGAGATAGAGTCTCCCTGTGTTGCCTAGGCTGGAGTGCAGTGGCTATTCACAGGTGTGATCATAGTACACTGCAGCCTCAAACTCTGAACTCCTGGCTTCACGTGATCCTCCAGCCTCAGCCTCCCAAGTAGCTGGGACTACAGGTGTATGCATTTCCTAGAGGAACTTGGCATTTCTAGTGGCATGCTAGCTGTAGTGCTTGATTAAGGGGACTGTTACGGGGCCTTCTTGTCTTGAGTATACAGATAAATTTCTAGATATATAAAATTCTTTATTAACTTATACTGTTATTTAATATTTGATCCAAAATGTCTATATATGCAACTACTATCAACATGAATTAAACTGTTACCGATACATGATTTCCAGATTTAGCCTGATCCTCACATCAAAAATAATTTTATTATTATCAGTGATTGAATGATTATTTAATTGACATAGATTAAATATGCATTCAATAGCAACCTATTAAACTGTAATGAGCTTTTTGAAAAAAAAAAATATTTTCTTCAGTGCGCTAACTGACATTCATCCTTCAGTTTCATGGAGCTAACAGTTGAAAGCTTCCAAGAGTAGAATACTGAGTTTAATAGTACCTAATTCTAACAGAGACTATTCAGTTAGTAGTGCCTAATTCTAACAGAGATTAGCCACCAGAACCACCTGTCATATAATTACTAACTAAAACTAGATGAGGTGAATAAAGCAGAACTAAAATTTCATTTTTCTAAAGTTTGGCTCTTTATTAAAAGAACTTATAGTAGTGTATGGTCTATTTAAGAGAACACTGAACTGGGAATTAGACTTCAAGCCCTGCCTTTATCTTTAATTAGAGTGTGATATTAAGCAAGTTATTTAACATTTCCAATTTATAATTTTTCAATCTTTAAAATGAAGAGCTTTGTCTAAAACAGTTATTAACCCAAATTGTATTTAGCCATACACAGACATCTCCCAACACTTATTTCCTTGGCCAGATACTTAAAGAATGCTGTATAATCCACAACTCACTTAAAGTTTGGCACTCTGTTAGTATATAAAAAGATTTAAACATTATAGAAAGGAAATCTAAATTTGTTTAGTGTTAATTTGATTTGCATGACAATGGAATGCTCATTTTGTTTAAGTAGCTAAATAATTTATGTTCCATTTGTGTCTGATACGTGTTTTAATAAATTACTTTTATGAAATGCTTATCTAAACACAAAGATCTTTCCAGCTGCAAAATTCTGATTCTGTGACAGAGAATCTACATATACTTTTACTTTTTTCCTTCAAAAGAGGTATTGGTGTATTTTGAAATCTAGCTGTATTATTGCTCCTTCTAAAAGACAACTCCCATTCCTAAATGTGTACACTATCACATGTCAAGGATAACACAGCTTAGTTTAAGCTACAAAATTAAAGTATAAACAGTGGTAGATTTGGTATGACCTAACTCCTGGGACTTTGTTTAGAAAGTCAAATATTATACATACATGTTTTTTGCTTGTTCGATTTTTCAATGAGCTCTGCCGCAGCAGCTGAAGAGAGATTAAGAAAAAAAAAAAAAAAACCTACATAAACACAAAGCAAAAACCTGAGCTTGTGTGTAAAGCTACTGCACTGGAGCGAATGTGGTTTAATTCTTGGCACTGGCAGCTTGTTGGAGAATTACAATATGTTGGCATGAGTCTCTAGGTCTCATTGTTCCAGATGAGGGAGTCAGTCTTAAGAGTGTTTGGCACTGAAGGGAAAAAGGAGTGAGAGTTGTAGAGAATGAACAGGCCCTAAAGAGGCAGGATGCTGTTGTAACAATGGCTGGCACAGTTGGGGGGGCCATTCATTGGTCGGGATTGCCATAGGCATTGATGTGAAGAAGCATATGTGAGCAAAGGAGGGAAGGATGAGAAGGGAAAAAAGCAAGCAAATATAGCAAAAAGGGTCCTGTTGGCAGAAAGAAACAATGATAATTCAATTAGACTCATTTTAATATTAATGTGTTGACTGATGAAGTATATCTTTCATTTCTTATTTATCTTATGTCTTATTTCTTAACATTTATTTTATTTCCTCTTTTAAAACATATTGCATTTACCTTTCCCCTAAGGAGATGGATCTTTGAATAAAGAGAACCTGGTTTTGTATCCTATGTGTTCTAATAGTTTCTGACTAGGTGATGTTGAGCACAGAATTTTTCTGAGTCTTAGTTTTCTGGTCTGCAAAATGGATACAATAGCTATACATGCCACTGACAAAATTTTTGTATTGGGCAGCATTCTGTAAACTGAAATGCCGTGTAAATAATTATTATTATAACCTCTCATTTCAATATAAGTAGCCTTAGTTCTTCTTTTGAAGTTAATGATTCACTAGGCTTTGGGAGAATAAAATCTCAGGGGAAGGAGATACAAGGGGTTTTAACATAAATCTATTTAAGTTAAAAACATGACACATTTTAACATGAAAATAATGGAAACTCCATAATTTGAGCGTTTGCAAATAACTAAGCACATAACATACCATATTCGTAGTACAAAATACAATTCTCTTATGTGTTTTTAAATCTTAGTTTAGAAAATTAAATTTTTAATAGATAAGAACTATCTCTTTTACTCCATAGGCTGGGAAGCAGCACTTAGATAATTGTTTTAAATTTTACTTTACTCATATTCATACATTAACAAACAGGTGCATTCTAACTGTTGGGTTCTTGCCATTTGGTCTGTACATTCCTAATCATGAATTTTCTGTGGAATTTTTATCATTTTCAGAGAAATTTAGTCACTGCTACATGTCAGTTTATTGCGCTTCATTATTATGAGATCATTTCTTAAGATTTTCCCAGGAACTACCAATGGAAACAAATTGAAACTGTGGCATTAGGTAAAATGGGAGATGCTGATTTGCTTGAAGCCCTTTGTTATACAGAAATTCAGATAAGAGAAGTGAAGTAGGTGAAATGAAGTGCTTAAGGCGCTGTTCCCTCCAGACCCCTTCCACCAAAGCTAGCCAGTGTCACCATCTTGGGGAGAACCCAGGTTGTTGGACTTTATAGCCCAATATTCCTTCCACAATATAAAGTAAAATAAAACTCTTTTACTGTATATCTGTGCCATGTGGTCATAGATTGTCGTTAAATTGTCCAGAGTTCTAGAGTGGAAAGTCTCATAGTTGGACTACACTCTGAGGATGATAAGAATTGTAAAAAATCCTGCCTTTTAATCCCACAGTTGCTGCTCATATATACATGCTACCCTAGAAAACTTACATTTTCAAGTTTTTACTTTATCCATTCAGTAGAGTTAAGAATTTTCCCTACTATCAAGGAGTACTTTGTAGATTAAATAAGAGAATGTGTATGTCTTATTCCTTTTTGTGTTACTATAAGAGAATATCACAGACTGGGTAATTTATAAAGAAAATAAGTTTATTCCTCACAGCTGGAGGCTGGGAAGTCCAATATCAAGGTGCTAGCATCTGGTGAGGGCCATCTTGCTACATTTTTCCATGGCAGAAGAAGGACAAGAGTGTGCATGCACCAGAGACAGCATTTACAACCTGGGGTTTTGTTTTTGTTTTCTTGACACAGTCTGTCTGTCTGTCTGTCTGTCTGTCTCTCTCTCTCTCTCTTTCTCTCCTTGGTTAAAGGGCACTGGCATTGTTATAGCTCATTGCAAACACAAACTCTTGGGATCAAGTGATCCTTCTGCCTCAGCCTCCTAAGTAGCTGGAACTCCAGGCTCTAGTTACCGTGGATGGCTAATTTTTCTGTTTTTATGTAGAGAAGGGTCTTGCTCTTGCTCAAGCTGGTCTGGAACTCCTGGCCTCAAGCAATCCTCTCACCTTTGCCTCCCAAGTGCTAGGATTATAGGCATGAGCCACCACACCCAGCCTGAATTTATAACGTTTTTATGATTGGCATTAATCCATTCATGAGGGTGAAGTCCTCATGACCTAAATATTTCCCTTCATTCCCATCACCCAGTACTCTTGCAATGAGGATTAAGTTTCCAACATTTGCTTTTTAGGAGACCCATTTAAACCATAGCATTTCTTCCTGGGTGCCTGAAATCCATGTCCTTCCTACATGCAAAATACATTCATTTCATTCCAGTAGCCTTAAAAGTCTTAAGTTGTTTGAGTAACAACTTCAAAATCCAAAGTCCAGAGTCTCATCTAGATCAGTCATGGGTGAGACGCAAGGCACAGTTCATCCTGAGGCAAATTTCTCTTCAGCTATGAGCCTGTGAAATCAAAATAAGTTATTGAATTACAAAATAAAATTGATGGATCAGATGTAGGATAGGCAGTTTCCATTCCAAAAGGGAAAACTAGCCAAGAAGAAAGGTGTAACTGGTGCCAAGTAAGTGCAAAACCCAACAGAAAACACGTTAAGTCTTTTAGCAGGAGAATACATCTTTAAAGCTGGAGAATTACCTCCTTTGACTCCTTACTCTGAATCCTGACTACACTGGGGTGGGGATTAGGCCCCCAAAGGTTCTGGCAGCCCACCCCTGTAGTTTTGCTGGGTGCAGGACATGCCACAGGTCTCACAAGTTGGCATCTCATGCCTGTACCTCTCCCATGCTAGTGTATCTTGCTGGCAGGTCTACAGTTCTGGGGTCTCTGTAGCATTTCCACTAGGATATTCCACTTAATGGGAGTTTTGTCTGTGGTGGCTCTTTGCCTGCAACAAGTCTCTGCCTGGGCCTCCAGGTTATTCAGTACATTGTTTGAAATCTAGGTGGAGGCCAGCCACCATGGCCCCACAGCTTGTACACTGCTGCTCATCTGCAGACAGCACCACATGGACACTGCCAAGGTTTACAGCTTGTACCTTTCAGAGGCAGTGGGTTGAGCTATACCTAGGCCTGCTTGAGCCACTGCTGGGGCAGCAGGGGAGCACTGTGCTGGGATGCAGGGAGCCAAGTCCTGGGGCCTCCGTGGGTGCCAAATGCTGAGGTCCCTTGGTTATGTCTTTGAAAACCTTGCCCTCAAGTCCCTGCTCTGGGCCTGCGACGGGAGGGGCAGCGTCAAAGGTCTCTGAAATGCCTTCCAGAGCTTGCTGTATAGCATCTGGCTCTCTTAAAGCCATACTAACCTGTTTAGCAAAGGGTTGCTTTGGCCACACCCTTGGTTTGCTCTCCTAAACACTCCCTTTTACTCTGTACACAGCCAGGCTGCAAATTTCTCAAATCTTTTCATTCTGTTTCCCTTTTAATGATAAATTCAGTCTTTGGATAATTGCTCTATGCTCACATCTTACTCTTACTTATGCAGTTCCACCTTCCAGAAATCCCTTGAGCATGGACATAATTCAGCCAAGTTCTTTGCTACCTTGTAGCAAGGATGGCATTTACTCCAGTGTCCAATACCTCGTTCCTCATTGCCTTCTGAGCCCTCACTAGAATTGCCTTTAATGTTCTCTCTTCAAGAAAATGTAGGCTTTTGCTAGCCTGCTCCTCCAAATTCTTCCAGCCTCTACCCATCACCCAGTTCCAAAGCCACTTCTACATTTTCAGCTATTTGTTACTACAGCAGCCCCACTTCTCAGTACCAATTTTCTGCCTTAGCCCATTTTGTGGTGGCGTTATGACAGAATACTATAGACTGGATAATTTATAAATACAATAAATTTATTTCTCACAGTTCTGGAGGCTGGAAAGTCCAGTATTAATTAAGTTGCTAGCATCTGGTGAGGGCCTTCTTTGCTGCATTATCCCATGGTAGAAGGAAGAAGGGCAAGACAGCAAGTGCATGGGAGAGATTGAACTTGCAGTCTCTTCTTTGAACTTGCAGCCTCTTTTTAATCAGCATTAATCCATTCACGAAGGTGGAACCCACTTAACCTAAATCTCTCCTTTTAGGCCCCACCTCCCAACATTGTTGCATTGAAGATTAAATTTGCAACATACGCTTTTTGAGGGACCCTTTCTAACCATAGCAGTGTGTGTGGTGGAAAGAGCAAAAACTTCGGGACCCAGTGTTACAGTCTTGCTGGGGTCATTGCCCGCTGCTCAATAGGAAGCCAGTACACTGAGACAGCAGGCATTATAACAAAGAAAGCGTTTAATATCACCGGTGCCATGGGAGGAGAGAGGAGAAAGTTCTCAAATCCATCTCCCCTGGAATTTTGGAGAAAGGACTTTTAAAGATAGTTTGGTGGGCAAGGGACTAGGCAATTGGGTCTGCTAATTGGCTGGGTTCAGGGTGCAATCATAGGAGTGTAGAAATTGTCTTCTTGTACTGAGTCAGTTCCTGGGTGGGTTTGGCAAGACCAGTTGAGTCAGTTCCTTGGTACAGGCCACTGATCTGGGTGGGTCAGCAGGAATGCAGGACCTGGAAGATCTCTCAGAAACTAGCCTTGGGTTTCACAAGGGTGATGTAATCTATGGGAGCAATGCAAACAGCTAAGAATCTTTATGACCATCAGCTATATGAATACTGAGTAGTAAGCAATTATAGGAAAGCACACTAGGGAACAATGGCTGGTTATATATATTTTTCCTACCACAGTTGCCACCTTGTAGCCCCTTATTAATTTTATGAAGGGTTGTTTCCCAGTAAGTTGAATTTAGCTACATATTGGGCAAGTCATGATATTTCTGTAAGCTTTGGTTTCTTATTAATAAATGGTAAAACTGACATACTAATATTTAATTCAGAAGATTATTTTGAGAAGTTTGAGATACTACATGTAAGGACATGGTACACTGCTGAGAACTTAGGGCATAAAATAATAGTTATCATTATCATTTTGTTGTCTATAATAAAGAGTCAAGAATGTGTAGCAGAAAAACTCACTTAGCTCAAGACTTCAATTCTCCCTATTACATTTTATGGAATCTCAGACTAGTCCTTTTTTTCCTTTGTGCTTCTTCTTTGTTTTTTGTTTTTGTTTTTGTTTTTTTAGCATGTAACGTAAATATAATAACACAATCGAAGTCTTCGGTTAGTTGCTATGATTACATAAGAGAATTCAGGTAAAAACATACAGCATAGTTTCTGGCACATAGGCTGCTCAATAAATGTATTTGAATCTAAATTTAAAGTATATACCTCATCCACATTTTAAGTATTAGTGTCCTTTTTCAGCCACAGACATGACAACCTTGAGTTAGATATGTTTCTGATTTTACATTTTTCAAATAATTTGGTCCTAAAGAAGTTATTCATTTTTCTATAAGTGTGTGCTAAAAGTCAGGTACTTAAAAAAAAAAAAAAAAACTGGCTCTGTGTATGAGCCTTATATCTTTATGCTAGTTAATAAAGAGGCCAGGAATGTTCTGCAGGTTTCAGAAATCTGGCTGCTGTTTCTTTAACTCTGAAACTTAGACAGAAGACTTCTGTTTCTTTATGAGCACACTACAGTGAATATTTTGTCTAGCTGCAGGGGAAAAGCTTTGTCATGGACTTTGCAGACAATAGCCTTAAAAGTAAAATGGTCTGCTTTTGGTGCCTGGAGGTTCAGGGGCCTATTGTTAGTGCACAATGGATTTCTATTGCTGCATTCCTGCTTTGCAAAGGTTTGTTAGCTTTTAATGACTGACAGTACTCTATTGCAAATACCATATTGGCTGTGCCCTGTTTACATGCTACTCAAGAATTTTTGTAGAGTGCTGGAAAAAAGAAACAGCGGTGTTTGTTTGACCTACTCTGATAAGGTTGAAGAAATAATTTCACTCACAAAGTCTTTACTTTAAAATACTTTGCAGAAGTATTTTAAAGTTACTTTTAAAGTCTCAATGAATAGAAATATTGATTACAGTATGAATATATTTCCTGTGTTTTATTGCCATTTCTATTTTTGAAACAATATGATACAGAAATAGGGATATTCTAAGAAAAAGTAGAATTAAATTCTTCAGACTCTTTTTGTCCTTAAATGCAAAAAATAGAGATACATATTTTGTTAAAAAGGAAAAACTGTATTCCACACATTCTATAGGTGAATTTGCACATAGTACTTGTGGCATGTGTATATATATTTGCAACATAGGTATAGACTATGTAAAAGAGTAATCATTCATAGCTTTTCACCATTGTATTGTCCACAAGTTTGTGACATCTGAGAAAGAACTCTTCCATATTGTTACCCTTTTTCAAAGGAAAATTGCACCTTGGCTTTGTTGAAAATTCCACAGAGGCTTTGCGACTCTGACAGTTGATGGCTATAAGACGGGACACTGTAAAAAGTAGATAGCATTAGCTAAAAGATGATGATGAAGACTCCTTAAAATGTATTTTACTGTGGGGAAAATTAACCAGTTTCTAATCATCTTACTGTCCCTAGGCCAGCCACCCCCTTTCATAAGTTAACATGTACTCCCTTTATGTGCCAGGTAGGGGGTAAGCAAAGCCCAGAATGCAAATACACATAAACACCAATGTAGAGAATTGTAGTGTATGTCTTCCGTCTAGATAATAAGTGTGGGTATTGTTATTTAGATGGGGCATACTGGGACACTTATCTTTTAGTACATTCCATTTTTTTAACTGAATGCAGTGCTAATCAAGGGATTGAAAGCCATTGTAATTGTGTATCCATCTAAATGTTGACAAGAATATACAAATTATATTGTTTGAAACTGAGTTTAATGTTTGGAAGTTTTTCTTAGCATTTGTATTTGCTTATACATTAAACTTCAACCCAGAAGGAAAAGTAAAAAACCATGTGATATATAGAAACGAATACCAGACTAAACCATAACCTTGTTCTCTAAAATGTGTGTGCTCTATCCAATACAGGGCTTTTGAAAAGAGTGTGATACAAATGTGAAATAAGTAAATGATAAGTTTCCACTGTAGACATTACTCATTTCTGTAGATTTTGCAATCGTTTTAAAGCTTCTTTCATGCTTTTTTTTTTCAGTGTTCGAAATACTGGCGAATCTTTCCACAGTGTGCTTACCACCACACGATGTTAAACACATATTATAAAGTGGATGTAATTGTAAACACACAGAGGGATATAATTACATGTAGCAGATTTAAGAGCTAATTCTTTGCTTTTTTTTTTTACTCTGCATTTTATCAACATAATTATTTTTTGACTGCAGACTAACACCCTGAAATTGACAAGCATCCATTATAGCAAGAATTTGTTCACCAAATTGAAAGACAATGAACTGCAAGTTTACATTGAAGGAGCTTAGGATATTTCACCCCAAAATATGACTCCTTGGTATTTTGAATTAAGGCCCTTCCAGTTAAAAAGGCATTGTGAGAGGCTTTCACTCTATCTGCATAAACCAGACTGACCTGATCAAAAGATCAAAGGGGCAATTGACTCTTCCCTTCCTCTCCCTGTTATTTCGTTATATTGCCAGAAAACAAAACAAAACAACAACAAGGAAAGATCAAGAATGCAACCAGATCTCGCCCAAATCATTTAAATATGGTGCCTGTCCCTCAGGTTAATTTAATTTGCAATGAGAATCATTTACAAGTCAATCTGTTTCCCCCATCCATTTGTCCTCCTTAGCACCATTTGTCACCTCTAAACAGAATTACCTGTATTCCTTATTTCCCAACTCCTCTATAAATATATCTGGATCCCAATGGGATATTGGGTAATTGCTTTATGATTCTACCCATGTGCATGGTAAATAAACCTTTCTCTTATTAATCTGCCTTAATTGTGAATTGATCTTTCAGGGAACTTTCAGGGGAAAGGGCAAGTTTCCCCTCACCCCTACAATGTACCCATTGTCATAAAGAATTAGTATAGCTTTGTTCTGCAAGAGGAAAAAGCTAATGATTTTGAAACAGCAGGTGACAAAACAGATTCTTTTTTTCTGCCCCTGTTATCAGTTTTTGGATGAAGCCATTATGAACTGGGGCTGGGATAGAGATGGCCTTATTTTTAGCAGAGACTTTTAATGAGCTCCATTGTAAAGATAGTCATGTTGATTTGCTTGCATTTTTTTTTTTTTCCTTTGCTTAGAAACTCCCAGTATTGAAAAGCTACTCTCAAAGGACTGGAAAGACAAGCTTCTTGCAATGGGATCAGGGAACTTTGGCGAAATAAAAGGTAATGTGCATGTGATTATTTTTATCCAAAATGTACCAAAATGAAGTTGGTATTTAGGAACATTAATGGTGATAATGTACTTCTGCTCCCAACCCATCCTGCTTCATGCACTCTCTGTGTTGGGTATTTCTTCTTTCAATAGGTACCAGGGTTTTTATTTTCTCTCTTTGTGCCTTATTGGATAAATGGTTTGTTATTTTTAACAGAAAAAAACCCACTGTGTCTTTAACAGGCTTTGGTTTTCATCTTTCATTTAATTTAAATAATTTATTTCATAAGTAGGAATGAACCTATAGCAAAGTTAAAAATTGCATCTTTATAAGATAATTTTATATGTTCTCCATATTGGAAATATGGAGGTATATATTCAACATTTAAAACCAGAAATGATGAATCAGGAAGGCATAAAAAAGGTTGTTTTGTACAAGTAAGGGCAGTGTTTTCTCATTGTTTGAATCAGCTATTATATCCAACTAAGAAAAATTCTGTATAAAGTACAGAAGATACTGAATATTCATATCTGAATACACTGCTACTAATTAATAACAAGGGGAAAAGATTTAAATTTCCTTATATAAAAATATAAGCAAATGATCCTTTCAATTAAAAATGTGTTTTCCTCAAAACATGGTGGGTTTTGAGAAAACCCAAATCTATGGTTTTCTATGTGTTGCCAATAGGACACTTGGGATTCTGAGTTCTAAGGTGGGATTAATTTTGAGAAACTCAAGATACTTTGTCATCAATATTAAAATATTTAGTTATTAATATATATTATTGCATATACTTTTGGTAGGGACTGAATATGTATTTAAACATTACCAGATATATATTAATATACATGTGGAAATATGTGTATAAGTAACTTTTTCGCATGTGCATGTCTGTGCAAGAGTTCTCCCAGTGAGAGGGGCAACTGACTCTCTTGTCTCTACTCCATCATTGTGTCCTGTAGAAGGGCAAAGTATCAGTCTTATCAACCGTTAGGCTTATATAACATTAACATCTGAATACTCAGAAACTTCCAGAAAATGTTTGATGGAATATTTCACTTTTCATGCAGATAATTTGAAATTACATATATTCAGACTATGATTAATTGTGAATGGATGATGAGAGAATGAATGAGTGCTAATCAACAAATTTGGTAAGGAAAATCTATAATGGAATCAGAGGAATAATTAATGTGCCTTAAAGAGCTTAAAGACAAAGTTTAAGGAGAACTGAGAAGTTTCATTTTCAGACTGTAGGTCCTTTACATTATTTTGATGGATTTTAACCCATTTTGCACCTGAGGCCTAGGATATATTCTCCAAGGTTCTTTACCACTCACCTAAGTAATAACTGAGAGTAGAGCAGAAAAGGCTGCCTTTTCCAAGCCTGTGATCTCATTCCATTGGAAGGCAAATATTTTTTCCCCTCCCTTGTTTTCCTTCACAAGTCAAACCTAAAAGCAGCAACAGCACTGATAACAAGCTTAGAGGAAAGCTCAGCTGTCCTTTCAGGCTTGCCTGGGGGGGTTAGTTTAGGAAGCTACAGTACAATCACAAAAGAAGTTTCTGTCTTTAATTTTGAGTTTTTTAAGCTTCACATTCAGATCACAAGTTTGGTTATTGTTCTCTGCTTCTGTTCAAAAAACTGTTTTCTGATGCATTTTAAAAGCGACTGTAGGTCTTTCTTCTGTTCGGGACATGGTTATTAGGTGCTCAGCTCAGGTTTGGCAGTAAACTGGAAAAATAGCACTGGGTTACTTTTCCTTCTGACTGCCCATGACAGTTGCAATTACTATCCATTGTTCATAGGTGGCTAGAAAATGGAGAGTATACAATAGTGTATTGCCCTCTGGGTGTAAATGAATTTGACTTAAAGGTTCTTGGGGGGTCAGGCACGAAGATTATGTAGTGCCCAGGAATGTAGTTTTCATGCCACTTCAGAAGTTAGACAAGAACAATGGTTTAGTTGTTTGGGTAGCTACTTTTTATGAGGCAAGTAGAGGTGTAAGTCTTTGGTACTCGAATACTGTTTTTTGTTGGGAGAGAGAAGCGTAAGTCTGAGCTTTTTTTAAAATCTGAAAATATTTATTTATTGCTTTATTAGATGATCTATTAATAATAATTCAAGATAATGACTTTGAAGAGAACCTTTGCGTATGTTAGGATGTTTATTTACAGGGTCTTAGTTGTGGATTGAAACTTTTCTCCACTATTTACAGTGGTCAGTTTTCATTTAAATTTTAATTAGTTACGGAAATGTGTGAATGAGTGAGTATGTGTGTTATGTGTGTGCACTGGTGACCTCTTTTGAATACTTTAGACCAGGGGTCCTCGAACTTTTTAAACAGGGGGCCAGTTCACTGCCCCTCAGACCGTTGGAGGGCCCTTGGAGAGTGCGGCGCACATTCCACACATGCGCACCGTGAGTCAGCTGCTAAGTAGGACAGGCAGTGTCGGCAAAATCACCTGGCGGCCCCGCCTGGTAAATGTCCTCAGCGGGCCACACGTGGCCCAGGGGCCTTAGTTTGAGGACGCCTGCTTTAGACTATAGCCAAGTGAGAACTGAGCTTAGTTCTCAAGTTCTAGTTTTAAGTTGCTATCAGTGAATTACTTTCAGGGCATTTGGAAAAATATTAGAATCACAGCTAGGAGAAGTTTAGAGAAGTGTTTCTTACTAAAAATATTTTACAAGTAAATGACAAACTTTTTTAAATAGGAGAAATAAATAGCATTTGATTTGGATAGTTTAGCTATCAATAAATAGTTGTCATACCCACTTAAAGTCAATCTCATTTTTCAAGAAACAAAGTGAGTTAAGAAAGGTCACCCTCTTCTAAGAACATAAAATTATTTTTCATGTTATTTTACCTGATAGAATTTATACCATTTTATGCTCTGGTACTTTGGAAATGTGAAGTAATTATGTTTTAAAGTTACATTAGAAACAATCCTCTAAAAAACACATAAAAAGGACACTAGATCTGATTTTGCAGAACAAAACAGTTTGACTAAAAATCTCTGCCAAAAGCCATCAGTATATATTATAAACTGATTAGATGCCTGATGGAATTATTTTGTTTCTGCTTTCCTAATCGGCCATATAGTGTAACTGGCCAGTTTACAGAGTTTTTTGCCCTTATCTGTAGCAGAAGCACTGAGTAACAGTGGTGTGAATGGTGAAGAAATGTCTTTTGTAGTCTCATAGTTATTGAGAAGAGGGGAAAACAGTGCTTGCACTCCAGTTAGCAATGAATAGTGTCACAGGCTGTTTCTGCTAGCATGAAATTCCATCACACTGAGGGTCATTGCATTGGCACCTCACCTGAGGACGGTATCTGGGGATCTGTGGTGGCTTTAACTAATCTAAACAGATCATTTGTTTTTCAACAAAGTAATTGCAAGATCTGTATTTTGCTGACTTAATGTTTATTTATAGAATTATAACACAAATATCTGCGTGCAAAATACTCTCAATTATTTCTATCTTGGTGAGGTTATAAAAGCAGGGCAATGTTTGGAAGGTTCTCTAGCCAGGTCACTCAGAAAATTCTACATCAGTTTCTCCACTTGCCTTATTTGAAGAACTTTTTAGAGCCTAGTTTGCTTCTCCTTGGTATCCCTGATGGACGCTCTGACCCTGGTCACAGTGCATTAATTTAAGTCCACAAAGTGTTGAATCTGAAGTTAAGGGAAGTGCCAGCTGCATTTCCTATAATAAAAAAATTATCTCTTTTTGAACGCTATAATTTTGCTTTTTCTGAAGATAGGACATAAAGGCAAACACCTATAGAACTGCCAATAAAGGATTCAAGGGAATGATCCATTCAGCAATACCATAGTCTTTTAGAGCTCATGAATTAAAGACATATTAATTCTGGATTCTTGAGTGAGGCCATTGACTGAATCCAAATTTTATAGAACAAATCCTTTTAATAAAAGGAAGTTTGGATTCTGCAAAGTTTGGACTCTGTCGAGGGGCCACACTTGGGGATCTGGGGGGCCACGTGTGGCCTTGAGGCCACAGTTTTCCCCACCCCTGGCAGAGGACATGTAAAATATTGAGATTAAAGAGACATGTAGATTCAGTATGTGGCTTGACAGAATTAATTCTGTTTAAATAACATTAGCTGATTTGAAAATAAGCGGGTTTGGAATAGGAATCAGAACCCAGGTAAAAAATCTAGTAAGTGATCCTTGGAGTTTTATAAATTTAAAACTTGGAAACTAATATTTTAGCATTTCGATACGTCTTGTCTATATCCCTTTGATGGTTGTTTTAAACCCATTCTTTTAAAATACAGTAACAAGGTAAAAGTCACATTGTTTGCTAATAGTAATCTTGTGGCTATTACATTTGCACATTAACCTAAAACATGTATGTCTGCACATTTTTACAAAGGGGGTGGAAATGTTGATTATTTTCTGAGATAACTGTTGGATCTGGAACTTGTTCAATACAAGAGTCAGCCATAAGGAAGGTACATAACATGTAGTCATTTACTTCTAAATAGAGTAAATGTTTAATGTTTTTAATCTCCACTAAGCTTGTTTTATAGTTCCTCTATAGTTGCTTATGAGTAATGTTTTCACTTTTTGTAAAAACTACTTCATAAGAACTAAAGAAAGACTGCTGGCACACAGAATATAAGTTTTCAAAATAAGTTTGGCAATGCCTATAAAAACAAAAAGTGACTACATTTTCTGTAAACCAGTGACTTGCTCTGTCTCAGAATGCCGGCGCCCTCATGCCAGTACATAAACATGGCTAGTGATGGGAAGAGAACGACCAGCCACTAAGTCACAGCTGATTCCTGGATATTGGTGGTCCAGTCCACCACGCAGGAAGATTTACATACTTTGTACTTGTTAAGTACAAAGCAGGCATTCAATAATGTGTGTTTTAAACGTAATGTGAAACACTCAACTCTTACATATTTAATCTGCATTTTATACCTGAAAAAATCCTCTCCTCGACATTTTTCTAATTTAAAAATTCATTCATTCATTCATTCATTCATTCATTTAAAAAATACTCACTTTTTTGAGAGGTATAAAAATTATAAAATTAAAATAATTATAAAAACTTTATTTGTTGTCTTGTAGATATGGACTCCAAAGCTTGTTAAAACACTATCTAGATCATTGGATAATGCAATTGACCTAAAACCTTTTTGTGTTTTATACTAACATTTACTAGGGAAGCATAGTGTAGTCAAAGTGATTTGATGTTATTGGGGGCTGATTCTTCCAAGTGCTGTGGATATCAGGAAACTTTTTTTGGCTTATTTCCTTATCTACTCATTTTTTTTTAAAAGATTACTATTTATTGCCTGCCATTTCATAAACATCTTTCCTACATGTACTTTATAAACATCTTCCTTACAAAATTAGTGTGACAAAATCATTTTATTTTGATTTTACATATGTAGAAATTGAGACTTAAAGAGATTAATTATCCTAAACCACATACTGTAGCTGTGGCAGAGATTTGAACCTACTTCTGCCTGGATTCAAAACCTGTGCTTTTTACATAATGCTTGGCAGTCTGTCTTCAATAAAGATGGACTGGGTGATCTCTAAAATCCTTTAAAACTTGGTAATACTTCCTGGCCCACCATACCCTGATGAAGAACCCCTATAATTTGCGCCCAAGATATTCTGTCCCTAGATCTGTCCCTAGAACAAAAACTGTTTTTGTATTATTAGTCTATTTACATATTGAACTTCCCCTTGTAGACTACCTAATTTTCTGTTGGTCCAAAGTTTGGAAACTGTCACATATTTGAGGAATGAGTGACAAATGAAAAATGACATATTTTGAGATGACTATTATTGACTATATTCTAAATGCATCATATTTAATGTGATACCTAAAATAATGGTTTTTGTATTTTAAGTACTATAAATGGATGGAATAGTCTTTGGAAAAGTCCTTAAAATTATTAATACAGTCACCATTAAAAGGTAAAAATTCATATTAAGAGATTTTATGGAACCATACTTTTTTAAAAAGGTAACAAGAATGACTCTTGCTTTTACTATAGAAATTATAATACATACATCTATTTCATAAAGTCTCAGAAACAAAACATTCAGTTATTGAACTATAGTAATAAAGACTATAGCTGCTTTTGTTAAGTGTTTCATTTCACTCTAATGGCAGTCATCCTTAAAACTGAATGCTTTCTAGATTTAAATCCAAGCCAAGACCCACCCTTTAGAATATTGAAGCAAAAACAACACTATTTTGTTAAAAGCAATAATAAGTATCTTTTTTAAAAATGTAAAAATACTTATAGTATTAGTGTATAAGATAGTATCAATTAATTTATACTCAGTCATGTAAGAAACTATGATATTCCTTATATAATTTTAATTGACTCCAACTTCTGAGGCATATCTATGTTGCAGTAAAAAATATGTAGAAAATTTTATCAAAGCTTGGTTACATTCTTTCTTAATGAAAAGGACCAATTAATAGGCATTTGCATACTGGATAACCTAACAACAAATACCCCTTTTAAGGATTGGAATAATGCCATTTTCATTTATCCCTTTTGATGAGGGTTCTGCCTTTTCTCTCTTGTTGGATAAGAATGGTGCTAAAAGCTTTACTTATAAATTTAGAATAGCTTATTAGTTTTTATTCATTATATTTCAGTTTATCTAACAAGGCTGTTATCTATCTTGCCATGTGTTAGCTGTGGAGATAGAATGGTAGCAAATACAGTAGACAGATTCCTGCCTTCTTAGAGCTTACAGTCCAGTAGTAGCTCTTCAGCAGGCCGAATTTTAAAGGTAACACAATGAATTGTTTTCAGATGCTTCAAATGGAATACCAGTTGAAAGCAACATTTCGATAAGAAAAATTAAACCAAGTCCTATCCAAATTGTTATACCGATAGTCTTAAGAAACATGAATAAAACAAACAAACAAACAAACAATAAATCCTGGGAAAGATTGTTGCTTTGAAACAAAGAATTAAATTTATGGTAATTTCCTGAGAGAAAAAAAAGCATAATCTTTAGTTTATTTTTAGGCTGAAAATTCTAGCGCTTTTGTCCTTTGGAGTGCGTTTACTTTTATTTTTCCTTGATTTAGATACTTTGATCATGATGATTTGATTTCAAGCCATGTGTCTATTTTATTTGGATGAAATAAAATAAATTGGGAATATGTCAGCTTCCATGTATTTTTTTATTATTATTTTAATGCACTTGAGATCATTCTTACTTTAGGTAATCCTGATGAGGATTATCCTTGTGCATAAAATAGTGCAGTATCAGCTAATCATGGACTTATCTCTGTTCTTAAGATTTTTTAATTTATTTTATTCATTCAACAAGTGGTCATCAGGTGTCCTCTATGAGTTAGGCATTATTCTGTAGATGCTGAGGATACAGTGTTGAACAAAACACATTGGTATCTTGTTATCATGAAGCTTATTCTCTACTCTGGAAGATACAATAAATAAATAAATATATCAACAAGAATACAGCATATAATGCTAACCACTGTGAACAGCATAAAAATTGGAAGATGTGGTAGAAAGTGAGATATGGTGACTTCTATAATTTCAGTGTTCAGGGAAGCCCCTCTGAGGAGCTGGCCTTCAAGTTACTATCTTAGACAGATCTGGGTGTCTTTGTTTGTTTATTAACTTTTTCATTGAAATTTAAGCTCTATGAAGATAATCATTCTTTTCAGGCTTGTACTTGTACACTTTACAATAGTGTGAGGCACATGGAAGGTGCTTGGTGAGTACATGCTGAATGTGTGAAAGATAAAAGCCAGTCATTTGACATAGTCTCAGTTGAGTAAGATTTTGCTGCACCAGAGGAAATTTGGCAATGCCTGGAGACATTTTTGGGTGTTATAACTAGGGGTGTGTAGGGGTCCTACCTGCATGCAGGGGTCCTCAAACTTTTTAAACAGGGAGCCAGTTCACTGTCCCCCCAGACCGTTGGAGGGCCGTTGGAGAGTGCAGCGCACATTCCACATATGTGCACTGTGGGCCCGGGACGAGTCAGCTGCTAAGCAGGACAGGCAGCGGTGGCAAAAACACCGGCGGGCCGCATGTGGCCCACGGGCCATAGTTTGAGGACTCCTGAAAAGGATAGAGACCAGAGATGCCATCCAAGACAGCTCACCACAAAAATAATTATCTGACCCGAAATGTCAACAACACTGAGGTTGAGAAACCTTGATCTAGGGGAATAATTTTCTGAGGGAAACGATTGACATGCAAAGGTCCTGTGGGGGAGCAAGTTTGCATATTGGTATTAGGGGAACTCAAAGAAACACATTGGCAAGAAAGAAAATGGGAAGAGATATGCCAGGGAAGAAGGTAAGGGCTACACCATTCAGGACTTTGTAAGAGTAGGAGTTTCTATTTTATTTCATGCATAGAATAAAGCTATGATATGGTTTTATACAGATGTGTGACATGATGTGATTTACCTTTATAAGAAGATCATTCTGAACATTCGTCTGTAGAGTGGAAGAATTGGAAATCGGCACAATGGTTAGAAAATTGTTGTCATGGTCAAGGCAGGAGATGATGGTGGCATGGATTAAGGAGTAGTAGTGGAAATGAAGATACATGGACAGGTGTATGATATACTCTAGGGTTGATAGATTTCCAATGCATTATATAGGGAAGAGGAAGCAGACAAAAAAATGAAGGAGGACACCTTGATTTTGGCTAAGCAAAGTACAGATGGTGATACCTCTTACTGAGATGGGGGTGAATGAAGCTAGTTCCCTTCCCTTGTGACTTCTGTCACATTATATTAAGGAATGTTCTGAGTTGTGCTGCTTCTATGGAACCTGCAGACATATAAATGAGTGCCGTGCCTTGTAGTTATTAGGCAAGAGGAAGACTGAAACAATATTTTTGTCTCTTTGGTAATCCTTCATTCTAAGGGGAATGAAACAGGACTAACATAGATTAAAACCATGCAAGAGTGAAAATAACTGAAACATGAAAATAAATCATTATGAGTCACTCACCCACAAATGAACTCACACTGTTAGGTATCTGAGTCAGATGTATGGACAAACATGACTGTGTCTCCATAGTGTTAGGGACTAGTGTGACTCTTAAAAGTCTGAATCTCGGTGAATAAACAATGGCTCTTCTTTTTGTTTGAGAGGGCTCTTGGGTTTTCCAAGGATCTAGATAATGCTCTTTTTGCTTTATTAAAGTGCAGGTTGTTTTGTGACTCTCACTAGTTTCTCCAGTCTTCACAGACGCCTTATTGAGCCCGCTCCAACCACTTGGAGATCATTGTGAACAACAGGATAATTTAGAGATGAAACCATGGGATTGACTCCTTCATCTTATATTGCCACTTTCATAAAAATGGGGAAGATTTCTTTTGCAAAAGCTTAAGTTCCTTGGCTCGACTCTCTAGAGCCCAAACTAGAATCCCTGCGCAATTCATAGAGGATAAAACATTTTCCCTTTTCTCCTGGCTACATGGCATACCTCCACTTGAAAGTGGTTTAAAAGGAAGGGGCTTTTATTGTTTATGTCGTCCATTAAACAATGTTAGATAATTTGCTGTATGCCAGGCCTACGCTATTTGTCATTACCTATCGTAGGTAATGAGGATATAAAAGTTGATAATTTACAATTGCTGCCATCACAGCTGTCTCTGCTGGCTTTGGGAGTAAAACGTGAATGTAAGATGATGCAACATAATGATCAAATACTATAATGAAGACCTATACCGTGCGGATTCCCAAAGAAGGGAACGCTGTTAATCAGTGGAAATCAGGAAAACAGCTACAAAAAACAAGATACATGAGCTGGAACATGAAGAATGAATGTTTAGGGAGAGAACGACGAGGGCAAGGCACTTGTGAAGGGCAGCATTTGCAAGTGTTGGGTGGGGTAACAGCAGAAAATTCAGTGTGGCTAGCAGTTAGGATGCACAAAGGAAATGAGAAGCTTAGGTGATACTTTGAAGAACCTCATTCATTTCTAAGAATGAATTGGCACTTTACTCTGAAGCCAGTGTGAAGCAAGTAGAGGTCTATGAGAAGGTTGCTACGATGCAAGGAAAAGATGATGAAGAACGGCAGTGGAGATGGGGAAGGGAGGCTGGAACAAGGACTCTTCCTAAGTACAGCACAGCGGTATTTGTGCTGTATGATCATTTGTGTAAAATAAATGGTTAGGGTCTGAATCCCTCGCCTCCCCCTGCCATTTATACACTGAAGTCCTAAGCCCTAGAACCTCAGCATGTGAGCCTGTTTGGACAGAGGATCTTACAGAGGTAATTCAATTAAAATGAGTCATTACAGTTGGCCCTAATCCAAGATACCTGGTATCCTTATAAGAAGAGGAAATTTGGACAGGGACATGTACAGAGGGAGACGATGTGAGGACACGTGGAGAAGACAGCCACACACAAGCCAAAGAGAAAAGCCTAGAACATACCCTTGCCTCATGGTCCTCAGGAGAAATCAACCCTACTGACAGCTTAATCTTGAACTTGCAACCTCCAGAGCTGTGAGACAATAAATTTCTGTGGTCTAAATCACCCAGTCTGTAGTACTTTGTTACAATATCCCTGGCAAACTAATAAAGAAATATTCTCGTATATGCTTAAATCTGCTTTAACAAGGGTAGGATATGCAAGAAAATAATAATAGCAGTTGCACCTTTGAAGGGACAGTGATGGAAGGGACAGTGTTGGGAGGAGATCTTTTACTATATATTTTTATAATTATTTACTCATGTGAACATAATATTAAAAATTGTTAACTAATTAAAATTAAAGGAAAACAAAACAAAGATATTTTGAGGAAAAATTACTATAATTTGTTGATACAATTTATACAGGGATGGATAGTTGAGAAGAGAATTGAGCATGATGTTAATATTTCTAGCTTTGAATGTTGATTGGGTGACAATACTTTGAAAATTGTAGGAAAACTATGAATTCTACTTTTTACATGTTGAATTTTATGACTGAGATGTACACTTAAAGTGTATGTCTGGGCTGGGTGCGGTAGCTCACACCTGTAATCCCAGCACTTTGGGAGGCTAAGACAGAAGGATTGCTTGAGACCAGACTGGACAACATAGCAAGACCTCATCTCTACAAAAAATTCAAAAATTAGCTGGGCTGCTGCCACGTGCCTGTAGTCCCAGCTACTCAGGAGGCTGAGGCAGGAGGATTGCTTGTAGCCCAAGAGTTTAAAGCTGCTGTGAGCTATGATTGCACACTGCACTCCAGCTTGGGCAACAAAGAGAGACCCTGTCTCATTAATTGATTAATTAATTAATTTTACTTTTTTTATTTCAGCATATTACAAGAGTACAAATGTTTAGGTTACATATATTGCCTTTTCCCCACCCGAGTCAGAGCTTCATGTGTGTCCATCCCCCAGACAGTGTTCACTGTACCCATTAGGTGTATATATACTCATCCTCTCCCCCCCCATCTGTCCAACACCTGATGAATGTTACTACTATGTGTACACTTAAGTGTTGATCAGTTAATACCAATTTGATGGTGAGTACATATGGTGCTTTTTCCCCCATTCTTCTAATATTTCACTTAGTAGAATGTGCTCTAGCTCTATCCAAGATAATACAAGAGGTGCTAGATCACCACGTTTTTTTGTGGCTGAGAACTCCATGGTATGCATATACCACATTTCATTAATCCACTCATGTATTGATGGACACTTGGGTTGTTTCCACATCTTTGCAATTGTGAATTGTGCTGCTATAAACATTCTAGCATAGATGTCTTTTTTACAGAATGTCTTTTGTTCCTTTCGGTGGATGCCCAGTAATGTGATTGCTGGAACAAATGGTAGTTCTACTTGTAGCTCTTTGAGGTATCTCCATATTGCTTTCCACAGAGGTTGTACTAGTTTGCAATCCCACCAGCAGTGTATGAGTGTTCCTGTCTCTGTGCATTCACGCCAACATTTATTGTTTTGGAACTTTTTGATAAAGGCCATTCTCAATGGAGATAACTGATACTTCATTGTGGTTTTGATTTGCATTTCCTTCATGATTAGAGATGTTGAGCATTTGTTCATGTTTGTCCGCCCTTAGTCTATCTTCTTGTGAAAAGTTTCTGTTCATGTCCTTTGTTCATTTTTTGATAGAGTTGGCTGATTTTTTTCTTGCTGAATTTCCTGAGTTCTGTATAGATTCTACTTATTAGCCCTTTATTGGATGTGTAATGTGCAAATATTTTCTCCCATTCTGTAGGCTGTTTTCTCTCATGATAGTTGATCAAGTCCCATTTATTTATTTTTGTTGTTGCTGTGATTGCCGTTGAGGTCTTCTTCGTAAATTCTTTGCATAGGCCAATGTCTGTAAGAGTTTTTTCCACCCTATTTTCCTAGAATTATTATAGTTTCATGTGCCTTAGGTTTAAGTCTACCATCCACTGTGAGTTGATTTTTGTGAGAGGTGAAAGGTGTGGATCCTGTTTCAATCTTCTACAGGTGGCTATCCAGTTTTCCCAGCACCATTTATAGAATAAGGTTTCTTCCCTCCAATATATGTTTTTGTCTGCTTTGGCAAAGGTTAGATGGCTGTATGAGGATGGTTTTATATCTGGGTTCTTGGTTCTGTTCCATTGGTCTATGTCTCTGTTCTTGTGTCAATTCCATGCTGTTTTGGTTACTGTAGCCTTCATTATCCAAACAGAAATCTAAAACTTAGAAACAACAGCTGATCCAGATGGGAAGAAATGAGCAAAAAAACTCTGAAAGTAAGAAAAATCAAATGGAAAGCACATCCCCAAAGGGAAATACCATATTTCTAGCAATGCATATTAACCAAATTCAGAACAGTAAAATGAGAAAAGAAGAATTTCGAACATGGATTATAAGAAAACTCAATGATGCAAGAGAATGGATACTCAACTCAAAGAAACCACACCAAAAAATCCAGCACTTGGAAGAAAAATTCACTAAAGAAATTGAAAATATTAAAGAAAAATCAAACAGAAATTCTGGAAATTAAGAATTTATTCAAGGAATTACAAAACACAATGGAAAGCCTCAAGAATAGAGTAGATCAAAGAGAAGAAACAATCTAAGGGATTGAAGATAACACCTTTCAATTAAATAAGTCAGTTGCAGAGATAGAGTAGAGAAGTAAGAGAAAAAAGCAAAGCCTGTCCCTTAGGAAAAAAAAAAGATACCTGTTGTGCACTTAGAAATAGGTTACTAGGGCTGAGGCCAGTCTTAAGGTTGGCACATGCCTTATCATTTCATTTACTTTATTTTATTTTAAAACTCAGGTTACAATATACAAAGTATGCAACTTAGAATTATTGAAATATAGAGTTTATGAGTTGAAGCATGTAAGTTATTTTAAGTCTAGATAAAGGTAAAAAATGGGACTGGGAAGAATATGAACATTTATGGGTGGCAGAAGAGGAAGAGTCAGTGAAAAAGATGGAAAAGAAAAGGTTAGCTAAGTAGGAGTTGAAACAAATTGGATTTGTGTCCAGGAATTCACATGAGAAGGCCCAAGGCTTTAGGAAGGTGCGCTAAAGGTTCAAAAAGTCTGAATTGACTATGGACTATAAAATTCTAAATTTTGTTTTAGATTTGAAATAAATCTTATTTATGTCTTTGACTGGAAGAAGACAACAATTTTGTTAGTCTTTCGTATACTGAATGCCAAATGATATTTTTTAATACTCGCCAGCAAATAATATACTATTGACCCTTGAACAACATGGCTTTGAACTATGTAAATGCACTTATATGCAGAATATTTTCAACCAAACATGGAACCAAAATACTACATTCACAAGATGTGAACCCACATCTGTGCAGGGTTTCGTTTATGTGGTCTTCTCAGGGCAGACTGTGGGACTTTAGCATGTACACAGAGGTAGGGGGCCTGGAACCGATCTCTTGCATATAGGGATGACTGTATTTGTTTATACATTCATATTATATCACTTACTAAAATGAATAATGCCACTTGAAGCTTTTAAATTATACTTCTACATATTGAGGTAAAATACATTTTTCTGAGTATATAAAGAACTATGTTAATAGTATTAATTGTGGAACAATTGCCAACTACAGAAATGTGAAGAAAAAATGAAAATGACTTATAAACTCATCTCCTGGAAATAACCACTGTAATATGTAGGTAAATTTGGTTTCAGTCTTTTTTGTGTGCAAATATAGATATGTGCATGCATCAAGGTGTTTATGCAAGTGTTTCATTTCTTTGCAACTTTTGTACCTAGATTTATATCATGAACAAGATCCCATATCATTGAATGTTCTTCAAAAATAATTTTTTATGGCTGCAAAATACTATATGGATATTCCATAATTATTTGCTTTTTTCCCTCAGGTGACATTTAGATTATTTCTAGTATTTCATTTAAAATAATGATTAATATTTACCTGTAATTCTTATGATTTTCTTGGGCTAGATTTCTAGAAGTAGAATTAGTCCATGAAGGCTATGAGCATTCCAAGACATGATACATATTATTGTTCTTGTGTATATTCCTTGATATGTAATAGCAATTTACTTCTCTCCTAACAATGTAGGAAGATGCACATCTTATTATCATATAAATATTTTCATTAAGAAAACCTTCCCAGGACATATTTAGATTATTTAATATTAGGATACAATAGTCATGTAGTTACTATTCTTAGAGTAAATATTCTCCTCTTTTGATAGAATCCAAATATCTGAGGTATAAATAGCAACATGTTATTGATCACCTTCCTTGAATAAGGTTAGGTTTTGATAATGAGAAAGAGTATAAAGAATAGTTCTTGCCTTATATTCACATAGAATTTTCTTTTTTGGATGTTTGTTCTCTAGTCTGTATATAAAATACATTAAAAACTTTCTATTCTAACTGGGCATATGGAAATTATAAGCTACTACTTCCCCAAAAAGCACTCACTTTTTCAGCATAAATTGGTAGGAGAAATTCAGTGGGGTTGAGAAGGGTGACTGAGTTGTAACAGATCTTTCTATCTAATTTTGTATACAGGTGGCAAATGCATTATTAAAAGAGTGTTTAGTGTCTTAGGTTTGAAGTGAAAATTGTAATTAAAGAGGGTGTCCTCTCCTACATAATGTTAGTTTGCCAACCATATTTCGTTATTTCATGATAGCCTATATTTGTGTTCTTAAACTTAATATTTTCTCCATTACCTATATTTTATTTTTTAAGATAGATACTGAGTGGCATATGAGAATACAGTCTAAAACTTGATTGGCAAAATAGGTTTATCCAGTCTTTTATCGTAGGATTCTTTAGTTCTTCAAGATTTATTTATTTTTTTTTTTTTGAGACAGAGTCTCGCTTTGTTGCCCAGGCTAGAGTGAGTGCCGTGGCGTCAGCCTAGCTCACAGCAACCTCAATCTCCTGGGCTTGAGTGATCCTTCTGCCTCAGCCTCCCGAGTAGCTGGGACTACAGGCATGCGCCACCATGCCCGGCTAATTTTTTTTATATATATCAGTTGGCCAATTAATTTCTTTCTATTTATAGTAGAGACGGGGTCTCGCTCTTGCTCAGGCTGGTTTTGAACTCCTGACCTTGAGCAATCCGCCCGCCTCGGCCTCCCAAGAGCTAGGATTACAGGCGTGAGCCACAGCGCCCGGCCTTAGTTCTTCAAGATTTATTTTTAAGGAATAGAGAATCATATCACTAATACTAATGCCTTGATGTTTTAATAATTGTGACTATGATATTTTTGCTTCTTTTTTTATTTGTCTTGCCTCTTAATTAGAAGAAAAACTACCGTAATTAAGGCCAAGAACTGTGCTTTACATATCTTTTTATTTCCAGCAGGCCCCAGCATAGAACATTTAAAGTAATAGATGCTCAGCAAACAAGTTTTTATTTACTTATAAAATAAAAGAAAAAAGTGATAGATTATTGTTGTTTATAAATAGAAAATATTCGCAATGTTTGTTCATTCTGATATTTTGTCTAGAAGTCCAGTGTACTATTCTGTTGTCCCGCAGAGCCGGGTTTACTTTGATATTTTATAATAGATAAATAGCCATCACTTTTTACTGTTGAGTGAAAATCTAAAAGAAAGGAAATAATGTTTTTATATGTATTGGACCTTGTATTTGGACTAGTTTTTTATACAACAGAGCCATTGTCATTGAAGCATCACTCTCTTCTCATTTATTTGTCTGTTTTATTGCCATATTATTTTCAGGGACTCCCGAGAGCCTAGCTGAGAAAGAGAGGCAACTCATGGGCATGATCAATCAGCTGACCAGTCTGCGAGAGCAACTATTGGCTGCCCACGATGAACAGAAGAAACTAGCTGCATCTCAGATTGAGAAGCAGCGCCAGCAAATGGAGCTGGCTAAGCAGCAACAAGAACAGGTAAGTAAGAACTGGAGATGCGATCAACTTCCTCAGACATTCCTCTGATGAATGAGTCCATCCGTCCACCCCAATTAAGTAAATAAAAAGGCAAAATCCAAAGCAAACACAGAAAAACCTAGATCTTAAAAAGCTTATTAAATACTTTGGTGGTAAGTAGCATAGAAGTAATTGTAAACAAGGTAAATTCTGATAGGTCATGAGAGAAATACCAGAAAGAACCATGGAGGGTCAAGAGAACATTCTAGTAAGAAACATTTTGAAAGAATTCATTAGAGAGGTGACATTTGAGACAGGCTTTGAAGAGCAGGTGGGACTCAACAAGTAAAGTGAATTTCCAATTAGGGAGTAGTAAGTTCAGTTGGGAGGCTGTTATAATAATTTAAATGAAAAATGGTGAGAATCTAAGCAGAGTAGTGATCATGGACAAAGAGAAGAGAAAAGAAAGGAATAAACAGGTGGAAGAGTTATGGTTAGTAACAATTTGGGGGCAAAAGGGAGAGGAAAAGTGTTGAGTCTCAGTAATAGGGAGAATGAGAATGTCATCTCTAGATACAGGAAAAATTAGGACAAATTTGGAAAAGAAGGTGGTTTTATTATGTTTAACTAGGGCTGTTAGGTTCCCCATTTGGAGATATGTGAGAAACAGCTAGAAATACCAATCTGCAGTTCAGAAGAGAGGGTTGAACTAGATTTTTTAGGTTGTTTCCTTAGAGATGGTGTTTAAACCCTGGAGTAGATAACATTCATTCATTTATTCAACTAATAATAATCGAGTGCTTCTTATGTGCCAGGTACTGTGCTCACTGATTGCTGAGGCTGTGTCAATTAACCAGAGTGACAAAGCCCCTAAATTCTAGTGGAATGAGAGATATCATTAACAAAGGAACAAATAAATTAACAAAATAACATCAGATAGTGATAAGTAACTTGAAGAAATGCAAAAAGAGTGATATGATAAATGTTGACTGGTATGACAAGTCAGTGCTTCTTAGATTGGGTGGTTGGATAAATCTTTCGGAAGCTGTGGCCACTGGGCTTATTTTCAGGGACTCCCGAGAGCCTAGCTGAGAAAGAGAGGCAACTCATGGGCATGATCAATCTAAATGTCGTATAAGAGGCAGCCATAGTAATATCTGGGGCCAGAGTATGTCATGCAGACATATGGCATGTTTATAGGCCTTAAATTAGAGTGGAAATATCACAAGAAAGTAGAAAAGAACTAAGGGTAGATCCTTGGGAGATATGGGAATATAGCTGGCAAAGAGAGGAAAATGAACTTATCCAGAAAGAATCAGATACAGAACGGGGGCCAGGAGTTTGGTGTCATAGGAAACAAGAAAATATGGAAATTTTAGGAAGTAATAGGCGACAGTGTTAAATGCTACAGAAAAGTAGTTATTCTAATATAATTGAAGGTACTAGGTTTGTCATTTAGATTATCATTGTTAACCTTGAAGAGTGAGTTTTAGTAGCAGGAATCAGACAATAACTGGCAAGTATGCAGTAGGACATGGAGGCAATGCCTATGAATTATTATTTAAAGAAATTAATAGTAAAGGGAAGGTATGATAGAGGGTTTCATAGGGTCAGGTTACAGAGAAGGATGGTGCCACTTTTCTACAGCTAAGTCCCATTACTGTCCCATGTTACAGGCATGTTACAGTCCACTCACTACTTCAAGTAGAGGAAGGCCACTATTTAATCAAGGGTATTTGTGTGTCTACACATGCCTGCAAAACCTTCTGAACAGCTTTCAAAATATAAACTAGCAGACTTGAAAGAGATGAATACTCAGATTATATTTGGGGGGCACCTGCTCCCCCTATGTTATTTCCATTTCATTCTTCTCTGCTCAGGTTCATCTCTGCCTGAAAGATGATATTTTTATTTTTAATAAAATGCCTCATCACTTTCGTTAAAGATATATTTGGCCTGTTATTGCTTATGGCCCATATTTGTCTTGGCTTTACCCCATGATAAAAGAGTTCAGAATGTTTGCCTGTGCCAGTATAAAACACACCATACTTTTTTTTTTTTTTTTATCCTTAATTCTCAATCCTTCAGACATCACAATTCTGGAGAATCCTAGTAGCCTCTAAAGATTTAGCTTAGATGGGAATATTTCTTTGTAGAGCATCTCTACTTATTTTGGTAAATCTAAAGGCACACCTGTCCTGAAAACTTTAAGAAATCACTGATGGAGAGGAAGTTTCTTTTCTTCCTCTTTCACATTCTGCCCAATCCCTGAAGATCATTAAAGGATTCTAGAATCCTTTGATTCTACTGCTTTCTCAAGACCTCTGACATTCTCCTTAGAACTCTAGATACCATTAGGTTCTTCCGGGATTTCTCTCCTCTGTTGGCAAGATGTCCCGAAATGCCACCTCCCACAGCCTGAGAGAAGAGCCTTGGTGACAGCTACAGGTCAGGTTTCCAGAGCCTATTTGGCTCTCCCAGCTGCCCTCTACCATACTGAGCTGGCAGGCATAGTCACCACTCTGTGTTCACAGATCTCCTCCTGAAGGACATTTAATACTTACTACTTAAGAGTCAGGTCAGGTTCATCTTCTTTTAAGAAGTCCTTTCCTGACGCTCCTCCCACCACTCCATACTCAGCATAGTACAGTCCTACTCTGTGCGCTCTAGTAGTCCTATTACAGCCCTTACAAACACTAAGGGTTCTGTTCACTGACCAGCCTTTCTACCAGATTCTGAGCTCCATTCCACATTCATCTATTCAACAGATGTCCATTGAGCACCAATCTGATGCCAGATTCTGTTCTAATTACTGGGGGTTCAATGGGGGAATAAAAAAGGCAACAATCTCTCATGTGCTGAAATCTAGTTGAGAGAGACAGTAAGCAAACCAGTAAACTACAGTGTATGTTGATAAGTATTAGTTTGAAAAATAAGGCATGGAATTGGGGATGAGGGTAGCAGATAGAGGGATATGCTCTTTTAAAATGGGTGCTCAGGGAAGACCTCATTGACCAGGTAGCATATTTGAGCAGAGACTTCTAGGAGGTGAGAGAGTGAGCCATGGGGCTGTCTAGCCAAAGAGTGTTCCAGACAGATGGGAAAGCAAGTGCAAAAGCCCAGAGGCAGGAGTATCCTTGGGAGTTCGGAGCATCTTTGGTATGTTCAAAAGGCAGTTCAGAATGTGATGCAATCAAGTGGAGTGACAAAAGGAAGAGAGGGAGGAGATGAATTTGGAGAGGCAGTAGCAGGCCAAATCATAAAAGGCCTTGCAGTTGTTATATGGACACTGGCCCTGAATAAGACAGAAGGATTTTGAAAAGACAAAGAACATGACACAATTGTATTTTTTAAAAAGGAGATCTCTGATGCTGGTCGGTAACAGACTGTAGGGAGCCAGGGCAAAAGCACAAAGAGCAAACAGGAGACTGTGGCAACAATCCAGGCGAGATGCAATGGCTTAGAACAGGGGAAAGTGTGGAGAGGTAGGAAGTGGTCAGGCTTTTGATATAGTCTTAATGTTCTGTTAAAAAGATTTAAATATAACCATGAAATATTGATATGAGGGAAGAAGGAACCAGACTTGAGGAAAGAGTAATATTCTTTTTTTCTACCACCTCGTTTCCTTTCTTTGGAAAAAAAGAGTTATCTTCTTTTACCATATTCCAAAGATAAAATGTAAAAAAATTCATTATAGGGCAGGCAAAGTGGCTCACACCTATAATCCCAGCATTTTGGGAGGCTGAGGCCAATCACTTGAGGCCAGAAATTACAGACCAGCCTGGGCAACATAGTGAGACCCTATCTCTGAAAAAAAATTTTTTTTTTCACTGTGCAGCCTTGTAGACCCATCCCATCATATAGGTTCTTTACTTTTATTCATGGTAAATTTTTTCCCTGAGTTTTAAATTTAGAAGTTAAGGGATTTATTTTTTAAATGAAAATGATAGTGATTATAACTTGAGAATAAGATCTAGAGTTTATGAGAGTGTGGTAAGTCTCATAAGATTAGAAGATACTTTCATAGGAAGGTTTTCTACCCTATATCATATAATGAAGTGTCTAAATTTTTCTTCTCACCTATGCATTCATTAATGCATTCCACATCACATTTGTACCGGGCTACATGCTGATAGGGAGGAAAATACACATGGTCCCTACCCTCAACAAATTTATGGATTTACCCTATGAGACAAAAAGATGTTAATAAAAGGAAAACACCAAATAAATATAAAATCATAGCATGGGGCATAGTATTAAATAAATACAGAGGGTGTTATGAGTGCAAATAACAGGGGAGTGATTGTGCTGTTCCCTAGGTTAGAAAATACCTAAGATGACTATATGGAGGGCCAGATCTCCAGTTTAGTCTCAGACTGGTTGAATTTGAGTACCTTTGAATAAGTTTCTGGATAAATGGGTCTGGAGCTAGAAAAACAAGTTTAGAAGCACTCGGCATACATGTGGAAGTAAAGAGGGGAAAAAATGGCATCTGAAATTGAGCCTTAGAGAATTACATTTAATGGCTGGACAGAGACATGAAAGGGGAATGGGAAGGAATAGACATGAGAGATAGGATCAAAACCACGAAAGTGTGATGTCATAGAAGCCAAAGGAGAAAGTTTAGGCTCAAGGGAAAGCATTTAAGTGTTGAATTCCGATGAGAGGTCAAAATGGGAGGACTGAAAAACACTTCGGAATTAGAAATGAAAGTGATCAGTGACCTCCTTAAGAAACATTTCGATGGAGAAATGGGAACAGAAACCAGAATGGAGTATGTTGACAAGTCAACGATGAGTGGTTTGTAGGAAGTAGAAATGAGAACAGTGTTTACCAAAAAAAAGCCCCAGAAAATACCAAAAAATCCCCAAACACACCCAAACTAAGGAAGGTATCTTATAATACTTTGGGTTACTCTGAATTCCTAAGTCACAACAACCCCCTGTTTATGCAACACTCTTGCTGTTGTAGAGACTGTCCGACAGTATCAGAGGCAGTGCCTTCTGAATACATCACCGGGAAGAGGGATTTTTGAAATTCTAACGTTCCTTTCTGGGAAATTTCACCGTCGTAGTATCTTAGGCTTCATTCATGTTAGGCCAAAAGGAACATTAACTGTTCCCAAAGACTAAATAGCTTGTTCATCCTTCTTAAGGATGAACTGCTGATAATTTGGAGCCACAGGCACATCTGTTTTCATCGTTTTAACTAGTGTCATAGCAAACCTTAAGAAACAGAACATTGATAATTTCAACCCTCCCCCCCCGTGACTGCAATATACTTTTAAATGTTTGATGTACAATTTCTCTACAGATTGCAAGACAACAGCAGCAGCTTCTGCAGCAACAACACAAAATCAATTTGCTCCAGCAACAGATCCAGGTCAGAAATCCTAATTTCAATTAAAAAAAAAAAATAGATGCTGTTTCTTATTCTTACATGACCTTTCTGAAGTGACCTCCAAAATAAAAATGACTTTCAGCCCAATTCATGACGTGTCACCTCCCGTGCTACGGATATCTGTCACAGGCCCTACTGTGCCAGGGAGCTTCAGTTTAAACAAGCTAACAATAATTTTCATCTTACCCTGAGAAGAAATTACTGCAGGGAAATGTTTCATTTTCTCTTGACTTTAATGTTTAAAATGTGCCTGTAAATGGTCTTCAAAAGGGTAGGCACAGGGAACCAAAGTTAGAGACGGCCAGAAAGAAATTTTTTACTGTGTGCCCAAGAGCCGTGTGTGATAAAGGTGGAACACAGGGAAGGGAATGATTTGGTGTTCAAATGGACTTACTTGTGGTATTGCCTGGAGAAAACAAGTCCGAAGGCTCTGCAACCCCCGTATTTTTGTTATATGGAAATTCACAATGATAAGGAAAATAAATATAAGAAGGAAGGAAACAACTGTACTAGAAAAGAAAGGAAAAAATATTGCTATCAGGGATGTCTTATTTCCACCATTTGCTAGTGTCGTGAATTTTGACAAAATGCTTTGTTTCCCTTTATGAAAATTTACTTTATGAAATGTACTTTTTGCCTAGAGATTTTTGAGGATTAAGTGAAATCATGGAGTAAAGAGCCTTGGCATAGTTTCAGGGCACATGGTAAGTGCTCAAAACCTACCTGCTATTACTATCAAGGAACTCAATTTCTGGAGCTATGAATCCAAACCTCTGTAACACTATCTATCTGGAGGTAACTGTTAGATTTGCAGTCAGCTAATCTGGAGAGGAATTCATCATTCTCTTGAAGTTACGTCTCGAGAATTCAGAACATTTTATTAGGAGTAAATATCATAAATGACAGAAGCAAATATGCCAAGACTATTTTATCCTTGTATGAATCATGTTTTAACTTCTTTGCCAACAAATTCTCTCCCATTTAATCGACTTGTGTCAGGTACACTTAATTTCTTTACTCTGGATTTAACAGCCCAGTCAGTGTTTATCCTTTCTTCTTCTAATTGGGATTTTAGTGAGCTGGTGACAGCTTCAGTGAGATAGTGGGACATCAGTGAGATGTTTTAACCAGGGATCTTTGCCTTCCTTAACTGTAATTATGATCAACACATTTCTAATGTGTTATTATCTATTCATATCTGGAGTATGGTTATTCATTTCAATAGTTTAAAACTGTTCATTGGACTTCATGTTGTTCAGGCAGAACACACTGACTTTGAATGTCTTTTTTAGTTGATTGTACAAGGTTATCTGCATTTAAAATGTTTTTAAATATTAAAAAGATAATGTATTGAAATTGTTATGGCAATGTCTCATCGTAAATAAGATATAATTCCATAATCAGCAATGCGGTAAGTCACTTGGTTTCACTGCAATTTGATGAGGGTACCAATAGTTTTAAAATTTTATAATTTCTATAAGACTAAGTCCTTTGTTAAACAGAATTGCAAAAGTACATCTAAATCCATATTATAAATATGTATAAGTCTTAATAAACTGTGTTCTGACCAATTAATTACATTAGCCAGTACCGTCAATGCTTTTTTTAGGAATGATTCTACATTATGACCACTGTATTCACAATGTGGATTTTAAGCCCTGTATAATGACAATGAGTTTAAATGGATGGATTATTGGTCCATTCTATAGTGCCACGGAGTACTATAATTTATAAGTCAGAGCATTTTTGAATGAATGGTACTGGAAAAATTATCTGTCCTAGAAATGATGTGATTATAGAAACTGGAATACAGAGAGTAAAGGCCAAGTTTAATGACTTGCTCAAGATCACACAATTAGTTACCGGTGGAACTTGGATTGGAAGCAAAGTTTTCTAACTACTAATATAAATTTTGCCAAGTATGAGAGTTTTAAAAGCTTAGAATTTCTATTTAATCAAAATGTTAATCAGTTGGCTTCCACAAATTCACAGAGGGGCAGGAGGGGTAGTCCCTAAAGGAAGTAAAAGTCACACTGAAAGTAATTTAGGGGAAACTTTTCAGACATGTTGAAATATATGTGTATTTGTCCCCTTTCCAGGGTTAGTGCAGATAAATGAAACTAACAGAGTCAAAACCCATCAAGCTACTATTAAAAAAGAAAAAAAGTCTGGGAAGCAGGGAACATTTCAGACAACAAATAATAAGTACTGAGCAAGACTGACAATCTGAAAGGAATTCATTTTCACAGCTTCTAGTATATTCATTAACTAAAAGCACAGTTCTAAAATATATTTTGTAAATTGTTAATTTGGGACAGTCTTACAAACACTTAATAGTTATGAAAGTCACAATATATTTGAATTATTTAGTCTACTGAGAGATTGTTCAAACAATTATGGGAAGCACTCATGTAGTGGCATGTGTAGAAATAGGAAATTAAAAATGTAGAACAGAACCATTTTTTCCCCTTATAAATCCTTACCTTATTTCTTTTAGAATATTTTCTCTTCCCTCTTCTCTTTCTTCCCAATGCTTCTTTTTTCTAGGAAGCAGAGAGCAAAGATGAAGAAGAGTAAAAATAGAACCTGCTAATGTAGAGGGAAATAAAATTTATAAAAAACATAAAATTTATTTTAATCAAAAATGCGTAATCAAATGCTCACATAACAATTTACCATAGATTTATTTTATTTGCTATTTGAAAGTACTCTTGTATTTTGATCTGTGTTTTCTTCCTTAAATACGGAACCTTAACACCTTGTAGAAATAAACACACCAACTTATATTATTCCTCCTGATTGCATTTTCTTAGATGTTTTGTACCATTGTTGTTGCCCCAGACTTTAGAAAACAATGCATTCCAGTTGCTCTTATAGTCCACAATTAAGGCTGCCTTTAAAATTTTTCTTTGAATTATAAATACAAAAGACATCAACTTAGTTCAAATGTTAATAAAGGCATACAGTTGTGTTAGATCTGTTAGGTGATTTAGATTGATAGTTTAAGAATTAGAGCAGGACAAATTTTTATACTTGATGGATATATTAAATGATAGGAAGGATAATATTCCCAAATGTTTTCCTCTCTTTTAGTGAGATCTCTCTAAAGGAGAATGTATAAATAAAAATGTAATTTATACTTTTTTATTCCATATGAAATATATATCATTTGATTTAAAAAGCACAAATAAGTTTGTATGTTTGTGTGTATGCACATTCACATATTCTAATAACCATATTATTTAAAATTTTTCTTGGCCTGTTAATTCTAATTTTTCTCAACACCTAAGGAAAAGAGTGATGGTAGGTATTTATTCAAAGAGAAAATGCCATAACAATTTGCAAGTGAACCAGTTTTATGTAATCAGGATCGGTTCTTAATGAACTGTTTCTTTAAAAAGCAACCTGAGCTCAAAAATTGCATAATTCTAACTGGATTGAAAACTCAATCTACATTTCTTCCTTATAAAGACTTTATAGGGTTACAGTCTTCTGCCAGGTTTATTCATATAACTCATTAGGATTAAAAGAAGAATTTAAAAAGTTTTCTGCTATTCTTTGGAACATCATAAATCAGTACACCTTACAAATAAAATCATGTCATAATATCAGACACATCCATCTTCCCTCAGGAAGTATGTACAGTTATTTATAAGAATCAATTTTAGGAACACTAAGGAGTTTCCGTCTTCTTTTTCTACTATTTGGCAATATTTTCATTCAGTATTTTTGTTTATTGACCTTAAAAGATAGAACATTTTTGCATTTCCTTTTAATATATCTAGCTAACTTTTAATGTATATTCATACATAATATGAAATCTGTAAATATTTGAGAGGAAAATACCTTTCTAGATTTTTTTCTGAGGGGAAAACTTATTTTTCTCTTACTTTATTGATTATTCTACAGTGCCCATCTTTAAGCAATTGTATTTCCTAATTCCTGTTCCATGTTAAATTAACCTGTTTCTAATATTGATGGAGGGTTTATGTTTCCAACAATGATCCTAGGCCAGTGGTTCATCTTGACCTGATTAACTGACACTAAAGCCTTTTACAGTAAGTGATTGAGAAACTTCTACTCAAATTCCATCATGACAATAAATTGAGTATTCCTGGATATCCCAGTTTCCTTTAATGTTGCAGCTTCTTTTTTTGTAAGAGCCAGTTGTTATTGGTCAATAATGTTGCAGCTTCTGATGGGATAGGGTTTTTATAGCTTTGGGTAGATATATAAGAAGCTTGTCCTAGTTATGAGTTTCTTACTTTTTTTCAATAATATTTAATAGAATTTAAGGTTCTTGTCAGCAACTAGGAGAGTTAATCCAACAGTGTGCTCTAGAGTGAAATCCACTTAAGAGATTTTTAAGGGCAAATTTAAAGATATTTTACTTCTTTAAACTGTATATTTATCACGATTCCCATACTAGGGGATCAGTGTTTGAACTTCAATAAGAGATTACAAAAATGCATTTCCCTCTCTGATTAACTTTTCTAACTATTGTTCATTGTGTTCTCTTGGGAGCAAAAGAATTGGTATTTAATAACTCCTCTGTCATTGTTTCTGATTCATAAGGTAAGCATGTGCAGGACTAGTCATAGCTTTGGGTCACTGATTCTGTCTGAGCTAAGGGTAGAGCAAAGGAAATATTTCCATGCTCTTGTATTCTTAGTTGGGCAGTGTGCATTCCATATTATATAGGAAAGAACTTGGTTCTTTAGGTAGTATAGGATTATATTTATCTGTATAACATACAATTTTAATTATATTAAAAATTTTTTTAAAGAAAATGTTGAGAGCAGGATTTTGGAATCAAATACACCTGAATTCAGTGTTCGCATCTTCATACCTGATATCTGCTGTGTGATCATGGCAAAATTGCTTACTCCCTCTGAATTTCATTGTTCCTGTCTATAAAATGGGGACTATAATACCTACCTCGTATCTGGCTACTTTGAGGATTTAATGGAATCATGTCTGGTATGTATTAAGCACACAATGCTAACAATTTTTGCCTGAGAAATTAGAGAGAAAGATGTGTGCTTTCTGTATTTTGATGATTTAATGAATGTTTCCAGCAAGAGGAGAATTTCTAGGAAAAAAAAAAGGAATATAATCTACAATCTACATGACAGTAGTCACTGAAAACTGTGAGTTCAGTGTTCCAACTTCATGTGGTTTTTAGAACTATAAGGGGTTTTTAGAAAGCCTTTATTTAGACCTATCTCTCATTTTGACATTTGTAAACTGAAACCAAGTAAGGTTAGAAGATTTTCCTAATGTCACAGAAGTTACTTGTGAAACGATGGCTGGATTTCAAGTTACCCGAGTTTTGGCCCAGTTCATTTTTATTAATATTTCACCAATATTCTTCCATTTAAGTCATAATGGCCCAAAGTTATAAAATGAGTTTTCTTTCCCTGGGAACTTGTTCCTCCAAAGTGAAAATCCAACTTGACTTATATACAATTGAATGATTAAGTTGCAGTCATGGGCTCAACCAATTTGTGATAAAGGTTTCATTTTATTGGAGCCAAAGTCCTCTGAGCTCATTAGAGTTTTGGTAATTCTTGATAAATTATTATGCAGAAAGAAATCCATTGAAATATTGTATTGAAAGCATAATAATGTTAAAGGTGAAATAATAGTACGTACCTGACTGACCTGCTGATTTATGATTTCTTTCCCTGAGTGTGGTAAGTTGGAAGCATTTTACCTCCCTCAACAAGACCCCACACACATACATGAGCACAAAGGGATTACAAAGTAACCTTGTCCCTTTAGGAGACTGGAAATGCCAAGAATAAACACCATGCAATTAAGGTAGCATTTCAGCCTGAGACGGAAATGTATTAACTCCTTCAGTTCCGACTATATGTTTTGCTGTTTGAAATAAAATGTACCAATAACTGGACAGGACACGGTTGTTTGGCATTCAGATAGATTAGTAGAGGAGGAAATATGGAGATAAAAAGAAGTGGCTGTAAGGATGACTATACCCTCTTCCTTGTACTTTCTTGAATCAGAACTTCCATTTGAGAAAACAGGTGGTCTGCCCTAAAGGATAACTGACCGGAGCTCTGTCCTTTCACTCAGAGGGAACCACTTTAGAAATTCTTCGTGTTCTTTTTTTTTTTTTTTTTTAAATAGGTCTCCTGGAGATTATCTAATGGTAGAAGTCCAGACATTCATCTTATTTCTCTGTCAAGGCAAAGCTGTCTCTGTGGACAGAGATACAGATAGATTGATAGGCATATGTATTTTCATTTTTATTGCTCTAACACATGCTACATGGCCAAAAGAGTACTGGAAAGTAATGAAGGCAATCGTACCAAGCCCAGTCCTCTATACTGTACCCAATCCTTTACTCAAGAAGAGGGACTGTAAATCTTTTTTATATTCTAATATGTCTCCTAGAATTTATTTAATACTTCTATATCAAAGATATAATTATAACATAGTACCATTTCTGACGCATCAACTTTAAATATCATTAACCTGGAAATATGGAGATTTACTTAGCTGTTTGACTGCCACTCTGATATCCTCTCCTATTCCCCTCTCTCACCTCAAGATGTAGTTATATATGATTTAAATTCTTCTAATAGATACTTTTAATCTTTACTTTACTTGTACCCCTTTTATTGTTCAACCAAGTATAAATAGTGTCTCATAACACTTGCCTTGTCAGATGAGGGTGGCATCTCTTCTCTCTTATTCCTAACTGCCAGTTTCTGTTATCTGTATGTTTATTCTGAATTTAATGTATGTTCGGTTGTGCATGTGTGCATATACACTTGCAGGGACTTATTGTGCTTTACCTATTGTTCAATCCTAAAAGCTGAACATAAATAATGGTGTTTACAGTTAAATATAAATGTATACATTGTTTTCTGGATAATCTAATAGGGTATTCCTATCTTTGTAGCTTTGTTCTTGCCTAGGGTTTACAAATGTCTTTTTTTTTCATTTTTTTCCTCGTCATGTTATTGGTCTTTTTATCTCCATAAATTGCTCCAAATGCTCATGAATAGATAAAATTGCTGTAATCCCCTTTTCCTTGATATGTGCTTCCTAGCCCTCTCACCTCCTGTTTTTTTTTATGAATTTATCAAGTATGATAGGTTATATGTATATAGAAGTTTTAACCACTCTATGACTTTGAGATTTTAAAGTTTTTAATATTCTTATTGAGACCCTAGTCGAAAAAACAGGCTGTATTGCTTTTAAGTTGATAACTATATTGAAGTGGTGTTGATAACAGAGTTCTGAAGTTGCAGTCCTGGTTTTGAAATTCATCCTGATTTGGCTTCCTCCCTAAAATCATAAAAAATGCATGTAATGGAAGCAGATTTTTTTTTTCTTTTTTACTTTCATTTTTTATTTGGAATGTCAAATTTCCTCATTGTGCTCCTTTTTCTGTTTTCCCATTTCTTTGCCATTTCTGTGTTTCTTCTCCGGTCTTTGCTGTGTGATTTCTGAATTGAATCCTGGGTTCACTTAATCCATTTAGATAATTGTTTAGTCTCTGGTTAGTGTTGCTATGGTCTAAAGAGGAGAAATCTGCATGTAAACTGAAATTACAGAGCCATAGAACCAGTGGGCTTTTAGCATTGGGACCATTTTATCCAAATCTGCCATGTGTCTAGAGGAGCTGGCTTTTCACAAATGTAAATGTGGCAGTTCTGGAATCACTGAGATTGGCCCAGAGAGCAGACTGATAGCAGTCTTTCCCATGACTTTTCAACCTTTTCCCAAACACAATTACCTGTGGACAAAGTTGAACACTGTTTTTCACTGAGATTCTGCAGTCCGTGGCCTATTAACAAAATAGGGTCTCTCAGTGGTTAGATAAGACCCTGGGAATGTTAATTATCAAGTAGTGGGAAATAAAACAAAGCAAGTCAACAACAACAGAAAGATTTGGAGAATGTGGGTCAGAAGTCAATATGTTGGCCTAAAATGAACAACTTTTTAAATGTCCCCTTGATTTACTCATTAGTGTGGATTTAGAATAAATGCTGTAGCTGGGAGCACTCACAAAATGTTTAGAGAGAATTTCTATCTCCTGTTTTTGAAGAGAGATAACAAATAGATAGAAAATTACATGCCAATGAAATTAGAAGAGTGTTAACATAAAATGAGTTATTTTATGAAGAGCACAATTAAAATTACATCACAATTCAAGACATATATTCCAGGCATCCCTAAAACATGGCAAATTTGCTTCAGCTCCCTAAACAGAGTACTGACTTCTACTCTTTTGAGTTTTTGCTGGTGAATGTTTATGTAATTTACAGACAGTGAGAGACTAGTTAAATTTTTGCATTATGTCTGTGAGTATGTATTTCACTCTTTTTCTTTAGAAAAGAAAGGCAAACAAGTGAATAAAATGGTAAAGGAAAGATAAATAGGTAGTTAAGGACACATTTATGACACAACGATTATCCCTGGTTTTCCCTTGAAGGGGAAGCAAAAGGAAAAACTGGGATTGCTTCTTCTACAAAGAATATTCTAGAAGTGGTAAATTCTCAGTCTTCATCGTATTTGAGCTCACAGTAGCACTTGATTGATCACTCCCACTTTCTTGTAATACCCTTCCGTTGGACTCCCAAAAAACCATAATGTAATTATTCTTTTTAACGTTCTGTTCCCATTCTCAGTCTTAACTGGGTGGATCCTCTTCCCATCCTTAAAAGGCTGAAGTGCTGTAATGCTCCATCATCTGACTTCTTTATCTGTACTTCATAAAATGGTCTCATTTAGGCTAATGGCTTTATATACCATCCTGAAAGTAGTATTCTGGAATTTGTCTCTCCAGCCTAGATCTCTCTCCTGAAGTTCAGAGTTAAATGCCCCTCACGTCTCCCCTCAGCCTATTTAAATGCAAACCTAATAGGCACCTCAAATTTCACATCTCCAAAACATATCCTTTAATTATTAATGTTTTCCCCAAACTTCCCAATTTCTTTATCGCTGAATACGGTACCATTTGCCTATTTTCTGTGGCCAGAAACCTAGGAGACATCCTGAATCCTCTCATTCTCTCATACCTTACAACTAATCCGTCAACATTGGTTTTATCTTCAAAAATCTGTCAATTGCTCAACTTCTCCCACTTTCATTCTAGTCTTAAGTCACCATCCTTTCTCACTTAGACTACTGCAGTAAGCTTCTAACTAAATTGGTCACCCTACTTCCTCTATTGACCTTCTAAGTAGATCTTTCCCATAGCTGCTAGAGTGATCTTTTAAATATGATTGTGCTCTAACCACACTCAGAATCATTTCATCTAAAATAAATTCACACTCCATACCCTATTCTATTGGGCTGTATTTGATTGGGCCATTGCCAGCCTCTCTAACTCTCTTCCTCATTCTCTCCACCCTAGAAACCTGTCCTTCTTGGTTTCTAGGAACATGCCAAGAATGTTCTATCACCAGGACATTTGCATTTGCCATTTTCATGGCCTGGAATGCTCTCTTTTTTTAGTTCATTATATAACTTAGAACCTCATATTGTTCTGATCTCTTCAAATGTCATCCTTCTCGGGGAGGCTGCCTCTAACAACCCAATCCAAAATAGTCCATGCATCCCCAGGGCAAGCTTTACTGTCTTATCATTCTTACTTTTCACATCCCTTATTATCCTCCTTATATTTACTTATCTTTTTGCTGAACCCCTACCACCACCACGGTACACACTTGACAATAATTTCTGTGGGGTCCAAGATTTTGTCAGGCATAGCGGTATATGCCTGAAGTCCCAGCTATTCTGGAGGCTGAGGCGGGAGGATCATTTGAACCTAGAAGTTCAAGTCCAGCCTGGGCAATATAGTGAGACTCCATCTCTTAAAAATATAAAAAATAAAAAATAAAAAATATTTTATCTGTAGTGCTCACTGCTGTAACCAAATACCTGTAATAGTTCCTGGCATATAATGAGAACTTAAAAATATTTATTGAACGATTGAGTAGATGAAAGAATAAAGTAGATCCTATTACTCACTATGTAGTATACAAAAAATAATAAGCAAGGTAATAACTATATTTCTCAAGCGATTGAAATAATATACATGTTTGATAGACATCAAAAAAATAGGTAACCAACACTCACTACAACTATATGTAATTTGTAACTGTGTCCACCTGTTTCAGGTGCATAAATCTCCTATCTTAAAAGTTAGTGGTTTCAGTAGCAATTTCCCCTTTATTCTGTGTTATAAATTTTTAAATTAGTAATCTTAGCCAAGATTTCCAAGCCATGAACTATTTAGTCTACTACTACTACTACTACTACTACCTTTGAAATGTTATTCCATTTCAGTAACTTTTGGACTTGTCATTACAAAGAGTGAAAAAGTTAGTGTGATCACTTATGCAGCCCACTGCCTGTTAAATATTTGGCACTTTACAGAGGTCATCTCACATTATCATCTTAAGAACTCAGACAATTTATGGTATCATCTCCATTTTTAGATAGTAGAACTGAGGACTGTCTGTATGTGTGTCTGTGTATGATTCTGAGACCCTGACAGTTGAGTACTTTGTAAACTGAAAAAGTGCCTTCTTCCCCCCTCTTTTCACTACAGTAGTAATGAATGATTTAATTCAGATAATCTCTAGAAAATAAGAGTAATTGGTCTTATCAGACTGAGTTAAACAAACATGGCAGGATTTTTTAAAAAAGTAATTTAGTTTTGCTTTCTGCAGTAAACAAGGCAAGAGGTTGCCCTTTTATAAACGGGGAAAATAAATACTTACAAATAAGGAAAGGAAGTGTTCCACATGTGCAAATATTGCATATAATCAAACCACCTATAAATGCAAAAAAAAAAAAGGAGGCTACATTTATAACAGATAAATATCGTCTGTTTAAAATTATGTTGGTTCTGTGATTATACTTAAATAGGAAATTAGAAGAGGTGAATTAACTTTCATAATACATATATATGTTTAACCACAAGAGATACACTACTTTTGATATCATACACATGCATTTAATTATAGATTTATATTAATATGTGTATGCACTCTGAGTTGAATGTGTGTTCACATAACCTCACTCAGGTTTCTATGTCTTTTTTGATTGCTTACTTTAACTTGCTGTTTATTGCCAAAATATATGTGTGTATATATATATGTATATTATTTAATTTTCTTCTCTAATAACTACCATTTACTTCTGAATACATTATTTTATTCTCTATTTCTGTATTCCTTCTCATGGCTTTGCCAATACCTATATTTGCCAATACCTGCTGCTCACGTAGCCACTTGTGATTTCTTTTATCTTTTCTATTACCTCCCTCCTCCACGTAGTTCCTTTCTCTGGCTAACTTTTTTCTTCTTCCTTCTTATTATTCAGTTGAATTTTGTTTCCAGTGAATAAAAAGTTGATCACAAATAAACAAAGTGAGTTGTGAAAAATTGAATTTTGTTTTGTTAATAATTTAAAGGTAAATTATTTGATTTTTCTATGGAGCGATGAGAGAGAGAATACAAAAGAAACCATAAACAGGCTGAGAAGGTTTCTCAGAGTGTTCGTATAATGTATTATTGCAATCTTTTCATGGTAGAGGGTGTGTTGTCATGAGCACCCGTGTCGTTCAGCCAGAAAAAGAGGAAGGATGAGGCTGCCTTAAGGTAAATCAGGAGATAGGAGATAACAATAAAGTTTTTCTGTTGCCTGGTGGAGGTGTTTAGGATGTGTTTTCTTTATATCTTTATCCGCCCCTAATTGAGGATGCTTTAAAATTGAATGACTAGCAGTCAAAACGTGTTTGCTTCAAGCTGAGAAGAAAAATGCTGGTGTCTCCGCTTCCAAACTGATTGCGCTTTGTACACAACTGACAGCTACAGTCACTTTGAGTGACTGATAAGTGGGAAGCTTTGCCACTTATCAAGGAATGCGGGCTGAAAAGAAAAGACTGGAGCCGTTTAGATGCTTTGGCATGTTCAAAATAACATCTTACATCAGTCAGACTCAGAAGTACAAAACGACATTTAAAATGAAGTAATGTATATAGAAATGTGGTATATGTCTGTGCATATATGGAAAGGAACAAAAATTATCTCACAAGAAAATATCTGCAAAGCAGTGAAAGAAAAAGCATTGTTGTTAAGGTCACAGTTTGTGAAATGAAGCAATGGTTAAATCATTTACACACATTTGTGATGAAATTTCCAAATTTAAAAATATGTAACTGTAGATCTCCAACATTATTTATACGAGCAGCTAGCTTTGGCAAAATGGATCTCTCAAAGCACCTGAATAATAAAAATGTCATCCACTTATATAGATAGTAATTTTCATGCTGAGGGAGAATTTCAATTTGCCTTTCCCCTTTCCCTTCTTATGTAAATATTTAATATTTAAAATATATGTTTAAAATATTCTGTTATATCTAACTGAAACAACATTGTTATGTAACGAAATAGGGAAGAAGTATGTTTCTTCTTTTGATTTAAACCTTATTTTGAAATTATTCTAATGAATGATTATAAAGATTATATAAAGAGCTACAATTCGACAAATAGGACTTTATAAAAATAACAATTTTTCATATTTGGTGATTAAGCTTATGTGTATAGTACATGTATATTCTGTTCTATATTTTCTGGGACATTTATGTTTCAAATATTTTATCTGTGTTTTCACACAAGTTATTCTTCCTTTATAATAAGATAGATGCACCTCAATGATTTAAACCCTTTTGCAAACACCATGCTGTCTACTTAAATAACTGGTTTCAGTTTCATAACCCTTAAATTCACTCTCTTTCTGTCAGACCATGTGTCCCAATTTTAGTTTGGAGACATGGTTACAATGACCATATACATGGTTAATTCTTCAAGCTTCCTTGGCTTGAGCCTGTGTCTTGGTAGGCTAAACTTAATGTATAGTCTCTTAATTATTTAATAAATAGCCAATTGCATGCTTGAAGGATGTAATTCTGTAACCTACAAATTATTTCATTCTTTTCAATTGCTATAGGATGGAAGACAACTAATGTTTACACTATTGTAAAATCTTTGGGATATGCTAAAAGATAATCATTTGAGTGAGTAGGAAGAAGAATGTGTTAGGACAGTGTGGAATTCAAAATGGTCTGAGGACTGGAACAGGTCCTCAAAAATATAAGAAACTTATTAAACTCACTTTAATTCAGCAGATATGCTTTTTCACTGCAATTCTTTTTTGAAGAAAAAAGAGGTTTGGTGGTTTATATTCTAGGATAAGCTGCTGATCTCATAACAGACCAACACTTTTGAGTAATTCTGGATTAGAACATTTTGGTCAATAATTATTATAGCAAAATAGATCTTAGAGATAACCTAGTCCAACATTTTCTTATTTTTTTAGATGAAAAAGATATGTTCCAAAAATGACAAGGGCCATGCCCAAGTCCCATAACTAATTAGGTATAGACTATGTTTTTCTGGTTTTTACTTTATTTCTGGTTATCCATTAAATAGATCAAGGTCATAAGTACTCATGAACACAAAATAAGCAGCAATTCTGCAGAGGCCATCAAATTAAATTTATCTTATCTAGAATTTGAAACTAATATAAAATCTACTGCTAATGAAATTTGAAACAACATTTGAATGTTCCCATAAAAGTTGTTAAATGACACATTGCTTAGAGAACAATTAGGAATCTTAAATTCTTATTCACTAAAATTATCAGTAGTTCATTTTGGAAGATACACATACAAAGCTTTTTAACAACATTTATGTCATTGGTTCATGATGGATCCTTTTTTTAAAAAAAGACCATTTTTACAGTGAGCTAGTATCTCTGTTTGACCCATTTTGGATCAAAATGTTTAATATCATAACATTAAAATCTATAAACTAACCAAATAAAGAAAGGAAAAAAATGGTGTTTTAATATGAAAATAACTTCTGCTATATGTTCTTTTGATAAAGAGTAGTTGAAGCTTTTTCACAGTAAAACTCAACTATTTGAAAGGGTCTCTTTGATTTCTTGTTATGTTTTAAAAACCTAAGTTAGGAAATGAATATTCTGGCTAAGGAAAGTATTTTCCCATTCTCCCCTTGATTTTACTTCTTCTCTTACTTTAAAATGATGCCCATTCTCCAGCCTCCCCATTTGGGATATTTGATATGCTTCTATTCTATCATTTATTGAAGGCTTTATCTTTCAGATTCCTATTATTTTTAAATATTCTTTCTGTTTTGTTCTGTAATAGGTGCTTCATTCATGTAAAGGAACAGGAAAGCAAGACATTTCTCTAAATCTTTATCCCCTGAGACATTGAATGAAGTCTCTTTTGTGATTAAAAAAAAAAAAAGTCTACTGCTCTTAAATGCATTACAGGATGATCTTCAGGTGTACAGCTACTTTCATCAACATGTCTTACTTTAACCTGTCTTCTACCTCCTATGTTTTTCTTCCTCTCTTTTACACTATTACCCGATTGCTCTCTTTCCAATTATTCCAATGCTTGTGAAACAAAATCATTCCTAGACAACAGATTGTATCAGTAAGAATTTAGGAGAAAGAACACAATGTAAAAGTAACCATTCATCAGATTTTTTTTTTTTTTTGTAAATAGTCATTCTTTAAAAAATTGGTACCCTGGTAACAGGAAAATGCTAGTAATTCTTATAGTTATAAGAGCTTAGAAACCTTGTGAACCTCATTTCTCTCACAATACTATCATTATTATACTTTATTTACATTTCTCTATAATATTTGGCCACTATAAGATACAGTGTTAATACATGCCAATAAATGCCACTTTGAGTAATAACCAAATAGATTCTAATTCATTTAATAAATGTGTGCTCATCCATGTTGTGACACAACTCAGGTATCTGATAATTTTCTTCTAGCATTGAGTCCTAATCATAGAAGTAACATAAGAAGAGTTGATAGCAGGGGGAAAAAAACAGTAAATATTGAAGCCAATAAATGGGCATTCGTGTGTTATTTTTACATTAAAGAATATCAAATTACAAGTTGTGCAATTAACTAAAGTTCTCAAAAGCATGCATGCTGTCACTTTGCCCACTCTGAGATTTTCAAAGGCTTCTGCTGATAATATATATTATTTTCCCCATTGCCCCTTCTTTATATGATTAAGTCATCAGAATTTTACATTCTAAGATGAGAAAGAGGTACCTCTTTGCTAAGCTTTTTTAGTTCCATACTCAGAGCCAGATGGAATTAATGTTCTCCTGTTGCCCGTCTCCTCCATTTAGCTTCATTAGTAGTGATTTCTTTTCAGACTTTCTTTTCCTTTTTTTCTTCTCTTGCTTTCATTATCTTCATTTTGAGACTTGGTCAGAGAAAATAGAGAAGAAATATGCAAAAACAAATAAAATCTTTCAACATAACCCTAAATTTGATGTTTTATAACATTTTTGATACAAGCTAGTAAATGGTGAAATGATAACTGGAAAATGGAGGCAGAGGGGCTTTGGAAAAATCAAAATTATCTGAGTTTTCATTGGAAAAGATGAGAGAGCAAACATAGTTTATGAAAACATATTTTGCAACCATCCTCATTCAATTTAGATTAACATACTGTTATCTAATTCTGCCATGTCCCTGAAATTATGGACCTGAAGATGTTGATTCCTTTTGTCCAATCTCTTTTTCTAGATGCAAAGATTAGCATAGGAAGTGTTTACAGCCTCACAATGAAACTGAAATGTCTTCAGGAAGAAACAATTCTTGAATTTTAAAATTTATTTTCACTGAAAATATTTTACAAAGCTCAAGCAAGGTATATATACCAGAAGAATTATTTATACACCAGTTTGGTTTTTTGTTTCGTCTCATTAGTGTCTTCTAGTAACATTATGGAGTGGTAATATACTAAAACTTTGATGATTTTTCTATTTGAAGTCTTTAACGCATACACACATATTTATTGTTTGATCACTTTTATTGATTCCTTTGCCAAAAGATCTTACAGAATTGTTAAATATCTTGAACTTTGAATGTGTCCTTCATTTTAAAATATTTTAAGGAGGCTAATAACGTACCTGTTAAAGAAATTTTAAATCTTTTACTTTCATAACAGATATCAAGGCAATAACGCAAACATTATAATTTACCTATTAAAAGCATAAAGGAAAAATATCATCGAGGAAAGACATGAAAAGTTAGCTAGATGTTTTCCCCCAGTGTTTTTGACTGTTTAGATCACTGGCTATAGTTATAAGACTTCTCTCTTTATGGTACAGCTTTGACTTAAAGGAGAAGCAGAAAATAACCTCAGAAAATGTGCTGTGCTTATTTCATTACTACTCATTCCTTCTCTCCACCTTGACCACTATTAAGTTTTATTCCGTTCTGGCTGGGTTAAGCTGTGCTAAATGTCAGTGGGATGTCTGCCCACATCATCTGTTATAATGATCTGTTCCTACTCATAGGGACTCTTTCATTGAGGCTCTCTTTTTACAATCTCACATACCCACCTGCTTGCATAGGAAATATAATTCTCCCCTTATGTGATCCTGAGCTGGTCTTAATAAACATGATGGTGAGAAATGCTCCAGGCCAGTTTTCTGCTCACTATTTAATAGCTAGATAAAGGTGAAAGAGCAGTAATTAATAAAGAATACAAATGTTTGTCACTGGTGGGTAAAAGAAAACAAAAATCAAAGTTGAGGGCTGACTAAAAAATATGAAATAGTATTTGCTAAATTATTACAATGAATAAAGCTACAGTTCATTTCAGTGTGTGTAACCAGCACCACTAGAATATTTTTGGCCTTTTAAAGTTCAGTTAAAGTTGTTGTATTTATGAAACGTTAAAAAGGACCCCATATTACTACCAATTAAGTAGAAATCAAATATCCCAGATATTCTTCTTAACTGTCATGAAGACATTCTTATCACCTTTGAAACAGTGCTCACACATTACTAATAGATTGTCAGAATCCTATGGGGAAAATGTAATAATATAGCTTCATTTAGTATGAGAGTAAATCGAGGCAATAATGATAGCTATTTCAATCTTGAAGGAACAAAGTAACCTAGAAATAAGAAACATGAGCTAAGGCCACAGAAAGTCCATAGGACTTGGAAGAGCCAAGCACTGCAGTGCAAAAGCATTTCTTTGTGTGTGGATGGTGGCCATATCTTCAAGGTTGCTTTGAGAGGGCACTTGGAAAGAGGACAGGTGGGAAGCATGATGGTATTTTCTTTGAAAGACTATTTGGGCTGTACCTAGATCATAGGATTTGGAATCAGGAGACTTTACTATTTTTTAATCATATGACTTTAGATAAGTCATTTAATATCATTGGTTTCAGCCCCTTTAGCTGTAGACTGGAAATTTTAGTATCTCCCACACACTTGTTAGGATAAAAAAATCAAATGTAATGATGTAAGTGGGCCTTATGATTGGTAGGGCACTAGGATAAATGTATGATGTTGTTAGTCATCTATTTTTTTTCCTCTTGTGCTTCATCTCATTACACTGAACTTGAAATTTGAATTATCAATATCCCAGAAAGGTTTTAGTTTCTTCTTGGTCCTCCCCGAACTCCCCAGGAGAAAACAGAGCAGGAGAGAAGACAGCTGAAGAATTATGAATTTACTTCACAATTTATATAATTAGCTTTAAATTGTGGCACACATGAAAGGAGTTTGGTGAATCACAACCCTTTGTCCCAAAGGTATGCTTATGCCACATTTTATTGTCATACATATGAAATAGTAATACGTGTCTATAAGAACAATGACAGCATGTTGTCTGACAAAACCATTAACTATCCCAAGGTTCTCTCTTTTTTTCTTGTCCTTTATCAATTATAATGAATGCTGGCTTTTCAGTCTCTTTGTTGATTTATATATCTGAATTAACTTCGACCTTCATCAAATTTGATTTTGGTATTAACCTGCTTTCTAAACCTTTACATTCAGTTGCATATGGGCACACTAAATTATGTGATTTACCAAAGTTTTATTTTATTTTTGTCATGGGTCACAGTACCGTCTGTGTATTGCATAACTTAAGGTGCCTCCATACCTTTGGAATCAAAAATTTCAGTAAGCTTTGAGAAAATGCTAGAAATAATCTATGTGAAGAATTTAAATCATTTTTTAGTTATGAAAATTTTGTCTGGAGACCGAGAAATAGTTAAGCTAAGCCCAAATTTCATAAGATGTATTACTAATGATAATCATGTTTGGATAACAGTGAGATTAAGGCTCTTTAATTGTTAACTGATTTATTAACTATTCTTTGAGGCCAGGCATTTCTTTGGAGAAATAACTATTCTTTCCTTTGAACATCATTTATTGGACTCTGTGCTAAGTTGCTGCATGCTTCACCACTGACATTTCTGTGTTGAATTCATTCTTTAAAGGAGCATATGGGAGCAGTTGATTGCTTCACCACAACTGGTGTCTTGCCTCCAGCTGTGTCCAATAATCTGGCATAGCTGTATTTAGTGGATAACTACTAATGTTGTTATTGGTCATAAAAGTTGTTAAGGTACTTAGAGTAATAATGGGCTCTTTGCAGAGTAGAAGTATATAATTTCCATCTGACCTTTTAAACGTTACTGATCTATCATGTAATATAAAATTAAAGTAAGTACAAGTTATAACTATTTTATGTCATTTTAAACATTAAGTTTCTGTATTTTTGTTAGAGTTTATTTCATCCTGTGTCACCAGTCAGATGATGTGAAATGAAGAGACTTATCCTTAATTATAAATAACAGAAAAAGGAATTCTACCAATGCCATCATGGGATTCATTTTTTTAAAACATAGGAAACCTTATGCTTCTCAAAGAGAAGTTGTAAACAATCCTATGAAATTTTGCCATATAGTAATTTATTAAATTTAATCTACATAAATTAATCTATAAAATTAATATAGATTTCTTTCCACCAGTGTACTTTACTATATGCATACATATTTGATCAAACTTTATGTATAAGTTTTATAAAAAATGACACTGAAATTCAAATGGCACACTTAAAAAAATATTGCATTAATTTATCCTTTTCAAAAGTAAATATTTCTTTTCAAATATAGATATTAATAATTGCTCACTTTTTTCTGCATTTATATTTATATATATTGCATCAAGTTATCTCAAGTAGGGCATATTTATATTCTATTTTATATAATAGAATATAACTGTAGGTGTATCATAAAAAATTACTTTAAATATTTCTAACTTCAAGGCTAGGTGTGGTGGCTCCCACCTGTAATCCCAGCATTTTGGGAGGCACAGGCAGGAAGATTGCTTGAGGCCAGGAGTTTGAGACTAGCCTAGGCAACATAGGGAAACCTTGTCTCTACAAAAATAAAAAAATTTGGTTGGACATTGGAAGCATACCTGTAGTCCCAGCTCCTGGGAGGCTGAGGTGGGAGGCTTGCTTGAACATGAAAGTTTGAGACTGCAGTGAGATATGATTGCGCCTTTGCAGTCCAGCCTGGGAGACTTTGTCTTTTAAAAAAAATTTCAATCTTCGGTTATACAAATTAGTCTGTCGTCGTTGCCTTTATATTATTTATATGATGCATGTAGAAGATAAATTTTAGAGAAGTATTTAGATGATAAATTCCTATTGTATATTCAAACTGTGGAATATGGTGCAGATATCAAAGAGTAAGAGAGAGTAAATGTACCAGCAAGGAAACATGACCAATAATAACCAATATAATTATTAAGTGAAGAAGTCTAGTCATAGATATATACATAAATATACGAAATCATTTCAAATGATTTAAATACACATTCACACACACACAAACTGGAGAACATATCTGTTCCTTATACTGTTAGTGGAACATGAAACTGAAAGAACTGAATAATGCCACAGTATTAATGATTCAGATAATTCTAACAAAATCAATGTCCCAGAAATCCCCTAGAGTGGAATTAATGATATAGATTAAGTCATGTCATTAAGTCATACTGTACTGCAAGAAATGCTGCACATTTCAGTACCATATATTGGGGGGTAAATTTTTGTTCACTAGTTTTAGAATTGTTATTGTATTAGTGCCATAGGACTGCTGTAGCAAATTACCACAAACTGGTGGCTTACAACGAGAGAAATTTATTCTCTCCCACTTCTAGAGGTCAGAGTCTGAAATCAGGGTGTTGGTAAGATTGATTCATTCTGGAAGCTCTGAGGGAGCATCTGTAGCATGGCCTCTCCCTAGCTTCTAGTGGATGCCTGGTAAATCCTTGGGTTTCTAGGCATCAGCCTAGCTCACAGCAACCTCAAACTCTTGGGTTCAGGCGATCCTCCTATCTCAGTCTCCCAAGTAGCTGGGACTACAGGCACACACCACAAGACCCGGGCTAATTTTTCTACTTTTAGTAGAGACGGGGGTCTCACTCTTACTCAGGCTTGTCACAAACTCCTGAGCCCAAATGATCCTCCCGCCTTGGCCTCCCAGAGTGCTAGAATTATAGGCGTGAGCCACCACATTCAGCCACAGGCAGGGTTTCTTGGCATCACTCTAGTCTCTGCCTCTGTCTTTACATGGGTTTCTCCCCTGTGTCTGTGTGTTTCAAATATCCTTCTCCATTATAAGGGCAGTGGTTTTTGATTTAGGGCCCAATCTACATCCGGGACGTTTTCCTTCTTTATTATATCTGTGAAGACCCTGTTTTCAAATATGGCCATAGTTAGGTACCAGGGATAAGGACTTGGACATATCTTTTTCGGGGACACTGTTCAACCTACCACAAGTATTAAAATTATTTATACATTGTACTGCAGTTATTTTGACTACTGAGTGTCTTGTTTCTTTGGGAAAGTACCACCTCTAAAAAGAATGAGACAAGTAATATTGCTTGACCATTTCAGATGTATTTAAATTTTAACTTTCAGTCAGACTTCATAGTTGTTATTTTCCAACGTAGTTGTTATTTGTAAAGACACAGTGTTATAATTGGGTGGTGCAGCACTCCCCAGCCATTTTGACACCAGAGACTAGTTGCATGGAAGACAATTTTTCCACAGACGGGGCGGAGTTGCTACCAGTGGAGCTCTGTAGCCTCGTCCCTAAAAGGGACCTCGACATAGCCTAAGGGTCATTTGTACCTCATCCATATTGGTTCATCAGATGACATCTGTACAGATTGCCTTCATCACTAAGAAATTTTAAAATACCATTTTTTTTTCATGTTTTTCCATTATTCTTACCACCATCCACTAGACTCTTGACCATCTGGATATAGAATCACATATCACTTTTGGGCTCTGTCTAACATGATGCCAAAATATTTCAGGAATTCAGTTGAATTTTTAAAACAGGTGATCTTGATTGGCTACATTTTTATTGAGTTAGCAGTGGTGGCTGGTGTATTGGCATTGTTTTGACGTGGTTCTACCACGTGAGAGGTGTAGTCAAAATAGCAAGGACCCTCACCAGTCAGACAGAGCAAGATTTAGGTGGCTGCTCAACTAGTCACTAGTGATTTTACCTGAGCAACTCACTCACTTTCCTCATTTCTAAGATACAGACCACATATCTTTGTTTCAGGCCTGTTGTGGGCATTAGAAGTAAATTAAAGCACTAAGTCAGTGCCCATTAACAGAATGGTGCTTGATAAATGGTAATTAAAAAGAAAATACTAATAGCATCTATGTGACTATGATGATGATGATGATATTTAGAAATAGAATTTACAATGTAATGATCCATTTTATTTCATTTTGAGGTACGATCCAAGATTTGTTATATTGTGTTAGGATAATTACTTTATCAATATAATCTTTTAAAGCTTTCCAGTTCTGTTTTTCCAGTTGCAATTATTTCAGGTTGTTTCTGTTAACGTTTTTCCATTTAATTTTGTTTATGTATAAAAAATATTCCATCTTATGTTTTGTAAACTATAACAAGTTCGTCAACATATCTTTTCATAAGATACATTTAAATATAGAAAAATATAACCCATCAGAATATACGTAAATATGCTACTAAGCTCAAATTTTATTGATAAAATAGTTTTTTTGCCTCAGAGATCTACAGCAGATGTGTGGCAACATTGTTGATTTGGCATCAATATATATCAAATGCACAATATTTTCTGTATCTATAGACAAACACACTTCTTTGCCTATATATTAAAGTTTTCACAAAAATCTTACTAAAAAACAAAACATAGGGTGTGTTTGATAAATATTAACTGATGGTGCTAAGTTTAAAAATTTGGAAGTGAGAACATTCCAACCCTATTGGGTAATGTGTTTTTTCTTCCTAGTTTTATTTCTATATGGGAGGTGATAAGGCTTCTTCAAGTAGCAGATCTTTCTTAAAGTTACACAGTGATGTGTCACATTGTTGAAGTAAACATGCAAAAAAAAAGCATAATAGAAATAGACTGTCTTTGAAAACAAGGTACCTCTTTTGTTTTTATGAGGATAAGAGTACATTTATAATTAAGGGAAGATAGAACTACACAGTTTCTTCATTTCTGATTTCAAGATACTCTCTAAACCTGGAGGACCTGTATTGAATGTGATGCTTTTAATCTTATATAATGCACTGAAATTATACCAGGCAAAATTGCATACCGCATATATCAAGTTATTTGTTTAATCCAATAAAGAACGTTCTCTTTTTCTCCATGTGTGAGTGGGTTTGAGAGAGTGAAAGAGCGAGAGAGTGCACATGTGCGTATGCATGAAAATTATTATCCCATAATAAGGTCGTGAGTTTTTTGAATAAGTGACTTTATGTATTAGAGTACCATAGAAAGAATACTTTTCAGAAAAATAGGTCTTCTTATGATGATAAGAAGATGCCAAAACATTCCATTCGTTCTCAGCTTCAAGCTGTTGAAATATTGGACTGTGCAGAAGTTCCATTAAAAATTCATTAGTACTAAATACAATTAATATTATGCTATAATAAAATTTTCAGAACTAATCCAATTTCCCATAACAACCTTATCACCAAAATATTACTGCAAAGCTACATTGATACTAGTGTGATTTAATATTTTCCATCCTGATTTAGTCATTTTCAATATATTGGTCGCACAGACATGCACAGAGACACACAGACATGTACCACCTTCAACCTCTAAACCAATAGAAGTATCATTGCATTAAGAATCCTATTTAAATTGGTGGCATAAGAATTAATGTCCTCTGTTCTCTGATTCCTACACTTCTATATTTAATCCTCTTAGAGTAGAATTAAAATAGCTCTCTTAGAATTTTGGTTTCTTGTAGGGTTCTTGTTAATACATCTGAATTGTGAGTGTACTGCCATTTGAGTACATTTTTCATTTTGTTTTTTATAAAACTCCAAGGGTCTGGGTGTACTACAAGGATGCTTCTGTAATTAGGGTTTCCAAAGGAATCCCTGAACCCATTTTGTTTGTCCCTGACCTCCTACTTTGTAGGAAATGTTTCTAACATAGTGAGGAAATGATTCTTCATCTTACTCAATACAACCATCTTACAGCCCTGTGAAATGATTGCCATGATGGCAGTATATGTTTAAATGGAGTAGGAAGTACGGCGTAGACACACCAGATATTAACATTCAGTCACTGATATATCAACTGTGGGTTCTGTGAAGAAGTCCTAATCTTGTGAATTTGTGGTCTAGTAATAACTAAGGATGTTACTACCATTATCCCAATCACTTAACTTAAAAACTTTGAGTTCATTTTTGATGCCTTTCACTGCACATTCTGTTTTCTATAATGTAATGATTTTGCCATCATGATTACCCCTTATGTCTTCCTCTGTTTCCATTTCCCTACCCCACATTCAGGTTCTCATTATCATTGATTTCTGCATTGGCTACCTAATTGTTCTTTCTGACTCCAGGAGCTTCACTCTTCTGTCAGCTTTGTTCACTTCTGCCACATAAATCTTCTACAGCCACTGAATATTTATAAAATGAAGTGTCTGTTGTGGGCTTGTCACTGAAGACCCTCTACCATTTAGTGCTAGCTTGCTTGTCTTTTTTTTTTTTAGAGGCTGGAGTGCAGTGGCATGACTGTAGTTCACTGCAGCCTTGAACTCCTGGGCTCAAGTGAGCCCACTGCCTTAGCCTCTCAAGTAACTAGGGATACAGGTGCATACCACCACACCCAGCTAATTTTATGTTTTGTAGAGATGGGTCTCACTTTGTTGCCCAGACTTGTCTCGAACTTCTGGCCTCAAGCAGTCCCTCTGCCTGGGTCTCCCAAAGTACTGGGATCACAGGCATGAGCCACCATGCCTGGCTTAGTGCTAGCTAACTTTATATTCTATTAGTTCGTTTTATGATTTGATGATCTAGCCATACTTAACCATTCTTTTGTTCTTCACACTTTTTTATACTTTCTAGCCTCAGATATATATTTTTTAAGTCGTGTTAAAAGTGAGTTAGAACTGTATTCCCTGCTACTTCTCACCATGTCAAAAATAGTCACATTCACAGAGGCACAGTTGGTGTGGCCTCTTATACATGATAGTTGCCTAATTTTCCTAGAAGAAAAATTCTTCTGAACTCCTTATAGCATTTACCATCCTATACCTGTTTTATGGTCTTACTATTTATTACCTTTTATTATACTTATTTAAACAATTTCTTATCTTTTCTCATTAAAAGGAGAATCTAGATAGTATTTATCTTTGTATTTTCACAGCATATATATGAGTCTCTTGTGAGAAGAATATTAATTGCTCGATAAAGGCACCAATTGAAAAGAATTAAAAGTCCTCAACTTTCTCATCTATAAAAGGTTAATGTAGAGAACAAAACTTTATTCTCTGAAAATAAATGATGTTTTAATCAAATCAGGAATCTTTACAATCAGCAACATTTTCAGATTGTTTTCTTGAAAATTTATAGACATGCAAATTAATTTCTTAGTGAATTCCTGAAAAACGATGAAAGTGCCTGTTTTGAAACGCTGGTCTCATTATGTTAAATAAAAAGTCGCTGCAAGGAAAATGTAATCTTGAAATAAATGGATACATGTTTTTATTATTTTGTTTTTTAAGTATACTAAAGCATTTCAAAGCTAAAATTCCAGCTATGAAACTAAAATGCTACAAATTATGAGATTTTTGAAAATGTTGTTAAATTATAGCACATAATTATTGCTGTCTGTATGTTCTACCCTTATCTTTAGTGGAGAAGTCCCTGGCCTATATCATAATCCAAAATTTTATGGAAGTGCATCTTTCCTGAAGCCAAATGAAAGCCATTAACATTCAGTCAGAATCATGCTCCTAAAACCGAGAGCAATTCACTAATGATAGGACTAAGGGGCTCAATAGATAGGAATTTCTGTAGTTTGTTTGATTCAGAAGTAGAATCTAGCCCTATGCTAGGCCTCTCTTGAAGTCCACTGCCTGCCAAGGATTGGATGACCCAAAGCACCACCCTAGAGGCAAAATAAGTCTCCTAATCAGCAATGGATGCTGATACTATGAATAGGCTTTTCATTAGGATGGAGCAGCAGGCACATGCAAGTGGCTAAGGCCATTCTTCAGTAGAATAAAACTTAGGTCTGATTCTGTAACCCTATACAAGTTATGTATTTAATACTTTATTTCACTCATAACTGTACAAATAGGAAATCTAATTTATGTTACTGGCTATTTAGACATCATAGAGAATTTTTTTAAACTATGAGTTAAGTTAAAATGTCTTTAAATGTCCAAAGTGTGATTTGTTACTGTATTAGTTATGGATTGCATAGATATAGATATATCTTCTATCCCGTTCTGTAACAGTTTCAAAGTTATTTATAATAAAATTGAATTAGTACTAAAAATAACATCCACAGAGAAGTATTTTATAGCAACATAAAGCTGCTGGCCTGGCACAGTGGCTCACGCCTGTAATCCTAGCACTATGGGAGGCCAAAGTGGGCAGATTCTTTGAGCTCAGGAGTTTGACACTAGCCTGAACAAGAGCGAGACCCCATCTCTACTAAAAAAAAAGAGAAAGAAAGAAAGAAAGAGAGAGAGAGAGAGAGAGAGAGAGAGAGAGAGAGAGAAAGAAAGAAAGAAAGAAAGAAAGAAAGAAAGAAAGAAAGAAAGAAAGAAAGAAAGAAAGAAAGAAAGAAAGAAAGAAAGAAAGAAAGAAAGAAAGAAAGAAATTAGTTAGACAGCTAAACATATATAGGAAAAAAATCAGTTGGGCATGGTGGTGCATGCCTGTAGTCCCAGCTACTCAGGAGGCTGAGGCAGGAGGATCACTTGAGCCCGGGAGTTTGAGGTTGCTGTGAGCTAGGCTGACGCCATGGCACTCTAGCCCGGGCAACAGAGTGACATTCTGTCTCAAACAAAAAAACAAAAAACAAACAAACAAAAAACACACATAAAGATGCTATTGTAACACTTCATTAAATGTAAAAATTCTCAATTGTTAATATTTTAAAAGTCTTAAAATACATAATTTTAACAGAATATTTTAAAATACTGTTTATTTGAAACTCTTTATATTGATTTCATGTGTTTTACCTTAAAAGTTCAGTTCTATTTTGAATAAATGTATTTTTTTTTTTTTTTTTTGAGACAGAGTCTCACTTTTGTTGCCCAGGCTAGAGTGAGTGCCGTGGCGTCAGCCTAGCTCACAGCAACCTCAATCTCCTGGGCTCAAGTGATCCTCCTGCCTCAGCCTCCCGAGTAGCTGGGACTACAGGCATGCACCACCATGCCCGGCTAATTTTTTGTATATATACTTTTAGTTGGTCAATTAATTTCTTTCTATTTTTAGTAGAGACGGGGTCTCGCTCAGGCTGGTTTCGAACTCCCGACCTTGAGCAATCCGCCCGCCTCGGCCTCCCAGAGTGCTAGGATTACAGGCGTGAGCCACCGCGCCCGGCCTAATGTATTTTTCTTTAGTGCTAAAAATGTTGAAAATCATTTGTCATTCTACATTTTAATTTTTTTCACCTAGCCAGAGTTATGAAGTGTGGTATATTTCCATTCTTCTGTGGTTTAAGACTGTCTGACTTTTAGATACTTCTGGAGTTTTGTTGTCAACTTCATGAGGCCATGTATTTGACATGCTTTCACTTGGATTAGTCCAAACTACCCAATTCTACAAGAATTTTATAGATAAAATTTATCCAGCAATGGACGGAGTATCTTATTTGTGGGATTTATGTTCATTCTAATAAGATTTGGTCTTTAGTTTCAATGGTGTGTGTAAGTGCCAAACGTAATATTTCATAGTAGGACCAGTAATTGGGGAAGATCATCAGACAACTGTAATTTGTACTCTTTTATCTACTTTTATGGCTGACTCATATAGATTTTTTTTACCCTCTTTGCCATTTGTTTACTATATTCCAAATTGTTTTTAAACGGTTACACGAGGGATTATGTCCCTTGGGAATGGTCCATTACATTTTGAATATCAGTGCCATTCCAAGTTATTTCAACCATGGCATTAATCTCACTTAAAGCAATAAAAAGCAAATAGTGGTAAGAAGCAAGATGCATAAAGCATTACTTTAAACAGTTAAAAAAAAAAAAAGATGGTAAATGTTCCCTCTCTAGGAGCTCCTGCAGCTCTTGATACATTTGTGTGCAACTGAGCAAGAGAAAAGTAGCAGTGGGATTATTAGTGGAGAAAGAAGCTTACAAGGAACATGAAAAGGAGACCGCTTCACATTCTGCCTCCTTTCTTCCTGCGTGCAGTTAAAAAGAGAGAATCATTTAAACAAGCTCCTGTAGAACTCCCTTTTATTGGCTCTTTTCTTATGTAAAGTTACCAACAGGTTCATTCATAAGGTGATCTTGAAGGTTGTTTCACTGTCACTGAGCCACAGTTAAGATGGTTTGTAAAGGGCACCACCCAAGTATAAAGATGCCTGGTAGGAAAATAAGGCCTTTATACAAAAAGAGCAGCAGCCCATCAGATCTTTCCTTTTCAAACCAGGCAGGTCCCCCCTCAGAAAGATTAATTACAGTCAGGTTGAGAAGACAGCCTTGCTCTGTGTGTGTGTGTATGTGTGTGTGTGTGTGTGTGTGTGTGTGTGTGTGTGTGTGTGTGTGTGTGTGTGTGTTTTCCCCCTCAACATTAGAAAGATAAAGGGAGTGATTAGTGTGCACAAAGCCTCTGATCAACCCAGCTCAGAGGTTTTTGACAGGAGGTTCAAACACTTTATGGATCACTAGTGCTGACAGGTAGATCACACAGGCCTTAAACAGATGTTTAGTGAGAAGATGAATGTGTGAGATCTCAAACACGCAGCACTCTTTTACTTGGCCACTTTAGTCTGTGAAGTATTAAACGTTGCTAAAGAAACTACTTCTCTAAAAAGGGTGAAAAAGTTACTAACAAGCCTCCATTAAATCTCAGCCTTTCTTTTATTATCAAGATTTAACACAGCTGAGATTTGAAAGTTATGAAACTTTCTACAGGAATTGATGAACATGACCACACTTTATCTTAGAGTATATGAAATGCTTATTAATTAGCTCAGGAGTGTTTCTGCCTCATGAGCTATATTTGAGAAGTTTAGTTAGAATAGGTAGAATGTTCAAGGCAAATTAAATTTAGCTACAACCCAGAAATGTTAAAGTAACATATCTTTTATATTAGTAATATACAGTTTAATACTGGATGTAATCATTCTGAAAATACACCAAATATATATATTTACATGAATGTTCATATTGAATTATATATCACTAATAATTCTTTACAGTAGTGTATAGCTAATAAATGCTATGAATGCCTTCTGTTTTCTTCTTTAACAAGACATAACCTGTATATATTGGGGGTGAGTGTGTACATGCATGTGTGTATATGTATATATGCGTGTATATGTATGTATACATCCATGGCTAAATAGATAGTGTCATCAATTATTATTTCATTATATCACAGAGACCTGAGATTTCTGTCAGTTGGATTAATATGTTTTGCTGATAGTAACAACTTTGCTAGCTATCATTATAAATTGTCCTTACCTTATTATTTGTAGAAATATACAAACTAGTAGAAAGAAATATTCTACAGAAGCTGGCACTTTTAATGCCATAAGGCCATGGCTTTTTGAGGATATCCCTCTCATATTAACGTTAGGAAAACATTTATACATAATTGATAAAATAAGGGAGAATAATTGGTTTCAGATTATCTAATGGCAATTTTTCAACTCTTTTGATATTAACTTTATATTTTAAAAAAAATTTATTTCTTTATTTTAATGTTTTTAGTAGAGCTAGAGTCTTGCTGTGGTGCCCAGGCTGGTCTTGAACTCCTTGCCTCAGTCAATCCTTCTACGTTGGCTTCCCAAAGCACTCCAGTTACAGGCATGAACCACTGTACCTGGCCTTAAATTTAGGTTAAACAAGACATGGCTGTCAGTCTTAACACCACTAATAGAAAGATGATCATTAATGAACTCATAGGCATAGAAAATAATTGTGAAGTATTGTGTATGAGAGCACTTAAAATAATAAAAACTTTACACACATGCAAAAACATTAGAAAAGGAGGCGGTATTGGAGGAAATAGAAAAGGAAGATAGGAAGCAGAAGGAGAAGGGTAATGATGATTAAGTAGTCAATGGAAAAGATTTATGTAGTCTTCCTGCTGCTATCTATTATAGTATTATCTGACTGCCTTTTAAAATCACATATATTAATTAATGCACAGTATATTTTTAGTTGTGTTGCCAAAATCATTGACAATGCTAAAGTGTCCTGTACATTTAACTAATACTTACTGAACATAGTATTGGCAAGATTAACATTCATAGGCAATAAAAGATGGGTGAATAACATGCAGTCCTTGCTCCTGAGAATTTTAGATGTAGGGGTAAAAGGTTCTTAACAGTATTGGAACTTAAAATTGTTTTGATAACATTTCTCAAACTGTATCATGGTGTGTGTGTGTGTGTGTGTGTGTGTGTGTGTGTGTGTGTGTGTGTTTCCCCCAAGAAATGAAGGGGGAGCCTTTGGAATATAGCTCAAAAATGTTATATTAAGAATCAGTTTATCTATCTCTAATTTAGACTGTCCAAATATGTACTGAATTTCAGTCACCTTGAAGGATTCATTCCACTGAAGTTGACTTCTTAGTGTCTGGGATGTCAGATGGGAAACAATTTTACCTCATTCTCTGTCCTTCAGCTTTTTCACTCACTGATTTTTTTCCCCCTTTAAAACAAGATGTAAGAGTTGTTTGTAAGCAACTTCACGATTATTTCTTACCCAGAGTGTGGGACTGCCTGTTTGAATGTTTCCAAGAAAGTATTGTTCTTATGTGACAACAGGTCAGAAAGACTCTGCATTAATTACACTAACATATGGTTATTAACAGATTCTAGCTCAGGGAGCAATACTTTACAATGTTATCTTCCACATAGTCAGATGTTAGCCATATTGTCAGTGCTGGCAGCTATTGTTTCACTCATTTACTTCACAGAGCTAATTACTCCCTAATAATAACTTTACCTTGGAGTTTTTCACTTGCTTGTGCCAGCAAACCTGTTCACACTACATATGCTAATTATTGGCACTTATTCATTATGTTAAGATAGCTTTAAGTTCAAGCTGTGCAGCCTGGCTTTCGGTATGGAGCCAGCTGGCTGCAAAGTTCCACCTTTTTTTACTAAAGTCATTAAAAGTTTTAATATGGGCCCATCTTGTTCTCTTTACAAGATTCAGTCTTTCAGGAATTCAAATGAATGTGCAGTTACCCATGGACAATTGCAAATTATAATAAGGTCTTTGGTTTCTTGAGAAATTCTGAAAGCTTGCACTCATTGTGGCCTTCTCTGTTAGATTAGAAAAGATGAGTGAATTCTTTTACATTTAAACTATATGATCACTTTATCTATTTGATTACTCCATACACAAACATGCATGCATGTGTGAGCACACACTCACCCCCCCCCCCACACACACACACTTTCTCCTTTTGATTCATTTCCCTTCAGAATAAGTTTAACTCACTGGTGGTAATTGATTTATGCATGAAAAAATAATACAGAATCTGGAATTTTACTGTTTGTGCAACAATCCTTTCTAAAAACTTTTTTTTTCTTATCATTTCAAGAGACTTAGGATTAACGCCAGGGCCAAAGACTGTGCTTGAACTCGATTCAGGATTCCCATTGATATCAGCAGGAGTTAATATTTAAGTGTTGTTTTCAGTCAAAGTAAAATATGGTTTCTCTAGTTTTAATGAACAAATAGCTTCATTTGGTTCACATCCAAATATAATTAGTAACTACCACCACTCAATTAAATACCCAACTTTGATGAGTATGAATCAAAGTGTATTTGACCTTTTAGTTGGTAAATTTTTTGGGGGGGGGGATTCATCTTTGGAGACCTAGAAATGAATGTATACTCAGACATAAACTGTCTAAAATTAGATTTATCTTAAAAAGATAACTTTTAAAAAGATTCAATCTGCTGATCATCACCTTAAATACTACTCATTTATATTATTTCATATTGCATGTAGGCACTAAACACAAGAGTCCTGAAATATGAGTATTTAATAAAAACTGGTGAAGACATGTGTTATTATATTTAAGAGAGGAAATTAGAAGATATGAATCTGTTTCAACCATAGGCAAAAGCAAGAGGCTTGAGTTAGATTATCAGCTATGTATTCCATGAGATAAACCTTTAAGTTTTTTCTCCCACTTAGATTTTGTTACTCAGCAATTTGCTACAAGAATACTCAAGGATAATATTTATTTTTAGCCTATGGAATGCCAGATACCAACTTCCAGTGTTTTTTAGGATTGGTGTAATTTAATGTGTGAAAAAGAATATGTGACAACACATGGAATTAGAAGAGAAATGGAAGAGAATGTCAAAATCTTTTGGTTTTAACCTACCAAGCGCTCCCCTGGTGGCTGAGGTAATGGTTGGAGGGAGCCAGTACGGGTTACTAGGATGCTGATAGGAGGTTGCATGTCAGTGCAAATAGACTCTTGCTGGGGGTTCTAAAAATGTTTTCACTGGATATAACCTCTATTAAAGGTCTTATTTACATTTTAGATATTTATACAATAATATGGTTGGCTGATGGAATAGCCAGGATTGGAGAAATTAATAATTAGCTGCTGGTTCTAAATGTTTACCCTAGTTGGGAAATAAAGATGGTATTTGAACTTGATATGTTAGTAAAGATGCACAATTCACATGTTAGTTTAATTGTTCAATGATATGAGTTATCCATTACTGTGTTTCTGGTGAAGAGAGAAAAAGATTCAGAGAGAGGGATGACCAATGTTAATGAAAATAAATAATGGATGCTTTTTATTTAACAAAAAGTTTTTTCAAGAGGCCCCAAAATTCTAATTTGTGTTTTTACAATTTCTGTGAGTAAACATTTCTTTGTAGTTTGTAGCTATAGTAGGTCTCTTGGGGATAAGAAAACGTGTGGCTACTGTGCCACAGGTATTGGCACATGCTGAGCATTACCACAGTTTCTTTCAGAGTGGTTAGAAAGTTAGATCAAAATAAAATAAAATTATAATTGCAATGACTTAAGTGTAACAGAGAAGTCTAAATAGGCCACCTCAAATTCCTTGAGGCAATTTGAAAATCTCTTTTTTCATAAGGAAATTGCAGATAAAATAAGAAAAATATTTTAGTGAAAATAGTAAATTTTAACTTTTAAAACTTTAAATTCTCCGTAAAAAGTTATAATACTAAGATATATATGTACGTGTTTCTCTTAGAGGCTTTTGAAACTTTAATTAGCTATCAACATAATAAAAGCATTTAATGATACATAAATAGCACAGTAGATTGAAGAAGAATTCATTTTGGCTATTCTCTATTTTATGGGTAATCTAGTGTCATACTTTTTGTTGGGCTTGAATAATTTCTGTCACCTTGATTCTTCTCTACATGTTTATATAACCCATTCCTTACTTCATCAAGGGGGAAAAGGTTTGATTATTCTTACACTCTCTGTCATGTTTTAACATTTAAAATCACAGTGGCCACTATCCAAAGGAGAGAGTTTTTTGGAGTCCTTATGACCAAGAGAGTATGCTTAACTTTTACTCCCCACACCCCAAATTGCTTTTACTTGCAGCATTGTGAAGGAATGTGTGCTCAAAGGCTCTTCAAGCTTCACAAAAGAACTAGTTTCTGGATAGAAATACTTTTTAATGCATTTTTCCTCCAATGAGAATTAAAGGAAAAATCTTGACAGATAAAAATAAGGAAAAAAGATCTTTAGGATCAGTCCAGAACATAGACTACTGACCACAATAAGCTAATACAAAAGCTGAATTTGCTTGCAGGCCAATACAAATATCAACTTTAGAATCAGAGAATAAGTTTTAGATTACCCATAAGATGATGGCGCTTAACCCAAGACTCCCTCATTATGCTCAGATTAAGTTATGCTACAGTAACAAAAAAAAAAAAAAACCCAAATCTTAGAGATATAAATTTTACTATGTGAAGTTTGTTGTATGTCAGCAGCAGCTTTGCTTCATGTTCTCTTCAATCCAAGATCAAGATTTCAAGTGTAGCTCCAGTCTGGGACATGATAGTCTAACAGCACAGAGAAAAAAGGTTGGAGCAGAAATGTGCAATGGCTCTTAAAATATTTCTCAGAAATTACGTATATCATTTCTTCTCATTTCTTATAGGCCACAGCAAGTCACATGGCCAAGGCTGAGCCTGAGATTAGTGGTATGGGAAGAAAAATTCTCCTACAGGAACCTTGTAAAGTAGGGCATCAACTATTTTAAAAATAAACTCTACCACAGTTGGTGTCTTGAAGCTTGACAAAACAACTAGTTCAGAAGTGCTGAACAGTGATCAGTGCATATGTATGTAATCTAATGAAGCCAGGTAAGGAACCTTTGGAAAAGAGCTGGCAGGAACAATAATCCCCAGTTCCTCACCTGGGGCTAGGAATACTTTGTGTTTCCACCAGCCAGCATAGAAAGACTCCTAACATATGGAGCATTGTTAGGTAAGAGAAGGGTATTGGTTCAGTATGGGAACCAAATTAACTTTTGTTTAACAGCTATTCTAAAAAAAAGACTTGAAAGGATCAGACTGTTTCTCAGTAAATAAAGTTCATCCCAGAACAAACCCCCAAGATAAAAAGATGACAACAAAAAAAAGAAGGCAAAATTCAAAACATTTATCATTTGATCAAAAATTATTAATAGCATGCATATAAAGAAGCAAGAAAGTGATAACACACAATTAGGGGAAAAATCAATCAATAAAAACAAAACCAAAAACAGCACAGATGTTAGAATTAGTAGACAAAGATGTTAAAACAGCTGTAACAAATATATTTACTATGTTCAAGAGCATGGTGAGGAAATGAATGGGAGCTATAAAAATGTCCCAGACTGGACATCGAGGTGAAAAGTACAGTAAATATACTGGAAAATATACTAAAAATATACTGGATAGGATTAGAAACTGCAGAAGATAAAATTATTGCATTTGAAAACATAGCAATAGAACCTATTCACAAATAAAACTAAAAGGCTGATAATAAATAGAGTGTAATGAGCTGGAGTGAGGGAAGTGGGAAGCAGAAAAAAATCTTTAGAGAAATAGTGTCCAAAAAATTTAAAATCTTTTATTAACTATAACCCCATATGTCTAAAAACCTCAACAAAAGAAACATAATCAAATTACTGAAATGCAACAATGAAGAGAAAACCTTAAAAGCAGCCAGAGATAGAAGACACAAACATACAGAGAAAGTAAATTGTTATAAGATTTTTCTTTTACTGTACATGAATTGATGTGATACCATTTAAAGTATACTGTAATATGTTAAATAAGTATACTATAACTCATAGAGCATCCATTAAAATAAAACAAAATAAAAAGAAATACTCAAAAAGCCAATAAGGAGTAAATGAAATTATAAAAGTACTCCAAAAGAAGAGAAGAAATAAAAAGGGAATGAACAACAAATGGAATAAATAGAATATAAATAGCAAGATTGTAGATTTGTTTCCATCCATGCCATTAATCATATTAAAGGTAAATGATCCAAACACAGTAATGAAAATTCAGAGACTGTCAGATTAGTTTAAAAATAAAAAAAAAAAGCAAGACCCACCAATACATCTGTCGTCTGCAGGAGACCACTTTAAATATAAAGACATAGATAGTTAAAGAGTCAGGAAAGGGCACCCAGTTAACACTAATCAAAAGAAAACTAAAATGTCTATACTGGTATCAATGTAGATTTCAGAGCAAGAATATTACCAAGGATAATAAGAATCATTTCATAATGATGACTAGGGCAGTTTATCAAGAGAATATAAAAATTCTAAATGTTTATGCACCCAATAACAGAGCTCCAAGTTATATGAAATGAAAATAAACAGAATTAACAGGAGAAAAAGAGAAAGTCACAGATACACTTGGGTATTTCAAGAATTGTCTCTTAATTATTGATTAAAGAAGAAGTTAGAATATTATTAAGAGCTGAGTAACACTATTCACCACCCTGACCTTATTAACATTTATAGAACCCAATAGAATAATTATTTTTTTAATGTGCACATAGAAAATTTACCAAGAAGATCGTATTCTCCATCATTAAAAGTTTTAGTACATTTTAAAGGATTAAAATAATTTAAGCTATTTTATGATCACAGTATAATTAAATTAGAAGTCAGTAAGCAAATAATATTTGGAAAATACCAATTTATTTGAAAATTAAATAACATACTTCTAAATAACCCATGAGTTAAAGAAACGACAAGATAAAATGAGAAAATATTTTTAACTGAATGAAAATGAAAACACAACAAATTACAAATTTCATGACACATAGCTAAAGCAGTGCTTAGAGGTATATGTATAGCATTTAATATTTATATTAGAGAAATAGAAAGGTTTAAAATCAATTACCTAGGCTTCCTGCTTAAGAAATTAGAAAGAGATGAGGAAGAGAAAATTAAACTCAAAGAAAAAAATAAAGAGTAGTAATAAATTAAATGTAAAATGGGAGAGAACAAAGTGAATTTAAAAGTTGGCTCTTTGATATCAATAAAATTGATAAAACTCTAGCTGGACTGCTTAGGAAAAGAAAACTTGACATGAATAAGAAAATACAGGAATGTGGAAAAAGACATCACTGCAGATTCTACAGATCATAAAACAACAAGACTGTTATGAAAAACTCCAAACCTATGAATTCGACAAGTTAGAGTTAACAGTTGCCTTCTTTGAAAGAAAACTACTGAATCTCACTCAAGAAAAAATGAGTACCCTGAATACCTCTACACTAGTAAAGAAATTGAATTGTCAGTTAAAAATCTTTCTATAAAGAATATTCCATGCCCAGATGGTTTAACTGGTGAACTATACCAAATATTTAAGTAACAAACAAACAAACCCCACAAAACCAATTCTACACAGACTTTCAGAAAATAAAAGAGGAATGAATAGTTCCCCAAACCACATGAAGATATGTCAAGGAAAGAATCATAGACCAGTATCCTTCACAAACAGAGATGTAAAATTTCTTACAATTTTGGCAATCTAAATCCAGTAATATATAAGAAGAATAATACATTGTAATTAAGTAGTATTTTTACTGGAAATACATGGTTAGTTTATCATCTAAAAATAAATTAAGGTAATTTACCAAATTTATAAAATAATATTCTATTACAAATAGATTACCAGTAGAATAATCATCTTAATAGATGCAGAAAAAGCATTTGGCAAATCCCAACACCTATTCATGATAAATCCATCTCAGCAAACTAGGAATAGAAGGAAGTTTTCTCAACTTGATAAAGGATCTCTAAAAAGAACTTACAACTATCCTCATATTTCATGTTGAAATATTGAACAATTTCCCCCTAAGATTGCCTACTCTTAAAATTTTTATTCATCATTGTACTTGCCGTGGCCCATTTACAGAATGGAGGATGAACACAGAACACAAAAGAAAACACAGATGCACATACAAAGACAGTTGACTCGAGTGTCAATACACCACCAGTCAGTTTTATTTTTATACTCTAAAAAATTAAAGTTACTTCCTTATTCATAACCACCCAGGCATTTCAGCAATGGCCATAAATTCTGGAACACGTAGCCTTGAGGACACAGATGTCCCTTGACTCAAAGTTTACAGGTGATTTTTCTAGGCACCAGGCATAGATCAGGGACTGAGATTAGCAAGGATGGGCAAGGCAGCTTTTTTGTCCCCAGTTTTTTTTAGGCTGATCCCCTGTGGCTGTGCCTGGCTTAGGTCGCCCCTCCCTTGAGGGGTCTTACCCGTCATTGACTAACCAGCCATATTGTGGGGCTTAAGCAGCAACCACAGGAACAATGTGTTTATTGTGTGGCCTCCAGACCCCCACTGCTGTGGGGCTGGGCAGCTCTTGCTTACTTGCAGCTCAGGTCCTTTGTTTGCCTCTAGGCAACAGCCTTGTTTATCACAGGGACCTTGTCTGGAACACATTACTTTTAAATGTTCTGGGCAGAACACGTATATTACTAAATTTAATTCTTAAACCAGGAAAATATAATGTCAGTCCCCTACAGTACTGAAGGTCCCAGCCTTCAGTGCGGTACATCAACAAAAAACAAAAATAAATAAATAAAAGCATTTAGATTAAAAAGGAAGAAATAAATGAACTGTATTTATTCACAAACAATAGGATCATCTATGTAGAAAAGTGTAAAGAATCTATGTTTCTAAAAAGAATTTATAATTATTCTCATATTTAACTTTGAAATATTGAACATTTTCCCCCTAAGATTGCCCACTGTTAAAATTTTTATTCTTCATTATATTGCAGATCCTAGCTTCCAGTGGAGTACATCAACAAAAATAAATATAGCATTCAGATCAAACGAAAACTAAACTGTATTTGTTCACAAATAATAGGATCATCTATGTGGAAAAGTAGAAAGAATCTATTCAAAAACTAATAGTGAGTTTAGCAGGGATATAGGATATAAAGTCAATGCTCAAAATAAGTCATTTCTAGAAATATATCATATTTACACTAGAAAAAATCAGAAATTAAAATGTTTTAAAACATTTAAAACTTCATCAAGATATGAAATATTTAGGAGTAAATTTGCCAAAACATATGCAAAACCTCTATGATGAAAATGACAAAACTTTTGCTGAGAGAATTTAAAGAAGACTTAAAGAAATGGAGAGATAGGCCACATTCAAGGATTGAGAAACTCAATAGTTTTAAGATGTTACTTCTCCACCACAAATTTATCAGTAGATTTTCTGTCTTCAGAATCAAAGAATGTTTCTTTGTAGAAATTGACAAGCCAATTCTAAAATTCTTATGGAGATTCAAAGCATTTTTGAAAATGATGAGCAAAGTTGGAGGATTTGCACTTGCTGGTTTTTAGCTTATTTTTATGCTATGCTAATCAATACAATGTGGTGTTGGCATAATGGCAGATGTACAGATCAGTGGAACAGAACAGAGAGTCTAGAAATATACACATAACAAATGTGTGTTCAATTGATTTTTGTCAAAGGTACCCAGGCAATTCAATAGGAAAATATAATCTTTCCAAGAAATCATTCAGGGACAATTGGATATCCATATGCAAACAAATGAATAGCAACTATTCTCTCACACCATGCACAAAAATTAACTCAAAAGGGATCTATAGACCGAAGTATGAGGTAAAACTATAAATCACCTAGAAGAAAATATAGGAGCATTATTTAGTGTCCTTGGGTTAGGTCAAGATTATTAAATACCACTCCCAAAAGAGCAATAACTGTTAAAGAAAAAAATCATAAGTTGGGCTTCACCAATGCTAAAACCTTTCGTTGATTATTTTAGCACTATAAAGAAAATCAAAAAGCAAGCCACAGACTGACAAAATATTTGCAAAATTTATCTGAGAGAGGACTTGTATTCAGAAAATATCATGATCTCTTTAGACTCAACAATAAGAGAAGTAACTCAATGAAAATGAGCAAAAGAATGGAACAAACTTTTAACCAAAGAAAATAAGAGGATGGCAAACAAAAAGAAAATATGCTCGTCATTAATCATTGGGGAGTTGCACATTGAAACCAGTCAAATGTCAGCACACACACAAGAATGGCTAAAATCAAAATGAGTGACCAAACCATAGGTAAAATGATTGGCAGTCAACCAAAAGCCTTATATATTGCTAGTGAGAATTCAGAAAGGCACAGTGACTTTGAAAAACATTTTGGTAGTTTTTTGTAAAGTTTCACACACAGTTACCACATGACCAGCAATCCTACTCCCACTTCTTTTTCCAAGAGTAATGAAAATAATATGTCCACAATAAAACTTTTACATCAGTGTTTGTAGAAGTTTATTCATAATGTCTCCAAACTTTAAATAACACAAATATTAACCATCTAGGGGAATGGGTATATTGTGGTACATGCATGCTATGAAAAACCAGTTGGCATTAAAAAGGAACAAACGGCTTATACACACAAAGCTTGGATGCATCTCAAAAGCATTATGCAAAATGAAATAAGCCAGAAACAAAAGGCTACGTACTATATTACTCCATTTGTGTTTATAAAATGCAAAACTATAGTGATAAAGCGTATTAGTTATCGTATGATAGTTAGAAAATTCTGACTCCAAAAGGGGCCACAAGGTGGTTGTGTTGAAATAATTGTTCTATGTTGTTATTGTGTTGTTGATGATTATATAATTATATACAATTGTCCAAATTTTGTAATTTTTTAACATAAAAATTATAACTTTTATCGTATGTAAATTATCACTATATCTCTGTAAAGCTGACTCCAAAAAATTAATTTTAATGGCTGGAGTAAGCCCATTATTAGACACAGTTAAAGAGAAAACTCATCAACTGGATGAGAAATCTGAAATTAGCTAGAATGCAGAGAAACACAGAAGATAAATATAAAAATGAGGTTAAAAGAGATATATTGAGAAGTTTTTACATATTTAATTGGAGCCCCAGAATATGAGAATAGAGGTAATGGATGAGAGTTAATATTTAAAGAGGCAATGGCTAAGAACATTCTACAACTGATAAAGGACATAAGAATCTAGATATATAAAGCATAGTATTTTCAAGCAGTATAAATTTTTAAAAATTCACTCATAGATACTTATTATTCCTTTTATTTAGAGACAGGTTTTCGCTGTGTCACCGAGGCTGGGGTGCAGTGGAGTGATCATGGCTCACTGTAATCTTGAACTCCTTGGCCCAAGGGATTCTCCTGCCTCAGCCTCCCAAATAGCTGGGACTATAGGCACGTGCCACCATGCCCAGCTAATTTTTGTGAAAACAGGAGCTTGCTATGCTGCCCAGACCTTTCTTGAACTTCTGGGCTCAAAACATCCTCGGGTCTCAGCCTCCCAAAGTGCTGGGATTACAGGCATGAACCACTACACCCAGCTTCACTGACACTTTATTTACAGATGCAGAATACCAAAGGACAAGATATTAAAAACAGTCAGAAAAGGCCAGATCATTTACAAAATCTGATAAGTAGGCAAAATAGATAGATATCTCAAACGTATTCATGGAAGCCATAAGTCTATAAAATAATACGATAAAAAAGTAACTGTTAGCCTAAAATTGAGGACTACTGGGAATACATCTTTCAAGAATAAAAGCAAAATCAATATGCTTTTGTAAAAGGCAAAAGAATAATTTTATTGCCTAAATAATAAGCTTACTGCTATCTTTACTAAATGATCTTCTAAAAGATACAATTCAGAATAAGGAAAATGAACTTATAGATGCAAGGATGAATGGAAAGCAGAGGAATTAAACATTGTAACAACTCTAAGTCTCTCTGGAAAATGGTCATAATTTATAACTGTATGATTGAAAAAGACAGACATATTAGAGAATAAAAAATATAAGTCAGGAGGCAATGATTAGAACTGAAATATCCTTATGTTCTTTTATTTGGGGTGGGTAATGGATGTTAACTTCAGATTTCTGAGCTAAGTTTATGGTAAACCTTCAAAGGTAACTGCTAAAAGAAACAAATAAAAAATGTAGGACCTCTAAACAAGTGACAGGAAAAAAGCAAGGCAAAACAGAACAATCATAAAACTCCATGTTAATGATAATAAGCATTAAGCAAAAGTAAGAAAAAGCATTTTAAAAATCTGGGCAAATAGACAACACAAAATAAGTTAGTAGAAACAAATTCAAAATATATAAGTAATTAAAGTAAATACAGTTTGAAATAGTTGATGAAATTGAATTAAAAATAAAATTATCCCTGTGCTATTATTGAGAGAAACATAAAAGGAAGCGCATGGAAATAGAAAGTTCAAAGGTCAACGAACAATAAAAAGACAAGCAATCTAGAGAAAGCTAAGGAACTCTATTAATATCTGAAAAAATAGACTTTAAGCCAAAAAGCATTGTAGGGATAAAGAGGGTTGCTACATAATGATAAAAGTTTTAATTTACCAAGAAGATATTGCCATTCTAAACTAGAATGCATGCAATGAAATATGCTCAGATTATATGAGGCCAAACTGATAGAACTACAGGGAAAAATTGTGAAACAAAGGATCATTTTGGAAAACTTTACCATGCCTTTTTCAACTATTGGAAGGTCAAGAAAATAAAATAGTATTAAAGATATAGAATATTTGAAAAAATAATGAAAAACTTGATCTAGTAAAAATTTTTGAAAGCCAGATTCAATATTTAGAGGATAAATATTCTTCACAGACATATATGCAATATAATTTTTTAAGAACTGCTTATATGCTAGGTCATAAATCATGTTTCAGCTTTGTTTAGTAGAGCCAAAGAGTTTTTTTTCAATTTTAACAAACTTGTAAAATAGACAAATCTTTGGTGAGACTTTTATCACTAATACGAAAAGAAGACAAACAATATAAAGTATAAAAAGAAAATCAAATTTTGCAATAACAAAGATTAAAATTATAATACAAACATAAGATTACCTTTTGCTAATAATTTTAAAAGAATTAGGCAAACTTAGGAAAAAATATAATATCTAGAAACTATTTAATTACTGATTGAAAAGTGAAAACCTGAATGGTCTCATAACCATTAAATAAATTGACTTAGGAGTTTAAAACCTTCCTATAAAGAAACACTAGGTCCAAATACTCTTAAGACAATAGGAAAAGAGAGACTACTCTATAATTCATTCTGTGAATTAATATAGCCTTAACTAAAACCAGAGAAGGTTTCAAGGAAAAAAAAATATCCTTCATATCACTTTGGAGGCTACAATTGTGACAATCTTAAACAAGACAGAAAGCAATAGTTTGACATAAGAAAGAATTTAGGAATCTTGCTGCACCCATAGTTACTGCTTTGTTTCATGGTCATATCCTCCCTTACATGGTCATTTCAGTATCCTTCCAAATGGCCTCCTTGCCTTTTTCCTGGCTGCCTCTGTAAATTTCCCTTACTCATTGTTCCCAAATTAGTCTTTCTAGAAGGAAGCATCTCTGCCATACTTAAAATCCTTTACCAACTCTCCATTGGTTCTACTGTACTCTGAGCTCTGCCCTCAAGATACTCAGTCTAGTTGGAAGACAGAGAAAATGACTGTTTGCAGTTCTTTGTGGTGTGTGTAACAGTGTGGGAGTGTGCTCCTTTTCCCAGTCTGGCAAGATGGGGAGGAAGACAAGCATCAGGATTCAGGAGCTAAGTAAGGAAGGCTTACTGGAGGAAGTCGAACCAAGATGAGTGCCAAAAAGATGAGCAGGAGTGAGTCAGTGAAGTTAGGAGAGGTATGTTTCAGGTAGAGTGACTAAATTTAGAAGGCCATTGAGATCCTGGAAACCTGGTGTAGGTAGGGAACTGGGAATCTTTAGTTGTTAGTAAGACACAAAAGGGAGCAGGCAAAGCAGGCATGAGATAAGGTAGGAGGGAATTAGGTCAAGGCCACTTGATAGGTTGAGAAATTGGTGCCTTAATATTTTAGGATAGGATATTGTTGAGAGGTTTTAAGATGGAGACATTTGCATGTTGGGTACACCTAGTGGCTGAGTGGAAACCAGTTATCAGTTCTATGAGTAGTGGCAGGAAGAGATGGAAAGGATCTTCATTTCCATTGACCAACATTGGAAATATGTAGGAATGAAGAGTTGGGGATATATACTAGCTTAGGGTTTTCTATCAGATAATAATTTTCTTAAAGAGATGCTTATGAAATGATGGGATAGATGGGGAAAGTCATATGAAATTTGCTGATCATTTTATTAAAAAGATATACTCTCATCTATTTAGTCATTCATTCAACATTTATTAAACACCTACTCTTTCATATACTCCTTCAAATAGAAAAGATAAAATTATAAACAAGAGAGACACAATCCATGGCCTCATAAGTCTCACAATGTAGTGCATATATGTAATATTTACATTATTGTGGGTGTATTGAGATTCTAGTTAATGATAGAATGATTCACACAAAAATGGCAAAAGTGAGACCCAATTGATGTGAATTATTGCCATTTAAAAATTTTTATTATTATTATCTAGTCCCATGAATCTGATGAAATTATTTTACACTGGAAGAACGTGTTGCTGTTCTTGCTGCTCACTGAAATTGCTTAAGTAAAATGTAAAATTTATAGTGTTTCCAATACTGAGAGTGTATTAAAACCATTTGATTAACTGAAGATGTTACTTCCTGATTATTTAATGACACACTGTAGTTGGAAACGTGTCATTAATGTTGTCATATGTCTAAAAAATAATTTTCTAAGTGCAGCTCAGTATTAGAGGTGACTAAATATCACATTATAATTGAGATGAGAACTATATCATTGTATTGTTGAATTGATGATGTCAGGCCATTCTACTTCAGAGCCCCAAAGAACCATTTTAAGACATTTGCAAGCAAGATATAAGTAGAGCATCAGCATAATTGTACCCAAACATATCTACAGAGTTTGTGTTTGGGACCCGAAGGTCCAGCTGTTCTTAAAGGATTATCAGGATTTAATGGAAAGCACAGATGGAACCAATACTGTTGTCTAGAGTATTCTAGGGCAGACGCTAATACATGAAAGGTGATCAGTGGCAGGCTGATTGAAACACAAAACAAAACTTTTTTTGTTTAAATGAAAAAAAGCGAACTGGCACTACTCAATAACCCACTGATTCAGAGGAAATAGGTGCTTCACTTTAGCCATTGTAGAGATGGTAATATGTGTTGTGCAACTATAAGTAGTTCTTTCTAAATTATTATAGACTAAGCCAGTTATTTATAGTATGTTTAGGCAGTTTTACTGGATATGGACCATTGCAATCATATAAGCTCTCTGTTGTGTGACTCCTGATTTGGAGTGCTACCATAAGCCAGCTACAGGCCCCATGGCTTCTGTAAATGAATGACTCCTGTTGAAAAACAGACTCTCATTATGCAGGCTCAAATTTATTATTTAAGAGTTTAAATATATTTAGAATTCTATGAATTCCTTGCTTGTTAAATGTAGTTACATTTATTAGGTCATTGAAAACATTGCTTTCCTTTAGATTCAGTTCATCAAAAAAAGTGTTTTTTTAAAAAAGAAATACTGTCATTTATTTTCTACTCTAAGTGTAGTATGTGTGTATACATACTATATATATATAAAATACTGTATATATAACACATTCATATACACACACATATTCATATGTATGTATATACACACATGCACACACACACACACAAACTTCCAAATGTTGTTAGACCTCAGCATTCATTTCAGAAACACCAATAATTTTGATCATAAATTATTTTGCCTTAGGTTTACAAAATTCTACCTTGAAATTACCAGTTTCCTTTCTTAATGATGACACACATAGGCCAGACAATGTTTTAGGTTAAGTGGTATTACTCTGACTGGTGAATATTTATCATATATATGAAAACATTTAGATGTCATTATGCTCCCTCATTGAATCTCAGTACAAAAGATACAGAATGTCTTTGCACACACCCAATCCAAAGTAGTAAAGTAAATCTTCAGCAGCAAACTGAATTTACAATGTGATCCATATATTACTTAACATTAAAATGATACCAGAGACCCTCTTTTTAAATGAAAGCTGCCTATCAATAGAGACCTCTTTTTAATTGTCCCTGGAATTTGTTCTAATGGAAAAGTATCTGGACTTAGTGAACCATGTTTTATTCAGTGTTATTATCTCCTCTAGTAGTAAATATATCTATTTTCACATATTTTCTGTTCTGTATCAACAATAACTTTTGAGAGTCATAGTCTTGATGACTACAGAAGAGAAATTCCCTTGCTGCTATTGCCCAACTCAAAGAAACAACTGAACAGGTAATTACTGAAATTTTATAGGATATAGGAAAGATATGTCATATGCTTTTCTTAAAAGAGAACTTGTATTTCTGTGAAAGCAATTGATATTTGAACCATTTCCTAGTTTTCTTTTGCATAATTAAAATCAGTTTGAGAGCCCAGTATTTGCAACGTTTGAATGGCATTAGCGAGTCGCCAATTGGCATTGTTTGGTAGTTCTACTATTTGTTTCAGTTTTGAGTTGGGGAATATTTTTGTATTCTGGGAGAAGCTGTTCTAAAATATGTCATCCATTTCACATTTTCCCTTCTTAAGCTGATATTTTAATTCAGTACAAAAATAAATAAATAAAACACTTACTGGGGCTACAGGATGGTCATAATATTGGAAAACTGGCCCTCAGCCAAATTAACCAGGCAGTGGCAAGAATATAGCCAATTTTTTCATTCTGAATTTAATATCTGGCTCATTTTTTTAGCATAAATTTTGCACTAAGTTTAGTTATTTGCATTCAGAAGAACCTGATACTATTTCAGCATTCTCTTTTTATAGACTATACTCTGTTCTTCAAATGTTTGCTCTCTAATTATAGCTCATTTCAACACCTGGATTAAAAAATTAGAAATTATACCAGAAACTTACACAATACGGTAAATGAATTTCATGCTTAAAAGGAAATTAATTGTGTGACTATTGTATAGAAGAAGATCTTTGTGATTTGATTTTTATTTAGGAGATATAAAGACTCTTAAGTTGGAATTGGCTTGTGGATTATTGTAAGTTATGTCTATAGGACACCATAATAAGTGAGCACATGTTTGTGTTAGACACAATGTTCTCTTACTACATCAACTATATCATCAGATTTTGGTATTTCATGTGGTAATCAGTAGTTTCAAATTGTTTTGACAGTATTTCATAAGGTTCATGGAGTTCCTCCAGAGTATGGGGGGCCTGGTGTGGGTTCATGGTACTAAGAGGAAGACTTGGTTGATACAGGTGAGCCTGAGCTTTCCATGCTAAGGTTTCATGATTAAGGTTCTGTGTTATATTTTGCTTGCAAAAAAGATTTTTGGAGCTTAAAAAAATGAGAAACCAATGCAAATAAGGTTCTTTTTGTACACTGACATTCTTCAGGGAATGAATAATCTTGGCATAAAGAATCCTTTGTCAATGTATTTCCCCACATTATTTTGATTTGTTCATTCAGATATACAGACATTAAATTAAAATATGAAGGTGCCAGAATTCTAATGTCCTCTTTTGTCTTCATCCCTTGATTAAGGGGTTATCTTTATACTTGAGATCTTTTCTGGTTTTCAGGGTATCTTTATATGGAAAAATCATAGTTTCTCTGTTTACCGTAAGTTAGGATTTTTCTAAGTATGAAATTATAACTTCTTTACCCTTTTTCCTATCTACTCTTTAAAGTAAAAACCAGGCAAATAGAAAGATGAAACAAAAGAGAAGAAAACAAAGCAAGAGACTAGAAGAAAAAAAAAAAAAAAACAGTGGGAGATAAAAGGTGATCTTCTTTTAGGATTGCCTATTTTCCTCCACCACCAGCCTTGACTGTTTACTGTCTCAGTTCACCATAGACTACTTTGTTTCTGGGTAGGTTCAAAATCTATGAAGTATGACGTAGTGCCAGTCTGATAGTTGTCTGTACTGTGAAAAATATTCAAGGAAGATGATAATTTCAATGTACATTTTACACAGGTGAATAAATTATTCAATACTTTATCTCTAAGTATTTTATAGTGATATGCTTACCCCATACTTTCCATTCTGATAAATTAAAATTAATATTAAACAAAATAGCAATACAAAAAGAACAGCCATGATTACGTTAATGGCCTTCATTTCTATTTCAAAAATTAAAACTATGGAATGCAGGTTGACATTAAGCCAGTTGCACAGTTAGGAAGTCATGTAATTTAAATGACAGATGAGATCGCCCACAGTTCAGAAGCCTTTACCGTCACTTTAAGCACTACAGGATGCCTGTAAGGAAGAGTTTTGAACTTATACTTTTGTATTTGTAGTTCTTTGTATTAGCTGTCATTATATTAAATTTTTAAAGTCACTTATCTATAGGCCTATATTTCCAGACACACCAAAACCTCAGGTTCTTTTAAAAATATGTGAATGTGCAATTAAAAGAACTGAACAAATAGCAAGTTCTTAAAGGAAAGCCTGCAGTTTGCCCTTTTCATAGAAGAGGTACGTGAAAAGATCCTAAAGAGAAGTTAGCAGACCAATGCTAAGAGGTTCCAGCAGATCTAGTAGCTGCCTTTATGTAAGACAATAGATCTTGTGAATATTTCTCTTTCTCTCCAGGCAGCTAGCTAGTCTGGTTAACCGAAATTGTTGAGTAATTGTTCTGTGGTTGAGAACAAAATGCTGAATTAAACTGTTCCCAGCACAATAATTGTGTGATTATAGCATTTATGTTGCTGGCCAAAGGAACAGTCATTAGGTTTGGAAAACTTACCAAAACCACAAGTACAAAAAAAATGCAAATCACATGTAAATTGCTGTTTAATACCTATAGTGGTTTAGAAATGCAACTAAGAGTAGAGCACATATCTAGTTAAAAGAGATGAATCTGGAAATCTTGATTATACATTTACTATAATACTGAAATTAGGAAGATGTTGAAATATATTTTTTATGTTTTTCCCTTCCCTATACTACTTATATTCTTGGTCATATATTTATTTCTCTCAACATCTCTCTCCCTTTTCTTCCATCACCAGTCTCATCTTTCTTAACCTTCTTTGATAACTTCAAGATTTTTAATTCGATATGCCTATCTGAAAATTTTGTTTTCTTTTTTTCTTCCCTCCTCAAAATTATGTGGTGAAAAGGACTTACTAACCAATGGAGTGTTAGGGCTAGTACAGAGAAAGATTTAATAAGAAAACTGTCAGCAAATATTACAAAATGTCAAGTAAGAACTAGTTGCTAATAAAATTGAAATAATATTTTTCCTTGCATTTTGAAATACTAAGATTTGAAATATTGCTGATGAATGTACATATTGAAACATTGAATTTTTCTCCTGTTATAGCATTCTTCCAGGTGAGACATTTACAGACTAAAGTCTCTCTATGATGAGGATCAGGTCTTGCTAAACATTCTCGTGTGTGGTGTTGAGAACCACATGTGACCTTTAGGAGAAGTAGCTATGTAAGCAATATTAATCATGTTTTAGACTAAATGAAAAACAGTAGTTTTGAAAGATGAATGATCCAATAAGAATGAATGATACACTGACATTTTGTCAGATCAGTTATGAACTATAATATCCTTAATTCAAGGATATGTATAGAAGTGTTTATAAAAATTTTCCTTAAGAGATTATGATACATTTCATTTAAAAATATACAATGAAATGTATTGAAGAATAGTACCACTGGCACTGTGGACAATCAAACACAGGGCAGAATAAATAACAGGCTGAAAAATCTTTATCCATCTTCCTATTCTGGAATTAGAAGTATGTTTAGCACTAAGATTTATACCAACATTAGGACATAGTTTTCATAATTACTTACATATAATATTGGAGAATTTACTTTATAAATTTGTGTAAATGCTATGACATAATCTACAAAGTTAGAACTTATGAACTATTTCATATTGATATAAATATGGTTTAATATACATTAAAACATACAATTATAGTTTTTGCCTTCACTTACATACTTGGGTTCTTTTGGAAAGTACTCAAGAAGTTAGGTAACATGAGATTTAGTGAAAATTTTAAAAATTTTGGTTTTATTAAAATCTATATTCAATTAATTAAATGGCTTTCTCTTTATTATACAAGATTAAGTCAACTTTCATGTTACTACTAATATCTTATCAATTTCATTTCTAACATGTACATCTTTGGAAAAACATTATTATATGTACATGTATATTTTTTCAAACATATATTTAAGAAATGTTTTTAACTCTTTGTTATTTCAATAAAGAGATAGTGTACAAAGAGTTTATAATGCATGTTCAGAGTTTAAAAGCTTTATGTGTGTCTGTGTGTGTGTGTTTTTACAAAATAGTGGCTTTACATTTATTCTTCCTGATTGTTTTCCTCAATAGTGCAATCTTCAAACTGCACAGGTTTTGAATTGCTAACCACTATGTGATATTAAATAATCTCTAATTCCTGCCAACCACCCACACATTAATGAGAACAAACAGTGATTTTAATGTTCCCACTTGTTATGGTAAAGCACATTTAGAAAATAAAGATCGTATTTCAATAACAAATTGTATTTTTAGTGGAAGCATAGACTCAAATTCTCAGGTAAATGTTTCAATATTTTCTATAATAAAAAATACCTCATATTTTATATGTGTATGGTGGCTCACCCCTGTAATCCTAGCACTCTGAGAGGCTGAGGCGGGAAGATTGCTTGAACTCAGGAGTTCGAGACCAGCCTGAGCAAGAGCAAGACCCCATGTCTATTAAAAATAGAAAAATTAGCCAGGCTTGGTGGTAAGCACCTTTAGTCCTAGCTACTGTGAAGGCTGAGGCAAGAGAATTGCTTGAGCCAAGGAGCTTGAGTTTGCAGTCAGCTATGATTACACCACTGGATTCTACCCAGGGCAACAGAGTGAGACTCTGTCTCAAAAAATAAAACAAAATGTACCTTCAAAACTTAAGTTAAAAACAAAACCATTCATTGAGAAAATGAAATTATTATTTTTGGAGTTCATTTTTAAATATATAGATTTCCCTTTTCATTTTAAGCCAAATTCTTTCATCATTTTCACACAATAGCAAATCTCTGAAATCTGTTCATTCTTGCTTTATAGCTTAGTGTGTGGACAATTTTTATAAACGTTGTATGTGTTTTGAAAAGTATTTATATTCTGTAATTATCAGATGAACAATTCTACATATGTCCATTAGATTAAGCTTGCTAATTGTGTTGTCCAAATTGCCTGTATCTCCTAAATGTTTCGTCTACTTGAACTATCAGTAATTAATAAAATTGTGCTAAAATGTTCCACTAGAATGTGAGAGGTTGCTAATTTCTTCTTGTAGCTCTCTCATTTTTTGCTTCATAAATCATGAGGCTGTTCTATTTGATGCATATCATTTATGAATTATTATATCTTCCTGTTGAATTGAAACTTTAGTGTTACTTATAGAAGTATTGCTTTTTGTATTAAAGTCTATTTTGTCTGATACTAATATAGGTACTTCAGGCTCTTTTTGGTTAATATTCACCAGATATATCTTTTTCCATCTTTTCCCACCTTTTTTGGTCATTTATGATTTAAGTGTATCTTATAAACTAAATATAGCTGGACTTTTAAAAATCTTCAATGTATTGGCCTCTGTTTTTTTAACTTATGAGCTTAGTCCACTTAGATTTACTATAATCAAACTTAGGTCTATCATTTAATTCATGTTTTCCATGTGTACCACATTTTGTATGTATCCTTAACATTTTTTATGCATTGATTTTTAGTTTGTTTTTTATTATAGCATGATTTATCTTTATTGGTTTTACCTACTTTATTTACATTTAATGGGTTATCTTTGAAAATTAAGCATTTCTACTTACGTAAATAGAGTCTAAAATTGACAAATGTTTTATTCTTCCTCCTGAATTTTAACATAATCTTACAACTCCATAGGTATGGTCATTTTTCTCTTGTTTTACATATTATGATCATTGGATTTAGCTCTTTTTTTCCTTCAAATATTGGACATTAGATATTTTCATTCAACAAAGTATATTTGTATTAACTTACATGTTCACCAGTTTTCTCACTTGGTATTCTTCTTGCATCTTGACTATTCCTTCTAAATATCATTTTCTTGTTTCTGAAACATACCTTTAGAAATTTCTTTAGGAGGTAATTCGTGATAGACTCTTTTCCTGAAAAAAAAAATAGCCCTTCTTTTGAATTTATTCTTCAGAATGTTTACTGGGACTGTATTTTGAAGTTGGCAGTTATATCATTTTTTTATTTTCCATTGACTTCTAGAAATTTGTTGTCAGACTAATTATCATACCTTTATTGGTGACTTTTATCTGGCTGCTTTTAAAATTTTTCTTTGCCTTTGGTTTTTCTGGAGTTTTAATACAGGGCATTAAGTGACATTTTTTCATTTATTCTGCTTGTATACATTTTACCTATTGCAATTACGGACTTATATCTTTCAAATTCAGAAAAATTCTCAGCCATTAATTTTTAGAATATTGCCTTTCTCCATTTTGTTTTAGTTTCTCCTAAAATTTTTGATTAGATATTTGTTAAAACATCTCTTCTATTCTCCATGACACTTTGCCTTTCTTTCATATTTTTCATTTCCCTGTCTCTGCAGACTGAAATCCAGATAATTTCTTTAGTTTTCTTTATGGTTGGTGACTTCTCTCATCACTTGTGTCTAATTTGCTGTCCATTCATTGAATTGTAAATTTCTGTTATATATTTTTCATTTCTCAAAATTCTTTTCAATTATTTTTCAGATCTTTCTGAATTTCTTTTATATTTTCTTAATCTTTTTTACTAATTTTTATTATAACTTTTAATGAAGTAAATATTTTATTAGCATGTTATTTTTCATCTGACTATCCAATATTTGAATGTTTTGGGGTATTTAAGCCTGTTCTATCCTATTTTTGCTTTTACATATGCTAGATTATTTTTCATTTATTTGTTAAATTTTTGATTGTGAATTCATGTTTGGTTAAACTTAATCCATGGGAATCAAAGTATCTAAATTGATGATGCTTAAATACTGAACTGCAAGTTCTAGTAGGCAGTACAAACGATGAAACACTTATCTTTAGTTTTGTAGCTTGAGGTTTTACTGATCATATGGGAAGTTTTGATTTGAACTCCAGACCTAGGTGAGGTAAAGTGTGTGATTGAATTATAGGAGTACATTATGATCATTAATATTTTATAGTAATAGAATATAAACTCCATGAAGTCAAGGATTTTAGTATGTTTTGTTCACTGTAGTATTCCAAATACCTTGAGAAATGTCTGGCACTTCATGAACAACCAGTAAATATTTGTCAAAAAATCATCATGATTATCATGATCATCATCAGTAGTATTCCACCAAAACTGTTATATATTTCTTATTTCTCTCCATTTAATGAAACACATGAAACCAAACTGTTAGCATCATCATAGTAAAACTGGGATCTAAGAAAGGTAATGGATTGGGTGGGGAAGTTGTTGTCACTTGAGGAAAGATCATGAATCCTGAATGAGGTGAAATAAAGCCCAAGATCCATTGTATAAAAGGAATGGTTTAACAAACTAGTTACTATTTTTTTTTCTTTTTTTTTATGTCAGCATATTGTGGGGGTACAAATATTAAGGTTATATATATTGCTCTTGCCTCCCCTCCCTCCTCAAGTCAGAGCTTCAAGCGTGTCCATCCCCCAGATGGTGTGCAGCACACTCATTATGTATGTATGTACCCATCCCCTCCCCCCCCTCCTACCTGCCCAACACCCGATAAATGTTTTGGTTTTTTTTTAACATTTGGGTTACATTTTATATATGTGCCTCTTCCTAGCAAGGGTTAGAGGTATGCCCTTACCCTCCACAATGCTCACCACATCCCTCAATTGTGGGTCTAACCCCCCCAACCCCCAAATCCCTAGTGAACACCACTACCATTTGAGCACCATAGTGTTAATCAGTCAGTACCAATTTGATGGCGAGTACATGAGGAGCCCATTTTTCTGCTCTTGTGTCACCTCACTTTGGATAATGGGCTTAAGCTTACGCCAGGATATTATAAGCAGTGCTAGCTCGCTGTCATTTCTTAGAATTGAGAAACGACAATTTTGAGAGAATTCTCAAAATCGAGAGAATTCTCAATTCGCTTAGAATTGAGAATTAATATCCCATTGTGAACATATACCAAATTTTAATAAATCCACTCGTGAATTGACCGGCACTTGGGTTGTTTCCACGTCCTTGCAATAGTGAATTGTGCTACCATAAACATTCGGGTGCAGAAAGAAACTAAAGCTAAAACATGAGTATACTTTTCTAATAATGAATATCTTTTAAAATAATCAGTTCAGTTGACAAATGCTGAGCGTCTGCTATGTATGAGACATTAAGATAGGTACTGTGGATACTAATATAAGTTAGCTATGCACCTGTTCTTGAGGTAGCTTAGCCATGGAAACACATTCAAATAATTTTAACCTAACAGGATACTTACTATATATGGAGTACATACAGGAGAAGGAAACATTGTTGAATACAGTAAGTACACTCTTACTGTAGGTTTTTAACGTCTCTTTTTCCATTTGCCTACAACATTTTCTCCCAGATTAACTCAAAGGTTTATATTCTGTCTTCCTCCAGGTTTTCAAATGTCACTGTATCATTGATTCCACATTTAAACTTGCAGCCTCTATTCCAGCATTCCTTTTCTTCTGCCTCTGCTTTATTTTTTCCATAGCACTTGTCTGTCTTATTCAGACAGTAACAATGCCTGGTACGAAGTGAATGCTTGATGAATGCACAAATTTATTTTGCTTGGAGAGTTTGTATAGTCTTCATAAAGACAGTGACACTTAAGCTAAGTTTTGAGGAAAAGTCGTTCTTGAGTATGAGTCAGGTGAAGTTTATTTGGGCGGGATTCATGGGCAAAAATCCAGTTATTTATTTGTTTTCATTTATAAGGTGTACAGCATGATGTGTTGATATTCATAGACATAGTGAAATGGTTACTACAGCCAAGAAAATTACCATATCCATCACCTAACAGAACTACTTCTTCTTTTTCTTTTTTGTTATTAAGAACACCTAGAATCTACTTTCTTATCAAATTTCCACTGTACAATAGTCCTCGTGTGTGGAACATAAGATCTTTGGAATTTTTCATTGTACATAACTGCAACTTTGTCCCCTTTGACCTACATTTTACCATTTCCACCAGTCCCTCCACACCCATGATAGTAACCATCATACTTTTTGTTTCTATGCATTCTACTTTTGTTAGATTTCACATATAAGTGAGATCAAACAGTATTTTTTCTTTCTGTGTCTGGCTTATGTTACTTAGCCCAACGTCCTCCAGGTTCATCCATGTTACTCTAAATGGGGGATCTCCTATTTTTCTTTAAGGCTGATTAATATTTCATTGTATATATAGGCCATAATTTCTTTATCAGTTAATCCATTGACAGACACTTAGGTTGTTTTCATATATTGGCTATTGTTAACATTTCTGCAATGACCATGGTAGTTCACATTTCTTTGTGAGGTGTCAACTGGATTTCCTTTGAATATATTCCAAGAAGAGGGATTGATGGGGCATATAGGAGTTCTGTTTAAAATTTTATAGGAATTTCCATACTATTTTTCATAATGACTTTATTAACTTACATTCCCACAAAGAGCATATAGGATTCTCTTTTCTCCATACCCTTTTCTAACATTTGTTATCTTTTGTTGTTTTGATAAAGCCATCCTAACAGGTGTGAAGTGACATCTCATTGTGGTTTTCATTTGCTTTTCCCAGATGATTAGTGATGTTGAGCGTGTTTTCATATGCCTTTTGGCTTTTTTTTTTAATTTAAAAATATTATGGGGGTACAAACATTTTGGTTACATGAATTACTTTGATACAGTTTGAGTCAAAATCATAAGTGTGTCCATCACACAGATAAGTGTACATTGTACCCATAAGGTGTGAATTAAACCATCTCCTCCCTCTACCTGCTTGATTTCCATTGAATTTTACTACCATATGTACAAATGAGTGTTGATCATTTAGTTCCAATTCAATACTGAGTATGTATGGTGTGTGTTTTTTCTTTCTTGAGAAACTTGACTTAGGAGGATGGCATCCAGGTCCATCCAGGTTGTTAAAAAGGTATTATTTCACCATTTTTTATGGCTGAGTAATACTCCATGGTATATGTATACCACTTTTTTTGTACCATTTTTTTTTCGTATACCACATGTATCGATGGGCACGTGGGTTGTTTCCATATCTTTGTGATTGTGAATTGTGCTGCTATGAACAATTGAGTGCCAGTGTCTTTTTTATAAAATGTCTTTTTTTCCTTTGAGTAAATACTCAGTAATGGGATTGCTGGATCAAATAGTAAGTCTACTTTTAGTTCTTTGAGGTGTGTCCATACTCCTTTCTATAGGAGTTGAACTATGTTGCAGTCCCACCAACAGTGTATAAGTGTTCCTTTCTCTCCACACTCACTCCAGCATCTGTTGTTTTGGGATTTGGTGATAAAAGTCATTCTCATTGGAGTTAGGTGATATCTCATTGTAGTTTTGATTTTCATTAGTCAGATGATTAGAGACATTGAACATTTTTTTTCTTATATTTATTGGCCATTAGTCTATCTTCTTTTGAAAAGCTTCTGTTCATGTCTTTTGCCCGCTTTTTAATGGGATTGTTTGATATTTTCTTGTTGATTTGCTTGAGTTCTTTGTAAATTCTGGTTATTGGCCCTTTGCTAGTTATATAGCATGTGAATATTTTCCCTCATTCTGTAGTTGTTTATTATTTGCTCTATTTAATCAGGTCCCATTTATTTATTTTTGTTGTGGTGTGATTGCCTTTGGGGTATTCTTCATAAATTCTTTGCCTGGGCTGATATCTATATGAGTTTTCCCAACCTCTTCTACTAGCATTCTTATAGTTTTATGTCTTACGTTTAAGTCTATTATCCATGATGAATTAATTTTTTGTGAATGGTAAGAGGTACAGATCGTGTTTCAGTCTTCTACATGTGGCTATCCCATTTTCCCAGCACCATTTATTGAATAGGGCTTCATTTCCCCAGTGTATGGTTTTGTTTGCTTTGTCAAAGATCAGACAGCTATATGAGGATGGTTCTTTGGATTCACTGTTCTGATCCATTGGTCTATGTCTCTGTTCTTTTGCAAGTACCATATTGTTTTTGGCTACTATAGCCTTGTAGTATAACTTGAAGTCTGGTAAAGTGATGCTTCAGAATCTGTTGTTTTTGCTTAAGGTTGCTTTTGCTATATGAGGTCTTCTCTGGTTCCACATGAAGCATAGAATTATTTTTTCTAGATCTTCAAAAAAATGATTTTGGTATATTAATGGGGGTTACATTGAAACTGTAAATCACTTTGGGTAGTATAGACATTTTAACAATGTTGATTCTGCTGATACATGAGCATGATGTTTTTCCATTTGTTTAGATCCTCTGCAATTTCCTTTCTCAGTGTTTCATAGTTTTCCCTGCAGAGGTCTTCCTCTCCTTTGTTAAATATATTCCTAGGTATTTTATTTTCTTTGTTGCTATTGGGAAAGGTATTGAGTCTTTTATTTGATTTTTAGCTTTACTGTTGTTGTTGTATAGGAATGCTAATGATTTGTGTACATTGATTTTGTAAGCTGAGACTTTGCTGAATTTATTTATCAATTCTAGGAGTCTATTGGCAGAATCTTTGGGGTTTTCTAAGACCATATTACAAGGAGCAATAGTTTTACTTCTTCTTTCCCTATTTTGATACACTTGATTTTCTTTTCTTTCCTGATTGCTCTGGCTAGGACTTCCAGAACTATGTTGAACAAAAGTGGTGACAGTGAGAATCCTTGTCTGGTTCCAGATCTAAGCAGGAATGATTTCAATTTCTCTCCCTTTAGTATGATGTTGGCTGTGGGTTTCTCAGGCATGGCTTTTAGAATATTGAGGTATATTTCATCTATGCCTATTTTGTTAAAAGTTCTTATCATAAAAGGGTGCTGAATTTTGTCAAATATTTTTTCTGCATCTATCAAGAGGCTAATATGGTCTTTATTTTTGCTTCTGTCTATGTGTGGAATCACATTTACAGATTTGCATATGTTGAACCATCCTTGCATCTCTGAGATGAAACCCATATGACCATGGTTGATTACTTTTTGATGTGCAACTAAATTCAGTTTGCTAGGATTTTATTGAGAATTTTTTTAACCATATTCATAAGGGATATTGGTCTGTAGCTTGCTTGCTTTCTTTCTTTCTTTCTTTCTTTCTTTCTTTCTTTCTTTCTTTCTTTCTTTCTTTCTTTCTTTCTTTCTTTTATTTATTTTTGTTGTGTCCTTTCCTGGCTTTAGTATCAAGGTGACATTTGTTTTGTAGAATGAGTTAGGGAGGAGTCCTTCCTTCTCTATGTTATGAAATAATTTCTATGGAATAGGTAGCAGTTTTTCTTTGTAGGTCTGGTAAAATTTGGCTGTGAAACCATATGGTCCGGGACATTTTTTTGTTCAGAGATTTTTTTTTATTGCTGCTTCAATTTCTGTGCTTGATATTGGTCTGTTCAGGAGTTCTATTTCTTCCTCATTGAGCCTAGGGAGGTTGTATGTTTCCAAGAATCTGTCCATTTCCTCAACATTTTCAAGTTTATAGAGATTTTTATAGGATTCAGAGATGATATTTTGTATCTCCATGTTGAATCTCTTGTAATATCTCATTTTTTCATTTCTGATTGAGCATATTAAGGTCCTTTCTTTTCTGTTCCTGGTTAATATATTGAGAGAGGCCTACCAATTGTGTTCGTTTTTGAAAGAACCAACTTTTTGTTCCATTAATCTTCTAGATAATTCTTTTGTTATTGATTTCATTTAGTTCTGCTCTGACCTTAGTTATTTCTTTTTTTCTGCTGGGTATGGGGTTGGTTTGCTCCTCCTTTTCCAATTCCTTTAGATGATTCATTAGATTGTTGATTTTTGATCTTTCTGTCTTTTGGATTTTGGCATTTATGACTATGAATTTTCTTCTCATGACTGCTTTTGATGAATTTCACAGATTTTTATAACTTGTGACCCATTCCCATTTAGTTCAGAGTATCTTTTGATCTCCATCTTAATTTCTTCCTTGACCCAATAACTATTTAGCAGTAGGTTGTTTAATTTCCATGACTCTGTTCAGAGTCAAGTGTTTCTCTTATAACTGATTTTTAATTTTGGTCCACTGTGGTCTGAAAAGATAAATGGTGCAATTTCTTTTTTTTTAAAATATGTTGAGACATGTTTTGTGGCCCAGGATGTGATCCATCTTAAAGAATGTTCCCTGAGCTGATGAGAAGCACATGAATTCAGTGGTTTGGGAGTAGAATGCTCTGTAAATGTCTATTAGGCACATTTGTTCTGGAGTCCCATTTAAGTCCATTATTTCTTTGTTTATTTTTTCCTTGGCTTATCTGTTCCATTCTGTCAGTGGGGTGTTGAAGTCCCTTGCTATTATGTTGCTGCTGTTTATCATTTTGTTTACATCAAATAGGGTTTGCTTTATGAATCTAGGCATACTTGTGTTACGTGCATCAATATTTAGGATTGTTATGTCTTCTTATTGAATTATTCCCTTCACTGTTATATAATGACCGTCTTTGTCTTTGTTTACTTTTGCTGTTTTGAAGTCTATGTTATCTGATATGAGAATGGCTACACCAGCTTCCTTTTGGTTTCCATTTACATGGAATATTGTTTTCCATCCCTTTACCTTGAGTCTGGATATGAGTCATTGTGGGTCAGATGTGTTTCCTGGAGACAGAAGATACTTGGTTTGTATTTTTTTATTCATCCAGCCAGCCTATGTCTCGTGAGTGTGGAGTTCAAGCTATTCACATTTATTGAAAGAATTGATAAGTGGGATGCATTTCTTTTCATCCTATTGAGTAGAACTTTATTGTTTTGTTTTACTTCTTGAGCCATTTTGGTATCTGGGCTCTGACAGTTAGCTTTTGGGTGATTTTACACTCCTGGGTGTCTGTTGTGCTGATCTGTTTATAATGCAGTTCTGAGGACTTCCTGCAGGGAAAGTCTGGTCTTGACAAATTTCCTCAGTGTTTGCTTGTCTGAGAAAGTCTTTATTTCTTCCTCATATAAGAAACTTAGTTTTGTAGTGTACAAAATTCTAGGCTAGCCATGATTCAGTTTAAGAAGACTAACAGTGGGGTCCCAGTCTCTTCTGGCTTGTAAAGTCTCAATTGAAAAGCCTGCAGTTAGTCTGATAGGTTTTCCTTCGTAAGTTACTTGCTGCTTTCACCTTATGGCTCTTAGGAGTGCCTTTTTAATGTTTATGTTGGCCAGTCTGATGACACCAGTGTCGTGATGATTGCCTCTTCATGATGAATCTTCCAAGGGTCCTCTGACCTTCTCATACCTGTATATCTAGATTTCTAAGCAAGACCAGATAGATTTTCCTCAATTATTTCCTCAAATAGGTTTTCCAACCTTGTGTATTTGCTTCTTCACTCTCAGGGATGCCTATGATTATTATGTTAGGCCTCTTTACATAATCCCGTATTTCTTATAGGTTTTGTTCATTTATTTCTCAGATCTTTCTCTTTGACTAACTTGTTTAACTCAAAGGTGGTGTCTTTAAGCTCTGAGATTCTTCTGTCTGATCTAGCCTATTCTTAAGGCTTTTCACTTTTGTATTTTCTAATTCATTAAATGAATTTTTCATTTCCAGAAGTTCTGTTGGATTTTTTAAAATAATTTTTTTATTTTCTTAATTAATTTTTCATTCATTCCCTGTATTGTTTTTGTGGTTTCTTTGTTTGGTTTCAATATTATCTTCTATTTCATTGAGCTTCCTTACAACCCATATTCAAAATTCTTCATTTGTCATTTCAATCTTTTCATTTTGTTTGGTATCCATTGGTAAGAACTTACTGTTATCTTTTGCAGGTGTCGTTTTGCTCTGATTTCTCATGTTTCCAGAGTTCTTTCACTGACTCCTCATATGCACTCTCAGTTGAGTCCTGGGAGTGGTAGGCCTGGTTTACAGGCCTGTCTCTGTGTTCCCAGAAATTGATCCCCAAGCATGCCAAGGAGAGGAGCCCCAGTTCTGAGTTGTCTATAGGGTGTTTTAGCAGCTTTGGTGTACCCCTTGGATTAATCTTGACCTGCTGTCTTCACCGCTTCCCAATAGAGTGTAGTGAGTTAGGTTCTCCAGGTTACCCTCAGTGATGGTGAATGGTTCTTGTGAGTGTGAATCAGCCACACCCTATTTGCTTGAGTTGGAAGATGCTATTATGAGCTGCATTGTTGTTCTCCCTGTTATTGGTTGATGTTTATGTGATCTGGCCAGCTGCTGAGATGTTCTTTTGTGTCTGTGGTAGGCTCTGATCCCCTAGGTGAAATATTTTAGTGCCCCAAGCTTTAGGAGGGACCTTGTAGGTCTCAGGGTGTTTCATTATTTCAGCCTCCACTGAGGTGGGGTGAGGAGCAAGGTAGTTTGTGGCTAGGTTGTGGGAGCCTGAAAGGCTTTGCAGAACCTCAGTGGGGCTCAGAAGTTGCTTTTCCAGGCACTCCTCTTGGCCAATTTTATGTCTTCTTTGGGAAAATGTCTATTGCCCATTTTGTAATTGGGTTTGTTTTGGTTGGTTGGTTTGTTTGTTGTTTTTGCTATTGAGTTGTGAGAGCCCCTTATATACTTTGAACTTAACACCTAATCAGTTATATAGTTCTCAAATATTTTCTCCCAAGCCATAGGCTGCCTTTTCATTTTCCTGATTGTTTCCTTTGCTGTGCAAAAGGTTTTTAGTTTTATATAGTCCCACTTGTTTATTTTTGTTTTCTGAAATTTTGGTGTGATACTCAAAAAATCATTGCCAAGGCCAGTGTCAAGGAGTTTTTCCTTATATTTTCTTTTAGGAGTTTATAGGTTAAGGTCTTACTTTTAGGTATTTAATCTATTTTGAGTTGATTTTTTCTGTATGGTTTAAGATAAGGATCAAATTCAAATCTTTTGGATGTGGATATATAGTTTTCCCAGTTTTATTTATTGAAAAGAGTATCCTTTACTCTGTGTGCATTGTCAGTGTCCTCTTTGAAAATTAGTTGACCTTCTAGGCTTGGGTTTATTTCTGGGCAAAGTCAGGTAAAGTTTTCAGCTACATTTTGCAGTCTCCAATCTGAGAACAGGTACAAGAATAAAATATCTCTTAGCCAGAAACAATCTTAAATCTATTGGCGAAGAGAAAATCAACATAGGCAAGAAATGGAAAATGTTAAAACATTTCATAATCCAATGCTTTCTGCACAGAATAAGTATCAGTGGTATAGGGAATATCAGCAAGAAATAAATAAAAGTCAAAATAATTGGGAGTGATTTCAAGAAACTTTGAAGTAAATGTTAACATTACATATTTTTTATGAAAATTAGAGCCTGTTGGAGTGAAAAATTTACATCTATTACCAATCTTTCTGTAGTTGAATGTCAAAGAAGTTTTTCCCTATTTTCTACCAAAATCGGAAGAAATGACTAACAATTTAAGACCTTTGGAAATGGTCTATCAAGTAGTTAAGAAATAATGGCAATTCCTATGTTAAATATTTTTCTGCTGTATCCAGGTACTACAATGTTCTGTTGCACCTCTATTTTTCTGATCAGTTTTCAGCTTGTTAAAGTAATATATATATACACTTAGAAATTTCGGAAAATAGAATTTTGTGCAGAAAACGTGAAGCAAAATAAAATGTAATATAAAAATTAAAGTTAGTCAAAATGCCACCCTTGGTATAAAAATCTCTTCAGACATAATAGAATTTTATATTTTAAAGATCATTTTAATGTGATCCTTTTTTACAGTGAGAAAATCTTGGGAAATTTATTTTGTCACAATGTTTTTTTATACTTTATCTCAATCAGTATTTTTATTTTAGGAAATTATTATATTTTGTTATAAAATTTGTTAAGAAGAATCAAAGAATTTTTGTCTGTGTGATTATGGGTAAAGTACTCCAAACTATTTATTTTCCTATCAGTTTTCCTCATTAATAACATTGGAAATAGCAACATCTGACCTACTGAATCCAAGAGACTAAATAAAGTATAAATGAATGAATGTATGTGCAAGTGCTTTATAAAAAAGTATTTTTCTGATATAAGACATGACTAATCAAAACACGCTCAATTCTTCAGGCAGTAAAGTTATATATTTTTATAAAGGTTTTTTTTTTTTTCTTTCTCTGGTTATTTTTTAATTGAGCTATACTTTGTATTCCATAAAATTGACCCTTTTAAAGTTTACAATTTGGTGAGTTTAGTATGTTCAAAATGTTTTGCAGCCATCCTGGCTAGTTCCAGAATATTTTTATCACTTTCAAAAGAAACCTTATACCTATTAGTAGTCATCTCAGTTCATGTTTCCTCCCAAGTGGTAATTTTTGTAATTTTTCAAAAAACTTATGTTAAACTTAGATTCAACATAAGAGTACTGAATTCCTTATGAATTTTATATTACATGAGAAAAAATCACTAATAATCTATTATAAGCCATTACTCAAAACATCAGAAATCAGAAATTAAGTAGTGAATTTTATTAAGCTTTCTAATCATGGACTCCTGAGAAATATAATTGAAAACTATATTATATTTCATATAGACCATTATATTTTATGTTCTCTTTCATTTTCTTATAAATAACAATTTGCATAGTAATGAATGATATAAAATAAGATTGTATTAGTAATATATGCAAAGCCCAATTCTCTTCATGTGAACAATCACATATTCTTACATGGACCATGCTTTTTTGTCAAGAACCATGATGAATAATACAGATAGTCACACACATTTGAGAGCATTGTTTGTTAAAGAAAGATTTTTATTTGATCAAGCAACAGTTGGGTGAAATATTGCTTTAAGAAATAGCAATGATATTAAGATGATAATCACAAATAATTCATCATTTAAGATATTTTAATTATTACCTTTTTGAATTCTTTTATTCCACTTAAAACTATCTTTGGCAAATAAAATAGATGTGTTGCTGCCATACTTTTCCATAATTTTTAAATTTTATACCATGTTTTTGCCACTCTTAAGTTTCTGTGATTATGAACTTTTAATATAGAGATTTTGCCTGAAGTCAGAAAATATACTTTGTTTAAGCATGTATTGTATTTAATAATAAATGTCATCATTTTTGTGGAACTTGGATATGAATTTAATATATATTAAAATGGTGCTTTATAAGAACATAATGCTTAAGATTAAACAATTAATAAAGTTTACAGTTAGACAATAGGAATATACAAGTCAAACCTGCATAACATTAAGAATGAAATTTCATTGCCTTGAAGTGACAGAGGTCTTAATTCTACATCATTTGAAAGTGGTCGTATCCTAGTAACAATGCCAACAATAAACACATCATGCAAAAGTAAAAATGCAGTAGTGAAATGAGCCATTGAAAGAAAGAGTCAGAGACCATACAATATTTCAGTTTCTATTATATCTAATAGCAATCTGGTTAAAAAGAAATGGCATTTGCCCTGAAGGAAATAAAGTGGAGGTATTATTGTAGTAGTAGTTTGGAAAGAAAATTGTACTGTCTCTTGACTGGATTATTTTTTGTATCCTTGCAAACTATCTTCACCTCTCCGTGGTGCTGCTTCTTGCGTTCTTTATACAAATTGAGTTTGTATCATCTAAACTCATAGGGCCCAAGGGCCGTTTGGTGACAAGGAGGAGAAGGAAAAGGGGAATTAGAAAAAGAAAATGTGACAGGCAGTTTTGAAAAGAAAAGCAATTTTCCTTGTGGGTCTGTTCCTAAATAGGAGTTCTTCAATGCAATATTTTGCTTCTGCGGAGCAGTCATTCAGAATCAAGTGCATGCTTGTGCTGTTTTTGCGGGGCTTGGCACTGACAGGTTTTATTTAGGAGGGGTGGGAATACAGGGGAGTTGGATGTGGGGAAGTTAGTATTTTGGCTATATCAGCCCTGGAGGCAGAGTTAGCACTTGCAATGGGACAAAAGTATTTGTAGTCATCAGATAACTTTGCAGTCAGCTTCAATAGCATCACTCTTTTTTTTTTTTTTTTTTTTTTCCATTTTGGCAGCCAAGCTCTTAGTAGAACCATCTGTCTTTCTATTAGTATTTTTGAGGCCTGTTTTGAAGCCACTTTGCTTGGCAAAGTCACTTTCATCCTTGGAAACGATTTTTAAAAAAAAACTTGTGTGGCTTTTTGCCGAAGAAGAGTACTATGTAAAAAAAATCCACATGGCTGTTCATTTTTGTTCTAAAAGAATATGGCTACTTTGTCTTTGTCTTGAATCAAATGAAATTAGAAGTGGTACAACTCCAATGTGGCTGTTGGGAAGTGAGAGGCAGTGATTGCAATTTTAGCGATGTTTTTATGTTCCTATATTCCTCAATGAGATTTTTCTTTAGTCTTCCTAGTAGATTAATTGGGAGATAAATTGACTCCTTTATTTTTAATTTTTTCTAAAGACCATTGCATTGAGTAGGATAAACTGACAAATTGACTTTCTTTTATTTGAAATGAAAAATCACAGACTATTAGTGGTCATTGAAGATCCCATGCCTCTTCTTGCTAATGGTGGAAAGTCAGCTTTGTTATCCTGGTGACTCCAGTTTGGGTAATTATATCCTGCCTACCTAAACCCCTCTTGTAATCTCATTTGGCTATTATATTCTTCATTTTCTCAGAAACTGCTGTGTAGTGTTGCTGTGTGCTTCTAAACAGCTGCTCTGCTCCCCACTGAAGGTGACTGAGTTTCAGTTGTAGGTGAAGTGATCCCTAAGGATGGCGTGTGCTTGAACACTACGGCACTCATAGAACTAAACTCTTGAGGAACATTTGAAAAAGTTTTTGATATTACAGTTTATTTGTAATTGTGCTGACATAAACCATAGAGCTGCCTTTCATTTTAACGTTTGTGTATAAGGTTTAAACAAAGCTCCTACTTTGTAACTTTGTGCTGTTTGAGCTCTCACACAAACTCACTCTCATAAGACCTGTTCCTTGAGATTGTGAAGTTCTTCCAGTTCTTTGATTTCTGTATTTTCCCCGCCGTAGTAATAATGCCTTCCAGGCCTCTCTTCCTGTTCCAAAGCCCAAAGCCTATTGTTGATCAAAAGCAATTTTGACTTCCTCATAACCCCTCCTTGCTAAAGTCCCCCCAGTCCCTTCTTCTTCCCCGACTTGAATGATCAAATTCATCTTCTCTGATCCTCAGCCACAGAGACTAGGCACATTTTGGGGAAAATCACAGGGGAAGTGTGACAGCATTATGATTCGTGTGCTCTCACCTAAGGTCTTAGCATTTTCTATGACTCTTTTAATTGCCTATGGTTTGCTTTCTCTTTCATTTCTCACAAGGGCCATGTAAAACTTCCTTATCTTGTTCCTGATTCTTTCCTCAGTCCCAATCTCTTATTTTCTAGACATGACCTTGCCTTCATCACTGAGAACATTTCTTCTGTCAGGCCTGATTTTCCTTACCTTCCTGTTTTCCTACCTATACAGTACACCTGCCTCCATTCATTTATATAGCTCCATTCCTCGGGGCCCAGAGGGTGATACGCCACTTCCATTCAAAACTAATTCCTCCAGCTCTTCCTTGCCTTTCAGCCTCCTCTGGAATTTGGGTCCACCAGTTAGTTTCTCTCTTTCCTCTTTATAAAACTCTCAAACTTCTATTTGCTCCTTTCAGCCAGTAAACATGCTCAAAACTGCTACCTAAAGAAAACCTTTCCTTCACTTCACATCCTTCTGCAGACACTATCAAATGTCTCTCCTCACCTCCTATCAGCTTCCTCTGAAGAATAGTCTACAATTGTCTCCTTTTTCTTGACTGTCATTCAGTCCTCAGCCTTTTGAGATATGGTCTCTACCCTCTTTTCTAGTAGAATTGATATTACTGATTCATCTTCCAAGTAGCAGTTCCAAAAGACATTAATTTTGGTCTCTAAAAATATTCTTTCTGCTACTTTGTTTTTTGGGTTTTTTTTTTTTACTGTTAGTTCACTCCCTTGGTCTTGCAGTTCCCTTGATTTTTGTGACACTCTGTACTCTCATGATCTTTATTCTTATCTCACCTCTCTGTTTGTAGACTCCACTTCCTCTATTCTTTGTTGAATTGCTGTTGCTACCCAGATGACTTTAGCTGGTCCTCTCTTTATCCTTCAGACATTCTCTAGATTGTCTAGTTCATTCTCATTAACTAATGACTCCCCAAACCATGGCCTCTACAGATCTCTTCTCTTAGATTCAGACTAGAGTGTCTGTCTGCTGGAAATATATCTGCAAGGGAACATCATTTAGCCACCTCAAACATGTCATGCCCAAAACTACATTCACCATTTTTCCATGAAAATTATTATTATTAAGACCTCTCTCTCTTTTTTTTTTCAGTTGTGTCCTACCACTATAGATAGAGTAACATAATTGTAACAAAGATTGTCTTTGATTCTGTTGTTTTCACTTCTAAATTCTGCAGTGTTATTCCCCTAAATATTTCTTGGCTTTTTCTCCATATCCAGAACTATGCTACTACTGTTTAAGTCCTCATAATCTATTACCTAGTTCCACTTTGTTAACCTCCAACTTGATCTCTCTGCTGGGCCTCTCAAATCTCTTGTCCATATATCCATCAGAGTATTCTACCAACCCTACTTAATCCCCCAGTGATCCCCTGGAATTTACAGGGGAAATCTCGAATTTCTTACCCTGATACATAGACTGATTCAGGCAGACCTCTCACCACTAGTTTCTCCTTACTGTTTTTTGTTTTTTGTTTTTTTTTTTTTTATGCTATTCTAGACTGCTGATAGTGTCCCTTTCACGTGATGTTTTTTCTTACTCCTGTTCCTTTACTCATGTCTCCCCCTCTGCTTGGAATTCTTTTCTCACACACCCATCCCTGTGGCTAACTCCTGTTTATCCATTCAGGCCCCATACCTGCTACACCTACCTCCACAGAGCCTTTGTGGACTTCTCCTGGCTATATTAAGAGTCTCCCTCCTGTGCTTCCATGGCATCCTATGCAAGTCTCTATTGCTGAATTAACAACAGTGTATCATAAGTATCTGTTCATTTGCCCCACAAGATTCAGGGCTCCTCTTAGAGAGCAGGCATGTATGCGAGTTCACCTTTTAATCCCCAGTTACCAGAGAGTGTGCATTCTGCTTAGTGAATGTTGATTCAATAAATAAATATTTAGCTATGAATAATTGTCAGCTATTTACTTCATTTTTTATAAGTGTGATGGTATGGTTGATTTGTGTTGGATTCGTAAAATTTTAGAGGATATAATATATGCAGTATATTGTGGTAGAAGCATAACAAGTGCTAAGTGCTAAGACACAATATTTCGTTTTAAGGTTTAGAAAATATAGGAAGTAGCCTTTTAAATTTATTATGAATTATTCTAACTTGTGAATAACATTCCCCCATTAAAAAAACTAAAATCTTTTATTGAAAACTAAAATATTTTGTTGAAGCTATCATACATTTTAAAACTTAATTAGGAGTTTCAAGGGAATTTCATGCATTCAGTGAAAGAAAAGAAATGAAGTTAATAGTGATTAGGATTTGAAAATACTCAAAAGTAGCAAATACATAGAATGAATTATTAACCCTATAACAAATTAGTTTTAAAATTTGCCCAGAAAGCAATATATTGTTTTGATCACGTGTCCTTTTCTCCCAAACGGTGGCTAAATTTCAGCAACAGTGAAATGCAAATTGAGCAATGAGATGAAGATATAGGAATAATACAGTCAATGGTAATTATCCGCACTAATTATGATCTATAAAGTTGCTGTGAACTCTGAATTAGTGAATACTGAACAATAGCTCCTATGGGGAATGTAGTTAGGTTCCTGTGAGTTTTTGGTCACAACACTTTCATCAGCCTGTCAATACATAACCTTGTTTTATGTGTGGTTTTGTTTAAAAAGATCTTGTTTACTATTTATTATTCATTCATTAATATTGAACTCATGGCAAACAGCACTATAACTCATGTCTGAATGAAGCTTATCTAAGACAAATTTTGCTCTATAAGTCACATCGCAACCTTCTCACCTCAGAAACACTAAAGAGCACTTTAGCACTATACTTGGGGCATTTGAAACGTGGAAGTGCCAACAAAATTTTTCCCTGCTCTGCACATGTCTGTACATGACCAGAAGAGTGCAACCAGTACTGATTTTGGAGTACAGGTAAATTTTAGGGAGTAGGCAAATTCAGAAATATAGAATCCACAAATAATGAGGATCAACTATATTTTGAGAAGCATTTTGAGTTGCGTGTGTAGACTAATTACACATTTTGGATTATATTTATTTTACTGTTAACCCTTTGCACTCGGATGTCGAGTGTCACTCGACACGGTTAGCATCGGTAGCAGTTTGTATGTTGAGCCACACTCGACAGGTAGTTTCACCGTGGGGGGAAGGGGGATTTTTGTCTATTTTTACAGTATCTTTTCTTGTTTTCATTAGCATGAAAGGACAAGTAAAATGTAAATGCAGAGATGGTACACTAACTTCCAGGGGTAGATTATTATCCACTAACTTAGAGCAACGTTTAGATGAAAAGCTCCATATAACAAAAAGCTCCATATAACACCTCACCCTAACAAAAAACACAAAGATTGTGTTGTTTGTTCTAACAGAAAAATCAAAGGAGGAAGAAGAGAGACGATTTATATTTGTGAAACATGTGAAGGAAAGGTGAAAGGTCTTCATGTGGGTGAATGTTTCAAAAAAATATCATACCATGAAAAATTATAGAGATTAAAATTATTCTTTGAATGTATCAATAATTTGAAATATAAAAAAATCCAAATAAATAAATTTGTATGAAAAGAAACTCCAGTTTTTTATTCTACTGCCGTGCTTTGTAGAATCTGGGGTATTTAAAAAATTAAATTCTGAGTAGAATAAAGGAATCGAGAAAAAAGCAGGTGAGTGCAAAGGGTTACCTTTTTTCCAAATATTAATAGTATACTACACTGAAATCTGTTCTACGATATTCTAAAGAAAACCTACCATTGGGAGTATGAAATGAGGTTTATTTTCCATTTTGGTTCCCCTTTTAGTTCCTTTCTGCCCCCACCCTTCCCCTACATTTCCTACTGTGTAGGGGAAAGAATACTAGATTTAGAGTCAAGAGATGCAGTTCCAGTGTTAACTTTGCTTTTATCTAAATGTGGGTTCCTGAACAATTTATTTGACCATGCTAGGTCTTGTTTCCTTATCAGCATGAGGATTGTGTTGTGTCACATAATCTCTGGGATCTTTCTCAGCTTAAAAATTCTATGTCACTCTTTACATGTGGATCTTGAAAAATGTAGACACTTAAACAAATTATAATACTAAAACAAAATGCATTTCAATAATTTGATCAATAAAAGGCAAAAGTTTAGAAAACACATTTAATAAAAGCCCCCGAATTCACTGTAATTTGTTACTTAAAATACTAAAAATTGTATCTGAAAAAATTAAATAAACTGCTAAAGTATAAATGAATTATATGGATAAAAACTGCTATAGATGAGTGTGCTTTGTGTATAAACAGCAACCAGTTAATCAAGAAAACTTTTCCTATATAATGGAAAAAAATGCTTTTTAAAAAAACTTTAGAAATAAAATTACCAAGAAAACTATAAGAGTTATGCCAAGCAAACAAGGATTTGAATAAATTGAAAGATATAACCTGCTGTTAGACATCAAGATATCAGGTTAATCAATTCAAATAAAAATTCCAGATTCTAAATTAACGTGTAAAAATAAATGTAAAAAAATCTGGCAGTATTTGAAATAGAAAATAGTAATTATAGAATACTTCTTACCTATTATTAAAACATAGTGCAAGTCTATAATAATTAAAACAACATGGTACCAGAACATGATAGGCACATCTGTCTGTTACAACAGTGTGTAATAAATTTCTAATATTTCTGGATTACTTTTCTCTTTCTTCATGCATACATTATTCCAGAAATCATGGATATATCATAATGTATAAGACCACTTAGCCATACTTTAAAAGTAGGAACACAAAGCAACCAGTACTTTATCCTACTACTCTTCTCTAGTGAAATTGGATTCCTTTCTGGTCATTGTTGTGCTACAGGCCTGTTGTGGGCATTTGAGTTGGGAAATGAAGATGTTACTAGAATGGTGGGACAATATAATTCATTGGGATTCTGTATTTATGGATTGTTGATACATAAATAGTTTCAGCTGTTGAGCTCTAAACTTACAATGAGCCCATTTCCTAAATAAGTTCATAGATCATAAGGAAGAGTCAACATTATATAAGTAACTATTATTCTGTACAGAAGGTATTGTATTGGCTTTGTGAAATTAACAAAAGTTACAGTTCTTTCTGCCTAAAGATTGGTACCATAAGAATGAAGTGCTTTATAGGCAAAGAATTATATATGTCTCAAAAGCCTTTGAAGAATGACTGTATTTTTGCCAGGAAGAAAGGAAAAGATACATCATTTAAAACAGGAGAAAATACTATTGAACACATGCAAACATGGAAGAACAAAAATTATGTAATGAACTCTTCATAATCCTTAGGGACAAGAGCTCAGGTTATATGAAGAAGAGCAGCAGAAATGTCTGGGAAGATAAACTGGGGATAAATAATGAAGAATCTTGAATACCATGCTGAGATATTTGGTAATTAATCTTCAGGTAAAAGAAAACCATAAAAGTTTTTAAACAAGAGGAGCATATAAAATACAGATCCAAGACTTATTTAGAAGGAATTTTATGAGAAACAAGGATTACTATCTGTTTTTCTTCTTCTGAACACCAGAACCTGTAATAGTCAGGTAGAGTCTCCCTTTCTACTACTTGTTAAAGACAAAAAGATTTATTGACAGTGGCTGAAAGCACTTTTTAAAATGATACTTCTCAAACATGAATACTCACTGGAACCATCAGAGCTTTTAAAAGTGCTGATGGCTGGATCTACCCCTGGAGATTCACATTCAACTGGTCTAGGAATCAGTTTGGGCATTGATATGTTTCAAAGCTTGCCAGGTGATTCTTCCTTCCTTCCTTCCTTCCTTCCTTCCTTCCTTCCTTCCTTCCTTCCTTCCTTCCTTCCTTCCTTCCTTCCTTCCTCCCTTCCTTCCTTTCCTTGCCTTTCTTCCTCCCTCCCTCCCTCCCTCCCTCCCTCCCTCCCTCCCTCCCTCCCTCCCTCCCTCCCTCCCTCCCTCCCTTCCTTCCTTCCTTCCTTCCTTCCTTCCTTCCTTCCTTCCTTCCTTCCTTCCTTCTTTCCTTCCTTTTTTTTTTCTTTTTCCAAGTATTACTGGAACACAAACATCTTTGGTTACATGGATCACTTTTATAATATTTGAACCATGGTTATAAGTGTGCATTTCACCCAGTTAGTGTTCATTGTACCCATTGAGTAGCTTATTGCTCATCTGCTCCTCCCCCCTACACCCTGTTTGGTCTTTGTTGAGTTTTACTTCCCTCTATGCACATGTGTGCTCATTGATCAGTTCCAATTTAATAGTGAGTACCTGTGGTGTTTGTTTTTCCATTCTTTAGCTACTTCACTTAGGATGATGGTCTCTCGTTCCATCCAAATTGTTACTAAAGGCATTAAGTCATCCTTCTTCGTGGCTGAGTAGTATTCCATGATATACCTAGAAAACAGTCATGTTAATCCACTCATGAATTGATGGGCACTTGAGTTGATTCCACATCTTTGCAATTGTGAATTGTGCTGCAGTAAACTTTCTAGTACAGTGGTCTTTTTGATAAAATTACTTATTTTCATTTGAGTAAATACCCAGTAGTGGGATTGCTGGATCAAATGGTAGGTCTATTTTTAGTTCTTTGAGGTATCTCCATACTGTTTCCATAGAGTTTGTACCAATTTGCAGTCCCATCAACAGTGTAGAAGCATTCCTTTCTCTGTGCATCCATGTAAGCATCTATTATTTATATTTTTGACACCTTAATAAAAGCCATTCTAACAGGGGTAAGGTGATATCTCATTGTGATTTTAATTTGCATTTCCCTGATGATTAGTGACATTGAGCATTTTTCATATATTTAATGGCCATTTGTCTCTATACTTTTGAAAAGCTTATGCTCATGTCTTTTCCCCACTTTTTGATGGAATGGTTTGAATTTTCTCTTGCTGATTTGTTTGAGTTTCTTTGTAGATTCTGATTATTAGCCATTTATCAGATGTATAGCTAGCAAATATTTTCTCTCATTCTGTAGGTTGTCTGTTTGCTCTATTGATTATTTCCTTGGCTGTGCAGAAGCTTTTTAACTTAATCAGGTCCCATTTGTTTATTTTTGTTATTGCTATGATTGCCTCTGGGGTCTTCTTCATAAATTCTTTGCCTAGGCCGGTATCTAGAATAGTTTTTCCAACATTTTCTTTTAGTGTTCTGATGGCTTAATGCCTTACAATTAAGTCTTTTATCCATCTTAATTTTGTGAGTGGTGAGAGATATGGATCCTGTTTCATTCTTCTGCAAGTGGCCTTCCAGTTTTCTGAGCACTATTTATTAAAAACCGATTCTTTGCCCCAGTGTATATTATTGTCTGCTTTGCAAATATTGATTGGCTGTATGTGGATGGTTTTATATCTGAGTTTCCATTGGACTATGTTTCTGTGTTTGTGCCAGTAACATGCTGTTTTGTTTACTACAACCTTGTAGTATAATTTGAAGTCTGGTAATGTGATGCACCCAGATTTGTTCCTTTTTTTTTTTTTTAAAGATTTTTTTGGCTATTTGGGCTCTATACTGGTTCCAAACAAAGTGTAAGAGTATATTTTATAGATTTGTGAAATATGATGTTGTTATTGAATCTGTAAATCAGTTTAGGTAGTATGGATATTTTAACAACGTTGTTTATACCAATCCATGAGCAACATATGTTTTTCCATTTGTTTGGATCATCTGTGATTTCTTTTCTTAAGTGTTTCCTAGTCTCTTCTTTGTAGAGATCTTTTATCTATCTCCTTGTCAAGTATATTCTTAGGTATATTATTTTCCTTGTAGCTATTGTGAATGGAATTGAGTCTTTGATTTGACTGTCAGCTTGACTATTACTGGTGTATAGGAATGCTACTGATTTGTGTACCTTGATTTTGTACCCTAAGACTTTGCTGAATTTATTCATCAATTCCAGGGGTCTCTTGGTGGAATCTTTGGGGGGTTCTAGATATAAGATCATATCATCAGCAGAAAGTGATAGCTTGACCTCCTCTTTCCTCATTTGGATACCCTTAATTTCTTTCTCTTGCCTGATTGCTCTGGCTATGTTGAATAGAAGTGGTGACAATGGCACCCTCATCTTGTTCGAGTTCTTCGTGGCAATGCTTTTGGCTTTTCCCTATTCAATATCATGTTGGCTGTGGGTTTGTCATATATGGCTTTTATATAAATTTGAGATATGTTCCTTCTATGCCTAGTTTGTTGAGGTTTTTTTTATCATGGAAGGGTGCTAAATTTTGTTGAATGCTTTTTCTGCATTTATTGAGATGATCACATGATCTTTGTTTTTGCTTCTGTTTATGTGATGGATTACATTTATTGAAGTATGTATGTTGAACCATCCTTGCATGCTTGTGATGAAGCCCACTGGGTTATGGTGAATTACTTTTTGATGTGCTGTTGAATTTTGTTTTCTAGTATTTTATTGAGGATATTCACATCTATATTCATAAGGGATATTGATTTGTAGTTTTCTTTTTTTGTATTGTCCTTTTCTGGCTTTGGTATCAAGGTGATACTGGCTTCATAGAATGACTTAAGAATGATTCCCTCCTTCTTGATGTTATGAAATAATTTCTGCCATATGGGTACTAACCCTTTTTTTAGGTCTGATAAAATTTGTCTGTGAATCCATCTGGTCTGGGGCTTTTTTGTTGTTGTTGTTGTTGGAAGATTTTTTTATTGCTGCTTCAATCTTGTTGCTAGTTATTGGTCTGTTCAGGAATTCTGTTTCTTCCTGATTGAGTCTTGGGAGGTTGTGTGATTCCAGGAATTTTTTCCATTTCCTCTATGTTTTTGAATTTATGTGCATAGAGATTTTCTTAGTATTCACAGATGATATTTTTCATTTCTTTGTTATCAGTTGAAATATTTCCTTTCTCATTTCTGATTGAGCTTATTTGGGTCCTTTCTCTCCTATCCCTGGTTAATATTTTAGGAGGTTTATATATTTTGTTTATCTTTTCAAAGAACAAATTTTTGGTTTTTTGATCTTCTGTATTATTTTCTTGTTTTTGATTTCATTTAATTCTGCTCTGACCTTAGTTATTTCTTTTCTTCTAGTGGCTTTGGGTTTGATTTGTTCTTCCTTTTCTAATTTCTTGAGACATATCATTAGATTGTGAATTTATAATCTTTTTGTGTTTTTGTTATATGAATTTAAGGTTAAGAATTTCCCCCTTAGGACTGCTTTTGCTAAATCCACAAATTTTGATAGCTCATGTCCTCTTTGTCATTCAATTTGAGGAATCTGTTAATTTTTATTTTAATTTCATCATTGGTCCAATAATCAGCAGGAGGTTGTTTCATTTCCATGACTTTGTATAATATTAGGTGTTTCTTTTGGTGTTCATTTCTAGTTTTATTCCACTGTGATTTGAGAAGATACCTGGTATGATTTCATTTTTTTTTCAATTTGTTGAGCCATGATTTGTGGCATAAAATATAATTAATCTTGGAGAATGTTTCATGTGCTGATGAGAAGACTGTATAATCAACAGTTGAGGGGTAAAATGTCCTATAAATGTCTGTTAGTCCTATTTATTCTAGAGTCCAATTTACATCCAGTGTTTATTTATTTTTTGCTTGGATGATCTGTCTAGGTCTGTCAGTGGGGTGTTGAAGTCCCTAGCCATTAGGATGCTGCTGTTTATCTCTTTGCTTAGATATAGGAGGGTTTGCTTTATGAACATGGTTGCTCCTTTGTTAGATGCATAAATATTTAGGATTGTTCTATCTTCTTGTTGAGTTGCTTCCTTTACCATTTTATGATGACCATCTTCATCTTTCTTTACTGTTGTTGATTTACAGTCAATTTTATCTGATAAGAAAATGGCTATATCTGCTTTCTTTTGGTTTCCATTTGCACCGAATATTTTCTCTCCATTCCTTCACTTTGAGTATGTATGCATTGTTGTGGATTAGATGTGTTTGCTGGAAACAGCAGAAACTTGATTTGTATTCTTTTTTATTCGTTCAGCTAACCTATGTCTCTCCAGTGAACAATTCAAACCATTCATGTTGATTGATAGAATTGATATATGGGATGCTGTCCTGTTCATCCTGTTGGGTAGTACCTTATTGCTTTGTTTTTCCTTTTTTACTATTGTTTTGTATGAACCCTGATCTTTAGCTTTTGGATGGCTTTACTCTGGTAGGTGACTATTGTACTGATCCACATATAATGCAGTTTTGAGTATTTCCTGCAGGGCAGGTTTGGTATTGTGACAATACATTCAAGTTTGAGAATGACTGCACTAAAAGAAACACCTATTGTTTCTGCAATTCTAGAAATTAATTTCCCAAATTTTAACACATCTGAAATTTTGATGCCTCTTATAACCCTGTTATATGTTTAATTTGAGGATCCTTTTCTTCTTCACTCCAAATTGCTATCATTAAGTTTATGGTACATCTTATAATCAGTGGTATCTTAGAAAGAAGGAGATGTGCTATATGAAATATAATAACTTACTTACAAACAGTGAAATATAAATAATATATAGGAGATGGTGATAACCCTTCACTGATGTGGCTGATTTGTTGTTTGTTTCTTTGTTATTCATGTCTGCATCCTCTTTTCACACTGAACTAGCCTCCATGCTATTTGCCTTGGGGTATCTGCCTCTTGTTTTAGGTTACTTGTTTCTACATGCTTTCTCAACATGCTGTCTCTAATCTCTGAGTCTTTAATCAATAGGTTTTTCATAAAGTTTTTTTTTCTTCCAATATGCTCTAAAAATGTTGGCTCTGGTGTTACAGACCTTCAGCCCTAACCTTAAGACGCTGTCTTTTTGTTTTACTGGTTGTTGTCATTTCCTTTGCAGTTTCACTCTGGTGGCAATGATAGGTTTAAAATCCTTTTGGCAAGAGATGCTTTCCAATTCGGACTCATTACTGCAAACAGATCTCCCATTCATATAGTTCTCTCTCTCTCTCTCTCTCTCTCTCTCTCTCTCTCTCTCTCTCTCTCTCTCCTCTCACGTCCTCCCTCACTTTTCCCCTCTATCTTTCTCCCTCTCTCATTCCTCACTCTTCTCCGCACTCACCAACCAAAATCTCAGAAATAGCTCAAAGGTTAACTGTGAAAGATGAAATAAAGGAGAAATTGAAGGTGGATTTTTAAAGTGAGAAATGATGAGAACTATAATAATCATAAGAACCTTGGGAATGTGTAATGCAACTGGGAAAACAGGAAAACATATCTGAGAGATATTTCTGAGGTGCTGTTAGAATTAGTGACTGAGTAAATTTGTAATTGTTTCTCTATATTTGCTTGTTTTGCTTTTTAAAATTTTTGCCATCATCCCCACTATAATCAAAGCTTCATGGGCCTGGGTTCACTATTATATCCCCACTGCCTAGCTCAGTTTCTTGTACAAAGTAGGTATTTATTAAATATTTTCCAATAACTAAATTATTCAATGTGTGGGAAGATTAGTAAAGGAGAATAAAGTGTCAGATATGTAATTTTTAACATGATTCTAAATTCTCATCCATATATCCAGTGACCAACCCTAACTAATAATAATCAATGTTCACCTGAGATTTCTTGCTTAAGTATTTATTTTAAAAATCCTAGGGCTTTTAGTTCATGACAACTTCAACATTAGTCAGTAATGTGACACAGTTGCAGAAATGACATTAGGTTATATTTCTAAACATTCCTGTTTAGTTCAAATAAGATAGCGATCTTATTGTGCTTGACTGTTTACTAACTGATATGAACCCCATACTCTGAGAGTGGCACCAACAAATTCATGTATTCCAAAGAGGGCAACCAAAATTGAGGCCACGTAGCTTAAGGAGTGGCTCGATTGCTTCAAAAGGGCTAGACAAGGACAAAAGTGTAGTAGAGATGGTCTGTAGCAGAATTCAAGAGACTGGATATGAGACCCAGTTCTAACTAATTCCATGGCCTTAAGCGAATCGGTTCTCTTTTGGCACCACTTACCTATTCTGTGAAGAAAGGGGTCAGTTTTCATTTTCTCTAAGCTTTCTAATTACTCTTTTGAATACAGTCCATAACTATATTCAAGAATTTTAACATTCCAGTGTTGTACATGAACATGAGAATTTATCCTCAACTAGGTAAAGAGCTATTTATGTATAAAACAATGCAGTTAGTTTTGTTGCACAAGGTAGCATTAGTCCTAACAGGTGGGATTTATAAGAGGGAGATTACAGTTCATTCTGTGGGGTAATTTGTTAACCATTACTTTAGTGCAATATGAAAAGGACTTATTAGGCAAAGCAGTGATGTTGTCATCACTGTCAAAGATATCGTGTAGGGAAAATATTCATCAGGTTAGAGGTTTGACCGTCTAACTCTAGGCTTTTCTGCTTCTCCTCTCTTGGGTAGTCCCAAGGTATGTCCTCATTCAAGCCCAGTGTTCGAGCAAGCTTCTGTGCCAGTGTTTTGAATTGAATGAATGATTGTCTTTTATCATGAAATAAGGAGGGTGGGAAGAAGCATTGGAGCATCAAAACTTCTTCTCTTTGATTCGCTCTATCACGTTCAGCAGGTTCAAGGTCAGCTGCCGCCATTAATGATTCCTGTATTCCCTCCTGATCAACGGACACTGGCTGCAGCTGCCCAGCAAGGATTCCTTCTTCCTCCAGGCTTCAGCTATAAGGCTGGATGTAGTAAGTACCATTGATTTTTCATTTGGGAGTGGGTGGAGGGCACAGCTTTAAATTAGGCCGTTCAATATTACTGCCACACCAAGAAATGAGATCACCCATATAGCATTTTCATTTTGAAGAGGAAACACACAGAAGATGTGGGAAAGTGGTTTGTGTTGGTCTTTAAAAGACCTTAGACTATTTCTATGCGTCTGAAGCCAATGTTTGCTCTTTGTAATTCAGTTTCATAACATCCTTCTCCAGTGTATTCTTAAAATATGAATGTAATTTGGGGGTTCATTTTATTTTTGCATAGATGACATAGGAATATGTCAATAGTTTTCCATTTTCCATTTTCAATAGTTTTCCATTGCCCAGTAAGATAAATCCAAATTTCCTAATGTGAATTAGTTGGCCTTCTGTTATTTGTCTCCTCCGTATATTTATAGCCTAATTTCTCACTAGTCTTTTTTGTTCTTAGACTAAAAAATTCTCTTTCTTGACTATGGACCAAGATTCACTCTCCTTGGTATTGTGAATCTCTTCCACCTCAGATTGGGGAGCACTTGCCTGACCTAGGTTAGGTTCCTTTCTCCTGCTTTCCTTGGATTCTGAATATTTTCTTGTTCACCATTAATTGTAAGCTTTGTGAGGGCAGTTGCTGAGTCTATCCTATCATTGTTACATCTCAACTTTTAGTAGAACGTTCAACATTTTTGAATGAATGAATGAATACTCAATACAATCAGTGTAAAGGACATGTTTTGCACTAAGTGATAAGTTACACCTAGATAACTGTTTATATTGCTTATTAACTTCAGACAATTCTGATTTTATGCCTTTTTCTCTTTTATACCCAAATCTAAGTTGCACATTGTTAGTTTTGGAAACAAAACGAGTAGTTTATTGTTAAAAATTTAAATGGTCAAAATGCCAGCTGTATTCTCTGAGGTAAAAATAGTAATTCATATTCCAAAGAGGGGCTAGACTACTAAACTAAGTATCTTCTGGAACATTACCAGAAGCAGTATAGAAAAAGAAAGTTTATTGAAATATTTTAATTGATAAAATTAGAACACTATTGAAAAAAATAGTGAAATATTATTTTAGATATCCATATAAAATATCTTTAAATTCCAGTGGATTCTGGCTCATATATATTTTAATAAATAGTCCCATTAACATCTTGATATGCTTTAGTATTTATTGCATTTGAAATACTCTAACATTACTAGAAATAAGTTCTTAGTTTCCCAACAGGTGATGTCTTGAATTTTCACATGGGGAATTTTAGCATTTATTCTTAGACTTTAAGTCTCTATATCATATTGAAGAAATGGACTATAATTTCTTAAATATAGCCATTTGAGATGAGTAGCTTGCAACTCTGGGGATGAGATAAAAGTGATATGACCTCAGGACTATAAGAATTCATACTTATATGTACTTGGTCTTTGAAATTTTTATATTGCTTTCGTAAATCTTTCTCTTGACTTTGGTGTCCTGTGTTCCTATGTGTTCTCACTCTGGACCCTTAATTTATTCATTCAGTATTATTTTCCTTGTCATTTTGACCTTTGTAGGTCATCAATTCATCCAGATACACCAACTCTTTTTTATAATTAAGGACTATATTTATTCTATATATTATAAATTCTAAGAATAGAATTTTAAATTCTATTGCTACACTAAATTCTGAGTTTTTAATCATAAAAGATTTTTTGTTTTGTTTCCATTTCCCTAAAGAATTACTTTTCACATTACTTTTTGCAATGTGTTTTTGGTAATCTTAGTAAAGTTACTAAAATAAAAAAAGGAGAGACTTTTAAAAACCATTGGTTGCCTCAGACTCTACTTGCAATATATACGTATAGACTAGTTCTGGTCTCCAAAAAAATAAAAAAGTTTTTTGCAGCAACTGCAGAAATAAGTCCTATTAGCAAATACTGTGCTGAAGAGAAAACCACATTGAGTATGAACAGCATAACTGTAGGCCTGGAAAAGGTCAAGAACACCTCTGCCTCACTCCTATTTGACAAAGTTGGCATACTAAATCTGTTCAGTGTTAATGCAACGTGGCATGGAGAAATCTTTCCCTTTCCAAAATTGTTAGTATATTAACCATTTCATATTCATGCCTTCAGTGCTTAAAGTTAAAAATAATACCACTTCTTTTGTAACCTTGAAAATAAAATAGAATAAAGCTTCTATAGCTGCTGGCAAGCTTGAAACTGACATCATGCCAAACACTGGAACTAAGCAGAAGCCAGTAGCAAAAGAAAGTGCCACCCTTGTTGACACTCTGGCACACTGAGTCAGTTTGAATGAAGAGCTGTGTGGAAGTGATAAATAGTCCAGACTATTTCTCCTTAATCACATTGCAGGAAAGGAATAGAGGGAGGAGAAGAAATCTTGCCAATTCCTCTCTTCAGTGGGACTTCTTATTTTCTTCCTCTTGTAATTGTCAATAATTTGTGACTTTTCTGGTTGTGAATTGTTTTGATTTAAGTGATATTACTTAGTTCTCAATGAAAGAGACTGACTAACTCATCTTGATTTTAATTTCAAGTAAACATGAAAGATACACTATTTATTGCAAGAAAAAAAAAAAACCCAGATGCTTTTCATCAATCCGTTCATAGAACATACTGATACAGTTTCCTGTTTAGTCTATATTTCTTGATAAAATACATGAAAAATAAAAAAACTCTCTGGAACTAAACCAGAAACTTTAAATGTTCATGAAAGGGGAAAAATAAAATAAAAATATCGGTTGAGGAGCCTAACCATTGTAGATTGAGTTAATATCTCCTGTTATCTGAGAAAGAAGCTTTTGATTGGACACAAAAATATTTTCTCTTTAAGAAATATAATGGTGGAAATATGGCATGGAATGGCGACACACAAAATGTAGTTGCTGGACCCCTGTTAAGTGCTAGAATGCACATCATTAAGCAGTACAAGAATAAATTCATAGCAGCATAGCCAGAGACTTCAGAGCAAACTGCCTAGATAGAAAGGGAGCTTTAGAGAATATTATAGTCTACTCTTATGCATAAATATGTAAATTAGTTAACAGATATTGGTATATTATTACCAGAATCTCAGATTCTGTTTTGGCATTTGGTATTAATGAAATCAAGCATGAAACCACACATCTTCCTGGATCCATATTTAGTTAGTGCTTTTTCTCCTTATTTCTTAAAATATACAAATCTTTGCAAACTTCTAAGGAGGTAAAACAAATTGTATATTATTAAATTAAATCCTTCTGATACATATATATGATAAATAGAAAACTTGAAAATAACTATGTAAAAACACTGGTTTAATTAGCCACTTCATTCAGGCGTCAATTCATTCAGGAAAAAAAATAGTCCAGTAATCTCTATTTTTAACTTGTCAGGTCTGCTAAAACTGTCTTCCAGGTTGCTATATGTAAACACACCCCAGATTTTATAACACATAATTAAAAATCCCAATTCTAAATTATATTTGTGGATAATAACTCATGTTAATCAAATAATAATCATGACAGCCTTTAAATAAGTTTGAGGAACTACGTAACTGTGGCTTAAATTCTAAATTGTAAAATAACTGAGTGTGCAAATGAATTGGTTCAAGAACACATTGGATGGTTGAAGAGTTAGGGACACAGTCCATTTGCCTCTGCTGGAAAGCCTGAGTCGTATCCTAACCTATTAATCAAAGATTTCAACATGTAAGCTGTGAAGTTTGTGTCAGGTACATATCTTTGAAATAAAATTTAAATGCCTTCAACACCTGCAGAACAACTTTACGTTTTCAGGAAGATAGCGTTTTTGTGTTTGCTCATATTAGAAAAAAATTCTACTTATAAAGGAAAATAATTTTGAAGGTGCGATTGGTGTTAGCTCAGCAATTTAGATTTGAGAGAAACTTTTGAGATAAGGCTATTGAAGGGAGTAAGTTTGGTCAGTAGCACTTTGACTCCCACTCCAGTCCTGTTTCCACAACACACAGCCTCCTCAGGTTCACTGCTGTTCCCGCAGAGTGCATATTTTAGAGGCAGAAATGAGAGATGGAGGTGCTTCTCTTACTACTAATGACTGCAGTCCTCTGCCCCCTTCTTGCTGTTTGGGTGTAAAATTCCCAGTCATGTAATTGTAATAGTTAGATGCCTTAGAAATTTTGGCAGAAAGACATTTTATGTGAAAATTTAAAAATCTGCAGGAATGGCAAAATCCAATAAAATAACTATATATATATATATATATATATATATATATATATATATAGTATAAAACAAACAGCTGTAAAAGAGCAGGCTTGATAGTTTACCCCAAAGTGTCAAATTGGATGTGTCATATACCGATAGGTACAGAGCCTTTTCCCATAGTCCAGCATGTGCCTAGTGCCATGGTTTTGAAACTGTGCAAGGTTCCCAGGATGCTTAGCTAATTCATAGAGGCACACAGGATATTTTTAAATTTCAAGGAAAATATAGAGGCATCTATCAGACACTATGTAAACTACCATATATAAGTTGTTTGGTCTTTACTTCTTAATAAAATTGAGTGATTGGATTTTTCTTTTGTCCAAAACATACAATGAAAAATTGATTGAACCACTGAGGGTGCCTTAAACCAAAACAGTTTAGGAACTTTTGGCCTACTCGAGTGTATATTCATTTTAAAAATTACTGTCATCTTTTCTAACCTGAAAGTTATTCTTGTCCTATCGTATTGCCAACCACAGAACAGAATATTATAACAAACTTTAATTTGTACTTATAGAGCTATATATAATATTATGAAGATAATTAATTCATGTGTCTATACCAGTTGATTTATTTGCCTATATGATTTCAAGCATTCAATTATTGTTTATTTGCTTTAATTTAATCAACTCAATTTCAAATAGGCAACTACAAATGGAGAGGTACTTAAAATGAGACAGCCTGGACTTGGAATCAGGTTTTGCCTCATTGTACTCTTTGTCCTTAAGCAAGCTACTGAGTTTCAGTTTCCTCATCTTCACAACAGATTAAGAAAACCCATTTTACTGAATTGTTACAAAGATTAAATAAGATTACATATGAAAGAGTTCCTAGCACTATGTCTTGTTTTATTAGCTTATTTATAAATGATAAATACCGAGATAAGACAATGCCAGCAAAACATAGATCCTGTTTTTTAAAGAAAAAGGATTCTAAAACTACACCCAGCCTTTATTTGCATTTCATATCTTATTGATATGACTCACTCTGAGTTAGGATCAAACTCACTCTGCTTTACCTGAAATGAGGCTTCCTCTGATTGAAGAAAATAGTAACTGCAGAAAAGCAGTACAGTGCCGATAGAAACATTTGTTTCATTTGATACAACCTTAACCTTAACTGTTTTCATTATAATCACCAAGTTCAAAACTTTTTCTGTTGTCATTTTTCACTTTTTTTTTTTTTATCAGAGCTCATGTTGGAAAAGATCATATGATTTTTAGAACATGTATTTAGTCACTGTTTTGGTTGTATAAAACTAGAAATATATTCTTATACTCATTCTGCATTTTAACACATTGATTAATTTTTCAGAAATGTGCTAAATAAAATAGCCATATAAAGTTACTGATTGAAATATTTAATTGCTTTATGAGATTAGCTTAAATAAATAGAAGTCGATGAGCCAAGCTTAATAAACTTAAAATATGTTGTATTTACTCTTCATCAGTTTTCTGAACAGTATTTCCGCTTCCAATAAAAAAGGAAACTCTCAGTTAATTAGTTCCTCATACACCACAATAAAATTAATGTTTAGGAGTTAAATACCATAAACTTCCTCGGGCATATTTGCTGATGTGTTCCTGTTTTCAGTTAATGTCACATGTTTCATTGTTTAATGGGGGTATCATGTGGGTTCCATTATATCTGTCTTGTGCAAAGGGTCTATGTGTCTGGTATTTTAGGAGACTACATGCTAATTTCTGATTTAGCTGTGTCAGCTGACATACAGGTCGTTGACAGTCGGTGCTGAAACAATCACCAAATCACAAGCTAAAAACCATTGATATGGTACACTTTTATCAAACTGACATAATAGGAGACATGTGTTGTCAAGATCACACACTGTAGGCTCTTTGTAAATAAGCAGAGAGAAATGGCTGTAATCATATCTTCAGGCTTCAGTGTTGTGTGTGTTAGAATTATAGTGACCAACTCTTTCCCCTCTACACCCCACTCTCAAAATCATGTAAACCAATGACTTTAGGAGAGCCCGACTTAATTGTAGAGCTTTGCAAATATCTTTTTTTTTTTAAAGAATCGCTTTATTACCTGAACAGCCAATCATTTAAATTTTCATTTGAAGGAAGTTAGATTAGTGGCTCAAAAATATGAAATGATTGAAAAATGAGAACTGGGTTTAAAAATGTATACAACATTCCATAATTATATGGTGACAGCCACCATCCAGTTCTGATGGGAGAAGTGTTTCCAGGTCAATAAAATATATATATTTTTTTATTAAAAAATGGAGCTGATAGTATTTTTATAAGATTTATCCCTGAAACAAGGGAGATGTCTCTGTTGTGGCAGTCATGTTATTATAATTTGATATATTAATAAAAGTAACAGCTTGTAACTGTGCAGTTATCATTTATAAAAACATAGTCACATTTTAATCATCATAACTCTGTGAGATAACTGATCTATATTAGTAACCAGTCCTCCTCACATATACACACTACCACCACCAAAACACATACACACAAATAAAAAAGCGAAAACCCTTTCTTTGATAAATTCCTCAGATTTTATTAGACCATAACTATAGCTAATTTTTTAATCCATCCTGTTTGCTTTTTAATGATTAATAACACAAGAATGCCATTCAGTTTAAACCTAAAGCCAGTTCGGCTCGGTATTCTCTTTTTGACGTGATTCTCCTCCTCACAATGTTCATGTATCAAATGGAAAGAGTGGCTAGCACCTCTGCGCTATCAGCCAAGAGGCCTCAAAATGTGGTACTACTATATGAATTTGCCATAGTTGAGTCTAACTCTTAGATTTCTGGGTTTATATTTTTGTTGCCACGCAAGAATAGAATCTCATCTTAGTGGTTGACTCAGGCTAAGCTCATCAAACTGAAGTATAAATGCAGAAGAGCAATACATTATTTTATTTGAATAAATGTAACTGTTCACGATGCTGGACAATGGCAATCTCCCATAAGCATACTCTTGCACTGTAGAAAGCTCCATTAAATGGCAAATTTTTGTCATGAGATTGATTGGAAACTATGGAAGCAGAAAAATATTTAGCAAAAACAGGCTAACATTTTGCTTCAGACTCTACAATAGATACATATTTTCCACGAAGACAGAAAAAGTCATGATCTTGGAATATAATATCATGTGAAATAGGATACTGCATTAATTTTGTTACAGGTCTAGCTGCTGTAAAAGTCCAAACTAATACTAGCTTGAACATGGTAAGAGAATATTTTTCACTCACACAACAGTCCAAGCCTTGCTTATGTGGCAGCTCCGTGATATCAAGACCTATGCTTGCTCTGTTACTTATTACACGGCTCTCCATAAATTGTGGCTTACACCTCATAATCTTAAATATCTCATCCAGCTACCAAATCCCCATTCCAGCCAATGGAAAGGGCAAAGGCAGGGGAGAAAGAACTAAAACAACCTTTTAAACAGTAGTATTTCCCTATTAATTTATTTTGGCTCTATTTTCAAAGAGTATATATGAACATTTCTCAAACCTATTTATATGAGGTCCGTCCAGGAAGTATCCAGCCATTGTTAATAATATAAGGAGAATGAATGTTTACGTAACATAGATGTAACCAGGCAGCCAAGGCGAGTGGACTGTAACGCGCATGCGTGGACAATGACGGCTTCACAGCACCAGTGGGTAGGGAGCAACATGCTATTGAGTGTAAAGTGTGGCCATTGCATTCAAAATGAGCAAGTAGAGCAATGAATCTGCATCATATTTTGGGTTAAGCTTGAACATTCCTCTTCGGAAACTATTTGGATGACTCAGAAGGCTTTCGGGGATGATGCAATGAGTGCAGCTCAAATAATAGTGTGGCACAAAATACTTCAAGGATGATCGAGAATCTATTGAAAGAGAATCTGTTGAAAGTGATCCACGTTCTGGAAGGCCTGCAACAAATAGGACACCTGAGAACATTGAACGTGTGCAGCTTAGGTTAAGAGACACTGGGAGAACTGTGTGAGGTCCCAAGGTGCCTACTTTGAAGGGGACTGAGGCATTGTTGTCCTGTGTACAATGTTTTTGTATCTTTGTATGTTCTTCAATAAATGTCTCTATTTTTCATCTTACCTGGCTGGATACTTTCTGGACGGACCTCATAGAGTCAGCTCATAATCCTCTTCTCATTTTTTCTAATATATTAAAGACAGCACATGCTAAATGCACAAACCTCAAATGATGGAGAAGTACAGAAAACAGAAGCTAAAAATTATCTACCTACACTCATACACTTCACACTGCTATAATCCCACTTCCCAGGGGTAACTACTGTTAATTTGGTGCATATTTTTCCAGAAGTAAACACAGATATAAATATGCATTTATTATATACATCTGTCATATATCTAGTTATAGATATGTAATATATAGGATGATAGCATATTTGTGTATTATAATAGGCATGTATGATACATATATGATACATGTATGATACATATATGTACATATATTATATATGTACATATATAATATATACTATATAATATAAACGTATGCAAGGATATATGCTATATGGACTATAAATTACTTACAAATATAAAAAATGTGTCATGGACATCTTTCTTCTTCTATACTTTCAGACATAAATTATCCCATATCATATTTCCTTATGCTTGGATATATCATATTTTATTTGGGTTCTCCACCAGTGAACACTTGTCTACAACATTTACAGTTCCAAACAATGCAACAGTGAATATTTTTGCATGCACATATTTGCCTCCACTGAATTCTTCATGTAACCACCTTCTTTCCCTCTATATGATCTTTTACTTTAGTTTATTTGTTCGTTTCTGAACATTTTTCAACTGACAGATTGCCTCTGATCTCTACTGCTGTCTGAGTCGGTTCATGGAGTATTTAAAGCATTCAGAATTGGTCCAAGTGGGCCATGAATAAGCAATGATCAGACTTGTAATTTGAAACTATTAATTTGTGGCGTTAATAAATTCTGTCAGAAAAAAAAAATTAAACAAGGGGTCAGAATACCTTAGCAGTCTCAGTCCCATTCCATATTATTCTGTCCTGAGGCAAATCATTTTCCTCTCTGTGCCTTAGCTTTTTTGTCTTTCAGGCAGCCACAGTAATGTCTGCCCAACCCATTTCATAAGGAGATTGTAAAATTTAAATGGAATGAGTATATGCATTCCTAAAGAAGTAAACTCATTGTATAAGTGTAATATAACATTATTCATTAAATATATACTCCCATTTTGAAAATTTAGAATATATGTCATAATGAAAAAGATTTCAGGAATTTATGGTAGGTTACTATACTTCTGACCATTCAAGACATTTGTATTATGTATTTTATTTTTTCATTTTGAGAAGGGAGGGAAAATTTCATAACATTTCTTAATTTCCAAAGGTTTAAAATTTATCATTTTAGTAGAAACTTCTAGGCTGAGTCATCCCAAATGTATATCCCATAGGCTGACTGTTACAGTGATTTAGGAAGCTTCCCGTTCTCACCTGCAGACTACAGAGTTTGGATACACTCCAGGAGGTAAAATGTCTGTCAAAAGCCGTGATTGAGAGAAAAGTGGCATGGTTAGAAAAAGGCTGTCAAAAAATTAAATGCTTGCTAAGCCTTACTATATATATATATATATTTTTTTATATATATATTAGTATATATATATATATATTTTTTTTTTTTTTTTTTTTGAGACAGAGTCTCGCTTTGTTGCCCAGGCTAGAGTGAGTGCCATGGCGTCAGCCTAGCTCACAGCAACCTCAAACTGCTGGGCTCAAGCAATCCTACTGCCTCAGCCTCCCGAGTGGCTGGGACTACAGGCATGTGCCACCATGCCCAGCTAATTTTTTCTGTATATATTAGTTGGCCAATTAATTTCTTTCTATTTATAGTAGAGACGGGGTCCCGCTCTTGCTCAGGCTGGTTTCGAACTCCTGACATTGAGCAATCCACCCACCTCGGCCTCCCAGAGTGCTAGAGATTACAGGCGTGAGCCACCATGCCCGGCCTAAGCCTTAATATTTAAAGTACGAAATGAAACAAAAATTGCATTTGATTTGGTTTACTGTAGCTTATAAGAATGTTCCAAATTCCTACTTTCTAATATTTGAATCATTTTGGATGCATTTTCTTGATACCATTCATTTCCTCATAAGACTCAGAGGCAAAATGTAGACACAGTATTCTAATATATGAATAGATCTGATGTAGAAGCAGTTCCTTAATTAATGACTCTCTGAGCAGCTTAACATGAGTTATTGTAAAGTAGTTTAAATGACTAGTAAGGCTGGAATACAGAAGGAAAAGGAGGCTTTTTTGATTCATTGTCACCTTTTCATGGATACTCAGATTTCTTAGATAATTAATCCAGGAATTTTCATTGATTCACTCTCCAATTTATGGACAAAGAGGTGAAGAAGAATGCTGTATCTTTTATATGCAGAAATGTCTTCCCATTCTAAGAGGTGTTTCTTAAAAGAGTTCATAAATTAATCTTTTTCTAAACTAGCCAACTAGGTAACTATTAAATTATGATAAAGTTTTCATTTGCTATGCCACATTAAAAAGTCATAAAAATATATTTTATTTTTAAAACATCTTATTGAAAAAAAGTTGGCCTGTGACAAAGCAGTTAAGAACTAACAATTACCTCATAATATAGTCTTTTAATATAGCTATATAGTCAAATAAGAGCTAATTTATTAATTTTACTTTCTCAAATAAAATTCATATGAAATATTTATATTCATTACTTAACATTCTAGGAAAGTTAATACAAAATATTAGCGTTTCTCATGAAGTTTTAAATGTTAGTCATATTATGCTATTCCAGCAAATCTAAAAAGGCTTTACAGATTTTCTACATTTAGAAACTCCTTTATCTTAATGTGCGTATACCAAATCAATTGTTTTTGGTTTCCTCAAGATGGTTTAGGAGGGAGAATGGTTATAAATTTAACTACTTACCATGAGGGAGAAAGCATAGCTGAGCTTATTGCATAAGGAAGCAAATTTCAACTTAGTTGGATTTTGGAAAGTCTAAAGTGACACATATTTTAACTTGGTTGGTTTTCATAAAGTCTAAAATGATATGAAACAATCATGACAAAGAAGGATTTTGTTTCTATTATTTTTTATTTGTATTTATTTTTATATGGAATATCCCTTTTCTAGTAGATAATGAAATCATACGAATTTGCTAACAAGAATCCATCATACTAATGGATTCTTGTTAGTGAAGAGAAATCATTTTAAGACTTCAGAAATGCATATTATCTATTTTCAATGCCAAAGAGGGTAAGAATTTATAAAAGAAAATTATGGAATATTATAAAAGAATTACTATTATTTGAAAATATGTTATAAGAGATTATTTTATTCTTTACCTTCTCTGTGTCCTAATTTCCTCAAATCCCCAAACTGTAGGCCTCTCTGTTCCCTTTCATTTTCTGACCTTTTATTATTTGTAACTGAACATTGTGTTTGTTTGAATTAAAACCTACACAAAAAGCTAATTTGTTACTTATTTGTATAATGATTTGCTTATAATCTCTTTCTTCTGCTAAACCTTAAGTTTTTGATATGCCAAGTGTTATTGCCTGTATTTGGTATTTGTTAATTTCTTAATTAAATGAATTCTTCCTTCATTTATTCAGTCAGTAAACATTTTAAGCCTTAAGTGCATCAGGCATTATGCTAGGGACTGAAGGTGTAAAGATGAGTAACACATAGTCCCTGCCTTTAGAATGCTCATAGTCTAGTTGAGGAAAATGCAATTGATATGGTCTGAATGATTATGTCCCACCAAAATTCATATGCTAAAGTCCTAACAGTCAAGGTGATGGTATTAGGAGGTGGAACCTTTAGGGAGATGATTAGGTTATAAGGGCAAAGTCCTTATAAAAGAAGCCCCCAAGAGCTGCCTGCCCTTTTCAAGCAAGAAGGCACCATCTGTGAATCAAGAAACAAGTGTTCATCAAACGCAGAATCTGCTGGTGCCTTGATTATGGACTTCCCAGGCTCCAGAGATATGAGAAATAAATGTTGGTTTTTTATAAGCTACCCAGTGTATGATATTTGATTGTAGCAGCCCAAATGAACTAAGACAAGAATATAAGCCATTGTAATATCTTAGAGATACGGATATTTTAAGGGAAGTCTTTGGAAAGGGAATTAATTTAAATCCAAGAGTGTAAGAGGTATCAGTAAAGGATTCTTAGTGTGTGTTGGGGGGGGGGGGCTCTGACTTAAATACTAAAGGGTAAAGGCAACTAAGCAATTAAAAAAGTGGTTGGGGTGGAGGGACACAGAAAGAACAATCTAGGCAGATAAAACAGCCTGGCTAAAGACTGGAAAGCAAGAGATAGAATAGGGTTCACATGGACCTATAAAGAATTTGGTGTTAATAGTAATCTATAAGATAAGAAATTATGAGTGATTCACAGTTTGAAGACATACGAGACCAATACAGGGAAATATTTATAGACATTACATGCTGGAAGATGTGAAAAACCACTGAAAGGCTAAAACACAGATTGAGATCATAATGGCTTCCATCCATCCACCCATCCATCTATCCATCCATCCATCCATCCATCCATCCATCCATCCATCCATCCATCCATCCATGTCAAGGCATAGTTTTCTTGTTCACTATTGCATTTTTCAGCCCCAACACATAGTATGTAATCAATATTTATTTCACTTTTTAAATAGAGGAATTAATATTTATTGAGACCCTGTAATAAGTGCCGCAAGAAACTGAATAGAGAATTAATGTCTTTAGCAGAGCACTAGAGCTTGGAAGACTGATAGGCTCTTCTCATAGAAAGAAATGTAAACCTGGGAGTCAAAAGGAACAGATCTTAGTGATTGAATCGCCATAGAGGGGTGAACGGGAGGGAGAAATGAAGGATACTTTGATATTTACAGTCCAGGTGACTGGGTCTCATCATTAAGTAAAGTGAAATACCAGGAGTAGAAGCAGATCTTCAAAGAAAGATGATGACTTGAGTTTTGCACATGTGGAGATTGAGCTTCCTATGGGACAGCTAGAGAGGATTGATCTGAAAAAGAAAGTGGGAGAGGTCTAAGCTGGAGTCACTGATTTGGAATATATTAGTTTTTATATAGCTGTTGAATCATGAGATTGGATAAGATCATTCAGATAAAGTGAACAGAATGAGAATCATAAGATTAGATAACATTATTCAGATAAAATGAATAAAATGAGAAAAACCAAGCATTGAGCATTAGACCCCAAGGAATACCAATATTTAAGGGATGAGTGAAGGAAGGTAGAACTGCCTATTATAGAAATAATAAAGTCAGCATGAGCAAAGTATGAGGAGAGCAAGGAGAGCATGTTTTAAGAAAGCCAAGGGAGTATATGTGTAGTTAGAGAAGGGGGGAATCATTACTATTAATAATTAGCTGTTGTGGAAATATGTTCATTAAAATTTGGCAAGTCAGAGGTCATTAGTAAATTTATAAAGCTTTTCTAAAAAAGTATATGTATTGAGAACTAAAGTGTAGGAGAAGGATTTGAGATTATCACTGAGTGATAGACTAGTTTCTAACAATTTAGATGATGAGACAAAGTAGATGGTGATTTTACAGGGGGTTTTGTTTTTTAGCATTGGAGATAACTGTGCATTTAGTTAAAGACAATTATGTACACATTTCTTACCTTGGTATTTAAAGTCCTCAATAGCGTCTAATCAAACATATCAATATTTCTTGCTACTATATGAAATGGGTTCACCTACAGACTGGTTCAGGAAGACATTTTGTTCACTCACTTCTTTGATCCTGGAGTACTTCTTACTTTTGGGCTCATTGATTTATTCATTCAACAAACATTATTGAGCAGCTCCTTTACACCAGGCATTGTGACTCATAGACTTCTCTCATTTTTTTCTAGTTCTTATTTTTTATTCAAGGCCTAATTCAAACCCAGCCTTCCACTGATTTTTTTTTCACATTGATTCAAGCTTGTAAAAACTCTTCCTTTCTCTGGTAATTGTTGCCTTTATTATTCCTTTAACATCATATAATTTTGATTCACTTTCCATATATGTTTTATTTTCATAACTGAAAGTGTCATGAAAGCAAGGGTTGACTCTTATTTCTTTGTGTTCTCCACATCATAGTAAGAGTTTGATATATGTTAATGGAATGAACATTAAGTCAATGTATTATGAAAATTGAAGTATACATTTGCATAATACTTTAAAAGTAGTAAATGTTTTCTAAAACTTAATTTTTTTCCTCATTAAAATAGTAATGACTCCTAGTACTTATTAACTGTGGGATCATCCTTGATACTCTTTATTAACTTTGTAGGATGGGAATAATATCTATCCTACTATGTTGTTTTAAAGATTAAATGAGATTTTATATACACATATGTTTATATGTATATGTAATATATTTTTAACAGAATACTAAAAGCCAACAAATATTAGCTACCCACATTTCAAATCAGTGGAAGAATAACAAATTATTCAAAAAAGATATTGGAATAATTAAATAACTATTTTGGAAAAATGATATTTCTTTCTTAAACCATGCCAAAATAAAAGCTCAAAGTATGATTTTTTTTGTCACATTTTTCCTATATCTCTTTTCTTCATCAAATTAGTTATTAAGTCTGTCTCCCAAAGCTATTCCCTCCTCTCCTTCCCTCCTGATTAGTTCAGGTCATTATCATTTCCCACTGATTTACTGCAATAGTTTTTAACATGTGTTTGTCTCTAGCCTCTCCCTCTTCCGGTCTATCTACCCCTTGTCACAAAATTGATCTATCTGAAACACAAAGCAGACTATGTCACTTTCCTGCTTAAAACCTTTCAGTGTCTTAACATTGCCTTCAAAGTAAAACATAAGACTCTGCATGATACAAGTCATACTTGCTTCTTTAGCTGCAGTAGTTCACCATTCCTTTTGTACATCAGAAACACTGGGGGTAATAAAAGTATCCCTGGATGTAGGGGCCAATATAAGATAGTGGTTATTGTTAGCACTGCCCTATGAATAGCGGGGGGCTCCTCCCAAGCAAAAGGCATCCACGAATCCTTTATCAGCCCATGGCATGCAAAAAAGCAACATGAGATGAAAGAACACAATTTCCTTCCAAATTTCCATCCACAGTGTCCTTGTTAACTTCATTTTGCCTTTGACTCCTACAAAACCTTCTCCACCTAGAAAAAGGAGTGGTAAGAGCTGGGTGGTTTGGGTACCTAATCTGAGAAGATGATTAATAAGAGCAGTCCTCCTTGCACTAAGTGGCAGAGGCTCACTGTATGACTCTCTAACATAAAGAATATATGGAAAGTAGATGGCAAAATGGTTCTGAAGTATAATTTGGTAGTGAAAGTGGCCATCTTTTACAGTGGTCCCTAACCTTTTTGGCACCAGGGACCATTTTCATGGAAGACAATTTTTCCACAGATGGAGGGGGGGATATGGTTTTGGGATGATTCAAGGACATTATATTTATTGTGCACTTTATTTCTATTATTATTACATTATAATATATAATGAAATAGTTATACACTCACCATAGGTTGGGGACCCCTATTTTAAGAGGTACCTTAACAAATATATCTTCTTTATCTAGTCACTTTCCAGGTTAAGTTATTTCTTTGAGGTTCCAAAATACCTTCTATACTCTTCTACTTTACTTATTGTATATTTCGATTGGTTGACATGGAGATCCCCTTACTTGATTAAGAACTTCTCTGGGCAAGGATTGTGTGTGGGAGTGGTGGTGTGTGGGTGTGTGTATGTGTGTGTAGGTTTTAATTTTTATATTTCCCAGCACCTAGAGAAGGCAATCTGGTATTTGTCAAGGAGGCAAAACAAAAACAAACAAAAAACTGTGAAAGGGAAATAAAAGAATGAATCTCCACATTTCAGTGAAGATAATGCCATAAAACTTAGAACTTTTGTATGAATTCAGTGGATAAAAGGCCATGTAATGTTGACCTTGGTTAAAGCCACATCTGCTTTTCATATTCTTCCTCACCCTAAATACACTTGTTGAAAAAATTGTTTTTCTTAGTCTGTGTTACATAGCATAGAAATGAATCCTTCATAGTATTACTAGAGGTAATTAATATCTAAATATTCATAACTATAATGCTGATGCAATTAACATGCTTTCAGAAGGGTTATTTAATACTAGCTATATCATTTGTGTCAATAAGACACTATAAGCTAGCTTGTATTCTGAAAACAGTTGACTGTGATGCCTCAGTATATTTTTTAAGTTTTTGAAAAATTTTAATTTTGAGTTGGAATTTTCCATGGTTGGCCTTGAAATAAGAAGAAATTAATTTTGGAAAGGCTTAGGGAAAAATTGCTCAAATGGTTAAAACCTAGGAAAGAGTAAATTACTTTTAACTAGTTGAAAGTCAATTTGAATAACTTACACATGGTTGAACTTTAAAAGTCAGAATTTTCCATTATCTGATTTTTTACTAAGTAAGTACCTCATGAGTTATTTACAAAACAAACCTGTTGTAATATTTCTTTAGTACAGTTAATTGAGGGATGGTACAAATAGATGACAGCATTTAGTTGAATAAAAGCTCTTTTTTTCCTGCAACTTCTGAATTTCTCCTTTGCCATCGCGAATGACCGCTGACCTTGTTTGTGATGTTTTATAGACCTTGTGTCCATTGTAGAACAGGGACACATTCATGTAATATATATTTATTTTTTTGAAATTTAGTTAAATTGCTGTATTGGAAATTTTCAGTTGTTTTAGCTGCATTTACTTTGTAATTTGGGGAATATATCAACCCAACTAATTCTTGATGATCTGGGCCTGAAAAATTGGTAGTAAGGTAGACTTGTTTTAAGTTACATGTGTTCGTGTGTTGAATGGAGGTGGTTGCAATAATGTGGTGCCTCAAACACAACCTTTTTTAAATTGGTTGACATCTTATTTATGATTATATTAATATATTTATAGCTTGGAAACTATATATGATTAAAGATATATAATATCCATCGTAGTCTTTTAAATTCTTGCTACCAGTCTTCCACAATTCTCTTAACACCAAATCCATTGATGTATGGCTGTGTGTGTCAAACATATGTATGAGTTTGTTATGGCTGCCTTAACAAAATACCTCCGACTGGGTGGCTTAGACAACAGAAATTTATTTTTTCAGAGTTATGGAAGCTAGATGTCTGAGATCAAGGTGTCAGCAGGGTTGTTTCTTCTGAGGCCCTTTCTTGTTGGCCTGTAGATGGCCGCCGTCTCTCTGTGTCCTCACCTGGTCATCTCGGAGTCTGTGTTGTTTGTGTCCTAATCGCTTCTGCTTATCAGGACACCAGTCATATTTGATTAAGGCCCACACATGACTTCATTTTGCCTTAATTGCCTCTTTAGAGGCTCTATCTTCAAATGCAGTCACTTCTGAAGTACTGGGAGGGTGAAGGCTTCAACATATTAGTTTGGGGAGTTTGGGGAGGAGGTGACACAAGTCAACCTATAACACATATATAAGATTATTTAGCTTGTATAAATGTTTCGTATATGGGCATACCTTGTTTTATTGTGCTCCAGTGTACTGCATTTCACAGATATTGCATGTTCTACAAATTGAAGGTTTGTGGCAACCCTTTATTGAGCAAGTCTACTTAGTGCCATTTTTCTAATAACATGCTTGCTTGATGTCTCTGTGTCACATTTCAATAATTCTTGAAATATTTCAAACGTCTCCATTATTATCTGTTATGGTGGCCTGTGATCAATGTTATTTATATTACAATTGTAACTATTTGGGGGCACCATGAACTGTACCCATATAAGATGTCAAATTCAATCCATAAATGTGTGTGTTCTGACTTTTCTGGTGACTGGCTGTTCTCCCATCTCTGTATGTCTCCTTTGGCCTCCCTATTCCCTAAGACACAACAATATTCAAGGTTTTCAATATTGAAGGTATTAAATTAGGCCAATGAATAACCTACAGTGGCCTCCAAGTGTTCAAGGAAGAGCCACACATCTCTCACTTTCAACCAAAAGCTAGAAATAATTAAGCTTAGTGAGAAAGGTGTGTCAAAAGCTGAGATAGCCTGAAAGCTAAGCCTCTTGGGCCGAACAGCCAAGCTGTGAGTGCAAAGGAAAAGTTCTTGATGGAAATTAAAAGTGCCACTCCAGTGAACACATGAATGATAAGAAAGTAAAATAGCCTTATTACTGATATGGAGTAAGTGTGCGTGCTCTGGGTAAAAGAACAGAGCAGCCACAACATTCCCTTAAGCCAAAGCCTAATCCAGAGCAGGGCCCTATGTTCAATTCTGTGAAGGCTAAGAAAGGTGAGGAAGCTGTGTAAGAAAAGTTTGAAGTTAGCAGAGGTTGGTTCTTGAAGCTTAAGGAAAGAGGCTGTCACCATAACATAATAGTGCAAGGTGAAGCAGCAAGTTATCCAGAAGATTTGGCTAGGATCATCGATGCAGAGGTGGCTACACGCAACAGCAGAGTTTCAGCATAGTCAAAACAGCCTTCTATTGGAAGACGATGACACCTTCATAGCTAGAGAGAAGTCAGTGCCTGACTTCAAAGAACAGGCTAACTCTCTTGTTAGGGGCTAATGAAGCTGATGAATTTAAGCTGAAGAAAATGTTTATTTACCGTTTTGAAAATCCTAGGGCTTTCAAGAAATATGCTAAATCTATTCTGCCTGTTTTCTATAAATGGAACAAAGCCTGGATGACAGCACATCTGTTTATAGCATAGTTTACTATTTCAACCCCACAGTTGAGACCTACTGCTCGCAAGAAACATTTTTTTTCAAAATATTACTGCTCATTGACCATGCACCCAGTCCTCCCAAGAACTCTGATAGAAATGGACAAGGAAATTAATGCTGTCTTCATCCCTTTGAACACAACATCCATTCTGCAGCCCATGGATCCAAGTAATAATTTTGACTTTCAAGTCTTACTATTTAAGATATACATTTCATAGGTTATCACTGCCACAGATGGTTATTCCTCTGATAGATAAAGTAAATTGAAAAACCTCCTCTGAGCAAAGTAAATTGAAAACCTTCTGGAAACGATTCACCATTATAAATACTATAATGAACATTCATGATTCATGGAAGAAGGTCAGAATATCAACATTAATAGGAATTGGGAAGAAGTTGATTTTAACCCTCATGGATGACTCTGAGGAGTTCAAGACTTCAGTGGAGGAAGTAACTACAGAAGTGGTGGAAATACCAATAGAACTAGAATCAGTTCTAGAATTAGTACCCTGGAGATGTGACCAAATTCCTGCAATTTCATGATAAAATTTGAATGGATGAGGAGTTGCTTCTTATGGTTGAGCAAAAGAAAATGATTTTTTGAGGTGGGATCTAGTCCTGGGGAAGATGCTGTGAACATTGTTCACAACAAATGATTTAGAATGTTACATAACCTTAGTTGATGAAGCAGTGGTGGGGTCTGTGAGGATTGACTCCAATTTTGAAAGAAGCTCTACTGTGGGTAAAATTCTATCACACAGCATCACATGCACAGAAACAAATTTTTGTGAAAGGAAGAGTCAACCAATGAGGCCAACTTCATTGTTGTCTTACTTTGGGAAATTGCCACAGCCACCTCAACCTTCAGCCACCACCACTCTGATCACTCCACAGCCATCAACATTGAGGCAAGACCCTCCACCAGCAAAAAGATTGTGCCGAAAGCTCAGATGATTATAGCTTTTAGCAATAAGGTATTTTTAAATTTAGGTTATGTGCATTGTTTATTCAGACATAATGCCATTACACACTTAATAGAATATAGTATAGTATACAAATACTATAAAATTATTTCACAGAACAATTCATGTGACTTGCTTTATCGTGATACATTATTATGATGCTTAGAACTGAACTCGAACTATCTCTAGGTATGCCTGTATACCTATATACATACACACATTTACACATAGACACTGTGGCATGAATGTAACATAATAGCTATTCACATATATGTGCATATCCAAAGGACCATGCTAATTTCATTATTATACATCCATGAATTTAGGAAATGAAAAATAATAATAATCTAATACATGAATATTTAAAAATTTTATGGAATAACCTGGATTTTAACTAATGAGCTTTAAATGTCCACATAATTTGTTATTAACAATTAGATGCTAGTAATGCAAAAGTGCCCAAAACATCTTTGCAGGTGTTTTGCCATCAATCCAAATTTAGGAGGAGCTCTGTCTCTAGGGTCAACATCCAAGTCATCTTTAAGACCTCCTACTGCTTAACCTCTTTAATGATGCTTCTGAAAACTTTATTCCTTGCCCATTGCCTTTTCATATACACATTTCTTCAAGACTGGAGTATGAAAAATTTCTCAACTTCCTGCCATAGGTCTCTTTTCCCTCTACTTTGTTCTATCACCTGTCAGTTAAACCAGTTTTCTCTTCAATCCCTTTGGCATGTTATACTCATGCTTTGATTCATTTCACCCTAACCAGAACATCTCTCCTCTCTTTCCACCTGCAAATCTTCAATGTCAGGGTCACTCTTCACCCCTGGAATTAGTTCTCCATTAGCTCCTATAGCACTCCCTGTTGGTCAGTACTACTCAGATAAGCACTTAATTAGAAAAGATACGAATAAAGTAGAGACCAAGTTTTGCTTTGTTTTATTATTTTTGTCTCCCACAGTGTGAGAGTTCTGATCACATGGTAGATTTTAGACATGTAATTGATGTCTAAATTAATTTGCAACAGGGGAAATAAATTATATAAAGTGGATTTTCACTGAAGAGCACCACAACTTTTACACTTTTGCTTTAGTTATAAGGTTATGTTCATTAAATGAGGAATACAAATGAATGACATAGTGTAAGCATTTCAATTGTCAGTTCCAATAGGCATACCATTCTGCTATATTAGCTGGTTTGCATGAATACAAATTCAGCTTTTTTTCATCCATATTTACAAACCCAGTAAACAGTGCCATTCTTCAATCAGTTGTTGAAGTGAAAAAGCTGGAAATGATCCTTGAGTCTCCTCTTACTCTCATTTGTAACAGTCATTAAGTTTTACCAGTTATACCCCTTAAATATCACTCGAATCCCCCCTCATTCTGCATCCCAGTGCCACCACCTAAAGTCCAGGCTATCATTCACTATTATACAGATTTCTGCATCTATTTATTTACTAGTTGGTTGCAGCTTCCAACCCCCAGCCCAAGTGATCTTACTCAACCGGTCCGTTTCCCACATTCATGGTTCCTTTTATCCTATAGGGTAAAGTTTATACTCTTTAATATTGTTTATAAAACCATATGTAATCTGGCACCTGACTCCCTCTTCCCTCCCTGCACTTTGTACTTCAGCGGTGCAGGGACTGGGCTATGACATAATACTTCCATGTGACTCTAAATCTTCATGAAAATCGCTTCCCCACCTGGAACGCTCCTCCTTCCCTTCTTTGCCTGGCTAGCTTTCACTTAATTCTCATTTCGGCTTAAACGTGACTTTTTGCTGGAGGCAGTCTTTGACCTCTTGACTAGGTTTGGGGCACCCACAGTGTAGTCCATAGCAGTATGTACTTCCCTGTCTTAACTGTCAATATCTTTTATAGTAATCGTTTAATTATCTTTTTATCCCACTAACCTATAAGCTCTGGGAAGACCAGATCCACGAAGGTAGATCCAGGTATTTTAAAGCCTAAAACATACAATTTGGGGGACCTTCTTTAGAATAAAAATACAAAAATTTTATACACATATACTTAGATACGAAAGTGCATATTCATTTATAATAAGAAATCACAACAAAGTATAAACTTGAAAAAACTGACAAATATGAAAATATATGGCAAATATAAAAATATATAGTGAACACACTACCAGGGTCCCTTCCCAGAAGCCCAAAGGTTAAGCTTCCTTAAATTTCCAGTAAATCTACATCTGCATCCTAGTCTTTTTCAAAGCTCTATTTATAGTACCAAGCGCAGTGCTTAACACCCAGCAGGTATTCAATAAATATTTTCAAATAAGTATATTTTTGAGTTATTTTAAGTTATATTTTCATGCGTGCAAAATTCAACAAGTCTTTCCTAAATTGGATTTCTAAAAAAAAATTTATATATTACTAAATTTTTCTTATGATTATTTTCAATTATTTGGTGTGGTCATATTTCAGATGACAAATAATGTACATTACTAATTATATTTGTTAGCATATCATTGAGCTTTATGCAAAATGTCTGCTGTATCTCCTTATTAATCAAAATAAAACTCTTGATTTGCATCAAAAATATGCAGAATAATCTGTATGTGTATATATATTAATATGTTTGTGCATGTCTGTGTTTTTATAGATCATATATAATAATAAAACTTCAAGATTAATTTTATGATTTTTTTTAAGAGAAAATCCTTTGGGGTGGGAAGCCATCTATTTTCTGTTTTATTTATAATATACATTTGTAAACATTTATCTCAGGAATAGTAAAGATGACAGTATTTTACATAAAAAACAAAAAAAATTTACTATGAATTTGTCTATATGGTATTATTTGAATCAAGAAAACATCATAGCTTAAATTTAAAAGATAAGCAACTTTGCTTATATCTTTAGAGGTTAATTTGTTCATATAAAAGTAAGTTTAGTTAAGTTCCATTTATAATAAGATTGTAAATTTGCTAAGGAGGTGCTGTGCTCATATCAAGATTGTGTGTGTGTGTGTGTGTGTGTGTGCCTGCAGCCCTCTGATCAATGCGCACTTTTTCCCCCATTTTCATAAATACATCATGAAAAAAGGATGAGGTTTCCGCCTTAATTGCTTGTGCCTTTTATTCACATTCCTCTCTCAGCCAGAATTGTGAAAAGAGTGTTAGTAAAAGGCTGCACAATAGAGCTTTTCATTAGGCCTCAGCAAGGCACACAAAAGAAGGCTTTTGGAAAGAGTGAATGCATGAGTTTAATTTGCAGGTGGAGAGTAGATAAAAGGTGCTGACGCCTCTATTATTCTCTTACTTAGGTGACCCTTACCCTGTTCAGCTGATCCCAACTACCATGGCAGCTGCTGCGGCAGCAACACCAGGCTTAGGCCCACTCCAACTGCAGGTAAGTCAGGAAACAATACAGAGGAGACAAAGGTTAAGTAAATATCAAAAACAGCTATTACCGTGTTAAAGCAAAATAAAACTGACTAGTGATATTTGTCACACACTCTGTTGTTTTAAAATTTATTTGTACTGATCCTCAACCAAAAGTTGAGTTGTTGATTCTTTTAATTTTTAGCTCTGTTTTCTGTACTTGAGAGAGCTTATTGTAGTTTTTTTTATTGCCTGATATGATTTGAAAACGTGAGCTGTAGTTTTGCTGTGGTTAGTATGAGCCATAATTTTGTCACAGGATGGTCCCCATCAAGAGAAAAAGAACAACAACAACAACAACAACAACAAAAAACCTGCAAAGGGTATTGAAACAGACACTTGTGGACCAAAGCTGCTTAACAAAAAATGCCTTTAAAATTGTTCAAGATACCTTGTATTATTGAAGCACTTTGTAAGTCCTTTTGTTCTCCTGCTAATGCCGGCTCAGTTGGTCAAGCAAGGAAAAATAGACCAAATACGTGGTGCCTAAATGAGCTCAACTTTATCTCAGACATCCCAATCGAGACCTTTTAAGCCCTGCAGAATACATACATATTCCCATATAGGAATGTCAGTGATAACTTTACCAGATGTCCAAGTGATATTAGAAATTTTGTCTCTGAGGTTGAAAAGAGAACCAAGAAAATTGTAGTAAAGGTCACTTTCATTAACTATTTAAATTTTTGAGTCAGCATTCCACAGAATGTTTCATAGTTTCTGTTGTTATGGACCTTCTAATTATGTAATTAATAGGAATAGAAGATCATCTAGTAATAGGAGTAATCTCCTCTTACGAGAGTTTTTATATGTTCTTTAGCCTGGAAGACACAGTATGCCTGTGAACCTAGATATAAAACAGTTGTGCTTAATAAAATTAAATTGTATTCATGAAAGCGCATTATCGCAATAGATGATCTTAGTCTGTAAGGAAAATATAGAATTATATTGTAGCGTCAAGAGGCAGATACATCTGGTCTGCACATGGGTTTGTCAGGAGACCTGGTGGGTTTCCGAAAGGCCAGTTGAGTTTCACAGGAGGAACTACCAGTGTGAAAGCTGAGACATACTGTGTTCTACAGAGGTTAATAACATTCATTTCTATTCTACCTTGTCTACGAAAAACTGCACTGTGAGTGTCTGTTTCTTTTGAGCTGGAAATACCTTGGGAAGTGTTAGAGCCATGGGGACAATAAAAGTAACATAACATTTGTTATCCTTTGAAATGACATCTGGGGAATAACTGTAACATGGAAAAATGACTGTAATAGGTAAAATTAAAAAGTCTAATGGAATTAAAGGAAGAGAGGAGAATATCCAGCAATAGATTTGAATGTGGGAATAGGAGTTTTAGAGATTTAGGATGTCAGTTTTCAAAACAAGTTAGACATTCTCGTTTCACCATTGGATGAGGAGTGAGAGGAAGTGAGGGCAGTTGGAGGCAACTGCTATGTTTTATTGCAGGACTTTAATAGAAAGCAGCTATTTAGTTAAGGAACAATCTAAACTTCTCTTTCTGTAGAGAGAGTATGAGAATATTTGATGCAAGTTAAGTTTTATTTCAATTCTTATGTCATCAGATTCTCTTAAGATTTCAAAATGTTAAAAAATAATTTTCTTTGTCACTACACAAGAAAAACTTTAGACACCAAACATTTGCTCTTATTTTAACTGTAATTTGATCTGTACATGGGATAAAAAGTTCCCTTTATGTTAAGTGGTATTATACCCATTAAAATTCATGAGTTTTAGTTAGAGTCTTCTCAAATAATCCACACTGTAGTATAACAAGAAAATTAATAATCCAAAACTTTTTTCATGGAAAGTCATCACCTACTGTTAAAACACATTCACATGAACACACAAACACACATATTTTTTGCATTGGGAAAAAAACAAGCTATTCAGATGCAAACACATTCCAAAAGCATGCCATGGCGGAGAATCTGACTTTTCTTTGAAGTAGACTGATGCTCACTCTGGCTAGGATGCCTACACTACCTCACTTTTCTACTTGTTCCTAACACAATATTCACACACCCCTGATCTTCACGTTAACCTTCCCCAGAACTGCAAAGGATACTTGTTACTCTTCCTCCTCTGGCTTTAAATTAGCATCCAAATTCTTTCCTTCTCCACAAGTCTGATGGGATAGGTCAGAGAAAGCTAACTCTTAATGCAATGCCTAGTCAGAAGTCTTACCATAAATAAGCCTTACCCCAAATTCACCCCACTCTTATAAACCTCAAAGGGAAAACTTTGAGAAGTTTTATCCTAGTAAAATATAATACATAAGCCAGTTTTAATGTTCTCCACTCTGCTTTTCATTATACTCTGTTAAATCTCTATTTTCCATCTCATAATAATACCTTGAGTAGACTCCATTGCTTTCTGATCCTTTCAGTTACTAAGATTCAGTCCTGCTGGAAACTGTAATTTTATATCCAGTTTACATCTCACTTTTTACCCTTCTGTCATTAGACAAGAATCTTAGCTCTGGAGACCAGAAGTGAGGAAGGCTGCATATTACTCTTTTGCTTCTTCAACTTCCACTTAGTATCTTTGTAGATGCGGGTTGTGGAAGGTATGTCTGCTGCTGAGATACCTTGGAGATGGTGTGTGTATGGTTTTCTAGGTATTGAACAGCTTTTCATGGTCTGCTAAGAGAAAGGTGGCCAGGTCTGTTGATCTATGCTTCCGACTCTTTTTCATTTGTGACATCACGACTCTTGGCCAGCTACTGTCCGGGTAGCAAGATGCCTCCCTTCCTTCATCCTTAATGCTCCTCCACAGAGAACCCAGGGATCCTCTATGGAGGTTATCTTCTATGCCCTCTAAGAGCTGTGGTACTTCACAGTCCTGGTCTCAACCTACAGCAAACCCCCAACCCCTCTCCACCAACCCACCCCAGCTATAGAAAACTCCAGAAGAGAAAACAGGTACTACTGTTTAGTAGTCTTTAGTCTTTAGTGCTGTATACCCCCAAGCTGTATACTGTCCAGTTCTCTTAAGAATATTCTCATCATACTGCTACTGAGTTAGGCTTTAGGTTTTTAATTCAACAACTAATTGATGAACAATATGAAGATTTCTCCTTTTTTTCTGGCTTCTTCTATTTTTATGAATTCTGCCTCCTCACTTAGGTAGGGAGAGAAAAGCACTAAGAACCAAGTTCTCCTATAAAGCTATAAACCCAGTGCTCTCTCTCCTAACCCTTCTCACCAGGCATCAGCTCATATATACTATGGGGTAGAGGGATTGGGTTGGGAGGATGAGAACAAGGTCAGACATAGCATGAGTGTTGATTGAAGTAAGGCCAAGTCAGCCAGGTTTTAATAAGGGAAGATGGTGGTATAGATGTTGTCTAGTACCAGGTACCAGTTGTGGGTATCTTTCTTTAGAACCATTGAGGAACTTGTTGTTGACTTGTTTGCTTATTTGTATTGTTTTCTATTGTTGTTTAGCGTGTTCTTGTTTAACTATGGAGTGATAAGCTCAGAGCTGCATTTCACAGGACAACAGTAAGAAAGATGGATTGAGGTAACAGCAGGAAGACCAGTTGGGGGAACAACTGAAGTAGCCTTGGCAAAGAAAAAGTGATGATCTGAATTAATCTTCATTCAGTGGTTGTGGGAATAGTGTGGAAGGGATATATATTTTATACAGAAATAGGATGCTGTTTCCTTTTCCTTGGGTTCAAACATAATAATTTTAACTCCTATGAAATGCCACAACAACTGATGTCACTAGCTACTATCAGCCATGGTTCATGAAATACTTTCTTAAGCTAGATTCTCTGGTAAGCATTTTACAAGGGTATCTCATTTACTTCTTTTTTTCTTTTCTGCAATATTATGTGTCTTTATTTTTTCCAGCATATTATGGGGGTACAAATGTTAAGGTTAAGTATATTTCACTTCCCCCACTCTCCCCTCTAGTCAGAGCTTCAAGCGTGTCCATCCCCCATTTGGTGCGCATCACACTCATTATGTATGTATATATCCATCCCCTCCTCCCCCCTCCCATCTGCCAGATGCGAGATAAATGTTATTCTTAAATGTCCACTTAGGTGTTGATCAGTTAATACCAATTTGCTGGTGAGTACATGTGGTGCTTATTTTTCCATTCTTGTTATACTTCACTTAATAAAATGGGCTCCAGCTCTATCCAGGATAATACAAGAGGTGCTATATCACTGTTGTTTCGTATAGCTGAATAGTACTCCATGGTATACTATTACAAACACTTGATGATATGTATAAATATCCCCATTGAGAAAAAAGAAAGCTGGGTCACAGAGTCCAAAATCCCTGATCTTTAAACAATTATATTTGCTTCTCCAAGTACAGGAGTATTTATTTTGAACTTTGGAGACATTGCACCTCTTAACATTTGCTAACTCAGTAACCAGCTAATCAAATTATAACAATAATGCTGATTAATTGGCACCAACACAAATACTCTGTGTGCTTTGCAATAATGAAAGGAATAGCAGGATTCATAATGACAGCTGTCTACTTCAGCCTCTGAATTTTCCATTTCATGCCTCTTTACACAGATATATATTTATTCAAGTACTTCTTTCTGAACACTTAGTTCTAATAAGGGACACTACAAATATATTCCCACTCACAGTTGACTTTGTTTTACCTACCATTTGTGTTTTCTTTTGAAATAACGTTTTACATATAATTGTTCACACTTGGATAATATTATGATAAGCAAAACCAGAACTTTCATTAAAGAATGAATAGAGACAAGTACAATTATTTTTAAAGACAAGCAAAATGACATGCTTTAAATAAAACCACTGTTTATTAAAAACTTAACTATTATTTTATGTCCCTGGAGATCCTTACTATATAATAAAAATTACTTCATATAGAAAAACCTTACTGTATATTTTTAGACACAGTTAAAATATTTTAAGCATTATCATGCATTTATTTGTATTTTTATGGAGAAAAATTGACTTAATATAGATTTCATTTATATAAATAAGACAAATTAACATGGTGTACCAAGACACCATTTTCTTTCTTTCTTTTACATAAGTCTGTCTTTGCCTTTTAAATCTTTCTTGAGTTACAAATTCACATTAGCCAACTACTTATTGTCTATTAAGAGGAAATATATATTTGTTTACAAACATTATAAACTGAGCCCCAAATGAAACGCACCAGTAGTTGTCTATCATGCCCCCAGACCTGCTCATTCTTTGGTCTTAGTCAGTAGCTCCATTTCATCTATTTCTCAACCCAGGAATGTAATAACCATCATTAGTTCCTCTTCCTCCTTCTTTTTCTATATCTATTCATTCACTGGAAGTTAATCCCTACTAAATATTAATACTTCAAGAATCCATCCATTTCTTCCCATCATAACTGTCACTCTTTTTGGGTTGAGCTACTCTTACCACTTGCCTAATTCACCACAATAACACCTAAGCTGATCTGTCTTGATCTTGCCCTTGTCAATGCACTGTCTACTATATGTTAGTCAGAATGGTCTGTCAGATTTTAGAAAATCTAATCATGTCCTTCTGTGCTAGGACTTTAAGTGACTCTCTGGTGTTTTGAAGTTCTTTCTCACCCTGGATCTTTACAAGTGGTGTTTCCTCTTTCTGAAACCCCATTACTCACCATCTTTTCTAAGCCTACTTCTACTTACCCCTCAGTTTCAGTTTAAAATATCACTTTTTTTCAGGGAATCTTCATTAATCTAAAGTCTGAATTAAAGTAGCTCTTGTGTGTTCCAAAAGCACATCATATTTCCCCTCTCGCAGCATTTGTAGAATGTTTTTAACACATTGATTGCCACACTAGAAAAAAAATTTTCCTTGGGGCCACCGTTTTATCATGAAAATAGAATAAAAACTTTGAATACAAAATAATTCTTTCTACTTTAATGAAAAATGAGTTATATTTTATTGTTTTCTGTGTGTGAGTTGTATTCAATTTGAAAAACAGTTCTCATGGCTCCCAAGGTGAAGAGACATGTGAGTTACATGTGCTTCACAAGGCCCCTGGCTCAAAACTAGCATGAGTTAAATATAACTCACACGATAGTCTTGAGTCCTGCTTTCTGGGTTCTATTAATACCAGATGGTAAAATTCATGAAGTCAGTCACCCATCATCATTTGCATTTATACAAGTGCTTGAAATATTTTATGGACTCTCTGTATATGCATTAAATAAAAAGGTAAAGAATGAATCTTAACAGTACACTTTTAATAAATTACGTATCTATTTTGCTAAAATATCTATCTTGTCTTATAATATTGAAATTAAGCTGAATATTAACAATTAGTTTTCTATATAAATTAATCTCCATCCTTTAAAAAGAGGCAATAGCAGAAATTCAAGTATCAAAGGTATCATTGGCTCATGGAAGAAAAAATAGTTTGAATTCAGTTCAATAAGATAATGTTGAAATTTTATAATAAAAAATCTCATTTAATGAAATAAAAGAAACTGTGAAAACACTCTGTGTGTCTAGCATTATGTTTGATACCACAGTATTTACAAAAATTATTTTTATAACATATTTGCTCCACACTACCTACTCAATTTGTTCCAACTACATTGAGCTCTTCTTTGTCCCTTGACTTACCAACCCTTACTCCCATCTTAGAGTTTTGTGCTAGCTGTTCCCTCTACTTGAAATGTTCTTCCCTCTTCCTGGAAGGCTAAGTCTCTCACTTAATTGAAGTATTTGCTCTGCTATCATCTCTCTGAGTCCTACCCTAAGCAACCTATTTAAAATTTTTAAGTGACCCTGCTAGAGATACCACACTTCTTAGATCTCTTATCATGCTTTTTTCCCCCTATACAGTCATATTCTTCAAACATAGTATATAACTTACTATGTTCCTTATTTCTGGTCTGTCTCTTCGAAACATACTGCCCCACCAGGACAGAGATTGTCCTGTTTTGTTGTTGTTGAGGAAGGTGTCTCAGGTACTCAGAAAAAAGCCTACCAAATAACAGGTACTTAATACATACTTGTAAAGAAGCTATCACAGCTAATGACATAATAATTTTTAACAAGATAAAGGAGCATATGATTAATTTCTGGAGCAAATGATTCAATTTAATAGCCAGGGAACTTCATTTTTTTTTCAGCCCCTATTGGAAGTTTCTTAGTGTATCAAGAAATCCCTAATTTTCTCTCTCCTGCCCTTTCCCCCCTTTATCTTATAACCATGGGCCACTGCATAAAGAAATGTGTTTTAGCACTTATTATCATTTATATAATTTCTTTAAAATCATTTTAATTTATGAAAAAATACTAAACATTTCAATATTTGATTATTCCCATATTATGTTAATGTATGTACAGACATTAATAAGAATATGAACTTTTATTTGTCTCAGTATGACTCATCTTACCAATACAACACTCAAGTAAATTATTTCTAAATGATGGAAGGATGTATTTGCAAAAGTAGTAGCCAGTCGATTAACAATTTCATATAAGTTTACCCTCTTCTCTTTCTTCCTCTCTTTCCTTCTTTTTTTTTCATTTCTCTTTCTCTTCTGACTACTCTTTTTCCCTTCTAAAAGCCAGTGATGATTCTGATACTTATTTTCCTGATGTCTCTTTTTGAAGGAGGAGGATTCATTTATATAGAAAACTAATCTAGCTTTATTTCATTTTAAAAAATCAGTATCACTACATAAAATAAAGTTACACTTTGAGTTTTTGGACATTGGTGACTAGATAAAAATGAACTAAAGGAGTCATCTGTTTCTAATTAATAAAATCAAATGGTGGCAACAGTCCATCTAACGTTTCTCATATTCGTGTTTGTTAATTTGCATTTTACTTAATGGATATCACCAATGTTAGTAACACCAATAGTTGCATTGTAATATACTATGTCTATTTTTTAGCCAGGCTTCTAAAATTTGAAATTAGAAGGAAATATTTATCCACTTATTTCTCACTTTATAAATACTGTACTTTGTCTTGGCCAAAAGATGGTTGCCACCTGTTCTACCTATAGGAAGCCAAAAATGTCAACTCCAACCAATGATTGATAGTGATAAGCAGAAGGAAAAAAGATTGAAATTTTTCTTGGACGGTCGTATTTTCCTCAAAATAAGCAAGTAGCATTCGATCATGAATTTTTATTGAATTAATTAAACTTTTAAAATAAATTTAGTAGAACTATTTTTAAAATATATAACAATATTTCTGGTATGAAGGCTCAAAATTCCAAGTTGTTGTAAATGAAATCACATGGGCTACAGCCCTAGTAACCAGTAACATCAGTAACACACATTATCTGGGATACAAAAAATGATAGATGATGTGCAGTCACGTTAGAGAATGAATCATGTAAAATATTAACTGAAATCAATCTTTTTTCATAGCTATCATAGGTACATGGAAGTCATATTAGAAATGGCTTAAGCTTCTGTCTGGTAGAGAGTAACACCAAGGTAGATGTGGATAAAAAACTGAAGTTTATCTTTCTATCAAACTCTTGCCAGTCTCTGAAGAAGGTCAATAATTATGACAGGACACAGATAAATGCTTCATATTTCCCAGCACTGTAAGTGACTTAGCATGGCTTTATGTCTGTCCAAGAGAAACCCTGAGAAAATCAATAAAGAAGAAATAACCATATGGAAAAATCTAGATGTGAGGATTTCTATCTTGTTATTGAAGGAATTACTTACAAGGCTGAATACTTGCAAGTATTCATGTTTACCTACCAATATACCATACTACTCAGCTTAACTTTTGGGTGGTAGTCATTTTCATACAGGATGAAAAATGATCAACTGCTCCTCATTTCCGTCACAGCCCTGGTGTGCTGCTTGCTATCGGACTTCTGTCTGCATGAGTGAGTTTTCTTGCAGGTTAAAAGACTGAATTCCCTCTTTTCCTCTCCCTTCAACCCTGAGCCTGCAGGGCAGACAGACAGAAGCACACATATGATTAATACAGCACAGCTGCAGGAGTGAGTCATTTGCATATGTATTAATAGAGGCAAAAAAGCCCAACAACAATTAAATTATATACAGAGACATTCTGCATACTAAAGAACATATGCAAATAGGCCGGAAAAAGTACAGCCAACATTTTCTCTGACTTTTCCAAGCCCATATGGGCTAGAGTCAGAGCCCAGCAATTTTTCAAGAATCTCCTTCAAGGAAGAACCTGTTAGGAGCAGCTTCCATAGTTATTACCATCCATAGGGGTCCTGGGAGGTGTTTGGTATTTGGACAATGGAGACAGTACAGTGTCTTTTCATGCTATATCTGTATTTCATTTGGTTTCAGCAGCTTCATGGTGTCTCATTACCTACTAACAGAAGCATCAGTACATGCGTGCTTTTTGTCAGTGCCCCCTTTCATTGTAACAACCAATCAAATAAATGCTAAACTTTAAAATTATACGTGAAATTTTACTATTGCCTACACTCAAGGAATATAACTATTAGTCAGTGCCAGGGTTTCTGGTTATGAGTCCATGCCCTTCCTCAATGGCATCCTGTGTTCTCTTGATCAAAATATGTTTTAGGTGACTCTAAAATGTTTCTGGGCTAATTAGTGTACGTAAAAGGATTGCTAGGCTCAAGGCCAACAGTAGCTATAATTCTAGGAACAATACTAGTTTATTGAAATTTTAAAATTATACTTTTTTTTATCTTATCAAGAAAAACAACTATTCAATTTTCTAGTCTTGGCTATGCATAAGAGAGAGCAACTAACATTCTTCAAGTTCACAGATTTTGTTTATCTTAGAAATTTGTTCTTCAGCCTATTGTTGGTTTAGTTTATGTTACTAGTATTCTTTAAAGTATTCAAGGAATGTTTTTACAGACATACTCAACTTTGGGAGTAAAATTTTACAAAACTAAAAGTTATAACCTTAATAGGACCAATAAACCACGTGAAGACAGTTGGCCCTTAAGAGGAACAAATACTGGGTAGGTTTGTTGGTACCAGGAAACCATTGAATATTATCCATGGATATTATCCATTATTTGTATAGTTAAGTCAAAACATGGAACTGGAACATGTAAATTACATTACATACAACTGGGAACATAGGTAGAAATCTTAATTTATTACATACAGAGAAAGTTAATTAATTATAGACAAAAATCATTATCTTAGGGGATAATTAGAGGGAAGATAACATAAAGACTAAAGAAACTTTTTTATTACATTAAGGCATTGTCTTTATGTTAATAGAGACACTATTATTTGGTAAAGGGCAGTATCACATAATGATTATGAGTATGGTACCGGCAGCCATTGTGGCTTAAGTCATGATACTGTTATTTACTAGCTCCGACTTTGGGCAAGTTACCTAGCCTCTCTGTGCCTCAATTTTCTTGTTTGTGAAATGTGGGTATAAATGATATTGTGAAAATTAAATGAGACAATGCATGTTATGTGCTTGGAGTCATAAAAGTATTGTCATTTATCAATAATATGTGTTGGTCAAGAGTCATTATTTGGCATTATTCACTGATTAATAAGTGTTATTAGTTGGTATTTAAACTATTTTTTATTGCCTAAAGGAAGTCTTGAAAAGTAGTGGATGGCAGACTTTTCATATGTGGGTTTACTTTGCAGAGCAGCATATATAGCAGGTCAATAAAATTAAGATAAAGTGTCTTATTTTTGAGAAAATAACTTTATTCCCCTGTGTGGTATAATATAGAGGCCCATCACAAGAATCTGTAGGAGGCAGTGAGTTTACTTATCCAGAACCCAATCTGGGGAGTTACTTGGAGTGTCATGTTCCATATTTTGTTGTTGTTCACTCTGTATTTCACCATTTGTATCTGTAAAATGAGGATAATACCTCTAGTGAAGTCCTGTTTTTCCATAGGTGTAATACAAATGAATTGTTTCTATGTGTTGCCTCTAACTATTCTAAATAAATACTAAATCTAAAATAAATCATTTTTACATAGGTACTTTTAATGTAATATGCAGTTTTGTGATAAATAGCATCAAAATGCTTTCTCGTATAGCCATTCAAAGCTTACTTCATTTTCTAGATATATTAATAGAATTATATACTAAGGCAGTATTCTGCCTCTTTCTTGTTCATGGCTAAATCATTTCTCAAATTCAGAAACGCTATAAATTTTTCTTTTCATTATTTTCTTTGAGAAAATAGTTTTATTTCAAACTTGAATGTGAGGGTGAATTATTTTTATAAACCCATACCTTCCTGGAAATTTTGTTTATTCAGCAAATATTTATTCTTTGTAAGCTATTGAGCTGAGCATCCTAAGGAATGCAGAGATGAATCAGTCAAGGATCTTTGGTGGATCTTAAAGGAGACTGAAATTTAAGAGCGTGAATGGAATATGAGAGGGGAATAGAGTTTGAAGAAAGGCAAACAACCTACCATCCTAACAAGTATATCTGAAATGGGAAGGACCTCACAGACGTTTGGAAACAATTGTTTCAAGCTATTCACTGGAGTCCAAGTATCTCCAAGCATCCCTGAACAGTACCATTGACTTTATTTGTTTTATATATCAAGTTCTACTGGTTAAGATTGTTTGGATTAAAGATTCTGCTTCTAAACAAAACTTTAAACCATTCTTTGATTTCAACTCCTTAATTTTATAGACAAGGCAATTTAGACTCTAAATAGTGGCCTGACTAATAGAGATGTTAACAGAAATGTGCACAGAACCCTTGCAACTCAAAGTTAAATCTAGCTTTCTCACTTTTCCATGATATCTTTAAAAATAAATGCATGCATTTGTATATATTATTTTTAAGTTGTTTTCTATAAAAGGAGGGGGAGAGAAATCGCTAATTTTGCACTTAGACCATTAAATTAAGGAAGGATGAATAAAACAATGGTTAGGATTTGCATATTGGTAACAATGGCAACCTTCTGAATTGCTTTCATTTTGCTGAGTTCAGTGATTGTGCTCTGTGAATTAATTCTTTTGTGGAAAGCTATTGAAAGATCAAGGAATTTAGAAAACAAAACAACAGAGAAGCATGCTGTTTCATATCTATTTGTGCATACAAGGTTCAAAGTGAGATTGTTTACAGCACTTTGAACCTTCTATGTACAAATTGTTGGTATTTTATTTGCTTCTTAGAAGAAAGATAGTATTCAAAGATGATTATATAATCATGCAGATAAGAGTTTGCAGTCATGAATGAACTGTTCTGACAGAAGGACCAAGAAGAAAAACCATATTACAATTTTGAGCTGTGTTTGGTTGGCAATGGTTTTCACAAGACTTGAAAATAGAGCCCTATTTGATTCCTCCAGAAAAAAAGCTTAAGTCAGCCCAGCATATTTCAAATTTGCTGTTTCCTGTGGAAGTTTCTCAATATTGTCCTGCCAAACTGAGGGCATGAAAAGAAGAAAGGATAGAAGGGATGAACCCTAGTTAATCCATCTTTCTTAACCTTGACCTTTCCCTTGATGCCATACTCCTTTTTCTTATCCTACCACTCCTTAGATGAAGGAAGTGGACAGGAAGAAACTGAAAGTATGCTCCCAAACCTTTTTCTGCAATGATCTTCAGGCCAGCATAATTAATACCTCTAACATGAAAATTGCAACAGTGTTCTTTCTTGCTTTCCTCATTACCAGTTCTTCGACATATAATAAAAGAAAAAAGTAATAATGTTGGTGAAAATTACAATTACTTCCTGTTTGGAGTGAGGCAGAACTATAGAAAACATTGTCCTCTCATTCATAGTAGTTGATTTAAGATAACAAAGATGTTCCCATCTGAAATTTTGCTATACTCTGTAAATTCTACTATCTTAAATATGTGTTCTAAGTATTTTTCGTATGACTGGTTTCCCCCTAATTTTAGTTCCTTGGTTTAAAGGAATTTTAAATTATTAGAAATAATACAACTAAAATATTTGGTTAACATATAGGAGATAAGCCAAGACATCTAACCAAACAATTAAAAATGCAAAGGCCCTACATGTTCTTCATTTTTATTCTTATCTTGGTTTGATTCACCTTGCTTCTTGTTTCCTTCCAGAGCAATTTCAACTTTGGAAATTTTAGTGTCACCTTAGACACAAACTAGCATTAAATACAATATAAAGCCATGAAATATCTAGTCATATGTTTAACATTTTTATCGTCATCATTTAGTAGTATACTACTGATATACTGGTATAGTAATCAGTTACATGACTTAGATGATTTGGGCATTTTCCTGTTTAAAACATATTCCCCTAAATTCTATTTAAACATGTACAAATGTTAAAATAAAGCTTATAAGTAATAATATTTAAATGATATGTATAATGTAATGGATTATGAGCTTGAATTCTAGAATAATACAGACCTTATTTGCATATATCTTTGGTCAAGATATTGAATACTTCCTAATCTCAGTTTCTTTACCAGTGAAATGGGATAATATTTTCCTGTATAAAAAAGGTGTTATAAGGATTAAATGAGATGATATATACAAAATACTCAGCATAGCACAAGCTGCAATTATAATTATCTCCTGGACTTAAGGGTTTTAAATGGGCAGAAGAGAGCCTAACAAATTCTTTCATATTTCAAGTTAACAGGTAATTTTCATGGGTGTAGAAATTGCATTCCGTAGTGCAAAGGTGTATGACAAATAGAGAAACCCATCTTAATTCGAGTTGAACACCTTTTTGGGGAGCCAATTCCTCATATTTAATGCAAGCAGAAAGTCTTTATGAAAACAAAATATCCTTTCAATATAAAAACCTTTTCTTTTGCATGTCAGATTACAAAAACCTATGTTTCAGTTCTTACTAAAATTAAAATAATGTATTTCTCTATTTCTTTCGATTCCATAAGAGTTACTAGAGCTTTGCTTTTATGGCAGGCATTGATAGTTATTTTTGAAAGGAATGAACTTTCCCCTTTGAAGGGGAAAGCCATTGTGTTCTGGAAAAATTGTAATGCTTGGTTATAATAAAGAGAGTTTTACAGCAAAAATGGATAGTTGGGGCATTATAAAGGCAGGTAAAGTAGTTGGTCTAACAATCATGATCCCTTATAACCTCTCATACCGCTCAACAAATACCACAGTGAATTAAAGGTTCTAGTCTCAACCTGCCTCTGAAGTGATGTGTGAATCTTGTCTAAAGTCATTTAACCTGCCCAGGACTCAAGTTTTCTTATTTGTTAAATGCATGTATGTATAGCTGTCCTTCCTACATCGCATGGAGGAAAAGGGTCAAGTGAAGTAAAAGCAGCACTAAAGTAGCCAGGAGCTCAGAAACCCCCAAAGAGAACCTTTGCACCTTGTAAGTAGACTTCCCTGGTTTGTGGATGCATTTATGAATGTGCTGTCAAGGAAAATATGGGAGAAGGATGATGAGGCAATTACTGATATGAAGCTGTCAAAAGAAATGCTGTGGAACCTTGAAAATAATCAAGCTAGCTCTTAAGGTCCTATTGAGCAAGAAAGAACATTTTAATTATTCTCATTACATCTCCATCGAATGAGAAGGAAGATATGCAGCAGGTTAGACCAGTGCTAGATTACCCAAAGACAGCCTAAGAGCATTCAGAATGTGCTTATATACAAGAAAAGAAGGGCCATCTAGAAATAAATAAATGACAGTTTGACATAGTTGTAATCACAATATTGTTTAATTTTGAGTTACACAGCCAGCTGGATGGGCACTTTTTTTTTGTCCTTAGGGTTCCAAAAGACTTTAAAATAGCAACTTCCAAGACTCTACCTTTTTGTTCCTGTTTCTTGAATATGTCTCTCTGTCTCTGTTTCTCTGTCTCTCTTTTTGCCTTCTTTTTTCTCTTTCTTCCATTTAACTTTTCCTCTGTTTTTAAGACTTTTCCTCTGTTAATTTCTCTGTACTTTGTTCTTCCCCTCATCTCTTTTTTTCATTTCTTTCCTCCTCTCTTTTGTTCTTCAAGGTCTGGGTCTCTAGCTACTTTATTATCCCACAGTTGTGAAAAATGGATTGACAGTCTTTGTTAGCAATATTAGCTTGTTAGATGAACAATTCTATTAGTAATTTTTATATGACCAAATGAGTCAAGAGTTAGAATTGGGAATTCCAAATGGAAAAAAATGAAGGATATCAAGGAAGAAGATATCTGGGATTCTTTTTTGGTCTAAACAGAATTTATAACATCCTAGATATTAGAATATACTGGCCTAAAAATGTTTTAATCCATAATTCATCTCCTTTTATTAATAATCTAAATCCTGAGTATGTCAAGGAGAAAGGATTTCTTTTAGACCATAACACCAATAACAGCCCCCACTTTTACCCATTCTCCCATTCAAATTGGATGTTTTCAAACTGTGCTTCAGAGATTGGGAAGGAAGTGTGAGTTCTTTTGGCAAAGAAAAACATAGAGGTGGAAGCACAGCTTATTATTTCTACACTAAGAAAGTACTGCAAAAGTGGTTTCTTAGCATCAGTTGAAATGGCAAGAATTGCTTTTCACATTGTTTACTTGATAGTCTACCATCAGTATTTCATACTCTTATTATCTTAAAGGGTATGTGGTGACCTCTGACTTCTTTCCTGCCCAGGTAAATCATTTCTTATTCATTCTTTATACCCATATGGCCATATTATCGATGTATAGAGATCAATCTAAATTGTCTAGTGTTTTATAAAATCCTTATAATCTACAATGTTAGCAAATTCACACTTTTTTCTAATTCTTCCTTGGGAAGAAAAGCCAAAATGATTAAGAATCAAAAGTCACAGAGTTGGTGACCAAGATCTTTTTTTTTTGCATTTGCATCTTTTATTTTTTAATTTCTAAAATTAACACACAATAAAATCATTATATTTTAGAGTTACAATTCTGAGTTTTAACTACCACCACAGGATATAGGACAGTTATATCAACCTCCCAAATTCTCTTGGTCTCTTTGCCGACCCCAGAAAGGAATTCCCTCACCTCATGCCCAGGAAGTGTAAGCCTGGCTGAGGAGACAGTTGAAGCTGAGAGGGAAAAGGAGCCAGGTGCCTTGCATTTTCACAGGTGTTCTTTCAATCCCTCCTTTTTAATGTGGCTGTCGACTCTGTTGAGTGTCCTTAAGTCTAGCATTTATTTGCTCATACTGTAGAGAGTAAACATGTGGCTTTCTTTTTATATTAATTCTTCATTTTATTTTGCCAGAGTAAAGAATGAAATATTTGGCCAGGCATGGTGGCTCAATCCTAGCACTGTAATCCTAGCACTCTGGGAGGCCGAGGAGAGAGGATCACTTGAGCTCAGGAGCTTGAGATCAGCCTGAGCAAGAGCAAGACCCCGTCTCTACTAAAAATGGAAAAAAATTAGCCACACAACTAAAAATAGAAACAAAATATTAGGCGGGCATGGTGGTGCATGCCTGTAGTCCCAGCTACTCAGGAGGCTGAGGCAGTAGGATCGCTTGAGCCCAGAAGTTTGAGGTTGCTGTGAGCGAGGCTGACACCACAGTACTCTAGCCCCGGGCCACAGAGTAAGATTCTGTCTCAAAAAAAATAAATAAATAAAAATAAATATTTATTTCCTGCTTTTAATTTGTTTTTTAATATTTTGATTGTGACTCAAAACTTTACTACTGTTTATGAGTCCTCCATAGGTTTTCATTATCACGGTAAAATGCATATAACATAAAATTTTTCATATTAACCATTTTTTGAGAAATAATTCAGATTCAATTTTGAACTTTTTTTCTTTTTTTAAATTTCAAAATATTAAGAGGGTATATATGTTTTCGGTTGCATGGATTGCTTTTGTAATGCTTGAGTCACGGCTATAAGCGTGCCCATTACCCAAATGGTGTTCATTGTACCCGGAACTAGAAAAGGAAGAGCAAACTAAACCCATATTAACCACTTTCAGATGTACTGTTCAGTGGCATTAAGTACACTTACATTGTTGCGCAGTCATCACTACTATGCTCCTCCAGAACATATCTCATCATCCCAATCTGAATTTATATACCATTAAACAATAACTCCTCACTCTACCCCCAGCCACTGCTAACCAGTATTCCACTTTCTACCTCTATGAATGTAATCATTCATACTTCGTATGAGTAGAATCATACCATTATTTGGCCTTCTAAATATAGCTTATTTATTTAGCATATTGTCTTCATTGTTTCATCCATGTTATAGCATGTGTTAGAATTTCATTCCTTTCTAAAGCGCAGTAATATTCCATTGTATGTATGTATCACATAATGTTTATCCATTCATCTATCCATGGACATCTGGGTTGTTTCTGTCTTTTGGTAATTGTGACAAATGCTACAAATGCTACATGAACAAATATCTTGGTAAGATCCTGCTTTCAATTTTTTTTTTTTTTTTTTTTTGCTATATACCCAAAAGTGGAATTACTGGATCATATGGTAATTCTGTGTTTCTTTGGTATGAGTTTTTTTTTTTTTTTAATAATTACTACGCTAATGGGTGTAAGGTGATATCTTATTGTGGTTTTGGTCTGCGTTTCCCTAATTATTATTGATGTTGAACATCTTTTCATATGATTATTGGCTAATTTTATATCTTCTTTGGAGAAGTGTGAATAAGAGTTTTAAAAGGAAAGCTTCTAGAAATTGATTGCTGGATAATATTTGCTTATTAATTTTTTTTTTACTTTAGGCAGGCCGTTAATATATCTTGAATGAAAAGGGATAAATGAATAAGTACTATCTCCAATTAACATCCAGAGCATTTGAGTCTTTGTAAGCACTAGATTTGCTATGTTGGGGCAGTTTTCTTAACCTTGCTAAGCTATATTGTCTTAATATGAAAATAAAATAGTAATATTACCTGCCCCATAGAATTAATATGCAGGTTAAATAATCATGTAAAACACCCTTAACACAGCAACCTATCAATGTGAAATTAAAATTTAATAATAAAAACATATTAGCTAATATTTATAATTATCTAATACATCAAGTCTTAAATACTTTGTGTTTCTCTACTCCTGTTCATATGTTAGGAGTTCTCTTTTACAATAATCTAAAATATATTTTAAGAATATAAGTTTCACAGGATCTAGTTCAGTTGCTTTCAAGAAATATTTGTTGTTAACTAAATGAAAGAGCGAATAAATGGGTATGTGGTGAGGGGGAGGGGAAGTACACACATAGGCAACTTTGTTGTATTTGACCTGCATGGTTTAAAAGTTTCACTCTGTGGCTTTTTTCATTACAAGTGAATCCAACATATGTGTTGCCTCAAACACTATTGGATTGATATTTAAAGAACTGTTAAGTCTCCGGCAAGGTATTGAGTTTTTTTAAAAAAAAAAAAAAAGAGCAAAAGTTTTTCTTCTTGATAGCTAAAACAACTAACTATAGGTGATTTTTATCAGAATTTTGTTTTTTTTCTGATTTATCCTGTGACATTAGCAATATCATATCACGTATTATCTGTCAATAAAATAATATTTACTAATTAAATTGATGAGAATATAGCATGGAATTTCTATAGGATTTTGTGAACTTTTTATTAAAGTTCATGGAAGTGTGATATACTAGAAAAGTATAGGATCAATGGTAAGTTGATACGATGTTTATATTCTTTAATAGGTAAATTTTCCCAATTATAGGAGAAAGTGCTACTGGAAAAATATGTGTTTCCTGTACTAAAATATTTTTACTTTAAATCAGATTGACTTTATCTTTATTTTTTTTAATCACCCTTTTTATTTTCAAACTGGCAGATATCTGAGGTTGGTGTTCACATACTGATTTCAACCAAATGTCTAAGTGTAGGATCAGAAGAGGAATAAGAGATGATCCAAATAAAAAAGAGAAATGTTAGATTTTTTTAAAAAAAGCTAATTTGTCACTTCACTCATTGAGTATGAACTGAATAGACTTCTAACCCTTAAAATACTTTTTTTCCCCTCTTTTTATTGCCTGGAATCTTAAGAGCTTTATCATTTGCAGTCATAAAATGAAAATATACACCAAACCCTCAAAGGGCAAGTATGAAATTAAATTATATTTGGGCAGCTGTAACCTTTTAAAACGATCAGATTCCAGTTAATGTATTTCTTCCTGTTCCAAGTGCTGCCATGGTGTTTGATGGTGGGAAGCAGTCCAAAGGGCATTGGGAGATAATAAATTCACTGTAAATTTCACCCCAAGGCATGTCTCGATACACCAAGGCCTCCATTTAGCAAGGCTGACCTAAAACTCTTGTCACATCCAAAGGTCATTTAGGTTGGGGTTGGTGTGTCCCATCTATCTTTCCTTGATGTAAAGAGTGACAGTTGAAACAGGATTGAGCTCATAAACAGTCATCTGAATATGAAAAAGAAGCTAGCTTTGGAGTGGGAGGGGAAAGTGAAGAGAGAGCTACCTTTTACATCAGGACTAGCAAATGCTGTGCTTTTTGCAAAGTCAGTGAAGAGTTGATTGATCTCCTAGCTTCTGTTTTAGAGCAACTGTTAGCTTGAAAGAGGAGGCATTGCTGGATTTGGTTGATTTTGAATCTGGTACTCTTTCCCCTTGTTTTTATTTATATTTCTTTCCAAAGCCGGGGGTAATGGTTAATAAGCATTTTTAAAAGAATCTGATGTTTCATTCTCCTTTTATGTTAAAATAATACTTCTTCCCCCCTTTGCACTTATTCTCTTAAGTTTAATATACCAACATATGAGAATAAATTGGAGAAAAGTTGTTTAAAAGAAATAAAGCTTAATGTGGTCCTGGAAAATAGTGATTTTTTTCCTAATGCCCTTTTAATCATGTATTTTCTTTTAAATTGGGGTAAAATATGCATAACATAAAATGTACCATTTTAATACTTTTACGCGTACGATTCTGTAACATTAAGTATATTCACAGTGTTGTATAACCATCATCATTATCTGTTTACAAAGCATTTTCATCATCCCAAACAAAAACTCTGTACCCATTAAACAATGATTGGCCATTCTTCATTCCTTCTTCTCTCATTTCCTGGTAAGCTCTATTCTACTCTCTCTCTATGAATTTTCCTATCTTAGGTAACTCATCTAAGTGAAACACAATATTTATCCTTTGTGCCTTGCTTATATCATTTAGCGTAATGTTTTCAAGGTTCATCCATGTGGTACCGTGTATCTTTCAACCATATGCTTTTAAGAATGCCTTCGGTTCTTTCAAAAACAAAATTTATTTATAAATGTTAAGAATCATGGATATAGAAATTCCCAATCATAATAATCATTAATAATGTATAGTGGCAAATGGCGTAATATGTAGTATCTACTGGATAGAAGTAATGAATGATTAAACTCTTGCAAGTCTTGTTGGGGATAAAATTTTAAAATATTTTCATGAAGACAGAGATAGTTGTTCCAAGTATTTAGAACAGTGCTTGTTACATAGTAGGTGCTCAATAAATATTTATTGAATAAATGAATCAATTTAAGGCAAAAAAAGCAGAAGTTAAAATACTTGATTATTTCTTACTACTTTGATGATACATGAGAAATGTTGCCTGTGAAATATAAAATGAAGCCTGTTGTGATCAGAAAATCTAATGAAATTATAAGTAAATTGTAAATGCAAGGTGCTATTGGAGTGTGTTTAGTTATTTTAATTGATTTAAGAGTTATATGTGTTTTGGGTAGTGCAAATGGCTCATTTTTGCTCTACCTTTTCTTATTCTTTTTTAAATGGTCTAGAAAAACCTAGCTTGGTAACCATGAATTGAAGCAAAGAATAGAATTTTATATGATTAAATGTGTGGTATAAATTATATAGGAAAGAGCAAATATTTAAATAAGGATGAGATTCGGAATGTTGAAAATTACATATTCAGCTTTATTCTATAATTGATTTGGAATCAATTTAAATCATGTAAAAATGTGATTAGGTAAATGTTAAAAGTGGATTGTAGGTGAAGCAACCTTCCCCATCTATTCTTCATATTGTATCTAGAGTAATCTTGTAGAAATGTAAATCTAATTATGTCATTCGTTTTCTTAAATTGCTATCGCTTCTCATCTACCTTTCTAGACATTACTCTTACCACAATGAGCCTCCCTGGCTTCCTTTCAATATTGCAGACTTGTCATGTTCACTTCCAGCACAGACTTGTTCTCCAATCCTTTTTCATACTGAATATACACAATTGTATCGGGTCATTCTTCTGACCTCCAAGTATTCATACTTACAGGGCAGTCTTTCCTGATCTGCCTGCCCGTAGCATAGCTTTCTATTTCATGCTCCCACCACAACATATACTTTTATTTTGTAGTATTTCTCACATTTGCAATTTTACATTTCATTTGTATAATTATTTCATTGAGGCTTTCTCATTCTATGTAAAAAATCTGTGCAGCTAAAGACCTAGAATAAAACCGGTGCTTTATATTTTTTGAATGAATGAAAGCACAAATGATAAAAGACAATAAGTATAACAACTTTCTCCATATTTCACTACATTGTTCACTAAAATTCTTGAAATGGCTAAAAAAAGTTAGCGAATTGAGAAGAAAACCAAACTGAAACATTTTTTCCAGGGAGTGGCCAAGGGGAAGAAGAAGGATGAAAGATGCTATGAAAAATTTCCTCATGGATACTTCACTTCTTTTCGGCCCTGCATCACCAATAGTTCTCTCTTTTTTTTTTTTATTTTAGCAAATTACAAGGATACAAATGTTTAGGTTACATATATTGACTTTGCCCCACCCAAGTCAGAGCTTCAGCCCAGCCTCTGTTGGAAGTACTCTCTGAATTACCCTTTGCTGGCTTGCCTAACTCTTTGCTTCAAAGCACACAGACCCTACTACTGCATACTACTGTATTAAAATGACCAGAAAAAAGGTTCTTAAAGCATAGTGGTTAAGAGTTATGAGCTCTGTGAAAAATCAAAAAGACTTAGATTCCAGTGTCAGCTCTATCTCTTACCTGTGCAACTCTGGATAAATGACTTTTACTTTCTCTGGGCCTCCCTGTCCTCCTCCATAAAAGAAAAATTATACCTATTTCCTAAGGTTGTTGAGAGGTTCAGAGAGATGGGGCATAGGCATGGCACACATTCTATAAATTTAGCTAGCATTAGTATTATGGCTGCTGTTGTTATTCTGTGTCCAGATTTTACCCGAATTTTGATTAATGTATCTTAGTTTCTATACTCAGAGAGCCAACACTAATATTGATATGCAATATTTTCTTAATCTTAAATGTTTATGGGTGGGGGAGGGGAAGGAAGGAAAAAGTGAGAGGGCAATCACAGGAAGAAGTCCTTGTTTTAAAAAACCTCTCATATGTGTTGTCTATTAGTACTAGCAGCAAAACAAAACAGCAACTTAAAAAAAATAATAAAATAAAAGCCTAAATGGTTTTATGCCTTTCTTCAGGGAGAGTAGAATTCTGTTACCACTGATTCAAGAAGTCTTTTCCTCTTGAAGCCTCTAACCCCTCGTCTTAGAAACTATCCTTATTGACTCAGCAGTTATGGGAAATTCCTTTTTCCACTGGCCAGCAGGTAGAGGCATTCCACCGCTATCCCACTGCCAAAGAGATGAATTTATTACATAAAGCTGAAGTTTGGAAAACATTTTTCCATAGTAGCATAACTACCCATACGATAAGTTTATATTGCACATACTAGAAAGGAGAACTACTTAAGGTTACTCACACTTCTGATACAATTAGTTGTTTAAGCTTTGGCAAGTTATTGAACCACTGTGAGCCTTCATGTCTCCCACTGAACACACAGAATTCTTACGGTGATCCTTGAAATAGCATGCAGACTTCTAGCAAAGTGATTAGCATATCACAGTCCCTGAGAAAATCATGGTTCTTGCAGTTCCTCTCCCTGTATGTGCCAAGTATTTTCCAGCATCCAGCAAGTATGTATTCCAGAAGTGAGTATGTTTTTAAAATATGCAAAATAGCATATAGTCTGTTTTAATAGCTGACACTCAAGTTATCTTTGTATCAAGTTAGAATGCTATTAAGAAAGGGTTTGATTACCATCCCCCCTCCCTCAATCTGTTGGGATAAAAATGAACAATGATTTCACAATTATGAACAGAGCCAAAGAGTAGTGTCTTTGCTTTAAGAATCTTTCTGATAATACTATAATTCTGATAATACCCATATTAAATCATGACTATTTGGTAATAACAGGATGTTTTCTCCTGGTGAACAAACCTTTCTTTTCTTATTGTTGCTTTGGAAGGAATTTTACCAGTATTCCCCCCCCCCAAATTAAACTGATTAAAGATGTAAGTGTAGTCACTGATACATAAAGAGATTTGAAGAACCTTCCAGCCAGTGTCCTTCCTACCTTGCCAAATGGAGATGTATTTACTGGTTGGTGACCTCAGGAATAGATGCAGAGTGTTCATCCTCCCACGTTAATGAACAGCAAGTCTGGAGCGGCATAAAAAGGGTCAATCGAATAGGTCATACATCATATGGGGAGGCAGATGTTGGAACATATTGTAATGGATTACTGTGCAGTACATGAAGATGGCTTATGGAGTAGAAAAGCGGGGAGGGAGCGAGGGAGAGAGAGCTAAACTATCAGTTGGTGTTTTCTTGCGTGACTCTCTCAAAATATATCCAGTTCTTTAAGAACTGCTTCAATTATAAAAGTCAAAATGTTTTTTTTTTCCTAGCTGTTCAAGATTTATTGGTGTGTAATAAAATGAAGAAAGCCTTTTAAAAACCCAGTACGTTGGAAGCGTTTCTTATTTATATGCTTTAGTATCTTGCAGTGTGACAGAAACAGCATGAGAGCATCCTACCTGCGAACAAGGTCTTAAGATTTAAATAAGTTCAAATGTATCTTTAATTTTTAGCAGGATGCTATCTTCACACCTTCTCAGCACTCCACCCCTCATTGATAGCTCCATATTCCATCTAAGTGTCACACTGAGACCGAATTTGGAATAGAATAATAAACATTGTCTATGTATTATTAATATTTGGTGATAGCAGCTTTACATAAAACTATAGCTTCTGTACATATATTCACAATAGCTTTTTAATAGTAAAACCACACTATAACCAGATTTACTTAATTTACTTTTGGTTTGCTGTTGTTGTTGTTGTTTTTGAGACAGAGTCTCACTCTGCTGCCCTGGCTAGAGTGCTGTGGCGTCAGCCTAGCTCACAACAACCTCAAACTCCTGGGCTCAGGCGATCCTCCTGCCTCAGCCTCCCGAGTAGCTGGGACTACAGGCATGAGCCACCATGCCCGGCTAATTTTTTTGCTATATATTTTTAGTTGGCCAATTAATTTCTTTCTATTTATAGTAGAGACAGGGTCTCGCTCTGGCTCAGGCTGGTTTCGAACTCCTGACCTTGAGCAATCCTGCCACCTCGGCCTCCCAGAGTGCTAGGATTACAAGCGTGAGCCACCGCACCCAGCCCATAATTTACTTTTATATCCCAGCTTTTCCAAGACACATGAGCCAGGACTGATACCTTCAAGAAGGTATAGGTTATAATACTAGTAATTTCTGCCATAGAGCCCATACGAGCAAGCCCCTTATTTCCTCCAGCATGCTACCCAATGGCTCACCTGTTTTCTTGGAAGGCAGAACATTTCTTTTCTTTAGCCTGTAACATTTCTTTTGCCCTTGTGGCTTAACTTCCTGCCATCTCGAACTCGCCTCTGGTGACTATCCAGCCTTTTGGGAGGTTTGTCCACTCAGGTCATTTTCTTACATGACCTGATATGCCAAACTCTTACTCCCAACAACTCCAGCTTGTTTGTTTTCGAAATAATGCTTCATGGACGTAATGACCATTAGCTCTACTTCATACGGACAAATCTGTAGTAAGTCTGAGTTCATTGGCTCTTTCCTTTTAATGCATTTCTTTCTGGCCTTCAAGTTTCCTTAGGAATTGTATTTAAATACAAAAAAGATCCTAGATCTCCCATGTTGTGGGTCCTCCAAGTTTCTCCTCTCAGTGACTCTCGTCTCTACTCTACCCTGACTGCCATTCCTTTAAGGATGAACCTTTCCCCAGTTGGAACTCTAAACTGGAGATTAAATGACAGTTCTTCTCACCTAGGTACCTTCCCCTAACCACTTTCCCCCAGGGTCTGTGGTAGAGCTGGAGAAGCAACAGGAGGAATGTCTTACACCCCCAGGCCCCACCCACTTCTGTGGATTAGCCGCCAAGGAGGTTAGCAGATAACTCTTCCCTTCCACACTTACCCCTTTCCCTTTCATCCTCGCAGAGGCTTGACCACCAGTCTCAGTCCTGGGAGCCGTCTGTCAGCCTTGACTGTCTAGTCATCATTTTTTTTTCCAGGAGTCACCTTAGCGGTTAATGAAAGTCATCAACTTTCAGACGTCTACCTTGGCATGCCCAGCATTCCTTGACACACATTGCTTTTTACAACCTTCATTGCACTTCCCTTTTCTATTAAGATTTTTGAAAATTAAAAAAAATAGCAAATTGACTTATTGTGTAAGTATATAAAAAATTCATTTGAGAGGAAACTGTTTATTTGTATTGCTCTTTTATTGTCATATTGTTTATTATTATCAATCTTTTGATAATAGCTATACACAACTGTTAAACTGGACCCTTATATAGTCTCTGTGATAGGTTTTACCCTTTAAAATAAAATTAAAATATATAAAGAACTCTTACAACTCAATCATAAGACAGCCCAATTTAAAAAAAAAAGAGCAAAAGGACCAAGGCATGGTGACTCCTGCCTATAATCCCAGCACTTTCAGAGGCAGAGGCAGGAGGATCTCTTGAGACCAGGAGTTTGAGACCAGCATGGGCAATATAGCAAGACCCCGTCTCTACAAAAAATAGAAAAATTTGCTGCACATGGTGGCACATGACTGTGGTCTCAGCTACTCAAGGGGCTGAGCAGGAGGATTGCTTGAGGTTTTAGTGAGCTATGATGATGCCTCCACTCAACTCTAGCCTGAGTGATTGTGCCGGCGGGGAAAAAAAAGCAAAAGATTTGAATACATACGAATACATACATTTATCAAGGAGAAGACATACAATGGCTAATAAGCACATAGAAAGATACTCAGTGGCATTAGGGAAATGCAAATTAAATTTAAGATACCACTTCACACTTACTAAAACAGTTATTATTTAAAAGGCAATCCAAGTATTGATGAGAATGTATAGAAACTGGAACCCTCATACATTGTTATGGGAATGTAAAATGGTTCATCCACTTTGGAAAACTTTGGTAGTTTTTTTAAAAAGTAAACACGAGTTTACCATATTACTCAGCAAATACAATCCTAAAAATTGGCTAGCCAAGAAAAGCGAAAACACACAAAGACTTGTACTGGAATGTTCATAGCAGGACTATTTAAAATTAGAAAACATGCAAATTTTTTAGCAATACAGTGCAAGTGACTACTCATACATGCTACATCATGGACAGAAATCAAAATATTATGCTAAGTTAAAGAAGCCAAATCTCTCTTCATCCTCTTATAGAATTGCCCCAATAATGGTGACTACAAAATAAATTGACCTTATAGCTGGCCAAGGAGAAGTAGAAGGAACATGCTGTTTTATTTTAAAAGGGGGAGAAAGATCTCTTAAAACAATATTTCTTCTATTATATACAGAAAAATATTAAATGTTTATATATATTTTTGTTGTTGTACTTGAAGATTGACTTTATGACTTTCATGTTTGTACCGTCTACCTGGAATGCCCTTCCATTCTAACTTCATTCTGCACTTTCTTAAAGACTTATGCATAGCAGAGTCACAGCCATATCATTTCCTAGCTCCTACCTCAGAAGCTCTTTGTACATCAGTCACAGTCAAGAAGATAAACCAGACTGAAGCCACTCCTTCCTCTTGAATGGAACTGGGCTTGGGAAGAGAAGGAGCACAGGCTTAGGCCCAAATCTGCCTGTCCCTATGCCACCACATTTTAACATGAAGCTACAAGGAGACCAACAGTTCTAAATTCAGACCTTTCCTCCAGATTCCCAAACTGAAGCCCCATACTTATTAAACAATAACCCCCCCATTCCTGCCTTCCCTCAGCCCCTTGCAACCAACATTCAACTTTCTGTCTCTATGCATTTACTCTAGGTAGTTCATATAAGTGAAATCATACCATATTTGCACTCGTCCTTTTGTGACCGGATTATTTGCTCAGCATAGCATACTATCTTTAAGGTTTGTCCGTGTTGTAGCATGTTTCAGAATTTTATTCCTTTTTTAAGGCTGAATAATAATCCGTTGTATGTATGCACGACATTTTGTTTATCCGTTCTTCCATCGATGGACATGTGAATTTTTTCCATCTTTTGGCTATTGTGACCAATGCTACTGTGAATATGGGTGTACAAATAGCTCTTCAAAATCCTGCTTTCATTTCTTTTTGGTATCTAACTAGAAGTCAAATTTTTGGGTCATATAGTAATTCTTTAATTTTTTGCGGAATTGCCTTATTATTTTCACAGGGGCAGCAGCATTTTACATTCCTTCCCAGTAATGAACAGGGTTTCAGTTTCTCCACATCCTTGCCAACATTTGTTATTTTCTGGTTTTTCGATAGTAGCCATCCGAGTGAGTGTGAAGTGGTCTCTCTTGTGCTTTTGATTTGCATTCAGGTCATTTTGAAGGTAGATTTGTCAAGATGGGAGAACGGAACATATTTTATTAGACAGTTCATGAGCATGACTTACAAAGTGTAAATTTTTATATATTTAGCATGTGAGTTTCTATTTGCACTTTTGCCCTGGTATTCAGCAAATTTAAGGTCTATCCTATTTTTTCATGCAATATACTTGAAGAACATAGAAAAGAAATGCTGACAATGTTAGGAAAAGTCCATGTTTAAACTTAAGTTGCTCTGATAATTTTCTGTGAAGAAACATTATGAAAAATAATGTGCAAAGCAAATTTATTCGCATTGAAACATGCTGATATGTTTTGAAAGATTTTCTCCAGTACATTAGTTTCTCTTTAAACTCCACATTTAAGTTACATTAAGAAGCTGAAATTAAGCTATAAAGATAACACTTATGGAGCCTTGAAATTGCTTTCTGAATTTTTCCTCACAAATGCTATTCCCTGTCTCTTCCCTTTAAAAAAGGAAAAGAAGAAATAAACATACACTTTTCATACTTATATACCTAACACGTATCTTTTTAGGTTCTATTTAAGCTTGAAAAATTCATATTTAACTATTTTTTAAATCATAATTGATGACAACATACACATTTTTACATCTCTATTCCAAACATTTAACTCACTGTATACATGTTAACTGTTATGGACAAATTTCAGACTCTGAACTTAAAAAAAAAATCAAATTTCTATATGTATATTTGGCCTGGAAGGTGCTATTAATCAGGAAGATTTTAGTTCTGTGAGGTTCTTTTTCAGAATGTAGGTCTATATGTTTGCTTATGTGAAATTTAAAAGTGACTACTATTTATTTCTGACTGAGGACTTTGTCACTGAGGATGATAAAGGGCTATACCTTTATCCTTATTTGTACTTAAACTTTTGGGGTGAATTAAAATAAATTCACTGGTCTTATTTGATTAAACATTTAAAATATCCCAACATCCCTGATTTGATTATATGAATGTATCAGATTATCACATGTACCTTGAAAATATGTACATGTAATATATCAATAAATAATATTTAAAATATGTAAAATTTATTCATACTCATTTATAGCACACTTCTTTTTTTTCTCTTTTATATATTGGTGTTTGAGGTGAGGTTTCATTTTGAGAAAAGGATTTTACTATAAAAATAATGTTAAACAATTAATTTAGCAAAACCAATATTAAATGGTTGTGCAGTCTCTTAGTACTCTCCATTCAGATGATGGCAGTATAAATGTTTACATATTGTGTTTAGGAATCAGTATGTTTTATCATATAGCATTTAAGAAAGACACATTTTGGGGTTAAAATCTTGATGTTCTTTTATTTATTTTTGTCTTCAAATGTCTTTTGTGCCCGGTTCTCCTACATAGTTTAATGAAGTTGGTGATTTGGGTAGGAGAAATGTACTTAAGAAGACAAGGGGAGGGTAAGGATAGAGAGAAGGTGATGGACAGACTTACTTTGCACTGTCTTTACAATAAAGTAGGAATGAATCTATCTTCTAAGCCATGCCTAAAGTAGAGGAAGATAGCTGGATCAAATTATACACTGTCTTATACCACTGACTCCTGTGTAAATGACTGTATATAGAGTCATCTCTGTCTCCTGTGCCTTTATCTGGTTTGCTTGGGTGTCCTAGGGAGATGTCATAGTAGATCCCAGTTAAAATAGAAAATTAAAGATCCAGCAGTCTCACTACTGGAAATACATCCAAAGGGTATGAAATCAGCATGTCACAGAGCTATCAGTACTTCCCTGTGCATTTCATTTTTTTGCAGCATTATTTATGATACCCAAGATATGGAATCAGCCTTAGTGTTTATAAGTGGATGAATGGATAAAGAAAATGTATTCTATATACATAATAGAGTACTATTCAGCCTTTAAAGAGAGGGAAATTCTGTTATTTGTGACAACATGAATGAATCTGGAGGGCATTATGCTTAGTGAAGTAAGTCAGGCACAGGAAGACAAATACCAAATAATCCCACTTATATGTGGAATCTGAAAAAGTTAAACTAACAGAACAGAATGGTGATTACCAGGGCCTGGGGGTAGATAGAGGTTGGGGAGATGTTGGTAAAAGGATAATTTTTAAAAATAGAAAATTAGGCTTGATCTAACTAAAAGAAAAGGATCCCAAAGAACAGCTTAAATTTCTAACAACTATAGTTCCTACTAAATACCTTGTACTCTCTATTAACAATAAATAGTCAAGACTCAGCAAGTCAATAGCATATATTCATTTATCAGAAAGAAGGCATTTCTCATCTATCTTTTCTAAAATATTTAAGGATATCTATATGCTTAAACTCTTGGTTCTGTTGTCTTTTGAAAAAATCCTCACTTTTCTCAAATAATCTTCATACCTTTTTGTTCCTATTTCTATGTTCGCTTATTTGGTTACTGTTATAATTATGCCTACATTGAGAATATTACAGTTTTTTTGTGATTAGCTGATAAGATTTATATTCATGTTTCTTTGCCCTCTTAATTAAATGAAATGAGTGAGTAAATGAATATGGGTTTTATCTCTATCTCTAGTGACCCTTTCTTTCTAATTCCTCAAATAGAAACATGCCAAGTTCCTTCCAGATTTTTAAAATTTGTTTCACGTATAGATGCCATCATTATTAAATACATATTAAATATGTTTGTTGATAATAAATGACATTACTTTATGTAGTCCATTTTTGCCTTTGTTCCATTCTACTTTTCCTTGTTTTTAGGATTTTCTGATGTAGCATTGAATAATAGGGACATAATCCCTGCCTTCAAGGAGTTTACTAGTCAGTAAATAAGTGGTTTGGGGCAACAAATTGTGATAGATGTTTTTGTCAGTGCCTAATGCTTTGAATCCAAATACTCCAGATGGCAGTTAGACACTAGGCTAGTAGCCAATGAGAGAAGTTGTGTTTTTAGCAGTTTGGAGAAAATAAGCTATATGAGAAGTGGCAAAAATTTACTACCTCTAGGAACTAATGAAATAGTCTAACTTAGAGTATAAATAGGCTGCTTTGTGGAATTTCTCCACTACTAACACTGTAAAGTACTTACTTAGGATACTAAGTAAAATGGGTATCTTCATATGAAAGTACAATTAATACTTAAGTGAACATATAGGAATAACATTTATCGGATGTCGGGTGGGTGGGAGTGGGGAAGGGGGGGCATAGGCAATATACATAACCTTAACATTTGTACCCCTATAATATGCTGAAATAAAAAATAAAATAATTAACGGTGGCATAAAAGCCATGTTGTCCAAATATAGCTGAACTAATTTTTCCCCAAATAGCAACAATTGATTAGCACAAAGTTAAAATATCTGTTCTTTATCATCCCATCAGACTTTTTTTTGACCTGATGCTGGATCATCACAGCTCAGCAGAAAGAATACGTATTAATGAACTCTCAACCCATTGCCTAGCAGTGCTTTGGTTCACATGATAGTAAATTATAAGAAAAAAATACCAACTAGGCTTGGCTAAGATAGATGCAGATAAGCTCATGTTGTTGTAGGTAGGGAACATCATACTTTTTATTCTTTAAAAAAAGTGTTTTAATTAGCTGTATTTTATGGGGAAGTCCATGATAGAATGGCTCTGGCATTTTCGCAGTTACAATGCAAGAGTATGGGAAAATCTCTCTGTATGAATTAGTTTTTCCTTTAAAAAAACAAGAAAAAAATATATTATGTGTGTATGTTTGGGCTGTCTTACAAAGATTGTATGATAATTATACACAAATAAGAATAGATGATAGGTGAATACTTACTTATGAAATGAAGACTTACTATAAATCATATCGTTCTGTTCCTCTGTTCCTTTTTTATTTTCCCATTAGTTGGCAATATTTATGTGCCCACTCTACTATGAACTTGAAATTATTTTTTCCATCTTCATTTTCACAACTGTTAATTTCAGGTTCTTATGATCAAAATCATAACTGCTAAATGTTGACAACCTCGTAGCTGATATTCCTGACTTATCTTTATCCTGGTTAAAAGCATCATATATATTGCCCTCATACATTCGTTGCTTTCTCCTACCTACATATTCAGTTTAAACTTTTTCTTTAGTTCAAGAGCTTCCATAAGGTGACCTTGGCCTACAAAACCAGGGCTGTTTTCCTCTACCAAGGCTATACACTGCAATTAGGTCACTGTCCTTAAACACTGTGCTTTTTCAAGGGACTTATACACATTATATGATTTATGTCTCACAGCACCCTTATAAAGTTTTATTTATCCCTGAGTTTACAGATTAAGTAATTGTGCCTCACAGAAGTTGTCCTAGGCCACATAGTTTGGAGCTGGAATTAGAACTCGGTTCTGCCTGTATCCAGAGCACTTACTTTTTACCTGTTCCACTAGAAGTAGAAACTGTGGTCCTTGGAGGAGTTTAAAATGTTGAAGAGACCAAAATGTAGGTTATGGAGCAATTTGAGACAAAAATGAGAGTTGCTTGTGCGTGTGTGCATTTGTGTTCACATACTTGTGAACATTGAGTACCAGGAAGACACTTAGTAATCAAGAATAGATTCTAACCTAATCTTATATGATTGTTTTCTTAAAAAAAAAAAAATCTTGTCTAGAGGAGAAACAGAGATAGATGAAGTGAAAGGGTATAAGAATCAGTATTTTAAGTAACATAAATACTAGAAAACCTTGTGGCATTTTAGAGATCACAAGTCCCTAACACATTAGTTGCATGTTAAGAGTCAAGTTATTCTGCAAGGCTAACCTGCTGTGAGTCTGGCTAAACTAAAGAAGTGAGCACGCTATTTCAGCTTCAGCCTTTTATGTTTAGTGTCTCTCAGTTTGTTTCTGGTGTACAGAATAACTTCACTGTTTTTCGCAAAAGTACATTTATCATAATACACCTTTGAGTTTTAACTGCTATCCTTTAAAGAAAGATGTTAACCATATTTTTGTTTTAAAATATATTTAAAACGTAAATGGGTTATATAGTTCACCAAGTGCTTGTTACTTCAGATGTCCTTCCAATATTCACTGGGTTTCACACCCCTTCCCCCTCAACAAGGTCAGCCAATGGTTCTGTGACTGCAGACCTCACTCAGTGCAGGCACCTGTTATTATTCTTGATTTTGCTTCAGGAGCATGTGATAAATGAAAGAAACTATTAATCATTTCTTGACTCCTTTGTTTTAAAATCAGTCAGTACACGCATTTTAATGGATAGAAAAAAATGAGCCTAATTTTTTGAGAGGTTGAATTAAATGAAGTCACAGCAGCTTTTTTTTTTTTTTTTTGTAAGTTGTCCACTCTTACATATATAGCCCAGTGGAACAATTATTGTCAATTCTTTTAAGACTACTGAAATTTCCTATTAATTTTTCAATGGCCAAATTAGGATCCAGCAGCATCAAAAATGCCTGGTTTGATCTTATCTGTACAGACCCAAAGTATGTTAGATTCTCTAGGACTTGAGGCCCTTTTTTTGCTTCTGGAATGGAATGGAATGTAAATTTTAGGAAAACATATATTTGAAAGAAATCAAAATGTGTTGGAAGTAGGTATTTCCTGGTCCTACTTCCATATCTTGGCAAATCAAGAAAATCTGATACACTTGGAGAATGCAATGATCTGGGAATAGTGGAGAATTAATCACAGTTGGGGAAGAGTGACACAAAAATGTGTCCCCTCGCGCAGAAGCCAAATATGAGGAAGAAGATAATGGAAGATTGGGGAGAAAGAACAGCTCCCTCCCTACTGTTAGCCTAGTAGGCTTATGAAATGTTCATCATAAATTACTTCACATCTCTGTATTCTGTGGAAATACTATCAAGGCAGATGATGTTATACTCAAAGAAATATTAGTATGTTTAAATGAGTCTTTCTCTTTTACAAACTTCCATTTCAACTCAAAAGTATTTATTGGGGCAATTTAGCCCAGATACACCTTACTTTCATATTTAAAGGACAAAAATAATGCATTTATTTGAATGAGAGAAGAATGTATATGACTTTTTTTATTCCAAGTATATATCATCTCCCACCTTTAAATTCAATAAAATGTTTTAGAGTTTTTATACTTGTATTTTTAACAGTAGTGCTTATACTTCTCTGGAAGTTGTGAGTCTGTGTATAGTGACTAATATTTAAACATTGAATAGCCTGTAATGAATAATTGGTTAAAATATATAATTATCTAAATAACACATATAACCCATAATTTTTAAAATATTATGAAACAATTCTTTAAGAATCAAAATTAAATTTCTAATTTTCTTTGCATTGTTTTACCTACAAATGTTTAATGTCCCATGTCATCTTTAGTAATTATGAAACAATCTCATTTTTAATATATGCTGAACCAATAATAGAAATTGTTATCCTATAGTAATAATATCCAGCACAACCATTTTGAAAGACAAAGACACAGTATATAATACAATGTGAAATTCATAAAATAGTTATTTAGCTAGTTTGTGAAAATACATATATGTTGAAAATTCAGTGTTAGCAAATGTATTCTACTGGGAAAATTTTTAATTTGCAAAGTGATGTCCTAGGAATTGCTTATTTTCTCAAAGAATTTATAAACAGTTCAGTATGATGACAGAAAAAAGACTGCTTTTCTAATTGCAGATATAATGCATAGATTTTTAACATAGGTGTGAAAAATGGATCAATTCTGACAGTTTTTTTAAAAGTACACTTCCAAGCCTTCATATTTGAAGTGAATTATTCTTTTACTCTCTATGTAATCTGAGACAGAAATTAATTCTTATCCTTCTTATTGACTACAATAAGAAAAAATATAATTATTCCAATACAAAAAAACCCTTATGGGGACAATCATTGATAATACAAATATCCGTCTCTGATTTTTTGATCTTTCTCTGGAATGTACCTTACATTACTTTGCATAAAAAGAAGTTGTAATTTTTATCAATAATTTTAATCTCTTATTTTCGTTTAGGTCATAGTATCTGGAAACTGTGAGCATGCATATGTATTTTCATTTAAATATGTGCTGACTTCAATTTTCCTTACATCATTTATAGCGAGACCCCACTTGCCAGGATCTTTGGCTTATCCTGAGCAATTTTATCTTTCAAATTTTCTCTTTCAGAAAAACATCAATATAATCCAGATAACTATTTCACAGTACTTCTCCTTGGGAGCTTTTTTCCTTAGCATCAGTTTGCTTCATTATAAAATTTGTAGCTTGCCTAATGGTAACTACATGTGGAATCTCAAGACAAATGTGAAATAGGAAATTGTTTGTTGGAGGCAGGTGTTTATTTAATAATTGCTTCCTCATACACATATACAAAGGGCTAAATGGAGATGGAAGGAGTATTCATCTAAATATTTGCTGTCATGATTTGAGTCTAAAGCAACCTTGTTTTAGGATACTATATCATATGGCTATCATAATCAAAGTAAAATTTTTCTTTTAATTTATTAATAACTTAGAGAATTGTATTGGTTATTCAGTAAGAATTATAAAGTGATGGCTTAGTGGAAGAGTGTGTGTTTTACACGGTATTGCTTTAAACCCTAATGCTCCAGATAATTTGAGATTCGTCTGTGTTTATATGTCATGAAGTAAAGTGAACTTCTGGCAAGCATCCAGTTAGTTCTTATCAGTGTAGGTAGACTGACCAGATAATCTTCTTCAAATACCTTCCTTCCATTCCCTATCAGTGCCTTTTTCTGTATTTCCACACAAGTGATACTCAGAAAAATTGTCATAGGTGCCCATTTCAACAAGTCAAAGAGAAAAAGGTAGACAAGACTTGAACCAGTATGTGTAGTCAGAAAATTACTATGTATATGAAGCTGTACTTTGTGTAACACACTGTGTAAATTTAAAGTAGAGCAAAAAGGGCTCTTGACCAAATATAATATAATTACCCTCTGTAGACATTGGAAAAGATAAATATGGATGACTGTTATTTGCTTTGAGTCCCAGGACGTACTAAAGCTGAGACCCTTTATAGGCGGTTTCTGTCATTTGTCCTGCGAGAAGGAAGTCGAGAAAGTTGAGGTGGCAGCTTCTTCCTTTAAATATTCCAGGGCACTAAACAAAAGCACCCATAGGACAAATACCGTCTCTGAATATCGATACTTTCTGAAAAGTGTGTTTATTTTATTATTCATAGTATTTCTCTCTCTCTCTCTCTTTTTCTTCTGTAGCAGTTATATGCTGCCCAGCTAGCTGCAATGCAGGTATCTCCAGGAGGGAAGCTCCCAGGCATACCCCAAGGCAACCTTGGTGCTGCTGTATCTCCTACCAGCATTCATACAGACAAGAGCACAAACAGCCCACCACCCAAAAGCAAGGTACTCTTTTGAAGTAGCTACCTGTCCTGCCACTTAGATTTTTATTTTTCATTCAGTGGTATTTATTGAATGCCCATTATATGCCAGCAACCAGCCTAATCTCTGGGTATACAAGAAGGTAGGAGTCTATAAAGGGCAAATAGGTATGAATGTAAATTTACCAGCATACCTTTAGTCATTCATTTATTCATTTATTTAATAAATATGTATTGATAGCTATAGTAGGAAATGTGAGTGATAAAAATATTTATCAGATAGGAATACTGTACCCAAGGAGCTTACAGTCTTATAAAGTAGTATTTATAAAAATAGCCAATTAGCCATATCCCATGGGACAAAATAATAAATTTTATAAAGAGTTACAGATAAAGTACATCAGGGGTTATATTAAGAGGAAGAGATCCAGGCAAGGGTTTGCCAAAGAAGGGACAACTGAAATAAACTTTAAAATATGAGTAGGATTAGGACATATATAAAGTGTTTTTTAAAATTTTAATAACTGTTATAATATGACACAGTATAGATATAAATTTAGATATATCACCAACCCAATGAAATTATCATGTAAAAAACTGAGGATAATGGTATTACAAGTAAGACTATTTAGAAAGAGTTTTGTTTTTGGAGCTAAAGAAACATTTCCTGAGAACACAGGGAAAAGGATCAGGGGAGATTAAAATAATGTATGTTTCTTGACCTAAAAGGAGAGAATCAGGAAAAATGATCTAAGGTATTTTTGTATTTGTTAAGATCTTAGTTAGATGATATTGTATAAATACAGTAAGTTTTCTATGAAAGAAATAAAAAGAGTTACCATAAAGTGGTATTCCCTGAGGTTAATCAGGGAAATAACCACAAATATTTTAAGTGTATTAGAAAATTTTGAGTAGAAAACTAACACAGTTAATTTAGTGCCAAAATAACTTTTTTTTTTTTTTGCTGATTTACCTAGAAAATTGCTTCCATTCTCCATCTAATTAATGTTATGTTGAAGCAGGCTAACAGGTTAACAGTATGATTCACAATACTTAAATACACAGAGAAAAGGATTAGGAAGTATTGAAAGAGAAAATTTTAGAATTTTAAAAAATCCTTCTCTAGTACCCTGATGTCTCTACCAGGAAGTCTTTCACTGTTGCTATATTACTCCAAAGAGTGAATCAGGAAGAAGACATCGATCAGTCAGCTGGGAGAGAGCACTTCAGCCTCCTTTGTTCTAGAATGTACTAGTCCTTTTCCATATTATTAAGAGAGAAATAACCTGGACAAGGACCTTGGATCATGATTCACCAGCATATGTGCAAATATATATGGAAAAACACTGTGCACACTACAGTGGCATTAGGGAGTATACATAGGCCACTTTTAAGATCTATTTCAGCTGTTTAATGGACCTTGCATGTTCTGTGCTTAATGTATGTCTAATGCCTAGTCTGCTTTTCTTTATAATCACAGCAGCATGTAAGTTTTTAAAACTTGGTTATAATAACATTTGTTAAATAAAATTTAATTTTAAAGCAGTGATATTTTGGCTCCTCTGTGGACCAGCACTCTTAATGTATTACATGCACAGGCTAACTCTGAGTAAGATAAATAGCTGTAGCCATATAGTGATTGTCACACACAGCTACTTTGGTGAGTTATTATTCTCTGTTTTTTTTTCCTTGATTTATTGATGTGATTTCACATGCTGTTTCATAATGATGCTTTACATTAGGATATTTCATTTATGATTTTAGGTTATGTAGTTCACTTTTAAAAGACATATAGATTTTTTTCTTACCCCTGAAATAACTTTTTATCATTAATATCTTCTCACCAAATCACTTACATGAATACAAGTAATCATGAAGCTTTTGATGTCAATCAGCCTCATCCATTTATGTCTGTTAGTTTGTCCACTCATTCATTTGTTCATTTAAATATTTATTCAGAAGTTGCTACAGTGATACTTTCTTAGGTAACCATGGCAAATGCCAAAGTGACTGAAAGTTTGCTTTCCCAAGATTAGGAAACTACTTTAAGAGCCATATGTTTCTGGTATGTTTCTGATAATATATTATATATATAAGCTATATATTCTGATAATGCAGAAGAGACTGATTATTTCAGTAAAGTTGGAATTCTCCTACATCCCATGGCTTTGTATATCTTTGTTTATTTAAGAGTAAGTGAAAAAGTAGGTTGCATTTCTGTAGACATTATTATACATAATTTAAAATATATTTCAAAGTTCATCTTTGAAGTTCAATTACTTTTTGAAAAATAGCCTTCATTTTCTATCATATAAAAATTTTCTAAAAGGTAGATGTTGTATTTCTTTACATGTGCAATTATTGTAAAATACATAAAAAGTTTAACCAAGAATAAAGTGCCTCTTTTTAAGTACCAACAACAATTTAATAAAAATATTTCCTTTCTTTGCTCAGTGTCCTCTAGCATATTGTCTATAACCTCTTTTATTGTCAGAAAAGGTTTCTTAAATGTGCTTGTATTTTACCTCAACAGTAAAATGTGTGGGTTAAAAATAGCCACACCAATAAGTATTACTGTTGTCATTTTAACGAAGAACAGGGCCAAAAAAAAAAAAAAAATACAACCAATAGTAAATAAAGAGGACCCATTACAATACATGAATTTACTTTCTCATAGCCTGGAATTGACATTTATACATTGTATAATAAACACTTTGATTTCACCAGGCTGTTTTATTCATGTGTAATAGCTATCATTTATTATCATATTTATGTTTTTAAGCAATCAATTATTAGTGTCTTGGGGGGTATTTTCTGTGTGCTTTATTGGCAAATTTTCATGTCTGTCTTACTATAAAATAGAATTATTTTATTAAAGGGCTTTGTTGTATTATCTACATATCTACCTAGCATAAAACAAATTGATGGCTTAAGTTAAAAGTGTGTGTTTGCTGTTTGGAACAATTGAATCATAAGTCACATGCAGGTGATGATGTAAATATGATCTTATTGACAACCATCAAAAGCCAACCATGTTCTGAATTTTATTGCCTGCCCTTTTTCCTGGGTGTGCCTTTGCTTTTGACTCACAACTCTAGAGAAGGACACAAACAAAACTTATTTGTAATTTGCAAAAAAAATGGAAGGGGGGAATCAAAGGGAGGGGGCTCCAAAAGACTGTAAAATTGTACAGCATGAGTCCTCTGATGCATGCTGTTTTCAATCTGCTGTGTGCCAGTTGGAGGCTTGGGGAGTGTGTGCGCGCGAGAGAAAGGATAATGCTGAGAAATGATAGAGTGGCTGTGACCTCCAAGCTCAGCCTGGAAATCCAAGACATTGATTTCACTTAGCATTCCTGCTGAGAAATCTGGCGGAGTTCAGTTGTAATAAAAGAACAAGATTCTGTTCTAATGGTAATGGCGTATGACAGACATATCACTTTGTCTGTCCTCAGCACCAGAGAGAGGAGAATTGGAGAAAGGTCACCTGACCTGCCTGGGGTGTTGTACGAGTGCTGTACTGAGCTTTGAACTACTGCCTAGGAACATAATTATTTATAATATTAAACGATAAAGAAACCTTTAGAGGACTCACAGTGAACCTCTAAAAACTGCAAGCAGGAATTGTATTCTGTAAATGTGAAAACACGAAATCTTGTCTATTCAAAATCTGCATTCAAGATCATGGATAGTGTTTCTTATTGAGTTATAGGTCCTTGAACTCACTGTTTGTGGACTGTTTGCATTAATGCCTGACTTACTGTCATTGGTTAATTTTTCTTTTTTTTTTTTTAAATCCCTTCGTTTTATTAGTCACAAACCAAATATGAATATAAATGTATAAATGTGTGTGTGGGAGGAGGAGTGTGTGTATATGCGTATTTCCCTTGCCCCTGTGGTCTATTTTGCCAAAGACTAGATGATAGAGAATTAAGACCATCAGTAGGTTTTTAAATTTTTCTCAGCCGTTACAATAAAATGTTTCAAAATACATGTACATTTGTCTCTTTAGCAATTATTTTATTTTTTGCCCTCTGGATCCTACTCCAGAAATATTTTTTTCATTGACCAACAAAGACAAATATATTTAGCTCCTCAGAAAATATTCTCATAGCTTATGTATGTCCTCACAGCTGAATTTATGAGTAAATGCTGGTAAATAACTCTGAGTAAAAGTATGAAATCTTGAACCTTTGTGCACAAGAGAGCCCATTTAATGGAAATTTTAAAAATAATTCTACCTTCTCAAATTATTTAATTAAGGTATTATCAAGCAATATCGGTGTTTGAATCTCATATACAATATTACTTTGAATCTGCTTATATGCCTTAACACATGTCTTAATTTATTTGTTTATACTTTAGCCTTCTGCCACAGGATGAACTAAATACAGTGTATTCATTGGCTTTCATTTTTGCACCCATATTGCTTTCTTTAAATGATATTCTGCATATTTTGTTGCAGCCTTTTAAGAACCTAGATAGCCTTTGCTTTGCGTCAGTAATTGGTCTTTTGATACACTTGTGTTCTAAAATACATTATTTCTTTAAAGTATAGTAGAATCAATGTCAAGCTTAAAACAATTACCTTGAGAGAAAGAGTATTTGGATTCAGTTTCACACACAACTCACACAATTGCTATTTATAAATAGGTTTACAATTCCATGTTATCAAGAAGTCTTCATATGTCGTAGGTGTGCTAAACATCTGAACTTCCCATTTTAAGTATTCTGCTGTTGCAAAAGTAGCCGCCTCTTGGGAAAATTCCAAGGGCAACTTGTAAATGTCTCTTGGTGTTTGACGGAGACTTATATATTGCTTGTAGTAACCAAGAATAGTTAGTTTGAAAAGCTGATGACAAGAGAAAATTCCTGGTTGCTTTTCTTTTAACCTTGCTACGACCCTAGTCATACCCCTAGTCACAGTTGTGTCTGTATCAATGGCAAGAGCACACAGATTGTCCGAATTAATTTTTTGTTCTTTTCGAATACTTCTGGCAGTGATGTTCCCATTTGCTCAGCAGTAGCACCTGGGAGTTATGACAAGGAAAAGAACTGTTTCTCCGAGAAGCCACAAATGGCCCTAACCAGCTGACCAGACACAATCACATTCTTTCAGCTGCAATATCCTTATAAATACTGCTTCAGATTCAAGAGGCAAGAACTGGAACTTTATTGTTATCTGATTCTCTTTCAAAGACACAGTAATGAAGATCTTTTCTGACTTGGTAGCCATGCGTTTGTGTTAGTAATATCAGCAGTGCCGATGACTCCTATTAAGGCACCTATTTTTTGCTGTAATGGTGCCAATCATATAGTTTTGTGCTATCAAGTAAACATTATATCAATACACACTGGTCTGCAGGGTAGAATTTTGTAGTTTAATACCATGAGTCACAAATACTGCTATACACACACACAGAAGATTACTTAGCAATATGCTGGGAGTATGAGAAATCAGAGGATAATCAGGATTCATCTTGAGGATTAGTAACAGGAGATTTGAGAAATGAAGGCATTTTTGATAATTTGAGACAGCATTTTATAATGCCAACTGGTGGAAAGGCAGAATTACAAAAGTGCACATGGTATAACCACAACTAAATCTAACCACTACCATCAAAAACTGTAAAAACAGTTTTAATATTATAAGAAAACATCATTTAAAGATAAAGCACAAGACATCAAAGAGTTTGTAAGTTTGAAGTGGACTAGGAAATGCTCAGGCCTCCATCAGAATATTTCTGTAGTGAACAGTTCAAAAGAGCACTGTTCAAAGTAACTATAACCTGGTTTAATATTTTTCAGATTTCAACTGACCATGAAACATTTTCAGAAGTAGTAGTTTCTAGAGGTGTAATTTCCAATATGTTAAAGTCCCTAGAATACTACTATTTTACTTATTCTTAGAGCTTTTTAGGTCAAGATCTCAAATAATCATTACTCCACAGGGCTAGAACTCTAAATGTAGTATCTCTAATAATCCACAGTGCTGCAATGGTATTAATAAAAGAGGAGCTGCCATTTATCTCTATATGTCATCCAATTAAAATCACTGATCCATCCTGAAACTATTGGGCCTGGTACTTTTGTAGATTCCATTTCTCCTACAACTTCAGAACAGAAAGGGATGTTAGCCTCAGCTAATTATAATCACATTCAAATTGGCCATTTTCTATTCTTATGCTTTAAAACTGTCTGGCATGTCAGTTAAATGCTAGAATATCCCTAATGCCATGGCTGCTTTGCGCTTTGTTGAAATGCTATTGAACACCCTTTTCTCCCCTGTATTTCAGTATCTGTGAAATAACTATTTTGTTAGCCTTTGAGATGTGATTTGGATGTGTCATACTCAAGAGGTGAATTCATTTAAGAAGAATCACCCCATAGAGTTAAACTGTAAATGTGGCCCATTATCATTATCATCACTTCCTGGGTGGGACATATTTACAGTGGATATAACATAGTTGCCCTGTCATTTTAAATAAAATAGTTTTCTTTTTGTGGTCCCATGTTGCTAAACAGAAATATGTTAAATGAAGTGTTATCAACAGAACCCCTGTGATGAGCCTCCTCCTTTCCTTTGCATCTGTAGTCAGTGGATGGGAATCTCAAACAGCTAGGGACTTAAACAGAGGCTTTTTTGAACTCCGTGGTATTAAATGTCCAAACAGATCATTAGGTGATATATTCTTATGACTCAGAAAGTGGGGAGTTGGTCACATTTGTATCATAAAAACAGTAAAAATTATAAAGCAAAGAGATAGACTAGTTATAATCTCAGCATTAAAAAGAAAAGCATAATGTACAGAGGGATTTGATAATGTCATTCGAATTCTATTGGCCTGGGCTGTGTTTCCTAGTATACTGATTTTGTTTTGACAGTAACCTGTGTCACACACAGAACATGATGAGCCATGTCACAGCTTCTTAATGATGCAGACTACTGGGAAAGAAGAGGATTTTGAACATGTACAGACACAGGAAGATACACAGAATCATATTTTTTAAGTGAAAGTTGTCCTCTAAAATAGGTTCAAGCCAAAGTAGATCCACTGTCTAAAGAGCTGTATGTTTGAAGCATTTTAATCCAAAAGTCAGGCCGTTAAAATCTAAATCATTTACGGAAGAATAAAAAGAACAGTATAAAAGGATGTCCCTAAACAGGAAATATCTAGTACTATAACCTCAGTGCACATGATAGCTAAAAATGCTAAGTCATTATTATGTCAGAGACTGAGAAAACAGAAGTGCATTTCTGTAGCTATCCTTCCTTTTGGGGAATCTTTTCTAATTTTGGCTTCCTAGAACTTCAAAACAGTTGGAATCTACTTTCTGTGCTAAATTATTGATCAGTGCCTCATTGGAGCTGTTGATAATTGACTCCTTTTTATCACTTTGGCCCTCACCTGTACTGGAACTGTTTGTTTTGTTGTTGTTGTTTGCTTTATGTTTTTTTTTAATCTTTTATATTTGTGCAAATGCATGGGGTTTATGAGCAATATTGTCACATGTATATCATGTATGGTAATCAAGTCAGGATATTCAGGGTGTCCATCACCTGAGTGCAGTACATTTTTGTTAAGTATATAGTCATCCTACTGTACTATCAAACATCGAATTTATTCCTTCTATCTATGTTTGTACCCTTTAACCCACTTCTCTTCATTCTCCCACATCTCCCTACTCACCTTTCACAGTCTCTGTTAGGTATTTTTTTCACTCTCTACCTCCCTGTGTTCAGATTTTTTAGCTTTCCCATCTAAGGGAGAACAAGCAATATTTGTTTGTGCCTGGCTTATTTCACTTAAGATGATGATTTCCAGGCGGGGCATGGTGTCTCACGCCTGTAATCCTAGCACTCTGGGAGGCCAAGGCGCACGAATCACTCAAAGACAGGAGTTCGAAACCAGCCTGAGCAAGAGTGAGACCCCGTCTCTTCTAAAAATAGAAAGAAATTAATTGGCCAAATAAAAATATATAGAAAACATTAGCCAGGCATGGTGGCACATGCTTGTTGTCCCAGCTACTCAGGAGGCTGAGGCAGGAGGATCTCCTGAGCCCAGGAGTTTGAGGTTGCTGTGAGCTAGGCTGACATGGCACTCTAGCCCAGGCAATAGAGTGAGACTCTGTTTCAAAAAAAAAAAAAGAAAGATGATGATTTCCAGTTCCATATATGTTGCTGAAAATGGCATGATTTCATTTTTATTTATAGCTAAATAGTGTTTCATTGTATATATACCGCATTTTCCTTATCCATTCATTTGTTGATGGACACAGGTTGATTTCATATCTTGGCTATTGTGGGTAGTGCTACAATAAACATACAGTGTGTATATATCCCTTTGATATGTTGATTTATTTTTCTTTGGGTAGGTACCCAGTAGCAGGCTTGTGGGATTGAATAGTATTTCTATTTTTAGGTTTTTGAGAACTCTCCATACCATTTTCTATAGTGACCTTTGTAGTTTATATCCCTGCCAACAGTGAATAAGAGTTCCCATTTCTCTCCATTGTTGAGAGCATCTGTTATTTTTTTGTGTATCTTTTTAATAGTAGCCATTATGATTAGGGTAAGATGATATCCCATAGCAGTTTTAACTTGCATTTCTCTGATGACTAGTGATGCTGAGCATTTTTTCATACACATGTTGACCATTTATGTATTTTCTTTTGAAAAATATCTGTTCATGTTCTTTGCCTACTTTTTGATGGGATTATTTGGGTTTTTTTTTTTCCTATTAAATTGAGTTCCTTGGATATTAGTTTCCTGTTGGACGAATAGTTTGCAGATATTTTCTCCCATTCAACAGTTTTTCTCTTCACTCTGTTGATTATTTCTTTTGCTATGCAAAAGCTCTTTAGTTTGATTAAATCCCATTTGTCTATTTTTGGGTTTTTTGCTTGTGCTTTTGAGATCTTAGAAATAAATTCTTTGTAGTCCAACAAAGTTTTCCCTAGATTTTCTTCTACTATTTGTATAGTTTTGGGTTTTAATTTTAAATTTTTAATCCATTTTGAGTTGGTTTTTGTGTATGGTGAGAGACAGGGTCCAGTTTCATTCTCTGCATGTGGCTATCCAATTTTCCCAACACTATTGAAGAGCATGTCCTTCCTGCAATGTACATTCTTGTCTGCTTTGTCAAATATATAACTGTTAATATGACTTTACTTCTGGATTCTCTATTCTGTTCCATTCATGTATGTGTCTATTTTCATACCCAATACCATGCTTTTTTGGTCACTATAGCTTTGTAATGTATTTTGAAGTCGGGTGATGTGATGCCTCCAGCTTTGTTCTTTTTGCTCAGGATTGCTTTAGCTATTCAGCCTCTTTTCTGGTTCCATATGAATTTTAGGATTGTTTTCTCTAATTCTGTGAAGAATAATGTTGGTATTTTGTGAATGACTGCATTGAATCTGTAATTGCTTTGGCAGTATGGTCATTTTAATGATATTAATTCTTCTAATCCATGAGCATGGGATGTTTTTCCATTTGTGTCATCTTCCATTTATTTTATCAATGTTTAACGGTTTAGCTTTAAAAATTTTTCACCTCCTTGGTTAAATTTATTTATAGTTATTTTATTTATTTATTTTTGGGAAATGGGATTGCCTTCTTGATTTGGTTCTTGGTTAGATCATTATTGGTCTATAGAATTATTACTGATTTTTGTACATTGATTTTGTAATCTGATATTTTGCTGGATTCATTTATCAGATCTAAAGTTTTTTTGTGGAATGTTTAGGTTTTTCTAGGTATAAAACTATATCATCAGCAAGACAGACAAATTGATTTCCTTTTTTCTAGTTTGGACTCCTTTTATTTCTTTTTCTTGCCGGACTGGGCTGGTTAGGACCTCCAGTATAAAGACTAACAGGAGTGATGAAAGTGGCATCCTTGTCATGTTTGAGTTCTTAGAGGAAAGGTTTTCAACTTTTCCCCATCCAATGTGATGTTAGCTGTGGCTTTGTATGGTGTGCATGGCCTTTATTATTTTGAGATGTATATTCTTTCTATGCCTAGTTTATTGAGAGTTTTTATTATGAAGGGGTGTTGAATTTTATCAAATGTTTTTTCTGCATCTATTGAGATGAGCCTATGGTTTTTGTCCTTTTTCTATTAATGTGATATATCCCATTTATTTTGCATATGTTGAACCATTCTTGATCCTTGGTATAATATATTTCATTAAATAGGTTTTCTGATCCTTTGTTTCTTTGCTCTTGGGGATACTGATAATTCAGAAATTTGGTTGCTTTACATTTTTCCAAATTTCACAAAGGTGTTGCTCATTCTTTTTCTTTATTTTGTCTCACTGATTATTTCAAAAGACCTGTTTTCGAGTTCTGAGATTCTTTCCTCCTCCTAATCTAATCTATTGTTGAAGCTTTCAAATGTATTTTGCATTTCCTTCACTGAATTCTTCTGTTCCAGAATTTCTATTTGGTTCTTTTTTGTAAAATATCTATGTCTTTGGTAAATCTATCATTTATATTTGGAATTGTTTTTCTGATTTATTTTTTGTATTGATTTCAGAATTCTCTTGTATGTCAGTGAGCTTCTTTAAAATCAATATTTTGAATTCCTTATCTGGGATGTCAAAACTTTCTTTTAGATTAAGATCTACTGCTGGAAAATTATTATATTCCTTTGGAGATGTCAATTTTTCTTGACTTTTCATGTTTCCTGTGTGCCTACATTGATATCTGCACATCTGGTATAACAGTCATTTCTTTGCATTTTGGGATTTACTTGCATAGGGGAGGACTTTTTCCTGAAGATGTATCTGTGGTGTTGGTTAGATAGGGTACTTTGGCTTTGATTCTGGGTATATGCAGCAGTGTAGTCTTTGGATGATTCTTTGGCTGTAAACAGTGTTAATGGTATCTGTGATTTCTTCATGGTTTAGGGCACAGTTATTTGTGGTATAGCTGTCCTGGGGACTGAGATGCCAGGTAAACCAGGCTTCAGACCCAAGTGGTGGCAGCAGTGGGCTAAGATTTTCTATCTCTGTGCCCCAGGGAAGTGTTCACTGGGATCTGTGTTGGTGGTTACCGGTAGATTCTTGAGCCTGGAGATGGCTTTCTTGGATGTTGGATGTACCAACATCCAAGGTACCAGCAGTGGACAAGGCAGGTGGGCAGATTCTCGGATTTCTGGGCAGCCACTGTGGCATGGGCATGTTAGTCTCAAAGGTGTAATGATTCTCTGGGTCCCAAGTGTTATACGTTGATGTTGGCTGGGCTGCAATGGGCTAGGTCAGTCTCCAGGCCCACAAGTGGCACTTACAGGTAGGTGCCAACCAAGGTAGTAGCAGCCTAGAGTTTAAGCCCAACCTCACGCCACCAAGAGGAGTGCTCAGACACTCGAGTGGTGGGTTGGGTTGGGCAATCCCAGGACCTTGGGCTAGGTACTCTGTCTTGGGGCTAGGGGTAGCGAAGATAGGCTGGGCGGGCTTATGCTCAGGCCCCTCAATGATGAGAGTAGGCACCAACTGTGGTGAGTGGGAGCAGCGTGAATCTCAGGCTGCATGCAGAGTGCTTGGGTGAGAGGGAGTAATAGCCATGCTGAAGCCTTGCTACTGCAGAGGGAGGGGCTGCCCTCAGTGGCCACAGCCTGGGCTGGTAGGTGGGAAATGCACATTCCTTTCCTGTCCCCTGTCTCATCAGAGCTCACCCTGCACTCTCCACCCCCCGTACTGTAGGTGTCTGAATTGAGACTGGAAAATGAAACCAAGGGGGAGTATTCTAAACCTCAGAGGTGATTCTCTCTCTTTCCTAATTAAATATATGCTGCTTGCACATTTGTTCTTATTCCTAAAATAGAAAGAATTTTAATAGTCTCTCTCAGACATGCCCCAAAGTAAAAATTTGTTTATAAAATGACAGCGAATACTAATAATGTCTTACTTAGGTTGATGAAAAAATAGTGTGTGTGTGTATATATTCATTCATTAGATTTTGATTTTTCTTTAGAAAGAACAAAAATTTCTATTAATACTTTTCAATATTACAAAATGGAGAGGAGAAAGAAAATATAGTAACTAAAAATAGGGAGATGTGAGAGTCAAAAGATAGAGATTTGTAGCATTCTAAATTGAAGACAGACAAGTTTAAAACCCAAAGTACTCAAAGGTTTTATTTATTTAACAAAATGTACAAGACGTTTATTTATAAAATTATGGAGCTTAACTCAGAAGAAGGCCCAGAAGATATCCAGTCTAACACACAGTAGCCCTGCCATGAGATCACTTTGGTTCTGCCTGGACTCCCAAAATGTCAGGGAGCCCACCACTTTATGAGTACCGTTTTATTCAGAATAACTCTGAATATCCCAATGCTTTTATTTAAATAAAACTAAAATCGACTTTTCAGAATTTTTTTTTCTTGTGATTCCTCTGAATGATAATTATATTTGTTAATACCCTTGCAGTTGCCAGTAATAAAAAGGAAGTATATTTAGTCATATGGCTTTAAGTACAGCTTGATCAGGAGTTCAAACAATATCATATGGAGTTGGTTTGTATCTCTTAGCTGTGTTCTTTTCTCGTTCTTAAAAGGCCTGTCCCTTTTTAGTGTTCAATAGCACCCTATGCTTATATCTGTCATTCATTGATTCGATAAATGCTAATTTATTTCTATCATGTACCAAGTTTAGTCCAAGGCAGTAGAACTGCAGCTGTAAACAAAGCAGTTTGTTTTCTTAAGATTTTTGCAGTCTAATGGGGAGAGGCAAACTACGAGCAATTAAACAAATAGATAATTTCATAGATGATAAGTGCTATGAGGAAAATAAAACCTGTTGAAAAATAGAGTGTTGGGGATAAGGGAGGGAGCTTCTTGAGGCAGAGCTTTAAGGGAAGCCCCTCTCTGAAATCAGAATGGTGAAAAAGAAGAAACCTATAAAGGTCTGAGGAAAGGATATTCCAAACAGGAGGAACAGCATTCCCAAGGACCCCAATGTGCAGATGAGGCTGGTGCATTCAAGGGTTTAGAGAAAAAGTCTAGGGTAGCTGAAATGCAGTGAGCATGAGGGAGTGATAAGGAAGGAGGTTGGGAAATGAGAAAGACCAGATCATATAGGACTTTTCATGTTAAGGACCTTGAATTATATTCTAAACGCATTCACTTTTAGAGAGAAATTATATGTTTTCCATCTGTCACATCACTTATCAAACTGTTGTAATTATGTACTCATTGTCTTTCTTTCTTATGGTATTATGTCTTTTCAGCAAAGGAAAATTTTTTTCTTTCCTCTCCTGGGCCCACTAATTAATATTTTAAGTATGTCTGCAATACTTCCTTAGAAACACTCTGGAATTTGAACCCTAATGACATATCCTGGACATTGCTGTTGGAGAGACAGGACAATTTAAATCAATGAATATCTATTAATTGCCTATGATGTGTCAGCCAGAATTATAGGACCTGAGAATAATGATGAACAGTGTAGAGAGTAGACAGACATCTGTGGTTATGTAGTGTAGTTTATATAGCGAAGGATTTGGAGATAGACACAGACAGAAAGAGACAATCAAGAGACAGCTTAAGAAGGGCAGCAATCTGGGAGGCTGAGGCAGGAGGATTGCTCAAGGTCAGGAGTTTGAAACCAGCCTGAGCGAGACTCCCCCCCCACCACCGTCTCTACTAAAAAAAATAGAAAGAAATTAATTGACCAACTAAAATATATATATACAAAAAATTAGCCGGGCATGGTAGGTAGTGCATGCCTGTAGTCCCAGCTACTTGGGAGGCTGAGGCAGGAGGATTGCTTGAGCCCAGGAGTTTGAGGTTACTGTGAGCTAGGCTGACGCTACAGCACTCACTCTAGCCTGGGCAACAAAGTGAGACTCTGTCTCAAAAAAAAAAAAAAAAAAGGGCAGCAAGTAAGGGCCAGGAGTATGAATTTAACTCAGAATATTTCATGGTTGGGGGGCAGTAAGTTGTTTTTTTCTTGTTTTGTTGTCAGATTGACTAACTTTATCGGGGGCTCTGCACTAGTAGTGTAAGAAAATACATGCAATTGATAGTACCAGTCACCACTTCCATGAAACAAATTACAAGGTTGAGTTTTTTGAGTGATATTTGGGTACTAACCGCTATCACATGAGTATCAAATAAAAAATAGTCCCTTTAAAAAACTATAATTGCTGTATTCCAGTGTCATCAGAGTTTTGGAACTTTTATTTTACTTAATGTCTTTTGAGCAAGTTAACAGTCTCATAAGAAAAAATATCCTAATTTCTGATTAAGCTGATTTTTGCTTTTGATATATTAAAGGTTTTTTACACTGAACTTTATAACCCAGTATGATTTCAAATGATCTTTCAGGTCCAACAGACTTTTAGCTATCTTTGAAAAAAAAAAAAATCAGTGAAAAATGAGCTACAATCTTAAAACAGCTGAACAGAGGAGTTTTAAAATTATAAATAGCATCATTTTCATCATGGGGATAACCTTGCAATCTCTTACATTAAGTATTTTTAAGAGAATAACTTTTGCTGTGTTGCCCAGGGTAGAGTGCAGTAATATCATCATAGCTCACAGCAACCTCAAACTCTAGGGCTCAAGCGACCCTCCTGCCTCAGTCTCCCAAGTAACTGGGACTACAGGCTCATGCCACCACACCAGGTTAATTTTTCTATTTTTTGTAGAGATGGTGTCTGACTCTTGCTCAGGCTGGTGTTGAACTCCTGACCTCGAGCAATCCTGCCTTGATCTGCCAATGTGCTGGGATTATAGGTGTGTGCCACCACCCCAGCCAAAAACAACTTTCTTTCATTATCTTTCTCTCCCTATCTTTCTCCTGCCCTTTCTTTCTCCTTTTTTCTCTCCCTCCCTCCAGTTAGTATAAGCCTTTTAGTCACACCTTCTGTCATACATGCATGCAATATCACCATTAAAAAAAAAAAAAAACAAACTCAAAAACTTCTGTAAAGTTTCTGTAAAACTCTTATAAGTAGGCCAGGCATGGTGGCTCACACCTGTAATCCTAGCACTCTGGGAGGCCAAGGTTGGGAGGATTGCTTGAAGCCAGTAGTTCTAAACCAGTCTGAGCAAGAGGGTGATCCCATCTCTACAAAAAATAGAAAAATTATTAGCTGGGCATGATGGCACACAACTGTAGTCCTATCTACTCAGAAGACCGAGACATGAGGATCTCTTGAGCCCAGGAGTTCCAGGTTGCGCTATCATGATGCCACTGCACTCTAGCCGAGCGACAGTGTGAGACCCTGTATCAGGGTTAGGGTGGGGAGAACTCTTATTTTCCTGTTCAAAAAAATTATTATGTGATTTACTTAAATATGTACTTTCATAATGCATTTAATACTCAATTTATAATAGTGATACTGAGCTTATATGCAAAGATCTGATACCTCTGTATCACTGTATATATTCCATAAAGTAAGATTCTTTTAATTATACCTTTTTTCACATTCACTTATGTACAAACAATATGGTCGTGACATTAATTGCACAAAGTTAATTTAAGGGGAGATAGAAACTGTTTTAATCTAGAGCCTGTCCAAAAAGTTATAGGATGATGAGGTTTCCCCATCATCGTTCATTTAGTTTCTCATTACTGCCAATAATCAGCTGAAGAACACACTCATTCATAATTATGATTTGTTTAAAAAAAGACCAGAAATAATATGACTTGATTAGTATTAAGTGTAGGGAGGAAAAATGTCTTCAACAGATGCAGATGAATGGTGTAATTCACATTAACTGTGAATTATTGTTTAGGGTCTACTTAATATGTTCAGGGGAATTTGTAGGCACATATTCCTTATCTCATGAATCATAAAGTTTAAGAATATAGGAAACACAGGATACCATTTGAAATACAGAATAACTGTAGAGGTACCTTTATTTGTACAACTTCCAGCACTACTCTTTGGTATCTATGTGTCTTTGCACAGATTGTTCCATTTTTCTTCAAAAACCTTCTAAATGTTACATCTTCATGAACCCTTTTTCTTATCCCCCTATTTCCTCCACAGGTTGTTTAACAGACTTACTTTATCACCTCCATATTATTCTTTGAGTAGCACTTACCCCATAGTATTTTAATTGTTGGTTTACTTGTCCCAGTTATCAGTATTGGGATTCTGTAGGAGATTTTCATTTAAATTAAGCTTTCAAGAACCAAGGAATCTTATTTTTTCCAGTTTATTATACAATTTGAGCTGTTATGATTTGTTGTGCAATTTTGATGACTTTTGGCAGTGTAGATATTTCATAAATAGGAGAAAAACAAAATGAGACCAGAAATAGAAAGGACAAAATACTGCAAAAATTCTTCTCTTAACGGTATTTCCAGTAGCACTTAAAATAACATAAGAAAAAAAAAATACTGTTGTGAAGTATGTTTTAAAAAGCATTATGACAGCAACAGGAATGTCCTTAAATAGGTACAGATTTGTGTTTTCTATACTTCTCTATGCAACTCTTTTGAGGATCAAAGTTTCATTTTAAGTCAGTGGGAGCTCAATATTCAGGTCAACCCTACATGAATACAGGGCAAGACAAAAATTTTGGGTCAAATGATGGAATTTTTAGTGCCAGTTTTCATTCAAATAGTGCTGTCTGTTATCTAAAAAATGATAGTTCTAATCCAATTTTAAGGGAATCTTTAGGTAATTTTTATTTGTTTTTACTTGTCTTTTTCTACTAGCATTTATTGAGTTATGCTGAGCTAGAAGTCTAAACTGTTCTATCTGGTACTATAATTTATGGACTTATAACAAAATAAGTGAAAGAGAGATCAGTTCCATAATATAGATCACATTAAAAAACATGTCATTTATCCATTGACTTTTAAATGGCTGGCCCTTAATATGCTCTTAATAAATTTATACAAGATTAAATGTGTTATAACAACTCAATATTAATAATATGAATTGAACCCTTAGTTATTACTGTTTATGATGTAGTTTTTACTATGTCCATCTTTGCAAAGGTACATTTATTTGTACAACATGATCTACGAGAATGTGTCTGCATAAGGATTTTTTTTTAACTTAGTAATATGTTTTCTAGCTATTGTAAAGTGAACTTTTGGGCCTTTCATGTAACCATATTACTTTCTAGAATTTGGACATGTAAAATATGACATTGAAAATTTAATATGACAAAAAGAAACATTAAAATATATGTTTTAAAATATTCTTTCAAAATGTACTTGAGTCCTGATTTAAAAAACAAGATCCACTTAGAACACGTAGATAATAAAATGTAACTTATCCTAAATGAGCTATCTTCTCTTGGGTAAGGAGGGATGAGAATGCCTTCCTTTGGAATGAGGCATATTGTTGATCTGTTCCAAGATTATACATTTTGCTTGAAGCAAAGCAATATGTTGTTTATATAATTTTCTTAAAAATCACGTAATGACTGTTATTCATAGATGAGGTTTCTAGAGATACTTTCAGAAGATGTCAAAAAAAAATTTATTGAGGTTTCTTCAGTAAAGCTTTTGAGCTACTATAATAATGCTGGGCACTGTGATAGAAGAAAAAAGAACAATAATTAACACACTATACATGTAATGGGGAAGATAGACAAGTGAACCAGCAATTAAAATATCCTGGGCTAAGTACTACTCAAAGAATAATATGGAGGTAAGGAAGACAGTTTGTAACATGACCGGTGGAGAAATGGGGAGATAAGGAAAAGGCTTCCTGAAGATGGAACATTTAGAAGGTATTTTTGAAGGAAAATGGAACAGCCTGTGCAAAGGTACATAGTTATAAAAGAGTAGAGTGCTGGATTTTATCTGAATTTTGTGGAAAGAAATCAGGTTGACCGTAATGCATCTTTAGAACTTTGGAAGTGAATTTAAGAAGAATGAAAATGTAAAGATAAAAGTGTCTAAAAGATGTGGTCTAACCTCCTTACCATAAATGGCATTCTGTGATCTGGCCTGGCCTACCTCACTAACCTCATTAATTACCTCTGCCTTTATCCTAGACCCAGAAATGTGTACACCAAACAAAATCACATTCTCATGTGTCATGTTATTTCACTTATCTTTTGCCTATATTTTTGCCACTGTATCTCTCTGGATTGCTTTTGCCCTATTCATTTCATTCTTCTCTCTTATCTGGTACCTACCTAAGAAGATCCATCTGAAACATCACTTCTATATGGAATTGGCTATTCTTTCATATCTCGCCCCACTGCATAGAGACATAATCTTTGAATAGTGTTAAAGTACCCTTATAAGGCTGTGTTGCACTTATCTTCCCTCGTGTGATTCTGAGTCCCTTGAGGGTAGCAGTTATACCGTAATCATCCTTAGCACCTCACACAATGCCTGGCATATAATCATTGCTGTGCTTCTTTTAGAGGAATAGATAAATAATCAAAAGTCATTGGCTTGGATAATTAGAGGGTAACCTCAGTGTAGCCTGAGTAGAATCTGACTGCACTTAAGAAAATGGAAACCATGTTATTATTCTACGTAGAAAGACTATGTCCACAGAAAGATGATGAAACTTAAAAGTAAGATTTGTCTTTGTTTGTCCTGTCAGTCTAGATGAAATACACTGGATTTAAGAAATATGAGCCTTTTGATCATTGGAGATGATACAGGAAAGTGGAACCCCCAAACTGGGGTCCAGCCTGAAGGCCACGTGGGTTTTTGTCTTCATGCAGGAAAGAATTCAAAGCAAGCCAAAAGAGGAAGGCAAAAGCAAGTTTATTGAAGTAAGAAAAGAAAAGGAGGCTACCCCATAGGCAGGGCAGTGTCTATCCCTCAGAGCAACAGAGAATAACACTTTGTGAGTTTCTGGGGTCTTATATGTTAAGCAGAGGGAGGATTATTCATAAAATTTCTGGGAATGAGGTGGGGAATTCCTGGAACCAAGGGTTCTTCCTCTTTTTAAAACCATGTAAGGTAATTTCTGGGCATTGTCATGGCATTTGTAAACTTTCATGGCTCTGGTGGAAGTTTCTTTTAGTATTCTAATACATTATAAGGGGGGTATAATGAGCAGTGAAGGTAACCCTAAGGTTGTTTTCTTGGCGCCATCTTGGTTCTAGCTGGTTTGGGCTGGTTTCTCCACCTTTGTTCAGATCTTATGACTCCTTATTGAGCAGGGCCTGATAGTTCCCTATCAGAGAGATATTGTCAGTAGTGAAGCATGCATTGTTTAGCAGCCCTTCCTGTGTTCTGAATGAAATAACTACCATTTACTTCTTTTTGCCCTGATTCTGATTGTAAAAATTGACTTTTTTGGGTACCTTGAAATTAGGAAAAGTGTACCCTAAAAAACTGGGCGATATTTTGGTCAGGTGTAAAGAATTAATTGATCTTCTGTCTTGTACAGTAGTTTCATGATTTTGTTTGCTATGAATCCATCTTTGAGTGACCTCCATTACAAATATGCTGAAGAATCAAGTGGGTGCTGAAAGGAAAGGCACAGTCTTGTATGAATATTGGCTAGTTTTGTTATATTGTTTAATTGATAGCTCAAATAAAGTTTTAGAAAGGAAAATGTAGTTTGTTTTCCTCTCATTTGTAAGATTATCTTTCTCTGCTTCTCTTTTATGTCACATAAACTAGGTCAAATATGGCAGAAAAATATCCCGCCCTTACAGACATACTTGTTTGCATTTTATATATATGCATGTACACATGTACAGTTGTGCATCACCTAACAATGGGGATACATTTTGATAAATGCTTCCTTAGACAATTTTCATCATTGTGAAAACATCATAGAGTGTACTTACACAAACCTAGATTGAATAGTTTGCTATACACCTGGGCTATATGGTATAGCCTATTACTCCTAGGCTACAAACCTATACAGCATATTAAGGTACTGAATACTGTAGGCAGTTGTAACACAATGGTAAATATTTGTGTATCTAAACATCTAAAATAGAAAAGATATTCTAAGAACATGATTTCATAACCTTATAGGACCACTGTCATATATGCAGTCCACCATTGAGCAAAATATTGACGTTATTTGGGGCATGACTATATATTTATACATATATATGTGTGTGTGTATATATATATGTATATACGTTCCATCCCATGCTACAAAAATCAAGAATACAGATTCATTTTATTTGGTAACCTAATGGACCAAAGCAACATTAAAGATAAAGTCAAATCTGAGGCAAATGCACTCATTCTCCTTAGTGCAGCCTAAAAGGTATGATCAGAACTCTTCTGTAATGATGTCATTACAGCTGCTGTATAAAAATTTTTATGTAGGCCGGGCGCTGTGGCTCACATCTGTAATCCTAGCACTCTGGGAGGCCGAGTAGGGAGGATTATTCGAGGTCAGGAGTTCGAAACCAGCCTGAGCTACAGCGAGACCCCCGTCTCTAATATAAATAGAAAGAAAATTAATTGGCCAACTAATACATATAGAAAAAATTAGCTGGGCATGGTGGCACATGCCTGTAGTCACAGCTACTCAGGAGGCTGAGGCAGAAGGATTGCTTGAGCCCAGGAGTTTGAGGTTGCTGTGAGCTAGGCTGATGCCACAGCACTCACTCTAGCCTGGGCAACAAAGCGAGACTCTGTCTCAAAAAAAAAAAATTTTTTTTTATGTAATCCAGACTGTGAAACATATTATTTTTTTTAATGTTATGGACTGGGAAAAATTAAACATGAAGCATTACAGCCAAATTTCACTACACATTAATTATTTTAATTGACGGTTTCTTAAATGAATATCTGATAAATCAATCTTGCAATTCCTCATGCTTCATGACATGCTTAACTCAATACAGTCACTTAAGAATCATTATCCTGTGAGAGCTTTAATACAAATTCAAGATCATTATAATTAAAATCAAACCCTTACCTGATGCTCAATTCTAAGCCTTTTCATCTTTATTTGAATTTTCTTTGACCTATACCTTGAATTTAATACTAAAACATTGATAGGCAGAATATATAATCAAGGTAAGCATCTTTAATATGTTGAGAAAAAATATTTTGTCTCCAGGGCACAACATAAAAACTGGACTTAACTGACATTCTGTATAAATAGTCATCACCCCTTGGAATTCTTTAAAGACATCAGTTCCCTCCTGGTCACTACCATGAAGACAAAGAATGCCTTAATGACTCTATTGAGGTTATCATTAAAATAAAGGAGATTTGCAGACATCAGCTATAAATCACTATAAAATGGCCTGTGGGTAACCTTTGACACAACTCATTTGAAATAAACCTGGGATGGATTCATATAGCCTTTGGTCGAGCCAGTGGGTGGGCTAACAGTCTTTTTCATCTTCTTTTTCATTTCTTGCAATATTAGTTTCTCTCCAAGTGACAGGAAAGGATTTGGATATATATAAATTGACATATGTTTTATGTTGAAACCAAATAGGTCTATACAAATAACAGCATTAAGGATGTTTATGGTGTTTACTTGAAATATTTATTATTTTGGTAACAACTTTAGGTATATGAATACATTGAGAATTTTCTTGAAGCTGCTTTGTAAAAATATTTCATGATTTGGTGTCATAAAAATTTTGCAAGGCTCCTGACCAATATTATCCAAATTGAGCACTACGCATTCTCTATAATATGGGTGATAAAATTTTCTACAGAATTAAAAAAAAATTACATGATTTCAGTTTTCAGGTTTTTAAAGAAATTATTGCTTAATGATCCTGTTCCCTGTTACCATTTAAATGATAGAGAAGCAGCTCTGAAAAATTGCCTCAGCTTACACCTTATGACTTGGGTTCAAGTCCCAGGCTTCCTAAAGACATGACAGTTAGCAAATCTTTGAATATCTCTAACATCAGTTTCTTTATCTGTGAAGGGGGGGGTTGATGACATTTCACACTCTTGCTTGGAGAATAAAATAAGACAAAATATATGAAGTTGCTCCGTAACTTGTAAAGTTTAGATGTCAAGGAGAAAATAGCATTAGAAAATCAGCACTGAAAGTGAACAAATTATTATTATTCAAATTATTTTAAAAATTTATAAGTATTTAGGTTATGAAGCTCATTAAACACACTTTCATAAATTTTGTAATATTTAACTTACCCCCCCAAAATATTTATGTAATAAATAGAATATTGGGCTTTAAGCATTTATTTCTTACTTGAAAACTAGTTCTGTCTGTGACAAAAATGTATTACAAAAACAGCACTTCTTTTGGAATAGTGAGAAATTCCCCAGTAAAATTTTGATAATTCCTGTATTCAATTAGCTGTATACCATGCCTTTTCTTTTATTCACTCTCTAATAGGTTAATTAGGAGAGACTAGGAAAGGAAAAAAAACACTTGAAATCAATCACAATTGGAAAAAATTGCTTTTGATGAATATGGTGGGGAAGGGAAAGTAGTGTTTGGTCTCTTAAGAATCTTCTAATCCCAAACAGCAAATTTTGTATGACTTAATGTTCTAACAATTCATGCCCTCGATATCTTTTTGTGTTTTTATACAAAATAGTGATCTGAGGAGCCATGGAATAGTGGTCTGATGATCCACAGGAAATTATAACTTTATGAAAAGTTGTGGAAAATAATCATCTTCTAAAATCCCAAATCCAGGTCCTAGACAAGCAAAATCAATCACTTTAGTGACAAAGAATTTGGTCTAAATAATCCAAACTAAATGAAATGCAAGAATTGTTTTGTTTTTTTTTAAATGATTTCTTTCTTGGTACCCTTTTAGATGAATCAGAATGATATTTCTTGAAATTTCCTACCAACTTACATTGCCTTGAAATGTTCAGTCCTTTGGTATCTGTATATTGCTTCACCAACTGGAGTACAAATTTCTTCTCTCCCATGACCTGTCACTCTGTTGGGACTAGTGCTAAAAGATGCTTGTGGAGCAAATTAAAGAATGAACCTACCACATGGGAGAGGAAAAGAAACCAGGGTAGATGATACAACTCTTCTAATTCTGTATTCAGAAAGGGAAATCGCTAACACTATACTGCTCTCAACATGAAGAGCGGCAGCCCATCTAGGTTAAAGCAAGTGGGGGAAGTGAGTTTTGCATTTAAATTTTATTTTTACTTATCTTTGGACTTTTTACCTTTTGTCTTCAATGACTGCCCTTTTTTTCTCTGCCTGTGATGAATGGAGTGAAAAGAGTTGTAGTCTGGATGTACTGACCTAGTAAAGTTTCAAGTTAAATTAATAGGAAGCCTGTCGCTAAGGAGTTCCTGACAATGGCTTTGTTAGCCGACATCTCTGAGTAGAAAGCAGTGAGTCCCAGAGATGTCAAACCTTCAACTCTAAGGGAAAAGCGAGAAGAAAAGGGAGCAAAAGTTCTGAAGACTGGGAAGAACTACGGAAATTCAAGTGGTGAGAAGAATTCATTAAAAGGAATTTAAATGTTGGAGGGATATATTTGGGTAGTGCATATACTCCTATTTTGTTATTCACAAGTCAAAGTGACATTTGCTCAGTGTGCATGTGCATCGTAAGTAAATGTAAATAATTTTTAAAATACTTTAATAAAAAGTAGAAAAAACTTGGAATTTATCAAGAGTTAGGTATCGATTAATCTCAACTTTCCATTTTAACATTTAGTAGTTAATATTTAGCATTGTTTTCTATTCAAGGCACAGGATCAAAAAAATTAACCTACCCTCAAGAAAGTTTTTACTATAAAGACTGAGAGTAATCATATCATCAGTGGTGATCCCTTTAAAAAGTAAAGCTCTTTTAAACTATTTGAAATCTGACTATTTTTGCCATGAACGATTCAGGAAAATAGCTAACACAGGAAAATGAAATACAGTAATATGAATGTTACAGTCACACTAGGGTCGCTGCCTTAGGCTTCCCTAGCCTTTGTCACTTTATGTCTCATTCACCTTCACATCCATTATCCGTACACTCACGTCCATCCTTTCCCACGGCTCTGTGCCTTAGACATTTTGGTCCTCACTCAAGTCTCCCAGGTACACACCAGTGTACCAGTTAACTGTCAAAACCGCAGTATAGTTATAGTGGGTTCACCAGACTACTGGGGATTTATGAATCCCCAGTAGAACCTGTGCACACATGAATGTATGTGAGCTCTGGAAATGAAGTCTTTGGTTTAATCAATTGTAGTTGCTATTAAATGGCTTACTTATGATTATGTCTTCTATTCCCTCTCTCCCATTCTGGGCTGTTATGTAAAGATGGTCTATCTGCTTATAACCAGGTCAGATTTTTCCTAGGATCTAAAAATAAATAATAGTAATAAAATAATAAATGTCTAAGAGGACCATAGATAGTTTTGGAAAAGGAATTTTAGAGCCCTCTGAAAGTCTTCCAAAGCATTTCATTTTGTTTAGCTTTAAGATCATCAAAGTTTCACTAATGTTTTCATCAATGGTTTTTTTCCCTGAATAAGAAGCTATCTATGCCTGTATGTGGTGTTTGTTTGTTTGTTTTTTTACCTCTCTTTTCTATGACTGCAATGAACCAAACAGTTTACCTCTCATTTGCTTTGATGATGGTTTATTGTTCTGCTGTCCTTTTGATATTAATTCCTTTTATAGATTCAGGTAGGGATGTTGCTGTGCTCATCATATATATATATATATATATATATATATATGTGCAGATGCCATCTTCAATATAGAGATGGTAGTGTCATTTTATCAGCATGATTTTTATTTCTTAGAGTTTATTTTGTAAAGCTATATTGCTCTGTGAGCTCCCATGTTATTATTATTTTTGTGTGTGTGTGAATCCATTCCATCATTTGACAATTTCGTAGTTCTTGGTTAATTTTTCTTGCACATATCTTCCAGTGGAGCTAACAGGAAACTAACAGTGACAAATGCTTTGTAAATTATAAATTTAAGGATTGATCAGGTGGTGCCAAGAACACAGTACATTTTCTTATATATGGAGTCACCAACTCTTTAATTTCTCTAAAGCATTTTTTAAAAGCTTTTGGAGATTTACATTTAGAGGAACTGGTGTGATTGTTAACATCAATTCTTACTGCTCTATGCTTCCTTTTAGCCTCTTGGTAGAAGAACTGTTAATCATTTTAAAAGATAATAGCAATCATCCCACAGTAATGAACGCAGTAGGACAGAATAACCATTATTATTAGGAATTTGAAGTTGTCTGTGGGGACCAGAGGTTAAACAAATTTGAGTCTGAAAACACCATGCGTTTAAATCTGGCTCATGTTACAACTGTTCTCATCAAATATTATTGTTGACACTTGTATTCCTCCTGTTCTTGTTTTCAAGTATAGGTAGAAAATTTTATTCTGTGAAATTCTATGAGTGGGTTTTCATCTGGTATTGTGAGCTTAAAGGTCTTCTATGACATTTTCCCCACATAAATACATGAAAACTGTATTTATACCATATGTTTTTAGAACATTTCGAAAATAAATCATAAACATTAGATAGTTAATCTAAAATTAAAAATTCAAAAGCTAAATTAGAGATGTTAAAGGAAAGGGAGAAGAAATATTACAAGAGAAGGAACATGTAGAAAGGAAAGGCATTCTCTTTGCAAAGTATTACAAATAAAACTGAGGGAGATTAATGAATTACATTCATGTGTGATGGTTAAAGAATAAAGAAAAGTATTTTTACAGGAATCAAAATGAGGTCTTGGTAAAAAATGCTTTGGAATTATGTAAGGACTTAACATATATTGCCTATAATTCTTCTGTAGGGAATGAATTAGTCATCACTGCCTAATAAAATACCCCAAAATTTAGTGGCTTTGGCAACAAATACTTATTTTACACAGTTTCCATGGGCAGGAATCTGGAGCGATTGACCTGAGTAGATCTGGCTAATGGTCTCCCAGAGGTTGCAGTCATTTGAAAGCTTAACTGGTATTGGTATATCCACTCCTGAGATGCCTCACTCACATGCCTAACAAGTTAGTGCTGGTTGTTGACAGGAGGTCTCAGTTTCTTGCCATGTGGATCTCTCCCTGGGACTGTTTGATTGTCCTCATGATGTAGCAGCTGGCTTCCCCAAGAGCATTGGTTCTCAACTGGGGGCAGTTTTGTCCTTCTGGAAACATTTGAGAATGTCTGGAGATATTTTTGGTCATACTACTTAAGTAAAGGTGCCACAAATATCTTGTTCTAGTGGATAGAGGCTGGGGGTAAACATCCTACAACACCCAGGATAGCCATGTAAAACAAGAAATTATTCAACCCCAAATATTCATAGTGCCAAGGTTGAGAAACTCTGTCCCAGAGCAAGTGACCCACGAAAGAGAAAGACAGCAGGCCAGGCGTGGTGGCTCACACCTGTGATCCTAGCACTCTGGGAGGCGGAGACGGGAGGATCACTGGAGCTCAGGAGTTTGAGACCAGCCTAAACAAAAGCGAGACCCTGTCTCTACTAAAAATAAAAAATTAGCCGGGCATGGTGGTTTGTGCCTACAGTGTCAGCTACTCAGGAGGCTGAGGCAGGAGGATCCCTTGAGCCCAGAGATTTGAGGTTGCTGTGATCTAGGCTGACACCACAGCAGTCTAGCTGGGGTGACAGAGCAAGACTCTTTCTCAAAAAAAAAAAAAAAAAAAAAGAGGAAGATAGAAGCTGCAATTTCTTTTATGACCTAGCATCAAGAGTCAAACTCTGTCATTTCTGCAATATCTTATTGGTTATCTAGGTTACCTCTTCATTATGGGAGGAAACTACACAGGAATATAAATATGAGGAGGCAAGAATTATTTAGGGCCTTCTGGGAGGCTAGCTATCACAGAAAGACTTTGTGTATAGAAAGAATGGCATTATTTAGATTAAGTATTTCACAGCAATTTTCTAATGAAGAAACAAATGTGAAATATAATTGAGATTTCAGAAGCACACTTTTCATATTTGTTTTCAAATATATATGTGCGTGTGTCTGTATAATTTGCAGTATTAAGGCATTAATTCAACAAAGTCAAAAAACAAAAATACCCTTATCAAAGTATTAAGGGAGAAGGAACAGAGGAGATTTTAAACAACAAATTAAATGATGGATACTATTTGATTACCTTTAAATTAATTAAGGACCAACAATTGAAACGTAAAAGAAATGTGTAATCACCACGTTGAAGCAAATGTCCCCTGATCACACTGCCAGAATCCATTTTTAAAAGAAGCAGGTATACATTAAGCAAAAGTGTAAGATGGCAAAATAAGGAAGCCAAATGAGAAGCAGGAACATATTACCCTCAGCTAAATAACTTAAGCTTGCATTTAAATGGCAATCAAGTCTAATGGTGGCATTAACACAGCAAAAGCATACGTATCAAAGAATTCCTGGAGCTCTTTCTGCCTGGTTAACAAGGCATTTCGCAATTTTTAAGTCCAAAAGTAAGCATCTGTTCTTGAAAAGGCACTTCTAGAGACTATGTGCTATGTGAGATGATAGCCTGGATTTTTAGGAACCTACTAATTAAATTTGGAGTTGGGACAGCCACATGAGTAGGATTTTTAATTCCTCAAGGGCAAAGAAAATAATTTGAAGATTGTTACAGTTATCTTTATATTACTTTGATTGACTCTTGAACATAAATGTAAATCTTTTCTCCTCTAAGTTCTTCTTGAAGGGAAGCTCAGCAATCTTTTTGGAGATCCTCATGATATTTCTGTTTGGTTTTGGTTTCCACTAGTAAACCTCTACAGAAGTGTAGAAAAGAAACGCCTTATTTGGGGAGGAAAAGTGAAAGAGGGCCCCCACATTGAACAATAGGAGTAAAAACGAATTTGAAAGGATGAATGTGAGCATAAACTAGGGAAGAGGAATGCAGCAGTAGCCCTCATTATGAAATCCAGGCTGTCATATAACTTCCCTGTTTAATTTAATACGATTATTTCATCAGAGAGGATAATAGCAGCAGCATGACTAATTTTGCAACATGTTTCACGAATGCCTTTATTCTTCCCCATATGTTATTATTGCTACTTACTTCACATGAGTATTTATGACAAATATGGGGACAATCACAGTTTTCAAATCATGCAGAGGAAGAAGCCTGAAATTATATATATATATATATATATATATATATTTTATTCAATCATTGTATGGCTATTAAAGAATCAAAGTGTTTTTATAAATGAAACGTATTAAATATATAGACGAACTGTCCTCAAAGAACTCAGTTTTAAAAAGCACTGTTCCACATACATTTATGCCTAAGGTTTAAATAAAAAGTAAATGCACTTCCTTTCTTCTCTACTACTGACCACAGAAAAGCAAAGCCTCGAAGCCATGTGCATAGACGTCAGTTAATTGTGTTTTTCTGATGCCGGGCATATAATAACCATTAATAAATAGTTGAAATACCATTCAATAAATAACGAATGAATGAATGGATGATTAAATAAATGTATATGTTCTTTTCTATTGCCATTAGAGCAGCATAAATTTGTTAGCTGCCAAATAAATGTTTGATTTTCAGTAATTAATTTAGGTAAATATTTAAGGAAGTGGAATACTTGAACCAGATCATCAAATAGATAATGAGAATAAATAAAGATAATGGATAAAGATGAAATTTTTATTCTGAAGAGTATTATCATTTGCACAACATCAGTAGTGTATCATGTGGTCCAACAGCCCACATGTGGGTATATTTCCATGTTGTGAAGGACAAGGATAAAAACAGGGAGAAATGAATAGGCTTCTTTGGGATACTAGTATCTCTAGGTTTCTATTCTCTATGAAAATTCCTTGGCAAAGGATTATAAAGGCTAAGGGGTGGGGAGAGAGAAATAACCCTCCAGGATTCCACAGAATGCTTGTTCTTTGTTAAATTATGTTGGATTTCTCTAAGTCATTTGTATCTGCACATTACAAAATTGTGAACATTATTCAATTATGTTAGAGTGGCATGATTTTTTAAAATAAACTTATTATTTGAAAAACATCTAGGCTAGGTGCAGTGACTCATGCCTATAATCCTAGCACTGTGGGAGGCTGAGATGGGAGGATTGCTTGAGCTCAGGAATTCAAGACCAGCCTGAGCAAGAGCAAGACCCTGTCTCTATTAAAAATATAGAAAAATTAGCTGGGCACCACGGTGTGCACCTGTAGTTCCAGATACTTGGGAGGCTGAGGCAGGAGGATCCCTTGAGCCCAGGAGTTTGAAGTTACAGTGAGCTATGATGATGCCACTGCACTCTACCTAGGTCAACAGAGCAAGATAAGAAAGAAAGAAAGAAAGAAAGAAAGAAAGAAAGAAAGAAAGAAAGAAAGAAAGAGAGAGAGAGAGAGAGAGAGAGAGAGAGAGAGAGAGAGAGAGAGAGAGAGAGAGAGAGAGAAAAGAAGAAGAAGAAGAAGAGGAAGAAGAAGAAGAGGAAGAAGAGGAAGAGGAAGAAGAAGAAGAAAGGAAGGAAGGAAGGAAGGAAGGAAGGAAGGAAGGAAGGAAGGAAGGAAGGAAGGAAGGAAGGAAGGAAGGAAGGAAGGAAGGAAGGAAGGGAGGGAAAAAGAAAACCATTTAAATGAAATATATATTTAGCTTTATATAATTATTTTTCAGTGTTAAGTTTATGTGCAATAATCTCAGAGTCCATGGTGACAATTGGTATTTCTTCATTGCATCTAAGGCTGTGTATTTGTGTCACATTCTTTCTTTTCTTTATCCAATTTATTTATTTATCAACGTGGGAGAGTGTCTGGGATTAATTAATCAATTAAAACCTCCACTGTTTCTACTACTTTGACCACAAGCTGATATTAAGTGAGATGTTTGCTTTCAAACAAGTCATAGTAACTATAAGTTAATGGAACATGCCTAAACTACATGTTTATTTGTATTTTAATGTTTTATATTCTATCCCAGACAACTAACATTACTCTGTAGTTGATTAGGAGAAGTTATAATCACAAATAGGCTCCTAAAACTTATATGTAGACATACAAAATGGTATTTTCTCATACCACTACATTGTTCATGAACCTTTGGGATTTTCCTCAAAGAATGGTCTAGTTAAGCAACTCTTTAATATTACCAAAGGAAATTTCAATGCTGTATAGTGTAGAGAACAAAGAAGCAAAAACAAAAATTTACCAAAATAAGTCAATTTGTGTCTTAAAGTTTAATATATAAGATAGCAAATGTGTGTATTAACCTTCATGTGGCTTATTATGTGATAGAATTATATGGTTAGGTCTGAATTTCAGGAATTACATTCCATCAATACCTTTAAAATTTAGGATTACATTTGTCATATAAATTAAGAATATTGTAAATTGAGTCTAAAAAAACGGGGTTTCATTAGAATTTTCTGACCCTTATTTTCCTCTGTGAGATTGTTAATTACTTCATAGTCCTAAAGATTAAATAAACTATTTGGAATATTTATAATGAACTCTATAAATGCAAATCATGGCCTTCTACTAGTTAAAACTTGTTTACCTTAATTTACATGTTTACTTAAGCTTAAATACTTAGTTTATATTTATCATGTACAAGTTTCAAGCTACTCAACAGACACACAAATTCTTCTTAACTATTACTTTGTGTATAAATGAAATAATTATGAAATATGCTATTTTCAGAAGTTTCGTTTGGCAACCTTGTTTAAAATTGGGCAAGTAATCAAAAGGAAAATGCTTTGTTCACTGCTTGATGGTGTATTTGATAGAAATGGCTTTTTTAGCTTATTTTCCAGTGCTTTCTTAATCTTGAAAATTACTTTTTCATTTGTAAATTATTTACAATTTTAAAATGTATTTTTATTTGTAATAATGGGGGTTAATCATGCTAAGTTTTCAAATTTCTCCTAAATAGATATTATAAGTGAAAAACAAAGATAAAAAGTGTTACCTTTGGCATTTATCATTCATATTCATAATTATAAGAATGCACACCATAAATACAAACTCTACATCTATTTTACAGTTAAGGTTTTTAAATTTTCATCTAGTCAAATGAACAATAATTAATAGAAAATGGGAAAGTAATGTAATGTATTCTTCATGAATAATAGGCATTTGGTCTAGTAGCTCAGTAGTAAATTATTAAAAGAGCCAAATTGAGAAATAATATCATATAATGGGTCAAAATTATTTATATAGTTACCAGTATAAGGATCAAGCATTTGGGTCCTTATTAATATACAATTAGCCTGGTCACACAATAGAAGAGAAGGAAAGGGCAATTTTGAATGACATTTATATCAACTTTGGAACTGTCGACCTCTATTATGTCCTTGGGGCCTTGCACTTTTTGGCTTTCAGACATCAGTGCTGCCTTGAATGGAGGAGAATATTAAGAGTTCCAGTGGGTCTCTTGCTTCAATAAATGCTTTGAATAATCATCTTTTATCATGTGCATGTCATAGTTCTTAGTGCTTAAAGCTAAGACATACGGCATTTCACCCCATCAGCACCCAAATCCGCATCATCTTCCTCAACACCACCATCCCCCCTGCCCCCATACACATTCACACTCTATTTCCTCTGTACTTATAAATCTCCCCCATTCCAAACTCTGGGAATACATTTTTTCCTCTGTATTATTAGTTTTTTTTTTTTCTTTCTGCACAGTCAAGTGAAACAGCTACCTTTAATTTCTCCAGGCAGCCCCCAAAACTTTTGTAAGAGCTGTGATGCTGTCAAAGGGAAGTTCTTGGGCTGTCATGAGAGAACCCAGTCGTTTCACACAGAAGGTAGTGAACAGGTGCAACGTTTGGAAACACTGCCTGAAATATTTACAGCTGCATAGTAAATAGTCAATAAAGCCCCTATCTCACAGTCAGGATATTTATGCTTACTTGACAGGGAGAAGACCTGGATTCCAGTCTTCATTGTGCCACTGAATCTCAGTAGCATTTAGTTTACTATGCATATGCATGTTTCCATTTATTATTAGTAGTATATGATATGTCCCAATCATATTTTAGAGACCGACATAACATTACATACTTTTTAATGTTACCTCCTTATATTGCAGAAGCTTTTTAAATGGTTTTGAAGTCTAATAAAACTTAATAGTCTCCTTTTATATTATGTAAAGCAGTGGCTTTTAAACTTTAGTGTGCATCAGAATTACCTGGAATCCTTGTTAAAACACAGATTTCTGGGCCCCACCCCCAAAGTTTCAATGACAGAGAATTTGCCTTTCTAGCAGGTTCTCAGGTAGTGCTGATGGTGCTAGTCGCTGGGCCACAGGTAGTTTTGAGAACTACCCATCCATACTTGAGTATAGTGAAAAGACACAACACTTCTGGTTTTCTGCCAACCATAACATAATATATGAGGTCATTAAATATGAAACATCTGATTTTGAATCAAAAATGCAGTTTATTATATCTCAAACAAGAAACAGTACAATTAATCAAAGTATGTGCCTAAACTATTGACACAGTTTTGCCATCTTAACTGTAGCTTATTTATGCCAGCAGCGAAGAAGCCTGAAGAGTAAGTGGCAATGAAATCGCAAAAGGTGTTTTCCACAGCTTGTTTAGAATTCAGTATTTTTCTTTGCAAGAAGTAGTCGAAAGCCTGGAAGAAGTAGTAGTCAGTTGGTGCAATGTCTGGTAATTACGGTGGATGACAGAAAGGTTCCAAGTCCAGCTACTGTACTAGAGCAACATTGTTTGTGCCACATGTGGTCGAATGATGTCTTGCAAGAGAATTAGCCTGTCTCTGCTGACCAGTCTCTGCTGCTTAATCACAAGCATCCTCATCATTTCATCCAATTGGTTGCATTAGACATCCACTGGAATCAACTGACCAGGTTTCATGACGCTGTAGTGGATAATACCAGCGCTGGACCACAAACAGACACCGTTAGCTTTTTTTGATGAATATTCAGTTTTGGAGTGTATTTGAGCACTTCATCGTTACCCAACCATTGTGCCGAATGCTCGTGATTGTCAAAAAGGATCCCTTTTTCATCACGTGTAACAATACGGTTTAGAAATAGTTTACCTTTATGTCATGATGGCAAAAAAGGGCAAGCTTTGAGATGATTTCTCTTCTGATGCTTTTGATTCATGTGGAACCCATTCTATGCAGCTCCTTTACCTTGCTGGTTTCTTTCAAATAGTCCAATATTGTTGGAATAGTAATGTCAAACTTTGCTGCTAATTCATGCGTAGGTTGAAATGGATTGGCTTCCACTACAGCTTTCAGCTTATCATTATCCACCTTGGTCTCAGGTCGCCCACATGGCTCATTTTCAAGATTAAAATCACCAGAATGGAACTCCCCTAACCATTGACATATTGTGCCTCCATTAGCCACATGCATCCAAAGTTTTGAGCTGTCTGTGCTGCATTGGTTCCATGATGGAACTCACATTCGAAAATAACATGAATTTTTTACTTATCCATGGTTTTACAAAAATTGTTCTAAAATTTTTTTTGAAAGAGAACCCCAAGCCAAACTGTGTGTTTGAAACACTGAGAAGATGTACCTTCACAATAAATATAAAACACAAAGTTTTAAAGTGAAATGTCTGAGATATCAGCTGTCAAACTTAGTACTTCAGGAAATTGGACATTTCATACTTAATAACATAGCATATGGATTATGGCTGCACAGCTTAAATAAATGTTTCATATTGAACAACCTAAGCATAATTTTACCCCTGTAGTTTATAAAATGCTCAAGTAAATGTCTCAAATATAAAATTGAGTCAATTATGGATTATCTTATTTTACTTCCTATCAAGATTCTGTAAATCAATGTAAATGTGGTATAATGTCCATTAACTTATTATGTGTGTCACATGATAGAAGATTGCCAATTTGAATTATCTCATGGATTTTCAAATAACTGTTCTTTTTTCTGAAAAAAACTAAAGAAAAATTCTACACGAGTATTTTCTCCTAGTCTGTCTATGGGTTTCCTAAGTGCACTTAACCATAGAATTGTATAATAATCTGATACTATTAAACCACTTAAAAATATAAACTTGAAATAGATGACATATGCCATTTAACCATTTTGTAAAGTGATTGATTTCAGTGGTTTTTTTGGTAAACCCGTACATACAATTTTTGTTTGCATTAATTAACATCCATTCTCGTCACCTAATTACACCATTTGATTAAAAATTATTCTACTTTCAACAAGTTATCCTGCTATTCATAGATATTTTATATTCTTAACTCATGAAATAGTAACTAAGTAAAAACTAAATTTTTATTCTGCAGTAATATCTATGTAAAGTTGGGTATAAGGTAAACAACAGTGTACAAACTAGTGGCTCAACATTCCAATTTTAGAGCATAGAAAAGGAGTAAGATAATTTTCTCCATTTTCAATGAAAGATAAGTAATGTAATGTTAATATTATCATTTTATTATATTCTTATATGATGTAGTAGAAATATTAATGGTATTGTATCCATACATTTCTGTATGAAGTTATCTAAGGGCTTTTATAGAAATATATAAAATTGAGTATAAACTATGGTTTGACGTGTTTAAGTATAAAACAGTTGGAAATCATCAACCGTGCTAAAGTGATTGCATACAAATCTTCATGCCAAATGTAGTATACTATGAGGAAAATCTGGAAAACAAATCTCATTTAAAAAAAATGATGTTAAGTGTTTAGAGCAGTGTCACATATAAATAAGTAATACATATTGGGGCAATGTTAATTATGTTCATTTTCATTTTTAGCTGAAATCCAAAAGTGTTTCTGTGAAACCTAGGAGAAAGGATTATTTTCTAAGAGAGTTAGAAAATTTTCTTTTTTGTGTGTGTTTAATTTGGAGAGCAGTTCTGATCAGAGGCACACAGCCATGTAAGTCCATCATGGGTGCTCCTGCCTAAGCACCAGGGTACAAAGATGCTTCCAATGCAACCCCAGTTCTTTGGAAGTTAAAAAAAAACTTACCTACATCATAATTTTATATTTACTATGCGATGTCTCAGTAAAAATGAATAGTACAAAAATTGCTTTTCAAGACTATTTCTTACAGGTTACATCAATTATGTGCTTTCTGTGGATAGCGGAGCACACATGTACTTTCTCTTATACGAAAGGTATTTCGTAATGTGTAGTTGAAAGTGGCGTAATGTTGACAGGCAACCAAACACTGCAATGTTCAGATTGAATGTTAAGATCACTGATTTGGTAGAGTAATTTGATGGGAAATGATCCGCTGTGTACCTGTGTTTTTCTAGGCATTTTTGATCAGCCTTGCCTTACCACAGCTCATGTTCTGATGATCATTGCAGGATGAAGTGGCACAGCCACTGAACCTATCAGCTAAACCCAAGACCTCTGATGGCAAATCACCCACATCACCCACCTCTCCCCATATGCCAGCTCTGAGAATAAACAGTGGGGCAGGCCCCCTCAAAGCCTCTGTCCCAGCAGCGTTAGCTAGTCCTTCAGCCAGAGTTAGCACAATAGGTAAGTTCTGTTTCTTTTGTTCTTGCTAATTTTCTGTTTATGGCTATTGAATGAAATCATCTTTAAGTGGCACATCACATATACCCTGTGCATGGCTTGAGTTCTGTAGTAGGAGAGTTTCAATTTGAAGAACTACGTAGGTCTGCTTTGAACGTGCAAATGAAATTTCTCACTGAAGCCAAAGTTACAATGTCCTCATGAAAATCTAATTGTATTGGTTACATTTGCGTATTTAACTATGTCCCTAAGTTTATGAAAAAGAGTCCTAAATGACTAATGACAGTGAGCAGTGGTTCTAGAATGTTCTTGTGAGGTGACTTATCTTTTCCATCACTGAAATTTGTTTCTCTTTTTGTTTGGTGATGTGTGCAAAGTACACATAATGATGAAATGCATTTTGCCTGGATCAGCCGTCCACCATCAGGATGCGAAGTTTGTTCAGTTCCATTCTGCTTGAGAATTACTTGAAGACACTAAAGTATTGTAAAAGAGCAGATAGCTTCAGTTCTCCATAACTGTAAATTCAGTAAATTGTAGAAGATATTTCTATAAGCTGACTTTGAAAAATTCAACGATTTTTATTTTAGTATACTTATATTAGATTGTAAATGCTTACTTCAACCCACGTTTATTGATGTGTTTGTTATTTGCATACAATTTCCAGGAGACTAGCATAGGTCAGCCCAAGGAGTTCATGGTTTAATTGAGGAAATCATCCATCCTATAGTACAAAGTCAGCTATAGTAAGGTGCCGTTTCAGAGCACAGATAACAATCCTATGGTCACAAAGAGGAGAGTGTTGGATTCTGTTTGGGAAGCATCAAGGAAGACTAAGTTGGAAATAGCCTATTCAAACTGAGCCTTAAAGAAGAGATACATTTCTAAGCAATCTAGGCAGTAAGGAAAAACACAATGTAAAACATCATGTTTTTGAGAAAATACAATGATTTTTCTAGATTCTAGAATGAATATATAGTGGAAAGTGATTAAAACTAAAAGCGAAAGGGTCAGATGGAATCTGATTGAATGCTATCCTAAGGAATTTTGACTTTTTCCCCAGGCAACAATGTGATCAGAACTTTGAGAAGAGTGTTGGCAGAAGAAAGATATTGAAATTAAGGAAGCCGTTGTTTTAGTGTAGGGCGAGAATAAGTTACATGAGACAGAAATAAGTAATTATAAATTAAAGGAGGGAATAAATTGAAAAGATATTATTAAAGAAGAATTGACACAATGTGTCCACAATAGACTGTACCTGTTAGGGGTCCAGTTGTAGACAGAGGAGTGTAGGTAGGATTTTGAGTTTATAAAATAAGAGGGATTGTGCCTCCATTAACTATGGAAAGGGAGACCAGAATGGAAGCAGATTTGAGGGAAGATACAAATATAAAAATTTAATATGTGTTGAATTTAAAATATAAGGAACCATTAGAGATGTTCAGGAGAAAACTGTAAATGCAAGTCTGATATGTAAGAGGGGTGCTAGCATTTAAGATATAGAAATTATTCCTTGATGATGTAGTTGAAGTAAGGAGAACAAATAAGTTCACCAAAAAAAGAGTATGTCTGGTAACAAGAGAGGTGGGCTGAAGAATCATAGGTACTACCTATTGTATTAGTTACCTGTCGCTTTGTAATAGATTAACCTAAAATTTAGCCGCTTAAAACAGCCAACATTCACTATCTCAGTTTCTAAGGGTCAGCTTAGCTGGGTAGTTTTGGCTTAGGATCTCTCATACGATTGCAGTTAAGATGTTGGCCAGAGGTGCAGTCATCCATAGACTTTACTGGGATGGATGGATGATCCATTCCCAAGATGACTCACTTTCATAGCTGTTAGCTGGAGGCCTCAGTTCATTAACATGTAGCTGTAACCTTCCTCAGAGTGAGTGATCAAGGAAGAGAGCAGAAAGAAAGATAATAGTGCCTTTTATGACCTGTTCACAGTCACCCACAGTCAGTTCTATTTTATTCTGTACCTTATAATAAAATCACTAAGTCCAGCCTAACCCAAGGCAAGGGGAATTAGTCTCCAACTCTTGAAGGAAGAGTATCAAAGTATCTTTGGACATGTTTTAGAACCACCGCCCCTTTTTAGGTGGAAAACTGAGTGTTTTAGAATAAGAATGAAATGAAGAGCAAGCGACTATGTTAGAATAGCAATGAAGATGGAGCAGTGTCATGCTAGCCTATGAAAACCAAGAGTTTCAAAATTGAAGGATCACTTACTGGTGGCACATTCTGCATTAAAGTTAAAGAACATGAGAAAGAAAAGCCTTAGGATTTAGTTGGAGTTTACAGATAGATAGATTCTGACAGATAAGTTTTAGTAGAATGGTTTGAACAGATTTCCAATTATGAAAATTTGAATGATATGAGGAAAGACAGTGCAGTGGATGATATAGACTAATCTTTTTGTAAGTTTGGTGTTGAGAAGTGATTATAGTTTGAGAAGACTGAGTAGGGACAGGTTTTAGAATAGAAATATATATATATACATTCCTCTTCAAGGGGGAAGAGGAAGAAGAGTTGGAAAGATGAGTACAAGGGTGACAACATAAGGGTGACAATATAGCAAGCAGATGATGAAAAAAGATTGGCCTTGGAAGGAGAAAAGCCCCTTTTTTCTGAGAGTGAAGGAAATGAAGAGAAAAAATGGTAAAGTTTTCAGAGAAATTTTGGGATAGACAGAATGAAGTCTAAAGGAGTATGTTTCAAATGCTTTAATCTCTGCAAAGTAGAATCCCAGATTATTTGCTAAGAGGAATTTACTCTGGGGCAATGAGGTAGCAGTGAGCAGAGAAACAGGGAAAACTGAAGTTTTAGAAAGCTTGAAAAAGTTTTGGGATACACATGTGCTTTTTCATCGTTATGGTCTAAATCTCAGTTCCCTTGCTCAATATCCTGAATGAGCACCCAGGTTCGATTTGCTTTTAGGAACTAAGTATGTAAAAGAAAAAATATTTTATTTGGCAAAAAATGTCTACTTCCATAATATATATTAAGGCTCAGGTATATCACAAATGTTGGTATATGAGCTACTGTTGTAATGTTACTAGAACTAAAATATTTAACTAATAGATTAATGTAATCACATTTTTATCATATATGAATATTTTTACTTTGTCATTCCCAAGGATTAAGTATGACAGTATTTTAGAAAGGCAAGAACATATTTAATGACATTTATAATGACTATTTCTACTACTAAAACATCTCTTTTCTTTTCTGAAAAGTCACTTCACCACATACACATCCCTCATATTTTCCAAGGATTTGAGGCCACTACAATTTACTTTTCTCTTTTCAACAAATGCAGATGTTGAAAGCTAAAACTTTAATGAGTAATAATGTAGTTGGATAAAAGCTGTGAGGATTAATGGTGTTGTAAAGGTCACCCCTGAAAGAAGAGTTAATGTGTTATGCCATTTATAAACTACGGAAAACTGTGGACCAAAAGATAACTTAAGTTATCATTAATGACATGGGGCTCTTTGCTATATATCTATTAGCTACAAATATAGAAAGTGACTTTTTTGAGGTTGGTGACCAATATTACGATGTATTTCATAAGAATCCTTTTGATATGATACACAGATGATAGGAGCGCCAAAGAAAGGGAGTCCTTAAAAGGCATAATAGTTCAGAAGAATGATGGATAATTTTAGAATCTTTTAACCAGATGTTATTTTTCCCGTATTGGCCTTTTCCACCTATATTTTACATATGTATAATACTTTTAATTTTTTTCAAAGCATTTTTTCATGTTTTCTCAATGCAGCTGTTCTAAAATTATAGACCCTTAACAGATAGAGTAGATATCCATACAATCTAGTCAAAACTTATTTTGAAGATAAGGAACACACAGACCTAAAGAGGCCTTTACCTAGGGTTTTGAAGTAATTTCTTGTCACAGTGTTGACAGTTCTATGATTCTGTGTTTATTACTTTCTGTTTTAATTTTAAGGAAACAAATGTACATGAAGATCTAGTAATTTGTCCAGACTCACAACCAATGGAAGTTAGGGCATTACAACCACAGTATATGGGTTAGCATCCTTTGTTTTTAGTTATTGTCTTTTGGTAACCTCTATGCATTAGAAGCTCTTCTTAGTCATTTTATCCTTTCACTCATCCATCCAACAAATGAGAATTAAATACTTTCTCCATGCCATACATTTTTCTAAGTCTAGAGGATAAGCAGATGACAGTCTTGGACCGAGGCTTTAGGTGCCTATAGTCTCTGTCCTAGCATAGAACATAGTGGAATGTATTATTCTTACCCTTCATTCTTCAGAGGCGTTAACACATTAAAATTAAAACTTTACCTGAGCAAATGTAGTAGACGCACACTGACTAAATAAAATGGAGGGAAATATTTTCAAGTTCATTAACTGGGTACTTTATTTCTACAACTTGCTAATTTAAAATATGACATGAAGGAGGATATTATTTTGAAGCTTCATTAGCTTATGTTTTTAATGAGCAAAGCTTATACAGAGGTTTTAATGAGAAAAATTTTGTATGTGGGGAGGCGATTGAATGAATGAAAAGAATATTATAATTCATAGAAAGCCATTGGATGATCAGGAAGTTAGGGACATCATTCAAAGACATCTGGCAATTAATATTTTCATAGCATTTTACAGTTTACAGATTGCTTTCACATGTATTATCTAATTCTTGTGAGCTTTCACAGTTGAAAAAATGGCTACATATCAGGGTGCCAAAGATTTGACAATGATCAGTGACCTCAGAAATAGAAAAAAATTAATATTTGTTGAAAATCGCTTGAAACACATATGCCCTTTCACTTACAGCTAAAAAGTCCTATGTAAAATAAATATGTGGTAAATAAGAACTTATATTACCCTAATATCATGTGTTAAATCCATGAATTTTAATAAATCTGTGCCATATGGTAAAGGCTTCTATTGATATATAGATGGAGATAATCAATGAACTTGGAATTATAAAGGCAGATACTTTCAACCTAGAATATACATATATTCCTTCAGCAGAACCTGCCATACACCAAAGGAATAAAAGATTGCATAAAAAATGCCCTCAAATAGTTCACAGACTGATGTGAAAGACAAACTTAGAAAAATGCAAGACAATGTGACAATAAAAGCATGTACAAGGGTTTAAAGGAGTATATAAATGGAAAGTACTCATCTTTACTAAGAGGATATCTGGGATATGTCAGAGAAGTCCTCACAGAAGGGGTGACATTTGAATAAATTCCCAAACACACCAGAAAGAGAAAGCATTTCCGCAAAAGAGAAAATCTTGGGAGACACGATGGGAGAGTGAGAGGAGGAAGGCCTGTCCTTGCAACAGGGAAAAAGTCCTGTGCAGCTTAAACACAGGGCTGGTGAGAGATTGGCAGGAGGGGACATGGGAAGGATAAGCGGAGTTGATATCATGACGAGAGACTTTTAGGCTATGTTAAAGTATTTGGAACTTATCCCAGAATGATATTTTTGAGGGAACATCAAAGAGATTCAAAAGTTCCATTGTATTTGGGAAAGGCTGCATACTGTTATCTCTTGAAGATTCACAATGCACATTAACATATTCCAGATTTTGAAAATTCATGCAATGAAGGAAGCTTTTTAACTTTAACGTAGTATTTTCCTACACTCATTTAAACCTGGAATTATTTTTCAAAGACTGTTACAGATCATCATTGTATGAAGTGTACCTTTAAGCATTAGGGTACCCAGAGATGGGTTTTTAATTGGGGATTTTGGATTTTGACTTGATCCAAATTCCTTTTTTTTTTTTAAAAAAAAAAAAAAAAAACATTTTGGAATGCTTTATCTGGAAGCAGAGTAGAAGATGGATTTAAAGAGTGTAAGCCTAAAAATAGGGAACCAGTTAGGAGACTAAGGCATTAATACAAGTGAGAGATGAGGGGGCTTTAAGGAAAGCAGGGACCGTGGGAATGCAGAAGCAAGTCTGAGGACTGAGGGAGAGGTATAACTGTCGGGGCCTGGCTGCCTTTTGTCTGTATGGGGTAAAGGAGATAACTTAGCTTAGATGATTTCCAGGTGACTGGATGAAGAACTATAAAGGTTTATGGAATATAGAAAGAGCAGATTGAGGCCACAGGAAATTGATGAATTCTGAGCCAGACTTGCTGCATTTCAGGTACTCATGGGACAAGTAGAGAAGCTTAATATGCAGATAAATATATCAGCAATCAGGGAGGGTTTGAGGTAGGCAGTAATTAATTTTATAGTACTTGGGACTACCCTCTCAAGTCTTAGGGACATGGTTAAGACCAAGGGTGGTATATAGCTTTCCTAGGGCTGCCACAACAAATTACCATGAACTGGGTGGCCTAAAACAAATTTATTCTCTCTATTCTGGAGGCTAGAAATCTGAAGTAAAGTATCAGCAGGGTTTGTTCCTTCTGGAAGCTCTGAGGGAGAACCATGCCTCCATGCTGCTGACTCCTGGCGTTCCTTGGCATATGTGCATAACTCCAGTCATTGCCTCTGTATCCACATGGGTTCTCCCCTGTCTCTGGGTGTCAAGTCTCTCATTCTCCTTTCTCTTATAAGGATGCCAGTCATTGTGTTTAGGGCCCACCCTAAATCCAGGGTTATCCCACCTCAAGATCCTTAACTTAGTTACATCTTCAAAGACCCTAATTGCAAATGAGGTCACATTCACAGATACTGGGGGTTAGGACTTGCATATATCTTGATGGGAGGTGGGGCTGGGGGTAGGGGATGCAATTCAACTTATTTACAGGTGATTTCCAGTTTGTTTGTTTTTCTCTCTCTGTGTATGGCAGCCATTAGTAGTAATTCTTTCTTTTTAGAATTTATCACCTCCAAAATCAGACTTTTCAGTTTGTCCCTTCTCTTCTGCCCCTGAAAATATATAGAAGAGGCCTTTAGAAAAAATTAAAACTTTGAGAAGTATTTTGGTAATAATGGTTAAGAAGAAACACTGAGGCATAAAAACATCAAATTGTGGTAAATTTAACAAAGTTACAGAATCTCACAAGTTTCTCACACTAATGATTCCTAACTGGCGTTTTCCAAATCTCATCTGGCATGTTAAGGGAAGTCATATTGACCTTTGCCCTTTAATTCCTTCAAGATTGAGGCTCACCCAACCTCTCCAACACAGATACCCTCTCAGCTGAGCCTAACTTTAGATGCAGTTGCTGCCTAAATTTATAATGAAGGCAGAATAAAATGTATCAGGTGACCACTGGGGATCTCTTCAAACTCTGGTAGGCTGCCTCCCATTTCATGGGACCTCTTTACTAACCAAGAAATGGCATCCACCCACAGATTCATCATAATAGTCAAACCCATGTAACATGAGTGCTAAGGACGTGCACATCGAGATAATAAAAAAGAAAAGAGAGGAGTTAACAATTTTTGCTGGCTGCCTCCTCAGATACCAAGCACTGTCTACTCCTTCACATTTGTTATTTCATTTAATTCTTCTATCAACCTTACACTTATTTCCTAGATGAGGGAAATGGAAACGTAGTGAGACTAAGCATTAAAATTTGTCAAATATCACATTTACCCAGAAGTGGGATCCTAGCTCCATCTGAATCCAATCCTCAAATTCTACTTATTTTACTATGCTGCTTTGTAAATAAAGTGTCAGCTATTGAATAATTTTATGGACCATTTATTATGATAAGAAGCTGTATTAACTCGCTTAATCTTGATGTTTGTTTTATCTAGTGAGTGTTATCCCCATTTAACCAATGAGATGATTGAGACTTAGAAAGGTAAAATTAGGTGTGTAATTTATATAGCCAGTAAGTGGCAAAAGTAGGATTTTAATTCAGGTTTGCCCAACTCTAAAACGCATACTTTTCCCAACCAAGATTGGAACTTTAGTCCAAAATCTAAGAAGCAGGTGAAGAAAGGATCCCAGGCAAGGATCTGAAGATAGAGGAAGCAGTGAGGAAAAAGGAACCAAGCAACCATGCTATGATGAGGAAGAAGGAAGGAGGGAGTTTCAATAGTGAGAGGCTGGTTGGTCAATGCTATCATTCCTCAAGGAATGGAAATGCCCCTTGGATGTGGCAACTCAAAGACCAAGGGCAACAGAAACAAAATTGTAGTGGGAACCAAACAGTTAGGAGGAAATGGGAGAGTATGAGATAAAGCATCTTTGAGAAGGTTGATATAGAAGGTAAAAAGAGAGACAGGGTTGGAAAGAAAAAACAAAACAAAGTTAACGGAGGGACTTTATTTATTTGTTTTAGGAGAAGAGGGAACCTTAAATACTTAACAAGTTGAGGTGGTAGAGATGGAAGAGATGATTAGGTAGATGACATTCTCCAATAATGAGAATTATTATTAGAGAAAATAATGAAGAGTATAGAAATCTAGTACTCTAGAAGGGAAGCAAAGGGAAAAATGGCTATAAATGGAGATAGATTTGAAGCTATCAGAGGATAGGAGAAAGGATGAGGGCAGGAAGGTAAGAGTTTACCCTTACTGGTCTTTCTAAAATCAAAGGCAAGGCCATTTGCTGAGAGACAGGGAGTCAGCAGGGGTTAGGATTTGGTGAGTGTCATAAGAACAAGATATAAATAACCAGCAAACAATCCTATTGAGATTGAATGTTGTAATAGGTAAAGGGCTTTATGATTTAACATTGCAGATAGAAATGTTAAAATTTCCTATAGCACAACTAAAACTCAAGAATCTCTAAAAGCAAGAATGTATATTTCAAATTGAACCCCTATTTCTGCATGCACACGAACACACACCTTTGAAAATAGCCATTGCAGAATGAGGGTCTATCAGTTACCCTCATAATAATTTGCATTCCTCTTGCATGTATATTAATCACTTTTCCTACACAATGTTATCTTGGCAGTCCCTAAAAAGCATAAAGAATTCATGCTTTTATTCAACTTCATGTGCCAAACCATTTCAAATATATTTGTGTTCTAGAGAAGCTAATTAGACTACATAGAAGCTAAATAGTCTACAAAAATGCATGGTGCCAGGTTGTATATAAACAAGAGGTTAGAGGATAGGAAAATCAGGCATATCCTCATAAGATCTTACTAAATGAACATATCCCAAGACAATTACTATCATATAAGAGCTGTATTTCTTTCTAGAGTAATGTTCATGAACAGAATAAGTTCAAGAATATTACATTAAAAAGGTTGTGCAGGAGAACCAAGTCAGAATGTCGAGGATAATATAAGGTTAAATACAATCATCTTTTATAGTAAATATTAACCCTAAAGATCTGTCCTAAGTCTAAATAGTTGTTTTCAATTCATATTGCGTTTATAGTTAGCAGGGATGTTTTATTCTTTGAATAAATTCCAATAAATTTAGCTCTGAACAGCAAAATATATAATCACTCTCAAGGTTCCCCTTTTTTTGCCTACATTGGAACTTTTCTTTCTGCCTAAAAGAGATCAGAGGACCAAGTCTGGTCTGTGCATAGTAACTGGGGAAAAAGCATGGATCATTTAGAAACCTGCCAGCACTGAAGCGCTGCACTAATCTGACATCGGTTTCTTCAATAGAAATGTTTAAGCAGCAAGAAAATATTCTATGTTTTTTGGCAATCAACAGATCAGATAGAAGAGTCTAGCAATACAAAGAGGATGTGTAATCTGACATGATTAGACAAGGCTCTTTAGTACCAGAACATTCATAATTGAGACAAAGAAAGAGTATTAATAACACTTTCCTAACACGGCAGTTAGCCATTTTATATTTCCTTTCTTTAATCTTAGTGTTTTTCAACAAATCATGGGATTTAATAGCGTGTTTTGGCAGATTAGAGGATTTATGGCCCAGATGTTTTTTGTTCTAAAAATGGATTAGGGTGTAAAGTTTGCTGGAATCCATGGAACATGTTGAGGCAAGCCGGTCATTTTATGTGTGATTAGTGCCTGCCTTCTGTCTCACAGTCCCTCCATCTGTCACAATTCACCAATGGATCTGGTTAGATTTAGCCTCATGTCACAAACAAGTCCCTTTTCTGGGCAATTTCATATTACAGATTCATTTTATGCCATTTTATGCCCTAGTTAAAAGATAGGGAGAGAGAAAGATGAGATATTAGCTTTTCTTTAAATATTTGCAGAACAATCTTTTCCCATCAGTATTCTACCCTAATGTCATGCAGATCATCATACTAATGTGCATCAGATAAATAAATGACCAGTGTAAGAATTAAGTTAAAAATTGTTTTTGCTCCTTACACCTGTTATTCTTTAAAAATAATATTTGGCTAATGTGTTTTACTAACCATGAATTGTAGAGCTGCAGACACAAGCTGGTCATTTGACCATCTTATTAAGAGTGTGAATTAAGTGTGACTATAGTTAAGAGTAGCCACAATTTCATATCAAACAATTACAGGTGCTTGGTTACATTCTGTGCTTGATATTTAGCCCCTTAACTATTACAAGTTTGTATCCCATAGCAAACCACTGCCACCTGTGGTTTATTTCACCGTAAACGGATGTAGGGAGAAAATGCTCTTCTTTCAGTCAGTTAATAATGATCTACTTCTTCTGTATATAACAAACCAAATAGTGCTATACACACACTCTAAATTGACTTTTCTAATACTATAAGAGATTCAATAATCATAGGGATAAATATTAATAGCTATATCCTGTGGTAACATTCAAATGCTCCTTGTATGAAGAAAATAAAATATAGGTTTTATGTCTGCACTGCAAAATATTCAGATTAATAACGAAAACTTGTACTTAAAATTATATTTTAAATCTCTTTCCAAATATTTGGAAACAACCATATTTCACCTAAATACTATGTTTTTATTATAGATGTTTGGAAACATGTTTGTGTATGACTGTGTGAGTCAGTCATCAATTACTCATTCACTCATTCATTCATTCATTCTAGACAAATTGCATGGAGAAATTATTATATGCCAGTAACTAGCTTTTACACCCTAAAAAAGGTGATTTTTAAGGGTTAAAGGTTAGCCTGTCCATGCATTAGTACAAAACATATCTTTTGATCTGATGCGTTTTCAGGTTATTTAAATGACCATGATGCTGTCACCAAGGCAATCCAAGAAGCTCGGCAGATGAAGGAACAACTTCGGCGGGAACAACAGGTGCTTGATGGGAAGGTGGCTGTTGTGAATAGTCTGGGTCTCAATAACTGCCGGACAGAAAAGGTCAGTTCATAAAATAACTTGCTTTCCAGAAATGCTTAATAAAGTTTCTTGAATGCTTTTGTTTTTTATCTTTCCATCTTTTTGCCATCCTCAGAATGATGATTTTTTTCCCTCTCCTTTTTCCCTCCATCAGTACAGAAGGCCCCATGCCCATCCTAATCAAAACCATCTGGAAATGGGAAGAGTTATAATTCTCTTTATCCAGTGAATATCCCCCTTTATGCCACCAGCTTGTATTAAAATGAAATGGCATTTGAAATATCTGAGTCTGAGTAAAAGTTTTGCTTTACAGAGATGCTTAACTTGTATTGGGGATGAGCTGGATTTGAAAATGCTGAATCTTCTTTAATCAGCATAAGCTTGGATGATACCCATGCTCATATTCTAAGTATTTAGGATCCTGAGCTTGTCATAATGTTTCCAATGCAGAGTGCTGTCAAGTGTCGGGTGACTGCACAATTGAAAAATCTGACTTCTTCCTAAAACAAAATGTGCCTTTTAAAACTGTGACATTATCCTTATACCTAAATGAAACTTCTGAATTTGACTGAGATCTATAATGATTTCAAGCTCTTTTGTCTAAGTGCATGTTGTATTTAATTAAGAAAAATATTATGAGTTATTTTAGAATGCTCAGAATCATGTGCTTCCTTTGGTAATATTTGATATGTTTTGAAGTGAAATTTGCAAGTGTTTCCAAGTCCCCTTTGCACAATCCTATAGATAAAGTAGATGAGAGAAAAAAAAATGATCAGCTACTTAGCAGTAACTTGAAAGTTAATCATCATGGGACGCTTCTGAGTCAAACAACTGCCCAGAATGAGCAGATTGCTAACTTGGAGAGCTTTCTTGTTCCCAGGTTTTTATATGGAGTTTGATGTCTAATCGCTGAGAAAGCTGGCGATCTGTGTAGTGAAGATGAAATAATGTATGGGTGATCCTGTTGCAACTGCTTTTTTCTCTGGTCCTAATGTGGGTAAAAATTTAGGTTGGAGAAACTATTTTAATTCCGTTCTGTGTCCAGAGGGGAGGGCAACGCGGGGGTCAGTATACACCCTTTGCAGTCTTACAACATGAGAAGTGTGACATTGGTGCGGTGAGAAGGGCACAGCATTTTTAAAGCCAAGCACCAAAAGGGAAAGGGAAAAGCAAAGTGACAGCTCTAAGAAGGAATGATAGCAAGCATAAAGGAATTTATATTCAAATATTTAAACATTCTTGAAAGGATGCTTGAACAGAAATTCCTTTTCTCTGCTCCCCATGTAGAAATGAGTTTAACACTCAGCCAGATGCTAATGCAAAGTGACTCAAGCTATTCCTCGCAAGCATAGCTAAATTGCCGTTATTTGTTAAGCGCATTGAATTCAGCTGTGGATACAGCAGTTGGTTGCATTCAGCAAGCATCTATACCCTTTTTTTTTTAATCCTCCAAAGCAGAGACAACTCTACCTATCCTCCCCCCCCCCCCTTCCCCAGTGCTGGCTGGGAATTGTCAAGTGACAACCGACCAAATCCTTTCGGACAGGAAGCCTTCATCCTGAGTTCCATATACTTGCAAAACAGGCCTTGTGGTTGGATCAGGGAGCCCATTAAAAGCACTTTGATGGTATGGAAATTCATCTTCATGAAGCTCCTAGGCCCCTAAGCAGCATGCTGTTTAGCTGTGGTTACAGATCAGTCATTCACATTGGAGGGCAATAATTGTGCTGACGGCTTGTAAGGCAATGGAAGTACATAAAATAATCCCGGGCCCTCCACCATGGCACTGTGAGTTAATCTTCTCTAATACAGATCAGCTGTTGTTCTAACACATGACTTTATGCTGGCTCCAGTGACTCTGCACAGCCTTTTGATTAAGCAACAGGAGTGGAACCATCTGCATTCACTTTATTCCATACTTATCCATTGTTTAGGGGACCTTTCTTCCACTTCTTGTTCCACCTCCAAAATCATTCTTTATTTTATTTTTCTCTGATTAGCACCTCCTATTTGGGTTGCAGGAGTGAGAGTTGCCTCTGTTGAAAGCTACTGCATCAAATTTCCTTTCTCTTTTGTAGAGTTATGACAACTTTTTTTTAAAAAAAATCTACTTTTTAAATAATACCTGCCAAACCTATGGCCAATTAAGGTGTCTCTCGTCTCAAGAAGTTTATCATTCTCAAATCTGTCCACCATACACTGTCAACGTAGTTGAATTACACCTTGAACTATATAGTCTTGTGCTTGTATGCATTTTAAGTGAAAATATTAAACTTGAAAATGAAGCAGTTCTGTTACTATAATAGTATGACAAACTCTTATAATGTGTAAGTGAATGTTTTCAACCAAAGGATCTGAATTATCTCAACTCTTATGTTACTCTGACACCTGAACATGAAATTGAGATTATTGAAGCAGGTATTACTATAGTGTGTGGTTGACTTTTCCTATTGCACTAGCTTAGGTGTCATTTCTACAGCATTAGCGATTGATCTCTGTGCAACTCATGGGAATGAGATAGTAATGTCATATTTATATCTTTGAATTTGTAATTATTCAACATTAGCACTTACCATGTATTAGGGTGTGTGCTGTGTACTAGAGGTATTGTATTGAACCAGAAAATATGGGCTATGCCTTCATAGAGCTTGTAGTATAGGTCAAGTTATTTGATAGTTAATAATTGCATATTGATGTGTGAGAGCTCACCTACAGAGATTGAATAAAGACCCATATTGCTTAGCATATCAGACCAATTATATATGTGAGTTCACAAAGGTAGGTAATTATTCTTCCACGTGAACCAACATCACTATGCATATTGTGGTGTCATTTTTCTAGTACGTACCTTTTCATTTGAATTTTATAATCACTGAGCATTACCTATGGCCAATGCATGTATGGATCAATAATCGGTTTGAAATTTTGCTTCCTAGCTCTTAATGAAAGCCATAAACAACATATGATAAAATCCTCTTGTATTTTGCACTATGATCTTCTCGTATCATTTGAATCCCAAAAGAAGGGCATTTTTCTATCTAAAATAATACACCTAACTCCTTCAGAAAGTAGGTGAAACGTAAGGAATGGGGGAGATAAAGCGGAAAGAAAGATGGAAGGGAGCCAGGAGAAAGGAAAAGGAAAAAGGAAAAAAAAATCAGCCCAGTGCTTTTTATTAGTCTAAAAGATAATAGATATGATGACCTGCGATTCAGATAATTGGAATCTTGTAGTAGAGACCCAATTTCTTGGGTCCACCAACTTAACAGACATTAACTTGTCCTCACATCTCAGATAACCAACATGGGTGTCCCAACTAGAAGGTCTTAATTCTGAAAAGCTGTAATTGGACAGTGAAAACAATTAGAGGTGTGAAGATGGGGACAAATGTTTTCCCAGTGATATGTACCAAAACACATCATGAAAGTCGTTTTTACTGAAACACATTTTAATTGAAGACTTCTAAAAGATTTTTTTTTTATTTCTTTACTTTTCTTGGAAGAGTTTCAACATACCCAAGAACTGTGTGTGTCAGGTTTCTTGGAAACTCTGGGACACAGTGTTATTTATAATTGTCATCTCTAGTTAATTATAGACTGATTGTATATTCAAATAATGTTATCTTTCACCACACAGCTCTGTTACAGATTAGTGTTCTGGATGAAAAAGTAAACTTCTCAGGTAGGAAGTAATAGAAAGAAGATTTTTCATACATTTGTTTTGTAAAAAACAAACAAACAAAAAAACCCCACACCCCATTTGCTTTGTTAATAACCACATGGCACGATTTTGTCCATATAATCAACTGTATACTAGGTTCTTAACCTTGTACTTGAAAGTATTCATACCTTATAGGAGAGCATAAAAATCTCATCCTGATCCGACCAGGCAGTGCTGATACAATAGAGGCCCAGTGTACTCAGTTGAAATGAGGAATAGACCAGAAGTTCTCCAGCCTACTCCCCTCACTCCAGATGTGGTTATCCTCAGAAGACTATTCCTATACTGTAGTCTCTGTTAGAAAATGTATTTCACTGCATGCATCAGGAAATCTAAATGCAGTAGTTTAAACAAATAGTGTTTGATTTTTCTTACATTGTGAAGTTCAGGAGTAGGAGAACTTCTACGGTTCATTAACTCTCAATTATATCAGAGTTGAAATCCCTGTGATTCTTTGGGTTTTTTCCCTTTGGGTCACAGAATGGTTGCTACACCTACAACTATCCCATCCAGGTGAAGGCAGGCAGATTCAGGAAGGAGAAGTTTTCTCTTTGCTAACTTCATTCTTCATTCCTATAGGGATGTTTCATTCCTCTTCTCAAGTTGACTTCCACAAACATCTCATTGGCTAGAAGTAGGTTCAGCTGTTGGGTAAGAAAAGGCAATTGTCAGCCACATTATAAAAATGATATCCAAGCTCACAAATGCTTCCTTCATGAAACTAGTTTGTTTTGTTTGTTTTATAATTGTTGCTATCTCTCTGTCTTTTGCACTTCCAGTATCTCATGTCCAGGGCCTTAGACCTTGTCTGGGATTCATAAAGAATTAAACAACAAACATGTGCACAAGAAAACATTGTTTGATGACAGGTTAAATCTATGAAAGTGTGTTCACACACATGCTGTATACGTGTTAAGACTGACTTCTGTATTGCTTTTCTTATGTAAAACAGATGTCACTCACAAAAATAAGCATGCAAATGTATGCATATATTTCTTAAGGTAGGGAATTTATTCACCAAACATTAATTGCCTACAGTGTACCTAGAATATAAACAGGTATGCATACTATGAATTCATCTCTAACTGTAAATAATAGCTGGGAAAAAATGGCTTACTTTTCCTTCTGAGCTTCAGCAAAAATTCTTTGCAGATTTCTATAAAATAAGGTGAAAATTTGGTAAATAGCATGTTCATTTTAAATAAAAATTCACTCAATCGTGGCACCAGTTTCTCTTCTTGATTATTTGCCAGTCATATTCATAAGAAGCCTTACCACAGATTGTATAGGCTGGTTGTAAACAAAGGTTAATTTTATTACTCTGGCACTTGGAAACTCTTCCAATACAACCTCCTCTTTTCTGTCATTGTCAACCCTTTTCTTTTTCCCTTTAACAGAGTGCCAAACATGAAATGACAGTGACCAATGTTGACTTAATGTGGATGTTTAATAATGAAAAAAAGTGTGTCATTCCCAGCATTAGTTACAAATGGCAGTAAGTGTATCGGATGGCAGCCCTGTAATAATTTTGCATCCATCATTCTTTCCTGATGCGTCACTGGCTATCTGATGGATGGGGCCAGCAGTGTTAACTCTTCAGAAACTGACACAGTGTATGTAGTTCAGCTTTATCTAACACATGCTCCTCTCCCTTAGATAAGGAGAAGGCCTGTGAGGAATTGCGAATTACAGGCTTTGCTTTGAAGAAGTGAATATGAAGGAATTCATGCCTCCCCCATTCAGTGGAAGATGCTTCAGTTAATGATGTATGGATGGCTTTTGTAAATGTTGCCTTTAGCTAAAATGAATTAGAGAAGTCCAATTAGAACGAGATGTTTCAATGGCTAGAGAAAAACTTTACAAAGGACGTAGACATGTTAGGTAAATCCTTCTGAAGGAAGTGAGACAGCTCTTTCCAACAATGTGGAGATTTTACTTAGGAGTGTTTATGTGTGTGTTTAAAGAAAATGTTTCCAAATCTTTTAAATCCTCTAGTTAGAATTTGCCTAGGAACAAATTAAAATAACACCAGTGATTAATATTTTCTCTTTATAAAAATGAATATATATTATTTTTTCATTCTCTACATTTACATATTTATTTGGTGACTTTAATTACAAGATACACAAAATCTGAAGTTGAATATGTGCCTTCTTACTATTGGAGTCTCTCTACTCTGAAAATTTATATAAAATGGATGGGGAACTGCTTTCTAGGCAAGTGATTATTAGAAAATCTAGACCAGCTTTTTATGTGCAAGTTGGCATTTGATCCTTAGGTTTTCTTTTCTTTTGTTTTTCATTCATAAAACCTTCTTAATTCTGAGTGTCTTAGCTAGGGAACACTTCTTATGGGACAAGAGGGGAGAGGAAAACCCCTTAGTGAATATTATCAGCACAGAGCAGCCAGTTTTCAAAGACCATGACAAAAAGGCAAATAGGTATTATGTCATCACCTATCCATCACTCTATATGTCAGCCTTTCAATAATTCCAATCGACATTCTCGACAGGCTGATGCAAGTTAAAGGGGCTGTTTGTTTCTAGAAATTGAGTATAGGCTGTCTATAGCCTTTTGTTCCAGACGGTTTTCTTCTGTGTCTTTTCATTTCTTTCCTTTTCTTTCTTTTCTTTTTGGGGGTATTTAATTGAAATACATGCCGAGTTTGCAGACTGCAAAGATCAGAGCTGTTTTCGTCCAGCAGTGGTAACTATGCATTAAACATTTTGATTTGTTTGAGCTTGAAGTTTAGTCCTTTTTTGCCATTTGCTTCATGGAGTTTGTGTATATTTACAGCCTCTGCATTTAATGGCCACATGCCTTATTTTCACAGATGGCCAGTGGAAGACTTTTTCTTTCTCTTAGTATAGCCCGCTTTCAGTTTTGCTACATTTGTCACAGTGCCACTACTTGCAGCTAGCAAGTGCCCACGCTTGGTGGGGAGCAATTATGGTGTGAGTTTTTAAGGAGCTTTTTAAAGGTTTTTTTTTTTCCAGTAAACTTTTTATGGTTTAATTTTCAAGCCTAGAAAAGCTGTGCATGTTTTCAAACAGAGAGTCTTGTGTTCTTTACATCATTCTGGTAGAGGGGTTAGTGCAGGATGGTCCAATAAAATGAAGACTCATAGGGCATGCCAAATTGGGGTTGCAGGGAGATACCCACAGGCCTCTCAGATGACTGAAATTGTCTGTTTGTTTAAGGATTGGAGGATATGCTCACAATAGTATTCCTGAAAAAAGCAAGTTTCAAAACACTATGTAGAGAATGATCTAGGTATTTTTAACTTATATTTTCATGATTCATAGATAAAAAACTAGGATAATATATAATACAGTGTAAACAATAGTTATGCCAATGCCATGGGGTTATAAATTTACATAGGTATGCCCCTGTTTCTGAACTTTCTAAATTTTCAATAAGTAACATAAGACTCACTTTCATTATTGCACCAGAAGTGTTAATTTGAAAAGCTTGGCCTGTCAAAAAAATGGTCTTTCTTTTCTTTCTCCCTTTATCCTTTCCTCCTTCTCAAGAACATGTAGCTGTCTTCAAGACAGTTACACAGTAAGACACTGAAATAATTAAAAAAAAGTTTGTTTTCCAGTTATCCTCTTATATTTAGTAGATGTATGGTATTCTTTATTGTATTTATATTGCAAGCTATTTTACCAATGTGGATTTAAATTATCAAGAAAATGTTCTAGCATTTATTTCAGAAGGTCTCATCTGATCTTTCCTATCGTACTTTTTCTCCTCTTTTACAAATAAGAAAAACTTGCTTATGCCTATGAGTCACAGGAGTAATAGTGGCGATTGGTATTTAATTTGTACCTTATAATTCTCAGTGCTTTCACATCGTATTTCAGTCTCACTCTGTAATATAAGAACAGTATTCTTTGTTTTAAAATTTTTTTAAAAGCTTGAGATTTGAGGAGATTAGGAGAATTCAAGTGGCAGATCAGTTTTTGAACCTAGCTTTCTAATGGACCGTGGAGAGGGAGTTCCAGAAAGTAACCAGCGCCTGTTCAATTAGCTTGTGCCCCAGCATTAGTCATGTGTATTTGTATTTGTTAGCACATTTTTGAGGCTTTATCATGAAAATCTTATTTAAGCAATCACCAACTCCACAATTTGTACATTGTTTTTTCCCCCAATACTTTGTTTTTTCTGTTTGTGCTCCTTTCCTAGCTTTCCTGTCTCTGCCACGCACTGGCCCCTTTGCTAGAGAATGAGCTAAGAAAGCAAAAAGAATATATTCAATCTTATTTACTTTGCTTCTCCTAGCAGCTCTGATAAGACATGTGATGAAGTTTTTAGCTGTTCATTAAAATAAGATATTAAATATCTATTCTAATCTATCTTTTTCTCTCTCTGCACCTAAAACTACCACGAATAATTGAAAAGTAAACTTATAACCCTGATATGCCTATTTCCATTTGTCTGACCCAGCATTTCCAAACCAAGCCATGAGTTTTTAAAATAGTCCAATTATATTTATTTAACTGAAGTAACTATTGGCTAGTGAAGCTACATTTGTAAGAACACTGACAGTTTTAAGGCTTTTATTCCTTGAAAAGGAAAAATTAAAGAGAACAACCCTATATGTTTCTATAGCTCAGTAAATGAGTTGCACATTGTTTATAAAACAATTATCATCAGACAACATTCTAGTTTTCTGTTTACATCTGTGCATTCCTCACACCTACTGGACATCCTGTGTCAGTTATGAATTCTATTATTTTTCTTTGCTGGCCTCCTAATTTTCTTCCATTAACCCTTCTGATTTGACTCAGGTTGTACAGTACATCTGTCTTCCCAAATTTGAAAGAAAAACAGTCTTTTTTTTTAGACATTGACTGAATCCTGACCACATATACAGAATTTGAAATCCCAGGGTTTAGTCTTTTCTGTCCTGCCTTCTTCCCTCTGCTAGGTGTACATACTATAAGCACCGTGATGACAAAGTAGCAAGGGCCAGTATTTTAATGTGACAGTATTCATATATACCTTTTTTGTGAATTATTTGTTCTTTACACATGCTTTTGAGTGGTTTTTTTATACACACCTAAGCCATAGAGACTTTTCTCCATGACAGTGTTTTCCTGTTTTACGCACTAAATAAGTAATGTTGAATTTGACATATAACCGTGTCTTTAACAAAGTACCTGAGTTTGTAAGTCTGTTTATTATTGGAAAGTCTTCTCCCAAAATACATCAGAATAGCTATCATATTTTTTTTTCGTAAATTGACATATCTTCCTTGAATTTAAGAAAACAATTATGGAATTCTTTATTATAAATGGAGTAGCTTTAAGTATTGAAGCTTATCAATTAACAGCTTTTGAGGAAATTATCATTTATGGGTAGCGAAAATATACAGTTAATATATAAATTACACAGGATCATGAAAAGAGTGGAAAGAGAAAATCAGCAATAGTTATCTTAAGAACCTCCATGATTAAAAAGAATCAAGACCAATTATTTGTGAAATATTTATCAAAATATTTTAGTTTTGTTATATAAAGTCCAGTCAAGTAGGACATAAAATCATAGAATTGCAGGTTTGAAAAAAAATGAAAAAGTCATTCAATTCAACCTGTCATCTAATCTTAAATTGCCTCTTCAACATCTCTAATATTAGACTACCAGGCAGGTAGTCATATGGCCACTATTTGAAAACCTCCAGGGAGTTGAAATTCTTTACATCCCGAAGCAGCCCATTCAATGGATAGACAGCTCTATTAGATAACTCTTCCTTCAGTGGTCTGAAGGACCTGATAACTTACAACCTTTGATCGGTGTTCTATCTTGACCACATATAACCAAATTCTTCTCTGTTTCACAAATAACAGGTCTTGATTCTTTTTAAACATGGGGGTTCTTAAGGTATTTGAAGGGTGACTACTGTTGATCTCCTCTTCCCATTCCACTCAAATCTCTTTTTCAGGGTCCTGTGTAATTTCTCTATCATGGCTACATGGATATTAGTAGGTACATAATCCATAACTGAGTTAATTCCAAACAATTATTATCATTGAGCTTCCTTGGTTTGCATTCCATTGCCTATAGAAAAAGAAAATGAGATCATAATAACTATTTTTTTTAGTGAATTAGCTTCTACCACGTCCTCTACTAACTGCTCGTAACTAATCTTTGTACTAGTCAGCTCCATCTTTCCTGGAATACACATAAAATGTTCAGGTCATTGTTCCTCAGATTTCTCTCTTCATTCATAAAAATCAGACTTAGTTATTTGTCATCAACTTTGAAATATTTCTTCTACTTTAAAATCAGTTCTTTAAAATCATTAATAATGATACAATTCAATATTATTGATAGTCATTTTACTATCTTGGACAGTTTATTCACTTGGACTAAAGCTCTTGAATTCATAGAAACTGTGTATTTCTAAACTATACTATTTTCAACTTTATAGTACTTCTTAAGAAAACTTGATCTGCTAGTACATTTCACTTTGATCAAATTGCCTGACGAAACTAAACTCCTAAGAAGTTTAGTCAGAATTCAAGAATGCTCCAAGAAACTTTTCATGAAGCTGGCTACCAAATTTCATAAAAGGAAATTTGATTGTGGAACAAAATTATGGATTCTCATTCATGAGGAACTCTCTGATTTAGAAAGGAGAAACATCAGGATTAGATGAGGCTGAATTTGTGGATGACTGGAACAGAGGACATAGATGGACCCTTCTAACACCTTAACTCATGTGTCCCTGTGATTCTCTGATGGAGAAAATGAATGGGAAAATATTTCTCAAGGCCAAAGCATCTGTTGATATTCTGATGGATAAATTCACACCTGACACGGGTAAAATTAGTAAAAGATTTCTTCATCTTGTCCTGTTAGTGTTAGAGAGAATTGTATGTGTGTGTGTGTGTGTGTATTATATATAATTTATACATAATTTACAAGAAAGTCTTTTCTCCCATTTGTGCTGTTAGATTATGTGGGCGGATGGTTATTTTCTAGAAAATGGAGATATCAATAAGCAAGAGTGAAACTGAGAGGCTGAGGGGGTGGACATGTGCATTGTTGCTTTATATTTTACTTAAGCTGATGAAAAAAAATCTCCAACTGATAAATTGTTATGACATTAAAAATAATCTTTCATCTTCTTTGGTGGTCTGCGAGCGTCCCATAATTGGAGGGTTAAAAACCCTTTTTGTTTCTTATTTCTTCTCGTGTCATTAGTGTAGTAGAAGACCATAAAAAAGTGCAGCCAGAAGGGGTTTAACTGTTACTGAGTCAACATTTGACAGTCACACTCTATTCTGTCATTTCATGCATGTGCTTTTTATGAGTTTTATAGCTTTGTGAGCTTTATTTCAGGGATGTCCATTATGAGAGCTGATCCACAGCCCATCTCTCTCTTTGTGCATGTGAGGCTGGTGGGGAACAAAGCTCATCACTTACACGAATCCCAATTTCAGGGAGCAATAGAAGATGTATCTACTCATGCACTGTTTAGTTTAGGATTAGGTAACTAAGGAAATGTCTGCCTTCTCTAAAGTACAGTTAGTTGTGTGTTCTTTTGTTTTGCCTGCTTTGTAAAATATCAAGAAAGGCCCATTTAAGCCTTTGCAAAAACTGAATTTTTAGTTGTTTTAGTGCAAGTTGAAGTAATGGAGTAGGGAAAGTTTTCAATGTAGGTATGTACTAGGCTTATATTATGGAACTGTAACTCATCGTGCCTTAGTATAAAATGGAAAAATATAATGATTAAATACATTGCAGTGGATGATAGATAAGAGGGGGAAAATTTCAACAATATTTAGAGTTGTTACTAAAATTCTCTTTTTTAATGCATATTTGTCTGACCGTAGAGCAGTGGTTCCCACCCTTTTTGGCACTAGGGACTGGTTTCATGGAAGACAATTTTTCCACAGACAGGGGTGGGGCACAGGGGAGCTCTGAGCCCAGTCCCTAACAGGACACAGGCCAGTACTGGTCCCTGGGGCTCAGAGGCTGGGGACCACAGCCATAGAGAATAGAGAATCATAATCGCAATAGGTTCTTAATACTCAAATTAATTAATATATAATTCTTATATGTTAGGAAGAATCTTTATCTTTTCAATTTTCCACATTGGGGTTTTTAATAATATTAAAAGCATTTCTAAAATTTTTCAGACTAATGAGAATCTATCATCTATTCAACTGACATATTGCAGATGAGGATTCTGGGACTCAGGGAGGTCAACTGATTTGTCTAAAGCAATATGGCTAATATATATGGCAGAGTTTGTTTGCAATGTGATGTCCCTGATGCCAAAACCCATTATTTTCCAACCCTAGATATGTCATCTTCCCATTAATCATGTGGCCTTTAATCATTCAGAATGGTTTTTGATATAGAAAGTGTGGGTCTATACCAACCACTTCTAACCAACTAATTGCCTACATCTTTAGAAATTTCATGTCTCTCCTGGTTAATTCCCACTATAGCCTTGTGTCAGGTGCAAGCAATATACATAGAGTTTTCCACTATGCAAGTCATTGGGTAAGTCACAAAACACAAGACCAGCTACCAACTTCCCCAAGTAAATATTAATACATTAATATTAGTTCTTTAGATGTAGAATTTTAGAAGTTATTCATTCGAGTCCAAGAAACTAACTATATGGTCTACAACTTTCATTTCTTCCGTAGACAAGATACAATTCACTTGGATCTTTTTCAAGTCAACATAGAATCAGAAGATTTTTGAAGTAAAAAGAGACATAACCTAATGTTTCCCCTTGATCTTAGCAAATCTGAAGAATTGTATAAGATTTCATTAGCCAGATAGGACTCATCTATCCAATTGATTGATAGCCAATTGTTAGTTTTTATTCAAGAGAGAAAGCATACAGGTCATCTTGTTTGGCCTTTACCTATAAATCTCTAGGACTTTTTCATTTTGACTACTTTGTTGTAATTAGTCTCTTTGTCCCCTGTACTTGGGAGATTACTCAGAGCAGTTCAATATTTTGGCAAATATTTCTGTAAATATGTTTATTTTTCTTTTATTTTTGCTTTCTTTCTAATAAAAATAAGGTAGGGGAGAGATGACCAATGAATCTTGTCATTTTTATATCAGCATTTGAATAGTAATGACAATGCAGTAAAGTATAATTGCTACACTGAATTTGTGTTCCAGAATACCAAACTTAAAATGCAGGAATAGGATGCTGTTTTTCTGTACAAATTCCTAGCTAGCATGATTTAATCAGAGCCAGTTAGAACTAAGATTATCAGATTGGTGAAAATTGTCACCCGTGCCCATCAACATTCAGTTCTTTGTTCCCAAAATCGGTTTCTTTGGTGTTTCCCATTTTCAACATCTTCCCACTTAACGTCTCTTCCTACCTGTTATCTACTGCTTTTGTTCTGTTTCAGCTGCCTCTATTGAGAAAAGATTAATTTAAGTATAAGAACTTTGAGACTCAAAATATCACCTTTTCCAGTAGTATTTGCACATATGAAAAGAGGCTTTTAGAACTTTTATTAGTTTCATTATTTTTTTTTTTTTTTTTTTTAGAGACAGAGTCTCTCTGTCACCCAGGCTGGGGTGCAGTGGCATGATCATAGCTCACTGCAGCCTTGAACTCCTGGGCTCAAACAATCCTCCCACTTCAGTCTCCTGAGTAGCTGGGACTACAGGTGTGTGCCACCATGCCTGGCCAAAAAGAGGCTTTTGGAAAAGAACATATTTAACCTAAAGAACAGAATCTTAAATGGTTGCATTTTAGACATGTGCATAGGTGAAGTCTTCTGGGGAGCAGACAGCTTGGGACATGTGGGATGGAAAAAGGTAGAGTGGGTGGGCTTTTTCCAGTGTACCAGCACTTCTGCTTTATAACATTTGGCTGATTCTTTCTCCTATATGCCTGAGTAGGTTGAATTTAAACTTTTGAAAACTATTCTTAATTCCAGCTCATTCTTTTGGTGGCTCAATATTTTAGCTAGACCCCTGTCCACATATAAATGTATACCTACCTCTATACATAAGAACTACATGTCAGCTGTAACTATAGAATCAGTTTTCATATGGGATTATCGGTTGATTGTTTTCCACTTTGGTTATTATTATGTCCTGACATTAATTATTTCTTCTGAATTTACTGTCTGCTAGTTTTCCTAAAATGTGGAAATGTTACCACTTTGATTTATATGCTATTGTAATGCATTTTAATTAAAGGCACACCACCTGTTCTCCAATTCCTCTAGTCACCTCTCCTTTTTCCTGTTCACATGTCTGAGAATTAGCTTAAATGACTATACAAAGGGTTCCAAAAAAGTGCAGCTTACCATGTGGACTTCCACCATCTCCCACTGCCATCTTCCTGAGAAGTATAGTAAGCCCCACTTTGGGGTAGCTAATTGAATCCTTTTCTTATACTATGTGCTTTAGAGGTGGATATTTAGATTGTATTTATTGTAAAAACTGATTGTGACTTCCCTGCTCACCACTTGCTAATTTTAGTCTCTTGGTAATATGGCACAAGATCCATAGGGCTGAACTCAGAACCTTAGAAGTTGCTTAGCATTTCATTCTTTTTCTACTCCAGTTGCCTTCAATTTGCTTTTTCTTCTTGAAAGACTGCTTCAGAGTGGAAAACTCTCTGGAAAATGTGTAGTCATATCGCCCTCTACACTGTTAAATCAAAACCTGAGAGGCGATCAAGACCAGTACATCCCCAAAAGAGAGTACAGTATTCATTGACACGGGGACTTTCAGATCATGTTGATGGAATGGGGCTTTTTGTTTTTTTAATGTAGTTGTCTTTTGTTTTAACAGCTATATTTACAGGAAGCTGTTAAGCCAGTGCCCTTGGTGCTCCCGAGCTCAGCTAAATATATACAGCAAACTCTCTCAGCAAAGGAAATCAGGAACACAGAAAACAGTCAAAAACACCAATTTCATACACAAAACAAATTGAGTCAGATTCTACATTTTTAGATATATAATTTATTTCAACTTTAATACTATATAAATCTGTTGAACCAAAGTTAATGTAAGTTATTTGTTTCCAGTTTCCCTATTATAAGTTATACTGATTAACAATTTAAAAATGCTTTTCTACTAAATAATGTACAGACTTTAATAAATAGAGTACAGGAGTTCCAAGGCCACTGACTTAAGAGAATTTTTAATCTAGTATGTACATTGTAAATATTGTCAGAGATTCTATAGAGATAAAGCATGTACCATATTAAGAATTTCAATATCCTCTTAGTTCTTAATGGGAACATCAGTTAGGCCCTTAACCTATAATATAATTATCTTAAATGGTTGATTATTTTCTATGAACATTTTATTGTATCAGTAGCAGTTCTGAAGTATGTGAGGTTCACTAGCACCTCTCGTGACTGTTTTCTTCCGAAAATGAGGTGAATAATTATCAAGAAACATGAGCAAACGTTCTGAGATCCAATAGATGCTTTTCTTAAAACTGTTTTGGAACCACATCATCCTCGGAGCAGTGCTGGAATTGTTCAAGAGAAAGTTGTCAACTCTTCATTGTATGCTTTTCTCTGTTCCTAAAAATCACTTAGTTTCTTAATTTGGAAATAGTTCAATATCTCTTGTGATTTGGATTAAGCATTATATTTTTCTTGAAAATAATTTATTGTGTAATGCCCTGTTCTCCATGAATGTAAATCGTGTACTGCAGGCTTTTAAATGACTTGATGTCTCCGCAGATCTAATTTTGGTATATTTGTATCTCAAATAATTCGCCAACTCAATATTTTGGCTTAGCAATCCAAATCAAATTGTGGTCCAAGTAGCAGGCACTCACATTGGATGTACAGAGACTTGACAAGCAATTAGCAATGAATATTTAAACGTCTTCATTACCCTTGCATGAGGAATGCAGATGGCATTTGGGAAGATGGCAACCAGAGGGCACTACTATGAATCATGTTTCTATCATTTGATCACCTGACTATTGGAAGGTGTTCTCTGGGCCTCATGCCACTCCTATACTTCTACTGTTTGGCTAAAAATAAAGCAGACATTCCAAATACAAAACAGGTTGCCTCCATGAAATTTCTGCACGCATCTTGTGATTTGGTGAGGTTGTCTCCAAGGATCCCAGCCTGTATCCTTTAGGCATACCAAACCCAAATGCCATGAAGTCATAGAGGTCTATGACGACTCAAAGTTCCTTCAAAAATCTTGCTGATCCTCCCTTTAATTACCTCAGTGTAAGGTGCTGCACATGCAAAGGTGAACAAATCAACATCCTGTCCTTTCCAGAAGCTAATGTGTAGTGCATATGGTCCAAAAAAAAAATGTCTTCAAATAATTATAATTTCCAGATTGAACTCTCATTATATATTTTTCTTTTAAGGAAAAAACAACACTGGAGAGTCTGACTCAGCAACTGGCAGTTAAACAGAATGAAGAAGGAAAATTTAGCCATGCAATGATGGATTTCAATCTGAGTGGAGATTCTGATGGTTTGTGAAAATTATTCATATATATTCCAGTAATGTGCAGAAGTGTCCATTTAGTGCAAATTAAAACTGCCCAAAAAAAAAAAAAATAGACAAGACAGCCACCTCATCCCTGATCATTACAATAAGAGGTCACATGTTCCCATGTGCCCGGCTCTCCACTGAGTCCTTTGCATAAGTCATCTCACTTAATTCCTAGCACTACCTATGAGATAAGTACTACTTACTGCAGAGAAGGACTGACCCTTAAGAGTTTTGAAGTTATTTTTTCCAAGGTCACAGGGCTTTGAGTGGCAGAAGCTGGACTTGGATTTAAGATGGCATGATTCTGAAGCAAATGCTCTTAATCACCATCTACCGTGTCTCTCACTTCCCTATTTCTTGTACCCAAAACGCACTCTTCAAAAATTTGTACCTATCAGCTCATTTTTAAGTTTCTATTTGTCAAGCCCTGATCGGAATACATAGCTCAAAAGTACATAGTCTTGTTTTTTTTTGTTTGTTTGTTTGTTTCCCATTTTGGATACTTTTCCCTCCTTTACTATCTACCACACAGTCAAGTATCCTGCCTGCTATCTGTAACTTAACTAGAATCCAGCTGAAAAGCTTCCTGCTTCCCTCATATGCCTCAAGATTGTGTTGTTTTTATCATCTATGAACCTTCTGAGCATCCACAGTGACATCGAATTAAGTTGCTACTCTAATTTTAATAGCATAGCAAAGAGGGAAAAAGAAGAAAGTGCTGTTCTCATACAGTGCCTTGACTGGGAACCTGGCTTCAGTGTTAGGTGAAATACATGCTTTTTAAGAGTTCCTTTGGTGGCACAGCCTTTAATGTTGCTACTATAACAAGGAAGTTCCCCTGCATTATAGAAAAGACTGCCCCAGGGAAACTCAGTAAGCAGCATACTTCAGGAGAGAGGGGGTCCACTGGAATCCTCCAACATGCACTGCTATCTACTCCCTCTACTCCAGCTGCCTTGGGCCAGTTCTACTTTTAAATCCAGGTCTGCACTTAGCCAAGGGAGTAGCCAAACCTCAACATCTAACCACATAATTCTGTCAAAACTGAAAACTGATAGCCAAGAAAAATCTGCCTTTTTCTTGTTTAATGTATCCAAACATTTCCTTCCATTTTCTACTCCATTTGGCTAAAATAAACCTGGCCTAAGTGCATGCAAAGAGCTTGTTTAGATTTGATGAAGTCACATAATGTTCATTTTATTGCTTATGTTGCTGTAAGGTGTAAGAACAAGAAAAGGCAGATGTGCAAATGATCATTTGCTAGTTACAAACCCATTTTGGAAAGATGTTGCTATATATTAGCACTCATTTTGTCAATAAAAAGACAATTACTGGTAATAACACATTTCATAAATTTTAAGTTGTATTAGCATGACAAAATATACCCATAGTAATCAGCATTAAAACATCAAAGTTTTTGTTGCTGTTAGTCGTTAAATTCAGTTGTGCTTATATGTGAAATATTTTCCATCTTTCGTCAGACCAGAGAGCTTGTTATGAATGAGAAATATTGAGAACCACCACCAACAGATATGCTGTGTTTTTTGTTTACTAATATAGAGGTCTTCAAGTCTGGGTAATTTTGGTTGACTCCTATGCCTTCAAATTAAGAAAAGAAAAGAGGAAGAAAAGAAGAAAACCAAAGAGTGCTTTTATTGATAATACAAGCTCTACAAATCCCCAAAGTATTTTAAATGTTTAGATATTACCAAAATAGAGCTACTCCATTTTTTTGTGTGTGATGATAACCAGTAAAAACCTACTATCAGAGTTCTACATTTTCTTCTGGTTCTCCTTATTTTCTTTGCCTGTTCTCAAGTATCTTGGAAGCTGTTTAATCTACTGAATCCATTCTAAGAAGTCCTATAAGACTAGAAGAGTAACTGCAGTGTCCAGAGGTTTAATTGCGACTCTTGGGTTGTGTTTTATCATCAGTGAATCCTACTGATTGAGAAGTAATTATCAGTGGGTCTCTTTGAATAATCTCAGATGTTAGGGGAAAAATTCAGAGGAATACATTATTTTTCTCACCTCAAACATGTGACAGTAGACTCCTTTAGAAATCACAGTAATGTAACTATTTGTTTGTTCTTTTCCTTACCATTTTTACATACCTTTTTAGGGGCAGACCTATCATTGCTACATCAGCATATATCATGCATTTGTTAGCACACAATTTCAAAGAGAAGAAAAGCATATTACAATGAAATATGTATATTGTATTTTAATTGCAAAATCTTACCTAGCAGTATCTTTACTTATGTAAAACTCAGAGAGAGGAAAAGGGCCTGAGTACTCTGTGTTCTGACAGGCTTTAAGCAGCAAAGATATATCCTCACCTATAAGCATCCATTCGGCCAAGAAGATTAGTGTTTCCTGGTTTTTTGAACTGCTTTACCTATTTAATATTTACAGTAATCGACAGTACTGGCATGACTGTTGATTTAATCTAACCAGTCTCTGCATCAAAAATTATGCATTCAAGTTTCTTGTGAGCTCTTGAAAGAAACTGGTGAAACAGTCCATAGTCCATTGAAAGAAAGGGAAAACAAATTAGAAATGGATTAGAAATACAAATACAACATTTGCCACCACAAGGCTTATCACAAAAACCTTATAAACAAGCAGCTGTCTTAAGAACTGGAAGTACCATTATCAAAAGTACTTTTTGTTTTCAGATATTTTAATAGACTAAAACACAGTAATGTAAGAAAGAGTAGTTGCCAAAAAATTTAACACTAACATGAAGTGATATTCCCTGTTCTAGGAAGTGCTGGAGTCTCAGAGTCAAGAATTTATAGGGAATCCAGGGGGCGTGGTAGCAATGAACCCCATATAAAGCGTCCAATGAATGCCTTCATGGTGTGGGCTAAAGATGAACGGAGGAAAATCCTTCAAGCCTTTCCTGACATGCACAACTCCAACATCAGCAAGATATTGGGTAAGAAAAGCCTTAAGACTTAAGTAATATATGGAACAAATGTACTGTTCTATTTTCTGCAGTTGTGAAAGGATACTGGATTTGGAGGCCAGATAGTTCATGGTATATCTGCTTATCCAAAAAATAGGCATCATCACTGAAGATTCTTCTGATGGAAGCATTCTATGTTCATTGAGAAATGTGCCCAATTTCTACAGCTAATTTAGCTGTGTTCCTTTGTACAGATTATTGTAATGTTTTCTTCAAAAATCTAGAAATATTTTCACTAACACTGAGAAAAAAGTTGCTTTCCCATGAGCCACTAGATATTAGTATTGACCATTTTTATTCCTTTTCTTGAGAACTATGCACAGGTTCCTGTTAATCTTAAGGTCTCTTCTTTCATAATCCTTTGTAACATACGGTTAAGGAGTTTTGTTTGTAGAATTCCTCATATTGTGGCGGTGAGGGTGGAGGTGGGGATGATGTTTGTGCTATAATTGAAAATCAGTTTAGATTCTCAGAACACAAGAAAATGTAAAGTGTACATTTTTAAATTCATACTTTTAGAAACCTTAGGTACCAAAGGTACTTTTAGTAATACTTAGTAACTTTTAATAATTTTCAGTATTATTAAAAAGGGAATCTTCCAGCCATTGCAGCTTTCAGCTTAACAGAAAACAAAGCACACATTTACTCTACATACATAGACACTGAAGTACACAGAAAAAATGGGTGGAGAAATATGGTAGCAATTATAAAGAGTGTTATTATAGACCAACTTTATTAATAGTCCCAGAAAAAAAAAGAAGGGAAGATTTCTTTTTTTTTATGCCATTCTTTTGATATTATTATCATTCTCATTGTGATTATCATCTTCATCTCACCATCTTTAACCTCATCTTCAAGTAGCCTGGTGGCCAGGTGCTAGACAACCTAAGCAAATTTTGGTTATTAATTCTCTGGCTTCTAAGATATAAATAATAAAAACAGAATAAAAATACTCAACTCTATCAGAAAATTTTAGCTTTAACAAATAAGTAACAAAATTTGTCAGAATTATTAAAGCTTTATTAAAATCCATAATGTACTTGGAATTACATGTAGTTTAGGAAGATAGTATTCCTTTTGGTTCTTTGCATTAAGGAGCTGATTATCTAAAAGTGATTACTAAACATATACAATTGTTTTCATGATCCCCTATTTTCAAAAAGATAATAAATGCTACACAGTCCACAATGTGCATTTCTAATAAGATCAAAACAAACAAAAACCATAGCCACTTAAACTTATATCTGAAATTTTACCTAAAATGATTTTGAAATATGTAGATGAATGTTATCCCAAAAGACAGGAGCATGTGTGGCTTTCGGTATATAGAAAATATGAAAATCTATGTGGAAAAATATATATCAATGCATAATCAAAAACTGGAACTGATCAAGAAGAAAATACATATTTCTTACAACCCTACCATCTCTGATCTATTTTTTCTTTTTATGACTATATTCTACTTTCCTCTGAAATTTCCCATCTTTTTTTTTTTTTTAATTTTTTTTGAGACAGAGTCTCACTTTGTTGCCCAGGCTAGAGTGAGTGCCATGGCCTCAGCCTAGCTTATGGCAACCTCAACCTCCTGGGCTCAAGCAATCCTTCTGCCTCAGCCTCCCGAGTAGCTGGGACTACAGGCATGCGCCACCATGCCCGGCTAATTTTTTCTATATATATTAGTTGGCCAATTAATTTCTTTCTATTTATAGTAGAGATGGGGTCTCGCTTTTGCTCAGGCTGGTTTTGAACTCCTGACCTTGAGCAATCCGCCCACCTCTGCCTCCCAGAGTGCTAGGATTACAGGCGTGAGCCACCGCGCCCGGCTGAAATTTCCCATCTTTAAAAAACAATATACCTGTTTCATTTGGAAAAACTCTAGAAAAGAATACTTTATGTAAACATATCTCATATTTTGATATATTAGTTACTTCCAAACTAGAAATCTAAAAATGTCAAAATAAAAAAACAAGCTAAATACTAAGATTTATAAACTATCTTTATGTCACTAAATTCATGTGTCTGAACACTAACCAAAGTGATAATCACTATTTAAAATTTTATGCTAAGTGTAAGAGAAGTATCAGTTTCCATGACATGAAATAATATTTGAGGAAATACAGCAAAAGCCTTTATGAAAAAGAGATGACTGGCTAAGAAAATTTCTTTCTGGTTTGAAGGAGAGAATATGAGAATGACCACATGATTATATCATAAAGTCAACATGAAAGAGAATGCTTCCTAATTTCAGTCTTTTTTGATGAAATTGTATTAATTAAAGATATAACATTTAGGAAAAAATAAAACACTGAGGTGTTTGGGACGTCAATATTTAGCCATAGTTTTAAATAAATAAGTGATCTTCAAATATCCACAAGATCATTCTGAATGGCCCATTTCATATAAAAGTACAAAGAAAGCTTGATGTTTTCCTCTTTGCTGATTATTTTGGATAACAGCCTCCGACAGCATGCCGCTAATTCATTCTGCTTAAAACAGGCGCTTGAGCTGGGTTGACATTTTACGTAGTCTCTGGGGATCCTAGTTGACATTTTAAAGGGCTTCTAAGCATTTTATAATACCCTAAAATCTGGTTTTAATAAGCCATTCTGCTGAAATTGTTAACATAAGGAATCACCTTTTACTGCTTGGCGCTAGATCAGGGGATGGGGGACATCTTTTTCTGATTAGATATACAGTAGTTGGAGTAAAATGTGCAAATTCATTACAGACCCCATGGAGATGACAATGCTGCTCAGCTCAAACTCTTCACTTTCAGTGGATTGCCAGATTTAGAAAGGAAAAAACCACTCTTAAGACCTTTTTTCTTTTTTTTTTTCTCTTCTATTTTAAGCATCAAATATTTTAAATTGAAATTTCCTCTTTTGTCAGGGGGGGAAATACCTAATTGTTTTCCTCTATTTTTCATTCTAAAAAGTCTACCTTTTGAAAACAACAGGGGCCCTACTCCCAGTAGGAGTCCAAGACAGGCAGCCAGCCACACCCAAGTCAAGTAGATATTTTCGTCTTTTTTGTTGTTTCCTTGCTTTCCCACCCTTCTCATCGAGTTTTTTTCAGGGGTTAACACCGCAGCTGCATACAGTTATTGTACCTCTAAAGCCATTGAAACCCAAACCAAACTTGTCAGTTGGTTCACCCAATTTAAAGTTATTATTTAAAACATGAAAACTGGCTCTTCTACTAAACTGAAACATTGTTCTGCCTTGTCATAAAATGTAGTAGTTAGCCGTTTTAGCCCCAGCTTTGGACTCAGGCTATCTTCGTTCTTACGTTTTAAAAAAGATTGGTAATTATTATACAGCCAAATTTTAAAATGTGGTTTAGAGTTCAGTGATACTCCCAGAGAAATTATATTATCAAGAGTTAAAATATTGTGTAATTCCAGTTTATGCCAGATTTGGAAGCCAACTTCTCTGAGAATTTACATGTCTTTTATTATCCCATTTCCTTATACATACATACATTATATATATATATATATATATATATATATATATATATATATATATATATTCCTTTTCCTCTGCATTTTAGCCATACCAGTTTTCTTGAAGTTTCTCTAATTCTCCTTTCCACTGAACAACCTTGACCGTTATATTCTTCCATAGGTTCTTTTTCTGATCCCTGACTTGCAGCGGTCCCTGGTCTGAAAACCACCAGAGACCAGTTTCACGGAAGACAATTTTCCACGTACCGGGTTTGGGGGCGGTTTTAGGGGGCTGCAGAGCTCAGACGGTGATGCACGCACGGCCCGTTTCCTAGCAGTCCACGGCCCCGTCCCAGGCTGCAGCCCGGGGGTTGCGGACTACAGCAGGAGTCATTTCTAGAGTGCAGCTTCCTGACCTACAGGAGATTCATCTCACCTGCTCAGCATATGTTCTCTGATCTTCCTGTACTTGCTACAATTACAATTAAAATAATACATTTTGTAATTAGGTTTTTAATGTATTTTTCTTCCAACTGAATATAAGCTCCTAGGAGATAGGAACCATAACTCTCTTCTTCGGTACTGCATATTCAGTAATTAATACAGCTATATACATAATAGGAAACACAAAAACAGATCTCACATACCAAGGCAGATTACTTCAAGGCAGAAATGTGTCCTTTCCCTAGAGAAACATAATCCTTTTGTACTTATAGAACATTTAAATTTAGGGAAGAATCTTTGGCAGTTCCTATTGTAAGTGAGAATGCTGATTTTTTGTTGTTCAATTTTGGGATAAAGGTAGTAAATTTGATATTTCAGTTCAAGTCAGTCATCCTTGATCCATAATTAGTGTATTCCTGTTCGTTAATAAGTTATTGCTGGCAAGCTCACTTTTCCACTCCCTGATCTGAGTTTCAAAAAGTTAGTATGTATATACTTGCAAGAAACTCCGTGATTTTTGATCTAGTTCAATAGTGTTATAATCTTATCTGTGTTTCTGTATGCCCTGAGAACAACATAAAGGTATTCAGGTACCTTTAGAGAGTAATGTTGGGCAAATAAGGACTTTAAGATTGTATCTACAAATGATATTGCTTGACTAACTGACCTCATGTTGTATGATGCTATTTAAACAGAAGTTTGAAAAAGGAATAGAAAAAGAAACTGTAATATTTGACCTGTACCCTGAGTTTCTATTATAAATAGAATAAATTCATATTCACTGTCTAGATTGGAAGAAAAATCTGTATTTATAAATCTTTGTAACACCTCTGTGGATATACCCACCTAAGTAACATCTGTTACAATAGGCAAAAAATTCTGATGAAATTTCACTGCATGCTTTAATAAATGTAGCAGCCCACATTAAGGAATTCTCTACATGTGTAAGGAAGAACTGGTCAACAGCGAGCTATTTACATTTGAAATACGGAGTTATGGTTGAGTAATGAACCCATTTGAAAGCTTCAAAGACCTTACTTAGATGACTTTGGAAGGCAGGTAAAGGCACCAGTACCAGTACATGTTTGGTAGGGATCTCATAGTTCCAGTTTTTGCTCTCTGTACATTTAGGTCAAGTTGAGCTGATTATTTGCAGATAAACACACTTCATCTGCAAATAGATTTTTTAAGTCTGTGTAAATTAAAAAGCAAATACTATTACTACTACTTCTATTACTACTACACATAGCCATACTGACAGAATCAAAGCTTTAAACCACATCTAAAATGGGAATTGCTGTAAACTCTTTTTAGTTAAGCTTCAAACTTATTTTTTTTTTTGTAAATCCTAATGGAATCCACACCAAAATTAATAGTAAAAAGAAGGGGAAAAACAATTTGGGTGATCATTATTAATGCATACTTTATCATGAGAAGCAGTGTCTGTAAATATTATTCAAAGTGATTTATCAAGAGGAAATTCTTACTCGCTACACACACTTATTGTAATTCTGACCTCCACTAGATTATATAAAGTAGGCGGGTCTAGGTACGCAAGGACATACATTGTAGCACACTTTAAATTCTATCAAGCCTGAGTTTTAGTCACAGATCTGTAATTTAATAGTTGTATGATCTTGAGTAAGTTACTTCATCTATTTGAAGCTCAGTTTCCTCATCTACGAGTATAAATACCATCTATCTTACAGTGTTGTGAAAGAGATGAAACAACATATGTAAAGTTTATAGCACAGTATCTAGCACATAGTAGTTACCTAGTCCATGTTCATTAATGTATAATTTTAATTATAATTAAATTTGAATGAAGTGAATTTACTATAACCATTCCTGTAAGCTGAACATGCTTAAACATTTTGGGGAAAATGAGAACATATGATATATGTTAGCAACTTTTATAGTATAGTAAGTAATGCACCCCCACATAAAAATATTCAACAAACCATTATAGTCTTAGATTCAAAATATGTGATGAATGATTGTATAACTTTTCTGTTGAGGGTTCAATTACATCATGGTCTAGATGTAGAGGTAACAGATATATCCATTAAATTATCTATGAGTTTTTAAGTGCATAATATAAAAGTTTGTCTAAACTGATCATTCAAGCCAGAAAAAAAAAAAAATATATATATATATAATACCTAGTGTTCCTATCTGTAGGTACACAGTTTCTTTGAGTATAGAACCACCAACACTTCTGTTCATGTGGGATCTCACCTTGTGAGTCAAAGCTTTCTAATCAAAAACAGGCTTGGGTATATTTCTGGGTTGGGGCCAACATTTTTACTTTAGCTTTTCTTGTTCTCAGTTATCTCTCTTTTTAGGATGCTTAGAAGCTGTGCGAATTGGAATCCTCACCTTCTTCTCTTTACAGGATCTCGCTGGAAAGCTATGACAAACCTAGAGAAACAGCCATACTATGAGGAGCAAGCCCGTCTCAGCAAGCAGCACCTGGAGAAGTACCCTGACTACAAGTACAAGCCCAGGCCGAAGCGCACCTGCCTCGTGGATGGCAAAAAGCTGCGCATTGGCGAATACAAGGCAATCATGCGGAACAGGAGGCAGGAAATGCGGCAATACTTCAATGTTGGGTATGGACTTTTCAGTCTTTTTTGTTTTCACGGGGAAAACTTCCTGTTATACTTAGTGGGGTGTGAAACATATCTGTTTAGTTGCAAAGCAGCATTTTGAAAAGAACCTGAACTCAGTGTATTTTCAGGGATGAAGTATTTTCACATGATCTTGAAAAAAATATATCCGTATAAATCTACTGCAAGCTCCCAGCTCTAACATGAGCTTTGTTAACAACTGTTTTTTTTAAAAAAATATGTATCTGCAAGTAAATAACTTTGAAGTTTGCTGTTGAAAACTTCCAAGTATAACTGGCTCTTTTCCTGGTTGGTTTTCATTGTGTCCAAAGCTTCACCATGACAAGTTTTATAACTGACAACTTAGTTGAGATGATACAATGTAACAGTGATTTTGAAAGAAAGGAGCACATATTTCTAAATGTAGATGGATTACTGAGCAGTCAAGGCACGTGTGTGGCCTTCATGGATGACACAAAGTAGGAATTATATTTAGGGCACATCAAGGTTGTGAATGGGAAAGTTCCATTCTGAATTAAGAAGGCAATGCTCAGGATGTTTTGCAGGGCTTCCTGTGGCACGGCTGTTGACAATGTTGTAATATGCTACCTGCAGCCACATTGCTTCTGCAGAATTCTCTCAAAAACACAGAAAAAAAAACAAAAACAGTTGCTCATATTTGAGACAGAACTTAGTAAGATCCTGAGAGCTTCCCAGAATGATAAATATTGTTCTAAATATGGTCGGAAGATAACTTAGAAAAAAAGCTTTTCCCATCTGCCCTGTCCCCTCCAGTTCCTTGAAAGAGGCTGCATGCTGTGTCCAAGGGTCTGTGACTTACATCCGGGCACATGACTCTTCACAAAGTTGACCACAAAGCCCAACACTTCTTGAGTAAACAGTAAACATGAATGAATGAAAGAAAGCATGAATGAGTATCATCTATTAATCCCTTCCTACGAGGAACATCTACCTAATTTATAGGGCCAAGTGCAAAAGTGAGAAGACGGAGGTCTCTTAAAAATGTCTTAAGAATGTCAAGACCGACAACACAACTTTTAACCCACTATGAGGCCTTAGTGCGGTTGCACAGATTGTTCATCCACGAGGCCGGCTCTGCTTCCTACCACCACAGGGCTACAACTGTCTCAGAGACTAGGGGGACAGGGTAATATTGTTGAGTTCTGGTGTGTTCTGGGCTGCAAAGTTTTAGAGAGCTCTAATATTCTAGAGTTTTTTTCATTAAAATGGAATTATCTTTAGATTTAATTCTAGGAAAGAAACACTATTTCTGTACGTCATAGTGAAGGAAAAGTGAACTTGGAGTTGAGTACTTGCATTCTCTGCTTCTTTCTGTGCCTCCGTTTTCCACAAAATAGAATAGCAACGAATTAGGATTATTTATGAATCAGACGGGCAATACATGTAAATGTCTTTGCAGTCTCTGAAGCGCCATTCAGAAGCAAGGTATTAGAATCAAAGTAGGATGCAATTTGGAAAGCATTAGGCAACTGGGTGAAAATTATATCCTTAGAGCTGGACGTTGCTGAGCAAATGCATCATATAGTAAGGTGCACATCTCACTATTCACTCACCCGTGACCCCGTCTTTGGGAATTCTTCTCTTCACAGGCAACAAGCACAGATCCCCATTGCCACCGCTGGTGTCGTGTACCCGGGAGCCATCACCATGGCTGGAATGCCCTCCCCTCACCTGCCCTCAGAGCACTCGAGCGTGTCTAGCAGCCCAGAGCCTGGGATGCCTGTTATCCAGAGCACTTATGGCGTAAAAGGAGAGGAGCCACATATCAAAGAAGAGATACAGGCTGAGGACATCAACGGAGAAATTTATGATGAGTACGATGAGGAAGAGGATGACCCGGATGTAGATTATGGGAGTGACAGTGAAAACCATATTGCAGGACAAGCCAACTGATAAGGATCAAAAGATTGTCATGACCTTAGGACTTAAAGAAGCCCTAACTGGTTCATCCTTACCAGTGGCCAAGCACATTAACTTTCTCATACACTGACTGTTACTTTAACTGTTAGTCTTAAATAGTTGGGACATCAGCTGACTAATAGACCTCAGCCTCAAAAGGCTTGGAAAGGAAAAAAAAAAATACAACAAGCAAACAACAATATCAACAACAAGAGATTGAAATAAGCTATGGGTAAAATAATGCCAGTAATTCAGCTGCTACATCCAAGCACTGAAGTCTTACCCGTCAACTTTTTTTTTTTTTTTTTAATAAACTTTATGGCTGTTTGTTCTACAATGTTCTAGAAATTCTCACTCAGGTACACAGTGCCAACAAGTGGCTTGTGAATGTGTTTTGTTGTTTTGTGCTACAATTTTTAAAAAGAAATAAGTTTTGTTTTGTTTTTTGGGGTTTCTGGGTTTTATTTTTTCCTTTTCTTTTCTTTCTTTTTTTTTTTTTTTATAATGCACCTGACAGAAAAAGAAAGATGAATTTCTCTTTACTTCTCTCCACCTTCTCCATCTCTATACTTTAAAGATGGAAGTCTGTGCATGGGGGGGAAGAGGGAAAAAGAGCCTGTTTTTAACTTCCTTGCTATCCACCACAAAATAAGCAATTATTTTCTTTAGAGGACTTTCTTTATCTATTGCACACCACACTACATCTTTGAGCAAGTGCCAAATTTGTACTGAAGGGTTGACCAATTTCATTTTTTCCCTTTCCTTTTTTTCCTGTTCCTTCTTAAGTTAGGACAGTGTTATATCTTAGACAATCCCTTGAAAAAAACCTGAAATACCAGCAGCTGGTGAGATTTGACTTTTTTTTTTTTAATGGAACTGTAGGTGCTGTTCTCAGGTGAAAAGAGAGAGAGAGAGACATAAGAAATTTAGAGAAAAAAAAATATTTTCTGATCTTGGATTTTTGTGTGTATGTATGTGTGTGATTATGGTACTAATAGAAATAACGTTGGACCATTGTGAGTTAAACCCACATCTGGGGATGAAATCCCACATCCTCCTAAGTGACTGGTCTAGAAGTAATCTTGACCTTGACTTTGCACTTCAAATGACAATTTAACCAAGTATAGGGCTCAGAAATTATATTTTTAAATGTCTAATATGATGATTATTGGATGGATCAGGTGGCCCTGTGTAATAGAGGTGTGCATGTATAACATGGAAGCTACTAGCAAACTGCTCCCAGATGTCCCTTCTCCCTGGTCAATTGGTTCCACTAATGTTTGCTACTTAGTGATTTTTGGTTGTTTTTTCCTGTTGATACTTCAAGCAAAATAATCATTGTTTTAAATGAATATATTTGGCCATATTCCAGAAATATAAAATAAGCTTATTTCTTCAACATTCCATCCTTTCCTGACCAGGAAATGGAACTGATGATTTTATAAGGTATTTTTCATCCCTCCATGAAATGAAGTAGAGGCCTTTTGCATTTCAGAAATGTGGGCCATGTGCATTTCACGCCACAAAAAGCAGGATTTGATTAAAAGTCACTGCAGCTCAACAAAATGGAGCCGGGTTGAACACAGGGATTTTTGCCACTACTCTTCCTTTGCTGTGAAACAAATCCACTGAAGTCCAATTTTGGTTCCAACAGAGTATGTGCGAAGAGCAACAACTAATGGGGATGGGACTGCTTATGTCCATTTTGCCAGCCAAACGCCAAGGCAGTTGTAGGGCCTATACAAATTAATGCAAAATCATTTCAAGTCAGTTGCCATTATTTGTGTTGAGGCATCAGATAGTGAATACTCCAACCAGTAGCTTGGATGTGCTATGGTTTTCACTCCAGTTGTCATTTTCCTATCTCACCCCCCAAATACCACCCTAAAGTTTAATTTTTCACATATAAATAAAAAAATCCTTTTTTATTTTTCTCTCTCTCAAAAGACTTGCTCTGGGGTTTTGCTTGGAGGAGCTGATCATATTCTGCATGTCAGAGATTTCGTTTTGTCTGTTTTTCTGTTTGTTTTTTGATGACTGTATTTTCATTTAAACTGCCTCTTTTTGCTAGTGTTGTAATAATGATGATGATAAAATAATAATAATAGTAATAATAATAATAATAATGGTCAGCTGTTCCCAGATTAGTAAGTTATGTATAATTTATTTTATTTCTCCCTTTCTATTTTATTCTGCTCTGATTTGGAAGTGCAGCCAATAAGCTGTTAGATATTTAAAACAAATGTCCATCTCCAGCTCATATATATATATACACACACACATATATATACAAACATACACACACATGCACATTCACCCAGGGTTTTACTTCTCCTTCCATAAGTTTTCTCCTTTTTAAGAATTCTGGCTCCAACAATATCAGTTCTGGTGTTTAGTACAAAGGAGTGAATTAATAGGAGGGTCGTATTCCATCTTAAATAACTTATGCTCTCATCACTCATTTTAGTTATTTAATTGTCACAGTCATCTAGAGCCAAGTTTTTGTTTTTGTTTGTTTAGTTTTGTTTTTAAACACTCTGGATAAGGAAAAAAGTAGACACTTGTTTTTATATCATTATTATGTACAATGTGAAAACAGATTTTTTTTAAAAAAATTGTTCTTTGTCTTTGTTAACAAATTCCTTCTGATTTATGTGGGTTCACCTCTCACGTTTGCTGGGTACTTACTTTCCACCATGTTATAAAGATGCTTTGTTTTCATTTCATGACTTTTGGGCTACAAGAATACTTTGTTTTAGCTCCAGGTAGATGCCATTGAAGGCATTCATGACTGAAACTAATTCTAACATACTTACCAGTGAATTGGCAAAACAATTCTGTTTAGTCTTTTTGTTCAATTTTTATTTCGTTTTATTTGAAGGGGAAAACAGAATTGTTAATGGTGACCTTTAACTGGTGAAATTCAGAACTTAATTTTATTTAGTTAGGTTTCTGTCCGAGACTTAAGTTTGTATGGACTGAAACAAAATGCAAGTCCACAGCCCTGCATTATATTCTCTTGTTCTGACATTTAATTCACTGGGTGTTAAAATTTCTTTGCTCTAGTTTTCCCCAAAAGAAAACAGAAACAAAAATAATTATATGAATATTTACAGTGCTTTGAAGTCACTTGATCAAAGGCACTGTGAATAGCAACTTATTGTGTTGACACATTGCCTTTTGGCTTTTGATTGGTTTATGATTTGGGTAAAGGATCCTAAAACTTTGTATTCTTTTTCTGTGCCCCATGATGACCAAAAATGATAAGGTAGAAGAAATAAGAGTAAGATCAGACTAAAGTCCATATGAACAGTTTCCCTCCTCTTTTTTCCTACCTACCTGTTCACTTCCCTGTATCTCTATCTCTCAAATCTCTCTCTCTCAGTCTCTCTCACACACATTCTCTCTCTTTCTCTCTCTCTCTCTCTCTCTCTCACCCCAACACTGAAGAATAATCGTGCCAGACAGAATCATGGTTTCTATAGGTGTTGTAATCAGTTCCTCTAAAAGTAGTCATGTTTTAATATGAATCTAAGCATCACTGGAGAAAATAAGTTACAGTTGCTCATTTATAAGTTACTAATAATTTGATTAGTTACTATAATTGCATAAAATATAAAACTATTCTTCAGTACATTTATACTTAAATTAGTTAAGTCCATTTTTAAAGTTTATTTGGCATCTGCAGTTAAGAGTTAATCATGTATAAAATCCCTCCCAAAGAACATAATCATCATTGTTGAAACCAAATCCTCTTATAAGGAACAAATATAAAAAAGGGTTTTTTTTTGGTGAAATTATTTTATAGATTTGATTTCTGGAGTAGAATTTTTGCTTAATTCATTTAAAGAAAATTATCTCTAACCATTTTATGGTCTGATTTCAGATATTTTCTTAATCTAGAAGTTGTTACTATTCCCAGAAGAAACCTCTTATATCACACTAAAAACATCAAAAATAATTACACTTTCATTCATTCTAAAGGGTAAATTATTGAATTTGTAATAAACAACTGTATATTAAAAACAGGTTTATAAAATATTTGTCTATCAAGTTAATAGTAAAATAAAAATATGGGGTCTACAAGGAAAACTATGAAGCCCACTTAAAGTGGTTCAGATATCTCTTTGTCTTGTAGGGCATAGTGTTTGTTTAGCAGGCTTTTACAGTATTTAATTTTAAAGTTTCCTAACTATCGATTTCCCAGGTTGAAGATGATGTGTTGAGTTTCCTACTGATTGATTCCTGTCCTCCCCAGTGTTTCTGTCACTGGTTCACTAAAACAGTATTTATGTAGCTCCACTGGCTCTAAAGCTCTTAGTCTAACATTTTGGATTTTACAAGTAAAAATGGAAAAAAAAAATAGAAAAGAGACAATCAAATGCCTGGAGCTTAAAACAAAGTATGTGCAACCTACCATCTCACTTGAAATTTAATAAAATAAATAATTATGTAAATATAACATAGAGTTATAGATTTATATTTTGTTCATAACACATAGTGTAATATAAGTTGTATATTTTCATGTTTTTGGTTTTATGTTATCATTCATGCCACAATAAAAATAAAACAGGAGTTTATGTACTCTTAAAAAAAAGATGTGGGTTGCCACCAACCTGTTTTGTTTTTGTTTTTGGTTTTTGTTTATTTTGTTTTTTTTTCATTCTCCTTTTTCAGTATTACTGCCATGCAAGGCACCAATAAAAACAGCAAATGTGTTCTTTACCTATTATACTGTGTTTCTTTTCACAATTCTTATACGAAGGTGTAATCATTAGTTTTATTATGGAAAGAACAAAAGTATGGAAAATAATCTTGTTTTCAATATAAATAACCCCACTTATTAAAGTTGACTTTGAACTGAGAACTAAAGGTTTAATTCTTAGGTGTAGACATTCCCAGAAGTACAGTCAGAACTTGTTATAATGCATCTCACTCAGACAGATCTAGCTTCACTATAATGTCAAAAGATATTCCTTTTATACATAATTGAGTCTAATACACTCGAAAACCCTATAGCCTGAAGCACCTTCCCTGGCTGGACATTATCATTTGGTTGGGGGTGTGGGTTTTTTTTTTTTTTTTTTTTTATGCTTTAGAATTGTACTTCATCCTTTTGTTTGTATAGAAAAATTTTAAAATTTCAAATTATGAAATTACTAAGAACTATCAATAATTTTCACCTTGCTGGTATCATAATTTTGAATAATGAATATTTCTGAATTGCTTGACATTATTGTCTGGATTCTACCTTCAACTCTTTTAGCAAATGTTAAAAATGAGAAGTCTCCTTTACTTCCAATGGCCATTTTTGCTTGTTTCTTCCACCAGAGTATGTTTTTCTATCCTGATAGTTCTATTAATATGTGTAATCATTTCTTGTAAGGGTTTTTGGTTGCTTGCTTGCTTGATTGGTTTTTAAAAATAAGGATCAAGACACTGGGTACAATAGCATCTGATTCAAATGCATATGAAGTATATATAAAAGGGTATATATTCTACTAACACACTTTGCCCAATGTATTCCTTAATAGGAGTATTTTACAAAGTCTGGCCCACAGACGACCTGCATCAAAATTAACTGTTAAAAATGTAGATTCCTGGGCTAAACCCCAGATGTAGTGAATCTCTGGGGATAGAAAAAAAGCATTTGCTGTTTAGCAGCTCTAAATAATTCTGTATGCTCTGATGTTCCAAGATAAGCAGGAGGTGGGGATATTTTTCTCTTCCCTCAGCCTACCTTTTGTGAATGTCAAATTTTGCAGCTCATGCACTGCCTACCATGCTTTCTCTTTAACCTAAGGCCTCCAAAAACCCTGAAACTGAAACCAAGGGTCAGTGAAGAGTCAGGCAAGGGTTTGAAACTATAAAGAGCTCCCAATCCCTCTCTTCATACGTTGTTTTTGAGGGCTTTTGATCCATTAGTACCACATTTTCTTTGCTTCTTGTGGTGTTCATCATGGCAAAGCAGTAGACTTTAGAGACTCCAGGCAAGTGGAACACTGAAAATATAACTGAAACTTATGAAACTACAACCCACTTAATATCTGCAAAACAAATTGAGGTTCTTTGAAAGGAAAATAGCCATTGTAGGAGTTGAGAAAGAAACCTTCTGTGCAGTGTTTATAATAGACCACCTATGGCTACATTGGTCACAGTTTCATCCCAAGTTTCTTCAGGAAGTATAATAACATTATCAGGAAATGCTAAGTATACGTGGCTGGGGAAAATCTTGTTTGTCTAGAAAAACTGGGCTCACCAAGGTGCAAAGCTCCAACTATCACCCTCTTTCTTCTACCAAATAAAGTTTACTTAGAAACATTCTTTTCTTGGCCTTTATAATTTTAGTTTCTTACGTAGTATTTAGAACTAGCATATAACAGATTGTTTTCCTATTGCCAATGCCTTGAACAACCAAATCGATACTGGTAATAGTGAAAAGAAAATCATCTCTTTTTTTTCCCCCCCAAAAAAGTCTCAATTTTGCCAATTTTAGTTGTTGGTGTTTGAGGAAGTTCACGTATGTGTTTTGAAAAAAATCAGGATACTGTCATTCTTACCAAATTTAAAAGTTCTGTAGTCATCTCTATAACTTCACATCGTCATGAAACCTCATTATAACAGTGGAGGCGAAGGTAAGCATGAATTAGTTCAATGTCTGATTTAAAGAATGTTTATGAAAAAGATCCAATCTATTTTCTTGAGTTTCTAAAGCAATCTAATAGCTAGCTGAGAAGACCTGTTTTATAAGTAAGCATTGTAATTAGTATGTAAAGTGTATGCAATAGTATTGCTAAAAGTTCTCTAAAATAGTTATGTTTTCTTAAGCAGGTTAACTATCTGTCCTACAATTTTAGTTATTCTACCAATTTGCTTAGCAAACTATTTTTACCACAAAGAATGAACTAGTTCAGCTCTGCTCACAGTATATCGCCATTTTTCAATTAGGGGTCAGGACCAGACACACGAGATTTTACTTCCCTATTGCCAGTTTCTAAAGATGCAAATGATTATGGAATGGAATGGTACCTTGTTGCTATTCAAGATATAACCAAGAGGATAAAAGTGTGTTGTCATTGATGTCTCTACCGATTTCATTTAAAAAGGAAAAAATAAGAACTACAAGAACAATTGTAGGAATTAAGTAGGCCTAAGTAAACACCACTATTTTGTACATTGCTTGTTCAATTTATTATTAAATTTCACAATCTGGAAAGCAATCCTAATTACACACAAACTGTAAAATATATTTGAAATAAAGTCTTTTGTTTATAAAAATCACTGTTGTGATAATTTTTTTTTATAAATGTATGTGGCCCTAGTAGTAAGTAGGGACCTATAGAATAGATTTAGATAATTATTTACACTGAAGACTGACTTTATTCAACTTACTCCAACATTGGCCCTCAGTAAGCATTTATTTTGCCTTGTATTTCAAACCTACAATTGACTAGAGCACAAATTTACAAATTGTGGTTGCACGAACTTAAGTTTCTTAAGGACGACAGGCATTACTAGTGGACCCCAAATAATTACACAAATTGTTCTTTTTATTTGGAAATGGTCCTTCAAGCAATATTGTCTTCTACTGTGTTTACATACATGAGTGGAATTAATGATGTAGTTTTCTATGGACAGATCTTTGTTAACCTCTGGAAAATGGATTGAAATTGCTGGTGGTATAGGATTTGGAAACAAGTGCTATCTGAAGATTTTGAAGTGAAAATTTAATTGTCCTCATTAAAGAGTTATCCATTTTCTCCTAAGGCCACTGGTTCCACAGATCTATAAACTTAGCTACTACAGCCTATTATGTTACCTATATCTTAAACTCTCACTTATTAAATCCTCTGCTGGAGATTTGTCTTCATCTCCTATTTTAAACACACAAAGGCTGAGTTTGTACCATGGAAAGATATTTAGACATTTTTATAAATAAAAAATGCAAGTCAGGGAAAACAAATAATAAGAAAAAGAATCTTAGGAGAATGTGTGGTTTGTCTTTTCTCTGTCTTAGTGATTCAATATTTGGCAAATATTAAATGAATGATGCTAACCTGTTCCATCTGGCAATAAAAAGTCAAACTCTTGCCAGAGTTGATGAGTCACTGGCACTTTAGGTCATCATATTAGCTTTATGTCAATTCCTAGGCTCGCATTTTCAAACTTTGGTGTCACTTATAATAAATATGTAAGTATGATAATGCCAGCACAATTAACAGGTAGCAAATAAAGAGACAAAATGTAAAGTGTAAGAAATAGAAGGAATCAAACACCCACGCACTAGACAAACACATATACACATGCATGCACACGCATTTATGTGTGTGGGTTTACACATATACACATTTGTGTATATATGTCCTAAGGAAGACAACTCAGATCACTAAACAAAACACAGCTCTTACTTTCATAGCAGCAGGGCAAAGAAGAATCGTTATGAATCAAAGAATTCTCATTCCTTAACTGAAAGAAGCATGCTAATTTATCATAAGGAATAAACCTTTCATTACCCTAAATTTTCAGATGGATTTCACACTCAAGAGATAAGAAATAATGCAAAGAGCCACTTTTTTGGTAAACAGATATGCAAAAACTTTAGATGTATTTTATGTGTGCTTACTCTGTCAGTCCTTCAGAAAGACAATTTGCTGGAGATCACACGGAGATGCTATTATGTATGTGAATAAATAACTAGATATATGGATTAAACAAGGATTTACGATGATAAAACTGGAAGACGTGTGTTCATAATAAATGTTTATCACGTTCCATAGACTAGCTTTTTCAATTATCAGATGTTTCAGATTGACTTTTAATTATACTATGTTCAATATTATAATAGGCCTATACAAGATATAAAACATCACTCCTTCCCTCAAAGTTTGTAATTTGCAAGGAAATAAGATCAACACACATTAGGTAACAAAACAAAGTAAGAATATGATTAATGAACCAGAAACTTTGATACAGGATTTCAAATGAAAATGAGAATCATTTTAATATTTACTGAGACTTCTGCTTTCAAATAGTATGTAGTAGGTGGTGAATGGAAAACCTCCCACTGGAACTTGAAAAAAAAAAAAAACTGGAAAATTACAAAAATTGTATTTGAAAGGCATTGGAAAGCTTTGGAATAAATGAGGGATAGATGAACCATGATTCCAGAAAAGCAAGAATCCATCCAAGGTGAAGATGATGATTGCTAGCCATTTGTATTTAGTGAAGGCATAAGCAAATTCTGGGTGTTGCTATAAAAGGTTTGGCAATTGCTTGGGGAAAGAAAACCAGCAAAGCAGTTGTGTGGCTCTAAAGTGACAAATTTGAAACCTGAGGACTTCAAATGCAAGACTGGTTCTACTAATGACATATTTGATGAGTTTTAGGGCTGTGTGGGATGCTGAAGATTTATGGCAAAGCTTCTAAAAGAAGGATTGAAATCTCCTGCTGTTATTTAGTGCTTACAAAACAAAGACAAGCCAGAAATACAGGACCTGCCTCAACCATGCAGCTAGTCTTCCTCTTGATATTTGTCAGTTAGGCTTCAAGGAGTGCAATACTGGAGAGTTGGGCTGGGAACATTGGAAGAGCAGACCTGAATTCCCTGTAGTCTTCCATGGCTAAAGAGACAAATACTCACCATACTCATATGCAAATCTTGGGAAATCATGCCCTGAAACAAAATAGAAGTACCCTAAGTATTACAAAAAGGCCAGTCTAAACACAGCTAAGTCCTTGATAAGATTAAAATGATCAGCCCCTCAGCCCATTCTTGATGACAAAAATGTGTAGTGAAAAACTCCACTCTGATAGAAAATTAAATCATATGGGCTCTTTGTAGTTCTTTTTTAGAAAACTGTTTAGGAACAATTTTTTAAAATCTAAATATCTGAAAAGATAAAAGATAAAAGATACAAAAAATAAAAGATACTGATAATCAAGGGGAAAACAAGGAGTAGAAGTGATCCTACAAATGAGAGTGATATTGACATCAGCAAACATAGACTTTAACATAACCATACCTCTTATATTCAAGAAAATAAATGAAAAATAGTCAAAATACATAAAAAGGTAAAGTATATAAATAATAATAAAGGTAAAGTCTATAAATAATAATAAAGTTGACACAGAAGCACAGGATTGGTGAAAAGTAAAAGTCAGTTTCAGTAAAAATTATACAGATTTATTTATCAAAAGAAGTATTTAAAGAGATAATTTCTGAGAATTTTTCAAAACTGATAAAAGATATCCCAGAAATTCAAGGAATCCAAGCAGTATAAATAAACAAATAAAAAAATCTCATGTATATAAACAGCATAGCAAAAATCATTGGAAACCAAAGACAAGCTGGGCATGGTGGTGCACACCTATAATCCCAGCTACTCAAGAGGCTGAGATGAGAAGACTGATTGAGCTCAAGGGTTCAAGACTATCCTGGGCAACATAGTGAGACCTTGTCTCATTAATAAAGGGGAAAGAAACAAAATCAAAAGCAAAGATAAATTTTTTAAAGCAGCCATAGGAAAAATCATTATCTTCAAAAAGGGGACAATGAGATTGACAGCTGACTTCTCAACAGAAACAATTGAATTTGTAAACAATGAAATCACATTTTTCTAATGCTGTAAGAAAACTTGGCTAACTAGAGTTCTAAAAAAGATGAAAACTCCCTACCACAAGGAAAGTGAAATAAAGATATGTTCAGACAAACAAAAGCTTGGAGTATTCATCACCAACAGATCCAACTACAAGAAATATCAAAGGGATTTCTTTAAGCTGAAGGGGATGATTCTATATGAAAAAATGATTCTATATGAAAATAATGAAGATATAATTAAAAGTAATGGAAAATGATAAGATGTATGTATGTTATTATAAATAAGTGGGATCTGTAACAATGCCTTGTCAAATTTTAAATAAATGTAGAAGTAAATACATGATAACAATGGAAAGAGGTAAAGGATAAATGGAATTAAAGGATTCTAAATTTCTACCAGTATCAGGAAATCAATGATGCATTTATTAAAAAAGAATATATAACTGCCTGGGGAATATATACCAAAATTGACAAGGTATTGCACCACAAGGAAATCATTTATAGTATACTTTGTGACCACAATGGAATTGAACTACAAATAAACTAGTATGTACTAGAAAAATTCCAATTATGTGGAAATGAAATAATAAGTCAATAAGAAATAAAAACAGAGATTAGAAAATTTGACTAGAATTTAAGACCTATTGCCAGACACTATTACTCATACCTGTGGTCCTGGCAACCAGAGAAGCTGAGGTGGAGAGATCACCTGAGACCAGGAGTTTGAGACCAAACTGGACAATGTAGCCAGACCCTGTCTCTATGAAAAATGAAAAAATAAAATAAAATTAGCCAGACGTGGTGAACACCTATAATCCTAGCCCCTCAGGAGGCTGAGGTGGGAGGATCACTTGAGCCCAGGAGTTTGAGATTGCAGTGAGATATTATTATGCCACTTTACTCCAGTCCAGGGGACAGAGCAAGACCCTGTCTCTGAAAAAAAATTACCAAAACAAAACCAACAAAAATACTATATCACTTGTAGTATCTTTCTTTAAACACTGACTATGCAGAGCAAAAGTAATATCTTATTAATATTAGTATCCATGTATATATTTATTATTATTACTATTATTAACTTTTTTGAGCTGCTTCTAAATTCTGAGAACTATACTGAACCTACTTGTACTAGTCGGCTCAGGCTGCTATAACAAAACACCACACAATGGAGGGCTCAATCAACAGAAATTCATTTTCTCAAATGTCTGGGGGCTGGATATCCATGGTCAAGGTGCCAACAAATTTGGTTTCGGGTGAAGGCTCTCTTCTTGGTTTGCAGATAGTCACCTTCTCACTGTATCCTTACATGGTCTTTCCTCGGTGCATGTGAAAAGAGAGAGAGCTCTCTGTATCTCCCCCTCCTTTTATAAGGCCACCAATCCCATTGGATTAGGGCCCCTACCCTTTTGATATCATTAACCCCTAATTACTTCCCAAAGGTCCTATCTCCAAATATAATAGTCACAGTGGAGGTTAAGGCTTGGACATATGAATTTGGGGAGTGGGGGGTACACAATTCAGTTCACAACACCGTTGTGTGCATTATGTAATTTAATCCTCATTAATTAATAAGGAAAGTGCTAATATTTTCTATGTTTTATAGTTGAGGAAACGAGCACAGGATAAGTAATTTGCTCAAGATCTTCTGACATGTAAATGGCATTTTATACCACTTGCTGAGCTCTTAACAAGTACTCTAGTTTTCCCTTCTTTGAAGGCCATCATAAAAAATTTCAACTTTTTCCAGAAAATATTAAGGAATAGGGAGTAATTGGGTTTTTTTAAAAAGAATAAATGTTTAACAGCTTTATTGAGATATAATTAACATACCACATAATTCACCCATTTAAAGCTTCAATACAACAGTTTTTACTTTATTTGCAGAGTTGAGCAATCATCTCCACAGTGGATTTTAGTGCATTTTCTCACACCCAAAAGAAACCTGCACCCATTAGCATCCAATTCCCAATTCTTTCAACATCCTTAGCCCTAGGCAGCCATTAGGGCACGCTTGTTTCTAAGCAGCAGAATCATATGGTCACATCTTTGGTTCCATTGAAGGAAGGGAGACCAGTTAGGAGGTTGAACAAATAGTCCAGGTGAGCAATAACTTGAGAAGAACTGTGGTAGATATGCATGAAGTTTATGAAACACGGGGGGTCTGGAGAGAATGATCTGGCTTATTAGATGAAAGGTTCATTTTATTTTATTCAGGCAAAATCTATAATCCACAGGTAAAGATTCAGCTGAAAGGAGCATTCAGGGAAAAGTGGAAACACATATACCTTCATCAAATTTAAGACTCCACCCATCCACTACAAAGTATACTATTAATTCATGGATCATTAAGAAAGTAAAAATGTTGCCAATTAAACTAAGATATGACATTGTCTTATTACATTGATTGTAAGAAGACTCTGATTTTAGAGATGTTAAAAATTTAAAATAATGTGCATCTTAGAATCAATGGCATACAGTATTGAATCATATAGTAATAATAACAGTAAATCATAATTTGTGTTCTGACATAGTTTTTCTTAAAATAAGCCACTTATTTTGTAAGGTTTGTTTTCTTAAGTATTTTAAGTAAATTCCAAATACAAATCAATTATTCCATTTACTTAATATACTAGCATATTTGTAAATAAAGAGAAAAAGTTAGAAAAACCTCAAAGATTTTCTTTTGAATAATTTATCCCTGTATATTGGGATTGTAATGTTTATACTATTACTACTTCCAAAAGGGATCTGAGAGACCAACAAAAGGATAGGCACAAAGCAAAAGATAAGGACTGAGCAAAATGAAGAACAATATCAAGGACTCCTGGTTCTCCAAAGCCATAGTAAAGCTCAAAATATTACCAGCTGGCAACATGGCTATGCAAAGGTGAAAAAAATGGTTTTCTCTCTGATTAGCAGTTGATACTTGTCATTGACCCCCCCTTCTTTTGTTTTTTGATATATTTCTAATTTTTGGAATCTATGTGATTTCCATTGCTTTGTTTTCACTTTGCTCATTTTTGTGTCCCCATCTGTATCTGGATATAGGCAACAGAATTTAACATGACCACACATCAGTGAATTCTACGTGTTCTCTCAGTGGCTGCCACCAGAACACGTGTGGGCTGGCACCTCAGGGCTTTCTTGTCCCCCCAGAGCAAACTGTCTGCAGTTAAGTGGCCCTACCACTGCATCCTTCTAGGGCAGTGGATCCGCCTGCACGCCTGTGTGGGCAGCCCAATCTTCCCTCAAGTGTATTTCATAACCTTCCTCCAGGTTAGCTTCAGTTCCTCTTTCCTTGTCCCTTCCCGAGGTCTTCAGATCATGAACTGAGTCATGGAGAATTCTTCGGCAGATTCTTCTATCCTTGTAACAAGCTTCAGGAAAAAGAAATTGCCCAAGTGGCTGCTGGCATTGTTGCCCTCCCTTTCTCCTATTCCTGTACTTCCTCTACCTTCTGTTCTATCCCTGGTTTCTCTCAATGTACTTCCCTTGCTTTAGTTTTGTTTGTTTGTTTGTTTGTTTGTTTTGTTTTTTTCTTGTATCTTGTCTATAGCTATAACAGAAGAGCCTGAAAAAGGGCAAAATGTATTATGAGTTGTCTCTCTAAAACCTTCCCCATTCTTTTTGGGAATTAAAACCTGCATTTCCGCCCAAGGCCAGTAATCAGAAGGGCAGAGGAATGTTCTTTGTTTCTAGTGTCATAAACCACAGGAGATGACTCAACAGAACAGAGGTCATGAGATCATCTTCACCAGAGAAGCTATACTTGAATAGCAGTAGCCTGAAGCTGAACCCCCCCCCCTTTAAAAGCTCTGTATTTCTGTTAAAAGGAAGAAAAATGGTACTTTAAGATGAGAGTCTGCCATTCTCCTCATTTGCCGGCATATTAAGAAACTTCTCTTTCCTTTTCCTCAAACCACTTGTGTGAGCTCTTCATTCGGATGAGGGACAAGTGTCACACTTTCGGTATCATAGCGTTTGCTGCTTCATCACATTTTCTTTGTGGGTTTTCCTCTCAAATTAGAGCATCCCTTTGAACTTCTCCTCTGTATCTCTCCTTCCTTAAACATTAGGGAATATGAAAGACAAAACAGGGCTTTGGGGGCCTCTGCTATGTCTTGACTTAGATCCTGGCAACAGGGGGTCTGAATTCACACTAGTGTTTGGGGCTAAAAGCCTGACTAGAGTTTACTGAACACTGCCAAGCACACCCCAATTCAGAATATAATCCCATTGCAAGAGGCTGCTCACTCTCATTTCTGAGTAGTACTGCTGCGAAGCTCTTCTTTATCATCTCCTCTCAACAAATATGCACCAAGCATGCAAATGTGCATGTAAGACCAGGTGGCCAGGCTATAATCAATTGCACACATTGCCCCATGTGAATGATCTGATTGACTAAGCCAAGGGTGGAAGCTACTCAAGTGCCCAGATGTTGACCACAGGTCAACAGGTCAATAGGTTGTTGTTCATCAATGATTGGCACCACTTCATTAGATATTGTTTCACCCAATACTTTGGAAAGAAAGAATTAATTACAAGAATCCCAGCAGCAATGTGAATAAGTCATCAGCAGTCCTACTAAACAATATGCTTAGAAAACCTGAATTGTGCCTAGCTGCTGTTAATGCATTGTGTCCTACAGTAAGGTCCCTAATTTTTAAATCTCAGTCTATTCATGGCTTATTGTGCATTTCCTCTCCTTTTCTCCACCACTGATGACTCCTGATAGTTCTCAGCTGCTCTTCCTGCACCCCTGCAAGAGAGACAATCAGTGACACCCTCCACTAGCCCACTACCTCCTGCTGGGCTCCGTGTCTCTGCAGACTAAGTTCATCTTTGCTTTGATCAAGAAAAGTCAGTGTGCTTTCCCTAGGATAATGACATGAATTAAGGGTTAGAACCTAAAAACACAAGTTTGGTTTTTGGCACTTATTTGGCATCAGGAACTAGGGATATAGAGAAGAAAGGAGAACTTATATCCAGTGTCAGCAAGAAGGCAGACATATATTTTAATTATTAATATGGAAGAGGACCAGCTATGCTAATTTAATCCACAGAGCTTGCACAAGATTTCTATGCATTTATGGAGGCTATAGGTATCTTGGTGGCTTTAAATTCCTACCTCCCAAGGTCCCTTATCTGACTTCCATGGCACCTCTCATAGCTATTTCCTTCTTTCTGCTCCAAGTTGCTAGTGTTGAATTTTGTGCAATCTCCCTCTGCTCTTGGAAAAGAGCAAAAGCTCAGGGAACCCTTTGTGTTCCCAAAAAGGGCTTACTGCCCAAAACCACCCTTCCCCAGATTACTTAGATGAGACTCAGGGATGCCCTCCCTCCTTCTTTACCTCAGTCTATCCAAATTCCCATTCTTGCCCTCATAAACGATTGGTTGAACTGCTTGTGCTCTGAGCGATTGGGATAAAATGCTTGTTAATCAAACTTTGGTTAAGCTTGTCTCTTCTTGTCAACTCTTGAATGTTGACCCAGCCTCAGTTGGATCCAGCCTATAGCCCCTTTGAGCCTCAGAGCTATTGCAGGATCTACTATCTCATCAGGATACCCTCCCCCTTCCCCACACTTGTCCCCAGAGCTGAGGAAACTATATCCTAGCCTTTAGACCCTGATTCTATCGATGTCTCAGAGGTCAAGGTCATTCTAATTTTCTGAAAAACTACACTGAATAATTAAGAAACAATTTTAACCATTTTAACAAAAAGCAAAAAGCCTGCTCCCAGAATCCATGCATTTATAGCATTCCATTATATATGTGTGTGAGGAATATAAGAGGAATGAATATATATATATATGGAATTATATATATTATATATATATTAAGGGGAATACATATATTCTTAAAGAAGAGTCAAAGAACAGGTGCATTGGAACTGCCACTTTTCCTGGGCATCTCTATTGAACATATTTTGTCTCTGAAATTTCAGAAAAGACTTTCTGGTTTTCTCCTTTCTCTCTTTTATCAGTGAGCAGAGCACCCAATCTATGGGTTGGTTTTGAGAAGAAGTTTGCAAATTTTGAGATCTTAATGTTCAACCTCAAATTCCTCCGTCTCTAAATTCCACCTGAAAGGAACACTGAGGCAATGAAGTAGAAGTGATTTTGATTCTCAAAGGTTCTTTTGTCTCTTTCCTGATAGAAAGTGAAGTTATATGTGGGAGGTGGGTACAGCCATCATAACCTACTTTATTCTGCCTGAATGAGGAAGGTCAATATATTATCCTATCGGAGAGAAGGAAATTGCATAGACAACTCCTCAAATGACAATAAAGACATTCTTGACAGCATGTTGAAAACAGTGGTAAAACTTTCTCTTTTTTCCTCCAGAAAAAAAATCAGTATATAAATGACAGATGAAAGTAGATGATGGACAAAATGCATTATTCTTAAAGCGTCTCCCAGTTTTTCTGAAAGAACTATTACATTTGAATACTGAATTCAAATGGTTTTAATAATAATATATCAGTTTATCAATAAGACAGTGAAGCTGTTCTTTGAAGTAATGTTTTTAGATTTCTTGTAGTGTTAGTTTTGTCTCCAAGGATCAAGTGGAATGCCATAAAAAAAAACTGAGAAAAAAGAAAACTCTTGCTTTATTTTAATATAGGATTTTTTTTTTTATAGTTTCCACTTTATAGACTTTAACTTGAAGAATAGCAAATGATGGAAGTTTTCAAAATGTTAATGTCTCTCTTCCTGAAGAGTTTAGCCAAATAGAAACTTTTTTCATTTGAGCCAGTAATCCTTTTGGCCCCATAGGAATCCATTTTTATCACATGTGGTAGTTCCGCAAATTGACAGCACAGCTGGGCTTGCTGGGGTCCAGACTAGCATAGCTCCACCTGGCAAATCGTCATTCTACTTCTAGTACATCAGAATGGACTTAATGCAAAATAGAGAAAATAAAGGAATATCAATTTAAGATGTCAAGCCCTTCTAATTTAATCATCCAAAAAGAACTATATGGGTGAACATCATTTTTTGAAAACACACATATGTTTCTTTCTGCTTTTAAAAATAAAGTACTGATGGCCGGGTGCGGTGGCTCACGCCTGTAATCCTAGCTCTCTGGGAGGCCGAGGCGGGCGGATTGCTCAAGGTCAGCAGTTCAAAACCAGCCTGAGCAAGAGCGAGACCCCGTCTCTACTATAAATAGAAAGAAATTAATTGGCCAACTGATATATATATATATATAAAAAAAATTAGCCGGGCATGGTAGCCTATGCCTGTAGTCCCAGCTACTCGGGAGGCTGAGGCAAAAGGATTGCTCGAGCCCAGGAGTTTGAGGTTGCTGTGAGCTAGGCTGACGCCACGGCACTCACTCTAGCCTGGGCAACAAAGTGAGACTCTGTCTCAAAAAAATAAATAAATAAAGTACTGAGAATGTTGAAAGTATAAAATAGAAAAAATATTATGAAATAGTTTGCACTGTGGAGTTTTCAACTCTAAAGTCTTTTACACATGACATTTTTAAAAATTGAGAATATAATACTATTTTGTTTTGTTTTGTTTTTTAGCTAGGATCTCCCTTTGTTGTCCAGGCTGGAGTGCAATGGCATGATCATAGCTCACTGTAACCTCAAACTCCTGGCTTAAAATGATTCTCCTGCCTCAGCTTCCCAAAGTGCTGGGACTATAGGCCTGAGCCACCATGCCTGGCCTAATACATGCAATATTTCTATCCTTTTTATTGTTTAAAATCTTAACATTCTAATCAGGCATATAGACAATTTTCAAATTTTTTTTTTATAAATAATGTTCTTGTGAGTATTTATGTATATAAATCTTTGATGACACTTTTTATTCCTTATGGATTGTAACAGATTAAACTGTTTGAAAATCTTCAGGCCAAGTTTCTTTCCATAAAATGTACAGATTTACATCTCTGTTGCTTCTAGTCCATTTTGTACCATCCCCATGTTAAGGCAATTGGGTTTCTCCTCTAGGCCTCCATTAATTTTGCCTCAGAAAAGATTTCTCTTATTTGGAAAGTAGAGAGATTAAAGCCTCCATTGAAGGGAAAAGTGAATTCCAATTATGCTAAAGGCCTCTTCCCCATTACCCTATTCCGAAATAATGACTCAAACAAAACCCCTCACTTGAACTTGGGAAAAGCTTCAAGACAGAAATGGCATCATGGAGCGGAAGCAGGAGAGACAGGCAGGGATGAGGGCCCAGTTTCACTACCAGCTGTACCTATGACTACGGCAGTCTTTACCTCTGGAAAATGATGTAATTGAATTAGACGATCTGATAGCTCTCTCCCACTTTCAAAAATTGTTTATGGGCCGGGCGAGGCGGCTCACGCCTGTAATCCTAGCACTCTGGGAGGCCGAGGCGGGCAGATTGTTCGAGGTTAGGAGTTCGAAACCAGCCTGAGCAAGACCGAGACTCCGTCTCTACTATAAATAGAAAGAAATTAATTGGCCAAATAATATATATAGAAAAAATTAGCTGGGCATGGTGGCGCATGCCTGTAGTCCCAGCCACTCGGGAGGCTGAGGCAGGAGGATTGCTTGAGCTCAGGAGTTTGAGGTTGCTGTGAGCTAGGCTGAGGCCATGGCACTCACTCTAGCCTGGGCAACAAAGTGAGACTCTGTCTCAAAAAAAACAAAAAAATGTTTATGAATCGTCTTCTAGAAATGCTGTGTGATCACCTCAGTCAGAATTACATTCTCCCTCTACTTATCTCCAGTGGTAACTTATTTATTGTCCACGTGCCTTGTATCAGTGAGGGGAAATTTCCCCTTTACCTCGCTCGGAAGGTTCACTGAAAGATCAGCTCACAATTAAGGCAGATTAATGAGAGAAAGAGGTTTATTACCACGAGCACGGGGAGAATCACAGAGTGATTACCCAGTATCCTCATGGGCTCCAGAAGTTTATATACCCTCATTTTAAAGGGGAGAAAGAGATGACAAACATAGTAATTCTGTTTTGAGGCAATAAATGGTTTAAGGAGGATGAATGGATGGGGGGAAACATATTTGACTTGTAAATGATTCTTTTTGCAAATTAAATTAACCTGCAGACAGACATTATATTTAAAATGAGGGTCTGGTTGCACTCTTGATATTTTCCCCCATAATATATTGGCAATAACAGGGAAGGAAAGAGAAGTAGATAGTTACTTTGATGGGTCTGATCTAGTTTCATACAGATAGAAGGAAATCCACCCCCCCAATACCTACTGATCTCTAAGGGTATTTAATTCAAAATACACTTTATACCAAGGAGTCATATTTTAGGGGGAAATTTTCTGAGCTCCTTCAGCCTTGATCAACATAGGTGCTGGGGAGAACAATTTCTGTATTTTATTACATTAATGGGGATTTAAATTATTTAATAAATATCATCTTACCCTTGAAGTAATCAGATCAATTGGCTTGGAAATAATAAATCTGTTCACTTTGAAAATAATCAATATAAGCACAAACCTTTCCCTCAATTAAAAAAGGAAGGTAGTAATATTCAGCAATTCATCAATTTTATAAAAATTATTTAGCTGTTTCAAATACGAAACATAGCTTTAGGTAATGTCTTCCATGTTTAAGGAATGTTAGAACTATTAATATTTTATCCCATATTCTACTGAGCAATTCAGGATAATTATCATTATTTTAATTAAAAACACATTAAAACATTGAATCATGTTGAGGACTTTAACCCAAGACACCCAACAAGCGTAAATTATACTGATTCTTTATGAGCAATGAGTTTTGAACAGGCAACATACCTACTATGTTGAGGTTTGTATTCTCTGTAGGAAAGCATGGTTGGAGCTTCTGTTTATTGATTTATCCAACTTAAAATATCTTTTTGCAAGATCCCTGTGGCAGCAAAATAATTCTCAGCAGGGAGGGAAGTGCAGCTTCCTTCATTCTAAAGACCCTGCTGGGAATAATTCCAGCCCTTGTCAACCTTGACTTGATTTCCATCATAAGTTAAAGGAATTTGCAACTGTGTATTATGAAGAATCTTCTTTAATTATGCCTGGAAGGAAGGGAGTCATATTGGTAACAAATAGGTCAGAGGAAGCTGGTGAAGAAGGTTACACAACCTGAGCTAGCCATTCTACTGCTCCTCAGATGACTTCTACTGGCATGTTCAAGACCACGGACATCAATTTACAAATGGAATCTGTGAAGTTCAGTTGAGAATATTTTCCTGCAATGAATCTCCCAATGATTTCCTTTTATCATTTCTTTTGCTCTGAGCTGTTTATATATCAATAGCTTGATACGTTTACATGACTAATGAAGGTACAGATCAAAACTTAAACATATAACTTTTCCTAGGAGCAGTTAATGGGACACTGTGAGAAAATAGGAGTGTTTTAAAAGTCCAAATGTTTCATAACAATAATGCCAACAATTTATTGGCATCTACTGTGTTTCATGTTCTAAGATAACAAAAAGTATAACTCAAGGAAAAAGAATCTGAAAAAGGAATGATATTATAGTTAAAACTATATGAGACAATAGCTTACTTTGAAATACAAAAAGAAATAAAGTAAGATGGATTGAGGGATGTATAGATGAATAAAGATGTGAAAAATCCAGTGTAGTAAAATGTTAAATGTCGAATCTTGATGGTGAGGAGGTAGATAAATGTTTATGTAATGTTCTTTCTAGTTTTTTTTTTTTATTTTTTAATATTTTTTTAGATTTCTTTATTTCTTTACCTACATGAACGTACATGAACTTTTTAATTTTTTATGTTGTAAATTTTCATAACAACATATTGAGAAAAGTAAACATGACAGATAAAAGAAATAAAGAGATAAAAATATAGGAATAATGAGATAGTTTATTTAAACTTTGAAGATAAAAGAGAAGAAAATGTAAAGAAAAGCATCAACTATAAGAATGAAAGATTGATACCAGAAGCAACATGGCATAAGAGTTAAGATTGTACTCTGGAATAGACTGGCTTGGCTTGAATACTATTTCTAGCACTGCCTTGTATCATTTAAGGAAATTACTTCCTCCCTATGCCTCAACTTCCTCATCTGGAAATGGGTCCCCTGATGATACCTACTTTATAGCATGCTCTGAGTATTAAATGACACCTATGTGTAAAGGGTTTAGAATAGTTCTGGCATGCAGCAAGCAGACTATAAATGGTAATTGTTATGAAGGATGTGTTTAAAGAAAAGAGGAGTAGGCCGGGCCCAGTGGCTCACACCTGTAATCCTAGCACTCTGGGAGGCTGAGGTGGGAGGATTGCTTGAGCTCAGGAGTTCCAGACCAACCTGAGAAAGAGTGAGACCCCATCTCTACCAAAAAAATAGAAAAAATTAACTGGGCAACTAAAAACAGAAAGAAAAAATTAGTGGGGCATGGTGGTAAGTATCTATAGTCCCAGCTACTCGGGAGGCTGAGGCAGGAGGATTGCTTGAGCCCAGGAGTCTGAGGTTGCTGTGAGCTAGGCTGATGCCACGGCACTCTAGCAGGGGCAACAAAGCGAGATTCTGTCTCCAAAAAAAAAAAAAAAAAAAAAAAAAAGGAGAAAAGAGGAGTAAAATAAAAGAGATTAACACAAAAGAGATTAGAATGAATATAAGGGCAGAATCCATTTATCCATTCATGTATTCATGCCCTAAGTGTTTATAAGCCTTTCTGAGTTCCAGATAGTGTAAATATAAAGAGAAGCTGCCATTTCTGATCTTAAAGTATATACAGTCTGGAAAGCAGAGGACAAACACGACCACGTGAAAAACTCAACATAATTATTAGGACCACACCAGAAGCCTTTCATGGTTATGGAGAGGGTCCCAAGGAGGGGAATGGGATGAGGAAAGGATTTATGGAAAGGTGACATATTTCAAAACATTTAAAAGCAGAGACATCAAAGAATAAAACAACAAAAATAACATAAAGAATATAAAATATTATTAACAATTAATGAGGCTAGATTGAGGAATGAAACCAAATATATTAAAAACTAAATTTTAAGAGGTCACCATTAGAATTGAAACTCTTAAGAGGTGTTAAGATTAGGTCTAGGATTAGGCAAAAGTAATCAGAAATCCTCAAATGAACTTGCCTTGTGTCCAGCAGACTCTACTTACGGACATGCTTTCAGATTAATGGCTCCCTTCTCAGACATCAGAAGAACAGGCTCCATTATGATTTTTGTGATGTTTTATCCCATTGGCTTTCCCCACAGCCAGGGGGCTCTCACGCTAGTACCAGTGGCTGCAGCATTTTCAATGAGCAGAACCTTTCGCAGCTAAGGCAACCTGCCCATAGCCGATGTAAAATATGGGGTAGTTCCCCTTAGACCAAACAGTTCCTTCAGAATCTCTTTTCTTATACTCATTATTTTACCTTTATTACAATTCTGTAAGAGAGATCATGCAGATGTTTTGATGTCCAATTCTTCTTGGTGACTATTCTTGGTGACATATTCTAAGATGGCCTCCGTGATCCTGCCTCCTGTTATTCATGGCTGTGTGATTCTCCTCCTCTTCAGCGTGGGAGGAATCTGTGACTTGCTTCTCATCAGTAGACTACTACAAAGGTGACAGTGAGTACATTTAATGTGCACATGCTTATGTGACTTAAGATTGTAAGCCAGTGTTGCTAGAAGGTTCTCTCTCCCTTGCTGGCTGTAAAGAAACCAGCTGTCATGTCTTAAATTGACCATGTGAAGGGCCACGTGGCAAGAGACAGCCTTTGACCAACAGCTAGCAAGAAACAGAACTTCAAGGCCCTACAAGGAACTGAATTCTGCTGACACCACACAAGTTTGCAGGTGGATTCTTTCTTAGTCAAGCCTCAATGGGACCATGGGATCAGTCAACACCATGTTTGCAACTTTATGCAACTCTGAAGCAGAGAACCCAACTAAGCTTGGCCTAGACTCCTACCCATAGAAACTGTGAGAAACCCATTAAAATACTCAAAAGTGTAGTTTTAAGTGCTAAATTTGTGACAATATTGTTACGCAGGAACAGATTAATACCATGAGGAAATTAAGATTTAGAGCATGGCCCATCAATGGACTTCAGAAGTTGAAGAAACAGCCCATCAGACTGCCAATGTTTGTTCTTTTATATTCACTCTTCATGGGAAAAGGACCTCAATTTTTCTCAGTTTCTCAGAATTTTCTAGAACCCAAATGGCTATGTGTACTGTTATATATAATTGAGAGTCATTACATTTCTCATTACATCTGGATGCAATGACATTTAATAGCTATCGGGGAAGTTACTGAGTCAAGCCACTCTGCAAACATAGAGCGGAACACAAAGAGCAAGGAAAACCTAGGTAAATCACGATGGCTCTCTTCATTAGGCAGGAGTTACCATTAGACTAGAAGATGCTTTCGAGAAAATGTCCACAGTAGTTTTAGGAAAAGTTCCTGACAAATAGTTTGTTCGAGTGGTTCCAAATTTTACAATGAAGAAACCACTACTCTATCATACACACAATTTTATTTCTTCTCCAAACATATTTTAGCCTGATACAAGAATATAAGTTAAATCATTCTGAAAAAAAAAAAAATCTTTGAGTCTGCAGCTCTAGGTATTTGAAAATATTCAAAAGAAGGTTTCACAACTTTTAAAGGGCATTATGGTCATTTTTGCTAAATAAAAATGAGCCCTCAAGAAAATACTATTTTCGGGTGACAAAGTGATAATGAAAGAAATGTGCTTAAAATGGACAACAAATATGCCTTTCAAACTGGAATGATTAAATAAAGATATGCCTGTGGAAGTGATTGAAACTAGAGAAGTGCTGAAATTCAGGGCTGTGCTCAGAACATCTAAATAGCTTCAGCAATGTCTGCCAGGAAAATCAAACTTCATTTAAAAATTTTTCTTAGAATTTCTTCATGTCAGTGACATTCTGTGTGTGAGGGCTCCGTTAGCATACAATCTAACAGAAGCTGTGTACAGCTGATTGGGGAAAGAATACCATGGTTTACTCTGGTATTTTAAAATGTGCTATCCTCTCCTTGTGTTCTGAATATTTCTGTTCATGGAAATGTGATTTTTTTTTAACAAGAGCATTTCTTTATGACATTTTAGATCTTAGACATGCAATTTGCCCTACTAAGCCCAAGCAAAGGGCTTTTAAAAGAATAAAAGCAAAAAATAACGTGTGGCTCCAGAGTCATGTGACTGGAAGTGGTTTCTGACCTTGGTAGTGTTCTTTGACTACGAAAGAAAAGAGTCAATGGGTCACAATTATTTCCTGAACATCAAGGCAAAAGGAATGATGGAGGAAAAGTATGTCCATGTGTGACATGTTCACATGTGTAGTCTCTTTAATGGTACAGATTTTTAGTTACTTTTATCATTCATGGTTTCGAGTTTGTACAGTCATGGTCCATATGACAATGTTTTGGTCAAAGATGGATTGCATATATGACAATGGTCCCAAAAGATGATGATACCATATTTTTACTATATCTTTTTCTATGCTTAGCTATGTTTAGATATTTACCATGGTGTTACAATTGCCTACAGTATTCCGTACAGTAACATGCTGTGCAGCTTCGTAGCCTAAGAGCAGTCGGCTATACCATATAGCCTAGAAGTGTCATGGGCTACACCATCTATATTTGCGTAAGTACCCTCTTGTAATGTTCACACGACAAAATCACCTAACCATGCATTTCTCAGCACATGTCCCAGTTGTTAAGCAATGTATGGCTGTAGTGCCTTTTTATAGTAACATTTTTTTTTTCCTGTGAGATCAATGATGAATTACACAGAATTTGATCAGTTCCTGGATAAACCTAGATAAGGCATCTCTTCTTTACAATGTGATAGTGGATATTCATTTTCTCACAAAATTTCAAGAGACTTTGATGGTGATTTCATTGACCTGTTTGTTCACACGCCAAGAGAAGTACAATGGGAAAAAAGTGACAAGAAGATTTTCGTTATTGGTTGAAATATTTTTGAGAAACCCAAATCTTAGAAGTTGGACTCTCATACATTGGGGAGAAAATAAAAGTGGACCCTATCTTACATTATACTGGTCAGTGTTCTGCCAAAAATGTGTTTGGATTAACTCAATTTTACTATGATGAATGTACCTCTCTACACATATCCACAATTTTATCACTCCCTCTAATATAAATAATATCCTGATTGATTAAAGATATAAACTTTAACAGTATGATAAAATGACATATAAAAATGTGAGAGACTATACACACAATCTGTGGCGTCAGGGGAATTTTTAACCAAAATGGTATACCAGAGACCATAAGAGAAAAAATACGTATTTCATTATTTATGAACAATATTTATATAGGAAAAGATACCACAGACACAGAAAAGAGAAAATTATAGATTTGGAAAAGATATTTGCAATTCAGAAGTTAATAATTATAACAAAGCTCTTATACATTGATAAGAAAGTGACAAAAATTCACTTAAAAAGTGGGCAAAGAATTTGAAGTAGCAATGCACAAAGAAGCAAATCTAAGCAAACATTTCCAAAAAATATTCAAATTTACTTGTCAGAAAAACAAATGCAAATTATAGTTAAAAAATGAGATACCACTTTAAAACCATCGCAGGGCCTGGAGTTAAAAAGACCTAGAACACCTGTGTTCAACCAATAAAGAAATAAGAAATTTTTTTGGAAAGCAAGACAGCATCATCTGGTAAAATAAACACACACACACACACACACACACACACACACACACACACACACATACAGACACACACATTTATTGATAGAGAATGTCTACAGCTCTCCAAAATTTATTTTTTCTCTTCTTCTTGGGCATGTGGCTAGATCAAGTTTTCTGGCCTCATTTGACTGAATTCCAGCCAGTGACTGTGTGCCCCTCCTAGGCCCAGCCCATATAAACTCCCATACTTGGTGTGTACTCTTCTATGCTCTTTTCTCCTTCTAGTGGAGTATGCTGGTGAGCTAGGGAGCCCCTAATGATGGCAGAGCCAGAGTTACACTGCCTGGCCTACTCCAACTGACACACGCTTTGACCTAGTAATCCATCCCTTGGGCATCTGTCCTAAGGACTGAAAAGCACCAGTGTGTATGGAAATGTGTACAAGGATAATTCTTGCAGCATTATTCATAGTCGTTAGAATTTTAAAGAACTGGAAACAAATGGAATGCCTGTGAATAGGGATAGAATGCATAAATTATGGTAAATCCACGCTTTAGAATATTTTGTAGTCATTAAAAAGAATAAGTTTGGATGACACCATTTGACTTGAATGGATCTTCAAGAACTTTTGTTGCAAAGAGAAGAGCAAGATGTAAGAAGGGTATTTCCTGTCGGTATTAGTCTGTTCAGGTTGGTTCCCATAACAAAATATCACAGACCAGAGAGACGGCTTAAACAGCAGAGTTCTGGAGGCTGGAAGTCTGAGATCTGGTGCCCTTGTGACTGGTTTCTGGTGAGGGCTCTCTTCTTGTCTTGTGGATGGCCGCCTTCTCACCATGTCCTCGCATGGCAGAGAGTGGGAAGAAGTTCTCTCTATCTTCTCCTTCTTATAGGGCCACAGTCCTATCAAATGAAGGCTAAACCCTTATGACCTCATTTAACCTTAATTATCCCCTAAAGACCCTATCTGCAGCTATAGTCACGTGGAGCGTTAGGGCTTCAACATGTGAATTTTGAAGGGCAAAGAATTTAGTCCATAGTATTATCGTCTATTTTATAAACTAATCAAAGACCAAAACATCTCATATATGCCTATGTTATATACATGTACATATACATTCATTTAATATAATTATAAATACATGAAAAAAAAAATATATAGCTCTCTATAGCCTCAATTGTAAGATGGTTTCCCTGGGTCAATGTCAGGGGTGGGGGATGGAGGGAGAGTGGCAATATTTAGAATTTTACCCATTGGGTAAAAATAGAAATAAAAATTATAAGGAGTACATGCCAGGTGCAGTGGCTCTCACCTGTAATCTTAGCACTCTGGGAGGCCAAGACAGGAGGATCGCTTGAGCTCAGGAGTTCCAGACCAGCTGAGCAAGAGAGAGACCGCCTTCTCTACTAAAGAGAAAAATTAGTCAGGCTACACGCTGACTTAGACGGCTAATGCAGGAGGATCACTTGACCCCAAGTTTGAGGTTGCAGTGAGCTAAGATGACACCACTGCACTCTACCCAGAGCAACAAAGCAAGACTCTGTCTCCAAAAATAAATAAATAAATAAATAATAAAAAGAGTACATACAAGAAAGTACATGTCAATTTATAATCAATTTTCATATGTAAAACAAATCAATAACAAAGTTAGATCTTACATGTGTACATTTTCATTTTTTATCAGAGACCTTGCTATGTTGCCCAGGATGGAGGGCAGTGGATATTCATTCATAGGCACAATCATAGCTCACTGCAGCCTCAAACTCCTGAGCTCAAGTGATCCTCCTGCCTCAGCCTCCTGAGTAGCAGAAACTACAGACACACACCACCATGCCTGGCTAACTTTTTAATTTTTTGTGTAGATGGGGTCTCATTATGTTGCCCAGTCTGGCCTCAAATTCCTGGCCTCAAGTGATCCTCCTGATTCAGCCTCCCAAAGTGCTGGGATTACGAGCATGAACCACTGCACCAGACCTACATGTATACTCTTTTAAAACAGTTCTCTTTGTGTTACTTGAGAACCTGCTCCTCTCTTCCCCACTATTTCTCTACTTAATTGTATTAAAACGAGATATGTGCAGGAAACTTACCTCTTGGCATTTGAATTTTATTAATCACTGATTTAGAGAAATTGCTCTTACACAAAAGTGGGTGACAAGAACCAGTAAAATGAGAAACACAAGTACAAAAGGAATACATTTGTAAACATTCTATGCCCCTCTCATGTTCTCCCCTGAAGGAATGAAGTAAGAATATTAAGTTCCAGTTTTGTGGAAGATGTTCTTGATCTTAAAAGAGACCCAGGTATGTAAGTAAGCAAGCATGTGCCAAGAACAGATAAAATTCTGCCATGTACAAATTATTCACCACGACAAAAGCGCTTAGGGCAAGAGGTAGTAATGAGATTGAGGTTTTTTATTTTAGTTTTTCATTTTGGCATATGCCCAGACAGCGTAGGTCAAAGGTTTAATGACTCTGGATGTAATTTGGTTGAAGTAGTGTCCTACTTAGGACACCAGCCTGTCCTTCGTTAGGATTTTTGCCCTCTTCTGTTCCACAGTTAAACAAGATTCCTTTAGCTAAGAGAGAGGAAATGACCTTGCCAACCTCAGACTTCACTGGCAATGCCAAAGCCCCAAAGTAACTTTATGCCAAGGCAAGACTCAATAGCCACAGAAGCTGAGGATGGTAAATTAGCCGGGCATGGTGGCACATGCCTGTAGTCCCAGCTACTTGGGAGGCTGAGGCAGCAGGATTGCTTGAGCCCAGGAGATTGAGGTTGCTGTGAGCTAGGCTGACGCCACGGCACTCACTCTAGCCTGGGCAACAAAGCAAGACTCTGTCTCAGAAAAAAAAACAAAAAACCTTAACATATCTCTTGGTAAGAAATAATATAAAACTGAACATATCTCTTGGTAAGAAATAATTGATGATGTTGTGACAATGTGCTGTAGAAACATGCTCTTAATATCATATATTAACTTATTTGATGAAAGTTTATATGCAGGCCCTGTTGTAAATACCGTAGACTTATAAGTAAAGAAGACACACCCATGTCCTGTTGTCAAGGAGTTTAGAATATGTTGAGTGAGGCACATGTTAGCAAATACCATAACAGTATGAATTCTGAAATAAAGTTAAATTTGTCCACATACTGTACCTTGTGCATACCTTTATTGTAGCACCTGTCACACTCCATCTCACTTATGAAGTCACATATTTGTCATTCCAGCTACATTGTACCTATAGTAGAACCTCAATAAACATTTGTGGAAACATCTTATTTTTTTTTGTCACTTCACTTGTTGAATGTTTCATGAGCGAGAAGACTGGACTCACATACTGATTCCTGTTTATGTCCCCAAGGGAGATGTGGTCAAGTGACAAGCAGACGGTTGGCTGTGATTCCATCCCGGGCTGCCGCCAACCTTTGGCATGATTCTGACTCTGCTCTGCCTTAGTTGCTCCTTAGTAAAGCCTACGGTGACCAATTGTCCCTGTTTTCCTGGGACTGTCTTTGTTTTAGGCATTCACTGTCCCACATTTCAAAACAAAACAAGATAAAACAAACAAAAAACAACCAAAGTCCAGTCCTGGACAAACCTGTATGGTTGGTCAATCCAGAAAAGCCCCTGCAAAATTCTGGAGCATGTTCTGGAACATATTTAGCTTCTTTCTTGTTCAAAAAACTGTAAGAATAAAGTGATCTATTGAGTGTTGATGGAAACACTGAGCATTTACAACGTCCATCTCTTCACAGGATTCACCTTGTTTAACCCTCGTGACAACCCCGTGAGGTAAGAATCATTACCATCGCCACTTGACAGATGATGAAAGTGGGCACAGAACATTAAACCATAGAACTGAATTTCAAACCCAGGGCTGTCCAAAGCTTGTCTTCAGCTCTTAGCTTTCATGTTTAAATACAGCGAAATGGCAAGTCACGTTGTTACTGAGTTTTTTTTTTTCCAATTCTGAGAAACTTCCACGTCTGTCCCAAGTCAAACTACATCCCCCACTAAAAATAAGTTAGTATCTGTAAACAATGCTGATCTGCCTCGAGAAATTATTCTTCTCAGAATAAAGACACATGAGGCCTCTTCAGTCTAATTGTACTGAGTTAATTAATTTGAAGAAAAACTGACCGTCGCACTCCTGTGGAGGCATTTTTGTTTGTTTGTTTGCATAGCTCATAATTAGCTACTTCTGTGGAATGATTCTGGCTACAGTTGATTTCTCCAAGCATCTGATTTAAACATTTATAGTCTCTCAGATTCCACGGGCTTGGGTGAGCTTTTCCAGACAGGTTAGTGATTTCGAGTTTGGCAAGTACTTTGACTTTTCAGTCTGTTTTGAGTGAAAAATCAATTTATACTCTTTGCAAACATGTGACAGCATAAATCAGGCAACTGAGCTCACTCCTAAAACACAATGGGAGCTTGTTTCATTTTGCTGAGGAGACGGACAAAAACATTTTCTACTAGTTTCAAACATATTCCTGTCATACCATGGCAATTTGACAAGCATACTGTTCTATCATCCTTCATTCAATGGATGATGAAAACCGAAGACAGAGAAGTTAGATTATCTCTCCAGCGCAGCCCAGAGGAAGGCAGGAATGGGGTCAGGGTCAGAATTCACAGGTCCTAAATACACCGACCATTCTGGGCTCTTTAACGTCTTTCTGCAGCACCCCTGGTATTTGATGTTGAGATTTTATGGCATCCGTTGTCCTAACTAACCTACTCAGAAAGTCTTCTCATTCAGATCTCCTTTAATTAAAGATGGTCTGGAGAAAGTGGAGCCTTCAATCAAAACTCCAGAATAGTCGGGTGCCATAAAACTAATTTAAAATGGAATAAAGTGGAAAATAAAAGAGCCGGTTACCAAATTATACTATTGAGGCTTGAGATGGCAAGTAATTCTAGTGATTATGAAACTATTGATGCAATGTGTTTCTTTTAAAAAAAAAAAAAGCATAGGGCAAAGTAGAGTTGATCTTGGGAGTATATCATTTTCCACCTCTGTCCTGGAAAAACTGATAGTAAACTTCAGAGAACATTCCGCTATAGAGAACTAACAATCACTAAAAACATGATTTTTTTTTTTGTACTCTCCAGTTTTACTTGCAAATTCTAACTCTGTTTATGTCATCTCTTTGCTAAATACATACATTCTGTAACACTCAGCTCTTCCCTTCTCAATACTCTGATAAGAAATTATTCTGACTTTTCATTTTTCAGCTGCTTAGCTAGATTTTATCAAAGGAGGCCTTGTGTTTTTCACCACAGTAGACTAAATTTCAGAGAGTTTTTAATGATTTTCCCCACCCTCCAACATCTGGAAAAACCTCACAAGTTTTATTTGGGCTATTTTTTTTCTTTCTATTTTTCGTTTCAACCCGGCAGCATCCTCAGTATGAAGGGTTGTGGGGTGAACTTCTCTACTGGGAAAACTGCTTACATTTGAGCTGAACTAGAGGGCAACTTTCCCCCAAAACAGGGTCCTCAGCTGAGTGTGGACACTCACTTATTTTTGGTGTGATCCTAAATCACTGTGACCTTCTTCTCCAGAATGAAATCCATTGGCTTAAAATAGGGTTGATGTTCAGGGCAACCCCAGTGACTGGATCGTATGGACTCTCCTGCCTGTTAAATCATTTTGAGGAAGGGATACTGAATTCAGGTTACATAAAATCGGTCAATTCTGGGGCAGATATGTTGTGGTGACCCCCACTACTTTAGCTGAGATCGAAAGCACTCTCAATTAATATTGGGAGCCTAAAGGCAGGAGGAACTTAATAATGTGCAGTGGCATTTAGTGTTAAGAGCAATGTTTCACCTGAGCATCACATACCCATTCAGATAAAGGCCCGTTTGCATTCTCCTCTCCATCCCCACAACCTGGTTCTAACAGGCATAGTGGGGTAAACTCAAAAGTATGCAAATGCCTTTGTAATTTATGAAAGAGTAAACTTTGAGTGGGATGGCTTGGGAACAGCTCAAAATATCACCGCATGTTTTCTAAACCTGAGGTCCCGTGGAGAGTTCCCCAGATATAGTATACATGCACAGACAGTCCCTGACCCATCAGTGGTTCAACTTTTAATGATTTTTTAATTTTACAAGGGGTTTATCATGAAGTCACGTCATCATAAGTCATGGAGCATCTTGACGCAGGATGGTTTGACTTAAAATTTTTCGACTTTACAATAGGTTTATTGGGGTATTATACACATGTTTGACATGATATTCTTGACTTACAAATGGTTTATCAGGATGTAGCCCCATTGTAAATTGAGGAAGTTGTATAAAGTTTATGTCAGCTCTCAAATTTTTGAAATGATTCTTATATTTTAAGGTAGTTTTTTTTTTTTTTTTTTTTTTGAGACAAAGTCTCACTCTGTTGCCTGGCTAGAGTGCCATGGCATCAGCCTGGATCACAGCAACCTCGAACTCCTGGGCTCAAGCAATCCTCCTACCTCTCAGCCTCCCAAGTAGCTGGGACTACAGGCATGCGCCACCATGCCCGGCTAACTTTTTCTACACATATTTTTAGTCGGCCAATTAATTTTTTTTCTATTTTTAGTAGAGACGGGGGTCTTGCTCTTGCTCAGGCTGGTTTCAAACTCCTGACCTTGAGCGATCTGCCTCAACCTCCAAGAGTGCTAGGATTACAGACGTGAGCCACCGCTCCCGGCGATTTAAGGTAGTTTTTCACATTGTGACTTCTTTTTCAGGATTGAAGCTGAGATCTCACCTTTCTGTTTTCTATGAAGTTGAGGCACAGTCACGTGACCTAGGTTCCCACAATCAGATGAAACTAAGACAATGACTTCTCAAAGAACAAGATGAGGAATGAGGCGTATTCAAGCAACCATATTTGCTGATATGTGTAGAACAACATGGCACAGGGAGACTGAGCCATCAGATATGACAGGGACAGGTCCTAGTGGCAACTTTCTGAGGCTCTATGCTTATCTTCGCAGGGAAGGGCTATGCAGTCCTTGTAGAAGTGGCCCTCCAGAGTACAATTTGATAAATTTGTTTACTGCTTAAACTAGCTGCAGTGGATTCTGTTGCTTGCAATTAAGAATTCTTACAAATTCAGATGGGATCAGAAGTGCTTGCAGACAACAAATGGCCAAGGAAATCAGAATCTATGGATTGGCTGTTTGGTCTGATTGGTTTTGCAAACAAAACACAATTCACTTGTTATTAGTAAATGGAGCTTTGGCAGCTCCGTTTTGATGGCAAAAAGTGGCAAAACACTTAACAAAATTATCACTGTGCTCACCTGGAATTAAGTATCCATGAAGGGAAAACTACCATGCCCTAAAACATTATTAAGGGCGTAAGGAATAAAAAGGCTGTGGATTGGGAATAGTATTTCAAACTGTATTAGAAACTGGAAGGAAAGAATGACTAGATCAGACTACTAAATTCTAGGCTCAAGGTACAATCGGATCAAGTGAATGCTCAAAAAAATCCTTTGACTAATATTTTAGGAAAGGCTGTCTTTTTCTGATGTTGGATTTCTCTTGTATACAAGAAGACACTGATCACTAATAGTACCATAAATAAATTTATTGGTGTCCATAATACCTTTCATCCTAATCTATGACTTTGCAGTAGGAATTATTTTTAAGGCACTTGCCTATCTCAGTCTGACAAGAACTGAACAAGTTTGCAAAATTAGGCTTTGCTTCAGGCTTGGGTCTTCTACTTTTCTTTTCCCTTAAAACCTATTTCACATTATTCTAATAGTCGGAATGTAGACATGCAAAGTTATTTCTTGATGAACTCAAAACTTAATCTGACAAGAGAAAAAAATCTTTCAATTAAATAGGTCTCTGCTTTGATAAGTACCAAATGGCCAAGCTTATTTCATTTTAAGAAAATACTAAAGTGACCTGTTAATCTGAATTGACAATATGGACCAAACATTGACTTTTCTATCAACTATTTGTTCAGTTGTTTTTCAACTCTTAAAATGAATATTTGTTTCAAGGACTAAATATGCTTTCTCATTTTGTATCTCTGCTTTGTGTCTATGTCTATGTTTTAAAAGGAAAATGCTTCTACCCCCAATAAAATAGCATAATAATTTAGTAGGGTTGGAAAAATGCTAAAATGTGACAATGATCTATTAATCTGAACCTGAGGCCTTGTAGAGCTCTCAAGTTTCTATACTATTTATAAAAGAAATTAATCTACATGATGTAATTTTACATTCTATTTATATCATTATTCTTTATACAACATAAACACAGAACTCTGTGATGTTATTACATGTCATAAATGTCATCATAATTTGTCTTTACACATCATAAATATCTTAGTTTGTGACATTATTACACCTTCGGGTGTCTCTTTCCATATTTATGATAATTACATCAAAGTATTTACTATAATTATGTCATTTGATGAAATTACAGTAATTACTTCAAAAAATGATAGCCCATGACTAATGAATTAAAATAGCATGGAAATTCACATTAAAAATGACATTAAAATAATGCTAAGGATCTGAGATAACCCACAAGAGCAAGAACATTCATTACTGAGTTTTTAACCTTCAGACTGGGCTCTACAGGTTTCCCCTTGTTGAGGATTTTCTCTTTACTGAGGACTGGGACATGATTTGTAATGGCACAGTAAATCATCAAGACATTAAAAAAAAAGAAAAAACAGTTGAAACCCAATTGCCAGCATTATTTTTGTCAAATTGGCCAAACCAAAATATAATTTAAAAAAATAACTTGCTAACCATCATAGAAGATAATTCAAATCGTCCTCAGTTACATTCCCATTCATTCTCTTTCACTCTATTATTTACAATATGTCAAAACAGGCTTAGCTAAACTGTGCTATAGGTACTAGGTAACAGACTGGGTATACACTGGCCTCACGAGGCGTTTGTTTTTCAAGCTGAAATTCGTATTCATATATCACAAAACAAGGAACTGGCAAGGACCAAGAAATCTTTTCATTGAGTCTCTGCCTTCAGATAGATTATGCTTAACAATGGCTGAGAGATGGGGCTTTCTGTTCTTAGAAGTTTCCATAGAATAAGGCATGGAGGAGCATGGGGATGAATGGGACGGTGAGACCAAAGGGGACAATGACCAGGAGAGGGAACTAGGATGAGGCCAGGGAGGAGAGGAGGTGGAAACAGCATGAGCGAGAATTCTACTAGGAGGACAACAAAGCTTTTGAAATAAAGGGTTGGCAAAGGGTGAACTTGGGGCAATGAGGGCCTAGGAAAGAAGACAGGCATTCCTGGAAAAATCTATTTTAAGGTTTACCTTTCCATCTACTGCTCTGCAGTGTGAACACTCTTCTCCAAGCAAGCTTAGCTTGCCTCCCCAAAGTTTGCCTTTCCAACCTCACCATGGAATTTCCTCCTCCTTCTCGATGCCACGTCTTTCGGATTTTGATATAAACATTTCTACATTAAATAAACATTCAAGTGCCTGCTAGGTACTGTTCTAGAACCTGGGAGTTGCATACATCAATGAATAAAGCAAAACAAATTCTGCCCTTATGGAATTTATGTAGAAAGAAAATAAAATTAGAGATCAAGAGAAGAAAAAAAACCAAATAAATAATTGTACAATCTCGCAGTACGCAATACATGCTATTAATATAATATGATAACATGGTGCTGAGTAGGATTGAGAATGCTGGAAAAGGGTGGGGAACATAGAGTCACAGATTTTAATTAGTGTGCAGTTTCTAAATAGGCCTGACTGAGAAAGTGACATCAGAGCAAAGATTCAATAAATAGCGAGGGAGCCACGGGCATATCTGGAGGAAGAGCACTGTAGGCAGAGAGAAGAGCTAGGAAAAGATTTGAGGCAAGAGGCTGCCTGGTGTATTGGAAGGCCTGGGGCCAGGAAGGGAGCAAGGAATGGGAGATAGAGTCAGAGAGGAGGAGGCAGGGTTTGCTTTTATTTATTTATTTATTTATTTATTTACTTATTTATTTATTTATTTATTTTGAGACAGAGTCTCACTCTGTCGCCCAGGCTAGAGTGGGTGCCGTGGCGTCAGCCTAGCTCACAGCAACCTCAAACTCCTGGGCTCAAGTGATCCGTCTGCCTCAGCCTCCCGAGTAGCTGGGACTACAGGCATGCACCACCATGCCTGGCTAATTTATATTTATATATAAATATAATCTATATATTTTTAGTTGTCCAATTAATTTCTTTCTACTTTAGTAGAGATGGAGTCTCGCTTTTGCTCAGGCTGGTTTTGAACTCCTGACCTCGAGCGATCCTCCAGCCTCGGCCTCCCAGAGTGCCAGGATTACAGGCGTGAGCCACCACGCCCGGCCAGGGTTTGCTTTCAGACAGTGTTATTAGACATCTAATTAGATGTGTAAAACAGGCAGCTAGTTATTCAAGATTAGGGATGCAAATTTGAGATTCATCAACTTAAGAGATGCTGTTTCAGGCCATGAGAAGAGACAAGGTTGTGTAGAGAGTGAGGCAGGTGGACTAGAGAGAGGTCGGGGGAGCCCCAACGATACATAATTGCTCGGAGAGAAGAGCAGGAGGCAGCGGAGGTGACTGAAATAGAGTGGCCAGGTAAGAAAATGGGAGAGCGCTATTCTGATTGATAGCCCAATAAAGACGGTATTTAAAGGGGAGAGAATGATCAACTGCCAAGTATTTCAGTAGCGCAGTGACAAGACTAAAGTAGACTATTGGACACAGCACCGAAATGGAACGCTTCCGTTCTCCCTGATCTAGACATCCATATGCTAATTATCCATCCTTTGAATCCCAATTCACCATCCTACTAAACAAAAATAATAGTGGGTATAAAATGCTTTATATTTCACAAAGCCTTTTTTATATATCAGTTCATTACAGTCTCACAGCAACCTTGGATAGTGCAGACAATGAAACTGAAATGCAGAATGGTTTAAATGACTCATGAAGTCTCAAATCTAAGTGTTTAAACTTGAATTTTTTTCTGTATAGACACTTCAGGTAACGGCCCTTTGAAGCTTCTCTTGCTCTTCTAGACTCATCACTCTCTGTCCTGTTTCTGACTTCCTCTATCCGTCCTGACTTCATAAATCAGGGATTCCCAAGGTGTGGATCACTGAACCTCTGGCTTCCAAATGCTCTCAGAAGATCAACAATATCAAAAATGTTTTCATAATTATACTAAGACATTATTTGGCTTTTTTCTCTCACTCTTTCATGAATATAGCATAGAGTTTTCCAGAGACTACATGACATATGGTATTGCAACAGAATTGATGTAGATTCAGAGAATTCAGCTGACTTCTATAAATTTGGATATTAAAGAAATTTGAAAAAAATGTCAAACAATGGGACTCTTCTTCCTTATTTTTGTTCTGACAAATATAGTTAACTCTTACTCAAAATAAAGTATGACTGTTAACATGTAATGACTTTTAACTATTTTAAATGACTTAATGAATTCTTTAAAATTTTTATTTTAACTTTTAATGTGGCAAATAGCAATAGATAGATGTACCTACATAAAAGAAAGTTCTATGGGATAATCAATAATTTTGATATCCACCGTCTATACTGTTTGGGTCCATGCTACTCTGCCTTGCATTCTCTTGCATAATGGTTGGTATTTATTTAAATTTCCTTTCATATAATCCCTATTTATCTACCCAGATCATTAACTCTTTAAGTTGTAGAAACTATCCTTTTTATTTTTATATTTTGGCTCACCCAAGGAATAGTAGTAGAAATAGGAATACCCTATTTCTGGGTAGTTAAACAAATTTCAATTAATACTTAATGAATTTTTATAGATTAGTTAATTTCCCATATTCCTTTACTGGTTAGTTAAAAAATAAAAACACACCTAACTTTCTGGTTGTGAGTTTATTGTTTCTGGAGATAACTTCTCTTAAAAATTCATTTATTTAACAAGTATTTACTAGCATATGTTGCAGCCCAATGGAAAACACCACCAAGATGGATGAGACCACAGTCCCTGCCTTCCAGGCATTTATAACTCAGCAGGAAAGATAAGATGAGGTAGCTCATCATGACACCTGGTATGTCCTTGATTCTAAAAATGTACTTCTTCCTGCCTCACATATTCTAACATAAATCAAAATGAAGCTTATACCTGAGGACACCTTAACATTTTGTCATGGTTTAAATAGCAAAATGTTTCTTCTTCTTTAGAAATATATAAAATAGAGTGGATCTTACACTCAATTGAACCTTTGATTTAATGAAATGCATTAGGTCATTGAACATGTAATGTCTGATTTTGAATCAAAAGTATAGTTTACAAGAAGCAGTACAATTAATCAAACTATGCGCCTAAACTGTCGACACAGTTTTGTCATCTTAATGGTAACTTGTTTATGGCAGCAGAGAAGAAGCCTGGAGAGCAAGTGAAGATGAAATTACAAAAGGCATTTTCCATAGTCTGTTGAGAATTGCAAGAAGTGGCCCCAAAATAGGTAAAACATGTACCACTTGAGAAGAAGAAAAAAAAAAGTAAAAAAATAATAAAAAAAAAAAAAAGAGAGAGAGAGAGAGAGAAAAAAAAGAAGTGGCCCAAAGCCTGGAAGAAGTGGTAGTCAGTTGGTGCAAGGTCTGATGAATACGATGGATGACAGAGAATTTCCAAGTCCAGCTTCTGTAGTTTGAGCAGCGTTGTTTGTGCCACATGTGGTCCAGCACTGTCTTGCAAGAGGGTTGACCTGTCTCTATCGACCAATCTGGGCTGCTTAATCACAAGCATCCCCATCATTTCATCCAGTTGGTTGCAGTAGACATCCGCTGTAATCGATTGACCAGGTTTCATGAGGCTGTAGTGGATAATACCAGCGCTGGACCATCAAGCAGATACCATTAGCTTTTTTGGGTGCATATTCGGTTTTGGACTGTGACCTGGCAGTTCATCCTCATCCAACCATTGTGTCGAACGCTTGCAATTGTCAAAAAGAATGCATTTTTCATCACACATAACAATATGGTGAAGAAATGCTTCGCCTTTATGTCATCACAGCAAAGAAAGGCAAGTTTTGAGATGATTTCTCTTCTTACGCTCGTTTAATTCATGCAGAACCCATCTATCCAGCTTCTTTACCTTGATGATTTGTTTCAAATGTTCCAATATTGTTGGAATAATAATTCATGCATAGGTTGAGATGGTTTTTCTCCCACTACAACTTTCAGCTCATCATTATCCACCTTGGTCTCAGGTTGCACACCTGGCTCATTTTCAAGATTAAAATCACCAGAACAGAACTTCTCGAACCATCGACATGCTGTGCCATATCCTTTCCAAACACTTTGCTGATATTTTTGAGCTGTTCGTGCTGCATTGGTTTCACGACAGAACTCACATTTAAAAAATAACATGAATTTTTGACTTATCCATGGTTTCACAAAAAATTGCTCTAAAAACAATTTGGAAGATAATCGCAAGCCAAAGCATGCGATTTTGTTTACAAGACTGAGGCTGAAGTTTACAAGACTGAGGCCTTAAAACAAGAAGTGTCAAAGTGATATGTTAGAGATATCAATTGTCAAACTTAGTACTTAAGGAAACAGACATTTCATACTTAATAATCGAATACTATAAACACAATCAAATAGTGAAAACTTAATGTGGCAAATACCAAGACAAAACAAAGCAAATGCCTAGAAGCGTTTTGGGAAAAAAGATCCACATATTCAGGTCATTGTACAACTATTTTTCTCTTAGTAGTTTCTTTATAAATTTCATTTATTTCAAACTTGTCATTTTATTTTACCTCTCTGCATTATCCCCAAAATATGGAGCCTCCAAATCAACATTTTACACTGAACTTTCATCAAAACTTCAAATACCTTAATAAACACTGAGAAAGAATTGCTTGTCATAGGTCCTCCATAATTTGTATAGAGTTTCTGCCAGAGCCACACTTGGTGTATAGAAGAAAGGACCTGAAATTCTCATATTTGGACAGTATATTAAGAAGAAAGTGACTGAAAATTGGGTCTTTTTATATTTGTCCACCATATATCCATTCTGCTTGGCTCCTACCAAGACCCCCACACAATTTACCATATGGATTTCTTAATATTTCTAGAAAGTGAATTCAGGGATTAAAAAGTCAATATTACAATAACTTTCAATTCACTAATTTATTTATTAGTTGGAGCCAATTAGTTAGAACACCAGCTAATCATTTCCATAAGTAAGGTCATATTTTCTTTCAAGCTCATATTAATAAGATCTCATATTTGTGAACAAAAACAAGGTCATAGAGATTGTAAACCAAGTCTAATTCATCTACCACCCAGACTAAGATTTATTATTATGAACATAAGGGCCTGTAACAAATTAAAATAGTCTTTCCATTTACTGTACTATTGAGGTGAATACTTAAACATTTGTTCAAGTTAGTAAGACTCGAAACCAAAACAAAATGAAAACTAAAACAAAACAAAACAAAAAACACTTTTGATTAGAATTAAATTTGCCTGAGCAAAATAACTTATCCTTTGGCTATAATCCAGGTAAAAAAGCATCATTTTTTGAGATATATTATTCTGTGAATGCTGTGAGTGAGGCAGTAATTTTGATAATCTTTTCTATTTTAGGGATAACAAAACAGGAAAACAAATGTGGCAAATATTCATTATACCCCTTTCTGGCCCTTTCAGATGAGGGAAAGAAGTATTATGTAAAGGTTTTTAAAAAAATATGAACTTTTTGGTTCACTATTTGCCTTAAAGTGTTTCATATTTGCTGTGTTATCTAAATTATATAACTTAACGCTACTGCATGGCTTCCAGTTTGTTTCTATGCCAGTGTTGCATTTGTAATTATTTTTTGGAAGGAGTGGTTAGTTTGAAAGGATTAGAAGTGAGATATGGAATTTGGTCCCCTTAGGTCATTTGTTTGTATCCAGCTGAAGTCAGCAGTGGCTAAAATTCATTACCATCTGGCAGTTTTTCCATGGCCTCTGTGACAGAACTTGTGGTCCTAGTCTAGTACATACTAGACAGATGTCCAGGTCATAAAAATCACAACGATACTTGGCATTGTGTCACCCCCTTGTTGACAGTACCATCAGATAGGCCAGAGATCGAAGTGGAATAAAGAATGAGCTGTCTTCATCCCATCCAGTGGTCTGTTGGCAAACAGATACTCAGTCCTTATGTATTCTGTGTGAGGGGAAAAAAGCTCTTGGCTATACTCAAAGGAAATGAAAATAATGCTAATCAATATAGCAGCTCACAAAACAACATGATCAGGTGTCCTGATTTATCTCCCTGCAAAAATGCAAAATTGGATGAAATAGGGAAACTTTAAAATCTTTCCTTTTAATGGCAAATTAAATTTCATGTATGTAGGTTGTCTTAAGGTTTCCAAACTATTGTATGAAGTGTGGAAGGCCAGCCATACCTGTGATCACAAACACAGCCTGTGAACTTGAGTGAACAATGCAAACTGAATGTCTTTAAAAGCCCTGTCTATGCTATTTTGACCTCACCTCTTACCTTCCCCAGGCATCCCAAACATTTCCCCATGACAGACTTAGGTTCTGACATAGATATTTAAAAAAAAAAAAAAAATCTTATATTCTTAGCCTTTTCTCTGAGTAGTTTATTCTCCCTCTTGTTCTAACTGAAATCTTCTCGTTCTAACAATAATGCTCCCTTTCACTTTTCTCGAATAGTGGCTGGTTTCCCTTCCACTCGTCATTTCGAAATCATTATTCTTCTTGCCTTTGTGATTTTGATATCTCCATGATGATCTATTTTAAAAGAGTTCTACTCCCTCGGTTATTGGCTTACTCACCTTCACTGATCTTGTTTTCCATTAACCTCAGCCACCCACTCCCAAGGTCTTACCCTCATCCAAGTCATCACCAGTAATTGCAGGATTTCCAACTGCTCAGTTTCAATCATCGTACTCTCTGTTATCAACTATAATTCCATTTTGCATTCTCTTATTTCCTCAATTCCTCACCAAAACAGTACCTCCAACCCATTGACCCTACAGCCTTTTCACTGTGTGTCACTTTCCTTTTGTCCTCATGTCTCCCAACTAAACTCAGATGGTGTGGTCCATCTTAGCCTGTCATTACCATATTCCCTTGTGTAAATCTCTACTTTCCTGTCTTCCTGCCTTTGTATTAGAAACCTGGTAAAAACTCAACTTTGTTAAACTCTGACTTCACAGTCAAACAGCTATAGCATCTGTCCAGGTGATCATTGCACACCTAAAAATTTCAATATTCCTTCCTCCTCCTTACTCTCAGCTCGGAAACATGTCTCATATTCCATCGATAAAAGCAGAAGTAGCCAGAAGAGAACTTATACATCCTCCCACCACCCTACATATTAACTTATCTGCCTCTTTCCTGCATCATCAACTTCTCCAACTTTGCTAGATTGTTCCATTCATGTCCTATACACCAAATTATTGCCCATGTTAGAAAACAGAAACAGCCTTGACCACATATTTTCTCCAGTTTCTGCCTCATTTCTCTGCTCCTCTTTATGGTCAAAGTTCTTAAAAGATTGAGCAATGCTTGTTGTCTTGGTTTTCTCTGTCCTCTTCTCTTCTCTTGAACTCAGACCAACCACTTCACTCAAGAAACTCTATTTATGTCAACTTATTGACAAATCCAATGGTTGATTTTCCATCCTGATTTTATTCAACCTCTCAGCATCATTTAATGAATGAAATATGACTCCTTGCTATAAAGAATATTTTGAATTAAAAGCTCTAAGAGGTCAACAGGCATTGGAAGCGGCGTTTTCTCTTTCTTCATGAAAAACCAGACCCATCAAAAGGAATAATTGACTTTTCTTCCCACCCTGTTATCTGAATATATTGCAGGAAAGAAGATCAAGAATGCAACTAGACCTGGTCCAATCATTTTAAATATAATACCCGTCTCTCAGGTTAACTTGCAAGTCAGTCGGTTTCCCTCCTAATCCACGCATTCTACCAAGTATCTATTCATCCTCTCCAGCACCCATTTATTGCCCCTAAACAGAACTGTATATATTTCTCATCTTCCTCTACCCTCTAAAAGGAGGGTATACAAATTTCTGGACTCCACTAGGATATCGGATAACCATTCTGTGATTCTCCCCCTGCACATGGTAAATAAACTACTTTCTTTTATTAATATGCCTTAATTGTGAGTTGATCTTTCAGCGAACTCTCAGGGGAAAGGGGAACTTTTCCCTGGCTCCCACACTGGTAACCATTTATTACTCCTAAACAGAATTACTTGTACTCCTCATCTTCCCCTCCCCTCTAAAATGAGGGTATATAAATTCCTGGACCCTCTTGGGATTCTGGGTAATCACTCTGTGATTTCCCCCATGTGCATGGTAAATAAATCTCTTTCTCTTATTAGTCTGCCTTATTGTGAGTTGATCTTTCAGCAAAACTTCCTGGGTGAAGGGGAAGTTTCCCCTCATCCCCACACAGAGCTGGCCATTTCTTCACCCTGGAAACGCTTTCTTCACTTGGCTACCCGTGCTCTACTCTCTCCTCCTCAGCCTCTTACCTGATGAGCTGCTCCTGTAGATCTCCGTACATTGGAAGAGTATTCATCAATAACAAGAAATAGAGTATTGATATATGCTCTAACATGGATGAACACTGAAAACATTATACTGAGTGAAAGAAGTCATTCATCAGTTGATGCACATTTGGATTGTTTCCAATTTTTGGCAATATGAATAATGTTCCTATGAACATTCCCTTACAAGCTCTTGTGTGGATACATGTTTCCATTTCTGTTTAGTATATACATAGGAGTGAAATTGCCAGAGCATGTGGTAACTGTTTTTTTTTTTTTTTTTTTAGTTAGAGTCTTGTTCTGTTGCCCAGCAGCACAGAAACCTTAAACTCTTGGGCTCAAGTGATGCCCCTGCCTCTCCCAAGTAGCTGGGACTACAGGCACATGCCACCACTGCCAGCTAATTTTTTTCTATTTTTAGTAGAGATGGGGTCTCACTCTGCTCAGGCTGGTCTTGAACTCCTGACCTCGAGCAACCCTCCCACCTCAGCCACCCAGAATGCTAGGATTACAGGTGTGAGCCACCTCGCCCAGCCCATGTGGAAACTCGATGTCCAACCTTTTGGGGAAATGCAACTTTGTTTTCCAAAGAAGCCATACTATTTTATATTCCCATCAGCAGTGTACGAGTTCAATTTCTCCACATCCTCACCAATAGTTGTTATTATCTGTTTTTTTTTTCTTTTTTTATTATAGCCATTCTGTTAGCTACAAAATGGTGTCTCATTGTGGTTTTTACTTGCATTTCTTTGATGACTAATGATGTGTGTATTTGCAAGTGTTTATTGGCCATTTATCTATCATCATTGGAGAAATACCTATTCAGACCCTTTGTTAATTTAAAAAATTTGGTTGTCTTTTTATTATTGAATTGTTATAGTTCCTTTTATGTTTTACAGACAAGACTCTTAGCAGATATATGATTTGTAAATATTTTCTCACCTTCTATAGATTATCTCTTTACTTTCATGATGGTGTCCTTTGGCACGAAAATGTTTTTAATTTTGAAGATGTTCGGCTTATATATGTCTCCTTCTGTTGCTTGTGCTTTTTCATCCATATCTAAGAAATTATTGCCTAATCCAAGGTCTCAAAGATTTACTGCAATGTTTCTTCTGTAAGTTTTATAGTTTTAGCTCTTACATTTAGGTCTTTGATACATTCTGAGTTAATTTTTGTGTACTGCGTGAAGTAGGGGATGAAACTTTACTCTTTTACATGTGGATAGCTAATTGTCTTAGCACCCTTTTGTAACAAGACTATTCTTTTCCATTTAATTGTCTTGGTACCCTCATGAAAAGCTAATTTATAGTAAATGTGAAGGTTTAAGCCTGAATTATCAATTCTATTCCATTATCTATATGTTTATCCTTACACCAGAACCACATAGTCTTGATTCCTGTAGCTTTGTAGTAAATTTTAAAATTGGGAATTTTGACTCTTCCAACTTTTTCTTTTTTATTTCAAGATTGTTTTAGATATTTTTAGTCCTTTGGATATCGGCATGAGTTTTAGGGTCAGCTTGTTATTTTTTGCAAATAATTGAGATTGAAAAACTGGAAGAACAATAGCTGTCTAATAGGAGAGGAGAAAAAATGAGACAAATAATAGGCTCTGTCTCTCTAACCCAGGGGTCCTCAAACTTTTTAAACAGGGGGCTAGTTCACTGTCCCTCAGACTGTTGGAGGGCCAGACTATAGTTTAAAAAAAACTATGAACAAATTCCTATGCACACTGCACATATCTTATTTTGAAGTCAAAAAACAAACGGGCAAAAACACCCGAATGTGGCCCACAGGCCGTAGTTTGAGGACGCCTTCTCTAATCCATGTTATTCTCACTACCTGGGGAGCAATGAAGACATCATCAGTATGCACAAATAAAAGAAGAAGTAACAATTTATTAGCTTTCTATTGATGCTTTTCAATAAAATGGGAACATCCCAGTTGAAGTCTAAATGGATCAATTTGTTTAAGCCTCAAAGTTATTAGTTTTATCACAGGAGATAATTTGTATAAAGTATGCAAAACCACAAGTAGTACAAGAAATAAAATATTTAAAATGAGAATGCTTGTGGTGGCAAGAAAAAAGATATCTTGTGGTTTTTAGCAAGATTTCCAGAATGAATAATAAGGAAGACGTGAATATCAGACCTGACTACCATGTTTAACATCATCATTTAAAAGATTCTTATGCAATCTTGCATTTTATTGCATTTGGTAACAATAACATTACTTAGAAGGTAAACAACTTGTTTGACAAGTTTTTAGAAATCATAAGTAGGTGCATTTTTGGAGCTAGAAGTTCTGACAGCTATCACTGCAGCTTATTTATAATCTTTCTTTTTAATTTCCAATTTGTTGTAAAGTCTCTATCCTCGATTAAGGTGCTTTGCAGATAGGAAATCAGTCCTTAATCTTGGATCTACAGTGCCTAATCCAGCACCAGGTGAGTAGCAGGTGATCAATAAATGCTTATTGAATAAGTGAATATACTTAAGGCATTCCTATAAATAAGATAGACAGAAATGTAACTGGCTGAGCTCCATCAATTTTATTTTGAAGTAGGAGAAGTGAAATGAACAGGTAAATATAATCTGCATAGCTGAGGAAAAGGGTTATATCTTCATTTCATTCACAGCCACCTCGCTATACATTTCAGAGTCAGAGGACAAAATTGCAAGGGTTGAATGGCAAGGTGACACAGAACAGTTACACAGCATGTAGTCAAATGTTTTCTATTGCAGATTTGAGCAGTTGTCACTCCTTTCACATTTCAATTTCTCAACTATAATAAGGCTACAAATGTGCAATCTTCCCATTCAGATGAGGCTGAGTCTTTATTCATGTAATCACAACCAAAGTTATCATGAATTAAGTCCTGTGCCATTTAAGAATGTGATGTTCACATTTATGAAAGAATTAGTATGTGCAGCTACATCGCCTTTAACAAATTATTATTAGGCAGGGTATGAAATGCATTGGTAAGAAATACTTAACAGATGATACAATGACAATGTGCTATTAAGCATGTTACTGTAATGTCAATATTATTAAACCTATGTACCCAGCTAATCCATGAATATAAATTACTTTTGTATCAGCCACACTTTATTATTTATTAGGATCGGTGTAATGGCTATAACTGTTCCACTGAGGCAAACTAAGGGCATATCTCCATCAAAATGAAGCCTAGAGAACCATTGGATTTAGATCTTATCTAATAGTGAGTCCCTTAGGCACTGTTTCTCCAGGCCATTTTGTTGAATCAGATGTGACTAAAAGATGTGATTGTTTTCCAGTGTAAATTAAGATAGCCACAAAAACTATTTCTATAGTTTGTTGAGGCCTGCAAACTAACGGGCACTGCAGCCAAGCCCCTTTTATATATTGCTGCACATTTTTTCTTGAATTCTGTAATATTTTATCCCCAAATAACAGAAGGAAGGACCTCACCATTAAGAGAGATTAGAAAGTAAATGTCTAAAGTGTCAATGCTGCAATGAAAATACTTGGGTCCAAACTCGGCTGTCCTTGTTACCAGTCACATATTTTTACATAGACCTGAATTACGTGATAGAGCATTAAAATTTGGAATAATTGAAACTCTTATTTGAGTCCACTGCAGCTGATGGTGTGTTTTTTTTCCCCCTCAATTCCTCTCTTTGCAAATAGAGATGGCACTTTATTATAAAAATAGTGGTGCACCATAAGTATAAAATTATTTTAAAAGGTTTCCCACAAAGCCACTGCTATTTCTAAAGTACAATTGGATATTTGGCTTTATTATCCCCATTAGAGAGAATCTAGTGAAATGTACAAGATTATTTCCTTGCTTTCATCCCTTCTATACCCAGGGTAATGTTTAGTTTATGTTTTGATATTTGAGGATCACTCTTTATTTGGACTGTCTTCTATTTCCCAATGTTACCTTTATCAATAATTTTTGCCCACTACTTGATATTTTATCTAATTCAATAAATATGCACAATAAAACTTTCCTCTTATTTGCACCTCTATCAAATACTGAAGGAAGGTAAAGTCAGCATAGGATATAGCAATGCCTAAGGTTAGGAGAAAAGAGAATTTGAGGAGACCAGAAGTGGCTCCAGGGTCTATAGATTTGCTGGTGTTTCATCTCTGCTAAATACAAGCAATAAAAATTTGCAGCTGAAACTCTGACTCCTTCACAAATCTGCCATCTTCTTAAAAACAAACACCATATCTAAGACTCATTAGCAGTCAAACATATCCCAAATACTATGACAGTCCTTTAGTTCATTTATATAGCTATCCTGAACAAGATACAAGCTTCAGCTTTCTTGGAAAGGATGTTAAGTCAATAGCTGGTCATTTTATCTTGTTCTTCTTATTTCTTTCCCTTGGAAACCTGTATGTTGTGTGCATTATTCTGTTGTAAAAATGAAATCAGGGATGAGCTTAGGATACTATTTCAGAAATGCCTAAAGTCTACTCAGCATTGTGGCCCTGTCATCATTCATATCAACTTCATTTTTTTGCCGGCTCTTTATTGATTTTAAGGTATGCACCAAATTCTAAGCACAGAGGATGGAGTGACTGCATTGGTTTGTGAAGATCTCTGAAGGCTCCATGACGTAGGTGGCAACTGAAGATGAATTTTGAATTAGATTAGTGTGTGTTTGCTTCATCTATACAATGAACAGACAGCCAAATACCCCATACTACGCTTTTGCAATTGTGCAAAAGAACACCCTCCGTTATAATTGTGTAAGAGCTGTTGTTAGAAACCACTATGTTTCAGTTTCACTGTTTTCATTCATTTAGATCAGGTCTTTATTGTTAGGTTGCCTTATGTTTTCTGGTTGAAAAAAACCTTGTTGAATGTTAATATCTCTCTCACAGGGTTAAAATTTCCATCAGATTTTAATAGATCCCAAATTAACCTCAATTAGGGCATCATCATTGTCAAAATTTTAATATCCTTAATTGCTGAGCTGAATGTTTATCACTTTTAGCAGCAAATAAATAGTGCTAAAATGAATGTGATGAAATAGTTGGATGCAAATTTATATATACTTGATATATGTATATTTAAATGATTTGAATTTTATTTCTATTATTTAACCTCTATTACAAAGTATAGAAAATTTAGTATTGTAGATATTTATTCAACATTTTTTTCATTATTAATTCATTTGACAGATACCTACTGAATGGTTTATTCTATTTTGGCTACTTCATGCCCTATGCTAGATGCTAGGAGAGGGAAAATTCATAAAAGATAATCACTGAAATCTACATTGGCTATAAATCAATGACTGTCTATAGTTTAGTCCTTTTTTCTCTTTCTCAGGTCTGATTTTTAAGGACATATGCACGTCTATATTGAAACAATAGTGTCTCCTAAGCATCTTGAAATTCTAGAAGATATCATATACAAAGCACCTGGTAGTATCATAAGTACTTAACACTGTAAAAGTTATTTTTCATTATAATTGCTGCTACTACTACATCTACTTCTACTATACTACTCCTATTAGTAACATATCTAGGTTACATGTCTGATGTTTTAATTTTCTAGATCCTGGATCCAGAAAATTTAAAATCATATGAGAGGATTGGCATAAAAGAAAATGCAAAAGTAGAGTTAGCAAAACTGATTTTAAGAAATTTGCTACAAATTTTGCTATTAATGCAAGCTTGAATACAGTCTTGGAATTTCTTGAGTAATATGGTGAAAAATTCTCTCAGCCAAACTACATAAAATTTTCAACTTACACATAGTTTTGACCAATAGGTTAGTAGGAACTGGTCAATTTAATTGGTTAGATCTGCTGCCTGAGCAGACAAACATAGTCTTACTCAAGACAAAATGTAAATTTGAGATTTTTTTTCTATCACATTCATTCTTCCTTCAGTTATAGTATTAATGAGTTTATTGAGTAAACTGGATTAGATAGAGGCCAACCAAAAAGCAACTTTATTCCTTCATATCACCGCATTTCCTTCATGCTCTGGTAAAATGTTTCCTCAACCCTGGGATATTCTGGGTTTATCCTTAATCCTTCCTTTTCATTTTCAAATATGAACTAATTATCTCATTATCTAGTTAGATGGAAAATTACAGCCCAATCTAATATTGAATCTTCAATCTCTTCTCCAATTCAAACTTTTGTTCCTCTTGCAGCTCAGTCTGAGAAATCTTATTTTCCCTATCTTGCCTTTCTATTCCCCACCTCCATTCATTATGTAGTCTCAGGGCTCTTCTAGGGTGGAATGGTGTCTTTGTCTATTTAGGATGCTATTGCAAAGTTTATAAACTGAGTGGCTTATAAACAATAGAAACTTATTTCTCACAGTTCTGGAGGTTGGGAAGTCCAAGATATCTGGGTATCTGATGAGGGCCAACATTCTGGCTTATAGATGGCGCCTTCTTGCTGTGTCCTCACATGGTGAAAGGGACTAGCTAGCTCTCTGGGGTCTATAACTAATCCTATTCATGAGGGCAGAGCTCTCCCAAGGGCCCCACTTCCTAATACAATCACCTTAGGGATTAGGATTTCATCATATGAATTTTGGTGAGACCAAAGCATTCAGTCCATTGCAAATGGGAAGAGGGAAAAGAGGTGAGGGTAGGTACAAAGATATAGCTTGACTGGTCCATGTGCAATCTGACATGGGAGCAGCTGTCCAAATGTTGGTCCTTTTTCTGATGGGTTCTTCACAGACTCCTTCACTAGGAACTCTAGCTTCAGTTCCCAGTCCACTAGTCCTTTGCACTTCCCAACCAAATTCTGGATTCTTTAAGTCAACTTTTCCATATTTAAAGTTTTTCAGAGAGTTTCTCCCAAGGCAATTCAAGGTCATATCCCTTCATTAGAGTTTACATTTGGCCTCAGGGCAGCATACCTTTCCTCCACCATTGGTGGGAATGTGGTACATTGCTTTGAATGCTTCATTAATGTTCAGCCAGTTCTTTACATTTAGATTGTTTTTCAGACATAAATCAGGTACTAGTTCCCAAATCTCCCAAATTTATGAACGTAACAGAATAGGTCCCAATAGGGTTCTTTTGACATCTTCTTCCTCCCCTATTTTTGTGTACTCTCTTAAGATGAGTGATAGCTAAGCGTTGTCAATATGTTGGGGGTCATCTCTTAGAAAGTTCTGCAAGGATGACCTCGCATATCTTTCTTTTTATTGTAAAAAAGTATTAATATCTTTTTTTCTCAGATTTTGGAATCTCAGCCAAAATATAGACAAAAGGAATCATCTCTTTAAACATCAGGAAACACAGAACAATTTATGCTATTTTCCCCTTTGCTTAAATGTTCCCTTGAGAAGAAGGATCATGTCTTACGCAGCATTGTAGTTAGTATAGCAGAGAGCAGGGTGTGTTGCATATCTTATATGCTCAATGAATATTTACTGAATGACTATGTGGTTAGGAGTACCTTTACCACTTCCCACCAAAACACAACCAGGGAGCTTTTCATCATTAGATTCAGTCAAGTTCCTTCCTGGAAGGAAAGGCATGACATATTCAAGGAGCTTAACTAAAGAGAGGTAAATGAAGGAGCTAGTGGTAGGAATGGGGCAAGGTTAAGAAAGTCAAGAAGCTAAAACACTTTGGGACTAGCAACAGTGGGAAGCCATTGCCACCCTTCAGTATGAGGGATTAAGGGGAGGGAAAGATGTTCCTAAAGCATGAAGGATAGTGGAGTGTGGAGGACACTGGGTCTGATGGGATCCAAGGTCATGGCAGAAGGTAGACACTGTCAGGCAAGTGGCAAGGCAGGAAGAAGGTGTGAGCATTGACCAAGGTGATAAATACCTGAATTCTATCTCCTCCCATCCTCCATTCTCCTGTTAGTGCTTGCCATTGGCTGAATCCAACTGGAAGCCAGATGGCAAGGGAACTGAGCAGTGTGGCTCTGGAGGTCAGCACTGTGGGACAGAGAACAGGGAAGAGCAATGCACATGATGGATCATGGCAGAGGACAACAGCAGGCTACCAGAGGTGGAAAAATCAAACTAGTTTATATAAGCCATTAGAAAAAATATATATTGCATAGTGGCCATATAGAATCAAAATACTAATTTTGTGGTCTACTTCAGATTCATGATAGGGTAAACACATTTTGGATAAAAGTCTGGGATTTAAACCTTGATTTTTGTTTGTTTATACACTGCCTTACTCCAAAAAATGTTTATGACAATTTATAAAGATATTTAGATATAAGATGTAAGGACAATTTGCAAAGTATATAACATGCTAAGATGAAGTAGAAATGTGGGACTAATGGAAGTCAGTTTACAAAATGTAGGCTATATTGTGGACCATATTTTGTTTCTACAATGTGTTGGGTCAGGCCTAAAAATATTTCTCTTATATAATATTCATCGAGTCTCTATGATGTTTTTTAGGTGCTAGGGAGACTGCAATAAGCAAGAAAACAAGGTCACACATAATTTATACTTTTATGGAAGATACAAAAACAAAAAAGGAGACAAATATATAAGATAACTTAAGATTGAGATAAATATTATGAAGAAAATGTACTGGGTTAATGGGACAGGTGACTGGGGAAACTTTAAGTATTGTTATGAGAGATAAAAGCCTCTTTGAGGAATAGCATTTATGCTAAAATTTCAATGATAAAAAATAATCATGGTACAGGGAATTGGGAACAGAGAATGGACTATGAAAATATCTAAATCATCTAAATTTAAATAGCAAAGATCACATTATTTCTGAAAGGAAATATCCTCAAACTTGCAAACACTAAATATGGCATATTTGGAGGTCAAAACCTCCTGTTTACACATACACAGAATATCCTATTTTATTCATCATTGTATGTGTCATTTATCCTTTAGTTTTCTATTAATAACTATCCTAGATGCTTTTGTCTTTATTGTTCAACTCTGACCAGTTCAACAAAACTTTATTTGACACTTACCATGTCTAAATATATGTAGTGTATTAGTTCTCTAGAGCTGCCATAACAGAATACCACACGCTGGGTGGCTTAAACAACAGAAATTTATTTTCTCACAATTCTGGAGGCTAGAAGTCCATGATCAAGGTTTTGGCAGGGTTGGTGTCTGGTGAGGGCTCTCTTCCTGGCTTACAGACTGCCACCTTCTCATTGTGTGCTCACCTGGTCTTTTTGTGGTGTATGCTTGCACTTGCATAGAGTGAGAATTCTCCGGTGTCTCTTCCTCTTTTTGTAAGGGCACCAGTCCTACTGGATTAGAGCCCCACCTGTCTGACCTCATTTAACCTTAATTGCCTCATTAAAGGCCCTACCTCCAAACACAGTCACATTGAGTGTTAGAACTTCAACATATACATTTTAGGGGAATGAAATTCAGTTGCATAATAATCACAAAGAACTTGTATGTAAGGATTTAAAATCACTTAAAAAAAACATATGTAAAAAAAATCATGTCCCAGATGGTTTGACACAAATTGACTATTCTAAAGGAAAGATTAATAAATGTTTGAGTTGTTAAAGAGACTTTGAGAAAATGCAAAGTGATCTGATTTTAGAGATTCTGAATCTGAAGATGTGAATCTGTTGACTGGATAAAAGTTAAGTATCCAAATTATTTTCTTCATTGGGCTTCCGTTTTTTGCCATGGTGGAACAAATGGTTTTGGAAAGTCACAAAGAAAGCTTACATATGATCCTTGTACACCTGTGGTCCCCAATGCCTGGGCTGCGTACTGGTACAGGTCTGTGGCCTGTTAGGAACAAGGCCACACAGCAGGTGGTGAGCGGCCAGCAAGTGAGCGAAGCTTCATCTGTATTTATGGTGGCTCCCCATCACTCGCATCACCGCCTGAGCTCCACCCCCTGTCAGAACAGCGGTGGCCTTAAAATTCTGCACTTGGTGAGTTGTATAACTATTTCATTATATATTACAGTGTAATAATATTATAAATAAAGTGCACAATAAATGTAATGCGCTTGAGTCATCCCCAAACCATACGGCCTCACCCACCCTGTCCATGGAAAAATTGTCCCATTTCATGGAAGACAATTATTTTTTTCCATAGACAGGGGCTGAGGGAAGCCCAGGCAGTGATGTGAGTGATGGGAAGCAGCCATAAATACAGATGAAGCTTCATTCTCTCATCCACCACTCACCTCTTACCAGTTCCTAAGTTTCATGGAAGACAATTTTTCCTTGGATGAGGTGGAGGTACGTAGGGAGGATTAGAGCTCAGGTGGTGATTCACAGCTCGGTTCCTAACATGCCACAGAGCAGTATCAGAACGGAGACCAGGGATTGAGGACTGCAGGTCTACATGATAAAATATTCAACTCACTGATAAATGAAAGCAGGTAAAAGGGGAAATTCAGTGGCTTTACCATCAAAATATAGCCATGGTCCAATCTCTCATCAACACCTGCATTGCTCCAGAGCTGATGCAAGCCATCGCCTAGTTTATGGCAATAGTCTCACCTAACTGGTCACCCTGCTCTGCCCTTGCCTCGCTTCAGTCAGAGTGGTTCTGTACCATACAGGTTAGACCAGGTCAATCTTTTGTTCCAAACTTTCTAATGGCATCACATTTCACTCAGAGAAAAATGCCAATCTCCTTATAACCATCCCAAAGTCCCTATAACATCCATCCCTTATTATGTGCCTGACCTCATCTTGAAAAGTGACACAAACCCATCGTGTATGACTCTCAAGATGGCACCTTAGCTGTATCTTTAATAACCTGGCAGTTTCTGGTGATGTGATTCATGGTAGGACAAGTGGATCCCCTGGTGGTGTATCTACCATTATTCCTCCTTCAACTAAAAATGGATCTATTTGGTCAAAGGATATGTTATGAAGGAACCTATGATGATAAATCATAATTTGTGAGTCCTTGGATGCAGTACTGATGGTGGTGGGAGTGCTAGTGGTGGGCAGGAAAAGCAAAGTCACAAGCAGACTCATACCAATCTCAGTAGGGACATATCACTCTCTTACAGGGCAGAAGGTCTGATATAATGGACCCACCAGGAAGTTCCTCGTTGATATACTCAAGAGATATCACTCTGATGGGTCAGACATTCAAAAGTAGCAGTAGCTAGATCAGCCTAGATAAATAAAAGTTCAAGCTGTTGGACCCATGCTTTGCCTCCATCCTTGCCCATCATGGCACTTGGCTCATCAGACAATTGCAGAAGCATGGGGCTGGCCAAGGACAGCTTGTGGTTGAGTCATCCCATCTACCTCATTGTTCCATGGCTTCTGTGCAAGTTATACTCTATGGGAGGCCTTGATGTGAGACATAAAAATCTATACACATTGGAGCCACTCCTATAAGTCTACCATCATGCTTTTACACCAGAAATCTCTTTTCTCCAGTCTTCCAATCTTGTCCCTACTAGTCCACAAATAATCAACCAAGCCACTTGACCACCTAGAGGTCTACTTATTAATATATTCTTACCTTAGGCCATTTTCACCTTCACACGAAGTTGGTGAATTGCCCGACAGGTGTATTGCCTGACTTTCTACCAAAAAGAGAATTTTACCTTATCACTGTTTTTGAGGGTCACCCTTCACAGGGACCCTGATGGGTTGGTTAGCAGTCTAGTTTTGGCTTGCAACAACATATGGAGCTGACTTATCAATCAACCAAAATTGGGTTTCTTTCCTCCTCTATGCACCAGTAATACCCTATTAGGCCATAAATGTGAATTGAGGAAGAGGAATAAGTATAATATAAATGACATGAGATCTCAGCTATGTTATTTACCTGTGTCTATTCTTAATATACTGTTGTTCCTGTGTCCCATCCAAATTTATGACTTGTGGGTTTCACATGACGGGCATATGTGGTTGCATAGTCATTTGAAATTCCATGGTCATGTTATGAGTCTCTACTGGGACCCAGTGGCATCCAGGAGATGCTTTTCAAGTGCTTAATAGTTCTCTGCTGCAGATTGCATGGCCATGCTAGATGATGAGTTCAGGAATCCCCTGGGCCTACCATAAGATGGATCTGAGCCCAAACTCCATTTATCATTTGACCTCTGATAGGCTGGTAGACCACAGAGAGATTTGGAGTCCCGAAGGTTTAGCATCAGTTTAGAGACAGTGTCAGTAATCCTTGAAAAATTTAGATCTTTCTTTCTCTTTTTTTTTCAGTGCATGGTTGCCCTAGTAAATGACATAGGTCCCTTTGGGTTAGGCTAGGAGGCATGTTTATACACACATCTTTGGCAGTGTAATAGGGTCCTTCCTCAAAGAGATCTGGCCTTTCTTTCATCCACTTTGTGGATTGACTGGCTGGGAATAGTGTTGGGGCATGACTCACTTTGCTTTTAGAGATCAAATAAGACTTTCGCAGAATGTCTATTTATACCAGTCCTAGGATAACCATGATCACTTAATCACTGACAAAGATTTCTGCAGGTCAAACCATTCAGATTATTATCCTGGCCTGGCTGCACATTATAGTTATATTCATACCTTGCCACTGGCAATTAAGTATTCCACTTGACTTCTGCTATTCCAGGATTTCATCAGCCTAGTTAGAATCAGGAAGCCCTTTTCAGTCATAGCATTTAGCACTGTCATTCCTGATATGCAGAGTTTATAAGCATCCTGGTGTTCCCTTCACCTGTGTACCTGTAGGGCCTCTGTGAAGAGAGAGCTCTCTAGATTCTCCAGAAGAAATAGGGGGAGGGTAAGCAGATCACATATACATTTCCCTCCAGCCTCTCCTCAGCATTTTGGATTTTTCTTTTAGGGCATGGGTCAGCAAACATTTTCATTAAAGGACCAAATAAAAAAAAAATTAGGCATTGTGAGTAATATAGTCTCTGTCATAAATACCTAACTCTGTTGTTTTGGTGTGAAAGTAGCCATAGATAATACATAAAATAACAAGCACTGTTACGAAATTATGATTGTGTTGCAGTTAAGACTTCATTTACAAAAACAGTTTGCAAGCTGGATTTGGTTCATGGACTATATTTTGTTGACCTTCTGTCTTTATTATACCAAGGAAATTCTGGCATGTGTACTTCCTTTACTGTTGGACACTGTTGAGTTTAGATTTTTGTCAACCCTCCACTTGAATTGCCAATTTCTGGTTAATAATAATAAATTAATAATAATAATAAATTAATCTCTGGTTAATAATCAATAAATTCAACCTGATCAAATACCACATTCTTTTCACTCTGACCTGTCTTCCTTAGAATAGACACACACACACAGGCACACACATGACTATGAATATATTCCCCAGGAATAAGTGGCAAAATCTTAAAAATTTTTTGTGAACCACAACTTCATATTTGTGATCTACTTAGATCTCACTCTAGAGACAATGAACAGCAGTAGACATGGGCCATAGGGAAGATCAACAGTTCTTTTCAAGTGCACAACTTCCCAAGAAGCCTTTACAGGTTCTTTAGGCAATGGCAGATCAAATTCAGACAGTGGAGTCAGGGCTGCTTCTGCTAGGAATGAAAGTTCAGAGGCATTTGTGAGTTCAACTCTTTCAACTTCATTGACAACTGCCCAAATGTCACCATCTCAATTTCTGGGACCTCTGCATCTAGCTAAATGTTAGCTGAGCTTGGATATCTCAGTTTAAAACCCCCAAAGAAGAGGGATATTAGACATGGCAGAGTTTGTACATGTTGTCAACATGGAACCAAGAATAAACACACATGAAGTAAATCTAAGTAGAAACCCCAAGTAACAAAGCCCACTTTGAAGGAGAGGCACCCAGCTCAGCCCAGCCTAGGCAGAAAACTTCCTACCCACCCATAAACATACTACCTTAAAAACATGCTTATAATAGTGTGCCACTGAGATTTTTATTTGTTATGAGCTTTGTGGTGGCAGTAGCTCTCTGATTCAATGGTAAATGCGTAGAGATTTTATAACAACTCATGATCCAACTCTTTTGCATTATTTTTTATTATAGAGAAATGATTTCATATAGATTTATTAATACAGACATTACAGAACATTATCTGGCATATACTTTTTTAATTTAATTTTTTGAGGTCTGTTTTTCAGAGTGAAATTTTTGGCTACAGTAGTTTATACTAATTTCATTTTTGAATTACATTGCATTGCAGAACCAATATCCATTTTATATTGCAATATTTCAAATTAAAAGCATTTTCTTGCTTTAAAAGTTGTTTTGTTCTTAGCCTAAAAATTTTTAGATCACTGACATTTTTTAACATATTGGGTCAATGTAACCATTGGGTTGTGTTGATAGAGTTCTTCTAGTTTTTTACTATGCAACTCAATTATCAAGTAATAAAAAACTTTTACTTTATGACCAACTAGTAACCATGTCCAGCATCTTTCAAATATCCTTTTCTCAGATCTAAAAGAGTCTGATTTATTAAATTAGTGGAAGGGTGGTTGTCTCATACCATAAAGGTATCTTGGATGCAATGCAGTTGGTGGTGGGTCGTTTGTCTGATTTTACCAGAAAGTTGTTTTGTCAACATTGTACTAGAATCTAGGAGTGTGAAATTGTGGTTTCTACAGAGCATAAACAAGTCTTGTAGCTTGAAAGTCAAGTAAATTAATTTTAGTTCTTGACTTAAACTACTGCTGAGAAGTACTTCATTTCCTGATTCTTCCTTCTCTAAATAGATTAAGGGTTACATGAAAGTCGAGTTGTGCTCATTTGTCCTTCCTCTAGGGAGATTTCGCCTGACTGCTTATTTATCAGTTTCTTCTTAACACAATTGGTTTCTAAAATCTCTCTTTCCCTACTGTCCCTGTCTGCCTTGCTCCCTTCCCTGCCTTCTATTGTTAGCATCTCCCTTTATTTATTTCTTCCTGTTTTCACTCTTTTGATTGATCAAAACCCAAGACAAAGAGTCTTAATAATCCCAATCCTTTAAAAAAGACAACAAAACAAAGACACAACTCTTCAGAATAAAACAATTTAATAACTCTATCATGGGATTATTAGAGAACTAGGACATGAATCTTCCTCATCCTGCCTCTGAGTAAATGCATGGTGCCTATGTTGTACTAAACACTCAATTTATTTGGTGCTCAAGAAGTCCTTATTGGTCCATAAATTATGCATTTTGGAGTGAAGCTTTGATTTGCGGAGAAGCAGTTCCATAAAAGTGAAGAGGAATGACTATATTGAATGGTTTTTATGGAAGATCTTTATGACCATGAACTTAAAGTTGGCTTTCCTAAATAAGAAAAAAAAATTTTTTTTCTTCAACAAGAATGGCTTAGATTCATTGATCATTTTTGTTGTGCCAGATACTGGACATAAATACAAAAATTATTACTTACTCTCATTTAATCAGCAAGGAAGCCAAAAGCAGAAAGTTTGGGTATCTTGCAAAGTCACAGAATGAGAAAGTAGTAGAGATGGGATTCAAACCTAGGTTTTCATGACTCTTAAGTCTGCATCTTTATGTTCTCTTCCAAGATTATTTAGACTTACAAAATTGAAAGCAGCAGAGACAGTCCATTCAAATCAAAAGAATCTCTAGTAAAATTCATCTAGCCACCACGTAGGCATGCACATGAAGCAACTTAGAATTTTAGTAAGGACAGAAAAGATCAGAAAGCTTTATCAGAACTTGTGGTTCACAAGTCACACACAGAATATTTGAAAAAAAAAAATATATATATATATATATACACACACCTTTTTAGCCTCAAATCTTTTGCATGTAGCTTTAAAGATTTTGACAGTGCTAATAGGTATTTGGAAGGAATCTGTTAATATTTGCATTGCCCTCCCTTCTATTAATCATAGAAACAAACATGTTGTGCACTTCTGTCTCAACTTGGTTTAGAAAAACAAATGCAGTAAGACAGATATCCCAGGAATTGTATAAAGGGAGAGGACTTCATGTCCCAATCTTATGTCAGCTCATCTTAGGAAGCAGAAAGTATAAATGAGTCATGGTTTCTCCAACCAAAAAAAGATCAGATACATTAATTGAGCACTTAACATATGCAGGGCATTAGATGAGGAAAAGTGGTTGATACAGAAGGCTGAGAAGACATGGGAACTTGCAATCTACTTGGAGAGAAGGGTAGTAACACTGTGTAAAAGCTGTCAAGAGATGATACATGGTCATTTTGCAAAAGTGTTACAGAAATATATTCTGTAACAATTGAGAAAATAGAGAAAAAAAACCCTTCATTGGAAGTGGTAAGGGAAAGGAAGGAGCAGAAAAAACTAACAAAACAATTCAGCCTGAGGCAAGTAAGGCAGGCCCTGTAGAAGAAAAATGTACCTGCTCTTGAGGACAGTACCTGCCACATGATGTATGCAGTATACAACAGCCAGGTAGGATGAGATAGATTAAGCCACCCTTCTATAATGAATGCTGTGTAATAATATTACATACAATGCTTATTTAACCCCTACTATGTGTCAGGCATTTTTATGAATCCTCGCTACTCTAAGTATGATTCACAGACCAACACTTTCAACATTATCTAAAGTGTGTTAAAAATGTAGAACTTCAGTCCTCATCCCAGACTTACTGAAAGAGTATTTGCACTTTTTTTTTTTTTTTTTTTGAGACAGAGTCTGGCTCTCTCACCCCTGGCTAGACTGCCACGGTGTCAGCCTAGCTCACAGCAACCTCAAACTTCTGGGTTCAAGCGATCTTCCTGCCACAGCCTCCTGAGTAGCTGGGACTACAAGGGCGTATAACCAAGCCTAGCTAATTTTTTCTATTTTTAGTAGAGGCAGGGTCTCGCTCTTGCTGAGGTTGTTCTGGAACTCCTGACCTCAAGGAATCCACGGCCTCTCAGAGAGCTAGGATTACAGGCATGAGCCATCATGCCGAGAATTTGCATTTTAACAAGATTCCCAGGTGATAATTAAGCACATTAAAATTTGAGAAGCACTGTATCAGAATGCTTTATTGGTTAATCCTCATAGCAGTAGTATGGGAAGGTACAATTGTTATCCTCATTTTATAAATGAGAGAATTGAGGGACAGAGAGCATAAATAACTTGAGTTAATTAAATGCCTGCAGTTAGTGGCAGAGCAGGATTCAAACCCATGGACCCAGAGCACCTGCCCTTACCAACTGTATTATTCAGTTCCTTTCATCAGCTCGCTGGGCACAGAAACTCAAGAGCCATTGCCAGTTGGATGCAACCAAATATTATGCTTCAATGGCAATTAAATTTCTTCTTTTAATTTAGGACTATGGGAAAATTTCAGGGTCTCCACTCAGAACAGAGGTAGTCAGCGCCTGAAATGAGAACTCGATTCTGGCAATTATTTAGGACATTTAAAAGGAAATAAATATATAGTTGATTGTCAACAATAAATGATGTGGTTCTGTTTAACTTCTCCCTAGGAAGTGGTGAATGTGGCGTAGAGGTGAGTGTGGCTAAAATAAGTGTCTTCCCTCAGGGTTTAAGTTCAGCATCGTCCTCTGGGCCTCATTTTTGTTTCCCATGTCAGTTTGTGCAGCAATGATTGCTTTTTTGTTACCGGGAGTTAGAATTCTAATCACAGAGAACTCCCAGTCTCACCATCTGCAATTGCTCAATATTTCAAATTCTGAGTCAGATTCTATATTTTTAATTACACCTAAATTTAAGTGACAGACTTCTCTGTTGAATGTAGCTGACCCTTGAACACTGCAAAGATGAGGGGTGCCTTCTGACTCCCCCCAAAAGTAACTACCGATAGTCCACTGTTGACAAGAAGCCTTACCTATAACGTCGACAGTCGATTGACACACAGCTTGCATGTGATATGTATTTTATGCTGTATTCTTACAATAAGGTAAGCTAAAGAAAAGAAAATGTGATTAAGGAAATCATCAGGAAGAAAAATACATTTACAGTGCTGTGCTGTGTTTATCGATACTGTAAGTTCGCGTTGTTGGTTTACAAAAGGAATCCGAAATGGCAGCGACTGGAGCTGCAGACCTCATTCTACAGCGAGTATCAAGCAACCCAACTTTCTCCTGTAATGCCAGGACTTTTCTTTGCTTCTTGGGAGCACTTCCAGCATCACTATGGCACTTCGTATGCGTCCCATGGTGTTATTCAAGGTTTACGGTATTGTACAAAAAAATGATGACAAATATGCGAGAACCATGAAAGTTCACTTTCTCTGTGATATGCAACTTACTGGCAGACGGACTGCTCACATGGAGATGATTAGCATTACTTGGCATTTTAAGTGGATATACAGGACATTGAGCTCATCACAACAGCAACAGGAGTTGGTTATGAAATTATTGCATAGTACAATGCGTACTGCAGTGGATTTTATGCAATTAATAAATATTGAATCTTTACATTTGTTTACATTTCTCTTGACTGGCACCAGGCACAGTCTATGTTTGTGTGCTTTAAATTTTAATAAAATTTCACATTTTGGAATAGATTTGTGTATATCTTATGTTAGTAAATGATAAAATAGACTAGTATCTACATATATTTTGTGCATTCTTGACATACCTAACTCTTTCTTAATTTTTTCAGTATTTCTAGGCTAGGTGGCTCATCTGAGAGTTTTTTTCAAAGTTGTGCAAATCGCCAACTAATTTTCCAATATATTTATGGGGGAAAATCTGCATATATGTGGACCTGTGCAGTTCAAACCCGGGTTGTTCAAGGATCAACTGTATATTCTGCAAATTCCTGATGCCTCTTTTTTTTTCTTGCTTGGTGTGGTGCCACAGTTTCTTAGTCATCTCTTTAAGAACTTTCACTCATCTGCCTGGTCCCTTCATGACGTTATTTATCCTAATTTTGTATCTTTGGGTGATAAAAAATTTCCATTTTGAAATGTAGCTGAAGAGGCTCCCCAAGAGTATAGAGAATCTTGGAGTAAATGATAATTTCTGGGTATCTCAATTTATTGTCTGTCTTGTCTCCTTGAAGCTCCCCTGGAACTTCAAAGGTAGCCATTTTGCCAGCTGTCACGCAGGCTGCATATGCTCAAAGTGACTTTAGCAAACAGTGAGACAAGTAATCTTTTGAGCAATGCATATAGAAACTCCTAGGGTTGTCAAACTATCAAGGACTATTTTTGACTATCCTGAAAATAATCTTGTGAAATTAAGATTTAGGAGGAATACATCTACCAACTTAATACTCAAGTGAAATTGGGATGGTCCTAGTATGTATCCTACATGAATCTTTCAATAAATAACTGATGGAAAATAAGCTAAAAATTTTTGTAAGCATGTTCTTTTCAACATTGTGATATAAAGCATTGGCAAATTAACAGAATTACCTTCACTTTGCTGTGGCTATGGGCATCACTGTCTTGGTTCTTTACAGAAAGAGGATATCATTTGTACTGAGTGATATAGAGTGAAGCTGAAAATCTCAAGAGTTATATTTTTGAGCCTGAGAAATATCACATTTGTAAAATGTGAGAAGAAAAGATAAGAGGCAAACTGTCCGTGTGCTGTTGTACAGTAAAAGCGCATGGCAGTTGGAAGAGACAGACCTAGATTCTAATCATGACAATGTTACTATGACTTGTTCCTATCACTTTTTGTGTGCTTTGAGATAAATTCCCTGCTCCGCTCTGTACCTCAAGAGGCCAATAGCTGCAAACTACCATCTAACTAAGATCCATGACCATGGTGGAAGAGACAGGAAGCAAGGCTCAAGGGGATCTCTTGCCCTGCCTGTTGGCTCACCAAAGGGGTTGCATCTCTTCCAGGATCCCAGGTCTCTCCTGGACATCCCTTTCCAATGAGGTCCCTGATAGGCTGCTCCTGGGCTCTGTCAATGCCACGACCTCCTTTTGGATGGTAGCAACTTCCTTCTGTTGCTAATCTTGGGGTTGTCTCACTGTACCCTCTTTGACTTCTTAGCCCTTCTAACACCCTTTTAACTAGTTCCTTGCTTCAAATTCCTTTTACAGAACTGCTGGGAGTCAGTTCTGTATTTTCCCAATTAGATCTTCTGTATACTAAACCTCTTTGAATCCCAGTTTCCTCATCTATAGAATAAATTCAACAATGTCTTTGTTTGATGTTTGTTCTAACGACTATAGGGAACACATAGAGCACATATAGAGAACATATAGGGAACATATAGAGAACATATACAAATAGAAGGGCTCAGCAAACTATGTCTTGCCAGCCAAATGCAGTCCACTGCTGGTTTTTATAACAAAAATGTTACTGAAATACAGCCGTTCTCACTTGTTTACTTATTTCTTAATCCCGCTTTCGTACAATAATGGCAGGATTGAGCAGTTGCTAAAGAGACCATGTAGCTTGTAATGCCTAAAATATTTGCTGTTTGGCCCTTTTCAGAAAAATGTTGCTGACTCCTGGAATACAGCATAGCTCTTGTGTCACAGTAGATGTTCTGTAATTGGTGGCTTTTACTTTCCTCTTATACTGTACGGTTACATTCCTTGTTACACAGTCCTCGTCATGATGTTGTATGGGCATTACCTTAAAGGTGACATTAAAGAATCCCTGTCTGTTGGAATTGGTAAGGGACATTAGAGATGGTCTATTTCTGTCCTCCCATCTTCAGTTGATTCCTGTGGTCGATTTCCACACTCAGAGTCTTTAATAGTAAATCAAACACAATAAACAGAGGAGTAGCTTAACATGGGTGATCCATGTAATAGGTAAAGAAAGGTGACATTATTGAGATAAATATCTCAAGTGCATATTGAAGCAATGAAGTTATACAAAAAATTACTTTTCAAGATCTAGCTTGTGTACATGATGTAGTACTCGTGGACTGTAAGAACCTGTGACAAGTACAGTCAATAGAATCTTAGTGGAAGAGAAAGTGCTTAAGCTACTCCCATTGATAAAGCAAAACTGATCTTTTAGTTTTGAGAAAATTGGTAGGTTAAATAAGAAGTCAGTTAGCGATTATATTAAGAGCACTGACTCATTTTTAATTCAGTTTGTCGTCACTTGACATACAGATGTAACTAATGTTTGTGTGAGAAGTTTAAAATTAGGTACATGGAAAATTTGTTATGTACCTTTGCAGGTGATTTTTGCCCAAAAGTTGAATGTGATCTCTTATAATTCAAAGATGTCTATATAAATCCAACTCTGAAAAATTTCACAAGGATGTACTTGAACAAGCATGGAAAGTTGCCTTAACTCTCTCAAATTTATTTTTATTACTTATGAAATGAGAATTATAGATTATATGAATTTTATGAGTAATAAATGAATAAAAAATGTAAAATATTTAGCTTAGTATCTAGAACATAGTAAAAAAAATATTGTACTGAAGTTTCATTCGCCATTTCTTTAGAACACAAATTAGAGCTAGTTGATTCCTATTTAAGACATATTTTATCTGGTTCTAGTTGATTCATATCATACTTTGTGTTCCAAATAGGAGAGAATCACACTTCATATTTCTTTTTATATTTGATTGCAGGAAATCCAAGCATCAATACCTAGGACAATGGGCTGGCATTATGGCAAAACAGCAATCTAATCACAATATTTTCATATTTATATGTCATAACAACTTTCAAATGAAGAAATAGTAACATTATGAAGATGTGGCCTTAGTAGACTGCTTATAAGTTTTATTCCATTTTTAAAAGGAATAACATAAAGAGTAAATATTTTGGATTCATGCTATCATAACCTTATTAGAGAAACATTGTTCTAATATATTAATATAAAAAAGTTACAAGTAAATTGCTGAGTGGCTTTAATTCATTTCTATTATAATCTATATAGTTAAATATGTTTCCTGTAAAGAAATATAGTGGCCATAGATAAGACTCAGGTATAAACACACACACACATACACACACACACACACACACACACACACATACACACACATGATAGAGAATATAAAATTGTTGAAGTATTTTCGCAAGCCTCAGAATAAGAATACCACTTTAAAACAATGGCAACAAAATGATACGGTCTTATTATCAGCCCAGTGGGTGACTTCAGACCAGTTAAAATATTGCATGCTGAGTCAAGTAGTTTTAAAGAGACTCTTGTGTGAAAAAGTCCTTACCATTAATATATAGACAAGTTAAGAAATCAATGCCATGAACATCTAAAACTCAGGAAAAAAATGCATGAAGGGTTTTTAATTCACATTTTCCAGAAAATGTTCAGGCTAATGGACAACCCACTAACTTATTAAAAATATGGTCATATCTTGCTACTTATTGCACATCTTGATCAAAGGCCCCCCAGGTTAGGTCAAAATGAACTACTGGCCAGATAAGATGAAGAACAGCTGAAAAAATATTTTTCATTTTAACAACTGAAGAGCCAGTGTGAGACTAAAACAATAAGATCTAACCTATATTAATTTGGAAGTCATAGTTCAGGCTAGTTGGAAAACTGGTTGCTTAAAAATCTAATATTCTGAGCATTGTGAATCTAGGCTTTATTTCAGAAAATTATTTGAAACTTATCTGAATTTGCACAAACTGAACAACAATAACCAGCACTTTTCAGCTGGAAGATCATATTTCAGAATTTCTCAGTTCTCATCACAATGACTATCAGATGAAGACAGTGGAAAGAAAGGCAGCAGAGAGCATATTCAATGGCCCAAGTCAAGTCGTGCAAATAAAATCAAACAATACTTGTTACTTAGTGCAAATGTTTAGTATTGTCAATTTAAAAGCTATGCGAACTCTATACCAATGCTTCTAAGTTCATCTGATCAAATATCTGCACTCTAATGTCTTAATATTTTTTCTCTTACAAACAGATTTTATCTAAAAGATGCTTTACTACTTTAGTTATCTCTAGCCTTAAAGTGAGACTTATTGAAAAGTAACATTCTGGAATTTTCATCCAATAAGCTTGAAAAATTGGCACCACAATAAGTTAATTTTTGTACTTCTGGTTCAAGAAAGAAAAGGAATTCCACTTCCCAGAGAGAGGTACAGAAATACTGTTCATCATAATTATGACTGTGTAAGTAGAAATGTGAGAGATAAACATATTTAGTGTAAAATATAAATATTGCAAGCAAAGTGAGTTGGGCACCTGGGTCTCATCTGGATTTCTCTAGAACCAGCTATAGTACACAGGTAAACACAGGTGTAGGTCTTTTCAAACTTGCAGTATGCTGTTCTAAAATTATATGCTAAATCATCTTGTAATGGCCACTTTAATTAACAGCTGCACAAGCCTCAAACATTAACTAAAATGCAATAACTTTTGGCAGTAAATGAGGAAGTTTGTATATACACACACATGCACACATATATGTAAAATAAAAATTCACGCTTGGAAAGAAAAGCTTTTTTAAAAATTATAGAATTAGAGATATGGAAGCAGATAAACCTCAAGGCAATGGAGATGCAGTACAGTATTTTGGGAAGGGAAATCAATTCTAAGTAATGATAAACAAGAAGTGTTGAAAAGGAGAAATGCAAAGTGGCCCCTTCACTTTGTCGACTTATTCAGAAGGGATGTCTGTCTAAAATTAAGATGCCTACTGATAGCTAAGAGGAGAGTGAGCATTTTATGCTATCAGGAACCTACTTCTTTCATGGCCCACTGAATTCCAAGGTTCTTAGCTCACATGTACTCTCCACAATTAGCTTTCCATGGGGCTCATTGCCTATAAGATTGCTTAAAGATTTGAAAAGCCACTGTGCAGTTGAAATGGGGTTTTCTCCTGTGAGGCTTCTAACTGACCTCATGATACATAATTTACCACCCAGAGCATGATCTGGAAAAATCAAGAGTTGGCTAACATTTGAATACTGATCACTGCAGATAAGGGCGATACAAATTTGGGGGTGATTAATGTTGAAATGCCACAGGAAACACTGAGAAATTAAAACAGAACTCAGCACAACTTTTTGCACTGTAGATGCCATGAAGGAAATAATCTCTTACATAAATAGCGAGAGTGCCTCCCAAGAAAAAGGATAAACAGAGATGCTGATGATGGTTCCAGAAGTGTGTTTGCCATGAATCAGCATTCCTCAACATCTCCCTAGGCTCCCAGGCCAGCCTGCTATGTAGTGTTCACATATCCTTTAAGGCTAATAACCAAAGTTGGCACTTTTAAGGAGCTGGGGCTTCCTATAACCCTTGGCTATGTACAAGGGGTTAGATGACTGCTCTGAGAAGGTCGCATGTTTAAAACAAGTTTCCCAAGACATTCCAGCCTGTGAGTTTTATAGTAAAAGTAAAACTCAAACCTCTGTTTTTAGTACAAGCTAATGAACAAGCTCTTTGTCCACTCTTGAAATGTTCATTCATTTGTATCTGGTAGAACATCTAGGAGTCTCAAATGTACTCAGGAATTAATCCTCCAATGTTCACAGAATCTGGGTTCTCTCCTGATATCTGCTGCTTACAGGGCTACTTGAAAATGACACCTGTTCACTTTCTTCTTCTCCCTGGCGTAGTGGAATGAGCTTCCAATACAATCAGCATTTATGGCAACAAATGACTCAGCATTTCCTACATCATTATTGAACTGAATCCACTCTGTCTTTTTACCTGGAAGTGGGAAGAACTTCGTGATCCCAAAATTAAGAAATGTCCTTTATAAAAACAGCTCCTTTGGCTTCAGCCTGTAGCCTCTTTCTCAAGGGGCCTGGCTATAGTCCTAGGGGAAGACCAGGAATTTGACACCTTGCAACCTTCTCCAAGTACTTCTCACAGGCCACGCCTTACCTTGGTGACCTTCTGCTCCCATGGATGTCTACTTCTAAAAAAAATTCCGTGAGTCCACCATCCTATCACTTCACCAAACATACCCAGCTGGGTTAGAATACTCTTAGCTCACTAAGTCCCTGGCTTCCTGTATTTTAGTAAAGTGAGTTGATGATTTGTGGTGTAGCCCATTTGGATTTTCACTCATACTGTAGTCAGATGCCTTTCATTCCCTTCATGACTTTCTCCAGCTTTTATTTTTATTTCTGAGCAAATTACTAAAATGAGCAGTTCTTGTGGATTAATGCCTCCACTTGCAAACCCTATTCCAAAGCTAAGTACAATAGTTCTGTACTCACACATCTTGGCGGCCTTCTTCTTACTGGAAAGGTGGTCTGTTTCTTGTTGAAACAACATGGTAGCATTTTTTATTCAATAGAATGGACAGTGTCTCACAAAATACCTTCAAATAAGAAACAAAGATTTGTATTCTAGTCATTCCCCCATCAATGAGGGGTCCTGTGACTTTTGGAAAGTTACTCAATTATCCCCTGGTTTGATTCTGTAAAGTGCAAATTGTGATAGGCATTATTTTATGATGTCATAGGCAATTATGAGAGTGATACTCTAGGAAAATCTTTTAAAATATATTGATACAGATATGAATGCATGTCAAATCTGTGATGGTACTTTAAATAATTTTTAAATTTAGTAATCTAGATTAAATGATTGCTTTTGAATTTGCAGGCCTCTCCATCCATCCACCAAAGACTTCATCTTTAGCATCTTCATCTTTAGTTTCTTTAAAAATATAGATTTTATTTTGCTTATCTTAAGTATGTCAAAGTTTGTTTATGAACAGATAAGTGTTATGAGCCCCATAGACTGTCATCAAAAAACAAAACACTTGCAGTAGGTTGGTATTGAAACCTGCTGTTCTCTTTCCCAGTTTTTCCTATTTAGTTCAAATGTTCAACTGTTTAGCAGGCTCAGATAACTTAATCAATGAAGCTCTCATTTTTGGCATTCTCACATTCCAAATTAAAATTACATTATATTTTTTTTGGGAAAACCCCCCACCAGTACCATCTGTGAATTGAATGGTGTCATTACATCAAAGTACTGCAATTAGAACAATAGGGTAAAATTAATGCCAATGTTAAGTACAGATGTGCCAAATATGATGGGTAGTTGATACACAATTCAAATTGACAACCACGTGCAACGTGGAAAGTATCCAGGCATAACCCCAGATCCAGTTGGCCAATGGATGTCATGATTGCCTCACAGAGAACATATTTAAAAGAGATTTATTTGGCAGTAAGAAAAAGTTAGTTTCAAAAGAACATAGTCTATCCTAGGTTACTCATGCAAAGCTTTCATTATCTCAAGATAAAAATGGGCCCAGAGAAGATAATCCAAAGGGAATATCACATTCCATAGCCATGACACAAAATTCCCATTTTGTTTTTTTCTGTTTAGGAATACAACATTTGGTATTTGTATTACATGGTGGATCACATGGCATTATTGGTCTAATAGTGCTGCATTTCCCTTTTTTGTAGCTGAGATAAGCTATTAACTTTAGCATGCAATAGGGGTTTCTTGGTATAGGCTGATAGGATAATACATTTTATTATTTAGGTTCACCATCTGTAAAACCAGATTTTAGGAATGAATGATCATGGACTAGAGTTCCTTTCAGTCTGGTATCGTCTAATGTTTAATATTAATGTTAATGTTGAAAGGATGGTTTTACTTACTCATAGGCTTTTTAATCTCCATCATTTCATGTTGGTGTATTTGACAAAACAAATACAAAGGAGACATATGAGTGGCTCAAGGTGTAAATGTATTGATGAGTCATTGGCAGCTATTTCTGTTAGCCCTTCAACTATAAATTTTTATGCTAATTTTGGTACTAAACCCAGAAATTTTTAGCAACAAATTTAAAACAAATTTTTTTTTTTTTTGTGAATAGGCACAATTAACCTCCAAGCCTCATAGCAGCAGCTTTTATTTAAGCAAATAAGTTTCAGAAATGAGACAATATTTATGAAGCTAGAATAGCATGTTGCTAGGTCAACAATTATATAGAGATATCAACTGATGTGTTTCTTTTCATGAAGGCTATTTTGAACTGAGGTCACGATGATATTTTTCTATAGAACAAAAACACTGCAGTCCAAGAAGAATGGCACATCGTGTTCTTTAATGAAATGCCACAGTTCCACATTCTTTTCCTTCATTGCTCAAATTCTGCATCTAAGGTTTAAAGTGGAGAAGGGAACATAAAATAATGTAAACCTAGGATACCAAAAGGAATAAATTCTCATCTTTTTTTTAATCACCCATCATTATTAATCCCCAAGTCAACTAAAAGTCACTTTACAAGTACTAGGAGAATTTATCATAATATTTCTCCCAGTCAAATACTCTTAAATGGAAAAAAAAAAAAAGGCCCAGGTTAATTTCTAGTAACTTTTAATACAATATGTACTTACTGAGAATATAGTATATAGAAGGGGCTGCAGATGAAACGATATTGACTAAAACAGCCCCCAGTGTGATTATCATCTTATAAGGGGCCCTAAATAACCATGAAGATGAAGCAAAAATGAAACAGCTGACATGAGCGGTCTAAGAGGTTTTACTAAGAGATGTTGCTTCAGGTTGTAGGCATCAAGAACCCGAGAAGAGTAGAAGGGACATTTTTGGCTAAGTAAATGGAGAACTCCAGGTGGAGTAAACAGCATGAGAAAATACAGAAAAGAAAAATCTAGAAATTAAAAATCACTTATTCATTCAACAAGGTGAGAAATGGGGGTGACTTGGACAGAGGTGGCAGAGGTGATGGCAAGAAGGGATATAACTCAGGAAACACTTTGATTTTTGAGATTAAAGTGTTGGCTGAATAATGGGATGTGAGGTTTGAGACATGAGGAAGAGGCAAGGTTGGCTGTGATTAAAGCAAGTTACTATGGGTGGAACATTGGGAGCAAATGTTAAGATAAAAAAAAAAGACCAGAAGTATAATTTGTATCAGATCTGTAGGTCCTCGAATACTGTCTTTTGGCTTAAATCAATTAAAAAAAATAACAGTGGAGGTTACTGAGAAGCGCTATTGATATTGTTGGGAATATATTATTTTCTGCCTCTTCTCTCTCTCTCTTTGACTCTTTATAGTCTTCATTCTCTAGAAGAGCTTACCCATAAGACAAGAAGTTTCAAACTTACAACCTTGCAACACTGTGATCCAAGAGGAAGAAAGTACCTTTCCTCAACTCCTGTTTGAAAAATTGGACCACTGGGTGGAACATCTGGAATCCCATGACCATACCTGGGCCATTTGTTATAAAGCACCGGGAGTCATACATTCATTCTTCATGTCAATCGGCAGCCCATCTCTCTCTCTCTAGAGCACCCACTTGGAATGAAGGAGCATTTTCCAGAATAATGGGAAGGTAGAGGTAGGGTGTGTGTGTGGGCACAGATAAAACAATAACTATTCATTAAGCCAGACTTAAGACTGGAATATTTTATATATAAGTAAATGACTATATGGCACACACACATATATATATACACACACATAAAAATATGTCATCTAAATGTCTATATGCCTGTTATTCATATTATTCCTGCCTCTTCTTGTCTAAAGATAATCCCTGTAGTGCTGTGGTCTCCAACCCTTGGGCTACAGACTGGTAACTGGTCTGTGGCCTGTTAGGAACCTGGCCAGACATTAGAAGGTAAGCAGCAGGAGAAACAGCAAAGCTTCATTTGTTTTTATACCAGCTCCCCGTCACTCCCATCACTGCCTGAGCTCCGCCTTATGTCAGATAAGTGGTAGCATTAGATTTTCATAGATTCTTTTTTTTTTTTTTTTTTTTTTGAGACAGAGTCTCACTCTCTTGCCTGGGCCAGTGTGCTATGGTGTCAGCCTAGCTCACAGCAACCTCAAACTCCTGAGCTCAAGCAATCCTCCTGCCTCAGCCTTCTGAGTAGCTGGGACTACAGGCATGCGCCACCATGCCAGGCTAATTTTTTCTATATATATATTTTAATTGGCCAATTAATTTCTTTCTATTTTTAGTAGAGACAGGGTCTGGTTCTTGCTCAGGATGGTTTCAAACTCCTGATCTTGAGTGATCTGCCGGCCTCAGCCTCCCAGAGTGCTAGGATTATAGGCGTGAGCCACCGCGTCCGGCTCTCATAGATTCTTATAGGAGCTGTAACCCTACCATAGACTGTGCATGTGAGGGATCTAGGCTGCGTGCTCCTGATGAGAGTTTGTCCAAAACCATTCCCCGGTACCCTGTCTGTGGAAAAATTGTCTTCCATGAAACCGGTCCCTGGTGCCAAAAAGGTTGGGGACCGCTGCTCCAGTGGATCACATTTTCACTCATTCACTTGAGTAAATGGTTCTAGCAATTCCCTTTTCTCTCTTTCAGATCATCAATTTTTCCTTCTCTGTGGGATCTTCCCCGTTAGCACACACACACACACACACACACACGCCATTGTTCTTCCATCTTAAAAACAAAATTTTCTCTTCACCCCATATTCCATATCTGCTATTTCCTTTCTCTCTGATGCTCCATAGGAGAAAATGTCTTGGAACAATCATCTTTACTCTGACTTACCAATTTTCCCAGGGACATTCATGTTGACGAGTTGAGGGACCAATTCTTAGACCCCATATTATTTGACATATGAGCAACATTTACTGCATATAATCATTACTTCCTTGCCACCTTTTTTCATCCATCATATTGGATTTTCTTCTCCTCATAGTCCCTCCTTAGTTTCCTCCGAGAGCTCCTCCCAATCATTGATGACTTCCTGTTGGTGACCAAATGGCTCTGATCTTGGCCCTTCTTCTCTCTTCCACCTATACTTATTCCCTTGAGGATCTCATCAAGTCTTATGGTGACAGCATTAAAATTTATATCTTTAGCTATTACTCTCTTCCCCGAATTCTAGACCCATGGTTCATGCTCCCTACCACAAATCTCTATGTAGATTTCCAAGATACCTCAATTTAACATATATGAAACTAAACTCCTTAATCTCCCACCCCTAAACCTACTTATCCACTGTTAGGAACTGAATCGTGTCTCCTCTCCCCCACCTAAATTCCTATGTTGAGGCCCTAACCCCTAGTACCTCAGACTGTGACTGAATTTAGAGACAGGCCCTTTGAAGAGGTAATTAAGGTAAAATGAGGTCATATGGATGGGCCCTAGCCCAATGTGACTGCTGTCCTTGTAAGAGGAGACAGGTGCTAGACACAGAGGAACGACCCTGTGGGGACACAGCAAGAAGGCCGCCATCTGCAAGCCAAGGACAGAGGCTTCAAAGGAAACCAAACCTGGCCATGCCTTGATCTCACACTTCCAGCCTCCAGAACGGTGAGAAGATAAATTTCTGTTGTTTAAGCCCCCCCTGTCTGTGATATTTTGTTACTGCAGCCTCAGCGGGCTAATGTACACACAGTCTTCCCCATGTCAGTTCATGATAATTCCATCCTTCTTTTGTCCATGCCCAAAACGGTGGAGTTATCCTGGACTCTTTTTTTCCCCTGTCACATCCTGTGTTCTATCCATCCAGAGATCCTGTTGTCTCTAAATTCAGAATAGAATCTGCTTCCTGCCACTTCCTGTACTGCACCCTTGTTCTGGCTTATCATTGTCCCTTGCCTGAATCCCTTTGCCTGGCTATCCTGATTTTATCACCCCTTCATGCCCTGCAGTCGATTCTTCACATCTCAGCTGGACTGATGATTTAAAAAGTAAGTTAAAAAATGTCAATACTCTGCTCAATAGCTCCCCATTTCACTCAGAGTAAAAGCCAGCATCCTTCCACTTGCCTTCAGGGCCCTAGAATGTCCCTGACCACCTCTCATGACATTTCTGACTTCGTTTTCTATGACTTTCCCTTTCATTTACTCTGCTCCAACTACGTTGAACACTTTCAGCCTTGGGGCTTTGCACTAACTGTTGCACCTGCTAAAATGCTCTTCCTACAAAATATTTTATACTCCCTCATTTCCTTTACATCCTTGCTCAAATGCCTTCTTAGTCAGCCCTCCCCACCTACATTATTTAAAATAACTATCCCTTCTACCATCCGTACACTGCCGAACTTTCGCAACAGCCCATATCAACGTCTAAAATACTACGTAATTTTGTAACTTAGAATATCTTAGCATTTAATTTCTGTATTCATCCTGTGAAACACAAGACCCACAAAAGCAGTGATTTTTCGTGTTTTATTCACTCATGTACCGATTGCCTTGAATGCCTGCCACAAAGTATGTGATCAACAAATCTTTGTGGAGTAAATAAATGAATTGAATATAAGGTATAAACACATGTTAATAAAACAGCACCCATCTTGAGAAATAAAATATTACTAAAACTTTGAAGCCCTCCATGTACTTCTCACACTCACTTTTCCTCTTCACTTCTATAGTTAACACAAACAGGGTTTCATCGTTCCTTTGATCATCGTCGGGTTATCCGACATACGTAGCTATCCCTGCACTAAGATACAGTCTTTAGCTTCGCATGTATTTTAAATTGAAAACATGTCTCTGTACTTGCTCTTTTGCTCAACATATGTTTCAGAGGCTCATCCATGCTGATAGAGGTGCTGTAGCTTATTCATTTCTAATGCTGTAATTTTCTATTAATGAGTTCATCACATTTTTAAAAATCTTAGAGATTTGGCTTATTTTCAGGTCTGCACATGTCTTCTGGAATGCATATCCAATGCCAGCATTTCTCAATGCTATATGCTTGCTATATGCTAAGGAGTGAGATTGGCTAGCTCTAGAGAGACAGATATTTCCATCTGAGCTCAATTTGCCATAAGACAGTTATTTTTTTAATTCTACCCTTTCATTGAGGGGATAGCATTGGGAAGGACCTGACTTTTGGGGTGGATCAAAGTTCAGTTTCCCCAGCTTTGCACGAGCCAAAGGCTCTGGCATTTGATTTCCTGATATTGGCAAATATTTCCATTTCTGTTTCCCATCCTGTTTCCCATTTGGGTTTCAGTTCTCTCTTTGTTTCAGCCCCAGCTGATTTAGCTTATTTTTTTGTAAAGCCCAGTAATGCATTATCTGCATTGTTTGTTGAATCTTATTCAGAATTTCTACATTTTAAACAGAGGGTCTTTTCAGAATACCTGACTGCCATACTGCAAAAGGAACAGGAAGCTTAAACTTTATTCCTAATTTTAAAACCTTCACATATTGATGGTCTTGGTGTTATTTGAGATAGGGTAAATGTTATATAAAAACGACTACATTATATTGATATGACAATAGCCAAAGCATCAAAGAGCTATTGATAATAAAAGGTGACTTTTCATATATCTAGTACTATATTAAAAATTATCAGATCATCTGGGACAAAGATGGAGGATGTTTTAATAAATAGTGTTGGGACAACTGGACAGCAATTTTCATAAGATAAAATTGGATTCATGCCTCACACCATGCACAGAAATAAACCCTAAATGCATGAGAGACCCAAATTTGAAAAGTAAAACCATACAAGTAGAAAAAGTGGATGAATTCCTTTAGAACCTGATGAGAGAGAGAAGGCTTTTAAACTACGACTCAAAATCCAGTTGTACTATAATCAAATATTGATAAATTTAAATATCTAAAAATAAAATTTTCATGAATGGCAAGCATCATCATAAGCAAATTTAAAAGGCAGATGACAAACTGGGAGAAAATATGTGCAATGTATGTTGCAAATGAGAGGCTAGTATTCTTTTGTTGTTTTAAATAAATCTTACTGTGTATACATAGCAATTATTTCACACAGTTATCCATTTTCCCCTGTGATAAGAGAAACTGTAATCTATTCATTCAGAAAATGTCTTGAATATGGTACACTACTATTAACTATAGTCCTGGTGTTGTACATGAGAGTTTTTGACTTGTTTATCCTATATATTTGCCACTTTGTATCCTTTAACCTACATCTCTCCATTTCTTCCCTCCAATCCCCATCCCTGGTAACTACTATTTTATTTTCCATCTCTACATATTTGACCTTTTCTTTTTTTAGATTTCACATAAAAGTGGATCATGCAATATTTTTCCTTCTGTGTCTGGTTTATTTTCACTTAGTATAATGTCTTCCTCTTCCATTCATGCTGTGGCAAATGGCAGGATCCCATTTTTAAATGTTGAATAATAATCCATTGTGTATGTGTGTATGTATGTGTGTGTGTATGTATGTATACATACATATGCATACATACACACATACACACACACACACACCACTGTTTCTTTATCCATTCATCCATTGTTGGATACGTAGGTTGTTTCCATATCTTGGCTACTGTGAATAATACTTCAATGAACATGGGAGTGCAGATATCTTTACAAAGTGGTGATTTCAACTCCTTTAGGTATATACTCAGAAGAAGGATTGCTGGGTCATGTGGTAATTCTATTTTTAATTTCTTTAGGAACTTCCATACTATTTTCCATAATGACTGCACCAATCTACATTCCCACCAACAGTGTACAAAGGTTCCCTTTTCTCCACATCTTTGCCAACACTTGTTACCTCTCATCTTTCTGATAATAGCCATCCTAACAAGTATGAGGTGATATCTTGTGGTTTTGGTTTGTATTTTCCTGATGATTACTGATGTTGAGCACTTTTTCATATATCTGCTGGTCATGTTTACATCATTTTTGGATAAAGGTCTATTCAGATCCTTTGTAAATTTTTGATGTTGAGCACTTTTTCATAATATCTGCTGGTCATGTTTACGTCATTTTTGGATAAAGGTCTATTCAGATCCTTTGTAAATTTTTTAACTGGGTTATATTTTTTTGCTATTGAGTTGTATTAGTTCCTTACAAATCTTGAATGTTAACCTCTTGTCAGATATATGGCTTGCAAATATTTTTTTCCAATCTGAAGGTTGCATTTAATTTTGTCAATTATTTCCTTTGCTGTACAGAAGCTTTTTAGTTTGGTGGAGTCCCACTTGTTTATTTTCGGTTTTATTGTCTGAGTTTCTGGTGTGATATTTGAAAAGTCATTGCCAAGGGCAATGTCAAGGAGCTTTTCCCAGCTGGGCGTGGTGGCTCATGCCTGTAATCCTAGCGTTTTGGGAGGCTGAAGTGGGAGGATCACTTGAGACTAGGACTTCAAGACCAGTTTGGGCAAAACAGTGAGACCCTGTCAAGAAAAAATAATAACAATAAAAAAAATTTGAAATGTTTTTTAAAAAGGAGCTTTCCTCCTATGTTTCTTCAAGGAGTTTTATGGTTTCCGGTCTTGTATTTAGGTATTTTAATTAATTTTGAGTTAATTTTTTATGTACAGTGTGAGATGAGTCAAATTTCAGTCTTTTGTATGTGGATATTGAATTTTCTCAGAGTTATTTGTGGATGAGACTATTCTTTCCTCATTGTGTGTTCTTGTTAAAAATTAGTTGACCTTATAGGCTTGGGTTTACTTCTGAGCTAAATTTTCTTGTTACCTTTGTTGAAAATGAGTTAACTATATGTGTTGAGATTTATTTCTGGGCTATCTATTCTGTTCCACTGGTCTGTGTCTGTTTTTATGCCAGTATCAATACTGTTTTGATTACTATAGCTTTGTAATGTAATTTTAAATAAGGAAATATGATGCCTACAACTCTGTTTTTTTTTTCCTCCCAGAATTGCTTTGGCTATTCAGGGTTGTTTGTGCTTCCATACAAGTTTTAGGATTTTTTTTTTCCTATTTTGGTGAAGAATGACATTAGAATTTTGAACAGAATTGCTTTGAATCTATATATTACTTTGCATAGTATGGACATTTTGATAATATTGACTTTTCTGATCTATGAATATGGAACATCTTTCCATTTATTTATGTTCTCTTTAATTTCTTTCATCAATATTTTATAGTTTTCAATGTATAAGTCTTTTACTTCCTTAGTTAAATTTATTCCTAAGTATTTCTTTTGATGCTATCATAAATGAGATAATTTTACTCCTTCAACCTGGATCTTTTATTTATTTTTCTTGCCTAATTGCTCTTGATAGTGCTTCCAATACTATACTGAATAGAAGTGCTGAGTGGGCATCCTTGCCCTGTACCAAATCTTCAAGGAAAAGCTTTCAGTTTATCCCCATTGATATAATACTATCTGTGGGTTTTTAATAAATGACCTTTATTATTATGTTGAGAAACTTTTCTTCTGTACCTAAACTGTTAAGAGCTTTCAGGAAGAATGGATGTTGAACTTGAGTACTTTTTTTTTTTCTTTTTGCCTCAATTGATATAATCATGTGGATTTTGTCTTTCATTCTGCTAATGTGATGTGTCACATTGATTGATTTACATATGTTAAACTAGACTTGCATGCCAGGGATAAATCTCACTTGATCATGATGTATAATCTTTTTGATGTGATGTTGAATTTTATTTGCTAATATTTTATTGAGGGATTTTGCATCAATTGTCATCAGAGATATTGGTCTGTAATTTCTTTTCTTGTGGTGTCTTTGTCTGGCTTAGGGATCAAGGTGGTAAATGTGTTAGGACGTATTCCCTCCAGCTCTATTTTTTGGAAGAATCTAAGTATTGGTATTAATTTTTTGAAAGTTTGATGGAATTCAGCTATCAAGCTATTTGGTCCTGAGCTTTTCTTTGTTGGGAAGTTTTTAATTGCTACTTCAATATCTTTGTTTGTTATTGGTCTGTTCAAGCTTTCTATAGCTTCCTGATTCAACCTTGGTAGGTTGTATTTTTCTAAAAATTTATCCATTTACTCTATTATCAAATGTGTTGGCATGTAATTGTTCATAATAGTCTCTTACAATCCTTTTTATATCTGAGGCATCTATTGTAATGTCTCCATTTTCATATCTGATTTTACATATTTGCATCTTCTCTCTTTTTTTCTGAGAGTTTGATGATATTGTTTATTTGTTCAAAAAACATCTCTTAGTTTTACTGATTTTTTCCTATGGCTTTTCTATTCTCTATTTGATTTATTTCTGTTCTGATCTTTATTATTTCCATCTCTCTGCTGCATTTGAGTTTAGTTTGTTCTTTTTTTCTAGTTCTTTCAGGCATAATGTTAGGCTATTTATTTGGAATTTTTCCTCTTTTTTTAATGTAGACACTTATTACCAAGATGTCGCTCTTAGAACTGCTTTTGCTGCTTCTCATATGTTTTGGTATGTTGTGTTTCCTTTGTCTTTTGTCTCAAAATATTATTTAATTTGTCTTTTCACTTCTTCTTTGGCCTATTCATTGTTCAAGAGCCTGTTGGTTAATTTCAAAATATTCATAATTTTCCAAAATTCTTCTAAAATTCTAGTTTCATACTGCTGTGATAAAAATACTTAATATGATTTTGATTTTCATAAATGTGTTTTGTGGCCTACCATATGGTCTGTCCTGGCAACTGTTTCATGTGCACTACAGAAGAATGCAAATTCTGCTACTGTTGGGTGAAAAGTTCTGTATATATCTGTTAGGTCCATTTTGTCTAAAGTACAGTTCAATACCAGTATTTGTTTTATAATTTTCTACCTGATTGATGTGTTCATTGTTGGAAGGGAGGTATTAAAACCCCTATTATTATTGTATCACTATCTATTTCTCCCTTCATGTCCATTAAAATTTGCTTTATATATTTAGGTGCTCTGATGTTGGGCACATATATATTTATAATTGTCACATTCTCTTGATTAATTCAGCCTTTGTCATTAAATAGTGACTTTCTTTGTCTCTTGTGACAGTTTTTTCTTTTGGTTACCACTTTCAGGGAATATCTTCTTCTAACACTTTATTTTCAGCCTATGTGTGTCCTTAGGCTAAAGTGGGTCACTTCTTGGCAGCTTATCCTTGTGTCTTGTTCTTTTTTTTTTTCTTTCCGCATATTATGGGGGTACAGATTTTAAGGTTTCAATAAATGCCCATTTCCCCCCCTCCCCCCACAAGTCTGAGTCTCCAGCATGACCATCCCCCAAGTGGTGCACATCTCACTCATTATATATGTATATACCCACCCTCCTCCCCCCTGCCCAATACTCTATTACTGCAGTACTTATGTGACCACTTAGGTGCTGTTCAGTTAATAGCAATTTGCTGGTGAGTATATGTGGTGCTTGTTTTTCCATTCTTGGGAAACTTCACTTAATAGTATGGGTTCCAGCTCTAACCAGGAAAATATAAGATGTGCTATGTCACCATTGTTTCTTAGAGCTGAATAGTACTCCATGGTATACATATACCACATTTTATTAATCCATTCTTGGATTGATGGGCACTTGCGCTGTTTCCACAGCCTTGCAATTATGAATTGTGCTGCTAAAAACATTCGAGTGCAGGTGTCTTTTTTGTAGAGTGTCATTGGATCTTTTGGGTAGATGCCCAGCAATGGGATTGCTGGATCAAATGGTAGATTCACTTGTATCGCTTTAAGGTATCTCCATATTGCTTTCCACAGAGGTTGAACTAATTTGCAGTCCCATCAGCAGTGTAGGAGTATAGAATTTTTTAATTTCCATCTTGATTTCTTCATTTATGAAGTAATCATTTAGTAGGAGGTTGTTTAATTTCCACGTTTTTGTGTAGAAATGTGAGTTTCTGTTAGGGTTGATTTCTACTTTTATTCCACTGTGATCTGAGAAGGTACATGGTATGATTTCTATTTTTTAAAATTTCTTGAGATTTACTTTGTGTCCTAGGATATGGTCAATCTTAGAGAATGTCCCGTGAGCTGATGAGAAGAACGTATATTCAGTGGATTGTGGGTAGAATGTCCTGTAGATGTCAGTCAGACCCAGTTGTTCCAAGGTTTTGTTTAAGTCCATTATTTCTTTATTAATTTTCTGTTTGGAGGATCTGTCTTGTGCTGTCAGTGGGGTGTTGAAATCTCCAGTGATTATGGAGTTGCTATTAATCCATTTGCTTAGATCCAGTAAGGTTTGCTTTATGAAACTGGGTGCACCTAAGTTGGGTGCATATATATTTAAAATTGTTATCTCTTCTTGTTGAACTGTGCCCTTCACCATTATATAATGACCCTCTTTGTCTTTCACTACTTTTGTTGCTTTAAAAACTAAATCGTCTGAAATTAGAACTGCCACGCAAGCCTTCTTTTGGCTTCCACTAACCTAGAATACTGATCTCTACCCTTTTACTCTTAGTCTATATGCATCCTTGCAGGTTAGATGTGTTTCCTGAAGATAGCATATACTTGGCCTGTATTTTCTTATCAATTCAGCCAGCCTATGTCTCTTGAGTGGAGAGTTTAAGCCATTCACATTTATTGAGAGAACTGATAGGTAAGGTAGATTACTGTTCATTCTGTTGGGTTGGATGTTGTTGCTTTGATTTCTCTCTTGAGCCATTGTATTATCTGGCCTTTAATCTTTGGGTTTTGGTTGTTTTTATATTCGTGAGTTTTTATTATGGTGTTCCGTGCGTAACACTGTTTTGAGTACTTCTTGTAGGGCTGGTCTTGTCTTGGTGAATTCTCTGAGGCTTTGCTTGTCTGAGAATGTCTTTATTTCTCCTTCATATATGAAGCTTAGTTTTGTAGGGAAGAAGATTCTAGGCTGGGCATTGTTTTGTTTCAGAAGAGTGAGAATGGGGCCCCAGTCTTTCCTTGCTTGTAAAATCTCATTAGAGAAGTCTGGTGTTACTGGAATTGGCTTTCCCTTGTATGTCACTTGCTTCTTTCATCTTACAGCTCTTAAAAGGGCCTCTTTAGTTGATATTTTGGTCAGTCTGATGACTGCATGTCGTGACATCTTCCTGTTTGCATTGAATCTCCCAGGGGTTCTCTGAGCTTGTTGAACTTGTATATCAAGATTTTGAGCAAGGCCTGGGAAATTTTCCTCTATTATATCTTCAAATAGCTTGTCCAACCCTTGGGTGTTGTCCTCTTCCCCTTCTGGTAACCCTATGACCCTCACATTAGGTTTCTTCACATAATCCCACATCTCTTGTAGACTTTGCTCTTTTCTCTTGTTTCTCTGCTCTATCTCTGTGATGGTTTTATTTAGTTGGAGGGTGTTATCTTCAATCTCTGAGGTTCTTTCTTCTGTTTGATCTACCCTGTTCTTGAGACTTTCCACTGTATTTTGTAGTTCCCTGAATTGATTCTTCATTTCTAGGAGTTCGGTTAAACTTTTCTTCATTGTGTCTATTTCTTTAGTGAACTTTTGTTCTAGGTCCTGGAGGCTTTTTGTGGTTTCTTTGTGTTGGTTATTGAGTTGTTGTTGCAGGTCGGTGAGTGTTCTTATGATCCACATATGAAATTCCTCTTCTGTCATTTTGGTTGCCTGATTTGGGTTGGTGTCCATTTCTAGGGGGCTGGTGCTCCTCTTTGGGGGTGTGTTTTCCGTTTGGTTCTTCATATTTCCTGAGTTCCTTCGTTGATTTCCTCCCATGTCGATCAGTTGTTGTTTCTTTCCTTTAGGTTTTTGTTTGGGTATTCACATGCCTTGTTTAGTTTCTGAGCCGTTAGGTGGTGTCTGTGGGTGAGATTCGACCACTCCCTGTATAATAAGTCAGTGGGTGCCGTGGAAAGGCTGTGCAGGATGCCGTCCCTGTCAGTAGGTGGCGCTTGCTTGGAGGAACAGGCTATGCTATTGATTTTGTGTCCTGTTCTCAGCTCTTGTTCTGGGCAGAGCTGGGTTATGTAAGCCTGCCCTCAGGCAGTTAGCAGGGGTCAAAGTTCTGTTCTCTGCTTCCAGGAAAAGCTGTCAGGGCGGGGCTGGAATGGTCCTGCTCAGCCAGAAAGTCTGCTTGTTGGGGTGGGGCTGTCTGAGACCCGCAGTCTGGAGCAGGCCTCGCTTCTTTCCACCCTCCCCAACTCCGCAGCTACTCCTGGGCCTCTGCCAGCAGGCCAGACCACACGTCACCAGGCCTCCCTGGATTGTGATGCTGGCAGGGAGGTTCCCTGTGCAGAAACGCTGCCTGGGTTGGGCGCACGGCCTCCCTTTGGTGGGAGGGTTGCCCTCTAGGACGCTGATCTGCCCCTGGAGGCACACACACCTCAGTAGGTTGTTCACAAATATCCCTTCTGTGCCCCGGGGCAATGCTGGACTTCAGTGCACGGGATCTGGTCTGCAGGTCCGACCTCTGGGTCCCAGAGTTCAAACTGTATCCCCACCAGGGAGAGGAGTTCCGGTCCCAATTCACCCACAGGGAGCCCAAGCTGTGTCTGTGTCTCTCAGCCTCTGAGTTGGCACCGTTCTCCTGGGAACACCATGCCAGCAGCACCTGGGAGGGCTGGCGGGTAGGGAGCTCACAATCTGAGTTCCCCTTAGTCAGCTGTAGGGTCCCAAAAGGGAAGGTCCCGTTCCCTGGAGGTGCCTCCGGCTGGTGGCTGTATTGTCTCTCTGGGCAGCTGCAGGTAGGGTCGGCGGAGGGGAGAAGGAGGAAATATGGCGCCTGCCGCACGGCTCGGGTCTGTGCACACGGAGGTGCCCCGAGGGATTTGGGAATCTGGTGCTGCGTCTGCTACAGGCTCACCGCTAGCTGGCGGCAGCCGTCTCTGGGCTGGAGTCCGCAGATCTCTCCACCCGCTGGGGAGCCCACCAGCAGTCCCAAATGCAGGGGAGGGGAAAGGTGATTTATCCACCTACCCTTCCTGCTGGTCTCCGGGCTCCTCTGGCGGTCTCAGCTTCCAGTTCTCCTCTGCAGCCTCCTCCCGTGGAGTCTCCCGGGGTCTCAGGTACCCCTCCTTCCAGCCCTCGTCTGCTGTATGCTCGCCTTCTTGCTTCTTTTTTCTAATTTCTGCTAGAATCTGTCTTTTCTGCAGAGACACTCTTTCTGGCGGTGTTTTTCGTCCGCCATCTTGATCCTCCTCCCTGCTCTATGTTTTCTGATGGGTGAATTTAATCCATTTACATTCAAAGTAATTATTGATAAGTAAGAATGTTCTACTGTCATTTTGTTAATTGTTGTCTGATTGTTTTGTAGATTCTTTCTTTTTTCTTTGAGAAGCTAGTATTCTTAAGACATGGGGAACTCTTACAAAATTAGGAAAATAAATCAGAAAATTTACAAAAATATATAAAAATAGCCTTTGAATGTATGAAAAGGCTTTCAACTTTACTGACAATAAGAGAAATGAAAATTAAAACTATAGTAAGATGTCATTTCTACTTGCCAGTTTGGCAAATATTCAAAAATTTGGCCACACACTGTTATTGAGGCTGTGGAGAAACAGGAACTTTTATACAATACTTAAGGATATGCAAGCAATACAATACCTATGAAATGGAATTTGGTAATATCTAGTAAAACTACATTTCTACCTAAACTTTGTCTAGCAAAACCTGAATATTTACCTTGAAGATATCCTGTTAATATGAAAAAAAAATGTACAATGTATTGCAGCAACATTGCCTTATATGTAATTGGTAAATTTTAGAAACAGTATAAAGGACCATAATATAGGAGATTGGTTGAATAAACTATGGTACAAAGTTAGAAAAGCAACATGCAAAAGAATATGTATAGTATGCTACCTATTATCTAAAGAAGGATAAATAAAATTATACATGTGTGAAAATTCTTCTTTCTGTATCTATTATAGGAGAAGGGGAAATAAGATTCTGGGTGTGTGTGTACGTGTGCTTCTCAGTACAAAAAGAAGTTACAAGAAGGCAAGAAAAATAAACCAAAAACTAATGAAACTAATTATCCACAGGAATTAGAAGGAGATGAAATAGAAGATAGAAGGAATAAGAAAAGAAGCAATATTTCTTTGAGTACACTCTTTTTTTTTTTTTTTTGCTTTTGACATCTAAACCATATTAATGTTCTACAGATTTAAGAAGTTTACTTCAACAAGGATAGAAAATTCTTCCTAAACATGAATATAAACAGAAACAACCTAACTATATATAAAGTGGATTCACAACCAGAATGAAGAAAAAATAACTTATTCAAGTAATTTTTGAATACAGTACAGGAGTTTGTCTATAAATCTTCAGCGTAAAGACACAAAAAACTACCAAAAAAACCCCCTTGAACTTTACTTTGTAGCTTAGTTGTCATTAGTGGTGCTGATTTTTGAAATTATTGTTTATGTATTGTGGCAATCAGGTATTTAGCAAATATTTCGATATTGTCAGCAACCAAGGTTCTCACTGTGAGTGAAGGGAGATACAAATAAGGAATGGAGGAGTGCAAGGAAGAATTTTGTGGTATTGTAACAGTGGTTAGTAATATGAACCATGATAGATCCATTATACGTATCATATATTTATGCTTTATGAGCTATGTGTAAGTCATGATATATGGGTACTTCCGTACACTGAAAGAGCCTGGAAACAATATCTCAGTTGCAATGAGCTTGTTTGGCATCCAAATCTTGATTTCTAAATACCCTTTCCCTTTAAAAGGAGCAAAGGCATCTTACAGAAATAGCTCATTACAGGGCTAAGTTAAAGAAAGAACAAGTTGAACTTAAACATGTTATTGTGCCAGAAAGCCAGAAGATGCTCAGAAACTAAGGAGAACATGTTAAAAGGGCACAAGAGTCAGCTTCCTGGGACTCTAACTGGCAAAATCTGGGTCAGTTTGAGCAGCAAAATAAATAAAGCCAGTAATGGATTATGATACCTTGAATTAAAAAAAAATCTGACAAATGCAGAAAGGAGAGAAAAACATGGGTGGGAGAAATTTTTCTTTATGATGAGATGTTAACCAATACATGTTGAAGGAATATAGTAAGGAAATCACTATTTATAATCATGGAACAATTGATTCAGGGAGGAATCACCAGTGCATGCTAAAACAATGGGACAATGTTTGCCAACTATCATTTATTAATTACAAAGGCAAATAAATGTACCTTTAGAGTGGAAAATTTGATGGTTACCACTTTAAACCAAGTGATCGAATTTCACACGAACAATAATGGGACAGAGTGACATTCTGTGACTTTTGTGAAGATGTCTTGAGAAGGAACAATGTTGGTCATGCAGAATTTATTCCCAAAATGCATAATGTTAATCTAGTAATGAGCAAATAGATGAACCTAAAATGTGTGACACTTTCTAAAATGTCACTGTCATGTCATAAAAGGAAAAGGGAGGACTTAATATTTATGGAAGAGTTTCTGTTGAATGTACAAATTCGGACATCTCAGGGCCTCATATAAACTTTACTTCAAATGGATTCAGCTCTTTGGAAACTGTAATTAAGAAAGCTAATGCATGGTGATAGCACCCAGAGCAGGGAGTCAACCCAAGAATTCTTCCTTGTTCTTCTTTCTGTTCTCCTTTCATCTCTACTCTTTTTTTTTCTTTTCCCTTTTTTTTTTTTTTTTTTTTTGAGACAGTCTTAATTTGTTGCCCAGGCTAGAGTGCCATGGCATTAGCCTAGCTCACTCACGGCAACCTCAAACTCCTGGGCTCAAGCAGTCCTCCTCCCTCAGCCTCCTGAGTAGCTAGGACCACAGGGGTGCACCACCATGCCTGACTAATTTTTTCTATTTTTAGTAGAAATGTGGTCTTGCTCTTGCTCAGACTGGACTTGAACTCCTGACGTCAAGCAATCCTCCCACTTTGGCCTCCCAGAGGACTAGGATTACAGGTGAGAGCCTTCGTACCTGGCCTCTACTCTTTTCTTTATTTTGTTATGTTTAAGCGATTACAGTACTAATGGCACCCAAATAAATCAATAGTGAAATGACAAAATTCTAGGCAGTTCATGGCAAAATTTGTGTTCAAATCCCCAAACTACTTCAGCTGTATGTGCTGTATTTTTTTTTATCTATAAAATGAGGATAATAATAGTACCTACCTTGCAAGAGTTGTAAAAATTAAATGAGTTGAAAGTATTTAAAAAAAATAGTAGTGGCACGTTATAAGTATTCCCTGAGTCATGGCTATCATTAAAGAACCAAATAATTTATTATTCAAACCAGGATGTTTTTGACAGTGAGAGAGAGCAACAGGAATAATTACGCTAGGATGACAGGAGTGATAAGACTGTTCCAGAAAAACTAGAAGGTAAGGCCACCCTAGCTATTGTGATTATGCCCCTCGAGGTAATTATGATGTCTATTTCATGAGAATTTATTATACTTGTGGTACGAATAAACATATTACTGTCGTGATTTTATTTAGTCCTATTAAAATGCATTTAAAGAAATGTTTATTATCCATATAATTTGGACAGGGAAACTAAGTGACAAATATTTTAATTGACTTCCCATGGTCACACATTTAGAAAAGGTTAAATTGGGATTGAAAAAGGCAGTCTCTGATTTTTAAGATCCATGCTCTGAACGAGTATTCTATACACTCACCTCTTTCACATGAATCCATAATCTCTTATCACACTGACACATGAACTAGACGAAGGCTTCTGGATCATCCTTTTGGTCTAGCCTTACTACTTATTATTGGTACACAAGAACATATGGTGTTTTTCTTAAATGTTTGACCTTAAATGTTTGGCTCATAGTATCCCCAAACGAGTAATGGTATCTGTTTGGGCACAGAGTTATATGTTGTGGTATTTTTTTTTTAATTCCATGATAAGGAGGTGGTTTAACATAGCAGCTCTGGGGCAGGATAGCTTGGATGAAAATCCTTATTCCATCACTTACTACCCACGGGACCTTGGGCTTGGCTCCATCTCAGTGTCTAAGGTCATGTGTTTGGATCTGAGGAGATAAAGGGAAAATGATAGTTTTCAGAAGGTCAAGTTTATGGTACAGAGTTCCCATCAATCAAACCTCCATTAGATCTGAATATATCTACATACTGGAGCAAACTGCAAGTCACCAGGGCAATCCAAGAACCTATCCATCACCTCCTTGTAAGGTATAGGTTTTTCATAACAGCGTGTCTTATTTGCATTATTGCTCTCTCTCTTTCCTTCCCTTAGCATCAACCTATTTTTAAAAGGCCATCTTTTCTTCTGCACTCTTTTTTCTTCCACTAGATCTCTCATACTATGCCGTGCATGCTTCCACTATGAATAACACACCAAATACTGAAATAATGGGTGATTTAACTAATATCCTATAATGCAATACCCATTAGTGCAATACAAAATAATATTATGAGATTTTATTAGCTCATATTAGTAAACACAGATTGCATTAAAAGCTGTTCCTGTTTTATTTTTGAAATGCTTGGATATGATAGACTATTATAAAATACCCAAATTATGCTGTTCTGAAACTGTAAATTTCAGTTTCCTGCTGAGCAGGTTATGTTAAATCCTTTCCTTTTTCTTTGTTCTTATGAAGGATAAGGAAATGGTGTCTACAGGGTTTCTCTTTGTTCACCTTCCCTGCTGCATAGGAAACAGTTTAAGAGCACTTCCCGGGAAACTATTTCTGACCTCCTGTCCCTTGCTTTCCAGCCAGATACTAGTAACAACATCAAATGCCACTTCTTAGCATTAAAAATTAGATATTATCTAACATTAGACTCTACATAGCACAAGGTAAAGGGGCTTTTTGGCAGATAGCCAGGTAATTAGCTCAATGCAGACCAAACAAGACCATTCAAAGCCTCATTGGAGAGTCCTGGCTATACCTCTAAAGTCCCCCTCTCATCCTTGCTATAGGAAAACCTGTCAAAGGATGAATTTAATACTTCCACTTTAAGTATCCCTCTTTTGAATTTTCACCACCCCCTACAAGTATGCCAGCTCTTTCATTTAACAAAGCCATTATCACACCAAGGTGAAGTCTATATAGGGGGAAAAAAAAATCCTACTCAAAATAATAATGCCATAGCAGTGTTTTCCTATGCTAATAATTTTGAGCATTAGCGTGACATCAGTGGCCACTTCTGAAGTCTATTAGTCAATATTATGAGACTAAGCAAGGAAAGGAGCATGTGTTGGTAATAGAATCAAATCTGGTATATCTAACTAGAGTATTACAATTTTTACTTTGCGAATAATGGGTTTTTGATGTTTTTACATAAGGTATGAAATGTTTTCAAGGTTTATTTGCTCAAATGATCATGAATATCTCAGTGACACTTGTAGATTATAGGTCATAAAGAAACGTTTTAAAACAATGGCAGGTTTTAACTTCTCCAGTTATTTTTATGAGAAGCATTAATGAATCAGTAAAGTAAAAAAAGATCATCCGTCAATAACACACAAACTGTACACAAAATTCTTTAGTAAGCATCTCCGGTTAGCATGTCCTCTTGCTATGCTAACTGATTTAAACCCTTTGAACTGCTGCTCACTCTCTCTTTAGCAATAAATTTCTCAGAAAAACTCTTACAGTTATTGCCTTTGTTTATTCACCATTGAATTTCTTCTCAGTCCATTGAAATATAAATTTTGCCCACAGCCTTTCCAGAACTATTCTCTGTAAGTTTACTTATGACCACCTAATATGGGTAAATACTTTTTGGGCTCTGATGGGGAGTGAGAGGAGGGAGAATGACAGTGTTTCCCCTGGTTAATGGTTTGTCCTTACCATTCCTTCATGGTGCAATAGCATGAGATTTTTCATCTAGCCTCTTTTTGGAAACTCCTAACCAGGTAGACAAAATGCTAGTTAAACACACCCAACCAGGTGAGAGAAACGAAGGAGTGGCAAACTGAAGGAAACTGTTGGAGATGCATTCCTCACCGAGAGACTTTCAGGGGGAAAAGGAAAAGTTTTTTATATATTAGTAGTTTTCAATAATCACAATTACCAAGGATGAAAACATAACTGACTACATTGCTGATGTCTGATGCTTTTTAAAATTCTATCATTTTCCCAATAGTTTTCCTTCCCAAATTTGGGAAGGAAACCATAATTATGGTTTCCCCACCATAATTACATCTTTTAACGTTTAAATAGAATAATTCTCCTGGCCTTATCTTCATAGTTACCCTTTACCTTTTAACCTTGTTGACTAGCTCTATTTCCCCTTGAAATATTTTCTCTTTTGTTCTGCTTTTTCTCCTATAGCAAATTTGTTTCTTTTTTCCACCACTCTTTGCATATCTTCCTCTTCTCCATATTGCGATTGTATAATTCCTTCTGACTCTTTCATAGGAAAAACAACTCTCAGTCTGAGTACGACATTAAAACCAATCCTCATTAAACACTGTACACATCACATATTGGGTGATTGAGTCTCTCTGACGAGAGTACACATTTTACTTTTAACACTTCATGTCCATATTGTTTGGGCTACACAAGGTAAAGGCAAAGCAAGAGAGGGGATGAGGCTATTAAACATCAGTCTGCAAGCTAGTTTATATTCAAGTAGAACAAAGTGGATCATATTTCCCAATAAGCATGACAATATATTAGCAGAGCCCCAACTTTTCCTAAAATAAGAGTTAACAGTGGACAGAAACCTACCTACATATTTGTAAAGAGAATAAAGAGATGTATAAATAAATAATCACTGATATACATGTAATTGATTTAATTTTGTCAAATTAGAGTCTTCATTTTTAAAATTTATGGAAATCATTAGGTAGATTTTGGTATAGCAATACAGCAACTCTTGGGCTTGTTAGAGCATGGGTTTAATCCAATTGGTCTTTTCTGTGTGTTCTTATAAACCTCAATTTCCCATTGAAAGTAAATTGTAACTCTTTTTCTCTGAAATTCTATTCGTGCATGAATAATCAAGGGAGAATTTTTAGAGTTTATAACAATTTTCATTTATCTACACATTTCACAGTTATTTTAAATTATAAAAAAAGTTGTTGTGCGTGTGTTTCCTTAGAAGAGAAAAAAACTAAGAAAGATGATATGTATAACAATTAACCTAAAGATTTAGATGGTCCTAAAAAAAAAAATCTCAATTGAAATAGACCGATCTTACTGCTCAGCAATCATGCCTTCCCATACAACCATATTTCAATAGCTAATAACTGGCTCCTTTTGGTGTGCTCGTTTTATGGTGGTGTAAATGACAAGCTTTCATTTTGCTGCAGTTGATCACACTGACTCAAACTGTGTTTCATTTTATGAGAACATAGCAGTATGAGTGGAATGCCTTTGATTCTGCAGCCTGTGGAATGGGACAGCTAGCACCCAGTCATGCAATTTATTAAAACATGATCATTCCTAATCCTGAAATCTTACATTTATAAAATCTTAACAACATACAAGGTATTTTTTTTTTCTTGGTTGGATGTTTGCTCAAAAATGGACAATCTTTTTTTTTTTTTTTTTAAGGCAGGTAGAGCATGGTACTTCATAAAGCCCCTTGAGTCTTTAATAGCAAAAGTGGAAGCCAAAAGTTACATCTCTATGGAAAAAAGCTACGGTGTTCAACAGTGAGCATTAACAATGGTATTATGCATTCCTTTTTATTTTTCTGTAATATTTTCCTTGAATTGTTCACTCATTATTATTTTAATTGAAGGCATTCTTTCTTAGAGCTGAGGTTGTTGCAAATGAATCAGAGCAGCTTAACTTGTCAAAACATTTAGGGATCTGGATAAAATAATTAAAAATTGTATGGAAGACTACTACATGAGCAAATGCCAAACAATGTCACACAGAGATATTATAATCAAAGAGTAGGCAAAATAAAGGCCTGACGTGTCAAAAAAATTCTGTAACTGATGTTATGATCCCAAAAGAGGACAATGCTATATAAACACAGAAAGACACCATAACTATGGAAATTTATAAGTAAGAAAAACATTGTTAATGTAATCCATAGAAAGTTGTAGTTGGATTGTTTTTTGACTAAAGAGAAACCTAATCCAGGAGGTTAACAAGGTAGGGATTTCATGACTGACCTGCCCTTAATCTTGTCCCCAATGAATATGACTTGTCTCTTTCTCCAACCCCAAGCTCAGACAATTAAGGTACAAAATAAAGGGTGAAAATATCTGGCATGGAAACTGTTTCTTCGTGTAGGCCATGACATAAACATTTCCACCCTCAGTGTTCTTAAAGGAATCAAGTGTCAACTCCTCAAGGTACTTAGGGCCTCAATAAATGGAATTAACCGTCAATTTGCTTTATTTTTAATTTTTCCTGTGTTCTTTCCCAATTGACAACACTGCTCTTTAGATTGGTCCTCATCTAATCTCATTCTGCCCAATCACAGAAATAATCAAAGTATGTTTCTGTGTAACATTTTAAAAACTTTCGCTCAGATAAAAAAAAAAAAAAAAGAAAAGAAAAGACTGGAAATCACATGAAGAAAATTTTACTTGACCACAGATCGCTGAACCTCATTTTAGGCAGATAATCCGTGTACAAATAGTCTGAAGTGAGTCAGCGAGCATGAATCTTGAATCTCAAAAAAGCAAACAGACGCATCGTTTTGACCCTGAGGTTGTTTTCAGTCATATTTTTCAAAGACTGTCACAGTTGCAGAGTTGAGAATCAATGCTAAGATCCTGGCCTTTTAACCTTCCTGTAATGCCTTAATCTCACCTATCTATGAGAGATTAATAAAAACTCATTCTCCCTTATTCAAGATTCAGACATTTCTCATTGCTGCCCCCTGGAAAGGGCACTTATGAAGTAGAAACAGGTTAACTGGTCTGCTTTCAGTTAAGAATAGAAGGTCAACCTCTGAACTCTCTCTAAAATACAGAACATAATTCCTTGAAATTATCCAAATTTCTCATAAAACCAACATTCATACTTTGAAATACATACCCTCCATCCTAACTTGGCATAATGGCCCCACGTGTACAGGGGACTGTAAATTTTTCAGGCAGTTGGCATCTGACATAAAAATTTAAAAATGTTTATGGACTATTTCAGACAAAATAAAGAAATAATTAATAATATGTTGAAGAACTTTCCAGACACCAAGCTTGACACCAGGCCTAGAGTTGTAGTACTTAAGTGCACCTCCTCTTCAATGTCCTTCAATGCTATGCCCCAAGGAAACCACAATCTTGAATTTTTTTTATCAAACTCCTGGATTTTATTTCTTTTATTATATATCTAATCCTAATTAAAACATAAAATTGTTTTGTATGATTTAAAATTTGATATAAATGGCTTCATTCAGCCTATAGTCTATTGTACATCTAGTTCCTTGATTTTTACACTAGTGTATATTTTACATTATGTGATTTCCACAATATATTTAGCCATTTTACAGTTGGTAAATATGAGTTGTTTATAGAGTTCTGCTATTTCACACAGCACTACATCATCCTGGTACATGACTCCTGGTGCCCACTTGTAGGAGTTTCTTAGGGTATAAAACCAGCAGAGGAATTGTGCCATTCTTGACTCGCTAACATTGAATTGTTTTGTAAAAATGTGCTAATTTGTATTCCTACCAGTGTATATAGATGTTCCAGTTGCTTCATAACTTTACCAACACTTGAATTTATTGAAATTTTTACTTTTTGACCAATTTGGCGATGAGAAATGTTTTCTGATTGTGATTTTAAATTGTATTTTAATACAATTAGTCATAAGGACTAGTCATAAGGATGAATATTTTTCACATTTTCATTTTGGTTTGTTGATTGAGGTATAATTTGCATATTATATAATTTACCCTTTTTAGGTCCCTTATGATTTAATGCTGATTTTTCTCTTTTATGATGTGCTTGCCCATAACTTTTGTCCACTTTTCTACTGAGTTGTCTGCCTTTTTTTTAGGGTTTTATAGAAGTTCTTAATAAATTGTGGAATTCTTAGTAAACTGTTGTAAAAGTCTCCTACAATTTTTTGTAAAAGTTTACAGTTTTATCTTTTACAGTTAAGTCTTTACTCCACCTAGAATTGCTGGTTATATATGGTGTAAGGTATGGGTCCACTTTCATTTCTTTGGCACTATGAATAACCAATTGCCCAGCAACATTTATTGAAAATGCTATTCTTTTCAGCCAGTTTGCAATATGATCATATTAAAATTTTTCATATTTGTGTACTTCTGCTTTGAAGTTCATCATTGTTTCTCTTGGTGAATTTGTTAATCTGTGCTCCAATACCACATTGATCTAACTATCATGACTTCAAAATAATTCTTTTTTTTAAGTTACAGAATATTATGGGGATACACATGTTTTGGTTACATGGATTGCTTTTGTACTGCTTGTGACAAAGTTATGTGTACCCATCAGCCAGATAGTGTACATTGTACCTGTTAACATTTGATTTCATCCTCCCCTCCTTTTTCCTCCCCCTTACTTGATTTCCATTGAGTTTTACTTCCATCTGTGCACATGAGTGCTGTTTGCTTAGTTCCAATTTAATAATGAGTACATGTGTTTGTTTTTCCATTCTTGCCAAGGAGAATGGTCTCCATTTCCATCCAAATTGTTACAAAAGGTATTAATTCATTTTTTAATGGCTGAGTAGAACCCCATGGTATATATCTACATTTTATTAATCCACTTGTGAATCGATGGGCACTTGGGTTGATTCCACATCTTTGTAGATTGTGAATTGTGCTGCAACAAACATTCTAGCGAAAGTGTCTTTTTGACAGAATGACTTTTTTTCTTTGGGTAAATACCCAGCAGTGAGATTGCTGAATCAAATGGTAGATTTACTTTTAGTTCATTGAGGAATCTCCATACTATTTTCCATACAGGTTGTACTAATTTGCAGTTCTACCAACAGCGTAGAAGCATTCCTTTCTTTCTGCATCCATGCCAGCATCTGTTGTTTTGGGACTTTTTGATAAAAGCCATTCTCACTGGGGATAGGTGATTTCTCACTGTGGCTTTGATTTGCATTTCCCTGATTATTAGTGATGTTGAGCATTTTTTCATGTTTATTTGTTATTAGTCTATTAATTCTACATGGGGCCATCCAATTTTCCCAGTACCATTTATTGAATAGGGCTCCTTTATAAAAAATAATTCGATTTCTTTAGTGAATTTTCATTCATTTCATGTATTGCTTTTGTGGTTTGTTTGTGTTGGTTTTCCATTTTCTCTTGTATATCATTGAACTTCCTTATAATCCAAATTTCGAATTCTTTATCTGTCATTTCAATATTTTCATTTTGTATCCATTGATAAAGAGTTGTTGTTTCCTTTTGGGGTGCCCTTTGCTCTGATTTTTCATACTTCTGGAGTTCTTTCACTGATTCGTTTTCATCTGGCCTCTTGATCAACTCCTGGGGCTACAAGGCCTGGCCTGCAGGCCTGTCCAGATTGATCTTCAGAAGATCAATCCCTGATGGTGCTAGGGAGAAGAGTGCTGGTCCCAAGGCGTCTATGGGGTGTTCAAGCAGGTTTGATGATCCTCTTGGGTTGCTTCTGTCCTGGTGTCTTCACCTCTTCCCAGCAGTGTGAATGGTGTTGGGTTCCCCAGCTTAATCTCTGATAAGGGGGTGGTGGTACTTGTGAGTACGAAGAAGCTGCCACACCCTGTTTGCTTGAGTTGGACAATGGGATGATGTGCTATACAGTTGTTCTCCCTGTCATTGGTTGATGTTTGTATGAAAGAGCCAGCTGCCAAGATGTTCCTTTGTGCTAGTGGTAGAGTCTGGTCCCCCTGGTGTGGTACTTGAGGGCCCCAAGCTTTAGGAGAGACCCTATAGTTTCCAAAGGGTCACTTGATCTCTACCACAACTAAGGCAGGAGAGGAGCAAGGCAGTTCCTGGCTAGATTGTGGGAGCTTGAATGGCTTTGCAAAGCCTCAGTGGGGCTCAGAAGTTGCTTTTCTTGCCACTAGGGGGAACCGCTGGCATGAGGGTCAGAATGAGCTCTCCAAACTGGGAGAATTGTTCATGGACCAGGGGCCTAAACACTTGAGTGCTAAAGCCCGGGGATCATTCCACCCTTGGTCAGTAGCAGAGTTTTTCTATAGGGAGAGGTGGGTGCTCCGCCAAATCACCACTTCTTGGACCCCCACAGCAACCCCCAACATCAATTCAGACCACATGTGCTATCTTACTACCTGAGTCCAGCTCTCAAACCAACTCCCGGTTTGTGTGTCTGACTCCCTAGCTTGCATGTTCGATAAACGCAGGCAGTAGGGAGTTCCAAAGTTATCCACCCCTTTTCTACTACAAATCCTCAGGAGGAGAGGAGTGGGTCCCGCTATCTGTGGGGACCTCAGCCTGTAGCATGCCCCTGCTGGAGAGAAATGGCCACTGGCAAGCTTTGGGGCTCAAAGGACACTCCCTATGAGTAATGAGTTGGGGGAAGGGTTACAGCACCCAGCCAGCCAGCAGGCCTCAGTATGAGGTATTTGTTTGCTATGAACCAGGGCCCAGGATGTTCCTCTCCTAATGCGACACCCTTATCCAATATGGTGGGTTTCCACTGGGGGTGACTGTGTGCTCCCAGATCCCTATTCCTCAGCACCCCACTACACTCTCCCATCGGGTATGTCCATGCGGGCTTCCTTGCCACCCCAGTCCAGCTCCCAGACTTCTCCTCGGCGTCTCCCTGCACCCCTCTCCAGTCCGGGGTGCACCAGAACTGGCTTGCTTATCTGAGCCGCTGGCGGTGTGCGACCATGCAAAATGCCGGCAGGCAGGAAGTTCCCAAATTGTCCGTCCCTGTTCCTTCCTCGTGGGGAAGATGTGTGGGTTTCACTCCCCATGGAGACCTCAGCCTGGGATGCATGCCCTCTGGAGAACTTCTGAGCTCAAACTCTGAGGGTGGCTGTAATGGGTGCAGCAGGAGGGGCTGCAGCTTCTTGCGAGCCTGAGCTCCTTCTGCTTTCTTGGTTTCCATGGACTGGGGAGGTTCAAGGGGGGAAGTCTGTGGATGGGTGAAAGCCACACTCTGGCCTCACGTGGTGCTCTTCTGGGGGGTGCCCCTCATGGACTGCCCAGACTCCTGGGGCCCACTCATTCACTGCACAAAAATTCCATATTTGCTGCCATGCCTGAGCTCTTGGAAGGTAGAAAACCTTCAGTAAACTTGCAGTCCTGCTGTTCACCCAAAACACATATGGGGGAGTGGAATCCACCCTTATCCTTCCCCACTGGGCTCTGAGCCTCTCTGGGTGTTGATCCTCACTGATATCTTCTCCTTTTTATCTCCTTCCTTTTTGGCTTTGCAATTTTCTCCGTGGGGTCCCCAGCGGTCTCTGTCTGTGATCCACACCTGAGCTGCGGGTCTTCTCCCCTCTGCCCTTTCCCATACCCTGCCTTCCCACCAGATAGTCTGACAAGCAATGTCTCTAGTCCAGTCGTCTTGCCAGAATCTCCCAAAATAATTCTTGATATATAAAAAGACTCCACCTTGATTTTAAGGAGGGCCACCAAAAAAGATTGTTGGGATTTTGATGGAATTGCACTCCATCTGTGTGTTCACATTCATTTTTTAAAATGTTATTCAGCAAAATTTAAAATTTCTCCCTAGAGGTTATTTGTCATTGATGTAACAGATTAGCCCAAAACTTACTGACTTAAAGACAACAAAAATCATCTTATCAATTCTTATGGCTTCCGTGGTCAGGGTTCTGGGAACGGAAGGGCTTATCCGGGCAGTTCTGGCTCAAGATCTCTCCTGGGGCTACAATGAAATAGTGGCTAAAGCTGAAGGGGGGTTAGGATGGCGGGGAAGAGAGGTTGCCTGGAAGCTGGAAGGTAGCTGGACCTCTTACTTTATGTAGTCTAGGGGCCTCTCCATGTGGTCTCTCTGTAGGGCTGGTTGGGGTTTCCTCATGCAAGATGGACTAGGACCTGGCATTCCAAGAGACATGAAGTGGAAGAGCCAGTTTCCTTGAGACCTGTGTCTGGAATTCCACTGGATTAGGTTGGTCCAAAGCCCAGATTCAAGGGAAGGGGCATAGATCCTGCCTTGTGATGGGAAAGTTGTCAAAGCATTTTGCGATCATATTTTAAAACTGTACAACTTTTGTTAGGCTGATTCTGAGAAATGTTTTTTTTTAACGTTCTCTCCAAATGGTGTCTATTTTTAAAGATCACATTTTCTCATGGTTGCTGATGTATACTAATAAGTATAAAATTTTATATATCACCATATTGCTAAGCTCTCCTGAATTCTTATAGTGTATCTTTTCATTATTTTGGGTTTCTATGCACAAAATTATATCATCTCTATATAAGGACAACAACTCTTGTCCCTAAGTCTGAAAGAACTCATTTCACCCTTTTGCAGTGAAATGTTAGGATTGGTATGTTATTTGTAGTTATTCTCTTATAGGAGAATAAGAAATTCCTTGAGGAATACTTTTCTATTTCTACTTTGCTAAGATGTGAATAATAACAATAATACTTAATAAATTGTGATTTTTTTTCTAATTTTTTTGTATCTATTGAGATGATTGTATGACTTTTCTCCTTTAGTCTGGTGAATTTCTAATGTTAAATCAATGATCAATGTTACATTTTCAAGATATGGCTGGTCATGAGATATTATCTTATTTATACATTACTGTATTTGATTTGCTAATATTTTCTTTAATGCTTTTAAAATCCATGATTATTAATATATGTCAGTTAAGCCAATAATTTTTCTTTCTCATAATGTCTTTGTCAGAATTTGTTATTCAGGTTATCCTGGGCTTCTCAAATGAGGTGAGCATTATTCTCTTTATCTATACTCTAGTATAGTTTATAGTATAGATTGGAATCATTTATTTTTTGACTGTTCAGTAGAACTCATCCTTACAAAAAAATCTGGGCTTGGTATTTTTCTGGGTTTTTTTAATAGGAAAATATTTTGTTTTTTATGTATTTGATTTAACATTTATACAAATGTTTCTATCTTTTCTTAAAATAGTTTTGCTAAGTTATTTTCTTTTTTCCCCTCCTTTTGTCCATTTCTTTTCACCTAATGTTAAAAAACAAGCAAATGAATAAAAACTGAATTTCTTGATTCCTCTCAAATAATTGTTAGCCTTTTAAAATCTTTTAAATCACATCAAGTTTTTCTTGACTGTTTTACTTCTAAAAAGAAAGCAATTTCAGTAAAACTCTTCTATACGTTATTGCTATTTGTTCCTTTTTAAACTTATCCAAAGTGAAAAAATGAATAACAGTTTAGAAGGTTGAAGATATCCTCACTCCAGAGATTAAGAGCTTCGAATTCATTAGAATAGGATAATCTTTAGATCAAGTAAAGGATAGCCTTGATTTAGGCCAATAAATAAATGTAGAAACATCACCTGTTCAATGAGAACCATCTGAGTTTTTTTTCAAACTATACACTATACGTGACTCCACTAATATCTTAGGAAATTTTTTTCTTGTTTTTTTCTCTCCTTCGTAATCCTTTATATCTCGTTTGGAAACCACTCTGTAGCATCATGTCCATAGGAGTTTCTTTATTCCTCTGTTTTACTGAACCCAAAAAGATGATGAGATAAACTGTGGTAAACGATTAATGCTACCTCAGAACTGGTGTCTTAATTCTATTGATTAAATTAGAGCTGGCACATTTATTTGCATGATTCATTCAATGCCCACTTAAATAGAAGAAATCTTAGACACCTTTCAAATATGTTATATAATGTGGGAATCTCTCCTAAAACTTTCCTGATGATTCTTAAGCCAGCTTAGTCCTGCATGTCTCTCCAGTCATGGAATATATCATGATGTAGTCAATTCTAAAGTCCAATGTAGATAGCATTAATTTTTAGACTTTTTAAAGAACATACTTAAAATTTTTTTAAGTGGCAAATAATAATTGTATATATTTATAGAGTATGATGTGATGTTTTGATATATGTATGCATCGTGGAATGATTAAATTAAATGAACACATCCATCACCTCACCTACTTATATTTTTGTGGCGAGAACATTTAAAATCTACTATTTTAACAATTTTGAAACATACAGTAGGTTATAAACTATAGTCACCATGCTGTGCAATATTTCACTGTCTTTGTTGCTTTTCTCCAACTGTACTTTATTTTTCTGCACTTATAATCACTGTACTAAGAACAGGACAATTCCCCCTTGTCCTAGAATGCTGTTTCCTTTCCACCTGGAAACATTTTAAGAACCATTTCTTTCTCCCTTATTTCCCCCTCCCTCCTTCCTTTCCTTTCTTCCTCTGTTTGCTTCCTCTCAGAACTAATTGTTAAAAACTATGTCCTCTGCATTGTTCTGGAGTGGGCTACTGCACAAAAAGTCCCTGTCATTAGAATATTTACATTTTAGCAGCACGTGATTTAAAACCACAAACAAGCAAACAGTTGTATATTATGGCAGATAATAAATTCTGTGGAATAAAAACAAAGCAAAGAGGACAGGTGTTTGATATTTGTAGTAGATTCCTATTATTGCTTTAAAAGAAATCACATAAACTTGCTACCTTAAAACAACAGAAATTTATTCTCTTGTATTTCTGCAGGCCAGAAGTCTGAAATCAAGGTTTCAGTAGGACCACATTCACACCTGAAGCTGTAGGGGGAGAATTGTTCCTGGCCTGTTCCAGCTTTTGGTGGCTGCCAGCATTCTTTGGCTTGAGGCCACATCACCCCAACCTTTGGCTCCATCTTCACATGACCTTACAACTCTGTGTGTGTCTAACCTCCCTCCACCTATCCTTATAAAGACATTTTTGGTGCTATTTAAGGCCCACTGGGACAATCCAAGGTGACCTCAAATCAAGATCCTTAACTTAATCACACCAGTAGAGACCCTTTTGCCTAAATAAGGTCACATGCACAGGTTCTAGGGATTAAGATGTGGCCATATCTTGGGGTACCATTATCAGCCTACCAAAGTATGTGTATTTTATCCAAGTTATGAGTATGAGCCTTACTGATAAAGGTGATGTTTTAACAGAGACTAGAATGAAGTGGGAAATTGAGCCATGAAAGTGGTTTTGGAAAGATGGGAAGAACAGCCTGGGCAGAAAAAAACAGTCAATGCAAAGCCCCTGAGGTGAGGAGCTAGTTTTTGAGTTTGTTAAAGGGACCATGGAAAGGCTGGAAGGACTGGAGTAGAGGGATGGGAAGGAGAGTATTAGGTGATGAAATGACAGAGCAGGAAAGCCAGCTCATGTTTGTGCTCCCTGGCTGCTGTAAGGACCTTGGCTGTTCCTCTAGGTGAGATGGAAAACACTGGAGGATTCTGACCAAGCAGAGTGAGAAAGTATGACTATAGATTTTTTTGCTGTGGTGGTTGGTTTGTTATTTATTTGCTTATTTGATTTTATTTTTCTAAATTGGCAAATAAAAATTATATATATTCATCATGTACGACATGATGTTTTAAAAAATGTATGCATTGTGGAATGGCTCTACTGAAGTAATTAACATATGCATCTTCTCACAGACTTATTTTTTGTGGTAAGAACACAAAATCTACTCTCTTAGTGATTTATAAACTACAATGTGTTGTCTATTAACTATCATCACCATATTGTACAATAGATCTCTTGAATTTATTCCTCCTATCTAACTGAAATTTTATATCCTTTGATCAACATCTTCCCAATCCCCATCCCTTCAGCCCCTGGTATCCACCATTGTACTTTCTACGTATACATTTCTCAGAAGAAGATGTACAAATGGCCAACAGGTATATGAAAAATATGCTCCGCTAATTATCAGAGAAATGCAAATTTGAACCACAATGAGATATCACCTCATACTTGGGACAGGTGTGTAATATCTCTTTAACATACTGATTTCATTTACTTTGGATATATACCTAGTAGTGGGATTGCTGGATCACACAGCAGTTCTATTTTTAATTATTTGAGCATCCTCTGTATTGTTTTCCATAATAACTGTACTAGTTACATTCCCACCAACAGTATGTTCCCTTTTCTCCACATCCTTGCCAATACCTGTTATCCTTAGTCTTTTTTGATAATAGCCATTCTAAGAGCTGTGAAGTGAGTCCTCATTGTGCTTTTGTATTTGTATTTGTATTTTGTTAAATGCCAATCCCTAGTATCTAGAAAAATGTCCGGAACCTATAATCTATCAATAAATGTTAGCTATGTGAAAGAATAAATTAACGATGCTAAAAGAATACGAATATTGAATGCTTACTATGTGTGCCAGATAGTTTGCTAACCACTTTATGTAGATTATTCTAGTTATTTCTTAAGGCTGTCCTGGAGCTAGACTCTAGCCCCTGCTCCCTTCTTTAGCCTCAACTCTTGTAACCCTTCCCTCCTTCGTGTGACTTCTGCCACCCCCAACTCCCTCCCCCATCTGCCATTTTTAGCTACACTAGGTTCACCTAAGTTTGTAAATCTGCTATGATTTTTCTCACCTTTGTGCCTTCAGACTGCCTGTTGAAAATTAATCCCTTTCCTTCTATCCTGGACACACTTCTACTTGTCCTTGGAGTTTAAACAAAAACATCATCTTCTTCACCCCAGTCAGCCACTAAATGCATGCTGGGTTCCAAGTAATGAGGAGAAGATGGTGTACAAAATAGGCGTCACCCTGCTTTCTTGAAGCCTCAACTCTGATGGAGGAGACCGAACAGAGAAACCTTTCAAATGGACAAGCTGAAATTTCAAATTGTGAAAGCTGGCCTCAAGGAAAGATAAAGCATGCTAGATTCTGATATACACCAGGCAGTCTAGAAGCTTCTTAGAGGAAGTGGCTTCTTTGGTAGAAATTCCTTCCCAATCTAGCTAGTTGGGTGCTCTTCTCTATGCTCTTGTAACACAAAGTGCTTAACACCATCATAGCCTTATTATGGTTTTTAAATTGTCCATTTGTTTGAGCAACTTGAAACAATGTCTTGTGTTGCAGGAATTATCACAGGTCTTACTTAGCCCATAGTAGATGGGTATCCAATAAATATTTGTTGAGAAATGTATTGGATAAATGAAAGACATAACATAATAATAAAATAATTAGTATTTCTGGAATGAATGGTTGAACACAAATGCTCCATATATGAGTTTGAAGATCATGTAGAGTGGGATTAATTCACATAGACTGGCCCCTCTAGTGCTAATGCAACCTGAGACTATACCAGCATCTTTTTAGTGGTCATGTCACACGACAGTGATAAAGTTGGAAACAGGTTAAAAATCATGTTGCCATCCTGCAAAACTTACATCTGGAATTGATAGCAACTGACATATATTTGTGAATAATCTTGTCTCCCAGTTTCAAAGCATAACTTGGATTACAGGACAGTCTGAACCTCTCACTTAAAGTTTCATTGATTTTTGTATTTCACATGTCAATTTTTATATTGTTTAAAATATTTTTTTCATGCTTAATTTGCTTCTTCATTTGGATAATGCTAATGGGCTATTATTGACTAGTGTCTCCAGTTCAGTTCATCGCACACTGGGCAGTATTCATAAAATGCTCCTTATATGCCAGCTGAAATTGGTAGTGCTTTGAAGGCAGAGAGCCAAATTCATCAAAAGGATAATGGCTAAATATATTTTGTTTTGTTTTCTGAATTTTAATGACTGAATGGAAGACTTATTCATTATTTATCTATTTTTGAATTTTATCAAATAGTTCTAGTGGTAATTACCCTATCTCTGTATTTATAGAAAAGTGGCACATTATCAAGATAATAGCCTGATTCCATATTTATGAAGTATCTGTTAAAATTATAAATATAGATACATGGAACTATGTGATTAATGCAGGGAAAGCCACTTATAGGTTAAAAATGGGGGGAAAACTACAACTAGCTAGCACCTTTGATGAAATTAGTATTCTGTATTTCAGTTCCATTTGGGCAAAAAACCATATAATTCTCCCTTAAAAATGCAATTTTTTTAAAGAGAAATGTGAGCTTATTCTTATTAGTCAAGAATATAAAGGTAAAAAATACAATAAGTATTTTGTTAGAGTCTACATTAATTCTGCAAATTAAATTACATTGGACTTCATGATTTTTTCTCCTATAGTATAAAAAAGGCTAAATTAAACTACGGGTATAGATGTCAATGATTTCATATATCCACACTTTTAGTTATTATATTTCTGAAAATTCTTATTATATTTGTCATTTTAAAGAGAAACACCAAGTAAACCCTATTTTTATAGAGCAGGCATTTGAAAGATCCAAAAGAAATAAAGACAAATCACTTTCCAAAGGACAATGATTCAGAAATATAGAATTTAGAATAATAAATTTCTAATACATCTGCACTTTTCTGCATTAGAAATAAAAGTATATAAAATTGTGACTGTAAATTTTTAAATGTTTGCAGATTGGAGATTGAGAAATTTGCACAATTGTCTATTTACATTTCTTGACAAATTTGACCAAATTAGTTAACTCAAGAGTCTCTCAACTCTATTTCTTTAAAAAAAAAACATATATATATATATATATATATGTAGTGTATGTGTGTGTGTATATGAGTGTGTGTCTTGTGCTTTTTTGTTTTACTGATTAAAAGTAGGTTGAGCTGGAAGTGAGTTGCCTTTTCCCCCAAAATTCATGGAATTGCACTTCACTTAAACTCCTATATAGAGTTTGCCATGCAGGCTTTTTGAATAAGGCCAGATGGAGCTTCTGTCAAATTCAATAATCTTCCCTACTCAGTGATCATCCTGTTGAGGCATGCTACCTGTTCACCAGAAGAACAAGAACCTCTGAACCCCTGCAATTTGACATCTTCTAAATATAGAGCTTCAAAAATCCAATAAAAGGAATAATTTGAGGTGAATTGAACCTCTACTATTAAATTTCGAACAGTGAATCATACTCTTATGTGACACATACCATTAACTACCAATCCCTTTCTGCTAGGGTATTTGCAGAGAATCTTTTACTCCACATGTAGGTAGTGTCTGTTGGGATTCTAGTTTAGGCTCTCTTCTTTTCTTTGCTTTGTTTAGCCTTATGCGCTAATCTGCTTCTGTGTCTTATAATATGCACACCCTAAGTTGCTGATGACCCTTTGTCAGAGAAGAGGTGCTTGTAATTAAATTTTGAAAGGCTTGGAAACTTACAAGCAGTTGCAAATACAGCAAAAAGATCATTGTTTTTCCTGGAAGCATCGAAGAATAAGTTGTTGACCTAAGCTTCATTATCCTCTAAACAGTAGTATGTATTTCCAACAAAGAAGGACATCCTCTTACATAACCACAAGACAACCATCAAAATCAGGAAATTAACACTGATGAATTACTGCCATTCAATCCTCAGACCTCATTCAAAATTTGCCAATTGTTCTGATAATGTTCTTTATAACAAAAGGATTCAATTCAGAAACTTCACTTGGATTTATTTGTCATATGTCTTTAGCCCCCTTCATTTTGAAACAATTTCTCAGTTTTAACTTTCATGGTCTTAATACTTTCAAAGAGGATAGGCTGGTTATTTTGTGGAATATCTCTCAGGTTGTGTTAGTCTGATGTTTCCTCATGATTAGAAATGGATTATGCATTTTTGACAAGATAATCACAAAAGCGATGCTATGTTTTTAATTGGGTCTTATCTAATGGTGCATGACATTGATGGGCTCGCTATTCATGATACTCATTTAGACACTTGTTTAAGGTAGTGCCTGCCAGGTTTCTCACTTTAAAGTTACTCTTCTTTTTTACTTAAAATGTATTTTCATGGGTACTTTGAAGCTATGTAAATAGCACATTCCTCATTTAAATGTATTCATTTGTATCATTTCAATTCATTCATTTATAACTGCCTGGACTCATGGTTTCCAGTTTTATTCAATGAGTTATAATTTGTTACAAGTATTATTTATTTTGATGTCAAACTGGCCCAGATTTGATGAGTGGCAGCCCATTCAAGTTGTCCTCTACATCCTTGGACATTTCTATCATTCTTTAAGCATTTCCTTCATGTTCCAGATTAATCTTGTACTTCCTTTGCCACTGTCCTGGACTAAATGATTTTTCCAGAGACCCTTGATCCTCTTAGTGGAGAAAGCGATTTAGAAGCCAAGATCTGGGAGGTAAGTGTGTTCACTACTATCGAGATGTGCTGTTACCAAGTCCTTTTGGTGTCAGTGGATAAGGTGAGAGAAATATGTATGTGTATATATTTGTGGGTGTGCATACACACAGAGACATACATTCTCTGTCTCTCTCTTTCTCCATCTTTCTATCCTATGCATTCACATAGATACTTCCAATCCTGATCCCAAACCACAGGTTTTATTCTAATGTCTTGCTTTCAATATTTGTAATGCTATTTTCCAACCATGAGAAACCTGATCCCATTATCACCCACATATTTACTTTTCTTTGTCAATCTGTGTGTGTAACCAATCTCTCTTCTCTGCTTCTGGTGCCACCCCTGCATGCATACCCTCCTCACCCTGTGCCAGACAGGGTGTGTGGCCACCTTCTTCACCCAACTTGGTCTCTGAAATGCCAGGCCCCTCCCAGGCATAGAGGTCTTCTTTACCCTCCTCCATGTCTGACACACTGCATTCGGCCACTTCTCACTGCAAGGGTGCCCCTTCTCCTGCTTTGGGCTCCAACCCTCCATTCTGGGCTACAGGGGCTCCTATATCCCTATATCACCACAACATCTGCCTTGTTCTGACACACCCAGTGGCTTCAGCGTTGACCTGTTCAGGAAGGGAAAGAAAGAGGAAGAGATCCAACAAAAAACTTTCAAAGGGAAGGGACCTTCTCCTTTGTACTATATAAACTTCTTCAACATTATTCCCAATTTCATGTGGTCTTATTTGAGCCTGAACAAAGCAGTGCGTGGAGGCAGGTGATTGCAGAGAAAGCCACTTTCTCCAATGTAAAAACAAGCTCACAAAATGGCCTTTGCAAAGATTTCCCTATCAGATACTTGCGTATTCCCTCTGAGAATGAAGTAGAGGTCCTGTTGTTAGACCTTTCTCACTTTCTATGAAAAAGGCAGAGCTTATGGGCTGAGAGCTTCCTAGAAAGTTGCCCTCAATTATTTAAAAAGTGCTCTCCTTTAGACTGTCTCCTGTCTTTGCCTATAGAAAAGCACTCTGGTTCAGCAGCTAAGCTTAAAAGGAAATATCTGTGGCTTCCCTGGAGTTTTACTACTTATCTGTTTGAGGTGTAGTAGTGAAGAGACTCCATTCTGTCAGTATCCATTACTTGTCTCTACTTCCTCCTAGCTGTATAACTTTTCTGTGGCTCGGCCTTTTCAGGGCAGTTTACTTACCTCTAAAATGAGGATGACCATTGTAACCAGCTCATAGGATTAAATGAGATCATGCATCCAGAGTGCCTTAGGAAAAAGAAACCAATAGGGTTATTTATTATTAACATTTAATATAGTAATTGTCACAATTCAAGCACTAATCAATTAGTTTTTACCCTCTAACTAATCAGGAGTGGAAATATCAAAATGATGCTCCTTATTGGAACAAGGCCTGGTTTATCTTAGTGAACAACTTCCCCTGCTCATTCTATCACTGAAATGGATCCTCACATGAGAGTTCAAGGGGATGGTTATTTGATCTGTTCTATACACACAAGTTTAGAAATAGTGATAAAAACATTGCTCACAGTTAGAATAGAAATTTAGAAAAGCATTTAGATATGTTCTGTATCAAAGACTCTCGTTGACCTACGCTCGAGAGATTTCAGCTGGATTTACCCAAACAGATATCCAGGGGGAACATCATCAGCTCACTTCGGCCCACATCAGGCTGTGCTGCTTCAACATTTCTTGGAAGGGAGCGCATATCAGGCAGGACAGATATTCAGCCCTCAGGTAAAGTAGCTGATGCGAGGAAGTCAATTCATGTGTGGAAGCATCAGTTGTGGCATATTCATCTCACACAGTCAAAGACAACTTCAGAAATGCTCACGTTCCCCCTGCTTTCTTTCTCAACATACCCATTCAATGGGCAAGCTGTAGCAGAATCCTGAGTCTGAGGCAGGATCCTCAGACCTCCCCTATCTTGTCTCTGCTATGGCTGCCTTGTCTGGGGGTGCATTTTGCACCTTCTGTGGTTTGTACTGATCATTTGGGTCCCTGTTTTCTCCAGTCATCCTTTAGCACCCTTGACTTTAGTAAAGAAAACCTCAGAAGTGTGTTTTTGTAACCCATGCATTTGTTAATTAATTCATTAAATTTATTAAACTTATATGTATTAAGTATCACTATGTGCTAGACACTGTGAAAGGTGCTAAGGATACAACTATGGACTGTCTGGCATAGTCTCTACAGCGTCATTGAGCTTTCGGTCCAATAACCAATGAATGCGCTGAACCTAAATGACCCCAGACAGCATCAGCCTGTGAGTAATAAAGCAATCACATTAGCAATAAGTGCCCAGATTTCCCAGTGTCCCTGCAGACCCTCTCTCCATTCTTGTCCACCCTGATCTCTGCCCTAGAGGCTGACCCACATGGAATAAGTCAACAGTTTCCACACCCTCTGCCTTCTGCTTCTCTTAGGCCCACACCTTTGTAAATACTACCTTTATGAAGAAACCCTCCCTGCACTCCCCTATTTGAGTGTGCCATCTGTTTCCTGTTGGGAACTTGACGATCACACAGAGTCACCCTTTCCTATGGGGCTCATCAGAAACCATCTTATATGCCTTCAAGAACATATTCATGCCCTTTGGGTTGCTGTTCTCCTAACCAGGCTCCCTTTGGCATCTCTAGTGTCTGCTGTGTATTTGGAGCATCTGTTTCCTCTGGCTAGCGTCCTACCACTTCTTTAACCACCACTCCACCCAGGGTATTGGAGAGCTGCAAAACAACCCAGGTGCAAACCCAGCATTGCATGACCTTCGGTCAGGGCCGACTCACCCAGGAGGCACAGCACCTAAGGACTTTTAGGGCACCATGAAAATCTTTCATTTCTTTTAAACTCAGAAGAAGAAAGTGAACTTTTAGGTAAAAGAAAATGCTTTATTATATAATATGGATATATTTGTGTTTATTCCAAGACAGAACACAGTCAAGTATATATTTGTGTATGTGTGTGTTTGTGTGTGTGTGTGTGTAAGAAGGGGCTAATGAAAACAAAAGTGCATGCCCAGAGCCCACAAAAGTCACGATGCCTCCAGTTCCCCAAATCTGTGCATGAATCCTGTAGGAAACTGGAGGCTATAATATCTCCTTCTTTTAATGTTCTACTCTTATTTAAGCATTCATGCACCCTCATTTTTTCATTCTTTAGTAGAAAATCACTCATGCTCAACTCATACCTAAAGATGTCTTACAAGGCAACTAGTGATCACTTCGTGCTATTTATCCAGCCAAGCCTGAATGACTTTAGGACCTCCACTACATGGCAACTGCAATATCAGGTGAAAGGAGCTGGGTGATTAAAGAAGTTCACAGGCGCTCTGGTGTCCCCCATCCCAGATCTAGGGGATCGGGAAGGGCTGGCAGAGGTGGTTTCTACGTTGAGACCTGTGGTATGAGTAGGCTATGGGTTAGGGAAGGGAGTACCTGCAGAGGGAAGGAAGTGTTTGAAGGCCATGCAGTGAGTGAGAACAGGTACATTGGGGATCTATGGTAGGAGGGAGGGGGAGAGACGGGGTGGAACAGGTAGGCCCAACTCAGAGAAGGCCTTTGAGTGAGCATGGACATTAATCTGTCCATGAAAATTGCAGAGCTAGTTAGTTTTGCATCTTAGAAAGTTAACCCCAGATACGTTATCGAGAATCTAGAGAAGCAGTAAGAATGGGGCAAGGTGGGCATGGGGAGAGCGGCTGTGGGTTGCTCCAAGAGCAGGTAAGTTGATTGTCCGAACTTCATGAATGGCAGGAGAATTACCTGATATTTGGTGTAGGAAGTCAGCAGCAATTTGTTAATGAGTTAGAAGGAAAATTGAGTGGGAAGGGAGTTTTAATTCCTCCCAGACTTACTGGGAGGTCCTAGAGACTCTGGAGTAGAAACAAGTATAGAGGTTGGTGAAAGAGAGAGTGGGACAGAGAACTCGGATTCATCCAGGCAAAGGTTTTCTACCCTTAGCATTAACTCCTTTGTTCCAGAGATATTTTTGAGTACCCGCTACATGGTAGGTAATCAGGATGTATTGATAATAAGGAATCAATGCAGATAAGAGGATTCCTGCTCTTTGGTACTTCCAGATAGTGAGAAAGATAAACATAAAACATCCACTACAGTAAAGATTACACAAGGTGGGTACATGGCTCTCTGACAATGTATTGCAGTGGGATTGCACTGATCATGGATGTGAAGGAAGATTTCCTCAGTAGAGTGTTGGTTGAACTGACCCATGAAGAATGTATATGCAAGGCAGAGAGTGGGTATGTTTTTCCAAACAGATGGAACATCTTGTATAAGTTCAGTGTAAAGACAGAGTGCAATGCTTTCGTGGAACGATGTGGCAGGCTCGCAGGGGGCAGGGGAACGCGTATGCCAGGATGAAGCTAGAGAGGTATACACGAGCAAGAGCAAGCAGAACCTAAACTGGTTAGGGTATGCAGTTACCCTAAGTCACAGTAAGAAGCTTTATTCTACAAGTTCGCCTTAAACACTGGCAGGGGTGGAGATGTACCAATCTGCATTTTTTAAAGCTCTCTCTGACTGTGGGGTAAAGCATAAACATAAGAGTTGACAGTGGATGTCAGTTAGCAGGCTGTAGCAGAGGTCCAGGCAAATGATGACAATAGCTTGACCTATGTGATGATGGTGGCAGTGGAGGAATGTTGACAGACTCGAGAGATCTTTAGGAGGTAGAATAAGCAGGACTTCACAATGGATGGATTCATTCTGGGTGGTGAGGGAATGGAAGGTGTTACTGCTGACATCTGGAATTTATGGGAGTGCCATGCATTGAGACAAGGAACACCAGGACAGGGCCACGGGCATCAGTGGCAATGGGAGGGTAGGAAACTGGGAAAGGTAGGTTCAATTTTAGGCAGGTTGAGTTTGGGGAGACTTTTTTGAATCTGAGTGAAGACATCTACCCGGCTGCTCATTATGTACTTATTATACAACACATGTGACCTAGTCCTTAACCGGAGTATTACTCCTTTGAGGACACATTCCATGGTTTTCTCAGTCATGAGGGGGTGATTCATAACTTTTTAAATAGTTGAAACTGTAGTTCTTGATGACAAATAAAGTCAGCTTGCCCTGAGGGGGACTGTCAATAATTTTGCTGTATAAGGATGAGTGACAAACTCTTCTCTGCTCTGGGGGCTCTGTCCTAGCATTAACTCAATTAATCTCTCACCCAGGATCCCTGAGGGACAAAGCCTTTTGTCACTCCAAAGGTGACATGCCTTCTGCTCCTGGTACTTAGATTCAGCATCGATTAACCCTTGGACGGCTTCCCAATGCACTTCTGGTAAAACTCCCAAATCTTTGCGACTTGGCCCTGCCTGTCCCTTAGGCTTCTCTACAATTTAGGCCCCTTGCTCAATTGGTTTTAGCTGCACTGACCTATTTTCAATTCCTTTCACAAGCTCATTCCTGCTTTGAGACCTTCACACAGGCTTTTTTCTCACTCTTTTCTTGGCTACCCTCTCCCCGTCCTTCAGATCCCAACTTAAATGCCACCTTCTCAGAGATGTCTTCCCTGCCACCCACACCCTCCCATCTAAATTAGATCTTCCATCCATTCCTTATTCTCTTTCTTGTGTTCTGTTCTTTTCTATAAAAGCACATATCGCAGACAGTAACTGTATATCCATTTGTGTGTTTGTCTGATGTCTGTGTCCCCAACTTAGTTATGATCTATAAGACAGCTCATGTCTAATATGTTCTTGGATACGAAACCAGCAATAGCACTGTGTTTATTCAACAAATGAATGAATGGATGAATGAATAACTGAAGTGCCCACCCTGTGCAGGCATTAATCTAATCAAGAAGGACATGTGAGATACAACCTCTATGCTCGATGCCCGGTGGGGAGAGGTAAACTTGGTCCCAATACAGGGTGGCGTGTGCTGTAGTGGGTATACACACAAAGTGATGGTGAAGGATAGAGCCACTGCACCCTGACTCTCCCTGTGAGCACTGAGAACGAACTGCTCCATGGAAAGGTAGCAATTGAGTTGGGTCTTTACAAATAAGCAGGAACTCCCTAGGAGGAAGTGGAGGAGGAAGGGCAGATAGACAGAGGTTACAACTGTGTGAAGGTGAAGAGCTGTGAAAAGAGGGTAATGCTTTTTGGGCAACAGTGAAACATCTGGCTTGTCTGAACAGGTGATGGAAGGGAAGGAGAGAGATAGATATCCCTGGTAAGGGATGTCAGAGCAATCTGGAAAGTTCATGCTGTTTCTTTAGACTTTATCCAACAGAGAATGGCAAATCACTGGAGATTTCTAAGCGAGCAGTAAGATGGTCAGTCTTCTGTCTCAGTAAGATGACGCTGGCAGGGGGGCCTGTGTATGTATGTGTGTTGGTGGGGGTGGGGGTGGAGATGGGGTGATGCCTGGAGTCAGGGACCTGGCACAGGAATCGGGAGCCCACGTGGGAGCTGGTACCATGGCAGTGTTAGTGGAGAAAGACAACACAGGATGGATTTTAAAGGATGTTTAGGAGGTTGAATCATTAGGACTTGAACTTAGTACACTCTAAAGTCATTTTCAGCCCCAACATTCCATGACCCATACATCTATTAACTCCTGCTTGGGCCTCAGAATTTGGATGAAACATATTCCTAAAATGTTTCTGTTTTTCTGAAAGTAAACTCAAGCTACTTATCTCTCTTAGATTAAAACACAACTGAACTATGCATTATACAAAAGATTACATTCTTTCCCTGGGATGGGGCCAGAAATGTCATGAGGAAAGTGCTCTGATTGAGCCACTTGGGATAGGACGGTGCAATGGACAATTTATGCTGAGTCTCATACCAAAAGCATCCTAATAAGGCTTTTCTGCTCTCTTCTTATGACTTGGCCTTAGATGAATATACTGTGAGAAAAAAAAAAAAGTTCCATACTTAATTTGGGGCAGTGGGAGGAATGGACATTTCCATAGCTCTCCTTTTTCGTTGTTATGAATATGTATTTTTTTGATGTATAAATTTAGTGGAGTTTAATAGCAATCAATGAATGAATTTAGATGTAGTAGACTTATGAATTGCCAGAAGGCTAGGACGGAGTAGGAGGTAATATAAGCCAAATGGTAGCTTATATTAAGCTGGGATGAAACTGGGAACCACAGAAAGAGAACAGGTCTGAGGAATGTTTAAGCAAATTAACAATCTTTGAGTGACACGAAAGCACATGAATTCAGGGAGAACGTTTAGGTGAGTGTTTATTAGGTCTTCATGAAGTCCTTTCTCAATTGTCTTTAATGTGTACCATCAGGAGAAACCAAAGATGGAGGAAATTCCTTCCGTGTTCCAAGGGATGGTCCCCTCCAGGGTCCTGTCAAACAGCACAGGGAGGACAGGGAGGGGGAGAGTGTGACCAGCCAAACTGTAACTATTCAGCGGCTTCAAAGAAAATTTCCTTATCCTTGCCAATGAAGTATTTTTCTTTTTGCAGCGAAAAATCGTGGAAAAAATATGCAAAGCCATAACAAGTCATTTGAAAAAGTTGGGGGAAGGGGATTATTCACATGCTTTAAATAGTAATTTGTTGATTTATTTCACTCTCAGGAGAAGAAACATTTCCAAGAATAGTTTCCCTTATTTCCAGAAAAGCCTTTCTATATACTTCAAGTGTCTCCAGGACCTTATCTTGTACCCGAGACACAAACACTGTATTAAAAATAGTTTCAAAAACTATTTAGTTAGTTAAAGTTTGTAGCGCATGATCCTTGCTTAACATTCCTCATTTTTCTGCAATGGCTTTAACTAAAATAGATACAAAGTAACAGATTAATTGTGTTACTCAGAGTCTGACCTCAGAATCGGGGCCTTCGGAATAATTTTAACCTAGGCCATATGTCCAGTTCCTTCAGCTAATTAATTATTAGCTACTCATTTCTCACAGTTTCTACACTTGATTCTAGTGCCAGCTCCCATGGGCTGAGTCATTTAGCATGAACATCTTAGTCTTCCTCATCCATAAAACAGAATTTATATTACAGCCTTCCATATAATTTATGTTGTAAAAGTTAACTAAAAACAAAAATGTGATTTTCAGTGTGTGTGTGTGTGTGTGTGATGATATGGCAACAAAAAAAATTTTTTTTTAATGATCAGCTATTCTTTTGCAAAGCTATACCCTTACAGCTATACTATTACTGAAAAATTTATAAATTATCAATTTCATAAACAAAGGTATCTATTATACTTTCATAAAACCCTCAAGTCTTTGCAATCATGAGGTCTAAATTCGAATCTTCTCATGCTTTGGGGAGCCAGGGGTCACTGTTCCCAGCATAGCATCAAGATTCAGAACATGACTCCTCTACTTATTAGTTCTGTGACAGTAGGCAGTTTATAACTTCTCTGTGTTGTATTTTCCTCTTTTAAAAAATGGGAATAATAGTAGTAGTTTCTTCATAACTTTTGTCGTTATCGTTTACTGATTGGTAGATGTTTTTGACAAATGGAGGAGTCACGAATGATTTCCTTATTTCTGACAAGGATAACTGGGAGTTTGTGGTGCCATCAACTGAAGTATGATTGTATTAGTCCATTTGCGTTGCTATAAAGAAAAATACCTGAGGCTGGGTAATTTATAAAGAAAAGTGGCGTATCTGGCTCCCAGTTCTGCAGACTGTACGAGAACCATGGCACCAGCATCTGCTTCTGGTGAGGGTTTCAGGGGAGCTTCCGATCAAGGCGGAAGGGGAAGGAGGAGCAGGTGTGTCACATGGTGAGAGTGGCAGCCAGAGAGGGAGGAGGTGGCACCAGGCTCTTTTAAAAACCAGCTCTCACATGAAGTCATAAGGGGAGAACCCAGTCACTATGGTGGGGAGGGCACCAAGCTATTCGTGAGGGACCCACCCCCATGACCCAACACCTCACGCAAAGGCCCCACATTCAACACTGGGGATCAAATTTCAACATGAGATTTGGAGGGGCCAAACCACGTCAATGAACTATAGAGATAAAAGCAGATATAAAAGGAAGGCCGCCATTATGATGTGCTCATTTGAGATGCCTGCCAATTCTGTTAGACATGAGGGATGTTCAATGTCGATTTGAAAATAAGCCTAAGACTTTATAGGTCTCAGAGTCAGTCTATTTTCCTGAAATAGTGCACTGTATTGAATGGCTCAGGAAACTTTGGGCCATTAAAGGTAGACTTTCATGTGGTCCAACTTTTAAGTTATACAGTTGAGGAAACAATTCTTTAGGTCGCACTATTTGTGATAAGGTAGCCTATTACAATGGTGGCTTCCAATGAACCACACCTACTGGTATTCACACACGTGTGTGGCCCCTTCTTGAATCTATGATTCACTGTAATGAATGGCATTTAGCAAGAGTGACACGGTGCTACTTCCAAGCCTAAGGCTTAAGATGACTTGGCAACTTCTACTTTTGTGCTCTTGGAATTCCTTAACCCCATTAAGAAGTCTGGTTATGCTGTAGGAGAGTCCACATGAAGAGGCCACATGGAGAGGGAGAAGTCCTGACATGTCATGGAGAATGAGGAAGTCCAGCTGACCCAGTGCTCCAATCCTAGGTGACCCACTTGATGTATGCAGTATGCAGTGATTACCCTCAAGACTGGGCTTCATTGAGTCCTGCCAACTCATAGAACCATAAGAGATATAAAGTTTTTTAAACCACTAAGTTTTTTGGTGATTTGTTACATTGCAATAGAAATTAAAAACAATGGGAGAATAAGGACAAAACTCTAGCTCTTCTGAGCTCTAGAACAAAGGTCTTCTAGGACAAGGAATTCATGCTATTATATTTTACTCTTAACTTTCACAAAAGCTTAATATAGAATGCAGAGTGAATAACTATACTTCTTTGTCACTCATTTGTTTAACTGCACAATTTGCTAATAATTAAATTTTTAATGAAAACATATGGTATATCCTGGATTTAAGGACAGCTTTCTGTTAGTTAGCCATGAGATAGACTTTCCATCCATCCATCTGTCCATCCATCCATCCATCCATCCATCCATCCATGTATCCATTCACCTACGTATTATCTATCCATTTATATCTTGCTACCAAAGAACTAGAATGCAATTGTGTATCAAACATCTGTTTTACTCTGTGGCTTTCTGGGCTATGAGGAAGTGTAGGAGAGGTGAAATGAACAAGCCAAAGCTTTGCTTTCCTTATCACTTCAATTTTAAGTCTTTATAATCCTCATAAGGAGAATATCAATGGTAGCAGTGTTAGACTGTTGAATGTCTAAAACTTTTATTGAATTTTAACTGTTCAAGAAACATGGTTGCTTAAAAAAATACCCAGAACTTCAAGACAATAGTCACAATCTTCTGAAAATAAACTCCTCTCTAAGTAAGTGGAGTTTAGATGATGACAGCATGTCTTTCCTTAAGGAGGCAACGTTTATCTGGCATGTGTCTCTGAGATAAATCATTTTCTCCTTTTAATTAATTTATTTTTTTGATGTGCAGTCCTGTATGTTTGTGGGTTCAATATTAGATATCACTGCGCAATCTTATTCATTTCTATATTAGAATTATATTTGTTTGGGAGCTGCTCATGGCATCTGACAGCTTGACAAGGCTTGTTGCCATGGAAAACGTTTGTGATGTTATATAAATATATTCCTAGGTCATGAGTTGCCATGTATTTTTTGGACATTGATGCTAAGAGGGAAATGACTAAACATCTTTTTTTAGGAAGGAAGAATAACATAGTAAACAAACAATAATAACAAATAATAAATATATGTGTACCCGGTAAACTGGTTCTCTATTTTCTTAAGCATTAGACTTATGTTCTAACAAGCCTTTTAGCTATAAAAGTTCATTTATTGCAAAGGCTTTTCCCCCTTAAAATATTCTTATTACCAGTCATTTTGCAATATTAATGGTTCCACTATTAATAGACTGAGAGACAAGGGAGCTATTATTCTTGCTTTCTATCTGTTATTCCATTAAGTAAGACTGCCAACCTCTGACTGCTAGCAGCTCTATAATGAACCATGTGCTCAAGCCACGGGGTATATCCTAAGTAAAAGTTGTCCTCACATGTTGTTTTTGGTGCATATTATGACTAGACAGGAAAAAGGTACAACAACAAGATGCAAGAGGGGGGAAACACGCCATTCAGGTTAGGATCTAAAATAGTCGTTTTCTTTGGATTTGATGGGAGGTGGAGAAATGTTGAGGAAATGATGTGGAAAGTCATGGGTGAATGTCTGTAATTTGTCCCTTTCTTATGACTGATGCCCTTTGTGAGAGCTCCAATGGTACCTACAATCTGACATACACAAGCCTGTTATCCATGCTTGCTTTCTCTAACACACTATCATTTATTCTACCTGCAATGAGCCCTGCCAGGTTCTTATGCTTGGGCAAACACTGACTACCTTAGGAGTCAGTGTCAGCTGCCTGTTGGGAGGCTGCCTGCACGATTACACTGCGGCCTCTGCTGCTGCTCTCCTCTGGAGTCAATAACGGATGTTACACATAACACCTCCTTATGCCAAAACCGAGAGTGTGCAGGACCCGGATCTGTAAAAATGCCATCTTTCTTTAAGTGAGCACAAAGTGGTTTTCTACCACAGAGTCCAGATCCACTGATGACTTGCAATCTCTTGTGAGATGAGCCACAAATGTTTTTCACTAAACAAAAGTCCACCCATCTATGAATTGTGTGCTTTTAAAAAGGAATTTGCAGAAACCAGTTTATTCTCTGATAAGATCGCTCCTAGTCACTTGAATTATTTTGGGCTTTCTTGAGTGAGAAAGAAAGACTGGGAGTTAAGCTATCTATATTGCCCTGGGTATCTTACCTTGTACTAAGATTGTGCCACACAAGGCAACATCATCTCGTGTGTGTAGAAAGAAAAATAAACAAAAGTTGAAGGCACATTGGTAGAGAAAATATGAACGTATTTGTGTTTTTTAAATTTTTTTTACTTGATTTTTATCATTGCAAATGACTTTTGCAAACATCATCTCCTTTGTTTCTCCCCCAAATCATGCAAGGTATGTAGGCAGGTAATATTTTACCTATTTTGCAGGTGAGAAAATAGAGATTTAGTGATTTAGTCAAGTCACACATCATGTAAGTGGCAGATGTCTGCTTTTCACTAAACAGTATAACTTGCTAGCAAAGTGTACAGGTCTTAATATACACAGAATTTGTTCTGACATGGTGTCCCCATGCTCAGCTGAGGACCTATTTTCATTAAGAAATCCTCAACCAAGGATGCAACCAGCAGAGGAATAACTAGGTGGAAACTCACTTCTCCATGGCTTTTTTGTCTCCACTGCCTGCTGTGGAAATTGATCCAGGTAGAAGGTTGCCTACTTTGGCAACCTTTACCTACTGCGGAGGTTGATCTCTTTGGGTGAGATGCCCTGTTGTTTTTCTCTCTACATGCTTGAAGCTTTCATTGCACTGGAAAACTAAAGGGACAGAAATAGGAAGGATTTGATGACTTTCAAACCAAGGAAAGCAACTCATTTTCTTTTTAAACATAGCCCTCTGACTAATTTTTACTGCTGTTTATCCTGGTAATTCTGTCTGCAGAAAAATGATGCAAAAGTAAATTTTTGCTTGAATTTCCTCCATTCTCTAATTTACTTCACAGATACAAACATATATCATGAGGAGGTAAAAGGGTAGATCCAGATCTACAAGTAAATTGGAGAAAAAACCTTTTCAATTTTCCCACCTTGTTTCTTTAACATTAATGTTTTTAATGTATAATTTTAAACTTTTCAGATTAAATAATGTACCTTAATTTAAAAAAATAGAGCTGTTTGTGGTTTTAGACAGCCCTCAGCCTTTGTGCATAAGAGTGATGGGAAATTATAATAAAATCTGAAATTAAAATGTGGTTAGACATGTTCAAACATTCTATTTTGCATACTTTCTTCTGATATTCAGTTTCCATTTTCTTTAAAAATACACACAAAACATAGTCATTGATTTTAAGCATATTGTATTCCAAACATTTTCAAATAAGTAATTTCATTTATTCCAGAGAAATATTAGTATAGCTAATAGAACTAATTTATAAATTATCTAGCTTTTCTCCTTTCAGGCATATGATAGAATTGTCTTTCCCCACCACTTTGAAGGTAGAGGTAGCCATGTGACTTGCTTTAATTAAGGAAATCTGAGCAGAATTGACATGTGTCACTTCCAGGCAGAAATATTTCATTGCTAGTGCAAATTTTCTTCTCCTACAGCAATCATGAAAGCACAAACATACAGCTTCCATAAGCCTGGGTACTTGAGAAACAACCATAAAGAATCATTAGGTGTTGGTGCTTATTTGTTATTGTAGCATAGCCTATCCTATACTGACTGATAGAGCATTTTAAAAATGAGGAAATAAAGATTAAGGGAAATGAAGTGACTCATTCAAATTGTCATAACAAAGTTGTAAACCAAGTGTTCAGATTCTTATATTATGGATTTGCAACCGTGATCCAGGATAATATGTCCACCAGGAAGGAACCTCAATATTAAGTAATACCTGATTTAAAGCACATGTGTTATATGTGTCCACACACATAATCATTGGTTCTTTTGTTTGAATCTAAAAATTAGATTTCCTAAAGGAATAGTCAGGTTGCATGTTAAAATGAGCAAAGTATAACTCTCCTAACACAAGTCATTTCATAGATAAACAGAATTGCAATGTTGCAACTTTCTAACTATCTGGAACAGTGAGGTCACTGGGTTACTTAAACCTTCCAGCTTTTTCATTCAGACACATCAGCAGATAACTCCAAATAGGTACTTCTACCTAAATACTTATTATGAGAGATTGAGAAGGGAAATATCAACCAAGAAGACAGTTCCTAGAACATTCTGTGACTGGATGAGGCTTCTAACATAATTGTAAGAAGCTTAGAAAATACGCTTGCCATTTACATTGATACCCATAGATCCCTGTCATCTGGACATACTGATCTACATTCAAGTAAAAGTGTACTTTGCAAACAGGCTTTTAGTTGAAATATATTTTTGCAAGATTTCATTACTTGGCAGCCAAATTTCTTCTTTTATACTAAAGAGATTTTTTTTTTCAAACAAATTTAATATCTTGGCCTCTTCAAAGTCACACAAATTTCACACTCAGTTTTCACTTTGTGTTCGCTCTTACTGCTGATATTTTAATATCCCTTGTTTAACTACTTTTTATGTCATTTCTTTTTGGTTTTTTGGCAGCCTGTGTCCTATTTCCTTTAAGCTTTAACCAACGCCAATTACTTTATTTCTTTACCTGATGTTTTGCTCATTTCCTCCATAAGCTAATCTTTTAGGATTTATGGAGTATATATGATTTCTTATTTGAAATAGTCTTAGGAGCAACAGCACTCAAACTCTACAGGAAACAGGAACATTTTTTATAATAGTCATTATACTTTTAAGTGGCAGAGTGATCACAACTCACTTAAATCTTCAATTCCTCAGTTTCCCCACATACTAAATATGAATAACTGCCATCTTTCTCATTTAAACTCAGGGTCTATTTTTTGGGAAAAAATGAAATTGTGTTCCTAAATATCTTTCAGTCTTGTGAAAATAACTATATATAAGATATGTGAATCCAACCTGTATACACTTAGGATAATGTCATTTAAAACAATTATGCTGTAACATTTGGAATGAGCTATCATGTTCAAAGTTCAACAGAATTTCCAAGTGTTAAAGTAAATCACAAGTTGATTTCACAAAGGCCTCATCAGAACTGCATCATTTTAGATATCATGTCTGAAAAAATAGATATTTTAATTTTAAAACTTCAGAGCAAAAAACAAAAGAAATTTGATTATCTGAGTTAAGTATAATATTATGTGCTATTTCTGGAAATATCCTTGGTATTAATAAAAATTTACAGCTAACATTTCTTACAGTGTTTACTGTATTTCAGTTCCTATGCAGGTGTTTATTACCTTATCTCAATTATTTTAATCTCTCTCACAGCAACCATATGAACTAGGTTTTATACTTATCATCTCCATTTTACATATTCAGAAATAGAACCAGAGAAGTTAGTACACTGGTTCAAGGTTACAGAACTAGTAATCAGCAGAGTTTAGATTTGAATCCAGGAAGTCTAATCCCAGAGCCCACATTTTTAACCACTCTTCTATAACCTTTTATCATTATTGGTCAAATTATTATGGAAAATTTATGGAAAGATTCCAGGTTACTGAACAAAACCAAAGGACAATATGACAGGTTCTCTACCTCAGAAGTTTCATTAATAATGTCCCTCCAGAGTAGAGGGATGTGGAAGTCCCTAACCTGGATCAGAAAGTAAAGGGGTAACCCTAGTGTTGGGAAATCCCCAAAGCACTCCAAATGATGTAGGTTTGCTTGAAGCTCAATTCATTTGGTCTCACAGAGAGAAGATTAAGAAGAATATTACAGTTGAGTTAGAACATTTTAAAAAATGTCATGAGATAAAGGAAGGAGGCTGACTCTGGGTTGACCCAAAGATGGAAACAAGGGCCTTTTAAAAAGAATTACAATGTGGAGACAGATTTGGAACTAATTTGTTGATCAACCATCATTCTATGAACATTGTAATCATCCATAGCTTCTCTGGAGTGCTGTCCACAAACAGAGCAGAAGGTGAAAATCTGTTATCAAAAGTCTCTCTGATTTTTGATGGATAATTGTGTGTCCATAGTGGTTATTGGGGAACTTTAAAAAGAGTAAGAGCAACACTAGCATTGGGAAGAAGCCAGAGCTAGTAGAATCTATCATGTGGACTTACATAGAACCCTGGTCCCCCCGTCTAGCACCCTTAGCATGTGTATGTAGGAAGAGTACTTAATGAAATGTCTGTTGCTCCCTATAATTTGAGTAACATTGTTTGAAGTATTCTCAGTTATAAGTGCAGAAGAAAGATTGACTAATTGTTTAAAATAAAAAAGCACATGTCAGCTCACGTTATTCAATTTACTTAATCGAACAGACATAAAAACTACTTAGGAAACCTACATCTACACCTATGTCTGTATATATTTTATCTATATGTCTTTTTTCCCTCAAATCGTCTCATCATCTGGAAATTGAAAGTGCTTAGACTGGAAGTCCTATTCAGTCAGGGATTCTCTATTCACTGTTGAATTTCCAATACCTAACACAGAAGCCCACACCTAGTAGGACCTCCATAAATAGTTGTTGAATGAATCACAGTTAATACAGTAGGTAGTCATTCCCAGGAATTGTATAAAATGATGATCTGGAGTGAACTGAGCTTATTAAGTTATAGGACTCCTGGAAGTATTTTTAATCTTTCCTGTCATATTATGCTTTGATACCAAAGACTTGAGTTCCAAACGTAAGAAAATTGGAGATAAGTGGTCTAGACAGTTCTGGTTAAAACAGGGATCTGTTCATCTGTTCTAAGGAAAGAGTCTTTCTTTTCCAGTTTCAGCTAAGCTTGGTTGTATTTCCAGAAAGCCTTATTTTCATAAAAAGAGGTTTGCACTGCAACTTGAACAGAGTATGGCAATATTAGTGAGCAGACTTCTGGATTTAACAGCTTTCTTAAAAATTAAGAACATAGAAACAGACAGCCTGTGGGATACCACTAAGAAATTTTTCATTATATCTAAACAATTGAATGTCAATGCTAATAACTGATTCCTACTAGCTTCCATTCTTTTCCAACAAAAAGGAAACCATTTATTCACACTATAATGTGTCCTTCATGTGAAACATTCTAAGTTGTACTAATGTCTTGCAGATGATGCTGTCAAGAAAGGTTTCTGACCTTGGAACAACTACTGAACAACTTGGGAGTTGGTTATCCTATATTTATTCTATTCCTTTCTCAGAACACTTGATGTGTTCCTAGCTTGTGAATAAAGTACATATACAATAGACACAAACCAAATACAATAAGGGGAAATGAAAGGCCACATTGGTGGTATTACTACTAATGATTTGGCTGGCCTATTGTCAGAATGTTCTGTTCTTATTTCTCTTATTTCTCCATGACTTTTGAAACTGTAAAGCTTTAGAAAATGAATTATATGTCTCATTCATATGAAAGCAGATAACTATAAATAAATAAAAATAGAATATGCTTTAACTTATTATTTAATATGCCTTGAATGTTACAAATAAGAAAATGCTGGGGGGAAAAAAAACCCAGAGCATTAAATACTATCACTTATATAGTTACATTGATTATAAACTGACCACTAAATGGTGATGTCCTTGCTGAATGAACATTCAGGACTGGAGAGCAATCCCCCTAGCAATGCTGCAGAAATGAAAACATTGCATTAAAAACAAAAAGAGAAATTCAAGTGAAGCAACTAGATCAATTCAGACCTATTATGGCTTACCTCCCATATTGTGAAAAGGATAGAATATCCTCATGAAACTCCAAGACTCTTTACTTCATTTCCTTGAAGATAAACAGATTAATCAGTCAACAACTAATTACTGAATTATCTATCAGATGCATAGATGCACAACACTATACTAAATTGAGGTAAGCCATGCCAAGATAAATGCCTTCATTTGCCTTAAAATTAACCCCACGACTCTAATAATGTCATTTTACAGAATACATAAACCCAAATCAGTGATTGATTTTTCAGGCATGTGAATTTGAAAGCTTTGATTGAAAACGTTCTAAACATTTTTAATCCCTTTTTCTTCCTACCCATAACAGTAAAACTGAGAATAAGCACTTACACAACCTGGCCAAATATTTAGATAAAGAATGAGTTCGTAACCAGCAATATCTTAAAATGTGTTTGAGTTATTCTATATGCTATTTAAATAGTTAAACTGTCAGCCTGGGATTTTGTATATATTCCTCATTAGGTTGCCTCAAAGACCCCAGGGTAGGTATATCTGCATTTTAAAATTTTGTATTTTTCCATGGTTTATATACCCCATAAAATGCCTTGAGAACTTTATGAGGGATGTTACATTAATATGTGTTATTATAAATATGATTTAAATATCTAAAGCATTACAGAGTGATTACTGTTCAATAAGGCAGCGTGCATAAAAGGGTTATCTCCACACTGTGCTTAGGTTTCTACAATATAATATAATGAATTGTTCAATATAGTTTGCATGCTATTTGTCTCTGTTTCTTCCTAGGCTCAAGGGAAGCTGATGTGCAATCCTCTAACAAGGCGATCATAAATTGTGGAACAATAAACAGCCCTTGAGATTTTTAGATAGTATGTGGTTAGCATGCAATCCATCTTGGGAAACTTGATTTAAAACCTCAAAGGAGCCTCGTTGACAATGCTCAACATTGTTTTAAACTGCTGCTAAATCAATTAGTGCATTAGAGAATCCTAATGTCTCTGCCTCTCTCGTAGCCCGTCCCAAGAATTCTGGCTGGTTATTTTGTAAAGAAAAAGATTTAGGGAGACACTGCATGGATGCACATGGATTCCCTGGAAAACATTAAAGATAATCCTGCATGAAAGAAGGGATAAGCCAACCTCCCTAAATCATCAAGATCGATGTAGGCGTCATCTTCAAAATTCAGTTCAATTTTTCTGAATTATCCTCACTGTAGCCAAGAAGGATATATTAAACAAAAGGTAACTATTATTCTAAAATCAGGGCTATGAGATTAAATAGTAAAAAAAAAAAAAAAGCTTAAGAGACAAGTTTTTTTTTTTTTTTGGCTTTATTGTACACATTTCCTTTAGTGTATATAATGTATATTGTAACTACATTCATATTATTTTGGAGGACCTCAAAATATTTATAGTTACTTTTCTAATATTCATACATTTATTAACTTATAAAGTAGCACCTAAACTTCAAAGCCAACAATAAACAAATCCCTCCTAATGGAAAGAGATAATATCAATAATTTCTTCGTTCATTATAGATTATTTAATCTTTTTTTAGCTGCACTAAATGTAATAATTAACAACAATTGCTATGCGAGGAGGAGGAGTATGACCTCCTCCCAATTTTATAGTATTTCTTCTTTTCCTTTTATTTTTCCTCATTAATTTACTGAAGACAATTCTTGGGCAATTCCTTGTCTTTCTTTCCATTTTCTGTTATGGTGCAATAGTCTTGCTTTCTCAGTATCTCACAGAGCCAGCTAGTTCCTATTTCCTGCAGGGTTAAATCGAGGATTGTACTGAGGGGAAAGCCTCCTGATATAGTTCTCAACCACACAAGTTCTTTCCTTTTAAGGCAAGTTCACTCAATTTAGGTAACCAGGGCTAATTGACTGGATTAAGAAACAAAGCAAAATGAAACAAAGGAGTTAATCAGTCCAACTAATTGAGTTTCTTTTTGTTTTTCTTTAAACAATGCTAACTTTTTTAACTGACTTAAAAAAATTTGGTAGCCTGTTTTGGTGACATATAAACACAACCAATGTTTTTCTCAGCCCAAAGTTAGTTTCTGGGGAAAAAAAGAGAAAGTTTCCTGATTTTATGCCTGTATTATTTCCTTTAAGAATGCATAGGGTATGATTTTTCTGGAAGTAATCTAAACTTCACATAACTCTTTTATAAAATGGGAAGCCCTATCATATCAGCTTTCATATGAAATGGAAAGCCGTAAAGGTTTTTCCTCGCTCTCCAAATAATTGAAGAAGTATTTAAATAGCCTGATTCATAATTTAAAGAGAGGATGAAGCTCATTTTTCTAACCCACAAGTATTATGGACGATGTTATATTTCACTTCCTTTATAATGTTATTTCTAGACAAAGCGAGATATAATTGATTAATTTCTCAGTGATGTACATCTCTTGTTTCATTCTATTGCTCCTTTTTGGGGTCATTAGTATCTTCAGGCAATAGATTACAATATGATTGAACATAATTGTTCATGAGCTTTTAAAAGTTATTACTCTCGTACGTATGTTTATGTCATATGTATGTTTGTTTGGTCCTCATTCCAATGCTAATGATGGGGTTCAGGACACACCACCCCAAAACAGGTCCCCTGGGCATTTGAGAAAACAGCAGAAGTAAGGAGATCACTCTCGCCTTCCCTTCATGCTTTTCCCCTGAGGCCTGTCGTGAGACCCTCTTTTGAGAAGGTGCTACACCCAGAGGAAAGGGACATCCTTATCTTGGAAGACGCAAGGGCGTAGAGAAGAAACTGAACAAACAAGCCTTGCTACGTTCCCCACAGTTTATTACCGTAGGATCATGCTTTCGTATCCAATCATACTTCTCTATTACCATCCCCTTCCCCATCAAACCCAGAATAAAAGTATACAGTTTTACCTGCTTCTTTGGGTCTTCATTTCTGAAGGCTCTTGTGTCACATAACACTTATATTAAATAAATTTGTATGCTTTTCTCTTGTTAATCTGTCTTTTGTTACAGGTGCCTCAGCCATGAACCTAGTGATGGATGAGGAAAAGAAATCTTTTCCTGCCCTACCCTGTAGTGGAATTTGGCAGATATTCTCATTCTATGTGAGTAAAAATGGAGGCACAAAGTGGAAAAGCATGCAAAGGAACAGAGAAAAGCCAATGCCCAAATCATGCAATTTAAATATTGTAATAACTTTTGTAGTGTTTTGATTGGAAAAGAGGCTTATAGGAAAAGTTAAGAGAATGTTTTGATATTACATGTCAGTTAAAAATTTTCCAAGAGTTAATTCTCACACTTTCTCTCTTTGTTCTCTTAGGTATCAATGAAACGTTCCTTTTGTACATGTTGGTGCTTGCCAAACGCAGCTGTATTTAGTTTAGCAGTCCTTAATATAGAAAGGGAATCTGATTGCAGAATTGGTTTTGGTAAATCCTATTCCCATGTTATCTTTTATGGAACCTAAATAACAACTTCCTTGCAGCCAAACCATGTAGTGATCTCAAAATCTAACAGAACTGGCCACACAGCAGGGCCTCGATAGGTAGTAACTGTTTCATTGTTTATTACAGAAACCACTTTTGTTCAAAACATGAAATCTCAAGATATATGGGGAAAAATGACATGGCAGAGCTTCCTTCTTGTCATTTCCTTTCTGCAGTGAACTGATCCAAGTATCTCTTCTACAATTTGTCCTTTCATCTCATTCAGGTGTTTCTCTGTACTCCAGCCTGCCCACATTTTTAGGTAATCAGAGTCTTAGGACTCAGTTTGTCAGTTATTTTGGTCCACTCTGATTATATTTCCTGAAGATTTTGGCTAGTGCATGATCATTTCTTTTCTTGTTAGTATCTTTTTTTTTTTTATTTCAGCATATTGTGGGGGTACAAATTTGAAGGTTTCAATAAATGCCCTTTCCTCCCCTCCCCCCACAAGTCTGAGTTTCCAGCATGACCATCCCCCAGATGGTGCACATCTCACTCATTATGTATGTATACACCCGCCCCCCTCCCCCCTCCCACCTGCCCAATACCCTATTACTGTAGTACCTATGTGTCCACTTAGGTGCTGCTCAGTTAATACCAGTTTGCTGGTGAGTATATGTGGTGCTTGTTTTTCTATTCTTGGGATACTTCACTTAGTAGCATGGATTCCAGCTCTAACCAGGAAAATATAAGATGTGATATATCACCGTTGTTTCTTAGAGCTGAATAGTACTCCATGGTATACATATACCACATTTTATAGTATCTTTATCAGAAAGTAAAAAAAAAAGGTGTTGAAGTGAACTCAGTTCAGTTTATGAACTTCTAAAAAACCCTCCTCAAAATAATGGTTGAAGGATGCATTATCTTTGTTGTATTATATTACGGCAAACCAAACTGTGTTTACCATTAACACAGAAAATTGATACTTAGCTTTTTATGTACTCATATCTTTAAAAATGCTTTACATCTATTCATTTCCAAATTGTTTTTATTCAAAAAACATTTCTTGGCCATTTTGCATGTGTTAGTTGCTGCACCTAAAAATGAAATGTGGAGACAATGCAGAATGCTCTCATACAAAGCAGAGTATTATATTAAGCATTGTAAAAAATATATCACTGCATGGTAAGAAGCTGTGCCAGGGAAGGCAGAGAAAATTAATTCTCTGGGAGAATCTAGGAAGGCTTAAAAGGAGAGGTGGCTTTTGAGTTTTGTGTTGGATGAAGGTATTATATTGTAGTGGGACTTGAATACTAAGCCAAGGCATTTGGTTCTCTTCTGTAAGAAAAATGTCATCAGACAGTTTTAAAAACAGAACAACAAGACCCTAAATCCTGATTCAGAATGTTTAGGTTATTCTTTAATTATTTCCCATTCTGAAACTTCCATAAACAATTTGATATTTACATGATGGTCTTTTAGAATCCTATCACAGACAATTTTGGATTCCTTGACTTATCTCAGGTGAAAACTAGAACTTAAAAATCAAAGTAACCTAATGATGCCTTTAAAAAGCAATGTCATCAAAAAGCATTTGAAATTTGTCTATTTACTTTAAACAGATGATTTTTTTCCATGTCAGAATCTTCTGTAGCTCCTCATTGTATTTATTTATTTATTTTTAAATAGACCTTAATTAAAAATTGAGAGACATATTAAACTAAAGAGTCCTAGACATCTTCATTTATCCTCACACAGAGACCCTTTAACAATTTATATGTTTCTTGGGTTCTTGACCCTCTTCTCAAGATGAGTTATTATATTAATTATTCCATTCTTACCACAAATATTTTCTTAATATATATTAGTTTCCACACACTGGACCAGGAGTAGAGGATAGAATATAGAAAGTACATAATCTCTGCCTTCAGTGATTAAAATTCTCAAATGGAATTTTTCCCCAAATGAAAATCCTCAAGGGCAAGAAACATGTTTTGCACATCTATTATAAATACCCCGAATAGTTATGAGTACTGGCAAGTTACATACCTTCTCTCAGTCTCATGTTGATCTCATGGGATGGGGTTATTTTGAAGGTTAAATGAGTTAGTGTATCTAAATCTCAGCATAAACAGTATTTACTACACCAAGAAGGTATTCTGTCAATATATAGTGAACGAATGATTAATATAACATTAATCATTTAGGCTTTGTACTTCTCAGATTGAGAATCAACTTCTTATTGAATTTATTTTATAATCAAAGGCAACTTGATAATCTCATATTTTATTGACACTGAACTTCAGATGTGTTGCAGTCATTGTAGAAGTTGACTCGGCTTGAAAGTCTTCCTGACATCGTACTTCATGGTTTTATCTCCACATGCCACTTCTAAACTCCACCAAGAAAATAATGATGAGTAACATTACAGTAAAGATGACTGTCTCTTCTATTCCTTATTTGCTAGAATTCTGCTTGCAGCAAGGACCCGATGCCATAGGAAGGTATGCTTCCTTGCTGTCAGTATATGGACCTGTGGTGTTGTACAAAACTCCTTTTTCTTCATTAAAGGCAAACAAAAGTCTAAAAATAAGTCTTCTGCTCTTTTATCCTTCAGTTTTTAGCAAACCTCTGGGGACAATTGCTAGCCAGCCAGCTTCTCTTGGTCAGGTGAGGATAGAGAAGCTAAAGCGCTGAGAGAGGAAAGCAGAATGGCAGAAACTCATGCCTACAAGATTGGAATGAAAGCCAGGAGAAGGTTAACAACTTCTTAGCAAGGCTTTGAACCTAATCTTTTTACATTATGAGTTAGTCATGGAGGAACCTCCACCTCTAAACTCCAATAGTGCTAAGATAGCTGGTCACAGTCAACTGGGATGGTTGCTACTGTACAAGAAATTGTAATTGCAACAAAAGCAATAAGTGGTAGGGATTGGCAAGTCTTAACCTTCCTTAAGGCTCAGCATCCATGTAAAAAAGTATGACTCCTTGAAAGAGTAGACCTCTTTATTGTTTTGATTTCATGAGCCCTGAAACTCTTGCCCCAAAATGCCACCTTACTTTTCTTGCCTTCATGCCTAAAGTCTCCCTGGTACTTATTCTCTTACTATTATGATGGGCAGGTCATCTGGGAGGATGAACATTAGATGAAACTATTTTGAACCACTCGAATTTTAAAGCCAGTTAACTTATCAGTTTAGTTTTGTTTTCCAGTAGGATGCTAAGGGGTTTAGACATAAACTTGCTAAGTTTTGATGGCGAGAAGTGAATAGCTCTCATTGAGGAAGGTTAGAGCAAAATTTGGACCACTAAACTGCCCACAGGAGGACTGTCGCAGTGATCACTAAGAGGGAAGTGTGTGCACAGAAGGAGTAATGGAGGGTGCTGAAGACCAACTTCATCACTTCACCAAGTTGTGCAGGGGCTTCCTCTATGCTGGTTTACTGACCCAAATGATTGTGAAACTGTATTGTCTCAGGACTATGGCTTGGAACATTTAATGGTCAGTGTCTTAGTCCATTTGGGCTACTATAACAAAATACCTTATACTGGATAATTTATAAATAATAAGAATTTATTTCTCCCAGTTCTAGAGGCTGGGATATTCGAGATCAAGGTGCCAACAGATTTGGTGTCTGGTAAAGGCCCACTCTCTAGAGTGATGGCATCTCTTGCTGCTTCTTCACATGGCAGAAGGGAATAAACTCACTCCCATGGACCTTATATAAGGGCACTAATTCCACCCATGAGGGCAGAGTCCTTATGATCAAATAACCTCCCAAAGCCCCCATCTTTTGATATATTACCTTGGGGCTTAGGTTCCAACATATGAGTTTTGGAGGGACATCAACATCCAGACCATAGCAGTCAATAAATTAATTATGGAATTCTTAATTCTATGGGATGGCTCGTACCTTTGTTTCCATCCAGATAAAAAGAGTATATTACAAAACAGAAATAGTGAACATCTATTTATTACAATGTTATTCAATTAAGATGATCTTTTGTTTCTTCCTTAAGTGAGTCTTCAGAAGTCTTCATTACTTTTTCATTAGAAAATATGATAAAAATCTATAGGTGGTGAGACTTTATTTAAGAAGAATTCTTCCTCAATTCACATTAGGCTCTGGTAGAGTTGATAAAAGCAAATGTTTTTATTGTATAAGAAATACATGGTTTAACCTTGGAAGATATAAAACTTACCATCTTTTGGACTAAGTTTTATCAAATGAAGAACTGAGCTATAGGCTGTCTTGAAAATAGTATCTATGTCTGACCTTGTTTTTTTACAGGAGAGTCTACAGATATTGTGTTAATCAATTCAAATAATATATCTGAATATAGTCTTTGAATATTCTATGCACAAAAGTTCCAGAACAATTTTTTTCTATACTCTCCATTTCCCTTTAAAAATCCATATGGTTATAATCTCAAGAAATATAGATGGATAGATAGATATTTTTTCTCTCTCTATATATATGTATGTGTATATATATATATATATTATTTTTTTTTCCCGAAATGCTATTGCTTGATCTGATTCAACTGGTATTAGGGGAGCACTGAGATCTCTGGGCAGATGTGGAATATTTTTAATGTTTTGTTAAATTTGAAATATGTCTGTGTTTCTACTCTTTCTGTCAGACCGTTTGATCTTTCAACTATAACAGACATCTTGTTAGAGTTAAGATTTTAGAAAATGCTTTTTCCCCATTCCAATTTTAAACTAACATGAATCCATTTGTTCAAAGGAATTTTATTGAACACAGAAGTTGAAAAGAATACTTATAAAACAACACTATGCAGTAAGGGAAGGGACATTAAACTGTTAACTTTATTGATTGAGTATGTAAAGCAGTCTAAGCTCACTGGGAGAGAAGCACTGAGGAGCTAAGTTCATCACAGGGCAAATTAAACAGAAATTTCCAGCAATGTGAACTCAGCTTTCAACACAAACTCAAAGGGCTTCAGGAACCATACATTGCACCTTATAGTAAATGTATCAAAGACATTAAATATATGCATTTGCAAAGATAAAAAAAGCAATATTTTTAAATAGAGTCTGATATTCTATTTAGAATTTCTTTTTCTAGGCTTCGAGAAAGAGTTTTAGCATCCACAAACGTATTAATAAAATACAGGTATAGATAATCAACATTTTATGGATTCCTGTTTAAAGACATATTACAATTTCTTCTATTATCACAATGATTACTTGTTAATAACAAGTAATAGTTGATAACAGATTTACAAAATAAAAAAAGACCCATACAAAACAATTAATGTGCTAAGTTCTTACACACTAACACATAAATGTAGGCACAGAAGGAGGCTAACAATATAGGAAATGGGATATATAAATAAATATAAGAAGACTCTTCTTTCACTGAAAGCTTGAAATATTGTTGCAAAGGCAAGACAAATCCATAAAATATTCCGATAATCTGTTCAGGGTTTAAGAACTAAGTTCATGCGTGGGGTAGAGATTGTGAATTCCGGCAATAAACATCATTCTTTTCCTTTTTATTCTGACTTCGTATCATGGCATATACCTAGCTGTTGCATATTTTCCTGCATTTTTTTTTCTCTCCCTGTAGCCTTTCTCACTTACATATTTGGGGGCTTGCAGTCTCCCTCCCCCTTTGTCCCCTTTAGTTACATGTGGTATCTGCAGATGCAGCCCACACTGCTCTCTCTATGAACATCCACTGATAGACAGGTGCAGAGATTGATCACGGCTCCGTAACAGTGCTGGAAATGGCCGCCAGTTGTGAAGAAGAATAACAACTGGCAGCCATTCTGATTGGTGCTGGCACCGAATCTTTCCTCCTAGATCCAAATGCCTTGAGAACCAAATGTTCCTGGGATTCAGGCTTTCTGCAGCCAACAAAGCTTAGGTCAAAAAGCTAATTGGCTACTTGAAACTTTACTTAGATATCTTTAAGAGAAACAAAAAGGGTTGCTTCTGCTAACTCACAGACCTATACGTGCATGTACCAGGAGCCGATGGCTAAACAGATAGATAATAAAAAGCCAAATGCTTTTTTTTGAAAGAGCTTTTCTTTCAAGGCAAGGTAAAGAAAGGTATTTGAGATAACAATGAAAAATGCATTTTCTATAGAAACTTGCACCAAACTGTTATTTCTTACATTCACCCCGGTAATTATGTCTTTGGTGACATAAAATCTTCTGCACGGTAATTGTTCAAAGCTGAATGGATCTAGTGAGAAGAAGGAAGGAAGGAAGGAAGGAAGGCCTTTTGCAGAGGAGCGTTTGGTGTAATTCAAACAGAATCGCAACTCCACACCAATAAAACACCACGTCCCAAACCCTCTGTATCATTGCCTAACGTGAGACATTGGCCTTCTCGCTCCTTTGCCCCTCACTCAAATGCCAGAGCCACCGTAGGGCATGGCACAAAGAGTCAGACAGTGCTGTGGCATTATGATTAGACTCTAACAAAAAAAATTTTCCTAAACACTCTTTCACTAGTGGGCAGTTCAATGAGAGAGAGAACTGGGAAGACAGAACCTCTTGCACACTGTCATTAATGAACATCCAGGTGACAATGACCTGTGTGTAGCGCTGTGCTGGATACCATACAGAGCGGTTCACAGCCACGCTCCCTGCTGCTCTTTAAAGTTTACAATTGAAAACAGATGACAATAGGCTGCGGAAACTGATAACAAGCCACTGTGAGATTATATGCTGAAATTAAAGCAGAAAGCAAACAGAAAGGACAGGATTTAGGGTTATAACGTACAATAGGTTAGGATATAAAAAGCTGCTCTTTGCCATTAATTGAGAAGGGGCTTTATTTTTATTTAATGAGGGGAAAAAAAAGTCATAGCCTGGAGGTAGAGCTTGAAGAGGTCTTTATGTAAAGGTATCAGATGAGTGATGTCGGCAAACTAGGGGAAGGAGAGTACGCAGGATGGAGGGATCATAGACTCACAAGGTCAAGGGTAGTGTGAAGGGGCAGTGGACAAACTGACCTTGGCCACATGGAGGGCATGGCCCGAAGCCCCGGGGGGAAGAAACGAGACTGCCACTATGTGCCACTCGATAGAAAATGAAAGCCCAACCTGTGTTTGTTTGTTCCAGAATTTTCTCATACTGGAACGTGAATGAAAATATCTGTAATGTAGGGTGGTTTCCTGCCTTAAAGCTGTGCCACGTAGTGCTGACTTGCATTCTGCCTCAGGGTAGAGTAGGTAGGGAACAAAAGTAGGTCCTGGGTGGGTGCTCTGGACCGAATTGGACCACTTTTTCTGACAATGCTTCAGCCGTAAGCAATGGAGTCTGAGGAGAGGGATGTCTGGCATGAGAGAGAAAGATTTCATGGAAAAACCACAGGAGGAAAGGAGAACATTTTAAAATTTTGTTTCTTTTTCCACTTTTTTTTTTTTTTTTTTGAGACAGAGTCTCACTTTGTTGCCCAGGCTAGAGTAAGTGCCCTGGCATCAGCCTAGCTCACAGCAACCTCAATCTCCTGGGCTCAAGCGATCCTGCTGCCTCAGCCTCCCGAGTTGCTGGGACTACAGGCATGCGCCACCATGCCCGGCTAATTTTTTCTATATATATTATTTGGCCAATTATTTTCTTTCTATTTATAGTAGAGATGGGGTCTCGCTTTTGCTCAGGCTGGTTTCGAACTCCTGACCTCGAGCAATCTGCCCGCCTCGGCCTCCCAGAGTGCTAGGATTACAGGCGTGAGCCACCGCGCCCGGCCTCTTTTTCCACTTTTATTGTTAGAGTTAAATATTAACAATGTTTGGTTTTAATGAATGCTTTGTTTCTGTGTATAAATATAAGAATGTATCTCATGAATTCATGTCTTTTTTATTATATTTTCAGTGTTATATGATTTGAGCTAGTGTGGATTTTTATTTTTAAAAAGGGTGCCTCTTTCTCAGGTAACCTAATCTGTTAACCAACCGTCATGAATATTATCCATATATTATGTTTTGAGATAGTTACATTTGACCAGCAATGTAGCGCTTTTAAATAAGCAAACTCCAAATTCACATTAGTGGGAAGCTATTTGCCTTATTAATATTGCCCTGGGCCCTTTGACAGGACAGTGTCTTAGTCTGTTTCTTTAAAAACCATGAGATCCTATGAATGTTGATGAGTTCTAGACCAGAATAACTGAAGAAAGATTAAAAGAATTATTACTATTTCTCCTGGCATAGAGAAAATTAAAGAGCAACTCCAAAGACCAGCTTGTATTTAATGAAGATCACATTATATGCAAGCACTACAGTTAGACTACAGGGAGAACTCGAAATGGGAACCCACCTTTGTGCAGATTTTGGACTTATAACCATGGAGATCTTTAAAACTGGACTGAACAAACCTGGCTAATGCAGAAATTCACCCTTCTGGGAGGCAAGGGATTGATTCAGACTGTTCCACACCTGTCATTTGGTGTTCGTTCCTTGCCTAATGCTATGAGTAAGAAGACATGAAAAAGATGAGGTGTTGCTATAAATCTTTATTAGTGAACTTGCATTCATGGTTATGAAGAATGAGGAGAGTGAAAAGGTCATCCCCTTTTGACTCAAATCTGATATTATCTCTCATCTTCGACCACAAATTCAGATTAACTTTCTTTTTATCAGAATTTTCTTGGGGAAATTCAAGGATAATAAAGAATTGTGTATTTGGTTCACTACTCATAAATTTTCTCATTAATGTGCTTCCTTCACTTGGTTAGTAGAGTTTTTTTTATCAATATAAACAGGACCTTTTTTTTTTTTTTAAGATTTCCATTTTCATAGTGTCATTACTGACACTGACAGCTGCCTAACAGTCATGTGAAATATATAATTGCCTAAGGAAGAATATTCCATGACCAATTCTTTCTCTTTTATATTAAAAAGAAGTTTGACAGGCTTGCTGAGCCCCGGGCTTCTGAACTTTATGTCAGTTCAGGAATTCTTTTTATTTTCCAGATATTGTATTCATATATTTTTCTACATATATCAAATGATTTTCTTTTGGAATAAGTTTAGTAATGTATTTCTTTCTTGCTTTGTCCCAGAGATTGCCTTTTGTACTGTTCTAGATCTTTCTCTATAGCATCTCATAGGTCTGAAGACAAATAATAGCTCATATTATTTAATATGTCTCTAATAATAGTATATCTCTCTCCCCAAGTTTCAAATATTATCTAATCTGCTTTCTAAATGTTGAGGAATTTAATGTACAGTTTTAATTTTTTTTTTCAAAAAAGATAAATTATAGTACATATAACACTTAGTTTTGGTTGTTGATTCTTTGATTTTTTTTCAGTGTTTGCTAGAAAGAGCCTTCAGGGTACACCCAACTCCATTAACATTCCTCCACATCCTCTCTCTGTACCCCTTTGAGCTAATCAAAAACTCTCATTTAGGACTGACAAGGAAATACCTGAACTTCTTATGAAGGCAGCCTTATTTTTCTCTTGTCAGGGACACATCACTCTGATTCATTTAACATTTTCTATTTTCTTTTTTTTTGAGACACAGTCTCACTCTATTGCCCGGGCTAGAGTGCCACAGTGTCAGCCTAGCTCACAGCAACCTCAAACTCCTGGGCTCAAGCAATCCTTCTGCCTCAGCCTCCTGAGTAGCTGGGATTACAGGCATGTGCAACCATGCCTGGCTAATTTTTTCTCTATATATTTTTAGTTGGCCAATTAATTTCTTTCTATTTATAATAGAGACGGGGTCTTGCTCTTGCTCAGGCTGGTTTCGAACTCCTGACCTTGAGTGATCCACGCGCCTCGGTCTCTCAGAGTGCTAGGATTACAGGCGTGAGCCACCATGCCCGGCCCCTTTAACATTTTCTAGTTGCTCATTTTAACGGCCCATTTTTGTTATGATCTTTTGGACCCTCTCCAAGTCATCTGCCAGTATGACGTTCCTTTTTCTTTGCAAACTGGTAGGGGAAAGATGATATTATATCATGAAAGAGAGTGATTGCCTAAGAAAGAAAATCTTAAGGACAGAGAACTGAGGGCTGAGGAATTGTTATAGGATGGGCAACTTGTATCAGACTTCATCTCAATTGTAGACTTCAGGCTACTGTCATTTTAAGTTACCTTTCTTATGCCCTTGTACATTTTCCCTAGCCATAGCAAACTTAGAGCAAAAATGGGACAGAAAGGAGTATTTTGCTGGCTCTTTTTTTTTTTTTTTCTTTACCATCCTCCAATTGTTACAGGTCTTCAAGGCCCTGCCATGTACCCTCCCTCATTCATTCCTTGGGCTCCTAAGGAGATACAAATTCATGAGGTTGTTCACTTTCTTCACTAAGTACCAATACGTAAATACACATATTGTCACTATCTCTGTTGCTGGTTCCTGTTATCAAGGAAAAGGAGGTTGCTTTAGAGTATCAAAGCCACCACTCTCTCGTCAGCTGCTGAAAAGGCATTGCTGTGCCAAGGGTCCCCCTAACGTGGCCACACAACTGCCACCATGCTGGTGCCTTCCAGGGTCTCCTCCCACTGCTGTAGTGGAGCTTGTGGTGGCTGCAGCATTTCTGTGTAGGAGGTATCTGGGCACAGCAATTGGGGAGGAGAAGGAGCTCGGGAATTTGTCCTGAGGCTTTGTGTGTGTCATTTGTGTAGATTTAGATTGCATGCTTCCTTGCATGCCTTTGGGGAAGAAAGGACTGATGGATAGGAATAGGTGCAGGGCCCTGGGACTCTGCACCCCTCATCCCAGCGTGGTTAGGGCTGCACTGAAGCTGCAGGACTTATTCGGGGCTACAGTCAACCTCCGAGTGTCATTTATGTGTTTTGAGATTAGGCTGGGACATTGACCTGTTCCTCAGGGCTCCTGGGCAAACATACACTCCTGGAAACTCACTACGTTCCTAGAAACTCAAGGTGGAGAAAGAAGATGGGAGCACAGGAGTCAGCACTGGCATTTCTCAGTGGCACATTCTTCTTGGCAGTGACACATAGTTTGTGCCCCAAGGGTCACCTTCCTAAGGACCTGCCCTTCCTGCTCTCATCTTCTTTGTTTTCATGTAGAATCTGAAGGTTGGTGGGGAGTGGAGAGAGATGGCGAAGAAGTGAGGGCAGGCTGGGGAGCTCAATTTGAACAGAAGTGGTGTTCTTCCAGACATGTCTGTGCAAACTGGAGAGTCATGTGACAAAGTGCCCGTGCATCTGGGCTTGACAAGACTCTTGGAAAGAATGGACGGCACATGTAACCGGAAGTTGAGAGCACGGTCATGATCCATGCCAACCGCCCCATTCCCCAAGACATCGCCAGCCAAAAAGACACACCATGACTTAGAAAATAGCAAGAGAGGAATTCCCTAACGAGACTCTGAGCAGCAGGGTAAAAACAAACTTCTGCTTTTAAAATATCTTACTACTCAATTTGTTTCTTGTTCTTGATCTCTCAGTTAATAATTTCATTTTTTTCTTTTACTATTTTTTACCAATTTTCAATTATAGTTAATGTATATTCTTTTAAGTTTTTCTCAAGGTTTTATAGTTCGATTTTGCTCGAGAATAAAATTGTGTGTTTTTACAATTATATTATTTTCTTTCAGTTGATATTATCCCTTGACTTTTTAAACCATTAAGTACTTTGCTATTGTCTCGTTTTATTTCTTTAACTTACTTTTCTAACTTTTATTTTCTGTCAATATTGTATTAATCATCTTTAGTTTTTACTAGTTTGTTCTTTTTTCATTTAGGTACTTATCTTTTCTTTTAAAATTTACTTTTGTACCAGTTTTCTGGGATTCAGGAAGGAGACATAGTCATAGAGGCAAAGAGAAAAGTCACCAAAACCAGGGAGACCTTGAGAACAGCAGTACTTCTGTCGTTCTTTAATAGTTCCCTAATCCCTTTTAATGTTGAATCTGCTAAAACTTTAACTTGAGTGACTCGGGAGACCGCAGAGTTTCTAATTTCCTCCCAGGGTAATGCTAATATTACCTGCACTAAACAGCACATTTGAACGGGCCGGAATGGCGTCGTTTTCTCAGTTCCCTAATGAAGGGAAACGTTATGTAAAACGCACAGTCTCTGCCATATACAACTGTAGACACTGGGCAAACCTCCAGGTCAGAGCTGGGCAAAGTTACACAAAACAGAAGGAAGCAAGTAAGAGATTCCTTTCAGGCAAAGAACAGCAACAAAATATACCTCGTTTGACTTCAACAAGGACTTAGGTTGTCTCCGCATTTTCACTAAGCCATTCACAAAGGTGACATTGTAGAGGCTTCTTGGTGAGCCTCTACGTGAAGAGCTAACATGAATTTTGGGTTTGGGCCGCTGAGGAATAATGAGGATGCGGTGAAGTATCTTTCCCTTCAAAAAAAGAGAACTGCAATGTTTTATTGTAAAGATGTAAATATGAAAAGAGATCGGCAAATACATATCACCTCATTAAATTCAAAAAAAGAATTCTTCTAGCAAGGGAATTGGAGGAAGTGGAAATGTCCTGAGGGGGGAGAAAAGGGTTCAAGGAGGTCCGCAAGGGTGGCAAGGTCCTCGCCCCTCATGTCCTACGCTTTCTGGGGATCCATGCCCTATGCTCTTGACTTCTTGGGTGAGATGTGAGATGCTTGGGGAAAATGGCCCTAAATTCTGAGTCCTTGGGAACAGCAGTAACTGGTCACTCAAGCCACTGTTCAAAATCCAAGCAATTTTCATAGGCATGACTACTATGAATACTATTGTATGATGTGTTGTGTTTAAAAGAATATCTTCATTTGTCTTCATGGCTTATGTATCATTATCACTTACTAAATTTAATGACGCCCATCCATAATTCCCTGAATTTGCTCTTATTTGAAAGAGAAAATTATTCCTTTAGCGGTACACACAACATTCCTCTCCCACACTCATTCCTATGTTAGGATACTGTCCTAAATCTTTTCCCTAGTGAAGCTCCAGATCTCAAGAGTTTCCCTTATCAATATCTAGCTTTATTCTCTCCAGAAGGAAAAGAAAAAGCATTATGTCTGAAGTTATTAAAACGCTAACTTTAACAACAAACAATTAAAAGCAAGCTGAAATTCAAGTGGTAGGAGAATGATTATATAAATTATGTACTCTTGACATTATGGATAGACATTTTCTACACATTGCAGAGGAGGACATTGAGATTTGGATGAAGGGATTTGCTAAGGCAAGTAGGAAAGCAATGATTTGGACCATTGCTTATCTAGATCTGAAACCTCTATCCTTAGTAAGCTTTATTACCTGTTCCTTTTCTTTTTAATCTTAAAAATTATAATTGCTAGCTTTCTTATTCACCACTACTTCCAGGTCTCCTGAATAATGCTTGGTTATTATCAGAGTTAAACATTTTTTCTATAGGGCGGCTGTGAAATGGGCATAATTTTAACTTGGATGTGTCTGTTGTATCAATCAATGTTCAATGCAGAACCAAAAAAGACTTTCTAGGTATATAGAGTAGGAGGAGATACAAGACAGAAATTGGGAGCTTACAAAGTTATTAGAAGACTTGGGGAGCAACCTTCAGCAGCCCTTCAGGGGAAATAAACAGAGCAAAGCAGAATTGCCCTTCCAGAAGAATTACTCGTTCTTAGGCTACTGCCAGAAATCACAAGTTGAAATCACGGCTGCCAATCAGTGACCAGAAAGCCACAATCAAGAAGTTTCTTCTACTGATGCATCAGCTGCAAATGTCTCTCAAAACCCAGGCAGCTAGAGAATGGATGTTGGAAGCCTGCTGGAGGCAGGTACATTTCCTTCCACTTGCTTGCCTGCAAAAACAGCTGGAATGAACAGGGGAAAAAATGGCCTCCTCTTCACTCTGCCTTGTGAACCTCCCTGGAGTCCATCTGATAGACAGGACCTGATTTGCATCTGGAATTCTCACAGCCAGTGGGTCTAGAAATGTATGTTTAGCATTTTCCCTTCTCACTTGTCTAGATAGGAAATGGGGAAGGGAGACGAATGAGTCAACCCATACCACTTGCTGTGCCTGGTGTACATTGAACTTGAAGACCTTCCAAAAGTTGGTTAGGCCCATGAACTTTTTTTCTCCAGTGAACTGAATATTCATATCTTTTGCCAAATTTTCTTTTTGGCTGATTTCCTTTTGCTTATGATTTGTAGGCATTTATTTATTAATTTATTCTGTACACTAATCTTTGTTGGTTGTATGCATGGCCGATATCTTCTTTCAGTCTGTGGGATGTTTTGGTTTTGTGTGTCTATGTGAAAAAACAACTTTAACTGTAGTATCATTAAACTTAACAATACTTTTCTTTCTGATTTGTGCTTTGTATGCATTTTTCAAAAGTTATTCTCTACCCCGAGGTCATAAATTCTGTACATTTTTTTCTTAATGTTTTAAAGTTTTACTCTTCACATTGAGGTATTTATCCATCTGGAATGTACTTTTGAGAATTAGAAGAGAAAAGTTAATTTCAATTTTCTATGATGAAAAATCAACTGACTGCACAATTTCAACATTTATCAAGTGTTCCATCTTTTCCCTCACTGATACATAATGAATACCCTTCCATTGTGAACTTTTTTCCCTTTTTGACTCGGGGCTCTTCCATAGCTCTTTAATTTGGTTCAATGATTTTCTTTTCCTATCTCTATTTTAATATCACACAGTTTTAAATAGCATAGTTTTATAAAATATTTTGATGACTCTCAGAGTTTGTGCCAAATTCTTATTCTTTTAAATTGCTGGCTCTTTGAGCCTTTGCTATCCTATAAGAATTTTACAATCAGTACATTTCCATTTTAAAAAGATGGGATTTTGTTTGAAGTTGTTGTAAGTGCACAGATGAATTTGGAAACAATGTACACTGTTAAAATATTGAGTGTTCATATCCTCGTGCATGAGCCACTCTATTGAAGTGGATCTTCTTTTATGTCTTTCAATAAAATTTCTAAGTTTCTCCATGAAAATCTTATATGTGTTTCGTTAAATTTATTCCTAGGTGCATTATAGTTTTTGTGTAAATTTGAAGTTAAATGTCTTATATTGTTAGTTTTTACCCTTTTTTTGTTGATGGTGTATGGGAGTACCATGAATCTTACAACGTTGCTAAACTCTGCAGTTGTTCTTGTAGATTTTTCTCTTTAATCATAGCATCTGAGAATATTGACAATTTAGTTTATTTCTTTCCAATCCTTACACCTCTCATTTCTTGTCTAGTGTGCTAAGATGCCCAGCCCGATTTTGAATAGTAAATGCTCTCTGAGTGAGGGACAAGCTGGATTAAGGGCCAGCTGGTTCTCACCAGGGGTGCTAATCTGTAAGGGGCACTAAAACTTCAGTAGTATAAATCAAATATACGGTGCCAAAAAAACTCAGATTTCTGCAAGCAACCCCTTATATTATTGGCAAAATGAATATTGGTCCTGCTCCTACCAAAGTGGCGATGCCCTAAATGAAAATTTTTAAAAAACAAAACAAAAAAAGCCCCAAAACTCTCCTTGCCAGCTAGTTCCGAAGCTAGCTAGTAGACAATCACCTGCATTTGGCAGTCAGCAGTTTAGATTCTGAAACACAATAATGATTGTGCAGTGCTGTTTACTGAGAACAAGTGATTTTCCTTGTTATCTAAATTGTAATGAATTTACTATGCTGCTTCCTGAAATATACCTGGTTTAGAAAAGAGAACTAAGGGTGAAATGTAAACCTCAGGAATTAGAGAACATTTTGCCTTTTCTACTTCAGTCACTGCAAGTAAGCAAATCTATATGTGAATTCTATATTTATTTATTTATTTATTTACAGAGACAGAGTCTTACACTGTCACCCAGGCTGGAGTGCACTGGTAGCATCACAGCTCACAGCAACCTCAAATTCCTGAGTTCAAGTGATTCTCCTGCCTCAGCCTCCCTAGTAGCTGGGACTACAGGTGCGTGCGACTGGGCCTGGCTAATTTTTCTATTTTTTGTAGAGATGGGGTCCTGCTTTTGCTCAGGCTAGTCTGGAACTCCTGGTGTCAAACAATCCTCCTGCCTCAGCCTCCCAGAGTGCTAGGATTATAGGTGTGAGCCACTACGTCTGGCCAAATTTAATATTTATTAGTAGGAAATTGGTATCTATCTTCACTGAATAAATTTGAATGAAAATTGCTTAAGAAGGCAATACATTGTTAGCTTTCTTAATTTGGGTCCTGAGTGAGGTTCTAATAATTACTCCATGAAAAATAGTATCTTAGCATGATACCTCTTTAAGAATGTTTTGATTACCTAAATTCACTATTTTCCAGATAGCAAAAATTGTCAGAAAAATCCATACACACAGACAAACTCAAATACATTATATAGACTTGGAGCAGAGGTTATGGACATTTGTCCATCTACCTTTTGGGGAGAGAAGGCATTTTGATATATTTTGACACATCCTTGATTTTCCTTCCGCCTTTAACTCACAGCCAAACATTTATATTATTTTTGGTCTGTTTTCGAACATTTTTTTGGATCCGTGACAATATCTCATAATTTAGTCCTGCCACTCACTCATATTTCATTTTTGCTTAAAGTTTTTCTTTTTCCTTTTTTCTGTGCCCATGTCATACTGTACTTTCTTTTGGTATTTGTTAGCTTTGTTTTTTTTTTCTTTTTCCTGTCAGTCATTCTGTGGCAGCTCAGAAGCACTGCAAGAGAGTGAGGAGAAAGATACTAACAGAGACTGTGTGTTGGGGGGGAAGAGAGAATGAGAGAGAGAGAGAGATTTGAAGAATAAAGAGATTTTCCTAAGGATAAACAAAGCATGTGTGGATCAGCTACCAAGTAGGTCTGAGTTATATATATATACATATATAATAGGTCAGAGATTTAGAGTATGTGTCTATGTAGGTTGCCAAGAAATAAGTATTCTTTTTCAGTTACAGACACAAGAAGTTTTTAAAAACAGTGTGTTTATTAAAGATAAAAGTAAAGTAATAACAATTAGAATAAATCTGAATATGATGAAAAGTAAACAAATAGCAGATGTAATCTCCAGTTGAGCATAATATATATAGAACAATTTTATTCCTCAGAGAGCAAATATTTATCATCTGACTCCTCTCCAAAGTTTATTTGAATTCCTGATGCAGGGCCCTGCCTCCCATGACCTTCAGAGATGCATATTTGTCCGGAGGACCTTATTGGAACACTCCCAGCTGTTTTCCAATATTCAGGCGGAAAGTAATCAGTTCCAAACCGCCCTGCCTTTCTCACTGGTATCATCTCAAAGCTGGAAACAGAAGCAGAAGCAGAAGTGCTACCAACTGTACTTTTTCACAGGAGGTTATTTTCTAATAGAGAGATGCAGACATCAAAGCAAGCCAGCGCCCTGCAGTCGCAGGGCTAGGAGAGGGAAAACAACACAGGGTAATACCGAGGAGGGGTGAGCAGTTCCACGTGGGGAAGGAGGACAGCAGAAGAGTTTCTAGAGGAAGGGTCATCCAGGAGTCCTGTGAGATCTCCACATTCCGTGAGCCGTTATAGTTACAGCAATTCTGCAACCTAGGGGACGGAGGGCTGAACGACAGGACAGGTAGGTAGGCAGGGCTCACTTAGGATCATTAGGATGAGCTAAGGAGTATGGAATCTTTCCTGTGTGAAATTGGAAGCCCTGGGATGCTGGTGAAGGATGGAGCCAGGAGGCATAAATTGTGGTGTTCACTGTCACCAATGACCTGGGAGACTTTAGATGAGCTGCTTAATTTGTAGGTTTCACTGTCTCACCTATGAGAAGAGAGTGGGCAGAGAGAACCTGTAACGCCTTTACCATTTTTGATCCATACTATTGATGAGCTATCATTCATTGAGTGCTCAGGATGCAACAGACACTTCATGTGCTTTGTCTCATTTAAACCTTTCAATAAGCCTATGAAATGGACATGACTACACGTATTTTTAACTAAGAGATTGAGTAATATTAACACATTCAATAAGTAAAGAACCTAGATTTGAACCTGCGTCTGGTGTTTTCTCCAAGTCAATAGGATTTTTTTTTTTTTTGCATTTCCTTAATTCTAAAAATTTTAATAAAATGTGAGATGGAATAAAAATGTTATTTGAAAGATGGTAGCAGGCCAGGCGCAGTGGCTCACGCCTGTAATCCTAGTACTCTGGGAGGCTGAAGCGGGTGGATTGCTCAAGGTCAGGAGTTCGAAACCAGCTTGAGTAAGAGTGAGACCCTGTCTCTACTAAAAACATAAAGAAAATTAATCGACCAACTAAAATATATAGAAAAAATTAGCCGGGCATGGTGGCACACGCCTGTAGTCCCAGCTACTTGGGAGGCTGAGGCAGAAGGATCGCTTGAGCCCAGGAGTTTGAGGTTGCTGTGAGCTAGGCTGACGCCACAGCACTCTAGCCCAGGCAACAGAGTGAGACTTTTTCTCAAAAAAAAAAAAGAAAAGAAAAGAAAAAAAGAAAAAGAAAGAAAGATGGTAGCAAATTAATAAATGTCTATTTTCTATGAAAACAGAATAAAACGAGGTGGGTCGCAAATGCAGTATATGAATAGTGATTCCTTTTAAGTATAAGAATTTTTAGGTTGTAGAGGCTATTAACCATGGTTGAGGTAATAGGTATATTTTCTGAAGAGTTTTTCATTGAGTCTCACATGTCTGATTATTTCAGACATGTGATTGTTTTGACCAGATATAAGCAGTTCAACAAGGCAGGGCTTCAAATTTCTTTTCGACTCATGCTCTAACCTGGAAATGTCTCCTAATAACCAGGAAACATATATGCTTCCTCAATAGAAGGAAGAGAAATGATTTATCTAACATATTCTTAAATGATCATAATACCGTAACATACATTGTAGGAAATATTTTACACGAAATATAGAGAGGTCAGTTGTTTGAGTTAGCTTAAAAAACTCTGTCAATTAAATTATTAATATTATGTATATTACAGAAATGTGTCTATGCGTATGTATATATCTTATGCATACATATGCTTGAAGAAAAACAAAAAAAAAAACCTCTGGAATTCAGAGTTACAGTATTGATAAATTGAGGTAATTTATCTAAGTCAATGTTTCTGAACTTTTAAAGATATTGTCCCCTTTAGATGAAACTGAGACTTCCATGCACATATCTCCCAATACCCTGATCTAAGAGTGTTTTCTTTGTGACAGAGTCCCAGTGTGCCTGGTCAGTAAGATGTTGATAAGCTTTATTCTATATAGTTTCTTTTATGAGAACAACAGTTTTTTTTTCCTCTTCCCATATAAAATTATAACATATAATGTATTTTTAAAATTTAAAATTACATCTTATCTGTCCATCTCTTCTGAAAATTCTGATAGGCTATGACAGTGTAATCTGCTTCTGAATCTCAAACTTAAATATTAATATATGCTAGAGTGTTTCCACACAATCTCCACCCACTTTTCGGGGAAGCTGGGTGAGGATAGGAAAGATAAACATAAAGCTGGAATGAAAATATGATGTGCTCCACAACAATGCAGTTAGTAGTTACCTTTTTAGCTATCTTAAAAGAAATTCACCTGTGCCCAGTCTTGTTGGTTTCCCCTTTTTGATTATTACATGCTCTTCCAAACACATACCCAAACAACTTTGCTAACCTTCTTTTGATTTATTAATATACTTGTACTCTCCAGGCAAGTAAACTGAAACATAGTTGAAATTTTATTAGAGAGATCTTCAGCATTTCTACTTAGACGGAAGCATCCCTATGAGAACTTTCTACAGTGTTACTCAGCTGACATTTCAGATGCATCCATTGCTCTTCAAAAGTGTCTTTGAGAAAACAATAATCCATAAATGAATGTGAAATAGTAGCTTATCCATTATTATAAAAATCAAATTACTTAACGTCTAATTACCCTCTTAAATACAGTTACACACTTGTAAACAGTCATCAGGAAAAAGAAGAATGATTATGTTTGAAATTTGGTCACTGAAGTTATTAGTGATTTGGTTGATTCCATTTTCCCCACGTCCCAGCATCAATTGCCAAATATCTCACTCATTGGGTGGTTTCCAAAGCATAGAAAATCCTAATAAAGAATGTTAGCGGAGTTATTAAGTTATTACTATTCCTATTACTCCCTCCCTTCTCTCTTCTGCTTTTCTTTCCTCTCCTCCTCAAATAGGCACATTGTCTGCAAATGGGCTAATCATCCTGCCCTGCTTTATAATACCATTAAGACACTTTTAGAGCCAAATGAAATAGCAAAGCCCACAGAAAAGTGAGCTATTAACAATGCACATGCAATAGCAACCGTGATTATGATAAATACAATAAAAATGTACTCATTAGAGGGTATTGAGTTCTTACCTTGAGTTTTTTCACGGTTTCAAAAGTAATTCACTTCAATGAATTAGCAAAGTGAAGAGAGTCAACCGTGCCCTCATTTTGACCCCCTGGCTCCCCTGTTAGGTCGTATTTCTTCCCTTATGAACAAATACCCATCAAATTAATGTCTAGCTAGAAACTTTTATTTTCCCTTGGAAGTCAAAGGAATCTCTACTCTTTTGATATTTTAACAGATATACTGAGATATAATCCACGTATTATGCAATTCATCCACTTAAAGATACACTCTTATTTTAGTAAGTTCACAGCGTTATGCAACCATCACCACAATCTAATTTTTCTACATTTTCTTCTTCCCAGAAAGAAATCCATTAGTGGTCACTCCTTCTCCTTTTCCCTAGGAAATCATTAATCTGCTTTCTGTTTCTGTTATAGATTTGTCTATTCTGGTCACATTATTTAAGTGGAATCAGATAATATATGATCATTTTTGTAACTGGCTTCTTTCACTCAGGACAATGTTTTTAGGATTCATCCATGTTGTAGAATGTATAAGTCTTTTATTTATTTTTATGGCTAAATAATATTCCATTGTAGGGACACAGCATATATCTATTCATTTGTTGGTAGACATAGGGTAGCTTCTACCTTTTGGCTATTATCAACAATGCTGCTATGAACATTCATGTACAAGTTTTTTGTGTGGACATGCAATTTCACCTCTCTTGGGCAGATATGGAGAAATGGACTCATTAGATGATATTGAGTAAGACATTCAAGAGTAGGGCATATGGTAACTCTGTGCTTATTATTTAAAGGAACTGCTGGACTCTTTTCCACAATGGCAGCACCATTTTACATTCCTCAGTAAGGGATGAGGATTCCAGTTTCTTGACAACACTTGTTATTGTTTTTATTTTTGATTATAGCTGCCCTAGTGGTTGTGAAGTAGAATCTCACTGTGGTTTTTATTTGAATTTTCCTAATGACTAATGTTTTTTGTTTTTTATTTATTATTTTTTTTATTTTAGCATATTATGGGGGTACAACTGTTAAGGTTGCATATATTTCCATGCCCCCTTCCCTCCTCCAGTAAGAGCTTCAAGTATGTCCATCCCCCAAACGTTGCACATCTTACTCGTTGTGGTTGTATATACCCCTCCCTTCCTCCCCCCTCCCACCCTCCCAACATCCGATAAATGTTATTCCTATATGTCCACTTAGGTGTTGATCTGTTAATACCAATTTGCTGGTGAGTACATGTGGTGCTTGTTTTTCCATTCTTGAGATACTTCACTTAGTAGAATGGGTTCCAGCTCTATCCAGGAATATACAAGAGGTGCTATATCACGATTGTTTCTTAAAGCTGAGTAATACTCCATGGTATACATGTACCACATTTTATTAATCCACTCATGAATTGATGGGCACTTGTGTTGTTTCCACAGCTTTGCAATTGTGAATTGTGCTGCTATAAACATTCGAGTGCAGGTGTCCTTTTTATAAAGTGAATTTTGATTGGGACTGCAAACTAGTTCAACCTCAGTAGAAAGCAATATGGAGATACCTCAAAGTGATACAAGTAGATCTACCATTTGATGCAGCAATTCCACTACTGGGCATCTACCCTAATGACTAATGTTGAGTATCCTTTCATGTACTTATTGGTCCTTTGCATATCTGCTTTGGATATATATCTTAATTCTTGGCCTATTTTTTAAATTTAAAATATATTGTATTAATGAAAAATTTGAGGTGCAGGACGGCCTACAGATCAGAAAATGATTGCTATTGAAAAGATGGTTTATTATGCACAGTGTAAAAGGAGGAGGCATACCACGCCACATGGGGCCACATAAGGATACATCCGGGTCAGTCATGAGGCAGAGAGGAGAGAGAAGGGAACAATGGGCCCGGCATTTACTGTGGCTTTAGCAAGAAGGAAAAGGTGAGGCAGGTCAAGCAGGTAAGTTTGGCTAATTTGAGTAATTTCAGTGGTCTCTGTGGTAGAGGGGCTGTCTCTTGTTGTCTGGTATCTGGTCCTGGGGTTATGAGGGTAGGTGGTATAGTGTTCTAGATGTGAGAATGTGATAAAGGAGGTGGTTGGGGTGTGGACTCTGGATTGACTGGCTTGTTTTTGAAAAGTACAACCCTAGAAGGAAGAGACCTCTTGGAGTGAGAGGGGAATAATGAGGGAGATAAGTGACTTAGGTATATTTTCAAAATGTCCAGAACAAGACATGCCCAGGATCTACATCTAGGACACATGTTAAAGTGTCACAATTACAGAAGTTAGAAACATAGTTATTATATTTTTGATCGTGTTGTCTTTTTATTGTTGGGTTGTATGTTCTTTATATATTCTGGACATAAGTGTCTAATCACATATCTAATTTAAAAATATTTTTTCCCATTCTGGGTAGGTTTTTTTTTCACTTTTTTAATCGTATAGTTTTTGGTGAAAAGGTTTTAGTTTTGCTCTGGTCCAATGTATCTATTTCTCTCTTTTGTCACTTGTGCTTGAGGTATTATATATAAAAGACCACTGCCTAACCCAAGGTCACAATGATTACTCCCCTTTTTTCTTTGAGTTTTGTAGTTTTATCTCTTAATTTTAGGTCTGTGATCCATTTTGAGTTTCTAATAGTATATGGTATAAGGTCAGAATTGAAACTAAGTCTTTGCCATGTGGATATCCAGTTTTCTCAGCATCATTTGTAGAAAAGACTTTCCTTTCCTTATTGAATGATCTTGGCATCCTTGTCAAAAATCAATTGATTATATGTGCAAGGGTTTATTTCTGGTTCTCAAAAATCAATTGACTATATGTGCAAGGGTTTATTTCATTGGTCTATAGGTCTGTCCTTATGCAAGTATGTTTTGATTATTGTAGCTTTATAGTAAGTTTTGAAATCAGGAAGTGTGAATTCCCCAGCTTTATGCTACTTTTTCAAGATTTTCTTTTCAAGAATATTTTCTTTAATTACTTTCAACAATACTTCATAGTTTGAAGTATACATGTTTTACACATTTTGAAAATATATATTTAAGTTTTTAATTCTTTTTAGATGCTATTATAAATGAAATTATTTTCTTCACTTTATGTTTGAAATTTTAATTTCTACACTACATAAATGTAATTGATTTTTATATGTTGATCTTGGAAATTTATTAATTTTAATAATTTTATAATGCGTTCCTTTGGATTTTCTGTGTATGATGATCATGTCATCTGCAAAGAGAAGTAGTTTTAGTTCTTCCTTTCCTCTCTGATTCCTTTTATTTCTTTTTCTTGCCTAATTTCTTTGGATAGAACCTATAGCATAATATTGAATAAAAGTGTTAAGGGCAGATATCCTTGCTTTTCATATCTTAGAAGAAACCTTTTCATTTTTCATCATCAAGTATGATTTTAGCTTTGTTTTATTGTTTGTTGTTGTTGTTTTGTATATGTCTTGTATCAGGCTGAGGAAGACTCCTATTCCAGGTTTCTTCAGTGTTTTAATTGTGAAATTTTGTTGAATTTTGTCAGATGATTTTCTGCATCTACTGGGATGATTAGGTATTATTTTTTATTCTATTGCTATAGTGTATTATATCAATTGATTTTTGCACATTGAACCAATTGTGTATTCCTAGGGAAAAAATCTCAGTTGTGATATATAATTCTTTTTATTTCATGTTGAATTTGGTTTGTTAGCATTTTTAAAGAATTTTTATGTTTATATTCATAAGTACTATTGATCTACAGTTTTCTTTTCTTGTGATGTGTTTGTCTCGTTTGGGTACCATGTTAATACTGGTCTTATTAAAAGAGTTAAGTAGTGTTCTCTGCTTTTCATATTTTGGAAGAGTTTGGGGAAGAATTGGTGTTAATTATTCTGTAAATGTCTGATAGAATTTATCAGCAAAACCATTTGGTCTTGGGCTTTTCTTTGTGGGAAAATTTTTAAATTGCTAATTCAATCTGTTTACTTGTTATAGACCATTGGAATAGAATAGAGAAACCAGAAATAAACCCTTGAGTATATAGTCAGTTGATTTTTGATAAGGGTGTCAAGACCATTCAATGGAGAAAGGAGAGTCTTTTCAACAAATGATGCTGAGAAAACTATTTATTCTTGATTTAGTTTTGATGTCAGTGTCTTTTAAAAATTTGTCCATTTCACCTAGTTGTCTAGTTTATTGATATAGAATTGTTTATAGTATTCCCTTATTGTCCTGTTTATTACGAGGGAGTGTAATGATGTCTCTTTTGTCATTCCTGATTTTGCTAATTTGAGCCTTCTCTCTTTCCCTTGGTCAACCCTAGCTAAAGATTTCTCATATTTTTTTGATCTTTCTAAAAAAGCATCTTTTTGTTTTTAATATTCAATATTAGTTTTCTATTCCCTATTTTATTTATTTTCATTCTATCTTTTGTTATTTCTTTCCTTCTTTTTAGGCTAAGTTTAATTTGCTTTGCATTTTTTAGTTTCTTAAGGTAGAATATTATAATATTGATTTAAAATCTTTCTTGATTATTGTAGGCATTTGCAGCTTTACATTTGCCTCTAAGCCCTGTTTTAGCTGCATTTCATAGACTTTGATACATTGTGTTTTCATTTGTACTCATATTAATGTATTTCCTAATTTCTCTCTGATTTATCTTTGACCCATGTTTTATTTAGGATTGTATTATTTAATTTCCATGTATCTCTGTAGTTACCAAATTTCCTTTTGTTACTGCTTTCTAATTTTATTGTATTCTGGTTAGAGAACATCTTGTACATGTTTTCAATCTTTTTTAATTTATTAAGGCTTGTTTCATGCTAGAGAATATTTTATGCACAAATTAAGAAGAATGTGTGTTCTGCTGTTGTTAGGCAGAATGTTCTACAGATGTCTGGTAGATCTGGTTGCCTTACAGTTGTTCAAGTCTTCTATTTATTTTTTGTTGATCTTCTGCTTACTTATTCTATTTTTGAAAGTGAAGTATTGAAGTTAAGTTATTATTATTAAATCCTCTATTTTTCCCTTCAAATTTGTTAGTTTTTGCTTCATGTATTTTGGGCTTTGTGTTAAGTGCATGCATGTTTACATAATTGCTATGGCTTTCTAAAGAATTAATCTTTTTACCATTATGAAACGGCCATCTATATCTCTAGTAAGATTTTTTTTTCAAATCTAGGATTACCCTGGTGTTAACATAAGTCACTTATATGTTAAAGGTTGTGTTTAAGTTCTCTTTGCTAGTCAGAATTTAATGTTTTACTGTGAATATATGTATGTCTTGGAGGCTGCTAGCACAGTTCAGCGAGTTTACCATTTTTTTTTTTTAACCCATGTTCAGACACATGATCTTTTTTGAGAGGATGTAGCCTTGGGCATGCATACAGTTTCTCAAACTGCCAGGTATGATTGTGATTTTGTGTTTAACCTTCGCTTTTTAGGAGTCACCCTTTGGCTAGAGTAGTTTATTGTTCAGTCAGTGTTTGGTCAGAGATTGTGCTTCAGCTACTTGTGCCAGTGAAGCTTCTGCCCTGTGTGTGTGCCTTGGGGACATCCTTCAAGTCTGCTCCATCTTCTGCTCTAGTTGAGTCTGAGTGGATGCAATTTAGCACATGTGCAAAATCTTCCCAACCCCCCAGAGTTGACCGCATTCCCCAAAGGGTATTTCTTGGTTGTCTCTTTCCCTGGATTTCTCTCTTACACTTCTGGCTGCTCTGTTGTTTTGCTAGTTATCATGGAGCAACCAGCTTCTTCTCAATCGCTATCTACCAAGATGTTAACTGTTTGGCGATTCCTTTATGCATAGAGTCTCTTTTCTGTGCTCTAAAATAAAGTTGGTTCCCTCAGGCAGAGCTCCAAAGCCCTAAGTCCTTATGGAATGCCCTTCCCACTGGGGCAGAGGCATTGAATCACTGCATTGAAGCTAGCAGAAGGAGACATGCCCTTCTTGGAGTGGCATTCCTACTCTGTCAATGTGTCCTGGGGTGGTGGCTTTCCCCTAGTTTTCTTGATTTTCCCCTTCTAAGCAAGCTGGGGCAGGGGCAAATATGGACTCAGTATTCTCAGCCTATCACATCTGGAGGACTTCCATCTTATAAGTGGGGACTGAGTGGGGGAAAAAAGACTTAGTCCTCTACCTCACTTGCCTGGAATAGAGCTTCTGCAGCACAGAGCTGAGAGTGGGAAGCATGAGAAATGCTGTTGGCCTGACTCCCAGGATAAAAATGTAGCTCTAGGCTGGGAGACGGGAGGGCAGGGAGCCCCGTCTTCACAGTTGTACCTCGCTGGAGTGGAATGGCTGAGGTAGAGCTTTTGTAGCACAGAACAGGTGGAGAGATGTGAAAGGAGTGCTCATGGCTGAGATGCCAAAGATTCTGGCTTTTCTCCATGAGAAGTAGTTAGACTTTCTTAAATGATTGTTTCTCTATTCATTGTATGTTCTTATAATCTCCTGAGGCTCACATAATATTTTTTTGTAATTTTCAGCAGTTAAATATTGCTTTTCTGGAGAGAGGCTGTGAGGAGCTTTGTATTCTGCATTCTGGAAGTTCTGCCTCCTCCTCCAATATTTCCCATCTCATTAAATAGCTCCAACATCTATGCTCTTAATAGATTTAAAGGGAGACTCAAATCTCTACTACTACCTTTGCCTTATGTAAAACATAATCAGCTTTTTCCTTAAATATTACAACAGCATCCTTATTAGTAATAGTAGAAGATTAAATTACTACAATAAAGAAATTCCCTAGGTAAGTAAGTAAAAGGCTTAGATTTTCCAAGCGGCTTTGATGTCCCTGAGGAAATAACTTCACTGCATGCAATAATTTATCCGACTAAAATTGGTAGTTGTTATGCCATTTTTATCATGTAGCTTCCATGGTTGTTCTAATCATCATTAATATATTATGGAAGACAGGGAAAGATTAAGCAAGAGTGTGCATACAAGTTCTAGGAACAAGGCCTAAAGATGGCTTCATCACTTCCATGCATTTACTATTCATGAGATTTTCGTTGTCAGTCACTTTTCCATATTCAGCCATTTAGGAATTCAGGTTGAAAATGTCTTTTCCCTCTTCAAAATTAGGATTCCAAAGTTGCTCTGATCATCATCATTCCAAACATTGGGAAGGAGAAAAGAGTGTGAAGGATTATAAAATTAAGGTTTTTCATGGCCTACTGGAAATGACATACACCATTTCCATTGACTGTCCATTCACAATGACTTAGTCACATGGCCACACTTAAGGGCAAGACATACCCATAAAGGCCATTCTTGGATGGTCAGCCATATGCAAGTTATAATTCTATTAACATGAAAGAGGAAGCCTTTGGTGCACAAGGGAAACTACCTTTTCTATCTCTAACTCATTATCTACAAGTATATCAAAACAATTAAAAAAAAGAGAGAGCCAAGGTGATCATAATAATATTCTACTTAAAGCCAACTTTTGTGTTATTTTTCTCTTAAATAAATATAAAGCCCCAAACGCGGCATCCAACATTCTGAGTGAGAACAGTGTTGTTTGATTCTCCATCCTCATTCATTGTTCGGCTCATTAATGTGAAAGGACCTGAGTAGACTTTTCTCAAAGGAAAACTTACAAATGGCCAAAAGGTGTAAGAAAAACTGCTTGACATCACCAATTGTTAGAGAATTTCAGATTAAAACCACAATGAGATATTATTATCTCATGCTTGTTATGCTGGTTTTTATCAAAAAGACCAAAGATAACAAGTGTTAGCGAGAATGTGGAGAAAGGGGATACTTGCACACTGTTGGTGGGAATGTAAATATGATAGAAAACAGTATGGATATTTCTCAAAAACTTAAAAATAAAACTACTCTATGATCTAGCAATCCCACTTCTGGGTATGTATCCGAAAGAAATGCAATCAGCATGTTGAAGAGAATACCTGCACTTTCACATTCATTGCAGTATTATTAACAATAGCCAAGAGATGGCATCAACCTAAGTGTCCATCAACAGATGAATGGATAAAGAAAATGTGGTATATATACACAATGGAATTCTATTCAGCCTTTGAAAAGAAGGAAATCCCATCACTTGTGACAACATAGGTGAACTTGAAGATCATTAGGTTAAGTGATATAAGTCAGGCACAGAAAGACAAATACAGTGTGATCTCACTTATATATGGAATCTAAAAAAGCTGAACCCATAAAAGCAGAGAGTAGAATAGTGATTACCAGGCACCAGGGCAGGGGTGGGATTGGGGAAATGTTCCTCAAAGGATATAAACTTTCCATTAGGAGGAATGAGTTCAAAAGATCTATTGTACAACATGGTGACTATAGTTAATAACAGTGTATTACAAATTGCCAAGAGTAGATTTTTAAGTATTCTCACTGCAAAATAATAAGTATGTGAGATTATGAATATGTTATTAGTTTTATTTAGCAATTCCACAATGTATACATATATATATATATCACATCATGCTATACACCATAAATATATGTGATTTTTATTAGTCAATTAAAGAAAATTTAAAAAGTGCTCATTTATTCAATTAATTAAAAATATTTATTTAGTATAGACTATATACCTGCACTGTATTACCTTGAGACTAGGGGATGGTTTCTGCCATTTTGGAACTTAATAGTCTAGTGGAAAGTAAAAAATGTTAATCAAAGAATAAATGCTATTGGGAGTAAATGCTATGAATAAGGAATTGGAAACTATAAAACTTATAATAGGGGAAGCTCAGAGAAGTCTTCTGTGAAAAAAATAATAATCGCTCAGGAATCTGATGGAAGAATAAGAAACAACTAAGAAAACAGCACTTGCAAGCAAGATGGGGGAAGAGATTTCCAGGTGGTGTAAACCATATCTCAAAATTTCCAAGATAAGATAGAAGATGATGTATTTGAAAAATGAAGAAAGAAATGATGCATTGGAGCTCTGAGAGTAAGGATACCAGGGTGCACAATTCAGATGGAGATATAAAGAGGAATCAGACCATACGGAGCCTATGAAATCATGTTAAAGATTTTTTGTTGTTGTAAGAACAAGAGGAAGCTATAAAATATTTTAGAAATTATTTTTAATTTACATATAGTAGAATGCATTCTTTGTGGTATACAATTCTGAGTTCTGACTAATGCAGTTATGCAACCACCAAACAATCAAGGAACTTCTGCACTTTTATCACATCCCAAATTCCTTTTTAATGCCCCTTAGTAATTAAACACACCCTCTACTCCCAAAGCCTGGCAACCACTGACTTGTTTTTTGTTCCTGTAGTTTTGCCTTTTCCCAAATGTTACATAAATAGTATGACACAGCATGTTACTTTAGGATCTGGCTTTTTCACTCAGCGTAATGCCCTTGAGATCTATTTAAGATGTAGCATGTTTCAATAGTATGTTCCTTTTATTATTGAGGTGTATTTCATTGTATAAATGTACTACAGTTTATCCATTCAGTAGTTTAAGGATATTTTAGATTGTTTCCAGTATGGGATGATTATTAATAAAGCTGCTATTCACATTCACATACAGGGTTTTATGTAAAAATTAGTCTTTATTTCTCTTGAGTGAATACTTAATAGTAACATTTTGGGTCATAAGGTAAATGTGTGTTTAACCTTCAAACAAAAACTTTTCTAAGCACTGTACCATTGTGCATTCTCACTAGCGATACCAGAGTTCCAGCTAAATTCCAGGTGTTTATTGCTAGTATATAGGAGTATAATTGACTTTTTTATGTTGACCTTGTGGACTTTGACCTTACTTATTAGTTCTAGAAGCATTTATTAGATTGGGGGTGGGGATTTTTCTATGTCAACAATTAAATCATCTGCTATTAGAAACAGATTTATTTCTTCTTGAAACCAGTAGTATGATTTTTATTTCCTTTTCTTGTCTTGTTGCATTGGCTAGGACGTTAGGTACAGTGTTAAAAATGAGTAGTGACAGAGGACATCTTTGCTTTGTTCTGAATCTGGAGTGAAGGGGAGCATTTCATTTCATTTCACCATTAAATATGATGTTGATTGTAGGAATTTTGTAGAGGCCCTTAATCATGGTAAGGATGTTCTTTTCCATTGTGAATTTTTAAAAAATATTTTATTATGGATGCTGAATTCTGCCAAATACTACTTATGCATCAATTGAGACAGCAATATCATTTTTATTCCTTAGTCTTTTAATAAAGCAGATTACATTGGTTTATTTTTGAATACCAAACTGACCATGAATCCTGGATATGGTCATCTGGTCATGCGTGTCTGTATTTTTGTTTTTTTCATGCATTTTTTCCCCTTTTTTTGTAGAGACGAGTTCTCACTCTTGCTCAGGCTGGTTTTGAACTCCTGAGCTCAAGTAATCCTCTCACCTTAGCCTGGCAGAGTGCTTGGCCTCCCAGGTGAATGACAGGTGTAAGCCACTGTGCCCAGCTGGTCATGTGTGTATGTAGAACATATTATCCTTTTTATATATTTCTGGTCTTGGGTTGCAAAAATTTTTGCATTGATGCTCATGAAATTTATTGTTCTGTACTTATTTTTTTTGCAATATTTTTGTCTGGTTTGGTATCAAGATGGTGCTAATCTCTTAAAATGATATATGAAATGTTTCCACTTCTTAATTTCTAGAAGAGGTTGTGTATATTTGGTATGATATCTTTTTTAAATGTTGGGAATATTTGCCAGAAAAACCAGCAGGGCCAGGAGTTTTACTTTTTGGAAGGTTCTTGACCAGGAAGTTATTTGTTTTAATATACATAGGGCTATTTAGGCTATGTATTTCTTTTTTCACTAGGTTTTTGTAGTTTATGTATTTAAGAAATTTTGTCTATGTTTTCAAATTTATGAGCATGTAGTCATGCACTGTATTATTTTATTATCCATCTGTCTGTTGGGTCTGCAGTGATGTTCTCTCTTTTATTCCTCATATTGGTAATTTGTGTCTTCTCTATTTTTTGCTTACTTAAGTAGCTAGTGGTTGATTATTTTATTAGTTATATTTAAGGAACTAGTTCTTAGTGTCATTGATTTTTTTATTGTTCTCTTTTCAATTTTATTAATTTCTGCTCTTAGTAGTTTCATTTACTTCTTTTTTATTGTTTTGAGTTTAATTTGCTCTTCATTTAATTTCTTAAGGTATAAGCTCAGATTACTATTTTAAGACTTATCTTCTTTTTTAATATAGAGATTCAAGATTTTATTTAAGATTTTGTTTTTCTCTAAGCATTGCTTTAACTGTATTTCACAAATTTTGATATGCTTTATTTTTATTTTCATTCAGTTGATGTTTTTCAATTTCTCATTGGTTATTTAGAAGTGTGGCATTTAATTTCCTTGTACTTTGGATTTTCCAAATATCTTTCTCATTGATTTCTATGAATAAGATCAAGTATCTCCTATTGATATCTATCTTTCTCTTAATTCAATTTCTGTTATTATTAGATAATATACTTTTTTTCAATTTGTTATATGACCCAGAGTTTGTTCTATCTTTGAATAGGTATTCAGCTGTTGTTGGGTAGTGTGTTCTACAAATATTGAAGAGTTGATACTGGTTGATAGTGCTTTTCAGGTTATCTTCTTCATTCATTGTTTTCTTCCTCCAAAATAACTGAGAGAGGAATATTAAAGATTCCAAACATAATTGTGGTTTTATCTATTGTTTTCAGCTTTATCCATGTTTGCTTCATGTATTTTGAGACTATGTTTGTATATGATTAGATACTTGGATTGTTATATGTTCTTGGAGAATTGACTTAATTATTACAAAATAGCCCTATTAATTCCTGGTAATATTTCCTGTTCTGAAGTCCACTTTGTCTGGTATGATTATAGCTATATAGAGTTTGCATTGTATACCTTTTTCATTCTTTTCTTCTAATATATCTATGCCTTTATAGTCAAAGTAGGTTCCTTATAAATAATATATAGTTTATACTTTTTTCTGACAGTCTCTGTTATCTACTTAGTGTGTTTACATTGTTTATATTTGTTATAATCATTAGTTTGGTTTAATTAAAACCTGCCATCTTGTAAGCTGTTTTGTATTTATTCTGTCTGTTCTTTGCTTTGTTCTTTATTTTTGTCTTCTTTTGGATTATTTAAGTATTTTTTGTGATTCCATTTTTCTCCACTATTGGCTTATTGTTTATACCTCTTAAAGTACCCTTTTTGGTAGTTTATTTAGGGTTTATGATATACATCTTTAATTTGCCAGCATTAACCTTAAAATAAATTATACTGATTCATAAGTAGGTTAAGGACCTTACCACCTTATATTACCAATTTCTCCCTTCCATTTTTTTGTTATTTTTGCCATACATTTTACCCCTGTATATGTGATAAACATATAATACATTGCCATTGTTTTTGCTTTAGACAGTGTTTTATAGTTTAGGACAATTAAAATTTTAAAAATTAAATTTTATATGCACCTGTAGTTATTCTACTTCCAGCACTCCTTATTTCTTTGTATATATCAAAATTTTTCTGTGATTATATACCTCCTACCTGAAGAACTTTATTAACAGGTCTGATGGGAAAAAATTATCTTAATTTTTGTTTTTCAGTGAAAATGTTAATTTTTTATTCATTTTTTTGAAAATATTCATTTACTATAAAATTTTTAGTTGACAGGGTATTTCATTCAGTACTTTAAGGATGTCACTCAATTATCTACTGGTTGCATAGTTTCTGATGAGAAATCTTCTATTTTCTTTTCTTTTGTCTCTGTAGGTAATATGTCTTCCTCACCCCATCCCTGGTTACTTGCAAGTTTTTCTCTGTTGCTGGTTTCAACAGTTTGAATATGATATGCCTACATGTTTTTCTTTGCATTGCTCTCTGGGGTTTTTGTGTCTGTGGCTTGGTGTCTGTCATTAATTTTGGAAAATTTTTAGGCAATATTTTCTCAAGTAGTTCTGCTGTTTTTTTCTTTCGTTCTTCCTTTTCTGATTCCAATTTGATATTGTCCCAAAGCTATTGATTGGATGTTTTGTTCTTTTTCCCTCCTATTCTTTGCTCTCTTTGTGTTTAACTTTGGATAAATTCTATTGCTTTATCTTTAAGGCCTCTGATTCTTTCTTTGTCTGTGTTGTAAGTCTACTTATGGACTAATTGGAGGCCTTCTTCACCTCTGTTATTGGGGTTTTCATTTATAGCATTTTCATTGGACTTTTTCTTATAGTTTTTATCTCTATATGGAAATAATTTATCTTATCTTGCTTCCTTCACAGCTTTTTATTAGAACATTTAAAAATATTAGCTACAGTTGTTTTAAATTCCCTGTCTTGATAGTTCCAACATCTGTCACATCTGAGTCTTATTCAAATCAGAGATTGCTTTGTCTGTTGCCATTGTGTTGCCTTTCCTTGCTTTTCTCTGTATGCCTCACAGTTTTTGGGCTGAAACTTGAAAATCATATTTAGGACAGCAGAGGCTGTGATTTTATGGCTGGAACTAGGCATGCTTTCCTTGTTCTAGGTTGTTAGCGTGAGATTCTGAGTCTATGTATTTTTTGTTTTTTGGTATTTGTTTTCTAGAATTGAGCAGGATTTGGATTTGTTGGCACTGTGGTTATGATCAGTGCATCACAGACTTCAAATTCCTCTAGCATCACTTCCTATTAAGGGTGGGAGCTGATTTGTAAAAGAATTTTTCTCAGTATCTGTTCCAATCTTAGTTGTAGGTCCCTCCTTTGTTCTATCACTGAGAGAGAGTCTCTCGTCATGTTCTTGTCTCTCTTAAACCGGTATACTGCTGTTACTTGTTACTCTGAACCTGTTAATCTGGTGGTAGGGGGCAGTGTGGCGTTATTCTCTGTTTTGTCTTAGGAAGTACTGTGTCCCTGGGTTTAAGGACTGTGGCCTTCTCAGTGGTCCTGCACTTTCCCAGCTTTCCATCTTGGCACAGCATATGTTCCTGTCACTATCCCAGGGACAGAGGGTTTTTTTTTTTTTTTTTTTTTTTTTCTGTTACTCTTACCCAGCTTCAAGGAGTTTGTGTTTTAAGATTATGAACAGTCAGCTTGTATTTTTAGAGCATAGTTCTGCAAGTCAGAAATAGTCCATTTTAACTAGAAGTCTATCATAATCACATATCTGGTCTCTCACATTCCTCCCAAGAATAAAAATACAACCTCGCCAATTCATTGTTGGAATGAGTTTTTAATTGTTCCCTGAAGGGTGTTTTGTCTCACAGCAGTTGAAGACTTTTGTTCAGTCAAGATGATCAGGAAGAAAGATCAGGTGTGTGTGTGTGGGGTAGGGGGGTGGCGATGGCAGTGGCTCATGTCTCTCTCACCTCACAGTGCCTGCTGTTTTCTCCTCCCCACAGTACCACAAGTGATGCTTTCTGTGGACTCTTTTTTTGGGAATATTCAGAGAGGTCCAACAGATGAATCTGCCAGTAGGAATGAATTCCCAGTATAACCGCATCCCCCAGAAGTTCTATCCTCTTGTTAGCCCACACTCAGTTTTCACCTATTTCTTAACCATTTTAGCTGAATTATTCTTACTCTCGCTGTGTGGCATTTGCCCCAGGTAAGGTAGTGCTACCATCGCTTCTCTTTTGGCAAGCACTTGTCTTCCTGGATTTCACATTAGTTGCTCGTCCTATGACTTTTGTTCAATAAGTGGATCAAAAAAAATATCATGTGAATTTGCAAATTATCTTGTGGGTTTTTTTTTATTTTAAGATTGGGAGAGATTTTTTTTTCCCAGTTTTTTTTTTTTTTCCATCTTAAACAGAAGCAGGAAATCTATAATGTATGGAATAATTTTAATGTTACAGTGTGGAGAATAAATATAGCATGGCTAGAATATGGATGCAGAGAAACAAGGTAGTTTGTCTTCAGTAGTTCAGAGATAAGCTGATGATTGTTTAGACAGAGGGGGTGATAATGGAGATGGAAGTAAATGGGTGTACTCAAGAGACAGGTGAGAAGAATATTAACATGTTTGATTAGAGATTGGCTGTGGTTGGGGAGTGTCTTAGTCAGCTGAGAGTGCTATAACAAACACAATAGATGGGCGGTTTGAACAACAAACATTTATTATACACAGCTCCAGAGTCTGGGGAGTCTGAGATCAAGGTGCCAGCAGATTTGAGTCTGGTGAGGGTCAGCTTTCTGGTTCTTTCTGCTGCTTTCTTGCTGTACCCTCGCATGGCAGATCTGAGAGAGATTAATCTCCTTTCTCTTTCTCTTTTTATAAGGGCATTAATCCTGTCATTAGGGCCCCACCTTCATGACCTAATCCAACCCCAATTACTTCCCCAAACCCCTACCTCCAAATACCATGACACTGAGGGCCAAGTGCAGGGGCTCATGCCTGTAATCCCATACTTTGGGAGGCTGTGGCAGGCGGATCGCTTGAGAACAGCCTGGCCAACATAGTGAGACCATGTCTCTCTATAGAAAAAAATAATAATAAAAATATAAAGCAAATACCGCCATATTTGGGATTAGAGTTCAACATGCAAATTTGAAGAAATGGATACACAAACATGCAGTCCCTAACAAGTAGGATGATGGAGATAGTTGTCCACAATTCCTCCTAAGTTTCTGGTCCATAAGACAAGATAATACAGAGAGGGGACCATTGGAAGAAGACTGATTTTGTGGGGAGAAGGATGGGTCTGATTTTCTACATATGGGATCTGAGGCCCCTTTGAGATAGTCAGTTGTAAACCTTGAGTAGACTATAGTATATAATGATTTAGAGTTTAGAGGAGATGTCTGAACTTCAGAAATAAAATTGTAAAATTATGCCCATATAGGTCATAATAAAAGCCATGGTTCATCGAAGCCATAGAAACAGTATAAAATGAGGGGAAAATGGGCTTAGGACAGAGATTTTAACAAACTCCTGTAAGGAACACTCCACTTGTTTTCAGTGCTTCAGTCCTAGTAATGCTGTTTCAGTTCATGGACAGCAGCACACTGTTTCTCACCTCTTGCACGTGTTTTCTCTTCCTGGATTGCTTGTTTTGTTTTTTGTTTTTTTTTTTTCTTTTGAGACAGAGTCTCACTCTGTTGCCCTGGCTAAAGTGCCATGGCATCAGCCTAGCCCACAGCAGCCTCAAACTCCTGGACTCAAGCAATCCTTCTGCCTCAGCCTGCCGAGTAGCCGAGTAGCTGGGACTACAAGCGTGTGCCACCATGCCTGCCTAATTTTTTCTACATATTTTTAATTGGCCAATTAATTTGTTTCCATTTTTAGTAGAGACCGGGGTCTCGCTCTTGCTCAGGCTGGGTTCGAACTACTGACTTCGAGCGATCTGCCTGCCTCAGCCTCCCAGAGTGCTAGGATTGCAGGCGTGAGCCATGGCGCCCGGCCCTGGGTTGTTGATTCCCTTTCCCACCTGAAAACATTTTCACTAACTTCTACAAGGCTTAAATGATTAAAGATTTTTCTTCTACCAGGATGCCTTTCCTCACTTTCTCCAAACCAACTGGTCCCACTCCAGAGCAGTTTACGTCCTCCTACATAGTTCTCCTCTGTGACATTTGTGCCTTAATTTCTTTTTCAGCATTTATCTCTTCTGGACCATGCGCTTCATGAGTGCATGGATTACATCTGTCTTTCTTACCAATTAATTTGTAGTCCTGGGCCAGGGCCTTTCCCATAACAAGCACTCAATAAATATTTGAGTAAATGAGTTCCTGTCAGACCGGGTTTTACCTGAAGTAGTGTGGACTCCTCTGAAACAGACATAACCACACCGCATAATTCCTGAGCTATTATAGTGGAAATTGAGATGACATCCTTTAGTCGTTGGTCTGAAACTTAGTGAAGCGAGAAAGAAAGAAGGACTGAAAATTGGGAAATGAAGAAGACAACAACAGATAGTATATGTTATTTTTATGCTCTTCTGCATGGATAAAAACCAGAATTTGGATAGTGAAGAAGTTAGATATGTAATGAGAAATGAAGTCCTTCCCCTTCATTTCCCTCTACTTAATACTGTTTTTTTCAACTCTTTCTTATTAAAAGTATCTATATTCTGGTGAAGATAGAGGAAAGAAGTCTGAAGGGACTTGAATATATTATCTGTATTTTTTACTAGTTTTATTTATCATAATTGGTGCTTCTGATCAGGAATTATTTGGGGCTTATTTTTGTCAATACCTCCTGTGTCACTCCCATCCCTTTTGCTAATAAGGTAACAGAGAAGAGTGTACACTAGCAAAGTAATGAGGTATAACAAGGTGTGTAATTATTGTACAATAACCTTTTCTCAAGGAGCAAAGTAAGATATTGAACAAAGGGCAAGATATTTGGAAATCCTGGCTGTGCAGTTATTATAACCAAGCTGTGTAGCAGTTATATCACTTTTGTGAGGATTAAAAAAAATTATAAATTGTTGGGAAAAAAAAGAAAGAAAAACATTGGGAAGAATTGTAAAGAAAATGCCAATGTATGAAATAAGTTTTCCTATTTTTAACTTCACGTGTTCTAGTTAATGTTGCAGTAGATGATAATTTCCTTGCCTGTTGGAGATTAGTTTTTTAAAAATGTCTTCCAAAATTAGGTGAAATGTTGTAACGGAACTTACTTTTCTTGAACTAATAGTTGAAATGATGGTTTCTGAAAAGTGCTTATTAGACAAAATAGAAATACAAAGTTAAAAATTTCAAGCTCTTAGAGACACCACCATTCAAACTTTTCAGAGCAGAAACTGAACAGCCCATAAGGCTATCAGTAAGAAACATAAAGAACCCCAAATTAAGATAAATATGACTTTCTGCCTTAATATCTATATTTAACAGCATGTAGGTGGTTCAGTGGGGGAGGCAGTCTATCACCGTTATGGCATCTTTAGGCTAATATTGGTTTTTTGTACCCTACAGAATGTTATTCCAACTATGAGTCTTACAGCATTTCCTTCAGATTCAAGCATTTAAAGGTATGAGAGAATCTTTCACTGAATAAACGGTGAAGTTTTTACTATTGCTAATGTTCTAACTCTATCTTGTATATTTTCCCACTCCCTAAATCTTAAGGCAATATTGTGTAATTTGTAAGAGCTCAAAAAAAAAATACTTGTTGAATCAATTAAATATGCTGAGATAAAATTATTTAAAGTAGTTAGTTATGACATGACAAAAGAAAAAGTTTGGTAAGGGGGCCTAGTCAATATTAGAATAAGCCACACAGGCCGGGCGTGGTGGCTCACGCCTGTAATCCTAGCACTCTGGGAGGCCGAGGCGGGTGGATTGCTCGAGGTCAGGAGTTCAAAACCAGCCTGAGCAAGAGTGAGACCCCGTCTCTACTATAAATAGAAAGAAATTAGTTGGCCAACTAATATATATAGAAAAAATTAGCCGGGCATGGTGGTGCATGCCTGTAGTCCCAGCTCCTAGGGAGGCTGAGGCAGAAGGATTGCTTGAGCCCAGGAGTTTGAGGTTGCTGTGAGCTAGGCTGACGGAACTCACTCTAGCCTGGGCAACAAAGCGAGACTCTGTCTCAAAAAAAAAAAAAAAAAAAAAAGAATAAGCCACACAAAATGACATCAGATCTTGAAGGTTACTGAGAATTTTTGACTATTGGGAACTTCCACAAAACATGCAGACAACTGTCACCCACTGAATAGCTCTTTTCACTACAAATTTGCTATAATAATGACTGACCCATGAAATGCAGATTCTTGAATGCAACAAAATTTATATATATATATATAAAGAAAAAATAATTAGAAATTACATAGAGATGGCATAAGTTTTGAAAAAAATGTAAACTTTTCATTCTGGATGTTCTATAAGCCCAAGTATAACTTGGAGAGAGGATTCATGATAAAACTGCTGAACGTCACAGTTATCAAGTCTTACCTGCTTGGAAGCTGCATTGTGTTGCTTACCACGATAGTGTAAAAAGAATTTAATAAGATATTCCTAGCAGATATATAGCAAGCAAAAAAGTAAATCTACTGTCTTGAATAAGCGTCTAATCCGATGAGTACAAGCCACATCCTCTTTTACGATGGAATAAGTTCAACATCATCAAGCTGTCATCTGGTAACTGACCGGTCTTTTGTGATATGGTCCCATAATGGAGTCAGATTGGTCCCTGCTGTTGTGAACACGAGGTTTCAGGTTGGTCTTGGTTAAGGAAGTGCAGGTTATTAGCTCAGTAATAGATCCCATCCCTCTCACTATGACCCCCTTGTTCAATGACCTGTGATCAAGCTTTAAGGCAGCTAGAACATCATTCACAGAGCAGGTCTGTGAATTACTGTCTACCTGATTATTAAAGATTTCTCCTGTAATAGATGTCTTTTGTTGATTAACATGTATGATATGAATATTTTCATGCTCTGGTCCTGTTTTTAGAAGACCTTCTACAAATGGACTGAAGATCTAGCCAAATTCTTTGTCACCAGCCAGAAATCACTATAAACCCGCTGGGAAGATTCCAGGGTCATGCAGAATGGGGCTGTAATACCACAGCGATGCACTTCAGCTTGTGTTCACATATCAAGAAAAGCCAACATACTAGGCTTGAGATTTTCTTCATGCCTAGTCCACTGATCCTAGGAAGCTCTCCATAAAACCACAGGAAATAGGGAAGGTGAATGTGTGACTAATTGGCTCATGCAACTAACTTTTGCCTTTTGGCCAACTTATAACTGTTTCCATAGACTGTTTCCATTTGACTGCTGCTGTGTGTATCCAACTTTATAGTCAGAAGGAGTGATAATACCCAGTTCATGATGGCAGCTTGTCACTAAATATGAGGGATCTAAGATTTTTACCCTGATTGCAAGCTGAGAGGTTAGGCTGCCAGTTTCATAGAGACTGGCAGAAGGCATGAGACTTCTGGATCAGAGACAAAGGGCTTTATTACTCATGGCAAGCAGGTAGGCTGAGCTTCATGCTTTTATCAAATCTCTTTACCCCAAAGTCCCACAGGGCTGATATGGAGTGCTGCATGCACAGTGGGTTTGTGTTTTAAGCAGGTAAGCAAATGAATGCCTGGCTTCCACAAAAGAAATAGAGTCCTGAGGGTGTGCATGGTGCTTCAGGAAGGAAAGTGGTCTTAAGTGTTGGAGCAATCAGTGAGACATATCAGTTGATGACACAGGATCACAGTGCCTCTCGTGTGACCTCTTCTCTGGCTAGTAAGTCTTACAATTCCTAGTTCAGTCTGAAAAATTGGATCTATTACTTGTTGGAGGAATTGCTTGAGGGGGCTCAGTCCAACTGTCCAATCAATCTTTCTTTCTTTCTTTCTTTCTTTCTTTCTTTCTTTCTTTCTTTCTTTCTTTCTTTCTTTCTTTCTTCCTTCCTTCCTTCCTTCCTTCCTTCCTTCCTTCCTTCCTTCCTTCCTTCCTTCCTCCCTCCCTCCCTCCCTCCCTCCCTCCCTTCCTCCCTCCCTTCCTCCTCTCCTTCCCTTCCCTTCCCCCTCCCCTCCCCTCCCCTCCCCTCCCCTCCCCTCCCCTCCCCTCCCCTCCCCTCCCCTCCCCTCCCCTCCCCTCCCCTCCCCTCCCCTCCCCTCCCCTCCCCTCCCCTTCCCTTCCCTTCCCTTCCCTTCCCTTCCCTTCCCTTCCCTTCCCTTCCCTTCCCTTCCCTTCCCTTCCCTTCTTTTTTTTGACAGAATCTCACTCTGTTGCCCGGGCTAGAGTGCCGTGGCATCAGCCTAGCTCACAGCAACCTCCTGGGCTCAAGCAATCCTTCTGCCTCAGCCTCCTGAGTAGCTGGGACTACAGGCATGCGCCACCATGCCTGGCTAATTTTTTCTATATATTTTTAGTTTTCCAGCTAATTTTTTTCTACTTTTAGTAGAGACAGGGTCTCGCTCTTACTCAGGCTGGTCTCGAACTCCTGAGCTCAAACGATCCACCTGTCTCGCAATCTATCCTTTTCATCCATGACACCAGCAAGGAGGCATTATCTACCTGAGAAATGAGGACAACAACCAGAGGGGTCGTACATGTTTTGTGGGGGAGGTGCCGAGACTCAGGACATCCCCTAGCGCCAGTGATAAACTTCATGATGAGGCTAAGGGGAGTGACAATCAAATCATGGTTAAAGCCGTCTGGCAAGGTATGGCAGGCCCAGCAGTTGGTTAATTTTAAGGCACTTGCAACCGTTTAGCAAAGCTGCACTAAGGTAAGGCCCTTCTGAAGGAAGATGCCAAGATCATTAATGTGCCTCTTTTCCTCACACTTTCCAGGTATGAGTAGGCCCCTACCTCAGTTCCAGGTTATTATTCTCCCTCCCTTACCACAAACTCAGTGTGTCCCATTTCAGCAGCGATCATTTCGCCTTTCCCCCAGTTATGCTTTACTTGTACCCAGACTTTTCATCTGAAGTGTCAGGTGCAAGACATACAAGGGTGTTTTTATCAGACTTTTTTTTTGAGACAAAGTCTCACTCTATTGCCTGGGCTAGAGTGCCATGGCATCAGCCTAGTTCACAGCAACCTCAAACTCCTGGACTCAAGTGATCCTCCTGCCTCAGCCTCCCAGATAGCTGGGACTAGAGACATGTGCCACCAGGCCCGGCTAATTTTTTATATATATGCTTTAGGTTATGCAGCTAATTTCTATTTTTTTTTTTTTTTTTAGTAGAAACGGGGTCTTGCTCTTGCTCAGGCTGGTCTCGAATTCCTGGGCTCAAACCACCCACCCGCCTCGGCCTCCCAGAGTGCTAGGATGACAGGTGTGAGCCACCATGCCCGGCCTCTTTTTATCAGGCTTAACCAGAATTAAGTTTGAACACCCCCAGACCCCTTCTGCACAGGTTGCTGCCTGGAAGTTGGCTTGGGTTTACAGTCAGGGAACAGAAAGATGCATCATTCCTAGTATTGTTCAAGATAGAATCCTTAATTTTCAAAATTAATCTGGATGTTCCCTAAATACTTTCATTCCGGTAGTCACCCTGGAACCACTGAAAGGAGGTTGTCACTTTCTGGGACAGCTGCATTCAGTGACCAAACTGCATTGCTAAGGTGCATGGACGAGGGACATGGGAGGTGAGTGAGACAGCTTCTGTGATGACAAATGGTCTGGAAAGCCAAAGACATGATACAGATTGGTTGCAAGGGCTACAGTGTTGTGTCTGGAGGCAGCGTTGGTAAACCAGCCCCAGGCATTTATGAGAATCTTTGAGAATCAAGGTTCTTATTGAGCCCGTAGCTTAGTTGCCTGTGGAGAAGCAGGGGATAAACTGTCCCCTAGAAGAATAGCTGTCACTTTTTCATGTAAAACTGAGACTCTTCTAGGGCCAGGCAGAGTACATTCTTTAATATAGCATTCCCATCCGACTAGCAGCGTGTTTGAACCCTACCCACCTTTTTAGTCACTGAGTCCAGAAGAACCCACCCAAACTGGGATGTCAAGTCAGGTAATTGAAAAGCTTCCATGGGCAGGCATGAAGTTTTGACAAGTGCTCAGTAACAAGCTCGTACCTACTCTTCAACAGCTGTGCACCTGGTAGACTCGTTAGGAAGGCCGCAGGTTTGAAACACCAAGGGCCGCCTCCTTTCGTTAAAGAATCCAATTGGTCATATCACCAATTCCAGTCATCTCCAGTGCTGAGTAGGTTCAACAGGATCTTGCACCTCTTGTTTGGTGGTGAGGAGCAGAGAAACAGCCGTTGTTCCTGGGCTGCTGATTGAATTGAGCTCTATGAATCCATCCTGACAGTTCCAAAAAGCTTCACTTTGGCAAACCTGGATTTTCTAGGGGTTTAATCAGCCACCTCTTCTAGTGGAGGCATGAGGACACCCTAGTCAGGGATATTGAGACTGAGACTTTGGACTTGCCAAACAAATGGCCTTCATCTCTATAGTGAAAGCTTGGGCTATCAGAAGACAGAGAAAATACCCATATTCAATCCTGAAGCCTTCTGGTGGCAAGTGGCAGTGGAACTTGTCCCACTAGTGCTTCTCTGTCTGTGGCTCTTCCCAGCCTGGGATAACCTCCTGCGGCACTAATGTGACAAGGAGGTACCACATATAACACAGTCATTAGTAGAAGCCACAAAAACGATACTTTGAATTGGCCAAAGGGCCCACGTAAGAGGTCTTGTTAGTGTCTCTCCCCCATTCCCCTGTTGCGATCCTTGCCCAAACTCCATCAGGGGGACCCAGGCACTCCTTCCCCCCTGGGTCTGTGTAGGATGACCCCCAGCACACTCAAGAAGTAGCTACAGCTAGGGTCAAGTGAGAGGGAGGGAATGGGGAGAGAGAGAGACAGAAAGACACACACACACACACAGAGAAAGAGAGAGAGAGTCCATGCCAGTGAGCAAGGCATGTCTGGTTTTGAGTGACAGTATCATGGGCTCAATCTAACCACAAACAGCTAATGCTTTTGTTCTGCCTAAAATGTTAGGATTTAGAGACTCCTTGATGCTTTTCTTCCTGCCTAGAGAAGAGTGAATAACAAAGGCACCAGTCAGACAACTTGTTTCTCAGTCTCACCGAAAAGTAAGGCAGTAGGAGACCTTTGCTCCCCCATCCCATCTGCCCCTGGCTGAGTGCATTCACTACCAGACCCTGGGGAGGAGCCCACATCCCCTAGCCCAGCCCACAGAGTGCCCTTATTCCTCCTCTTCCAGAAACCCTGTCTCTGTGAACATCTCATCCTCGCCACCAAAACTGTCAGGAACTTTCAAAGGCCTGAGGTATTACCTTCTGACAAGCTAACAAGTTAGTCTGCCACCATTTCATAGATGCTGGGAAAAGACACACAATCCCTGGGAGGGAGACAAAGGACTTTATTACTCATGGCAGAGTAGGCAGACAAAGCTTCATATTTGTCTCGGTTCTCTTTGTCCCCAAAGTCCCCGAGGGCCCAGGTGGGTCTACACTGTGGTTTGTATCACAGCTGAGGAGTCCTGCACTTAAGGAGCCCCAAGATGTTAAAGGGGGTCTTAGCAACCTGCACAGCCTTTGCCACTGGGGAGCACGTAGTAATCTCTGTCTTCCAAGACTGTGTGCCATGCAAACATCCTTCAAAAGAGTTCAAAACATAGAACTGAAAATGAGATGTGTGGAAATAGAAGAGACCCATGGAGAGTCGTCCTCCAACACGTTTTCAACTGATGCTCCGTGGTTAAGGATTCGGTCTCCATCAGAGCTCAGTAGCAAGCCAAACCATTAGCTGTTTCCCAAAAGGAGAATAAACACTTGGCAAAGATGAAATGGCTTCTTTCCAAAACTGTAAAGAATTCTTCCGTAATTCTTCTACTTGGGCTTGTTATAAAGCGTATATAACCTACCATCGACCTGTGATAGGCAGAATGCCACCCACAAAGATGCCCACATCCTAATCCCTGGAACCTGCAAATATGTGACCTTACATGGCAAAGGGAAATTGAGGTTGTAGATGGGACTGAGGTTGCTCACCAGCTGATTTCTGCACTCTCTTTTCCTGCTTCTTCAGCGTCTGACATTTGAAGGGCACTGTGGGATTTAGAAAACATACAGGCTTCAGAAGAGATAAAACAAGGGTTTGAATTCTGATCCTACAATGTGGACTAGTTATTTAACCTGAGTCTCAATTTACTTATGTGTAGAACAAGAAGACCTACCTCATGGAAGTGAGATAACAGATGCTCAAGAGATGTTAATTTCCAAATTCCTGCCCTTCAGTTTAGGGAGGACTAGATAATCTTTCTGGTACATTATAACTGAGATAACAGTATTTGTATTAGCTAACTAGGACAGATGTAATAAAGTACCACAAACTGAGTGGCTTAAATAACAGAAATGTGTTGTCTCCCAGTTTTAGAGGCTAGAAGTCTGAGATCAAGACATCAGCAGGGTTGGTGCCTTTTGAGGACTGAGAAGGAAAAATTGGTCCCATGCTTCTCCCGTGTCTTCTGGTGGGTTGCTGACAACCTTTTGTGTTCCTTGGCTTGTAAAATATCACCCGGATCTCTGCCTTCAACTTCACATGACGTTCTCCCTGAGTATATATCTGTGTCTAAATTTCCCTATTTTTCTTTTCTTTCTTTTTTTATTAATTGCCTGACTTTTATAAGGAGCCCAGTCATATTGGGTAAGGGATCCAAGCCTATTTTGGTGAGACTTCATCTAACTAATGACATCTGCAGCCACCGTGTTTCCAGCTAGCGTCACATTCTGATGTATTCACATTCTGGAGTTGGGACTCGAAGGCGTGAATTTTGAGAGGAAACAATTCAACCTGTAACATTATTCTAAGCCATCTTTACTAGGGACAGCTTTTTGTAAAACCTGGGATTTAATGTGAATATTTGTTGACCTGATATCCTTTTCTCCCACTAAAGGGTTCAGGTTTATCAGATTGTCAGGTAATAATGACTCCTGTAATAATCTACACGAGATGTTTAATGAAAGCAATTACAGAAACATTTCCTTAGTTAAACATCATATAATTGTCTTCATACAACATGGCAGTATAAGCAGAAGAGGTCAAAACATGATCAATGAAAGAATCTCTGTAATTTAGGGAGCTTCAGTACTTATTATTATCACACTGAGTCAAACTGCATTGTTTGATTTTCACATAATAACGTATTTTTGTGGGATCCGATTAATAGTGATAAATAATCCATGTGCTATGTATTGATTTCCATTTGTTTAAGTGTTTCCATAGGCTGCCTTGCTTTAAGGTTAGTACTGGATAGCATTCAGCCTTGTGTTTGAAGGGAGTGCTGGCAATAACACAGTTCTGGGGATCCCTATACATGATTTAGCTTCCAGTTAATTATCTGCCTCTCTCTCTGTCTCCATCTTTACTTTTCTTTAGCCACAGTCACTTGTCTAAAAAAAAATGTTGAGAAATTCCTGTGTATAAAATAACACAATACTGGGTGTTAGAACTCCAAAGTCCTACTATTAAGGACTTCACAGCTTAATAAGGAGAAACACAGTTTGTCTTAGCCCACTTGGGCAGCTATAACAAAAATACCATAGACTGGGTGACTTAAAAACAACAGAAATTTCCTTGGCTGTGTAGAAGCTTTTTAATTTGATCAGGTCCCATTTATTTATTTTTGTTGTTGCTGCGATTGCCTTTGGGAACTTCTTCATAAATTCTTTGCCTAGGCCAATGTCTATAAGAGTTTTTCCACCCCATTCTTCTAGAAGTCTTATAGTTTCATGTGCCTTAGGTTTAAGTCTGTTATCCACTGTGAGTTGTTTTTTGTGAGAGGTGAAAGGTGCAGATCCTGTTTCAGTCTTCTACATGTGGCTATCCAGTTTTCCCAGCACCATTTATTGAATAAGGATTCTTTTCCCCAGGGCATGTTTTTGTTTGCTTTTTCAAATATTAGATGGCTATATAAAGATGGCTTAATATCTAATCATCAGGGAAATGAAAATCAAAACCACAATGAGATATCACTTATCTCCAGTGAGAATGGCCTTTATCAAAAAGTCCCAAAACGATAAATGTTGGCATGGATGTGGAGAGATAAGAACACTCATACACTGCTGGTGGGACTACAAACTAGTACAACCTCTGTGGAAAGCAATATGGAGATACCTCAAAGAGCTACAAGTAGAACTACCATTTGATCCAGCAATCCAATTACTGGGCATCTACCCAAAAGAACAAAAGACATTCTATAAAAAAGACATCTGCACTAGAATGTTTATAGCAGCACAATTTACAATTGCAAAGATGTGGAAACAACTCAAGTGCCCATCAATACGTGAGTGGATTAATAAAATGTGGTATATGTATACCATGGAGTTCTGCTCAGCCACAAAAAAATGGTGATCTAGCACCTCTTATATTTTCCTGGATAGAGCTGGAACCCATTCTACTAAGTGAAGTATCCCAAGAATGGAAAAACAAGCACCACATGTACTCACCATCAAATTGGTATTAACTGATCAACGTTTAAGTGCACATATAGTAATAACTTTCATCGGGTGTTGGGCAGATGGGAGGGGGGAGGAGGGGATGGGTATATACACACCTAATAGGTGTGGTGTGCACCATCTGGGGGATGGACATGCTTGAAGCTCTGACTCGGGTGGGACAAAGGCAATATATGTAACCTAAACATTTGTAAGCCGGTAATATGCTGATATAAAAAATATTAAAAAAAACAGCAGAAATTTATTTCTCACTGCTGTGGAGGCTGTCAAGTCCAAGATCAAAGTGCTGACAAATTCATTGCCTGGTGAGGGCCTGCATTCTGGTTGATAGATGGCTATCATTTAACCATGTGTTCACATGGCAGGAGGGACAAGGGAGCTTTTACTCTCTCTCTTTCTCTCTCTTTCTGGAGATAGGTCTTGCTCTGTCACCCAGGCTGGAGTGAAGTGGCTATTCATAGGCATGATCATCGCACAATCCAGACTTGAACTCCTGGGCTTAAGCAATCCTCCTGCCTCTGCCTTCCAAGTAGCTAGGACTGCAGGTGTGTGCCACCATGCCTGGCTATTTTTATTTTTTAAATTTTTTAGAGATGAGGTCTTGCTATGTTGCCCAGGCTGGTCTCGAACTCCTGGCCACAAGTGACCCTCCTGCCTTGGCCTCCAAAGTACTGGGATTACAGGCATGAACCACTGCACCTGGCTGGGAGCTCTCTTTTATAAAGGCACTGATCCCATTCATGAGTGCTCCACCATCATGACCTAATCACTTCCAAAAGTTCCTACCTCCTAGTGCCATCACTTTGGGGGTTATATATTCAACATATGTATTTTGAGGGGGAAGCAAACATTTGGACCATAGCACAGTCATAAATCAATAATGATAAGGCACTTTCACTTTTGATCAAAATGAAGTAACAGGAATTTACCTTCCTGCTGAAATAACTTTAAAAAAGACAAAATATATTTAAAAAGTTTAGGACATTCAACATCAGGCAACAATGGTTTCTGAGACATGAGATATTTCTGAGACATAAGAAATAAATGAGGTATGTCATGATTGCTCCAGCTTACTGCCTGGAAAAAATTTTCAGACCGTAGTGCAGGGAGGAGAGGCCCACTCAGAGCCCAGTAGATCCCTTGAGTTTAGAAATTGGAGTTGAGAGTTCCAGGAGACCAAGCAGCTAGAGTTTTCATGGTGGACTACAGGGAAGATCACTCTACAAAGAAAGAGCCCTGGAGAGCAAAGAGAGCCCCACCTCCGGTCTTCAACCCAGTGCTGATCAGCACATGTATATGCAGGAACCATCCAAGGTCAAGGAATGAACCACCTGAAAGTAAGTACTAGAAGAAATGATACTTGGAGCTCTCTTGGTTCTGTCTGGCTGAAAGTATGGAGGAGAAAGAGAGAAATCAGGAGAGCTGTGTGGGCACCAGGACTTGGAATGTGCCATGTTGGCAAGCTTTTTCTGTAAGGGTCCAGATACCAAATATTTTAGGATTTATGGACTACATGCCGTCTCGTTGAACACCCATTTCTGTGGTCCTTGGGCTGTAGACTGCAGGTCCTTCCTTGCTGTGGGAGACGGGGTGTGACTAAATGTTTTTAAACAGGAGAAGACCATTGGGGGTTGCATTTTAGATAGACTACTTTGCCAAGTGTGGGGACGCATCAGAGAGCACAGAGCAGGGAGTCCGGTTAGGGAGCTATTGTGTTAGCCCAGCCGGAAGACAAAGGTGGGGAGGGATGGCTTTATGAGTCGGAAACACTGGAGAGAAGTCTGGATTGGAATTACAGATTTAGAAATTATCAGCATATGTCTGACTATAAATCAGAAGCATGGATAAAATCGTGGTAGGAGAGTAGGCTGAGGGAGAAGAGTTTTTGTTGAAAGACTAATGTGTGCTGGATATAATTACTTATTAGCACAAGAATCCTTAATATGACTCTGGATGGATAGATTTTTATTAGCCCCATTTTACAGATGATGAACCTAAAAGGTCAGAGAGGTTAAGCAGCTGGCCCAGAGCTACCAATTAGAAGGAGACTGAATTGGAATGTGAAACCAGTCCATTTGATTCTAAAGGTCTTCCCTCTCCATGGCTTGCTGTTCTTAGCTGTCTTTAAGCCCTTTGGCTTCACCCATTTTCAGATGGTCCAGAGAACCATCCACGTTGCTAATGAAAGAAAGAGGTCATGTGCTGCTGGTAGGGGCTCATTATGTCACCATTTCCAAAGAGTACCCCTTCCCTCTTTGCAACGAATTTTGCCTCCAAGTCCTTGCGTTTAAACCAACCCGACTGCCCTGCCGCCAATCCTTCCAAACTAAAAATTTCATATAGTTCATACACACAGAATTCAAATGATCCTGAGACACTATCCCGTAGTGAGGAATTTCTAAAAGTCAGTCCTAGCACTGCAACTGTTCGCGAAGAGAAACTGGCCAATATTCATAATTCTTCAAACATATGGTAAGGCAGAGCATATTTTAAATATCAAGAACATTTACTTGAGACCTTCCCAAATGGTTTCAAAATTTTATTTGAGGTTTGGACACACATCAAAACATGTATTTACCTGACAGATCGTGGCCTGCCTAAGCCTTTGCAGGGCATGCATTTTTCATGGCATGATATTGAATATACATATTAATTAAATTTTGCATCTAGTTCTGCACCCAAACTGGGAATGGCTTTGATAGATGTGCAGTGCTTCATGAAAGTAACTCTAACATACTTCTCTTAACACGAGTTTCCCCTTTTTATTTGTTCAGTAGGAAAAACAAACACTGAGCATATGGAAGGAAAACAGGGACTGCTGAAAACTTTGAAAAATATTTTGTGTAGGTTTCATTTTGGTTACACAGGACTTAATGTTTTGAAGAATTTAGTGCACATTTTTCTTCATTCCGAGGAAATTTGCCGATATGAGAAAAGTAGAATTGTGTCTGTCCTTGAGCAAACACAAGCTTGAGAAGAAAGGCACAGTGTGGGTGGGAGGTCCATGTTACCGATAGCCTACTGGAAGCAGAGAGAAAGGCAGATTTCACAAAATTAGACCAGAATTCTAGGAAAACTTGACATGATCCCAAATCTTTTATTTTTGCAATATCGTACTCTACTTCTAGCAGATATGTTCTTTTAAAACTAGAAGTTGAATAAAAATACTGAAGAGACATGCTTTTTGCATTTATTAGGGTTGAGTCTCTATATCAGAAATCATTAGTAACATGGACCATGAAACAGCGAACTGATATAAATGTGATAGAAACATGATATCAGTTTAAACAGTAAATATTCGTAAAGCCATGGATTGCTTTACAAGGACATACTTCTAATTTTCTGAATTCCTGGTTTTCCCCATCCTGATTTCGCCCGCATGTGATTTCTTTCATATCATCCCTTTGTTTCCACAAAGCCCACTTTCTCTGCCCAAAGTATCTAAAATTCCACTTTTCACAAGAAATCTACTTTGATTACAAGGGCAGGAGGGGGTATAGAGAGATGGGAAAATGAAAATATTCTGTTTTTGCTAGCAGAGTTACAAACATCTGACCGTTCTTTGACTTTAATTTCATATGAAATGAAAAAAGCATCCTTAGATAAGTACCTTATTATGCTTGGTTATATACCTCTGCAGACTTTTCAAAGAATGTGGCTTATTGATAAATATTCTTATAATATTTAATTCACAAGCAAATTTATTCATTTTCACTAAAGTATCTAAAAGAAAATGATCTTCTCTTCTAAATAAAATTAAACATATTTGTTGCATGTAGATATTTACATATACTCACATACATATAAATATCCTTATTATTTTCCTATTTTTAAATGTTGAGTTTAAAAATTCCTTTTTTTTTTAACAGCAAGCATAATAGCATATTTTGTCTTTAGAACTGCGTTGTTTCTGTGAAACATGAGATCTCTTGTGGATTTATAAGCTTTGAGAAATAGGGATATAATAAAAGAGGCCAGTGTCCCTGACATCTCGTGAACACCCACCACATGTTTTTTTAAATAGTAAATGCAAAACACATTCTAATTAATAGCTATAATCCTCTTACTTGAAGGATTTATCATGTTGACTCAATTGCAAGTGTACCACCTTATAGATCAGAAATTTCTAGTGAAGGGAAGATTGGCTCTACAAATAAAAGAAGATATGGCTGCAGATAAATTTGGGTGTGTGTGCATAGTTGAAAGAGCTATAGAACCGAAAATGGGGAGGGAACAAATGATTCCTGGAATTGCTGCCCATTGAATCTCTGCCCATTTCTAAAAAAGAACCTTGAAAAAAAAAAAAAAAACATATCCTGGCAAAATATTGGTTTCCATTACTTTTCATTTTCTCTTGCCAGGATCAGAACCAGATGTTCTGTAATATAGCAAAGTCTGTTCTATTGGCATTTTTGGTTGTATTAACTTCAGAAACTACTGGAAATTTTATGTGAGAAGATTCACAGGTGATTGTCATCCAAATTTCCTGAGACTTCAGGGGTTTTGATGGGGTTGGAGAAGAGATGGCATACAGTGAAAGTGTCCAAATATCTTGTGTTCTCTTCTTGATATGCTCATATTCATAATGAAACACATATGCTCATATAACTTATCTTACAACATATGGTACAATATAATTGAAGAAAGTCTATGCAATTATTTCACCCCTCCTAAAAAAAGAAAACAGTTCTGCATTATTAATAAAAACGAGTCAGGGCTTAGGGTGTATGCTAGAGATACAGATTTTAAATATAGCCCACCAAAATATCCTCCACTAAGTGGAAAATAAGGATGAGACATTGTACAACTAGGTTGCAGTTTGGGTAGGTGTCATTTCCTTTTTCTCCCTCTCTTATGTCTAACCTGACCATAAAGTAAGCAATTTCAAAACTGACAACTAAAGCACGTAGAACTTGAACTTATGTGGGTGATCATACTTAAAATTAGATCCATGGCTTGCCCCCTCTGCAAATTTTGTCGTATCAATTAACAGTGGGAATGTCTGTTAAAATGCAATACCGTATTAAACACCCCCTTCGCCCTCCCCACACACTACATTTGATGAACTGATCAAAGTGCTTGCATAGAATAGCATTTCTAGGATAGTGTTCTGGCAGTAATTACCAGAGTCTGGCTATGGAAACAGTCTCACCACCCACCCCTGCAGGCTCTGTCCTGAAGGTCTAGCTATTGACATGGTGTTGACCATCTGAATGAGTTTCAGCTGGACATGCTTATGTTTTTATTTTATAATGGCTATTAGACAAAGCAATGAAAGCATGTGCATTGGTAAAGAGAAACAGGGAAATGTAGATAATAATATTAATATTTTGCTTTGGTGAAATAACCTTTCTGATGAGGCTCTGTAGTCTTCATTTTATGTACTTACCTCACTGGTGTGGTGGAAACACAGGTAATGGGACAGAGCAAGCCTCCTCCATAAGAACGGGAGGAGAAGATCGCTACTAATGTGTCAAACTCTCCATCTCCACTTCATCCCCCCATACACATAAAAGAGGCTGCATGGGTGGGTTTCCAGCGTGACATTTCATATCCTGTGGCGAGTATGAAGATCAGAAAAAGTTAGCGATGAAGCCAGGCAGGCTATGACCAGATGTTCAGAGAATCTCTAGCCACAAAACTGTGAGGCTGAGCGGGAGTCCTGGAATTTTTCAAAAGCTCTTTTAGTAGAGATGTGCCCAGGTCAGCTTGGCAACTTAGGCAGCACACCCCGTAAACATATTAAACCCATGATTTATCAAAAGACTCAGTGGTACAAATTCTTTTTGTGCAATATTTCTCCCTTAACGTTTACCAGTGAACAATACCTTAGTTACTACTGTGTTTCCCCGAAAATAAGACCTACCCATAAAATAAGTCCTAGCAGGATTTCTAAGCATTTGCGAAATATAAGTCCTATCCCCAAAATAAGACCTAGTGACGGGCGTGGCTATGCAGCATATCTGCACAACCCATGCATTTCATCGCTGAGCGGTAAAGACGAGGAGCAGCCCTTCTCATCTGCCCCATGAGAGCTCTATTGCTCGACATGAGAGACTAGGGCCAGTGGTTCTAAAGGAAATAGAGTCACAGGAAATTCAGGATGGAATTCGGGGTTTGGAAAGTGATGATGATGTTCCAGAAGAAGATAACTTAACTATATTTGAATAAATGTAGATTGTTGTACCATACTTAAAAAAAATAACACATCCTCTGAAAATAAGCCCTAGGGTGTCTTCTTGAGGAAAAATAAATATAAGACCTTGTCTTATTTTCGAGAAACATGGTAGTTAAAGCCTTACCAGGAATTAGTTGATAACCTACTGAGACAAAGAGGGAAACATACGCATGTGAGGGCCTGGGGGCTGAAGCCTCCAGGGTTAGAATTTTCGGGAACAGGATGACAGAATGAAAAAGGCAGCTGCTGAGGTAGGGCAAGGGGCTAAGGGCAAGTCTCTATCTGTTTCACAATTTTCCCTCAGATTGGCTTTGACAATGAGCCTCAAAATTAAATTTAGACATGTCATAGCTTGCCAATGCCACAGACAATGTTTTGTTTTTCTCTATTTGCATTGCCCAGAGATGAATAACAGTTGTGCATTATTGTTCTAATTCCTAAAATGGTCAGTCACCTTTGAAAAGAGGCCACCTTCGTTCCAAAAGGTGAGTTTTGGAATCTCTGGAAGAACCAAGAGATATTTTTCTTGGAAGGCTGGAAATGGGTCCCATTGCCCAGGGAAAAGGTTTGCCGTTGTATAAAATATGATTATTCCTTCTGTCCCAATGTGCTCCAGGCTGCTCCCAGACAGCCGGTCAGAGTTGATCTCAATGGCTATCTCCTCCTCCATTCCTTCTCAGATGAAAGAGACAATCAAGAATTGATTAGGCCACGGGACTTCTAGGTAGGGGCTTCTTGGCTTTATGACATTCCCTTGGGACGGTGAAAGTGTGTGTAAAAAGACCCAGCCTGGATGAAGGTAGGAGGGCAGCACTTAAATGCATCAAAATTTAAACTGAGATATGTCAAATCTCAGTTTATATGAGATTTGTCTCATATGTGAGATAAATATGAGGTGTGTCTCCCATTAAACAGATATGATGATCAGTTCATGCTCTGTGTATTTAAGAGAAAATCAGCGCCTACTCTCTCTAAATGTAAACCCTGCAATGGGAAGAAGGTGGCGGTTCTGGTTTAGAACAATGGTAAGGACTGGGACAGATCGTGTCCAAGTGCTGGCTTGGCACCCTGGGAGACAACTGAGTTTAGGATTCCGAGAGTTGAGCACTAACTGTTGCAACCTAAGAGCTTCTCAAGCTGACCCAAGTGATTACAATTATTCTCCCTTCCTGTAGAACCACGGAAGGAGGGCCAGATATGTGGACCAGAGAAGCATCATCGCTGGGTAGACTGGTGCCATCCATCGAAGGCGACACCATGTGACAGCGCGAAGCATTCGCAGCAGCAGACTGGTGGGACCCATGTTCTCCCTCTTTGTACACATGAGCCCTAAAGTTCATCGAAGAGTCAGTGGAATGGAGAAGCAGATATTATGGCTAATATGACACATTGGGTATTAGAGTAGTTAATGGGGAAAAATACCGATGACTATATTTGCTATTTGAGTTTATGGTGGTGTTTATACTGATTACATCCATCCAATCCTCTCTCAGTATTTATATTACAGAAAGGAAACCTTAGGTTGAGAGAAACTCAATAGTTGAGGATAAAATTGTTGGTCAAATGTTATGCAGCAATTTAGCTCCATGCCAAGAATGGGAAACCAGTTCTGATATCTCTTCCAGTGCTCTATTTATTAGACAAGATGACATTTCCTAAAATTTAACAGCCTTGATACTGTCCTTTTATGATTACTGACCTCATCCATTTATTATTCATTTATCTATTTATTCAATCAACAAATATTTACTGAGCAACTATTATGTGTCAAACACTCTCCTAAATGACAGGAATACAGAAGAGAAAAATGTAAATTCCTTGTCCTTATAGGGTTTTGTTTTTAATGAGCTTCCCCCCACCATAGCTCTTTTTTAAAAAAATGTTTTTCATTTGTGGACTTGGATTAAAAGAAATTTTAAAAAGTTAAGAAGGATAAAGCCATGTTGAAAGCTATAGCAAGTAGAAAATCTCAAAGGCTCAAAATCGTACTTAATAATGGGGCATGGCCAATAAAGTCCACCTCCTGAATGTTGTTTGATCAAACACTCCAGCCGCACAGAGCATTATCTGTAGAATCACATCCTGATTTGTAGTGGAGAAGAGATCATTTGTAGACTAACATGGAATCAGGTAAGGGTTAGCTCTAAGCAAAGCTATAATGTGGGCAAAGCCTGCTTTTAGTATTCATCCTTTTTCCTTTGTGCTCTCTGAATTTTCCCTTTAATACTGGCATCGTCTCTTCACTCTGGGGCTATAGCCTCACTCCTCAATCTTTCCCCTCTCTTCTGTCTCTCAAAACTACATCCCCTTCAGAGGAAGATATAAATATATGGTGAGAGTTGTAAGTGCTTTAACCCAAGTGATTTAGCAGACACCAGAGCATTAAGATGAATAAATCCGTAGCAGGATTTAAACCCCACTAGTACTAAAGTTGGAGTGTCAAGCATAGTTTGGCAGGAGGTAGAGCAGAGGGAAGAGTTGGAATGGTGTTTGATCCTTCCAGCCATCTTGGAGTGTCTGAGTTTGGGATCACAATCATTGATGCCATTTTGGATATTATTATAATGCTTTGGATTACATTGATACTAAGTTATGAAATCTAAATTTAGACTAATTAGAGATATTTTAAGGTATTACTTCTCACCATTTTTGTGATTGCCTATTGGTAAACTCTTAGTTGATACTTATTCACAGATTTAGAAATTGTCAACAATACCATCATGTAATTTTTTTTAATTAGTCATGTAATTTTGCATAGCTTAAGTATATGTTATGGCCTATGTTATTAAAAGGATTTGTTGTGTAAAATTTGGATTCAGTCAAAAGGCCACGTTCAGGGATCCAGGCAGCCACATGTGGCCCCCAAGGCTGCAGGTTCTCCATGAGGCCTATGTTCTAAAAACATAAAAACATGGACCTATAAAAATTGACCTCAGCTTTAGACCTAAATGTGGGTCCTCATAAACTCCAATATAAAAATCCTATAGAGATAGATAATAAATGCAAACTCATAAACAAACATTGATAGCCAATAAAGATAAACCCATGCCAGAATCTTGGAGGAATCCCACCAAGCATAAGGCAGATGAGTTTTACTGGGAAAAATCTTACCAAAGCTTTTGCTTTTGATGGATCCTTGTTGAAAAAAAAATTTAGAAAGTATGCCGTATTTTGCATTAACTCAGAGACCCACTACAGCCTATGCCATCTATACTCTGATCATAAGGTGCTACTTTGGGGAGAAGCCTGAAGACTATTCTTGTCCTTGCTTCTTCAATTCTGGTCATTCATATTACTCAATTTTATAATTTAGCAAATTACAAAAGCCAAACGACAGTAAATTGAAAATAAGCTTGCTTTGCAGCTTAAGAGGTATAGTTCTTACGAGTAAAGTGCATTAGACCAAACAGAGATAAAATGGAGCCTGGAGCAGTGCCAGTTTAGTGGTGTAGCATTTCATACGCTCCACTGGTTATTAAACAATATATTAATGCCTGCCAAAAGTGATATTTATGTAGGTTCTGTGCAAGTCAACTTGAATCCCAGCTAAGAAAAATGATAGGAGAAAATTGATCATCTCCCAGCTTCAGGTAACTCAGACTCATGTTCATTAATGAATATTAAGTTTAGAAATATCTTACCTCATTTGAGTAAAATCAAAGCAAGAAAAAATTAGCTCTTGAAAACAGTTTTTATAAACAATGGAACAAGAAATTCTAAAAAGAAATCTCTAAAAATAGATCTACTTTAGAAATCAGAAAAAAAAATGTTTCAGAAAACAAATTGTCATGCTTAATATAATTTAAGAAGATATGGCCACAATAATGCTGTTAAACCATTAAGGGACAAAATCTAAAATAAAAAGTCAATGGGATAGATTATAAAGGGATATAAATAAGAAATACCTCTAGGAAACAAATATGCAACAACTTGAAGTAGTAAATACAAAAATGACAAAGCAGAAAATGTAATTAGTCATTTGGTGTACAGACTTCAAATTACCTTACAGTCTAGAGTGAAAGGATAAAGACATTAAAAACATGTACTGAGAAGGTGAGAGACTTGGAAAATAGAGAATAAAAATAAAAATGTAAGTATAAAAGTTGCATTTGAAGAAGAAGCAAGAAATGTTTTGGTCACAACCAAAAAAAGTCACATTTGGAGAAAATATTCTGGACTAAAAATGATTCAGGTTAGCAAATGAATAAGTTCCCAACATATTATACTAAGTAAGTGGAAGAAAGGCAGATGATTAAACACTTCCAGGAGAAATATTTGAAATATGAGGTTTATGAAAATCTCTTCAAGTATTGTGAATGTATTACAATGACATGTGACTCTTTCCCTTGCAATACTAACAAAGGGTAGTTATATATGCAGAGATCTGAGGAGAAACTTCTTTAGTATAAGATGATAGAAAATTTCTCTCTCACATGTGAGGAGAATATATTTTCAGATACATAAGAACATCGAAATTATGCTGCCTTCCATATAATTTGAAGTCGAAGGCCTAAAAAAAATCCAAAAATAAGGTAAAACAGAAAATTAAGGACATTCAGTAAGCAATGAAACAAGCTAAACATAGATTCATTTTAAAGGATTATTTTATATATAACGATGGTGACCTGGCACTTGTTACAGTATCCTGGATAGAGATTGAGCCCATCCTTCAAAGTGAGGTATCACAAGGATGGAAAAACATGTACCACATGTACTTGCTATCAAATTGGTACTAACTCACCAACACTAAGGTGCTCACATGGTAGCCATACTCATTGGATGCCTTTCAGGTGTGTGTGTGGGGGGGGGGCAGGGGAGTAAACCCACAACTAATGAAAGTGGAATGCACTGTATGGGAGAAGAACATGCTTGTAGTCCTGGCTTGGGTGAGACAAATACATTACAGGTAACCAAAATGTTTATACCCCCATAATATCCTGAATTTAAAAAAAATGGATTTAAAATTAAGTTTTGTAATGTCAAAATTATTCTTAAAGGAATAAGTATAGTATACAAATTTTAATATATGACAATTTTGTTCTAATATTGATATACATACACAAAGAAAAGTGCATGAATCTAAGCTCAGATGAAAGCAAAATTATACTTGATTTTGTGTATTTTAAATGAGACATGAAAAGTTACGATTTCAGTTTATGTTTAGCTGAATGGAGAATTCTAGTTTTCAAGAAACAAGATAATTAGTAACAGACACACAACTTATACTTCTTAAAATAACAGACTTTTAAATAAATGCAGAGAAAACAATTTTTAACAGTGATAGAAATAAATTAATAAACAAAGAAAACTAAAAAATACAATATACAAGATGGAATAATCAAAGTAAGATAATATGACAATAATAACAATAAATACAAATGGACCATTTTTTTAATGAAAGACAAAATGATTTTTAAATAGATGATTTTGCATGATGTTTATAAGAGATTCACCCATACTTAATGAAATAAAAAGATTAAGTTAAAAAATCAGCAAGACATACAAATATAACTATAAGTTAAAAGGTAAAAAGGGGTCATAAAGAATGATTCAAACAAAATACTGAAACAAGAAAGACAGAACTGCTATATAATATGACTAAACTCAGCAAGAAATATATAGGTATATGAAGAACAGTATAAAATTACTAAAGGTCATGAAGGAGGACTTCACTAGAAAACACAACCATATTCCTGGTAAAAGATTCAGTAATGTATAAAATAGCAATTTTGCTATATATAAAATAAATAAATAAAAATTAATTGATATTAGGTTGTGAAATATGGAATGTCTGATTTCCTTAAGTTCTAAGTTTGACATTCATTTCATTTTGACCTTCTTGTCTTTGTTTTTTTTTATTATTGTGAAAATATATTCTCATTCTTTCAAACTCATGTTTTGGCTTGTGATTATCTTTCAAATATTTTTTAGAGCAATTTTTGTGAAATCATGGATAAATAAAAAATCATGTTATTTTTGAATATGAGTTAATTCGTGGAACCAGACAGCTTTGTAGCAGATAGCTTAAAATATCAACAAAGTGTTTGGGAAGGATGTGGCTAATGAACTCACAGTATGTCAATGGTTTGAGAAGCTACATTTTGGTGATTTTAATGTTGAAAATGAGCCACATGGGTGACCTGAGACCAAGATGGATAATGATGATCTGAAAGCTATAGTGGAAACGAATCCATCTCAGCCTGTATGTAAATTAGCAGCAAGGTTTGAAGTTACTATTCCAACAATACTGAACCATTTGAAACAAATGGGCAAGGTAAAGAAGCCCATTTGGGCTGGATAGATGGGTTCTGCATGAATTAAATAAACATCAGAAGAGAAATAGCCTCAAAGCTTGCCTTTCTTTGCTGTCAGTACATAAAGGTGAACTATTTCTACACCATATTGTTATGTGTGATAAAAAATGAATTCTTTTTGACAATCACAAGCTTTCAGCACAATGGTTGGATAAAGACCAAGTGCTAAAACACAATCCAAAACCAAACATTCACCAAAAAAAGCTAATGATGTCTGTTTGGTGGCTCATCACTGGTTCTATCCACTACAACTTCATGAAACCTGGTCAATCTATGACAGAAGATGTCTACTGCAACCAGTTGGATGAAATGATGAGGATGCTTGCGATTAAGCAGACTAAATTGGTCAATAGAGACAGACCAATCCTCTTGAAAGACAATGTTTGACCACATGTCACACAAACAAGCTGCTCAAACTACAGGAACTGGACTTGGAGACTCTGACATCCACCATATTCATCAGACTTTGCACTAACTGACTACCACTTCTTCCGGGCTTTGAACCACTTCTTGCAAGGAAAAACATTCAATTCTCAATGAGCTGTGGAAAAATGCCTTTCATGATTTTCGTTGCCACTCACTCTCCAGGCTACTTCACTAATCAACTACCATTAACATGGCAAAACTGTGTCAATAGCTCGGACACATACTTTGTTAATTATACTGCTTCTTGTTCAAGATATAATAAACTAAACTTTTGATTCAAAATCGGATATTTCATATTTAATGACCATTTAATGTATTTTATAAAAATGTCATTTTAAATTCTTACGTTTTGAAACTTAAAATTACTCCATCATTCATCAATAAGCAGGAAAATACAAAATATATTTTAGAAAAGATGACTAATGAAGCACATTTTACTCTACCAAATATTAAAACATACTACAAGCAATTATGACAAAAATAGAATAAGAATAAAACGATATACAGATCAGTGAAAATAAATAGAAATTCTATAAAAAATTCCATCAAAAATTTCATAATATATATAAAGTGACATTTTAAGTCAGCAGATAATAAATGAATTATTTGACAAATTTATCTAAGAGAATTAGTTAAGTATTTGGAACAAAACATATATTGACCTCTTCGTATACCATTTACAAACAAAAATAAATCCCATATTGTAGTTAAATTATAAAGAAGAACATATTAGATGTAAATGCATCTAATTATAGCAAAGGAAAGGCTTTATTAATCATAAAAGCAAAGAAATAAACAAGATAAAAGGAAAAGTTGCTAGGGAGTAAAAGTGTACATATTTCTATATCAAATATGAAAATTTTGATATACTTCATAAAAATAATTAATATTAAGTTTATTTAATTTACTTAATTTAATTAAGTTTAATTAAACTTGATAAAAATAATTAAGTTAAAAGATGGAAAGCACTATCTATCATATGTGAGAACCAATGACTTAATATTGCAAATACAGAGAAAGTTCTCAAAAATTAATATGAAAAAGAAAAATAACCCATCACAAATGATGGAATTACTCACAAATAGCTAGTACAAATAATAAAAATGTTCAAACTCAGGTAATAAAATAAATAGTTTTCAATTATCAGGGAGACATTAATTTTATCTATTCAATTAATAAATTTTTAAATTAACAGCTTTCAGGATTGGAGACAGAGTATAAATTGTAATAGATTACTGAAATAAATTGATATAATCATTTGTGTGTATGTTTGAAATACATATCAAGATATACAAAATTATCCATACTCATTGACTAACATTCTACTTCTAAGGCTAAATTTAAGTAAATAGTGAGAAATTTTGCTAACTATTTATATAAAGAAACTTAGACTAGTAATAGCGTACTATTTAAGTAAATTATCATATACTCATAAGATGAATTTAATGTAGACATTAAAAATATTTACTAGCACATGACAATACTAAATGAAAACATGAAGATACAAGGTGATTCATATATAATGTTAAATTACGTATACCATATGTGTTTTACTTTAGTTACATAATTATGTACATACTCATTCATTCAACAAATATTTATTGAGCACCTACAATGAAGTAGACAATGATTTAGATATTGAAGATATAGCAATTAATGAAACTAAACAAGACAAAAATCTCTGCCCTCATGAAGCATATATATGTTTGATTTGATACAATACATCATACTATAAAGCAATGTAGACAATATTAGGTCATTTCTTCATGGTGGGATTTTAGATAGCTTTCAAAAATATATTTACATTTCAGTTTTATTCCATAACTATATATTACCTTTATACTAAAAAATGCTTTTAAAATTACTTCTAAATCAGATTTCTTATTAAAGATGTACTTCAGTAGAACTTTTTAATGTTAATATACTATCAAATTGTTTTGTATAATATTAAACACATAGCCTGTATTCATGATCCAATATTAAAATCAGAAGCATTATTTTAATTCTGGTTATCTAATTAAAATTCTAAAAAGGGTCATTTCTATGGTCCACGATTCCTAGAAATATCCTCCTTACATGCCCAGTGGAATTTATCAGCATGCCAGCTATTTCCTAGCCACTTCTGATACCCTAATTCCAATTATCTATTTTAAATAATTTTGTTTTGTTTGTATTGCATCCTTTTCCTCTTGCATTGAGGTTCTGTCTGACACTAGCAGAAACAAATTGCAAAACAACACAACAAAGGTTTTCCTCACAGCTGCTTCAACCAGATGGTAGATTTGAGCTTCTGGAAACATATTAGAAAAGCCTATTCCCATATAAAGTCTATCTCAAGCTTAGACATCCATAAGTCCCTTGCAAGACACAGAGGACTAAGTTTGAGGTGTTTTTCTGTACAGTGATTTCTACTGTGTTTCCCCGAAAATAAGACAGGCTCTTATATTTATTTTTCCTCAAGAAAACACCCTAGGGCTTATTTTCAGGGGATGTGTTATTATTTTTAAGTATGGTACAACAATCTACATTTATTCAAATACAGTTGTCTTCTTCTGGAACATCATCATCACTCTCCAAATTCCATCCTGAATTTCTTGCGACTCTATTTCCTTTAGAACCATTGGCCCCAATCTCTCATGTCGAGCAATAGAGCTCTCATGGGGCAGATGAGAAGGGCTGCTTGTCATCTTTACTGCTCAGCGACGAAATGCATGGGTTGTGCAGATACGCTGCATAGCCACGCCCTTCAATAGGTCTTATTTTCGGGGTAGGGCTTATATTTCGCAAATGCTTAAAAATCCTACTAGGGCTTATTTTATGGGTAGGTCTTATTTTCGGGGAAACACCATACCCTTTGTGCTATTCAACTGTCATGATCTCATAGGCTATTTCTGGCACGCTCATCATCTTATATATATTATATAACACCATGAACCAAAGACAATAACTAGATAATCCTGTTTTTACCTTTTTCCATATCTGGACTCCTCATATTTTATGATGCCTTTTCATAAACCATTATAATTTCTGATAACCCTTTCCTCAATGAGATGATCTTTCTAAAGAAGATGTGAAGATATTATTGAAAGCAGCTGAAGTCCAAAAGTTGCGGCAAGCAGTCTTACGAACAAACAAGTGGCTTCTCTCTTCTGGACACTCACCTCTGGATTTTCTTCTTCTTAGATTAAAAGAATCTAATCACTTGCTTATAAGACGACATTTATTACCACCATCTGGCAGTGGCTATACACAAAGAATTCATGACTAAGACCCCCAAAGGAAAATAAGAGCAATAACAAAAATAAATAAATGAGACTTAATTAAACTAAAAAGCTTCTGCACAGCAAAGAAAATAATCAACAAAGTAAATAGGCAACTGACAGAATGGTTGCAAACTATACATCCAATAGGGGGCTGATATCCAGAATCTACAAAGAACTCAAACAAATCAGCAAGAAACAAACAAACAATTCCATTAAAAAATGAGAAAAAGATGTGAACAGAAGTTTTTCAAAAAAAGATAGACAAATGGCCAAGAAACATGTGAAAAAATGTTCAACATCACTAATCATCAGGGTAATGCAAATTAAAACCACAATGAGATAACACCTCACCCAGTCAGAATGGCCATTAATAAAAAGTCAAAGAACAATAGCTGCTGGCATGGACATAGAGAGAAAGGAATGTTTATGCACTGTTGGTGGGACTGCAAATTAGTACAACCTCTATGGAAAAGAGTATGGAGATTCTTCAAAGAAATAAATGTAGACCTATTATTTGGTCCAACAATCCCACTGCTGGATATTTATCCAAAATAAAAGAAATCATTTCATCAAAAAGACACCTGTACTCAAATGTTTATCGCATTATAGTTCACAGTTGCAAAGATGTGGAATCACATAAGTGCCCATCAAGTCATGAGTGGATAAAGAAAATATGGTGTGTGTGTGTGTGTGTGTGTGTGTGTGTAATACTACCCATCCATAAAAACAAATGAAATAATTTCTTTTGCAGCAATTTGGATGAAACTGGAGACCATTATCGTAAGAGACATATCTCAGGAATGGAAAAACAAATATCACATGTACTCACTAAGTGGGAGTTAAACAATGGGCACAACACAGGCATAAAGAGATATAAAGGACAATGGGAATCAAGAAGGGGGGAGGGTGGAATGGGAATAAGGGGTAAAAACCATGGAGTACAATTAACACTATCATGGCAATGGGTACACTAACAGCCCCAACTTAAGTATTATACAAAGTATCCATGTAACAAAATCTTTTGTACCCCTTTAATATTTTTAAACAGAAAATAAATAAATAAATAAAATACATATGATTTGTGTTCCTAGTTTACCACACCTAAACCAGTGAGCTGAAGCATTGCTGTTTTTGTTTTGGACATCTAGACAGCAAGGCCAGAATCTAATTTCCTCCCCGTCTGGGCAAGATTTTGAGTTAGGTTACTGTCTAAATTGTCACCCTAAAGAGCAGCTCCAATCATGTAATTTCACTGCACAGAGATTTTTAAGGTTCTCTACTGCCTACAGAATGAAGCATAAACCCTTCAGTCCAGCATTTAAGAAGCTATACAATATGGTCAAGCTGTTTTCCAGTTTTATCTTCTCCTGACCTATATACCCCAGGATTTCTCAAAATATGCATGGTGGACATTTTGAGAATGACTGACTATATCAAAATAAAACTGGGTAGACTACTTGAGTGTCATTTAAATTTCCAGTTTCACATCCAAACTTTGTCTCACATTAGTCCCTCTTTCTTCTTTCTTCAAGACTCAGCTCTAAATGCTCCTTGTTTATTGAAGTCTTTCTTACTGAAGAAGGGAAGGATTCTTTCCAACCTTTGATTCCATTAATACATGCATAATACACTAGGAAAGTAACTGAATTTGGAAACTGGAAACCATTAGCATAATTCTAATAATAATAATAAAATTCTAACTTTCCACAAACTTCCATTTCCACATACCCAGAATGGGCCATTCATTCATTCAACAAGGTTTTGTTGAATATTTCTATGCATTAAGCACTTTTTAAAGAACTGAAGTGTTAGAGTTTACATGGTACTGGAGACATGTCCTGGTTCTTTGGCTCCTTGCTTGGAAGAATTGCAAGCAGGGCCCGGGGGATGGAGAGATGACAGATGAGAAGCAATTCTGCACAAGCAGCCTTTATTGCAAAGCAAGGGGTACAAAACAAAAATAATGTTCTGAGAGAGGAACAGGTCTATCTCCACAAGTGGAGAAGACCCTGAGTTTAAAGACGGAGAGTAGACAGTGTAGTACACTCTCAAAGTCAGTAGAGAGCAGACTGTTCCAATAAGGAACAGCATCACCCCAGGGTTAGGGTCTGATGTTTATGCTAATCCTTAATAATATGTTATGCTGGGGTGGGCTTATCCATGTCTTTTTGGGGAAGTGAGTGGAGATTTCCCAGAATCATGCACCCTCCCATTTTCTGTCCTTGTACGGCTGGCTCTGGAACTGTCATGGCGCTAGGGGGTGTGATTTTTACGATGCTAATGGGGAAAGGTTACCTGCGGACAGTTTATCCATTCTTCTGCTCATGCCCCGGCTAAGGGAAAGTCCCTAAACGGCCATTTCCTGCTGTTGTGGCTTCTACTTTTTATCCTCATTGGCCCGTGCCACCTGCATACCCTCATTCCTACTAACATAAAATTATATGAGTGACTGCTCCATACCTCCACGATACCACCTGCTGTAAGAGAGAGCCCCAGAGAGTCTGAAGCTTCCCAGCTTTGAGAAAATGAATCAGTGTTTGTTTTCTTATAGTGCAGAACCAGGACCAGTAGCAGTATCATCACCTGGGCATTTGTCAGAAATGAAAATTCTCAGGCCTCACACTGGAATAACTGAGTCAGAAATTCTGGAGGTGGGAACTGGCAATCTGGGCACCAGCAAACCTTCCAGTTGATTCTGATGCAGACAAAACTTGAGAAATAATGTATTGGAAAAAACCTAAAATGAAATTCTCACGCATTTCTTAAAACATTATCAGAAGGTAGCCCCCAGTTCTTCTGTCCCTGTCTTTGGTGGCCCAAATGTATTAATTATCATGACCCTGACACTCTCAGCCCCGTGCTGTTCTCTCCGTCTCATCTGAGCCCTCATCTTGTACCCTGATCCATTGAGCTCACCACTTTTTGTCTGTTTCAGCCCCTTCCTGTGTTATCCTTTTGAACCCCAGAACTACAGTAATAAATTAAATCATATTAATCATATTCTTTGGTTTATTATCATCATTGCTCCACACAAGTTTCCTCTGTTAATTTCATTTCTCTTAGTTCCATTTCCATTTTCCCTCTCTCCCCCTAGGCAACCTCTGTACTGAGTTTACTATCTATCCTTGAGTGTACAGATAGTCATGCATTGCTTAACAACTGGGATACCTCCTGAGAAATGCCTCATTAGGCAATTTCATTGTCATATGAACCATTATAGTGTGTACCTGTACTTACAAAAACCTAGAAAGTCTAGCCTACTACACACCTAGGCTATATGGTACAGCCTATAGCTCCTAGGCTATGAACCTGTACAGCACGTGACTGTACTGAATAGTGTAGGCAACTGAAACACAATGATAAGTATTTGTGTGTTTAAATATATCTAACCATAGAAAAGGACAGTAAAACCACTGTGTAAAAGATTAAAGGCGGTACATTTGTACAGGGCACCTACCATAAATGGAGCTCACAGAACTGGAAGTTGCTCTGTGTGAGTCAGTGAGTGAGTGGTGAGTGAGGATGAAGGCCTAGAACATTACTGTACATTACTGTTGACTTTATAAACAATGTACAATTAGGCTAAACCAAATTTATAAAAACATTTTTTCTTTCTTTGAAAATAAATTAACCTTAGCTTACTGTAACTTTTTTGCTTTATAAACTTTTTAATTTCTTTAAACTTTTTGACACTCTTATAATAACACTTAGCTTAAGGCATAAACACATTTGCAGATGTACAAAATATTTTCTTTCTTTATATCTTTATTCTATAAGCTTTTTCTATTTTTAATTTTTTTTTTTTTACTTTTTTATGGGACCACCATCATAGATGTGGTATGTAGTTGACCGAGAAGTTGTTATGCAGCATATGACTGTATTTTAGTTTATATAGCTAGAATTGTTTTGTGTATTATTCTTCCCACTCAGCTTGTGTGTATGTGTGTGTGTGTGTGTCTGTCTGTGTCTTTGTCAATCTGTTCTTGTTAATTGTTTCTGATCAATGGCATTTGATTGTGTGCATGTACTCTGTTTCAATTATCTGTTCCACCAATGGTGTCCTACTACTATGCCTCCAATTCTCAGCTAATGAAAACAAGCCTTTGGTGAACATACTCGTACAAGTCCCTTAATTGATCTATGAGGAAGGATTGCTAGGTCAGGGCACACCCATTCTTAGTTTGACTAAGGACTTCCAGATTGTGCTCTGCAATGACTTCTCCATCTATATTCTTCCTAAGAAATCATGAGCGTTGCCATTTCTCAACATCTTTGCCAACATGTGGCATTATGAAATGTATTAATGCTTGAAATTAGTGATGGTTGATGGTTGTAAATTGTTACTGTGATTTACTTTACATTTCTCTGATTACTAATAGTATTTAGCAGCTCCTTATTTGTATTAGCTATTTATGTTTCCCTTTTTATAAATTAACTGCCCATCAACTTGTCAATTTTGACATTAAATTTTCTTTTATTCTATTGATTTGGAAGAGTTCCTCATATATGCTAGATCTAACTTTTCCACTTTAGATATTAAAAATATATTTCCTCATATTTGATTTGTCTATAAACTTCATCCATGATACTTTTCAATGCATAAAGGTTTTAATTGTTATATGATAAGAAACCCTCAATTTCCAAACTTCTTTTTCCCTTCTTACATCTACCACTCTCATTTAGATTTTTATTTAATCTGGAATTCAATTTTTAAAATGTAATGTGAGATAAGAATGTCTATATAGTGAAGCAGTTTCTCAATACCACCTGCTAAGCATTGTCTTTTGCCACTGATTTTGGTGCCATTTTTGTGTGTCTCTATATATTATGTATTTGTATATAAATAGTTCTTCTCTAGGTTCTTTTCCATTCCATTTTTATACAAGTATGATACTGCTCATTATTATAGCTTATAGTATACCATAACGTCTGGAGAGACAAGTGTTCCCTCTTCAATCTCTTTATTAAGTTGTTACATTAATTGTGGCCTTTAATATTTCTATGAGTTTAAAATACATTGGTCACATTCTTACAAAATGCCAGGTGGAGTTTTGATTGTTATTATATTCAGTTTATTAATCAATTCGGAGAAAATTGAGGTTTTCATAGTATTAAAACTTTTCATACAAAAGAATGGAGTATCTCTCATTTTTTTGTCTTCTTTAATAGAGGTTTAAATCTAAACCATAGAGATCTAGCTTATTCTTTCTTATGTTAGATTTCTAGAGATTTTATGTTTTGTTGCTATTGTGAATATTATTTTTAATTTATAATATTTTTGGATGATCTGTGCTGGTGTAGAGAAAGATATTTACATAGTTGGTGTCTGAATTTTCTCTTTCTTATGTAGATGATCACAGAATAAAAATGGAATGTTTATCCTCTTTTATTCAAATTCATATACTTCTTACTACATTTTTATGTCTTATGTTATTGGCTGGCCTTCTTTTACTTTATTAAATGCTAGAGGTAGCATTTTTATCCTATTTTCCTACTTAAAGGAGCTCTTCTAGAATTTTTATAGTCTTATCACTTATGATTAGATTAAATGCATTTTAAAATTGATTTGTAATTCACATACTATATAATTCACCTTTTTAAAGTGTACAATTTGGTGAATTTTAATATATTTACAATGTTGTACACCATCACCAATAACATAACATTTTTATTGCCTCTAAAAGAAACCTAATACCCATTAGCAATCATTTTCATTCTCACTTTCCCTAAGCCTCTGGCAACTTCTAATATATTTTCTATCTCTATAAATTTCTCAATTCTGGACTTTTCATATAAATGAACCATTCATTATTTGGCATTTTTTGTGGTTGTTTTCTTTGGTTTAGTGTAATTTTTTTGAAGTACATCACTGTTGTATGATATATCAGTATATCATTCCTTTTTAAGAGTGTGTAATATTCTACTATATGGACATATCACATTACATTTATCTATCTATCAATTGATGCATGCTTGGGTTGTTTCTACTTTTTGGCTATGATGTGTGATGCTGCTATGAACATTTATGTATAAGTTTTTGTGTGGATATATGTTTTCAATTCTCTTGAGTATATACCTAGTAGTAAAATTTCTGAATCACACAATAGCTATGTTTAGCTTTTGTGAAGAACTGCCAAATTGTTTTGCAAAGTGCCTACACCATTTTAAATTCCCATCAGTAATGTATGAGGATCACAATTTATTTTCCTAACAATTTTTACTACCTGTCTTCTTCATTATAGTTATCCTATAGGTATGAAGTGATATCTTTTTGTGGTTTTCACTTGCATTGCCCTAAAGACTAATGATGTTGAGAATCTTTTCATGTACTTATTGGCCATTTGTATTTTTTTCTGAGAAATAATATTCAAGTCTTAAATCAAGTGTTAGTCTTTAACTTTCTTCTTCTTTTCAAAGTTGTTTTGGCTATGTGCTTTATTTTGGATAATTTCTGTTGCTACATCTTGAAGTTCATTGATGCTTTTCTCTGCTTTGTCTGCTCTGCAGTTAATCTCATTCCATTATACAGTTTTAAAATTACAGATCTTTCATTTTCATCCTTACATATTCATGCATTCCTCTACATTCTTAAGCATACAGAGCATATTAATGACAGTTGTGTTAATGTCCTTGTCTACTACTATCTTATCTGGGTCTGTTTCTATTCTTGGAGATTTTTCCCCCCTAGTTATTGGTCATATATTTCTGCTTCTCTACATAGTTATAATTTTATTGTAAATTTTGCATTATGATGTGCTAGATATTGTTGTATTATTTTAAAGAGTGGTGGACAATAGTCTGACACATGAAATATTTCTGTATCAGGTTGTATGAACATCAACTATTCCAGCTCTATCTCAACCCTAGGTCTTATTTAGTCTACTGATTTATGATAGTTCCTTCTTGAGTTTTGTGAAGTTCCTCCTCTCATGTGAAGCACAAGATTAAAAGAGACACCTACCTGGATCTCTAGAGCTCTCTCTTTGTACAGTTTTGTCTCTCTGACCTCCTGCTCCACTCATTCAAGCCACATCAACCTCCTTGAACTTTGAACTCTGTCTTTCCAAATCACAGAGACTATCAGACTTTTGACTGGGTTTTCTATTACCCGCCCCCCCAGCCTGGAAATTGCCTCTAGGAAGTAAATGCTGAAACAATTGTTCACTTCATTCATTTCCTATTTCTCAGTGAACACAGCCCTGGATTGTCTACTCTTCAATGTCTGCAAAAGAATTGTATCAGATATTTTCCTATTTCCTAGTTTTTATGGGAGGGAGGTTAAATTCTATACCCTTTATACCATATGGCTAGAAGTAGAAATCTCTTTTCTCTGTGTTTACTTCCCTTCCTATTCAGCTCCGATTTCATGGACCATGGTCCATCATTATAGTCACTTCTTACAAAATCTCTCTTTATCTACTATAATCATCTGGCACAGCCTCAGCTTCAATCTCAGCTAAACCTACTCACCATCGTTTTTATGTCTTCACATAATTAGCTGAATGTTGCTAAAGAATGTTATACAACTTGGCAAACTGATTTTACATTATATTTATCATCACAGATCTAAAGTGGCCACCTAACTCTGCCCAAAAATTTTACTATTTTCCACAATTTTGTCCTCCTTTTCATTCAATCAGATGATCATTTCATACATTCTCCTCTATTTTTAAAAACTCCTATGCCCTCCAATGTCCCTTCCTCACCAATTTTAGCTCATATCCTCACCATTTAGTTTTCCTACACATTAATATGTTAGATACAATTTGACAGACACCCCCCTTAGTTTTTCATCACCAAATATAAAATTCAGCCTGCATTTTTACTCATTTTCTACTCTTGTTACTAGCAATGATAGGTTCTTGATTTTTTTCAAGGCTGACCTTTTCACTAGATCTCATCCCTTCTTCAACTATCTCCTCACTCTCTCCAATATTTTTAGTCCCTACATCTTATCATTTAATACATATAAGAAAACAAACCCACCTCTACCCACCATATTTTTAAAAATTTCTTTGACCTGACAAATCTCCCTACAACGATTTCTCCATTTTTCTTGCTCTTCTGCACAGTGAAATGTCTTCAAACTATGGTCCACGCAAGTTGGTTCCACTTTATCTCCTATGATTCCCTCTTTAGCTCATTCAAATCTGGCTTCTGTCCCCAAAATTCTACCAGCTATATTTTCCAAGCCATTATCTACTTCTTTACTCAAACTGAAATCCAGAGTTTTCCTTAATTCCTTCCTTTTTATCATCCTCCATATCCAATTTTTTAGAAACTGCTGTTGATTTTACATATGAAAACTATTTCAAATCAAATAATTTCATTCCATCATCAGTACTACTATCTAGGCCCCGGTATTATTGAATGCAATAAATAGGGTCTAAACTGATGTCCTTTCTTCCACTATTGTCCCCCCAAATTCATTCTTGACACAGTACTCAAGGTTGTTTATACAACACAAAATCTGTATCATGTAATTTCCTTGCATAAATCCTCTTATCAAGGCCTACTGCAATTCACATAAGTTTGCCTAATGTCTTCTTTCTACTCCATCTTTTACCTAGATTTCAGCAGCCACTAGCCTTTAGACATTGGCCTTCTTTCTTTATTTGGTAAAACTCTTCCCTGCTTCAGCAACTATGTGCACTTAATGATCCCTCTGCACATTTTCCTCTTCCCCTAGAACTTCATATAGTTGCCTCCTTCTCATGTCTGTTCTTAAGGATGGCTGCCCCTAGCTTATCCATCTATAGGGATCCCTATTCCTTGTCCATATATTTCCTCCACAACACCTATTTCTATAGGCACTTTCATTTGTGCTTTCTGCTATTCATCTCCTCTTCCCACCCTCCCTTGCATTTTCCTTGAGAGCAGGGACCTTGTTTTAGCAGAGTGCCAAGCACGTAACATGTACTCAGGAAATATGAGTTGAACGACTGAACCTTGCCACATGATGATACCAGCTACAAATACTTTACAAAATTGCTGTGAAAGAGCTTTGTAAGATATAAAGGGGAAGAGGAGGAGACCAGAATTCTTGAGCTTCTGCTCTATGTTAGGAAAAATGTTAAATAATATCCATACATTATCTTATTTCATTTTATTTTATAGTTACCCCTTATGTATTATTATCCCATTTTCAGATGAAAACACAGCTCAGATGAGTTCATTGTCTTGTCCACTTTCATATAGTCAGTGGCCAAATCCAAATTTGACTACAAAATCTGTGCTTTCATTAACTACATTAGTTATCAGGGACACTTTGCAAATTAGTTATTCTTTCCTCTGTGTTCTTAATGCATTTATAATATTTTTATATTATAAATATTTGAACAAATTATCCTTTCCTCAAAATTATAAACTAAGTAGTGGCTTACACTTTCTCATCTTTTTAATTCTGCGGTTCGAGCACATTCTCTGGCAGAAGAGAAAATATCCCATAACACTTTGTGATCTTAAGTGAATTGAAGTCTGAATTTTCCTGTTAACCTTTTGGGCAAAGTGCTTACCCAGTTTTTTAGTCTGGTGTTGGCCTGAGGGTAATGTTCTTGTTAAGAAACTGACCAAGCACAAAGGATTGATGTATTTTACTGTTCTATTTATTATATTTCTCAGCCTTGAAGATTATCTAAGTGAAGTCACTTGAAAAACAGTTCAAAAGGAACTCCACGTTTGAATATGGTTCACAGAAGACAAAGTAAAATGAGAATTTGGTCTCTCTTGGCTTGGAGAAAGTCAAAAAGTTATTGGCTGTATGCTGGGTAGTGTCTAGTAAAAAATGAATGGTCTGTTCTCAGATTTTTGAAACAAAATCAGTGGAATATTTTAACCTTAAGAATATGTTGCTGATATGTCCAAAGTACAAAAGAATGAGAATATCTCCTAGTACCATAACACTTAATTCTTAACTGTGGCCTGCAATTTCTGAATCCATATAATAATCCAACAATATTCCTGTGAAGTATAGCTATTTTTCATTAGGAAAAATGAAATCCAAAAGGGTTAACTTTCCTATAACACATTCCTAGTCTACTGATACCATACTAAATGTTAAGTTTAAATCTTGTAAAAAGCCTTTTTAATAACTTAAAAACTACACAACTATTTAAAAAGTCTCAAAAGTGAACTCCTAGTCTCCAAACCCTTTGCTTATTTGTCATGCATACTTTCCTTGTATTTATTTCACTATATGATTTTGTCATCAGGGTTCCATACTTCTTCTTGTATTACATCATTGCATGGATATGTCAAGAGCATTAAATGTATAAAAATATGAGAAAATTAAGCAAGTCTGAACAACTTATACCTTTAAAGATTGGGGCAAAGTGAATTTATCTCAGAGAAATATTATGAATACATCCCACAACTCAAGCATTTTGGATAGATCTTTTCCCCTGGATGGACATCGTATCTCAATATATATAACACAGTTACTTATGATCAGCTTCAACATTATCAGGATAGGAATAATATCAGATATAAACACATTATTTTTTATGTAATTTGCAATTTTCACTGTATCACTAAACTGTTTAGTTCAGCTGACTTCTGTTTTATTTTGCTTCTTGTAGTAAGACTTTCTCAATGAAGGAAGTAGTGTATTGATTTACCTTCTGGTACAAACTCCTTAATCTGGTTAATAACTTCAGAATGTTTTTCTGTTATTAACACCTGTGCCATCAGAACAGATTCCTACACAAAAATCAAACTTCAGACCACATTTGTTGATGTTGAGATATGTCATAGTATTAGATAGCTCAAAAATTGTTGTTTATATATTTACAATTGTATTGTTTATTATTTACAAAAAACTTGAAAAATTCATTACTCATATTATCATAATTTTCAAATTGAATATATACTAAAAGGATTACCATATTAAAAATACATGTGCATGCATCAAGTTGCAATAAAAAAAACCTTGCTAGCTTATTTGTTCTACATGTTTGTCTTCCACATCATTACCTAATTCTTGAATATGCTGAGATGTGATAACATGGGAGAGTGATATTTGAGCTATCTCCCCACATTGCAAACCTGCCCAGCAATTCTAAGTTAACACATTTAATGCAGACTTTCATTAATGTCTTGACATTTACCTATGATTTTTTACTTTTGGTTACCCAAAGTCCTTCTTTATAAGAAGCTTGGTATATGCTATGAATAATGACATCTCCTTCTTCTGGCTTATTAAAGCAATAGTCTTTCCTTTTGGTTTTGGACTTATTTATTTAAGTCTTTCGAAAATGTAAATACTGTTATGATGGTTCCATTGTTTCAATAGCCAATGTATCTCTGCAAATAACAAAATAGGTTTTAGCACTTCAACATCAATTAAGGCTACAAAATTGAACTCAATATATGAAGACTTGTACTTCCAAGTGAAACAAATATGAACTCTTTTGATCTTCATGTACTTGAAATCACCTCCATAATTATCACCTGTTTTATCACTAGCACTACAATAAAAATATGTCTTTTTTTTCCAAAGAAATTTCCAGTGAGGTTTGTTTGCCATCTGCAAATTAGGGTTAACAATAAATAATAAAAATTATACTTCCTTAATTTTGCACATAAAGCTAGACATCATTGTATTACATCATTGCATGGATATATCAAGATTGAAGAACAAATTTGGCTAAAAGTTAAAATGATTGCTATTATAAAATAGGAAGTTATAAGAATAAAATAATACTTTTTTTTTTTAGAATTTTCCATAATGGTTCTAATTTTAAAACTGACCTCAGGGCATTAGTGTTGTAACATGGTGCTACTGTGCATGATCAGTACACATCTTGCTCCACATGGACGTACCGCATGAGTGTAACAATATACAACCTGGTCTATGTCATGTATAATGAAGCAAGCCTACTAATCAGGTGCTTGAATGCAAAGACAATGTCACATTTCTATAAAAGTTTCTAATCATTCTAAATTTCTGTGCTTAGCACAGACTGGTGACAGATATTACTAGTTCTCAAATCAGTTCCAGAGAAACTGTCTTTGGGCTGTGTGTTGGGGGCAACTGTGTTGGGGGCCACACAGTATTTGAAGGGCACTGTGTAGTATTGCTTCTCTGCCCATACAAATCATTAGCTTCAGATATGCCAAATTTTTTGTAGTTCTCTAATTATATTATATATATTGTGTGTCCTCATATTTACATTTGCTGATCCCTCCCCAGGAAGCATCATCTATCTAGCTAATATCTATTGCTCCATCAGTACTCTCTTCTAGCATCATCTTATCCAAAAACAGACCCCTTAATCTGAATTATCACCCCTACTCTCCATTCTATAGCACATCGCATCCTTCACAGGGTGGTGTAAGCACTGGCTTACTGATTGCTATCAGTCATGATCTCAGATGCTTTTCACAGTGCTAGATCTGGATGTGATCTATTATTAGGACACACGATCAACGTGAAAAGCTAGAAAATGAAATCATATAGGATGAAATGGAAGGAAAAGGAAAAGAGTAGAATAGAAAAGAAAATGCCAGAGTGCCTCACATACAGTTATAGGAAATATGAATTTTTGAAACTTTTGTTTTGGTGAAACACAAACAAATATTAATTTGCTATGTAAGGTGTACTTCTTTCTGGGAGTCATTGTCAAAAAAAGTTTGAAAGTCACAGCGCCACGTTTTAAATGCTTATTGATTTTGTCTTCTCAGTACCCATTACCATTGCTAGTGTGTTGTAAGCAACGAGATGTTTGTTGAATGACTAAGTATAAGACTTCCCAAGTTAATTGTCTTTTTTAAGACAATTCTTTGATTTACTAAATCCTAGTATTTTTAAAAGGCGTTATTATTACATTATAATCAATTACAATGTAATGTCTTTGACATAATTATCATGCTTAAGATTGATGCTTGCAAGCTCATCTTTTGATACTTTTAATTTTCTATAATATACCTTTCCTACATTTAGGGTGGTGATGCCTTGCGTATCGATTTTTGCTGAAACAGCCAGACCACCATGGGAATGGATAACTCAGAAAGATTAATATATTTTTACATGCAAAGATTCTTTTCTAAAAATTAAGACAAGCATTTTATTAACCATTAAACTTAGCATTAATGATTTTACACCTCCTCTCCCCATATGTACACACAAAGTACAGTTCGGTGCTGTTCTTCCTAACAGTGAATTGCCATTTCAACTTAATTATCATAAGCCTGTTATCTCTAGGCCTATGTGGAAAGTTAATTTTAATCTACTCTGAATTTCATCCTTAGACCTTTCTGTGACATGTAGATGATTCTGGATTCTTAGGTTGAAGGAACAGTGACTATAATGTGATGGAATGGGCCCTGTATCACATTTGGATCGTGTGGGTTTCCAGGCTCTGCCATTTTCCTAACTAGCTTATGGACCCGGTTATATCTGGATAATATTCTAGCATGTTAGTCTCTTCAAATGAGGGATACTCTCAGGTTCTAACTCAAGCTCTGCTGTTCTGTGAATCAGGCCAGAGGGATTGTGAGGTGCCTTTCATCTCTAGCGTTTAAAAATCCTGCTTTAATTTTCATCTCTAGTAGAAAACCTCTCCCTCTGATGAGACATTGTTCATTTGTTTGTTTTCCTAATGTATTCCTTAACTTTCCTTTTCCCACCCATGTGCAGAAATACAGAGATTGCTAGCATTGAATAGCTTCATATGTTTCTTCTTTAATAATGGGTTTTTTTTTTTTGCTGATGACGCTCCCATTTTAAAAAAAAATAAAAGTCTTTTCAAGCATCTATTCTTCTATTAGGCATTTGGCTTATATCAGTGGCTATCAATGTGGTCACACCTTAGAAATGACTGGGGAATTTTCTAAAATATTGGTTGTTTAGGCCCCATTCAAAGCTAATTATTTGAGACTAGAGGTCAGACCTGAGAATGAGTATATTTTAAGTTCTACAGGTGATTCTAATATTAGCTGACTTTAAAAACTATACTAACATACACTGGTCTGCTTAGAAACTCACAGGATTACCTATCAATTGTTTTATAAATATGTATTATTTTTCTAACAACTACCTAAAAGTACAGAGTTTAAGCCATAGGTTTGAAAAGAAACATGTTTAATGAGAAAACAGAGATTTAGAGTATTTAAGCCATAGTGTATTCCTATGAAATATGTCTCTGACAGATATGTGAATATTAGAGAAAGGGGTTATGAAAAGTTTTCCCAAGATAAGTATAATCGAAGTAAATATGTTTCCTGGATATTGGGTAAAATAACTAAAGGATTAGGCAGAACTAATCAGTATAAATGGGTTGCTAAGCACCTCATTGCAGATAATAACCTTCTTTATTTCAGTGGCCCCATCCTCTTTTCAATTTTCTAGGTGGTTGTCCCTAGAAATGCTCAAACAGCTCTTGAGGATGGGGCTTGGTAATATTCCTTCTCTTTTCCTGCTCTATCTTAATGTAACATGTGCCATATTGTCTAAAGGAAAAATAAGACCTTCTTTGTTGGCATTTGGAGAAAGGACAATGCATCAGTCTTGAACATACTCTACACCAAGGTGACACATTCTAAGTAGGTATGCAGAGCATGACTTCCCATCAGAGGCTTGGTGGCTGAGAACCGAGGCAGTAGGAAGCCAGAGACACCCAGATCTTAACTAAGATTGTCCCCTTAGGAATAGATTTGTCAATCTGTTCCTTACTTTTAATTAACCTGAAAAGGAACTTAAATATATAAACTGTTAATGTTTCACCCCTCCTATGAATTGCCTTTAGAATAAGAATGCTTTTTTTCTCTTTTAAAATAACTTCCCAAGCCTAAACCTACATGGACATTTTTCTTTAAATTGAAGACCTAAAAGGCCCCTATTTAGCCAAAAATGGCATTTTTGTATTAGGAAATCTTGCTATTCTTTTGGAAAGTTTGCTTTGGGTGTGATTAGTACTTTGAGAGAACACCATTGTGGAAAATATAGCGGTGCTAAGTGAGCGTGACTATCCATTCACATCAGTATGTGACGGTGATAGAAAATGCAGAGCATACCTAATCCAGCTAACTATGCCCCTGACAAATGCAGTGTGAGCACTGTGTCATTGGTGGCTTTCCTTTCTTTATTTGCATTATCCATCAGGACAGCCCATGAGGGAATGCCTGGGAGCCGTGGAGCTCTCTGTAATAAGCCACAACACTAATGAGGCATAACAAATTTAGCGAGTATCATGTATAATCTTGATCTCTCATTGACACTATTACCCATATAGATTCCACATTGCCATTTGTTACCTGCCTAATGCAGATAAAACGAGAGGGTGTAGCTGAGCTATTCCTTTCACAGTTAAACATTTTTAAACAGATTGTCATCCTCCAAGACAAAAACTCAATAGTTCTGCCCTCTGTTTTTGCTGCTGCTGCCTCTCAGCAGGGTTGGCTGGCTGTTTCTGCAGAAGGTCAGCCAGATTTTGTATTTCTCACAGTTTTCAGTTTCCTCTTGGGATTGAGGGTCTAATATATTTCTGTAACACACCAACTGAACCCAAGATAAACAAGTGCCCAGAGAAACATGGCCCTAGTATATGCCTCTCTTTAGTTCAACAATTTAGGAATCAGATGTCTGCAGTGATCCTTGTCTGCAGGAATTGTTGAGTGTCAGCCAAGAGGAGGAGGCTGCAGTGAGGTCCTGTGTCAATGATGAGACTTTGGATATTAAACAATAATAATTTATTAAGAATCCATGTACATTAATTGCTATTTCACAGAAATTTTAAAAACCATAAATTCATTACCCTTCAGATGACCCTTTGGGAGGAGCCAAAGGATAGTTCCGTTTCGTAGATGGACGCCTTTTCTAGACAGAGAAGTCATCACAGGAAAAGAAGGGAGATGTGTACGTTCTGATGCTTAGCTCTGAAACTTTCTGTAAAAGGGGAGATAATCATAAAGGATGCATATGCAAAAGGAAAACTTCAAGAGACCATGAAAATGTACAGGTCCCTTATTTCTCTCATTCTGATGAAGTCCTTGGGATGAATTTTATCTTTATCTCAGCTCTAAGTTTTTCTCTGCCAAGAAATCGGTACTGGCTAAAGTGTTTCATGTAAATTCAGACTCTGGAATGAAAAAAATTGTAACACATATATTCATTCCCTCTAAACCCTAAATTTTAAAATAAAAAATAGATATTTTAGCTAATTGCAAATCTACTTGATCCTACTTGACCAACAAACTAAAAGGAGTTAAACTGGGACAAGATTCCAATGGGAAGAATGCAGAGTGATAATCACAATAGTTATAATTAAACATTTGTCAAGTTTCCCATCATGGGAAGTGGCCACGTACCCAAAAAAAAGTACCTGTGACTTAGAGCCTTTGCTCCCTTTTCACCTATTATGTATTGATTTGCTACAGTAAAAATTCTTATTTGGGAGTTCTGGGTGTTTGGAGTGGAGTGAGAGGAAGGGAAGACAGGACAGACATTTACAGACATAATATTGTCTACTTCCAAATTTTACCTGGTACTAGTTCCCATTTCACAAGTTCAAATTGTCATTTTCATTATGTCGCTGGGTATGTAATTTCTATGTATTGTTTCCTTTTTAACATAGTTTTTGTATTATAGTTTCTCTGTAGCTTCTTTCCATGTTTAATTTTTTCTCTTTAATATTTATGGCTGTTGTATGTAGTGATATTTGGGATTACAAGTCTTGTGTTCTCTTAGTTTAATGATATGATGAAGAGAAGCAAAGTATGTTGAAAACTAGCATTTATAAATGATCTTTAGTCTATGTTCAAGATTAAGTTAATACATTAGTAGTATTGGCAATTTTTCTGTGATTCTATAATGCAGATTGTTAAAGGTTGAGACAGATAAGGTGCTTTGTCAAGTATTGTATTATATATTATCTAAAGTGTCTTTGAGAGCTGCCCTCAGGTTTCAGGGTTGGATGGTTAGAATAATTCGTTTTTAAGGTCAAAATTGTTCTTAGATGATAGCAGGTCTAGTTTTATTGCAAAGGCCTAAAAAAGAAAACAAAACTTGTCTTTAGTGTTTTAAAATAAGTTGGTTGATGGAGTTACTTTTGTTGAAACCAAGATTTAATGGTGTGTAACTGCAGCTGCCTCCCAAGGACCAACGTCACTGGTACAAGACTTATTCTTCAGTCAATCAATTGCCAAGTAATTTGGGGGGGCCTACTATGTGCATGGATCTGGAATAATTACTCTAGTGAATTAAGAGAATGAAATGAATTGTATGAGCATCTAGTGACAGAAGCTGGTATAGGTAGCAATCTTAAAAATAAGTTTAAAAAAAATGTGAGTTTTGCTAGAAAAAAAAAAAGAAAAAATTCATGCTCTGTTTTTCTTTTTTTCCGGACTATAGTGTTTTTGTAATTATGGTAGTTTGTTAGGAAGCACTTGTGTGCATGTTATGTGTGTGTGTATTCCTAAGGAGAAAGCAGACTAAATTAATAGAATAAACAAACATAAGCAGAAATTTTGAAAGCCTCAAACATTTAAATTAAGTCAAGTTTGACCTTTATTTAAGGTTTATCATCTACTTCCTATTTACTTTTATGTGTCTATTAAGCAATGTTTCATTGCATATTTTATCACTTAGACATGTTGGATAGAATAATTTGCCTGCTAGCTATGAAGGGACAAACTTGAAGATCTAATTGTTTGCTTTGGTATTAACAAAACATGATTGCATTTTGACTAAGAAATATGCTTACTCCACCAGTTTGACTGTGGGATAAGTTTTTTTAAAAATAGAGTTAACAGAAATTCAGCTAACCTTGTTTTAATAAGCATTAATTCTTTGAAAATTTCACATTTCAAATGTTTATCAGAACCCTATTAAGTCTTAATTAGAATTAGTAGTCCTAAAATGAATAAATTTTGCTTTTCACGAAACAAATAGCCATATGATATAAAATGTAGCAGCCTACCATAATTGAATATATTAATTCTTTTGAAATGAAAGTATTGTTTTAATAAAAGAAACTGATAAAAATCTCTTAAAGATGTATAGCTAATGTATTCTTCTTTGAACCGACATTAACAGAAATGAAAAGAAATATTATTTAGAAACAGGCAATTCTCAGGTTTCATATGTGAATTCAATGGAAATCAATTTCACTTTAACTTTTTCATGAACTAAGTAGCATATTTTGAAGAATTATCTGAAAAACTACTAGAGAATTTACTTAAAAATAGATTTGAATGATGCTGAAATCCAGAGTTTGAAAAAAAAAAAAAAAACAGTTTCAACACGCTGAAACCAGTGTCAGTTTATATTCTAAAAATGCAACATGATTTATTCAAGCTCAGGTCCACAGGTAACCATTGAGTGTGTGTACTACTGTATGATAGTTTATAAGAGGGCTCATTTTAGAACTTTAAAAAATATTGTATATTTTTTCATATTAATTTGGGAAAGGCTATATATTCACGTCTGGAATCCAAGAACAACAGCGATATTTTTATAAGTAACATTTCAATATATTTAATAGATTTATAATTCCCGACTTACTTACTTTAAACAATATTCAGTGTAACGAAATTCTACTACACTTATAAAATTTGTCACTCTGTTGTGCTTTCGTGGAGAAAGCGTTTGACTTGGCGTCAGAAATGCTGGGATCTTGACCAGATTCTATAACTAAGAAATTCTGTGGCTGCAGAATTCTGTGACTGTCTAAGAGCCTTGTAGACTCTGGAGTGGCTGGGAGGGCAGGGCAATAAATCAGGGCTGTGCCAATGCCTGAGTACTCTATGCTGTGCTGTTCTCTATAGTCATATTATATACTTGATAATTCCAAGTTAATGAGGTACGCTGTCTAAGACGAGGGGTCCCCAGTGTATTTTTAGATGACTTTAAGTGCAGGAGTACTAGAGTCTTACAAATATAAAGCTAGGTTTGGAGGAGGAAATTCTAGGTTACCGTGGTCTGATGTGACTTCTACTCAGCAGACATGAAATATGAGTTAGGATATAGAAAAAAATAACTTATTCCTCTACCTGGATTTTCTACCTGGACAGCAATAGAATATATGAGCTAAAAGGCAACCCAGAGATCCCATCATCTTATTTTATTATCGTTACTATTATTATTTTAGAGACGGGTTCTTGCCGTGTCACTCTCAGTGTGGCCCACTGATGAGGTCTGTTTGGGAGGAATTGTAATGTCACAGCTCCCTCTGTCACTGGGCAGTATTGTTGATCTCTCTGTGTATCGTAACTGTGCTGACTCCTTTTTGTATTCTTGAAAGAGGGATCGTGTTGGAGTCAACCCAATGTTTCTGTGTATGGGCCCAATTTCTTCATCAGTCTGAAGTTGTTGCTACTGAAGTTTGTCAAAACAATGGTTGTACAATGACCTCTGAATTTTCTTCCCCTTTATAAAATAGGATGATTGGAGCCAGGCACAGCAGCTCACACCTGTAATCCCAGGGATTTGGGAGGCTGAGGCAGGAGGATTGCTTGAGTCCAGGCACTCAAGACCAGCCTGAGCAGCATAGCAAGACCTGCTGCACAGCCAAGGAAACTATCATTAGAGCAAATAGACAACCTGCAGAATGGGAGAAAATATTTGTTCTCTACACTTCCGATAAAGGTCTGATAACAAGAATCTATATAGAACTCAAAAGAATTAACAAGAAAAAATCAAACAACCCATCAAGAAATAAATGGGCAACGGAAATGAATAGAAACTTTTCCAAAGAAGACAGAATAATGGCCAGCAAGCATATTTTAAAAATGCTCAACATCTCTAAGCATTAGAGAAATGCAAATCAAAACCACAATGAAATATCACCTAACCCCAGTGAAATTGGCCTCTATCAAAAAATCCCAAAACAACAAATGCTGGTGAGGATGTGGAGAGACAGGAACACTCTTTACACTGCCGGTGGGACTGCAGATTAGTGCAACCTTTGTGGAAAAGAATTTGGAGATACCTCAAAGAGCTAAAAATAGAAATACCGTTCGATCCAGCAATAGCATTATTAGGCATCTACCCAAAAGAGCATAAGACATTCTATAATAAAGACATCTGCACCCGAATATTTATGGCAGAACAATTCACTATTACAAGGACATGGAAACAACCCAAGTGCCCGTCAAATCATGAGTGGATTATTAAAATTTGGTATATGTTTACAATGGAATATTACTCAATTCTAAGAAACGACAGTGAGCTAGCACTGCTCATATTATCCTGGATTGAGCTTAAGCCCATTATCCAAAGTGAGGTCACACAAGATTGGAAGAATGGGCTCCACACGAACGAACTCACCATCAAATTGTTACTGACTGATGAACACGATGGTGCTCAAATGGTGGTGGTGTTCACTAGGGATTTGAGGGTTGGGGGGTAGACCCACATCTGAGAGATGTGGTGAGCATTGTGGAGGGGAAGGGCATACCTCTAACCCTTGGTAGGGAGAGGCAAAGATATAAAATGCAACCAAAAAGTTTGTACTCTCATATTTTCTTGAAATAAAAAAATAAAATTAAAATAAAAATTTAAAAAGCCCAGCTTGGTGGCATGCACGTGTAGTCCTGGTTATTTGGAGGTTGAAGCAGGAGGATCAGCTGAGCCCAGGAGTTTGAGGTCACTATGATCTATGATTGTGCCACTGCACTCTAGCCTGGGTGACATGGCAAGAACCCATCTCTAAAATAATAATAGTAACAATAATAAAATAAGATGATTTGGTCTCTGGGTTGCCTTTTAGCTCATATATTTTATTGCTGTCCAGGTAGAAAATCCATATTTGTAGAGGAATAAGTTATTTTTTTCTATATCCTAACTCACATTTCATGCTGTATCTGTTTGAAGATGGAAAGGTCTAGACCGCTACTGATTTCTAGAAAAGTCTGAGTGCTTCACATTGTCCCTAGGTGTCATGCTGGGTGCTGGGAGCACATTGGCCAGATATTAAACTCTAATATCTGGGCTGAACCAGTGGGCTGACCTCTGCTTCCTCTCCCAGTTTATGTTACTAGATATGTTTTTCATTCTAGAAAAAGTGATATCAGCCGCTAGGTGCCCTTTCAAACTAGGAATGCCTGCACGATAAAATAGCACAATTTTTAGCATAGTAGGTTTTCTGGCCTGGCACACAGAAGACTCTCCCTGCCTTATTTGTCCTTTGTGTTTTTTTTCTCTAGTCATTGAGCAAAGGAAGTGTTCTGAGGAAGAGCAGGAACCCTGTGCAGCATGGATAAAGCTCAATCAGGACATACAGAAATAGTCTGAGTCTAGAAGAAAAAAGTAGAAAACATGCTAGTATTTAAACTGAAGAGATTTAGTATAAGAAATTGGTTATACATATGGGTGTTGTAAGAGCAAAAAAAAAAAAAATGGAAGATGAGGTAATGCAACAATTAGTAACTACTTTTAGGCAGGGAAACACAAAGAAAGAGGTGGGGACACCAAAACCTGGAGTGTGGAAGAAGGGCAAGTGCTTGTGGCACTGGGACCCTAAAGGAAGAGCTACTGTGAACACTTCTAGGGAAATGGAGGGGGAGCCTCAGGAACCAGCATGGTGGAAGGGATCCAGCCACTTCCAGGGACCACCAGGAGAAGGAAAAACAAAAGAGATAAGTGATAAGAACAATAGCTCCTCTTCTCACTACTTCTGATTTCCCAGCAGTGGCTTCTATTAGTAAAACATAGAAGACAGTGAACTAGCAAAGGGACCTAGAAATGTGGTTTTCCCATTTTCAGCCCCAGCTTTACAAAGCAAAGTAAAGAAGGGTGAGCAGAAGACGAAGAGAAGATAGGTAAATAATGGCCACAGCTCACCTGTGCTGCTAAAAATGCTATATATTGTCTTCTCCTTTTCCTTGTTTGAGGACCTCAAAATTTCCTTGAGATAAGAGAAAATGAAGGAAAAGAGTTAATCATGTGATTGTGAGAGTCTCTGCTGCATCCATGTACCTTCTGTGTTTCGTTAAAAAGAAAGAGGGATTAAAGTGAAAGGTGCAGATACCTTCCATAGACTTATCGGGGCTGACCATGGAAGACTGTATGTGCTGGGCTTTGCGAAATGATTCCATTGACTTCTGAATTCATAAATTCAGCTGCCTGTTTAATTGTTCATAATGTAGCCTCTGGCCTCAGTGCTAAAAGATTGTACCCAACATTTATTAATCAAATTTATAAACAGACAAAACAGCAGCCATTTCTCTTATTTGACACTGTGGTTTATATTTAATAAAAGTACATCAACTGAACAATGACTTGAGACAACTCTAAATACATTTTTAAAACTTATCTCCTTCTAAGTTCTTTATGTATCAGAAAAAAGGAAATAGGAGAAAAAATTTTTTTAATTAAATAAAAGAAAAATAAAACTTATCTCCTTTATGGTCATTCTTTATAATTAATGTTATATCTTCAGAATGCAGTTCAAACTTTTCAGGATATTTTCATGAGGTCTTGAATCTAAATGCATGCAAATCCCTGTATAAAGATATAGCATGATCCATATTACCTCAATATAATAAACTGCTAAAAGATGACCTTAAAAATATGTTGATGAAATAAATTTACTCCAAAATGTAGAGTATAATGAATGCAATTATGGGAGATTTAGGTAATTTACTTAACAGAATGTACCTGTTTCCACCTCTATAAAATGAGAATAATAATGTATCTACCACATTAAGTTGTTGGGAACATATTAAATGACTTGATACATGTCATGTGTGTACAATAAAGATCCCAGTCATTAGATAGGAGGTATCCCCAATGCAGAAACCAATATGTCAGAATGTGTATTTCCAACTGATCTTAACTGCTTGTCCATGGTTGGGTTTGTAGAGTTGCTTAAGGATGACATAGAAGAGCAAAGTCAGATTTCAGATGGGTATCTCTGGGACTAACAGATACCCATCAGACCGGCCCTCTCAACCTCTAAGCCTTCAAGACTCAGCATCTCATTTTCTGAGAAGAGCAATGACCTCTGATTGGTCTGCCCCTTGCCGGAGTTATATGAGAGATGGGAAACATTATCACATTAATAAATTTGCTCATTAGAAAAATCCCCCCACACCTCCTCTTTCTTCCCTTTCCCAACCTAAATCTTTGCTTGCGTGTACATGCGTGTGTGCTCCTTCATTTTCATCCAGCACAGGACTACTGAATGTCTCTGCGTAACATTTGGAATGTCTTTGTCCTCATCTCACACGCAGTCACTAGGCACAAGAAATTCCAAGACAAATTATGCAATAGTTTCTTAATGTCCCCTGAACTCTAACCAGCACATGGGTACATTTAAACAACTTATAATTAAAATCAATACCAGCAACTGATACAGTGCAAATGAATAGGAGCAGTCAAGCACATCTGAAAGATGAGGGACTGTTGGATCATTTCATTCCTTTACAGGGACAAGTTAAACTTAGTTATAAATTCCCTTGAAAACTTAGCTCCTTTATTATATTTTAATCAAATGGGAAAGATCAGACTTCCTGTTGGGGGAAAACCAGATATATTAAAGTAAGTAAAAGTATTCCTAGAAAATATTGTGGACATGTTTAAGTTGATATTAAATCCCTATTTTTTGTGCTTGTTGAAGAAACTCGTGTTTATAGTGCCTAGTTTCTCCATTTTATAAAGTAACTATTGTATTCGATTTTGAATGGAAAGATAAAACCACTTAGTCTAGATAAAATTGTCAGGTCATTAGTACTAATTTTATTCATGAACAATATATTCATGGACAGGAAGTAGCTGAGTATCCTCAATGTGAAAACCTTGCTGGGATCGCGTTTCCTTCACTGCTGCTCTGTCAGGGGTCTGGCATCACTGGCCAGTTCCTCACTCTCTCCCTGGCTCTACCTGTCAGTGGACAAGCACTTCCTGCCTGCCCACTAGACTCACTTTGGTCTTCCTTGCTCCATGGTGACTCTGACTCAGCCTGACCTTCTGGGCTCCTGGCCGCAGTTCGCTTGACCTCGAGAACCTACTTTGCTCACTCATGCCTTGAGTGACTCCTTGGCTTCTAAACCCTCAACTTGCCCTGACTCACTTCTCGCTGCAAATTCAGAAGCCAGATTTCCAGGAAACTGACCTCTGGCAGATCTGCGAAGATGAGGCAGCAGCCCGTCTGGCTCTGCCTCAAACTCCTGCCTCACTCTACCAGATGTCTCCAAAGATGTTTCAATGTAGTGTTTAAATTTGAAAGAATGGGACAAACGCAATAATGCAAGTGACTGGTGTCAGTGGCTGGCTGGCTGGTCAGGGACAAAAAAACTCACAGGACAGCTTTGCCTGGTAACTTCACTGAAGTCCAGGGGCAGCCAAGGAAACAGGTGTCACGAGAAGTCACAGTTTTATTCTCTTTTGTATCTGTAGCTCTGACTCCCCTATTTCTAGTTTTATTTTTTTTCTCTATTTTTCTTTATTTAATTACTTATCTCTGTTATTAGTCTTTCAAATAACCTATTATGGTATTTACTTCTCTTGTTTTATCTATTTCATTAATTCTGTTATTTATTACTTTTATATTCCCTTTTCTCTTAGTTAGTGACTTCCTGTTTTTCTTAGTTATTTAGAACACAGACTTTGTTGCCAGACTTCCCAAGCTGTAATCCCAGCTTCACTGACTACTAGACATATAACCTTGGATGAGTTGTTTAATCTCTCATAACTCAGTTTCCCCACCTATAAAATAGGAACAATGATAAACTTACCTCATCAAGTTGATGTTTGCATTCATGGCTACTCTGAAATCATAATAACTATTAGGCCCACCACCAGAATTTGTTATTTAATGTCATCATAAAAAGCATATATATTATTTTATCACAAATTGTCTTATAAATTTGTTGATACCTATAGGTCAATTTAATTGTTTATAACCCCTTTTAATTAATTTTATACAACTACAATATTTATTTTGAGAAGGACTTTATAGGCTTCACCAGTCTGCTGGAAGTTGTAATGGCACAAACAAGGCTTAAGGAAGTCCTGTCTTACAGAATGGCAGATCAACATGTAAGATTTTTGGATTAACCCTAAGAATACCTTTAATTGTTCTCTTTCCTCTGTAGTATTACATGAGAGAAATAAATTTCTTTTTTTGGGCTATTGCATTTTGAAATATAGCATCAAAACATATACTCCAACACCTTAACTCTAAAACTTTTCATGTATGCAGGTATCTTATTTCATTCTGAAAAAGCATGCAATTTGGGCTGGGTATAGTATTCTTGGACTGCATTCCTCTCTAATCCCCCAGCCCAGCCAGTAATTTGTTAACATTATTCTACCACCTTCTAACATCCAATGTTTCAGATCAAAAGTATTATACAATGCCAGTCCAATCTTTTTTCCTTTGGTAAATAATTTCTTTATTTTGTTCCAGGGCTTATTCCAATTTTCCCTTGGACTTTAGACTCTAAATATTTTACAGTTGAATGTATTTTCTTATCTCCCTTTCTGGAATACAAAAAGCATTCTCAGCAAATATGCCTTTCATCTGCTTTGGATAATTTTCTTATTATTTTTTTAACTTTGTCTTTTTTTTCTTCTTAGGAATTAAATCATTTTCATGTTAGTTTTCTTGAATCTATCTTGTATTTACCTTAATTTTTCCTCTAATCATTTTAACTCTATTTTTGCTATGTATTTGAAGTATTTCTTGTACTTATTTGATTCTCAAAACTGACCATCTTTTAATTTAATTTATCTACAGACATTTTAGCTTGAATATCATGTTTCTTTTCTCTTTGGGAACTCTTCTTATATTTTTCCTGTACTTGATATCTTAATGTATATTATAGAAAAAAATGGAAAATGTGCATGATGGATGAAAGATTTTCAGAGAAAGAAACTGAAGAAAGAAAGAAAGAAAGAAAGAAAGAAAGAAAGAAAGAAAGAAAGAAAGAAAGAAAGAAAGAAAGAAGGAAGGAAGGAAGGAAGGAAGGAAGGAAGGAAGGAAGGAAGGAAGGAAGGAAGGAAGAAAGAAAGAAAGAAAGAAAGAAAGAAAGAAAGAAAGAAAGAAAGAAAGAAAGAAAGAAAGAAAGAAAGAGAAAGAAGTAGAAATTCTAGGAATGAAAACACAATATCTGAGGTGAAAAATTTCTTCTATGGGAGATCAGCAAACTGGACACAGCAGAGAAAAGAATCAGTGGACTGGAAGTTAGGTTAATAGAAATTATCTAAACTGAAATACCATGAAGCAAAAGAGTAAAAGAAAAATCAGTCGAGAGCATCCAAAATCTGTGGAAAAATATCAAATAGTTTAACTCACATCTAATCAGAGAGCCAGATATAGAAGAGAGGAAATGGGGCAGAAAAAATATGTGAAGAGATAATGGGCAAAATTTTCCAAAATTAATGAGAGACAATAAATCATAGATCCAAGAATCTCAGAGAAGCTAAAGAAGGAAAAATACAAAGGAACACACACACACATCCATCTCCCAGTCCAATGGCTAAACTTTAAAGGTAAAAAAATCTTGAAGGCAACAGGAAAAAGAAATAGTACTTGTAGAGAAGCAACCACAAAATTACAACTGAATTGTCTTCAAAAAGCAATGAAAGCCATAAGACAATAGAAAGAGTGTTTTAAATGGCTGGTGCACACATGCAAGAACATACATACACACACAACAACCAGTAACATGTCAATTTGAATTTTATCTTTTAAAATATCCCTTAATAATAAAAAAGAAATAAATACATTTCAGACAGACAAAAGCTGCCAGAATTTATCATCAGCAAACCTATACTACAATAAGTGAATAAAGAACTTTTATATACAGAAAGGACATATTCTCAGATAGAAACTTGATTCTAAAGAAAGGAATGTGGACACCCAGCAAGAGGTGATAGGTCAATAAACATAAAATACCTTCAAAAATTATCTATTTTTACACATAAATTTAATTAAATCTCCTTTAAAAAGTATTGGTCATTTAAAGTAAAAATATTTAAATGTCAGTATGAGTTTTACAGTAAACATAGAACTAAATATAGGACAAGAACACAAAGAATGTAAGTTAGTAATCATATATATACGCATATGTATATATAGTTATAAAATTATCATTTTTATGATACAAAATATTTTTGAATATAGAATGTGATAAGTTAAACATGCATATTGCAATGATTAAACTAACAACAAAAATAACAAAAAGAAGTATAAATAAAAATTCATTGGAAGAAATTACATGAATACTAAAATTTTTTTATTCACCCCTAATTAAAAAAAAAGACAGAGGCAGACACAAAGGGAAAACAGAGATGAGAACAAATAAAAATCAGATGTCAACAAGGTAAACTTAAAGATACATCAGTAATTACAGCAAGTGTAGATGGGCTAAACATTTAAAAGAAAGGGATTGTCTGAATAAGAAAGCAAGACCTAACTATATGTTATTTATGAGAAATTCACCTAAAACGTAAACAGATTGAACGTAGAATGATGAAAAACATTTAGCATGTAAACACTAACCATACAAATATCAGGCAAAGTAAACTATAGGACGAATAACATAACCAAAAATAAAAAGAATTTGATAATGGTAAAAAGGTCAATTAATCAGAAAGAAATGATACCACAAAAGCATATGCATCTGTTAGAGCCTTACCAGGTTCATTGCCTGCTGCTCAACCTCAGCCAATACACTGAGACAGCAGGCATCACAGTAGAGAAGTTTAATATCGTAGGCATCATGCGAGGAGATGGAAGGAAGTTCTCAAATCTGTCTCGCCAAGAATTTGGGAAAAAGAGTTTTTAAAGGTAGTTTGGTGGGCAAAGAGCTAAGCAATTGGGCCTGCTAATTGACTGGGTTGGGGGCAGAATCATAAAGGTGTAGAAATTGTCTTCTTCACTGTGTCCTTTCTTGGGTGAGGAAATCACAAGACCAGTTGAGTCAGTTCCATGGTATTGGCCACTGGTCTGGGTGGGTCAGGCGTTCCTCTAGAATGCAGGGTCTGGAAGATAAAGCTCAAAAACTAGCCTTGGGTTTGACAAGGGTGGTGTAATCTATGGGAGCAATGAAGAAAGCTAAGAGTCTTTATGACCATCAGCTATATGACTCCTGAGTAAGTAAGAAATTACCAGAAAGCAAGCTGGGGAACAATGTCTGGTTATATAAATATTTCCCTTACCACCGTTCCCACCTTGTGGCCCTTTATTAATTTTATAAAGGACAGTTTCATATCTAAAAACAAAGATCTCAAATATATAAGGGAAAAAATTGTAGGGAATATAGATGCATCCTTAATTGTAATTGGAGACTTTAGCTAGCTCTCTCTGTAATAGAGCAAGTAAAGATTTAAACTACACTATCACTAAACTTGACCTGATTGATATTTATGGAACCATACACCCAACAAAAGCAGAATACACATTTTTCTAAAGTACAAATGAAATATTGGCCCAGACAGACCACATGCTATGCCATAAAATAAGTCTCAATACATTTCAAAGGACTGAACCCACACAGAGTATGTCTGTGGACCACAATGGTGTTAAATAAGGAACCAGTAACTATAAGATAAATAATACTTTTAAATTAATCATAGGTCAAAGAAAAAATCTCAAAGAAAATTGGAAAATATTATAGACCTTTGAAATATTGAAAAGAAAAATAGAAAAATGTGTGAAGAGCAGATCATACAACTTTTAGAGGAAACTACATAAAATTTTATTTTTTATTTAAATATCATATAAAAATAAATGTTATAAAAATATATTAGAAATTTATATTAGGAAAGAAGAAACAGGTAAAACTAGTGACTTTCACTTACACCTGAGGAATCTAGGAAAAAAAGAACAAATTAAAAATAAAAGTGTTAACTTAGATAATAAGTGACTGAAAATGAGAGTCACGCTCAATTGAGGTTTATTAAGCCAAGATTTGAAGACAAGCTGTAAAAAGCACAGCCCACAGAATATCTGTTGTGGACTGAGCGCTCTGCAGAGGGTTTGAGAAGTTTGCATTTAAAGGAAAAAGGGGGTACAAAGAAAAAAGGGGAGGGGTGAAAGAGGTGAGCAACAAGGCAACTGATGGTATTATTGTGAACTTCTACTAGGTGCTCAGTAAATCCACATAAGATAAGATGAAAATTCCAGAAAAAGGGGGGTAGAGGAAATAGTCAATGCTGTGATCTTCTCAGGGTGGGTAGAAGAGTGATCATACCTATTCCTCAGTTTGCTTGTATGGAGATAAACTTGCAATCAACATTTAAGATTTTGTTTAGCGTATAGTCCTAAGGTTATAATTGATATGTACTCATTGTATAGGGGCTGTATATCTTGAAGGTTTGTTTTTTTTTTTTTTTCAGAGTTGAAGGAAATAAGAAATATTTTACCCCCAAATACATTTCTTTGTCATACTTTGAGATGGCTTTGGGCAAACAGGTCTTGGGGTAGGGGATTCGCATCTGTAGAGAATCTCCCTTAAATGCAGCCAGACCCTGCCTACTTGATCTGGGACAGGTTTGCTGAGTCTGACACCCTTAAAGGTCTGAATAAAAACATTTCCCTGAGAGCCGTTAGCATGCATTACAAGACCACCTTGCCACTAGGCTTCCTTTCTCCCTCCCATAATCTGTCCACCAAAAACAAAAAATGAACACTAACAAAAAATAACCCTGTTTAGTCATTTTCCAAGCCTGTCCATTACTTAAAAGAAGACCCCTGTACCTCACTGGAGAGAGAATGGCAGTGCTGTAGGCTCAGCTCTCCCTTTTGGCATAATGAACTTTTTCTTAGGGGCAGGGAGGTCCTGAGATTTTTATTTTTCCTTTACACAGTAAAATATAAGAAAGGAAATAATAAAAACAAGAGTGGAATTCAATGAAATTGAAGAGAAAAGACAATAGAGAATATGAACAAGGCCAGAATGTGAATCTGATTATTTGAAAAAGTTAATAAAAGCAATGGACCTTAGCAAGATTTGTCAGGTTGGTAATCTTGTCCGCTCTCGGTTCTTGGTGTGCTCTCGGCTGAAGAATGACCTGACACACCAAAAGCAAGGCAAGAATGAAACGGAGTTTATTGAGGAAGGGCAAGATAGGTTTACAGAGTAAGGGCAAGATACAGGTTTACAGAGTAAAAAAAAGCAAGAAACATTTGCCACAGAAGGACGAATGGACCCATGTGTTGTAACAAACAAAGGGGCTCCAATTATGGTCTGGAGTCTGGTTTTAGTGTCTGGGTTGGGCCCCTCTCTTGGTTCAGACATCACCACTAAACCACTTTGATGGACATGTTAAGGACATGATAATTAGCCTTAGGTTACCCCAGGTCACTTTCCAAATCCTACTGTGCCAGGGCTGCCTGGCCTGTGGGCATTCTTTCGCAGATTCCTTGCGTTCTTTCCTCTAGGTGTGGCAGTTGCTTGGGGCAGATTAAAGTGGGACAACACTAAGATGGGGTGCCCACCCTTGTCCTTCTTCCCAGGTGGGGCAATTGCTCAAGGCAGCACCAAGGCAAGGCACCCACCTTTGTCCCTATGAGAGCCAGAATTCCTATCTACTTAACAGATTAAGAAAAATAAGAAAATATTAGAAATAAAATATGGAACTTTACCATAGATCCGGAAGATATTAAAAAGATGCTGATAAGATTCTGTGAACAACTTAATGCCAATAAGTGCTATTGTTCAGGAAAAATGGACAATTTCCTTGAAAGATGCAAATGACCAAAACTAAGATAAAATACAAAATCTAAGTAGTGTTTTATTAAAGAAATGGAATTTGTAATTAAACAATTTTCCACATAGAAAATTCCAGGTCCCTATGGTTTCCTTGGTTATTTTTATCATTAAAGAAGAAATTTTAGCAATTGTAAACAAATTCCTTTAGAAAATAGTGGAGGCACCAATAATTCCAATACATTTTTTTTGAGGCCACTATAACTCTAATAGAAAAATAGGCCAAGATGTAAGAAAAAAATATATAGACCAATATTTCTCATGAAAAAAATTTAGCCAAAATTTTAACAAATTGAATTCATCAATATATACAGAGATAGTACAGTATAATCAATTTGAGTTTATCTCATGAAACCAGGAACAATTTAGTATCTGAGAATCAATATATTTAACCATGTTAACAAATTAAAAAGAAAAGAATTATCTTGATAGAAACACAAGAAAATACTTAACAAAATTCTATATCCATTCATAAAATTATCAGCAAATTAAGAAAAGAAGATAATTCCTATCATATGTAGACTATGTTAAGAATACTGCAATTCAATAACAAAAAGGCAAACAACCTAAGAAAAAAAGAGTGAAACATTTAAACAGACACCTGAGAAAAAATATATGCAAATGGCTAATAAACACATGAAAGGTGCTTATTATATTTTCTCTTCAAGACATTGCAAATTAAATATATCTTGAGATATCTACCTACGTACCTACCAGAATGGCAAGTTATCAAGTCAAAAAGAGTGAAAACACCAAATTTTTCAGAGAATATAGAACAGCTGGAACTCACATATGTTGGAAATGTAAAATGGTACCATTTTAGAAAACTGTCAGTTTCTAAAAAAATTAAATACCCATCTACCCTATGATTCAGCAATTTTCCTCCTAGATATAGATTCATGGGAATGAAAACACTGTCCACAATAAGCTTTGTACAAAAAAGTTCACAACAGCTTTATTCATCATAGTTAAAAAACTAGAAACAGGCTGGGTAAGATGGCTCACGCCTGTAATCCTAGCATTCTGGGAGTCCAAGGCAGGTGGATTGCTTGAGGTCAGGAGTTTGAGACCAGCCTGAGCAGGAGAGGAGTGAGATCCCATCTCTACTAAAAAATAGAAAAAAATTAGCCGGCCAACCAAAAATAGAAAAAATTAGCTGGGTGTGGTGGCACCCAATTGTAGTCCCAGCTACTCTGAAGGCTGAGGCAGGGGGATGGTTTGAGCCCAGGAGTTTGAGGTTGCTGTGAGCTAGGCTGACACCATGGTAAAGGCAGTTAATGAGGTTTCTACCAAAATTTTCTACAGAAATTTCTACCAAAATTCTGATTATGATGACTTAAGTAATCTCTAAGAAGTTTCGGAGTGTCCCTTTTCCCTTTCTTCTTCCAAGCCCTCACCAGACTTTCCCTTAATGTTCCTTTCAAAGCAATACAGACTTTTCCCCCTGCTCCTCCAAACTCCTCCAGCCTCTGCTCATTACCCAGTTATGAAAACACTTCTGCATTTTCAGGTATTTTTTATAGCTACATCCCACTCTCTGGTACCAATTTTCCATCTTAGTTTGTTTTGTGTTGCTCTAACAGAGTATCACAGACTAGGTAATTTATAATGAAGGAAACTTTATTGGTCCATGGTTCTGGAGCCTGGCAAATCCAAGATCAAGGTGCCAGCATATGGAGAGAGCATTCGTAGGGCCATTCTTCCATGGAGGAAGGGCAAAGAGAAGATGAGAGAGAGAGAGAGAGAGAGAGAGAGAGAGAGAGAGAGAGAGAGAGAGACAGAGAGAGACAGAGAGAGACAGAGAGAGACAGAGAGACAGAGAGAGAGAGAGATCGAATTCAGCCTTTTATATTTTATTGCCCACTCTTGCAATAATAGCCTTAATCCATTCATAAGAGTGAAGTCCTCACAGCCTAATCACTTCTTTAAAATCCTACCTTTTAACATTGTTACATTGGAGATTAAGTTTCCAACACATGTTTTTTTTTGGGGGGGACACATTCAAACTACAGCAATATACATTCATGAAAACTGAATTATACATTTAGGATCTGAGTATTCATTATGTGTAATTTCTGCATCAATTTAAAAACTGATAATAACATTGCTTACTCTATGAAAGGCACTGTTCTAAGTGCTATTAGTGAAACACCATTAAAGAGAATAGAAAAGATCCTTGGTTTTGATAAATAAATCAAATAAAAAGGTAACTACTGAACATTAAGAAATAAAATAGCTGGGATGGTGAATGGTATTCATTTTGACATAATAGACACCTGGCAAATGTTAGCTGGGAAGGTAATATTTGAGCTGAGTTCTGAAGAATGGCAAGAAATAATCCATGGGATGTGTTGGGTAAAGCACTTTCTAGGCAGAGAATCTAAAGTGCTTGGGGTATGTCAAAAACAGGAAAGAGGTCAGCGTATCAGCAACATACTGAGGTGGAGAGTAGTATGAGATGATCATGGAGAGCTAGGCAGGTGTCAGAATAATAGGTCCTCTTAAGCCATAATAAAAAGTGTAGATTTTAATCAACACTTCTGCTTCTGATAGAATGGCAAATACTAGATTTACTTTTTTTAAGTTAAGCAACTATCCAACCAAGAAACATATATGAAACAATAGTTTTCAGCATTGGATAATAGGCAAAACAAGACTACGCTTCCTGAAAAGTAGGAAAAAGGAAGTAAGCCTTATAATTTTCCCAGTTTAGGAGCAATTTCTATTGCAAGAAGCAGAAACTAATGCAGACCCTGTTAGTCTTGCCAAGTAGGAGACAGAAATTGGAGTTTGGGGACACCAAAGTGGATGGAATATTTTTGGCATAGAATATTAAAAAGGAGGAGGCTACCATTGACTGGAAGAGAAAGATCTGGTAAACATTTAGTTGTGTACTAATCTCCGCATGGTGAGGGAAAATTATCTTAAGTCAAGTCATTTGTTTGACTCACCAGAAAGCAGTGGGTCAAACAATTTCTGGAACTCACAATACACAGGACATAGTGTAGAGTCTTCTGAAGAACAACATCTTAGGTAAAGGGCTTAAATTAGCCCAAGATTAAGTCTTCTTTTTAATCACTTTAACAAAGCTTGAAAGCAAGCTTCAAAAGTATCAAACTTATTCCAAGTAAATTAAGTGAATACCATGAAAAATTCCAATCTATGTAAAGAACAACAATAAAATTCAACACCTTTTAAATAAAACACAATTTTTAGCATCAAATAAAAAATAGCTAGATAAGCAAAGAGACCAGAAATTACAAACCATTGTCAGGCAGAAAATCAATAAATAGAAATTCAGAAATAACAGAGATAAAAGGACTTGGCAAAAAAAAAAAAATTAAAATAGTGACTATACATATGTTAAATAAACTCAAGTTGGAAGAGAAAATAAATTAATATGATGAGCAGGGAAATGTAAAATGTAATAAAAAACTAAATGGAATGTCTAGAATTAAAATAATATATTTCAGGCCAGGCGTGGTGGCTCACCCCTGTAATCCTAGCACTCTGGGAGGCCAAGATGGGCGGATTGCTTGAGGTCAGGAGTTCAAAACCATCCTGAGCAAGAGCAAGACCCCGTCTCAACTAAAAAGATAAAGAAATTAATTGGCCAACTAAAAATATATAGAAAAAATTAGCCGGGCATGGTGGCGCATGCCTGTAGTTCCAGCTACTTGGGAGGCTGAGGCAGAAGGATCGCTTGAGCCCAGGAGTTTGAGGTTGCTGTGAGCTAGGCTGATGCCACAGCACTCTAGCCAGGGCAACAGAGTGAGACTCTGTCTCAAAATATATATATATTTCAAATAAAAAATGGAGTACATGGAATTAATAACAGATTAAGTGCTTCAGAAGAAAATATCTGTGAATTTGAAAACATAAGAATAAAAATTTGCCAAAATGAAGCACAGAGAGATAAGGACTCAGTAAATGAACAGATCATCATGACCTGTAGCACATCAAAGTGGGGTGAGAAAGGGGAGGATGGAGAGAAACAAAAAAGAAGAAATACATTAAAAATTTTCCAAATTTGAAAAAAAACTATAAGCTTCAGATAACAAAAATTAATGAAACTTGAGTTAAAAAAACCACATAAATACACATCATGATAAAATTGCCGAAAACCAGGGATTGAGTAAAAAACCGTAAAGCAGCCAATTAAAACAATATAATATGTCCAAATGATCAAATATAAGAATGACAGTAGATTTCTTCTCATGATCTGTGCAAGGTAGAAGAAAATAAAGCAATATCTTTAAAGTACTGAAAGAAAATAAGTCAGTCTACAATTTGATACTCAGTGAAATATCTTTCATAAATTAAGGGTAAATAAAGACTTTTTTAAGAAAAAAGAAACTGAGGTAATTCATAGCCAGAAGATTTAAACTAGAGATATTTTAAAGGAAGTTCTTCATGTAAAAGGAAATATTAATAAATAGATGGAAACTTGAATTTCATAAAGAAATTTTAAACACTATCATAGTGAGTATGTAGAAAATTAGAAGAAAAAATATTAGGCACAAAAACCTCTTGAAAAGATAATTTATTGTTTGAACCAAAATCAATAACAATGTGTATGGCTTAGATAACATACATAAATCAATATATGACAAGCATATACACACACTTCCCCTCAAAACAAAAACCAGAAGTGAAAAGATGAAAATACACATGAAATGATATATTTGAAAGCATACTGTCATATTAAAATCATTAAACCTAAATCCAAGAGCAATAACTAAAATATAAGTAAATAAAAAAAAAGTTTATCTGGTAAACTGATGATGGAAACAAAATACTCAATTGAAAAGAAAGCAGAAAAAGAAGAAAAGGAAAATAAAGAACAGTTGGCACAAATAGAAAACACGTAACAATATGATAGAATTAAACCTATAGTATTATTAATTAACTTACATTTTAATAATCTAAACACTATACTAAAACACGATACAGCATAGATCGTCTGATTGGATTAAAAAAGCAAGACCCAACTACTTGCTGTCCGTAAGAAACCAATATTAAATATCAAAACACAGATAGGAAGGAAAATGATGGAAAAAGATATACTATGCTAACACTAATTTAAAAAAAAAAAAAAAGCTTAGAGGGCTATGTTAATGACAGACAAAATAGATTGCAAGACAAAGATTATTTCCAGAGTTAAAGAAGAGCATTCCATCATAATAAAGAAACTATTCATCAAAAGAATGAAAATATACTAGATATATATTCACCAAACAACAGAGCTTAAGCACATAGAAAGTTAAAACAAATAACAAATGAGATAAAAAGAAAAATAAAGAAATCCAAAATAACAGTTGGGAATTTCAACAAGCTTATCTTAGTATGTGATACAACAATTATACAGAATATCAGTAATGATAAGAAAACTTGAACAACACTTTAAAACACCCTAAACAAACATATATTTATAGACCAATCTACCCCAAAACAGCAGGATATACATTCTTTTTAAGTGTTCATGGACTTTTCACTAAAATAGACAACATATGGGCAATGTAACATGCCCCAATAAATTTAAAAGTATATCCAGTAACCATAACAGAATTAAACTTGAAATTAATAACTGAAAAATATCTGTAAAATCCTTGCATCTTTAGAAATTTAAAAAAGCATTTTTAAACAACTCGAAGATGAAATCATAAGTGAAATTAGAAATATTGTACTAAATGAAAATAAAAACACAATCTATTAAATTTTTGTATGCAGCATGGAAGGAATTTTATAACATTAAATACTTACATTTTTAAAATAATTATATAAGTTAGAAACAAGAAAGACAGTTAGATAACATAGGGCAGATTCCTTGAAGGATACAACTATCAAAGCTCGCTCAAGAAGAATTAGATCACCTAAATAGTCCCTACATCTATTGAATTTGTAATTATAAATCTCACAAAAAAGCATAGGCTCAGATGGCTTCACTGTTGAATTTGCTAAATATTTAAGGAAAGAATGATACCAATTTTACATAAACTCTTTCATAAAATAGAATAGCAGTATATCTTATGATGCTAAGATTACCCTGATACAATAACCAGGGAGAGAATCACGTGAAAAGAAAACCATAGAAAAAGAACACTTATGAGCATAGTTGCAAAAATCTGTTACACACTTTTACTCAATTGAATGCTGAAATACATGTTAAAGGATTCAACATGATTGTGTTGGGTTTAACCAAAAAATGCAAGGTTGATTTAATGTCTAGAAATCACTTAATGCAACCCAACTAATAGTAAACTAAAAACAAAACACCAAAAATAAAAACTCCATTAGATAAAGAAAACGCATTAGCCAAAACATAGTATCCATTCTCATTCATTAGAGATTCTCTGCATACTAGGAAGAGAAGGGAACTTCTTTGACCTAATAAAGAACATCTAAAGAAAACCAGCTATCATCATACTCAATTAGGAAAGACTGAATATTATCCCTTTGCAATTGAAGAAAATGGCAAGAAAAATCATTTACCACCTAGAGATGCTGGAAATGAGAAAACAGCTTTATTTTTGAACCCAGCAAGTTGTGGCTCATTTGTATTAGATCTAACAATATTTTGTTTTGTTTTGTGTGTGTGTATGTGTGTGTGTGTGTATTTTTTCTCCTCTTTCTTGTCTCTCATTTTACTATAGGCAGCTAGAAAAGCTAGGAAGAAACAACTTCAACATTCTGCCTCGAAATTTCTTTAGCTAAATCATCTAGTTCATTGGATACATTTCTATTTTTTCACATTAGTGCAGGCAACAGTGTTGCTAAAATATCTGCTGCTGTATAGCAGGTGTCCTTCATTCAACTTCCAATAACTTTTTCCTCACTTTCCTTTAATCCCTCACCCATAGCCTCCTCAAGGCCCTCTTAGCATCTGCCTACACTTCCTTCCCCAAGCCAATGCCACATGCTTCAGTTATGGTTACAACAGTACTCCAGTTTCAGGTGGTAAAATCTTTTTAGTTATCTACTGTTTTGTAATAAATTATTCCAAATTTAGTTGTGTAAAATAATAGTTATGTATTGCCATCATCATCATAATCATCATCATCATCATGATTCCATAGCTTTGGAGTTGACTGGATTAAGCTAGGTAGGTCGTACCAAGATTTCACATGTAAAGAAATCAGAGAGTGGCTGGGTATGGAGTCATCTCAAAGACTTCTTCATGCATAGGTCTAGTAGTTGATGCTAGCTGTCAGCTGGGACCTTAGTGGGTATTATTGACCAAACAATTACACATGACCTCTCCATGTGACCTAGCCTTCACAGCATAGAGGACAGTTTTTAAGAACGGGAGTTCCAAACAAAGCCACAAGGAATCTGTATCGCTTTGTCTATCCTAGGCTAGGAAATCATGCAGTGTCACTCTTTTCTGCATTCCATTTTTTAGAAGCAAGTCTCTTAAGACCCTCGTATTCAAGGGGAGAGGAATTAGGATCCATCTCTTGATAGAAGGAGTATGAAAGAGTTTGAGGGCAATTTTAAAACAACCACTCTCCAGCATAAATTAGAAAGGTAGCAACCGAAAAACAGTACTGAGAACCTGAACATTACTCATATGCCCCTGCATCTACTGCTATAAACCTCAGATCCAGAAAGAGCTGAGGACAATACTACACTAGCGGGGGCACCATAAGGATTTCCTCAAGGCTCCAGTTCCCATGCCAGCTCCAGTGTACATCTGTGTATATCTGGCTCCCCACATCCTATGTCTGGGGCCTCTTAACTATCTTTTCCCATCCTCATGTCATGAGTCCTTACAACCAATCTCTGCTATAATCTCTGTGCCCCTTGGTCCTTGAATAAGATAAATTAAAGCATCTCCAGTTCTGGGGCTTGCCCTCTTTCCGGCGCCTCTCTGATCCTGAATATTTATGTCCCTGTTTCCCAGTGTCTAGGCCCAGCTTTGTACCTTGGCTACAGGAATAAGGTCCTTGTCTTCCCTCTCATTTCTTGCCTGTTTTCCTGCCTGCCAGCCCCAATTGTTTTAAAGACAAAAGTCTCCATCTGAGTCCTGTGCCTGGGACTCTATTTGCTACTACTGACATGCCTTGGTCCTGTGCTCTGTCCATCTGCCAGGGAGCCACCTACGGCTCACCTCTGGCCCTTCTATATGCCAACACCTGCCTGCCTGGACCTTCAGCTTCTACCTGTTGCCAACCCCCCTGAACAGCAAATTCTGCCTTCATTCTGGACTTCCCCAGTTGCTGGGACCTCCTCCAAAGGACTGTTTATTCTCCAGGTCTGGCCTTCTCCCACTATATCCCTAGTTCGGATGTGTACCAGAGAGCATTTGACTTTTTCTCTGCCTGCCACTGCCTCCTTGTCACACCTGCGATCCATGTCCAGTGAGATCTATGGAAGCACCTAGAAAAAAGTGTTCATATCATGTCTGAATCAGTCTGACGTTGCTCCTTCTGTTAAAAACTGATACGGCAATTAGTCCTATTTAGCCATCTTACAACATGTATGTATTTGAAAACATCATCTTGTGCATGGTACATATATACAATTTTTACTTGTCAATTAAAAAATCAATTAATTAACTAATTAAAAAATATATATATGGTCTCTAACTCCACCACTTCCTCTATTGTTTAATCTCTAAGAAAATTGTCTGCTCTGACCTTTCTTGACTGGTCCTTGGTATTCCTCTCCTTTGGCTCTCTCTTGTCTACCAAGGCCTACAAATGCCATGCATATGGCCCAATGCCCTAGACTTCAAATCCTGGTTTCGCTCACAGTTTAGTAGTTATCTGGTCCTCAACACTCAGATTTCATCATGTGTACTCAGCTTTCTGGTCCCTGCTTAGCCAGTTCTACTAGCTGTCACTTCTGGTTGGGTTTTCTTATTACAGCTGGAGAAGGGAGGAGCAAACTAAATTAATTTGCTTCTATAATATAAACTCTATTTATATTCTTTGTGTGTAATTTAGATTTAAAACACATGATAGAAAATAAAACATTCACTAAATTTTCCTTGACTCCATTCCATTTAAAAGGAAGCTTGCGAATTTGATTCTAGATTTATTATATGTTGTGTTTTTTTTTTTCCCTAAGACCGCTCAAAACTGGCATGAATTTTTGATGGGGAGAATAATATAGTTAGCATGTTTATAAATTAACAGTCAAGGAGGTGTACAAACCCGAAATTATTCCCACAGGAAGCAAGTTGTTGGCTCTGACATCTCTTCTCTTTCTTAGCTTGCCAGAAACAGATGTTGACAGTTCTCTCATTTGGGGAATATATCCAGAAGGATGAATATTACCCTTGAGAAACACAATATACTGTACATGACTTCTTCTAAGCAAAGAAGTAGTTTATTTAAGCTTAGAGAAAGTACATACTGACAACCTGTGCAAAGAAAGGAAAGAATGCCATAAAGCAATCTAAAAGCTTAGCCAGGACTCAACTTCATGGAAGTTTCTAGGCCAGTTGAAAGGGGGAATTGATATAGTGCTTGGAGGGCCGCAGATGGAATCAGACCTAAGAGACCAAAGTTCTTTCTGCACAAAGCCAGTACTCTCTTGAAAGTGAAAAATATCAGTCATCCAGCTGGCTGTTTTGTCCACGTTTCACAAAGAAATCCAATTTCCTTTAACAAATTAAAAAACTATAATTAACCTGTTTTCACTTGAATCAAAGGTATTTACAAGGAACTTCTCGTAAATGAAACATTATATAGGCTATGTTTGCAGATATGCATAAAAATGGTATATGACAGTTCCTATTTTCAAGGACTTCAAAATATAAATTGCTAGATTCTGAAAAATAAGTCTGAAACATAAGAAGTCTGAAAAATGAAACTAGTTTGGCTAATTTGTCTAGTGCTGCCAGAAAATCTAGCCTACATTTTAATTGTAAGGCATTCTTAGAATAGATAGCTTTTTTTTTTCTTTTAATGTAGCATTCTTGATTTTGCTGGGGGTTGGATGTCTGTCTTGCGACTCACAGACATGTGTCTGCATTGTTGAATGAATGGAACCATATACATATTGGGAAGGAAATGAAGCAGCTCAGAGATCCCAATAGATGGGGAAAGGGCTGAAGCCGCCAGAGCCCAGTGGTATGCAGCAATCAGAGATGGGATGACTCCCTTTGAACAAAAATGTCATGCTGACCCAGTGCAGAAGATGGCAGGATGTAAACCCTGCAAGTGGTATCTGGCAGCTGCTATCAAAAGGACAGAGTCAATATATAATCAGGGTGACCTGAAACCGCCAATCACACACCACTGTCCTCAGGGACACACGGCTCCTGCATTTTCAAATATGCAATACTGCCCTTCTTTGCTCATCAGGCAGGAGATACTTGGACATCCTGGTGTCAGTGGGCATCTTCACATAACCACTTCAGGGACACTGAGCTGCTGGTCTGTGTGGCTTTGATGCCTGTGGACAGAACCCTACCTGGCATTTGGTCTTGACATTTGATGGTCATTAAGACATGTGTTGTGTTTGCTCCAAATATATCATATATTGAAAGTTTAAGACCCTATGCTGACCAGTAGTTTTGACAACTTTATTGCCTTACAGAGAATTCACTGAGTTAAGAATATGATCTGCTTAATATTTTCAGCTGCCAATGACTTAGTTAAGGGTCACCTCAGAGTCGATATTGTTGATTGTGCTTGTCAAAATATATGAAAAAAGGGAAACCTTATTTCATAAAATCTTGGATACAGTTTAACCTAGCAATGCTATTTCTGTGAAACTGTTGAAGAAACAAACATGATGTCGCGAAAATGTACGTACAAAGAAGTTTGTGAAAATTATTTGTAATAGGGAAAAATTACACAAAATGGAAATGGTTTTATAAATTAGGAGTACTGTATGAGGAAAGTTTTAAAAATAAGGATCATATTTTCAGAAAGATTCTCACAGTATAATGTTAGACAATAAAAGCAGATCACAAACTTGTATTCATTCAGCAAATATTTATTGAATTCCCACCGAGTAGCATTGTTCTAGGTCTAAGAGTAATACCAGGGACAAAAACAACCAAACAAAACCCCCAAAACCCTCTTCTGTTGTGGAGCTTACATTTCCCAAGGAATGTAATATTTTTTATAATATTCTTTCAATTCAATATACAAACATAAAAAATAAGCAAGCACAGAAGAAAAGCAAAAGGAACAGTAGTAGATACTCCATCCACATCCCTCAGGTCCTCCCACCATTTTTTTTTTTTTTTTTTTGAGGCAGAGTCTCTCTTTGTTGCCCAGGCTAGAGTGAGTGCCGTGGTATCAGCCTAGCTCACAGCAACCTCAAACTCCTGGGCTCAAGCAATCCTTCTGCCTCAGCCTCCCGAGTAGCTGGGACTACAGGCGTGAGCCACTATGCCCGGCTAATTTTTTTCTATATATATTAGTTGGCCAATTAATTTCTTTCTATTTATAGTAGAGACAGGGTCTCGCTCTGGCTCAGGCTGGTTTCGAACTCCCGAGCTCGAGCAATTCGCCCGCCTCGGCCTCCCAGAGTGCTAGGATTACAGGCGTCAGCCACCTCGCCCAGACCTCCCACCATTTTTGTGCACACACGCAGCGTGCTTTCCCTTCCAAAACCAGCACCTGCATCTCTACTGAGAGGATGCTCTCAGGCTGGCTGCGGAGCCTGCTTTGCCAGAAGTACCTGGGAATGGACATGCCCCAGGAGCAGCCTTTAACCAATGTCTTGTGTAAGTGTGGCATAAAGTTCCATAAGCGTATGGAAGTGGGGCATATATCCAGCATTCCTAATGCAATTCCTAATTGCTTTATTATCCATTAAACAATTCCTCCTCCTCCTCCTCCTCCTCCTCCTCCTCCTCCTCCTCCTCCTCCTCCTCCTCCTCCTCCTCCTCCTCCTCCTCCTCCTCCTCCTCCTCCTCCTCCTCTTCTTCTTCTTCTTCTTCTTCTTCTTCTTCTTCTTCTTCTTCTTCTTCTTCTTCTTCTTTTGACATAGTGTCTCACTGTGTTGCCCTGGGTAGAGTGCCGTGGCGTCATCATAGCTCACTGCAGCCTCAAACTCCTGGCTCAAGCAATCCTCTTGCCTCAGCCCCCCAAGTAGGTGGGACTACAGGCGCATGCCACCATGCCCAGCTAATTTTTCTATTTTTAGTAAAGACAGGGTCTTGCTCTTGCTCAGGCTGGTCTTGAACTTCTGACTTCAAGCAATCTCTCTTTCTCTCCTATGGATCCAGCCAGAGTTACCCTCTGCATGACCTTGCTCACTATCACACCTTTGCCGCTGGGAAGTCAAACTAAGCCTAACATATAAACTGAGATGCTACACTTAATAATGAGCATAGTTTGCTTTTATGGAGTGCCTCTTACATTTTAGATTTTAACATAAATTATCTCCCTTAATTTTCATGCCAATTCTTTGAGATAAGTATTATGATTATCCTCACAGTATAGACGGATATAAGGCTGTGAGTATTTTCTTTTTCTTCCTTATACTTTTATGTTCTTTCCAATTTTCTATCAAGATATGTATTACTTTCACTAGCGTAGGTCCCACAAGTGCTTGCTTTCTGGAATGCTGGCTTTAGTAGCTGCAGTGCAGTGCATTCTTGGTGACTTTAGAACATAACTACACTTATATTTGAATGCAATTCTTTGTCAATCAACAAATGGTGAAATGCACATGTCATCATCAATAATGTCTCTTAATCTCTGTCAATAAATTCCCTTATGGAAATGAGCAGAAATTTAAGGATTTCTGCTATTGCCTTTGAAATTTGCTTCATTATCTGGGAGTTTTTGTTCAGCCTAATTGAATCTTTCTTAGCCACTTTATTTAAAAATATTGTCTTTTTACTTATTCTTCTAATTTTCCCTCAAATATCCAAATTTGGTTCCTTGACTTATGATAATAATGAATCACTCCTGTCTTAATGCCATAATTGCATTCAGGTTTAACGTTTTCTAAAGCAATTGCATTTTCATAAAAATTTTACTGAGCCAACCTCCATTTGTCAAAACTCATTACAGATTACCTTCTAACCACAACCTCTTTTGCTCTTTACCCCTTCCGTTGGACCAAAAGGCAGAAAAGCCTGCAAGTGACGTTGAACCACTGATATGTTAATATATGTGGCTTATCTGTACTGCGTAAAATAAGAACTCAGTCAGCTAGGAAAGTGGTTCTCTACATTATTTCACAGTAAAAGTGCTGGACATGGATCAGAGCAACTCTCTTCTCATTAGTGCCATAATTTGTATGGGTAGAAATTTCTAAGGATCCATATTATTTGGATTTTGGTTACCAAAATCCAAGAGATAGAAACCTAACTCTAAATAGCTTAAGCAAAAGGAGTATTTAAAGACTGGTGAAATCTAAGGGAGACCAAACCAAAGGGATAGGAGAAGTGTGTCTGGGCATCAGGAATGCACCTTGACCAGGAGGGAAATCTGCAATGATATATTCAGCATTTTTAATGCAATTTCTAATTGCTTTATTATCCATTAAACAATTTCTTCTTCTTCTTCTTCTTCTTCTTCTTCTTCTTCTTCTTCTTCTTCTTCTTCTTCTTCTTCTTCTTCTTCTTCTTCTTCTTCTCCTTCTCCTTCTCCTTCTCCTTCTCCTTCTCCTTCTCCTTCTTCTTCCTCCTCCTCCTCCTCCTCCTCCTCTTCTTCTTCTTCTTCTTCTTCTTTTTGAGATAGTGTCTCACTGTGTTGCCCTAGGTACAGTGCAGTGATGTCATCATAGCTCACTGCAGCCTTAAACTCTCAAGCAATCCTCCTGCCTCAGCCTCCCAAGTAGCTGGGACTATAGGCACATGCCACCATGCCCAGCTAATTTTTCTATTTTGGGTAGAGACGGTGTCTTGCTCTTGCTCAGGTTGGTCTTGAACTCCTGACCTCAAGCAATCTTGTCACCTTGGTCTCCCAAAGTGCTAGGATTAAAGACTTGAGCCACTGTACCTGGCCAATTCCTTAAATTGTAGCATTTACACTGTATATATTTAACCTAATATCAAATTGGCTGGTTTATAAATTTGCCTTTCTGCTTTTTCTATTTTTCCAATCTGTGCTTTGTTACTTTTTTCTTCCTTTTATGTCCCCCATTTTTTAATTAATTATTTTTAGTGTTCCATTGTATCTTCTCTATTTTCTTAATTTCTATGTCATTTTGGCTTATTTCCAGTGGTTTCTTCTGAGTTTACAATATGTATCTTTAACTTATCACAGTCAACATTTTAAAGAATATTTAATACCATTTCACAAGTAAACCTTAAATACTTTCATTTCGTACCTCTCATCTTTTGTGCTATTTTGGTCATATAGTTGACATCTATGGGTGTTACAAACCCCCAAACACATTATTATTATTATCATTTTTGCTTTATGTAGTCATTTATCTTTTTTAAAACATTTAAATTGAGAGACATCTCTTTTACATTTCTTCACATATTTATCAGTTCTAGTCTTCTTCATATCTTTTTGTTGATTTAATTTTCCATCTGGTTGAATTTTCCTCCAGCATGAAGAACTTCCTTCAACATTTCTTTGAGTGCAGATCTGCTGGAGGGGTGACTCTACTTTTATCAGGGGCACAGATTCTGTGCTCAGCTCTGCAAGCGAAGAGTGAAACCCCCTCCTGCCAGCTGAGCAGCCTCTGTGCCTGAGCCCAGGTATAGAGAAGGAGACCTCGCCCCCTCTCCACTTCTCTGCACACTGTGCGGCCACAGCCATGACTTCTGCCACAGGAAGTTGGTGCAGGTGAGCAAGAGAGCTGCTTTTCTCAGGCTGTGAGTGGCAGCTGAGACCTCACTGGTAGCGTGGTCTCTGGTCCTGGACTAAAAGGAAAGGTAGGATCCTTCACCCCTGCTCCCTGCACGTCTCTCTCTCTCTCTCTTGCTCTCTGCAGCTGAGAGCCGGAGAATCTGACAGTTCCCTTGTTTGGGGCTCTGAAGGGCAACTCTGCCTTCAGCAGTGGCATGGACTCTGTGTTGGACATTGCAGGTGAAGAGTGAAATCCCCACCCACTGGCCAAGTGGCCTCTGTGCCCGCTTGGGCTCACAAGTAAAGAGTGAGACTCCTTTGCCCCCTCCACACACCCCTGCAGGTACAGTCTCTGCTGCTGTCCCAGGAGACTTGGGTGAGTAAGCTGGAAGACAGCCTGTCTGGGGCTGTGAGGGGCAACTGCAGTCCCACTGGCCGTGTGGCCTCTGGGCCGGGCTGTTGAGAAGGGTGGGATCCCCCCCTCTCTGCATGGAGATGCAGTACTGCTTATGCAGAAAGTAGGAGGGCCTGAAAGCTGAGTGTTTTTGGCTGTGAGTGCAGACTCTGCACTCCAACCACTGCCAGCCACCACAGGGGTTTAGTGTTGAGCCACTGAGCTGGCATCTCCTATGGTCCTGAGCTATATTTCAGCCTAGAAACAACCTGCAGAATCTAAAATAACTGAATACCAAAACAGAGGCATGAGAAGGAGGCCTGGCACTGGGACTTCCCTTCCCTTCTCACGCAAAGACCTGAGTGTGGCATCGATGCCCATTGCCAAAGTATTTTGCTAAGGACCTGAGGACCCACCACCACCTCTATCAGAGCTGATGCTTGCTCCTGCCACTGGTGAGCCTGAGTACAGTCTTTCCCAGTCCAGCTCTACCCATTTTTGCTACCCTTTCGTAGACTGAGGCTGGGACCCAGGTCCTTGAGTGCTCCAGGGCTCAACCCACCAACTGAGACAATAAAGCACTATCCAGCATTAACAAATGTCAAGCATAAACTCTACTGCTATCACCACAGCTGGCTTTTACCTGCAAACACCACCTATTAGACTGGAGGTCAACTTTTACAGCCCATTACAATATCTGCTGATACAACTGTACAGTACTTGGGAATGAAACAAGCTTCCTGCAATCATCAATGACCTCTGCAATCACCATCAACCACACCACCCTGGCTACTCAAGAGGCCATGAGCCTGCTTACCTGCCAAGTATACCACCACTAGAACCAGCATTTGAGAAAGCCACCACACTAAGGCTATTTTTGACTAAGGAAATCATACAGTCTTTGCCAATGAATGAACCCAGAAGCAAAGCCAAAAAGCCTTACTCAATATACATCATAGTCACATAATGAATAATAATGATAATAAAAGTTCTGCCCAAATCAAAGAAAATTAGAAGGTAAAAATAAGTGATCGTTTTTCCAGATGTCAAGAAATCTGCATAATAATGCTGGAAGTATGAAAAAGAAAGATGTTTAACACTCTCAAAGGAACACAATAATTATCTAGTAATGAATCCTAACCCAAAAGAAATATTCACAATGTCAAATAAAGAATTCAAAATATTGATTTTAAGCAATCTCAATGATATGCAAGGGAAATGTGAAAACTGATAAAAAGAAATCAGAAAAGCAATTCAAAATATAAATGAGAAATTTACCAAGAAGATAGAGATCTTAAAAAAAATCCAAACATAACTTCTAGAAATGAAAAAATTCATTGAAGGAATTACAAAATACAGCTGAAAACTTCAACAATAGACTAGATCAAACAGAAGAGAGACTCTCAGAATTTGACACCTATAAAGGAAACTCTATCAGACTAACAATGGGTTTCTCAGCAGAAACCTTACAAGCCATAAAATATTGGGATGCTATTTCCAAGGTACCTAAAGAGAAAACTTCTGACCACAAATTTTACATCCTGCCAGAGTAAGCTTCATAAACGAACAGGAAATAAAGTCTTTCCCAGACAAGCAAATGATGAGGGAATTTGTCACTGCTCAAACAGCCCTACAAGAGCTCAAAAAAGTTCTAAACATAGAAATAAAAGGTCAGTATTTGCCATTATAAAACACAAAAGTACAAAACTCACAGGTCTTATAAAAACAATTACACAAAAGAGGAGCAGAAAGAAATCAAGTGGCAACATAAAAGAATTCCAACAAACCACAAGACAGACAGAAAAAATAAGAAACAAGAATCCAGAAAACAACTAGATAACATTTAACATTATAACAGGAACAAAACCTCACGTATCTATATTAACTTTAAACATAAAGTGGGTTATACACTCCACTTAAAAGATATAGATTGGTGGAATGGATAAGAAAACATAAACTATATGCTGCTTACAAGAAATGCCTTACTGATAAGGGTACTTATAGACTGATGGTAAAGGGGTGGAAAAAGCCCACACAAATGGAAACCAAAAGAGAACACGAGTAGGTATACTGATATCAGATAAAACAGACTTTAGGTAAAAAAACAGTAAAAAAAAAAAAAAAAGACAAAGGGTAGTATATAATGACAAAGAGATCACTTAAACAAATGAATATAATAATCCTAAATACACATGTAACTTTCAAGCACCTAGATTCATAAAACAAATATTACTAGACCTAAAGAAAGAGATGAAGAGCAATACAATAATAATGTGGGGCTTTAACACCCTGCTCACAGCAATAGACAGATCATCAAGATAGAAAATTAGAAAAGAAATGCTGGACTTAAATTGGACTTTAGACCAAATGTACCTAACAGATATGTGCAGAATATTCTACCCAACAACTACAGAATATAAATTCTCATTAGCACATGGAACATTCTCCAAGATAGACCATATGTTAGGCCACAAAACTAGTCTCAATAAATTAAAAAAAATCAAAAGCATATCAATTATCTTCTCTGATCATAGCAGAATAAAACTAGGAATCAATAACCAAAAGGATTTTCAAAACTACATAAATACATGAAAATTAGACAATAGTCTTCTGAACAAAGTTTGTGTCAACAATGAAATTAAGATGAAAATTTAAAAAATTTTTGAAACAAATGAAATTGGAGACACAACTTACCAAAATCTCTGGGACACAGCAAAAAACAGAGCTAACAGGGAAATTTATAGCACTAAATGCCTACATCAAAAATGTAGAAAAACCACAAATTAACAACTTAATGCCATACCTCAAGGAACTAGAAAAACAAGAACAAACCAAATCCAAAGCTAGCAGAAGAAAAGAAATAGCAAAGATAAGAAAAGAACTAAATGAAATTGAGACCCAAAAAAATAATGTGAAGGAGCAAAAAAATGAAAAGTTGGTTCTTTGAAAAGATAAACAAAATTGATAAACCACTAACTAGACTAACCAAGAAAAGGAGATGATTGAAAGATACATAATCAGAATGACAAAGGAGACATTACAACTGATATCACAGAAATACAAAATATTATCAGAGACTATGAAAAACTATAGGGTCACAAACTAGAAAATCTAGAGGAAATGGATGAATTCCTGAAAACATACCACCACCTCCCAAGATTGAACCAGAAAGAAATTTGAACTCCTGAATAGACCAATAACAAGCAATGAGATTGAATCATTAAGATAAAATCTCCTAACCAAAGACAGCTCAGGACAAGAAGGATTCACAGTTAAATTCTACCAGACATACAAAGAAAGAATAACTGGTACCAATCATCCTGAAATTGTTCCAACAGATCTAGAAGGAGGGATTCCTCCCAATTAATTCTATGAAACCAATATTAGCCTGATACCAAAGCCAGCAAAGGATGCAACAACAACAACAACAACAACAAAAACAATAGACCAATATACCTAATGAACATAGATGCAGAAATCCTCAGCAAACCAATTCCAACACCATGTCAAAAAGATAATATACCATGGTCAAATGGGTTTTATTCCAGGGGTGGTTCTACATATGCAAATCAATAAATGTGATTCATCACATAAATGGTATTAAGGAAAAAGACTGTATGATCATCTTAATAGATGCAGAAAGAGCATTGATAAAATTTCCCATCTCTTCATGATAAAAACCAGGTGTGGAAGGAACATACCTCAAAATAATAAAGGCCATATATGACAAACCCACAGCCAATACCATATTGAGTGAAGAAAAGTTGAAAACAATCCCTCTACGAACTGGAACATTCAAGAAGACAATCTCATTTACAATAACTAAAAAATAAAATAAAATACTTAGGAATATATTTAACCAAGGAGGTGAAAGACCTCTATAAGGAAAACTACAAAATACTGATGAAAGAAATTGTATATGACATAAACAAATGGAAAAATATTGTATGCTCATGGATCAGAAGAATTAATATCATTGAAATGATCATATTGCCCAAAGCAATCTATAGATTTGATGCAATTCCTATCAAAATACCATGTCATTTTTTCACAGAATTAGAAAAAAAAATCCTAAAATTCATATGGAACCAAAAAAGAGCCCAAACAACCAAAGCATTCCTAAGCAAAAAAAAAAACAAAAACAAAAAACAAAGCTAGAGACATCACACTACCTGACCTCAAATTATATTACAAGGCTATGGTAATCAAAGCAACATGGTACTGGTATAAAAATAAACAAAAAGATCAATGAAACAGATTATACAACCCAGAAATAAAGCCACATATCCACAGCCAACTGATCTTTGACAAGGCAACACAAATATACACTAGGAAAAAAACACATTTTTCAATAAAATGGTGCTGATATAATTGGATAGCCATAGGCAGAAGAATGAAACTGGACCCCTATCTCTCACCATATATAAAAATTAACTCAAGATGGATTAAAGACTTAAATGCAAGACCTGAAACTATGTAAATACTAGAAGAAACCCAATAGAAAACTCTTCCAGACATTAGTCTAAGAAAAGAATTCATGAGTAAGACCCCAAAAGAACAGGTAACAATAACAGAAATAGACAAATGGGACTTAAATTAAAAACTTCTGCATAGAAGATGGCAACCTGAAGAATAGGCCAGGCGCGGTGGCTCACGCTTGTAATCCTAGCACTCTGGGAGGCCGAAGCAGGCAGATCGCTGAAGGTCAGGAGTTTGAAACCAGCCTGAGCAAGAGCGAGACCCTGTCTCTACCAAAAAAAATAGAAAGAAATTAATTGGCCAACTAAAAATATATAGAAAAAATTAGCTGGGCATGGTGGTGCATGCCTGTAGTCCCAGCTACTCGGGAGACTGAGGCAGGATTGCTTGAACCCAGGAGTTTGAGGTTGCTATGAGCTAGGCTGATGCCACAGCATTCTAGCCCAGGCAACAGAGTGATACTCTGTCTCAAAAACAAAAACGAAAACAAAAGAATAGGAGAAAATATTTACAAACTACGCATCTGACAGCAGACTGATATCCAGAATTTACAAGAAATTCAATCAACTCAACAACAACAAAAAATAATTCCATTAAAATTGGGCAAAGAACATGAATAGAGATTTTTCAAAGAAGATATACAAACAGCCAATAAGCACATGAAAAAAGGTTCAACAAAACTAATCATCAGAGAAATGCAAATTAAAACCACAGTCAGATATTATTTTATACCAGTCAGAATGGCTATTATTAAAAAGTAAAAAAAATAAAATAAAATAAACAATGCTGGCAAAGATGCAGAGAAAAAGGAACACTTTATACATTGTTCGTGGGAATGTAAATTAATACAACCACTATGGAAAACAGTATGGAAACTTCTCCAAAAAGTAAAAATAGAACTAGCATTTGATCCAATAATCACACTACTGGGTATCTGCCCAAAGGAAAAATAATCATTATAACAAAAAGATACCTGGACTCCTATGTTTATTGTAGCACTATCCACTAAATAGCAAAGATATGGAATCAACCTAAATCTGTTAACCGATGATTGAATGAAGAAAATAGGGTGTGTGAATACTGTTCGGCCATACAAAAGAACAAATCATGTCCTTTGCAGCATCATGGTTGGAACTGGAGGCTATGATCTTAAGTGAAACAACTCAGAAACAGAAAGTCAAATACCACATCTTCTCATTTGTAAGTGGGAGCTAAATAATATGTACACACAGACATAGAGTGTAGAATAATAGACATTGGAGACTCAGAAGGGTGGGAGCATGAGAGGGGGTAAGGGATGAAAAATTACTTAATGGGTGCCATGTGCATTGTTTGGGTGATGGTTACACTAAAAGCCTAGACTTCACCACTACACAATATACCCATGTAACAAAAAAACACTTGTACCCCTTAAATTTATACAAATAAAAAAAAAGTCTTCAATGCTTTAGGTAATTATTTATTAAATTCCTCTATTAATCAATATTTATTGATTGCCCACTATATAATCCATTTATTTGTTTAGCTATTCAATTAACACTTACTACCTCTTATGTGCTAAGCATTGTGATATACATGACAAATGCTGTCTGCCCCACAATGGGAACTCTGTAGACCAGTGCTATCCAACAGATAGCTTCCTTCAATGGTCGAAACAGTAGCCTCTGTCCACAAGTGGATAGTATAACTGAGGAGCCGTGTTTTTAATTTTAATAAATTAAAATTCATTTCAAATAAAAGCCTAATATATTTATAGCTAGTGGCAACAACACGTTGCAGTTCTGGAGGAATCCTAATACACACACAGACATATACACACAGGACATGCACAATTATTAATTAACTAAATCTATTAGTACTAAATGCAGGCCTTCTTAAGTTCCTATCAGGGAGCACCTAACCCTTTTGAGATTAAGAAGGAAGGGGAGAACATGAGGAAGTTGTTTATATTTTAGCCAATTTTTGCGAGAAAACAACAAATACAACAGAATGGTAGCAGAGAAAGTGTGTTAGCACAGGGAAAGGATTTGGAGAACTGGAAGTAGTTTTTTTTTTTTTTTTTTTTTTAGGCCAGAGCATAAGGTATTTATGAGGAAATAATAAAATAGAAAACAAAGGTACATAGGAAGGATATATAAAGCTGGTTATGCTAGAATGTTTGAACTTTTTGTCAGATGCTATTAACCAGAATGATAAGCCAATTTTTTCATGTTTTATATTTAGCTTGAAGACAGACAAGTTCAAGAGGCTATCCGAACTTATCTGGAGCTTAGAAAAGGCTTAGGCAGAGATAGAACTTAAAGAGAATGGGTCTAAAATAAAGGAAAGAGGGCCAGGAAAGCTTCCTCTGGGCTGACTTTATTACTTATCAAGTGCCCTAAGAAATTATTTTTCTTTGACAAGAATCTTTTGAAGACCTAGATCTTTTATGCTATGACTCAGAAATGCTAAGTGTAAGTTTCTGAATCCCCATAAGCCTAACTCAAAAGTAACTTCATAGGTCAGAGTTCAGGTAGGGGGCCCTGTCTCATGGGGAAGTGGGGACGGTGGGAACGACATTATCCTTCTTAGTAGTTGAGTCCTTCTTCCCATGCTCTGACTGGGGGCTGGTATGCAGGACGGCCATAGAGGCCTATTAACACTGTGCAGCCTTGGCATAGATCTTCATGGTGGACTACAGCAGGGGTGATGTGCTGTAAGAAGGGATTCAGAGGAAAAGCTCTTGTTCCAAAGGTGGATTCTCCATGTCTTTGACACTATTGCTAGGTTACTTTCATTGGGATTGTAAAATAACTTTATATAGGTCATCTAGGAGCAGCGAGTTTTCAGGGTGTTGTCTTAGAAGCTAAAAATAATAAAATTAGATTAGCAATTAGTGAAGTGGGTGTAATTTCTTACCTTTGGCTGTAATCCTTTCCCAAAGTGGTTTTCTCTTGATTTGACTTCCTCGTGCATTATATTCCCTTGTTGAAAGAAAATATGCATTCTGTGTTCCCTACAAAGGCAATTTTAAGGGAAGTACAGTAAACATTAACTAATGTAATGATGGGCTACATAGAAGCACTGTTTTCATGAAATAAAGTACTAAAAATACTCCTCATAGTAACAATGCAAAGTAGTAATATTGTAGTTCTAAACAATTCCAAGCTATTATTTTATTTTGCAAGATGTTGTTGGCAGAATCTAGTCTCAATAATTACTTTTTTAAGAAGAGGAAAAAAAAAAACCAATTTAATGCACTCCAATGCAGACTCTAAAAATATCAGAGAACCAAGTATACAAGGATCAGCCTATTAATAGCTTGAAACACTGTCAGTTGGTGGGATGGGACACATTTTTTTTAATTGCGAGCCAAAAATCTAGATTTTACTTGCTGAGATATATACTTTGAATCTGTAGCACACTTGAAGGTGAGAAAAGGCTGTAAGTGATTAAAACCCCTTGTTTCGCAACACCCTGCAGGAGACATTACTTCTTCCAAGAGATGTTACAGATACTCTCAGAAATCCTCAGAAGCTGATTGATTCAATTATAATTAATTTAAGATGAGACATATAATACAGCACTTTTACAAGATTGGTAAGAATCATACTCAAGCCACATTATAAATTATGATTTACTACTACAATTCCAAAGACTTGTGAATCCTTGCACCAATTATCAGCACCAGTTTGTCCAAATATAGTATGAAATGGGACAAAATGGCAACAAATAGGACACAATTCTGAGGAAGCCCCTTTGCTTGCTGTAGATATTGGTTTAACTGACACCTTCTATATTTTACTCAGACCCACTATACATTTGGGGTAACTATTTAAGGAAAGACCATTTCTTTGTTACTGTTTTTCATTGTAAAATTGAAAAGCTCCAAACCTCATGAATCTGACATTGTGTAAGATGATTACAAGGCCTTTATGTTTATGAGGAGAAGATGAGTGACTTAACAGAAGAGTAAGTGAGAGCCAGGTGTCAGTACCAGAAAGGGAGCCCAATTGGCAATCTGTCCTTGGATGATTTGGGGGAAAGGCACTGAAGTATGTAATAACTCAGCAAGTCTCTATAGAAAGTTCTATGGCAACTGCACATCCATGCATTCCTTTCTTTTAACTCATAACACATATTTTTTCTTTTTTTTACTGAGATATAGTTTACATAACGTGAACAAATCTTACTGGTACAACTCAATAAATTTTTACAGAAGTATTTATCCACATATAGAACATATCCAGAATCTTAGCCAACTTTGATAGGCTTCTTCCCAGTTGATAAACCTCATTATTCTGACATCTAGTACCCTAGATTTGTTTTTAATCTGCTTTTCAATTTTATATAATGAAATAATGTGTGATATAATGTTTAGCATCCTCATTTTGTTTTCACTCAACATAAGGCCTATGGGATTCATGTTGTTGGTGCAAGTATTCATGAATTTCCACTGTTGTATAGTATTACGTTGTATAAATATAGCATAATTTATTCACTGTCTTTTTACTGGACATTTGGGTTTATTCTAAATTTTTATATCATTAATAATGCTGCTATAAACATTCTAGGAGTGGAATTTCTGAGATGTAGAGTAGCATATATTTAGTTTTAGTAGATACTGTCAAATAATTTTCTGAAGTGAATATACCACTTATGCTCCCACCAGTAATGTATGAAAGTCCCTGTTGTTTCACATTCTCACTAATACTTGGTATTGTCCATTCTAATAATTTTTAATTTTAGCTCTCTGGTTTAGGTGTAGTGGTATCTTACTATAATTTTGATTTGCGTTTCTCTGCTGGCTAATGATGCTGTCCATCTTTACATATGCTTAGTGTCTATTTAGATATCTTCTTTTGCAAAGTCCCAGTTCACATCTTTTGCTGTATTTTTAAATGGGAAAAACTTTAAAAAGTCACAGACCAAAAAAAGAAAAGATTGATAAAATATTTCTATTAAAATTATGAACTTTTCTTCATTAAAGACAATGTTAAGAGAGTGAAAAGGCAAGTCAGGTAAATGAGGAAATGTGTACATTTGGAATCTGATTTAGGGTTAAACATTTTTTTTTCACTTTCCATAGCTGATGAAGGCCAGGGCTGAGTGTGTTACTTTCCCAAACCTGCACATGGGCCTTAGCATATAGTATGTGCTAAAAATAATATCTATAAATGAATGCATGGATGTGCAAGTTGATGAATGAATGGGAGGACCCTATTTAAAGGTATATAGGTTAACAACATCTGATGCACTATTTGCTTTTCCAAAATTTAAGAGGAAATTCAATCTTAGCATGAACAGGGACTCTGAGTGTGACTCAATACCTATGTGAAAGCTGGCCCAATGAAAAGTAGTCTTTAGAGCTGATGTACAAATTCCAGTTGAGTGATGTCTGTCCCTATAGTCATCTTTTATTGATGGCCTGGGTCACAAGTGATATGGCCACAACACTGTGGCAGGGGGTGGAGACTGCTTGAGGGCTTCCTGGTCTCCTGGAAAGAGAATAATACTGATCTCTGAAAACCTGGACATTGCCACAAATGGGCAACAAATAAATAACTTCTCATTTTTGGTTTCAGTTTCCCCAGTTGTAAAATAAAAAGGATCATCTATGGGCTCTCTGAACTCTACTTGCTATGACATTTTGTCCCTGTAGAGCCTAGAGAAAACAGCTTTTATGGGAGAAACAGTCCTAGTCATCCCCAGAGGTCAAGATGACCTGAACAATGTACTCTGCCCAAGCCCCAGAAGGCTCACTTTCCCTTTATATTTGATCCAAAAGGGCAGTCTTTTAAGTTGTCCCAGCACCTAACTACTCTCTTCTGTAGGCTGAGATGAAAAAAATTCCAGACTTCTTTGGAAAGGGAGCTTAAACCCAAAACAACAATGCTCCTTGGATACAAGTAACATTTTCTTCTAGAAATAGAAAATGTCCTCTAGCTTAGTTATAATTTCTACAATCTGTTCTGCCAATTTTTTTTTTTTTTTTTTTTTTTTTTGGTTTGTAGAACTGCTATTCAGAGTTCTTTTGGCCAAAATGAAAATCTAACTTGTTTCTATTAGCCTGATAATTTTCATGGGATGGCCCATTTAATGAGAACTGATGAAGAGTTCTCATTATAAAGGAGCTAACTCTAATTATTCACTTATTTAGAAACTATCTATGGACTATCTTCCATTTAAAAGAAAAATATTGAAATAGTTCATCATTCTACAAACATTATTTTGTCCTTTCTCACTTGAAAATAAATCTTTATTTTCATCTTAAAGAGCAATTATGCTAGTACACATGATGTGTAATAGAGCAAGTTAGTTAATTTACCTCTAAAAAACTCAGTTCCTCTATCATCGCTCACCAAATTTAGTAGTAGAGGAGATCCACTGGCCTGCATGATAAACCAATTTAGTTTCCCTGTAAGAAGACAGGAAAGATATATATGAATGACATGCCATAACCAATCAAAAACAAGGTATTAATAGTAACATCCTGGTCTATAAAAAAAAAAAAAAGCCCATTTGTGTAATGGACTTAAAATGTGACTGACAGCAATCAAAATAACTCCACCATGAGAAGGAAAGTGGGGGAGTTGATGCCCACCAAAATGAAAAAAAAGTGCTCAAAATTTGTGTTATGTTTGGTGATAATCTTAAATTAAAAAAAAGAACAAAAACTTTTTCATGCTTGTTAAGCTCCGTGGAAAGGATGCTATAGTGAAATAAGAGGGTATTTCAACTTGTTCATGGAAAAATGGAATTCAAATATAAAAATAAAAAATGTAAACTTTATTTCTCAACATAAACTTTATCAAGGTCAAGATACTTTTATAAGTGATGATACCAGCCATTTAGTCTACCCTAAAAGAACTGAGGGTCCTGGAAATTTACCCTTGTCCATGCAATCTTTTCACACTATTAACTGAAGGGAAATGGGTGCTCGTTAAAGATTTTTTAAGAGTAGAAAACAAAAGGAAGTCAGAAGGAGACAAATCAGAACTGTAAGGCGGAGGCCTGATGGTTTCTCATTGAAACTCTCACAAAATTGCCCTTGTTCAGTGAAAGGAATGAACAGGAGCATTTTCATGGTCGAAAAGGACTCTCTGATGAAGGTTTCTTAGGCTTTTTTTGCTAAAGCTTTGGCTATCTCAAAACATTCTCATAATAAGCAGCTACTATTCTTTGGTCTTCCAGTCAACAAGCAAAATGCCCCAAGCATCCACAAAAAGCTGCTGCTGTGACCTTTCCTCTTGACAGGTCTGCTTGTCCTTGACTGGACCACGTCCACCTCTTAGTAGCCAGTGCTTTGATTGTGCTTTGTCTTCAGGGTCATGCTGGTAAAGCCATGTTCCATCTCCTGTTATAATTCTTCAAAGAAATGCTTCCGGATCTTGGTTCTATGTGTTTAAAATTCAGTTGAAAGCTCTACTCTTGTCTGCAGCTGATTTGGGCACAATGGTTATAGTTACCCATTGGATAGAAAGTTTACTCAATTTTAATTTTCCAGTCGGAATTGTGCAAGCTGAACCAACTGAAATGTCTATGTTGTTGGCTATTGTTTGTGTTGTTAACTGTTGGTCCTCTTCAGTTAGAACAGGAACAAGATGAATTTTTTCCTTGCAAATTGATCTGCATGGGCTGCTATGATGGGCTTCACCTTTAACATTGTCTCAGTCCTTCTTAAAATGAGTTATCTATTTGTAAACAGCTGATTTCTTTAGGGCATTGTCCCCATAAACTTACTGTAAAACACCAATGATTTCACTATTCTTCCATTCAAGCTTTACTATAAACTTGATATTTGTTCTTGCTTCAATTTTCAAACTGATGCCTTATCCATCTTAGCCTCAAACTAGATCCTATTTGGACATGTTAATAACAAGTTAATACAAGTTAATTTTGGTGCAAAAAGAAATTTTGAATACCATGTGTAGTTTTTTTTTCATAATAGGCATCTTCCGTGAATTTTTCAAGGACCTCCTAGTACACCTGTCATGCAACATCATCCTTATACCCATATTATGATAATCATATTAGATCATATTTGCCAGTAACTGAACGAAGTACTTTTTAATGCATTATTATTCTCAAACCATCCTATTTTATAGGTTGGTACCTATAAAACCATATTGTCACCACGTTATAAATGAAGATGCCGAGACACAGAAGGGTTAAGAAATTTACTCAACATTGGCAGGGAATAAATGTCTAGCTATGAACACAGACAATCCAGTCCTTAACTACTTTGTTGACGCCACTTTTGGACAGATGCCAAGAGGCTCTACGGTCGGTGCACCGAAAATGGCTGCAAACTTTTTGCTGTATGGACTCTAATCTCCCTCCTCTAGAATCTAGGGAGGCCTGGGTGACTTTCTTGATCAATAGAATAAGGTGGAAATGACACTCTGGAACTTCTGAGGCCAGGCAATAGAAAGTCATACAGTTTCCACCCAGGCCACTTGGAGCTCTCATCCCCCAGACTCTCCCTCTCGGAGACCCAGCTGGCCTGCTCTGAGAAGCCCACACCACATGGAGCAGCCATGCCCTGGCAACATGCTCAGCTCAGCTGCCAGATGATGGCCAGTGTCAACTGTGCGACATTTGAGTGAGCCATCTAAGACATCTAGCTTAGCTGGGCCTCCAGATGACCACAGTCCTTGCTGCAACTGCATGACACGTCCCCAAGCAAGAACCACCAAACTGAGCAGACAGCTGGCAGAACCATGAGAGACAATAAAAACATTTCTTTGGTGCCACAAAGTATTACATAGCAAAAGATAAACGAAAGAGCTCTGTATTTACAGATGAATTGTATTTTTAAAAATACACTTACAAATTGACTGCTTGAGACTCAGAACACATCTCCCCCGTAGTAACGGCGTTATAAATAAGTTGTAAGCTTCCTAGACCAGGTCACAAAAATCTATTTAACTCACAATGTAGCTTAAATTTGCAATGAAAATAGTAACAAACAATATTGTTACACAAGACTAGTAATTAAACAAAACAGATTAAACATATGAGAAAAATTAGCACGGAGTAGGTTCCTAAAAATCTACACTAAATGTTTTGTGTTTGAAGGGAAGAGAATTTAATTATAAGAGAGAGAGATGATTCCCTTCTGGAGCTTCTGATAGGTATCGTTTAAGACCTCAATAAATTGATGACATCTCCCCGTATTAAGCTTAATTCCTCTACAAAATTCGTGGTTTTTCTCAAACCCACATCAACCATAATTAGGGGTATAAAAGAGGTTGTGTATTAAACATAAGAAGAGAGACTAAAGGAGATTTTGTTGTTGTTGTTCAATAACAATGAGAGACAAAAGGGAATGGGCATTAAGGGAATACAGTGGGTGTTTATAGTTTTTGTCACATAGCATCCAATTGCCTTTTCCCAGAACAAAGTACCCTGACCTTCCTTTGGGAATCATCTTTCCCTCCACTCTAAGCCCAGATCACATGGTTGTTGAGGGCATATTTGCCTTCTGAGAGATCTGATGGGAGCTGGTATCAGCCTATTCCCCACCCCATGACCTGCAAAAGTGGTTGAGTCAAAGTGGGGCTAGGTCAGGCCAGGGAAAGCAGGCCCAGCATGAAAAGGAGGCGATGAGATTGTGAATTCTGCAGCTGCCACAGGCGGCCATCGCGTAATGGAGGAGAACCCAAGAAAGTGAACGGCACAAAGAGGGGAACGGAACCTAATCAAGCTGAGACACAGAGAGAATCAATCGTGTCTTGGTGACAGTGAGATTCTGCATCAAGCTGTAACTGAAAGGATGCCCTGCCCCTGGACTCTTAGTTCATCGATTCCATTTTGGCTTAAGCCAGTTTAGGTTGGGTTGTCTGACATTTGCACCTGAACATGTTCTGACTCATTGCATTATTTAAGGCAAACACTGCCTGCTACTTACTATAAGAGACAACTCCCAAATTCATTGCTTTACAGGAGACATTCCTCATTCACGCCTCAGTCTAATGCCAGTTGGAGGGAGGGCTGTGCTCTAGGCAGTCCTTCAAAGACTCTAGTTTTGCTTTTATGTCGTGTGGCGAGCCTCTTCCAGGTCCTTGTGGTTTTCTCCATTCAGGTGAGAGATGAATAAAGAGAATGAGGTTTAACTGGTTTGTATAGGCCAGGCCTAGAAGTGTCCATATCACTTTCGTTCATATTCCATTGGTCAGAACTTGGTCCCACAAAACTGCAGGAAAGTCTGGAAATTACAGTCCAGTTGTGTACCAGGAGGTGGAAGAAAATGCATACTTACAATCACTAACAGTATCTGCCACAGTCTAACCTTCTGATCACAAAATATCCTTTAGCTTCCTTCTGCTCATACACTAAACATGCTCCTTTCCCTGCAAAAGACAACAGCCTCTGCATCCTGCCTGGGACTTCCTAGTGACGCTCAGTTACCTCTGTCAAACCTGAATACGGCTGGCTTCATTGATCTGATGACTGCGAACTAAAAAGACAAGTACTCTGGTGTCTGTTTGTCTACACGAACCCAGTTTATAAGGTGGGACAAGAAAGCAATCAAAACTCCCATTACGAGAAAAAAAGGATGGGAAACACTTCTAAACCCTGCGTGGTACATATTTGAAGGCCTCTGCCCTACAGATAAGGTAATTTCTTTGATTAGACCCTGGTTCTGCTCTTTGGCAAGAACTCTCATATTAATTTTTTTCCCTTGGCCTCTAGATGCACCTTCCATAAGTTGTTCCTTGTCTGTCATCCCCCGCAGTCATGAAGGAGGCTATTGAGCAGGGTACCTGGGGGAGGATGCACCATTCAGTATGTCACCAGGAAGCAGATGGTGCGCTCACATTAGGATCATTTGAGGGGATGTACTTACAAAGGACTATGTACAGAGGGGTCAGAAGGGGGGAAAAAGCAACAAGGGCAATGCAGGTCCCAGGCTTAGTAACTGTGCAGCTTTTTACACCGGTAGGGTATGAGAGAAGAGATTCCCAGAATCCAGAAAAAGAGTCTTATAGAGAAGGCCCTTCTGCAAGAAGGCGTAGCTTTGGGGGCAGTTGCACATCCAGCCTAAGACAACCCTGCAGGTTGGGAACCAGGTAAATAAGCACCTGACCCCTCTCTCTCCACTCTCTCCAGGCTCCTGCTGGGAGGGCATTTACCCCCTGGCTGCCATCCTTCTCTTTTCTTCTTCCTCTTCATTCTCCCACTGTATATTGTTCTAGAAACGCACGTAAGAAGCAGGAAAGAGGCATGTTATATGATGATGGAGCATGGGGCCATTCTGCTTTTAATTCCAAAAAAATATTATAGATTAATCTTAGAGTAAAAGAGATTGTCTAAATATAAAATACTAAAAAAAATGAATTCAAAAGGAAAAACAGATGTAATATTCCAGGACTGACTATGGAATGAAAATATGGTGTGAAGCTAAGTGTTCACATGGAGAAGCCGAGAGTTTTCAGACAGGGCCTTTGTTTTGGAGATACACTGAATGGGCCACCAACTGATTGTTTTAATCCTGCTTCTCTTTTGTTAGCTACATACACATACTTTCAGGTCACACCTAACCTCTCACAAAAAAGACATAGATTATGATTCATCTACTTCCAATTAGCATATTTATTTCTGCTAGCTGAAACACTTCTGACACCCTGTGAAAAGGAAATTCTTGAAAAATCTTTGCACATAGCAAGTCTGTCCACTTGGAAACACATTTGCGTACTTTATATTTTTATATGTTTTTCAATTTAAAGTGCTTTACACATATAATTTCAATTAATCTTCCCAACACTGTGATGTTATTGGTGTTATTTCCATTTGTGCTCAAATGAAAGTGAGGTTTTGAGCAGTTAAGTTACCACCCCAAGGATCTGGAAGGGGGTTGAAGATACACGACTCCCCTGTACTTTTATATAATGATGTCAAACTTTATTGTAAGCAGCACAAACCTGTCTCATTGTCCAGAGTGCATGATGCCTCGTAAGATCCAGAGATGTCCCTAGAATTAGGATAGCAGCCTGCCCCGGCCCACGCTATAAGAATTAGAGTTGCTGACATTTGCTTGTCTTAATTCTTACTTCTGTGGATGCTGCTAGACATGCTTCTTGGTCTTCCTGTCAGCCAGCAAAGAAACAAATCACATTGTCACTTCTTTAGTGCCACACACATGGTATTCTTTCAGTAAACGCCATTAAATTGAACTTAAAATTCCCATAGAAAAGTTAGCACAGGGCAAAAATTTTGCAAAGAGCATCTCTCTCTCTCTCTCCCTCTCTTGCTTGCACTTATCCTAATTATTGAACCCCACCCAAAAATTTTATGCTCTTTTATTGTATAAAGGATAGTCCAAAAATGTGAGCTTTATGTCTAATACTCTACAAAAGCTCATTCAAACCTTTCTTTTCAGCTTTAATTTTTACCCTTTCTAGGAACATCTTCTACTCTAGCCAAATGTCTTCCAACCATACCATACACATCCTTTACTCTTGGACATTGCTGATTCCATGCTTCTTGCAGGAACGTACTCTCCCTCTGAATTCTACCAGAATGCCTCCATCTCTCCACGGACTAGGGACAGTTACCGTTTTCTCTCCTTGTATCAGTCAGAGTTCAGCCCAGGAAAACAGAAACCACCCCAGATATTTTGAGCATAAAATGGATTCAGTTCAAGGAAATAGTTGGAAGAGCTGGAAGATCAGGAGGTTGTCACTCATCCATTGATTGTAAGATCACACCATTTTAGTTACAATCCAGCAGTCATAGCCTCTTACAGTCACCAAACTGGTGATGACACATTCAATAGCAAAGTAAAGACTGATTAAATCAACAAATAAATGACATAACCTTTTGCAGACTAATTAAGCACCAGTGGATTTGACAGAATATCTAAATTTGATTCTTTAAGTTTAAAAATATTTTAATAACAAAAGTAATACATTATAAATTGAGAAAATACTCAAACAATGTGGAAATTTATATATAATGTAAGGACCTCCCTATTGGAGTCTACACCCCTAGGGTAACCACTATGCACAGTTGCTTTCCAGCTTTCAAACCTTTTTGGGAGAATATACTACAAATACACACACACACACACACACACACACACACACATACAACACATTATATATATAGTACTTTTCCCTTAAATGGGATCATATTATAAGCATGACATTGACAACTGGATTTTTTTACTTAATTACATATGACTTCTGTCTGTTTCACTGTACATTTTAAGGGCAATGTAGTATTCTATTCTGTGTGGTACTTTACATTCAATTTCTCAATTATAATTTACGTTTGCAAAGCAACTTCATCGCCTCATGCTCAAAAATCTTTGGTCTAACAACTTCATGCTCAATTTATAAAAAAAGAAGGAATCGACAGTCACTTTTCACATTAGTACTCTATAAAAACATGACCTAAGAACCCAGAGGGGCTTACTGGTGTGGTCTGGATTTGTTGGTGTTTTAAAACATCTTTTTGAGTGACTCAGTCAGTGGGAAAGCAAATGGAAATAAGGATTCAATTTGTTTCTGTTTCTGCTGTGATCCCAGCGAGTTCCTCAGCACCGGTTGATGAGGGTAGATTGAATTAGGCAGCCTTAAGGTTGACTAGGAGGACTAAATTTCCCCTGGTGACTTCATCCGAGCTGTGACACTTTCCCTGATTTCATAGGGAGCTCCTTGGGGGCTGAAAGAGAGTTGAAAGCTGGCTTAGTGTTTGTGAAAGTAAATCTACTTTATGAGGCAGCTATGTGGGGGAGGGGAATGTTATTTTAACACCTCTCCTACTCAGTGCTCCAGTGGAAAGCTCAAGGTCCTTGCCTCTTTTTGTACTATGTAAGCAGCAAATTTATTTTGTACCAGGAAGACACATCTCCCGTAGACATGAATATTCTTTGCATTGCTGTATCATGTATCAAAGATACATAAGGTCCATCCATGGTTCAGATGCAAAGTACAGCACTGTCTACTCAGTACCATGTGACCCTCTCTTAAATACCCCGGTGTTTAATTTCAAGCTATCCAACATGGCTTGAAATTTACACCATTAGGAGGCAAAAGCCCTAAAAGGCTTTTGTCACACTTTTAACACACTGACTGCCACATGAGAAAAAATAATTTTTTTTTTCCCTCGGGACCATGGGTGTTTGATTACGAAAATAGAATAAAAACTTTGAAACCAAAACAATCCTTTCTCATTTAATGAAAAAGTTCTTATTTTTTATTGTTTTCTGTGTGTGAGTTATGTGTGACTTAAAAAATAGCTCACGCGGCTCCCAAGGTAGAGATGTGTGAGTTGCATATGCTTCATGAAGCCCCAGGCTCAAAACTAGCCTGAGTTAAATACAACTCATATGTAAGTTAATGTGTTAAAACACACATGGGATAGGGGAAGGGGCTCCCTTTATCTCCTCTAGCTTTTTCCCATTGGTCCCATAGTATGTAGCAGTGAGACACTGGCCTCCCTCCTAGTTTATAGCTCTCAATGAAGCTACAGTGAAATCAATTATCCAAAAGTCCTACTCCTGCCCCCATGCATGGGGCACTTCTAGTCAACATTCTCACTGTGGCAAATTTCCATACCCAAACATTTGAAGAGCCTAGAAAGGGATTTGTCAAATGGGCACACAAACTATTCTGTCATTGTCAGTCACCAGATGCTTGGAGCTGTTCTCTCGGCCCCTATGTCCTTACTTAATATCCACTTCCTAGAAGCTGCTTGATGGTCATCCCTGCTGAAGGAATGAAGTGTGAGAACTCTTCTGTCCTGCCACCTGGGTGTGACCTCCTGACCAGCCAACACTCACAAGAAGACATGTGGGTAGAAATGTTCTGAACGAATTTGCGCTTGGGACATGAAGGAACATTGTATCTAGAAGGACACAGAAGCTTTCTGGAAATACAACATAACTCTTTTCTATTTTGTCCCCATCTCTTGTCCTTTCTAGGGGCTACAACCCAGTCCCTAAGGCTAGGAATGGAAAGAATATCATATCACTCCCTTCGTTTTCTTCATCTGTCCCCTTTATGTAACCCCTCACCCCAAATCAAACTTAAACAGAAAAACCTCCTCCCTTCTCTTTTAGCAAATAATAGAAGCCCCCGTGCCTTGGAACTCCTTCGTACTTTTATTCATCCATTTAATTAGCAAGGCAACAAGTGACAGAGAAGCCACAGAATGGCAAACCAGACAAAGACATGGTCCTCTAGGTTTAGATTTGGGTGGAGATTTGAATGAGGGAAGAAAGTTCTATTCCCCAACCCTGCATGTAGAAGCTTCCAAGTCCAAATGATGGCTCAGCCAAGACCTCCTTTTATACCAGTTTTTCAGAATACTCAGTTTTCACTAAGGAAGATGCAGAATCTGACCTAATGAGATGAGCTTCAGCACAGATAGGTATTAAAAAATTGAAAGGAAAACAGAAAACTCGGTGTGGCCCCAACCCGGTTATCAGAGAATATTCCAGGCCCTTCACCTGGGAGGAAGGGCCAGACAAATGAAGTGAACGAATATCAAAAGAAGGGCGACAGAAAAGACAAACTCTGGTGGCAGTTTTGACAATGGCTTCACAATCCCTAAGGTCATATATGCACATGTGTGCACACGTGTGTGCATGTGTTATATCTGTGTTGGAAACGGCAGAATTGTGTTCGAAGCACTTGTCTTTCTAGCAACATTGCAACAATCTCAGGGTGACAGGACTTGAATCGTTTCACTTTGACTAAATGTGCGGAAAAGAAAGCTGCCTGGCGAATATTGTATCACACACAGCGGTGCGGACGGGCTCTGTAGAAAGGTGGGACGTGTGATAGATGGGCAAAGCCCTGGTGGCGCTTGGCCAGCTTGCGATAAGTATGTGGCACATCTGCAGCATCACCAAGTGGTCTCTGATTTAGCAAAAGCATCATAAAGATATCCGGTGTCATAAAAGTAACACTTTATTTAACCTTCCTGTACAAACTTTAGGGGCATTAATCTGTCACAGTAGGCTCTGTCTTGTACATGTAAATGGATAAGACTCTGTAATCAAATCCTAAATGTGTATTTGTAGCAATACGGCTTTTCAGAAGCCTGTGCGATGGGAAGCAACAGACGGAGCAGGGGACAATTAAAGAGAGAGCACCGTGCTCGGCGAGACCTTTTTACTCCCTGAATGGAGTTTCCCGGGACTGCGCTGATTTCTGAATTTTCCTGTTTATTTACCAGCCTGCACAACTTTATTGGGATCCCACAAGGCCTCTCCTACTCTATCACCTGCAAAGGAGATTCATTTAGGCAGAGAGAAACCTTGCAAGGATGTGATTCCAGCAGCATTCTAATTTCCTTTCAACACCAGTTCCAATTACGGGTGGCAGCTCTGTGTTCAAAATAGTTCGAGTCTGAGAACAGTCCTAAAGAGAAAACGCTCTGTGATTCTTAGACTTGAAAAGGGCAGGCCTCGGCCTTCAGGTCTTGGGATTTTTGCTCAGTGCTGTTCCCACCCAGATTGTCCCAGAGAGGCATTTGCAGGGGCTGCCAGGCCCGTTGGATATTTGCCAGTCTGTTTGGAGCTTATGATTTATTGAGACTTAAATTTCAGTGACCAGAAACAAATTCCTCTTGACCAAACCCAGAAATCTTAGATTGCTTGTGTATAAAATATTCATTGTCAAGGGTTGGGGTGGAGAAGGAAGGAGAAGCTTTAGTTTTGACTTCAGCTCAGAAGAACCAGGATACATTAAATGATATTGATGTGAATAATATCAGCACATTTTCTTCTTAAAAATCCTTGCAAGATTTGCATATGTATTTATTGTGCAAAGCATATGCATCTTGCCTGGAATATATTTCATTGTGTAGCATATGGTTCCTTTCAGCAAAGGATCTTAAATGACTTTAACAGAAAGAATTCCTCCTTTCATTCACTCCCAGAGAGTAAGGTGCTATTTAAGAGGCAATAACTCTTTCCTAAGGGCTCCACTTAGGCCCTTAGTAACCAACTTGTAAGTTGCACGCCCATCAGTGTTTCTGCCTTCACTCTCTCTTGGCAGAGCAGGCGGGGCTTAGCTGCCCTGGGCAACCCAGGCTGTGCAAATCCATAATAGAAAGCAGAAATATCTCCTGCTCTCAGTCCAGATCTGGGGTTCCTGAAGGGAAATCCAAAGGAATTATAACCTAGGACAGCACCATCCAATAGAACTATAATGTGAGCCATGAATGCGAGCAACATACGTAACTTTAAATTTTCAAGTACCTACATTAAAAAGAGTAGAAAGAAACCAGGGAAATTAATTTTAATAATAGGCTTCGTGCAACCCACTATATTAAAGACATTATAATCTTAACATATAATCAATAAAAAAGTTATTAATGATATGTTTTACATACTTTTTTTTTTGAAGTGAGTCTTCCAAATACAGCATGAATTTTATTCTTATAGCACATCCTGGTTTGGACTAGCTACACATCAAGTTCTCAGGAGCCACATGTGACTGGTGGCTACTCTATAGTATACCATGGTTCCAGGGAGAAGGCTAAGAGTGAACCAGAGAATTATATCCTAGTGAATATTATTGTATAGAACAAGAGGCAGGTATCAGGGACTGGAATGATGATGATGATAATGGCTTACATTTACTTTTCTTTTTTACTATTTATTATTTCTATTACTCTTATGGGCTATGTTTTACATGTATTTATTCAATTCTCAAAAAAATGCTAAACAGTAGGCAATATTATTATTTCCTTTTATAGATGAGGCACAAACATAGATGTTGAAAGAATGTGGAAGAGCCTTGTGGATGAGAGCAAGGAGCAGTAGATGGCGATAACATGTGAACAGGGGCATTGTCTAAATTCAGTAGGTGAAGAGCTCCGTGTTTTCACGCACTCTTAGTGTTGAGTTGGTTGTAAGTTAGGTCCATTGCTTCAGCTCTGCTCCACTACATGGCCTCCGAGCCACTATAATTTTAATGCATTTCCCTGGCCATAAGGTTTAGAACTTACTGCCATAAAAGATAAGTTGATAGAGAAATCAAAGATAAAAAGTGTTGAGAGCAAGTTTACACAAATGAAGAAAAAAAGCATATTTGGAGATAATATCCTCCATTCCGGGTCTTAAATGTAAATAATCTCGGACAATCTGTGCCAAGGCCACCAGTGGGCAACTTTCTCACATAAACCTTGATGTGCGTGCATTATGGCTCTTGGAGTTGGACCCCGAGCAATGCTGCCCTGGGCTCATCTCCAGGCTGTTCTGGTCTAGGAAAATTAAGATTACTCCAGATGAATAAGGCATAGACCCCGGGGGTCCCGTGTGGTGGGAAGACAGAATCTGTGCCATTAATTCTAATACAATGTGGTAGCAGTGTATCTAACACCCACAAGTGGAAGAGAAGAAGTTGTCAGGGAGAAAGTTGGGGAGAAGGCTCAGTGTTGGGAGCCAGGCAGGCAGGAGTTGACAAAGAACAGCGGTTCTTAGGGAGCTGAGGCAAAGTGGAGGGGCATCCCAGAGATGCCGTCCTTCTTCATCTTCTACGTGGCACTAACAGCACACCAAACAGCACTCTAAAACTGAGCAACAGGAACACACATCCAGTCAGAAACGGAGTCATCTGGCATTAACAACATGTTCACGTGCCAAAACAGCCCTGACCAACATCGCTCTTTTGCACACCAAAATATAATGTATATTCCCACTCTAAGAAGCGAGAGGATTGGTAAAGTTTCTTTCTCGTCTTCTTTCAACAGCAGCGCCCTGGCCCCCCAACACCCAGCATTCTGTGCAACTTGTAAGTGGGGAAGATGAGAAAGGTCATGTGACATCAGTCCCGCCCACACCCTGGAAGTCTGAGAATTGCAGACTGTTGATCCTGCAAATTAATTGAGATAGGAACATTGACCTGGGAGAAGGGGTCTTTTTGTTTTTGTAACGCCATTTTGGGATATGACATGAATATCCCAAAGTACACATTTAAGAATGTGAATTTGAAATTCAACAGAGAAACAGGTTGAGTGGAGGAAAGGGAAAGACAGTCTGCCATTCTTTAAGACATGACTCTTAGCACCTGTGTTTCCTTCCCAGAAAGCACTGAGTGTTGGTAATAATCGTGAAGACTCTGAGTCCTTGCAGTATTTTGGAGACTATTTCGCGAAGCAAACTTTAGTCATGTAAAATGGGTAAACATGATGTGAAATGTATTAACACATTTGGTGAATTCTGCAAATATATTTTTACACAATTAGCCTAATTATTTAGATACATATTAAACCTTGCTTGCCTCAAGCAATTTAACATGGAATGTAATTTCACATATTATCACAAGAAAAACACATTTATAGAAAATCTGCATCTCTCTTCATTCTAACACTTCCACCCATCATTATTTGAGATATAAATAGTTTACATTGCAAGGATGATGAACACTGTATATTTCCAGAAAAGAAAGTGTCTCCTAACCTAGTGAACAAGTGGTTTTATATCCTCCAGTCCTGCATCCTGGTCTGTTCATTTGTTGTATTAAAGTAGACCTTGGTACTGCTCCATCAGTGATATTGTAACAATATCCAAAACAAGGTACCCCACCCCATTGAGAAATTTAAAGATTTGCTTTATTTTGTAGGGACTTTAAAGTGAAGAGCAGATGGAACTAATTCAAAAAACAAAATTGCAAAGAAGGCAGGGATAATTGTGGTTCTGCATATTTCCATAAGGCAATAGTAGTTACTTCTACTTTGAAATTCCTGCCCAATAGCCATTTTTATTGTCATTTCATTAATATCTTCTAAGAACTGTGTGTAGTATTACTTCCTGAGAGTGCAAATTATGTTTGGAAGTCCCGTGTTTTAGTCATCTTCCCAACAGGGAAAAAAAAAAAGAGCATTAATGATAGAAATACTTTGTATGTGTATGGGGATTAGAAGATTTTTTAAAGAGCTTCCACATACATTATTTTATTATGAAACAACTCGATGATCTAGGCAGTGTTGAGTATTGGCAATTTGCATTTGGAAAAACTCCATTTCACAAAGGGAGAAAATAAATCATAGAAGTAACTTGCCATAGTCACTTAAACTGTGACCACACAGACAGAAGTATTTTTATCTAATATGTTTTTGGCATTTTACTCTATGACAAGCAATAGCATTCTGAAGAAAAGCATACATATATGCATGTACACACACACACACACATCTTCCCAAAATTATCCTTTTAATTCCTGGTTATGTAGATTTGGTCTCAAAAGCAATCGCTTTTTCTACATTATGTAACTGAAGAGCTTCTGGGGGTTGTAACATGAGGAAATTCTCTGCCTGAGGAGGGGGTGGTCGCAAGGCACAGCAGAACAGTAGCGTCCCAGGCTGAGACCACTGTGACCTAAACAGCACCCTGTGGGCCTTAAAAGGTTTTCTTTGGGGGTAGAAACCAATAATACAGGGAGAAAGACCCCTTGACTCCATTTGTGTTACTTTTCATTTAGAACCAAACTAAAGGGGATGAGAAAAAGACGTCTCTCCAGCTCCTCTGGGTCTGAGGCTAGTAATGACTCAAGGAGTCAGGCAGGACTCTGTTAGGGGAGGCTGAGGGAGGCCCACCCCGCGGCCGCCAGGATGAAGAAATTTACCTCACAGATGTGTTGTTCCTCGCTCAGGTTGGCATTCATGTCGGTTTAAATCCTTTTTCACTCGACAGCCGAGCCTTGAGAAGGGGCTTGAGCTGCCAATCTGACTGAGGGCTGACGCCTCAATTAGAAAAGCTCCCATTCTGTGAGGATCCAGGGTAGGAAGGAGGAGGAGGCCACCGGCGGCCATCGCAGGCCCGGGAGAGTCTCGAGCCCAGCGCTCCTCCCGGGGGAGGGGGACAAGTCAGTGCAGCGGACCCCTGACATTCTCATCTTTAATGCGCTCGTTTTCTATGAACCTGAGACCCCCATGACTTGAGCTCTTGGTAACATTTTTAAAGCCCAGTTTTAAATCATGTTCATCTGAAGGGAAAAGTTCCTTCGTCAGTGAATGAATCTAGCTGACAGCCCAGGATCCACTTCTCACTGTGAGTTAGTTACTCTTTCCTCCTTGTCCAGGTACAATATTTCAGATGAAGAATTTTTTTCTTTCTTTCTTTTTTTTATTAATTAAATCCCTCTTCGTGAAAAATGACCATTTTGTGTGTGGAGGGGGATGGGGGGAGGCACAGGCTATAATCTTCCCTAGATATTCTGTGTTCTCTTGCGGTTAGGCAGGGCCATGTGACTGATCCGCTGAAGTGTGTGTATAAATGACATGACACTTCTGGGCTGCAGCATGAAAAGCAGCAGGGGGATTCTTGGTTCCCTCTCTTCCCCTTCTGTGACAACTGAGGAAGGCTTGTGTTCTGGGAGCGCAACTACAAGATGGCTGAGCTTCTGTCAGGCTGGGTCCCTGAGTGACCATGTGGAGCTGAGCTGCTCACTCACTCACATCGAACGTGTCCTGTAGGTGGGAATAAGCCACTACAATTTTAACAGTTATTTATTACTGCAGGATAGCCTCACTTTTCCTAGCTAACGCGACAGAAGAGCTAAAACGTTGGTAATACTCTAAAGCAGTTAAACGGTGCAATGAAAGTCCGCATCAGGAGCCTGTAAAAATATATCTGTGGTTGCAGATTTGATGTTTGGCCTTTTCTGTTGTAGCTTATGATGGAAAGGACCTAACAGTGAAGAGACAGGCTGAAATTAAATGTTCATTAGCAGTGCCTTTGGGAAGGCTCACAACATCTCACTGGTTGCCAAGTTTTTTGACTACTAAGCGTACCACAGATCTGTCCATTCTCCCTAATTCTACTGGCATGAGGCTGAAGCCATCTTGTCTCCTCCAGGCTGTGGCATTCACTCTAGCTACCCCCTAACCCACTGGCCTCATTTCAGCCCAACTTCTTTTCACTCGCCCATTAGAATGCATTAATACATTCCGATTGCATTCCAAATAAAGTGCGCAATAATGAAGATGGCCCCAAAGACCCTATGTGATCAGATGATAGGGATGAGAGACAGGAAGATGGTCCTACTTAACTTACCCCGAGGACACAAATGGACTCGTAGGGCCCATTTGTCTATGGCCTAATTAGCTATTCTAGGTTCAAAACAGATTGTTTGACAAAAAGCTACTTAGTGTCTACCAACACCCATTCCAAAATTAAGGATGGGAGAAGTGGCAGGAGATAAAGATTTGGTTACAAAGAAATGGATTAGCTAGCATTCCTTTAGGTCTCAAGGCCATAAACTTTAGCCTTTTTGGCAAAATTATTTTCCAAAAACTCATTTGGATCTTGCAACTTCCATTTTAAGACTCTCTGCTAGTCCCTCCTTATCATTCAAAGCTCTGCTTGATCTAGCCCAGGCATTTCTCTTTGTCTCCCAAATGCACCCTGCTCTCTCACAGCTTCATGCCTTTCCAAGTGTGTTTGGGGGTGTCGGAGTGGGGAATGGAAGACCATTTCCCCCTATTTATTTTCTATTTTCAAGGCCCAACCTCAATGTTACCCTCTTGTGAACTCTTCCCTGACTCTCTCAGACAGTTAACTGAGTTCTAACAGTAATTGGTTAATAGTTCTGCACCAGGATTGACCCATGTAGTATTATCACTGATATAATTATCATTATGTCATTGTCATTGTATGCATATCATATAACATGTTATGCCATATTATTATATGTTATGTCATATTATTATATAGCCATCATATTACATCATTTTATGTTTCTTTCTTCCTTAGACTGTAGGTTGCATGAGGATAGGAATTCCATATTGTCTAGCTCAGTATCTTTCTTTCTTCCTCAAACCCAGAATATTGAATGCACATTATAAACTCTTTAAAAAATACTCTTTTCCTACCTTCCTTTGTATATTGTCAAGAAAATATAAGCTATTGGAATATATATTAATATTTTTTCTTTTCCTTTCTTTTTACTCTTACCCCAAATGATTACATCACAAAAGCTTAATAGTAGACATCGCTTACAAATGACTTATTCCTAAAAAAAAAAAAAAAAAAAGTGATTGCTTCACTGAAGGTGCTATTTGTGAGGTTACCCAAGATCCTTGAATGCCAGGAAGAGTCAAAGGACAAAGTGCTGCTGGGTACCAATCTGAGCAATAAAAATGGTGCATCTGCCATCTAGTGGTCATGATGTGTAAATGCACCTGGACTTGAGAAAAGAAGTCTCGGGGCCAACCTACAGTGAACAGGAAATAAAACGAATACCTAACATGTATTCACTTCCTACTGTGTTCCAGGCACTGTGTTAAGTGATTTACATGAATTATATTATTTAATGTTCAAGACAACTGTGTGAAGTAGACCCTATTTTTACACCCATTCTAGAGATGAAAAGTTTGAGGCACTGAAAAGTTAAGTTTTCTAACCCTGGTAGCCAGACTTCAGAACCCAAATCCTTAGAAACTACATTATAATAAATGGCAGTAAACTGAGCTAAGCTCTGTGCAGAAACATCAATTTCTGTGTTAATAGATGTAGTAATTACTAAAATGCATTTTTAATTTTAGAGTTGGAAAGATATGTTCACAATTTCTTTTTTGCCTTTACAACAACCCCATTACAAATATACTTGTGTTACAGATGAAGAAAGTCTATCTCAAATTGAATTAAATAATCATTTAATGTATCAAAGCCAGAAATTGAGAAGTGAATTCAAACTCAGGTTTTAACCTAAACTCCATATTGTATCCACTGCATTGTATTTCAAGTATAGTGATGACAAAATGTCACAAAAGGTTTTTATAAGCTTATATTTTTAAAAAAGAAAAGGTTTTCATTCTTCAAATGTTTGGTGCCCCAGCTTCCTTGAAGGTTGAGTAAATATGGGGCTTGAAGAAGAGCCTGGGAATACCAGGACATAAACACAAGTTGCTAACTCTCTTGTCTCCCAGATATTCTCCTGTGCTGAGCACTCCACCTTCCAGAACATTCCATCCACAAATCAAATAACCAGTACCAGATTCCAGACCCAAGGAAAAAATCTGTCACTCTCTAAGCTTGGCTCACTTACCCGGTTTAAAATATAATGTTTTGGCTGTCTCGATAGCCATGGAATCACTGATTGCCACTTTTCCCCCCGCATTCTAAGTCGCTCAGAAAATAAGCTTAGACAGTGCAACAGTCAATGGGGAAGCTATGAGTATCTCCTATGCCTACTGGTGCTCAGATCAGGACTCTGTGTAGCTTTGTAATGCAAATCTCAGCTTCTAGTTTTAGGATATGTTTTTTCCCTTCATTTAAATGCTCTATTTTGGCCACATTTCAAGCTTTTCTACCCCTTGTCTGTTCAATACATCATCTTATTCCCCTTTAAAATACTTACTAAAATCCCATCTATGTAGTCCCTAACCTCAGAAAGCTTGCAACCTAGTGGAATGAGGCATACAAATTACATTAACAGTGCCAGGTGCGGTGGCACTCACCTGTAATGCCAGCTACTTGGGAGGCTTAGGCAGGAGTGTGACTTGAGCCCGGGAGTTCGAGGCCAGCCTGGGCAACACAGTGAGGCCCTGTCTCTAAAAATACATAAGTAAATTAAACACTTAATAGACAAGATAATTATAGATTGGGGTAAGTCACAGGAAGGAAATAAATAGCTGATGTGTTGGAGAGTAACAGTGCTGGAGAGAACCTGTATTTCTGCATTTCTGGCATTTGAGCAGAGCTCTGAATGAGTAAAAGGGAGGGGAAGTGGGTAAATTGCAATGAGCAGGACTGGCTGTTTGAGCCCTGCTCAGATTTACTTCCATGGACTGTTGTCTCTGCACTCGTGCCTCTGACCTCCTTCCTACCTTCGCATCTCCCCCTCTGTCCTCCTGACCTCTTGGTATCTGCATTAATATGTGTCCTTACAAAGATTTACACATCCTTGCCCCATGGGTTCTGTGCAGTATGCTTGCACGCGAGCTCCTTAAAACCCTAATTTTCTAAATTCTTCATAGTTTTACCTCTCTTGCCTGCCTTGGTGTGGCAGGTTGGGTGAGAGGAAAACAACAGTGAAAATATCTGAAAGAAGTGATTGTGGATAGGCAATGCTAATATAGACGGCTGAGGTCCGGTCCGAGTTATATGATCACAACACTGGCAAGTGAAATGCTCGAAAGAGTAAGAATTTCAAGCGGTATGAAACTCTCTGTTCTCTTAGTACACGGATGATTTTGAATCACTTGCATTTTGTGACATCAGATGAGAGTTAAACTCTTAGATATTTTGCTGCCCACAGAAACCATCCTTCATGACAGCAGTGACAAGCGTGTGGCTTGTTCTTTAGTGAGGCACAGACGGTCTCAGTTACCGTCCCTTGATAGAGAATGGATTATGTGAAGAAGGATTCAAAGTGTCTCTACAAAAGTAGAATTTTCTCACTCAATAATTCTGTGCTCTGTGTGTTTTGCAAGTCCCTTTCTAATCCCTCCCAAAATACACAAACATTTTTAAAAGACCAAAAAGGACTCGTTTTTCTTTATTCTTCCTAGGCTAGCGGAGTCAGAAAATCCTTCACAGAAGAGACGAGCTAGATTATATTCAACCTCACGCACCCTGAACACAGTTGTCAGCCATGTAGCCTATTCATTACAGCCACGGTGTAAGAAGCAAAGTGAACGCAGCTGGATTTTCAGACCCCAGGTTGAGACTGCAGGGCTGACTGTTAGAAACATCATCTTTCCACTTATACACTGAGAAAATTTGATCTGGAAGTCATTGAGGAAGAATATGGAAGCCCCATGATGTCACTCTTGTCGAGTGACTTCTATTTCTGCACTGTAGTTCAATACAACCAGCAACGTAAGCAACATGATTATTAAAATAATATTTATAGACATACAATCACATAATGTTGGGAATTTTATAGCAGATATATTTCTTTCAGATAACTCCATAGACTTGCAGTATTTTTCAAGATAATTAATTCCACACTTTAAAATTTTTAGATATTCTTTCCTCTTCATTACTACCAAAAAAAAAAAAAAAGCAATGTTTTTCTTATATGGAAAACCACTGTGGCTAAACAAAACTCACCATGAAAGAAATGCAATTAATAGTTATAATAACAGCAGTAAAACAATTACTCTAATTGTTTGTCTTTTACGGATCTTTGGTTAAGGATTGAATTTTATTGTGTTTGTTTTTAAATGCCATATTTAGAATTATTTTGTTTGAGATCTTAAACAAGTGGACCTTTGTTTCTGTTCCAGAAGTTATTGAAATGCAAGCCAAGGTATTCCATATGCTTCTTTTTTACTTAACTGCTTAATTAAACCGTTCTACTGAAGAAAGAAGATAGCTTCATTCATTCTTTACTGCCTACTTAATTAATTGATTTCTCTTTGTAGAAGACATGAAATTGATGTGTTTGAGGTTAGTTTCCTGGAAAAAGAAAAAATATAACAACTGCAAATATGTATCTCTCCATCACTCCCACATCCTTCCCTCCCTCCCATAATATAATGTGATGAACAGCTGTTATTGACGGGGCAACATCACAAAACACACTTGTTAAATTCTGGACACCTAGATCAAAGTAGAGTGTCTCTGGCCTGTTTCTTGAATTCTCTAAATGTTTCAATACTCCATTTGATGATGTAGCCCTTTCATCTCTTTTAACTCCCAGTGCTACACAGTGGAAACATTCTTGGAGGAATATATTCCAAAACTGCAGCCCCCAACCCCCAGGGTGCAGACCAGAACTGGTCCGTGGCCTGTTAGGAACCGGAATGCACAGCAGAGGCGAGTGGTGGGAGAACAAGCGAAGCTTCATCTGTATTTACAGCCGCTCCCTGCTGTTCACATCACCACCTGAGCTCCGCCTCTTGTCAGATCAGCAGCAGCATTAGTTGCAGGAAAACAAGTTCAGGGCTCCCGCTGATTCTGCATTACATTGAATTGTATAATTATTTCATTACATATTACAATATAATAATAATAGAAATAAAATGCAATAGAAAAAAAAATGCAATGTGCTTGAATCATCCTGAACATCCCTCCCCCCCCCACACACACACACCTCGCTGCTTCCACTCTCTGTGGAAAAATTGTCTTCCAAGAAACCAGTCCCTGGTGCCAAAAAGGTTGGGGACTGCTGTTCTAAAACATCCATACTCATTTCTCACACAACAGACCAACTAACTGAATCTTTCACCTTGAGCTACTGTATCCAATTCAACCATTTTCATTTTATTAAAAGAGAAAATTTCTTTAACATATTTCCCATCTCCTGGCCCGCTTTATTATTTTTTTCTTCATTGAGTTCCTGTATTTGTGCAAATCAGTATGAACCTTAATTAGGACATTAAAATTCTACACAATGATTCTCTTTTGTCACTGGAATAGAAGAGCTATCTCTCGCCACTTCCCCCACACTGTCCTTTAAAATACTTAAAGGCAAAAAACCCGCATGCTCAGCTTATGCAATGTTCCTTATCTTTGCTGAATCATTATATAAGGGGCCAAATCTTCATATACTGTAAACTGTAAAACAGCTACAATAACTGGTAGGTCCACTTGCGTCAGTTGTCTATTTTAGAAGTTCGAAATGAAGATGCTTTAAAATACTCAGCCATGCATTGCCAACAAATTAACAAAACAGACTCAGAGAAGAAATGTACTGCATCCAGCAAAATAAGATATGTGACCCTTTTGATTTCAATTAGGCCTAGCCAGTCTGTGCTGTCCATGTGATTTTACTGCGTGGGGCCAGCCAGTCATTTACCTTAGGAGTCTCTCTCTCTCTCTCTCACACACACACACACACAGGTCAACAAGCTTCCTGCTCAGAGTTTCTGGAATCTGTGTCCCCAAATGGTCACCAAATGGTCCAGATGATACTGCAACTCAGAATTTCAGGGGAATTAATGCCTCATGTGTGAACTCTGACCTAGGAGCCAGGAGCTGGGGAGCTGGGCAGGTATTCTCTGTCCTTTATGCACTTCATGACCTGCTCGGAGGTTTGCCATACCATGCCTGTTCAGAGAAGTATCACGCGTGGGGCTGAGCAGATGCACCTGCTAAGTGACCTCCTGGGTCTCTGCGACTCACCATGAAGCGGAGGCTGAGCAGTTCTCCGCCACATTGGATTGTTCTGTGTCCTTTCTGCTGCTTCTGTTCTCCCTCATTCTCGTTTCCTTGGGTTTGGACCTTGCAACAAAGGGTCAGCGCTTAATCCTTGACTCGGGTGCTGCCTTTTTAGGAAGGCAAGGCAAAAAGAAATCCAGTAAAAGCAATAGGCATCTTTCTCTTTGTCAATTTGAGAGTCTATGAAAATTCTGGAGAAATTCTAACCTCCAGCGGCACCTTAACCTTACTTTTATGAGTTTCAAAGTTTGACTTTACTACTCTTATCTAGTACCTGATTTCATTTACTATTCACAGTTGGAAGGTTAAAAGATCTATGTTTTTGTTTATGGTTTTAATAAATAATAATTTCAAATAAGTATTTTTAAACTGATATCACCTGGGGGAAAAATGATACCTTTACAGTAGAGAATCGTGGCAGACATCAACTTAATCGGGTGATACAGCTTAACATCATCGGTCTTGAAACAATCCAACATCACGTTCCTCCCAACATGGAGAAGAATGGCACTTCACTATTGTGTTATTTCTGACCAAAATACATTATATAAATATAATCATGAGCAAAAACAGACAAACCCAAATGTAGGGATACAGTCTAAAAAGCAACTGAAGTCTTTGCCAAGAAAAATAAAGAAAGGCTGAGGAGCCATTTCTAATTTAAGGAGGCTAAAAAGATGTGGCAACTAAATGCATTGCATGCTCCTTCATTGGCTCCTGGAGCAGGGGAAAATCCTACGAAGGATAACATTGGAACAACCGATGAAATTTTAGTGTGAACTGTGGATTCTATAATAAAACTGTATCAGTGTTAAATCATACCCAAAGAGGGAAGATTGGGTAGAGCAGATCTCAGGAGAGGCAGAGGGTTGAAGAAAGAACAGAATGTTTGTGTGTTTACTACCTAAGCTAACACTAACTGCTATAGCAAACAAAAAGTTTTCAGAGGCTTACAAAACAATAGCTTATTCCTCGGTCATGGAACAACCCATGTAGCTGTTTTCTGATTGGTGGACAGCTTTCCTCCAGGTGGTGATTCAGGCACCCACCCCTTTCCATCTGTGGCTCCAACAGCCCCTAGAATCTCACAGTGCTTTCTGTTCAGCAGTGCAGGGTGGAAAGGAGGAGGGAGGATAAGGCATGATTGCTTCTAAAGCAGATAAGTCACTCCTATTCACCTTCATTGGCAAGAGTTAGCACACGACACACCTAGACACAAGTGAAGCTGAGAAATGCAGTTATTGTTTGGGCACCTGCCTTCTCCCAGTGACAAAACTCTATGGAACTTGGAGCACAGATATTTGATGGATGGGGTAACAGAGGGAAAAAAAATTTTTCCTTTTGCAATAAAATAACTAACATGTCTCCAGCACTGACTATGTGTCAGACAAAATGCTAAAATTTTTACGTGTCATTCACACAAAATTCCCGTGAAATAAGAATCGTTGTCTCCATTCTACAAATAAAAAACAGAAGCTTTGAGATGTGGAAAGCATCTTGCCCAAAGGCACACAGCTAGTGAATGGTATTCTACAGTTTTCCTTGCTCCCACACCCCTGTGGGGATCACACACATGGATTTAGGGTGGGCAGTCTATTGTTTAAATCTTTGGCTTGGACGTGTTATTTCCATGACCTTTGGCAAGGTACTTCATCTTTGTAAGCTGCAATTTTCCCACCTATGAGTGGGAATAATGCTGACCTCACAGAGTTTTTATTTTCTTAAATAATGATAATACTCATAAAGTTCCAATGTTAGTATTTCACTAAGTACAGGGGATGCAAATATTAGGCGATGCCTCACTGAGGTTTGGTACCTCTGCTGCTTCGTCCTGGGGCTATTATCTCTCTCATCCTCCACTTCCTTACCTGTCAAAATCAAGGAAGGCCATTAAAATGTAATGGCTTAAAATATAAAGTGATTAGCTCCGTGTGTCTCACATAGCAAGCATTTAATAAGTGTTTGTATTAGTTTTCTATTCCTGCTGTAACAAATTACCACAAATTTTAGTGGCTGAAAACAACATAAATTTATTTTCTTACAGTTCCAGAGGTCAAAAGTTCAAGATCAGCCTCTCTGAGCTAAAGTTAAAATGTTGGCAGCTGATCCCCTCTAGAACTTTAGGGAACAATCCGTTTTCTTGCCTTTTCTAGGTTCTGGAGGCGGCCTGCATTACTTGGCTCCTGGTCCCTTCTTCCATCTTTGAAGTCATCAGCACACTTCTCTTCTCTCTGAACTCTGCTTCAATCTCACGTCTCTCTCTGGCTCTCACTTCTCTCTGCCTCCGTCTTATAAGGACCACTGGGAGGACATTAGGCCCACCCAGATAATCCAGAGTAAAGCGCCCCATCTCTGGTTCCTTAATTTAATCACACGTGCAAAGTCCCTTTTGGCATGTGAATTTACATGGCACAGGTTCTGGGGATCAGACTGTAGACATCTTTGAGGGCCATTATTCAATCCAATTACCATTAGCAATAGTATTTATATAAATCAGAAGTCATTCCAAGCTAGATAAGGTAACACTTAAATATAACAAATACAATGCCTGGTATTCAGTAAGAACTTGATAAGGTTTAGATTCCTCAACTCTGACAAAAGTCCTCCATAACCTCTGATGCCTAAAGACACCATCTTGTTTCCCCCAGACAAAAGAAAAAGAATCAAAGTAATTATCCAGCCAATTCCATTCAAGAGAATAAAACCCTAATAAGAAAACAAGCAAATAGACATAGCTGATGTGTCCATGTTAACATAAAAATTCTGGAGGAAATTGAGATTTTTTTTTAAAAAAATTTTTTTGGTTGGTTATTTTTGAAAAATCTGAATATTTTAGCCTTAATCTATTTTTGTGGTGAAGACCTGGCTCGTCTCCTTTGTGCTTTCTTATAGTTCAGCCAGAGCTATTTCCTTCATGGCTTTTTCTGTTGTGCAGTGAGCCTGCTGGAAGATATTGGAAGACCGTGGGCCCTTACAGGCCCTAAAGAGAGCTTACCCTTGCATCTCCCATGGGAGAAGTCATAAAGACACAGCAGGGCTAGACATTTTTAGAAACTTCCATGCCATATACAAGGGAGGATCCTCACTGAAAGAATAATAATTTTTTAAAAAGCCAAATTGTTCAGCTGAACCTACAGATGATTTGACTTTTAGTTCCTTGAAGGTATATTTTATGACATTAGAAACATGAGAACATGTGTTATCTGGCCTGAGGGGAAAAGCAGCACCCCTAAATTCTAATCATTTCTTTCACCAATCCAAAGGAAATCTCTTAAGGCTTTAAAAGGTTGGGTTAACAACACTGAAAATATTTTTATTTTTCACACTCCTCTGCTTTTCTTGGTTCCATCTGGGACTAGAAGCCAGCATGTTGAAATACCAGGAGAAAGGCAGTCCTCAAACATTCCCAGCCTGACGAGAGGCAGGAAATAGCAGAAAGCTCAGAAGGGCAGACTTTCATTTCTGCCTACAAGATTTCCAGGCTAATTTCACATGTTAACAAGTTTGCATAGGTATTACTCGATGTGACATGGGAATACCCAAGTTTTGAAACCTGTTGGGTTTTTTGTGTTTCAAAAATGAATATTCATCGTCATGGCGTTGTTAATATTTAATATAAGTTATATCATTTTAATTTATGTAACAGTATTTGTGTGGGAACTCTGACATATTTAAATAACACGATGGTGGCAATTATTTGTTCTCAAAAGGTCTCATTGAGAGATCGGTATTGAGATGAAAAGTTATGATTTGGTTTAAAAGATAAGCATGATGTTGGTTTCAGTTCACTGACAAATGCAGCTAAGTCTTTATTTAGTTACATGAATAAATGCAAGAAAAAGTAGGAGGAGTACCAATTGTTTTTTTTTTTTAAACCAACATGATTTAGCAAAGAATGTAAAAAATATCTCAATATTTTCTGCACATAAGTAAACTCACCAACTCCAAGTTCTCCAAATATGGCTCCAGAATGCTTTGGAGGAGCAAGAGCCAACTCTCATGAGTCAACAAAATAAAAATACCTTCAGGGAATGATTTAATAGCTACTTCCCATTCGTGGTTGTAATAGAATAGGCCTAATTTATTTATTTTAAATCTACAAAACATTGTGAAATTGGGCTTTGTTTGATGCTTGGACCTTTTCATACACTTATACTGAAAAACGTGAGATACTCCAGGGATAAGAAAAATTGCAGCAGCAGCTCTTGGTCATAAGGGACAGAGAGATCCTGGAGATCAGTGAGACTAAGCTCTCACACATTTCCAAAACAGTCCCAGAAGCACAATGGATTTAATTCATACTAAGCACGCATTCATGTGTAATTTGTTTGTACTGGTTTTTCAGATCATTAATGAGCCAAAGGCAGGGCTTGTCCCTGTAATGTGTCTTCTATAGCATCTCTGGGAGGTTCTAGTCCCCATTCAACATTTGCGTAGTGGCCAGTCCCAGCTACCAGAAGCTGGGTTCTATTAGGTTAGAACAAGGGCTTCCTAGCTATCTTCGATGATAGGATTAATTTACTGGTACCATCCTCAAACGCCTATTGACTTTTGACTGTATGCCATGGACTATATACTCTGCTTTAGATATTCAGTGATCTTTGTCTTTGTGAAGCTTATAGTGTCATGACAGAATATAGGCAATAAGAGGGCTAATGAACAAATGTGACATCAGAAATTTCCAGAAGTGCTGCAAAAGGAAGGAACAGGAAACAAAGTGGGTGAAGGGGATGGTTAGGAAAATCTTATTTCTTTAAACTATAATTACTGTGCAATCTGAATCCATTCAAAGAACTGAGGGTGCTAACTCTCGTGAGTGATTTGGCCAGGTCAGCCCCTGGCTTATGGATCAGAGGAACAGCAGAAGAGTGTTCTCAGTCTTCTGACCTGAACCTATTTGGCTTCTCCAAGAACATTTTTCAGGTCCCTTAACTCAGCCTTCCTATGACTCACTCTCTCCCTAATCTCTCCCTCCACCACCCGTGCCCTAGGGAAAGGTCAAGCTACGAGTTCTAGCCAATACTGGGTGCCTTCCCCACTGCCTCAACAATGCAGCCTCCCAAGCCCAAGTTCGTAGCATGCTATCTTTTCCCATCACTTCTAAGTCTCCTTATAATTTCAACAGGCATGGTTACCCTTTTTCTAGTAATACCATGACAAAAATTAACAAGTCTGGATGGAGTGTTTAAGGAGTCATGGAATTCTCTTTTCTAATACCCATTTCTTCACCCTACGCCCGATGTTCCCAATTCAGTTACGGTTCAATTCTCTTACCCTTGAAATTGTGTAGATAACCAAGGTGAAAACAAGGTTGAACCCAGGCAGGATAGTGGCAAAGGAGTTGACAATGGGGTCTACAGGAAAGATAAGACTATGCCCCAAAAGCTGCAAGTACATGAGATCCACAGGCCCACAAAGGCCCACAGGTCTACCAAGGGAAGATAAGTTGGAATTATGCTGAGGTTGAGACTGTGCTTATAACCAAATGAAAGAATGAAATTAGGGTTTTTGAACTTCTAGCTTTCTTGTTAATGCATTATTCTTTGTAAACTTGCTTCAACTACCCAGGCTAGGATTTCAAGAATGAAAACACTTCATATAACTCTGGAATTTAATTTTTAATAATGTAAAACCAATAATTAAAAAATAACGTTTGTGATCAACTTTGAGTTTTTGACCTGCCAACTGATTTTAGGGCCAAATTTTACTCAAAAGGCAATAAAGTGGATTAGGATTAATATGCCATATCAGGGAACCACCTGCCTTATTTAGGTAGGGGAAATAAGCAATTGTAACTTAATTATGATGCATCTCTAAAAAGTTGGCACCAAAGAAGGAGGGAGAAAAATCTTTCAGAAATTGTGCTTGTCCAATCTTCTGATCTCAGTTAAGTCCTTTTTTTCATTGACTACACCCTGAAAGCACTAAAGTGCTTCTTTAAAAAAGGGTAGCCAAGCTAGTTAGTGACCTCACCCATCCACAAAAGTTAGTTGAATTCTTTCCCTTGTATATAGTTCCTTTGTGAAAAACATTTATAGTTATGCCTTTTAAGGCTTAGAAATAACTAGCTGTTCCTGCCTTTTTGTAGAACTCTTGTAAATATTTATATGGTTTAATATCTCAGTTCCAGGCCCTGAGTTTTTGGGCTGAGGGCTTTATCCATGCAAAAGGTATGTATTTTTAGGTGATTGATCATTCTCTAGCCCTGGGAAAAGGATGCAGAATCTTATCCTTCATGGGCATCATTTCCAGAATTCCCTGGAAGAAAAAAGTTTAATTTTATGACCTTCTAGTTCCATTACCTTTTTTTTTTTTTTTTTTTTTTTTTTTTTTTTTTTTTTGCCACTGAAGGTTGTTATATTTAGCTTTGTTTTGTGGGCAGGTAGTAACTGTGTCAATAAGGGCAAAACATTCACTCTTTATTTAACAAGCTTGTCTGCTCAGAGCTGGAGATACCAAGATAAATAATGCACAGACCCTGCCCTTCAGATGCTCACGACTGGGAGGAGAAGCAAGGAAACTCAGATGCTGTGAGTGAAATGGAGGGTGACAGAGAAAGTTTCCCAGACTACATGGTCCTTGGCCAGAGTTCCAATGGATGAATAGGGACTTAATAGGCAGAACGGAAAAAAGAAAAAAAAAAGAGTGAAGAACATTTCAAGGGGAAGAAATAGCATCATAAAGGAATGGAAGAATGAAAGAATATGGCATATTAAGGAAAACGAAAGAGTGGTGTGAAAATAAAAGATGGAGTCCATTTGAGGAAATATCTAGCGATAAGTGAGCAGGTCATGAAATTTGCGTGATGGGGCTAAGGAGCTTGGGTGTTTTATTGAAGCCACTGGAGAGTCATAGGAGGACTTGAAGTAGGAGAGCAATAAGGTCAGATTTCTGTTTTAGAAAGATGCCCCTGGTGGCAATGTGGAGGAGGCACTAGGGCTAGGCATGTATTGAACTAGGCTGGAGGGAAGGGAGGGGTTCAGGATAAAACCAAGGCTGGGGCAGCAGGAATAGAGAGGAGAAATGCTATGGTATCTCTGGGCTTTGGTGACTGGCCGAATGTGAAGTTGAGGGAGTTGGAGGAGTCTAGGGAAACTCCCAGAAGCTCAGGAGTCACCTTGGATATAGAAGATCGTGGAGCAATTTGTCAGTGGGCACAATGTGTATTAGGGCCAAAGTGGGTAATTAGAGCAATGCCTGAACTCCTTGCCAGTTTATGGGAATTGCTAACAGGAGGGGTGGGCTGGCTCTGTGCCGGGCAGTGGTCCCGCTGTGTTCTGTTGGGTGTAGGGTAAGGATGGAGAACACAGACTCAGGATCCAGACTATCTGAATTCATAACCCACGTTTGCCACTTCCTGATTATATGACCTTGGGCAAGTTAATCCATCTATACCTCAGTTTCCTCATCCATAAAGTTGATGATAATAACACTAACCTCATAATGCACTTGTAAGGGTTAAATAACTTAATATAAGTAATTCACTTAGATGAGTGATTGGCAGGTGGGAAATTTTCATTGAATGCGATTATTATTCTTGTTATCACATGTACTAGCTAATTTAAATCTCACAAAATCTATAGAGATAGGTAGTGTTATTTACATTTTTCAGAGAAGGAAATTGAGGCACAGAGAAATGGTAGAGCTAGGAGGTCAAACCAAGTAGTCAGACTCCAGAGTTTTTTACTCTTAACTTCTTCACTATGGTTCTCTGCGGAGTGTCTCGAGAGTCCAATTCAAGGGCATTAACTAGAAGGTTCTGTCCCAGGTAGAGGTGGAGAGAGGTGGGCATGGTATGGGGAAAGACGTCTCGGCACTCGCCGTTCTAGTCCAAGCAGTACCTGAATGTGACAGTCCCCTGGCAGTGCTGACACCATAATAGTCATGTCACCGTGCTAACTTCATGAACCACGCACTCAGTCCTAGCTAGGAGGGAGACAGACATCACCCTGCCCTGCTCTTTGACTGTTCGGCTGATTCCTGCTTCCTAATACCTTGCTCCATGACTGCCCAGACAAAAGAAGTGCCGCTCCGACCACTGCTAGACGTTAGCTTAATTTGTTCCACTTTCACTGCTGTTTTCTCTGTCTAAACAAGTAATAGCCTTTGCTAAATTTGGAGTTTTCAAACTCTTTTTATGGAAAGAGGCAGTTTAGTACAGTGGGTAAGAATTTTGGCTTGGGAATAAAAATGACCTGTTTGGCTTTGCTACCAACTAGCCAAATTGATCAAATAAAAGTGTTGGACACTGAGTTAAATTTGCTTTTCAGATAAACGATGGGTAAATTTTTTTTAGTATGTCAGCATGCAGTCAGCCCATATCTTCAGATTCAACCCACTGAGAATTAAAAACATTTTTTTAAAAAACCCAATAAAAACTAACAAAATAACAATATGACAATGAAAAATAATGCAAATAAAAAATAAAGTGGAAGAGCATTTACATTACATTTACATTTTACTAGGTATTATAAGTAATCTAGAGATGATGAAGTATATAAGAGGATGTGGGTAGGTTATATGCAAATACTATGTCATTTTAGGTCAGGGACTTGAGCATCCTAGAAGTTTGGTATCTTTAAGGGCCTTGGAACCATCATCTGTGGGTACCAAGGGATGACCATATCTAGTGTATTTCCTGGGGCACATTTTGCTAAAAAAAAAATGTATCTATTACATAATTTGAAATTTAAATTTAACTGGGCATCTTGTAATTTATCTGGCATCCCCCTATGGGGTTTAAATTCCTGGTGCCTTCATTTTCTCATCTATAAAATAGGAACAATAAAATATAGTAATGGTGACCACGACTGAGATTTGCTGTAAAGATTAAATGAGATAATGTGTGGTAAACACACAGAAAATGCTCCATATGTATTTATTACTACCATTTTTATACTGTGCTGGGCTTATGGTAAACTGGCATAACGTATGGGGGACACTTTCAGCACTAGTTCTTTCAGTGACATTTTAAAAAGCTTTATAATTGGGAGTGAGCTACGTCCTGTTCAAGATATCTTTGTGTGTCTGAAAAATGGAAATACAAATACAGCTTGATTTTTCTGTTTTTTTCAAGAGAAACTAATTTCCCAACCTAATTTTCATATTTTCCCCTAACTCTTTTGCCCATAAGATACCTGCCAAGCTAACTTTATAAAGAAGATGAGGTTCCAGGCTCTGAGGCCTTTATCATTAAAAATAAAGTGGAAGCAACGTGAGGTAGTGTTCATTAATCTTCCCTTATTTCCTTGGGAAGAATTTGGCAAAAAACAGATTCTGTAAACTCAGCCAGCCATCTTTGAAGGTTATTTGCCCTGGGCCAATTACATATTACCTGATAAGTATGCCCAATAATTAACTAATGAATTGGTTTCTTTGGAAAATGATCAGAAGTGTCAGGGATTGAAGAATATTTAGATTGTCTCTGAGTCTTGCTGAAGAAACATCTGGTTCTTTTTTCTTCAATCAACGTGCACCCTGAAGGGTCCCAAATTCAAAAATGATTATATTTCATGTCATTTATGTGCCTTACAGTTTGACAAATTTAACTTGTAAGAATAAGTGATTCCATGTTCAATTTACGTTGATCCCATTTTCATCCAAACATCCAAAGAGAGAGAACCATTATAGATTGATAAAAGCTGCTGATTGATCTATTGATTTCCAGACCTTAAATCTCCTAGGGAAGTCTTTGTAAAGTTCTTGTTCATAAAATTCTTGTTCTGCCACAAAAGCTCCCAGTGGATTGTGTTTCTCAACTACAAGGAAAATCATCAGGGACAAACCCAGAAAATGTTTCTTTAGTATACACTAGGCAGGAGGGCCTTCCAAATTCAGTCTCAATCTGGTTTCTTCAAAGGTTTATTTTTATTTCATTTTTGAAAACTTTTAATTTGAAGAGGGGGGAAAAAGCCCTTTAAAGCATAACAACCCGCGGTGATGTAAGTGCCTTTCTGTCTCATATATAATCATGTCTGTTTGGACGTGCTGGGTGTCATGTCCAGGGCTATGGTGCCACATTGAGAACAATATTGAACTAAATAGTTTTGACAGAACAGCCAGACCTTTTCTTGGGGCTTCTGCTATATTGCATATCTGCTTCTTTGTACACAACGGGGTGAGCGAGTGATGGAAAGCAGAGAGTTCAATTGTGGTTGCAGTCCGCAAAAGAGCCATCAATGGAACCTCTTTACTGATTTGCAGTGTCGCCTGGGAGACAGAGTACAGATGACTATATTTTCCAGGTTATCGGGTATAAGAAAAAGCCAGATGATTTTTCTAAAATGTGTACTCTAGTGTAATAAACGCTGTGAGTTACATCCATGCAGATTAGTGTCAGCCTATGGAGGCAGGTGGAAAGAACTTCGTTCATCTCAGTTCCTCTTTTCTGTTGTTTTATTATATAAAGAGTAGTTTATGGGCATCGAGTTGAGTGAGTGAACTCAAGGTGCATTTGTCTCCAGGCAGAGTGTTGTGTGTGTGTGTGTTTATTGACAAGGAGTTCATCATTCCGGTTGTGTGATTTGCTGAGATAATTTATTGACATTTTAACTCAGTAATATAATATAATATTAAATGTTAATGCTCTCCTCCGAGACCCTCGCTCTACCCCAGAGGGTGGCTTAGCTTGTAGTTGTGTGCGTCCCAGGGTAGGCATAAGAAGCTTTGTTTTCAGAAAAAGGTGAATTGATCAAAGGACAGAAGGGGCTCAGAGAAGAGAGAAGCAGAATCTACCCAAGCTGGTTGATATTTTCCAGAAGACAGAGAAAGAGGATGGGTTCTGGGGGCCTTCCTGAGCAATGGAAAGATCTGTATCAGGCTTCCGAGAAGGAGCCCTGAAATAGGTAAACCTCTACTGGGGTGGATGCTGATGGAAGCCCACTCTGAGAACGCTGTCTTCTGAGCCTCCCTGCAGCATCATGGCGCCCATGCTGGCATGGAGGAGAAGACCTGCTTGCCTTGTATCGGTCACACAGGCTTATGTGATGATCACATCCAATTACCGAGTTACTACCATGGACTGAAGATTAAGTCCCACTGCATAGATAGTAGCACTTATCTTCCCCCATATGTTATTTGATTCTGTCATCTTTTTTCAGAAATCTTATTGTCACTAGGAAAACTGGAAGTTCTTCATTCTGGGTCTGAGGTCTTTCCAGCAAATACAGTGGATAAAAACTTTCCAATTAGAGGTTGCCAATTGGTGGCTCTCAGATAAATTCAATCCAGGAGTTATATTTTGTTTAGCATAGTGTTATTCACATTTGAATAGTTTTACTTTATTCAAGTCAGGAGATTTTTCATAAAAATCTGGATTTCTGGGTATTTTTGCAAAAAAAAAAAATCAGGTAATCTGGCATGCATTCCCACTGTATCCGTCTTCCAGAGCTGGATGGTGAATGTGGCATGAGCTCTCCAATTTATTACAATTCTTTCCACTCCCTTGTCTACCTACCCAGATCTGCTCCCCTTGTTAGCAGTTGTTGTCTAGTCCTTGTGGACATATTTGTTTACAATATCCTTAAAACGAATAAAAACATATGGGTAAACTGGAATCAGGGATAAAGCTCAAGGATGTAAATGTGAAAAATCAAAATTTCAAACAAAGACCATGACAAGTTAAGTTTAGATACTAAATGGAGCTGAAGAATGCAGATCAGAATCTAAGCAGAAGAAGATGTAGCAACGCATGTATGTGCTCGTCTCCTGCTAAGGGTGACAATTACCCCAACACTGAGTCACTGAAATACACAACAATCAGTTTTTGTTTTTTGTTTTTTATTTTTTGAGACAGAATCTTACTCTGTTGCCTGGGCTAGAGTGCCATGGCATCAGCCTAGCTCACAGCAACCTCAAACTCCTGGGCCCAAGCAATCCTTCTGCTTCAGCCTCCCAAGTATCTGGGACTTCAGCCATGCGCCACCATGCCCAGCTAATTTTTTCTATATATTTTTAGTTGTCCAATTAATTTCTTTCTATTTTTTAGTAGAGATGGGGACTCGTGCTTGCTCAGGCTGGATTCAAACTCCTGACCTTGAGCGATCCACCCGCCTCAGCCTCCCAGAGTGCTAGTATTACAGGCGTGAGCCACCGCGCCTGGCCAACAACAATCAGTTTTTTTGTTTTTTTGGTTTTTTTTTTTGAGACAGAGTCTCACTTTGTTGCCCAGGCTAGAGTGAGTGCCGTGGCGTCAGCCTGGCTCACAGCAACCTCAATCTCCTGGGCTCAGCGATCCTACTGCCTCAGCCTCCCGAGTAGCTGGGACTACAGGCATGCGCCACCATGCCCGGCTAATTTTTTGTATATATATTTTTTAGTTGGTCAATTAGTTTCTTTCTATTTTTGGTAGAGACGGGGTCTCGCTCAGGCTGGTTTCGAACTCCTGACCTTGAGCGATCCGCCCGCCTCGGCCTCCCAAAGTGCTAGGATTACAGGCGTGAGCCACTGCGCCCGGCCTAACAATCAGTTTTGAATATGAGAGGAGCTGGGGTCAGTTCTGGCTTGGGGTCTCCCCTGAGGTTGCAGTCAGACAGCAGCTGGGGATGAGGTCCTCTCACAGGCTTCTTCATTCAGGGGTCTGGAGCCTGGGAGATGCCCTTGGCTGGGACAGCTAGGGCTCCTGAGGTGTGGATCTCTACCTCCTCTCCTCATGGGCTCCCCAGCATAGTGGTCAGGGCTCCTAAGCCACATGTCCTGAAGGAGAGAGGCAGGTGGAAGTTGCAGAGAGGTCAATCACTGTTAGAGTCTGCAAGAGAGCCTCTGAAATCCCATAACGTCACTTCTGCCCCATTGTATGGGTGACAGCAATCACAAGCCCCCACCCAGTTTGGAGGGAAGGGAATGCCCACCCCTGTCGCCTTGTACACAGAGCATGTGGGGTGAGAGCTGGATATTGGTGTGTCTGTCTTTGGGAAATGCAGTGTGTCACAAACAGAAAATGAGAACCAAGATCAAGATTCCAGAAATTCTGAATGATATAAAAGCAAATAAGAATTCAGATTGCCCAAGAAGAACAGGAAAGAGAAGAACAGGAAATTCATGTGCCTTTTTAAAACTGCAAATAGCTTTTTAAAATTATTACTCCTCTTTTCTCTCCATGTAAACAGAAAGTTTGACACAGAAGGAACCTCTATTTTCTCATTTGCACGGAGAAATAGAAGCCATGGCAGGTAAGGAGCCTGTCCAGGCTGCCATACCGTGTTTCCCTGAAAACAAGACAGGGTCTTATATTCATTTTTCCTCAAGACACCCTAGGGCTTATTTTCAGGGGATTTGTTATTTTCCCCTCAAAGCCTCAGTTTACAGCACGCACAGGATGGCCTGGACCTGATAGGGGGAGCTGACCTTGTTGGTGGGCTGCCTGCATCTTTCTGGTCACCTCTTGGATAGTAGCTGTCACGATGGGGCAGATGAGGAGGGCTGCCCATCTTCTTTACCACTCCAGGACGAAATGCCTGGGTTGTGCAGATACGCTGCGTAGCCGCACCCTTCATTAGGTCTTATTTTCGGGGTAGGGCTTATATTGTGCAAATGCTTAGAAATCCTGCTAGGGCTTATTTTATGGGTAGGTCTTATTTTCGGAGAAACACGGTAGCTAGAGGTTGGCAGAGAAGGGCACACCTTGCCCCTCCCGCTGTGTGATTTAGAGCTCCTTTTGCTACTCTGGGGTCAGAATGAGTGAGCAACCCACAGCCCTGCACAAACCTGGCCAACAGATATGTGTTGTTTGGCTAGCACAGGGTATTTTGTTTTGTTTTTAACCCTTTATATAGGGCACAGACCCTATTGTTCTCTGCAGACTCCACTAATTCCTATCACCAAATCACTTACATATTTCACTACCTGTTTGGCCTCTGAAGGCATTTGAGTTTGTGCACAGCCTTCCCTGTCTGCACTATGACTTCCTAAAGGGAAAAATTTTACTCAAGAATCACAGCTGCCCCTTGTTGACAATTTACATGCATTGATCCATTTAATACTCACAGCTCCTCTAGCGTTATTCCCATTTTATAGATGAGAAAACTGAGTCACGGAGAGGTTAAGAAATATGTCTACTTCTATCACATAGTAAAGACTGAGAGCTGAACAACAGAGATAATAATCTCAACCCCTCTGCTGAAGAAAGTCTAGATAGACAAAATGCAGCAATAATAAATTTGGGTGGATCCAATTTTCTGAAGTAGTCATTAGATTTTCAGATTTATAAAATCTGTCTACCAGTTTATATTTTAAAGAGCATGATGATAGAGCGTTCGTGCCCTAACATGACTCATATTTGAAATGAAATATTGCCCACGTACCGTGAAAGGTGAATTTCACTACCTCAAAAATGTCTACCATCTGGGTTTGATTTTTCAAGCTAAAACTCAGAATTTTAAGCATTTTAACCAAATCACCATCTTAATCTTTATTTTAGTCTCCAAATGTCTTTGTGGCTAGTGTAAAGATGAATGGAATTCAAAAGTGGCCATTAAGATTACTACCGCATGATGGAAACTAGAGTCAACTATATAAATCTAAATCCCTCTATAAATTTAAGGAAAGATTTACTATTCAAAAATAAAAATATAAATCATTTTCATTTTCTAAATCATTGCTGCTGATGATCATACCCAGCATGGTGAAAGATCACTATATTATTCTGGATATCGTACTACGTTTAAATTTACCAAGAAGTCTCAACTGCCCGGGGGATTTACTACTTCATGTTCTTGCCAAGATAGAAGGTATTTCTGCATAATTCCTGCAGCTGAACATTATTGACGCTTTAAATGCATGGAACATTTAATATGTGTAGCAAGTCCAGCAGGATCCGTTATTGAAATGAATTACGATTTTTACACCCAACCACTGCAGGCCCAATTAGAAAATTGATCACTTTTGAGGAGACTGTCTCCTTCATCTCTCCTGTTTACAGAACAGGATTCAAGCACAGGAGCAATTCATAGTAGGGTCAGAGTGTGGCAGGGTTTTGAAAACCAGACTAAACCCTTACAGATAACAGAGGGTCATTTAAGGTTTTCTTGAACAAAGTGAGTGACATGATCAAAGAAGTATTTGGGGAAGGTTAATCTGGCAGTGGTGTGTAGAATGTTCTCCACCATGTGGTGACAAGAAAATGGACATGTGGACAGAAAACAGTGAATTAACTCATGTCAGCGTCCAAGGAACAAACCCAGTTCAGCGGCTATCAATCCAGACCAGCGTGCGCGCGTCCATTACCCTGAACGATCTGATCACTTTCAAGTCCTGAGCTTTGAAACTCTGGATCACGGCCGACTGATGGACTCTGCAGACTGTATCTGGAGGTCTGGGGGGAGAGAGAGAGAGAGAGAGAGAGGAGGAAGGAAACCTGAGAAGCTGTGATGCAGTGAGAGGAACACCTCTTGTGTCACAGCAATTGGCATGCAGGAGGACCAGTGAGCCGTAGTAAGGCTGACTTTACTGGGGACCTTTTTCTGGGTCCTTGGACTACTTCTGACTTCCTGTTTCCCTGAGCCGTGCCATTCTTTTCCGGTTTCAACCCTTTTCTTGTGCCTTCTGCAGCAGATTCTCAGCCATGCAGGCAGCTTCGATTGCTTCATACACTGGTACAGCCTGGGCAGGCGCCCCCTCTACTCACAGCTGTGTAGGTGGCACTTGTCAAGATAACCCACTCCTCGATTCTTATGACACAAGAGTAGCCACTTTCTGCCTTGCCACCCACAATGCACAATAGTTGACAAACCACTCCTCCAAAACATTTCCCTAACAAGTGTGGGTAAATAATGTTTTATTATCATTTATTATTGTATTTATTGCTACTGCTACTATTATTATTTATTGGGGTAATAATGCTCCATTGTTTTAGAAAATTCAGCAGAACTGGGAACTGCTCCCACATTAAAAGTCCCTGATGTTCTTTACTTATATTTTAGCATGGAGACAGATCTGTATTAAATACTGGGCGAGGGGACATTTCTACTCAAGGCAGTCCCACCTTGAGATTTCTACTGTATCCCAGCTCTAACATGGCCTGTCAAGGGACTTGAATAACCTGTCTGGAAAATAAACAGGCTGGGAAGCTGAAAGACTTCTTAGCTAATGCTTATCTCAGAATAACATGAGTCTTTCTCCCTCTCTCCCTTCACTTTTCTCTCTATGAACTTCCCCTTTCTTGCACATTTATTCAACAAATAGTCATCTATGGTATGCCAGAGAGTGCACTGTGTGTTTGGAATGGAGCAGTGAGGAAGAGAGCAAGGCACCAGCCTTATTAAACAGATAAACAGCTGAATATAGAATTAGAAATTATGACAAGTGCCATGGAGGAAAAGAAAGGGGGTGAGTAAGAGACAGATATTCAGGGCGAACCTACATAAGACCAACTGGTCAGAGAAAAGTGCTTTGGAAACGTTATGTTTACACTAAAGCCCAAAGGGATTAACATGAACTATCGATAGTTGTGTAAAGAGGTTGAAAGGGAAAGGCATGGCTGACAGAGGGAATAGGATGTGCAAAGTCCCTGTGGAAGAAAAGAAAAGGATGTTGTTATGTGCAAGGAACTAAGTGACTGAGTCTCTTTCTCTCTCTCTCCCCCACCCTTTTCTGCTTTTCCCTTGTTGCCTCCTATATTTATCACGTTCTTTTCTAGTGTAGTCTTTTTGTTACTACGATTTTTCCATAAATGACTGTGTAAAACACAAACACACTTTTAGGGAATTGGGGCCAGAATTCCAACCTTCTATCTGGAAGACAGGCAACACTTCTTGGAGGCCATCTGTGTGATGGAGGCCACGGAGGGAAAGGGTTCTCCCCTGATTGTAAGTATTCCGGAACTTCATAGGAAATACATCCACTCGTTAATGAACACAAAGATCTAGTGGCATGTCTGATGAACACAGGGTCACAGATGGAAGCAGCCACATCGCAAGGAGGAACAATGGAGCCTCTGAGAGAGGAAACCATCAAAAGAGAAGAGGGATGACTTGGACACTTGAATGTAGAACTTGAATGCGGGAGAAAACTGTGGTTTATGTAAAGTATGAGGCTCTATGAGAACTTACTCTGAATCACGTGTCTGTGATGCCCCTCTCTGCCCTGGGGGGAATACAGGGCCAGCTTCAAAGATTGCTAATTCCTCAATATCCATTGTCTCCTGCCTTCAAATGAAACACCAGTTTTGCCTGGGATGGAGTTGTGCCCAGCTAAAGACTAAATTTCCAGGCTGGGCATGGTGGCTCATGCTTATAATCCTAGCACCCTGGGAGGCCGACGCTGGAGGATCATTTGAGCTCAGGAGTTCAAGATCAGCCTGAGCAAGAGCAAGACCCGTCTCTACTAAAAATAGAAAGAAATTAGCTGGACAACTAAAAACATATAAAAAAAAAATTAACCGAGCATGGTGGTGCATACCGGTAGTCCCAGCTACTCGGGAGGCTGAGGCAGAAGGATTGCTTGATCCCAGGAGTTTGAGGTTGCTGTGAGCTAGGCTGACGCCATGGCACTCTAGTCTGGGCAACAGAGTGAGACTCTATCTCAAAAAAATAAAATAAAATAAAATAAAATAAATTTTCCAGGTTTTTTGGTATCTAGGGGTGACTATGTAACTAAATTCTGGCCAAGCAGAAGTGTGGCATGGATGACTCCTTAAAGGAAGGTGCCTCAGCTGGGAAGGATGCCTCTTTTGCTCTTTCCTCAACTTCTTTCTTGGGGGCTGGAATGTGGCTATGATAGCTGGAGCTCCAGCAGTTATATTAGGTCATGAGGTGACCTTAGAATAAAAATCCCCTGTTAAGAGAGTGGAGCAGAAAGAAGAAGCTTTGAGGTTTGATGTCAATAAAACCTCCATGCTAGTCCTGAACTACTTACCTTGACATTTCTGTTACATGAACAAGAAATATACTGTTATGTTAGGCAAAGTAGTGTTTGTTGTGGTTTCCTTTGTCATATGCATGAAGGGTAGTTTCTAAAGTATGCAGCCAAACCTAACTTTGATTTAGGGTTGTATGCTTATTTCAGTGACCTATTGCAGACAACCCTAATTTATTATTCCATGTGATTCGGTGAGTCAGGACTTTGGTAGGACACAGCTGCACAGTTCTTAGGCTTGATGGGATCCCAGCTGGAGTGGCTCATGTAGCTGCATTTGTCTGAGAGCTTAGCTAGGGCTGGAACATCCATGATGGTCTTTCAGTCTTCAGATCTTCTCACCGTGTGGCCTCTAATCACAGTGTAGTTTTGCTTGAACTTCCTTCCAATGTGTCAGTTGGGTCCCAAGAAGAAGCAAAGAGAGCTGGTGGTTCTCTTAAGCCTGTTCCTGTATGTCCCAGAACATCAATTCTATCATGTTCTATTGGTCAAAACAAGCCACAAGCCCAGACCAGATTCAAGAGGAGAGGAAATAGAATAAATTTGTGGCCATATTTGGGGACTATCTACCAAATTAGTAACAGTACACTGGGTATCCTCAAACTATGGCCTGTGGGCCACACGCGGCACGCCAAGGACTTTTATCCGGCCTGCCGGGCGTTTTTGCCGCACTGCCTGTCCTGCTTAGCAGTGGACTCGTCCTGGGCCCACAGTGCGCATGTGTGGAATGTGCACCGCACTCTCCAACGGTCTGAGGGACAGTGAACTGGCCCCCTGTTTAAAAAGTTTGAGGACCCCTGCAGTACACTGTATCACCAGCCATTTGAGCCCCACTGCTATGAAATTTCCCACTGAGAGCTAGGGAGAAAACTGAAAACCTATCAGGAGGACACTATGGAGTTGGTGACAACAAAGCTGCAAGATATGACAGAGTCTCCTTGGGGAGATGAAAGGAAGTCACCGCCACCAACAGTGTAATCCAGGGTATTTGTAGGTGACGTCGATGTGGAACAAGAGACAGCTGTGGATAATGAGAATAAGAGCTAGAGCAAAAAGATTTCAGAGTCTCCAGGATGGGTTCAAATTATATTTATGAGAGCTTCCTCCTGTCTTGCTCCCTTCTTACTCCCATCTCAGGGCTCAGCACAAACTCCTGAAGAGACGCAAGAGTTTTTGCTTCCTCTATCTGGAAGATGATCAGGTGCACTGAGTGACATAAACTGTCAAAATGACCTTCTTAAGATGCCCAAAAGACATTTACATTGCATAAGGATACAATATTTGCATATTCTTCCTTCTTAATTTAAATGAAAACTTATTATGTATTTTTCCTATGTATACTTAAACATATGCTATACCTAAACAGGTATTTAAACATAAAGATATATAATTAACTATTTCACATTTCTCTGAGAAAAAAGTAAAGTTCCTTCTCACAAGTGGGCTTTAATTAATCATTTTACAGCACACTGGTAGTCATCATCACTGGGAAGGGTCCTCAGTCTTGCTTCAGATCTGCTCAGTGTAATAGTAACTCTCCTTGCACAAAGATTTACAATCCCAGGATACATATCTTAGGTGTTTCAATGCCAAAGATTAAAGAAATTTCAAAAGAACAACCGGAAGGTTGAATTATTGAAATGCTAATGAAGACACATCTCAGAGGAAATTGCAGGGAGTCTTCACAGTTTTTAAGGCTTCATCTGCAAGACCTTTGCAGAATAAACATGGTATTCAATTTATGTCTCTCAAAAGGGCTGTTGGAATTTGAACTGGTGCTCCCAGAGAGTATTTTAAAAGCACACATTAGAACACTAACCAGTATAATTTCCATTTGGCATCCACATGATCCATATGTTTAAAATAAGAATTTTTATTTAATTTCAAAACAAATTAATCCACTTAATTAGTCTATAGACATATAGGATGTTGAATGGAGTGGGTTGGCCAGAGCAGGAGGAATAATATACTGCTAGGAAATGTTACAACATATTTACATAAAATGTTGGCATTTCTACATTTAAAATAATAGTGCTTTTCAAAGATGTCACCTCCCAAGGAAGTTAAGCTTTTGTATGTTTACCATCTATCTCTTAAATATCTGTGGCAAAGGTGATTATATGTCTCCTTTCTTTAAAAAGCCTATAGAGAACCACCAGATATAGTCGAATGACTGCAAAGTTACCTCTGTATATATTTCAAATATTATATATATGCATATGTCTTTCTGTGAGTGTCCATATAAACAGATAGATGGAAGTATGGATAGATGAACAGATTAGATAGGTAGATATCAATAGATATTCTACACACAATATGCATAAATGTACACTGGCTTTTAAGAAACACATTTTTCAGGCAAAAAAAAAAAAAAACTACCCATAACCTTAATTAAAATGTCTCCTTATAGATTAAAAATCATACAGATTTTTCATGTTCTCTTATTAGTTTGACCTCTAAAATTGTTTGAATGCCATGATGAATCAGAGAAAAAATTCAACCTTTTGTGTGACTTTGTGTCACTCCTGGAACACTAGAGAAGAGAGATCAAATACTTTGACCCTCATTACTGATAGTTTTCATGTATAATTAAATGATTTTCTAAAAAAGTCATCCTGATTAGAAATGTGAACATGGCAGCCTAATTCACATGTGGTGTACTTGGGAATTCATATGTTGTCACATGCTCATGTCTATGCGGTAGCCTACGATAAATTCTACAGTGGCAAACTCCTGAAACACTTTAAAGGAGAAACATGGGGAATTATAATGAAATTAGAATCCCATTAACCGCCTATGGGAAAAAATGGCTAGTGCAAATGCAATGCATGGCTTCTTATAGTTTGCTGTATTTGGGGGCTGATTTAATGACCGTACAACATAAAATTGTTTGTAGAACAGCCTATCAATTACACGGTATGGAACATATGTTTTCTCAAACTTTTAGACTAAAGTTCATCCCAAGCCCCAAGTTAGAACTGAAATGACATTGGTTTCTTAACATGATTCTTTACCCAACGCAAACTCAGAAAACCCATTCCCGGTCTTGCTGAATGAGCAAGATAATTTTGTTCTTAGTTCTGTTATGGTTAGATTATTGCGATAAACAAGTAGCAATTAGAGAGAAACTGGCAACACAGTTTGTGCAAAAACTGTGTTGATAAGATTCTTTGATCTAAATTTATAGATCCAATATACGTTTCCGTGGCAACTAAAGTTTAATAGCAGGATGACCACACACATAATAACCACAAGGTTCTGACAGCTTGATATTTTGAGTTCTAAGGCATTATATTCCAGAGAAGAGAAGACAAATTTTATTTCAGTATACAGAGAATATGGAGCAATAGAATACCAGGTCTTACCCAAAGACTCATGAAAATCTAATGTGTTGGTGATTTCTCCAGCTCTTCATTTATTGATTCATTCATTCATCCATTAAGCATAACATTGAGCTCTGAGCAAGGCAGGGGCTTTAGTGAGCCCAGTGAAGGATACAATGAAATGGAAAACAAAACCTGTACACTATAGCTGTTCATTAACAGTGCAGACAACCATGTAGTAAATACTGAGATATATATTGGTGCTCTGACAGCCAGCGGAGAGAACAACCTAAATTTGCCTGGAAGAGCTGGGAATGGCCTTGGAGTAGTGACGTTTAAAAGAGGACATACAGAATGAGTAGAGGTTTACGAAAGAAGGGTGCAAGAAGGAAATTCCAGGTGCAGAAACAGCAGAAACGTGGCTGTTTGGAAGAAAAAAGAATGAAGAGAACAATTAGCAAAGTGTACTCAGGGAGAAAGGTAAAGGACGTGAAATTAGAAAGGAGCTACTTAAATTTTTTTTGGCCCCAACTGGTATACAGTGATTTAAAAGATGATAGCAAAATGTCGTTTGGTGCTTCATTATAAAGACTATTGCACATCACAGAGTTCTTCATTCCTTGTAAGGTGGATAGATGCATTACAGATGTGTTGAGGCATCAGTTTCCCCAGCCCTCCTTGGGTCAGCTAGCAGAGCCTGGGGTGTCACCTCTGCCGAGACCCCAGGTCCATCAGTTCTGGCTGAGAACAGTCTCTTCCATTTTCCAAAGTGTACTCTAGAAATATCATCATCTTCTGTAGCTGTCATGAGGTGGAAAAAAAGTGCAAACCACTGGCATCCCAAGCTAAAGAGCATGCATTCCAGGCAATAGGGAACCCCTCCTCCAAGATGTTATGCAGGAATGTGGTGGTAGGGGGCGTCACTGGAGATCAGAAGCAGACTTCAGAGGCTACTGCAGCAGCCAACAGAAAAGAAGGTGAAAATCTCAGAAGCTTCTTAATGGAGTCACTCTTGAGCTCCCTTCATGTCATTCTATGGAACAGAACTCGTGTGTGGCAAGGCTTAGCTTAGAGAGACACAGAGACTGTGGGATATCAGAGGAGAAACTGATTGTTGTAAAGAGCCCTCTGCTTGGGATGAAAGAGAATACCAAGGTCTAACAATCAGGCTCTGGTCCTTAATATTACTACATTGAACAAAGAGGGTAAAGCCAAGCCTCTTCTCAACCCTTTGGGGTTAGAGCATGTTTCAAACAGTCGGCTCCCTGAGGACTGAGAGCCCCACTGACGTATGTCACAGCCTGTGATCCAGCTGGTCATCCAGGAGAAGAAATAGTTTTGACAGAGACCAAGGCGTAAACTCCATGATGGCAGGAAGTTGGTCTGTTTGGTTCACTGGTCCCCACTGCCTTAGACTAGTCCTGTCATTTCGAGGCATTAAATAGGTAATTGTTGAATGAGGGAATGACACTACTATGTTGGGTGTTGACATGTAAATACCCTCCACCTCAATTCCTGGGGAATGTGTTTGTGTTTCCTCAGAAGGGATTACAAACTCAAAGGATAGGCAAGCTGGAATAAGTGTGGCAATTTGTATTTCATATAAATGCACATACACTTACTTTTACTTGTATCTAGAGAGAGACAGAGAGATAGAAATAGAGGCAGACACACACACACCTACAGCTGCACACACAGCTGCACACACAGATTGATTTTATTTAGACTGAAACACCTAAGGAGCGAGAGGAACAATAGAACTCAATCTTACCTCGCCGATGGCCGTGGCTGCCTCTGAAGACGTGGCTGGGATCGAAAACATCAGCTAAGGAGTGACTAAGTGACAGGCAGGAATGATGACATCCAGGAGGCGTATTACCAGCACAGCCTTTGGCAACAGCTGAGCCACACAACACATTTTCTAGGTAGGTTGTAAGCTGTTGGCATCCCCAAGCTGAGCAAGGACTTGAGGCTGAGAGGGAGGTGGGAATCCAGGAATAACAATGCAATGATGGGTGAGGACTCTGAAAATTGTTATTATCCTTCACGCTCACGGGTACTCTCTGAGACTGCTGGCATGGTCCAGGGAAACAACGGTTACACGTGCATTCACAGTGATCTGAATCTGCTGTGCTCCAGCTGTACCAACACAGAGCCAGGGAAATGGACCATAGTATGGAAAATATAGTGTGTGATTTACTTCTGTCAACTTGTAAAGCTGAGGCAGATTTCTGCAGCTGCATTGGACAAGCCGAGATCCATTGAGCTCATTAAGATGTCAATGACCAATCATGTGGACTGTGTTTTTCTAGGTCCACAATTCTAAAGTCCAGAACCTTCTAGAAATGCAATTAAATTTTTTTATTTTTTTATTTTTTTTTTTACAAATTTGATGATTGGGCAGATGGAAGGCTATTTTCAAGTTTTCTGTCACTTACTGTGAATGGCCATACATTTTGCTGCTGAAATTTAATGATTGGGTGCTGCCCCAGACACTACTGGAGGTGTTGCAGAATGTATGGGACAGGTACTAAATTACCTTTCTAAAATTCTAAACTTTTTTGAAATCTGAACCTATCTGAACTCAGGGGCTTTAGATAAGGGGTTACATGCTTGTGTTCTATTTTTCTTCCGTAGAGACAGTCTTATTTTGTGCTTAGAAGCATTTTGTAGTAATTATTCATTTTATTGACCCTTTCCAAACATAAAGTTGTGTTTCTATTTTTAAACTCACTTGTAATCAAACATTTCCATACCATTCCAAAATAAAAAAATAACAATAACAATACTCTGTGCAAGAAACCCTGTGCTAAAAGCTTCATATTTCTTTACTCTTTTTTTCTTCTCTCTTCCAAACATGTTTTCATTTTTTTTGGCCTTTTTTTCTTTTTTTTTTTCCAGCATATTACGGGGGTACAAATGTTTAGGTTACATGTATTGACTTTGCCCCACTCGAGTCAGAGCTTCAAGCATGTCCATTCCCCAGATGGTGTGCATCGCACCCATTAGCTGTGAATATACCCATCCCCTCCCGCTCCCGCCTGCCCGACCCGATGAATGTTACTATTATATGTGCACATAAGTGTTGATCAGTTAATACCAATTTGATGGTGAGGGTGAGTACATGTGGTGCTTGTTTTTCCATTTTTCTAATACTTCACTTAGTAGGATGGGCTCCAACTCTATCCAGGATAATACAAGAGGTGCTAGATCACCACTGTTTTCTGTGGCTGAGTAGAACTGCATGGTATACATATGCCACATTCTATTACCCACTCCAGATTTGTTTCCTCTTAGTGACCATGTAATTGGGTCTAGGCCCTGGCGTCTTACTAGAAATACCAATGACACATGCTTATGTTCTTCTTGGTCCCTTGCTGGCTCCTGACCCTGCATTTTCTTTAGACCTCTGCCTTAGTGTTGCTGGATACCTCCAACAGCTCCTGCGGAGGTTCAAACAGGACTCTGTGGGGTTTCTGAGCACCTCTCACAGCACCTCGTCCTTTCCCTTCATAGCATTTATCGCATTTGCAATTATATTTTTTATTTTAATGGCATTCTCCACTCCCCTGCCCAATTAAGCCCCCATGAGGTGAGGGCCATATCTATTTTTGTCACCCTGGTGTCTGGTGTGTAATAAACAGTTTCAGTTCATTATTGCTACGTAATAAAGCACCACCCCAAAATTTAGTGGCTCAAAAGTATATTATTTTCACCATTCTGTGGGTAGCTGGGCATCTCCTCTGATGGCTTCACCTGGGTCTACTTACCCCGCCAGACAGTCATCTGGGCTGGAAAGCCCAAGATGGCCTCATTTAGGTGTCTGGAAGTCAGTGCTGAATGCTGGATGCTGCCTACAGTGGCTTCTTGTGTGATGGTCTTGGGTTTCCAAGAGAGCAACGGTGGAAGGAATTGTCAAGGCCTCTTGAGGCCCAGCCTTCAGAGCTCACACCCTGTCTCCCCTGCCACGTTCTGTTGGTGAAAGCAAGTCTCAAGGCCAGTCCAGATTGAAAGGGATGCAGAAATAGATCCTGCCCCTGCATGACATTGGCAGCCAAGGGGTATGTGTACTGGCAGGGTTAGAATTTGAGGCTATTAAACAATTTACCATGTTCCGCTCTCTGGCCACAAATGACTCGCAATTTTTCCATCTGGAAAATACGCTTACTCTTGTCCTAGTACCTGTGAAAGTTTCATCCCAGGTATTGCATCAGGCTTGAAATGCACAAGTTTGTGCTTCAACCCTGGTCCAGATATGAATGAGGTTCCTCTGTGGAGCCCCTCAGCTCTTGTGATCCAGAGATCTGTGAACCAAAACTGTAAGATGCCTGCCCTCTCTCACTCAAATATCTAACATAAAATGGTGAGGCAAAGAAAAGATAATTACAATGAATACTCCTCTAAAAAATAAATAACTGGAAGTGCATGGCAGTCACTGGTCAGTAACAATTGAGAAATCCAAGCAGGCAAGGACATGTCCAGGGACAGGGAGTATTCCCTGACTCGGGCCTATTCCTTCCCCCTTGGATTGGTGCTCTAGTCCATTTTGTTCCTTGATTTGGGGTCCACACTCTGGCTTGCTTGCTTAGGCCCTCTCAGAAGTCCTTCCTTTTTATAAGAAATAGCCCATGGTCGCATCTAAGTAGTTCTCTCAGTCTACTTTTTGCTTATAAGAAGTTGATGGCCCAGAGGTTTCTTGAATTATCTGTCCCTTTTAATCCAAGTCAATATGGTTCCTTTAAAATTCTTTATGGGATTTCTATGAATCAAATGAAAGTCTACTCTATTAGACAACAGCCAGGCTCACTATTCTTATCGAGACAGGCCTCTCTCCAAGTTGGGTGGTGTGTCAGATTTGGATGATGTGTCTGGATTCATAGAATAGCGTTTGCTTAGGTGAGAGATCCACTAGGCACTACCTTAAATCATTCTGAGCTCTTACAACAGTGTCTTATAGCCACGTCCTTCTATTTAATCTTGCCCCCTGTAGCCCCATTGTACTGAATGCATACTGGAATTATTTTTTTGCCTACATTTTAATTTTTCTTTGATACTCCTTCCCAACCTAGCACATCCCGGGTCTTCTCTATTTTCTCCAAATTTTGCTTGCAAATTAAAATGTTGTTTCTTTAGTTAATCTCTTTCTTCCTGTACTTTATTATACACAGCTATAAAAAGCTGAATCACACTTGTAGCATTCTTCCTGGAACTCTCTTAGCCAGATCCACGCATTTGTTAAGAAAAATTTGCACCTTCCAAGTTGTAGCAGGCAACATTTTGCCAATTGTTTGGCTACTATATAAAAAGGGCGCCCATTCTCCACCTTTCAACAGCAATTTCCTTATGCATCTCCTAGCATCTACTAATCATCTCCTCACTACCTCCTCAGCCACCAGTCACCTGGATCACCAAAGCCAATGCCACATCCTTTAAATTTTTGTTATGACACCACCCCATCTCTGTGTAGCAATTTCTGTGTTAGCTATTTCTGATAACAAATCATCCTAAAACCCAGTGGCTTAAACAACAATGATTTCTTATTTCCCGTATAGTTCTGCAGGTTGTCTTGGATGTCCCTCTGCTGGATTCATGCGCTTACTGAGGCTGGAGGGTGATCTGAACTGGGAGGTTTGAAACGGCCTCACTCACATGTCTCACGACTGGTATCGACCATTGTCGGAGTAGTCTCCTTTCTCTTTGATGTGGCCTCTCATCCCCTCGTAGGCAGACTGGCTTTTCTTAATGGTGGTCTCAGGACATCACACTAAAAGGACAAGGACATAATCTCCAAGACATCTTGAGACCCAAACTCTGGAACTTGTACAGTGTCATTTCTGCAACATTTTGTTGGTCAGGGTGAGTCACAAGGCCTGTCCAGATTCAAGGGAGTGAAGAAACAGATCTGACTCTGGGTGGAAGAAGAGCAAAGTTACATTGCAAAGGGATATGTGTACTGGAATGGGAGGGACTTGTGGCTGTCAAACAACCTATCAGACTATGTATCTATTGAATGAAGGAATGTTTGTTATTTGGAGTTTGAACTTGACCTTAGTTTCTGGTGTCTACTTATTGACTTTGCCTACAACTCCATGGTAGTATACCAGTGCTGAGCTGTGATATCAGACTCATAATGTGAGATTTCCCAAATGATTGTGTCTTCTCTGATCTCCCCACTTGCTTAATCCTTGTCAACAATGGCATCTAGACTGTCCCACTCCTGCCGGTTTCTGGGTCATATCATAGCCCAATCTAAGGAACAGATGAACCTGGTTTTGAATCTTGGCTTTGCCATTTAGCTATTGTGTGACCTTGAAAGGTTATTTAAATTGTTTAAAATATCTGTCTCATATTCATAGCATTAAATGGTATAATGTATTAAATTTCTTGGCATATAGTAGTGGGTTAATGAATGTCAGTTTTCTTCTTTCTTTTGTATCAACAGATAGTAAAGGATGTATTAATATATCATAATAATATATAATATATAATAATATAAGATTAGAACCATGAATTTATGGGTAATGTTTGGCCTTTGAAAGTATATAAACTAGGAATTTACAAAAATTTAAATTATCAGCTATATGTGACTTCTACATTATACTATATTTTTCTACATTATACATATAATTTCTGAGTTTGTAAAGAAGTGTATTACTATAATCCCCACACAGTGATAGATTATCCAATTAACCTCTAAAGATGTATTTAGGACACTAGAAAATTAGAACATTGAACAAAAATTTTAATATTTTATATTTTATGATTTTTTTAAAAAAGAGCACTGAAATAGTCATCAGAAAAAAGCTGATGACTTTTTTCAGAGTTTTTCAGAGTTTTTCAGACTTTTTCAGAGTTTCCCATACATATTGTTTTTAAATTTGTGTTGTTGTTATTTTAAAATACACTGACAATAGTACACTGTACTACTGTCTTCCCAGTACTTTGTGCTTCTGAGCTTTGCCCCCACTTACCAAAAAAAATCTGAAGTTCAACATAGTGATACTAGAAATGAAATGGAGACTAAATGTGAAACACATTTCATAATAAGAATAAATGATAGGTCTTGGCTGTTTGTGGCTTGTTAAGATTGATGGCAAGGGAAAAGTCAAAGATTTCACTACAACCATCCTTCAACAAGAATTGCACATCACCCAAATTCTGTATGCTAGGTTAAATAAATTAAATAGCTTCACCCATCTCCATAGACTTTATTTTACAATGTATTGTACATGGACTGTTCTCTCCTCTGCTTCACATTTTTAGCACTAAGTCTATTTTAAACATTATATTCTATTTTATCCTCTGATATTTGAAAAAAATGGCAAATAATAATAATAATAATAAAAATACTGCCATGAATGATGCAATTGTCCCAATCTGCCACATTTCTCCACCTCTCTCCCAGCCTCCATCCTACTCTGTCCCCAACCCTTGAAGAAGCTAGCAAAGACTGAGTCACTGGGGACAGAGATTGAGCTCTGCAGGGTCAGGATTAGGAAGAAGCTGGCAGATGGCGATGGCAATAGCAGAATCAGGGAGTGGTGAAGGCAGAGACCTGGAGAAACAACAAAATCTGGGATGAGAACATGTAAACACTGGGTCCTGAGGGTTGTAGCAGGGATAACAATAAGACCACAGAATCAGGAGTTTGGAGGCTGGTGGAAGCATGAAGGAAGCAAAAATAGGTCTAAGAAGCAAGGTTGGCCCAGGTTATTTTTGGTTAATAGATGTAGCTCTGTCTTATAGCAAAGGGGTGGAGCATGCTGAGTTAGACCTTCAAAAAGCTCAAGGTAAATCCAGATTAGAAATTCAATAGGTACATTTTTCTCCTACCATGCTTGACATCGTGTGGCTCTAGGCTTTAAAGGCTTTTACAAAAATTTCTGTGTCATCCTTTAAGATACTTTTACATTAGTAAAACTCAAGGGTCAGTCCTGAGCTCACAGCAGAATTAAAGGTGTTTTCAGTTACTTATTTGACAGTTTGGACGTATGCCCATAAAGGCAGTGGGAAGAAACAGCTAGTCCTTTGGAGAGTCATGACTCAAGTGAATTTAAGTCTATGGTAGAAGTAAGATTCAAATTTTAAGATTTGCGATGAAGTCCTGGAGAAAATTCTACAAAATGAAAAGTAAACAACTATGACCCAGGTGCATCTAGAATTCTCTAGATAAAATATACACTTTGACTTTCTATAAGGTATTTTATCCAAGTGAGATACATCAGCTTGTTCCCCCAGTTTGAGCTGCATATGTTCATTCAAATAGTGGTATCCTCACCTAAGGGTAACATCATCAAAGTGGTGTTTTTCTCTTACACATTTTTGAGGCCAGGAAACCTTTCGACAGTGTTTTTAATGCCCCAGAACTCCAAAACCTGTGGGACCTGGAGCTAATGGAGCTGATACAAATGAAAAATGTCCTCTGTGACCATACTTTTCTTTCAAAAACCCCTAGAGATTTGAAACACGGTTTGAAAACCAGTGGACTAAGACAAAGAATTAGAACATCTCTTCTTTTCTCTTGAGATGTGGATTTAACTCTAGTGTAGGAATCCAAGGGAGACCGTGTCAACTGCTCTTTAGATGTTTACTGCAAGTTTTTTTTTTTTTTTTATTTTTCCAAAAAGCAGATGAGTTTACAGAAAAGGCACGGAATCCTGGTGTCTAGACTCTGGCAAGGTGTTTATTCTTCTGGGCCTTTCTCTAGTAAACTATACACCGTTGAAATAAAAGTACTATGTGAGCTGAAGCCATATAATATACATGCTATTTATCCCAGGAATGACAAGCTTTCATGTTATCTGTCTTTAGAAAAATACCTGATCATTATTTCATTCTTCCTCAGATAGTTCATCTATAAATATATCTTTCGGGTTGCAGGGAGTATTCTGAGGCATATCAGTAGCACAGACAAATTTCTTCTCTGATATGAAGCTCAGCCTTGGATCCCAACAGTAATTCAGCAGTAAGAATCCAGTGTAAGAGTTATTAAGTGGGCCACAGAAACCTCCTCTCGATAATTGCTACCTCTTCTTCCTCTATGCCTTGATAGAAGAGCATGAGAAAGTCCTGTACTTTGCAATTTGAGGCAATCAACAAATGTGTATATGACCTATTATTTAACTCTGAATTTAAAGCAATATTATACATTGTTTTCCTAGGGTTTCATATCCAGATATATTAACACTTTTTAATTGACCTTATGAAACTCAACAAAAGCTATTATGCTTGTTTTTAAAGGAAAAAAAGAGAGAAAGAAAATCCTCCAGTGCACATGTAATAGTGAGTTCTAGAAAGCCAGATAATTTCTTTGCTTAATAATAGTTTTCTTTCCTCTTGGCTGCAGATTCTCATAACTAGCACCATGCCAAACATTCGAAGATTGGATTATGGCCTGTCGTACTTGATTATTTTTGTCAGCATGCTGACCCGGGGTGCCCTTTTCTTGTGTTGTTCCTTCTGTTTCCATTTTTCATGTCATCCAGCTTTTCATCTTGTCAATCAGCTTTTGACTTCCTGATTAAAGTGTCTGTCACAGGAGCAGCCTGGTCTCCAGTCAGTTGTTTAATTTGTTCCTCATGGCATCCAATTGAGTTATTCATCTGGCCCAGCTGTTCCCAAGTGCTTCCAGCATCACTTTTTCATGTGTTTGGGTTTAACCTCTATATCTATGTACAACAGTGTGAATTGTTCCATTCATACTGTTGACTGGGGATTGCTCTGCCTTCCTAATGCTTTGACGCTACTAGGCTGGCTGCTACAGTGTGGCCAAACCAACTGAGGAGAAGCAATATTTCAATCTGATGTTATGGTAACGAGTACAACTAAACAGACTAGTTTTCAAGAATTATAGCAGACCCGCTTTTTAACAATTAGGACGATGTAATGGAAACTCTGGGCTGTTCAGATTCAGATCCACCCAAAAATAATGTTGATGGTGCTTGGCAGAGGAAAGGAAACATTTGCCTGCCAACATTGCGGATATCGCCACGAATGCTCCGGGATCTATTTGTTGCATTAGGTGTCATGAGATACTCTCTTGGCCTGTGCCGATGCAGATATCCAACTGGAAAAATGAAATGAAGTAAATCTGCTGAGTTTGCAGTGCTAAAGCTTGTCTTCTAGCGGTAAGATGATTTATATTATGCAACATTCAAGAAGCCACATAATGCAACAGGAAACTGGAGGGAAAGAAAACTAGGGTACATTTCCCTGCCCTTCCAGTTTAGCCACTCAAACCTAATCAATTCAAAATTCCAGTAGATTGTTTATGAGGGAGCCATTCCTTTTTGCTATTCCTATCATGTTTCTCCCTACCTCCTACAAACCTGAAATGGTAATTCCATTATAGCAGTCATGAAAATAGCCAGAGACCATGTGCCTAGGACTCAAAAGAATGTCGAACGAGTCTAATGAGAATCAGGCAGCAAACTTAACACAACTTCACGACCTACCTCCCATTTTGGTTTGGTTTTGTGGAAACATTTTTGTAAAGAATTTGGTTGCTCCTATAAGAAAGGCACTTATTTCCTTAGGTTAATAATATAGGATATAGGAAAACGATGTAGAGGTCCAGGACAAAATAAAAAGTTTATAGCATGATGTCTGGGGAACGCTACTGCCAAGTAAACAGAGTAACTAAAAATAGTTCTTCTGACTACAAGTTTTTACAAATTATTTTTCATTTTCTCTGTGAAATATTACACATTTACTAATTCATATTGTTAACAAGAATATTGAAACTTATTTACAGAAGTTTAATATATTTTATTTTTAGGTAGGAAAACTATTACATGTAAATTTTGACTTCAGCTGGTAAAAATAGTAAAATGTTTAGGGGTCATAAATCATAGATAATAATGTAGTTTGAAATGTGTACTTCTGGTTTTATTCTGGTCAATAGATTCCCCACCACCCCATGAAGGTTTTTCTATGAAGAATTTCGTAGGAAAATAGTTTTTTCAGTCTCTTTCCTGGGAGGTTTCCCTTGTTGTCTCGAGTGGATTCACTTTTCCAATTTTTCCAAATTCACATCTCTGAAGGAATATCCCCCTTGAGTCTTTCCATGACTATCCCCAATGTAATGAAAACAATGAATTTGTACTCAGTATTCATTCATTACTTCTTCTAATGCGTTTTTCTGTGCTGCATGGGGCCATGAAGTTAAAAATCACATTTGTTAGACTCCTTTGCAGCTAGGTATCCAGATATGCTTAGATTTATCACATCACCTATACTTGTGAGAGTTTCAGAAAGTGGAAATAAGGCAAACATCACTATTTTACCATTTCTATTGACTATGTTGGCAAGCTCACTCCTAGGAATACTGGGTTTTTCTGTAGTAGTGTTAGCAGGTGTTCTTGGTGTAAAGAGGCAAGGTGAGGACAGATCATTTTTTGCTGGGAAAGCATGATTATGAAGTCAACAATTGTAGATGCAACTCCTTGACCTGAATCAAACCTAAAATGTGTGCCCCTGGAGCTCTAGGCTGGGTGGTGGATCCCTGGTTTCCTGGCCCGCTCTTGAGTCCTTCCAAACTCCTATTGCAAACTCCTAATTCCCTGTATTAAACCCCTTTCTGATTTAAAAACAATATTTTAACTGAAAATTCATTCTCATTGGTAAGTTTTCTTTCCACTTTTTCAAAAACCCCTTACTTTATTATTAGTGGCATAGTGCAAAGAGTGGATGCTTTATAGTCATATACATCCTTAATTATGTGACCTTGGATATATTTATGAACTAACCTGATCTTCAGTTCTCTATTCTCACAAAATGAGTAATAATATCTAAATATACAATTGATATGAGGATAACATGAGATAATAAATGTCTAGTGCCTGGAACAGTGATATAAGCACTCAACGAATGTCAGGACCCTTGTTTAAATTTTAATAGTCAGTTCCTGACATAGTATTTCCCACTAAGCCAATCAAGATGGTATTTAGTGAAGAAAACAAAGTCTCTGGGGCAATATTTTTATTTCTTTAAAAGCACATTCCTGTATCAATGTGGATCCAGTTAACAAACTAACCAACTACTTGTGAATACCAGTACTGAGCTTTCCACAGGGAACTAAAACCACTGAGACTCTCAAGTTGCTATATTCAACTTTTTGGAAAATAAAATAACATAAAATTTTATATATATATTCCTTAGAAGTAAAGAGTACCAGGTATTACATATGTATATGCCATGGGAAAAAATGAGGTGACCTTTAATCCAAGGAAGATCAGGTTAAAGATTATGGAAGAATTTTAACCCTACCTCTTCAGCTAACCCTAGAGGCATTTTTGGATCAGTAATCAGTAAAGCAGCACTCTCATTCTTTCAGGCAAAATAACTGGATTTTTACCTGTCATTTCCGTTCAGAAGGAATCCATTTTAGCTGCCTGAGGCACTAAGCTATTCCAGAATCTTTCTCAATCTTTCCACAGAGAAAAGGTGAGGAAAAATACATAGACACACTCACACACACACACACACACACACACACACACACACACACAGAGAGAGAAATATCCAGATGCTAGAAGTAAAATAGGACCTAAAATCCAACACGTACATGTGTTAGAAGAAACTGTTGTGAAAATCAGAGGATTGAGTTTAAGGTGCAAGAAATGCCATGAAAAGAGATGCAACTTTGGGTGTATTTGAGTGGGAAGGTAGAAATGAGAACCCTACAAGACAGACCCTTTATCCTCAGTGAAAAGAGATACTGGAAATACATACCATGTTTCCCCAAAAATAAGACAGAGACATATTTATTTTTCCTCAAGAAAGCACCCTAGGGCTTATTTTCAGGGGATGTGTTATTTTTTTTAAGTATGGTACAACAATCTACATTTATTCAAATATAGTTAAACCATCTTCTTCTGGAACATCATCATAACTCTCCAAACCCCGAATTCTATCCTGAATTTCTTGTGACTGTATTTCTTTGAGAACCATTGGCCCCAATCTCTCATGTCGAGTAATAGAGCTCTCATGGGGCAGATGAGAAGGAGAAGGGCTGCTCATCTTCTTTACTGCTCTGTGATGAAATGCATGGATTGTGCAGATATGCTGCATAGCCACGCCCATCACTAGGTCTTATTTTTGGGGTAGGGCTTCTAGTGCGCAAATGCTTAGAAATCCTGCTAGGGCTTATTTAATGGGTAGGTCTTATTTTCAGGGAAACATGGTACCATTGACCCAGGGAAATGATAAGAACCTTGCCTCTGTTTGGAGATACAAGCCAAGAAAAAAATTTCTGTGGAAAATTGATACTATGAGCTGTGAAGAAATGGAGCTTGATTTTGCACGTTATGGAGGGTCATGGAAACTATCAAACCAGGAAATATATAGAAAAACATTGATCCCAGCCACCTTGCATTACCAAATGCAAATGCAAGATTCTTTTGGAGAAACACTTTCTCTCTCTCTCTCTCTCTCTCTCTCTCTCTTTCACACACATACACAATCCTTACTGCTCATGATCTCACAATCAAATGTTTTTAAGAACACACAGGGAAATAATCCCTTATTATCAAGATTAAATAAATATAACCCCAAACTTGAGATTACAGAAAAATATGGAAAATATATAAAAATAAATATGACTAAAGTGATAATAAAGGGAATAAAGACTATAAGACACTATGAAAAAAGCAAATTAGAAAGAACCAATGACATCAACAAGTAATACAAATAATAATTGAAATTAAAAACTCAATAGACAGGTCTAAAATCAGATCAGATATCAGTAAAAAAAAAAAATTAGTCAAATGGAAACTAGACCTGATGATCTCATGGGTAATTTGCATAGACATACAAAAAATAGGAATTATAAAATATTAAGATATATGAAGAATAAATTAAGGTAAAAAAGACACCTAATACAAGTTCTGGGACAGAGTAGAGATCATGGTAGCAGGACATTTTTTTTAAAAAAAAAGTAGTTAGAACCTTTTCTAAATCACATATATCCTCAGATTCAACAATGATGACTAACAAGAAGGACAGTAACAACAAACAATAACAATTCCCCTCTGTATAAGACACTGGAATGTGCTGTCCATATTCTTTTGATCCCTTAATCACATATTGGCTCTAGATGTGCCTTTGGTTCCCAACTCCAATACCTGCAACTTTTGGGCCGAGGGCTTTCCTCATGTTATGAGGCCTCATTGCCTCTGTTCATGAGGACCAGAGTACCAGGAAATTCACATCTTATCCCTTTAAGGAAAATCCTTAACCTGCCACTAACGGTTAGTCATGTAGAAATATTAATAGGATCTCCACCATGCATCATGATTGAGACAACAGTGAGATGTGACCCAAACTGATTCCCATGAGAAAACAATCTTGGGTGATTGAGCCTAAATTACTCTCTCTGGAATTGTGCTAGAAGTTACATATTTGCTTGGCATCCATCTCTTTCTTGTACTGTAATTTTACACCCCTATCCTTTTTTCCTGGGAACATTCCTTTAAAATAAGATAGAACACTACCACACAAATCCATACCTCCATCTCTGCTTCAGGGGAATCCAATATAGATACTCCCTAGACACATTGTAATAAAACTGCGAAACTTTAAAGACAAAGATAACATCATCATGAACAATGACAATTATATTTCTTAAATTACCTATACGGAAACAATTAGGCTAAAAGCAGACTTCTTCCCAAAAGATTCTGAAGGTATGATATCTGCTAAGAGAAAATAATTCTCAACCTAGAATTTAATATCCAGTTAAAATAAGAACAAGGGTAAAATACAGCTATTTTATAAGAAAAAGAATGATATAGTGTGTAAATCACAATTAGTTACAGAAAGAAATGTTAGCTTCATTTTTTATGAAGAAAGAAACTGAAATGAGAAGAAAAGGATCTAAGAAATAATAAATAGTGCTCGCACACACACACACAAAACAAACAAGAAGCTGGTAGGTAAAACTAAATGTAAATTAATCACATAAAATAAACAATAACAATGAATTGAACATATACAAACAATAGGGAACTAGACTTCTATAGAAAAATACAGTCTAAGATCCTGGGAATGGAGTGAAGTGGGTATAACTTGTGATGATTGTGATGCGATTAAAACATTCTAAGATTCTTGTATTGATTGGGAGGAGGAGAAAGCTACTGACGAACTTTAGATTTTCTAGGTCAAGTGTAGAAATTAAGATTCAGAAACTGCAGTGGGTATAGAAAAAGAATGGATATTTGACATATGAATCAATAAAGAAGAAAGGATAATAAAATCTGATCAATTCAATAAAAATCAAGAAGAGAATTCAATAAAGAAGCAAAGAAAATTGTAGGAAATAGAAAAGCTAGCTATATATAAATGTAAAAATATATTTAGATGTATCAGAAATCATAATAAATGTAATTATTGCTGGATTAACCCTGACAGGCAAAAAGAAGATGGTTCCCAGACAGGTGGTGCTTTTCAAACCTAACTGTGTGTTTTTTACTGAGTCATATCTAAATCATAATAATACAGCAAGGCTGAAAGAAGAAAACATAGAAATAGTCCCAAACTAATAATATCAAAAAAGCCTAGAATAGTCACATTTATATAAAACAAAACATATTTTGAGAAAAAAATTACTAGAAATATAGAGTATTACTTCCTAATTATTAAGGAAAGACTTTTTAGGAGTATATAATTCTGAATGTATATAATACTTACCAAGGAATGTCAAATGTATAATGCAATGATTTCAAAGATCACAGGGAAAATTAACAAGTTACAAGCATAGTGTTGAATTTTGACAAACTCTCATTAATAAATCAAGAAGATAAAAGATTAATAAGAATATAAAATATAAATACAACCTAATTCACAATTTTAGTCTAAAAGACACATATAGAATCCTACCAGAAAATTTAAAATATGCTTAACATTAGACATTATTTTTTAAGTATACATGGAGCTGTATGAAAATTGGACATAAAGATAGAAAAACCAAATTATTTCATGAAGTAACACATCAGTAAAATATAGACCCCATTCTTTTAGTGTAATTAAAATACATTGAGATGTATTTTTAAAAATAAGTGGGAGGGAACAATACTACTAACCTTTTAGGGAAAAAAGTATTAGAAGGGAATATTATGAGCATTCATACATCAAAATTTAGACAGTCCCAATGAGATGGGAAAATTCTTAGAAAAATATACACTGTTGAAACTGACTCATGGAGAAATAAAAATTCTGAATAGAACTGTAAAAAGTTAAGGGACGAGGGATCAAAGCAGTAAACAAAAAAATTTCCACAAAGGAAAGCCTAAGACCAGGTGGCTTCACTGGTGAATTCTACCAAACATTTAAAAGAGAATTAACACTGATACTTCACAAACTTCCCAAAAACAGAAGAAGAAGGATCACTTCCCAACTCATTCTATGAGGCCAATATTGACCTGATACCAAAACCAAACAAAGACAGCATAAGAAAAGAAAACTTCAGACTAATATTCCTTAAAAATTAGAGATTAAAAAAATGCTAAACAATATACTACCAAACTGAATAGAGCAAGATGTAAAAAGAATTATATACCACAACCAAGCAGACTTTATCCCAGGAATGCAAGGTTGGTTGAATATACAAAAATCTATCTATGTGATACACTGTAATAATAGAATAAAGGACAAAAACACCAAATGGTTATCTCAGTAGCTACAGAAAAATCATTTGACAAGATGCAACATTCTTCCGTGATAAAAGCACTCGAAAAACTGGGAGTAGAGTGGAACCTCCTCAACATGAATGCTCCTCAACGGAATATTTATGAAAAATCCACAACTAACCAAAATTAATGATGAAAGAATTAAAAACTTTCTCTCTAAGATCAGGAACAAAATAAGGATATATACTCTTATCACTTGTCTTTAACATTGTGCTGAAGGATCAAGCCAGGACAACTAGGATAGAAAAAAAATAAAATAAAACAGGCCAGGTGTAGTGGCTCACGTCTGTAATTCTAGCACTTTGGGAGGCTGAGGAGGAAGAATTGCTTGAGGTCAGGAGTTTGAGACCAGTCTGAGCAAGGGAAAAACCCCATCTCTACTAAAAATAGAAACATTAGCAGGGTATGGTGGCACTCTCCTATAGTCCCAACTACTCAGGAGGCTGAGGCAGGAGGATCACTTGAGCCCAGGAGTTTGACGTTGCAGTGAGCTATGATGATGCCGCTGCGCTTGAGCCCAGAGCAACAGAGCAAGACTCTGTCTCAGAAAAAAAAATAGTAAATAAAATAAAACAAAAGTTATCCAAATTGGAAAGGAAGAAATAAAACTAACTCTATTTGCAAATGACATGATTTTTTATATAGAAAATCCTAAAGATTCCAATTAAAAATATTAGAACTAATGACCAAGTTCAACAAGGTTTCAGGATACAAGATCAATACACATAATTCAATTTTATTTCTATACTTGAGCAATTAGATAACTGGAAATGAAACTTTAAAAATCCTATTACATTAGTGCTATGGTTTGGATATGGTTTGTTTCTCCTAAGTCTCATGTTGAAATTTGATTCTCAGTGTCGGAGGTGGGGCCTGGTGGGAGGTGTTTGGGTTGTGGGAGTGGATTCCCTCATGAAAGGTTTGGTGCCACTGTCATGGAAGTGAATTTTCACTTTTAGTCCCTGTGAGAACTGGTTGTTGAAAAGAACCTGGCACCTCTTCCTCTCTATTTTCTTTCTTTTGCTTCTTCTTTCACCACGTGACTTCTGTACATGCCAGTTTTCCTTCACCTTCCACCATGAATGGAAGCAGTCTGAGTCCCTCACCAGAAGCAGATGCTGCTACCATGCTTCCTGTACACCCTGCAAGTCCACAAACCAAATAAAGTTATTTTCTTTATAAATTATCAGCATCAGATATATATATATATATATATATATGTGTAGCACAAAAGAACTAAGACAGTGAACATCACGAAGAATAAGATATCTAGAAATAAATCTTTAAAAGAAATGTAAGTCTTTACATTAAAAACTACAAAAGAAATGCTGGAAGAAATTAATAACAATAAATAAGTATAAAGACATTCCATTTTAATCAATTGGGAGATTTATTAAGATAGCAATACTCTCCAAAATGATCCACTGTTTTAAGACATTCCCTATTAGAATACTAGCTGCTTTTTTTGCAGAACTTGGCATGGCAATTCTAAAATTTATATGAACATGCAAGAGAACCAAAATAATCAAAATAATCTTGAAGAAGAGTACAGTTAGAGAACTCACACTTTGTGATTTCAAAACTTACTACAAAGCTACAATACTCAAGACAGTGTGGTATTGGCATTTGGATCAGATAGACATTTAAACAAATGTAAATGAATGGAGAGTCTAGAAATAAACTCTTAGATATATGGCCAAGTGATTTTTGAGAAGAGTATCAAAACTATTCAATGGGGGAAAGGATAACTTTTTAAAACAGATATCCACACACAAAAGAATGAAATGGAACTCTTACCTCATACCATACACAAAAATTAACTCCAAATGGATCAAACGCCTTGAGAAAACATAGCTGTAAATCTTCTTGACCTTGGATTAGACAAGTTTCTTAGAATGGCATCTCAAGCACAAACACCCAAAGAGGAAAACAATAGATAAATTGGACTTTATCAAAATCAACAAGCTTTGTATTTCAAAAGATGCCACTAATAAACTAAAAACAGCAGGTGCAGTGGCTCACGCCTGTAATCTCAGCACCTTGGGAGGCTAAGGCAGGAAGATTGCTTGAGCCCAGAGGTTTGAGATCAACCTGGGCAGCATAGCGAGACCTCATCTCCACAAAAAGTTAAAAAAAAAAAAAAAGGAAAAAGATAACTGTAGAATTTTATAATTCATAATCTGATAAGAGACATATCTAGATACTTAGATGGTGTAAAGTATCACAACTCAAAAGAAAAAGAAAAATAACCCAATTAAAAACTGGGCAAAATAATGGGCACCAAATTTTTCAATTTGATGAAACTATAATCTACATCTCCAAGAAGCTCAGAAAACATCAACAGGAATAAATCCAAATAAAACTACTCAAGGCACAACTTAAAGGAAAGCCTTAAAAGCAGTTAGAGAAATAAAAAGACATATAGTATTAAATATAGGGTATAAAAGAATTACCACTGACTTCTTGTCAACAAATAACTGCAAGCCAAAGGATACCAAATGATGTTTTTAAAGTGGTGAAAAAAAAAATTCCTGTCCAACCAGAATTCTACCCCCGGCAAACTATATTCTTCAACATGAAGATAAAATACTTTTTTTCTCCAGACAAACAAAAGTTGGTAGAATTCACTGCCATCAAACTTGCACTAAGGTTGAAGAATGACAGTTAACGGAAATTCAGACTCACACATAACAATGAAGATCACAGAAAATGGTTAATATAAATTATAATACTTTTTTTCCCCATGAAGAAGGCACTTAAGGGCAGTAGCTGTCAGGGTCAAGCAAGCACAGGGTCAGCACCCAAGAGTGAGTGCCTCATTAAATCTTACTACCCAGGGCCCTTCTTGCTGCATTCTAGTGCTGATCCTCAGTCATTAATTGAGTAATCTTGGAGCAGGCAAGATAACTCATTTGTATTTCTGGCCTGCAATGCACATAGGTTAAAGCAGGCTTTTTGCAGAAATCTAAACCTGAAAATACGTAGATACTGTCAAAACTCAAGGGGCATATGGAGCAATAGTCTGTAGTGAGACCCAAGTAGATATGGGTGGGACACCAACTATGTGTGCTGTACCTGGTGAGCCAGAAGTAACAAGGTTCCCAGATGCTCTATAAAGACACATGTTCCAGAGGGTAGGAGGTAAGGTCCGACTTGCTTATTAGTTGACTCAGAAGGCTCCTTAGTTTTCAGTAGGTTCTGAACAAAGGAAGACTCTGCAAGAGGTACAGACTATGTTATAGGCTGCCTTGACACTCAGGCCACATGACCTAGGACATCCCAGGATGTTAGACATATCTGTGGTAGATAAGGATGTTGTGCTTATTTACTAGAAAGATTTAGTGCAGAGAACTAGTCACTGTTTGCAAAGCATCTCCTGGTATATTATGGGGCCATAGCAGACACTGACATCAAGGGTATGTAACTGTAGCTGCTTACCATGAGCTGGGCATTGTCAGATCCGTACAGCCATGCTATCAGTCAAGGAGAGCAGCTATTCATGGTAAAATGGATTTAGGATTTGGACTCAGGCAGTAACTGGTGGACGTTTGTTTATAAATCACCCAGCACTTTCATTCCTTAAATGAGATAACTCTAAGGTGCCATAACACACTGGCTTCCAGAGAGATTACATTTCTATTACCAACAATGGTGGTAATATCTTGCTTATTATCTTCTTTCCTTCTCTGTCTCTTTTCCCCATTCCTCTACCCATCTTTCTGGAATCACCTCCTAAAAAACTAACAGATCTCGAAACCCCATCTCAGGGTCTTCTTCTGGGGAACCCCAAACTAAGACACAGCTGTAGTTAGCATCATGTTATCAATATAGTAGACCAGCATGATATTCTATGTAATGTCAAAATGTTGAAGTCCCTGAGGATTATATTGTGAATGAGAAACACAGTTAATATAGTGCTTAGTCAACACTATGAATATGTTCTGCTATCTGTACCAGGTAGCAGGATCAAATTACTTTCGATCCTCCTTCTTGATGGACATTAAAGATTACCCATTCACCAGATCAGTTGCTGCATACAAAGTTGCTGAGGCTGGACAGATCTGCTTTAGTGAAGATACCACCTCCAGCACAGCAGCTATGATCATAGCCACACTTGACTAGGTTTATAGTAGTCAATTTCATCTACAATGATTCATACGGTTTTTGCCGGAGTCCTGCTGGTGAATTAAATGAGGAAATAATGAACATAACCATTCCTACATCCTTTGTCTTTTACAGTGGCAATAAACTCTACCATTCCACCCAGGGTATAATATTGCTTCTAAACTATCATCTTGGCTAAGGGGAGTGGGGACATTTGTGAGCTTCCACCTGGCCTTTCCTACCATATGGCTGTTACTCCACAGGCCAGGGAATGATGTTAGGGTTCTGCCAGAGAGATACACTGTGTGTCCATACTAAGCACTAGGAGGTTGGGGAAATGATCATAGGATGTGGCCATGGACCCCCTGGACCAATTTGAGGTGGACTTGGGCCAGGATTTCATTTATCCTTTAGCCTCGGCATTTACACTATCCATCAGCAACATCAGGATGACATGGTGGGTCCCATGTTATCACTATCAGGTCATGCACTGTGTGAGAGATCATAGTTTTCCATTACAGAGGCTGATAGCTGTCCACCTATCAGCTTTTTATTTATTTATTTTTGGCTTATATAAATTAAGCCATCCCCTCATTGTGTGGCCATCTATCTTGCCCCTGGGAACAACATGGTGTGTTGTCGCAAATCCCAGAGGGTCTATGCATCTTGGCTGCCTTTTCAGCCTTGATGTCCGTTACAGAAATTATGTCCAACTGTCTCTAAAGGTTAAGTGCTACTATGTGGCCTCTGCAGCTACAAACTTCTCTCGTCCCCTCTGAAATTGAGAGTGAAGTTCTAGAGCAGCATCTGCTGTCATTAAACCTAACCTACAGAGGACAGTTGCACCTGAGGTTGTCAACAATGTATATGTCATTTCCACCAACAGGGCAAGAATTCTCTGGGTCCTCCTGAGGAAGCTTCTGCTGGGAGTCCTCTAAGAATTATTAGAACATATCTCAGAAATGTCCTACTAAACAGTGAAGAAACTGGGAGTATTTTCTATAATTCCTGTCTCCCATTAGATAAAAAAGAATTGAAAGCAGAGTCTTGAAGAGATATTTGTAGACCTATGTCCATAGCAGCATTATTCTCAATACCTAAAACACATATACAACCCAGTGTTCATTGGTGAATACATAGATGAGAGCATTGAAATATTACAATGGGATATTATTCAGTGCAATAATACAATGGAGTACTATTCATCCTTAAAAAGGAAGGAATTTCTGCAATATGCTACAACATGGCCAAACCTTGAGGACATTACGCTAAGTAAAATAAACCAGTCAAACAAGGACAAATACTGTATAACTCCATTTATGTGAGGTACTCGGAGTAGTCAAAATCATAGAGACAGAAAGTAGAACAGTAGTTGCCAGGCATGGGGGAGGGGAAAATGGAAGGTTACTATTTAATGGATATAGAGTTAATAGTTTTACAGATGGAAAAAGTCGTGGAGACGGATGGTGGTGATGGTTGCAGGGCACTATGAGTGCATTTATACCCCTAAACTGTACCTTTAAAAATGGTTAAGATGGTAAGTTTTATGATATGTATATTTCACCAAAATTTTAAAAATGGAAAAAAACATATGCATACCTGGATCCAGCCCAAGGAAGATCAGCTTCAGTAGCTCTGGGACAGGGTCTTAGAATGTTTTAAAAAGTTCCTTGAATAATCTTGATCCATATTCAGCTTTGAGAATCGTTGCCTTGAGATACATTTCTTTCTGTAGGAAATGTAAATTACATCCCAGTTTTTGGTTCTGTGATTAGAAGTTAAGCAATTCACTTGTAAATATTTTTACCAAGTTATAGCACAATGATATGCTCTTTATTTTTGAAACAACAAAGAAATCTTTGGGATTTTTTGTAAAACCATTACTGAGTACATGTCAATTGTGTTATTCATTATCATTTAAAAACTATATCTTGTAAGAAATTACATTCATACTTTAGTGCCAAGAAAAAAATCTGTCTTTGTGAATAACTGACATTTTCCCTCTTATCAGTTAATAATTATGGTGTAAGGAATTGTAGATAAATTTTTGCCTGGTAAAAAACTCAGAATGAAATTGAATACTTCTGTTTTTAAAAAATTCTTATTCCTATTCTAATGACTTTCATGTAGTTGTGTCTTTTAATGAAAGTCACCTCAAATACTTTGTAAAACCAGGTTTGATGTGCATAAATAATGATGAAGATGATGATGACAGCTACCATTTTGAAGGCTGTTACTGTGTGACTGCATAGACTTAGTGTTTTAAAAAGTTTAATCCTCAGTTCAACCTCATAAGGTAGAAATTACTGCCATTTTACAGAAAGTAAGTTAATTAAACATAGCTTTTCTTCACTGATTATTATAAAAAATTATAATTACCAAAAAAAGGACTTACAAATGTAGACAATACATTATTTCTCTATGAATCTACTTAACAACTTCCACTAGTCTGTAGTGGATAGTTTTTTCTTTATGACTGCCATTTTCAGTTGTACACTCTTTAAACACAGGAGATAGGTAATGCTTCAAGGATTCTGTCCAGTTTAATGTGGTCTAAGTCATGAAATTTGTAAGGTCTGGCTAATATAGTAGCACTGTGGCTGAGATGGAGGGAAACTGTTTTCCCATTTCCATCGTTTTTCCCAGCAGAAACCAAAAGCGTGGGCAGCGTAGAGTTCTAGGGACTTTGCAAGGACAGCCTCTTAGCCATTAAACTATGTGAACATTTTCACTCAGCATACCTCCCCCTTTCTCCCCAATCCGATCTTATTTGTCTTCAAAAAACATAGAAATGGATTATGAATCATATAAAATGTGTATTGTATTATTATATTTGTAGATGAAAAGCACTGTGTAATCAAAACATAATTAATTCAAGCTGGACACCCATCATGAGGTCAGACTCTGGCTTGAAATATTATTCCCTATGGTCCAAATATTTGTTAATTGAAATAATTTCAATATCATTCACTTCTTGTATTTTTTAAGAGATTATGTCACAAAAAGGTTCACACTTCTTTTAGTTTGTCTTGTTTGTACTAAAGGATAGCAGGTTGCACTAAAGGGCATTTTTAGAGGACCCTCTTGTTTTATTTGTTGATACATCAATGTCATAAAACCATTCTGTCTTTAAGAAAAAATTAATTCTAAGGAGAGCCAGAATAGGACTGAAGCAAGCCTGAAGGCTTGGATCCTAACATGCTGGGTGGTGGTACCCTTCTGATTTTCCCATATTTATAGGAAGTACCCAGGAATTTGCTGTGACTGTTTTTAGTTATGAGGCAGGCATGTAGCAAGAGCCTTCAGCACATTTGGGAAAGCTAGGAGGTTATAAAAATTTCGGGGAAATCAGCAAACAGGGTTTTCACAAAGAGTTTGGTAGAATCTTTTCCTGATCAGGTGGTATCATTAGCAACTGAACACTTCCGAGGAAATCTGCAGGCCACGAGAGTTTGCCCATCTTGCCTGGAGAGCTTATGGGTCCCTTGCAGTGGATAACCATCTGCGTTAGGAAGTTGTGCTAACTTACCTCCTTTGAAGCAAGTTTATCCTTTGTTGTTCTCATTAGACTGTGAGTTCCAGCAGAACAAGGGTAAGTGACTGCTTTGTGTCATTTATGGACATTGGTAGAGTTTTATTGATTGAGCACATAGCTCAATATTATTTTTTTCTTCAAGGAGTAAGTAAATACAGGAATTAGAGCTAGGTGCTATTTTCCATGCATTGGATTTTACATGGAAATTTGAACATTTCACTAAATCATCTTGTTTGCTTTAGGCTCCCTCTTTTTACAATTAATCGATAATACTTAATTCCTCTCTTTTTCTGCGGCATGCCATAATGCTTTAAAACTTTAAGTGTGGACCCTAGAAGTGTGCTACTGTTGCTATTAGATTCACTGACACCTTGAACTTGACTTTGTAGACTCAACGGAAACGACTGTTGGAGCGAGAGATTTAGAACAAGGGACAGTGACAATGGAATCCGTGCATCACATATTATGTGTCACCTTTCCTCATGCCTGATAATTAAGCAAGAGCTATTTTGTTGAAATTACAGGGCAAGAGAGACAAACTGAAGGAATGTGAGAAGTAAGTGAGAAATGAGGAAATAATGGCATCACATGTGGTGAGCCTTTGACAAATTCATTCTGAGGTTAGGAAGAGAAATAGGATGGTATCTGGCAAGGAATAAGGCAAGACCCAGCATGGTAAACAACAGGGAAAACAATTAGAAGGATGTTCTTTGCAGAATCACTTGTAGTAATAAAAAGAAGATGGTGGAGATACATTAGTATATTCATTTAATGAGGTAGTATGTTGAAGAAAACTAGAATGCATTAGAACTGTATGCATCAACATGAATATATTTCACAATATACTATTGAATAAGAAATAATATACATGCAGCACAATGTTATTTGTGAAAACATTCAAAACTCATAAAGAGGTACTAGAAGTAGGAAGAGATGAGGGGAGCTAATAATGGAGAAAGGGAACACAGTATATTTGTTTCACAATTTTTATATTTTTTATAAAGTAAACATCTGAAAAAATTAGAAAGTAGTAACTATTTCTTAATTCTGGGAGGTGGGAAAATGGGCATTTGTAAAATTGTACTCTTGAATACTCTGAATTTTTTAAGCAAAAAATACCAAAAGTCAATGGGCAGGGCCCAATTGAAAGAGAGAGACATTGAATCAACAGAAGTGAGAAAAACTAAATGTAGAGTTTCTCAAAAGCAGGATCCAATAAAAAAAAAATAGGATAAAAAAAAAAAAAAAGTCTGGAATTATTAACCTTAAAAGAAGGCCAGATATGAAGAGGGCAGATTTGGTAGGTTATTTGCTTGGTTTTAGAAAGATGAAGGAGTTCCCACCTGCTTTAGAATGGCAGGAAATAAGGGAAGTAAGATTGAAGACCACAGAGAATGTTTTAAAAAATCATTTCAGAGATTAAGTGTGAGTTAACTAAAGAAATGTCGTGAGACTGCCAAGCAATGGAGTTTCCTTTTTGCTGATCCTGAATTTCTGGTGAAACTGATCTGTCCTATTGTGTGAATTTCCCCAGCACTGTCCAGCTGCCAGTGTGTAGGTCCAAAGAAAGCAAGTTTGTCCTTTTTAAGGATTTTCTAGATCTTTGAGGTCACAGAGTAATGATGATGGCGATAACTGAATGGAGTGTTTAAATCAGAGATTTGAGAAATAGAGCAGTTATAAGTGCTGACAAGAGTTAGTGATTTGGGCCAAAAAGAGAGACAACTGAAGTGTGGTGGAAGAGAAGGTCATGGAGATGAGACGTCCAAGGGTTTAAGAGGCTATTGGGTTAGCAGGGCCATTCACACAGATATCTAAACCAACCTCCTTGAATACAGGGCTTACTTACTCTTTCATTGTAGAAATTATAGTTCCTTCTTTTCTCTACTTCTAATTCATCTACCACCATTGACACATTCTTATTGCTCTTAAAGAGTAGCTGTTTGGTTCAGTCAGTCATCATCCAGTTTGAGGTTCCCTGTTTGAGAACCAGCCTGGCCTAGATCATGGCCAGACTATAAAGGCTGTCTTTGAGTTAGCCCTGGTCTAGTATGTCAAGATGAGATTATATGGAGCAGGAAGACCTGGGCAAAGTCGTCAGAAGGAAGCTGTGCACATGATGAATGAAATAATCAGTGTGTGTGTGTGTGTGTGTGTGTGTGTGTGTGTGATGTGATTATATCACATGCCATTTCTCCATATACACTCATGTGTATATACATCAATTCATACAAGTTAAATTCAATGAAAATAGCTTTTAACTTCTTCCTAAAGGTCCTCATCAATATCTTTCTCCTGGAAATCCCAGGGGAAGAAGAAGTCTTAATAGCAGAGGGCACTTCGCGCCTGCAAAGCTTAAGAATTACCAGTCAGCAATCACACAAAGCAAGCACACCTTCCTTTCAAAGGTGTCCAGGATCCAGGGACTATGGGCACATTGAAGAGCAGACGGTAGGGCCTGGTAAAACAAGGGCAGCTATGTGTAGTTGGCCAGAGCTGTGGTTAGGTGCCCAGTGGCATTTATTCAGGGCATGAGGCACCTACCTATATGCATGACTGATTTAACTAATATAAAAAGTTCTTTCTTATTTTTTCACCTTAAGTGCCATGAAGAAAGAGGCAAAAGAAATCCAAAATAAATGAATAAAGTCAATATTATTTTTTTTGCTGGAAAATACGAGCGAACTATGTAGTAAAGCCTCGCAATATTTCCATCTGCTAGGTAGATGAATCAAGAATAGTTCTACATTTATAATTACAGAGGGAGAGTGTGAAAGACCCTTATTCCTTTTTTTCCTTCTCTTAAAAAATGGTGAATAGGTCCTTTAGTACTCAATCTGAAATGCATGTTGTATGTTTTGGCATGGTGTCAAAATGTTAACAGAACTTATACTATGGTCTTCTAAGGGGAAAAAACAAATAGTTTAACACTGAGGTATTTTGAAGCAGGTGCTCTGGACAATTAAAGAACTTTGTGGCTTTTGAAGGCACCCTTCCAAGAACTAGAAATCTGAAAAATGAATACCACACTGTCACTTTGATAAAATATCTGGGGTTTTGCTTCTTTTGGGGAAAGAAAGCAGAACTCAAACAGCACAGAGAAAAGTTATGTTTAGTAAGGTCTGATGGATGCACAAGAAGCTTCTTGAAAGCTGCCAATGGCCCCACAGAAAACAGTACACACTTCTCAGTTATTTGGGTCCAACAATAAAACACCAATAGTTTAGCTACTCTTCAGTTTTCAACTTATTATCATCATAACATAGGCAGAGATATATAAAAATTTCAATTTGGTGTAGATCAGGCTATGACCAAAATCAGAATTTTGCAACAGAAAGCAAGGAAGACATAAATGTAAGAGAATGAATAACAAATGACATAGAATTAAAGGAAAATAGGAGAAGAAAAAGGAGGATGAGAGAAAATTACATGGGGGAGGGAGGAACCAGAGACCCTGTAGGACAAAATGTGAAGTGAAAGAAAATGGAAAGAGGCATCACTTGGTTTGCTTAACAAAACCCAGGTTCTAGACCTGGATATTCTCAACAGAATTTGGCCTATTATTAGCAATAAATAGTGTTTTCAAAGACTTTAGGGAACTCACTCAATGTTTAGGAACATCAGCTCATTTTATCATCCATAAGTTGAAACCATAACCTCTGCTCTGTATACTGTACACAACTTTAGTGAGGCTCAAATGAGAAAATAATTGCTAAAGCACCGCACAGATACCAAGTGGATATTTTTGTGATGGTTCATCATAGACTCCTGTGAAAGGAGGCAAACAGTAGTCTAGAACAGCACATTGAAACTCTGGTGGACTATGACCTAAGAAAAAGGAAATCATAACAGCCAAGCAAACGATGCACATTTCCCCCTGGGAGAAAGCTCTGAGCTGTGACTCATTCTTAAAATGAGGGGAATAATGACCTCAGGCTGTGCATACTTCCTTCTGAATTTAGAAGATGACACAGTTGGATTAGTAACTCATCCCAACTGCAGTGCCTTACTGTAGCTAAGCAAGTCTTGGTCCTATGGGTACATAGATTATCCTTAAGTGGATAGATAATGGTGCAAATATCTATTTCCATTGTAGTATAAAGCCTTTAAGTCATTCAACCCATTGGACCTTCAATAACTACTATAGCCAGAAGAGAATTTTTAAAAAATTTTTTTAGATTAGAAATTTCAGTATCTATACTCTTAGCTAAAAATTAGGGGAGAGGTACTAAATTCATTGCTAAAATCCATCTGGAAGTTGGAGTTTAAATGTATTTTTGCAGACATATGCATTTTATTATTTTTTTTATTAATTTCAATCCCTAAGAAGCTTTCTGGAGGTTTATATTTCATTTTGTATCTTATTCTCTATGTTTCAACTAAGCATTTGCATATTTATCTTCATTATCATATAATTATATTATATAACATTTATAAGTTTAACTTTTCTCTATGAAACTCAAAGCAGTAAATGGGTTTTGTGTCATTTATCTTCCTCCCACCCCACTAAACTAATAAATTGGAAAGCATTGCGTAGTCCCCAATTTACTGATCAGGGGTTGACTTACTTCTTTTTCAGATGCTGGTCAAGACTCTGTGTAACCCAAGATTTTTTTTTCCAGGACCAGTGGCTCCTAACCCTGGCCTCACTGAATTACCTGGTGAGCCATGGCCTGTCTCCTACCTCAGACCAGTTGAATCAGTACCTCTGATGGTGGGTGGGTCTGAGCATCAGTACCCTTTCTAAATTCCTGTGTGATCTTAAAGTATAGCCAAGGTGCAAAACAGTTTCTCTAAATCAGTGCCTTTAAAACTTTAATGTGAGTAGAAATCCTAAGAGCATATTGTGGAAATACTGATTCTGACCCAGGAGGCCTAAGCGGGCCCTCAGATTCTTTCTGGATTTTGAACACACTCGCACGTGATGCTAATGCATCAGAACACAGAAAAGTATTCGAGTGACCATTTTCTCAAGTCTTCTGACAACAAGCACAATTCTCAGGGTTCATCACATACAATGGACTCTTTAGGACATTCGCAGAGAAATTCTTACAAAATCTGAGTTGAGAAAGGCTACTATGTCTGTGGGCAGAAATAGAATTATAAAGATTATTCAGTGCCTTTCATGCCTTAATTGCATATCTTGGTCATGTTTACCTTTATAACTTCCACTAATTAATTGGCTAACCTGGAATTTTCTAGTCTCACAGGGCATCAATACTTCCTCCATCCACTTCCACACTTGCATCCCCCCATCTACTCAAATTCCATTCACTTCTCAGATCCCTAAAATGTGGCCTCTGCCCCATGACCTCACTGAAATCACCTCCTCCAAGATCAACAACAGCCTCTTTGGCTAAATCAAATAAACCCTTCTACCTCCATCTTATTTGGATCTTTTTTCATACTCTTTTTTGTATTGTGGATGACCTCACATTTGAAAGCTCTCCTTCCTTACTGCTAAAATCCACTCCTACCTCTCAGCTCACTCTTTTCTTCCTTTGTCCCGTCATCCTATTTCTCTCTTGTGCTCTACCTCCTAAGTGTTTGCAGTCCTTGAGGTTTTACCCTTCTCACTTGATTCACTGTCCCTGAGGTGTCTTGCTTAATTCCAGGGTGTCCTTCACTATGCTAGAGCAGGAGTGCGGAAACTTTTCATGTTGGAACCCTGCATTCATTTAGCTATAATCAAATAAGCGTGCATTCAAGAAACTTCAATTAGATATACATAAAAATGGACATTATTTTGTAAAAATCTAACTACTGTGTACCTAATGATTTCAAACAGTGAAAGCTATTTGTTCATTTTAAAGCTAACCAACCTTTTAAGGACCTTGTTGTCTCTGCTTTTTGTTGGAAAGCAATTGAATATTTGGTTGCAGAATGGAGGTCCACAGTTTTAGTTGATGCTCTACATGGGTATCAGTTATTGGTAACCTTAAGGGAGTCTTGATTTGCATTAGGTAGGAGAACATAGATTCGCAGAAATAAGTGGTCGAAAAGCACGAAAGCATTTTTCTGGTATGTTGTGGAAAGTGTGGGTATTCTACTGCATTTTCCCATATTTCAATCGGATCTTCCTTAGCATCAAACAATGACTTTAAAATGTCATCTACTGAGAGCTCAATCAATTCCATCTGCAGTTCCTGAGGTGCCTTGGTGATATCAACTAGGTGAGGCTGAAATGCTAATTTGAGGGTGACATCATGTTTCTCAAAGTCAGTGAAAGTTTTGTTGTATTCTCCAATTAATAGGCCTATAACAGCTGTGTATTCTTCAAATGATTCTCATCTATCATCCTGCTCATCAATGACCTTTGCTAACTGGGGAAAATGTTCATTCAAATTTTTCTTTTAAAGAAGGGTATTTTGATAAAAAGTTATCTTTTTTCAAAATACTTGGATTTTTTGGCCACATATCGTATATAGACTTAGTTTTATTAATACGTTGGAAAGAAATAGCCAAGTCTTTTTGATTGGACATTATATAAGACAAAAATGCTGCATTCCTATGGAAATCTTCTCTGAAGAATTCATATTTCTGATTCTGTTCTTCATAAAATTTAACTATCTGTTCTCACAGAGGTAAAATTTTGGCTAACACATGTCCCTGTAATAGCCAATGCACTTTAGAATGACATGACAAATCCACACTGAAGACCTCATTCTTCAAATGACATATTATGAAACTGACAAGGCCCTGTTGCATTTGCATGAACATAGTTAACAATACTTATAACTTGTTGCAAAGTGTCACTTAAAATAGTAGCTTTAGCACAGAGATTTTGCTGATGCAAGATACAATGAAAAGAAATGAGAACATCTGGACCTGTTAATATCTTTTTATCTGTGCAATAAACCCTTCATGTTTTCCTGTCATGGAAGGTGCACTGTCTACACATACACTCACTGAATTTACCAAATTAAGTCCAACTTCATGCCATTTATCTTGAAAGTGGTTGAAGATACCTATTCCCCATGTTCTGTTTGCAAGAGTACCCAAAGTGAGTAACTCTTCCTAGCAAAGGAAATCTTCTGTTATGACCCAAATGAAGTATAAAACCTAAGCCAAGTCAGTAGTGTCAGTTGATTCATCCAAAGTCATTGAATAATATGTATTTTCCTTTTGAAGTATTGCATGAAGTTGTTCTGTTAAGTTGAAGGGTAATTCATGCTGCCGATTAGTTACCATTCTCTTTGAAAGAAGAGTTGTTTGTACTTTGAAACATTATCAGGGTCTAAGCATCCTAAAATTTCTACAATACATTCTTTCACAATTTCTACATCACTGAATGGCTTCCCTTTTTCCCCAACCTGCTTCAGTGGCATTATTTCTAGGTCTTATTGCTGCTTGAAAGAATTGGCTTTGCTTTTGCTTTTCACCTTTTCATTTCTGCAATACAACCTTTTGCACCTCTCCCTCTAATTTAAAATATTTGTGGTCCTTATGAAGTTATAATGCTGAGGAGCATTGAATTTCTTTAATGTTGATATTGCCGTATCACAAAGCAAGCAAATCATCTTATCTTTAGCAGAAACAAGATAATATTGTCATTCCCTATCCTCATTAAAAAATCTGTTTTCTTCCTTCAGTATTCTCTCGGTCTTTTCTGACATCATGGGCTGTTAAGCACACAGAATTCCAAAATACTGTTGAGCTGTGCAACTATTCACAACTTCCACTTCAAAAAGAAACACAGTGCACTATTGTCAAAAGCTGATAACAGATTGGTATACTTGACCCCAATAAACACTCCCCAACCAGCCTTGTGTAGTAGTAGCTCCAGTCAGGTGGGGAAAGTCAGAACTAAATCATGAGAATAGCAGCCATCAATTTAGCCCTTAGGGCTTATGAATGCTCGAATTGCGATTGTCACTCTGGGAGGGTTATTTTTCATCAAAACTTCTTTTATTTTATGATATTTTAAATATGCTCATTTTAAAAACAATTAAAATATAAAATATGATCAACAATGTATTAATAAAAATAAAAGTTTTGTGTAAAATTTGGATTCATTCAAAAGTCCACACTTAGGGACACAGAAGGCCACATGTGGCCTTAAGGCTTCCAGTTCCCCACCTCTGTGCTAGTGACTTTCAAGTCCATGTCTTCAGCCCATAGTAATTTCTAGACTCATGTGGCTTGTTACATCTCTTGGCCTGAATATCAAATCCTTCATTACCCAACCTCAACCCATATCAACATCCACAACTCCCTTTCTTGGATCCTATATAGGTAATATTGTAAATATTAAAAATAAAAAATGAGTGAGAAACAACAGAGAGGTGTTGTCACCTGGGGAAGGATAGGTAGCCATTCAGCTAAGTCCCATCAGGGAGGTCATACCTTATGAGTTTCCTAAAGTCCAAAATCTGACCTTACAGGCTCAGAAGGCTTATTTTATCAGGGGCTGCCTCACCAAAACCAATATCATCAAATCCATGTATCAACTCTGTAAGACAAGTTATTTTAATGAATTGTAGCTCTAATATTTTCTCATCAATATGACCAGGACAGGCTCTCCCTATAGAAATATCTACATGAAAAATCAAATTACAATAAAATGTTTGCTTGATAAACATGGAATTAGTGCAGGGGAATTGTTAGTTAATTGAAATGTGCAATAGAATCAGGCTAAGATTCTACAAATAATTGAACATAGTGACTAAATTCTTGCTATAGATTGTAATTCTTTAAGTTTGTCATCTAATAGCCCCTTACCCAGAAGCTGCTTAGAGTGGCTTTTGTAACACTTCTTTTTCTTGTCTGTGGTATTGATCAACCCTCTTCCTCTACCCATACTACCTGGGTTATGTGATCTTATTTTTAATATGCATTTAAATACCAACTACAGCAGCTTGCTTATCCCTCATCTTTTTTCAGTAATATTGCTGCTGTAGCATCTCTGGCCCCATGCCTTCAATATGGAACCCCTCCGACCCATTCTCCACAATTCTTCCAAAGCTTAAAAGATGACAATGCTATTGCAGGGATTATCCCATCAAGCAACAATAGCTAAGCTGCTGGATCTAACACAGTGGATCTCAATCAGGGGACATACCCCTGTCTCAAGGTGCTATAAGCAATTTCTGAAGATATTTTTGGTTGTTGAAACCTGGGGAACACTAGTGGCATCTAATGGGTAGAGGCCAGAGATGATGTCAAATATCCTACAATGCACAGGACTATCTCACTCATTGTGTGGTAGAGTAGTAGATGTATACTCAACCAAAATAAAAGAAGTGCCAGTAAGCATGTGCTCCCAGATCAATGATCGAATACCATGAATAAGATTCACTTTTCATTTTTCGTTCTCATTCTGCTAGACATAAGCTCATTGAAGACAGGGCTCTATATTACGTTTTTGGCACGCTTACCTCTGAATTTAGTGCCTCTCAGAGTGGACTCTCAATGTTTGTTGGATAAATGAATTACAGTGAGAAAAGCCTCCCGCTCTCATAGGCAATATTAAGAGACACCATCTACAGATTTGTAGTCATTAACAAGCACTCTCATATAGCTTCCATGTTTATATTCTAAAGATTGCACCAATGGAAACTTTTGTGAAATAAGATTCCTCACTCAATGGTGAAAACACTGCCAATTAGAAATCCCAAAGAAAATTGTTTCCTCTGTACCTTAGTACAGAAATATGAAATTATCTATTATATGTCAATCTTTAGATGCAAATAATTTGTTACAAAGGAAATTACTGTAAATAAACAATTTCAAATAAAATCATAAGCATTATACATTTAGAAGCTTTAAGAAGATGCTTACACCCCCTTTTCTACTTCTCATGTTGACAAGACACAAACTGTGATTGAATTATGTAGAGTAATAACTAAAGCAAGTCCTGACCCAAGTTGCTTTAGTTAAAATCTAGGTAGAATATTGGAAAGAGTTTCAAAAAACAAGAGTTTTGAAAATGTTCCCTTAAAAATAATATCTTACATTTTTCTAAGATCTTGTGTCTTTTTACAGCAGTATCTTAAGTAGATTATATTGACTTCTGTGGCTGGTAAACAAATGTCACATATCTTCATTTAGGCATAACTATTTTAAATGATGAGTGATGTACATATACACAGTAAGACAGAGTGTTGATAAGTTGATTCTTTGGAATGAATGTCATCATTTGAGTTCTGTGATTAGAAATTCCCTATTGAATTTTCATGTCAGATCATTTGAATAATACTTTCTATCATGATCAAATTAAAAGTTCCATCATTAATATGTTAAATCCCTAATTTATTCTAGCCCTCAATGTCAGTATTGGATTTAAAAATTTAAAGTAAAGGATAAAAAAAAACCCTGAAAAGATCTCCCCTGATTGTGTTTTCACAATTAGGGTCTACTCCACCTAAGCCAAAATTATTGAACTATCTTCTTCATTACAAGTAATTCTTTACCCTACTACCTTCTTCCTGATACATTTATTAAGGAAAAAAGTGACAATAACCTTTAATTATTTTATTTAACAAATATTTATTTTCTATGTTCTAGACCTCAAGGATACAATAAATAAAAAAAACAAAAATAGACATAACCACTGCTGAAATGGAATTCATATTTTAATGAAAATATTTGAAAAAGGAAGGAAGCCAATATAAATATAATATCAGTAATAAAAGTACCAAGAAGAAAAATAGGGCTTGTAAGAGGATAGAAAGTGGTGGTGATGGCTTCTCTGAGGGAGTGAAATTTGATCAGATACTTGAATGAATTAAAGAAACAAAGTGTGTGAATATATTGGGAAGAGTGTTTTAGCAAACGGAGCCGCACTACCAAGGCTTAGGGCAGGAATGTGTTTGATGTCCTCCAGGTAGAGTAAGAAATCCAACAGGGATGGAGCAGTTTGCGTGGGGGTGGTCAGTAAGGTCAAGTTTATTTTCAACTGGTGTTATTTACTGAGAAGGGAAACACTGGTGGAAGAGCAGGTTTTGAGATGAGAAAGAGCAGGATACTAAGACTTAGTGGATGACACAAAACTGATGTATGACATCATGCCACAGATTCAGGAAGCACTATGAACCTTTAGAAAGACATACAAAGAAAATCACTTTCAGGTACATCAGAGTTAGAAGAAAAATCTTATTCCTATATGTCCACTTACGTGTTGATTCATTAATACCAATTTGCTGGTAGGCGGGTGGGAGGGAGAGCATGGGCAATATATGTAACCTTAACATTTGTACCCCCATAATATGCTGAAATTAAAAAAAATAATAATAAAAATAAAATAAATAGAAAAAAATAAGAAAAAAGTTCTTAAAATTTGGTAAAATGAGTAAAAAAGACTATTGTCAAAAGAACAATATTTAAACTGACTGCTGCCTTCTCAACAGAAACAAAGCCAGAAAGGAAAGTAGTGTCTTGAAAAGCCAGAAAATATACCCCCTCATCCGAAAATTTTATACTGAGCAAAAATATACCTTGAGAATAAAAGTAAAATAAATATATTTTCAAAGAAATAAATCTAAAAGCATTTGGCATCAGAAGCATCACACTAAGGCATATCTTTATACGAAAAGAAAATGATCCCAGAAGGAAATCTGAAGATGAAGGAAAAACTAAAAAGCAACCAAAATAGTAAAGTTAAATAAAATGGATATGAACTGTAAAATGAACAATAATAATTTCCTAGGCAGTTTAATATACACAGAATTTTTTAAAAGTGACAACAATGTCATGTAAGTCAAAAAAGACTAGATTAAGATATTTTACATTTTTGTGTTGTCTGGGAAGAGGTTAAAAGTATCATATAACAATATATTTTGATACAAAAAGATGCACTTAATAATAGGATAACCATAACAAATAGTAACAGTACATAACTTCCAATGTAAAATGAGAAGGGAGGAACAGAATAATAAAGATTTACAATCATTCCAAATGCAGTCAAGCAAGGAAAGTGAAAAAAAATTGGAACAGGTAAGACAAACAGAAAGCAAAAATATAAATATTTAAATGAAACGTAAATGAACTAAATATTCCAATTAAAAGTCAGGTTGAATTTTTAAAGGTGCAGGTTGAAAGATACATATCTAAAAAGTAAGTATACAAGAAGAAACAGAAAAAAGTTAACATTCCTATAACTATTAAGGAAAGTGAATCCATAGTGAAAAACTGACCACAAGGAAAATTCCAGAGCTAATGGAATCACCTGTGAATTCTGCCAAATGGAAGAATTTGGAAGGAATGATGTCAAATGTACCCAAACCTTCAGTGGATAGAAAAAGTGGAAACACTCGCGATTTGTTTTATGAGGCCAATATAAACTTGATATCAAAAATCTGATGAGGATATTTTAAGAAAGAAACACTTCAGTCCAATATCACTCATGAACATAAATGAAGCAGTACTAAACAAATACTGGCATACAAATATAACAACGTGACAAGAGAAAAATAAAACTTGACAAAGGATTTATTTCATGAAGAAAAATTTCATTTAACATTAGAAATTCAATATTTCACCATATTAATAAAACAATGCCCTTCCATGGGAAAACTCTTGCAAAATAAAAGTTTTTTTCCTAACCTGATAAAAAAATATCTACAAAATACTTAGAGCAGATGTTACACTTGATATTTGGTGAAAACTTTCCCTCTGAGAATGGGCAATTCTGCATGATTGACATTTTGAATAGTCTCCCTCTAAAATTAGGAAAAAGATAAAGATGTCTACTTATTACCCTTTCTTATGTCATGCAAGAAGACATAAAAAATATATATATAAGGACTATAATAGAAGAAAAATTATTTTATTATTTTTCAGATGGACTGACTGAATACATATAAAATTCAAATGAATCTACAGATAATTTTTTGAAATAATATTTTAGCTTAATAGGGTTGCTGAACTGAAGGTAGTCAGAAAATGATGTTTTGTAAAAAATGCCTTTTACAATAAAATCTGCAAAGAAAATATCTAGGAACAAATCTAACAAAAGATGTGTAAAATTCTTATGCAGAATTTTACAAAATATTGTTGAGAGAAATTAAAGAAAACTTAAATATTCATGGACTGGAAGACTCAATTGATCTATAAATTTAATGCAATTCCATTAAAAATCTCAAGAAGTATGTGTGTGTGTGTGTGTGTGTGTGTGTGGTTTGACAAGTTGATTCTCATGCGTATGTAAATTGAAAGAATCAAGATTAATTAGACACTATTGAAAAAGAAAAACAGTAGGAAAACTTGCACTACTAGATGTCAATTTAAAGCTACAATAATTAGGGGACAATGTGGTATTCTTCCAAGAATAGACAGATCAATGGAATAGATTAGGGACATGCATTATGAACTATTAATTTATGAAAAAGGTAACAAAAGGGCAGAGCAGTAAGAGAAAAAGAAAAAAATGTGACTGAGAAAATATACTGACCATCATTCCTACTCAAGTTATCTGCAAAAATCAAATCCACAAAGATTATAGATCTAAATATGAAGGGAAATTAATAAAGTTTCTTGAAGATAACACGAAAAAGTATTTTTATTCTCTCATTGTGGGAAAATAATTCTTAAACAGGATGCACACAAAGTTCCTAACCACAAAGGAAAAGATTATTAAATTAGATTATGGTAAGAGTAGTACTTTCAGTCACAAAAAGACACCAATAAAGAGTGAAACCACAGAAGGGGAAAAGTGATTTATAACACATATAACTTACAACAGACTTAGGTCTACAATATATGAAGAATTTCCACAAATCAGTAAGTCAAAAAAAATCCAATAGATAAATGGGCGAGAGGCTTGAAGATATGAAATGGCTGTAAAGGTATGGAAAGGTGCTCGCTTGTTGTCAGGAAAATGGAAATTAAAACCGAAATAAAATCTACTACAAAGCCAAAGTGCCTAAAATTAAACAGGCTGATAGTGACAATGTTGGCAACAATTTAGGTCAAACCGAACTTGATGTTGTGATATAATAAGAAATATTATACTTGCTCTCTGCCCTTGGTTTCTGACATTGAGTTCCTGAAACCTTGTACACAGGAATACTAGGAGAATCTTTTGTTCTAATATTTGGTTTTTGGCCCCACCTCCTAAAACAGAGCCCCTAAGATAAGACCTGTGTTATTTCCTGAGCGATAGGAGCCTCTGACACAGTGTCCCTAAATCCCTTGAAATTTTCCCGGTGTTATGAGCATCTTCTGTTCTAAGGAGACAACTCTTGGTGGACTCCTGGGCAGCCTCAGGGCAGGGGCTGGTTGCCAGGGGACCCAACCATGGGATTAGAGGGTTGGAACTTTCAGCCCCACCCACTGACCACTGAGGGGAGCGGAGGGGAGGGGCTTAAGGTTGAGTTGATCACCAATGGCTGATGATGCAATCAATCATGCCTAAGTAATGAAGCCTCTAGAAAAAAACCCAAAAGGCCAGAGTTTGGATGAGTTTCCAGAGAGCAGAACACTTGTAGGTCCTGGAGGGCATTGGTGCTCCTCTCTCTCCACCCTTAATACCGTGTCCTATCCATCTCTTAATCTGGCTGTTCATGTATTCTTTGTGGTGTCCTTTATAATAAAATGATAAATGTAAGTAAAATTTTTTCCTGAGTTCTGTTAGCCATCCTAGCAAATTAATCAAATCCAAGGAGGGGATAGCCAAAACTTCGATTTTATAGCTGGTAGGTCAGAAATATAGGTGACAACTTACTACTTGTGACTGGCATCTGAAGTGGGGGCAGTCTTGTGGGACTGAGCCCTTCACATGTGAAATATGACTCTAACTCCAAGTAGAAAATGTCAAAATTGAATTAAATTAGAGGATGCTCAGTCCCTGGAGAACTGTTGTTGGGAGACATTTTTTTTTTTTGGAATGTTATAAGAATTTAATTTGATAGTATATATAAATCACTTGGCACATGATAGGCACCCAGAAAGGTGTAGCCATTCATAATAACAGTAAGAGAAGACACTACAGATTTTTTTAAAAGAGTTTCACAAGCTCCTACAATTGTGAATAGGTGCCTGCAGGAATACGGACCCCTTAAGCAGACAAAGTACTTTGGAGAAATAAGCTTCAGTACATCTTCAACTTTTCCCATAGAAAGTAGATTGGATATGGTTCAGAAATAATCTCTCGCTCCTCCTTGCTTCCACAGGAGGAGTGAGTTTACTTTTATGAATTGAAATTGAGCCTGATCATGTAACTTGTTTCAGCCAATGGGATGTTAGTAAACATGAGGCAAACAGAGGCATTTTATTTATTTATTTATTTTTACTAATCGGGAAAATACATTTTTATTTATTTACTTGTTTATTTATACTAGTTGGGAAAATACATTTCTATTTATTGATTTATTTATTTATTTTTAATTCAGGATATTATGGAGGTACAAACATTTTGGTTACATGAAATGCATTTGCCTTGCTCAAGCCAGGGCCACAGATGTGTCCTTCCCCCATACAGTGTGTCCTGTCTCCACTAGCTGTGAGTTTACTCACCTCATCCGCTCCATTGCCCACACTCTACCCACCCCCCCACCTGACTAGCACCCAGTAAGCATTACTACTATGTGAGCACCTTAGTGTTGATCAGTTAGTACCAGTTTGATGGTGAGTACATGTGGTGCTTGTTTTTCCATTCCTGTGATACCTCACTTCGAAGCATGGGCTCAATCTCTATTGGTGGGGAGAAATTTTGGTGACCAGAAGTGAAGTATTCTGCAGTGAGTGGTGTGGGAGTGGAAACAACACTTTGGTTTTTCCTATTTCTTATAAGAACATTCATACATTGCTGGTGGGAGTGTAAATTGATAAAAACACTGGAAATTATATTGTATCGGTTAAGTCAGACCACAATAATGTTGTGTGTCAATCAAAAATATCTTAACGGGACATACCAAAATGCACTGATTTAGCCCACATGTCTGGAGGCTGGGCTCACACGCTATCTACGCTAGGCTCTGCTACATTGTTGCAATCTGGGCAGGACTCAGCTCCTCATCTGGGCAGGACTCAGTTGATCTGTGCTGGGCTTAGTTGGGACAGTTCATCCGCTTGGTTCTGGTCCCATTGTCTCTCCTCCTTCGGAGAGTATTATCTTTCCTAATAAAATTTATCTTTGTCCAATAAGATCTACAGTGAGGGAAGATTTAAGTTTGACTGTACTAGGAGCAAATAGCGATTTGAGTTGGCTGAGTATAGTTACTTGAAGAAAGTATAATCTCAGTTCTTTAGAGCTATTACAAAATATTTGAGAGATTTGCCAAAAAACTAAAGAAAAAAAAAGGCAGGCAAAGAAATAAATATTAATTGTTCTTATTTTGGTAAAAGATTTTTAAATACTTGGCCCTTTCATCTTCTTCTAGAAAAGGAATAAATAAATATTGCATCCTTTTTCTTTCAAGTCTTTCCCTCCTCCCTATCATTTATTTACTATACACTAATTCTGAGTTTTCTAAAGTGTTTGAGTACTTTCTCGAGATTATACACACATTGTATCCCATACTCCAAGCTACATCTCTCTTACTCATTTCACTGTAATTATGAAAATATATAACTACAGCCAAAGTTTTTTTGAGTTAATTTTCTTCAACCTCTTTTTCTCAGTCTTCCAGGAAAGATGGAGAAAGCAGGAGGAAGGTGAGAGAATGTGGCTCAGCCTGGCTCTTACTCTGTTCTAGTGATGTCTGAGGTATTAACTTTGTCTTCCCTTTTAATTTAAGTAACGATAATGGGCTGTTTTTCAATATTGTTTCAGCTTCATTAACATGTCTGCCGTCTGCTGTAATTTCTTTTTCATTCTAACCGTGCTTTGAAGCTAACTTTACAAGCCTCGCTCCTGCTTCAGGCCAAACTTTGACTTTCTTTTTAACTCTCATATATTTTCTCTCCACTTATTTCCTATATTTTATTTTATATCTCACTGTGGCTCCTTGTTCTTCTATTTGCCGTTCTAGTACTGTTCTCCCCAATCACCCACATTTTGTGTTTTATGTCTTTCAATATCTCATTTCACGCTTATGAAAACTTTGTAGTGGACTTTAACAATAGTAATTCTCAATTAGGTATTTTTTCAAGTGCTACTTATGAGTGCTTATCCTGTCGCTGGCACTGGCCTAAGACTACCTTGCTTACTGCCCGGATAACCCAGTACCCCTACCCCACATGAATGAAGGATTCGAGGATATCACACTGAAATCCACCTTTGCTGGGTCCCTGGCACCGAAGCTCAACCTGTCTTCCCTCTGCACACCCTCTGCAAGCTTCCCTCATGCCCACAAAATCCCTCATTGTCCCACATTCTCTAAAAGTAGAGCAACCTTTCGTGGAGCCGCCATCTTCCAGTAATTCGCCAAAATGACGAACACAAAGGGAAAGAGGAGAGGCACCCGATTCGTGTTCTGTAGGCCTTTTAGAAAACATGGAGTTGTTCCTTTGACCACATACATGCGAATCTACAAGAAAGGTGACATTGTAGACATCAAGGGAATGGGTACTGTTCAAAAAGGCATGCCCCACAAATGTTACCATGCCAAAACTGGAAGAGTCTACAACGTTACCCAGCATGCTGTTGGAATTGTTGTAAATAAACAAGTTAAGGGCAAGATTCTTGCCAAGAGGATTAATGTACATATCGAGCACATTAAGCACTCTAAGAGCCGAGATAGCTTCCTGAAGCGTGTGAAGGAAAATGATCAGAAAAAGAAGGAAGCCAAAGAGAAAGGTACCTGGGTTCAACTGAAGCGACAGCCTGCTCCACCCAGAGAAGCACACTTTGTGAGAACCAATGGAAAGGAGCCCGAGCTGCCGGAACCTATTCCTTATGAATTCATGGCATAATAGGTGTCTCACACTTTGTGAGAAGCGACAGAAAGGAGCCTGAGGTGTTGGGACCTGTTCCCTGTGAATTCATGGCATAATAGGTATAGCACACCTGTGAGAAGCAAAAGAAAGGACCTTGAGCTGCCAGAATCTATTCCCTATGAATTCATGGTATAGGAGACAAACCTAATAAAAGCTGCTGGACTCTAAATAAATAAAAAAATAAAATAAAATAAAATAAAAGTAGAGCAGCAAGATTTTGGGGCCTCTCTAGACCCCATTGTGTGATGCATCAGCTGTGAGCTAGTCCCTGCATCTCCCTTGGTAAAATGCTGAGAGCGTGCGGTTTCCACAGATCATTCAGCCAATCATCTGCCTTTAAGTCTTCTTGATAAAGCTTGCTTTGTGCTTGCATCACGTATGATAGGTGTTTGCCTTCACCTACAACTCCACAACATGGAACATGACCAAAAATGTGCCTGCCCTCATGGAACCTCAATGGGTTAGAGATACTATGAAAATAGAGATCAAATTTGTTTTAGGTCCTCAAATGTCATTTGTATTTTTGATTTTTGCTTGGTAGACTGATTTGGATACCTCTAGTTTATTCACATCCTGGTTCCCTGGTCCCCTGGTTCCCATCTTGATTCTGTTCCATGGTCATAGATGACACCTCTCGCCAAGTCACCCACCTTGTGCACCTGTAGGCACTGGAAGAAGCAAGTTAAGAAAGTAAATAGATTTGCTCCAATTCACAAAACCATTGACTAATAAAACATCTGCAGCCAAGAGTCAGTACCATCATCTCCTTACATGAGAAGCAAAAGCTAGTATTTGCCTCACTGAGACTTCCTTTTTTTCTTTCCTATCTAATTTATAGGAATTATAAATGAGAAGAGGCAAAGGGGTTCTAAAACTTTGATATATAGAAACTGATAACTTAAATTTTTAAATATTTATTATTAGGCTACAGTTTTCCAATATAATCGCCTAACTAAAATAATAAGCACAGAATGGATGAGATTAATTATAAGTAAAAATCTTTTCAGGAGAAACTAAGATATTCATTCAGTCACTTATTTATTCATTGATTCACTCGTAAAACAAATTTCAAGGAAGAAGAACTGTATAAGCCAAAGCTGAAGGACTTGGGCGAGGGCAGAGAGAAGAAGCAGTGGTAGGAAGAACACAAAGATCAATGAAACAAGTTTCCCGTCCTCAGAGAGTTCATAGCTTAGACTGAGGTGCATAGAGGAAGCACATTACTCATAGTGTCTTGTGACCAGTGCCATAGTAGAACATGCAGTACATTTTTCCAGTTCTAGGACACCCTTGATGGGTTGTGGCCTCTCTTAAGTTAATAGGAAAAAAAAAAACAGTAACAACAAACATCAATCTAGGTTATACGTTTTTAAGGTAAAACATTGACTGCAAGATGTTCATCCACAGCTCTGAGTGGAAGTTTTACAGACATTTATGATAACGCCCATCCCTAGACTAGAACATCTCTGCCATTCCACACTCAATTTGGTTGGCTCTAGTCTCATTATAGTAACAATCTGCAACCCCTAAACAGTCCTGGTGTTTCTCTTTGTACCTTGTGTACACACCATGAAACTACCAGCACTGCAAAATTCCTCCTCTGGTGGTGGTTGGTCCTGCCATCTAGGTGTAGGAGTGAAAATACTCCACTTCCATCATCTTAGGGTCCCAGCTGGGCCCAAGAATTAAACTGGCATAACATAGATTAACAGGAGAAAAGCATAATGCAAGTTTTACATGACACAGAGGCCCTCATAAGAAAACGAAAGCTCAAAGAAAGAGTGTCAGTTACCTATATACAGAATTGGACAAAGAATGGTTATGAAGAAGCAACTAAGTTATGTGGGGAGGGTTAAAAGGTAAGAGTTGTTTTTAAGAAGGTCTGTATAGAATGCTCTCGGTTTTGACTTCACATCCTTGAGGATAAGAATGTTGCATCTTTTTGGTATACAAAGGGCGTCTTTCACATGGGAATTTCATCTTCTGCATTTAAGAAACAGCACAAAGGTCAAAGTGATCTTTTCGCATCTGCTGCTTTTCAAGTGTCTTTAACTTAAATAGCCAATATGCCAGAATAGCATTTTTTAACCCTTTCTCAAGCATAAGAGCTACTGTGTTAGATTCATTCGTGTCCATCTAATGTCTTTTCTTCACTGTCAAAGTTAAAGCATCCCAAAGATCATTTGTAAGTCAACATAGCAAGCAAGAGGAGTGTGAAGATTGTCAGCTCTGGTTACCTAACTGCATTTCTGCTAAACAGTCCAAGCTAATACAGGACGCAGGATGATGGGGGTGTGGCTCTGATCCCAGGTAAATGAATAAGGGATGTTAGAAAAATCATCACTTACCTTAGAGGGTTCTGCCCGAAGGAACATAAGGGAGAGCTAGACAAGTAGAGAGGCAGAATTACCCTGACACTAATGAAGCTTAAATTCTATGACCTCTCCCTGTCATAGGACCCTCCAGGGCCTTGAGAGGGGCCCTGCCAATGTGTTCACTTCATCATAAGTAAAAATTACCAAGTTAATGATATTTCAGCAGCAATGGTTTAAGACTGCTATCTTTTTCTCATCCTGCATATATTTCCCCATTCTTTGATTGACTTTGGAGTGATTTCAGAAATCTGGAGGATCAGCCAAATGGGAAGTTGACTTGGAGAGAGTGGATTAGGTCTATAAGGTTCACAAGCACTTCCATGTATCTAAGTCACTGCTAGCCATCCTGGCATAGGGATGGTCCAGGAATACGAGGGCTGTCTGGAAAGTATCCAGCCATAATTTTCAGAATTTTTCGTATTACGTGGCTGGGTACTTTCTGGGCAGCCCTTGTACTTCTGAGAGTCCCCTGGAGTGTTGCTCACCCAATATTGTGGGCAAAGATAATCTCATTGGAAAAAACAATACCTCAATAATACTTGAAGATGTTGACCACTTTGGTAGTTTGTAGCAGTTATGTTTTCTACTGGATTCGTCTCATAGTGTGCTAATTCTAACCACACATGCCAATTTGAGTTTTTCTTAAGTGTGAAGCGATGTTCTGCCCCTGATAAAGCTGTTGAAGCTTTGCAACAATGGGTAAAATGACATTTTAGGGGCTCTATAATATATTCAGAAGATTTTAAAGAGAATGCCAAATATGAAATAGTTTGTGAAATTATAATCTAATAAGTTTATAAAGCTTGAGTACAACATTTTAACTGTATTTCAAAAAGGCATTTTGCAATATTGCAGTAAAATAAGTGAGAAATTACAGACTTCTGATTAGGATGTACATGAAGTACACTTTCTTTCTCCTGAACCTGAAGATTATTAGGATGCAATAATTAATGAGCTATGAACTAAAAGTGATAGATATAACTAATAAAATTACTAGAAAATATTCTAATATATAAAAACAAATTTTAACACAAAATTTTTAAATCATTTCAAGGGCAGTCACTCCTTAAGAAAAAGATAATTTTGGACAGAAGTAGAGTAGATTCCTGGATATTTGCTAGTCCAGTTAATGAAGTGCTAGGGATCATATAAATACATCAGAAAAATATGGAAATTTTTTCTGCAGTGATACAAAATACTAGCATTGATAACTTTGTCATAAAAATTATAATATGTCTATTAAACAAAATTATCAAAGACAAGCTGGTAAATAAATGCCTTTAATTCAGAGTGTTTCAAAATAGTTACTGCTCAAAAGACCCTGAACTGGCCTGAAATCTTGAAGCTAACACGTAAAAGAAACTTGATAGAGCTTTTTACAAATATGACTACTATCTTTCAAATGTATTAGATAAAACCAAATACTAGTTGTGAAGCTGAAAGGAATTTTTCTAAATGTTCAATAAAACAAATTCAAAATCAAGTTTAATCAACAATAACAGAAATGATTATCTTTTTTCTCTATATGAATTATATTTAAAACATTATGATATAAAATGTAATCAAAGAGTATACAGCAGAAAAATTAGAAAATAAAGAATTATAGAGGTATATATGGCATTTAATAAAAACATTATATTTCAGTACTGGTGATATTTGAGATACTTGTCAGCATTTTAAAACTTGTGAATTTTTTGTGATGTATTTTCTCATTCAAAATAAATATTCACTATTACACTAAATTTTGTATATGTCATTATGTATTCTACTTGCTAAAGAAGGCTCCCCTCCCTCTAAATTATATAAGCTTCAGGCTTTGTAAAATCTTGTTCTGCCCCTAATGTGGTGTGCATTTGAGAACAAATGAAGCTCAGCCCCATTTCTAAGCCTGCCGAACGTCAGTTGCTGTGAGAGAGGAAGCATGTAACTTTGTGCCCCTTGAGTTAAACCTTGAAGGATAAAACAAAGTTTCCTAGCTTTGGTGATTCTCCAATTTAAGCCTGCATCAAAATCACCTGGAGGGCTTTGCAAAATACAGATTGCTGGGCCCCACCCCAGAGAGTATGATGATTCTGTAGGTCTGGGGTGAGGTCCAGGGATTTTCTAACAAGTTCTAACAATTTTTTAGTTAAGTTCCCAGTTAATGCCACTACTGCTGGTCTGGGGCCCACACTTTGAGAACCACAGCCTCAGTAAACACAGCCCCTTCTACATGAAGGTTAGCTCCTTTATTTATGCTCTTGGTCCCATGCCTCTCATTCACTGGGGGCTCCAAGAAGTCTCCCCACTCTCACAGTATCCATTTCTCTATCTATACTGGGTAACTCTCACTGATTTATAATCTTCACAACACGAAATCTAATAAACTTTCATCAGCTCTCACATCATGTGGCCTAAGCAGCAGAGAATTTGATGCCTCTCTCCTTCTAGAAACTCTGGATTTCCATGGTACCACGTGCCCTTAGTTTTACTACTAACTCAGTGGTCACTCATTGCTCTCCTTTGCTGGTTTCCTCCTCCTCCTCACCCCTAAAATGTAGAGTGTCCCAGAACTCCTTCCTTAAATCTCTTCTCTAATGTGCTCTTTCTTCATTGGTGGTGTAATCCACGAATTTACATACCATATCCCTCAAACTCCCAAGTTCATATCCCCAGTCTAGAATTTTTCCCTGATATTTAAACGTGTATATCTAATTACTTGCTCACATATCTATTATCAAAGGTAAAACCATCACAAACTGAACTCCTTGTCTTCCCTGTAAATATTTTTCATCTGCTGTCTTCTTTATCACAGGTAGAGGCAACTCCATCCCTCCAGGTGTACAGGTGAAAAACCTTGGGGTGATCTTTCATACCTTAGAGTTCCTGCAAAACGCATCCAGAATCTCACTACTCACCACCTCCACCACCACCAGCTCAGTACGTGCCACTTTCATCTCCCCTGGAGCATTGCACGTGGTTCCTGCCTGGTCTCTGCTATTCTCAACAAAGCAGCCAAAATGATCTTTGAAAAACACAGACCCGACTATGTTATTTTCCTGCTCAAAACCCTTCCTGTTTTTAAATTTCAGTTAGGATAAAAGCCAAACACTTTGATTTTTAAGGCCCTATGTAACGGCCCCTCACTCTTCCAGCCTCATAACACATTATTTCTCAGTAGAAGACCTCATCTTCCACTGATTTTCTGCTCACTCATTTCCCTATACCCCCTCCAGCCTCCTTGCCGTCCCCTAGGCTGTATTGCTCTTCCCATGTGGCTCATGCTCCGTTTCCTTCATGTTATTCCTCAAATGTCCTCTTAACGTTGCAACCTTCCCGAACTAATTTAAATTTGCAAGCCACTTCCCCAGCACATTCTATATCCTTATCTTGCTTTATTTTCTTTGCCGTGTGCATAACTTTCTAAAATACTAAATGACATGCTTACTTTGTTTTTTATTGCTCTTCTCCTACTAAAATACCAGCTCCCTGAGGGCAGGGGATTTTATATCTTTGCTCAGCGAGTTGCGTACAGACCCTGTAAAAGTGCCAGGGATATAGCGGGACAGAAAGATGGATGGAATTTGTTGAATGAATGAATGGTCAGACAATTCTAGGTACAGGGAACAGCATATAACCTTAGAGTATATATTATAAAGCATAGGGTATTAAATGAATGCGAGGAAGTTCAATATCGCTAAGGCATGCTAAATGCAGAGCTGAAATTGGAGCGAGCAAAAAGTCAGGAACAATGGAAATGTGGAGGTAGCAAGGGGAGATAAACTGAGAGCATCCAGGAATCTGTGGATGGATTCTGAGAGTGTCACTCAAGCTCTTCGGGGAGCTGGCCCCATAGCATATGGGTAGATCAACTGGAAATGAAAGTGTAGGCTTGGTGCATGTCATGGATAGAGGAAAACAGAAGAGACCGTAAACACGGGCAGGGACAAGATCCTGAGCATGGGTCCAGTGTAACTCAAGGTTCTGCTGCCGGGATAGCTCCAAATCATCAACCTTTGGGGATCATCCTTTCATTAGAAATCAATAAAATAGCTCCAGTCTCCGGTTTCCATATGCAAGAAACCCAATACTCCCTCAGGCACTCCATGAACACGCAGGAGGCTAAAGTTTAGGCCTGGTGACCACTGCTACTATTTTCTTCGAAATTCCTTTTCTTGATAGTGGAATTTCTTGGAATTTCCTTTTCTTGATAGTGAGGAAATTTTAAAGGACTTCAAGTGGATGATAACATGATTTTTTTTTTTTTAGTTATTAAATTAAGGCTAGTTGAAGTGAGGAGAGAGGAGCATGAATTTCAAGGAGGTAAAACTGACGGCGGTGGGATCATGTGGGATAAATGCTGCAAAGTCAAAACATGGAGAAGGTGATGTTGATGAATGAAAGAGCCCAGAAAGGGCCCATGGCAAAGGAGGGAACACATGCTTCATGTAAAGGAAGCGGCTACCAAGTCAGTAATAATAGTCGTACACTTGAATGTAGCCAGCACTTGTCCCTAGAGTCATGCAGGACAAAGTATGCTCCGCCTTACTTGGGGGCCTAGTTCCAGCTAATTGTTACCATGAAAAAAATACAGGTCTAATGTTTCCAAGTACTGCAAATTTGCAATGTTTCAAGACAACTGAGCATCTGACATTTTATGGAAATCTATTTCTAAACAAAGGTAGCACATTCCATTTTTGCTAAGCTGTCAACATTAGTTCCCAAACAAAACGCTTCCTCCAGCTGGATTTGACCTGCTGGTCACCAGTCTGCCACCCCCGAGCTGGGAGCTGCACGCAGCTATCCAGGTGAGAGATGATGGTGGCCAGATATGAACCATGTTCGTGGGACTAGAGTGCAGGGCCACAGGGAGCCACCAAGCAGGCCACCATAGCTCCTAAATTCCTGCAAGATACTGTGGTGCCCCAAACACGACTCTAGCTCTTAATGGGAATAATGGGAAATGAGTTGTAGTAGTGAACATTGTGTCAGGAAACAATGTCACCAAGCCTGAAACTTCCATTGGCCACCAAGCACTATTATTAACCAGAGGTGCTTAGAATGTACCCAAGTGTTTTCTCCACTACGCAAGGCAGCGAGTGCACTAACACACAACCGAGGAAGTGCTGGCCTGGAGAACAGGATTCCCACAGTGGCCATGGTGGATTGGACACTTCTAGACACTCAGTTCAAATTTACTCTCATTCTATATTCACTAGGCAAGCATTTTTAGTATTTGAATTTGGTTTCCAAAGAGGTTTACATATGAGAAAGAAGTTGTGTTCATCAACTCGCAAGGGAACTTCAAGATCACAATTCACACGTCATGAATTGTCACCCTGATTTATTTGTCATCTTATTTTAAATTTGATCACCATGAGGAAGTGAAAGAAATTGAGTTCCTCCTTCTGCAAGTCTAGGGGTTAATAGTATAACCTGCATCCACACTGCCTGGGTTGAATCTCAGCTTCTCTGTTCACTAGCTATCTGTCCTCACCAGGCAAATTTTATAACCTCTCTTTGCCTTAATTTCCTCATGTGTATAAGGGAAAGTAGGAGCACTTACCACATGGAAATATTGAGAGAAAATGAGTTAACGTATGTAACGTGTTAAGAAGAGCACCTCAAACGTGCCAGCAATCCTGATGATTACCCTACATACCTCCAAAGGATTGTTCAGGGGTAAATAAGATAATAGACATAAATATACTTATCATGAGGGTAAGAGTTCTGCTGCCTTAAGGATCATATTAGACCAACTGCTTAGCGCTTAACTGTGACAACACCTGAAAGTAATAAATTTCCCCAAAACCAGTTCTCTGTAGACCTGGCTAAATTTTTATCTGTACATCATATTGAGATAAAATTAAAATATCTTCCAATAGCAGATTATATATATGTATACACATACAAACATACAGATATACAGTATTACTCATAAACCCAGTAAGATGAAACATTATTGATCAAGACTTTTACAAAAGCCCATCTTGTTCTGTGATCCTTTTTGTTGTGTCTGTTGAGATCACAGAATCCAGCACTTGCATTCAATACACCTATGTATGTATGTATGTGTTCCTTCATTTTATAAAGGTTGAGTATTCAATGTGGCATAACTTAAAAAATATTTCCAGAACATCCTCCTATTTTGTACATTTTATTATTGTCTGCATTCCCCCCCCCCTTTCAATTTTAACAGATTATTTCCTACATTTGTTTCACATTTTACCAATAATATCAAACTTACTATTGAACAGTCTACATAATCTACTTGGTAAAGTTAGAATCGGTTTCTCTACCTTTTTAATGAGTTCCACAATAGGAATAAATTACTATATTAATTTTTTATGTACTGATATGGATGTTCATTAGAATTGATAATAATACACTGTTAGATGAACATGCTTTATTCTGTTATTAAGTCGTTAGACAGTTTCACCTGTATACCACAACTATTTTTTGCCTAGTAAAATGTATTTTTTAATATCATTCCACTAATTTATAGGAAGACAATATTCTTTTTGATATCATTATTTTTCCATGATAAAATTTTTAGACAGCAATTTAAAAAAGTATAGTGACCTGTAAAGTATGAGAAATAATATTAACAATTTAAATACTTTAAGACTATTTGTAAGAATTTTAATAAAAATATAGATTATTGAATGTCTTATACCTTCCTACACCATATTTATTAGACACTATTCATTAATTCTTTCAACAACCCTATGAAGTAAATATTATCCCAGTTTTACAATGACATGGAAGTCATTGACACTCTGAAAAATTAAGCTAAATTTTTATTAATATCACTGATTATAGATGAAGAAACTAAGGATTCAGAAAATGTAGTGATTGTCCCAAGACTGTGTGGTCAGCCCAGAGTAGCTCTAGATTCAAAGAATTCCTAGTCATCTGTGCTCTGGGGAGAGGTACTACGATTTTATCTATTAACTAGCATCTATCAATTATGAACTTATTGCATCTAGAATCCCTAGCACCCCTGTTTTTGTGTCCAGAAAACTTGCATTCATTGAATTCTTGGGAAACCTAATTATATTGTAACAAACATATATTTCTACATTTAAAAAAAATCTGTACATGTGTTTCTTTTCTAAACTCTTGAATGAGTAACACATAAGAAAACTCTGTCGAGGGTTCTGTAGCCAAAGCAAAGTTTGAATGATCTTCCTGGACTTTTGAGATTAGCCCTGATCTTTACTATCACATCATTCCAGCACCAGAAAAATCTTTGTTACAGATGTGGATACAAGAAAGATGAGGTTATGATGTTAATTGGAATACAGATGTTCAGTGGATAGAAAGGCTGCTGATGTGGATTGGATGCAGATAAAGGAAAGTCTAACTGTGCCTCACTCTACTAATTAGCTCCTCAAAGACCATTGGAGGTAGTGTGAAGAAGTCTACTCTGCTATTGCCTAGGCTGGCTAATAAGAAGTGTTTGTAAAAGGTTAATAAAAAGGTTAATGGAGAAGCTAGTGAAGGTCTTTCATCATCAATTCAGAATAAAGTCTATAACATTAATTTTTTCTGAAGTTTTTTTTTTCTATTATAGGTGCACTTCCATATAACATAGATGAAAAAAGTCATAACTTGATGGTAAAAATATGTTTATTAGAAACTAACATTAAGTTCCCACACTATCTGTAGCTATTCTAATTGCCATCCCATTAAATATTTAAATGCCATTGAAATAATAAATTTTCTTCTCTTTAAAATGTGGCTTTTTAATTGAAAGAAAAATGTACAAAGGCATTGGGATATTTTATTAATGGCTATCCAACTTCATTGGAAGTTTAGAGCCTTATTTCTTATTTCTAACTTTCCTCAGTTCAGGAAGATGTAGATTTTCTTGGCAACAGTTGCTGTGTAAAATATTCTGAGATAGAATTTTTTATCATAATTAATAATAGATGAAAATTTCTGAGTTTTTGATGTTCTAAACTCTATGCTGTTTGATTTATGGTGTCTTTATAGTTGTTTTTCTAGTAATTCACAGCCTCTTCCTGTTGGTATAAGGGTTAGTCATCTTTTTTCTTTTAGATGGATCTGATACATTTTTCCTTTTTTCCCCCCGTATCTTCATGTCTTACTTGTGTATATATTTTAATAACACAACCAATTCTACCATAATGAGACTGAACTGCAAGTTTTCTAAGTTTCAAGTGGAAGTTTTAGCATGTCAGTAGACAACTACCAAAGCACTCTTGCTGTATGCATCATTGTCATTTAAACACTACCGGAGATATCACAGGACTTTTAAAACTTATTTCCAAAATAGGCATGCATTCTTGTGGCAATTATTAAAGTGAATATATATAAACCTCATTAATTGTAAAGGGTTCAGCACAAGTGCTTGCACAATATTATCTCTGCATTTTCCTTTTTATTGATTTAATTTGGGGGTAGTTATTTGGGGCCATTTAAAATGGGCAGTTGAGATGTAGTTGCAATTCATAGAATGCAGACAGGGATTTTGAAAAAGCTCACCATCGAAAAGCAGCCATAGAGAATATGGCTGCTAAAATGTCTTTCTTTTTTTTCTATGGAATCTCTCTCTTTCTTGAAATATAGACTCTCTAGCAGGCAGAAACAAGGTAGGTTTTTATCATATGCTCCCTTCCCTGTGTCTTCTCGCTTGCTGATGTCTGCAATCTGACTGCCAATTTGCACCTCTGCGATGGAATAACTTTATTGTTTTGATGTCCTATTATCAATTTGCACTTATAAAGACATGCAATGTGTGTTACATTTATTGTTGCTCTTCTGTGCATTTCTATGAAAATGTATAACTCTCTCTGCTTATACTATACAGGGTTGCAGTCAAGGCAGAGCTTGTTTTTTTTTTCCCCCAGCTATCTACATCTCAATTTATAAAACTGTGAGGTTTGTTAAATATTTTGGAAAAAAAAAGCCATGAGTCATGGCTAAGTATAGTTATTCTGATGAAGCCTAGCATGACTGACCACTTTTATTCTTCATCATTATAACTTAATAAATAGCCATTTATTTTTCTTCTGATAACCTCAGGCAATAATATTCTTTTGTAAATTTGGCCTTGTAAAAACCATGCTTGGGTGGTCTATGATTACTGCTATATAGTCAGGCAATTCTCAGTTAGTAATTCTTTTTCAAGAATTAGAAAAATGTTTAGTGAGAAAATAGGTTCTTTGCAAACTGCTGCATTTCTGAATGTTCATTGGGAAATAAAAAAATTATGCCCACTGTAAATTGAAGCATTTCCATTCTCAAAATGTGAAAATCATTTTCCTGGAAGCCTAAATTGGCCAAGTAGTCACTACAGTTCCTGATACACACCTGTGTTTCTTTGTGATCGTTGCCTATCCTGCAAACAGCTATTTTCACATCGGTATTTTTGGTTCGAGCACCTTTCTGGAAATGCTCTATCTGTCTTGAAAATCAAAGTTCCATAGTTAAAGACCATAACAAGGTGAAATGTGATGTTTCCATTCTTCCTAGTCTAAAGGGAGTGAGATCTTAAACAGTAAGTGAGGGCAGAAAAATTTGAGTAAAGAACTAACACTAATTTTAAGGAAAGCATGGGTCCAACTCTGAATAACAGCATAAGCCTTTACAATGTATGTTGATTGGGTGCCTGAACCTACCAATGAGGGAGTGAATGGTGAGTTGTGTGAGTTTGTATATAGGTGTATGCTTAAATACACCAGGGAGTGTGGGGAAATAAACCACACAACAGATTGTTTACATGTAAAACACAGATCAATACTTGATAGTTAGAAGAAATAATTGAAAAGTTTATCTAAGATTTACTACTAAGCCAAAATAAATCAGTAAATGTTAATATAAAGAAACATAGTTCCCTGATATCGACTCTCACTGTATTTTATTCAAGCTTTAATTTTTGTTTACTTTATTAAATACATTGCATTGTTTATATATTTATCCTATACTTGTACCCTGTCACTGAGATATTAGGAGGTTTTAAAAATACAATGTGCCAAGAATAATATGAAAGTTTTCAAACATACAAATATTTTGTAAATGTTCATCATGAAGGCCCTCTAGATATGGTTAGAGATTGGGAATAATCTAAATAAAAAATTATTTATTGATTGAAATGTTTAAGAAGATATGGTAAAGATTGGTAAGTTCATTAAACTGTGAAAAGGAAAAGCTTGTGTTAAGATCTATGTCCTGGCCACACCACTAACAGCATGATCCTGACAACGCTCTTTACCACCCTGAACGCTGAAACTTTACCACGTCTCTACGCTGAAACTGAACTTGAATGACAAGTTCCCTTCTCATTCTCATGTTCTGCTACCTTGTTAGATCACAGTGTACACGGAGGAAATGTGTTCTGATTAATAACTAAAAGCACGCTTAACATCAAAATACCATTTCGGCACGTTGATTACTCTTCTTTCCAGCAAAACTCTCCTTGAGTTTCTCAAACCTCATCTGTTTGGATTTCCCGTTCATCCTAAACCCCTGCGCCTGTGCTTTTACTCGTACCTCTCCCCACAGCTAGGATATGGTTCACCCTTTTTCAAAAATGCAGCTATAACCTCACCAAACCCAGGAAGCTACCCTGGAATCCAGCAAAACTAAAAGTTTCTTGACACTGTGGGCCAGGTGTCATTAACCCATATTAGAAATTTATTCTACAGCTGAGGAAGATTTTCCAGATATGAAGGACAGATTGAGGGCAGTTGTATGACCAAAAACTAATCCTACTGGCCCTGTCCATCCCTGCTCAATGGGAGATTTCACTTGCTTTGTGGCATCTACAGTTACCATGCCTAAACCATTCATGTGAAGTAGGTACGTGGAAAGAATTTTTGCCCTCATTTAATCAATGAGGAAACAGAAACAAAAATAATTAATAGGCTCATCAAAAGTCACAGCCTCTGGTTCTGAGCTTCCAAGGTCCTATTGGTTGGCCTTTTAGAACATTGAACAAGAAATTGCCATCTCTCCATGTGGCCTAAATGTATAAAAACACGTGTAAAATCATGTGATTCTCCAATTTAGCTAAGCATAAAAGATACCCTATGACCTATTAGAATATGATAAAAGGCTTCTGTAAACACATTATTCAATTAATCCAGGACACATTTATGGAGCCTCCAGCAAGGGAGGCATTGCAATTCAGATATTGAGGACAGAAAATAGGACAGATATTGAGGACAGAAGCAAATTGCTCCTGGCAAGACTTTGGAAGATACGCTAACTTATTTCATGTCGGCTCAATTTATTACTCACACAGCATCATTATACTTAAGGACTTATAAAGTGTTTATTTACACATACTGTTATGCTAAAGAATGTATGAAGCAATGCAGAAGGAAACTGTTCCTGCCCTTCAGAAGCTTTCCATGTATGTTAATTTAATCCCACCTCTTCAATTTAAAATAAATATTTAAAACACCTAAATTGGATGAATTAGTTTGCATATTCATAAGCCAATTATATTTTTCCAGTGTATTTCTGTAAAACAACTTTAATCCAATCTACCAGTATTGAATACAGCATATAGAATGCTATCCAAAATTTATGTTCTAAGCATAAATGTAGGTTTCTTGATTAAAATATTTTTATTGTCTTCCATACAGTACTGCAGAGCTAATTTTTAAAATATATATAACTGAGTAAAAATTTGTAGGCATTACCTGAAAATATTGAACCAAGCCTTAAATAACTTGACTACCATAATACCATGTTTCTAAAGATTCTTTACTTTAACATCTAAAGCTATAAATGTCCTCGCTCTGTTAGCCCTCTTTTAAGAGAAACTGGCAGAAGTTGAAAATTTAATATCTGAGAAAAATTTAAATCTACATTTCTGATAACTGCTCATATTTTAAGTTTAATACATGCACTAGTTAGAAACACAAAAATTGGTCAATTAAAAAAGTGAACGCTCTTTGAAGTTCCTTTGTAAAAAAAAGACAGTCATTATTTCTGAAGAATTTAACCTGAAGTTATCTTCATTAAAGGCCAAAGACATACTCATCACACCTAGTAATTATTGTTTCCTCTTTATCTCTAAAAAAATATCCCGGAGAAAGGAAGTATGTCAGGAGCTCGGGAAGGAAGAGGAAACTTGGCGGAGAAGGAACACACAGCTCACTGGCATAGTTCTGAGGAACATGTGGGCTGTGGGCAGGGAGGTGACTTAGGAGAATTGCTTCAAATATAAAGACGGGGTAGAGGTCAGACCGAGCAAGTTTCAGAAAATACTCAGTGTCTTTTTCCATCTGAAATAGGGCCTCCAAAGTCAAGAATTCTTTATTTTCATTGTATCAGTCTATATGCTACAGAGAGCTCATCAGAATTTGGGAATAAATAACTTCAGCAAATGTCACCCATCTGAAATTGAGGCAAATAAAAATCAACATAAAATGGATAGGCTTTGCCATCTGTAGCAGTAACTCATCTTGAATTCCTTCATCTTGAATTGCTGAAGGAGAGCAGGGGATTCCCCATTTCCGACTGTTAAGGTTCCAGGGTGTCATCCATAACCAGTCAAGGTGACCATGTCAGAAAGACATGATAGACCTCCACCAGCAGCACGGGTGCCGGTCCCAGTGAGCTGGCTTCAGCAGTGGCCATGCTCAGGGCTTCACCTGCAATGACTTGTTTTACTTCAACAACATAAAGGGTGGATTTTTTCATCGATCTCTTTGGTGCCTAACCAAATTGCAGAATGTGTACAAGCACGCATAACATGTACAGTGCTACAGTATCTATAGGACAGCCAGAGTACTATTGGGCCAGCAACAGAGAGCACCTCACTGGCTGTTGCATTTCATTTTCCTCTACGATATGAGGAAAGAACCTGCCAGGGACACTGAGATGAAGTCCATCATACCATTACCTCATACTCTGATGCTTGAAGACACTAAGTGAACATGGACAGTGCTCTTAGGCAGATGCTCCAAGTATTTTATAGACAATATTATTTTCGTTGGATGATCTTAGAGCTCTATTAGGAGAAAAGTAATCATTTAGGTTTTACAGACTTCAAGAAAATACAGATTGTAAACTTATTTTTAAATCTCATTGTTCCCAATGAACAACACTAAATACCTACTGAAATTGTTCATAAAATTTAATTTAAAAAGTGGCTAGGTAAAAAGGAAACATTTCACAATCATGGTTTATAATATTCAATCTATACTAGAGAAAAACTGGTTCCAATCTCCTTAATTCTGTGCCTGACAACCCCTTCTGCACATATATGTTTTTTTAATTTTTGTATCAAACCATTAATTGAAGTTTTAAAAGCATATCTGCAGGCTGAGTGTACTGGTTCATGTCTATAGTCCCAGCACTTTGAGAGGCCAAGGCAGGAGGACCGTTTGAGGCATAGAAAGCCCTTGTCTCTACAAAATAAATAAATAATAAATAAATTTTTAAAATTGGCTGGGTGTGGTGGCACGTGCTGGTAGTCCCAGCTACTCAGGAGGCTGAGGCAAAAGGATCGATTGAACTCAGGAGTTTGAGGTTGCTGTGAGCTATGATTGGGCCACTGCACTCTAGCCTGGGCAACAGAGTGAGACTCTGTCTCTCTAAAAAAATCAAAAACAAAAACAAAAAAAGTATATTTGCAATGTATAAATCTAAGATGTATAATAAAATATATTGTTGACTCTAAAAAAAAAGACATGACTAAAATGTGAAAGACAACCACAATCTGCATATATTTGGATGACAAACAAAATAGATAATTTTATATTAAGAATTTTCCCTCTCTTTTTTTTAGGGGAAAATGTGCTCTTGACATTTACTTGATCAATTTTGGTACGTTAAGCAGAAATATTTTAGAAGTGAGAAAAACGGCTCCGAGTAGACGTCCATCCCCACAGTTCCAACGACAGTTCTGTTCCAGTCACCAATGAGCTCAATCCTGCCAAATCAATTCCATGTCCAACCTCACTTAGACTCTCTGCAGCATTCACCTTCCTCCCCCTTGAGGCATCTCTTTTTCTAAAATACTGTGACACCCCACTTACCGGGTTTTTTCCCCCTCACTGGGTATTTTATTTCATTTTCCTTTGCTGACTCCTTTACTGCTCAACCTCTAAATATCAATACTCCCTGTTGCTTGATACTTTGTCCCTTTTTTCCAGTATCTATATATTCTTTCTACATGATCTCACTCAGATCCATGGTTTTAAATACATCTCTATTCAGATGACATTCAATGTTACATTTCTAAGGCTGAGTTAAGGATTTGTGTATCCTTATGTCTATTTGACTTATGCTTAGATTTATGCTTACATCAGTAATATGTATCTGAAAGTTAACAAAACTGATAACAAAATTTTCATGCCCTAATCTGCTCCATCTCAGCACATGGACTTCTCAAGTGATCAGGTAATAAACTAAAGCATATCCCTGATTTCCCTCTCTGTGCCTCACAGATACAGTCTGCTGGTCTAATTCCAAAGCATATCCTTAATCTGTCTACTCACAACTCAACCAATTCAAAGATGCCAAGGGCCCTATGAAGTCCCTGCCACTGGGCTATTGCATAGGCCTGTGTAATTGATCGCCACTTCCCTTCTACCTCCCTCTACTTCTTTGAGATCTTTCAAATATAAATCAGATAACATCTCTTCCCTGCTTAAGTCTTCATTGCCTTCCCATTGCAGTCAGAAGGGAAATCCGGGACTTACCTTAGCATCCAGGACCCTGGTCCCAGAGAAATTCCATGACTTCATCTTGCATTGTTCCTCCCCTCCCTCACTAGATGTGACCTTTTGTGCTTTCAATCACGCCTAGCTCATGCCTGATTTCTGGGTTTTCTGCTTGCTGTCCTCTCTCCCAGTGGTATTCCATCCCCAGATGATATCAGCATCAAATTTATTCATATCATTCAACTCTCATCTCCTATCTACTTACTCCAGAAGGCCTTTCCTGACAACCCAGGCTGAAGTGACCTTTCCCCAATCTGACTCTTTCTCATCACATTACCATGTTTTGTTGTCTGCGTGTTTCATCATAATTTGGAATCATCTTGTTCACTTATCTACTGGCTTATTTTCCATCTCCCTCTCTATGTCATAAGCTCCAGAAAAGTAAGGCCCTTTCCTGTCTTGTATGCCGTTCTATCTCTGTCTTCTGGAATACATTCTGAAATCCATATTGTTTAACTAATTTCTTAATTAATTATCTGGAATTATATATGTATATATATAAAATATATTTTACTATATGTTGACTTTATATATATTTATTTATATATATTTTACTATATATTTATATGTATTTATTTATATGTATATTTTACTATATATTTTATTATAAATATATAGTAAACATATTTTATAATTAATGCATTTCATATATTATAACATAATATATAAAAAAAATCTACTATCTTCACCCAAACCTACAGGGAAAATGTTAAGTATATATATACATACACACACATACACACACAAACATATATATTTATTTTAAAGAAAAGGACCCAAGAATCAGAACAATTAGGAGTTCTGAAGTTGGCTTGTGAATGCATGTTGAGATTTAAACTCATGTTTTTAATAAAGATTATTATTCTACAGTGTCCTCTTAGAAAGTCAAACAAAATGTAGACATTTTTATTTTGGTTAATATTAACTTAGTGAAAGTTAATTTACGTGACATAGTCCCTCAGAGTCTCTTAATCTCTGGGTGGTCAAATAACTGTGCATTTCTGGACTTGAAAAGTTGAGTCTAGACTCTATGCATTGTGACCCCACTTCGAAACTCGCCTTCCTAGTGGCCTGATCTCAATAGACAGCCAGGCTCTCACAAGCAGTGTTCTCAAAATTTCACTGGCTTTATCTCTTGTTGCTTCTCTCAAGCCCAGAAATCCTGACAAATCTAGATTAAACATTGAAGATCAGCCTGAACATGTGAGAGAAACCCACAAGAAAAAGACATCAATACAAGAAAGCTTAACTCTTTTGCAGCAGAGAATAGCAATATGTCCTTTAGGTGGTCCTTTAGGCCATGGTAAAGATTCAGAGATACATCTTCATTCCAGTGCTGCCTTACCTTTAGAAAGTGTCTAAGTCAGTGTAGAGGGGAGGGGAGAAAATCCGGAAGGGGCTCGATCTTGTTACAATGCCAAGTACAGAATACTTGAGAGCTATGGGTTCTGAGAAATTGCTGAGAAGAAAGGGTAGTATTTATATTTTAAAGCCCTTGAAATAAATAATTTCTCAATTTAAATATGTCTTTTATAACATCTAATGGAGTGCCATGTTTACACGGAGTGCCTAATGTGTGCTTTAAAAAGATAAGGGAGAAATGGTTTGGTTGTCATAGTTGATATATAATCTCATCTTTTACTTAAAGAATTGAACCAGACAAAACTATTGCTGGCTGAATAAAAGGAGGTAGAGAGGAAAGCAGAATGGAGAATCTCACAGCCAAAAATGTGGACTATGAGGCTCAGGCAAGGAGTGATAAAAGTCAGCAGTGGTTTTTAAAAGAGAATATTGTAATGACGCAAACTCAAGTGTTTTCAAAAGTGAATTAATAAACTTCAGTCTGGAATTGTCATAGTCAAAGCGTGCACATATATTACTTTCAAATAGTAACAATGGCCTTGGTATGTAAATGAAGCTTTCAGTGTTTAGTTATGGATTTGCAAACATGTTATTATTAAGCTGATAAGGCATTTCTTTACAAAAATAATAACAAAATTATGTACAGTTGAAAAAACTTACTTTTGCTTAGAATGAGCTTAATTGTAATAATACAATGATGAATCCCAAAAGTAATAAATATGTTGTGGACTATTAAAAACTTATATTGGCATCATCTGAATTATACAATTAAAATATGTTATATTAAAAAAGAATCATAAGTGCTTTAAAAACAAAACTTTAATATACACACAACAGTATTCACATGGCACAATCCATCTTTATATTGAATTTTTTACCAAGGACAATTCCAAGAGCTCAACATTGACACAGAAATGTAGGCACAGCCAGTACTATTTTTACTCTATTGTTAATTTATTCCAGTGATTAGATCATGTCTTTTCTTATATCAAGCATTGAATTAGCTCTTTCAGGCGACTAAAAGATGAGATGGAAAACTGAGGTAGAATCTCTAAATAATACCAAACACTCTTGGTACCAAAATGTGACCCCAATCCACTAGAAAAATCAGACTCAGTGTACTCTTGAGAAAAGCACAATCCAGTGCTATCTCGAATTGCAAGGAAATTGACGCAGTAGCCTCATCTTTGTTTAGTACTGACGTAAGAATCTTGAGGTAGGGATTCATTTAGGTAGAATCTTAATGTTTGGCTATGTGATAACGCTATGCAAGACCTAGAACAGACCACCTTGACAAGACCCCATTGAGGAATGAATTGCATGCTTATTGGTTTTAAATATTTCTATGAAGAATATAAGATCCATGAGCTTAATGAGCTGGGGAGGATAAAGTCACAATCAAAATAACTTCTGTACAGTAAATCGAGTTTTATTCCTCTTTCAATTCCAGTGGCTAAGAGAACAGATCAGGGAGGAAAGTGTCTTATCAATCAGATGATGGGACTTGCGCAGTGCCCTTCACGTAGGATGATCACAAGGCACTTAACTTTAAGGCAACTGGCTTTCCTGACTACAACAGAAGGGAGGCAGAATAAAACAAATTAGTCTAAGCCTCAAAAATGCCAAGGGCCCTATTAAGTATAAAAAGCTAATAGGGTACGTGCTTATACCCACAAGTGTGTGCATGTGTCGCGGAGAGTGGAAGTGTAAAAAGAAATTAGCAGCACATGCTGCTTTAGCAAGACCATACAGAGTTTTCTTGATTCATAAAACCTGACTTACGAGCAAATCTCGTACAAAACTAAGCAGCTCCTCCTTAATAAAAGAGGAGCTCAGATGGAAAGACAACAGGGTTACTTAGACATAGACATTACTTTTTGTACATCACCAAAGCAATTCATGTTATGTTTTGATGCTATATTAATGGAATACTGAAAACCAAAGGGGGAAAAAAAAAAGAAAACAAGAATCTAAACCTTCTAGGTATAAGCATTTTATGCATGAGGGGGACAAATTAATTAGAAGAGGAAGTTAATTTTTAGTGGCAAGATCAAGTGAAAACTTGGTGACTGTATGCAATTTTACATCCTCCATTATTTTCTCTTTATTACTACTTCATTAGTCTGGTCTCTCTTTTTCTTGAAAAGGATACACTGTAATAAGGGCATCCTTTGATTCCTTGGATACTTAAGTGAAATCACTGATGGTGGCAGTTGTTGACACTGTATGTAAAAGACGGGCTTTGCAATACATTGTGATGTGTTGAAACCATGTTAATGTAATCAAAACATAATCCTTTAGAAGGCCTGTTATGAAAGAAAAGGAGCTAGCCCCTTTGACAGATGTGTTTCTTTTCTGTTAAATGCATAAAACATGAAAAAATAAAATAAAAACACATTACATTTTTTCTTACAAATAATACTATTTCAAATTTCCATTTTTTTTTTTAGAGTTAGAAATTCCAAAATGAGAGGCGTTTGGGGATCTGTTTTAGTTAATAAGGGAACCAGAAGAATCTAACCTAAAAGGCTCAAGATTATAGGCCAGCTTGACAAATAAATGGTCTATACGAATTTATCAATGTTTTCCAGGCTTCCCACTGTTATGGAAATGCCACCGTCATCATTCCACACCCAAGTCTCTTGCCAAAGTTGACCCAGTCAAGGAAACATCCGTAGTGAGAATGAGGAAGGCTGAGACTTCTCATTCTCATTGCCTCAGGACTTGCAGGCAATTTTCCTACCCAGAAAATCCTCCCCACAGTGTACACTATAGACTCTCACAGTGATCATCTGTGACAAACAATGTTCTGTTTTACCATTTTAGGAAGTAGTTCATGTCTTAAGTATGGTCTGCCACCAATTGTTTAAATTCATCATTTCATGATCATAGATTGTTGAAATCTGCACCTAACCAAATTATTCTTAAAAGTCATAATAATGCCTAAGATTCATCTGGCATTTGAAATTAGGTAGGCACCGCTGCAATTTCCATTTTACAGATGAGGAGTCAAAAACTAAGAGGTTAAATTACATTCCAAGGTCATAGCTTTTACAATGGGTGAGCTGAGATTTGAACCCACATATATTTTATTCTAAAATTCTCATTTTTAACTACTCTTCCAAATTAGGGTAACTTAATTATTTATTAAATCAAGCATACACTTTATATTATGACTAAAAAAAACAAAGACAAATATACAAAGAGAAAGCTACATTTAAAAGAACTCTCTCATTCACTTGCCTGAGAGACTATCAGCTTGTCTTACTGATTTAACCCATTCTATATCTTAATGCCAGAAACCTCCCAAAAGTTTGGTGTCAAAAGCAGGTGCCTCTTTAGGAATAAACTGGTTCCTGAAATCTGAACTGATGATCAAGGAGAAATGGTGTGTATGTGTGTGTGTGTGTGTGTGTGTTGTGTGTTTTGTTTTTGCTTTTGTTTTTTTCAACTTGTCTGGCTCGGTAATAATGCCCAAGCCTTTTCCTCCCATCTCCCTGCTAGAGGCTCAGTTTTTCATGAGCAGGGCAGAGGGAAGAGAAAGTGCGTCACAGTCGTTTTCTTCCCAAGCACCAACTCTTCATTGGAATGTTCCTCCATTACCACCAGGGCTCTCCTGCCATTATATCTGCCCAACATGGGAGGATTATTGTCCTACTCTCTAGGAATGAAGTAAAGTGATCTGCTTCCCTTTGCAATTACAAATACACATAACTGAGTCATTATTTTGTTTTAGAGGGGCCTTAGGTTACTATTTGGAGGCATTTTTTAAAAAAGAAATAAGACTAAAACTAAATTTGAACTAAAATACAATATTAGTTCAAGTATAAACATTATAAAAAATGCAATATTATATAAAATACAATATTATATAAAAATACAATATTAGTTCAAGTATAAAATATTTGAACTAAAATAAAACATGTTTTTAACTAGATTTGTATCTATTAACTTCAACTTTTCCCCTGAAGATCACTCAAAAAGACTCCAAAAAGCACAAAAGGTACACACTTTTAATAGCCTGAACATTTGGTGCTAGTGAAAGTTATCCATGCCTCTTAAAAGAACTATCACAATGGAGGTGAATTTCCAAGATGTGGAATTTGCTTTTAGGAACCTGGCATTGGACTCCCATAATAGCAACATCCGTGAAGACCACTACGGCTATTTCAGAACATAGCTTTTTGTTGACATCTCCCCAAAGTAAAGATTTTAAATGCAGAAGATCCTTGCATATGGAGATTTGCCATTTATGATTCTGGGTTATTCATGAGTATTCCCAAAGGTCTTATATCATGTCATCATTTGTGCTTGCGGTTGAGGCGTGCATTTCAGTCAGGGGGAGCTGGTTTGCCTAACTCACAACCAAGTCCTGCCAACCACCCACATCAGCATCCGTCATGCTGGTCACAGTCTCTACTCATTCCTGGGAACCATTACTGCAATTAAAGTAACATCCAAAGCTCTTAAAGGGCCTACAAATCCCTATATGATCTGCCCCTTTCCACCCCACCCGAATTTCTGGCTTCATTCCAAACTACCCTTCTCTCTCCTTCCTCTCCAGCCACACCAGTCCCCTCCCGAAAGAAACACGAAGATATCCCGAGGTAAAGTAAAGGCCTTTGAGCTTACTCTGCCCTTTGCCTGGAGCACTCTTTGTTCCCCCTGGGATCTACCCGCTTGGAGTGCTCCCTCAGTTCTAGCCAGCTTCTTGATTGATTACATCCAAGATCAGTCCTTACACCCCAACACCCATACTAATTTCCTCCCCTACCTTGCTCTTTGTTCTTTGAGGTATTTACCACTTTCCAAAATACTCTATTTACATGTTTATTGGCTTTTTCTCTCTTTGAACCTTTCATTCCCAAACAACACAGTCCTTCCTGCTTCTTGGCCCTCTGGGGCATCCGTACTTCTGACTGTTCCCAATCCTCATTGCAAAGCTGGCTTCCAAGCCTCTGGGAGGCCCAGAATATCCTTCTAGTAAATTCTTTCCTTCTTCAGTTAGTCACAGTCTAACCACCATCAACTTACTCTAAGAATCTTTAACTGACATACCAGGCCTCTGTTTTCTCATCCCTAAAACAAAAGGGGATTGTTTACATTTCAAAAGTCCTTGTGCCACAAGAGAATCTTTTTAAAATTGGTCTTTCTGGTTTTGGGGAGAAAATTACAATCCCTTTGGAAGGCAAATTGAAATCATTTTCTACTCATAATTAGACTGCACAATTTCTAAAGAAACAATAATAATAGTGGTTTACTGTACCGGATAAATTAATTAGTCAATTACCTGACAATGAAGTCCTGCCAGAAGGACATTCTGAAAATGAAAGTCCAACACCTGCAGGCTGAGACGCTGCGGGCACCTCATCGGCAATGTCACCTGCACTCAGGCAACCCCACCTCAGCGAGAATGTCCCCGTGAGAGACACGAAGTCCCACAGGATGATGCTGCACCCCCAACTCCAGCCTGGACTGTTAAGGCTACTTTTGATAATCTTCTCGAGCTGCCTCAAGGCAGGAACATCAAAAGGGCACATCAAAGCTCCCAGTCACAGCAGAGAGGAGCCCTGCCAACAGGGTGACGCTTTTTTCTTCAGGCTTCACAACAAATAACAAGTCTTCAGGCCTTCCCCCAAGGAGGAGAGAGTAATTTTTTAAAATTCTGGGCTGCCTACCCTGAGGGAGGAGAGAGACACCATCAAGGCAGGTAGAGGATAAAGTCACTCCTCCCAAGCATACATTTCTGAGAGTTGGAGGGCTGCGCTAACAACCACCGCCACATAAAAAAAAAAAAAAAAGAAAGAAAAGAAAAGCAAGAAAAGTTTGATGCGTGCTTCACTGGTGTGAGTATTTTAAAATGCAAATAACAAAAGCTGAACATGATGAAGTGAGCATGTGCTGTCTCACTGACATGCAAGACAGGCAATTAATGAAACTCTGGGCCACAGTATCTGCTGCCTGCTGACTTCTGCAATTGAATTAAAACTATCATAAGAATAATACAAGGACTTGCCCTTGTCCTTCTTGTCTATGTGTTTATTTAATTTTCTGTCCAACTGACTCTCAAATAAATTGGAAACAGCTGCCATTTTTTGATTCAGTAGCTCCATTACCCCCTTGTGACATCATTCTGGGCACCAACACTAACAATAGGTCATTATGTAGCAATTACTTTATTGATTTATGGAAGTTTTTAAGCTCCGTCAGGAATATGCACATTCAAGGGGGAAAAAGACCACTTCTGTGCTCTTGTTAAGGAGAAAAAAAACTGAATTGCAGTGGCTGGAATAATGTTGCTCAGATGGGACCTTCTTCACAAAGGAAAATATGGGAATCATTTTTGTTTTGTTGATTTTCTTTAAGTAAAAGAGAACTGGGGAAAGGACCGTAAAAGTGTAAAAGTTATAGGGCGCAAAATTGAATGAAGGAACTAAGTAAATAGATGACTCAAGTGCTGCTGTTTATGTAATAGGAGGACTTCAGTGGTATAATAGAAGTTGCTTAAAACAAATTAGCAGTGTTCAAACCCCCACGATGAATGAACTTTCGGAGCTTACGCATAACATTTTAAAAATATCGCTGCATGAAAACGTGCTTTCTTTCTCAGTTCCAATGAATATTGTAAGATTTCACATTTTACTTGAATGCCTACCCCACATAAGTCCGAGGACCACACCTGTAACTGCTTGTTATTTCTTCCTCATCAGGCTATTTACCTGGGCCCCAGTAAATAAATAAGCAACAGTTCCCTGTCTTGTAAACAGCTGACTTCCTTTCATATTCCTCTGGCTTGGGGAACTCCGATGATCTAGACCTAAAAAATAAAACAGGAATAATGTGCCCTCTGGGTAGTCACTTAACTTAGGATTCTAACCTGAGGAAGGGAGCAACAGTCTGCCTACATTCCGAGGAAAATGGTTGTTTCCCCCAAATTTTTCTGGCAATTCTCTCAACTTTCATTTTTAGGAAGAGGGACTTGCTACAGTTGATTGGAATCTGTGTCTGAGATTTGGCTCCTACTGGAGGTCAAGTTTTTAATATCCCAGCTCTTCTGTCAATCCCCTGGTAGGGGAACCATCCTGAGCCCAACATCTGCCGTGGTTGGTTCAGGACTGGAAGAACAGCTATGGGGGACACATCCCTGCAGGGACACATGGTAGCTGTGGCCAGTCCTGGATCAGCAGCCCAAGGCTAAGCAAGGATGCCACAACTTGCTTATCCTGTTGATTCTTTCTTTTCTTATTTTTTCTTAATTTTCACTTTTAATATTTTATTTTATTTGACTTCATTTTATTTTATTTTATTTTATTTTATTTTATTTTATTTTATTTGTTCTAGCTCTGACCAGATACCAAAAGAGAGATTTTAGGAAATAAAGTAGTAATACTGCTTAGGAAATCCATCTCAACTCATAGCTAAGACAAATTTTAGGAGTCTCTGATACTTCACAAGCCTTGTCACCTATGTTCCAAAGAAGAATGACCAAAAAGTTCGGTAGGAGAGAAAATCTCCCTCCCATTCTGATTCCAAAAACATTATTGAGAGTTTTCCAGGTAGAAAGTACAATTTGGGGGAAAGGGTGTCTAGTAAATGCTGACACTGAATTCTCTCCCAGGAGGCTACTCTGGGGAAAAGTAAAAGCAAGCGCGGGCATGATGGCTCCTGATTTCTGCAAGATTACCATGCAGCTAGACCCCTCGACAGCAGTTTTAAAAACAACATGGTGGACTTATGAAATATTGAGAAAAAACTTTGTACTTTACATTGGGAGACCAAGAATATAATCACAATCATGCTATTAATTAGTTGTGAGACCTTGGATAAGTCACAACTTTCCAAGGACTCTATTTCCCTCTGTTGTAAACCAGAGAAAGTGGGCTAGATAACACCCACGGTCCCTTTTAGTCCTCAAAAATCCCACAATCACCTGAGAAATCATACATCACGCAATTTCTTGCCTGAGTTCATATGCTACAGTTTATGACTCTAGTTCAGCTAACACCTGAACATAGTAAATGAGTCACTGTTTATAATTCAAAAGAACAAGAATACTCAACCTTGTTGCTTATACACATCGTTCACACCTGTGAATGTTACAATTCTTGCATTTGTCACTAGGCAGCTCGGATCAATTAACTCTTTAGCAGACAAATATTTGTAACCATGGTAAAAAGCATTTGTTGATGTAAAGTCTTGTGTGTTGAAATATCATATCTGAACCGCCAAATTGTGCTTCCCAGATGATTGATCTTTAGAGTAATATTCATACACTACGAGTGTTAGGAGAGTATGAAGGGAATGTTTCAATTGAAATAATACAAATTCATTGACAGCTTTCTAAAAGAGGTAAATATAGAGCCAGATCTTAAAGAAAGTTACACAGATATGACATGATGCAAGAGAAAAGGAGGAGGATGTTCCCAGAGGACTTTAAGGAGAATGAGAAGGAACTGGGCATAGTGAGGACACTGCATTTTGTGAGGTGGACTGGAGGATGCCTCAGAGACACCTCAGAGGACACCTCCATCTGTCTTGGAGATAGATGGATATGTATGCACAGGATGTCTAATGAATGAGAGTCGAGACGCCATTAGCATAGAGAAAAGGAATCTACTTCTTAGGGGAAGTGGCTGTTTAAAGTAATGTCTAAGGAAGTCCTTTTTTGTTAGCTGTGTGGTAAGGAGGCTGGCGAATAGAAGGACTGGAAACAAAACAACTCAGAGCTAGTTAACATAGTCAAGGAATGAAGTGATAAAACTCTGGACTAGGATAATGAGTACAGAAATAGGGGTGGGAGGTGGGAGTTGGGGGGCTCAAATCAAAAAAAAAAAAAAAAAAAAAAACCCAGCAAGGAAGAATGAATAGTTTATGAGCACTGATTTGATATGGGAAGCCAAATAAGAAAAAAAGGAAGTAGTAAAAATTAACTACCAGATGAGTGTCCCAGAAAATTAACTGGACAGTTGAGTCATTGGGAAGGGAACACAGAAGGAGAGAGAAAGTTTATTTCATGAAATTCAAGGCATAAGTGTCCCACAGGAAGTACAGCTAAACAAAAACATCTAGTTAATATCTAGCTGTAGAAGACTGGTGAAAAGTCAGAGTCTGAGCATCACTCTTTCATGCAGTAAACACTTATCAAATATTCATCAAGTACTTCTTATGAGTCAGGCACTGTGTATGATGCCAGGAATAAAAGGATAATCCCTGCACTACAGAAATTTTGTCTTGTGTGAGAGGAAATTACTGAGCTACTTACAGCATCTTGCAATCAGAACTATAAAATACATAATCTACAACATTCAATATGAGCCAGGAGGAAACACCCATAGTCCGCATGACTATGTGAATTTGGAGAAGAAATCTGGAATACTGTCCAAAGCAGGGGATTCCTACTCAAAGGACAAATAAGGAGGAAAAACAAATCTAATGAGTATAGCATATGCATAGCTGGTAGATGGATAAAATAAAAAATATTAACAAGAAGACAAGGAAGTCCATTATTATGCACTTCTATTCAACGTTGTACTAGAGATCCTATCCTAAATAAGGCAAAGGAAATAAAATACATGAAAATTATAAAAAAAAGAAAATGAAAACAATCATTATTCACAGGCAGTACAATTCTGTATGCAGAGTAAAAGACTCTACATACAAAATATTAAAATTACTAAGTCAATTTAGTAAGGTTATTATATTAAAAGTCAGTGTACTGAATGTATGTATATACATACATATGTACACACAAATGTACATACAAACATATGTACATACAATGTACATACTCAATGTATGTTTATATATTTGTAGCAAAAATGTTTAAAAATAATATTATTTAAAACTGCAATAAAACGCATCAACTATATGGGAATAAATGTAATAAAATATGTTCAAGATCAGGCATTTTATATTGAAAGCCATAAAACCATGCTGAAAGAATTAAAGAACTAAATAATGGTGAAATACACCAAGTTCCTAGATTGGAGGAATGAGTGTTTTTAATATGACAATTCTCTATAGATCTATAGATTTACTATAGTCACAACCAAAATTTTAATGGGATGTTGCAGACACTACTAAGTTGATTCTACAATTTACATGGAAATACAAAAGACCTAGAAATCACAGCCGTCTTAAAGAAGAAGACAAAATTTTGCCCTACCAGATCTGAAGGCTTTTATAAATCTGAAGTAATTAGGACACTGTGCAAGACTGGAATAATGGAACAAATTAGAAATTCCAAGAGCAGACCACCAACTTATACAATAAAATCTATGACGAAGGTGCTGCTCACTTTAGTGAGGAAAGGGATGGTCTTTTCAATAAATGGTGTGTGTCAACTGGTTATCCACATTTAAAGAAAGAACCTTGAACTGTTTTCATAATATACAGAAAAGTTATTTTGAAGGTGTATCATAGATCTAAATTTCAAAGGAAGAACAAAAGTTTTAAAAGAAAACATAGGAGATAATCTTTAGGAACTTCTTTTTACGACTTCTTAAATGGAGTATTAGAACACAAGCCATATGAAAAAAATGATTGAAAAGGTTCACGTGACTAAAATTAAGAACTTCTATATAGTCAACAAAGAACTCATATCCAAAACATATAAAGAACTTCAAATAAAAAACAAAACCGGACAAACCATTTTTTAATTGGAGAAATACTTAAACAGATACTTCGAAAAAGTGAATAATCCAAACGGCCTATAAACATAGGCAATGTTCTCGAAATTGTTATTTCTTAGGAAAATACATATTAACCAAAAGCAGATATCACTACATGCCCTCTAGAATGACTACAATAAGGAAAAACTGACAATATTAAATATTGGTGGGTAAGTGGAAATTTCATACATTGTCAGTGAAAGACAAAATTGGTATACCCACTAAAAAATCTTTTTGGCACTATCCACCAAAGCTAAATATTTTCATACCCTATGACTCAGAAATTCCACTCCTAAGTATATGCCCAAGTGAAATTATTGCTTGTATCACCATAAGGCAAGAATGTTCATAAGAGCATTATTCATAAGAGCAAGAAATTGGAAACAACCTTCAGGTTCACCAACAATAGAACAGAAATGCCTGTCAATAATAAAACAGACGAATAGGTGGTGATATGTTCATACAGTGAAATTCCCAGCAAGGGAATAAAATAAACTACTGGTACACACAAGAAAATCAATAAATTTCAAAGACATGATTTTGAGCAAAAGAAACCAGATAAAATAAGGACATATTGCATGCTTCCATTTATAGGAAATTCAAAAATAAGCAAAACTAGTCTTTTCAACAAATGGTGCTAGAACAATTGGGCATCCATATGCAAAGAAGAAAACACAGAAGAAACTCTTTGTGACCTTAGATTAGGCAAAGATTTCTTAGACATGACGCCAAAAGCGCAATCCATAAATGAAAACATTGATAAATGGGACTTCATCAGAATAGAAGCTTCTGCTCTTCAGAATACACTGTTCAGATCCCAAGAATACTCATTAGCATCATCAGCTGGATGATTGCACCGTTCACCACGGCCTTTGCTGGGTCGACTTCCTATCCATTCGGCACCATTGGCCGCTGCATGATGACACAGTCATGGTGCAGAAGAACTGATGACACACACAAGCATGCTTGACTGCTGGAGGCAGATTGCTGGTGATGTAGAAGGCAAAGCTTTTCTCAAGGGTGCAGGGTCAATGTTCTCAGAGGCATGGGTGGTGCTTTTGTGCTTATGTTGTATGATGAAAGTAAGAAGGTGACATAAGTTACCTCCTCATTTCACAGGCATGTTTTATCTTAAGCATTCCTGAGAGATCCCTGGTTGTCTGCTTAACAATGGCAACAATTTACTGGTTGAAAATGGAAAGCAATAATAATATGCATCTGACCAGTTCTCTTTTACAGTCATTTCCATGATAATGATGACAACGATGGGACTCAATTATATATTTTTTTATTTCAGTCACTCCTGGTAAGTAACAAATTTGAAGAAATAAAAATACCTAATTTTTTAAAAAAGACACTAAGCGCATAAAAGGAAAGCCAGACTTGAAGAAAATATTTGCAAATCATGTATCTGATGAAGTACTTGTATTCATATATATAAAGAACTCTCAATATATAAAGAATATATAAAGAACTCTCAAAATTCAATAAGAAGAAACCAATTTTTAAAAATGAGTGAACAGATACTTCATTAAGGAATATACACGGATAGCAAATAAGCACATGAAAAGATGCTAACATTATTAGTCATAAGGAAAAACAATACAAATAAAACCAAAATGAGATACTACTTCCCATCTGTTAAAATCACTAAAATTTTTAAAACTAAGCACTGACAACGATGTGGAGAAACAGGAATTTTCATATATGGCTGGTAGGAATGGAATGGTACAACCACTTTGAAAAACAGTGTGGCAGTTTCTTAAAAAATTTAAACATGAATATACCATATGATCAAGCCATTCTAAGATGTTTACCTAAGATAAATAGAAGCATATATCATAGTCACTGCAACTTCATTTATAGTAGCCCAAAACTGGAAACAACTCAAATAGCCATCACTGGTAAATAGATTTAAAAAATTGTGGTATATTCATACAATGGAAGCCCACTCAGCAATAAAAGGAATAAAGTATTGATACATGCTATATCATAGATGGATCAGAAAATAATTATATGAACAAAAGAAACAAGTCAAAAAAAGACATTCTATATGATTCCATTTACATAAAATTCAGGAAAGTACAATCAATGATTGCTGGGGATTGGAGGGTAAGGAAACTTGGGAGGGAGGGATTGCAAAGAAGCATGTGGAAACTTTTGTGAGTGGTGGATATGCTCATCATCTTGATTGTGTTTTCACAGGTGTATATATGCCAAAACTTATCAAACTGTATACTTTGAAATATACCATTCATTGTATATAAATGATACCTTTTAAAAGTTGTTAAGAAAAAAATAGGCCAGATTAAACTTCAGGGCAATAGCCATGTGTCACTTAACAGGGACATGTGCTTAGAAATATGTCCTTAGGCAATTTCGTTGTTGTGCAAACATCATCGAGTATACTTACACAAACCTAGATGGTATGCCCTATTGCACACGTAGGCTATATGGTATAGCCTATTGGTTCTAGGCTACAAGGCTGCACAGCATGTTACTGTACTGAATACTGTAGGCAATGGTAACGCAAATCATTAGGTGATAGGATTTTTCAGCTCCATTCTAATCTAATGGGACCACTGTTGTATATGCATTTTGTTGTTAACCTAAACGTTGTTATGCAGTGCATGGCTGTGGTTTCTCAGAAAGGATGTGAGGAATGGAGCCTTCTAGAAGCCTTCCATAGTTTGAAGTGGGTGTCTGCACACACACACATACGCGCGCACACACACACACACACACACACACAAATTAAGGTGTATACTTCAAATGTGTATATTTTACTGTATTTAAATTGCAACTCCATTAAAGATGTTTTCAAAAAAGAAGTTAAAAAACTTAAAGTAGTGACTGTGGAGGAGAGAGCCTAGAACCATGATTAACTTTCAGAAGACATCCATAAATAAAGGACAGAAGAACTGACAGAGCAGAATATATAAGAATACTGCAAAAACAAAAACAAAAAAACAATAAATAAGAATAGGAGAACACACCTGGGCAACAGCGATGGGTTTTACTCCAGCAATTTAAATGAACCCATCATGACCACAAGGAAAAGCTGGCACTGTTGTACACATTCCATTCATGGAATTGCAGCAGGACACATTTTGTTAGCCTTCTCTTTCACTCGCTGTATCATGCTTTCTTTTTTTAAAAAACTCCTTCTCCTTGTCTATCTAATGCTGCTGGACTAAACACTAAGCTTCTTTTCTCATTTTCTCTCTTGGTTTAGTTCTGTGGCATACAATCAATCTCTCCCAAACATGATTCTGGTTTTTGTCTTCTGTGTTTATGCAGTAACACCTAGGATAGGGGTGACTTCTTGCATACAACCTACCATGTTTCTATAAGACACTTCCTAGATGGGATTGGTGTGATCTCTTACCTCCACTAACTGACCATTGTGGGGGATAGCAGGGGAAAGAGGAAAAGAGAAGGGTGAGCAGGGTCAGGACAGAACACAAGAAATAAGAAGCAGCTGAGATAAACATTAGAGTACAGATGTCTTTTCAATATAATAATTTCTTTTCCTTTGGATAGATAACCATTAGTGGGATTGCTGGATTAAATGTTAGGTCTATTAGGTAGATAGCAAGGGATTCCAGGTCTCCTAGGGACAAAAGTAGATACTGTTGCCTTGGTCCAATTGCCCCACCTGGGAAGAAGGAGACCCATCTTGGTCCTGTCCCACCCTAATCCTGCCCTGAGCAACTGCCATACCTGGGGGAGAAGGGAATACCCTATGAATCTGCCAATCAGAACCTAGCACACCAGCTGCAAAAGAATGCGGAGGACTCTCTAGCCCATGGGCCAAGCAGCACAGATACTATAGAGTCTGGAAATTGACCTAGAACAACTGGCATGCATAGTAAGACAGGTCATGCAACTCCCAACTGTCCAATCAAGGTGGTTCTACAGTGACCTCTAAACCATGAGGGAGGTCCCAATCCAGGCACTATAAAACAAGATGCAGACTATAACCTTTTCCTTTTTGCCCCTTCCCCCTTCTCTCCCCTTGCTACAACATTGGATCTGGTCATTATCTGTGGTGTATTTACCATACTCTGTAAACCTATATCTTCTTCTTGCTCTATAAGCATATCTTTCTCTCCTCAATAAACCTCATGTTCATGCTTGCCTTACTTTGGTGCATCTGGTCAATATTTGGCCATGGGCATACCAAGAACTGATATTTCAGACTGAAACCTGACAGGTCTATTTTTTAGCTCTTTGAGAAATCTCCATACTGTTTTTCATAGAAGTTGTTCTAATTTGCAGTCCCACCAACAGTGTATGAGCATTCCATATTCACTGTATCCTCCCCAACATCTATTATTTTTTAACTTTATAATAAAGTCAAGGATAAGGGATAAGGTAATATCTCATTGTGGTTTTAATTTGAATTTCCCTAATGATTAGTGATGTTGAACATATTTTCATATGTCTGTAGGCCATGTGTATATCTTCTTTCAAAAAAGACCTGTTCATGTCTTTTGCCCACTTTATAATGAGGTCATTTGTTTTTTTCATGATTATTTGTTTGAGTTTTTTGTAGATACTGGAAATTCGCAATTGCAAAGATATGGAATAAACCTAAGTGCACATCATCTGATGAGTGGATAAAGAATGTGGTGAGTGTGTGTGTATGTGTGTGTATCCCATGGAGTACTACTCAGCCATAAAAAAGAATGAAATAATGTCTTTTGCACCAACTTAGATGGAACTAGAGACCATTATCCTAAGTGAAGTACCTCAAGGATAAAAAAACAAACACCAGACATTCTCATTTATAAGTGGGAGCTAAACCGTGGGTGTATATAATCATAACGTGGTGTAATGGACATTGGAAATGAAGAAGGGGGAGGCTGGGAGGGGAGTAAAGGATAAAAAAATTACCTATTGTGTACAATGTACACTATTTTGGTGATGGGTACACTAAAATCCCTGACTTCAGCATTATACAATTCATCCATGCAACAAAAACACTTGTACCCTCTAAATATATTGAAATTTTTAAAATAAGAATGTAATATGTAGGCCAGGTGCAGTGGCTCTTGCCTGTAATCCTAGCACTCTGGGAGGCTGAGGCAGGAGGATTGCTCAAGGTCAGGAGTTCGAAACTAGCCTGAGCAAGAACAAGACCCTGTCTCTACTAAAAATAGAAAGAAATTAGTTGGCCAACTAAAAAAATATAGAAAAAATTAGCCTGGCATGGTGGCACATACCTGTAGTCCCAGCTACTCGGGAGGCTGAGGCAGAAGGATTGCTTGAGCCCAGGAGTTTGAGGTTGCAGTGAGCTGGCTGACACCATGGCACTCTAGCCTGGGCAACAGAGTGACTCTGTCTCAAAAAAAAAAAAAAAAAAAAAAGTAATATGCAAGCACTAACTGAAAAAAAAAGAAAAAAAGCAGCAGCTTGAATAGCTGGGAGTAAAGGAATGAGAGCATTTGACCATGGGTTGGGTCTTAGATTTGCCTCAGGGGTTCAGAGTAATCTAGAAGAAACTAGCAAAGTAAAAGGATAGACTACAAAATACTATGGTGAAAGGGGATGATAAGTGGAAATATTCAACATAATCATGTAAGAAAGTCATGTATTTTGGAAATATTTATAGAGAAAACAGAATTAGGTGCAGCATTGTTATTTTAACATGTAAATGTCATGAATAGGGAGAAGAAAATATTTGACAGGAATTAGTATAACCTTTCTTCTAAATCCCCTGGGAAGGAGTTAGCAAAGGAAAGGGTTTTATGCCTTATTTCAACCCACCCAATTTAACTTCCAGCATAAAATGAAGAGAAACAACTTCCGTGTCTTCCAGCCTTGCTTTCACTATACAGAACTATGGGGTGTGGTTTTGTGTTAAGATGTGTCAAGGAAGGCATTGTTGCCATAGAACTTTAAAGAGAGAAAGAGGGTGAAATGGGCTAGAGATAGCTGCTTTAAGAGTGAAAGATCTCAAAGCTGCTAGAGAGCAAGCCGATGTTCTGAAAATCAGGAGTAAGAAGCAGATGATGGGATTTTGTGGTTCAAAGCAATTGACCTCTCAGTTAAGACAGAATGAACCAAGAGCTCAAGGCACACAGCACTGGAAATTTAGATGATCACTGAGAGAGAAATCCCCAAAGTGAGCAATGCTGTAGCACCTAGATAATCTACACTCTGACTTCTTTAAACTTTGTGTTGAGTGGGTCATGCTGAGCCCACAGGTGCATGGGAGGCAATGGCTGCCAAAGAGAGAATAAAGGCTCATGGAAAGTTGCTACATTATTTCATACATTTCATTCTTGGTTACCTTCCAATCTAAATTATCAGCTTGCCAAAGATGGATAAAATGCTATAATATGATTAAAAGATTTAAAACTACTAAGGTTAAAGAGTCATCACACATTTTAATTAAAGTAGATGTGAAATGACCCTTTCCCAAGGTAAAAGATCCACGTATAAACATCAGCCTGCTGTCCAACCAAGTCAACAAGTCAACCTAAGACTGCAATCCAAGAATTGTGATTAAGTTGTTATATATGTATATGTATGAGAGATATATCACATACATACATATATACACATATATGTACATATATATGTATGTATGTCTATCCAGCATACTAGTGAGTCTAACAATGCCTATACCATAAAATGGAGGGAAAAAAAAAGAAAGCTGCTGCAGGAGAGGGAAGAAGAGAAGGAAAGGTTATATATTATTAGTTGAAATAGTCTCCAAAGATGCTCCTCCACCCCACTATAAACCTTAACCCCCTGATATTTACTCCCCACCTTAAACTGGGGTTGGCTAACTTTTGACCAATGGAATATGGCAAAAGTAAGCTTCTAATACTAAGTCATAAGAATACTTTTAGCTTTGGCTTGAATCTCTTAGAACTTTCACCTTTGAGATGCTTCCTCTCAGAGTCTAGCCACCAAGCCATGTGTATGACCTGCATGTAAGTGCCCCCCCTCCTGTCAACAGGTTCAGCTAATCTCCCAGATGAAAGCCAGCATCATCTGTCAGCCACTTGAATGAGCCAGCTCAGAAATTCCAGTCCAGTCTTACTCCCATATAACACCAACATCTGACCATGGGGAGCAGAAGAACTGCCCAGCTGAGCCCAGTTAACTCAGGGAATTGTGAAAGAGAAAAAAAATCATTGCCATTCAAGCCACTGAGCTTTAAAAAATGGTTTATTTTGCAAGAATAAACAACCAAAGTGATTTATCCATCTCTTGATGTAATAGTGTACTTGGTAGATTTTTATGTGTAACAAATCACCCCAAAACTTAGTGATTTAAAACAGTGAGTTATCAAACTTTTTCGTAAAGGGCCAGATAGTAAATATTTTAGTCTTTGTGGACCATACAGTTTCTGTCCCAACTACACAACTCTGCCACTGAAGTGTGAAAGCAGCCATAGACGATATATAGACAAATGGGTATGGCTGTGTTCCAATAAAACTTTATTTACATAAACTGGCAGCTGGTTCATGAGCCCATAGTTTGTTAACCCCTCTTAAAAAAAAAAAAAAAAAACATGTATTATTGCATACAATTCTATAGGTCAGATGGGTGGTTCTGCTGATTTGTGCCAGGTTTAACTGATCTCAACTTGGCTCGTTCATGCACCTGCCATCAGCTGGCAGGTTAACAGGGGGCTGGCTAATCTGCAATGGCCTCACTTACATCTGGTGTTTCACTGGCTGCCAGCTGGAGCCATAGGAGTGATTGGGCCACTTGTCTCTTACCATCCATCAGGCTTGTTCCCATAGTGGTGGCAGAGTTCCAAGAGAATGAGTAAAAGCACACAGACCTTTTGAGGCCTAGACTTGGAACTGGCACATTTTCACTTCTTTCCTATTCTATGGACACAAGGTAAGTCACAAGGTCAATCCAAATTCAAGGGATGGGGAAATAGACTCAACTCCTTGACAGAGGAGCTGTGAAGTCACAATGCAAAGGGCTGGGATATAGGAAGGTGTGAGGAATCCTGCAAATCATGAGACTATGAATACATGAGTAAGTCTAAGAGCCAGGATTCGAAATGGGAGTTGTTCCACTTTATTTTAATAAGTGAAGGAAAGGAAACCCAGGGAAAGGAACTGACTCATCCAAGCCATTCCTGTTGGGTAGAACAGCCCTAGAGATAGAAGAACAACGCGCTAACTGTGCGTGTAACTACGAGGTTGTGGTTTTCCTGATTCTATATAGGACCTTCAGGGATTCCTAACACAACTGTGAGAAATCTCTCTTCTACACACAACCCCTGTCAGGCACCCTCCATGCCAAAGTCTTTAATTCCACTAAGGGCACAGCTAAGATGAGAAATATTTACCATCCAATCAGACGATAAACCACCTTTAAAAAACCCCCTTCTATCCAGAAATTCCCTCCTTATTATACTCTAAGAATCTTAATTCCTAATTTAGCCTATCTTCAACCTAATATGTCTCCAGACATCTGCATCACTTGGTCTCATGCCATAAATATGGAGTGGCCTGGTGATAATAGGTCCAGTGAGAATGAATCTTACCCAAACAGTTGAGCCAAAGACTTGCTGTAAACATACTTAGAATGAGGTGGCTACAGGCTACAAATTACTCACCAGCTGCCACAGTTAGAGGCAACATCCCTACTAGTCAGTTCACAGTCCGTAGGGACTTATGAGAATGTTCAAGCTAAAACCTTCCCTCCTATTTTCAATTGCTATGCTGTTGGAAAAACAGTAGAATTATCTTTCCCACCCTGATTTAATGGCTTCTCATGATACAGCCCTATATTAAGTTTAATCTCCTATTCACAGTTTAATAGCTTATAAAAATAAAATTTTCCATCCTCCTTTACCCTATGGACAAGACTGACTTAAGTCAGAGCATATGTTAGAAGAAGCTTGTCCCTGACTCCAGGAACTTATATTACAATTTGTCCTAGAGTCTGGTCTATGCTCAACTTGGCTGCATTTCATTAAGCTAATAAGTTGTTCTAACATTGTGTTTGTGTTTTTATGGCTCAAAAAACTCTAAAATGCCTTTGTGGCTTCCTTGTAAATCAGGATTCTAGTATTTTGTCTCTACATCAAACACCTCTTATGTAATTCAACACTTTCAAGAGTCAACCCTAAATTTTAGGCACCAAACAATCTCCAAATATTAGGCACCAAACAATCTCCTAAACATAACCTGAAACTAATTCTCATGCCATGCCAATAAACTGAGCTAGGAGGCCCCAACATATGTAATTTTCTGAAATTAGACTTTACTCATTCATCATTTCTGTGTTCACTCTTATTTAGGGTTTCACTGGCTATGCTATGGCATCACCATTCACTTTCCATTCTCCCCACACAGCAACCCACATCTTCTTCACATCACAACAGTTGGTTCCTTCTTTTCATTTCCTCTGTCCTCACTTGCATGAACCTCTTATCTAGGCCATCTTTGTGCCTGTGCTCAGACTATTCCTCATAAGAAAATGTCTTCTCTCACCAGCCAAGTCTACTAAAGTCTCACTTACACTGCAATAACACTTGCTTTTCCCTGACCAAATCTGAACTGTCTGTTTATAAAACCTGTACCTTTTTGTGCCTCTAGTACAAACACAATTTGTGTATGTGTTGTATGACCATTATTTATCCATTTGTTGTGAGCTGTTTTCTTTCTCCATAGGGAGCTAATTTTTCTCTAACTTAAAGTATACTTTTAGCATTCGGGGCATCGGCATTTAACTTTCTAAGGCAAGATCTGCAAAAAGCCCCACTGTAATGCTGAATCCTTTCAGTTGATATAGCAGCATTTGTACCAAACATGGCAATAAGAGTCTCACGGGGAAGTAGAACCCACATTTCCTCAATCACGTAGGAAGTGTAAAAGCAAAATTGCTAATAGCCTCTCCAGGGTTTTAGCTCCTGCTATAATGCCTTCCATGATTTCATCATGATTTATGAATAGTGAAATATCTCAATTCAAGATTCAAGGCATGACATAAAAAAATAAGGGTCATCTCTTCCAAAACCTGGTTTTGTTATTAAGGTCTACAAGTTTCTTTCATATGTAAACTGATTGCAAGGCAGCATCAAATTAATTTCATGCATACTATTATTATATAATGTTTTTAAAGCAACTCCTTGCACAGGAATATCAAGTATTATATGTGTTGTTTTACACCTCTTTTTTTCAGTGTAAGATAGACCTTTCCTTTTCCAAAAAGTCTTTCCTTTTTGACCAATTCATTCTTTAGTAAAGTTGTTTTCTTTTTTCAGTCAAATTACTACACCTTTTTCTGAGTTTATGAAACCTTTGTATATACAGAGATGAGAGAGAGGAAGGAGAAATCGAATGCTCCCATAGCATTCTCAAACAGACACATTATAATTAATGTAGTTAACCTCCTAGATCTAGAGCTATGGTATCTCCAAACGAAATCTGAACAAAATTTGTGCACATATATTTGGGTACATATTTTTGTGCTTGACTAATGTTTGCTTTAAAAAAAAAACAACAAACTTTATTTTCAAACAGTGGCTAAAACTACAGGTCTGACACACACATGAGTTAATTAGCTTTGCACCATTCCATAGTAGCTTCCATTCATTGAGTGCCCACTCTGGGCCAGTCATCATGATATACTCTTTCTACATTTATCTTAAAAAACTACCAAATCTAGTCCCCTAGCAGCATTTCTTCTCTCAGTGGAAGGCACCACCATCTGTCCTGTTGGGCAGGCAAGAAACACCCTTGTGACCTCCTTTCTCATGTCCCTTATATCCAATTCACACCAACATTCTATGAATTTTACTTGTCAAGCATATCTAGAGTTAGTCTGCATCTCTCTTATTTCACTGCCATTCATTTACTTCAAAATGAGATCATCTCCACCACAAACTACTGAAAGAGCCCACTAACTAGTTTTCTAGCATTTACTCTGGGTTTCTTTTTATCCACTTTCCACCCCTAAAGTGTCTGTTCAAGTCTTTGCCTATTTTTAAGTAGGATACTTTGTCTTTTTATTGTTGAGTTGTAGGAATTCTTTGTATGTTCTGGATATAAGTGTTCTTTTCAAAATATACAGCCAACTCCTGGCAAACAATAGGAAGTCAATGTTCCTTGTGGAACAGATGAGTAAATGAACCCGTTGGAGCATATATTATTCCAGGTTATGGCTAAAGAAGCCATAACCCAGAGAAGAACCCATAACTCAGAGAAGTTGGGTTACTTGTCCAAAGTCACCCAACTAATAAATTGCAAAGCCAAGATTGAAATCAGGTCTACCTAATCTAAACACTGAGCTCTTCCCACTGTGTTGTTCTCGTTCCCAGTTCATTGTCACAAAAACATATCCTTATGAATAAATACACCACAACATTTTTATCCATTCCCCTTTGATTGACATTTGGGTTATTTCTGGTTTGGAGACATTAGGAATAAAGCTGTTATGAATCATTTTGAACAAGTAGTTTTATGGACATATGTTTTTCATTTCTTTTGGCTTAACACCTAGAAGTAGAATGCTGGGTCATATGGTAGGTATACGTTTAACTTTATTAGAAATTGACAAAATTTCTTCCAAAATGGTTGCGCCATTCTTCATGTCCACCAACAATGTATGAGAATTCTGGTTGCTCGATAGTTTAGCCAATATTTTGTGTTGTCAGTATTTTCAATTTTAACTATTCTAGGGACGAATAGTAGTATCTCATTGAGCTCTTAGTTTGCATTTCTTCCATCATTAAAGATGCTGAGTACTTTTTCATGTGCTCATTGGCTATTTGTATACCTTCCTTTGTGAAGTATCTTTCTAAGTCTTTGCTCATTTTTAAATAGGATAATTTAACTTTTTATTAGTGAGTTGTAAGAGTTCTTTATATGTTCTGGACACAGGTCTTTGTCAGATACATGTTTTATGAATATTTTGTAGGTTGCCTACCATTGTTTTTAAATGGAAACTTTTTGTGAGTAGATCTTAATTTTGATTAAGTGTAATTTTCAGTTTTTTCTTTATCATGATTGCTTTATGTGTCTTGTCTAAGAAATCTTTGCTCATTGCCAAGTTTCAAAAATATTCTTCTATGTTTTCTTCCAGAAGCTTTTTAATTTTATCTCTAACATTTAGTTCTATGAGGCATCTTGAACTAACATTTGTGTATCATGAGCTAGAAATCAAACTTAATTTTTTTCTATATATTTTTCAGTTTTCCATTGGTTGACATGACTTTTCTTTCCCACTTTTTTCTTTGGCACCTTTGCCAAAAATGAATTGGGTCTATTTATGGACTCTGTGTTCTATTTTATAAATCTATTTTAACATCCATGTGCCATGACCACACTATCTTAATTAATATAACATTATAGTAATTCTTTAAGTCAGGTAATATGATTGTGCCAAATTTATTGTTTCCTTTTTCTTCAAGATTGTTTTGATTTTTCTGGAACCCTTAGATTCCCATCAATATTTTGTAAAGATATTGTCAATTTTTATTATGAAGCTTGCTGGTATTGCATTGAATCTACAGATTGATTTGGAGAAAAACGACAACTTACCATTATTAAATGTTTTAATTAATGAACATGGTATAGCTTTCCATTTATTTGGATTTTCTTTATATTAAGGATTTTAGCATACTTTATTGTAGAGGTTTTGAACATTTTCTGTTTAACATATTACTAAGTATTAATGTTTTCAACAATATGGCAAATGAAAACATTTTTAAAGTTTGTGTTCTTATTATTTGCTAAGAAATATAATTGAATTTTGAATATTGACCTTGTGTTTTGCAACTTTAATAAATTTACTTAATAATTTTAGTAATTGCTTTGTAAATTCTTGAGGATTTTCTATGTGGATAATTATATCTTGTACAAAGACAGACAATTTTATTTCTTTCTTTCCAACATTTATATTATTTCTTTATCTTGCCTGACAGGACTAGCTATGACTTCTAGCACATTGCCGAATAGAAATGATGAAATCCTTACCTTGTTACTCATGATAGGTAAAAAGCATCCAGTCTGTGACAATTAAATGCATTAGCTGCAGATTTCACATAGCTGCCCTTTTTCAGGTGGAAGAAGTTCTATTGGTAGTTTGCTGAATATTTTATCATGAATGATACTTAATTTTGTCAAAAACCTTTTCAACAAAAACTGAAATGATTTAGTCATTTATTCGGTTAATATGGCGAACTCCCTTCATTGCTTTTCCCATGTTAAACCTTGCATTCCTGGAATAAGCCCCATATCATCTTCATGTATCGCCCTTCTCTATACATTGCTTGATTCCAATTGCTATGTTTTGATAAAGATTTTTGCATTTAGGTTAGTGAATAGTGGTGATTTTTTTCCTTCTGGTATGTTTTTCAGGTTTTGTTATAAAGATTATGCTGACCTCATTGAATAAAAACTTTCATGTAGCATTTTTATTATTTATTCCTATAACACTTGATAGAATTCACCAGGGGAAACCATCTGAGTCTGAAGTTTTCTTCACAGGAAATGTTAGATAACATATTGAATTTCTTCAATGGATATATAGTATTATATTTTTCTATTTCATCTTGTGTTGTTTTTCGTAAGTTGTGTTTTTCAAGGTATTTTTCTATTTCATCTATAGTCAAAATGGATGGTATAAAGTTGTTCATGAGATTCCTTTATTTTCTTGTGCACTTTTAGAATCTATAATAAAATTCTCCTCTTTTATTACTGATATTGGTAATTTGTGTGTGGCTCTTTTCTTTTTTTCTTGATCTGTCTTGCTGATATTTGTCAATTATATTGATCTTTTCAAAAATGCAAATATAGTTCTTCAATTTACTTCTGCATTTACTGTTATCTTCTTATTTTGCTCACTTTTCTTTTTTTACTTTTTTATTTTCTCCCTAGGTTACTCTAGATAGAAACCTAGAGAAGCCTAGGTCATTGTTTTTAAAACTCTATTACTTTCTAATATAAGCATTTAATACTGTAAATGTCCCTTTATTCACTGTTTTAGTTCTATACCAGAAATTTTGATATGTTGTATTTTCATGATTGTTTGGTTTTTAATATTTTTAAATTTCCACTATGATTTCCTCTTTGACCTATGGGTTATTTAGAAGTATGTTGCTTAATTTCCAAGTATTTGGGACTTTTCTTGGTACCTACTTATTACTGATGTCTAACTTAATTCCATTGTTACAAAGAGATTTCAGTCTGTTGAAATATACTGACACTTGTATTATGTTGTTGGGTTTGGTATTAAATAAATGTCAGTAGGTTAAGGTGATTAACAGTGTTGTTCAGATCTTCTTAATTTTGTTTTTTGTTTACTTATACTATCAATAAAGGAGATGGGATGTTGCAATTTTCAACTATGATTGCAAATTTGTCTATTTCTCCTTTTAGTTCTCTAAATTTATGCTTCATATCATTTGATGTTCTGTTAGGAACATACACATTTATGATTGCCATGTCTTCTTCATGAGTTGAAATTGATCCTTTAATCATTATAAAATGTCTGTAATGTCCAATGAAGCTTTATTAATTTTTTCAGTCTTTTTTCTCTCTGTTTTTCTGATTGGATAATTTATAACAATGTACCTTCAAATTCACTGTCCTTTTCTGCCATTTTGAATGTGCTTTAAACACACCCAGTGATTTTTTTACTTGTTTTACTTATCTTACTGTATATATATATAAGATGTACAACATGATATTTTTGATATGCACAGTGAAATGGCCATAATAGTCAAGCAAATGAACATATCCATCATCTCATATCCATCATCTCTTTTGTGTATGTATGTGTCAAGAGCACCTAAAATCTACTCTCTTAGTGAAAATCCTGAATACAATACAATCTTATTAACTATAGTCTTCATATTGTATGTTAGATCTCTAGACTTGTTCATCCTATATATCTGCAACTTTATATCATTTGACCTAAATCTGCTCATTTTTTTTTCTCATCCACCCTTCTGCCCCCTGGTAACCACTGTTTTATTGTCTTTTTCTGTGTATTCTACTTTTTTTCTTTTTTTTAAAGCATTTGCTACATATAAGTGAAGTCACACAGTATTTTTTCTTTCTGTCTCTGGCTTATTTCACTTAGCATAATGTTCTTCAGGTTCATTTAAGATTCAATAATATTCTAATACACCACAATTTCTTTATCCATTCATCCATTGATAGGCACTTTCATGAATTAACATGGGAGTGCAGGTACTTTTACAAGATAGTGATTTCATTTGCTTCCGGTATTTACTCAGAAGAGGCATTGTTGGGTTCAATGGTTTTTAAAATATTATAATTTTGATCCTAGAATTTTCTTTTGGTTAATTTTTATAGCTTCTAATTCTCTGTTGAGATTTCCCTTCTGTTTATTCATTGTGATCATATTTTACTTTTAGTCATTAAGTATATTTACAATAGCCATTTTAAAGGCCAAGTCTGCTAATTCAAACACCTAGATCATCTTTAGCCTTATTTATAATTTTTCTTTTGACTATGGGCCACTATTTCATATCTTTACATGTCTAGTAATTGTTTTACCATTGTAGTTGATATGCAGTAGGAAGTCTGGATTTTGTGATGTTTCTTTAAAGGATGTTGAATTTCTTTTGGAAAGCAATTAAATTACTGGCAGAACTTTTGGGTGTGTTAGCCTTGATTTTATTTCTTGTTAAAGTAGATCTGTTTCAATTTTAGGCTTAGTCCTGGTGTATGCTCCTTACTCTAGGATATAGAGTCAATTAGAACTCCTGTTCTGAGCTTTCCACATGGATTTACTTATGTAATCTTCACCTCAACCCTTAAGATTAGGTTTTGGCAAAGAGACTAGCTGATCACCAGAGAATCCTATTCCCTGGTGGAAAGATATTGCCACAAAGCAGCTGCCTAGCTAAGATTACATTTCCTAGCTTCCTTGTATCTAGGAATGGGATGTATACTGTTCTTACTGATGAAGTGTGAGTAGGAGTAAGGGGCGTCATTTACAGGCTAAAGGTGTTGTGTATCAGTTCGTCCTTCCCTATGGCCTCTTTCCCCGTCCTCAGCAAACTTAGAGGCCACATGTAAAGATGGTGAATCCACAATATGAAAGCACCGTGGGTCCTTGAATCACCATTTGGAAGAGATATATCCAAACAAGAGCATTCATTCACATTGAACAAGTAATAAATTTTATTTTGTTAAGCCATTGAGAATTTGGTATTTATCAGTTATAGCCACTGGCATAACTTAACAAATATGGTAATAAGGTAACAAATCAAATGTGTTATCTCCATTTTATAGACAAGGAAACTGAGGCACAGGGAGAAAAATCAGCATTGTCAGAATAAGAAAAATTTTGATTTCATTTAATTTACTGCATTAATTACTGCATTAATTATAATTTTCCAAAGCATAGTCAAGAGAAAAAATGATCTCTACCCAGTGACTTGACTTTTGAATGAATAGAACTTAATAAAGTATAGTGTCCTTTCTATAAATTGTTGACAAACATGATGGTTGGTTGGTTCATTAGGACAATAGCGAAAGTAATGATTGATTGATACAATAATTAGATCAGCAGTAGTAGATATAATTTTAGAATTAACATTAAAAGTTTCTTTCATTATTTTTGTGAGATTAGATGTGCAGGTTGGAATGACTCAGACTGAGATAGCAAGGCTGAGCTGGAGGCAGAAGAGGGGCCTTACTTACAAGTTTGGACCAAACAAGCCCAAATAGACAGAGTTCAAACACTGAGTTTAAGATATTTGATATAATTTTTTTCCAAGAGCCAAAAACTGTGATTAGAACCTGTATATAAAAACATGCCTCTATTCTAGACTTTTTGGGTACTATTTCTTTTTTCTATATTATACATTGAACATACAAAACTTAGAATACTTTGGTGAGGAGTAAAGAAGCCAAAAACAATGAGTTTTAATATTATAATGAAATGCAGATTTTTCATTAAAACACAAATATTTCATTTCCAAAGGTTAAATAGGTTAATACTTAATGAATCCCACTGGAAAAAGCATCCAATCCAAACTACTCCCTGGCACTGTGTCCACTGGGCTTTCAGTTAATTATCTGTGGGATACATTTTTATCCACTTTAATTCTTTGCCTCCTATACTGTATCATTCTCCTAAAACAAGTTTTTATGTCTAAACACTCTAAACACTCAGTAAGCTCAAAGATTCTGCCTTCCACAATATCTGTTTTATTTATATTTATTCCTATTTTAAAATATAATAGATCAGCGTTTGTAGCGTGTTTTTATTAAATGGTGGTACCACTAAAAATTTAGTAGGACCTTGGTCATTTAGGACCGTGGACATATCCCACTTTTTTTCGCACAGTACCTGTTATCTTCTAAGCCAATGGCTGGACAGAAATCTCTGTGCAGATTTAAGTGTTTCTCTGGTCTTTGCTATTCTTTCAGTATTTTTTTTTCCCAATTGTTTTGGTACTAACATAGTTTTAAGTTCCTATTTTCCATCAAGGTTGTGCCAAGCTTTAATTTTTTAGAGGCATATTAATAATCACATAATTGAATGAAAAAGACAAAAAGCTGGGAAAAGATATCCATCAGAAGAACAACATAGATAGCCACTATCCAAGTAATTCCCCACCATCATTTCTAAGAAAACGTTTTTTAAGACAAAAGATTGCCAAGGACTTGCAATTTGAGGCAACTATGTAATCTGGATTGGCAGAAAGGAAAGTATTACAGAAGAAAATATAAGATTTTGCCCTTAAGTGTCAATACTCGTCCTAAAATCTGAGGAATTAGATTGCATCCTGCAAAATATGCCCGGTCAAAAGGACATCAGAGGGCACATTTTCTAATCTTTCCAGGCTTCTTGGTACTAGAAGAGGCCTTGATTAAGGCGGATATAGTCTTGCCTTCAAGTAGGTTGGAGAAGAGGAGACAGACGTTGAAAAAATAAGTAAGCAAAACAATATAAAGGTACAAATTATGGCAAGTGTTGTGAAGGAAATCAACAAGGTGCTGAGAAAAAAGGCAGGAACCAAATGAAGTCTCTGAATGTTCTTTGTCACCTCTCTGATGAAGTGACATTTAGGCTGAGACCCAGTGGAGGAAATGGAGTGTGGTGATGTGGGAATGGGGGTGTGGGGGGGCAGTCCAAGCAGAGGGAACAGCCTGCCCAAAGTTCCTCAAGCTGGAGAGAATTCAATGAAAAGAAAAAGTTGAAAGAAGACCAAAGTGACCTCAATTTCTATTGGGTTAGTCCAAAAATGGCAATAAAAATACAACATTTTTTGGCAAAGCCATAATGTGAAGTATATCATTCTTCCATTATAACACCTAGCCTTCCAACTTCTCATTTTCTGTTAAGTCCTTGATTATAGGTTGCTCTTTTCTTGAAAACATTTGGAATCAAGGTGTTTTGTGAGTGAGGGCCCCGGGTCACAAATTCTGTCTTATCACGGGCTGTGAAGCCCTCCAGGAATAATGCAAACTCAAGTACAGCAGGAGCCCCAGGTGGAAAGGCTAACCTTGAACACTCTGCAGGCTCACAGAGCCTGAGCAGACCTGGAGGTCCCACAAGGAGCCTACTTCGTAAGAAACTGAGGTACTTGAGAATGACCTTCCCTCCTAATGGCAGAGAGAGAGAGTCACAGAGTACAAGTTTGGCTCACTGAGGTCATGAGAGAAGGGCAGTATTGAACTGAAATATACCAAGGCAACTCCTGCTAACTTTGTCCTGTTGTTCCACTTTTTTCACTAGAGATTGTGCCTATGGAGAGGCCTGACATGGGGAGGTAGTTAAAATAAAAGAGCTACAGTACAGAATCCATTTGAGATATGAACAAGAATCATGTGAAAGTCAAAGGCTCACAACCCCTTCTTTAATGTTGCATTTAAGTCTCGGGGACAGAAAAAAAGGGCCATATGTCACCATAGCCACTTGGATTGGAGTCAGCTACCAGTGAATGATAAGGACAAGAAATTAAGAAGCACCTACAATGTGCTAGGCACTGTTTCAGGCTCTGGGTTTAAAACAGATAAAGTTCCTGCCCTCACAAATTAGAAGAAGCCGTTAATTAATAATTATGCCAATACACAAATATAAACTGTGATAAGGGCTATGGAAAGGAACTATGTAAAATGTCAGATAAATCCTGTTAGCTGTGTGTGCCTTTGGGCATGTTATGTAATCTCTATGAGCCGCAATTTCCTTATTCGCTTTGCTGTTCTGTTGTAGTGATTAAGTAAGATAAGGTATGTAGCCCACCTAGCTTGTACTTGATATATAACGGACTCAATTAATGGTACCTATAATATTTGGGAAAAGCATAAAAAGTCTGCCATTATTCAGACTGTGCCTGATCTAGAGGATCGTTCTTTCATACACTGTTAGTGTGATCCTATTGTGACCCCATCCTGTTTTTGTATGGGGAAATATAAGTTGCCCCAGTATTAAGAGATGCTGTAACTTTCTGAATTTTCCCTTTATGTACCCCCATTGTTCCCCTACCACAGAGAACTAGGAAATGGGTATAAACCCAGAACTGTGAACAACTCTAGGTATTCCATAGCTTCTCAAGGTAACAAACTAAAATTTGATAATGGCTTAGGTTGTGTTTCTAGTCTACATCAAGTGGTCTGTTAGCAAATTGCATACTCGCTTCCCGAAAGTGGTTGGAATTACAAAATTAAGCTTACTGGAAGGTATTTAAAAACATATTTAAACTGAATATCGAAGAGCTTTTAAACAGATAAACTATAGGGTTTAACTGCATGCATTATTTGGGAAATGGAAAATTGTCAACGCTTTTTCGTCTGTCTCGTGGGAATTCCTCCAACCTCACACCATGCCTATCACTTCTCATTAAACAAATGAAATAAACACTGTACCTTTATAAATGTGCCTTATACTTTAAATGGTCGTGACAGCCCTGACCCAGCTTTAAGCTATCTTCAAAATATAATTCACAGTAAGCGGAATGTGACTAGAATATTTTAATCACAGCACATTGACTGTGAGAACTCCTCTAGTTTCTAGAAACCAAGTCAGAGACTGAAAACACAAGTATTTCCACAAAACAATTGTGTTGTAAGAATCAAGCCAGCCAGCCAGCTAGTTTAGAAGAGGAAGGTGGCCTTAGCCAGGAGGACTACCACAAAACACTTCAGTGCCTGGCACATGAGAGACACTGTTGTGTTGCTCCATTGTTGCAGTTACTCTGATCACAGATCCAAATGTCTATACTGGCTTTACTCCCATAAACAGCTTTCTGGAAGCATCCATTCTTATATCCCTGGATTCTCCACGTGACTGAAACATTCTCTTTGAAATAGGTTTTTTTTTCTGTGAGGGAAGCATTTTTAAAATGTAAAAGTATATCCTGTTTTTCTTAAACACAGTAGCTTGAACATTATTTGAATCTCTCTTCATGAACCAGATTGTTTTTATGAACACCATATCCTGAACTGCACAGAACTTCTTTGGAGACTATCATTGATTCTTCTCATCTGTGTTCTACCCAGGAATTCTGCAAATCTCTTTTTTATGCAAAATTCTTATTTCCTAGTGAATCAATGCATTTTTATACAAATACCAGTTTGGTTGTCACATTTTTATTCATAAGTTATGTCTATTCATAAGTTATGGCTATTCATATATACAATATGAATAGAAAGAAAAAAAATTGAGCCCATGATGAAGTATTTGGATAAGATGAGGTACCACATCACCAAATGCTCTCTACAATGTTAGGGAAAATAATGCCCATCCTATTATTGGGTATAAATTCAAAGGACAATGTCTTCCCTCTTCCCACTTCTATTTGGTGATCATTAATCTCGTTTGTTTACTAATTTCCAATATTAGACTATTTAAGGATGCTTGCTGGGTAATTTATTCAGTTCATAGGGAGTCTTTGACTTGAAGGCCAGGTGCCATATTTGAGGCAATAAAAAAATAAAACAATGAAGACAGTAAGCACAAACTTTATCAACCCACACAATTATTTTTCCTAACTCCCCAGCCGCTTGGGCAATTCTTTTTGAGCAACATAAAAGAAGGAAAGGCAGCGAAAGAGAGAAAACAACCAAACCCAAAACAAATTAAAAATTCTGCCCCATGGTAAATTGTTCTAAAGCACACAAGCAAGTGGTTTTCAAAATTGACCATGATTTTTTTTAAATTTTGTTTTCTTTTGTATTTGTATCTTGAATAAATGTTGCTGCAAAAACTGTGCAGGCTTTTATTCTTTTTTAAAACTCTGGCTTACCTAGGGCATCTGCATAAAACACAAGAGGGTAGTTAGTTTTCACTCATGTTGAGTGGCAGCAGATCTTTTCATAAAAGCAGCATTTTGCAGAGCAGTTGCAGAAAATATTACCGGGTCCAGAAGACCCTTTATCTTGAGAAGCCATCCATCCAAAGTCCCACTGAAAGATCGAAAAATCTTTAACTTTTCTTCTGAAAAGTCCCTTTGAATGCAAACCTCCTTAAAGTACACTATGAGGAGTCAATTCTAAAAGGCCTTCCAGGTACGAAGCGAATGAGGCAAATCATGACTCCTAAGCTTGTATTTTCTATGTTAGATATTATCTCATATCCTTACATATAAAGTCTGATTTATACAAATTGGCTCAGTTTCTGAGGATTTGCTTTTATTTTTAATACAGCTTTTCAGTCAAACTTCACTTTCGGTGGAAACACGTTTTTGATAGCCAGGGCTGAACATAAAATTCCATTATTTAAGTGGCAAAGAGTTGGTAAGTCCAGTCCGCGAGGCCTGTGGCAGTAACTTACTCTGCTTGTGGTTTCTACTTTGTTAGACTCTGTGGAGCCATGAATCTATCTTGTCCTTAAAAAACTGAAAGAGGGGGCTTTTAAAATGAATGTAATGCTAAATTTATGTGCCCCAGGAGCAGCATATGAAGGCCTCTGGACTGATTAGACCCAGATGTCGGTAACAATGTTAGTGTTATGGACCAACTGCAGGTGTGGGAATAGATCCCCTTCCCTGGGACCCTCAGCAATCAGCCCAGTGGTTTCTTCTGGCTCTCAGTTTGGAGTTTTCAATTAACACTACAATGGCATTGTTGTTCTCCAGTATTAGATCATATGTCATGTAAATGAAGTTGAATATACAGTTAAACTTGACAAAGTGATTTAGGCCAAGGATACATGTGTTCGGTATTACAACTTGATTGAGGTTAAATAATAATAATAAAAAAAAGCCCCGACATGCTATAAAGTTTTTATTATTTGGCTTATCAGTAGATTTTCACATTATACTTTCATAAAACAGAATGTCATTTATAGCAGGGCGAGACGCTTATGAAAAGGGAGACGCAAACCTGCCTATGAAGGACTGAAATGATTAATCCCAGATTGGATGCTTTTATGGAGTCGGTATGGCAATTGGAAGTTCTCTGTGTGCTTTTTTTTTTTTTATTTGCTCGTTTCCATTTTCCAAAATTCTGTCTTGGTTCTTTATCTTCTCCCTCAACGTGAGTGATCAGTGCCCACGTACTCACCCTCACTGGGGAGAGCAGCAGCGCTTTCGGGATTGTTCGGAAACGTTACTTGTTTTAAAGCAATGAATCCAGCTCATCAAGGCCCAGGATCGTATTCCACTGTCCTATGGGTATCGTGATGCTTGGGAGAGTAGCCCAGCTCACTAAAACATATTATGATAGCTGTCATCCCTTTGAATTAGACTGTAAGCTTCTCGGGGCAGGGGACCTTATCTGTTATGTGTTTATAAGTGCCACAGAACTGATGGTCCCATGAATAAATACCAATAAAAACAACTTCAGAGGTCCATATTGTACTTCACTCGTAGAACATTTATAACTCTCATTAATGTTGATGGACCGTGCACAGCACGGCGCTCTCTCATTTTCCTTACGCCTCCGTCGGTTGCAGCCACCTCTTAGAGACCAGACCACGTTGTAAGTCAGCTCAGTAAAACGTACTTTGGTGTGCCAGCGCCTAGGGAAATCTTTATGCCCTGCAAATGTGTGCATTACAAATGCAAAAGAAAGACAGCGCTCATTTTTTCCTTTCTGAGAGCATTAATAAGCTACCGCTCATGTACTACATTGTTCACGACCCAATGCTAACGCAACCCAGACATAACTGCTTTCAATGGATGATAAATAACTGGGAAGATGAAGTTAGTCTTGAGAGTTACACCTCACCTCTCTCTCAAGATCAGAAACAGCTGATAGTATTCCTCTATCTCTACATGACAGCCCTTTTTACATTTACAGACTTTTCGCTATAGCTAGCAACATTGATCGCTGGCATAATTACAAATACTTTGGCAAATTATTAGTGACTCCCAGTTTACTTATCTGCAAAATAACCGCCATCATGCGAGATGTAATGAATGAGCTGGTAATCTCGGAGGAAAAAGTCAAGCATTCTTTGCAGGTGAGATGTTTCAAGACACCACATTGCAGTTCGGTCTACTCATTCATTCAAACGTTTATTTAGCAAATGCTGAGTGTCTGTAATGTGCAAGGCACAGTGCGGGACACTTGGATACAAAGATGAAGAATGCATAGACATTTATTTCCTCAAGGGAAGACAGATGCCCAAACCTAAGCGCCCATAAGACAATTCAACAATAAAAAAAAAAAGTCAATTAAACACCTATGCATAATTTTTAAGGCTGTCTTATATGCTCTTAATACAAAGGAGATTGTAAATTACAGCATTTATAGTGTGGAAAATGTGATTTGAGTACTGCCATGAAGGCCACTGCTGGCACCAATTAAAAATGAGTGAAAATGTTTAAAATGAAAAGTGAAGATATTAGGCCACCGGACATAAAATAAATTCTTAGTCCTTACTTTGCCAGGTTATTTTAGGAATATTTGTTGTTAATTTTCAAACTTAATTTTTATCTAGATATTCCTCTCTCTCTCTCTAGCTTTTCCTAGAGCCCTATCAAATGTTTATAATCTATGGAGCACTACATAACTGTCCCCACGTGCAATGATAAAATGCAGCCCATTGATTTTTCTGCCAAGTAGGTAGAAGAGTTATGAATACAGTTATTCCATATTATATGACCCCCACATTACAGTAATGTACTCTTTCCCCCCCACCAATGGTGTCCAAAAGCATGAAGAAAATGAGAAGTAATGATGTTAGTGACTGAAATTACCATCCCAAAAATAATTCATCGCATCACTTAGCTTTCCAGGGCAGTTTCTAGAAGCTAACATGTTTACTGCAGTGAAAAGTGAAAGCATAGGAAGTAAATATTTCTGCTACAAAAAAAAAAAAAATCACAGGGTGCATTGGTTTCAGACAGTCACTATTATTTTCAAATCACTTTCAAAACAAATAGACAATGACTTTGTCTCTGAGAAACAACGAAATGAAACTAAGGAATTATATCATAGACATATCATTGGAATCTTAGGGAAAAATTAGCAACACTTCATACAAACTAGTCCGAAACTATTCATGAGTCTACATGAGTCTGTAAGGGGAGGTATGATTCATCCTATATCACTGATGAGGAAACTGAGGACAAACTGGCAATGCAACTTATCTGCTGTCATCTGGAACTTAAATTGACTAAGGAAGCAATCAGAATCATAAATGCACCACATTCAACATTTAATTCACTGTTGCAAACACCATGTAAGCCCACTCAGAGTAAGCCATTGTACTGGGCTTATTTAGTAGAACACAAAAATGAATAGCTTTAGGGAACTCAACAACAAAAAAAATTACTCTGGACATTTGAATGTTAACAAGATTTGGAGGACTATGATAAGATGTACAGCAGGAAAATATTTTCTGCCTTGTGCTCTCTGTTCTTCATAACGTTGATCTCTATCAAATGCCGTAGGTGAGGACTACCCATGTTTTACCTGCAGTGCTTCAAGCACTCTGCCTGAAAGTGAGCATCTTCAATTAGTCATATGAACTATTCTAACGAACAGGTGCTGCCCAACCCCTGGGTAGAAGAGGACTCCTGTCTATAACCACAGCCCATCAAGTACCTGTTTTAGAAAAGCAAGTCAGGATTTTGGCTCTTTATTATCATAAACAGAAATTTGGGGCCCATGCCAGAATCCAAATACGAGGTCATTTCTCCTTATTTGAGATATATAACGAGATAAGCTATTCCATAATCTATACATATCAAAAAGTGCAAGCAAAAAAGCACAATTTCTTTAAAGGGATTTGCAGATGTTATTTTTCCTTCCCCAGAATAGATATGGAAAAAATGGTGACAACAGTACGCCTTGTAGTAACAAAAAAAAAAAAAAAAAAAAAAAAAAGCGATCACACTTTATCAGCTGCATCTGTTCCCATAAGATGGAAAAATCACTGTGTGGTGGTGTCAAGAGTCTCAGGCACCGTAAAGAATTTTCTTGAAGATTCCCTAAGAGTGAAAAAATAATTTATCCTTCCTAAACCATTGATTTATTCTTCTGCTTTCCAATGAGGATGTTATATTTCATGTCATCGGTTAAAAAAAAAAAAAAAAGATTCTCTTTACTCAACTCTTTCCTGCTTAGAAGCTGGTTGGTGAGGAAAGGAAGAAGACTGCACGGTCTGAGGGGCTGTGGCCCATCTGTCCCAGTAAGTACAGGATGAAAAGTGGAGGGACCACCCGCTGACAAGTAGGCACACCCATGTAGCTCTGGATATGCAAAAGGGTTATTAAATAAAAGTAAAATGCGGGGTTGATAGTAATTAAGAAATAAGTAGATCTGAGCAAAGAAACATTGGGCTTCTGCCAAACACAATCTACAAGAGAGGTCACTCTGCACCCATAGATCATGAGAAGAACTTTCTAGCTCTTTCATACTTAGGAGCAGAGAAGTACGGTGCAGTATGGTTTGCACGCGCTTGGAAAGAATCCAGCATGAAGGTTACTGAAGCATTGTGCAGGTCTTCTTAAATGTACATATATGTGTATATATCTAAAATTATAAGGACAGAAACTTCTGGGAGAATATACAAGAAATGTAAACAATGAGCCCCTGGGAAATGAGACTAAACAGTTGGGTTGGGGAAGTAAAATATTTACTTGCAAAAAAATCCTTCTGTGCTATTTGAATTTTTAATAAACATATTATATTTATACATTTTTTAAAAACTAATAATTACAAGAGTTGATTAGGACTAATTGCCTTAAGACACAAAAAAATGAGACTAGTAACACAAGGAAGTATACCTTTGAGTATTCAAACTAACTTTAATTAGAGTCTTGGACAGATGGAATGGTTTTGCCCACACAATAGAAAATATATGTCTCATTAAAATAAGAGAATCATAAATGTCGGCTTTTCATTCCCTAGCTTCCATCCTTCTGTACCTACAAGCAAATATATCCAAGTAAGTGTTTGGATTCTGTACTGTAAGGTACTGTAAGTGGTTTAAATTAATATCAAAGAAACAATTTGCAAAAGTTGTTTCAATCAGAAACTGTCCTTAAAGCTTTTGTGTTGCTTTCTCCTCCTTTCAGTTGACTTCTCTTTCTTAGACCCACCTATTTTGGTGTTTGTTTCCATCTTTGTCATGCTTGTGTTCTCAGTACACACCTCCTTCCTGGGCAGTCTGGCTCACTTTATGGCTTTGGCTAACCTCACATATGCTAGTTACTCCCAAATCTGTAGTTCTTACCTCCAAATCTCTCCTGAACACAGGATGTATCTTCTACCTATTCATTACCCATCTCGACTCTGATTTCCTACTTCGTATTTAGTGCACCTAAAACTGAGCTCATCTTCTACCCAAACATGTTCCTTTCTCTATTTTTGCCAGCACCATTAATAATATTACAATATCCTAGTCAGAACCTCTGAAGTCATTATCTAATTCTTCCTCTCTCTTATCCTTTACATCCCATTTTGTCAATAGTCTCTAAAATCTCTCACCAGAAAAGCAAAACGAAACCCCACCTTTGTAACTGCTTCAGCCCTGTCTTGTCTAGTCTATTGCAACAGATTTTTAACTATTCTCCTCTTCTTTAATGCCCTTCTCTTAACCTTTTCTTCCACAGCGCCACTAGATGTTGAAACTCTCTGCTAAAACATCTTCAGACTTCCCACTTCCTGGAGGATTAGCCTAGATCCAACCTACCTGTGCTGACTTATCTCCATCATTCTGGATTTCAGCCAAACAGAACTGCCACCATTCACTTTCAAGTCTTTGCATATTTCCTCTTCAACTTCCTAGGCCAGATATATGACAAGTTCCATGAGGCCACATAGGGTGTTATCTTTTTCTAGGTTTCACCTTCCTTCCTCCACCTAGGGGCAGTGCTGCATTGGAGGTGGGAGGAAGAGCCAAGAAAGTGAAGAAAGATCTCTTGCCAACTCATTGCCAGGAATCGCTTTGTCAAACAATGCCTATAAAGTGTTAGACACCAACGCCAATTGTTAGTCAAAGAAATTGAATAAAAGTCACAGGTATTTCTGAGGATTATCCAGCATAGAGGAGAAAAAGATGTAAAGTTGGAAAATAAACTGTCATCTCTTTGTATCAGTATAGCTGTGAAATAATGACTGTGGTATTTGCTGACTCCGAGATGCCATCATTCTATACATCCTACTTATAGAGAAATAATTACATGTATTTGTCTGATGACAAGAGGCGGATTGTTCTTTGCAGGTAATGCATTCTTGTGAGTATAGAAAACACTAACCAAATGCTAAAGTAAGTGTTCAGATATAAATAAATTACAAAGCAACACAAATACTGTACTTAAGAAGAATGAATTGAATAAATACAGTCATACCCATTTAAACTCACCCCAAAGAATACTGCTAAGCCAAGCCAGTCTAAAGTCATTTATCCTAGAAACCATGTGGTACAAGTGCACATCACTCGACAATGATACTTCAAAAATATGAGCAAATATACTTTGCTTCTCAGCAAAAGCTTTCTATATTAATGCTTCCCTGAAGATGAATCTCATCTCTTTAAAAAAAATATTGGAAAAAGAGGAAATATTGTTTGGCTCACCATGTTCTCAAGTCAGTGAATATGAGTAACTAAAAGGATGAAGAAACAGAATAAAAGAACACTTTATTTCTTTTCTCTTTTCTTTTTAAAAATTATAATAGCATTAGGGGATGGATACAAGTTGAATTCCATTACATGCATGTCTTGTATTCATATAGTGGTGGAATCTCAGCTTTTGCTGTACCTGTCACCCAAGTAGTGTCCATTGTACCCCATAGGTAATTTTCATCTATCAGTCCCTCCAGCCTCTCCCCTTTTGAGTCTCCAGTGTCCATTATACTACTCTGTGTGCTTTTATGTAGCTATAGTTTGTCTCTTACTTATAAGTGAGAACATGTGGCATTTATTTTTCTGTTCCTGAGTTACCTCACCTAGGACAATGGCCTCCAGTTCCATCTAAGTTGCTGCAAAACAATTATATTGCTTTAAACATTACAAAATGATTTCATTCTTTCTTATGGCTGAGTAGTATGTGTGTGTGTGTGTGTGTGTGTATATATATATATATATATATATATACACACACACATACACGTCACATTTTCTTTATCCACTTTTCAGTTGATGGACACTTAGGGTTGATTCCACATCTTTACAATTGGAAATTGTGCTGCAATGAACATATGAGTGCAGGTGTCTTTTTGACATAATTATTTATTTTCCTTTGGGTGCATACCCAGTACTGGCGATGCAAGATCGAATGATAGGTCTACTTTTAGTTCTTTCAGAAATCACCATACTGATCTCCATAGAGGTTGTAATAATTTATACTCCCATCAACAGTGTATAAGAGAACATTTTATTTCTGAAGGTAAATCAAATAGGTGTGCATGGCAAACAAGAAGCAATGGTACCTTTAAATTTACGAAAAAGCCTATATCAGAAATACCTCCTCCAACACACACCCCCACCACCATATCCTACGCATCTTTGCAGAAGCCAGGAAGTAGGTGTCCACCTTCAGAAACTTATGATGAGAAACTGCTTTCAGTACCCAATATTCTTTTCCTGGTTGCATCTACCATCCAGGGGGTGGGGATCCCACAGAATTCCTAGAGGAAAGTCACCCTGAATATCTCTTATAATTTCCTCCTGTCCTTGAAGGCCCAGAGGAAAGTGGGATGCAGCTGAACATCTAGAAGGAAAAGGCCTTGGACTCTACTTCGCGTATGCCTCGCCCCCTGCCTTGCTCATTCCACTCACCCATCATTCCTTCCCCTGCACACAGCTCTCAAGGCTGATCTTTAGAGTGATGGAAAAACTCCACGTTGGTCTCCCTTCTCTCTGCCACACTTCAGGCCCTCTTCCCCATTCCTACCCAAGTTCAAGCTTGAGACTACAGAAAAAACACAATCTTTAATGATTGGAAACCAATTCGCTGTGGAAGATTAATTGCAAAAAGGTACCCCAATTTTCCAGATTCCTTCTATTTGTGACTTTGCAGCTACTCCTTTCAAGTAGGGGAAGTCTACTTCCTCATCCCTTGATTCTGGGCTGCTCTTGTGACTTATTTTGGCCAAAAAGGGTCAGTGAAGCTGACACTGTTCCAGTTGTGAGCCCAAGCCTCAGTTGCCCTTGCATGCTTTCTCACTCTCTCTCTCAGAACCTGCCACCGCCATGAACATGAACCTGGGCTGCATGGAGTAGGACTGACTCAGCTCAGTTGTCCAAGCCAAGGCCCCAGACATGGGAGAAAGCCCAGCAAAATCAATAAACCTGCCTTGCAGATGACTTGGCCTCCAAAAGCACCACCATGCTCTCCACCCACAGACTCAGGAGCTGAGTAAATGCTTATTGTTTCATACCACTGGGCTGTGTGGTGTGGTTGGCTGTTACCCTCCATATTGTGGCAGTAGATAACAGGCACACTCATTTGCTGAGAGAATGTGGCCTGGAACTATCTGTAGAAGCACCTTTTCACAGACATAAACCCCCTTGATTGTCTGTGAGTGCAATAGTAGAACCCTAGTGGCAATAGTCTTATATAGATCAGTGATAAGCCCAAGAACCCACAACTAGGTCCTGGGACAGAGACCAGTAAGACAGTAGGGGTGCCCAGATATCAGAGTGTAAGGCCAAGAGTTGAAGGCAGGCGCCACAAGCAGAAGACCAGGCAGAGTGAACTAATTAACTAATACAGCCAAGAATTCTATAACAGCTTGAACCAATAGAGAAGGAGTCAGCATTAAAACCTGTAGTATAAGTCAGAAAAAAAGGATCAGTCTAGAGCTAGGTGAGGCAATTAGCATAGGAAACAACCCCATGGGTTCTTCAGTCTCAACAGCTAGTCTACACATACTAAATGCTCAACAAATGTGTTGGCTGACTGACTGAATGAGTACCTGCAATAAACTTCTGAGCTAGGTCACCCAAGCTCTGGCATTGAGAAATACTAATAAAAGGCAGAGCCACAAGGACAATTGATAGTAGTACAGAGATCTTGGATAGTGAACTCCTGGATCTTTCACATAACAGGCATTTCATAATATTTAATAGTTATTGAATTGTATTATAAGGCATAATGAAGTAAGAAATGTTCACTTTGTTTATTTTAGATATCATGACCTACCAGGAATTATTGTAAACTGTCTCCAACCCCATCACCTTCCTTAAGCAAGTGCTGTTTCTTGATGCTTAATGCACTTATCATAACTGCACTGGGATCTGGGCGTAAAATGAGAGCAGGGAAGCTGCTATTCCCAAGGAAGCTACTCACAGGCTCCTTTCAGGTTTGCCTTCATTGAAGCCCTCTACATAAAAGTTAGCAAAGGCCCTAGCTCCAGGCGTGAAGGCCAATAGAACCTGAACTTGTTGCTTGTTCTTAAATGGACATTTACCAGGTGGCACAGAGTGACTTCCCTGGATGCTGGATAGACATTATTTCATGCATCTTGTACATTCAAAAGGATAAAATACTATGTCATCAACATAATTGAGATGTAGAGTTGAATCTCTGCATTAATTGGGATTTCATGGACTATCACTAAGGGACACCCCTACTGAAGTTTCTTTTAAACAAAGGCCAGTGAGGGGCTCTCTCTCACCATCCTGTGGTGTTAGTAATAATCCATCTTTGATGAGTAATAATATCAACAGGAAGGCCGATTGTAGTCAAGGTGTCATCAGTTGTAGAACTTATTATCCTTTGTGATGGGCTTCCTGAAATAAAATAAATTCCTTAAATTAGCTCCTTTCATGCAGTAGGCAAGGATTAGGAGAAGTATTTTCACTAAAGCTTTTTGTTAGCATTAAATGTGTCTTCTTCAGTGATATAAAATGGAGTTAAAGTTCTAAAAATATAGCTTTCGAGTAAAATGATCAGCATTTCTGAACAGATAACAATAATTCTGGTAAAACATCTATCATTTAGTCTTATAATTTTCTGCCAACTCCCTATGAATAACAAAAGTAGTCCACACAGGCAAAACATTACCAGTGTTCTGTAGACATCTAAACTTCTAATTACATGCAACATCCTAAACACCAACCTCTAGAACATTTGGATCTATAAAAATATGGCATGGAGTTTATTTTCATTGGGTAATATCAAAACAATCACCTATCATGAGTTTCACTACTATTTTTCTCTGTGGTTAGATTTAGGAAACATTTTGTGTTTATTCTTTCTTATAATACTATTCGTGTGTGTGTGTGTGTGTGTGTGTGTGTGTATTTACATACGTGAAAGCCTCACACATATTACATTCTATAGCACTTTAGAAGGATCTCAAAGTATTAAATGACTTTCTTATAGAAATGAAGAGAAATCTATTTGCTACTCTTTGTGTACTTTGCAAAGATACAAAAAGTGCTTAAGTAGACTTTATTACTAAACTGTTCCAATGAGTGAAGTTATATTAGAATGCCCTGACTTTTCAAAACTGGACTAGGAAATCCATTTGAAAGCCATTTTTAATCATATGTGATTAATCTTCTTTCCCAACTCAAATCCCAAAGTGTAAAATTACTTAAAATGTAGAAAAGTTAACAGGAGTATAGATATGTATCTGTGTATTTTTCAAATTTTTGATTCATGTTAGGAAATCTGAAAATTGCTTCATCAGATTTTCATAAAAAGCAAATAATTCTGCCAAAATTGTAGCATTATGATATAAATATGGGTATTGACAACTTGAGGGGAACTCTTTGGACATCAATCTAATTAATTACTTCTCTTCTTGTCATAGTGATCACTTACTGTTAGGTGCCCTAAGACAGAATGGCTGGGAGGGTTGGACAGTGGAGAAAGTTAATAGTCAGAAGATTAAATGTAGCATGAATTTATAGAGGCGAACGATAGCACTTAAATGTGCCTAACCCCGAAATGTGAAATATTCTGAGCTTCTGATGACACATCACTAAATCGAGACATAAAGAGAAAGTTCTGATCTAATTACAGAGTTGACTTTGAACCTACACAGACGGCGACAGAGAGACAGTGATAGGAAGAAGATGTGGTGGGAGTGGGTTGATGGAGTGGGAGGGTAATGTACAGATCAATTACATCTGAAGGAAAGAAAACACATAAGCATCATAATAAAGCGCCCTTTCGACCCAGACTTATAACAAGAAACAATATTACCTGATTTTTAATTTTACCAGTATTACGGTTCTCTAGAGAAATATTAATAGAACCAACTATAGGATAGACAGACAGACAGACAGGCAGAAAGACAGACAGATTAAGATAAAGAGAGCATTTATTATAGGAATTGGCTCATGTGATTGTGGAGGCAAAGAAGTCCTACTACATGCTGTCTGCAAGCTGGAGAACCAGGAAAGCCAGTGGTGCAGTTTGACCTGAGCCCATGGGCCTGACACCGGGGAGCTGATAGGGTAACTCTCAGCCTGAGCAAATACACCCTTCCTCTTTTTTTTCCTCCCCCCTCCCCCAATCTGGGCTCTTAACAGAGTAAATGATGCCTGCCCACATCGGAGAGGACAGATCTTCCTTACACAGTCTACTGACTCAAATACCATGTTTCTTCGAAAATAAGACCTACCCATAAAATAAGCCCTAGCAGGATTTCTAAGCATTTGCGCAATAGAAGCCCTGCCCCAAAAATAAGACCTAGTGTTGGGTGTGGCTACGCAGCATATCTGCACAGCCCATGCATATCATTGCGGAGCGTTAAAGAAGATGAGCAGCCCTTCTCATCTGCCCCATGGTGACAGCTACTATCCCAGAGGTGACCGGAAAGGTGCAGGCAGCCCCACCAACAAGGTCAGCTCCCTTTATCAGGTCCCGGCCATCCTATGCGTGCTGCAAGCTGAGGCTTTGAGGGGACAATAACACATCCCCTGAAAATAAGCCCTAGGGTGTCTTCTTGAGGAAAAATAAATATAAGACCCTGTCTTATTTTAGGGGAAACACGGTACTAATCTTTTCAAATGCTAACACCCTCCTAGGCACACCCAGAAATAATGTTTTACCAGCTGAGTATTCCTTAGCCCAGTTAAACCAACACTTCAAATTAATCATCACCACAAGTTACCCCTGCTTTCTCCCATGATGACCAGTATTTTGTTATGATAAGAGTAAGTGTAATAAAAAGGTCAGAGCAAGAAGCTTTGATAGTGTCTACACTAGTTAAGGACACTTTGCTCAATTCAATTTAGTAATTACCTATTAGTGTCTATATTCTGTGTGGTGTTGTGCTTGGTACCACGGAGACAAAGTGAAATGAAACAAGGCCCTGACCACGAGGAATTTATAGTCTAGTGAGGAAGAGAAATATTTTTAAAAAATAAGCAAATGAGGCCGGGCGCGGTGGTTCACGCCTCTGTAATCCTAGCACTCTGGGAGGCCAAGGCAGGTGGATTGCTCAAGGTCAGGAGTTTGAAACCAGCCTGAGCAAGAGCAAGATCCCATCTCTACTAAAAATAGAAAGAAATTAATTGGCCAACTAATATATAGAAAAAATTAGCCGGGCATGGTGGCGCATCCCTGTAGTCCCAGCTACTTGGGAGGCTGAGGCAGAAGGATAGCTTGAGCTGAGGAGTTTGAGGTTGCTGTGAGCTGGACTGACGCACTGACAGCACTCATTCTAGCCTGGACAACAAAGCGAGACTCTGTCTCAAAAAAAAAAAACGAAAAAATAAGCAAATGTCCATGTGACATAAACAATATCAGAATCAAAGAAGTATGACAGAAGAAGGAATGAGTCCTTCTGTCTAGGAGGGAAAGAAAAGAGAAAGTGCCTTCTAAGCAAGGTTTTGAAGGATGAATTAAAGTTCAAAGACAAAATGTGAAGGGACTTCTAGGCAGATGGAACAGCATATGCAAAAATACAGAGACAGGGAGCAGTAGGCTATGTGAAGGAAAGTAATAAACTTTGAGTCAGTTACAGAGACAGATAAGCGTTGACATGTGAGCAGTTTTAAATCCCATGCCAAAGCACTGGCTTAAATTTTGTCCTGTAGATATCTAAAACGGAAGAAGACAAAACCTGGGACCAGCAGGATCAGATTTATATTTTAGAAACTATGCCCATGGCAGGAAAGAAGATAGATGAAAGAATTGTAAGAACAGAAGCACAGAGACTAATACAATACAAGCCTCTGATACAGGAAAACATTTTTAGGCCCCCACCTCACTAGACGTGATTATCTAAATGAAGAGCTTTCTACTTTCTGTAAAACAAGGAAAGCAACTCATTTTGAGATCAAATTTTTAGATATCTAAGCCTTTTAAAAATTTGGATGTGCAAAAAAAATAAGGAAAATGGTTATTTTGAAAGCATGAAGTGATTGTGACACTTAGAAGCATCATTCATGTTCAATAGTGCCTGGCATGTGGTGGGCACTAGATATTTATTAAATTAATTAACTGATTAATTAATTAATATAATTGCCCTTCAGATTGTGTCGTTTTCATATTATTTACAAATCATTCTTAGCAATTTCTCATTTTTAATAGGAAATAGAGTTAGCTTAAAATACTTAAAAGTAATCAAATTGAATTTATTTAAATTTTTTCTATAAATCAGACTTTTATTTGGTCAGGCTGCCCTTTACCCCAATTAATCCAAATCAGTGAGCTTTTACTGTAATTGAAAGTTGTGCATACTTGCCATTTCTGCTGACCCTCTAAGAGCCTGTAATGGCAATTGGAAAAGTTCCAAGGTGCCGGTACCTTTTAGTTTCTCCTTTACTTTTCTTACAGACAATAGAAGTTTGTATTGTCAAGTTTAAATCTTCTCTCAAAATGCCCTCTCATATCCTCAACCATCTCCTTTAGAAGTGTTGCTGTTTCTTAACATTGAGTTTGCCTAACAAATCCTTAGCCGGATATTAAGTATTAATAAATTCCTTCTGTTCACCATCTCCATTAATGCCAACCACCAGCACAGAGCTAGAGACCTCAGTCAGCCTCAGCCTCCCTCTCTCTCACTCAAGCCATCTGTTACCAAGCCTTGTTCAATCTCCTACTGAAGAGCATCTCAAATCTGTTGTTTCTACTACTCTAACTCTCCTGCCCTCCCTAATCTCAGGATCTCACCATTTCTGGCCCAGACTGATGTCAAGAACCTCTTTCCAAAGGTTTCCTAACCCCGATGTCATGGCCCTCCAATCCATCCAGAAATACACTGTCCACTATATTTCCTCTCTCACATGCAAATCCGATTGACTTCTTTTAGTGGATTTAAAATCATGCAGGTCATTGGGCATAGTGGCACATGCCTGTACTCCCAGAACTTTGGTTAGGCTGAGGAGGGAGGATGACTTGAGCCCAGGAGTTCGAGGCTGCAATGAACTATGATCATGCCACTGCACTCCAGCCTGGGTGACACAGTGAGACCCTGTCTCTAAAAAAAAAAAAAAAAATTAAATAAATAGATAAAATCCTTTAGTAGTTCTCCACTATTCACAAGCCCAACCCCAACCTTTTTAGCAAGGCCCAAATAGCCCTTTACCATGTGTTCCTCAAACCCTTGTCACATATTTTTATAGCTCTGTACTTTTGCAGAGGTATCATTTTCTCTGCAGTCTGAAATTTTCTTTGCCTAGCCCTCTTCTTCAATCAGCAAACACGCATACATTCTTCCAAAATAAGCTAAAGAGGAAAGGAACTGTCATCTAGTGGTTAGGAGAGAGGACTTCAGTGTGTTTAAACCCGGGTGTGAATCCAGCACTGCTTCCAGCTGCATCCAGGCTGTACCACCTCCTGGATTTAGGACCTGGGCCAAATTACTCAGCCTTCCTGAGTTTCAGTGTCCTCTGTAAAAGGAGGAACATTTAACAGTGTATTGTTGGGAGGATTAAATGAGATAAAGTCTTTAAGGTGCTCCGTACAGTGCTTGTAACGTAGCAACTGTGCAGTCAATGGTGACTATTATTTTTCAATGTCAGCACCTCTATGAGGTTCTCTTGTATTCAATCGCCATTTCCTCAAGTTGGAATTGATGGATTCTTCTCCTGCGGTCTCAGAATGTTTTGTATATACTTCCTTCCAAACATCTACCTTATTGTAGGATGCCTATTTCTTTGATACTAGTTGTAGTTAACCATTTATTCAGCACTGTGTATGTATATCACTTTTGTGAGCCCCTTACCTGTATTATCTAATTTAACCCTTGGAAACTCCATGAGGGAGGCATGAGTATATTATTATTATATATGGATATTAGTGATGAGGAAACTCAAGGCAAAGCAAATAAGCAATTTTCCCAGTGTTCCTCTGCCAGGTTGTAGCAGAATCAGGTTTTGAAACCAGGCAGCCCTGCTCAGAACAAACACATCCCCTTAACCACCATATAGTCCATTGGAATATAACATCCTGAGTACAGACGCCATGTCCTTCTCATCTGTCTGTCTTGAGTACATGCACAACTTCTACAGATAATTATGAGGCTTATTATTAGCTTCTGAAGAGGTTGTGGAACCCAAAATCTGGCTGCCTCTGACTCAAGATGTATGAAGACCCAGGCACAAAATCCATCCGTTCAAACTTGATTTGTTCTTTTCTTTCCATCTGCAAACCCAGTTTTTCTGCTTTGGTCCAAAAGAAGTACACGGAATCTTATACTAAATGTGGCCCAGTGCCCTGCCTGTTCTACAAGGGAGGAAGTGAAGGGAGATTTCTGTGACTTGAGAAGTTACTTCAAAAGGAAAGGACTATACCCAGTGTGTATTCAGGCTTTGTACACGCTTTATCATGTGGATGAATACCAAATTGTAATCAACAAGGTAGTCTTGAAGAATCTTTTGTTACTGTGGAGAATATTTTTCCACTGTTAATTTACCAAGTTTAAGAAAGATAATTCTGGAGAGAGTATACCTTCATATTTACACTCAGAGAGATGGGCATAAAGAAGTAATTTTTTAAAGTCTTTAGTGGGAAACAGCATACTTCTGAAATGTTAAGTTTTACCATCTAAAATTACATTGCATTTGATATGGGAAAAGGGTTTTATATAAGGCCCAGATATACATTTCATCATCTATTTCAGCTAGCTGTGCTCTTACTTCTATTTATAAAGTAGGTGAATATAAAATTACCCAGAATTGCTCTGTGTAGTTTAAAACATTGTGAGCCTGTGTATTTTGGGTAAAATTTGCATCTGTTTTGTGAGCATCACTCAATAAATCTCTGATTTAAACACACAATGCCTTCATACTCGCCTGAGCTCTGGCTGGGTCTGAGGTCGGATCATCCACATGTACATATTCAGAGCATTTCATGAACTATATGATGTCGGCAGGTCATTAATAAAAACTGAAAAAGTAAAAAGCCCCATAATTAGCTCCTGAGGTAACTTTGAATGTAACATTTTCACCTCAGATTCAACACCATTAAACAAAATGACTGGGGTTTATTCACTAATGCAGCCTGAGAACCATTCCACTATAGTTAAACTTTGCCAAATTGAGAGACACTCAAATAGCAATATGTTGTGATTCATCGAATCAAAGGCCACAGACAAATCAATAGAGATAGTTGCAGCATAAAAAATGATAATGAACAAATGTAACAATATCACCAAGGTTACCTTGAGAGGAGCAAAGAAATGGTTTAAAACCATTGCTAAAAATAGGGTTGATATATCAGCCTTGAATAGAAAACTTATTAAGTTTTTAGCAGATTGAGGAAAAATTAAAATAAGGCAAATAAGTCACCACTGGGAGAAAATTATTTATCAAGATATAATGTGAGGGTCTCATCTTTTAATATTATAAGCCACCTGAGATGTGATAGACCTAGCAACAGGTTAAGAAAGGCTCAATTTGACCATTATAAAGGAGAGGATAAACCAACCCAATAGGTACTATGGACACTATTTGGGTGATGGGCATACCTATAGCTGGGAATCGGGCATTACAAAAATGATCCATACAACCTAAAACATTTGTACCCCCTTCATATTTTGAAATTAAAAAATTTAAAAATTTTAAAAAATTAAAAATAAGCAAATTATAAGGAGAAACAGAAACCTAGTACACCAAATCAGTGAGTTAATACATATTTATTTAAAAAATCTTGAAGGAACTTGTTAGTTAAATAACAGAAAAAGAAATAAAGAATGTGAATTAGTCTAATTCTTTCCTTATTTTAAATCTATTTGATTATTTATCTTTGAACAAAACCCAATCCCTGGAAGAGATTACAATGCTTACCTGAATTACTCAAGTGGCTCACTGAATAATTTGTTTGCATAAAGAATGCATTAGCAAGTTATCAATAAGCAACTCTTGCTTATTCAAATAAAAAGCATTACACTGGTGTACACTTAAATTGATGCTTTAGGCAGTTGATAGGAAACATTGTCATCATGTTTTTTCCAATGGTAAAAGTCTAAAATTATAAAGCTAGAATACTGCCTTTAAGAATTAGTCCAAGTCTACCACAAGTCACTTCCTTTTCATACAGTACCTATTTCTCAATATATTAAAGAATTAAAATATCAGTTAGCTTGCTTTTTTATTTACTGTTTCATGAATGAGTTTCTGTAAGTATTTTTTAAACATTATTTCAAACAATAACAACAGTGGCAAATTTTCCCCAATATTTAGACATTTTTCTAAACTACAAAATCACTGTATGAAAAAAAAAAAAAAACTAAATCATAAAACAAACCGCTCTTAAAAAAATAAAGGTTGAATTTAAGGTTGTTCAGGAATCTGAATGTTAAACTCTTAGGAAAAGGCCATGAGAAGTTAGAAATTCACATCTCAATTGTGAGATTATCTTTCCTATATAAAATAAGAAATTTCCATAGTTTGCTTTGTGTTTTAGCAATGTAGAATAAAGAGTCATTTACTACCTAAAAGAAAGTTTACAGAATGTTTTCACTGTGGGCATCTAAACTAACATGTAGTTTTTAGAAATCATTATTACACTTAATACACATACAAATATGAATTTCTCAACTCTTTTACCTTGGAAGCCCAGTTGGATCTTCACATGGGTATGGTTTTTAGGGGATTCATACCCCTAACCAGTCCTAAACAGAAAAAAATGATTTAAAGACCTTCACAAGACAAATAAATGTATTTATCTAAGAAATCAAAAGAGAAGTTTTATAACTACTATGAATCTGGATGATCATCCAAATGATGACCACAGTGAACTGTTAACAATTCCAGTTAATGGCATGGTTTCTAATTCACCATCAGAGTCTGGGACAATAAGCTTCTTTTGTGTTGCTACACAGTCCGAGGTTACCTGATGGCTTCTGAATTATTGATTGTTTTCAGTAGAGACCAATTTAGAAAGGAAACCCTTTCATTAGAACGATTTTATTTTAACCTCCAAAATTCAAACAGAAATAGGCAATTTCATTACAGTGTAGAAAACAAAGACAATGGTCTAGCATGTAATTGACTAACCCTTGACCTGAGTGGGACTGCCTGAAAAAATGCAGTTTATTTAACTTACTGAATTTTGCCTTTGAAACTAATAATTTAAAGGATGGACTTTAAAGTCCCTACCCCAGATTGTGGAGTTTTGCAAGCGGGATGGCTGAAATTACTTGACGGCAGTGGTTCTCAATCATTTGAGAGACACAGACCCTTTTGACTACCTAATAAAAGCCTCAGACCCACTCTTTGGAACATAAGTGTGTAGATACAAATTTTTGCACATGATTTTAGGGTCAAGGACCACCTCACTGAAGTCCTTGCTCTAGACTAAGTCAGTAAAATTTTAAAACTTTCAACTGAATACTAGCACATCATTTTAACTATCATGGCACTTGGATGACATTTTAAATGTATGTTGGTTTTCATACAATTTCCTATATTCTGCTTTATTTGCTAAACATATAAAGAAATGATTATACTAGGCATTTTGCTCAAGGATCTATATATTAATACAATGATACATAAGCATCATTCTATAGATGTGAACTGTTTAAAATATACCTTCCCTGGCACTGTTAATATATAATCTCACTGAGATATGGAGAATCAAGGGCAGAAGGGAAGTAGAATTTTGGTAGATTTCACTTAATACATCAGGTCTTTAAGACATGAAGAAATTGACATAAATTTTAGAGTATAAGCTATCTATCTGTCTATATTAGTCTGGTCAGGCATGAAATGATCTCAATTTATCTAGAAAACTCCTGTAACAAACCATAATGTCACCACACAGAAGACTCCCTTCCTGAGCTTCTGACTATTCTCAGCCAAATTATAATAGTGGCATGTACATCAGAAATATTCTTGAGTATGTCTTGCTCTCCCTAACTTGCTAATTCAAACATCTACAGGAAAAGGGTAACCAAAGAGCCTTTCCATCAGTCTAACCACTAGATAACCAGCAGTAGACTCTACCAAAATCTCTGGACTCAGAATTATTGAGGGCATTATTCTAGCACTAGCTTTGTTGCTGCATAGATGCAATAATACAGACAATCAACTAACAACTATTAATACCTATTGAGAGTTTCCATGCCAGGTACTGTGCTTCAGAATGAGTTACTACCAATAAAACAACCAGAACACTGCCTACTCCTTGTAAGCACTCAATAAATGTTAACAATTAAGATCATTAGGTCATAACTCCTGCACTCAAAGAGCTATAGTCTAGCTAGGCATTTAAAATAGAGCGTGGTAAGCTTACGATGGCAGTCCCGTCATCCCTACATATCCACAGGGGATTGGTTCCAGGACCCCTGGGGTACAACAAAATGTGTGTATGTTCAAATCCTTTATATAAGATGGCATAGTATTTGCATATAACTTATGTACTCCGTCCCATATACTTTAAATCATCTCTAGATTATATGTGCTTAATACAATGTAAATGCTCTGCAAATAGTTGTTATAGCATTTTTATAAATGGGTATTATTTTGTATTATTGTATTATTTTCTTCCAAATATTTTTGTGTGTGTGTGAGGTTGGTTGTATCCATGGATGTAGAAGCCACGGATGTGGAACCCATGGATGCAGAGGACTGACTATATGTATAAGTGATGCAGAAACCAACAAGTAGGCTATGGAAGTCCTTCTAGTGAGTCAGGGAATGTTTCCCAGGAGAGAAGGAGCTCTAGTTAGCTAGACAAATCAGAAGGGAGGTGTGGCCTTCCAGGTAGGCGATTACATACACAAAGCTCGATACATCACATATTTAGGGAACTATAATAATTTAGTATGATTGGAGCAAAAATTACACATAGAACTTTTAGACAGAGATGAGCCCAGAAAGGAATGAAGAGGCCGATTATGAGAGGTTATTAAGTGCTAAGCTAAATTTTATTGTGAATGTCATGCAGAGTTACTTAAAAGACTTTAACACAGCAGAGTTCTCCCACTACTAGAGGTGTAATTTTGATTCATTCACTGGAAGTTTCTCAGGTTTTGGTTTTCTCATATAAAAAAAAGAATGGACAGAGTCCATGGTTGTTCAGGAATCTTCCAGCCTGATTTTTTAAAAATTATTTCATTGGTCTTGTGTTAACAATGATCAAAATGAATGGATGATTCAAAAGTTTTCCTTTTGCAGTAGCCAAAAATCATTGTAGAGAGACAATTGTGTGACTTTTGAACTTTATATTTAGCTTATCTAAGTGAATAAATAAACAAATCACTTTCTGATTTTTGCCCTATGCCTTTTGCTCTATAGGCATATAAAAAAGCTTCCAAAAATTACAGATATCTCCTTCAAAATAGTTATCAAAATGCATTTGCAGGCCCACTTGTAATTTGCATAAGATATTTTTCTGTTTGTAATTTGAAAAAGGAGGAAAAAACACAAATTATTGCTCAATCATTAACACAGTCAGGTACCACTTCAGTGGCTGATATTCAATCAGCCGATTAAAATCATCTAGTCAGTTACCTTATGATTTTCCAATTTTATAGTCAGATCAGTTGGAGATGCAAGTAATTAATACATATCTAAATTATCAAGTTTTAGTTTTGCAGTGTGTATCACTAAAATTCTAATTTTGATTGACAAGTATAAAATTTAACTTTTCTTTTCAAGGCTTGAGTATTTCAATTATTTTATTAAAATTAAAATGGCTCCTTACATGCTGCATTCATGCCTCAAATGAACACATGGAACATGATGAAACTGTTACAAGTATATTCTGGCCACCCTCCTCTACATTCTTATCTTGATCACTTTTATTACTTGAAAAATAGGACCAATCAACCAAAACCAACCAGAAAAATTGTTAGGTTTCGTGGCAGTAGAAGATGGGCAGAAACTGTAAGAACATAATATTGCAAAGATGAGAGTTTAAAAGCAAATTAACAGAAGATAAATGTCAGCTTAACAATTCCTCTTTTCCAGGTATCTGTGAGTCAAACTCCTCATTCTTCCTCAAAGACTTACCCTTAATCTACTGCTGCTCTGACCCTCTTCACTTATCTCCCCATTCCCTACATTGGAAGGATCAACTTCAAGAGTCAAGTGTGAGTGAATTTTGTATTCTGTTGGACTGTTTTCTCTCCTTTCTCCACCTTTCAAAGTCAAAAGCTTTGGGGCCAAACCAAGTACGTTTAGGTTGGTCATATCCATTTTCTCTATTGTTTCTGCCTTCTAGCACATTCTTCCACACCATCTTCTGTACTATTAACACTCTTTGTTTTCACCACTTGACTTCCTGCCAAGCTTTCCAACTATGACTTTCTTAAAATTGCTATTTTTTGGAAGACTTTCATCACCACTTGAATCTACATATAAGTGTTACAATAGAAGGCCCTTTATTTAGTAAATGGCACCAAACTCTCTCCATTTTATTTAGTTCTGCAGTATTTTGTCTTCATTTATATTGAAGTATCAGTAGGTAAAGATAGATCGATGTATTTGGAATTGCTGGTCTGGCTTTCTACAATGCTGGTCTGTGCTCTAATCCTCCCAGGCAGATTGAGGAGAAGACTGTGAGTCATGCTCACCCTCGTCTCCAGCACGTCACATAACAGGATCCTCCTAAGCTTATGGCCAGATGCTCAAGTCTGCACCCAGCCTCCTCAGACCGCGATGCCAGCAGCTACATGCTCAGCTACAAGATGAGCAGTGTGGGTATGGAGTGCCCCTCTACAGCTAGTTTTAGCTCAGACTAGGTTCTTATTTGGAAATATGTTTTCCCCAAAGTTTCTTTATCTCCTTTACATGACTTGTTCTCAAGAAGATAAAAATGTGCTTCAGTAACCGCAGAGTAACTCGAATGGGATCCCCAGGAAATCAATCCCTGAACTCTTCTGCCAGCTTCTTATGGGGCTTCTTATGGGACCACTTTCAAGATCATGCACAGATGCTGTAAGAACAGAAAGCCTGTCCTTTGGGAGTTTACGTGAGTCTATTAGTCTAGGAAGTAGGGACATATCCCATGAGCCACTTGCTGCCAATGTGGAGTCCCTTGTCTCTTCAGCCCTCTCGGAACTTACCTGCCTGATAATAGACATATGTATCTGTTTTATCTCCCTTTGAGGGCAAGAATTTTGTAGAGAGCTCTCTGCTCTCCACAGTCTATTCCAGTGGTATACAGTATACTGTAGTTGGTCATTAAATTTGTTTAAAACAATTATATAGAAAACTGAGGACTAATATAAAGGTCACCCCATTTTCTGTTCAAAATATAGGTCATCCAAGAAAATAACCTAAAGGAAAGTGAAATCCATTATTGTCTTGTCACCAAATGAAACTAGGCTCCACTTGCCCAGTGCAGCAGCAAAGCCAGACACTGAAGCTGAGAGTCGCAGTGGGAGAAAGAGGTATTTTTATCGCATGGCACCGTACAGGAGGAACCAGCAGCTAACACTTAAGATCTAAACTCCTCAAAGGCTGGGGTGGGGCGGGGGCAAGATGGCTGACTAGAGACATTGGTCACCAGATCATCCCAAATAGGAGAAAAAGATTCACCTGAGAAAGTGTAGCCCAGGTGAAATACTGAGGGAAAGGTGCCAGAAACTACCATTACTGGAGATCCCACAGGAAACAGTTGTGGAGCAGAATAAGAAGGAGCAAGATTTTGGCAGAGACCGACCCCCAAGGGATTTGGAGCCAGGCAGAAAAAGTAGGTGGGAGTGTTTACGTTTCCTCCCTTCACACCTATGGCGGTTTGCCAGCTCCCAGTCTGTCAAAGAGTGCTTCTCCCCTGACAAACCCAAGCACTGCTGCCATTGGTAGACAGAGAGCTTCCTGGGAACAGAGCATGGGGCTGTGGGCCCATGTAGGGTCACTCCCCTCCATCATAGACCTGAGCTGAAACACTGGGTGCCATATTGTCTGCACACACGTGGAGTACCTCTATCCTATAGGGAAAACCACAGCCCCTCAGTCTCCCACACCCACTTGGACTGTGGCCACCACAAAGGAACAGGGAGACACAGAACAGCAGTATTCCTGGAGTTCTTACTCATAGGTTGGGCTGCCCCAGGAGGTCTCAAAAGTGCTGTGAAAGATTTTCAAGACCGAAGAAGCCAGAACATACACTCTCCTGTGCCAGAGAGTCCCTGGCTCGTGGTCTGAAGTTGTCTGCACCCCTGTCAGTGGAGACACTCCCCACCAATCGGGGCCTTCTCCTTCTCCTTCCTTCTCCGTCCCTCTCCCACCCACTGCTGCTGAGGTAGCTGTGGCTGAGAGGCAGTTTCTGCTTGGGACTGGGGTAGGGGAAGTAGGGGGTTCTACAGGGATCAATGAAGCCAGGGCACTTGGAAGTGGCCACTCTGCCTTTGACCAAGCACCTATCACACCTAGGCCAAGAGTTTCCGCTCAGGACCAGAGAGAGCTCCACTGGGGATGATTAAGCCAGGGCAGATGGGAGCAGATGCCCGACCTCTGACAGAGCTTCTATCACATCCAGGCTTCCACAGAGCTTAGGGCTCATGCCTTTCTATCCAAAAAGCCACAGCAAGTGCTTTTGTATGTCCCAAGGACAAAAGCTGCCGCCTCCCCTGAGGGAGGGTGAAGCTAGCAGTGTTCTTCCCCAGCTGCCTGTCTCTTCTGGGTGGAGCCTGTCCTCCCTGGAGCCAAGTCCCTGGCACAACCGCACCTCCCCTGCGGGAGCATTTTAGCCACAGCCCACAGCCAGTGTGCTAGTCCTGCACACAGTAGGCTGAAGTGTCTCCACTATCTCTGCTGCAGCTGGGCCAGGGTGGGAGTTGGGAATCTGGATGCATTTGTGCCCCTGAAGGACAGAGATGGCTGTCATTGTGGAGAGGGAGGCATGAGTGGCTTATGTGTCATAGCTGCCTGCTTCTGTTAATCTTGCCAGGAGGAGCCCACTCCTATTGTCACAGGCTCACAGTGCATCTTCCCTTCTCCTGCCTGAGCATTTTTCTAAAGCAGGCGAGTACCAACCCCTCACTATCACAAATAGTACCTGAACTCAGGGTGTCTGAGGGCTATTTTTCCAGCCCAGTCTCAGTCTAGTCCCCATCAGGATTAAAGCATGCTACCCCAGGGCCAGGAAATGGGAGATTACTTAACCTTACCCACCACCACTGGAATCTGAACACTCTCCCAGGGATCTGAGGTCCAACAGACCCAAATTACCAGCAACACCATAGTGGATACCCACCTGCATGAACTAAATGGCAGCGTACCTCTGCCTCTCTACACTGAGCATCAGAGTTCCCAGCACAGGAGAACAGGTGAACTGGAAAGCTATCTGTTTTAAGCTGAGGGAAAAGATTCCAGATGAGAAGGAACCAGCATAAGATCTCTGACAATATGAAGAAGCAGGTTGCTTTGACATCTCTAAAGGTTCACACTAGCTCTCCAACAATGGACTCCAACCAAAAGGAAATTTTTGAAATGTCAGATACAGAATTCAAAATATGGATCACAATTAAGCTCAGTGGGATTGAAAAGATTGGAAACCAACACAAAGAGACCAGAAAAATAATTCCTACATGAATGAAAAATTCACTAAAGAGATAGATACTTAAAAAAAATAATAGAACTTCTGGAAATGAGATAGTCACTTAGAGAATTTCAAAATACAGTGGAAAGTTTTAACAACAGACTAGAAAATGCAGAAGAAAGAATTTCAGAACTTGAAGACAAGGCTTTCAAATTAATCCAGTTAGTTAAAAATGAAGAAAAAAAGAATCAATAAAGTCTCCAAAAATATGGGATTAGATAAAATGCCTAAACATAAGAATCATAGATATCTTTGAGGGAGAAAAAGCAAAAGCAAAAAAGTATAAAAAACCTATTAGAGGAAATAACAGAGAAAAACTTCCTTGGTCTTGCTAGAGATTTAGACATCTAGCTACAAGAAGGTCGTTGAACTGCTAGAAGATTTATTACAAATACGACATCACCAAGGCACATAGTAATCAGTCTGGCCAAAGTTAAAGGGAAGGAGAAAATCCTATAAGCTGTGAGATTAAAGCATCAAGTAATTTACAAAGGAAAACTCCTCAGACTAACAACATACTTCTGAGTAGAAACCTTACAAGCCAGTAGGTATTGGTGCCACCCTTAGTCTTCTTAAACAGGGTAACTGTCAGTCAAGAATTTTGTATGCTGCAAAATTAAGTTTCATAAATAAAAGAGAAATAAAATCTTTCCCAGACAAGAAAACATTAAGGGAATTTGTTACCACTAGACCTGCCCTACAAGAAATGCCCAAAAATTCTCTAAACACAGAATTGTCTATACTCACCAGTATAAAAACACTTGAAAGTAAAAACTCACAGCTCCTATAAAACAATAACACAAGGGAGAATGAAAAGCAACTAGGCAATAATCAATGTGATGACTGGAACAGTATTTCACTTATCAATATAAGCATTAAAGGTAAATGGTCTAAATGATCCAATTAAAAGATATAGGTTGACAGAATGGATAAAATAACACAACCCAAATAACTGCTGTCTTCAAGAAACCCATTTAACTCATAAAGAGTCTCACAGACTCAAGGTAAAGGGGCAGAAAACAATGTTTCACATGAATGGAAACCAAAAGCAAGCAGGAGTAGCTATTCTCATATCAGATAAAACAGACTTTAAGTCAACAGTAAATAAAAAAAAAAAAAAAGATGATCATTATATAACGATAAAAGGATCAATTTAACAAGAAAATATAATAATCCTAAATATATATGCACCTACCACAGGAGGGCCCAGTTTCATAAAACAAATACTACTAGACCTAAGAAATGAAATAAACAGCAAAATGGTAGTAGTGGGAAACTCGAACACTACACTGACAGAACTTTAGACAGCTTTTCCTGTGATGGGCAGTGGTTAGCAATATTTACCACAGAGAAGTCCAAATCTTGATTAGTGGCCAAATAGAGAATAGTGTCATGATTCTGAAGGATATTAGGGCTGGCATGAATTTAGTTACCCTGTCTATGGCTTGGCTAGGCTGTCTAAAATCTCTAGTCTAGAGTACTGTTGCTAGATTTAGCAAATAAAAACACAAAATGCCCAGTTAAATCTGAATTTCAGATAAACAGTAGATTCTTAAAATATAAGTTTGTCTCAAATATTGCATAGTATCTACTTATACTAAGTAAACATTCACTGTTTATCTAAATTTAGCAGGATGTCCTATAATTTATCTGACAACCCTAGTCTGGCCGGAATTCCACATTCATCTGGATCAGAATAGAGGTGACTTCACTGACGTCAGAATGGGAAAGTTACCAATGGAGGGCAAACTATTTAAGAATGACTATCCTGTTTTGAAAACCTCCTTCATCCATACAAAAGAGATGGAGAAATCTTTGATACAATGTAGGACTCTGAAATTCTCTTTTCTTCTCTTCTTCTTTCTCCTCCCCCTCCTTTCTTCTTTTAAACTTAGTGCTAACAGTTCTTTTCCTTCCTTCCTTCCTTTCCTTGTCTTGGATATATTGAGGTAAGTGTGACTCACACATAGGGGACATGAAGCAATGAAAGAGTACCCTTTTGCAAGGCCATATTTTGTTTTAAGGAAATAACTACTACAACCTGAAGTTGGGGAATATGAGAGCTTTTGATGGTAGGAAATTGAAAATGAACATAGAGAAAAGGGATTTTGAAAAGTGGACGAAACTTGTTCCTGTAAGCCATCAAATTATTCTAGGGTGATTTATATCCAGCCTTTCCTCCTCATTGTGGCGAATGTAGGATACATTTGTAGGTACAGGAAGTTTTAGAGTGTTATCTCATTCATAGAGATGTTGGATCTCTTGAACTGCCAGCACTTACACTGGTTAGCTCTATAGCAATTAGTATCTCCTGACACCGTATCCCTTGCTCTTTCAATTGCACACAAGCAGCAAAATCCAAGGACTTTGGTTGCTCTGTGTTTGTAAAAAGCTGCACCTTTGGAGCCAGGCAATGCGTTTTTATTTTTCAAGTAACCACTTTTCTCCTGGGTACTAACATCTTTTTAAAAAGTGTTAGCATCAGATCCCACCCAACCTATATGCCTAGTTTGGAACTGAAGGCTGTCTTGTCATCCTGTTGGTCGGTAGTTCTAAACTGCAAAGTCTATACCTGCAGGGGGACTGTCATAGTCAGTTTGGTCTGCTATCACAGAGTACCATAACAGACTGGGTGGCTTAAACGACAAACATTTATTTCTCACAGTTCTGGAGGCTGGAAGTCTAAGATCAGGGTGCCAGCAGGGTTGGGTTCTTGGTGAAAGCTCTCTTCCTGGCCATTTTTTTCATTGTAGCCTCACATTCAAAGAGGAAGAGAGGAAGCAAACTGTCTTGTCTCTTCCTATATGGGCCCTAATCCCATTATGAAGGTGCCCTTATGACCTAATTACTTTCCCAAAGGCCTCACCTCCAAACACCATCACACTGGGGATTAGGGTTTCTCAACAAATGAATTTTGGAGGCCCACGGGGTCAAGTTAACTCTCTGGAGTTCTGGAGAGCTGTGCCGTAGCCACTCAGTGCAGCACGCAGAGAAACCACATGAAGGATGCACATTCTGTCTCTTCTGCAGCCCCTCACCCTACAGAGCTGTTGTATGTTGGGTTCCTTCCAGTTTTAGTTATTTTCACTTTTATTTCTTTACAATGTCATATCCTTCTTATTTTTAATCTCCAGAATTTTCCCCCCAAATTTGACTATATTTTTATTTTCTACTTTTAAAATTCACCTGACTTAAAAAAGAGAGAGAGAAAAAAAAAAAAAAACGATGAGAGGGATGTGTAGGTGACATAAAAGGGATAACTGTGAAGCTCATTCAAGTCCCAGGTTAGAGAGGCTGGATTTCTCTTTGTTTCTAGTTAAACCAACAGTGATATTTTTAAGCCTCTCATTATCATTATTTTTTTTTTCGGGGACTAGAGGGAAGGTAAACCCATTACCATTGCTCTCAGAATTCAACTTCTGACTTTGAAACCTTCAAGCTGAACTAGTAGACCCATGGGCTAAAGTCTCCTGGATAACAAGTCTTCCCCAAGGGGCAACACAGCTGACCTGTTGGCACGGTATTGTCTTCTCACATTACATTTTTAAGGGAATCCTTGGGTAAATCTCTGCCCAGGGACTAAATATCCAAGCTCCTGACATCCAGTGATTTTTCCTTCCTAGGGAAACACAGACTGTAGCCATTTTTACAGCTGAAATCACTGTATCCATCCCTGTAAAATATCTGCACTGAGGGAGAATAAATAACATGTGAAAATCACCAGCTTGAATATAAATTTCTCTAATCTACTGAAAAAGGACTTGGCCCTTTTGTTTGAGGTCAAATGAGACTTTGCCTAAGGGTAGGACTTGAAGGACACATTTTATTTTTAAGAGACCGGGTGGACTGCAGTGAGGACTACGATTAAGTCACCTCCTTTGCTTGTTGAATAGTGGCAAATGGTGGCCCCAAAGTAGGGGCTTGACTGTAGACTGAGGGCACCACTCCGTCCTCCTCCATCTTTAGTTATGGCTGAGCCACACCAGACAGGGATGTGCCCATCATGAGACAATAGGGCTTGAGCACATGGATGGAGTATCTATTAATAAATATCACATGGTAATGCATACAACCAAGAGGAAGTGTGCATAAACTCACTGACTACCTTTTTCACACTTTGGACCTGAAAATATTTTTTTGTGTGTATATGAGTAAAAGGTTCTAAACATGATCTAGCCCAGAGAAGGAAATTAAGTTCCTTAATTTTTAAAATCCTAAATCAATTTTAATGCCCGTATGAGGCTATATATGACCTCATTACCATCTGTTCTACACAGGGAAGCCCAAGCACACTGACTGCATAAAGGATGCAGAGAGAGAAAGGCGCCATCAAATCAGCAACACTCAAGATTGTAACTGAGGTTTATCTTCAGCCAACCAAAATACCATGACCCTTCCAGTAACACCCATGAAAAGGAGCTGCATTAGGGAGTCTACAGTCAAGCTAATAGATCATGTTATGTCATCCTTCCAGCATAACTAGTTTTTTTTTTTAAATGATTAACTTCTTGTAGTGGGCCGGGCACGGTGGCTCCCGCCTGTAATCCTAGCACTCTGGGAGGCCGAGGCGGGCTGATTGCTCGAGGTCAGGAGTTCGAAACCAGCCTGAGCAAGAGCGAGACCCCGTCTCTACTATAAATAGAAAGAAATTAATTGGGCAACTAATATATATATAGAAAGAGAGAGAAAAAATTAGCCAGGCATGGTGGCGCATGCCTGTAGTCCCAGCTACTCGGGAGGCTGAGGCAGTAGAATTGCTTGAGCCCAGGAGTTTGAGGTTGCTGTGAGCTAGGCTGACGCCACGGCACTCACTCTAGCCTGGGCAACAAAGTGAGACTCTGTCTCAAAAAAAAAAAAGAACAACAACAACAAAAAAAAACCTTCTTATAGTGTATAGATCTCCCTCAACCCCCTTTCCTTAGAGAAGAAAATTTTGACAAAGCCAGGAATTATCCTCAAAAATCTTTTAGAATTTAGAAAAATGCAAGTAAAGCAATCAATCAGAAGCCTAATTTGATAATCCAGCATGTCTAGAATTCTAGGAACTAGAAGAATGGAACGCCTCAATCATATATGATTAGAAGTCTCAACTTCTATAGAAAGAATCCTCAAAATAACTGCTAAACTGGCTCTTCCCTGTAACCATTCACTCACATATTGTTGTGGGTTCAATTGTGTCCCCCAAGAAGATAAGTCCTAACTCCTGGGACCTCTAAATGTGATCTTATTTGAAAATAGGTTTCTGGTAGAGGCAATCAAGTTAAAATAAGGCCATTGGGGTAGGCCCTAATCCAATGTGACAAGTGTCATATGAGAAGAGGAGACAGAGACAGACACACAGGGAGAATGCCATGTGATGACAGAGGCAGGTTCAGGAGGGCTGAAGCAGCAAGGCAAGGAAGGCCAAGCACGGACGGCCCCAGTAAAGCAAGGGAGGGGCCAGGAAGGGTTCTACCCAGAGCTCAGAGAGAGCATGGCCCTGCTGATGTCTTGATTTTGGACTTCTAGCCTCCAGAACTATGAAGCAATACAGTTCTGTTGTTTTAAGCCATATCGTTTGTGGAACTTTATTATAACATCCCTAGGAAATGGATATACCCGCTTAAGAAATAATAAAATAACTTTAAGGGCAGCTTTGAATCCTTAGTAAATGAGTTGATTATACATGGATTAAGCCTTTACCGAGGTAATATTATCACCTACTCAAACTCCCATTCGCTCTGCCCTGAGGTCTCCCAGGAACAGAACCTGCTCACCTCTCCGCTCTAATGCCTGCATGCTTGCAGTCTGACGGTCACAACGCTCAACAGTTTACATATATTGTGCCACTTAATCCTTACAGTAGCACTCTAAAATATGCATTATTTTCCCTGCTTCGCAGATTTAAAAAAATGAAGGTTGGAGAGGTTAAACAAGTAACTTGCCCCAGGTCAGAAAGCCAGTGAGTAGAGAACTGTGATTTAAACCAGGTCTGTTTGATATTCATTTCCAGGCTCTTAGCCATAATGCTTATTGATTTTATTTCACACTTTGTCCAACAGTGTTTAACCTCTTCAAATGTTCTTTTCTGTTCATGGTATAGAACATTGTTTTAAATTCGGGACGAGGAGAAAAATCAGAATCATCTCATGGGACACCTTTTTAAACCTTGTAACCCCCTTAAAAATACTCACACAGAACTTCAAATCCTTTCCCTCACCCTCTCCTTCTCTCTCTCATTCTACAAAGCCCCATAACCCCTTCCCTTTCTCAAACTAAATACCACCCACCTGTCCTTCAAGTGTCATTTTAAATGTTATTTATCCAGTGATCTCTTTTTGATGTCACAGTCTAGTGGGGGCCAGTAATAACACAACCTCATAGCCCCTGTATTTCTCCTGTGTGGCACCTGTCACAACTAAAGCGAATCATTATTTGGGGAGCAGGATCAACCTGCTAACTGGTCTAAGGACTACTAGCACGACTCACATGGAAGTCTGCTAGCTGACAATTGTACTAGTTCCATTGCCCTAAGATCAGGAAAATACGTGGACTAGGCTGCATCAGCCTGGGGAAGCTGTGAGTGATCAGTAAGGTCTGTATTCATGTCTGAGTGAGCTCTCAGAGTTGTCCTCTCCTATCGTATCATACATTTGTAAAAATGAGCTGGCTCAGTTGAAGGGTCCCGGTTATGTCCAGATTAGACCAGGTGCACAGCTGCCCTTATCTTAGGTATTGAAAGCTTTGCTTGAATGGAGGTAACTGATTCTAGAAGAACTGATGTGACCCTCTCTCATTCGGTCTTATCACCTACAACTGAGGCACCTACAAGCTTATATCTCCATGATTGGAGATTATTGACATTCTTTCTCTCTGCCACATGTCTACCTGCACTGATTTTCTTTCTGAATTCTGCAGAGAAGTAAATCTTGTTTAATTCCCCAGGTGATGTGAACTCTGTAAAATAAATTACTGCATTTCCCAAGGCCTGGTAAGCATGGGATATTTCTTTCCATAATTAAAATTGTTCCTTTAGAGGGGAGGAGGATGAAGCATTAAATATAAAACCAATCTTCTAACTTTTCTCAGGAACTCCTAAAAATTTTAACTGTAACAAAAATGGATCATAGAAAACAAATTCCTTCTCTAAGAATTAGGCCTATAGGTATAAAATAATGCTGACAGAGTAACATGTAGGCTGATCCTTTTAATCCCAGTAAATGACAAGGAAAATCTCTCATTTCACTCATCTTCAATTAGTTATATGCCTTAGTTTACATGTCTCTCCTGATAAGGAGCATGGAGATTGTTTAGGTCTCTGTCCTTAAATTCACAGCCTCTTTGCTCTTAATAGTGTATGCATCCAACATTTGGCATAAATATCTTTCAGAGATCTGAACGCTAGAGTTAGCAAAGTTACTGCCAAAGATCCATTTTATAAATTTCAGGCTGGTGGCCCACAGGCTGCATCTAGTCTACAGATGTATTTAGTTTAGGCTGCAATGTTTTTTTAAAAAAGTGTTTCAATGTCTCAGGTTTTGCTGCAATATTATTGTATGATAAACATAAACATCTTTTTCTTATTCACAGGTCTGCCTGTTGGCTGGAGCTCCACTGGGCTCAATAGGAATCCACTGGCATCTGCTAGGATTGACTGAGCTTGGAGCCAAACCGCAGGTCAGGTTCCAGTCTGTTCCACGTGTCTCCTCCATCTGGGACTGTAGAAAAAGCCTTTCTGAAGGTAAATGCAGGAGCACAAGAGGGATGGGAAATAAAAGGTGCTTCTTAAAGCCACAGCTCGGTTTTTTTCCCCTGCATTTCACTGGGCTATTCAAATCACATGGCCAAATCCAAAACCAATGAAGCAAGTGATGTATACTCTATCTATTCTATTGGCAAGCCCTGAAGAGTTATACGGCAAAGGGAGTCGATTCTACTACAGGAGGAATAGAGTTGAGAACAAATATCCAAACTAACACAATTGCTAACATTTAAAAATTGGGATGGTTTCCATAAAAACCAGAATTTCCAGATTTTCTTGTAAATTTGGAAGATTTAGTAACATCATCCCAGAGCTCAAAATATGATCTATCTGTATTATTTAATATCTGGGGTTTTCCTATTGGAGAAACAGAACCAATAGGATATATATCTAGATATCTATAGATATAGATTTAGATTTCTCTCTCTCTCTCTCTCCATATATATATATATATATATATACATACATATATATATATATATATATATATAATACACACACACACAAGACTATGGACTTATGCCATTATGGAGGTTGAGAAGTCCTATGATCTGCCATCTGCAAGCTGAGAACAGGAAAGCCAGGGGTATAATTCAGTCTGAGTCCAAAGGCCAAAGAATTAGAGGCCAAAGAATTGGAGGCCAATTGTGTAAGTCCTGGTCTCAGTCCCAAAGCCCAAGAACCAGGAGCGCTGGTGTCTGAGGGCAAGAAAAGATGATTGTCTCAGTTCAAGAAGAGAGAGCAAATTCACCCTTTCTCTACCTTTTTCCTTCTATTCAAGCCCTCAATGGATTGAATGATGCCCACCCACATCGGTGAGGATGATATTCTTCACGCAGGCTACTGATTCAAATACCACTTTTTTCTGAAAACACCCTTGTGGACACACCCAGAAATAATGCTTTACTAGCTATCTGGGTGTCCCTTAGCTTAATCTGGTTGATGCATAAAATTGACCATCACAAGTTCACTACTTGTCAACTTAGCACCTATACACATCTTAAACCTTAAACCATACTTAATCTCTGAATAAAGAAAATAAAATGGTCATAATTTCACCTAACGTGATAGAACTATTCTACCTACAACTGAAACACACCAATCCCTTCCCCAGAAGAGGAGGCAAAGTCCATGAATGATGCTTACTATTCTGATATCTCACAATTTAAATATTATGTAAATATCTCATTATTAAACATCATGTAAAATTAACAATACTTAAATGCTGATATAAAGTCAACACGTCTTATGTTACATAATGAAATAAGAAAGTAAAAAGAACAAAGATATTTACTTAATATGTGTATATATACATGTAAATGTTTTCATAAGAATATAAGAAGGAAATGACAATTACAGTCCTCATTTCTGTAACTGGTCCTGTAGTTATACTGATATCTATAACTACCTTTTCCTACTATCCATTCTGTATTCACTTTGCCTTCAGCAAGCACCTCACTGGCCACACTAGCCTATTTTCAAAAAGGGATCTACAGAAATAGGACCCCCAAACGAAGACAAAGCAGATCTATGAATCAATAATCATCTGCACTAGCAGTCGCTCACAGTCTAATGGAAACCCGCTGTGTCCCTATGCCCGTGTGTTCAAATCCTGACTCACTGCTTACTACCTGTGTAACCTTGAGCAAGTCACTTAATCTCTCTGAACTTCCATTTCTTCATCTTGTAGAGTTTTAGTGAAGACTAACTGACATAATATACATAAAAGTTGTTCCATGAATTCAGACATGCCACACAGATGTTGGTTGTCATTATTAGCAGGGCTCACCTAGTGGAACTCAAATTACTATTTAAGGAAATGACCAATTTGCATAGCCACCTGGATTTTTACTGTCAACGACTTTGACTGGGATTCAGATGCTTTAGCAGCAGGGTTATTTCATTCACTGAAGATCCAGCTGGTGTAGCAGTTTGGGATATGCACTGAAAGATGCTTGGAAATACCTGCTGATCTTTCAGCTATTGTGCTATAAAACCAGGTAGGAGAATCCTTTTATCATTTCCACAGCTGAATATGCTTTAAACCCCCTAACAGAGCCAAAATTGTCAGACCAAATTCCACTTGTGATGAAATCCAACCAGGTTAACATGTTCTTTCCTTGTTAACCACCTAGGCTTTTCTGGATGAAATCCTGCAGCCCTAAAACAGGCAAAACTTGACTTAACTTCAAGGAAAGTTTTGGATTTCAATGGACCTTTGAAGTCTCTTCAAAAGAGATAAGAACTTCAATGAGAGGTTTGCCTATACAGAGGACCACAGAGGCAGGCCATTTGTAGAAATTCAGTTCATCTAGGAGCAGAAGTTGTCTGGTGAAAATTGGTTCAGTAAGGAGGGGCTAAGTGAAGCATGTAAGTTCAAACTCAGTAGAATGAAAATGAGTCAACTTTAGATGATCAAACTTTGTTGCTTTGTATTTTTCCTCTCGAGTTTATAATGGCAAGCTTTTTATTTTTACTGCCATGAAGGCCAATCAATTTAATAGTTGTAGGAAATTGGAGCCAACATACATGATACAAAATTTAGGAAATGCCTAACACATAATAAGTTGTCTACATATAGTCATTCAATTATGTAATTAACAAACAAGTATTTTAAAATAAAGATTTCCACAAAAGCTATGAATTCAAACTTTTACTCATGAATAAAGAACTTCCATTTGTATTAAGTGCATTCTTCGACACCAGATAAGTTAAAGTGGCAATTCTTCAAACGGTTTTTATCACACAATATTTTCCAACTCAAGCTAATAATAATTGCATATTGGGAATCTTTATCTCAAAACATTTCTAGCAGAGCACATTATGCTGTAGCTAAATCATTTTTACTGTGAAAGTTATTGTTTTCTAAGCTGCAAGAAGTGTCAAATGATGCCACAGGAAGTTAAGTATAACAAATGTATTTAACCAGAGCTCACTGCAGAAGAGATTCTATCAAGCAACTGTAATAGAATTTATATATATATATATACAGAGAGAGAGAGAGAGAGTTGGCACACCATGATATGAATTTGCTAATTGGAAATGTGATTCCGAATATGTATTGGAATTCCTGGACTTCTCTCAACTTGGAAGATAGTAGCTGTATCAGGTATGAACCAGACAATATTCTCCCTAGCTAAGAAAGTTTTTATTATACTAACCCATCTTTGTTAGAGATTATTAGAATGTTTTCAGCTGGGAGTTGTAATAAGAGTCAGCAATGGTCAAAACAGGAATTCTAAAACACAAATACTTTTTTTTCCAGAAAAAAACCAGAACATTTATTCTGTGCTGAATTCTAGTACTTCTTAGGAACCTAAGGGTTTATTTAGTCCACAGATTAAAATCTTAGAGTAAATATAATAAAAATACTTTAAAGGTTATGTATCAACAAGGTGTCAGTGTGCATAAGGATGAAGTATTCTAGTCATAATTAAATTTCAAATCTAATTATAATTTGAGGCGTCCTTTTAATTACATTGCAATATTTTCTTTTCCAGGCAAGATGAGTGGTATAGCATCTTTTATCTGTAATTTTCATTTAATTAAAAATGTAAATAAATCAAACTTCCTTCTTAAAAATATTTATTTTGCACATAAAAAAGGATTTATAAAGTTGGTTTTATCTACTTAATCATATTTACTTTGAGCCATAAGCATATGATGTATGAATATATAGGAGTAGAGGTCTAAATTTTCTTTAATATTATGAAGCAGGAAAAAAAAAAATGTTGCCAGTAATTATCTTCCTTGCCAGTGAGAATTCTTCATCACTCCTGGCAAAATCCTACTAATCCTTCAAATCTAAGTTCAAATGTCACCTCCTTTGTGTGAAGCCTTCCCTAACTCCCAAAGCCAAATTCAGGAGTAGGCAACTGAGCCGCAGTGAGCGACTTAAATCCGTAAGGGGCACTAAAATATCCCTGGGATTTCACAAAATCCCTGAAGAAAAAAGTCTTAGTTTGAAACTTGAGGCACTTGGGGTAGAAGGCAAACTACCCTACTCTGCCTCCAAACTGGCACATGGGAGTTATCAAGGATCACCAACCTGCCTCCTAAGAATCCAGCTCCTTGGCAAACTTAGAGCCGAAATGAGATTCTTGGACAATAGATGAGAGGCTGGGAACAGGCTTGTGTGTTTCTCCACCGACTGCACCCCTCGCCCCCACCATAATAGACGTCTTCTCTGTATTAAGGTCAAACACTTGCAAACACCTCCTGGTCCCACTTCTGATTTTTTTTTTTTTTTGAGACACACTCGCTTTGACACCTGGGCTAGAATGCTGGGGCCTCAGCCTAGCTCACAGCAACTTCAAACTCCTGGGCTCAAGCAATCCTCCTGCCTCAGCCTCCTAAGTAGCTGGGACTACAGGCATGGGCCACCATGACTGGCTAACTTTTTCTATTTTTAGTAGAGACAAGGTCTCGCTCTTGCTCAATCTGGCCTCAAACTCCTGACCTCAAACAATCCTCCCGCCTTGGCCTCCCCAGTGCTAGGATTACAGGCGTGAGCCACGTAGCCCAGCCTCCACTTCCTTATACTACTTCTGATGACATCAGACCACAAAATATAAACTAGGAAAGGGCTTAAGGATGTGAAGGCACAGGGGAAGATGATAAGATCAATGAATGGCAGAATCTATCGGGTGGGAGGAATTTTAGAACGGAGAGAGAGTGGGAATCTTAGGAGAGGGTGATCCAAATTGGGAACTTGAGACTGAGGTGGTAGAGAGGTTGTAGTTCTCAGCAGTAAGGAGGTTCAGGGTGTGACAAAAAACCTAATGGCTGAGGTAGGGTGGAGGATGAGGTCACTAGAGCAGAGGAGGCCAAGAGGAACAAGGGATAAGAAGGATTGCCTTCAAGAAAAAGAAACTCACTAAAAATTACGACACACTATGTTGGAGACAGTGACAGCCAGAAACTCAAATGTTTAAGGGATTATGGAGAGAGACTCTAGGTCCCTTAGAATAGCAGCCCCCAACCTTTTTGACACCAGGGATGGGTTTCGTGGAAAATAGTTTTTCCAGGAACCTGGGGGTTGGGGTTTGGGGTTGGGGGTGGGGGTAGGGGGCTGGACGTCACCTCGCAACCTGGATCCCTCGCATGCGCAGTTTGCAGTGGGGTTCGTGCTCCTATGAGGGTCTGATGCCCCCACTGATCTGATAGGGGGTGGGGTGGGCTCAGGTGGTGATGGAGCCATGAGGAGCCGCTGTGGGTGCAGGTGGGGCTTCGCTCACACCTGCCACTCGCCTCCTGCTGTGCTCCAGTGCCTGGCAGGCCATGAACTGGCATTGGCCTGCAGCTGGAGTTTGGGGACCGCAGCCTTAGATGACTCCAGCAAGGATAAGTCTAGGAGAGAACTAGGTTTCCCAGCTGGTGAAGTGAAGTGGCAGGAATCCGATCAGAAGTAAAGGGACTATCCACAGATGAGGATATGAGGGACTTTTGCTGACAGCTGATTATGAGTTCTGAGACAGAGCGGAAGGGTTGCAGGTATTGGAGAGATACGAGAAATAGGAGAAATGGTGTAACAAAAGGGATGTGCAGAGCTGTATGAGTGGTAAGAATGGGGCTGTGGTATTACCTTGCCATATTGGGCTTTTCAGGGTAATGAAATAGAGTTAAAGGATAAAATTCGATTAATCTTGATGGTCTCAAGACTGATGATGATAATGAGGCTTGAGTCATGTAGGAAGAGGGGACACGGAACTGCCAGGATCTGTAGAGTCGCAGTGCCCTTTCCTTAGGTCTTCAGTGTGCAGGCCACGGACAAGACGGTTTCAGCCAGAACACCCAGATCTCTATGGCCCCTGCTCTTGACTCCTGGAGCGCTCAGGGATCCTGAGATTCCTCTTAATGCTTGTAAAAGGGCACCTAGAGAATGGGGAAGGTGGGTCTTACCTTGAGCATCTGGGGCTCTTAACTTCTGCTATATTATGATTTTTTTTTCTTTAGAAAAGTAGAGATCCATTCAATAATTTTGAGGATAAGAATGCAAAAATTCAAGTAGTGTTTTAGGAAAATCCAGTGGCTTTTAGAAGTTGGTCTCGGAGAGCCAGTGGGCAATGGTGATGGTAGTTTCTAAGGTCTCACACTGGAAGGAATATCTTCTGGTCATCTGTGGTCCAGATGCCATGCCTGGCTTTTCAAAGGGCCATTAGTGATTGGAAGTTATTCCTTCCAGTGTGAAATCTTAGTCTCCAGATTTTTCTTTACTGAGAGGCCACTATTTCTTGAAAGGGAGACATATTAAAAACCACTGGACTCATAGATCTCTCCGTGAGAACACTTTCCCCCGAGAAACATTTCCTTATCCCCATCAACTCATTGATCATAGGTTATCTTCTCCAGCAAGCCTTCTTGGACCTACCTATTTGAAAGTTCTACCTGCTTTATTTTGCTCCGTATCATAAATTTATAGCTCTTTCATTTCTTTGATGGCAGATCCCACCATCCCAATCCCCAAACTAGAAGATAAACTCTATGTGAGCAGGGATGTTTGCTAAATGGAATTGCTATCTATACTGTGTAATAGATATTTCATTTCTGTAGTAAACAATTTTCCGTGGAAGAAAACAATGGAGTACAATGGGAGTGTTCAATAAATATTTGCTAGATAAATCTGGCTTTATCTCTGTTTCTTCCAGTCTCATGTTCTTCCTCACATCAAATGATTCAACCACAGCCAACATGTCAGGGTCTCCTTATTTTCTGTGCCCTTCCGTGTATTCATCCTTTTCCTCAAGTAATTCCCTCCATCTGCAATGCACCTTTCCCACATCCTCCATTTATGGAATTTCTATTCATCTTTCGAAACCCAATTTAAATACTACCTCTTGCATTAGGGTAATATTTGATGTTAGAATGCTAATGTCAGTATTGAGAACAGTGTTATGATATCACCAATCAAAATATATTTTTTCTTCCTCATTGCTTCTAGAATACTTGATTTATGTCTGATTATTGTACTTTTAATCTGTTGATTACTATAGCTAGTCTTTCATGGGTCTGTATCTCCAACTAGAATTTATAAACCCCTTCAAATTAATGATTATATCCTAATTATGATTGTATTTCCAAAGGGTTTATCACAATGCCTGACACACAATAAATACTGGATTGGATTGGATTGAACTCCTTTTTGACTTTGTGTTGCCTTTATAATCACTTCAGCCATTTTCTCCATTCTTTTTTTTTTTATTTCAGCATATTATGGGGGTACAATGTTTAGGTTATATATATTGCCCTTGCCCCACCTGAGTCAGAGCTTCAAGCATGTCTATCCCCCAGACAGTGCACACCACACCCATTACGTGTGTTTATATACCCATCCCCTCCTCCCCCTCCCATCTGCCTGACACCTGATGAATGTTACTACTATTACTACTATAGATGCACTTAAGTGTTGATTGGTTGACACCAATATGATGCTGAGCACACGTGGTGCTTGTTTTTACATGGTTCAGGTTGTGATAGTAATCACCTCATCACTTGAATGGAAGCTCTATTAAAGGTAAAATGAGAGCAATAGCATAAAAACAGTTCTGTGTACTTCTTGACCTCAGAGTTCCCCCACTACCTGACTCTTCTGGATATAACAATATCCAGGTTAGGCTACTGGACTCAAAAAGGAAGCTCATTTCTTCATTCCTCCCCTGAATATGGGGAAATGTGAGAACAGGACAGGTTATGGTGTGTGTGCAAAGAAGGGGAAGGGGAGGTTGTAGTTTCACTAAGTTGTAAATGGTAAAAGTTTGACCACATTTTAGTTGATCTCATTGTGGCTCTCCCTTCTTTTTTGTTTTGTGACACTGAAGAAATACAAGAGTTAGAAGTAGGGTTTCTGCTTTAAGATTGCTGAAATTAGAGCAAGTAAAATAATTCTTGATGTCCTACAGCCCATAAATAACTATACCTCCTGTAGTTTCCTCTTAGAAGCCAATCTAGAGTAAAAATGTAAAAGCTTCAGGTTCTGAAAAAAACTCCTTTCCTTTTTTTCCTTCTCTTATTCAGTCAACAAACTTTTATTAAGCACTCTGCTCTAATTTTGCACAAGAAGGTTCCCTGGTCACAAAAGCAAAGAAAATAAGGCCTTGTCTTTTATAGGACAATAACATATAATCAGTGCTATGTTTCAATTACATACAGAAAAATAGAAAAGAGACACATCTAACCCATATTCGCTGAACATCTGCTATATACTAGGCACACTCATCAATAGCAGTCCCTGCCCTCAAGGAGTTTATAATTCAGTGGAGAAAACACTTTAATGCTCTTCTATATAGAATTATAAGGACATATTCTATGTACACACTAGTCTTTTGGGGGGGCATATGGAGAGGTTGGGAGGGATGAGCGAGGAGAACAAATCTACCTGGTTTGGGAATAAAAAGAGGCAGGTACTTTTAAAAATTCAAAAGGGAAGTTGTGTTTAAATTTAAAGGTTAGAAAGATGAGGCATCATCCTGTGCACTTCAGGAAAGGAAATCATCTAAGCATGCAAAATTCAGTGTGTGAAGGTCCCTTAGAGCCTATTAAGGAATATCATAGAAATATTCTTGGGGAAGATTGCAGAAAATGTCTTTAAAGTGAAAGCACCTGAGGGTTAAGACCACAATTAGGAGGCCATAGGAATGATTTTTTTTGGGGGGGTGGGGGGGTCTCAGAATTTTATATTTGGTCAGTAAATTTTTTTTTATATCTGGGGTTTTGACAAAGGATTGACAAGCTTTATTATGCTACATACAGCAGTTAACAAAAGGACTACCATCTAGCTCTACCACAATCTCAGAAAATAAAGGCTTTTTATTTTTATTTTGTTTATTTTTTGGAGACAGAGTCTCACTTTGTTGCCCAGGCTAGAGTGAGTGCTGTGGCATCAGCCTAGTTCACAGCAACTTCAAACTCCTGGGCTCAAGCGATCCTCCTGCCACAGCTTCCCGAGTAGCTGGGGCTACAGGCATGCACCACCATGCCTGGCTAAATTTTTTTTTGTATATATATTTTTAGTTGGTCAATTAATTTCTTTCTATTTTTAGTGGAGGCGGGGTCTCGCTCAGGCTGGTTTTGAACTCCCAACCTCGAGCAATCCACCTGCCTCAGCCTCCCAGAGTGGTAGGATTACAGGCATGAGCCACCACGCCCGACCAATAAAGGCTTTTTAAAACCTTTTTGCTTATGTATAATGTAAATAGCTCATATCATAAGTGGCACATATAACGTGCATATCATACATGAGAACCCAATGAATTTTTATAAACGAAACCATTTTATTTATACCAGTAGGTAAACCATCTCTGTATCCCTTCAGTCCCCAACCCCCAGCAGACGGTCCACAGCCTGTTAGGGACAGGACGCAGAACCACCCCGCCATCCATCCCATGGAAAAATTGTCTTCCCTGAAACCGGTCCCTGGTGCCAAAAAGGTTGGGGACCACTGCTACTACATCTAGCACTCTGATTAAGAACTAGGACATTACTAACAGCCCAGAAAACCCACTGCATTCCCTTTTGGTCACCACTCTCATGCCTCACGGACTTCTAACACTAAAGATTAGTATTCTCTGTTTATGTATAATGAAAAAGTTTTAGTGTCAAAAAATAAAAAATGTCAAAATTTTTTAGGTCCATGTCTTTTACTTGAACCCATGTAGGCTCATGTAGATTCATAAAAAACTCACCTTTTACAATACTGAGTTTTTTAAAATTGTATTTTACTATGTATTAGTGGAAAGTTTGTTACAGATTGGCATTGTCCCATGACCCCACCTTGAGAAATCAATGGTCTAGGTGAAAGATAATGAAAAAAATTTTTTATTAATCAGAGTAGGGACAAAGACACAAAAGAGAGTTGAAAATGACTGAGGACTCTTGACAGTTATATGTGGGAGGGAAGAAAAAGTCTAGTCTACAGCCATCCTGAATGTGCCTGATCTCATCTGATCTAGGAAGCTAAGTAGGGTAGGGCCTGATTAGTACTTGGACAGGAGAAAAAGTCTAGAATAAATACCAGGTTTCAGGTTTGATTATCTGAGTGAATAGTGTTTCCATAATTAAGGAAGAAAATGAAGGAGAGGGAGTTTTTTTGGAATAAAATAAGGTTTTAATGTGAGACATAATGAATTTGAAGGTTCTTAGGAATATTCAGGTATAGATGCCTAAAAGGTTTGTTTTTTGTTTTTTGTTTTACAATAAAAATTCACATATCTATTGTTGGGAGATAATTCTTTATGGTTCTGTCATATTTTGGCATGTCTATAAGCAAGATGTCTCTTTGTTCCAGACTAATTTTTAAAGATGTTTTTGTAACCAATAGCCTTTGAAGAGAGAGAATGTCTCCCTCCCGGGGCAAAGAGCAGAATCTTCTATAATAAAAGATTTAGTTTCCCTAAATTCAACATTCCTCTCAGGTAACACAACCTGCTAATTGTTCAGGTGTCATCTGGCCTTCTTTGCATTACCCTGTGGGAATTGGGGTTCCAAGAATCAGTGCAAAAATGCTAATACTCTACCTACTGCCATTGCTGTAAGTAATAAGCTATCCTTTGTCTCTGACCCAGGAGTCTCATGTGTTTTACCAGCAACCATGACATTGTGGCAGGTTAACATGCTAATTTACAAGTACAGTACAATCTTATACCCTTCACGGTTTTTGATATTTATCTTTAAAATATTGCAACATTTTAATTTATATAAATTATCTTACATTTTTCAGTTTCAGACCTCACCACAGTAAGGTCTTAACAGTTAACTGACAGTCCCTAATATTTTTGAGACTGTTAGCAGAATTAATGCATTAATTCTGACAGCTAAGGAAATTATTGTCAGCATTATATAGAAGTAAAAATCAAAATCATTCACACATACACGGTTGATTTACTATTACAATTATTTGACATCTATAACACTGTTTTGTTTAGGGGCTCAGTAAAATGTGAATTGAATCTAATTGGTTAAAATCTTATCAAATATTAACTAAACTGCTTCAGAATTACAGGATTGTATTATAACATAAATTAATGGTACAAGAGAAGTCCAAAGAAGGAAAGTATCCAAAAGAGTGCTGTAGTAGACAGAATGATTCCCTCTGACTCAAAGGTGTTGTTACTATGATCTGAATGTTTGTTTCCCTCCAAATTTCATATGCTGAAAACTAATCCCCAATGTGTAGGTATTAAGAGGTGAGGGCTTTGGGTAGTGACTAGGTCATAAGGGTGGAGCCCTTGTAAATGGGATTAGTGTTTTTATAAAAGAGGCCTAAGGAATCTTGTTTGCCCCTTTAGTTCTTCTGCTACGTAAGGATGTAGTAAGGAGGCACCATCTATGAAGCAGAGAGCCCGCACCAGACACCAAATCTGCTAGCACCTTGATCTTGGACTTCCCAGCCTCCAGAACCATGGGCAATACATTTCCATTGTTTATAAATTACCCAATCACAGATATTTTATTATAGCGGTGCAAACGGACTAAGACAGATGTCCACATTCTAATCCCAAGATACAGTGATTTAAGGATCTTGAGATGGGGAGATTATTTTGGATTATCTGGGTGAGCCCGATGTAATTATGGGAGTCATTATAAGGAAAAGAGGAAGGAAAGACAGTAGAGTCACACAAGGAGATGGGATGATGGAAGCAAAGTTCAGAGAGAGAGGCAGGGAGATTTGAAGATGCTATACTCTTGACTTTGAAGACAGGAAAGAGGTCAAAAGCTGAAGAGTATAGGTGGCCTCTAGAAGCTAGAAAATGCAATGAAATGGAATTTTCCATACAGCTTCCATTGAGAAGGAACACAGATCTGCCAACAGGTTGATTTTAGGGTTTCTGACCTCCATATATATAAGAAAATAAATTTGTGCTATTCTAAAGTACTGTATCTGTGGTAATTTGCTACAGCATCAATAGAAAATGAAAGCAGCTCTCAAAGTGTCCCACTTTATTTATATCAAAGCCCCTATGACTAACCTAACTTCCTTGGTTATTTTTTATGCTTATATTGCTTTCTATTTCTAATGTATGCCCTTAAAGCAACACTGGGCTGAAATGAGTTCCCCTTTTTACACTTGCTATTGCTCACTAAGAAGTAAACCACTTTCAGAAAAGTAGGAAGAGAAGGAGTTGAAGGGGAAAGAAAGGGAGTAACCTTAAGCAATAAAAGAAGAAAAACCATCCCCAAAGCACAGTTAAAAATGAACAAAGCAAAACAAAACAAAACAACATCACTTTCAAAGGATCAAGAACAAGCCTACAAGAAGAAATTCGATGGAACAAATGTAACTGTATCATGGTCAAAGAAAGATCAGGACTGCTCAATTCCCCCAAATGTCTGCTTTTTCTAGTTACCCATCTAGGCTGTGACTCCAACCAATCTGTCTGATCGCTCTCTCCCTGAAAAAGAAGGTCTTGGTATAGGGGGTACAAACTGAGGTCTAGCCAGGAAACATACACTGGGGCATGCACATGGACCTGTTATTTGTATTGCCCATGGGCATGAGATAACATAATTATTTTTTTTAAATTATCTTTTAATTATTTATTTATTTTGAGAGAGAGTCTTGCTTCATTGCCTGGGCTAGAGTGCAGTGGCATCATCATAGCTCCACTGTAACCCCAAACTCCAAACTCCAGAGCTCAAGCGATCCTCCCACCTCAGCCTCCCAAGTAGCTGGGATTACAGGTGCACACCACCACGCTCAGCTAATTTTTCTGTTTTTTGTAGAGATAGGATCTCATTCTTGCTTAGGCTGGTCTCAAACTCCTGGCCTCAAGTGATCTTCCCATCTCTGCCTTCCAAAGTCCTAGGATTACAGGCACGAGCTACCACGCCTAGCCCAAGATGACACAATTCTTGACAGAAATTCAATGCACATGTTGGGGTCTACCCAGCTCACAACCCAAAGGAAGTAGGTCTATAAAAAGAGTCCAGATATGACTCATTCGGACAGAGCTCAGGACAATGGTGGGGCGAGGATTTGAGGAGGATAGGGAAGGAAAATCTGAAGTAATTCTTATGCTGACACAGCTTTATAAGATTTCTATGGTATTAGATGAGGGCTTAAAGGCAGAGCTTCTAGCTGACCAGAGCAGCCTCTGAATGGCAATTTTGCCCAGTGCTGGAGCTGTTAGTATGAATGCACTAATGTGCATTTTCAGCACATGCTGCTAGGCATTCCTGGGCTACCTATCCATGCAATCCCCGAGCTATGGCTCCTTACATTTATGTTGCACTGGAAGTGCTCTCTCTGGAACCTACTCTTCCTGTTGGCTAGCACGCACCAGCTACTATCATCTCACCAGGCTCTTTGCTTCATCTCTTTGGAAATGGTCAACATCCCTTACATAGTTTCTGCTTCTTATTGGTTTCAAAGTGTGGAGCGTATTTCAATGTTTGACACTCCGAGTGGCGCCCAGAAGGTTAACCCAGTCCAGTTTAACACAACCACTTACTATGTGCCAGACACTGTGCTAGACATGGAGACACGGAGAATTCAAAGACAAAATCCTGCCCTTTGCTCTGATGGAACTGACAACTGAATTATATGCCAGCTCTTTCTGGATCATCCCACAACTTGGAGGGCTGGGCAACTGCAGCTCCTCTTTCCACACTCCTGCACATGAGGCAGTTTTGTCCTCCCTTAAGTTATGCGGTTGGAAGATCACCTCCAGCCTTCCTGAATTTTGCATATAGGACTAACTTCAGTGGGGTCTACCGGACCTCATTGTGTGAACATTCTTTGATCATACACTTTATCTATTTGGAGGAAGCAGGAAGTGTGAAATCATATTTTCGACTTTGCCTCAATCAGATTCCACTTTTACCCTAGACTTCTGGGTCCATTGGAGCAGTCACAAGTTCTCCATTTTTCCCAGAAACAGTAACACAAGAGGTTGCCACTAAGTCCCTGGCACTTTCTTTTTTTTTTTTAAACTTTGAGTCAAAATAGGAATACCACTATTGTCTTTATTCCTAGAAATCTACGTTGCTAAATTTGTCAGTGACAGAGCTGAAAGAGCTTGCAAGTATATTAAAAGCAAAACCACCAAGTGCCCCACCAAAAAAAAAAAAAAACAACAACAAAAAAAGTGATTTCTAACCAAACAGGCCCATGCATAGAAAAAAGCACGTACAGGTTTTGCCAGAATTGTAGATTCGAAACCTTTCCAAAACAAATGGAGGGGTCACTTCCTGTCCCATTTTGGGGTTGCCATACTCACAACAAGCAGTTGGTCACACCTGTGCCTGAGGGTTTTTGTAGGCTTCATCTTTGAAAACCCCTGAAGTATTCTTTTTTCACTTGGCACTTTATCTTCAAACATGAAGGGTTTTGGAACAGAAAGACCATGATGGAAGTGCTCAGTGGTAGTGTTCTTTTTCTAACTTGGCTTGCATAGCTGCCATTCCTCTCGATTCTCATGAAAACACACATGATTCAGTAATGCTTCCCCCACTCGGTGTACAGTACCCTCCTCCAGACTTCTCAGAGAGGAGCCCAGGACTTTCCTATACTAATTGTCTCCCAGCCAGTGGCTGCCTTTCCTACAGCAGCCCAAGCCAGACTTTGTTGCAGCCTGCGAATATTTTCCACTCCAGTGTGTGATGCCAAAATCATTCCACCAGGCCTGCTCCAAGTTTCCCTGTCAAGAGAAGCTTCCAGCCTGATGTATACTGGATTAGCATAGAGCATCAAGACCAGACTCGCAAGCTTACAAAACTGGCAGCACAGCTTTCCTAAGTCTAACAATGAAATGGATGTACCCTTTTAAGCTGAAAGGTAAAATATATTTTCGGAGAAAGATAATCGATGTCTATAAGAACAATTTATTTGAGGATTTCGAGAACTTAGTTCTAACTAATTTTAAGAAGTGATTATTATTTTATTCACACAAAATATAGTAACCCTTCATAAAAATGTAAATGTACTGGGCACCAGCAACATTTACAAATTCGGCCTCTGTCCATCAGATCTTATTTATTTCTACTGCTTTTTCACAAACATTTAGAAAATAGATGTCTGTGTGCCAAAGTCCTTCTGTTAGGGTGCACTGTTTTAGTAATAACAAAGGAGAAGACTCATGCTGGGTTAGAAAAACCCAAAAGAGTAGCCTGACTTTGACAATAGTACAGTGACGGTAGTAGCATGAGATAAACCAAGCTATAGATCAACAAATGTTTATTGTCTACCCACTAAACAAACTTTTCATTTCTGAATCCTCTGTGTCTAGTACTGTTCCTGGCAAGGAGCATATTTATTTATTGAATGAAAGAATGAATAAATGAATGAACACACCCAATTTCCCTAAAGCTGTTAATTTACCCATTCATACTTGAGCATATTGATTCTTGAAGACATTCCAGTTCCTTGGATCACAAGTTCTCTATGTTGACTACTCTTAGGAAACCACTTTAAATCTATGTTTAAAAACCTGTTGAATTTTCTTTCTGCTTAAATTATATTGTTCTGTGGTTGCTTTTTTGTTTTGTTTTTTTTTTTTTTAAAGTAGATACACATAAGAGCTTCCAGAAAACAATCCTGGCAGAATTTGAGATATTAGAGTCTCCAAACTCCATAAAAGGAAGCTTTAGAGTTGCTAAGAAAACAAGGAATGGCTCTCCTCTTGATTTCTGCATCACCTTCTTAAGTAAGCCTCTTTGTACACCTACCTTCCTTTTCCCCTCCCTCCTACCCTTTCCTTGAGTGCTCCCTCTTAAAGCTCCCTAAATTCTTGTGCACAGTATCACCATCTTGTAAATCGACTCCCTTCCTAGACTTTGGATTCAGCATAGGCAATGACTGGGAATTTGTCTTGGTGCCTTTGGGTCCTGACATAGATCCTGGCGCTTAGTGAGTGCTCAGTTAGTGTCTGAACAAATGAATGAAGGAGAGAATCGTGGTATTAAGCTGACCTGAGACATTTGTTCATCCAGAAGCTGGAAAACATTTGGAAGGCATTCAGAGTGAGAAAGGTACTTTCTTCTGTTTGGAAAAAAGATCAAAGGATCCCTGCCTGAGAAGAGGCCTCCATATGGTTTTTATTGTCATCTTTCTTTTTTCTCCCACTGATTAAAAAGAAAGAGGGGGGGATCAAAAGTAATCTGGGAGATCGGCAGAACTGTGAAAAGACTGTGAAGCCATACTTTTTAGAGCCTTCTGGGAATTCTTGTCAACCCAGGCAAAGCTGGCCCCAGGGCCAGGGGCCATCAGTCCCCACATGCATTGCTAGACAGCTCTCTTCTTGAAGGGCATTTCCAGGACTACTCAGAGGCAGTTCTGTCAACCCTGCTGTCTCTTCCTGCCAGTTCATAGAAGGGTCCGCTGATGCCTTCTTGCTCTGTGGACTTTCCTTCCAGCTAAGATTACCCCTACCATTCTTCTGCCTCTTACTCAGGATTTGCCTGAGTTTCTGCCAATCTCCTGTCCTGCCACCCCTCTTACTTTGTCTGTTTACCTTGTCTCTTTACTCCTTGAAGAGACTTTGACACACATCCTGATCTTGAACTGGATCCATCCCTTCCTGGTCCACTGATTTCTTCTACTGGAAGAATATGACGGGGCTAGCTATTCGAAGCACAGAGTAAGTCATCAGACAAAGCTCTATGCACTGAGCAGCCACTGAAGACCATAAAGGCAACTAGCCTAGAATCTAGAAAGATAACCAGAGCAACAAGGAGTATAGAAAACAAGCGGGGAGATTATGACGTGGGGAATTCAAAGCTCAGACAAAGAATTAGCATCATGGAGGGCCAGGAAGCCCAAGAGCATGGGAAACAGCTACAAACTGCCAGCAACAAGACCTTGTTTCTGCATTCATTCATTGCCTCTGCCAAGTACATTTGTATTTATGTCCTACTAACGAAAGCAAGAGTGTCCAGGAGTAGGACTGCATATGGTTTGGAATTGGGACTTCCCACATTTAGTCCTTGTGCTGGACTAAGTAATTACCTTACCTGTGTGTCTGCCTCAGTTTCCTCTTCTATATAATAGTACCTACATTAGGAAATTTTCCTGAGTATTATACGAGGTAATATAGGTAAAGCATTGGCATATCCCTGTTCAGCAGAAAGTGCACGATGATTATTAGTTGTCATTATTATTACACTGAAGAGGACAATTTTTAATGTGATTAGCATGGGTCTTGCAGGTAGAGGTTAACATTTTGGGATCCCATGAATAAAATTAAAAGAGTTAGCCGAGTCACTTTTGCTAATAGATGGCTTTGAAATGTAAATATATTGGGTGCATAGTTACGTTGTAAAGAACTTTTTTATAGCTTTATTGAGGCATAACTGGCATACAATAAACTGTGCATCTTCAAAGTGTATAATTTGATGAGTTTTGACATATGCATGTGCCCGTAGAACCATCACCACAATCAAGATAATGAACATATCCATCACCCCCCAAAATTTCCTCATGCCCCTTTGTAATCGTTCTGTCCCACTCCTCCTTGATCCACCCTCAGCCCTCTCACCATCCTCGGGCAACCACTGATCTACTTTCTGTCACCATAGATTAGCTTACATTTTCCTAGATTTCATATAAATGGAATCACACAGTATTACTTTTTGGGGACGGGGGAGGTTTGGCATCTTTCGCTGAGTGCAATTATTTTGAAATTAATCTACATTGTTGTTTGTTGTCAATAGCTCATTCCTTTTAATTGCTGAGTAGTATTCCATTGTGTAACAGGATGTGTTTACCCATTCATCTGCTTATGGAGACTTGGGTTGTTTCCAGTTTGGAGCTATTACAAATAAAGCAGCAGTAAACATCCATGTACAAGTCTTTGTGTGGACCTAGACTTTTATTTCTCTTGGGTAAATATCTGTGATAAGTATATGTTTAACTTTTTAAGAAACTGCCAAACTGTTTTCCAGAATGGTTGTGCCATTTACATATTTAATCGTCAAAGACTTATGTTTTGAATTGTTTTTAATAAGGGTATAAAACAGCCTTGGTTCTTTTTTTCCTTTTTTTTTTTTTTATTTCATCATATTATGGGGGTACAAATATTGTTCAGGATACATATATTGTCCCCGCCTCCCCTCCCCCCCCAAGTCAGAGCTTCTAGAGTGTCCATCTTCCAAGTGGTGGGTATCACACTCACCCTGTAAGTATACACCCATCCCCTCCTCCCCCTCCCACCTGCCCGACATCCGATAAATGTTTTTTGGAGGTTTTTTTTTTTGACATTTTGGTTACATTTTATATCTTTGCATTTCCCTAGCGAGGGTTAGAGGTATGCCCTTCCCCTCCACAATGCTCACCACATCCCTTAGATGTGGGTCTACCCCCTGCTGAATCCCTGGTGAACACTACCACCATTTGAGCACCATAGTTTTAATCAGTCACTACCAATTTGATGGCAAGGACATGTGGAGCCCATTTTCCCTTCTCTTGTGTCGCCTCACTTTGCATAATGGCCTTAAGCTCAATCCAAGATAGTATAAGCGGTGCTGGCTCGCTGTCGTTTCTTAGAATTGAGTAATATTCCATTGTGAACATATACCAAATTTTAATTATCCACTCATGAATTGACGGGCACTTGGGTTGTTTCCATGTCCTTTCAATAGTGAATTGTGCTGCCACAAACATTCAAGTGTACATGTCTTGTCTCTATCTGCATCTGAGATTTCTGGCTAGGTCCACGGGTCCTCAGTGCCCACCTTTCTCGGAAACTTAACCTAATTTGTTTTGTTCCTCTGGGGGAAGAAACTTCTTAAAATGTGAACTCACAAAATTAAACAAATCAAAGGTTAAAAACAAGTATCATAACAACTATTGGGTAAGATATTTGTTGGTTTAACCTCAATCTCTTTTAAGATTCAATAGGGGATGCCTGAATCTAACGGTCCAGCATGCAATAAATAAATCACCCATGAACTCTCTTTGCATAATTTTCGAGCCCATTCCCCTAGGTCACTGTCATCCTCTCAGACTGAAGAGTCCTGACATAGTGCCAAGTCCATCAAGCAAGTCTACAAGGTCTAAGGACACCCATTCCATGTTCTCACTGTCAACATCACTCTCAGCCTTCACCCCTGCGAAAGCCACATGCAACTGCCCCAAACGTTACACAACTGGGATGGAAGGAATTTTCATTTGTCTCAAAAACAAAAAAACAATTCAGACTGCAAGCACACAGTATTGTTGAAAATAATTGTTCATCTCAATTCCAAAGGGCTAGAAATCTCTGTTCTGAGAATCTGCTTTAAAGAGAGAGAGAGAGAGAGAAAATATGGTACCAACAGGATGTCCTAATAATAGAACCATCAATCTTACTGTATTTTTGGTTGTTAACTGCTAGTGTAAATCAAAGCCCTCTCCTTCCACATCCCCCTTCCCTTCCAAACCCAAAGCCCAACTCTCTCTCTCTCTCTCTCTCTCTCATATGCATCAGAACTCTGTTTTCCTATCTGAAGGAAGAAAGAGGAGATTTGGGTATGGAGAAGGCCCAGGAAAGTTAAAGAGGAAAATGGAAGGTCAGAGCCCATGAAATGTTTACCTTTAAGCACCTTTGGTTAGAGGAGCAAAGGCTGGAAGCTATTTGAGGGGGGACTTTGGGGAATTCTGAGTATAAAGCAAGTTACTCAGGGCACAAATGTGTGCACAGAGTTGACTCATTGCCAGAAATGAAAACAGACATGGTGGCACCCCACGGGTGGGACACCTGGGAAACTTCCAGAGGCTGCTCTCTGGGCATGGACATTGGCCTACATTGCAGGAAAGGGACTTCACCAAGCCACGTCGCAGGCAGTGGATGTGGGGCTGTGACAACAACAGTACTAACAATGGTATAAAGAGTAGCTAACATCTGTTCAGCTCTACTGTGCATTAAGTATTGTGGTAGGTGTCTTAAAAGTATCATTTCACTGTACCTCCAAAATCAGCATATTGTTCCTGGTTTCATAGATGAAGAAATGAAATCTCTAGAAGGTTAAGCCACTTGCACAGGCCACACAACTGGTGCATGTTGGAGGCAGGATCAGGTGCCGTCAGTATGCCACTAGAACCCATAATCTCAGGGAAGGGGGACAGGGTGGGCAGGGAAGTAAGTGCATGTGGCACAGAAGTTGGCAGGCTGTCATGTGATAACGTGTGAGGCCTCCTTTGGAAACTCCCAGAAATAAGGAGGGGCTGTGTAAAGAATGGGGGCTGTCCCACAGAGCCATCTGGACGCCAGAAAAGCCTGGCAAGTGTCAATTCCAGCAGAAGGTCTTCACCCTATGCTGTGGTCTGAATGTTTATGTCCCCCCAAATTTGTGCCTTGAAACCTAACACCCAATGTGATGGTGTTAGGAGTTGCAACCTTTGGGAGGTGATTAGATCACGAGGGTGAAGCCCTTATGAATGGGGTCAGTTCCCCAGTAAGAGAGGCCCTGGGAAGCTGCCTTGCCCTTCCACCATGCAAGCACACGGCAAGAAGGTGCCATTCTATGAACCAAGAAGCCAGCCCTCACCAGACCCCGAATCTGCCAGAGCGTAGACCTTGCACTTCCCGGCCTCCAGAACTGTAAGAAATGAACTTCTGTTGTTTATACCCAGTCCAAAGCATTTTGTTATAGCAGCCTGAACCAACTAAGACACCATAGAGCTGTGTCCGTTGGGGATTACACCATGTCACAATTTTTAAAGATGTTGGTTGCAGCAGAAGGTTCAATTTAGCCAGTTATCAGTGTTCCGGGAAACAGACACGCAAGTGTGTTAACCTCAGGTAGGCTAGCGGCAGACAGCTCTCGCTGAAGCTCGGTGGCTGACAGTGAGCATGTTCAAGTGCAGCTGGCCCCAGGAGGCAGCTACCCGAGCCTGTCTGAACCGAAGGCGATATCACAGGCATCAAAAGCTGGTTTCCTGAAAGGGATCTCTTTAACCATAGGAGTCGCTACCTCCCAGGGAGATTTGAAGGTTTGGGTGGCCATGGAGACCTGTGAAGAAATCTGCCTCTGGCCTGAGAGTTTTTCCAGCTTCAAGTCCCGACTTCAGGCTCAAGGAAAAGGGGAGCAATTAGTCTCTGCCAAGACCCAGGACCAAACCCCGTCCGCTCCCTGATGCTTGCCCTCGCTGCTCCAGCTCTTGGCCGGGAATGCCCCCAAGCCCCTGTCTACCCAGCAGGTATCTGCTCATTTTTGAAGACACAATTAAGCATCTCCCTGGAAAAGTCTTTCTGACCCTGTCCTTTGTGCCTCACTATCTCCAGCCCGTGGTCCCCTTGGAGCCCCTCTAACAATGGAGCGGATTCATTTGTTCTCAAGCCTGCCTCCTCACTCAAGGTGGGAAGTTTCTTAAAGGCAGGCGAGAGCCAGGTACTATTCATCTTCAGTTCAGTACGAGGCACTTTTTTTTGTTATTATTTTTTTAGAATGAAGATGACAATGGGGAGTAGGTTAAGACTTCAGCAAAGGAAATCAGACTTGCTAGAAATCTTTGGCTCTTTTCTGATTTTCTGTACCTTCCCCTAGGCCAGAACTGCTCCTCCCTTACTACGGGGTTTAGTTAGGAAAACTGGTAACAACATGTGACAGATGGACATTGTCCTGGGAACATCCTCTGCAAGCCCTGGGCCTCAAAGGCACCCAGTTGACAGCTCCCATGATGGATGAGATGGCTCAGAAAGGAGGGGTCGGGCAGAGCTGGCGGGGTGAGAGTTGATGCAAAGGAACCAGGACAAATGGGAAATTTAGGGATGTCAGAACAGGGATTGTCACTGTAATCCCCATCTCTGTCTAATATGCCACGGAAATAGGCAAGAGCCGTGTTCAGACGTGACTTAAAATTGAAGATGCGAGGATATGACTCTCTCAAAAATAGAAATGGGTACCACGGCACTGGCAGCATCATCACCAAAAGCCGGGGTCATTCTTGTGACATGAAGACATAGCCTTTAAGAACAACATCCTCCACCTCTTTCTTAGGAATAGGGCGAAGAGGGTGTGAAAGAGGAGGATTTGTTTCAGAACATTTATCCTGGCATTATTTTATTTTATTCTAACTGCTTTATCAGAGTGTTTTCCATGCTAGTTAGAAATGTGCCTTCCTAATCATCCAATTTATAGGTCCATCCCTGCATGGGCCACTCCTGTGCAGCTTCTAGCTTTTAGAAATACTTAATAAAATGTAAAATACTGTAAAAACAAAACTAGCGTTAATTATATTTGAGATTTTTTTTCCCCCAACATAGGGTATAGGCCTTCCTGAGGCTTAATTATTTCTAAAAAAGATTTTGTTGTTAAGGGGGTGGGAGATGTTAATTTACTATATTGATTCCTCTGAGACATCCCTTGAGCTAGAAATTGACATTAATTATTCATGGCCCAGAAAGGTCCCATATTAGGAGAAAATTTTTCCATTAAGACTTAATTCACTAGCTCAACACTTTAAAAAGTGGATGCCTGGGTTATCGGAGGTACAAATGTGTTCTGAGCATGGCAGTGTGGGGGTGAGGGTGGTCTGTCTGCCACCGTGACGAGGGGAAAATAGAGTGCAATTGACTAGGAAGAGAGAAACAAACCCAACAAAAATCTCTCGTTTGCCTACGTTATTTACAGACAGAATCATTATCATTACCACCATCCAGATAAAAAAGGCTCTTGGCTGAGACCCCAAGATCATCTTCCCCAATAACAAAGGACTTTGTTCCCTCTCCTCAGACGTCTTTTGTGCCCACCCTTCTTGTTTTTATTCTCTCTCTCTCTCTCTCTCTCTCTCTCTCTCTCTCTCTCTCTCTCTCTCCTAGGACAAATGCACTCACACACACAAAAAAATATTCCCCAATCTGGCTCCTCCGTGGGGAATTGACCACAGGTCATGGACCGCAGAATGACATACTACATTATCATCCAATCAAACAAAAAATAATAAACAGGAGGAACTAGCTACGAGGTCTTGAAAGCAGAGACCTCATAGGCAGCTCTGACTTTGAAGTTTCACTTTTTTATTCAATACTGATGTGGTGTTGTTCTTAGCCTATGACCTCTGTGCCGTCCCCCGCAGATGGTGGAGATCTGAGGGCCATTGTTGTGGAGTGTGTTCATTAGATATGAAAAAACAGACTGTGAATGAATGAAACAAAATGTCAAATCCCTTCAGATTCTTTAAGAATAAAAGCAAACAAACCAGATACTGAACACTGAACTAGGTTTTATGTGTGTTAGGGACCTGAATTAATATTATCTATGAAATATATTCTATCAAAGGAGAGGGGAAAAAAAAAAAAAACAGGAACTGATTTAAGTTTTGTATGAGGTTTGCCAAATCTAGGTGATATTGTTACATCCTTTTAAAATAAAATACCATTTGTACCATGTGTAGAGTATATACCAAGGCCTCCTCAAGTGACTTTGAAAGGAGATGAAATTCCTCAACAGATGGAAGAATGGATGCCACAGACAGAGATAATCCATATGCTAGAGAGTGTTGCTAAATAGCTCACTTCATGGAATGGAAAGGTCAGTTGTTTGGATGAAAATTCAAATTTAGCAGCCCCTTCTCTGAGTTTGTGTCTTCCTTCATTTATTCTTTCAAATGTTTATAGAGTGCCTGCTACGTGCCAACACCGTGCTTGGCCCCACCTGCTTGGCGACAGCACTGGGGAAGAACAGATCCCTACCCTCATGAGGATGACAGTCCAGCTGTGACCAGTCTGTCTGCTGGTCACAGCCTTGTCACCCTAATTATCTAGTTTATCACAGGCCTAGGAAGAAATCATACCTATTGAAGGTATACAATAAAGCCTGACCCTAAAACATCTGCAGCCTCCGTAGTTAACAGTGTGCCAGTGGTCCAAGGTAATATTGTTAAATAAAGTTTTTTTGTTTGTCTGTTTGCTTGTTTTTAATTACATACAAGGTAGGTTTGTGAAACGGCACAGCTGCTTTGGAAAGCAGTTTAGCATTGCCTCAAAATGTTAACTATAGAGTTACCATATGATCCAGAAACTCTATCTGTAGGTATATGCTCAAAAAAAATGAAAAACTAGGTTCAAACACATGTACTTGAATGTTCGTAGCAGCATTATCCACAACAGCACAAAAGTGGAAACAACCCAAATGTCCATAAAGTGACGAATGGATGTGTATGACCATACAATATAAGATTATTTGGCCACTAAAAAAAAACAAAGTACTGATACTTGCTGCGACGGGGATGCCATATGAAGACATTATGCTAAGGAAAGAAGCCTGGCACAAAAGGCCACGTAGTATATGATTCTATTTGTATGAAGTGTCTAAAATAGGAAAATGTCCAGAAACAAGGAGTAGATTAGTAGGCTCCAGGGGGTTGGGGCAAGGGAGAAAGAAGAGGATTGCCAATGGGTATAGGATTTCTTTTGGAAGCGATGAAATGTTCTAAAATTAGATATGGGTGATCATTGCACGACTCTGCAAAGATACTAAAAATCACTGAATTGTGCGCTTGGAAAGGGTGGATTTTTTTGTGTGGTACATGAATTACATCTCAATAAAGCTCTTATATAAACATAACTAAATACATAAGCCTGACCCTTCTTTTTAAGATTGAATGCTGTTCCTTCCTTGGTTCCTTCAATACTCCTCCCTCCGACTGCCCACCTCCAACGCCTACCTGCTCAGGAAGTTTATTCTTTGTGCCCTCAGCTTCTTGCCCTCTTCCTTCCATGGTTGGTGTTCTGGATTTTTTTTGTGTGTGTGTGGAAAGGAATTGGGAGGATGTATAGAGAATGACTAGGGGCAGAGAGTGGTCAAAGAAAGGGTAGAGAGGAGAAGAACAAAAGATTAGTGCCCCACATCAGAGTTGAAAGACCAGCTGGGAGCAGATTTGTGAGCAAAGGGATGAGAAAGTGTGAGCTCTGAAACACGGGCAGGATGGGACAGGTGTGGGTGAGAAAATGAAAGATTTTCAAGCACTGCTCTGGGTTATGGCTTAGATTCCCCTTAACGTGACTCAAGAGATGCAATAACAATTGGGAGTCATCTTTTAATTCCTTTTACTTTTTTTTTAACCAAGCCATGTGAAAACCAAAGGTTTTTAAGTTAATAATTTCTGTTCTCACTTTTCAGTTGAAATAATGAGGCACAGAGAAGCAGAGGGGTTTATGGGGTTGCACAGCGATTTAGGTAAAGTGTTCGGATAGGAATCTGGATCTGCAAGCTCAAGTTCTTGGACCTTTTCCACTAAGAGCACAGTTTGACTCTAGAGTCAAACTGCTTGTTTTGAATCACAGCCCTGCCACTTACTAGCTGTGCCTCAGTTTCCCCAGTGATAGTTCCTACTTCAGAGGATGTTTGTGAGGATTAAATAAGTTAATATGAAGAAAATTTTAGAACAGTCATACTGAACACTCAGTAAAGGTTACATAGCAGTGGCAGTAGGAATAACAACAGTAATGGTAGTAGGGGTAGACATAGCAATGGTAGTAATATTCGTTGAAACCATTTTGCCACTGATCTTAGACTTTGCTCAAAAAAGTTTACAAACTTGATTCTGGTTCCTTATATATAGCAATAGTAAATGTCACTTAAACTTACAAGAGATACACTATGCTTTTTTTTTTCTTTTTCTTTTCTTTTTTTTTTTTTACACTATGCTTTTTAAAAACAGTTCATTTTCCTTCCAAAATGACAGGTACAGATAAACCCCTCAGCCATCATGCGAGAAGACAGGCTCAAGTGAACAAGGAGAGGTGTCTTTTAAAAACTTGAATGTTTATAGCAGCACAATTCACAATTGCAAAGGTGTGGAAATAATCCAAGTGCCCATCAATACACGAATGGACTAATAAAATGTGCTGTATGTATACCATGGAGTATACTATTCAGCTTTAAGAAACAATGGTGATATAGCACCTATTGTATTTTCCTGGATAGAGCTGGAACCCATTCTACTAAGTGAAGTATCTCAAGAATGGAAAAACAAGCCCCACATGTACTCACCAGCAAATTGGTATTAACAGATCAACACCTAAGTGGACATATAGGAGTAACATTTATCGGGTGCCGGGCGGGTGTGAGGGGGGAGGAGGGGATGGGTATATACAAACATAATGAGTGAGATGTGCAACGTTTGGGGGATGGTCACGCTTGAAGCTCTGACTCGAAGGGGGAGGGGGTCATGAGCAATATACATAACCCTAACATTTGTACCCCCATAATATGCTGAAATAAAAATAAAATAAAATAAACTCCTCTTGACAGAGGACATGAGGGCCTCTGTGGCTTGGTTATATGAAGAATAATAACTTCCCATCCTATTTTCCTGAATGTGATGATGGTAAGAAATGTTGACCCTGACACACACGAGAAGCAACACACTTTGTATCAATTTTTCCCTGTAAAAGAAAGAGGAAATCACGCCACTTGTTAGAAACCAAGACCCACAGCCAGTGCAAGGCTCACACTGACCAGACTCCCAGGACGGTAAATCACTCAAAGAGAAAGCTGGTACTCGTCCATCTCTTCCAGTAAGTGACCCGCAGCTTGAAAGGTTTTAAGACATGTCCTTCATACTGTGGTTGCCATTCTCGGGCCCTGGGAGAGCAGGGCTCAACAAGGCTCTGCGTCGGCTGATTCCATACGCACTGTCTCTTTTGATGCTCACGGTGCCATCACATGGGCACTGCTCCTTGTCACTGTAAAGCGGAAGAAACTGGGGCTCAGAAAGGCTCACGCGCCTTCGTCAAAGTCAAAAGCCACGCCTGGGTTTATCTAAGGTCCCAAAGCTGGAAGGCGGAGTGGAGTTCGAGCCCTGCCTTTCGATTCAGGCCTCTTTGCGATACATCACAGTTTCCAAGGGCCGGGAGTAGGAGCCAGAGCTGGACTTCCACAAAAGCACAAGGATGGCATTGGCTTCTAAGCCATCAGAGCCACTCCCCAAGAGCTGGTCTTGTTGCTAGCCTTCATCAAGTCAGTTCTTCACCCTATAAATTTTAGGCCTAAAACATTTCTCCCAGGTTAACAACATTTTCCTGCACCCAACCTATTCTCTTACAAGCTGCTTGATTAACTAATTTGAGTTTTACACCCTCCTCACACTCCCATCTGGGTAGCATATGTTCATTCAGTTACTGAACATTTATTGAACAATATCATGTGAAAACATCTTTGCTAGGTATCGGATGTGTAGGGGGAAAAAAAAAGAGAAAAAAATAAAAAGAAGAAAAGGAAAAGGAATGAAGTAAGGTCTCTGTCCTAAAGGCGTTTACAATCTGGTGAGGAAGAAGAAGAGATGAACAGAAATGATTATAGCTGAAAGCACGAAGTGCTGAGTTCCCTAAGGAGCATGACAAATATATTATAAAAGCATGTGAACAGCAACCTTTCTGGAAAGAATATTTCCCTAACATTTTAAGGCTCAGAGTCAGGGACGCCCACAGATTAAGTCAAAAGCAAGTCAATAAAAAGTCAATAAAAATCTACAATTATGCAAAAGAAAAAATAAAACGTAGGACAGGCACAGAAAATCTAGTGAATGTGTGCAAGGCACATTTCTCTGGGAGCTGTACTCTTTCCAGAGATAGAGCTTTTATGGGGAGGGGCAGGTGGCGGGGAAACAAACAAACAAGAAAAAGAGCTTGATATTGATCTAGCAACACAGCCATTCAGGAACAGCAGGTCATTTTGTTCCAAAAATCTATAACACAATCAATTCCTGATTAAGAATTTTTTTTATTATTTTTATAGAGATGATTTAGCATTTCTATAGCCGTCCTAACCAACTAATTTCCACTTATTCGGTTTCAAAAAGAGATGTCAACTATAGATGTCTGAAGAATAAAGAATGCACAGAGATGAAGCCGAGGTGGTTTTGAACGGGTGTCGTGCTCTTTTGTTAGGAAACCACGGTGCACTGGTGCCTATGTCCCATCTTTCTTTCTTTCTTTCTTTCTTTTTTTTTTAACCTACCACACATGAAAAGGTCTACAGAAATGTGAATCTATTTCCATGATGGTGAAGTATTTTTCTTGAGGCCAATTAGGGGAAACTGATGAAGGACATTAGATACAATGATGCATGCGTAATCCTTGATTTATGGATCTCCTCCTCTACCTGCTAATTCATTCCTGCTGATAGTCAGGGTTCTCCGGGTCTTAACTTTTTTTTCAGATCCCAATTACTCAATGTAAACAAATGAAGAGTAAGTATGGGTATTCAATGTGATTCATTTGAACAGAAGGTAGGAAACATTAGTATCGATGTATTCCAGGACTTGCAAGCAAAGCACAACTAAATTTAGCAGCCAGTGATATTGATTTGATTAAAAATGGTTTAAGACTTGTAAATGTCACTGGAACTTAGCAAAATGAATGTTATTAAATCCTTCTGGTGATGGGGAAAACTAACAAAGGGATTTGCAGTGGTTTCTGTAATTAATTGCTCTGTCATGATTTATATTAACTTACAGTACAACTCCATTAGCTCAGACCTGTCATCTCTGCTCAAGGAACCACCAAGTAATCACTAGCACATTAAAGAATAAATTAGTTTTTGGCTTGGAGCCTAGTTGTAGAATGTTTCATTTGTGTCTGCTGTAGACATATGTACCTAATAAAGTTGGGACGAATGAGTTAAAGTACATATATATCAATGTCAGCGGGTTATATTTTAGAGACAATATGCTCAGCATTGTTCATTAGGGCTAATGAATCATGGTATTTCAGCTGCATCACCTTGTGTTTAGCAAATGCCTTCAGGTAAGCTGAGATGCAAAAGATTCCTTGAAAATAGGTACAGTCTCCAGAGAGTTTACCCTCTTAGCAGTCTGTGGCCTGTGGTTGTAATAATAGCTTCATGTGGTTTTTGTTAACACTTCATTACCCTAAAGTTGGATAAATTATCCTCCTGCTTCTGCCCTACGTGCAAACACAAAGCCAAAGCCTTAGCTACTACTACTTACCATAGATTATGAGGATTTGTAAGGTTCTATCAGATCATCTTTGACTTTGATAGTTGGATGATGCCTTAAGCAGTGCTTGATAGAAGACTGCTTTACATTTCAAAGAAAGCTCCAATTGCCTTGAGGGTTTATAAACTAAAACTTGAACCACTTTCTTTTCATTTCAGGCCAAGGAAGGCTCAATTGGCACTGGGCTGGCCAGGATAACTGACACAGAGAGGGAACCTGTGGGCAATGTCCCATGGAGGCTGTGTACGGGGAAAGTTGTGGCCCCAAGAACTCACCGAATCTGCAAGGCTCCAAGGGCAAAGTCATTTCAGCTCAAAATCTCTGGGCACTACCCAGACGTTCATAATTTGTCCTGGATCATTTCTGCAATTTGAATCATCAGATGTCAGCAGCTCCTTCACAGATGCTATGCCTGCAGTGCAAGGAGCTTGCTACACAGGGGCTTCTCCTGCCTGGCTGAATAGAGTGACAAATGTCCAAAATGCAGAAAGATTGCAGCCTTAGCCAGCTGGAAAATGCATACATTATTGAGGATAAAATATGAAGAGTGCGAGTCAGTTTATGAAATATGGGGAAGCTTATTTTTGCTCTTCTAATATGCGAAGGGATTAGATTTCATATTTGCAATGATTAGTGCTGATGGCTTTGTATTTAATTGAGGAAAAAAATCCAGAAACACCCCCCAAAGTTCATTCTATTTGCATCTTGCGTGTTGTTATATACCCCTGACTTCATTTGAAATGACTAACCAAATAAAAAGAAACACTTGCTCTCGAAATAAAACAAACACTAAAAACAGGGCTGTGGCAGGGGAAGAAAGAAAGGGACGATGAGACATTAGGAAGGGAAGGATGAAATGTGGTGACACAGAAGCAAGGAGAATATGCACGGTATTTTGTAAAATAGAAATTATTTTTACATATTTCTAAATATTGGTTTCAGCGAACCAATAAGTGAAAAAGGAAATACGAAGCCGGCCTTTCTGTGAAATGTTCCACTGATTCACATTATGCCTTTACTAAAATCACAGGATTCTAAATAATGTCTGTGAAACAACTTCTCAGCTCCATAGTTTCATGTTTACTTTTATGAAATTTTGTCGTGATTTACCTTTGATCCTAACATGTCAGCAATTAGATATAAAAATATGTCTGAAATTAGATTTTAATAGTAAGAACAGCCAGCATTTAACTGGTGCAGGAGTGAATGAAACGTTTCATCAAAGTAAAAATAAAATGAAAACAGAGTACGCAAAGGAAAAAAAAAATCGATTAGCCAGTCAAAATGATGAGTTTGGCTGATTACTTTTTATGAAATTAGCCCCCTTATTTTTCACTCTCGCTTATTTTCAGTTGCTCTTGGAGCAAAACCTGTGTGCTCAGAGAGAATTTGCAGACTCGTGGGCAGATAGAATTAAGAAGCACTGTGTGGAACACAAAGAGAATCCTTTCCTTAGGCGGTGCTTTGTGATTCTTGCCCTTTTGTTTATGCTTTTCCCAAAGGATTGGGAAATATCAAATATAGATTCTAAATCTATTAGAACAGTGGCTTCCCCATGCACAGAAAAGAAGCACATGCAGATCAAACATCCAGATTTTCTAATCTTTCCTCGATGGATAACACAGAAGCAACTAGATTATCCCAACAGTTAAAAAATAGGGGTGACTTAGAGAGCATTTGACAATTTCCTCTTTCACAGTCTTTTGTTTGAGTCAGCTAATAATCTAGAAAGAGAAATTAAAATATCATTTTTTTTCTTGTTTCTCGCATCCGTTGGCCAGTTTTTTGTGTGTGCGTGCTTGACAACTTCAAACAAATTATATAGCTTTCTCCCTTTTTTTTCCCTCCACTTTGAGCTCTGGCGGAAGTTTCACATGCAGGGTTGAGCCCCAAGTCGCTCAGCAAAGCGAATGTTTCATTTTCAGCAGAACCCACATGGTCCATTCAGACTCGTTTCTTTCACTTCCAGATATAAAGAGCAGCTGTGTCTCCCTAGTTGCTAAAGAAGATCCTATGTACAAAGTTAACAAAACATAGCTCGGACAATGGATTTGATCTCTACAGCAGGGAAGCCGTACTTTTCAAATTCATCTCTTTCTGGCTCCAGCAAATTACAGGTGCCTGAAAAGATCTGGTGACCCTTTTTAAGTGTGCTTGTTGAACAAGCTCAGAGGTGACCATATGATTTAGTGCAGCAGTGTTAACATTTTGCAAAGCACGATGGTCCAGGACAGACCATCTATGGAGTACAAGCTCCCTCAGTTGGTAGCATTTAGGGGATCCATGAACTCCGCACAAACTATTTATATTCAACTGCTTTCTACTGACTGTTGGAAGTGTTTACCTCTCTACAGATAGGGCTGGATGTTGATATATGGGTACCTCTCCCCCCCAACGCACACACACACACACACACACAATATTCTTTAACCTCCTCAAAATGCTGTTCTTTAAATATTTGTTCTCCATTTATTTGATGGGACTGGGAAAAACATACTTTTATTAGAACATTTAAATAGTCCTGTATTTATATACTTGGGAGACGTATTCAAGCATGTAGAATACAAATAATAAGCAGGTAAGTGTGGGGCGTGGTGTCAACGCCATTACAAGATGGCGCCTGTTTCCGGCTTTGCCTAGAGCAGTAAACAAGTTCAGCGCACGCGCAATTGTCGGTTACCCTGTGGCGCAAGCATGCAAATGAAGGATCCTACTATGGACCAATGCTTTGGCGGCTCGACAGCTGAGCGGCCTATCCCAGCTTAGGGGTTGTGCTTCTAGGGTATATAGCAGCCTGCGTGCTGCCTGGCTGGGTCTTCCGCATCATGTAAGTCTAAAGGGAACCCCATTAAAGCACTGTCAGAAGAACTCCAGTTGCCCCGTCTTCCTTGCTGGCGAGGCGGGCGCGACAGGTAAGTCCTCCAGAAAAGCATTGTGCCATATATTAAGTATTTTTCAGGTTTTCCACTGACTTCAGATGATGTGTGGCTTGTGGTCTTGGAGTCAGTGGTGAGCTCTAGGCAACTTGCACATGTATTTCCCAAAAGATGTTCAATAAAGTTAGGTCAAGTCTAGAAAAATGTGCCACTTAACAGAAACAGTACTAATTCCCCCCTTTTTCTTTCCATTTAGGAAATGTCTTTGGGAACACAAGTTGAAGGGTGCTGTGTGTCTCATTGAGTACATTGATTTTTTTTTTTTTTTTTTTTTTACTGCCTCTGAAACATTGGTGCTCTGGCCAGCTGGTTGCATAACCCAGTCTGTAGACTGGCTCTGCCTTTCTTTCTGTCTTCAAATTCAACCAAAGTTGCTTATCTTCTCCTGTGTTGGACGTTTCCCAACTAGCAGAAAAGGCACATTCCTCCCTCTTGAAGAAGTAATTCCTACTGCATATTTATTTCCACATCTTACCATCTGTAGATATATGTTTTTAATTCTTTTTATGAACTCAGAAGGGATTGGATTCTGAGGTCTCAATTTTCTCTCTATCCCCAGCCCAGGCTCTGGAATTTTATGTAAGAACCCTCTGGGCATGAAACAAAGATTAATTAAAATGATAATTCAATGAAGACTAAATTTGAATATTGTGACAAGCAAACATCCCACCTCTATTTTCAACATCTCCATCTTTACTCACATTCTTATATGTTCTATGAATCCGTGTTTGTATGTATGATAATTATATGCTGCCTAAGTTGCATGCCCTAAAAGTGGCACCCAGTTGGCATCAAACTTGACTCAGGTGGTGTAATGCCAGGGAAAATGTTTGCCATCTTTTAGGGTTAAAAAAAAAAATCTATTCATGAGGCTTACTTATGATTTGCACAATGGAAAATTAGTGCCCTTTGTCTAGAATTAATAGTAATTTGATGGCATTAGACTCAGAAAATGTCAAATCAAACAGGAGCTGTTTCAGAATACTGATTCATGAAGGCGGGTAATAAATTTACTTATATAATGACAGAATAAAATTCAGAAAAGACTCTAACGTGTCTATATTTAACTAATTAATCCTACGGAGAGCTTGACATGAATCAAAAAGAAAGAGTAGAATGTTCTTATTTAATAAGCATATTAGAGCTCTCTTTCTCACTATTTCTTTCCTCTGTGAAGAACCTGCATAGAGTAAATATAATAGATCTGCTATTTGGATGCACTTAGCCAAGGTGCTGAAAAAACTCAAAGTGGTGAGTTTAAAGTAGGTCCATCAGCTTCATCAGCTCCAGTGACTCAGAAGACACCCTTGGCCCAGGGGATCAGAGCGTAGACTACTGTTTAGATGAGAATGTCAATGGAATAATATGGGTGAATCAGCACAATAATATTTATTCCCCCATTTTATCTTAACTCCATATATGTTTTAAATTCGTTTTATGAGCTCATGACTAAAAGGAGAAAAACACAGGACATATACTCTAACAATGATAAGTCCTATATTTACTACAAAAACAACAAACATTTACCACAGGGATTTGGTGTAACCTAGCACAGACCTTTGAGTCTATCCAACCTAACACTGTAGTTATATGACTTTGATCAAGTTACAATCTCCCAAAGCTTAAAGAGAGAATATATTGCCTCCTAGTGTTTTTTTTTTTTTTTTTGAGATGCATTCACTAAGTAGTAATCACAGATATAGATTTAAATTCTATTTATAAAGGAAACATATTGTAGGTGTTCTCAATACAAAACTTCATGATTTTCTTCCTTGTTCCTCCATTTAGGTAGTTCTCCATTTAAATGAACTCAGAGGTGATTCTTACCTTATGATTTCATTTTGTCCATTAATGCTTGAGAGAGTAATTGTTATGCCAGAGATTTAAAACATCAATTACAGGATACCATAGCAGGTGCCTACCTTCCTGATAATGACTCATCACCTCAAGTCAGTCAGTCCTTTGCTATTTGGGATAACTGTCTACCTGGGGTCATTTTTGGACCCTTAATAAAAAAATATCTACTAATAAAATGACTAAATCTTCCAGAATTATAACCATTCACTAACTCCACAAAAGTTCTTTTAAGCAACCTGTATGTTCTAGGGACTAGAGATTTAATAATAAATGGCATGGTTTGTCCCTGCCTTCAAGGATTATACGATCTAGTGAGGGGGACAAGCATATAAATTGCTGTGCATTGTACAAGGCTGAATAAACATGGTTTACTATAGAAGAATAAGCCAAATGTTATTGAGTCACAGACAGTAAAGGGAAGAATTGTAAAAGGAAGTTGAGGAAATATTTCAGAGAAGAGGCAAAATGTGGGCTGGGTCTCAATGACAGGTAAAACTTTAAAAGGCAGAGAAAGGAGCTTCCACAATGAGCAAAGCCCTGGACCATCCGGAACAGCAAGTAACTCGGTATGGTGACAACGAAACCTGTGTGGGTAGATGCTAGGGTCAATGGCAAAGGTCATGAGGGTAATAGGAGAGGGTGCTGGGGCCCATGCTAAGGAACCAGGAATTGTCGAAGGGGTGGATGTAAGGAAGGGTTTTAGAAAGGAGTCACAGAAACAAATCTGTTTTCAAAGAACGCAGTCAAAGTTAAAGTGGCAGTTTCAAAATGCCTAATTCTTTGATGTCATATAGAGAGGAAAATCAGTTGATTTTTAACTTGTCAATTGTGTCATGATTTATCACTATCTTTCTTGTAGTTTTATTCATCACTAAGCTACTTAAATTTCAGATTACTCTTCAAAGCCATAATGTCCTGGGTCAGCCATCAATGCATTCATTCATTCATTCATTTATTAACCAAAGATTTATTGAGCATCTACTATATGCCAGGCACTGTTGGATGTACCAGGCATACAGCAGTGACTCAAACAGAAACCTCTGCCTTCACGGATTCTTCAATGCTATCTAACGGGACATTGAATTCTTTGAAAAGCAAGTTGAAAGGAAATAAAGTTGTCCGATTAAGGTCTTATTTCTCATTTTCACATGAAAGGAAATTAGACACACTCATTAACAGTTACAATATACATTCAGGGACATGAGATGTTATGGCTGCAGGAACCTTCAATTCTTTCAAGGAATGTTTTCTTTTGTCAATCTGGGCTCTGGACCTCGCCCCATGCTCTCCGTACTCATCCACGAAAATGAGATAGTTTAGATTAAAATCAGTGGTTCGCAACCTGCTACTCATTAGGATCACCTGGGAAAGTTTCAGACACAGGCACTGGGCCCCCACCTCGGGCCAATTAAAGCAAAATCTCTTGGGGTGGGGTGTTGTCTTTTTAAAGTTCCCCCAGGTGATTGTAACGGGCATTGCCAGGGTTAAGAACCACCAACTGTACTATAAATTCTGAGTTTCACACGGAGGAACACACCCTCCCTGCCACAGTCTATAATCCTATCGTTCGTTCTACATGACTAGTTTTCAGGCTGTTAGATTTGGATATACTCTTTCTTTGAAGGTACACTTCATTTTGCATTAGTAAGCTGTTCATTCCTAGAAGGCAACCCGTGCAATCCAAGCTGAAGTGGAGAGCTGGAACCTCTCCAGGAATTTGAGATAATTGTACAGCCAATCTGGATAAATCAAGATAAAAATACATCACACACCTACCGATAATATTTTCTTTTGCTAACCCTTTAATAAATGGGGAATACAGATTTTTAGCACTTAAACATTCGAAGAAACTATTTACATAAATATTTGTTCAGCAAAAGGACATCTTCAGAGAAATATTATTGATGACCTAGTACAAATATAATATTCCTTAAAAGTCTATGTATATGCAGTAGATTCTTGCATTTCCTTAATAATTTACTTCCTTCCACTTCAGTTAATACTAGATGGACCTTTCCAGAAGGATTTGCCTTCTTCAGATCTTCAACTGAAACATCATTCAAAAGCCTGAAGTCGTGTTACCTGACCTCTAAAAACTATTGTTAAAGAAGTTCTAATAGACAGGGTGGACATGTCCTTAATAGACGTGGGATTCTGTAGAATCCAAAGTAAAACTAAGTTTTCCTGATCATAACTCCAAGTTGATTATGTCACTTTGCAATTCATATAAAACATCTTCTTTTATTCTTCTTTCAAATTGCCCTCACCATCGTAGGGTCCTAAGAACTCCATGCCTCAAATGGTTTGATTAAAATTGATTGTTAAAAGTTGAGATCAGAGATTCCTCTTCACGCATTCACTCCCCGCTTTGGTGGCTTTTCGGCTTTACAGGAGGCTCATTAATAGACCAGCTAGCCCAGTTTGTCATCTATTTCATTATGCAAAATATATACTTTTCAATTACTTTTCCTGTGTGAAAATCTCTTAACTCTAACCTGATATAATGATTTCTTTGGGTTTCTTCTCAACCTCTGAATGGCACAGCTTTCCTAAAATCTCAACTGGGGGTAGAATACTTGGAAACCCTGATGGGAATTAATTTTAATGTAATGATCTTTATGTGCCCATTAAAATAGGAGCGAAATAGCTTGCAAAGCTGACCACTGGGCAAACCTAGTATTGACCTCAAAGGAAGGAAAAAAAAAAAAACTGTTTAAAGCTTTCTGATCATTTTATTTAATCTATTTAACATGGGATGTAAAGAAGCTATCCCTAAAATAAAGCTTTGGTTTGCAACACTAATTTTATTTCAGTTCTTTGAATAAAGTGGGAAAAGTTAGAATGGGGATCGTCTTATCTTCTAATGTTCTGATGGCTTTATCTAAAATTAAATCTTTTACAGACAAGACACACACACACAGACACATGCACACAGGTTAATACAGTAATAAGTATTTGGCAGACAGTTTTGCTCTCACATTCAAAACTTATTTCTGTCATTTAACATGTTTTTCTTTTCCTATAGAAGAATCTAGATATCCCAAGAGTTGCTCAAATGTAGGTTTTCCTGGCTATCTTCTAGGTAGACCCAGACATATTTATTAATACATGCCTACATCTCTATTTACCTGGCCTCCCACCCCATAATACATCGGTATATCAATCTGGATATCTTGGTCCACCAGACTCAAAAATATTTTACTTCTCAAAGCCTTACTGCACAATACATATTTTAAAAATTACTAATACCCACCAAAATTATCTAGTTATTAGGAGAAAGAACGAAAAGTAAGTCTGAAGACTTTCCTTTATTGTCATAATTCTTCGCTCTAAAAACAAGCAGGTAGCACTGGCCCAAACAATGCCTTTGTGAGACTTAAGAAAAACTATAGTGGCCGGGCGCGCTGGCTCCTGCCTGTAATCCTAGCACTCTGGGAGGCCGAGGCCGGCGGATTGCTTGAGGTCAGGAGTTCGAAACCAGCCTGAGCAAGAGCGAGACCCCGTCTCTACTATAAATAGGAAGAAATTAATTGGTCAACTAACATATATAGAAAAAGTTAGCCGGGCATGGTGGTGCATGCCTGTAGTCCCAGCTACTTGGGAGGCTGAGGCAGCAGGATTGCTTGAGCCCAGGAGTTTGAGGTTGCTGTGAGCTAGGCTGATGCCACGGCACTCACTCTAGCCTGGACAACAAAGTGAGACTCTGTCTCAAAAAAAAAAAAAAAAAAAAAAAATCAAAAAAAAACTATAGCTTCCTCAAGACACTTTACTGTTACCTGCCTCAAAATTGTTGCTAATCCTTACACCAAATCTGTGATACTACAAATGTGAACAATTTCCCCCTGGAGGTAATGCACAACTTGCACAACTGTACATAGCAGTCCTGGAAAAGGAGTTGAAAGAAAAAAGAAGCTGATTCTGATTTTGCTTCTTTGAGGGCTCGTTCTAATTCAATCTGGCAGTAGAAAGGAGTGACTTTTATTATGTGGCACTCTATGCATGAGAAGTTGATGAGATATGTGTGTGTTCATCAGGAAGAAATCCTACTTTTGAATTCCTGGATTTGGCACTTACGGCACAAAAGGACTAAGGTATATTTAAGGTGGTTCCTTTCAAGCCAGTAATAACCCAGAAAAATCCATCCTTTTATCCCACATTGTCTGAATTGAAATTTGGTTGAGAAGAGGATTGACCAAAGCAAGGACAGCTTGAAGGGCAAAAAGTAGATTGCAGGAAAGGTAGATTACACCTGGAAGGTTCCCAAAACAAGCAGCTGAAGCACTCAAGTTTGGCAGATGGGGTCAAGGGATTGCAGTGAAAAGTCCAGACAGACTATGGGTATCACAGCAGATGCAAAAAGTATCATGTCAGAGATTTCTGGAATTAGGAAGAAGGCAGGAAGGCACAAGGCAAAGAGCTTCTACATGTTATATACATAATTCAAATCCTGTATCTACATCTTACTCAACGAGTGACTTAGAGAAAATAACTTAGTTTCTCTGATTCTGGTTTCTCCTCTAAAAATCAGAAACAAAAATACCTTTCAGGGCTATTCTATCTAACTAGGCAGGCAGGAAGTTTCCTGTACCTTTCTGCTTTGCTATAATCAGGAAGCATAACAGATAATTAAACATACCTAATGTGTGTTCGCATATTTGATATTCATAATTTAGATAGAAGGCAACATTATTTAAAATAAATGCTTGTCACTGAACCAACTTAATAATAATTTCAATGCCTATTCTCACTTCTAATTAAAAAAAAATCACTTGACACTAGCTATTTTTCCAGCGCACGGATTAAATAGAGTATTTGACAAAACATAAGTGTATTCACAATAGAAATATTCCCCAGTAATTTATTAATTGCATTTAAAACTGAATCGCATCCATTTAGTGCTTTTCCTGTCACAGCAGACCAGTGTGCACTGACAAATTTACTGATACAAAGTCACTGCGATCTTACATAAAGAAACAAGGATGTCAAAAATATCCTACAATTGCAAATGATAAAATAGGCGATGTCTGGAAATGAGAATGCTATTCCCAAAAGTGCCTCATCAGTTACCAGAGGAGGCTGGCAGTGTGTAGGATGCAATGACTTCACCGTGATTGACTATGGCACCCAGAGCTGCCGGAACCAGCACTCGCCCAGGAATTAACCCTTCCCTGTCCCAGCCAATTACCGATGGCACCTCTGACCAGAAGGAAACTTTGCCTTACATTGGTTTGGTCAAATCATCCAGAAGATCCCAGTTGGGACAAGTCTGGAGGGAGAGGGGAAAAACAATGTTTTATCAAACCCATTTCACATTTTTTTTTTCTGGGTAACTGGCTCAGACGAACTGCAGTCCGGCTTGTCAGATTTGTTTTTAGATCGACAGATTTTACCTAAATGGCAGACAAACACCTATTATGCAGAGGTAAACAATAATGTTGCTAAGTGTACAGATGTTCAGATGAATAAAACATAATTAATAATGAGTCAACAAATATTTATCACAACCCCAGTACTTTAAAGATATTTTGCTAAGATCTATATAAGATTTAAAGGGGAAAATTCAGTGTTTTGCCCTCAGAAACTTAGATTTTATATGGGCAATCCAACACTAATTGTATTTGCAAAGGAAAGATAACCACCAGTGGGTGTAGGGCGAGCTATGCTGCCTGCACTCTTAGGCTGACCTTTTATAAAAGGCCCTGAAGAAAGTGTTTCTCGGATCAGCAGGGAGGAAGGAGGGTATTATCAGTTAGCTCCTGCTATGTAACTCCTCAAATCATTCATTATTTCCCGTAAGTCTATGGGTTGACCAGGTGCTTCTGATAAGCACCCCGGCCAGGCTTGGATGATTTTTCCTGGGTTTGCTTATGAGCCTAGAGTTGACAGGTCAGCTAAGGACAGACTGGTTCAGGGCAGTTCAACGAATTGGCTGGGATGGATGGCTCAATTCGGTCTCATGTGGTTTATCCTCGCTCCGCAGGCTAGCCCACGCTGCTTCCCATAGAGCAGTGGCAGCCAATAGTAAGAGGATGTGAGCAAGGCCCATTCACACCCAGGCTCGATACTGGCATAGAGGTACATCCGCTATTGCCAAAGCGAGTCACCAGGCCAGTCTAGATTTAAAGGGCGGGGAAGAGGTTCTACCTCTTGATGGCAGCAACTGCAAAGTCACGTTGCAAAACGTCTGAAATACCAAAGGGTGGAGAATTGGGGCTGTTTTCACAATCTATCACATCTGCACTCTGGCCACAGGTATTCATATTCTTCCCGTATGTTAAATATACTCATGCCTTCATACCAATGAAACACCTGCTCACTGAATTGGCTATTAACTTACACTAAGATCACTTTTTAAGCTTACATTTCAAGAAGCATAATAACATCTGGCACAACTAATAAGTTGGTTTAGGAAGAACCCTGCATGCATATGGAGCTGACTATTCATAGCCTCTAAGACTGAGCTGTCAGTGAATAATATTTGCCAAGGAAAAAAATAAAAGGGGAGAAAGCAACACAACCATGATGATCCACAGTCATAGTCCTGTTTTTAAAAAGAGGTAAGTTTTGGAAGACGATGAATAATTTTCACATGTATGTATTCCCAGTCCATCCAGTCCATGCTACCATGGACTCAACAGCCTCACAGATAACTTATTGGAAAGTGGTTAGGGAACTGAACTCTAAACGATCTTTGCAGTTCTGTCTTTTCATGTCACTTAAAAACTTGGCAAATTATAAAATTATTTTACAATAGTAGCTTAACACAAATTGGAAGATTGCCTTCCTATCTGAGAAGTGTAATTGTGGCTGGTTTAAGCAAGATTAATTTTCTGCCCAAGCGTTTGGCTACCCAGTGTCATGTAATGAAAAGCAATTGAACTTGTTTCTGTAAGACTCTTTTTACTCCCTCCAGTGGTTGGTTTTATGGACCCATTGTTCAATAGTTCTCTCTTGGATTTCAATCCATGTTTGATTGGTTGCTAAGCAAAAATATACAGAATGCCAAAAAGTGTGGTAGGTATTTGGACAGATTAGGTGATAAAGTACCATAATTATGCAATCAACAATTAAAAGGCCAATTTGAAAATTTAAAAGGCCAGGAACCCAAATTTGTGTTTGTGGTTGTCATCTCAGTATATGCTTGGAAAAATGTGTACCAACAAGTGTGGGCAGCCAATTTAAATCTTTTAAACAGTGCCACCACTGTATTTTCCCTACCTAGAATGCATGAGAATGTAGCACATACTTGTGCATTCTGGTGCCATTTAATAAAATATACATAGTGGAGGAGAGCTGCCACTTATTCCAGGGTCCTATGTAAATTTATGGCTGGTGAGATTGAACTTTCAGGAGCACTACTGGAAAGATAGTTTGAGAGGGGCTAGTATGGAAGGGATAATTAGAATTTTGGCTGTACTAATTCTGAGTCCTAGCAAGTGTCTGAGAGCTAGAAGCAACAACAAACACAACTGTTATCATACAACATAACAGCTGTGGAAGACTGGTGTAGTGATACGCCTTACTGAATCATGCCTCCTTTGTCAAGATTCGTGTATCATCCCGTCCCACACTGATTCTGAGCTTGGCCATGGGTCTTGCTTTGGTCAGTGGGACATTAGCCAGACAATAGAACCAAAGACTTAAAAATGCTTTGTGCACTGGGGCTCGTGTGCTTGGAATGCAGGCACCGAAAGAAAAAGCCTGCTAAAGACACATGGATTAGCCAACAGGCAGCAGCAACTACTAGGCATGGAGAAAGGCCATTGAGACTATCCAGTCCCAAGGGAGCTTCCAGATGACTACAGTCACAAGAGTGACCCCAGTGAGAGTGGCAGAAACACTGCCCAGCTCAATTCAGCCAATGCTACTGATGTATAGAACTGTGAGCAAATAAAATGGTTATTGTCTAAGCTACTACGTTTTGACATGGTTTGTAACATAGGAGAGAGAACTGATGCAGTAGCAAAGTGTCACATCCTCCCATTCTTCTCTTAAGGTGTGACCATGCCTTTGCTCACATCCTGCCAATTTCTTCACTTCCCAGACTGGTCTATCCATCCTCCATGTGTCTGTCCTTAGGCTCTGAGCTGCTGTCGATTCAATTCAACAAGTATTTACTGAGCACTGATTCTTTGTTCAGCCTTCTATTAAGTTACTAAAAATGATACCAGTTACACATGCACTAACTAGGCTTCCATTCTGGGATAGCCTCTTTGTGTAAATATATGTTGAACAATGTGTGTAGTGCAGAGTTAGGTCATATAAAAACACAGTTGGTTTTCGAGAGGGAGTTATAGCCTACAAAGTGAACGTAACGTGCAAGTGAGTTTTGGAGGCTAGGATGTGTGGTGAGCCCATGTTTGTGTAACTGTGGGTGGCGGGACTGAGCGAAGGATGGCTGGAAGGAAAATGGAGGATCCGCAAAAGAGCCATGGGAATCAACATTAACAAATCGCCTCTGGGAGGCCAAGGCGGGCGGATTGCTCAAGGTCAGGAGTTTGAAACCAGCTTGAGCAAGAGCGAGACCCCGTCTCTACTAAAAATAGAAAGAAATTAATTGGCCAACTAAAAATATATAGAAAAAATTAGCCAGGCATGGTGGTGCGTGCCTATAGTCACAGCTACTCAGGATGCTGAGGCAGCAGGATGGCTTGAGCCCAGGAGTTCGAGGTTGCTGAGAGCTAGGCTGATGCTACGGCACTCTAGCCCAGGCAACAGAATGAGACTCTGTCTCAAAAAAGAAAAAAAGAAAAAAATCCCATACCTTAGTCTCCCATTGTCCTCCTTCCTGACTTTCCATTGCACTTCCTTCCTCTTCTAAGCCACCTCTAAATATCACACAGCTTCAGCCCAGATAGAAAACTTGGTGAAATACATTAATTTTTCTTGAAATCCTCGCAGGGAAAAGCACAGTAGTCCACTGGCATCTCCCCTACCACAGTGTTTATATCATCATTAGCCACAAAATCTGGTTGAAAGTGCAACAAAAACAAAGTGGTGGGTGAGGATGAGCCACATGGCTGGACATGCTTTCAATGGCGGACATCTGGCCAGCCATGTCAACAAATGTGGTCCACATGGCACAGAGCTGCGCAGGAGAAATGGGCCATGCGGCAGAGGGAGCAGAAAGAGCCAGTCCTCTCCCAAGGCCGCCTCCGCCCTCAAACACACACCCCTGTGTTTAGTCAGCACCGCTGCATTCCACAACTCCAGGCGAACTCATCTGGAATTGTGCAGCATACCAGCTCTATTTTGCCTTAGGAATGGAAATTTAGACTTTTTTCTTATTATATTTTATGCCTGCAGTCTTTGCTTGACAGGTCATGGCTACCTAGTAACCATGGAGAAAGATGCTGCTTCTAGTAGAGCCAAGCTTACCTTGGGTCCTGGACCACAGCACAATCCCTTAGAATGAAGGGTGTGATGATGCAAATGTTGTAGATGGAGCAACAAAATCATTCATGCCACCAAATTTTGTTGGATTTCTATATGTCCATGCCAGTATAGCCACAACAGCCAGACACCAATGCAGGACGCAGTTAGATTATCTCAGCACAGCGAATGAAAGACATTTAGGTTAGACATTCTCAAGTATTAATAAAATGGAAAAAATAGTTACAATTCAAAATACCATATCTAGGCTGGGTGTGGTGGCTCACACCTGTAATCCTAGCACTCTGGGAGGCCAAGGCAGGAGGATGGCTTAAGCTCAGGAATTCAAGACCAGCCTGAGCAAAAAACGAGACCCCCATCTCTACAAAACAACAACAACAACAACAACAACAACAACAACAAAAAGTACCGTAGTAATCTCATTTCTACTTACCATGTCAGTCTAACTGTTTAGGTTTTTGGTAGAAAGGTATGAAAATATCACCAGACAGTTCTATCTCTATGCAATAAAAAAGCAAAAAGTCATTTTGCTCAAGAATATTTATCAAACTATAAATCAAAATCTGTAATGAGCTATACTACTCTGCTGTTTCTAAAACAACAAAACTAAGCCCTCATCTGTTCATCTATAAGCCAAAATTAATTTAAAAAATCACTTTAATTTAAAATATGTTTTAAATTTCATAATAAATTTCTAAATTATAGAAATTTCATAAAATTTCTCTAATTTCATCCATTATTTGCTACACTTCCCTTCACCTTCTTCTCTAGCCCCATTATAATAGTTAAATAGATGATATTCTACTATCACTTTGCGTGTATTGTGTCATTAATAGTTATTAAAACAATTTCTCAAGTGTTTTCTCATTTGATAAACACAAACCTGTTTGGACAGTCAAGGCATTTTTCAGAGGAGGAAACAGGTTTGGTCCCTTTGAGTTATTTGGCCATGACCTTAGGGGAAGTGGTGGGCAGGGGACCCAACTCCGGGCTAGATCTCTGCTCTTCCTCCTACACCAAGCTGCTCCCCGCTGTCTGGGGTGTTCCCCCAACATTGTGATAGGGCTGCTTCACATAACAGAATTGGGCACTGTTTGCCCATGGGTGTTGTCCATAAAGGCTATCTTCTCATTTGCTCAGGTTCTATTTTTGTTTGTCCGTTTTTTTTTACTGTTTGCATTTACCACCGTTTTTTTCTCTACCCTCTTATACATAAGTTGTATTTGGAATGCTCAGATATGGGCACCTTTGTAAGAGAAAGACATTTGTGGCTTTAAAGTTTAAAATGTTTCTTACACAAATTTTAACTGGACTATGTCATCTAAACCCTAGTTAAATAATAATAATAATAACATGCAACATTCCCATAGTACTTTATCACTTACAGACTACTAATTGAAAAAGGAGATTTTTTTTAATTTTAAATAAAAGCAAATATTTAAGCCTGAATTATTTTTTTTCCTTTTTTACTGAAAGAAACTTACACAGAAATGTTTGAACTGTCTTCAGCAGAGTAGCAGCTGAAGGAAGAGAAAAGAAATGAAAGCAAAAACACAGATCGTAAAAGAGAGAAAGAAAGAGTACTTTTAAAAGATAGGGAAATAAGAAAAGAGGCGTAATGTAAATGTGATACAGTCATGATGATTTAACTCATACATAAGTACACAGGGCAAAAAAAATGGCCACATAAATGTGCTGGGTAAACTTTAAGGATCCAGAAAGGAGCCATTTATTGCTCTGTAACCTCAGCGGCAAACTAAAATTATTTCCTAAATAACAGATTTCTACTCCTGCTGAATTATTGTATAACTGAGGGGCAATAACTTTCACATAATCTCTCCCTTGGCTATCTGTAAAATGAACAACATGAACTACATCCAGATAATCTTAGGTGCCATTTTCAGAAAATTCAATCTTGGAAACTTTTTCTATGGAAAATCGAGTCACCAAACAGTCCAGGTTTAAGGAGTTTCAATAACCCACTCTTATTCTTAAAAATCTAAAGAATAAGAGAAAATAGTATCATGTGAATTAAAAATCTTTTAATAGCATATGTCATTTTTCTTTGCAGGTCCCTTTGTCATGAAGAAGTAAGTTTGGCCAGATGTTTTTCAGAACCTCTTTTGCTAGAAACATTTAACTCAGATGTCACATAAAAGTTTCTCTTACAAAATACTGAGATTTCCAAATAATACTTAAATCTTCTAACTATGTCGTAAGTCAGTTTTAAAATTTGCTTCTATCGGCAATTGGAACAATGAGTGAGAGATGACAAATTTATATTGCTTTTTATATTCATTCATTTGAATATCTATTTAACAGGTATTTCACCTGACTCAGATATATAGACTTGGCAATGGAGCTGGGGTTTTTCCTTTAGTATTTATGCAATTTCAAATTCAATACAATCTACCATTATGACTTTACTGCTTGATGGTAATTTTGTCAAGCATTACAAGTCTTATGTGAGAATTCTTGTGAAAAAACTATTTAGATATAGATTTAGGTAAGTGTAGATATATCCTTAATTAATAATATATAAAGCTTGATGATCTAATCAATATTTTTTCCATAAAGATTTATGTTTGTTTTATAGATCCATATTGGTACATTGTAATTTTAAAATAATGCTTTAAAAAGATGGGGAAAGTAAAGAGGAAAAAAGTATTTTGATCATATGTCTCGTAAATAAAAGGTAAAGAAATCAGAGTTATTTAACCTGGTAAAAAATTTATAATTTAAGTACTAAGTTTTGACTATCCTTTAAAAACTGGATAAGTTTTAAAGTTTAAAACTTTAAACTTCTAAATATAATTCTAGTTTGAGGAGGTAAATTGGGCACCCACTGTGGCCAACCATACTCCCTGAGAAAACACTGTAGTATAATATAGACGTTTAAAAAGAAATGAGACAATGGAGAAAGACTACAGCCAGGAGTATGCTATCTTTGGAGCTGCAGAGAAAGTGGGTGCTGATCTGCCCACTGGAACACTAGATGGACTCTAGGTGCAGAACCGAAAGATCCTATGGAGGGAACAAGTTATAAATGAGGCTGAAAACAGAGAATTCATTGAATGTCTCCTTATGCATCTAGCAGCCAGCATTTATTCCTAGGCAAAAAAAATAGCGTGGCCAGGGGGGAGGATAAGGGATTCTGTAAATAAGTGGCAGAGGATGTTGTAAGAAAGCTGAAGTTTCTAGTGACAATATTGGTCCCCAGAGTAATTGCTCTTCTTCTGGAATTTGGAGAGCCCTTAACTTGCTAATAAGGATTTTACACACTCAACACTAAAGTGAAGCCTTCTAAAGCTGCAGGAATATGGACTGGTAGGACCAGACCACACACAGTAGGAGGTGAGCCAGGGAAGCTTCCTCTGTATTTACAGCCACTCCCAATTGCTTGCATCATCACATAAGCTCCGCCTCCTGTCAGACCAGCAGTGGCATTGGATTCTCATAGGAGCGTGAACCCTACTGTAAACTGTGCATGCAAGGGATGTAGGTTGCATGCTCCTTATGAGAATCTAATGCCTGATGATCTGAGGAGGAGCTGAGGGGGTGACGCTAGCACTGGGGAGCGGCTGCAAAAACAGATTATCATTAGCAGAGAGGTCTGACTGCACAATGAATGCAATGCACTTGAATCATCCAGAAATCAAACCCTTTCCCACCCCGGTGTGTGGAAAAATTGTCTTCCATGAAACTGTTCTCTGGTGCCAAAATATTTGGGGAATACTATAATCTAAAGGACACATCTCACCCCATTGCACTTCACATTGAATTGGCAGTTATTAGAGAGACATAATAGGAAAATTATCTTATATATAACATTAGAAGGAAGCCACACCACTCTATATATAGTCTTTATTTTTAAAATATAAGTAGGCAAAATGAGACATATGAGAAGAATCAGTAGCATGGAAGAAAAAGACTAAGCTGAACAAAGATAGTTCAGGGAATAGAAGAAAACTTATAAAATCAAATAAATATTCAAGGAGATTTGAACAGATGTTACATCTATGAAACAAGAATTATTTGCAATGGAAAAGGCTCAATCAGAGACCAAGACAGAGCTCGCAAAAATGAAAACGAACTGGAAAAATTTAAAGAATCAGTAAGGAAACTAAATAATGAAGTCAAGAAAATATGACAGAATGTAAAGCAAAGAAACAGAGGGAAAAACTTAGTGAGAAAATTTTATATATGTACATATATATCTCCAGTTCAGTAGTTGCAATAGGCAGCCTACAGAGAAAGAATGCAGAAAGTAGAGGGAAAAATTATCAAGGAACTAATAGAAGAGACTTTCCCAGAATAAATATAGTCATAAGTCTGCAGTTTGAGTTTGCATACTCAGAGTCCAGCACATGGAATGACAAAAGGCCCCGAATCTAAACACATTTTTGAGAAATTTGAACACTCAAATGAAAAAAAGACACAGTCCTAAAAGCTTTCAGAGACAATAATTAACTATTAATACATAGGAAGAAAAATCAGAAAAGCATTAGAGTTTCCATCAACAGCATTAGAGGCTAGAGGGCAATGGAGCACTGTCGTTAAGCTTTCAAAGGAGAATTATTTCCAGCCTAGAAGTCCATACCCAGCTAAACTATCAATCAAGTATAAGGGGGAAATGATAGACATTTACGTATATGCACAGGCTTAGAAAATATAAGCCCTCTCATCTTTCTTAGAAAGTAAGCTGAAGATAAACTCCAGTATAAACAAGTCAACTATAGATCCAGCCCAGGAGAGTAGCCAAGTCCTGATGGCAATAGAGCTGCACCTAGAGAGGAATTTGGCCAGAGGAGAGTAGGAGGAGAAAAGGTAGGTAGGTCCATAAAATAAAAGAGTCGCTCTAGGATAAAAATAAGAGCATGGATATCCTTTAGGATTCAGTAAAAGTAAATTATGCAAAAAAGGTAAATCGAAACTTTGTTGAAAGTCAGAAAGTTTTACTAGAGACTCTCAAACTAAATATTAAACAAATTATCATAAAAGGTGGACATTAACAGAGTATAAGAAAAGAAAATCCACTTGATCTCAATGCTAACAACATTCTCCATTTACTCACTTGCAACACTAGACCTGAAGAGAAGTAAATGTAACCTTAGCAACCTCACCCAAGAGGAAACAATATTTACTAAGTTGCTATAACATATTTTATATAAATATACAAATATAATTATTTTATGCATATGTATCTATATTCAATTATTGATTTTAAAATTTTAGGCTAACACAAAAAAGTCTGGAATTCCCGACTATGATTACAAGATAAACTGTAAATGTTACCAACCTTGGAAATGTAAAAGTAAAAGTGTAACTGACAAACTATAGGATGTAGCATGTACGGGCAAAATTGCTCTGATCATTTCATTTGGGGAGTGAAGAAATACTGTCAAAAGTTAGTGAAACAATAAATAAAAGTTTAAGTGCATTTTTAAAGTTATAAATATAACCAATAAAAATATATAAGTATATAACAATATATAATGAGAATATAATTAACAAATATTGAGCATAGGAATGGGAGGAGAGAGATCAGCATGCAGTGAAGCAGTGAACTAAATAAGCAACTTTCCCAGAAGGTATTCAGTGGAAACTACATAAAATTGATGAATCTAGAAATTTAAAAAGTGTAAAGAAATGTCACCCAGAGATAGGAAGATACTCTGTAGAAAATTTAAAAATGAAAATGATAGATTTTGCCTTTGTGCAATGAGCCTCAGGGTGGCTGTCACTGTTGCTTTGAAAGACATGCCCTCCAACAAATGGTACGTACTATTTGTTAAATGTGCATATGTTATGTTGATAAAACTCCTCCTTTCAAAGTTAAATAAATAATTTTAAATCGTCAAGATTTTTCTTAGACATAAAAAAGAACCATCAAGGTAATATAATTCTGGACTGGTTCACCTACAGGTGAATATGATCATAGCTTCTATTTACTGAGCGCTTATTTTGTGTGAGGCAAAATGCTAAATATGTCATGTACCTTGTTACTGAAGATCACTACAAGGTAGGAATTATAATGCTCATTTCACAGATCTGGAAGCTGAGTTTCAGAGAATGTGAGTAACTGGTCTGAAGTAACAAAGCAGTTAGTGGTAGAGCTGAACCCACTAAAAAAATTTTAAAAAACCAAATGATAGAGGTCACATTACGTTGTCCTTCGAGGTGTATTTCAGTCTGACATTCTCTGGTTCCACAAGCAGAACGAGACCAAAGTCTACCCAATTTCCCATGTCAACTTAAAAATCAATCCACTCACCCAAAAGAATGTGGGTAACTAGACAGGGTTTCATTTTGGGGGGTTGGATACAAGGACCAACATGTTCATTATCTAGCACGGGTGCCAGAATTTTCCCTTGCAGTCCTTTCCTACATCTAATGTTCCTGTGTCATACTTACACTTTATTTGATTAATGTTTTCCTGAGCCTACCCATTTCTGCATGCAAAAATATTACACTGTTATAGGATAACAGTAAATCAAACCAAAAAAAGAGGGGGGGGGCCCTTTATCAAAGCTTAGTTTATGTTTATTTTAAGAGTGTTCAAAAATCCACTCCATGCAGTTAGGTTTTGCAGCTCATGAAAACACGCTCCAAATTTACAGATATTTCATAACATTCCTATCAGCATATAAGAGCTTCTTTCACAGCTGGCACGGAGTGTCCTTTCTTCTGTCTCTTCTAAATCGGTAGGAAGCTCCTTAGATCTCCTTTTGCGAACATTTTCTCTCCTGGCAGTGGGGAATCACAAAGGGGACGCTATTGATCTGGCGCTGAAGGGAAAATTTCCACACGAGGAGATAGCTAACATAAGTACGAGTTCAGGCAGGAAACCAATGATTTTATTAATTATTGCTGGTCGTGTCATTATAAAAAATACTCAGGCTAGAAGGAAAAATACAGCATGTGAGTGCGTGTGTGAGAGCAAGCGAGCGGGAGAGGAGAAAGAGGGGACGAGAGATGGAATGAATGCCATCCTGTAGACACCCCACCAGCACTCACCAGAGGAAATCGAGTTGCCGCCAGTTTGGCTGGAGTTCAGCGCCATCTGCATAGTATTTAAAAGTGAGAGCCAAACTCTGAGCTATTTTATTGGAGTTAGTAAGGAAGCTCTCCAATCTATATCTGAAACTCAACCGTTCCAGCTTCTGAGCACCACTAAAAAGAGCTTATGGAGGTCAAGGAACTTAAAAACAGCATGAGGAGCCGCTTTGCAGTCCATATAAAACTAGGAACCGGTAGCCTGAGCATTTGCAAAGACCATTTGGTCTCTAATGAATGGTGGGAAAATCCTGAGGTGGTTCTTGGGAAGAGAAGTGTGAGATAGAGGATAATAATAGTATGGTATTAATAGATGAAATATACAGAGTTCATACTATGGGCCAGGCACTGTTTCGAGGTTTTTGCATTGATTAATTCATTCAATCGCCACAGTAACCTTGTGTAGTATTATTATTATCAGTATTTTGCAGATGAGGGATCTCCCAGGAGGAGTTGCTGGACTCGGAATTCTCTTCCTAATGTGGTTTTGAATTTTTGTTGCCCCAGAATTCAGTACATGACTTGGTTTTTGTTCCCAAGTGACTCAGAAGTATGCAAATGTGATTCTTAGTGTCTTTCACTATCCCCGAACCATTTAAGAAAAACACAGGTTTGAATAGATTAATAAAACCTATCCGGAAACATAGTTATTACATAACAGTTAACCTTTATTGAAAGCTTTCTATTGCCAAACTCTGCTTTTCATATAATAAATCAATCTCTGCAGCAAACCCGCACGGTAGGTACGGTTATGACACCCGTTTACAAATGAGGAAACTAAGTCACAAAGTGTTAGGTAACTTGCCGGAGGTCACAAAGCTAGCAGGGAGCCGTGGCAGGACGTAACCCGAGACCACTGGCTCTCAAGTCTATTCCGATGTTCACATACTCAGCCCTCAAAGCTGACTGGCTAAAACCAACGATTTGTTATTATTTCTCTCAGTTCTGCAGGACAACTGGGCTCAGCGAGTGGTCTCACTTGGAATCTCTCAAGTAGTTATGATCAGATGGCAGCTAGGAATGGAGTCACAGGAAGACAAAACTGGGCTGGATGTCTAACTGGCTTTCCACTCACATGTCTGACACCTTATCAGGGATGGCTGGGGCTCTGGGGGGCCGGTTGGCCTCTCCCTCTGTCCCCACACAGCCTCTCAGTGTGGGAAGCCTGGACTTCCTCACTGAGTCACCGTCTCAAGGTAGTGAGATCCCTTGCACAGCCTGGGGTTTCCCACCGTGTGAGCAAGTCAAAAGACCCAGGAAGATGCTGCAATGTTTTGGTTCACCTAGCCTTGGAGGAGGTCATGTAGCATCACTTCCACTGCAGTCTAGTGGTCAAAAACAAGTCACAAGCCCAGCCCAGATTCAAGGGGAGGGGATTGCTCAAGCATGTAAACACTGGGAAGCATGATTCCCTGGGGTCCATCCTTGGAGACCAGCATCATAGCTCTTGGCTACATTTACTTCCTGCTTCTACTGCAAACTGCAGAGGTGGAGTTTTGAGCTTAGTTTGAAGAAGACAAAACAATGCTGCTGCAGATAAGTACACAGGAAATCTTGCCAAAATAATAATCCTTTTCTACTAGAAAAAAATCTGCAGAGGTGGCACTGAGTCTGCCTCAATATGATGATATCAGTGAGAGGAATTCCAAAAATGTCTGGAAAGACTCTAAGCCTCATTAGGTAAGATAAAAATTAGCATTTTTCTTATTCCTTCACTCTTTGGAACAAAGTTTAAAGTCTCTCTAGAAAGCAGGCATTTTCCTATTGAGTTCCTGTCCTGGCTCTGCTGCTAATTAGCCTTGACCGAGTCACTTAACTTCTCAGCCACAGTTTTCTCTTTCTTTACAAGCCAATTATAAGTATTCTCCATCATGGAATTGATGGGAGGATCATATGAGATTATGTACATGAAGGTGCTTTGAAAATTGAAAAGCAAAGAACTTCTCACTACTGGCTCTTGCAATGGGTGGATGATTAATTTGATGGATGTCTCCTTGCTTAGGCAGCGAGTGCCACGATAGCAGGGACTCTCTTGTGCACTGCAGCATCCTCATGGCCTAGAACAGGGCTGAGCCCATGCTTAAGGAGACAATACGCTTTATCATCCATGCAGGAACACTTTTAAGGGTAAAGAGGGACATTGTTAATAATTATGCTATAGAAAAGAAGGTATAAAACAGATGTACGAAATCCCTATTCTAGTGGACACTCAATGAACATTTGTTGAATATAAATATTATTGATATTACTTAGTTTATGAATTTCTTATCATTCTTTCTTATCCCATCCTTTTCACTCTCATCCAATTTTACTTTTATTTTATTTTTCAAAGCCAGAACTAAAATTCTATCCCATAGCTAACGGCAAGTTGGCCCTTTCATTAGTAGGTTTTGACTACTCTGCATGTCAAGCTATCTCTCAGAAATGGGAGTGATATTGTATTCATTCCACATGTACTTGTTTAGTGCTTATGACATAGCAAGGTCTGTCTGAGCTGGGGGAGGAACAGTGAGCGAGGCAAGCAAAATCCCTGCCTTTAGAGAACTCATGTCCTTGTGAAGGAAGGCAGGCAAATATAACAATCTCAGATTCTTCGTAAGTGTAACGAAGGATAATAAAACAGGAGGATTTGGTCACCAGTGAAGCAGACTTTTAAAAAGGCAGTCTAGAGAAAGCTGAAATCTGAATGAGTGAAAAATCTAAGCATACAAAGGACTGGGGAAAGTACCGGAAGAAGAAACAGAAGAAAATATTAATACACCAGCCTGATGGAGGGTGAGCTTGGAAGTGCATTGAAGGAAAGTGAGGTCATGTGGCCAGAACCTAGGAAACAAATGGGGGGGAGACACAAATTGTGGCTGGAGAGCACTGGCTTTGGAGTCACACAGACCTACGTTAGAATGCTGACTCTCTTTGCCCAGTGGCATGCCCTGGGAAAATTATTTACACAATCTAAGACTACTATTCAGGGTTCATGCAAGTGTCAAACAAGGGAAATGTATTTGAAGGGTCCTACTCATTATGGATGTCATATAAATGAAGACTGACAAAGAGTTGCAAAATTACGTTGAGTTTCTCAAATGAATGCTCTTAAAATAATTCACAAAGAGCTGTATTAGCAGCCTACTAACCAAAGCACTAGACACAAAAATTAAAACTTATATCATCTTTAAGGACTGTTGGGTTTTTTTGTTTGTTTGTTTTGGTTTTTTGTTTTTTTTTTTTTTTTGGTTTTTTGGGGTTTTTTTACAATTCCCTTGCTGGTCATTGAAAATTCATGTCTGTGGTCAATCTGAATATAGATGGCACAATTCAGATAGGCAGGTTATCATTTCTGGAAACTTCTCTGGCACCCCAGGCTTGGTGCCCTTAACTGTTTCCTGATCCCCTTGTCTCAGGCCCCTCACACATACTATTAATCCTCCAACTAATATAATCAGTACTTAGGCACCAGGTTCTCTATCCTCTTTTCAACCCTCACCACATCCTACTCTGCCTCTTTCATAGAATAAAATACTGCTGTTTCTAAAGAAACCTCAAGCTAGTCAGTCCATGCTGAAAGGGATTAAGCTTTCTAGTTAGAACTTGGCCTTTTTGTGCTTGTCCTGAGCTGCACCTGTTGTGCAGGTGCCATTCCAGCGGCTCGCCACTGAAATGGACAGCGTATGAAGTCCTTTGTGCAGCTCTGCAGGTGCATTAATTATAGACTACCTGGATGCATCTAGAACACTTGGCAGTAGCAAGACGGTAGTTAATGTTCTGTTAAACAATGTCTCCAATGGTGTGTATTGTAGAGAATTATAAGAGATAGATAATGGCTTACTATAATCCAGGAATCATATGATCACCTCGATTGCATCCCTACTCAATTTTGTTGCAAAATAAATCTTTTTCTTTGATAATAATCCCTCAAAATTGATAACAGGTATCAGCCTTGGAATAAGGTATGAGAGACTTATATTTACTGCCATGAAAATAATTTCTAGTCAGTGGAATTCATTAGCATTCCTAAAATGTTGGCTCTCTTATGAATGTGCCCTAGTTCTTCTCTGAAGCCAGGAATCCCAAAGGCATTTTCTTACTTTGATTTCAAATGTGGAAAAACTCAGTACTGCCAAAGATTGCATATTTTTAAAAAGGTGAATCTGAGTGGATTTTACACCAAATGCAGAAGAAACCAAAGCAATTTGAATGACCTGTGTTGAAAATTAAAAGGCACTCATGTGGAAGAATCAGCATGTAGATCTCTCATTTGAAAAAGAATAAAGGTAATTAAATCATCCTTTTTTAGTTAGTCCAAAGAAAACCCACTAAGATGAAATCAGTTTGCCAGCTCATTAGGTAAAGTACATAAAGGCAGCCAAAATTATCTTAGTTCCCTTGAAGCTTAAGGAGATTCAGGGAATGGACCAACCAATACAGAAAGATTGGTCAAGTCCATGCCCCCCTATCCAAGGAGAATAGCATCTCCTCTAGAGGAACAGTCTATTTCCCTAGTCTGAATTTTATTTCTCTAACAAAGTGTTTTTGAGAGCAGTTCTTTGATTCATGTAGGAAGAGGCAAGTGATGGCAGAGAGGAGTTGGGGATTTTCTTCTTAGAAGGAAAAGAAACCTACTAAATCACACTGTTAGAACTCACTATTTCAGAGAAAGCAAGTTTTCAGTTACTCAATTTCACTTATCTTGTCATAACAATGAGGAGACATCAAGGAAGGATCTTCAAAAGAAAGTTATTTATGGCTAAGTTTTGGCAGCTCCTTCAGTTCCCTCATTGGGCCATTAGTGCCTAATGAAAGCAGCTGTAATTGAACACGAAAAGGGATAAAGTAGAGAGAACAAGAAAGGAATTCTTTGGGAAACAACCAGACATGTGCCAATACTTCGATTTCATGCTCCTGGTGAACCAGTCCCTTTGCTTCTCTTTGTTTCCTCTTGTTCCTCCATGTTTACCTCTGCTAAAAAGTCTCATGAGGAAAAATAGCTAACTTTCATATCACTCAGCAATTTCATTTAAAATACCATCACCATAGACCAGGAAAACTGTTTAAAAGAAATAGCATAATGGTATTCCATTTATGTCTGGAATCATGGACTCACAAATAAGAGAACAGCATTTTTCTTAAAGTGAAAACCTTGAAGGTCCCATCAAAATCCAGCATCATATTCCCTAATCATTAGCACCTACATTGTGTCTCAGCCCACATCTCAATTTGACTGAGTGCTTTGTGTACAGTTTCTCACAGGACAGACCCCTGCACTGCAAAACCTTCTCCTATACTGGAATTTACACTGAACTCATGACCTGCTCTTCAATTTTCCCATCCACGGATCCCCAGTTTCTCACGCTTCTACCCTCAGAATCATTTCGGAGACATTGCTCCCCTCCTTCATGAATAATTCACTCTCCTTTGTTATAACAAATGTACATCGAAAACCCTACTAAGTGCCTGAGATACGAAGTTAAATAAAAGAACAATCCTACCTTCCAGAGACTCAGAGTGTGGTGTGAAAGAAAGACACATATGCAAGTGACGACAACACAAGTTGGACTAAGATCAGCTCCGGCGTAGACATACAGAATGAAATGCCTGAGGAGTAGAGTTTCAACAGGCAGAATGTGAGGGGAAGCATTCGAAGCAACTGTGACAACATGAGCACCAGCACAACGTGAGAGACGGGCGAGCATATTCAGGGAAACGAAAGCGATCTGTGCACGGAGCAGCGCGTGGCGGGATTCGGTCAGAGACGAGGCTGATGCCTTCTGTCTATCAGAGCACAGAACCCCAAATGTGAGCCTTCCTTCCCCATGCATCCTTTTAACAAATGCGTCCCTATTCATGTTTCCAGGAGGAGATTCTGCAGTCAGTTCATCTCTTTAATGTTTCATCTGCCTAATTAAATTATACATAAATCCTTAAGGAAAGAAATCATATTTTCTGCTCTTTTCATGTACTCCAAACAAAAGCAAGTATCGGACACAAAAAGCAGGCCCCGCTTCTTGGTGAGTTTGCGCTGTAGTGAGCATATTCCTTTGGTGCCCATAGCTTTAAGGCAATTTTTTCCACAAAGAAAGACTCCAGGAGAAAAGACAACATGCTTAGAAATATCACTAGTCACCCAGGTCGGGGCGAGGGAGGGGAACCTAATTTTTGCTAAATAGAAGGAGGCCTGAAAGTTTATAACATTCATGATTCCGTGATTATTAGAAAATGGGAAAAATCATAAAAAATGCTAAGAAACTCCTGCTGCCTATTCCAACAACCATCCCCAGCTAGAAACAGGGTATTACGAAAGTCCAATTTCAAGTTCTACTAAAATCATCAGCCTGAGACATTTTATTCTCTTTTTATCTCCGCCTATAACAATATTTCACAGTTCAAGTTTTGTCATCACTTGTCCTTTTTACAATCTTTTTCACAATTTTAAAGAATGTAACATGCGTTCTGTGGAAGGAAAAAAAAAAAAAAAAAGACAGGATTGCACCAGATTTACTCTGACCTTTTTAAGGTTCCAAATTTAGTTAGTTAGCCATTTCTATCCTTCTAGCTTTTCAGAAGCTCATGTGTTAGAACTAAAAATGGCAAACTTCTCCAAATTACCAGCATTTAAAAGGTTAAACAGTTTATTTTTATCCCTCTAGCAGAGCCCTGAAGCTCCAGTGTGTTCGGGCTTGCTATGACAAAGATCACAGCAAGAATCCAGAAATTATCTGTTCTTAACCCTTTCCATTTACAACCTTCAGATCTCGCTCTGGGGATTTTCTTCCCAAATTCTGCAAGCTGTTAGACTGAGGTTCTCAGAATTGGTCACCCAAAGTTGTGTGGCACAAGGCTACTACTACCTTTTTTCCCCAGAGCTGATCGTCTTGGTCCGCGGGAACTCAGAATTGCAGCATTCAAAGACCCCTAAGTATGGAACTCTCGCTACAGCATATGGACTCCGTCTCTGGGCTACTTCAAGAAACATCTGATTTTTCTATGTAGGACAGTTTTCCCTCAAATGAACATTCTGATTTAGGTTGAAAGATTGCATCTCTGTGGCCAGAAATAAGTATTTTCAATGCTATTAAGTGAAGCAAGAACGAGACTCACATACCTTTTGTGTAAAGTGACATAATGTCATAAAAAGATAGTCAGGAACTTTGGAAGTAAAAACTTGATCATTTATAAGGTATATGTTTTGTTTCTCTCCCCCTCCCCCCTCCCCCCTTTCTTTCTCTCTCCTCTCTCTCAAGATTAATTCTAACAATTACTTTCCTAAATTCGCTATTTTAGGACACACATGCAAAAAGTGACAATCTGATCGGTAGGTGGCAGAGGCTTGACCTTGTTCCCTACGAATTAAGTTCGTGTGGGACTTCTCGGTAAAGACAAATGGGGTCACCAAGAGGAAATCCGACTACAAACGCTCCTGGATTTAGGATGGGGCTACCTCCCCATACAGACACCGCATTTAACAGCTTCGTTCCTTTATTCCCCTCCACTGGAGTACTCTCAATTTTCTACCAAAATAGCCATGCCTTGTCTTTTCTTACCCATTTCAAAACCTGCTTTGAGAGCACATAAATGGGTGGCATAATTTCCAAGCTCCAGAAAAGTGAACTACCCACTTTCACAAAACAAAGAAAGCCTGCTGGGCTGTTAACAAACGAAAGAATTAAAAATGGAGTTTTTTGTTTCTGATTGGAGAATGCACGTTTGGCCTTTGGCGGCAGGCTTAGGCTTTTATGCTCTGAGAGCCAACCTAGAAAGCATAGTTAGGATGTGTGGTTAAAACGCAGGTATTAGATATAGAAATTCACTACTTATGCAAAACTGATTCTCTCCGGGGTCCTAAAAACTACACCTCTATTCTCAGAAAAAGCAAATGTAAGTGACAATAATGCGTTCCATTCCTTGCCTGAATGTATCAGCCTTGCAAAACCACCTAGGTTTTGCTGGCCTAGGTTTTAAAAAATGTATTTGCTCTCTTCAAGCAATTTTCCTGCATGATATAAAAGTTCTCCTTTTTGTCACCTTTTTAAGCACAGGTTTGATGGGAACGCAGGGAAGTCAAATCTTCTGTGGAGTTACGTTCTAAATTCAGCATGGGAGGTAAAAATTACGTAGTCAAATTACTCTTGAAAATCCTTCAAATTATCCATAAAATAGAGTATACATATTTTTGTATATACAACATCATTTTTATTCATGCTAAATTGTGGGAACTTCAACACTGGATTAATGGAAGGAATAAAAGGAAAATCTATGCAGTTGTCCGGACATTCAGAATATTATGTAGGAAATAGGAAAAGAGAGAGAATTGAAAATCTTCTTTTTGCTTGCTTGATTTGCTCTATATCCTGTTAATATTTATCCTCTATAACTCTAAAACATGTTAATAGATTTTGTGTGTGTGTGTGAGCATTAGACTAATAAAGTCAAATCTTATCCTAAAATGTGTATGGAGGTTTGATATGATCTCCTGTGATCAATTATGATTTTATAATCCTAATAATTCTACAAAAGGTATTCAAATCCATAATGTTATCTGATTCCTTACATAACAGGAACAGTTGTGAGCATTCTCAATTGTAACTGAAGAAGACCTGGAATCTAAGCTGCTTGTTCAAGGTCATTCTGCTCATTAAAGGCAGAACTCAGAATTCAAACCAGATCATCTCATTCCCAGCTTAGCGCTTTTGCCAAAGGATTCCACTATTTAGAAGAAGGAAGTTGACACCGAAATTTTATGTAGCTTCATTCAGGGGACTGTGGAGTGTTAAAAAAAAAATGACAAGAAGAAGGAAGGAAAAGCAAAACCTGGCCACGTGCTTTAAGATTCACCTTTGGGAGGAGGCAGAAATTTGTAAGTAAACAAGAAAGGCATGGTGAAAATAATTATGGATGATTTCTGAGGATTTTAGGAAATAAAATTCTAGTAATCTGGCAATGTTTGGAACTTCAGTTACCTAGAAAGACTTACACTGACACTAACCATGGCTGAAAACTTTACAAAACACATCAAAAAAAAGAAAGAAAGAAAGAAGAATGATGAAGAGGAGGGAAAGAAGTAAAACACAGAGATACCCCTTCAGGGGTCATTTCCTCAGAACCTAGAGTGTGGTCAGCCTACTGCCTTCCCTCAACTACTCTCTACCCAAAAACTTACACACAAACCCCGATAAGCATCCACATTTATGTTTAGGAAGTCTGCAGAAAAAGGAATTCTACTTTAATACTATTGAATAAAAATTGACATTATCACTTAAGCACCCAAGGGGTTTGTGTTTTATAGGAAGGTTCTTTTCTCAATGGCAAAGGGAAAGGACTGCTCTTTGGTTCTGAGGAAATCCATTCAGATTTTATTCAGAGTTTAATATTCTGCTTTAATCTAATGAGAAAAGAGTCAATGCTGGTAGTAACCAAAGGAATTTTTTTTTTCCAGATTGTGATCATCTTGTCTGTTTCCATGAATTAGCAGCCGATGTTTCTCATTCCCACTTCCATAGCAAAATGGAAGAAATGAGTTGTACCCAAATTTTTCTGGAATAATGGCACAAAATGATTTGTTTTAATAAAAAAATTAATAAAATACTTGTTGTATTACCCAAATAAATTATAATCATTACAATTAATGTTACTTTGGAGTTGAGGGGGTCCAGTGAATCCCACAAGTAAAAAAATGTTAACCACTTATATTTGTAAGGAGGTAAAGAATCAGAGTGCTAGAATTCCTGTTAATAAGCAACTTGGAGGGAAGAAGACATGAATTAGAATGCTGAAAACAGGAGGAAAAGAGAGGAATCAGCAAGCAGGAAGTCTAAAAGGAACTGACCAGTGAAAATTCTACTACGGTGGAGTTGCTGAAGAACATTTTAGGAATTAAATTCTCTAATGTTTAATTTATCATTTCAATTGGTTCTTTGATTTTTTAAAGCGCTGCACTCTCTCTACTCATCCCAAGGAGTGTGTGTGTGTGTGTGTGTGTGTGTATGTTTTACAAGAGAGTTAAAGTCTATTACCTCTATAATTATTTTGTATGGAAGAGATTTTGGTTGAAATGATTAAGAGATGGGTTTCTCATTATAGTTTTCTATAAGTAGGATTAAGGAAGCAGAAACCCAGAGGCCACAACTGGCATTCATTCCTTCATTTAATCAGGAAATATTAATTGAGTATCAATTATTCTAGGCAAGAAGGATGGAGCAGTGGGCAAAAACACAAGTTTCCTTTCCTCATAGGGCTTCGATTCTAGTAAGCAAGAAAGATAACAATAAATCAAAATATAAAATAATGCCAGGTAATATTAAGAAAGATAAAGAGAATATTTTTAAAGTGTTAGAGAAAAAAATGACATATTACATCTGAAGGAACAATGATAAGTATTTCCACTGACTCCTCATCTGAAAAAGGGAAATTCACAGGCAATGGAACAACATTTCTAAAGTGGTAAAAGAAAGTGATCATCATTCCAGAATTCTGTATCACAAAAATATCCTTCAAACATAAGGGCAAAACAGAAATTTTTCAGGTTAAAGAAAAGCTGGGAGAATTCACTGCCAGGAGACCTGCAATAAAGGAAATTCTTCAAGCCAAAGAAAAATGATACTAGATATAAAGTCAAATCCATAGAAAGGAATAAAGAGTATCAAAAATGGAAATTATGTGTGTAAATTAAACACTCTGTTATTTATTTTCCTCTTGACATTTTGTTAAATGATAGTTGACTTTTTAAAACAAAACGATGGTGATAAAAGTGGTTAGGAAACAGTGATGTCTTAAGCAGAGGGATAGTAATGCAAATGTTTTATATCTTGATCTAGGTAAGATTATAGAGTATGTATGTAAGTTAAAATTCATCAAACTTACACAAGTTATACCTCCTTTACTGCATATAATTCTTCTTCAATAAAGTATTATTAGAATAAAAAAACATAAGGACACAGGTTTAAAGTCAAGTGATGGAAAAAGATATAACAGGAATATACTAATAAAAGAAAGTGTTATAGCTGCATTAATATTGGTCTTAAAGGAAAAATTATTATAGCTAAAATAATGTGTATATAAAACTAAAATGTTAATCCACAAGAAGATTTTTAAAATGTAGTCTCAAAATATAAAGCAAAAATTGACAGAACTATGAGGAAAAATAGAAAAATCTACTTCATAGTAGGACATTTCAACACATCTTTCTCAGGAATTGATAGATCAAATAGAAAACAGTTTCCATAAGGTTATATAAGATTTTAACAGTAAAATTAATAACTTTGATCTAATGGACATATATAGACTATTCACCGTAACAATTGGAGATACACAATTTTTTCAGGTATAAAGGGTATATATACAACAATTGACTGTGTGCCAGGCTATAATTATAACAAGCCTCAACCAATTCCACTGATCATAATACAATTACATTAAAAAGTCAATAATCAAAGTCCTATTAGTTAAAAAACCTTTTAAAAATTTCTAAAGTACTCATGCATCAAATAATAATATTATTAATGAAAATAAGAGAATCAGAGGTAAGAATTTTGCTCTCAGTCAGAGCAGAAAAATGGCGCGATTGTTGGAAAAGAATGAGGAATTTATGGAGGTTTTCATTTTTGTTTTCAGGTGGGGTATAGAATAGCGTGTTTGGGTAATGATGGAGAAATCCTCAGGATGAAGGTAGAAATGATAATGCTGGTAGGGTATTTGAAGAGGCAGAGTTCTTAAGAAAGTGGAATGGAATAGAATACAGTCTATATACAGGTTGGAGAGGTTTCCCTTACTGGCCATCCATTGGAAGGAAGGCAGAGGGAACAGGAACACATGCAGGTAGATGAGAACATCTAAAGATGGAGAGATTAGAAGTTATCCTCTGATTATTCACATTTTCTCGGTAAAATAAGCAGTGAGGCCATCTGCTTATAGTGAAGCATAGGGAGGGCATGTTAGAGGTTTGACAAGAAAGCACAATGTGTTTGATCTTTGTCTTAGACAGTGAGATAAGAAAGAACTCGAGCAGGGAAATACAGTGAGATTACCATCAGGCAAGTCTAAGGACCCCCTCGAATTTTTTACTCATAAATTAAAAGGGAGTCCAGTTGGCCAGCCAGTTTGTTTCTTTCTCTAGCCATGATAAGTTGCTCTGCTGCTTTGCTAAGTGTGCAGTGACCTGGATGTATACCCACGGGAAGAGATTTTGTCAAGAGAGGAAGAAGCAGGCATGAAACCAGCAAGAGAGAGGACAGAGGGGGTCACGAAGATAGACAACAGATTCTTAACTCGGTAAAAGGAATCTAAGCTGTGCAGAAGATCAACAGTTTAGAGGCAATGGGGTCAAATGTGATCTGAAAATATAAGCCCGCCAATCATTTGGGAAATCTTGAGGAGATTTTTCTAATTTCCTGAGGTCATAGAAATAGGGGTTATTGGGGAGAAGGGGGAGGGAAAAAATAGTAAAGAAAAGTAAAGAAATAGGGGTTCTAGCTTATTTTCACTACATATCAGGAAGCAGGAGTGCCACACCTAACATTCAAAAATTAAGTTTTAAGCTGCATTGTATATTTTATCTACCTTTGTTTTTATAGCCTTAATAAATTAGACTTAAAATCCCTAGAGGCAATAACCATTGTTTATCTCAATCATGTTCACATTTTTGGCTCTTAGAAAAGTGCCTGACCCACAGTACATGCTTCATAAGTATGTGTTCAATATATCCATTAATCTCACATTTACAGAATGAGAGATGAAAGCCAGAGTGATCACAGAACTTTACCAAGGTCCAAGAGGCAAAAACAAACAGAGCCAGTCTAGGCTTCCCTTCCCACTGGACCATGCTACTCTGGAATAATGCAAGACTGAGAGAAAGGCTATGAATTGTCCTAAAGAAATCAGCTTACCCTCCTATACTGGCCCTGTGCACTTCTTCTAACACTGAGCTAAGGGAAGGTATGAGGCATGTGAGGGATTAGGGTAGACTGGGAGGAGAAAACACAGCAGATGATCTGATACAGCTATATGATAGCGCAGTGACTTTCCAAACTTTCTATCTGTGATACACTGATTATATATATGTAAACATACATAGGTATATGTATATATATATGTACATATGTATGTGTGTATATACACACATGTGTGATCCATTGATTATATATGTATATACATATGTATATACACATATGTGTATGTATTTATATGTATATATATGTATGTGTGTGTGTATATGTATAAAAAACACATCTCAATCCAGCACAAACATCTATACACACACATTCACAAACATACACACTGAACAAATGTTTAATAGAGCAACAATTTACCCTAACTTTTGGTTACTTACCCTTACTTATGAGAGATAAACTCTGATATTGTATATCCTATTCTATTATTTCTATTCCATTCTACTTTATTCTTTTAAAAATGCTAGTAACAACTAACTAATGTTATTTCACAGCACTAGCAGGTAGAATTCTAACATTTGAAAAGTACTACATAGAGCAACTTATTTAAGTGTTTGCTATTCTTTCTCCTGTCCTGCTCTCCAAGTTGAAGGAGTGGCCTCCTCAGTTCTTTACAGACTGTGGGATAGCTCATAAGCCCCATCCTCATGATGCAGCCATCCTTCATTTGTAAAATGCTTATAGTCTTCTGAATGCTGACTCCTATTTCCTTTCTGTGCAACACCCCAGCCCCATGATTTAGGCAGAAAAATGCATTATCCATATTTTATAGATTAGGAAACTAGGTCCAAAGACATTAAATAAATTGACCGAGGTCACACAGTCAATTAACAGCAGGTTTATAACAGGAAACTGGTTGTTCTGCTTCCAATTCAGTACTCTTTTAACTGTGTCGCTATCACCAAAACCCAAATTGTAACAAAAGGACCACTGAATTCTACCACACTTCTGGGATTCCCTGGATAAAAAGTAAAAAGGTAGGGTAACACAAATAAAAAATGGATCTTGGCTGGAAGTCAAACGAATGAGGAGAGACATATGAAACGGGTCAGAAGCAAAGTAAATGCTAATGCCCTATAGACAAAGGGATACTGTTAATATATATGTACATGTACATGCAGAGTAGGATAGCTTATTACCAAGATCATTTAAAAGGGTAAAAATACTTACCATGACTTGTTGCCTAATTTACATGGGACTGGCGTTCAAACTTAAAACTGATCTCTTTGTACTAATTATCAAGTTAATAGAAGTTTTCAACAATAAAACGTGAAAAAGAAAAAGGCTATTCAAAAAATCTTGTCTTTTTTTTTTTTTAAATCATGCCTTCATTTTCCTTGGCATCCTGAGAAATATTCTTCTCTCAGGAAATTAAAAATCATCCACCATTGTATGCCTATCTTATGACTATGTTACAATTACAGGAGTGCTTCCAGAGATTGGAAGACAAAGGCTTGACTGTTTTTAGAGACAAAAGTATTACCTGGAAGAACACAGACTAACTCCTGTACTCACAGACAACCTTCAAATTCTAGGTAAAATAGATGATGGTAACAAAATAAGCCTCAACTTAGATTGAATAATAGTAGAAAGTGAACAACTACTGTTTCCAGATAAAGAATAAAGAGAAGTACGTGTATTTTCTTTACAACAGTGTCTAATGTTGCCAGAAAGCTCACACACAACAGTGACACATTTCAGAAACTTTTTTGTATCGCAAACCTTGGGGAAGCAACTTCTTAAGATTTATCAAGCATAAAGTTGGGCCACTTCTATAAATAAGATACTCTGGAAATACTATAATACCAGTAAAAGGGTTGTTCCAAGGAAGGTTTTAAGAATGTTCATTGAAAGCCAATAGATGGGTCAGAACTTGGAAGCTACCTTGAAAGAATTGTGAATAAACAATTTTAGGAAACACTTTCAAGGTGATATAAGGACAGCCCTTTGGAATTGATTTTAGAAAATGAAAAACAGGTTTAGTGTCTCCATATGGAAAACCAAAGATTTAATTGGAAAAGCACTTAACATTGTCTGCTACATTATAGTGGTGCTTTTGTTATGCAGTGTTTTTATTTTTAACCACTCTTTGTGTAATCTTGTCCTGTGTTTACTCTACAGTTCCCTTTTGTTTCCTTGTCAACACACTGGCTAAACACAAGAAATGTCTATTATTTTAACTTACTCAGTGGCTCTTAGATAGTTCGTTGAGCAGCACACATCACATCTCAACCCAGATGTTGGCAACGTGTCTTGCCTGGAATAAATAGATTTCATTTATTTCAATATAGAGTTCAGCTAATTTATTTTACAAGTGGATTCAAACGTCCTTAAAATCTGAAAGTTTTGAAATATAAGATACATTAGTATGCCAGTTTTAAATATCTTTTTTTTTATGGTTAGAAAAGAGACATGAATATTCATAGTACTATTTATTTATTTATTTATTTAGACACAGAGTCTCACTCTGTCACCCTAGGTAGAGTGCAGTGGCATCTTCGGAGCTCACTTCAACCTGAAACACGTGGGCTGAAGCGATCCTCTTGCCTCAGCCTACTGAGTACCTGAGACTACAGGTGTGCACCACAATACCTGGCTAATCTTTCTAGTTTTAGTAGAGCCGGGGGTCTCGTTTTTCTCAGGCTGGTCTTGAACTCCTGAGCTCAAGCGATCCACCCACCTCAGCCTCCCAGAGTGCTAGGATTACAGGTGTGAGCCACCATGCCTGGCCCCATAATACTATTTGTGTACACAAGCCAGTTTTTTGAGATTAGGGAATACTCTGCATTCCACGTTCAATTGCTAAGTTCCCACCGTGACAACTGTTACACCAGGTGAAAACCCTGAATGCTTTCATTCTAGTCCACATGCTTTGGGCCAGGCTCCCTGCCTCTGTTTGGGGAGGGCTCTAGCATATCACCCTGTGAATCCTCATTGGTTCAAAGTTGGGCACGTGACTCAGCAAGACCACTCTGAGGCATTTTTCTTCCCTGAATTTTTGCTGGGATAGTTAGGAAAAGGGGATTCTCTCTCTTTCTGAGATAAAAGGCACCAAAGAACAAGTAATCCTAGAGCTTTACAGGTAACCATCTTCGCCAATTCGTGGAGGGAGCCCTCCTGAGAAGGAAGCCAACTTGGAAAAAAGCAAAGCCGGAGTTGGAAAGAGCAGGGCCCTGACGATGACATGTCGCCACCTGGCTCCTCCTATGCTTGAAGCTGGACATGGACTTTGAGTTCCCCTTTGTCATGCTTTGGGTCCCTGCCACTCGCAAGCAAAACGTCTCTGGCAAATATTACAGGTAGCAAAAAAGATGAAGCGTTGCCTTTCATCCTATTCATAGAAAGTGACTTAAAGTGATAATGTGAAGTTGCTCTTTTTGCTCTCAACTCCCTCTTGGGCTCCCTTTTCTCTACTCTGGGCCTTCTCTCCGGCCCAAGCCAACTGCCTTCCTGCAGTTCTCTACGTGCCAGTTTCCCCTTTTCCTAATCAGGACCTGACCACAAGTAGAGCTCTGATAGAAATCATTAATTTACACATGCATATATCTTACTGTAAAGGTATTCACTTATCAACTGTCTTAGAGTGTTTGCATATTAAGATAGATCTCCAATTATAGAACAAAAGTCATATTAGAGCTTTCCATGTTATCCTGTTTTATTTTTGTTGACATTTTACGCCACCAGGGCTAGAAATCTCAGGTCACATTTCATTCTATCTTCCTCATCTTCAAAATCTAATACTAAGTCCTAATTTTTTTTTAATTTGACTTTTTATCTCATTCAATTCCTTATCATTTTAGCCCTAGATCATTTCAGCTGACTCCTAATTAATGACCCCCTTCAAATCGATCAATTGTCAAAATAATATACTTCTCAATCACTGTTTTCATCATGTCGTATTAATAATGATCTCATCTTCTCAGGTACCCAGGACTAGAAACTCGGGTGACGCAACCAGTATTCTTTCCTCATTCTTCATATTTAGCTGGACACCAAGTGCTTTCCAGTCTACCTACATACTATCACCTCTAAATATGGTCTTTTCAGGAGCTAACATATGAGGAGCTAATTTAAAAAAACAAAAACAAGAAATGCAAATGGTTCTTGACCATACAAAATCATACTCAGCCTCATTAATAATAAAAATTCACATTCAAATAACACCATGAAGACTTACTAGAATGGCTACATTTAAAGTAAAAAAACAGAAAGTAAGTGTTGACAAACGTGGAGGAATTAGAACTCTTGTACACTGCTGGTGGGAATCTAAAATGGTACAGCCACCGTGGAAAACCATTTGGCATTTCCTCAAAAAGTTATATGTAGAATTACCATATGACACAGCACTTCTACTCTTTCTGGGTATGATATGTACCCAAAATAAATGAAAGCAGGGACTAGATATTTGTACACTCATGTTTATAGAAGTATTATTTACAATGGTCACAATGTGGACACAATCCAAGTGTTCATAACGAGATGAATGGAAAAACAAAACGTGCTACATACAATATATACAATGGAATTTTATTCTACTATGAAAGGACTGAAGGTCTGTCACATGCTACAATGGGGACGAACCTTAAAAACATTGAGCTAATTGAAATACGCCAGTCACGAAGCATATCATATATTGTGTGATTCTACTTATATGAGATAACTACAGTAGGCAAATTCACAGGGATAGAAAGTAGAATAGAGAGTAACAAGTGGGGGGAGGGGAAACTGGTGAGTTATTGCCTACTGGTTTCAGGGTCTCTGCAGTGATAGAAAAGATTTAGAATCTGGTAGTGGTGACGGTTAGACAACATTGTGAATATATTTAATGCCACTGAATTGTACACTTAAAAATGGTTAAAATGGCATATTTTGTGTTATATATATTTTGCAACAATCATTTTTTTAAACTATGCTGTGATATTTCTCTCCTATTAAATTGGCAAAGATCTAACAGTTTGACATTAAATTTTTGTTGTTGAAGCTACATGGAAATTGGTAGTCCCTACAATGCTGGTAGAGGTGGAAAAATGCTACAGCCCTATAAAGAAGAATTTGGGAATAACTAGAACAATTACAAAATGTCAGATGCCCGAGATGTTTCATATTAGCACTATTTAATAACAGCAAAAGGTTGGAAACAAGCTGAATGTCCATTAATAGGGAATAGAGTTGACTCACAGATTTCCAAACTTTCTTGACTTTTTGATTCTTAATGAGGCAGCAAAGAAATATCCAACAGTTCTGTTTATTAGTAATTAGACCCAAACATTAAATATTTATAGCCTAACATCTTAGTAGCTATTTGAAAAAAATACATATAAATGGAAATTAAAGATAATATTTCTATTTCATTTTTAAATAACCACAATTACTTAGCAAGGGAGTATGTGTACCTATTAAATACTACACAATTTCTCAACCCCTGAAATCAGATTAAATCCCACCTGATTTTTATTCCACATTCATTTTTATGTGGTATTTTCTTTCCATCACAGAAACCACTAAAAAAACCCAGATTTGCAAAGATATAACATTATCAGAGTAATATAGCACAAACTAACGTTGAAACAGTGATTCACCTCAAGCTTGTTGTCTGTGCAGTTTCTGACAAATATTAAAAATCACTGTTTCTCTCAAAGATTTAAAATACCTCATAGTTCCCCCAAGAGTTTTCTCTAATGCCCTGGGGATAGGTAAAATGTACATCCACCCAAAGGAGTCATATACGGCTTTAAATACGTGTGAAGAATACCATCATATCCTCGTATGGGATGATCTTCAGTATGTGTTGTTAAATAAGTCAGGTGGAAACAAAAAGTGTATAAAGCAGGAAAGTAACAGAGTGGAGGGATCTGAAACACAAAATAGACTTTTCTAAATATACCTTGTTTTGCAGATTTGACTTCGGAAGTTTACACATGTTTTACATAATTATAAAACAATTTTTGAAAGCAGTCTCTAAAAATAGAGAGCTAAATGAAGCAAATGAACTTAACTGCCTATTGATTTTGTGACATAAACATACAGAGTGACTATTTCATGTGATTTTAAAATACAAAAATTAAAAACTAGTGGGAAATTCCTCAAGGATAATAAGAACTGTAAAAACATATTAAGCTGTTATCAGTAAATCCTATTCTTGGTGGTAAGGTTGATAATATTATTCTGAGACTATTTTGTGTAAATTATGGGTTAAAATAAATAAGTATTAAAAATTATGTTGGTGTTGAGAACTGAGATTAATATGAAAGAAAGTAGATGCAGATATAAGCTATATGAGAGTAAATAAAAGCACTCTATCCAGCCCTGTAGTTTAATTGAAAGGATCAGTATAAGCTCATGATATATTTTGTCTTAAAAATACACATACTTAAAAAAATATGTACATTTCTTAACTATATCCCAATAGTATCATCCAGCATCAATCCTGCCCTACAGAGGAAAACCAATGCAGCATCAAGACTAGTTCATTCCTTTTCACTTTGATGAAGAGAGTGTCCTCTGGGCCCTCCTGAGAAACAGTTAACTGGTAAGTTCTTTGGTTTTATATAATAAATCCATTCCAGTAAACTCACCTTTCTTAGCCTTTTTACCACTTTCTCAATTCTCCGCCAAAACAGTTCTGGCATCTCAATCTCATTACTGTAGGTTCATTTTGTTCCAAGCTTCAAGGGCCCATCCCAGCATTATCTTAGGATTGGTTCCAGGTATACTAATCAGAGCATTAAGTCTTGAATCACGGAAGGGTGCCCTCATATCAATGCACTCTCCCTTGTACAGCTTTACATTCTGCCCCTCTACTGTAGCACTTTGAAATTCATTTTAAGGCATTTCACCTTGGTTTCTGGCAGTACATATTAGCCAGGTCCTGCAGGTTTTTGGGTGACTAAGCTCTTTCCTTCCATAACAGAGACAATAATTTCCAGTTAGGCCAAACCAAGCCCTGACCCTAGTTGTTGGTTCATAGTAACAGTGGAATGTAGAGGCAGATTCTAGGAGGGCATGCATCATCTTATGAGGCTACTGCCTCAGATAAGAACTTTGCACAATCTCCAGGCAAAAAAAAAGAGATCTACCTCCTAGAAATGAGAAGTGGGTGAGTGGGCCAATTCTACTGGCCCAAACAGTAAGGTGAATCTGGCACTGTAAATATAGCCTTCTTTCTAATTCCATTAATCTCACAATCAGATGCCAGGCCTAATTTTCAATGTAGTCTTCCCTCTTATTTCAGAGTATGAGGCTCTCTTTAAATGTTACCCTAGAGGCCTTTTGACTTTCACACTATATATACCCTATGTTGATAGCTGGCTGATCAGAACCAATCATTTTCTTTCTTTGACACCTTGGTTATGCTTAATAACAAGCAACCAAATTTATATATTTTATAATTACTGTTACCCTCTTATCTCTCAACAAGTAGAGAAATTGTATAAACAGTGCCTTTCCTTCCATCTATTCCCAAAACAATTAACCACAGGTAATTGTGATGCTGTAGCATACAAAGAATTATCATTACCCTATTTCCATCATAAATGTGAATTATTGTTGCCATCTGGTCAACCACTAGAACCTCGCTCTCATTATCAACTGTCTTGGTTGGTGTTCCCCCAAGAAGCAAATATTAATAGAAAGATGTAAATGCAAATAGTTTGTGAGTTGATCCTAGGAAATAACAATAGAATAGGAATGTAAGACGGGAAAGAAAAGGAAGCCAGCAAAGTATACATTATCCAGCAACTTACAACTTTGGGCAACTTTAGCTGTATTAGTACATTTTACACTGGTATAAAGGAAATACCTGAGGCTGGATAATTTATAAGAAAAGAGGTTTATTTGGCTCATGGTTATGCAGACTGTACAAGAAGCATGATAACAGCATCTGCTTCTGGTGAAGGCTTCAGGGAGCTTCCAATCAAAGCAGAAAGCAAAGTGGGAGCAGACATGTCACATGGCAAGAAAAGAAGCAAGAGAGGGAGTAGGGGGTCCCAGACTCCTTTAAATAATCAGCTATCAAGTGAACTAACAGCATGAGAACTCACTCATTATTGCAGGGAGGGCACCAAGCCATTCATGAGAGATTTGCCCTCATTACCCAAAAACCTCCCATCAGTCCCCACTTTCAACACTGTGGATCAAATTTCAACATAGATTTGGAGGGGATAAAATTCAGCACCCCATTATGATAAGAGTGCTTAACAAAATAGGCATAGATGGGACTTATCTCCAAATGATAAAAACCACATACAAAATAAACTCACAGCCAATATCATATTGAATGGGGAAATTTTTTCTATTAACTACTACAGTAAGTTCAATATTTTTCTTTTTATCATGTGTAAACCTTTTCTTAAACTCTTTCCCTGCCTCACTCTTCCATATAATTAAAGTAACTTGTAATATGTATTGTACACACACTCCTCCTACCTTTGTCCATCCAAACCCTTGAGCTAAGTATTTAATAATTGCTATAATTGTATTCCTCTCCAACACTGTGCTTTTTTATTGAGAGCATATTGAACCTTGGCTTTCTCTATTTGGGACTATAGAAAAGATTTTTACCAATGGCAAGGTTTTGATATTAAGAAATTCACTCTCTTCCTCGTTAATTGTATTTCTTTGATGTCCTGTATTTCAAATGCAAAAAACATTTAAACTTTTCTTTGATATAGAGGCTGAAAAACATTAGAGGAGTCACAATGAGTAAGTTCTTTCTTCTCTTTCTCAGATAAATTCTGGTTTAGATATTTCACTATTTTCATTCACTTAAACAATAGGGTGTGGGGGTGAAGCTAAATGCTATTAGAGAAATAAAAAGCTAAGTATCCTCAGGTAAAGAGTGATTTTGATATTTAATCAAATGTAAAGTAAAGTACTTTACTTGTAAAGGGCTCTGGGAAAATCAAAAGAAAAAATGTAAAGGGCAATGAAAAAATTTTTTAAAAAGTAAGAAAATTTTTAATTTTAAAGTTATTATTTTATTTAAAAAGCTTAAAATATATAGCTTAGCAGAAGTTATTAATGCTTTTTAAAATCCCTTTCTAATATAATTTATTATATTATTTAATTAATTTTCAATTAAAGTTCTAAATTGTATTGGTCAATGATGCAGCCTCTATGCCATATATATATTAACTCTTTGCACTTGCTTGCTTTTTTTCTCATTATCCACTCGACATTATCCACACTCGACATGCAAGTGCTAAGGGTTAAAACTGTGTTAAGTATTTTTAAGAATCTATTGTGATGCCTAATATGGACTGTCAGTATTTAAATTATTCTAGCCTACAGCTCATCATCTCAGGATATATACTCATTAAATTTTGAAAACGACAGGGAATGATTCATTTTGAATGTGAAATATCCAGGAGGATGAACAGGTTGGTCCAGGAATTGCTACTGAGTGAGTACCTTTGAAGAGTGGTAGCATGCCTTGCACCATTTCCTAAATAAAAACTCAGTATTTCAGCATATGGTATCTGCAAATACACATGCACTCTCTCAGTAAAGAAAACAGGCCCAATCACCAAGCTGTCCAAATGGAAATTATCCTACTGTCTTATCTATCATCACCATATCATTTATTTCTTATTCTTGGACCTCTATATATCATCACAAGCGCTACCCAACATTTAGTATTTCAGGTTGAAAATGTGAAGTGTTGCATAGACGTAGTACTTAGTTTGAGATGATTACAGGATACTATGACTTGTAAAGCGTTCTCAGAAATAAATAAGTTGAGTTAATCTAAAGCCTTAAATTTGAAAGAAGGACAAACAATGAAATTAACTGCGTTTTCTGAGGACGTGGCCTTCTGGTGAGATAATATTGGATTCTGAAGCTTCTTTTACTCACAGTGAAGTACACGTCAAACTGGTTTTAAGATGCATTTTGTAGGCTTAACAATCTACCTTTAGGAACAGTGGGACTGGCAAGTAACCTGGCATGGGAAGAGAAAGACATTGAAAAAATATATTGATTCTTTCTGTGGGAATTCCTGGTCTAAAAAGTAATGTAAAGAGACACTTTGCACTCCTTTTCTTCTTACAAATCACCATAAAGTGGTAATGAACTTAGGAGTCTGTGTGTGGCCCATTTGATGTAGTTTGGGCTGAAGGAAAAGCTAAAATCAAAATGCATTTTAAGTGACCAAGATAAACATATCCCTGCGGTCATTATTTCCATCAGTTGACAGTGTGTATACAATATTAAAAGCATTGTAAAAACAATGCACATTTTTCCAATGTTTTATTTTTGAACTTCATTTATCCACACCCAATTTCTGAACACTGGCTCAAACAAAGTAAAAGTAACTTTTATTTCATAGGGGAAAACAATGTTTAAATTAACAAGCAAACAAGCAAACATGTAAAAAAACAAACATGTAAAAAAAGCTATGGTTTACAGAATGGAGTAGCTATAGGTCACTAAGTACCCTAAAAAAGCTATGGAGGCTAATTACAATGCATATTACATGTATAAAACACACATAGAATATTTTAGCTTTTTTTAGTAGATTATATAGTTATTGAGATTTATTGAGCTTTATAAAATATATTCCACTATTTCCAAAATTTGTTTGATGAAGTAGGCTCAATGCTCAACATAACAAGAACTGTAGGCCAGGCACGGTGGCTCACGCCTGTAATCCTAGCACTCTGGGAAGCCAAGGCGGGAGGATCGCTCAAGGTCATGAGTTCGAAACCAGCCTGAGCAGGAGCAAGACCCTGTCTCTACTAAAAATAGAAAGAAATTAATTGGCCAACTAAAAAATAAATAGAAAAAATTAGCTGGGCATGGTGGTGCATGCCTATAGTCCCAGCTACTTGGGAGGCTGAGGCAGAAGGATCGCTTGAACCCAGGAGTTTGAGGTTGCTGTGAGTTAGGCTGACACCATGGCACTATAGCCCAGGCAATAGAGTGAGACTATCTCAAAAAAAAAAAAAAGAAAAAAGAAAAAAGAGAAACTGTAGGGTGGCTAATTTTTATTTTATCCACATCTTAAATTAGTCTGGGTTAAAAGGAATTTTTTATTATGATTTTGGTATGGTCCTTTAAAAATCAACAGATATTGTGTAAATACAGTTGTGGAAGCTAATTCTACAAGTCTAAAAGCTGTAATCCCATTATACACATAAGATTTATTTGCTATCTCTAAGTCAACAGTAAAGATAGGTCAAACATTTATCCCTTTGTGTGGATTTCCTGTACCAGGGAGTATCCCTTCATACATCTCTAAATCTCTTCGTTACATATACAGTTTTAAAATTTTAAGTGATTTACATGACTCTAAAATGTAGCCTAATCATCTTTTCAACTACCCCTTCTCTGCAAGCAACTATAAGTCTGTTTAAACTTGTCTATTTCTCTTTTGTGTTTTCTAACAAATTGAAGAGGATTGTATTGATTTTGATGATATTTATTTTATTTCTAAGATAGTGAAAGAAGTTCTGTTTGTTACTGAGCATGCCATGTGTCAGAAAATAAAGGATAATTTTTCTCTAAGTTTCCTGTGTGTACATCAGGATGGCTAAAATGATAAAGATTGAAATACCAAATATTGGAGAAGATAAATAACAACTGATGCTTCCATACATTAGTAGTGGGAATATAAAATTGTGCAATTATAAAAAATGATTCAGCAGTTTTCACTAAAGGTAAATATATGCCTATATGGTGTCACATATATGGTGTCAAACAGTTCCATATCTGTTTGTTCCTAAAAGAAAAGAATGCACATGCCTAGAAAAAGACACAAACAGAAAAGTTTATAGTAGCACACTACTTAATATCACAAAAGTAAAAACAACCCAAATGTCCATCAATAGAATGGCTACACCTTGGGAACTGTTGGGAGACATGCTTGTCTGTGCCTCCAGTAACAAGTTTGCTGACCATGGTACCAACTGCAGACCCTGAGGCAGCCCTTGACCTGTTCCATTCCTGCTCTACCTCAATCCAGGGGCAGTCCTGCCTGCTCAAAAACCTGGCAGGAGGCACACATATTGTGTCCCTGGTAACAGGCCCACCAACCTTGAATATGACTATGCACCTGAAATAATCCAGTGACCTGGCTCCAGCCCCACTCTATAGCAGTCCAAGAGGCAGTCCTGCCTACCCAGGGAACTGCCCAGAGAACTAGTGCAAACCCATCCAAGGATGAAGAAGGAGCCATGCATGTTTATGCCCCTGGTAACAGGCCTGCCACCTACAGACTTGACTGAAGACCTAGAAGCAATCCCATGATCCAGCCTTAGCACTTCTCAACCACAGAAGTAGTTCCATTACCTGGGAATACGATAGGAACCATGCCCAACTATGATCCCAGTAACAGGCCCACCAATCACAGACCCAACTGTGGACCTAGCAGCAGCCATGTGATTTTTAAGCTCCAGCCCCCATCAACTGTGATCACAGAGACAGTACCATTAGTCCAGTGTCCTGGCAGGAGAATGTCTTTATGTGCTTAAATCACTCTGTAAAGCCTGGAAGAGGAGTTTGTTCCTTCATATGCGCAAACACCAACATAAGGCTACATGGATCATGAAGAATTAGGTGAACATGACATCACCAAAGAAAATTAATAAGGCTCTAGCAACTTACCCTAAAGAAATGGAGACTCATGAACTGCTTGACAAAGAATTAAAAATAATCATCTTAAACTTAGTTAGCTACAAGAGAATACAGACAACTTAATGAAACAGAAAAACAATACATAAACAAAATTAGAAGTTTAATAAAGAAATGGAAGCCATAAAAATAGAAACAAAAAGAAATCCTGAAGCTGAACAAAACAATGACTGAAATGAAAAACTCAACAGAGCTTCAATAACATATTCAATCATGCAAAAGAAAGAATTAGTAAACTCAAAGACAAGACATTAGAAATTAGCCAGAGGGACAAAAAGGAAAAAGAATGAACTTATGGGACACAGACAACAAAACCAATATATACATTATGGTAGTTCCAAAAGATGAAGAGAGAGAGAAAAAGCATTAAGACTATTTAAAGTAATAATGGTCAAAAATTTCCAAATCTAGGGAGGAAAATAGACATCTTGATTTATGAATCCTCAAAGTCCTAAAATACATTGAGTCCCAAGAGATCTACATGGAGATATATTATAAGTAAATTGTCAAAGGTCAAAGAGAAAGTGTATTTTGAAAGCCACAAAAGAAAAGCACCACACAGATATCACCAAATCACAAAAAAGACAAAAGAAGAAGAAACAAAAGAATTACAAAACCTACAGAAAATAAAGTTAATATAGTGGGAAGAGTAAGTCTTACTTATCAATAATTACTCTAAATGTAAATAGACTAAATTCCCAAATCAAAAGATATAAAGTATCTGAATGGATAAAAAATAAAAACAAAAAGGAAAAACAAGACCCAAAGATAAGCTGTCTATAAGAGACTCACTTTAGATTTAAGGGCAGACATAGGCTGAAAGTGAAGGGGTGGAGAAAGATATTCATTTAAATGGTAAACAAAATAGAATAGGGGTGGCTATATTTATATCAAACAAAATAGACTTTAAGTCAAAAACTTTCCCAAGAGACAAAGATAAAAAGGTCAATTAAACAGACATATATAACAATTATAAATATATGCAACCAATATCAAAGCACCTAAATATATAAAGAAAATATTGACAGATCTGAAGGAAGAAATAGACACCAATGAAAAAAAACAGTTAGAGATCTCAATATTCCATTCTCTATAATAGATAGCTTATCCAGACATAAAATCAACAAGGAAACAGGAGAAGTGAATAACATAATAGACGAAGTGGACCTAACAGATGTATACATAACTTCCCACCAAACAGCAGAATACACGTTCTTTTCAATTGCACACAGAACATTGTCCACCATGGATCACATGTTAGGTCACAAAATAAGTCTTAAGAAATTTTTAAAAAGATCAAAATTAGTCCAAGTATCTTTTCCAACCACGATGAAATAAAACCAGAAAAAAAATAGCAGTAAGAAAATAGGAAAATTCACAAAATCTGGAAACTAAACAGTATACTCTCAACCATTAGATCATAAAGGAAACCAAAAGAGAATCTTAAAAATATCTCAAGACAAATGAAAACAAAAATGAAATTTATGGAATAGATAAAAAGCAGTATTAAGAAGGAAATGTATGCTAATAGAAGCCCATGTGTATAAAGAAGACCTCAAATAGACAATATAACTTTACATCTCAAGAAACTAGAAAAAGGACACAAACTAAGTCCAAGATTAGCAGAAAGAATAATAAAGATCAGAGAAGAAACAAATAAAATAGGGAATTAAAAAACAACAGAAAAACATCAACAAAACTAAGAATTCATTTTTTGAAAAAATGAACAATTAACAGCCTTTACTTAGACTAATAAAAGAAAGTGAAGATTCAAATTCAGAAATGAAAGAAGATACATTACAAGAGCTGCCTCAGAAATAAAAGGATAACAAAGGACTATTGTGAATAGTTGTATGGTTACAAACTGGATAGAAGAAATTGATAAAATCATAGAAACATACAAACTACAAAAAGGGAATCAAGAAGAAATAGGAAGCCTGAACAGGCCAATAACAAATAAGGAGATTCAATTAATAATCAATAACCTCCCAAGAAAGAAAGACCAGAACTAGATGGCTTCATGAGGATTTTACCAAACATTCAAAGAAAAATTCATATCAATCCCTTTTAAACTCTTCCAAAAAATATAAATAAAAGGAACATTTTCAAACTCATTTTATGAGGCCAGCATACCAGAGACCCTGATACCAAAGCCAGGCAAACACCAGAAGAAAAGAGAATTACAGACCAATATTCCTGATGAGCATAGCTGTAAAAATCCTCAATAAAATGCCAGAAAACTGAATTCAACAGCACATTAGAAAGATTATACATCAATCCAGTGGAATTTATCCCTGGGAGGCAAGGATTGCTCAACATACGCAAATCAATCTGTGATATGCTGCTTTAATAGAACAAAACATAAAAATCACATGATGAATAATAGAGTCTGGGGGAGCCAAGATGGTGCACTAGAAGCAGTATGCACATGCTGCTCTCAAGGAGAGGATTGAAAGTGGTGAGTGCATAGTCACCTCCAGACTGACAGTCTGAGAGTATTGGGAATCAACAAAGAGGCAACAAGAGGCTCCCAAAGTGAAGGAGGGGGAAGAGAGGCAACCTTCTCTGTGGGATCAGAGGCACTCAGGGAAGACACCCATATGTGGGGAAGGGACAGAAGAGACAATCCCAGGGCTCCACACTCCCCCCATGGACATTGCTATCTGAACTGTGTGAGGGACACAGGACTGACACACCCCAAGGCTTTCTGCTTGTGCCCTCTGGAGCAGCAGCAGCATGATCCATGTGCCCTCTGGAGCAGCAGCAGCATGATCCATGTCTGGACCTGCTTGAACTATGGTGCGGTGCCACCAAGATTTACAGCTCGTACCATTTGCAGCAGTGGGTAGAGCTGCACCTAGGGCTTCTTGAACCATCGCTGGAGCAACAGAGACGTGCTGGGTCAGGATCCAGGGTGCAGAGTCTGAGGTAGCCCTGGGCAATGAGCTTAGAGAGGGCACCCTAGGCCTGTCCTGAGAAACCATTCTTCCCTTCTAGGCCTGTGATGAAGGAGTAGTTGCAAGATTTCTACAATGCCTTCAGAGTCTCTCTTCTGTTGTCCTGATGAATTCCTGTCTCCTTTCTATTAGTACTAATCTCTTTAGCTAATGGTTTCTTGGCCACACCCAACACACTTTTTTTTGTTGTTGTTCTTTACATAGCCACACCTTAAATTTTCCACATGTTTGTATTTTGCTTCCCTTTTAATTATAAATTATGCCTTTAAGTTATCCTTTTGCTCCTGATTCTCATTGTCATAGGCCAAAAGTAGCCACACAGCATCTCAAATGCTTTGCTGCTTAGGAATTTCTTCGGCCGGATATTCTAGTTCATTATTCTCAGGTTCAGCCTTTCACAAACCCTGGGGCATGCAGCCGAGTTCTTTGCTACTTTATTACAAAGACAGCCTTCATTTCAGGTTCTAATACCTTGCTCCTCATTTCCATCTGAAAGCACATCAGAATGGCCTTTATTATCCATATTTTTATCAGTATCTGGTCACAACCACTTAAATAATCTCTAAGAAATTCCAGACTTTCCCAACTTCTTGTCTTTTTCCAAACCTCCATCACAGACACCCTCAATGATCCTTATGCAGCTATACAGGCTTTTTCTAGCCTGCTCCTCCAAATTCTTCCAGCCTCTGTCTATTACTTAGTTCCACATTGCATCCACATTTTCAGGTATTTGTTACTAGCAACAGCCCTACTTCTTGATACCAATTTTCTTTCTTAGTCTGTTTTCTGCTGCAATAACAGAATAGCACAGTAATTTATAAAAAAACATGTATTTCTTACAGTTCTGGAGACTGATAAATCCAAGGTTGCTGGGCACCATCTAATGAGAGCCTTCTTACTGTGTCATAACATGATAGGGAACATCGGATGGCAAGAGGATATGAGCAAGCCAGCTTGGTTCTATCTCCCTCTTCATATAAAGCCACCAGCATTATCAGGAGGCCCCACTTCGATGACCTTATCTAATTCTAATTATCTCCCAAAGGCCTTACTTCCAAATACTATCAACATATCAATTTGGGAATTAAGTCTCTATCATCTGAAATTTGGGGAACATATTCAAACCATATCAAGTAGGAAACCAAAAATAGTTAAACACATAGAAGGAGAGGGTAGAATGGTGGTTCCCAGAGCTTGGGGGATGGGGTTTTGGAGGAAATGGGGAAATGTTGGTCAAAGGGTACAAAGTTTTACTTATGCAAGATGAATAATTTCTGAAGATTTAGTGTACAGCATGGTGACTCTAGTTAAAAATATTGTATTGTGTACTTGAAATTTGCTAAGAGCATAGGTCTTAAGTGTTTTCACCACAAGAAAAAATTTTTTAAAGATAACTAGGTGAGGTGATGAATATGTTATTTAGCTTAATTATGGTGATCACTTTGCAGTATATATAAATATCAAAACATCCAGTTGTATATATACCTTAAATATATGTAATTTCTATTTGTAAAATACACCCAATAAAGTTTAAAAAACTAAATATATAATTCTTTTTAAAAAGAATACAGTAAACTCCCCTTACCTACCATTTCATTTTCTGTGGCTTCAGTTACCCTCAGTCAACTGCAGTTCAGAAATATTAAATGAAAAATTCCAGAAATAAAAAATTCATAAATTTTAAATTGCATGCCATTCTGAGTAGCATGGTGAAATCTTGCTACATCCCACCTGGGAAGTGAATCATACCCTTGTCCAAGGTATCCACACTGTACATACTACCTGCCTGTAACTCACTTAGTAGCTGTCCTGGTTATAAGATCAATTCCGCAGTGTTTGTGTTCGGATAGCTCTTATTTTACTTAATTGTTCTGTTTTATTATTAGTTATTACTATTAATCTCTTATTGTGTCTAATTTATAAATTAAACTTTATTACAGGTATATACGTACAGGAATAAGACATAGTATATATACGGTTCAGTATAGTACATATAGGGTTCGGTACCTTTCCACAGTTTCAGGCATCCACTGGGTGTCTTGGAACATACCCTCCATGGATAAGGAGGGACTACTATAGTAGAACAGATAAATAAGTCACAATATATTAATCCAATGGAATACCATGCAGCAATAAATAAAAATGAACTAATGGTATATGCATTGATATGAATGAATCTCAAAGATATTATATTCGATAAAATACTCTACATACAAAAGAACATATATATGATTCAATTTATGTGAATTCCAAGACAGAAAAAACTAACCAGTGATGATGAATGTCAGAATAGTGGTTACCTCTAGGACAGGACACAGATTGGGTGCATCACTGTGATATTGTGCAGTGATGGAAATGTGTTTCTTGATTTGGGTGGTAGTTACATAGGTTTAGACATAAGAAAGAAAAAAAAAACTCACCGAACTTCAGTAAAATTCTTTTCTATATTTATGTGTTATGCTGTAACACAAACATTTAGACAAAGTACATTCATTTATATGTAAAATTTGTACAACTATGATGTCACTGAAGATGACTACATATACACAGCCACTGGTCCTGCTAAATCAAATTCCTTTCCACCCATGTTAGAATAGAAGTGAGGAAAAACTAAGAAATAGTGCTGTTATACTCCTCTGCTGTCAGGGTCTCTTGATAGAATGTGTGAAAGGTGCTTTTCAACAAAGTATCAAAGAAGAAGCTGGAAGAAGCTTTTAGAAGGGCAGGAACATCAACCCTCAGTAGAGGAAAATAGAAGAATTGAATACAACCAGATCAGAATTCTGTAACTAAGAGAAGAACCAAGACCAGGAACTAAGAAAGATCAAGTTTAATTTTTACTCCCATTTTCAAGGGGTCAAAAATACATTGACACTAAAACTCACGTGGATGGGAAGCATAGATTCCTAACTTTGTATTTAGCTAAAATGATCTTTCTCATGGGTCCCTACTTGATGCAAAGTGGGGAAAAAAAATACTTCTAGTATTTATTATTTGAAAATTTAATCTTATTCAATAGTTTAAATTATTTCTTTAGATAAGCTCAATATTTTCTGATAATTATATACAGTCTGTTTTCACCCATTCTTTATTCTCTTGTACATGGTGATATCTTGCTGTGTATGGAAGAAGAAGCTCACAGGAACTCTGAATAGCTAAGGAAAGAGTCCTCAGATCTCAGAGGTGTCCCCTCGGGTCCCATCCTGGTCCTATTTGTAGGGGGCTGGTGTAGCATAACCCAGATGTTGGCTCCTATTGACCAAGTTGATTGAGGTTCTGCTGACAACCGTGACCAATGAATTTACAAGTTGTTCTTACTTTGTTTCATCAGAACTGGGTGGCACCTCTCAGCTCTTGCTGACTGTATAACCTGATGAATCTCTACCAAGTCCTCTGTTCCAGTTCCATTAGTCAACTCCCAGCCACACGTCAGGTCCACTGGACCTTGACTCAAATGACCATGCCCTTGGAGAGCCAGAGGAAGCTCAGACGGACAAACAGATCTTCTTACTGTTTCGTGCTACAGCTCCACTGGGCTGATTAAAATGAAAATCTTATACATTGAACACTCATATTTTCAAATGAAATATTAATCCCACTAAACCTAAGACTTTCCTTGACTGTATATCAAAGTGTTTAAGAAAATGGGCTTGGAAATCAAGTGGTCCTGAGCTTCAGACTCTACTTTGTAACTTTTCGACTCTTTTGCAGACTTTCTAAAAGATGTTCTGCTACTGAAAAACAGGAGTGAAAGGGGGAAGGTTCCAAAGCTGGAATCATCATCAGCAACATCATCATCGCTTTTACTTTCCTCCTCCTCACAGCTGCTATAAACTCTCCACTGAACTAATATTATGTGCCAGTTGCATTTGATAGAAAAATGGAAGCTCCATGAAGTTGCATAACCTATGGAAGTCACCCAGCCTGAAAGAGGTAGGGCCATATGACTGTAAAACCCACGTTAGGTTTAATGCCCATTTCACAGACTGAAACCAGAAGACTTAAATTGCCTAGGGCAAACCACCAGTAAATTTATACTCAGCCAGTGCTCTTTCCACTAGGGTGTATCTCGTCTTGGCAGTGTGGTGCAAGCTCCATGCCATATGCATTCCCATGCAGGCTCCCAAACACACAGCATACGCTCTGAACATAATAGAGCATCAATGAATGCTAGATCTGGTAGGGAATTTCAAAACTGAATAAAAAGAAATCTCTTATTTTGCACATGTAAATACTGAAGCAATGCCGCACGGCAAGAGCCAACTCTAAAGCCCGTGTCTCCTGATTCCATGATCTGCGTTCTTTCTCCTTCCTTCCTGTACCCAGTTCGTTTATTTTGTTCCATTCCAAAGCGGAAGAGGAGAAACGCGAGGGGAAGAACAGGTGGTGGCAGTCAGAAGAGAGTGGGTGGACCAGTCCCTGCAACTCTTAGGAGAGAAGAAAGGGGCTCTGGCCCAGGCCCAAGAAGTGTCCCTGGGGGCTTATGTCGGCAGGAATCCCTGCATCTCCACATGCAGATCCGCGAGAAGTGCCTGGCAGATTCAATCATACAGTGACTCAAATGTCACAGCATGACTATAGAGAAAGAATAATAGTGGAAGCATCCCGGCCAATTTTCAACAGAAGGGCTCAGGATAAGGAAGCTTAAGAAAATTGCTGAAGAGAATGATAATGACAATAATAAAAACAAATAGCTAGCATTTATTGAGCACTTATGTGTCTGGCACTGTGCTACACACTTTACATATCAACCTGATGAAGTACAGTTATTATCCCCATTTTACAAGGAGGAAACTGAGGCGTGGCGAGACTGAGGAAGTTGCCCAAGGACACGCAGTGTGTAAGGTTAAGTTTGTGTACCTTAGCGCATGATCCTAACAGCAGCCATTTGGTCTCCAAGGCTGCAGTAAGTGCTTAGAGCACATCATCTCCTTTCCTTCTCACAAAACCCCTGCTAAGTGTGCATTAGTCTCTTCATTTTATAGGCGAGGTGAAAGAAAGCTCAGAGAGACTAATTGTTCAAGGTCACGCAGTGAATGAGTGACAGGACAAGATTCAAATTCCAGTTGGTTTTATTCTGAAGCCAATCACAAGCGTGGAAATAACTGCAGCAAAAAGTTAACACAGTTGGCTACCGGAATAAAACTTTAGTGGGGGTTGTCCAGTTGACGTATGACTCCTAAATAACTCCTAGTGACTCTGATAAGCTGCCTGTAAGCCAGGCACAAAGGCAGTGAAAGAAGAGAAGCTTCAGTTTTATTTAGCTGTTTTCCATCTGAATCTCAAACTACCTTTCTTCACAATCCTCACCACCCTAAGTGACAACTTGTGTAATCATCAGCACTCTTAGAATAAACACATTCATTCTTTTCCACGGGCTCTCGATCTAACCCCAAACCATTTTTGATAACAAGAAAACAAGAGGTAATAACAAAATATAGAAGATACACACAGCGAGAAACCAGGAAACATTTGTTTTCTGGAAAAGCATAGAAATTATCACAATAAAGATCCAGCTCTATGATCCCAAAGATTTCTGTCCTACTAGTGTTTACCTCTTTCATGTATAAATAATTCAACAAAAAGGGAATAAATGTGGCTTTTAAATATCTGAACAAATGCTCCTCTTCATCAAAAGACAAAGGCAAATTAGAAATACACTACAATATCATAGAGTATTGGCAAAAAAATCACTCTCCTGCACCGATGGTAGAAGTATAAATTTGTATGACCACTGAGGAGGGCAATTTTGCCACATCTGTCAAATTTATAATTCATGTGCCATTTGATCCAGCAACCCACTCCTAAGAATATATCCTACCGATTTACTTACACAAGTACAAAATGATCTATTTATAAAGTTATTTAATGCAGCATTGTTTTTAATAGTAAAAGATCTGAATCAATGTAAATGTCCATCAGCGGGGGACTGTTCATAACTCATAACACTATTCAGCACACAAGGAACGAGAAGCTCTTTACATACAGAGATGGTACCGATTCTGAGAACCTTTGTCAAGTGAGATACGCAAGGTGCAAGACAGTGAATGCTGGATACTGCAGTACAATGTGTATAAAAATAAGGAGGAGAATAAAAATGTGTACCTATATATGAATAAAATATGTTTGTAAGATATACAAGAAAGTGCCAACATTCATTAGCCTTAGGGAAGGGAAGTGGGTACCTGGGGAACAGATGTAGGGGGAGAGACTCATCTACCCCCTGTACTTTTTGAAATTTTCCCCCAGCTTTATTGAAATATAATTGACAAATAAAAATTGTATATATTTAAGGTATACAACTTGATGTTTTGATATCCATAAACTACACTTTAAAATTTTTTAACCATGTAATAATATCTTCCATTCAAAATATTTTATAAGATAAAAATAAATGATTATTTTAATATTGCTTTCCCCACAGAAGATAAGGTGCAGAATAAATAAATAGTAGGAAAAGATAAATTTCTTTATATACCTTTGAATTGTTTATTATAAACCTTTATACTTTTTACTTTTTAAAAATCCAGAAAAGATTAAGAAAGTAATTTTTTATTATTCTTAATAGATTCTTTTTTACTATTAAAAGAAAACATAGACTATTGTGCACCTAAATGTTCAAAAAAGTTGAACCTGTTACATCTCCTTTTTTCTTAAGAATTAATTTTCCATATTTTAAGATTGGGTGGGGGCATTACTTTTTTTTCCCCGAGAGTAACTTAAAATCCAGCTCAATAGCTCCTTAGAAAAATAGTGATGCTTGAATACAAACTTGAGATGTGTCTAGAGATTTTAATGCTCCCATTTGTGGCTTTCATTTGTACATGAAAGTGTTCTGAAATTTGGTCATTCCTGGCCATCCTTTGATCATTCTCCTTCTTAGGAAATACATTATAGAAAATTCTACATTTTCACTTTCATTTGGCAAGATGGCCCTAGAGGTCTTTTTAATTCTATAGAGTTTTCCAAATGTTAATTGAAGAACACAACAGCCCTACCAAGTCAGAAGTAACATATCTTCAAGACATTCCATTAATTACGCGGTGAAATTTCTTATAATACAATCCCAAGAAAATATGAATAGATAGGAACTTACATGGCTACTTAATCAATAAACAAGTAGCTGGGTTTTGATACGTGATTATAATGTACACCAAACATAAGAAGTTTCCTATTAAAAATGAACCGGGTAAAATAAAAATTGTGAGTTAGCGGCCAATAACACTACTCTTCTAATTAAGTTCCATGGAAGAAGTATGTCTTAGTTTGTTAGGGCTGCTATAACAAAATACTATAAATTGGGAGACTTATAAACAACAAACATTTATTTCTTACAGTCCTGGAGGCTGGGAAGTTCAACATCATGGTGCCAGCAGATTTGATGTCTGGTGAGGACCTGCTTTCTGATTCACAGATGGCACCTTCTTGCTGTTTCCTCACATGGGGGAAGGTGTGACAGAGTAGTCGCCCCTGCCCCCATAGATGTAAAAGGGAAATATTGAGAGTGGGAAATATGTAACAGAGGAAATGGCCTGAAAAAAAGAATGGCTAAGAGATTTTCTGTCTCCTGAAAACTTCCCCCATGCTTTTTGGGAACTGCATTCTGGCAATCTAACCCTTAAGCAGATTAAGTCTTTTGTTAAAACTCCCAGGTGGTGCCAGCCCCCCAGGTGGGTAGCCCTGGCTGAGTTCACAGGTTTTGTTTTTGGCAGAGATGGGATGATTAGAATAGTTTAACCACAGTAATTGCCTGAAGCTGAGAACCCTCCCTTTAAAAGCTCTGCATTTCTGCCTGTGTTCAGGAAGTTTGGGATTTTGAGATGAGAGGGTCTACCATATTCGTCCTTTGTCCACGAAGTAAACTCTCTTTCCTTCCTCCTCCTCAAACCGCTTGTCCTTGTTCTTCTGATTTGGCCTCATGAACAAGTGGCCAAGCTTTTGGTAACAAAGGGGCAAAGTAGCTCTCTGGGGCCTCTTTTATGAGGGCACTAATCCCATTCATGAGGGCTCCATCCTCATGACTTAATCACCTCCTAACACAATCACATTGGTGATTTCAACATATGAGTTGGGGGACACATTCAGAACATAGCAAAGTATAAACAGATAGTCAAAGAAGCTTCAGCTTCTGTTAATATATGAATACATAAAACAGAACCAAACCTAGACATGATCATATTTTGGCCCCATACTAAAAATCCTTTAAACGAAACATTAAAGGGTAGGAAATGGGGCAGGAGACCGGCTTATCAGAAAACAACTCTTGAGCATTGTATTAAAAGCTACTTAGAACTAGGAATAGTAATAAAAAGGCAAAGTCACTTCACAGAGGTTGTGGTAGAACCTCATCTGCAGTGCAGCAGGAATCCTGGTCAGCCCCAACACTGGTATTGCAACCCTACCCAACTATCTAAATGGCTGGGAGGAAATAAGATAAAAATTTTTTAAACAAAATACATACTATGTCATCATATAGTATAGATCCTTGCTATTCAACGTGTGGTCCGTAGACCAGCAGCATAAATATTACCTGGTAGCATGTTAGAAACATAGAATGGTTACTGAAAACTTGGCACTTGTCCATGGGGCAGAATCAGAAGTATGTGGAGAAATCTTTGGGGGATGGGGAAAGAGATTTATTACGTTTGCCAGCAAGGAGAGGAAAAAGCAGACTGTAGTCTCAAAATCTAAATTTTTCATGAACACAGTCAGAAATAGAGAGCTTTTAAAGGGAGGGTTCTCAGCTTCAGGCAATTACTGTGGTTAACTATTCTAATCGTCCCATCTCTGCCCAAGACAAAGCCTGTGAACTCCGCCAGCCACCCACCTGGGGGGCTGGCACCACCTGGGACAAGAAGAGAAAGCCTTCTCCCTGCTCCTCCCTACCACTGGCCTGAGGCAGAGATGTAGGTTTCAGTTCTCCAAAGAGACAGAAAATATTTTTGCCAGTTTTTTTTTTTTTTCAGGCCATTCCCTCTGTTACTGAATCCCTGTCCACCCTCAGACTACCAAATTAGAATCTGCATTTTAACACGGCCCCTAAATTGTGATTCACATACACATTAAAGTTTGAAGAGCATTGATATAGAGCATGAACACAAAAGCAGACAGAGCTACATTGAAGTAATAGCTCTGGCACTTAGCTTTGTAAGTGAGCAAATTATATAATATCTTGAAACTCCAATTTTCCCATTTTAAAAATCAAAATTGTAATACTAGCTGGCTTATATGTTTGTTATGACAATTAAACCAAAGCACATATGGAAAACATCAAGGAGAGTACTAGGCACCAAGTAGGTGTTCTTTGAATATTAGCTCTCTTCCTCTACTCCCCCTCCCATTTTAAGAGAAAAGAAAACATTTAAATAATAAAAATTAAAGAAACCAAGCAAAAACTATAAATGTTCAGCAATTCTTAAATCACCCTACAATATTATTGGAAACTAATTTAAGACTTCAGCTCACATCTAAGCCAAGTTTCTTTGACTGATTCCATTAACACAGCCTGGAGTTTATGAACTTGCACAGCCATCACTGAATATATTACAGGTTCCATTTTGAAAATATGTTTGTAAACAATAATGTAAGTCCTTCATGAATGCTACAAAAAAATTCAGATTGCATGTCCTGCTGACTCATTTTCATATATGAAAAACAGTCGTATGTCAAAATTTAGAAGCAAATTGATATATATTTATCTTTTTAATCTCCCAAACCACACAATCAAATTCAAATATTGAAATAACTATCTATATTTATTTCAAGAGTGGCTGTAATAAAATAGTGACATTAAAATAATAATAATAGACTAATTATATTGAACATCTACTCTTATGCCAGGAATTATGTTAGGCTATCAGGCTATTTACATATTTTCAGGAAAGCTGTGTAAAGAGAAACAGTACAATGGGTTGTGGCATTATGAGAGGCACCTTAAAGGAAAAGGTACAAAGTTGTTGAAAAGATTGAAAATGTCTTTCTTCATGGTGAAAATGCAACTGGCATAAGTACCGGCTCTATTCCCATCTACTCCTCTCCCTGATCCAATCTTGGAGATGCCACAGAAGTAAGAGAGAAGTCAATGTGTTTGGTAAATCAATACAAAGAACAAGTCACCAGCTTGAGGTTAGGGAGAAAGCAACAGCCTAGAAGGGGAAAGAGTTTGCCATCGCTTACTAGTAGTTCTGGAAGGGAAGAAGCTTTTAGGAGTGTCCATTGTTTGACCCCGCAATGGCATAAAATGGGCCTTTGCCTGCCCAGTCACAACTGAATCAAAGATAGCAGCCGGCCCTGAAGCACTGGACGTTCAAACCGGCAGTTGTGAGCAGCGATCAACAGGTTTGCTAGGCCCTTCCCCTCTGCTTCCTCCTTCTCAACTGAAGGGTCACGTGATTACAACTCAGGAGGGTGACTCTTAAGAAAGAAAAATGCCAGAGCACACAGCCTCAACCCCGAGGAAATTCTGCCCCACTCCACAGGAGGACACAAACTAACGCTAGGCTTTAGCCCTTGCCTCAACATACATATTACCGGAAGAGGATAACACGTCTAAGGAATATGAGCTCCAAAGAAAACTGTGGATCCATCTTAGAATAACAGCTAGGAATGAAAGGCAGCAAAGCAGAGAACCCATGTAAGAGAAAGCAGAAGGAATGGACCAGACCAAACAGGAACTTTAATCTTAATGAATAGTCTTGAGGAGATAAGGAAGGACACTGTAAACCAGGAGCTGAAGCAAGAAGACATAAAGAAGAGCCAACTGGACTTACCAGATATGCAAAATCTAAAAATTAATATAAAATGAATTTAATAGCGGAATGGACACAAAGTAACACATTGTTGCGCTAAAATAGATCAGGAAGAAATAATCACCATGAACATAAATGCACCTAGTAATACATGCATAAAGTTTACATACCAATCAGAAATCTGAGAAGTAGATGTCAAACTTTGCATATAATGCTTTCAAGATGCCCTCTCAGAAACCAATAGATCAAGGTGACTCCAAATTACCAACTGTGTGGAAAAGCTAAATAACATAATGTTAATTCTGAATGTATTGATATATATAAAACTTTACACCCCCCAAGTTATGCACATTCTTTTAAAACACATGAATGTTTACAAAATTAAATGCACTGGGTCACAAAGGAAGTCTCAATAAATTCCACAAAATCAGCACCATGGAGATTATGTTCTCTAATCATGATGCAATAAAATTTAAAATTAACCCCAAATGATAGATTTTTAAATCTCATACATCCAAAATCAAAATATCACACTAGTAAACAATCATCACACTTACAAGAAAATTAAAAGATGAATTATGAAATATTTTGATTGAAATAGTAATAAAACATCAAAAAGTTGGTATGTAATTAAAGCAGCACTTTAAAAAAAGTTATAGCTTCAAATACATTTATCAGAAACCAGGAAAGCATGAAAACAAATTAGCAAAGCATTCAATTCAAAACAAAACCAGTGAACACAAGTAAACACAAAGAGTCATGTAGAAATAAAATAACAATGATAAGGACAAAAATCAATGAAATAGATAATTTAAAAAGCTAGTGAAGTTTAACAAAAATCAAATACTGGTTCTTTGACAAGATTAATGAGATAGATAAAATTCTGATAAAACTGAAAAAAAGAAAAAATATGCAACATGCGGAACAAAAGGAGGAAATAACTCAGACACAATAGATATTTTTTTAAAAATAATACAATAACACGATAATGAGTTGAGAAAACCTAGACAAAAGGGATAATTTCTGGGAATTTATAAAATGCCGGTAGAAATACAGAAAACTTTAAGTTCAAAGGAGCTTACTTTAGACAAAGCTAAAGAAATTGTGACAGATATTTACAATATCAAAATCAGTGAAGAAATTCTATTTAGAACACCCAAGGAACTTGAGCAAAATAACAAGAAAAATACAAGAAACTGAAACTGCTTATATTAAAATAATGTAAGCCCATAAGGCAAGAATAGTGATAAAAGTCTGATGTCTATAAAAGTATAGATATAGCTAAAAGTTAACCAGCCATTGTTCTCTAACTTCCCTATAGTGAGTTATGACTGCTCACTACTTAAGTGTCTTGTCTCCTTGACAGGTACAAGATTTGTGACTTCCCCAACTGCTTCTATCTATAGACAATACTGCTATTGTAAAACCTAGGGCTGGTCTTGGAGATATCTTCCAGACTCTACATTTGGGGATACCAACTGACATCAACCAGTCCAATGGCCATGCATGGAAACTGATTGAACAAGTCCTGTGATCTTCCCCCCAATCCAGGAACTCCTGTTTACCAAGAAGACACTTTTTGCTTCCCAACCCTATGAGTTCATCCCCAACCAACCAGCAGACCCAATGCCCTAGCCCTTTATTTGCTAAGCCACCTTTAAAACTCTTAGCCCCCAAATTCTCAGGGAGATGGATTTGAGAAACTGCTCCTATCTCCTCACTGGTACCTTGGGATACTAAATTCTTTCTCCACTGCAACTCCTGCTGTCTAAGTGGCCTTTATCTGCAGGGTGGGTGGGCAGGCGACCCAGTTGGGTGGTAACAAAACCCAGAAGAAAAACATTGGAATTGGCAAAGAAATGAACTATTAGTAATTTATAGACAGTGAGAAACCAAATAGTTAATAATGCTTGACCTTGCTAGAAAGAAAGAAAAAAAAAAAAAAAAACCACAGGAATAGCACAAAGAAAAATAACTCTTAACCCTTATAACACTTTACACCCTTCAGATTATTAAAAAGACAAAAAGAAAGAGAAAGAAATTGCTAAATGGGGACAAACATGGAGAAATGGGAACTATCATGTGCTGCTCCTGGGAGCATAGATTTATGAAGTTATTCTAGAAAGGAATTTGACAATACTCTCTGAAATTAAGCATGCATATCCTAAGATTTAACAATCCCATTGCTGAATGCATCTAGCCCCAAAGAAACCCAGGCACAGTTCCACAGTGGTATAGGTACAAGAACCCTCAGTGCAGCCTCCTTGTGGAAGTGGGTTGTTGGATACCACTCGAGTGTCCATCCTCAGCACTACGTGTAAGTAACATCTGGTGGATGAATACCATGAAACAGCAAACTAGAAATACACACAGTAACAAGAACTGATAATAAATATATACATGTAAGAAACAAAACCAGATCTATAGTGCTAGAAGCATTTAAGTACAGTTGACCCTTGAATAATGTGGGAATTAAAGGCCCCAACCCCCACAGAGTCAAAAATCTGTGTATAACTGTTGACTCCTCCAAAAATTAACTTCTAATAGCCTACTGTTGACTGGAAGCCTTACCAATAACATAAACAGTCAATTAACATGTACTTTGTGTTATATGTATTATATATTATATTCTTACAATAAAGTGAACTAGAGAAAAGAAAATGTTATTAAGAAAATCGTAAGGTAGAGAAATATATTGACTATTCAGAAGTGGAAGTGGATCATGAGAAAGGTCTTCATCCTTGTTGACATTCTTGCTGAGTAGGCTGAAGAGGAGGGGCTGGTTTTCCTGAATCAGCAGTGGCAAAAGCAGAAGAAAATCCCCATATAAGTGAACCCACATAGCTCAAAACCTGTGTTGTTCAAGGGTTAATTGTACAGTTGAAAACATAATCACAAGAATAAATACTATGCATTTTTCAGGGCACTAAGTATTAATACATATATCAAACCCCCTACACTGGGTGCCTTTAGTAGGAGGGGAGGAAATGGAGGTGAGGGGCAGTACAGAGGGAAACTCACAGGTGTGTGGAGAGAAATGGCAATGTGATAGAAAGGCAGTCAGGTTTCCTGGTCATCATAAATCCTATTTGTGCTTTGCATGTGGTCCATGGGTTTCAAATTAGGCAAGATAAGCAGATTCTGGCCAGTGACTATGATCAGCTTGCAAATTAAACAAAGAAATTAAACAGTAAAGCAAGAACCAATGGGGACCCCACTTGGAGCTGAAGGATGAATTCTGGTTAGATGATAAAACCAGTATAGGATAATTAAAAAATAAATATTTGGTCTTTGTCCCCAGTTCCTGGCACAGAGCTCCTAAAACCCTTGGAATCTCCTGAATGATGAGTTTCTTTTGTATGCTAATGAGATAGATGACTCCTGGCTGGGCCCCTAGATAGCCTCAGACTGGGAAAGACCCAGAAATTATTACTGGGCTGGAATTTTTACACCTCTGGGGAGGGGTAAGAGGCTGGAGATTGAGTTCAATCACTAATGGCCAATAATTTAATCAACTGTGCCTGCATAATGAAACCTCTGTAAAAACCCTTGCAAAAGTTTGAAGAGCTTCCAGGCTGGTGAACACACTGGTGTGCTGGGAAGGTGGCACACCTGGAGAAAGCAGGTGACACCCCAACCCACCCCATACCTTGTCCTGTGAATCTCTTCCACTTGGCTATTCCTGGGCTGTATGCTTTATAATTAACCAGTAAACGTAAGTGAAGTGTTTTTCTGAGTTCCGTGAGTTGTTCCTGGTAAATTAGCAGATAAACTATACATAGCCAGCTGGTTAGAAGTACTAGTGACCTGAGGCTTGCAACCCACATCTACTTTGGGGGCAGTTGTGTAGGACTGAGGGATCTGACACCAACTCCAGGTTGATAGTGTCAGAATTAGACTGAGTTTTTGGACACCCGGTCAGTGTCAGAGAATTGGAGAAAATGGAGTCAGAGAATCACAGAACTGTCCAGATCGGTAATTGGTGACTTATGGAATGAAGGATTTGCCAATTTCATATAATAACAACCAAATAAAAGTAGTTCAATATCACTCTATCTTAATTTTTTTTTTTTTTTTTGAGACAGAGTCTCACTTTTGTTGCCCTGGCTAGAGTGAGTGCCGTGGCATCAGCCTAGCTCACAGCAACCTCAAACTCCTGGGCTCAAGCGATCCTCCTGCCTCAGCCTCCCAAGTAGCTGGGACTACAGGCATGCGCCACCATGCCCGGCTAATTTTTTGTATATATACTTTTAGTTGGTCAATTGATTTCTTTCTATTTTTAGTAGAGACGGGGTCTCACTCAGGCTGGTTTCGAACTCCCGACCTCAAGCAGTCCACCCGCCTCGGCCTCCCAGAGTGCTAGGATTACAGGCGTGAGCCACGACGCCCGGCCTCTATCTTAATCAAATATATAATGAAACTCTAGGCTTTAAAAAGATAATATGCATGGAAGTCTTCTACCAGTCCCAAATTTGTAACACAAAAGTCTAACACACAAAAGTGGAATAATCCTAAAATTTGAATTCCTTTCCTTTGTGGCAGCAACAAGAGCCACAAGAGTTACTCATCTAAAAAAAAAAAAAAAATGTTCTCCAAGTCAATTTGCACTGGATTGGACAGGATTTTCTTCTGATCAGAAAGTTCACTAACACACTGTTCTATGTGCATACTTTTTCATTGGATATGGAAATAGCAAATATTAGCTGGTCTAATACTGTTAGAGTGGTTTGTTTTTTCAGTCAAGCTGCTTTCATAATAGCAAAATGGCCTCTCCACAACTCAATGTGGAAAATCTAGGCTTAGCCAAGGTTTGTAGCATTTGCTTAATGACCAGGTGGGCTGAAGCCTGCTTCTCCAACAATAAACGTTTGTATGCTGCAATTATAACCATAAAGAGTCTTTATCCACCTAGAAGTTATGTCCTCTTGTAACTCTATGGGAATTCAGTCATGAGGAAAAGAAAATAAATATTTCATACAAGGTATGAAATGTGGGCCACAAACACAGGTGTGCAAAATGCAACTTTCTTTAATATTCCATAATGATCTAATTTCTAGTTTGGGCTCCCAATTCTCCAAGGTCAACATGAGGTCATGTCTAAATTTTGGGGGTCAGATATAAAGGTTAGGCGTTAAGAATGGGGTATGTGATTCTTGATGTTGCTTGCTCTCACATGCCTCTTCTGTGATGTCATGGTCCCATTGGGTTGATGGGACACACTGGTTTATCAGTGCATGTGTGTTGATGTGGCAGAGTCCCTTAGACTAGCCCATGTGGCTCCATCAGGTCCAGCTGTACTCACTGCTACTTCCTTCTCTCTAGAAGTCATGAAGTCATTCTTCTGTGGCCCAGGGATCTCAGTGCTGCTGACTGTGGGGCATCTAACCTAAGGATTTGCCCTTCTGCCCAGAATTCTACCTCAACAGACAGGCTAGAGGGGTCTTGCCTTTGGGAGGCTGCATGACTCCATTCTGCCCACTTCTCCCCCATCAATCTGCAAGAATGTCTTCTGCTTGTCAACATTTGATCTTTGCCCAGTATCCAAAGCCCAAACTGCTCTACCCTGAGAAGGGAAAATCAGGGAGAACATTTATGCCCTGCTTCCCAACCTGTCACAAACATCCCCCGAGTAAGTAAGCGCAGGGGACAATCTCACTGAAGGGAGCAGGAAGAGAGTTAGCCAGACAAAAGGCAGGAGGGAGAAAGGTGAATTTCCAGGAGAATGAATATGAACTTCTCTCTCAAAAATTTTATACCACCGCATCATTACCACTTCTCTGTAGATAATTTACCATGTTCCATATCTAAAATAGCACCGTGCTTAAATAAGCACTTAACAGACAATGATGATCAAAAGAAAAAGCAGGCATGTCACAGAATACTGAATTGAAGTCAGTGATGGAAACTTGATAAGGATTAGGCATATAATCCTTTGCATTCCAAACCACATCACCAGAAGATAATTTACATCCTGCAACGTATACCTCTAGCACTAGATTCAGCTGTAATATCCCAAATGAGGTTGCTGCTTTTCAAACTCTAAGAGATGAAAGAATTCCACTGAAACTTCTGCCTAGCATATTATCAGTAGGACAGAAATATGAAAAAGCCTGGTACTTAGCCCAGTTTCAAGTTTACAAAGATGCCCAGACTCAAGATAGAGTGCACTGGTCAGGACTCGCTAAGGTACAACTGGCAGAACTCCACCTCAAATTGACCGAAAGCCTACGAAAATTTATTTTTCATGTGACTGAAACATGTAGAGACAGTGCAATCTTCTGAGGTGGTTTGATCCTGAAATTACAATGTCGATATAATGTAACAGAAGGAATGGCCTGAAAAAATGGCAAAAATATTTTGTGTCTTTAACACATTCTGCACTCCTTCATGAGAACTAAAGCCTGCATCCCTGCCTCAGGCCAGCAGTTGGGAGAGGCAAGGTAACACTTTTGTTATTTGTGCAACCAGAGATGGCCCGCCCTGGACCTGGTGAAGGGATATTCTGAGTAAAGGTCCCAAGAATGTCTTCAGCAGAGATGAGATGATCAGAATCATCACCTGGAGTTGAACAGTAATCGCCTGAACCTGAGGACCCATCTTTTAAAAACTCTATATTTATGCTTATAATTAGGACGCTGGCATTTCATACAGGAATCTCCATCCTCCTCCTTTGCCGAAAAGGTAATAAAGTTTCTTTCCTTCTCCTCAAAACACTGTTCTCATTCTTCTGATGTGGCCTCTAGGACAAGTGGCTGAGCTTTTGATAATAATAACAGTGGCCTTGCTTTCTCCAAGGGCCTCTTGCCTCTGGCTTTCTCTGTGTCAGTCTTATCCTCCAAGTTGCTGCCAGGACTAGATTTATTTAGTCAGCAAGTATTTATTAAATGTCTTTGCTTTCGTCAGAATGTGTCCTTCCCACATTCATGTATTCAAACTTAATCTGCAGCGTGATAGTACCGTGTTTCCCTGAAAATAAGACCTACCCATAAAATAAGCCCTAGCAGGATTTCTAAGCATTTGCACAGTATAAGCCCTACCCCGAAAATAAGACCTAGTGATGGGCGTGGCTGCGCAGCGCATCTGCACAACCCATGCATTTCGTCTCGGAGCGGTAAAGAAGATGAGCAGCCCTTCTCATCTGCCCCATCATGATAGCTACTATCCCAGAGGTGACCGGAAAGGTGCGAGCAGCCCCACCAACAAGGTCACCTCCCCCTGTCAGGTCCCAGCCATCCTGTGCGTGCTGCAAGCTGAGGCTTTGAGGAGAAAATAACACATCCCCTGAAAATAAGCCCGAGGGTGTCTTCTTGAGGAAAAATGAATATAAGACCCTGTCTTATTTTCAGGGAAACACGATAGTAAGAGGTTGGGGTCCTTTGAAGGTGATTAAGTTATGAGGGCAGAGTCCTCCCAGATGGGATTGGTGCCTTATGAAAGAGCTTGAGGGGAGGACTCCCTTCCTTCCGTCTCTTCCAACACCTGAGAACACAGCTTCTGTCCCCTCCCGAAAGGATACAGCAATAAGGTGCCACCTTGACATGGCAAGCAACCCTCCCCAGACAGACACTGACCCTGCTGGGTCCTTGATCTTGGCCTGCACAACAGTGAGAAATAATTTTTTGTTCTTTATCAATTACCTACTATCGACATTTGGTTATAACAGTATGAATGGATTAGGGCGTTCTCTACTATGCTGGGTATTATTCCATGTTTTGGGGATACAGAAGTGAACTAGTGAGATGAAGCATACGTTCTGGTAGGAGAGATGTGCATATACACAGAGAAAACAGATATAAAGTAGGGTGTTAGTTCAATAAGCACTCTGAAAAAAAATAAAATAGGGCAAAGAGAGCATCAGGAATGCTACTTCTCTCTCTGAGGAAGAAACGTTTCATCTGAGTCCTAATTAAAGTGCAGGAGCTGCAAGAACTCTAGAAGAGAGGCCATGTGGCATGCTGCAGGGCCAGGGGCAGGGCCAGTGCAGCTGGACTCCTCTGAGCAAGAGGAAGAGCAGTGTGAGACAAGGAAAGAGAGGAAGCCAAGACACAAAGGTAGAGATTTGAGAGGACTCGCTACAGACATGAGCTATTCATATGGGGTGGTAGGGCAGGAAGCCAATAGAGGATGTGAGCAGGAGAGTATCTGACATGTTTTAAAAGGACCACTATCCTATGTGCAGAATAGTCAGTAGGGGTGAAAAAGCAGAAGCAGGGAATACAAGTAGCAGGTTGAATAGGGTCCCTTCAAAAAGATAGGTTCAAGTCCCAACCCCTGGAACCTGTGAATGTAACTGTATTTGGAAAAGCAGGGTCTTTACAAATGGAATTAAGTATCTCAAGATGAGCTCATTCGGGATTTAGGATGGGCCCTAAATCCCACAGCAGGTGTCTTATAAGAGAAAGGCAGAGAGAGCTTTGGCACACAGACAGAGAGACGCAAGCCACGTGAAGACGGAGGCAGATGCTGGAGCTATGCTGCCACAAGCCAAGAAACATCTGGGGTCATTCGAAACTGGAAGAGGCGAGGAATGATTCCCGCCTCAAACTTCTGGAGAGAGGATGGCCTTGCCGACACCTTGATTTCTGATTCCTGACCTCCAGGACTGTAAGAGAATAAATTTCCGTTGTCTTGATCCACCAGATTTGCGATGATTTGTTACAGCATCCCTGGGAAACTGGTACAGAGGCTATCATAGCATCCAGGCAAGAGATGGCTAGTGGCTGGGACAAGGGTGCTGGTGGTACTGATGGCGAGACATGGTTGATTGAGTTTACAAATTGAAGGTGATGCTGAAAAAGAAGAGTTTACCAGAACTAATAGGATTTGTTACTCTATTCTCATCCAGAACAAAAAGAGAGTCTCTCTTCCCACAATCCTCAAGCCATCTGCCCCTCTTGAAGGCAGCCCGCAACGCTCTGGGAAAATTGACTCCATCTCCAGGTCTGGGGTAGGTTTAAGTCATTCCCAGCCAAAAGTTTCCACTAACGTGGTATAGAAATGGGCACTTTGAGTGCTGAGTTCCTGACCTCCTCAGCCCTCATGGTGGCCACAAGGACCTAGGTCACTTGCAGTCTCCATGATTAGTCATTTCTAGCCCCAAGGCTTCCAACCTCATCCTTATCTTACAGTGCCATCAAAGAGTCTCATTTCTAATGTGTGCCTTAATGCAAAAAAGAAAATAGGACTGCTGATAATCCCCAACTCCATCAGGAATTGAAGAACCCAAACCTAAGCCAATGAGCTCATAGCATTCTGTTACCGGTCAGGGGTGAGTTTGTCATCAAGGGGAAGAACTTCTATTTCATGGCTATGCAGAACAGTCTCTCAGTCTCTCTCTTTGTCTCTCTCTCTCTTTGTCTCTCTCTCTCTTTCTCTCTCCATGAACAAAGAAACACGTGCTCCTATTTCTACGGGTAGCCACCTTGTGACTCAAGGAAACCAGACAAAGGTAAGTGACACAGCAAGAATGATACAGAAAGAGACCTGAAGCCCTGACCAGTCTACTCCACACTTCCTCTGGGCTTTCAGCTATATAAGCTAACTTTTTTTTTTTTTTTGCCATTTTTTGTTTTAATTTTAAACTGGTTTGGGTTAGGTTTTCAATTACTTCCACCCCAAAGCATTCTGAAAAATCTAGTGCCTACCTCAGAATCACAGAGGCAAAAGGGATAGGTCCACTATAACTGCTTTAGTCTAATCAAGGGCCACTTCTGGAATGGGGAAGGGATCAACCTCATTCAAATCATGCAGCTAAAATGTCCAACCACAATGTAAATTCATTTGTATAATTTTTAAATGATACATTACTTTATGACATTTTTCAATTATGAAGAGAAACATGGGCTTGAAAGAAGTACTTACTACATAGCATGTTCAAAAAAACTATTGGGAATAAGAGAGAGAATACTATTTTATTATCTCAATTCTTATGCTCTAAGGAATGGATCTAGGTAATCTCTTTAGGTTCGATGAGCACCAGATCCATCAAAAACTATTGCATAGACTGAGTGCCTTCATTTCTATAGGTATAAAAGGTTTTTTTCCTGGCTGTTAACTTGGGAAAGGACAATCAAGTCAATAGGGAAATGTTTAATGTCAAAACAAACTGACAAATACAGAGCCACCAGCAGCATGTTTGATTTCATCCAATTTGACTTCTCATCCTCAAGCCACTTATCCCTGTCAAGACACACAATGAGGTTTTGGGTCTTACTACTTACTACTTCCCATGCTGCTCTGGGAAGGAGAATCTAGTAGAAAACTACAAATTAGCCATTCACAGACAAATTTAGCCCACAGATGTGTTGTTTCATATGCACTGTGGATATTACTACAGCGATCATTGTTATTGAACCCATACTAAAAAACAGGAGGTTCACATAAAAATCTGGAAGCTCAATTGTAATTTTTCAAAAGCTGGAAGCTCAACTGTAATTGAGTCTATAGTCCCATATGGTAACAACTGCCTACAGTGAGCCCACAAGTTTCAATTTTCTATACTCCTCACCAAACCCTATTATCTCTCTATAATTCGTCCTGTATGTTTCCTCTTTAGCCCCCGCAGGCATTTGTGTTTGTAATCCTGATCTGGAGGCTGTGGGTGTTGGGGGCCACTGCTATATCTCTGTGATTTGGGGAGACATTTATTCTTACTGCAGAGCTCCCACCACATTCGGTCATTGTTGTCACTATCAGTTATCCCAGACCTCCTTTTTCTTCCCTCTTATCTCAGATGAATTGAGTCTTTGCAACATAAAGAATTCTTACTGCTACACTGAAGATAGGTTCCACGAGCTTCCATGAGGATCAACACTGGTGATGAAGCTGCCCCCAAAATGTCACTCTAAGGCTGTGATGAGGAGAGATCCATCCCAGCCTCAATGGGAAGCATGTGACTACTGGTTCTACCAAAGACCTAGTGCCAGGATTAGAGCTACGATGAACACGGGTCCTGGAATGGAAATTAGCACTGCTGATAAGAGGGAAGCAAGGAAGGAATCCAGGAGGTACCAAACAATGACATTAAGTACTTTGAAGGAATAAAGCATTCCCTTCCCAATTTTCCATAGCAGTTTCCCTTACCTAATAAAGACAGATTTTGTAAGGGGACTCTCCTTAAACTGGCGACTTTGTTCTCCTCTTTTTGAGGGCCCAAGCTACAGCTTTCACATTTTCTCTTTTATTTGACTTCGTAAACAATCTGAGGCAGTTATCATTAACCCTTTGAAAAATGAGAACTTTGGGACAGAGCAGTCCATTGGCTCAGCCATAATTTCATTTCCTTGCAAGAAGCTCCAAATTAGAATTGAGCTCTGCAGACGCTACCCATTGCTCTTGCCACTAAATCCTGCTGTTTACTCCTTCACCCTCCTCCCTAAATAGAAGTACTGCACTGCCATGTTGTTTTGTATTTTAGTAGTTACATTTAAAGGGAAAGAACATGTAATTGTGGGTGTTTTGTTTTTTTTTACTGATACATAATAATTGTACTTACTTGTGGGGCACATGTAATATTTTGATACATGTATACAATGTGTAATGCTCAAATCGGGGTAGTTGGGATATCCATTACCTCAAGCATTTATCATTTCTTTGTGTCGAGAACATTCTAAATCTTCTATTCTGAAATATACAATAAATTATTTTTTAAGCAAAGCGTAATAAAAACTTGCTTTCTTTTCCCTGAAATGGTCTTGATTGTATTATAAAACACTAAAGCATATGGATGTGCCATCCTTAATATAGGAAAAAAAAATGCTCCTAAAACATTTTATGGGGACAAGGGCTTTAAGTAACATTTTTATTAGTAGTATCAAATTGACTTAGCCACTTTATTCTACCTCACTCAGAGACAATGGCATGGCAGAGTTTAGGAGCACAGTTTCAGGAGCAAAAATGACAATACTAACCCCTTTAACATAATGGTTTAATTGACTGAATTGACCAGCCACCAAATTTGCACTGAGCAAATTTTCTGAGCACAGATGAATTAAAATAGGGAACAAAAGTTAATAATATTTATTTAAGTGTGAGGGATAAAAGAAAAAGAAAGTCACTCACACCGACTTTGTTCAGAACTTTGATGCAGTTACTACCTGACCATCGGAACGACGCCCGCATGGACCACAGGAAGAAAGGCCACTGACAGAGGTCTGAACTGAGGTCTTAGATTTCAAGTAAACCTCAGTAACGCTGTCATTTTAAACAGAGTAGAAGGCATTGGGTAGAAATGACGATTAGGTTGAAGATTCAAAATCTAATTCAAACAATTTTCCACAGAATTAACAAACTCTCCAGTTTTAGCTCTGATTTCTAAGACAGTTTCCTTCTGTGACACCACATTCAAAGATCCATGAAGCAGCCTTTTTTGGATTTCTTTCACATTCCTCTAGCAGATCCCACAGTGTTCAAAGGAGCCACAGCCAGAATTGGCACAGTGGTTTCCGGTATTTTCCTTGTATCTGAGGAGAAACAGGTTGTAAGGGACTAATCAAATGCTGTCCTCGCAAGAGCAGGGGACAGAAGCGCAGGGAAGGAAGGCACTTCCTGCCAGCCTCCACTCCCCCTCCGCCGGCCCTCACGCACCTGCAGTGGCCCCCAAACCCCAGAGGCTGGAATCAACATGGAGAGAATCCAATTAATATTTGTGAGTAGACAAAGTGAAATCTTCATAAAATAGAAGAGTAACCTGGATTTGTGCTTTTTCGTGGGGGAAAAAAAATCATTAGGATAATTGACTAATATATGACAAGCTGCAGCTGGTTTGCCTCCCGCTGGATCCTGGGTTTGCCTCGTGCAGAGAAAACCCCAAGAAGTCGTTCAAATATGTCACTCATCCCTCTTGTGACAGCTTTCGCTAAATAGTTGGGGTAGAGAGGCTCTGAATGGGGCTTTTTATTTTTTCTCTCAAGCCATTCTGCATTTGCAAAATCGAGTTATTTTCAAATGAGGGGATTTTAACTTTTTACTAAAAGTCTTCGAGAGAACTATGCCCTGGGAGGAATGGGACTTCCCTGGAATTAGTCTAGGGACTAAAGGGGTGCTACCCAGGCTCTTTCATGCCTGTTTGGATACACTCTGATCCCCTGGGAATGGAAAGGCTGAGGGTAGGAAGGAAAGCTCCGGGTGTCCTCATGACCACTGTCAAAAGCCAACAGGAGGTAAATACCCGATGAAGAAGGCAAGACTGTTATGAGGTTGACAGGCATAGAGTTGATTGTAGACATTTAAAAAAATGGAGAAAAGGGAACAAAAAAGAACAACACTGGGGAATGGAGACCCTGTGTGACTTCAACTAAAATACCGAAGATAGCACACACTCCATTGAGACATAAAATTTAGAATAGTAAATGCATTTATGGAAAAAGAGTGAAAAAAATCCCACGTTGCATGACTAGCAGTGAAGGACGAAAGGGTGGGAGATAAACCCAGAAGGTGTCCATCCAGTGTGTCTTCACGTTCCGAGTTGGAAGAACTGAGCTTGGAGTGTCCCACCGCAGAGAAAACTTCTTAACAATTGCCTATCCATCACAGACTGATACTTCTGTAAAAGAAATCGAAAATGAATTATTAGGAAAACAATTATGTACTTGGATGCTGTGGCCACTTCAAATTACTGTAAAAATGTGATATTTTTACTCTTGATTTCTCTGCTGTTCTCATTTCAAACCAGTAACACACAGTTCAAAGGTGGTCTGTGTGGACCACATTTTGACCAGCACTGGTTTACTCTACAGACACAAAAAAGCATTGCTCTTCCAGAGAAGCCTGGGCACCAACAACAGAGGTAAAGCCTTAAGCTCGAGGGAGAGAGATGGTGCAGAAAATGAGACAGGTAGGAATTTTGTTAAAACAGAAAAGATACCACAGAAAATAGTCAAGTGACCCAAAGATGCCCAGAGAGGAGCTGGGGAGAGCAGGTAGGAAGCGTAAATCACAGGTGAGTACATTGCCCGTAACAGCAATTTCAGGGGCAGCAGGCAGATGCCCTTGGCATTGCCTGGGTGGTGGTTTTGCCTAGTCCCTGCCTCCAACCCAGAGTCTGAGCCTCCCTGATTCAGAGCTGGGCAGCGCTGCTCGAAGCTCTGCAGAAATGAAGAAGCCACCACCTATGTCTGCCCAGAGGTGGAAGAAGGCTCTGCCCATCTCACTCACCCAAGAAGGTGCCCATCACCGCCCTGTATCTGTTTTCCCAACGTCCTGAGTCACATGTTGTCTCTTAATTTTACTTATGTCTTTTGGAAGCTTCACAGCGTCTCCGTTTATTAAATCTTCTTTCTGCTTCTTCCCAGAAACTCCTCTTTAAAAACACATAAACAGTTCAAAGTGAAAATTTGCTGTGGTTGATTTATAATTCATTCTGGAAGAGCAGCTTTTAAAAAGACAGAGGGAATTAAGCTGAGAGTTAGGCTGGAGATGTACGCGCCTCCCTCGGCTTTTGAATTAGATGTGTTTAATGGGAACATGGACACTAGGGCTGTGAGTAGTGGAAAAATCTATTGGCCCTGCTGACACTAAACATTCCAGCTGCGAATGGGATTCATTTTGGAATACATAAAGCGAATGAGCCTGGACAGGCTTTGAAGAACTCTTAAAAAGAGCTGGCCTCTCCCTACCTTCATCAGTTCACCAGGTATCTCTTCTGTTGAAACATTGCTCTTTCTCAAAGAGAAGCTCAAATCCCAGAGCCCTTCATTGTAGCCATTGGTGGAAAGTAATTTTGAAATTTTCATTGCAATCCCTATTGAGGGCCAATACTCCCTCCCAACGTTCACAGCTGGGGGATTCCACCTGCTTAGCACGTTCTGCTCCTGCAGCCCCATGCCAGGAACCATTAGCCCCAGGTAGAAAGCAAATACCAATAAGGACTCCTTGAACTCGAAGACTCCAGAGGGGAAGCAGTCTGCATCCTCCTTCAGCTGCATTGTTTTTAGTGGTATTAGCAAAACTACCAAAGCAAAGAGAAAGTTTTTGCAGAATTCTGTTAGGAGAATGGAAATCAAGCTGGAGATGACATGGTGAAGGGAATGTCAAAAACATAACTTTCAAGAGTCTGTTTCAGCAATTCACCTTTGATTAGAGTAAAAACACTTCCAACTGCTATGCATGAGGCAGTTTCTGACAAGTTTATCTATTTTATTTAAAAGAGGTTCAAAATGATTTTAGAAGACAAAGTCAGCTTCTAGAAGAAAAAGAACAGTTTCTATAATAGTGTCATCCTTTCATATCTTTAGTTGAGAAGAACCGCCTCAAAGAATAATACCCCTGGTTCATGCAGTCCAGGATTCTGTGTTTCTGTGTTTGATGGTGACACCCAGGGACAGGCCTGGAAGAGCTTAGATGTGCTATTTAAGGTCACTCTACTAGGGCAGACCATTCCTAGCTTCTCCAAGGAGACTCGGTCTTTGGGAAAAGCATGTACACCTTATTGGAGTCCATTTATACCTCTGCTCATTACTATCTCTTGGTGTTTCATATATTTAAAAGATTGGTTTCTGCTCTGAGTAGTAATTATGTTTACTTTTTTAGTGTTTTGAGGTTTAATAAACAAGTCAATCTTTTTACCTTATGTATTCCTTCCCAGAATTTATAAATTTAAATCATGTCTCCTTAAAGCCTTCAACTCTCCAGGAGGGAAAAAAAGTCTTTTTAATTTTTTTCAAGCATGGCATCCTAGCCTTCTCATTTTAGTTACCTTTCTATGGAACTTTTCTGGTTACAGTACTCAGAGATTAAACATATGCATTAACATTATGATCGTACCTCTCATGAGCTCTGTAGTCTTGGGCAACTCTTATTTTACAGAGTTGGAAACTTCTTCACAGTACATTAGGTCTGCATTTCCTATGAGCAATCTATTCTCCCTTCTGAGCAGGTCACTCTTGATGTAGTGAGAGAAAACATAGACACACACCCCCTACAGGCCCCTGTGCTATGAAGCTTCATTTACAGTATCTGTTTTTTTTGTGGTTTTTTTTTTGAGACAGATTCTCACTTCGCTGTCCAGGCTAGAGTGGGTGTGTCAGCCTAGCTCACAGCAACCTCAAACTCCTGGGCTCAAGCAATCCTCCTGCCTCAGCCTCCCAAGTAGCTGGGACTACAGGCACGCGCCACCATGCCCGGCTGATTTTTTCTATATATATTAGTTGGCCAATTAATTTCTTTCTATTTATAGTAGAGATGGGGTCTCGCTCAGGCTGGTTTTGAACTCCTGACCTCGAGCAATCCGCCTGCCTTGGCCTCCCAGAGTGCTGGGATTACAGGCGTGAGCCACCGAGCTGGCCTACAGTAAGTATCTCTTTTAATTCTGAAAAGATGAATAGGGGATGTATTTTACCAGCCTCATTTTACAGTCAGGAAACTGAAGCTCTAAAAGACAAAGTAAATTGACCAGAACTATACAGCTAATGAGAGGGATAGCCATGATGTCAAGCCAGGGTCCTCTGGTCTCTATTTAATTTTTGTTTCTTTAATGCATTAAAAAAATACATATAGTTTAAGAAATAACTACAGATAAACAAAATGACACCATTAGTCAGATCAAAAAATAGAATAATGCCAGCAACTTACCAAAGCCCTGCGAGTACCCCTCCAATGATCACATCTACCATAGGTTTTTGCATTGTGGTTAACATGAGACTTATATAAAACACTTTAAACTTAAAATAGGCTATTTTAAGCTGATAACAGCTTAACTTTAATTGCAAACAAAAACTCTACACTTTCACTATTCCCCGAATCTTTTATGCTTTTAATGTCAAAATTTACCTTTTTTAATAATCTGTATCCCTGATGATGATTTTAATTTGCATTTCCTTGATGATGAATTATGTTGAGCATTTTTCCATACACCTGTTGTCCATTAGTATGTCTTCTTTTGAGAAATGTCTAGTCAGGTCTTTTGATCATTTTTATTATATTTTATTTTATTTATTTATTTGCTTATTTGTTGACACAGAGTCTTGCTCTGTTGCCGAGGCTAGAGTGCCGTGGCATCAGCCTAGCTCACAGCAACCTCAATCTCTTGGGCTCAGACAACCCTCCTGCCCCAGCCTCCTGAGTAGCTGGAACTACAGGCATGTGCCACTACACCCAACTAATTTTTTCTATTAGTTGCCCAACTAATTTTTTCTTTTTTTTTTTTTTTCCAGTAGAAATGGGGGTCTCACTCTTGCTCGGGCTTGTCTCAAACTCCTGACCTCAAGAGATCCTCTCGCCTCAGCCTCCCAGAGTGCTAGGATTACAAGTGTGAGCCACTACACCTGGCCAATTTTGCCCATTTTAAAACCAGATTATTTGGGGGTTTTTTTTGCTATAGAGTTGTTTGAGTTATTTATATGTTCTGGATATTAACTCTTGTCAGACACAAAGTTTGCAAATAATTTCTCCAATTCTGTACATTGTCTCTTCATTCTACTGATTTTTTCCTTTGCTGTGCAGAAGAAGCTCCTTAGTTTAGTGTGATCCCATTTGTCTATTTTTGCCTTTGTTGTCTGTGCTTTGGGGGTCTTAATCCAAAAAAATCCTTGCCCAATCCAAAGTCATGAAGCATTTTCTGTATGTTTTCTTCTAGTAGCTTCATAGTTTGGGGTCTTATATTTAAGTCTTTAACCCATTTAGAGTTGATTTTTGTATGTGGTAACAGGGGTCTTGTTTCATTCGCGCATGTGAATATCCAGTTTTCCCAGCACCATCCTTCATGATTTACTGTAATTACAGTTGTTTTTAATAATTTTGTCTTTTAAACTCCAATAGTACAAATAAAATTATTTTATATACCATACACTTACAGTTTTAGAGTATTTGGAATATGACTACATATTACTTACATCATTGAGATTTTTTTACTTTTATTTCATGTTATTAGTAATTGGCTGTTTATTTCAATTTAAAGAACTCTCTTAGCAACTTCTATACAGTGGGCCTACAGATGATGAATTTCCTTAGCTTTTGTTTGTGTGGGACAGCTTTTTTGCTTCCTCATTTTTGAAGGACAGCTATGCTGGATAAAGTATTCTTGGTTGACAGGTTTTTGGGTTGTTTTTTTTTTTTTTTCCTTCAGCACTTTGAATATATTATCTCACTCTCTCCTGGCTTGCAGGGTTTCTGCCAAGAAATTCTCTGATAGCCATATTGAGATTTCCTCAAATGTGATATGCTTCTTGTCTCTTCTTGCTTCCAGTGTTCTTTCTTAGTCTTTGATTTTATTTGATAGTGGTGTATCTTGTTGAATTCCTCTTTGGGTTGAATTTGATTGGAGACCACTGAGCTTTCTGTACCTGGATGTTTTCATCTTTCCCTATATTGGGGGAATTTTCATCCATTATTACCTCAAATATGCTATCTGGGACTTTTCCTCTCTCTTGTCTTTCAGAAACTCCTAATATCTATAGGTTAGCTTTCTTAGTGGTGTCCCATAGTTCCCACAGGATTAATTTTTTTTTTTTCTTTTTTCTCTTTGCTCCTGACTGGACAATTTCCTCTCTTCAAGTTCATGAATTCTTTTTTCTAATTGATCAAGTCTGCTTTTGAAGCTTTCTACTACATTTTTTAGTTCAGTTACTATATTCTTCACCTATAGAATTTATACTTGGGTTTCTAATTGTTTCTGGGGTTTTTTTTATCAAAATTCACATTTTTTATAAATTATTTTCCAAATTTCATTTAATTTTTTATCTGCATTTTCCTGTAGCTCCCTGAACTTCTTTAAGAGGATTATTCTAAATTCTTTGTCAGCTATTTCATAGGTGTCCTGATTTCTTCAGGACTCATTATGGGAGCTTTATTAGTCTCTTTAGGTGATGTCACATTTTCCTAATCTTTCATAATCCTTGTGTCTTTGCATTGGTGCCTGTGAGTTTGAGGAAATGGCCATTCCTTCTAGCCTTAGCTAGTATTCTTTGGTAGTGGTGGACTTTCACTATTTAGTCTGGACTGACTGATTCATATATCCATAATGCATAAGGAATTCTTACAAGTCAATAATAAAAAGACAGGGGCTAATGTCAACAAGATGGTAAAATAGGAAATTCTCTAGATCCACTTCCACTAGAAATCCAACTAGAAACTATTCACATACAATAGTGGCTGATTCTGATTCAGCCAGTTGGTGGCAACCTCAGAAAGGTAGACCTTGCTGTTGTCTTCTTTAGTTGGGATGAGCTATTAACTGTGCTCTGGGATCAAGTGGAACACAGGGTGTGCTCTGCAGTCTGGTGAAGTCACTTGCTGGACCCTGCAGTAAGGTGGAGCTATTAGCTGGGCTCTGTAATCACCTCTGGTTAGGCTATGTTGTAGGTTGTCTTCCCTGGGTGGCCAGTACTGCAATTAGGGATCTACAGGTGGGCAGGGCCATGTGCTGGGCTCCAAGGTTGAGTAAGGTCTTTAGAATTGCTACTCAGAGTGGGAAGGCCCAGAGGCTATGCTCCACAGACATGCATGGGCACAGGCTTGATTCTTATCCTAGGGTAGCCTTAAGCAGAGTACCAGAGCTTAGTGCATTAGCTGCTTGGCCACTGGGCTTGGACAGGGCCTCACACTTCCTCTGTGGTTAATCACTCCCCTGCCCCTGCTTTCCAGCTGGACAAAGGGGAGTTAAGGAGCTTAATGGGGCTTGGCTGAGTTGAAGCTTGGCAGCTGGGACCAGGTGCAGCCAGATGCTTCCTTTGCAGATAATTACTGACTTGCCCCATCTCATGACCTGGGAAAGTTTCAAGGAGAGTACTAGCACTCAGTGTGGAAGCTGGTCAGGAATTTGACCCTGGGAGACCCATGCACCATGCTTCCTGCAATATTATACTGTTGGTTAGCCTCTCGTGATATGCCTCCAACTGGCTGGAATGCAGAGCAACTGCCAAAATCTCTGTGCTGGTACCTGTGAGCACCATCCCTGTTCTTAATGTCTAACTGACCCCAGGTGATCTAGCCCTGTCTATACACTCAGTGTTTCCTGTGGGGTAAGATAAGAGAGTGCCTCCTGTGAATGGGCCCTACACTAGTGGGGAAGCTGAATGGTCACCTTCAACTCTCTTCTCCCTCTATAAGACCTGTGGGGCCTGGGAAAGCAGCTGTGCTGGCTTGGGGGAGAGACAATGTGATCAAAGTGAAACTGCTCCTCTTACCCTTTATGTGCTGCTATTCTCAGTTCTGTGGCACAAGATGTCTTAGCCTTACTCGTGACTTCTAGGATATTCACAAGAGTATTCTTGTATGTGAATAGTTTCTAGTTGGATTTCTGGTGGAAGTGGATCTAGAGAATTCCTATTTCACCATCTTGTTGACATTAGTCCCTGTCTTTTTATTATTGACTTGTAAGAATTCCTTATGCCTTATGGATATAAGTCTCTTATCAGATATAGGACTTTAAAATATTGTTTTTCCATTATATGGATTGTCTTTTCACTTCCTTAATGGTATTCCTTGGGAAAAAGTTATAAATTTTGATGAATTCCAAATTATTAATAGCAATCTTCCCTTTTATCACTTGTGCTCTTGGTGTCATATCTAAGAAATTATTACCAAACCCAAGATTATGAAGATTTACTCCTGATTTTGTCTAATATTTTTATAATTTTAGCTTTTACATTTAAGTCTATGACCCATTTTAAATTAATTTTTATGGCATAAGGTAGGGATCCAAATTCATTATTTTGCATGTAACTATCCACTTGCCCCAACACCATTTGTTGAAAAGATTTTTCTTTTCCCCATTGAATTATATTGGCCTTTATCTATAATATTTTGTAATGGTAAATTTGAGAGTCCATAAAAATTCTACTTATGAGTGTGGTTTATTGTTAGGATACCTATAAAAATAGAAATTCACTTACATTTAAATATTTCTGCATATATAATGTTTTAATAGAGTAAATATACATATAAATGCATATTCCATAAACTAAGATGATAGCAGGATAGTGTTGGTTAGAATTGCTATTTCCTGTGGTTGGGGTGGATGGAAGAGCTATTGAGAAATCATCTGAAATAATAAAAGCAAATCCTCTCTCAAAGCAAGAGGGACAGATTACAGGGAAAATGGAAGACACATACATTAATGGGAGAAGAGAAGACCATCATCTTTGGTGAGAGTTTAATGGCCAGAATTGATAGAACAAGACCTATTACTTCATAAGTCGGGCTGCATCCAACTGAGGATTGTGTCCAAAAAAAATAGTTTAATCTCTCTAGTTATGTTCCATTTGTACTCTTAAGGAGTGTCCTTATTGGTCCATTCATTCACCTCTGAGCCTCAGAAAACTGTGTAGGTTTGTAATATTAGCTATTAAAATCAGAATCCTCCAAGTCAAGAACCAGCTAACCTAGGCATAAGTTCCTTCCCTTTACACGGCTTCCTTTTCTGCTGTTAATTTTCTGAACAAATAGAGTTGGAGAGAGGAATGAGTAACCTTTTAAAGACTTCTTTTGTCCTTGTTCCTTAAGTATCCTTGGTATAAAACTCTCAGTTAAATAAGAAAAAATTAGGAAGTTTAATTAGGTTTTTTGAAATCTAAGTGCAAAATAATCCCTAAGAGCATTATCTCACCCTTGTCTGCATTAAAATTCATCTGCCACTTGTCGGCCCACTTAAACAGTCTTTTAAGATCTCTCTGTCATCTATCTCCATCTGCTTGGCTCTTCTAGTTTTACAACTTCTGCAAACATGAAAACTTCACAACTTTGGAATCCCAGTAAAATCATTCATTAAGAATAGTCCTACCAATAATGAGACAAATTGGATCTTAGATTGGGGTGCAGAGAAAGTATAAATGACATGTTGAAGGACAATTGGGAAAAATTTTAATATGGACTATTTGCTAGATAACTTCATTACATCAGTCTTAAATTGCTTGATTGTGATAATTATGTCATGCTTATATAAGAGAATATCTTTGTTCTTGGAAGATAAATGCTAAAGTATTTAAGAGTGAAATGTCATGATGCCTATGACTTACTTTAAAATGGTTCAGAAAATATAGATTAAACACATAAGTAGACAGATATGTAAAAATTGTAGCAAATATGCAAAATATTTCATTTGAAATTGACATCGTTGCAGATCTAAAATGGTTGAATATCAACAATTGCATATGGTTCAACTTAGTAGAGGAAGAGTATCTAAGTAAATCTAATTCTGGGTTTGTCAACCTCATGACTATTGACATTGTTTTAATTCTTTATTGCAGAGGGAGGCTGTTCTATGAATTGTAGGATATTTATCAGCACTCATGGCCTCTGCCTACCAGATACAAGTACCACCCTCAATTGTGACAACCAAGAATGTCTCCAGACATTGCAGAATGTCTCCTCGGGGCAAAATCACCACCAGTTGAGAACCATTGATCTAGAGAAATATATATGGACATATAAATAAGGGGTACTTTTTTTTTTTCAACTTTTCTGTAGACTTAAAATTTTTCAGAATAAAAAGTTAGGAAAACAATAATAAATAAAATAATATACAGGGCCAGGTGTCTCATGCCTGTAATTCTAGCACTTTGGGAGGCCGAGGTAGGATGATCACTTGAGGCCAGGAGATTGAGACCAGCCTAAACAATAGTGAGAGCCCATTTCTACAAAAAATAGAAAAAATAGCCAGGCATGGTGGGCTTGCACCTGTAGTCCCACATACTCAGGAGGCTGAGGCAGGAGGATCACTTCAGCCCAGGTGTTTGCGGTTGCAGTGAGCTATAATAATGTCACTGCACTCTACCCAGGGTGACAGAGAGAGTGTCTCAAAAAAAAAAAAAAAAAAAAGAAAAACAAGGGAGAAAAAATCTGTTTCTTAAAGACACAAGGCCGTATTTTTTTTTTCTATGTTCCAGGCAGAGTGGAACAGGTCAGTTCCCACAAGTGGGGAAAAACACAAGACCATATTTTTAAAAGTCTTTTTTCTCTCTTCCACTATTTTTGAATCACTCACATCATCCAACCTACCCTGTCTCCACACCCCATTTGTTCTCACACACTGTTACTTACATTTGCCAAGACATTAAAAATTATGTCAGTTGTAGGAGAAGAAGGCAAAAGGGAAAACAAAACAGAAGATATATTCTTATTTGCTTTGAACTTTAAGCAATCTGAGGCCCCTCTGGAGAGAAAAATATAAGACTGAGGAGGGAACTATCTAGAGCTCCCAAAGCAATGACTAGCGAAAGAGGAGATTCCACCTTTAGGTGAGAGAAACACCTTCAAACCTGGACATCAAGTGTCTTTTCCAGGCAGTCTGAAATTTACACAAAATCTTCTCACAGTCATATTTGGGTCTGATCAGAATGTAACAGAAGTACCCAAAGGGTATTTCTTTCTAATGGTGTGGACACATAGAGTGATTTGTCAGAGCATAAAAGACTTAAGAGTGTCTTAAAGGAAAAGATAATATCACAGCTTAGGAGGGGTAAGAAAGAGAGAAAGGAGCATAAGGAGAGAAGGAAGATTATGTCAAGAGAAACAGGCATATGTGAGAAACCAGAGAATGGATAGGAAGGGGAATCTGCGATGGAGGAAATGTCCGAAAGCATGATGGAAACATTTTGTCTTTGGAAGGAGTGCTTTGTTAGATTTCTCACTTTTGGAAAACCCAACCTTAAATAAACCTGAAGTAGACAAAATGTTTTTATTTCACGCTATGATTTCCTAAGGTGTTAGTGAGTACCCGTTGCAAATCACACAATTCCAGACCCACAATATCCTCCCAGACTCCGATGAGTCAAAGCAATGACAAACAGTTGGAATTTCTGCCTCAGTAAAGTTTTCAAACTTTATAGCTTTTCTGAACATCACCAAGAAAAAAAATTGAAGAAGAGGAAGAAAAGAAATAGCTGGATGCCAAGGACATCCCCAAAGTAAACAGCAATTCTCTTTAAATGGGGAGAAAATAGTACTTTACTGCTCAAAGCTCTAGGTAGTTTCCCTCTTTGGGGAAAGATATGCGAACTCTAAAATATCTGCCCTGGCAACAGATTCATGAATCACAACAATTACCTGTTTCTTTTGGATATTGGATTTGCTAATTATCCACCAAAGTTTAGATTGGACAGCTGCTACCTGACTTCGTTTAATATCCAATACGGAATGCTTTTGGCAGAAAATTGGTTTCTCTTTTCCCACCAGGAAAATGGAAAATGAATTGGAAGATTTTACTAAGAATTAGTAAAATGTAAAAAAAAAAAAAAAAAAAAAAAAAAATACCCTGTAGCTCTAGGTGTTTGAGTCTTGGATTTAACTGTTGAAGGTTTAGTCACTGGATCAACGGAAAGAGCTGCTATAAGTGGATGATTAGTAGAAGTTGGAATAAAGATGGGAGGACTAATTGGTGAGGACTAGAAATGTTAGCAGGTTAAAAGAATAGCTTGTATGTTTTAATGAAATCTGTATTTAATTTTGGCATGTATCTGAGAGGAGACATCTGGAACTTGGGTGTTGGTGTTGAAATTACCAGTAGCATCTGTTCATCCTTAGTTTTAACCCTTAAATCAGAGGAAAACTACATTGTATTACAGATATGTGCGTAAAATAGTAGATGAAACTATGACATGCTTCATTTAATATGCAAGTATAAAAGAAGACTATAACAATTTTGTAATTTTAGTTTTGTGTTCTATTCCTACCCACTGACTAACATATGATTAATAAATGCTTTCATTTTCTCTAATATTTATTATTTGGGACTTACAGAAATATCAAATACAAAAGCCAAGTTTTCTATTTATTTTTTACTCAAGTAATTAACAGCTAGGAAAAGCTATGTAAGTTGGAGATTTGAGTCAGCAAATGCCCATAGGCTGTGTAGAAATTAGTCTACCTAAATTTTTTTTTAAAATCCTGAAAATATTTAGCATAATTCACCTGGACAAACCACTTAAAAGAAAAGATGAGGAGAATGGTTTGAGAAGTTTACAAAACAACTGTGAGAGAATAATTACTCTTGGGACATGTCAGTTAAGAAATTTCACATATCATTAGTGGAAAATACTCATTTCCCTTAACCCTTAGCAGAAAAAAGAAGTCTTGTTTATGGATGCACGTACAACCAATTTATTTATTTCCTAAAAGTGAATCCTTGCATTAAAAAAAAGGCACTCACTTTTTGTTGTAATAACTCTGCAACCATAAGGACAATTGAACAAAAGCAAAGTAGATGCTACGATAGTAATGGTGTTCAGCAAGTGGATACAAACTGGCAAAACAACAAAAGCAGCAAATCAAGATTTTCCAAGTGGCCCTTCCTCCCCCACCCTCCTTTCCTTCCTATCTTCCTAGCTTCTTTCTTCTTCATTTAAATACTTTCCTCTTTTCTATTTTTTGACATTTTGAAAGTTAATTTTGCTATTTATTTAAATTTTAAGGGACAGTTTTCAACCAATTATAGAATGTTAGTGCGTTGGTGTTTAAATAGTCCCACCCTATCATTTTCTAACTGAGGGTCAGAGAGGGTCCCACTCCACTAGCTTGTTGCAGAGCAATGATGAGTCTTGTTATAATTGCTACTGAGTTGTTTTCATTTATAGAAACTTTTTATATATACATATATAAATTTTAAACTTGTATTTTATGTTCTCCAGAAAATTTATACATTTTTCTAACAGAATCAACAGTATAAAGATGTTTTCAGTAAAGAATGATTATCTTTCCTCTCCATCCCAGTCTACTCTTAATCCCATCCACCCCAGGTTTCCAGTGTTAATAGACTTGTATGTTCTTTTTGCATAACCTTCTTCTTGTTATCACACACCCCATAAATATATGTGACAAGATTTTTTTTTTACATCTCATCCGTTTACATCAGTATTGAATCATAATATATACACTTTACACTCTTTGCTGTTTGCCTTTTCAACTTGACTGTATATCAAGGACAACTCTACAAATGTGTGTGAGTGTGTGTTCATACATTTTAAAACTTTATGCATATGCATAAATATGTAATTGCATATTAAGGGGTAAAACCATACATCTTAGAGAATTTTCAAAGTGGTATGCTTTTTCTTTCATTCATTCTTTCTTTATGTTGTCATTATTTGCCTCCTATTACCCTCTTCTTCTCTATCCTGAGGTCATCTGTTTTTATATATCCACACACATATACATATCTGTTTTTTTGGATTTCTACTTCTTATAATGATACAAACACACACACACACACACACAAGCACAGATACATACACACAAAATGGCATGCTTCTCTCTTCCCATTACAACACATACACACACACATTCAATTTGCCAGAAATTCTCTGATCTTGATTCCCCACTGTTAAAGTACAATTCTTAAAAAATTAAAAGCAGTACTCTCATACAAATTTACAACGAGCATAAATCAAAGATTTATTTAATTCATTAATGAGGGAACCAGCAAGATATTAAGGCTGCTTCAAAGATGGAAATCAAGAAACAAGGGTTTATACAATCAGGAAAGAGATACTAAAATGAGTTTGCTCCAGACCAGTTAGACACAAGACCAGTTAGTATCCTCCCAGGAAATGCAACCATAACCTTGGAGATCTTCTCTACCTGGCAGAAATCATTTGCTTCTAATGGACCAAAATTTGCAAGTTAACAAGTAACTTCACAGTATCTGTGTCCTAATCAATAGTAAGTAAAACAAATATGCATCTCCTTGTCTGGGCCTATTAGGCAATCTTCTAGTGTCATTGAAAAGACATGCAATCATCCTTTTGCCTTATTTCCTGGATTTGAATAATTTTTCTCAATACCAGGCTGACATCAGTAGACTATGGAACTGTGCCAAGCTTGAGTCACACCAGAAGAAAATTTACAGATTCTTTAGGATGACCAGTTCATGTTGTTTTTCCTCTTGTTAGTCATTATGACACCCTAGACCTGTCTTTTGGACCATTTAATTATGTAAAAGCTACACCCTTACTGGTTTCCTTTAAGACCATGGGCTCTTCTGTCATCCTTATTGGACATGAAAAGTAATTGCTCTAAATCTTTCACATAAAAAGCCTTCATATAACTGATGAATTTATTATTACTGCAAATAAATTTAATAGTTGTAATGATCTAAAAAATTAATGTTAATTAGCACTTCTCACTGACCAACATGAAAGAACTTTCTAGTGTGAGGTTTATATTTCAAAGTTTCACTAACTCACTTCATTTTTGCAGCAAGGAATGAGTGTTCAGACTCTTTTAATGTATAAATTCAATGGCTTTGCTTGTCTTCTTTCTTTTTTGCACTAGAAGAATGAAAACAAATATTTCTTCTCACTTCCCTGCTTGTGAAAAAACACAGTTTTTAGTTTGCTAATGATTTAGCCTTTGTGTTTAATGGGCCTTAACAGTCTATTGTGAAAGATCAGAAGAGATGACAGTTTGAGGTAAGAGAGGTAAGAAAGAGGAACCTCAGACTGGAAGAAAATTAAGAACCATAGTTCCCTTTGCCCAGCTCTGGGGCTTCTTCTGGAGGAAGCAGCCAGGCCTTAGAGCAAAAAATAGCATAGTTTACCTAGGAAAGTAAGACCCATGCACTAAGGTTTCCAGTTTTGGAAAAGCTCATCTGACCTGCAAAGCTGCAGAAGCAGAGAGCCCTCCTCAACTTCAAGAGACCACTACCCACTTGAATAATGGGAATATCTGTACCTACTATGATAGATCAGAAATCAGAGATCCTCCTCTCAGATTTCATGTGCTACATAAGCCCTCTTAATTCTGATCGAACTCTAGAAAAAAGGGGGGGGGGGATGAAGTAGGAGGAGAGAGCAAAAGGAGAGGAAAGGAAATATAGAAAGATCAAGTGAATGGGATAGAATGTCTTATCTGCCTTTAGGATGGGATATCAGATTTATCCATTAGGTTGTGTTAAATTAAGAAATAGATACTTTTGCACACCTGAGTTTATGTAGTCAGGTTCAAATTTATCCCTTTTTATCCAGGAGAGGGTGTTGTATCCCAATATTGAACCCCCATAGTCATCTATTACCAATCAGGGCCAACCACAGCATTTGATTATTTGGTACCAAATCACATCTTCAGGAAATCTTTCTATAGTGACAGAGAAATAAAATCATTTATCCAAGACCTATAGGGGAAGAGGGTGTTGAGGAAGCAGCATGATTGAGTAGAATAACACTGGATTAGAAGTTAGGAGAGTAGGATATTATGATTAATGCTACATGTAAATTTGGACAAATGACAGCTTACCTGTTTTCATCTACAAAATATATTTTCTGGCTTTAGTGTTATATGTGTATCTCTCCCTCACACTAGTAACTAGACCATCTCTATCATATTAAACAGAGCTTCTCAGGTCTTCCCCCAAATACTTGATATGACCATCAATTGGGGGATCCAAGTGAAGCAACTTTTCTGTTACCCCTAGAGGAAACTTAGAGTTTTCAATTGTTCTCCAGCATTAGGGAGGGGTGGTTAAATAGGCTTCCCTAGGACTGTAATAGAATCTCTACTCTTCCATAATTTCCAAATGCTTCAATATTAGAAGAGAAGAATCCTGTTGACATTTCTCAAAGCATCTTTACTTATAATTGTGAGAGATTTTAGTTGTTTGAGAAAGCTTCTGCTTAATGGAACAGGAAAGAAAGATCAGAATAATACATCTTAAGATAATCATAAATATAATATATTCAGTAGAAATTATTGAGGATTCGCCAAATGTCACCAATAATTGAGAGCTTATGAACATTATTTTATAAATTTTCAAAGCAACTATATGAAGCATGTTCTTTTGCCAACCCCACTTTACAAAAGAGAAAACGGAAAGGAGCCAAAGGTAAAAACCTGGTATTATGTCTCATAGCTAGCAAAACTGGTAGAGCCATGTCTCGAACGTAGTTTTATCTTATGCTATGCTCTATATCATTTTCTTTTAAAGTATATAGCCCAATGGAGTAAATATAGTTGGCCTTAGACAGAAGGGAATGTAAAAGAGGTTCTAAAAACACAGACTAACTCATTCAATAACTGACAACATAAATCACAAGTGATAAGGTAAAAAATTAAATATTTATAGAACTTTCACTCTTCTAAGACAGATAGATTCCTTTTTTTTTTTTTTTTTTGATACGGAATCTCACTCTGTTGCCTGGGCTAGAGTGCTATGGCATCAGCCTAGCTCACAGCAACCTCAAACTCCTGGGCTCAAGCAATCCTTCTGCCTCAGCCTCCTGAGTAGCTGGGACTACAGGCATGTGCCACCATGCCCGGCTAATTTTTTCTATATATTTTTAGTTGGCCAATTAATTTATTTCTATTTTTAGTAGAGACAGGGTCTCACTCTTGCTCAGGCTGGTCTTGAACTCCTGCCTTTGAGCAATCCGCCCGCCTCGGCCTCCCAGAGTGCTAGGATTACAGGCCCGAGCCACCGCGCCCAGCCTAAGACAGATTCTTAAGAGGGCCTACAATTTGTTCAAATCTAAGTCATCCTCCATAAAATGATCATTCTCAATATTGAAGATAGTGTTTAGTGATGTGAATAAGAAATTCATAGTTGGAGAAGCTAAGAAAACATTGCCAAAGAAAGAAAGAAGCCAAACTTTTACATCTAGAGAGGCAATGTTGAAGGACAATGAGATAAATCAGCCAAGTGCAGAAAAGAAAATGTAGCTAAACGAATTTATGTAGATTAGAAATGTCTAATAGATAATGTTAATAAATTTCTGGGTAATGAAATATGGATCTTTGTCCTTGCTTATCTAGGAACCATGTGAAATTGACTTTGCTAGCTAATACTTTTGTAGTTGGGATTTATTTTGATACATGACAAGTAACTCAAGGAGGAAGGGAGTGAAATCAAAGGTAACCCAAAGGTGTCTCCCACTATATTCATATTAAGACATAATGGAATAAATTAAGATAGGAGATCAAAGACATCTCAATACATAAACAGACTGACATAAAGAGATACAAGTGTCAAATACTTTTACACAAAGAACTATTGAAGTTCACAAATGATTTAAATAAATGAAGAGATATACCATGTTCATAGATAAAATTATTTACCATAGCAAACATTGCAATTACCCTGAAATAAATCTATCTAAAACCACCCTTCAAGGATGTTTTAAAATAGTAATTCTGTTTTTAAAGAATTTAACAAATTCTTTACTATAAATTTGCAGGAAAAACTAACCAAAACTCAAGCAGAAGGAAATCAAAAGGCTAGAATGGAAATAATAGAAATGCAGAATAGAAAAATAATAGAAAAACTCAAAAAAACAAAAGTTTGTTCATTGAGAAGATCAAGGGATTTACTAAATGCTTCTACCAACCTGACTGAAATTTTAAAAATTATAAGGAAATACTATGAACAATTGAATGCCAACAAATTAAATAACCTAGATAAATGGACAAATTTCTAGAAAGCACAAATTACCAAAAATCACTCAAGAAGAAATAGAAAGCCTAGAGAGACAAATAGAAAGTAAAGATATTAATCATTTCAATTGATGACAAAAAAATCATGGGATGAAATTAAACATTACTTCATGATAAAAACTCTTTACAAACTGGGTAGAGAAGGAACATACTTCAACGCTGTAAAAGCCATATATGACAGACCCACAGCTAACATCGTACTGAACAGAGAAAAACTGAAAGCCCTTTTCTAAGATCTGGAACAAGATAAGGATGCCCACTTTCACCACTGTTATTCAACATATTACTGGAGGTCCTATCTAGAGAAAATAGAAAACACAAAGAAAATTGGAAAGGAAAAAGGCAAATTATCCTTATTTGCAAATGATATGATCTTATGTTTAGAAAACCTAAAGACTCCACCAAAAAACTATTAGAACTGATAAACAAATTCAGTAAAGTTGCAGGATACACAACACACAAAAATCAGAAGTATTTCTATGCTAAAAGTGAATAATCTGAAAAAGAAACCAAGAAAGTAATCCTTTTTATGATAGCTACAAATAAAATAAAATACCTAGGAATAAACTTAACCATATCAGTGAAAGCTCTCTATAATGAAAACTAAAAAATATAAATTAAAGAGATCACAAAAAAAATAGAAAAGTATTCTATGTTCCTGGGTTGGAAGAATCAATATTGTTAAAATGTCCATATACTCAAAGCAACGTAGAGATTCAATGTAATCTCTATCAAAATATCAATGATATTCTTCACAAACATAGAAAAAATAATCCTAAAATTTATGTAGAAACACAATAGACCCAGAATAGCTAAAGCCATCCTGAGCAAAAAAAAAAGGAGGATTCATGGTACTTAACTTCAGATTATACTACAAAGCTATAGTAACCAAAACAACATGATACTGGCATAAAAACAGATACATAGAACAAAGGAATGGAATAGAGAATCCACAAACAAATCCATGAATTTACAGTGAATTTTCATTTTTGACAAAGGTTCTAAGAACATATATTGGGGATAGGACAGCTTCTTCAAATAAATGTTGCTGCTGGGAAAACTGGATATCTATATACAGAAGAATGAAACTAGACCCCTCTCACCATATATAAAAATCAAATCAAAATTGATTAAAGACTTAAATCTAAGACATGAAACTATGAAACTACCAGAAGAAAATATTAGGGAAAAACACCAAGTCATGGCTTTGGGCAAAGATTTCTTGAATAATATCTCAAAAGCACAGGTAACCAAAGCAAAAATAGACAAATGGGAGCAGACCAAGCTAAAAAGCATCTTTGCAGTAACGGAAACAATCAACAAAGTGAAGAGACAATCCATAGAATGATAGAACATTTTTGCATACTACCCATATGACAAGGGATTAATAAACAGAATATATTAGGAGCTCAAACAACTTAATAGCAAAAATAATAATAGTAATCTGATTTTAAAATGAGCACAAGATCTGAATAGACATTTCCCAAAAGAAGACATACAAATAGACATCTGGTATGTGGGGAAAAAATGCTCAACATTACTAATCATCAGAGAAATGCAAATCAAAACTACAATGAGATATATCAACCCAAGTTAAAATGGCTTTTATCCAAAAGACAGGGAATAACAAATGCTGGTGAGAATGTGAAGAGAGAAAAACCCTTGTACCTGTTGGTAGGAATGTAAATTAGTATAGGCACTATAAAGAAAGAGTATGGAGGTATGGAATGCACCATATTAATAAAATGAAGGGAAAATGTGATCATGTCAATAGATGCAGAAAAAGCATGACAAAATCCAACATTCTTGCATGATAACAAACTCTCAACAAAATAAGAATTACAAGGGAATTTCCTCTATCTGATAAAAGCCATCTACAAAAAACCAACAAACAACATTACATTTAATGATGAATGACTGAGTGTTTTTCCCTTAAATAAAAACCAAGACACAGAGATCATCTCCTTGCACTTTTGTTTAACATTATATTAAAAGTTTTAGCCAGGGAAATTAAATAAGAAAAATAAATACAAGTCATCCGTATTAGGGAGGAAAAAGTAAAGCTATTTCTATTTTCAGAAGACATAAGCTTGTATATAGATAATCTAAGGCATACACACACACACACACACATACTATTATAATAAATAATGAACTCTCTTAGGATACAGGATTCAAGATCAACATTCAAAAATCAATTGTATTTTTAAACAGTAGCAATGACCAATTTGAAAATAAAATTAAAGCATTTCATAACAATAGCATCAAAAATAATCAAATCCTTAGGAATAAATCCAACAAACTATGTCTTGTACCTGAAAAGTATTTTAAAAAATCATTTAAAGAAATTGAAGAAGACTTAAATAAATAGAAAGATACATCACAAACCACATTTATGGTTGAAAACTTAATATTGCTAAGATGGCAATGTTCTTCAAGTAGCTAAAACAATGTTGAAAAAGGATAGAGGATTTACACTTCCTGAATTCAAAGCTTGCTATAAAGCTACAGTAATCAATTTTGAGGTACTGGCATAAGGATAGATATGCCAGTGTCACATTAAATAGAAGAGAATGGAAGAGAATTTAAAAATCAATAAGTAATGGAAGAGATAGAAGAGAATTGAAAATCCATCACTAAGCCCTCTTATTTATGGTTGATTGATTTTTGGCAATAGTATCAAGACTATTCAATGGGGAAAGAATCGTCTTTTCAACAAATGGGGCCGGGACAACTGATATCTACACACAAAAGAGTGAAATTGGATCCCTATCTTACACCACACAAAAAAATTAACTCCAAATAAATCACCAACTTAAAAGTAGGAATGGAATCTACATTTATGTCAAACCTAAAACTCCTAAAGAAAACACAGGATTAAATCTTTGTGACCTTGGATTGGACAATAATGATTTCTTAAATATAATACCAAAAGTGAAGGTGAAAAAAATCAATTGGAAGTGACCCAATTTAAAAATTTTCTGCATCAAAAGACCAACTGAGAAAGTAAAAGAGATAAAGTTTTGAATGATGTCAGCAAGATGGCAGAATAAAACTTTTCAACACTCATCTATTCATAGAAACATCAATTTGAACAACTGTCATGCATAAAAAAACCTTCATAAGAGCTAAGGAATCAAGATGAGAGCTTACAACATCTGAGTATAGCACAGAAATAAGAAATGATATATTTTAAAGGATATTGAAAAGGATAGGAAGGAAAGTTTCTCATCATCCTTCACTGGAGAAGTCTGTCCCAAGCCCAGGAAAAAGATCATGAGAGAGACCCTCCGCATGGGGAAAGGAGAGTGAAGTGAGCACCAAATGACCCTAGGTACCAGGCCAGCACATGCATTCAGCCTCCAGGGCAACCCTGAATGTGTTGCTCCAGTTGACCCATGCTCCAGTTGACCTAGGGTCCAGATCCACCCCAGTAGATCCTAGCACCAAGAGAGCTCCATTGGACCCAGGCTCCAGGACAGGCTGACTGCTGAATGGCTTTCCCTGCTGAAGCCAGTCAGTAATAACTGGATGAGATGCCTAGTTTTTCAAATGCACAGACACCAACCCAAGACCACAAGGATCATGAATAATCATGGAAACATGACACCACCAAAGGAACAAAATAAAGTACCACTAACCAACTCTAAAGAAATGAAGATCTATGAACTCCCTCAAAAATAATCCTCTTAGAGAAGCTGAATGAGCTTCTCTAGGAGAACATAGAAATACCACTAAACAAAATACCACTAAACAAAAACAGGAAAACAAGAATAAAATTAGAAGTTTAACATGGAGATCAAAAGTATAAGAAAGAATCAGACAGAATTTCTGAAGCTGAAAAACAAAATGACTGAACTGAAAAGTCCACAGATATTTTCAACAGCACACTTGATCAAATAGAAGAAAGAATTAGTGAGCTTTAAGACAGGTCATTTGAAATTACTCAGTCAGAGTAACAACTACAAAAGAAAGAATGAAAAAGAGTAAAGAAAACCTATGGGACTATGGGCATCATCAAGACAACCCTTACAGGTGTTATAACAGTATAAGAAGAAGCAGAGAAAAAGAAAGTAGTAGAAACCTTAAAGAAATATTGACAGAAAACTTCTCAAATCTGGGGAGGGAAATGAACATCCAGACCATGAATCTCAAAGAACCATAATGTGAATAAATATAAAAGGATCTTCACAATGACACATTATAATCAATTTGTTAAAAGTCAAACCCAAAGAGAGAATTTTGAAAGAGCAAGAGAAAAGCAACTTGTCACATATAAGGGAACCTCCATAAGACTATAAATAGATTTATCAACAAAAATCTTCAGACCAGGAAATTGGTAAGATGATGTTCATAGTGATAAAAAATAAAAAATGCCAACAAGAATACTATATGCAGTAAGGTTATTCTTCAGGAATGAAGAAGAGATAAAAGCTTTCCCAGACAAACAAAGGCTATGGAAGTTCATCACTTCTATTAGACCTGTCTTACAAGAATTACTGATGGAAATTCTTTAAGTTTAAATGCAAAGACATTAGCCATCAACATTAAAACACATGAAGCTGTAAGACTTACTGTAAAAATATTGTCAAATTCAGAATAATTTAATACAGTAATGGTGGCACATAAATTATTTTTAACTCCAGTATAAAAGTTAGAAGACAAAAAATTAAAAGTAACTATGGCTCCAATAATTTTTATGGATATCTAATACATTCATACGGAATGAAACTAAAAATCAGTAGTGGGAGAAAAATAGGAAAATTCACAAATATGTAGAAATTAAACAATGTACACCTGAACAACCAGTTTCTTAAATAAAAAAAAAATTAAAAGAGAACCCTAGTATACTGTTGGTGGAAATGTAAATTATACAACCATTATGGAAAACAATATTAAAAATTCCTCAAAAAGTTAAAACTATAACTACCATATGATTAAGCAATTCCAACCCTGAGTACATATCCAAATGAAATAAAATCAGTGTATTAAAGAGATATCTGCACTTCCAGGTTTATTGCAGCATTATTCACAATAGCCAAGGTGTGAAATTAAGCTAAGTGTCTATCAATGGATGACTGGATAAAGTAAATATGGTATATACATAGATAATGTAACATTATTCAGCTTCAAAAAGAAGTAAATTCTGTCATTCTCAACAATATAGATGAACCTGGAGGATATTATGCTAAGTGAAATAATGCAGGAACAGAAAAACTAATAGCATGATCTCACTTATATGTGAAATCTTAAAAAGTCAAATTCATAGAAAGAGAATATAATGGTGGATGCTAAGGGCTGACAGGGTGGTGGTTGGTAGGAGGGAATGTGGAGATGTTGGTCAAAGGGTACAAAGTTTCAGTTAGATAGCAAGAATAAGTTCTTTAGAGATATTATATAGCATGGTGGTTATCATTAATAATAATGTCTACTTAAAAATTGCTAAGAGAGTAGATCTTAAATGTTCCCCCCACACATTTAAACAAAATATAACTATGAATTGATAGACATACTAATTAGTTTGATTGTGGTAATTATTTCACTATGTATACATATATTGAAACATCACATTGTACACTGTATATTGATATGATTTTTATTAGTTAACTATACCTCAATAAACCTTTTAAAAGTTAAAAGAAAAAAAGATATTATGAAATTTCCATGAAGGATTAAATCTTTTTCATTCTTAAAGAATGTGAAAATACACTGCACAGAGTGGAATGAAATATTTGCAAATAATATTTCTTTAACAGTACTTGCATACACAATATATGAAGAACTTTTAAACTCAAAAATAAAAATAAAATTCATTTTAAAATAGACCAAAAATATGACTGTCCATTTCTCCCAAGAACATATAGTATTGGCTAATGAGCACATGAAAAGATGGTCGACTTCATTATTTATTAGGGAAATGTAAATCAAAACCACAGTGAGATAGCACTTCACACCCACTAGAATAGCTAAAATAAAAAGTGTTGGTGAGTATGTGGAGAAATAGGAGCCTTCGTACATTTCTGGTGGGAATGTAAAGTGGCATAGCTGATTTGGAAAAACAGTTTGGCAGTCTCCCAAAAAGTTTTTAATTATATGACCTAGCAATTCCACATCAAGTATATACCCAGGAGAACTGAAAATCTAGTCCCACACACAAACCTGTACATGAGGCTTTCGTTTTCTGGTTCCACGTATTAGGAGCTTGGAAGTTGTCACTTTGTCCTAGCAACAAGTAAAAAGCTGAACAAACTGAAAAAGCAACAACTCTTCTTGAATCCATAAGAGAAGTGAGCACACAGAGCAAACCATTGCCCCCAATGCTAGAGAGATGGGTGGGCAAAGTCAAGGAGCCTTGATTTACCAGGGTAGAGACTCACATGTGGAAACCACCATGAGAACCAGTGACTGGATAGGAAAACGTGAATTGTAATTGAATAATTATTGGAAGCTTAATGCATACAAGTCTGATAGTTAAAAAAAATCAAGGAGGACCCAGTCATGACCCCCACACACACCCTTTTGTGAGTTTTATCTAACAAAAGGACCTTTATTAGGTTTTCACATTATGTGTTGGAGAAAAATCCCCCAAATACGCCAGAGTGAGGAGAAAAGGAACTATTTTTGAAACACATCAGAGCACTCTGTTCTTAACCAGACCTGTCCTCAGGAGAATTAGTTAATGAAAACCTAATCTGCTGGGGTTTTATTGAAGGCTAACTGACCTGAAGGAGGGGAAATATCCAACTCCAGCCCATTCTAGCTTTCCTGGTCAAAGAAAGGAAATACCCAACTCTGGTCCTCTCTAGACTTCCATATGGAAAAAGAGAAGTATGCAGGCTCCACTCCACTTTAGCCATCCATATGGGAGAAGGGAAAAACACAACTCCAGTGTTCTCTAGCCTTCCTGTGCCATCTAAGGAAGGAGAAAAATATCTGAGAAACTCTCGTGAAGTTCACAGTCCAAAGGCATAATAACCTAACTAAAAGACTGAGATCCAATCGTAAAACTATAGAATACCTTCCCTCCCCCTTACTCCTTACCAACACATTACTAAAGGCCAATTTACAGCAATTCCTTTTACCTAGTACATCATGTCTGGCTAGCAAAAAAAAAAAAAAAAAAAAAAAGACAAGGCATACTAAAAGGCAAAAAGCACAATTTGAAGAGATGGAGCAAGCATCAGAACCAAACATGGCAAGAATGTTGGAATTATCAGACCAGGAATATTTAAAACAACTATAATTAATATGCTAAGGGCTGTAATGAATAAAGTATACAGTATGCAAGAACAGATGGGCAATATAAGCAGACAGATGGAAATCCTAAGGGGAAAAACTAAAAAAGAAGTGGTAGAGATCAAAAACACTGTTATGTAGTAGCAATGAACAATGCCTTTGATGGGCTTATTAGTAGACTGGACACAGCTGAAGAAAGAAACTCTGAGCATGCAGATATATTAATAAAAAACTCCAAAAATGAAAAGAAACAAAAAAAGAAAAAAGAAAAGGAAAGAACACAGAATATCCAAAGACTGTGAGACAAGTACAAAAGGTATAACATATGCCTAACTGGAATACTAGAAGGACAAGAAAGAGAAAAAGGAACAAAAGAAATATTTGAAACAATAATGACTGAGAATTTTCCCAAATTAATGTCCAATATTGAATCACAGATCCATGAAGCTCAGCGAACACTACACAGGATAAATGCCAATAATGATGATAATAATATATCTAGCTATATCATTTTCAAATGAACAAAAAACAAAGATAAAGAAAAAAGTCCTAGAGAAAGCCAGAGGGAAAATCAGTATCTATGGAGGAACAAAGATAATAATTATATCCAACTTCTACTCGGAAACCATGCAAGAACAGTGGAGTGAAATATTTGAAGTGTTGAAAGAAAAAAAAAATCGGCAACCTAGAATTCTGTACCCTGAAAATTATCTTTTAAAAGTGAAAAAGAAATAGTTTTTCTCAGAAAAACAAAAATTGAGGGAATTTGTTGCCAGAAGACTAATATTTTAGGAAAAGTTAAAAGAAGTTATTTATAGTAAAGGAAAATAATACAGATCAGAAACTCAGATCTACACAAAGAAAGGAAGGGCACTGAAGAAGGACTAAGTGCAGCTAAAATAAAAACTTTTATTTTTTTATTCTTTATTATTCTAATACATAGCAATTTCTTTAAAATAGTAATACCAATAATGTATTTGATTATGAATGATTATATATAACAATGAATGGCAGCAGGATACAAGGGACAGGAGAGAGCAATTAAAATTATTTTGTTACTATAAGGTACTCACATTCCCTGTGAAGCAGTATAGTGTCATTCGAAAGTGGACTTGTGAATTTATATTGCAAACTCTAGGGCAACCACTAAAATAAGTTTTAAAAAAAGTATAATCGATATGTTAAGGAAGGAAAGAAAATAGAATCATACAGAATGCTCAATTAAACCATAAAAAGCAAAAAAAAAAAAAATGGGGAAAACAAAAACAGGAATGAAAACATAGGCAAGAAATAGAAAAAAATAACAAATATGGTAGATATGAGTTCAACTACGTTAATAATAATTTTGAATGCTAATAATCTGAATGCATCAATTAAAAGCCAAAGATGTGAAGACAGCTGACCAGAGACACCAGCTGCCAGATCATCTCAGAAAGGAGAAAAAGTTTTAGCTGAAAAAGAAAAAACAAACAAACAACCATAGATCAGGTGTAATTCTGAGGGAAAAGTGCCAGAACCTACAAGAGATTTCACGAGAAGAAGTCACAGAGCAGAATATGAAGGAGCAAGATATCAGAAGAGGACAATCCCCAAGAGGCTTGGAGTCCAGTGAAAAGGGTATAGGTGGGTGGTTTGTTTCTTCCTCCCTCAGATCTCTGGCAGTCAGCAGGCTCCTGAGTTTCTGGAAAGCTTTTCTACCTGTATGAGCCCCAAAGCTGCTGCCACCAGTCAACTGGGAGATTCTTGAGGACATAGCACCAGGTTGCCAGTCCCCCTGGGGTGCGTCCTATCACAAGAGACCTGAGCTGAGATGGCTTTGCCTTATCTCCTCTGCTTGAAATGTGAGCCACTTGAGGAGGGACTCAAGGCTGTCTTGTATATGACAAGGATTCAATGAGTTCTTACATGCCAAGATAACATGAAATTATTTATGTTTAGTAGACATTGTATGAAGTGAGGCACTCTGTCCAAAAAAATCAATAATTGTTTTGGTTTTCATGTCATCAAAAATAAAAGGTTGATAATTTCCCCTAAATTCCATACAGATTTAATGTTAAGTTTTGGCATAACAGAATCGTATACTTCTCAGAGCGTCTGAAATAACCATATTAACTCTCTGGTTGTCCCATACGGATGAAATGAGCTTCTGTGCTATTTTAAAATAGATTGCTTATTATACCATGGCAGCTTCACTGATGTTGATATTAAATATGATGAAAATAATCCAAAATGAAAAGAAATAAAATGTTTGAGCCAGTGTTATTTATTTGTAATTAATCAAGTATTTAGTATTCCAGTAATTGTCCTGAACTACATTGTTTTTAAGCAACAAAATCTTCGATAAGAAACCTCAGTAGAGTACACTATTATTAAATCTGCATCGAGAGGTCAGGCTACTGTTTTTCTGCAATCATTATTGAGTTTGCAAATTTTTTAAAAATAGAAAATTATGCAGGACTTGCTGCTGTATATAACTTTCCATAGTGTATGTTTGACAAGCTGAAATTTTTAGACAAAGAAGAAAGTTGAGTAAAAATATAATCAACTGCTTTCTCTTTCTTCTTTTTTTCTTGAAATACAAAAGACAATTATCTGAAAACTAATCTTCAATTTTGTGTTCTTTCCTCCACTAATGAACTATATAATTTAACTCAAAAACATTTATCTGTCATTAATAAAAATACAATGGGAAAAATTATGACAAATTAGTCCTAACCTGATAATATTTAACTATAACCTCATAATCCCACTACATTTCCTTTTTATTGTGCGTAATTACTGATTCAGAATACCTGGATCCATTCCTAAATGCAGAGTTTAGAAAAATTCTTTATTATTGATCAGAACAAACTAAGACAGCACCGAAACACTTAACAACCTATGCAAAATTAAACTTGGGGTACATAATTGGTAACATCTTAGAACATTTTTTATTCTACACTACATTTTTCACAAGATGTACCTGAATATCATGTTTTATTTTATTAGTGGTGGATTCAGGTAAGTACTCACATCTCTCAAATGTATTGAGTTAAAGCTTCTATATAGAATTATTATTCATTTTGGGCAGGATGTCTTCTATCTTGTGTTGTCATTACAAATTTGTATTTAATGAATATTCATTGATTACTAACTATTCTGCTGGTGCAGGTGATAACACACACACAAATAAGATTTATTGAGTGCTTACTGTGTAGCACTATGCACTACAGTAATTCTTTACAGTCTTATCTCAATCAACCTTAAGAGTCATTCTATGAAGTGGTAGTTTATTCTTACTATCCACTTTTTATGGATGAGAAAATTGAGATCTAATGACATGAAGTAATTTTCCCAAAGTCACACAGTGGTTCAGCTCCGTGATAGACATTGTGGGGGTACATATATTACAAATACACCCAGATGTCCCCAAAGAACTTACAATGTAGGGAGGCTGTCCAAGAAGGAATCAAGTAACAATTAAATTAATTCCAATTTAATATGGAATTAATTGACTTAAAGGTTACAATTAAAAACATTAGTGTTTTGGTATGAGGTATGCATTAGACAGGATTCTCCAGAAAAACAGAACCAATGGGGGGGGGGTGTGCACACGTATGTAGGCATGTACACACATTTATGTGTGTGTGTAAATATATACACATATAAAAGAGAGAGAATGAGAGAGAGATTCATTTTAAGGAATTTGTCCATGATTATGAAGACCCAGGGAAGAGTTGAGGCTACCATACAAGTCCAGAGGCCATCTGCTAGCAGAATTCCTTCTTGCACAGGGGACGTTAGTCTTGGTTCTATTAAGGTCTTTAACTGATTGGATGAGGCCCACTCACATTATGAGGGGCAATCTGCTTTACTCAAAGTTGACTGCTTTAAATATTAATCTTATATTTAAAAAAAAAAAAAACACCCTTACAGAAACATCCAGAATAATGTCTGACCAAATATCTGGGAATTGCGGCCCATCCAGCAACACATAAAATTAACCATCACAGGTTGCTTTGAAAATATAGAAAAACTCACAGTTTAAACATCATGGCCTGTGGTAGAGAGTGCGACAGATTTGTCATCCCAATAGAGCTAAACCGCTTGAATTGAGGACTGCAGTGTATTTACTTTCTTGTATTCACAGGGTCTACCACAAAGAGGTGAGTGGGGCACATTTAGAAAGTTTTCAGGAACTCCTCTTGAATTGAATTGAATAAGTGTGACTTGAATTAAATTGAATTGAATTCAGTTTCTGGTCTTTTAAAATGTCTAAAAAAGGAAAGTATAAGTCCAGGATAATTAAGTTCCACAGACAAGTCCGTAGATTTGGGAACTTAAAACTCTTTTGTCAACTTCCTTGGTTGCTCAGTTTGTGGCAAAAGGTATGTATTCATTATATATTGCCACATATCAATTATCACAGACATAGCTGCTTAAACAAACACACATTTATTACCTCACATTATCTATGAGTCAGGAATCCAAGTCACAGGGTCACTGGGTGCCCTGCTTCAGGGTCTCTCACAAGGCTGCAATGAGGGATTGATTGGCCAGGGCTGGAATTTCAACTGAGGATCAGCTGGAGAAGAATTTTCTAAGTTCATGCGACTTTCAGCAGGATTCAGTTCCTTGCAGGATGCTAGACTGACGGCCTCAGCTCCTTGCTGGCTGGTGCCTGGAGGCTGCCCTCAGTGCCTTACCAGGGGGCCTCTCTGTATGGCGGCTTCCTTTGTCAAACCTGCAAAGGAGAGAGTTAATATGGAATGTCTACTAGCAACACAGATGTGACGATCTTATGTATTCGTGAGAATGACATCCCCCCACCTCTGCCATGGTCTATTGGTTAGTAGCGAGTCACCGTCCCACTTACATTCAAGGGGAGAGGATTACTCAGCAGCATGAATACTAGCAGGTGGAGATAATTTGGGGAAGCTTTCTTAAAGTTTGTTCACCCCAAGTCACTCTCACGGTAAGATTTTGTGTTGGGTTTTCAGAAGTCTCAGGACTGCCCCCAAAGGAGGTAAGGATTTTTTTCAGGACAATGAGAAAAGCTTTCAGGTCCTTCAGGGGCACCTAAATGAATCACTTCTCAGGGTTTTCAGTGCAGAAATGAGACTGGATGAGCCATCCTGCCTCAAGGGGAAAAACAGAGCCTGATCCAGCTACCTCATTCCCATCAACAGGAGGATTCCTGAGCTTCACCTGGACACCATCTTGTGAAGAAAGATGAGCCTCAGTAGAAAACTGAACATTCAATTTTCTCAAGATTTAATGCAAAGAAATTGTGTAAACTGGAAAATAATTATTTATTATTATTGAGCAAATTAAAGGTTTGGTTGACCAATCAGTTGGAGCATATATGTGGCATATGTGTGCATGCATATGTGTGTGTGTGTACTTAGGTTACTACTCATTCTCTTACTATGCCGGAGCACAAAGTACTCAGGAGGGAGATTAGCTTGGTCATTAGGAAATGAAGACCTAGTGCAGTGAGTGAACTTTCAACTCCGTAAAATTGGAACTACTTGTACCTTTAATTACTTAAATGGTCACCTTATACACCAGTAGACTGCCATCATTCAAAACTCCCAATCCATTTTTATAAGGAAGAGTAGGCAAGGAGGATTATGACCTTGTCTCTTAAAGACTAGAGCTAAATGTTTGGATTAACTAGGAATGGGCTGAGGGGTCATCTCCCAGAGACATACAATGCATGATTAATAAAAATAATAGCTAGCAATGATTGAGCACCTACTATGCACCAGAAAATGGTCCTGATTTTTCCCTAACTTTTAGTTTGAAATTTTTCAAGTTTATAGACAGTTGGAAAAAATAGCACAATGAGCTTATATATACAGTTCACATTGATTCACCACTTATTAACATCCTGCTGTATTTATCTCTCTCTCTCTGTATATACACACACACATATGTATCTATAAAGTATATATAAAAGTATACATATATTTTTTAAGGGTATATATGTATACACACACACACATATATATACACACACACTTATTTTGGTTGAACTATTTGAAAGTAGGTTTCAGACATCATGATACGTTTTGTATTTCTTGTGATGAGTTACCCAAGTCTTCAAGGCTGGCCAGTTTAAGTGCTGGGCTTGGATCCCTGACAGTATAACTTGGAACCTATCATCTTAATAACTGTGCCATTGTGATTCAGTTAGGGAAAAGTGGGAGAAGGAGTGACAGTGAGATAGACAGGAACAGTCACGATTAAAGCAGTACCAGATAGCTCAGGGGTGGAGATGGGGGTGGGGAGAGAGCAGAGGAATTAAAGATCATAGATTTGGGGGCAGTGAGAGAGGAGAATTTTTACAAGGAGAGATGACTATCAAATGAGGAGTGCCACTAAGACAAAATCTCCCACTTTTTCCTCTTATTTAGGGTAAAACTATTTATTTTAGACTTGATATTTCAGGGTATAAACTTGCAAAGTGCAGAGAGTAGGTTCTGTTTGCTTTGATGTGAGTTTAGCATTGTATCACATGCAGTCAGGTACTCAGGCACTTAGTCATTGCTTCTGATGTTAATGGGCACGGATTTCTGAATCACTGTGTTATCTAGTCATTAGAATTATATTTAACATTATATGAACAATATGCCAATCCTCATGAAAGCTTTTTAAATTTATCTCTTTAACTGTCATGAATATAGCCCTTGGGATCGTAATACAGGAACAATTACAGAGGATCCATTCTACAACATGAATATGTATTAACCTTGCTCGTCGTAGCTGAAAAAGGAACCCGAAAGAATTACAAAAAAATACAAAATTTCTTAAAGATTATGTACATAAGATTATGTCAAAGGGTTATTCATTATTTTAAGATCAGGAATAATTCCATCACTGTAATCAACACTTGGCATAGTTATTGTATGTAGTTAAGTATAACATTAGTAAATTCAAAGCATTTTTGAGAACATTTCAAACAATTTTATTGATACTTAATATTTTACATATTTATGGGGTACATGTGAGTATGTATTACATGCATAGAATGTTTACTCATCAAGTCGGGATATTTGGGGTATCTATCACCTTAAGTACTTATAATTTGTATGTGTTGGGAACATTTCAAGTTTTCTATTTTAGCTACTTTAAAATATATAATATACACTGTTACTAGCTACAGTGACCCTACTTGTACTGCCAAACCTTAGAACTTATGTCTTCTATATAACTCTCTGTTTGTACCCACTAACCACTGTCTGTCCATCACCCCTTCCCACACACACATACCCTTCTCAGCCTCAGGTATCATCATGCTACTCTCTACCTCCATGAGATCAACTTTTTAGCTCCCACACATGAGTGAGAACATACAGTATTTGTCTCTCTGTGCCCAGCTTATTTCACTTAACGTAACGACCTCCTATGCCATTCATGTTGCTGTAAATAATAAGATTCATTCCTTTTGATGGCCAAATAGTATTCTGTTGTGTATAAATACCACATTTTCTTTATCTATTCATCTGTTGATAGACATTTAGGTTGATTTCCCTATTTTTGCTATTGCAAACAGTGCTGTGATAAACATGCGAGCACAAGTACACCTTTGATATACTGATTTATTTTCCTTTGGATAAATGCACAATAGTGTTTTCTGGATTGTATGGTAGTTCCATTTTTAGTTTTTTAAAACATATCCATACTGTTTTCCATAGTGGTTATGGTAATTTACACACCCACCAACAGTGTATAAGAGGTCCCCTTTCTCTACATCCTTGACAGCATCTGTTATTTTTTGTCTTTTTTAATAATTATCATTTGAACTGGGGTAAGCTATCTCATTGTGGTTTTGATTTGCATTTCCCTCATGATTAGTAGCATTGAGCATTTTTTCATATACTTGTTGGTCATTTATTTGCATATCTTCTTTGGAGAAATGTCTATTCATGTTCTTAGCCCACTTTTTAATGGGATTACTTTCCTTATAATCAAGTTGAGTTCCTTGTATATTCTAGATATTAAACCCTTATCAGATGTATAGCTTGCAAATATTTTCTCCCATTCAACAGGTTATCTCTTCACTCTGTTAGATTGTTTCCTTTGCTGTGCAGAAGCTTTGTAGTTTCATACAGTCCCATTTGGCTATTTTTGATTTTGTTGTCTGTGCTTTTGAGGTCTCAGCCATAAAAATCTTTGTCTGGATGAATGTCCTATAGTGTTTTCTGTTTTCTTCTAGTAGTATTATACTTTTGGATCTTACATTTAAATCTTTATTTTGAGTTGAATTTTATATATGGCAAGAGACAGGAGCCTAGTTTCACTCTTCTGCATATGGTGATCCAATTTTCCCAGCACCATTTAATGAAGACAGCATCCTTTTCCCAATGTATGTTCTTGATACCTTTGTTGAAAATCAGTTGACTGTAAATACATGGATTTATTTCTGGGTTCTCTATTCTGTTCCATTGATCTAGGTGTCTGTTGTTGTAACAATACCATGCTGTTTTTGTTATTATAGCCTTGTATTATATTTTGAAGTCAGGTAGTATGATGCCTCCAGCTTTGCTCTTTTTGCTCAGCATTGCTTTGGCTATTTGGTCTTTTTATGGTTCCATAAAAACTTTAAGATTGTTTTTACTAATTCTGGGGGAAAATGTATTTTTATAGTGGTAGATAATTTTATTTTGCTTCTTATGTAGGACTCCCTTAAATATTGCTTCTAAGCTTGGCCTAGTGGTGATAATTCTCTGAGCTTTTGCTTGTCTGGTCTTGAACTCCTGGGCTCAAGTGATCCTCCTCCCTTGGCCTCCCAAATTGCTGCAATTACAGGCATGAGCCACCAAGCCTGGCCAGCTTGTCTGGGAAATATTTTATTTCTCTTTCATTTATGAAGGATAATTTTGCTGGGTATAGTATCCTTGGATGTAAGTTTTTTATTTTAGTACTTTGAATTTATCACCCCATTCTTTCTTGGCCTATAATGTTTCCGCTGAGAAGTCCACTGTTAGTGTGATGGGAGTTCCTTTATAGATTACTAGATGCTTTTCTCTTGTTATTTTTAGAATTTTCTCGTTGTCTCTGACTTTTGACAGCTTAATTATAATGTGACATGGAGAAGACCTTTTTACATTGTATCTGTTTGGGGATCTCCAAGCCTCTTGTATCTAGATGTCTAAATCTCTTGCCAGACATGGGAAATTTTCGTCTATTATTTTATTAAATAGGTTCTGTAATCCTTTCATTTTTCTCTTCACCTTATAGGACTCCAAAAATTCATATATTTTGTTGTTTTTGTTGTTTTGTGATGTCCCATATATCACTTTGGTTTTGCTCATTCTTTTTTTTTTCTTTATTTTTGTTTGACTGCATTATTTCAACAGATTTGTCTTCAAGTGCTGAAGTTCTGAGATGCTTTTCTTTTTTCTTTCTTGAGACAGGGTCTTCTTCTGTCACCACCCTGTATAGAGTGCAGTGGCATCATCATAGCTCACTGCAACCTCAAACTCCCAAGGTCAAGCGATCTTCCTACCTCAGTTGCCTAGTAGCTGGGACTATGGGTGCATGCCACAACACCCAGTTAATTTTTTGTAGAGATAAGGTCTCACTGTTGTTCAGGCTGGTCTCAAACTCCTAGGCTCAAGCAATCCTCCCACCTGATCCTGACAAAGTGCTAGGACTACAAGCATGTGTCACCACCCTAATTGAGATTTTTTTCTTTTGCTTCATCTAGTCTATTGTTGAAGTTTTCAGACGTATTTTGTATTTCATTTAATGAATTCTTCAGTTCCAGGCTTTGTTTGGTTCTTTTTTATATCTATCACTTTGGTATATTTCTCATTCATATTCTAATTGTTTTTATGATTTCTGTGCATTGTTTTTCAGTACTTTTTATCTCACCGAGCTTCTTCATAATCAATACTTTGAATTCTATTTTTGGTATTTTGTAAATTTTTTTGCATTGGGATCTGTTGCTGGAGAATTATTGCATTCCTTTGAGATGTCATATTTCCTTGCTTTTCCATGTTTTCTGTGTTCTCACGTTGATATCTCCATATATGGTTTAACAGTCACTTCTTTCAATGTTTTGAATGTGCTTTCACAGAAGAGGATTCTTTTTTGAAGATGTACCTGTGGTGTTGGTTGAATAGAGCACTTTGGCTTTGATTCTGAGTGTATGCAATAGTGTAGCTTCTGTATGATTTCTCCAGCTATAAACAATGGCAGTGGTATCTGTGATTTCCTCAGTGGCTTGGGGTGTGGTTATTAGTGGAGCCTGTAGTGGAGTTTTTCTGGGGACTGGGATGCCAGATGGGCTGGTTTTGGGGCCCCAGTAGTAGTAGCTGTGGGATTAATGTGCTTGCCCTTGGGTCAGGGTGACACACACTGGCACTGCTATCAGCAGATCCAAGAAAGGCCAATTATTGGGCCTGCAGGTGGTTTGCTCAAATGCCAAGCAAGTGGTAGTGAGTAAGCCAAGCAAGTGGATAGGTCTTGGGCTCCTGGGCAGTTAACATGGTGTGGGTAATGGCAGTGGCAGTAATGGGATGATCCTCTAGGTTCTGAGTGGTGCATGCTGGTGTTGGCAGTGGCTGTGATGGGCTGGGCAGGGCAGACTCCATGTTTGCAGGTGGCACATGCAGGTAGTTGCCACCTGTGGTGGTAGCAGCAGGATGGGTAGGCCCCACCCCAGGTCCTTGGGAAGAGTACTCAGGTGCCAACAGTGGTGAGCTGGGTTGGGCAACCCCCAGGCCTCCAGTCTGCTTGCTCTGGCACAGGGAAGGGGAAGTGAAGCCAGGTTCAGCAGGCTCTTCCCCGGGCCCTGCAACTGTGTGTGCTGTGTAGTTGGAGCAATCCTCCATCCCTATGTTGAATGCTCCAGTCGGGGCAGCAGTGGCCATGATGGGGCTCCACCACTGGGGATGAAGGGGCTGGCTTCAGTGGCAGCAGCCTACGCTAGCAGGTGGGGAAATGCACACCTCCTTTGTGCCTCAGCCCCAGCCGTGGCAGCCCGTGGCTTGCTTAAACTTGAGTCCTGGTAGTGGCAGCCCAGTTTTCACTCACGCCTCAGCCTCAGCTGCTCTGGGCCCCAGGACAGTGTGCGGTTTGCTGTGGGCTGGGTTCTCAGAGTGGAACCTTGCAGTAGCTGCTTAGGACTCAGGGGGCATGTGGGACCCAGGCCAAGCTCCCTTCCTGGAGCAGTACTGTCGCACAGTCCCCAGGCAGCTCTCTACGTGAGTTTCAAGCCCCCCCTGAGAGGGTCAAAGCTAGGGGCTTTCCTGTGGTCAGGATTGTAGGGGCCCACCATGTAAAACTTTACCTCTGGGTGTCTCTCACTTACTGTTTCACCTCATTGGCTCCCAGCCAATACCCCTGCCAAGCAGGCTGCCTTGCTTACCTCTCCTTCCTTGCTTTAGGCGTTTCCTGTCACTTTTTTGTTGAATTCTAGTGTTCTCTCTTGGATGATCTATTCATAATGTGATCATCTAGTCACTCACTATATTAGTTCTTAGTGGAGGAGGTGAGTAGGAGATGCCTCTAGTCAACCATCTTCTCCAACCATTCTTGAGAACAAATTAACAATAAGTTGAGGGAATAAAACAAAAAAATCTTGGGAATTTACCTAATAATTAACAAATAAAAATGTCTTACTTGTATTATACTACTTCCCCTCTCAAGACTACCCCATTTTATTTACCTGCTTACCTCTGAAAGCAAGTTTCAATTTTTTTATTCGTTCAGGGAGAGTTTGCAAACTTTTATCACAGAAACTTATGGTGAAAAATACCTTTTATATATACATACAAATAAAATTACAGAGATACTTATATTCTTATGTATTATATTTGTATGTATAATTTAGAAAGCTCTTTTTTCCCTTCTCCATTCATGCAGTATTTTTCAATCTGATTAAAAGCCCTTCAGAGGGTCACAAAATCAATTAAGTGAGTTTAATCAATATTTTTAAAACTAAAAAGAAAAAAAAAATATTTGGAGTTCACGGCAGGGAATATAGGTTAAGAATTGTTTTATGAAAATTTTGTTTCATTTTTGCATATGTGTAGGTGCATGCTTTGGACATGAAGTAACCTGTATATCTCACTGTAGATTTTAGTCAAAACTGTTCGACACTTTACTATTTTACGGCAATTGCAGGTTAAAAAACATTGCAGTCTAAGGGGCCACAAATAAACACCCTTATCTCCAAAAAATACTTTATTGTATTAATAGTATTCATAATGTTGAAAGTTTTCATCATGCTACATCTCAGTTTGTTACCTTCCGGCCCAGAGAAAGCGAATTTGAGGTGCAGCTACACAAAGAGCCATTTTGAAGTATGGAAAAAAGAAAATCTGAATCATGGTTTTCTGCTCATCTTTAGAGCCTTGGAACAAAAAGGATAAAGACAAATATAGAAAATGTCATCAAAGCAACAAATAGTTTAAACACTAAAAAAAAAAAATACTTATAAGGAACTACATATGGTGACTAAAATTGATATCATAATAAGGAAATATTAGCTATTTCTGTATTTGACTGAAATCCTATGACTAAGCAACATGAATTCTCTTGAATTTGATATCAGAAATATATGGTTCTTGTGAACAAGAAAAGGATTTCTTTTTTACTTATAAGTTTAGCCTCCTTTCATCAGTAAGTTTCTACAGTGACAGCCATTATAGACATCTAGAGATGAAGATCTGTCAATAAATACGAACTGAGAATACACTCCAAGGGGGGATATATTGACAACTGGAAAAACTTGGCAATCAAGGTAAATAAAATGTTTTAATCTTGGTATAAAAAGGGCATTTTTATATACCTGTTCCCTGAATGTGTCAGTGAGACACATTGTCAGTGAGACCAAGTGCCCATCAATCCAAGAATGGATTAATAAAATGTGGTATATGTATACCATGGAGTACTATTCAGCTCTAAGAAACAATGGTGATATAGCACATCTTATATTTTCCTGGTTAGAGCTGGAACCCATACTAATAAGTGAAGTATCCCAAGAATGGAAAAACAAGCACCACATATACTCACCAGAAAACTGGTATTAACTGAGCAGCACCTAAGTGGACACATAGGTGCTACAGTAATAGGGTATTGGGCAGGTGGGAGGGGGGAGGGGGGCGGGTATATACATACATAGTGAGTGAGATGTGCACCATCTGGGGGATGGTCATGATGGAAACTCAGACTTGTGGGGGGAGGGAGGAAAGGGCATTTATTGAAACCTTAAAATCTGTACCCTCATAATATGCCGAAATAAAAAAAAAAGCAAAAAAAATATTTTTTTTTTGTAATAATGGGAAGAAGTTTTTAGTGAGGAGAAAGTTTGCATGGGCTCCTTAAGGGCATTTTGTTATTTTATTTTTCTAACAGTAGGAATTGTTTGAGTAAAAAAAAATCCAAAAACTCAAAAAAAAAAAAAATCAGCAATTCAAATTGAAATAGTTCACAGCAGCTAAACCGAGAGATGGTATAAATAGTGCATTGAACCAAAGGGTTGGATTAGATTACCTAAAGACTTTGTTCCTTTTCTAATATTAAGGATTTAAAAATAATCCTTTTGGTATGCAACACCCCCCACGCTGCTAAATTTGACTGGCTTAAAGAAATAAAAATTAAAAATAAAAATAATCCTCGATAATTGACATGGTCCATCAGTCAGTTGTTGCCAATAAGCAAACCCATACATGAAAGTAGCTCCTGGCTTTTGTTTCCAAAGCTAAAGATGAATTCTGGCACTGAGTAGTGGTAAACTTGCCTCGGGGTAGTACTGCAAGTCAGCTTTCTGGACAGCTTTTTCACTAGCGGAATCGTAGAGTAGAATATGCATATACTCTTGAAATACATTCTCATTAGTATTCCTACTCAAAATCGTCTAACTTTGGGCTGTAACTCCACGGGAGAAGGGTGTAAAGGGGGGAGAGAGAGAGCCAATATCTCAAAGAACTAGCCTGTGCCCTGAGATGGAAGTTTCTTTATACATGGTAAAATAAAAGACCAAACTTCACTGATGAGCTACTAAGAGAGTATAATAAGGAAATCTATTGCCCCAAAATTATTGCCGATTTTTCTTTCCTTTTTAAACACAACTACGAAACAAGAGATTGAGTTGCCATACTTCTGCTGTCAGTATGCGTACACAGAGTTAATGAAAAAGAATGGGAATTTCAAAGATTCGCCCTTCCCATGATTAAAACATATTTTTCCATGTTTCCCAATATTCCTCCTCCAATTAAGTTTTGTATTCAAGAAGTTCCTCCTAGAATCTTCCATGCAATCTCTAATCACCCATTAGCTATCGATGCTTTAGTTTTTAATGATGTGTCAGCATTTAAAGTTGATGCCTTCTTGCATTAACTAATGAGACCTTAAAAGTATAGCAATGGTATGAGGATTTCTCTAAACCCTAGAGGAGGAACTAGGAGAAAAACTATCAATCAGTATTCGCTCTATATGTTCTATCTTTTGCAAGATGTATGATAGAAGAGGTAGAGGCAGTTGTATTATAGTTATTTTCTTTTAATCTAACATCTTACTCTCCTTATTAAGACTTAATTGATCATGCATGAAGATATCAGCAAGTAACTCCTGCTTTAATTAGATAGGTACTAAACAGTTTGATAATTTTTACAGTGACAAGCAGCAGTGTTCACTCACCCATGAACAAAAGTTATATTACAATGTTCAACCTAGTTCAATGGAAGAGGTAAATATCATTCAAATATTTTATGTGGAGACAAAATATCTAACTATAATAGAATAATCTTCTAATAAGTTAAGTTTAATTGTAAGGTAAAAACTATAAGTAAACATTAATTGTGCACCTATTGTATGCCAGACACTGGGGAATTGAATACAAAGAAAAGCCACTGGCTTCAATATTTCATTGTGAGCTCTGAACTCCAAGACATATGAATATATAATTCCAACATAAGGGAGGAAAACATTATTATATATACAAAGCACCATGAGAATATAGATGAAGAATTTAGTGGAAGACTTCCTGAAAGTGGTGTGTTTTAAAGGATGAGAAATTTACCTGGTAATTGTTCTTGGGGAAAAGGCATTTCTGACAGAAGTAGATTAAGTGCTAAGAAACAAATACACCCTAAATCAGGCGTCCTCAAACTACGGCCCGTGGGCCACATGCAACCCTCCCAGGACATTCGGCCTGCCGGGTGTTTTTGCCACCGCTGCCTGTCCTGCTTAGCAGCCCACTCGTCCCGGGCCCACAGTGCGCATGTGCGGAATGTGCGCCGCACTGTCCAACGGCCCTCCAACGGTCTGAGGGACAGTGAACTGGCCATCTGTTTAAAAAGTTTGAGGACCCCTGCCCTATAGGATATGCAAATACAATAGTGATTTGAGAGATATTACCTACAACATTAACAAATGTAAGCAAATTTATAGATCCCCAGAATCCAACAGAGAAGGCATTCTGCATTTGTTTGGGGGATTCTTGGCATATATTTCCTCCTTCCTAATTGTATCCAAATTCCTTTGGTGATATTGAGTGGCACTTTGGTGAGGTGGTAAGTCCAGGTTGTTATCTCTTGCTAAAAGAATGGGCAAATTCTCCATGTCATCCCGGCTGAAAAGAAAGGTGAAAACATGATCTAAACTTCTCTCATTAGATGGCTTCTTCTAGGACTCTGATACATGACCAAGAACAGAAAAAACTGTTGGATATAATTCATCTCAAAAGGGGCATCAAGACCAGACCCTTCCTCCGGGGTTCTTACATCCCAGTAAAAGCTCATCCCTCTAAGAGCTTATCCCCAAGTGAGAGGTCAGGTGACCAGGAAGATACGGACATTTACTAGAGTAAGCAGACACCAACTCTCTCAGAGAAAGACGTGCTTTCCCTGTAGCCATGGGAGCCTGCTCCGCTTATGTGTAGGGACATCTGGAAAGTGCGGAGAAGGGAATGTCCCCATGGGAAGCCCTCATAATGAGGGATGGGAGCCCCAGACTCCAATCCTTCAGTAAAACAATTCTGGGGTGTGTCCTGTTTGCTTCTTCAAGTCCTAGCTGGATAAAGCTACAACTGCCTACGTGAGCAATCACAATAGTACATCCTTATGTTTGTTATTCCTCCTTCCCCAGCTCACTCTAACCATTCTCTTGCTCTTGCTTCCTGGAAGCACCTCCCAAACAATTTTGTCTCAGCCTGTTCTTTGAGGGAAACCCAAACTAAGACACACCCCTAGTGGGGTGGGTGTTATTTTCCCTATTGTATAGGCTAAGAGAGGTGAATTAGATAGTAAAATAGATTGGACTTGAAGGCTAATCTTTCTGATTCTAAAATCCATGTTTTAAAATTATGCTAAACTACCAAACACTATCAGATGGATGACAACAAGAGGTGAACTAATAGATTACTATAGGAATGATATTTAAATGTATTTTGTTTACTATTTATACAAATCTCTTTGAGTAATGCTGCAAAAGAAAATTGTGTTCATTTCACTAAATGAAAGGACAAAGCCACAATGAAGAAGGTACTTTAGTGAGATGCTAAGCTTTTTCACCTCATTCAATTAAAATGTGTTTTCAAATTGCCAGTGAGGACATAGCTTTATACTGTAAAACAAAATGTGTTGTTATGTATTACAGCAGACAACTGTTGTTTTTTGTCTCTCTAGTTTCTATTGTACTTTCTTTTAGTGAATACACACAAATTTTCCTTGGAAAACCCTTTCCCATTTTCCATACTTGTGCTTTGAGTGGAGTAGACCTCACTCTTGTTTCCAGGAGCCAGAATGGATCCCAAGCCTGGCCAGGAAGAGCTAATGGGACTCAGTTTTAGAAATTTGGGGTTTTGTTTTTGTTTTCTTTTCTTTTGGAACCCGTAGTGAAGACTGGAACAGGCAAAGGCCACACAATGAGGGGCAGGTCTGACTGCAGATGAAATTAAGGGTGAGGAAAAGCTAATGGTGGTGAAGGTAAACTTTCTGAATTATAGAATGTGATAAGAAACCTCATAGTTTTGTTTTGTTTTCTGAAGTCAGTTTAATTAAGCTTTTGTCACTTATAACTCTTTTTTGTTCTCTTGACCAATCTTCTAAGATTTCAGGCTGTGAGTGATTTTAAACATCACTTGGTAAAACCACCTAGGTAAAATTGGGATGTTCATTTCTTGTTCCAATGGCTTATCTCATCCAGTGACGAGGTGTTTGCAACCTCCAAAGACAGATCATGCTTAAGATGCTTGAGATTTTTAAAAATCTATATTCTAGCCATGAAAGAGACAAACAATAAATACACATAATAAATTATTTAATTATAGAGTATATTAAATGTTAACAAATGTTATGGAAATAAGGAAATGCCAGCCAAAGTAAGGGAGGCTGAGGGTGAGGGACACAGGTTGCCTCATACCATATTGGCCAGGGTGAGCTTCATTGGGAAGATGAGATTTAAAGGAAGACTTAAAAGAGTCTAGAGGGAGCTAGCCAAGGAGATACCTAGAGAATTATTCCAGGCACAGAGAGAAGCTAGAACAAATGCCTAAGTTGAGTATGAGCCTGGCATGTTCTAGGAACGGCCAGGAGACCAGTGTGGCTGGAGCTGAGTGAAAGATGTAGAGAGCAGCAGGAGATGAAGTCCAAGAGCCAAAAAAGAGGGGCAAACGTATATCATGAAAACTTATAAGTCATGTATTAGTTATCTATTGCCGTGTAACAAATTACCCCACACTTTAGCAGCTTTACAGAATAATAAACATTTATTATCTCGCATCTTTCCTGTGGTTCCAGAATTTGGGAGGGGCTCACTGGTGGTTCTGGCTGAGTCTCTCATGAGGTTGCAGTTATGATGTTGACTGGGATGCATCCATGCAGATCTGCTTCCAAGATGGTTCATTCACAAGGCTGCTGGCAGAGGGCCTCAGATCCTTGCCGTGTAAACACCTCCATGTGGCCACTTGAGTGTCCTCGCAAAAAGCACCTGGTTTCCTCCAAATAACTGATCAAAGAGAAAGAAGCCAAAGCCATAACTATCACAGTTTGTGATCTAGCCCCAGAGGACACTCATCATCATTTACACAGCATCCTATTATTTACACAGGTCAGGACTACTCATTGTGAGAGGGAATTACAATGTCAAGTTCCAGGAGGCTAGGATCATTTAAGGCCACATTAAAAACTGGCTATCACAGGCCATAATTAGGAATTTGGGTATCTCTATGATAAAAATGGGAAGTCATTACAAGGTTTTAAATGGAACAGTTATGTAATCTGACTTTTAGTTTAATAGAGTTACTTTGGCTGCTTTGGTTTTTGTTTTGTTTTCTTGGAGAATAATCTTATAGTTTTTATTTATTTTTAAGCAGTAGAATTTGGCTCTTTCAAAGGAACTGTGGCATGGAAATTACATCGTTCATTGGTTAGAAAGGTGTTGGGTTAATACTGTCCTTATTCCTACATAGAGAAAGAAGACACAGTCAAAAAAAGGATAATCCTGCTTTCCAAGGCTGTGGGAAATGGCCATTTCTAACACACTGTGTGAGTTTTCTATTATGGCCAATCTTGTTGAAATTAATTATTAGCAACTTACTGAGCATTTGCTGAGTTTATAGGTACTAGTTTGAGAAAGAAAAGTCCCTATCATAAAAATAAAATAAAATAAAATGATAATACATAAACAGCTATGTAAATAATATACAAAATTAAATAAAGAAATAAAAACCCAAGAGACTGTTAAGTGATGGGGTAAGTACAACTGAGGGAGGCCACTGAAGATGAGGCTGAGTCAGGTTAAAAGTGCTCACCATTATGGAACGAAATGCTCAGTGGCACTCACTAGACCCAGACTCCTCCTTACCACACTCTTCTCCCAGGGCACCATGTCCTCATCCACATTTCCCCAGCTACCAGGCTCCTAGCAGCTGTTTCTTGTTGACTCTTGTTTAGGAGACAAGAGCAGAAGCATGAGACATATTGGAAAGCTACCCAATCAAGCTAAATGATGACAGTAGGCAGGTGCTAGCCATGGAAAGAGGAGGTTTCATTATGGATATTTTTGAAGGTTAAGCACAGAATTTCCTTATACATTTCATGTGGGGCTGGAAATACTTAAAGGACTCAAGAACAAAGCTTTGACCAGGCAACTACAATGATTGACTCACCATCAACTGGGAGGGAGAAGGCAGTTAGTGAAGCAGTTAGGTGAGGCAAGAGGGGGCGAGCCTACAAGTTCAGCTTTGAAAGCTGAATATGATTGACATTTGACCACAGTAGCCTAGAGTTTTAGAGAGAGAGTTTTTCTATAGCACTATAAATATAATATACATGATATTTAAAGCCATGAGACTGAATCAGATCACCAAGAGAGTGGCTGTGGATAAAGAAGAAAAGAGGTCCAAGGGCTAAGCCCTGGGGCTCTCCAGCATTAAAAGATGAAGGAGAAGAGAAAGAACCAAAAAGGAAACTGAGAAAAAGCTTTCAGTAAGGTAGGAGGAAGTCCAAGAAAGTGCGTATGGAATAGAAGTGAAGAAAGGATACCAAGGTGATTCAAATGCCATTGATAGGTTAATATTGACGCAGAGATTTGACCATGGCACATGGTAACTTAGGTGGGCTTCAGGGGAGAGTTTTGGTGGAGTGGTGGGGGCAAGGGCCTGACTGAAGTGGATTAAAGAGAGACTGGGGAGGCATAAATTGGAGAAATGACTGTGGATGGGTTTTTCAAGTAGTTTTGCTGCAAATAGAATCAACAAAGTGGGGCAGAGAGTTGGTGGGGAAAGATAGACCAAGCGAAAAGTTTTAGTTTAAGAGAAGTAACTTCATTTTTGTATAATGATACAGTGGGGAAGGTGGATAATATAATATAGAAAGGGAGAATTTCTTGAGCTATGCAGTGAGAGATGAGTTCTAGGGCCCAGCAGTGGGGTTGACTTGAGAGACAGGGGCATGGGTAGTCCACTCATTACCATGATCTCCCACCTGGCAGAAGGTCAGAGGGTGCAGAGGCAGGTGAGGCAGATGGGTTGAAGTGCTGGTGATGATCTCTCTAAGTTCTCTTGTCAATGCTCCAATTTTCTTCTTGGGATTTGGAAAGAGAGAAAAGTATTTTAAATTCTTATCAAGAGAGTGGGAGAATGAATTTTAAAAAAAAACCATCTAGTAGGATTGCCTTGCAGAATTAAGGGCCCACTTCTAATTTAAAGTCAGTGTGGCTGTGAGTTTTCTCCAGACAGTTTTAGCTTCAGGGTTGCAGACACAGAGTAGGCAGAGAGTTGGATTTAACCAGAGTTGGGGATCTGCCAAGAGAGTAAGACAATGAGACAGGGGTGAGAGAACGGAGCGTGTTTGCAAGGGAGTGATTATGATATTAATAATTAACCACAAAATTTAAACTGGAAGGATGTGAGGTCAATAAAAGGTATATAAGATCAAAAGGTCAGAGGTCTAATTAGGGTCAAAGTATTATTGAGGTCTTAATACTAGAGAGAGAAGGCTGGAAAGATGAGCCATGGCAATCAGAGAGCAAAATGTTTGAATCTAGGTTACAAAGGGGTCCAGGGTATGGCCAAGAGGCAGTGGCTACAAGATAGAGGAGAGGGTCTAAGGTTAAGGAACTGAAGGCTAAGGCAGCAGAAGGATCAAATTTACATTTCTTGAAATCTGTCATCATTAAGACAGGGGTGTCATTGAAGAGTATAAAACAGGAGCTTATAGCACCAAGAAATCAAGGGAAATGACCCAGAAACCCATGAGGTTCGGGTTGCTATCATCTGATGGCCTAAGAGTCATGGTTGGCCATTTTTAGGAAAGAGGTAGGGAGAAAGCTCTGAAAGCAGCAATGCGGACCCAGAAGAACATCTACCTCACCTCCAGGTCTTTGGCACTAGAGCTGGAAGAAAAAGCAACCAGCACTAGAGAGGCTGCTGGGAGATGTGACCTTAGGGAAGAGTCAAGTTCTCCTTAGAGGAAGAAGGTGAAAGAGGTTGAGTCTATAGTGGGTTTTGCCTTCAACAGACTCTGAAGTCAGAGAGCACAGTGGATGAGTTTCAGGACTTGGGATGGCATGAAAGGAATAAGACGGTGGTTTTCCACTGGGACCACAAACATCAACATCACCTGGGAACTTGCTAGAAATTCAAAATCTCAGGCACAACTCCATGCATACCAAATTAGAAACTAATCCAAGCCCAACGATCTGCATTTTAACAAACACCCTGATACACTCTGATACTTACTGAAGTCTGAGAACCACTGGACCAGGGGCAGATTCTCTTAGGTCTCTACTCTTAAAGTGTAAGAAAGGAGGGGGACCTAGGAAGGGTAGCCTGTAGGGGGCGATATAATCATGGAGAGAGGACACATGAGTTCATTTCTGGACTCAAGGCAGACAGCTGGGACACGTCTGTGAGTGTTGAGGACAGGAGGAGAAAAGGGAGGGGTAGGTTTCCAGGACTCTCTCTTCATACTTGAAGGCCTAGAGGGTCACGGATGCAAAATTTCCCTGTTTCCTTTGCTTAAGAGGTACAGATTGTAACCACGCTCATCAGTATCTCCCTCTTCGTCTCTCTTCCATTTTTCTTGATTGAGGCTTTTTTTTAAATTTGGTTATAAGTAACAGAAAGCCATTGTGAGTAGCTTCAGTGAATAAAGGAGAATTTGTTCTAAGGATATGAAAATCCAAAAAAGCCTAGTGGTACCTAGTAAGGCATTATCTTACTTTGTGTGTGTGTGTGTGTGTGTGTGTGTGTGTGTGTGTGTGTGTGTGTGTGTGTGTGTGGTGTCTGAGAGAGAGACAGACACACAGAGAGAGAGACTGTGTGTGGCTTCTCTCTACATATTCTTCTTTTTTCTCTCTGTGGACCCTCATGCTGTGCTTCCCTATGCTCATGATTGAAAGATAATGCTCTCACATGTTAATGAGCATTGCTGCATCTGAGTTTCAAATCTCCAGGACAGTTTGGGTTAGGTAAGCACCCTAACCAGCTGCAGCATGAGATGAGATACAGTGTCCAAGAATGCAAACATGGCTCCCAGGACCCACTGTGGGAGCAGGGTTAGGAAGGGGTCATTTATCTTTCTTTCCTTCCTTCCTTCCTTCCTTCCTTCCTTCCTTCCTTCCTTCCTTCCTTCCTTCCTTCCTTCCTTCCTTCCTTCCTTCCTTCCTTCCTTCCTTTCTTTCTTTCTTTCTTTCTTTCTTTCTTTCTTTCTTTCTTCATGAAAGTTTAAATACTAGTATTTTATCTTATTTTATGTTTAACTTATTATCCAAAATGGAAAATTCAAAATCTTACAAGATACAGTTGTTTTATAAAGAGACAGAGACAGGAAAAATAGAAATATATTTCAATGAGAGTAAAAAAAAATAAAATAGTAAAGAAAAAAGGAAGATGTGGATTATGACAAATCTCAACAGGACTCCAAAAGTTTAACTTCAGTAGGCATTTGACCCTTCAAAAGGGTCATTTTTCAAAGAAGCATTGTGGGCTGGGCTGCAACCTCAAAAAGTGCCTGTGACCGACACTTTGTTCCAAATTAAGGACTTAACATAATTTATGGGGATAAATGGCTGATAACTTTCTTTCAAATGGTAAGTGGGATAAGTTGGATATCACCTTGGCTAAGAATTTGTTTTCTAATAGTTTTAAACACTGATTTAATAATATGAAAAAAAGCTCTTTTTTAATAAAAGGTAGCACTTATCTGAAATTGTAACATACATACATTTAATAGACTCAATATTTCCTCTCATTGACTTAAGCAAAAATAGACCAAACATTCTGGGTATTTATAAGCCTGGTGTGTGTGTGTGTGTGTGTGTGCGCGCGCATGTGTGCACATGTACATATTTTGTGTTGTATGTGTGCACTTTACCAACTTTATCTGCACCGTGGATGACTTCTGCAAGGTGGATTAGAGTGTATATTCCACACTTCCAGTATTTATCACATTTACGCATTTCCTAAGGAAACCCTCCAAAAATGGATTTTAATTGAGTAAGCCTTTCTACTTCTCAGGCTCCCAAAATATTTAGTGAAATTGGATTTGCTAAATTTTAGTACACTTTTCACTCTTTTACAAGTCACTTCTAAATATGTTTTACAAAAATTCTTTTACAAATATTTCTAAGATAAAAGAAAGGAACAGAGGCTTGATAGAGCTAAAGCCAAACGACAAAACAGACTCAAAGCAGGGTACGAAAACCAAGCTTAGAAGCGAATGTCTGTATGATCAATTGCCTACACCTATGTTTAAGATCTTTTTTTCTTCCTTGTTGTCTATCTGTGTTCTCACTTGGTGTGTCCAAATGCCATACTCCCTATTTTTTTTCTCCCTTATTCACTTTCATTACTTGTGATGGTATTTTCTCTTTTATGTCTCTGGGAAATATTTGAACAGCATTTGTAATGTGAGGTGTGCTTATGATTTTCTGGGTGAAGCCTCTGAGACAACAGTCCCATATGTTTATGCAGAACAGATATTAAACATTCCACAGATTTTTGAAAAATGCGAGTATACTGCCTTCATTTTTCATCCCAACTTATCCTTTTCATGAGATACATAAAGGAAATAAAAAATAGGAATAAAAAGCTTCAAAACATCAGTCCAGTCGTGTGGTGAATTTTTTTTTCTAAAATTGATCATGTGTCATTGTCTTGATGATGCTAGACAGAGTGGAGGGTGGAGGTGTTGCTGGTATTTTTACAGTATTCCGGATTTGGATCGCATTCCTTTATCCTATTTGTTGGAAAAATTACGTGGCTCCAGGCTATTTAAATTATTTTTGTAATACTGTTACTAAATGGGAGAAAATGCTGTGGGGAATTTCTTAATTCATAGTCATTCTCATTTTCAGGACATTTCCGTCTTATTCGTTGTTCTCTTGTAGAAGGGCAGTGAGTATAGTGGAATTTACTCTGATTTGGGAAGACCTGAATTTTTCTATCATTTCTGCAAATAGGTGAGGTTGAGGGCAAACCTCTTATATCAATCATTCTTTACAAACACAAACTTTCAGTATCTAATGAGAAAACAAAGGCTTGCTATGTAAGTTTTAAGTGGGTGTATTCCTTGGTAACCCCCTCTTCACACACAAACTAACACAGTAAGTTTTCTTTCAAACCCTACCTTTATTACAGTTATATTACTGGTACAGTCTGTCATTCTGGACACAACAGATCTGATACCAGAGGAGGTCAAAATCAATTAAGACTTACCGTGCCGTCTTTTGATATTGTCTTTATGCAAGATTTGTTTAAAACCACCATGCCAGAATCTTGAATTGAACGTGTATACTTTGCATAGCCATACTATTTGCCACTGATACAAGCTCTTCCTGCAAAAAGAATTCACAGGATGTGAGTTTTCCATATGCTAAAATGTATCTAAATTAGGAGAAAAGAAAATACAAGTGGGGGATGGGAGAGAAAGAGAAGATACTGAGTTCTGGGTATAAATAATGTACAGTAGTGTTTTAAATAAGGTAAATATATTATAAATCCAGGTAGTATCATCATAGCAGGAAAACAAAACAAAAAGCAGAAACAGGCAGAGTGGGACAGAAACTCAGTAGATAGAAGTACTTTATTTCCTCAGGGGCTTCCAGACAGAAGTGAGGGGAAAGGAGTAGAAGCAGGGAGTATGGAAGGGCAGATGTGAAAAAGGGAAAGAAAAAGTAGGGAGTTCTTCCCTGTCCTTGGGCACCTTCAGGAAATTAAGGAAAGAAAGGAAACCGGATGGCCCTTTCCCTCACCCTCCACATCCTGTCACCAAACACCACTGTCGGGTCCATTGAGGAGTACCACTCATGGCTGCCCCCCTCCACACCACCTTGAGGCCACAACGCCAGCTCTCCCTGGCCTGGGCCAGCACTGCCACCAGCTCGCAGCCTCGGCCCTGGAATACCACAGGCACCTGCCGGCTGAGCTCTCAGCCCCAGGCTTGCCCACCACCCCTAGTCTGTTCCTCACCTGGGAGCAATACTGGTTTTCCAAAACCAGCATCTAGTCTTGTCATCTCCATCCTTTGCCTTCAAGATATGATCCATGCCCCTTATCCTACCTCGCAAAACTCTCCCCATGTCTTCCATCCCTACCTCTCCAGCCTTCCTGCTTGGGCAGGGGTGAGAGGAGGCAGGAGAGTTCTACCTTCCTCAGTAGCTCTGATACTAGTTACATCTCTTGGCTCGCACCTGTACTCTCCTCACATTCCTGTACCTCCCTGTGGTCTAGAATGGTCTCCCCTCTTCTCCTCCATCCTCTCCCCTTACCCCACATTTAGTTCAGACGATTCCCTCAAGTCCAAGTCTCCACATGCAGTTTTACACGTCAGGGGAGGAAGAGGATCCCGTGAGGGACTCCTTCCTCACAGGCAGAATAAAAATGGAAGCGTGTTGAAGTCCACCCATATATGCACACGTTCTCCTTGTCCAGTTTCCTCTGCTTTTTTCGTTGTATCGGTTGCATTCACATCAGGAATCGCTCAATTGGACCTCACGCCATGACATTCTGCCGTTGCCCCCACCAGACAGCGGCCCATTGCCCTGGGCTCGGTGAGCGTTTGCTGACAAGCCCAAGCAGTTTACCTCATGGAGCCTCTTGGGGACAAAGTGCATAGACCTCCACCTTCAGCCTGACAACCTGTCTCGGTGTTGAAAAACAGTTCAAGGTAGCGCTTGAGACCAAACGTGTCATTTTCCTTGTCAAAATGAAAGCTGTAAATTTTAAACCTAATGCTTAATGTATCCAGATATTGAACACAGGGACTTTTATCCTCAGCTTAATGGTCTGTCTAAAAACATCAAAAAAGATTACTTAAAAACTCCGGGCCTCAGAGGTCCTATAAAATTACATGAAGCACCCCCCCCCCATACAGCATCTCCTCCAAGTTTTAAAAAATTTATTGGCAAACACTTATGCAATATATGAACTCCCTTTTTTTTCCTTAGTCTTCGATACTAAGACTATGTGCTTGATTGCTGGGGGGTGGTTAAGAAAAGCAGTAGGATAAGATGAAATTTTATTAGATTACAATCTAAAATTTTAATAGCGTTTATGCTTCTGGGAATGGATGGCAAACCTTATTCAGCATCTCCTTGAACAGGGAAAATGTAAAAGCATGGCTTTCTCCCTTTAATATAATGTGACAATAAAGAATAGTGGGGCTTTTTAATTTTTTTTTTTAACTTCAGACATTTGTAGAGACCTGGCTGGAATGGAAAGACAAGAGAAGGTACGAGAAAGCAGGTGAAGGAAAGTTAGAATGTAATTATTTTCTCCAGTAGAAGGAGACTCGGAGTAAAGGAGATGCTAAGATTTTAGGGATAGAGAAGTTGTAACACTCGACCTTAGCGGTCTTGTCAAAAACTCAAGTGCAAGCACACATCGCTCCCCACACAGCCAGACTATCTGTGGTCAGTTATGTGGCAAAATTTGCTTCCAAGACCTTACTGGCATAACCCTAAAAATTCTTCATTGACACAAACAGAATCTTCATTGCCTCTAGGCTATAAAGAAATAGGGGTGTTTTGTTATATTTTAGTTTTTGATTTTGCATATAATCACTATCTTTCTGTCCAGAGAAAATTGTGAACCATGAAGTTTAGAGGTATCAAGACTGCTTGCAACTGTTATATTAAATCTAAGACTTGCTACCGTACACTGGTGCCTAGTCTAGAGAACAGAGTTGCTAATTAGGGGGACACGATGTTTGGGAAAATAACAAGCTTGCAAGTTCCTCCGTTAATTCCAAATTTCCAATATCTTAAAAGCACTATAGATTCACAGATGGTAATAGTGTCATTTGCTTTACTCGCCTTCAGAGTGCTCTCTGATGTATCTGTTTCTGACATAAAAATGTCTCCATTACGGGCCCCACGCTAAAAGGTCTTATTTTAATGCCCCAACGGTTTTGGCGTATGTCTGGCTCACCATCAATGCAGCAGCCTCATTAAGTTACTCCTGGGCTAACGCAGCATCGAATGGGTTAATGAGGCTGGGCAGTCTTAGCCTGTTAGCAGCTGCTTAAGCAGCAGGCTGGGGAAAGCTCTGTTGATTTTCATTCTTCACTGCTGAGTGATGAAGGGCAACCTATATGCTAGAAATCTAGTCAGGCCACAACCTGTACTCTCATACAAAAAAAAGCAAAAAAAAAAAAAAAAAAAGCAATTCAATGCATGTCCCAGATCAACAATTCCTCGGTGATATCTGATATAAGGATAAGGTCAGTGCATTTACAGTGTGCATGGAGCTAAAACCGGGAGGTTGGGAGGTTAGCCACTATTTGATCACCTTCTACTGTGGAAAATTAAGACTCTCTAGGAGCTGATGTAGGATCCAAATAATTCTTTGATCGGGTGATTATGTACATCTTGATTAATGCCGTTGATGCCTTCCAGCAATGATATTTCTTAGCTGGTCACTTTGGATCTCTGACCTCATGTTGGGATACAGAGCCCCAAATTCTACTCCTCAGTATAGTATACTGCTTCCTAACAAAGATATCACATTTTCAAAGATGAAATAATTTTAATGTGAAAGTTTTCAAATAATATTCATTTGCTCATTAGATACACCCAAAACAGCTCCTTGGGTTTGGCTTCACTGTGTAAAAGAGCCACCAGGAGAGCTTATTCAAATGCAGGTTCCTGGGCTGTGCCTCCAGAGGTTCTTATTCAGTAGGTGTGGGGGGAGGCTGAGAATTTACATTTCTAAAAAGCTCACCTGTGCACTGGTCCATGGACCACACTTGGTCCATGGAGCACTATTCTAGAATACCACTTTCTTAACGTTCTTCTTTCTCTGTCTCCTTTGCTGAATTTTCCTCTTCCCCTTGACATCTAACTCAGCGTGCTCAAAGGGGCTCCACAGCTCTTGTACCTTTCTTCCCAAGGGATCTCATTCAGCCTTATGACTCTACACGATATCTCTAAGCTGACAAAACCTGATTTTGCCCCTCAAATTCATGATTGCATACTTACAATCATCCCACCTTACCTGCAGGGAGTATGTTCCAAGACCCCCAGTGGATGCCTGAAACCATGGAGAGTATCAACCATTCTATATACTACGTCTTTTCCTAAATATACACACCTATGATAAAGTGTAATTTACAAATTAGGCACAGTGAGAGATCAGCACCAATAATAAAAAAGAGAACAATCATAACAATATACCGTAATAAAATTTATGTGAATGTGCTCAAACTCTTTTTCTCTCAAAATATCATATCGTACTGTACTGTGGGTAATTAAAACCACAGAAAGCAAAACTGTGGATAAGGGGAGACAACTGTACTCGCCACTCAACACTTCCTGATTCTCCTTTCAACCCCCAAACCTGATCGTCTCCAGTGTTCCCCAACTCAGCAAATGGCACCAGCACTCACAAAGTGGCTCAAGCCAAATCCTTAATCATCCTTGTCTCTCTCCTTCTCACATCCCACTCCAATCCATCAGCAAATCTTGTTGATTATCCTTTCAAAACATAGCCAGAATCTGGCCATTTCTCACTCCCTGCCCCAGCCACCAGCATCTCTGGCTGGGTGATTGTGATAACTTCCCAGCTGACCTCTGTCTCAGTCCCCTGGTCTCCTACCTCTCTATCTTCACAGAACAAAAAGAGCAATCCTTTAAAAAAAATTTTTTTTTTCTTGAGACAGAGTCTCACTCTGTTGCCTGGGCTAGAGTGCAGTGGCGTCAGCCTAGTTCACAGCAACCTCAAACTCCTGGGCTCAAGCGATCCTCCCAACTCAGCTTCCTGAGTATCTGTGACTACAGGCATGTGCCACCATGCCCGGCTAATTTTTACTATATATTTTTAGTTGTCTGGCTAATTTCTTTCTATTTTTAGTAGAGGCAGGATCTTTTGCTCTTGCTCAGGCTGGTTTCGAACTCCTGACCTTGAGCGATCCTCCCGCCTCGGCCTCCCAGAGTGCTAGGATTACACCACACTGGCCAAGAACAATCCTTTAAAATGCATGTCAATTCTCTCACTTGTCTAATCTAAACCCTCTCCATAAAACTCATAACAACAGCTGGAGGTCTTACGCTAGCCAGTAAGGTTCTAGGTGATCTGACCACATTTCCTCATACTTTTCCCACCTCCTAGTCCACAAGCTTCCCCCAGTTCACGTGCTCCAGCTACACTTACTCTCTGTTCCTCCTTTCATACACCAAGCCTGCACCTGCCTCAGGGCCTTTACATATGCCTGTTTCCTCCCCTGCAATACTCTTCTCCTAGTTAGATGCAGGGAGGGCTCACTCTCTCACATTTTCCTGGTCTTTGCTCAAATCTCTACTGAAGGAGCATCTCTCTCTAAAAGAGTACACAACCCCAGTCTGCATTATTCTCCAACCTCCTTAACCTGTTCCACCTTGGTTGCCTGGGCACTTCTCACCCCTGATGACTTATTTGTTCACTATCTGTCTCTCTCCAGGAGAATGCAAACTCTGAGAAGAAAGAAACTTTTTTCTCTCCACTGCTATATTCCCAATGCCAGAAATAATGCTTGTAGGAGCTTGATATATTATTTGGTGACTGTATAAATAAACTAATTGAAAAGTGAACATTCTAATCTGTCAAAGAGAATTGACTACCTTTTTTTTTTCCTCTCTAGGATTGATGAGTTATGTTACTCTAAAACGTTTGGTCACTCTAAAATGCAACCTTTTTGCAATATTTACTCCAAGTGAATTATGTGGGAGGGGTAATTTACATATTTAAAAAATGATCCAAAAGATCAGTTGCAGAAGTTTTCAAAAAAATTCTGCAAAACTCTTATCCCTCTCCGTGCCCATTTCCCCACGCCTATTTTTCCTTGAGCCCAAGGTCCCCAAAAACATTAGCCTGAGAAACAGTCATTTTGAATAACTCTGGGCACGTGCGTATAAAGAGCTGCTTGGTACCAAACTGATTGGTCACAGGTGGTCACAATGTCAGACAAAGAACGTAAGTTTTTAAACACTGCAGCAACCGCACAGAGTAATACTGCTTGTTTGAAATGCTACCATGGCTAATTAATGCAGCTCAAGAGTCCTCGCCGTTGATAAATACAAGAGATGGCCAAGGTCTGAGAGGTAAAAGAACCGGTATTAAAATAACTCTGGAAAAATATACTGCAATACATAGCCACCATTCATCCCTTACACTGAAAAATTGTATCAGCGCTTAAAATGACTCCTCTCACTAACTTTCCATCCAACTCAATTTAATTTAACTTGATTCAGGTTTAAATGCTTATACTCTGAACTCGACTGTCTTTGAGCTTTTTAAAGAGCAATGCCATTGATAGTTGAACCCGTGGACCATGTTGCATGTTTTCTAATGTTATTTGTTGGATCGAAGCTTGCAATGCAAAGCAACTATTAAAAAAAATAAACGTGTGTGGAGATTAGAGTCCACATTTTGAAATGTCAGTAAATACAGTATTTATATGACAGATCATAATGACTTGTAAAAGGCAGCCATATGTGTATCAAGCTCTCAGTCTTCCTAATGTTTTTTCTTAAAAAAAAAAATCTTTTATTTTTAAATCTGAAGAAAACAACACAAAATGAGAACTATCTTTCAAATTTTTTGAGGAAGTCAGAGTATAATCAGAGGTCTTTAGCTCATGGATTTCTCTCTTTCAAAGAGAAAGCAGGAGGACAGCTTGTGCATTGCTGTCATATCTCAACATTTAGGGCAACAGAAAGATTTAAGAAAAAGAAATCAAGGATGGAACATTAGAGTCAGTTCCTCGGTCTTTAATGTACTGTTTCACTACTTAACTGTGCCTAAAGGTAGTTTGCTGGTGTACTTTTACAAATAGCACCATTAACAGAATTTTACATGCTTTAGGTCACTTTACTTTGATCCCAAAGAAGTCTTAGAACATTGTACCAACAGCAGACTTGCGGCTACATCCCGGAAAGACAGCCACTTCTAGGGAGTAGAGGTGGTCCCTGACATAGCAACAGAGCATGCAGGACAGTTTCAAACAAAGAACAAAGGCGAATGATGGTCCTTCTGAAAACCACCAAGGATGTTAAGTGTTTTTAGAGAGTGAAATCAAACACAACAGCGTATGGGCAGTGGAGAATTTTTCTAGGGCATGGGACCTCTGCTTAAAAGTGAATAAGTACTTAACGGTCATCACAGACCTCCAAATTTTACGTTCCCATATACGTAAACTGAATCTCCAAATGCACTGAAATTATATCTCAGGCGTAAGCTTTCTTTTGTTCTGATGCCAGTTTGTAAGAGATCTTTATGTGAACAAAAGCTTCTGTCTTTACAATAACCATGTTTCTTTAGAAGAGGCACGCAATATACTTTTGGGATGCCAAATCACACAATAGAGAAAACCAAATAATTCCAGCGAGGTTTGATGAGCCCTCAGCAAATCCTACAACAATTCTAGTCACCTGTCAATCAGGAAGTATCTCATAAAGGACTGTGTGGCATTGCTACTGTCTATTACCTGCGATATTCCTTTTGGTTCACTTGAGATTTTTAAAAAAATATATAATGAATGCATTCAATAATTGTTTGAATTGCTGCTGTGCATCTGTCATAAGTGGTTTATGGATAACCATCAATTGGTTCTGCTCATCAGTCTAACAAGTTCAATGTACTACTCAGAGCAAAGGATGACTATTTATTTAACAGCTCTTGGCAGGAAAATTTGTTGCATGCCACAACTTTACAAAGAACATTAAAATCAATGACAATTTATAAACCAAAGGCTGGGAATTATGCTTTGGATTCCCATAATTCATCAGAATAAAGCTGTCAGATACCTTTTATTATAAATTAATAGCATGTTGTCGAAGAGCACCAGGCTACAGATGTTTTGCCAGTTCAGTACTGACATCTAGTGGACGATGAAAAATATTCCCCCATCTTTTCCCAACTTGCTTTCTCCCTCTTTCCCAAAAGATATTTGTTGTTGCTTCATTAGTCAGAAGAATTTTATCAAGCAAGCAACTGTATCTGAGTTTAAGTTTTGTGTATTTGTATTTGTGATAACAAATATGTCACAAATTTAAACTTTTAGTGACAAACATTGCCAACGTGTTCTTATCATTTAAGACCTTTTTTTAATCTTCTGTATTTTAAGTATTTTAGTATGTTGTCATATGGGGACTTAATTACTTCTAATTCTCTACTGTTAGGTTAACTATATACTTTATGAAAGCATCAAACTTCCAACTCCAATGTTCTCATAAAGAAATAAAAATACAGTTTTAAAATAAGCATTTACTTAGCCTGCATTTGATTAAAATTTAGGATTCAACTTATTTACTGTGAACTTTTACATTCGGTTTAAGAGGATCTATGCATGACCAATATATTGAAAAAAAAAGACTGCTTAAGTGCATTGTTTGTGGATTTTGCTTTCTTAAACAGTATTTTCAGGTTGGTCTACACAATAATATTTCATGGTCATTAACATATTCAAAAACAGAAAAACATCCTAATGTGCACTGGCAACCTCTTGGATACACAGTCTTGGCAAGGGTCCCACCCTGGAACATGCTAGAATCTTTTGATTCTCCAAATGAGGCACAAACCTGAGGCTTTCCAAGTGTTCCAGGATACAATCTGATCTGGACCCACACTGAACATGACTTTCCGGAGATTCGGGAGGTTAAGGAGTGCTTTCTCTTCGGAGCCTTTTGGAATGTACAGTACCTTAAAGTAAAGACAGGAGAAATGAAACTAGTACCTTTACTGCATGCCTGCTTTTGCGTCTGGCACTGTGACAAGCACTTTACATAAGAGATTAATAGAGTTGTGGGTCAGGGATGAAAATTAGCGTTACAACTTTATATGCCTTAAAGCAGGCGTCCTCAAACTACGACCCGCGGGCCACATGCAGGCCGCCTAGCACACTTATCCCGCCCTCTGGGTGTTTTTGCCGCCCCTGCCTGTCCTGCTTAGCAGCCAACTCGTCCCAGGCCCACAGTGCACACTCTCCAACGGTCTGAGGGACAGTGAACTGGCCCCCCGTTTACAAAGTTTGAGGACCCCTGCAAGGAAACATGAACGACACGCTCTAGGGTTGGCATCAAGCTGCAATTCCTGGGAGAGAAGGAACGATATCTCTTTCTAACTTGATCATTACTGGGAAACAACTGATGAAACTCAACCAAAATCATAATCTGCCCCATTCCACTTTAGCCAGCTATAAAACGGTGAGAATGGTATATGAAAATACCTTGGAAATTTTGTGAAATTTTATATAATCTATTACAGGTTACTTTGAAAGCAGTGCATTACAATTATTTCAGAAGGCCTATGTGATTATTATGAAGGTCATAAATAGAACATAATATCCTCCCACCATTAGAGAAATCAACTTCAGTTTTTTATGTGAAAGTGGTGGCTGAATCTGCTTAAAGTGTAAACCAATGATTTTTTCATACAATAATGTTAAAGGAACTAATTCAGAATTTTCATGGTTCTCTTATTTAGGAAACTCTACAATCCTAGCCCCAACCTCCAAATTGTTATTGGAACAAATAAGCTTTTTGAAAGTCACTAAATAAAGACAATGAAAGAATAAGGACCACTGAGTAGCATTTTTATCAACGAACATGCCTTCTCCATGGGTGCTTTTTGATATTGCTAAGGGACAAACTAGGCTATCTTCTGCTGTCATAAATAACTTCAATTCTTTTAATAAAAAAATTAGCACACTCACATTAGTCTCTGACCAATATTCCCTTAGTTTTAAAATAATTTTAACTTTATAATTATTCCAAATCTTATAGTCTCATCAGCTACTGATCTACTCAAACTACCTCTACAGGGATATTTCAAAGATCCCCATTGATGGAGAAATACCCTAACGCTAATGTACACCTGCCACAGTCAGACCTGGAAGCTAGAACATTCAAGCGCTGAACAGTGTATCAAATACAGGTCTAAAAGCTTAGGGGAGGTGTTTTAAGTTCAGAAGGAAATAGGTTAAGTCAAGTAAAAAAAGCGAAACCTCTTAATGTGGAAATGACAACCAGCAAAAGGGACCCACGGGTCTGCAAGGAACGATCACGTGCAAGAGACTCAAAGCTGAACTCTAAGCCCACGACAAGTGACTGTCTTTTCATACACTCCCTGCTGTGCAGATAAATCAGTGCCAAAAAGCCAGGAGAACCAGAGACCCACAAGGGCAGCTTCCTCCTTATCAGCACAGGATCAAGTTCTTGCAGCTATAACAGGTTTTATTAAAGCCTTCCCCCCCCCCATTATTTCAGGTTGTGATTGATGTAGTCAGAATCATCACACATTAGATCCGGAAGGGACCTCAAAGAGCACCTAGTCCAACCCCTCAGGCACAGACAAGGAAAAGAGCCTGAGAGAGGGCAGGGGTGTGGGAGGACAATAACTGAGGGCCAGGATGCAGAGGGGAGAGGCTCTTGATGGGGGAGACCACAGGGAGCCATCAAGTCCAGAAGGATTCAGGGCCAGAAGATGCAGTCAGGCTAGGAGTGGAGAATAGAAGACAGCCACAGGAGCAAGGAGGGCCTGTCCCAGAAGAACGTGATCCAGTGGAGTTGAAATTCCTGCACAATGAAAGCAGCCAGGAGCAGGGACACGTCCGAGCACCAAAGGCCAGAGCCAAGCTTCATCTCGGGTATCAGGCAGGCACGGGAGAGGTCAAGGGAAGCAGCAAGAAAAAGCACAGCAGAGCAAGGCAGGTGGGTAAGAACCCAGTGATCCACAAAAGGAAAAAGGACAGCCAAGCTCACCATCAAAAAGTAAGATGTCAGCCCCACTTTGCGCTACCCGAAGAGGACTTCAGAAACTAAGGTAATGGACTCAGTTGGAGGGATGTGGCATGGTTCTGTGAAGATGGGGTACAATGCTAGCCCAGCTAACCTGGCAGGTGTGTGTGGTAATTGGAGCCCCTGTGCAAAGTGATGAGTGTGGTATTTGGGTATTAGGTAATCAGAGTGCCAGGAGGGCAGATCTTAATAGAAACTAGGTTAGTCTAATGTGCTGTAAATATCAGAAACCAAATTAATCAGATGTGTGACTTACACACATGCACAACTTTGTATCTGCACACACACACACACACACACACACACACAAAGACTACAGCTTGATAATCTAGGGACGTCCTGTGTTCATTTCTTCTTATTTCCTCTCCCTTCAACTTTCAGTCATTTTATTGTTTGTTAATACTCTTTCCACCACCAATCCCCAATGCATTCTAAAATTACTTTCCTGGGTAAATTCACATTTTCTATTTATTTCTCAACTTTGTTTACAAAACTGTCAACTTAAAATGTCATTTGCTAAAGAACCAGGGTACATATTTATTTAATATTTAATGTTTAATGTTTATGCTTCTGTTGATCTGTCTTAGTACTCTGTGTCCAACCAGGGACTCAAGAAAAAGGCATGTGATAAATTCAAATCAGACTGTTTTCCAGCTGAGCATTTTGAATCTAAAAATTTGGAATTTTACCTAACCACACCAGACACCATCTATTCTACCATGTATTAAAAAAACTGAGTAAAATTCTAATTAAATGGGTTACTTTAAATTATGAAAAATAAAATTACATTTATAGGAATTTTTAAGTGAATAATCTCAGGTTAATCAGTGATTAGCAGCAGAAAAGTAGATAGGTGGTTTATAAATTAAAATATGTAATCAATGATTTATAGTTAATTTACTTCACTTAAGTCCCTCCTTCAATCTGTCACCAAAACTTTCATCTTTGAATTTCAGAATGAGAAAGCTAAACTATTATTTGAAGAAATGGGTAGAGGTGGGGGGCCAATTGAAAACGCCAGCATCTTTCTGTGTATTCCTTTTGATATTTTATCAGTAAGGTTTTAATAGTTCCACAAGAACCACATGTTGATGTTATGTGATAGTCCCAAGCAGAGCTATCAATGACTGTAACTGATGAAATAACTAAATATCAACAGTAAAAGGACCTCCACGATGGTGAAAAAGAACATCACAGAGGGGGCAAAATGAGTTGCTGGCCAACATGTAAACACGAATTCGACTCTGTTTATTTCTTCCTTCCTTCAGATATATTGGAGAATTGCTTTGTGCTTTCTACCTCTCATGGTTCAATTTAGTATCTTCCTGTTTTTTAGAAGGTGGTTTATGCAATTCATTGGAATATTTCCAGAAAAAGAACGAGAGAGAAACAGAAAGATAGGGAAGGGGAGAGAGAGAGTTTGGGGGAGAAAGAAAAATAAAGAGAAAGAAAGAAGAGAAAAGAAAAAAAAAGAGGAGAGAAAGAGAGAGAGAGAGAGAAAGAAAGAAAGAAAGAAAGAAAGAAAGAAAGAAAGAAAGAAAGAAAGAAAGAAAGAAAGAAAGAAAGAAAGAAAGAAAGAAAGAAAGAAAGAAAGAAAGAAAGAAAGAAAGAAAGAAAGAAAGAAAGAAAGAAAGAAAGAAAGAAAGTTAGTTCACAGAAATATGAGGTTCAATACATTACAATGCCTTTGGCAAAAGCTTTCCAAGGTCCCACTCCTGTCTCAACGTCTATTTATTTTTCATTGATAAATGTTGTCAACAGAGTGATTCTTAAGAATGAAGATCTGTATTTTGTCCCAAGATCAGTATATCGGAGAAAGAGCAGTACAGATTTTCCTGAAGTCTTATGTTTATTTTCAACCCTGACTTGATCTCTTTCAGAGACTTATAAAGCCCATTGAGAGAATTTCTGAGCCTCCATAACAAAAGACCTATCACTTTACAAAATGCCTGGGTCTCTCCGGTGACACACCCAGGCAGTGCTGCTGCTCAGGCATGTTTTCACGATTTGTGAAATAAAGGGAATGATTGGGAAGATGAAGGTGTGAGTCCCATGTCTGGTTGGCATGTGTTGCATCAAGCCAAAGAATCTGCCAAGACCCTTTCTACTGTAAGGACAGAGACAGGCAGCACCTCCCGATTCAGTCTGCACTCCGTTACTACTACTGATCCTTGGAGTGCATAACCACCTCCTCCTCAGACTCTTCTCAGGTTTGCTTAGGAAGATTTCTAAGCTTCACCCCTCTACTCTATGAAATCTAAATGTGACAATTCCCAAGCCACCCTTATTTCTCACCTATAAAATGTACCCACACGGCAGCCGTTGTGTTAGTGCTTTTCTGTTTGTTTCTGGGTGTTTCTGTGTATTTGATCTGGAGATGTCTGTTTACCTCAGCATTGCCCAGGGTGGTCTCAGAGGGCAGGAACTGGATCTCTATTCAGATGTACCACCTTGCTTTTTATAAATCCAGTATGTAAAAGTGCCAACCAGAATAAATCTTTGCACCAGAAGACATCGTGGAGATCACTTTGTCTTCATTCCTCATTTTATAGATTTGTTTGTTCATTCATGTAACAAATATTTATTAATCCCAGAATTTCCCAAAGACTTTAATGACTTGCTCAGAGAAAATGATATATGTTGGTCTGTGTTGCACAGAAATTTAAAGAGTGAAAATTTTTTCATTGTTTTTTTTTAACTCTACAGTTGCAAAGTGATTATTGGTATTTCCAAGCCAATCAAAGTGTTAATAAATGTTGGAAATGTTCATTCTTAGTTCTCCAATAACACTCATTAAAAGGCTTCCTACATTCTTTCTCTTTGTTTAAGCTCATCAGAGTGCCTATTCCCAATCTCTCTTTTTTTTTTCCTCAGTATCAAAGTGATTATGGAATTAATCATATAAACCAGGAGCAGCAAACTTTTTGTAAAGGGCTAGATATTTTAAGCTTGCAGATCATACAATCTGTCTTACTCAACTCTGCCATTATAACTCATAAGCAATCATAGACAATAAGTAAATAAATAGACTATGGTTGTGTTCCAATAAAACTTTATTTACAAAAATAGGTTGAGGGTCAGGCATGCCCCATGGGCTGTAGTTTGCTGGCCCCTGATATAGACTATTACCTGGGTGTGATTACCAGCTAACTTATCTTCTTTCCCAGAAAATAAATTGCCTTTTATCTGATTATAATCCCTAACTCTTGATGAAATCCTTTAAGACATTACTTTTCAATAGAACTTTCTGCCATGGTAGCAATGTCCTATATCTCTACTGTCCAATATCATCACTACTAGCCACATGTGGCTATTGGACACTTGAAATGTAGCTAGTGTCATTGAGAAACTGAATTTGAAATTTTATCTAATTTTTATTAATTTGAATTTAAGTAGCTACATGTAGCCAGTGGCTACCATGTTGAACAATGCAATTTAATTAGTACTGAATTCCATCAGGCACTTTATTAGACAGACCCCAAAATACTGGGGGCTTTACTGCCCCCTCAGACCACAATGTGTAAGTAGCTACCTGTACCAGTATACCTGTATGCAGTCATGGGCATTTCAAAAGCAGTCTTCTTTTTTACAAAACAATGCTTTTAGATAAGTTTGCCAGTATAAAAGTATAACTTAATTGATAAACTTTGTATTAACAAACAAACTTTTGGGAATTCATCGATTGGATTAAATATGTGGCATCTTAGTAGTACTGTATTAAGTTTGAATTAATAAACAAATTGCACCCACAACTGTAAGAACTGAGGAGGTATCAATGGCTTCAATGTGCTTACTACTCATCTAAAAATACAGGCACAAAAACAAATCAGTGTACTACAATGTCATAAATTCCTTAGTAGGGTATATATTAATATTTCATTAATAGGAACACCAAATAACTAAACTTCCTGGGAACGGGTGATTCAAAGACTAAAAATAAAAGGAGCAGGAGAAATTGGAGCTGAGCATTGACCAGGAACAGGGAGGAAAAGCATTTCAGGAAAAGGGAACAGCATTAGCAAAGTCATGTAAGTGGGTAATGCATTCCAGTTTGGGAGAATGGTGAGTACTCGGGTATGATGAGAACATAGGGACACAGAGCAGGAATGTCTAGAGATAAATTCAGAAAGGTAGGTTAGAACCAAATTGAAAAAGCCATCGGATGTTCGGAAAATCTCTTACAGGCAGTAAGGAGTCATGGTCGGCTTTAGAATGGGGTGGGGAGTGACGTCGTTAAGATCTCTGTTATAATTCTGGCAGCAGCGTGGAAAATAGTTTGGAAAGACTAGAGACAGGGAGTGTGCAGATAAAGCTCTGTATGAATTTTTAGTGCTGAAGATAAAACAGATTAAGAAGATCATTACGTCCCTGGATTAATGACCACGAATGCCACTCCAGAACGTGGTAACACATAGATCAGAGGTCACAAGCTGTAGGTCATCGGACCACATTTATACCACAGATGTATCTTGCTTGCTTTACGACTTTCTTTTAATATTTTGATGTGGCTGCCGATATTTACATATCAGAGGATTTTACATGAAAATACAGAATTCTATTTAGAATGTATATTTTATTTTTTAAATCATAAGATTGGACTACACTGGGCCTGTATTTCATCCTAGCAACAACCAGTTTGCTGCTGGCGACTATTTGGCTTCTAGTCAGTTTCACTTGTGTATAACACCTGCCGCGCCCTGAAGGCATTTGAAGTTTTTACCCCAACTTAAGATAGTCGATTTGGTTGAAAGTTTAAAATTTCATTTGACTTCAGAAACTTCGTCTGTGACTGTCATCTTCAGCAATGCCCACTCTATTTTTATCCCAACTGCAATGGGACTTTAAAATGTTGCTTTCTTTAAAATATTCAATATTCCCAACCTTTTCATTGGACTTAGGCATATCCATCCTTCTTGAATAGCTTCATCTCAAGAATTTAGAAGAAAAGACAAGCTAAAGAACCAACAAATAGGCCGGGTGCAGTGGCTCATGCCTATAATCCTAGCACTCTGGGAGGCCGAGGTGCGGGGGGGCGGGGGGGATTACTCAAGGTCAGGAGTTCGAAACCAGCCTGAGCAAGAGTGAGACCCCATCTCTACTATAAATAGAAAGAAATTAGCCAGACAACTAAAAATACATAGAAAAAATTAGCCAGGCATGGTGGCCCATGCCTATAGTTCCAGCTACTCCGGAGGCTGAGGCAGAAGGATTGCTTGAGCCCAGGAGTTTGAGGTTGCTGTGAGCGAGGCTGATGCCATGGCACTGTAGCCCAGGCAACAGAGTGAGACTGTCTCAAAAACCAACAACAACAAAAAACAGCAAGCAGATGTTGGACCTTAGCCCTAAGAAGTTCTATTGCTTCTTCAGTTGGACCTCGTGCAGTTGGCAAGTCTTAGGCCCAACTAGCTTTCTCAAGATGACCTGTATCAAACATCTCTGCATTTCATCTTCCTTGTGACGTATGGCAAGTACAGAAAGAGAGTTTTCATGACTGAGCCAATCCTGAAGGGCTTGGTGTTAGCTAGAAGACCCTCCAGTTGTCTTAAACATCTGATAAACTCATCCATTTTGAGATAATACGTCTAGTTGGAGGTTAGAGGTTTTCATCCGCTTACTATCAACAAGGATGCAAATAATTAGCAATATTAGTACAGGTCCAATTGGAATTGATTCTAACCTGGAGGAGTCGTGTTATGGCAAGTCCTTGACTGTGTAGATGCTGTCGCTTTGTCAACTTGCTGCTTGCCAAACATCAAGATGTACACATATGACAGTCAGTGACTGGCGATGTATTTTCCTCTTGATTTGCTAAAGCTGTGAGTATACACGTGCATGTGTTTCTTTTGGACTCTTACAATTGTACGAAACAATGGGTAAGAGCGAGATGTGTTTCTTATGTGTTGGTATAAAGCCTCTATGATCTCACACAGAACCCACATTTGCTTTCTAAGAGGCCTGTATTCATTTGAAGTTTCATAAAGTGGGGAGGAGATGAAGCTGCAAAACCATGAGTGATTTTCATTGTGATTATATGACCCTGGGACAGAGGGGCAAGAAAGGTTTATGAGGAACCGTTTTCTCCCTGATTTTTACTAAGAATGTAGGATGTCCTACTCTCCTTGTTATAAACATGGGGATAGGGTTGGAGGGCAGAAATTGTTTCACTGTGTGGATTCCTAGCCAGGAACCACAAGTAATTGCCATACTTAAATCCTAGATCCTACCTGGAGGCAAATTTTGCCAGACATGACTCTCTCAAGCTCCTCAGCTCTATAAATAGCATCCCAACGCACTTAGGAAAAGCCTATAGAGCTGCTAAGCTCTAGAAGGACCAGCACTGAGGCAGCTGTCTCTCCTCCAGGCTCAGAACTGTCATTCCCTACGGCTGCAGTCCCCAACCCCTGTGTCCCTGGACTGCGGACTGGTTCCGGTCCATGAACTGTTAGGAACAGGGTCACAGAGCAGGAGAAGAGCGAGTTATGCTTCATCTGTATTTACAGCCATTCCTCATTGCTCACATCACTGCCTGAGCTCCACCTCCTGTCAGATCAGTGGCAACACGAGATTCTCATAGGAGCACAAACCCTACAGTAAACTGCACATGGGGGGGTCTAGATTGCGTGCTCCTTACAAGAAGCTAATGATGATCTAATGCCCGATGGTCTGAGATGGAGCTGAGCCCGTGATGCTAGCCCTGAGGAGCGGCTGCAAATACAGATTATCATTAGCAGAGAGGTTTGACTGCACAATGAATGTAATGCGCTTGAATCACTCTCAAACCATCCCCCTCTCCCCCATCCTGTGGTAAAATTGTCCTCCATGTAATCAGTCCCTGGTGCCAAAAATGCTGAGGACTGCTGCCTTTTTGCTTTCCCTGAGCTGCTGAGACTAAGCAGACCATGGGGGAAGTAGGTCATTTTTCTGGCTGATGCTAAAAATGACTCCTTCATCAGCTTGACTAGCTAAGCTAAAGCAGCCAATCAAATATTCAGAATAAAATTCTTGCCAAGGCAGGTAGCCAAAGAGGAAAAAAAAAAAAAATCAGAAAGTTGGAAGACCAGGGCTGCACCCTTGAGCCAGAAGCCTAATTCCACAAGCCTAATTATACCTAGGAACCTTAGAAGTTTCTAGGGCAATGTACAAAACTATAGCATCTATGTTGTCAAAAACACCTGCTCTCCATGCTTGGTAAGTTCTTTTTCACTGAAAAGGAAAAAAAAAAAAAAAAGCTGAGCATGGTGGTGGAAGCCTGTAGTCCCAGCTACTCAGGAGACTGAGGCAGGAGCGTTGCTTGAGCCCAGAAGTTCAAATCCAGCCTGGGAAACACAGCGAGACCCCCTTCTCTAAAACAACAAACAAATCCTCTTCTATCCACACTTCTATGCTTAAGAACTTCAGTGCTACCTAAGCAAATTCACTTTCCCTGTTCACAGGGAGCCCATACTAGACTCTGCTATGGGACTATTTCCATGAATAAGGACAATGTGATGTAGCATTTTGACTCAGAGGATATCTGGGTATAGGTATCTTATATCAGCCATGTTGAGGCATACCCTCAAAAAGTCCCCAAGCATAGCTTTTAATCCTGAGCAATAAACATCATTTACACTGTCCTCAACCTATTATGGAAGACTTTCCACTTTGCTCATTTCGGTGTTATATGGATTTTAGGAGGATGTACAATATAAACTCTCCTAACCAACCTCTGCCCAGCAAACCTGCCAAATGAACGTGACAGGGAAAACCGCCGGGCGCAGGGACCCAGAGGCTCATGGCCTCCTTGCCACTCCAGCTCCTAGAGTGGGTGTGCTGGTGAGACCCTCGCCTCCCCCGCCCCCTGGCTGCTCACGCGATCTTGATTGGATACTTTTTGAATCCCACTGCCAATTGGATGTTAAAGGTTGTTGCTGATTGGATGTTAAAGCTTGTTGCTGATTGGATGTTAAAGCTTGTTGCTGATTGGACGCTTTTTGAATCCTACCAAGGGTATAAAAACTGGAAGGTATCAAGGAAGGGGGGTTAGAAGTTGATGCTGAGCCTGCTGGCAGAATAAAGGCTGTTCTCTGACTCTCCGTGTGCTGCTCGGTTCTTTCCCCAGTCAAGCGCTGTAACACCAGCTGTACCACTTGCCGCAACAAAAGAAACATCCTCCATTCCCTCTCTAAACCTTGCTGGCTGCTGCCCACAGCACACTGAATGCCCAGATGAGCAGGCTTCCTGTGTGCTTACCAAGAGCCAGCTGCATTTGTCCCCCAACCTGTTGTGCCAATTGTGTTTATTTTAATTTAATTTAACAAAGCATTTTAAGTATGAGCAGGAAGAGAAAGAGTCATTTCTATGAAACGAAGTAGAATGTTTGGAAAGGCTTCATAAAAGCAAACCACAAGAAAAAATTCAATTAAACTAGGTGAACAACTGCAAAAGATTGTGCAAGGGTGGAGTGTTCCTAACAATTTAGAAGGGTTCCATATTGCTTCATGAAAATCTTTAAATTTTTCTCTCCATTTTCAATTAAATGAAACCACATTTTGGGATTATGGGTGTCCTGTAGGTAAGAAACACCAAGTAGAACTTTAATCAGCAAATCTACACTCAATGAAAAGCCTTGCCTCTGTATCAAAAGATTGATGAATGAATGTACATTTATATGTTTTAAGATAAAATAAAATGTTTAAGATAGGCATGTTATCACTTTTATGATCCTGGCTTTTACCACGTTTTCCAATTTATCAACCAACTACAAGTGTCAGCTATATTAGATAAGAGGACTTCTGAATGTATTATATTCATAATAATTTTATGTTAAATAAAGGTTTTTAAAGTTTTTATAACTATGTTAGCTTTTCAGAGGATATCAATCCCTGTACCCCTAACAATCCTATTGTATTTTATTATATTAAGTGAAATATAGATTACTAGGAGTGCTCAAAAAAAGTGTTGGAAACTTAAAAGAGACTTTTCTGCATTGTTAGGAACTGAGAAAAAGTAATCACACTATTGCTTAAAGATTCGGTCTTCCACATCCTAAACTTTCAAGTGTTAATTGGAGAATTCGAAGTACAGACCTCTCAGGCACAAGTGAAGTCTTTGAAACTGTTGGACATTTGGCTTGCAAGGATTGCTGGTCCTTCTTGAAATGTACATACGTTACATGCATTTGGAATGCCTGCAATGCTGAAGCCCTGGCCTATCCTTGCCACATTTCTTGCGATTTCCCCTCACTGTATTCACAGTCTACAAGTCAGAGTGATACTGAAGAATGAGAGTGTCTCTTAATAACTATATACCAAGTAATAACTTAGTAACTTTTTTCTTTACCATCTTAACCATTTTTAAGTGTGCAATTCAGTGGCATTCACAATATTGTATAACCGTCACCAGTATCTGTTTCTAGAAGTTTTCATCATCCCAAACAGAAACTTTATACCCTTTAAACAATATTATCCCCTCTTTCCACCCTCCTGCCCCAAATAACCACCATTCAACTTTTTGTCTCTATGAATCTGCCTATTCCATATGTGGAATTATACAATATTAATATTTATGCATTTGTATCCAGCTTATTTCACTTAGCATGTTTTCAAGGCTCATTTACGTTGTAGCATGTACCAGAATGTCATTCCTTTTTTATGACTGAATACTATTCCATTGTATGTATATGCTACATTTTGTTTTTATCCATTCATTTGTTGATGGATAGTTGAGTTGTTGCTTCGTAACATTTTTAGGAGTTGAAAGTTTTATAATTTATTTTGCTTTGTTGGTTTTTTTTAGGCAACATCAACTTGTCATCAAAATGTTCACACTAAAAATAAAAATCTCTAGGTAAAAGTGGCTGAGTCAAAGCAGCTACAGTCACAGCCATAGACACAGTGATGAACCATGTGTTATGGGCTGAACTGGTGTCCCCAAAATTCATAGGTTGAAGTTCCAACCCCCAGTACTATATTTGGAAATATTGTCTTTAAAGAAATAACTAAACTAAAATGAGGTCCTTAGAGTGGGCCCTAACCAAATAGGACTGGTGTCTTTATAAGGAGAGGAGCTTATGACACAGATGTACCAAAGGAAGACCCTGTGAGGGAACAGTGAGAAGGTGGCCTTCTACAAACCCAGGAGAGAGAAAAGAAACCAACTATACCTTGATCTCAGACTTCTAGCCTCCAGAGTTATGAGGAAAATAAATTTCTGTTGTTGAAGCCACCCAGTGTGTGACAATTTGTCATGTCAGCCCTAACAAACATGTATCCCGAGTCTGAGTGGTATGACTTTGCACCACCCTGACCTTGAAGGCTCATGATAGTGTAATCTTTGCTCCTTCCTGAGGTCTTTCCAGATCCCTTTCAGTCAGGAAGACCTTCTCTTCATTCATTTATTCACTCTGCAGTGCCAGGCCCTTGGGATAATGAGTGACAAATAAATACGCACGTAAAGATCTTTGAGTTCCATGTGCTGACATTCTAGTCAAGGCCAGTAGTAGACGAGGTGATGGAGACAGACGAAAAACAGTAAGCATAATAGCCAAGTAAATTATGTTACATGTTAGAAGATAACAAATGTCATGGAACAATTAGAAGAGAAGAAGGGGGATTGATAGCAGGGAAGGCAGAACAATTGTAATTTTAGATAGTTAAGCCAGAATAGGTTTCCTTGAGAAAATGGCATTGGAGCAAAAACACCAAAGAGATAGGAAAGTAAGCAATGAAGATATCTGGAAGAAAAGAGATCCAGACAGAAGGAGCAGCCAATGGAAAGGCCAGAAAGACAGAGCCTGCCTGAAATAGTCAAGGATCTGGAGGAAGATCAGTGGCTTGAACAGCATGAGCCAGTAGAAGAAGGGGAAGACATGAAAGCAGAGAGCAAACAGGACTGTGTAGACATTTTAAGGACTTTGACTTTTATTATGAGTAAAATGGGGAGTTGTTGTAAAGTTTTGAGCAAAACAATGATAGGATCTGACGTGAAGTTTTAAAAAGTCCACTCTGAATACTGTGTTGTAGGCTGGGCGGGCAAGAGCACAAACGGGGATACCCACTAGGAGGCTATTGCAATAATCCAGGCAACAGATGATGGACTTAGGGTGGTTCCTACAAGGGCAGTAGCAGTGGTGAAAAGAGGTCTAGTTCTACACATAATTTGAAGGGAGACCCCATAGAATTTAGTGAATTAATATATTAACAGAATGTGAGAAAAGTAAGAGTAGTCAAGAATGACTCCAAGGATTTTGGACTCAGTGTATCAAAGGACTAGGTGGCCATCACCTGAGATAGGCCAGAGTGCAGATGGTCCAGGTTTAGAAGGTGCGGAGTGAAGTGGGAGGGTGTGGAGTTCCATTCTGGATACATTAAGTTTGAGATGTCTAATAAACATCCAAGTAGAAATGTTGAGTAGGCCATTGGATACAATGTTCTTGATTTCAGGAGAAGGAATAGAAATAGAAATAAGTCAGTGTTTAGCCTAAGATGATATTTAAAGCCATGAAACTAGAGGGGACCACCGAGGAAGTGAGTACAGATAGAGAGTGAAAGACCACCAAGGATTAAGCCTTGGGGCACTCCAGCATTAAGACACTGTCTTTACCCAATTCCCTTCTTGATGCTATTTATAATTATCTCTAATAAATTATGCATTTACTGCAATCTTCATTATATGGATAATTGTCTGTATTATACTTTCTCTACTAGGTTATAAACTCACAGACTTTAAGAACATCTAAATATCTTCTTTTCCTTAGAACAGTAACATTACACAGAATAGGCGCTAAATAAATGTTTGTTGAATTTTGCTATCTTTAATTTCTCATTTTTCTTTCTCACAACACACACATACACACATGTAGACATACATACACACACATGGGAAACTGCAACACTTCCTAACTATGCAATTATGCAATTTTGGGCAACTTATTTAAGCATTTTATTCTTTTTTGTTGTTGTTCAACACGTGCTATGAGGATTAAATGAGATGCTAAATACAAATTCGTGATAACTAGTAAGTAAAATATAAGCTTCCTCTCCTTTTCTCCTTCAAATCTATCTTTGGAGCTGACTTTAATTTCATTAATATATATTTTTTAAATTTTATGAGCAAAAAGGGAAAAAGATGAGCAAATAAAGCAGTGTTTATAAGATGTGCAATTCTCTTTGAAATGTTCCTGGTCAAATGTTTTGGAAACATTGACCATCATACTGGCCTCAAGAAATTCTTAATGCTTGTTAGGATAAAGTGTCTAAGTCATTAGAGAAGAAACCGTTCATCTCAAGATATTTCATACCGATTAAAATTCTAAGGAAATTTTGATCAGAGTAGCTTTAGGGAACCCCATAGACTTGATGACCCTCCTCCACACAAAGTACAGTTGTCCCTCTCTATGTGCAAAGGATTGGTTCTGGGACTCCCCCTTCAGATACAAAAATCCATGGATGTTCATATTTCTTATGTAAAATGGCATAGTATCTGCATATCACCTATGCACATCCTCCTATATACTTTAAATCATCTCTAAATTACTTATGATACCTACTACAATGTAAATGTTATGTAAATAGTTGCTATACTATATTATTTAGGGAATAATGATAATGGGGAAAAGTCTGTACAGTTCAGTACAGATACTACCATCTAATTTTTTTTTCAAATATTTTCAATCTACAGTTGGTTGAGTCCACAGATGCAGAACTCACAGACCCAGAGGGCCAACTCTATCTCCTCGAGGATCTTCTTCCAATTCTACTAGGGAGGATGTCAAAGATGCCATGAGGTGGGAATGCACCAAAGTGATGATTCAGGGGCGATGCTCCCTAGATTACCCGTGGTGGTTCCGATTTTATAGTCCGAACCTTGGCCAGATCTTGCATGAGACCACAAGTTTCAAAAATATGGTCACTATAGCAACAGAAAAAGCAGGTGCAAAATACACCTAATTCTAAGAAAAATTTATGAGTTAATGGTAGCATCCTTTGCAGCTACTGACTATTGTTTCTGGTTATGATTGCTGCGTGCATACTTAGCTTCCCTCTCTCTAAGCTTTGTCTTCAGCTAGAAAATAGGATGCCAGAGTCCTCTTTAATCCCCTCATACCTTTTACTCTCTGAACTTGGGGTCCCTAGATTCTTTAAGAAGGTCTCATATTCATAAGGTTATACAAATGCATGAACTTTAGAGTGTTTTATTAAAAAGTATACTATTTAGGTTAGCACAGTATTTTTGAAAGCTGAATAAGTAGGAAGTTTTCTGCAGTAAAAGCCACAACAATCTTTGTGCAATCCATTAGTAAAAAGACAGTTTCCCTTGTCTCTTCTTTGCATTTAGAGAAGAGGCTACTTGGGGGGGGGGAGGAATAGCAAAAGGCCAAGAGAATGGCTTGATAAATCCCAGAAAGAACAGTTGTAAGATGACAGGGTCTTTTTTGTGGGGGAAGGAGCAGACTCCGAATGAAATAGGGGGAAGATGAGGAACACTATGGACAAATTTAAAGAGAGAAAATAATCACATAAAACCTTAGAGAGCTGCAGGATAATTTGCAGATTAGCTCATCCAGTGTCCTCAATTTGTAGATGAGTGTAAATTGAGGTCAGCGAGGTAAGTGTGCCGACCCAGGGTCACCTTTTCTGGGTCATCTTTTTATCAACCCTGGCTATCTACCAATGCAGGGCTATCTTTTCTAGTATAGGTCACCTATGGAGAATGGTTTTAGAAGTATAGAAAGACAATTTGCTGCTATGGTTTAAAGATGATTTTTAAATGTGTGTGTATGTGTGTGTGTGTGTGTGTGTGTGAGTGTGTGTGCTATGGCATTAGGCCTGTTAAAACGTGAGTCTATCTGGGCAGAACAATGTAGTTTTTAAAGGCATTATTTCTCATTAAGACTTAGTGAATTCATTTACCTTGATTAATTGTTAAGAATAAACTTGGGTAAATTAGAGGAAGAATGATAATTAGATCATCTTTTTCTTGATGAATTTGAACTGGACATGGTCTAACTATGTAAAAATCCAAATGGTCCAGAGAGATACCTAGCAATATTTCCCCTGCTGAACACAGAGACTGATGAGCATGTCAAGACACCACCTCCAAGAGACAAGGACTCTGCTACAACCAGAGGTCCTCAAACTTTTTAAACAGATGGCCAGTTTACTGTCCCTCAGACCATTGGAGGGCCGTTGGAGAGTGTGGTCCACATTCCACACATGCGCACTGTGGGCCTGGGATGAGTCAGTTGCTAAGCAGGACAGGCAACGGGGGCAAAAACACCCAGCAGGCCGGATGAATGTCCTGGGCGGGCCGCATGTGGCCCATAGGCCATAGTTTGAGGACCCCTGCAAACTATAAAAACGAACACTCAAATGGACAGGATCTATATTTAGATAAAGGAACTTGCTCTACAACAATAAACATCCCCATGACATTTTAGCATAAAGGTTAAGACCAAGAGTTGGCATTAGGCCAACCTGGATTTTAGTCCTGATTTTGTTAGAGTAGGTAGTGAGTTAGGTATGAGCAAGGGAGGAGGGAACAGAAAAGTCAACTGCTAGAAAGAACAAACAGCCCTTGAACGAACAGACCTCAGGAAAGGAAAAGAGCCATTTATTTCCCAGTGTTGCACAGGTACAAAGTGATCTTTCCCCCACGATAGCACAATTGCAAAAAATTAACATTCTGGTTTTGACCCCACCCCCTTGTGGGAAAAACAGGGTGAACTATGAGTAAGACCAGAATGAACACCAACCACCCAACCTTCTTTCACTTCAACAAATAAAAACAGCAACCACTAGGATTGGGGCAGTTGCTCTTTCAAGCCTGCCCACTCCCTTTCTTGGGAGTGCACTTTTGCTTCTGCACGAGCCATTCCTAAGCCTGTCCGCTTTCGCTCGATAAATTTGCCACTGTCGCTGGGTTGTGTGCAACTCCTGAAATTCCTTTCTGTGACATTAGCAAGAACCTCTATGCCTGTGACAATGCTGGCACCTAACTGGGAGACCTTAGACAATCTACTTATTGGCTCTAACCCTCATTTGTCTCCACTGCAGAAGAGGAATTAAAACTTCTACTTTTTAGGGTCCATTTGAGAATTGAGATAATGAATACAAAGTGCTAATCACGAGAACAGGCAGAGAGCGAGTGCTTAGTAAGTAGGAGCCATCCTGACTAACTAGAGGTTTGTGTCTGTCAGTGGTCCACCAGAAAAGCAGCCAGTGAGAGATATATGTACATCAGTGATTGATACATATGTGTGTGTGTGTGTGTGTGTGAGGAATTGGCTCACATGATTGTGGGGGCTGGCCAGGCAAGTCAAAAATTCACAGGTGGACCCTCTGAAACGCAGGCTGAGAGCCCTCAGGCAGGAACACAGGCAGAATTTCTTTGTCCTCAGGGAAACCTCAAGTTATCTTCTTAATGCCTTTCATCTGATTGGATCAGACCACGCAAATTATCTAAAATCGTCTGCTTTGCATAAAGTCAACTGATCATGGGCTTTAATCACATTTACAAAATGCCTTCACTGCAACACCTAGATTAATCTGTGATTGAATAAAACCGGAGACTATAACCCAGACAAGTTAGCACATAAAACTGACCATGATGAGGCTAAGTGAAACACAACGATCCATAGTTGTAAAAACTGTAAATTAAGTGATCTACTCTAGAACCTTATTTATGTTACATTTACTGAGCCCTACGCAATGCCAGGCACTGTGGCAGCTACAGGTTGCAAAAATGAGTAACCTAAAGTCCCTGTCCTGGATGAGCACACAGTCTCATAGGAGAGACAAAAGATATAAACTCTCATAATAAATTATAGCAAAGTAGTGGTAATTTACATAATGTAGTTAGACCCACAGAGAAAGGAGCAGATAAAAATCTAAAGACACCAAAGAACTTTATTCAAGGACTTGAAATAAATCGACCCTTCAGGAAAAGAGCCAGTGGAGATTTATTCAGGAGATACCATGCAAAAAGGCTCTCCCTGGGAAAGAATGAAGTCAGGGTTGCCCCTGGGAGAGTGTGCTGGGGTAGAGGGACACATTACAGAAGTTATGCTCACTTCTATTTCCTTCTTTGTCATTTATAGATTTAAGGAAAAAGACTCCAGAGCAGAGTGCTGGGGGAAAAAAGGATGGATTAAATCTATGACCAAATCCATTTTGGGTAATTGACAAGAAGCTTTAATCATAACAGTTTGTATTATAGGGCACTTGTCCCCAAAAGCACTGAATTATTATCATGCTAAGATATTTAAATCAAACTGTCGGGCCCCCAAGAGGTATACTTATCTTCTATAAGAAAAAAATAATTATGCTTAATAATCAGTTTTTGTAAAGAAGTATTTAGCATATTTAGTTTTCAACTTCAATAACATACATCGCTTTTTTGTCTTATTGCAAAAGCCATATAACTTCATTGTGGAAAATTTAGAAATACTGACAGGCAGAAAGAAGAAAATAAAATTATCCTAATTTCACCTTCCTAAAATAGTTATTATTAACAGTTTTATGCATGTTCTTCCCACATTTTCTCTAGGCATGCAAATTTATATGTTATTGGTTATTAAATATATGAGCACATTAAGTATATTTTGTAACCTATTATCTTTTTTTGAGAATATACCATTAATATCCTTCAACGACTTCATCATGTAGTCTTCTGAAAAATCATTTTTAATGGCTGTATAGTGTTCCATTAAAGAATTGTTCTTTATCCAATTTCCTATTTGGGGGACATTTTGATGGGTTCCAGTTTTTCATTACTAAGACAAGGCTGCCATTATAGCCAGATTTTTGCAAAACATCTTGATTATTTTTCTAAAATATATTTCACAAGTATATTTGTAGAGTCAACGAATATGCAAAAAAAAACTTTGCTTTTTGCCAACTATTGCCACACTGCTTCAGAAAAGTGCTAATTTACATTCTCATCAGCAGCAAGTGAGTAAACTTTTCTCACACCTTCTTTATTTCAATCTTTGCCATTTATATAGGCCAAAAAATGCATTTTTTTCAAGATTTTTATTTCATGGATAATTAATGCATTTTTCATGTTCATGGGCAATTTGCTTCTTGTTCTGTGAATTACCTATTCTTGTCCTTGTTTATAAGGTTGATCACATACACCCATTAGCTGGTTGTTAAAGTGGGCATCTTTGATAACATTTACCTATTTAAAAATTACATAAATGTATCTCAATCAATAGTTATTATCTCATTAAACAATACACAGTTAAGAACAAGCTGATTTTTAATGACAGTGAACATAAATTAATATTTTAAATAGACTTCTACATAATTGAAAATATATTACACTAATTTTTGTTAAATCTGATTACGTTATCATTTTTTTTAACCTCATAGTGGGTTGAAAGAACTTACACTATGAGTAGAAGTTTTAAACTCCACCATTGTCTAGTTGCTCATTTTTATTTGTATTATTTACATCATCTTCAATTTATGGTTTCTTTGTAGGACTCTTTTGAAGGCATTTGTCCCTTTTGTGAGGATTGATCAATACAACTGGCACAGGTAAGCTGTGAGACTTCACAGTTCACAGAAAACAGATAAGTAAGGTCACACCAACAAACCTTTTGTTGTGGAACGTCAAGTTACCTGACATACCACACGTGACACGTGGTGTCTGACATGCAGACCAAGTCAGGGCACCATTGTCCAACCTTCTGCTGAATTTCCCCTAACCTAAGAAGCCGTATATTTACAACAATATACTTATATATGACTAAGGGGTAAAGAATGCTACCAATTTAACTATGGAACAATGGATTCTCGTCACTCTGCATTTTTGTCTTACACTGATTGAAGGAGCTCTTATATATATATAAAAAGGAAAATATAAAGAAAATAAATAGATTAAAGGAATCCAGAAAATATTCAGAGTCCTACCCTTTGGAATGACTTTTAGACTTAGAGCCGTCAGTGCTCATGTTTTTCTATGCAATATCATAGTCCATTGCGTCATGCGTATTGGTGGTACAGCATATCTTGAGAGAGAGCTTCTGAACATTCGTCCAAGATGCTGCCACCATTCTGCAAGTTCCTATGGGGCATGTGCAGGTAGTAACAGCCACGTCAGAAATGCTGCCTGGCCAAAAGTAATTGTAAGACCAACTATAGAGATTTTGAAACAAGAGAAAACAATGCACATCACAAACAGATAATATGCAGTATTAAAAATTACTTTAGTAAAGCTTAATGTTACTCTTATGTTTTGATTTTAAAAATGAATGCAAGTAGAAGTTTTAATATTTTCTTTCTGGTTGTCTCATTTTAGAGACCACTGATTTATAGGCTAAGTCTAAACGTCTTGGCAATCTGTACGTAATCTGACTTCTCAATCTCATTTCCTTATATACACCACCTGCCCTATGCTTTAATTACACCAAATATCTCACTCTTCTTTAAACAAGCTGACGTTTTGCAATAAGATGGCCTTCTTCCCTTTAATCACCCACATTCTTCTCCTAGTGAGCTCTTGTGTGTGTGTGTATGTGAGTTCTTATTCATTTTTCAAGCCCTGCTCCTTATTCAATGCCCCTCACTCCTAGGCAGAATTAGTCACTCCTTTCTCATTGGGCTTGTAGAACATTTACATATCTCAGCGCCATAAGCTTTCCTTTTGTTTTATAACAATCTTTTGCACCTGTCTTTTTCTCAAGAGAGGTAATGAATTCTTTGGAATTTCAGTGCCAAGCTAGGCCATGAAGAGGAGAAAACGTGTGAGCCACATTTATGTCCCCAATAGCAAAAAGACAGTACGTTGTAAATGCTCAAAAAATGCTTGTTGAACATCAATTTAACTTTCACTACTACAATCATTCATTAATTTTGTTAATTAATGATAACACGGATCCCCAGTAGATTAAAAAGTACTCAACATAATTTTTCTAAAATTCAAAAACCATTTTTTCTATAGCTTTAGAATGTTAATCGCAGAAGTATTAGTACCAAACAGCAGATGGATGGAAAACTAGATAGGAATGCTTCAACATCTTGCTGAGTTCAGTAACTTAATTCAATTCACGTTTATTGAAAACTTATTCCACACCACTCATACAGGTAAATAAAGTAATATCAACCCTCAAAGAGTCCATTTTCTGGCAAAAGAGAGGGTTTAAATAGATTTAAGATTAAAACCATAAATTTTGTAAACATATTTGTCAAAGTCCGTCCAGGCCACTATAAGAAAATACTTTAGACTGAGTAATTAATAAATAGTATATATTTATTGCTTGCAGTTCTGGAGGCTGGAAAGTCTAAGATCAAGGTGCCAGCAGATTTGGTGCCTGGTGGGGGCTCAATCTCTGCCTCATAGATGGGAACTCAAGGCTGCATCTTTCCATGGCAGAAAGACCAAAGACTTCCTCAAACCTCCTTTATAAGGACACGAATCCCATTGATAAAGGTGGAGCCCTCATGACCTAAGCACCCCCCAGAGGCCCTGCCTCTTAATACCTTTACTTAGGGAGTTAAGTTTCACCATATGAATTTTGGGAGAAGGAACACAAACATTCAGACCATACCAACATTTAAATGTGTATTGTGTAAAAAACCCAGTTGTCACCTCCTGATATTCTGCATCACTGAGTCTTCTCGAACTTACCGGTCCTGGCTGTTCAAACGTTCCCCTCCAACCGTCCCACCAGAGCCTTTAAGTTTGCAGCTCCCCCAGCCTGGGATGCTCTTTCCCCAGATTTTCACACACCTGATTCCTTCACTTGACTCAAAAACAATGTCCCCGTCACTCTGCGTCCCTTTACCCTGCTTTGTTTTCCTTCATAGTACTTATTACTACCAGCCATAAAATTAGATGTCGATTGATTGCTGTCTTCATTGACTATCTGCCCAATTAGTAGGTGAGCACAGTAAGGACAGGAGCTTTGTTTTGTTTGCTGCCATATTGCTAGCCCCTCACACTATATGGGCTCAACAACTAAACACATGCTTGTCTGCTTAGCTCCAAACAGAAGGGGGATTTTAGGCCAATAATTCAGGAACTAAACTTTTGGAAAAAACTTAAAAAAAATTTGCCTGATCTTCCCATGGATTGGCTGAATATATTGTTTCCAATATAACAAAATTCTGACACCTCTGCTCATACCAGTTAGTAGTGTCATGTTCATTAAATACCGCAAAGCCCAATGATTAATAAAGCAGAAGAATTTTATGAGCAAACATTTGGTATGTAGGTATTTAATTTGTTTCCAGAAGGTGATTACTTCAACAGTGCTACATATAGTGTATTGGGAGAATGAAGATAGGTATCCACTATAATCTATCCATCAAACAATTTTGTGGTCTTTTACAAGTGATACCCAGTTAAATTCCAATTAATTAAACACTAGGTCTGTTTAAATGAACCCCTTGAAGAGAACTGGGCCCAAAATATGATCTTCTACCTTGATTCTAAGGATGATTTCCATTTTCAAATTAAAGTCATCAGACACAGATAGGAAAAAAAAAAAAAAAAAAAAAGAGCAATAAATTCCAAATCAAAATAACTGGGCCTCTGCCCTTGATTCCTGACATAAGAGTTGTTTAGGCCGGGCGCTGTGGCTCACGCCTGTAATCCTAGCTCTTGGGAGGCCGAGGCGGGCGGATTGCTCAAGGTCAGGAGTTCAAAACCAGCCTGAGCAAGAGCGAGACCCCGTCTCTACTATAAATAGAAAGAAATTAATTGGCCAACTGATATATATATAAAAAATTAGCCGGGCATGGTGGCACATGCCTGTAGTCCCAGCTACTCGGGAGGCTGAGGCAGAAGGATCACTCAAGCCCAGGAGTTTGAGGTTGCTGTGAGCTAGGCTGACGCCACGGCACTCACTCTAGCCTGGACAACAAAGTGAGACTCTGTCTCAAAAAAAAAAAAAAAAAAAAAAAAAAAAAGAGTTGTTTAACCTTGGCCAAGTTATCTAATTACTCATTCTCAGTTTTCTGGCCCATTGATCTGAATAACAACACATACTGCCAGGGTTGTTGCAGAAATTAGAGGAAATAATGTGTTTTTTAAAAAAAAACTCTTTGAAATCCACAGAGTGCTAATAAATATTAAGATTATATTGATATAATAATAATAATAATAATAGTGACTTTTCCTCTCAATTATTAAGAATTCAAATCATAATGGTTTGCATTCCAACAAGAGAGAGCATACTTTGATGTAAAAGCAATACAGAAATACTTCAGAGTGCGTGCTCAGAAATTAATTTTTTTTAAATATCCCACAAAAATAAGTAGACAACAATCTCCTAGGATGCCTGCAAACCACTTTCAAAAGCAACTACAGTCAGGCATTGCGTAACAGTGGTGATATATTCTTAGAAATGTGTCATTAGGCAATTGTGTCGCCGTGCAAACATCACAGAGTATACTTACACAAACCCAGATGGTATAGCCTACTACACACCTAGGCTATATGATACGGCCTCTTGTTCCAACCGCCACAGTATATGTGGTCAGTTGTTGACTGAAATGTCATTATGAGGTGGATGACTGCACCGAAATTGCCACCAGACTAGTGAAAGAACCAATCTGGCTTTAAAATATTGATTTTAAATAAACAAATGTTCATCCCTGAAATCTCAGAAGGAGAAAACTCCATTCATACGAGTATAATAGAATGTGTCTCAAAGGGGAAAAGTGTTTGAGGGATTGACTAATTCTTATCCTAAAAACATCTAAACGTATGTACCTGGATAACATCTAGTTCCTCAAACCAAGCCATCAATTCCCACTTTATCTTTTTTAATCTCAGCATTATATAAAGCAAAAGAATGAAAGAAAATATCACTAAAAGCAACACATTTACACCCATCACAAGATGATATGCTACTTCCCTTGTAGCCCAGAGTGCATTTAATGTAATTGAAGAGAGAAAGGAAAACGGTTTTCTCTCCTGTATGAAAAGGAATAGGGCTTTTTCTCTTTTCTTTTCAAAAACACAACTGAGAGAGCCTACTATTTCTTTCCAATACGGAGAAACAAGAATCAGATTCACCTTCCTGCTGAAAACAAACTAAAACTCAAACAAAATATAGGAAGCAGTGGTTTTCATAACATTGAAAGTTAATTAACAAAAGGACAGAGGGCCTTGAAAGATGAGAAACAAATGAAGTGGGTTCCGCAGGTGTTTCAGTGTTATTTTTTAAGAGAGAGTCCAGGCCACAACAAAGAGAAAAGGAATGCAAGAAAAGCTTGGTAATTAGCCTGAGCTGAGGAGACCTTCCTGAGAGTCAAGAAAGACCAAGACAGCTGGAGTTCCCTGGGCAGAGTATTAGAGAAAAGAGAGTTGCACAAAAAGAGGACCTCGGAGAAATCTGCACATCCTCAAGACTGTAGCTGAGTACTGATCGGAATACATGTGTCCCCAAGACTGAGGAAAGAACCACCTGAAAGAATTAAAGGGAACAATCCCAAGAGCTAACCAAAAATAGGAAATCATCCCTGTTCTCACCAACCAGAGTGGAAACCCTTATATTAATAATTCAGAAGCATCAGATAGAGGCCTCAGAAAGATTTGCCTCCATAGTGAGACAAAATTAGCCCTAGACTAAATGCAGCTTTGCTACCACCTGAAAAAGTCCAAGAGCAAAACCAAAGAGCAAAGAGGATCAAACTGTTTCCAAGCAACTTAACCACATCCCAGAAGGAAATATTGTAGAAATACAAAAAGTATATAGAACTCAAGAAGGTGAATTCTGTATTTTCCATGTCTAACATCCAAATAAAAATGACAGAGCATGTAAAGAAGCAATGAAAAGTGACCCACAATAAGGATAAAAATTAATGAACTGAAACCAACTCAGAAATGACACAGATGATGGAGTTAGTAAATAAGACCATTAAAATATTTATAATAACCGCATTCCACATGTTTAAGAAGCTAGAAAAAAGACTGAAAAAATTAAGCAGAGACATAGACCATATGAAAAGACCCAAATCAAACTTACAAAAAACATGCATGAGATTACAAATATACTGGCTGTGATGAACTCATACATATATCATTGCAGATAAAAAGATAGCCAATGAGGCTGGGCACAGTGGCTCTTGCCTATAATCCCAGCACTTTGGGAGGCCAAGGTAGGAAGATTGCTCGAGGCCAGGAGTTTGAAACTAGCCTGAGCAACACAGTAAGACCCATTCTTTACACAAAATTTAAAAATTAGCTAGGCATTGTGGTATACACATACCTGTAGTCCCAGCTATTCAGGAGGCTGAGGCAGGAGGATAGCTTGTGCCCAGCAGTTTGAAGCTGCAGTGAGCTATGATGACACCACTGCACTCCAGTCTGGGTGGCAGAGCAAGACCCTGTCTCTAAAAAAAAAAAGAAAAAATTCCAGTGAAAAAGATATGTTATTTACAGAAAAATAAAAATAGGATGACAGCAGATTACTTGTTAAAAACAATACAAGCAAGAAAAGAGATGAGCAATATCTTTAAACAACAGAAAGAAAAAAATTGTCATACTGGAAATCTTGACTTAGCAAAACTCTCTCTCAAGAAGAAAGCAAAATAAAGACTTTTTAGACAGGAAAAAATGAAAGAATTCATTATCAGCAGATCAGCATAACAATAAATATTAAAAAGGATGTCTTCAGGCAGAAGAAAAATGATACCAGATAGAAATTTGGATCTAGACAAAGAAATAAATAGCACTGGGAATGGTAAATATCTGAATAAATAGAATATAATTTTTATTCAAATCTCTTAAAAATTATTGAATACTTAAAGTAAAAATAAAACAATGTAGTATAGGATTTATGACACATGTAGAACTAAATTACATGGCAACAATAGGACAAAAGGCAGGAGGGGGAAAATGGAAGTACTCTCTCTGTCGTACCATTCTTACACTACTCACAAAGTGGTATATTATTACTTGAAGGTAGAAAGTAATAAGTGAATGGTAAATTAAAGATAGATAATAAGCCCTAAAGCAATCACTAAAATAACACAACAAAAAGTTGGAGTTAATAAATCAATAAAAGAGATAAAACAGAGTAACAAAAATAACCCCAAAGAAGGCAGGAAAAAAAATTAAGGGAACAAAGAGAGGAAAAGTAGAAAAAAGACAGCAAGGTGGTATATTTAAACCCAACATTAACACCAATCCCATTAAATGTAAATGGCATAATAACCCCAATTACAGGCAGTGGTTGTTGAATTGTATTCTAAAAAGCAAGATACAACTGTATCCTGCTTGTAAGGAGCACACTTAAAATGTAGAGACACAAATGGATTAAAAATAAAAGATGGGAAAAAAATAAGCCAACTGAAAGAAATCTGGAATTGCTATATTAATATCAGATAAAGTACACTTTGGAATAAATAATATTACCAAGGGTAAAAAGAGTAATTTCACATTGATAAAGAGGTTAATTATCAAGAAGTTATAACAATCTTAAATATATATACACATAATGACACAACTGTAAAATACATGAATCAAAAACTGATACAAGTGCAAAGAGAAATAGGCAAGTCCACAATTGCAGTCAGAAATTTCAACAACTTTCAATCAATAACTGGCAGAAAATCAGCAACCATATCAAACACTTGAACAACCTTATCAATCAGCTGATATGATTGACATTTATAGAATGCTCCAACCAACAAAAGCATGATAACTATTCTTAAAATTATTAACATATTTTATGTTAGATGATAAAGGGATAAGAGAAGAAAGAAAACAAAAACATTAGGCCGGGCACGGTGGCTCACGCCTGTAATCCTAGCTCTCTGGGAGGCTGAGGCAGGCGGATCATTTGAGCTCAGGAGTTCGAAACCAACCTGAGCAAGAGCGAGACTGCGTCTCTACTATAAATAGAAAGAAATTAATTGGCCAATTAATATATAGAGAAAAAATTAGCCGGGCATGGTGGCGCATGCCTATTGTCCCAGCTATTCGAGAGGCTGAGGCAGGATTGCTTGAGCCCAGGAGTTTGAGGTTGCTGTGAGCTAGGCTGATGCCACGCCACTCACTCTAGCCTGGTCAACAAAGTGAGACTCTGTCTCAAAAAAAGAAAACAAAACAAAACAAAACAAAAACATTAGGTTAATATATACAAACATACTTATGTCAAATAAGGAAGAAATACTCTTAACTATTACAGTCTTCTTCTGTAACTGGTCACATGGTTATAGCTAGTATTTATAACTACCTTCTCCCTCCCTTCCATATTCCCTTTGCCCTCAGCAAGCACCTTAGCTTGCCTGCTGGGTCGAGGTCTACAACAACCAAACTACAACAGCCCCATTCAGTCTTGTCTGAATTGGGTTATCATAGTCTTCTTATTAGCCTAATCACAGGGCCTGGGAATGCTAAAAGAAACCCTAGAAAAGCCCCTGTGTTTCATACATGCTCCTCTTTACCCCCATTGTGTAATAGCAATGCAAATTCCACTTAATCTTTAGGGTTAGTCAGCTCAACCAGTACCGTGACCCCCCTCCCTTCTTTGCCTATTGATTCAGATGCATGAGGATCCCCAAAGTTGCCTGGTAGCAGTTTCAAATTCCAATTCAATAGAATCATTGCTTTGTTCCAGATGGAAGTATTCTTCCCTTTGGAACTAGGACCTCTTTTTTTTTTTTTTTTTTTTTGAGACAGAGTCTCACTCTCTTGCTTGGGCTAGAGTGCCGTGGCATTAGCCTACCTCACAGCAACCTCAAATTCCTGGGCTCAAGCAATCCTCCTGCCTCAGCCTCCTGAGTAACTGGGACTCCAGGCATGCGCCACCATGCCCGGCTAATTTTTTCTATATATATTAGCTGGCCAATTAATTTCTTTCTATTTATAGTAGAAACAGGGTCTCGCTCTTGCTCAGGCTGGTCTCAAACTCCTGACCTCGAGTGATCCACCCACCTCGGCCTCCCAGAGTGCTAAGGTTACAGGCGTGAGCCACCGTGCCCAACCTCCCTTTGGAACTAGGACCTCTAAACCACCAGAACCTATAGTTGCAGGAACAGAAAGCAAAAGTTTCATTAGTAGATCACTATGGTAATAGTAAAGAAAACCACCCCTACTTCTATTTCTTGATTCTTAGACATGTGAATTCTGGCTATGGGTGGGAACAGCACCACATACGGGACACTGATTCAGTGCACATATCAGCTGACACATTAACTGAGGCTTCAAAAGTCCATTCCACTAGTCTATCAAGCCAGCTGCCTTACAATGATGGTGAATGCACTAAGATCAGTGAATTTCATGAACACAGACCTATTGCCACACTCCATTTACTGTAAAAACAAGTTTCTCGATCAGGAACAATGCTAAGTAGAATACCATGACAGTGGATACGATATTCTGTAAGTCCACAGATGGTAGATTGGCAGAAACATTGTGAATATGGAAAGAAAATCAACACCCGCAGTAAATGTTCACCCCAATAAGAGCAAAGCACTGCCCGTTTCATGACGGAAGTGGTTCAACATAATCAACCTGTCGCAGAGTAACTAGACGACTACCCCAGAGATGGTGCCAAATCAAGGGCTCAGTGTGAAGTCCGCAATGACAGAATGGGCACCTAGCAGTGGCTGTATCCAGATCAGCCTTAGGAAAGGAACATGGAAAACCATTATTGTTCAAAAACCTAGATATGGACAACTTATTCTTAGATACATCTAAACATTTGCGTTCCTCAAGGTCAAAATCTATTCATCAAACTTCTGCAGAAATAATTAAATATAGAAAAATAAATAAGCGTTATTCATCTTTGGCTTCTCTAGTTACCTCGCAATTAAAGGGATTGCTTACTTCACACGTTTTATAGAAAAGGCAACCATTAGCTTGCAAACACACAGCTGGCAAGATGGGCACTCAATCATCATCTTGTGGCTTCAGCATCATTATTATTTCTGAATAAAAACTAACACTTTGATCCATCTTTTTCATGCAAACAGCAATTCTTTTCTTTGAAGAAAGGCAGTCTTGATCTACAGGTATGAAAATGACACAGTAAAACCTCAAATAACACTATGCTAACGAAGCCAAATTTATATGCTGCTACTTTCTATTTTAATGAGAATAAGGCAAGTGATAGAAGTGGCTAACATCCATCAAGGCTTACTGTGCATGAGGCCTATAAAAAGGGCTTTTTACCCATTAACTCACCAAGTGTTTCTACACCGCCATGTGTCAGAGGCAGGTGGTCACTCCATTTTATAGCTCAGAAAACCAAGTCTTAGATAAGGTTGCCTAAGACATTTTTCTTAAACATCCGTGAATCAAACATAACATTGAATTTGCATGACATAGGACGAGGTCCTGCAAAACTGTGAACAGCACCTCTCTCTATGACACCCCAGGACCATTTCTTCCACGATGCTGTCACATCCACACCCTTTCCTAAAGCTCTCCAGTCTGCTCAATAGTGAAGAAAGTGATTCCTTTCAGCAAAACCTACGTGGCTATTTTTATTATAGACAATCTATTTCATTGTGTATAGGATGGTGTGAGTCTTGCAATATCTTTCAAAGAAGAAGTTCTACCTAATTTTACATGTTAAAATAGAAATCATTTGACACATCTTTATACTTCAATGTCGAATTTAAAGAACATTTTAATCTCAGTATTCTGCAATAAGACATCTTTTGCAATGAATACTAATGCACTTGTTTCATGTAAATGTAATATATACGTATATTCCTGCTTCTTTAAAATGAAGAAAGCAGTCTCAAGTATCCCAAGACATATGTTTTAAATGAAATTCATTCTCATCTTCTTAGTATTTTACTTGAACACGCTCCTTAAACCTTCCCTACCACGATCGTCACCTAATCAGACATTCTTCATTTTCAGTGTCCTCCCCATATTACCCCACTTTCTGACAGTTTGCCAGATTCTCACAGACTTCCGGAGTTGACAAAACACGCTGTGAAAAAATATCTTAACAATGTGTAAAGTTTTTCATGTATTTTATTGAAATATGTGCATATTACTTACAATACTACTTAATAAGACATAAAACTGGAAAGTGTTCAAATGTTAAAGCCCAGGCTGCTGTCATCATCTTCATTCTTGTGAACTTAAATTACTTTTGTTGAAGAGAAAGGAAAAAGAAAAAGAAATGGGAGGTTTACAAAATATCCTGCTTGGAGACTAGAAAAAAAAGTTAGACTTCAAAATCAACCTAAAATACAGGCTCAATCCGCCAGCAGTCAAAGGACAGTCAAGACAAACAAGACAACCCACATCTTTGTCATGTGTGGGTCAATCACAGGTACACAAGTAGTCCCACCACTGAAGAGAGGGGGAAAAGAACAACTCAGTTCTACATAGGATCAGAGATTTGAAGCTAGAATGAATTTGGAGGACTTTGAGTCTACCCATCCTACTTGATGGATGTGAAAACCAGGGCCCCATCAGTTTTCAGAGTAAGTCAGTGGAAGAATCGAGAAAAACAGAAATGTTCTGATCTCACCCCTGTGCTCTTTCTTTTATGATTTTTTTCACCTTATTTGAGAACATGCAGTTCTAGAAATAAATAGGTCATTGCTTTCATTTTGACTGAGTTATCCATATTATGCCCATTTCAAACAATTAGTAAAGAGCTTAAATTAATAATTAGCAAATTTTATCAATAAATGAAAAAATAAGATATTTCTGGGCGTTCTTTAGTGTTAAAAAAATTAAACCTGCATCCCTCCTTAACACCATAAAGAATGTAAGGTAGCTTATTTTTTAAAGGCACACTAGAAAATAAAATATATACAAATAAAAACACAGAACCAACAAAAATAAATACAATAGAAGGTCAAGATATGTCAGGGTGCTGTCAGATAGGACCAAAAGGCAGATGTTGAATTCTACTGAGTTTCTACAATGGGAACTCAGATTTAGCTCTGAGCTTCTGGGTGGCCACAGTAAAAAGGGAAACATAATTATATGAGTCTCACTGTCCTCAAGGAAAGCAAAGCTTATTATAAAACTTGATTAAAAATAAATATCCTTATTTGTAGATTAACTAGTAAAAGTTATAAATATCCTTAGCAAATAGGTCAAAAATTATTTGCAAGGAAATTTTATTGTAAGAAACTTAATTCATTTAAAAGATCTGATCCAATAAAATAATATAGGGGTTATGATGGAATGGCCCCTTTCACTAAATATCTTTGAAAAATCTGATTTATTTCCTCATTTTTTTCTTTTCTAAAATGAAAATTCTGCTGGATTTTTCCAGCAGAATGGAAAATTCATGGTGGCTCAGACTTGTAATTGCAGCATTTTGGGAATCCAAGGTGGGAGGATCACCTGAGGCCAGGAGTTCGGGACCAGCCTTTGCAACATAGAGAGACCCCACACACCCAACTCTACAAGAAATAAAAATAAAAAAATTAGCCAGGTGTGGTGGTGCACACCTGTAGCCCCAGCTACTTGGGAGGCTGAGGCAGGAGGATCCCTTGAGCCCAGGAGTTCCAGGTTATAGTGAGCTACATTTGTACCACTGCATTCCAACCTGAGCGACAGAGAGTCCTTGTCTCTAAGAAATAAATAAATAATAAAGTAAAATAAGAATTCTGTTTTCTTGATTCTTTTTTTAAATCATTCATTCCATTCATATTCAAAAATCCATTTAGAGTAGATTATATATCTGCATATAAACACACATACATAAATATATATATCATATACAGCAGAATCATAGATTTTAGAGTTGAATGGAATCATACATATTTTTATTCCAACTCATTTGTTTTACAGATATAAAGATCCATACTCAAAAAGATATAATTTTTTATCTATTGCCTCAAAATTAATTTGTTTCTAAGCACCTGGGAAATGTCTTTTCTCTCTCTTGATGTCACAAAACTTTGGAAACTTGGGCTCAGACACTGTGGCAACTATCATTTTACTGTTTTCCAGACTCTACCAGTGTAATTGCTGAAACATTATCCAGAATGTTGCCAAAGACAAGTACAGTGTTAACGTTTTTGACATACTATTAATGGGTATTTGAATGTATATATTTTCCAAGGAACCAAAGAACACACTGTCTGAACATGTATCTGATCTAATAATCAGTCTTTTCCACCTTTTCTGTACAGTCATCAAACTACTTATTTTCAAATGAAAAAGATAACAAATTAAGGTACTCTTACTGCCAGTACTGAAATTCTCATGGCATGTAAACAAACTGCATTAGCTTGCATTAGGTTTCTCGGATGCAAGCATACTCTTGATGAGATCTTGAAAATCTTGAAAAGATCTTGAGTATCTCAGAAAATTGCCAAGAAGGTGCAATCTTGGTAGAGGGGGAAAAACAAAGGATTTCCAAAAACACGGCCGAGTGACATCACGAAAACAGTCTGGTAAGGACACAGATGCACCACCCCACACACTAGCCACCACAGCTTGTGCTGCCACCACCTTTAAACCTGACATTGAATGTTGCCACCATGGCCCTGCCATGCTGCCCCTAGACCCTGGTATGGCTGTCTCTGCTACCACCACCATCTCTATGGTAGCTACTTCATTGCATCACTTTCTCCCAGTTCAGGGTTTCAAACAAGTACATCCAAACAGCAACTCGATTTTCCCATACCTTAGCAGCAAAGAGGCTAAGAAAGCAAGGTAAGTGGCAATTTTGAACTCCACAGTAAGAGGTGGGACACACCTCCCACCAAGATTGCTAAAGAGGTTTGTCCTCTCAAATAAAGGAATGGGGTTCAAATGCATATGACTCATGGTCCCCATAATCAAATCTTTTCATTCAATGTTCTAATTTTATTAATAGCAACACTGTGAATAAAATTAATAATGTGGTTATTTGACGGTGATCAGCCTTGAAGAAAGAACTGGTAAACAAATCACTGTCTAAGTCACTCTTTAACCTGCAAATAAACTATAGATTCATTCACTTCATCCAGATTTTGACTCTTTGCTATGATGAAAAATTTTTCTCCATGAAGAAAAAAAAATACAGTCCCAAATCTAAAATTTCTGATCAGTATCTTCCAGTTGCTAAGTTAGCATACATTTGTGTGGTAAAGATAATTTCAACGTTTTTCTCCCCATTTTATTACAATGTTGTCCTCAAGGATGAAATTCAAACAATTATCAAAGTCTGTTTTTTACTGAACATTCTAAGGAACAATTTTTCTCTGAAGAAAAATATTCTTTCTGAGCAATCCAGTCCCACCGGGCATATTGAGAGTCCCCAGGTCTTGGGATAGGCTGCCTCAGACACAGGTTTGCCCATCTTATCAATACAGTGTTTGTTAACAACTAGCATTTTCTTGAGAATTTTCTGAAGAGCCATTTGGGCAACTATCTGGATAACCTACACAGGCTTGAGAAAGAATTTGATCTCAGAGGTGCAATATATGTCTCAAGATTTAACTCAAATAAGAACATTTTCCATGCCATACCCAAACTATAGAGATATGAAAGTTTAGAAATTCCAGTCAAACTTTGGTAATTATGCAGACAACAAACTTTGCTAGCAATCACTGGGACATGATTTCACTCTGCTTTCTTGAATAATTTTCAAGAAGTCTTCTTATACACCTTCCCATGAAAGAAATATCATTTCCCTACTTAAAAGAGATTTCTTTAAAGAAAGAAATAAGTAAAGATAAGATCAAGTAGCTTAATCTTTGTGATGTAGAACTTATTGGAATGAAGAACAGAACTGAGGAACATTTGACTGGTACAATTTAATTACCAAATTTCAGTCTTTATTTTGACAAATTAATTTTTTTAAAAAAATTAATGGAATTATCACTTAAAGACATTTTTCATAATGGCAAATTATGTGACCAGGGTTTTTAAGGAAGTGTTTTTCAATTTGGAAATAAGGAACTATAAAAGAATTTAATATCCTAAAAATGCTATTTGGCATTCATTTAGATTTTATCAAGTCAAGAAAAGGAAGGTGAGGGCTTTGATCAGAGTGAGAGATTGCAAACATTTATTGTAACTTTAATGCTGCCTCACTTTTGACTTCGTGTGTTTGTGCTTGTGAGAACTTGCACAATTTATTCAACTTACTTGGTGATTTTATAATATTCTGTAATATCTTCTCTTTAGTAACTCAGAAAAATTTCACTAGAGTACTAGTTATCAAGTGATTTGAGAGCTTTCGTTTAAATGCTAAATTTTATTAGAACATTTATTTATTCGTTTGTTTTCTGACTGAAGAAACCCTTAAATATGCATACCTAGAAAAATGCAGAAGCCGAAGGCCTTTTGAGTTAACCGAAAGCAATTTTTCCCAATAATATTTAATAGTCTTCATTTCTTTTTGAGGAATTATACTGCCATGAGCATTTTTGTGATGTCTCATCCACTAAAGTGAAAACTTATGGCAGTTTAATTCCCCAAATAAAAGGGGCTGCTGTAAACATAACAGAGTTACCAGGAAGCAGATGGTTTTAATTATCTACATAAAAAGCTATTTATATTGGGAATTTGAAAAAACAATCTAGAAACAATACTCATTGTAGAAACATACATTTTAATTAATTTGGGCTTTAAGAAGGAATAACGAGTGATTATTAAGTGTTAGCTAAAAGTCAAATCGACATTAAAGGCTAGATATGGAAACCTGGAGTGCCTCTAAGGCAGGCCTTAAAGAACTGCGGTTGCACATGAAATTGTATATTTGATCTCTTACAAATAAATTGAGGGGAAGAGGATTATTTAAAATCAGCACAAGCTCCCTTGCACGATAATACACAATAATAGCCTGGGTCTGAGCCAGGAAGTAAAAAGTACATACTGTACACTATACAAAGCATCCCAAATTTTGGATACAGAAACATTCACTGGGACTTCAGAACCTAGGGCAAATCATGCTGGATCATATTTCTTCCTCCTTCCCTAAGGATTTTTTTTTTTTTTTAAATCAGGAGACAGCATAGGGTAGTGGTTAAGAGCAAATGACCTTTGGGTATAGGGTTGTCAGATTTAGGTATAAATATATGGGATACCCTATTAAATTTGAATTTCAGTATAAGTTCCATGTAATATGGAGACATACTTAAAAATTATTTGTTGTTTATCTGAAATTCATATATAACTGGGTGCTCTCTATTTAATCTGGCAACTCTATCTAGGTGCCAATCCTGTCTCAGTGACTTGCTAGCTGCATGAATTTGGGCAAGTTATTGAATGCCTGTGTGCCTCAGTTTCCTCATCAGTACAGTAAGGATAGTAATAGTACCTAACTTACAGGGTTATTTGACAAATTAGTTAATGTTTACAGATTGCTTAGAATTATGCTTAGTATATACTGAGTAATATATGTTTTGTTAAATAAACATTATTCTGCCCAGGAGAAATAATTAAGTCAAAAAGAACAGCCCTCAAGACTATGTGGAAAGGTCTTTTGCAATACTATTTCTAAAAATATCTGTGCATTAATTACTGGTCTATGTGCCTCAAATCTTTCTCCTTCACCACTTGTCTTTATTCCCCTACTACCACAAACCACACCCACACTTTCTGAAGTCTCCTGCTAGCCACTGGCAGTCTCTCTAAGTTAATACGTTGACTGCCATGTAAGTTGTATGTAACTCAGGCTAGTTTGAAGCCCAAGGCTGCAGGAAGCAAAACACTGAAGTTGGCTGGTGAAAACCTTATTTGTCGATGTTCTTATTGTTACAATTAATATTGACAATGTAATTCTAAAAACATGGATTCGTTGCATATAACCCACGCACAGAAAACAATAAAAAAAAACATATTGGAAAGGATCGTTTTATTTTAATAAAATATCGTTGCCCCAGAGAAAAAATAATTTTTTTTCTAGTGTGTCTGTCGATGTGTTAATGCTGACACTCAGATTCTAGTGAAGTCACCCCCAACCCCTCAGGATTACATAGTCCTAGATCACTCAAGTAGTTGCTATGCAGAACAGCCACTTTTATCCAGAATTGGATGAATGCAAGAGCAAGTATAACTCGAAAGAAGGTAGGCAAAAAAACCACTCAAGTGAGATCCACAGATGCAGCAGTCAAGGTAAATATTTAGCCATGTTATGTAGGCATTCTTTAAGACTCCGTATTTCCCCCTAGTGGTGATTCTTTTCTTCTCAGTCTCCAAACAGGAAGCTCTCATGCTTTCTCCCAAATCAAATGGAATTTGGTCAACTGCTGCAATTGAAGCATGAAGTGGCACACAAGTACACCACCAGACAATGGAGAGAGTGGAGCAAACTCAGTTTCTAATATAAGAGCCGAACAATTCATGAGAATTATAGGCAAATAGCATTCGGAGACCAGCTTGGGGTGGAAGGAGGGAGAAAAACCACATTCAAACTTCTAAGAACAAGACTTGTTTCTTAAAGGGAATTTTCAGCAATATTTTCAAAAATTCTAAACGGCATTGAGTCCCATATTAGTTTCCTGCTGCCACAAATTACCACAAACTACGTGACTTCAAAACAAGAGAAATTTATTCTCTTGCAGTTTTGAAGGCCAGATATCCAAAACCAAGATGGTGGCAGCTTTGGTTCCTTTTGGAGGCTCTGAGGGAGAATCCATTCCCTGCCTCTCTCCCTAGCTTGCTGGTAGTCTTTGATGGTCCTTGGCCTGTGGATGAATCAATGTAATATTTGTCCCGGTCTTCAGATGGCCTTCTTCCCCGTATTTCTGTGGCTTCTTTTCTTTTGTCTCTTACAAAGACACCCATCATTGGATTTAAGACCCAACCTAATCAAATATGATCTCCTCTCCCAGATCCTTACCTTAATTACATCTGCAAAATCCTTTATTCCAAGTAAGGTCACAGTGTGAAGTTTCTGGTAGACATATCATTTGGGTCGGTGGAGAAACACCATTTAACCCACTAGAGACCCAAGTACAAGTAAATGACATTTCAGGGTAGACCAGCTAAGGAAGATAGCAAAATAGAACGTGCAAAGGAAAATTAGTAGAACTTGGACAAAACAAGATAAGAAGGAATTTAGCATAGACCTGAATAGACACCTACCTATTAGAAATATTAGACTAAGAGCTTTCATCATTTACTTAATGAAGAGGAATTAGAAATTGATATTAAAAACTTACTATCACATCTTACTTACTATCTTACTTACTATCTTACTATCTTACTTACTATCTTACTATCTTACTTACTATCTAACTTACTATCACTTACTTATCATCCATAATTCACTTTATGGGAGGTCATTTTGGGTCATTTTCAACAAATCATTTTTTATCTTCAAAATCACCCAGCTTCCCCCAGTCCCAGCAGAGACTGTTATAACAGAAATAATGACAATAATATAGTGCCCATAGTCAGAACTGGATCAATAGAATAATTCAGGGGAAAGCTGCCTTACCCAAACTTCTTTGTGCCTAAGTTTGCTACATGCTACCCATCAACATTCTGGAAACAGCCCAAGGTCTTTTCTAATATAATAATTTTAATTTCTTCTTTCAGACTCTATTAATTGCTAGACACTAAACCAGGAGAGCCACAATATTTTATATAATTCTCATAGCCACAATATAATTGTAGGTGATATCTACAGTTTATACATGACAAAGTCAGGATATGAACTCAGATCTTTATAATAACAACTAAATCCATGCTGTTCCATTGATACACTGCATCTCAACCCATCCTAAAAAGTTGAGGACTACGTTTTGACTATGGGAGCCCCCTCCAGTTATGAAGATCCATTATCCTTCTTTTTATCTTTACAATATGTAGCACAGCGCCAGACACTTCCTGTGCTTTGTAAAAATAGGTGATAATTTGATGAATGCAAAGTGAAACATCCTGCAACAAACCTAGGCTGAATAACTAGGTAGAATCCAATTCATTATACAGTACTAAGAAACTAGTTATGAACTTCTGCAAATGTCTGGGAAGTTCAATTAGATAGAATGACGAAATTTTCACAGTAAATACCTGCAGTCTGGTCAGACAATCTTCAAGGGCTAAATCTTGTGACTTAGAAAGGTATCTTTTCCTAAAAATGCAAAGGAAGTAACAAGAAGACAGCTGTGTTGATTCAGTATAAGTAACAAGGCCATGCTGTTTCGAATACCATTTAAAGGTAGACCAGATGAAACTCAGTATTTATACATTGCAATGCAGATTTTGTGGCTATTAAAAAAAAAAGGATCATGGTTCTTTGTTTGAATTGAACAGATTAGTCTCCATTCATCTATCAAAATAATGTTTCCAACGAAGCCTTGGTTATACAAAGGTAGTTTATCCCATTTACCTAGACCCTTTGTTTCTCTTCCTCATTAGTCATGATGATTAACTATGTGTTTCCCATTAAACAGCAGAAGGGACAGAGAGAGAAGGGACAGAGAGAAAGAGCTTCAAACCATACAACTTGGACACTTCCTAACAGTCCATATGAAAAGCCTGGTAGAGAAAGAGAAAGACACCACCGCCAAGAAATAAAACATTGATCAAAAGTTGTTTTCGGAAGTTCCCAAATGTTCTGTACCTATGATCTCTCTGTCCCTCAGTACTCCACCATATCAAGAATTAGAAGAGCATTTCATCTTTATTCTTATTAGCTACATCGAAGAGTAACATCAGGGACTTCCCTTATTATGTATATCTCCACATTTTGAAAGTCTGTAATAAAATCTAAAGAATATGTTCTGTCCTGGTTTTTTCTGGCTGCAGAATTACAGTCATGATATAAAATCATTCTATAGAAGACTGGTTAAGAGTTTTGCTTCCTATCATTTTCCATGAACCCAGTCAGCTATATTTCTAAAGCAAGGATTAGCTAGAACTTAGAAAGATTTTGTGCAGATTCTGACTGTATTTGTTTTAATGTTTGTAGTGGAGCTTGCGAGGAATTGGAAGAGAGTCACCATAAGCAGAAAGGAATCACGAAGCTGTGTCACCCATTGGCATGACTCAGGGGTCTTCGGTTGCCAAGGCCAGCGGGAGAGGCAGAAGAGGTGAAGGGGCTGCAGAACACGGCATGATGGGATGGGGGGAAAGAGCAGGCTTTGGCTACTGACTCTGAGAGCCACTTCCCTACACTGAGTTTCAAAGGAGGTGGGACATGAAGCCTAGTGGCAAGAACAGGCCCATGTAACTATAAAAATCAAGTCTTTGTTCCTCTTGAGTTGTCAACAACACCTAATATATGCTCATTTGTTTATTCACTCAGCAAGTATTTATTGGCTCCATAGTTTATATCCATATTTGGACACTTCCCTGTTGTTGTGGTCTCTTGTAGTCACAAAAACATAGCTAATCAAGACAATTAAAAATGAATTGAGTAAAAAATACCTAGGAACAGCATATATATTTATCTGTAGCAAGTTAGATTATCTTCAATCTATGCAGTGAAATACGATAAAGCCTTTAAAATAATGCTATAAAAGATAGTTCACAAGGGAAAATGTATGATGTATTATTCAGTAAAAGTGATAAAATCTATATTAAAATACAGTTATGTTTTTAAAAGAATATGTAATCTATAAGCACATATCTTTAAATACTGAAAAAGACATACCTAAAATTCTAATAATGTTTATCCTTGGGGTGGTAGAATCACAGAACATTTTTGCATCCTAAACATTTGTGATAGACAGAATAATGTCCCCCCGGGGATGTCCATGTCCTAACCTGAAATGTTATTTTGCATTGCAAAAGGGACTTTGCAAATGTTATTAAGGATCTCGAGATGGGCAGCTTCTCCTGGACTGTCTAGGTGGGCCCAAAATCGTTACGAGGATCCTTATAAGAGGCAGGCATGAGGGTCAAAGTCAGAAAAGGAGATGTGATTACAGAAGCAGACATCACAAGCCGAGGCATCTGGGTGGCCTGTAGAGTCTCCTCCAGGGCTTCTAGAAGAAACACAGCCTTAAGTTCCAAAAGCCCATTTTGGACTTCTGACCTCCAAAATTATAAGATAATAAATTTGTGTTGTTTTAAGCCACTAAGTTTGTGGTCATTTGTTACAATAGCAATAGGAACCATTGCAACATTCCACATGAACTTGATATTTTCTAACAAAATATCAGTGACTTTTAAAAGTATATCCCAAGTGGTTTTATTTGCCACTTGTCTCATTATTGCCAAGGTAGAATTTATAGTGCCTTGCAATAGGCTATTTAGAAAGCCCTTAAAATTCCAGATCTCTAAACCCACCCCCAGAACTGTGGCATGTACTAGGTCCCATGACACATGCCTCCACAGAATATTCCACCACCCCCCAACCCATGGCATACTGAACTTGTTGATAGTCATATTCATTGAAAGGGTACCAAGAGAAATAGAAGCCTTGGCATGAATATTAAGGCAATCACCAAGCACCTTGTATGTTATTTCATATAGGTATACTTATTTCCTCTCTGCCCCCACACCACTCCTTCACCAACACCCCAGTTCCATTTAGTTCTGGTAAGTTCTTTAATAGCATTTCTCTGCCACTGTAACGGTCAGGTTTTTGTTGTTCTGTTTTGTTTTGTTAGGAGAAGGACTTTTTGTAAGTCCATGTGTTGTTTGCTTTGCAATGAGATACCTTTAACTAATTCTTGTTGCCTACCTCATTTTTTTCCTTCTGCCTAATCCAAATTATTAACCCATGTCTTTACACAAATCCAAATTATTAACCCAATACTTTACACAAATTCCAGGTATTTATAGGAGGTAGAATTTTTTCTATAGGGAGTTAACAATCTATCAGAAAACCCAAAAGGAGACACATGGTACTTTGAGGAAAGGTAGAAATAAGCAAAGAGGCTGACTCTTACCCCAATACTGGGAGATCAGAGAAGGCATACTGGAGAAAGTGACAACAGCTCTATAACCAACAGAGCCTGAGAAGCACCAATCAATCTAAATTTGGGTAAAATATAGTTGGAACAATTCTTCAATTTCTGGTGTCACCAGTAATAACACAACTAACGCTGGCTCAGAACCTCATAGTTGATGAAGCGTGGTCTCAAATGCCTTGCAGGTTAAGTGAGACCACGACTCTTATTGTTTTCCCTGTTAAACACTTGTGAAGAACGAGCAGATAAGTTAAATGAACTGACCAAGGAAATACAAATGTAGCTAAATAAAGATCTTCCATCACCAAATTCCCCTACGGTTACACTACTACTTCCTAAGGAAAGACACAGTGCAAAGGCATGGTCAGAGACTACCTCATGACTTAAGAACAAGTGCATAATATCTCCAGAAAAATTATCACTGAAAAAGTGGTGTTCAGCTACTACTTGCCAATAAATATCATAGCCAGCTGACAAAACTGTCTAAAAATGAGCAGTAGAAAACTAGATTCAGTAATATTAAATTTAATTAATAGCAAATTGCAGCAGTTGTCCCAATGAAAGATAAAATCAAGATGATAAAAAAGGTAAAGATAAATTATTTTCAATAATTATTTTGAATCAGATGTTGTTACTGCCACTTCTACTTTTCACTGATTGCCAATTCCATTTAAAAAGGTAAACAGTTTTAAAAGTAGTGAGAATTTTTATTTTAACAAAACACAAAGTCGTGATCCCCAAAACCAGCTCATTCTGGATAATATTTTAACATAATGCCTATATGGAATTATTTCAATATCAGTTTCAGCTGGGAATCTCAACTAAATTTTCAAATTCCAAATTGAGGGGCAAGACCTGCATGCAAAAGTGATGGCCAAAAACCTGTTTTGCAACACTTAACCCTTCACCCATAACAAGGTTAAGAAAAATTATTAAAAATTTGGAAAAATAACAAAAAGATTACTTAGTGTCCTTTCAAAGTCACCCAGAGGCGTGCCCTTTCACTACTGCCTACAGGTTATCTGATGCTTTACAGTAGGAGTCTTCAAATTTCTCTAGGGAAGGGTAACTTTCCTCTTTACGTTAGCTTGGGGCTCAGAATCTGTGACATTAGATACTAACTTGTTAGAAGATTGATAAATTCCAAATTACTTGTCTACAATAGAAATGCAAATGATTTCTGCGTGGTAGACAAAATAACCCCACAGGATACCATTTACATTCCTCTGTAGGACATTAGCCAGTTTGGTATCTAACGATTGTGTCTTATTTCAGCATTCCTCCTTTCACTAACTGTATTACACTTCACACACTTCAATATCTCTTATCCTCAATTGAACCATCCCTCATTTTCATCACTCAGTTATGAGTAACATAAATCTTTGGCATGTGCTCACTGCATATTTGTATGAGAATTAGGCTTTTAACATTTTTGAAAAGTATATTTTGACAGGTATAAAAGGGTAAAGTAGGAACCTGGAGAAGGATTTCTTTGAAGAAAGCTAGCTTGCGAGTTACCCCACGCATCTCCTTGGGGGAAAGTACATAAGTTTGCTCCTCCCCTCAAGCCTGAAGTCCTATGGGCTTCATGGGACCCTAAGAGTTTTGATGTGGGTCACCTGCAGCGTGAGGGTCACTATGGAAACTTTAAAGGGCAAGTGACTGTGGCTTGCTGGCTGCTGCCCAGTTGGAGTAAAGCGAGTGGGCAGCATTGGGGTGTCCTGCACATCCAAGCTTGCCAGGGCAAAGAATGCTTGAGTCCTTCCTGCCTTCCAGATGTGGGCTATGGAAGTGGAGCCAGCCTGGAGCTATCTCAGAGGCTGTCTAAAAACTACCTGCCTGGAAGGACAAGGCACCACCCTACACCTAGGGGCTAAGAAAGGAGTTAGCAAGAAGCCAACCAGAGTCAAGTGCTTGGGAGGGGAGGAGGGGATTATTCCCAAAGGACTCACAAAAAGCACCCTAACAGAAAGAAGCCAGTTATCAGTCAAGTTGAACCTTTCTATCCCCCTTTGGCTATTCATTTTCCTACTGCAATTGTAAGGAGGTCCAAAAATCAGCCTGATTTGGGGGGCTAGGGGTGGGGTGGGGGGAGGGTTGTAGAGGAGAATTAGATGCTCTAGGCAGAAATATTAGAAAAAAAGAAGCTGACCATGCTATTTTAACTACAAGCAGCCAACTCTCAGACACAAACTGGGATAGAGGGCAATTTCAATGAAATCACATACTTTGGTTATTACACAGAACTGGGCCTGTTAATTACTAAATTGAGAATACAGTGATCACAGTAACATTTATTACCAACAGTGACCAGCAAGAAAGTCACTTGCTCTGGTAAAGCACTTTGTCAGGCTGTAAGGAACGGGAATAGGATGGTTTTCTGACGACATCCCCTGCCCCGGAACTTCCAAATATGTATGAATTCTCATAAGAGCAAAGTGAGAGGAGAAGGTGAAAATCTAGCTTCTCAATGGGAAAAATAATAAGTACTCAAAGACTTTCTCCTTTGAAAGGCACTTTTCTGTGCTTGGAAACCACGAGGGGAGAAATGAGCCTGTATAAATCAACAGGGAAAGGGAACAACTGCAAAACAAAATAAGTTTTGAGTGATGCAGTTGAAGATTTCATCAGAGTTTTATTTTTCTCTGCTAAAGAAATTTGTTCAACCATATTTTAATTCATTCTATCGCTCACACAGTTCTTACAAATTCATTTTACACCTAAATTAGTGATTTCTTTTAAAGTACCTATTCCATCTGAGAGATCCTTTTTTTATAGCTTTCAGATTTGATTGATTTTTCTAGTAAGTGATGGATGGAGAGTGATGGTTCTTAACTGGGGGAGATTTTGCCACTCAGGGTACAGTTGGCCATAGGTGGAGACATTCTTGGTTGTCACAACTGGGGTGATAGTATTGACACATAGTGGGCAGAGACCAGGGAGGCTGCTGAACATACTAAAATGGACCGGTCAGCCCTGTACAACAAAACACTGTCTGGCATGAAATGTCAATAGTGCCAAAGTTGAGAAACCCAAATATAAAGTGATCTTCACAGGGAGGGTGTGTTTAGTTGTTTTAAAGCAAAGAAACAAAATGCAGCCATATCCTCCTGTTAGTTGTAGCTTACAACAAGAGCTAAAGTAAAATGTTAGAGTCTTAAAATTTTTAGTCTGAATCTAATTTTTTAATTTTCCTTTCAGGCTAGGTTTCATTTAAGGTGTGTGCTTCTATTTCCAGTCTTTTGTTAAATGAATGTATCACACACATCCCATTGTTTATCTGGATCTAATCCTTAGTTTTCTTTATCTGCCCCATTTTTATCCCCTACTGTTCTGAGAATTTATATGCTGCCAACTGCATAAATGCTTTTCACATGTTCATCACATGCTTATTTTTCAAGCAACTTCTCCGAGAAGATGTTCCCGTACAGATACTCTCCTTTCCACTGTTTACTGCTTTTCTGCATAAATAACAGATTGCAGCAGTGATATCACTGGATCTGGTAGGGGAGGGAAAAAAAAACACCAATAATACCGTTTTTCTTTTCAGTCAATCTATTAGCAGTATGTGTGCCTTTCCCATGAGCCGTTTTTTGCTAACCATTATCAGAGCTACTAACCATCAAAATCATCTCTGCTTTTAAAAATAACCCTTTTCCCTTCAGCACCCTGGCTGGCATTTATTAGGCTGGAAAACTGATTCTTGGTTTTGATATATGGATTTAGCTCCGTGCCTTCCAGTGTTTGCGATAAGAGTAAAACTCACTCTGGTCTCTGGTTTGTCATCACATTCTCCGGTTTCATAGAATCGAGAAGGAACAATAGTAGTGATACAGAGAGACACAGACATAGATACAGACACAGACACAAACATAGACATAGACATAGACAGGGACGTAAATATAGATATAGATCTTAGAAAATCTCTCCGATTTTAATTCCAGAATTTTAAATCCCCTTTATTTTAAAACCTAAGTGTATATGAGAGAGAATAATTCCATTTTTTTTTCCTGACTTAATTCAAGACATAAAAATTATGGATATCCAAGAAGCCAGTGGAGCATATTTTTATAAAGCTTATCTATTTCTTGGAATCTAAATGTCGTGGGGCTGAGTGGGCCTCTTACTTGAAAAGATTCAAGTTCCCTTCTAGAAAGAAGGCCATATGGTCCAATTCTGCTGAGCAGCATAAGTAATTTCCTAAGACAAGACTTGCCTTTAAGGTCAACTAGACAACGTCTAGAGTTAACTTCCTTTTTTTTTTTTTGAGGCTGGCGGGTAGACAGCCATCATGAACGCCTTTTTCCTCTCCTCACACTGGTGATAGCCAACCTCCTTCCTCTCCCCTTCCTCCTACCTCCTCTCTGGTCCTTTCGACATTTATTTTATTTATTAAATTATTTTAACTTCTGATTGCATTTATTCAATATTCATTCCAATTAGTTTTGTATTTCTGTTTGTTTAATCCTTTTGACCCCAAACTCCAAGTGTGTGGCGACTGCAGTCTGAGGCTAGTGAACAACAGGGTTTGGTCCTTTACGACGAGCCACAAAGCTGAGATGAATAGCAAGAAACAGATACAGATAATGAAACACTCCACTCACCCAGGATTCATCAACTGCTTCTATTTCTGCTGTTGGCATATGCCTTGCTACTCATCCGCTATAGATTGCAAAGCAAGACGTTGCATTTCTATACTCCAGTTTTTCTTAACATTTAGAGATTTTGAGTCTTGTGTAGAAGGAACACAGTTTAATTAAATCATTTGTATCTAGTCTCATATGTTGTATGTGAAATCTCTCTTCACCCTTCCAACTCCTATTTTCTGTTCAGAGTTACTTATGATTGATTAGTGCTCACTTGCCTTTTTATTTATAGGCATTGGCTTTCCATTTAATATTTCTTAGTGCACTTATTTTTTTTTTAACTGCTGCTGCTCTGATTTTTTGGCATACACACTAGTGCCTTCTGGACTGTGCTAAGCTTTGACAAGACTGAAGAGGAGGCCCGACTGAATTTGTCTAGTACAGCTAGCACTCCACTCAAAATAACTTTTCCTTTAAAAAATCTATTTTTACCAGTTCAAGCCTCATCTAATCTTTCAATCATAAGGTTGAGCCTTGCATTTTATTTTAAAGTACAAGGGGCAGCATTTAAGAACATTAATAAATAGAAAAAGATCATTTTTAATTCTGTACATTTAACATAGGTTAATTTGATAAAATTAAATCTGTTGTTTGACTCTACTGAGCTAATCAGCTTTGTAGGCCAAAAATATCAAACACTTGGCCTTTTCCAGTAAAATATCTCATAGTAAAATCTTTTTTCCCTTTGCCAATTCTTGAACTTCATACATGACATGGAGCACTATTTCCGATCATAAATGAATAATCATGTAAGAAATGACCTAGCTTGTCACAAGACGGTTTAGACTAGAACTTATTCTAACACCACTGCCTGTCCAGTGTGCCCATCTACAAGTGATGCTAAATTAGCACCATCTGAGTGACTTGCTTTTTTCAGGAAATAGGATTAGCAAAGGAAATTGAAATTACTAAGGGATCAGGAAGAAAATTTTTTAATTGGCCCAAGATAACCCGTGGCTAACTGGACTACTTGGTCATCTCCTGATGGGCTCTGGATTCATTGCGTTCTTTGAGGCTTTGTGGAAAATTAATAATAAGATGAAATGGCAAGACTGAATTAATTAAAGAAAAATAACTCATTATCTGTAGTTTCCTGTGATTATGGAAAGATTATAACTATTGATACGAAAGACAGAAGTAACAATTTATTTTATTTTATTTTATTTTTGAGTAGGTAATAAATATACCTGGTTATAAACTAAAACAATATTAAAAACAATGCAATAAAAGGCCTCACACCCACTCTTGCTTCTTATCTGCCCTGTTCATCACGGGCCATCCCTAAAGGTAACTAATTTTATTAATATTAGTTTCTTGTGTATCTGTTCAGAGTTTAAATACAGTTACAATTAAAGGTAAATTTATATTTGTATTCTCCCCACTGTCTTATATAAAATATGGAATATTATATATACTTTTTCAAATTTTTTTATTTTTATTACTCAATACAATGGAAAACTCTCCATTTCAGTACACAGAGAACTTCCTTTTCTCTTTTCGAGCTGCCTTGTACTGCATTGTAGGGAATGGAGTATCATTTACTTAATCAGTCTCCTATTGAAGAACACATAGGTTATTTCTACCCTCTTGTGTTACAGAAAAGATTTCAACAAATAAGCTGATTATATAACTTATTCTTTAGGTGGGCAGTTTTATCTGTAGGGTAAATTCCCAGAAGCAAAATTTCTGCGTTAAAGAGAAAAATGCATTTATAATTTTGACAGATAATGTCAGATGGCATTTTATAGTTATTGTGCTATTTCAAATGGGTAGATCAAAAATTGCTTTTTGGTATAGGTTTAATTAGCATTTACCTTATTATGAGTGACTTTGAATATTTTTTACATTTTTAAAGGGCCAGTTATATTTCCTGTGAAGTGTCTGCTCATATTATTTGCCAACTTAGAAAAACACATGTAGTCTTTTTCTTATCAACTCCTAAGAGCTCTGTATATATTAATTTTTTATTCATAATAAGGGTTGAAGATCATTTGTTGCAATGTGTTATTGAATTTGCTTATGATAGTTTTTACCCCATAGGAGTTTTTGCTGTATTTATATATTTGTACATAGTTTTAATTTGGTCAAGTTTATCAATTCCTTTTTTTATGACTTCTAGATTCTTATTTAAATCTTTCCTTACTCCAAAGCTAAAAAGTAATTCGCCCATGTTTTTTCTTCTACTGTATTGCTTTTATGGTTTCACATTTCACATTTAAATCTTTAATACAGGCCGGGCGTGGTGGCTCACGCCTGTAATCCTAGCACTCTGGGAGGCCGAGGCAGGCGGATTGCTCAAGGTCAGGAGTTCAAAGCCAGCCTGAGCGAGACCCCCGTTTCTACTATAAAAATAGAAAGAAATCAATTGGCCAACTAATATATATATATAAAAAATTAGCCGGGCATGGTGGCTCGTGCCTGTAGTCCCAGCAACTCGGGAGGCTGAGGCAGTAGGATTGCTTGAGCCCAGGAGTTTGAGGTTGCTGTGAGCTAGGCTGACACCACGGCACTCACTCTAGCCTAGGCAAGAAAGCGAGACTCTGTCTCAAAAAAAAAAAAAAAATCTTTAATACATTTGCAGTCTTTCATAGTACATTATATGAGATATGAATCAAATTTAATTTTTTTCCCAGTAGACTAGCTTATCATCCCTATACCAATATTACTTAATGAAATTTATTCCATCTTCTCCCCACTGATTAGAGAGCCACATAAAATTTTTCAAGAAATAAATCTATTTGTAAGATTCAGTCAATGAAATGCTGATTTGTAACTTAAGTACTCCAACTATATTACCATATATCATAACTTTCAATTCTCTGTTCCTTGAAACAGAGATGCAAATGAACAATTAAAAAACAGTTTATTTTGGCCCAGTTTATAGTGTATAAATGAAGTTACTAAATTCACAAGAATACTTCTTTAATACTTCTTAGCAATAGCTTTCTGGTTTTGAGGGCTTTGGAATTTTTTTTTTTTTTTTTACAGATGGGGGTCTCACTATGTTGCCCAGGTTGGCCTCAAACTCAAGCACTCTGGTAATCCTCCTGCCTCAGCATCCCCAAGTAGCTGTGACTATAGGGACATGCCATTGCACTCAGCAATAGCTTTTTGAAGGTCATTCTAAAAAAACTGTCATCAGAGATGACCATTTAAAAATATGTAACAATAACAGACAGCCATTAAGTGCCTACTATTAATAATAACTAGATAATTGATTAGGCAATATTGTATATTTTATTTCACTCAATTCTCACAATAACCCTACAAAGTTTACCATATCTTTTGTGCAATCAATAACTGAGGCTCGGTATGTGGACAGTAGAATTAAGATTTAAATTTAAATTTGTCTTTCTCCCAAACACATATTCTATACTCATTCTCTGTGTGTGTCTATGTGTCTATATATAGAGACATGTATCTAATATGTGTTTATATATATATATACATATACATGTAAATACATAAATACTTATCTTTATTTTATATATCTTCATATATAGTACACAGGCAAACCATAATAAAAATGCCTAATATTTATTGAGTGCTCATATGTGCTAGGCATTATATTAAACACTTTGCATATTTAATTCTATTGAGCCTCATTAGAAAAAATTTCTATAAACCCCATTTTTCAGATAGGGAAACTGAGGCAAAGAAAGGTTAATTTGACCAAAAGTCATACAAGTAATAAGAGGTAGAACCGGAATTTGAACCCAGATGACATAGCTCAGTGCCCTTGCTCTTACTGTACTTCATTAGACTATTTCATTGCACACATGTTTAGCAGTAAATATCATTAATGGGTTAAAGTTGGTCCAATATCAACGAATCTTCAATTAACCAGAATACCCAGAGACGAAAATCAATGGACTATTTAGTCCCCCAAGTATTATATGGTTATTCCACTCTTCCTACAAGCTCTTTTTCATTTTTTACCATCTTGCCTTAGTAAACACAAAATACAGAAAATAATTTGATCTTCCTTTATCATTAAACATCCTATGGAAATGTCCAGTCATCCTCAAAACCATACCAGAACTATTCACTTGTTTAGGGCTCTCCTAACCAACTCCCTCTTCCTGCCACTGTCTTAGCATCTGCCTCTACCCTGCTCCAGCCTAACTCTGAACACGCCTTTGTGACAGCGTTTGGCACTCACCACTGCTTTCTTATTTCCGTCCAATCTCCATCCTTCACCCCCACTCCCATTTGAGGGTGTTATCTTATTCAGACTTACGGCCAGATACAAGCCTGGCAAATAAGAGTCACCGCAAGTATTTGTTTCATTAAATAACACCTTAAATAATCTCCCATTTCCCTTTCTGTGGTTCACCTTCTTTCCTAGAATCAGTCATTTTTATCAGTTTCCTTCCTATCAGCTCTCAGCCCCACGCTTAGCCATTATGTGTCCTGTGGTGAGATTATTCCGCGCTTCAAATTTATCCTTCCCTCCTGTAGTAAAACTCTTAGATCCCTGGTGCTCTGACTCAGCCAAATGGCCCTGAGGAAAAGTAAATCAACTGAACACTGAACAGCCCAAAGTGTTGGCTCTCTCGAATGCAATCTGATTTTAAAAGAGACAAAGTTCAACCAAACAAACTGCTAATAAAGCGTTGCAGGTATTTTGGTAGAGGAGGAAGACACCTTCCTGAAGTTCCTTAAATATCTCCTACACAACTACCCATTCTTCATGCCCCCATTATGGATACAGATGTATATAAAAAATTTAACAAAAAGCAAACTGAACTCCAGACCCATATTTTAAATATTTGGGTTTCATTTGTTTTTACTACATTCCTCATCTTCCCATTATCTGCTTTCTATTTTAAAGCCAAGTTCAAAAGTTTTTAAAGTCAATCAAGGGTTCAGATTATAAGCAATTTGGGGTGTAACTATTTATCACCCAATCTCACTGCTTCCTTTTTAGTTTATGAAACCTCACTGAGGGTTTTACCAACCTACATAGACTGAGTTGTGGCTAATTCAGTTTTTGCTCCGTTTATACTACAGGAAGAGCTGAAAAATATTATTAATACCTGAATATAAGAATTTTTGTGCCACATTAAGTCACTGTTATAATCCATTTGATTCATTATATTAATCAACTAAAAAATAAAAACCATATCATTTTCTCTATATATTCAGAAAAAACATTGGCAAATCCCACATATATTTCTGATAAAAAAAAAAAAAAAAACTCTCAGCAAACTAATAGACTGGAACTTTCCTACCTTACTTGCCTCTTTAAAGGCTGTCTCTAAAAATAGTCATACTTGAGCTACTGGGGGTTAGGACTTCAATACATGAATTTAGGAGACACAATTCATCATATAACAATGGTGAAAGACAATGCATTCCCCCTAAGACCAGGGCAAGGCAAGGATATCTGCTCTGTCTACTATATTCAACATTGTACTGAAGGTTCTAGGCATTTCAGTAAGGCAAGAAAAAGAAATAAAAGATATATTCAAATAAAAAAGGAAGAAATAAAACTGTCTTTATTCACAGACAACATCATCATTTTTGTACAAAATTCATTGAAATCTATAAAATAACTACTAGAACTAATAAATAAGTTAGCAAAGTTTTGAGATAAAAATACAAAACAGTTGAATTTCTATATATACTGTCAATGATCAAAAAATGAAATTTAAAAAATACAATACAAAAAATACAATTTATAGCAGCATCAAAAAACATGAAATACTTGGGAATAAATCTCATACAACATGTGATTGTACGATGAAAACAAGAAAACATTGCCAAAAGAACTCAAAGGAGACTTAAATAAATGGAAACATATACCTTTTTCAGGTGTCAGAGACTCAATATTGTTGGGATGGCAATTCCCCTAAAAATGATCTATAGATTCAACTCAATTCCAATTAAAATCTCAGCAAGCTTTTCTATAGAAATTGACAAACTGATTATGAAAATCCAAAGCAGCTAGAATAGCCAAAATAATTTGAAAAGGAAGAACAAAGTTGATCAACTCTGATTTCAAGATCTTATAAAAACAGAACAATCTTTATTGACTAAAGATATTTATGTAGACCAGTGAAATAGAACAAAAAGACCATAATTACTTCTACCCATATATAGGCAACTGATTTTTAAAAAATATACAGAGGTAATTCGGTGGAGAAAAAATAGTCTTTTTAGCAAATGGTACCATTTTCAACAAATAAACCATTTTTAAAACTGAATTTAAATCTGTATCTCATACCATATACAAAAATGAACTCAAAATGGATCACAGAACTAAATATAAAACCAAAAATAATAAAACTTCTTTAAAAAATAAAAATCTTTATGACTTTGGCTTAGGCAAAGATTTCTTAGATACAAAAAAATGGATATTACTATCCATAAAAAGAAAAATTAATAAACTGGAATTCTTCAAAATTAAGAATAATATGTGCTCCTTAAAAGATACTGTTAAAAGAATGGAAAGACAAGTTACAAACTGGAAGAAAATATATGTAAATTCCATAGTGAACAAAAGAATTACCCAAAGAAATCTCCAAAGTCAATAGAAAAAAATCAAACAACACAATTAAAAATGGGCAAAAGCCAGAAATAAATCCATACATATACACTCAACTGGTCTTTGTCAAGAATGCCAAGAATACACAATGGAGAAAGAATAGCCTCTTTAACAAATGAGGTTGGTAAAACTAGATATCCACATGCAAAATAATGAAATTGTACCCTTATCTTACACCACACACAAAGCTCAACTCAGAATGGATTAAAGACATATGTAAAGCCAGAGACTGTAAAACTCAGAGAAGAAAACAGGGGAAAAGCTTTCTGACATTGGTCTTGGCCATGATTTCATGGATGGGATACCAAAAGCACAGAAAACAAAAACAAAAATAAACAAGTGGGACTACATTACACTAAAAAGCTTTTGCACAGCAAAGGAAACAATCAACAGAGTGAAAAGATAATCTACGAAATAGAAGAAAATACTTGCAAACCCTGTATCTGATAAGGTGTTAATATCCAGAATATGTAAGGAACTCCTACAACTCAGCAGTAAAAAATCAATGATGCAATTTAAAAATGGGGTAAGGATTTGAACAGACATTTCTCCAAAGACATATGAATGATCAACAGGTATAGGAAAAAATGCCCGACATCACTAATCATCAGGGAAATGCAAACCAAACCACAATGAGATATCCCGTCACACTTGTTGGATGACTATTATCAAAAAAACAACAGAGAACAAATGTTGGCAAGGACATGGAGGAATTAGAATCCTTGCACACTGTTGGTGGGAATGCAAAATGGTACAGCCCTTTGCAGAAAACAGTATGGACCTTCCTCAAAAAATTAAAAATAGAATTACTACATGATCCATAATCCCACTTCTTTTGTGTTGGGGGATCAGTCCCTCACATTTGATTTCATTTACAAGATTTTAGATAAGGACAAAAAATGAACTATTATTTTGAGAATTTTGGATTTTATTAATAGCTGTGGCTTTTTTCTTTTTTTTTTTTTTTCCTTTCTCTCTTTTTTAATTTCAATAGATTTAGGGAGTAAGAGTGGGTTTTTTTGTTACATGGATGAATTGAATAGTGGTGAAGTCAAGACTTATAGTGTACCTGTCATCTGAATAGTGTACATTGTACACAACCACAATCTCATTTCTGGGTATTTATCAAAAAGAAAGAAAATCAGGATCTCATAGAGATATTAGCACTTCTATGTTTATTGTAGCACTATTCACAATAGTCAACACATGGAAACAACCTAAATGTCCATTGACAGATGAATGGATAAATAAAATATGATGATTACATATAAAGAAACACTGTTCAAACTTCAAGAAGAAGGAAATTTTGCAATATGCAACTACATGCATGAATATTGAGGACATCATGCTAATTGAAAACCAGTCACAAAAAGACAAATATACATGATTCTGTTTGTATAAGGTATCTCAAATAGCCAAACTCATGGAATCAAAGAGTGGAATGGTGATTACCAGGGACAGGGGCGTGGGGAGTAATGAGGAGGTACTTAATCAATGGGCATAAAGTTTCAGTCAAGCAAGATAAATAAGCTCTAGAGATCTGCTACAACTTTGTACCTATAGCCAGCAATCATGCATTGCACACCTAGAAATTTGTTAAGAGGGTTGATATTGTGTTGTGTCCTTATCACAATAAAATATTTTTTTAAAATAAGCAAAACATTTAAACACATACTTCACCAAAGAAGATATACTAACAGAAAATAAGTATATCAAAAAGTGTCCAACATGTTTTCATTAACCTTTTAGAGAAATGTAAATTAAAACCACAACTAGATACCACCATGCATCTATTATAATGGCTAAAATTAAAAGCCTGACCATTCTAAATGTTGGGAAAGATGTAGAAGAACAGAAATTCTCATATACTGCTGATAAGAATGCAAAATGGTACAACCACTCTGTAAAAGAGTTTGGCAGTTTCTTTAGAACCTACCATACAATCCAGCCATTCTACCCCTAGGTATTCACCCAAGAGGAATGCTAGCATACATCCATGCAAAGACATTTGCATGAATATTCATGCAGCTTTATTTGTAATATCCATAAGCTGGAAAGAACCCAAATTTCCCATAATAGGTAAGTGGATAAATAAATTGTGGTATATCCATACAATGGAATACTATTCAGCAATATACAGGAATGAACTATTGATACAGATAACATATATGAATCTCAAAATAACTATGCCAAGTAAAAGAAACCACAACCAAAAAGAAGAAAGTATAGTGTATGATTCCACTTATATAAAACTCTATAAAATGCAAACTGGTCTATAGTGACAGAAAGCAGATCAATGGTTGTCTAAAGGGGTCAGAGGAAGGAATTACTAAGGGGCACAAAGAAACTTTCAAAGGTAATGGGATGTTCACTGTCTTGACTGTGATGATGATTTCACAGGTGCACACATACAACTCCCTAATCACATTGCACATTCTAAATATGTGCAGTTTATTGTGTGCCAATCATACCTTAATAAAGCAATTGAAAAAAAATTCATAGGAAACACCTCACTCTTCAAATATTTCCCAAATTCTAATTTTCACCAAAATTCACTTTTCCTTTACTTATGCTGTTTTTTTCAGATTAGGAAGCTCTCCCTTTTCCTGCTCTTACTTACTATCAGCCCACCTCTGTCTACTGAAATTCTTCTTGCTCTCCAAAGTCTGATTCAAGCTCAAGTACAATGTCATCTCCTCCGAAAAGCTGTTACCAATATTCCATGTCAACATGAGTTACTTCTGTCTTTATCATCTCATCTGTCTATTTCATTTCACCTTGGGAATCCAGATAACTTGTATGTGTTCATTGGCTCCATTGCGCTGAAAGTTCCTTAAAAAATAGGCTGTTAATATATTTATTTTAATTCTTTCTATGGCCATGCAGAGGTTTGGATTATAGAAGTGCTCTGTAACTGCTTCAAGTGTGGATAGATGCACGGGAGGAAGGAACAGAAAATAACATATTCCATTCCCTTAGCTCGAGTTTTCTCCTGAAAGGCAACCTCTATTCTAATAATCGAGTCGGTGCACATGTGCTAAATGGCGCTCATGTGTTATCTACACAAGAAGCTCATTTTAGACATGTCTCCCTGGAGATAACCTCTTAACCCAAAGGAACGATTCTTGTGGTAGACATTTCAGACATTCTGGAAGGCTGATGGGGAAAATAACATTAAGAGAAATAGGACTTTACAATGCCCTCACGTGATCCCAAGCTGGCAGCCCGCCCTCAGAACAGCGGTGCAGTAAACGATCTCTCACCAGCTGAGCCAATGGATTTTTTTTTTTTTCAAGCCTCCTCAATGATCTTTATGGAGTAGCTGTGAGACCGGAAGAATCTGACTTGCTGCCTCCTGTGTTATATCTGAAAATAAGAGATGCCTATTAAAATATTTTCTTTAGAGATGGGCAAACTGAGGGACAAAAGGGTCCAGAGGTCAACAATGGTTTAGAAGCAAAACACGCCGTTAAGTGTTCTAACTCTCCAGAATCTCTTACAAGCAGTTTTAGATCATGTTGCTTTAATATTTCATTAAACACTGGAAGAATATTTGACATCCTACCAAAATCGTTGTGTGTTAAAAAGTATAATATAGTAACAGCAATACTAATAGTTTAGGACACAGATTATTTATTTGGATTAATATAGAGTCTAATAATATTTTTATCAGTGTGTTAGTTTAAGAGCTGTTTTTTTTTTATAGGCTGACCTACCCTGAACCAAAGGAAATGAAATGTGTGTTCCATGTAGCAGCAACTAAACAGACTTCAAAGACTGTGGGAAAGACCTTTGAGGTTAAAGTTAAGAAATATTAATTTCTATACCACTCATAAATCCTGGGAGTACGATAAATTATGCACTTTGCTTGCTAGATTATAAAACCCATGAGTGTAAGAACTGTCTTGTCTCCTGACATAGCCCCATTCATTCATCAAATATTTTCTGTGTATTTGATATATGAAAGACTGTTTTGCCTTGGGGACATGATGACAGCCAAAGTCCCTTCTCTCACTCGGCTTACGATTTAGTGGGAGGAGACACCCAATCAATTGGTGAACAATCCACTAGCAGAAGGTGATAAATGCTCTTCAGAGATTTGAAATAAGGCAACATACTTGAGAGTTTCCTGGTGGCCACTGGATGGGGTAGGGTAGTTGGCTGAAGAAGCAGCATCTAAGGTAAGAACTGAATGACAAGGAGAAACCAGCCACGCAATGAGCCAAGAAAGCACCTTCCAGGCAAAAGGAACAGCCTGCTAAGGCACAAAGGAGAATGGCATGTTCCAGAAAAAAGAAAGCAATATAGAGAAGCCAGAGTGGATGTGGAGCAGAGGAGTGATTGGAGATGAGAAAGAAGAGGCAGGCAGGGGCCAACCAATGAGGGCTTTGAAGAAAGTGTAAGGTGCTCAGATTTGATTCCAAGTACAATAGGAAGTAGTAGAGGGTTGGGGCATTGGAGTTGCATGATCTGGTTTACATTTTTAAAAGACCCCTCTGGCTACTATATGGAGAGTGGGCTATGGGGAAGGCAAGAGTAGAATAAAGGAGACCAGTTAGAAAATATCGCAGTAGTCCAGGAAAGAATGAATAGTGACTTGCACTAGGGTGATAGTGCAGCAATGAAGAGAGAGGGATAAAAATCAAGATATGTTTTGCAGGTAGAAATGACAAGACTTGATGCAAAATCAGAGGTAGGATTTGTGGAAAAGAATTCAAGGATGCCTAAGTTTTTAGCTTGACTAACTAGGTTACTATGTCATAAGATGTGCTAAAATAAAATCACTGTTTAATTAAATTTCAAGTTACTTAATTTTATTACACCAAGAGAAACCACCGTAAAAACTTGGAACTGGAATCTTAGATGCTTTACAATTCAATATAGTTTACAAATGATAACACTGAATCCACACCAAGTGATTAAGAGACCTGTTAGTCTATTTAGTGACAGAGTTGGTATCATAATGTGGGTTTCTTTGACTTCCAACCCACTCCCTTTTTAGTGACACCATGCTAAGTACAACAAAGCCCCAGGAGCTACCATCCCTACTGCCTAAGAGCAACCGGACAGTATCAGACACAGTTAGCAATGTTGTGTTGAATAATTTCTTTCCCTAGTTGTACATGGAGAGCCAGACACATGCAAATAGTCAACACCTACACCTGCCACATCCAATAATCATTAAGACACGTTCATTTTACCTGTTAAGTAGTCTTTCTAAACCCCAGCCCAAACTCCCAGTTCTCCTTCTACTATACACTTGCCTTTTCCAGTGTCTTCTAGTCCATTCCCAACCAATATGCAGGTTAATTTTTTTTAGGACGAGCCTTCTCAAGTCACTTAGAAGTGTCATGCTCCTTCCTACTAAGAAATGTGTCCTAACCTTTTCCTTGAAGCCTGTCCCTTGCCCAACCTATTGCCCTTCATTTGGGCCTAGTTAATTCACATCCTCCTTTTGAAGCATTGCTCAAGTTTATCTTCCTTGAGTAAGTATTTTTTTTATCACCACCACCTCCCAACTAGGTCAGATATTTCTATTACATTACTTACAGATCACTTTTAATTTTTTGTAGAACTTACTGCGTTTCAATAATTAATTTTACATTTGGTGTTTAATATCCATCTTCCCTGGTAGTTGGATGTCTGTCACCCTGCCAGAATGTAAGGTCAGTGGCAATTCAGACCATATCAGTCTTGTTCTGCTATGCAATTTTCTCTCAAGTACCTGACATGTCGTAGGTAACTGATAAATATTAGATAATTAGATAAATCAATTGTGTACATTCCTTTGGGCTGTAGACAAGAGATGTCTCGTGTATATTTTATGTTACTATTAATAAAAAGCTTTAAAAATGCTAATTTCATACGGACTATAATTTGACAAGAGAACTAAATTATTGAAAAATAATGTAGATGCTTAATCTGCATGGAAGAGGAAAACATGAATAAGAAACAAGAAAGACTTGGGTGAATTCAGATTTAACAGGTATTACCTGAACATGTGCACAAGTATTTACTTTTACATATGTTATCTCATTGATGCCTTCCAACTTAAAAATGCTCACCTGACTACCCTACCACTCCACCACCCACAGCAATCACTCTTTACCCAATCGCCCTGCATTATTTGTCTGTATAGTACTTAATTCCAACCCATCATTATATTATATTACCTATTTGCTTAATGTCTGCCTTTCCCTCTATAATATAAGCCCCATGAGGGCAGGGACTTTATATTATTTAATGCTATATCCCCACTACTACCTGGCACATAGTAGGTGCACAATAAATATTTGTTGAATGAATGAATGAATGGCATCATTGAACACCCAGGCAAAGTCATGATTATTTTCAGTTTGCAGATGACAAAACTGATTGTCTAGAATCATGAATTACTCCATGTTCAAAAGTGTGCAACTTATAAGTGACCAAGCCCCAATCAAACTCAGGGTTTTATGGTCCCCAGTGTAGAACTCTGCCCACAGAGTAGAACCCACACTTTCTTAAAAAGACTGAAGCAGGAGAAAAATAGTTTATTAATTCAGAATGAGTTTTTAGGAGCTCCAGTGGCCCTAATCGGTTAGCGCGTGGTAGTTATATGACAAAATGAGTTTTTATTCATTCACAGTGAGATTTCTGATCGTTGGGGCCAAGATGTGGGTGAAATACCTGGAAAAAGCTTTCAGCCTTCACAGAGAGGCTGAGTATGGGCAAGCTACCAGTGAGGCTTGCTTCTTGGTATCAGAAACAGATTTGATGGTGGGAGAGGAGAGTCCATTGGGAACTTGGGTTGAAAATGGTAGAACTAGAGATTTAGGGGAATATAGAAAGTAGTCAAGGTAAATTCTTCAGATAAACAAAGTGCCTTATGGATATCCCACCAATACCTGATCCATGCCCTGAGATACTTCTTCAGTCATTGCTACTGCCATTTCTTACTTAGGGAGTGTTTTCCAGAAACCGGGCCTAGAAGTACCTGCATCCGAAACAGAAGTGATGAATCATAAACTCTGAGGTGGAACCTATAAATATACCTTTTCAACAAGCACCTTGGCTGATCTTTATGCATATGAGGGCTCAATCACCACTGACATAAAAATTGGCATAATTACCATGTTGACAGGATAGCTAGACATATTAAAGAGCATAAAAGACGGTGCCTATGTGCACACTCCTAGACCAGGGCCAATGGGGTTAAAGAAAAAACAACTATTGAACAGATATATCCAGTTATGATTTTGTTTCTGCACAGATGAACACAATCAAGGTAATACTCTCTGAAATGTTTGCTTTGATTTTTTTCCCCTCTTCAGTCATCATGAAATTTCCTATGAAAATATTCAATAGAAATAAATGTTCAAATACCTGTGAGCTGCTTATCTGTGTTAATGGTAACCTGTGTTAATGGTAACAAATAAACCTGTTTGCTCACTAATTAGTAAGTGATTGGAAGCAAGTTTTATTTTTAATTCTTGTGACTCTTCGTTTTTCCTGTATTTGATTTGGTGGCTTACTGGGAATGTTGGATGACATTCGGGGGCTGGGTTGTCACACTAGATCTGTGATATATGTGAAATACATCTGAAAATAATAGTACCTTCCTTATGGAACTTTTGTGAGGACAAAATAACAGAGAAAAAGTGCTCAGTGCATTGTCTTTGAGCACTGTAGAAACTCAACAAACGAGAGCTGTTATTACCACTAGGAAATCTTTCATTTCCTAGAAGACATGTCCATGTTCAAATATAAAGAAAGGAGGCAAAGTTTTTGAGGTTTCTGCTATTTTACTTCTTATAAATATATTCTAAACTAAACATATTCTATTATGTTTGGACTAAATATATTCTTACAAATATACTCTAAACTACTTTATATTCTCAACTGTTTACCTCTCCACTTCTCTCCTTTCTTATAATATTCACAAGTAATTAAGAGCTAATCAAGATTTTTCTTTTTTTTTTTTTTTTTTGAGGCAGAGTCTCACTCAGTAGCCTGGGCTAGAGTGCCGTGGCATCAGCCTAGCTCACAGCAACCTCAAACTCCTGGGCTCAAGCAATCCTCCTGCCTCAGCCTCCCAAGTAGCTGGGACTATAGGCATCTGCCACCATGCCCGGCTAATTTTTTCTATATATTTTTAGTTGGCCAATTAACTTCTTTCTAATTTTAGTAGAGATGGGTCTCACTCTTGCTCAGGCTGCTTTTGAACACCTGACCTTGAGCCATCCACCTGCCTTGGCCTCCCAGCATGCTAGGATTACAGGTATGAGCCACCGCGCCCAGCCCAAGATTCTTAAAACGGCCATAGAAATTGTTGCCTTAACAATTCACCCTCCAGGGAATAACGCTGCGGTCTGGAGATCACAGGCTGCTTTGTTAACCCTGATTTCAGATCCTTCCTTGGATTCTTCTTCCTGAGAGGGCCTGCCTGTCTCTCCAGGCTTGTGACATGGTCTGGCTCTGTTCTTTCCCCAGATGTGAAACCTGCCTCCTTCTAGTTATCCACCGATCATCAGAAAAGAACATTCCATTCCCAGATATTTTCCAGAAAGTTAACCTCAAACTCTTTATCACTACTTAATTTTCATTTATAATATTGTAGGAGGCTTGCCTAAAGGATGAAGTTTACCACTGAAATTGTCTTAAAAATTTTGAAATTGGGAAGCTATATCTTTTTAAGGTTACCAAGTAAATCCTACTATGTGAGTCCTAATCACTATTCCACAAAAACATGTTACAAAAAAAAAAAAAAAGTAACTGTATTGGTCAGACCTCCTATTTTTAAGCATTAGAAACTCACACTGAGTCATTTAAGCAGAAGGAAAATCTTTTAAACAATATTGGACACACTAACAAATAAGAAAACTAGAGAATCAAGCCTGGGAGTCTATCAGTGAGAAAGAGATGCCGAAATCATGAAACTACCACTGCCACTGGAAATTCCCATGTGTGCCTCAAAAATCCAAATTACAGGCCATCACCCTGACCTCTCCACTAGACTTGGGCTGCTATCTGTCAACTTCTTAGCCATCCCCAATGCCATTCCCAAGAGCATGGTTCCTGCAGATGGCACCACTGCCAGGCATCATCAATACCAGGCTCTGACCAGGACACACGTTAATGCTCCTGCGAACTTTAGGAACAGGATTCAATTTCCATCCCTGTCATCGCTTCCCTCAGAAGGGAATCTAGACAATTTCTTCTTCTCTTCACCAGACTCCCACACAAAGCCGGGCAGAAGTATGTGTTCGGTGGGACTTTCAGGTCATGTGCTTACACCCTACCTGCAAAAAACACTGAGAAAGTGATTATCTGACGTGTCCAGCTTTATAATGGGAAGCCGTATCTGCATCATAAAGTGGAAAACTTGCAGATGTTGGGAAAGAAGTGAAGATGTTAGGAAGCCAGAAAGAACAAACAACTATGTACTATAGCAATTGATCTTCTCTTCTCTAGAAACGGAATTTGAAGTATCACCCAAATATGAGTCAGTATAGAGGACATATGAAATCTTTTAGAGTCAAGGTCCTCCAAGAAGGGTGATTTCTTTTTCCTGCCTGCTATGGCCCTACTAAAATTGCAAGCACAGAGATTAAAACAAAATGAATATTTCCAGTTTTTCACCCAAAAGGGAGTCCCAGCCCTTTGTTTCTCCTGACTTAGTTCACAATTACTTCATTCTTTCTCCCTCCGTTTTCATACAGTGATGCTTTCCCACAGAATGTGGTGGAGGAATGTACTCTGGATCAATTCTGGACTGTATTCTGAATACGCCACAGCTAAAGAAGCTTCAAAGCCGGGTGCAGTGGCTCACGCCTATGATCCTAGCACTCTGGGAGGCAAGGTGGGCCGATTGCTCAAGGTCGGAAGTTCAAAACCAGCCTGAGCAAGAGTGAGATCCCCCTCCCCGTCTCTACTACAAAATAGAAAGAAATCAGCCGGACAACTAAAAAATATACATATTTTTAAAAAATTAGCTGGGCATGGTGGCTCATGCTTATAGTCCCAGCTACTCGGGAGGCTGAGGCAGGAGGATTGCTTGAGCCCAGGAGTTTGAGGTTGCTGTGATCTAGGCTGATGCCACAGCCACAGCACTCTAGCCCAGGCTACTGAGTGAGACTCTGTCTCAAAAAAAGAAGCTTCAAGAGGATATGATAGCTCAGTGTAGAAGAATAAATCTAAAACCTTATAGCATGATATATAATTATTTATTACAGATCAAAGAATATTTCAAACATTGCATGACAGCATTTATGGATTATAACCATAAATCCTAGACGGTACTTTTCTCAGCATTGTTTAAATATATTCTCCTGGTTACTTGAGAGTAAGCCCCATGTCTCCCTACCATTATCTTTTAACTTCAAACTCCCAGTGATTTGTTATGCATTATATGGGCAGTCAATAAATATTTACAGAGTTGTGTCACTTTGTTTTCAAGAGGTCAACAGAAAGGAGTCAGTCACTTTGAGCAGTCACTTTGGGGAACTATGCCTCCATCTCCCCATCATGGGTGTTTGCCCACCTGCTTTTTTTTTTAATTTACCCAGTTACGACATATTATATTAAGGAATAATCAATCTATTCAATATTTTATAAATTATTTACTAATAAAGTAATTGCTATCTAAAATTAGAGGGAAAATTGTGTCTTAAGACATTGTATTAATACCATGTTTGATATAGTTTTAAAATGAAAGAAAGTCATGAGTCCATTTTTGGTCAACACAGAATACAAGTGCGTAAAATAAATGTGCTGAATGTCTGAATGCTCCCTTCTCCTCACCCTCCTCATAAGGAGAAGGTGCAAGGTCCTTTGAGTCCCAGAAAACAGGTAAAGGAGGCAGGCAGGAAGAAGCTAGATTCTAAGGGGCACTCAAGCAGAAAGCATACAGGAGATGCCCAGAGAGTCAGAGGGGTCAGATTGCAAAGAGTCAGCAGAATTGGGAATCAATATGTGAATACGAAATAAGGAACCTAGGACCAGGAGACAGTAGACAAAATCGCACAGAAACAGCATATGTTCAAACAAACAAACAAACAACAACAACAACAACAAAAAGCAGAGAGAATGAAGAGAATCCCACCCCATTGCCTAGAGCAGTGGTTCTCAAACTTGGGTGAATATCATCACCTGGAGACCTCATAAAGCACAGAGATGGGGGGGCCCTGGAAGCAGGAGGGGGTCTGGGCCTTTGTGTTTACATCAAGTTTTCCAGGTGATTCTGATACCAACCAAAGTTTGAAAACCACTGGCATAAGTCATCAGCTACTGCATAAGGAGAGTGGACTCTGAAATATGTTCATGACTAGTGTAAGTGAGAAATTACATTCCTCTAAAACGGCATGTTGGACTTTTGACTTCACAAGTGCATTTTAGAACAGGCAATTACCTCCTCCCCTGCCCAGTCCTTTAGGTGTGAGGAGCAGAAACATTTTTCCTTAACATGGTGAATGGAAACACAAGTTAAATGTTGTGTGTATGCACACACACACACATAATACCTTCACTGTATTGTCACTAGATTCAGTGTCATTGTCATTTGCTCTTCACTCTTTAGTGTTTGGCCACAAAAGACTTCATGTAAACATGCAATCGTGAGCTACAGCCTCCATGCCATTGAGCCGCTAATCCTTGAGCCAGCAGATTTTAGCATTTGCACTGTTTAAGAACCGAGCCTGTACAAACAGCCAATTTCTCAAATGTATTCTTCACGCGGGTGCTACCCTCTTCCCTCACCTGTGCCTCTGGACCATTCATTTATAGGGTCCTAGTTCTGCCTAACTTCTGACTGATGACATAATGAATTAATTAGCTAAGGAATTAATTTTAAAAAAAAAAAGCATGAGAGAACTTATCTAAAAATGCATAACATTCCTGTTCAGGAAATGTGCTTTATTTCCACTTGTATGGTTTTTGATCGACATGTGACCGGGAGAATATTCCTCAGACTCTCAATTTATTTTGCTGTTAGAGTGGCTTTGTAGAGGAAAAGTAACCACCCAAACTAGGATGTTTTAAAGCAATTGGGGTGTGTCTGTGCATATGGAGGAGAGAGGGGGATTGTGTCACCAGGGTGCTTGTGATTGAAGAATTGGGTTAGATATTACACTCATCAATTACAAATACTGAATCTGACAATCTGACATCTTCTGTTACTATAAATTGGAGGTCTTTCCCCATAATTGACATGGCTACTGACTCGAGCAGCCAAAATCTGTTTCATTTCATGCAAAGAGGAATCTTAAAGTTTTAGCCCCCCCTATTCTTTAAGACAACTGACCTTTGAACTGATCACATCAGAAGCATCTATTAAATTCTTGATGCATTCATTCAAACCTGTTTGAATACCTGTGTGAAGCACTGGGTATTCTGAGATGAAAAAGACATGTCTCTGTCCCCCAAAAGCTCACAATCCAGTAGAAAAGTCAGGCATGATTGAAAAATAGACCTGCCTACCCCTCCCTGACAACCTCCGGAGCTCTCTCCGGAATTCCTTGATACTGAGATGCTCTCCCGTGAGTCTCTTTTTTTTTTCAAATCTATTTTTACTACTTGCTTGTCTTTTTCTTTTCAAGTCGAAGTTAATTCATTTGAGGTGACTTTCTAAAGCATTTTAGTTCTAAGATCAAAATTTATAAGAGCAGTGGCATTTTTCTTAAAGTGCTAGAGATAGCTAGTTCTAGGTACTTCAAGATCAAAAGAACTCAAAAGCCTCCCTGGGGATTTAAAATGATATATTGAAGAAACCACACCTACGTTTAACCAAAAGCCTTACCAAGAGCCAGCGCTACACAGCTGTCTGTTGCAAAGAGAGACAAGAGTACTGAAGGAAAAGAAGATGGGCTTTGAAGCCAACAGGACTGAGGTTAAATTTAAACTCTAAACTTTCTGACTATGTGATGTTGGGCAAGTTGCTGAAGCTTCTGAAATTTCATTTTCTGGTGTTTTTGTAAAAACCACCTTGCCCTGTGGCTGTAAGGACTAGAAAGAGGTTTGTGATTATACATAATGGGTACTTTATAAATGGTAGCTATGCCTGCATTATTCCTAGTTCAATTACTGCTAGAAATTAAATTATTAACTACAACTTGGTTAATCACACACCAGTAAAACTACTACTTTAAAAATCTGGTTAAGAAATGAAAATCTGGGATAAAATAGTTCCCACCCATCCCACCCCACCCCCCAGAGGTTTTCCTGCCCTATGTACCTAAAAATATACAATTATTGACCTAAGTTGATCCCTGCTAGAAGACTCCCGGTCATGTCTAGCCTGTCCTAGAAGAGGGATGAGCCAAGTCTCTTGTTCCACATCTCTCTGATGACTCTCTGGCTTCCCTAGCCCTGGGCCTCCCTTCCTCGTCCTCTCCCTGCATGTGTTTTGTGTGTTTCTCCCTCTTTAGGACTTCCATGTAGAGACGAGCATGTGAAAATGCACATGAGGAAATCCTAATTAGTCATCGCTCCTTGGGAGGAAGGAGAAACTATTTGCAAAATTAAGACTCTTTCATTATTTTCATTTTTCTAAATAACCCTTATATTATCATGTGTTGACTAACACTGTTGAAAGGCACTGATTATAGACATTGTCTGCATCAGGTCGAGAATCCGAGGACCTCATGAACAATGGAAGCACAATCCTTCCAGTGTAGGGTCCTTAAAAGCAGCCCATAAACTTGTTCTAATAATTCACAAATCTAAATTGCTTTGTGATTAATTTGCGCATGATAAACACGAAAGGCTAAATAAAACATCAAATTTAATTATTTCCGGTGAGAAATGTATCAGTGGAATGAGCCATGATCAGTTGTCTCATGCTACTCAGAAGTTTATTTTTGTCTTTGTTTTTGTTTTGATACAGGGTCTTGCTCTGTTGCCTGGGCTAGAGTGCAGTGGCATCATCATAGCTCACTGCAACCTCAAACTCCTGGGCTCAAGCGATCCTCCTGCCTCAGCCTCTCGAGTAGCTGTGACTACAGGCTCATGCCACCACACCTGGCTAATTTTTCAGATTTTTTTTTGTAGAAATGAGGTTTCACTATTGCCCAGGCTGGTCTTGAACTCCTGGCCTCAATTGATCCTTCTGCCTTGGCCTCCCAAAGTGCTAGAATTATAGGCATGGGCCACTGTGCCTGGCCCAGAAGTTTTGAGTGGCACTTACAGTATATGTGTATCACTAAAAATAGTGGGAAACAAATAATTTTAACAAGGCCAAAGACTATGTTTTAAAATAAGAGATCTATGAGTGGAAAAAAAATAGACAAAGTCTATTATTTTGGTGGTGAAATTTTGCAAGACATTAGACTATCTTGTTTATCTAGGAGTGAGAGTTTTATTAAACCATAGCACTTTCTCAGCAACCCTCCCTGTTACAAAAATCCCACCCCTCTGGAGGGAGTGTCCTTGGCCTATGACTTCTTGGCCAAGCCCTTTACCTGGTCTTAGTAGTGTCAGACATTCCCTGCACCTCTCAGCAACCACCATTGTTCAATGGATGATCAATAAGGAGAACTAAAAGAATTAATATATTTTGTCAACTAAATGCATTCTTGCATTTTCCAGAATTGCATAATTTATAATAAAAAATCAATTAGTAAAACTCATTCATTAAATATATTTACAGAATACCTCAAGAGCTATAGTTAAAAATAGAAGGTATTGCCCTAAAGCATTCTAAGGCCTGTTAACATCCAAATACCCTATTATAAACGAAGCTAATTATCACAACAAACCTGTTTTAATTAATTTTATTTATTTATGTGCTTCCTTTAATTGCATTTCCCTTACAGGCCTCACACCTTTCGAACACTGTATGGTAAGATAAAATATAAGTCTCCCTGCCAAGAACAAAATTCTTTCTGGACAACTGCTGAGGAATTTCTTCTATCAACATAAACACTAGATGCCATTTTTTCCTGGCAAAAATGCATTGTACCTGGCCAATCATTTCATCTCTCTGAAGGAAGAAGTTATGAAGGAGACAGGGAACTCTGAATCTAATTATGTTTAAGAAGTGAAGCCGGTTGGGGAAAAGAGGACTTCTGGAAGGAAACAATTGTTTTAATTTTAGGATATGTTACAGTCAGTGATGGGAAGAGTAGAGCTCTAAGAAAATACATTTTTAAAGAGTAGCTTGGTAGAATTCCTTAGACAGAAACTCTGAGAAGGGAGATGGCCCAAGAGGGAAGGAAAACTCACAGACATAAAATTCTGACAACACAATGTCAAATAATCCCACTGAGAAAAAGCAAGAAGAAGACATGGCAATCAAAGGTAGGTGAGCCCCAGACAAGTGTCACGGAACTGAAAACACAGTGTCAGGTGGGCTAAAAACCAAGACTAAGAAAAAGCTTTCAAAGATGCTAACAATCAACCAAAAGGGTTTTTTTTTTTTTTTTTTTCTGTTTGAAACCAGATAAAGAAAAAAAGAAAGAAGTGGATGGATTGGCACCACTGAAAGTAAAGAAATGACGGGAAGTCCAGGATATCAGTTCCTGATCTGTGTGTATCTTCTGTCAAAGGAAATGCTAACCCAGGAAGGCAAGAATGAACCTCAAAGGTGGAATCAAAGACCAAGATTGGGGAGAATCATACTAAACAAAATGGTAGCCGGCTTTATTAAACAAGGAAAGTGTTTCAGACCAGGGGAATCCCATCTCAGGCTTCTGAAAGAAATCACAAAACGATGTGGCTGAACCCATTGGAATTTGCACGGAGGAAACTTGGAGAAAAGGAAAGAGACAAGCTAATGTTGACTTAATATACTTAAAAATGAGATGTGGGAAAGGGTGAGTTTTATTAATTCAATTGTTTTAAATTCTTTGTTGATTCTGGACAAGGCAGGAATGGAGAAAATAAAAAAAAAAAAAAATGGGATCAGTATGGAGCCATCGTGGATTTGGGATGAACAATTCGAGCCAGACCTAACTCATTTTCTCTTTCGATAAAATTGCTAGAGCGGGAGACAAGGAAAATGCTGAACACATATGTGTCTGAATTTCAGCTAGGCATTTGACAGGCTCTCTTATTTTACCCTTACAGGGAGTATTTCCCAAAATGGTATCTGCAAAGAACAGACTTCCATAGGATATTCATAGGTATGCAGGGAGTGTACACAAATACATTTGGAAAATAAGAGTTAAACAAAATATAAATTTTTTTCGGGATTTTGAAAAGTAATACGCCATATATGGTAATGTGCGTTATAGCTCTCCAAGAAGGGAATGCAGTGTGCAGCATCTCCCAAACTCTTTTTAATATAACACTCATTTTTTTTTTGCTTAGGTACATCTATTAATATCTTCTTAAAACAAAATTTGGGAACTGTTTTATTGGGATAAATGTACTGAATAAAATCTACCATAGAAAGTGTCCTGATTATTGGATCAACCATACTCGTGAACAGAGTGCTGACCTGAAGAGAGGTCTCCAGAGGAGTTGACACAAGGCTCTGTCTTTAATGCTGCCTTTACCATCAGCATCATTGGCTTGTTTGAAGAATGAGTAGCCCTTTTCAAAACTATGGGTACTATAGGATGGGAAGAGATCGTGGATATTACAGAATCCAAAATCCCAAAAAGATTTCAATTGGATGCAATTGTGAGTTGATTCTAACAAGATGAAGTTGAATCATACATATAAAGTTCTACATATGGGGAGGGGGAAGTATTAATACAAATAAATGGGGGAAGTATTAATACAAATAAATGGAGGTAGGGTTAAGGGAGGAGAAAAGTTAGTAGCACTGTAGTGTATATAAAAAAGAAACTTCAGATTTTGCCAGAAAGCTCATTATAAGTCAACACCAATTGTAGTTGCAACAACAGCAACAAAAAAAGTCCCAATATGCTCTTAGACATTAACAGAGTTCTAGAATCCAGGACAATGGAAGCAATAGGCCACATCTACTCTGCTCCGGTAATTGTGTTTTGCCTTAGGGGCCATGCCTTAAAAATCTGGGAATCGTGTTATGCTTCAGGGACCATGCTTGAAAGACACATTACCGAGCTGGATAAGAGAGTCACCAGTATGGTAAAGGGACCTGAAATTGTGTCACGTAGCATTAAGAAATGAGGCAGAAGCTAAGACTGTTTACTCTACAGAGGGAGGACCGAGGAGACACAATGGTGGTCTACAAATATTTGGAGGATCGTCCCATGGAGGGAGCAGTAAACTTCTACAGGACAGTGAAGGCTCCAGAAGTATGGCTTTGTCTGAACCTATTCTCACAATTGCAGCAGTTCGAAGATGGGCTGCCACTGATGTCTGTGAATTTCCTGTTGTTGACGTGGTCCCGTGGAGGCTTGACAAATGCTTAATGGAAAAATAGTAGAAGGGACTCATATGGAAGAGGAATGGACTATACGGATTTTAGGATTTTTTTTTCTTAATCTTCAAATTCATAGTTTGGGCTAGGGACCACATGGGCATGGTAGTCCTCATTTTATGGCCCAGAGTTGTTGGAGAGAATGAAGATGTCAGAACCAAGACCAGAACCTGTGCACCAGGACAAAACTACAGGGCAGCATAGGGCTGGGGTCTTCATCGCTTGGTCCTCGTCTCTGATATGAGGGCAGCCAGGCCACTCTGTAAGCAAGATGGCAGCACAGCCTAAGGGTCATCAGATCTTAAGCCTTACCAAAGAGTTTTAAGCTCAATATTGTCCACCTGCCTTGGTATGTCTATTGCTGACACCAGAACTAGCCTAGCAACTGAATCAAAACTGTGCCTCTGGGGATGTATGGGTTGGGAGAGGTATTAGATCCTCCCAGCTGAGAAAAGGAAGGACAGCAAATGCTCAAGAATAAGTCCATTACATTGTAACAAATCTTGGACCTTTTAGAGTGTTGTCTCCAATGTTACAATTTCAGATTAAACAGAAAAGATTTTTAATTTCAATATTAGACTTCAAATAGAAAAAATGTTTCCCTGTTTGGGTACAAAAATAAATTTGCATAAGAATTTATGAAAAAAAAGTCATGGACCAGCTAACTATAAAAGAGAATGAGTGACTTGAACTCGATGGGATGACTACACTGTGGAACAACTATATTCAAATTCTAAATAACCAAGAAAAGCTGGATTTCCTAATACTAAGAAAAACGATAACAGCAAAAGTAATAAATAATAACAATAATGGCAGCAAACACTATGTGCTAGGCACTTTTCTACGAAGCATACATGTGGAAAACTTTTATTCCCACAACAACCATGATGGAGCTGCTATTATTATCCTCATTTTGACAGAGAAAAAAACTGAGAAATAGAGAGGTATTGGGCTAGGGACATGGGCATGGTGGCCCTCATGTGATGGCCCAGAGTTGTTGGAGAGAATGAAGATGTCAGACCAAGGTAACTACAACTAAAGGGTAATATACCTAAGCAGAAAATACAAAAGGTATAAATTCAACATGAGCACATAATAAAAAAGAAAAAGAAAAGAATGTTAGAACCCCGTGACGCTCAGGGTAAAGCAAAGCAGACATCTCATATGCTGATGGTGGGAGTATAAACTGATATAGCATTTCTGGAAGGGAATTTGGCAATAGGTATGAGAAGCCTTAAAAATATCCATTCTCTTCTTCAATCCAGTAATTCCACTTGTGGAACTTCTCCTAAAGAGAAAAGAAAAGAAGTATGTGAACGAAGGTTTCTCCACAAGATTATGCATCATCTTATTGTTTATAATGAGAAACAAATTGTTTCAGTAAATTATGATAACTAAAGATACTAAAAATGCAATGCAATCTCTAAAAATAATGCAGTAAATATATCTATACACATGTAAAGATATTCCCAATATTTTCTGAGTGAAACAAAAAGCAAATTTGTTCTGAAAAAAAAAATCTGGAAATGAATGTATCAAAATATAAATAATAGTTTATCTGAATAGTGGGGTTATTAGTCAATATAATTTTCTTCCTTTGGAGTTATCTGTGTTTGGGATATTGTGACAAGGATACCATGACATGAGAAGTGGTATAATACCATGGTTAAGTGTGGGCTCAGAAGCCAACACACCCTGGTTCAAATCTCAGCTCTGCTGCTGTTACTCTTTGGGTGACCTTGAGTAAGTTACTTAATTTCCTCATCTGTAAAATGGAAATAAAAACAATACTCACTTCATAGGGTTGACATGGAAATTAAATGAATTAATATATGTAAAGCACTTAAAACAGTATCTGGACCCTAGTAAATATCAAAAAGAATTAGTAACTATTATCATTGCTTATAATGTTAAACAAATTCACAACAACAAAAATAATTTGCCTGTCGGGCACAGTGGCTCACGCCTGTAATCCTAGCACTCTGGGAGGCTGAGGCGGGCGGATTGCTCAAGGTCAGGAGTTCAAAACCAGCCTGAGCAAAAGCAAGACTCCATCTCTACTATAAATAGAAAGAAATTAATTGGCCAACTAATATATATAGAAAAAATTAGCCGGGCATGGTGGCGCATGCCTGTAGTCCCAGCTACTTGGGAGGCTGAGGCAGAAGGATTGCTTGAGCCCAGGAGTGTGAGGTTGCTGTGAGCTAGGCTGACGCCATGGCACTCACTCTAGCCTGGGCAACAAAGCGAGACTCTGTCTCAAATAAATAAATAAATAAATAAATAAATAAATAATTTGTCATGAACCAAATAGTTTTCTCAGAATAAATGTCCTCAACTTTTAACCTATACTTGTCTGAATTTTCATAGATAAGAACAAAACAACATTCTACCTCAAACAAGAAAAAAAAAAAAAAACAGTCCACTTTGTTACCAAGAGATAGCGTAGGTGGTCACACACAGTCATTTTAGTCTCAGAGAGCACCTGTTTGTTGTGTCTGTGTCTGGTTTTGAGGTATTTTATAGTTATTCAGTTATTATTAGCCACACCATTTCCAGTCAAAAAAACAGCTAGTTTAAAGTATAGTAATAAGAAGTATTTGATTATGATGAAAGTGAAAAGAGAAAATTTTTTCAAAACTTAAAGTGATGGAAAGATGATAAAACGTTACACATGCAGGTGAGCTGAACCATTGGACCATTAAAAAAAATTCTTTAGGGAATAGAGCGAATCATGTGACATTTGATAAATGCCAAATCTACGGGATCTACAGTAATCACCAACAGATGAGAAAAGATTTGAATAAGGACAATAGACAACTTTGAGAATATGGCCAGATGAGGAGCATCAAAGCTGGAAGTCTGGCAACCTAATAACAATTCATTGAGATTGGTTACTTGTTTGAGAATTTGTCAGTCAAGGCTCAGTTTGGATCTGCCAATTTCCTACGGAGTGGAAAGATGGTAAGAATTTTACCAGATACAATAAGGAGTTCCCCCCAGTTCTTCTTGTGCAGAGTTGAGGGGGGAGCTTTCAACAGCCTGGATAGATCTACAAGGGAGACAAAACCAGTCTATTCTGGAAAAAGGTGTCTGATAGACTGCATACTAATAGGGAGAATAGCATGCCTTGTTTTTTGGGGTTTTTTTATTTTTTTTCTTTTATTTTTTTTTTATTTCGGCATATTATGGGGGTACAGATTTTAAGGTTTCAATAAATGCCCATTTCCCCCCTCCCCCCAAAAGTCTGAGTCTCCATCATGACCATCCCCCAGATGGTGCACATCTCACTCATTATGTATGTATATACCTGCCCCCTCCCACCTGCCCAATACCCTATTACTGTAGTACCTATGTGTCCACTTAGGTGCTACTCAGTTAATACCAGTTTGCTGGAGAATATATCTGGTGCTTGTTTCTCCATTCTTGGGATACTTCACTTAGTAGTATCGGTTCCAGCTCTAACCAGGAAAATATAAGATGTGCTATATCACCATTGTTTCTTAGAGCTGAGTAGTACTCCATGGTATACATATACCACATTTTATTAATCCATTCTTGGATTGATGGGCACTTGGGCTGTTTCCACAGCCTTGCAATTATGAATTGTGCTGCTATAAACATTCGAGTGCAGGTGTCTTTTTTGTAGAGTGTCATTAGATCGCTTGGGTAGATGCCCAGCAATGGGATTGCTGGATCAAATGGTAGATTCACTTGTATCGCTTTAAGGTATCTCCATATTGCTTTCCACAGAGGTTGAACTAGTTTTAACTCTTCGGATTTATATTTTATGGGAATGTTCTAGAAAAATGCAAGTTTAAGCCCTTCTTAAGAATATGGCTATGGCTTTGTTATTAATTATAAAGCTAATCCCAAAGCCTATGTTATACTTTTCATGTTTAAAGTAGTATTGTGTTATTCTGATTTATGTGCAAGTGGACTTAGGAACGGCTTTCTTATAAGGAGAGGGACTTCTGTACTTAGTTTCAGTGAGCTGCCAGAAAACTTGGAAACAATAAAAATAAAGCCACATCATGAAGATATCATACATAGATACACAAAGTTACTTGAAGGAGGCAGAGTGGTTCCTGGGACAACAAGACTCAATTACAAATACACTAATTGTTTCACACATCAAAACAAAGAACAAATTAAGAATGAAGGAACTTTCATCCAAAAGGGATGCCTAGAATTAGAAGAGTTATTGAGGCAAAGGTTGGCAAAGTCCATCCTAGCATTGTCCAGGAAAGAGGAGATGAGGCTTAAGGGATTTGGGGTATTCTAGCCTTGTTGGTAAGGGCAACTCTAATGGAAAGATGTACACATATTATTGTGTCAGGCTGATTCCGTTAAACATGCAGTTCATCTAATTCTTCTCATTCGGTTTACTCAATCAATAAGCCACCTTCAGATTATGAGCTGGCTTCTTCTATAGACATTTCTACAGAGACATAACGCTATGTTGATAAAGCACATCATAAACATTCTGGTCCTTCTGAGCATAATTTCATATTGTAGATAATTAAATTGTCTGAGTATTATTTTGCTTTCTGTCTAAGTTGACAACAGAGAAAATCCATATTGGTCCTGCGTCCATACATATGGAGCTATTTTTCATTGGCATTATTGTTTTATACATCAGTCTTCCTAAACCTGGTTAATGTGAGTCAGGCCTTAGGAGATAGATCCTTTTTTCTTATACCGACAATACAAGACTGAGGAGCTCACTTTGGGCCTAGGTAACTAAGTCACTTTGCAATCCCTGCTGAACTACCCTGATATCACTGTTAGTGGCAGGCAGGTATCCTGTGTTTCTATAAGGAGTAATTTAAGACTTCCGTCTAAACTCAATGGTGTTCATTTGGGGCTCCACTAAAAGACTCATACTGTTGCAGAGGAACCAGAGGAAAGCAACAAATAAGATATATGAATTAACTAAATGTTTTTATCATAGGAAATATAAGGCTGAGAAGAACAGATAAGAAGTAGTCAGAGCTATGGGACTGCAGAAGAGAGTGACCTTAGCCATAGCTGAGTAAAGACTGTAGATTGCAATTACTGCCTCTTTTTAAACATGGTGCACATTGAGTACTGGTTTAGGAACATGAGAATATAACTGAATTTATTAAGATTCCCTGCCAATATAATACACTGCTTTTTGTCCATGACTGTTACTGATCATATGGACGCTACTGTGTCACATTGTACAATGCTATTATTCATTTTTAATTCACTGCAGAAACCTTATAAGCGTCTGTCACACGGTAATTTGAAAGACTTCATCTACACATGGAGATCTTTCATCCTTTCCTCTGATTCCTTGAGACACCCTTTCTGATATGTTAACTAACAAGAACAACTGACCCTCTTATTAAGTCAGTTTTTTTTTCCACTGCAAGAATGCAAGTAACCAACGAGAGCTCCTCAAGAGGTTCACAGAAAGGAAGTAGTTAAATGATAAAAATGTGAAATGTTATGCAGCAAGCTGTGTACAATTAACTAGAATTCAAATATACACCTTGTTCCAATCCAAGCCATTTATCAGATAAAAATAGTCTGCTACAAGAATGTCATGATTAATGAGGTGAGACTCCAGCTAATTACTGTTTCCTCCAGAAGTAATTAGGTTGGCATTGCTAATCAAGATGAATGAACACTCTGACCCTCTTTTTTAAATGTAAAACTATGAGCCGCTACTGCAATAACATCATTTAGTTCAGGCAATGTAGTCTTTATTAGGCTTGTAGTTTGATTAAATTCTTTTGTTACACCAGGCTTTCCACACATGAACAGACGAATGCTGTGATGTTCAAAGAGTTTTTCACCCTTAATTAAAGACTGAAAAGGCTTGTTCAATTCACAGGGCAATACATAGGACAGCTCTAAATTGATAGCTTTTAAGTAGAGAATAAGGAAAGGAGTCTTAGGGCTTGCCCAGCTGTGAGAGGTCTCCTCCTCTTACTATAATTCCACTTATTACGGGGGAGAAATGAATGTGAAATACTTTTATTATATTTTATTAAACAGCTTTTTCATTTCATCACGGTCTCTTTTAAGGAACACAATGCATATATCTGTACGTACTTATTTTTTTAATGCAATTAATACAAGGGAAGGGGGGAGTCGAGTGGATTCAATACCATTAACGAACAAACTGCAGCGTGCAGTGCGGGTCTCTAAAAGCAGGCAGAGCCTGTATCGTTGATTCCTGCAGTTCACATTAGAGTGACTAACGTTTCTCAGTCATGCTTATGGGGAGGTAAAAAAAATATTTTTTTTTCCTAGATGTGATTATATTTCATTTTCTGTCAAGAAAAAGGGGCTAATTCGATTAGCAGCTAAATTTATATCAGATAAACTCTGAAGATGATCACTTATTAATCTTTCACCAAAAAAATGTCAATATCTTCGCCCACCAAATTTGTTAGCTAGAGGCTAAAATCAGGTCTTGGCAAACGCATGACTTCCGCACCCTCAATAGGTTTTCTTCATCTGCCTCCTCTTTCTTCACTCTTTCACCAATTTCCATTTTCTGTTTCCTCATATTTTTCTATAGTTATTCCAAAAGGGTGGGATTATCCTCTCCACCCTTCCTCTGCCAGTTGGTTTATATTTCCACTTGCCAGGTTGGGAAATCCTATTTTTATATCTTCTACTTAATTATATTCCCAGTCTAGAATGTGCTGTCTCTTCTTTGATTGATATGCTTGGACCTCCTGCCGCTTTGTTTTTCTCTGAGATTTTGTATACAGGAGGATAAAATAATCTTAAATTTTGACACCTCGTCTAGGTCTAGGAGTCAGTTTCTTTTCCGGGGGTTGTTACTTGTGGAGATTCATAAATGGCTTTTAGCATTAGCGATTTCCATTTTTGTTTTTTAAAGCCCGTCTTCATTTAGAAAGACCTGAATACGGCTTGACCTCCAGACCCAAGCCTGGGTGTTCTCCTGAACTCCTTTTCACAAGCGGCAGAAGCTAGCCATCCTAAGCCCCATGCCTGACGGAGACACAGAGATGGAAAATAGGCCACAAAGCCTCTTTGTTCAAACAGAAAGCCCAGACGCCAAAGCCCCCCAGCACCAGGATAGGTAAATGCGTCAGGACATGCCCCACTGCTCCAGGGTAATTGTCAGGGTGTCATTATACACGACACTTCATTCTCTTTCCTAATTTTCCAGTTGGGTTTTGAATTTGTCATAGTTCCGTGTCATTTACTTTACTCTGTCGTTATTCTACACCAGGCTGCCTTTCTTAAATGTGGCTCCCCTCGCGTCGACGGGTAGCGTTAGATTTTGTCCTAGGATCTTGTATTAAATAGCTCCCAAGCTTTTTTAGACTTGTCTCTCGGGTTCTCTCTTTTCCTTGGTGCCTGTCTGTTTAGCACAAGGATAGCTCCTGTTCTGCCTGATAAACCCAAGCTGGTATCTTGTGCTTTCTGCCATGTGTTATTTAATTAAAACATGTAGTTCTTTCTTGGTCTTCTAAATAGTTCTGGCACCATAATAGTTGCTGAGACTCAGGGCAGCAGTAGGACTTAATATAGGACTCTTGACCTTGATCTAGCCTTTTACGATTTTAGAGATTTTTTTTTGGGGGGGGGGGTCTGTTTTATTATGTAGCCTCAACTCCTGGTAAGAATTTAGGATAAGCTCCTTGAGTTCAGATAAAATGCCATGGACTTCCAATATGTATTCCTAAGGCTACTTTCTTATTAGACTGAATTATGCTTCCTAAACAAAGAAAAAAAAATCTCAGAAAAAAATTTTTATGATCATTCACAAAGAAGATAGTATCTTTAAGCCAGACTCCATCTCTGATCTATCGGTTGAGTTCATACAGCAAAAATGAAGTAAAATTATTAAACATCGAGCAGAATACCCATCAATAAAGTAAGTCACAGTAGTACCCCTCTTCCTTTATTCCTTTTCAATAACATACTATTCAATGGAATTATTCCAATTTTACCCTAATGGTACACTTCACCAGTTTGTTTTAAAGATATTGCATGGAAAATAAAGGTTAATTTAACCCTTCCCAGCCCCATTCTCAGGCTCCCAACTCTTTGGTTTTTTTCCGAATCAGAGGCTTTGTGTTTCTAACCCAGGACTGTATCTTTATGGTTCGATTTCCTAATTATAAGGAAATATTTTTTAAAGCTTGCTTTTACTGAATGCATAAGATTTACATGAATAATAATAGTAAATACTAGTAGCTGAGCCTGAGACTCATTATCTTGAGAAGTGAGCACTAACAAAAATTCTACAGTATTAAAATGGCAGGAATAAATTCAGAAAGTCTGAAATCTTTTTTCTCACATTACTTTAGGGGTGAACTACAGGTGGACAAACAGGGGTTTCTTGAGTAAAATAGAAGAGGGAGGAAGCCAGGACTTTGCACAACACCAATCTACCAGAGCCAACACATGAACCCAGCCAGCAGCAGGGGTTCCAGTAGTCAAGCAAGGCAAATGTCCAGAAAGAGTGGCAAATTCTGTCTTGATTTAGGAAACTGTCAGTACAAGGGTTGCAACAGATGGTAGCAAGGTCCCAGCACAGAGACATGGAATCCAGAAGACCATTGATATTTGGAAGTTTCAAGAGCAATCGTTTCTAATCTAAGACCATCTATCCATTTAAGTTGCAGCCACTTGGAAAGAGGAAAGAAGTCCGTGAACAATAAAAACAGCCAGTGCCTACTACCTCGCTGAAGTTCAGGAGCAGGACTCCAGAACTTTGGAAGAGGCTTTAAGATTTAAACAAAACAAACAAACAAAAAAAGCATTAGCCCAGGCCTGGTACTGGAGCACACAGGAGAAGAAAAGCAACTTGTTGCAGGGGGAACTCAGAACTGTGGGGAATCTCAGTAAGAAGGTGTTTGTGGCTGGGTGCAGTGGTTCACGCCTGTAATGCTAGCACTTTGGGAGAACCAGGCAGAAGGATTGCTTGGGGCCAGGAGTTTGAGACCAGCCTGAACAACAAAGCAAGACCCCATCTCTACAAAAAATAGAAAAATTAGCTGGGCGTGGTAGCAGATGCCTGTGGTCCTAGCTACTGGGGAGACTGAGGCAGGAGGATAGCTTGAGGCCAGGAGTTTGAGGTTGCAGTAAGCTATGATAACACCACTGCATTCTAGCCTGGGCAACGAGCGAGACCCTGTCTCAAAAAAAAAAAAAAAAAAAAAAAAAAAACCCAGGAAGTGTTTGCGTGTATTATAGAAGTTGAGTTTGTCTTAGATGCTTGTGAGGGGCATTCAAGGAAGCTTGGCTTTGCTCTGAATTCCATTCTCTCGGGAAACAGAGGTAATTCTCATGACCTTAATCACTCTCATCTCTAAGATGAGAAGATCAGAGTGAGTCTAGAGTTGTGATTGGTCAAGAAGCAGGGGTCACTCTGATTGGCCAGAATAAGAGACGTGTGGTCATGTTCATGGTTTGGACAGGGCTCCTGTTCTGGCCGTGCTTGGAGATAGATGACTATGGAGTGGTCTTGTTTGGGGCCTGATCCATCACAGTCCCAGAGTAGAGTTGCCTGGCGTGACTGTTCTGTGAGATTGTTTCCACATGACAGGAGAACACTGTGGCCTAGCCAGGTCAGTCCCTAGCTCTGAGAGCTGCTTTTCCCTTTCTCAGTACTGTATCCTTGAGAAAGTTCCAAGTGAGAACTATCAGAAGAAAGGCAAATGTGATTCAATAGCCATAAAAAATAAAAGGAAAACTGTTTGAAAGAGATGAGAAGTTCTAAAACATCAAAGTTAGGCCAAAAGGGATCCATTAGCAGAGTGCAGCTCTGCCCAAATGCAGGCCAGGAAGAGGATTCTTTCTGCGAATAGATCAGGGAGAGTAGCTCTCTGCTGCGGGCCCGGCCAGGGGCGTGCAGATTGGAGCCGGGAGAGGGAAAGAAAACAAGGTGTATCCTCATTGGAAAGGGAAATTAGGAAGTAATTACAGGCAAGCTACATGTCTGTTGCAGCTTCACTTTTAGCATGGCCTGATTCATTTTGCCTGGTTGAGAATGGGTGGTGCTAAATAGTATCAAGGAGACTAGGCTTCCATTTTTTCCCTCCAGATCTGCCTGCCACCCTTCTCTGTGCCCCAGGAGGCTGACTCTACCGGCTGCATCAACTGGTTTCCTTTGCTTCCAGCTTCCAGTTGGATTTGGACAATGGGAGTCACAGCAGGTGATGGGAGAGGGGAAGAAAAAGTGAGATGGAGGTGTCTCTTTCCTCAGATTCCTCACTTTGGGGGTTCCCTCTAGCAAAGGCCCTGTGACCTTCTCCATGCCTTCTCCCTTCTTTTTTTTTTTTTTTTTTTTTTTTTTTTTTTTTTTTTTTGAGACAGAGTCTTACTCTGTCACCTGGGCTAGAGTAGCGTGCAGTGGCATCATCATAGCTCACTGCAACCTCAAATTCCTGGGCTCAAGCGATCCTCCCATCTCAGCCTCCTGAGTGGCTGAGACTACAGGCTCATGCCACCACACCAGGCTAATTTTTCTATTTTTAGTAGAGATGGGATCTTGCTCTTGCTCAGGCTGGTCTGGAACTCCTGACCTCAAGCAGTCCTCCTGCCTGGGCCTCCCAAAGTGCTAGGATTATAGGCTTGAGCCACCGCGCCCGGCCCCTTCTCCCTTCTGAGTCTGGTGTTCACGCCTTCTGTTGCCTCCCCAGACCGGGGATATAACAGCCCGCTGCTTTTACTAACCCTGGAGTCCTACACTCCAGGGTTCCTGCTTTTTCCCTAAATGATTGTGACAGTTTCTTTATTAATCTCTTCTCCTTTACCTAGTTGAGCTCACCATCTACTCCCTGTTGGTACTTTGAGTGACATAGTAGCCGTCCAGCCCAACATTCCTCCCAATCTAAAAAGCTCTGCAGTAAGAGGAAGTCCCCACATGGGTGCCAGGCTATTCTGTTTCTTCTCGTGCAGGTTCATGCTGTCCTTTTCCAGCCAATGTTTGTTTCTTATTTCTTCTTTTATGTATGTAAGTCCTTTAAAACTTAAGTGCTCTTTATGCTACTTTGAATTTAAGACACTCCTTTCCTTCCTCATTGAGAATTACTTGACATTGCATTGCCTGACTTTCATGTTTTAGAACTCCTCATCTTTTCAGATAATTTTCCTTTTTGTCCTTATGCCTATTGAATCACATTTGTCTTTCTTCTGATAGTTCTCAAATCTTCTTTTGTAGGAGAAGAATCTTCATTTTGTTCCTTTTTTCAAATTTGACGTAGCCACTCATTAACTTTATTATACATCTCAGAATGTGTTTGACAACTTCCTCAAAAATCCAGTTAGAATCCAGCATAAAGTTTGTAGATTAATTGGGGGAGAATTGACATCTTCAACTTCTCTCATCCATCAATTATGAAATATCGTTCCATGGAATCTTTTATGTCCTTTAATAGGATTACAAAATTATCTATACTAAATTCTTATGCATTCCTGATAGCTTGATTCCTAGCTATAGAATGGTCTTTGTTGTGATCTGAATGTTATTTTATATACTATAATATTTCTAGTTGACTGTTGCTGAAATAGAGAAACACTACTGATTTTGGTCAGATCTTTTATCTAGTAAATTTGCTCAACTCTCTTATTAGCATTATTTCTAATAGCTTTTTTTGTTGGTCCTGTTGAGTTTTCTCTGAAGATCATCATATCATCTGCAAATAATAATAATTCCCTTTCAAACATTACATATCATACATTTTTCTTATCTTATAATCTTGAACATGACTTCTAAAAACATGTTACACAATTGTAGTGACAGTGGTTATCTTTGTCTTGTCTTTGTCTTGACATTAACAGAAATGTAGCTAAATTTTCTCTAGTAGGTATAGTATTTTCTAAAGGTTTTCAGTATACATCATTTATAAAACTAAGGAAATATCTTCCATTTCTGGTTTATAAAAATTTTTTAGACTATATATTGATATTAAACTTAGTCAAATGCTTTTTCTGCATCTATACAGATAAAATTTTTCTTCTTTGCTCCATATACATGGTAAATTATATTGATTATTTTCTGATATTAAATAATTCTGGCATTCCTGGAATAAAATATTAATAATGTAGTTTTAGACTGGGTGCAGTGGCTCACGCCTGTAATCCTAGCACTCTGGGAGGCCAAGGCGGGAGGATGGCTCAAAGTCAGGAGTTCGAAACCAGCCCAAGCAAGAGAGAGACCCCACCTCTATTAAAAATAGAAAAAAATTCATTGGCCAACTAAAAATAGATAGAAAAAATTAGCCAGTCATGGTGGAAAATATCTGTAGTCCCAGCTACTTGGGAGGCTAAGGCAGAAGGATTGCTTAGAAGGATTGTGTTTGACAACTTCCTCAAAAATCCAGTTAGAATCCAGCATAAAGTTTGTAGATTAATTGGGGGAGAATTGACATCTTCAACTTCTCTCATCCATCAATTATGAAATATCGTTCCATGGAATCTTTTATGTCCTTTAATAGGATTACAAAATTATCTATACTAAATTCTTATGCATTCCTGATAGCTTGATTCCTAGCTATAGAATGGTCTTTGTTGTGATCTGAATGTTATTTTATATACTATAATATTTCTAGTTGACTGTTGCTGAAATAGAGAAACACTACTGATTTTGGTCAGATCTTTTATCTAGTAAATTTGCTCAACTCTCTTATTAGCATTATTTCTAATAGCTTTTTTTGTTGGTCCTGTTGAGTTTTCTCTGAAGATCATCATATCATCTGCAAATAATAATAATTCCCTTTCAAACATTACATATCATACATTCCTGGGTTGCTTGAACCCAGGAATTTGAGGTTGCTGTAAGCCAGGCTGACGCCACGGCACTCTAGCCTGGGCAACAGAGTAAGACTCTGTCTCAAAAAATAAATAAATAAATAAAAATTTTAAAATAAATAATGTAGTTTTAATGCATTGTTAGATTCAACTAGCTAGTACATTATTTAAGATTTTTACATATATGTTCATACAGTAAATGGTGTGTAAGTATATATAGCAGCAGTATACAGACATATAGATATAAATACATAGTACTTAATTATACAGTTTTGAAATTAAGTTTATTCCAGTTGTACAAAAGAAGTAAGGCAGCTCTAAATTGCTTTTTATTATGGAACAAGAAGATAGGGATCATTAGATCCTTAAAATTTTGATAAATCTTATCTGAAAAATTATCTGAGCCAGAGATTTTAGGAGAGAAAATATATGATTTCTATTTCCATTTCCACAGGTATTAGTTATTTACTTTTTCTTCCTATTCCATTTCTGTCATTTTATACTTTTTCAGAAATGTATCTCTATTAAGTCATCAAATTTATTGGTATATATTAATATGTGCTCATATTTTAAATTCCATGTCTAGAACCATGTCATCATTTTCATTTTTTTATTTATTTGTACCCTCTCTTTAATTTTCGTGATTGATCTTGCCAAAGACTTATGTATCTTATTAATCTTTTTATAGAAACAACTTTGGGTTTTGTTAATCTATTTATTGTCATCTGTATCATTGATTTTTGTCTTTAGGCTTTTTATTTTCTTCCCTCTTATTTCCTCAGGTCTTTTCTATCAGTATTTTTCAAACTTCTTGAGCTGAGTATTTATCTCATTTGTTTTTGATAGAACTTTCCTATAAGTACTGTTTTCACTGTATTATACATATTTTACCATGTAAATTTTCATTATTCTCCAATTCTAATTATTTTTCAATTTTCTTAATATTTTGTATCTACTATAAGGGCTTTTACAGTAATATTTGGTTTCCAGATTTTGGAGATTTTAAAGTCAGTCTTTTATTATCAATTAGTAGACTGAAGATATGGTCAGTGTGATCTTGTTTCTTTGGAATTTATTAGGGTTTTCTTTATGAGTCACAGTGTTTGTGTATGTTTCTTGAGTTCTTTTCAAGAATGTGCAATTCCTGCTTATTGAAGAAATCTATCTTAGTATTTAGATTTATAATATGTAAATAATATATGACATCTATAAAACTTTATAACCAATAACACATTTCATGTATAGATTTAAGCAAATTAGTTATACTATTCAAATTTTCCACACTTAAAGTTTTATTTTCTCTTTGATTTATTGGTTTCTGAGACAAGTAAATTAAAATCTCCAACTATGATTATTGAGTCATTTGTCTCACCTCCTAAATCTGTCAGTTGTTGCTTTGTATGTTTTGAACTTAGGTTGTCAAATATATATTTTTGTTTATCACCATATCTTTTCATCTGTTTTCCTTTTTGCCCATGTACAGTGTCTCTCTTCATCCTTTATGACTTTGACCTTGAATTCTATTTGGCTGATGTTAAAATTGTTCCTAGTTCATATTTACCTACAAAATATTTTCATTTCTTTGCTTTAAAACTTCTATGTCTTATAGGTAATATATTGTATTCTTAATACAATCTGAGATATTTGTGTCATCTTATTACTTATTTTATATTCACTTTTTAAAATACATGTTCCCTACTTTTCTGTCTTCTATTCAGTAAGTCAGAATTTCTTCTACTGTAGCAGAATTTATGCATTGTATTTGTAATCTCTGGTGGATGGCTCTACCTTATTAACCACTTTGGTACAGCGATCACCAGGCACGAAACCTTGCACGGTAGTTTGTGCTGTGCATTGACGACAAATCCGTTTTGCTCTTGTGTGATGAGGAAAGCTTTAAAACACTGAAAGCTTGTTTTACTTTACAGGCAGCTTTACTTGTAATGTCAATCAGAATAGGTAACACATACATATATGTTTTCATTACATTATTTTTAAATGTTCACAATTTTATTTTGATAAATGAAAAATTAGAAAAGTCATATCGCGGCTGTCGGCTAAAGTCGCTGTGCGTGTTCATCTGTGGCCGTCGACTATAGTCGACGCTCGTACTGAAGTGGTTAAGGCCCATATTCATGTTCATTTATCCTCATCGATTTACTAAACTGCCAATACTCAAGAATACTTTCCCACAAAAGGAAAAAATATTTTATCACACTTTATGTCTTAGTCTGTTTGGGCTATGTGACGAAGTACCACAGACTGGGTGACTTATAGACAAGAGAAATTTATTTCTGAAAGTTCTGGAGGCTAGAAGTCTGAGATCAAGGTACCAGGAGAGTTGGGTTCTGATGAGGGCCCTTTTGTGATTGCAGATTGCCAATTTCTCCTGGTATCCATCCGCACATGGCAGAAAGAGAGCGAGCTAGCTCTCTGTCCTCTTCTTATAAGGGCACTAATCCTACACATCAGGGCTCCATCCTCATGACCTAATTACTTCCCAAAAGTCCCAGCTCCAAATACCATCACATTGAGGATTAGATTTCAACAAATTTGAGGGGATTACAAACATTCAAAGCCACAATACTCTCCCTGTGGTTGCTGTACCCTACCTCCCATGTGTGGTGGTGTTGGTATATCCTACAATTTAGTTGTGAATTATAATGATATACTTCTGTTTCTTTATGGGGAGACCTTTATTGTTTGGATCATAATAAACTTTCCTACATTATTTATAACTCATAATTCATATATCAATCAAAGCATCCTCTTGGGTCTAGTTCTCTTCTTCCTGGACCACTTCCTCCAAGAAAGTTTTCAAATATGGTCTTTATGTGTCAAAACTCTAAGGCCGTATCATGACCGAAAATATCTTTATTGTGATCTTGCATTTAAAAGATAGTTTAGCTGAATATAAAATTATAGTCTGAACAGACTTTGGAATTAGATCTGGGTTTACATCCCCATTCTGCCACTATCTGTGTTACCTTGAGCAAGTTGCTTAACATCCATGAGCTTCACTTTTCTCATCTATAATGGAAAAATACTAAATGTCTAATTTGCAATGTTATCAGTGCAATTGATGATGTATAAAAAGTAATTGAAATGTAGCAGGTACTCAATAAATAGTAGCAGCTAAAAAAAATACTATAGTTTGAAGTTATTTTTCTTTTAAGGCAGTGATACTATTACTTGATTGTCTTTTTGCCTCTAGGATTGCTAGTGAGAAGTTTAATTTCAGTGTGATTGATTTAATTTTGTAGATCCTTTATATCTAGACACTTTCAGAATTTTCTCTTTCAATCTGATGTTCTTAAATTGCACACCTCTAGGTGTGAGATTTTTCTTATTTATCCTATTTGGTGCCCCATTAACTGTCATATAACCATTGCTCATTGCGATGGCTTGAATGTTTCCCCCAGATTTCATGTGTTGGAAACTTAATCCCCATTGTGGCAGTATTAAAAGGTGGGGTCTTTAAGAGGTGATTGGATCACAGGGCTCTGGTCTCATAAATGGATTAATGAGCTGTCATGGGAGTGGAACAGGTGGCTTTATAACAGGAGGAAGAAAAACCTGAGCAAGCCTGTATGCATGTTCTTGTCACCTTCTCTTGTGATACCCTGCACTGCCTCAGGACTCCATAGAGAGTCCCCACCAGGAATAAGGCCCTCACCAGATGCTGAGCCAAACCCCTGGGCTCCCCAGAATTATAAGAAATAAATTTCTGGCCAGGCCTGGTGGCTCACATCTGTAATCCCAGCACTCTGGGTGACCGAGGCGGGTGGATCGCTCAAGGTCAGGAGTTCTAAACCAGCCTGAGCAACAGTGAGACCCCGTCTCTACTTAAAATAGAAAGAAGTTAATTGGCCAACTAAAAATATACAGAAAAAATTACCTGGGCATGGTGGCGCATGCCTGGTAGTCCCAGCTACCTGGGAGGCTGAGGCAGAAGGATCACTTGAGCCCAGGAGTTTGAGGTTGCTTCGAGCTAGGCTGACGGCACTCTAGCCTGGGTGACAGAGTGAGACTCAAAGAAAGAAAGAAAAGAAAGAAGAAAAGAAAGAAGAGAAAGAAGAGAAAGAAGAGAAAGAAGAGAAAGAAGAGAAAGAAGAGAAAGAAAGAAAGAAAGAAAGAAAGAAGGAAGGAAGGAAGGAAGGAAGGAAGGAAGGAAGGAAGGAAGGAAGGAAGGAAGGAAGGAAGGAAGAAAGAAAGAAAGAAAGAAAGAAAGAAAGAAAGAAAGAAAGAAAGAAAGAAAGAAAGAAAGAAAGAAAGAAAGAAAGAAAGAAAGAAAGAAAGAAAGAAATTTATGTATTACCCAATTTCAGGTGTTCTGTTATAAGCAATAGAAAATAGACTAAGACACTCATCTTAATTCTGGAAAAACCTTGGTTATTACTTTTTAATCGTTTCTTCACCTGTATTAAAGTTTTTCTCTGTTTTGCTGAAAGTCCACGGTAGATATATTGGCACTTCTTATCTCCCTCATCATTACTTTCTCCTTCATATTTTTCAGTTTTATTTTTTTTTTGTACTTTCTGTATGTCTACTGGGAGATAGACTTAGACTACTCTTACAGTTTACCAGTTTATTCTTTGCCTATAACCTTCATAGTATTTATCCCTCACTGAAATTATTGATTTTGTTATCATTTTTATACCCAATGCTTCCACTTAGCTCTTCATTATAACTGCTCCTTCATGCTTCACGTAACCAATATTCTCCCGTCCCTTTGAGGACATTTATTACATTTATTTTAAATCCTTAATCTGTCTGTTTTATTCATTCTCATCTGCCTGTTGTAGATAGCCCAGTTTGTTGTCTGTCTTTAGGTACTTTCTGCTTCTTGCCTATCTGGCTATTGTGCTTTTCGGATATCTGCCAACTGAAGCTTATTTTCCCTAACAGAATATCAGCCGTGCTGCTAGGTGGGAATGGCAAAGCTCAGGCTTCCGCTTGTGCTGTCCTCGTAGCTGTGTGAGGAGGCAGCGAGCCACCCTAGGCCAGGGAGCTCAAGGTCTCGACCAGTCCGGTTTTTTGCCCTCTTTCCTGCTGACCTCATTACTCCTCTCACTTTGAAACTGCTCTCTTCTGAGGGCTTTTCTTCCTTGGCATCATTTGGGGTATGAAGGGGTGTGTAAATGAGTAACAGGAAAAGCTCAGGGGGCAGTAAGTCATTCTTTAGCTGCTGTCATCAGCTCCTCACTCAGGCCAGTCTCTGGCACTGCCCTTTTGTTGCCCACAGCCCTCAAGTCACTGGGCTGGCTCCCACAGTCACACGGGAACAAACAATAGTCTATCCAGGGCAGTGTGTCCAGAGGGTAAAGAGCACAACTGAAAGTTCTATCTGGCCGGGAGCGGTGGCTCACGCCTGTAATCCTAGCACTCTGGGAGGCCGAGGCGGGAGGATTGCTTGAGCTCAGGAGTTCGAGACCAGCCTGAGCAAGAGCGAGACCCCGTCTCTACTATAAATAGAAACAAATTAGCCAAAAACAAGTGAAAAACAGAAAAAGTTAGCCGGGCACAGTGGTGCATGCCTGTAGTCCCAGCTACTGGGGAGGCTGAGGCAGGAGGATGGCTTGAGCCCAGGAGTTTGAGGTTGCTATGAACTAGGCTGACGCCACGGCACAGCATTCTAGCCCGGGCAAGAGAGTGAGATTCTGTCTCAAAAAAAAAAGTTTCCTCCTAACTCGCTCCCCAGTACAGTCACACACACGCACACACATAAGTCACAACTACCCTCTCTCTTCTTGAGTGTTTCTCACAATTATTACTTTATCTATTCATACACTGTTTCTTTCTCCGTGGCTTTCCAGACTGTTGGGGGGAGACAACAACCCATGCTGGTTCATCATCTTGTCAGAAGTTTATTTTTCTCCTACATTAAATAAAAGATTTTTCCCAGTCTAATACATAAATTGGAAACCTAAATCTAATTTCATAATTCGCCCAATAATATATTTCTACAAGTGTCAACATGTCATATTTAATAAATGGATACATGTCCCAATCTATTAGCCATGGAGGGGTGGGAAGAGAGAAGCTGTAAATATAGGGCTCAACCCTCAGACAAGGAAATCAAACCCGATCTTGGTGTCCAGGTTATGTTCCATTACATAAGAGATAACCGTTATAGGGGATTTTCTCTGGAAGAACTTAGTGTTCAACCTACGTATTCTTCAGACATAGACTCAGAAAGTCAACCCTAGACATGTTGAATAATGCCCAGTGAACAAGTAATAACCAGGAGGCAGCCATACTCAAGGTCACCTGAGAACCAAGCAGTGGACACAACACACAAGATATTAGAAGCCTCCTTATCGCTAATGCTTGAGAAAATTGGCTTATTTAATAGTTGGGAAAAAAATTCTACTTTTCCAGCTTCCAAAAGAGAGGAAAATGTTTATGAGGGCTTATGTTAAATATCAGTTGTTGCGCAACAAATTACTCCAAAATTTAGTAGCTGAAACAATAAATGTTTATTATTCTCATCGTTTCTATGGCTCGGGAATTCAGTAGCAGCTTAGCTAAGTGGCATGTATGGTAAGGTCTCGGATGAAGTTTCAGGAAAGATGTCAGTAGGAGCTGCAATTACCCGAAAGTTTTGCTGGAGCTGGAGTAAGTATCTGCTTCGAAGTTGACTGCCTTCCATGGCTATTGGCCAGAGTCTTCTGTTCCTCACCACTTAGACTGCTTGAGTATCTTCACAACATGGCTGCCGACTTCTCCCAGCACAAGCAATCTCAGATGGAGTAAGGAAGAAGCCAAATGTCTTTTGTGACGTCATCTTGTTGGTTCCACAACCATCACTTCCACCATGTTCAATTTGTTATAAACAAGTCGTCAAGTCCAGCCCTCCCACGAGGGGAGAGGAATTTACCTCCACTTCTTTAAGCAAAGGAAAAAGTATCAAAGAATTTCATGGACATTTTTAAAAATCACCACTGAAACTTTGGTGAGTATAAATAAATGATGGGTCTCTCTTGACCAACATAAGGCTTAAAAAATAAAACGCCACATCAAATTTTAGGGCTTTCTTTGTAAATTAATTCAACAGAGGATTTCAAAGGCATCAAAGCAGTACGTCATGATGCAGCAAATGAATGTTATTCATGCATTTCTCAAAGCTTTTATAATACTAAGTGCAGAAATGCTGGCTAATGTTATAGGATTCTAAGAATTCTAAGTTAGAACTGTTCAGAAAAATTATCCAAAACTTAGTAATAAGGCAGAAGATGCCAGATTTACTTTTTAATGTCATACTAGAGCATTGTCTAACAGGTCTGCTCAAGGTTTATTTAATTTTCCAGGGGAATATATCCTTGTTTGGCTTGTTATATCTTGTTCATTACAGCCCCAGACTCTATGAAGATCTATATTAATTTGTAGATTTTTGTCTTAAGTGATAATTCCTCTCCAGTAGAAATGACTTCTCTCCGATAGAAAAAAAAAAAAGAATACTAACTCTTTTGGTTTTATCGCTGTGTAAGACATAACCTGCTTTTTCCCAATTTAATAAGCATATTTCATCCTGCCATTCATGAATGACTATATAAATCTTTGTTCCACAAATACTTCTTTAAACCAGTTTTACCTTTCAGCCAGAGCCCTCGTTAGTGAGTTAAATATTAATAAATCTTTGACATCTTCATATTTGTATGAATCATGTTGTTAACTTTTTGAAAAGTATACTTTAATATTTTATGGGATTTTTCTCCACTAAGACAGGCTCATCTGTTGGAGTCTATTCCACTGTACTGTCCCAGAAGTATGGACACCTTCTGAGGTGTTTCCTCCTGGGAACATCTCTCTTTGGGTCTTGGGGTGAATCCTAAGGACAATATAACTTTTCCTTCGTTGAGTTTCTGTCTTTTACTCTTCTGATTTTGTGTTTTTATTTTGTTTCTGTTTCTTGGCCAAATCTGTTTTTCTGTCTGTATTTCATCTCATTCATGGTTTTGGCCATGATTTTTTCGACCATTGTGCCCAGGGATTAGTAAATAATGAATCCTTAGGTAGTATAGAGATCACCATGTGTATGCATGAGTCTAGTCTATACATGACTGATAGGCTATTATCCATTGGTATAAACAGTGGAGATCTGATTTTATATGGTATGACCATTTGATGATCTCTGTCAATATAATGGGGACCTATTCTTTGTCAGATAATAGATGACAGGTAATCTAAACTGTTCAACTTTTTTATTTGTTGCTGTGTCTATTTGTGAGCTCAACCCAATTAGGAAAAAATTTATGCTCACTAGAAAGGAGAAAATCTCCTTAAGATCTGTACTGGTGGAGTTTTGTGTTTCTGTTTACTTTAGACCTGTGTCGGTAGTGGTAAAAGCTTTCTGTGTATCTCTGTGTCAATAATTGAGAAAAGCATTTTCCTTTTATTGTGTGGGCGTGAAATATTTTTCTACCTCTGGAGAGTACTAATACATTGAGCTATAAAACCTTTTAAATTATAGAAGCTCTGTTTTGCTTGGTTCATACAGACCAATAAGGACTTGCATAAATTTAATATTTCCAGAATTCTTTCTTTGGGGGGGGTTGGGACAGAGTCTCACCCTGTTGCCTGAGCTAGAGTGCCGTGGCATCAGCCTAGCGTACAGCAACCTCAAACTCCTGGCCTCAAGCAATCTTTCTGCCTCAGCCTCCCAAGGAACTGGGACTACAGGCACACACCACCATGTCCGGCTAATTTTTTCTATATATTTTTTTTTAGTTGTCCAGCTAATTTCTTTCTATTTTTAGTAGAGATGGGGTCTCACTCTTGCTCAGGCTGGTCTCGAACTCCTGGTCTTGAACTCCTGAGGCGATCCACCCGCCTCAGCCTCCCAGAGTGCTAGGATTACAGGCATAAGCCACCACGCCCGGCCCAGAATTCTTATAAAATGAAAAAACTGAACTTCTAATGCTGTGAGTATGCTAACCTTTAAAAAATAAAAACAAAACTTTTCACAGAAACTGCTAGTTCAAAAGTATTTTTATGTAAGAATCCAAGTTTAGATAATGAAAGTGAACATTACTGGACAAATCAGAATGTATTTTCATAATTTTGCTTAAAAAGAGTTTCATGTCTTTCTCCTAATTTTATCGATAAGGAATATAATAAAAGCAAACTTAAAAAGATTCATATTTGTTTCTCACAAAGAAACTCGAGATCTGAACTTTCTAGACTTTTTATACTGGTTTGTAAGTTCAGATAAGCTACTATTAATATTACTTTGACATATTTTTTAAATTGAATAAAATATAAAATTATGTGTTCAACTAAATAAAATCATAATTCTGATAAGCTTTTTATATCAATGGTAATTATGTCCTATACTATGGCAGCTAAAACTTATTTTTCAAGATCTTTGTTTAACTTATAGACAACAAAACTAATATTCAATTGAGCTAATTAATGGATATTTCTTGGATACCTACATAATTTGTAAGTAAGCATAGTTTTAATGCATAGTATGTACTTTTGTTTCTTATTTTTACAATTGTTAGAGTCTATGCCTCTGAACTCTGTAAACAAAGGTACTAATTTGTTTTAAGAAGATACAAAAGGGCAGGTGTGGCTGTAGAAATTGCACATTCTCATGAGTTTTGTAGTTGGCCAAAATGCCCGCGTATAATGGACAGGTCACAATTACCTAATGCCAAATTTTTTTCTGCTTAATAGAAGTTAATAACTTGGGTGACGTGCTGAGTTGTTGAAGCTATAAATGAACAATGTGGCAAAGAAGTATGAATGTGTATGCAAGAAAGTGGTATATGTGTTAGATTTTTTCTAAAAGTGATTTTGTTTTAAAGTGTCTTTTTTCAGAATTTGAAAAGGACTAATGAAAGACAAAATTTAAATGAATATTAGAAAGTTGTAGAAGGTTACAGAAACTAAATGTTATTTGTTTTAGCTTTAAATAGCTGCAAACAATGAGTCTGAAAAGAAAAAATGAAATATGTAAAAAGAAAATCAGCAAAGTATGCTTAGTTTGATGCATTAATTCAAAATATAATGCTTTAATGAAAGGTTAAGAATTAATTTCTCTGTTAAAATGAAAAATTGTTCTCAGAGTAATTAGCCTACTCCTAATAAGAGAGATTAAAAGGATATTTTTTTATATTATCTGCACAGGTAACAGGTTTCTGTGTCTAACCAGAATAACTTTCTCTACTTTGTGCTGAATTTTTATACCCTTAATTATTTTGTAATGAATCAGCAAATTTAGAAGCCAAACAATAGAAATTACCCAATCTGAAGAAGTAAAAGAATAAAAGATTGGGGGGGGGAGGAAAAATAAAAAATAAAAATAAAATAAAATAAAAAAGAATAAAAGATTGAAGAAAAAATTGAACACAGCCTCAAGAACTTATAGAACTATATTGAAATGTCTAAGTATATGTAATTGAAGACCCAGAAGGAGACCAGGTAGAAGTTATTTCTAGCTTAATAGCTGCTAAGCACTCCATGACTCTAGATTTCTTACTTATACTCCAAAGAGGCTTACCTATGCAAATTACTATACCTGGCTGCACCAATGTAAATGAAAAGAGACAAAACATAATGTAACTAACCTTTAACATGATCAAGAATAATCTTTGGAGATTATTATTATTATTATTTTTTTTTTGAAACATAGTCTCACTTGTTGCCTAGGCTAGAATGAGTGTCATGGCATCAGCCTAGCTCACAGCAACCTCAAACTCCTGGGCTCAAGAAATCCTGCTGCCTCAGCCTCCTGAGTAGCTGGGACTACAGGCATGCGCCACCATGCCTGGCTAATTTTTTCTATATATATTAGTTGGCCAATTAATTTCTTTCTATTTATAGTAGAGACGAGGTCTCACTCTTGCTCAGGCTGGTGTCGAACTCCTGAGCTCAAGCAATCCTCCCACCTCGGCCTCCCAGAGTGCTAGGATTACAGGCGTGAGCCACCACGCCCGGCCAATCTTTGGAGATTATTTACAACTGTGGAAATAGAGGATTGTTTAAAAAAAATTATCTAAAATTTGTAAATAAACTAAAAAGATGACCCCTAATCTTTTCGGAGTCATACTATAGCATTCTCTAATAAGTCTACCCAAAGTCTATTTAACTGTCTACAAGAATGTGTTTTTGCTTTACTTCTTATTTACCATCTATTATAACCCAGATCTGAAGTTACATGTTAACTTACAGATTTTTATTCAGCAGAGATACAAATTATTTCTTCAACCTGTGTAAGTAATATTTTAATTTTTGAAACACATAATTTTTTGACAGGATGAAATTCAATTTTTGAAAAGTCAAATGACCAAATATGAAGCTTTGATTATAAGCTGATATTAATAACTTGGGTGACATGCTGAGCTGTTGAAGCTATATAAGAACAATATGGCAAGGAAGTATGAATGTGTATGCAAGAAAATGGGATGTGTGTGAGATTTTTTTCTAAAAGTGATTTTGTTTTAAAGTGTCTTTTTTCACTAAATCTTCCCCAAAGAGTCATTTCTGTGTTCGTTTTTAGGGGATGACCTTAACCGTAGACAATTTCATGTGGTAGCTGATTTCATGAGGCAAACAAAGCCTAGATGTATAGGATTAAATACTACTTTATAAATCATTAAAACCATCCTGAAATCAATTCAAAAATTGACCAGAAGCCACTGCCCTTTGCTCCAAAGAGAAACAACATGCTGAGTAAGCAGCACAATTGCTACTCACTCTTCTCCAAACTGAAGTGACCTGCCGGGTCAGCATGGTGCCAGCTAAAACTCTAGCCTACAAAGGCAATAAAAGTCAAACACAGAAAAACCTACTGAAGAGAAGCCAAAATATTAGATAATTCATTGAGTTTTGTTAGTAACTATATTAGTAATATCCGTCTAGGAAAAGCAAAATGGCAGAATGTGATATAAGATCAAATACAAGAAAACTGTCTTGAAATATGTGCTAGAAGGTGATCTCAAAACTAAGGGAAATGCCATAAATCCCCATAAGATAAGAAAATCAGGTTTTTCATATCATCTGACATTGATCAAGAGACCTAAACTTAAATCAGTTGGAGATTTTGACTTCAAAGAACCGCAACAGTCCTGGCACTAGAAGGAGCAGCTGCCTTCCAATGGAAGATTTGAGTTCTTTGCACTACTCTTTCCCAGTCTTTCCCTGATTCACCAGAATCAGTTCTTTTAAGCCCACAAAAACACACTGAGTTCCTGCTGTAATGTTATCCTTGGGACTCACATCCTGTGATGCTATTGTGGATTATATTAAAAAAAAAAAAAAAAAAAAAAAACCTCTGGTGTCTCCAAAACTTAAATAGATTTGACTGGGTTTAATAAACATGTTCTGTAATTCCCTGTTTCCCCATCCTCCAACAAAACCAAAACCAAAATGTGAAAAATTCCAGAAGATGCCCTGTAATATTATAATTAGCAATAGAAGCATTGCTAATTGAAGACAAGATGCATACAAAGAAAATCATCTCAGAAAATGGAACCACAAATACTCTCTTAAAATCTGATTTTTTAAAAACTGCTTATTTGCCTTTCTATCTGGTCCTGAGACTACTGCTTCCAGCAGGCTTCTGCTGGCAATGCAATAGCAGCTATGAGATGGAAAAGAAATGGAAAGAAAGGAACAGTTCAAGTTTGATTTTTTTCCTTATAGAGTGCATGAGTTCTAGGAAAAAAGTGAAAGACATGAAAAGAAAAAAAAATGCATTAAATAGAGGACATAGCTTTGAACAAGCTTAAAATAAAATGTGTGGCTTTTCTTTGTGTGTTTTGTTTAGTTTTTATAAGCCTGCTATCCTGTGGGCTTTGCAGGGATACTATTCTTATGTCCCCAACTCCTAGGGGATATAATGCCTAGAATAATGCCTAATGTGTAATGCCTAGAATACAGTAGGCACTCAATAAATATTTATTGAAGATCTGATAAAATTAACTAGCAACCTATGATAACTACCATTATATATAAATCAGATTTCAGTTAAGGCCAAATTTGAAGAAGTGCTCCAGGCCAGAGCATCTCAAACTCTAACAATTATACAAATCACGGGTCACCGGGGTATCCTGATACAATGAAGATTCTGCCTCAGCAGTCTAGGGTCTGCCTCTCTAACAAGTTCTGAGTTATGCTAAGGCTGCTTGTTCATACATCACGTTTGAGAACCAAGATTCTGGGCAACCCAGTGCTTTGTGACAATAGAGAAAGCACCAGAATGGGGAGTCAAGGCTAGAAGTCTTGCAGCAGGTGACCAGCAAAGAAAGAGGAAGGTGTGGGTTACACCATCATGGCAATTTAAGAGGGAGGGTGATTAACCACCCAAGGAGCACGTCCACTGTCCCTTTCCTTTTTCACACTATAAAATGAAAACCTTTATCTTCTTTTTGAAAAAACAAAAGTATCTAGAATGAGCCAGCAAGTGAGAGAAATATTTAAGAAACAGGAGATGTCCCCTTACCCTTGAAATCATGTTATGGAGGCCAGGCGTGGTGGCTCACGCCTGTAATCCTAGCACTCTGGGAGGCCGAGGTGGGCAGATCGTTTGAGCTCAGGAGTTCGAGACCAGCCTGAGCAAGAGCGAGACCCCGTCTCTCCCATAAATAGGAAGAAATCAGCCAAACAACTAAAAATAGAAAAAATTAGCCGGGCACGGTAGCGTGTGTCTGCAGTCCCAGCTACTCGGGAGGCTAAGGCAGAAGGATTGCTTGAGCCCAGGACTCTGAGATTGCTGTGAGTTAGGCTGAAGCCACGGCACTCTAGCCCAGGCAACAGAGCAAGATTCTGTCTCAAAAAAAAAAAAAAAAAGAAATCATGTTATGGACATGCATCCTGCTTTATGAGGCTGGGGGAGACAGGTTGTGAAATGACAGTCTCCTCCCTTTCTGGCACTTTCTCAAGGATGATCATTTCATGGAGGAGAGACCTTGGCTACAACCGCAGGAGACCTATTCATGAAGAACTCTGGAGTTTGAAAGAGATTGTTGTGACATCGTGCAGGTTTATATGGATTGCACCAGTTAGGCAACCCTGCCGCCCTCCCTCTTCCTACTCACTCCTTCACTCGAATCTCTCCCCCTCTGCTGCCCGGCGTGCAAATGCCAAAGATTCAGAGAGGATTCCCACCTGGCCTGCCCGCTGCCCTGTGCCCGGCCTGCCGTCATTCTCCACCACGGCCATCACCCCAGTGAAGGCTGAGACGCTCTCAGATAGGTTGCCCCTTTTTTGAAAATACTACTTAAGGATCAGAGTGACTGAATCTATTCAAGTAGGCTACTGGCTCAGAGGTTAGGTGAATCCCTCATTTTAGCCCCTGAAGTTGCCTTCTGAGCTCCAGTTTTCTACAAACACAGAACACCTGGAAGGGAACAGAGCTCAAGGTATGGCGGGAGGAAGGCTATTGGCTATGTCCTCATTTTTCCTCATGTTTCTCATTTTCCCCCCTAAGATGTGATGCTTAGTTGTTCCATGGCTCCCCTTGTATCATGGTAGCTCAGGTTGGCAGTGACAGCCCCAGGGCTTGTGCCACAAGCCTCCCAGGCACCAATCTTGAGGTGGGTAGAAAGATGGGAGGCAGAACCCATGTGCCTCTGGGACTCCAGTCTCAGGACAACTGTTTGGTTGGACAACTCCAGGGGGACCAATAAACAGAATACAATGTGGAACGTCTCCCTGGGGCTGTGCCATTCTCCAGCGGGAAGGGACCCTTGAGAGAAGAGGTCCCGCAGGGGAGGACTGCAGGAGGATGAGTGTATTCCAACTCAGTTTGATCTAGAATGTTTATCTTTAAATCTGCATCGATACACGTACACTAACAATGGTGATGAAAATGTACACATTTCCTCAGGAAAATACCGGTGCCGTTCGTTAACTGCTAGAGGACTAATGAGGTTATCTCCCCGGCCCTGAAAAAGCAACATACATTATTGCCTCTTGTGTAAACTACTGAGCATTTGTCCCTAATTACCATGCTTTATAATAAGAAATATTCATAATATTAAATGAGTCAACTAGCCTTGTTTGGAGTCTTATTTTATTACACCAATAACCTGGAGGTGGTGGAGTTGTTATGTCCTTGTTAAAAAGAATTTAATGGGGAGGCCATTAGGCCAAGATGGCTCCAGCACCTTGGGTTCCTACACATGCAAACCAAAGCCCAGTATAAGCAATAAAACAAAACTTAAGCTTAACCAACCAGAAACTGCCAACTAACCTCTAACTAGGGACTTTCCATTTTAACCAATAAATATATATATTTTTTGTCTTAGTTCTGCAAACACCTTATAAAAGTTTTCTCTCTCTCACTCCCCCTCTCCTCCACTGTTTGTGGTCTAAGGCTGCCAGATTCATGAATCACTGAATGCACAAATAAACCTGTTAAAATTTTAATGTGCCTAAGGTTACTTTTTAATATACTCACACCTGAATTAAACAAGTCCAGAGGAAAAAAAAAATTAGAAAATTTTTCAGTAAGAAATGCATGACAGGACGGATGGGCCACCTATAACATAATTACCCAAAGTGAAAAACTATACATGAGTAGCTGAGTTTCAGGAGAAACAAAAGACCAATCACGACAGACTGGCCTAATCTTAGCAAGAATAAGCAATGTTAAATGCCTACTTGAGGCCATTGTGCTTAATCTCATTTAATCCTCACAACAATCCTATAAGATTGGTACAAGTACTTTCCCCATTTTACAGCTAAGCAAAGTAAAGCATAAAGGGGATAAGTATCTTGCCCAAGGCCATGTAACTTGAAGGGGAAGAATTGGAATTCAAGTCCCAGTTTTAGCTGCAAGAGCTCAAGCTTTTGCTACTAAGATATACAGACTCCCCAGTACCGGTAACCAAATGTATTCTTCTGTACCTGACAGTGAGCTGAGTGTTTTATATACATTATCTACAGTATTAACATAAGTCCCTGGTCATCCTCAGTTCTACTCCAGCCAGTCTGAAAAAAAGAAAGAACATCAAGAAGCCTAGAAAATGTGAGTCCAAAGAGGAGGAATTTCATAAGGTTTATGCATAATAGTCCAAGGAAGGCAGCACTCTGGCCAAATGGTGTGAGCAGTTCAAAAAACTTGGGCTTAGAGAGGAATGTTTCAGATCAAGGCCATTCAACCAACCCCTCTTGCTCTGATACCATAATTAATGAAATTTTTGGTTATAATTTTATTTCTGATGTTTTCTTTTTCCCCCATTGGGAAAGAATGAAGGAACCATGGACGTCACTTCACAGCTGTCTCAGAAAAAATTGATGAATTGACATCTGGTTTATAGTCAGTGTTCTGTGAGTTGGGATAAATCAAATCTGATCATATGACTAAGCTGTCAAAGCAGAGTTCTTCCACCTAAAGCATAGAGACTGCAGCAAAGTACTGCCAGCCTTGAGCCCCTGTTGATAAGGTGGCTGACATCACCTCTCAAGATGACATGCCTATTACATATCTAACCACATACATGTGTGCTTATTGTTTCATGCATTGTTTCTTCAGGCCCACACAACTGTTTAAACTAGGGAAAACATATCTTGTGACTATGAGCTAGATACCATTACTTCTAAAGTATACAATTCAACAAAAAAGATAAAGGAAAAAGAAAAAAAAGGAAGAGAAATAACCACTGATTAATTACCAATGGTAGCTCTATTTGGGGAGAATGACTTTGAACAAAAATTATTCATGTTTCCAACAGAAGTTCAACAGAAATAAAAACCAAAGTCATATAAAATCAAGACTAAACTGAAAGCCTTACAGAAAGTCAGAAGTTCTTTGGTATATTCCTAATTTCCAGAAAATGCTTTTACAAATGGTCAGGCAACTGAGCATCTGAGATCTAATTGTGTCACGTCTAACAAACTAGTTTGATGTTCTCCTTTTAGAAGAGCAGATGGAGTAGTCAAAAGACTATGAGAAACCCCTTAAGAAAGATGTGACAGTCTGAGGGACAGACTTAAACTAATGTCTGAAAAAGAAATAAATGCTTTGGTAAATTAGAAAGGATTTTTCAACCCAAATCTAAATGAGATTTTTTATCATTCTTTAAACAATGCCACAGTGATTTTTATGGTTTTAAAGAAGAAAAAGGGGCAAAAATGTAAGAAGTTAAATGAAAATTACATGATAAGAATAAGTTCAATGTGAATGCACCATCAGGGAAAATGGTCTAAATTATTTTTCTTCTCCTGAAAATTTCCTTAAAATATAGGGAAGTGCAAAGAATAACATTATAAACACACATGTCTCTACAATACAGTTTAATAAATGTTAGTATTTTGTCATGCTTTTCTTGAGAGACTAAAACCTTACATATATACTTGCAGTTCCTACTATTTCCCTCCCAGTTCAATTCTCCTCCCTTTCTCCCCAAGCAAGTATTATTATCAGTTTTGGTGTCTACCACATCTACTATGTATGTGTGTAGTATAAAAATATATGGTATTATATATTTAGTACATATATGAAGTATACATAGTATTAAAATATGAATTGGAAATACACCAAACTTGTATATCTCATGTAACTCATATATCTTCTAAAATATAGTTTTCAAATTGCTTCTAACAAAGAGAAATTTTAGAGGACAGATTTCAAAGATAATTGATATGATTAAAAACCAGTGACCATTTCTACTTGGAAAATAATCAGAATAGAAACAAATTTTAGAGCAAGGACATAATTATAGTAAATTCTGAAAACTATTTTATAAATTCTGAGATGATAGCTGTGAATGGGAAAGAATTTCTAAGGTGGTGATGAGATTAAAAATGCTACCAAGAAGCTCACATTTTATAAACTTAAAAATAGAGATGAAACAAGTCCAAAATAGATTTCAAAGGTGAACCCAGATACTGTAAAAGATTGTGATGTTTCATTGAACTCTCTTCCATGCATGCTAAGCAACTCTCTGGGAATAACTTACATGAGTTCAGAAATTACATTAGCTCTTCAAACCTCAAGGGTACTGTTTAGTAAGTTATTATCTGATGGTACTAAATTTCCTTAGCACCTAAATTATTCTCACAACTTCAGCAATTCAGTTATGGCTTCCATAAACCATATAGTTTTCTGATCACTTAAGGGTTCATGTGATTCCCACCCACTAGTGCTCAATTTAATCATGGAAGCAACTGAGGCCACCTGGAAAATCCAACTAAACAACTGAAATTCACTCTGATGCCATGTTCATATGCTTAGAGACAACAGAGTGGAAAAGGTCAATCTGATATATTCAAACCTATTAAAGATAGAATCTATTGACCGTACAGCCAATCCAAATGGCCATTATGATTGGCAAGCAAAGCCAATTAAATAAAAAATGGTTCACTTATTGGTTTTATGCATCAGAGTTTTAGTAAGTAATAACTGCTCCATAAGTCTGGCTCTTGGTCAGACTTCCTGGGATCATTAATAGTCCCTTGGTAATTTTATCCAAAAGAGAGGTATCGATCCTAGTGTTCTAGCCAAATTCTAATTTATATAATTATAGTCTACCCTTCCCAAATTCCTTCAGATTAAGTGGCATGTTCCCAGAGAACAACCACCTTGGGCTAATATGCTCCCCTCAACTACAAGCCTCCTTTGGGAGGCCAAAATAAACTCTCTCTGACTCAACTCAGTAATACAGAACCCTTCATGGGTTTGCATAAGCTCCTTCCACCATCATACACTCGACTACATGAATGTACATATTTTAATTCTTTTTAGCAACAGATATGTCTTTGGGCATTCCATTGGCAGGATCTACTGAATAGGACATTGACAGGTGTTTATTTATAACAGTCTGACTTCTCTACAGACCACTCCAGAGAGTGTGAAGCATAAGAAACAACATTGTGAGTTTAGACTCCTTTTGGAATAAGAGAAAATAAGTAATTAGCCTTACCGTTACCCTCCTTGGAGACAAACATGAACCTTACTGGTTCAGAAATGGAGGTTGGAAAGCACCAAACAATTTCATTATTTCAGCCGATTCAGAAATATGATCAATACTTTTCCCCTAAGAACATCTAAGGAAGATACTCTGTACAGGAGTGCAAACCAGCATGACCACAAGTGGCCAGGGAGGTAAGGTAAACAGGTGCAGTGGCCCAGTAGTCTGCAATTGAACTTGGGATGGGAAACCATGGACTAGAGGATTTTTTCAAGTCATCTTTCCTCTTACAATTATGTCAGTAGGAGACTAAATAATTGGGTATCTCTTTGATTTTATCTGCAAAATCAGTCAATTCAATGAAGAAAAGAGAATGGAGGCATTAATAGGTTGACAGAGTTTGGGGTTTTCATATGCTTGTTTTGGCATCGTGTGTATGTTGCTCAAGATGTCTACAAACTCTAGGGGGAGAATTTTTTGATAATAAGATTAGAAGTGGCCGGGCACGGTGGCTCACGCCTGTAATCCTAGCACTCTAGGAGGCTGAGGCGGGCGGATTGCTCAAGGTCAGGAGTTCAAAACCAGCCTGAGCAAGAGCGAGACCCTGTCTCTACTATAAAAATACAAAGAAATTAATTGGCCAACTGATATATAGAGAAAAAATTAGCCGGGCATGGTGGCGCATGCCTGTAGTCCCAGCTACTCGGGAGGCTGAGGCAGCAGGATTGCTTGAGCCCAGGAGTTTGAGGTTGCTGTGAGCTAGGCTGACGCCATGGCACTCACTCTAGCCTGGGCAACAAAGTGAGAATTTGTCTCAAAAAAAAATTAGAGGCATTGCTACTGTAGAAAACAAAAATGACCGTAGCTCAGAAGGCCTTCATGCCATTTATATGCACTTAAACTATAGCATAGTTGGTTGTGAAAAATAAATATGTCAGGTTAACACATAAGCACATATTGAGGGTCTAAAAAATCATCTTTTCTCTTTTAAGCAATACTGACACTCATTAGCACCTTTGAATATAATTTCATGCAATTTAATTTTTTTATTTATAAAACTGTTTCCAGGTGTGATTATTATTCATCCATCACAAGATGTATTTTTAAAAACAAAAAATGACAGCATTCACTTCCAAAATGTATGTACACTGGTAGAATACTCTAATTCAGGGGTCTTCAAACTACAGCCCACGGGCCACATGGGGCCTGCAGAGGACATTTATCCTGCCTGCCAGGTGTTTTTGCCCCCGCTTCCTGTCCTGCTTAGCAGCCAACTTGTCCCAGGCCCACAGTGCGCATGTGTGGAATGTGCGCCGCACTCTCCAACGGCCCTCCGACGGTCTGAGGGACAGTGAACTAACCCCCTGTTTAAAAAGTTTGGGGACCCCTGCTCCAATTATACAACAAAGTAATTTTGTTCACATAATTTATTCATATTAGGTTACACCCTCTAAAGAGGTTTGCGAAGTTAAAGAAAAATTAAAACTCCAAAGTCTAGGTATTTTCCATTAGTACTATTCACCATTTCCTTGTGGATTATGACTACGTCGCCTAAGGTGATGTTCAGCAATTCTTTCTCTCAAGTTCTCTTTATTAATCTGCATAACCAGAAACCCCGAGGACAGGGGGAAATGTCATCTTTGCAGGCTTATTGTTACCATAGCCAACTGTGGTGGCAGAGTATGAAAGAGTTAATTCAGAAGTACAGTCCTACAGAGAGTGGAGTAATAGACACTGGAGATGTGGGAAAGTGGGAGGGTAGAGGGAGATGAGGGATGAGAAGTGACTTAATGTGTACAATGTACACTATTCAGGTGATGACTACACTTAAAAGCCCAGATTTCACCAATAACACTGGACTTGTGCCCCCTAAATCTATAAAAATTACACAAATAAATAAATGAAATAAAAGTCACATACACACAGAAGAAGTAGGGTCTTAGAGTCAAGAAAACTCAGGAAAATTGGAGATAGATTTCAAGTGTTTGTGATTCCTGGCAACAAAAATATAACAAATCACCTCCAGGACTAAAGAATTCCAGGAAAGTATTCTACTTTAGGAAGAGATACTATTGTCATCATTTATTCATTGGTTTATTGAATCAATTTATGGAGCACCTTCTAGAGGGCAGGTAATGTACCGGTGGTGTGGATCCAAGAATGAGAAAGATGGGGCTTTGCTGCAGCCTGGTGGGCTGGGGGGAGACAGACACAAACATTTGCCTGTGCTGATTAAGATTGAATGTGGAGGATGAGCTTCTCCTGGGAATGATGGTGATTCACAAAAAACCATCCATCGGGCCTGCTTCGTAGGGAGATGGTCATGTTAAAGAACAACAAAGAGCGAAATGCCTGTTCTCAGGGCGCTACAGCAGCATCCTAAGCATCAGAGTCTGCCAGCAAAACCCTGTGGTTTCCAGCTTAAGAATCTCCCCCAACCCCGCCTGTGCATTCTGAATACTCAGTGATAATGGGATCTTTAAGAGACTCCCTGACTATGGGGCATGGTGACACTTTTCTGCCTACTGCATTGTTTATTTTCCCTTTCTCATAATTAAACCTTTTTCTAATCCTATAAGGTAATAATATTTGCAAATGGAGAACACCTGGCTATCCAATGTGATGAATTTTCCAGGCTTCTGGGAAAAGAGTTGTTCAAGCCAAAAGAAATTTAACACACCCCCAGAAGTAACTTGAGCCCTTCATAATAGGAAGACACAAGCACAGAGGTTAAATGTATATTCAACACAGAGAAACCACGAATATTGTGTCTCCGTATGTGTGTGTGTGTGTGTGTGTGTGTGTGTGTGTGTGTGTACGTGCAATCATAGAATTCTAAGCTTGTAGGGTGTGCTTTATATCTATATCATATGTTATCCAGATACCAGTTGTATATTATAAGCTGCATATGCAATACCATATGGACACCATAAAATATCACATGTGTTGTCAAGATAATTTTATATTTAGTGCATGATTAAAAATGTCCTATATTATATACCTATCTTTTCTGTGTGTACATAGATTTGTCTAACAAATTGCCTTCATTATCAAATTCAGATATAAATCAAAGTTAAAGTCTCTTTACTTAAATTTAATAAAAAGCAATATGGAAACGTGAATACAGTTTGTTTTTTCTTCACTAGATTTTTCTGCCATGCAGCATTTAACACTGGTGCAGCTGTCAATACCCATTCATCTGCTATCGGGCAGCTTTTTCCTTTCACTCACTGTGACATTTTTAAAGTGGCAAAAAAAAAAAAGCTTAAAACAGCATATTTGTCACTTTTTTCTTTATGGTGACCTTTTAAGCACTAGGGAAAATTACTCTATATGTACTAAACCCTTTAATCATTACACATACATTTCACAATAGTGCTTTCTATAGGGGTATCATTTAATTAAATTTAAGAAATTTACATTGTACAGGCTGCTGTTCATTTAATTATTCAAAAATTTAAACATAAGAAAACCTCATAGCTCTTAGCTATGGCAACCATGTAATGCAACTGTAATTTATATTAAGACTCATTCTTATAAGTGGAATTTCAGAAATAACTTGTACACACCCTCAGCTTCCAGCTTTTAAATTCTGATAAATAGCTACGTGAAGTACATTTCTTCAGTAACTAAAAGATATGTTTATGGTAAGGCATGACAGGGAAGATTTTGAGAAAGAAGATGTATGATAGATTCTCAATTCTATTTTGTATCCGCTGTGTGACTTCGAAGGGGTTGCTGAGTATCTCTGATTTGCAACTGGAATCTCATCATGTGCAAAGTAAGAGACTGATAGCCACCTCTCTCCATTACACTGTGATTGTGAGGAACCAATTAGCAAATATTTGCATATGTGCTCTGAAATCTACAAAAAATGAAGAGTAATATGACTTTTAATTCAAAAACACAAATATTCTGTTTTCTAGAAATGGTGGAGAAATTAAAAATTCTTATAACATGCCAGAAAGAAATCAAATGTTTAAAACAAAATAACATAACAACATTAGCAACACATTATTTAAAGTTACTGTCCTTTCTAAAACTAGAAACAGAAATATTGCTGCACCTGCCATAGAATGGCTTTAAAAATTGCAAAAGGTAATAATTCTGGAGTACCCATTTCGTCTCATTTTTATTCTCATCACTTTTGATATAATTGTCATGTCTTGAAAAATAACCAGGTCTTTTACCTACTACTGCTCTGCAGCCTGGCATAGTGGAAAGAGAATGGGTTTTATATCAGCAGCCCTAGGACAGAATTATCTACTTCACCATTTAGGAGTTGGTCACCAAGAATAACTCAGCCTCTCAAAGCTCCCTCATCTCTACAAAAGGGAACATAATATCTACTACAGAAGGTTCTTTTGTGGGTTACACATAGTCTATATTCAGTGTCTAGTATACAATAAGCTCTTGATAAATGGTATTTATTTCTGTTGTTCTGGCAAGAAATCTGTCACCACACTTTGCTGTGACAAAAACTCAGTGACCTTATAGATTCTGAAGTTCAGCAAGAATCCAGGCAAGAATCAAGACACAGGTGTCCTCATTTTCCAAGTAGTCTTCTTGGAGACCTTGGAGCCTTTGACATCCTGGTGAAGCAGAGGCTAGAAAGGTTGGCCCTCCCCTCAAGGTCAAGGATAATAGTATCTTTCTCTCCTCCCACCCAATCTTCTAATATAGACAGGGTAGGGTGGGAATGGGCTTGGTTGGTACCTGGTGGTAATAGGATTATTCTAATAGAATATATCAAACATCATAATAAAGATAAGTATAAAATATAAAGGATCACTTGAAACCATGCACTTCAGGGAGGTTTGGAACAGGAACTTGGGCTGGGTCATAAAGAATGAAGGAGACCCCACTGAATCAACACCCCAAGACGTATTCATATTAATAAGTCTTTCCCTATGAAGCCTACTCCATAATATCAGAAGAGGTGAATTTTCCACAAAATGCATAGAAATCAACATAGAGACATATCAACCATGAAAAAGCAAGGAAACATGGCACCCCCAGTAATAGACCCCAATCATAAGGAAATATATGAAATGCCAGAAAAGAGAATTCAAACTAATAATCTTCAGGAAACTATGCGAGATACCAGAGAATACACATAGACAATTCAGTAAAGTCAGGAAAATAATTCATGATTTGAATAAAAATTCAACAAAGAGATAGATATCATTAAAAAAAAGAACCAAACAGAAATCCTAGAGCTGAGGAATTCAATGAATGAAATAAAAAATACAAATACAAAACTTCAACAGCATACTAGAAGACCAAGCAGAAAAAAAGAATAAGGAATAAATGAAATTCTCCAGGCCAGGGGGAGTGAGGAGAAAGATTCTTTAACAAACAAAATAGGATGTTCAAACCTCAGAGAAATGAAATGGTATGGTCGTTTGGTCTCTGTCACTGAAGCGTTGCTTGAAAGCACATGGAGACTGGCAGTGATTGACCTATGGTGCCATTCTGAGAAGTCTAGGTTTTATCCTCTATTCAGCTAGAACCCAATGAACCTCTCAGCAAAAAAATAACATTCCCAGATTTGTGTTTTAGGAAAATCACTTTAAGATTTTCGTGGAGAATGGGTTGCAGTGAAAAAAGCTTGCATAATGAGGGATTAATTTATAGACTTTGGAATAATCTAGGCAAAGATGAGTTTGAGCCTGAAATGAAGTAGTATTGGTGTGAGAGAAGGGGACAACCAGGAGGTAAAATCAACAAGACCTAAATGAATAATATGAGGAGTGGGGAGGAGAGAGGAGTTGAGTATTATTCCTAACTTCCTGGCTGGTTTGAGTGGATGGTAAATAGATTAAACATAATAAAATGATATGTATTTCAATATGAAAATGCTTAAACACAATTACACCAAAAGACATAAGGAAGCAATCATACACTTGCACTTACTTGCAATAAATGTTGTATTTAACTGACACCTTTTGCTTATATTTGACATTTTAAAATAAAGGGTAAATAATTGTATTCCTACATTTTTAAAATCACCTTGAATGCACAATAGCCACCAATACTAGGTCATCTTCTTGGCAATAATATGCTTTTCCAAACTGGGGGATAACTCTTTTTTTTTTATTTTAGTGTATTATGGGGGTACAAGTGCTAAGGTTACATATATTGCCCATGCCCCCCTCCCCCTGGGGGATAACTCTTAAATATTGTGTTATGCTCAATAATATTCTCAACAAAACTGTATAATTTCCCTTCATTTTAAATGACAGCTGCATTCTTAGAGAATTTTGCATATGTTTAAATGGTACAAACTTACTTCATATTCATAGGTAAAATGGAGTCACATGCCAGGCTTAGAAAATTGTAAATGGAGCAGCACAATTCATAATTGCAAGGCTGTGGAAACAGCCCAAATGCCCATCAATTCAAGAATGGATTAATAAAATGTGGTATATGTATACCATGGAGTACTATTCAGCTCTAAGAAACAACGGTGATATAGCAAATCTTATATTTTCCTGGTTAGAGCTGGAACCCATACTACTAAGTGAAGTATCCCAAGAATGGAAAAACAAACACCACATATACTCACCAGCAAACTGGTATTAACTGAGCAGCACCTAAGAGGACACATAGGAACTACAGTAATTGGATATCAAGCAGGTGGGAGGGGAGAGGGGGGCGGGTATATACATACATAATGAGTGAGATGTGCACCATCAGAAGATGGTCACACTGGAAGCTCAGACTTGTGGGGGGGAGGGGGAGGGGCACTTTTTGAAACCTTAAAATTTGTACCCCCATAATATGCCGAAATAAAAAAAAGAAAGAAAGAAAATTGTAAATAGCTTTTTTCACCCACATGAAGGGCTGGTGGGACCATTTGAAGTTATAGAAAATATAGGACAATTCTTTGCATGAGACTGTCTTGTGTACCATGAGATTTTTAGCATCCCATCCTCCCCATATGCTATTGTAATAGCCAAGTCCTTTTGACACCTAAATCACTAGAATGACTAAAACTCTTCACATCAAATTTTCAAAATAGGCTGGGCGCAGTGGCTCACACCTGTAATCCTAGCACTCTGGGAAGCTGAGCTGGGAGGATTGCTCAAGGTCAGGAGTTCGAGACCAGCCTAAGCAAGAGTGAGACCCCGTCCCTACTAAAAATAGAAAGAAATTAATTGGCCAACTAAAAATATATAGAAAAAATTAGCCAGGCATGGTGGTGCATGCCTGTAGTCCCAGCTACTTAGGAGGCTGAGGCAGGTGGATCACTTGAGCCCTTGAGTTTGAGGTTGCTGTGAGCTAGGCTGATGCCACGGCACTCTAGCCCAGGTAACAGAGTGAGCCTCTGTCTCAAAAAAAAAAAAAAAAAAAATCTTCACATCAAATTTCCAAAACATTCCCAGAGAATGGTATCACTCTGACCTCACTGAGAACTAGTATGCTTGGGGAATGTTCCAGAAAAAACACCACAGTTTCCTTTCTTTCTCAGCAGCTGTGGGGACCACTTCAGCTCAGAAATTTAAAAAAAGAAATCAGCTTCTTTAAAAGGAATTTTGATCCTGCTAATGGAGAAATCTTTGGTGTGACACAAACTGTACAAAACGCATTGGTGGCCAATCAGAAAAGATGAAGATGAAAATGAAAATGGCAGTATCATATCCCTACTTCAGTTTGCAATAAAAGTCTCATCTCTGTCTGTGAGTGCTTGTGTTACCTTAGGTCATTTCATGAACTGTAACAGGCATTTCTTCATGTCCTGCAAGTCTTGGGGTAGAGCTGGGGGCATGATACGGAGAATGGCTACATCTTTACTTAATGGGTGAGTCTCGTCCATTGGTTTGTTGGAGCCAGTGTTGTGCTGAGCCAGCTCTCATGGGCTTTTGAGAGCCAATCTAAATTTTTAGGAATTTTGTGAGTCCTTTGACGATACATAGAGACCTAGAATTGGCAATGGTGATAATATTTAAACTATGGAAATTGGCGGACACTAAAAATCAGGGCTCTCGCCACTCTCCAGAGCCAGATGTTAAACGTTGACCGTTATACCACCAGGTGAAGCTCTCCTCCATCCTGTAGGGAAAAGAGAGGTTGTCACTGGGGAGGCATGTCACAAGCACCCTAAATCTTCCACGTCCTATTGGCCTCACAGAATGCTCATTATAGCCATCATGCTTGGTAATGGTACTATAGTCATGTTGTTATTTATGGACATGTCAATGCCATTTTTCTGTAGCATCCACACAAGTGTCTCATGAGTGGGCAGCCCCTGTGCCGGGCACTAATATATACAGCTAAAATGGTTCACCCTAAATAGACACATCTAGAAAATCCTAGCACCCCCATCTGTCAAGGAATGCATTTCAGTCCTCCCCTAATCTTAGGGTAGCTAAATTTTACTCAAAGCTCGGCTTGGACATAAACACTAATCCACTCACTTTTCAATCAGTCTGCAACCCCTGCAAGACCAAGCTTCGGGAAAAAGCCACAGTAGCCTCAAAAGCAATTGAAACTGACAAATCCCTGTGCTTCAGTTTCTGGGCCAAAAAGAGTTAAGAGTTTGTCAGCTTCAAGTCACTAGAGGCTTTAGAAGTCAGTCAAATCTGCCGACTCAACACATTTTGCTTTAAATAGAAAAGATGCCAACTGAAGCTGAATGGTAAAAGAGATTTCTAGGGAGTGGTAAAACGAAGGAGAAGGGAATATGTAGTAATAGTCACAATTTCTACTTCAAACAATCTGACAGCACTTTTATCAGATATTCTGTCTTCTTTCTCCACCATGCCCTCTCAGTTAAGTATCATTTTGGCCATTTTTACAAGTGGCAAAATTAGAATGGTCAGATGAATAAGCCACTTCCAGGCATTTGGGGAAATCAGAACTAAAATCCTGGTCTTAGGATATCTTCCTCTCAATCATTCTTCCTCTAGATATATGTTTCCCATTTGGTAACATGAAGATAACATAATTAAAACATCCCTTGAGCCATATCTATGCTTGTGCTTTTATGCACATGAGTCTGTTTTAAAAATAGTTGAAAACAGTCAAACATCCATTTAGTTCAATTGAATTCTAGCATTAAAAAAAATAAATGTAGTCTACAATAACTCCATATGCTATTGGCTCTTTATATCTTTTTTTTCCTTTTTTTATAGCTTTACTGAGGTATAATAGGCCTACGATAAACACAGAGAGTGTACAATGTGTTAAGTTTTGATATATGCATAAACCCATGGAATCATTATCTCATTCAAGATAGTGAATACTACCAGGGTAGTCGTCCTTCAGTATCTTTGGGGCACTGGTTTCCAGCAGCTACCGAGATATCAAAATCCTCAAATTCTCAAATCCCTGATATAAAATGGCATAGTATTTGCATATAACTTACGTACCTCCTCCTGTATACTTTAAATCATCTCTAGATTACTTATAAAACTTAATACAGGCCGGGCGCTGTGGCTCACGCCTGTAATCCTAGCTCTTGGGAGGCCGAGGCGGGCGGATTGCTCAAGGTCAGGAGTTCAAAACCAGCCTGAGCAAGAGCGAGACCCTGTCTCTACTATAAATAGAAAGAAATCAATTGGCCAACTGATATATATATATAAAAAATTAGCCGGGCATGGTGGCGCATGCCTGTAGTCCCAGCTACTCAGGAGGCTGAGGCAGTAGGATTGCTTGAGCCCAGGAGTTTGAGGTTGCTGTGAGCTAGGCTGACGCCACGGCACTCACTCTAGCCTGGACAACAAAGCGAGACTCTGTCTCAAAAAAATAAAATAAAATAAAATAAAATAAAATAAAATAAAATAAAATAAAATAAAATAAAAACTTAATACAATGTAAAAGCTATGTACACAATTGTTATACTGTAATTTTTAGGAAATAATGACAAGAAAAAAAAAGTCTATACACGTTCAGGACACACACAAATTTTTTTCAAATATTTTCAATCCGTGGTTGGTTGAATCCACTGATGCAGAACTCATGGATTTGGAGGGCCAACTATACATCCGTCACAGCCAAAATTTCCTCATGCCCTTTGTAATTTCTCTCACCTACCCCTTCCTACCCACCCCAACCATAGGCAACACCATCTGCTTTCTGTTGACAAAGCAAGTTTTCATTTTCAAAGTTTTATAGAAATGAATTTGTACACGGCCGGGCACAGTGGCTCACGCCTGTAATCCTAGCACTCTGGGAGGCCGAGGTAAGAGGATTGCTCAAGGTCAGGAGTTCAAAACCAGCCTGAGCAAGAGCAAGACCCCCATCTCTACTAAAAAATAGAAAGAAATTAATTGGCCAACTAAAAATATATATAGAAAAAATTAGCCGGGCATGGTGGCTCATGCCTGTAGCCCCAGCTACTGGGGAGGCTGAGGCAGAAGGATTGCTTGAGCCCAGGAGTTTGAGGTTGCTGTGAGCTAGGCTGACGCCATGGCACTCTAGCCTAGGCAACAAAGTGAAACTCTGTCTAAAAAAAAAAAAAAAAAAAAAAAACCCTCCAGGAGATTCGGATTTGGATGCAGACTGCAAAGCATCATTTAGAACCTAGTTGGCTGGATATGTTCTTTGAGCAGAGTCACCCACTCTTCTAGAGCTGCCTGCCCATCTCCGCCCTCTCATAGGATAGAGAAATAAACTTTTCTTGCTTGAGACTTTGTAATTTCATTCTCTTTGTTACAACAGCTTAACCGATCTCTAACTATACCTCCTTTGTGCCTCTTTGGATATGCTAACCTCGTATAGAGAAGATTCTCTTTTACGACATATTGTTTTATCTCAAAGGTAGTATCAAAATTATCACTTCACGTTGAGGGTTGTATTCGCTTACACTGAGGGTATGTCATAATAATAAGTAGTACCTATCTTAAATAAATTTTGATATTTTGATAAGTTGGATAAATAATAAAGTTACATAATACACTATATTCATAGAGATAATTTTATAGATGACCATATATCAGTCTTAAAAATTATGAAGCATGTATTTTCTGCCATTTTTGCTTTTTGCATAATTTCTTTCCTTTTTCTCTAACTTTGAAGAGAAAATATGGGATTTTTTTTCCTCTCCAAACTATCTACTTTTTCCAGTCCTCTCCCATCATGTAGGTACTTTAGTTGTCAATAGCAGCAAGAATTACCCTGAAGACTTATTCAAGGGAATTGAAAAGGTATGAACAGCCCTAGTTGCTAAAAGTAAGAAAAGCAATGCTTTAAATCATATTCACAGTTGATCATTCTTCAAATAGGAAAAAAGAGAAAGAATTATGACCTGGAAAAAATATTTTATTATTTTACATATAATATAATACATTATTATCTAATATAAAAATATATATTATTTTATATTTCTTATATAATCTGATGTATATGGCCCAAAATACATTGTCTATATGTGTGTGTTTTACATATATATGTATTTTAAACTTATGTACAGTAAATACATAAATAGTAAAAGTACAGTCCATTAACTCTTGGTGGAAATTTTTCAATGGTTCATCACGAAGCACTTCTTACAATGCTTGAATAAGCCTGTCAAACTTAACTTGAGTACTTCCTGGTGACAGGAAGATTCAAGTGTTCACAGCTCATTCACTATTCTACTTATTTACGAAGTATCTACTCTGTTGCAGACAGCCTCTTCAATTTTTGAACAGCTGTAATTGTTTAAAAGTTCTAACTCATATTGAGATGAAATCCTCCTGTAAGTAGCTTTAACACGCCACTGCAGAAACACACTGTGCTAAGGGCTGGGGATATAGACACAACTAACATCAGGCAGCTCACAATGTCCTGGGGTTGGGGACAGGAGGTCTGACAACAGAATTAATAAACGCCAATGTGCAGATGTACAAAGTGCGTTGAGAAACTGGAGAAGGAAACCTCCAGTTAACTCTGTTAAGGGAATGGTCAGAGAAGGCTTCAGAGAGAACATGGCCTTAGAGAGACTCCTAATAGATAACTAGGCATCAAAAGAGAAAGAACATTCCAGGTACCAGGAAGAGTATGGATACAAGCATGGAAGCATAAAAAAAGCATGGCATATGTAGGAAACCGTGAGTAGCTCAGTATGGCCAAAATTAAAGGTTGTGGAGGAGGAGATAATACTGGCAAAAACCCATAAGCAGCAGTTTAGGATAAGATTTGTATATCATGATAAAGGGCTCATACTTCACTCTCCAAGCAATGAAGAACCAGTAAAGAATGTTATGTGAGCGAGTGACATGATTCGTTTTCTGATTCAAGAAACTATTCTGACTGACATATAAAGAATGAATTACAGAAAGGAGAAAACATTAAGAAAGAACAGAGAGGAGATCTGTGAATAGCCTGTAAGTTTCTTCCCTATTTTTTCTCCTACCCTCTCTCTGTCCCCTACTCTTTCAATAAAAAAATGTGTCTAAGCCAAGGTAGCAGAAGTGAGGATATAGAGGAATCAAGGGACTTGAGAGAAAAAGAAATAAGATTGTCATCAGTACTTAGTGATCTATTAAATATAGGGAGCGAAGGAGGAGCCTCTAGCTCTGCATGCTGGAGCTTCCCAAAATTCTTCCCTATGGCGACCCTTCAGTCATTTGCAAATAATTTCCACATTCTTTCCTTCACCTCTCAAGCAAACCAATTCTCACCTCTTCAACCTAAGCACAGTAAAAATGCCTTTCCCCAGTCCTCCTATCCTCCAGTGTGGAATTAGGTATAGAAGGTGCCTTATCTAAAATTTCTCAACTCAACAACCTACTCAAAACTCAACAAACAGATAAACACATTCCTCATCAGCCTATAGGACTTCACACCAGCCAAAAGATCTCCCTCACAGTTCAGTTGTCAAGAAAATATATTAATGTTTCTAAATCAAGAACAAAAATAAAATCACTCAGAAATAAAATTTAACATTTCATATTTTTGGCACTTAAAATATTCTTCTATTTGTGCTATCCCAACATGAGCATATGACTTGCAAAATAAAGTAGCCATAAATCAGGCTACTCTAACACCCTCCTCACAGACATTTGTCAGGAAAAATAATTAGTATACTGACTAAGAGTACACTAATAAAGCAGTGTATTTCATTTCATTTGGTTCTCATTCAAAAACTGCAATGAGTTCCAAAGAAAAAGACAAAGAGAATTAGAACTATCATTATCCTATACCCAGCTGTACTGGTGATGCACATTTCTTGATTCTGGCAAAACTCCTGGACTGAATCTTTATTTTTTAACCTATCGATCCTCTTCCATCAGTGACAGACTTGTTCGTCTATAAGAGATAGGTTTCCAAATTGGCCTGAGAGAGGCATGTGGGTTAGAAACAATATTGTCATTGGCCTAGTTTTGGCAGGATTGGTGGAAAGTCAGACAACTGTTATGTTCTGGAGTTGTGGGCTAATAGTGCCCTCTGTTTTCCATTTTTGCTCCCATCAACAGAATTACCAGATGGCCAAGAAGCCACTAGAACAGAAGTAATGTTCTAATACAGTGGAAAAAAGACCAATCCAGTAAATACTCTAACATCTATCTAGTAGTGACTTAAAATAGCAGTCTAAATGTTCTGAAGATGAAGGGAAAAAACAGAAAATGTAGCAGAAACATTTGAAGACTCACCCCTTTTACCTGAATGCCTGGTCTTTTTAGAACAATAAATTTACCACAGATTCCAACACTCTCAAAATACCCCACCCATCCACCCAAATGCCAAACTTTATAGCCCAGTCGACCACAATCGACCAAGAGATTTATACAACTCCTCCTAAAACTTCCCAGAGATTCTCAGTCAGTAGATCTAGGGTGGAGCAAGGGAATCTATAATTTTAAAAAATCTCTCCAGATGATTCTTGTGGTCACATTAGAGAAATCTTTTAAAGAAACCAGGGTCTATCTGGAGGAGGGATTTTCAAATGAGGTGTTGGGCATAGAGTAATCAATTGGGTAACTTTTTACATACATCCTCTACTCCTAACCCCAAGTTTCTTGCACACTTCCTAGGGGATAGGAAGTCTGGTACCCAGAATGAGTACGAGTAGAGAACCAACTCTCTTTGGAATGAAGAGTCAGGGAACCACCTATAGGAAAAACAAAACAAAACAAAAACAAAAACAAAAACCCTCCCTCTGGGTGATGCAAGGTTGCGTGGAGGGTACAAAGTGTGTTGCTTCGAGATGTATGCATGGAATGCCCTCGCTTTACCACAGTGCAATATACCAATGTAAAAATATTTCACTTATACCCCATGAGTATCTACAAACAAAAAATAATAGGAAACAAATCCTCCCTCTCTGATAGTGTGAACATGTAGAACCAGTTGGGTGCAATTATAAAACAACTGTCTTCTTCACCACCCACCTCAATCTTGGTTCGTTCAATGAGGCAAGTTCTTCCTCTGCTCCTGGAAGAAATGAAGGTGAAACTGGTTTTTCCTAGCATTCCCAGATATTAAGGTCATTTTATCTGAAACAGAGTTTCACATTACAATAAAAAGTCCAGTCAAAATTATAGAGTTTACAGTTAAAATTTCCCTTTATACCCTGTTGGGGATCTGTTCTCCCAGTTTGGGCCAGCACTTTCAACCTCGTCTCAGTTTCCTCTCTTTCTTCTCCTCCTCCTCCTCCTCCTTCTCTTCCTCCTCCACCTTCTCCTCCTCCTCCTCCACCTCACTCAATCACCTTCTTGTCCTCCACACAAGATCGAAGGTGGGACTGGGGCCCGGAGTTGGCAAGGGAGAGAAGTAAGATTACAAAGAGAAGGTCTTGCCTGACCAACACTGATGCAATCTGACATGGGTTCCCTCTGTCCAGCTGATGTACAAAGCCAACTCTTGCTCATGAGGTGCATTGGTGTTCTTTGAAGACCTCCTGTTATCACTGGAAACCTCTTCTGAAGAACCAGGTGGATTTATTTCCTCTAGTTGGTGGCTCACAATTCTTCCCACAGCTCCTCACTTCCAGCACGCATCTTCAGCCTTTTCTAATGAAGACTCCTTGCCCTCCCTACACCAGGCTCTTAGGATTTGAAGCAGTTCAAGAGCAAGATTCCCTCTTACATGTGGCCTATATTTAATCTATGAAGAAAATTCACATAGCATTTCCTGTCCCATCAACAAAGCAGGAAGCTTTAGCCAGAGCCTCTTATTTTTAGGTGCTTCAAGTATGTGTCAAATATCAGCCCATTTGTCTCCCAAACAATAGGGAACCATATCAAGGTCTCCAGTGCATCCTTTTGAAGCCCATTTTACCTGACTTGAGGTGAGGAGGAAGCCCCTCCTCTACTCTAGCCCCATAAGGGGAGCGTATGGGCAGCATATTAAAAACTCTAAAACATCCTTCCTTTAATCTCCAGCCAACATCTCTTTATCTCCCCAATCTCTTTCTTAGATTGAAGGCGGAAGGTCTGCAAAATCAGTTAATAGCTACCATCTTCTCAAAATGGTATGTGGTGCATCTATTAGCTTGAGCCTTAGATGAAACAGGGATTTAAAGAGTCTCATTTTATATTTTAGTGGCCAAAATCCTAGTCCTTTGGACTGCCACAGTGAGAAGAAGGTCAATGGATTTCCATTAGAGGATCTGAACATGCCCTGTGTTCAGTTGGCTCTTTGACATTCAAAGTCTGGGCAGACTGGCAGGTCCCATTTGCCAAGGAGCAATTACTTCTGTGGTAATTAGGTCTGGAATCATGTTGCCTGTTTGAATCAAAAGCAGTTATCTGCACAAGACAACATTCAACCAGTGCAGACACGGAAGAGTAAATAAACAACCCATGTTTCTTCAACCAGGCACAGCACTGAATTTCATAGCAGTTAAAGATTCTAAGGGTATTAAAGATTACAGGACTGTAATCACAACAATACTAAAGAGACTTGTTAATTAAAGCCAAAATCTGGAAACATAAGCTGAAGTTATTACTATTTATATTATAATAGAAAAGGAACAGAGGGGCAAACAGGGGAAAAGAGAAGGAATCTTTTTTTTTTTTTTCCTGTCTCCTTTTTTTTTTTTTTTTTTTGAGACAGAGTCTCACTCTTGCCCAGGCTAGAGTGAGTGAGTGCCATGGCATCAGCCTAGCTCACAGCAACCTCAAACTCCTGGGCTCAAGCGATCCTCCATGCCCGGCTAATTTTTTTTCTATACAGTTTTAGTTGACCAATTAATTTCTTTCTATTTTTAGTAGAGACAAGGTCTGGCTCTTGCTCAGGCTGGTTTCAAACTCCTGACCTTGAGCGATCTGCTCGCCTCGTCCTCCCAGAGTGCTATAGGATTACAGGCATGAGCCACTGCACCTGGCCACAAGAAGGAATCTTAAAGGGTAAACTGGAAAGCAAAATCATAAAAATTTAGCTATATCAAGGATTCTAAAACTCAATTCATTTAAAATCTTTATTTTACATAAAACGATAACAATAGTAATAAGCAACCCTAGTCAGTATTCACTGTTTTAAGCACCTTATATATGTTATTTCATGTCATCATCACATGGCTACAGAAGATTAGAATCGTGTTCTCGGTCCTCACTCACTCCCTTTCTCTGTTATGCAACCTTATACTGCACTGCAGTGGGCAGAATACATCTCTCCACCCCATTGTGGTCAGACCTGACCATGTGACTGGCTTTGACCAGGGGGATATAGCACATGTAACTCAAATAGAGGAGTTAAATCTGTTTTCTAATTTTGTAAATTGTGTAATTTGATGTGTCATCTTGCATTCTTGAGATTGGTGCTGGCCCAAGGAGAATGAGGAAACATATGGAGTAGACATAAATTCAACCTGGAGCCTGGAATCAAGCTAACCAGTGAGAATCCTGAAGCAGATATGCCTCAACAAACTTTCGGGCCCACGAGCTAGGAAAATTAATGCTTGAGAAGTTTGGTCTATGATATTATTTTAGCAACAGCTGAATAATACAGAGGCCTACACAGAGAGAAAAGATTTCTACTTATCATCAAGATTGAAATAAATTTCAAAATAATCATATTCTCTTTGTAGCGATCTTTCACCTTCTTTGTTAAGTACATTCCTAGGTATTTTATTTTCTTTGTAGTTATTGAAAATGGTATTGACTCTTTGATTGGCCTCTCGCCTTGACTGCTATTTGGTGAATAGGAATGCTACAGCTTTGTGTACATTGATTTTGTACCCTGAGACTTTGCTGTATTTATTTATCAATTCCAGGAGTCTCTTAGTGAATCTTTGGGGGTTTCTAGATACAAGATAATTGAGACTACTTATTTGTCTCAATTTAGATACCTCAGCTCTAACCTGTGCTTACTACTAGAAATTAAAGATTTTTAAAAATTTGAAAATATTGCAGGGGTACAAATATTTTGGGTTACATGGATCACTTTTATAATGTTTGAGTCATGGTTATAAGTGTGCCCATTACCCAGATTGTGTTCATTGTACCTGTTAGGTAGGTTTTCACCCATCCCCTCCTCCCGCCTTGCCCCTGCTTGATTTCTGTTGAGTTTCACTTCCCTCTTTGCACATGTGTGCTCATTGGTTAGTTCCCATTTAATAAGAAGTATATGATGTTTATTTTTCCATTCTTGGAATACTTCTCTTAGGATAATGGTCTCCAGTTCCATCCAAATTGTTACAAAAGGCATTAAATCATCCTTATTCATGGATGAGTGGTATTCCATGTTATACATATACCACATTTTGTTAATCCACTCATGAATTGATAGGCACTTGGGTTGATTCTACATCTCAGCAATTGTGAATTGTGCTGCAATAAGCATTCAAGTACAGGTGTTTTTTTGATGAAATGACTTCTTTTTTTTTTAATTTTATACAATATATATATTTTTTTATTTCGGCATATTATGGGGGTACAGATTTTAAGGTTTCAATAAATGCCCATTTCCCCCTCTCCCCCCCCCCAAGTCTGAGTCTCCATCATGACCATCCCCCAGATGGTGCACATCTCACTCATTATGTATGTATATACCCGCCCCCCTCCCCCCTCCCACCTGCCCAATATCCTATTACTGTAGTACCTATGTGACCACTTAGGTGCTGTTCAGTTAATACCAATTTGCTGGTGAGTATATGTGGTTTTCCTTTGCGTAAAGCCAGTAGAAGGATTGCTGGGTCAAAGGGTAGGTTCCTTGAAATATCTCCATATCATTTTCCATAGAGGCTGCACTAATTTATAGTCCCATGAGCAATGTAGAACCGTTTCTTTCTCTCTGCATCCAAACCAATATCTATTGTTTTTGGACTTTTTAATAAAAGCCATTCTAGCTATGGTAAGGTGATATTTCATTGTGGTTTTAATTTGCATTTCCCTGATGATTAATGACATTGAGCATTTTGTCATATGTTTATTGGCCATTTGTCTATCTTCTTTTGAAAAGCTTCTGTTCATGTCTTTTGCCCACTTTTTGATGGGGCTGTTTGATTTTCTTTCTTGCTGATTTGCTTGAGTTCTTTGTAGATTCTGGTTATTAGCCCTTTATAGGATGTATAGCTTGTGAATATTTTCTCCCATTCTGTAGGTGGTCTATTTTCTCTGTTGATTTTTTCCTTGGCTGTGAAAAAGCTTTTTAATTTAATCAAGTCCCATTAATTTATTTTTGTTGTTGCTCTGATTGTCATTGAGGACTTCTTCATAAATTATTTGCCTAGGCTGATGTCTAGAAGAGGTTTTCCGATATTTTCTTCTACTATTCTTATGGTTTCATGCCTTACATTTAAGTCTTTTATACATCTTGATTAATTTTTGTGAATGGTAAGAGATATAGATCCTGTTTCATTCTTCTGCATGTGGCTATCCAATTCTTCCAGCACCATTTATTGAATAGGGCTTCTTTTCCTCAGGGTATATTGCTGTCTGTGTTGTCAAAGATCAGTGGGCTGTATGTGGATGGTTTTATATCTGAGTTTTCTGTTTTGTTCTATTGGTCTATGTCTCTATTTTTGTACCAATACCAGGCTGTTTTGGTTGCTATAATCTTGTAGTATAGTTTGAAGTCTGATAGGTAATGTGATGCCTCCAGAATTGTTCTTTTTGCTTAAGATTGCTTTGGCTATTTGGGCTCTTTTCTGGTTCCAAATAAAGCATAGAATTATTTTTTCTAGGTCTGTGAAATATGATGTTGGTATTTTGATGATTTCATTGAATCTGTAAATCACTTTGGGTAGGATGGACATTTTAACAATGTTGATTCTACCGATCCATGAGCATTATGTGTTTTTCCATTTGTTTATAACATCTGTAAGTTCTTTCCTCAGTGTTTTATAGTTTTATAGAGATCTTTCACTACCTTGGTTAATTATATTCCTAGGTATTTTATTTTCTTTGTAGCTATTGTGAATGCTATTAAGTCTTTGATTTGACTCTCACCTTAACTTTTATTGATGTATAGGAATGCTACTGATTTGTGTATACCAATTTTGTACCCTGAGACTTTGCTTTATTTGTTTATCAATTCCAGGTGTCTCTTGGTGGAATCTTTGGAGTTTTCTAGATATAAAATCATATCATCAGCAAAAAACAATAGTTTGACCTCCTCTTTCCCAATTTGGATATCCTTAATTTCTTTCTCTTGTCTGATTGCTCTGGCTAGGACTTCTAGTATTATGTTGAATAGAAGTGGTGACAATGGGCATCCTCGTCTTGTGGGAATGCTTTCAACTTTTCCCCATTCAATATGATGTTGGCTGTGGTTTTATCATATATGGCTTTTATAATTTTGAGATATATTCCTTCTATGCTTAGTTTGTTGAGTATTTTTATCATTAAAGGGTATTGAATTTTGTTGAATGCTTTTTCATATAATCATCTATTGAGATGATTATATGATCTTTATTTTTGCTTCTGTTTATGTGGAGAATCACATTTATTGATTTACATATCTTGAACCATCCTTGCATCCCTGGAATGAAGCACACTTGGTCATGGTGGATTATTTTTTTGATGTGCTGTTGAATTCAGTTTGCTAGTATTTTATTGAGGATTTCTGCATGTATAGTCATAAAGGATATTAGTTCATAGTTCTCTTTTTTGTTGTTGTTGTCTTCTTTCCTGGCTTTGGTATCAGGTAATATTAGCTTCATAAAATGAGTTTAGGAGGATTCCTTCCTTTTTGATGTTATAGAATAATTTCTCCAGTATGGGCACCAACTCTTCTTTGTAGGTCTGATAAAATTTGGCTGTGAATTCATCTGGTTCAAGGCTTTTTTATGTTGGAAGATTTCTTTTTATTGTTGCTTCAATCTCATTACTCATTATTGGTCTTTTTTAGGAGTTCTATTTCTTCCTGATTGAGTCTTGGGAGATTGTGTGATTCCAGGAATTTGTCCATTTCCTCTACATTTTTGAGTTTATGTGCATAGATATTTTCATACTATTCACAAATTACATTATGTATTTCTGTGATAGCAGTTGTAATATCTCCTTTTTCATTTCTGATTGAGCTTAATATAGTCCTTTCTCTTCTGTTTCTGGTTAATCTAGAAAGAGATCTATCAATTTTGCTTATCTTTTCAAAGAACCAACTTTTTGTTTCATTGATTTTCTGTATTATTTTCTTGTTTTCAATTCATTTAGTTCTGCTCTGACCTTAGTTATTTCTTCTCTTCTGATAGCTTTGGTTTTGGTTTGCTCTTCTTTTCTAGTTCCTTGAGACATGTCATTAGATTGTTAATTTGTGATCTTTCTGTCTTTTTGTTGTAGGAACTTAAGGCTATGAATTTTCCCTTTAGGACTGCTTTTGCTGAATCCCATAGATTTTGATACCTTGTGTTCCCTTTGTCATTCAGTTTGAGGAATCTTTTGATTTCCATCCTAATTTCATCATTAATCCAATGATGTTCAGTAACAGGTTGTTTGATTTCTATAACTTAGTGTAAAATTGTGTGTTTCTCTTCTGTTGATTTCTAATTCTATTCCACTGTGATCTGAGAAGATATGTAGCATGATTTCTATTTTTTTTTAATTTGTTAAGACATGTTTTGTGACCTAAGATATGATGGATCTTGGAGAATGTTCCATGTGCTGATGAAAGAATGTATATTCAGTAGTTTTGGGGTAAAATGTTCTGTAGGTATCTGTTATGTCCATTTCTTCTAGAGTACTATTTAAGTCCAGTGTTCCTCTATTTATAATATTTTCTGTTTGGATGATCTGTCCAGTTCTGTCAGTGGGGTGTTGAAGTCCCCAGCAATTAAGATACTGCTGTTTCCTCTCTTTGTTTAGATCTAGTAGTGCTTGATTTATGAATCTTGGCACTAGAAGTTAAGAATTTTATTTGGAAAAGGGCTATATAAGAAACTCAAAGAAATCTTGAATTACTGAAAGAACTAAAAATTTACATACACTCCCTTTTTTGTTATTTGTTTTGTCTGAGATGTAAAAACAAACAAACGGACATTTATAGCTTAACTCAAGTAATATATCATCTTCAGGATGAACAACATTAAGCAGATTGGCAAGGGGTTTTCATGCAAAATGGATCATCACCTTCCAGTACTAAAAGCATGTAAAAACAGTGGCATTAATCAATAGGTATTTATTGAGTGCTTATGCAATATTAGCCTGAGGAAAACAGTGGCAGCTGGGAGTGGGGTCTTGAGGAGTGGCTAAAAATAAAAGTATGAGCAAAATACCTTCCCCTGAGAAAGTTTACTGCCATTCTAACAGAAACTAATAGTTTCAAATGCATTGTTTCAAACTTCAAAGCACTTAGAATCACATGAGAACTCATAATTTCTTTCCAAAATAAATATCAAATTTGCTAAAAAATAAAAACATCTACTCTCCCTCAAAATAAAACCTACAAAAAAACATCAATTCAATAGTTAAAAATTTAAAGTATTAACTTTAAATGAGAAACAAGACAAAAACAATTAATATAATCACTTATCTTCACATTATATAGGATATTAAAGCCAGTGAAATAAGAAAGAAAAAATAAGAAAAAGCATGAGAATTGAAAAAGAAAAAACAATTATTATTCACAGAATATATGATTGTATATATAAAAACTCAAAAGAATATATAAAGTATTAGAACTATGAAAATATTTTTATAAGATAACTGAATACAAGATTATTAGTGTGAGGATCAATATAAAAATACAATTGTACTTTTATATACAAGGAATATACCTATAGAATATATAACTTTTTAAAATACCACTTTAAAAACCAATAGTAGAAAAAAACGTGTGAACAAATTTAACAAACGCTTTGCAAGATTCCTATGAAGAAAATATAACACTTTACTGGAAGATATGAAAGATGACTTAAATAAACTAGAAACATACCATGTTCATGGACACTATGAACATGTAGACATTGTAACAATGTCAATCATGCTCAACTAATTACAGTCCAATAAAGTTTTTATGAGACATTAAAAGCAAACTTTTAAAAATCACATGTAGATTAATAGGTAGATAGAGAGATGGATGGTTATATGACAAAGAAATATAACAAAGTGTTAATTATAGAATCTAGGTGGTGGGGTCATGGGTACTTGTTTACTGTAAAAAAAAAATTCTTTCAACATTATTTCTGAATTTTCTTAATTAAATGTTGAGGGAAAATCATATGGAAAAGCCAAGAGCTAAGCATAGCCCAGATGCTCCTGAAAAAGAAGAATCAAGTGTTTTACCCCATGGAAATACTTTGAGTAAAAGTTATAATAATTAAGACAATGTGATATTGATGTAGAAACAAACAAATGAAACAATGTCATATAATAGGGAGCAGACATTTATGAAAACCTGATTTATGTCAGGTATGACATTATAAAAAAAGATAAACTATTCAGTAAATACTGTGAGGAAATTGGTTATCTGATGGAAAAGAATAAAAATGTTAAAGACAAAATGTTTAGAAGAAATGTATGAGAATATCTTTTAAACATCTTTATAAAATGAAAAGTTTTTAGAAAATATGACAAAAAATATAACCCATAAAGGAAAAGACTAATCAATTTTATTTCATTAAAATTAAAAACTGCAGTTCAACAAAAGATGGCATTAAGAGAGTAAAAGATTGTTCCACAATCTGGAAGGAGTTCTTTTCTTTTCATGTAACCAAGAACAGATTAATATCCATATTTTTAAAATACTCTTATAAATGCTTGAGAAAAAGACAAATAACCTTACAGAAAACACAGACAAAAGACACAAACAGGCATTTCACAGGAGGTGAAGCATAAATAGACCATAAATCTGTTAAAACATGTTCAAATCATTGGTTGGAGGTGAAATGCAAATTAAAAACACAATAATATTCTGTTTCATGCAGACTGGATCGGAAAACATTTATAACTTTCACACCATCATACGTTGGTGAGAATGTGGAGTATCAGGAATGCTTTTAGAGTAATTATTGGAAGTGTAAATTGGTACAACCATTTTGGAAAACAATATGACATTACCTAATAAAATAAATTTTGCAAATCCTTTTATGACTCAGCAAATCCATTCCTAAGCTTACATGCTAAAAAACCTCTTGCTTATGACAAATGTACATGAATTTCATAGCAGCATTGTTTGAGATAATAAAAACTTAAAAACAATCCAAATTTCTATTACAGTAGAATAGATAAAATAGTGGTTTATTTATATAATTGAATATTATATAACTGAAAATATATGAAGTATGACCACATATATCTAAAAAACATAATGTTGAGTGAACAAGGTACAAAAAATATATAGTAAAACCACTTGCAAAATGTTCATAACAGATAAGGTTAAATAATATACTATTTAGGAGGCTTATAGAAACTAAAAAGATAAAACATTATTATTATAAAATTTATGGGAGTAGAGAGATGAGGATACAATTTGTAATAAGCATACAGGATTAAAGATAATGACCTATTTTTTAATTGGGTGATACATGTATGAATGTTCATTTTATTAATATTTTTAGAACTGAATGCATACATACTACTTTATATTTGATATAATTTACAAATTAAAAAATTTAAGGCAAGTACAGAAGCATGAAGGGAAGTAAAAATCTAAAAGGCCTATCGAAGTGGAAGGAATAAGCAAACTCCTTTTTTAGTGGCCCTCAACTTTAAAAGAAATAAGCTAAAACAAAGGTGGCACTGGTTTACACTGCACTTTAGTAAATTTGCTAAACCTTCTATAAAGTATAATCTAGGAGCTTAAAAACCACGCAGGACTTCATGAAGACTTCTCTCCCAAAAATGTATAAATTATGGCTAAGTATATCTTTCTGCCCAGGAAAAAAGCCAGGAAATAGCAAGGGAGTAAAAATTATGACCAAATATCGTTTTTTCCTCACTCCCTTACTTTTTTCTTGTCTTGTTTTTCTTACTTTCTTCCTCCTTCCCGTCCTTCCATCCTTTTTCTTCCCTTCCATTTTTCTTCTCTCACTCCTTCCTTCCATCCTTTCTCTCTATCCTTCTGTATTAGCTTCCTATTACTGCATAACAAATTACAAAAACTTAATAGCTTAAAACAAAGCAAAACAAATTTATTATTTCACAATTTCTGTGGGTCAGAAACCCAGGAACAGATTAACTGAGTCTTCTGCTCGGGGTCTCACAAAACTACAAGCAAAGTGTCAGCTAGGAGTCTGATCTCATCTGTGACTCAGTATTCTTTCCCAAACTCATTCAGGGTGTTGGCAAAGTTTAGTTCCTTGTGGCTATAGGTGTGAGCTTCCAATGTTCTTGCTAGGTGTTGTCTCGGGGTAACTCTCAACTCCTGGAGCTTCCCTAAGGTCCTAGGTACCTGGCCCTCCTACAGCCTGCAGCTTACTTCTTCAAAGCCAGCAGGAGAATCTCTCTCATGTTTTAACTCATTAACTGTCATGTGAGTTGTATTTAACTCATGCTAGTTTTGAGCCCAGGGCCTCATGCAGAATATATAATGTCCACAAAATGGCACCATTGTTTCATCAGTACCTATTTCCTTATCTGAAACTAAAGCAACCTGAAACCTTTCAAGCAGACAATCAATCTTGAAGAGACAGTCACCAGGAAGACATTCTTCATTGCTACAGAAATGCCACATTCTCAAAAGCATTTCAAATCAGCTAATGATATAAGTTTTTTCAATGATTGTCATACAAAATGTTTTTTGACCAATAATCCACAAGTTTTGGCTTCTTGCTAAGGCCCATCCAAAACAATGCTCTCCAAAATAACAAATTTTTCATTAAATTAGAAAGGATTATTTTGTTTTCAAAGTTTTTATTCTATTTTTGTAATAAAACACTGTGGCCCCAAGGGGAAAGAATTTTTTTTTTCTAGTACAGTAGTCAATGTGTTAAATCTAACTTCATTTAAGAGTTCACTTGATTAGGTCAGGCCCTCCTAGGATAATCTCATCCTTATGGTTAACACAGATTCAACTGATTAGGAACCTCAATTACAGCCAGAAATCACAAATTATTTTAAATGCCTGCATCATAGAGTGACAGGTGGCATTGAACAGGAGAAAGCTAGAGAAATAAAGGCTGAGTCACAGATAATTTTGCAAACCACATATGGACTGTGGCCTTCATCCTTGCCACAGTTAGAAGCCATTGAAGGACTGAAGGTTTCTAAGAACAAAAATGGTAGAATCAAATGGTCAGATCTGGATTTTAGAAAGATGGCTCTAAGGGGCAGTAAGAAAGAGAAAGAGAGTGATTCACAAATAAGTATTTGTGAGATGAAAAGGGAGCATATGGCAAAAATAACTCTAGAAGCTATCCCCAAAATACTATGGCATGTTCTCAGAAATTCTTTAGTTTGAAAAACAATTACTGGACATCTATTCTATGCTCAGAAGGAAAATTTATAACCAGAAAAAAAGACACATGTCTCCCCTGATCTAGCCCACTACAAATGTACAAACATGGCTTTTGATAAAAATAGTTGAGAGAGAGCAAAAGTCAAAATGCCAAAGAGGATAACATTCCAGTTTAGCACACCAACCAAAATCTATACCACATCTTCACCCATAGTTTCCCGGTCAGATAAAAATGCCATTCCTAAACTTCCTTGAAGTCATAGGACACTTGGTCGTTTACAAAGCCCTTGTGTCCACAGAATAAATTGCTCAGGAGAAGAAGGAACTTCCAGAGAGTGAGGTTGAGCAAAACTTTTCACATGGATCCTCTGTGTTATTTTTAGTAGTACAGTAAGAGCCAGAAGAGGTCAGAACAGAGGAGTGACCTGTGGTGCCCAGTTGGGTTTGCTGGAAAATGTCTCCCAATGAAGGAAAACAGAAAATAGCCCTGCAGAGAGGAGGGGCAAATCCTAGTAATGAAATTATCTTTACATGAGGTGTTTGATTACTTCTCACTCAAGCTGTCAAAGGGTTTAGGGGTTATCTTGTGATTGGAGCATCCCACGTGTATAATAGATTGCTAACTTCATCTCTTAAGTGACTTGTAAATCTTGAACCTTTTCAGGGATTAATTACTCACTAAATTCATTTATCAAAATTAAAACTAGGTTTTCAGAACACTGCCCTCCAAATCCCAAGAAACTATGAAAGATTAACCTTTTGCCCATCTTTCCAGGCTGAACTACAGTGGGTAGCCTCAACACAAGTGATTAATAAGGGGTATCTAAGGTCTGGGGGAGATACTGACAGACATTTCCCTCATAAGATGGCATAAGTCAGCTACTAATCAACCCGAGAAAACAGAGACCCTGGTACCCTTCATAAATAATGAAATATTTTCAATTAATATTTAGAACCACCATGGGAATTCTGTTTTGCACTAATACCAGAGGTTTTCACAAGTGTATCAGACCCCCTCAATGTTGCAAAAGATCATTTACTAACTCTGCCTTTTTAAATCATACTAGAAGTGCCAATAGCAGCAGCAGAACAAAACCTCAAATCCAGAGTGAATTAGTCATAGCTTTTCTGCGATGCTGTTTTGTAAAAAGGACTTTAGCTGACATTTCTTATCCTGGGAACCCCTGCATCATTTGAGTTGTTTGCAGTCTATATGCAGTCTGTATGCAGTCTATATGCAGTCTGTATGCAGTCTATATGCAGTCTGTATGCAGTCTGTATGCAGTCTATATGCAGTCTGTATGCAGTCTGTATGCGGTTTATATGCAGTCTATATGCAGTCTATGTGTTCTGTATGCAGTCTATATGCAGTCTGTATGCAATCTATATGCAGTCCGTATGCAGTCTATATGTGCTCTGTATGCAGTCTATATGCAGTCTGTATGCAGTCTATATGCAGTCTATATGCGCTGTGTATGCAATCTATATGCAGTCTGTATGCAATCTATATGCTCGTCATAGAGAAACAGACTCCTCTCTATCTTCTTTCTGCCTTGTCTATTTACAGCTTGTGGTGCTATCGTGAGGCCTTGGAGGCATTTCATCCAAATATCCGCATTCACACAAAATGTTCCAACACCTTCCCAGTACAATCCTTGACATTTTCTCTTTCCTCCCTGAGTGGCACATACTGTGAACCTGCTTCTTCTTACATCTGAAATGGCAGCTGGGCTGGTTAATGGTCCCTCAGATTCTCTACCTCCATTTCTCCTCTAAAACAAACTCCTTGCCTCAGTTCCTACCAGGTCTGATGATGCCCTAAAGAAGGTGCCACCAAGACTTCGCTACCCACTGAAGGGTACGTGTTAGACCCAGATGGAGGTGTAAAATGGCATGTGCCCTATCACAGTATTCCCAGATTCCCTTAATTATACTTTATGGAATTATTCCCTTTTGAATTCTCTCAACCAGTGGTGAGCAATCTTTTCTTTTTCCCTTGGGGGCTACTAGCTTCCAGTACAATCATTTAACTTGGGATCATAAGAATACAGGCCATACTAATTCCATTCATTTTACAAGCATCTGGGAAGGCTAGCATTACTGAGCATTATGGGTACCATGCACTATATGAAACAATTTATATGCATAATTTCCACCAGTCTTTACAACAATTCTGTGAGATATGTTCAATTACCAATATTTATTTAAACAAGAGGAGACCAAGCCACTGGGAATGTCAGTAATGTGCCCAAAGCTAGTGTGTGGTAAGACCAGGAGTCAGCCCTTGGTCTGTCTGACCCCAAAGCCTGGGCCGTTCTCCTTCATGACTGCCTTCTCCTTCACCAGCCCAGTGGTAGGTCCTAGAGTCACATGGATGCAAAACCTGATATTTCTGTTCCACCCACACCTGGGCCTTAAATTGCAAGAAAAACATGTTAAATGCTATTGCAGAACTAAGAACAGAGTGGTGGTCCAGCATGGAGGATGGGGACAGCTAACGCAGCCTAGAGGATTGCAGAAATCCTCCCCGCAGGAGTGACATTCGAGCCGTGGACATGATGGAGAGTATTCAAAGCAGAGCAGGCAACGTACTAAATCTCAGTGTTAGAAAAGGGCACGTACCAGAAAAGGCAAGAAGCCTGACATGATGGCAGTAGAGTCTGGGAGAGTGGAGGGTGGAAGAGGAGGAGAGTGACAGAAGATGGAAAAGGTTAAGTTAGGCCCTACTTGCAATGCTTAGAAGTCCAGATATTATTTTTCAGGCAAAGGAGCCCCTCGCTTCTGAGCAAAAGTATTGCATTAGTAAGGCTCACTTTTGGGGAGTTTGTGTGTGTGTGTGTGTGTGTGTTTTTAGGAACACTAGCCAAATGGAAGTGTGGGGAATGGAGAGCACTAGAAAGAAAGACCAGGAGCAGAGGCACCTGTTTGGAAGCCAGGACAAAAGTGACAACAAGACAGCAGAGGGCCTGGGGCAGAACAGCAGCAGTGCAAGTGGGAAGGAAGGGACAGGCAAGATACGTGTCGAAATATCTCCACACCACTTACCACGATCTTCTATATCATACATTTGCTTATTGATTTATGTTCTGTCTCCCACTAGATTGTAAGTTCGACAAGAGCAGGGATTTTGGCTGAATCCCTGGTGCCAAGGACACTGCCTCATAGAACCTCAATAAACATATTTAAAAGAAATGAAGTCAACTCAAAGGAATTTAGGGACTGATTAAATTTAATAGATGAGAAAGTGAGATGCCTGAGGGACGACTACAGTATCTAGCCTGGGAAACTGAATGGACGGTGACGGAGGTCAAGAATACAAGACAGGCCGGGCGCGGTGGCTCACGCCTGTAATCCTAGCACTTTGGGAGGCCGAGGCGGGTGGATTGCTCAAGGTCAGGAGTTCGAAACCAGCCTGAGCGAGACCTCGTCTCTACCAAAAATAGAAAGAAATTAATTGACCAACTAAAAATATATATACAAAAAATTGGCCGGGCATGGTGGCGCATGCCTGTAGTCCCAGCTACTCGGGAGGCTGAGGCAGGAGGATTGCTTGAGCCCAGGAGTTTGAGGTTGCTGTGAGCGAGGCTGGCGCCATGGCACTCACTCTAGCCTGGGCAACAAAGTGAGACTCTGTCTCAAAAAAAAAAAAAAAAAAAAGAATACAAGACAGAACAGTTTTGAGGGATCTATAGGATTCCAGATTGACACATGTTGCAGAAAGGTTGACGTTTGGGACTGAAGCATGAGAGGGAAGACTGGTTTCAGAGACGCTGGCATCATCAATGCAGTGTCAGAGGTGGTGCTGAAGCCATGGACGTGAGTGAAACCAGGCAGGGCCTACAAGGAGAACAGCCGTGGGGAAGTGGGCGAGGGAAACCACAAGCAAACACAAAATTTAAGAGATAGGAGAAGCCAACAAAAGAAACAAGGAAGAGAAGGTGGGAAAGCTAAGAGAACTGGGAGAGAATGGTGCTCCTGGGAACACAAGAGAAGAGTCCTGAAAAGCAGAGCAGGATAAACTTGCACTGTAAGGGATAAATTCGCATTTGTATTTGGAAATTAGACGATCATTAGAATCTTTATAAAGAATATTCTAGGGGCGCAGAGAACATTTAGCTGAGGGCTAAATGCAAATTGTTGAAACTTACACAGGAAGTAGAAATAAGACTATCACCAGCTCTCCGCCTACTTTGTGCAAACTAGAAAAAGGTACCCCTTGCTGGCAGAGACAGCAGAGCACACCAAGTGGCAGTAGAGTGCCACCTCCCCTGAGCCCAGTACCTTCAGGCGGGGCACGACCTGCCCAACATCACGCCCTGGTCCTTGCTAAGAATTACGCTAGGAGTTTAGAATAGTGCGACCGGAATGCAAGGACCAGTGGAGAACTCAACCTAAGATACAGGAGAAAAAATAGCAAAAGGAGTACAGTGCAAGAGGAAATGGAAAAAAAAAAAAAATACACCTGGGAGTTTAAGGAACATGGTAAATGTTTGAAACAGAGGAAAATAAAATGTATTAGAGGAAAGAAAACCGATGACCCGATCCATATTGATAGTTCACCTGAGGCTGGAGACTGATGCTACAATCCACAGCTATATCATTTTTTTTCCTGCAATGTTCAGGAGCCCAGCAATAGGAACAAAGAAATTAAGTGGTTAGCTTCATCTTAACTTTTAAAAAAAAAAAATTTACCAAATGCTTCACCACCCTTTTTAAAAGTTGACAGCAATTAGGAAAATCCAGCCTGTGGGAAACTGCAGAAAAAAAGCTTAATTCCCTCAACAAATAACCTGCAAGTTGGAAAAAAAAAAAAAAGAGAGAGAGAGAGGAGAAAGTGGGAAACTATAGAATAAAAAATATGAAGAGAAAAATCAAGCAATCACAATACGTGGACTTTATTTGAATACTGATTCAATGGACAAATTATAAAGTAATTTTTCATTGATGTGAAAGGGCAATTTGAAATTTGAATATTAGCTAGATTTTGTAACATTAAGGGAGAATTGTGGATATTTTTAAGAACAATAAACCGGCATTGTGGTTATGTTTAAGAGTCCTCATGAATGAAAAATATATACAGATATATTTACAGATGAACCTGTTACAGAACTGGGATTTGCTTCCAAATAATGCGGGAAGCAGGAAAGTGAGTGTGATCCACGTGACATAAGAGAGGCCATGAACTGAAAACTTTGAAGCTGGGTGATTAGTGCGTAGCATTCATTCTACTATTCTGTGCATTTTCCTGTAAGTTTCAATCTTTCCGTAATAAATTTTGTTTAATTTAGTGACAAAACTAAATTCTACTCAGTGAATAATGGAAAATTTACATTAGTACTAATGATGGCCGGTTAAGGTGACAAGAAATGAAAGAGAGAAAAATAATTTAAAAGAAGGATACATAAATCTAAAAAAGACTGAAAAATTCAAAAGACTAAAACATAGAGAGCTAAAGGCATAAACATAAACAGAAAAAGAGGAGGCAACCAGAGCAAAAGCAAAGCAGATTCCAAGACAGACTTGTGAAATTACATTACCACCTTGTGGTCTTTTAGGATATTGCCCCTAAATCCTCAAACGATGATGTTTTTTCACACCTATAGGCATTTGTGGGGATAGCATGCCTAGACTTGGACCAGGTATAACTCAGTTAAAGGCCATACCTAAGCTGTAGTCTGGAGATTTCTTATTTGTGATATAAACTCTTTTGATTCTTCTAGTATTTTCAGACTCTGCTTCCACTCATCATCACAAGGTCTCAAGATTTACCAAGCCTTGTTGTCCCAAGTTTCCCATTTTCTATACTCTGGGTTAGCTCCTTAATTTGGTATTTTGGGACTTTATGAAAAAAAAAAAAAAAGTCCTTATTCACCTTGTGCAAATCCTTAGTGGTTTCTTGCCTTTGGTTTTATCATATGTTTTTCACCATTATATCTCCAGCCTGACAGATCTTAATTTCCAACTCCTTTATTTCCTTGAGCATACTACTTTAACCTTTCTCTTACCTTCTCCAACTCCATAGACGTTATTTTTCTTACAACATGTGAAAAAGCAGAATAATCTCTTCATGTAGTACAGCACCACCAGGCAGGGAAGGATTGAAACGTGGAACCAAAGGGAATCAATTTGTGGATAAAATAGCCCACCATTCAGCCAGATGACCCAAGCCAGAACATTCTACCTCTCTCATACTCAGCAGCCCACATGGCCCAAATACTGTTACTAAATCACCCCATATTATCTTTTAAATTCACCCTCCTGTGCATCCACTCTCCTCTTGCGGGTGCTCTAGCTGTCCTTGTCTCTGGTGCAGACCGATGCACTAGACTCCTAGCAAGCTCCCTGCTTCCAGTCCATAGCCCCCACCCCCACCCCCTCATGGACCCTCCACACGGTATGCAGTGACTTCTCCAAGATGCACATCTGGTCATGTGACTCTCCGCCTAATGTCTTCCAGCACTCCTTAACACCCACAGGAAAGAATTCGAAATGCTGACAGCCAGCCTCTTCATAACGTAACCCCTGCTGCTTTCTCGATTTCTTCCCTGCTGGTCCCCTGACTTACGGGCTCTGCTCCAGTCAAACCAGGCTACCTGCGGCTCCAGCGAGGTCACTGCAGGCTCCACACTTGCTTGTCTTGGTGCAGGCTGTTCTCCCTGTCTGAAAACCCACTTTTATGCCTAGTTAACTCCTAATCTTGGTTTGCCTTAATTCAGACTTATCACTCATGGCTGGCCTCACTCTCCAACTGAGTGTTCGTTCCCACAGCACTGTGACACTAACTCCCTGTCTTGCAATAATGTGTTTACCAGTCTCTCTCTAACCCCTGCCTCCAGCTCCCTTAAACTCAAATGTACAGCAGACTGGAACGTGCACTATGTATTTCAGCATTCCCAGAAGCTAGCATAGTGCCCGGCAAGGTGTGTGCATGTGATAGATTGGTTGCCTTCTGCTCTCCAGCTATTTGCTGGGCTCTGATCTCTGATAGACCGGGTGGCCAGAAGAAAAAGAGATACCATTGGGGCTTATTATATTGGGCAAGTATTTTTTTTTTAATGATAATTAGCCAGTGTTAGCAAAGATTCTCTCTTAAACTTCAGGTAAGAGTCAAAATTTGTTCAAGTCTCCTAGAAGTAAATACAACAAAATATATCCAAAATACGCGTATCATTACACCCAGAATTCCATTTGTAGGTGTTGAAATGGACAATGGGCACAAAGATTTTGATATAAGAATGTTTGTCACTACTGGTTTAATATGGTTTAAAAAAAAAAACTAGAAACCTAAAATATTCAGAACAGGAGTTTACCAAAGTAAATTGTGGTATAACTGATAATGGAATTCTAGGCAGCCATTAAAAATGAAATTGAAGGTTATTCTTCTGAAAAGCAAAAAAAAAAAAAAAAAAAGATGCTGGTATAAAAAAACTGTGGTCAATTTTAGTGTGCGTGTGTGTTTGTGTGTGTGTGTTCATTTCTATCATGGACTAATGCAATAGACTTATGTAAATGCATACACTCATACACAAACATAGATGCCCACGCAAAACAAAAGGCTGGAAAATATATATACTGAAATGAAAATAGGGTTATAAGTAATTTAATTTCTGACTTCTCTTTAGTTTCTGATTTTTCTCCAGTGAAGTGGTATTGCCTTTATAACAATAAGGAGGGGAAATTAGAGGTTTCAGTTTTTAGGAAAAGTGGAAGAAGAAAGGAAAGGAAGCTGAATCCCTGAAGCCATCAAGAAAGAAGAACAAGGGAAGCTGGCCTGAATTTAAAAGGGTGTCTGAATCTTAATAACAGAAAGACCTGTGGGGTTTTACAGAAGGTTAAGCCAATTGGTCGGATGTGACTTAGTGTCAAGTACTCAGATCAATATGTACTTGAGGTCAGTGTCGGTGAATGGAAATGATTTGGAGAGGACGGAGGTGGGGGACAGAGGTGATACCTGTCAATATTCTGGGTCATACGATTCACATAACCTTTTCTCCTTTGTTGCCACCCCCCACCCCCACCACTTGGCCTCTATGCTTACTATAGGGACCTGGAGAATACTAAAGACTTCCCTTACTCATGGAGAATAGGAAGGATATCTGTGAACATAGTACCAGAAGACTGTCTGTGCCATGTGCCTGTCTACTCTATCTGGCTCTGCGTCATTGCCCTGGGGCTTCCCTCCCCTAACCAGAAGACAGATTGACTCTTTCCAAGTGTTTAGAAATGTATCTGAGTTCATATTTCATCAAAAATTTTCCGTTGATTGATTTACGAAGAAAATCTTCAATACAAAGAATCTCTGATCTCGTTAGAATGAATATATATAAAATATATAAAATATTTGTGCGGAGAATTCTTTTGTTCAGACAAAAAGGACCCCACTAAAACCATAACAGACGAAAGAGGAAGTTGAAGGTGAACAAAATGAGATAGCAAGAGTATGCTAATTTTTCATGAACTTCAGGTATGAAGCGGAAATGGGAAGGGTGCAGGTAAAGGAAAATATTTACTTATTGTTATTTTGTTTCTTTGTTTTAAGGTAAGAAGAGACTTTAGCATTCTCATATCTTATGAGAAAAGTTATTAACAGGGAGCTATTTGACAAGAAAAAGAAGACACAACAAAGGGAGGGCCCAGTATTGAATTGGATAAAAAGCATCTCTGCTTCTGCAGTTGGAGAAAAATAGGTGATGAAGAGGATGGATAATATTTGTAGTTTTGAAGATGGAATGTGGTAGAAACTTTTACTTGATTCTTTGTGAAACTGGAGGCAAGATCAACTGCTAGAGAGAGAGAGGTCAGGTAGTGGTTTTAGAGGCATCACATTTTTGGAAGAGCCACAGTACATATATATTCCTCTTTGGAGAGATACATTGTCACAGTCTCTCTGGGAAGCAGAGACTGAGACAGAGTTGAGAGGACAAAAGTTCATCAGGGAATAACACCTGGAAAGAGGAATTATGTCTTATAAGGTGCTTAGTGTTGCTTTCTATGGTTGGCTGGTCAGACCTTGAGAGGCAGTAGATCAGACTTAGTAGGTAGGAATTTATGCTACTGAGCCCAGACTTAGTCTACACCTCTGCTAACGTGGCCACTTCATTCATGTGCCCATCAGGTTAGTCCTGGGGTGGCCACTGATAAAGCCACTGATAAAGCTAATGTCAAATGGCCATGCCATTTTGTCTACTTATTGTTCAGTGCCCCTTCCATGGTGGATTCTATTTGAGGTGTGTTAATGTACGATAGATCTTTAAGCTTTGTGCCACTCCCATATGTCCAACTATATGTCCCTATCCGAGATCTTGTCACTGATATTCAAATCTTTGTTCCTTCTGTCTCTGACCAGCTCAATGCTGCCCATGAGTTCTTATATAGTGTAATCTCCTTCCATACAAAGAAGATAACCTCATATAACACCCAAAACTCTCTTCACTGAGAATATTTTCCTTCAATATTACATCCACCTTACATGCATACAAAGTCAACCTATTTATAAACCAAGCTCAGGCCTTCTCTTTTTTTTTTCAGCTCGTCATGTAGGACCTCCCATCTGACCATAGGTGTGATTTGGGGGAGGGGCGATGGTGCAAATATGATGGACAGCATGAGGAGGTGGCTTAGCTGCTCATTCAGCCTGCTTGTATCTCCTGTTCCTGTTCATATTTAGTCTCAGACGTCCTATTTCCAACTTAAAATGAATTGCTACCTGACTTTATAACCTGACAGAACCAACAGGATCCAGATCGTGATGGCCAGTTCAAGAGATATGATTATTTGGGGTCCCATGATCAATTGTTCCATCTCTTGATTATTTGGGGTCCAGTAGCATACCAACAGCTATTTTTCAAAAGACAATTAGAATGGAAAAACAAGCACCACATATATTCACCAGCAAACTGGTATTAACTGAGTAGCACCTAAGTGGACACATAGGTACTACAGTAATAGGGTATTGGGCAGGGGGGAGGGGGATGGGGGCAGGTATATACAAACATAATGGGTGCGATGTGCACCATCTGGGGGATGGATGGTCATGCTGGAAACTCAGACTTGTCGGGAGAGGGGGGGAAAGGGCATTTATTGAAACCTTAAAATCTGTACCCCCATAATATGCTGAAATAAAAAAAAAATGAAGATGAAATGAACGCATTTTCAGATCATCAAACATTAGGGGAAAGTAGAAATAGTTACTTAATGCATAATGATTTTAGAACAAAATGATTTGGCTTATTAGAAAATAATTCCATTCTCATCTACTTTCATTACTACTACTGTTAATTAAAGAAGAGCTTGCTCAATTAAAAAAAAAAAAAAAGACAATTAAACCTATGCTGCAGATGGCCAGACTGCTCCAAAACCTCAAGGTACCTGATTTGAGATTCCTTCACTAGGAAAAACTCTGTATTGCATCTTTTTCCACCAGTGACATCTCCAACACCATAGGGTCTACCAACCATATAGCCCATGTGGCAGAGCTACTTACACCACAGGCTAGACTTATTACAGAGATTTTATCAGCTCCAAGCCCCACTCAAAGCTGGCAGTCTTCCTTATCATCTACTATATGGACTGAAGCAGTATTCCTAGGGGTAGAGTATGTTGCCTCTGGAATTGAAAGAGACCTACTGGACACTCTGGTTTCTTCTTTGTAGTCAAAGACGCACAGTACAACATTTTGTCATTTACTTTGGAGGGGATGTCCCAGAATGACCCTTACAACTGACCCCTAATTATTTAATTCATGGGTTCCTGAATCTTCTTAGGGATTATCACATCTGTGTTTTGCCAAAGCTTCTAGCATGTTAACTACCTCTTGTCATTGATGTAATGAATCAATATGTTTTGTGGGATGTCCAGATGGTCTAGATCTACTTGGATTACATATGGCAGAGCATGATGAAGTTAACAAAGCCTTGGAATAAAGTTGTAAATGTCTATTGTCATCCCTTCCATGTGGATGAATACAGTTTTGATCCTGTATTCAACAACTGGGATAGGAAAGTGTATATGTCCAACACATGGCTGCATGCCATGTACCTAAGTTTGCATTAATCTTCCCCAATGAGGGTACCACATCAGTGTGGCAGCTATAATCAAGGTCACTACTTAGTGAAGCTTGTGGGAGTCTATATTCTTTCTTCAGGATCCATCCCCTTTCTGCAGGGGCCAAACCAACAAATTAAATAGAGATACAAGCAGGTCTATCACCTCTGCATCCTTTAGATCTTTAAGATTGCAACTAATTTCCACCATCCTCTTCAGGATGCAATACCGTTTTTGATTATTTTATTGGCTTGAAAGGAGGCAGTGTCAGAGGTTTCCATGTGGTCTTCCTCACTGTGATTTCTGTAACCCCTTTGGCCAAGGACCTAATATGGGTCACTCCAACATCCAACTTTATCAATCCCAACTATTCATTTAAAGACTGAAAAATATGACCACCAAGGTTTGTGTATCCAGTGAACCCAATATAGCCAGAATTTGACCAGGACTCCACTTAAAGCCTGAGCCCCAAACACCCCCCAGCTCTAACTACACGGTGGGGGGTGGGTGGGAATGATAATACTTCTATCTCTAGTTATCAATGCCAACTTGGACCCTATGTCCGATGGACCTCAAAATTCCCAGATGTTCCTCTTTCTCTAGCATACAGACTCAATGGCTGTAGGTCCCTTTGAAAAGGGGGTTTTATTTGCTATGGTATTGCAGTGAACTTCCACCTGAGGACCTGACCAACTCTTTTGTAAATTGATTCCAGGCTTGAAAATGGGCTCATTTCTGAAAATTGGACAAGAGAGTGTGGCTTTTATTAGTAAGTCTACCTCAGCCTTCTGCTCATCCATTCTTGCTTTTGTTTACATATATATGTATGCTCATCTCTTTTGCCCCAAGGGATGCTGTGTATTATTAACCACCTTCACCTAAGGGCTCAAACCTTAGTTGTGCATGGCTTTGAGCAAATGATTTTTGTGGAGCCCTGTCTATATAATTTGGTTTAAAATCTGTTAAAAAAAATTCATGAACCCATGTACAGTGATTTATCAATGAAGATTTAGAATAATGAGAAGAGGTAATTACATATTATTTTCCTGTCCAATCAGTGCATGTGAAGATTCTTTGTAGTGTCCAGAAACCATCTTTTTGTGTTTAGGTCCAGGAATGATCTCTTAATATTCTGTATTCTCAAATGCACCATTGCTCATTAACTTTGTAAACTGGCACCACAAGAAAAAGGTCGTAACACTGTTATTAATCACAGTGCCATTGCTCTTCAGACTCCATTCATTAGCACTGAAACAACAAAGACCTTCTTGCTTTTGGCCTGCAGTTCCTTCATACCATTAATGCTGATTACATCATCACTTATTATCCTGCATCATCTTTTGTAGTTTCCATGAATACTGGCTTCCGATGACTCTTTTCAAAGTTGTTGCTATGCTTGATTGATGAGAACCGCAAACTCAAGTCTTACCCAGAATATGCAAGAAAATGTAAACAATAACTTGTTTTTTAGTCAACTTAATCATTGGAGTTTTATAGCAAAAATGTAGAATAACATATCTTCCAACCATGTATTCTTGAACTCTTTAGGCTGCATTCACTGCATTCCTATAATGTGATCTCTTTTAACATTGACTGTTACCACTGTCTCCCACACACTACCACTAGCAAGGAGGGTAGTGAGGGACCCATGGGTGGAGGGACTGTTGGGTAGAGTGAAAAGAATAGTCTTATTTGCACATGAAATGTCTGTCCTTCATCTGGCATGGCTTAAGTGTGACCCATGTCAACCTGAGGCAAAAGAGGACATCAATGAGAAGGAGCCATTGGCATCACAGACCAACAGTCTCAAAAGCCCTCAAAAGAGATAGGTGCAATCACCCCTGTAGAACTGCCTGAGTCTGAAAAGGGAGAATAACCACCCTGAAAGCAGACAAGAGGGCACACAGAGTAAAGGACGCCTGAAACCATATAACTGCCACTGAGTGCTGTCAACAGAGGCAGTACCATGGCCAAAACATACATAGATGAGAAACACCACATGGGCCCACATGTGGTTCAATCCCAAGAGTCAGCAGAAGACCACTTGTAGTGCAGAGCCCTGAACCTATTCTGTGTCCAACATGAGAAGAGTCATTCCAAAATCAGCATGTCAGAACAATTCAGGCAGTCAAGTCTTGAATGATCCATTGATGTGCTGGAGCTAAGTACCAGCTCATGACAGCCAATAGTCAGCATCTATCTATCCCTAACTCTGGATTCAGTGACATCATATTAGTATTTTGAAATTGGTAACAATGAGAGTATTTATAATACACCTGGGAATTGGCAAATGCTACATGTTTTTTGTATGAAACAGCTTGTTGACAAACATTTGCCAGCACACCACTGATATGATCCCATGAACTAAATACTGTGCTGACCAGGAGACACTTACCCCGCTGGCCTCCTGGAACTGGGGCATGGCCACAGGGCTCCAGAACAACCCCATGAGCATGAGTTCCTGAGCTTGTTGGGGCATCTATCTGGGTGATTCCACATGCAGGGTAGGGGGTCAGAGGTCTCTCCATGGGGAGAAATAAGAACTGGAACACATAAAGGCCCTGAACTAGGCTTGGGGCATCCCACTTGGAGGGAGACTTTTTAAATTACCAGGAAGGTACTCCAAAGCATGGGGACCATGACAGGGCCTCTGCTTGCTCACATCTAATGATGATAATAATCTCCGTAATTCTCAACTGGTCAGGCTCCCTAGGCTGTCGCTCCAGCTGGTTTGTTTTGATATACATGACCCCTGGTTTCTGGCAGTGAAGCACCGCCATCTGACCTCCACACTGCAGTGCACTGTCATCCCCATTGCTATCAATGAGACAAGTTCTGGGAGACAAATTCTCCCACCATCAGCCCTGGCTTACAGAGGAGTGTATCTGAACTTGGCTGGTGGCCCCTTCACCAGCGAATTCTTTATGGTCTTGGTGAATGATGCGTCCTCGGTAAAACATGATCTGATGAGTCTTCTGGCCTCGTATAATATATGCAATATTGTATGTCCAGCATGTCCACTTTTCCAACCCTTTATGTAATATCCTTTTCTAATGTATGTGCTGGCAACTCAGGCATCTCAACCTCAATCATGTGGGGCCATCCTTTTTTTTTTTTTTTTGCCAGTGTCTAGGAACCACCCTGGTAGTAAGTTTGCATCATCCCCTAGAGCCCTTCCTAGGATGTAAAATTGTATATCCCAAGAGAATGCCCTCAAGTCAATAAACTCACTGTAAGTTACCAAAGAGACTAGTTCTATTATAGTTTTCAATTGTTTGTTAACTGACTTTAGCTGTTCATTATCCATCTATAGGGTGTCAATGCAATTTAATAACAACAATCCAGTTCAATTATCTTTGTATTTATCATTCCCCCTGTTCATTCCAAACTCCTGAATAACTGCACTGCACCAATGGATTTCAATCCACCAGTACACTATCCAGTTCACTATCAGTGAAAGCATAGTCATGCATCACTTAATGACAGGGATGAGCTCTAAGAAATGTGTCATTAAGCAATTTAATCATTGTGTGAACCTCATAGAGTGTACTTTTATAAACCTAGAGGTACAGCCTCCAACATACCTGGGCTATATGGTGTAGCCGTAGCCTATTGCCCTTAGGCTACAAACCTGTACAGCATGTTACTGTACTGAATGCCATAGCAACTGTAACGCAATGGTATTTATGCATTTAAACATATCTAAACATAAAAAGATACAGTAAAAATATATCAAAGATAAAAAATGATAAACCTGTATGGGTCACTTATCATGAATGGAGCTTATAGGATTGGAAGTTGCTCTGAGTGAGTGAGTGGTGAGCAAATGTGAAGGCCTAGGACATGACTGCACTACTGTAGACTATAAACACTGGATACTTTGCTACACTAAATTTATACAAAAAAAATTTCTTTCTTCAATAAATTAGGCCGGGCACGGTGGCTCACGCCTGTAATCCTAGCACTCTGGGAGGCCGAAGTGGGTGTAGCGCTTTAAGTCAGGAGTTCAAAACCAGCCTGAGCAAGAGCGAGATCCCGTCTCTACTATAAATAGAAAGAAATTAATTAGACAATTAATATATATAGAAAATATTATCCAGCCATGGTGGCGCATGCCTATAGTCCCAGCTACTCAGGAGGCTAAGGCAATAGGATTGCTTGAGCCCAGGAGTTTGAGGTGGCTGTGAGCTAGGCTGATGCCTCCGCACTCACTCTAGCCTGGGCAACAAAGGGAGACTCTGGCTCAAAAATAAATAAATAAATAATAATAATAATAAATTAACCTTAGCTTACTATAACTTTTTTACTTTATAAACTTTTTAATTTTTTAAACTTTTTTACTCTTTTGTAATGACACCTTAAAACGCAAACACATTGTACAGCTGTACAAAAATATTTTCTTTATGTACTTATTCTGTAAGCTTTTTTCTATTTTTCATTTTTTTACTTTTAAAAATTTTTGTTACACCCGAATTTTACCACACTTACAAAGAAGAACTAGTACCTATCTTGCAGAAACTATTCCACAACATCGAGAAGAACGGAAACCTCCCAGACACCTTTTATGAAGCAAATATTACTCTGATACCAAAACCAGGAAAGGATGCAACAAAAAAAGAAAATTACAGACCAATATCCCTAATGAATATAGATGCAAAAATTTTCAACAAAATCTTAGCTAACCGAATCCATTTTTATATTAAATCTTTTCAACAGTATTTTACCTACTGTATCTTAGCATTTTAGAACTAGAAGAGACTCTAGAAGTAATCTTATCTACTTTGATCATGAGATCAAACTTTTCTCAAATTTTTCTCTTTACAAATGAGAAAATGAAGCCAACAGTACCCATGGTCATAACTGGGAGTTCTTGCCACTCAAACAGAACCTTCCACTATGCAAGACTATCTCTAATTTCTGTCTTCAAAGAGACACTCTTGAGTTGACAGGGAAAAACAGCAGAAACTAACCTCCATTCAACCTTTACAAAGACTGGTGCAATTAGCAGCACCCCTTTCATTTGTATTGCCATGGTAAATGAGCAGATGTCAATAGAGTATCAGGTAATGTAAGGCAAAGAATTCTGCTCCTCTGAGGAAGGAAACTCACTGGCAAATGTGGTCAAATGGTTACATTTTCTTTCTTGTTAATGATTTTTCTGTTTTAGAATATTTTGAAGCTGGAAGTTAAAAATCTTTTTTAGCAGCATTGCTTTAGGTTGTTAGGGATGTCACCAAGACAGCATTTTACAAGGCACCTACACAGCCTTCTGTTTCCATGTGGAAAAAAAAAAAACTGCAAGAAGCACAATAACATTTTAAATTCTTTCCAAGTGTTACAAAACTAGGAAAAAAGAGAACAGTTTTAGTTAGCTTCTTAAAATGTGGTGAGAAGATTAAAATGGCAACCCCTTTATCAACTAATTACTAAGTACATAGTTTAAATAATTTTTCACCTATTAAGATTCACAAGATGGTTGAGAAAACAACTAGAGAAATTGCGGTAGAAAACTAGGATGTTTGATTCATGATCTAGTATTGAATTAAAATAATACAGTAAAAATATCTGATATGTCAAAGAAGAGTTTTAGGTTGATTCCCCTTTTGTGATATTCTGGGTGAGTGAAGGGGCCAGAGGAGATAACTCAATGTAACTGCCAAATCTTAATGACAGCTACTTTAAAAAATAAAGTTCTAGTGTAAGTCAATAATGCTTGGCTTGGGTTTTATTGACTTTTACACAGTATTACAAGAAAAACAATTATGGGCTTTGGCTGAAACACATCTAGAGAGAAAAAAAGATCTTTTACTGCTTGTCTCAATGTTATGGACACACTTTTTAAGACTATATACTGGTGGGACTGCAAAAGCTGCTGGGATGCTAAGATTCTAAGAATACTGAATTCCAGTCAGCTCTGTAAAATCAATGGCAGTTTACAAAGTATTTACATACTTCCCTCAACAGAGCTCAACTAAACCACTTAAAACTAACTCATGTAGAAAGAAACTGTGGTAAAAAAAGTGGATGTCTAACTTCCAAAGTAATGAGGTGCAGGTGCTCCAATGTAGCAGCTTTGGGGGTGGATTAACTCAGGATAAGTTACTCTGCACAACTATTTCAAGTTTTTACCTTTCTCTAAGATCAAACCCTGTCTTACCTTTTTTTTTTTTTTTTGCTTGATTGGAAATATTTCCTAACTATTCAATACTTTTATCCATTTATTTAACAAACATATACTGAAGTTGATTATGTATCCAGTACTACGTAAGGTTCAGAGACTATAAAAATAAATATAGCTCATGTAGTTAAGGAGCATGATGTCTACTCAGTGAGACAATTTCATAAACAGAAAATTATGAGAAGTTTGTTGATAAGAAGTGTTCCCAGGCCGGGCGCGGTGGCTCACGCCTGTAATCCTAGCCCTCTGAGAGGCTGAGGCAGGAGGATTGCTCAAGGTCAGGAGTTTGAAACCAGCCTGAGCAAGAGCGAGACCCTGTCTCTACTAAAAATAGAAAAAAAGTAATTGGCCAACTAAAAATATATAGAAAATTATTAGCCAGGCATGGTGGCACATGCCTGTAGTCTCAGCTACTTGGGAGGCTGAGGCAGAAGGATTGCTTGAGGCCAGGAGTTTGAGGTTGCTGTGAGCTAGGCTGACGCCATAGCACTCTAGCCTGCAACAGAGTGAGACTCTGTCTCAAAAAAAAAAAAAAAAACCAACCCAAGCAGGATAGTAAATACAAAGCAAGTTACACTGAAGTACATCAAAATCAAAGTGCTGAAAATTAAAAAAAAAAAAACAAACTTTAAAGCAGTCACAAAAAAAAAAAAACACACTATACACAGAGTAACATTCATCTGAATGACCAACTGCTCATCAGAAACAATGGAGATCAGAACAATGTTTTTAGAAAATACAAGTATTGATAGGTAAAGGAGATTTGTGTGCAGTTACTCTCAAATAATTCACAAAAAGAATACACAGAAAGAAAATGATAATGTGAAGGAAGTAAAGTATTTATTAGAGGACATAGAAAAAAGATATATGGGAATTCATTGAACTACTCTTGTGACTTTTCTGTATGTTTGAAATGACTTCAATATAAAAAATTATAAAACAGATGAATATAGATACATGTGTTATTCTACACACAAATATTTTCTAACTGTCCAATGATGGAATCTAGAAGTAGCAACTCAGTAGCAAGGAACACACCTGGTACCCCAATCTTGGTTCCTAAATACCATTCCCTAGTAAATAGGGAAAAAAAATCAGTGCTCCTTGAAGAAATAGTTGAAGGTTGAAGTAGGGAAGGTACAAGATGAGCCTGGAACACCTCATGTTGTCAGAATAGGAAGTGCTCAAAAAATGATGTAGGCATGTTGAAAAGATACAGAAGCCAACTTAAAGGAGTTCCCAATTGCCAAACTCAAAACAACTTGAGCAACAAAATTACTGTAATGGATTATAGGCCAGAGAATTAAATATCTGAGTCCTTACTAATATAACTAACTAAATAAATAAATGTTTAAAAAAAGGTACAGCTCAGCCTTACAGTAAAATTCCAGTTTATAAATGTGGAAGAAAAGAGGGAAATAGAAAATCAATGTTAGGAAGACATAATAATTATTGCAGGCAAATCCCACCAATGGTTGGTAAGATTCTTGGCAAGAGATTTGCATAGTTTCAGAGTATCCCCCCCCCCAGGATATTTATTAATTAAAAGGAGGAAACTGGGAGGAACCTGGCACATACTGTTTAACTACTAATTTGCATAATAACGTCTTATACACCCTCATATGTCAAACTGAAAGGGCATACTGATTTTACAGTATTCTTAATATACACATGTGTACACAAGCATAGTAAGGAGAAAGGGAAAAACAAATACAAAATGGGAGTGGCAAGGAAAAACTCTGCAGTTGAACTAGAAACTGGAGGTATCAGTATGAACTTAACAATTTCTAAAATAATATTTATTATATATATATTTATATATAAATGTGTGTGTAGCCTTCTTTCTCTGCCAGCAAAAAGGACCTAGGACCTGTGATATCTCAGGAGCAATGAGCATATCTAGTTCTCAAATCTTTATTTCTAAATACCACTCCTTTTAAAAGGAACTAGGTTCCTCCAGGAGAAATGGCTGAGACAGAGAACGTACAAAATGAGTCTGAAATGTCTTTTTTGCTAGAAAGTAAAGTTCAAAAAGTGTTGGGGGGTATATCAAAAGGACACAAGAACCAGATTTTTCATTTGGCTCCCCCAAGCCAAATCTTAGATAATTTTAACATCAATATAAATACAGTTAACAGATAATCCTCTGAATAAAACAGAAATCTATGAGTCTATACTTAATTTTTTTTTAATCTGGCAAAATAGAGCTGTTAATTTAAATGACATTTGTAGGTAACACTTTATCAAGCAAGGCAATGATTTGAAAGGCAGACATAATTAAAATACAATCACATGGATGGTAGATGATAGATAACAACAAGAGGATGATTCCTTACAGTAAAATGCTGAGAAATGTGGAACATGTAGTGAAATTGAAAAATCATCATTTTGCAGCTATCATAACAAAAATTGGTTTGGGCAAGAATTATCAAGGGAGGGGAAAAGAAGATGTTTGTTAAGGAGCAAAATACTTCCATAATCTTAAAATACTTTTTCACACATTGCCTATTAGTTGCAAGTGAAAAAATAACTATACAGTGAGGACATACAGCAATACTTTAACCAAAGTACTGACTATTTTTGTTATGGAGAACTGATCTTCATGGTAAATAAATATCACCTGAAAGCAGAGATCTTATTTATCTTTGTATCTCCACCATCCATCTCAGTATCTGATAATTTTAAAGAATTTGTTGGTTGAATGGATACTACCTTCCTAAATTGTAAGATGCTAGGTCCTAGATAATGTCTTTATTCGTCTGTTTCCCATCTCCAACTCCAAGAATAGTGAAGACACAAAGTATAGTAGTTAAAAGAAAAATGAATTTTTACACTAGGTATACAGTATTTGTTCCTAAGTTATGTAATATTCCATATACTCGCCTCAACCAAATTTTCAAAAGTAAACATTTTCAAAACATTTTAACAGTATATTATAAAACCAGAAAAATTAGAATCTAAAGAATCATTCCAAATATATATTTAAATACTAACTTTGAAAAATCTTATATCTCCAGATATTCTACAAAAGGAAAACCTCGAAAATAAGTTGAATAATAAAATTTATGGATACACTGAGGTTAGAACCCAACTTTATTGTTACAATCAATTTTTATTTACAGAATATAAATCTCTTCAAAAAGATACATTCCTTCATTTAATCAATGGTAAAAAGCCTTATTAAACAGAAATAAAGCCCAAACATCACTTATATTTGAACAGAAATACAAACAGCTTCATTAAAAGTTTATGAACACATAACAAAAATGTATTTTTACTTAAGCAGTTACATGAATGACGCTGTTTTTAATTTTCTTCACTGGCAACCCCATTTTATCCACAGAACAAATTTTACTTAAATTAACAGCAGTAAAAATGTAAAAATTAAATTTTAAACATGAAAATATGAAACAAAAAAAACAGGAAGTATCTTCATTACCAAACAGATTAACAAATTCTCAGACACTCAGATACTTTCTGAGGCATATCAAAACACCTACATCAAAAGTTGCATTCATTTGAGAGGTATCAATATATTTTCAGTGCTGAGACTATCTGTAGCACTTACAGTATATACAAAGCAGCATCATACTACTATGGTTCACATTTGATAAACACAAATTTAAGCTTTATGCCACAATTTCCCAATTCAACATACAGCTAACGCAATGACAGTTACTCATTTCATTTTCTTCTTCTGAAAGTCAATAAGAACATTACTATTTAAACACATGGAATAATGCCATGTCTTCTTCCTTATAATCACAGTTTAGTTTAAAAATTAAATACTTGATATCATGGAAGCCTGACCTAGCTGTACAAAAGCTCTGAAATAGAGTACAGTCAAAAACTTTCCTCTTTGCAGATGCCATTAATTTATAGTCACTTTAGTACAGATAAATACAGGAAACTACTTCCGATTACTGGACAATAAAAATTTCAATGTGTCACTACCTGTAAGTAAGTAGCAAGCACACCACAACCACAACCATGGTAAGTTAACACTCTCATCTCCTCCACTGCCTTTTGGGGGTCTTTTCCAGGCCACAGGAGCTAGTTTACGTAGATACCATTGGGTTTCAACCTATCTCTGAAAGTTTCTTCATTATAAGTTTTGAAATTTAACTAATGGAATGCCTGCAATTCCAATCAGCCAGTTCTTTTCTTATTCTTCACTAATTAGTTCAAATACAATATGTAATGTTTCCAATTTTTATAAACATAGGTGTTGTATTAAAATGATTAATGATATTCTAAATACCATTAATGGGTAATAAGTTAACAAAAATCAAACTAAGAGTATTTTAGAGAGTAATTTTTTCATAACTAGAAAAGCATATGGTAGCGTGGCCAAGCAGTCTAAGGTGCTGGATTAAGAAAAACTACAGGATTCATAATGAACACAGATATGATATTTTAACCCTGCTATTTTATAACATCAGTAGTATAGTAAATGCATAAAGTACAGAAAAGAGAAAGAAAATTTCAGGAGAGAAACCTACTAAAAACTTGAATTTTAGATGCCTCAAACACAAGAGTTTACGGTGACTATAAGCACTATCGTCATTTTTTCCATGCCAATAGTTCAGATCCATTCCATTTCAAATTATAATCCATAGTTCATTCCATTTCAAATTATAATCCAGAAATGAAAATTTTCAGCATAAAAACTCTGTTCAGAAAAATCTAATTCATTTATGTAATATATCTTCTTAATTTCAGCTTTCAAATATTTAAGTAATACAAACCCAAGTATTTTCTTTTATAGCAACATATTTATAGATTGAGCTTCAAAGATGGAGGAAAATTCATTTAAAATAATTGATACACTTTTCTGTCCAAAGATATCACACCCAAGACATGACACTGTAATCACACAAGTGGGTATGAAAAAGAGAAATAAAAAGATGGCTCAATATAACTAATGTCTTCTTTTGAAAAAGAATCAAAAACAGATTGCCTTAATACATAACTAAATTCCCAGTAAAAGGACATTCTAAAATCTAATGAACTAAAGAAAAAAAGAACAAATCAATTTTGAAATAAAGATAAAGCTGCTTTACCACATACTTACAACTCTTTTTCCTCTGTGCATAATTACTAGCGTTTGCCTTCTGTGTAAAATAGGGCAAGTTGCTGCCCAAAACAAAACTCTCCTAGCATAGAGCACTGTTAACTTCATCTATCAACTGAATGACTGATTAGTATTAAAAGCCTAAGTTTATATCACTTTGGAATGCAGTATAAAATGCTTACTAAAAGCAATTTAAAGAAGAAAATAAAACTGATAGTATTTTCATTTATAATATGAAGAAAACAATTCATAAAATGGTATCAAAGGCTTCTGTATTATGTAAAAAAGAAGTACCTGTATCACCGGAAAAGTGAAGGTCTTTAATTTTTGACAGCGTGGGGGAAACTTTTTTTCTTTCAATCTGTAAACTTTAGTAACATACTTATGATGTTAAATATTTTTAGTTCAGCAAAAACTAAAAATAGTTGCCATTAAAAGATTACTTCTGTCTTTTACAATCTTATAATGAACAACTTTAAATTTAGAAAAGTCATCTGAGATATGCTTAAGATGAAGTAAGAGCTATTATTTGTCATATCTTTTGTATATATGGGATTTAGATTCACATCGAGATATATAAAATTTCAAGGTCTTTTTGGTAGAAAAATGTTAACAACTCTGAAAATAGGAAAAGGTAACACTTTAGTTTGCAACCATTAAATTATACCTTTAATTTCCTTTAGCATAGAATCATGACTCAAAGAATGGAGCTCTTATTAATGTAACAGTGTATAAATTCAATGTTTCCAGTAATATTACCTCACAAAAACTAATGGCTAACTAAAAATGAAGAAAAGTTTTATTAGGCACTGAGAGGCTAAATAAATAAGTACTCACATTAACCAAAGCTGATAAACCCTATTTCCAGTTCCTGTGATCTCACTGTGCAGCCAGAACTGTTGGCTATTTCCAGTCTAAAACCAACAAGCTGGATCATTTCCTTACAGAAAAATTTCTACAAAAGGGAAGAGAATGCAAAACAATACACAATCTCATATGCAAGATACAATTCACACTAATTTACAAATTTTTATTTACACTGTTTTATATACATTCCAGGCAGACCTAGTTGATGAGTTTTGTGCTCATACTGATCTCAGATGATCATGTGAACAATATGATTTACTACCACATCTCTTTGATTTTCCAGAAAATGGTGGCAGCACGGGGTTAGGAGGAAAAAAATCATCACTGGTCAGGTAAGATCATATAAGTATGAAAGGAACAAAAGGAAAGAAATTGTGGAATTTTGCTTGTTAAAGCATCCAGGCCACTATGGTCTACTGACTAACACTGAATATACATGAATGCCACTTCTAACAGCCATTTTAATATTTACAAAATGAGTTCTACCAGTTGAGTTATTAGGTAAGGCATTCAAGTTCCTTAGCTTAACACGAAAAAGGCAACAGATATCTCAGCAAGCCACAGGACAAATTTTAGAGGGCTGATTTTACAGTGCTGTTGAGATTTACCTTTCTTTAGAATCCCATAATTGATCATTAAAAAGGGAAGCAATTTTGAATCCTATTGCTAACCTACATGAAGATCCCAAAAACCTATACAGGAAGTAGGAGTATCACAACACTCAAAATCTAGCAAAGAGTGGGGGCCACAGATTAAATATCTTACTTTGTTCCCAAGATCCACTGCATACTTCTAGGGCTAAGTATGCACCACCTACTGGACACTTTTCTAGTAACAAGAGCACTTAGCTTATAGCAGATTTCTTCATAGGCCAATTACTAAATGCATGCAGCTTTTATTCCTGGTTACATTCACTTCTATATACCCTCTCTAAAACACGATAGCGTCAAAGCTGGCAGCTATGCACAGTCTACCAACAATGGTTCGGTGAATCTCTATTCAAAATAGTTTGAAGAATATGGAGTAAGGTAGAAGAATTATATTCTCTCCTCCCATAGTTCTACAGATATATACTGTTGCACTTTAGAAGGCAGAAAGCAAAAAAAAAAAAAAAAATTCATGAGTATTATGTATTCTTCATCGTTCTATGAAAATGTTCAACCATAGATGAAAATTCCACCAAAAATAAGTTTCCAAGTTCACTCTAACATTATAAAAAGCTACTAATTGTTTAATTGGTTCCATTCATTTAATCAACTAGGCAAACTATTGATCTTACAGTAATATAGTTTATAAACACAAAAGTGAACATTTATAACATTGGGGAGGTAGAAACTAAATCTTGGTCTAACACTGTTATAGATACAAACACATTTTAAGATTCTACTTATGTAACTAGAATTTACCATTTGAAATGGCCTTTAAATGTTTCTACTTACTTTATTAGCTTTAACTATCTTGAGATAATCCAAGTATTTTAAAGCACTTGTCTGAGAATAAAAGTCATTTGGAATAATACATCAGACTCCCCAGAAGATTTTTTAGAGAATAAATTTGTGGCTGCATATTTTGAATATGCAGATCCAGTAAGTCAACTTTGTACATGGGCACTTATGTGACCAAAGTGCAAAGCTTATCAGACTAATTTTCTAAGTTAACCATGACTGCTCAACTACACACAACAGACTTCAAACCTTGAAACCTACTAATCTACCCCAAAGATCTAATTTCTTTCCATATAATAATTGCCTCCCTCTCACCCCTAAACAAAATTAAAAATACACTTCAAAATAGGAAAAATCAAAACAAACAGAAGCCCTTCTACCATGGCTATTTCTGCTTAATTCACATTTGTCACATTTTAAGTGTACAAGATCAATGTCCTACATGTTCCTTATTCTTTTAATTGCCTCAACGTATTACTCTGAACTTCTATGTATCAAGTAATTATTTGCTATCACTCTTTAGACATGGAACCAACCTAAAACATAAAATTAAACCATAAGGAATGAGTCTGGACAGGTAAAAAAAAAAAGAATTAAATCTAAATGATATTTTTGTATTTCCAAGTATGATAAATTTTGTATTTTTTTCAAAAATTAACAATACTAGTGACCATTTAATAATCAAAAACATAGACTATCTCAGTAAGTAAAACAAAATTTTTGGTTAGAAACAATTTGATATAGTAAAATTTTAAAAACTAAAACTAGTTAACTATAGTGACCATATTTAGCATTTCAAACATTATTTAATACAGGTTTTGGTAGCATTAATTCATACTTATTCCAAGATTATACGGTAAATATTTATATTTATACTGCCAGACTATGTAGAGAGAGGGGGATTTAATTCTACGTCATATTCCCCCAAAAAGAAATGCTTTCTAATATTCAGTTCAACAAGATGTACCACCAACAGAGACAGTAGATGTATTTCACCCAGCTAAACAGATATTTTTATATGAACATCCTAAGTTATCTACATCAGTCAACAACTAGCATTTTGAGAGTAAATGATTCATTTTACTTACAGTGCATCAAGATAAAAAGGTTACACTGAACTAGAATGTTTACTAAAATTAATCCTGTTAAAGTAAAACATTTAAAAATTTCTCTGGAACATTTTCGTTGCTTACACTCAAAAATCAGGTGAAAGCAGTCACAGAATCACGTTGAATTTATAATAAATAATTCACATATAACAGAGATTAAATTATCAAAGAAAGGCTTAAACTGACATCTTTATACCTTTTGCAGATTTAACAAGTTTCTAACCCGCCACATACTGATAGCAATAGGTATATTTCTTGACATCACTCAGTCTATTTAAAAAACAGATCGATTGTTTAGAGGCATAATTTGTAAAGCAAGATAACCAATTAAATAACAGAATTTTAACAAATATTGGCTTTTTGGAGTTTCTTAAGAAAAGATTCACAAGTACTGCTCAGCTACTTGTGAATAATGAAATCTCTTCTTTACTCAGGCACTTTTAACGCAGTAACCTCAGGCTTCATTTTAAAGTATTGGTTAAAACGAACAATTGCATACCTAGTGACAAAAGAGAATAACAAAAATATTAGTCAAAGCTGAAAAACTTAATCCTTCCTTTATTTCCACTCACTCTGCTGGTTTCTTAAAAGTTGATTTTTAAGGGATGTATTTTTAGTTTATTGCACCACCTACTGGACACTTTTCTAGTAACAAGAGCACTTAGCTTATAGCAGATTTCTTCATAGGCCAATTACTAAATGCATGCAGCTTTTATAATATAATGTTTGACTAAAAACAACAGCAATGTTCCCTATAAGTTCTAAATGTTAATCCAAAAAAAAGTAAAGACAAATGTAATGTATATAATAAAATTTAACTTACCCAAGGAAATCAAACTCAATAGTGGAGTATTTGGCTTGAATCAAAGCCCATAATCCCCAAAAGAAATGAGAAGCCTTAAAAGAAGGAAAGAAAATCAAGAATTATGATGCTTTTCTTTACAAATGTCAATTTGTTAATTCTATCCTCTTCATCAACTCCATACACACTACTTTCTTGCTGCTCTCTTCATATAAAATATCTAAAACTCAGATCAAACTGAAATGTACAGTTACTACATGGCTCCAGATCACTTTTGTCCACACCAGAGAGCTATGGTAAATTATAAGCACTTAAAAATGGAGTCCCAGTTCCAGTGACCTGCTTTGTATAAAGAAGAGTTTAGCATCAGCACTCATAGGTATTGGCTAAGTGTTTTTCATGATTATGACTACTAACAGGCTTTCCTGTAACACATTATCAAAGGCCTTTGTTTTCTGACATAAAAATATAAGCGAAAAAGTGAATCTCAATCTCAGAAATAATATATTTAAAATGTAAAAAATGTTCTAGGAGTGACAAACATCTGAAAATAATTTTGTTGGTAACCAACCACATCATAAAGTAATACAACTTTACTTATGTCACAAAAATATAAGTCTTGGGACTTAAAGGGAAATTACTATGTAATTAGCAACCATAAAATAATTGTATGTGCTTTACAATCTACTTAACGGGAATTCTTTTCTTTTTTTTTTTTTTTTTTTGAGACAGTCTCGCTTTGTTGCCCAGGCTAGAGTGAGTGCCATGGCGTCAGCCTAGCTCACAGCAACGTCAAACTCCTGGGCTCAAGCAATCCTCCTGCCTCAGCCTCCCGAGTAGCTGGGACTACAGGCATGTGCCACCATGCCCGGCTAATTTTTTCTATATATATATTAGTTGGCCAATTAATTTCTTTCTATTTATAGTAGAGATGGGGTCTCGCTCTTGCTCAGGTTGGTCTTGAACTCCTGAGCTCAAACGATCTGCCCCCGCCTCGGCCTCCCAGAGAGCTAGGATTACAGGCGTGAGCCACCTCGCCCGGCCTACTTAACAGGAATTCTGATACCATTAATAAGTTTTCACTTCCCAAGAAATACTATTATAATTAGAAATATTGTCAATATAAAAAACAGTCTTAAAGGTAAGGTTTTTGTTTCAGTTAAATTCACTATAGAAATAGCAACAAAAGGTCTCTAAGAAAAAAGTACTCAATAGCTGTGACCTTAGCATTTTTAAAAAGCTAATTTGGTAGGTGAAGTAACACAGTGTACTAGAAAGAATTCTTAATATGAATTACAAGGTGCAGAAGTTCAAGTCCAGGCTCTATCACTAACTCCCTTTGTAATCTTTAATAAGTCACAAATTTTTAGTGTCACATCTATCATTTGTAAGATGGGAATAGTATTAGACGTTCAGTATTCTATGCTGAATATTTTTTCAAGATTAATGAAAATAATATATGTAAAAACAATTTCAATCTAAATATCTCTATTTTAAAAGTATGTTGCTATAAAGATCTCTACTTAAAAATACTACTGCACTTTGTTTTTGTCTTCCCCAAAAATATCACTGGGCCAGGCACGGTGGCTCACACCTGTAATCCCAGCACTCTGGGAGGCCGAGGTGGGTGGATCGTTTGAGCTCAGGAGTTCCAGACCAGCCTGAGCAAGAGACAGGCGCCATCTCTACTAAAAATAGAAAGAAATTACTTGGACAGCTAAAAATATGTAGAAAAAATTAGCCAGGCATGGTGGCGCATGCCTGTAGTTCCAGCTACTTGGGAGGCTGAGGCAGAAGGATTGTTTGAGCCCAGGAGTTTGAGGTTACTATGAGCTAAGCTGACGCCACGGCACTCTAGCCCAGGCAACAAAGTGAGACTCTGTCTCAAAAAAATAAATAAATAATTTTATACACACACACACACACACACACACACACACACACACACACACATCACTAACAGCTACTCTGGAGGCTGAGGTGGAAGGATGACTTGAGCTGAAGGAGTTCAAGGTCAGCCTGGGCAACATAGCAAGATTCTATCTCTTTAAAAGAAAAAAGAAAAATCACTAACAGGATATATAACTTCCTATGAAACAATATAGTAAAGACTGGATAGGTAAAGTCACATGCATGAAGCATAATGGTTTAAAAAAAATTGGCTTCTAGTGTTACAGCTCCTTTAGAGAATTTGTCCAGCAGGTTTTCCAGTCCTTACCAAAATACCCCACACACAGAGAAAATTTTAAAATAAACAAAAAACTGGGCTCTACAGTATGGATTTGAGCAACTTAACGTGTCTTTGTTTCCTCATCTGTAAAAATATATTAATAGGTAATAATAGTATCTACACATCACATATACCAAGTATTCAATACAATATTAGTTATTGGTATTATATGAAATTGGAATGATAAAAATAATAAAGAGTTTCAAAAATGGTCTTCTTTCTACCTAAGAAAGCAGCTTAGGTATTGAGAAATAAATTATGAGATTAGATGATTTTGTTCTTTTGAAAGTCTAAATCAGAAATTCTTAAAAGTAGTCCATGAACCCAGAGGTGGTTTCTGAAGCCCAAAACTATTTTCATAATAATACAAATAAGTCACCTCCAGTTTTTACTACGTTAACATATACATTGATGGTTCAAAAGCAATGGTGGGTGAAGCTACTGGTTCCTTAATGGAAGCCAAGGCAGTGGCAGCAACTATACTAGTATAATAATGGTCTTATTCTTCACCATCACCACACTCAAGAGTAAAAGCTAGTCTTACTAAAGAATGTCCTTTATGAAGCTATTAAAACTATTAATTTTATCAAATTTCTACCCTTGAGTACATGTTGTTATAATATTCTGTGGGACAAAAATAGGAAGTCTAATGTATACAATGGTTATCTCAAGAAAAGCATTTAGGTAATTGAGCTGTGAGTTGAATTAGCACATTTTTAATGGAATACCATTTTTACTCGGAAAAATGACTGATATACAAACTAGATTTATCAGACTTGGGTATTTGGCAGACATTTTCTTAAATATAAAAAAGATAACTTGTCATTTCAATGAAAATAACTGACAATATTTGTTGCCAATGATAAAATTCAAGTTTTCACCCTAAAATTAGAACTTGAGAAAAGTTGTATTTGATTCTGTGAGCTTAACAGCTTCTCAGTATAGTACTATAAGCTTTTCTGATGACACTGGTGGTGATATGAAATCTTTTGGTATCATATAGAGATGTGTCAACATTTGGGATATCTACACTACTCAATAAATCAGTATTTTCCAAATAACTAATAATGTTAAAATTATAAAATCAGGTACAGGCAATCATTCAAAGTATAAGATAAGCCAATATATTTTAATGTAATAGAGTAAAAAGTTAATTGGTATGTTTAGATTATACATTGCAACTAACCTTTAAGAAACTACCACTTGTTGAGTTTTGGTATAGTATCAAAAAAGAATATCCACAATTATCTGAAAAAGCAAAATACTTCTCTTTTCCAACATATGTGTGTGAAACTAATTTTTTCATGTATTTCAACCAAAACAATATATTGCAACAGTTGGAATGCAGAAGCAGATATGAGAATCCAGCTATCTTCTATTAAGCCAGACATTAAAGAAATTAGTAAAAGTGAAAATAATGCCATTCTCCTCAATAAATTGTTTTTTGTTTTGGAAAACAGTTATTCTTTTCATTCTAAAATATGGTGTTTATGTCAACATGTAATGAGATTATTTTAAATATATATATAATAAACATTTTGAGTTTTGTTTTAATTTCTAATATGATAAATATTGATAACTAACTCACATAAACAAAAGCTCATAGAGGTCTCAAAACTTTTTTAAAAAAGTATAAAGGGAAGATGGAAAACTTTGAGAACCACTAGTCTAAATCACCTTTACATATTTTAAGTGATACAAACTCATCTATGGATGATACTCTAATCTCTTCCTCCTACTAAGTTTGTTCTATAGTAGAAAAGACTAAGAAATTAGGGGCCACTGTGCCTTTTAAATACACATCAACCAAGCTCTTCTCGCCATTTTCTTTATTTCTGTTTTGTTTTGTTTTGTTTTGTTGTGTGTGTGTGTGAGAGAGAGAGAGAGAGAGAGAGAGAGAGAGAGAGAGAGAGAGAGAGAGAGAGAGAGAGAGAGAGAGAGAGACAGGGCCTTGCTCTGTTACCCAGGATAGAGTACTGTGGCATCATCATAGCCCACAGCAACCTCAAACTTCCAGGCTCAAGTAAGCCTCCTTCCTCAGCCTCTTGAGTAGTTGGGATTATAGGCATGTGCCACCACAGCCAGCTAAGTTTTCTATTTTTTATGGAGATGGGGTCTTGTTATGTTGCTCAGGCTGGTCTCAAACTCTTGATTTCAAGTGATCCTCCCACCTCAGCTTCCTAGAGTGCTAGGATTACAGGTGTGAGCCACTGCACCAGGCCTCTTCTCACCATTTCCAAGCAGAGTTGGTAAATGTATTTCTCAATCAATATTTATTCATATAGTGATATAAATTAACTAAGTGATTCTACACCAGAGAAGGATTATACATAAAACCTCACAAAAATCTCATTTTGGTAGGCAAAAATTTTTATAGGGTGAAAAGTGAAACATTTATTTATAACAATAGACTCTAAATAGATGAAGAGGAAAGGCAAGAAACAGCCCATTCATCATTTGCATTCCCAAAAAGGACAAGTAAGTCCAACTAAAATAATACATTCTGTGATTTACTTATACTATTTCTCTCACATTTGGAAGTTAGAGATATAAAAGCCTCTCTGTTAAAGGGCATTTTAATTTCTGGGCTACTCACCCCTGTTGCAAAGAAAAATTCAAAGCATCATATAAGTGAAACAAATAAATAAATCCCCAAACTGTTTTCAGAAAAATCCCTATGTAACTCTTAATATTTTACCAAAAAAGAACTCTAAATCTTCATACAACATGTCTAAATACTCCTCAAACCTTAACAAACCCAGTAGCAAAGAGCAAGACCCATCTCTATAAAAAAATAGAAAAAAATTAGCTGGGTGTGGTGGTGTGAGCCTATAGTACCAGCAACTCAAGAGGCTGAGGCAGTAGGATTACTTGAGCCCACGAGTTTGAGGTTGCAGTAAGCCATGATGATGCCACTGCACTCTACCCAGGACAACAGAGCGAGACCCTGTTTCCAAAAAAAAAAATTTAAAAATCCAAAACACTTAGTTTGCTACATGAATGATACGTTTTGGTGTAATAAGAACTTGGAAGTATATTCCCCCCTCCTTTTGAGAATGTGACATCATATCAGACCCCATATGTGAGAAATTGGGGTGAACTCCCCCTCTTCTCAGAAATGTTAAGTCACACCTTTTCAGAACCCATATACAAGTTACTGACCTCAACTAGTGGACTTCAAAGTACATATAAACTTAAGAGTTTGACATATTGAGAGCTTAGGCCATGACAGACTGCATTCTGTCATCCATTTTTTCAAACAGAAGAGTTCAGGCCTCAACAGGCCTTGGAGCTTTGAAGCCTCGCTCAACATGACCAGCACCACCCACTAGTGTTGAGGGACCTTAGGTGTCTTCATTCATCTACACTGTGTTGGTCAAGCCAGTTTCTCCCAAGAGACTGCTCATAAAAAGAGAGGCTTAATCTTTAATTAGACTTTATGTTCCACAGAGGCTGTTTCCATTGTAATTGAACTAGACTTTAATAATTTTGGAACTTACTTGCTATTTGGTTAAGGTACCTCCATTTATCAAGTGTATTCCCTGTGAGATTAGTTCAAATTATTCTTCCCTTCTTTAAGCACATGAATCTAAGGGAAAAATTTTTCTTTGTATGGCAATAATCTGTGTGAATTGCGAAGCCACACTTTGACCATCTCGTTATTTTCACCATACAACAGAATTGTATCACAAAAATCAATGAAAGAAAATTTAAAAACCAGTGGTAAATACTATCAAATGCTCTGGACAGATCAAGTAAGATAAGAACTAAAAAGTTTAAATTGGACTTAGCAGTTATGTCATTATTGGTAAGCGTTACCTGATATTTTTTTATAGCAGCAAGGGAAAAGACAGACTGCAATGATCTGAGAAGTGCATGAAAGATGATAAAGACTGAGGGTTTGCTGATATTTCACCCTGCATTCCCAATTATTTATTCATTCAAACACTTCAGATGTAGCAGCACATGCCGTGATTCCCCGAAAATAAGACCTACCCATAAAATAAGCCCTAGCAGGATTTATAAGCATTTGTGCAATATAAGCCCTACTCCGAAAATAAGACCTACTGATAGGCGAGGCTACGCATCGAATCTGCACAACCCATGCATTTCGTTGCGGAGTGGTAAAGACGATGAGCAGCCCTTCTCATCTGCCCCATCGTGACAGCTACTATCCCAGAGGTGACCAGAAAGGTGTGGGCAGCCCCACCCCACCAACAAGGTCAGCTCCCCCTGTCAGGTCCCGGCCATCCTGTGTGTGCTGCAAGCTGAGGCTTTGAGGGGAAAATAACACATCCCCTGAAAATAAGCCCTAGGGTGTCTTCTTCAGGAAAAATAAATATAAGACCCTGTCTTATTTTCGGGGAAACACGGTACTTAATATTATCGGGTGGGATGAAATTAAGAGTTGGTAAGAGCAGAAAGTAAACTTCCCACCTAAAAAAAAAGCTACAAAAAGGCCGGGCGCGGTGGCTCACGCCTGTAATCCTAGCTCTCTGGGAGGCCGAGGCGGGCGGATTGCTCGAGGTCAGGAGTTCGAAACCAGCCTGAGCAAGAGCGAGACCCCATCTCTACTATAAATAGAAAGAAATTAATTGGCCAACTAATATATATAGAAAAAATTAGCCGGGCATGGTGGCGCATGCCTGTAGTCCCAGCCACTTGGGAGGCTGAGGCAGAAGGATTGCTTGAGCCCAGGAGTTTGAGGTTGCTGTGAGCGAGGCTGACGCCACGGCACTCACTCTAGCCTAGGCAACAAAGCGAGACTCTGTCTCAAAAAAAAAAAAAAAAAAAAAGCTACAAAAAGTCTTGAAAAAGGAAGATAGAGCTAACAAAAGGAAAATTGGTAATCTTGGTGAGGGGGACTGGCGAATCCATGTGTGGGTAGTCTGCTAAATTCTGACATATTCTTTCTATTCTGAAGATAGCAAGAGGTCCTGATGCAAGAAATTTACACATCTTAGAAGAGAAAAGGCAAGAAAAGCACACTACAAAGGATCATCAGAATTTTGACAAAACAAAAAGAATTCAGACAAAAACTGGCTTAATAAACAAAGGATTTTTAATGGTTTCTTAACGAGGAAGAACTAAAAATTGGTATCAGAACTGAAGTGTATAATAAACTTACAATATACCCTTATGCAGAAACTAAGCATAATGTAAATTTAGAGGACATGCTAAATTATTTAGGAATATTATCAAAAAGGTCTTAAAGTTTTATGTCTCTATCAACTGTCCCTTATCCTTTTTCTATCTGACTTTCTATTGAATTTATGACATTTTATTAATATGAATATATTTATTACATATTTCATGGATATTCTTTTATTTTAAATCAGATTAAGTAAGTTTCCTTCCAATTCCAATTTGCTAAGAAACTTTCCATTGAAATGGGTGTTAAATTTTATCACAAAAAAGTTATTTTGTGATTTTATTTGCCATTTTATTTGCCATTCTAAATTATAAGCACTTTGAAAGAATGCATTGTTTTATTCCTTTTTTAAGCTACCCATCTACCTGACCTAGAGTAGCAATAAGTACTTAATATCTAATTAATGAATATTTATAAACGACTTGGTGATCAAACCAGAAACAACTATTGTTTCATACCACGTACAGATACAAACACAGTATCCAGAAAAAACTGTTAAAACATCAAAAGTTCGCACAGGAATCCAAGTCAGCTCTCTAAGAGCAAACAGTGCAACTGTTAACTAACAATCAAGGAAGTGTATGGTTTTATGTGGAAATTAATAAATCAATGCCTAAAGAACACGAGAAATTAAATAGGTATATGAAAGATACAAATTACAGCAATAATAATATTCCTCTTGTTAATGCAAAAACTGGCTAAATGATTCTGAAGTTCATTAAATGACCTAATGAGAAAGAAAATCCTTCAATTTCTCTACTTTAAGACCACGTTTAAATAGAATAAATAGAAACAGCAGGCATCCTAGGACCAGCTGGATAGCATGCCATTAATTGAACCAACAGTTCTACCAAAAATAGATATGAGAACAGCAGGTAAAGTCACATTTCAGCACACTCTATTACTTGAGATGTATTCTCAGTGACTCTGGGGATATGCTGCTCTCAAGACTATGAAAACAGTACACTTGTGAGCCACCATTAGGGTCTACTTATAAAGACAACATAGCAAATATTCCCCATGTCAATTGTATAAAAAATATGTTAAAACTAAAAAGTAGCAGCTAAAATAACTTTACCTATTATTCAATTTAATTGTCTAACACCTTAGTCAAAAGCTCATTCCAGTGCATCACGTTATTTTCAAAAGATAATTTAAATGAGATAGTTTCTTTAAAAAAATGCACATAAAGAGAAGTGAGTCTTAAAAATAAAAATAATAATAAACCATTAAAGCACCAAAGAAGCTGGAAGTAAATGCTTATGACAAGAAAGTAAAGAAGACAAAATATTGAATAAGCCATAAAAAACATAATTCTACTGGTCCTTCCAAGTTATTTTTATCATGATAACATTAGGATGTAATGATTAAATCTATGTGGAAAACCTCATTTCCCGTGAATCAGTCTTTGATTATATGTTTTTTTAATGTAAAGAACAAGGATACAGGAAATTGTTTCACACATTAATTCTAATCTTAACTACAATTCAGTCATTATTAAATAAGTAATTGTTGAATATCTACCAATGTCCAGATACTATTCTAAGGGTTGGGGATATAATAGTGGATGAAACAAAATTTTTGTCCTCAAAAGCAATGTAATAGAGTAACGTAAACTATAAGTAATCATGATTTTTCATTATTTTGAACAAAAATTCACAAAACTTAAAATGGGAAGTTGTTTTATAAGGTGATGAAAATTTAGAAACTTCTTAAATTATCCTAAGAATCTTTCACATTTTTACATTTAAACTTACCAATGCAAACTGATTGACTTGAATGAAGAGTATTTCTACCTCCTTTTCAGTAACTTCAGTCCCAAAGCCCTTATACTCTTTGTAGGCTTCAAGGTAAGAACGCAGCCACTGACTTTGTAGTTCTCTATCTGGATAGAGACTATAGTCCACATCACTCACACCTTTGGGGGAAAAAAATACACTGCAGATTTTAAAAACATACTATTCTGCATACCTTAATAATCTTTACCATCAACATTTTTTTCATTAAAAAATTAATCATTCTGTATTTCAGCTTAAATTCTAAGGCACATTACTATTGATCCCCATAATCAATTCTCATTCCTTCAATTTTTCCTCAAAAAAATATCTACATCAGCAGCTCTAAATCTGCATTTTAATAAGCACCTCAAGAAATTCTTAAACACACTCACATTTAGAGCATTACCTAAAACTGTGCCTCTAAAACTTTTTTTTGACTATGACTCATAGCAAGAAATACATTTTTACTGAGATCTTATATATACATAATTTTCACAAAACAGTATTTATCCCAACTATATCTTCCAACTCTGATATTTTCTATTTCTATTCTTTTCCATTCCTTGCTTTAAAAAAAAAAAAAAAAAACGTCATTACCCCACGAATTTGATTTCATAATCCACAGTTTGAAAAACCTAGAAGTCAAAGTTCATACTATTCTGCCTAGCATTGAAGGTTCTTCATAAGTTGGTCTAAATCTACCCCACTAGTCTTACAACCTTCTGTTCTTCCACATGTATTTTATATCTTGCGAAAATAAGTAACTCATCTTGAACTTTGTTCCCCTTTCCTGCAGTACCCTTCCTTCTCTTCTACTTGTATATCCAAATCCTACCTAACTTTGAAATTTTGGCTCACTTGAGTTTCCTTTCATATTCACAGCAGTGACCATCTACATTACTAACATATCTCATTACATGCACAGCTGGTTTTCCCTCCTGTAGATGAGATATATAAAAGTACATATAGCACATGTGTGGGGCTATGGTATATATTTATAATAATAAGCTTCATGGAAAATAATAATAGGAAACACTAATTAAAACATTTTTTGACTTATTTTCTAGTCCGGTAATCTGAAGTATATAAAAATACTCCAACACATAAACTCATGCAAATACAAATTCAACAATGAAAAATTCCTATTAGGTCTAAACCATCCAGGAAAATTTTCTAATCTTTAGTTTTAGAACGTTTCATGTTTCCAAATACACTCATATGGATTTTAAATTAACTCCCCTTACATCTAAAAAATAAAAAAACTAGTGATTTTAGATTGATTATAGACTAATAGGGCTAAAAATGACCAAGTTTTCAATATTCACAGCCAATGACACACACAAAAATTCTTGAGCTTTCTAGTGACCCAAAATTCCAAAAGCCTGAGTTTACAATGGAAGCAGCAAAGGCTTTTAAATCATAAAAAATTAGGTTCAAATTTTAGTTCTTTGTATTTTACTGTGCCTTTGGTGAATTACTTTCCATATCTGTAAACTAGGAATATTACCTGTGAGCTGAGGAGGAAAAAGAGATGAGATTTATGAAGCACCTTGCACTATGACAGATCTCAACAGAAGCCCCAATCATTCTTTTTCTCCTATGCATTATTTGCTGAGGGCAATTAAGGAATAAATTTTGGTCATCTCCTCTTTCTTCCAATAATTAACAAAAACAAAGAAAAAAGATCAGCAAGAAGGAAAAAATGTTGCTTCAGCTGATCTTCTTTAAAGAAAGAAAGAAGAAAAAAAAAAAAAAACCTCCAAAAATGTCATTTCAAAGTCAAATAAGTCACTCCATTAGTTAAGCCTTGGATTTTTTTACCTGCAAATTCATTGAAATGATTTCCAATATCATATGCCAGGTAGTTGTATCCAGAATATTCATAATCAATGAACTGTACATCACCTATGTGAGACACAAAAACAAAGACATTAAGAAATCACATACAAGATCAGAAAATCCCTATGCTATTTATAATTAAATAGCTTCCAATATTTTGTCTCATTGTACGTGCTTGGTTACATGCACTTCTGAGACGATACAGGGTAAGGCTGTGAATTTTATGGCAATGAGCTTTACAAAATTCAAATTATTGCTTTTGATCAACAGCTTCTTTGTGAACACTAATGTCCACTTTATTAAAGAAAAATGAAGGTATCGTCATTCTCAAATACAAACAAAAGCAAAATATGTCTCTCACCACAAGGGGGCATCAGTTACTTAAAAATTTAAGTGTAATTAGAAATGAAAACACTTATTGTTTGAAATTGTTAATAATCTATGTAATTTTTACAAAAACCTAATCTGTACTACACCAACAGTAAACTGACAAGCTTATCTACATGTGGAAATCAAATAAAAACTTTTAAAGACTTGAATTCCATAAATCTTGCAGTTATGCTATATAATACTATTTGCTGATCAACTTAATACCACTATTAGTTGCTATCACATTTTTACATTTTCCTTAAGTGCTCCATAACTAAAATTCCGTATCTGAGTAACATTAAGGTAGTGGTTTTATCTCTTAAAAACAGCAAAGGTATGGTTTCTTTTAACATTTATAAATTTGAGAAGTGTTTATATAAGTTAAATAGATTCCTATTCTAAATTATTACTACATACACATATGTATGTCATTATAATTCTCCAAAGGTAATCCTGTTCTCCCTATCCAAGAGATATACTCTTACTTGGGAACTTTTAATTTTTGAGTTCTGAATATTATGAAGGGTTTGGCTCAACAAAGATATAGGTTTTTACACAGACAAGAGAAAAAGTAAGAAAAATCAGAGAAAAAAGAGAGACAGATGTTTAAAAAAAAAAATCAACATAGGTCACTGTCTACACCAGGGATCACAAACTCAAAGGCTTACAGGGGCATGGAGTTAAAACAGATACATGAACTGAGATGGCTGTAAGAATAGTTTCTCAACTGCTTGTATTGAAAAAATGTGTAACACCTGTGTAGTTAACACTGACTTTTAAACATCAAGCTGAAGGAAAAAAAACAAACTCCTGGTCAATGGACATTGGCATTTCCCAAAACAGCTTCTGAACTATAATGTCTTGATATAAATTTGTAAGTTTAATTTGGGGAAGTATGTTAATAGTATTCAAACACAAAGAAAAATAAAATTATATGACAAAAAATGTCATGGCAAATGTGTTTCACATAAAAGCAAAATCTTTTCAAAAATATAATTGTATTTAATATATAATTCTAAACTTGTATAAATAACAGCCAAGTTTAGAGTAAAATAAATGAAAGTTTACAGTAAAATAAATGAGAATGATCAAAGTATCACATCCCAGTTTTCAAAATCAATGCATATTAGAAGAAATGTAAGTTTTAAATGTTGGTGACAATAAATCACAGCAATTCAACTACCACAATTATCATATTCTTGAATTCATAGGACACTATTCCAAAGAGTCTTACAGTTAACCAAATCACTATATTAAACTGCAGAATAGGAAGTAGAAACATGTTTTAAAATTCTTTTTATAAGAATCATAGGGAGTGAGAGAGTGAAGACCACCATCATGACTAAAACACTCGCAGCCATGAAAATAAAACATGAAAAAAATCTCATTTTCAAAATTAATGACTAGCAGAACTGCAAATGTCATATGAAAAGTACATACTAAATAGTAAACACTCTGATCTAAATGATTAAAAGGGGAAAATATATATATATATATATATATATAATGCATAGGAAAAAAAGATGAATGGAAATAAAGCAAAACAAAATGTTTCCACTGGTTTTATTACAGGTGATAGACAAGTGACTTTTTTCCTTTTATTTTTCTGTTGTTTTAAAAATTCTTTACAATAACTGTTACTTTTTGGAAGAAAAATGTCATTCTAAAAGAAATAAGATGAATTATCTACACAAAGCTGTCCATAAGAGACCAAGCATGACTTAGGAGATACCTACCCACCAGCCCTCAGAAAATCAGGATACAAGAATATTTACCAAGTTGTACAACTGAGCCAACCTAAACGTTTTAATATAATTTTTTAATTGCAGCTGTTGATTGCTTTAGCTCTTAAAACACAAATTCTTGTAGAGCTCATATTAACTGTTACATGCCAATAAAAATACACAGCCTAGTCCTGAAGTTTACTTTTGCCACATAAATAAAAGCTTCAATTTCAATTTTCAGAACTATATTTAGAATTTGGCAAATATAGTTAAAACTGCAGGTAAACATGCCTGCTTGTAAAGTAAATACAATTTAATTAAAACATAGCTCATTTTAACAAAAGTTAAAATATGTTTCAGTATGAATATTTTAGCAATGACTTTTTGTAGTAGCATTAATTCATTAAAACTAGCCTTTATTTTTAAATGCTATGTTGAGTTATAAATAATGAAATTTAAAAAATAAGAAAATGAAGCTAACAAGATACAGATGAGGCTGTTACCAGGCTCCGTGCATGTGAACAAGTGATGCGATAAACCTCCAGTCAGTGCGTTTAAGAAGCACGGGGTGCGCCGCCACATGGCAGCAACAATGGCATACCTAATCTGTAGCAGATGAAGAAAATTTGGCAAACTCACATTGTACAAGACACAAAGCTTAAAAGGAAAAAAATTTAAAAAAAAAAATCTGCATTAACTATTCTTTTTCAAACTATTGCAAACAAAGTGGAACTCAACCTTAAATTTAATCTTCTGCAACAAAGTAAAATTAAAGAGGCCTATTTCCTTCCCTTATTCAGGGTGCCAGAAAAATCAAATTACTGGAAAACGCCTTCCTAGCAACAGAAAATATACTATCTTTTTTTCTTTGATAAATTTAATTTCTGATCTCTAAAATTTCCCATTTTTTAGAGGAATGGCCACATCACTATTAATAATTAACTAGCTCAAATGACATGACCATCTCGTTAATTCTTTAAGACATAAATTTTTAATTGCAGTTTCAAGAATGGAAAGACAACGAGAATACTCCCTAAAATTTTATAGGTATGTGCATTTTCTAAGGATTCGGTAATTCTCAATTTTCCAAATTCTCAAGGAGTCCCTGACTTCTAAAAAGTAAAGAACCACTACTTTAACAAATAAGACTGTTATTTGTCTGTATATAATCAGCACAATGACAAACACATATTGGATAAAGTATATGATTAATGGATAAGACTATAATGTGAATTTCCAAAAGCTAAATTTTATTTTTTATTACTATATTTCTTATATATCTTCACCACAGTAATTAAATATACACACTACTGGGTTAAACCATTCAAATCTCAATATACTGAAAATAGTCTACCAATTTTAAAAGTACTTTGAATGCAAAAAATAATAATTTATTACCTAAAGCTACATAGTTATCACATGATACATATGTCTAGACAATTCCTTTATTTTGTTGTTGCTAGGAAAAAGGTATAAAAATAAAAAGCAAAATAGTCAATATGAGAACCTGAAGATCTTTGCAACTCACTTCCCTTGTTTTGTATTATTAGGCAAGTGGAAAGAGAACAATAAGAAAAGTAACCATAATCATACTAATGTTAGCAAATGTTTTCTCCCTTATACAGAAAAAAGGCCAGAAAGTATTATGGTCTGGGAAACGTTCCCTTCATTCCTCACTCTGGTGTCCAGTAGTTATCTGTGAACACCTTCACCATAGCACTCATCATTCTAAATTTAAGTAACTGTTTAGGGATCTGACTCTTCCAATGCTACATGGCCTTCTGGAGGGGCAGTAGGGTCCCTTTCATATTTCATCATGCAATCCACAAAGCAATACCTAGCACACAAAAAGTACTCAAATGCTAGTGGAATAAATGGAGGTTTTGCAGAGAATGCTGAGACACAATAACAACACGTTTGCGGGGGGAGGAGGGAACAAAGCAAGCATGAAATACCAAAAAAAAAGAAGTGTGGCATTTCTGACATTCTTATGATTGAACACACAAATAAGCCTGAATGCATGAGTTGAAAAACAAACAAAAAACCTAGTAACTATTTTAGGTCATTCCTCCTTAATAGTTCAGGTTTTTACAGTCCATTTAAGTTTTTTATTATCTGACTTAGGGATATTTTATTTTCTGTTAATTGGTGGTCCAAAATACAAATTAAAACAGAGTTAAAGATTATCCTTCATTAAAAAAAACCTCACTCTGGAAAATACAGGTTACCAAATACAAAATAAATTTGTATTTATTTAAATTTTAATGTAAAACCAATCTAAAAATATTCTTCTAAATCATTAAAACATAACTAAGACAACCACAACTATAACAATGCCATCTCATAATTATAACACAGTTGATAAGATTTGCAGTCAAGTGACTAAGAATTAGTCACACACCCACTTTCTATTCATAGTGTGTAAAACTCTAAAATAAAAACCTGGTTTACTCCTTATTCCCAGAAAAAGCTTTCCTTTTCTTCAATTCATCGTATTTCCTTAAAGAGCTATAACTTAGCTTCTTGTATTTTGTTGACAGAAAAACTAAACAGTGATTGCCATTACTGAAATTTAAAGTTCTATGTTAGATATTTTTGTGAGATTTTATGAAGAAATGTGGGACAAGGAGAGAAACAAAATAACCACCAAAAGTCATCAGACCAATAAACATTCTGACAGAGCATCAAGACATGAGAGAGCAATCTCAAAAGCTTTAGCAATTACTTGACATGTCAGTAGTTAAAGAATTAGTTGAAATATTAGATTTGAAATCTGTTAGTAAGTAGTATTACAATTTGTTCTACTTAGTATAAAGTCTAATGATTGATTAATTTAAAAGATGAATGGTAAGTCTTACCGTTTTGGAGCAAGAACCACTGCTTTTGATTTTCTTATTTCTTACTATGTATCAAATTCTATTGTCATATCATTTACGTATTCTTTTCTTACCTTTTAAGGATGTCATTTCCTGAAGAATAGGAATGGGCCGCTGTTTACCAATCACCTAATTCCTGGCACTAACTTTTCAAAAATCTTGACAGCTAGCATCAACTTCAGAAAGGAAGCTCACTCTTCTCTCATATTCCTGAGTCCTGTCAACTGACATCGTGAGAGCAAGTAGAGGCAGTATTTCTTCCTGTGATGCCTACCAGTTCCTGTAACATTCACATGTGAAAATGCCTACAAGCTGCAGGGTGCTCATAGTCTTTGTGTGCATGTATGTATGAATATGTATGTATGTATACACATATACATACCCACAGATACATTTTTAATTATAAATTAATCATTCAAATTATCACAAATTAGAAACTGTAGGTTGCGCTTAAAGACAGACTAAATTGTCATCTCATACCCATGAGCCCTCACTAATACTTATAGGACATAGTTAACCTTTCTGACCTACAGTAACCATTTTTCATTCTATTCAAACAGATACATTGTAAAATGCCTGCCATAAATATAATACAGGGGTTGGCAAACTATGTATATTCAGGCCAAATCCACCCCACCATCTGTTTGTGGAAAGTTTAATTAGAACACAGCCACACTCACTGATTTATGTATTGTGTATGGTTGTGTTCATGCTACAACACAGGGTTGAAGAATTGCAATGAAGACTATAGTATGGCCCACAAAGCCTAAAAGATGTTCTATCTAGCCCCTTATAAAAAAAGTTTGCCAATCCCTACCTTAGTATAATAGCTACAACTGAGAGCTGCTAATTACTTGGTCCAGTACTACATATTTTATATGCATGATCTAAAATCTTGTCAGCAACTATCTGAAGTAGATATTACCTCTAAGTTACAAAAAAAGCAAACTAGAGTTCTAAACATATCAATAGTACAAGAACTGCTTCAGAATCTGTTACATACACATATTTCTAAGCCTATCTTGTTCTTGTTCAGTTGGTCTTTATGGAGCCCAGCAATCTGCAGTTATTTTTTCCAAGTACCCTAGATGTTTCTGATGCAAAGTCAAGAATCAAATATAAGGCCAGTGTGGTGGCGTGTGTTTGTGATCCCAGCTACTCAAGAGGCTGAGGTGGAGGCATCACTTGAGCCCAGGAGTTCAAGACCAGCCTGGGCAACATAGTTGAGACCATCTCAATAAAAAAAATAAAACAAAATCAAATATAATCACGTGTAAAGAGATAAAAAGACTTGTCAACAGCACTTACTTCTTACTTCTATAACTGATTGTGTGGGGATTTGAACCCAAGTGTACTTGGTTCCAAAATCTATTTCTGTTTCTGACTTCTCTTGGGTATAACTAAGCTTTAAATATATCTGCTTTTAAGGGTTACTTAGAGATTTTCTAGTTAAAAAAATATAAAATCTAAGTTATTATGGTTTAAAAATATATGCAGAAATGTCAAGATGATCTAGTATAAATTTATGAAGTTTGCTTAGAATTTGTACATCTGAAAAATTAAGGGTCTGAAACATACTACTACAGATACTGAGCTTGATGATATCAAGGCCAGGTACACAGTAGTGAAGTCCTGAGATCAAGTCACATGACTGACTTAAATAACAAATCAAACATGTTTATGAATATAATATGCAGCTTACTCATTTATTATACGTGGAAATTATCTCAATCTTAAAAGACTCAACTTGGTTTTTATATGCTATAACAAAATAACTAGTTAAGAAGGTAAATAACTTTACAGTCATATATCTAGTTTTAATTAACCTTTTAAAATCACTATTATAAGTAAAATATTAATGCTATGCTACAGTCCCAAATTTATCATTTTTTGCATAGTAAATTTACTAAATCTTGCCTATTAAATTTACCAAATTTATAGAATTTACATTTTTAGGTATGAGACATGGTATGTTCCACTTATAACTTAAGATTCAAATATGTCATAGTTATATTACCTCAAAACCATTAGCTCCTAATTTTGAAACATAATACTAAAGACTAAAGTAAGCTTCCTCCTACAATTTAATGAGTTTTAGATTTTTATCTGAACATTCTAGTGATATTTTTCTTAATGCTTATATTTCAACTAATCACAGAGGAATTTTTTTTAAATAAATGCCACAGGGTATAAACTAGCCTTCTTAATAAACATTATAAAACCATTGATAAGGTGAGGGAAAAACTAGAACATTTCTATAACTAACACACATACATAACCACAAAGACAAGAAGAAACAAATGATACAAAACATATTTCTAAGAAAAAGGTCAAACTCTAAAAAATATATCAAAATAGTTACATCTGTGGAGCTGTAAAATTTGTTTTTCTGTGTAGGAAAGAAAAATTAAACACAGAAGTATGATTCAGGTAACTCTTGGCTAAAAAAAACAAATGACAACCTTGAACTCAAAGTCAAACTGAAGCATTTTATTTGAACTATGGGAACTTTTCATATGACTGATCTTTATGTAGGAACTTTTCATACAGCTGATCAATAATTTAGAAATAGGCAACTGTTTAAATAAAAGAGTAAAACTGTATTTTATAATACCAAAGACAAAGTAATCTGATTTTTTTGGTCCCTTATTTTTAGTTTTATAAACAAGTTTGTTCTATGAAATGAATATGCAAAAGAAACTTGTAAAAATAAAAGTATGAAAGTTTAAAATTATATCCAAAGAAAAGAATAGATTCTCTTTGATTAACTTGCAGTTAAAAATAAAGCTGAGTGTCCACTTCAAATGTAAGATGAAGTCCCTCACTTGAAATTCCATTATATAAAATGTGTTATTAGGTCTTGCACTGAACTTAAAAGCTAAAATACATTGCTATAATGCATAGTTAATGCTCGTCTCACAAATGGCATTGAGATTTGGTTACTAGTATATAATGTAGTACATATATACTATGGTAATTATACATAATAAATGGATAACAATATATTAAAGGACACTGTCAAGTACTTAATGTTTTAGGGTATACCTGAAGTTTAAAAAAAAATGATACCACCCAAAAATTCCAGGACAATTCAAAATAAAGATGTTAGTTAGCTCAGTATATTTTTGAAAAATAAAATCTCTAATCCACAATAAAATATCAAATATAAAAAATCTCAATCATGGTTTTAAAAATATGTGCTTAAGCCTACCACCCTTGACAGTGGTCCTTTGGTTGGTTTTCTTTAGCTATAATTCAGCTATAAATGTTAACAACCATTATATTAGAATAGTTCCAACTTACATTCTAAAAAGGGTCATAAACAGTAATTTAATATAATTATGACCATGTTAATGAGAATTCTTTGGCTATAGCATATTCACAACAGCACACTTTTGATTCAAAATCTGGTCTTCCAACTATAATGACTATCTTCAAAAGCAGGTTTCCTATAATGTAATAGCTTCATAGTTTCAAACATACTTTTTAAATTAAAACTAATCCTTCAACCAAAATTATATTTTTAGATTTCAATTTAACACTGAAAGGCATCTATCATTTAGCAACCAAACCTCAAACCACTTTACCTAATGACATAATACAACCAAGTGTTTCTTAAATACAAAAACAGAATTTGAATACAGAGCAAGATAAGAACACTCACAAACATTCCATCAAAAAGTATCACTGTCTACCTCAAAAAATGTTAAAACTATTAACCAAAGCTTCCTGATTATTACTTTAGTAGATATAAATTTGAACAACTACAAATAATATTTCCTCCATCTGTGCCTCTCTCCTTAGAATCAAACTATCTAATCAACATAGTCAACAAGTAATGGGAAACGTGGAGATACATTTATTTCTAATATCACTGTCCTTTCCAAAACTGAGAAAATTTTTCTGTATTTATAAAGTGGTGCGGTGGCAATTTGTTGATTTTCCATAACCTCCATTATAAGCAGGTATACTTTCAAACCAAGAATAATCAAATAGATTTTATAGTTAAACTTATAAACAAAATCAATTCATCATTTTATATTTAAAAATACAACAGGAACGACAAACTATTTCTAAAACACCCATTCTAAAAATCATATTTTATACAAATATACAGACTATATATTCCTAACTTACCACAGTTACCATGACTTTAAAGCCTAAAAGAAAATCTTTAAAGGCTTCATGCATGTTTTTAATCCCTGCATTTGAATTAAATTTATTTTTATTAATGCAAAGATAAAAGGATCATTAAGAACATAAAATAAATCAACTTTACTTACTGCTATGGTCAAATACCTACCTTGTTTCTCATTGTAGATTATATTCTTACACAATAGGTCATTATGGCAAAGCACAACAGGTGAGCCCAGGTTAGAAAGAATCTCTTTCATCCAAGTCATCTCTTCCTGAAGAATCTGAGGGCTTGGGATATCACTTAGGAACCTTTTCGTTTTAAAAGAAAAATTAAATCTTGTTCATCTTAATGATTTTTTCAAGTCTGATTAAGGATTAAAATACATTTTGAATAAGTTCTTTCCATTTAATTGTACATACTCCCCAATTAAAACAACAGACCAATTATTCCAAAAGTTAGGATAAAGAAAACCTGTCTAATCTTGCTTCACCCTCTTCATCCACCTAAATATTTTTAAATAGGTTTCCCCCAAATCTTCCAATAAAACGGCTACTTCAAAAGAGAATTCTCTATTTTTATACTGTAGCTTCCTGAATATCCAGCAAACTAGACACACTTCCAGAAGTTTGCCCATACTCATCATAGGTGTATAATATTCATATCTAATTTGAAGTCTGACAAACCATCTGCAAATACACACACATACACAGAGTGAATCAAATTAATTTTTGAAATAATCAAATTCAATAGCTATTTTTCCCAATGAATTATTTAAAAAAAGAAAAAGAAAAAATATATGTTGGTCATGCTCGCCTCTATTGTTCTTAAAACAAAGACTTCCTAAATACAAAGATGTAGCCTTCACATGTTTTAGATATAAAGGGCAAAATAAAATTTTTAAATTTTGTATTATTATATAAAAATATGATCATAAAATTTAGATTCTAAATACTAACCTATAAATTTTTATATAGAAAATAATGAAATATCATAGTTTAAACTTCGGGGAGTCAGTTTTATAAAAGCTGGTAAGACTTTGGTAAGTGAATTTTCAACCTCATTATCTGGGATTCCAAACTTTTTCATACTTCAATATTACTCACTATCCCAATGTAGATCCCTAGGTCTTTCAAAAACAGCTTTGAATAAAAAGAATTTAAAAAAAAAAGTCTCTCTGGCCAACTCATAGTATGCAAAAATGTACCCATTTATACTGATCTTTATATTATGATTATTTACAAATAAATGTTCTATATTTATTTCTTTCTCCCCTACTTCCACCCCCCTTGCTGTTGTAGGGGTTTTTGTTGGACAGGGGCGCTGATGGAGATAGAGGTAGTTATTTCTGCAGAGTTATCTAGAGTCAAAAAATCAAAACTTATTTTACTCTAATCCAAAGAGATAAACCAAACCCAATTTTACACACAAACCTTGTTTACCTTTGAAACTCTATTATAAAGCAAAGCAATGTAAAACATAAATTTTACCTTTTATTAATGTCTTCATCTGCAAATCCTGTGGGAATGAGAGAGAAATATTTTCCCATCTTTAGCCATAGATTAGATTTGGGAATCCAGCCATTGTGTGCATGGATAGCATGAATTTTAGCAAGCTGACGAGCTATTAACCTGTTGAAAACAAAATAGCATGAAAAGAAAAAGTTTAAGTATCATAAAGTTCATGTCTACTGACAAAGATTCAAAACAGCATAAAAAGAAGTTAAGCATCATAAAGTTCACATCTATTGACAAAGATTCTTCATTTGACCAAACTTTAGTCAAGCTCCTGAACCTTCTTATAGGCCTATCTGTGCATTTCCTTGTAAAATCCAGTTTTAGCAAGACCCTGCTAGGTCAGTTTAGCAAGAACACCCCATCCTCAATATTTGATCACCTAGATATTTGATCAGATTCCTTATCCTCCACTTTCACCCAGGCAATGTCTGATCACCGTAGCATGTCTTCAGCAAGAATCCTGTTAGGTCGATTTAGCCAGAATCCCTCAACTCATGATTCTATGAGTAGTTTTCCATCCATGAACCCCCACCCTGCTCTGTGGCTATAAATTCCCACTTGCCCATGCTGTATTTGGAGTAGAGCCTAATCTCTTTTCTCCCAATGCAAATTCCTACTGCCATGGTGCCTATACCTATCACGATGGTTCTGAATAAAGTTGGCCTTATAAAGCTTTAACAAGTATCACTGAATAATTTTTTCTTTAACAGTTATGGTGCCGTGACTCATAGAATTAGATTCATCACTGGACTCCTGGACTCTAAGTTGCCCCTTTGAAACCCTTGTCTTCACTTCTAACTGACTGAACCCCTGCTCCAGACAAACACCCAATGAATGAAGCTAACAAGGACTGATTTTGATTTGCAAGATTGAGTATTCTTAAATCTCTGAAACTAGGTTAGAGTCCCAGGCTTCTTTTGAAAGGTATCTCCTAGGCTGGAAGTCCTTCTTCCTGACTCTCCTCTGTGAGGCCCCTCTGTTCTCTCTTACTAGATTCTGCTTCTCCCACGGAACTTCTTTGTCACCTGAACCTCTTTCTTAAACCCTTGCTGATTATATGCCAACAACTCTGTCCACCTCATTCTTGTTGACATGATTTTGCTGAAGAACTTCAAAAAACTTATAGAGCCCTAGAAATTATGATGTAACTGTTGTGGGATGCAGCTAGGGCATGGAGATATTTAAAAGCCTCCTAGATAACTTTAACATGCAAAAACATTTGAGAACCACTCAACTAAGACACACAGGGAAACTAGCATTATATTTATCCTTCACCAACTGGTGATTAAATACGCAGCTTTATTAGATTTTACACTATCGTGAGTATTCTTATCTACCTAGTTTCTAGTGGAAAAAAGAAAGAGTGCTGATTTTTCTTTGGAGAAACTTCCATCCCCTTTACTTTTAGTTCATATGGTTCACAGAGAGCTGATGTCAATCCTAACTATATCCTATCTACACCACTACTTTCGGAATGAGTGAACATGTGAACCAGAGTTGCCCAGAGCATTCCATTGTTCAGGACACAGTGATTGGTTCAGGGCACATTAACCGAGCTAAGCCAAAGAGACTTGATCCTAGGTTCATTATTAATTAACTAGATTTGTTGATGCTAGGCTGGTTGAAGCTATTAAGAGGATCATTTCCCCCCTGAGGTGGCTCAACTGGTTAGATTATTAATTAATAATCTAACTGGTTAGATTATTAAGCCTGCTGATTATTATAATGCCCACTCTTAAAGAAAATTTGTCAGAAAAAGAAGCTAAGAGAATAAAACAGAATAAAGTGATATTCCTAATAACATTGTTGGAACCTCTAACCCACCTGTTTTAACTCAGTATAATCAGTTATATGTATCAACAAATTTCTTCTCCTTTAAGTCAGCATAAATTTTCAAATTATCATCCTCAATCAACAGTATCAGTCTCATCCTTATTCTGACTAATATATTACCAAAATATTAAAATTTGTAATCTTTTTATGTGCATGTACTTTGGTTCATACCCCTCAAACAAATGAATAAACATTTATTTACATAAATTAATTATTGACTGACCTTCCCCAATACCAGATACGTCTACACGATATAGAAAAATGAAATTTATTATTATGCCAGTCTCATACATGCATAGAAAGCTAAACCCAAACGAACTTACAGTACTTAAGCACCAGCTAATTCATGAAAAAGCCAGGCAGTGATAAAATCAAAACAAAGAGCCCAAATACATACAGACACACACACACACACACACACACACACGCTCACACACACACATTAAGCCAGTAAAAATTTTTTTTAGAACTTGAGGGGGGGGAAACAAGCGGCTTGAAGAAAGGCACAATTTGTGCTACATAAAATTCAAGGGGCAATCTATGTCAACAGAATATAATGTCCCACAAATGTTTACTGAAAAAAATGAGACAGGTATTACAGGGTTACATCAGAATATGTATTTAACGCCAACAAATTTATTGGCTGTGATTTTTAAAAATAAATGAATAGGCTGGGTGCAATGGCTCACACCTGTAATCCTAGCACTTGGGGAGGTTAAGATGGGAGTATTGCTTGAGGCTACAAGTTCAAGATTAGCCTGAACAATAAATAGAAAGACCCTGTCTCTACCCAAAAAAAGAAGAAGAAAATCCTAGCCAGGCATGGTGGCTCACACCTGAAATCCCAGCTACTCGGGAAACTGAGGCAGAAGATCTCCTAAGCCTAGGAGTTTGAGGTTGCAATGAGCTATGATGATATCACTGTACCCCACCCTGGGCAGCAGTGTTAGACCCTGTCTCCAAAAATAATAAGAATGTAATTTTAATAATTTTACATCAGGGATTATAGAAAACCCTGATTTGCAAATTACAAAAAGTAATCTTAGAAGTTGTCTAATTATCCAGCTGACAGGGACTGGGATGAAAAATCTATAGTAAATACTTAAAAATTTAATAAAAAAGTAGAGCCACAACTCCAAGGGGCATTTACGAATCAATGGAATCTGTTAAACATGAATAGCTGGAGAAGAAAAAGTATCAACTAATTTTGAGTGTCCTGTCTTTCCTGGCAGAAGGTGACAAAGCCAGGATTTGAAAAAGCCCAGCACTCTCCACTATAGAATATCCCCATAACGCTGCACAAAATTAGCTGGGTTTCCATTCTGATTTTGCCATTGAACCTGCAATCTGAACTTAAGCAAATCATTTAATTTTTCTGGTTCTTGGGTTTCTTACAAGGAAAATAAAATAACTGGCCTATTACATAGTTTTGAAGCTCTCCTTCAAATCTAATATCATATGTCCCTGAATATCAGGGAGAAAATGTACATATAAATTTAATCTATTTAACTTTTAAGTTCAATAACGACACGAACTTCATATTCATATCCACACACAAAAATCCTATAGAATAACTTTCTATTTCATACCAATATCCTATGAGTTACAAAATAGAAAGATTAAATGCACAAAAACCATGGAGTGACAAAAGAAAAATCTTTCAAATGATCGTGATTTTTATCAAAAATCTATCAAATACAATTATTCCTTTGAACAAATTTCAAATATTATACATGGAATTATGAGAATTACTTTTATATAAAATTTTAAAAACATTTTCTGCATAAGGTGATATATGCCTACTCTAATGTAAGCAAACCAAAATATCTGTTAATGATCATCATAATATAGCATAATTAATATTTGCAAAAATAAATATATCAAAACTTAAAAGAGGCTAGGCATGGTGGTGGTGGTACATAATTGAAGTCTCAGCTACTTGGGAGGCTAAGGCAGGAGGATCACTTGAACCCAGGAGTTCAAGGCCACCCTGAACAGCATAGCAAGACCTTAAATTTAAAAATTTTAAAAATTTAAAAAAAAAACTATTGATTGTGAAGAGAACTTTCAGAAATGCCTATGTCAAGAAAGAGTCTACAGGCCGGGTGTGGTGGCTCACACCTATAATCCTAATACTCTGGGAGGCCCAGGCAGGAGGATCACTCAAGGTCAGGAGTTCAAAACCAGCCTGAGCAAGAGCAAGACCCTATCTCTACCAAAATAGAAAGAAATTAATTGGACAACTAAAAATATATATAGAAAAATATATATAGAAAAAATTAGCCAGGCATGGTGGCGCATGCCTGTAGTCCCAGCTACTCAGGAGGCTGTGGCAGAAGATTTGCTTAAGTCCAGGAGTTTGAGGTTGCTGTGAGCTAGGTTGATGCCATGGCACTCTAGCCTGGGCAACACAAATCAGACTCTGTCTTAAAAAAAAAAAAGGAAGAGTCTACAGAAAATGTAACTTTCATCTTACAGAAACAATGCTTTGTTGATCTTCTGACAGTGAAGATGTGGCAGTATACAGCTAAAGCTTCTTCTGCATTCTGTAATGCACTGATTACTTTTTACAAAAGAAAATCCAAGTTACACTTGCCAGGCATGGTGGCATGAGCCTGTAGTCCCAGCTGTTTGAGAGGCTGAGGCAGGAGGGTCACTTGAGCCCAGGAGTTCAAGTCTACCCTGGGCTACACATTGCAACACTCTATCTTTTAAAAAAATCAAATTAAAACTAATGTTTAATATCTTCTATAAGTAAATTAGAGATATATTTGGCCCATCTACAGATACATTCTTAAAGTAAAATTAGAAAGGTAAAGGGCAAAGTTAATATCAAATAATAATATCATGTTTATATAACAGGTAAAAATATATCACAGTATTATTAAAATGCTATGTAGCATTTTCCTATATAATTCAAAATAGAATTGCAGCAAAATAATATTAATAATAACAGTTGAGAATGCTTTATCACTATGATTGACAAATACTACCACTCAGTTATCCTTCAACGGGCAAAGACCATGTTTCATTATCTATTCTAGCACTCAGAACTTAGGAGGCCGGGCACCGTGGCTCACACCTGTAATCCTAGCACTATGGGAGGCCGAGGCAGGCAGATAGCTCAAGGTCAGGAGTTCAAACCCAGCCTGAGCAAGAGCGAGACCCCCGTCTCTACTATAAATAGAAAGAAATTAATTGGCCAACTAATATATATAGAAAAAAATTAGCCAGGCATGGTGGCACATGCCTGTAGTCCCAGCTACTCAGGAGGGTGAGGCAGTAGGATCGCTTGAGCCCAGGAGTTTGAAGTTGCTGTGAGCTAGGCTGATGCCACAGCACTCACTCTAGCCTGGGCAACAAAGCAAGACTCTGTCTCAAAAAAAAAAAAATAAATAAATAAGAACTTATGAGGAGGTACTTAACAGATATTTGATAAGTTAGAATGAATTATCTTAGTGGGAAACTCAGAGTACATTTAGAAATTGACCATAAAGCTGATAATACTCTTACCGTAAGATTCTTAAGATTCTTTCACTATTAGGTTTTATTGTCAGGTGGATTAAAATCTATTATGGATTTTTTTAAATCACATGTAATAAAAATTATTAACAAAATTAATGTTTTCCTATACAAAACCAAAATAAGCATACATTTGAATTACTGCCTATTCTTTGATAAGAAAGTTATATCTTGTTTAAACCTCTTCCCAAAGTCTAAAATTCAAGCCAATTTCTATAGGTCTCAGAACTACTGGTCTTTTATCTCTTCTGCAGCAAAATTAACACATAAAACATCTTAGTCTTTTCAGTTGTTATAACAAAAATACCATAAATTGGGTGGCTTATAAATTGCAGAAATTTCTTTCTTACAGTTCCGGAGGCTGGGAAGTCTAAGATCAAAACACCAGTTGATTCGGTGTCTGGTGAGGGCTGTTCCTCATAAGTACCACCTTACTGCTGTATCTTCACATAGCAGAAAGGGCAAACGAGCTCCGTTGGGCCTCTGCCATTCTTGAGAGCTCCTCCCCTATTGCTAATGACCTCCAAAAGTCCCCACTTCATAATATCATCATGCTAGGATTACCGTGTTTCCCCAAAAATAAGACCTACCCATAAAATAAGCCCTAGCAGGATTTATAAGCGTGTGCGTAATATAAGCCCTACCCCGAAAATAAGACCTACTGATGGGCATGGCTACGCAGCGTATCTGCACAACCCATGCACTTCATCACGGAGTGGTAGAGAAGATGAGCAGTCTTTCTCATCTGCCCCATTGTGACAGCTACTACCCCATAGGTGACCAGAAAGGTGCCGAAAGCCCCACCAAGGTCGGCTCCCCGTCAGGTCCAGGGCAGCCATCTTGTGCGGGCTGAAAGCTGAGGCTTTGAGGGGAAAATAACACATCCCCTGAAAATAAGCCCTAGGGTGCCTTCTTCAGGAAAAATAAATATAAGACCCTGTCTTATTTTCGGGAAAACATGGTAGGTTTCAACAAAAGAATATTGAGGAGACACAAAGATGCAGACCACAGCAGAAAAATTTATTTACAATACAAATCTCCTCATGTAAATAACAAGTATAGTTCAATTGTAACCATATTCCCTATATACTTAAAAACTAGACTTTGCTAAGAGATTTAAAAAAGTAAATGCATCCTACTTACAGGTTCCATACTCATCTAAAATTTTTGATAAATTGGCTTGAACAAAACATGCAAGTTTTGAATGGCTTTAAGAAAAATAGTTTTTACTAAAAACAGAATTCAACAAAGTTGCAGAATACAAAATAAACACTGAAAAATCAGTTGCATTTCTACACTAATAATGAACAATCCAAAAAGAATTTTAAGAAAACAATTCCATTTGCAATAGCATCAAAAGGAATAAAATACTCAGGAATAAATTTAACCAAGGAGGTAAAAGACTTATACAGCAAAAACACAATGCTTCTGAAAACAATTAAATACACAAATAAATGAAAGACATCCCATGTTTATGGGAATGAAAAACTTAATATTGTTAAGATCTCAATAGAACCATAAGTGATCTCCACATTCAACATAATCCCTACAAAAATCCTAAAGCCATCTTCACAGACACAGAAAAATCCTTCCTAAAATTCATGTGGAATCTCAAGGAATCGCAAATAGCTTAACTAACACTGAACAAAAAGTAAAGTTGGAAGTCTTAAACTTCCTGACTTCAAAACTTAGAAATCAGAAAGCTACAGTAATCACAACAGTGTGACACAAAATCAGACATACAGACAAATGGAATGAAACCAAGAACCCAGAAATAAACTCATGCATACAAGTCAAATGGTATTCAACAAGGGTGCCATGATCATTCAATGGGGAAAGGACAACAATGGGAAAAGAACACCAGTGGGGAAAGGACAATAAATGCTGCTAGGAAAACTAGATATCCACATGCAAAAAAATGAAATTGGACCCTTTCCTTATACCATACACAAATATTAAGTCAAAAGGAATTAAAGATCTAAATGTAAGAGCTGGCTGGGTACAGTGGCTCACGCCTATAATCCTAGCACTCTGGGAGGCCGAGGCGGGCAGATTGCTCGAGGTCAGGAGTTCGAAACCAGCCTGAGCAAGAGCGAGACTCTGTCTCTACTATAAATAGAAGTAAATTAATTGGCCAACTAATATATATAGAAAAAATTAGCCAGGCATGGCGGCGCATGCCTGTAGTCCCAGCTACTCGGGAGGCTGAGGCAGTAGGATGGCTTGAGCCCAGGAGTTTGAGGTTGCTGTGAGCTAGGCTGATGCCACGGCACTCACTCTAGCCTAGGCAGCAAAGCGAGACTCTGTCTCAAAAAAAAAACAACAAAAAAACAAAAATAAATGTAAGAGCTAAAACTATAAAAACTCTTAAAAGAAAGAATAGGGGGAAAAGTTTCATGACACTGGACACTTGGCAATTATTTCTTAGATATGACACCAAAGCATAGACAATAAAAGTAAAAAACTATGCATCAAAAAATATAATCAACAAAGGTAAAAAAGCAAATCAAGAATGAGAGAAAATATTTGCAATTTATATATTAATATCCAGAAAATATAATGAACTCCTACAATCAATAAAAAACTAATCATATGAGAAAATAGGCAAAGGACTTGAATAGACATTTCTCCAAAAAGATAAACAAATGGTCGATAAGCATATGAAAAATATTCAACATCACTAATGATTAGGGAAATGCAAATCAAAAGCACAATGTGATACCACCTCATTCCCATCAGGATGGCTATCAAAAAACCCACAATATAACAATTTTTGTTGGCAAGAATGTGGAAAAAGTGGAGCCCTTGGGCACTGTTGGTGGGAATATAAAATGGTACAGCTACTACGGCAAACAGTATGGTGGTTCAGCAAAAAATTAAAAATAGAATTATCACATGATCCAGCAATTCCACATCTGGTTATTTATCCAAAAGAACTGAAAGCAGGGGGCCCAGCGCGGTGGCTCATACTTATAATCCTAGCACTCTGGGAGGCCAAGGGGGCAGATCGCTAAAGGACAGGAGTCCAAAACCAGCCTGAGCAAGAGCGAGACCCCGTCTCTACTATAAATAGAAAGAAATTCATTGGCCAACTAAAAATACATAGAAAAAATTAGCCGGGCATGGTGGCACATGCCTGTAGTCCCAGCTACTCGGGAGGCTGAGGCAGAAGGATTGCTTGAGCCCAGGAGCTAGGCTGATGCCAGGGCACTCTAGCCTGGGCAAAAGAGTGAGACTCTTGTCTCCAAAAACAAAAGAATTGAAAGCAGGATCTCAAAGAGATATATTTGCACACCCACATTCATAGCAACATTATTCACAATAGCCAAAAAGTGGAAACAGCCCAAGTGTCCATCCATAGATGAATAAACAAATGTGGCACATAAATAAACTGGAATATTATTAAGAATTAAGGAAATTCTGACACATGCTACATGGATGAAACTTGAGGACACCATGCTAAGTGAAATAAGCAAGTCACAAGAACACAAATACTGGATGACTCCACTTACATGATGTACTCAGAGTAGCTAAATTTCATGGGGATAGAAAATAGATGATGGATGCCAGAGGCTATAGGAAGGGGTAGAAGGAGAATTGTTGTTTAACACAAATTGTTTTAGTTTTGCAAGATGAAAAAATTCCTGGAAATTAGTTGTACAACCATGTCAATGTATTTAACACTACTGGGCTGTACACTTAAAAAAATTATTAAGATGATAAATTTTATGATATGTATATCGACCACAATTAAAATTAAAATTTTGTTTAATAACACAAGACAGACACTAGTAAATAAAAAAAATAAAAAAAAAAATTTTGTTTAATAAAATAATAGTGTTCCTGAAAAAAGAACAGTTCTTAAAAAGACCTGATTAGAGCACTTCAATTACTTTTTATTAGTAAATTTTATATACAATGGAAAAAAGCTATTTTTATATTTGTTATTTAATTTAAAAGTTTATTCATTTTTATAGGTTTCTACTTTTTATAATATATTTACTAACACAAAATATTAGCAAATCAAATCCAATCATGTATAAAAAAGAATTATACACCCTGACCAAGTGAGATTACCCCAGGAATGCAAGGCTGGTTCAACATTTCAAAATCAATTAATGTAATCCATTACATTAACAGATTAAGGAAGAAAAATCATACAAACCTATCAATAAATGCAGAAAAATCATTTCACAAAACCCAACACCTATTAATCATAAAAAAAACTCAGTAAGCTAGGAATAGAGGGAGAATGTCCTCAACTTAACAAACAGTATCTACCAAAAAACTTCAACTAATATTCTACTTAATAGTGAGAAACTTGAATCTTTCCCACAAAGATCAGGAATAAGGCAAGAACATCACCTTTCACCACTCCTTCTCAACACTGTACTGAAAGTCCTAGATAATGCAATAAGACAAGAAAGGGAAATAAGAGCTATACTGACTGGGGAGGAAAAACTGAAACTGTCTTTAATTGCTAATAACATGATTGTCAATCCAGAATATCCAAAAGAAGTAACCAAAAAACCTCCTGGAATAAGTGACTATAGCAAACTTGCAGGATACAAGTTTAGTACACAGAAGTCAATCACTTTCCTATATACCAATAATGTAGAAGTGAAATTTGAAAATAAAACACAATACCTTTTGCATTAGCACCCCCAAAAATGAAATACTGAGATATAAATCTAACAAAATATGTAAAAGATCTATATGAGGAGGATGACAAAACTCTGATGAAAGGAATCAAATAACTAAATAAATGAAGAAATATTCCATGTTCATGGATAAGAAGACAAGTGTCAAGATGTCGGTTCTTCCTAACTTGATCTACAGAGTCAATGCAAACTCAATCAAAATCCTAACAAGTTATTTTGTGGATACTGACAAACTGATTCTAAAGTTTATATGGACATTGTACCTCATAAGGATAAACAATTACTTGTCAATTCAAATACGTTAATAAAAAAAATTGTAAACGAATTTTATAGGAAGAGGCAAAAGACCCAGAATAACCAACACAACAGTGAAGGAGAAGAACAAAGTTGGAGGACTGACACTACCCATCTTCAAGACTTACTATAAAGCTACAGTAATCAAGAGAGTGTGGTATATGCCAAAGAACAGACAAACAGATCAAGGGACAGGACAGAAAGCCCCAATATAGACATAAACATAGTCAACTAATCTTTGACAAAAGAGCAAAGGCAATACAATGGAGAAAAGATAGTCTTTTCAACAAATGGTGATGAACAACTGGACATTCACATGCAAAAAATTAATTTAGACAGACCTTACACTCTTCACAAAAATTATCTCAAAATGGATCACATACCTAATTGTAAAATAAAAAAATTTTAAACTCTGAGAGATAACACAGGAGAAAATCTAAATGACTCTGGGTTTGATGATGATTTCTTAGACCAAAGGCATGATCCATGAAAGAAAAAAATCTATAAGCTGGACTTCATTAAAATTAAAAGTTTCTGCTCTGTGAAAGACACTATCAAGATAATGAAAAGAAGCCAAAGACTAGAAAAAAAGAAATACTTGCAAAACACATACCCAAAAAATGTTATCCAAAATATGCAAATAACTCTTAAAACTCAGCAATAAAAAAACAATCAACCCAACTAAAAAAATGAACCAAGGACCTTAAAACACACTTCACCAAAGAAAATATACAGATGGCAAATAAGCACATGAAAAGATACTCCCCATTATACACCATCAGGAAAATGCAAATTAAAATGATGAGATACCACTATGCATCTATGAGAGCGGCCAAAATCAAAAACACTGACAACAGCAATTCTCACTCATTGCTGGTGGGAATGTAAAAAAGCACAGCCACTTTGGGAAACAATTTAGTGGTTTATTACAAAACTACACATACTCTAACCATATGATCTAGCAATCACACTCCTTAGCATTTACCCAAAGGAGCTGAAAATTTATGTTCACACAAAAAAACTTCACAGAGATGTTTACAGAAGCTTTGTTCATAATTGCTAAAAGTTGGAAACAACCAAGATATCCTTCAGTAGGTGCATGGATAAACTTGATATCCAAGCAATGAAATATTATGCAGCACACTAAAAAAGAAATCAACTGGCTGGGCATGGTGGCTAGCATCTATAATCTTAGCACTCTGAGAGGCCAAGGTGGGATGATCGCTTGAGCTTAGGATTAGACACCAGCCTGAGCAAGAGCGAGACCCTCGTCTCTATGAAAAAATAGAAAAATCAGCCAGGCGTGGTGGCATGCACCTGCAGTCCCAGCTACTCAGGAGGCTGAGACAGGAGGATTGAAGCTTGAGCCCAGGAGTTTGAGGATACAATAAGCTATGATAATGCCACTGCACTTTACCTGGGGCTCTGTCTTCACATTAAAAAAAAAGAAAGAAAGAAAGAAATCAGCCATTAAGCCATGAAAAGATATGGAGGAAATTTAAATGTATATTACTAAGTCAAAGAAGCTAATCTAAAAAGCCTACATATTGTATGATTCCAACTATATGAAATGGAGAAAAGGCAAAACTACAGAAGCAGTGAAAAGATCAGTGATTGCCATGGGTTAAGGGGAAAGGGGGGATGAACAGGCAGAACACAGAATTTTCAGGGCAGTGAAAATACTCTGTATTCAAACTCATAGAATGTACAGCACCAAGAGTAAACCCTAATGTAAACTATTGATTTTGGGTGATAATAATGCATCAATGTAGGTTAATGAATTGTAACAAATGTACCACTCTCATGGGGGATATTGACAATGGGAGAGGCCATCTATGTGTGGGGTCATGGGAAATCTCTGTACCTTCTTCTCAATTTTGTTGTAAACCTAAAACTGCTCTTAAAAAATAAGAATCTTTAAAAGGAAAATCTCTTCATTAAGGTAACAGCATTGTTTAATAAACCATTAATTTATGTTTTATATATAAGATAATAAAAAGTACTTAAAGATTTCTGATTCACTGTCACAGAATTATCCTTCTACCTAGTCTCAATAAGTGAGGTTTTACTACAGTAACATCAAGGCAAATACTGCTTTAAAATCCCATACTCATTGAAGTCGAATGTTTGAAAATCTCAGTGCTTCAGAGAATTCCTCAAATGTCCACTAATACTAACTGCTCCCCTCTTAGAAGCTTTTTAAAATTAAAGATATCGTAACAATAAAAAAATTATTGAAATTGAAGAATAATCCCTAATCCTACCATTCCAATAGTATTTCATTTTTACATACCCCTTTTGAGCTTTCACATAAGCAAATTATTGTCCTATCGTAGCCACAGCTAAGCAGTTTTTACACTCATATTTTCCTCTTAGCCTTGCATCAGACATTTTGCATGAATTAGACTATATTCAAAATTATCATTTCAATAGTATCATATACTCGTTTGTGTTGATGTACCTTAATTGTACATGAATATGGGAGATCTCTAATTGTTGCTGCCAGGAACACAGCATATTATCTTCTTTTATGGATTATTATATATTATTCTATTGACTTCCAAGAGGGAACATTACCAATTTTTCATCCAACACAGTGTGCCAGTTCCACTACACCCTCAGCATGCTTTTTGATAAATATGCAACGATTAATTTGAAACTACATTTCTTCTACTATGTCTGTCACTAGGTGATTCTTAATTAAACTTCAGCTAGGATTCCCAAAACAAGGGGCAAGTTTTTGAGAAATACCTGATGAGAAATCTGAGAAAATTACTAAACACCTTTGATTTTTTAAAAATTTCTGAAGCTCTCAGCAACACCTGATTACTTTTAAAAAGTTCAAATAAAACACGTCATAATAAATTTCCATAAGTGAAATTACCAGTTAAGCATTAACTTAGTGCAACTCATTAACTTAGTGTAACTCATTGTCTTTATCTGCAACATTCCCTTCAACTCCTCCACCCTTTGCCTTGTTCTTTAAATTTCAGTTCAAATGTAATCTCAATGAAACACTGCCAAATTTCCCAAGTATACCCACAATCAACAACACTACCTTTCTGAAAACCTTTTCTGTGCTTTGTATACTATTTAGCTTATTTTTTCGCCTAAGATTACTGTCTGTCATAAATCATGAATTACTAGGACAGCAGGAACTGTTTGAATTCTTCTTCCTCCCTCAGACTAGATCAAACATAAACATATGCCTTTTATATTCAAAGCACATACTCTTGATCACAATCATAATACAGGCATATAACTATGGCTCATTGAGCCTAAACAAAAGAGTACTGTGGACTTTCATCTAAAGCTCAATCAACATTTACTGAAACTGTGATCAATCAGTCCAGATCAGTGGCTGTTTATTAGGCTGAACTAACAATCAACCATTTCTTCAAAGTTCATGACTATATTCAAACACTAAAGGTCATAACAATGGATGAAAATGTGACATCCAACTAACCCCGAATTGGGAATAAGCCCCTATTAATTAATAAATCAAAAATTATTTTGTATCATAGATAAATAAAAATAATTTTATAGAAGGAGAAAAGCTAAATAAGCATGTCATCCCAAGTTTATATCTCTAATCTCTTCTTGGGGCTCCAGAGCCATCATTTATTCACTTGGTTACTTGATATTTAAAAGGTATGTCACTATTTGATAACAATAAAACCATGTTCCTATTTAAAATCATTTATGATTCAGATATTTTATTAATTCAAAGTTGCCTTTCCCTCAACTGGCTTTTCTTTTTGTATTTTGTTTTATTTTATTTTTTTATTTTTGAGACAAGAGACTCACTCTGTTGCCCAGGCTACAGTGCTGTGGTGTCAGCCTAGTTCACAGCAACCTCAAACTCCTGGACTCAAGCAATTCTCCTGCCTCAGCCTCCTGAGTAGCTGGGACTACAGGCATTCGCCACCATGCCCAGCTAATTTTATATATATATATATATATATATATATATATATGGGCAATTAATTTCTTTCTATTTATAATAGAGATGAGGTCTCGCTCTTGCTCAGGCTGTTTTCCAACTTCTGACCTTGAGCGATCTGCCCGCCTCAGCCTCCTAGAGTACTAGGATTACAGGACTGAGCCACCATGCCGGCCGTATTTTGTTTTATAACGATTAACAAAATGTGCTCAGCTGAACACGTAAATATGCCATAAAAAATTATAATACAGGGGGGATGAGGGGCAACGGCAATATACATAACTTTAACATTTGTACCCCCATAATATGCTGAAATGAAAAAAAATTATAATATAATTTGAAATATATTTAATAGCAAATAAAGAGCAAATATTACCACTCATAATGTCAACTAATCATATCCTATCACACACCTTACTGTCATCTTTTATTGTTTCCTTTCTCAGCCTATACTTTGCTTCTTCTTTTCAAAATTGTACAGCAATTCAATATATCTTATTGATATATTGTTAGCCAACTTATTGTAAGCCAATTGTCATAAAATTTAATTGAAAGTATTGATGCTTGATTTCTAACAGTGTATATTCTTTTTATGAAGTGTGTATATGAGTTCATTAGTATCAACTTACACATATTCTAAATGAGTACTAAAAGTACAGAAAAGGGAACAATTACTACAAACATATTTATACAGCAGCATCCAGAAAAATTAAAGAAATAAAAAAAGAAAAAACCTAAAATATAAAAACTGAAAATTTAAATATTGAAAAAAACATATTTATGGCATCAATAACAAGTCAGTTTTAACAAACCTTTGGTGTTCCTGATTAAAAATTAAAATTATTCTATTTTTTTCTACTTGAGGTTACCTAAAAAAAAATCAACTATGAAAAGCTTTCCTGTTAAAAAGAAATCACATTGGCCGGGTGCGGTGGCTCACGCCTGTAATCCCAGCACTCTCGGAGGCCAAGGCAGGCGGACTGCTCAAGGTCAGGAGTTCGAAACCAGCCTGAGCGAGACCCCGATTCTACTAAAAATAGAAAGAAATTAATTGACCAACTAAAAATATATATACAAAAAATTAGCTGGGTATGGTGGTGCGTGACTGTAGTCCCAGCTACTCGGGAGGCTGAGGCAGTAGGATCGCTTGAGCCCAGGAGTTTGAGGTTGCTGTGAGCTAGGCTGATGCCACGGCACTCACTCTAGCCTGAGCAACAACGTGAGACTCTGTCTCAAAAAAAAAAAAAGAAAAGAAAAGAAAAAAAGAAGTCCTATAGTAGGCTTAATAACAATTATATAAAATGGTGAGAAATCAATATATAGAAAAAAGTCTACATTCACTTTCTTGCTTTTACTTCGTATCTACAAATTTTCACTTTTTATAAGTAGTATAACAAAGATCTATTTTTCTTTACATTTTTATTTTCTTTTCTCAATGAGAAAGCAAAACAGTTCAATTACTCATTATTAGTATTCTTTGAGAATGCATTTTTACTAGCCATGTGATCACAGGCAAATTAACTTTTTACACCTTAGTTTTCTCATCTATTGAAGTGGGATTATAATATTACCTATCTTTTATAGCTATTATAGGTTGAATTTATCAACATATGTAAGGTGTTTAGAACAGTTCCCAGCTTATTTTAAGAGCTATATCAGTATTTGTGACCATCATAATCATTTTACTATGTCATTTCTCAAATATTTCACATGTAAAATCCTTACAATTATTAACAGAATTAAAACATACTAATATTTTTAGTACTAGTAAAAAAAATAAAATCTTAAATTTTTAATATAAAATGGTCTCTTCAACATAGTTAAAAACACAAAAAAGACAAAATAAATCTGGACCATACAGAGTAAAGAGGTAGTGTAATTGCTTGGATAGGAAAGATTCTGAAGTTTCATCCCGGTTCAGCAGAAAAGAGTCCCAAAACTAGTTAGTATTCTCAGTTATGAACAAGGGGGGAGGGTTAGTGGCAATAAATATTTGCTGTGCCACATCCATATGCTGCTTTCCCATACCTTAAGGAACACAATATACCAAAGTAAGTAGTACCTAAAAGCAAAAAAAGTCTGTTTGAATTTTAAAATTCAAAAAATATGCTTCTAAAAGCATAATAAAGCAAATGGATTAGTAATATCCATGACAATTTGCCTAAGTAATATTTAATAGCTTTTTAGTTCATGTCCAATTTGTTAAAAGCTCTGTAGAAGTCTGATAAAGGGTGAAACGTCTTCTGAGAAAAGTAATTATCATTATCATAAAAACTAACTCATATTGCTTAACAGGTATTAGTCTAAGCTTTTTACATATATTAACAAATTTAATCCTACAACAACTGTAGAAGTAGGTGTTATTATCATGCCCATTTTTAAGATGAGGAAATTAAGACACAAAAATTTAAGTTTTATACCCAAATTCACACACCTCATAAAGCTGAGACAATCTGGCTTCATAATGTACTCTTAGCGAAAGAGCTATCCTGCATAATACAGAATTTCAATGTGGCACTTTCCACAACCATCAGTGAAAAAGAAAAAAAAAAGAAAAATGGCCCAGGTATCCAGTTTCCATCATGTGACTATACAGTAAAAGGAGATAAGAATAAGAATCACGTGAGTCTGAACTTCTGACTGGCAGATGGTACCCACTGCCACCAATTTAACTGTAAGTTTAATTGGGTATATTAAAGAGAGCTCAGGAACATCGATGTACAGCATAGGAAAGTATGGGATTTACAAAGTCCATAAAATTGTTACAAAGAAAATAAAATATCTAGGAATATATTAACTGAGGAGGTGAAAGATCTCTATAAGAAGAACTACAAAACTCTGAGGAATCGCAGTGGATACAAACAAATGGAAAAACATATCATGCCATGGAAAGGCAGAAGCAACATTGTTAACATGTCCATACTACCCAAAGTGCTTTACAAATTTCAACGCAATCCCTATTAACTTACCAAAGTCATATTTCATAGACTTCACAGATATTTCACAGAAAATATTATAATTCTACGCTTCATTTGGAATCGGAAAAGAGTCCAAATAGCCAAAGCGATCTTAAGCAAAAAGAACAAATCTGGAGGCATCACATTAGCAGACTTCAAACTATACTACAAGCCTATAGCAACTAAAACATCATGGTACTGGTACAAAAGACATAGAACAGAGAAAAGAACGGAGAACCCAGACATAAAACCAGCTACCTACAACCAACCAATCTTTGACAATACAGACAACAATGTACACCAGGGAAAAGATGCTCTATTCAAAAAATGGTGTTGGGAAAATTGGGACAGTCACATGCAGAAGAATGAAACAGGATCCCTACCTTTCACTACTCACAAAGATTAATTCAAGAGGGATAAAAGACTTAGATCTAAAGCATGAAAACATACAAATTCTAGATGAAAATGTAGGAAAAACTCTTCTAGATATTAGTCTAGGAAAAGAATTTATGATAAAGACCCCAATGTCAATCATGGCAACAACAAAAATTAATAAATGGCATGTGATTAAACTAAAAAGCTCTGCATAGCTAAGGAAATCAAGAAAGCAAATAGACAACCTACAGAATGGGAGAAAATATTCACAAACTACACATTCAATAAAAGCTAATAACCAGAATTTACAAAGGGAGAGGGGAGGAGGGGAGAAGAATAAACCAACTTAATGGGTACTATAAACACCATTTGGGCGACGGGCACACCTGTAGCCAGGACTCAAGCATTACAAAAACAATCCACATAACCTAAAACATTTCATAGCCCCTTAATATCTTAAAATAAAAATAAATAAATAAAATGTAAATTTAAAAATTACTAAACCAGTAAAAATGGTATTAGCCTTAAGCAACTTTTCTCTTAAATCTTTTGGACACTTTTTCTTTTGATTATCTCTAGGCAAGAACTTTAATAAATTGAATACTATTATTGACATCAAAAACTAGTGTAATATATACAAAATTATCATTTTATATCAAGAGAAAGTTTCTCATGTTGGCAACAGCATAAGTCCTGCCAACTTCTAAGTGGCTGATATATATTCACCCCTATAACCCCTGGGACTTTGGTGAACATGATTCTTTCTCAGTATAAGAATCATTCTTTCTCATGATTCTCTTTCCCTGAGAAAACATACATATGGAAAGAGGAAGAGAGAGTATCCAAAAGGAAGGGAGTGAGAGGCTGGGAATCTTGTTCAGAAAGCAATCCCAGGGGTCCTTGTGCTCAGGGCTTAGAACTTTAGGGGAATAACTGACCAGTACTTAGGCTGCTTTCTGTCACAGTGCTTATCAAGCACAGCTGCACTGTAGCTTCCATTGCCTGGATCTTGGTGGCACTGTTCCAGTTCAACCATTTCATCTCAGCCTGGTGCACCTTGCCAGTCCTCTAGGACAGGGGCTCCACTGACCAGGGGGTACTGCAGTACAGGTAGTGGTCGACATGCATGTAGTCATCCAGGTGCTTCATGACCAGCTGCTGCTGCTACTACTACCATCACTACTCTTCTCACTGCCTCTTGGTCTCTGCAAAGTACTCTAGGAGCTCCCCAATGATTTCCATACTGCTCATGGTACATTCCACCTCCCCATATGATTCAGTTTCTATCTCCTCCTCTTTAGACAAAGCTTGGTCTTCTCTTGCAGATGCCTTGATCCTATTGCTATCATGTAGATGCTGCACACACCTTCTATAATTTGAGTAACTTCAGTGGGAGTCCTGGGAGGCCACACGATACCCAATGAGGGACTTCATAACATAAGAGCTTTGGGAAGAGTACAGGAGGGAAGTACCATGGAGTACTGAAATAGGATTCCAAGGCTTTCCTGTAGGTGCTCTGGTGGCTTCACATTCACACACACACAAGCCATTAGTTGATGATAATGTTGCATTATCTTGCATCTACTGGATGAGAACACCAAGACTCAGTGGCTTTTTGTGTTGATGCCTTTGCTGCCATCTCTGATCATGAAAGTCCAAATGGGCATTAAATCTATGCATCTTGCAGATCCTGGTCACTGGGTGAGCAGGGGCCTATTTTTCAGTGGGAAGACAGGGGTACATGGGAAAGGCCTGAGGATACTGACTTTTTTTTTTTGAGACAAGATCTCACTGTCACCCAGCTGGAGTGCAGTGGAGTAATCACAGCTTACTTCAGCCTCAAAGTCCTGGGTTCTAGCAATCCTCCTGCAGCAGCCTCCTGAGTAGCTGGGACTACAAATGTGCACCACCACACCCAGCTGATTTTTCTATTGTTTGTAAAGATGGGGTCCCCCTCTTGCTCAGGCTGGTCTCAAACTCCTGGCTTCAAGCAATCCCCCTGCCTCAGCCTCCCAAAGTGCCAGCATTACAGGCATGAGTACCTGGCCTTGGATGCTAAGTTTTAAAACTAATTCTTTTCTTTCTTCTTTAGTTGTAAGAAAACTCCTGTGATGCTTCTCTAGCATCCTTATAGAACATATTTTTGTATCTGAATCTAACTCCAGCTTTTTCTTTGGTTTAATTTATGAATCTATTCATTTTTAATCCTGTTATATACGTATTTCTCAACTACTGTAAACAAGATTGAAGGTTTACAATATATGCAACCCTAAAGATGACAAAAAAAATCTGACACAAAAGCTCAAACAAATTTATTAATCAGGGCCCTTCAACACATCTATAAAGTATATTCACGTAAAAGAAGAGAATATACCTGATTTCTAAATAGTAGGGTTTGAACAGATTTCTATGCCAAAATATTTTAAAGCATTATTTGATACAGGCATACAATAGGTAAGTAATACCAGTACATTCCATTTTTATGTGTGTTTACTTAACAATTCTAAATGTATAATCCAAAGATTCAGAGACTAGTAGAGACCTTAAACCCTTTCAGGAGGTTTGTAAAGTTCAAACCATTTTCAGAAGATATTATTTACCTTTCTCACTCTTTCTTGTTCTCTCATGCATGTCCAGTATAATTTTCAAGAGGCTACATGATATGTGACAAGGTCATCACACTGATAGCTAATGGGATGTGTACTTGATTTCTTGTGTTCCAAAAAAATTGGTTTTGATATATAATATGGTAAGTATTGATAAATATAAATAAAATATTAAAGCAAAAGCTCTTTGGGTGCTCAATAACTAACTACAAAGAGTTGTAAAAAGGTCCTGAGACCAAAATAGTGAAGAACTGCTGGTTTAACCTATGAATTAATTTGCTGTTTTCAAATCAAGCCTATTTTCTAGTTTTCAAGAACAGAAAAAAAATTTTTAAAGTTGGCAATTCCAGAAAAATGATCAAGCATATATAAGTCATTATTCTTTAGAGACATATATATTGTCTCTATATTCTTTAGAGACATATATATTGTCTCAACATAATATAATGAATTAAATAATAAACAACTTAAAAAAACAAAGATATGTTAACAGAATTAATAGAAACCTAATAAGCAAGAACTCTGAAAATATGCACAATTAAGTAATAAGCAACTGGCAATAAGAAAATGTACAACATTTCAATTCAAACATTACTTTAAAAAATTAAGGGGAAACCTTGACTCTGCAGCAAGTTAATCCCAATGCCTGTCATAATCCTTTCTACTGCAAAAAGTCAGCAATGAGAACTACAGATTTAAAGGAATTTCTTTTTCTCTTTAGGAAACAAAATAAAATCCTAACTAAAGAAAGTTTCTAAGTTAACCGAATAGTTGTTCAAAGAATATTGCCTTTTCTTTCTTTTCCGTAGAACTTATGGAACTTAATATTCTTATTTTTCAGAAGAAAAAAAATTTGGTTAAATGTACCTGAAAATGGCAGGGTTGCAGACATGCTTTGGATCCAATGCTTCTCCTTGTATAAACTCATAGCACAGTCCATTATTGAAGGTACAGTAGAGTTGTGGTGCACAGCCATGAGCCTGCAACACTCGAAAACTCTTTACTTCCTCATCTCGATCGACTAACAACTCAGTCTTATTGCCATAAATTCTCACCAGGACTACATCCTCCATGGTATTACCCACATAACAGCCAATAAGTTTATTTGTGATTCCATCTGTGAAGAGCTGCCAGAAAAAGAAAGAAATGGGGGGAAAAGCAATTATATATTTTTAAGGAATGGGAGAGAATTTAAAAATAATGAGTTAAATACTAATTAAAAGAAAATACCTGCTTCTTAACATAAAAGAACCTTTGGATACCATTTTGTCTAACATGTCTAAAACTTTAATTCTAGATTTAAACAAAAAGGAATGCTAAAAAAGGAATATTTAACATGTTGCCCTTAATTACTGTAACATCATGATCCCAAAGTATTAATTATTCACTGTCTTCATTATGTCTAAATAACTTTTTTGATACCTGTTACATCTCACAGTCTGTCTTATACTGCAGTCATTGCATGTGTGTGTGTGTGTATGTATACACAGATGTCTATCCTATGTCTATATGTGTGTGTATACACACAGATAATCTCTCTCATGTCCAAAAGACTGATAAATCTCTAAGGATAGGAACATTGCCCTCTTTTCAGTATGATACATTACATATAAAAGTCCTTAATAATGTTCACAGGTTTAAATATACAAATATAATCTATCATAATTTACATTATGATAAATCCCCAATTTATAAAAAACTCAATTTTAAATATTAGCTTTAAAGATTATTTAACATGCATTAAGCACTGTGTTAAGCACTCAAGGCATAATAATTTAAACTTGATTCTATGTCTAAAAAAAGGAAGTGCAACCTTAAATAGAGGAAGATAAAAAGTAGCTATTTCCATGGTATTTTCTAAATGGGACTTTTGGGACTTTTCAAGAGCATTCAGTCAAGTACTTCAAATACTTTTTTAGATCTCAGCTCAGAAGGTATATTTAAAAAGCAAACGGGTGATTAGCAATACTAGTTCTCAAAGTCTATTCAAAAATTGTACTTGTATTTTCTCCATACTACTTTGACACTAAAACTAACTCTATTTACCCAATTATAATTCAGAGTTTTTAGAGGCTCTCAAGTGGGATAAAGGAAGAAAAGAAAAAGTGAAAGCAAGAGTTAAGAACATTTTTTTCAAGACAACTGGGTAAGAACAAGAAAGGACACAAGATAAGTTTTAAAGCGATGTATGTACATTTAACAAATGCCTGAGGAAAAAAGTAAACATTTCTATTTTAACTGGATTCTTGTGACAATAAATGATACAAGAAAAGCTTTAGATCTTCACATGAAGATTTGGAAGAAAGTATTCACAAAAATGAATATGTACCCAACAAGTGTTTATATAATGGTTTTTATTATTAAATATATACAGAGCTTAGCTATTAACCTGTTATCAGTTCACCTAATGCAGGCAAAACTGCATAAGCTAATGTAAAGAGAGTTGTTTTGAATATATATGTTTTTTAGGTATGCATAGACATACAAGCATTGCTTTCCACCTAGATTTCAAAAAGACTATATATGAAAGAAGACATTGCCAAGAAGTGTATGTACTTAAACTAAATGCTAATCATCATTTTATTAAACTCTGTGTTGAAAAGCATGTCATTTCTTATTGCAATGCCATATCAACTCATAAATGCTATTCTGTAACTTCTTCACATGTCATATATAGATATACTGATTCAATTACTATAATAAAGATGGAGAAACTACTTAACATTCTGAAATGCTTATAATGAATGACACTTTCGACTCCTCAAATTCCGGAAATCAGCATGTCCATTTTCTCTACCTTCACAGCAAATAGTAGGTACTTAAACATTACGACCCATATATTAATCTCTTCTTTATATAGCTTATAAAAAGTGTATTCTTTCATTATTGCCTATAACAATAAATTCCTAACTGAACATGCTACATGGTACATTTATGTGTACTTACAAAAACAAATATATAAAGATACAAGCACTTAGATGGCTAGAGAAAGATTACTGTATATGGGTTACTGACCACTACATAAACATTTATAAAGATAACACAAGGTCACAACTCCAATGACCCTAACCGTTAACTTTCTGAATAGTACAATAACCTCATACTTGGTAATGAAATGACAGTAAAATAAATCTCTAAAATAAAAAAAGAAATATATGAATACTATAACTCTATATTTATAAAAATATTTTATGTACAAATAAGGATTAAAATGTCTACAAAGTTATTTAATAAAATACTATGCAGTTTAAATCTTGTTTCTTATTTTCTTATTTCTCCATAAGTAGTTTAAACTTTTTTCTTCTGGCTTATGTATGTTCCTTCACTTGTTTTCTTCTGCAATGAACCTTGTTTACTTGTGAAAAAACTAGTGAGAAAGAGAAATACAGTCCAACAGGTAGGCACTGACCTGGCACTCACAGCTAGGCCCTGAACATAGGCTGTACAGAAGCAGAACATAAAACAATTTCACAGAACATCACCATCAAACAGATGAGGCCACTTGTGACCATAAAAGATCAAGACAAAGACAAAAATCACTCTGTAATCATGTTTAAATGCAGATAAAACTATAAACTTTGTCCAAACCACAAAATTACCAAACATCCCCAAACATCCCCCTATCCTGGCTAATATGAGTGACTGCTACTGCTTCTCCAGTCACAGCTTTGACCCTACTTCATTCCTCCAGCTTTCTAGGTAAGACTAAGATACAAGTCATAGACTTGTCCCATTTCCTTCCTGACAACACCGAATCCAGAGGAAAACCCTGCTACCTTGAACCCTCCTCCAAATCACCAGACAAATCATCCCTTGCTGTGATAAAACTTGCTGAGCTATAGATGTGTTTGTTTTGGTCTCTAGCTAAAGAACAATGACTTCAGTTTAAAGATGCATGGATAATGCTTCCTACCCTAGAATGGTCTCCCACCTCATACATATACCACAAGTAACTCAATGTGCTGAGCCATCCAAAATATACTATTAAAACATATTAGACATAATCTAGATATGTATGCTATACTAAATATATACTTAAAATATAAAATTCTACCTCAGTCAAGGTGGGATAAAATGTAAATCTTATGGCATTCCTTTTAAGGGGGTTTATGCTGCAGTTTGTCAAGTATTTCAGATAGTATTTTAGAGGATGAGCTACAGAACCAGACTACTTGAGTTTTCAATCCCAGTTATGCTACCCACAAACTGGGCAACTTTAAGGCAAGTCCATTAACCTCTATGTGCCTCAATCTTCTCATATATAAGATTAGTATATTAGAATCAACATTGTAGCCTTGTTATGAAGATAATGAGTTGTACATAAAAACACTTAAAATAGTGCTTAAAACAAAATAAGCTCTATATATTTAAATTTTAACACCAAACAGCAAAATAATTCATGATGAAATCATAAGACTAAAAAGAAGACAAAATCCATGTTAAAACAATATTTAAAAACAACAGTTCCACTATAGATGCAAGAAAAATGTTCTTGCACTTTCTGTCTGCCTGATCATGGCAGCCAAGATTGAATAGAGGAATATAGGAAAAACACATGGAGAATTTTCACAACTCAGGAATAGCCTTGTAAATAGTGAAGAACCTGTTTTACCCCAAAGAACCTAAAATCGAAGTTTACTTTAGAAGTGTTGGGAAATGTCCCTTGCCACCCTCACCTGGTTGGTTACACTTGTAAAAGCTTAAAGGTTACAACTAATGAAAAGCCAGTGACTTCTGGGACCATTTGGACATGAAATCCAGTGATTTAGCTATCTGGACTTTGCCCTGGTGACTTTAAAGTCCATAATGTCCAAAACCTAAGGCAGATACTAATCAGGTTATTAGTGTCCCCTGGTGACTGGAGAAAGCAAATTCAAATACGTGTTGGAAACCCTAAACTTGACAGTTTTAAGTCTTGATTGCTGATGTTAAAATGTAGGAAGAAGAGCCAGTCTCTGATCTAGAAGGCCAGTTGCCCTCTGAAACATACTAACACGAATTTTCGGGCAGTGGTCAGTGCTGTGGAAACCAGGATAACCTGGTAAGTGGGAGAAAGTCTTGAGGTAACATCTAAGCTGAAATCTAGTTGGGGAGCTAGCTTAGCTCCAGAGTCTGAAAGGGCATATAAAAATAGCAATGTGAAGGATGGGGGGAAGGGGGGCCTGGTGTGACCTGGTCCCCCTCCCCCAACTTCTTTTGAAATTTTTCAGATCTATAGTAGAGTCCCTACTTCCTGGCAATGTTCTTTATAACTGCATTCCCCCAACATCCAGATCCAATCAAGGTTGATACACTGCATTTTATTATGTCTAGTTTTGAATAAGGAAGTGATCAACCCCAGCTTTCATGAAGTTTTATGATTCTAGGTAGTTATCTTTTAGGCGGCCACTTATTTTCTGTCTTTTTCTGGTTTTTCCTAGAGTTAGGTTAAGGCATTCTGGGCAAAAATAATAGGTAATGTATACTTCTGTACACATCAGAGGCAAATGACATTTTGTCTCATTGATTCTAAGTTTGACACAGGTATGTTTCTAGTGGCCTTGGGCTTTGTTATATACATGGAGAACAAATGAATTAAGGAAGAGGACTAATGTCTAGGAAGGGCTTCTCGATGTGACATTTGAATGCAGATTTGAAGGTGTGGAAGTAGTGTGGGTATCAGGACAGATTGTTCCAGACCAAGGGAACAGCAGATGCAGTCAAGTGTGTTTGACGTGTTCTGGGAACAATGTCGCCACTGTGCTGACCCAAGAAGGCAAAAGGGAAGAGTTGAGGTAGAGAAGTTTGAGTGCACACGGGAAGAGGACCAAATCACACAGGAAACTATAGGAGGACTTTACGCAGAAGAGTTAGTTATGTTATCTGACAACTTTTCAAAGGATCACTTTAGCTGCTGGGTAGCAGGGTAAAAGTATATAAAGTATGTAAGCAAGGTGGTAGTGGATTAGTCTATGGTGGTAGTAGAAGTGGTGAAATGAAGGTAGAGACATCACAATATGCCAATGAGTTGAATAACAAGTGAGGATAAATATAAGGTTGATGACAAGAACTTTAGCCTTCATATGGTATTCATATGGACTTAAATCTCATATGGAGTTGAATCCACTGAGATAGAAAGACTATGAAGACTGGAAATCAAGAGTTTGGTTTTGAGGCCAGTAGCAGTGGCTCATGCTTGTAAACCTAGCACTTTGGGAGACCAAGAAGGGAGGATCTTTGTTTCGGATGGATTAAAAAAAAACACAATAATTCCAATATGTTTCTCTAAAAGAGAAATATCTTAAATCCAGATAGTAAAATGTTGAATTTCACCGATTCTGGGCAAATTCTCTTTTCACACCTAAGAAAAGTAAAAAGCCTTCAATTTAGTCAAAAATGCCATTCAACATTCTCAAGTTAGTACTACCCTGTATGTGTATTGGGTTTTTAATGACTAATTATATTCTGTTAAACTTTAATCCCTAAAATGCATACAACTAAAGTTAGTGAATTTAGCTCCTAATCATTTCTAATCTTTTTAAATATTAACAGCTTTTAAATACTAGGTAAATAAATAATAGATTCTAAATTTGTTTTCTCCTTTACCTCATCACATGGTTTTAAAAAACAACACATATAAGTTAAAAATAGGATTTAAACTCACCCTTTAACAAATTCCAACAATCGAAGATTTCTTTAAAATTGTTTTCATTGTTTAATATTAATGATATCACTCTACTCCAAAAATTGGCAATTAAACATTTATCCTGCATTTTCTATGAACTATATTTTATAATATCCAAACACCCCTAATTAATGAGAAAAAGTTATCTACAAAAGAATTCCAACTGATGAATGTGGAAGAAACAACAGAACGAGAAAATCAATATATCACAACCCCCAATAAAACAACTACTCTGGCAACAATTTTCAATGAATAAAACCATTAGATGAAAGATTGATGGGGAATTTTATAATGGTAGAAGTCACCTGTGACCGCATGAACTCACGACCAGACATGTCATGCATCTCCTGATGTGAGATATACAATGCCAACCATGACTTGGAATCTAATCAAGCTTCTAGATCTTTTTGTTTTTAGGAAAATATAGGGGTTCAAGAAACACTGCAAAGAAGTACAACAAAAAACATAAAATGTAAGTCTGTCTACATAAATGACTCACCAATAGTCAATGGCATGACATTCTATTAACAGTTTAAAGAGGTTTAAGAAACATAACAACCAATGCATGGACCTAGTTTGTATCCAGATTGAAGCAAAAAAGTATGAAAATATTTTTTGAGGTGACTGGAAAAAATTCAATTGTGGACTGGTTATTAAACTATACCTAGAAATTTACTGCTAATTTTGTTTGGTATGACAATAGTGTTGTGATTATTTAAGAAAATATATATATATTTTTACAAATACATACTGAAATAACTGAAAATAATGACTTGAAATATGCAATTTGCTTCAAAGTACTTCAAAGGGGTTTAAAAAAACACAAATGAAGCAAATGTGGATTCTGGATAATAGATATATGAATACTCATTTCATTTTCTGTACTTTGAGTATATTAGAAAATTGTATATATTTTTTTTTCTTTTCTTTTCTTTTTTTTCTTTTTATTTTTTTCTTTTTTAAGACAAGGTCTTGTTCTGTCACCCAGGCTACAGTGCTAGGGCATGATCATATCTCACTGCAGCTTTGAACTCATGGACTAAAGTAAGCCCCCTCTGCCTCAGCCTCCTGAGCAGGGAAACTACAGTTACAAACCACCATTCCTGGCTCATTTTTCTTAATTTTTGGGAGACAGGGTCTGGACATGTCACCCAAGCTGGTCTCAAACTCCTAGCCTCAAGTGATCCTCCCTCCTCTGCCTCCTGAGTCACTGGTATAACACACACATTATCTACTGCACCCACCAGAAAATTGTATTTTTTAACTTGCATGATACAACTAATTAAAGCATCAGTGAGGAACTTTCTAGAGCTTCTATTAGAGAATTACATAATACAATATACCACAAGTATGTAAGATTCATTTGTTAGCAGATTCCAAAACAGATTAATGATAAAACTTAAAGATAGGTTAAAAAAAGGGAAGGGTAAATTAAAAGGTCCAAGAGCTAGGAGACTGAAAAATAGATTAAGTAGTCACGTATACCACCCACTTCTAGAGGCCAACTTCTTTCTCTTTCCCTTCTCAGGCAAGTTTGTTGAAAGAGAATTTTGTATTCAGTATTTCCACTTCCAAAGTTACTATCTCTCCTTTGTAATTTTTATTTTTATCAAGCAATACTTGTGGCACATGGTTTAAAAAGTTAACTAGTACTAAAAGTTTAATAAGAAGGAACAGTAGCTCCCCCCCAAAAAACACTGCTTTTCAATTCTCATGCTATATAATTCCTTTTTTTAAAATACCATTCTTAAACTGTTTTGTAAAAAGTCTACACATTGCCTAAGGGCTTCTTATAAGACTGAGCCTTTCTATATCATCTCCTGCTACACACATGCACATGTAGGTATATTAAATGTTTTATCAATTTTCAATTACACTATTATGAATATATCCTTCCAAACCCCAACATGAAGTGTACTATAAATTTCCTTTCCCAGATGATTTGTTTCCTCTTTAACTAATAACGTTCTTATTTTCTCATTTGCTTACTATTTTATATACCTATTTGTATTCCCAATATTGGGCTGTAAAGGCCTGAAGCAATAGGAATAGGAATTCAAATGAGCAAAGCTCTGCTACCTCCCCAACATGCACAGAGACATTTGTACACACACTACACTACCATCATCTCACCTTCATCTATTTTACATATTGAACTTTGGCACAAGCTTTTATTTGAATAAAGGGTTCTAGCCCTAGGGAAAAGGTTGAAAATCATTGATCTAAATCATTTATTGGGCCACTTTCATTCCTGGCCAAGGAGGAGTGACAGGCACAGGATTTACTTTCCTACTTAAAACAACTTCCCCATCCCCCAAAAATCCCGGATGAAATAATAATTTTCAAGACACTGGGCTTTAGACAACAGAAAATAGCGATCCCCAAGAGATAGGAAACCAAAAAAAGTGAGCTCTACAACTGTCCCAGCTTAATGCCTTGAAAGAATTTTCAAGCTCCAGCACAGGCGAGGAAAGCTCAGAGGGAGCTGTGTGGACTTTCTGAGTTGACATAAAATGAGAATCAGAGGAAATCAAGACAGAATATGCAGGACAAGAGTACTGAAGCAGAAAGAGAGGCAGAGAGATACAGATACCAGAGACATGCAAATGGCCCCACTGAGTATTCAAAAGAGTACTGACTGGGACATATATGTGAGGAAACTACCTGTGAGGAAATTATCCAAAGCTGAAGAAAGCCATCCAAAAGGATTAAAGGAAAACAGAACCTAACATGCACACAGGGCTGGAAATGGTCCCTGTTTCTAACAGCCACACAGGAAAACCTCATAATTCATGGGTTAATGGATTGAGTACACAAATTGATCTTCTATCAGTAATGAGTAAAAATTAGTCAAAATGATGCACTGGTCCCACCTAATAAATCTTAAAAGCAAAATCTGAACAATTCAAACTATTTCAAATAACCACAAAACTATCCAGTGCCTAACAGAGTAAAATTCACTGTTTTATTTTATTTATTTTATACATACCTATTTGTACTTCCTATATTGAAGTATAAAATAAATAAAATTAAATACAAATATGAACATGATGATTAAAAATTATCAAAATGGTTCCACATTGCTTAAAAGGATGAAGTCCATTTCATCTCACTCCGGGGTTAAAAAAAAAAAAAAAAAGAAGAAGAAGAAAGATTTTAAAATTTTAAAAAGAAGCTTTTTTTCTTTAAAAAAAAAAAAAAAAAGCAAAGGATGAAGTCCAAGTTCATTATGGCATACAAGTTCCCTGACATCTCTCTAGCAATCCACCCAATAAACTTTTCCTTCTTTTTCTTCATCTCACTAACTTCCATAATAACTTCCTTGAAAATTGTAGCATTGGAGTTATCTCTTCTGAAACACAGTCCCTAATCTCATACAAAGCATAAATATTTCTTAGTGCCTGTTAGTATCCTATCCATAGCATTTACTAAAATGTGCTATAATTGCTTAACTATAACTTGCTACTCCATATTACACTGTGAGTTCCTCTGAGACTTGAAAAATATCAAAAGAAAACAAAGGGGCCAAATGAAAAAAAAAAAAAAATACTAAGATGGCAGAGAGAAAAACCCAACTATCTAAGTAGTTACATTAAATGTAAAAGAACTCAGTAAATAATCCAATTAAAAGACTAAGTATGAAAGAAACAACTACACTCATCCCTCAGCATCGACAGGGGGCTGGTTCCAGGACTCCAAGTACCAAAATCCACAGATCCTCGAGTCCATTATATAAAATGGTACAGCATTTTCATATAACATATGCATATTCTCCCATATAGTTTAAAACATCTCTAGATTACTTATAATACCTAATACAATTTAAATGCTATATAGTTGTTAAATTGTATTGTTTAGGAAATGACATGAAAAAAGGTCTGTACATGTTCAGAAGAGATACAACCAACCATCCATTTTTTCTTTTTTTTTTTAAATATTTTCAGTCCGCAGTTGGTTGAATCTATGGAGGCAGAACCCTCCGATACAGCCAGCCAACTGTGCTGCTTACAAGAGACATGCAACCAAAAGCTGATGTAGATGTCCTAATCGGACAAAATAGATCATAATGAAATATTCCTAGAGATAAAGGACATTTTATAATAACAAAGGGATTGATCCACCAAAAAGATACAACTCTAAATTTGTACGCATCTAATAACATAACTTCAAAATACACATAGAAAAACTGACAGAATTAAACAAACTTCATATTAATCATTAGCAACTTGAACACATCATTCAAGACCTGATTTTTTAAAAGCTGACAAAAATCATTATGTGATAAGAGATCCAAACAACAAAATTAAAAATCCAACTTAAGTGACATACCCAAAACACCCAGATCCAACAACAAAACATACCTTCTTTTTGAGGCCACAGATAAAACGTTACCAAAAGTGACTATAGGCTTGATTATAAAGCAACCCCAAATAATTATCAAAGGATCAAAATCAGCCAGAGTTATCTTCTCAAACTACAGTGGATATGAGCTAGACATCAATAGCACACACTTTACCTGATAAAAATAGTCAAGATGATAAGTTTTATGTTTTTAGCACAATTTTTTTAAATTAAAAATTCATCCAACTCATTGAAAATGAATCAAACACACCTAAATAATCTGTGAGGCAAAGAAAAAAACCACAATGAGAATCAGAAAACATTTTGAACTGAGTAATAATAAACACATATTGCCGAGCAAGTAGCACCTGTCACCTACTATCATCAGGAGAGGTCTGAGAACTTCTGTTCATTGTATCTTGGTATCATAGTCATGAAAGAAAACACAATGCACAGTCAAGCACTGTACAGAACACGCTTTATCACATAGAGTAAGGGAAAGAGCAAAATCAACTTCAGTAGTGGGCATCAGTCCCCGTGGCCAGTGGGTTCCTCCCAGCAGCTGATGCAAACAAATGGCCGGCACACACCAAATGGCCTGCAGTTGTGCTGCTGCAAAATAACCCAAGCCCTCCCCACAAAGGAAATATAGTAGTTAGGTTGGCCACATGGCATATGACACACATGCTTAAGCAGAACAAAGGAGTATACACTGAGTCTGAAACAGGAAAGGATATTGCCACGTTAGATAAAAGTCTAGCACAGGCTGTAAGGACCCTATCTCTTAGTAAGGAAGCATTCCAGGCCCAAGGCCCATTCTTACGTGGTAGGAGGGGGACTGCCTTTCCCAAGAACATATCAAAACTTATGGGTGTTTCCAGGACATGTAATAAATAAATATATTAGCAAGTTAAAAAGGCAAAAAAAAATTAGTGATCTAAGCTTCTAGCTCAAGAAGCTAGAAATATATGACTATAATGAACCCATAATAATTTAAAATAAAAAAGTTAAAAAAAAAAAGGAGCAGCTAGAAATTTAACAGCCTATTAACCTTTGAGGGAAAAAAGGATTAGAAAGGAAATAATAAAGGACAAAATCATCAATTGAACAGAAAAACTCGGGAATCAAAAATTATTCTTTGAAGAGATCAATAAAGCTGATAACTTCTGAGCACAATTTATCAACACAAATTATCAATAAAGAAAAGTACTTTGCTACAGATCCTACACAGTATTATTAAAAACTCTTCCAAAAATAGAAAAAGAAGAAACACCTCCCAACTTGGCAGCAAAACTTGTCAAAGACATTACAAGAAAGGAAAATTATAGACCAATCTCTCATGAATATAGTTGCAATATTAGCAACTGATACAATGATATATAAAAAGGAGAACATATCACAACCAAACAGGGTTTACTCCAGGAATGCAAAAGTTATTTAACATTCAATTTTTTTTAAATCAAAATTATTCATCTCAATAATAGAAAAAAGAAAAGTCACATAATCATAATGAGATGCAGAAACAACATTCAATACTCATTCAAAATGAAAATACTTACAAAACTAAGAATAAAAAGTAACTCCCTTAATCTGACAGAGTAATAACCAAAGTATACCTAGAGAAAATATACCTAACAATAAATTATTGTAAATGTTCTCCCTAAGACTGGGAACAAGACAAGGCTGCCCACTGTCACCTTTCACCTTTTATTTCAATAGTGTGCTGGAGGTCCTAGCCAGTGTACTAAGACAGACAGACAGCAAAGCAAGCAAGCAAGCAAGTATTATTTGCAGATTGTATATAGAGAAAATGCAAAGAGAAATCTCCATAAAAACCATTGGAATAAATATGTGAAAAAGTCAATATACAACAATCAATTGTATTTCTGTATACCAACAACAAATGAGAACAATTTTTAAAATGATACCCTGTACAGGAATACTCAAAAGCATCAATACCTAGGGACAAATCATATAAAACATGTAAACTCTCTACAGAAAACTTTAAACGTTTGAGAGAAGTTAAAGACCTCAATAAATGAGATATACATGTTTACGGACTTTAAGACTCAATATTGTTAAAGAATTCACTTCTCCCCAAATTTATCTATTGATGCCACAAAATACTAATCAAAATGCCATCCAGTTTCTTTTGTAGGAATTGAGAAGTTTAGTCTACAACTTATATGGCAATTTAAAAAGCCAAGAATAGTCAGGCAATCTTAAACAACAAAGCTGGAGTACTATACCATGGACTATAGTAACTATAACAGATACCAGGACCTATAGCAACAAATTAAGAGGAATCAAGACAGGGTGGTACTGTCACAGCAACAGACAAAATGATCAACAGAACAGAAAAGAATTCATAAACAGACCCACAAGGTGACACTGCAATGTTTAAAAGATGGTCTTTTCAATATGATAATCAACTGATAGCCATATGGGAAAAAAATGAATCATAATCCCCCTCCACCTCACACCATACATAACAATCAGTTCCAGATGGTTTGTCAATCAAAGCATAAAAGATGAAATAATAAAGCTTCTGGAAGAAAACACAGGGGAATATCTTCATAACTTTGGCATAGGAAAAGATCTCTTGTTCAAAACACAAAACATGCTATCCATAAAGGTAAACATTGAAAAGTTTGTCTTGATTATTTACCAAAAGACACTATTAAGGGTGAAAATGCAAACTACAAAATAGGAGAAAATGTTTATAATACATTTCTAAAAAAGGACTCATAGAATATATACAAAACAGTTACAAATCACTAACAAAAAAATTAGACAATCCAACAGAAAAAAAATCAGAAAAAGAATTGAGCAGGCATCTCAAAATAGAAGACACCCAAATAACCAACACACATAGAAAAAAAGATACACTCGTTATCAGGGGAATGCAAATTAAACTTGGAATAAGATGCCCTCCCAGAATAAGAAAAATAAAGACAAACAATACCAATTATTGGGGAAGATACAGCACAGCTGAAACTCTTATACTGCTGTTAGGAATATAAACTGAGACACTTTGGAAAACTCAAAGTATCTACTAAAGCTGGAAATATACATACCAGATAACTCAGAAAGTCTACTTCTAGGTATTTACTTAACAGATCTGGATATCCATATTTGCAAAAAGATAAATACAAGTATGTTTGTAGCAGCATAATTTGTGTTAGCCAAAAAGTAAAAACACAGACCAGGGTTGGTGAGGGAAAGAAAAGAAAAAAATTTAAATTAAATTAAAATTTTTTAAAAATAAAAATAAAGTAAAAACAATCCAAGTGTTCATAAATAATAGAAAATAAATAAACTGATTTATACAATTTATTTACAATGTATAGTCAGCTATGAGAAAGAACTATGACTATATACACATGAATAAATTTCTCAATATCTGGGCATACATCAACTCCCCCACACAAAAAACTGTACATTCCATACGATGCCATTAAAAAAAGAGGAGAAACTAATTAATTATAAGAGGGATGAATAATGACTGCAAGAGAGCACAAGAGTATTCTGGGCCAGGTGAGGTGGCTCATGCCTGTAATCCTAGCACTCTGGGAGGCCAAGGCAGGAGAATCGCTCAAGGTCAGGAGTTCAAAACCAGCCTGAGCAAGAGCGAGACCCTATCTCTACTATAAATAGAAAGAAATTAATTGGCCAACTAAAAAATATAGACAGAGAAAAGATTAGCTGGGCATGGTGGTGCATGCCTGCAGTCCAGACTACTTGGGAGGCTGAGGCAGAAGAATAGCTTGAGCCCAGGAGTTGCTGTGAGCTAGGTTGATGCCATGGCACTCTAGCCTGAGTAACACAGTGAGATTCTGTCTCAAAAAAAATAAAAAATAAAATAAAATAAAAAAGAATATTCTGGGGTGCTAGTCATGATGTATTTTCTGATTTGGATACCTGTTAAGTGGGTGTGGCCACTTCGTAGGAAAATTCATCAGGTTCTACACTTATGATTCGTGTACTTTTGATTATGTATGTCACACATCAACAAACTTATTTTTTTTAAAGTATTAATTTGATATTCATATCACAAACAATATACTTCTACTTAAATCTTTTCAATAACTTCCACTTTCAGTAACCCTAGAGAAAATTTCCCAAAGCTACTTGGTTTTTAAAACTGAAAAGAAATACTGTGGAACTTTGGCTTTAATTTCTATATTACTATTTTAAAGAGGGGATATATATATAAAACAAAATAAAATTTCTCAGTCTATTAATGCATTCTCAACAGAGACAATAATCACTGCCAAAGGGGCAAAATTTCATTATTGAGGGGCAAAAAAGATCTTAGATATTTCAATAGTTTGTAGCTCTCCAAAGCTACTACCTGATAAAATCTTATTCTTTAGTATTTAATTTGTCCTGTTCGATAGAAATTAGCTAATTTTAATTAAATTTAAATATTTTTCTTAGAGATTAGAAAAGAGAGTTGAAAATGGCCTAGAATGTAGAAAATATTTACTAAATGTTTGTTTATGTACAGACTGATAAAAAATACTTTGTAAATTACCAGTTTGTAGGATAAGGAAACCATGGCCTAAATAAGATCTCATCTTTATCCAAAGTCACACAGTAGTAAGACAGGTTAAAAACCTGGAGTCTTTACTCTTAATCTGTTTCAGGGGTATCAAGACCATCTTCAAATTTATGGATCACTAAAACAATCCTAGACTCATTATAATATGGCTAAAGCATTATCTGAGGAAAAGAATAAGGAAGGGGCAGTGGATGATAAATCCCTGATGCCTAAGTAGGTTGCCAAATCACCCATGGTATGAAACAGCAGGCATGCTGCCATCTGTTAACAAGACATAAAAGTGACTGAAACTTAGAAATGATAGAGCCAACCCCAGAACAGTTGGGTCACTATACACACAATAAAGTGCAAAATAATGAGAAAAGTAATCCACGATTCCCTGGCTACTGTTAGCCATACTGCCCAAAGGAAAAGACAGTACTGGGGTGGATCCTGATGTTATACTGACCCAGACCCTAGATTCCAGATGGTCCAATCCAACCTCTGGCTCCTAACCCTAGAATCATCCTAAAAGAGACAGATCATGCTGGAAGACCAGACAGTTCCCTGTTCACCAAGATAATTCAGGTACAGGCAAACACAATCAGGAAACTATTGAAACCAGGAGATAAAAGTGTAAAGGAGTTATCTCATTTCTTCAATGAATACAATGATTTTGTGGAACATTCTGGGGAATCAGTATTTTGTGGATCAAAAGGTTCCCTTAGGAAACTTTATTAAGATGGATCATAAGAATAGTTAAGTAAGAAGCAGTCTCCATGGTTTGAAGATAATGGCATGTGTGGGCTAATGTAGGACCCACGGTTCACTATTGAACAGTCCTGAATGGCTGTGACTAACCCCAACAGACAGCAACCTAATCCCAACAGGACTGCCAGCCCGATGGAATGAATAAAATTTGCCGGCTATACTAATCCAGGTGCTGATGTGAAGATATTTTGTAGTCCACTATTAATACAATCAGTTGACTTTAAAGAGATCATTTTCTATAATGTGGGTGGGCCTCAATGAATCAGTTGAAGGACTGTAAAAACAAAGCAAAAGCAGTTTTCCTAGAGAATAAATTCTGCTCCAAGACTACAATATCAACTCCTGCCTCAGAGTTTCCATCCTACTAGCTGTCCTACAAATTTCAATCTTGCGGACACCACAATCACATGAGCCAATTTCATATATAAACACACACACACATACACACACATGTGTATATGTGCATACATGATTTTGTTTCTCTAGAGAACCCTGACACACAGTTTGTAACCTTTAAATTCCACTAAGAATCTGCCTATGGATATACTTAAAAAATTTATCCACAATGTATGTACAAATGTGATCCACTGTAATACTGTTTATTTAATAGCCAAAAAATAGAAACAACTTCAATGATATTTTTAAAAATTAGATTTATATTGCCTTGAGAGAATATTTAAGATATATTATTTAAAAAGCAAGATATAGGCCGAGCACAGTGGCTCACGCCTGTAATCCTAGCACTCTAGGAACCTGAGGCAGGCGGATTGCTCAAGGTAAGGAGTTCAAAACCAGCCTGAGCAAGAGCGAAACCCCGTCTCTACTATAAATAGAAAGAAAATAATTGGCCAACTAATATATATATAGAAAAAATTAGCCAGGCATGGTGGCGCATGCCTGTAGTGTAGTCCCAGCTACTTGGGAGGCTGAAGCAGAAGGATAGCTTGAGCCCAGGAGTTTGAGGTTGCTGTGAACTAGGCTGACGCCACGGCACTCTCGCCAGGGCAACAGAGTGAGACTCTGTCTCAAAAAAATGAAATGAAATGAAATGAAATGAAATGAAATGAAATGAAATGAAATGAAATGAAATGAAATGAAATGAAATAAAATATATAGGAGGATATGCATTGGTTATATACAAATACTATGCCATTTTATATCAGGGACTAGAGCATCCTCAGATTTTGCTGTCAGCAAGGTCCTGGAACAAATCTGAGGATACCAAGAAACAACTGTATTTTATTAATGGCATATATAATTTGTATTTTTAAAACAAATTAAAAGGTTTAGTTAGAGTATGGGCCTAATTTTCTTCTTTATAATCCTTAGAATTTAAAATCTGATGTCATTTTAAAATAATTAAATCACATGATGTTTAATATGATTATCAAATATGTTTGTGGCTATCAAAAATTATAGTCAATACCATATAAACATGGAAAAATGTTTATGAAAGGCTAATAAAAAAGGAATACAAAATTGTACATAAGAGCCGGGCGTGGTGGCTCATGCCTGTAATCCTAGCACGCTGAGAGGCCTAGGCAAGCGGATCGTTTGAGCTCAGGAGGTCAAGATCAGCCTGAGCAAGACCAAGACCCCGTCTCTACTAAAAATAGAAAGAAATTAGCTGGACAACTAAAAATATATAGAAAATATTAGCTGGGCATGGTGGCGCATGCCTGTAGTCCCAGCTACTCAGGAGGCTGACGCAGGATTGCTTGGGTACAGGAGTTTGAGATTGCTGTGAGCTAGGATGATGCCACAGCACTCTAGCCCAGGCAAAAGAGACTGTCTCAAAAAATAAAAAAAAATAAATAAATAAAATTGTACATAGGATTGCAACCATGTAAAATATGTTTAGGAGAAGTAGAAGGTAATTAACAAAAATAAAACAGTTGTGAATAGAATAGAATATGAATGATGGGAAATGGGTATTTTCTATTCAAAGTTTCAATATTGTGGCTAGGTACTATGGCTCATGCCTATAATCCTAGTACTTTAGGAGGCTGAGGTAGGAGGATCATTTGAGACCAAAAGTTCAAGACCAGCCTGGGCAATATAGTGAGACCCCATCTCACATTTTGTCCCTTATTTCCATCTACAAAAAATTTTTAAAAATTAGCCAGGTGTGGTAGCATGCGCCTCACATCCCAACTATCTGGGAGACTGAGGCAGGAGGATTGCTTGAGTCCAAGAGCTCGAAGCTGCAGTGAGCTTTGACTGCACCACTGCACTCCAGCCTGGACAAAAGAGTGAGACCCTGTCTCTAAAATAAAATTTAAAAATAAGTTTCAATATTGTGATATATCTTTTTAGTAAACTATTTTGTGTTTATGTAGTCTTTTGTAAAAAGACATTCATGCCTTTAGCATATTATTTTCTCAGAGTATGTATTTTTCAAAAAGGATTAATTCTAAACATTCTATTTTAATTAGAAAACTTAAATCTGCTATTGTGATTACCACTAGGGGGAGGGAAAGGTTAGGACTAGAAAAGGGAAAACATACTCTAGATTGCTGGAGATATTTTCTTTCTCTGGGCGGGGGTTATACAAGTATATGTTTTATAACAATTTATGTTATGTTTATCTTTTTAAAAATAGAAAAGAAAATTACTTATTAAATTAAAACACCAAAAGAGACACACTTAAAAGAGCAACTGTATAGACCTGGTTTTTGATTCTTTATTTAAAACAAATAATATAAAATATTAAATATCAATATTAAAATAAAAGGGGCTGTGTTATTTTTAATAGACTATTCAGGTAACTACCTCTAACACAGTTAGAAAGAGGAAGGAAAACTGCTGTGTAGCTATACAACCTGACACGAGATTAGTTTCCAAGATAGTGTATGTGTGCTTAAAAAATAAATTGAAGAAATTTCAAAAACAAGCATCCAAAAACATGTAGAAACTTGTAGTACAGTAGAAAGTATACTTTTAAAATGTTCCTGTATAATTTTTACATGTGAACAAAATATGAATGTTCATTCCAAAAACACTATACTGTTATAATTTTTTTATGTGTTTTCCCCATCAGGGAATTTCAAAGAGCAGATATTTGGTTTTTGACTCAGGTATCCAATATATGGTAGATGCTCAGCAGCAATAATAATTACCATGAGAGATAGAATTTATTTCATCCTCACAATAACCCTTTAGGGTAGGAACTATTATTGAATTCATTTTACAGCTGAGGATACTGAGTCTTAGGAAGGTTAAGTAACTTGACTAGGGTAACAAAACTAGTAAAGTACAGAGCCTGGACTCAAACCCAGCACTGTGCTCATGCTTCATGCTCTTGAGCACTATAATACATTGTTACTGAAAAACTAAGTTTATGTAAGGTACCATATAGCAAGCAATCTCATTGAGACCCTATAATAAGAATAGATACATTTGTTTTATAATATTACATAATACCTATGGATTTACTACCCTACCTATCAAGCCTTTGCCATTACCTACTACAGGTCCTAAGTTATTGAAAAATTCACACAGTGACAAGTTAATGAGAAAAATAACATTGCTCAACACTGCAAACAGAAAGACCCTGAGATAATGTACTAGAATATTCCAAACATCAGCTCTTTTAGAAGGAAAAACAATTTTAAGAGTCTCTTGAGAATTATTGTTGGACCTGAGATCTGACTTGATTCCTTATTCCTTTATAAAATGACTATCCAAAGAAATGTAGTTAAATAAAAAATCCCAATCTTCAAATAAACTAGGAAGAGAGTTGTTACACGACCGAGGTCACTATCTTAAAGGAAAACTGAAACAATCCCTTTTTTCTAAAATAGTGTCACTTATGGAAAAAGTAATTCAAATTGTGTTCAAAGGAACTTAAACCCAAATCTTTTTATTAGCCAAAGCTTTTATTTTTAAGAAATTAATTTTAGACTGAAATGGGTTTTCTGTCTTAATCATAATATACAAACATAACCTTTTCTTGGTCAAAGAGCAATAATTCATAAGATAGGTTCTGCCATTTACAAACCACAAATTCAGTTTCATTAACTATAAAAATTCACTAACAGTACTTGTCTACATCTACCTCACAGGATAGTTGGGAGAATATATGTGAGAGTGCTTTATAAACAGTAACGTATTATGAAATACAAAGTACTGTGGCTGGTATTGTTGTTTTAAATCTACTAAATAATATAACCCAAAAAACTCACTACTCTTTTTATACTTTTTCCTTTTAATCTTATAAGGACAGGAACCCTATTCAAGTTGAGATATATTATTCCAAGTGCCCATAAGTTTTGAGCAAAGACTGGGCCCTCTATCATTTTGACTGTATCAAAGTCTTTTTTGCTTGTTTCTGGATTTTCCAATATGTTCCGGATAGCTCAGCTTGCAGGAATAATCACCAGGTAAGATAAGCATTACTATAGTAAGCTTCTAAAGTATATTTAAAACATACTTTAAACACATAAAAGTATTAGGAAAAAAATCTTTGAAAAAAACAAGCTATATTACTGATACCCAGCTGTCCTAAAATCACATTATAATCTGTTGACTATATGATACATACTTCCCCTTCTGAAATGTGATGTATGATTTTTATCTTTAAACTTTAAAGGAACTAAAATAAAATCTCAAAAGAAAATATTCCCATTGAGATTTATGAAAGAAATCCTAAAGCATCACAAAAATGGAGTCTGTAATAACCTAGAATGTGAGGATTCAGATCTATCGCGTTTAGAAATGAACCACCATCATCAGTTCAGCTTCGTAGATGCCCCAGCTTCTGGACCAAAAGCTTTGTTTGCACGTGGAGGGAATGTATTTCTAACTAATCATGATCCTTAGGGCAAAGTTAAATGGTAGCATTTACCTTCACTTACAAGTAAGTGTATTAGAAGTTTGGATTATAAACCCAAACATCTTAAAGTTAAAAGTTGCTACATAGAAGATTCAATCCCAAATAGTTACTTTCCAACAATCAAAAACAGTTCGATGCCACTACATTTTGTCCTTTTTACCTATATCCTGGCTTTACTTCACTGAGTTTCACCTAAAAAAGAGATAGTACCTACCTAATATGGTTGTTTGGGTGACTAAATGATAAAAAAAAAAAAAATACAGATCACCTAACACCACAGCTTGGCATATACTACCCCACGGTGGCTATTTCACAGACAAATACATCAAAGGAAATTTCAGTCCTTAAAGCTTCAAATTTTAAAGTCACTGCTTAAAAAGTAACATGATTTGCCAGCACTAGAGTTTACCAGTAAGTAGCACTGTCTTTAATTAATATGTTTAATGTATAATTGATGCCAAAAAACAAATTATTTTAATAAATTTTAGAACCTTCTATAATAAACTACAAATGAATTAATAAACAAGTACTGAGTTTTAACTTGGAAGACATTTCCTTTATTAAAGAAAATATATCAATTTTTTGGCTGGGCACGGTGGCTCACACCCGTAATCCTAGCATGTTCGGAGGCCGAGGTGGGCAGATTGTTCAATGTCAGGAGTTCGAAACCAGCCTAAGCAAGAGTGAGACCCCCGTCTCTACTAAAAATAGAAAAGAAATTAATTGGCCAACTAAAAATATATAGAAAAAATTAGCTGGGCATGGTGGCACATGCCTGTAGTCCCAGCTACTCAGGAGGCTGACGCAGAAAGATTGCTTGAGCCCAGGAGTTTGAGATTGCTGTGAGCTAGGCTGATGTCACAGCACTCTAGCCCAAGCAACAGAGTGAGACTCTGTCTCAAAAAAATTAAAAAGTTATAAAAAAGGAAATATATCAATTTTTTAAATTATGCATGAAGATCATTTTGGATTCACTATTTCCTATACACTTAGCTAATACTTCCTTAGCATTTTTTTTTGCATGAAATTTTTTGTCTAAAAACTTTCTTTTCCAAAATATATGGGTCCTTTTAATCTGCTCAAAACTCTTCTAAGCAATAAAAACTGAAACTAATACTCATGAAAACCCCAGTGTCAGGAACTTTTCTGGGCTCTAGGCACTGTTCATGTTTTATTCATCTCTGTATAGGTGGCTAGCTAGGTTAGCAAAGAATTTAGCAAAGAATTAAATAGATAAACATTGCTAATTAAATTAGTCATCAATGAGGCAGATGATTAGGCTAATTCAAATTAATGTTCTTACATCATTGCTCATATTTGAAACAAATCTCAAATATCCAGCCCTTTAAAAGTACTGACTTTGTTTTTTGTTTGCAAGGGAAAAGGAGAAAAGGAGGTTCGTTTTCCCATATAGTTCCTGAAACTATATACTGCAAAACCTAACAACAAATTAGTATTCAAAACGTCACATACATGAAATCATAACTTCCAAGTTTTTAGAAAACTCTTAGACTCTCAGGGATTTTTCTACCAATTTTTTGTCTATCTATGAATACAGTGGCTCAAGAAAAAGAAATATTCACAAGCCACTGCTCATTCTAACATCGGATATTAATTTTACTAAGACGACTATAACAATTCAGAAATTATCGATTCAAATAAAACAATGTGTGTAGTGCTAAGAACCCGATCATAGCAATGCATGGTCATGGTCATTACTTTGGAATACAGTATTCTGGCCAATCCGAGAATCAGGGAAGATAAAACGCAGCAGGGTGAGGCATGGATGGGAATACAACACCGGGGGAGGGGAGAGAAAGGAAAAGATCAGAGAGGATTAATTACTGCATTATTTGTGGAAGGGAAGGGAGATTACTTGCGCCAGCAGGCGAGGACCCCTAGGAAGGGGAGTGAAAACGGTTCATTTTGCAGTTAGCAAGTCTGGGGAGGAGGAGGAGGGGCAACTATCAACGGGGACTGTTCCCAGTCACTTACGTAGCCCCCTTCTAAAAAGAGAAAACTGCCCTCAGGTCAATCTCAATAAGCAACTGTGAAGCAAGGGGGAGTGACCTTCCTAGGTGTGACAGAAGAAATAGAGGGTCACCTCTCAAAGGACTGAGGGAAGCCACGGTTCCCCTAGGTCCTCCCCGGGCAAGGGGGAATAGAGGGGATTGTGGTAAAGGAGCCTCATGGCCGCAGCCGGGATGTGAGGAGACCTAGGGCTGAGGGGTGGGCGTTACCTGCAGGGTCACCTCCTGGGGGTCCCAGTGGGGCCGCAGGTGTTGCAGGAGGCTCAGGGCCCCCTCCCGGCAGCGCTGTTCCTCCTGATCCTGAACCGTGACGTCCAGCTTGGGCACCTCCGGGGAGCCGGGCGGGACGTGGATGTAATTGGCCATGGCCCAGGCGACGGCAGAGACTACCACCACGACGACGGCAACGGCGACCACGAGAACGGCGGGCGCCGACAGGCTGCTGGACCCTTCCGTCCCGGGGCGCCCTCGCGGGAGGGCTGGGGGCGCTCGGACGGGCGGGCGAGCGGCAGGAGAAGGGCTGGAGGCGGCACCACAGCCGACCCGGTCTGGACAGCAGCTGAATTGAGCCTGGGCCGCTCACGGGGAAAATTCCTCTTGTAGGCACTGGACCGCGGGCGGCCGCGGAGCATGCCGGGACTGGCCTGACGCTGGCGTCACGCGCGGGGCGGGGCCTCCGCCGGCGTCAGCGGCCTGGACTGGGTTCCCAGCCTCCCGGCACAATAGGCCCGCTGTTCCGCGGCGGGATCGTGTGCCGCGCTTTATTACACGTTCAGCCCTGTGAGCTGCCAGTCTGAGTAGCGCAGGCTTCCTTCTCGGGTATGAACCTGAGCCTTGCCAGGGCTCCCAAAGGCTTTAAAGCTCTAGTTCGCCTGATCAGGAAGGTTGTGGGGCTCTCTGGGCTTGGGTTACGGTGGAATTTTTCTGGGTAGCCAGGGACAGGTTCTGAAATAACCCCAGGGTCGTTCTGTGAACTCGGCCTGGGTCTGGCAGACTGGATTAACCTGGTCCCCTTGATCTTGGCGCTGCTGGGCACTGGCGACCATGTACTAGTTGGATTAGCAACTAAATTCCCGTTAGCTGTGTAACGTGTGCACAGCACTCAGGACATACTTAAAGTTACTTGAGGAAAACAGCTACAGCACTTCAAGAGTTGTCTGTAGTCAGATATTTGACCATGCTGACAGTTATTGAAAGCCAGAAGAACAGGTTACAGTCTGGAATGAAGATGAAAGGGAAGGAAAGGAAGATAGTTTTGCGGCTCAGCAGCTCATTGACTGTGCCAAGGTTACCCAAGTGGCCCCTTGAGGGCTCACCACTGCTATCTCGAAACTTTCCTTCTCCATGCCTTATGGCAGCCATTTCCCTTATAAAGTGAAAACTGGGAAATGGGTAATCCACGAGTAATTTATTGGGCCCTCCTAATTTTCCTTTTTGGTGGAGGAAAATGGGCTAGGATTTGACCTTTGTATCTTCCCTGCAGCACCTAGTACATGGTGAATACATTTGTTGATGGTACATTAAATCCTCAACTGGATTCAGTTTAATTAACATTCAAAATGTTTAATTACCTCATTAGCAGAAGTGTACATTCTGATTAGGCAGAAACAACTTACCTTTGTAAGTCACAAAATAAATACTTAATAGAAAACAGTAAACATCCTAAACTAAAAAGGGGGGTGGAAGGAAGTGGATTCAATTCTGCAAACTTAGGCATATTTTTTTAAATCATGTACTACAAGAAACATTAGATTATAAGTTCCTTCCAATTTGGGGAGAGATAATATGCTTTCACATTTTAGATAGCATCTTATATTTTTATATAAATTTGTATGTATTTTTTGTTGAACAGTTGACATTTTAAGAATTTTAAAACTATATTGTGTAACTGTAAAATAATTTAGCAAATTAGGAGAATTTATTTTGGAAACTGAACTAGTTTGTAATTTTAAATGAGTGCATTAACAGATAGAAAAAAATAACTATTAAGTACTTAAGAATAAAAGTAACAAAAAAGTATAAGATCTTTATGAATAAAACTATACCAATGGAGAAATGAACCACATTCATAAATAAAGGATAATTCTTATAAGAACCACAATTCTCTCTGCACTAATAAATACATATAAAGAAATTCCAGTTAAAATTGTAACAGTGTTTTTCATAGAATTTGTTGAAATGACATTGAAATTCATACCAAAGTTTAAGGTCCAAGAAAAGCTGCTTTAATTTGGAGGGTAAGGGTGGTAGATAATGTTGGAGAAGAAGTTGGGAGTCCCATGCTGCCAAGATTTACTATATATTGGTTTAAGAATGGGCTAATAGACCGACCATTAGAACATAATAAAGAACCCAGAACAAAGCCTATACACACATGAGAACTTTGTATATGACAAAAGTAGCATTAAAAATTAGTGAGAAAGTTTGAACTTGTCAATAAACAGTACTGGAACAAATGCTTCTGTATGGGAAAAAAAATGCTCCCTCCTCATGCATAAAAATCAATTCTGGGAAAATTAAAAACCTAAATGTTAAAAGCAAAACTGTAAAAATGTGCAAGAAACATTAGTTCTTAACAACTTGATATATAGATTCAATGCAATTCTAATCAAAATCCCAGAAAGTTATGTTGTGGATATCAACAAGCCAATTCTAATGTTGACATGCAAAGGCAAAAGACCCAAAATAGCCAACACAATGGTGAAGAAGAAGAAAGTCAGAAAACAGGCAGTATCTGACTTCAAAACTTGCTATATAAAGCTACAGCAATCGGGATAGTGTAGAATTGTCAAATGAATAGATAAATAGATCAATGAAACAGAATAGAGAGTCCAGAAATAGATCTAAACAAATATAGTCAACTGATATTTAACAAATGAACAAAGGCAATTCAATGGAAAGAGGATAGCCTGTTCAATAAATGATGCTGGAACAACTTGATATACATGTGCAAAAAAAAAAAAAAAAGAAAGAAAGAATCTGGACATAGATCTTGTCCCCTTCACAAGAAGACTTAAAATGGATCATAGACATAATGTAAAACACGAAGCTATAAAACTCTTAGAAGGTACCATATTAGAAAATTTAGGTGACTTTGGCTTTGACAGTGACTTTTTAGATGCAACACCAAAAGCACAATCAATGAAAGAAAAATTGATAAGTTGTACTTCATTAAAATGACAAATTTTTGCTCTGCAGAAGGCACTGTTAAACAAATGAAAGATAAACCAGGGAAAGATAAGACTGGGAAAGATTTTTATAAAGCATGTTGAACAAAAGACTTATATTCAAAATATGCAAAGATCTCTTAAAACTCAAGAATAGGGAAACAAACTCTATTTAAAAATGGGCAAAGGATCAGAACAGATACCTTATAAAGAAGATGTACTTGTCCTTAACTACTGCCCTGATAAAAAAATAAATAAAATTTTTAAAAAGATGTACATATGACAGAAAAGCATATGAAAACATTTTCAACATCATATGTCATTAGCAATTGCAATTTTATACAATAATGAAATACCACTATACATCTATTAGAATTGCTAAAATTCAAAATACCAATAACCAAAGGCTGATGAAGATGTGGAGAAACAAGAGCTCTTATTCATCATTAATAGAATGCAAAATTGTATATAGCAACTTTGGAAGACAGTCTGGCAGACTTTTACAGAGCTAAACATTTTACCATATAATCCAGCAATCATGCTTCTTGGTATTCACCCAAATGGGCTGAAAACTTACATGCACGCAGAAACCTTCACACAAATATTTATAGCAGCTTTATACATAACTGTCAAAAACTGGAAGCAACCAAGATGTCCTTCAATAGGTGAAAGGATAAAATTCATGTATGCTACATACACACAATGGAACATTATTCAGTGATACAGAGGAATGAGGGGTCAAGTCACAACAATTCATTGACATTCTGGAAAAGGCAAAACTATAGAGAACCAGTGGTTGCCAGGAGATCAGGTAAAGGGAGGGAGGAATAGAGCATAGGGGATTTTTTAGGGCAGTGAAACTACTCTATTTGATACTATAATGGTGGGTACATGACATGAACTTTTCAAAACCGATAGAACTCTACAACATGAAGGGTGAACCTTAATATGAACTATGAACTTTAGTTCATAGTTGTATTTTTGGCAAACAAAGTATAACATAAAGTATAAGGCACGTACTATGAAGGAAAATGATTGATGAATTTGAAAATATTAAAATTTAAAACTCTATGACCAAAGATACCATAAGGTTAAATGATAAGTCATTAGAAGAGAGAAGATATTTGCAATGTGTGTGATCAAAAAAGTATTTGTACTCAGAATACTACTAATCAATAAGAAAGTCAAACCACCCAATAGAATAATGGGCAAAGAATACCAGTTCTCAGAAGAGGAAATGCAAATAGCCAATAAGCTTTTGAAAATGTATTAATACCTCCCTAACTAATAATCAAGGCAATGTAAATTAATCATGAGATATCATCTCTCACCTATTAGATTGGAAAAAATGTTGAAGTCTAATACTGCCAAGTATACATTACTTATGGAGAAGTAAATTTGTTTAAAAAAAAAAAAAAACTGTGGGAGGCCGGGCACGGTGGCTCACGCCTGTAATCCTAGCACTCTGGGAAGCCGAGGCGGGTGGATTGCTCGAGGTCAGGAGTTCGAAACCAGCCTGAGCAAGAGTGAGACCCCTGTCTCTACTAAAAATAGAAAGAAACTCATTGGCCAACTAATCTATATAGAAAAAATTTAGCCGGGCATGGTGGCGCATGCCTGTAGTCCCAGCTACTTGGAAGGCTGAGGCAGCAGGATTGCTTGAGCCCAAGAGTTTGAGGTTGCTGTGAGCGAGGCCGACACCATGACACTCACTCTAGCCTGGGCAACAGAGTGAGACCCTGTCTCAAAAAAAAAAAAAAAAAAAAAAAAACCTGTGGGGAATAATTTTGTAATTTTTAAAAAAGTTAAAGGTAGGCATCCTTTACTACACAGAAATTTCAATTCCAAGTATATACAACAATCCCACATGTACAGGAGACAGTGTGTATAAAAATGTTCACGGCAATGTTGTTCCTAATAGTTAAAAACTGGCAACAATCTAACTGTCCCACAATATGGAAATGATCAGTGACTAGATGGATGGATGGATAGATCAATCGATCAGCAGATGATGAGAAGAAAGAAAGAAAAGGCAGGCAGGCAGTAAGGAAAGAAGGAGAGAGAGAGAAGGAAAGAAGGAAATCCTATAACAGAATAAAGATGGTAGATGGAACATATTCATTTACTTATGCACACATGCAGGAGACAATGGGGGCCCTAAAGTCAAAAATCAAGCAGTAGTTCTGGGAATCCACCAACACTTCTAGTTAATTTCTTTGTCTCTTCTCTCCACCTGTTTTTACCTCTCTTCTGCTTTGAATTGTCTGGTTTTGCTTCCTCATGATTTCTGCTTACTGATTTCTCTTTGTGTATCTTCCTACCATTCAGATCTTATTCAAAAGCTGATCCCAAGGGTCCTTTCTATTGCCTCCTTTATCACAACAAACTATTTTATTTTTTACATATAATTTATCACAATGTGAGTTATCTTGAAATCACTGTATTTACTTTTTTAGGGTCCATCTTTTGTTGGACTAGAATGTTAGCCCCAGAAGAGCAGAATCACAGTTAATCTTGTCTATTGCCACATTTACACTACCTAGAATAGTGCCTATAACATAAAGAAATACTCAATAAATAAATGCTTAGGCCCACCTAGTTAACCCTGAAACTATGCCAGTCTCACATACAAATAGCCCTCAGCTAGGGGTTGTATTAACTGATCATCACCACAGAGTACTCTCTTGCCCATTAGTTATCTTTGGGTTTGGAAAAACTCTTAGCTGCAGGGTGTCAGTAAAATTGTCCAGCATCTGTAACACATGTCTAGAGGATATAAGATAGTTATATAACATTAATACGAAGTATCCAGTACATTTTAATCCCCTTCCTGTATTTAGCATGACATTGAGACCCTCCAATACCTGGAATGGCCTGCCTCCTATTTCTGCTTCTTTAAATCCCACTCATTTTTCAAAGCTTAGCTCTCTAGCAATCTTCTTCATGGAGCTTATCTGGATTTTTCAAGTCCATATTGACTCTCCTTTTATACGTCTGTTAAAACACCTAAAAAATTCTGCCTTGTGACACCCACGTTGTGGTTTTAAGTTACAATGATTATGCCACATACAAAAATCTGGAAAAATCATTTCTAACTTGTTACATAATGAGTATTTTGTATGAAAGAATGAAAGGATCTCTGAATATAAATTCAGAGGCTGCTGTGTGTCCTAAGTGTTTTAATTACACTGGGGTTATATTTAGTTACCAGAGTAACAATGTAAAGAATTTGCAGAAGAAAATATTCTGTGAAACAAGATTACAGAGACATATTTAACAGCTAGATCTACCAAATTGAAAACATTTAAAATGGAATCACTCTCATACACCTGACAGAAAATCAGTGTCACTGGACAGTGAACTGAAAATTCAGGAATTCAAACCATCTGTGATACCAGGCATTCAGAGACATACATACACTGTCCCTCCCCCCCCAAAAGAAAACAGAGTGACTAAGTGCTTAGATTTTCAGAGATGGTACATCAAAATAAGGCTGTACCTGTTCTAGATATCATAACTTTAAGATAGTCTAAGGGGGCTGGGCAAGGTGGCTCACGCCTGTAATCCCAACACTCTGGGAGGCCAAGGCAGGCAGATTACTCAAGATCAGTTCGAAAACAGCCTGAACAAGAGTGTGACCTCGGTTCTACTAAAAATAGAAAGAAATTAATTGGCCAATTAAAAATATATAGAAAAAATTAGCCAGGCATGGTGGCGCATGCCTGTAGTCCCAGCTACTCGAGGGGTTGAGGCAGTAGGATCGCTTCAGCCCAGGAGTTTGATGTTGCTGTGAGCTAGGCTGATGCCACAGCACTCTCTTCAGGGCAACAGAGTGAGACTCTGTCTCAGAAAAAAAAAAAAAAAAGCCTAAGGGAACTGGTCATCTCTAAAACTGCTGCAACAACCACATTAATCATCTAAGAAAGGCTGTGCTGTTCATATTTGTGCTCAGTTACATGACATAATAAATATTTAACTCTATACATCATGTCTATTAGTTATATTGTTCTATCTTGTTCCTTTTTCGTATTTCTAGAATCAGATTGTAACCCTATTTCAGACATAAGATTCCCTCTTGAGATTAGGAATTCTATAATTTTCCACTTTATATCCTCAACAGTCTTAAGACAGCGTCTTCCATATAATAAATTACAAGTATGGGTTTAATTGAACAAAGAAACATATCAAACTGTCCTTAATTTTCATCTACTAAAGTATGTAAGCGAAAAAACTTTTTAAAGATTGTTATGTGAATAATGAAAGGAGTGTATCTTACCAAATGTTAGATCACATCTTAAAGCCATAAAGTGTTTGGCTAGTATAGGAATCAACAGATCAATAAAAAAAAGAAAGATTCCAAGTATATGTATTTATGATGTAGTAAAGGTAGTACTTTAAATCAGTGGGGAAAAGTGGATTATTCAAAAATAATGGTAGCTGGTGCAGTGGCATGCATCTAGAATCTCACTTAGGAGTCTAAGAAAGAAGGATTGTTTAAGACCAGGAGTTCGAAGCTGCAGTGCACTATGATTGCATCTGTGAATAGCCACTGCACTGTGGCCTGGGCAACATGGCAAGATCCTTTCCCTAAAATTTTTTTTTATAAAAATAGTAATGTTGAGATTATTTTTTACAGATTTCCATAAAGTTGGGTTAGCAGTCCTCATTACTGTTATATAATTGGTAGTAATTAAAAACTCACAAATGTTGATCAATATTTCATCATAGTTCTCTCTATATATATGTATATATATCAGTGGCAAATATATCACTTTAAAGGTGAAAAAAAAACACATATTTAGTTTACCTTAATCCTAGGGGGTTTTAAAATTCATTTTCCCCAGGACTTAGCTGATGATTGGCATTTAATAGGCACTTAATTATTTGCTGAATGATAAAATAGGCACCAGACTAAATATGTTCTGCATTATAGTTTAAAACAATTTTTTCAGACTTCAAAGTATCCTGAATTGAATAATCAGCCTTTATTGTTTTACTAGAATGCAATTCCAACTTTTATCCAAATGTATCTAATCACTTTAACACCAACTTCTAGTTAAACCCTTTTTTTTTTTTTTTTTTGAGACAGAGTCTTACTCTGTTGCCCAGGCCAGAGTGCCATGGCGTCAGCCTAACTCACAACAACATCAAACTCCTGGGCTCAAGCAGTCCTCTTGCCTTAGCCTCCCGAGTAGCTGGGACTACAGGCATGCGCCACCATGCCCAGCTAATTTTTTCTGCCCAGCCAATTAATTTCTTTCTATTTTTAGTAGATGGGGGGGGGGGGGTCCTCACTCTTGCCCAGGCTGGCTTTGAACTCATGACCTTGGGTGATCCTCCCGCCTCGGCATCCCAGAGTGCTAGGATAACAGGTGTGAGCCACCGCGCCCAGCCTCTAGTTAAACTTATGGTAACTTTTTGCCTATTTGGTCCTCCATAAGGAATATTTGAAATAATATTTTGAAGAAAGAATTTCAGAGAAATTATGTGTACACACAAAGTAGAAAAGGCTAATGCCTATTCCTTGTGTGCCTATAGCATATGAAAAACACCAAGGGCCTCGTTCCCCAGCTTCAGATTCTTCTAGGCATTGCTTCAGAGGACACAATGTTGCTTTCTTGCTCTTTAAGACTTGAGAGGTAATGAAGGGGATTAAAAGCATTTGAGCTTTGTACTTACACAGTTCTGTTGTAGAATTCAAGGAATTTATTTCATCTTTTTGACCTCAGTTTCCTTATCTCCAAAACAGTGATAATAACAGAGATGCAGAGAAGATTTAAATAGATGATTGCCAAGGCTTTGGAACAATGCCTGGTCCTAGTAAGGGCTCAGATATGTTTATCTGAATTATAGCTTTGGGGTCTGCCTAAAATGCTTCTCTCTTTCTTCCTTAGGCTACTTTTATTAGAGGCTAGAGGAAACTATTCTGAGGGAAAAGTAAAGAGAATATTAAGGACCTACTTTCTCTCATCCTTTGTAATCTACTAAGTCTGCTCATGTTACTCTCCTTTTCTTCCTGTTGTATGTTTTAAAGCTGCTCTGAGTAACATGACCTGGAAAGAGAGCACAATAGCAAGGAATAAGGAGTGACATAGTGACTGGTGGCTCAGAGATAATGTCTGCATGTCACCTAAAGCCAGAACAGATGCAGGGAGACCGGCTGGTATGGATTGGAGAATTGATGGATGTGAAAACTTTGATGATTGCTAAAAAGATAAATGAAATACTAGATTTTTAATGAAGATGGGCAGAATGTAGTGCTATTAATTGTAAACTGGCAAGATAAACCAGGATGCCTAGGCAACCACTAGATAACAGATTGTCAAGCAATTCAATAATAACCATCCAGAAGAGGTTAAAATACAGTGAAGTGAAATCCTGATGGCTTTAAAAGAGTAAAGCCTACTATTAATTAATTAATTAATGACGGTGTTAGGACATTAGTGACAAAAAGGAAACGTTGGATTTGATCTGTTTGAACTTTGGTAAGATGCAATTCTTTCCTCTTGTCAACTCAGTAAAACCATATGGTCTAGAATCCGGTATTGTAAGTTAGAGAGAAAAGTGACTGGAAATCTTATCCAAATGATTAACAATACCAGTGCTGCTGAAATTTACTAAATAGGGATATTTAAGAATTGGCCCAATTAATTTTTTTTTTTTGAGACAGAGACTCACTCTGTTGCCCAGGCTAGAGTGAGTGCCGTGGCGTCAGCCCAGCTCACAGCAACCTCAAACTCCTGGGCTTAAGCGATCCTTCTGCCTCAGCCTCCTGAGTAGCTGGGACTATAGGCATGCGCCATCATGCCCAGCTAATTTTTTCTATAAATTGTAGTTGGCCAATTAATTTCTTTCTAGTTTTTTTTGTTTTTTTTTTTAGTAGAGACAGGGTCTCGCTCTTGCTCAGGCTGGTTTGGAACTCCTGACCTTGAGCCATCTGCCAACTTCGGCCTCCCAGAGTGCTAGGATTACAGGCATGAGCCATCGCGTGCCCAGCTCGAATTTTTTAATATACTTTTATGTGACAAAAATTAGAAATTTTACAAAAACCAGTAGGAGTTTCTACTCATCCCACATCTCTGAGTCATTGCTCAGAAACAGCAATTGCCAAACTGAGATACAACCTATTGACCCAAAACCATATGTCTGAAACAAATATGTAAGAGGTGGCCAATACACAGACCCTCAGATGGAAAAAAATAAAAAATAAGATAAAGGAGAAAAAGGAGAAGAGGCAGAGTGGCAGAAAAATCTAAATACTATAAAGTGTCCTAATTAACTTTAAAAGTAATAAAAAAAACTTATATTTAGATAGATACAAATTAATTCTTTTAATATTAATTATATCTTGAATTGATCACAAAGTAATAAATGTTAAAAACAGAACACATCAATCTCAGAGAACGTCCCATGTACTAATGAAAAGAATGTATATTCAGTAGTTTTGGGGTAAAATGTTCTGTAAATGTCGTTAGTCCGATTTGTTCTAGAGTCCTGTTTAAATCCAGTATTTCTTTATTTTATTCTTGGATGATCTCTCCAGTTCTGAGTGGGATGTTGAAGTCCCCAGCAATTATGATGCTGCTGTGTATCTCTTTGCTTAGATCTGATAGGGTTTGCGTTATGAATCTGGGCACTTCTGTGTTCGGTGCATAAATATTTAGGATTGTTATGTCTTGTTGAATTGCTCCCTTTATCATTACATGATGATCATCTTTGTCTTCCTTTAGTATCATTGATTTAAAGTCAATTTTATCTGATATGAGAATGGCTATACCTGCTTCCTTTTGGTTTCCATTTGCATGGAATATTTTTTTCTAACACTTCATCTTGGGTCTAAATGAGTCCGTGTGGGTTAGATATGATCGCTGGAGACAGCAGATATTTGGCTTATACTTTTTCATCCATTCAGCCAGCCTGTGTCTCTTGAGTGGGGCATTCAAACCATTCACGTTGATTGATAGAATTGATATGTGGTATGCCGTTCTGTTCATCCTGTTGAGTAATACCTTATTGCTTTGTTTTCCCTCTTGTGCTATTGTTTTTTATGGGCTCTGACCTTTAGCTTTTGGGTGGTTGTACACTATAGGGTGTCTTTTGTGCTGATCCATGTATAACGCAGTTCTGAGTATTTCTTGCAGGGCAGGTCTGGTCTTGACAAATTCCCTCAGTGTTTGCTTGAAACAGTAGGAAGATTCCTCAAAGAACTGAAAGTGTACCTACCATTTGATACAGCAATCTCTCTACTGGCTATTTACCCAAAAGAAGTCATTTAATCAAAAAGACATTTGCACTTAAATGTTTATTACAGCACAATTCACAATTGCAAAGATGTGGAATCAACCCAAGTACACATCAATTCATGAAGGAATTAACAAAACATGATATATCTATACCATAGAATACTTCTCAGCCATGAAGAAGGATGAATTAAGGCCCTTTGCAACAATTTGAATGGAACTGGAGACCATTATCCTAAGTGAAGTATCTAAAGAATGGAAAAACAAATATCACATGTACTTGCTATTAAATTGGACCTAACTGATGAGCACACTTGTGCACATAGGGAAGTAAAACTCAGTGGAAATCAAGGAGGGGGAGGGTGGGGAAAGGAATGGGCAAAAACCCACCTAACAGGTGAACATGATCTGGATGATAGGCACACTTATAATCTTGACTCAAGCATAACAAATGCAATCTATGTAATCAAAAACATCTGTACCACCGTAATAATTTTTTTTTGAGACAGAGTCTCACTCTGCTGCCCAGGCTAGAGTGCTGTGGCGTCAGCCTAGCTCACAGCAACCTCAAACTCCTGGGCTCAAGTGATCCTTCTGCCTCAGCCTCCCGAGTAGCTGGGACTACAGGCATGCGCCACCATGTCTGGTTAATTTTTTTTCTATTTTTAGTTGTTTGGCTAATTTCTTTCTATTTATATAGTACAGACAGGGTCTCGGTCTTGCTCAGGTTGGTTTTGAACTCCTGACCTTGAGCGATCCTCCCACCTTGGCCTCCCAGAGTGCTAGGATTACAGGCATGAACCACCCTTAACCACACTTCACAACTCATAGGAAACCAAAATCATTAACCTGAGGGTAGAAAGACCCAGTATTAAGAAGCAAATGAATATTTTTCTAAATAAAAACTGAGTCCAACAGCAAATTAAAAAGACATTAACAAAATTTTGAAAATAATTGATAAGAAAACTATATATACAAGATGGGATGCTGCTAAACTGGAAGTTACATTTATAGGTAAAGTCATGACTTTAGGTGTTTTATCATCAAAATAGGAAAAGAGAAAATAAACATTGTGATTATCATTTAAAATATACCCCAGGCGGGATGCCAAGGCAAGCGGATTGCTCGAGGTCAGGAGTTCAAAACCAGCCTGAGCAAGAGCGAGACCCCGTCTCTACTATAAATAGAAAGAAATTAATTAGCCAACTAATATATATAGAAAAAATTAGCTGGGCATTGTGGTGCATGCCTGTAGTCCCAGCTACTTGGGGGGCTGAGACAGTAGGATTGCTTGAGCCTAGGAGTTTGAGGTTGCTGTGAGCTAGGCTGACGCCACGGCACTCACTCTAGCCTGGGCAACAGAGTGAGACCCTGTCTCAAAAATAAATAAATAAATAAAATAAAATATACCCTACGGAGGAAAAATGGGGAAAGCATACTCCCTATAAAACCAAGGTCTAATTCAGCTCAGCCAAAACTGCCTTAGTTATAATAGAATATGCAAATGTAAATGGGATTCTGATGTGCCACCAGTAACTAGTTTGGTGGAAAATACTTTTTTTAAAAAAGATTGTATTGGCAATTGCAGCAAAAAGAATAAGTTACTCAGGAATAAAGATGTACAGGAACTTTTTCTTCTAAGGTACATGCTCATTTTTTTAAATATAAAATATTAACATGTATAAAAAAACTGTATTTTTTTCTACTCCACAATAATTATAAATAACGTTTGTGGGACTGCAAACTAGTTCAACCTCTGTGGAAAGCAATATGGAGATACCTCAAAGCGATACAAGTAGATCTACCATTTGATCCAGCAATCCCATTACTGGGCATCTACCCAAAAGATCAAAAGTCACTTTATGAAAAGTGCACTCGAATGTTTATAGCAGCACAATTCACAATTGCAAAGCTGTGGAAACAACCCAAGTGCCCATTAATTCATGAGTGGATTAATAAAATGTGGTATATGTATACCATGGAATACTACTCAGCCTTAAGAAACAATGGTGATACAGCACCTCTTGTATATTCCTGAATAGAGCTGGAACCCATTCTACTAAGTGAAGTATTTCAAGAATGGAAAAACAACCACCACATGTACTCACCAGCAAATTGGTATTAACGGATCAACACCTAAGTGGACATATAGGAGTAACATTTATTGGGTGTCAGGAGGAAGGGAGGGAGGAAGAGGGGATGGGTAAATACAACCACAACGAGTAAGATGTGCAATGTTTGGGGGATGGACATGCTTGAAACTCTTACTTGAGGGGGGAGGGGGCATGGGCAATATGTAACCTTAACACTTGTACCCCCATAATACGCTAAAATAAAAAAAAATTAAAGCCGGGCGCGGTGGCTCACGCCTGTAATCCTAGCACTCTGGAAGGCCGAGGCGGGTGGATTGCTCGAGGTCAGGAGTTCGAAACCAGCCTGAACAAGAGCAAGACCCCGTCTCTACTATAAAAATAGAAAGAAATTAATTGGCCAACTAATATATATATATATATAGAAAAAATTTGCCGGGCATGGTGGCGCATGCCTGTAGTCCCAGCTACTCGGGAGGCTGAGGCAGGAGGATTGCTTGAGCCCAGGAGTTTGAGGTTGCTGTGAGCTAGGCTGATGCCACGGCACTCACTCTAGCCTGGGAAACAAAGTGAGACTCTGTCTCAAAAAAAAAAAAAAAATTAAAATAATAAAAAGTCATTTTAAAGTAAGCCAAAAATATAATTGCATAAAAATATACAAGAAAAAGAAAATAACTGGCCTTATATATAATAAATATGATTAAGCTTACAGTAATTAAAATAATATGACAGGGGTGAAAGAATGAATACTACCTATAAAAAAGGTATATGTAATTGTATATAATAATTTAGTATATAATAAAGGCAGTATTTTAAATAAAAAAATAACCTTTGCTCCACATGATTTGATTAAAAATAATTTAATCAGAATGGTGATTAGTCAAAATGAAAAAATGGTCAAAACATATCCCCAGTAACTAACATTCACACATGCTGCCACATTTAGCAATTTCTCAATCTCAGTGCATCTTTAGTAATTTTTGTCTGTTTTCAGAATTTTTAGATTGTTTACTTAAGTATCTTCAGCTAATTCTACAGGTCTGACTTATTTGTATTGAAATTTGAAAATAGCCTAAATACTAAAGGAGCACCCTAAGAAACTTGTGATATTCCCCCAGGCACCATAGACTTATGATATCCATAAATTAAAATATAGACACAAAATGTATCCATTGCAATGAAAAGCAAAAAAAAAGGTGATCAAACAATATATGGAATGTGCCTTCAAGTTAAAATTTTAAAAATTATACAATATATATATACACACAGAATGGAATTTAGGAAAGTAGATATTGTTTAACAGAGACCATATCTTTTACTGTAAATTGACAAATTACAATTGTCTATTTTTATTAAGTACAAAGTGATATTATGTTATATGTGCACAATGTGGAATGATTAAATCAAGATAATTAATATAGCCATCACTTCAAATATGTGTGTATATATATATATATATAGTAGTAAGAACATTTGAAATTTACTCTCTCAGCAATTTAAAAATATACAATATATTATTATGAACTATTGTTACCAGGTTGTGCAATAGATCTCAAAAAACATATTTCTTGGCCGGGAGAGGTGGCTCACCCTGTAATCCTAACACTCTGGGAGGCCGAGATGGAAGGATCGCCCAAGGTCAGAAATTCAAGACCAGCCTGAGCAAGAGTGAGACCCCGTCTCTACTAAAAATAGAAAGAAATTAATTGGCCAGCTAAAAATATATAGAAAAACTTAGCTGGGCATGGTGGCGCAGGCCTGTAGTCCCAGTTACTCAGGAGGCTGAGGCAGAAGGATCTCCTGTGCACAGGAGTCTGAGGTTGCTGTGAGCTAAGCTGATGCCACAGCACTCTAGCCCGGACAACAGAGTGTGACTCTGTCTCAAAAAAAAAAAAATTCTCCTACCTACCAGAAACTTTGTGCTCTTTCACCAACATCTCCCCATTCCTACCACCCCCAGCCTATGGTTACCACCATTCTACTTTCTACTTCTATTGGTTTGTTTTAGAGTCCACATATAAGAGTGTTCATGTGGTATTGTCTTTCTGTGCTTGGTTTGTTTGACTCAGCATAACGTCTTCCAAGCTCATCCATGTTGTCGAAAATGACAGAATCTCCTTCTTTGTTAATGCGGAATAGTATTCCATTGTTTATACAAAACCACATTTTCTTTTTCCATTCATCTGTTAATGGACACTTAGATTGATTCCATAACTTGGCTATTATGAATAATGCAGATATCTCTTCAATATACAGATTTCATTTTCTTTGGATAGGTACCAAAAACGGGATTGCTGGTCACATGGTAATTCTATTTTTAGTTTTTTGAGGAAACTCCATACAATTTTCCATAATGGCTGTACTAAATTACATTGCCACCAACAACATAATAGCTTCCCTTTCTCTACATCCTTCAGAATACTTGTTTTGTCTTTTTTATCATAGCCTGACAAATGTGAGGTAATATTTCACTGTGGTTTTAATTTGCATTTCCCTAATGATTAGTGATGTTGAAATTTTTTTATATATTTATCGGCCATTTGTGTGTCTTCTTTTTGAGAAATGTCTATTCAAGTCTTGTGCCATTTTTCAACTGGATTATTTGTTTTCTTCTTACTGAGTTGTTTGAGTACTTTATATATATTGGATATTAACCCCTTATCAGATGTGAGGTTTACCAATATTTTCTTCTAATTTGTAGGTTGTCTCTTCACTTTGAACTGTTTCCTTTGCTATATAGGAGCTTTGTAGTTTGATGTAATCCCCTTTGTCTATTTTGGTGGTCAAATCCAATAAATCATTGTCTAGAACAATGTTGTATAATTTTTCTCTGTTTCCTCTAGTAATTTTATAGTTTCGGGTCTTATGTTTGAGTCTTTAATCCATTTTGAGTTGATTTTTTTATATGGTGTGAGATAAGGGTTCAACTTCATTCTTCTGCATTGGGATATCCAATTTTCCCAATACTCTTTACTGAAGAGATTGTTCCTTTTCCCATTGAGTATGCTTGACACCTTTGTCAAAATCAATTGAATGTAAATGCTGGGTTCATTTCTGGGCTCTCTATTCTATTCCATTGATTAATGTGTCTGTTTTTATGCCAGTACCATGCTATTTAAATTATTATAACTTTGTAATATAGTTTGAAATCAGGTAGTGTGGTCCCTACAGCTTTGTTCTTTTTACTCAAGATTGTCTTGGCCATTCAGGGTTATTTGTGATTCCTATAAATTTTAGGGTTTTTTCCAATTTCTGTGAAAAATGACATTGAAATTTTGATAGGGATTGCATTGAACCTGTTGATCACTTTGGGTAGCATGAATATTTTAACAATTTTAAGTTTTCCAATCCATGGATAGGAAATATCTTTCCATTTATTTGTGGTTTTTTTCAATTTCTTTCAGTAATATTTTAAAATTTTCAGTATATAAGTCTTTCACTTCCTTGGTTAAATTTATTCAAAAGTATTTTAATTTTGTTTTTGTAACTTTTGTCAATGATATCATTTTCTTGATTTCTTTTTTTGGATAGTTCATTGCTGATATGTAGAAATGCTACTGATTTTTGTGTATTGATTTTGTGTCCTGCAATTTTTCTGTATTTGTTTATTAGTTATAAGAGATTTTTGGAGGAGTCTTTAGGGTTTTCTATAAATGAGATCATCTCATCAGCAAACAGTGACAATTTTACTTATTCCTTTGCTATTTGAATGTCTTTTATTTCTTTCTCTTGCCTAATTGTTCTGGCAAGGATTTCTAGTAGTATATTGAACAGAAGTAGCCAAAGTTGGAATCCTTGTGTTGTTCATGTTCTTACAGGAAAAATTTTCAACTTCACACCAGTGAGAAAGATGTTACCCTGTGGGCTTGTCATATATGGTGTTTATTGTGTTAAAATACATTCCTTCTATACCTAATTTGGTGACAGTTTTTATGATGAAAGGATGTTGAATTTTATCAAATACTTTGCCTATATCTGATGAGATAATTATATATGTTTTATCCTACGTTTTGTTAATGTGAGCTATCACATTTATTGATATGCATATTTTAAACCATCATTACTTGTTGGTCTGTTCAGATTATCCATTCCTTCAAGATTCAGTCTTGGTAAGTTGTATGTGTCTAGGAGTTTATCCATTTCTTCTAGGTTATTCAGTTTGTTGGCATATAATTTTTCATAATAATCTCTTATTATCCTTTTTATTTCTGTGCTATCAATTGTCATGTCCCCTTTTTCATTTCTGATTTTATTTGAGTCTTCTCCCTTTTTCTCTTAGTCTAGCTAGGCATTTGTCATTTTGTTTATCATTTCAAAAACCAACTCTTAGTTTCTTTGATATTTTTCTATTTTTTTCCAGTCTCTATTTCATTTATTTATGCTCTGATCATTATTATATCCTTCCTTCTGCTTACTTTGGACTCAGTTTATTCTTCTTTTTCTAGTTCCTTGGGGTGTAACATTAGATGGTTTATTTGAGATCATTCTTCTTTTTTAATACCAGCATTTATTGCTATAAATTTCCCTCTTAGAAATGCTTTTGCTGCATTCCATAAGTTTTGGTATATTGTATATCCATTTTCATGTAACTCAAGATTATTTTTGATTTCCCTTTTAATTTTTTCTTTGACCAGTTGGCTATTCAGGAGCATGTTATTCAATTTTCACGTATTCCTGAATTTTCCAAGATTTCTCCTGTTACTGATTTCTACTTTCATGCCACCATAACCAGAGAAGTTACTTGATATGTTTCAGTCCCTTTAAATTTTTTCAGACCTGTTTTATGGCCTTATGATCTAACCTGGAGAGCTGCCTCTGATCTAGCTGGGTCACAGGATATATTCCCTGGCTGGGCAGTACTATTATTTGGGTCTTGCAATTGGGCAGGGCTGCAAGCCAAGGTTAGGCAAGATAAATGGGACCAGAGGCTATGTTCTGTAGAATTACATGGTTGAGCCTTGTCTCCTAAGCCTGGTGGGGTTTAGGAGTGGGTTCTTACTTCACCTACTTAGCAAAAAAAAAAAAAAAAAGGAGTGAGTTCTGAAACTGGGTGGGATTGCTGGCTAGCTAGGGACTCAGATTGAACCTTCCTTCATGTTTCTGGGAGTGACAAGCTTAGTGTTGCAGGTGCACTATGCCATTGGTATCTCTGATTGGATGCCACAGCTGTCAGAAATACGAAGCTACCACCAAGACAAGCATCTGGTCACTGTGAGTTTTGCTTCCTCCTATTGTTTCTATCTGACCCCAGGCAATGTAGTTATACTGTTACCGCCAGTGATCCCCATGGGCTGAGACTGGAGTGGACTTCCTGCAAAGCATCTCAGAATGCTAGGGAAGACGGATGTTTGCCTCTGGTTCTCTTTTCCCACTGTAAATCTCGTGGGCCAAGGGGTAAAGTTAAATTAGCAATGATCACTCACACTCAATTTTCATATTTTACAATGTAAAAACTATTACTAACTACCTGATAAGGTTATTAACTAGATAAAACATGTAAATCACTCAGCATTGCAGCACATAGTGTCTACTCGATACATGTTTGCTATTGTTAATAGTACTGGTCAGTTTAAGTCAACCTGAACTGTTAATAACAATGGGGATCTTGAAATACTTAGCAACGTAGATAATTTAGATTAATTTTGCAGCAGTAAAAAGAAAATATTCTGTTTAGACTAACCAGGACCATGTTTTTAGCTTTCAATGTGGCACATCCAGATAAAATCCTTTTTTTTTTTTTTTTTTTTTTTTGGTGTGTGAGTAATGGTTTGACCTATATAACATAATTTCTGGGGCAGAGTAGTTAATCAGTAAATATTTCTTGATTGACCATTGTAAGGTTATAAAGAGGCTACCACATGCTACAAATTGTGAAATGTTTCTTATAAGTACACACAAGTATGTATCACTGAAAGCATTGGTTGATAAGGTAGACAATAAAAATCTTAATGGGTTCATGGACTTCCCATAAACAAATAACAAAGTCGGTCTGTAGTTCATTATACTTGTGCTGAAGAAGATCCTACCATACCTACCTGCCAAGAAGTCTAACTAGGAGTGAAAGGAAAGAGTTTTCCTTTCCATTTCAAATCCCTCGGGCCACAGGCTGGCTTGTTAACATTGGCGGGGGGAGAGCAGTTATGTGGACAGAAGTAGGTCAAACGAGGCTGAATTTTAAATAAATAAATATGACTGGAAATCCATGGGATTTTCCTGAGATATCATTAAGAGATTAGTCAGGGGCATTTGACAGAACAGAACTGAATTCATTTAGAAAAAGTTTATGTTTATACCCTACTGAGGAAGGACTGCTTATTAAACTAGTTATGTGTATTTTTCTGACAAAAAGTCTTTGAAAAACCTTTAGAGACTATGGCCATACCACTCCAAATGTGCCTGATCATGTCTGAAAAATTTTTAGAGCACTTAAAGCTTTCAAGAACCTTAGAACTAAGAAATAAGTAATGCTACTTAAGATATAAGATACTCAAGAAGAAAATAATTTGGAATATATGTAAACCACCTGATATAAACATTAGTAACAGTGTAACAAACAGTGTATCAAAGCTGTTATGTTATTTGTTTCACTTAATTTTATCATGCTATAAATATCACTTATGAATTGTGCTTAAATGTTTATAATAAAGACAGTAGAATACCTAAAGTATGTCCCTCTTTCCCTTTGTTTCCTGAAAAAAACTCATATTTTATTTCAAAACCAGTACAAATGTCACCTCTAGGGAAGCTATAAATAATATACTTCTATATCATATTATATTATAATTATCTGATTATATTTCTTTTTTCCCATACTAGATGTGTATTCTTTAAGGATAGGAACTACATTTTTTTTTGAGACAGAGTCTCACTCTGTTTCCCGGGTTAGAGTGCTGTGGCGTCAGCCTAGTTCACAGCAACCTCAAACTCCTGGGCTCAAGCAATCCTTCTGCCTCAGCCTCCCGAGTAGCTGGGACTACAGGCATGCGCCACCATGCCCAGCTAATTTTTCCTATATATGTTTTTAGTTGGCCAATTAATTTCTTTTCTATTTTTAGTAGAGCCGAGCTCTCATTCTTGCTCAGGCTGGTTTTGAACTCCTGACCTTGAGCGATTCTCCCACCTTGGCCTCCCAGATAGCTAGGATTACAGGCATGAACCTAGGCTGGCACTACATTTTATTTGTTTTTGTATTCCCTACCTAGCAAAATGCCTGACATATAGTAGACATTTAATAAGAGGTTGAATTAATTAATGAATAGATCATATATACAGTCATGCATCAATTAACAGTGGAGATACAGTCTGAGATATTCATTGTTAAGCAACTTTGTTGTTGTGCAAACATCATAGATTGTACTTATATAAACCTAGAGTATAGAGCCGACCACCCCATCTTGGCTATACAGTGATAGCCTATGGCTCCTAGGCTACAAACCCGTATAGCATGTTACTGTACTAAACACTGTAGGCAACTGTGACTCAACAGTAAGTACTTCGGTATCTAAATATAGGAATGGTACGGTAAAAGTATGGTATTATAATCTTATGGGACCACCGTCATATACGTGGTCTGTCTTTGACTAAAACTTTGTTATGTGGTGTATCACTGTATTTCACATCATTAAAAGTTGAAATCAAATTCTGAGTAACTAGCACATTTTGGGAAAGTCATTGATGTTTGGGACCGTGAAGTGCTGAATGTGTTAGGTTATTAAGACCTTTTTCCCCAAGGTTACAGGAGATTTACTGACAGAGCTGTTAATTGACTTTATTACTTACCCATTGCTGACACTGACATAGGTATTAAAAATTATGAAAAAATCTAAGTTGTATTGGCTTTTTAAAGATTACTCTGTTTACTTCAGGCTGTGACAAATTTATTACTGTGAAGTTAATGAACGGCTCTAAGAGATCTTAATTTCCCAGTAACGTGATAGTGAGGTGGATGGGGGAATATGACCTAAGGCTTGCAATCCTACACGAGTGTTTAACTTCTTCAAGTAACTCATTAACTATTTGTATTACTAATGCAAAGTGCAGGATGATTCTACAAAAACTAAATAGACAAATGCTTTTGGGAAAGGGAAATCTTTCAAGCTTTTATGGTGTTAGATACTCTACTGCTTGTGAGTTGTCTTATGTTAACTGAGATATTGCCTCAAATTTTTTGCTTAGTGTGTTACTTTTTAAGCTTCAAATGTGGTGCAGAGTTATAAAAAAAAGTTTTCACTTGAACTTTGTTTGATGACTCATTCCTCATAACAATGAAACTTTCAACTTGGCACACATTAAAATAAATATGTGCATGGAAATATCCTTCAAAGAGATAAATATAATAATGCAGTGATTAATTTAAAAAGCATTCCATTAAAGAGTACACTTAATATTGTTTTGTTATATTCTTACATGTGATAGTATACCTTTTAAATTTCAAACTAGAGTGACATTGGTATTAATATGGCTATTATCCTAGTTTTACAAACCTGGCTACAGGTATTTTCATATCTGTTGACTTGGATAAAGTGTCTAATGTAAGGATAAAATTTCTTCAAATAAGGATGTAATATTTTCAGAAATAGTACTAAAGGAAAACTAGCTTAGTAGCAATCTGGACGCTTATGTTTGTCTTTTGTTTCCTAGCACCTAAATGAGTCTGGCAATAAAGAACCTAAACTAATTATCTTACAATTTAAGAGTAGTTTAACTGAATAACAATTAAATTTTTTTCATTTTTGATACATAACCATGTTTTCCACACACAGATGATAGCCAAGAATAAAAAATGTTATTTCTCTTATTTTTTACTGATAATTGTAATTTAAAACATATCTTTGCTTAGGTTCCACTAAAAGAAATATCTCAATCAAGAAAAGCAATAGGCTGGGCGAGATGGCTCACACCTATAATCCTAGCACTCTGGGAGGCTGAGGTGGAAGGATTGCTTGAGGTCAGGAGTTCAAGACCAGTATGAGCAAGAGCGACACACCTTCTCTACTAAAAATAGAAAAATTAGCCAGGCATCATGGTGTGCACCTATAGTCCCAGCTGCTCTGGAGACTGAGGCAGAAGGATTGCTTGGGCCCTTGAGTTTAGGCTGCTAATGAGCTTATGATGATGCCACTGCACTCTAGCCCAGGCGACATAGTAAGGAGAGACTCTGCCTCTAAAAATAATAAAAAACAATTTAAAAAAAATAAAAAAGGAAAAAGAAATAAAAAAAAGAAGAAAAGAAAAAAAGAAAGAAAAGTAATAGTTTCACTGAATTCAGGTCAAATCAGACCTTTATAGGATTATTATTGCCTTATAATGTCATTAAAATCAATACAAAAGAATAAGACTTTTATTGAGGGTGTGGATAAATATAACCAGAAAATCTATGCTGATTATATTTGTGTCTCCTGGAAGCTAAAGTAGTATGTTAGTTACCAATATACAACTAACATGTATCAAACATTACTCTGTGCGAACCAATGTTCTATACACTTTATAAATATCATTAATTTTCACAACCACTCTATGAAAAGCCATGATGCAGTACATAGTTTTCTTCAAGAAAATCAAAACTGTTTACTGAAACTGAGCAATTTTAGGCAATTGTGTGAATTCATTCCTAAAATATATTTCCAACATAATGGACAATTATTTTCAGTGGTAGTTATACAAATGAGAATCACACCACACCTAAAATTTTGCTGTCAGTTCTGAGAATGAGTAAAGAGTGTGCCCAGATAAAGTTGGGCAAGTTAGTGAAGCATTCGAAAATGTTTTTGCTTGTGTGAAGGTTAAAGTCACTGTGGCTCTTTGGCATAGAGAAGAGACTACTCAGCTATCTTCATATATTTGAAGGGCACTTTGTACAGAGCAGATTAGATTTTATTTTTGTATTCCTTGGAGACACAAATAAGATATATGAAATGGGGCAAGGAGACTTCATCAGTCAATGATTTCCTTTGCACTGCTGAAAATGCTCCAGATTGTCATTATCAGAGTAGAGTTTGTTGTTGCTCTTTTAAAATTATTTCAAAATAAATATAAAACAGCTTTACAAAAAAAATGTAAGGAAAGAAAGCAGGAAGGCAGGCAGAAAGGAAAGAAAGTAGAAAAGAAAGATTGGGAGAAACATAAGAGATGATCTATTAAAAATTTCCTTAGGGCCGGCTGCAGTGGCTCATGCCTGTAATCCTAGCACTCTGGGAGGCCGAGGCGGGCGGATTGCTCGAGGTCAGGAGTTTGAAACCAGCTTGAGCAAGAGCGAGACCTCGACTCTACTATAAATAGAAAGAAATTAATTGGCCAACTAATATATATAGAAAAAATTAACCGAGCATGGTGGCACATGCCTGTAGTCCCAGCTACTTGGGAGGCTGAGACAGAAGGATTGCTTGAGCCCAGGAGTTGGAGCTTGCTGTGAGCTAGGCTGACGCCATGGCACTCACTCTAGCCTGGGCAACAAAGTGAGACTCTGTCTCAAAAAATAAAAGATTTCCTTAGGAAGTGAATACAAAGTAATTTAAGATAATAGTCCTAATTTCTTAAGAGAATAGGAAAGTTTATCCAATGTATAATCTGGGAAGCATACTGAAAACATTGAAAACAATCACATTAAAAAAGACCCAAAGAAATAAAATACCCAGTGTTAATTAAAGTATACATGATGGTTATTCTCATATATTTCTAGTGGGGAATATATATAAGCTGATACATTTAAACAAAAACTAATTTGAAAAACTAAAACATTTATAACTTTCACACTACAATTCTACTTCTGCAAATCTATCCTAGTGAAAAAAATCTTAAGAAAGAAACTATGAGCACAAATATGTTCTTTTTAATAGCAGAAAATTGGAAATAATATAAATCCAATTATAGAGGAATGGTACAGTAACTACAGTACATTTAATAGATAGAACCCTATGTTGTCATCAAAAAGATGCTTTCATGCATAGAAAAATGTTTGTAGATAATTGGAAATGCTTTCAAAGAAGTACAGTCCAAATAGCCAAAACAGTTTTAAAAGGAATTCTAATAATTTACTTGGCTGTCTTCTAAATTGTTAATAAATTCCTTTCATATACCCAAGTAACACTTCCCACATCTTTTTTTTTGCAAACCCACAGTATTCTGGAGCCTCTTGTTTACAAACCACATTTCAGTATTTTCTCTTCCCCCTTTTCTCAACTGCTTTCTCTTTCTCTCTACCCCTTTTCCACCAGTTATTTTTGTTGATTACTCCAGATCAATTTGGTTTTTCTCTTCCCCCTACCCCTTTCCAATGTTGAATTCTCATCACAAATGTCCATCACTACAGTCTGGGTCTGGCAAAGATGACACTCCTCTAGGGGAAAGTTGGCTGAGGCTGGAATGAAATAAACAAAGTTAGTGTCCTCTCTTGTGGTCGAGAGAGGGTCCTCTCCACATCAATAACTTTTTATCCTGTTTAGTTAACAACAAGCTAACAGAATTTAAGATGCCAAATATTGAAGCTTGGTATTCAAGTATTATTGTCAATTTGTTTTTTGTTTAAATGTATTATACATACTCCCACCAGAAATATATGCAAATACCCATAATATATTCCTTCATCAACAATGGGTATTTTATTTATTTTATTTTATTTTATTTTATTTTATTTTTATTTTTATTTTTTTTTGAGACAGAGTCTCGCTTGTTGCCCAGGCTACAGTGAGTGCCATGGCGTCAGCCTAGCTCACAGCAACCTCAAACTCCTGGGCTCAAGCAATCCTGCTGCCTCAGCCTCCCGAGTAGCTGGGACTACAGGCATGCGCCACCATGCCCGGCTAATTTTATATATATATTAGTTGGCCAATTAATTTCTTTCTATTTATAGTAGAGACGGGGTCTCGCTCTTGCTCAGGCTGGTTTCGAACTCCTGACCTCGAGCAATCCGCCCGCCTCAGCCTCCCAGAGTGCTAGGATTACAGGCGTGAGCCACCGCGCCCGGCTTTTATTTATTTTATTTTATTTTATTTTATTTATTTATTTTTTTGAGACAGAGTCTCACTCTGTTGCCCAGGCTAGAGTGCCATGGTATCAGCCTAGCTCACAGCAACCTCAAACTCCTAGGCTCAAGCGATCCTCCTGCCTCAGCCTCCCGAGTAGCTGGAGGACTACTAGTAGCTAGTAGGACTATAGGCATGCACCACCATGCCTGGCTAATATTTTCTATATATTTTTAATTGGCCAATTAATTTCTTTTCTCTTTTTAGTAGAGGTGGGTCTCACTCTTGCTCAGGCTGGTTTCCAATTCCTGACCTTGAGCGATCCTCCCGTCTTGGCCTCCCAGAGTGTTAGGATTACAGGCATGAGTCACCACACCCGGCCATGGGTATTTTATTTCTTAGTCTCCTTTATCATCTAAAGCTAAGAAAATTTATTTTTAAATACTGATAAATGCATAGTTATAATAATATTAACATAAGTGGTAGTGCTAACATGTAAAGGACTAGGAAGTTCTTCCAGATAGATTGCTGTATAAATGAAAATTTCTTTTGAAACTACATCCTAGGACACTGCCAATCCCTTGCTGAGTTAACAAGTAGGATTTACATATATCCTATTTACACTGAAGGCAAAAGTGATGAGAAGTAACCAGTTGTTAATGGGGGAATATGTCAAGAGGAAGGAAAACTGAAGTAAGGGCTCTAAGAATAGTTAAAATTGCTTCCTTGTTTTTGATTTTTAAAAAATTTCCATTTCTAAACATAACTGATATTACTAGAGCCCTGCTGCTCTCTCTGATTAAATGAGAAAAGATTAATTGCTATACTTTGCACCTCACCAGATACTTCCTGTAATATCCTGTTTCCTGTTAACTACTTAATCAATAATTTAATTAAAAATAAGTAGAATTATAAGTATGTAGGGATGAAGTCTCATGAACTTTTGGATCTGCTTTAAAATACTTTAGTGACAAAAAGAAATCAAACAAGGTTAGATAAAGCTAGTATGGCAAAATACTGATAATTTTTAATATGGGTTATGCATGTATGAAGGTTCATTATACTAATCTCTGTGCTTTGTGAATGTTTGAGACTTATCATAATAGGATTAAAATCAGTAGTGTGGTGAAGGCAATTTTAAGCTCTTAGTATTTTGTATGTTTTTCCATTTGTTTCTTTGTTTTGTTGAGACAGGATTTTGCTCTGTCACTCAGCCTAGAGTACAGTGGTGTCTTCATAGCTCACTGCAACCTCAAACTCCTGGGCTCAAGCAATTCTCCTGCCTCAGCCTCCCAAATAGCTGGGACTACACGTGTGTGCCACCATGCCCAGCTAATTATTCTATATTTTATAAAGATGAGGGTCTTCCTATGTTGCTCAGGCTAGTCACAAACTTTTGACCACAAGCAATCCTCCTGCCTCAGCCTCCCAAAATGCTAGAATTACAGGCTTGAGCCACAGCTACTGACCTTAAGCTCTCAGTTTTAAAGAATAAAGTTTCATATTCTATTGACAAAGTTTTATGTTACATCTTGATTTATCCAGAATAAATATAGATACAAATATAGGCCAATCTCTAACATCTAAAAAATTTCTAACTATTCATGGATGCAAAAAATATATGCATATTATATTAGATTCAAGACATTTTGACATTAGGCATACTTACAAAGTAAACCAACTTGCACTTCTCATCGCAAGCAAAGAATCCAACTGCTCCTTTGATCTCTATTTCTAATACTCTTCATTAGCTCTTTCTCATCTCCCACCCCACTTATCTTTTTTTTTTTTTTTTCTCTTTCCACACTTTATTTTTCAGGAAGGAGAGAAAAAGAACGTCATGTCTAACCTATGGTAGAGGGTTTTAGTTACAAATGGAGGTAAAATCCTGACTGATCAAGTTTCTATATCATTTAAATAGAGAAACTGGTAGGAAAACCAGGGGCTTCCTTCTCTGGGAAATCACAATATATGATTTCAAATATGTGCACCAGAGTGTACAGAAATTCAGATATAAACATAAAAGGATCAACTCTTTGGGTGCAGGGACCATGAACTTAGCATCATGCCTAATAAAATATAGAAAGTGCTAAATACATGTCCATGGAATAAATGAATGAATAGATATCATTCCTTTACTCAGCTGGACAGAGAAGGTTGTCACCAAAATACGCACACTCATTTATTAGATTAGTATTTTTTCTGAGTATGACAAGCAAGCACATCTTCATGAAGGCTTGCCGCCCCACTTATCTTGACCTTGCACCTCACTCTTGGATTTAGCCTTTTCAACAATTTAGCCTTTTCCTTCACTCTATTGTTTTCTTATTGATTCACTTGAATGGAAAATAGCTATGTGGGATTCAAGAGAAAAAGACTGTTGAATCAAAAAGAATCTTAGAGGAAGTGGGACAAATACTAGGAATGGTGGTAACTAAAGAGAGAAGACAAAGGAACTAACCATGTTTTGAGCTCACTACTATGCACCAATGCAGTATTATTGATATTTTACATGTAGTAGGGTAAAACATTTTTTATACTGTTTGCAAGAGAAACTTATTATTTACTGCTGAAGAGTCACTAGAGTGGCCCTATTCTTTATGCAAATGCCAGACAGGCAGAAGGTCCTTGCTCTGTAATGAGGGGGTAGCAAATATCTTTCATGATTCTATTGGGTCTGTCACTCACTGTCATTTCTAGAATGTAAAGCTGGTTGCTGGAGCAAAACTAGATCGCTTTTCACAGGGAGCCCAGAGCCTTCTGGCAGAGAAAAAAATCCTAAATATCCTGTCTGGGGATATCCCAATTCCCTCTTCTCCAACATATGAAATTAGAGAATACTGCTGGGATGTAGAAGGTTTGGTTTATTCACCCAGGGACCAATAGTAGGGGGAGGCAGCCTGTCTCCTGAGATCAATGTACTGAGAAGGGGGTTATCTGACTGGTAACTCCAACTCATGATACCCAAAAAATACAAGCGTAAAGAGAATAATAAATACATTTATACTTTTTTCCACATAAAGAATTAATTGATATCCTTCCCCTGAACAAGATAAAACTTTCACCTCACATTGGATTTTCCCCTCCTTTTCCTTCCATTGTATGGAAATTTAGCTCTAATTTGTTCTTTTTATACTATATCTCTTTCTTAGGAAAATTACCTGTGTATAAAATGGTGTTGCCTGCAATTTAAAATTCAAGGAGAATAATTTGTTGTCAGTTTAAGTGGACAAAACAAGAGGTATTCATATTCCATCTGCTCCATCTGCCCCAGACTTCCTTACCCGAAATCCTGACTTCAATTACATTCATCTCCTTCTCTGAAGAGTTCTCTCCCTTGATTTCCCACCTCAAGTCCCATTTTTCTCTTGAAATCTCACCAACCATCATCTCACTCCATAGAGATGTTTTTCTGCCTCTGAATTCCTACCATATGTACCACTCATTTTCAGACTCTTCTTCTCTATTGTTTTAAGTGTATAAAGTAAAATGGAACTTATTTCAGAGCCGTGACTGCATTCAAGATCTCTGTGGACTCTACAAAGATGATAATACAGTGTTTTATATGTAGGTTGAACACTAGACTGAAAGTCTAATTTGGTCAGAACGTAGAAGTTCTTCTCCTACCTCTCTTTGGCTCTCTTTAGCTTAGTAACAGTCATGGACCACTGAACATGAACAGTAGAGCTGTTACTGGTCCACCTAGCAACCAGGAGGGTTCCCAAGGATACAAACTCTGAAGACACAGCCTTTTGATATGGTAATGAATGTGCTAAGGACATAGTCCTGAAACAGTACATTTCCATATGAGCTGAAATCATATGTCAATATTAGAACTACTGCGTAATTGACTGTGGCTTCATACTCTCAGGGGGAGCCATTATTGCCCTCTCTATAATCAAACATTTTGTTTTAGTCACATGAAGCAAACATCTCTAATTTTTTTTTTATAATGAAGACATGCAGAGAAGTACCGAGAAAAATATAACAACCAGCCATGTACACACGAGCCAGATTTAACAAATATTAGCATTCAGCCGTTTTTCCTAAGAAATAAAACATTATAGAATTTAAGCCTTCCTATCTTATTTTCCTTACTCCTTCCCCAGAAGAACTACTACTATCCTAAAGTTGATATGTATACTTGTCCCATCATGTATTTATATAATTTTTTACCATGAGTGCATATATCCATTATCATATAGTATTATGCTGTATGTTTACAAATGTCACACAAATATTATTTTGTACATAGTAGTCTACAAACTGCTTCTTCATTAAAAATTAAAATTTCATTAAAATTAAATCAGCTTCTTAATTTTTTATTGTCTCTTTTTTACTTGTCTGTCATTTTCTACCTTTATTATTTTTTGTACTTCCTTTGCATTACTTTATTATTCCTTGTGAAAATATTCCATGTGTGCTTGGAAAATAAACATATTCTCTAATTGTTGTATGTGGTATATAAAACAGATCAAATTTGTTAAATTGTATTGCTTGAATGTCCTATTAGTATGTTTGACTCATCAGTTTCTAATAGAGATAGTGGAGATTTGACAGTTTTTCCTTGCATTCTTGAAACTGTATTGCTAGGAACAGACAGAGTTATCATTATTGTAACTCTTAATGGGTTGATCCTTTCTCATTATGTAGCATTTATTTTTAAGCCTATTAAATTTTGGGGGCCGAGTACGGTGGCTCACGCCTGTAATCCTAGCATTCTGGGAGGCCGAGGCAGGTGGATCGCTTAAGGCAAGGAGTTCGAAACCAGCCTGAGCAAAAGGGAGACCCCCATCTCTACTAAAAATAGAAAGAAATTGATTGGCCAACTAAAAAGATATACAAAAAAAAGTTAGCCTGGCATGGTGGCGCATGCCTGTAGTCCCAGTTACTCGGGAGGCTGAGGCAGAAGGATGGCTTGAGCCCAGGAGTTTGAGGTTGCTGTGAGCTAGGCTGATGTCACGGCACTCTAGCCTGGGCAACAAAGTGAGACTCTGTCTCAAAAAAAAAAAAATTATTTTGCCTGCTGTGATTATTTCTGTATCAGTTCTCTTTTGTGCAGTAGTTTTCCTTGTTTAACTTTTCCATCATTTTATTCTAAACCTTTTCATACTGTTTTGTTTTTGATGTGTTTCTTTTTTTTTTTTCACCATATTATGGGGATATAAATGTTAAGGTTACGTATATTGCCCTGATTCCCCTACCCTTTCAGGTCAGAGCTTCAGGCGTGTCCATCCCCCAGTTGGTGCGCATTGCGCTCATTATGTATGTATGTACCCATCCCCTCCCCCCAATCTGCCCGACACCCGATGGATGTGTTTTTGGTTTTTTTTTTTTGTTTTTTTTTTTTTTTTGTGTGTGTGTGTGTGTGTGTTTGAGACAGAGTCTCACTCTCTTTCCCAGGCTAGACTGCCGTGGTGTCAGCCTAGCTCACAGCAACCTCAAACTCCTGGGCTCAAGCGATCCTCCTGCCTCAGCCTCCTGAGTAGCTGGGACTACAGGCATGTGCCACCATGCGCGGCTAATTTTTTCTATATATTTTTAGTTGGCCAATGAATTTCTTTCTATTTTTAGTAGAGACGGGTTCTTGCTGTTGCTCAGGTTGGTTTCGAACTCCTGACCTTAAGCGATCCGCCCGCCTTGGCCTCCCAGAGTGCTAGGATTACAGGTGTGAGCCACGATGCCCAGCCTGATGTGTTTCTTATAAGCAGCATAGGGTTGTATTTTTATGAATACCTATGAAATAATTTTATAGTTGCAAAAAGTTGCAAAAATAGTACAAAAAGTTTTTATATACCTTCCATATAGCTTTCCCAAGTGTTTACATTTTCTATAACCAAAATATAATTCTTAAAATCAGGATATTAACACTGATATAATACTATTGACTAATTAACAGATTTTATTTACATTTTTTAATTATCCACTAACATCATGTTATTAAGCCCAGGATTCAATATAGGACATAACTTTTATTTAGTTGTTATGTCTCCTTATCCTTCTTTAACCTTGACAATTTTCCAGTCTTTCTTTATGTTTCATGACCTTGACCCTTTGAAGAGTACTGTGCAGAGATTTTCTGATTTCACCTCATGAAGACATGTAGGTTAAGTGTTTCTAACAAGAATACAATGTGATTCTTTGTCCTTCTAAAAGCATCATATCAGGAAGTATGTATTATAATATTGATAACTTACTGGTAATGTTAACTTTGATCACTAGGTAATGTCTACTAGGTTTCTCCACTGTAATGTCACTATTTTTCTCTTTGTAACTAATAAGTTGTCTTATGTAGAGATACTTTGACTATGTAAATATCCAGTTTCTTAGCAGATAATTGCGTACTAATTTTAACACCCATTGACAATACTTCTCTGAAATAATTACTACTGTGGTCTTTGCCAAGTGTTTATTTTCTATTTGCATCATACCTTCTACTTTTTTTTTATTTTTTATTTTTTGAGACAGAGACTCACTCTTGTTGCCCAGGCTGGAGTGCCGTGGCGTCAGCCTAGCTCACAGCAACCTCAAACTCTTGGGCTCAAGCGATCCTACTGCCTCAGCCTCCCTAGTAGTTGGAACTACAGGCATACGCCACCATGCCTGGCTAATTTTTTTCTATATATTTTTAGGTGGCCAACTAACTATTCTATTTTTAGTAGAGACGGGGGTCTCACTCTGGCTCAGGCTGGTTTCGAATTCCTGACACTGAGTGATCTGCCCACCTCGGCCTCCAAGCATGCTAGGATTACAGACGTAAGCCACCATGCCCGGCCTACATATCTCTTCATATGGCTCTTCATTTGTATCCTTTATAATAGAAGAAAAAAGTAAAGAGATACTATGGTGGGACCTAGTATTTGATCCCACCTATTTTAAATAGGATATTTATATAAAAATTATAAATAGGATATGTATGTAAAATTATGTATATATTTTAAATAGGATCCTATTTTAAATAGGATATTCTAAAATTAAAGAGAGTCATAAATCTTGAAAATTAGTGTACACCAAAATCCAAAATAAAATATAATAAAATAAAAATAAAATACTTACACCTAGACCTATCATAGTGAAAGCAAAAATAGATTACCTTAAAAGTAAAAAAGGAATTCAATGCTCTTGAAAAAAATTCAATATATAGATATACAACAATCTCCAAGATAATCTTTTTCTGGAACTCCAACAATTGCTTACTTCTCATGTCTTTTTTTTTTTTTTTTTGAGACAGGGTCTAGCTCTACTGCAGGGATAGAGTACAGTGGTATCATCATAGCTCACTGCAACTTCAAACACCTGGGCTCAAGTGACCCTGCTGCCTCAGCCTCCCAAGTAGCTGGGGCTACAGACATGTACCACCACGCCCAGCTAATTTGTCTATTTTTGGTAGAAACAGTGTCTCGCTATGTTGCTCAGGCTGGTCTTGAACTCCTGGCCTCAAGCAATCCTCTCACCTTGGCCTCCCAAAGTGCTAGGAGTACAAGCATGAGCCACCATGCCAGGCTCTCATGCCATTTAATCACACAGACATCAAAATTACAAACGTGTCATTTTAGATTTAGTAGTAAAACCTATGCCCTGTGTGTTTCTTAAGGTAAGTCATTATAGAAAAGATATCCCAACATACAATGGCTTAAAAATGGAGTTATTTAGTGCTCTCATATGTAATCTTGAGGCAATTAGCCCAAGTTTTCTGGCTGGTTCTATCCTCCACGCCGTCGCTAATTGGCCCTGATTCCTTCCATCCTGTGTTTCCACCATTGCCTAGCACAATTCTTAAGCATTTTTGTGCAGTGGACTACTTTGGCACCCTATTCCAGTAAATGGACTCTCATAATAACTTTTTACCCATAAAATGAAGTATATTTGGGTTGAGATGCAATCAATTACACTGGGTTACAGTTATCAAAATAGTTTTCTAAATTGTGATACAATAATAAATCTACTTTTTAATATATTAAACAATATAACCCAGCACTGCCTCTAATAACTGGTATAATTTTGAAGTAGGATTGAGCATAAATGATATTTAGAGAGATTTGAAAGAATTGTAATATGATATGAAAATACTCTTTTGGGTGGCAAATTCATAGGTATCATGATGAAAAACAACCCATTAAAAGTTATAATAATCTTCATAAGCTCTGGTGCCTTCATCCCCTTGGCTGCAAGACTCCTAGGTTATGACCAGGAAGAAGGGATTAACTGCCTCAGTGTTCTAAGCAGCTCTTGCTGCAGTAATGCTGCAGAACAAACCACTCCAAAACTTGGGGCCTAAAATGATAAGCATTCATTTTTCCTACAAGTCCGTGGTTTGGTCAGTTGCTCCTTGACTAGGCTAGGCTAGATTCTTTTCTCTGGCCTCTGGGTTCCAGGCTCCAGGTTGCAGGTTGGGTTCAAGTGCATTTTGTCTGTTTCTACAGCAACTACCTAAGTAGGATCACTGAAGCACAGGAAGACAAGACCAATTTTACAAGCACGCTTTTTTTTTTTTTTTTTTTTTTTGAGACAGAGTCTCACTCTGTTGCCCAGGCTAGAGTGAATGCCGTGTCAGCCTAGTTCACAGCAACCTCAAACTTATTTTACAAGCACGCTTTTTTTTTTTTTTTTTTTTTTTTTTTGAGACAGAGTCTCACTCTGTTGCCCAGGCTAGAGTGAATGCCGTGTCAGCCTAGTTCACAGCAACCTCAAACTCCTGGGCTCAGCGATCCTACTGCCTCAGCCTCCCGATGTGTTTTTTTGATGTGTTTCTTTTTTTTTTTTTCACCATATTATGGGGATACAAATGTTAAGGTTAAGTATATTGCCCTGATTCCCCTACCCTCTCAGGTCAGAGCTTCAAGCATGTCCATCCCCCAGTTGGTGCGCATTGCGCTCATTATTTATGTATGTACCCATCCCCTCCCCCCAACCTGCCCGACACCTGATGGATGTGGGTTTTTTTGTTGTTTGTTTGTTTTGTGTGTGTGTATGTGTGTGTGTGTGTGTGTGTGTGTGTGTTTGAGACAGAGTCTCTGTAGCTGGGACTACAGGCATGCACCACCATGCCTGGCTAATTTTTTTGTATATATATTTTTAGTTGGTCAATTAATTTCTTTCTATTTTTGGTAGAGACAGGGTCTGGCTCAGGCTGGTTTCGAACTCCTGACCTTGAGCAATCTGCCCGCCTCTGGCCTCCCAAAGCACTAGGATGACAGGCATGAGCCACCGCGCCCGGCCTACAAGCACACTTTTAAAGCCTGTGCTCACATCATTTCCACTTACAATCTGTTGGCTGATGTAAATCACATAGTCAAGCCCCAAATCAGCAGAACGGTGAAACAGTGTACTCCAAGTTGGAGGGGAAGTAGAGTGAATATTTGCTGAACATTAATCTTTTAATTAAAGATTTCCAGGAAGAAGGGTTAAAAAGAGAGTAGAAAGGATAGGCTCCTAAGGCCAGAAAACAGAGAAGCTTAATTCTGTCCGTGGTTGGAGATGAAAGAGGAGGAACAACCATGACCTCAATACAAACCCCAACTATCAAGAAGTAATGCGGAGGGCATGTGGCAGTGTGTGTGATAATAATAGTGACGAAATGCTACCAGGTGTCACAAAAATTATAGACATTAATACTGGTGAGAGAAATGGAAAATCAACAAATAAAGAAAACTTAAAATTTTATTTGATTGCATTAATAAATGATGAATAGAAGATATTTGTGGGATTTGTTTACTTTCTATGATTCATAGTCGTTAGGGTACAGTAATCATCACAAACATATGTCAAATGGTGTTTTTTTATTTTATTTTATTTTATTTTTTTTTTTTGAGACAGAGTCTCGCTTTCTTGCCTAGGCTAGAGTGAGTGCCATGGCGTCAGCCTAGCTCACAGCAACCTCAAACTCCTGGGCTCAAGCAATCCTACTGCCTCAGCCTCCCAAGTTGCTGGGACTACAGGCACGAGCCACCATGCCCGGCTAATTTTTTTATATATATATATTAGTTGGCCAATTAATTTCTTTCTATTTTTTTTATAGTAGAGACGGGGTCTCGCTCAGGCTGGTTTTGAACTCCTGACCTTGAGCAATCCGCCCGCCTCGGCCTCCCAGAGTGCTAGGATTACAAGCGTGAGCCACCGTGCCCGGCCAAATGGTGTTATTTTAATTATAGTAGAAAGGTTTATATACTGAGTGTTTATAGATTTTTGCCATTGTATCTGTTTTTTGCTCATAATTTGAGGAATGCACAATCTAAACTAGGGTGGAAGCTAAGGAAATAGTAAAAAAAGAACATGTTTAAAAGTTGTTTTGTAGAAATTATTGACAGAAGATAGTAAATAATTGGATATAGGTTTAAAGAAGATGTATGAATCCAAGATGTTTTCATATACATGCCTATGTGACTTCTTGAACAATCAACAAAAGCAAATAAGTTGCAAGGGGTCTGAGAAATAATCTCCAAATATGACTATTATCAATTCCTCCTCATCCTCCTCATCCTGTTTCTCCCTTGTAGAAAAGAAGTATAGTCACTCTCTCCTTGAGGCTGGGCTGCCTTGTGATTTGTTTTGGCCCATGAAATATGGCAAAAGTTATACTTTGGACCTATATTCCTTTCCTTTAAGGGGTCATCTTGAACATTTCAGCCCCAGGTGAGTTACCAGCTGAATATGGCCATATGAATTAACCCTAGCCAACACCATGTTGGCAGAGTCCCCATTCAGCTGAGTCTAGCCAACTAACAGAATCATGAAAAATTATAAATAGTTGTTGGTTTAAGCCATTATATTTTGGGATAATTTGGTCCTCTGCAACAGAAAACTCAGACAGAAATTGGTACTCGATGTGGAGTTCAGTCATAACAAAAACTTTAAAATATGCAACCATGACTTTCAGACTAGGTGGTCAACAGAGAATGGAAGGGCTCAAGGAGACTTCTGGAGGAGGCTGGAGAGACAGTGAGGATGCTGTAATTAGAGACTGGAGAGGCCGGGCAGAGTGATTCGCACCTGTAATCCCAGAATTTTGGGAGACTGAGGCAGGAGGGCCAAAGAACAATAACATCTGCTTATTATTCAGTGTTTTGAGAAAGTTAGCCAAAGCTTTAGCAGAAAAACGCCCAGGAAATCTTCAGCGGAGAGTCCTTCTCCGTCATGACAATGCATCTGCTCATTCCTCTCCTCAAACAAGGGCAATTTTATGATAGTTTCAATAGGAAATCATGGCCGGGCGTGGTGGCTCACGCCTGTAATCCTAGCACTCCGGGAGGCCGAGGCGGGCGGAGTGCTCGAGGTCAGGAGTTGAAAACCAGCCTGAGCAAGAGCGAGACCCCGTCTCTACTATAAATAGAAAGAAATTAATTGGCCAACTAAAGATATATATAGAAAAAATTAGCCGGGCATGGTGGCACATGCCTGTAGTCCCAGCTACTCAGGAGGCTGAGGCAGAAGGATTGCTTGAGCCTAGGAGTTTGAGGTTGCTGTGAGCTAGGTTAACGCCACAGCACTCACTCTAGCCTGGGTAACAAAGCGAGACTCTGTCTCAAAAAAAAAAAAAAATAGGAAATCATTAGGCATCCACTTTACCACCCTGTTTTGGCTCCTTGTGACTTCTTTTTGTTTCCTAATCTTAAAAAAAAAAAATCTTTAAAGGCACCCATTTTTTCAGATAATAATATAAAAAAGACAACATTGACATGGTTAAATTCTCAGGATCCTCACTTCTTTATGGATGGACTAAATGGCTACAAATAAAAATCCCAAGCCCCACATCAACTGAAGGAACCCCTCTTGGCCAAGGGGGCCTCAGAAACATCTTAAAAATTGAGTTCCCAGCCATGACAGGAAGGGAGTTCAGACGTACCCTGTTATGCTCCCTCCCTTTTGGTGGTTTAGACACAACTGGCCGGCGTTAATGTTAAATTAGAGACAGAACAGACTCTTTGTTACAATAAGATATCCACCAAATTATAAACAAGACGTAAGGCCATACAAGGCAAAGGTTAAGTCTCGTCTGTAGGCCATCAATCCTCCTAAACAGGTTATGTTGTGGCTTACTTTCCAACCTGAGTCTAGCATGGCATCACGTGACAGATAACAAACCTCCTTTATCTTAACTTCAATATCCCTTTCTTCTAACTCCAAGTCTTTAGACAAAGCCTAACTCTTTCAACCAATTGCCAACTAAAAAAATCCCTAAACATGCCTGTGACATATAAGCCCCCACTTTGAGATGTCCCACCTTTTCAGGCCAAACTAGTATATACCCCTTATGAATTGATTTATAATTTTACCTTCAATTCCTGCCTTCTTTTTTTTTTTTTTTTTTTTTTGAGACAGAGTCTCACTCTACAGCCTGGGCCAGAGTGCCATGGCATCAGCCTAGCTCACAGCAACCTCAAACTCCTGGGCTCAAGCGATCCTTCTGCCTCAGCCTCCCGAGTAGCTGGGACTACAGGCATACACCACCATGCCCGGCTAATTTTTCTATATATTTTTAGCTGGCCAATTAATTTCTTCCTATTTTTAGTAGAGACAGAGATCTCACTCTTGCTCAGGCTTGTCTCGAACTCCTGACCTTGAGCTATCCTCCTGCCTCAGCCTCCCAGAATGCTAGGATTACAAGTGTGAGCCACCACGCCCAGCTAATTCCTGCCTTCTCGATGTATAAAACTAAACTGTAACCTGACCACCTTTCTCAGGACTCTTTGAGGTTCAGTTTCACTGTGTTGCAGTCACTCATATTAAGTTCAGAGTAAAACTCTTTAAAATATTTTATAGAATTTGGTTTTCTCATTAGCAGAACTCACGTTTGTACAAATGCCCCTGGGTGATAAGTAATTTTAGAAACATTAAGAGAGCTGGTTCTGTTCCCAGTTCTGCCTCTAACCTGCCATGTGTCTTCACACTAGCTTATATTTGAAGTGGGGATAGTACTGCTTACTCTACCACCCAACAGTTATTTTGTGGTTTAGTTGAAAGTGGACATAAAAGGATCTCTAGAGGTCAGAAGAGAGGTACTATTGTGTTCATCACGCAGTCATTGCTCCATCGTAATACAGTATATATCCTCACTTAACTCCATTGATAGGTTCTTGGAAACTGAGACTTTCAGCGAAACAATATATAACGAAACCAGCCGGGCGCGGTGGCTCACGCCTGTAATCCTTGCACTCTGGGAGGCCGAGGCAGGAGGATTGCTTGAGCTCAGGAGGTTGAGACCAGCGTGGGCAAGAGCAAGACCTCATCTCTACTATAAATAGAAAGAAATTAACCAAACAACTAAAAATAGAAAAAATATTAGCCGGGCACGGTGATTGTGCCTGTAGTCCCAGCTACTTGGGAGGCTGAGGCAGGAGGATCCCTTGAGCCCAGGAGTTTGAGGTTGCTGTGAGCTAGCCTGATGCCATGGCACTCTGGCCCAGGCAACAGAGGGAGACTCTGTCTCAAAAAACAAACAAACAAACAAACAAACAAACAAACATATAACGAAACCAATTTTACCATAGGCTAATGATATAAACAAGAGTTCAGTTCTTATGGCATATTTATGGTCACAAAAACATCATCAAAATTCTAAATAAAGACCCCAAACACTTCTAATATTAAACACTGAAATAAATGTGAGTGTGAGCCACACATGCATTAAAGAAAGAATAATAAAAACAAGTAAGATAATTATTTAGCCATTTATTTCAGTCCAGGGTTGTGGGTGGCTGGGGCCTATCCCGGCAGCTCAGGGTACAGAGTGGGACACTAGCCTGGACAGGACGCTATTCTATCACAGGTCGCACTCACACACTCAGTCAGACTGCGACCATCTAGACATGCCAATGAAGCTAACATGCACATCTTTGGGATGTGGGAGGAAACTGGAGGACCCAGAAAAAAAAAAAAACGATGCAGACGTGGGGAGAATGTGCAAACTCCACACAGACAGTGGTACTGGCCAGGAAGCGATTCTTTCTTCATAAATGTTATAACAAAACGACATTATTCAAGGATCTGCTGTACTGAACACCCACACATCCCCTCTGCCTGAAAGGCACTGCTCTCTCTTCTTTGCCTGTTGAAATTGTACTTACCCTTTAAATCCATGTTCAAGCGCCACTGCCTCCTAGAGCTTTCACTGAATGCCCCATCTGAGGTCTTCTTCAGTCTGAAAGCATTTACTGATTATAGACTATCTAGCTCATACTTTTTGCCACCTGATGTCAGGGTTTTTGAAATATCTTTTTCATATTTCCCTTGTTCAATTATATTTTTTTATATAGTCCAAAGTTACATGTGGAAGGTGGGAAGCATACAGTTTCCAACTTTATGTGCTGAGTGAAATGCCTGCCTATCCTTTGCTGGGGACTGGGAGGATTCTAAGGTGAACAATGTCCCTGGTTTAGAAGTATCATAATGTAGCAGAGATGAGACATTTTTTAAATTGGATGTTCATAGTTATTACCGTTGAACACTATAAAATCATTAGCATCCAGATAAGATCTGAAGTGCAGAGAGTGAAGGAGTTGGATTGGAATAGACTGTAGAGGGAAGAAGGCCTAAGGCAGAGCCTCAGAAACTCAATGTGTGAGAGATGGGGAGAATAGAGGGAGTACAGGGAAAGGTTACAGAGTAGCCAGACAGGCTTTTTGTGGGTGTCTGGCTGTGGTTTTGTTATCTTTGTTGTTGTTTGTTTAAAATAGGAGAATCCTGAACATGTTTTAAACTCATTCATTCAGGAAATACTGAGTGGGCCAGGCGCGGTGGCTCATCCCTCTAATCCTAGCACTCTGGGAGCCCAAGGCAGGCGGATTGCTCAAGGTCAGGAGTTCCAAACCAGCCTGAGCAAGAGCAAGACCCCGTCTCTACTAAAAATAAAAAGAAATTAATTGGCCAACTAATAATATATAGAAAAAATTAGCTGGGCATGGTGGCACATGGCCTGGAGTCCCAGCTACTTGAGAGGCTGAGGCAGGAGGATTGCTTGAGCCCAGGAGTTTGAGGTTGCTTTGAACTAGGCTGATGCCACAGCACTCTAGCCCAGGCAACAGAGACTCTGTCTCAAAGAAAGGAGAGAAGAAGAGAGGAGAGGAGAGGAGAGGAGAGGAGAGGAGAGGAGAGGAGAGGAGAGGAGAGGAGAGGAGAGGAGAGGAGAGGAGAAAAAAGAAAAGAAAAGAAAAGAAAAGAAAAGAAAAGAAAAGAAAAGAAAAGAAAAGAAAAGAAAAGAAAAGAAATACTGAGTGGTTTCTATGAGCTACACTACACTAGGCTCAGACATGCAGCAGTGAACAAAACGGACAAGACGTTCTGCCTTCATGGAACTTGTCTTCTAATAGAAGGTGTGAAGGGTGAGAAGTGAGAAAAAGGCAAATAAATAAGTAAATAAATAAAACAGAAAGTAATGTCTGAACTGGTCCAGGTTGGATACGGAACAGGTGCAAATTCCTGTGCCGATCAGTAGTGGGAACGTGTCTGTGAATAACCCCTGTACTCCAGCCTGGGCAACATGGTGAGACCCTGTCTCTAAAAAAAAATGAAAATAAAAATAAAGAGTGTCAAATGGTGATAAATGCTGCTGAGAAAAATAAATAAGGTGGTAGGAGTAGGAAGCAACTATAGGGAAGTTGCAATTTTAAGTAGAGAGCCTCACCATGAAGGTGACAACTGTACAAAAGCCTAAGAGGGTAAGGAAGTGAGTTCTGTATTTATATACGTAGTGGAAGAATGTTCCAAGCAGAAGGAGAAGCAAGTCCAAGAGGAGGAATTTATTTGGAGTGTGCAAAGAACTACAACAGGGCTGGTGTGGTGAACGTGGACTGAGGAAGAGGGAGAAGAATGAGGAAGACGTAGGATCACAGGGCATGAAAAGTAGGGCCTTCTAAGTGGGATAACTGAAAGGGGCAGCCTTGCAAACGTAACAGGAAAATATGTAATTCCACAATTTCCCCAGTAACAGTTAAAGATCAATCCTGTGAGTTCTCTCACTAACAGGCACCCTGAAGGAGGAGTTCTGTTTTGCACAATTTCTGAAGAGAGCTGAATAGATGGAAAAGAGATGTAAATCTCTCTTTTTCAAAATTGTATTTTTAGAATCTGCTTTTTTACAGTCTAAAGAGTTCCTGAGCGAACAGCAGGGTGCAAGCTCCAAGCCTCAAGCATATCTGGAGGACAGAGTCACATCTCCTGAGATAATCCTGTCGGATAATCTCATGTCCAAGGAAAGGCAGGGAAACCACTTCTCGAACTTTGACATCCTGTTGCCACTTTTGTTATCAACTGATGGCCATCGCTATTGTTTTCTCTTTGTCCCCCTTAAAATCAACAAGCCACTTGGCATCAGTGCTGAAACCCCCTTCTCTTTCCTTGGGATGCCAAGCTGTCTCCCTACTCCCCCTCTCTTTCCTCTCTCTCTCTCTCTTTTTCTCTCTCATTCTCTCTGTCCTTCTAAAAGATAAAATAAACTTTTTTACTTTTATATATCCTAATCTCTGTGTGAGAAACTTTTCTCCACTCGCACTATGAATACCAAGTGAGCTTTGCACCCTAACAGTGACCCTATAATTTGCTGTTCAAATCCAGCCACTTTTGAGGGCAAAACAAACAACTGAAAATAAGTTTTATGATATACTTTCGGAAACATTTATTTATTGATCAAAAAGTTGGTTTTATTACGTAGACTTACAAAATATTCAAACTTGAAATATTTCAGAAGTAAAATTTTGAAATATTTTTTAAAGTAAAATTATTCCTGAAAAAAATAAAAGTAAATTTTTTCCTATTTTCAAAATGAAAACTGTTCCTAAAAAATAAAAAGTTGTGGACACCATTCTCCTAAGCGAAGTATCTAAAGAATGGAAAAACAAACACCACATGTACTGGCTATTAAATTGGAACTAGCTGATGAGCACACCTGTGCACAGAGGGAAGGAAAACATAGTGGAAATCAAGCAGAAGGGAGAGAGGAAGATGAGATAGGTGAAAACCTACCTAACAGGTACAGTGAACACTACCTGGGTGATGGAAACACTTAGAACCCTGACTCACGCATAACAAAATCAATACATTGTAACCAAAAACATTTGTACTCCTGAAATATTTTGAAGTAAAAAAAAATTAAAGAAACAAAGTAAATTTTCAAAATAAACTTATTTTCAAAAGTAAACTTATTCCTAAAAAACAAAAACATATACATGTTTATTATGTACATTAAAGCAAAAAATTTAATCTTAATATTGATTACTTGAACATTAAAAGGTCATGTCATCCAAATAATCATTCTTGGAACATATGTATGTACTTTAATCAAATTCTTAGCTGTATCTGTCTCTAATATAATGCCACTGGTGCTTTTGTGGATAATGTATTTTTTTCAACATGATATTTCAGTATTTTTTCATAAAATTGCCTTTATTTTCTTGAAGGCTACATTTAATTATTTAATTCAAAGTTGTTGACTCAATCAACTGACCTCTTTTCTAGACAATATACATTTTTAATCAACTTCATTGAGATATGGTGTACATTTAACACAGTGCATTCATTTTGAAATATACATTTCAATGAGTTTTGTTTTTTTTTGAAACAGTCTCACTCTGTTGCCCAGGCTAGAGTGCTGTGGTGTCAGCCTAGCTCACAGCAACCTCAAACTCCTGGGCTCCAGAGATCCTTCTGCCTCAGCCTCCCGAGTAGCTGGCACTACAGGCATGTGGCACCATGCCCGGCTAATTTTTTCTATATATTTTAGTTGGCCCATTCATTTCTTTCTATTTTTAGTAGAGACGGGGTCTTGCTCTTGCTCAGGCTGGTTTCAAACTCATGACCTTGTGAGATCCACCCACCTTGGCCTCCCAGAGTGCTAGGATTACAGGCATGAACTACCGCGACCGGCCCATTTCAATGAGTTTTGACAAATGACTAAACTATCACATAACCACCATCACAATCAAAATATGTAACAATTTCATCACCCCAGAAAATTTCCTTATGCCTCTTCCCAGTCAATCTCCTACCATCCTCAACCCAGAAAACCTCTATCTGCTTTCTTTCTAATAGTTGCAATTAGACTTTTCTAGAGTTTCATATAAATGGAATTATATAATATATACTGTTAACAAGGGGGAAAAAAACCAAACTCTGTAAAATAATTTTAAAGAGATTTACTCTGAACCAAATTTGAGGATTGTGACCCGGAGCCACGCCCAAGGAGCCTTGAGCAAGTGGACTCCTGTGGCTGGGTGACAGTTTGGTTTTACAGGTTTCAGGGAGACAGGGTTTACAGGTAAAGTCATAAATCAATATGTGGAAAGCATACATTTGTTTGGACGGAAAAGGTAGGCCATCTCCAAGCAGGGGTTACAGGTTGTAAGAGGGTTTAAAGATTCTTTGACTTGCAATTGGTTAAAGACATGAAGCTTTGCCTAAAGGCTTGGAATGTTTTAACATAAAGAGCTGTTTGTCAGAGATAAGCCACTTGTTTATCAGAGATAACCACGTGTAAACTGACGACCCGCAGGTTTGTCTTGCATCCCCTTAGGCCTGTTATTGGGTTACAAAAGATGTCCCCAAGAAGGGAAGAGAGCATGATGAGTCATGTCTGACCTCCCTCCTCCTGGTAGGCAATTTAGTTTTAGGATATTCCTTTGGCCACGAGGGGTGTCCATTCAGTCAGCCGATGGAGGGTGAGCCTTAAGATTTTATTTTAGTTCACAGTACTCTTTTGTGTCTGGATTTTTTGGTAAGCAAAATGTTTTTGTGATTGATCTATGTTACAGCATGTATCAGTAGTTTCTGAGCAGTGTCACTTTGTATGACTATGTCACAACTTGTTTATCCATTCACCTATTGATGAACATTTGTATTGGATTCCGCTTTGGGCTGTTATGAATAAAGCAGCTATAAATATTACGATTCAAATCCTTTTGGCATGATGAAAATACTCCAAATCTTAATTGTGGTGGGGATTACATGACTACACATGTTTCTCAAATCTCATATAACTGAATACCTAAAGAGGATGATTTTTACTGAGGGTAAAATACACTTCATTAGGCCAGATGCAGTGGCTCACACGTGTAATCCTAGCACTCTGGGAGGCTGAGGCGGGCAGATCGCTTAAGGTCAGGAGTTCCAAACCAGCCAGAGCAAGAAGGAGACCCATCTCTACTAAACATAGAAAGAAATTAATTGGCCAACTAAAATACATAGAAAAAATTACTCGGGCATGGTGGCCCATGCTTGTAGTTCCAGCTAGTTGGGAAGCTGAGGCAGAAGGATTGCTTGAGCCCAGGAGTCTGAGGTTGCTGTGAGCTAGGCTGACCCATGGCACTCTAGCCAGGGCAACAGAATGAGACTCTGTCTCAAAAGAAAAAATACACTTCAATAAATCTGATTTTAATAATATATGTATATGCACATATGTCTCTGTGTGTATTTTAAATACAAATTTGAGTGAAGTACAACATTAAGGTAAAAATAGTTGCTACTAAATTAAGGAACTTATGGGGCAGAAACGTACTTGGAATTGGTTGTAATACATTTATTTAATAATTGTGTACAGAAACAGAAATTGTACTTGTCAAAATGTATAAATATCTATATCTATCTATCTATCCAGAATAATGGACTACACAATTTTTGTTACAAAGCCAGTGTTGACCACAGTAACATTCAAAAACGTCAGCAGGTGCTTCAAGATGGCTGACTTGAGGCATCTCCTATTCGCCTCCTCCACTAAGAAGAACTAAAATAGTAAGTAGATAATCACATTTTGAATAGATTATGCAAGAGAGAACACTGAAATTCAACAGAAAAGTGACAGGACCTACAGCAAGGAAGGAGAGGGAAGCAAGGCAACCTTCTTGCCTGGGATCATGTGAGAACTGAGAGAGACTTCCCAACACAAGGAAAAGATAAGTTAGAGGCCACCAGTGGTCCACATTCCCACCATGAACGCCTACAATTCTAGCCACAGGAGAGCCTCTAAACCCTTACAAGCCCTGAAACGGGGAGAGCTCCCTGGAGACAGCACAATGGCACTCACTGATAAGGGAAACCCCCATCCATTACTTGGAATATCAAGCACCTGAGACCCCCCACCCCTCATGGAAGACCCGCATCAGCATAACACTAACCTATTACCTGACCCAGCAACTAATCTATTACCTGACGCATCAGCATAATACTAACCTATTACCTGGCGGACATTAGCAACCTGATACCCCACCCCTCGGACTACCCCAACTTAACAAAAGTGGGAAAAATCAGGTAGACGGGGCTCAGAATTTGGTGGTGAGACCCCGCTGAGCCCACAGGGGGGGGGGGTAATAACTTTGATTCTCAGACTCTCCGTGTGCCACTCGGTTTGACCTAGGGACAGACTGCACATTATGCTGGGGCCCAGCAATGACAGGGCTGAAGTGTGAGCAAGATGCAAGCTGCTCTTGCCAAAGCTGAGGCACAAGCAGGAAGTGGGCTCGCCACCTGCCGGACGAGCTTGCTGCCATTGAAGGCATCCCTATCTTCCCAAGTGGCAGGGCCACAGCACAGCCGCTACCCCTCTCCACCAAAGTATTCCACTGGGGATTGCCCCACTTCTGCCTACCACAGCAGGTGCCTGCACACACCATCAGGGAGCCTGAGTACAAGCCCACCCAGGCCAGCTTCATTACCCACATCAAATGCCATGGAACATAGTCTCTGCATGGGCATTTCCCAGACCAGTCCACCACCACTGGCACCTGAGCACTCCTCCTGGGCACCTGAGGTTGGGCCTACCTACTTTGCTGCTACCACCTCAGCTGGCACCTACCTGCACACACTACCTGCAGGCCTGGAGACTGGTCCACTCAGCCCATCATGTAAGAAATAGAAATTAAGAAAAGCTAACAGCTTATTTTAGCTTCTGTCTCCTCAGCTTGCTTGCTTACTATATCTATATATCTATATCTATCTATATTTATCTATATCTATATCCCTGTATATGTAGCTTAAGTGAAGCCATGACAGGCTTCAGTGGGTGCTGGGCCTCAAAAGGAGGTAACCATAGGTCATTTCCTGATAAGAGGTTGAAAAGCCCCCAGGACAGGGGCAGGGGGCCAAACACTGGATGACTCTGCAGTAAAATGCTGAAATAAAATACAGAGGAAAAGCCCTAACGCCAGAACCAATCAGCTAGTAAGAGGAACCAACCAGAGACAACCAGAAAAGAGATGGAATAAACTACTGAAGAAGACTGCGGGAGGGGGGAGGGAGAAAACTACTTAAGGGATACCTGTAACCCAAGGCGGGGGGTCCTTGTCAGAATAGAGGCCACTGTGTTGGTGCTCTGAGACTCGGACCCTAGCTCGAGCTAGTCGTTAAAACTCCTTTTGATGATTGCAGCCTCAGTGACTCTATCTCTTTGTTCTGTGGTACTGCGGTGTTCTGTTCTAACAATCACAGCCACCACCAACACCAGTGCACACCACTCAGGACCCACAGGGTTGTCTTGTCACTGATACTGCCTTTATGTACACCACACTGGCTGCCCAAGGGCTTGAGAACCCACTCAGCCTGCTACTGGCACTACTGGCAGATAAGTAAGCCAGCTGGATGCCCACAGATCACCCATCCAGGACCCACTGACTCCAGTGTTAGAATATGCCACCCTGGAGCCCAAGGACAGGCAAATGCAGCCCACATCTGGCACCACTGGCATGCCAATCTCCAGCAAAACTTCACCACAGTTTACACTAATAACTCCACACTAAGCCACCAAGGAAATCACGGAGACCACTGATATCACAGATATCACTGATGCTGTTTACAACCAAAGAAATCATACAGAGATCACACTACTGCACACACCCAGAATCAAAGCCAGAGTGCCCTACCCAACCAACACCATAGACACATCTTCAGGCAAAAGTCCTTCCCTATGAGAGCAAATTCAAAAAATTGGAAGAAGCCACTGTTACACCAGATGTGCATACATCAACATAAGGACACAGAAAACATGAAGAAGCAAGGAAATATGACACCTCCAAAGGAACACAATAACTTTTAAGCAACAGATCCTAATCAAAAAGAAAATCAAAAATTCCAGAAAAAGAATTGAAATTATTGATTCTCAAGAAGTTCAGTAATATACACGAGAATTCTGAAAGACAGTACAAAGAAATCAGAAAAACAATTCAGGTTATGAATGAGAAATTTACCAAAGAGATAGACGTTATTAAAAATAACCAAACAGAAATTCTGGAACTGAAAATTTCACTGAATAAGTACAAAATGCATTCGCAAGCTTCAACAACAGACTAGATCAAGCAGAAGAAAGGGTCTCATAACTTGAAGACAGGTCTTTTGAAGTAACCCAGTCAGAGAAGAGTAAAGAAAAAAGAATTTAAAAGATTAAGCAAAGTCTTCATGACATATGGGACAACAAAAAGCTTAGAATTGTTGGGATCCAAGAATGCAAAGAAAGAACAGAAGGGTTAGAAAACCTATTTCATGAAATTATAGATGAAAATTTCCAATTCTAGCAAGAGATTCAGACATTCAGATATAGGAGGCTCAGACATCCTTAAACAGATACAATGCAAAAACGTCTTCTCTACAGCACATTATAGTCAAACTATATAAAGTCACACAGAGAAAATTTCAAAACAGCAAGAGGAAAGACTCTATTAACAGTTACCTATAAAGGAACCCCCATTAGACTAACAGCAAATTTTTCAGCAGAAACCTTACGGTTCAGGAGAAAATGGTATTCAAAGTGATGAAATTAAAAACAAAACCAACCAACCAACCAAACAACAACAACAACAAAAAAAACACCCCCCAACCAAGGATACTATACCCAGCAAAATTATCCTTCATAAATGAAAGAGAAATAAAGTCTTTCATATGCAAGGAAAACCTGAGGGAAATGATTGCCACTAGATGGCCGGAAAAAAAATGCTCAGGGGACTCTTACACCTGGAAGAAGGAGGACAATATTTGCCATTATGAAACACAAGGAAGTATAAAACTCACTGGTTAAGGAAACAAACAAATGAGGAAGAGAAAGAACTCAAATGGCACCACTACAGAAAATCACCAACCCACAATGACAAATAATAAGAGAAAAAAAGAACGGAATAAAGAATATACAAAACAATTAATAATATGAAAGTAGAGGGATGGACAAAGATATTCCACATAAATGGAAACCAAAATCAGGCAGAAATAACTACACTTACATCAGATAAAACAGATTTAAGTCAAAAACAGTAAGAAGGCCGGGCGCTGTGGCTCACGCCTGTAATCCTAGCTCTTGGGAGGCCGAGGCGGGCGGATTGCTCAAGGTCAGGAGTTCAAAACCAGCCTGAGCAAGAGCGAGACCCCGTCTCTACTATAAATAGAAAGAAATTAATTGGCCAACTGATATATATAAAAAAATTAGCCGGGCATGGTGGCGCATGCCTGTAGTCCCAGCTACCCGGGAGGCTGAGGCAGAAGGATCACTTGAGCCCAGGAGTTTGAGGTTGCTGTGAGCTAGGCTGACGCCACGGCACTCACTCTAGCCTGGGCAACAAAGCGAGACTCTGTCTCAAAAAAAAAAAAAAATAAAAAAAAAAAGTAAGAAAAAGACAAAGAAGGTCATTATATGATGATAAAGGGATCAGTCCAGCAAGAAGATATAACCATTTTAAATATATTTACACCCAATATCAGACATCCATATATATAAAGATATATACCGTTATTGGACTTATTAATGCTTTTAAACTGGACTTTAGACAAAATGGACCTAACAGACATTTACAGAGTATTTTACCCAATATATGGAGAGTACATATTCTTCTCACCAGCACATGGAACATTCTCCAGGATAGATGATATGTTAGACCAAAAAACAAGTCCCAACAAATTTTAAACAGTTGAAATTATATCAAGTATTTTCTCAGGCCACAGTGGAATAAAACTAGTAATCAATACTTGGAGGAACTTTGGAAATTATACAAATACATGGAAATTGAACAACATGATCTGTAATGACCACTGGGTCAATGAAGAAATTAAGATGAATAGCAAAAAATTTCTTGAAACAAATGAAAATGGAGACACAACATGCCAACACCTATGGGATATATAAGAGGGAATTTTGCCATCATATAATTATAATTTGGATATATTTTATAATGGAATAAAATGAAATTGAGAAGTCCAATAGTTGTGCTGCAGTTAAGTTTGATAAAATATTCTTATAAATCCTAAGGACAAGTTATCTGAGAAATTTTCTCTTAAAAAAACTTTGTTAATAGGCCGGGTTCAGTGGCTCACGCCTGTAATCCTAGCACTCTGGGAGGCCGAGGCGGGCAGATTGCTCAAGGTCAGGAGTTCAAAACCAGCCTGAGCAAGAGCGAGACCCCATCTCTACTAAAAATAGAAATAAATTAATTGGCCAACTAAAAATTATAGAAAAAAATAGCCAGGCATAGTGATGTATGCCTGTAGTCCCAGCTACTAGGGAAGCAGAGGCAATCGGATCACCTGAGCCCACGAGTTTGAGGTTGATGTAAGCTAGGCTGATGCCACAACACTCTAGCCCAGACAACAGAGTGAGACTCTGACTCAAAAACAAAAAACAAAAAGCTTTGTTAATAAAAGATACTATACATGGATGTTAAAAAAATCTTTACTTCTGAAAATATTTGAGCTAAAATTATTTCATAAGTCAATACAAAAGAAATAAAATTGAGAATATCATCCATTTAGCAGAATTGCTCTGAACTCCCCAAGTACCTCAGAATCCGTACAGAAAGTATTTTCACTATTAAAACTATTATGATATAGGAGAACAAAGTTGCAGGACTTACTATAAAGATACAGTAATCAAGAGACTATGTTATTGGCATGTATATATATACATATACATGAAAAACTCTTAAAATTTACTAAGTCAAAGATGCCATTTTAAAAACTGAGCTAAAAGCTGGGTGTAGTGGTGTGTGCCTGTAGTCCCAGAGTTCCTTGGGAGGCTGAAGTGGGAGGATCACTTGATGCCAGGAGTTCAAGCCTATGATGTGCTATGATTACACCTGTGAATAGCTACTGTACTCCTGCCTGGGCAACATTGCACGATCTCATCTCTAAAAAAAAAATCCTGAGCAAAATATTTGAAAAGGCACTTTACAAAAGAAAATATGTGAATGGTAAAAAAAAAAAAAATTCAAACAACAAAAAACACTGAACAAATGCCCATCAAGTTAAATCATCAGGGGAATGAGAATTAAAACCATAATAATATTACATTGCCCATCCATTAGAGTGGCTAAAAATAAAAAAAAAAACTGACACCATCAAATGTTGGGGAGAATGTGAAACAACTGGGACTTATAGATGGCTGATGAAAGTGAAAATGATATGGCCATTTTGGAAGACAGTTTGGTAGTTTCTTTTTCTTTCTTTTTTGAGACAGGGTCTCACTCTGTTGCCTAGGCTAGAGTGCCATGGCATCAGCCTAGCTCACAGCAACCTCAAACTCCTAGGCTCAAGTGATCCTGCTGCCTCAGCCTCCTGAGTAGCTGGGACTACAGGCATGCGCCACCATGCCTGGCTAATTTTTTCTATATATATTAGTTGGCCAATTAATTTCTTTCTATTTATAGTAGAGACAGGGTCTCGCTCTTGCTCAGAGCTGGTTTCGAACTCCTGACCTCGAGCAATCCTTCCACTTCGGCCTCCCTAGAGTGCTAGGATTACAGGCGTGAGCCACCGCGCCCAGCCTGCTCAGGCTGGTCTTGAACTCCTGAGCTCAAGCAATGCTCCCACTTCAGCCTCCCAGAGTGCTAGGATTACAGGCGTTAGCCACTGCGCCCAGCCAGTAGTTTCTTATAAAGTTAAACATACAGTATAACCCAGAAATTCCACTCCTAGGTATTTATCCAAAGGAAATGAAAACATATCCACGTAAGAACTTGACCCAAATAGTTACGGCAACGTTATTTATAATTGTCCTAAACTGGATCCAATCCAACTGTCCATCAATAGGTGAACAGGTAAACAAATTTGTTTTTTGCTAAGTAGTATTTGCTAAGTAGTATTTGCTTAGTATTTGTTTTTTGCTAAGTAGTATTTGCTAAGTAGTATTTCATTGTACAGATGCACCCTAATTTTTTTCCATTCATTACCTGATGGACATTTTGCTTGTTTCCAATTTGGGGCAATTATAAGTAAAGCCACTATAAACATTCATGCAGAAGTCTTTGTATGGACATAATTTTCCATTTCTCTTGGGTAAACACCTAGGAATGGGATTTCTGGATTGCATGTTAACAGTACAATTAACTTTATGAGAACCTGCCAAACTATTTTTCAAAATGTCTGAACTATTTGGGTCCCCATCAATAACATATAGGAGTCCCATTTGCTCTGTCCCCTGGCCAGCATCTGATACTCTCTCTCTCTCTCTCTCTCTCTTTAATTTTAGCTTTTCTAATAGGTGTTGTTATGAACTCAACTGTGTCCCCCCCAGTTTCATAGGTTGAAACCCTGACCCCCAATATGACTGTCTTTAGAGATAGGCTTTTAAGGAGGTAATTCAGGTTAAATGAGGTCATACAGGTAGGGCTGTAATTCAATAGAACTGGTGTCCTTAAAAGAAGAGGAAGAGACATGAGGAGTACATGGTGCACAGAGGCAAGGCCATGTGAGGACCCAGCAAGAAGACGCCACCTGCAAGCGAGTAAGAGAGGCCTTACCAGAAACCAACCTTTCTGGCACCTTGATCTTGGACTCTCAGCCTCCATAACTGTGAGAAACTAAATTCCTATTGTTTAGGCAGCCCACTTTGTGGTATTCTGCCATGGCAGCCCAAGCAGATTAACACATGCTCTATAGTGGTATCTCATGTGGTTTTAATTTGCATTTCCCTAGTGACTAATGATACTGAATATCTTTCTTGGGTTTATTTGCTATCTTCAGCTCTTTTTGTGAAGTGTCTGCACAAAATTATGAACATTGTACAACAAAATCAACTCCAAGTACATTTGTCCTCCACAGATTTCTTAATTTGTTAGGATCATTGTTTTTACTGTAATGCTGTGACTCATTAGTACTTATGTTTGAATAATCTTTGCAAAAATTATGTTTCAATGCCAAAAGATGCTTAAGTGGAATTTACGATAGCCTTTGCAATAATGTTAGATGCTTCATCTTAGACAGAATAATGACCTTCCAAAAACTTTGTCTTCATTCCATGAATGGGATGAAAAGCCCTATTCTTAAAATTAACTGATTTTCTATTTTAAGCATCTGATAACACTGGCATAGACATCTTTTAACTAGGTGCAAAACCGTTCCTTCTGCTATAGAACCAACACCTTAACAGCTATTGCTGCATGTTTCATAAGTGCACAAAAAAGTTTCAATAAAAATGAGCAAAATACATTGAAACAGTCATTTGATCTAATCCAAAATTATGCTTCACAAAGTGATATGTAAATGGGCTTTCTACGTCTGTATATGTTAAATTTTTGTCTCTAGGCACAGTCTTTTAAAAATAAGTACTCACTTTTAAGGCAGATCCCAATGCTTCTTTAACTGATTTGTGTCTTCTGAATTTTCAGTGGTCTATGATATTACTATGCTCCCCATGGTAGATGTAAATAGTAGCAAACATGTTGTGCAAGTAACACTTCCATTATCATTCTTCTTAAGAAGCAGAAACACAGCAATTTTTCATTAAACATGCATGATATGGGTTGAATTGTGACCCCCCTCCCATTCATATATTGACATCATAGCCCCCAGTACCTAAGAATATGAACTTATTTGGGAATAGGGTCATTGCAGATTTAATTAGTTAAGATGAGGTCATATTCGATTCAGATGTACCTCTAATCCAACGTGATGGTATTCTAATAAAAAGGGGGAAATTTGGACACAGACATGTGCACAAGGGCCATGCTATGTGGAGATAAAGGCAGAGATTGGGGCGATGCTTCTACAAGCCAAGGAACACCAAAGATTGCCAGCAATCCACCAGAACCTAGGATAGAGGCATGGAACAGATTCTCTCTCATAGCCCTCAGAAGGAACCAATACCAATGACACCCTGATCTTGGAGTTCTAGCCTCTAGAACTATGAGAAAATGCATTTCTGTTGTTTAAGCCTCCCACTTTATGGGTACTTCGCTATGGCACCCTTAGCAAAATAATACAATGTACATCTATTTTATTTTTAGTTCATTGTTGCTAAAAAGGACTTACTGCAAAATAAAAACACATTACCAAACAACGATATAAATAAACAATTGTGTATGTGAATCATGCAATAAATGACAAAACTACTGTAGCAAAAACTCTCAGACTTCTCAATACGCTCTATAGCAGGACTATGCCCCCTCTATTCCCTGCACGTACTTCATGTACTTCTAACCAACGATGTCCCATGTTTCTCACTCATCTCCAGGGACCGGTAGACTGGTTGATATGTGCATCTTGCAGGCTGAAGCACGGGCCGGGCACAGGTCACAGCGCAACTGGCTGATAAACTAAGTGGCTGGAAGGAACAGCTGTGTTAAATACTTTTCTCATTGCCACCTGAGACCAAATTCGGCTGACCCTAGCCACTATGTCTTTTTAAAGGGCACCTTTTTAAATCAGCAAGTTCCCTGAATGCTAGCTTCAAAAGGAAGTGTTAGTTACTCTATATCTGGAAAGGGTTGGGAAAAGAGACAAGTTGTCACTGATTATATTTAAGATTTGACACGAGTTTAGCTGAGGACCCCGTCTAGTGCACACACATCTCACACGCTACGAGTGGGAACCATGACAGAAGCTGGAACTATAAAGTGGAGGCTTACCAAAAATATCTATTGAATTATAACACTTCATTTACAATGATAATAACACTTCATTTAAAATGAAAAATCCAGGAAGATGCTAAAGTGAATGGAAAACCCAGTCAATGAGCACAAATAGTAAATGTCTGGGGAGAAGTAGGATATATGGTGGCCTATTTCATAAGCCTCTGTGGTAGATTATTTCTGTAATGGCCCCAAGTGAATCATGCTACCTTGTGTCCATACCAGCGGTGTACTTAGAACATTTGACACATAGAGTCATTTTTTTTAAAACCAAAATTGATTGGTTATATAAAATAAACCATCATTCTTTCCAGCTTCTATATAGGTGCGAGTCTCCTGTTACTGACTTTACCTAAAGTACAGCAAGCTTTTCTAATTATAGGCTCAATTGGTTGTCATTTGTCTTTTTCCTTCTTTCTCAGCAATGTTTTCCTCAATTATATCTTTGATCATTGTTTCTGTTCCAGTTGTTCTCGTTTGCTCTACAGCCAATCCTGTAACTATCAGATTGGAGTTTTATTCACCATCCTCCATCTTTACCATCATCTTTCTCATTATTTTGATCTGTTTTTCTCCTTTTCCTCCCTCTTGGAGTTTTCCAAATCTGGCTTCTCCATCACAAATCCCATTTTTCTTGTTATCAATTCTGTTCTTAACTACTTCCAGGTAGACTCACAAATAAAAGATACTTAGGTCCCACCTCCAGATATTCCAATTTAATAGTCTGGAGTGTGGTTTTTTAAAAATTGTGGTAAAATATACATGACATAAAATTTGCCATTTTAACTTCTTTTAACCACAATTTGGTGGCATTAAGTATATTCATATTATTGGCAACCATCAGCAACATCTATCTCCAGAATTTTTTCATCTTCCAAGCAGACAGACAATTTTTAACACCTCCCTTTTCTTTTCTTTTCTTTTTTTTTTTGAGACAGAGTCTCACTTTGTTGCCCAGGCTAGAGTGAGTGCTGTGGCATCAGCCTAGCTCACAGCAACCTCAATCTCCTGGGCTCAAGCGATCCTACTGCCTCAACCTCCCAAGTAGCTGGGACTACAGGCATGCACCATCATGCCCGGCTAATTTTTTTTGTATATATGTTTTTAGTTGGTCAATTAATTTCTTTCTATTTTTAGTAGAGACGGGGGGAGGAGTCTCTCTCAGGCTGGTTTCGAACTCCTGACCTCGAGCAATCCGTCCACCTCAGCCTCCCAGAGTGCTAGGATTATAGGCGTGAACCACCATGCCCAGCCAATACCTTCCTTTTCAACATGACAAAATGATTCTCAAAAATAATCATGAAATAAAATTAATCATAATAATGGCCAGAAAAGAAACACAGTAAAAATTTGTTTAATGGTTGTTATACCTACCTAACAGTTTGAACTTTGATCCTTTGATCATAGTTAAAGGTAATACTACTTTATGTAATTAATTACCTAATAACTAAATATTAATAACACTGAAATGTCTACAAAAGGGGTAATTTAGACAACTACTAGTATCATGAAACACCATCATTAATGTTTCTTTTCTCAATTTGTTCTTTATTTTTTTATTTTTTGAGACAGAGTCTGGCTTTGTTGTCCAGGCTAGAGTGAGTGCCGAGGCGTCAAACTCCTGACCTGGAGCAATCCACCCGCCTCGGCCTCCCAGAGTGCTAGGATTACAGGCGTGAGCCACCGCGCCCGGCCTCAATTTGTTCTTTAGCTTTAAAACAAGAACTAACAATTTTAAAAGAATATACTTTAATATTAAAGATGTTCAAATTCAATAAAATAGTTCACATATAAATCAAAACTTATACTTGTCAAATAAAAATACTTTATCTCAGAGCACTGTTCCACTCCAATTTTAAACAAATAAAAATTCCAACTGGGCAGGTACAATGACAAAATTGAAGTAACAAGTACTGTTCTTTCATCTTTACTATCACTTTGCTAACATTTCTTATTTAGAATCTATTGTAAAAATTCAGGAATAGGTAGTGCCGCAGGGATTGGAGACAGAAACTGGGATCCAAAGGGGCTCAAATTATTCATAAATGATACAAATTTAATCTTGAAAGCAACACAGGCAACTGAGTCTCTGTGTGTTGGAGGTTACTATCTAATTGGAAGTTCTCTGAATTAGCTACTATGTAGAATAAAATGCTTATTTAAAAAGTAATAAAATGTGATAAATTCAAACATATAGATACAATTTAAAAGAGTGTCTATAACAATTGTTTAGAACTTAAACCAACAAAAGGATTTTTCAGAAGGGGAAATGTTGCCATTGTTTAAAATCAATGGCTTATGGTACCAATAAAAATCAAACCATCTTTTAGTAGGTTTTAGTATTATTTCAAAATGCTTAATGGACAATATGTCCCCTTAGTGCCTGCTCCTAGGGTAGACTGCTCCCACTGTCCCACTGTCCCACAGTTGGCACACCATTGATCATACCTTGTGTAGCCCCCTCCCACACTGACTCCAGGCTTGGCCCTGTGATTTGTTTTTCCCTGTCCGTGTAGCCTTCAGATTGCCATGTGAAGAATCCTGAGCTAGTCTGCTTCATGCTGGAGGCACGTTGCCCAACCAACAGCGGCACTAACCATCACATATGTGAGTTCTTCCTAGACAATCTAGCCCAAGTCAAGCTACCATACGATTTCAGTCTCATGAGTCACTGCAGGCAAGATTGCTAGAAGAATCTCTCACTTAAGTCCAGCCCACATTTCCCTGATCCATGAAATTATGAGCAAATAAAATGGATGTTGTTTTAAGGTACTAAGTTTTGAGGTTGATTTCTATGCAGCAGTAGATAATAATAATATGCCATTGCAAGAATTTGGGCTTTTATTCTGAGAAGGGAAGACATTAGGTTTTTCAGCCAAACAGTGACATGATCTGACCTTTCAAGAGGATTACTGTGGTTGCTATGTTGGGAAAGGGGAAAAAAAAAAAAAAAAACATAAGTAGCCAAGGGAAGAAACAGGGAAACCATTTAGGAAGATAATGCAATAAGCTAGAAGAGATATAGTGGTGGCACTTAGGTAGTAGCAGTTCAGATGATGAGCAATGGTCAGAATCTGGATTCTGAATCTACATGTTTCATTGACAGATTGAATATGAAGTATGGAAGAAAGAAGGAATTGAGAATGGCTCAAATATTTGTTGCCTGACTAACTGGTCAGATGATGAGATCATCAAATGACATGCAAAAGAATATGAAAACAACAAGCTGGGGGAGGACAGTAACAGGAATTCTGTTTGGGAATATTAACTTTGAAATCCCTGTAGATATCCAATCTACAGTACAATGATTTATGCTGGAGATATAAATTTAGGAGTTGTGAGCATAGAAAGAGTATTAAAAGCCATGAAACTAGATAAAATTTTCTATACATTGAGAGTAAATTATGACTAAGCCTCGGGACAGACAGCCCATTGTTCAGAGCAGCAGTTCTCAAAGTATGTTCTGTGATCCCATGAGGTTCCCCGAGACCCTTTCATGAAATCCTGGAGGTCAAAACTATTTTCATAATAATACAAAAGACTTTATCTGCCTTTTTTTTTCTTTTCTTTTTACTGTGTTGACAATTGCACTGAACATGCAAAACCAATGGCAGGTAAAACTGCAGTCACTTTACCACAAATCAAGACAGTGGTATCAAACTCTATTAGAAGCCATTGTATTTTTCATCACTACTGATTTTGTAACTAAAAAAATATAAAATGCCAATTTCACTTAATAATACCCCTGAGGAGAAAGTAAACATTACTGATTTTATCAAATTTCGACCCTCCAGTACAATCTATTTAACATTCTGTGTAATGACATTGAATGTCCTCATAAAGCACTTCTGGTACAAACCAAACTACTTTGATTGTCTTGCACCATTGTTTGAATTGCAAGCTGAATTACCTTTTTTTTTTTTCCTATGAAACACAATTTTTACTTGAAAAAACAACTAAAAGAAAAATTAGGCTTATTCAAATTTGGGATTTTGGCAGACATTTTCTTGAAAATAAACCAAGCGAAAGAAAATAACTGGCAGCATTTGTTGCCAGTGATAAAATTTGAGATTTCAAGCAAAAATTAAAATTTTGGAAAATTTGTATCTGCCTCTGAGAGCCTGACAGTTTCCCAATATTTGTCTAATGAGATCAGTGGTGATACTAGCAAATGTGATTTTTCGATATTATATAATATAATGTGTCAACATTTTCCAAATGACCATTGCATAACGTTATAAAATCATGCATGGGTAAAAGAGCCATTCCAAGTGCAGGAAAAACAATAGATTTTAATGTAACTGAGTAGAAAAAGTTCACTGATAGAGTTTCAGATTGTACTTTGCAATTAACCTTCAAAAAACTATCACCTGGAGTTTAGATACAGAATCAAAGGAGAATATTCACAATCATTTCAAAAGGCTCTTAAAGTACTCCTCCCTTTTCCAAATATATTGTCTGAATGAAGTCAGGTTTTCTTCATGAGCTACAATCCAAACAACATATTACAATAGATTGAATTAGAAGCAGAAGTGAGACTACAGCTGTCTTCTATTAAATTAGATTGGGAGTGGGAAAACTTTTTCTATAAAAGTTTAGATAGCTGATATTTTAGGATTTGCGTGCCATATGGTCTCTGTCACAAATATGCAACTCTTCCATTGTAGAGAGAAAGCTGCCATAAACAATATGTAAGTTAATGAGCATGGCTGTGTTCCAATAAAACTTTATTTACAAAAATAAGCAGTGTGCTGAATTTCTCCTGTGGGCTGTGGTTTGCAGACCTAGATTCCTAAACTAGACAGTAAAGAGATTTTCAAAAATATAAAACAGTGCCAATCTTTTTACTAATTTGTTTTGAAAAATATTGTTCGTTTCCATAAAATAGTATTTATGTTTTAAAAACATAGCTTATTTTTTTTTCATTAAAATGGTTAACAGGTAGTAAGTTTGTAATCGTTATTTTTAAACAAATTAATAATTTTTTTAGGGCTGGGGGTGGTGGCTCACACCTGTAATCCTAGCATTCTGGGAGGCCGAGGGGGGAGGATCACTCGAGGTCAGGAGTTCAAAACCAGCCTGAACAAGAGCGAGACCCTGCCTCTACTATAAATAGAAAGAAATTAATTGGCCAACTAATATATATACAAAAAATTAGCCGGGCATGGTGGCTCATGCCTGTAGTCCCAGCTACTCAGGACGCTGAGGCAGAAGGATTGCTTGAGCCCAGGAGTTTGAGGTTGCTGTGAGCTAAGCTGACGCCACGGCACATGCTCTAGCCTAGGCAACGAAGCGAGATTCTGTCTCAAAAATAATAATAATAATATTAATTTTTTTAAAGTCTCAATTTTAATTTCTAATACTGTAAATATTTATAGATATATGACACATAACCAAAAGCTCTTTGAACACTTCAATGATTTTTAAGAGTGTAAAAGGGGAGTCCTGAGACCAAAAAGTTTGAAAACTACCAGTTTAGAGGTTGGGGATATGAGAAGGAACCAGCAAATGAGGCAGTAGAGGACTAGAGCACCGAAGAAGAAGGAGGAGAACCACAAATGGGGTGCCCTGGAAACCAAGTGAAGAAATTGTTTCAAGGCGGAGGGCGTGAGGTCTACTAACTTCTTCAACTGATAATGGCACTGTCAAAATGTTCATAGTAAGGAAACAATAGACTAGGAAACATTAAGCTTTGAGGGGAGAGGAAGGGCTAATCACCGACCATAGGACACTGGAGAAAAGGAAGATGATGGCATCCAAAGCACTTCGTCCATTCAATTTGGGGAGGCCACTTTTGCCTGTGAGAACACCCCATCTGCTGGCAATGAAGACTCATCAGAATTTAGGGGCTCTATGTCCTCAGCTTCATTAGGGTCTTCCCACAGGTTTCCATCCCGTCTTACAGAGCCCTATTCTTTCCCAATTAATGCCTGCACTTTAACAGCAGATACCCTATGAGGCTGGGAGTTCAACTTGCATTATAATCCAGCCAATTGCAGGAAGAGGACTTGTGTTTGATTTTCAGCAGTTTCAGCTCTGAGGCTATGGGAGATAAAGCTGTACTTAGGGCACACCTAGCATCTCTTAGGTCATGGTGCTTGAGCTGGGAATTTAAATCCCTAAATTCATGCCTTTCTTTCATCACTTTATCCAGAGAGATTAGAAGTAACCAATCAACATCACTATTTCTTATTAATAGTTTTCTAAAAATGTTTGAAAGTGACATATACAAAGTTAGCTCCTGGCCTCTTATAAGTGGCTGATTAGGAGTAGCCAATGCTGATATTCTGCATATTCCTATAAATAGTTCACACCATGGACTATCAGTGCTTTCTTTACTATCGGAAATGGGATTCTTAGCATCTTTAAATCTAATCAGATTGAGGAGCCAATTCCAGAAACCCCAAAACAAATTCAGAAAACTCATCTTTAAAATTCTGTTCCTGGCTGGGCATGGTGGCTCACGTCTGTAATCCTAGCACTCTGGGAGGCCGAGGCAGGCAGATTGCTCAAGGTCAGGAGTTTGAAACCAGCCTGAGCAAGAGTGAGACCCCGTCTCTACTGTAAATAGAAAGAAATTAATTGGCCAACTAAAATATATAGAAAAAATTACCCGGGCATGGTGGTGCATGCCTGTAGTCCCAGCTACTTGGGAGGCTAAGGCAGAAGGATAGCTTGAGCCCAGGAGTTTGAGGTTGCTGTGAGCTAGGCTGACACCACGGCACTCACTCTAGCCTGGGCAACAAAGCAAGACTCTGTCTCAAAAAGAAAAAAAATAATAATAAAATAAATAAATAACATTCTGTTCCTCTAGAACCATTCTTTTTTCCAAAATCTGCATTAGTTAATATTTTCCAGAGAAATGAAATTAATAGGATATATAGATATATAAGAGGGGATTTATTATGGGAATCGATTCACAAGATTATGGAGGCCAAGAAGTAGTATGATATGTTCTTTGCAAGCTGGAGAACCAAGAAAGCTGATAGGGTAATTCTGTTTGAATCTGAAGGTCTGAGCCAGGAGAGCCAAAAGGGATAACTCTCAGTCAAAAGGCCTGAAAACCTGGGTGGGTGGCAGTGGCGTGTAGGGATGACTGATATAAGCCCTGAGAACCTGGAACTCTAATGTCGCAGGGCAGAAGATGGATGTCCCAGCTATGGAAAAGAGAGTGAAACTTACCCTTCCCTTGTGTTTTTATTCTATCTGGGCCCTCAAGTGATTGGGTGATGTCCACCCACATTGGTGAGGGTGGATTATCTTTACTCAGTCTACTGATTCAAATGCTAATCTATTCTGCAAACACCCTCGCAGACACACCCAGAAATAATGTTTTACCAGCTATTTGGGTATCCCTTAACCCAGTCGAGTTGACACAGAAAATTAACCATCACAACACTGGTTGAAGAATTTGCTTTAAATGAGTGAAAAGTTCCCACTTCTACTGAAATAAGAGGTAGTAAACAAAGGCAACTGTAGCCAAGTTTGTAAATGCAATAGCAGGAAACTGAGGGAGTGTCAATCTGATTGCTTCTATTTTCACTTTGAAGTAGGAGTGAGGCATCTGTTGAGATGAGGGGGTGAAGGATTTGGAGGCTCAGAAGAGTGAAAGGCAGAGGAAAAAAGGAGAGAGAGCTGACTAGGAAAATTAGAGGGTTTCCAGATAATGTTGATTTTCCAGGTAGGGCTAGAAATCATGAATGTATTATGGCACCAATCTATATAATTGATGGATTTTCTCTAGCAAATATTTAACAGCCCAGCTGTTAGGATGGAGAAAGTAGAAAATAAACCTGCTGGACCAGGGTTAGGCAAATTTTTTCTGTAAACAGCCAGATAGTACTTATGTAAGATAAAGTGAATGGAGAAAAAAAAGAGCCAGATAGTACATATTCTAGGATTTGCAGGCTACATAGTTGCTATTCAACTCTGCCTTTGCAGTGTAAAATCAGCCATAGACAATATGTAAGCGAATGAGCATGGCTGGATTCCAATAAGATGTTATTTATTGACACTGAAATTTGAATTTAATTAAATATTCATGTCACAAAATATTACTCATCCTCTGATATTTTTCAGTTGTTTAGAGGTGTGAAAATAAATCTTACCTTGTAAGGCTCTACAAAAATAGGTGGATTTGGTCTGTGGGGCCCAGATTTTGTGAACCTCTGCCCTAGACTATGTGGAAGATTCAAGAAAGGTGCACCTTTGGAGCAGATATACCCAGGACTGAGCAAGGCTTGAAATTGTTTCCAGTTGGCCCCTTTAGAGGTGCTCTTGTGCAGTGTACAACCTGCTCCTATGTCTGTGAGGGTCCTTGCAGATTTGAGGGCCTATTACAGTTGAGGCGGTCAAGGAACATTAAGTATTGATGATATCAAGGAACTGATATAATAGGAGTGACTAAGGGAAGAGTTGGAAGATTAAAGTCCTAGAGCGGTATGTTTGAGTTCCAGGTAGTAACAAAAAGCAGCGTGTGGCTTATCCAGGGGTCAAAGTCTTTGATGAGAAGGAGGAAATGGCCATATTGTCAATAAGTGACAGTACCCATCAAGATTAGGGGTTGACATAGCTGATCATGTGAACCATAAAGGAAACAATGACGGTGAAGGTGATCTGGAAATAGTTCAGGGACAAAGTCAGGATCCATCAGTTGCTCTACTCCATGCCTGACACTCTCTGGTCCTCGCCCTTCCAAAAATTATCTCCCAATTTTTGCTCCTACGCCCCAAGGACTTAGGTCCTTTAAGATCCTTTTCCTTCCTCCCAAAGAACTTGTTCGGCAAGGAAACAATAGTGAAGAAATTTAGAAACTAAGAGAACAGAAAAGCTGGGGATGTTCATAAGGCAACAAGTTTTGCTTCATTATATTTCCATATTTCACCTGCATATTAGAATCTCCAGTTGAAGGTATCAGAGGCTTCTTAAGCTCAATATGTCCAAAAAATAACTTAACTTTCTCTTTGAAACACTCTGCCATCCCCCCATGTAAACTTTTGCGTGCTTTTGTGTATCCTCTCTCGGTAAAAGGATTCGCCAGCCCTTTCTTCCCAACTCCTTTCGTAGTTTTTCCTAGTCCATCAAACTATTTTTATATCCAGTGCTATGCTCTGCTTCAGGCTCTCATTACCTCTCACTTGGATTATAGAACATCCTTTCAATGAGCTCCCTAATAACCCTATCTTTTAAAAAAATTTTTGTAAGTTGTTCATTGTGGACATTTTTGCATTAATTTGATTTTCTAAAATATTGCATTAAAATATCATTTATCTTGGTTACTGAGTCTTTTGGTGCCTCCTCAAGTTCTACACACAGAAAGCAAATGCTTCCCTCACTTCACCCTTGTCCCAGCCCCACTCCCTGCCTCCAGTCTTGTCTCCCTCCATCTTTTCTCATTCAGCAAGAACAGTCAACTAACATACATATGTAACCATTCCACATTCCTGCTTAAAAATTTGCCAATGTATTCCTGTCAGGGTAATTCAACAAGATCAGTCTTTCTCTGGCCCCTGCTTACTATTAATATTTCAGCCTCTTTTTCAGATTTCTTCTTCTTCTTCCTCCCTTTGTCATTGCCATGGCTGACATTATGTTCTGGCACGGAATGAACACATAGCGGTCTTAAGGCTTTATATGTTTTCATCTTATGTGACAAGGTGATGTAGATATTATTATATCATTGAATTTCTATATTATTGTTGTTGCTTTATTTATTTATTTTTATTATTTTTTTTTTTTTTGAGACAGAGTCTCACTCTGTTGCCTGGGCTAGAGTGCTGTGGCGTCAGCCTAGTTCACAGCAACCTCAAACTCCTGGGCTTAAGCGATCCTTCTGCCTCAGCTTCCTGAGTAGCTAGGACTACAGGCATGTGCCACCATGCCTGGATAATTTTATATATATATATATATTTTTAGTTGTCCAATTAATTTCTTTCTATTTTTAGTAGAGATGGGGTCTCACTCATGCTCAGGCTGGTCTTGAACTCCTGACCTTGAGCAATCCTCCTGCCTCAGCCTTCCAGAGTGCTAGGATTACAGGTGTGAGCCACTGTGCCTGGCCTATATTATTGTTTTCTTTAGAGATGGGGTCTTGCTATGCTGCCCAGACTGGAGTGCAGTGGCTAGTCACAAGGTAGATCCCAGTATTGATCAGCAGGGGAATTTTGACCTGCCCCATTTCCAACCTGGACGGGTTCACTCCTCAGGCAACCTGGTGGTTCCCCACTCCTGAGAGGTCACTATATTGATGCCGAACTTAGTGCAGATGCCTGATGGGCACAGCATACAATATCCCAGATTCCTGGGCTCAAGTGATCCTCATGCCTCAGCCTCCAGAGTAGCTGGGACTACAGGTGTGTGCCACCACTCCCAGCATTATTTCTATATTAATGTATAGCCAAAGACACTGAGCTATAAAGTTCCATAACTCTCTTCCTCTGGGTATTTTTGTAGGCTTTTCCAGGTTTCCTAGCCTGGAAGACTCTCCAATTTCCTTCTATGCTTATTTCCTATGGTAGGTTGCATAATGCCCCCCCTAAGATGTCCACATCCTGATCCCCCAAACCTGCTACCTTACATGGTAAAAGGGATTTTGGAAATGTGATTAAGTTAAGAATCTTGAGATGGGGAGACTCTCCTACATTATCTGGGTGGGCCCAATGTATTAATAATTACAAAGTTCCTTACAAGAATGAGACAGGAGGATCACAGCGAGAGAGAAGACGTGATAATGGAAGCAGAGAGGCCAGAGTGAAGCCATTGCCAGGAGGGGGACATGAGGAATGTAGGTAGTCTTTAGAAGTTGCAAAAGGCAAAGATCAGATTATACCCTAGAGCAGCAAGTTCCCCAACCTTTTTGGTTTACCAGGGACCACTTGCGTGAAGACATTTTTTCCCCACGGACCAGGGTAAGGGAGATGGTCTCAGGATGATTCAAGGATATCACATTTATTGTGCAAGCAGACCTCTCTGCTGATGATAATCTGTATTTGCAGCCGCTCCCCAGCACTAGCATCACCACCTCCGCTCCACCTCAGACCATCAGGCATTAGATTCTCATAAGAAGTGCACAACCTACATTCCATGCACAGTTAACAGTAGGATTCGCTCTCCTATGAGAATCTAATGCCACTGCTGATCTGACAGGAAGGAGACCTCTGGTGGTGATGCGAGAGACCGGGAGGGAGCGGCTCTAAATGCAGATGAAGCTTTGCTCCCTCACCCACGGCTCACCTCCGGCTGTACGGCCCAGTTCCTAACTGGCCATGGCCCAGGGGTTGGGGACCACAGCCCTAGAGCATCTGAAAAGAATGCAGCCCTGATGACACCTTGATTTTGGACTTTCAATGCCCAGAACTGCAAGTCAATAAATCTTCACTAAATTTGTGGCAATTTGTTATAGCAGCAATGGGAAACTAATACACTTTCTCTTGAATGCCTTTCCTGATCTCCCGAAATTGTGTTAGATTCTCTTCTCAAAGTTTTCCCACAACTTCCTGTCCTTCGTCTCTCCGGGCACTAGTCTTGCTGCATTGCATTTCCTGGTTATGAGCCCATCTCTGTCTGCCTCTAGACTGTAAGTTCCTCAGACAGGGATTGTGTCGTCCTTTTGTATATGCAGCTGGAACTCAATAGGTATTTGTTGAGTGAATAAATGAATACAATTTCTCAATCAAAGAGGGTCGAGACTGTGGGTTTATACTAACATTATGTGTAAAATGATGACTATTAGATTTAAAATACAACCAACTTATCTTCCTGTCAAGAAAAAATGTAAAAAGGCAGAGAATGGGCTTTTCCCTAAATGTCCCATGAACACAGAAGAGGGGAGTGGTTTACCTTGACAACAAGAAACCTGCTTTCTTCAGATAAACAAAGGAAACAATAAAGCACGAGAGGGTGAAATTATTAAGAAATTTTGAAGTTTAATAAAGGCTTGCAGGTTTTTCACATAACTGGACACTTACTTAGCATTGACGTATTTGCCTCGTGACAGTGCTGAATGGAGTGTGACTGTGCTGGGCTGGCTACTATTGATTCGAACAGGAATCAGGGCCACATGACACTTTATTCCTATTTTCCTTTTGTCATAAATTTTTATAATGCCCCACGTCAGTCCATTCAGCTGCTGTAACAAAATACCATGCATTGGATGAAACAACAGACAAACAACAGACATTCATTTCTCACAGTCTGGAGGCTAGGAAATCTACAATCAAGGCTCTGGAAGATTCGACGTCGGGTGAGGGCCCCATTCCTGGTTCACAGGATGGCGCCTTCTCACCGTGTGCTCACATGGTGAAAGGGCAAGGCCAGTCTCCGGGGCCTCTTTTATCGGGGTGCTGATTCCATTCAAGAGAGCTCCACCCTTATGACCTCATCACACCCCAAAAGCCCCACCTCTTAATACTATCACATTGGAGATTAGCTCTCAACACAGGATTTGGGGGTGGGGAGGACCCAAACATTCAGACCCTAGCGCCTTTGTTTCACAGTGTAATTTCAGGATGCTGGTTCTCAAAGGAAGAGGACAGTACAGAATCATCTGAGTGTCTCCTCCATCCTTTACCCCACCAGCTGTTCAGAAGTCTGGCACCACGTGGCTGGGTTCTCTGCTCGGGGTATCACAAGGCTGAAACAAAGATGTCAAACTGAATTCTTGTCTGGAAGCTCTGGCAAAAAAAAAAAAAAAAAATTGTGTTAGTGGTATAGTCGGCAGAATCAGTTCCTTGCAGTTGTTGGGCAGAGGTCCCTGTTTCCTTGCTGGCTGTCGGCCAGGAATTGCACTCAGCAACAAGACGCCACCATGGTTGCTTCACAACTTAGATGTTTGCTTTTCATTTCAGGCTGGCTGGAGTATAGTTCTCAAACGTCCTCTTCTGTGAGCAGCCAGAAAAACTCTACGTTTTAAAGAGTTCCTATGGGCCGGGCGTGGTGGCTCACATCTGTAATCCTAGCACTCTGGGAGGCCTAGGTGGGCCGATCGCTCAAGGTCAGGAGTTTGAGACCAGCCTGAGCAAGAGCGAGACCCCATCTCAACTAAAAATAGAAAGAAATTAATTAGCTAACTAAAAATATATAAAAAAAAATTAGCCGGGCATGGTGGCGCATGCTTGTAGTCCCCGCCACTCAGGAGGCTGAAGCAGAAAGATCACCTGAGCCCAGGAGTTTGAGGTTGCTGTGAGCGAGGCTGACTACTCGGCACTCTAACTGGGGCAACAGAGTAAGACTCTGTCTCAAAAAAATAAATAAATAAAAATAAAGAGTTCATATGATTAGCTCAGGCCCACCCAGATAACCTCCCTATCTTAAAAGTCAACTCTGCCACATTATGTAATATAATCACAGGAGTTAAATTCATCATATTCACAGTCCCAGGGACCCACAGTCCCAACATATAGGTGGAAAATCTTGGAAGCCGTTTTAGAATTCCACCCACCATACCACTCCCTGCGAAAGTTTATCAGAATAAGGGAGTGTATTTAAAAAACAAACAAAAAAAGTCCTGCAGTTTTTCTTAATACTTTTCTTCACACACCCATAGAAAACCACTCCTTTAATGGAATCAAACTTCAACAACTCACAATCATATGATTAGTTTTATTTTTTTATTTTTTTCCGGTTTTTATTTCAGCATCTTATGGGGGTACAAATGTTAAGGTTATGTATATTGCCCATGTCCCCCCCTCCCCCCTCGAGTCAGAGCTTCAAGCGTGACCATCCCCCAAAAGTTGCACATCTCACTCATTGTGTTTGTATATACCCATCCCCTCCTCCCCCTCCCACCTGCCCGACACCCAATAAATGTTATTCCTATAGGTCCACTTAGGTGTTGATCCATTAATACCAATTTGCTCGTGAATACATGTGGTGCTTGTTTTTCCATTCTTGAGATACTTCACTTAGCAGAATGGGTTCCAGCTCTATCCAGGAATATACAAGAGGTGCTATGTCACCATTGTTTCTTAAAGCTGAATAGTACTCCATGGTATACACATGCCACATTTTATTAATCCACTCATGTATTGATGGGCACCTGGGTTGTTTTCACAACTTTGCGATTGTGAACTGTGCTACTATAAACATTCAAGGGCAGGTGTCCCATATGTAGAGTGTCATTTGATCTATTGGGTAGATGCCCAGTAGTGGAATTGCTGGATCAAATGATAGATCTACTTGTATCGCTTTAAGGTATCTCCATATTGCTTTCCACAGAGGCTGAACCAGTTTGCAGTCCCACCAGCAGTGTAGGAGTGTTCCTCTCTCTCCGCATCCATGCCAACATTTATTGTTTGGGGACTTTTTGATAAAGGCCATTCTTACTGGAGATAAGTGATATCTCATTGCAGTTTTGATTTACATTTCCCTGATGATTAGAGATGTTGTGGTTAGTTTCATTTAGTGTGATTAATATGATTAATTAGATTTTTCCAGCATGACTCTTAACTTCATTTTGTTACCTGATGGGCAGCAGGTAACTAGCCTGTGCAGGCCACCCATGCTGGCCCATGAATTCAGGTATGTTAGTTAACTAGTAAAACCACAACGATAAGATATTTTTAGGGGGAGCTAAAAATATCAGGTGATGGTTGTATTGTTGTACTAGAGTTTCTCCATGGGAGAAACTAGGTAAAAGGTACATGGGTCTCTCTATATTATTTTTTATAGTTGCATGTGCAGTCTAAAAGTTGCAGTCTAAAAATATCATCTCAAATTGAATATTTAATTTAAAAAAATATCCATTTTTTGGTGGCATATTAGATTGAGATGGCACATGTCAGTATCTGAAACCTAGACATTGCTTTTGCTCTTTCCAAAAAAAAAAAAAAGAGAGAGAGAGAGAGAGAAGCATGAATGGAAGCAGGATAAAAGCTTGAGGAGATGGACGGGGGGTTGGAATATCCTAAGTGAGGAATCTGGTAAGAGCTCAATGAAAGGTGAGCTAAAGCTCCAGACAGGTTCTTCTGCAGTTAACTTGGCAGTTTCTAGGTTGGAATTTGTGCCTTATTTAGAATATCAGAAATCCAAAGCTTTTTCTAAGTTTCCATTACATTATGCAGAATGATATTTTAAGCAAAAACACTGTGACTTTGTAACCACTTAAAAGAGAATGATTAAAAAAGAAAAAAGCCCCCCAGGAGCAAGACACTTATTTCCTCCTAGACACAGTTTCTCTGATTCCAGTCACCACCATGTGACCACAAAGGCTCATTACTCATCAGGGTGTTCTTCTCTGAAGATAGGTTACATCCTGGGCAAGGTGAGAAGAGTACTGAAATAAGCCTTTGTTCAGTAAATTGTGATTTCTGCTATAAAAAGTATTTAAAATAACAATTATATTTTAGCTTGTTATATAATGAAACACTTAAGTAAAAGTATCATATTCCATGATTAGCTTCAATTCCCAACTTGTTTCATTTGACCCCCAGGTAAAAACTTTCTAGGCAATTTCCAGATGCTATCCACCAGCTATTTTTCCCTCTTTTTAGTTCATATCTTGTAAATAATTGAGATCATTGACTATGGTGTCCTCACTCTGTTTATCTCTGCTTATTTTTCCACAAAATTGCTAATCTTTAGAGAGTATTTCAAACCATTGTTTCTATTTCTGAGCCAAAAAAACCCAAAAGGTAGAGAAAGTTGTGGATGACAAGGATTTTTGAAACTTTAACATGTGCCATGTCACAATCTCTCCTTCGTTTGGGAAAAAAATGTATTTGGTACACCGTCATTAGAAGTTCAAGGTGCTCCAAAGCTAATGTGATTCCTAATACATAACTTTTAAAAATTATAGCAAGGTCTAGGGGAAAAAATATGAAGGGTGTTTTGTTTTTTTATCTTCCTCTATGTCATAGGAGTTTTTGTATGCATGTAACATTACATTAGGAATTAAAGGAAGCCCACCTCTTAAGGCACTAAATAAAAAAAAAAAAGCAAAAGCAAAACAAAATATTTTAATTGCATGTCATTTTAGGCACCAAGGCAGAAGGAATTAACTTTGCAAGGAAAAAAGTGACTATGTTATGACCATGGATCCTGACTGTGGATAAACTTCTCAAACTTTGGAAACAATTAAGGCAAGAAATTTCAGCTCTATTGAAATGCTGCCTGAGACCATGATGACAGAGCAAATCTATCCTACCTCAAGATGACAATTATTCTTTTCACTGTAAAATCCTCCTACTACCAGAGGAGATCTAAAACCTCCAGCTGACAGCCAGAGCCAAACTGCCATACTTGTAACGCCATATTCCAACCTAGTTAACTCTCTGCCTATATGCATCCACATGAGTGGGCAAACCCAACAGAGGAACCCAACCAACACACAGACCTGTGAGCATAATAAATATTGTCATTAAGTCACTAATTTTTGGGGTGGTCAAAACATTTCAAAATAGTCGGGGAAAACTTCATGGAACTCAGCATGTACAAAACTGGACTCATTTTTCTTGACCTTTCAGACTTCAATTTTTTTCTAGTAGCAGTACAACCATTTCTTCTTTTCTGTCTTTTGAAATAGAGGCATGTTTTCTTCTTCATCTTCATTCTTTCCCTCCCCTATGTACAGTATCTAAGTATCATCAATTCTTCCTTAATGATTTCCTTCTCAACTCTCCCTTCTATTAACACTGTCACCACATTCATGCTAATTTAATAACTAAAGTACAGCAATGATTCTTTGCTTTCTATCTTCAGCAGCTCAATTTATCCTGAATCCTCATGTAACTGTCACGGTAGTAAAATTACTCTAATTATGCTTCTTTTCACTGTAAAATCCTTAAATGGCTTCCTTTGCCTACACAACAACATTCTTGCTCCTTTGCCTTATCTATTCAATCACCTCCCTGCCATGCATATTTCCAGGTGTAATCTTTCTTCTAAGTTATCACTTTTCTCCACAAACTTCAGTCAAATTAGCCTAGTCATTGTGTCTAGACTATGCTATAAACATTCTTCTTTAACACTTTTGCTCTTGACTTTTTTCATATGAATCCTCACTATCTAGATCTTGCTAATCCAATAATGTCCAACTCAAATTCTACCCGCTTTGTGAGGCATCTTCCCTGATTATTTCCAGATTATTTTTTGAACTCCTTTAGTATATGATGTCCAAACCATTCAGTTAACACCCACTGTATAGTCATTTATTGTAGTTACATTTTTCACGTGTAAATATTTTATCCATGCACCTAAATTGCAACCTGGAAATCAAGGCATGTATTTTACATCTTGTATAATGTGTAAAAGATTGTCAGTAAATATTAACTGACATTGGAGGGGACTGTATGATTTGGGCAGAATTTGAGTTGGTGGGCCTCAAATTCTGAAGGGCCACTTTAAGCTAGAGAAACTAGAGAAACAATGGGAAAATACATGGTTTGTTCCAAGGATGGGAAACATAATATCAAACAGTGGGCCAATTTAATTCCTTAATGACAAGAACAACAAAAGCATCACTCAGCTGTCATTCTTCTTGCTTACTTTCCCCCATCATATAATTGGGCTAATTTTTGCTTCAGGACTTTTGCACTTGTGGAAAATATAATCACTGAAGTAGAATTTTAAAATTAGACTTTATTGTTTACAACAAGCGTGTTACAGGAAGGAAAGAGGGGGAGTGTTCACAAACCGTAGGCAAATTACCACCATACCCCAGTTCTTTAACATATAAAATTACAGGATCTACTTTTTACCTAAGACTCCCCCTTCTAAAGTTGTCTTGCGGTTAGCAGGGGAGGAAATGCCACATAGCACCCAGCTGGGTGGGGGAAAGTGGAGCCCTGCAGTCAAAAGTTCCTAAAAGCTTTTTCAAAGCGGTACATATATTTGAAAGGGTCAAAAGTTGGTCATGTAAAACATTGAGGAACTACCATTTAGATGAGACCTTTACTTTCTTTAATAACGGACATATAGTGAGTGTAGTCTTCATTCAACAAATTAATTTATTTATCAACTTTGCTTATAATAAACAAAAATTATAAACACAAAAGTTGAGAAAAAAAGAATAAGAAAAAATTAATACCATGGGAACACTGACCAAAAGGAAGCCGACCTAGCTATAGTAATATAAATGAAATAAATATACTTTAAGGCAAAAAATATTCCTAGCAGGTCACTTCATAATGTTACAATGTTCAATTCATCAGGAAGGTAGCACATTTCTACCTTTGTGTGCTCCAAATAACAGCTGTATGCGTAAACCAAAAAATCGACAGAACTATAGTGAAGAAATAAATAAATCCACAATCATTGTAGATTATGGAGAAGCTAATTTTTTTAAACTATCCCTGTTCCTCCTACATCTTTGCATTGCTCATTCTCTTCTTTTCAGGTATTACCTCCTCAGAGAGTTATTTTTGAGTTACTCTGTTTAAAACAATGTCTTCCTATCATTCTTTATAGGATACATATACACCCAATGTTTTAGTATTCATTTGCTTATTTATTGAATTTCTCCTTTACTACAATGTATTCTATGAGGGTGGGGATACCATCTATCTCATTCAGCATGAAATCTCTTGGTTCCCTGAACAGTTTCTGCCACATAAAAATGTTTGCTGAGTAAGTGAATAAATAAACAGGTAATAATCGTTGAACACTCCTGTGCTAGAAACTTTAAATGTATTATTTTGAGTCTCCCAACAACCCTGCATTTTATAGGAAGGGGTACATAGTTTACTCAATCTCATAGTTAGTAAATGGCAGCCAATATTTGAATCCAGGGATATTCTCTTCTTGCTGGTCCTTAGCATTCCACTGGACAGGGGAATCCACCATAGGCTCTTACACATGAATATGACATTATATCCATTCAATAAAAAATGTATTGAAATTTCTACTGTGCATAATATATCAGAGATGCAATGGTGAGGCAGAAATGGACAGTGCTGGACTTCATGGGTCTGAAGTTTTTATTACCAGGGCACAGAAACATTAAATAAATACTTGCATAATTAATTATTTTAGCCTCAAAAGGAATAAATTTAGGTACCTATAGTAACACATAACAGGAGAAGTTGATCTAGGAATTGACGTTTGAGTTGAAATTTGAAAGATGTACAGGGATCAATGTGACGACAGGAGAAAAGGGGTTATGGATATTTCAGACACAGGGTGGGCAAACTTAAAGAAAACTCATAGTATGTATCTCTAACATCAGAAGTTAAACTATCTATAATGCTATTTTTGTGCCTAAGAAACTTAGCAATAAACATTATCAATATCCATATTTCCTTGATTGTCTCAGAAATGTGCCTACAGTTTGTTAACATAAGGATCCACTCAGGATTCATACATTACATTTGGTTGAATCATCTCTTAAATCTTTTAAAATATTTCTTAAAACATTTCTCCAGTTCTTTATTTTTCTTGTGATATATTTGTTGAAGAAGCAGTCACTTGTTCTATAAAATTGCCCTTATTTTATCAATAGATTTTCCTAATTGCCTCCCAATGGTGTTATTTAACACGCTCCTCTGTTTACTGTATTTTCTATAAAACTGGAATAGGTATAGAGGCTTGATCAGATTCAGGTTGAATTTTTTTTTTTTTTTAGCAGGAATACCTCTTGGGAGGTGTTGTTATATCCTATTGCATCATGTCAGGTAACGCATAAGCTTGATTGTCTCTCTTTCTGTGATGTGAGCAACCATTAATCAACAATGCCTGAATCCAGGATTTCACTAGGGGTTGCAGACTGGTGATATTTTAATTTTACCATTTCTTATTCATTTATTAACTGAAATATTTCTATAAACTTTCTCTCATCAGGAACTCCTTCAGGTTACCCTTAAGTCCAATTCTTCAGAAAAGGCAAAATAAATGCTTGATGCATTCTCTTTAGCTTGTTTTTAGAATAATGTGATGGTTTCCTAGCATTCTCAAAAGGGACCAGCCAGTTTTATTTGTTTTCTCCGTTGTCTTTAATATCATTATGGACTCTGGAGTTTTACAAACTTGATGTGTCCCAATTCATTGCAGTTATTGATCTCGTTGATTTTCAAGTTGCTCCATTTTTAGCCACTGGAAGCCTCTTTTATTGACTTCTGAGTTCCTCTGTCATTACCCTAGGAGTCTTTGATAGATTCCTTGTTTTCTAGTATGACCAGCTTAACTTACTCCAGACCTACAAATAGCCATTTCTCTAAGGATATGTCTTGGTCCTTTTAAGTGGAAAATGGTATTCAGAGTAGAGATCACAATCTTGGGACTAGGGGAATTCACTGGTACTGCTTGGTCAATATTTATATGACATTTCAATGAATGGAATTAAAAAACTTTTCTTTTAAAGAGAAAATAGATTATAAATTCATACTATTCATAATATATCTAACTATAAATTAGGATGATTATATTTTCTTTAATTTTTATATTGTATCTCTTTTTTTCTTACCCTGAAATCTTGGTTCCTGGAGAAATTAAACTAATTGTATACAAGAACCCTTTCTCTCTCTCTACACACAAACACATATAATTTCAGATATATAATATCAATATTATTATTAACGATATGATAATAAAATCAGTCTAAGATTTCTTTGCAGTTATTTTTGTCCTTAGGATATTTCTCAGTAGGGATATATAGATAAATCCCTATGTTGCAAAGGAACTTGAAATAATTCTTTTCTGTGTGGTTAATTTTCAATCTCTCTGCATAATTAGGTTTCATTTTCCTTTCAATTAAATTTTTTTATTTTCCTTTACAATTATAGAAATCATTTACTTTTTTCTAAAGTTTATGCTACCAAAAAAGGAATATTCAGAAAAGTTTAGCTTCATTCCTATATTATCCACTCTGTCCTCTCTATCCCCCCATAGGTAAGTATTTTTGTTTTTATATTTCATTTAAAAATAACGTATACAAATACATTTCTGTATTATTTTTCCTCCCTTTTCTTAGATAAAAGATGATTGCAGGCTGGGTGTGGGTGGCTCACGCTTGTAATCCTAGCACTCTGGGAGGCTGAGGTAGACGGATCGTTTGAGATCAGGAGTTTGAGACCAGCTTGAGCAAGAGCAAGACCCCATCTTTATTAAAAAAATAGAAAGAAATTAATTGGCCAACTAAAAATATATAGAAAAAATTAGCCGGACATGGTGGTGCATGCCTGTAGTCCCAGCTACTAGGGAGGGTGAGGCAAAAGGATTGCTTGAGCCCCGGAGTTTGAAGTTGCTGTGAGCTAGGCTGATGCCACAGCACTCTAGCCCAGGCAACAGAGTGAGACTCTCTCAAAAAAAAAAAAAATATATATATATATATATATGTATATATATACACACTTTTTTTCCTAAATATGCTTTTTTAAAAATGCTTAACCAGCAAATCCTGGTGATTATATTATAGTCATATAAAGATATTTTCCTTTCAATTTTAAGCTGCAAATTATTCAAATATGCAACGTAACAGTTTATTCAATTGTTTTGTTTATGGCAGGCATATGCAATAGTCTTTTGTTATCACAAAGAGTGTTGCCATAAATAACCTTGCATACAAAACTTTTTGTGTTTTTGCTGGTGTTTTTTTTTGGGGGGGGGGTTCCTACAAGTGAAATTATTGGGTCAAGCACAAATCCATACCTAATTGTGCTAGATATTGTCAAATTCTTCTCCATACAGGTTGTATTATTTTGCATTCCCAGCAGCAATATATGAGGCTTCCCCACAGCCTTGGCAACAGAGTATGTTGTCAAACATTTGCATTTACACCTGATATGTAAGAAATGACAACTCATTATGGTATCAATTTGCATCTTTTTATTATGGTATCTGTTTATTAGTATATGGTATAGGGTAATTGGACTTTCTTTTTCTGCAAGTCATCTGTTTATAGTCCTTGTCAATTTTTCCAAAACAATTTTAGCTGTTTTAGAAGCTGTTCACATATAAAAGATAACAATCTTTTGTCTGTGATATAAGTTTCAAGTATTATGATGTGAGGAACACATTCAATTTTTTTTCCATATAGCTATCCAGTTATCCCAACATTAACTATTAAGAAATGGAACATAGGTTTTTCTGCAGTTGAAATATGATTGATGTAGTTGCAATAGGGCAGTTGGAGAGTAATGCTAAATAAAACTAGAAAGTAGGTAATGTACACCATAAGATCATAGAGTCTTATGGTCTACATTAGAAATTTCGGTTTTTATTATAATAGCAGTAGAGAGACACTGAAGAGTTTTTAAGCTTGGTAATATGTGTCAGGGGATGTTTGAGTAAACCTTTCTGAGGGTGATGAGCATGGGTTTCTTTGCTCAAATGGGAGGTAAGACGTAGATTAGTTACCTGACAGCCAAGCCACAAGGCAGGAGTAGTAGTGACTAAAGTCCAAGGGTATGTAGCTGAATTTTATACTTGGGGCATTTATTCAAGTCCCAACCTCTTTAGTATTAAAAGACGTGTAAAGTTTATCACAACACAATTCACAATAGCAAAGATATGGAATCAACCTAAGTGTCCATCAATGGATGAATGAATAAAGAAAATGTGGTGTATATATACCATGGAATACTAGTTAGCCATAAAAAAGAATGAAATCATGTCTTTTGCAGCAACATGGATGGAACCGGAGGCCATTATCTTAAGTGAAATAACTTAGAAACAAATACTGCATGTTCTCACTTATAAGTGGGAGCTACATAATGTGTACACATAGCTATAGAGAGTGGAATAATTGATTGGAGAGTGGGAAGGGTGGGTGGGTGGGAGCTGGGTGTGGGATGAAAAATTAGTTAATGGGTACAATGTATATAATTTGGGTGAATAGTTACACCAAGAGCCCAGATGTCACCACTGTACACTATATCCGTGTAACAAAACTGTACTTGTACCCCCAGATCTACAAAAATAAAAAAAAATCTAAAAGTAATGGCTTTTTAAGGCCATTTAAAAAATGTAATTGGCTTTTCTTGTTCTAATATGGTTCCCACAAGTATTGCTACTTAAGGCTAAAATTTCAACTTCATCTCATATGAATTACGGTAGGTGCCTGCATGTATGGTACCTATAATGTGTGAAACTACTCCCTCCTGTGGGAAGCAACAGAACCTATAGCAAGTTTAGAAACCTCCAATGCAGCTGTCTGGACCAGACTGGCTAGGTATTGTATCATATGGACAGTACAGGGATACTACAGCTCACTTTTGTTCTTCCCATCAATTGCAGTAATTTGGAACTGTCCACTTGTCAGCACTTCTCCTTCAAATAATGCTAGTCTGCAGTTCAGCTTGGGAGCTGTGGTATCCTGCTCATTACAAATTAAGCCAATACATCTACCTTTGCTTTCCAAGATACCTTGGATACATTATTTAGTGGCTCCTCTAACAACAGGAAAAGACTAGAAGTTAACAAATGGGTTTGGAAATTATGTGTCATCTTAATTAATCTAATTGATGTTATAGTTAGTGCCTCTGTGAAGATAATGGCCTATAGGACTATAAAAACTCTAATTATTAATACCACCTAATTGGCAAGGGAAAAGTGTGAATAAGAGGATATATGTACAGTGTTGGATTAATTGTACATATTGAGTAAATTGGGATCTTCTTCAGTTTGTAGATAATGTTAAAATAAAATGGAATGACCTAGCACTAGGAGAAAAGTTAACACAAGGTTGAAAAGCCATAGAGTTTGACTTTAAATAAACCCAACAAGGCAAACATAAAATAAAAATTGTCTTCTGACTGATATCTGTCTCTTGAAGTTATGAACTTTTGGGGGGGGGGATGGGCAGAGTCTTGCTCCATCTCCCATGCTAGAGTGCAGTGGTATCATCATAGCTCACTGTAACCTCAAACTCCTGGGCCCAAGTGATCCTCCTGCCTCAGCCTCCCAAGTAGCTGGCACTACAGGTGCACATCATTAACATATTTCTATTTTTTGTAGAGAGAGGGTTTTGCTCAGGCTGTTCTCAAGCTCCTGGCCTCAAGCTATTCTCCCACTTCAGCCTCCCAAAAGTGCTAGGCTTACAGGAGAGAGCCACTGTGCCTGGCCTAAATTCTTAACATTTTAAATACTTTTTTATAAAGAAAAGCTCTGACTACAATAAAGGAGAATCCCCTGATCTTTGGCAAGTTACAACCCCCTGATCTGTAACTCCTAAAACAGACTTACACAAATTTGCTATTTACTATTTTTTAAAATACATTTTAATTGATACATATTAGATGTATATATTTTTGCTATACACGTGATAATTTGATATATATAATCAAATCAGGGTAACTGGGATATGCATCACCTTAAATATTTATTCAAATTTGCTATTAAAGAAGCTCACTTGGGCTGCTTTGTGGTAAACGCATTAGAAAAAAAGCAAGAGTGCTAGTAGGGATACTAGTCTTCCTGGTGATAGATAACAGGGGAAAACATGAATTTGAGAGACTTTTGTGAATTATAAACAAAAGGACTTGGTTATTAGTTGGGTGTCAGGGCTAAAGAAGAGGAAGAGTTAAAGATAACTGTCAGTTGTGGCTAGAGTTATCTAGAAGGCCTTTAAGTTGACATAAATGGAAAATCTTCAAGCTTTGCAGTACAGGCACTAATAAGGGAATCTTGTCTTGGTGCTGGCACAATAAGAAAGTACCTGCCCATTATACCTGGGTACCATTGCTCACTGAATGTATTAATGGGCACTGACACAAAGCAATGTGTTCTACCTCAATAATCTTACAGTCTGGATGATATTTTATTCATTGTGGTCCCTATTCCCATGGTACATTAGGCATGCCTTTATGAGATACAAGGGAACCAATCAGAAGATGAGGGTAACTGGCTGCCTACTTATTGCATTTTTAGTCTCAGCACAGCTGATTTACTGCTTTATGAGTAAATCAAAGCAAAAGTAACCGAGTCCAAGTTGTCATTTGTATACACTTTCAGACTTAAATCAGTGAGTTTCGGGCTTGAACAATTGAATATGTAATTGGTGTTGCTACTATTTGAGATGGAGAACATAGTAGAGGAAGATTAGGATTATTTTTATACTTTTGTAATTGCTGTTGTAGTTATGGGGAAGGTAAAGAAAATCAAGTCAGTTTTGGACATTTTGACATTGAGGTCACTTCAATACACCAAATGGAAATAGAACTACAAAGTTGCATATGGGTCAAGATCTCAGAAGAAAGTTAGGAGATAAAGACAAAATTGTGAGAGTTCTTGGCTAAACAGATAGAAATTTAAATTATGAGCATGGATGAGATCACTCAGGGAGAGAATATAGTTAGTAGAGAATAGGGCCAAAAACTGAACCTGAGAGAAACACATATTTAATAGTTAAGGACAATGAGTAGGCTGAGAAGACAGACGTATATAACCAGAATAGGTAAGAGAAACATGATATCTGAATACCAAGACGAAGAATATTTTAAGGACAGTGTGGTCAAGAGCATCAAATGCTAATGAGTCATATAAAATGAAAACTGAAAAGTGTCCATTGGATTTAGCAATCAGAGGTTATTCTTTTTTTTTTTTTTTTTTTGGGACAGAGTCTTACTCTGTTGCCCAGGCTAGAGTGCAGTGGCGTCAGCCTAGTTCACAGCAACCTCAAACTCCTGGGCTCAAGCGATCCTTCTGCCTCAGCCTCCCAAGTAGCTGGGACTACAGGCATGCACCACCATGTCCAGCTAATTTTTTCTCTCTATATATATTTAGCTGTCCAAGTAATTTCTTTCTATTCTTAATAGAGACGGGGTCTTGCTCTTGCTTAGGCTGGTCTCGAAATCCTGAGCTCAAACGATCCACCCGCCTTGGCGCTCCAGAGTGCTAGGATTACAGGCGTGAGCCACTGTCCCCGACCTGTTATTAATTTTAATTAATTTTAAACACCAATTTTTAAGTGTTTGATAGGATAACTATGAGAAAGATATTCCAGGCAGCAGAAAAAGCATAGTTTCCTGATAAACTATATGTAACCTTTAAAGAGCATGGGTTCTTGGAATCACATTGCCTAGATTTAAATCCTGCCTCCATCTTTAAGCCCTGTGACCTTAGGTAATCACCACAGCTTTGCAGAACCACAATTTCCTAATCTATAAAATGAAGGCTGATAATTCCTGTCTCATAGGATTTTAGAGAGGCTTAAAAGCTGTGAGGCACTGAATTCAGCACCTGGCACACAGCAAACAATGTAAGTTAACTCATATTACTGTAGAATTTAAAATGCAAAAAGAGGAGCAGGATAAGGTAATCAGGAGTCAGATCACCATAGATTTGTCAGGAAAGACAGCACTGTTCCCAGCATTAATTAAAACAAACTAGTACAATTATTAGGAAACGGTTAAACTGAAATCAAGCTTAATTCTACTAAAAATAGCCTTCAGGAAACATCTTAATTATAATCTCCTGTTGATGAAGCCTAGGGCAACAGGTACGTACAAGTACCTTACAGTCTACTAATTAGGAGGCTGAGATTGCTAACCTCTAATTGTGCAATTTGCAAATAGTTTTTACATTACAACATCTTGTAATGTACCATCGCATTATCTTTCATTAAGATTGTTGCTAAACTGCAGGTTTCTTACTAGTTTTTCTTTATACATATTTGTATTAAAAAAATGAACTGGTAATGTGGTAATACTCTAATTTCATTAGAAAAAGCTATTTCCATCCTATAACCCAAAACAACCAGCCAACCTTCAGCATTTGGCAAGGACATGTTAAAGGAAGAGTCAAACTCTAGAAAAAGCTGCAGGTGGATGTATGGAAATTTGCATGGGAACTATGGCCTCTATCCTTTTGACATAGTTTGGATAATGGTATCTCTAGTTCAAACACTCAGCTATTTATTTTTTTACATTTTAATTTTGAGGAAATCGTTTCCTTTTTCTTTTGGTTATGGTTTCCTTTTCCCTTGCTTATGTGAACAATATTCCTTCTATAAAAAGGGATTTTTGCCTTGAAAAGGTAATTCTGGGTCACTACTGGGTGGGGTACATAATCTACCCTGTTGAAGTATTTTTGAAGTTAAAAATATCACGATGATACCGTCATTTAGGAATTTTCCATTCCTGACGATTCCAGCGTTATAATCTTCCCACCGGCATTGTTAACGCTTGATTTTGGAATTTGATCTGCAGTATGCCGTTAATGCTGATTTTTATATTTCTATTTCTTTTGATATTTTGTATGGAGTGATTCGTGTTACATCCTCTCTGTGCCTCAATTTCCCTAATCTTTTTCAGATGGTCTGAGCCTATGGATGATGCCTCATTTTCAGCACGTTTGCCTACGGACAATTGGGTCAAGTCTTCAGGTTGTTGAATGCTCTTCGGGTTCATTTCTCGTAGTTGACTAAACTTTCCCACGGTAGGAAAGCCCTGAACGACTTGTGCCAGCAGTGTGGGTGTCTCGGCTTGCAGTCGCTTCATAAGCACAACGAGACAGTTTAAGGGTGCAAGGCAAACTTTTCAAGCCGTGACTTTCGATTTCAAAGTACGTATGACCAAGTCAGCAGTTTCACGGCATAATACTTACTCCATTATCGGCGATGTCTCTGATATTTCTTACTGTTTCATAGAAAACAAAAACCTTCACCGCACCTGTACCCCTTCCGGGTAGAAGAAACGAGATAAATTGGTCTTACGAACCACACGCTAACGGCCGACTGAAAACGCTCCTCTAGAAAGTCCTTGATGCTGGTTCTTCTGTCACAGCCCTTCGGGAACGCGGCGCTTGCAGCTCGGAGGGCGCGGGAGGGCGCGTAGCCCCGGGAGGATGGCGCGTTTGCCTCGAGGGCAGCAGCGGCAGCACCGCACCGAACTCCTACCCCCCAGTCGGTGGATGATGCAGGACTCGACCCACTTCCCTGCCCTCCCGCTTCCTCCAAGTCAGTTCCGCCCCCTTCGTCTCTTTTCGGGGAATTTAATTTCTCCCCCGACAAGTGGGCAGAGCGCCGAGTGATCGATGCTTTCTCCACGCCCCGAGAGCCGCCATTTTTGGGGGGGGAGGAGAAACACAAGCAGGTGCGGCAGAGGCTCAACGCGATGGTGACTGGGTTTTACTCCTCCTTCCAGCACTGTGGGGTCAGAGCAGAAGAACCCATCGGGCTCCTTCCTCCGGCTGCCTCTCCGGAATGAGGCCTCAGCGCCCGCGCGGGACGGGCCCCTTTTCCCTGAGAGAGTGAGTGGCATCCCGCCGCGCGACGGCCCGGCGCCCCCGCGCGCCCTCCGCTGTCGGTTGCCCCGCGCGCTCCCGCCGGCGCGCGCCGCTCCCCGCGCGCCTGCGCCCCTCCCCCGCGGGGGCCCCCGCGCTCGGCGCAGGCTCATTTGTTTGTTTCTGCAGGAGCTCGAGGAGAGGCCGAAGCCGAGACCATGCCTGGGAAGCTGAAGGTGAAAATCGTGGCCGGGCGCCATTTGCCGGTGATGGACCGTGCTAGTGACCTGACTGATGCCTTCGTGGAGGTTGGTGCAAGGTCCTGCCCCTCAAAACACAGGGAGCGCCGAGCCCTGGTGAAGGAGCCGCCCGCCTCGCCCGCAGCCCCCCGCGCACCTTCCCCTTTGGACTGCCCTCCCGCCTGCCGGGCTGGGCCAGCTGTCCCGCGAGGGATGCCCGCCAGACCTCAGCCCGGGTGATGGGCGCCCGGCCCCGCGGGGAGGCGCCTGCTGTTCTGCATGCCGGGGTGACCCCGATGTCGGGACTCATTGACTGGCCACCTGCCAGTCAGGAAATCCCAGGGTGTGGCCGCGCAGCCACTGAAACACACACACACGCACGCACACACACACAAACGCACGCCCTGTCCCGGGAGGGGTGGCTCTTCAGGCCAGAGTGGTGGACATCATGTTTAAAAAAACGTACACACAGCCCTTCATGGGCACTTGGAGTCCTACCACGCTGGGAGATCCGCTCTCAAGCCCAACATTGTCTGAATCATCAGTGTAAGTTCTAAAACACAAGTGTAACACTTTCTGCTCTTGTACAGACTGGTAGGTCTGATGAGCTGTTTCAGGGTAATTTAGTGCCTTGAGGTAGGAAGTCAATTAAGCGCCATGGGTTTAAATTGCAGAATTGCTTTTTAAATCTAATGATTACTTTAAAAGTCATGCAAATTAGCGCAGGCCCAGGGCCCAGAAAGTAATAACTCAGAGCCTGAAAGAAGCCATATAAAAATTGTAATAAAAATAGTCGTGATGAGCCAGAGCATTAGAGCAGTAATAATTGGGGTTATTAATGCTTTTAGCTGATAAATGATAATATACAGCCTGATTTCTTCTCAATATAAAATACTCTTAATGTTCCCTAAAGGTTTTCTAACCTAATAATGGCAGTTCTCCCACCCTCCCATATCACAGTACCCCACATACTGTCATGGTGATTCTTAATCCCAACTTCATTTTCATTTGAGAAAATTCCCCAAGTGCTTTTGTGTCAGATATTAGGTAAAGGGGATACACAGGTAACCAAAGCATAGTATTTGCTTTCAGGTAGTTCAGAGATTGACACAGTTTATTTTAATATCTAATAGTTAACATTTGTTCAGTCTCAAAATTGCCAGATCTGTGCTAAGTACTTTTTTTTTTTTTTTGAGACAGAGTCTCACTTTGTTGCCCAGGCTAGAGTGAGTGCCGTGGCGTCAGCCTAGCTCACAGCAACCTCAATCTCCTGAGCTCAAGTGATCCTCCTGCCTCAGCCTCCCAAGTAGCTGGGACCACAGGCATGTGCCACCATGCCTGGCTAATTTTTTTTGTATATATATTTTTAGCTGGTCAATTAATTTCTTTTTATTTTTAGTAGAGACGGGTCTCGCTCAGGGTGGTTTCAAACTCCTGACCTTGAGCAATCCGCCTGCCTCAGCCTCCCAGAGTGCTAGGATTGCAGGCGTGAGCCACCACGCCCAGCCTTGTGCTAAGTACTTTTTCTTAGTCTTCACAACAGTCCTTCTATAGGAACATTGTTATTATCTCATATTATAGATGAAGTAACTGAAGTCCAGGGACTGTAAATAATTTTCCTAAAGTTACTTAGTTTATAAATCTCCATAGCCTGGTCTCTTTTCTTAATCACTGTGCTAATCCTGCCTCTCGAGACAAGGTGATGGGTATTTTATTTGAGTATAGAAACTTAATTATGTTTCTGAAGGTTTAAAACGGCTTCCTAAGAAAGTTACATTTGAGGTGGGCCTTGAAGAACGTCTAGCATTTTACCAGGCAAAGGGAATATCAATGGCAAAGGCAGAATGGGATATGCGATATGTTCAGGGAATCATCTTAGTTTGTAACATGCATGTCTGGTGTAAAAGGGGATATGTGGGTAGTGGAGATTGTGGGGGATGAGACTGGAAAGGTAGATTGGAGTCAATCCTCATTTTCTATACTATTTTTCCTCTATTCCATAAGCAGGGGTAAGCCAGGGGAACTTTTAAAGCAGAAATAAAATAGGATCATGTATCTATTAGATCTGGGGTCCCCAACCCCGGGCCACCAACAAATACCAGTCCATGGCCTATTTGGAACTGGGACGCACAGCAGGAGGTGATCAGCAGGCAAGCTAAGCTTCATCTGTATTTACAGCTGCTTCCCATCACTTGCATCACCACCTAAGCTGCGCCGATCCTGTCAGATCAGCAGCAGCATTAGATTCTCATAGGAGCGTGAACCCTACTGTAAACTGCGTATGAGGGATTTATGAGGATCTGTGTGTGCTAGATTATGAGAATGCACACTCCTTAAGAGAATCTAATGCCTGACCTGTGGTGGAGCTGAGGTGGTGATCTAGTGCTGGGGACTGGGTGCAAATACAGATCATCATTAGCAGAGAGGTTTGACTGCACAAAAGATGTAATGTGCTCGAATCATCCTGAAACCAGCCCCTCATCCGAGTCCATGGAAAAATTATGTGCCATAAACATGGTCCCTGGTGCCAAAAAGGTTGGGGACTGCTGTATTAGATGATTTCTTTATAGGACGACCTGAAGGGTGATGCTATTGATGGACTGGACAGATGAGAAGTGAGGCAGGGAGATCAGTTAAGAAGGTGGCAAAATTATCCAGGCAATATATGGGAATGGGAATGGTTTAGAAGAGAAAGATTTGAGGGACATTTATTAGGTTAAAATTGTCAGGCTTTAATAATTAAGTAGATTTTGCTGGGGAGGAAAGGGGCAGATTCAAGGGTGACTCATTACTTCCTTCTTTCAACAAATTGAGTGTCTGTTATTTGCAAGGCTCTGTGCTAGTCACTGGTCTAGCCAATGCATGAATATATAGATGGTGGTGAACAAGACAGACTTGGTTCCTGCGTTTATGGAGCTTGTATGTTAGTGGGAGAGACAGACATTTAAAAAGTAAAGAAATAATTAAGTATATAATTAACAAATTGTGATGAGTGCCCTGAAAGACAACAATAGAAGCAAATAATAGGAAACACCTCCTTTAGGTTGAGTAATCAGGGGAGGCCTCTGAGAAAGCGTCAGTCAAGTATAAGACCTGCTGGAGCTGCTGAGGGAGTGTGTGTGTGTGTGTAGGGGAGGGGGTTGGCAGAAGAGGAGCTGAAGAAGAGCTGCTGAGGGAGTGTGTGTGTGTGTGTGTGTGTGTGTGTGTGTGTGTGTGTGTAGGGGAGGGGGCTGGCAGAAGAGGAGCTGAAGAAGAGCTTGTTAGTAGAGGGAAGACCCTGAGGAAGTTTGGTATGTTTTAGGAAGTGAAACATACATGTGGCTGGCATGTAGTCAGTGAAGGGGAGAGTGGTGTAAGATGAAGTTGGAGAGTTAGTCAAAGAGCCAATCAGGCAAGACCTTACAGGCCATGATTAGGAGTTTGAATTTTACTCTAATTCAATGGAAAGCAGTTGTTCAGATGAGCACTTTTGTTGCTAGGTGGAGAATGGATTGAAGGCGAAAGAGTGGAAGCAGGTAACTGTTAATAGGCGATTCTGTAATAGTTCAAATAAAGTGATGTTGGCCCATGTGATGGTTTTGGTAATGGAGAGAAGTGGATAAATTGGACATATATTTTGAAGATAGACTCTAGAGGATTTGTTGGTATATTGGAGTCAGGGACCAGGGAAAGGGAAACTAAAGGTTGACTCCTAGCTTTCTGGAGTCATTGAGTAATTTTCTGAGACTCCAAGGGGATGGCAGAGATTGAATGAGGAGAATCATTTTCCCTTTGAGCATATTAGGTTTGAGATATCTATAGAACTTTTAATTGGAGTTGTCAAGAAGGCAGTTGGGTTTATGACTTTGGAATTCAAAAGAGATGTCTGAGTTAAAAATCAGCTCATGCAGGCCATTGTTTCTGAACTCTGTGAGACCTAGCACCCCCTTTATTCAGGCATTTTGAAATGTCCCCTTTACTATCCTGGCATAACATTCTTTAGCTCAGAAAACCTATCTATATTCAGTAATTTAAAAAAATCAATACAGTGCTCAAACTCTAATATATCAGAAATAAAAGTATTTTTTGTTATTTCAATATGGAAATACTTGTTCATGACCATAACATAAAATATGAAGTAACAGATTGAGTCAATGAATATTTATTGAGCCTCTTTGTATGTCTCAGCCATTGTACTGGATGCTGGGGATAGAGCAATTAATAAAACACAAATTTCTTCAGTTGTAGAACTTACATTTTAGTGAGAGAAGGGAGTTCATAAAGAAGATAATTAAGTAAAAGAATATACTAGGTAGCAAGAAGTCCCTCATGTGGAGAAAATAAAGCTGAGACACAGAATAGGTGCTTCACTTATATGTAAAGTCACATGAATATTACTGCTCCTCACACAGAGTGAGATAGTTGTGTAGTTTTGGCATCTCAGATAGATCTTTATTGCCGTTGGTTATTAGATTGTCCAAAATAGTCAACTCATGGGAAAAAGCAGAGTTAACTCTCGATTTACATGATGGTTGTAGTTTTTGACAACTAATGTATATTGAAATCCTATTATGATATTTTTATCTGTAAAATTGAGTTAGGGTATAGGCAAATTTCTTACCCATATGACTATCTGGTGGGACATTTTAAAGTCATAACATGGGACAAATCTTCGTTGTTGGGGATTCTCTCCATTGTAGTATACCTAGCAACTCTGGCTCTTCCTTATTATGTGCTACATATATTAATGCTATTTATAAATAATGCCACAATTTCCCCCAAAACAAGAAATGCTGCTAGAAATTTCTAAAGCCTCTTGGGAATTGGTTCTATCTCTTTTTCAAACCTCTGACTTATGGGGAGAGAGAGAAAAGCAGGATGGATGCTTGAAAAAACTTGGTAGTAAGAGGTATATTAGAGGAGGAGGAGGAGGACTAGGAGAAGGAAACTGAGATTATGGGGCAGTGGATGGGAGAAAAATGGAGAAAGTAATGTCTTGGAAGGCAAGAGGGAAAGTTTCTAGAAAGAGGAAGCCCTCACCTGTCAGATGGCACTGAGAGGTCAAGTATAAGGACAGAGAATTCACTGGATTGGATAATATGGGGGTTTTTACTGATCTTGACAAGAGGCATGGTGAGGATGGAAGCCCATCCTATAGTGACTTAAAAAAGAGAATTAAGGTAGATGGGAAGTGAGGAAGTAGAAACAGCATAATGCAACTGCTTCAAGAAATATTGCTATGAAGGAGAAAGAAATAGTGTGGGATTTGAGAATTATGTAGCTTTTAGTATTTAAAAAAATAAAGTAGAAGATATTAGGACATATTTGTGTCCTAACAGGAATAGTCTATCGGGAAAGGAAAAATTAATGCAGGAAAAAGGGGATAATGTAGGACTAGAATTTAATAAAGGCATAAATTGATGTAGACTGTAAGTAATACAAGCTCATAGGGGGAGATAATGAAGCTTAGGCTAGTCATGAGAAATCTGTATTAATAAAATTTCCATAGGCAGAAAGAAAGAAAAAGGGGTACTTCTCAGGTAAATAGGACAAACTTTATAAAAGCAAAAGACAAGATAAATCATGTGTAATTGAAGGGAGGGTTCTTGCTGAATAGAAGTGAGAATGAAATCTAAATAAGGTAAGGAGGATACAGATTACTGAGTAGTCTGAAAATTAGGGGGAGAAGTCTATACAGTTGAAGCTCTTAGCCAACTTCCATTAACTGACTTATTGCAGTCCCCAGTGCTCTATATTCCTCCCATAAGGCATATTCTTGAATAACCCTATGACTTGGGCTACTCTCCAGTGTGCCCGGAGTCTCACCTTGGTTGGTTGGCTGATACACTTTACCTAGAGGCATTTGTTTTTATTTCCAAATCTGTTTATACAACTGTATTTGTTATTCTAATCTATTTAAATCTTATATAAATTGATGAAATGAGTGTGAAAGAGAAGTTAATGCTAAGACTTATAGAAAGTCTTTATAGAAAGACTTATAGAAAGCATGAATGTAAAGACTTACAGAAAGTCACTAAAAATTGCTCTTGAATTAGATGGAGAAAAGGTTGTAAAAAATATAGGATTCTTCATGCTTTTTTTTTACAGGTAATTCTAAATACTGTCATTTCATCAACCCAAACCAGAAATCACAGAGGATACATTATGAATGTGGTTTATGTGAAAAAGATGCAGAACTCTGAACAGTAGACCCTTACTCAAAGAAGAGGCCTTAGCCTTACGTTAAAAGACAGAGGAAGAGATGTTTGTTTATGTTTTATCTTAAAATGTTTATGGTTTGTATTATTTTTTATGATTCTCTGATTTAACCAAGTTATTTGACTAACTGACCAAGTACTGGTCGTGATTGCATTGGTTGAGAGAATTTCTACTGTATATGAGGCAAGACGTTAGGGAGCCAGTGGAGAGCAAGTAGTACTTAAAGGTGATTATTCTTGCAAGAATCTCTAGGGTAAATAAGATGGGGTTCTGTGTAAGGGAGATATTAATGGAAATATATCTCAATATTAATGTGTGTGTTACAAACTGGTTAAACTAAATTATCATTTAATGTTTTCCAGGAGCCTTTGAGGGAACAGGGAGAGGAAAAGAAATTAATATTTAATGAGTACTTTCTATGTGCCAGACATTTTGCTAGCTAGCTCTGTATGTATTATCTCATGTAATGGGCTCTACAGCCCTGCTTTTCAGGGGAGGAAACAGATTTAAATAACAGGTTAAATAACTTTCTCAGGGTAATTTAGCTAATGAATGAGGAAAGAGAATGCTTTGCTTTACTGGAGGAACTTCCATGAAAATCACTGATGTTCTTGTTGTAACACATTCGTTTAATTGCTAAGTAATAAAATCTCCTTTAAATTAAATAATACCGAATGAACTGTGATTCTCCTTTACTAGATTTTGAAAACATCACAATGTTAGCAAAATATGTACTCTAGCCTTTTTCCTTTTTCTAAAATCTTGTTTTAGGTTTGTTTGTTTGCTTAATGAGGTTTGTGGGCTATCTGACCGTTCCTATATCTAGAAGGGACAGCTGGCCAAAAAAAGGCATAGTGTAGCGCAACTGCTATAGTGAGACAAAAGTGAAGAGGGCTCTGAACTTACAACTTGAAAATGTGCTTTTTTTGCCAGTTGAGCCAAAACTTTTCTGAATGGTTTTATAAATCTCAACATTTTACTTCAAATAGAGTGGTTTTAGATAAATTAAACCATAAGTATTTATATCATGCCTTGAATATTGAAATGTGATGAGAATTAAATAGTAATTGAGCAAGACCCTCTCTTCTGTTTATTTTCCCTCGTTAAGTTTCATTTCTTTAACATTGTGATTTAAAAAAAATACGCAAGTAATACATGAGTAATTTCCATTTAGAAAGATTTAACTACTCATATAACTTAAAAGCCTTACTTTACTACACTGTACTATATTCCCTACACTCTGTCAATCCCTTCTACAGAGATAATTGTCAGTTCTTTGGCTTGTGTTCATCTACTTTTCCTCCACTCCTTTAAAAAGAACCAAAACTTATGTACACATTTTAGTTTTAGACACAAAAGTAATCATACTTTATATATTCTGTTGCTTGTTTTTTCAGTTATTGTGTCATTGATATCTTCCCATGACAGTAAATATAATTGACTCCATTTTTTAGTAGGGATCCATCTGATTTGTTCAGTAACTTTCCTGTTGAATGACTATTCAGGTTTTTATATTTTTTTGGGAGGAGGGCTTATGTGAAAGTACTTCCCTGGGTTAAATTCCTAGAAGTAGATCCAGAATTCTATAATTTGAATCAAAATAAAGTTATTACCACTTGAATTTAATTTTTGACTTTTTTTTTTAAAGAGGGTCTCTATCTGTCACCCAGGCTAGAAAACAGTGTCCAGATTATTGCTGTTTACGGTCTTGAACTTCTAGGCTCAAGCTATCCTCCTCCCTCAGCCTCCTGGTACTACAAGCATGTACCACAATGCCCTGCTGATTTTTTTTTTTTTTCCCTAGAGAGGGAGGTCTTGCTACATTGCGTAGGCTGGTCGCAAACTCCTGGCCTTTCACGTAGGCCTCCCATAGTGTTGGGATTACAGGTGTGAGCCACTGTGCCTGGTCAAATTTTTGATATTTTTGAATTTTAAAACAATGCATTAAAAAATAGGTAAGATATATACGTGGTTTAAAATTCAAAAGTTACAGAATGAGTCAGTCTCCTTTCACTGCCCTTTAGCCAACCTCTTTTGCTCTTTCTAGTGGCTACTGTTAATATTTCTTGTATATTCTTCTAGAAATAATCTGTGAATATATAGGTATATACCTATTATGTATACCAACTTTAAAAAATTTTTTTCCTCCCCAATGAATGCCATATACACTGTTCTGCAGTAGAAAGATGTATATCTTGGCTATTGTTCCTTATCAGTGCATAGAGAGCTGCTTCATTCTTCTATTTAGCCCTGTGTTGTGTTGCTTTACTTTAGTTAATTTAACTAGTTCAAAATTGATGAATATTTAGGTGGTTTTCAGTCTTTTCCTAGTATTATACTGGCTTATGTATGTCATTGCATACCTGTTTGTGATAAATTGTAAGAAGTAGAATTTCTAGCTTAAAAAGGGTATAGGCATTTAGAATTTGGTATATTCATATGTTATCAAATTGCTTTCCATAGAGATTATTCTGATTTACACTTCTACAAATGAAGTATAACAGTGCCTCACCAATACTGTTCTCAAACCTTCTGATATTTGCCAGCCTGATAAGTAAGATGTTGTTTTGTTTTGCTTTTCTGTAAGTATGAATGAAATTGATCATCTTTTGATATGGTTAAAGACATCTGTATTTCTATTTCTGTGACTTATCTGTTCATGTCCTTTGCCCATTTTTCTGTTGGGTTGTTGATCATCTTCTTATTGCTTTAGGAGCTTTTTAGAAATTGAGGAAATCAGCTCTTTGTGAGCTGGTCAAGCAGAACAGTCGATAGTCCCTTGTTTCAGGTATATTCTAAGACTTACCTGGACCCATCTATACCTTTTTCCCTTTGTCTCAGGAGTTAGTAATAATAGTCTTTTTTCCCCTCCAGGGTTAATCCTTCTCACTGCTTGGCTGACATTAAAATTTACTTTTATTCACATTTTTGATATTTATATTTAAATCATTTCTTATTTGTTATAGGTAAAATTTGGCAATACCACCTTTAAAACAGATGTGTACCTCAAGTCACTCAACCCACAGTGGAACTCAGAGTGGTTTAAATTTGAGGTAAGTTTTTAAATGTCATCATTTTTTAGTATATTCTTTTGAGGTGACCCTTTTCATTCCGGAGTGATAAGAGTACCTTTTATTTAGGTAAAGTAATTTTTCTACACCATAAAAATACTTTCTGCTTAATCAGGAATATTGAGTTTTAAAAAAAATTACTTTATAGTTAAGAAAATAAAATACATGATAACACAGATGAAAAAGATAGAAGTCCTCAAATGTATTATTATTATTGTAGTTTTCCCTGGATTTTAGCATATACCAAAAATTACTTAAGAACAATGTTTAGATTACAAAATTTAAAAAAAATTATGGTAAAAATATGTCATAAACATTGCCATTTTAATCATTTCTAAGTGTACAGTTCGATAGCATTAATTAAAAATTCACAATGTTGTGCAACCATCACCACTATTTTCAAAACTTTTTCATTACCCTAAACAGAAACTATGTATGCACTAAGCAATAACTTCCCATTCTTTCCTCTCCCCAGATGCTGGTAACCTCTAATCCACTTTCTATCTCTTTGAATTTGCTTATGCTAGATAATTCATATAAGTGGAATCATAATATTTGTCCTTTTGTATCTGTCTTCTTTCACTTAGCATAATGTTTTTTTTTTTTTTTTTTTAATTATTTTTTTTTATTTTGGCATATTATGGGGGTATAGCATAATGTTTTTAAGGTTCATTCATTTTATAGCATATATCAGAATTTCATTTCCTTTTATGGCTGAAGAATATTCCATTCTATATATGTATAGTCCACATTTTGCTCATTTTAATTGTATTATTTATCTTTTTGTTGTTGTGTTGTAAAAGTACTTTGTATATTCTGAATAGTAACACTTCATCAGATATATAATTAGCAAATATTTTCTCTCATTTAGTGGGTTGTCTTTTTGCTTTCTTGATACTGTGTTTCCTCAAAAATAAGACCTACCCAGAAAATAAGCCCTAGCAGGATTTCTAAGCATTTGCACAATATAAGCCCTACCCTGAAAATAAGACCTAGTGATGGGCGTGGCCACACAGCGCATCTGCACAACCCATGCACTTTCTCATGGATCGGTAAAGAAGATGAGCAGCCTTTCTCATCTGCCCTATGAGAGCAGATGAGAGATGGGGCCAATGGTTCTAAAGGAAATAGAGTTGCAAGAAATTCAGGATGGAATTTGGGGTTTGGAGAGTTATGATGTTCCAGAAGAAGACAACTTAACTGTATTTGAATAAATGTAGATTGTTGTACTATTCTTAAAAAAAATAACACATCCCCTGAAAATAAGCCCTAGGGTGTCTTGAGGAAAAATAAATATAAGACCCTGTCTTAGGCCGGGCGCGGTGGCTCACGCCTGTAATCCTAGCACTCTGGGAGGCCTACACGGGCGGATTGCCTGATGTCAGGAGTTCGAAACCAGCCTGGGCAAGAGTGAGACCCCGTCTCTACTATAAATAGAAATTAATTGGTCAACTAATATATATAGAAAAAATTAGCCGGGCATGGTGGCGCATGCCTGTAGTCCCAGCTACTCGGGAGGCTGAGGCAGAAGGATCGCTTGAGCCCAGGAGTTTGAGGTTGCTGTGAGCTAGGCTGACGCCACAGCACTCACTCTAGCCTGGGCAACAAAGCGAGACTCTGTCTCAAAAAAAAAAAAAAAAAAAAAGACCCTGTCTTATTTTCGGGGAAGCACAGTAATTTCTTTTGTTCAACAAAAGTTTTTACTTCTGATGAAATCCAATGCATTTGTTTTTATTTTGGTGTCATAGCAAGGATCCATTGCAAACTACAAGATCATGAAGATTTACTCTTATGTTTTCTTTTAAGGGTTTTATGATTTTAGCTCATATATAGGTTGTGAATCATTTTGAGTTAAGTTTTTGTAGTTGTGTGAGGTAAGGGGCCAGCTTCATTCTTTGTATGTAAAAATCCAGTTGCAGCTCATTTGTTGAAGAGACTGTTCTTTCCACATTGAATGGCAGCAGTACACACAGAGATGGAAGGTGATTACAACCAAATGGCTCATGGCTCAGATCTGAGGAGATGTCTCTGAGAAGGGGGCTTCTCACTTCCAAACTTAGGTCCCTTTTCCTTCCTTTCCTCTTCTTACTCATGCCTCCTCATCAGGCCCTTACGCTCCCTCACTTGAGGTGCTTGAACCTGGAGAGACTCCATCCCCCATCCCAGGTTTTTCCCATGTGCTTTCCTTAGGAAGCTTGTTGTGCCCATCCACCTACCTGCGTTTTTGCCCTCTTTCTCTGCACACAAATTAATTTTTTATGGTTCAGTCTGTCAGCATGCCCAAATCCTCCAAAAGATTCCAGGCACTGTACTTGGCTTTGGAAACAAGAAGATGAAATATAAAAAAAGATACAGAAGGCTGAGGCGGGAGGATCAGTTGAGGCCAGGAGTGTAAGACCAACTTGGGCAACATAGTGGAATCCTGGCTGTACCAAAAAAAAAAAAAAAAAAAAATTACTTGAGTGTGATAGTATACTCTTGTGGTCCCAGCTACTTGGGAGGCTGAGGTGGGAGGATTGCTTAAGCCCAGGAGCTTGAGGCTGCAGTGGGCTATGATCGTGCCACTATATTCCTACTTAGATGGCAGAGTGAGATCCCATTTCTAAGAAAAAAAAGATACAGTTCTCCATCATAGAGCACTTACTAGCCCAGACACTGGTGAGGTGTTTACTTTCGTTACCTTGTTAAATTCTTGTAACTCTGTGAGGCACCTTCTATTTTACAAATGACTCGGAAGTTCAACTCAGAGCTAGTTAAGTGGTAAAGTGAGGACTCAAACCAAAGTCTTGACTTCAAAGCTATTACCAGACCATCACACATTACAGCTTGAAGAAGTGTCTTCCACCACCCTGCCTCCTAAAATTAAACATCCTTGTCACTGATTGCTCCCTGTGCTAGCAATGTTTTCCCCACTTTTTTTGCTCTTTTTTAGTGCTGTCTAATCATATGCCATTATCATACCATTTTGATTACTATAGCTTTGTAGTGAGTTTTGAAATCAGGAAGTGTGAGGCTTTGAACTTTTCTGTATGTTTAGTTGAATTTTTAGTAATGGACTATTTTGATTCTCTTTTCATTTTCTTTTGTGTATATGCACAGATTTTTCTTAACCATTTCCAAAAATGTCATTGTGTATTTTGAAAGACTTGTTGTTGCATATGTATTCAATCTATGCCATTTTTTTTTTTTTTTTTTTTTTGAGACAGAGTCTCACTTTGTTGTCCAGGCTAGAGTGAGTGCCGTGGCGTCAGCCTAGCTCACAGCAACCTCAAACTCCTGGGCTCCAGCGATCCTTCTGCCTCAGCCTCCCAGGTAGCTGGGACTACAGGCATGCGCCACCATGCCCAGCTAATTTTTTATATACATATCAGTTGGCCAATTAATTTCTTTCTATTTATAGTAGAGACGGGGTCTCGCTCTTGCTCAGGCTGGTTTTGAACTCCTGACCTTGAGCAATCCACCCGCCTCGGCCTCTCAGAGAGCTAGGATTACAGGCGTGAGCCACCGCGCCCGGCCAATCTATGCCATTTTTAACTACATTAAGGTAAAAATGTGAAATATATGAGTCAGAGAAAGTAATTGGAGTAACTTGCTTGTATGATTTCAGATAGAATTATAAAGTGCATTTTCATTACCATAACAAAACAGTCAAATGCTTATATAGCTTTATTTTGATGACCTGTAGGCCACCTTGCCCCCATAACCTAGAAATGGTTAAAAACAAATGATCGTGGTTAATTACATTGTTACTGGAATGGTGGGAGGAGACAGGTTTCATGTGTTAGTGAATTTTTAATTTTTTTTAATTTTTAAATTTTTATAATAGAGACTGAATCTTGCTATGTTGCCCAGTCTGGTCTCAAACTCCTGGCCTCAAGTGATCCTCCCACCTGGGCCTCCTAAAGTGTGAGCTGGGATAACAGGCATGAGCCACTGTGTAATTTTTAAAGCTAAGGAGTATTCAAGTAGCTTATTTTAAAAACATAAAACATAACGTATTTGTACTTTTCTGAAATAAGGAATTTTTGTATTACTAATGGGTTTTAGAAACTAAAGTTACCAGCCATTTCCCTTATTATTTAGTAAGTTATTGTTTTGACTAGTACTCCCATATTATTGTGTATGGTGTGAAAAATGTTCTTAAACTTTGTGCTTATAGTTAACGTTGGTTATATAGTTCTTTTTTAACCCTGTTTATCAGTTATGAATTGCATTCAGTTGTATATATCGTGAACACTCAAATAAATGTCTTAAACAAGAAAGATGTTTGCTTTTTTTCTCCTGTGAAGAAATGTTGAGCCAGGGATGTAAGGGCAGTGTGGTAGCTCCATGCAGTCATTTGGGACCCATCTATCTTTTTTCTCCATTATCCATACATAGCCTGTGTCTTCTCTTAAAATGACTCAAGGTCACTTTAGGCTCCAAGTTAGCAGCTGGAGTTCCATTGATGATGTCAGTGTTCTAGGATGGCAGAAGGAGCTAAAGAGTCCAGGAGGTGGAGTGGTGAGTTAATGTAACACTTTCAACTGAGGAAGCCCTCTTTAAGAAATTTTTCCCCTTCCTAACAAGCTCTATGTAATAATTTTTGCTTGTATCTCATCAGTTGCAAGGGAGGCTAGGAAATGTCTTTCAACATAGCATGGCATGTTGCTATGCAGCTAAAAAATTTCAACATTCAAAACATTTCTGAGAAAGTCTTAATTGATAGTATTTCATGGTTTCAAATTGGCTCAATTTAATCTTAAATATTCTTAATTACTTCATTATAATTCTTGAACTTCTATATTCAGATTATTCATATTATTAGCTGTCTATATCACAAGCTATTTCTAATCACTTAGTTGATATAGAGCCCTTTCATGTTGGGGAAGGGATACCTCAGTGTGCCATGAGAGGAGATGGTGATACCCATAGGTGAAGGTATAGATGGTTAAATAAGTGTACATTGAGAGTGTAATTAATGGAGTTAGAAATTGGGGAGAATGTCTTTGGAGGAATGGTTTATGGCTTGGTTTATGATGCTTTCATTTTTATTAAATGTATAGATAACACAGTAGTGGTAGAGAGAATGCCATGGGATGGTAGATCATTCAGAATGGATTGGGATTCAAAGTGATAATTTTATTTTAATATTCTGTTATGGAAAATTTAAGCATGTACAAAGATAGAGAAATTAGTATATTGAACTATCTATCTGTCACCCACCTTTAAGAGTTATTTATAATCTGCTGTTCTTATTTTGTTTACTTCCCTCACCCCAGATTTTTTTTTTTTTTTTTTTGAGACAGAGTCTCGCTTGTTGACCAGGCTAGAGTGAGTGCCGTGGCGTCAGCCTAGCTCACAGCAACCTCAAACTCCTGGGCTCAAGTGATCCTCCTGCCTCAGCCTCCCGAGTAGCTAGGACTACAGGCATGTGCCACCATGCCCGGCTAATTTTCTATATATATTAGTTGGCCAATTAATTTCTTTCTATTTATGGTAGAGACGGGGTCTTGCTCTTGCTCAGGCTGGTTTCGAACTCCTGACCTCGAGCAATCCACCCGCCTCAGCCTCCCAGAGTGCTAGGATTACAGGCGTGAGCCACCGCACCCTGCCACCCCAGATTTTTTGTGTGGAAATATTTTAAGACAAATTTAAGATGTTATGCAGTTTCATCTATGAATTCCTAATTATGTATCTCTTATAGAGAAGGATCTCCTTTTTAAAAACAAAACCACAGATCACATTAGCTCATTAGTGATATCAACAGTAATTCCTTAATGTACTTTAATTCTTAAAATAATCTTCAGAGGCTCAATCATTAGCCTGAAATCAACAAAAAATTAAACGGGATAGGGAGAGGCATGTTTCATATTTAAGTTTAAAAAACTAATCAAAGAGGCTGGGCGCGGTGGCTCAGGCCTGTTATCCTAGCACCCTGGGAGGCCAAGGCGGGCGGATAGTTTAAGCTCAGGATTTCGAGACCAGCCTGAGCAAGAGTGAGACACTGTGTCTCTACTAAAAATAGAAAGAAATTAGCTGGACAACTAAAAATATATAGAAAAAAATCAGCCAGGCATGGTGGCGCATGCCTGTAGTCCCAGTTACTCGGAGACTGAGGCAGGAGGATCGCTTGAGCCCAGGAATTTGAGGTTGCTGTGAGCTAGGCTGACGCCACGGCACTCTAGACAGGGCAACAAGAGTGAGACTCTGTCTCAAAAAAAAAAACAAAATAAAATAAAATAAAACTAATCAAAGTATAAGGATTGCAGAGATATTACTTAAAACATATGTAAGGATAATACAGAGATTTTAGTCAACCACAGACTCAATCTTAATTAATAGTGTGGCATGTTTGATGTAAAGATGAACATTCATAGACTGCATTTAAAAAGTATAATATTCTAATTATAGGAAATAATAGTGCTTTTGTATTCTGTCTCAATCTTACTACTATCCATAGAATGTTCATTCTATGCACTACATTTGATGAGGGGTACTAGCAAATTAGAAGATGGCATGTTACCCAGAGGATGGCAGCCAAAATAGTCAACATGTCTTCCACAAGGGAGAAATTGTTTTTGCTGTGTTCTCTGTTATAGTCCTTCTATCTGCCACAGTGCTTGGGACATGATAAGTACTTGATAGTGACTGAATAAAAGAAGAAGAGAGGGTAGACGTTTGTTTTCTGATCTTAATTCATGAATTTAGATTGTTTTTTCTTACATAAAGTTAGTTTTGCTTACAGTTTTATTCTCTGAAATTGTCTTTAGAAGTTTTGGTGTCATTGTGCTTGTTAGCATTCTTTCTTTCTGTAGAAAATATATGAACTCTTTTATGATATAACTTAAGCATTTTTGCTGTATATCATAGGCTTAGTAGTAAAATACAGAGCAGTATATAAAACATGGAGTTAAAACTTTGTGTTAATCATCCTATCTTTGTGCTTGGAGGTGAACTATACTCTTTATTTTCTTCAGAATGATGATATCTTGTATAGAGAAAGGTGTTATAACTTTTTGTTGTGTGTTACTCTATCTTTGTGCTTGCAGATAAATCTATAAGATTTTTTTTCCCTAGAAATAAGCTATCTTTTGAGGTGTGTGTGTGTGTGTGTGTGTGTGTGTGTGTATAGAGAGAGAGTATGTGGTGATTAAGATCTTAAAACTATATAGATTTAATTTTAAGGTACACTTTTAGGTGGATGATGAAGACTTACAAGATGAACCTCTACAGATCACAGTTCTTGACCATGACACTTACAGTGCAAATGATGCCATTGGTAAAGTGTACATTGATATTGATCCTTTACTGTATAGTGAAGCTGCAACAGTCATCTCAGGATGGTTTCCAATATATGACACCATACATGGTAAGGAGTAATATTATAAGAAAATAAATCACAATTTTAATCTATTTTATTTATGCTTAAAGACTTTTGTGGTACACTTGGGTTTTAAAATATGTACCTTTAAAAGATGTCTTTTAAAAAATAAGCATCTAGTAGTGGTGTTCATAGAATTGTTACTTCTCTGAATGTAATTTGAAATAATGCTTGCTAACTTGGTGCAATATAGTCAGTAAATGCATTATTTAAAAATGAGCTAGCATTGGTACTCTGTATTTCTAAAACATGTTTTCTAACTGGTAATATTGATGTTTTCTACTTAAAAATTCTTCAAAGGATTTTTGTTGCCTGAAGCAGGATTCTGAAAGTATGGTCTAGGAACATATAAAAGTCCCTGAGATTCTTTTACAGGGTCTGTGAGTTGAGAACTGTTTTCAATGTACTACTCAGATGTCATTCTCTATTTTTATTCTTACCTTCTCATGATATACAATGGAGTTTCCTAGCAGTTTTATGATATGTTACCATACATTTAACACAGAGCAGAAATGAGAATCTGAGTTTCGTTAACTGGACATTAGAATTGCAGAAATGTAACACATTGCCACTCTTATCACTAATTTGTTTTTGAAAATATTTTTATTTAAAAAGTTGCTTATGTTAACATGAATGAGTTTATTATAACTTTAAATGAAGTAATAAGTATACTTTTTTATTAATACATTCCCAATTTTTAAAATATGGTAAATATTTTATGACCAGATATGAACAGGTAAACAAAAATTCTTTGAGATACTCAATTATCTTTAAGATTGTAAAGGGGTCCTGAGATCAAAACGTTTGAGAACTGCTAGCCTAAATGCATGTCTCTTTAGAATGGCAAAATGACCCATTCATAACTGGTACTTCTCTCCCCAGCTTTGCCACTCACTGCCTTTTTTTTTTACTTTTTTTACTTGGCAATTCCATTGATAGTAGTTTATTATAAGAAAATAAGATATTTGCTGAGATTTGTATATGTTTATTGTTGACATTATTTATATCCTAATATTTACCAATGTTTAAAAAGGTAAAACAAATTGAAAAACAGGATTTACTTAAATAAATTAGGGCATATATAGACCCTGAGTTATATAGTCAGGAAAAAAAACATGTTTTCAGAAAACAATGTCATAGGAAATTTCATGATATATTATGAATTACAAAGTTTAGGTTACAAAACATCCAAAATTTGTTTAGAAACACAGGAATTGCCTATATGCAATTATCACTGCAGAAATTGGTAGAATACGTTATAAAATATTTGTCCTGGAGAGTTTTATTTCTGGATTATAATTTTATTTTCCTCTTTGTCTTTTCCCCTATTTTCTACAATGTGTATGTATTTCCTTTGAAATCAGGAAATAAAATCCAGTCAAATATTATGTTACCAATTAAAAAAAAGTTGCTGAAGAACTAATCTGGGCTTGGATTAAAGGCAGTAGCTGCATGAATGAATGAATTGTCCAAACATTTTATATTAAATATTTTTTATAGATGGTCTATTGTGTTTATGGGCCCATTGTTAGGAACATAAATCTTTCTTTAACATTTCAATAGGTAAATTAGAAAGTCACTTTTCTTTGTTCTTCCACAGTAAATATAAATTTGACATGAATTCAGGACAGTCAAATGAAAATGTTTTGATAAGGGCTGGATCATTCTTATTTATTAGAGTGTGTTCTGAAAACCATTATTCTTGGAGTGTTTTAGTTAGCTTATTTTAACTTATATGCATTGAAATGAATAAAACAACTTTTTTTGTTAAATCAGATTCTTGCATTAATTGTTAAGAGTATATACTTTGGGATCAGAAAGATCTGAATTTTAATCCTGGCTCTGCCATTTTTTAGCTACTGACACTACATAACTTATTTAACTTTTATTAATTAAATATTAATCTTTTCTTTTGTAAATGAGGATGATACTACTACAGAAATTACCTTATTGGATTGATGAGATATGTAAAGCATTTAGTATATTATCTATCCATGCCCAGCATATGTTACCACCACCATCATCATTATCATCATCATCAATTTAAGTGTGACTCCATTCCAGTTAGTTTGGCTGAAATAAGTGAAGACTTGTGGCAAGAATGAAAATCATTCTCTACTGTATAAATCTTCTGCTTTAGAAAATAATTTAAAAACTGAGAAACAGTATTACTATTATGATTGATATCTTACAGACACTCCATGACTTATGATTGGGTTATGTACTGATAAACCCATCTTAAAGTTGAAAATATCCTTTAGTCAAAAATGCATTTCAGGCCGGGCGAGGTGGTTTATGCCTGTAATCCTAGCACTCTGGGAGGCCAAGGTAGGCAGGCGGATCGTTTGAGTTCAGGAGTTCGAAACCAACCTGAGCAAGAGCGAGACCCCGTCTCTACTATAAATAGAAAGAAATTAATTGGCCAACTAATATATATAGAAAAAATTAGCCAGGCATGGTGGCGCATGCCTGAAGTCCCAGCTACTTGAGAAGCTGAGGCAGCAGGATCGCTTGAGCCCAGGAGTTTGAGGTTGCTGTGAGCTAGGCTGACGCCACGGCACTCACTTTAGCCTGGGCAACAAAGTGAGACTCTGTCTCAAAAAAAAAAAAAAAAAAAAAAAATGCATTTCATACACCTAATCTACCAAACACCGTAGCCTATGTTAAAACGTGCTCAGGACACTTATTAATACATTAGCCTACAGTTGGGTAAAATTATCTAACACAAAACCTATTTTACAATACAATGTTGAATATCTCCTGTAATTTATTGAACATTATACTGAAAGTGCAAAGTAGAATAGTTTTACATCATTGTAAAGTTGAAAAATTATAAGTTGAATCGTAAGACAGGGATTGTCTGTATTTTAAAATCATTAATTGGCACTTATTTGCTTCATTATTTAATTGTACATTATTTTCTTAAGGTAGAAACTTGATTTTCCTTTTGAATTTATAGGTATCCGTGGAGAAATCAATGTAGTTGTTAAAGTAGACCTCTTCAATGATTTAAATCGGTTTAGGCAGTCATCATGTGGAGTCAAATTCTTTTGCAGTAAGTAAATACATTGTATTACTCATTTAATAGAAAATTTGATAATAAATATGGGAAATCAAATTGATATTTCAGAAGGCTAATAGAAAAGGTTTTATACTTCAGGTTTAATGCCAAAGAGAAAATTGTTAATTTTCCAGATGCAATTACAGTAGCTCTGAGACTGTTTATCTGAGTTGAAAGAAAATGGTATCTAATTGTAATAAATTTATAGAAATTTTTGTTAGCAAAATCCAATGATATCTTACAGGACAGTGAAAGATAGGCATAGACTATTGTAGCTATGCACTATAATGCTACCCCAGATTACACAGGCTTCTACAGGTAAGGGATCCCTGAGAACTCCAAGAAATGCATGTGTTTGAACTGGGCAGGTCTCGTTGACTCACATCCAGCCTCTATTAATAAGATTAAAAACCTCTAGGTAGTTGAGTTAGTGTCAATGTACAAAAAATCTCTTTTAAGAGACTTGTTTGGTATAGATGTTCTCAGGTTTTCCTTTTTTTTTTGAGACAGTGTCTCACTCTGTTGCCCAGGCTAGAGTATAGTGGTTTTGTCATAGCTCACTGCAACCTCAAACTCCTGGGCTCAAGCAATCCTCCTGCCGCAGCCTCCTGAGTAGCTGGGACTACAGGCATGTGCCACCATACCTGGCTATCCCAGCTAATTTTTCTATTTTTTGTAGAGACAGGGTCTTACTCTTGCTTAGGCTGGTCTTGAACTCCTGGCCTCAAGCAATCCTCCCACCTCAGCCACTCAAAGTGCAATTAGTATTACAAGCGTCAATGACCACACCCGACCACCTTTTTGAATCTGACAGTATCTTATTTAAGTCCAGTGGTATTTGGACTTAAATGAGTTTTATTTTTTAATGAGTCATATTAAATGGGTTTATTAAGTAGTGTAGTGACTACTGTACCAGTTAATCTATGACAGTGGATTATTAAAAACTGCAGAGCTGTTTGACTCCTCAAATTATGTCAGAAAGGCAATGGTTTGAATTTTGAGGTTATAGTATGCAGTGTACAGAAGTACTTTTGCAAAGTGCTTTGAATAATTAAAGATTTATTTATTCGCTTTCTACCTATTTCTATAATCCAGCTGATTTTAGTTTTGATTTTTTTAAAACTTGATAGTCTATAGTTAGTTCCAAATTATAAAAATATAATTTATATTTACTGTGCTTACATGATAAAGGTGAGAGCCCTCATGAAAGAAAATGATTATTTCCAAGAATAAAATGGATCTTAGAAGACTGATTAGAAGTATTATTTATTATAAATACATTGAGATGATCATAGTAAAAGATATTCTTATGTATTTAAAAGATCAGAGGTTAGACATACGTTTCCTAGAAATTGAATTTTACCTTTTGATAAATAGACGTATAACAGATAATTTTTTTTTTTAACAGCAACATCTATTCCAAAGTGCTATAGAGCTGTGATAATTCATGGATTTGTAGAAGAACTTGTGGTCAATGAAGACCCAGAATATCAATGGATTGATCGAATTCGCACACCCAGGGCATCAAATGAGGCCAGACAGAGACTCATTTCTCTAATGTCAGGTATTAAAAACAATAACTTTATTACTGGTTGACTTCGTACTTTAAAATTTTTTGCTTTTCTTTGACATGCTACCTGAAATTTTACAATGAAGGCTATAAATTATAAGTGAATAATTCCCTATACCTGGACCCACCCTCCTGAACACACATGTGGATTGCCTTTTTTTAACAAGTGGATATCTGAATCAGAAGCTTGTTCCTAACTAGGTAGTAAAAGGAAATTGTATTCATGAAATGGTGTAGAGGAAAGAACCCTAAGTGAGGAGGTTTAGGAGGGAGCCCTGAGCATCAGGAAGCTGGATTATAGTTTCCCTCTCTCTAGCATTTATTCATAGTCAAAGCTTAGGCAAATCGCCTACCTCTCTAAGACTTTTGTTCAAATGTTGCCTTTTCACAGTTCTTCCCTGAGAACCAGCGCATATAGAACCAAAAATTGTTTGGTAAATGAATGCATGAATGAGTGAACCTAACTTGCCACATCTGTAAAATGCAGCTAGTAGTATCTTACCTTCCTGAAGGTAAGAGGCTAATAAACCAGCTAATTTTTTAGGTTCCCTTTAAGTTCTAAAAATCTATGATATTTTGTTTTGTTGTTTAATCACTACCATATTCAGTTTTATAGTATGTAATGTAGGGATATGAAGCAAGAATGAATTTTCTTCCTTTTTTTGTAGGTGAACTGCAGAGAAAGATTGGCTTGAAAGTACTTGAAATGAGAGGAAATGCAGTTGTTGGGTACTTACAATGTTTTGATCTGGAGGGCGAGTCTGGGTTAGTGGTACGAGCCATAGGAACAGCGTGTACTCTGGATAAATTAAGTAGCCCAGCAGCATTCCTTCCTGCATGTAATTCCCCATCTAAAGATATGAAGGAGTAAGTATGAATAAATTAAATTGCTTTTATGGAGATTTTTATCTTTTACCTATGCATGTTCATTCAACTGGAAACATTTTAGTAGGCTTATTCAACATACATTATTTTCTACGATGATTTTTCTTATTAGAGATGACTGCCAAAATTTAAAACTTAAAAATGTTTAGATATTCCTAATGTTTTATTTATACTGTCTTAATATGAAACTCAAATTAAGTAATATAAAATTAAACTTATTCCAGATCTTTAGACACTGTGTATCAAAAGCGTTAAATGAATATTCATGCATTATGTGGAATTTTACTTATTTTCTGAGGAATGCTTAAAACCCTCTACCAGATAATCTAGTTATGCTTATTATTGGCAACATAGTATAGAAAGCAGGAAATATTGACTTGTGCTGTAGTCTCAAACACAATTGTCTACAGAGGCTAAGCAGTTTATATAAATAAAATAATGGGTGTAATTAAATAGGGAATACAAAGGTCTGTGTAAAGCTGAAGTAGGCAAACTTTTTCTGTAAAGGCCAGATAATATTTTAGATACTGGCCATATAGTCTCTGTCTTTATAACAAAAGGAGATTGCTGATTCCCGATCTGAAGGAATTTAGACTTGAACAGTTTTTAAAAGCTATGTGCAATTCAACAAAACACTACGGTTGTCTAGATTTGGCCTGTGTGTCATTGTTGTGTCCAAAGGCCAAGATTCTCAACATGGTGGTGGTGGTAATGTCAACACAGAATATTTGAAACAAGGTTTTTCTGTGATAGTGATTGGGACAATAGGACCTCTTGGGGCCTAGAGATGCTGAGTATCCTACACAGTAAGGGACACCTCTATACCATGAAGACTTGTTCCATCCTAAATGCCAGTAGTAATTTCATTGAGGACCATCGATCTAGAGATTCTTCTAGATCAAGGATTGGCAAACTTTTTCTGTAAATGACCAGATGGCATGGGTAAATAATTTAGTTTTTGCTGAAGCTACTAATGACTCTGCCATTATAGTGTGAAAGCAGGTGTAGACAGTATGCAAAGGAATAAGCGTGGCTATATTCAAATAAAACTTATTTGCAAAACAGATGCAGAATGGTTTTGGCCTGCAGTCTATAGGTTGCTGACTCCTGTTCTAGATAATCAGGTAGTCAGAATTCTGTAGTCAGAAAACCTAAAATGTTTCCCAACTCAGACCAGTCAGGAGAGGTTGAATGTAAAGTAATCATAGTCTTTTAAAAAAGTTTTTTTTTTTTAACAATCTTTCCTAAAATGAGATTTTCATTTTAAACTTATTCTTTTTGTTTAGTCATTTTCTTTCTGTTGGCTGTAAATCACTTGGATTAAATTTTATTCACAAGAGGGAGTACAATATTACATATTGCCTACTTTTGTTTGGAAACACATTGACAAATAAAATAAATAAATTGGAAAGTGAATTTGCTTTACATTCCATTTACAGTATCTCCTAGAGGGATATGAATTGCTAGCTGCTACAGGTCGAGTCAGATTGATTACAAGTATATATTTTTGAGGGATGCAGATTTTTTTCCCTCTTTGCAGAGCAAATTTAAGTAAATATTTAATAGCAAATTTAAGTAGTTACATAGTAGAAAGAGAAAGACAAAGCTGTACCACCTGTTGGTTTCTCAGAATGAGATATGGATAGCAGGGGAATGTGTTTGCATGGGTTCAGGAAGAGTTCCATTAATGTAAACTTTCTGGGATTGTGTAAGTTTTCTTGTTTTCTAATCTTATAGCTATTTGCCTTAAATTGTCAAACATTTACACCATGACTGATTTAAGTTGCTTCATTAGATTTTTCTGAAAAGCATATTGCTACCAAAGTCTGGTTATTTAAAATAAAACAAACCCTCAGTACTCAGGCTGCTTTATTTCAATAAGCTTCATTGTATTTTTGATAATGATTCAATTTGAGTGCTATTTCATAGCTTATTTTATGATTCTGCTGATTATAACTATTCTGGTATTTAATTATCACATAACATTGTTGATTCTAGATAGGAATTTACTAAAAGATAGTTTAGATTACATTCCTGTCTGAATGGATTTAATATTAGAAATACCACCAGGGTGTTATTGTGAGATAGCCTTTCATGAAAGGAGACTGATAGAAGTAGAACTCCAAGAATACATTATGGTGATGCTCCAGTGTATTTGAATTTTAATTTGCTGTCATAATTTGAACATTTTACAACGTTCATTTTATCTTACTCATTTCACTTGTATTAATGGTGTTTTCCACTTTATTAGTTCACTTTTTCCTTTTAGATTTTTAGTGTAATACACAATATAAATCCTTTTGATGTTTTCTAGCTGAACTCTCTTGGTAGAAAGTGCTTTGAAATATGATTTATTGCTTCTCTACTTAAATGTGCTTTTTAAGAGACTTTAGCTATAAATTCTCCTGTGTACAGCACTGATTCTTTTCAGTCTAAGAATTCTTAGACTTTTTCTCACTTCAGCCTAGAAATAAACAAAAACAAAACCTCACTCGTTTGTATACAAATAGATCACCAATGAGATGTTTCCTTTTTATCAGTTTTAATAAACATCTTTTTAATTTATATTGCAGCAAAAAGCAGAAACAGCTTTTGTTAAAAAAACAGCTTTTGTCCTATTGTAAAATCAGCAATATTTTCAGAAAGTAGACTGTAGACCTTAGGAAAGACCATTATGGTCAATTAATGATAGCTCATGTTTAAACCTTCTCAAATCATGGTTGAAGTAATGATGTCTGGGCAGTTGATAGTATAACAATGGAAAAGAAAAAAAGATCAGGAAAAGTTGGGCTCTTGGCCTTCCTTTAACTTGAATTCGAGAAAATGGGGATATGATCGTTTTTCAGAGTGTGCTCATATATGATTCTATTTCCCTCATTGTGTGTAAGCAAAGACATTGTGCAGTGAAATAATTGCTAATATGAAGTTCAAGATTTTTATTTATGTAATATACCTTTTTATTCTATTCAGTGTAACCCTTTTAGCCAAATTTCTTCTTGAAAATTTTAAATGTTATATGTGAATATACACTTGTATATCTGATCTAAGTATATCTATATCCACACACAGATGTGATTCTGTTGTAGGATGTAAGTTAATATCTTATGAAATTTCAATTCACAATGTAGTTCACATAATATATTCTGTATGAGAGCCAGACAAAATTATTTACATTGCTTTATTAATGTCTTTTTAAAAGCAGGGTCCCCTGGCTTTGTTTTATTTATAGTATAACCTGGGTTTAAGTCACACGTTTAGTGTGTTAAAATAATGGAAAGTGTGTACCTGCTTATATCCATTCAGTTTACTTATTTCTCTTTATGCTGTCATTTTCATATTCTTGAGAACCCCTATCTTGAGATGCTAGACAGAAGCAGTTGTTAAACTTTCTTTATAGAAAAATATAATTAATTATATCAGCAATTCATATCTCAGTTTCAAATGTAATATGAGAACTTTATATTTGACTTTTCAGTTTTATGGATGTCCTCCCCACCCCCATAAATACTATATAGTAAGTTCTCTTGTGATCAGAATAATCACAAATGTGTTAAAGCAACTTAAAATCCAAATCTCAGTCTTTTTCTTATTTAATTCCGTTGACTGTTTTGCTTGCTATTTTTCTTATTCACAGTCCTAATTTATTAATCCAAACTTTTATAACTGTGTCCTAACAAGTTAATTTTTAGCTTTTCTTTTTTAATTTTAACTTGTTTTTTGCATGCTAGGAATTAAAGAAAATAAGTTCTCTCCCCTAACTAAAGCTCTTTTGAAATTATTTTAACATAACTTTGCAATCTGTTGTACGTGTTGTTTTCTTTTCTTCCACTTTGACCACAAATTCCCTCAGGTCTCCGCTGGTTCATCCTCCAAGCCATGGATGTCGCTCGACCCACAACAGCCCAATTCACACTGCTACTGGCTCACGACTTACTCAGAACTTCTCTGTGTCTGTTCCCACTCTCATCTATACTGGTACGAGACTGCTCAGACTCCAGAGATGGGGAGAGGCAAGCCACGGGCAGAGTGGCTGCCAAGGCAGGCAGGCAGGTAGTGTAGGCAGGTACCACAAGTCTTTGCTTCCTCCTTTTCTTACTCGCAGTCCAGCTTCAGTGAAGAACTGTATTTGGCCGCCAGAGAGGCTGTAACTATATGGAAGTGAAAATGTTCTTCCAGCTTCCAAAGTCTCTTCCACAGATCCTCTGAGAACCTTGTCTTTCATATGTATACTGTGAATTTTGAGGAGAATTCTCTAGTATGTATTTTTGTCATTATTTCTGTGTTTGTTTTAGAAATAAAATTGGTAATTAGATTATAAATGGGATAGTTGCCAGAGCTTCCAATTTGCTTATTTACTTTATGTATAAAACCTGTTACGTACAGTAGGTTCTGTTTCGTTCTGTGGAAGAGAGCTGTTGGAAAACAGGTAAGCAACTATTCTGCATTAAATGCAATGTATCTGTGAGCTGTATTCATTTTTCTCTCTGCTGTGTTTTTAGCTGTGGCACTCTTGATGCTATAGGATAAGGAAACATTTTTTTCTTTCAAAGATATCCGTGTGTGCAAATATAAAACCAATTATGAATATTTACACACACCATTTGTAGTTATCATTTTTTCTTTTGTAACTTAAAAAAGCACTGTTTATTTGGAAATATTTTATCATATACTTATTTTTTATTTCTCCTTTTGATATCTTTTACCCCTTAGTCTGTCATTTCATGCTTTTTTGCTTTTTCACTTGGCTTATTAACTGTTTCAATGTAGATAATATTTATCTGGAGGATGATGAATGGTTAAACAGCAATTGATTGTCTTTGGCCTCATTCCCAGCTCCACACTTAAGAAATGACTGCTGGCCCTGCCCCAATACATTTCTGGTGTTTGGATCATGCTGCCACCTGTCAAGCCCTTTGGCACATGATTACTTAATATTTCTCCACCTTCTTCTGGCAGGATTCCCTTCAATGAAGATCCCAATCCCAATACTCACTCATCAGGACCCTCAACCCCTCTGAAAAACCAAACTTATTCCTTTTCACCTTCCAAGTCCTACAGTCGACAATCCTCTTCTTCTGACACAGATTTGAGTTTGACACCCAAAACTGGTAAGGCGCTTCCACCCACTTTTTGTTTTTTGTTTTGTAAAAATTTGTTTCTGTTTCTTATTAGCTTTCCATCCAAATCTTTCCTCCTGTTTTTGGCATTTAAGTTAAAGATAATGTGAATATTGGTCATTTTCAGTTACTGCAATTAGAATATGAAAATTTTGTATAGTTCAGAAATTATCTTGTTTGGAAATCTATATTTTATTGATTTAATCATAGTGTAGGTATCAAGCCCAAGATTTTTATTTTTGCGTGTAAACATATTTCATTTCATGCTAAAATGAAGAGGAATAATATCTTAGAGCATTTGATTAAAATTAACACTAGCAACTAGCAATCAAATTCCTCGTGGAGTATAAACACTTTTTAATTTGTTTCTGCCTATTTCTGAATTTAATTTTAAGATTTTGTTACGGAAAAAAAATCTTAAGAATCATCCAAATAGTTATATTGGAAAACGTAGATCTATGTATCTACTTATTATTATTTAAAATATTTGGTTTTCCTAGTCTTATTTTCTAGATTAGAAAATAGCATTTTTATTTTATTTATTCTTGAATTTTTCTTGATTTATTAAATTTATAATTTTCCCTCTCCTATTTGTATTTTGATGAATAATCTTTATGAGTTTTTAGGAATATGTTTTATGATAAAAAGTTGATAAAAAATCAGATTAGCTCCTTACTCGAAATAGAATTATTTAAATCATTAAATTATTATTTTTAAGAAAAATTACAAATAAATAAATTTTAAAAGTTAGTGGTTTGCAGTTTTATAAAAAGTATTTTTGTCTGGCAATTTTCCCTAAAACATATTTCTTATTTGTGTTATTTTTAACTTATCATAAACCTTTAATAACTTTATTTTTATGTTAGAAAAAAAGTTTATAAAATAAATCTAGATTTTGTGAAAACAATTAAATTTAATTCCAAACCAGTGCTACTTCTAAAGAAAGGGCATTTTAGAAAAGCCTGTAGATTTAATTTCTATTTTTATAAATGTCACAAAATATAAAGAAGATAATTATATACAACAGTTTCTTTTAAGATACTAGCTTTATTTTTACATATAATTGTGAGTAATTTCTAAAAATAATGTAGTATTTGATACTAATGGATACTTTGGAATGTGGCATCTTAACGATATTTATGCCATAAAAATTGAAATATTCAAATTGTAGTGAAAAAAATTTTAAATAAAGATAAGAGACTTTATCCTTAAAATTTATGACACTAAAAACAGGGAAGACTTAGGATGGTGTTTGAAGAATACATTTCAAAAATATGTATACAAACACACACACACACATACACATTTTTAGAGACAGAGTCTCTGTCACCCCACAGGAGTGCAGTGGTGACATCATAGCTCACTGTGGCCTTGAACTCCTGGCCTGAAGCAGTCCTCTCACCTCAGCCTTCTAAGTAGCTAGGACTACAGGAGTGTGCCACCATGCCTGGATACCTAAAAAATTTTTTTGTAGAAACGGGGTCTCACTCTGTTGTTCAGACTGGTCTTGAACTCCTGGCCTCCAGTGATCCTTCCACTTAGGCCTGCCAGAGTGCTGAGATTATAGGTTTGAGCCACTGTACCTGTCCTAAAAAATATTTTTGAGGCTTTAGTCCACTGACTGTATATTCCAGACCATTTTTCAGTACTTTTATCTATTATTTTTCTTTACCATACTAGAGATAAAAATTTGAAAGCATTTCCTTGGTCTGTATATTTCTTTTTCTTTAATTTACCAAAAGACCAAACCTAAATAAGATTGTGAAGTAATAAATTAACTGAACCAGACTTCTCTTCCCTTAGCTTTCTAGTAGGCAGTCAATTGTATTATCAGTGAAAACTTTGTATTTTATCTTCTAGCTCCAAATTTTTAGTTTTTAAAAATTTATTTATAAATGAGATATTATTGTCCTACATTTTTGTATTTATAACAGCCTCTAAATAAATTATTTTGTTTTGATTATAGTTATTCACTGACTCAATAGCTTATTTTATAGAATATTAGCAGTTTTTAGTCCCTTGGCTTTACCATGAATCTCTAAATATCTTGAATAGTCGTGAGGAGCATTCCTATTTTTCACAGAGGTTTAACATGGCAAAATTATGATTGTTCTAAAATTATTAAAATTGTAATTTAGCATGTATTTCATGATTCTCTGCCTATATACAAAATTTACCTATATACAAAATCAATGTCTTCAGAAATAGTGGGAAGAGATAAGGTGATTATAATTGATTTATTATATGTGGACTGGGAAACCAAAAATAGAATAAAGTTAATAAAACTTAGACTGATAATCTTTTTTCTGTTTATAGTTAAAGCTATTGTCTGTTTTTTGGTAGGTCTCTTTTAAAACAATTCTTATTTATTTCTGTAGATGCTAATTTTTACAAGGCTTTATTTTTATGTTTTTCCTAAATAATCAACTAATAGGAACGGAATTATAGATTGCTATTGTTAGGATACTGACCGAAGCTGATTGTTACTTTTTTAGTCAGGCTTTTTTTTCCTTCCCGGCTTTTAACTATGTGTAGTTTTTATGATCCTGAGGGTGTTTGACCCTTAGGGTACTCAAGTCTCTATAAATGTAAATAATATTATGATCAGATTAAATTATTAAAAATTTTAGAGGAAAAATAAAAGTATTAATATACATCTCAAAGCTGGATAGAAAGAAGTTAATATTTAAAATTAATAATGATATCTGTCACCTCATCTGGTACTAACTATTTGGTTGTTTTTTATGGATATTCAATTAAAATAGTTAAAAATGCTATCTTTTAGTTAGTTACATTTGAAGTACTATACTTTCACCACTTTAAATAAGTGTTTATATTTGAGCCAACAAGTTTCTGGCTTTAAAAATTTGAAAATGTGGTACATTTTAACCTTACAAATTCTTAAGCCAAAAAGGGCAGGTAATTTAAGTATTTTGAAGAAGTCAGTTAAGTGATTAGAATGGCATAAAATCCTAAGTTAGTGATTTAAAAAATTCTGATGATTGCACAGTTTGTAAAGATTTTGTTAAGTATTAGACTATACCTTTTATTTACATGATGTTGGATAGATGGTCTTGCTACTGAGTTTTCATTTGCTTAGTGTAATTTGTCTATACATTTTAGACAAATGTATTTGTCTAAAATTCATTTTTACTGTTATGTTTTGCTTCATCATTGCTTTCCTTATCCTGCATTTTCTGATCATCTGAATCTGCATCTTTTCTCTGCTACTTTCCTCCACAGCACCTTACCCACAGGGACCTAGGATTTACCTGTTTCCCAGCTCCCCCTCTCTCTCTTGTGGTTCCCTTCATCTTAAAAAGTCCTGTCTCCTCCTCTCGGAATCTAGCCTTACCCCTCATCATTCTAACCTTGTCAGCCCAGTTCTGAGGAAAAGTGTTTCTTTCAGTGAAGAGCTGTTCCTGGCTGCTTCTGGTAGGATCACACATTATGTCAGCTTTTTAATCCCTTTATTTTTCTTACTAAAGAATTACTGGGTATTTTCTACAGTATGTATTGCTATTATTTTTCTTACAGTAGAGAGTTAAATAATTAGAATTATCATAAGATATAATTGAGGATTACTTGATGGATAATTATGTATATTTTTCTAAATTACTTTATATATTAAAAAATTATGTCTAAGGACATAGATGTGGATATTTCCAACAATTATTTGGTTCTTATTACTACAGTTTCTGTTTTAGATGTTTTACTATCTTTCCTTTCATACCAATTCCATTCACATTGGACCTGTGTCATCATGTTGCTAAACCATATGGTTACATTAGTAAATAATTCTGTTTAAATCAGTTTAAGTTTCATTTTGGTGATATTCTTTCATTATCCATTTTTTTCTGTCCGTTGCATTAATTATCAAATTATTCTATATTTTCTGATATTTTGCTTATCACTACAAATTTACATTTTATTTTGTGGCTTTTAATATCCTTTATATAAAGATCTTAGTTTCATTTCTATGTTTAGTATTGTATAGTCTCTAAAAAATAATGTTTAGGTTACTATAAGAACAATGAATGTCTTTTTGTTTTAAAGAATAGAATGGGACTATACACATGCTAACCTTTGTTTCCTTATCCAAGAACAGCTAAAAATATAAAAGTAAATGAGTTCCTTTTTAAGTCATCACAGTAAATTTGACTATATGCATCTTCAGTTTTGAAAGGGGTGGGATTAGTATGTAGAGCACTGGCTTTTCATCTTTCCCCTACTTTCTGTAATTTTTGACCATAGTTCATCTATTGGTACTATCAAAAAATAAGGTAGGGAAAGAAATTTAAAATTAAGCCTTGAAAAATACATCTAAGAGTTTGGGAAATATAATTCTTTCATCCTTAACTATGTACATTTGTGATGTGTCTATTATTACATGTCTGTGACTTTTAGTCTTTTTAAAGAAATTTATTGACTTTTGCAAATAAGTGTTAACAAGTATGAAATAATACTATTTTGTCATGATGTTATATTTAGAAATGGGAAGTTATCAGAAAATAGATTTGACTATATTTCAAAATTGCCTAAATTTCATGCTCTAGAGAATTTTGGAATATTTTTAAGGGAGCACAATTGGTGCTTTTCATTTCTATATTAACATTTAATCAAATATTTAATATTTATTTCTTTTAGTATCCTTAAGTTATTAGCATAGTCATTGTTATCTTGATTATATTTTATTAGAAGATTCAATTTTAAAAAATGGTATATAAAGTTTCACTTAACAGAATTTTTTTTATAATTTTTAGAACAAATTAAGTCTAAAACTAGCTGTGGTCAGTAGGACTTTGATATCTCGCTTCTAAAGGAAACTTTGTGAATAAAATAGAGTAAAATATGTACTTAGCTATCATCCTAAATGCTTTAAAATGTTTTGGGTCATTTTATCATGTTTTGACTCATGATATTTATGAAGATGAATGCAATTAAACTTTCTGTTTCTGTAGTTGTTTTTTGGTTGTTATTTATGTACTGATGTTCTGTAGGAATGGGAAGTGGTAGTGCTGGAAAAGAAGGGGGGCCATTTAAAGCTCTTTTAAGACAACAGACTCAGTCAGCATTGGAACAGAGGGTAAGATTCACTATACATTCTTTATTCTTACACTTGATATGACTTTATTTTATGCTTCTGTTTACGTATGTACTTTTATAAACTGTTTTTGTTTATATATGTGTATTATTTTAATTCCAAGTCCAAAACATATTCAAGGTATCAAAGTAATTTCTTTATGCATAGGTACTTTTGCTTTGGAATAATTCTATAACTATTTTTATTTTGTCCTCTAATCTTTTATAAGAAATATCCTTTTTGGAAGTACCTATTGAATTGTTAATGTTATTTTCCATTAAAGTTATAACATAGAAAAGGAAAGAAATGGTAGAAATTTTTACAGAAAAATATTTCAGTAAAATTTTATTACATTAAAAATAATTCTTTAGTATATTAATATATTTATTTGCTGAGATTATCTTTATCACTGGCCAGTCTCTCAGGGATAAGAAATGTACAGATTCAGATTCTGTTTTTCTACATACTAATATGGCTATTCAGTATAATGCAACTATTTTAATTATAAGTTTAATAATTAGTTACATTTGTTGAGTAGGAAAATGAATAGTTACAGTTTTTAGATGATTTCTCTCTCTCTCTCTTTTTAATAAACTTCATTGCTAAGGGAGGATCGCCTCATAGGTTCTGTAGAAGGCGGGTATGTTTCTGAACATGTGTGAGAGCCTATTTCTTGTGTTGGAAGCTTTTCTAGTTTTAATCTTGGTCATTTAAGTTTTATTTAAGCTTTTAGCAAGTGTTGCTAGCTTTTTTTCTTTTCATACTGCAAAGTTTCTTTTTCAATTTAATAGCACTGTGAGGCTCATGTTCTTTTTTCTAATAATTAATACAGTGCATGATTTTATGTGTCATGTCAGTTTTTTTAAGACACAATTCCATAGCTTTTATTATGTCTGATTTGGAAGCTACACGCATTTACTGAATCTTCTTTTACATGTTCTATTTGCCACCAGGATTTAGGGGGGGGAAGGTGAAGCATGGTAAATACCTGTAAAAGGGTACATTTTATAAAACATAGGTATTTGTCTTCTAGAGGTTGGCTCTTAAGAATACTTTTCAGATCCTCTTATTACAAATAATACCAATTTAATTTTTCTAGACTTCCTTTCCTTATGTTGAAAGTGTCTGCATGTGCACTGTTTGCCTTTCAGACAAGGCTGGAAAGAGCAGAGCTGAAATAAGCAGAGTGATCAGACCTTAACTGTGCATAGTTCTTTGCTTTATACTCCATCAAGCAGCAGTCAGTTCCTTTTCAGTTACTCTCACACCTTGTAGGCATACCAACAGACGTCACCAAAAGGCCTGCCTAAACATTCAGATAATCCATTTCAACCAAATACAGCAAAAGACTGAAAACATCGAAGAGAGTCAGAGTGAATGTGTGTGTCCAGAATGCTCTTATCTCTTCCCTGCTCCCATTTTTATGTTCTCTACAGAGCACTTCACACTAGGAATATGATTCCTTATAATCTAATTACCATTCCAGAAATTACATCAGCAGAAAAACTTGGGTTCCTTTGAAAATTGATATAGTAGGATTTTTTTTTTTTTTTTTTTTTGAGACAGAGTCTCCCTTTGTTGTCCAGGCTAGAGTGAGTGCCGTGGCGTTAGCCTAGCTCACAGCAACCTCAAACTCCTGGGCTCGAGCGATCCTTCTGCCTCAGCCTCCCGAGTAGCTGGGACTACAGGCATGTGCCACCATGCCCGGCTAATTTTTTATATATATATCAGTTGGCCAATTAATTTCTTTCTATTTATAGTAGAGACGGGGTCTTGCTCTTGCTCAGGCTGGTTTTGAACTCCTGACCTTGAGCAATCCGCCCGTCTCGGCCTCCCAAGAGCTAGGATTACAGGCGTGAGCCACCGCGCCCGGCCAATATAGTAGGATTTTGCTTGTATGTTGTACCTGTGACTTTTACTGTCTGTACTAAGAATCTTTAAAAACATCTGACTTTAAGGGAAAAAATATTAATGAAAATCATTTTGAATTTAGTTTGGATAAAATTTATGTTTTCAGATATGTTTTTAAACATTCTTAAAATTTTAGACACGTTAACACGTTGCACATGCATTACTAGATAACCTTCATGGAATTAACAGCAAAGGTGTGGAGAACTATAGTTTTCATTTACAACTTCATAAATCCTGGAGGGCAGTTATATCTACATTAGCTACTTGAGTTTAGGAGACTCTTTCTCTACCTTGTGTACATACCAAATAGCAAAAGCGTTATTATCTTTAGCTTTCCTGTTCACCCGTGGCTGCCATTAGCATGGCTTTTGTTTTAAGAAAAATTTGTATGGAATTATGAAGAATTCTCCCAATATGTGTTCCAGTATGTCTTAATTCTGCCAACTTGAACTACTTATATCTTTATATATATATATATATCTTTTTAATATTCATTTTTATCCCTTACTAACCCACCCTTAATAAATTGTATGGCTTTTTTTAAAGACAAACTTTATTTGCTCAGCCTCTTTTATTTAATGGATTATTCAAGTAGCGGTTCTCAAAAATAAAAGTGTTATTCTTTCTCTCACGAGACCATTAAGAAAAGAAGTTGATAAGATCTTGCAAAAGGTGCCATATTTTTGCGAAATGAGAGAAATGAAAGTTTTATTTAGATTTAGGTTCCACCTATGCATTATTTGACACAGCATAGATAGATTTGTTTTTTAGTAAGTTTCTTATTTTACTTGTAAGAAAAATGGAAGTTACTTTTTAGTTTCTGGGTTATATATTTTTCTTCAGTAAAGAAACCTAGTTAATTTAGCTTAACCTGGTATTTCCGAATTATATGGCATGGAACCTTCCTTTTAAAGTAGCTATTAGTGAGGAACACACTTTGGGAAACATTCATACAAAAAGCAAAATCTTTTGATGAATTATAATCTTTTTAGAAGGTGGGGGGGTAAAATTGTATGATAAATCATAATAGGAATCTGGCATCAGTTCTACAGTAACTACAGTGTTTACTTTGGTCTTTTTGGAATAATAAAATTAATTAAAAAATAAATGTCTTCTAAGAAAAATCCTATTTAAATCTGTTTTTTAAAAGAATACTCCCATTGTGTTCTGATGATTTTTCAGTTAGCCTGTCTTTGAGCACACAATATTACATATTTTTATGCTGCATGCACTTGGCTTATATCAAAGCATCAACATAGAAAGTCCATCTAGGTACTATGTATTTGCTGGAGAAAATTTCTTCTTGCAGTTTCTGAAATTCACATCTAGGTATTGAAAGCAGGTGTATGTGGACTGATCTTAGGGAAGCTTCCTTTTCAGTGGAAGAAAATCTGTCAATTCTTCAGGTATAATAAAAAGATTATTGATAAAAATCAAGTTCTTAGAATGACAAGCAAACCATATAAGGTTTGTTGCTCAGAAAGAGGCTAAAATTAAAAGGCCCTCTTGACCTCCATGTTTCATATAAAAAATGGAGATAATAGTACATCCCTCTCATGTATGGGAAAGGTTACAAAACATAGATTTAGAATACTTTCCATAGGATCTGGTACATGTTAAGTACTCAAAAGTATTTGCTGGTGATGGTGATGTAGATGTTAGGTACTTAACAGTCTCTTATGGATTAGAAAATTATCTGGAACTGGAGTTTTGTTTAAATACAGTGACATTTTTATTTATTATAGGTTAAATTTTATGTTTCAAAGTGAATTGGTGTGCTGATTAGTAAACTAGGGACATGTAAGACAGTTTAACACATTGACTGCCACACTAGAGAAAAAAAATTTTTTTTCCCTGGGGCCACTGTGTTTTGTTATAAAAATAGGATCATTTTGTTTCCGAATTTAATGAAAAATTTGTTATTTTTTATTTTCTGTGCATGAGTTATATGCAACTTCAGAAAATGCTAGAATCAATTTTTATTCTACACGCCAATTGAGTTGTATGTAACTCATGACATATTTATCGAATTTGTTTCAGAAAATTGAGTCTTCATATGCTTTATGAGGCCCTGGACTCAAAACTAGCATTCCTTAAATGCAACTCACATGGCAGTTAATGTATTAAGTTGGCAGAGTGCACCTTCACTTCTGGTTTGCCCTATGTTTTTCTGCTCTGAGGAGCTCTAGTATGATGTTTTCCCTCTTGTTTCTTTATCTAGTGTTCCAGAATTTGGGGAGAAGATTAAAGAATCCTGAATAGAGAAACCATTTAGTTTCATTTTTTTCATACTTATTTAAAATTTTATGGGCAGATTTTGGGGGGAGTGGATAGACAGAGTATCACTGTCTTCCCGGTTAGAGTGCAGTAGTACCATAGCTCACTGCAACCACAAACTCCTGGGCTCAAGCAATCCTCCTGCCTCAGCCTCCTGAGTAGCTGGGACTGTAGGCTCATGCCACCACACCAGGCTAATTTTTCTATTTTTAGTAGAGACGGAGTCTCATTCTTGCTCAAGCTTGTCTGGAACTCTTGAGCAATTCTCCTGCCTCTGTCTCCCAGAGTGCCCAGGCGTGAGGCGTTGCACCTGGCCCCAGATATTTTCTTTATGTGAATTTACCTAATTTATTTCTTAGTTCTAGAAGGAAGTACTATTTTCCATTTAGCTTGCACAAATTTTATTTTTAGCGTCTCTTGTATAGATATTTAAAAGATTTAAGTATAAAGATTAAATGTAAAATGCTTTTTTATTCTATGGGACTGTCATATACCTCAGATATTTTGAGGAAATTTTAAAATTTAAGTGTTCCTGACATTGAAGAAAAATCATAAAGACCTAACTTACATTATGAATAACATAAGCTCACCTATACATTTCTTATTTAAAACTTAACATTTAAAAAGTTCACGTAGAAATAAGGATGCATTTTTACTAAACATTTTATAAAACATTTAAGTGAGATTTTCTCCTTTTGTCCTCGTCTCCTTTCCCTCTGTCTGCTGGGCCAAACCCAACCACTTCCATAGACTGGTTTGGTATTCTTTTCTTACTTAGCCTAAATTTTTTTCTTGCTCTTTTTAATTTAAAAATTACTTCTGAACTCAAACTGAATCTATTTCTAAATATTTGTGTGTCTGTAGATATACATACACACACATTTTTTTTTTAATACTCAATCTTTATAGATTACTGAAGTTTGCGGGACTGTTTGCTTTTGTACTAAATGATTCGAAGTTGCTATGCTTTGTGAATTAAGCTTTTGTGAGTTTGCATTCTCCATGCTTTAAGCAGTCAGTCAGTAATCTTGTTGCTTTTAATGTGCCTGCTTCTAGTAGTATTCTGTATCTTTTTCTCTCCCAGCTTTTATTTGTTGCATTCAATCTACTGCGGTCTAGAAAATAAGATATTTAATTTATGTTCTTAAAATATATGTAACTACTATATATTATAGTATGAATATGATCTTTGGAGATCTTCTGTGACTAAAATGCATGAGCTTTAGTAATTGACTCCATAACAGGTTTTATTTTGTTTTGTTGTTTGACTGTGGAGAGCCTTGTTTTGCATATTTTTCAGCTCTCAGTTATGTTTAAAATAGCTGAGGCTACTGGGGAGTGACTTCTGGTTAAGTGAGTTGCTTTAGTCTTAAAGCCAGACAGGTCAGATAGGAAGGTTCCTTTTCTTGCCTCCAGTTTGTATAATGTGGGGGGCCTCTGTATAGCCTTAGGAGCTCCCTTTTCTTCCTTTGTGCTGTCTCAATGACTTTCCTTTTTCTACTTTTTCTCTTTGTCTCTTAAGTTGTAAAGTTTTATGTCCTTGAGAGAAAAGGGGAGAATAAAACGTGGAAGAACTTGTGGAATTTTATTGCCTCCCTAGTTCTCATCTGCATACCTTTCCCCTTTCCTTAATATACATTTATGTACTTACATTTGCTCCTGCTAGAGAGTAAATAATCCTACACAGCAATTCTCTACCTGCCTCAACTTGATATTTGCCCTTATCCTCTCTCCTTTCTTTTAACCCACACTACTCATCTTTTTACTTCCCCTTCCTTGTTCCCACTTTGTTTTTAGATCTCTTGCCCCAGGCCTTTGGAGTCTTTACCAATGGCTTGTATGGGGTGTATATGTGAAGAGGTATCTGTACCACTGAGAAATAGATAAGGGGTACAAAGGGCAATCCCCTCATCTTACTGCAAATTCGTGTTAGGATAGGAGGTTGAGAGGTAGGAAGGGTGTGTTCCAAATATCTCAAATTGGAACTCTAAGAACATTTTTTCTCACTGAGAATTGATAAAAAGGGTATTTAGATTCTGTATAAAAGTGTATATGGGAAAATAGATTTGGAACTCTAAACATCTAATGAAACTTTTAATTACAAAGCATATTTAATGTATAATGGGTAGCCTTTTATTTCAAGGGATAGAATGCATTTCTTATGACAAGCTTTTTAACAAGCAAATTTCTGATATTTTTCCACATGGTCAGTTGTATTTTCCTCCCATTCTTTCTACCAGGAATTTCCATTTTTTACCTTGACGGCATTTCCTCCTGGATTTCTTGTGCATGTTGGGGGTGTTGTTAGCGCACGTTCTGTGAAGCTTTTGGATCGTATCCACAATCCTGGTATGTTCTTAAAAAATTTGTTTCATTGTTTTCTTTATTTAAATTGTGATTTTTAAAATAGATTTTTATGATTTTTTAAACTCAAACTTATTTGAAAAAAATGAAAAAGTGTAAACTGGCACATTACTATAAAATATTTGTAGTAGTCTTAATTAAAAATTATCAAATGAAGTAGAAGTATGTTTTAGTTACTTTTCTATACAAACCAAACAGATCTTGGTTTCTTTTAGGCCAAGGTATCACTTTGGGTTATCTTTAAATAACTTTGGAGTCACCTATTTTCTTTGACCCAAATTTTATAATTTGACCATTATGGCCATTAATTTAATGTTAATTCTTTTTGTTAGTAGTAGCTCCTTAGAGATATTTAATTTCCTTGTTTTGAAAAGAGGTAATCTTTTAAAATGTAATTGTAAAGCTGGGTACAGTGCTGAATGTCTATAATAATCCCAGCTATTCGGGAGGCCCAGGCAGGAGGATTGCTTGAGCCAAGGTGTTAGAGGCTGTAGTGTGCTATGATAGATAAGGCTATGTATGATAAGACCCACTGCACTCCAGCCTGGGCAACACAGTGAGACCCTGTCAAAAAAAAAAAAAAGTAACTATAAACATTGTGTAGAGTATATAAGAATTAAAAAAAAAAAACTCTCTCGTTCCTCAGTTTCTTTTATATAGCCATTTGTTCCATGAAAAGCAAACAAGTAAGAATAGTAGCTCACTTCTTTGAAACATGGGGCCATAATTCTAAAAGAGAATAGGATCAAAGACCCAGTAATATTAAGCTCTTGGATTAGAAATACTGTGTTGATTTTTTAAGTCTAAAATAAGTATGATAAATGGTAGAAACTTTCTATAAGGAATGTGCTCTTGCATCTCTTATTGACTAGATGCTAAGTTGACTTACCTTAAAATTGAAGTTGTATTAGTATTTGTATTTAGCATATGTACATACATATTTTGAAAAATGTAAATTGTCACTTCCAAGGACCTCTTTGTGAGGCTTGTATTGACAGCTATAAAAAGATGAGTAAAATGCTCTGACATTACTAGATGGAAAACATTGTAGATAGAAATTTTGAGGCTACAGAGCATTACCATTCTTTAGAAAATTTTAAACACTTAATATGTGCCCTGTGGTATAGTGTCATTTGAGTTTATTACAGAGAAGCAAAATGAAGTTCTTCTAGATCCTGAATGAGATTTCAGAAGAAACAGTGCTAGTGAGGATTATTTAAGTCTAAGGCTGAACAAATACATATCTTTTAAGCACCAGTCTTCTCTTTTTCTTCTCTGATATACCGTGTTTCCCCGAAAATAAGACCTACCCATAAAATGAGCCCTAGCAGAATTTCTAAGCAATTGCTCAATATAAGCCCTACCCCAAAAATAAGACCTAGTGATGGGCGTGGCTACGCAGCGTATCTGCACAACCCATGCATTTCCTTGTGGAGCAGTAAAGAAGATAAGCAGCCCTTCTCATCTGCCCCATGGTGACAGCTACTATCCCAGAGGTGACCAGAAAGGTGCGGGCAGCCCCACCAATAAGGTCGCCTCCCCCTGTCAGGTCCTGGCCATCCTGTGTGTGCTGCAAGCTGAGGCTTTAAGGAGAAAATTACACATCCCCTGAAAATAAGCCCTAAGGTGTCTTCTTGAGGAAAAATAAATAAAAGACTCTGTCTTATTTTCGGGGAAATACGGTATTTTTTCTCCTGTTTCTTATTTTTCTGGTCAATTTTAGATCTTTTCTTCATTGTTGTATTTGTATAATCCACAGTACTTAAAGGAAAATTCAGACTGATGCCAGTTTAATGTATTGAGATCTTGCAGACTATGCCAAGTTCTACATCTTTGTATTTAGGAACTTGAATTATTTGTAAAGTGCAAGGAAATACTGAGTTAAGATACTTGACATTAACTGTGTGACCCAAGGCTAGTTATCTCTGTTTCTGTAGACCATCAAATATTTTAATAGATGACAACCACTGATCTGATAGTTCCAAAAATTTCAGAAATATATTCAATTGTTGTTGTCTTCTGCTTACTGAAAACATTTTGATTTTATTTTGTTGCTTCCATGTACTCTGAGTAAGCTGTAGAGTCTGGGAGAACAAATGAAGTTATTTAAATAAGTAGAGAGCTATATTTAAAGTGTCACTACTTTTTTAAAAAAAAAAATGCCTTTTAGGGTTTATCATACCTGCCAGTTCATTATAGCTTGTGTAAGAAATGTAAGGATCCAGGCCCAGAGAAGAGAAAAATTTTTATTGTGTTTTATGTATTATAATTACAAGCACATCTATTTTTTCCCTTTCTCTCTCTAGAATATTTTTTCAGTTCACCTGTAAATTCTCAGTTATTAATGTATTATTTCCTAAGAGGTTATGGGCATATACACTTAAGTGCTTTTAATGATCTATGAGTTATATTTTCGTTTTGTTTTATTTTCGGATAAATATGTATCAATTATATATTCTAATGGTTCTAATACTATATTATTTTGATTTAAAATATCACATTATTTGGATTGTTTTATGTATTATTATGCACTAAAATGGAACATTTCCTTAAGAACATTTATTAACACTAGACCCCTTAAATAATTATGAAAAATTTTAATTTTTTGAAAAAATATGAATGTCAAAACAAAACTTTAGATTAGCATCTACCATAATGATGATGTATTAATTTTGTGACACTGCTGAGAGAAACATGATGGATTGAGATGCATGTGCCTAATATTAAAAATGCTGTGTTTGCATTCTCAAGTGAATTTCGCAGCTATTTTTTGACTAGTAAATGTGGGAAATTTTTATTTTATTCTCACTAGAGAAGGAAAAAAATCTTATTTTAAAACCACTGCCACGTGGTAACTCTATGGATGATTATTTTGGAGGTTTTTTTAGAACTTCTTTGGTAAATATTAGTAGGAGTATACAAGGGAAAGAATGGGATGATTTTAAAAACCAAGGTAATTAACTTAAATAATTAGATTAGTTAATGTTAGATTACTGTAGCATGCTTCTTCTTCCCTTTCTATTTCTACTTCTTATTAACTCTGCTGTCTGTGTCTTTCCAGTTCCTGTCGAGTGGTGTTATTAATTGTGTTCTTGTTCGTAGTGTTTTTTGTTTTATTCCTACTATTCTGCACCTAAAACTGATCTACTAATTTGCTGTTTTGAACTCAGCCTTTGTCGGAATTATGGGTAACACAAGATCTTACAAACTGCTAGACTGGAATAGTTTCAATTCAGGTATTTTAATGGTCATTCAGTACTACATATGCTGACAAAAATTATGGCAGCTCAGTGAAGTTTTTAGAAGCATTCTAGATTAAATAGGTTTAATGTCAATTTAGTTATACAGATACATTATGCACTATGTATGTAATAACTTTTATAATTTCCATGGAAATGCAAATATAAAAATGTGTTAATTAAAATGAATTACTCAAAACCATAGAAATATCATAAATTATCAATGACTTAGGTGATTAACTTTCAGAGTGATAATTTTAAATTATATTTACTACATTTTGGATTGTTTTTTTATATCAGGTAAATGACAAGCATTAGTTTGCAATTAAGCAAATATTAAATATAAGTATTTAATGTTTGATGAATCTTAAAGTATATTTAAACTACATATTTAGATTTGAATAGGATATATTTAGTGTTCTATAAAATACTTTAAGTGTAACTTAGCATTTTTATATAGGTCTAGAAGTGTTCCAAAATTTGGTAACTAAGCAGATTTTGGGGGGATTAACAGCTTTCCTAAGCTTTCATCCATCCCCTTCCATATGAAAATATAATTTTTCTTTTTAAATAATTTTACATATAGATGTAGTTTGTAGCTTTTAAAGAAACCAAACTAAGATAGAGAACTTTACAGCTGATGATGTGGTTTAGAGTAAAAGGCAATTAATTTTTCTTTTTGATATAAGAGTATTTTCTTAATATAAGTTTCTAAATTTTTATATTATCTATTTTTAGAATTAAATGATAGAATCATTTTGATTCAGTATCAGAAGCTGTTATTTTGCCTAAAGAAATTTTTAGTTCTTTGTGGCAGAGAGTATATCTTATGGAAAAGCAGAAGCAATAAGGGGCTCAGGGTTTTAGATAATATCCCATAATCTTTTCAATATTGTAAACTTTTTTTGTTCTTAGGAGTTCAAAGATGTAAGTTCTGATGTAAGTAATGCATGTTTGATTGTGAAGTAACTCATGTTCATTATGCAGATTTACCTACATTCAGTCTGGTAAACAATCTGATTATGTCCAACCTTTACAGATGTAGACTGATATTAATTGGTAAATCTTTAGGGAAATTACCTGTATTTCCTATCCAAGTTTTGCCAGCATGCTGTCATTGATTAGAATTAAAATTATTATTTTTAGTGTAGTATGTTACAATTGATTTTTAGTGAGAAATTAAAAAATAACTTGCTAGATTCATTTCATGAAAGAAAGAATGTAATTTTTTTTAAACACATGGACAGACTAGCACAGTGAGAAGAGGAAAAGGCTATGTAGAAAAAGGATGTTGAATTGGGCACATATGTGTAATTATAGTGATTGAGGAGGCTGAGGTGGCAGCATTGCTTGAGCCCAGGACTTTGACACCAGCCTGGGCAACATAGTGAGACCTTGTCTCTAAAAAAATGAAAAAGAATTGGCTGAGTATGGTGATGCATGCCTGGCATCCCAGCTACTTCGGGAGCTTGAGGCAGGAGGATCACTTGAGCCCTAGGAGTTTGAGGCTGCAATGAGTTATGATCCAGCCACTGCCTGGGTGAAAGAGCAAGACCCTGTCTCTTAAAAAAGAAAAGAAAAGAAAAAAAGGATGTTGAGAGCAGATTAATCATTTATAATTTAAGGAACTGAAATCTTGTTGGAGCAAAAATGTTTAGGGTGAGGTGTGTGTTGATCAGACAATAGAATAATTTTGGCAAGTGGAAAAGGCAATAGTTAAGTCTTAGAGACATAGTTAGGACATTGTCCCATGTGAGCAGAATTATAGAGTTTGGCAAAGAGAAAAACATGGTTGAGGAAGCAGTATATCTTGCCATCATTTAAAATCATGTCAGGTAGGAAGTATATGAAGAAAAAAGGTTATAAAAAGTTTATAGAAAGGTTACATAAAGATTATAAAAGGAAATAAGTTATGGAATATTAAAAGAACATAAAATATATTTTCAGTTTAATATTCTTATAGTACTATGCTTTTGATTGAGGTATTAGAATCTTTGTGGTAATAGTACATCTTCAGAAGTAAAGCTGATTGGCCAGGCGCGGTGGCACACACCTGTAATCCTAGCACTCTGGGAGGCCGGGGCAAGGGGATTGTTCAAGGTCAGGAGTTCGAGACCAGCCTGAGCAAGAGTGAGACCCATCTCTACTGAAAATAGAAAGAAATTAGCTGGACAACTAAAAAATATATATAAAAAATTAGCCGGGCATGGTGGCTTGTACCTGTAGTCCCAGCTACTTGGGAGGCTGTAGGATTGCTTGAGCCCACGAGTTTGAGGTTGCTGTGAGCTAAGCTCACGCCACGGCACTCACTCTAGCCTGGGCAACAAAGTGAGACTCTGTCTCAAAAAAAAAAAAAAAGAAGTAAAGCTGATTTATATTAGCTTAGGAAAAATATTGATAATTCTGAAGAAAAATGTGATGTATTTTATGAATACATTTAAATAATTTGTGTTCTTTGTAATTTGGGAACATTTAGCCATTACTGTCCTATATTGTAGAAAATCAAGAAGTGACCACATTAATAAGAAAAATAATTGTTGGCACCATTTAGTTAATGCTAGAGTTATTCATTCATATTGTATTTTCTGGATTTTTGGGGCACCATGTATTTATTACATGATGCATCATCATTTTAATAATAGCCTTCCAAGAGTAAGGAGAAACACTACCATATTAAAATATACTTAATAATTATTTGACATTCTTATTTCAGAAACATTAAGGTGTGGAAAGATAGAAAAAAATGTTATATCACACAGTAACATTTTATAAAGTATAATATGTCATGCAGGCATATGCTATACAATTTATTTTGTGCCAATTTGCTAGATACTAGGGTGCAAAAATTGCTAGTCCCTGTGCCTTCATGAAGCTCATATTTTTAGAGGATAGAAAAACATTAAATGATTTACTATGTGGTGTGACATAAGATATTAAAGAGGAAGGCATAATTAACTCTGTGTAAGGGAAGTTTACAGAGGTGGTAATTCGTGAGCTCAGATTTGAAGGATGTATAGGAGAATCTTTATAGCTTTATATTTCAGTGCATTTGGACCCATGTTAATGCATACTTTTGAGTGTGGTTTTGAAACTTCCAGCATTTGCAAAATGATATTCTAGGGCAGGGGTCCTCAAACTTTTTAAACAGGGGGCCAGTTCACTGTCCCTCAGACTGTTGGAGAGTGCACACTGGGGGTCTGCTAAGCAGGACAGGCAGTAGCGGAAAAACACCGGGGTGGGGGGGGTGGGGGGGTTGCGGATAAATGTGCTAGGCGGCCCTTATGTGGCCCGCAGGCCGTAGTTTGAGGATGCCTATTCTAGGGGATACTAGGAGTAGTAGCCAGTACTCATTTGATGATGTTTACGTAGTTACTTCAGATTTACTAAGTTGTTTGCTACTAAGTACAAAATGTCTTGGTTAGTTTAGTTTCTTTTTTTCTCTGTCTCCTTTTTTGCTACTTTGCTATCTTAGTTTGTCCTTAACTACAGTTATAGAAAATATTTTTATAGAGCAGGAAGAAGGGAACACAATATCTTAACATTTATTTTAAAAATATTGCCTTATCTTATGTCTCCAGTAAGAGACATTGAGAAAAGCAAGGTGAATCTTGTTGCTAGGAAGAAGATGCAGTATTTACAGATCTTGGGTGTGACATTTCAGGAACAGGAGTGCATAGGAATAACCCCCATGGTCACATTTGCATTAGATTAGTAGATGATAGGATGGAGAATGGATTTGAAGGCAACAAGATTAGAGAGACAGGGAGACCAGTTAGTAGACTGCAGTAGTCCTGGCCAGATAAGTGACCTAGGGTTTGATAGTGATAGAAAGCTAACATTTATCAAGCACTTACTATATATTCTTCTAAGTATGTTAAAATAGGTTATTTAATCCTCAAAACAGATCTCTGAAATAGTCACTAATTCTATTTTGTAGGTAAGACAAATAAAACAGCAATTTTCTCAAGATGAATAGTTAGAAAGTGGCTGAGCCACAATTTGAACCTGAGTACTTTAGCTTTAAACCCTGTATTATATAAATAAATGAAATATTTGGAATATAAAATCAGCAAGACTTAGTAACTAGTGGAATATGGCTGATAACGCAGGCTCTGGTCAGCTTTTAGCTGAGAGAGAGAAAAATTCTCCTGCATCCCTACAAGTCTTAAAATTTCAGTTCATTATTGTGTCCTATCCTTTGGAAACTCAAGTTTATTTGAAAGTTGAATTGTAAAAAATATTTAAAGAATAAATTTTAATAGTCCTAGCTCATTATTTTTAAACACATATATCGTTTTATTTTTTTACCCTGAGTTACCACTAAAAGTGTTTCTGAATAGCTCATACATAAAATTTTTTAATCAATGATGGTCATGTGTTGTTGAAGAAAATATGTTATTCCTTCTCTGTAGAGGATGCATGTCAGCTTAGATTTGTTTTATGACGTGATGAGAGGAAATGTAGTTATATATTGGTTGGAAATAGCTTCCAAACTTAAACAGTATTTTTTTTTTTTTTTGAGACAGAGTCTCACTCTGTTGCCCAGGCTAGAGTGTCGTGGTATCAGCCTAGTTCACAGCAACCTTAAACTCATGGGCTCAAGCGATCCTCCTGCCTCAGCCTCCGGAGTAGCTGGGACTACAGCCATGCACTACCATGCCAGCTAATTTATTTTTCTATAAATTTTTAATTGGCCAATTAATTTCTTTCTATTTTTAGTAGAGATGGGGTCTCGCTCTTGCTCAGGCTGGTTTTGAACTCCTGACCTTGAGCGATCCACGCACCTCGGCTTCCCAGAGTGCTAGGATTACAGGCGTGAGCCACCGCACCTGGCCAACGTTATTTTTGAGTTGATATTTTAAGTTCTGAATTAGCAAAACAACTTATTTAAAACTGGATAACTTTTCTTTTGTTTTTGAGACTATTTTAAAGATTTAACCACTTCGGTACGAGCGTTGACTATAGTCGATAGCCACAGATGAATGCATACAGCCAAGAGTCTCAACTATAGTCCGTAGCCACAGATGAACGAGCACAGCCCAGCGTTGACTATGAGTGCCGGCTATGGGCAAGGTTTCGAGGCCGGTGAATGCCGTATCGAAGTGGTTATGTTTTAGGACAGATCATTGATTTAGGACATTTTATACTTAAGATTTTCTCAATTTTGTAATAAACTTTTGCCAAGCAAAAGTTTTCTAATTTTTAGTGGTTAAAAATTAGAAAATATTACCCTTTTTTGTTAGCCATCAGAATTATAGTTGTTTAGAAAATTCATTTTATTTTGGAAGCAAAATGAATAATTAAAACCTATAAAAATAAGTATAATTATTACTTTATAAAATATTTAGTGTTAGCAAAATGTGAGTTAGCTGATATGTAAGGAAATATTTATAGAATGCACATATCAGTTTGCTCATCTAATTTTTTTTTTTTTTTTTTAGTTTTAAGTAAAATCCTTTTATTCAGTGGTTGTTTATGGAGTGCCTACTGTTTGTTGAACACTGTGTTGGGTACTGGGAATGCCATTTTTAAACCAGGCAGACATCTAGTTTACATACCCAGTCTAGGCTAATTCTTATATTATTTTGGGGCTTGTGTGTGTATATTAGTTAAATGGAAATAGGTGGTAGGCTGTCTTGGAACTTGAGTTCTACTGATGATCTCAGTAGTTATTTTCACTCTGAGAGGTAATCATGAACAGATGTGCAAACTAGCCTAAAGAAGTTATGCAGTTTTTAGTATTTTAATAAGGTTTTCAGGAAGTAAATAGAGTTCAAGACAGCATAAATACAGCATGTGTAATATATGAGCTTTTTTTTCTTATATACTGGTATTTGGAGCAATGAATATCCAGTTACATTATATATATATATAAAGAGTTAAATTTTACAAGTAAGGAGTAGATTATGTATTTGACTTTCTTAAATTTACAGATAGTAAAAACTCCAGTTTGGTCCAACATGGATTATATCCTAGCTATCATCCTAATATTCCAAATTACTAGGTCTTGATGTTTCTTTGTATATGCACATAACTTACTTTATAATGAGAATTTTCTTCCTACTCTGGTACTGATCCCTACCCAGTTTGAGGTTATACTCAAATACTCCCTTGAACCTGAACTTTTTTATTCTGTTTCATTAGGAGAATTTTATCTTCTTCAAGAGCTAGCCAGGCATGATGGCATGTGTATGTAGTTCCAGCTACTTGGGAGGCTGAGGCAGGACTTAAGCTCAGGAATTCAAGTTCAACCTGGGCAACAGAGTGAGAAGCCATCTCTTAAAAAAAAGAAACAAAAAAAGAGGTTGTTATTATTGGGATTATTACTTTTAGGTATTTGGGAATATAGCTTTTTGTGCTGTCCATTAACAGGATAGATTATCATTATATTAAAAACCTTTATTTGATCCAACCCGACACTTTATCTTTTGTTCATTTAAAGATTTGATTGAATAACTGTCCATGTCCTTTTTCAATTTTTTTAATTGATAAACAATATTTGTGCATACTTATGGGGTTCATGTGATATTTTGTTACATGCGTAGAATGCATGATCAATTCTCAGGGTATTTAGGATATTCATCACCTGATTATTTACCATTCTTTATGTTGGGAACATTTCCAATCATCTTTTCTAGCTATTTTGAAATATACAATACACTGTTGTTAACTATAGTCACCTACTGTGCTTTCAAACCTTAGAACATTTTCTTTTTTTTCCAGCCAGATTAATTTTCCAGGGCAGAGTTATTCTGTCCCAGAGCTATATATATAAAAATAGAACAAACTTAACACTTCAGGTAGTCAGTGTTTCTTAGTACAAGTGTGTGATTGCATAAAATTTCAAAGGAATTAAGTTTAGTTATTCACATCTTTATTTTCTGATATATAAACTATCATTTTAGGAATCTTTAGCAGTTTCATTTGCACTTCAGAAACAAGATATAATGCTAAAGAGATGGCAAGATATCAAGCTGTGGCCATGCTTTAGAAAGGTAACAGTGGTAAAGATCAATTAATTCTGATGTCAAGTTTAGGGTACCATCATTGCCTTTTAAAGAGGCATCAGTGAGGCATTGATTTAGAGCTCAGTTCATGCCTACAATAAAAGGACATTAAAAGATGTGTGATATTATCTATGAAGAGTTTTGACCCATAGGAAAAAAACATAAAATAGTATGAAATATGATTTGTAAATAATTAAATTTTATTTCTCATAAAATGATATCTTTTTGTAATTATAAATAATTATATATATTATTTCAAGGAGCATGGTATTTAAAGTGAAGAAATTTTTTTCCTTAACATCTTTGAAATGTTCATTAAATGTGACCTCACATCTCAGCTGTATATCTTTCAAATAACTAAATTGTATCCAGTTTCATGTGTGGCATGTATAGTTGCAATAAATTTTAAAACTAGACTCTGTTTTGCCTCTTATATAAGTATGGTAGATCCACAATTTTGTACTTTTGTAGAGTGAATAAAATTATTCAGATTCACTAGTGTGTTTCCCATAAGAATGTAAATTAGCAGTTTTTAAACCTTAAAAATTCTATTAGGGATTAAATACTGTGATATTTCTGATTTTTATTGATAATAAGTTAGGCTGAATTGCACTTACTATTTGAAGATTCTTTAGCTCATCTCTGGCATGAGTTTAATACGGGCTTTGAAGAGAAATCTAATTTTCTTTAATATTAAATAAATTGATTAATCTTAATTTTACTTAAATAATCCCTAAATTGAATAGCCAAAAAATCTATCCTTTAGCTTCTTGCTTACAGTTGTAGATAATTATTGTTAATACAATTACCAGTTTGTGATTTAGTGCTCCCTACTGTATGCTTGCCTTGCTTTCACCTAGAATCTAGGGCCATTACTTTCTGTAACCATTTCAGTGAGCTGCCATAGTTTTCAGTCTGTACTGTCACCTGATCCAAGCATGCGCCAAAATATCCACTGTTTCTGGCTCCTGTATGCTGAATCTGCTTTGCAAACCCTTCGTTCTTTGAGCTTTTGCTTTAGCCAAAAATAAAATTTAAGAAATTCTCTGGAGTGTGGACATATGCCATTTGCTTCCTTAGCTCCCATGTTATGTAACTCTTTAGCTTTTTATTAAACTTGTAAATACTTTATTAAATACAATGATGGCATCCTCATGTGCAGTTGTGTGGCTCATGTGTCAAAATAAAGGCTGCTTGTGAATTTGTCAGAAGAATATGAATGCTCCACTTGCGCTGCATTCAGCTTTTTGTTTTTTGTTTTTTATATCAGCCACATATTCTTTCATAGTGTTTGGTTTAATTATTTGATTATTTTATGTGTTATACTAAGGTAAGTTTGATGTAAATAAACTTTGTATTCTCTGTGGTTACACGTATCTCAGGAATTATTACATACTTTCATGCTGCCCATTTCTAAGTAAATATATTAAAAACTTAAGTAGCTTCCTCTATTTATATTAATTTTAAAAACAGTGTTATGGATTACTTCCTGTAAAATTTATTTTTAAAATAATAAACCTACCATGTAGGTACTTGTACAGATACAGGAAAACCAAACATGAGAAAAATCAGTTCTTATAAAAACATAGTATACAGTTATTTGCTTTAGAAAATAATATTTTAAATTTCCAGAATGGTTCAAAAAGTAAATTGTAGGTTCTACTAGTGAATTTAAGAAAAGTTAGACTTTTTATTTCATATGATTTTTCAGGAAAATAATTATTTTCTACACTGAGAAACATTTCTGTTTGTGATATCTGTTTTTTCAAAATCATAAATACTTTGGTAGATTAGAGCAGCCACTTGAATAACAGTTTGTCTTATGATACAAAAACTCTCTTTTAGGACAGGATCATGTTAAATGGATGTTCATATTGGTCCATAAGCATGTATGTCTTAGAAGAAGAAGAGAGTATAGATTTGAAACTGTGCAGTTAATGTATACATTTCAGTTAGGAATATAAGGAGATTTTTTTAAATATATGTAGTATATGTGTAAAATTGGGCCACCTAATTGTTTCACACATTTCTTAATTCATAATATTGATTGCTAACATCATATTATAGTCTTTTCTTTTTCTCTTCCTTCATTTTATCCTGTACTTTGATCTTTTCCTCAGTTTCCTGAAGTCTACATTTCTTTGTTTCTTCTGAAAGAAAGTTTTAGGGTAGCTCTGTCTTGGATCCAAAATTTTAATTCAAGACCTGGCTGGCATCATTTGTAGTTCTGGCTTTTATCTCCTCATTTCTCCCTTTTGCCATTTTCCTCCCTGTGGAGGAAACAAAATCACATCATAGGAATGTGAGCTATAACAAGCCTCTTAACCTTTCTTTACTTTGCTGTCTTCACTACTAGTGAGTATAATTCTACTTATTCTACTTATTTTGAAAAGTATTTTTAAAATTGGGTATATACTGCAATTCAAAAATAGAAAATGTTTGGATTATTTGGTTTTTAGTTTAATAATGCCTTTTATGGGGAAAATTTACAGTAAGAGCCTAGAATCCTATTTAGAATTGATTTTTTTTCTATCTCAAATTGTTTCCAAATAGGAATTGGCCACGAAAAGAAATAAATCAGGATTTGCTAATTATAAACTGTTTCTGTTTTTAACATCTTTGTATATAAAAAGTTATGATACTTTGCGGCTGCTGTCACCAGTCGTTTGCAGCTAAATGCAAGTGATTAGTAAGTATGTGTGACAGGTGCTCCATTTGTAAAGCTCCATTACAAGCAATATTGGACTTCCCTATGGTAATAAAATACAATTCTGTAATTCTAAGCCATACATGGAATTTTATATCTGAAATTTGTCCACATGTCCTTATATATCTTAACCAAATTATTTGTATTAATCTTTTAAATGTATTTGCTTGCTCTTTTCCTTTTTGTGGATTAGCTAGTCCCTTTATTTCTTGTCATTTTGCTTTGAGACCTATGCCTCTGTAGAAGGATGGCTACAAATGGCTTTCTCTCTTTTAACATTGATGAATCTTTGCCTTGGAAAGAATCCAGAATATGGTGGGTTATATAAAATAGGTACCAGGAAATGAAATCAAAATTTAAGTTAATGGATATGACACATAAGTTGTTCACTCAGGTGAGACATAGGATATCCTCTCAGTTAAGTTTAGAAATCTGGAAACTCTGGGTCTACATTTTAAGTTGTATCTAAAAATACATTTCTGTAGATGTCCCTTAAAGTAATAGAGCAAACAGAGCTAGGTGGTTTGTTTTACAGCAATCAAGTTCAAAATGTTAAATTGTATGCTTTTGGAAAAGTATCATTTTAAAGATGTGAAGTTTAAAAATCTGTTGTAGGACAAAACTTCTTTATCTCTCATAGTATGTTTATTTTTAACATTTCTTGTTCATATAGACAATGTGCTATGTAGTAGTAAACTGATTTAAAATTTATTTTTCAGATGAACCAGAAACTCGAGATGCATGGTGGGCAGAAATCAGACAAGAAATAAAATCACATGCTAAAGCATTAGGCTGTCATGCTGTAGTGGGCTACAGTGAATCAACTAGCATCTGGTAAATGATGAAAACAACTTGATTTTCTAGACACAGTAATTTAAATTGTCATCTGAAAGGAGAAGAGTTTTATGCAAATATAAAGAAAAGAGAACAGTGCAATGGTCAAGAGTATGGGCTTTGGGGTATGTCAGATCAGGTTCATATGCCATCTTTGCCACTTAGTCACTGTGTAACTTTGGGAGAGTTACTCCTCTGAGACTCAATTTATACCTTAAAATGGAGATAATATCATGGATCAATTAACCATTTAATCTTGGGATTAATTGAGAATATAATATTGGCACACAGCAAATATTAACTTTAGGTCTATTTTACTTTAGTTTGTGACTGCTAATTCCTTTCACTGGGACCTTTGGAACCCTTGATCTGTTGTGAATTAATTGCGATGTGCCTTTAAAGTTTGTAAACTCATTCTGCTTCCTTTTACTAAGTATAACATGACTTTCTCCTGCTAACAAATCATATTATAGTCTTTTAAAGTCTTATTAAAGTATGCCAAGTTAGGAAGGGGCTTTCATACTTCTGCTTCTCAATTTCTTTTTTTCCTACCTTTCATTTGAATAACTTCTTCTAATTTAAAGTAAATGCCACTCTACTGTTCAGAGTTATATACCTTCAAAACATTCTTCTGCCTTTCTGAGTTACTACTGCTGTCCCCTCCAGTTGTATATGATTATCTCCCTTCTAGCAGCCTGGCATTATAGTTTCTCATTCTCAAGTTTTCTATCCTCACTGAACTTTCAGTGATATTTTGAACCTCATTATCACTTGAAACTGTTCCATGTTAAAATTTGAAAGCTATAAAATTTTACTCTCAGATTACAGCTTAATGTTTCTCCACCAATATCATTTGCTCATTTATAACGAGTTTGTTTTGACCCTTATCTTAACTAAGTATTTTCCGAGTTCCTTGTGTAGGTTCTGGCTTTACTTGTTTTGCCATCCTTGAACTCTACTTTCAGCCCCTTCAAAAGTTTATAATTAATATCGTCTAGAAGCTGTTTGACCTTCTGCTATATTATTTTTCTATTCTCTTTATTATGCTTAGATAATTCTTACTGTTAGATTTTCTGCTCTTGTGGTGATCATTGTTGCTAGAGAAAAATCATTAAGCTGCAGTAAGAATGGCCATTTCAGATCCATGCTATTTAATCTTCTGTGGGCCCTTTTTTTCTTTGCTGACCATGTGTTATACTCTTGAACTATTCTATTCTACTCTTGTTAACCACTAATTTTGTCATGCTTATCTTGTCTTACTCTTTGGTAGATCATTTTGCCTTGTTTATGGATGTAGTGTCACAATACTTTCAGGTCCCCTGGGGATACGGTTTTAAAAGACATAGTTCTTGCCATCAGATTTACATTCTACGTGAGCATTAGAAGTAAATTTTATGATTGTGATATACGAGAATGCATTAGGATCCCAGAGGGCTGAAAGCCAGAAGTAGGATTGCAAGAAAGTGTTACTGGAGTAACTGATGCTTGAATGGAATCTTGGAAGATGAATATGAACTATATAAATAAAGAGGTATGGGGAGAGGTTTCAAAGCTTAAAAGAGTAGCATGTGAAGTAGGCCACAGGATATATATTCAGCATGGCTGAAGACAGGTCACTGATGCAAGAGTTTACAGATGAGTCCAATTAATTTACTTAGAGTTTGAATTCATCTGATAGAAGATTTTTCCCCCATAGACCTCAAAAAATCTTTGTATTTAAATCCAGTTTTCACTAATGTTTTCTGTTCCAACTCATGCTATTTACTATTACTGGATTAAACTCTTTGAAATATACTTCTGCTCTTCTAACTCCTTGATTCAAAGTCTCCAGTGGCTCCAAGTTATTCCTTCTGGCATCCTTAGTGTCCACTAACCTGTTAAGCCTGGTCTCTCTTTATTCACTAACAGTTCAAGTGACTATTTCTTCCATGTCTCTTGGGCTTTTGTTTCATTTATACCTTGTTTTCAGTATTTCATCTCTACGTTGCTACTTTTCTTATTTGTTTTGGGTGATTTCACTCAGTAATCATGTTGATAATTTTTTAGCTTTCAAATGGGTGGTATATAAAATAAAGAATTTCAAAGAATTCTTTTAAAAATCAGTTTTCTATCATATAATGATGTAGTTTAACACATTAACTGCCATGTGAGTGATATTTAATTCACACTAGTTTTGAGCACAGGGCCTTGTGAAGCATATGTAATATATGTCTCTTTACCTTGTTGATGTTCTTATTGTTACATTAATATTGATCATGCACGGAAAACAATAAAAAATAACAAATTTTTCATTAAATTAGGATAATTTTGTTATTGAAGTTTTTATTCTATTTTGGTAATAAAATACTGAGGTCCCAAGGAAAAAAATTTTTTCTAGGGTGGCAGTCAGTATGTTAAGCTTCATTTAGTATATTTTGGATATTGTTTCAGATACCTTTATAATTATTTAAATTTAGATTAAGCTATATAAATATATATAAATTTAGATGTTTACATAGTTGTACTTTTAGAATAATTTTAACAAAGCTTTATATGCATTTAAAGAGTATTTTAATATAATTGATTAATGCTGCATTCAACAATATAGTTAATTACTGCTTATATTTTGAGACATTCTATTCTTTCCGCTTTACCGTATTTAAAAGGAAGTTATTGTCATTAATACCTTATATTTTTTGATTTTCAATTTATAAAGAATTCTGACCCTTTCCATTCTAATAAAGTTACATTATTTCTATTTTCTATCCTAGGCTTAGGAGGTAATCCCATGATATTATTTAATATTTAGTAGACTCTAATCTGAATTTAAATTGTCTTGTTATAATCATGTGATATTTAGCATTATCCAAAGTTATACTCTCTGAAAATATTAACTTGTTTGGTATTTTTCCTTTATAGTGAAGAGGTCTGCATTTTATCTGCGTCTGGCACAGCGGCTGTACTGAATCCTAGATTTCTTCAGGATGGCACCGTGGAAGGCTGTTTGGAACAGAGGTGGTCATGGCAGTCTGGCTTATTTTTAATAAGGGCAGAGAAGGGCGAGATTGACCTTTTTTCCTCAGAGCTGGGATAGTTTGTTGTAAGGGTGGCTTATAGTAGTATAGCATAGAAATCAGGACCAAGCACTTCACTGTTTTTAACTAACCCATAGTAACAGAGAAGTATCAGATTCTGTACTATATTGCACACATTGTTCCTAGTATGTTGTTAACTGAAGAATTTCAAGTATACATTTTTTGACTTTGTCACAATATAGAAATAATGTCTTTTGATTTTTCTCTTCCTCTTTTCCTTTTGTCTCACTTCCAAAAATAGAAAGAGGTCATGAAACAATTTTCATAAAGAAAATTCTTTAATTTACAAAATAATCAAAATACTGTATTATATCAAAATTATATATATCATAGAAACTTCATGGAAATTAGGTAAAATGAGCTTTACTTTTTGGTTTATTTAATTATTGTTCCCTTTAAACTTTTAAACCGTAAGCTTCCATAAATGTCAAAAATGTTTTCCATAGACAGATGAAACTATCCAATGTGTGCGCGGGCACACACAGGAGTCATCCCTTTGTATTCATGGGGTATTAGTTCCAAGACCCTTGCGGCTACCAAAATCTACAGATGGTCAAGTCCCTTATATAAAAATGATACAATATTTGCATATAACCTGTGCATATCCTCTTGTATACTTTAAATCATCCCTAGAATTATTTACAATACCTAATACAAGGCCTATGCTCATTTCATTCACATGGATTCAACATAGTATTCAGCACATGGCAAATTAAAATTTTGATTTTTGGAGCTTTGTGTGATTTATTTTTTGTTTGCAAATATTTTTGATTCATAGTTGGTTGAATCCATAGATGCCAAAGCCATGGATATGGAGAACTGACTATATATTTAAATCTATAGATATTATATATAAATATATTTAAATGCAAAAATTATGTATAAATACTAAAAATGTTTATATAAAAATGTATACTGGAAATTCTTCAATAATTGAAATTCTTCAATAAATTAGTTTGGTACTGGAGTCTACCTGGATAATATAGATTTTAATTACCCCTTACGTCACACTATGCATGTTTACTTTTTTCCTCAGTATTATTATATTAAATCTATATTAAGGAAGAAAGCACAAAAATTTTTTATCTGGTGAAATTTAGTATAAATTTGAAAGTTTCTTTATAAAAAAGAAAGATATTCTGGCTCTGGTAGTCATAAGAGGATCTTGGTTGGTTTCTTTTGTCAGTATTAAAAAGGATATTGACCGTTATAAATTCCAGAGCCTTAAAAGTCTTCATAAATAAGTGAAGGTGGGATGTTTTGAAGTATATTGAACAATTGGAATGTTCTACTAAGAAAACTGCCTTAGCCAGTGAGTTTTCCCAGTGCTGCAGTATAGTTCTCACACATCTGTAGATTTCTTTCTTAAGTAGATAGAAAGCCTAGTTTTAAAAATTACCTTTTGTATGCAGCTTGGTTATTTCTGTATTGTGACTTAGATGGATACAGTATATTCTCTTGTATGGTAGTCCAGTGCAACAGATGCTATCTCTAGTTGTTAAAAAGGAAAGTCTTTTTCTCTTTGCTATAAAGATTATTAGTGCTTACTAAAAATAATGTTGAGTATGTAGGAGAGTAGATACCATGTTTCCCCGAAAATAAGACCTACCCAGAAAATAAGCCCTAGCAGGATTTCTAAGCATTTGCACAATATAAGCCCTACCCTGAAAATAAGACCTAGTGATGGGTGTGGCCACGCAGCGCATCTGCACAACCCATGCACTTCCTCATGGAGCGGTAAAGAAGATGAGCAGCCGTTCTCATCTGCCCCAGGAGAGCTCTATTGCTCGACATGAGAGATTGGGGCCAGTGGTTCTAAAGGAAATAGAGTTGCAAGAAATTTGGGATGGAATTCAGGGTTTGGAGAGTTATGATGATGTTCCAGAAGACGACTTAACTATATTTGAATAAATGTAGATTGTTGTACCATACTTAAAAAAATAACACATCCCCTGAAAATAAGCCCTAGGTTGTCTTCTTGAGGAAAAATAAATATAAGACCCTGTCTTATTTTTGGGGAAACACAGTAGAAGAAAAAATTCCCTATGATCTCACAATTCAAGGTTAATCCCTTATGTATATTTCATATTTCAAATGCTTTCATAAATTTTAATAATTTTATATTTTTATGCCTTATGATGTTCAAATTTGTGTGAGGTGTTTAGTTAAAAGTTGCTTCAATTTTCATCCTTTTGTGCCCCCTTATCACACATTGGCTTTAAATTCAAACATGAGGTCTGCTACTTAATACTTGGTGTGACTTAGCAAGTTAATATCTCAGTTTGGTTTCAGTCTTAAGTGGAAGTTATTCAGGGTCACACAGTTCCATTTAGATGTCTAACTTCTCTGTTATTTCTAATATACCAGAATGCCATTTCCATAGTAAAAAGTAATATCTAGGAGTAATTTAATGTGATTTAGAGGGTTATTGTGAAAAGTCAGTGAAAACCTATGTATAAAGAATTTGCAGAAAGCTTGTCTCATAGTATATATAGTATGAGTTTTCCTTTCCCTTTTTAAGTTGCCTACTTGCCAAATTTCAAATTCTAATGTGTTGCTTTAGGTTAGGGACAATTGAGATCCACTTCTTTCCAGAGTCATGGAAGATGTAGCTGTGTGAAAGTCTGGAGTTCTCCATGGAGCTTTGGTCTATTTCCATCCCTATTGTCCTGACATCCTCAAATTTAGTGAATGAAAAAATGTTTGGTCAGGCGTGGTGGCTCACGCCTGTAATCCTAGCACTCTGGGAGGCTGAGGCGGGCAGATTGCTCGAGGTCAGGAGTTCGAAACCAGCCTGAGCAAGAGCGAGACCCCCGTCTCTGCTATAAATAGAAAGAAATTAATTGGCCAACTAATATATATAGAAAAAACTAGCCAGGCATGGTGGTGCATGCCTGTAGTCCCAGCTACTTGGGAGGCTGAGGCAGCAGGATTGCTTGAGCTCAGGAGTGTGAGGTTGCTGTGAGCTAGGCTGATGCCATGGCACTCACTCTAGCCTGGGCAACAAAGTGAGACTCTGTCTCAAAAAAAAAAAAAAATGTTTAATCATTTTTAAATGAATTTATAAACACCATAGTACAGCAAACATGTTACAATGAATGGTGAGATTGTGGGTGTTTCATTTGTGGTTTATGTATGATAAGTATGCCATTTATAATACAGGTGTTTTGGTTCTTAAATGTTGAAACAGTCATTGGAAATTAGAAATCTTAGAGTATGCCTAATTTAGACTTACTTATTTTTCTTTTTAAGTACTTTTTTTACATTAAATTTTTAAATGGTGTTAGGTTGTTTCGAGAAACATTATTTTCTCAGGAACTTTTTGTGGTTATATTTGTCAAGCAGTAGGAAAATGTCATTTATTTTTTAATGTTGTATCCCAAAGAAAAAAACTTTGGGATAAAAGGAGTTTTTGTCACATGTTGAATCATCAAACATATGAATTGATGCAAAATGACTTTCTACTTAGATAAGCCTTTTTTCTCATAAGAAAAATGTATGGGTGGCTCATGCCTGTATTCCTAGCACTCTGGGAGGCCAAAGTGGAGGGGATCCTTTGAGCTCTGGAGTTTGAGACCAGTCTGAGCAAGAGCAAGACCCCATCTCTACTCAAAATAGAAAGAAATTAATTGGCCAACTAAAATATATATATATATATATATATATATATATATATATATATATATATATATATATATATATATAAAAATTAGCCAGGCATGGTGGCACATGCCTGTAGTCCCAGCTACTCAGGAGGCTGAGGCAGCAGGATTGCTTGAGCCCAGGAGTTTGAGGTTGCTGTGGGCTAGGCTGATGCCTAGTGAGACTGTGTCTCAAAAAAAAGAAAAGAAAAAAAAATGTATGGTTCTGATTTCATGGTCATTTGTAATTCTTATCAGTCACAGTGGTACTGTATTCTTCTGTGGTAAAAGTTATAGAGTTTGTATACAAATACTGTGTATGTAATACCAGTTACATGTTGTGTTTGAAGAATTTATAGGATTTTCAAGAATGCTTTTTTCCCCCTTAATGTATTTATATAGGCTTGAAGAAAACTTGCCTATAGGCTGTGGATTTTGCCATATACCATATGATGAATTGAATATGCCATTTCCAGCTCATCTCACATATTGCTATAACTGTAGGAAACAAAAGGTTCCTGATGTTCTCTTTACAACTATAGACCTCCCAACAGATGCAGCAGTTATTGGAAAAGGTTGTCTTATTCAAGCAAGGTATGTTTGTGAAAACAGCCATTTAGTTTCTCTGAAAAAGTATGAGGTGTATGGATTCGTAAACCTGTTTTCAAATATCAGCTCCACTGTTTCCTGTCTATTTGTGTGATCCTGGACAAACTGGGCAGATCTATAGGAACCTTGTATTTTATTGCATGTAAAATTGGGAGGAAAAAACCTCTCTGTATAAAACTCAAGTTTATATGCAAAATAAGTTTTTAACATTTAAATTCGATAGAAATGTTTATTATTATGGGAATTATTAGCGTAACTGCCTCAGGCTAGGGATGTGACTAAGTATAGACTGCTTTAGTGGCATTAAATATGTAACACATACTAGACATTGACCATTGACCTTTTTTTCTTTTAAAGAACATTGCTATGTAGTGTTTCTTTTGCTCTTCCACTTAGCTGGTAAGAGTTCCTTTTAAATGTACTGGAGTAGGAAATCCTAAATTGTGGCAGGCATATAGGAAACAACTGTGACTGTCTTGGTCACCAACAACTGTCAGGTTACCAAATCCATTGGACATTTCTGTCCTCATCTTACTTGACATCTCAGCACACAATTGATGTGTGACAGTGAACAATTTATTATTTTTTTTCTTCTTGAAATTCGTTTGATTCACACAGTGCCACACTCTGTTTTCCTACACTTTCATACAGTTATCAGCCTCCTTGTTGACTATTCCTCATTTCTTGATCCTTGAGGGGGAGTCATGGGTTTGGACCTGTTTCTCAAAGCTCTTTCCCCTGTTGAACTCATTAACTCATGTAGATCTACATGCTATCTATATGTCTGTAACTTCCAAATTTATAACTCTAGTCAGACTCATATAACAAGCATATGAGTCTGAGTTTCAGACTCATATCCATGTCTTCATATCTCATTTTGGTGTGTCAGGCATCTCATACTTGTTTCTGGTTGAACTGATTTTCTCACCTTCTTTCTTATCATTAGCCTTTTCTATTTTAATAAGTGGTACCTTTCTCTGCCTAGTTCTTCATGCCAAATTTGGTGTTCTTTGACACTGTCCTCTTTCTGAACCTCCTCACATCAAATTCATGTTGATTTTTCTTCTAAAATATATTTCTAATCCATTTACTTATTTCCTTCTTGTGTCTAAGACCTTCCATTTGGCATTGCTTTTCTATTGCTTGAAGTATATGCGTTCATATTTCTTTTGATGGATCTGCTGGTGGTATGCTGTTTTTATTTGTCTGAAAAATGTGTTTATTTTACTTTTATCTTTAAAAAATATTTTGGGCTGGCAGTTGTTTTCTTTTAGTACATTGAAGATACTCTTTTCACCATGGCCTTCTGGCTTTCATTGCTACTGTTGAGAAATAACCGATTAGTCTAAGTACTGTTGCTTTGAAAGTAACTTTTCTGGCACAAAATACATGCTCAAATAACTTTTGTATTTTTTAATGAGTAAATTAACTTCTTTCCTCAACTATCCATCCATCATATAATCACATGCAGTTATGAAACCTAAGATTTTAAATTATATTCTCTTGTTATTTGGGTCATTATTTCATTTTTAGAGATTTTGAGGTTTTCTCTTTTTTGTTTATTGAAATATGATTTTTGGTGTAAGTTTATACAGTGACAAAAACTGGCAGAAAAGATTATTGATAAAACTTAATACGTTTATTAGAAACAAATGTTTTATTAAGCACATTTTAAGGAAGTTTTAAAAATTGAATATTTCTTAAGGTGATACCAAGAATATTGTCCACTGTCTAAATTATTTTCCTTAACAGGTTATGTCGCTTAAAAAAGAAAGCACAGGCAGAAGCAAATGCTACAGCTATCAGTAATCTCTTGCCATTTATGGAATATGAAGTGCATACTCAGCTAATGAATAAACTAAAACTGAAAGGAATGAATGCTTTGTTTGGTCTAAGAATTCAGATTACAGTGGGTGAAAATATGTTGATGGGCTTAGCGGTAAGTTTTGATGTTTTTGGCTTTGTTTTGTGATTTCTGTAGTTGTAGATTCTATTTTATGTGATTCAAAGAATCTTTTAAAAGACTTATACAAAGAAACTGACATCAAGCCTTTTAAAGGATGGGGACCTTTTTAAGAAGTGAAAAATCTAATGATAAACATTCACATATTTTAAAGGGTCTGTGATCATAATCTCAATATTTATTTCCAAAAATTACTTGTAGCTTGTTTAGTAAGTTGGCCACCATTGTTCTGGACTTTATTATTGTTCATATGTTGCTAAAATAGGGTTTCTCCATCTTGGCACAGTTGACATTGGGGTAGGACAACTCTGTTGCACGGGGCTGTCTTGTTCATTGTAGGATGTTTAGCAGCATCCCTGGCCTTTACCCACTAGATGCTAGTAGTATCTCTCTAATTGTGACAACCAAAAATGTCTTCAGACGTTGCCAAATGTCCCTTGAGAGGGTTCCAACATCCAGAAAATCCTGGGTATTGGACCGTGCACTAAAATAGTCTTTAGTTTAAAGGGCAAAATAAAGCAAAGCATGTGAGAGACACTGCCTGCTGTTGAACAGAGAAATAAGTTTCATCGTAACTGTGTACCTGTGGCCACTGATAGAAAGTCTAATAAAATATGTGTGTTTCTTAAGTGAGGATAAAATATGAGACAGGGAAAAGCTCTGTCTCAGCTTCGTGTTCATCTTGGCTTGTTTGAAAATGAGTTCTGCCTGGAAAGCTGTCAGTGGGGAAAGTCAGTGCTGCCTCTGTAAGTAGCATGGGATCCAGAAATCTAGGTGCTGTGAAATACATATTGATCCTGTGGAATCCAGTAATATGTATGGAAATCCTCTCATATTCTAGGCACTTTGCTAGCTGGGATTCTGTCTATGTCACTGGCAATTTTCAAGTTAGAATTCTTTTGCCGTCTTTCTGAGACATACATAGAAGTTTAATTTTAAGAAATTTATGGAACTTAAATTCTTTTTCTCACCATACATTTGTAGGCAAAAATGCAAAATTATTTCCTGTGTCACCTGTTATTCCTTTAAGAGCAAATATATAAATTTCTGTAAGTAGTAAATATGTCATGATAAACTGATTAGGTATCACAGTTTTCTAACAACAGAAATTTGTAATAATTATTGAAAGTAATTTTAATAAACTTGGTTTATGAAAATATTTGATACTTAGATTAACTTGGGGAAAACTGTTCATTTTAATTCAGTACTCTAAAAGTTTGCACGTTTAGTGAGGGCATAGCATAAATATGTAGTTTGGGCAGAATAGAAGACTGTAGTGATTGGTGGGTGCCTGTGAAAACTAACAGCTGCGTTCAGATTCAAAGGTTTAAAAAACATTGTGGTAACTATGCCAAATAATGATATTTCTGATGGTTGAGCGAGCCTCAGGAAACTAATTTATGACACTGGTATAATTCAAGACCTGCCTCAAATACTGCTTTTCTGATTCATACTAACCTTTTCCTTCTTGATCACTAGTGATACTAATTATAACTGTTTGACATTTTCATCTTTGTGCTTTGTTATAGTTTATGCTCTTAAACCTCAATGTCTCAGGAGTAGCTTTTGTGATAGGTAATCTCTGATGGGTGCCAACTAGGTGTCTGGCACTGTGCTATCCCAGCAGGAATGTAATATTATCTTCACTTTACAGGAGGAGAAAATGCAAGTTGTAATAGGTTGAGACTCCAGAGTGATGTGGTTACATGTGTCAGAACCTATCTGGTTCCAGAATCTGTGTTCTTAACTGTTCAGGGCTGCTGCTTCATTAATGAGTGGAAATAAGAAAGTATTAGAAATGGTGTGCTTCATATGGCTTCATATGGTACAGGTGTGGTGTGTAGCTTCTGTGATTAAGCATCAGAGACTGGGCCATAGATGCAATGATGGATACTAATGAACAAACGAGGAGAGAGCACTCCTGAAGATCAATTTTATCTACTGTGCAGACTTCATTATAGACTATCATACCCTTTCTAGGATGGGCTTTTACAAAATTGACCATCAATTAATTTCAAAAATAATAATAACAGTTCAAACAATTAAACACACAAAATAGCCATAATCAAAAGTAAATCCTCCTTTCACAGTTGTCCCCCATCTACTCTAGGTCCTCCCCCAGAAGAAACCAATCCCCGTTAACCGGTTATGTTTTTGCATGCCTTTCCAGAGACGTTCTGTGCATACACTGATGCTTACTATCTTTTTCCTACTGAGCAAAGACCACATTCCTAAATATGAAACCTTAAGGATCACTATTCTAAGATATTTTTTCTCATTATTTTCCTATTATTTTTACAAGTCTGCCACAGGTGTATATTTAGCAGCTTTACCAACTCCTGGCGGTATTCAGATTGCTGGGAAGACTCCTAATGATGGCTCATATGAACAGCATATCTCTCACATGCAGAAAAAGATAAACGACACAATTGCCAAGAACAAAGAGTTATATGAAATTAATCCTCCGGTAAGTAAGATAAACTTAACATTGTGAATATATCAGTTATTTTTTATTAGTTTGCTAGTATATTTTTTAGGTTATCTTATTTTGGATATGAAAGATTTTTTTTTAACTGCTTAAATTAGTTTACTTGTTCCTCATTTTTTCACCTGCCTTATGTCTTTGCTCAAATGGCTCCTTTTTGGGTAGACCTACTCTAACCATCCTGTTTAAAAATGATAACTCTCTTGTCTATTTTTGGTACTTCCTATCACCCTTCCTTTTATTGTTTTTTATAACTCTTGTGTGTATGTGTGTTTGTACAGATAATGTCTTTTATTTTTGTCTATTGCCTGCTATAACTAGCATAATAAAGTTCCATGAGGGCTATGTTCCTAATGCCTAAAACAGTTACTCATAGTAGTAGCCTCTTTTTTTTTTTTTTTTTTTTTTTGAGACAGAGTCTCGCTTTGTTGCCCAGGCTAGAGTGAGTGCCGTGGCGTCAGCCTAGCTCACAGCAACCTCAAACTAACTCCTGGGCTCAAGCAATCCTGCTGCCTCAGCCTCCCAAGTAGCTGGGACTACAGGCATGTGCCACCATGCCCGGCTAATTTTTTCTATATATATTAGTTGGCCAATTAATTTGTTTCTATTTATAGTAGAGACGGGGTCTCGCTCTTGCTCAGGCTGGTTTTGAACTCCTGACCTTGAGCAATCTGCCCGCCTCGGCCTCCCAGAGTGCTAGGATTACAGGCGTGAGCCACCGCGCCCGGCCAGTAGTAGCCTCTTAATAAATACTTGTTAAATGATGAACTGAATGGTTTAAAATGCTCTTTTTTTAGTAAAAAGAAAGGTTGCTCATCTGTGGTAAAAAATGTGAAGGAATATAGTTTTTCACTTATTGTTTCATTATAATTTTCCTACCAGTTATTTCCATAATCAATCAGTCATTTTACCAAGTTTTCAACAGGTATCACAGTGCTTCCTTTTCTACAGATGTTTTATAACCACAGTCTAAATTGAAAGAAAAATGTGTTGGAGTTAGAATGAAACCATTTTTTTTTTTATGAGTCCCTGATAATGAAATACTTTCACAAAGGAAAGGGTTTAGATAACATTATTATTGATGTTTTATTATATGTACTATCTAATTTTGGCTGGTCTTGTGGAGCAGTGCATCTGAATTCTTACATCAGACCTATAGCTCTTATCATTATTCTAGAAAAATTGCTGAGCTGGAGGAATTTTTAGGATATGAACTAGAACTACACTGTTCATTATGATAGACACTGGCCACATGTGGCTATTGAGCATTTGATGTGTGGCTGGTCTGAATTGAGGTGTGCTATAAGTATAAAATATACAATGCATTTTGAAGACTTAGTATGAAAAAGAATGTAAAGTAGCATGAATATTTTTATATTGACTACACATTGGAAGTTTAATCTTTTGTACATATTAAATAAAATATTTTATTAAAGTTGATTTTATTTGTTTCTTTTTACTTCATTATCTATGTGGTTTGCTTTATATTTCTGTTGAATAATGCTAACTTAGAACCTGTTTAAATTGAATAAAAATATTGATGTGTTAATATATTAATACTTGAAAAATAGATTTGATAAAAGCTCTCTATATGCCACTTTACTAACTGCTTGTTTTTATGGTACATTATTTTTATTTTTTAATTACATTTTTTTTTTTTTTGAGACAGAGTCTCACTTTGTTGCCCAGGCTAGAGTGAGTGCCGTGGCGTCAGCCTGGCTCACAATAACCTCAATCTCCGGGGCTCAGCGATCCTACTGCCTCAGCCTCCCGAGTAGCTGAGACTACAGGCATGCGCCACCATGCCCGGCTAATTTTTTGTATATATATTTTTAGTTGGTCAATTAATTTATTTCTATTTTTGGTAGAGACGGGGTCTCGCTCAGGCTGGTTTTGAACTCCTGACCTTGAGCAATCCGCCCGCCTCGGCCTCCCAAAGTGCTAGGATTACAGGCGTGAGCCACCACGCCCGGCATATTTTTTAATTACATTTTTATAGTTGAACATCTACTTACAGTGTTTATACCAGTCAGGGACAATGGTTTGTAAAGCTGCATGTTAGGGCTCTATAAATCCCTCCTGATCTCCCGCAGTAAGAATTGATTTGTTCTCTGTTATGTTCATGTTGTACGTATATGTACTTCAGTGCCTGTTACATATTATTGCACTTAGTATTTACATGTCTGTCTGTCTTTAATGTAAACCCCTTAAAGACAGGGATGTATTGATATAAGAATATGAGTTAAGTTACTTCCTTTAGTTCTTACTGAGTTGCTCGTATGTGTCACACAATTTACATTATGAAGAAGGGAGTAAATCTATGATTTTTAAAATTTCTGCGTATATGAATTTCATGTATTTCTACAAAAGGACTCATCAATTTGTGAATCTTCTAATATGTCTTTCCTTGTATCAGATACTACATCATAGTCTTTTAGCATTACATCTCAGAATTCGTTTGACAAAGTCAGTGTACAAGGTTAATTACATTACAGTTTTGTGTAGCAGTGTATGCTCACCCTGCAAATGTGGGTCAGAGTGTTCTTTCTCTTAGAAAGATAGCTTTAGCTGAAGTAAATACTTTTGTTTGAATGTTTCTCAATACATTGAAAAATATTTCTTATGTAGAGATTTAATACCACTTAATTGAACTTTATGTAGATGCAGGTATCAAAATAAGATGCAAATCTTTTAGAATAACACTACTAGTAATGAACCATCATTATGGACCTAAAATATATTAAATACCAGCCAGTTACATTTATTAGGTCCATGATCCAATGAACAGAGGCTTAATAGAATTTAAAACTACTATAAAATCCTAAAAAGAAGTGTAGTATCTAGTGGGACAAACATTGCACTGAGTCAAAAGAACTGACCTAGGCCGGACGCAGTGGCTCACTCCTGTAATACTCGCACTCTGGAAGGCTGAGGTGGGCACATCACTTTAGGTCAGGAGTTTGAGACCAGCCTGAGCAAGAGCGAAGACTCCATCTCTACTAAAAATAGAAAGGTGGCACATGCCTGTAATCCCAGCTACTCAAGAGGCTGAGGCAGAAGGATTGCTGACAAAAAAAAAGTTAGCCTGGCATGGTGGTGCATGCCTGTAGTCCCAGCTACTCAGGAGGCTGAAGCAGAAGGATCGCTTGAGCTCAGGAGTTTGAGGTTGCTGTGAGCTAGGCTGACGCCATGACCCTCTAGCCCTGGTAACAGAGCCAGACTCTGTCTCGAAAAGAAAAAAAAAAAAAAAAAGAACTGACCTAGACAGGTTCCATACTATTTTGTTTTATTTATTTTAATTTAACTTAATTTTTATTTTATTCTGACCTAGACAGGTTACACACTAGTTTTCTTTTTTATTTTACTTTATTTTTTTTTCTTGCCATTTGACTTTGCAGTAACACACTAGTTTTCAAACTCAAGCAAACTAATTTACTTCTGAATTGCAGCTCTTTCTCATTTTGTAGTTATTATAATGTACACCCTGTCAAATTTATATAAGGCAAGTTAATTTGGAGCTCCAATAAGATAAATGGATGTGAAAGTACTCTGTAGAGCATTATGCTATGAAATTGTGCAGTGGCCGTCTTTTATCTAAAGTATACACTAGCAATGAACGTTTAAAACTATCTTTTTGAAAAACTTCTACTTACAATTTTCTTGGTTTTTAAAAAGATAATTCTGTTTCACTAGCAATAGGTTATGCTTTCTGCCTTTATGCTCACATACTCACATTCTTCTGGGACTCTTTGTGGCTCACAGATACTTAGAACTTATAGTTAGCTCTGATCTTTGGCTCTGTAATAGGAAAAGTCCACTAACCCATATGGTTAGTGAACCATACATTCACCTTAAAAAGATCATTATTGTAACTACCAAAGTTTATTTAGCTTAGTAAGTTACACAGAAAGTACATACATAGTATTAATAAATATATATATGTATTCATACACATATATTTATCATATTCCAGGTTTTGCTATGTGGAGCTTTGGAAAATTACCAATGGATAAGAAGAGATATAAAAGAGTAGAATTCTTTTTGGGGGCATAAATCTTTAAATCTTTATGACCTGTTAGGACTTTTAAATGTTGAGTAGAATGTACACATAGCCAGGAGTGCTGGATTTCTGAGCTTGAAGGACTGCCAATTCCATAATCACTGTAGTGTCTTGTCTGTACACTAGATGTCAGCTTTGCCTTGTTGTTATGTCTGTGACAGTTATATATGTGTTTCAGGATTAGTATATCAGTGAAGCTGCTTTTCTAGATAAAAGGAAATTTCCATATCTTCTATAAAAGGTTAATTATAAGGTCATTCTTAAATATAGACTTCATTGAATATATGTTACAGGCTTTCTTCTCCACAGGTAGTTGTCTTTTAATATGAAAATGTAAAACCAAACAGTCTTATATGATATAAAAGCAATTGTATTTTTTTTAGGAGATATCTGAAGAAATTATAGGCTCACCCATCCCAGAACCTAGACAGCGTTCAAGACTTTTAAGATCTCAATCAGAAAGTTCTGATGAAGTTACAGAATTAGACCTTTCGCATGGGAAAAAAGATGCTTTTGTATTGGAGGTATTGTTGCATTGCACTAATTTCTTCTTAATGGTTTTAGAAGATAAGATAAACATTTTTTTTAATCAGATGCTAAATTGATTAATACTTTTATATCATTACAACTGTTATAAAAGAGATTATTATGGAAATTATAACAAACTTGAAAATATAGAACTTGTAACTTATTTTTTATTGAACACCAGATGACAGATTACAATAATGCAGATGGTTATGAAAAAAATAATGTATGGGTTGACATATTAAAGTAGTAAACCTTTGGAGTTATTTTTCTAAACTTGAATGAATTTAAGAAATTAAAGTGCTATTCTTTAATTTTCTGTAATTATTGCCTGCTTTATATGTTATATTACTATAATTATAACATTTTTGCATGTAAGATGTAATATATGCACTGTGAATTCTGAGTGTAGTGTTCTCTTACTCAATTCAGAAGATACAATCTTTCTTTATAAAAAGACACTGAGAACATTTTAGTAACTTCCCTAGAGAATAAATGTGGCACAAAAAGAGCCTCCTTCCTCACCAATCTGCTCTACCTGCCCTTCCATGTAGAATGGTCATCCTCTAAAGAGAGAGAAGATCTTCCATTTTATATTGAGGGATGAGAAAATAAATGCGGATACTCAGAAATTCAGTAAGGTACAAGTTAGGGGAGAGAGAGAGAGAGAGAAAATCAGATGCTTTGGTCTCAGTGAAGCAGGAAGCTGGTGGTAGAATTGTTTGGGGATGGACCTGGAGATTTGAAGAGTCAGGAACAGTGCCAGGGACTGTGATGAGGATGTCAGCCATGAAGAGATGTGCAAGGCCTAACTGAGGTGAGAGTGTTAATTTGTGGAAAACCCAAATTGTATGGCGTTTTGCCTTTTTTTCCCACATTCCTCTACAGTTTGAGAATGGAAAAAATGGAACTTGGCGAAAGAATATGTCAGTTCAAGGAAGTAAAAGGTTGCAGATACTGTTTAGAGCAGAGCTACTCAAGGTGTGGTGTGACTACTTGCAGCATTAACACTACCTGGCAGCTTGTGAGAAACATAAATTCTTGGGCCCCTACCTCAGACCTATTAAATGAGAATTTCAGGCTGGTGCCCAGAGATCTGTTTAACAAACTTTGCGGGTGATGCTAAGTATCAAACACGGGGTTTGATCTAAAGTATTATTGATATGTCTGATATTGGGATCCTGGCTAAGTGGAGAGGCACATGGGAATAAAGAGGCCTCAAATGTGGGCAGAGCACTGAGGGCAAGGGGCAGATTCAGTAAGGGGGGGCAAAGAGACAGGGTTATCATTGGAGAATGTGTGAGGTCCTGGGTGTGGAGCATTTTTGGGAATAGTGAGTTGCAGTATGGCCACACATGTGGGTAACTAAGGTGAAGTGAAAATGATTCTTGAAGTCATGAGGGTAATGTGAGGGAAAGCTTAGAGTCTGAGAGTCAGGACTTAGACGCCTGACGTACAGATGACTGTCAATATACATCCAGCTGGATATTTTCAGTATTTATTATTCACAATGGAATATTGTGATATAATATATATGGGATTGAGACTTAATTATTTTAGATATGTCTTTAAATTTATCACTACCTTATTTCATTGTTAGTTTTGTATTTAGTCAAAAGCATTTTTATTATACTTTATTAATTTTAACAAGTTGGGATAATGATTACTTATGGTATCTTTGTAAGTCTTCAGAAATATGCTCTCATAAAGGCTTGAGAAAAGGCTAGTTTTTTGTTTGTTTTGTTTTGTTTTAGAGATAGGGTCTCACTCTTTATCCCAGGCTAGAGTACAGTGGTACATTCATAGCTCACTGCAGCCTTGAACTCTTGAGTTCAAGCCATTCTCCTGCCTCACTCTCTGGAGTAGCTGGGACTCTAGGCACACGCCACCATGCCCAGCTAATGTTTAAATTTTGTTTTTTTGTAGAGACAAAAGTCTCGCTATGTTACCCAGGCTGGCCTCAAACCTCTGGGCTCAAGCCATCCTCTCGCCTTGCCCTCCCAAATTCCTGGGATTATAGGTGTGAGTCCCTGCATCTGGCAAGGTTAGGGTTTTTTTTTTTTTGTAAACATAGTGTATTTAAAATGTTTCATTTAGAAGTATTTGTGTTAATAATTATTACTGTGGATAAATTTACTGATGTTAGACTTTTATGTTATATGTCTTAACTTAGGGAAAAATAGCTATACTTTTTCTTGACTCTTGCATTTTCTATTTAACAAATAAAAATAATTTTTAAAAAATTTGAAATATACATTTACTACTTACATAATAGTTTTAATCTTTTTATTTTCAGATTGATGACACAGATGCCATGGAAGATGTACATTCTCTGCTTACTGATGTTCCTCCTCCTTCAGGTGAACAGAAAAAGTTACCTTGACATGAAACTAGTTTTAAATATCAATATTTTGGTTTGTAATTATTGTAGTACTAACTTTACTTTTAAAGGCTTTATCATAGCATCATGTGCTTTGCTGCTCCAAGGCTGAAAATACATAAAAGTATTTACATTAGAAGTTAGGTGGAACTGATTTTTAATCTTTTTATGTTTATACATGAAAAATACTTTGATAATTTATCAAGATGGCTTAAAGTCTCCTGAAGATATAGTTTTAGAAAAAAATAAAATTTTTACAGTAAGAACTTCATGTAATAATTGAAAAATACTATTTAACATGAAAATCAATGAAATATTATATAATTTAATTATTTATTTTGACAGGCTTTTATAGTTGTAATACAGAAATTATGCCTGGTATAAATAATTGGACATCTGAAATACAGGTAAATCCTTTATTCTTAATTTTAAGCAAGTACTACAGAAATTATTTTAATAAGTTTCATCTAAATATTTCTTTTCTTTATGACCTTATTGCAATTAAAATGTTATCCTTTTTCATACCACATTAGCTATTGTTCATTATTTGGCTATTTTATCAATTGTTACAGTATTTAGTTGAAAATAATAAAATGACATGTTGTTGTATTGCCCCACATTTAGATGTTCACTTCAGTAAGAGTAATCAGATTAAGCAGCCTTAACCTGACTAACCAAGCTCTCAATAAGAACTTTAATGATCTCTGTGAAAATTTGCTCAAGGTAGGAACCTTCTGACTAAATTTTATTTAAACCTTCTAAGAATCATTAAATTTTAAAAGTGCCTATTATTATCTTTAATACCTTACACAATTGTGGGCTGAGTTATTCTTATTTACATATCTTCTGTCATCAGGTGAGATGCGTAAGTTGTCCTCACCTCTTAACATACTATAAAAGAAATGTGGTTTAAGTTAATAGTTTGAATTTTTGAAAAATCTATATGTGTAAGTTTTAAAAACCCTATTTCTTATTTTTTGTGACTTATTGACAAATGATTACTATCTGCTTAAATATTGAAAATACATTCTTAATGTAAGAATAAACAGAAGTGGACCAATTTTGTTTTAATTTTTTTAACTTTCCATTTTCTGTAATATAATATACATTAAGAAAATCGGCATTTATAAATTTTTAAATAAAAAAGTGACATTACTAATGTTTTCTATTGTGTAGAGCTTGTATTTTAAACTGCGATCCATGATCCCGTGCTGCCTTTGCCATGTAAATTTTACAGTATCTCTGCCTGAGGATGAATTAATTCAGGTAACTAAGATTCAGTCTATTATTAAAGAAGATTTCTAGCTTGTATCTGATTTATTTTATTATAATTTTGCCATAATCGAATAACTGAAGTACATAGTTTTACCTCAGAATATTAAAAAATATATATTGGTATGATTCAGTCTATGTGTTTTTCTTTTTTCTGAATTGTAGTTATTTGAAAGTAGAATCACACATGTGTTCCAGCATGTATATAATAGGATCTGTACTCATCATGTAGGATTGCACCATTTCCCATTTTTTAGAGAAGGTTTTTGAGCTTTTCCTGAAATACCTAGATCTAGTATTTATGTTGGGCATAGCTGTAGTTAAATATCTAGGTTTATATGTAATTCTGGTTGAGGTTCTTAATCAGGAAAGGCCAATTAGCCAGTTGGTATAGGTTGTTCTGTGGTACTGAAACAGATTTGTAAGAAACTTGATTTCACAATAATTATTTTGCTAATCATACTGTTTCTATAATTCTAGGTTACAGTCACAGCAGTTGCAATAACTTTTGACAAAAATCAGGCTTTACAGACCACAAAAACACATGTTGAAAAGTCATTGCAAAGAGGTAAACCTTTGATGGATGGGAAATACAGTTTGTGTTTGTCTGTGTTACAGTTCAGTGATAAAATATGAAGGACAGGTAGATTAAATAAATGACTTGTTTCTTGAAGAGGCATTTACTGCTTTCTCTGTTCATCTTTATCAGGATAACTGTTGATAAGCATATGGGATTATTCACACATAGCTAGGTGGTATTTGACTGGTATTTACATAGGGAATGCTGCTGTTTTTTTAAACTGAGATTATAGTAATTTAGGAGTTCCTATCATAAGATCTCTGGTGAGGGAGATCCTCAAGGCATCTGAGAACATACCGATGTAGTAAGCAAAATAGTGTACATATGTATTTTTCTCAGGAAAAGTCCCATAGTATTCAGCAGATTCTAAGAGGTATCCTTAATCCATCAAATAAAATTTAGGGAGTACCATTCTTTATTTTTTTGAGACATAGTCTTGCTTTGTTGTCTGGGCTAGAGTGAGTGCCATGGTGTAAGCCTAGCATACAGCAACCTCAGACTCCTGGGTTCAAGCAATCCCCCTTCCTCAGCCTCCCAAGTAGCTGGGATTATAGGCACTCGCCTCCAAGCCCATCTAATTTTTTGTTTCGATTTTTAGTCGGCCAGCGAATTTTTTCTGTTTTTAGTAGACACAGAGTCTCACTCTTGCTTAGGCTGGTCTCGAACTGCTGACCTCAAGTGATCCTCCTGCCTCTGCCTCCCAGAGTGCTAGGATTACAGGTGTGAGCCACCGCACCCAGTCTACCATTCTTAATACATTCCAAAGAAACTCAAATTATTAGAAATTATGAAGAAAATACTCTACTTTGTAAAATTTAAATGACTTACTAGCTAAATAAAATATCCATGATTAGTCTAAACTTCTAAAAGTTGATTACATTCACATGTATGGTATTGATAACATTTGAGCATTGAATTAATGTCGGATAGATGTGTTAAATGATTTTGTGTTCACATATTTATCAAAGAAGATAAATAACTGACTTAAGTATCATAGAAACTAGTAAGGTACAAAGTGTAGGATATTAATAATTATTACTGAGCACTTACTATTTGAAAGGCACTATACTAAGTGATTAACAGGTATTAATCTTTTAAAATCTCCCTGTGTTTGATCAGGGAATGTAGCACCACTCTCACCATCATGCAGATAAAAGGTCATCATAGGAAAAACCAAGGAGAAAATAACTAGAATGAATTGGGGTGGGGAGGTGGACCTGAGAATGTGAATATGAATATATATATATGTTATCACAGATTTTTAATTTAAAAGAAAAATAATAATAGATCATTACTATTAAAATTGGTGTTTTTCTTGCCTTTCTAGCCTCTACAGATAATGAAGAACTTCTGCAGTTTCCGCTGGAACTGTGTTCAGATTCACTTCCTTCTCATCCTTTTCCACCAGCTAAAGGTTGGTTAAGTAAGGGAAAAAGCAAACACAAATTGTAGTTTCTAGTTCCTTTCACTTGCTTCTTTATTATAGGTGATCTTACGTAATCTTGAGGTGAAGATTTATCCTTCATTTCCTCATTGTATGTTTCTTCATGTTCATAAAGGGAAGAAAGTAATATTCCTCTTATTTTAATTTCTCAAGTAATTTCATCATAAATTATTCAGGTAATTTTTTCTGTGATTACTGCATTCTCATACTGCAAATGTATTAAAGTTGTATTTTCAAAGATTGAGATTTTGCAATGTAACTATTCACTCATAGTATATTTGGTATTTATATTATATCTGGTAATTTTTTTTCTAGCAGCACTCAAACTTTACAAAAATTTTTAGCTTTTCATAGACAACAGAATGCTTGTTTTTTTCTGAACATATATGGAGAAGTTTTGAGTGGGGATAGTACAAGTGATAAAGAGATAAGCTTCCTGTCTTTTGTGTGCCTAGGCTATAATTGAAGAACATTGTTATATACTTATGATTGCCCCTTAATTTAATAGTAGTAAACCTAGTTTGATCTGTGTAATCTTTGGAGAAAAGTGGGAGGTATTGTTTTCCATTTCTCATCTGATTTCACTATAATTTTTATTATAAAAAGTTTTCAAAGTTACAGTACCTTATTTTGTAGCATTACCTATTGGATAAATGTGTTTTTCCTAAATTTTTTTTATTTTGAGAAATGATGCATTTGTTATTTAAAACCAAATCAGCTATTCTAATTTTTATATTTTGTAATACAAGTGAAATTATTTTGATTCCTACTTATTTTATCTGATGCCAAATTGCGTATGATAAATAATCGTTTTATATTCACTTTGAATACATGTCTTTACTAAATCAGTGTAAGGCCTATCTATTAATATGTAGATAAATAGATCCTGTCTCACATATTGAAGGTGAAAAGTGAGCTATTTTTAGATTCTGAACTTTCCAACATGGTAATCGTGGTCCTTTTTTCTTTTTGTCATCAACTAAAATTCTAATTTAGAACTCCATAGAGAATTGTAGCATATCTCAATATCCTTGAAAGAATAGAGAAGAAAAATCAAATTCCAAGGTAATCTGAGTTCAGATTTATGAATTAAATACAGCTTTTAGAGAACAGAAAGCAGAACCATCAAGAGTCTTCCTTGAACTTACTAAATAGCAAGTAGGGTTTTTTTTCCCTTTAAACACTTACCTTATAAACAGAAACTTGTGTTGATGCAGGGTTAGTTCCAAATCACTTTCAAGTATCATTTCGTTTATCCCTACCCCTGCGATAGGAGCAAAAAAATCCCCTAAAACCTAATCAACAACAAAAGATTTGATCAATTGCTAATGTATATGAATAGATATTAGTGGGCTTGGGGTCCCATTAGCTCAATTTTACCATGTTAATACCTACTGAATTCTGCAGAAGATTAGATTTAAACTCTGTGAATTTGCTTAGACTATATTAATAACTTATAATTTCTGCAGTTGCTTTCAGAATGTTTTCAAAAGTATTTATAACCAGTGTTATGTAGTCATTCATATATTTTCTGCAAAATGATACTTTGTGAGCTAAAGAACATGAAAAGAATTTGAGTAGAACAAGTCATACTTGAACAGTATCTAAAATATTTGCAACTCATTTTAGGGAGAATGGAAAAGGGGCCAAGAAGTAGAGTAAAAATGCAACAGACTTGAGTTTTTCTCTCAGTTCTGCTACTGATAAGTGAGAACTTGGATCAATTCCTTACCCTCTATAAGCCTCAGTTCCTCACATATAAAAAAGGGTTAGGATTCCTACAGGCCTATAAAATTCTGTGATTCTTTGGGTTTTGCACAGTTTATGGTTCTTCAATATTAACATATTCATATTATTAGAAAAGTAAATCAGAAGCTAAACTAGTGCTTGATGTCATGCTGACCTTCTTAATTTAAATGTTTCCAAGTAACTTCTAATCAGTTAAACCAATAATTTTCAAATTCTGCTCCTTCAAACTGTAGGGGTTTGTCATAGGCGCCTCATGGTCTTCCAGGAGGCAGGGTGGGAGGGAGCAGAGAGGGGTGGGTAAGTGAGAGGATAGCTTTCTGTATCCCTTACTTCTGAATCAGATCAGCTTCAATTCAGTGTGTTTTTACCTATTGGTCTTCCATATATGGTTTTACTTGAAAAAAGGGTTTCAAAAGATTTGAAAACCACTAAATCAGATCATGCTACCTTTATCATTGTCATGTTCATCATAATTATCAGTATCATCACATTTAGTACTAATATATGTAAAATGTTTTATAGTAAGTGCTTAATTGTAAAAATTATGTGATTTTCCTTGAATATTACATTTTAAAATCATCAGTCCACACTTAAAAGTGTATATGTACCTTTTTGTAGATAATTCTGTGGTTTTGTAAATTGTGGTTGATGTTGCATGCTTATTTATTGTCTTTGCTTCCTCAAGTCTTTTCAGAAGGACATGAGTTAAATGTATATTTAGAAGTTATCTCAAAATATTTTGGAAAATTTGAGGGTAAGATGGATTTTGCAAAGTCCTGAAGAATATAGTAATAGAGTTTTGTAACATTAATATGAATGGAATAAATGAATGTTCTGACATGACAGAAGGCTTGGAATAGAGGATAGAAATATCTGGAAAAATTTAAGCATAGCAAATTAGAGGAAATAGAAGAGAGAAAGATAAGAGTGTTAGGAATAAATGCTCAAAAGACTTGTCTGTTTATATGCAGCAAGAGGCTTAAAAGTCAATTACTAATATTGATAAATAAATATATAGTTTTTATAATTTAAGTAGTGAGCTAAGCAATAGTTTTTCCTTTAATTTTAATAACTTTGAATTCTAGTTTATATTTCATGTTCTTACCACAAATAGAATGATGTGTTAAAATTTTTTATTTCTTTTTATGTTAACAGGGAGAGTAGTTTCAAGAGCTAAGCATAGTATGTTTATTAATACTTCCATCTTTTCACTTGTAGATAAACCTTTCATTATCTTTTTGTATTATTGAAAATGGGTGAATGTCACGTGAAGAAATGATGCTCCAGTTATATGTATCCTAATTCACTGTGTAGAGTAAGCCTGGGCCTGAATTGTCCATCCATGTTCAATTTGTTCTTTCCATTGTTTATTTATATTTGGTTTTATTTTTGTTTTTCAAGGTAACAAAATAGTTTGATATATGTCTCAAATTTATGGTTGATTTGTTGTTACCTTGCTAGTTGTCTTGATTTTTCTGATTTGAAATGTTAACAGGTGCTGAGCTTAAATAATTTCTTAAAGGATATTATCATGTGAAGGCCATCAAAATTCTTTGATGAATAGGGGAATATAGATGATGTGGCATCAACATAAACTATATATCTTCATATGAGGCTGTGTTGTGAGAAAAAGATGACGACAGTAAATTTTTTATACCGTTTTCATAATTTTTTTTCTTCATTATTGATATCCACACCTCAGTTTTTTTCTGAAATGGTTTTCAAGAGACTTTAAAAATGATAGGTACAGAAAAAAGAAGAAAATATATTAATAGTAAAAATAGGGCATGTAGATGAGAAGCAAAAATAAATCAATAAGATTTTTCTCATAGACTGCAGTTGATCTCAAGAATTTATGAGGCCGGGTGCGGTGGCTCACGCCTGTAATCCTAGCTCTCTGGGAGGCCGAGGCGGGCGGATTGCTCAAGGTCAGGAGTTCAAAACCAGCCTGAGCAAGAGCAAGACCCCGTCTCTACTATAAATAGAAAGAAACTAATTGGCCAACTGATATATATATAAAAAAATTAGCCGGGCATGGTGGCGCATGCCTGTAGTCCCAGCTACTCGGGAGGCTGAGGCAGGAGGATCGCTTGAGCCCAGGAGATTGAGGTTGCTGTGAGCTAGGCTGATGCCACGGCACTCACTCTAGCCTGGGCAACAAAGCGAGACTCTGGCTCAAAAAAAAAAAAAAAAAAAAAAAAAAAAAAAAAAGAATTTATGCATATAATTTTTGTAAAAGGTTAACATTACTTTAGATAAACATCTAAGGGTCTAAATATCTAAAGACCTAAATCTAGAGATATTAATTACCATATTAATAGGGCTTAAGAAATTAGACAAGTGTGTGTGAATCATATACCACTTTAAATATATTGCAAATACTTTATATATCTATAGTAGGGTAATAGTTTTTATTAAAATACTGATAGGCTAAAGCTTTAAAAAAGTTTGATTTAGGCTAATTTTATTTTTTATATACTATTGAATGAAACTGTATCTAGAATTTATTTTTGTATATCCGCCTTGTTTCCTGCTTTCATTTTGCTTTGTACTAGGGGTAATTTCCTCATGATCAGTGGCATAAGCTATAGGCTGGCAGGACTACACTTTTCATTACATTGGCTGCTGACTAATGTGGCAAGCATTGGTTAAAATCTGGATTTCAATATAAAAGAATATAAGTTGGCTTATACTTGCCAATATTGTACTCCAATCCACATCAGAAGTTTGTTTGTTTTTTGAAGACAGGGTTTCACTCTGTTACCCTGGCTAGAGTGCAGTGGCATCATCATAGCTCACTGCAGCCTCAAACTCCTGGACTCAAGCAATCCTTCTGCTGCAGCCTCCTGAATAGCTGGGACTACAGGTGCGCACCACCATTCCCCATTAATTTTTCTATTTTTATAGAGACAAAAATCTCACACTTGCCCAGGCTGGTCTCAAACTCCTAACCTCAGGCAGTTCTCCTGTCTTGGCTTCACATCAGAAGTTTTTATCTTTATTTTTATTGTAGGCTATAAGAGTTACTTCTTTGTTGTTGTTGTTAAACCAAAATTGATTTTAAAAGATAGTTTAACTGTTTCAATTTAATGACTTGCCTAACATTATTTTAAACTAGCAATAATAATAGAAATATAAATTTGTAAAAATTATAAAAGTTAGCTTTTATTTTTCCTGCCAACTAATGGTTTGAATTCTTACAACTATATATAATTCTTTGTACTAACTAAAAGTATCTTTATATATTAACAGTCCATTGCATGGATTGTTTCTATTTTTTTTAAATACATTTTGTCACTGTGACAAAATAGAAACAACAATTAAAAACTGTTAAAATTCTCCATGTTATTGGATGGCCAAATAGTTAATGGCAGGTCCTGAAAAGAGAAAAGTGCTGAGAGGGGAAGAGAATGAGGAAAATCAAAACAATATAGAGGAAAATGTGTGAAAAACTCATCCAAGAAATGGGAAGGAATGAAGGAAAGAGAATTGTTGGAAAAGCAGGGATAAAGAATTTTTATCTCTGTAGCTTCCTCAAGGCAGCTTGAGGATAGTGAAATCCAGAGTCAGAGGAAGAAGGAATAAAAAGCAGAGAAAAATTAAATTGGGTTACTGACAGAAAAGAGAGATTATTTGAAAAAGATATTTTATTTATATATATGTATGTATATATGTAATTTGGATATATTGTTTGGAAAAGAAAAAGAAAAGAAGATATAAAGGATAGGAGTAAGAAGAGTGGATGGCTGGAAATGGACGCAGGAAAACGCAAAAAGGGAATTGAAGGAGAAAGACAAGGTGTACACCTAATGTTGTATACCTTTAGTTGGGAATTTAAATGACCCAAACAGAGAAGTTAATTGTCTTTGTCATCTAGTATATATTACCTGTGGATTGCAGCTGAATTTTTCCCTTAAGAACTATCCAAATTAAGGCTATTTCTGTCTTTCTGTATGCCTTAATAATTGATAACTATAATATCACAATTTCACTGTCAGTCTATCAATGTTTGAATACCATTTACTGAATGTTTATATACATTTGACTCAGTCATTAAGGCAGATTTTATACCTATAGGGCATAACTAATCAACAAATTATTGATTGATGGAAATGCCTAAAGGAACATAAAACCCAGTTTTGATCATAATAACTTAAAACTGGGAATGTTTAAATAGGAAAATAAAACATAAATTCTAAAGACTCCAGATTGCATACATTTTAATTTGCCAGAGAATCTATATTTTAATCTGCCATAGGATCTTATCCAAATTCTTAGGAATGTTTTCAGTTTCAGTAATTTTTTAAAGATGTACAGGTAAGATTGTCTCAAATATTTTTTAATTATCCAGAGCAAAAATGATAGAAAGTGAATTAGATAGTCAAAAGAGGTAGTGATCAGTGTACAACTTTATTACAGCTGTCTTAGTCCATTTGTGCTATGACAGAATACCTGAGACTATGTAGTTTATACAGACCAGAAATGTATTGGCTTTTAGTTCTGAAGGCTGAGAGGTCCAGTATCAAGTTACTGGCATCCGGTGAGGGTGTTTGCTGTGTCATTACATGGCAGAGGGCAAAAAGAGAGCAAGAGAGGGTCGAACTCACTCTTTTATAATGGCACCAATCCCACCCATGGGGAGAGAGCCCTCTTAGCCTAATAACCTCTGGAAGGCCCCATCTCTTAATACTGTTACAATGGCAATTAAATTCAACATGAGTTTTGGAACATACATTCAAACCATAGCAACAACTAACCAATACCATTGTTATTGGTTATGACAAATTATTTAGGAGAATGGAAGAGTCTCAAACTTTAGAAGCATTGGAGAATGCAAAATTGAGAGAGAAACAGTCCTTCTTTTTTTATCAATATGTTCATTTCCACTAAACTGCTTTTAACCTGTCTTAGTTTCCCTCTCCACACCACTAGACACAGGGCTTGTTAAATATTGCTAGAGTGCACTAAGAGAATAATAAATCTGTAGTCCTGTTTCCTTTGCTAGGTTTCTAGTGTTGTTTATTTGGGGATACCAGAGTTATCACTTAATGGTGACTTAAAAAAAACAAAAACCAAAATCTCTTGTCTTACATGGGAAAGCAAATCGTAAGAGAAGTGGACTGCTCCACTGAGACTCTGTTTGCAGCTAGAAGGGGGATCTAACATAGGAAGTGTTTGTTTGAAACCCTTCTACATAGATATATAAATAGCATAAAACTGAGCATTAACTCCTCAATAAAGCCTGAAAGACTTCTAGTGAGATTACTACCCTTGATTAATGAAATCTGTTGTCCTTTGTTTAGTACTGGCCTAGAAATTGCGTGTTCTTTTGTTTATTTCTTTTTAACCAAAACTACCAGTTTGTCAGTGAGCCAGGCTACTTATATCCATAGTGCCTTCTCTTTTGAAAAGCCCCTTTGTTACCTGGCAAGCCAGACGTAGTCAGGAGAAGCAGAGGCACTGAGAGTGGGAGGTCATTAGACATTTGAGGTATTCAAACCAGTTTGAGGTGCCATTGTTCATCTGTTACCAGGACCAAATGGCCTTTTGGACCTCCCGGACCTTTTTCTCTGCGAGAAAAATTAAGATCATAGCAAGTATGTTAAAAGAGGAACCTGCTTTTCTTCATTGTGATAAAAAATCATCTCTCTCAACCTGTCTCTAAAGAATATCTCCAAAAACTGTATTTTAAAATTTTAATTCAGATGTGTTCATATTTGAGGGCAGGAAATAAACATTTTCCTTCTCTCTTTTTTCCCTCCTCCCTACTTTTCCTTTTTGGAGGAAAACTAATAAATGCAGATAGTGAAAACTTAAAATATGACAAAAATCATATAGCCAAAATAATGTTCTCTTTTCCCTTTATTTCCTTTCCCAAGAGGCAAGTACTTTTATTAATAACAGCTTATTGTCTGTCTTTGCAAAGATATCCTGTTTACCCTTTTTTAAAAACACAAATATTTTATAGATCATTGTATACCTTGTTTTTTCCACTTGGTATGGCTTAGAGATGGGAGCAGATACTACATGTTTAAGTAAGCTCTTTCTGTATACATTTGCCATTAAATTATATGCAGTTACTACTAGGGAATTCCATATTATTCAGATAATATTGAGGTACAGAAGAGAATGTCACTTTAGTGATTTTCAGAAGTTTTTTTAGCCATTTGCCCTTCCCCTCCATTTTCAAAAATTTCACAGAATTCTTAATGCCAACTATACTTTCTATAATTGCAAACCCATAAAATCTATATTTCACAAGACACATGAGAGCCCCAGGACCCTCTTGGGATGTGTAAGCCTGGGGTAGGCCAAGTGTTGTTCCAGTCTCTGCTTTGAGTCTGTTTCTTTGCTGAACTGTCCCTAATCTGGAAAGCCTCAGAATATAAGGTTTGTTCTGGTCTTTCTATAGATTCCATCTCTTCCTGGACTTCCAAAGTTCCCCAGGATTCTGAATCAGGAGAACTCTTCCTATTTAGATGTACAGTCTGTGGGCATGATGGTCAGGGCATATCCCCGGCATAGTACTCTCACAGGCTCTTTGTGGCCCCCACCTCGTGATCTCATTTATTCATCAGCACTCAGGAATGTCAACCATTGTACACTTTCCAATATTAGCTAGTAGTCACTTGCTTTATAAAAATGACAAGGGGTGGAGGAAGATGCATCCATTGCACCCAATAAGCAGAAACATTATGTACAGTAATGTTTTTGAAAATTGAAAAGTTTAACTTATTAATTTAAGAATCTTAGCAAAAAATCAACACATTAGAGATTAATATATTTAATTAGTTTATATATATTTTTAAAAACTGACCTAAATTATTATCAGTGTTTTCTATGAGTTATTTCTAAATTGGCAACACTATTCTTTCAGTTATAAAATTCTTTGAAACAAAAATTCCAATATGCTAGTGTGGGTAGATCATGAACATTGAAACTAGATTATGAAGTTTTTTATAGTGATGCTTAAATTTATATAATACCTTAAATATCCGTAATTAACATAAAACAACAGGGAAAATTCATTATGCTACTTTGATGGGATTACAGGAGGGATCTTAGTTTGGGATTCCTCGTTATTTCTGTGGCGATCAGTCACTTTTTAGTTCCACAAAGTCTTGATACCACTAGAGGGAGCTGTTGGTAGTGAAATACTTGAATGAAGAGGTTGGCGGTGAGGAGGGTTAAGCTTGTGTTGATCTGTGAAACATTAATCATTACCTTGTCTCTAATTTTTAATCTTACTGGCTCTTACCCCCCAACAAACATTTCCTTTCCATGTTTCATTAAAGATATTTTTCCCAACACACTGACTCTTTTCTCTGCCTAGTCTTCTCATCCTGCTTTCATCCTAACATTTGTTACCATGTTTACATTTTCTTGTGACTATAAAGTTTCTGAAACTCTTTTTATGGTGTAGTAAGCAAGTAGTCTTCCTTGGCATGATATTTATGAATTCAGCTAGTTTTCATATATCAATGGAAATTGCATTTTTAAACCTACATACTTCTATTTGGTTTGCTTTTTATAATGAAGCCATAAAGATTTCCTCCTATTCTGGCTTATAGAAGGTATTAACAACCAACAAAGAAGATGGCTTGTACTTAGCATCCAAGCTAATGTTGTTCATATTGTCTTATTAGAACACCTGGAGAGTGCAAGTGCTAACTCAGGTATACCAGCTGCACAGAGAGGTGAGTTTGTCTAATTAAGCAAATAGTCACCAAAGGTGTGAAATTCTAGTTCGGTGATGCATAAGATTACAGAAATCGAAGAAATGCACTGGACAGTGGAATAGACACCAAAATGTGGCTTTATTATAGGTAGAATGTGTTTTTTATAAAAACATTAAACTGATATTTAAGTATTTTAGCATTTTAACTAGTTTCCCAGTTTCTAGAAATAAAATTTTACCTCTTAACATTTTAACTTAGCAGTAGTAAAAGTTACTGTTTTTAAAAGGGGAACTTGTCAGGCTCACACTTGCACCAACTTTTATATTATCACAGGCTTTGTTGCCAAAAATCAGACACGGAAACAAAATATTGACAAAAATGACCCTTTGGTTTTCCTATTACTATGATGGAAAGAAGATACTTTAATAACAGATAAGTCAGCTAGTGATTTTTTTAAAATGTATTCTTCAACATTTGATTCTCATTTTTATTTTTTATTTTAGGGTAAAAATAGGGAAGGGAATTATTCACAAAGTTGGGAATGTAAATTAAAGTTCTAAAATAGAAACAACTAGAATGTTGTAAATTTAAAAGAATGGGGAATAAAGTTAGTTAAAGCACAGTTTGTGGTCCTTTCATTGATCTTTATGCTAGACCTCACTTAAACCCTCCCTGAGAGACCACACAGTTGTAACATCACCAAAAACGCTCAGCCGGATAATTGGAAACTTGGTTTTGGACAAATCAGTGTCTAAAGCTTGACTCTTTACTGACTTATCTCTTATCTGACTTGAAAAGGACCATTCTTTTTCTAAGTTACAGTTAAATTACATCATCGGAAGGAGTGTTAAGACGAGTAAGAGACGTCATCCATATTTTTTCTTTGTTTTTTCTTTTGTTTTCTGTCTGTGTTTTCAGCAACGTCAGTTGATTACAGTTCCTTTGCAGACAGATGCAGCAGCTGGATAGAGCTCATTAAACTGAAAGCTCAGACCATAAGGCGTGGATCAATTAAGACAAGTAGGCGGATGTTTCTACCACATTATGATGATCTGAGAAGCATATCCCTGATTTCCCAGTGGTGAAGGCTAGACCTTACTACCCAGTAATGACATTGCCAATCCATCATGTATTGGAGTGTGAAAGCTGCAGAGTCTAACGGCTGTTTAGGAAAAGTTATTGAAAGGCCTTTAGATTTATTAATTTTAACAATAGAATTGTGTTTTTAAAATATTACTTTTTGTGAAGGTATTCTTAAAAGTATATAAATAGATATTATATCCTTCTAGATGAAAGGAAATTACCAGCTCTCTTATTGAAGAGACATTCTTCCAGGACCCAAGGTACTATTTAGTATGTGGCATCTGTCAGCTTAATAAGTGTGATATTCAGAGGGCTAAATGAGTAAAGTATTTCTGGAGAAAAAGTAGTTAACTTTTATCTTACTTTTAGAATGAGGATCATTACTTATATGTTTTTTATCTGTGTTTTGGTAGATTTTGAGGTAAATATATTTGAGTGAAATAGTTTATATTATAATACATTAAAAGGGAAAGAACGGCATTTTAGAGGAAAGAGAACATAGGATATGAGACCAGACAGATCTGGCTTTGAATCCTAGAAGTGCTATTTTAATAGCTGTGTGACCTTGGGCAAACGATTTAACTTTTCTAAAATGCAGTTCCCTCATGCGCAAAATGGGCATGATAATAACCTATGTTGCTGGTTGTTGCAAGGATTAGAGATAAGTATATATATGTATGTATATATATGTCTGGCTTATGGTAGTTATTTATTAAGTGGTAGCTATTATTTGTCACTTTATAAACAATCATCTCTTAGATAGCCAAGGTCATTTGTTAAGTTTTTTAAATTTTGAATTTTTTTAATCAAAAAGGTTTGGAAAAGAAATATATTACAAGTAGTTAACATAAGGTTTATCTACAAGTTGACAATGATGAAGTTGTCTGAAAAAGATGGAAAAACTATACTGGGAAATATAACAACTTTCACACTCTCCTTGTAATAATTTGTTCTTACAGCAGATAATTTTAATGCTCTGCCGCTTTTTCTTTTTCTTCACTTTATAACCGATCATTGTGTGTGTAGCTATACTGCATCAACATTTTCTTTTGCAGGAATGCCATTTTTCTTCCAAACGAATTCCATTCCAGCATTTCCTCTCTCTTTTTTCTTTTTTTCTTTCTCTCTCTTTTTTAATTGCATGCAGTGCATGATAATTTCTTTTCTTTCATTACATGGCTTAGCCTCACAGACAGCTGAATGTTGTCACCACTTATCTGGAAACCTTAGGGAATAATCGAGTTACCAGCATCTGTTCTTAATGTTTTCTCCTTTTTCTCCAATTTTAGCTGTGACAGTTGAAAAAGCAAGTCCAATGGGTGAAGGAAATTTCCGGAATCGTTCTGCTCCACCTTGTGCAAATTCCACAGTTGGGGTTGTTAAGATGACACCTCTTTCTTTCATTCCTGGAGCAAAAATAACTAAATATCTTGGGATAATCAACATGTTTTTTATTCGAGAAACCACTTCTCTTCGTGAGGTAATTTTACAGAAGTTATTTCATTGGTTTTTTTGCTTTTTCTGCGATTGAAGAGTTAGTAACAAAACCAAACAAGTTCCATATTGTTATTTTTTGCCAAGATAACTTTCATATATATGTTTATATTTTATTTATATTTTAATAATATGTCTAAATTGATTCTAGATTAGATATATTTCATGTAACAGCTGGTATTATCACAAGAGTCGTGTTAGGTTTAAACCTATTTATTGTTAGAAATCCTAGCTCCTCATCACATAGTAAATAAAACAAATAAATACCTGTGTTTGAATAGAGGCTTAAAACAGTCCTGAAAGAACACTTAGTTTTATTAGTAGTTATTTGCCTGGGATATATTTAATAGCAATTTTTAAGGAATCACATTTAGAAATAGTAGGGAACTATATTATATGTATATGTCTATGGAGATATTATATATAATTTAGCTCTGCTGTTTCTTCTAAAAGGAATGAGGCTGCTTATTTTTCACTCTCTCCAATAATATATGAGAATGCCATTAAATTCTTATCTCACACTGGGTATCATTAAACTTTAATTTGTTTGTTAAATAGCATAAATAACATAAGTTGTAATATTTTACTTGATGTGGTTAAAGTTCAGAATCAGATTCAGTTCATTATAATTTTTGTAACAGGAATTTATACTCAAGAAAAAACAAAATTATATTTTGTTTTATGGATTAGGACTGAGAGCAAATAAATATTGTGAATAAGGAAATTTTTTAATTACTGAGGTATAAAACCAAATAATCTCTTGAAATTTACTTTAGCAGCAGTTTATATTTTTTAAGTGTGTTCATTATAAAGAAGAATTAATTGTGCCCTTTTCCCCGTTGTTTTACCAGCAGTGTTTCTGTGCTTTCTTAGAAATAATAGGCTGCACACTGTCTTTAATATCATGCTCACTGTCCTACACCCAGCATACTGCCTGGCACAAAGTAAATGCAATTCATTTTTCTATAAATGAATAAATGACTCCTGACAGATTAATAAATTAGATGGATGTTTCCTTTAAGATAAATTAGTTTTTAAAGCATATTCTAATTATGTTGATATGAAGAATAAACTATCAAGATATTCTCAAAAACCTTTTAATAGAGAATGAAAATAGATAACTGCTAAGACCATTTAAGTTTGACAAAGAAGGTTTAGTATAAGAAACTGGCATAGATTATGGATTAACCTTTTACAGTTGCTCCTGGTAGCACATGATTATTGCACTGTTTTGAATCCATTAAATTTTATTTTCTAAGTTTTCTCTACTGTTTAAGACCCCATACTTCAAAATATTCCTTCATGGTAGATTTCTCTTTAAGAGAGACTTGTACTATTAACTGGTATGGCACGATATCCCAAATTGTCTGATGAGTAATTTTTTTTACAGTCTATTAATATTTTCAAAATTAACCCTCTGAAGCGACTCTGTCATTACAATCTCTTGATTTAATGGGGAGAAGGAAACTGATAAAAAAAATATATTGAACTATTATTGAGTTGTTGGCAGGATGAAACAATTCTCTTAATTCTTTAATTACAAAAAGAGATACCTTTACAAGACTATATGTAGGATGCTCTGGCATTTAGAAAGATGTAATCTAAATGGTTTTCTCACACCGCATTTTGTTTTTTCTTTAACTTCCAGTTTAAAGTTGGTAAATTTCTCCTACACTATAATTAACCTCCAACAGAATTTGTAGAAACTTAGGTTGAAAAACATTTTAAGTTACTGACTAGCCTTCAATTTCTATTTTGCCTCTTTTTGAACATGGAAAAAGTTCCCTAATCTACTAGATTTTATTCTCTAACAATTATGTATGAAATACTTAGGAGCATCTGTTGAACTAAGTGTTAATGTTTAGTTGTGTGCAAAACAGATGCACTTCCTGACCTGGTGGAGTTTACAGTCTAGTGGAACTGAACAAATAATCATATAACTAGTACATACTTAACTAGTATAACTACTAGTGAGAGTAAGTGCTATAAAGAAGTCAGACAGAAGTGATCACAGAATATAACTGGGGAGCTTAATTTACGTTTCAAAGTCAGCAAAAGTATCTCTGAAGTTTTGTATGAGTTGGGACCTACAGGATGGAATAAGAGCTGTACTGTTTGAAAACTGAGTAGAGTCTTCAGGAACAACATGTGCAATGACTCTGAGGCAGGAAAAGTGCTCATACATTTGAGAAACTGAAAAAAAGGCAAGTGTGACTGGAACATGGTTCAGAATGAGATGTATAGATAGCAGAGAAGTTTAGTTATATTAACCATCAATTTATTTTAACAGTGATGAGCATGATTTGATAGAGATGTTAAAAATGAAGGCACAATGTATTTGAATTACTTCTCTGCCATTTACTTATTAGCTGTGCGATCTTAGCTGGTCATGGGCAACTTAAAAATGCTCTGAGCTTCAGTTTCATCATCCTGTAAAGTAGGTATAGTAAATCCCTGCCCAGAGGTGTTCAGTTAAGCTGTGGTCCCCAACCCTTGGGCCAGGACCATTACTGGTCGGCGGGATGTTAGGAACTGGGCCAAAGAGCAGGAGGTAAGCAGCGGGCACGTGAGCAAAGCTTCATCTGTGTTTACAGCTGCTCCCCATCACTCACCAACCACCCCTCCAACTCCCTTCCCCCAAGTCTGTGGAAAAACTGTCTGCCATGAAACCAGTCCCTGGTGCCAAAAAGGTTGGGGACCACTGCAGTAAAGGTTTGCTTATTCATTCATGCAATAAATCCCCATTATGAAGGAAATTTAAACTATCATCATTATATTAAAATAATGTAGGATGTTTTAATGTATATTCTTTGACATTTTGTATGCATTCCGATATACATAAATATATCATACAGTTTTCTTGTGCATTATTATTTAGGAAGGAGGAGTCAGTGGTTTTCTCCATGCTTTTATTGCTGAAGTGTTTGCCATGGTGAGAGCTCATGTTGCTGCATTAGGAGGGAATGCTGTTGTCTCCTACATAATGAAGCAGTGTGTCTTCATGGAGAATCCAAATAAAAACCAGGTGAGATGCAGTTAAAAATCTCTGACTGAGGGGAACTTGAGAATTTCTTTCATGACCTCCCACCCCTAACCCACTCCAGAAGAGAATTTCTCTTTAGGGCTCTTTGATTCTAGATGCTTAAAACATGTTTTAATGCATTTATTACTAACTGTGGTCATATATAGCTCAGATGCTATTTTCACATCACAGATAGGACTACTATTATTCTTAACCACTTCTGGAATTTCTTCTCCCGAGTTACTATTTCCACCATCTTTTTGGTGGGTATTTGGAATACATGATGGCTTACTGAGGAGAGCTAAAGACACCCTTTAGTTTGGACTATGATGCTGTCCATTTTTAACTGCCTTGCTGCTGAAGAGTATATCTGATGGGGCCACACTGCTGGTTTATTTGTAATAAGTAATATAATTCTCTTAATGGTGATAAAAGAGATACTGTTAGGTTAAATTTTAGAATAAACTTCTTTCATTGGTTTTGAGTTAAGACAATAACTCACTTAAAATTGTTAAAGATTTCCTTAAAAAATTAAACAACTTCGTTAATAATACGAGATATCATAAAGGCAGCACTTTCCGACTTGCTTCTGTTGGCACAAATCAAAAATCTTATTGTTTGTATGGCATGCTGTGGTAAGTAGAAGAAGCTGCTTGTGGCTGGTGGTAATTGACCCCAGGTTTCTGGCCCAAGGGGCTGCCCTGGGTTGGGGAGGGGTGTGGATTGAGATCACTGTCTTGTGTACACAGAGTTTAGGAAGCTCTAATATAGGCTGGCAGCTCATTTGAACAGGAGTAAGAATGAATAGATGTGTATATGTATATATTTTGCTCCCAGCTTTATATCAGATAATTGTAAGTGAAGACAAATCATTTAAAGTCTTAAAGTACTATTGTTTTTTCATCGATAAAATTATCTTAAAGTGAGATGTTATCATAAAAATGTAAGCAGTTTGAAAAGACATTATGGAAATTCAAAATGGTTTTAGCTTTATTTATTTATTTTTAAGAGTTGGGGTCTTACTATGTTGCCCAGAATGGACTCCAACTCTTGGGCTCAAGTGATTCTTCTGCCTCAGCCTCCTAAGTAGCTGGGCCTACCAGCACATACCACCACATCTGGCTAGTTTAGCTTTATTTTGGAATCAGTGAGTTTAATAAACTTTCATCAGAAGGGTACTTCATTTACTAAATCCTTTTCAGCTTTTTTTGATAGACATTTTTGTTACTCAGAGTATATTGTACTTCATTAATAGATGTTCAGAAGAAGAATAGTGATAAAAGCACAGGATAACTTTCTGATAAATTTTAGCAATGACTAAGGCAAGTCAGAGGGGTAAGGGAACCTATGAAATATCCTAGGAGAATTTTTGGTAGGTAGTTGGGGCATATTAGAGCTTAGTGAGATTTCTAGACTGAAGTTCTAGATTTGGGATCTGCTTATTGATATGATTTGGAGCCAAGGAGATCGTGTAGAGAGTGGTTAAAAAAGGGACATGGAGAAGGAGAAAAGAATCACAAAGGAATAGAGAGAGGTAGGAAAACCAGGAGAAGCTGAGAACTACCTCAATAGAGGTCATTTGAAGATGGATTTAGAATGGAAACAAGATAACACACATCCTAATCAGGATTATTTGCTATAAACAATTTGATATAATCTGGTGACAAAGCATCTGTTAGATTTTTAAATTAACCTTGTTTAACTGGACACATCTTTGTAATAATTTTATTTATTTAATATAATAGGATTTTTCCAGTCCTGTTTAAAAGTTTCTTTTTTGTGTCATTATTTTGTATTTGAAATTGAAATTTGTATTTTGGGTTTTTTTCTCCCCCTGGTGTTAGAGTTATTTGATTTGTTCACTAATTAACTTAATTAACACCTTTACAAGTGCCTCAAAATCAACTTATCCAAAACAGAACTTATCTCTGTGCCTCAGTGTCCCCATGTATAGCATTGGGATAAAAATTGGGGAAATCATGTGTTAGTGTAGGTAATGTGCTTCATGTCTGGTGGATAGTAAATACTATAAAAGTTGTTACTATCTTTTAAATGTTTAAAAGTCTTTAATGACTTCTTACAGGATAAAACTTAATGTCGTATAAGGTGTTCCACATTTTCAGGTGGAAGGTCATCCTACCTTTTCAGACTCGTGCTTATTGCCTCTCACCTATCCTAATATACACACACTCTGTACTCTAAGTATATTGCATTGTTTAGTTTTCCACATGAACTCTGCTGTTTTTTGGTTCCAGCACTTTGTAAGGTGTTGGTATTAATTCCATTTTGTAGGAGAAAAAACTGAGGCTTAGAGAACTTAAGTGTTTGGTATGAGGCTATAAATAGAAAACCTATACCTTAGATGTCTTTATTCCAAATGCCGTGGGCCTTTCTATCACCAGCCCCCTCCTTGTATGCCCAATTAATAACTGTCAATTACTGATCACCACTTATGGGCACACATATCAGGTGTCATGCTTTATGTCATTTAGCTTTTTTCCACATTTATTTGAGATCTTGCATATACACAAAAAATATAGAGACTTGCTTAATAAACACTGTTAGCCCTAACACCCAGCCTAAGAAATAAAATATTAGAGATACGGTTGAAGCCTCTGTAGACTGTTTTCTCTTCCCACTGAGTGAACTATCCTGATTTTGTTATCATTCCTATATTTGCCTTTATATTTTACAAAATATATAAGTAAGTAATTATAGTAATATTATAAGTATTTTTAGTCTTATTTTGTATTTAAAATGTTTTTAATGTATTGTTTGAATAGGTATTACATGATTCAAAATTCAAAAATATAAATGGAAAAGTCTGTCCCTGTCCTGTGTTCTAGCCAGTCAATTTTTTTCTCCACATGCAACCAAAATTACTAAGTTTTTTAATGTAACTTCTAGAAATGTAACACTCCAGAGCAGGGGTACTCAAACTTTTTAAACAGGGGGCCAGTTCACTGTCCCTCAGACCGTTGGAGGGCCGTTAGAAAGTGCAGTGCACATTCCACACATGCGCACTGTGGGCCCAGGACGAGTTGGCTGCTAAGCAAGACAGATAGCCGAGGCAAAAACACCCAGCGGCCTGATAAATGTCCTCAGGGGGCCAAATGTGGCCTGAGGGCCGCAGTTTGAGGACCCCTGCTGCAGAGTATGTAACAGATATTTTTAGATACGTGCAAGCAAATATATATATATATATATTCTTTTATCTCTCTTTTCAATATAAATGATAGCATTACTATACACACAGTTCCTTAGCTTAGCTTGCTCTTTTACTTAATTTTTCTTGGCAGTTGTTTCATTTCAGGGCATTAAGATTATCCTCATTGTTAGTTAGAATCATGTAACACTCCATGGTATGGATCAACCAGAATTTCTTTAACTAGTGCCCTGCTGATGAACATTGAGGTTGTTTCCAGTGAATGTTTATGCTGCAAAAATAATGTGAGACACAGGCGATTAGCCCAACTGTGAGTACATCTGTAGGGAAAATTCCTTAACACAGAATTGCTTAGTCAAAGCAGTACCTTTGTCATTTTCATAGATATTTCCAAAGTTCCCCACCATTGAGACTAGTTTGCACATTTTAAAACTTTATATAATTATATAAATGATTTCATATTGTGTATATCTTTTTGCAAATTGTTTTTGTTAATTTATCATGGCATTTATGAGATTTATCCATATTGATAGAACTTTACTTTTTATTTTTTTGGAACAGAGTCTCGCTTTATTGCCCAGGCTAGAGTGAGTGCCGTGGCATCAGCCTAGCTCACAGCAACCTCAAACTCCCGGGGCTCAAGCGATCCTTCTGCCTCAGCCTCCTGAGTAGCTGGGACTACAGGCATGCGCCACCATGCCCGGCTAATTTTTTGTATATATATTAGTTGGCCAATTAATTTCTTTCTATTTATAGTAGAGATGGGATCTCGCTCTTGCTCAGGCTTGTTTCAAACTCCTGACCTCGAGCAGTCTGCACGCCTCGGCCCCCCAGAGTGCTAGGATTACAGGTGTGAGCCACCACGCCTGGCCTTGATAGAGCTATAGATCATTTATTTCTGTATAGTATTTCAGGCATGAATATTCCACAATTTATTTTCATTTCCCTTTTGATGGGCATTTAGGTTGATTCCAGTATTTTACTGTTATATAAACATGCTGCAGTGAAAAGTCACATATTAATCTTTGTTGTGTACATGTCCAAGATTTCCCTAGGGAATATATATTAAATATGGAATTGGTGGATCATAGTGTGTGTTCTTTTCCTGGTTTAAGAGATATTTCCAAATTGCTTTCCAAAGTGGTTGCACTGCCCCCAGCAGTGTTAAGTGTGTTGCTCTTGTCTCATGTCTTTGCCAACACTTGCTAATACCCAACTATGACATTTTTCCCCCAATACATATGAAGTGGTCTCCCATTGTCATTTTAATTTGTATATCTCTGGGATCAAATATTTTTTCATATGTTCATGGGCTTTTTGAGTTTCCTCTTCTGTGAACTGCCTTCCTACCCTTTTCTCATTTTTTGTTGGGTTGTCTGTCTTTATCCTAATGATTTATAAGCCTGTGCTTTTGGGGCTATACAACACTGTCCCTTGTGTAGAGAAGAGTATGAGCATATTGTTGAATGTAACTGAACCTGTCTTGTTTGTTGTTCTTATAGGCACAGTGTCTTATAAACGTAAGTGGTGACGCAGTGGTTTTTGTTCGTGAATCTGATTTAGAAGTGGTACCAACCCAGCAGCCTACTGCCAACTGCCAGCCATTATGTACTGAAGGAGAAGTTACAACCTGAAGAAAATTAGGAAGAAAGAAAGAGCTCAACCAAATGAAAATCACCTGTCTCCATTGTTTTGTCGTTAATTACCTTTGTAGATTTAACATTGAACTTAATTTAAGATAATTAAGAAAACTGAGTAGATTTGATTTTTCTGGAGTCTCTTGGAGGCATGAGAATTTCTAATCTTGATGCTTGACACTTTGTTTGCCTAGTCTAGAGAGACAGGCCTTTGGAATCGTCACTGTTCAGTAAGTTAAGAAATTTCTAAGAGAACTGTAGCAAAGATGGAAGCTATTTGTAATTTATATCGATTTTAATAAAATCATAATTTAAAAGATGAAATGGGAAGATTATCAAGAATCTAGGATAGTGACCCTAGTTTAATTTAGACAAACTAAGCAAGAAACCCACAAATTGTTAATTAGTAAGCAACCTGATTTGAGAAATGTATGGGGAAAATGGAGAAACATTTTTAGAAAATTAATGTATGGGTTTCTTAATGTGTGTTATTTTGTCGGGGAATTCAGTAACAACTGAGAGGGAAAAATGCTTCAGCCATCATTTGAAAATAAGTTAAAATTCTGCAACTCATATCCATAATACATGCTAGCTTCGAAAAGAAGAGGTAATTTATCATAGCCAGTGTCCTTTCATTTAAAGTTTTAATATCTCTAAGGAAGGAGGAAAAAAATGATTTCACAACTGGCCACATTAGAGTTAGTATTTAATTTGTCTAGAAGAGGCTTGGCTTCAACCGGAAGAAAATGTCGGTGAATTTTGTTGAAGTAGTAAAAACACAGTTGATCTAAAAGGAACATAAAATTATTTTTTAATAAAGTTATACTCCTACCAAATAAACAATATTATTAATATCTTAGGGGGTTTTGTTGGTGAGTTAGACTGTATTTGGCATAGAATTTGAAAATGTAACTTGAATGTAAATATGCTGCAAAATGTTGAATGTATACATGAAAATACTTTTTCTGTCAATGCCAAATGCCTGTTGTAAACGAACCTTAAATATTACATTCCTCCTTTGCACAATAAAATTTCTTTATAAAAGTCATGATTTTGTTCTTCCAGGACAACAAACTGCCCTCAAGATTAAGAGTCATTTTCTTGTTATCACAGGTGTCAATATTTTTCTGTATTTTGTTTATAATTTTATTTTTTAAATAAAAAGTTTATAAAGATAAACTGGAATATTCCTAAATCTCTTTTTGCCTTTGTGACGTAGTACTGTCAGTTTTCTGAATCACTTTCTGTCTGATCATCTCCCATTCCTTCAGTCAACAATCATCTGTTCAACACCTATATGCAAGGGCCTGGTCTTATTTTTGGAGATCTATGTGTGTTCGAATTTGTGCACATTAATTGTTTAAGGGTACGTAGGTATTCATTCAACAACTATTTATTGAATGCCTGATTGCAGGGCACAGTTTTAGGCAGTGAACAAAACCCACATAAATTCTTGTTCTCATAGAGCTTACAGTCAGTGGCTACATAAGAAAATAATGTGTTTAAATTGTATTAATGTAGCATGTGGTATTTTAACAATTACTAATATTTATCAAATGCTTACTCTGTGCAGCAAGTCTAATATATTTTTATATTAACTCTTAATTCTTATTGAAGCCTTATTGTTATGCACCATTTTATAGTTCAGGAAGCAGAGTAGGGAGTTTGTGTGAGTTGCCCGAAGGCACACATAGTGGAGCCAAGATCAAGCACAGGCAGGCTGGCCGGAAAACTATCATAAGTTAGAAAAATGTGAATGTAGCTTGGAATGGACATGGCTTCCCAAGGAGGTGATATTTGAGCTCAGTCAGGAAAAACAGTTCAGTGGAATTGACTGTTCATTGTTTTATTCATCCATCCACTCAAGCTATTTGTCTATACAACTATTTTGTGATTGTATAGTATGTTTCAGAGTCGTTTCTAGGCAAAGTAATAATGTGGCTAATCACTATTTAGTGCCTGTTTTGTGCTATGTGCTGTGTTTATACATTATTGCTGATACATAGAACAACACATAAAACAAACTGGATGGCATTATCTCTGTTTTAGTATGAACAATTGTATACTCACCAGGAGACTCATACTGATTTCTGTTAAAGTTGTAGTTTCTGTAACTACTCAGGCTTGCTGCCTGTTTGCTCTTGTGGGCTACCTTTGAAGCACAGCCATCCCATGTTGAGATTGGCTCCTTCAGAAAGGCTAATGATACCCTATTCCCCAAAAGCTACTGCTGTTCACTATGTGTGGATTCCCCCAGAGACACGACTGGCTGAAATGGACATGCTGGGACTCACTCTTTTGGGAATACTGAGGCCAGTTACAGTATTTAACCACTTCGGTACGAGCGTCAACTTTAGCCAAAAGCCGTCATACGACCGAGCATCAACTTTAGTCGACAGCCAAAAGCTTTTACTTTGACAGCTTTTATTAGAATTCTAATTTTTCATTTATCAAAATAAAATTGTGAACATTTAAAAATAATATAATGAAAACATATGTGTATATGTTACCTATTCTGATTGACATTACAAGTAAAGCTGCCTGTAAAGTAAAACAAGCTTTCAGTGCTTTAAAGCTTTCCTCTTCACTCGAGCAAAACGGACTATGAGTGCTGGCTGTGGGCAAGGTTTTGTGGCCAGTGAGGCCATACGGAAGCGGTTAAGCATGCCTCGTATCCCTATCCATTGCTGCTCCAAAGGAAAACTACCCAATTTTGCTAAACTCACTGGCCCACTTCCCCCACCTCCACTCTTGCATAAAACATTAGCATCTGGCTTCCATCTCCTGCTCAGCCCCTGAATTTGAACATGCCAAGGATACAAGTATTGGATGGCAAAGTTTTTTTTTTAATACGTATAGAATTTTTCATGAATGCATAAATGGAATCATATATACTATTTTTAACTAGAGTAGTTTTATTTTTTACGTTTTTCCTGGCTTTTCCTTCTTTCCCATCACATCCCTCCCAATCCATGTTAATAACTAATATGTGTTCTTACATAGTTTTTAAACTTAGGTATGATCTATATTCAATAAAAGTCATCTAAGTGTACAGTTCAAGTTTTGACAAATAGATCGTCATGTAGCCAAGATATGGAACGTGTCCATCACCATGAAAGTTTCCTGTGTCCCTTTGCAGTCTACTCATGTCAGTGGGGTCTCGTGCTTGGCAGCTTTCATTTAGCATAATGCTTCGAGATACGTCCATGCATGGACAAAATCTTTGGCTAGTGTGAAAAATAGAGCTATTTTTCATTTGAATCTGCAGGGTTTTTTTGCAAAAATTGAAATTTCTGTTCTATGGGGTTGACATTTGTTGATATTAGGTTATTAAATATGAAATGTCTGATTTCCCTAGGTACTAAATTGGCAGTTGATATCTCTGACATTTCACTTTAACAATTCGTTTTATTTTTATTGTGAAGATACATTCTCAGTCTTTAAAACGCATGTTTTTAAAATTTATTTTTATTTTTTTATATTTTTTGAGACAGAGTCTGCTCACTCTATTGCCCTGGCTAGAGTGCCATGGCATCAGCCTAGCTCACAGAAACCTCAAACTCCTGGGCTCAAGCGATCCTCCTGCCTCAGCCTCCTGAGTAGTTGGGACTACAGGCATGTGCCACCATGCCCGGCTAATTTTTTCTATATATTTTTAGTTGGTCAATTAATTTCTTTCTCTTTTTAGTAGAGATGGGGTCTCACTCTTGCTCAGGCTGGTCTCGAACTCTTGACCTTGAGCAATCCGCCTGCCTTGGCCTCCCAGAGTGCTAGGATTACAGGCGAGAGCCACCTCCCTGGGCCTAAAACGCATGTTTTGGCTTGTGATTATCTTTCAAAATTTTTTTAGAGCAATTTTTGTGAAACCATGGATAAATCAAAAATTCGTGTCATTTTCTAATATGAGTTCCGTCGCGGAACCAATGCAGTGCAGACAGCTCAAAATATCAGCAAAGTGTTTGGGAAGGATGTGGCTAAAGAAAAGCACAGTAGGTTGATGGTTTGAGAAGTTCTGTTCTGTTGATTTTAATCTTGAAAATGAGCCACGTGCGTGACCTGAGACTAAGATGGATAATGATGAGCTGAAGGCTGTAGTGGAAGTGAATCTATCTCAACCTACGTGTGAGTTAGCAGCAAGGTTTGACGTCACTATTCCAACAATATTGGTCCATTTGAAACACATTGGCAAGGTAAAGAAGCTAGATACGTGGGTTCCCCATGAATTAAACAAGCCTTAGAAAAGAAATTGTCTCAAGCTTGCCTGTCTTGCTATCACGACATAAAGGGAAACCATTTCTACGCTGTATTGTGACAGGTGATGAAAAGTGGATTCTTTTCGACAATTGCAAGTGTTTGGCACAATGGTTGGATAAAGATGAAGTGTGGAAACACAGTCTAAAACTGAATAGTCATCAGGAAAAGCTAATGGTATCTACTTGGTGATCCAGCTCTGGTATTATCCACCACAGCTTCATGAAACCCGGTCAATTGACTACAATGGATGTCTGCTGCAACCAATTGGACAAAATGATGAGGATGCTTGTGATTAAGCAGCTGAGCTTGGTCATAGTGATGGCCAATCCATTGTCTTGCAAGACAATGTTCAATCAACCACATGTCACACAAACAACATTGCTCAAATTACAGAAGCTGGATTGGAAACTCTGTCATCCACTGTATTCACCAGACCTTGCACCAAACTGACTACCACTTCGTCCAGGCTTTGGACCACTTCTTGCAAGGAAAAATATTCAATTCTCAACAAGCTGTGGAAAATGCCTTTTGCAATTTCATCACCACTTGCTCTTTAGGCTTCTTCACTGCTGGCATGAACAAGCTATCATTAAGATGGCAAAACTGTGTTGATGGTTTAGGCGCATACATTGATTAATTGTACTGCTTCTTGTTTGAGATCTAACAAGCTACACTTTTGATTTGAAGTCAGACATTTCATGTTTAATGACCTGAATATATAATCTGCTGTGTGTGTGGCAAATTTTCCCTTTATTTTGTTGTCTATCCACCCAGCTTATGGTAGCTTTTAACATATCTCGACTTTTAAGTTTATTATGGACAATGTGACTATTTTTTCCTTCTTTTAGGTTCCCTTAGTTAAAATGACCTTCCTCCTCCCCTTGATTTTTTTGGCTATCTTGAAGGTTCATCAAATTTAACACATTCTGAATTATTCTCATCTTGGCTCCCCACCAAACTTGCTGTCCTTCACTATTTCTTTCTTTCTTTCTTTCTTTCTTTCTTTCTTTCTTTCTTTCTTTCTTTCTTTCTTTCTTTCTTTCTTTCTTTCTTTCTTTCTTTCTTTCTTTCTTCTCTCTCTCTCTCTCTCTCTCTCTCTCTCTCTCTCTCTCTCTCTCTTTCTTTCTTTCTTTCTTTTCTTTCTTTTCTTTCTTCTCTTACTCTGTCGCCCGGGCTAGAGTGCAATGACATCAGCCTTGCTCACTGCAACCTCAAACTCCTGAGCTCAAGCAATGCTTCTGTCTCAGCTTCCTGAGTAGCTGGGACTACAGGCATGTGCCACCATGCCCGGCTAATTTTTTCTATATATTTTTAGTTGGCCAAATAATTTCTTTCTATTTTTAGTGGAGACGGGGTCTCGCTCTTGCTCCAGCTGGTTCGAACTCCTGACCTTGAGTGATCCTCCCACCTCGGCCTTCTAGAGTGCTAGGATTACAAGCGTGAGCCATCTCGCCCAGCCTATCTTTCACTATTTCTTATTTCAATAAATGCCATCGCTAATTTTGCCAGTTTTAGCTTGAGTTAGAACCCAGGGAGATCCAAAGCCCGTGCTCTTTCCACTACACTCCCTAGTCTCATGGAACCAGATGCATAAAGATGTGGAAGCATAAAAATGTGTGGTGTCTGGAAGCAAAATTTATTTGCAAATACCTTTGTAGGTTTTTTTTTTTTTTTTAAATGGGAGGGTCTTTTACAGAGTAATTTGAGTAACTGATCTAGGTCTGGACTTTTACCCTCAAAAATAAACATACCCATGAGCTTTTGCATACTACTTCAGGAGGTTTATTGAAATCAGGTCAAATAAGGAATCATGCTAAAAAAAGAAATTTAGAACAACAACAACAAAAAAGGAACCATGCTAAAGGAAGTGTTGGGAATGATTGGGTAGATGCTATTCTCTAGGATATAGTTTGGCTTTTTTTTCTGGTGGGAAAGCCAAGGCATTATAACCATACATTTAACTTACCTGTTTAATTGCTTTAAAATTTTTAATTGACAAAAAAAATTGTATATATTAGGATACACAACTTTTTATAAAATTGAGACAAAGTCTCACTCTGTTGCCCCTAGGGAGGGCAGTGGCATCATCACAGCTCACAGCAACCCCGAACTCCTGGGCTCAGTTCCCGAGGAGCTGGGCCTACATGCACACCAGGACACCGGCTAATTTTTTCTATTTTTGGTAGAGACAGAGTCTCATTCTTGCTCAGGCTGGTCTTGAAATCCTGAGCTCAAGTTATCATCCCACTTCAGCCTCCCAGAGTGCCAGGATTACAGGCGTGAGCCACTGCGCCCTACCATGTATAATATGTGTTGTTTTGAAATATGTATACATCGTGGAATGACAAAGTTAGGCTAATTAGCATGCATTACTCCACATACTTATTCTTTGTGTTGGGACCACTTAAAATCTATTCTCATTAATTTTCAAGAATGCACTACGTTATTAACTATAGTCACCATGTTGTACGATAGAGCTCTTGAACTTATTCCTCCTAATTGTAATTTTGTATCCTTTGAACAACATCTCCCCAACGCCCCACCCCTGGTAACCACCATTCTACTCTCTATTTCTGTAAGTTCAGTTTTTTAAGATTCCATATATACTATGTGAGATCATGTGGTCTTTGTCTTTCTGTGCTTGGCTTATTTCACTTAACATAATGTTCTCCAGGTTTATCCATGTTGTCAAAAATGGCAGGATTTCCTTCTTTTTTAAGGCCGAATGGTATCCCACTGCACATATATATCACATTTTCTTTATCCATTAGTTCGTTTATGGACACTCTTAGGTTGATTCCGTATCTTGGCTCTTGTGAAAAATGCTTCAATGAACATGAGAGTGCGGATATAGCTTACACATACTGATTTCATATTCTTTGGATATATACCCAGTAGTGGGATTGCTGGATCATGTGGTAGTTGTATTTTTATTTTTTGAAAAACCTCCAGACTGTTTTCCATAATGTCTACTACTTTACATTCCCACTAACAGTGGCAAAAGTTCCCTTCCTCCACATCCTCTCCAACAAAGACTGTGTATTTGTTTGATTGATTGATTGATTGAGACAGAGTCTCGCTCTGTTGCTATCGCTAGAGTGCCGTGGCTCAGCCTAGCTCACAGCAACCTCACACTCCTGGGCTCAAGTGATCCTCAAGTGCCTCAGCCTCCCGAGTAGCTGGGACTACATGCCACCATACCTGGCTAATTTTTTGTTTCGATTTTTAGTTGCCTGGCTAATTTTTTCTAGTTTTAGTAGAGATGGGGGTCTCACTCTTGCTCAGGCTGGTCTCGAACTCCTGAGCTCAAGCCATCCTCACGCCTCGGCCTCCCAGAGTGCTAGGATTACAGGCATGAGCCACTTCACAAGGCCTAGGTCTGTATTTTTTTAAATTTATTTTTATTTTTTTTAATTTCAGCATATTATGGGGGTACAAATGGTAAGGTTATGTATATTGCCCATGTCCCCCCGCCCCCTCAAGTCAGAGCTTCAAGCGTGACCATCCCCCAAATGTTGCACATCTCACTCATTATGTTTCTATATACTCATCCCTTCCTCCCCCCTCCCACCCGCCCGACACCCAGTAAATGTTATTCCTATATGTCCACTTAGGTGTTGATCCATTAAGGACTGTATTTTTAAAAATAAAAATATAAAAATGTTTCCTCTGCTCTTTGAAAGTATTATATCTGTACAAATTCTTTTAAATAAACATATGTTTGTTGGAGTTTTTTTAAAAAGACTATATCTAAATATTTTAGGAACCCTCAAAATATCTAGTAGAACAATGCTCCTCCCACAAGATGTCCACATCCTAATCCTGTGACTATATTACATGACATGACAAAAGTGACTTTGCTGATGTGACCAAGGTTAAGGACCTTGAGATGGAGACATTATCAGGGTTTACCTGGGAGAATAATTACATGGACCCTTAAATGTGGAAAAGGGGGGTATAAGAGAAAGCCAGAAAGATTTGTGAGGAGGACTCAACGTGCCATTGGTGGCTTTGAAGAGGGAAGACGGGAGCTACACGCCAAGACATGTGGGTGGCCGTCGGATGCCTGGGATGGCTCTTAGCTGACAGCCAGAAACGTAGGGAGGTCTTGGTCTACACCACAAGGAACCGAATCATGCCAAAAAACTCGAATGAGCAAGGAAAATGGATTTTCTCCTGGAGTCTCCAGAAAGGAATAGCGCCTTATCCCCTGACTTGATCTTAGCCTGGTGAGACCATGTCAATTCTAGCCCAGCGAACTGCAAGATACTTAATTTGCGTTGTTTAAGCCACTAAGGTTGTGGTAAATTGTTGTGGTGCCAACAGAAAACTAACCATTTAATTTTGCTACTTGGGGTAACATACAACACGCAGTGCTTCCCAAACTGAGGGTACGAGTAGAGTCATATCTGCTTTATTTTTCCAAGTAATTTGTGTATATCCACCTGAATAATTAGAAGAAGTCCAAAATCTCCTTCCTTTGAGCTCGACTCCACTTCTGGAAGTGCCCGAGAACTCCAGGGGTGCAATGCAGCCCCAAACGTTCAGCTATTAGCCTGCGGGAACCTCCTTGGTTCCCGTTGCATTTGCTCCTTGCTGTCACATGGTGTCGCTGTTGGAATGGGTTCCACACAGCAGAACCGCGATGATGCCTTAGAAGCCGAGACTCCTGCACAGGTTTCCAGGGTTCTTTGGCCATAGTCTTATTTCTTCCATGCCCACTCCAGGCGTGGAAGCCTGCTCAAGCTTAGTTTCTAGTGCCCAGCCCAACCCTCTTGTTCTCATTCACAGCTGCCTCCCAGAGGACCAGGAAGGCCCAGGGGCTCCCTACCATAACTCATTCTGGGGTCTGTCTCTTCATACATCTTCAAGTGCTTCCAGGGGCCTTGCCTTACTCTCCAGAGGGAGCCATGCTAGAGAATTCCAAGGTATTCATACTCACCCCCCCCCTTTTTTTTTTTGAGACAGAGTCTCACTCTGTTGCCCAGGCTAGAGTGAGTGCCCTGGCATTAGCCTAGTTCACAGCAACCTCCTGGGCTCAAGCAATCCTATTGCCCCAGCCTCCACGGTACCAGGGACTACAGGCATGTGCCACCATGCCTGGCCAATTTTTTCTATGTTTTTAGTTGTCTGGCTAATTTCTTTCTATTTTTAGTAGACACAGAGTCTCGCTCTTGCTCAGGCTGGTTTCGAACTCCTGAACTTGATCTATCCTCCTGCCTCGGTCTCCGGGAGTGCTAGGATTACAGGTGTGAGCCACTGTGCTTGGCCCATACTCACCCTTTTATAAGGAGGGTTTAGCAAAGTTAGGATGATTTTCTGGTAACAGCCAGAGGGCTTACTGGTACCTCTCTTTAAATCTTTTAGGACATAATTCCACTTTTTTTTTTTTTAACTTTAAGGATCAGATTTAATTAGAGAAAACAAAAAACCCACACCCCAAAGGATGGGATTTTACATCTCAAGACATCTCCCAGGTATTAAGTCTACCAATTACAAATCATTTTCATAGAAGTTATTTCTGTACAAATTTTACATGTATTCAGGAGCAGAACATACATCAATCCGTTTCTATTTTAACAGTGGGGACAAGGTAGGGTAGTGGGAAAACCAGCTTTTTTGGATACAACTCTTTGGAAGAGAGTAGACACGAAGAGGGAAAACCCTAGTTTTTCATTATCTGCAATCAATGTTTTTTTTATTTTTAAATCCTTTCATCCTTGGGTATTTCTCTTTAAAAGCCCACTTCCTAGCTACTAGCCAATCTGTGCCAATTATTTAAAGTTAATTCACTTAAGCTACCTTTTATCCCCTTGGTAAATTATTCATTATGCTGGCTGCTGAAGCACACATAAACCAACACCTCTGCATGGCTGGACAGGGTCTAACCTAGGGCTGATGGGAAAAGGTCTTGCAAACAAGAGATCAAGGTGTCATTTCTCTGCAAGTACTGACATATTGCCCATGATGGAGAAAGATACTGTCTACTGAGTTGATCCCTACAAAGTTGCACGTAGAAGCAGGCAAGTTTAGCTATTGTGTTGCAAGAGAAACCAGGACCTTGTTAAATAGTTCTCTCCATTACTATTTGCTCTCTCAAGGGAAGCTTAAAAAAACCACACACACACACACACACACACACACACACACACACACACACACACACACACACTGGTCTAGGCCACATAATAAATCCAAGCACTGGTGTGGAATTTCAGTGGAAAGAAGGAAAGTTGAAAACAAACCAACCCCAACCAAGTTTGTAAGAAAGGCTCGCAATTTAACTGTCCCTATTTATCCACTTTTATTTGTCACCCAAGACTGTCAATTCTAGAGTAGTCTGATCTGTAAAAGAGCTCTAAGCAGCAGGAGCAAGCATGGGTGGAGGGAAGGAGTGAGAGTCAAAAGACATCAAGGGACCAATTCTCTCGAGAAAAGCAGTAATTCTTCTTTTCACGGCTCCCAGTGGCTGAAATATGAAATGCCATAGAGATCAGGTATGTGACTTAAATAGAGGTAAGAGGACCACGAAGAACTTAAGACAGTGACAAGAATCTAAATTTTCAAAGCTTCAAGGTTTCAACAGAATTTATTTGAATATATTTGAATTTTCAAAAAGGAGAGTGTTTGAGAAAGGGCAAAACCAGTACACATAAAAGATTGGGAATTGCCACAACCCCTAAATGCTCCCTGCTGTGGGAAATAACCATTCATGTGTTTTTTGGAGGTCACACCATTTTCCCCCGATTAGTTGGTGCAAAATGATTCATCACCTCCCAAAAGCTTCTTTTCTAACCATGATTTTCCCATTTATTCTGGTTCCAAGCAATCCTATTTTTTAGTGGCTTATAGACTCACTCCTAACTACCTCCCTGGGGGGTAAAAAATGAAGGAATTCCCCCTAGGCTGGCCCTAATAACTCAGAATTAAATAAGAGGAGGGTCTAGCAACCTCCTGGAGACAGACTAAAACTGCTTGAGAGGCTAAATCTACCTTTCCAAGGATGAAAAGTTTATTCAGATAACATTTGGGAATTCATATTAATATAAGCCACAATAGGATAAGAAGAATTAAAATGTAGAAATCTCACATTCCCTCTTACACCTCCCTGATTGCTCAACCAGATTCTAATCACTATCATTACATTTGTGCTAAATGGAGTCTCCCAGGCACGAAACACACAGGCAACTGCATGGTGTCATAAAAAATGCACCGCGACTTTTCCATTAAAAGGCTGTGGTCTCAAATACTTTTTCTGCATCTATTGAGATGATCATAGGGTCTATGTTTTTGCTTCTGTTTATGTGGTGGATCATATTTGTGGATTTATGTATGTTGAACCATCCTTGCAACCCTGGGATAAAGCCCACTTGATCATGGTGGATTATTTTTTGATATGATGCTGAATTCAGTTTGCTAGAATTTTATTGAGAATTTTTGCATCTATATTCATAAGTGATATTGGTCTGTAGTTTTCTTTTTTTCCTGTGTCCTTTCCTGGCTTAGGTATCAAGGTGATACTGGCTTCGTAGGATGAGTTAGGGAGGATTCCTTCCCTCTTGATATTATGAAATAAATTCTGTAGTATGGATACCAATTCTTCTTTGTAGGTATGATATAATTTGGCTGTGAAACTGTCTGGTCTGGGACTTTTTTTTGTTGGGAGATTTTTATTGCTGCTTCAATTTCATAGCTCATTATCGGTCTGTTCAGGAGTTCTATTTCTTCCTAACTGAGCTTTGGGAGGTTTTGTGTTTCCAATAATTTGTCCATTTCCTCAACGTTTCCAAATTTATGTAACATTAGGTTGTTAATTTGTGATCTTTCTGTCTTTTTGATGTGGGCATTTAAGGTTATGAATTTTCTCCTGGAACTGCTTTTGCTGTATCTCATAGATTTTATAAAGCTTGGGTCTCCTTTGTTATTCAGTTCAAGCAATCTTGATTTCCATTTTAATTTCATCATTGACCCAAGAATCATTTAGAATCAGGTTATTTAATTTCCATGACTTTGTGTAGATTTGAGTTCTTTTCTTGGAATTGATTGCTAGTGTTTTTCCATTGTGTTCTAAGAAGATACATGATATGATTTTGATTTTTTTACATTTGTAGAGACTTGTTTTGTGTCCTAAAATGTGATCAGTCTTGGAAAATGTCCCATATGCTGATGAGAAAAATGAATATTCAGAAGTTTTGGGATAGAATGTTCTGTAAATGTCTGTTAGGTCCATTTGTTTTTGGGTCCTATTTAAGTCCAATATTTCTTTATTGATTTTCTGCTTTGATGATCTGTCCAGTCTTGTCAGTGGGGTGTTAAAATCTCCAGTAATTTTGATGCTACTATTTATTTCTTTGCTTAGATATAGTAGAATTTACTTTATGAATTAGGGTTCCTGTGTTAGGTGTATATATATTTAGGATTGTTATGTCTTGTTGAATTGCTTCTTTTACCATTATATAATGACAATACTGGTCTTTTTAATTTTTTTTTTACAATAGCTGATTTAAAATCTATTTTATCGATATGAGAATGGCTACACCTGCTTGCTTTTGGTTTCCATTTGCATAGAATTATTTTTCCATCCCTTGACCTTGAATCTGTGAGTACTTGTGAGATAGATGTATTTCTTGGAGACAGCATATCCTTGGGGTGTCTTTCTTTATTCATTCAACCAGTCTATGTCTTTTAAGTGAGGCAATCATAACGTTCATGTATAATGTTAATATTGACATGTGGGATACAGTTCTATTAATCATGTTTGAGGATACTTTGTTGTTTTGTTTTCCCTCTTGTGCTATTGTTTTATTAGAGCTGTGAGCTTTAACTTTTGGATGTTTTTACACTGGTAGGGATCTATTCTGCTGTTCCACGTATCATGCAGTTTTGAATATTTCCTGTAGGGCAGGTCTATTAGTGACAAATTCCCTTAGGGTTTGCTGGTCTAGAAACGTTTTTATTTCCCCATCATTTAAGAAACTTACTTTTGCAGGATACAAAATTCTTGGCTGGCAGTTGTTCTGATTAAGAAGACTAAAAATGGGGCCCCAATCCCTTCTGGCTTGTAAAGTCTCTGCTGTGGACTCTACTGTGAGCTGGATGGGTTTTCTTTTGTAGGTTAGTTGTTGCTTTATTCTTGCAGCTTATAGAATTTTCTCTTTCATTTTGACTGTGGTCAGGGTGATGACTGTGTGTCTCACAGAAGTCCTATTTGCTATGAATCTTCTCAGTGTTTGATGACCATCTTGTATCTTGATATTCGAATCTCTGGTCATACCAGGGACCTTTTCCAGGGAAATTTTCCTCAATAATTCCCTCAAATAGGTTTTCCATGATTTTTGCTTTTTCTTCTTTTCTATCAGGGATACCTATAATTTGTATGTTGGCTTATTTCATATAGTCCAATATTTCTCTGAGTGATTTTTCATTCTTCTTTATTCTTTTTTCTGCATCTTTGGGCTAGCCTGAAAGCCCTGACCACTAGTTCTGAGATTCTTTCTTCTGCTTGGTCAAGCCTTTCGAAGCTTTCGATTATATTTGAAATTCCCCAAATGACTCTGTCATTTCTTTAAGTTCTGTTATATCTTTTCTAATGTTGTCTATCTCTTTTTTTTTTTTTTTTGAGACAGAGTCTCGCTTTGTTGCCTAGGCTAGAGTGAGTGCCGTGGCATCAGCCTAGCTCACAGCAACCTCAAACTCCTGGGCTCAAGCAATCCTCCTGCCTCAGCCTCCCGAGTAGCTGGGACTACAGGCATGCACCACCATGCCCGGCTAATTTTTTCTATATATATTAGTTGGCCAATTAATTTCTTTCTATTTATAGTAGAGACAGGGTCTCGCTCTTGTTCAGGCTAGTTTCGAACTCCTGACCTTGAGCAATCCGCCCGTCTCGGCCTCCCAGAGTGCTAGGATTACAGGCATGAGCCACCGTGCCCGGCCATTATGTTGTCTATCTCTTTAGCAAGTTTTTCATTTTTTTATTTATGTCCTGAATTTTTTTTTTTTTGCTTTTTTGTGTTGGTTTTCAACTTTCTCTTCAATCCTATTCATCTTATTTGCCATCCATATTTTGAATTCCATCTCTGACATTTTGACAATTTCCTTTAGATTGGAGTCCATTGCTGGAGACCTACTGTTACCTTTTGCAGGTGTTAAAACAGCTTATTTTTTCATGTTGATAGAGTTCTTATTCTGGTTCCTTCTCACCTGAAATTTCTTCTCTTAGCTCAAGACAGATAAGCTTTCAGTGCACCTGTTTTCTGCTGGGAACTCTCCTACCTAATGCAAAGAAGGAGAGGTCCCTGGATAGTGCACTTGTTTTCTACTCTGGAGTATTGACCCAGCACGAGAGGGGCAGATGCACTGAGAGCATTTAACATTGCAGCTCTCCTGCCTCATTGCTCCCTTGTGGTTGTCATGGGTGGTCCCCACAATGCAGAGTGACTGAATGCCACCTAGTTCTGTCAGCAGCAGCAACTGTCAGCCCAAGCTGGCATGAGAGCTGCTCATCTGTGGGTGGTGGCATTTGTTACCGTGTGTCATGAGTGCTGTCCTGCTCATGCCCTCCAGAGGTGGCACTTGATGGCCTGTGCCTCATAGATCTGCAGATGGCAACATTTGTCAGCTGAGGCTCTGGCTTGAGCACAGCCCTTCCCCCCCGCCCCCCACATTGAAAGGCAGCAGTGATTGTCAGCCCAGCCAGACCCCCCAGAAGCAGGGGAAGCACCAGCTCCTGCCTACAGAGCTCACGAGAGTTCCCGGCCTCCCTGCCTCTTCTCCCTTACTGGACTGGCAGGCGTAAGGGGGAGGCAGCAGAAATGGGTCTGACCCCTGGGTAGAGGCACTGCTCTGGGTCTACAATTTTAAAATGTCTCCAGCCATGGAACCCAGCGTTTTGCGAACCAGTGGGTCACCATCGTGCCTTCTCTCCAGAACACAGAATCCAGATAGATTTTTTTTTTTTTTTTTTTTTTGAGTCAGAGTCTCACTGTGTCACCTGGGCTAGAGTGCCATGGCACACAGCAACCTCAAACAATCCTTCTGCCTCAGCCTCCCGAGTAGCTGGGACTACAGGCATGTGCCACCACACCTGGCTAATTTTTTATATATATTTTTAGTTGTCCAGATAATTTCTTTCTGTTTTTAGTAGAGACGGGGTTCTTGCTCTTGCTCAAGCTGGTCTCGAACTCCTGACCTCGAGTAATCCACCTGCCTCGGCCTCCCAGAGTGCTAGGATTACAGGCGTGAGCCCTGCGCCTGGCCCAGATAGATTCTTAAGTCAATTTTGCAGGCTTCTGCAGTGGAAGGTGCCTCCCCTGGCTCAGGTAGCAATGATCGTGGGGGGAGTGTGAAGCCCGGCATTTTCCCCTTGACATGTGCGCTCGTCTTCCTTGTGTACCTCCAGACCACAGAGGAGGTTGCCTCTCTTCCTTCTCCTTTGCTTTGGGTGTCTCCTGTCACCTCTCTTTTGATCCACAAGGCTCTCTCTTCTACAATCTATCCGAAGGTGGATGTCCACTCACCACCTTCAATCCTCCCCGTGAGAATAACACGTACAGGCTGTTTCTAGTCTGCCACCTTCGCCCTGTCCCTCCGTTTCTGTTTTTTAAATCCATCTGTGTTTCAATTGAATTGTGAGAGTTCTTTATATATTCTGGATACCAGTTTTGGTCAGGGCGGAGGGGGGTTGGGCAAGATCTGTTTTTTTGCAGACATTTTATTTCAATCTGTGGCTTGTCTTCATATCTCTTCACACTATCTTTTGAAGAACAGAAGTTTTTAATTTTGGTGAAATGCAATTCATCATTTTTTTTTTCTTTTGTGGTTCATGCTTTTTGTGTTCTACCTAAGAAATTTTTGCCGAATGCAGGATCACAAAGATTATCTAGATGTTTTAGAGTTTTTGGCATTACATTAGGGGTACAATCATTTTAAATTACATTATGTATATGGCGTGAGATATGATCAATATTCGTTTGTTTATTTTTGCCTGTAGATAATCAATGGCTCCAGCACAATTTGTAGAAAAGACTAACTTTTCTACATTGAATTGACTTGACATCTTTGTTGAAAATTGTTTGGCCACATATATATTCCTGGATTCTGCCATATGTTCCATTGATCTATATGTCTATCTGTTTTCCAATATTGCACTGTCTTGATTCCCAAAAACTTATAGTTAGTCTGGAAATCAAAAAATATGAACCCTCCAACTTTGTTCATGTGTTTAAAAAAATTTTGTTTGGCTATTCTAGCTTCTTTGTCTTTTTTCTTTCCCCACGTAAATTTTAGAATAGGCTTTTTAATTTTTATTTTTAAGAAACCCAGTTGGTATTTTTTATTGAGATTGTGTTGAATCTATACACCACTTTATAGAGCATTCACAGCTTGACAATATTGAGTCTTCCAATTCATTTCTGTTTATTTAGGTCTTATTTGATTTCTCTCATAAATGTTTTATAGTTTTTGGTACACAAATGTACTTTTTTTGGCTTTATATTTAAGTATTTTAGGTTTTTTCATCCTATTGTTTTGTTTTAATTTTATTTTTCAGTAGTTCTTCATTTTTAGTATGTACAAATATAATTGATTTTTATGTTATTGATCTTGTATCCTACAGCTATTTATTAATTTTGGTCTAATGTAGAATCATTTGAGTTTTCTATATAGACAATCATTGTCATGATTGTGAATAGGAACGGTTTTATTTCTTCCTTTTTGATCTGGATGATTTTTATTTCTTTTTCTTATTCCTTATTAAATTGACCTTAATAATTACTGTATTAAATTATGATGTAATGTATACATATACTACAATGTATGGTGATTATAGTGGACTTCCTAGCCTTGCTCTAGAACTTAGGGGAAAGGCATTTAGTCTTTCACTATTAGGTATGTTATCTGTGGGATTTTCTAAGACACTCTTTTTCAAATACTTATTCTGTATCTATTGAGATGATCATACAGATTTTCTTTTTTAGTTTGTTGATATGGTGAATTATACTTATTGATTTTCAAATGCTGAACCAAATGTTCCTCTTCTTTTACTTTATGGAAGAGTCTGTCTGTAACTGATGCTATTTGATTTATAAATATGTGATAGCATTTGTCAGTAAAGCCATCCAAGCCTTGAATTTTCTTTGCTGGAAGGTCTTTAATTATGAATTAATTTTATTAATAAACATAAGGCTATTCAAGTTATCTTTTTCTTTTTGTATAAACTTTGGTAGTTCGTGTCTTTAAGGAATTTGCCCATTTTTTCTAAATTGTTGAATTTGATACTGAGTTGTTCATAATATTCTCTCTTTTTTAATAACTGTAGGATCTACAGTGATATGTCCTCTATCATTCCTGATATTGGTAATATGTGTCTTCTCTCTTTTTTCTCAATCAGATTAGTTTGGCCAGAAGTTCATCTTGTCTAATCTATTGATCTTTTCAAAGAACGAACTATTGATTTCATTGATTTTTCTTTACTTTTTCTGTTTTCTGTTTAATTGTTGTTTCTGCTCATATCTTTATTTCCTTTTTTATGTTTTTAGTTTAAATTGCTCTTATTTTTCTAATTTCTTAAGATGCCAGAAAGAATCCAGCCTGTTCCACCAACCTGGTCTCTGGGTTTAGATCATTGATTTTAAGCCTTTCTTCTTTTTAATATAAGCATTTAATATGATACCCTCTATGCACTACTTTAACTAGACCCACACACTTGGCTATAGTGTTTTTAAATTTTTTTCAGTTCAAGTATTTGATAATTTCCCTTTTAACTTCATTTTGACATATGTGTTATTTTAAAAAGTATTGTTTAATTTGCAAATATTTGAGGATTTTCCAGATATATTTCCTTTTTTTGACTCTTAGTGTTTGTCCTAGAGTCCAGATATATTTCTGTTGTTGATTTTTAATTTTATTTTCAGAGAACATAGATTTTTATGGTTTCAAGTCTTTAAAATTTATTAAGACTTAGTTTATGATCCAGAATATGACTTATCTTATTAGATTTTCCATATACACCTGAAAAAATGTTCATACTCCTTTTGTCGAATGATATTTTCTGTACATAGTAACTAGGTAAAGTGTAGAGGAGTATTGAGAATTCATATTAATATATGCCACAATAGGATGAGAAGTGGATAATCCAGGATAATCCCCCATCCCAAGAACCTTAATTTAATTACATCTGCAAAGTCATTTTGCCATATAAAGTTACATTCACAGGTTTTTGGAGATTAGGATATAGATACCTCTACAGAACATTCATTATTCTGTTTACCATATATGTATTTACAGTAAAGTGATAAGTAGCTTCAAGCAAATTAACATACCGATCATCTCATATAGTTATCTTTGTGTGTGTTTGTGGTAGGAGTACCTAAAATCAACTCTTTTGGCAAGTTATCAGTATACGATACAATATTATTAACTATAGTCCTCACGTTGCACATTAGATCTCTATCTTTATTCATTCTACATAACTGCAACTTTGTACCTTTTGACCTACATCTTCCTATTTATTTTTAAAATTTTATTTCTCTAACAAGGCTAAACTTAGACTTCTACCCTCCATGCAAATAAACAAGGAATTAATGTTACTAAGTAAACGTAAAATAATTAATATCAATTCAGAAACATTTCCAAAATGCTCATTTAAATCTATATCTACTTGTTGAGTTTGAAAATGTGTTTGGCAAATGATCCAGAATGTTTGATAAAGTTGGTTTCTTTCTCCTTGCTAAATAATAGAATCTTTTATTATGTTTAACAAACAACTCTTATCTATGGGATTTAATTATAGGAATTTGTGTCGATAGTGGCTTTTGTATATTGCTTCAGCTGTTCTTGGTGTATTAAGTAGAGTTCTACTACTTAGCGGCACAGAGATTGATACATAATAAGGGTACAGTAAATATAAATTACTTATAAAATTTATTACATATAAAAAGTGTACTAAAAGAAGTATTCTGCCACAGCGAGAATAGGTACTATGTATTTGAAGACCCTCCTCCGGTATATCAACATACTGTTTTTTCACTGTGGTGGTTTTTGAAGTAGGTTCAAGTATAAATGGTTAATTGGAAAACTTGATCTTTCTAGCAGTAATGTTTTCTTGACAGGAAATTATTTATTTGAGATTGTTTAAGGGAATTGATTAGATTTCTAGAGAAGATGAAGCTTAGGATGAATAATGACATATGAAGCTTAGGATGAATAATAACCCATCATCTATAATGGTTAGAAGAGTTTTTCTCCTCCTTTTATACTGCAGCCAGTCACAATATTTTATCCTCACAGATAAGATTTTTGAAGAAACTGCCAGAGACCAGGTTGGTGGAACAGGCTGGATTCTTTCTGGCACAAGGATGAAGGTAACTATTCCATACCCCACAAGATAGAAACACACACACACACACACACACACACACACACACACCATTTTAATAGCAGAGTAGCCTCATTAAGTTATTCTTGCCTGCCTTGGGTGGTATTTGTTAGGCTTATTTAGAGAAACTGGTCTATTTACAGATGCCATTTCTATCTCATTCTCACTGTCTGAAATTGAGGAAAAATGATTTCTGTTTTTGCCTGACCACACTCAGTTATGTTTGATGGACCTCCTCAGAATTTAAATTGGTCAGTGTCCTAATCCTCTACGTTGAAATAAAGTACTCAGCTATTGTTGACTCCCAGTATAGATACTGAAAATACTTATTGGTCTATAAGGTTTTCCTCCACATGTTGGCGCAAATATCTCATTTACTGAAGTGGTTATAATGATGGAAATTAAAGCTGAAGCATCGATTCTTAATGGGTGAATGCAGTGGGGTGCAGCTGGGCTCAGTACATTGATTGCTATTTGTCCTCTTGGGCATTTTCCAGAAAGGCTTTTCCTATTTATTCTTATTATGTTACAGAGGCATCAATCTAAGGGGTCTCCACTTAATGGGTCCCAGCTAGAGACCGGTTTTCTTTGATATTCAATGGAATGGACATAGGCACCACTGTAACCCTCGGACTTGGGCTGTGCAAAGCAACATATGTAACCTACACGTTTGTACCCCCATAACATTTTAAAATAAAAAAGTAATAATCTGTTTATAGTGGCTTTTTGATGTCACTTCAGCTGATCTTGGTGTATTAAGAAGAGTTCTACCACTACCAGCGCAGAGATTGGTATATAATAAGGATGCAGTAAATACTTCTTACATATAAGGTGAATAAAAACATTTTTTTAAAAATTAAATGCTGTTATTTAGGGTCCAAGATAGACAGACTTTGAAGCATAAAGCTCTTTAAGCTAAAAACCAGTTAATCCTCTTAGTGTTTATGTGTTTCTAATAGCTTGTTACCATTTTAAGATCATTCTATTTGAGTTTTAATCTGTGCTAGGCATTACCTTGTGTGTCTGTGTGTGTGTGTGTGTTAACATTTTACTATTCTTTGCTCCCAATGTTTTATTATCTTTTAAAGTTATGCCATTTCTTTTGCAGGCTTATTTTTAGAATCTTTAAAACTAAAGTTACTGGCCAAGAACCTTTGAACTAATCCCTTCATAAACGTCCTGATATTTGTTTTTTTGTTTGTTTGTTTGTTTTGTTTTTTAACAGAGGCTCACTCTGTTGTCCAGGCTAGAGTGCCGTAGTGTCAGCCTAGCTCACAGCAACCTCAAACTCCTGGCTCAAGCGATCCTCCTGCCTCAGCCTCCTAAATAGCTGGGACTACAGGCATGCACCACCATGCTCGGCTGATTTTGTCTATATATTTTTAGTTGTCCAGCTAATTTATTACTATTTTTAATAGAGATGATGTCTCACTCTTACTCAGGCTGGTCTTGAAGTCCTGAGCTCAAATGATCCTCCTGCGACGGCCACCCAGAGGGCTAGGATTACAGACGTGAGCCACTACACCCAGCCCCTGGTTTTTAAATACCTGCTATATAAACATCAATCAATCAAGGAAAATAATGAAATGCCAATTAGGTCAATTATCCCTTACCCCAGCCCCCAAGTTGATAGAGTCTTCAATTCTAATATTGGTTTTGTCTAACTATTTAAAGATTTGGCAAAAGTTCTGAAGAGTAAGGAAGTTGACATTAAACATTTCTTGCTTTGTTTGTTTTTTGCATTTCACAGAGATCTGTCTGTGCTCAGCCTCAGGGTCCTCAATCTCCAGATGTGGCTGAAATGTCACTTTCTGGGTACAGAATTGCTCCTTTATAAGCCTCAAGTCAATGTCTAAAAAATTAGGGAGCAACTGCATGATCCACCAGATAAGCTATATATAGATATATGCACCACCTAGCCCTGCCCAACATGGCTACCTCCACCAATTAATTTCGAGGGCCTTAAACTTGTTCTACATCTACCTGTGCAATGTTTTAGGAGGCTCTATCTTGGATATAGTGAAAGGACTGAAACTGTTACATCAGTGAAAGGACTGAAACTAGAATAAGGAAAACAGGGATCCATTTTTTCCCCACACATTATTTTGTTTCCTGTACATTCTTCTGTTACTGCAAGTATCTGGCTCTATTATAATTACTTGCTTCCGGCTGGGCGCGGTGGCTCACGCCTGTAATCCTAGCACTCTGGGAGGCTGAGGCGGGCGGATTGCTCGAGGTCAGGGGTTTGAAACCAGCCTGAGCGAGATCCCCCTCTCTACTAAAAATAGAAAGAAATTAATTGGCCAACTAATATATACAGAAAAAATTAGCCAGGCATGGTGACATATGCCTGTAGTCCCAGCTACTTGGGAGGCTGAGGCAGAAGGATCACTTGAGCTCAGGAGTGTGAGGTTGCTGTGAGCTAGGCTGACACCACAGCACTCTAGCCTGGGCAACAAAGCGAGACTCTGTCTCAAACAAAAATAAAAAAAATAATAATAATGACTTGGTTCCTGCCTGTTTCTTTCTTTAGGTTATGAGATCCTCCTTAGAGAATGGAGTAAGGACAATGGACTATGTTGTTAACTAAAGGCAGCATATTCCTTGGTTTTATGTATTTTCGTTTGTTGGTTTTAAACATTCTGGGGGGAAACAGATAATTTATTGTACTTTGTTGCCTCAGAAAACATTTCCTTTTGGTTACATGACACAGAGTATCCGTGCCTTAAATTTCCCTCAGAGCCTTCATATACTTGGCACGGTGCCAAGGATTCTCACTGATGTGGGAATCTTCTCTTCCCAGCAAAATTTGAATTTCTACTTTCAAGTCAAAATCAAAGAAGTATTAGAAAGGAGTCCATTTCAATATTTAAACACCACTTCAGGAATACTTATCCTATCCTACCAGTTCTGAATAGATTACACTTGCTAAAAATGGCTAAGTGCCCTGCCAAATTTTTGTTAATTTTTGTTAATATAATCAAAGGTACTTAGTTGTTGGTATTTCTACAGCCACTGAAAATGCCATGCAATTATATACAGACTATATTTTTTTGCTTTGAAACTGCAAAGCCCCAGAGATTCTGACTAATAGCCACCGTCTTCCAGGTACATTATTCATTTTAAACTAGTATCCTAGAATTCTAGATTATGGAAAACTAATTACCTGTCACATTTTAAACCACTTATATGCTACTTTATTTTCCTTTCTGGGTCAACTGTGTTTTTTTTGTTTATAATAACGACACTGAACATTTTTTTTTGTAATGCTTAAAAAATAAAAAAATAGCAAATTGGAGATTTTGACACAATTCATTACTAGATGAATGACAAACAGGTAAAATGGAAGATGGGCAACAGACTGATTTACTGTATCAACTGTTTAAATGCAAGTCTTTATTGCTTATGATTCTGTATAGATGCTGGGTCTGAAATGGAAGTGATAAAAGGTGTATCTCCCAATTAAGAACATGAAAAACTTTTTTTAGTATTTCATGGTTCTCCTTGTATAAATCTTTCGTATCTCTCGTTGCAGATGATTTAAACAGATGGAAAAATCTACCATGCTCATGGTTTGGAAGAATCAATATTGTTAAAATGTCAATATTACCTAAGGTGATCTACAGAATCAATACAATTCCCATCAAAATAACACCAGCATTCTTTACAGATCTAGAAAAAATAATCCTTCACTTTGTATGGAACCAGAGAAAACCACGCATAGCCAAAGCAATCTTAAGTAAAAAGAACAAACTGGGAGGGATCAGTCTTTCTGACTTCAAGCTGTACTATAAGGCAATAATAGTAAAATCCACCTGGTACTGGCACAAGAACAGAAACATTGATATCTGGAATAGATCTGAGATTCCAGAGATCAAACCATCTGTATGCGGTAACCTAATCTTTGATAAAGCAGAACAAAAATACACTATGGGGAAAAGATTCTCTCTTCAATAAATGGTGCTGGGAAAACTGGTTAGCAATATGCAGAAGAGCAAATCAGGACCCCAACCTCTCACCCCTCACAAAACTTCACTCAAGATGGATAACAGACCTAAACCTAAGACATGAAACTTTAAGAATCCTAGAAGAAGATGTTGGGAAAACCCTATCAGATATTGGTCTAGGCAAAGAATTTCTGAGGAAGACCCCCAAGGCAATCACTGCCACAGCAAAAATAAACAAATGGGATCTGATCAAATTAAAAAGTTTCTGCACTGCCAAGGAAACGATCATTAGAGCAAATAGACAACCCACAGAATGGGAGAAAATATTCACTCTCTACACTTCCGATAAAGGTCTAATAACAAGAATCTATCTAGAACTTAAAAGAATAAACAAGAAAAAAAATCAAACAACCCCATCAAGAAATGGGCAATGGAAATGAACAGAAATTTCTTCAAAGAAGACAGAATAATGGCCTGCAAACATATAAAAAAAGTTCAACATCTCTAATCATGAGAGAAATGCAAATCAAAACCACAATGAGATACCATCTAATACCAGTGAGAATGGCCTGTATCAAGAAATCCCAAAACAACAAATGCTGGTGAGGATGTAGAGAGACAGGAACACTCTTACACTGCTGGTGGGACTGCAAATTAGTGCAACCTTTGTGGAAAAGAATTTGGAGATATCTCAAACAACTAGAAATACCATTCGACCTAGCAATAGCATTGTTGGGCATCTATCCAAAAGAACATAAATCACTCTATTATAAAGACATCTGCACCCTAATGTTTATGGCAGCACAATTCACTATTGCACGATCATGGAAATTACCCAAGTGCCCGTCAATTCATGAATGGATAACTAAAATGTGGTATATACTCACAATGGAATATTACTCAATCCTAAGAAACGATAGTGAACTAGCACCATTTATGCTATCTTGGATTAAGCTTAAGCCTATAATACAAAGCAAGATGACACAAGACCTGGAAAATGGGCTACACATCTATGCGCCATCAAATTGGTACTGACAGACTAAAACTATGGTGCTCAAAAAATTGTAGTGTTCAACAGGGATCTGGGAGGGGAGACCCACATTTTAAGGATGTGATGAGCATTGTAGGGGGGAAAGGATTACCTCTATCCATTTTTAGGGAGAGGCAAAGAAACACACTGTAACCAAAATGTCTAAAAAAAAAATTTGTTAATGGGAGGTGAACAGGTGGAAGGGGGGGTGGGGAAGGGCACGCACTTTCATGGTGGGTGCAGGGCGCACCACTTGGAGACTGGACCCGCTTGAAGCTCTGGCAGAGTGGGGTGGGAGGGGGGGCAGGGGCAAGATATGTAACCCTAACAATATTTGTACCTACAGACTTTGAGATTAAAAAAAAGAACATGAAAAACAAGACTTATGGGTTGTCAGGAACACTTTTGGGAGGATCAGAGGGGACACTTTTGCTAGGTGGCCTGCATCCTACATATGGAAGCTTCCCAAAAGACAACATATAGAATTAATTATATGTCTGTAGAGGACTTTCAGGAAGTCACCCAGAGTGGTCTTCTCGCTATTAAATTTGTCCTTTGTTACAATTTTTAGGGAAGGATATTCCAAAACTAGTCAGAGGTTTTAATTATCAAAGACCTTGGGAATTCTTGCAATATTATCATGTGTTGAACAAACATAGAGCAAAGTTTTAAAAAAAATCAACAGCAAAGCAGATACAATTGTATAGAAACACCTAGATCACAGAGCTCCCCCCATCAAGCCTCCCGCCCATTAACGCCACCAGCCCACATTGACTGGTTACATTTAGAATGAAATTAAAGTGGTGCGAGAGTCTGTACGAATTGTCCCCTGCCTCCCTTTCTGACATCAGCTTCTGCCACTCCCCGGGTATCCCAGCGTCCTGTTTCAAACACTGGAAGGTAGCAACAATGTGTCCCTTGTTCTTCACTGCATCCCTCACACTGTGTTTAATAAATATTTTTACAAGTCTACAAAAGATGGAAAAGTTTTACATATAAATTATTGTATGGATATATATGTAATTATTTTAATAGTGGTGTTTTATAGTTTTCAAGGTGCCTTCACGTGCTTTTTTTTTTTTCCCTTAGAGCTCCCTCTTGCTCCCTAGTTTCTTAAAACTCCCACATTCTTGCTATTCTTGCTAGTGGTTGGAATAAGTCATTGATAAGATAGATGAATCATTCAACACGGCTTGGTACTGGTATTGAAAAAAAAAACAGCAGTAGTTGGGGAAAACGAGTTTATTGCTGTCTGAAAAAGTCAGAGGCTCTGGTCAGAGAAGTCAGACTGCAAATGAGTATTGTAGCCCAGTCCTTCTGGAAGCAAAGCGTACAGACGCAAGATGGAATGACTCAGCTAGCCAAGATTCAATTAGTGTAAGGTACGGAAGCTGCGTTTAGGGGGAACTTTGTGAATCATAGACAACAGCCCTGAATCAGAGGGAAAAGTCATCGTCCTTACGCTGGAAAGTCTGTTGTCTCTTTCTCGCTTGTGCCAAGGTGGTGACAACATTTTCCATCATGGCAACACTTAATGAGAAACGCTGGGCAAATGTACCAGTGACAGGAAGAATAATTACATGGGCATTGAGATTCTGTTTATGCTTCTGCTGTGAATGGAAGCCATTTTCTAGGGTGAACGAAAACAACCTTCCCCACCTCGTCCTAGCTCCAGTTTCAGCAAACGTGAGCTGGGTATGGGCCACACTGGCTGAGCTCACTCACTCAGCTCTGAGCTTCCCCACCTCCACTCTTGATATCACAAAACATCAATAGAAAGCACCTGCATGTATTTTACATATCTCTGAGGTTCAGGTGTGAAATGAAACGGTTTGGTTTAAAAGGCCAGATCGCTGCAGTGTGTCAAATGAAGGTACTATAAGCAACAGGAGAATGATACATCCTTCTCCCTCCCAGCCCAGTTTCTATCCATAAACATTTAAAAGAGATATTGGCCCAGCTCAGGAAGGTCGAATGAGTTCCTGCCATGAGTTACTGTGAAGCAGACTGTATCTTTTAAAATTGACACTACAATATTTTCAGTCCCACATGGTTTTCAAGAACATTGTCTTTTACCTACCAAGAGGTGGGTTGGTGCTCCTCCACTTGAAATTGGAAGCAGAACAGAAGAAAATAGAAGAGATGTTGCCTGAATTCTGAGGCTAGGTCGGTCCTAGGAGGTGACACATTCAGTTTCTCTTTCTCTCTCTCCCTCTCCCTGCTCACCTTTGGAATGTAGCCATTATGTTTTCAAGAAGCTCAAACTGGGCGATGTGAAAAGACCACATAAAGAGGCCGTCAGCCCCAGCTAAGCTCTCAGTAGATAGCAGTATTGCTGCCACTCGTGACAGAGTGAGTTTTAGTTGATTCAAGCCCTCAGCGTGTTATGCAGCAATTGATAACTAATATGGATTTCATGTTCTTTGTTCATTAACTTTCATTCTGGTGAGTTGCTGTAGCCAAATTCTACATGATTTGCATTGGGCTTTTGCATGGACTCCACTTGGAAGTATAAAGGGTGTGAGCTATAGTATATATGACAGTCCCTGCCATATATTAAGAGCTATATAACTGTTAGTTACTACTATTACTTCTTTGTACAAGTATTAATATACAGTACTCAGAAAAATTTGCACTGTTCATAATTTGTATTTATTAAGACTACTTGTGTAATGAAGGCTACTTATGTTTTGCTGTAAGAATCTTGACAGATTAGTACATAGAATCCATCCAACTATGGTTTCTAAAAGTCAGAATGCTTTTTTCTTTTATATTATGTTTTTACAATAATTTTAAAAAAAAACTTCTTGAGAGCAGCTGAACTTGCACTATGACAATAGACAATTAGCCATAAATAATATAAAGAATGATAGAAGTTTCCAGCCACTGCTCATTAAGGAGCCGCTGATAATCCCTAATCAATGAGCAATTAAACTGGTTCTGGTCTGGTGTAGGCTCTTCTTCACATTTCTAGGTCTCTTCTCAAATGTCCCACAAAATATTGGGACAGCTACCTCTTGAATCAAAGCCCTATTACCAAGCCCTAATCTTTATTAATGTATGTAAAGTACAAATGTATAATAAAACTAAGTCTTTGCCAATGGCTTCTATGGAAGACTTTGCTTCACCCCAACTTGCATGTATAAATCTAGGCTTCTTGCTTTCCAGGGAAGCTGCCTGATGTCAATGCTGTAGCTTAGCGCTTCTCTCTTGCACTTGAGTAATTGGTCTTATGTTTCCATTCTTCCAGGCCGCTACTGTCTCCTTAGAATGCAAGGATGAGGTGAAGGCTTATAGTCCATCTATTGGCAGAGAGAATAATTTCCTCATTGTGATACAAACTGAAATGGATTCTTTTGCAAAACTAGAATTTGGTCTTCTCTCTGTTAAAAGGACAAAGTTTTCTTCAATTATTGGTCTGCTTTTGATAAGAGATTATGAGAATTTTCTCTTTACCTCTTAAGTGACTTGCCTAAAAGCAAACATTTTTTTGTCCTATCCAAACAATTTACTGTGCTTCATGTTGTCTTGACCAAGTCCTTGATTACTTAAGAAACTGAGGCTTCTCTTTTAAAAGTTTTTTTCTTTCCCCAACTATGTATTTGCCTTTGAAATCTTTAGCTTTCCTTTTGGTTATACAGATAACTAAGTATTGTTTGACAGTGAACAGTGATCCTATTTAATCAGGTGTTTAAAATCTTTTGACATTTATGACAATTTTGCCCTCTCAAAACCAAATCTTAAGTGCAATCTTCTTGACCTAAACCTAACTTTGAGATTGCCCAGAGGGTCCGTGGAGAACTTCAAAAGATTTCTCTCTCATCTTATCAAAGAAAGATGCTAAAGTAATTAAGTTTATTTGGTATGTTAAATTATGCGGGGAGCATTATTAAATACAAAATGATGATAAACCTTTAGGTTATATTTATGTTGATATATGTGTTCCAGAAACTGTATAAAGTTCCTAGAAAATTTTCAACATTCTTACTGTCTGTATTATGCATTATAATTCAAGTTATTACCTTAAAATGTTATATGTCACAGACATAACCAAATTTCTTTATTAATATTATTAAAATAAACTCTCATCAGATCTTTTAACTATGGTCACTTTGAGTCTTGTCATTCATGGACGGTTATTGTTTTATTCTCATGCTTTTGTAAAAGTTTTGCAAGAAGCTATGTTATAAAATTGCAAGAGAACTCTGACAAATACAGGTTTCTGATAACTTTCAGCTGATACCATTGAACTAGAGTTGTTCCTAGACTTGCAGACCTACAGCTGAAGCTGGATGTTTTGATATAAATGTCAGTGAAATCACCTCAATGGCTCATACATGGACAATATTCATGCCTGTTGCTGGGTGGGCAACGCAGAAAGTTCACCAGAATACCCAATGACATTGCCAGAGACATTCCAACTGCAAACCAGGAAAATCCATTCCATTGGAACTTCCATCTTAGAAAAAAACAATATGCTGCTTCTACATCAATGCATCAGGAATTATAACCCAAAATGTTGGGGATCTAGAAGATCACAAAAATAAGTTAGGGTATACTTTAAAAATAACTAAATTGGAATAGGAATTGGAATGTTCCTAACACAAAGAAATGATAAATGCCTGAGGTGATGGACACACCAGTTACCCTGATTTGCTTAATTTACATTGTATGCCTGTCGCAAAACATCAAACATAACCCATAACAACATACAACAGTTATATACCCATAATAATTAAAAAATTAAAACAAATTAAAAATAAAAGATCAGATCTAGGTATTCCACCAGCTTAGGGGAGGACAATCAATTGATTTATTTAATTGGTTAGATTTTGGCCATTGGGGACCTTGGCTTTGGGGTATTTTTCAAAGGCTTAATATTATGCTCCCGTTACTCATATTTAAAATATCCCTTCTGTGTCATATTCTCTCAAGAATTTTGAATGCTTGTCAGCAGCCACTAACTCAACAGATGATCTCCATGAGGACCGAATGACAAAAACTACAAGAACAAGAATCACTGAAAAAAAAAAACCTAATGAGATTCTATTAATTAACAACTGTAGACCAACAGATGTCTACAGAAAGAAAACAGGTGGAGACCGAGTAAGGCTGACTAATCAGTCGAACTCAGTTCAACTGGGAGAATGACCAGAGAATGACCTGGGAGAATTATTAAAGAAAACTAAAAATGGAGACCACAGTTGAGATATATACCTCAAGGCCAACCATCCATAACCACGTACCCAAAACTAAAGTCACTCTGATTTTCTTGAAATGCTAGCTCTAATCATAAACTAAACACAAAATGTGAGCTTTTGCCCTTGTCAGTATGATTCAATGAAATTAAATCAATCAGCTACAGACAAATCAGCTTACACAGCTCTGCTTGCCTGGAAAAAAGAATGTTAACATACAACAGCCAATCAGGCAAAAGGTCAAAATACTTTCTTATCTATGCTTTGTAAGCTCCACTGTAACCATGTATCAGAGGGGGCTTCGTACCATTTTCAGTTTCATGTCTGCTGATTGCAATCTGTGCTTTCTTTCATTGTATGAGAATGTAGTTTACAAATTTTCCTAACTTAATCTGATTTTATTTTATTTTTTGACACTATTATATATGCAAAAGACAACGAAGAGCAGGCTGTTAATGATGGTACTGCAGGTGCTTGCAGGGGAGGTGGCTGGCCTTGGAGCTGGGGAAGGATATGCAAGAGGGTTGGAGAGTTTCAGGAGCAGCTGGAATTCCCTTTACTGAATGGCATTTTGGACATTTATCATTCTTTTAAAAGAAAGATATGCATTGGTTTCTATTTTCCGTTACATCACTGAAAACTGCTAAAATAGAAATTACTGTAAATGCTCAGCAGATGTGGGCAAAAACATCTTCTGGCTGCCTTTTACCAGCTAAACACAAAGCAATGTCTTGCTGATATTCCTTGTGGAAGTCGAGGAGGTGCTTTGATATTTGTGTCATTGAGGTTATAAAAATGAAGAAGTGGAAAAATTGTATGTGTGAAACACCAAGAGAAGTTCCTGATTATTGAATGTATTTTTATTTTAAAAGCAAAACTTTTTTTTGAATGATATGATTTCTCTTCCCAAATTCCAAGATTTTTTTTTTTTTTTTTTGCTTTTTTGGATTGAGATTCCACTGGAGGGTGGATCTTAAATGTAAATTAACAAGGAATCTATGTTCATGTTTCAATAATGAGCCTTCACAGTCTCTGTGTGGATACTTCTGTTAGGTAGATAGCCAAGAGGCCTCCAGCTCTCTCTGGGACAGGGGACGAATGTCCCACTTGAGCAGGAGAGAGGGGGAGTAAACTGCTAATCAGAACTCAACAGGCTAACCTCAAAGTGGCTGGGATCCTCGGAGACAGAAATTCCCCAAAAGCCAACCAGCACAGGTGCAGCTGGGGCTGGAAGGTACCAATAAAAGTAACCTCGGGGCAAATGATCTTGTTGATAGCATAAATCTGCACTGTGGTTTTGCCCCAGCCCCCTAGTGGGCTAGCAGAGAGGCTCACAGGACATCCACATGCACAGTAAGACTCTGGTTTTATAACTAACAGCCTTCCATCAGGGAGAGGCACGAGTCAAGCCTGCCTGGGAGGGTCTAACCCGCATAACATAAATTGAAAACCCGGGCCCAGAGTGTGCACTCTCCAACGATCTGAGGGACAGCGAACTGGCCCCCTGTTTAAAAAGTTTGGGGACCCCTGGACTCTAGAGGTTAGGATTCGGAGCTCCCACTGCTGTGGTGTGGGTTCGGGAACCAGGTTGAAACCTGACACTTCCTGTGACAAGAAACTTAGTCCTCACAAGGCTGCTTATTCTATTTTAAAAATGCAACTAAAGGCCGGGCGCTGTGGCTCACGCCTGTAATCCTAGCTCTTGGGAGGCCGAGGCGGGCGGATTGCTCAAGGTCAGGAGTTCAAAACCAGCCTGAGCAAGAGCGAGACCCCGTCTCTACTATAAATAGAAAGAAATTAATTGGCCAACTGATATATATATAAAAAATTAGCCGGGCATGGTGGCGCATGCCTGTAGTCCCAGCTACTCGGGAGGCTGAGGCAGAAGGATCGCTCGAGCCCAGGAGTTTGAGGTTGCTGTGAGCTAGGCTGACGCCACGGCACTCATTCTAGCCTGGGCAACAAACCGAGACTCTGTCTCAAAAAAAAAAAAAATGCAACTAAAAATACCAAAACACTGATATCAGGTGATTTCCCCAAAATGTTTGCATACTTTGTAAAGAAAAAATATTTCTCGTGGTTTGTGGCTAACCATCTGACAGAGGTGTGGTAAGATGTTTCAGATCTTTAAGATGATTATAAAACTACTAGTTTAACGGACTCCTCATCTCCTCCCTCTTTCCCCACCCCTAGGGTTGGCCCCTGTGGCTGCAGGCGTGCTACTGTTCCCCCCTCCACGCTTGCCCAAGACTCGACCTGAATCCTTTGTACATGCTAATGAGTCCCGTACACAGTGACACTGTACTACCTGAAAGGCGTGGCCTTGCAGAAATAACAGCAAAATACCTAATCCCACAATTTCCGCAGTAACAGTTAAAAGATCAACCCTATGAGTTCCCTCGCTAACAGGTACCGTGCAGGAGATGTTTTGCACAACTTCTGAAAACAGCCGAATGAACGGAAAAGCATCGTTAAGTCTCTTACTTTCAAAATTGTTTTTTTTTTCTTTTTTCTTTTTTTGAGAATCTGCTCTTACAGAGTTCCTGAGTAAACAGCAGGACATCAAGCTCCAAGCCTCAACCATAAGGTGAGGTCAGTCACATCTCCTGTGATAATCCTTTCTTCAAGGAAAGGCAGGAAACCAAGTCTTGGACTTTGATGTCCTTACAGTTTTTGTTATCTACCTGCTGCTGCTTTTTTTTTTTTTGAGACAGAGCCTCGCTTTGTTGCCCAGGCTAGAGTGAGTGCTATGGTGTCAGCCTGGCTCACAGCAACCTCAATCTCCTGGGCTCCAGCGATCCTCCTGCCTCAGCCTCCCGAGTAGCTGGAACTACAGGCATGTGCCACCATGCCCGGCTAATTTTTTGTATATATATTAGTTGGCCAATTAATTTCTTTCTATTTTATAGTAGAGACGGGGGTCTCGCTCTTGCTCAGACGGGTTTCAAACTCCTGACCTTGAGCAGACTGCCCGCCTTGGCCTCCCAGAGTGCTAGGATTACAGGCGTGAGCCACCGCGCCAGCCTGCTGCTTTTGTTATCAACTGACAGCCCTCTTTGGTTTTTTTTTTTTCTCTCTTTGTCCCATAAAAGCAGCAAGCCACTTGTCCTGGCTGCTGGCATCTCCCTCTTCCTTTGGGACGTCACTCTGTCTCTCTCCCTCTCTTTCCTCTTCTCTCTCTCTCTTTCTCCTCTGAAAAGGATAAAATAAACTTTTGTTTTTTACTTTTATATATCTTAATTTCTGCATGAGAAATCTTTCTCCAACTGTGCCGTGAGCACCTACTAGCCTTTCTACCCTAACACTACCAGTTCTGACATAGAGAATTCTTCATGTAGAAAGTGTAGAAGAGCAAACCTCTATGACTATATAACATCTCCTACATGGGGTTGTTTTTAGTTTTTCTGATCCTAAAAGCCAGACTCCTAACCAAAAGAGTAGACTTGTTTCAGAAATGTCATTGAAAAATTGTACTGGTAAATGAGAAAACTTACCATTTTCATTGTAATAGTGACAAAAGCAAGTTAAAATTCTAATAAGAGAAGGGATTAAAAAACACCCATAAAATACCTTCACTGAAGTTCTCAAAGGGGGATAAGACAATGGCTAGTACTCAACACTCATCTGGGAAAAAGGGTCAGAGAAGTAAATACTGGAACTTGTCCTAGAATGACAAATGATAAATCATCCAAGGTGTTATCATTGTCCTAGACAGAAAAGTTATGATATCTACCCGCAAAACATAATATTTGTTACAAGTAATATCTGAAGAATATGTGTGGGAAGAAAATATTACCAGTACTTTTAGCAGCTTTTCTTCAGGGCTGAGAGTGTAACAGGCATGCAATTGAAATAGTAAAGTGATATATTTTCCCTCCCTTTAAGTCATGGTGTTCTGAGACTTTTTACCTAATGAACTAATGGGTTTCAGTCCTTCAAAGGAAGGTCAGAACAAGCTATTTACTGCACAAATGCATTTAGGGCTCTTGTCAAAGTGGGTTCTTGGGAGGCAAGATTTGTTAGAGAAAAAGAATTTATACATTTCCATACTCTTAAAAGATTGAAGGACTGAACTTCAAATTTGACAAGGGATCACAAGAAGAGGTAGAGTACAGGCTGTGACGTGGAGAGGCTGCTGTTTGCTTGGGAAGAGGAAGAGATCTGGGAGTGAGGGTGGAAAAGTAATTGGAGAAGAGGAAAGAAAAAAAGGATGTGGTCACATCTCTGACTTCTTCTCTCCCCACTTCAGGCCAAGCTCTGGGGTGAGGTGTTAAAAACAATTGGATATGAAAAGGATACAATCAGCAGAGTGAAAAAGCAACCTACAGAATGGAAAAGAGTATTTGCAAAGCATATATCTGATAAGGAGATAATATTTAGAATATATAAACTCCTACAACTCAATAACTACAAAAAAAAACCTGATTAAAAAATGGACAAAGGACTTGAATAGAGATTTTGCCGACAAAATGCAAATCAAAACCATGAGCATCATCTCACACCTGTTAGGATGGCTACTATAAAAAAACAAAACAGAAAATAGCAAGTGTTGGTGAGGATGCGGAGAAATTGGAACGCCTGTGCACTTTTATGGGAACGTAAAATAATGCAGAAGCTATGGAAAACGGCATGGCAGTTCCCCCAAAAATTGAAAGTGGAATTACCATATGATCCAGGTATTTCACTTCTGGGTGAAGCGAATCTGATAGATTTGAAAGTAGCATCTTGAAGAGATATTTGCACACCTATGTTCATACCAGCATTATTCACAATAGCCAAGAGCTATAAGCAGCTCAAATGTCTGTCTATGGATGAATGGATAAACAAAATGTGTTATATGCAATACAATGGAATATTATTCAACTTTTTTAAAAAAGAAAATTCTGACACATACTACGACATGGATCAACCTTGAGGATATTATTCCAAGTGAAGTAAGCCAATCATAAAAAGACAAATACTGCATGATTCTACTTATATGAAGTACCTAGAATAGTCAAATTCACAGAAACAGCAAATTTCCAGGGGCTAGGGAAAGAAAGAAAAGGGGAGTTGCTTAATGGGTATAAAGTTTCAGTTTTGCAAGATGAAAGTTCTATAGAGCAGGTGCATGATAGTGTGAATATAGTTAACACTACTGAACTGTACATTTAAAAGTGTTTAAGACATTAAATTTTATGTTATATATATTTTACCACAATTAAAAAAAACAAAATATGGTTCAGGCATGTGAGTGAATGGTCTGCCCCAATTGATAAACATAATAAATACATACTAACATAACAGTTACTTCTTTTACTCACAACAAAAATGTCAAGTGCTAAAAATATTGTTATAACAGTGCTATGGAGAAGAACTAACAATATGACCTTCTGAAATATCACGGGCAAGCTAGGAAGATCATTAGAAAGTATCTCTTCTCCATGAGCTACTAAGGTGAGTTCTTTTAATATTCAATACTGAGCTATGAAAATATTTTTTTAAAAGGCACAGTTTTCTGTAAAAAATAGTGTGCACAGGCCGGGCTCAGTGACTCATGCCTGTAATCCTAGCACTCTGGGAGGCCGAGGTGGGATGATCGTTTGAGCTCAGGAGTTCGAGACCAGCTGGAGCAAGAGCGAGACCCCGTCTCTACTAAAAATAGAAAGAAATTAATTGGCCAGATAAAAAATATATATAAAAAATTAGCCGGGCATGGTGGTGCATGCCTGTAGTCTCAGCTACTCAGGAGACTGAGGCAGGAGGATCGCTTGAGCCCAGGAGTTTGAGGTTGCTGTGAGCTAGGCTGATGCCATGGCACTCTAGCCTGGGTAACAGAGTGAGACACCGTCACACACACACACACACACACACACACACACACAAAATAGTCTGCATAAAGTTGTTACAAGGTCCATATGGTATAAAAGTTAGTTTATCTCATATCAAAAGTGAAACCATAGGTTACATTTCTTGAAATGATATTTAACATTTCCTACAACTGAGGAGTAACAAGTGTCTTTTGTGCTTATAATGATTGCCACTATTTAATTTTAAGGATGATTGGACTGACTTTCCACCTGCAAGATAAACCATCTGAATAGTTTTCCAGTAACAGAGACAGGTTCATACATACTTATTCCCCCACCCACCCACCCACCCACCTTTTTTGTTTTGTTTAAGGGCAAATTGCACAACATAGCATGAAAACAAAGAAAACTAGCCCACTAGGGGATTGAACACATAACTTGGACTTCATTACTGGTACGTTTAACACCATTTTTTACTCAAAAGAGCAAATCTGCCACAGATTCTAGGTCTCCGTCATTATAACAAGTATGCAATTTTCTGCTTTCATGAGGTTCCACAATGGGTACAATTTGACTCTATCACCCTTAATTATATGTCTGTTCAAGTAAAGAGTGTGACTTATTCTTTTCCTCCTAGAATCTATCATTCTGGAATTCTATGTTTTATAAAAAAAAAATAGAAATTTCCTGTTTGGATTTCTGGATGATTTAATTTCTGACTACCCAACCGACTTTGATGACGGATACCTGCTATGGCAAAACTGGTGACAGTCCATAATGATCCATGGATGATGCTATTTCCTAAACTCATGCACTGATGTTTGTTTTCCAAGCAGATTTATGTTGTCTATTAAGTCTTCTACCATCATCTGGTATAATGAAGGACTGTACAAGTTACCTCTTGTAGCACAAAATCCATCTCATGGCAAACAATGCAGATGGGCATTCTTTGACAGGAGCCAAGATATTGAACACAAAGGCCTTCTCAGCGCTGGGAGCAGATATATGAAAACCTCTGCCACCTGGACTTTATTCTCCTTCCCCCCTCATTGTCCCAGAACACAGAGGAACAGCTAGAATTTGGCTACAACTGAAACTGAAGCTTCAGTTAGCAACAGTATCAACCTAGCCTGGACCCAGTCAGCTTCTGGATGTTGACGCCAGACACTGTCTGCCAGTATCTTTGTGTCCTTGTTCTTTATTCACACCTCTGTTCTCCCTTTTATCTCTCCCTGACCTCACAAATTGCCATTTTTTCTATCTCTTTTTTTAGAAGTAATGCATGCTTATGATAAAAACATTCAACATTAGAAAAGTATTATAAAGCAAAATTTGGTATCACAAAACAGAAATCAACATTAATAGGTTCTCCTTTTCGTTTTTGCTTGGATAAATATTATACTTTATATTATACTTTATAAGTGTAGATAATATTATACTTCTACATCTTTTACCCAAATGAAACCATATTATACTACTATTTTGGATTTTCAAAAATGTTTCAACATATTTATTGAAAACAAGCTACCGTGTTTCCATGAAAATAAGACGGGGTCTTATATTTATTTCTCCTCAAGAAGACACCCTATGACTTATTTTCAGGGGGTGTGTTATTTTTTTAAGTACGGTACAACAGTCTACATTTATTCAAATATAGCTAAGTCGTCTTCTTCTGGAATATCTTCATAACTCTCCAAACCCTGAATTCCATCCTGAATTTCTTGCGGCTCTATTTCCTTTAGAACCACTGGCCTCAATCTCTCATGTCGAGCAATAGAGCTCTCATGGGGCAGATGAGAAGGGCTGCTCGTCGTCTTTACTGCTCCACGACCAAATGCATGGGTTGTGCAGATACGCTGTGTAGCCACGCCCATCACTAGGTCTTATTTTCAGAGTAGGGCTTATATTGTGCAAATGCTTAGAAATCCTGCGAGGGCTTATTTTATGGGTAGGTCTTATTTTCGGGGGAACACGGTATGCTTCAACATATTTCCATATCAGTGCATACAATTTCAGCCCCTTTTTAATACAATGAGGGACATTTATTATGTGAGGAACAAGAAGTCCTGAGATAAGAAAGCTTACAGCAGGTTAATTCAAAGGGGCGAGAATATCATCAAATACCCTACTCTTTCCAACTTTCTACTCAACTGACATTGGCATGTTGGCTTTTTTCTCCTGGTTACAAAACAACTACAGAAGTAATAGGGATCATGTTTAGAGAGGCCAAAGAACAATATTAGAAGAGAAGCTGTCTTCTCTTGTCTCTGTAAGAGTGAAGAAACCTTTCCCAGAAGGCATCCAATAGACTTTCCCTCACGTATTGTTGGCCAGGTCACACCCAATGCCCACACCTAACCTAATTACTGGCAAACAGAGTGGGCTGACATCATTACCTAAGACTGATCAGGATGTACTCTGAGAAAGCCCTAGAAACAGGGTTATTCCTTCAGTCACATGGAAGCAGGTAAACAAAAACAGAGCTCTGCTAATAAGAAAGAATGGGGAAATGACTGTTGTGTAGGTAACTAACTGTATTAGTTATCTTCCCTTTACTCTTCTTTTTCAAAATTGTGCCAGTTATCCTTTGCCATTTATTCCTTCACCTAAATTTGAGAAAATCTTTGTCCTTCTGTTTCAAAGTCCACTGAAATCACAGAGAATTTATATTAATAGATTATTTTCTCTGTATACGTCTGTGTATGGGGAAAATATTTTTTGCAATCCATGTCTTTCAACTATGAAAGATATTGTATTTCTCCATTTATTAAGTTTTAAGGCCTAATAGAGTTTAAAATTGTTCTTTGTAAAATTCTATTTATACTTTGTTAAGGTTAGTTCCTAGATATTTTATAGTTTATTGCTCCCCTTAAGGGTATTTTGTTTGTTTGTTTGTTTGTTTTTTTGTTTGTTTGTTTGTTTTTTTCTGAGACAGTCTCACTTGTTGACCAGGCTAGAGTGAGTGCCGTGGCGTCAGCCTAGCTCACAGTAACCTCAAACTCCTGGGCTCAAGCAATCCTTCTGCCTCAGCCTCCTGAGTAGCTGGGACTACAGGCAAGCGCCACCATGCCCAGCCAATTTTATATATATATATATTAGTTGGCCAATTAATTTCTTTCTATTTATAGTAGAGATGGGGTCTTGCTCTCGCTCAGGCTGGTTTTGAACTCCTGACCTCGAGCAATCCGCCCGCCTCGGCCTCCCAGAGTGATTACAGGCGTGAGCCACCGCGCCCGGCTCCCTTAAGGGTATTGTACATCCTAGTACATTTTCCAGGTGGTGGTTGCTGCTGTAAAGGAATGTTGTTGATTTTTTTATATGTTGATCTTGTATTGAGCAAACTTGCTGATCTCTCTTATTCCAATAAGATTCTCTAGTACCAATATTGGTTATCTTGCTTCTTTCCTTCCAACTCTTGTACCTATTATTTCTTTTTCTTTCCTCTTTATGTTGGCTAGGACTTCTAATAATGAAAGAATAGATTGGGTAGTAGATAATGTCTTAATTCCAGTTTTTCTTTTCTTTTTAAGACAAAGTCTCACTCTGTTGCCCGAGCTCGAGTGAGTGCCATGGCGTCAGCCTAGCTCACAGCAACCTCAAACTCCTGGGCTCAAGCAATCCTCCTGCCTCAGCCTCCCAAGTAGCTGGGACTACAGGCATGCGCCACCATGCCTGGCTAATTTTTTTTTCTATATATTTTTAGTTGTCCAGTTAATTTCTTTCTATTTTTAGTAGAGACACAGTCTCACTCTTACTCAAGCTGGTCTTGAACTCTTGACCTTGAGTGATCCGCTTGCTTTGGCCTCCCAGAGTGCTAGGATTACAAGCATGAGCCACCACCGCGCCTGGCCTTAGTTCCAATATTAAACAGAATGTATCTAAAGTTTATTTATAAAATCAGGTGATTACTATGGCTTTTCAGTATGTAGTTTCTATTAGGAAGTTCCATTCTTTCAGATAATCACAATTTCACCCCCTGCTCCCATCCCACTACAAAATTAAATCAAAACAAAACAAAAATCCCAGGCTCCGAGAGAAGATGTACCCCAAGCAAAATGATATTCCTCAAATGATATTTGGAGTACTTGGCAAACTCCAGTGATGGGAAGTTTGTGGAAACAGAGTGAAGGTAGTGGACAGAGAGAGAGAAAACTTTGATTTCAGACTTAAAAAAATGCCAGGCCTTCCAAGCCAGCTGTTTGGATTCCACGATCTGTGGATGTCAGTTCATCGGAGGTAATCGTGGTACTTCGTGTTTCCATGTGAAGGGAAAAAAAAAAAAATACACGTGCATATACAATCATCTCTCTCAAGAATGGAGACCTTTCAAAGGTGGTGGCCCCAGTCACCAGGTCTTGTCTGGGTCTCTATTGTTGCCTCAACAAGAATATGCAAAATTTCATTTCCACTTTCCTTTCGAGTGTGGGCATCGTCTGGAAGCAGCCTCCGATCTCCTGTGAGCCAAGTTCAGTTCCTGCCACTGAGGCCTATGCAACTTGCTGTTGCTAAAGAAATGCCCGTGAAACCTGCTGCTTTTCACTTAGTCTCCACTTTTGTTCCAACTGGAGAAAGAGCCTCAGCAGCTTCCCCAAGCGAAGGTCTCCTCAGATCTCAAGCACGTGCCTCTGGGGGCGTAGGTGGGCAAATACTTCTGCCGTGTGCTCCTCAAGACGTGTTGCCCTCAGCCTTTGCATGTTTCAAGCCTCGGGTAGCATTGCTTACTTGTACATCTTTATTTTCCCGGTTGTGGGCTATGTCTCCAGTGTTTCTTTTCCCTCTGCTCTTCCTCTACTCCTTTCAGGAAGCCCAGCTGAATCCCTCACATTTCGACTGCTTTTAAAATGACATCCTTTACTTCTGTTCTGCAGAAAAATCCAAAATTGAGGGCATTTTTGTTTTTCATTCCTCTTTTTATCCTGGCCCATATGTTTGTTTTCTCATGTGCTCTTCTAGAATTTCTTTTGTGGAGTCTCCTATTGTAAGAGAGATGAGTCATTAAGTTATGGATCCACTGAAAGCATCAACTGTTGAAATAAACCTCCTCCATCTTCACCTTTTTTTTTTTTTTTCATCTTCACCTTTTTAAATTGACTAATCTGACACAGGAGGTATTTTTCTATCCAACAAACACCAGACAGAAGTTTACACTTGTTCTATTGTTGTCCTGCCTGGCTTCCTTTTATCTTACCCTATCTTGATGACTTCTCTTAGAGTCCCAGTTCCATACATTTTTGGGACATGCCCCCACAAGGCATAGCTATCACCCACTTACAATAAACTTTGTGCTACTTTGAAACCCATCCAATAATTTCTTGAGTATTTGATTCTGTTCTTCTTGGTTTTTCCCTCTTGCGTGGCCCAAATTTTATTTAGCAACTTTGCATACCTTTCCCAATCTTCAAAGGTTATTCTTCCAATTGATCTCCCTGTGGCTCTCTGCCCCTTTAAGGAAGGCTGCTTCATCTTGGCTCCTGTGAAAAACAAGGGTGAAAAACAAGGGCTGGGTTATTCCAGGCCGTCTGAGACCTCATCTCTCTTCCTTTCTCAGTCATATCTGGGCTCCAATCATCCTCTTTCTGTTTTTTCTTTTTCTTTTTTTTTTTTTTTGAGAAAGAGTCTCGCTCTGTTTCCTGGGCTAGAGTCCCGTGGTGTCAGCCTAGCTCACAGCAACCTCAAACTCCTGGGCTCCAGCAATCCTCCTGCCTCAGCCTCCCAAGCAGCTGGGACTACAGGCATGCACCACCATGCCTGGCTAATTTTTTCTATATATTTTTAGTTGTCCAGCTAATTTCTTTCTATATTTGGTAGAGACAGGGTCTTGCTCTTGCTCAGGCTGGTTTTGAACTCCTGACCTTGAGCAATCTGCCCTCCTCGGCCTCCCAGAGTGCTAGAATTACAGGCGTGAACCACCGCGCCCGGCCCATTTTTAGTATAGCTTTACTTTCTTGTGATCTATTTCCATTATGATTTATTAATTGGATCATAGATCAGTTAGAAGCATATTTCTTTATTTACAAACATGGAATTTCTCTCAGTTATATTTGTGTTACTGACTTCTAGGTCAATTGAATTACAGTCAATCAAATAGTATATCATCTGTATGACTTTAAACCATTGACAGTTGTTTTGGGGCCAACTTGATAAATTTTTGTAAATGGTTCATGTGTTTTTGAAAGAATGTGTTTTGCAGCTTGTAGAGTGTGCTATTTAAATATTTTATAGTTTCCTTTGTTTTTTTTTTTTTTTTTTTTGAGACAGAGTCTCACTCTATTGCCCGGGCTAGACTGCCATGGCGTCAGCCTAGCTCACAGCAACCTCAAACTCCTGGGCTCAAGCAATCCTCCTGCCTCAGCCTCCCAAGTAGCTGGGACTACAGGCATGCACCACCATGTCCGGCTAATTTTTTCTATATATTTTTAGTTGGCCAGTTAATTTCTTTCAATTTTTTTTTTAGTAGAGATGGGGTCTTGCTCTTGCTCAGGTTGGTTTCGAACTCCTGACCTTGAGCGAACTGGAGTCTTTTTTGCTCTGATCATCCCGGGTTGGGTCAGGTGCCCATTCCTCAATCAATCACTGCAGTAAGGGAGCCCAAGTGTTCCGACTCTCCATGCTTATGTCACAGGCCCGGTCCTGGAATTGGCCGGAGTCAGCCTTACCTGAGTTACAGGAATAGATACTAAAGGACCGTGGTCTGTCGCTGTGCTGGGACTAGAAGAAGGCGCATTAGGGAATGGGAAGGCAAAAACTACAACGTCTATTCTAAGTGTGCTCGCTGGGAATGCCTGGAAGAAAATTCTACCATGTTTTGGGTTGTAGGTTGGAAACCATAGCGTATCATTCAAGATCATTCTTCTCAATTCATCCCAACAGACAATGCATTTAGTGGGAAGCCTCAGAATTTGGTATATTGTCTTCTCTTAGCTTTTATTTATAGTGCTCTTTCCAGTCTGTCTTTTTATGTCTTTTCATTGGTATTTTAGTGAATATAGTTTGATTTGAAGAATTTACTGTTTTATTTTAATGAAAGAAGTTATTTCCTATGATATGAAGACACCCACGTCATATTGTACTGTTACAAATGTTAAAGTACTACAGAGTTTATTGATAACTTTATGGTAATCTTTATCTGGCTTATAAATTGATTTCAATGTTGTTTTCAACTTATTAATAAAATCTATGGAGAAAGCAGTTTTTCTACATTTAAAGGATATGAGAACTTGCCTCAGAGGTACTCATGAAAGAACATTTAGACAATTTCATTTTCTGAGATAGACAGTTATATTTTTACATGCTAGCGCAAAGGGAATATAATCAACAATCTTTTTTTCAATGAGGGAGACTTTTAGTAATTTGTTTCACTGTGTGAGAAAGTTAATTCAACTTACCAAAAAGAAGAAACATTTAGTACTCACTTGACTTTGTTTTTGCTTTATAGCTACAGCCATGGAAAATATATTCTGCATAAGAAACACATAAAAATCTTACACACTTCCTATTTCTTCTATCATATTCTCTTCTCCCTTAATCTTGTCTTCCTTTTCCAACTTTCTCTCTCTCTTCCCTTTTACCCTGCATTCTTCCCTTTTCACCCTGCCTTGCACTTTCCTGTCTATTCCTTTGGGATTGGTTTTCTCATCTCTTAATAGTTTATCAAATAGCCTGCCATGATTTTTGACTGTCTCTTTATGGAGGAGAGAATTGCTACAGTTTTTTTTTTTCTGCCACCTGCAAATTTTTAATCTCCTCATCCTTTTTCTTTATGGGCCTTTATAGAAAGGGTTTGCATTAGTGAATAATCCCATGCAGCATTAAACTTTCTATAGTGAAGACTACTAATTGTTCACAAAAGTCTATTCATCACTTACACTATAGTCATAGAATTGTGGCTAAATATAAGGAAAAAGCACACTGGAGTGGAAAAACTAAATGCAGAGAGGATCCAACAAGATTAGAATTTAATTTATTATATTTTAAACTATATGTCTATGATTATGTTTTAATTTTACATATGGTAAAATTTACTTTTTAATGTACAGTTCTATGAGTTGTGAAACATATATTGAGTCATGTAATTGCCACCAGCACAATCAAGATACATAACAGTTTGTCACCCAAAGAAGTTCCTCATGACACCCTCTGCAGCCCGAACTCCTGACAGACACTGATCTATTCTCTGTCCCTGTAGTTCTGCCTTTGCCACAATGTCATATATTTGGGATCATGCAATATGTAGTTTATTGAGCATATGGCTTTTAAAACCTAGCATGATGTATTTGAGGTTCATTCTTGTTCTGTATCAATAGTTTGATTTTTTTTTTTTTTTAATTGCTGAGTCATTTTCCTTTTTATAAATGTACCAGAGTTTGTTAATCATCTACCATTTAAAGGACATTGGGGTTGTTTCCAGTACTTTGCAATTATTAATTAAGCTGCTACAAACAGCCATGTACAGGTTTTTGTGTGAGCATAAGTTTTTCTTTCTCTGGGATAAATAACTGGAAATGGGATTGCAGAGTTTTATAGTAAGTTATGTTTAGCTATAAAAGAAACTGCCAAACTGTTGTCCCAACTGGCTATGCCACTTTGTATTTCCATTAGTCACATATAAAAGTTTTGGTGCTTTACATCCCCACTAGCGTTTGATATTGTTAATGGCTTTAAATTAATTAATTAATTAATAATATTTAGCTATTGTAATAGGTGTTTAGTGATATCTCACTGTAGTTTTAAGTAATTACTCATAATGGAAAATGATGATGTGCATTTATTCATGTGCTTATTTTCCCATCTGTTTATCTATTTTGCTAAAGTGTCTTGAAATCTTTTGCCTTTTCCCCCCTGGATGATTAATTTTCTTATTGCTGAGATTTGAGACTTCTTTATTCTTCATACAAGTCCTTCGTCAGTAATGAGATTTGTAAATATTTTCTCCCAGTCTGTGGCTTTCATTTCACTCTCTTCACAGTGTCTTTCAAAGACTAAAATATTTTAATGTTCATGAAATCCATTTTGACAAATTTTTTTTACAACAGCTTATATTTTTGGTGTCATATCTATGAAATCTTTGTCTAATTCCGAGTCATAAGAATTTTCTCCTATGTTTTTTTCTAAAAGTTTTATGCTTTTATGTTTTGCATTTAGGTCTATGGTCCATTTGCGTTAATTTTTGTATCAGTTATGTGTTACGTGTTGAAGTTCTTTTTTTTTTCTTGCATATGGAGGTTTCAGCACCATTTGTTCAAAAAACTATTTTTGCTCCTTCAAACTTCCATTGTGTCTTTGTAAAAAATTCATCGCCTATATTTTTGGGAGTCTATTTATGGATTTCCTAGTCTGTTCCATTATAATATATGTCTGTCCTTTCACCAGTACTACAGTTCTCATTACTGTAAATCTTGAAATTATGTGATATGAATCCTCCAACTTGGTTCTTCTTTTTCAAAATTGTTTTGGCTATTCTAGTTCCTTTGCCTTTCCATATAAATTTTAGAGTAAGTTTGCCAATATCTATACAAAATCCTGCTGAGAGTTTGTTTGGGATTTTCTTAAATTTATAGACAAATTTTGGAAGAATTAGCTGCTTAATAATATTGATTAAGCAGTCTATGGCCATCGTAAATTCATTTGTTTAGATTTTTTTGACTTTTTTCATCAATGTTTAACATTTTTCAGCATGCCTATCCTGCACATATTTTGTTATATTTATATGTATTTCTGATGCTGTTTTAAATGATACTTTTCCCCTCTGAATTTTTATTTCCACTTGTTTGTTGCTAGTATATAGAGTATAAATGCTAGTATATAGAACTACAATTAGTTTTTTTATATTGACCTCATAGCTTGCAAACTTGCTAAACTCATTTACTAGTTTTGACAGTTTCTTAACAGATTATTTTAAATTTTCTATGTAGACAGTCATGTCTTCTACAAATAGAAGTAATTTTATTTGTTCCCTTTGCAATCTGTAGGACGTTTATTCTTTCTTCTTCTTCTTTTTTTATTTTTTTTGCATTATGGCATTAGCTAGGACTCTAAATATGATATTGAACAGGAGTGAATGTAGACATACTTGCCTCACTATTGATCTTAGGAGAAAGACTTCAGTCTTTTATTAGTAAATATAGTATATAGTATATAAGGTGTTTTTTTTTTTTTTTTTTTGGTAACTTGCCCATTATCAGGGGGCAAAGCATTCATTCATTCACCATTTAGTATGATGTAGGATGTAGAGATTTTTCAGATCTTCTTGATTAGGCTAATATCGTTTGTATTCTTAGTTTGCTAAAGGTTCATATCAATGCCTGTCGAATTTTGTAAAATGCTTTCCTTTTTGAATCTCTGTCTTCATGTAGTTTTTCTTGTGTTGATAATGTGAAATACATTAATTGACATTTTAATATTTAATTATCCTTAAACTACTGGGAAAATACCTCTTGGTCACGATACATTGTCTTTTTAACATGTTGCACATCTGCAAGATACTATTGCTAATATTTTGTTGAAAATTTTTGTGTCCATATTTATGAATGATATTTTTCTATAGTTTTTATTTCTTATAATTTCTATGCCTGGTTTTGGTATTGGTAATGCTGGTCTCATAAAATGAATTGAGGTGTTTCCTTCTCTTCTATTTCCTGGAAAAAGATTATATAAAATAGATATTGTTTGTTCTTTGAATGTTTGGCAGAATTTGCCAACCAAATTCTCTGGGCATGGAGTTTTCTTGTGCAAAGGGTTGTAAGTAAAAATTTAATTTCTTTAATGAATATGTGATTATTCATTTTATCTATTTCTTCTTGAGTCAATTTTGGTAGTTTCTGTCATTCAAAGAATTATCCTATTTTATCTACCTTTTCATATATATGGGGCATAGATTAGTTTATAGTGTTCTTTTCTGTCTTTTTTTGGATTGTTGTATTTTTAAAAATATTCTATTTTATGTTATTATTGGTTTTTTCACTACAGGTTGCATGTGTGCACGTGTGCCCTAGGAATTGCAATATACCTATGAAATCATTAACAGTCTTCCTAGAGTTAATATTTTGCCACTTCAGGCAAAGTTTAGCACCCTTCTCTTCAACCTTTTCCTTTTATGTTATTTTATAATAATTGGCATATATTTTAATCTAAATAAACTGAAAAGCCACGCCAGAAAATGCTACAATTTTTGTTTCTGATGGCTAAACATATTAAAAGAACTTCAGAGGAGAAAAGTAATTTTTAAAAATATTTACTCAGCTATATACCCACTCGTGTCACTCTGCCTTCATTATTGAACTTCCAAATATTTCCCTGGTATCATTTTCCTTGAACTGGAAAAACTTCTTCTATCATTTATTTTAGAGCAAGTCTACAGGCAACAAACTCCTTAATTTTCCTTCATTTGAGAATATATTTATTGTGCTTTCATCCCTGAAGGATATTTTCATAAAATTAAGGGTTGGCAGTTATTTTCTTTCAGTACTTTGAAGATATTGTTCTACAGTCTTTTGGCCCTCCTAGTTTTTAATGAGAAATTTATAGTCATTCAAATTGTTATTTCCCATATATATAATGTATCTTTTTTTATGAGTCATTTTATGGCTTTTCTTAATCTTTGGTTTTCAGCAATTTTCTTATTACATGTCTGGGTTTTTTTTTTTTAGTTTACCTGTGTGTACCTTGCCAAACTACTCAAATCTGTCGATTTATGCCTTTCTTCAAATTTGGGAAGTTTTCAGTGTTATTTCTCCAGGTATTTTTCCCTTGCTAATTGTTTCTTCTCTCCCTCTGCAATACCAATGATATGCATATTAGACCATTTAATATTGTCTCGCAAGTTCTTAAGGCCCTGTTAATTTATTTTCAACCTCTTTTTCTCTGTTCTCCAGATTGGATAATCCCTTTGTTATCCATTCTCCCCCCTCACCTCCATTCTGCTATTGAGCCCATCCACTGATATTTTTGTTTCTGATATTCTAATTTGTGGTTCTAAAGTTTTTATTTGGTTTATTTTTATAGCTTCTATTTCTCAGCTGACAGCTTCTATGTTTGCATTCATTTTAAGAGTTTTCACCTTCGCCTCACAGAGTGGAGTTATAATGGCTATTTTATTGTGTTTTTCTGATAATTCCAATATCTGAGTCATCTCAGGGCTATTATCTCAATTGTCTTTCCCCTTGATAATTGGGTACATTTTTCTAAATTTTGATATTTTCAGAAATTTTAGATGGTATCCTAGACATTATGGATATTATGTCATGAAACACTGAGTCCTGTTCAAATTGTCTGGAGAAAGTTGATTGTTTGTTTTAAAAGACAATTAGGAAAAACTTACTTATTAGGTACAATGAACACTATTCTGTTTAAAGGCACACCAAAAGCCCTGACTTAAACAGTATGCAAGGAATCCACATAACAAAAATGTAAGTTTCCTGGTGGCGGAGGAAGTGTAATGAGGCCAAATAGATGCTAACAAACATAGCGCTTATTTTAAACGTTCCCGGGCGAGGTTCAAGGGTCCCAGAGCAGGGGTCCCAGAAGTTTGCGCCACCCAGGACTGCAAGTTACTTTTTATAGGGGGCTAGCTGTTGTTGTTGTCTGTCTCTGGAGGTCAGGGCAGGATGTTTTGCACCCAGGGCATCTTCCTGCTTTGCCTTGGTGGGGGTGGGGGTCCAGGCTGAGATTTTCCATTGGTAACAGGATGCAGTTAGGGCAGCTGTTGGGCAAGGTCTGTAGGCTTTGCAATGCGGTGACAATAGGGGAAAGGGATGCAGCCACCAGCCTTACAAAAAACATTTGTACCCCTTAATATTTTGGGGAAAAAAGATAATTAGGATTTCTCTGGTTGTAAGACAAGATGAAAGAGACAATCTTTTCCCTAGTCCTTCCATCAAGTACCGCTAAAAATCCGGAACATTATATATGAAGCAAACATAGAAGACTTCAGAAAGCAGAGAGAAGACAGACAGGCTATGGACCTATGACTTGAAGAAAACCTTGCAGAATTCCCTGGTTTGGTTTTGTTCTTGTTGCTGTTGATTTATATGCCCTGGACTGAGTGCTGAAGAAGGAGGCAATCCGGACATACCAAGGGGCATAGACAAAATAATTCCCGCAGAAAACTTATTCTGTCTAGTTAAAGGAACAGGAGAGTGGCAGTCCAGAATGAAGCATTTTAGACACTCACCACCCTAATGCAATCACTACAATGCAGAATAAACCGTGACTACACCCCTTCAGCAGATGCTGCATGAGGAAGCTAGACTTCCACCCTCATCTGGCTGTAATGAACCCCTTCCTTCCCCTGTGGAAGCAGTAGAGAACACATGGGGAACTTGGGCTTCCGTCCTCACTTGGGATTAATGAGAAGGTTCCTCCTCTTTCCTCTCCCTCAGTGTCAGAAAAGGACTGCTAAACCAGAATATTTAAATAAGCTCTAGAGACTCATAACAATGCTCAAAATGTGCAGAATATTATCAAAATCACTCATCATAAGGGTCAGGGCAATCTTAACTTGAATGAGAAAAGACAACTAACCAATGCCAGTACTGAAATGATAGAGATGCTAGCATTATCAATATCTGACAAAAAATTTAAAGCATCCATCATAAAAAAATATTCCGGTAAGCAATTTCAAACATACTTGAAACAAGTGGAAAAAATAGAAAGTCTTAGCAAAGAAATAGAAGATATAAATAAGGACCTATTTTTCTGGTCCTTTGGCAAGAAAGAGAGGGTGTCTTTTGAAGTTCTTGTTAACTGTGCCTGCCGTGCAGTGGTCACCCTTGGGTCAAGGGAGGGTGACAAAGGAGGGAAAAAAATGAAAAAACGCTCCGTTATCCTGGTCATTCTTAAAGTTTTGGTTTCTCTTCCCACTCTGCCTCCTACTGTTTAATTTATAGAGCTCTCAGGCAGTTGCTTTTTGTACCTTGTCCAGAGTTGTTATGAGGCTACAGTAGACTTACTCTTTCTTGGCCGGCATGGAAATGGGACAACATTTGGAAGCCAGGATGGTTGCCTACCCACCATAGGTTCGAAAGAGTAAAAGGTCTTTGAAAGATTACCAGGGACAAATATTATCAATGGAATTTGGATGATACAGCGTTGACTGTTGTAGAATTGACCAGATATATTAAAAAGGAGAGACAACACGAGAAGGAAAGAGCCAGAAATACTGCTCACAACAAAAGCACTTTAGTGAAAATTATATTCTCACTGTCGAGGCTGGGGGAGGAGAGTCAGACCCCCAGGAAGTTGAAACAAGTATTTAGAAAAGAAAGGAAAATGTGTCCACGTTGCACTTTGCCAGTTTGCACATTATTGCGAGCTGGGAGGAAAAAAAATTGCTTCTGCAGAGGCAATCGCCCTGCCTAATTTGTCCTGTTTAACCCAGCTTGGATGAATTTAAATCCAGTGGGAAGTGGGAGAAGAATGTGTTAGAGTCAAGGACTGAGTTTACTCCACCCATTGAGGTAGAGAAAGAAAAGAAGATTGACTTGAATTCCACTGGGGGATCCAAGGCCATATGTTATGTCTACATTGCATAGCCTTGCAGTGATGGGACTATTGGATACTGGTGAACAACCTATACCTGCTATATAGTGGGATGAAAATATCAGGAGACGAGTAAACAAGCCTTTAGGGCTATGGTAGTATTGTGAGGTCAAGTACTAGGGTTGTGGTGAAACCACTGTTTGGGAAGTGAAAAATAAGCAAAACAAAAATGAAAACCCAAATTCACAAAACCTGCAGTGTCATGACTTATACCTGAGTGCATAGCTGGAATGAATGCAATTATGAATAGAAGGCTTTGCCATTGCTAGCGGTTCTACCCTTTGCCTGATTTTAATTGATAATGTTAATTAGGAAATTTTAAAATTGCTCAAACTGTCCTCCATAATGAATATTAAGCAGTACCCAGTCCCAGGAGGACAACAACAAATTTCAGGTTTAATTTAAATATATTATAGAATTGGTGGGAATGCAGATTGGTATAGCCATTATGGAAAAAAGTGTGGAGGTTCCTAAGGAAATTAAAAATAGAACTACCATACGACCCGGCAATCGCTCTTCTGGGCATATACCCAAAGGAAATGAAATCACCACTTCATCTACACTCCGGTGTTCACTGCAGCATTATTCACAATAGCCAAGATATGGAAACAGTATTCAGGATACCATTTTAATTCCTCCAAATTTGATGCAATGTATTATTTTTTTTTATTTCAGGAAAATATGGGAGTACAAACATTTTGGTTACATTTTGTATCTTTGCCTCTCCTTAGCAAGGGTTAGAGGTATGCCCTTCCCCTCCACAATGCTCACCGCATCCCTCAGTTGTGAGTGTACCCCCTCCCCCCCAGCCCCTAATCCCTGGAGAACACCACCACCATTTGAGCACCATAGTGTTTATCAGTCAGTACCATTTTGATGATGTAACATATTCTTAAGGGCACAGTGACCTGGACAGTGACTTTATGTCATATGGCTACCAAGGCCTGACCATAAAGGGCCACCTCACTGCCTCGTAGTAGAAGTAGTCCCGTCATTCTTAAGCTTTTTAACACAACTCTTCTTTCCTGGACAGGGCCAAAAGAGAAAACTCTGGCAAGGCTACGTCTGCTGCCTGCTCTGTGGTTGGGCAGAGACTCCCACCCAGGGAGGCTGAAACTGGGTAATAAGCAAAAACAAATGAAAATTGAGGGAGATGGGAAGTATATAACCGGCAACAATGCCAGGAAATGGAAGCATCATTATTCTTTTCTTGAGACAACATCTTCAGAGCAAGAGAATAATGCTTTTAGCCATCTCAGATGTGGTGTTGAATCTTGGCCAATGCTAGGCAAAGCCCCTAGCTTGTTTATCCCAGATAGATTTGTTTTCCCCTGAGAAGGAGAACTGGAATGGATCCATAATATAAGATTCACCCAAAGACTGTACTTGGGAAATTTACAGAAAAGATATTAATCTGCATCCCTTGATGACTCTCTTTTTTTAAAATTTATTATTATTTTTTATTTCGACATATTATGGGGGTACAGATTTTAAGGTTTCAATAAATGCCCTTTCCCCCCCACCCCCCACAAGTCTGAGTTTCCAGCATGACCCTTGATGACTCTCTTGAACATAAGCAGGTTGCAATTGCCATTTGGCTTGTGTTATGTTGATTGCATTTATTGTATTGATACTTTTATAGTTTTTAGGGGAAACCTATTTTTGAACTGGAGGATGCATTGTGAATTTGGCCTCTGTAGCTGATACTATGCATTGCTGAGAACCAAGATGACAGCCTGTTCAAGCAACTGTGTACGATGAGAAATGTCTTGCTGCACTGCTTGCCTGACTTATAGATCACAGGGTCTCCTTCGCTCATTTGACAGTACCAGATGCGAATGCAGATAGAGTGCTATACACACTCGTCCTGCTGGGGCTGTGCCCCAGATGATGACTATTGGCTTGATATGCATATTATATATCAATGATAATTCATTCCTGACACTTCACAAAGGACAATTATGGGAAATTTCATGGCTTACTCAAAATGAACTGTACCTTGGAGGCTCAACTAACACAATTCTTGAATTTCACTCAAACCAAAAATATACAGTGGTAACATGTGTTGTGCCTTAGCCAATATGGGCTGGAAGCTCCCCATTGTGATAGGAAAGAGCTGTCAAGCCAGATAAGGACATCTAGAGGGACTACTGTGGGCTTGGCAGTTGGTCTGGAAAGAAAATAAAGCAATATGCAGGTGAATGTTGCCAATTACCAAACTGATGGAGAATCATCAGGCTTGGTAACATGTCTGGGTGTAAGCATGTTGTTTACAATAGAATCTGATGTAGTCAAAGGGCAGTGCCCAGGTTTAAGAGAGGATCAGGCTAGAAGGATACAATTGTGAGAAAGCTATGATCAGCCCCAAACTATGGCAAAGCTATCACTGGTAGGTGTGTTCTCTGTACCAATTCCAACACGCTCACAGTGCCACAAGTGATTAATAAAAAGGTTCTTATATTCTCTGTGCTACAAATTGGTTGGGTTTTGGCAAATTAAGTATCATTGCCTACCATTCAGAATAGCAGGCCCTGACTTCAAACCTTCTGAATCAGAATCTGCATTTTAACAAGATCCCCAGATGAATTGTATGTATGTTAAAGTTTGAAAATCACTAGAATAGGCTTTGTCTACCCTTCTTATGATACAAGAATGTCTCCATTTCTGTCTGTAGAGTCGAAGGAATAATTAGGGACTGGCTTTGATATTTTCACATGTGTTATGTTGCACAAAAGAGATTTGTCAAAAGCCAAGTATTTATCCAAAATCATCAGGTTAAGTTTTGATTGATCCATTTGCACCCAAACGTGTCTATCTGTAGTGGCTGGGCAGTAGTTCTAGTAAGGATGGTGGGAGCTCATCTGAATCTACATGCTGGCCTCTCTGACCACACTGGTTCTATCCCATTTTCATTTATGATTAAAGAAGTTTTTTCTTTGTTTCTCATTCTTTACTATGTTTACCACTCTCATTCTACCTCTAGGAGGTATGTATATAAGTATAATCATAGAATTCTATAACTTGAGAAACCTGAAACATTATCAAGCATAATTCTCTAATTTTAGAAGAGCAAAACATGTGGCCCAGAAAGATTAGGAGACTTTGTAATCCATTTGGTATAGCGTATATATTGACATTTAGAGAAAAATGAATATATTATGCCAGAGGGAGCTGGCATTTAGTCTCTACTGGGTCTCATAAAATAGATTATCTTACAAAGTACACAAAGAACTTATTTGAATATGGCTCCTATGATAAAACCATCTACCATAAGCCACTGCTATGGCTTGAATATTTGTGTCCCCCTCCAAAATTCATGTTGAAATTTAATCTCCAATGTGGCAGTATTGAGAGATGGGGCTTTGAAGAGGTGACTGGGTCATAAGGAATCTGCCCTCATGAATGGATTAATGGGTTATCATGGGAGTGGAACTGGTGACTTTATGAGAAGAGGAAGGGGGACCTGAGAGCTAGCATGTTAGCACCTTAGCATGTTGGCATGTTAGCACATGAGCACACTCAACCCCCTTGCCATGAAGGGAGTCCCCATCAGCAACAAGGCCCTCACCAGATGTGGCCCCTAGACCTTGACCTTCTTAGCCTCCCAAGTTATAAGAAATAAATTCCTTTTCTTTATAAATTATCCAATTTTAATTATTTTGTTATAAGCAACAAAAAATGGACTAAGACAGCCACTTAAACAGCATTCAGTACCGATTTGCTTCTGGATATTTTTCCTGAGAGGAGAAAAGATATTTGGGTAGGGAGAAGGAGGGGATTTCTTTGTGTTAGACTTTAAACTTGGGAATACAGACTTGTCTTCATAATTTTTTTTTTCATGTTCCACGGGTACTTTGTATAACATACAAAGTCTGATTTGTGATATGCTAGCAGGAATCATGTAAGCATAGTCACTGATCACAGCCTTATCTCCACTAACACACAAAAGGCTGGCTGGAGCTAGAGAGGATGGAGACCGTATGCACTGTGTGAACTGGGACCGTCTGTCTTGTTTATAGCGATGTCTTTCCTCTACCTTAGTGGCTTGGCTTGAAAAGGTGGCCTTTTATTTGCATTTTATTGGTGTCTACGCCGAAGGAGTTTAAAGTATAACCGGGAAGCTAAATCATGTAAATCTATTATGTTCATAAGAAAACAAAATGAAAATTCAAACCATGTTGCAGTAGTTTTTGATGCACTACTGCAAAAGGTTTATAGATATTGGCATAAAGTCACAAGGGAAGAGATGATCAGGACCTGGAATGCTGTGAGGGAAAAGAAACATTCGTGAAAAGGCTGAGATTTTGAATATAGGTGATATATGGATAGGCAGAGAAAGTGGAACAGAATTTCAAATGAAGGTAGCTGAGTGTGGGTGGTGCATGCTGTAGTCCCAGCTACTTGGGAGGTGGGGGGATTGCTTGAGCTCAGGAGTTTGAGGTTGCAGGGAGCTATGATGACACCTCTGCACTCTAGCCTGGGTGACAGAGACCCTGTCTCAAAGAGAGAGAGAGAGAGAGAGAGAGAGAGAGAGAGAGTTTCAAATAGAGAAGCTTACATGAGTGAAGCAATCACAGAAAAGCTGGGACACAGTGTAGAGTGACTTGGATGGAGGCACTTGTGTGTATAAGGATGTGAGGCTGAGAATAAGGGTTGCTGAGATTGTGGTGCATCCCGCCTGCTGGGTTATGGTTTTTAAACACATATATGTAGGCAATGGGGAGCCCTTGTTTAAATGCAGAATGGTGCAATTAAAAGTGTCTTAGAAAGATAAATATGTAAGTGTTACACAAGATGGATAAGTTAAAGAACTGTAGGCAAAGAGAATGTTAGGAAATAAAAGGAAGCTAGCATCAGAAGTAGGATGGTAGCAAATGGACTACAAAGGGAAGATTGTATTCTAAAGGTACAACAAAGGAAGAATTGGCAGAACTTAATACTGAGTAGCTGAGAGGAATTCACCAATGCTTCATTCTTTCTACCCATGACCTGGGGACCTAGGATTTTCTTAAAGTTAAGACAAATATTTACCATATATAAAATTAAACCATAATATATTCTTTTCATGGAAAGAGGTTAACAGATTATTTTTAAAGTAATCTTTGAATATACATGGGAAGAATAATACTCTAAGTCCCTTCAGTTCTGTTGTTCAGGGTTACTTAATAAGGAAATCGTCCATTAACAAAAAAGTTTTTCTCAAGATATTTCTAGGCAGACCTTGAAAAAGAATATAATGTTGTAAGTTGTTTGATCTCTACATGTCTCAAATTGCTCCTTTGAAAAACAGAGATAACAATAAGTAGTACATCCCAGGGCTGGCCTGAGGATTAAATGAATCAATACATGTTAAGTGTCAAACTTAGTGTCTCAGTAAGTGTTAGCTGCCCTCCTCATTCTCCTCCTTATTTTTTGAGACAGAGTCTCCCTCTGTCACACTGGGTAGAGTGCAGTGGCGTCATTGTAGCTCACTGCAACCTCAAACTCTGGGCTCAAGTGATCCTATTGCCTCAGCCTCCCAAGTGGGTAGGACTACAGGTGCATCCCATGATGCCTGGCTAATTTTACTATTTTTTTTTTAGTAGAGACGAGGTCTTGAACTCCTGAGCTCAAGCAATCCTCCTGCCTCAGCCTCCCAGGGTGCTAGGATTACAGGTGTGAGCCACCATGCTTGGCCCTGATTCTCATTTTTAATGCATCTGAAGTAGACGTTTTAAAAATCCTGGAACTGTTTCTGGATACCAAAATTGCCATTTCCTCTTCAAACTATAGTTTGGTAAAACTATAGTTGTGAAATGATTAAATATCAATACAGAAAATTATCCTTTGGTATGCCAACCAGACTGTGACCTTGGATCACCTAAAATTTACAGACCACATGAAGGGAATAATATTCTTTTTTTATACACCACTGATCATGTCTTCCTCCACCCAATCCTCTATTCCCTTGCCTTCTGTGGTAAACCTAGTTGATAGCGAAATATGGTTATATCCAGAAGCAAATTTGTATTGAATCCCGTTTCAGTGGCTGTCTTAGTCCGTTTTCTGTTGCTTATAACCAAATACCTGAAACTGAGTAATTTATAAGGAAAAGAAAAACATAGAAACCCCTTTCTCCCTTCCTCCACCATCATGGTGTGTGTGTTTGACTCTGTTTCTCGCCATGTCTTCTTACAAGACTTTCAGAATCAAGCAATTTCTGGCCAAGAAATAAAAGCAAAATCATCCCGTTCCCCAGTGGATTTGGATGACAACTGGTAATAAAATCAGGTACAACTCCAAGAGGAGACATTGGAGAAGAACCAAGCTGGGTCTATAAGAAATTGTACACAAGATGACGGCACACATATTTATGCTGTATCAAGGTCACTATCATCTTACCATATCAAGCTGAAAATGTCACTGCTATCCAGACAGTCAGACACATTTCATTGGGAAAATGATTTTTCTCTTTGTTTATATGATCTGCGTTAATAAGCTGGTTCAGTAATAAATATGTGAGATCTTTTGTTTGAAATTAAAAAAAAAAGAAAAACAAAGAAAGTAAACCATACTTTCTGGATTTTCATTCCACTTCTTGTGCCAATCCTTTTCTAATTATTTCACACACTTCTTCTCTTCTATCCTGCCACCTGCGTATTGAGTATTCATAGCTCAGTCTTAGGCCCTCCTCTCTGCTCTATGTTTTCCTCCACTAAATAGTTTTGTCTATGTCATCATCCACAAGCTTGTGATTTCCAACTATATAATCATGCCCAAACCTCTCCTCTAAGTGCCACATACAAATACCTCCCTGCCTAGAAGATATTTCTACTTGGATGTCTCAAAGTACCTCAAATCCATATGGCCAACACCAAACTCAAGTCCTCAGACCCAATTTGCTCCTCTTCTAGTCTTTCCTCTGTTTAAAAAGAGCATCTTTTATTATTTAGCCAGAAACCTATGAGTTACTGTCAACACCCACCTCTTCCTCATGTTTGCTTCCAAATTCATCTTCAACTCTCATCAGTTTTATCTTCTAAATGTTTCTCTAATGTACCCTTTTTTCTTCATCTCTACTGTAAGCATCCCAGACTCTTAATGATCTCCCTGGATATCCTTTGGCTCTTCTCCTGCTTGTTTTTTTTTCTTTTCTAAAAGTTACTTTTTTTAATTAAAAAAATGAATAACAACACTTATTTTTAAAAGTCAGGTAGTACTACCAGTACTACTAGGCTTGAAATACTAAATACATAGACAAAAACACAAACAAGTAAACAAATAAATAGTACTACTTACTTGCTCCCTCCCTAATTCACTACTCCAAAGAGGAAATCACTTTCATCTTTTTTTGTTGTTTCTTTAGGCAGTTACTTCATCATTCTGAATGTTCTTATGTTGCTTTTTCTTGATTTTTTTTTAAAAAAAGTTATATGTTGTGTCTTTCTGAGGAAGACGAGGATTTTGTTGTCTTATATACCCATATTACCCGACCCTCACCCAATAGTATTGTATTACATGTTTGGTTAAATTAGCATTTATTATTTATGTTATTAATATTCTGGATTGAATGTACTGAAATGTTTCTTGCACAATTTTTTTGTTTTATCTGGGGTTAATTCTTGCCTTGTTTTTTTTACATTGGCTTAGTTTTCTATATACCTGTTAGTATTTCAGCCCCAAAGGAGCTAACATAAACGTTCATTCTCAACACACCCAAACTTACCAGGAGGCCTCTCACTTTAGTCTCATGTTCTTCTGAGAAAACTCCTTTCTCAGGCCCTCTGTCTTTCTGCTCCAAGGTAGATTGGTTGTTCTTTTTCCTCCCTCTCTTTTTTAGCCCTCTCTGGTTTTAACTGAGCACTTTATATGACTCCATTTTATCTCCTCTCTTAGTATATCAGTTATATCATATGAGATTGGAAGAGATTTCAATATACATTTTTAACTAGTCTAAGTCTGACTTCAAATGACACTATACTGCTTCAAGTATAGTATGGGTAACTTAGAGAATTTCCAATTCCTCCTTCCTGACCCTTATGATTTTGCTATCATTCATTTCACTTATAATCACCCTATATATTGTTACTACTATTACTCTAAACATTATTTTTTTAGTTGAATGAAGAATAAGAAAAAGAAAAGATTTTATTTTACCTTCCTTTATTCCTTCTCTGATGCTCTTCCTTTCTTTAGCTCTGAATTTCTCACCTTTACCATATCCTTCCCTCTAAGAACTTCTTCTAACATTTTTTTCTAGGGTCAATCTGCTGGTGATGTATCACCTCAGTTTTTGTTGAAGAAAGTCTATTTATCCTTCACTTTCGAAGGATAATTTCACTGAATACAGAATTGCTTGGTGATTTTTTCCCCATCAACATTTTAAATATTTCACTCCATTATCTGTTTGCATGAATGGTTTTTGATTAGGTCTGTTGTAATTATTAATCTTTTTCCTCTTTGGGTAAGGTGTTTTTCTCACTCTGGCTTCGTTCAAGATTTTCTCTTTGTCTTTCATCTTCTGCTGTTTGAATATGATATTAATATATCCATGCACAGATGTTTTGCTATTTATCTTGCTTGGTGTTCTCTGAGCTTTCTGAATTTGTAGTTTGGTGTTTTTCATTACTTTTGGAAAATTCTTAGCTGTTATCACTTCAAATATTTCTTATTTTCTTTTCTATCTTTTTTGTTTTTCTGGTATTCCAATTACATTTATGTTACACCTTTAGAAATTGTCTCATGTTTCATCTTGGCAAATTTTTTATTGACTTTCAGGTTTACTGATTCTCTTCCCAGCCATATCTGATCACTGATGAGCCCAACAAAGGCATTCTTCCCTTCTGTTACAGTGGTTTTGACTTCTAGCATTTATGTTTTATTCTTTCTTAGAGTTTCCATTTCTCCGCTTACTGTTCTTGTGTGTTGTCTACCTTTTTTCATTAAAGGTTTTAACATCTTAATCAGAGTGGTTTTAAATTCTCTGTTAATCCCAACACCTGCGTCATATGTTCTATGCTGTGCCTGGTTCTGATGCTTGCTTTTTCTGTTCAGAATCTTATTTCTTGCCTTGTAATTTTTCTTTGTTGTTGTTGAAAGCTAGACAAAATGGATTAGATAATAGGAACAAAGGTAAATGGGCCTTTAGTGTGACATTTTACGTTAATTTGGCTGAGAGTTGGGCCATGTTTAGAGTTTTCTCTAGCTGTAAACGTCAGAAGTTTCAGATTCCTCCAATGTCCTTGTTTTTATCTCTCCTGTTGACTTTGGGCTTGCCTAAGTACTTCTCTTTAGAGAGAATCTGTGTGCTGTGGGTCTTTCAGTTGTGATGCATTGATGCTATACCAAAGCCGTATTGCTGTGGTGGGAAGGGATGGGGAAGGGGAAGTGTCCTATAATCTTATGACTAAATCTCAGGGTGTAGTGGCCTTGAGGCCCTGGACGATGAACTTTACAAGTGTTTCTTAGCTTTATTTTCCCAGCTTGGGGGAGACAGAAATCTAGAGGGAGATGAATTAGAGAAATGCCTTTCTCCCAGACAAGGACATGGTAAGATCTCTTTCCTTGGAGAGTAGGACTTTGCTGTAGAGAATCCGCTTGGCATATTTCACGATGGTTACTTTTCCCCTACCCCTGAAAGAGTCCCATGATGCTCTTTCTCAGTTTCCCATGCTGAAAACCTAGTGGGATTCTTGGAGGTAAAACTCATAGAAGTGTGGGGGCTCCCTGACTATGAGCCCCAGGAATTTTTCCCTCACACACGAATCCACATTCAGCCTCCAGCAATTCCACTTTACCAACCTTAAGTCACCATTTAAGTGCTTGCACCATTTTACGACTCTAGCATCTTCTGCTCCAGATAAACAGATCTCAGCTCTGACTCTGAATTTATCTGTTTCTCCACATTGGGGTGGGGTGTGGTTTGCCTGTAAAATGTTTTATGAGTTGGTAAATGCTTTATGATAGACAAGTTAATTAAAATATAATACTTATCGAGGAGGCATTTATAGCATTGCTGTTGTTTTTTGGTAGTTAGGACTAAATATGTTAGAATATTCTTCCCTCCACTCTTACATTGTTCTTCTAAAAGAAGACCCCGGGCTGGGCGTGGTGGCTCACACCTGTAATCCTAGCACTCTGGGAGGCCGAGGCGGGAGGATTGCTCAAGGTCAGGAGTTCGAAACCAGCCTGAGTGAGACCCCATCTCTACTAAAAATAGAAAGAAATTAATTGACCAACTAAAAATATATATACAAAAAAATTAGCCGGGCATGGTGGTGCATGCCTATAGTTCCAGCTACTCGGGAGGCTGAGGCAGCAGGATCGCTTGAGCCCAGGAGCTTGAGGTTGCTGTGAGCTAGGCTGACGCCACGGCACTCACTCTAGCCTGGGCAACAGAGTGAGACTCTGTCTCAAAAAATAAATAAATAAATAATAAAAAAATAAAAGAAGATCGGGGACACCAGTAAAATAGAGTCATGCAGTATTGCTGGTTTTCATTTAGTTGTATGTTCCATAATAACAAAGTGAATATTATTATTTTACAGATGGGAAAAACAAAGCTCAGAGTTTATGTAACACAGTAAGACACATAACAAGTAAGTGACAAAGATGAATTTTGAGCCAGGCTAGCCTGACACTAAAGCTGGGGCTCATTCTACCTGATTCCTGCCTCTATATTTTTCTAATAAACATTTCTAGAGTTTTAAAGGTGGTTGTCCCTAAGCAAATCCTATTTGTGTCCTCCAAGCATACTCAGACTCGGAAGTATAAAAGAATACCTAAGCTACCTGCTATAAGTCATACAAAAATATGGCTATATATCTGGTAAACTATTTTATTTAAAACATTAAAACTTGGGGGTTCACTTTTTCCTTAAACAGTGCTGCTTTACCAATAGTCCGAATAAATCTGAGGCTCTCATTATAAAATCAAGCAACAATTATTTGTTGAGTGTGTATGTGCTAAAGCCTCAGTTGGTGCCTGGAGGAACATGAGGAAAATATGAAATATTGTTCTTGCTCTTCCCCTAGACATGTAGGCATGCCACGTGGAGTCCTAATTTCATCAAAAGCACAGGCTTTTCATTTGATATATGAGACCAAATACTCTCCCAGCATAGTTGGTGAGACAAGGTTACATATGAAAAATGCTAGCAACACAACACAACATGTCCAAGTGTTTAATCACCTGTCAGGTACAGCAAATACTGCAGCATTCAGAGCAGGAGGTCAAAGGGAAAAGGAGCAGAAACCACAAATATTTATTGAATTCCTGCCCCATGAAGCCTCTGTTTTAGGTGGTCTGGGAACACATTATTGGGTGAGAAATTTCTAGCGAGGTGGGCTTGTCTTTGAATGATGTATTGGATTTGCACAGAGAAAGAAAAAAAAAATGCATCCCACGCACATAAAATGCAGATGGCAACACTGTGACAGAAAGGACCCCCGTGTGACTTAGAAGGGTGAGGGGAATGGGCTGATTAGATTTGGTGTTCATGCTAAAGAAAACCAAGGAATAAGGTTGGGTGGTAGGGTGGAGCAAGAGCCCACAAAGGTAGAATTCTTGGCTTGCAGAAGAAAGAAAAACAGCACATTGGATCACAGAAATCTTTTGCTATAAGGCATCACGTGGATGCATTTTTATGATATTAAATGGGGAAACATTTACACAACTTCATAATTGCAATATGCCTTATTTTCGTTACTTTATTTATTTTTTATTTACTCTACAAGTATCCCTTGGACTTGTGGAGGAAAAGAGAAGTTGGGATGGTTTGTGTTTTATTTAAATTATAAAAATAAAGGTGGCAGATGATTCATCCATAGCCCTGGCAACTATAGGAAAAGTCCCTCCTTCCTTCCCGCTTTCTCGAATAGAAGAGGGCTGGCTGGTTACTCTGCAGGACTTCAGGTGATCTTCATTTTAAAGAATCTGCATTAAGCTCCACTGTGGTGAGATGTAACTTTGGGATTTCAGGGATTCCCCTTGTCTCTCCTGATTTACGCAAGTAGGAGAGACGTTTCTGGTGCAAGCCTGCCAGTGGAGGGCAGTAGGTTATTCCACTAGAAGAGCACAGCAGTGTGAGAACAACACGACTGTAGTTATCTGGGATACTACTTCCTTTTTGGTAAATAACTTTGCATCAACTCGTCAAGTTTCATCTCTTATTGGAGAAAGATGCTAGAAAAAGATACCAGGCCACCTGGCAGTTTCGTGCAGGCTATTCTGGGCACCGCAGCCTGGGCAGTCGAGCAAATGGATCATGGCCTTTGCATTCTGGTTTCGTGATGACTGAGCTGACCAGGTTAGCAGGCTTTCCTCTTTGTCCTCGCACACTTCATGCTTGGCGAGATGCTTAAGCAAACGGAATAGGCAACCGCTAGGGGGTACCCGAGCTCTGCGTGGCCGCCGAGGCGAGCAGAAATGGCTAACGGCGGCTCCCTGGGCTCCGCGGGTCCGGGCGGGTGGCGCTTTTCCAAGGTCAGGGTTGCGAGAAGCTCGTCGGTGGAGCGGGAAGGACTTTTTAAGAACTAACGGTCTTTTAATCTAAACCGCGGGGGAGGAGAACGCACCTCTAAACGCACTGTCACACCCTGAGGTCTGCGCGCTTGGGCGCCAGCTGCCTGCACATCTGGATGCAGCAGTGCCTTTCCCCGCGGGGCGGAGGCGAGGCGGAGGACCCGGTGTGCACGCACCTCCCCGTGCGCGCGCTTGCGCCCGCGAGCGGCGGGCTGTGTGTGTGTGTGTGTGAGTGTGCGTGTGTGCGGTGTTTGTGTGTGTACGCGCGCGCACACGACAGCCGGCTGGAGCCGCGGCTCCGGGACCGGCTCATGGGGGTGGAGGTGGGTGGGGGCACCCCAGGAAGGAATAAATCTCCGCCGGCCTCCTTGCGCCTCGCCGCGGCTTAACACCCACCCCCCAGTTGAAGCAAGATGAGGGTGACGGGGGCAGGGTGACAGCCCGGGCACGCCGGCCGCGTGTCGGAGCGTCGCAATATCGGCCAGTCCCCGCGGCCGCACTCCTGTGATGTATACACATTTCCATCTTGGGGCGGGGGCTGCTATTTTGCATTGTCTGCCTCCGCCGGGGGGCGCGGGCCGGGCGCGGGGCGCGCGCGCCGGGCGAGCGGCGCGGCTCTGCCCGGGTCGAGGGCGGCAGTTTCGCGGGTGGGGGAGGGAGGGGAGACCTTGATTTCCACCAATCCCCGCGCGCGTGTCTGCGGAGTCCGGGGCGCAGCGGAAGGCTGCGGCGCGCCGCTGAATGAACTGATGAGAGCGAGTTCTTTTCTTCTCCGGGAGGGGTGGGGGGCGAGGGTCCCGGCGGGCGAGGCGGGGGAGCGCGGCGCGGGGTAGCGGTCCTGGGCCGCCGTGGAAATTTCCAAGGACTTGGCGCGGCGCGGAGAGCGCGCCCGGGCTGCGGGTGCCTGGCGGCGCAGCGGCGCGGGAGGCGGCGAAGGGCGAAGGAGAGTCGCTCGGAAGGGGACGCCGCGGGCCAAATGTCCGGGAGGGAGCCCAGCCTTTTCCCGGACCCTCGCCCAGGGCGACCGTGATGCTGCAGAACCGGCGGGAGCGACTCGCCGCCGCCGCCGCCGCTCTCCGCTCCTCCGGAGACCCCCAGCGCCCGCCTTCTGCAGGGGAAGCGACCATGGCCAGAGCTCGTTGTTACTTGCGTCCCGGGCACTTCCCCTAGAAAGAAATCCTTCAAAAAGTTGCATTTTAAAACATCCTTGCGCTGACCTTTGGGGCCGCGGGGGCCGAAGAAGCGTGCGTGCGTGTGCAAGCCAGGAAGCCCAAGGGCGTCTTGCGCATGGGGGGCTGCCGGTGGGGTGACCCTCCGCTGCCACTTCGCCTAGCTTTGTGCTGAGGCTCCGCCCCCGCCCCCGGGACGCCGGGGTTGTGATGACCCCCTGCGGGCGGGCCCGGCGACACACATCCAGGGGGGCCATGGCTGCACTGGCGTGGAAGTTCCCGCGGACCCGACTGCCCGTGGGTGCCAGTGCCCTCTGTGTCGTGGTCCTCTGTTGGCTCTACATCTTTCCTGTCTACCGGCTGCCCAACGAGAAGGAGATCGTGCAGGGGGTGCTGCAACAGGGCACCGCTTGGAGGAGGAACCAGACCGCGGCCAGAATGTTCAGGTACCCCTGCCCTCGCGGCTCTTCCACTCTAGCGTCCTTTCCTCCCAGGGAGCCGGGGACAGGGTCACCGGCGAGGATCGCCTCTCGCCGTCTCTCGCAGGCATCCCTTCCACCTGGTCTTCCTTGTCCTGTCCCCCCTTTTGTGCCATTCCCAACCTGGAGACTTTAGTCGGGGTCCCTTCCCACCCCTTACCCCAAGACATGTGCAGACACCTGCTCTGCGCATGGAGAGATTGCACACTTTTTCTTCCCAGCCCTGAGTTGTGTTTAACAATTTGCCGATAATCAGTTGGGAAGGAGGACCCAGGAGAACTTTCGTGGTTTGCACTGAATGAGGATTTATTTTCTTGGGCTCTGCAGACATTAGAAGCTATGGAGCACCAGAGGCAGGAAAGAGCCGTCTTTCCTAGGTTAGACGAGCAGTTGCTAACACAAATCACCAGTGTGGGAGTGATGGGCAAGTCTTGGGCAGTGAAAACACGATCGGATCCTGCAGCTTTGTGCAGTGTGCTCACCGCCAATACAGAGCTCTTACTGACTGTGCAATTTTATGTTGAAATACCAACAACTTCCTAATACAATCTCTTCATTGTATGCACCCCGAACTGATTCTTTAGAAGGGTGAGTTACTTGCCCAAGGTCATTACCTTTGACGTGGGGGTGCTGGAATTTTCATCACTTACAGCTCCAAAGCTCCCAGCTCTTTTTCTTGGCATAGGCTATGGATGCCTCTGGAAGATGGGAGATCTAGTTTAGGTAGGGACTTGGAATCAGAAAACAAACAGAAAACCAAAGCCAGGTTGGAAATCAGGACTCTGAGGATCACTCAAAGAGGTTGTAGTTTCCCTTCCTCTCTGGGAATTTTAGATTAAATGTCTAAAAATAAGTTCCTGGCAGCAGGGGGTTGTGCTGCTAGATTGGAGGGAAGGCAGAGGTGCTTCCTTCCTCTGTCTCCCCAGGCATGTTGAGGGTATTCTGCTTCCACTACTGAGATGCCCCTTTCACCTTTAGTCTCTGGGGCCAAAGATGCTGCGGTTGGCTCTTCCTGTGATTGTATAGCCTGGGTGGGGAATGTTTTCCTCTGCTCTGCAGAGGATCTTTCTAATCAGGGTATGGGCAGGTGAGTTCCAACTGAAATATTGCTCACAGCAGCCATTTACAAATGTTCAGAAGCATATGTACGTTTTAAAAAACTTTTTGAAACATATAGTTCCCCTCCCCTTTTCAGGCCTGCTCTTGGAAAGGTCAAAAAGATAATACAGCTAATTCTTTCAGATGAAGGTAGCTGAAAGCTGAATTCTCCCTGGGAGGGAATGCTTTTCTTCTCTCTTTGTAGAACGCTACTATCATTATGTTTAAAAATAACTACACTCCTCTTAAAAGTGTATAAGGGTTAATTTCCCCTTTCCTTCACAGTATTGATTGTTGGACTCAAATGCAGGCGAAAGGCATAGCATCCAGCAATTCTTTTCTCTAAAGATAGATTGCACTTTCATTTCAAGTAATACAGAGAAATAAGTTAAGAACTTTCCATTGGTTTGCAATGAAAGAGTCCACTTTTTTATATATATATAAGAGGGGGAATAATGAAGCTCTGTTAGAGAATAGATTTCCTTTTAGAGAACACATCAAGTGGAAAATGCTTCATATGCTGAGAAGCGCAGGCTGATAGTTTCTGAGACACATTTGCTCCTCGCTGTCTGTAACCTGGAGTATTCTGCAGTGTGTTTGGCTGTCATTTGGTCTGGTCTCTATGTGCAGAGAATTACTTACGAAAATCCATATACTATAAAAACTGCCCAAATACACATCTTTCAAAGTTAGTGTGTGTGAAAACTGTTTTAAGAGGCATCATTGCTCATTGAAAAGACTTTGAACTTCAGACTAGAATTCTGAATTTGTACATTGACTGTGTCATGAGTAGATAAACAGCAGAATATCTTTGGTAAGTTATTCTAGCTCTCTGAGTCTTAAGACTCCTTATTTATAAAATAAGGAGTCCTTATTTATAAAATGGGGATAATAACATTTACCTTGCAGGGTTGTTATTATAAGGTTTAAATTAAAAAAAAAAACTAATGCCAAGTATCTAGTACATTGTGTACCCAGGAAAAAGGTTGTTTTATAATTGGTATAAGTTATAATTCCCTGCATATGTTGCAACTTTAATAAGGGCATCTAGCTAGCCCATAAGAATTTGGAATGCTCCACCTGCTAAATTTTTTTTTGTGTGTGTGACAGAGTCTCACTCTGTTGTCCAGGCTAGAGTGCCGTGACATCAGCCTAGCTCACAGAAACCTCAAATTCCCGGGCTCAAACGATCCTTCTGCCTCAGCCTCCTGAGTAGCTGGGACTACAGGCATGCGCTACCATGCCTGGCTAGTTTTTTCTTTGTATTTTTAGTTGGTCAATTAATTTCTTTCTATTTTTAGTAGAGACGAGGTCTCGCTTTTGCTCAGGCTGGTTTTGAACTCCTGATCTTGAGTGATCCGCCCGCCTTGGCCTCCCAGAGTGCTAGAATTACAGGCATGAGCCACCGTGCCGGGCCCCACCTGCTAAATTTACAGAGAAACATTATTGGTCCCTGTTCCCATCCCCACCCACATACACTTAAGCTAATAAACAGGGGCAAGGAATTTTAAAAGATAGGAAAAATTTCATGGTTTATGTTAAGAATTTGTTTTACTCTGCACATTTAGTAAGATCCATTGTTTTTTTTAACATCTAGATTGTTAGTAGATTGTTAGTATATGGGTAATAGTGCATATTTGTTAAATATTAGGTCAGCCAGGAGTCTTTATTATGTTAAGGAGACACAACTTTGGCAAACAAGTACCTGTGCTTCTCCAATCTGAAACATCTTCTGCACAAATTCATGTATACCAATGTACTTACTTATATGTGTACTTATATGTAGAGATATGTGCACATATATTTATTATTACATTTATTTATAAACCATGGACTGATGTCAGATATGTGTATAAATATATATGTATATACATTCCTACAAATATTTGCAATCAGTCAACGAGTGTTTAATGAGTGACTACTGTGCATAGATATGAGTTAGGCCCTGGGAGATAGCAGTGAGTAGGAAGGACAGATGCCTCCTATAAGAGAGCTTACCTTCTACACTAGTGGATGCCTGACAAAAACAAATAAGTAAATAAATATGATGATTTAAAGGACTGTTAAATGCTGTGAAGACAAAGGAGTCTTTTACTGTGTTTATAAGCATCAGAATTTCAGATTTTGTTTTGCCCTCTGTGCTTCTGTTCACTGTTGTGATTTTCTTCTTCTTCTTGCTCAGCAGTTGTTCTGTACTGACTTCTCCTGGCAAATTGCACAGGAGATGGCAGCAAGAACGTGATAAAGCTGCAAGAGTTTGAACTAAATAGGAAGCTTTCCTAATATTTATATGGTAACAGGAAGATAAAGAAACCAAGTGACCCTGTTATTAAGACACTTTCTTAACTCTTACTGCTTCTGGTTGAGTAGTATTGTGGGAATTATGAAACCAAAGCAGGGTTTGTCTTTCCTGCCAGATCCTTACCTATTTCATTTGCTCCTCAAAAATGAAACTCAGCTCAGAATTTTTTTTTTTTTCATTCTTGGTACCTGACATGGTAGCAATAACAGTAACAGCAAGAAGCCCAATAAATTTTAGGTGCTTGTTGTCTGCTTGACACCATGCTAATGTGTATTGTCTCATTTAATCCTTACGAGCACATTGTATAAATGGATATATTATTGTCCACAATTATAAAAAAGAACATGCCCTTGTTTCTGCCATCAAGGGACTTGCTGTATTACCATGGGAGAGACAGATTTGTGTATAATTAACTAACTAACTAGAAATAGGACCATCAAAGAGAAGCAACATAGAAGAGTGAAAAACTTACGGATTTGGGAGCTGTCAGAACATGATTGGAATTCTAACTGTATCCCTTTCTAGTTGTGTGATCGCTGGTAAATCTAACTCTCGGAGCTTCATCTTTCTCATTTGTAAAATGGGGTTTGTAATCATGTCTCACAAGTCTGTAGTGAAAATTACACGACAGCATCCAGAGAACACCTAGAAGGATGCTTGCCACATATCTGTTTAATAACGTGGTCATTATAACAACAGAAGCACAAGGAAAGTCCTGGGGAAGTTTGCAGAACATGACACTTAATTCTACTGAAAGGAGGTTAATCAGAAGGTTTCAGAGAGCAGATGGTGTTTCTATGAAGCGTTGAAGGATGGTAGGAGGGTCCAGGCAGAGAGAACTGGGATGGCCAAGGCAGAGAGCTTTGGACGTGCTTGGGGGTGTTTCCAGTGTGGAAAGTTACTAAGTTGCCCCGTGGAAAGGTAGATTGGAAGATAAGTGGAAACCAGGTTACAATCTTTGGATGTATTTAAGGTGTGGCTCATGCGAAGTAGACAAAGATCAAGCATCCAACGGTGATGACTGTGTGTTAGCTATGAGCAGAGATAGCACATCGCTGTTATCAGTAGATTTGGGGATCTAAAGTAGAGGATAACAAAACAAAGTGGTTATTTGGAAAATTCTGTTGACTCACTGGTTGGCAACCATTACTCTAAGCATTCGTTTTCTTCTTTCATTTTCCAAATTCTGAGCAATCCACTACTTCAAGCAGTTTTACCTTTCTGTGGCTTCTTTGCTTTCCCTTCTTTCAAATCCATGGATGTTAAAAGCTGTTAAATGTATCTCCATGGCTGTCATGGTGGTGGCAGAAGGGCATTGGGAGTCGGGGGGATAAGAAATAGGTGTAGCCATCTGTACAGATGAGATATAAGTTTTTGTAAGTTGGGGATTTGTGGAATTCACTTTTAAAAAGTAGTTTAGGCCAGGTGCGGTGGCTCACGCCTGTAATCCTAGCACTCTGGGAGGCCGAGGCGGGTGGATTACTCGAGGTCAGGAGTTCAAAACCAGCCTGAGCAAGAGCCAGACACCGTCTCTACTAAAAATAGAAAGAAATTAATTGGCCAACTAATATATATAGAAAAAATTGGCCGGGCATGGTGGTGCATGTCTATAGTCCCAGCTACTCGGGAGGCTGAGGCAGTAGGATTGCTTGAGCCCAGGAGATTGAGGTTGCTGTGAGCTAGGCTGACGCTACGGCACTCACTCTAGCCTGGGCAACAAAGTGAGACTCTGTCTCAAAAAAAAAAAAAAGTAGTTTAGGAAAAAGATGGTTTAATAACTTTTAGTGCTTAAGAAAATAAGGTACAATTATGTTGTGAGTTTACAAATGGGAACACACCTTAACAGCAATAATCATAATAGAAAAATCAACCATTAACATTTATTGTTAATGTTAGCAGGCCCAGTTCTTAGAGCTTACATACGTTATCTTTTATCCTCAAAGTAACTCTATAAAGTAGCTTTGTGAATGTTCTTTGTTTTACAGATGAGGAGGTAGAGGTTCAGAGAGATCTATGAACACAATAATGGAGTTGGATTTCCAGCCTGAGCTATTTAATTCTAAACCTCATGCTTGTTTCCGTGATAATCTTGGATAAATGAGGCATTGCTATATACATTCTTTTATGATCTGGCCCTGAGTATTTCGTCAGTGTCATCTCTCATCAGTTTTCCTGTTTATGCTCTAGTAGTATTGGACTCATTGGAGTTCTTGAACTAGGCAAGGCTGTGTTGGTTTTGCTTGAGCCATTCTCTCTGTCTGGAATGATTATTTGAGGGCCGCATCTTCCTGCCCTTCACCTGGCCAATTCCTACTCATGTCTTGACAGTGCATTATAGTGGTTAAGAGCAAATGTTATGAAGTTGGCTATGCTCAAAACCTGGTTCTGTTTCTTGCTGTAATCTGTAAAGTGTGGCTTGTAGGACTGTTGTGAGGATTAGATTTGATAATATGTTGAAAACGATTAGAATTGTTTCAGGCATATATTATGATTAGTGGTCAGTCCATGTTAGCTCTCCTTACTCCTTCCTCCCTGTCAGAAGCATTTCCCTTCTGCCTTTTTCTTTTTTAAATACCACGTGCATATTATTGTATTTCTTTCAGTTATCCAAAATATCTACTATTATGTGTCAATGACTATTACCATAAAAAATGCTGGGACCATGGCAATGAACGTAACAAAATTCTCGCTTTCTTGGAATTTATAGGTTAATGAGGGGAGACAGAAAATAAACATGGCCGGGCGCTGTGGCTCACGCCTGTAATCCTAGCTCTTGGGAGGCCGAGGCGGGCGGATTGCTCAAGGTCAGGAGTTCAAAACCAGCCTGAGCAAGAGCGAGACCCCGTCTCTACTATAAATAGAAAGAAATTAATTGGCCAACTGATATATATATAAAAAATTAGCCGGGCATGGTGGCGCATGCCTGTAGTCCCAGCTACTTGGGAGGCTGAGGCAGAAGGATCACTCAAGCCCAGGAGTTTGAGGTTGCTGTGAGCTAGGCTGACGCCACGGCACTCACTCTAGCCTGGACAACAAAGTGAGACTCTGTCTCAAAAAAAAAAAAAAAAAAAAAAAAAAAAAAGAAAATAAACAGATAAATATACAAATATCTGGGAGTGACAGGTGCATTAATTATGCATTTTAACAGTTCTAGTGTATTTGCCCAAGCTCCCTAAGTGCAGGGACTGTGTCTCATGCGTATTTTCAACCCAGAGCCTAGCGTGGTCCTAGCACACCAAGCTTTGTTTAGTTATTGTATAAATGACAGTTTTAGAAAGGCTTGGAACCAGATAGCCCATAAGAAAGTCAACACATATTTAATGAAGACCTACTGTGTGTCTGACACTCTGCTTGGCAGTTTGGGGGATCCAAGAAGTATGGTGGCCTCTGGCCTCTGGCCTCTGGCTTCTGCCCACTAAATAAGACAATCAAATATGTCTCGAGGCTTCGCAAAATATCCCCAGGGGTGCAAAAATTGTCCCTGGTTAAGAACCACTGCTTTAGAGAAACAAAATCAACCCAGTTGACAGGATTTAAAAAAACCCGAAAATATATACAATTAAGAACTACATTTGAAAACCACAGTTATAAATGCTTTGATTATTTACGGAATGGTGGTGTCTCTGCTGGCTCGAGGAGTGGGAGAAGGCTTCCTGTAAGAGGAGGAATTGCACATGTTAGATGGGCAGATCCTGGTTAGGGAAGGATTGGGAGAGAGGATGCATTTTAGGATATTTACTATAAGCAGCTGTCTCCACTAAAAGCTTATGTTCTCATTAATGCCCCTGTAAGCCCTTGAAAGAGGAGTTCATTGCTTTGTGCCCTACACTTTAGGGAGCCACACCCTGCTTGTCCTCTGGTTTTACCCCTTCTCAAGGAATTACCTGCCCAAATGACCCAAGTCCACTTCTACAGCCTGCTTCCCTGTGTGGGGCCTTTTCTCCAACCTTCTTCCTGAGAGCAGCTTGCCCTGCTGGTCTGTACAACCCTAGTGCCAAGGGACAGCTCTTTGAGGGAGTGGGAGGCTGTGAAAGGAACTTGGATATGGGACTGTGGGGTCCACATGTGCATATGGGGTGGTCTCTCCCTGCATCCCCATGTTCTAGTAGCAAGCTTCCTAGAGTTTGAGAAGTCTAAATTTGGATTTGGCATTCCAGGTTGCCAGGGAGGAGGATACAACATATTTTGTCCAGGGAGGAGGATACAACATATTTTATCTATTTGTTGGTTTGATTGGAACTTGTCAATATTTAGATACATTTGTATTTTTGTCTCCTGCCTTGCAAATGGGGTTGGTTAGAGTGCCTTTGGTTTGCACTGAACAATCAGCACTCAACTGAAAAATTGTAGTGAGTTATTTGCAACTTAAGAGTCCATTAGTTTTCATTTGAGAGAGGAGTGTTTTAGGAAACTAGTTGGATCAATTGAATGATTATGTATGTTAATATAGAGTATGACCAGTTAGTCTTTTGACAACATTGTGAATCCGCTTGGAAGTGATGCCGTCTGTATATCTTTAATGTACTCTCTCATGATGGAGTTGATAGAGTTCTAGTAAAATATAATACTTTTTAGCTTTTCATTCTAATCTGGCTCTATCAGGAGCTGGGTGACTTTGGGAAAGTTGCTTAAGCTCTCTTACCTTTGTTTTGTCATCTGAAAAATAAGTATAATATGTTAATCAACTTCCTAGGTTTGCGATGATAATTAAGTCAGATAATTAATGTAGACTCCAGAGCCATCGGTACCTGGCTGGGTGAGATGATAGGAAACTTGTTCCCATTTGGAAAGAGTCTGGACTGTGGGGTCCCAGAGATCAGGATCTGATCCTGGTTCTGGCATTTATTAACTTTGTGACCTTGAACAATTTGCTTGGCCTTTTTGAGCCTTAGCCATGAGTGGCAATTGTTACCTTGAGAGGATTAGGCTCTGAATAATTGCTAATTATTCATCTATAATGAGGAGAGAAGCCATGTCTTGGCACACATTCTATACCTATTAATTTTACCTTCAGTAAAGGAATATCTGACAATGAAATATGACCTTATGACACACCCTCTCCTTCCATAGAGTTAGTATTAAGAGTGCTGGAATATGGCAGAATTTTAAGGAAGACAGCAGAGCCCAGCATTATGTCACCTGACTTGATTTATTCAGCCTCATTTGCTCAATCAGTGCCTGTTATGTGCCCGTTAGGTATAGGGGTGACAGTGATGAATATAAGACATGGTCCCTGATTTTATAAAATTTGTAATCTAGTCAACAACAGGCTTATCCTTAGCTTTGCTGTCCACATTTCTGTTGCCCATGGTCAAATGCAGTCCAAAAATATTAAATGGAAAATTCCAGAAATAAACAAATTAGTAAGTTTTAAATTGCCCACCATCTGAGTAGCATGATGAAACACCTCAGCATCCTGCTCTCTCTCTCTCTCCCAGGACATGAATAATCCCTTTGTTCGGCGTCTCTGCTCTGTTGAGTTTCCTTACTGCTAAAGGCTTAGTAGCCGGCTGGGTTATCGGATTGACGGTTGTGGTACTGCGGTGCTTGTCTTCAAGGAACCTTTATTTGACTTAAACAGTGGCCTCCACGTGCAAGAGTAGTGATTTTGTCATATTGTTGTAATGGTTCTATTTCATTATTATTTATTGTTAATCTTTTATTGTGCCTAATTTATAAATTAAACTTTAGTTTAGGTATATATATATATATATATATATATACATACATACATACATACATATATATGGAAAAACTGTATATCTAGGTCTTGGTTTCAAACTATCCACAGTTTCAGACATCCACTGGGGGTCTTGAAACATATGCCCCACAGATAAGGAGGACTACTGTGATTTCATTAGTTATGATTTAACTTGAAACTAAAGAAATTGAGTAATGCGATATTCCAGGGGTTATGTTTGTTTTGGACAATTGTGATGAATTTTGGAGTGATTGATCTTTCCCCATTTGAACTGTCTTTTAGCTGTGGCATTGTGTGAGAGGGAAGCAGCCAAGACCGTACGAGATGTCTCACTCCTTTAATTAGGTGCCAGGAGGAACCAGGAGGAAATGAATTCAGAGCCACACATTCTCCATTTTTCAGGTCTTAAGTAACAGAGTCCGCTACCAGTGATTTCTAGATAATCGTAATGAGAAAAGAACATTTTGAACAAAGTGTTTGTTTCCATTATTGGTACAGAAAATAGATACGGTGCATGAGTTTATGTCCCTAATGTTCATTTTAGAATTTTATAGTGTTTATTACTAATATTTGTCTGATTTTGGAAATAATATATGTTTCCTGTGGAAAAAATTTTAAATGTAGCAAAAAGGAGAAAAGAAAAACCCTACTCATAATCCCATTGAAACCACCTTTTATATAATTAATAAAAGGCCATAAGATGGAAACTGTGGTAAGGGCCTGAACTTTGAGAAGGTATAGGCATAGTTAAAATATGTATGTGTGTGTGTGTGTGTGTGTGTGTACACACTCATCTCCCCAGCCATTGGTTCCTAGCTTGCTTTCCTATAATGGCTTACTACTCAAGAGTCACATAGCCGATGGTCATAAAGATCTTAGCTTTCTTCATTGCCTCCATAGATAACATCACCCTTGTGAAACCTAAGGCTGGTCTTGGAGACTCATTCCAGGCCCCACATTCTAGTGGAACAGTTGACCCACCCAGACCAGTGGCCCCTACCAAGGCACCTACTTTTGTGACTTGAGAACTGACTCAGCTCAAGAAGCAATTTCTACTTCCTGACCTTATGAGTTCATCCCCAGCCTATCATCAGACCCAATTCCCTGGTCCTTTGCCTGCCAAACTATCTTTAAAAACCCTGGCCCCCAAATTCTCGGAGAGACCGATTTGGGAAATTCCTCCCATTGTCTCACATGGTGCTTGTGATATTAAACTCCTCCTTTTTCTTTTTTTTTTTCTTTGAGACAGAGTCTCGGTTTGTTGCCTAGGCTAGAGTGAGTGCCTTGGCGTCAGCCTAGCTCACAGCAACCTCAAATTCCTGGGCTCAAGCAATCCTGCTGCCTCAGCCTCCCAAGTAGCTGGGACTACAGGCATGCGCCACCATGCCCGGCTGATTTTTTTCTATATATATTAGTTAGCCAATTAATTTCTTTCTATTTATAGTAGAGACGGGGTCTCGCTCTTGCTCAGGCTGGTTTCGAACTCCTGACCTTGAGCAATCCACCTGCCTCGGCCTCCCAGAGTGCTAGGATTACAGGCTTGAGTAACCACGCCAGGCCTTAAACTCCTTCTCCTTTGTAACCCCTGCTGCCTCAGTGTGTTGGCTTCCTGTCTAACAGCAGGCAGTGAAACTTTCTTGGGTAGTAACAAATTTGGGGGCTCATCCAGCATCACCTTTGTGGGCGTTTGCCTGCCGTTTGGTGGCCTGTTGCTGGTGGGGTGGACTTAGAGATGTGCCCCACCAGCTACTCAGTTCTCTTGGACTGAGGGCCATCTCTGTCGCCATCCACACTGGGGGGACATTATTCATCCTTGGTGCTTGGACTTGTTTACAGTGGAGAAATGGTTTTTGGAACTAGAAGACGTCCTTGGTGAGCGTTCTAAGCACGCCCAGCACCCCGTTCCTTCTCCTGATCGTTGGCCCCTCTAGCAGCACTGTGGCTCCTTTGCAGGTCTTGGTTGGCTCTTGTATAGTTTAGGAAGAGTCTCGTCTTGGGGAGACATCTCCCTAACTGGACAGAGAATAGGGGATGTGTCTGGAGGAATACTCTTGAACTTTTGGCTTGATTTGTTTTGGAAAGCCTTTTGTGTGATTTGTTAGACATATCTATGTGATTCCCTTTGATCTCAGAAATAGCATTTCTCTTTGTTGCTCTATCTTTCCAGGGTGTACTGCCATGAAGAGGAGTACCAGGTAAAATTCCCTCTTGTCTTGCTTTGTTTTCCTGAGGGCATGGCTTGTGACCACATAGGAGCACTCCTCCTTGGTCTTCACCATCCAGGGATGCAGTTGTTGGGTTGCATTTGATGACCAGCATAAAAATAGCTGGGAACCCAAGGTTTTTTTGTTGTTGTTGTTATTCTGACTGTAGCAAGCTCTGGGCAGTGTTTGTCCTAAAAGATCCAATTCATAAGGGGCTTTTGTTGCTTCAACTTTTGTTTTTATCTTAGCTTATTTCTGGGAGAATGAGGGGATCTCTGGGATTACATCTGAAGAGGCTTTTGGATTAATTCTCTTTGGAGTAAGTACATCATTAAGAATCAAAGGCTAAAAATGAATCCTTTAAATTAAAAAGATTCCTAAATTTTTTTGAAAAAATAGATTTTAGAGATCTCTTCTTCTCCGTAGTTGACTTATTTGTATTTATGAAAAGATCAAACTAAAAGGAAAACATGTAACAATTTCATGGCTAGCCTTAAAAATTCTCTTTCCAAAATGCAAGAGCAAGTGTCTGATCTAAAACAAAGGTGGAAGATACTTTGCACACACACTATCCCTGGGGGCCTGGCAATAAGGGCTGACCTACCTTAATATTTTAAAAAGGTTAAAGTTCTGTGCTTTTGCCTCAGAAGCCTAAGTTTGATTCCTGGGCAGGGAATGAGTGTGTTCTGGTTTGATATTTGTGTAACTTTTGTCATTTATTGATTATTTTCCCTTCTGCACACAACTTTGATTTTCTGTGTCTGGGGGGAGGTGGTCATATGGGGCTTTTAGACACTTACATATAAATGATCAGCCAAGAAGCTGGGACCCTAGAAAATATGGCCAGATAGAATTGTAGGTTACACCAGGTTTATGGCTAGCGAGACTTTCATTTCTTTGAGCTGTTTTTGTGGCTTTTCTGGATCTCATAAAAACTGTTTTCCACGTCTTTGGAGACACATCTTGCTTCCTTGATTGAATTATAACCTTAGTTAAGGCTTATTGGTTTCCACTTAGAAGGGTATTTTTAGTTAAAAAGTTCAAAAGCAAAAATGTCAGCTGTTTGTCCCAGCTAAAGTCTGCTCCATTTACCTTAACTTACCTCTTTGGTCTTTGGAGGTACCAGAAATTACTCTGTTATTAGGAAAATATTTAACCTTGGTATTATTAAATTAAGTTTGGCCTAATGCTACCTCCTTACATGATTTTTAATTTGGTCTAAAGGTTTCTCTGTACTCAATGAGTTACAGCTATTCTGTGCTAATCACTGATTTTTGGCCTATCAGAGACGGTCAGCTGTTCAATCTAGGTTTAAATAAGGCAAACGCTGAGCTGGACCCAATCCAGCTCTTTTATTACCTCATGTCTGTTTTCTGCATGTCACTCTCCTTTTTCTGTCCATGAATCTTTGGCGCTGGAGTCTCTCTGGCCCTGTTCTCGTTCTAAGGGCTGCCCTGTTTGCGAATTGTTCTTTGCTCAGTTAAAAACTCTGTCAAATTTAATTTTTCTAAGGTTTTCCTTTTAATAGAAGATGTCAGAAGTGGGTTCCAAAATAGAGCTCCCAGAGACCCCCAGGAGCACTGAGTGATCAAGCAAGGTGCCCACCAGGCCCATCGTGTCCCTTGTTCTCTTGAAGCCTCTGGGGATCGTGGGTAAGTTCTCTCTTGGACCCTGAGACTCCACAGATTTGTGTTTTGAGCCCTAGGAGTTTGTTTGAGCAAATTTTTGATTCTAACTGGGTTTGGAAGTCAATCAAAATGGGGCTGGGTCTGGAGATCAGATTGGATCCCATAATGAACTGGCTTGGATCCAGTTCGAGGCCTAAGATGTCTGACTGGGTCAGGCAGAAGCTGGCAGGAAATGACAATACTACAGGTGTAACAGAGGGACTGGCCTGAAAAAAAAAGGGGGGGTAACAAAAAGATTTTCTGTCTTTTTAAAACTTCCCCCACTCTTTTGGGACCTGCATTCTGGCCTGCATCTCCCAGACAGGTCTTTTGTTAAAACTCCCAGGTAGCACCTGCTGCTCAGGTGGGCAGCTGGCAGAGTTCACAGGCTTTGTTTTTGGCTGAGATGGGACCATTAGAATCGTTAACCACAGTAATTGCCTGAAGCTGAGAACCCTCTCTTTAAAATCTCTTGTGTTTCTGCCTATGTTGAGGAAATTTGAGATTTTGAGAAGAGAAGGTCTACCATATTTCTTCCTTTGCTGGCAAAGTAGTCTCTCTTTCCTTCCTCCTCAAACAGCTTGTTTTCATTATTCGGCCTTGTGGACTAGTGGCCAAGCTTTTGGTAACACAAGGGGCGCAAGCTCTAACTTTCAGGCATTGGCAGAGATTTCTGTCTTCTAACTCTTTGCTGCCTTTTTTTTTTTTTTGCATGCTTGGGTAAGTAAAAGTTACCTAAGTTGATCATGTAGATGTGAGAGCCAAGCTGAGATTCAAGGTAAAAATGGGATCTTTAATTTCTGAAGAACTGAGTACTCTACATTCGGCTGTGCCTACCTACATGTAAGTATTAGGCCCCAGAAGTAGCAAATATTTACAGGATGGTAAAATCTTACTGAAGGAAATTTAAAATTACAGTGAAATGTTGCAAATGGACAACTTTAAGAAGTGCACTTAAAAATGAGGGCCCCCAAATTAGTCTCATCCAGGCATGCCTATTAATACGCAGAAGCTTGTAAAGAGATTTAAAAATATCTTTACAAAAGGCAAACAAGAAGCTTAAGTGATGACTTAATAAGAAAAATTAAATTTGCTAACCTTTTGGCTTAGGTAGTATCCTGCCCTGAAGGCAAAAAGAAAGCTATATTTGATAAAGTGTTTGCAAAAGGTAGGCCCTCAGGTAAAATAGTCTTGCTTCTTTTTCAGATGTGCCCATCCTGATTCCAGGCATAGAAATGCCTTTTTGTTGTTTTTTTTTTTAACCCTATTCCTTAGTGGAGTCCATCCTGAACTCAGTAATTTTAGTTAAGTGGTAGCTGAGTTAAAAGACCACCTTCCTAGAGCACACCTTTCTGGCATTTAACTGGCTATATCAAAACCCTTTTATAAAGACATTTAAATCTGTAAAGGAAATTTCCATTTGTAAGGGTATCTGAGAGGGAGGACTGAGTCACCAGAAACTCTTACCATTGTTCTAAATGTACATGCTTAGGATACTTTGCCTGGCCATCTTGCCTTAACTGGGACTGTAAATAAAATTTTTTTTTCTCTTAGTATGAGCAAATGATGGTATAATACTTAGGCCTGAAGTCTTAGCTCTGTGCTTTTTGAGATTTAATTTTTTTTGTTTCACCTAGGGGGTCATCCATCTCTTTAAAAGGCAAATTGCTGCCTAGCTAACAATTGCTTAGGGGAATAAAACAGGTAATGAGAAGATTGGTAATCTGAATGGGAAAAATGTATTTAAAAGCCAGCAAATGAAAATTCCTTGTAAAAGCTATACGATCTGCTTCTGTCTGTGTGTCTGTATGTCTGTGTGTCTACTGATGTCATGTGTCTGTGATTATTTCACTGCCAAAATATAAAAAGGGCTCTGATTAATTGGCTTTCGGAAAAAGTGCTCAAATCAAATATTTTATCAGGAAAATTGAAATTAATTCAAATGCCTTTTAGTTCATCTGACTTTACTAATCTTCGATAAATAAAACTAGTTTTAAAACTGTTATTAAAGTCTAGATGTTTTAAGGTGATAGCACTGCTGTTTCTGTAGTATTTTTTAATACTTGCTAGATTTGACTGTGAGCTTATGTTTTTGATTTTGGAGCCTCTGGATTCTGAGGTCTGGATCTGTGGCCACAGTGAGGTCTGGGGACATGTCCCCAGTGCCTGGTCCAGCAGCTACAAGGCACAATCTAGCGCAATAGAGCCCCTGCCTAAACTTTGCCTTCTTGCGATTCTGGGAGGGGTTCGATCCTCCAGGCATCTTGGGTTCTACTGTGAGCTCCACACCTGGTCTGTAGATTGAGGACTCAGAGAGGCCCTGCCCTTTGTAGCCATCTTGGATGCCACGTGGATACTTGAGACCTGAGAAGACTGGGGAGGACATTAGGGATGGTACCTGTATTGTAGTTTCAAAATTCTTTTCAGTAATCTAAAATCTTAAAATCGTGTTATGTTAAATTAAAGAGAACAACCATAAATGAGTCATTTATAAGTTAAAATACTAAAACAATAATTATTAAACATAAGTTTAAGTTTATATACTTTGACATCTTGTTTTTATATGATATAGAAAGTTAAATATATTTAGATGTGCTAATAAAAATTGGGGACTGATAGCAGTTCAAAGGTACTTTAACTTCCTGAGTTTCTCTAAGAATTGGCCTTGTGATTGATAAGTATAATTAGAGCTACTAGATACAAGAGAAACAGTTCTATATGCAAAACATATAAGAAAAATGGGATATATTTTTTGATTAAAAAAGGGTTATGGGAAGGCATACAAATATTTTTGTCAAAAAAAGGAATTTTGCCTAATTTAAAGGTCTTAGAAATTGATTTAAATTAAACAATTAAATAAATAAGTGACAAATAAAACTAAATGGGTATAAAAGTTGGAAAAATTATAAAAATTATAAAAAGTATAAAAATCTTATGGCCAAGTTGATTAAAATTAGATGGATTTACTTATAAGGTGTTATTAAAATTAGCTTTATCAGCAATAATAAAATACCAAGGTAAACTTTTGTTTTCTCTTTTGAACAAGGTTTTCCTATAATGTTAATAGAAATGATAAAATATTTTTGTTCACCTTTGGAGTAAACTGCAAGAAAAAAAAGAGAAGGGAGAGAAAGAGAGACAGATGCAGGTCACCTCTTTATTAGGTTGTCTTTCAGTTTGTCTCTATAAGATCTCATGATTGTTTGGGAAACTGAGTCTCCTTTCTATCAGAGAGTAAGGTTTTTGCTTTTTAAAATCTTTGAATCAATCAGTTTGGCTAAATGAATGACAATAATTTTGTAGTAACCTGTGATCCTGTTTTATGATAAGTCTCTTAAGCCTTTGATATTTGACAAACTTTCCAACATCAGAATTTTAAATTCAGTCTTGACCTCAAACTAGCCATTTTCAAATATTAGGGCCAGTGAAAGTCTAAGAGAGACAAATTAGGTTTATTTGGTATCTTAAAACTATACAGGAAACATTGTCAAATATAAAATAGTGTTTAACTTTCTTATATTTGTATATATATTTGCCTTTCTTATATTTCGCTTGCATTTGTATTAACATTACATAAACATTTTATTAATACATGTTCCAGAATTATATGAAATTCCTAAAATTCTTGGTATATGTTAACCATAATAATTATGGTTATTATGTTAACTTGTTGTATGTCACAGAAGTAACCAAATTTTTTTGTCAGTTGTCTCTTTAACCATGGCTATTTTAAGACTTTTGTCATCCACAGACAATTATTATTTTACTTTGATTCTTATCAAAAAGCAGTTTTTAGCTGGCTGCATTCCAAAGTTTGCTTCTTCAAGGAAAGTCATGGAAAGGACTGACAAGTTCTCTTGAATACAGGTTTCTGATAACTTTGGAAATTATATACCATTGGACTAAAACAAAACAAACTTCCAGGACTTTAATTAAAAAGCTGATGTACTCATAAGGATTGCTAACCCAATCCTTCTGTTCTTAAACAAAACAAAAATTAATTGTAGGGGACTGAACTAAGTCTAACCTGAAATTCCTTATGAAAAAGTTCCAGCAAAGCCAACTTGAAAAAAGAAAGGCCTATTTGGCCAATGATTATTCTTATTGCACTTTATGCAAATAATCAGTCCAAGTATAATGAGACTGACATTTATTTTTTTCAAATAAATTGATTCTAGTATAATTTGTGTGTAATAATGTGAGACTGGAGAGAGAAAAAATTATGTTTCAGAAAAAATCTATAGTCCACCTGTTATTAGATTCTAGCCTTGTCCACTGTTTTTGAGTTTTTGTTATTTGCTTGCCATTTGGATTGAATCCTGAATTCTTTCCTGGCTGTAAGTCTCCAGATAATGTTTTCAAATTTTTCTTCCATTTTTCTGACTTAGAGTCAATGAAATTGAGACTATTTTTTCCTGAGTCCCTGCAAGCATACCTTGGGACATATAAACTCCAGGTGAAAAAAAAAAAATCTGTCAGATTGCCACTGCCTACTTCCACTTTAACTGAAGATGCTTTGAGTTTAATATCTAGACACTTCAGCTGGATGCCCTCCAGACTCTAAGGAAACTACTTTATAAACTGTTCCAAATATTAACATTAACCCTTATTTTCCTTCTGTTTGAAAGCGTGTCTGGGATGCCAGCTCCTGGAATGGGACACAGCTATTCAACTAAACTGATCTATTCGTAGGACTAAGAGACTGACCGAAAAGATATAGGACAATATATTTAAATTTGCTCTAATTTTTTTTTCCCCCTCGCTCCTTAGTCTAACACTAATTTCCCCAAAGATAGCAGCTTGGCTTTTAATATGTGAAACTTTTTCATTTCAGAGTGGGGACTGAAAGAAAGTAAAAATATGTTACCCCAAAATATATTTCTTTGACATATTTTGGGATGGCTGCCACAGAAGTAATGCCGCAAAGCTGTGTTGTGTGTGCTTGTGCGTGTGTGTGTGTGTTGGGGGGTGGGTTTGCATTTACATCTGTAGAGAATCTCAGGCAGGTCTTTCTGTACCGGAACTAGAAGAGATTAACCCTCTTCCCCATAAACTTAAGGTTGCCAGGAAGATACCAGGGCACCTGGTAGCAGAGCTTGCTGGGAGTACTGGTCCCTAGTTTTGGAATATATACCAACACAAACATGCTTTAAAATCTGTCTGCAATTCTAGGACTGATCTTAGAAGAAACTGCAAAGAGCCATAGGGCTCAACAAAGATCCTTCAGCTCTTTAGCCCTGGTAGTCCTGCATAATCAGGCAGAGCCAGACTTCCCGTTGGCTAAACAAGGGGGAGCCTGTGTGCTGCGGAGCACTACCTGCTGTCTCTGTATTTCTCAGGAAAAATACAATGGAAACCCAAATAGAAAAAGTTTCCCTCAACAAGCTGTGTGACTACAACAGAGCTCTACTAGTGACGCCACACCTGACTGTGTTTCACGCTTATTCACTTGGATTCCCCAGGACTTCAGATCAGTTCTTCAGGGACTCCTGATGCTAGGACTGTCACTCCTACCCTAGGGCTCATTATCTGTCTTACGGCCCACTGTTCACTTAAGTACTGTGCTAAGACTGTAAATGAGGGCACTGATGCTTGTCATGCAGACCTTAGGTCTGCAACCAGGCTCCTGTGAATACTTGAAGACAACTGCAAAACGGTTCCGTTCCTCTTACCCTGAGCTCAGTCCCACCTATACCCTTTGTCAGCAGGAAGGATTCAGATCAGTCATCTGCCCTTTTCCATCTCATTAGCCCAGACCACATGAATGAGGTAGGATGAAGCTTAGGGGGAATGGAAACTGACCTTTATAAAATTAATAAAAGGGTATAAGGTAGGAACTGTGGTAAGGGCCTGAACTCTGCGAAGGTATAGGCATTGGTCAAATACATATATTATATTTATATTATATATATTTTATTATATATATATTTTAAAATATTTTATATCTATCTCAAAAACCAGCCATTGTTTTCTAGCTTACTTTCCTACAATTGCTTACCACTCAAGAGTCACATAGGTGATGATCTTAAAGATTCTTAGCTTTCTTTATTGCTCCCATAGATAACATCACCCTTGTGAAACCTAAGGCTAGTATTTGGGATACCTAAATTTCAGACCCTGCCTTCTGGTGGACCAACTGACCCAACCAGACCAGTGGCCCATACCAAGGCACCAACTCAGCTGGTCTTGTGACCTGGGAACTGACTCAGCACAAGGAGATAATTTCTGCTTGCAAACCCTATGAGTTCATCCCCAGCCAGTCAGAAGACCCAATTCCCTAGCCCTTTGTCTACCAAACTAACTTTAAAAATCCTGGCACCAAAATTCTCAGACAGACGAATTTGAGAAATTTCTCCCACCGCTTAACAGGGTGCCTGTGATATTAAACTCTTTCTCCACCGTAACCCTTGCCGTCTCAGTCCTCTTGGGCAGTAGGCAGTGAACGTGGTTGGGTGGTAACACCATCACTCAGAAGTACTCATTGTAAATACTATCTTTTTTGTGTTTATTTGTTTGTTGTATGTACTATTAAATTGTATGTATTTTGTATATTTCATTTTATATCCTCTTTCATTCACTCAAAATTGTGCCTTTAGCATTTTTTTACATAAATAATTTATAATTTCCAAACTTGTGATAAATAAAATAGCTTTATGATTTTTATTTTGGGAATAAAATATTTATTTTGGGAAAAAATATTTATTGTCCAAATGTTCACATATTGGAACAAGTTACTTTCTTAAAAAGATGATTCATACTGCTGACAAATTTGCATGTTAGAATGTTTTCTTTAAAGATTTCTTCATTTGTATTTGGTGAATAGCTAAGCACAGGAAATCAAAAAGCCTCTTTAAAGGGATCTTCCTCAAAGTTGGCACTTGAATGATAAAAGCAACACTATTTTCATTTGTAAAAGTCTTTGACATTTAACAAACATGGCTAATATTGTGAGATATATTTTTCTGGACCATTCATTGCCTGTGTATAAATAAAACAAAAATATCATGAATTTGACAGCACATTGCAAATATTTTTCTAATAACAGTATATGTAGACTTACATCATTCCTTTTTAACAGCTTGAAAATTTTCCATTGTTCGGATAGGTAAAAATTTATTTAATCCACCATTATTGGATATTTATGTATTTACAACTTCTTACTTTTATAAATAACGATCTGATGAACATCCTTTTGTGTACATTTTAAGCACTTACCTGGTTATTTTCTTGGTATACATTTCTATGTTTTTATATACTTATTTATTTTGGGGGGACTAGGTCTTGCTATGTTGCCCAGGCTGATCTTGAACTCCTGACCTCAGTCCTCCTGCCTCGGGCTTCCGAAGTGCTGGGATTATAGCTGTGGATGGTATAAATTTCTAGAATTAGTTCCTTGACAGTTTTTTTTTTGACCATCAATTCTTTTTTTATTTTTTTATTTTTATTTTTATTTATTTATTTCTTTTACAGCATGGTTGTCCTATGCATTGACCATCAATTCTTATAACCGCTTCTTTGGTTGTTCATAGAAAGTTTTTGACTTTGGCTAAGGTCTGATGTGGGCTTTTTCCCCCTTTCAGTGTGGACAGTGACTTCATACATAGCAGATGTACGGTGATTGCTAACATCAAATGATGAAATTCCCCTTAGGTGGATTTTCAAGTGGCTCAAAGCAGCTGAAGAAGATTTCCATATAAGTAGATGTCTACAGAGGGGCAGAGAGCATTGCAGAGACCCAGCTATGAGGAAGGCATTTAGGGCAGTAGCTCATGTGCCTTTTCACGCTTCTCCTCTCCATCCCAGCACAGTTGACACCGAGCACAGTGTTTTATCTGCATGTAAAAGGCAATGCCTTTGTGGGACTGTTTACGTCGTTTTTCTAGGACTTATGCAATTAAATAAAACTGAAATTCAAAAAGGAAAATGAACTTTTTTAAGCCCCATGATAAGCTGGAGTTTTCAAGGAAAAAGAAAAATGTCTTAAAATAGAAACATTTGGTTGGCTCTGTCATTTTAAGAGTCATTTTCCTATTTACCAAAATTAAAAATCGTGAGCATGAATATGGATTATCTCATACTCACCTGGTTGGTGCAGGGTGAGAGCGGAGGGAAAAGGCATGAAAATCCCACCCTGCTACTTTGTTGGTTTTTTGGAGGTTGAGTGTTGGTGATTTGGATGACATTAGCCTTTATCGTCTGTACCCTGTGTCCTCCTCCCTTGCCCCTGTGCTTAATGGCTCCACACACTGTTGCTTTGTTCCTTTGGGGCCAGAGACTGAGTCTCCCCTATATTTGTCTCAGTTCCCTGGTCACAGTCTTACTAAGTGTCTAATAAGTATTTGTTGGATGAACGGAAACAGTAGATTGTGTGAAAGGCCAGTAGACAACTGCCTGAATAAATACCTTTTTAGGGAAAGTTTCACTTATTGCCTATTATTAAGGCTCTGTGCTATGCATATTCACTATCAGTTCATTTATTCACTCCTTCATTCATTCCTTTGTTCAACAAATACCTATTCAGTGCCAGGCACCATGCTACTTGCTGAGAATAGAGTAGTAAACCAGGGGGACATAGGCCTTGCCCTTAGAGAACATGTGAGCACACAGGGCGTGTCATAAAAGGAACAGCGAAATGCTCCAGACTCTCAACTCCTTTTTATGGAAGGAAAAACATAGGTTTAACTTCAGTTTCAGAACTTAGCTGGTGATGTATTTGGCACAGTCCAGAAAGGGCCAAGTCCCTCCTCTGGTCCATTCAGTTTTGGGCCTGAGGTCTCCATCCTGTTCTGTGGTATGATATCTTTGGACTCTTGTGAACGTCTGCAGCATGCAAAATGTTAGAGAGTAAAAGCACTTTAAAACCTTGCTACAAGATACACGAGCCCATGGGGGAAAGCCAAGCCCAATTACTGCTGGAATCAAAGAGACTGAGAGGCAGGCTGGCTCGGATGGGGACTGCTCACTTTGTAAGCAACCGTTCTCCATTCACCCCGCCACCTTGCAATAATAACGGAAAGGAAGGGAAGGGGTGAGCAATAAGACCACAAAAGCTGTGAGTTGAGGAGTCTCTCCACTTGGAGTACAAACACAAAGTCACTGTATTTTCCCCTAATAATAGCCACAACCATGCCAGGTCAAATCTACCTCCTGACCCCTCCCCCCGCCCCAATTAACTGGCTCTAATGAGTCTCTGAACTCATTAACTTGGCCAGATTTCTTTAACTTTCATCCACTTGGATGACTGGGACAGTCTCATTCTGGCATTTAGCTCAGTTTTATTTGTTTTAAAGCACAATGACAACTCTTGTGTCTGCCATCTCTGCCTGTTCATGTTCGACCTGAACTTCTAGGAGCGCGTGGTAGAAGGCCAGAAGGGGATTCTCTAATGTGAGAGCCCACTGTACCCCTTCTAGGAGCTTCTTCTTCAGTTTGGGCAGGGAGGGGGTGAATATTTGTAGTCCTTTCTCTGTCAGGCATGGCGGCTTCTCAGGTGAACGCTGACTGGCTGCCATTGTCTTCTAAGGGTAGACTGTCCTGGATCCTCTGCCTGGCTGGCAGCCTTCTTTTAGGAGGAGTCCTGATAAACACTCCATCCACAGGGAGCTCCACGCTGTCCCTGCAACGCCAAAGGGATCTTCACTGCCCACCCTCTGTTAGCCTTACCATGTTTCCATTTCTCTTTCCCCTTTCTCCATAGCGTAGGGACAGCACATCACGTGATCGGAGGATGCCGTGCCTGGTTCGCCTATTGCAGACTCTCTCTGCCTTTCCAGGTGATTTGGTGGGAGCTTCTTCCCATGTTGCCAGGGGAATAAAAAAGCTCATCTCCTCTCGGCTTCCCTGCAAAACCATGGCACTCCTAAGGCTGCTCATTTCTCCCTATCCTTTTCCAGTACGGATCAGCTGAATGGTGGGAAGACTGGTTCTCTGGGTTAGCACCTCAGAAAACCTGTAGAGAGGTGGCTGGTTCCAAAATCAGGGGGATTTCTGTACTTAAAAAATGGGGCACTTAGCCTATGCTGGGTTTAGTGTGGGGCCTTGACTGTAATTTTCAGAGTAGAGGGGAAAAAACCCTCACATTTGGTTATACTTATCCCCTTGGATAAGTTTTTGTGCTCTCACAAAACTTAGTCATGGTACACAGTTTCTTAAAGGGTCCCAGCAGGCCCCTGACGTAGGGAAATACTCAACTGAATCACTTCAGTTTGAGCAGGAAATCAAGGGTTCCCTTTAGAAGCAAAACGTCTAAGCACTCGACCCCCTTTTTAAGAGACTTACCATGAATGTTTCAGACTGTCTTCTCACCATTTAGAATCAGTCTTCCACTGCCTGCCAACTCTTCCTCATTTCCTTTTCTTCTTGCTCAGGAAGCTCAGGGCCAGACCAGCCCATCTCCTAGCTACGCAGACTCCAGCTGGGAAATGATGCCTCTGACCCAGTACCCCCATTATTGAGTCTTTTGGGTCCTCTTTCTTTAGGGAAGGGAAAAATCCATATCCTCTACAGGTTTTTCTTACTCTCAGTTTTCTTTTCATGTTGGCCAGGGTGAGGGCTAGTTGCAGTGCTGGGGCTGGACTTCTGATGAGACCCCTCCACCAGCCCTGCGGAGGGCTGGCCACGCGACCCATGGCTCTCTCAACCTATGTGGGGTACTTAACAGCTTTGTCCCCAGCTTTGGACTTAAACCATAATCCCAGTACAAAATCCCACCAAACATCTTGTTACAAAAGGAAAGAACTGATAAAGAAGCTAGAACATCACTCCTAGTGTATCAAATGTCAAGATTTATGACTTGCAAGGGGTCCAAAAAATTCTCTTTGGATTTTTAGAATAGAGATGCCATATGGAAAATTAAATTCAAATTTAATGAATGTTCATTGAGCACTAATTATGTGCAAGCACTGTGCTAGATGTTTTTATGCACAGTATTTTAATCTAACCCTGGATCTTAAGATCAGCTCCATTTTTCAAAAAAATGATATTTTTAGTAATATAGTTGTTATTTATTTGTGTCTGCCATATGCCAGGCACTGTTTTAAGCACTTTTTACACAGTGTTATCATTTAACATTCACAAGTACAAAATGAGGAAGATAATATCATCCTTATTTTGTAAAGAAACAGGCTGCATGTAATTATTTGCCTAACGGTAGTTAGATTATCAGTGATGCCCAAAGCTAGCATTTAATGAACACTCACTATGTATCAGCCCCTCTTTTAAGTACTTTATGGATGTTAATATTATCATAGCAGCCCTGTAAGATAGTCTTCTTTTATTGACGGAGAAACTGAAACGCAAAGAGCTTAAGGACCTTGCTTAGGGTTACATAGTGAGTAGATGGTCCGTCTGGCTCCAGGACTCATGAACTTCCTTGCTGTGTGGAACCTTTGCAGTAAGACCAACATTCACGTTCAGGGCTTCAAGTCAAAGCCTGGCACCTCCTTAGATTGCAGCGTCTTTACACAAAGAAATGAATCTCGAATGGTAAAATTTCAGTCTGTGAAGGTGAATTAACACTTTATTCTGTTTCACTAGTATTAAAATGTTAAAATCGGGGGCTGTTTATGTCATCCATTCCTCAGGGATCCTACAGATAAAGCAGTGGCTCAGATCAGGGGGTAGGAAGTTGTCTGTTTCTTTTCTGTCTCTGCCTAACATCTCTAATTCATCCCAGCTGCTTGGCTTTAGGACCCGTTTGCTCTCCGAACTATCTAGCTATCATGTCCCACTTTATCTGTGGGGTGGATGCCAAAGGAAGGTACCAACCACACCGTGGTCAGGGGAACTAAAACCTGTACAACTGTGAGAAACAGGAATGAACAGTGAACCCTGTGGAGACTCTTGCTTTGTCACCCAAAAAGGGAAATTATTCTTTCATTTCTCTCCATTGCTGAAACCCCCCGGGGACTTTTCTTTTGGGTTCAGTCACTGTCTCTGAGATGGAATCTTTGTGATAATATTTTGAGTTGCTCGGAAATCATCTAGAATCCAGTGTGTACTTTTTATTAAACAAATGCATTCTTATTGTAAAAGTTGAAGCTTTATGCAAGTGTATCAAGCAAACATAAAAACCTTCTCAGTCGCATTTCCTAGAGATAAACAACGACATTGTTTTCATGTGTATCCTTCTAGACGTTTTCCAATTGAGAGGATAATTTATTATCCAGACAGGGATATTTGAGGTAAAATACTGTAATTTTGCCAGGAAAACAGTCATAAACTAGGACTATTTCAAACAAACTGAGATATAGGATCCCCCTACTGTGTATGAATTTTTATATCTATATCTATAGAAACATCTGGATACATTCCATATATATTAATATTATATATGGTGACGCGCAACCTCTGAGATGGCTCCCAGCGGTCTCCACCTCTCGGAATTCATGCCCTGTGTCATCCCCGCCCTTGGAGTGTAGGCCGCATTCAGTGACTCACTTCATGAATAAGACAACTTCCTGCGGAAGTGACGGCGTGCCACTTCCGAGATTAGGTTCTAAAGAAGACCACGGCTTCCATCTTGGATGCCCTCTTTCCCTCTCTTGTGGTATCCCTTGCTCTGAGAGAAGCCAGCTGCCGTGCTGGGAGGGCACGCAGGCGGCCTGTGGAGAGGCCCACATGCTAAGAAATCGAGGTTCTGGTTCACAGCCCGTGAGGAACTGAGGCCACCAACGACTGCATCAGTGAGCTGGGAAGGGTATCCTCCAGCTTCTGAGGACTGTAGCCCCGTCAGACAGCCTGGCTTGTGGCCTCGTGAGAGACCCTGAGATAGGGCCATGCAGCCAGGATATACTCCTGACCCTCACAAACTGTGTCGAAGAATAAGTCTTTGCTCTTTTAAGCTGCTAAGTTTTGGGGTAATTTGTTATACAGTAATAGATAGCTAATATATATATATTTATTAAATAAAAATCAAACCATAATAAATAATAATAATAAATTATATGATAAATTATTATAATTTATAATATTTTAATATTATAAATATTAATAATAAATTATTTCTAATAATTAGAAATAATTATAATAATAATAAGTTATTTCTAACAACATCCTTTTCTCTCTCCCCCACCCCACAACTTCTGTCAGCAGATACCTCAAGTGATACTATCTCATTAAAAAAAAAAAAGATGGAAAGAATATAAAATTCCATTTTAGGGATAACCATAGTAATTTTCCTTTATTAAAATAAAAAAATGCTCTAAAAAATCCTTGGAAATGTGTTTTGCTTCTGTAGTTAACTCCATAGGGTAGCTGCTTAAAGGGAAAATTTCAGAGTTATGGAGCAACACAGTTTTGGATAGGTATTTATGAATTGTCCTTCAATTACAGTCATCTGTTTTGTGACTGAGTGTTCGTATGAGAAAGTCTGGTTGTCTTTCCAATACTGAATATTTTCAACTTTAAATAATTTTTCCAATATATAGGTGAAAAATTGTAATTTTACTGATTAGTGAGACTGAACTTCCTTTTACCTGTGCATTAGCATACCTGTGGATTTCGCCTTCTGTGACGGGCACATTCATGTCTCTTACTTACTTTCTTCTTGGGTTGTTCATCTTTTCTCTTTTGATACCAGAAGTGTCCTTTATTTGTTAAGGGAATGAATGTAGCCAATATTTTTGTCATATCTGTTGCAAATCCTTTTTCCCAGTTTGTCTTTTTACTTTGCTCATGTTTATGTTTAAATTTTTTTTTCCCTGTAAAGCCTTTGACAATGATCAAGCAGTTAACTTCATCAGTTTTTTTCTGTTATGGCTTTTGAGCCTTTGTATCATGAATCTTGCAGCCCAACATGTTTTCATCTGGTATTTTTATGGTTTAACTTTCTGCATTTCAATTTGAGATCTGTGATTTGTTTTAGTATAGTGAGGTAGAGATCTGGGTTTTTTCACCGTATGTTCCAGCATCATTACTAAAACGAAAACAAAAACTCACCTCCCTGCACTGACTTGAAATGTTGTTTATCTATATTATATAATCCTATATGTGTGGGTTTATTTCAGAATTCCTACATTTCTTCATCAGATTTGTCTCACTAGTCCTATTCTAAAGCTATACTGTATGTAGCTTTATAAGTAAATTTTAATATCTGCTAGAGCCAGTCATTGTTTCTTTGTCAGAATATCCTTTGCTATTGTCATATTTTTATTTTTTTATTTCAATAGATTTAGAGGGTATAAGTGTTTTTTGGATGAATTTTATCATGCTGAAGTCAGGGCTTTTGGTGTATCCATGGCCAGAATAGTGTACATGGTAGGTTATAGGTAGATTTTTATCCATAACCTCCTCCCATCTTCCCCTTTCTTGGTTTTCAATGTCCATTACACCGCTTTATGACCATATATAACCCATGTTTAGCTCCCACTTATAAGTGAAAACATGTAGTATTTGCTTTTCCTTTTCTGAGATACTTCACTTAGGATAATGGTCTCCACTTCCATCCAAGTTGCTGCAAAATATATTATTTCATTCCTTTTTATGGCTGAGTAGTACTCTATGGTGTGTGTGTGTGTGTGTGTGTGTGTGTGTGTGTGTGGTCTCTCTGGAAAGTATCCAGCCATGTAATATGAAAAATAGAGACATTTACTGAAGAAGATACAAAATACAAGAAACATTGTACACAGGGCAATGATACCTCCGTCCCCTTCCAAGCAGGCACCTTGGGACCTCACACAGTTCTCCCAGCATCTCTTAACCTAACCTGCATGTGTTCAACATTCTCAGGTGTTCTGCTTGTTGCATGCCTTCCAGAGCATGGATCACTTTCAACAGATTATTGACCGAGTGTTTGTGCCACGCTTTTATTTGAGGTGCACTCATTGCATCATCCTTGAAAGCTTCTGAGTCATCTGAACAGTTTCTGTGGAGGAATGTTCAAGCTTAATGCAAAATCTGATGCAGATTTGTTGCTCTGTTTGCTCAGTCATTTTGAGTGCAACGACCACACACAGTGCACATGCTCACTCAGCAGCACCTAGAGCCCCACTGACAAGTATAGTGGAGTAGTCATTGTTCATGCATGTGCATTACAGTCCACTTTCCTTGGCTGCCAGATTACATTGATGTCATGCAAATTGTTCTCATATATTAACAATGGCTGGATACTTTCCAGACAGCCCTTGTACACATAATATACACCCCCCCTCCGCATTTCCTTTATCCACTCATCAGTTGATGGGCACTTAGGTTGATTCCATGTCTTTGTAATTGTGAATTGTGCTGCAATAAACATTCAAGTGCAGGTATCTTTTTTATAAAATAACTTCTTTTCATTTGGGTAATACCCAGTAGTGGGATTGCTGGATCAAATAGTAGGTCTACTTTTATTTATTTGAATAATCTCTCTACTGTTTTTCCTAGAAGTCGTACTAGTTTACATTCCCACCAACAGTGTATAAGTGTTCATTTTTCACCACAACCACGCCAACATCTATTATTTCTTGACTTTTTTTTATAATGACCATTCTGACAGGATTAGGGTGGTATATCATTGGGGTTCTAATTTGCATTTCTCTGATGATTAGTGATATTGAGCATTTTTTCATAAGCTTTTTTTTTGTCATTTGTCTATGTTCTTTTGAGAAGAATCTTTTTCCACTTTTTGATGGGATTATTTGTTTTTTCTTGTGGATTTGAATTCTTTGTAGATTTTGGACATTAGTTCTTTGTCAAATGCATAGCTTGCAAATATTTTCTTATATTCTGTGGGTTGTCTGTTAACTCTCTTGATTATTTCCTTCACTATGCAGAAACTTTCTAATTTAGTTAAGTCCAATTTATTTGTGTTGTTGCTATATTTGTCTTTGGGGTCTTAGTTATAAATTCTTTGCCTAGGCCAATGTCCAGGAGAGTTTTTTCCTAAATTGTCTTCTGGAATTTTTATTGTTTCAGGTCTTACATTTAAGTCTTTAATCTATCTTGAGTTAATTTTTGTATATGGTGAAAGATAGGGATCCAGTTTCATTCTTCTACATGTGGCTGTGCGATTTTCCAAGTACCATTTATCAAATAGGGCATCATTTTCCCGGAGTAGTTTTTGTCTGCTTTGTTGAATATCAGTTGGTTGTGAATAGATGATTTTATTTCTGTGTTCTCTATTCTGATCCTTCCATTGGTCTGTGTGTCTACCTTTATACCAGTACCATGCTGTTTGGGTTGTTAAAGCCTTGTAGTATAATTTGAAGTTGGGTAATTTGATGCCTCCAGATTTGTTCTCTGTGCTTAAGAATGCTTTGGCTATTTGGATTCTTGTTTGTTTCCATATAAAGTTTATAATTGTTTTTTCTAGATCTGTGAAAAATGAAATTGGTATTTTTATGGGAATTGGGTTGAATCTGTAAATCACTTTAGGCCATATGGATGTTTTAAAATGTTGATTCTTTCAGTCCATGAGCATGGGATTTTTTTCATTTATTTGGGTCATTATGATTTTTTTCATCAGTGTTTTGTAAAGGTATTTCACCTCCTTAATTATATTCTGGTATTTTTTTTTTTTTTTTTGCAGCTATTGTAGATGGTATTGAGTTCTTAATTTGACTCTTAGCTTGACTCTTATTAGCATATAGAAATGCTACTGATTTGTGTACATTAATTTTATAACCTGAGACTTTACTGAATGTATTTATTAATTATTGAAATCTTTTGGTGGAGTTTTTAGGGTTTTCTAGATATAGGATCATATCAGTGGCAAACAGGAGTAGTTTGACCTCCTATTTCCCTATTTAAATGCTCTTTATTTCTTTCTGTTGCCTAATTGCTCTGGCTATGACTAGCAGTACTATGTTGAATAGAAGTGGTGACAGTCAGCATCCTTGTGGTGTTCTAGTTCTTAAGCAGAATGCTTTCAACTCTTCGTCTTTCAGTATATTGTTTGTTGTGGGTTTGTCATATATGGCTTTTATTATTTTAAAGTATGTTCCTTCTATGCCTAATTCATTGTGGGTTTTTATGATGAAGGATGCTGGGTTTTATTGAATGCCTTTTCTGCATCTATTGAGATGATCATATGGTTTTATTTTTAATTCTGTATGTTTTGAATCACATTTATTGATTTGCATATATTGAGCCATTCTTTCATCACCTGGATGAAACCTACTTGATCATGGTGAACTATCTTTTTGATGTGCTGTTAGATTCAGTTTCCTAGTATTTTGTTGAGGATTTTTGCATCTATGTTTATGAGGGATATTGATCTAGGTTTTCTTTTTTTGTTGTACCCTTTCCTGGCCTTGGTCTCAGGGTGATACTGGCTTTAGAGAGTGAGTCAGAGAGGATTCCCTCATTCTCAGTGCTATGGAACAGTTTTAATAGGATAGGTGCCAGTTCTTTGTAGGTCGGGTAGAATTCAGCTGTAAATCCGTCTGGTCCTGAGATTTTTTTTTTGTTGAGAGATTTTTTAATTACTGTTTCAATTTCACTACTCATTATTGGTTTATTTAGGATTTCTATTTCTTCCTGATTCAAGCTTAAAGGTTATGTGTTTCCAAAAATTAATCCATTTCCTCTAGATTATCTACTTTGTGTGCATAGAGATTTTCATGGTAGTCTTTGGTGATAGTTTGTGTATTTGTGGTGTCAGTTGTAATGTCTCCTTTTTCATTTCTGATTGAACTTATTTGAATCCTTTCTCTTATATTTCTGGTTAATCTAGCTAGTGGTCTGCCAATTTTGTTTATTTTTTACAAAGAACCAACTTTTTGTTTAGTTAAGTCTTTGTATTGTGTTTTTGTTTTCCATTTCATTTAGTCTGCTCTGATCTTTGTTATATCTTTTCTTCTGCTAGCTTTGGGTTTGGTTTGTTCTTTTTCTAGTTCCTTGAGGTGTGACATTAGGTAGTTAATTTGTGATCTTTTTATCTTTTGATGTAAGCATTTAACTCTATGAACTTCCCTATTTGCACTGCTTTTTATGTATCCCAGAGATTTTGGAAACTTGTGACACATTTGTCATTCAGTTTGAAAACTTTTTGATATTCATCTTGATTTCTTCATTGACCCAAGGATTGTTCTTCAGCAGGTTGTTTAATTTCCATGCATTTGTGTAGATTTCAGAGTTATTTTTGGAATTGATTTGGATTTTATTCCTCTATTGTCTGAGAAGATACATGGTATGATTTCAATTTTGCTAAATTTGCTGAGACTTGTTTTATGACCTAACATATTCTCTATATTGGAAAATATAGACAGACAATGAGAGGCACCCAAAGTAAAGGACAGGGAAGTGGGGTGACTCACTCATTGGAAAATGTCCCATGTACTGATGAGAAGAATGCATATGCTGCAGTTTTGGGGTAGAATGTTCTATAAATGTCTGTTAGGTATATTTGTTCTAGAGACCTGCTTAAATCTAGTGTTTCATCATTGATTTTCGGTCTTGATAATCTGTCTAGTTCTGTCAGCAGAGTGTTGACGTCCCTAGCTATTATGATGTTGCTGTTTATTTCTTTGCTTAGATCTAGTAGAATTTGTTTTATGAATCTGGGAACTCCTCTTTTAGGTGCATACATGTTTAGAATTGTTATATCTTCTTGTTGATTTTATCTCTTTGTTATTATATACTGACTGTCTTTAAGCTCTGAAATTCTTTCTTCTGCTTGTTCTAGTCTATTGTTAAAACTTTCCACTTTATTTTGAAATTTCCTAAGTGACTCCTTCATTTGCAGAAGTTCTGTTATATTTTTCTTAGATGATCTATCTCTTTAGGGTATTTTTCATTTATACCCTGAATTTTTTTTTTGGTTTCCTTGTGTTGGTTTTCAACTTTCTCATCAATCTCATTGATCTTATTTACCATCCTTATTCTGCATTCCATATCTGACATTTCAAAAATTTCATTTTGGTTGGAGTCTGTTGTTTGAGAGCTAGCATAATCCTTTGGGGGATGGGGGTGTCTCAAAACAGCCTGTGTTTTCATGTCACCAGAGTTCTTATGCTGGTTCCTTCTTATCTGGAGCCTCTTTTCTCAGTTCAAAACAGATAGCTTTTCAGTACACCTGCTCTCCTCTGCTGGGTACTCTATTGCGAGTGAAGAGAGGGAGAGGTCCCTGGATGTATGCCTGAGTTCTTCTCTGGGACATTGACGAGGCAGGAGGGGGGCAGATGCACTGTGAGCCTGAAATACTGCTTCTCCCTTGTGTCTCACCATCCTCCTTTGGTTATCACAGTCCAAGCAGGTGCTGGGGGATACTCATGTGGATGGATGGGCCGATCCTGAGGCCACTGTTGAAAGCTTGGGTGGGGGTAGGGCAGGTCCCTCTCTGTGGAGTTGGGTGGCTTTGGGGGTTTGCTCTGCCTGGATCCCCTGGTGGCTACAGCAGTGGTGGCTGGGTGGGACTTCTTAGGTAGCAGCAGTAGTTCCCAGGGCTGTGAGTGTTTGTTCCACCCAGGTCGGTGGCAGTGGTGGTGCATGGAGGGCAGACAGCGTGCAGTGGTGTGTAGCAGGCAGGTGGTGTGCAAGGGCCAGGTAACATACGGTGGCATGGCTATTTTCCCTGTCCAAGTTGGTCAATGGTGGCACTACCCAGGCAGCAGCAGCAGCGGCTGCACTATCCAGACAGCAGTGGTGGATGCCAGGGGCTTGGGGCACATGCTCCTCCCAGGTCCAGGTCCTGTGGACCCGCTCACGGGGCATGCAAGAGTGCCTGACCTCTCCGGTCTGGCAGGGGTGATGGGGAGGTGGCAGCAGTGGAGCTGACTCCCGGGGAAGATGCAGTGCTCTGGGGCTGGGACCTTGGAATGGCACCAGCTGCAGCTCCCAGGGTTTGGAAGCCTGTGGGACCCTGCTGTGCCTTCTCTCTGGGGCAGTGCTGCCGAACCGTCTCCAGGAAGCTGCCTGTGTCAGTCCAGAGACCTGCTGCAGTGGAGGAACCCTCCCACGGCTCAGATAGCAATGTCCTCAGTGGTAGCCCCGGGGTTCTCTCCTCTGTCCCTTCCCCATATGCAGACACCCTCTCTGGCTACCTCCAGTCCTGCTGAGTGAGTCACCCCACTTCCCTCTCCTTTACTTTGGGTGCCCCTCATTGTCTCTCTGTTCATTCCCAATTCTCTTTCCTACATGATTGATGAGAAGGTGGATCTCTGCCACTTTGGATCTTCTCTGTGAGAGTGGCATGTGCAGGCTGTTTCTAGTCTGTCACCTTGACTCCTCTTCTGTCCTATTTTTCTTTTAGCCACAATTGAAAATGGTTTTCAAGTTCAAATATTGAGAATTTTTATTTGAATTGTATTAATTTATGTATTATTATTATTACAAAATTGAAACTTTCTATCCAGGAATAAGGCATATTTAATCATTACTTGTATATTTAATCTTTCTTTTCCTAAACAGAGTATTTAGTTTTTTTTTTCTGACATTCTGCACATTTTTATTGAGATTATTTGTAGACATTTTGTTTTTGCTGCTTCTATTGTCATACCCAGTAGCATCTTGTTTTTATCATTATTTCTAAATGATTATTGTTTATATATAGGAAAGTCATTAATTTTTAATTAATAGCCAGCCACCTTACTGAAGTTTCTTAGTGTATATATATATATGTGTGTGTGTGTGTGTGTGTGTGTGTGTGTGTATACATACATATATATATATATATATTTATCCTCTGGGGTTTGCCACATAGGTGCTTATATACTTACATATTTTTTAAATAATGATAATTGCTTTACTCTTCTAGTATTTACTTCTCAGGTTCTGTGTTCTTTAATGGGCATGTTGTTAGTGTTTCTTCAGTAAATGTAATGCTGGATTTCTCTCTTCCCTATTTCAGTGAAATCTCATCCCTCATCAATTTCTAGCCCTGTGACCTGACTAACATATGAAGAGGGTGAAGCTTAGAGAGGCCATGAGTGAGTGACTGATCAAGGATCTAAACTCAAGATTCTCCAGCCTCAGGGCTGACTCTCTTAAGAAGTATCTCTTGTTGCCTGTGTAAAATATATGCTTGCTTCCAGTCTCTCTCCTTCCCCCCTCCTTCCTCTCTCTGCATATCATTTACGGCTACTATCAGTCTAGTCAGCAAACCTCACTCCAGGATGCATCCCGTTTTAATAGCTGTGGTGGAAGTCTGCAGATGACACAATAAGTATCCAGAAATCAGGGATAGTGGATTTCTGACTTTAAGGACAACAGATTTCATCACACAGCATTGCCTGTCTGTGAGGGGATTTTTTTCCTTGGGGGGCAGGGGTTCCTGACTTTATGTGTTTGTCCTAGCTACTCTGATTTTTTCTGGATTGTTCAAAAGCCCCTAGTTCCCTGACTGCTTCAGGGATGGCTGCTGCGTATTCTTCTCTTGCCCCTCCCTACTGAAAGGTCCTCAGTTTGACAGGAAACACAGCTCACTGGGAGATGCTTAAATCAAATGAGCCTGGTTTCTGGAAATGTCATTATTTTAGGAGGGAGCACAGGAGAGAGGGAAGGAAAATAGTTTAGATTTTTGTGGGGAAATGGATAGCAAAAGGCAAAATAGATGTTCTGTTCAGAAGAGAGGAAATGTCTTCTCTAGTTTTAAAAAATTGATATGTGTTAATTTTGCTGTGATTTTTTAGCAGTGGGAATACTGCATGACTCTTACTTGGGAGAAAGATTGGCTGCTCTAAACCACGTCCTTTGTTAGTGATGCGCAGGTCTATGATGGGTGGCTGGGACGGGGATGAATAAAGAGTAGGAAAAATGACAAAAATAGAAACTTCTTACTTAAGTGAAAGAATTTACAACTCTGCTTAGCACATTTTCTTTTATTGAACAAATTATCCTTGAGCTCCTACTGTATGATAGCTTCAAGGGCGAATACAAAGGAAGTATAAGGCGTGGTTCCTGACCTCTAGGTGATTCTAGCCAGTGGGTCAGACAACTAAGTAATGGTACGTGGAAGTGGAGAATAGTGCCGACCGTACTCCTGACAGATGAGTGGGGTCTGAATTGGCAGAGAAATAGTCATGGCATATTCGGGGCCTGGGAAAGAGCCCGAGAAATGGTTTTTGGTGGAGAGTTAATGCTGCATGGTTAGTTTGAACAGAATTATGTAAGTGGGAGAAATAAAAGAAGATCTTGGGGAGTCAGGATGAGGTCGAACAGGAGTTTGAGAGCTGTTGTCAGCTCTGGAGTGTGGAAGTAATGTGATAACTGTGATTAGGAGCACAAATCCGGCAGAGGCAAGCATGAAGGTAGGGGTGTGGGTTCAGTGGCAGCCATGCCAAGAGCCCCAGTCTGGAGTGCGGACAATGGAAATGGCATAGAAGGGGCGGGTCTGAGGGTTACATCTATCTATCATAAGGAAATGGTTTTGTAGAGTTCATGGAAGAAAAGGAAGATAACAACAAATAAGATTTGAGTCTCAAAACTGGGTAGACAGGCAAATATGACTCTACCTAGGTACTCTTGCCCTGCATCATGGAATCTGGGCTGGGATCATGTTTTCTTCTGCTAGTTGAGCCAGATAATTCCTTTTTTTTTTTCTTTAAATTTTTCTTCCAGTTATTAGATAGGATTCTCGATGCCTTCCCTTAGCTCTCTTATCAATTATTTGTTGAATTGTCTTTGAGTTCTCCTCCCAGCAGATGCTCTGGTGAGTGAAAAGTTAAAACTACCACCGCAAAAACAAATCAAGAGGAAGTTAGGAAGGATACTGTCTGGCTTCCATCTCTCTTTGGGTTAACATATTTTGATAATGTGGGATAATTATATTTAAGAGCTTTTTGATGGCTAAAGATCTGCAATGAATGCTAGCACTAGTGAGTGTGAAAGAGTGCAGGGGTTCCCATGGCCACTTTGCTAGTTCCTCTGCTCTGGCCCACTATGTGTGGCTACTTGTGCACCTGGTGGGATGGAGCCAGCAAGGGTCTAGAGGGATGGGAGAGACAGCTTCCTGACATCCTTACTCACTTCCTTTATTAACTTCCTCAGAAAAACCAACTCAATGCTTTAAGGACCACAAAGTGCTTATTCCAAGTGCAACCGTTGTCTTGCCACAAACCCAAACATAGACACACACACACACACACACCTGGAGCAAATAAAACCAAAATATTTTTTCAAGAGACAGACATTTAAAAAACTGAAAATTTCTAAATCTGCATGATGTGCTAACACCAAGGCATAAATAGAGTGAATCTGCTGGTGCCAGGTATCTGACCACTGGTTGGTCAGTCCATATGGCCCAGGACACCTTCCCACTGGTGACACATGCCGTTGGCTCCAGGGGCGTTCCTAGCACATTCCAGATAAAACTGTGCTTATGTGGAAAGTTAAAGTACTTAACCACAAACACTGGTAAATTGGGCTTATGCATAAATTCGTCAGTATTGGTACAATGGAGTGTGCATTCCAGTGATTCTTTTTTGTTGAATATTGGGGGTATCTAGTTTAGTTACCTTGGTTCACTGAAATAGGGTGACATTTGTGGACAAATGGTTACTCATGCCCTTTGGCACAGGCTGGAATCCTCTTGCTTCTCATTTTGAGCTTTCTTGGATATCATTTTCTATCCTGATGGTTTCTGTGTGGAAATAACTCTTCCAACATTTGTTCTGTGCTTTTCCTATTTTCTTCATTGGCAAAACTCGAGTGCGTTTACTTGGTGGCTTTAATGCATTGAGCTTTCTTGTCCTTCTATCACACCTGTTTTTACTCTAAGTTGAAAAATTAAACTCAAATACTACTACCACTACTACTAATGGCTAACTTTGATTGAGAAATGTGACACGTTTCATGCAAAGAGATTTATATGTATGATCTTAATTAGTTCTCTCTACTAATGTATGAGGTAGGCAGTATTTTATGTCTGTTTTTCAGTTGAGAAAACTGAGAGAGGTTATGGAAGTCTCATGTGGTAAGAGATAAGGCCAAAATTCAAATTCAGGATAACTTGCCTCTGACTATACCAGCACATTTAGCGATGATTCATATTTTGAACTGAAAATAATACAGATATGTCTGAAATTAAAATTATTCGAGAATTATAGCATAAAATACTGCAAAGTACATTCTCATCTCCATACACCTAATGGTTAGGCCAGCAACTCACAAGAAACTAAAGTTGATTGCTAAGTTAATCAAAAGCTCTTAATACAGCTTTCAGAGGACTTAAGCATTGAAAAGAATATGGTCTACTTGGTTTAGTAAAGCTTTGAAATTGCCCATCATCACTACATCAATGCTTTTTTAAAAATTCAAATTATTTTTACAAATTTGTCATTTTTTTTCCCATTTCTGTGATGCCCCTACTTGGTTGGCACACCAAATTTAAACATAATTCTGCCTTTTGGTTAATTCAGCAATGACTGAAGTAATTTATATTTACCAACAAGAGCAGTAGCAATTGAAAAGCATAGCCAAGTCCCCACAACACTGATGATGCACTGATAAAACATGTCTTTTCTGACAATTGTGGGAATTTCAAAACCGTGCATGTGTTCATGCACAAAGGAAGCATTGTTACATTGCCAAGTGCTGCATGGCAGCCAGGCTTCTTTGGAGAATGCTGAATGAGAATCCTTGGTAAACTCTCAAAGTGTGGTAATTCTAGTATTTCGAATGCCAAATTTTAATTACCTCTTGAAAATTAACTTAGTAGACTGCGAATAGGTGGTCTCCCATCACAAATAAAAAAAAATCAAAGTCTATGGAAAGATGTGCCATTTGTCTGTTAACACCCAAGAAGTGTCTTTCTGTTTGCATCACTTCATGTTTTGTCACTAGGACACTGGTAACCCAGTATCCTGGCCAAAAGTGATCTAGGAAAAAGAGCCAAGAAAGGAGATTTTTAAAAGGTGTTTAGTTTATATATTAATTTAGAGGAGAGGAGGGAGAATCTTATCAATATTAACCCTCTACTACCTTCAGAGTAACACACTAGAATTTGTGGAGAATTTCATCCACTCACCTTGAGTGTGATTATGCACCTAAAAGTCTTGGTAAGTGGGGTCATTACCAGCATCAGCATTTTACAAAGGAGCCCAGAAAAAGGGTAAGTGAGTTGTCTAGCATTACTAATGCTTGTGAATTCCTCACCCTTTTGAAGGTCATCTCCTCTTTTTTGCCTAGGAGATAAAGTCTAAACTTCCTAGCCAGCCACATAAAGCCCTTCATAATGAGGTCCTTGGGCCTACTTTCTGAATTTTACCTCCTCTGTGAACTATTATGTATTTATTTGTATGTGTCCTCTGCTTACTGAAGATGCCAGGTGCTGGCAGTTCTGTTAGTGAGTTGTGCTCAGAGTTTCCCAAATTGAGGATTTAATGGACTCGAAAATTGCCAGCTAAATAAATAAATAGACAGTGTTGATGGTTTTGTATTTTGGCAAGTAAGGAAATTGTAAAATGCCACCGTTTCATTAAAGTCTTTCTATGTTAATGTCAAAAAATAGAAAGGGCATAATCTCAGAATAAAGGCCACTAATGAAAATAAAAAATGAAAACCTCACTCATTGCCTATATTTTCCTCATTTTGCCAGAGATGAAGAACTCGTTATGGACTGGCACTGGCCTATGGTGTTGGGGGCCTTGTATGTGCTATTTACGATAGTGTATATGATACATGCTATTTATGATAGTCATATGCTATTTACGATAGTGTATATGATACATGCTATTTAGCCTTTCGCCTGTGTGAGTAAATCCTGCTAGTCCTTTGATTCTCAGTTTACACCTTGACCTTAGAAATTCTTCTATCTTTCTCACCCGTTCTCATTCACCTCCCCCTCCCCCACCATTCACCTCTCCTGTCTCAATCCTTGAGTCCTCTCCTAACTAATAATAAACCGTGCTGGGGTTGTTTGTTGCTCTCTCTTGCCACAAGACCACGAGATTCTTGAAGACGGAGACTGCACCTTATTGACCGTCCTTCCCAAAGTTTAGCATGTAGTCTGTGGCACACACTTAGTGCATCGTAAGTATTTAATAGATGGATGAATGAATGAATGAGTCAGTGATTACCTGGGTACCCTTCCTGCCCTTTGTCTCTGTATTGTACGTCTTCTGTGACCCACAGTTGCAAGCACATAGGATTTATTCAAACGAACACAAACATTCATTGAATGGAATTAATTTACGGGTTTTGACCTCATCAGTTCTTCTGTTTTTCTTTGCCGAGGAAAACTAATTATGTCTCTGTTATCAAGAGTGTCTGGGAACAGTCCGCAGCTGCCGTCTGAAATACTTCCATGGGCTCGAGTGCTTCGCTCGGCTCTTCTGGTCAGCCTGTGTTTCTCTTTAGTCCATTCGTTTGGGGTTGCCATGTTGATTATCACATTTTTATTTATTTTTATGGGGGAAAGGAATGTAAGACATGTTATAAATGATCATAGAGAGATTCAGCATTTTTTTTTGTAGTCTGATCTCTCTAAATCCATATAGGCTTATGATGCTTTGCCTTCTTGTTGTTATTGTTCCTTTCAAAAATGCACACTTCTTTTTGCCTTTAAAGAAATTTATCAAAGCAACTTATCCAACTTATCTGCTTCTTACAGCAGAGGTGCAGCTTCTTATAAGATTCGGTGGTGTTGCATGTGCTCTCCTTTGGGGAAATATGGTGTCTAGGCAATAGGAGACCTCCTGAGATGACTGTGATGAGTTATTTTTCTCTGATCCCTGCTCAGTGACCAGGGAGGGGGACCAGCCTCTTTGCCTTCCTCACAGACATACCTCCTAGAGACACAGAATTGGGAACTGCTCTGTCTCTAATATGCTGCAGCCTCTAGGAGCCCGGGCTTCAGGTGGGGTTGGGTCTATGCCTTGAAAGAAACATTAGCTCCTCTTCTTAAAATTCTCCTTCCTTTAACTCCCCTGGCATTCTTTTTTTTTTTTTTTTTAATTATTTTTTTTTTATTTTGGCATATTATGGGGGTACAGATTTTAAAGTTTCAATAAATGCCCATTTCCCCCCCTCCCCCCAAAAGTCTGAGTCTCCATCATGACCATCCCCCAGATGGTGCACATCTCACTCACTATGTATGTATATACCCGTCCCCCTCCCCCCTCCCACCTGCCCAATACCCTATTACTGTAGCACCTATGTGTCCACTTAGGTGCTACTCAGTTAATACCAGTTTGCTGGAGAATATATCTGGTGCTTGTTTTTCCATTCTTGGGATACTTCACTTAGTAGTATGGGTTCCAGCTCTAACCAGGAAAATATAAGGTGTGCTATATCACCATTGTTTCTTAGAGCTGAATAGTACTCCATGGTGTACATATACCACATTTTATTAATCCATTCTTTGATTGATGGGCACTTGGGCTGTTTCCACAGCCTTGCAATTATTCTTTTTGTTACGAAAATAACCCGTATTTCTAGAGTCAGACTAACAACCACCACAACTATTTATGAGCACTTCCTGTGTGTAACGCAGGTACTTTGCACACCTTATTTATAAACCTTTTATTCATGATCAACTAGTTTTATCTCCGAGAAAACTGAAAACCAGAGAGTTGCATTTGACCGAAGCCCTACAGCAGTAAGTGGTGGAGTTGAGGCCGGGAGACCACCAAGCCTTTGTTCTTTCCATCACACCATTCTGGCTTCCTCCTCTCCTAACCCAGATCATAGCTGTGTGGTTTTGTGCTGCAGCTTAACTCCTGCAAAGAGACATAAGAGTTCCTAACTCAAAGGGTTACGTAATATATATGAATGGACTTGGCGTAGTGTCTTGTGTATAGTAAAAACTGAATATTTTTCTTAATTTCTTCTTCTTTTTCCTCTGGATCCTCCTCTGTCCACTGTCCCAGTCCTACCCTCCAGTGCTTGACATCTCCTGATGGTCCATCTTAGCTCTGTTCTGTTTCCTATCTCTCTTGAAAATCTTATCAGTTCTTTTGAGATGGGTGTAAGGTATGGGGGCTGTGATTCAGTCCTTCGTTACAGTCAGAATAAGAAATGCTGAGAACCAAGGTTTGGGCCTTAGGACATAACTGCATATAGGTGATGGGAGGAAGAAGTGCTGTTTTAGCAAGAGAGAAAAAGCAATTGGAGAGGAGGTGGATGGGTCAGATGACAGACTACCATGGGTCTCCTGGGCAGGGCAGCTGGTGAGGAGGATGGAGTTGGTTATGTCAGATACTACAGGGCTCAGGATGAGTAAGACATGAGGAAAGGTTGTTTGATTTGATGCGATCATTCGATGTCTCTAAAGACCTTGGAGAGGGCAGTTTCAGGAGGGCAAATAAAGAGGATGGTGAGGAAATGAAGGCAGAAAGTATTTTGAGATATTTTGTCTGCAAAAATCTTCAGAGAGATTATATCACATCTTGAAGAGGTAGCATATTTAAGGGAATTTTTCTTTAATTTAGTACAGAAATCACTACTTTTATGGGAAGAAGTTAAGTATCTAGTTTAGAAAGAGATTTTGAAGATGCCAGAGGACCGGGATAATTGATTAGTGTGTATCAATTTTGAAGAAAGCTTGAGAATATAACATGAAGATCACAGTGAGAAAAAATGTTAATAGTATTTTTCTCCATATGGTTGTATCATTTTTAACTTTTAATTTGTTTCTTTATCCTTCCTTATATTTTTTATAATAAGCATTTATTACTTTTTCATTTTTAATAATTTTAAAAAATTAATCACATTTAAAATGATAAAGTAATATATAGTCATGGCACTATGAAGGTATAGAGACATGTAAAATGAAAATTAAAACTTCTCACATGCCCTAATATTTCATTTCCATTTCTTTAAAGCAACCACTGTCAAAAGTTTTCTTGGTATGCTGGGTGTGTTGGCCATGCCTGTTGTCTCAGCTACCCAGGAGGTTGAGGTGGAATGATTGCTTGAATCTAGAAGTTCGAGACCAGCCTTGGCAACATAGTGAGACCTCATCTCAAAAAAAGGAAAGATTATATTTTTGTTGGTAGCTCTTCAGTAATTTTTTGTACACATACGTTTTAAAATCAGAAAACATTATTGAAAAATCATAGGTAAAGAAGCTAAGCTTGAAAAGGACAACACCATCTGGCTTCTGATCCTTCTTGAAAGACTAATAAAATGAGAAGAACATAAATAGGCATAAACTTGTAAGAATGAAGATAATGGAAGAGGAGACAATAGCAGAGAAAAGATGTCAACAAAAGTTGAGGAGATGGAAAGCAGATGGCCCAGTGATATCTGACTGGGAGAGTACAGAAACCTAAACCTTGCATGCTCGCAGCAGAGGAAGCAGCAGGAAGGAAGTCAGTTCATGCTGCAGAATTCATGTAAGACTCAAGAATTGGAAGTGAAAGTGCTGATGACACTAAGAACAGGAAGATTGACTGGAAGTGTACCCCCTGTCCACCTACCCACAAGTTCAAGAAGTTGTCTTGCACATCTGTTAGAAGACTGGAGATGAAACAGAAAGACTCTGGACTTGGGACATTAGCTGCAAACAGGGAGGTTACATGGAAGGTTGTATACTGCAGAGAAGGACCTCAGCCTCCCTTTTCACCCAACTCTCAGAATGTTGGTGATGAGACTTAAACCTTATCAAGAAATTGGAGGCTTCCTCTCTGGGGAAACTGACTAGCTCAAGCAGAAAAGACTCTGGATACTGACACTTGTGGGTCCCCTGTGAAATGGCTAGGTCCCTGTTGGATCAGCCTCTAATGATGCTCAGCAGTTGGTAACTACCACCCAGGCATAAAGAGTTTACAGTCAGCTGTTGGTGCCTCTTTCTTAAATGTAAATGGATAGCTATGGACCAGTAAATATTCTAGAAAGCTTCTCACATAAAAAACAGACTAAATAAACCAATGGAAAAAACATGGGAAACAGACAATGCAGGAAACAGAAGAGTACATAACAAATGATATAGTTACGATCCTTCCAAAGAAAATGCATTGTATTCACAAAGGATAGGAAGCTATTTAAATAGAACTTTTTTGTTATTGGAAGTGTGATAGTGGAAATTAAAATGTCAATAGATGGATTTGTAAAATAATGTTTAGGAAATCACTCCCCAAAAGGTAGGAAGGAAAAATAAAGAGGTGAAAAATCAGAAAAAAGATGAGAAGTTTGGATAATAGGAATTCCAGAAAGAGAAAAGTTTTAAAAAGGAAAGTTAAAAGTTACTAAAGAAATAATAAAAAGCTGTTTCTAGAGCTGAAGGACCTGTTTCCTGGTGTCAAGGGACCACCAAGTGTCCAGCACAATGAATGCAAAAAGTTGTATCCAAGCTATTTTAGTGAAATTTCAGAGCCCCTAAGTTAAGATTTTGCAAACCTTTAAGGAAGAAAATGATTATAATCAAATGATTACCTATAGGAATGATGCCAGATTTCCAAGTAGAAACACTGGGAGTCAGAAAACAATGGGTAATGCCTTCAAAATCTGAGTCAGATTATTTCTAATCTCTCAAGAATTTTGCACCCAGCCAAACTAGGAAGTGTTTTCAACATTCAAAGGCTCAAAAAAATACATATACTTTGCTTGTACCTTTTCTCAAGAAGGAAATAGAGTATATGCTATACTAAAACAAGAGAGGACCAACAAAGAGAAAAAAATGAATGAAGGAACCTGGGTAATGCAATACAGAAAAGAGGTGAAGGCAGTTCCCAAGATGACAGTGTTTACTAAGGCTAGAGAGCAAGCAGCCCAGATTATAGCAGGAGGACAGAAGGCTCCAGAAGAGATGTTTCCAAGAAAAAAAAAAAAAAAAAGGAACTGATGATTTCTAATGTCATCAGTGTGTTTGACCACACTGAGAAAATTTTACAGTTCTTTAAAGAGTTAGAAGGGGAATCATTGAAAGGTACATGATAAATGAAGCAGATGAAAAAGAAGGCAATAAATAGTTCCAGGAGTTTTTTTAAAAATTGTAAAAAGTCTACAAAAAAGGAAATATAGTGGTAGTATACTATGTGACTCAGCTACTCAATTATACTTAGAGACTTATAATGCTATGATAATACTGCTTTAACTAAAAATTTTTAAGTGATTCTGTGGGGAATATAGGGTGAAGAAAAGCCTATGTATGTCTGTTTGGGGTAGGATTAGAAAATGGTATCTTTACCTTCTAGTAAGCCAATAATTAACATATAAAGTTGAAAAATAAAAAAATAATACTATACTATTTGAATGATAACTAGAAATAATAAAAATCATTGCCTTTTCGGCTGGAGACATGGAGTGGGTTATGTGAAAGGAAGCTGTTTTTTTTCTTATATTATAGTAGTATTATATTTAAACTATGTATATACTTTATTTTTCTAAAAACAAAAATGTAAAAAGTAGTGTAACATCTTTTTGAAGCAGGAAGAACCTCAATAGCATATACCTTTTGATTCATCAAATCTTCTAAAAATGTATCCCAGGAAAATCATCCTGTATGTGTTCACAGATGTAAGTATGAGGATATTTATCACAGAATTGTTTGTAGCATCAATAATTGTGCACAGACTAAATCATTCCAAGAGGGCAAGCACTGTACCCGTCTTATTTACTTCTGTGTCTTCAGTTTCTAAAACAGTGTCTAAGACATATTAGTTGCTCAATAAATATTTGTTGAGCATTTACTCACTAAAGGATTAACTGAATTAACACACAGGTACATAAAACAGGTACATAAAACAGTCTTTTAATAGTGGTTATCTCTTTGTGGAGGGATTATCTGTGATATTTATTTTTACCTATTTCTCTAACTTGTATTTTTGAAAATTTCTAAAATTAACATTTAAAAATTATAAATTTATAAAAATTTAAATATATGAAATTTAAAAATATGGCACATTAACATTTTTAAAGCAGCAATAAATATGGGAGGGATAGGTGTCCGTGGAATTGAAGCTGAGATAGTCTTAAAACTCTACTATATTTACTTCTGAATTTCCTGATGACACAGACCAAAGGGACACTTCATGAGTCAAAATAATTTTCATTATTTGAAAATAATAAAAATATTTAATATTTAAATAATGAAATAGCATACATATATTTATGCAATTACAAAAAATTTTTCCTGAGCCGGGCGCGGTGGCTCATGCCTGTAATCCTAGCACTCTGGGAGGCCGAGGCGGGCGGATTGCTCGAGGTCAGGAGTTCGAAACCAGCCTGAGCAAGAGCGAGACCCCGTCTCTACTATAAATAGAAAGAAATTAATTGGCCAACTAATATATATATATATATGTATATATATATATATACATATATATATATATATATATATATATATATATATATATATATATAAATTAGCCGGGCATGGTGGCACATGCCTGTAGTCCCAGCTACTCAGGAGGCTGAGGCAGAAGGATTACTTGAGCCCAGGAGTCTGAGGTTGCTGTGAGCTAGGCTGATGCCACGGCACTCGCTCTAGCCTGGGCAACAAGCGAGACTCTGTCTCAAAAAAAAAATTTTTTTTCCTGACATTAAATTCAAAGCAGTTATGTAGATAAATAAGGCCAGGGTAGATAATCTTCAATTATACAGAAAATTGAATGCTGTTCTTTTTTAATTTTTTTTGAAGAAGTGGAGGGTTGTGAGGAAGGCTGTTCAGTGCCTTGTTTGTTTGTTTTGTTGTTGAGACAGACTCTCACTCTGTTGCCCCGAGCAGAGTGCAGTGGAGTCATTGTAGCTCACTGTAACCTCCAACTCCTGAGCTCAAGTGATCCTCCCACCTAAACCTCCTAGAGTGCTAGGATTACATGTGTGAGTCACCCTTCCCAGCCTGAATGCTGTTCTTGATACAGCTCTTTCTTACAATGATGCAAAATAAAAACCACAACTTCGTAAGGTAACTTGGCAAAGGCTTTTCTATAGTATGGTTAGTTAATTCAGAACTTCTCGACTTTTATGTAGGTTATAATTCCAAAGTTGTTTTTAAGCCCAAAATGACCAAGAGGATTTCAACCTTGTGTTTCCCAATACATTTCTACCAAATAGAATGTCCAAAGATAACTCTTTTAATAAAATTTCAAAATAGAGTTTCAAAGTGTCCTTTGAAAGCATGTCCTTCTGCTTTTTGGTTTATAGCCAATTAGGTAGATTTTCTCAAAATGGTTAGTTTTCGTCTGCGTTGAAGGATTTTGAGGCAATAAGCACTTTTCCTTGATTATCTCCTCGAATATTATGGAGGATTCCTCAGCAGATACTCTTATCCTGTCCCTTCTAATGTGGCCTTGAACATAAGGAACACATTTTCATCAGCAGTACTTGTACATCTCTTTTAAATTTTTTAATAATGCCCTACCATTACCCTGAGTTATCACTGGCTTAATAGGCATTTGACATCTGTGTTTTTTCCGTTAGCAATAAACTCAAAACCTTTCTGTACTTCTCCCAGTTATATGCAGTTTTGTTAATCTCTGAGCACTGAGTATATCATAGTAAGTTTATATAGTCTCTAGTTTTCAGCCTCTGCTTATCTTGTTGACAAACCAAAGAAAAAAATTCTTCCATTTCATCTGTCATTTTCCTCCCCCTTTGCCAATTGTTGTTTCTTTATTCACTCTTTGTCAAATGATTCATTCCATCTACACTCGAAATATCCTTTATTTTCTCAGGGCTTTCAAGTTAAAAAAAAAATCATCTCTACTTTTGTTTGCATTTCTAAGCCTACGCTTCTCCTTAACTGTTCCTGTCAACTCTCTCTCAGTGCCTCTGCACTTTTCTATCACGATGGCCAGTATTACTCACAAAACAATGCAAAATTAAGTGCAAACGCAGTGAATATAGGTAGCCACAAAGTGAGGGCTGATGGGTGCAAGAGACAGTGATGCCTGCCTGACCATTTCCAGGGTATGTTCGTGGGAGCTGAGTTGACACAGTGAATCCGAGAAGAGCTCTGTTCACAACTGGGAAAGTTTATTGAGCGGACGTTTAAAAAGAGTTACTTTTATGTGATGCATATAGCGGACTTGCTTGTGATTTGACTTGATACAGAAAAAGAATATTGACAGTAGAAAAAAACCCACACACACACAAACTCAAAGTGTTTTTTCAATTCTCCTACTCAGCCACAGTCAACATAGAAGATTTCTGTGGCCAAATATGTGGGGTTTTCTCCCCACCAACAAGCAAGCAGTCAGTTCTGCAGTGGATGCTAGCTGGGTGTCCTCTAATTCAGTTTTATTATGATACTGTTTACTTGGAGACAGGGTCAGATCCCTCAGGTTGAGGGCTCCGTGGCCAACTGTCCCCTCCCCCCACACTCCCTTCCTCCACCTTCACCTGCCAATCACAGGCTCCATTTTGTTTCACTTGTGTCTCTGACCTACCGGCTATAAATGGGGGATCCCATGAGCCCCTCCTTGGGTTTGATTAATTTGCTAGAGCAGCTCACAGAACTCGGAGAAACACTTACTTACATTTACCAGTTTGTTATAAAGGATATTGCAAAGAGATGCATAGGATGAGGTATGGGGAAGGAGGGCAGGGCTTCCATGCCCTCCCTGGGCACACCGCCCTCCAGGAACCTTCACGTGCTCAGCTATCTGGAAGCTGTCTGAACCTAGTCCTTTGGGTTTTTATGGAGGCTTCATGACATAGGCATGATGGATTATTACATCATTGGTCATTGGTGATCAAGGTAATCTTCAGCCCCTTTTCCCTCCTGTAAGGTTGCAGAGTGGGGCTGCAAGTCCCAACCCCCTAATCCTACCTTGGTCTTTCTGGTGACCAGCTCCTATTCTGAAGCTGCCTAGAGCCTGCCAGCTACCAGTAAAATCATTAGCATACAAAAGACATCACTGAGGAATTTCTAAGGGTTCTAGGAGTTGTATGCCAGGAAATGGGGTCGAACATCTATTTCACAATATCACAAATATAAATAGTAGCTCCTGGAAGAAAATTTAGCTAACATATGTCTTTGTCTCTCCCAAATACATATTCTAATTCCTTTAACCACATATTTATTGGGAACTAGATGCCAGTCAATTAAGGGCTGTTGACAACCTGAAATGTTGATATTCCCTGCTGAATACAGAGAGACCCATATGTTTTAGACAAGCAGGTGGCACAGTTGATATTCTGCAAAGAAAATTAAGAATCTCTGACTTGTGTTTACACAGAATTCCATCCTGTGAAAATGGGTCAGAGCACAGAGCCAAAATTTTTTTTCAGAAAATAATTTTGAGTATTACTCCACAGAAATACCACGGATGTGTGCCATGAAATCACGAAAGAGACAATCATGGTCTGGAAAAATTTCAGGGCAAATGCTACTGTCCTGCGTCTGGCAGGCAGTGCGGCCGGGTTGAGTCCAAGGAGCTTGACTGCAGGACTTCACTCTCTAAAATATGCCACCTCCTGGTCATCTTCATGTTTGCTGGTTCACTTCCCTAGCTTAGAAAAATCTGTACAATTTGGAAATTTGTAATGCTGTTTCTTGTCCCTTTTTTCCTCCTCTTTTTTATTTGCTTTGCCTCTTATTAACTTCTGCCCATGTTGCAAAGACATAAACTCAGACCTGTGTGTCGTTAGAACATGAATGAAAAGGTGTTTCTGAAAAGAGTTATTTTATCTACTAGATAATGTCTGGCCTCCCCAGCGCTGTGCAGGAGCATGACGGACTGTGATTGGATAAAGACATCCCTGCTGCATCCCACCCTCCTATGCAAACTTGTTTGTTGGAGAAGCAGCTCAGTTAGAAATCAGTGGGTGCAGTTTAGAGCTTCTGCCACTTGGGCAGTGGTCTAAACCCCAGTGAAATATAGGGGCGTACGTGAGGACTGGCGCTTCTGATCTGGACTGTGTTAGAGCTGTTCTATCAATGACAGCCCCACTACTGTGTCTCTCTTGGTGGTTGCACCTGCCTAACCCTGTGCTCCTGCCTAAACCTTCAGAAGTCAATCCATCACACCCCTCCAAGCCCACGGGTTAAGTTTCAGAACCCTGAAAGCATACTATCCAGGTTCCGTGTGTATCCACTTAGCTGTTTTGCTGTGATGCTGTTAATGGACTAACAGAAGTAATCGTATTCATAAAGATTAAACATGTATAACAGAATTTTTTTTTCCAAATGCTTGCATTCTCCAAAGGAGAGGGAAAGATACAAAAACAACAACAAAAGAGTTTGTATAGTGGGCTTTCTGATACCCAAGTGTGGTATTGATTGATTACAAGGGGAATCAAAATTGGAGAATCGACTAGAAGGATGGATTGCTGTGGATAAGACAGAGATGTGAGGGAGAGAGAGTCGGCTCGCGTGGATGGTTAGAGAAAAATGTTAGAAATGTGTCTGGGGAGAGACAGAAACTCATTGGGAGATTTTACGAAGTTTCTGCAAAATCCAAATGTCACGCTATGATTTTGGAGTTGGAGTTACTCGTGAGGGTCGGTAGATGACGCCACAGAAGGTGGTGAGGGCAGATTCTTCTCATTTCACTTCGAGGAAGAGCCACATGCGCCCAGCCCTACCTGAGCCTCTTTTCCAACACGCCCACGCTGTGCTCACTTTGTCTGGCTTCACTGGTTTCCTTGATGTCCTTTGATGTCCTTGTGTCCTTACCAGGCTAGCTCCTCCTTAAGACCTCTGCACTGGCTGTTTGCTTTACCTTGGAATGTTCTCGAAGGGTGGCAGAATATCCCATCCCCAAGCACGCCACTTTGACGTGAGGATTACTTCGAGCTGAAGGAGCCCGGAATACAGCAGATGCAAGAAGGGCACCCTAATTTCCCCTTTTTCTTCTTGAAAATAGGAGATTAAAAACTCCCATGTGAAAGGTGCCCTCCATATACCAGGAGAAAAGAAGCATCCTTTGATGGAGGATCACAGCCGAGAGAATTCTTTACAACAGACCTTGTTAAAATAAATTCTTACCTTCCTTTGGCCTCCCCACATGATTTAGTTAACTTTTCCAGGATTACCTCTCTCTGTTCAACCTAATGCAAAAGTGTGTAGGTTTTGCCAATTCTTTAAGTCTTCATTTTCTTATGAGGGCTCCCATGTTATGTCAAGCTTACATTAAATACGTTTTGTATCCTTTTCTCCTGTTAATCCATCTTACGTCAATTTAATTCTCAGACACAGCTGGGATTCTAAGAGAGAACAGCCAGAGTTTTCACTCCCCTGCACTCTTCTCTCAGATAGTCACATAGCTTACTTCCCCACCTCCTTCCGGTCTTTACTCAGATGTCACTTACCCAGTGAGGACTTCCTTAGCCCCCCTGTTAAAAATTGCATCCCTCTCAACTCACTCAAGTAACTTCTTTATCTTGTTTATCTGATTCCTCCATTAGAATTTAGGATGGCAAGGGGTTCCCCTCCCTCTCCCTCCTGATTTATTCCCTGCTCTGTCCTCAGTGCCTAGAACAGCACTGGGCACATAGAAGTTGCTCAGTAAATGTTTGTTGAGTGACTGACTGAATGAGTGCTGTCCAAAGGAACCCAGTCACTTCCAACTACCAAAATAGCAAACAGGCCGGGCGCGGTGGCTCACGCCTGTAATCCTAGCTCTTGGGAGGCCGAGGCGGGCGGATTGCTCAAGGTCAGGAGTTCAAAACCAGCCTGAGCAAGAGCGAGACCCCGTCTCTACTATAAATAGAAAGAAATTAATTGGCCAACTGATATATATAGAAAAAATTAGCCGGGCATGGTGGCGCATGCCTGTAGTCCCAGCTACTCAGGAGGCTGAGGCAGAAGGATCGCTCGAGCCCAGGAGTTTGAGGTTGCTGTGAGCTAGGCTGACGCCACGGCACTCACTCTAGCCTGGACAACAAAGCGAGACTCTGTCTCAAAAAAAAAAAAAAAAAAAAAAAAAAAAAAATAGCAAACAGGTGATTCTCAAAGAATAATATTAGACTCTTTCTAGCTATATAGACCAGTAAGCATAAGGAGGAAGACTGATGATAAGCATTCATTGAAATCTTTCCTGGAAAGAAACCCTATATTTTTAATTCAAATAGCCATAAGTCCATGTTCAATAAATTACAAAACAAATATGTATTAGGAAAAATAGATCATCACTGAAACATTTGTGTTCCAAAAGTCCCTTTGGCTCTGCCTAGAGAAATGCAAATTATACATGGCACTAATCTACCTTTCTTTGGAGCACATTTCTTTCATTATGCAGCCATTTCAAGTGTGAAGAATGAAATGCTGCTAAATACAAGATTACTTGCTGTCTTAAGTAGTGGATAAGAGCTGCTTTTTCTCCGTGTTGGCAAATTATCCAGAAGATTAATCTTTCAAAAGACATTTTATTATATCTGTAGAAAACATTATTTTAGGCAATAGTTTAATGGAAGTATTTCTCCTTTAAGAGAGATTCAAGAGATTTTGGTGGAAAAATAAGCTGAATACAAATCTCCACCCTATAGTGAGTGTGTATTTCGGATCTCTTAGGCGCTGGTATAAGCCACTGTAGGGAGCCATTCTGCAGGGCAAGGAAGGTTTTGTCTTTGCCCAGAGACACCCCTGTCACCACTTGCTCTCACTCTTCCACCACAGGCAAAGCCTGGCTGCTCAATTGTTAAAGCATAAGATTAGAATCTTTCTAGCTACATAAAGTAGAAGTTGGGAGGCTGAAAATAAGTGTTCATTGAAATTCTTCAGAGTTAACTTCTGCCGGTTTTTGCTCTCGATCATAGAGAATGTATGTCTGGGCCTTCAGCCAGCAGCAACTTTTAACTTTTAAACTTTGTTTCAAAATTGATAATTTAAGACAAAGATTTCTTTAAGTCAGGGGAAAACATAACTTTATGACAACAGCCCAAAGTATATCTTCTGTAATCTCTGTGAAATTGGCCAGTTAGTTTTTAGAGTAAGAAGTTTCTCTGATTTCTCTGGAGGCCACCAGATTCTTCACTTCTAAGAAAAGCCCTCTTTTATTGGATGCCAACCTTTTAGCTTCTAGTCTTAATATGGTGAATATGTAATTTGTCATCCAGATAGGGACATGTTTGAAAATAGAAGGGGGAATTATTAAAAATGATTGCCCAGAAAACAGTTATAAATTAGTATTGTGTGAAGCAAACAGAGTTGTATGATCTCTATTAAGAAGGGGAATGAAATTAATACTTACTGAAACCACATAATATGCTAAGTACTATATATATATATATATATATATATATATATATATATATATATAAAATCTCAATTTTAGAGCCATCCCATGATATTGAGACTTGGTCACATTTTCAGCCATGAATCTGAGGCTCTGTGACATTAACCCAAGGAGCCAGCATATAATAATTTAAAAGGAATTTTAGGAACTCAGCTCAGGACAGTTTACAATAAGGACTATTGATTTAACTGTCTGGAGGAAAGGCATTAGATACGCATTTTGGCCAAAAGCCAAATGTTAAAATCAATAATTGACTGAAGTCAGATATTACTAGAATAGAAAGGACTTTGGGGAGACAAGATTAAATTTGAAACCTCATCAAACATTTTAAAAGTCAGATTTTGAAAGTTTGACATTATGGTGAAGGAAAAATAATTTATCAGTACCCTCAGCTGGTGGATTGTTCCTGTGGTCCCTGTGCTGTTGTCTGCAATCCTAAAGACATGCTTACTTTAGCTGGACTAACGTTTAGCGCACAGTCTAAGGAACCTGGGATTTAGTGCTCTGCAAATATAAAAAATCCTGAATCATCTGCTACTGAAAACGTTTGCCAGCCTATAGCAGTTATTTTGACAAGCTTTTGTATTTTAGACTCCATAGATGAAAACTATAGAGAATTGACTTCTTAAATTTGAATTTTGATTCTGGAAACACACAAATGCACATTGAGACACTCTTGTTTCTCTAACATTGTCTTCTTTTCTTCTTATTTGTTACTTATTCATTCAATCAATATTCATTAAGCAGCATTTCCCTGTAGCAGCCACCATTTCAGGAGATGAGGATACAGCAGTGAGCAGAAGAGAAAAAGTCCTTCTTTTTATGGAATTTACATTCTGGGGCTTGGCGATACGGACAATAAACAAAATTATAAATTGAATATATAGCATATAGAGAAAATATGTGCAAGCTTTATATCTGATAAAGGGCAAATAACCAGAATCTACAAACAGCTCAGCAAATCAGCAAAACAAACAACCCAATTAAAATGTAGGCAAAAGACATGAACAGAAACTCTTCAAAAGAAGATAGACAAATGGCCAGTAAACATATGAAAAAATGCTCAACACCTCTAATCATCAGAGAAATGCAAATCACAACCACAATGAGATATCACCCAACTCCAGTGAGAATGGCTTTTATTAGAAAGTCCAAAAGCAGGAGGAGGATCAAGATGGCGAATGAGAAACACCGCCAGAAAGAGTGTCTCTGCAGAAAAGACAGATTCTAGCAGAAATTAGAAAAAAGAAGCAAGAAGGCAAGCATACAGCAGACGAGGGCTGGAAGGAGGGGTACCTGAGACCCCGGGAGACTCCACGGGAGGAGGCTGCGGAGCAGAACTGGAAGCTGAGACCGCCGGAGCAGCCCGGAGACCAGCGGGAAGGGTAGGTGGATAATTCACCTTTCCCCTCCCCTGCATATGGGACGGCTGGTGGGCTCCCCAGCAGGTGGAGAGACCTAGGGACACCAGCCCAGAGACGGCCGCCGCCAGCTAGCGGTGAGCCTGTAGCGGACACGGCACCAGACTCCCAAATCCCTCGGGGCACCTCCGTGTGCACATTCCCGAGCCGTGCAGCAGGCGCCATATTGCCTCCTTCTCCCCTCCGCCAACCCTACCCGCGGCTGCCCAGAGAGACAGTACAGCCACCAGCTGGAGGCACCTCCAGGGAACGGGACCTTCCCTTTTGGGACCCTACAGCTGACTAAGGGGAACTCAGACTGTGAGCTCCCTACCCGCCAGCCCTCCCAGGTGCTGCTGGCACGGTGTTCTCAGGAGAACGGTGCCGACTCAGAGGCTGAGAGACACAGACCCAGCTTGGGATCCCTGAGGGTGAATTGGGACCGGAACTCCTCTCCCTGGTGGGGATACAGTTTGAACTCTGGGACCCAGAGGTCGGACCTGCAGACCAGATCCCGTGCACTGAGGTCTAGCATTGCCCGGGGCACAGAAGGGATATTTGTGAACAGCCTGCGGAGGTGTGTGTGCCTCCAGGGGCAGATCAGCGTCCTAGAGGGCAACCCCCCCACCAAAGGGAGGCAGTGCACCCAGCCCAGGCGGCGTTTCTGTGCAGGGAACCTCCCTGCCGGCATCACAATCCGGGGAGGCCTGGTGGCATGTGGTCTGGCCTGCTGGCAGAGGCCCAGGAGTAGCTGTGGAGTTGGGGAGGGTGGAAAGAAGTGAGGCCCACTCCAGACTGTGGGTCTCAGACAGCCCCACCCCCACAAGCAGACTTTCTGGCTGAGCGGGACCATTCTAGCCCCGCCCTGACAGCTTTTCCTGGAAGCAGAGAACAGAACTTTGACCCCTGCTAACAGCATTGGTGGTGCCTGAGGGCAGGCTTACCCAACCCAGCTCCGCCTAGAACAAGAGCTGATAACAGGACACAAAAACAACAGCATACCCTGTTCCTCCAAGCAAGTGCCACCTACTGACAGGGACGGCATCCTGCACAGCCTTTTCACGGCACCCACTGACTCATTATACAGGGAGTGGTCCAATCTCACCCACAGACACCACCTAATGGCTCAGAAACTAAACAAGGCGTGTGAATACCCAAACAAAAACCTAAAGGAAAGAAACAACAACTGATTGACATGGGAAGAAATCAGCGAAGGAACTCAGGAAATATGAAGAACCAAACAGAAAACACACCCCCAAAGAGGAGCACCAGCCCCCTAGAAACGGACACCAACCCAAATCAGGCAACCAAAATGACAGAAGAGGAATTTCGTATGTGGATCATAAGAACACTCACCGACCTGCAACAATTCAATAACCAACACAAAAAACCACAAAAAGCCTCCAGGACCTAGAACAAAAGTTCACTAAAGAAATAGACACAATGAAGAAAAGTTTAACCGAACTCCTGGAAATGAATAGTCAATTCAGGGAACTACAAAATATAGTGGAAAGTCTCAATAACAGGGTACATCAAACAGAAGAAAGAATCTCAGAGATTGAAGATAACACCCTCCAACTAAATAAAACCATCACAGAGATAGAGCAGAGAAACAAGAGAAAAGAGCAAAGCCTACAAGAGATGTGGGATTATGTGAAGAAACTTAATGTGAGGGTCATAGGGTTACCAGAAGGGGAAGAGGACAACACCCAAGGGTTGGACAAGCTATTTGAAGATATAATAGAGGAAAATTTCCAGGCCTTGCTCACAATCTCGATATACAAGTTCAAGAAGCTCAGAGGACCCCTGGGGGATTCAATGCAAACAGGAAGACGTCACGACATGCAGTCATCAGACTGACCAAAATATCAACTAAAGAGGCCCTTCTAAGAGCTGTAAGACGAAAGAAGCAAGTGACATACAAGGGAAAGCCAATTCGAATAACACCAGACTTCTCTAATGAGACTTTACAAGCAAGGAGAGACTGGGGCCCCATTCTCACTCTTCTGAAACAAAATAATGCCCAGTCTAGAATCTTATTCCCTGCAAAACTAAGCTTCATATATGAAGGAGAAATAAAGACATTCTCAGACAAGCAAAGTCTCAGAGAATTCACCAAGACAAGACCAGCCCTACAAGAAGTACTCAAAACAGTGTTACACACAGAACACCATAATAAAAACTCACGAATATAAAAACAACCAAAACCCAACGATTAAAGGCCAGATAACACAATGGCTCAAGAGAGAAATCAAAGCAACAACATCCAACCCAACAGAATGAACAGTTATCTACCTTACCTATCAGTTCTCTCAATAAATGTGAACGGCTTAAACTCTCCACTCAAGAGACATAGGCTGGCTGAATCGATAAGAAAATACAGGCCAAGTATATGCTGTCTTCAGGAAACACATCTAACCTGCAAGGATGCATATAGACTAAAAGTAAAAGGGTAGAGATCAGTATTCCAGGCAAGTGGAAGCCAAAAGAAGGCTGGCGTGGCAGTTCTAATTTCAGACGATTTAGTTTTTAAACCAACAAAAGTAGTGAAAGACAAAGAGGGTCATTATATAATGGTGAAGGGCACACTTCAACAAAAAGAGATAACAATTTTAAATATATATGCACCCAACTTAGGTGCACCCAGTCTCATAAAGCAAACCTTACTGGATCTAAGCAAATGGATTTATAGCAACTCCATAATCACTAGAGATTTCAATACCCCACTGACGGCACAAGACAGATCCTCCAAACAGAAAATTAATAAAGAAATAATGGACTTAAACAAAACCTTGGAACAATTGGGTCTGACTGACTTCTACAGGACATTCTACCCCAAATCCACTGAATATACGTTCTTCTCATCAGCTCACGGGACATTCTCTAAGATTGACCATATCCTAGGACACAAAGTAAATCTCAAGAAGTTTAAAAAAATAGAAATCATACCATGTACCTTCTCAGATCACAGTGGAATAAAAGTAGAAATCAACCCTAACAGAAACTCACATTTCTACACAAAAATGTGGAAATTAAACAACCTCCTACTAAATGATTACTTCATAAATGAAGAAATCAAGATGGAAATAAAAAAATTCTATAATCCTACACTGCTGGTGGGACTGCAAATTAGTTCAACCTCTGTGGAAAGCAATATGGAGATACCTTAAAGCGATACAAGTGAATCTACCATTTGATCCAGCAATCCCATTGCTGGGCATCTACCCAAAAGATCCAATGACACTCTACAAAAAAGACACCTGCACTCGAATGTTTATAGCAGCACAATTCATAATTGCAAGGCCGTGGAAACAGCTCAAGTGCCCATCAATCCAAGAATGGATTATTAAAATGTGGTATATGAATACCATGGAGTACTATTCAGCTCTAAGAAACAATGGTGATATAGCACATCTTATATTTTCCTGGTTAGAGCTGGAACCCATACTATTAAGTGAAGTTTCCCAAGAATGGAAAAACAAGCACCACATATACTCACCAGCAAATTGGTATTAACTGAACAGCACCTAAGTGGTCACATAGGTACTACAGTAATAGGGTATTGGGCAGGGGGGAGGGGGGCGGGTATATACATACATAATGAGTGAGATGTGCACCATCTGGGGGATGGTCATGCTGGAGACTCAGACTTGTGGGGGGAGGGGGGAAATGGGCTTTTATTGAAACCTTAAAATCTGTACCCCCATAATATGCCGGAAAAAAAAAAAGTCCAAAAACAATAGATACTGGTGAGGATGCAGAGAGAAAGGAATGCTTATACACTGTTGATGGGGCTGCAACTTAGTACAACCTCTATGGAAAACAGGAGATTCTTCAAAGAACTAAAAGTAGACTTAACATTTCATCTAGCAGTCCCATTACTGGGTATCTACCCAAAGGAAAAGAAATCATTTTATCAAAAAGACTCCTGCACTCGAATGTTCATTGCAGCACAATTCACAATTGTAAAGATGTGGAATCAACTCAGGTGCCCATGAGTTTATGAATGGATCAATAAAATGTGGTATATGTATTTCATGGAGTACCTACTCAGCCATAAAAAAGGATGAATTAATGCCTTTTGCAACAATTTGGATGGAACTGGAGACCATATGTAACAGTATATCTTGGCCAAATACTGAGACCGAGGTAGAATTCCCGTCCACCCCTGCTATCTCAAGTCCAGTCATTCCTTGGAAGTCATTCTTGTCCGTCATTGGAGTGGCAGGCTCCCGGCCTTCTTAGCTGTTGACCAAAGTGTTGAAGTGGCATCTGCTAAGTGTAGTATCTCGAGATTATAAAAACAAATACCACATACACTCATTATTAACTTGGAACTAATGGATGAGCACACAAGTGCAAGAGGGAAGTAAAACTAAGTGGAAATCAAGCAGGTAGGGGGAGAAAAGGCCCATTAGGTAGGGTCAAAAACCTGCCTAATGGGTACAATGAACACTATCTGGGTGATGGGCACGCTAACAGCCTTGACTCAAAGTATTACAAAAGCCATCCATATAACCAAAAGCATTTGTATCCCCTTTATATTTTGAAAGTAAGATAAATAAATAAAAGACCTAAAAAATTAAATACATAGCATGTAGTATTAAGTGCTTTAGAGAAGAATAAAGCAGGTTAGAGGGAAATGAGGAATTCTTTATTATGATTGGATCAAAGATGATTTCTCCTGGTTATTGTTTTAAACTATTTCTCATGGAATTTTTGGGGGGCAGTTTGACATTTAATTATTAATTCCTCATAATAAGATTTAAAGAGTTCCTATCTAGGACATTTCTTTCCCCGAAAAACTCATTGCCTAAATGGAATTTAAAAAATGAAAACTAAATATAATTCTTAAAGGTTTTGTTTTGTAAATCTTTTGAACGCTAGTAACATCAAATCTATGAAGATTTGAATTATTTAAGGCAGAATAACCTTTGTTATTCTGCCTTATGTTATTTAAAATTTTATAAATATTCATTGGCAGAAAAATGACGTAGTATTTTTTCCTATCTTAACATTTCCTTTAGCTTACAACTTACTCTTCTAGGTATTCAATAATTCTTCACACTTTTTGTACATAAAATCAACAGCTTTTATAATAAATTTAGTACTGTAACATTTTCCTCTTGCAATATTAAATATTTCTTTATACTTCACATGACTGATAGAATTTCAACACATAAAGCATATAAAGAGATTTTCACTCTGTTTACTTCCAGATTGCTTATCAGGATTTTAAATTGCGTATTCAGCTAGAAATAATAAACTCTGATGGTGTTCCCTGTTTGTGCTGCCCACATTGATACCTTGTTTAGGCATGATGGTAATATGCACAATGACATAATCATTTGTCACACACATGTTCAGGGATTCCTGGAATGACATAGGTTTAAACGTTTGTTTACCTAACTATTGAGCTTTCTAAAATCTGGGTCTAAAGCTGAAATGTAACAGTATATCTTGGCCAAATACTGAGACCGAGGTAGAATTCTCGTCCACCCCTGCTATCTCAAGTTCAGTCATTCCTTGGAAGTCATTCTTGTCCGTCATTGGAGTGGCAGGCTCCCGGCCTTCTTAGCTGTTGACCAAAGTGTTGAAGTGGCATCTGAAAGAGTCTCAATAGGGTTTGTTTTGATTCTGGGTATTATCTACTGAGTGGTTGGATTTTCACCCTTATTTGCCTGTTTATTTTCCTTACAATCTCAGTCTTTCTGGTATGTAGGCATGATCTGCAGATAAAGGCTTCTTGGCTTAATTAATCTGTATGGCTTCCATAGGAGGAGAACCCAAGAGAACCCAAGTGACACTTTAGCAGGTGGCTCCCAGGCTTCACAAATGTTTACCTTCATGATGCAACAGCGTCATCAGCTGTGACGACTGCTGCAGCTTGAATTCAAATAAAATGCATTGAGATTTTAATTCCGCTACTCAACTCACACTCATCCAAAACTTAATGATCTGTCAGTTTAAACTTGAATCTAAAAAAAGGATTTCCTTTTGTTTTTTTGACTCTGTGATTTATTATCTGCCCCCCCCCCACATACACACACACACACACACACACACACACACACACACACACACACACACACACAGAGCAAATAATCAGCATCAGTATATAGATATACTGGTATATATCTTCTCTTGAGAATCACCTGATGGTTGGATGGAGGTGAAGGTAGTTATTCCACTTGACAGTTTCTTAGCGATCACAGACTTAATATTCAGGTTGCACATCTGATAAAAGGATGCAACTCACTGTCTTGTGTCTCTGTGGCAGCTTCTCTGTCTGAGATGACTTGCCCCCATCTTCCTCCTGCCCCCTCCTCCCAGGCTGCAAATCTCAGATTAGGAAACTTTGCCTGAAACCCCAGGCATGACCCAATATCCTCCTTTTTCCAAGCAACCTGAGATACCTGTGTACATTTCTGTCGTGGCTCTGGTCCCATCTTCCTGCACACACAGTAGTAACTTGCCTGTTGGTTGCCCCTGTCTTGATCATGTTCTCTGAAGGCAGCTCTGGTTTTTTGTTCAATTTTATATCCTAAGAATCTAGCACAGTGGGCCGGGCGCGGTGGCTCATGCCTGTAATCCTAGCACTCTGGGAGGCCTAGGCAGGAGGATTGCTCAAGGTCAGGAGTTTGAAACCAGCCTGAGCAAGAGCGAGACCCCGTCTCTACTAAAGATAGAAAGAAATTAATTGGCCAACTAAAAATATATAGAAAAAATTAGCTGGGCATGGTGGCACATGCCTGTAGCCACAGCTACTCGGGAGGCTGAGGCAGGAGGATCGCTTGAGCCCAGGAGTTTGAGGTTACTGTGAGCTAGGCTGACACCATGGCACTCACTCTAACCTGGGCAACAGAGTGAGACTCTGTCTCAAAAAATAAAAAAAAAAAAGAATCTAGCATAGTGTTAGGTAAGAACTCATTAAAAATTGTTACTACTACTTTTTACTATGACTGCTACTGCTCCTAGTGGCAGTCCTAGTACTGCTGTTTTTGCTGCTGCTGCCTTAGCCGGTATAGCTGGAGAGCTAGTGTGGGCCCCTCCCAGGTATGGGGGCTGCTCACACATGTTTTCACATTGTGGTCCCTTTTCAGCCACCCCCTGGAGATGACATAGCAGAAGGGAGATGGGGAGGCATTCTGGATGGAGGGAAAAGTTTGCAAGTTTATGATAGTAAAATCACTCCTGTGTTGCAAATGGTGATACGATCACTACGAATTTGCTATAACTCTTGGATTTTTAAAATATTTGTGTGCATGCGACACTTCTGATCTTTTGTGGAGCATTTGGTTTCCCTCACTAAAGGTATGACTGCCCTGAGCATGGTGATGTTATCGACAGATGTGAATTTGATTCCATACCATCTAACACACATTTTCTCAATAATTAAGAAAACATTTACTAACCTACTGAACTTGAGCGGGTCTCTGGGCCTGAGCATCAGTTTTGTTGTCTGTAAGCTTAGAATAATGTAACCTACCTTCATAGGTTTTCTTGAGGATGCAAAGAGGAAACAAACGTGAAAGAGATTTGTAAGCCGCCAGGTACTGAGCAGAGGAAGGTGTTATTATTATATGGCTATGACAGACATTTCTTCTGAATTTCATGTTGCATTTGGTGGGAAGTGAGAGGTCTCGTTGGAAAATAAGTACCTGGCTTGAGGTGAAATACCTGGGGGTGGAGCTGTGCTCCTACCACTTCACTGGTCATGTGAGGTGAATTAGTGAGAAATGAATCTTAAAGCCATCCAGCTCAAGGGCGACTGTGAGAATTAAGTGGAAAAATATGTGTGGAGGCATCTGGTGCCCTGTGGGTGGTTGGCCAGTGTTTGCAGAATGTCCCTTCGGGGCAGAGAACGGTCAAAAGGAACCAAAATGGCCGTGAGCAGGGAGCATGCTGGGAGGGAAAGCCTGGACGCTGACTCAGCAGACGTGGCTGCGTGTTCTGCTCCGTGTGGCACAAGTATTAGAAGTCCCGTGAACACGCTAAGCCTGTTTTCCTCCGATGTGAATTGGGCATAATAAAAATACTTATAAACATTTTCTTAATTATCTCGTAGGGTTGCCGTAAGGACTAAAAAAAAGTTAAGGTATCACCAGACATGGAGTAGGAAACCGAAAGCTGAGTTTATTCTCCCCCCAAAATTGAGAGTCATGCTCATGATGATTCTTCTCATTTTTAAAGCTGGTCTCAAACCATGCCTTAGGTGTTTTCTGTTGACCGAATACAGTGCCCAGGATGCCCTTTTGCCAAAATGTAGGCAGTTCGATGTAAAACGTTACCACCTGTGATCCAGCTGCCTTTTGGGTAGTCGAAGGCCAATAAGAATTAATGAAAGAAGCTGGAGGAGAAAAGGAAAGGGAGACAAAGCTGGTGAGAAATGGACGGATGGGTGACAAGTGACACTCGTTCTGGCAACTTTGATAAGAGGAAGTCTTTCTCCCCGAGCCCCTCTGTGGAGGGGAAGCCAACCAAGATCTCAAAGAGCGGGAGAGACAGCGCAGTGTGGCCGGAAGGGCACCTCCACCGGGGCTGAGGAGGCCTCCCCTGGCCACCAGGCCTCTGCAGCTGCCGCCTCACTGACTAGTTGTGCTCACGTCAGCAGTGAGGCTGGGACTGTGTGATAATAATGAGGACAGCACCTCACATGCTCTGAAGTTCTACTCTGAGCTTTAAAATTCCCCGGGGGTGGCTTGGCCAGACACTTCGCCCTGTAGTGGGCTTAGTCAGGGGCAGAGCCAGGACTTGAAGCCACATACTGCACCCCACCGTCCCCTCTCAGCTCTGAGTTTCTGGACCGTGGGTGGCTAGAGATGTCCAAGCAAGCACATCTGTGTGGTGTCACCATTCAGCCGTGATTTATGTCAGCCATTCATTTCGTTCGTCTTTCTAGAGCGGGAAGCAGGGAATATGCTATTTATTTTATTTTATTTTATTTTATTTTATTTTATTTTATTATTTTATTTTATTTTATTTTATGACAGAGTCTCACTCTGTTGCCTGGGCTGGAGTGCTGTGGCGTCAGCCTAGCTCACAGCAACCTCAAACTCCTGGGCTCAAGCAATCCTCCTGCCTCAGCCTCCTTAGTAGCTGAGACTACAGGCATGCGCCACCACGCCTGGCTCATTTTTTCTACATATTTTTTTAGTTGGCCAATGAATTTCTCTCTATTTTTAGTAGAGACGGAGTCTCGCCCTTGCTCAGGCTGGTCTCGAACTCCTGACCTTGAGCGATCCTCCCACCTCTGCCTCCCAGAGTGCTAAAGTTACAGGTGTGAGCCACCCCGCCTGGCCGGAATGCGCTTTTTTACTCATGAAAGCTCGATGAGTAAGCAAACGGATTTGGCTTCTGACAGACCTTTAGTTGGGGGAGCAGATAAATAGTGCCCCATAGAACAGTGACAGGCGAGCAGCAGTGTAGCCTGCAGGCCGGACCAGAAGGTGAGGCGCCCTGGGAAACTGGAGTTTCAGACACTGAAGGAGTGAGGAGAGACCTTCACAAAGATCCCAGTGCCCAGTGGTGTCAGAAACTGCCAAGAAGCCAGACAAAATGACAACCCAAATGGCCCACACAGATTTAACCATCAGAAGGCAGGTTTCTTGGCCAGTGTCTAAGATCACATCACTTATTTCCTCCAGTTTCTATCCAAAAGGGGTTGTTCTCTGTCTTGTCTCCAGTTTGGGGGTGTGCACCCTCTGTGGGGGCCAGTCTGCACATTCCCTTCTTTATACAGCTCACGTAGAGTCTCTCCTCACCGAACTGAACCGCCTGACTGTTGAGTCAGGATACAGATGCGTTTCTGCTACAGCTGAATAGCTCAGCAGCCTCCAAAGTTAGCCCTCCAAGTCTTTTCTGGATCTGACTGTTTGAATCAATCAGTACATTTGCAACTATAAGATGATTATTTTTTCCCTTTTGACATATTTCAGCTGCATCTGAGAGCTGATGTATTTCCCTTAAATTGTTTTTCTTTATTATTATTATTATCATGAAATATTCCAGTCATGCATTCGGATGGCTGGAAGAATGAATTAATAGTAAGTAGTCTAATCACCCTGGAGAGGCTGATGCTTCTGTGAGCTCGTGCTGAGGTAAGGCTGCACGTCTCTGTGGGAATGACGAGTGAATGAATCTGTTGCTCACTTAACCTGCTGTTCTTTTCTCCCTGCGTTTTCTCTCCTAGGAAACAAATGGAGGACTGCTGCGACCCCGCCCACCTCTTTGCTATGACTAAAATGAACTCCCCCATGGGGAAGAGCATGTGGTATGATGGGGAGCTTTTGTACTCATTCACCATTGACAATTCAACTTACTCTCTCTTCCCCCAGGTGAGTATGGAGTTCGTTGCATTTTCAATATAGTTTCTTAAACTTCTTGATGTCACAGGAAAGAGATAAGATTGAGTTTGCTCTAACCCATTGGGTCTACTTTTCATCTTCTTTCTTCTTCATTCTAAATGTTTCCTTTATACCTGTCATTTCGTGTGGGTGAAGAAATCACATAATGTTTTTGATGCAAGGGAAGAAGTAGGATTTTGTAGGGTTGCAGGTGCCCTAGCCTTTATGATTTGAGTTGTGTGCGAGTGAAGGAAGCAAGCAGAGACTGTGCAGGGAATTGTGGAATTCTGGTGTTTTGAGGTTAGCTGTGGAATGATCTGGAGGATTTGTGATACTGGAATGTTTTCTTAGGACTGATGCTGCTCTCAGGGAGTGGGCACCATATGGTAGGAAGTTTTCTTCTTAGTTCTCTTGAATGGTAACCCCATGGTTAGATTATTGCTGAGAAGTGGAGGAGTGATGGATATGGAGAGAAGGAATTCAGTTTGACCACTTCTGAAGTGGTCTAAATCAAGCTTTGCTTACTTGATGTTTTTCTTCTTTGTTTTCTGAACATTGAAATAAGGCAGTTTCCTAGCATATATCTAGGCAGCAAGTAGGAGAAAAGAAAAAAAGAAATCTTTATTCTAGGGAATCCGAGTCAAGGGGAAGGGAGATCTTAGGTGAAATTGCCATTAAGGAAAAGTTGAGAAGTGACTGTTGACCTCCTCAAGTTGTCTTCTAGCCACTCTTGGTTTGGCCAGATGATTGTACAGAAAGAGAATTCATGGTCAGAGTAGGAAAGTGGGACTGAACCTTTCATGTATGTCTATTAATAGCCAATGAGTCTTTAGAGGAGGGATCGTATAAAGTTTGAGTACAGGTTCTATCCGATCCAAAGTCACACTCTCTATGAAACAGCTTATAGTTACTAGCTCATCTGTAGGTGTTTTAGTATAGTTTAATGGTTTTAGAGTGTAGGGATAAGTTTTTTTCTTTAATTTAAATAGGAAATAAAAGGTTTAATTCATTGCCAGCACCCATGTGATTTCTATCTCTCTCTTCTTTATTTGCCCTTAGGAGGCTTCTAGTGTCAAAGGCAATGACTAAGAGTCATAAAATGTGGAATCGAATTTTGTCTCCATCTCTACTAAATGCCTTGGATAAGTCACCTAAATGTTCTGAATATCAGCTGTCCCATCTGTGTAATGGATAGAGCACTACCTGTCCTGTCTACCTTGCAGAGCAGTGGTGGAGATCAGTTTAGATAATGCATGTCAGTGTCCTGTGTAAACTACAAAGCATTATGTAAATGTCTGGTGTTAAGGTTGTGCTGATTCATACTTTGCATCATGATATTGGGAAATGAAAAATATAATTGTATTAGTCAGGATTTAGGCAAGGCAGAGAAATTTCCTTAGGTATTTTTTGCCAGAAAGATATTTCACATAAGGAATTAGGCACTTAGAAAAAATCACTGGAAGAATGAAGACATGGGAGTCAAAAGGTGGTTCTTGGAATTATTGAATTCCAGAACTTACTGCTGTAACCGAGGGCTAGGGTTTGGGAAACCCAGCTGCCACAGCTACCTCCAACAGAAGCAGTGGCAGGAAGATGGGTTCCAATTCTCCTCCTCCTTCCATGTCTCCCTGAAGTGCATCTAATGGGTAAAGATTAATTTGCATCCAGAACGTTAGTTGCAAAGAAGTCCAGGAGAGGCAGTTTTTAACTATCAAGCTGGAAAGGAGGTGGAACAGAGGCTGAGCAAGGCAATCCCCAGGCTCCTCTGTGTACAAAAACTGATACCAACTAGCTATGGCATGAAGAAGAAATAAGGAAGCAATCTTCCTTCACAGCTCACCAACCAGAAACAATTTAAAAGAAATTTAAAAGAGGCTTTTTATAGATGAGAGCTTTCAGTCGGGCCAACTGACTTCTAACTTTGCATTAGAAAATGGGTTTAAAGAAAAGAGATGATTAAAGAAATAAAAACTAGCCTCCTATCTTATCTGTCAGTTGCAGCAGTAGGATGGTAGGACATATTTACTTTTTAAAGTGCGTGCAAATGAATTCTGTGCCCCTTTGTTCCAGTTGCAAGGCCAGGGAGTCATTCTTGAATAATGAAGGAAAAATGCTTTCTTTTCCTTAGGCACCCTAAGTCATTACATTATTGTGTGTGCACAGTCATATCAAAAGGCTGAACTAATAAGCCAATGCTTAGATTTTTTAGGAAAAAGTTACATACGTATTTTTTCTGCTGAGAATCTGAAATGACTAGTCAATTTATAGAAATCTTGGAAAACCAGTTTGCATCACTGCAAACATGGTATATTTCCCCCTGCTCTCACCATATTATTATTTCTTAGTGAAATGTTTCTGGTTGTTATCAGCAAACTGAATTGCTGGTTAATTGACATGCTTCTTTCACGTTCCCTGTGGAAAGAAAGTAGCATGTGCAGATGAGGCAGAAATGCAGGTGAGTGGGCCAGGTTCAGGGTTGTCAGTACGAACAAAGCATCTCTCCTTTCCCTGAGTTTCAGCAAAAGAATGCCAAGTCACTCGTTCTCTGATTATACATCGGCACATTTGTACTTTTCCTCTAAATGCTCCATACGCGGTAGCCATCATTATTATTGTTATCATTCCTTTGCCTACTTTTATCCATTGTATTTTTGCTGTTGTTGTCAAGACGCAATACAAGAAAGGAGATGCTCTGTGCATTGCGAAATGTTAACAGGTCCTACCTAATCAGGGCTGTATATCCTCAGGAAGAGACTGTTGGAATGTTCTGTCCTTTGAGATGCCACATTGAATCTCTTTTGTTACAGTAGTTAGTTGCTTCCTATTTGGACCTTTCACGATTTCCTATAGTTTTATTATCAAATTCATTCAGTTCTGCCACATGTTGTAGTTATCTACGTAACTACACATCTACATATTACAGTTTTCTGAAAGTTCTTACCTGCTGATCTCAGTACCATCTCGTGAGCTTTTGAAGAAAAACAAGAGGTTTTTCATTTTTCTGCTCAGTGTAATGCTTCCCACTCAATATAAATATTCATTTCCAACTACTCCTGTTTGCTAAGAGGGTTCCCCGTGTCCCATCTGGGCTGGACCATTGCAGTTCCCTTGCATGAACTGTAGGGAACTAGGTAGAATATTTTGATGTAGCTGTTTCCAAGTGTACTTTGGTGAAATGTTTGTTGAATATTATTAGGCATGAAAGGCAAAATTTTTACCTTCACATAAGATTTTAAAAATATGCAGTGTGTTTGTGTGTGTGTGTGTGTGTGTGTGTGTGTGTGTGTGTGTGTGTGTTTGAAGAGGTTGGTGTGATACAGTGTGATGGTATGTGTTCCCACTTTGAGAATGCTATGTCCCTGGCTTGGGATGAGCTCTTTCCTCCTTAGCCAAGGACTGTCCCTTTTAAGTCTGCCTGGTTCAGTGTTTGCAGGAATTACTGAATAAGCTCTATTTTGGCCTAAGATACATTTATGCTCAGGAAGAGCATAAATTTCCTTGAAAATGAGTGAAGGGAGTATCAGGAATGTTAGAAACCAGAGCTGTGCTGATATAATCTGAGAACTATTTCCTTTTGGTGCAATAAAAACATGGTTGGCGCTCCAGTTCTCTTATGTAATATAAATTACAAACTAGGCTAGTCATTTGTCCTCCGAATATTCACCCAAGGCCATGCATAAAGAATCACAAGGCATCAGTGCACCCCACACGGACACTCATTTCCTGCTCCCTAGGTTGGCCAGAGGCTCCCTGTTGTGCCCCACTGGGCCTGAACCCACAGTGTCCTTGGCCTGTGGGAAACCCAGTAGGACATTGTGAAGCGGTTTGTCAAAACAGCCTTGTTCAAATGAACACACACATTTTCTTTTCTTCACAACAATGTGCTTAATAGACTTCTCTGAGCTCCTAGATATCCCTGGGTCTCACAGCAATTTTTTTCCTCCTTATGAAATTTGAATCCTACTGTATAATCTACCGAATTTGGTAGTTTGTTTCTTAATTTCTTAATATTATTGTAATCATGTCTCCAAATGCATACCTTTGTGACTGGAAGGAAACTAAGGGGAATGGTGTTTGGTGGGCATGAATCTTTGCCAGACTTTCATTAGGCTCGGTTGTTAGGCTTGTGTCTGGTTATTTTGCAACAGAAACCTGACCTAGGGGCTTAACCAAATGGTTATTTATCTCAAGCAGTAAGTAATTCGGGAGTAGGTAGTTCAGGGATGGGCTGGATGGTAGCTATGCAGTGCCATCAAGCTGTCAGGCTCCTGTCTTCCTACTCAGACATCCTTAGCTATTGGCCAAGGAACTGCCAAGCGTTAGCCCAGGATCCCAGTAGAAGGAAGAAACAGAAAAGCAAAAATGAACAGATTCCTGCTCACTGGTCAGGACTGAGTCACACGGGTAGGTCTAACTGCAAGAAAGGTTAGGAAGTTCGGTGTTTTAGCTCTAGGCTGATGCAGCACACGTGCCGACGGACTTACATTGTCTGCCTCGATTTTTGCATGTGTTGTCTCTATCTTGACAAAAACTCTGGGCTTGTTATTATTGGTGTCCATTTCATGGATGACACTAAGACTGAGAGTGGTTAAATAACTTATTCAAGGTTCCGGAGCTGGTAGGTGGAAGGGCTGGGGTGTAAAACTTGGCGTGTCTGACTTCAAAGGTTTTAGTTTACTGTCTTGTTGAAAAGGCATGGCTTCTAGTGGATTGGTTGTTCATTCTTACCACTCAGTTACCTGGAAACCATTTTAAGGTTTTTCGCTTCTCTTATAAGAATACATTTATAAGAAATGGAAACACTTTCTTTTGTAGCTATTTGGAAGCAAAAACCTGGAGTGTAGATATGCAGGCTACAGGATCCTATACAGTACTGAAGTTTCCCTTTGAAACTGTACTTTCCTATGCAATACTGTAGTCTCCCTTTGGCTTTAAGATATCCAGCAGCCCATGTTGAAAGAAGAAATAGGAGCAGTTCCATTATTTTGATTTTTATAAAAGGGAAATCCAAGTTCTCAGAGAGAAGCCAGATTATTCTTTGCACATTGCTTCTTTGTTACAGGAATCCAGAACATGGTTCCACTACTGTTGGATAATTCACCCTATTATTCTTGACTGAATTCTGACACTAGAGAACTGTGTAGGGTAGAATCTAAAGATATGGCCTTTCTAGGGTACTATTTATGGTCCCAGACAAGTCATATAACCATTCTCAGCCTGAATTCTATAGTTTTCAAATTGGAGCAATTAATACCTGGTCTTCATATTTCAGTATTATTATAACAAAGTTAAAATGAGATAATGGATGTAAAAGTGCTTTGTAACAAATGCACTTCACACCATGTGATGATAATATTACTGTCATTATCTGTCTAAGCATTTATGGACTTAAAGATTTCCTTGGCATTTTGGTAATGCCAGGGATGGATGGGGGAAAACAAAAACAAAAACACTACTAGAAAAGGGGTGAGATCAGTTTTACCAGAACAATTAAAACAAATCTGTTGAGTGTGGGATTTAGGGAAATATTGTCTTACTATAAAGTATTAATGGAGAATGCTACAGACTCTGCTAATTGTTCATTTGCATCATTATATTTGGGTAATTATTATAATAAACTGAAAGTACAATGTGAAATAAGTTATTAATTTCCAGTGAATTAAGATTTTGTTATCTGAACAATGGATTAATATCCACTATTCTTCAAATTGCTCTGTAACTGAGAAGATGAGTGTGGATCATCACAGGGTGTCTAAATATCAATTATCTTCCTAGGGAAAGGAAAAAAAACACATGATTAGAAATGGGGTAATACAATGGAATTTGCCCAAAAGAATAGCTGAAGGTAAAACTTGTTTTTCACATTTAGAAATAATTAAAAGTTAACACCTTGCTCTCATAAAAATTTGCAGGTTGTCTATGTTTGAGAATAAAATGAAAAACAAATGTAAGGAATGATCTCTCTTGCATGGTGTGGATCTTTCTGAAGTACTTGACAGTCTGTAAAATTTAGAACAAAGACTGATTATGGTTCAGGCTTCTAGCTTCCTGGGAATAATTGAAAAGAATGCACCAATTACCACCGAGTTAGATCTCATCCGGTAGGTCTGATGGGAGTGGTAAATTTTCTCAGGAGATGTTACTGTTCCATATAATAGTTTCTTCTTAGGTTTGGTGGCACAACGGGGTGTTTTCCTGCAGAAAAAAAAAAAAAGCTGGTATATCTTTCTTTCTTTTTCTTTTGTTGTTTTCTTCATCTTGGTCCTTCGTACAAGCAAAACTTCAAGTACAGAAAGGAATTTCACCCTATCTTGATTAAGTTTTGAGCCTTTATTTGGATGCTAGGAAGCCTCCATTTCATTTCTATTAATATGCTTATTTGTAACGGTATTAGGATTCTCTTAAATGCAGAAAGATACATTTGGTTAACTTATAGAGAACATCGCGTATCAATGCAGAATTTTCTCTGGCTTAATTAATTTGATCAAGGAATCAGGAAGTACAGATAGGTACAGAGAACTTTCTTTAATGTTTGTTATCTACTCAAATCAATTCACTATTTTCCTTCTAATTCACTGTCTTCCTTCTATGAATTGGCCTAAAATTCTTAGATCATAGGTGGGATAGCACAGCATTCTTGTTACCACTCATGGCCTGACTAGCCATACCCTGTTAACTTCAGGGTTCAGAACTTCTGGGTAGATGAGAGATGGATCCTAAAGCTAGACTTGCCCAACAGGGTGGAGGAAGAGGTGGGGAGAGGACAGGGGTGTGTACATAGCTGTGGGGGCTAAAAGGAAATCCAGCCAATAGTCAGACAGGGCTGTTTCAATTCTCACCCATATAGGACACTGTTAGCAATAACCAGAAAATAAGAAGGAGTAACATGATGTGCCAACAGTATGCAGAACTCAGAGATCAAAATGGGGATGGATAGAGCTATACCCAGAGATCCAGATAAAACAGCATTGACTTCAAGTTCCCAGTCTCTAGACTGGAGGCTTTGGCCACTGGCAGCTGCCCAGAGGCACTGCCCAGAGGCAGGCAGGGCCTCCACCTTCTAAAGGCTTGGGGATTGATCATGTATCATAGTAGGGATGCTAGTGAACAAGCAGAGGGTCCCCAATATTGGGGTCAAAATTAGGGACTGAAGTGCAGTTACTGGAACTTGGTATGAGCTGGGAGGCAAGGTGGTATGTTTTGGAAGTAAGACATAAGCCAGATTGCTACAGCCAAACCTCAGAGCCCGGGCCAGAAGGGAAGTGCAACCTAATGATAATTCCCAGGGCTCTGGGTGACCACGCCCAGATCATTCTCCTAAAGGCCGAGATTGACCCACACCTCGCAGGGCTCAGTCTGAATCTGCAGTGACCCAGCTGTAGGTTCAGGATATATATATATGGAGGTTGAGAATTAGGCCTGATAAAGCAGTAGAATTTTTCAGACAAAACCATTAGGTTTTGATCCTCTCCTATGTCTAGCTCTGTGAAGGCTGACAGCACACAGGGAGCAAAAACTAAGTGTATGGAGGGAATTTGGGTAAATTGTTAATTAAGGAATTATTGGAGCACCTTCTCAGAAGAATGGGTAAGTGGATAAGCGTGGTGAGAAAATTTAGGATAGATGGGACATGGGTCAAAATCTGCTAACTATAAAGGAAATAGAAGTGCTTTTTGAGGGTAAGAAAAGATTTTATACTCCAAAAAATTATTCTGCATAGGATTTTTCCTGCGAAGTATTATTTTTCTTCTATACCGAGACTCAGAGCTTTTACAATTGTAACTCTTTGCTAAGAAAAAAAAAAAAGATGTTGAGAGAAAGGCAATTACAAATTAAATTAATTTGGTAATCTCTTTACCTGGGAGGGAGTCTGTTCTTAATAAAACACTGGCTAACAGCCCCGTATAAAATATGTATCATCTGATTATTTTGCATAAATTTGTCTGTTTCTGGAGTTTAGTCTACTCTGATTTCATATACATCTTGGATCTAACCTACGATTTAGAAGATAGCATATTCACAAAGCATTGTTAATTCAGGAGCCATAATTTATAAATTTTCTAATTGTTTTGTCTTGTTATAGCCAGATGTAGCCTTTGACTGTAACACCTAAGGTCAGTAAGAACTGAAATAACTATAGTTTGCAGGTGCTGGCAGATGTCTAACATGGAGATTGTTTGAGGACTTTTTTTAAAACCAAAGGCCAGTGATATTTATGGACACAGGAAAAAAAAATACAGTACTTTTCTATATGAGCCATAAAACTTAGTGTAAACTGAGAATCTGAAAAATACAATCAAAGTTGAAATTAAATTTAAAATAAGGATTTGGTGCATCAGAAAGTCCCTTTCACATTTATTGGACTTATTACGCCCTGCTGCCAGCACAACTATCCTTTCCCATTTTGATGATTTTTGATGAATTTTGATGATTCTATGTAAAATAAGTCTTCAGCCATTCATTCAACAAGTATTTATTGAGCAGCTACTATTGTGTTGTAGGGACTGTCCTAGTTCCTGGGGAAATAATGGTGAGTAAAAATAGAGCCAGTCCTGCACCCATTGGGTACTATCCTCAATGTTGCATAGGTTCTTTACCTTTGATGTGTTTCAAGTTAAACTCTTCCCCTCCTTCCTGCTTCTCTTCTTCTATTCCTGGTCTCGGGTAATGACACTATCACCTACTCAGCCACTTGAGCTGGACGTCCAGCTATTATGTTTGAACTTCACTCTCCAAATGTGGTTTTATTTCTTCAATATTTCTTGAATCCGTTTCTTCTTTTCTTACCTCACTGCTGCTGTGTTAGTTCAAGGCTATCTGACTATCTGGACTAATTCAAGAGCTTTCTAAAAACTTTCACTATTCTAAACTCTTCTCCCTAAAATACCCTATACCTCATCACCTGCCGTGCAAACGAGAGCAAATGGCCAAACAGCACACTCCCCAAGCCGGCTGGTGCAGTGTTGATGGAAAAAACACATGGAGAAGGACAAGCAGCAGCTAGCAGATACTCTGCTGTCTTTTCATTGTTAAAACTGATGACATTCTAGAGTCCAGGAAACGGACTCTGAAACTTGCCTGAGGTTTTTTGTTGTCTAATTAGGGATGTACCAACCCCCTGGTGTGATTCAGAGACTGTGATAGAATAGTATGTTCTAAGACATGGCAGAACTTAGGCGTTGGCTTGCTTTATCAACTCATTGTTTGCAGATGGTGGAAAGCTGGTGCAGCCATGATTGGTGACCAGGGTACAAGTCTTGCACGTACAGTTGAATGACAGAGAGAGCCAGAAACAGGATTCATCACATCAGCTATGGTTGGGCAAGAGCTAGCCCCTTCCCTGGCATGAGGGGAGTACTGGGATCCAAGCCATGCTGCTGACCAGGACTGAGGGCCTTAAACACTGGGTCCCAGCTGGTTTCCATGAAACTTGACAGGAGGTCACTTGCTCTTCCTATTTGCAGGGGATCAGCCTTGGACTGCTTAGTCCTTCCTGATTACCACCTGTAGGATAAAGTTCCAACTTCTTAGAGTGGCACAAGTCTTCAAGATGTGAATTCTCTGAGAATATAAGCTAATACAAGCTTATCAACTACCACTCACCTTCTTTCCCCTACTCCTCATTACTTTATACTCTGTTATATTTAATACCAAGTGACTTGCATTTCTCAAAACAAAACAATCATCCTCTGAATGCTCTTCACATCTGCACATTCTGTTCCCCCTGCCAAGAATGCCCTCCCTATCCTTGTCTATCTGATGATTTCTTGTTTATCCTTCAAGGTTCAGCTAAAGCACCTTAATTTCTGTAAAACCTTCCGAGTTCCCCCTCTCAAATCTTAGCCGCTCTGGCTTGTTGACTAAAAATCTCTTCTTTTCTCCCCCACATTTGTATATATGTCTGTTACTGTGCTGTTGAGTGACAATCATTTGTTCACATGACTGTGAGTCCCTTGAAGGCAGCACCTGGACCGGTCCCGGCACATAACACAGCAAGTGGTAAAAGAAAATGTGCTAAATGGACACTAGAATGGGTGGCTATTCTCCCAAAGCATTTGCACCCACATGGCATCAACCTAAATCTTTTGGAAGGAGACTCTGCCCTTGCTAGAGTAACCCAGGGTCAGTCCCATGCAGACGACAGCAAGGGAAGGAGGAACATCCTGGGTGTTCATGATAATGGGTGGATTGCGGGATAGTGATCGACAGTCATCCTCTGAGTGCTCAGAACTTCATGCTAATCTTGAGATGAAAATATTATACAGTTCTAATGCCGGGTCACAATATTGGTTCTGGACATGTAGTTATTTTATTTTTGTTTGTTGTGCTGTTCTTACTCACTTTTAAGTCATGTTCTTAAACTGTTATTGGATGAAGTCGAAGGGCATTTTGGTGTTGGTGAAGATAATCTCTTTCTCTTTCTCACATCCATTCCTTGTTTTCCACCATTGCCTTAACCATCCTATTCCAAGTGACGGTGGCCTCTCGCCTAAAATTCTACAAACGTCTCTCGTTGGGCTTCTTGTATCTTATGTGGCCTTCTCTCCAGTCCATTTCCATGCTGTAGCTTGAGTTTTTTTTGTTTTTTGTTTTAAGTGCAAATAAGATCATGCCATCACTTTGCTTAAAACCCCTTTTTTGTCTTCCCATTGATTTTAGGATAAAGACAAACTCCTTAAGGCCTGGCCTCTTCCTGTGGCTCCAGTATTCATGTCCACAGTGTTTTCTCTCACCCTTCACACTTTGCCTTACTGGGCTTCTTTTAGTTCCTCATAGACACTGTGCTCTCCTTCTGTAGAACTTCTCAACACACTGTCTGTTTGCCTGGAAGACTCTTGCCTCGTCTTACCTGGTTAACTTGTGTTTATAGCTGGCATCCCGTCTGAGCATTGTTTCCTCGGGGAACCTTGCTCACAGCACCAGGTGCCTCCCATTTGCAATTTCATATTCAATTGTATAAGTATTTGATGTAAGGTTCTTTCTCTCACTAGCTGGGAAGCTCCCCAGGGATAGTGTTTAATCTGGGGGGAGGGATAGGGCGCTATAGTATCTCAGTTCTTAGAGTCGTGCCTGGGATGTAGTAGACATTCAACAGGTTTTAGTGGAGTGAACATGTGAGTGAGTTGAGCTGCTTAGTTTTGCTATAGACAATCACCATGTGTATCCTGGTAGACCCATGGCCTATGTTTGGGTATAAAGGCCCAGGCTTCATTAATAGAGAGTGAAGGGGAAAGTTCTCACACTGGGAAAGTTCTCAAGCAGTCAGCTTGAGAAAGCTCAGAATGACTGTCACATGCTGGAGGTTTTAGAGGTGACCATGGAGATAGTCCAACAGGGTTATGCTGAGCCCCTTTTGCTGCTGTGACGCTGTGTCACCCTTCTGTGCTTAGATATCAATACAAGTCTCGGGTGTTGCAATGAAACCAATCTTACAAGACACCATAATGGAGAAATTGCTGATCATTCTGAAGATTGAAACTCATAGTCAGAGATGTCAGCTCAGTGGGCCTCAGTCCTCCCCCATCCAGAACTAAATGGCAGAGAGCAGTGAGGGAGCAAAAACCGTAGCTGGCTCCTGGATGTCTTCCCTGCCAGGAACTGGGGTCCCCAGTCTTTCGCCCCTATGCTGGGACTTTGGTGCTCTTTCTTTTCTTCAGTCTTCTAACCATCAGATAGTCCTGTATCAATTTCCCCTGCAAAATGAATGAGTGGGATTTGTATTTTGAAATCACTGCTATTATAATATCACCATCTTGAAAATTAACGTACTGCCTCCCTGCTGGTTTTCAAGTTATCTTGGCCCAGCTGCTGTAGAAAAACACTTTGTAGTCTTTGTAGCACCATGGAGCCAATATGTTTAGGAAACAAGCCAGTCAGTATAGCTCCCAAACAACCTCTTGCCAGAGACAGTAATCATTTTTGTAACCCCTTGGAACTTTAAACAGGAAAAAGGTTTCAGCCAGGTTAAAGACACTAGACAGAGTGTGTAGTGCGGGCTTTTTGAACAACCATCCTTTTACTCAAAAACATTGTGACTTTTCTGGAATTAGTAAAGGACATAAATTAAGTAATCCCTGAAGACTCTTTTTAGATAATCACATTTCGAGGAGATGGCCTTGTAAAAGAAGTAGCAAAGTGCTCTGCAGTATTCAAAAGTAAAAATAAAACAGGTCAAAAATTACAAAGTAAATTACAGTCATTAACTTCTTAAAGCATTTTATAATTTCATTGCTGACCTTTTATTTTGTTTTATTTTTTTTGCATTGTGAACAAATACAGGCAAGGAAGGATTTAGAAGCTGAAGATTTGGGCTTAGGGAAATAAATATTTAGAGGAAAGTGTTTATAAGATGTGAGGGCCAGGAAACCTTGGGGAGGAAAGGCAAACTATTATTGTATGAATAAAAATAGTGGTAATTAAATGTCATAGGTTATGTTGTGTCTTTTGGAGAGGGTACCTAAAGGAGACATAAATTTCACATTTTAGGTATATTATACTGTGGGAGTCTTGATGTATAGAAACTTCCTTTCATTCTTTCATATGCGTTGAGAGAAGATGTAGGAACAGAGGAGGGGTGCAGAGAGCAAGCAGGTAGTGAAGCCAGCATACGGAAGAGGGCATCATTAAAATTACATAAAGCAAGGAAGACCCCAGAGCAATGTGATTCTTGGAGCTTTCATAGCTTAAAGATGTTAAAAGCTGAGTGACTTCGAAGTTCCAGATGTGGCACTTTTCATAATTATTATTGATTTAATTCTTTCAATGACTCTGTGGAGGTAATTTCTTATATTTTCCCCCCTCACTCCATTTCACAGATGAGGAAGCCGAGGCTGGGAAAGGTTCAGTACCCATCTCAAAAGTCACCCTAGCAAGTGGCAGAGAACTCTGATACTATAATTTGTGTGAACAACCATTTTAGTCTTCATGACTTGGGTGTCATTTCTATGACGTGGGCACTGAGTAGATGACTGAGGAATAATTTAGATGTATTACATGTATAAATACAGTTTATATATGTTAGTGTTCCATCTCTGTGAAGTTTTGTTCAATTAAGATGTACTTGAGAGAAGTGTTAAGGATTCAATTAGCCAACCTTGAACTTTCTATTGCCAGTGTTTCTTGTGGGCTTGGCATTATGTTTAGTACACTTGAAAGAAAATCATTCCAGCCTCAAAAAATCATCCTGTTAATGCAGTTTTTTTCCCCTCATTGTATCAGTTAAGGGATGTGTGAGCCAAAAGGTTCATGAGAGCTACTGCTGACAAAACAACCAAAGCCCCATTTTCGTGAGGCTCCTATTGGGCAGAAAAAGGAAATCTATGTATCTATGGGAAATGCAGAAATGAAGAAACTACCCTCCCTCATGGGAAAGGCTGCCACAAATTGCAGGAGAGATGGGCTGGCAATGAAGAGTGGATGCAAGTGAATATGGCCAAATAAATAGGAAAAAAAAATATGACTCTATGGCCATGTATGCAAATAAAGCCATGAATATAAACTGCTTGTAACTCCTACAAAAGTTTCTTAACTGAAGTATATCTGTTTAGAGGAAAAATTATATTGAACATAGTTTTATCTTAACTCACTGTTTTTATTTTAAATTAGAAATAACAGATAAGTTCATTTAGATAAATTGACTCATTTCCCCCAAGTGTAACATTTTAGGTAAAATGTCTAGGAAATAATAATGAGAATCCAGTATATTAGGGAAAAAAAACTACCAAAGAATGAGTTGTTATGTTTCTGTAGTTTGATTAGATTTTGTGGATACGCTCTACAGCTATAGTTTGTTGAGAACTGACTATGTGCTAGGCTCTTTGCTAAATGTTTTGCGTGCAGTATCTGATAATCCCAACATATGATGCTCATATTATTGTCTCCATTTAAGATGTAGAAACTGAGACTGAGGGATATTAAGTGACCTGCTTACGATCTCTTAGCCAGACACTGGTTTCCAAGCTGTGATTTCAAGTCATGATTAAAACTGTGAAAGTCAAAGTCTGCAAATTGAACCATTTAAACTGCACTGACCCTTTCCTCTCGGATTAAGTAATACACCATAAAATGATTACAGCACAATGAAGTCTTTCCTGTGGCATGTCTGAAGTATCTGTAATAGTACATAAGGAGAGTCCCATTGTGTTTTCCTTATGGACATGCATGCTCCTCAGCTGCTAGTTTCCATTGATGTGACCCAGATTGTTTCAAGGAAGCCAGATGAGGAAGTTGAGGCAGAGGTGCTCTCGGGCGCACTGGTGCCAACAAGCCTGGTACAGTTTCTCTGGTGAGTAATTAAACAGTATTAAGTGTATCAAAAAGCCTTACATATGTGCTTATCATATGACCCAGCAATTCCACATATAAGGATTTATCTTAAGGAAATAATGGGATGAGTGCTCAAAGTTATGTGTATCAGCTCAGTAACAGTAGGAGGAATTCTATGTGGAATGGATTAGTGACAGATAGTGATTGTGTTACAAGGGCATCTTGAAGGGCCTCTTGTAAGGTGCTTTACATAAAATTAAGCAGCCTTTATTGTCCATGTCAAAGAAGAGAATAGAGTGGACTGATTCCTACCTTTCCCAGCTGCCTTCTGGGATCTGCCACAATTCAAATATGAGTATAACAATGTTGTTTATCATAGTGAAAAATGGGGAACAACCTAAAATTGTCAACATTAAGGAATTGGCTAAGAAATGAACCACCTATACAGTCAAATACGATGCTGATATTAAAATCCAGATGGAAAGATATCCATAATATCTTGTTAAATAAATGTGCAAATTGCAACGGTATGGTTAAGATGACCCCATTTTGATTAGTAAACAAACAACTGTTCAGGATGAGAAGCTGAGAAATATCTGTGGGTAATATCTGAATATTACTTAATGTTATTTTGAAAAGAAATTACGGAGACTTCTCAAAAATCCTTTGTTACTTAGAATCCTGAATTTTCCACCAACTGTCTTATAAAAGAACCTCTTATTTCATTTGAGCCTGGCAAGGAGAAGGGACTCTCTCCCGATCTTTGGATAAAAGTTCCCTAAAACGTATCTTCCTACATCTTTCTGAATAATTTAAAATTTACACTCATCTGTAACCACCTACTCTTCGAATAAATCTAAGTCTGCTAGACCCCTGTCTGGGTCTAAAGTAGGATATGCAAACTGGCTACTAGCAAGCCAAATATGGCTTTCGAATTTTGGTCTTCACTGTTTAAAAAAGTCATTTGAACTATATGCCAACATTTAAAAAGTAGGAGCTTTCACGTTAAAATCTAGATTTTTAGTGTTACTTAGGGGGAAAAAATCAGAATATCTGGCACGCCTGGCTCCCATGCCAACCCATAGGCTATGAGCAGTTCCTGATTCTGCTGGTTTGGTCATGCGTCCTTTGTTTGCTACAGTCCACAGCATTCCTTTTTGCCTTCTTTCCCCTCATTTATGTTACCTGCCTGAATTGTATAGGCATTTGATTTTGCAACTCCTGTGCACTAGACTCTAAAAGAATCTAAACAGTTTATCTGTATGTTTATCATTTAGCAATTTCCTTGACCTTTATATCAGTGGTCTGAAAAAGTGAACTAATTTGCTCCATTTGCTTAGATTCTTGGCATTTCTCTAGAAGGCCTGGAGACAGATTAAATCAATCAATCAAAGGAAACATCTATGTGCCCACTATCGTAGGCTTTGAGGACACCAAGAGTTACAAGACATGGTTTATACCCCTGTGGGGTTTGCTCTCTATCTGTGGGTGTACAAAACAGTAGCCAGTAAAGTGGTTCCAAATACCAAGTGCCTAGAGAGTCTGTTTAACAGGACCGACAGTAAGTGCTGTAGGTGTTTCTGTGGGAGTAGGCAGGATGTGGATGGCAATTCCAGAAGATGACATTGGTCAGGGCAAGTTCTGGGGCAGGAATACCTTAGGTTGTATCTGAGAGTTGGCAGGATCTGGTGGGTCACAGACTTTATTGTGAACTGTATAGGGGAACTTCAGATTTCCAAGGCTCTATCCAGAGATTCTATTTCAAGAGGGCTGAAGTGGGACCAAGAATGTGTATTTTTAATGTGTGTTCCATGTGACTCTGATATACGTGGGCCGCACTATGGAAAAAGGGTAGAACATAACCCAGGCAGGTTGGCTGAAACAAGTAGAGGTCTGAGTGTGGGCAGGAAATTTACAGGCTACAGAATTCAACTGATTGGACGCTTGTGTGAGGGAGTCCTGGAAGATTGATTGTAAAGGGAGGAATACTAAGAAGAAAGGGATGCTCTGGAAATTCTTTCTTTTGTTGTTATCAGCAAGAAAGTATGACAGACACGTCTTTGTAAAGTTGGGGAAATAAAGCAGCAGCAGCAGCAAGTTATTCCCTCAAATAATATTTTTTGCTTGATTTCTTCAGCTCTCAAAGGAATATTAATATAATAGTTATATATGAGACAATCAATGATGGGCATGCTTTTTTTTAAAAAAAATGCAAATAATAGTTAATTAGCAGACAATTGATCCAGGTCCTGCTAGTTCAGGTGCCTAATCAGTTAAATTGGATTAACAGTGTAGCAATCTGTTACATTAGTGCACACTATTTATAGTTGAACACAAAGTGGATGTCCTCATTCACAACACCTTTCAGTGGAACAAATACTGAACTGAAGTAAAGGGGTTTTGACTCGGCAGCTTGTATGTATAGTGACTAGTATATGGTTGGTTGGTACTCAGTGAATACTTGTCCAGTGTTCTTAACTGAAATTTGCTTGATGTTTATAGTTCTTCATTTCTGAAAAAGTTGTTTGGTTAGATTAGTGGTTTTCAATATCATAGCATTCCTTGGGGGTGTCTAAGTGTCATTGCAGAAATAAGAGAGAGACCAAGAAAAAATGGGGGAGGGGCACCCACCTCTCTTTCAAACATTATCGTCTCTTTAGTTTTTCTATGTTTTATTTTCAAATGGGGGTTTTCTGCAAATGACCTTGTTTGAGAAACAACAGAAGCTTCCATTTTGAAGTAAAAAAAAAAAATAACAGTAGCAACAGTAAAACTTTGGGAGTCTCTGAAGGATTGAAGAAATGATTTGATTCAATTCCACATATATTTACCAGCCACTGTGCGCGTAGCTTTCATACATCATTCTCCTGACTTACTGAGCATAAATGAGCTCTTGTCTACCTGAGTTTTTGAGCATTCTTTGCACTTGTAGGGCATCTTATCGGACATTGTGCCTACACACACTTCACAGATCTTAAGGTTGAAAAATAACTTGGTAGGTAGGTAACAGAATAGGCAAAGTAGGAGGAAGCGGAGACTTTGTAGCAGCTTCAGCAAAGGTAGGGAGACAAATTCAGGCTGCGTTTGAGGAAACACAGATGAGTAAAATGGTGTGGAGGGAAGACTGGGTGCGTGCATAGACAACGTGGTGGCAGAGAAGAATGAACAGGAAATTTGGCGCGTTGGTGGGTCCTAGGAGGGTGCCTTAATGAAGATACCAGACATTTTTGTCTGCTGGTAAGGGGAAACATGGTACATTTTTTTTTTACACAGAAGCGATTTGCCGCAGCCTTTGTTTCAGAAGCATTAGGATATGAGAGTGAAGGATTGGTGATGGGCGAGAACTAGAAGCCAATTTATCGTAATAAGCCATTAAAAAAAATATTCACGTTGAGAGTGGAAAGAGGCGAATTAGAAGAGACTCCACACAGAGGTGGGTAGGTGTTAGGGTGATTTGAAGAGAGAGAAGCAAGAATGACTCCCAAGATTCCCTCACCTGTGTTGCTGAGAAAACACTGGTCTACTAAAAATAAAAATAACAGTACTGATCATTTACCTTGTGCCAGACATAACTCATGCAACCCTCACAGCTGTACAAAGTGGGCTCCATTATTACAAATGAGAAGACCAAGGCACTCAAGTTACATAACTTGCCCATGGTCACAGGGGAAACGTTAAAACCAGGGGTCGAATGCAGGCAGGCAGGCTACAAGATAGATGCACAGGAAGATGTGCTTCCTGTATTTAGAGAAAAAGAATCCTCCAGTGGTATTTCCAAGGAGGGAATTGCAAACACAAGGTCTAGCACTGGCATGAAGCTGAGTTCCTGCTGCTACTGTGCTTCCATTTTTTGCTTCACTCCTGGTTGGCCACTACCTTTGAAATGTTGCATTAGTACATGCTCTTCATATTTCCTTTCCTTTCCACCATGAAAAACGAATAAAACCCAACAGTTTTGAGGACTTTTGAAATGCGGCCAACGTGCGGCCAACAAGTATAGGCACAGCCTTTGCCGCTGCTTTGGCATTTATGGGTCAGAAACACCAGTAAAAAATATCAATTAATTGGAAATTGACTATGAAGTGCTTAATACATATGCTGGATGATCACATGAACTGATGCTGTATGGGATTGTACCCAAAATACAGAGCATATGTGACACACGCTAACTATTCCTTGGAATGCTTAAGTGTTATTTTTATAATGGGTTGAATAAGAAAAGATAATAGGCAAATAGTACCCAATATATTCACATCGGTCGATTTCCAAAGAGACATCTTGTGTAGAAAGCATAATAATACTAATGTTATTAGTAGAATGGGGAATATAAATCTTAGCAGCAGCTTTCTGGAAATTCGTTTTCATATAATTGAAGAACAGTCCTTGAATGGTAGGGATCTGCAAATATTCCATAATTAGTACTTACAAATATATATCCCCAGGGAAAGTTTTGGGTAATGTTTTCTTAAGAGTTCAAGAATTAAATATCTGTAATGAGAAGCATTTTTTTTCTCTGAAATAAACGAACTAATTACCAGATAGTTTCATTGTAAAAATGCTCATGCATGCAAAGTAAGAAAACAGCTGAAATTTTAATTTGGACTTCCAAGGGGATAGTTAAATGACTGAAAAAGCAAATGCACGTTAGCTTACTTACTGGAAAGGACCAAAGCTGCGTTTGATTCAGCTGCATCTTGTCATTATTTTGCTTGTCTAACTGGGCACCATGTTTGCTAGGAATTCACATGCAGGAAGTTGCCAATCCTTGGCTGAAGTAATGAAGCAACTGGGGTACAGGGATAAAGAGATGTGCGTCTGAGGAGTATTGTCGGAGGGTTGGGGGCTTAATTGGTGCATTGGTTAGAATGTAATTAGGTCCTTGGGCAGGGCAGTGCATTTAAATATGTCAAGGAGGGCATAATTAGGTGGGTGGCTGAATGATGTAATTACATTCATAAGAGGGGGGCTATAATTAGATGCAAGGCAGGGGTGTGTACTTAGATGCCGAAGTTGAGGATATAATTAACATATGGGCAAGAAATTAAATTACGTGTGTGGGTGAAACACAATTATGTGTGGGAGTCCATGTGGACATGTGGGTGAGGGTACATAGAAATGAATGGGTTGGAGAGCAATTAGGTGTGTGAGTTGATGTTCTTATTGGACAAAAACTTGAGATTTTCATCAACAGGGGCAAATGTGTTTTGATATAGTGACTAATAGCAGGTGGCATGAAGTGACAGCCTTTCAGACCACTCTGAAGACTTGCAAAGCAAAATCTGCTTTTCCAATATGATTGAGGCCGACGTCTAACACTGATGATGATTCTTAATTGTGGTACTTGTCGCTCTTCTAAACACCGAGCGGCTGGATAACTTTTCTAGATTTAAAACACAAGTGTAAGACAAAGAAAATGTGCTCCCTCTTCCTATCAAAGAGAAAAAGACTTTGGAGAAGAGTACTAGGGCAAACAAACAAACAAACAAACAAACACAAAACCACACTACTAACACCACAACCACAAAAAAAAAAAAAACCCACAAAAAAATAATTTACCTTTGTATTATCAAGTATGAAAATGAGCACCACCTTTAGTTAAAAGAATATTACATAAACTTACATGTGTAACAAAAACACAAAACTTAGTTATGGTAGCCTAATTATTTTAAAGTTCTAAAACAGTATTTACTCATAAATAATTTTGGCATTCTCCCAACATACAAAAGCAAGAAAGAAACAAATGCAGGCCGCAGGTAAAAGAGAAACTAGGGAGTGGTAGAAGGGAGCTAGAGGAAGAATAAACGAAGGCAAGATAGGTGAAAAAATTATTCAGTGCATCTGAAAGACTTCTGTTGAAGCAGTGAAGGATGTTAGGAGTTATAATAATAATAGTCCGATACATCCTGTATTGAATTTAAAACATGGAGTCTTCTTTTGTGGTCTTCAAAAGCAAGAGAGCATTTAAAATATTGGTTTGTTGCTTCATTGTTGCAATTTAGAGATATTTAATTGGCTACTAGTCTGATTAATCTGATTCGGTCTAACACTCAGTTCTCTTAGACCCTGGAGCCTCTGAGCCTCCTTAATTCAGTTCAGGGCGTGTCGGCTCAGACAGAGCTTCATTGTTGAAGCAGTCCTGTGGGTTGCTGCAGGGATTCAGAACTTTTGAGATTTAAAAAAGGATCCAAACAGAATTCAAGAAACCTAGATTTAAGGTTATTTTCTATAATATAGATGTAGGGACATCACAGCCTGCCCCCAATCTTTGGTTCTGCCTTTTACCTTTAGTGGTTCTGCAGAACATTCTTTGTTCTTAGATTCTGATTTTACATCAATGCATGATGCTGATATTTTCAATTAAAGAGATGCCTCAAAGGTGGCCAGGTGGCCTCTTTACAAAATTATTGTGACTTAATTTTTAATCAGAAGTGTTTTGTTTTTGTTTTTGTTTTTTTTTTGAGACAGGGTCTCACTCTGTCAGCCAGGCTGGAGGGCACAGTTATAGCTCACTGCAGCCTCAAACTCTGGTCTCAGGCAACCCACCCTCCTCCTCTGCCTCCCAAAGTGCTGGGAGTACATGCCGACATGGGCCACGGTGCCCAGCTCGGAGGCACTTTTAATAAAATGTTGTGTATTCCTGTGAAAATAATTATCATAGCACTGTTTAATCCAGTTCTCTATCTACTAAGTGGTTTATGTTTTTCTTTTCCTCCTTGTACTTCCAACTTTCTCCCCTCCCTCCAAGACCAGCTCAAACGCTACAGTTAATGATTTATGGTGGGTAACTCATGTGCTTATAGAGATCATGTAATTATCATTCGAGACATCTGGTTACGTCCGTGGGCTGGAAGATGAGTAGGTACCAGGTCTCCTTGTGCCAGTGGTCAAGGTCAGTGCTGGCACTGCTGTTCCGGGTAGGGGTGGAGTCCCAGCTCACTGGCTCTTTGTCCCCTCCTGAAGGGGAGGAAGCTGAGGCTTCTGGCTTTGGAAATGACTCTGGTAAATAAGCTTTTTTCATTTAATTATAAAAAACCATTTTGGAATACTCTGGTACTATTTACATATGGCATGAACAACAGAGTTTAATTTCTTTAGATTTTCATAGCATTCTCCCAGAAGTCATATTGTCAGCTGGGAATATTTTCACAGTTGGCATTGTGGTTTGTTTTTGAAAAAGTCTTCCAGCCTGTAACACATAACCTCATTCATGGCATAAAACATCAAAGACCCTAATTTTTGTTTGCCTTTTTTTTTTTAAAACCTTCCTAAGATTATCTAATAGAACAGAAAGCTCAACTCCATTTCTTATGCCTAAAAACTGCAGATGTCAGCTCAAATGCCACTCTTTCAGAGAAATTTTCCCTGTCTTTATAGTACTGTGCACTTTCTTATCACTTTTGTTAAGTTCTGTTTTTCTCGTGAAAGTGTAAGCTCCGTGAGCGGGTCCACGTCTGTTTTGTTCACCATCCCACTTCCAGCTTCCATCACGGCTCCTGGCCCATAATGGATGCTCAACAAATAATTGTTGAACAAAAAGGAAAGTTAGGTATGAGCTAGTAAGGAGAGGAACAGGTGATGCAGCCTATGGAAGATTAGCGGAAGGAGTACCTCCCAGGCAAGATTCTGAAAGGCTTTATTAACTGACTCATATTTAGAGTGACATGGCTCGAATTTGTTCTTCAGGGTTGGAGATTTGTGTGTGTGTGTGTGTGTGTGTGTGTGTGTGTGTGTGTATCTCCATTACAACGTAAGAAAGGCCATCTTTAGTCCAGGCACTGCTGAGAATAGATTAGATGCTTGATGAAAATTTGCTGATTAAATACTTTATAGAACAAATTTTTGATCATCTAATCTGTGCTTAGGGATATAGAGTGTCAAACAAAAAAAGATAGGATACTTGCAATGATTCCTACAAAAATATATTAATACATTTTTAAACTCATGGCTTCATAGAAGTGGTGGATATGCCCTCAAAGGATCAGTGATCAAAAATATTTTATCCAAAGTCTATATAAATCTTTGAAATTGGAAATATCTCACATAAAGATAGAACTGCATATTATAGTGATCTAGCAGAATAATGATAATTTTCCCCCTACGGAGTTTAATTTTGTTAGTACATAATAATGTATTAATATCGTATATTTATGTGGGACTTCAGAGTTTCCTGATGATGTTCAATGCCTCACCTTATTTTAATTTGCATGATCACCCTGGGAGATATGTGGGATGTTTATGATCATGCCTGATTTCCAGTGAGGCCCTGAGAGGTTAAGGGGCCTGGCAAATCAGAGCTGAATCCAAATGCTTAATAAATATGGTCATTAAGAAAATGGCTGTTAACAGATGGCACAGTTACAGGTGAAAAGATTTGGACAAAAGATCCAAAGGATGAGTTTGTGGCTGAGCAAGACCTAGAAACAGTTTTGAGCTCATTGCTGTGGTTAATCTGTCTACTGTATCCTTTCACTTAGAGTAGATTCTTTAAAATTGGCCAGAGTGTTATAGTATGCTGTATTCTCAGATCAATAGATATGTTCTTGCATGGGTACAAGGAGGTACACTTGAAAAGACAGCCTGCAAAGCCTTAGTAAAAATACTCTCTGTTAAAATCATAATATTCCTGTGGCAAGGAATGACTAAATTCTTTCTATGTAGTATACCCCAAAAAGGAGAACACTCGTTCATATGTCATTCTGGAAAGCATTGGCCATTGCCAAGGTGGGATATTCCATGTCTCAAATAGGATAATGAGAGTATTATCTCGATTACTTTAAAAAATCCACAGCATTTTCTAAATTGAGTATTTTTTCTGTAAAGCTTTGATGTGCTGTTAGTGTTCACTGATGTGTTTATCAATGCCCAGAGAGTGCACTCAGGCACTCAAGAAATATTTATTGAAAGGAAATGAAATTGCTTGTGTGAGGGCTAGCAGCTGACAGAATGAAAAACGAGCAAGTAAATGTTATTAGGGGGAAAAAAAGTCAGAAATGGCATTGTTTTTCATTCTTGGACTTTTGTTTGAGGGCTTTTGTGGGGAGCATTTTAATAGTGCATGGATATGGTAGTTAAATTTTCGGCTAGTAAAATTATTCTTCATTATTAAGTTTGAATTAGATAAGTCACTGTTTTACCATGTCCCACAAAAGCCATGAAATGTAAGCATTTCGTGGCTTGAACAAGTCAGTGAACTCCACTAGAAGGAGAGAAGAAATGGAAAAAGGGAAGGAAGAAGAATGGACCACCATGCCAGTGGCTTGGTGAGATGCTTTGTGTACGTGATCTCATATAATCTCGCATAATCCCGTGCAATGTTATCCTCCTGCAAAGATAGGAAGCAGAACACAGAGGAGTTTGACAGCCTGCCCACAATCCCATATTCCCACAATTTGGAAGCTGGGAGGTAATATTTGTATCCAGGTGTATGTTGTTGCTGCTGCTGCCGCCCCCCCAGATCTGCTCGTTTGGGGCCCATATTCTTGCCAGAAAGCCTGGAGTTGCCAATACACTGGGTCCAATTAAGAACCTCTCTTTAACGACAATGAGAAGTGGTTTTAAAGTTGGATTTTATAAAGCAAACTGAATATTAATATAAGTGGAGGATGAGTGAATGAATTCACACTTTTCAAATGAACTATATCCAAATAGATAGGCAAATATACACGTACAACTCACTGAACTCAGGTTTTTGTCCTTACGACTGAACCAAAACTGTCTTTGTCAAGGTCACCAGTGACCTCCATGTTGCTAAGTCCATCGCAATTTTCACTGTTATTGCACTTAATTTATCAATAGCATTTGATGCAGTTTTTTTCCTTCCTTCTTGAGACACTTCTTTTTTAACGCATTGACTGCCACGCTAGAAAAAAATTTTTTTTTCCTTGGGGCCACAGTGTTTCATTACAAAAATAAAATAAAGACTTTGAAAACAAAACGATCCTTTCTAATTTAATGAAAAATTTGTTATTTTTTATTGTTTTCTGTGAGTGAGTTACATGCAATTCAATTGTCAATATTGTAACGATAAGAACATCAGTAAGCAAGATTTTCATGAACCAACTGCAGTTACATGTGCTTCACGAGGAGGCCCTGGGCTCAAAACTAGTGTGAGTTACATACAACTCACATGACAGTTAATGCATTAAACTTGAACCATTCTTAGACCTCTTCTGTTTTCTGTCTGTACTCATTGACCATCTAGTGTCTTGACTTTGAATCCTGTGCTGATCACTCTCAACTTTCTGTCTCCAGGAAAGACCAGTTCCCTGACTCATATATTCCATTGCCTACTTAACATTGCCACTTGGTTGTGTACTTCTCACTACTCCCACTACTGTCACCTGGTCCAAGTCACCAAAACCTCTAGCCTAGATCTAATGGCCATCATACACATGAAATATTTAAGATTGAGGTCCAGGCTGGGCACAGCTGCTCACGCCTATAATCCAAGCACTTTGGGAGGCTGAGGTGGGGAGGATCGCTTGAGTCCAGGAGTTCACGACCAGCCTGGTCAATAGCAAGACCCCGTCTTTACAAAAAATAGAAAAATTAGCTGGGCGTGGAGGCATGTGCCTGTAGTCCTAGCTACTGGGGAGGCTGAGGCAGGAGGATTGCTTGAGCCCAGGAGTTTGAGGTTGCTGTGAGCTATGATCACACCACTGCACTCTAGCCCAGGCGACAGAGTGAGACACTGTCTCAAAAAAAAAAAAAAAAAAACCAAACCTGAAAGGTTCAGCTTCAAATTCTTTCCCCCCAAACCTGCCCCACATGTAATCTTCCATATCTCAGTAAATGGCAAGTCCTATTTTATAGTTGTTCACACCAAAGCTCTTGGCATCATCCTCGGTTCTTCTCTTTTTTTTCTTACCCTGTTTCCATTGCATCAGCAAGTCTGGTCAGCAGTTCCTCCTGAATATCTCCAAAATCTGGCTATTTCTCACTACTCCCACTACTGTCACCCTGGTCGCCGTCACCAAAACCTCTAGCCTGGGTTGTTCCTGGAGATTCCTAACTGATTTCTCTGCCCATGACATCCTCCAGCCTGTTCACACAGCAACATAGCAGTTGCTCCAAAATATGCCATGACGTCACTCCTTTGCCCACCCTACATCGACTTGATTCTCGTCTCAGAATAAAAACCAGTCTTTATAATACTCTACAAGGCCCTACAGAATTTATTCCCTGACCTCCCTACCAGTTAGCTCTCCTCTCTTCTCCTCCATCTCTCTCCCTGCTTCTTCATCTCTAGACAGAAGGGGCCCTTTGCTCACCCTTTCCTTTGTTCCCTCCTTGAGATCTTTGCACCAGTGGTTCCCACCGAGCTCTGTATGGCTCGCTACCTCCTCTCCTGCAGAAATGTGCTCACATGCCCCTTTTGAGCCCTTGTCTGATTACCCTATTTACATTGCAATCCCTCTCCAAAAGCATTTCCTAATCCTTTCATGGCAATGCTTTATTTCTTTCCAGAGCTCATGTCACCATCTGACGAACTGTTCGCTTTACTCATTTATCTTTGTTTATCACCTCTCTTCCCCCACTAGAATATAATCTCCGTGGGAACAGGACTTTTCTTCCTTATGTCCCCGTCACCCAAGACCATGCCTGTTGTATAAGAGGTGCTCAGCAAACGCTCGTGGAATAAACGAACAGCTAACTTGAATGTAAATTCTTAAATCTTCATCTGACAAATTATAGATGTAGGGAATGTCTTTCTAGTGTTGATACCAAACCCTTTTCTCAGGAGCGACTGAGAAAAATGCCGCGTATCATCCTGGACCCGTGAGGGTGCTGTTCCTTGCCTGTCCCTCCTCTGTGTGTCTTCTCTGGAGTTTGCTGGACTGACACAGGGGACTCTTACCTCTCTGCAGGCAAATGAGTAGATGGGACACTTGAATGCATCTTTATCAACCATATTTTTCCGTAGCTCTGGCTGTTCCTTTGGCAAACTCTAGAAAGCAAGGGAACAAAATTCTCTTCCTGTGCTGCATAAAGCGCCCATCTCGGCTACCGATGAACACGGAGACTCCTGGAATTTTATTTTTCTGGTTTAATTACTTCATGCCCATATGAGGCTCTTCTAGTGTGTATTTATGTATTTATTCCAATTTATTCTTCTGGCCTAGTCCGTGTTACTTGCTTGAGATTCATCCAGGGTGGGCCTACTTAGTTTCAGTCTGGTTGTTTTCCCTACCAGTTACGTGCGTGCGTGGAGGAGGGTCTTCCCTCAGCAAGCTCCAGCTGGCCTGCATTGTTTCAGCAAGTAGGAAATTCTGTACCTGACACTTCTTGCTGACCCAAGTAGAAGTGGCCGAATGACTCATTTCCCTTTCAGTGGCTATTGCTGGGTTTCTATATTCCCGGGGACTATAAATAGCACTTCAGGGCACACTCAGGTACACTGAACATTTTCTGCGTGGTCCGTTCCAGCACAGTGACTGTAGAAAGCAAGTCACATGCTGTCTGGTTCCACACTAGCTGCTTGTCCTTTGGTGCCACCTAGGTTCTAGACGGACCCGCCCAAGGGTGTTTCTTTGCTCGTAAACACTGCACTTGCTCTCAGCACATACTTCTGTGCCTCCGTTGATGTTGTTTTCTCTGCCTGGAAAAACCCTGCTTATTCTTTAAGATTCATCTCAAGTGAGAAAGCTGCCCCTGTGTTGCCTTGGCAGGAATGTTGTTTTGTCCCACAGTGAGATGCCCTTTAGCACTTGGTATGTATCTCTCCTGCAGCAACATTAGCTAGATATTAGGGCTTGTTACCTGAGTACGTATGTTCACACTCTCCTTACCCCTTTCTCTCCTCACACCCCAAATTGTGAATACTGAGGCCTGCGACTTCTGCATTTTTATATCTCTCCCCAGCAGCTAGCATATGGAAATGCTCAGAAACGTTTGTTGAATGAATGGCTGATTGTATGAATGGATGAAATGGCACTCACACAGGGAAATAGAATTCGCTTGAGTTTGTTCCCAGCTTAATGCCTTTAAAAATAATCCTGTGTTTAAGTTTGGAGTTTTCTATTTTCCCTAGCAAACACCCTCTACTATGTGCATGGCCAATTGGAGACAGCAAAAAAAAAAAAGAAAGAAAGAAAGAAAGAAAGAAATGTTGTTACATTTAAATACACTTCAGGCAGCTTTTTTGTTTTGCTGTTTTAAAAGGAACATGCCAGCCAGCGTGTTCCTCACAAACTTCTTGGCATCTTTCTTTTCACATGCTCTTTTTCCCTCAGCCCAGTCTGCAGTCAAATTCCTCCAGAGGGCCTGCTGTAAACAATGATTTTGGGAGCGGTTGTGTGTGTTCTTTGCAGTGAAAACCCGCCTTGTTTTCTGTTGCTAGGCAACCCCCTTCCAGCTGCCATTGAAGAAATGCGCGGTGGTGGGAAATGGTGGGATTCTGAAGAAGAGTGGCTGTGGCCGTCAAATAGATGAAGCAAATTTTGTCATGCGGTAAGAGAGAGCACCCACAGCGCGGCCTCTGCCTTCTCTCCTTTTCCCCACCCCTCCCGCGAGCCCCGGGCCCTTTCAGAAGCAGTCACTGTGATGAATGGGTTGTAGCCCTGCTCCTTGGCTTCCTTTTGAGCTCAGATACAAGGGAGTCTAGGAGAGGAGTAAGGGGAGAGAGGGAACGTGCCCCCAGCAAGTACAAAGCCCAGAAGGCACCGATGGAACAGAGATACCCACTCTGCTGCGAGTAAAGGCAGCAGGGAAAAGTGAAAAAGTTCCGACCTTAGTGTAGATAGTACAGTCAGGTGATTAAAACTTCTCAAATTGTTCTTTTGTTAAGGCTAACTCTGCATAAATAAACATGTTAATGTATTCATTTTATTCTGCACCGTGTTCCTCTTAGTTTTTCACAAAAGCACCTGTAAGTAGCGAATGGGATCTGAAGAGGGATTTGATCTGTGCATGACTAAGAAAACCGGAAAGGAGGAGCAGCGGTGGTAAAATTCAAACAAGGAGGACACTCTTGGTCCAAGGACTGAGCGAGTGCCGATGTGCACAGTGAAAACTGCAGGTCCCTGCAGGGCATGTAAAGGAATGGCCAAGACAGGTCCAGCCAAGGGTAGAGACCATCAGATTGTATGGGCACCAACCTGCATTGTTGGGTGATTTTTGACCTGACATGCTTAGCAGCCAGGTATAGAAGCAGAGGCAGCTAATAACTGGAAGAATGCAGGTTTGAGATTATCTGGGTGAGAGGCAAAGAGGACAGGGAATGACAACATGGAGACTTTTGGCTAGAGACAGTGTAGAGTAACACACCTTGAAGTCTGGGCTGGATGGGAAGAAGGGTCTGAGGCAAGCATGAAGAGGCCAAATAATGGGGTCATTCAGAGCCAGCAGGGAGCTGCTGGCTCCTGACTCCTGGCTGTGAGTGAGAGAGAAGTGGAATAATAATAAGAAGAAGCTAAAGTCAAAGAATAGCCTATAGAGGATAAGATTTCAGAGTTTAATTTTTTTCCCCTATTTTAGTTGCCCAGCTGATTTCTTTCTGTTTTTAGTAGAGATGGGGTCTCACTCTTGCTGAGGCTGGTCTCGAACTCCTGAGCTCAAGCAATCCTCCTGCCTTGGCCTCCCTGAGTGCAAGGAATACAGGCCTGAGCCACGAAAAATTAGCTGGGCATGGTGGCACAGGTCTGTTGTCCCAGCTACTTGGGAGGCTGAGGCAGGAGGATCGCTTGAGCCCAGGAGTTTGAGGTTGCAGTGAGCTAGGCTGATGCCATGGCACTCTAGCCCGGGAGACAGAACGAGAATGTCTCAAAAAAAAAAAAAAAAAGAGAGAAAGATTTTAGAGTTTAGCTTATTTAGGGATGAGCATATATGTGGTAGAAATGGAAATGTTTATTTTTCGGGAAGTAAAAGAACTTTGCAGGTAGACTCTGGAGGGACCCTAAGGTCTTTCAGGTGGACCCTAAAGTCTCACTGAAGTGGGAATGTCTATGAGCCAGGTGTCAAAAGATTCCTTGGCTGGAAAGGCAGAACAGTGCAGCAACGCAGAGGGCAGAAAACTAGCAAAGGAGGGACGGAGATTATGCGTTCGTGTTTATTTTTAAGGATCCATAAGTATCAGTCTAGGAGTGCCAAAGGCAGCCAAGAGAACACTAAGCCTTCCCTGAGCCCCGAGGCAAGTGGGGTCGGGAAGAATAAAGGCTGTTTGTGAGAGGGTTTCAGGTGAAGCCCTGGACTTGGGGGAGGGCCAAGTTCCCTCTCCGAGCATGCGGGCTGGACTGCTTGATAGACATTTTATTTCACTTTGGTGAAGCCTGCAGCAGACTGGGGAGATCCCACTCTATCTCCCTTTCCTTCCTGGAGGTTCCCTAGCGTAGTTTTTCCAGCACAGGACAGTGTTTTCCTCTCCGTTGCATTGTTTTTCTTTTTGGCAACATACACGAACAATTGGAAAATTAAAGAAAATAATAAAAATAAAAATGTAGTTTTCTGAATTTCAGTCATTGCAGCATGTGTTTACTGAGTGCCCACCACACATTGGGCCTTAAGCTGGGTCCCCAAATGGTGTGTTGAACAATTCTGTCGTGGACTCGAATCCAGGAGATGCGCTTGCTCTGACAGGAGGTGGGTGGTGGGTGGGATTCAGATGCACTGGAGCCTCTCGAGAGAGGTGGCGTCCTTTCTCTGTCCCACCCCGGGCATAGAAACAACCTATTCCAAGCTCTTATGTGGCAAAGACAGCAAGTGCTGCTGCTGCAGTGTCGTGAACAAGGAGGAGAATGGCGTGAGATGGAGCCAGAGGGGTATTTAAGGCGCATAGGAGAGGCTAAAGTCACCCACGGAGTGTGGATAGATGAGAAGAGGTCTGGGCCACTTTCAGGCATCCACTCCAGTGTTTTGGCATTAGGTGAGGAACCCGGAAAGACACAGAATTAGAAGGACACACTCTTGACTAGGTCTGCCACCTGCAGCCACCTGTTTGACCCTGGCTGGGGCTCAGCTTGCTGACCTGTGTGAGGAGGTGGGAGTAGATGATTCCTCAGGCTTTTCCACTGTGGCAGTTCAGATTCCATCTGTGATAGTAGGCAACTATCTGGTTGTAACAGTTTATGTCATTTAGTTTAAATTTTCAAATTGCTTTTGTGTGTAAGTTGATTTGCTTTCTTGAAAAACCATATAGGAAAAAAATATGAATAGATAATATCAAACTCACAGATTCAGGGACATTCAGTGATTTCAAGTGGCCTTCATGCAGAGTAGAAGGAGTCAGTACAATAGATGTATTTTTATATCATTCCTGAGTGTGTATGTGTGTGTGCCATTACATTTAGGAAGACGGATATTTTAAACGTAAAACTTTAAACTAGTGAAGACGACTAGGCCTAAGCACCTTAGAGGGTTATATGTAGTGGGCCCACATTTATCACAAATAAACAAGACCGAGTTGGCCTTATACGCAATCTGGTTCAAGTTCAGAAGTAAGGAATGCCCAGAACAACATTAAGCATGATGTTCACAGACTATGAGAGAAGTGAAGATTGAAAAGAATTCAGAGAAGGTAGCATCATAACTAAAGCTATGTATGCATGTGCCCGGGGTTTAATTTCAACAACAGTGCCATTTTCATAACACATTTGAATTTTTAAAAAGCTTTATTTATGGTTTACAATATGGGAGTAATACATGTTGATAAATGATTTTAAAATTATTTGACCATTTACAGATCTATTTGTAAATGATTGCTCAATAGACATTTTTGGAGCACCCTTAGAATATTGAGATAATATCACGTATTCAAAATTAAACATTTAGTGAGTAAATGTAGATTAGAAGGCACATGGTATGTCTGATCCTAGATGATAAGGTGCATGGACGGATGTAGTGAGAGAGGACATCCAAAAATAGTCTGCCTGTATACGGTGAAGTACCATATAACAGTTCAAAATGTCTTCTAGGACTAGGACTAGGATGTAACAATTCCATAATTTTCTTTGCTCAGATAGTTTCAAACATGTCTTCCAGTCCTAAAAATCAATTTCTCATTTTTCAAAGTAAACATTTGCTCTGTAACCAAAAGCAACACTTTAAAAAAAATAATATTGTTGCATTCAATTTATCTGGAAGGTCTGCCAAACAATTCACAGTGATTGCATCTTGGAGAGGAACTGGGTGGCTCAAAGATATAAGTGAGGCACCAACAAAATTTTGGTGCCTTTTTGAATTTATGCTCAAATGCATGTTTTGCATACTCAAATATACACATTTTTAATTTTATGAATTTTTAGTTTAAATAATCCTCTCTACCAAGCCCATTCCCCACCCACTTCCACTCCCCAATTCAAAGTATTCATTTCTCATCAATTCTGTGATCAGGTCTCTTTTAGACTTATGAGCACAGTTACTAAGACACTTTAGCCATTCATATCTGTCAATTGTGCTAACAAGCGATAACGCAAAGTTTGAAACACTTTTACACAATTATGCCTTATTAGAAACAATTTGACTGTATGAAATGTGCCTTTTATGTTAATCTGTGTAATTATCAACTTAGTTGAGGAGCTAAAATTATGGTGTGCTTTTCCTGAGAGAAGAGATATAGGAAAGTGCCACAGATACTTGCACTTGACAAGAAAGTTTCTGCAAAAAAACTTAAGACAGATATTTACACCAAAATGTACTGTCATTATTTTCCAGAAATGCATTAAAATGCATATAAAATATTATCTTTATTTCATATACAATGCATATAAAATATTATCTTTGTGGTTTTAAACATTTCTCTCTGTTATAGGATATAATCAGTTCCTACGAATTTTTCTTATGCTGTTACTCCGTGGCAGAAAGTGTGCAGAGACCCAGACATATGGGCCAGGGAACACACAGAAAACAAAGTATTTACTCATGAAAACCAACTCGTTCTGTTTAATCATGACAAAACAGGTTGACAACACTCCCCAGCAATATTCAGAGTTTACAGTTTTAGTACAACACAGTTGATTCCCACGTTTCCAAGGGCAATCAAGATCAAAGCGTCTTTAAGAGAAAAGCGTCCCAATCTTAGTCTGTGTTTTATCTTCAAAGAAGTCATCTTCATCTTTGCAAAGATCAGTTAAATTGCAAGACCACAGTCGGTCACCATAGCCGGATGAGCCTGATTGTTCATGAATAAGCTCACTGCCTCGTGAGAATCCTCGGGAAAACACATGGGCCTGGGGTGACCACTAGACTGTAGATGCCTCAGGAGCAGGCTCTGGGACCTGGGCACTCCCGAGTCCTCCACAAAGCCCACTGTGTTTGCTCTCAATGGGCGATCAGCAAAAGCCACGGCCTGGCTGCCTGACCTGTGGGTTTCTGCCAGAAGAAGCAGTATCTCATTACCAAAGAGCAGAGGGAAGAAAGATTATAAATCAACTGAGACAAATTTCTGCCTAGGACACCCTGGTGTGGTGAGAGTCACAGGGTAAATTCGAGACAAAATCAGGAAACTTGAGCTGATCAGCTGAGCGGGCGCGTGGATAAATCCATTTCCTGGGGGAAATTTGTAGGGAAAGCTTAGTAGTTAGGGGCCTCATAGAGACCTTAATATTTGTAAGCTATCTTTACCTACAAATAAATGATGCTTTGGTGTGCTGAAGTAATAAGAAGTTAGGGCTACCCCGATGTGGTATGGGTCAAGTTAGGGATATGAGTGGAAAGGAGACATTAGGACACAGTAATAAACCTAATGGAAACTATAGGCTCATTTGGGGTTTTCATAGATAATAAATGTATATTAATTATACTTGTATGATATTTCTGATTTGTGATAATTTTGAGGTTTTACTTTGTGTGAGACATCAAGGTTACAGACTTTTATACATTACTTCTTTTAGTCCTTAGAATTCAATAAAAGAGAAAAATATCGTTATCCTCATTTCGTATAATGGGGAAACTGAGGCCAAGCAAATGAATTAGTTGTCTAATGACCCGCAGGCAGAAAGCTATGGGATTTGGATTTGCAATGGCAGTATTTTCCGTTGTAAACAGTCATAAGACATTATGGCCAAGGAAAGCAACTGCAGCAGGGTCGTGTTTTAGAGGTGGGATTGGCTGGTTATTTCCACTGTCGGAAAAACATCACCTGCACTCTTTCACTTGGCTGAACTGGGATGGTGGGGAATCATTGCACTTCTTTGGATGACAAATCATTATGTCTTCACGGGTAATCAGCCTATGCTTTGGCCGTGTATACAAAAGTCAGACACACATTGATTTAGGTGAATAATACATTGCTATGAATGTACTATTATAATTTAGATTTGGGGCGGGGGAAATATGAAAAACACGAGCAAATATATTAATTCCTTCCTGTCTCTTAAGGTTTATGGGTATGCAGGGAATACTTAGGCTCTGTGTCCCACACTCTACTGAGTCTAATGTCAAGTCTAATATTCCCCATCCTACCATCTCAAAAATATTTCGAATGGAGTAAAAACATTTTAGCTACTGTCTCTTTCCTTTCATAGATCATTGACCTCTCTAGGCTGACATTTTCTTTCTTCTAAAACAGGACTAGTTTTTGTGACAGCATTTTGAAGATGCTGGTGGTTAATTAGTCATCTAATATCTATTAAAAGGGAGAGATGGTAAAAACAGTTATTTGTGAATTGAGCTAGAATGACTAAAGTTCCTATTTGTGTCATTATAACCGACAATTTAAAAGTATGTAAATAATTCTAAAGCGTTTCTTCTTGTTTCTGTAGATGCAACCTTCCTCCTTTGTCAAGTGAATACACTAAAGATGTTGGATCCAAAAGTCATTTAGTGACAGCGAATCCCAGCATAATTCGGCAAAGGTAAGAGTGTATGATTTCTGTTTGTAAGGAACTAGGAGGAAGGCTTTTGAAGTATTTAGTATCTCAGAGGCAGTAAGCATAGTTCAGTTTGGGAAAGAAAGAGGAAAACCATCTGGACTGGCAGGAAGGATGGAGGGGAATTGTAAATAAACGAGGTAGAATTAAGGGAATCCAAACAAAATTTTATATTTCCTCTGGGATTCTGTTTCTTGCCTTTAGAGATGATAGAAATAACATGAGAACCAATTATTTTGCTCAAAGAACAGGGCAGTATTCTTACTCATTGCTACTACTTCCCAGTTTATTGGCTTCAGCCTCAATTTGTTGACTGGCAACTATGAGCCAAATTAATATCAAGGATAAAAACAAAGAAATGACCAATGTACTGTACATACATGAGTCAAAATAGCAATATTGTCAGAATGTACAAGAGTGTGTGGTTATACTATGTTATATTCAATCAGATATGGGAAAGCAGATGGAAAATTCTTGTTTCAGTATCAATTCCAGAAATCTTGGAATTCCAAACAATTCCAATCTTGGAAGCTGCTATGGTAGCTTCTGGGGGGTCAGTATCTGGCTAATGAAGCCTATCAGTGAGCCATCAACTATTTCTCCAAAGTCTGTTCATTGTAGAGAAGGAGTCAGTCTCTGAGGAAACAGGGATCAGCGTTGTTTTTAGACCCTCCTATGGACCTAGCAATCAGGAGTGAAATATCCAGATGTTCTGGGTCCAGACACTTGTCATCTAAGCAAGTCCTATCCAGCTGAACAGCGTGTGTGTGTCACTTTATACATAATGTAGCACTACTTGTTTTGCTTCATAAGTAAAGTGTTCCCACAAAATAGATAACTAGAAATGCAATCAAACAATTTTTAATTTTGAGAGATACTGTGAAACTACCTTCCCAAAATATACAGTTTACTTTCTCTTTGGTAATGGATAAGATTGCCTGTTTCCTCATATCAAAAGCAACATTATGCATTGTTAATCTTTTAAGTTTTCATGAGTATGTTGAGTGAAAAATGATACATTATTTTTTACTAAATTTGCATTTTTTCTGAATGTAAGAAGGGCCGAGTGGGTACTGATTATTAGTGTTTCTTCTGTGCATTGTCTCTGTATTTTTTGTTTATTTTTTGCTTTCATTTAAAGAATATTTTTCTGCTGATTTATAGGAACTGTTTATATTAGGGATATTAGGTCTTTTTTTCCTATATATGTAGCAAATATTTTTTTTCTAGTCTGTCACATATATTTTAACTTTCATCCTACTAGAGTTTAAATTTTTTTTATACACAGAGATTTGTTAGTCTTTTCTTTTATGGCTTCTTTTATAAAAACAAACTTTCTTTGGGCCATCTTCCTTAATTACTCTCCCCCTCCTCCTCTATCAAAAATATCTTGTATTTGTCTAGTGCATTTATAGTTTTATATTTATATTTAAGAAATGTAATCTATGTGAAAGTATTTATTTTTTATTTTTATAATAATAATTTTATTGTTTTTCAACAAAAATATATGTTCATTATAAGAAATTAAGCAGAAGAGACAAGTACAAAGAAGAGGAACACTCACTGAAATATTTTCTTTGATTAATTAAAAGTTTTTAAAATACTTACAGATTCACGGGAAATTGCAAAAACAAAACAAAACACAAGAAGGTCCCATGTACTCTTTACCCAGTTGCCCCCAAAGGTTACCTCTTTCATAAACATAGTGTAGTATTTTGACTGTTATTTTGATTTGGGAATAAAATAACTTCTAAGAAGGAACACATGTTTCTGTGAAGAGGAATGAAACATTCAGGGTATTATATCTAGGAGCAGAAGATTCTGTTTTTATACCCAAATATACAGAGTTGGTGTAAGGTTTAAAATGAAATGTGAAAAGGAATATTTAGAGCAAGATTGAGAACAAGATGTTGGGGGGGGAAGGAGGGAACGAGGAAGAGAAAGAGATTGTTTTTTTGAGGAACAAAATATAACTACAAATGGACCAAGGACAGGGTCAGACGTTAAATATTGAAGAGGAAAGTGAACCTGTCTTTGGTTAAGACTTAAGTTCAATATGAAGAAAAATTTATGGACAAGCAAGAATCATTATTATAAATACTGGTAAGCATTTATTTAACATTTCTATGTGCCAGGTTCTGTGTGCTTTATATGCATTGCCACATTTAATCCTCAAAACAATCCTCTAGGTAGAAACTATTTTAGTTTATGTATTTTCCAGAAGAAGAAGCCTGTGATGTTGTAAGTTGCAGAAACTGCTCATACTCGCAGCTGCTAATAAGTGGTCTGGGACTTTACCCAGACCTCTCTTATTCCAACACCCATGGTCTTAATCTTTGACCATCTCAGAAAGGAAAAACTCAAGCCATTTTTTCCTCTCCTCTTGCACCACAACAACAATGGAAACAGAAGACTTTGGTGACCAGATATGTGTAGATTTCTCCCTACACACCAAGCAAGCAACCGGTTCTACAATGGACACCAGCTGGGTGTCCTCCAGTTCAGTTCTGATACATCTACCTGGAGACAGTGTCAGATCCCGCAGGGTGAGGGCTCAGTCCCATAAGAATAGACACAGCCACAGGTCCAGGCCACTGAAACTTATGACTGACTGGCTTCGAGTTGGGGATCCTATGACTCCCTCTTTGGAGTTGATTAATTTGCTAGAGAGGCTCATAGAACTCAGGGAAACACTTAACATTTACTGGTTTATTATAAAGGATATTACAAAGGATGCAGATGAAGAGATGCATTTGCCAAGGCATGGGGAAGGGGTATGCATGGAGCTTCCGTGCCCTGCCTGGGTGCAGCACACTCCAGAAACCTCAGCTATATGGAAGCTCTTTGAACCCAGTCCTTTCAGGTTGTTATGGAGGCTTCGTTATATAGGCATGAAAACCACCGGCCATTGGTGATCAACTCAACCTTCAGCCTCCCTCCCTTCCCCGGAGGTCTGAGGGATGGGGCTGGAAGCACCAACTCGCTAATCCTTCCTTAGTCTTTCTGGTGACCAGCCCCATGCTAGAGCTACCTTGGGACTGCCAGCCATTGATCAATCATTATCATACAAAAACATGTCACTGTGGAGTTTCTAAGGATTTTAGGAATTTGTATACTAGGAAATGGGTCCAAAACAAATAGATATTTCACAATATCACAGTCCACCGCCAGTCTTTGGACCTGTATCCCTTGCAGTAGGACATACAACTCAAAAGATGCTGCCACATTAGTAGGATCTCATTTAATCATTAATAATTAGTCTGTCGTATTGCATGGATATCTCCCAGGGAGACCCCTCAGGTTTGCGGGCTTCCATTCAATCTTGTTAGGGTCGAAAAGCAAGAGTAGAATCAGGAAACATATAATTTCACCCCTTTGGGCATCTGGTATAATTGTGCTGAGAGATAATATTCTCTTACGCCAAGCCTCTCTGGAGGTGTTAATACAATGTTGGATCTCCCTCATTGCAAAACCAACTTATTCATTTCTTTACCCTCAGCTATTATTTCTACTTTTCTCCATTTGTTTCTTACTTTTACCCAAACGTTTTTAGCTTTGGAAGGGATGTTAGACACAGCCATTGTGCTGGTCCAGATTGCTGGCAACAGTACTTGTCTAGCAGGTGCCTACCCCAATCCACTCCTACTCATAAAGGGTGAAGGTACATAGGTACACAACCAGGGGGCTGTCCCGGCCATCAGAAAACATAGTGGCATGTTCTGTTAGCCCTAACTTTGCCAGATGGGGTGAAGGAACAATCCACCCTATTATCAGGCTTTCAGGAATTCTGACATAGAGGTTTAAAGACGTAGCTCTTGCTTAGGAACCATCTCTGCTTCTAGCACCAGCATCCCCTCCCAGCACCCCTTCCCCAGACACCCCAGAAGGGTGGAGGAATCTATCCAGTGGGGACCCTCCCTTACCCCTCTCGTGTTGAGTGTGAGAACACACTCATGAAGGCATGTGAGCCTTCATGCCTTTATCTCCCCCTGTTTTAGATAGCAGATGGTTCAACTACCCATTCTAATTTTCTGTTAAACCATTTCTCTGAGGATGGTATATAACATGATATGTCTGTTTGACGTGGCATTTCTTTGTCCACTGTTGGATGTTATGGGCATCCCTTGGTCTGAAGAAATGTAATCCGGAGGTACCAATTGGTACAGTATCTTCTGCTTTAATATTTTAATAGGGTTTTGGGTATTGGTCTCTACCAGCAGGTATGTAATGCCCAGTTTGGAATAAGTATCTATTCCAGTCAGGAGCCGTTTATGGACCCCCCCCCAGGGCTACTGGTGTTGGTCCAGTGTAATCCCTTTGCCCTCTGTGCTATGTTCGGGGCCCTCTCCCCCGGGATCTTACCCATAACCATTTTGAAGTCTCTCTCTCTCTCTCTCTCTCTCTCTCTCTCTCTCTCTCTCTCTCTCTCTCTCTCTCTCGTTGACAGACAGAGCAGTTCTTGTTGGTGTTTTGTGCCGCAAAGGGCACAAGAAGAACAGGTCTAGATTCAGCACATCTCTGCGTGGCTGAAGATCCCCCAAGTCCATTCATTTTGTGGACCTTTTAAGGTTGGGGGTGCTAGTGAAGGGGTCCCATTGCCCACTACCACCACCAATCTGTTGCACCAGCCCCATCAATGTCTGCCATGTCCATCCCGTGTTTCAATAACCGTCTAAAGATTTCCACCCGGCTGAGATGAGTCCCATGACTCTCCCCTTTGTCTCTCCCCGTTTTCTTTTTAATCACTTTGATGTCCTTGGTATCAGTGAGAACCCTGTGTGGAGGTTGAGACAGCAAGTCAGATAAGACTTCTCGAACTGTTGTTTGATTTTGTAGGAGCAACATCACATGGGGCACCCACGAATAAGGGGATCCCTTATCACCATAACCTGGGTAATGGGCACATGTAGTGGGCGACTGTCCCGGTCGTCGTAAAGCCAGTCTCACGTGGCTTGCCTATGGAGCATATCAGCTGCTTTGTCTGGGGTGCTCCACTTGACACTTATTGGGGGAGATAAGCAGTCCCACTTCTCTGGGTAAACAGACAGTGGCTTTTATCCAATCCTCCAGCCTGGCTGTTCATTTGGGAATAACCTCCTGTGTGTCTGGATCACGTATAGCCATCTGCGATTGCTCAGTGGTGAACTGTGGGTCCTACATCAACCCAGACACGATCCTCCACTTTGCAGCTTTTAAACTCCAAAACACTGCTCCTGCCTTAGTTACTCTCACAGTCTGTTTTAGCAAAGGTTCTTCAGAGAGCGCATGTGATACCAGTCCACAAAATGAGACAAATTCCTTCACACCATATCCTATAGTTCCAATGGTTTATTGGTTTCACTCTTCCCTCACATTGACTGCCTTCTTGGTGACCAGAGTTCACAGAGGTACTTTCTGTTGTCTAGGCATAATTTCCCCTTTGTGGGTGACTTTGAGGCCAGTGGTCTGAGCTCAGACAGACCAAAAACTGAGCTTGGTCCAGCCTCAAGGCCTGACCCAGCACTCTCTTTTACTTTCATTTTAGCTATTAAATACAGCAATAATGACAGGATCTTGCGTTTAGAATGTTTTTTTATTATATTGGATTTCCTTGTGTGTCCACTGAGCCAGCTGCTCAGGAGTGGGGTCTGCCACCATCTCTGAATTCCATTGGTAACTTTTACCTTTAGTAACTGAACAATAGCACCGCTGCAGTTTTATACCATGGGTGACCACGTGGGCACCCAGGAACCAAAGGTTCCTCATCCCCTACCCTTTTATCCTTTCTCTTCCCAAACCACGTGTGTCCGTGAGCCAGGGCTGCTCTAGCAAATCCAGTGCACTGACACTAGTTGTGAGTCAGTGGGAAAAACCACTTACTCGAAGTGTGTTTTTCCATTGCTCCTACACCACCACCACATCAACACAGACGACTCGTGTGACCAAACGTGTGGGGGTTTCTTCCCACACACCAAGCAAGCAATCGGTTCTGTGGTGGACACCAGCTTGGTGTCCCCTCATTCAATTCTGACACTATCTACCTAGAGATCCCGCAGACTGAGGACTCAGTTCCACAGGATAGCCCTTCTCTTCCCACCAGTTGGAAGTCTGGGCCCCTGGAACTTCTGAGAACTCAGCTGCAAGTCGGAGTTCCCATGAAACCCTTTTCAGGTTTGATTAATTGCTAGAGCAGCTCACAGAACTCAGGGAAACACATTTACTGGTTTATTATAAAGGATATCACAAAGAATACAGAAGAAAGAGATGCATAGGGCAAGGTATGGGGCAAGGGGCATGGAGAACTCTCCAGTAACCTTCACATGTTCAGCTATCCAGGAGTTCCCAAACTCTGTCCTCTCAGGTTTTTGTAGAGGCTTCAGTGAGTAGGCATAATTGATTAAACCATTGGCCAGTGGCCACTGGTGATCAACTTAACTATCAGCTCCTTTCTCCTCACCCACAGCCACGGATTGGGAACTGAAAGTCCTAGCCCTCTAATCCTGCCTTAGTCTTTCAGGTGACCAGCCCCCATGCTGAAGCTACCTAGGGGCTGCCAATCATCAATCAGTCATTAGTGCACAAAAAGATGTCACTATGTACTATGGGGTTTCTAAAAAGTTTAGGAGTTATATGCTAGGAAACAGAGGTCAGAGACCAAACATATATTCTACAATATCACACCGTCACACCCTCTGATCTTCTCAGGTGATCCATGTATTACACAAAGAGACAGTAGAGTTTTCACAGGTGATAAATCATTCTGGAAAAGTGAAAGTTTCTTTGTTTTGAAAAAGGTATACAGTGTAACAAAGTTTCTGTTCAAATCAACATGCCTACACCAATTCCTTTCATGAAATAAGAAAAATAATTTTATTTGCACTAGAAATGAAACTTTTTTGAATTTCCATTTCACTGTAGAAGGCAATTAGCATCAAATAATGTGATATAGTTGGTAATTAAAGAAGAAAGCAAGTGTTCTATGGAAAAAATTATGAAATTTTATTGAGAGACATTTTAGACATCCTGGTTAGATGTACTATGATTGGAAGACTCAGTATTATAAAGGCATTAGGTCTCCCCAGGCCAACCCATAGATTCATTGAAATTCCAATAGAAACCCTAACAGTGCATGCATGTGTTTGTGTGTGTGAAACTTGATAAGTAGATTTTAAAAGTTATGTAGAAATGCAAAGAGTCAAGAATGGCAAAGAATCTCTTGAAGAAAAAATGATTGGAAGGGTTGCTGTATCAGATGTTAAGATATTATAAAACTATTATAATTAAGGTATTGTGGCTCTGGTGCAGGGATAAACCAATTGGCTGGTGAAACAGAATAGGATGCCCCCAAATACTAATTATTCCATATATAGATGTGTATATATACATATAAGATAGATGTCATATTGTAGATCAGTGAGAAAAGGATAAACTTTTCAAAAAACAATGTTGGGATAATTAGGTACCTATAGTGGAAAATGTTAAATTAGACCTCTACCTCATAACTTATCCCAAAATACATTTTCAGGTGGTTAAGACCTAACTTTTAAAAGAAAAACAAGCAAACTTGTAGAAGATTACATAGGCCTTGTGATTTCTTAATCAAAAACCAAACATTGAGAAAAGGTTGATAAGTTTGACTTTATTAAAAATGAGTAACTTTTATTCATAAAAAGACATGACAAAAAAATAGGGCAAATATAACCACATTGTAGAATAAGGCAATTAACAAAAGACTCATATACAGAGTATGTGAAGAACACCTTTATATGTAACTTAGAAAGAAATTGAGAAGAAAAACACAACCTTGTAGGAAAGCAAATCAAAGAGTTCAACTAGTACTTCAAAGAAGAATACATCCAGATAGCCAATAAACAAATGAAAATATGTTCTACCTCATTCAGGAAAATGCAAATGAAAACCCTAATGAAACACATGCCTCTGTAATACCAGCTATTCAAGAGGTTAAGGTGGAGTGGGTCTCTTGAGCCCAGGGGTTCAAGTTCAGCCTTCACAGCATAGCAAGAGCCCATCTCTAAAACAAAGAAACAGGCAAGCAAACAAAAAGCCTAATGAGATATATCATTATGTCCATCAGATTGGCAAAAATATCACCAACCATTGGTTAGGCTATGGTGCAACACAAACTATCATATTAGTGTATATATAATATGTATTGGTTGGGGGTAAATATGGTTATAACTACTTTGAAATGCATTTTGATGCACATACCCTATGCTCTAGCAGTTCCATTCCTAGGTATATATCCCAGAGAAAAACATAATTAATTATAAAGGAGAAATGTATAATAATTATAGTAGCTAAAAACTGAAAATGCTTGAAAGTGCATCAGTGGTAGAATGAATAAATATTAATAAATTGGGATATGTTCACATGACAGAATGCTTTATAACAATGAACTATACACGCAAGAAAACAGATGCATTTTGCCAAGTGAATGTTGAGATAAAGAAGTGAGTCAAAAAATACAGTTATATTCCATATAAAGTTAAAAATAAGACCAATTAACAATAGGGTTTAGGGAAATTTACATAGGTAAGTAAAACTAAAGAACAGCAAGTGGTCACTTCTCAGAGTGGGAAGAGTGTTGGGTTCAGGTGTGGAATAATGGGAACATCTAGATTGCCAGATGTGATCTTTATCTTGACCTGACTGGTGTAACATGGATATACACTTTGTAATTATTCCTTAATATGTATACATATTTTACAACAAAGTAAGAAAAAGTATCCTAAGCAATTAATGACTATAAAACTTATACTTAATTTTAGAGGTTCTCATTTGTCTTTTTTAACAAAATTGAGTTTCAAAGATGTATACTAGAATATACGTTCTATATAAAAGGGATCTCAGTGTCATGAACATACGAATTGATAAGAAGAGTTGAATAGAAATACAGTTAAAACTTTATCAGCACCACTTTCAGTGATGTAAAGTTCTGTTTTGTTTTTGTTTTTGTTTTTTTGTTGTTGTTGAGACAGAGTCTCACTTTGTTGCCCAGGCTAGAGTGAGTGCCGTGGCATCAGCCTAGCTCACAGCAACCTCAATCTCCTGGGCTCAAGCGATCCTACTGCCTCAGCCTCCTGAGTGGCTGGGACTACAGGCATGTGCCACCATGCCTGGCTTATTTTTTCTATGTATATTAGTTGGCCAATTAACTTCTTTCTATTTATAGTCGAGACAGGGTCTCGCTCTTGCCCAGGCTTAAAGTTTTGTATTAAAATTGGAACACAGATAATGTTTTGACCCAAGAATGATCAACTTTTAATTTTATAGAAGGGATCAAACAGATATCAATCAAGTGCTGGAAGCTTTTGGTTAAATATAGCTTATAGTACATTCATAGCTGCTTCTCCGAAGTGGCTAGCAGTATATGAAATCAGGGTGGTTTAAAAAGTGCAAACACTTGTATATGAAAATTTAAATGTAAATGATAGTATTATTCTAGCATGGCACACTAAAATGGAAGAAATGAAATTGAAATGTGAAAGGCAGTATGTATTCCTATAGTAGAAGGTTATCTCATTTATATTAGATGTTTTATTCATATCTTATAGCCTTCTCTCAAAGCTGTGCAAACCCGACACATCAGCAGTTATCTTGCATTGCCATGTGACTAAAAATTAAATTCACTGGGCAAAGATGTGCAGTAGAAATGCTAAGTACGACTCATTTTCATAGCTGTCCTCCAAAACCTTGATTTTCATAAAAATATTCTATTGAGAGTTATTAGCACTGTGAGTTTGCATTATAAAATCCTCTCAGAAAATATCAGTAACAGCATAAAACAGGCTTGTGAAAAATTAAGTATAGGTATATATGAGAAGCACACATAATTATGATAACAAAAATAAAGTTAGAGAAGGAGATATTTGTTGTTGTATCTAAAAGACATTCTCAGTAAGCAGGAGTTTTGCCACATCCCAAGGAGCCTTTGTTTGGATATTTTATTTACAGTGCATTCTTCTTGACAGCACCCAGAATAAAAAGATTAGTTAGGGTGCCTGGGACATGAGATTAAAAAGGACTTTGCTGTCACTTTCATCCTCTGAATGCATTTTTATGGGCGAGGAGAAGAGAGGTTGTTTTAATATGGCAGCAGAATGGGTTGGATCTTTAAACCCATTGTTTCTGTCCTTTTTTCTTTCTTTGCCAGGTTTTATAGTTGGAAGGCAGACAGGATCCATACATGCAGTTACCCTTCATCAACATAACATCTCTAACTCATTGTTCTTCAAACATTTTTGTTCAAATGCCTTTTGAAATAATTTTTAAAAACCTATCATTTCCTTGATCATTTTTCATTTATCTAATTTTTTGGCATAGGTTAAGTTGTTGCTAAGTATGGATTTTCAGGACTTTATATATTATGTGTTTGCTTTAAATATATATTGTCAAAATCTCAGAAGTGTGGATTTAGCTCTTTTGAGGGTACATGTCCTCATGGCAAAGTCAGTGCTCTTTGTCAAATTTATTTATTATGTTAACTTTCTATTGGAAAAGGTGGACTGCCTTTTTCATTCGAATAAGTGTTACAATGTAATCTAATATAATCATCTTACTTCTGAAGTCTAATTATTAACCATATAAATAAAGTATGGGGAATTGCCAAGAGTTTGTCCACTGGATAAAATAAGGCACAGCCCCTTTCTATTTATTCTTAAGATATTTTTTCTTTTTATCAGAGGATATTCCCTCAGAAACTATGTATTTTGGAAATGTTTCTTTGTTTGGTGGCCTGGCAGTTTTTACCCTCTAGGGAAATGCATCATTATAATATTTCGAATAATAGGAGGTATGACTTTCTTTTATGAAGTGGAAAAATAAAAATTATAAAAGTAGAGTTTGGAAAGAGAGTTCTTTAGACTGTCATATTAGTCTTGAGCAAATAAATTTTAGAAAAGTGTACATATGGAAGTTGCAGATCTGGAAATTCATGAGGAGGAGGAAGATTAAAATGGGAGCCAACAAGTATTTCCTGAAATCTACTCTGGGACAGGAAATAGAAAGCAGACAGCAGACATACCCATGGTCTTGGCGTCCATGGAAGGGGCTTTTGTAAATTTCAGGGAACCTTTCCGAAGTTTATTAAAAAATTCCATGTATATGCATGTCTGTGTTTTTCTTCAGATTTTCCAAGGAATCCATTACTCAAAAAGGGTTTAAAATGTACTGGCTTAAACTGTGTCATTCTATGGCAACATAATGTAAAGTAGAGATTAGAGTTCTCAAAGCTTGTTTCTCAGTTTTTCAATAGAATTGAAAATTCAACAAGCTGTTTTGCCCATTAACAGGAGCTCATGGTATTACCAGGGACAATGTGTATTTGGGCAAATGACTATTAAAAGATAAAAACTGAAACTTAATTGATTGTCCTGTTATGATATTAGGAATTCTTTTTTGAACTTTGAGGCTAACCAGCTTGGGAAATGGTTACTATTTGTAGCTACTTAAAAATGAGCAGCAGTGTATGTGTGTTTCCATGTTGGCACAATAGAGAAATAGCATAGATGTGAGCAGCTTGAGGTCAAGACTCTTTTATTTGTAGTCTCAAGACCCAGCATGTTGTTTGGAACACAGGACATGCACAGTAAATGTTATGGAATGAATGAATAAGTGAACAAATACATTTAAAAATCTCCCCCAAACTGAATTTTGGTTTAAAATTGTCTATTAAAAGGAAATTTAATGATTTGGGGGAGTGTCAATTAGAATGCTCTTATGCATTTGAGCTGAGTTATGTAATAACAAATATTTCAAAATGGTACTAATAGAATGTTTAGCTGGGAACTTTGAGTAACTTTGGTTACTCTTTTCTAAAAAGTTGACATGAATTGGGAAACAAAAGCTTTTGGAATAAATGGAGTGAAATCATGGTGGAGTTAAAATTTGTTAATTTTAAAAGGTTAATTCGCTAGGAGGATTTGATATGAGACCCCTGTATTCATTTGAGGTTCCCAATATTGGGTATAACCTGAGTAATCTCTTCCTATACACGTGGAAGAGATTTTAGCCAACGGTTATTGCCTCTAATTTTATGAGAGGAAACTGGGAACATAGAGGTAATGGCAGGCAGAACAATTGTTTATGTTATTCATGTGCTTTTTTATTTTAAAGAATAATTTGAGCTTTGAGCAAGATAATGGTTCAAAAAGGTTATAACAATTTCTCTTTAAAATTGTGTATGACTCATGTCTCAACATGTGTTCCTAGAACTTCCACATCTCTCCTGCCGTTTGCTTGGCTTCTTTTTCTTTTTTGGCTAAACTGAGAGCAGCTTATCAGTGTTTGCGTTAAGGCTTAACAGTCATTGATAGCCGTTCATTCTAACATCTGCACCAATATAAGGGAATTAGAGGCAGATGTTAAAAGTAGAACTAAGATGGCAAATAAGAGACAGAAAAGAGATACCCCTAAAAGGATGCGAATCTGTGTAGTTTGTGTCTGAGGGGTGATATCACATAGTGGTAAAGAACATGGGTTTGGGCTTTGAACAGATTTGTTTTCAAATGCCAGTGCCCGTTCCAGTAGGTGCTTCTACTTACTAGCTATGTAATTTTAGTTCCTTAACTTCCCATCTACCAATTGAGAATAAAATTATTTACTTTGAGGATTGTTGAGAGACATTTACAAATAAGATAATGTAACTGCATCCAGTAGAAGCTATTCTGACTCATATCCAAAATAGCTACTCAGGAGGACTCTCCTGTTGCAATACATTTTGTACTTGGGTAAAACATATTTTTAATGTTTTAAATGTTTTAATGTTAAAACAATTTTTAACATATCTCCAAGGGTATCTGCACACCTCCCCCAATAAAAACACAAAATGCAAAACACAAAATCTGGGAACTAGCACCAGTCCAACCACTGTGAACTATAAAATCCAAATACCAAAACTTAGAACAAGAGATCAAGCCCTGGACTCACCATGTTAGTGTCATTCCATGTTAAGCCTGGAGAAGGAGCCTAATGTGGTCCCAACTCAGTAGTAGCCCCTGGCTTCCAACAGAAGTGAAAAAAATTTCTTCTGGAGGAAAATTCTTAGAATCCTCATATATTATGTTTAAACAAATATATGCTCATAAGAAAACATTCAAAATACTCACACACCATCAATAGTGAGACAAAAAGCATATATGTGTGTATATATCTAAATATGAAATCTTTATTGGAAAAAAAAGTGAAAAGCCAATAAGAGAATATCAAAATTAACTAGGTAGACTTGAACCAAATTGAAATGAAAAATATAATTGTTGAAATGGACAGAGATAAGATTAGACATAACTGAAGAGAGAATTGGTGAACTGAGAGAACAAATAATTTTCAAGATATGAGGGTATAAAAAAACTGAAAGCAAGACAAAGAAGCAAGGAGGATAGAATGAAAAGGATTACATTAATTGGGAATTGTGGGACTATGCAATAGAGAGAAGGGTTGAGACTTTTTCAGAACTCGTGAATAATGTAATCCAGAAATATAGGAAACACAAAGTATCAAACATGATCAATTAAATTTTAAAAAATGCAAACCTGGACAATTTTAGTGAAGCTGAACTAAAGATGATAAAAAACTTTTAAAAGCAGCCAGAAAGAAAAAGATCACCTGCAAATAATTATACTAAAAACTGACTTCCTCTAACAGTAAAAATGGAAGTCACAATGCAGTGAAAAAGTATCTTCTAAGTGCTGAGAAGAAACTGTAAACTGTGTACTCAGCAAACTGTTTTTCAATGGTTGTTTCAATAAATGCATGAGAGATTGTCACCAGTAAGACTTCACTCAGAGAAAATTTAAAGAATGTATCTCAGGAAAAAAGCATGTTACTTCTGAAAGAATATCTAGAATATCTATCTGCAAAGAAATTGCTAAGCATATATATAAACCTAAACAAACTTCATCTGTCTAAAATAATAATAATTATTATACAGGACCAACCTGTGAATTGTATGGTGAAAACAAAAGACACCTAAAATACTGGAAAATGACATCGCATAAGTTAGGAGGGGGAGATTAAAGTATTTTAAAGCTCTTGTTTTAGTTTATTGCTCTGTGACAAACGATCCTTTGTGGCTTAAACAACAACAACTTTAGTATCTTTCACTGTTTCTGTGGGTCAGGAATTCAGGAAGCACTAGGCTGAACAGATCTGACTCATAATCTCTCATTGGGTGGCTGGAGTTGGCATGGGCAGGGGTCAGAGCAACTGGTGCTGGCCAGACACCTCTTTTCTTTCATGTAGGCTCTCGGATTTCCATGTGGTCTCTTCTGGTGGACTAGGGTTGACACAGGAAAAGAACTTTCAATGCTGGGAGCCACTTGAAGTCTAAGTAGGTCCTTGGCTTCCCGAAAGAAATAATTAAGGAGCAAATTGACAGTATAAAGTGAAAGTGAGATTTATTTAGAAACTGTAGAAAGTCTACTTGACAGAGCAGAGGGAAGTTCTCCCTGAAGAAGAGAACTGCCCCCTTCGTTCCTATTGCCTTTCCATTTAAGCAATGGCTTCATTATAGGCTAACCAAGGGGAGGAATATTCATGACAAGGGTAGTGTTTCACCATCTTGGTTCTAACCAGTTGGTAGTTGCCCTGCGTCCATCCTGTTTTGCTCAGGGTAATTTGAAACTTTGTTTTGAGACTTCCTGACTCAGTTAGGCAATGCTTCAGCAATGCTCAAAGCAATGCCCAAAGCAGTACCTGCCAGTTTCTCAGTGTGGACTCCCATACAGCATGACAGCCTCTGGGCAGGTGGACTGTTTATGTAGTAGCTGGCTTTCCCCAAAGTTAGCATCCATAGAGAATAATCAGAAGTACATGGCATTTTGATAGCTTCACATAGGAAGTGACCTGGTGTCATTTTCATCATAGTCTCCTGGTTGTAGCAATCACAAAAGTCCCACCCACGTACTCGGGGGAAGAGTTTTAGCATAGATCCACCTCTTGTTCGGAGGAGTTTCAGAGTCACATTGTTAGAAGAGTAAGGATGATAGAAGGTTTGTCGTGGCTGTCTTTGGAAAATATAATCTGCATCTGTCTGCCTTTAGTTCACAACGATTTGTACCCCTCACATATTCAAAGTCAACTCAGTTCCTTCCTGAAGCCCCCCAAGACTTATTGCATTATATAGCATTAATTTAAAATCTTAGGATCTCCAAAAAGTTGAAAGAAGGAACAACAAAAACTAGAAAGGAAAAAAAAAAACCTAAAACCAAAAATACAACAGAGGGGGATCCAAAAAGCCAAAGTTGATAGTTTGAAAAATCTAATACAATTAACAGCCATGGGTAAAGTTGATAAATAAATTATTTAAAATAGACTTTTCATTATTTTTGTACTAATCCATTCTAAAAGCCAAGAAAAAACTCTAGCATATATATATATATATATATATATATATATATATACACATACACACACACACATATATGGATAATTTGAAAAAATGACACTCTCTAAACATAAAAATACATCAGTGATTTTTTTTAACTTATAATAATGTCCAGATTGATGGAACATTTACAATGATTTTATAGAATAATATTCATAAATAGTTTTAATAAATGTAAATGCTCATATTCTAATATTAAGTGGAAAATTACATGAATGCCTATGCTCCAAAATATAAAATTATACATATAGAAAATCTCTAAGGAAATCAATCGACGTTTTCCAAAGTTGCTGCAAAATTTTGTAATGGGAAAAAAAATCATTAGAAAAGCAGGTCTTGTTATTTTATAATTTCTCCTAGTTTTAACTGATTTTGACAATACAGCAGCCCTGTGAGCTGGTGGGGCAGACAGTGTGAATGAAGCCCCTATTTTATGTGTATGGGTTCCTGCCCTTCCAAATCTAAGTGAGATTAGCTTGAACCCCGAATTTTATGTACCGAATTCAGAGTCAGAACGTTCTCTGCCTCTTTCCGGTAGCATAGTCCTGGGAGCAACAGAAGTGAGCGTAACACCTGACACAGCAGTTTCTGGATAAACGTTTATTTGTTTCCTTCCTTTTTCTTTCCCTCTCTGAAGCTCTAATCCTCAGTGTTAAGTAGCAGATTGGATCCAATGGTACTCTAAAAGCATAATTAGTACATAATTGGTAAATAAATATTAGAATAGCCTAAGTTCTCATGGTTCTTTCCTGCAGGCCCACTTAGAGTGGGTTGCACCTTAGTGAAGAAACACTGGGGAGGATCCAGCAAAGGTACCAGGTTGAGAACCTTTACCCGGGATTGTTACTGACATGCAGTATATTAAGACCACTGGGCCGATAACTCACACCAGCTTTCTCCTTATCCACTCGCCCTCAGCCGTCTTTTTACTGTTTGTTCAGTTATACATTTTTCCTGATCCATAGGATGTAGGTGAGTTTCAATTTCAACGGAAGAAAAAATGTGCAGAGCGATTTCTGGAAGCCAGTAGGACAGCATTGGCTGTGTGATCTAAGATAAGTTGCCTTAACTACTCTCTGCACACAACGTGGTAGGAAAATGCTTGTAGGCACTTGACTTCAAATTCTGTTTTGAAAGTGTGCTATCTGTGTATGGAACTGTTTCTTATTCTCGTGATTGGGGAGAGCAGGGAGAGACTCAAGGGCCTGGTGTTGGTTCCAAAGTTGGATCTGAGTAATAGAAGAGTGTGGAATTGTTGGGATGAGCCCAGAGAGAGGCGATGGGGAAAGGAGAAGGTCTAAAGAAAGGAGAAGCAGTGAAGGAGCTGGAGAGAAAATCTTCGGGAGTCTCAGCCAGGTTGGCTGGAAACAAACTGAAATGTCTAAAATCAATTGTGTAAATTGTTTTCCAGAAAGTATGTATCCCTTTACCTTATTATTTCCCTTTACCTTTTTTGGCTCTTCATATTTCTAATATATCTATGCATTTTTATATATGGTATCAGTATGTGTATGTGCACCCGTGCGTGTGCGCGTGCGTGTGTGTGTGTGTGTGTGTGTCTGTGTGTGTGGTGTGTGTAAATGGACAGGACTGTGTTTCATCCATCTGCGACCATCATGGTTGTTCTGTGGATGATTCAGCAGAGGGGACAGAAAAGGACCTTGAAAATGTCACCCTCCTAGGGATTTTCAGATTGAAATCCTGGGAAATGCTACTTTTGTTATCATACTTGACTGCATGCCCCATGTAAAGACACCCTTTTGCTTCACAAAGATATTTTGTTACAGCCAAGGCATTTTTTTGCCCCAGCCTAAATGTGGGAGGAAAGCTTAAGTGTAAAGTGTGAAGCTGGCTAATTATCTTACAAACTCCATATGGGCCCAGAGCTTCTTTGAGCAAGATGGTGGGGGTCCATCTGTGAACAATTCCACTGCACAGAGTTGATTATGTATTCATTGATTTCAGATTGTTCAGCTATTAATGAAATCTCCTCATTATCCTCATGAAAAAAGATAAGACAGTAATAATTATTTGTATGCAGGTTGCTATTTCAATTGTCCCTGTGAAAATTACTTTATTGTTAGATTTATGTTTGTAATTAATTTTACTGGTGAATACAAACCATGTAGATGAAATAGACTGTAGTTTCAGAAATTGCTAATGGTATCGTATTTGATTATATATTGGTTAAAATAATATTCTTATCCAACAAAGTTTGGCTCTCCAACTTGAATTATGATAAGCACATGTCTCTATAAGTTTCTATTACTAAGTTGCTTTAATTTATTTAATAGATATTTTTTAAAAATCAGAGCTTTAGCATTTGTTGGATCTATAAATCATGATATGCATTTTTAACTTAAGTTTCTACTATTAGTCTTCATATGTGGATCTCTGGAATACACACACCTGCACACACATGACAATAACAGCAAAGGAGGAGAAGCATCTTAAAAATCAGAATCACAATGTAAATTGTTGAAAGGGGCAGAATGTAAATTGGTGAGACAGATACCGTATTTGATAAATATTATTGCAAGTACTAAGGTAGGGAAAGGCAGAAGAAAGGAAGGGATGTCCAAAAGATAAAATTACCATAATGTATTGATTATGAGCAGCACAATTTTTCATATTTCATCATGTATGAAACAGCTGCCTCTTACAGCCTCTGTCAACCATTTGGGGAGCTGAGGTGTAGCTGACGATGTAAGAACAAGGGTCTCCTTGGTCATCGCGGCTCCTGTGCTGTCATCTCAGTTGTCACGTGCATTGTTGGCACTGCACGTGTTGAGTTGATTAGCATTTGAAATATCTCCAAAAAGATTGAATATTTATCGTATATAAAGAAAGATGGAAACAGAGGAGTAGGCTGTAAATTTGATTTATAAGCAAATTATTTGATAGAAATAATGGAAGCAATTTTATATTTTCTTGTGAAGCAGCAAAATAAAAAGAAGAAGAAAATATCCACGAGTAGATGATGAGATGATGGTTTATTATAAGTAGTTACTAAGATGTGCGCAAAATGATTGTCTCTATGTCACATGCTAAACAATGCAAATGAAGGCAGGAAAAATTGCTCAGTTCCTTAGAATGGATGAAAGAGTTGCCGAAACAAGAAGAGACTAGTGCAGGACTATCCACAGCATTTTTATAAAAACATTGAGTCATAGTTTTATTGACAGCGTTATTTGTTTCTTTATTATTGGTAATTATGGTGGCATCTTAGATTTGACGAAATCTAATTTCTTCTAAGTAAACAATATCTGCCAATTCATCTGAAATAAAAATGATTACATAGAAAATAAAACAGGGACTGTTAAGATGCTTAAAAGAAAGAAATCAGTAAACGCTGCATAACAGGCACATGGAGAGGTGAGTAATGCAGGTATGAGCGTCATCCTGATTTTTCAGTGAAAACATTTGTGGCAGACAAGTTAAGTGATTTGCTCCCATCTGGTATTAAGTGGCAGATTGAGAACGGTCTTTGGACTGTCTTTTCTTTTCTTGGGAAGTAGCTGAACAGATACCATGTGGGGGTTTATTGCTTAGCCATGTTTCACTGGGAGAGAAGAGAAAAACTTCAAGAGGTCAGTAATGCATTTACCATTTAAAAGGGAGAGGGAGGATTCATTGAACTGAGATAATTAGGTGAAACTCTTAGGAAGGCAAGAAAGAAAAAAAAAAAAGGAGTGATTTATGACTTCCTACTCTCTATTTCAGAGATTCTGACAGTAACAGAAGATAGGAAAGGGTAAAAAAATACATGCTTAACAAATGTTAAGGAAACACCACAGTAAGCCACAAGATTGCTACTTTCACATGATGAACCAGCAGGAAAAAGACCGCAGGCTCCTACAAGTTAATACAGGGAAACTTTTTATTAAAGTGTAATTTACTATATCTCCTACTGCCAGTTGCTCTTTAAAGCTGTGTAGAAGCATTCCATCACACAATAATTGCTTGTAGTGGTAGCTTTAAACTAAACCCTACCCATTTCCCATCTGGATAAACAGTGATTACTCATTTCCGGGATAAATTGTGATTCCTCTCTTGTTACCAGGTTCTCTGCTTCTATTTTTATCATCCATCTTTTCACATGCAATTCTCACTGCCAAATTACCTTCTGATAGTTTGACTTCTCCAGGCCTTCTTCAAATTCTTGAAATTGCTTTCCTTCAAATAAGGCTGAGGCATCACCTTCTATTTCAAGCTGCTTTCCCAATGTGCTTTGCGGCAATGTCCTTCCACTGGGCCACCTCCTCTCCACCCTACCCCGGCCAGCCCCACTGGAGTTGACCTCTCTTGTCCTTTGGAGTGACTACAGAAGCTTCTGAGCTACCTTCTCTCCTTCGTGCCTTTTTATCCCCTTACTGTACTGTAAATATAGTTCAAACAAAACACTGCGTCGTGAGTCTAACAATAGAAGCTTAAAACTCCTTATTTACTGAGAAAGTATGCAAGAACTGCTAATTCATGCCTCCATATCTAACAAGATGGCTTCCTTCAGCTTTTAAAGGATACAAGTTTAGGAGACAAAAAAAATTAGACCAACTCCAAATGAAACGAATGGCTCCCAGTATTGGAATAGCTCTGTTTAACAATCCAAAGAGATGATGCGTAGTAGTTGGTGAGCTCTTTCATATGCTACTAAGGATTGATAGGCAGCCCCACAGCATTTCTCAAGTCCGTTCATTCTCCCACTTTCTAGATGACTCTACCATACGTTTTCATCTCTCAAACATCCAACTCCTCCTCCTCCTCTTCCTCCTCTTCTTCCTCCTCTTCCTCCTTCCAGGTAATAATCTTGCTTCCTACTTCCATGAGAACATAGAAATGATATGGAGAAAATATTTATGCCTGTACCCTCATATCAACCAAATCATCTCCATCTGTGACCATATTCTTAAATCACTGTGCACCTGGCTTCCCAATTCTTCCATTTTCCTCTACTCTGTGTTATGATACTGGAACCAGGAATCTATAAGTCACATGTCTCCATTGCCACCTGGTTTCCAACTGACTGTGGGAGGCTGGAGGGGGAAGAAGGGGTTTGCACTTTCTTGGTGGCATCTTGCAAGTTTCCTGTCTCCTTGTAGTTCCTATAACCACCACCCTAGCCATTATTCCTTTCTTATAGCAGCAGCTAAATTCAATTGGCAGTTTTTTCCAACACTTTAAACCAGTCAACACATACTTAAGAAATTCTTATTCTTTTTTGTTTTTTTTAACACTTTGGCATTTGTAAGACCACAATAACCCAGTCTGAGAATAAAGTCTGTTGCATTAGCAAAAAGTAGAAGAATTAGTCTGTCCTCGGCCATGCCAAGCTCCTATGCTGCTTCCTTACTCTTTCCGGGCATTTTCTTCCACATGGGCTGGTTTCTCTGCTTTGAATTTTTGTTTCAGCCTGTGGCCAAATAGAAAAAAAAAAAGAACATCTGTGATGCTCTTCAACTCAAGAAAAAAGAAAGACCTAGTACTTATTAATTTGATAAGATCACTTGCCTCTTACCTATCTTGGAGTGAAGGTGTTATGGGGTGGTGTAGGTAGAGCAATTGGAGTGTCAAGTCAGGAAGTCCAGCCGGGCATGGGTCTTTGGAAAACCACGTGTGGTATTTATTATATTTAAAGAAATGTCCCTAGTATTTTAAAGGTATATATTTAAAGAAACTTCCCTATTATTTTCACAACTCAATTACAAAAAGTCAAGCTCACCAACATATTTTTGGTTGTTTGGGATATGCGGATTTGTGATTTTTAGGGGAAGTCACACTTTCCTTGGGAAATGCATCAGAGTCAGGAGAAGCAGTGGCTCATGATATCTCGCTGTTTATGAAGTACGAATTTGGGTTAAAAAAATGTCTGGCAAACCCTGCTTTACAGTAACCCTTCCCTCATTTTGGTATCCCATCCCCCCATTCCCAGTGACATCATGTTCCTTGGTTACAGGAGCCCTGTCCCCCAGCAATGACTCAGATCTTCTCAACACAGTGTCTCCTTTTTGCTCTTTACAAGATGGTAAACTCATTTGATAAACGTCTTTGTTGACATATTAGTGGTTGACAGTTGGTTCATGTTTTACTCTTCTCTGTGTTTTTACATTTTAACTGGAACCACCTGGATGAAACGAGGTGCGTTAACAAAACAGAGCAATTCTTTAACTGGAGGAATCGCAGACACCTTGACTGTCCTGGGGATGGGGGTTGGAAAGGAATCTTTCATGTCCTTTACATCACACCCTTTGTACAGCTGGTTATTCCTAGAGCTGACCCTGCTACTGCAAGATTAATGATGACTTTTGGAGAGCTAACGGGAAACAGACTCTACTTTTCTGGATTGCAAAGCCCCCTAGAGGGCAGGGTTCACACAGTCTGCTGCTATCCTCCAAGACCAGAGGCTCTCATAAACTTGCCTTGTTCATGGGTGACATCTCACTCCAACAAATTCTGTAAAACAAAGGGATTGCATTTCTCAAATATTTGCTAGATATATAATAGTATATAATAACCTGTGCCTGACATCACTAAAATCCCAGAAGGCAGAGGTTACATAACACAAAATCTCATTAGATAGAAAAGTTTTCTGATTAGAATATTTGTGTAAGAGCTTGCAGTTATTATTTGTTCGAGCGGTTGTTATTAAATATTTTGAAACAGGGATTTAAAACCGTGGAAGATCGAAGCGAGTGGTTGTTAGTACTTAACATCACTTAACCTCTGCTGCACTTGACACAGTTGTTTCTGTATCCTTGAAATTCTTTTCTCCCTGTGTCTCAACACACCTCTCTTTCCTGTTTCTTGCTGTTAGCTTTCTTTGCTGGTTTTTCCTTCATCTGCCACCTTAATATTAGCGTGTCCCCCCAGTGTTGCCTCTCAGCTCTCTTTGTTTTTCTCATTATACTTGCCATCCCATGGGGGAAGATATCCATGGCCTTCACCCTTGGCCATAACTTCCACTAGTGCAGCTCCGTCTCAGGCCTTGATTTTGTCCTGTGCATCGGGCAGCTGTGTGTCTGCTGGCCAGCTCCATATAGAAGTCCCACAGGCACCTCACATTGAGTATGTCCCCAGTGTGAATCAGTTATCTGTCCCGCCAAACCATCCTTGCTCATGTGGTCCCCATCACCGTTATTAGCACCATCCACCCAGTTACTGAGGTGCACAACCTTTAAGTCATTCTTGTACCTCCTTGCTGTCATCATCCATATCTACTCACCTGCAAAACCCTGTCAATCTTGCTTTCACATTATCCATTAACCCTGTTACTCTCTTTATTTTTCATGGCATTGCCTTTGTGCAGGCTATACTACTCTGTCGCCAGAAATAGTGTCCTAAGATCTTCCTTTAATCCCTTGTTTTAAAAAACGGTGCAGATTTGTCTTTTAAAATCCAAAATTAATACTCTTCATTGGCTCCCCATTACCTATTGCATGGAATCTCAGGTCATCATCTCTCAACACTCCCTCCTGTTTGCCTCAAATTCCAGCATCACTGTTCGCTCTCTGAGGACCGAGCTTGCCGGTAGCTCCGCTCATGTGCAGCTCCAGCGTGGACTTTAGCCGACAGCCGCGATATGACTTTTTTAATTTTTCATTTATCAAAATAACATTGTGAACATTTAAAAATAACGTAATGAAAACATATATGTATATGTTACCTATTCTGATTTGCATTACAAGTAAAGCTGCCTGTAAAGTAAAACAAGCTTTCAGTGCTTTAAAGCTTTCTTCATCACACAAGAGCAAAACAGATTTGTCATCAATGCACAGCACAGACTATCGTGCGGACTCTGAGTGCCGGCTGTGGGCAGAGAGTCCTTCTCTGTATTGTCCCTTCCAAGGCTCAGCTCTCCAAAAGCAGCGACTTTGTCTTCTTCCTCTTTTTATTCTCAGTGTCTAGCAGAGTGTTTGACACAGAGTGAGTCTTCAGTATCTGGCTTAGTATGTATAATTCTGGTGAATAAAAGTTGTATAATTCCAACTTTTAAATGATATCATTATAAATAAATATGTAGACCAAAGGATTTTCAGGAGAACTAAAAAACAAGGATAAGAGAAAAATATCGTGCTAAAATCTGCAGGGAATTTCCACTAACTGCAGCAAAGAGGAGGTTGGGTTGAGAGTCATAATCCTAAACTAAGCCTGCTGAACCAGAATAGCACAGAAATCTGGGAAGAAGATAGGAAAAAACTGTGACTCAACCCCCACTCTATACACTGGCAAAGAGACACAAAAATTCCCAAAGCCATGTGAATTCTTTTCTTAGCCGGGTAGGGCCATGTCTTTTCCTCTCCTCCTCAGTTCTTCTCTTTCTTCATCCACTCGAAAACCATACTTCACAGCGTACAGTGCTGCCCCGGGTGGAGAGTGAAAAGCAGAGGCAGTAGCAGTTTGCAGGATGAGACGTGTAACAACTTCAGGAAAACATTCAAGAAGGAAAGATGAGAAGAGGAGCCCCTTAAGATAGTACCACTAAGGTGCAATTTTTGTCTGTGTCACTGAATGAAGACTTGAATTCTGCATGCTACTCTATAGCCATCAGACAACCTGCCAGTTGGAGTAGAAGATCTTCCCTTGGTTTAGCAGAAATTGTAGCTGAATGTTTGCAAGACACAAGAAACCAGGCTCAGGACTTTGCACTTCAGAATTCTTTATAAGTCTAGATCTAAGAAAGAAAATGTACAAGTACCTAAATGATTAGTAACTACAGATAAAAGGGTACCATGTACACCATTTTGAAGGCAAATAGGGTTCTGGGACAAGTTGTTTGCTTTTTTGTTGTTATTGTTCTTATTGGGTTTTTTTTCCCTGCTATTTAAGAAAAATAATAGAAAATATGTTTGGAATAAAGCACCCCTAAAACATTCTGCAACACAAAGCAAAGTGCCTTAAAAAGACTCAGAGGAGAAACACAACTAAAAGTGTGTTTTTAGAGGAAATAGAAGAAATTTCAGAGCCTTAGCTTGATGACTTAAGAATTGACCCATTAGGTGCAAGGAGAATGGAGGATGACCTGAAAGTAGAGATGAAAAGAGAGACGTGTGAGTGCAGTCAAAATTGCAAAGAAAGCAATAAATTCCACATTGGATGCTTCAGAGAGCAAAGATACAATGCAGAGAGTGAAGTCCATCATAGTTCAACTTTAAGAATGTAGAGAAAAAAATTCAAATATATGAACATAATGAGAAAAAGAAGAAAAAAAGGAAAGGAAATCCATCCTATAGAGGACAGGTTTCTGAAGAAGAATCAAGGAAGAATAATAAAATAAGTAATCATCAGACCTAGTAAGAAACAAAAATGTTTTAAGAACTAAAAAACTTTCCAGAGCCAAAAGAGGACCCCGAGTCCACACACAGAAGTACTTATCACATTCCAGGCAAAATTAATGAGAAAAGACTCATATTTAGACCTATTTTGACAAATTTTTACATTTCAAGGATAAAGGGGAAGACTCTATAAGCATTTAGTCAAAAAAGCATGATTTATCTGTTAAGGGGTAAGAATCTGGGTAGCTTCAGATTTCTCCATATCACTAAATTTCAGGGCAAATGCCACAGTAGGGATGGAGATTTGAAGGTCATGCTTCTTTATCTAGTCACCTTGTCATGTATACATAATATAAGGGCTCAGAAAGATTATTTCTCGAATACCCTTGGATTATTTGAATATAAAATATATACTTTGTATATACGTATTATGCATATGTACTACGAGCCAAATACTCAAACATAATAAATTTGCAGTTTAAGATATTGGTAGTAGAATTCAAAAGCAATAATAAATGTAGAGACTGAAACAGTGATGTGCTGCTACATGTATAAAAACCAGCTCTGGGGTTAGAGAGGAAAGCCTTGATTTGTAATGTTTGCTGATTTCTGTGGTCTAAGTACTGTCCACATGGCCAGTATTTTTTTCAACACAGCATTTTTTGAATTTCAAAATATTGCTGGGGTACAGATGTTTTTGGTTACATGTATTGATTTCACTATGCTTGAGTCAGGGTTATAAATGTGCCCATCACACCCAGATAGTGTTCATTGTACCTGTTAGGTAGGTTTTTACTCATCTCCTCCTCCCACTCCCTGCTGTTTCATTTCCACTGGATTTTATTTCCCCCTGGGCACATGCATGCTCATCAGTTAGTTACAATTTAATAGCAAATACATGTGGTGTTTGTTTTTCCTTTCCATAGATACTTCACTTAGTATAGTGGTCTCCAGTTCCATTCAAATTGTTTCAAAAGACCTTAATTCATCCTTCTTCATGGCTGTGTAGTACTTCTTAGTATACATTTACCACATTGTGTTAATCCAGTCATGAGTTGATGGGCACTTGGGTTGATTCCACACGTTTGCAATTGTGAATTATGCTGCAATGAACATTCGCATGTAGGTGTCTTCTTGATAAAATGACATATTTTCCTTTGCATAAATACCCAGTAGTGGGATTACTGGATAGTAGGTCTACTTTTATTTCTTTGAGGAATATCCATACTGTGTTATACATAGGTTGTACTAATTTTCAGTCACACCAAAAGTGTATGAGCATTCCATTCTTTCTGCATCCACACAAGCATGTATTCCATTTGGACTTTTTAATAAAAGCCATTCTAACTGGAGTAAGGTGATATCTCATTGTGGTTTAAATTTGCATTTCCCTGATGACTAGTGATGTTGAACATTTTCTCATATGTTTATTGGCCATTTGTCTATCTTCTTTTGAAAAACTTCTGTTCATGTCTTTGGTCCATTTTTTAATGGGGTAGTTTGTTTTTTTCTTGCTGATTTGCTTGAGTTCTTTGTAGATTCTGGTTATTAGTCCTTTATCAGATGTATAGCTTGTGAATATTTTCTCTCATTCTGTAGGTTGTCTTTTCACTCTGTTGATTGTTTCCTTGGCTGTGTAGAAGCTTTTTAATTTAATCAAGTCCCATTTATTTATTTTTGTTGTTGCTGTGATTCCTTTTGGGGTCTTCTTCATAAATTCTTTGCCCAGGCTAATATCTAGAAGAGTTTTCCCAACATTTTCTTCTAGAGTTCTTATGGCTTCATGCCTTACATTTAAGTCTTTTATCCATTTTTAATTAATTTTTTTGTGAGTGGTAAGAGATATGGATCCTGTTTCATTCTTCTGCATGTGGCTATCCAATTTTCCAAGCACCATTTATTGAATACAGTTCTTTCCCTCCAAGGTATATTGCTGTTTGCTTTGTTAAAGATCAGTTGGCTATATGTGGATGGTTTTATATGTGGGTTGTCTGTTCTGTTCCATTGGTCTATGTCTATTTTTGTGCCGACACCATGCTGTTTTGGTCGATTATAGCCTTTTAGTATAGTTTGAAGCCTAGTAATGTGATGCCTCCAGATTTGTTCTTTTTGCATAAGATTGCTTTGGCTATTTGGGCTCTTTTCTGGTTCCAAATGAAGCATAGAATTATATTTTTCTAGATCTGTGAAATATGACATTGGTATTTTGATGAGGATTGCATTGAATCTGTAGGTCATTTTGGGTAGTATGGACATTTTAACAATGTTGGTTATACCAAGCCATGCACATATGTTTTTCCATCTGTTTGTGTCATCTGAAATTTCTTTCCTCAGTGTTTGGTAGTCCTCTTTGCTGAGATCTTTTACCCCCTTGGTTAAATATATTCCTGGGTATTTTATTTTCTTTGTAGCTATTGTGAATGGTAATGAATCTTTGATTTGACTATCGGCTTGACTGTTACTGGTGTATAGGAATACTACTGATTTTTGTACATTGATTTTGTAATCTGAGACTTTCTTGAATTTATTTATCAATTCCAGGATGTCTTGGTGAAATCTTTGGTGTTTTCTAGATATAAGATCATATCGACAGCAAAGAGTGATAGTTTGACCTCTTCTTTCCCAATTTAGATAGCCTTTATTTCTTTCTCTTGTTTGATTGTTCTGGCTAGGACTTCCAGCACTAATGTTGAATAGAAGTGATGATAGTGGACACCCTTGAATTGTTCCAGTTCTAGTGGAAATGCTTTCAGATTTTCCTCATTCTGTATGATGTTGGCTGTGGGTTTGTCAAATGTGACTTTAATTCTCTTGAGATATGTTCCTTCCATGCCTAATGAATTGAGTTTTTTTTTTTTTTTATTTCAGCATATTATGGGGATACAGATTTTAAGGTTTCAATAAATGCCCATTTCCCCCCTCCCCCCACAAGTCTGAGTCTCCAGCATGACCATCCCCCAGATGGTGCACATTTCACTCATTATATATGTATATACCCGCCCCCACCCCCCTGCCCAATACCCTATTACTGCAGTACCTATGTGACCACTTAGGTGCTGTTCAGTTAATACCAATTTGCTGGTGAGTATATGTGGTGCTTGTTTTTCCATTCTTGGGAAACTTCACTTAATAGTATGGGTTCCAGCTCTAACCAGGAAAATATAAGATGTGCTATACCACCATTGTTTCTTAGAGCTGAATAGTACTCCATGGTATACATATACCACATTTTATTAATCCATTCTTGGATTGATGGGCACTTGGGCTGTTTCCACAGCCTTGCGATTATGAATTGTGCTGCTATAAACATTCGAGTGCAGGTGTCTTTTTTGTAGAGTGTCATTGGATCTTTTGGGTAGATGCCCAGCAATGGGATTGCTGGATCAAATGGTAGATTCACTTGTATCGCTTTAAGGTATCTCCATATTGCTTTCCACACAGGTTGAACTAATTTGCAGTCCCACAAGCAGTGTAGGAGTATAGAATTTTTTTATTTCCATCTTGATTTCTTCATTTATGAAGTAATCATTTAGTAGGAGGTTGTTTAATTTCCACATTTTTGTGTAGAAATGTGTGTTTCTGTTAGGGTTGATTTCTACTTTTATTCCACTGTGATCTGAGAAGGTACATGGTATGATTTCTATTTTTTTAAATTTCTTGAGATTTACTTTGTGTCCTAGGATATGGTCAATCTTAGAGAATGTCCCGTGAGCTGATGAGAAGAACGTATATTCAGTGGATTTTGGGTAGAATGTCCTGTAGATGTCAGTCAGACCCAGCTGTTCCAAGGTTTTGTTTAAGTCCATTATTTCTTTATTAATTTTCTGTTTGGAGGATCTGTCTTGTGCCATCAGTGGGGTGTTGAAATCTCTGGTGATTATGGAGTTGCTATTAATCCATTTGCTTAGATCCAGTAAGGTTTGCTTTATGAAACTGGGTGCACATAAGTTGGGAGCATATATATTTAAAATTGTTATCTCTTCTTGTTGAACTGTGCCCTTCACCGTTATATAATGACCCTCTTTGTCTTTCACTACTTTTGTTGCTTTAAAAACTAAATCGTCTGAAATTAGAACTGCCACGCCAGCCTTCTTTTGGCTTCCACTTGCCTGGAATATTGATCTCCACCCTTTTACTTTTAGTCTATATGCATCCTTGCAGGTTAGATGTGTTTCCTGAAGACAGCATATACTTGGCCTGTATTTTCTTATCCATTCAGCCAGCCTATGTCTCTTGAGTGGAGAGTTTAAGCCATTCACATTTATTGAGAGAACTGATAGGTAAGGTAGATTACTGTTCATTCTGTTGGGTTGGATGTTGTTGCTTTGATTTCTCTCTTGAGCCATTGTATTATCTGGCCTTTAATCTTTGGGTTTTGGTTGTTTTTATATTTGTGAGTTTTTATTATGGTGTTCTGTGCATAACACTGTTTTGAGTACTTCTTGTAGGGCTGGTCTTGTCTTGGTGAATTCTCTGAGACTTTGCTTGTCTGAGAATGTCTTTACTTCTCCTTCATATATGAAGCTTAGTTTTGCAGGGAAGAAGATTCTAGGCTGGGCATTGTTTTGTTTCAGAAGAGTGAGAATGGGGCCCCAGTCTCTCCTTGCTTGTAAAGTCTCATTAGAGAAGTCTGGTGTTATTCGAATTGGCTTTCCCTTGTATGTCACTTTCTTCTTTTGTCTTACAGCTCTTAGAAGGGCCTCTTTAGTTGATATTTTGGTCAGTCTGATGACTGCATGTCGTGACGTCTTCCTGTTTGCATTGAATCTCCCAGGGGTCCTCTGAGCTTCTTGAACTTGTATATCGAGATTTTGAGCAAGGCCTGGGAAATTTTCCTCTATTATATCTTCAAATAGCTTGTCCATCCCTTGGGTGTTGTCTTCTTCCCCTTCTGGTAACCCTATGACCCTCACATTAGGTTTCTTCACATAATCCCACATCTCTTGTATGCTTTTCTCTTTTCTCTTGTTTCTCTGCTCTATCTCTGTGATGGTTTTATTTAGTTGGAGGGTGTTATCTTCAATCTCTGAGATTCTTTCTTCTGTTTGATCTACCCTGTTCTTGAGACTTTCCACTGTATTTTGTAGTTCCCTGAATTGATTCTTCATTTCCAGGAGTTCGGTTACACTTTTCTTCACTGTGTCTATTTCTTTTTCCAGGTCCTGGAGGCTTTTTGTGGTTTCTTTGTGTTGGTTATTGAGTTGTTGTTGCAGCTGGGTGAGTGTTCTTATGATCCACATACGAAATTCCTCTTCTGTCATTTTGGTTTCTTGATTTTGGTTGGTGCCCGTTTCTAGGGGACTAGGGCTCCTCTTTGGGGGAGAGTTTTCTGTTTGGTTCTTCATATTTCCTGAGTTCCTTCACTGATTTCTTCCCATGTCGATCAGTTGTTGTTTCTTTCCTTTAGGTTTTTGTTTGGGTATTCACACACCTTGTTTAGTTTCTGAGCCGTTAGGTGGTGTCTGTGGGTGAGATCCGACCACTCCCTGTATAATGAGTCAGTGGGTGCCGTGAAAAGGCTGTGCAGGATGCCGTCCCTGTCAGTAGGTGGCGCTTGCTTGGAGGAACAGGCTGTGATGTTGATTTTGTGTCCTGTTATCAGCTCTTGTTCTGGGCAGAGCTGGGTTGGGTAAGCCTGCCCTCAGGCACCACCAATGTCGTTAGCAGGGATCAAAGTTCTGTTCTCTGTTTCCAGGAAAAGCTGTCAGGGCGGGGCTGGAATGGTCCCGCTCAGCCAGAAAGTCTGCTTGTGGGGGTGCGGCTGTCTGAGACCCGCAGTCTGGAGCGGGCCTCGCTTCTTTCCACCCTCCCCAACTCTGCAGCTACTCCTGGGCCTCTGCCAGCAGGCCAGACCACACGCCACCAGGCCTTCCAGGACTGTGATGCCAGAGGGGAGATTCCCTGTGCAGAAACGCCACCTGGGCTGGGTGCACGGCCTCCCTTTGTGGGGAGGGTTGCCCTCTAGGACACTGATCTGTCCCTGGAGGCACACACACCTCAGCAGGCTGTTCACAAATATCCCTTCTGTGCCCCAGCAATGCTAGACCTCAGTGCACGGGATCTGGTCTGCAGGTCCGACCTCTGGGTCCCAGAGTTCAAACTGTATCCCCACTGAGGAGAGGAGATCTGGTCCCAATTCACCCACAGGGAGCCCAAGCTGTGTCAGTGTCTCTCAGCCTCTGAGTCAGCACCGTTCTCCTGGGAACACCGTGCTAGCAGCACCTGGTAGGGCTGGCAGGTAGGGAGCTCACAGTCTGAGTTCCCCTTAGTCAGCTGTAGGGTCCCAAAAGGGAAGGTCCCATTCCCTGGAGGTGCCTCTGGCTGGTGGCTGTATTGTCTCTCTGGGCAGCCGCGGGTAGGGTAGGCGGAGGGGAGGAGGAGGCAATATGGCGCCTGCCACACGGCTCGGGTCTGTGCACATGGAGATGCCCCCAGGGATTTGGGAGTCTGGTGCTGCTTCCACTGCAGGCTCACCGCTAACTGGTGGTGGCCGTCTCTGGGCTGGTGTCCGTAGGTCTCTCCACCCGCTGGGGAGCCCACCAGCAGTCCCAAATGCAGGGGAGGGGAAAGGTGAATTATCCACCTACCCTTCCCACTGGTCTCCGGGCTGCTCCGGCGGCCTCAGCTTCCAGTTCTCCTCCGTAGCCTTCTCCCATGGAGTCTCCTGGGGTCTCAGGTAACCCTCCTTCCGGCCTTCGTCTGCTGTATGCTTGCCTTCTTGCTTCTTTGTTCTAATTTCTGCTAGAATCTGTCTTTTCTGCAGAGACACTCTTTCTGGCGGTGTTTCTCGTCCGCCATCTTGATCCTCCTCCCTGAATTGAGTTTTTTATCATGAAATGATGCTGAATTTTGTCAAGTTCTTTTTCTGCATCTATTGAAATGATCATATGGTCTTTGTCTTTGCTTGTGTTTATGTGGTGAATTACATTTATTTATTTACATATGTTGAATCATCCTTGCACTTCTGGGATGAAGTCCACTTGGTCATGGTCGATCATTTTTTTGACACAATACTGAATTGGTTTGCTAGTATTTTATTGAGATTTTTGCATCTACATTCAGAAGGGATATTGGTCTGTTTACTTTCTTGGTTTTGTCCTTTCCTGGCTTTAGTATCAAGGTGATACTGGCTTCATAGAATGATTTGGGAAGGATTCTCTCTTTCTCTATTTTATAGAATAATTTCTGTAGTATGGGTACCAGTTCATCTTTGTAGGTCTGGTAGAATTTAGCTGTGAATCCATCTGGTCTGGGACTCTTTTTTGCTGGAAGACTTTTTATGACTGTTCGTTCTCGCTGCTCATTATTGGTCTGTTCAGGAGTCCTGTTTCTTCCTGATTGAGTTTGGGAAATTGTATATTCTAGGAATTTGTCCATTTCCTGTATGTCTTTGAGTTTATGTGCATAGAGATTTCTATAGTATTCACAGATGATATTTTGTATTTCTGTGGTGTCAGTTGTAATTTCTCCTTTGGTCTTTTCTCTTCTGTTCCTGGTCAGTCTAGCAAAAGGACTATCAATTTTGTTTATCTTTTCAAAGAACCAAATTTTTATTTCATTGATCCTTTGTATTGTTTTTGTTTTCCATTTCATTTAGTTCTGCTCTGACATTAGTTATTTCTTTTCTTCTGCTGGCCTTGGGATTGGTTTGTTCTTCCTTTTGTAGCTCCTTGAGATGTGTCATAAGATTGTTAATTTGTGATTTTTTTGTATTTTTGATATAAGAATTTAAGGCTATGAATTTTCCCCTTAGAACTCCTTTTGCTCAATCCCATAGATCATGATACTTTGTGTCCCCTTTGTTGTTCAGTTTGAGGAATCTTTTGATTTCCATCCTAACTTCATCATTCACCCAATAATCATTCAGCAGCAGGTTGTTTAATTTCTATGACTTTGTGTAGAATTGAGTGTTTCTCTTGGAGTTGGTTTCTAGTTTTATTCCACTGTGGTATGAATAGATACATGATTGATTTCTATTTTTTTAAATTTGTTGAGACATGTTTGTGGCCTAAGATATGGTATATCTTGGAAAAAATTCCATGTGCCAATGAGAATAATGTATATTCAGTAATTTTTTTTTTTTGAGACAGAGTCTCACTTTGTTGCCCAGGCTAGAGTGAGTGCCGTGGCGTCAGCCTGGCTCACAGCAACCTCAATCTCCGGGGCTCAGCGATCCTACTGCCTCAGCCTCCCGAGTAGCTGGGACTACAGGCATGCGCCACCATGCCCGGCTAATTTTTTGTATATATATTTTTAGTTGGTCAATTAATTTATTTCTATTTTTGGTAGAGACGGGGTCTCGCTCAGGCTGGTTTCGAACTCCTGACCTTGAGCAATCCGCCCGCCTCAGCCTCCCAAAGTGCTAGGATTACAGGCGTGAGCCACCACGCCCGGCCTATATTCAGTAATTTGTGTGTAAAATATTCTGTAGATGTCTGTTAGGCCCATTAGTTTTAGAGTCCCATTTAAGTCCAGTGTTTATTTATTTATTTTTACTTGGATGGTCTGTCCAGTTCTGTCAGTGGGGTGTTGAAGTCCCTGGCAATTATGATGCTGCTGTTTATCTCTTTGCTTAGATCTAGTAGGGTTTGTTTTATGAATCTGGGTGTTCCTGTGTTGGGGGCATAAGTATTTAGGATTGTTATGTCTTCTTGTTGAATTGCTCCCTTTACCATTATATAATGACCATCTTTATCTTTCTTTACTATTGTTGAGTTAAAGTCAATTTTATCTGATGTGAGAATGGCTATCCCTGCTTTCTTTTGGTTTTCATTTGCATGGGATATTTTTTCCATCCCTTCACCATGAGTCTGTATGAGTCCTTGTGGGTTCAGTGTGTTTCCTGAAGACAGCAGATACTTGGCTTGTATTTTTTCATCTATTCAGCCAGCCTGTGTCTCTTGAGTGGGGCATTCAGACTGTTCATGTTGATTGATAGAATTGATATGTGGGATGCTATTCTCTTCATCCTGTTGGGTAGTACCCTATTGCTTTGTTTTCCTTTTTGTGCAATTGTTTCATATGATTTCTGAGCTTTAGCTTTTGGATGGTCTTATACATGTGGCTGTCTCTTGTGCCGATCTATGTATGATGCGGTTCTGAGTATTTCTTGCTGGGCAGGTCTGGTCTTGACAGATTCTCTCGGTGTTTCCTTGTCTGGAAAGTCTTCATTTTTCTTTCATATGTATAACTTACTTGTGCAGGATACAAAATTCTAGGCTGGCAGGTGTTCTTTTTAAGATGACTGAAGATTGGGCCCCCATCCCACCTGGCTTGTATGGGCTCAGTTGAGAAATCTTCAGTTAGCCTGATGAGTTTTCCTTTGTAAGTTACTTGATGCTTTCACCTCATTGTTCACAGAAGTTCCTCCTTTGTGTTGACTCTGGCCAGTTTGATGACTATGTGTCTCGGTGATTGCTTCTTTGCAATGAATCTCCCAGGTGTTTGTTGAGCTTCTTTTAGCTGCTTGTCTGAATCTCTAGCAAGACCAGGAAAGTTTTCCTCAATTATTCCCTCTAATAGGGTTTTCAGCTTTTATGTGTTTTCTTCTTCACCCTTATGGATGCCCTGTGATTCTTATATTTGGCCATTTTACATAATCCCATATTTCTTGTAGGCTTTATTCATTCATATTAATTCTTGTTGTTTATTTTTGACTGACTAAGTTAATTTGAAAGAGTTGTCTTCAAGCTCTGAGATTCTTTCTTCTGCCTGGTCTAGTTTATTCTTAAAACTTTGCAGTGTGTTTTGTATTTCCTTAAATGAAATTTTCATTTCTAGAAGTTCTGTTTTCTCAACGTGCAAATCTCTTTAGTGAATTTTTCATTCATTTCCTGAATAAACTTTATTGGTTTTCCATTTTCTCTTAGATTTCATTGAGCTTCCTTATAATCCATATTTGGAATTCTTTATCTGTCATTTAAATATTTTCATTTTGTTTGGTATCCATTGCTAAAGAGCTGGTGGTTCCTTTTCAGGATGTCCTTTCACTCTGATTTTTCATACTTCTGGTCTTCTTTTGCTGATTTCTTCTCATCTGGAGCAGCTGTCATTTTTAATTTTTGTATTTTCTTTTGTTTAGACGGGGCTTCCTCCCCATCCAACTCGCAAGGGTATGTTTGTAGAATATGTTGTATAAGAACCTTTGGCTTTGAAACCAATCTAGGTTCTGGATGGATGCCTTGGTTATATATATTTTTAGTGTGGTGATGTTCTTAGTTGCTATTTATTTATAGGCTGTAGCAGGGGTAACCTACATTTATGGTGGGTGGAAAAGCAATATGGTGCCTGGTGTCTTGGCTCAGGTCTGTGGTGACATCAAGTACCCTAGCATGCTGGCAGCCTGGTGTTTTGTCCCCAAGAAGCTCTCAGTTCACAGGTGGTGGCAGCAGCTTTTGGGCTTGTGAGGGCAGAAAGGCTCTCCAGTAGCTTGGGAACCTACTGACTGCCAGAGATTTGGGGGAGGGAGAAACAAGCTACTCCACCTACTATTTTCACTGGACTCCAAGCCTCTCGGGGGTGATCTCTGCTGACATCTTGCTCCTTCTTATTTTGCTCTGCAACTTCTTCCTATGGAATTTCTGGTAGGTTCGAATACATTTCTCTCAGAATTATACCCAATCTATGTTTGTTTTTTCTATTTATCTAAAACTTTTCCTTTTCTCTGAGACAGTCTAGCAGCTGGTGTCTCAGGTCTGCCATCTTGGCTTCTCTCTCAGAAAATGATCCCATGGCCAATTTCAAGCTACCAGTGTGACGTTAATGTGGAGTTGGGGAGTGATAAAAGGTAAACTGAGGAACAATAAAATTTTTAAAGAGTTTATTTGAACAAACAGTGATTCTTGATTCAGGAAGCATCAAACTGAAGGTCTGTAGAGGAAACCCACGGGAATAGCTTTTTATAGGCTGAATGTGGAAGTAAAGCAAAGAAAACATTTGACTGGTTACAGTTACACAGTTGCCTTATTTGGTCTACTGAAGGAAAGTGCCAAGGTATTTAACTTATTATAAGTTAGTTGGTGGCTTTTGCTTGGTGGATCTTAAGTTTCATTTTTTTTTCCAATATAGTCTTTTACAAGAAATAGCTCAAGTTTAAGTTTCGGTTATGTTTGCAAATCAAGCAAGGTTAAGGTCACTTATGAACTCTCACTGGCTTTGTCTGCTCAGGGATTCCTCAGGCCTGGTCTCCATTTTAATTTACAGGAGAAATGTGCATAATTAGCCCTCACATGTCTTTAGGATCCAAACTATAGCTGGACCAATTAGTTCACTCTTTGAGAAAAAAAAAAATTAAATCCTTATCTCAGGCAATATACCAAAATTAACTGTATTATTATTTTCTTAGTTAAGGGCTGCTATAACACATACCACAAACTGAGTAGGTTAAAACAACAAGTTATCGTCTCAAAATTTTAGAGTCTAGAGGTCTAAAATCAAAGTGTCAACATGGATAGGCTCTTTCTGAAGTCTCTGGGGCTCTAAGGGAGGATCTTTCCTTGCATCTTCCTACCTTCTGGTGGTGGCCAACATTCCTCAGCTTTCTGCATCTTATAGATTCAGCAGTCCATCTCTGCCTCTATCGTCACAGGACGTTCTTCCAGTTATTGTGCTAGGGCTCTAATCTGCTGTGACCTCATTTTAACCTGCCTATTACATCTACAAAGACCCTATTTTTAAATAAGACCACATTCTGAGTTTCTGAGTGAACTCTTGCTCACTTTTGGGAGGGATTAGTACAAGGATTTAACCAGTACGAGGATGAACACATCAAACGTAAGAAACAAACCACAAAAATAAAAAGCACGAATGCAAATACTTATTTGTCTTGAGAATAGAGTACTTTCTGCTGGCAGAAATCACAGAAAAATTATTTGTACACTTGACTCCAAAAATTTCGAATCTGATCTTGCCAAAAACATGAACATAATTGAAAAGCCAGCAATCACTTGGGAAAGAAAATTGCTTCAGATATAACAAGTTAAAATATAAATATCTTTCCTACATATAAAGATGACATGTAAATAGATGTGAAAAACATTGCAACTTTAGGACATAATTGGATAGAGCGGTAGAAAAGTCACAAAGGAGTCATAAAGACTCACAAAATTAGTAACTATTCAATCATATTCATGATTAGATACATTTGCATTACGGCAATGGCAAATTATCTACTTTTAACGAGCAAAGTAGTAAAAATAAAGAGAAAAGATAATAATGCTGGTGTATATTCTCACGCACTGCTAATGGGAGTATAAATTAATATACTCTTTCTTCTAGAAAAACAAAAGAATTGACATGTATCAAGAATCTTGAAAATGTTCCTACCTTTTGAATTAGTTATAGCACTTCTAAAAGAGTCAATTCTAAAGTAATACTCTGGGAATGCATAAAGCATAAAGAAGTCGAAAGCAAAAGACGATCTCACAGAATTAAGTAATATCTTGAACAATTAGAAACACTCTATTGTGGAGGATATTGCAGAGAAAATAATCCATGGAGGCCTATTTAAAGGGATTTTACAGCTGTTTGGAAGGTGAAGAAATAGATCTCAATTGAGGGAATGGGAAACAACTCCGAAAGCCACACTACAGAACAACTTTGGCAGTCGGTAGACTGCAGAATCAGGAAGCCACCTGCCACATTGGGAAGCCACATCTTCAGCTGCTATCTCTGGCCTTGTGCTGCCTTAGTCAGAATCTGACTTTAAAAATGGGTCCCCTCTCTCTCCTCATTTAACTTAGTTCAGAATTCAAGACTCATGCAAGTACATCACATTGGCTGGGCCTGCATCAGAGCTTGAACTCTAGCTATAAAGAAGTCTGAGAAAGGTAGTCCTCAGCTTTCCCACTTTGAACTACAGGAAGACACAGAAGGAGTTTGGAATGAATATTTTGTGATCTAGTCCATATATATTTACCATACCCTAAACACCCAAAATATAAGAAATGCATTCAATGGCTTTCAATGACTCGGAAACATTTTTGAGTCAACATTTTTTAAAAACCATGAAATAGAAGCATATGTCATATATGATCCTATCTATGTAAAAAATATACAGGAGACAAAACACTCTCAAGAAATATGCCAATGCATTAAACACTTGCATAACACTATGGGAGATTTTCTTTTTGTCCCAACTACACCTTTTCCAAAATGAGCATAAATTAATTTGATAATCCTCATTTACCATGCAAATAAGAAAACAGATGTTTGTTAAATAAGTACAGGAATTAACGAGGACATGAATGAAAAGAAAATAAATATGTCCATGGCTATTTTCTTGTACTATTTTAGGTTTGAAGGAACTCAAAAAAGACTTGTTAAGGATATTGTCACTTTGAGTTGGGAGTCTGACAACTTGCCTCATTTGCAGGCAAATCGATAAACTTCTCTTTCCTTCTCCTGAAACCACTTGTCCTCGTTCTTCTGATGTGGCCTAGGGGACAAGTGTCAAACTTTTGTTAACAGAATTTGGTGATCCTGGGTGGGTGGCCCAACAGTGTCCTGGTGTAAGGGCATCACACAACTGCTGGAAGAGTCAGGGAGTGGCCCCGGGTCAAAGCTACGGGTCTTCAAAGGTAGGAGCAACTTCTTTTCGAGGTGAGAAAGCAAAGGATGGCCCCAGTAGCTGCTGGAGCCTGCTTAAGCTCTGGGGAACTCCCGTCTCTGTCTCCCCAAAGTAGATGCAGCTCTCTGCAACCTGAACTGAGTTGAGTAGAAGGAAGTGGAACTAGAAATGTCTGGATAGCCTTGGCGTGTATGCCAAGACCCTGATTCCACCCATTTGGGGAGGGCTTTGAACCCTCTGGCCTTGCAGCAGGACATTTGTTTTGAGGCACCTTTTGGAGGTGGAAGTCATGAGGTTGAGTGGAACTAGGGAACCTGGTTTGAATTCGGAGCTCATTTGTGGTTCCCAGGGAAAGGGGGGACTAGGCCACCCATTTGGGGAGAGTTTTGAACCTTCCAGCCATTTGGGGTGGTGTTTGCCCCCTTTGGATTCCCGTTTGTTTGATAGGCCCTGGCATTTTTGTATCCCTTGTATTGTCTCTTTGTTATTTGTGAGTTTGTTGAAACATGAGCAAGCTCCATCTCAAAGTCCCTGGGGAAAAACTTTGGTTGAATGGTTAAGTTACAGCTATGAACCTATGTGTAAAGAGAAGGGTGTTATTGTAATCCAGTGTATGTGCTGAGGGTGAGGGTAAGTGGTTGTTAAACGAACATTCCCATTTGATCCATAAGCCATTGGCATTTTAGATTGTTTGTGTTGGGATTTCCCTGTATTTTTTGTGTGTTGTTGTTTGTGAGTTTTGTCTGGTGAGTTTTTGTACCTACATCTAAAGATTATTGTGATGTCACTTGTCTGGAGCGTGAGGAAAAGTGGCGGCTGATGTTCTGTGGTTTATTCTGAGCTGTTGTTTTTTAAAAAATTCGGAGCTCAGATGGTCCACCTGCCACTATAAAGTGTTGAGTCTCAAACTCTCGGCTTGAGATAAGCTCGTTGTTTACAGTATACAAAATGATCTGTTTGTGTAATATAATTCTTGATATATGAGGTCCTCTCGCCCCTGCTGGAACCCCCACCGCTGGACAGGGCAAGGCACCAGGCAGGGCCACAGCCCAGGGGGCAGACCCAGCAGGAGGGAGGACTTGCGCGTGTGGCCCAACACAGTGGCCTGCAGCAAGCGGAAGGAACACCTGACGCTGCTGCCATCTTGGCGCCTGGGAGGGGCAGGTAGAACGCTGCCTGAACTGATTCTTCAATCCTGCTCCCATTAGGTTATGACTCAGGGTTGGGAACAGTCTCTCCTTACCCAGCAGGGAACTGAATTTAGCCATAGTGAGCCTGTAGTCAGGGCAGAGCAGTTTCCATTGCGGCATCACTAATATCCCATAGGAGGCTTGAATGTGCAAGGGCAGCCGACATGGCATTATTAGCCTTACACCCTATTTCCTACCTCAGATTTATTGAATTGGGAAACCTCAAGCCCCAACCTATAGAGAAGAAGGACCCTCAGAGAATGGCAGAGTTGTTTACGACCGTCTCTGTGACGCACTGTCACACCTGGGCAGACATAATACAACTCGTTACAGATGAGCATGGGCTAGTGGTGGACAAGGCCAAGGAGGAGGAACGGTGTCTCCAAAGCAACGATCCTAATCAAACCCCAGACCCCAGTGCTGACATTCCAAGAGCAGAACCGAATTAGGATCCTAATGCCGAAACAGACAGCGTGGGAATAAATCATCACCGAAAGTGTATTTTGGCAGGCCTGTGGAGGGGAGCACCCAGCAAAGGAGTTTCATAAGGGTCCGAGAGTTCCCTATGAACTTTTTGGAACGCATCTGTCAGGCATATCATCAGAAACATACAGATGTGGATCCAGAAGCCCCTGAAAACATGGGGGTGGTTAATATGACTTTTATAGGGCAGAGCACCCAGATATAAGGAAAAGGGTGCAGCATGCAGAAGGAGTAATTGGCATGAATCCCTCACAACTGGTTGATAGTGCCTTTAAAGTGTGTAACGCAAGGGAAGAACAGAAACTGAAACCCGTGCGTGTTCTGCTAGCTGCGCCAAGCAAAGGTCCTTTGAGACAGTCAAAAACAAAGGGCAAGAAGGGCCATGCCAGGGTGAGGGTACAGTGTGCTTTCTGCAGAGAAGAAGGACATTGGAGAGAGAACTGCCCAAAGTTACAAAGGGCTCCAGGTGAAAAGAAAAGAGAAGAGAAGAGAGAAGAGAGGAGGGGAGGGGAGGGCAGGGGAGGGCAGGGGAGGAGAGGAGAGGAGAGGAGAGGAGAGGAGAGGAGAGGAGAGGAGAGGAGAGGAGAGGAGAGGAGAGGAGAGGAGAAGAAAAGGACTTGTTATTTCTCTCTACACTTGGCTTTTTCACAATGAGTTGTGGCTGCTGATAAAATATTAATAGTATATAGGTAGCAGAGTTTAGCCATTTAGATTTGAATTTAGGGATGCATGCATATTTATGTGTTCATCTCAGATAATATATAAATACATACATATATATGTTTATATAATATTTATGTTAAAGTATATAACTGTATATAATCTAATATTAATATGTAAATAAACTAATTTTATTTATCAACCATAAATAAATCAATGAATATAGTGATTGCTTGCAATGAAAACTGAAACCCAGAAATACAGTATACATTACATAATCTTTTTCCTAGTTAACTAGCAATAAGATTATTTACTTTTCTTTCATATAAACTGCTACTTTTAATTAAAATTCCTTTGGTATTTTGAGTGAATAATTTTTATTACCTATCAACTGTGACAAAAAGTGTAAGTTCTTCAATGTCTTTTCTGTCTCTTGCTTATATATTAGAGATTTTCTTTTGGGAAGATAAAAGATTTTCTAATGTGAATCTATTACCGAAATAAAAATACTCAAGTACAGCAAAAAGTTTTTTTTCCACAATTCTCCCTTGTGAGGCAGCTTCTCTTGCTGAACATCTGCCTGGACCAAGCTTTCCAACTTAGTGTATGGTCTGGCAAAAGAACTTCACTGGAGATTCTGAGGGATGATTTAACATCCCCACCTCCTTACTAGAGACCCCTTCAGGGGGATGCTAAGAGGTGTGGACTAATATGTCAAAGCAAAATTAACCCAATAATGTATATAAGCGAACAAATTTTCTTTTCAAATTCACCCTTGATACAGATATATTTGGTTTCTTATCCTATAACACATTGCAGTTATAGGACCCGCTATTAAGAACGTTCCAATGTGTACACTGTATTATTTTTCTTTTTTAACTTTCTTTTCCATTTTTTAATAGTGGGGGAAGAATGGTGGTATTAGCCATGTTTTACAGAGGGATCACCGCTATCTATATATAAAATATAAAATTTGTGACTCAAAATACTTTCTAGCTTAGACAGATAGTAACCAAGGACAGATAGAAATGGAAGAAATTGCTGTCTGCCCTACATCCAATATAGGTGTTAGCAGGGAAGAAGGTTTGCTTTGAAAGCTGATGTAATCCCCTAACACTTGAGTCACAACGTGAAATGAAAATAGATGTCCTGTTTTCGACAACTGTAATATAATTAACTCTTTGGCTCTGTTTTTACTTAGCCGCTGAATCAACTATTTTGCAGTCTGCTGAGGTTTGTTTGGGGCTGTTTGCAGTATGTAATTTAAAGAATTGGATGTGAGATGAAATGAGTGTATAATTGGTCCCTGAAGTTGGAGAAAGCAAGTGAGCCATATCCTTGACCCTCCACTTCTTTGTTATCTTCTTCACTTTGCTGTTTCCCTCTCCATCTTTGTTCAACGAGGCAGATCAGTAAATGGGATCAATATAGAAAGGAAAGTGAGGTATTTTCATCTCAAACTCTTTATCACACAAGTTTTTGATTGCCTCATTTTATCTTATCAGTTGCTTCTGGCAATTTTTTTTTATCTACCTCTCTTCCTCTTGTCTCTTTGTTTCTTATTTTTCTGCCCTCTCTCCCTTTTCCTTTTCCTCCCCATCTGTCCTCACTCCTCATCTCCTTTTTTCCAGGTTGTGGTATAAATTGGAGAGTTGGAGGAGGAGGAGTAGTGTTGATGAGCAGGGTGGGTGTCTGAAGGAACTGCGTGCCTCTCTAGGAAGACTGGCTGCCCAGGTGTGAGCCATCTTGGTGCTGGGAGTGAATGAAAAATGGCTGAAGGGTTTGCCCAGGGATGGGCTTCAGAGGCTTCCTCCTGTTCTCCGTAGCCTGCATGTGGTATTTTGAGAATCATGACGTTTCCACACTTTCAGTAGATGGAAAAACACTGAAAGTGCTGATGGAGCACAATGGGACCAAGGTGGAAAAGAGGCAGCCATGGATTGCTGGGACGACAGTAGACTTGAGTGTGGTTGGCACCTGGTGTCCAGAAGAAGCAGAGGTAGCAGCCACAGCTCAGCCGACACCAGGGCTGGGTCCCAATAATGAGCCCAGATCAACCTCACCCCACTGGGGACAGCCATCAAGGCCCACCATTTCCGTGAGGATCTAGAAGGGAGAAGAGGAGGAAAGACCTCCAGAGAGGGAGGAACCAGTTCTGGAGGAGTTTTGCATTTTAAATGGATGGAATATTTACCCCCAAACAGTGTTTTACTTTGAAAGACACTGAATTGCTTTAAATTGGCAACTTTAAGGGGTTTTTCTTGCCTCCTGTCACCAGTGAGAATGGGAATGTCAGACCAAGATGAAGCCAGTTGTAGGGGACAAAAGAAAGTTAGACTTTTTCACATGTGAGTTGTGTATGTGTGAATTTTTCAGTCCTGCTATTAGGGGTGTGCGTACAAAAGAAGTCAGTATGTTAAGGGAGGTCAATTCTGAACGGTGAAATTGTTGGGTGGTTATTGTTTTATTTTCCTCCTATCTCTCTCTCTCTATCATTCAACATATATGTATTAGACATTTACTACATGCCAAACATATGTCTTTGTGCTTATCTGTATTTCCTAATCTGTCTAAAATTAAACAATCACTGTTTTGCCTTTGCAAAGAGTAGGAAATAATGACATTATTTAAATTATTTATTTAAAAATAAATCTGTGCAATTCACTCATTGTGGTATTTGAATGATACATGTTCCACTATATGAGCTGTAAACCAGGCCTTGGAGTTGACTGTTCTGTTCCTGAGTATAAGCTTTTGAGGCTAGTTAAATATAAATTCCAAGGTTTTCAGGAATCATTTTATAAAGCTTATAAAGAGCTTAATTCCCATGAAAAACCTTTTCATTCACAATTTTAAACTATGTTACACACAAACCAGGCTTCTGTTTCCATCTTCAGAAGGAGAGCAAGTTTGCAGAGTGGCCTGATCCTCCAGCACTCAAATGATCATACCCAAAATGGATTAGAAATGTTCATGTCAGGCCGGGCACGGTGGCTCACGCCTGTAATCCTAGCTCTCTGGGAGGCCGAGGCGGGTGGATTGCTCGAGGTCGGGAGTTCGAAACCAGCCTGAGCAAGAGCGAGACCCCGTCTCTACTATAAATAGAAAGAAATTAATTGGCCAACTAATATATATAGAAAAAATTAGCCGGGCATGGTGGCTCATGCCTGTAGTCCCAGCTACTTGGGAGGCTGAGACAGAAGGATCGCTTGAGCCCAGGAGTTTGAGGTTGCTGTGAGCTAGGCTGACGCCATGGCACTCACTCAAGCCTAGGCAACAAAGTGAGACTCTGTCTCAAAAAAAAAAAAAAAAAAGAAATGTTCATGTCAAAGCCAAGTCTGGCTGTTGATTCTGTTTTTTAGAATAATGATTTCTCTATGTGGGACAGATTTTCTTTATCACATCAGATATGATGGAAATTCTTTGCAGATGGGTCGTGGACACCCCGGCGTGTCTCCAAGAGCAGTCTTCACAAGATATAGGTGGCACATGCTGTGAGATGTTTCCACCTGCTTTCCCACAACTAGCAGATACACTGTCCAGTAGCTTTAAGGAACCTGCAGATGATTAGTTCATGATGATTTCACTTTTAAAATTTCCCATCAAGGAGACTCCCTAAATTAGTTATCTTGTGGCTTGCCATAGCCAGCAATCAAGTCACCTCGCCAAAGGCAGGGTGGGTGGCATTAAGTCTTGTTTTGTTTTCTCAGGTTTAGTCAGAGGACTGGGCAGTCGTATCAAGTGCCATTGTCCTCAACTCTGTCCTGGCTCTTAAGTGCAGCTGGCACCCGCGTTCCACCCCTAGATTCTAAGGGGGGAAGAGTCCCTGTCTTCACACTCTTCCCAGATCTTCAGTTTGAGTTTATGTCACAAAAGAGAAATTCAAATTATTTTCTAGCTTTTAAATTAGGAGATAATCAAAGAGACTATAGAGACATAATATTTCTGTATGATTATAGAAACATAATAAAATTAAAGCACTGTGTAATTTAGATTTGTGATATGTTTTGTTGGCAAAACTTTCAATTAAATAGTAATTGAATAATGAAATGCACCATTAATTAATAAAGGCGATACCCAGAATAAATGTGCAGTATATTAAAAATACTCAACGTCAATGCAAATAATTAAATTAGTTGCTTTAAATTAGAGTATGGAGGACATAGATAAGTTCTCTGTGATAAAATAGAGATGATGCATTTTATACTACTCTGGAGAGGTTCTATTCTCTTATAAAACTTTGCTTATATTCGCTTTTTTCTTTTTGATTATAGAAAAGAGAGTCTTTGATTTTCCATTCCTGCTCTAAATAAATGTCAGACAAACTCTATGAGTTTCACCATTTTCACTGACCCCCACAATCATACTTCCTTGTTATGTCTGTGTGTTTCTTAACAATTTGGAATATCAATCAGTCACATGTTTAAGTTTTGTTTTACAAAATAATGAAGAATAAGAAATGAACATTTATTTACACAGATCTCAGTATTCCAGTAATGCCTGTATAAACACAGGTGTAGCCATAGCCAGCCTAGGAGGTGGTTTTTATGTTGATTTATGTCTTGCTTCTTTGGAGATAGTGTTTATTTCTCTAGAAGAGTTCTTTAAGATTCAGATTCTCACCACTTGATCTTACAAAGAGGAGAGGAAGGATGATGATGATGATGATGATGATGATGAAAGGTAGGAATTATATGACTTACTATGTGCCAGGCAGGATTCTAAGTGCATCATACATCTGAGCTCACCTAGTCCTCACAGCAGCCCTATGAACTAGGTGCTGTTATCTTCTTCATTTTTTTCAGATGATAAAATTGAACCATAAAGAGATAAAATAACTTGCTTAAGGTTACAGTTTGCCTATGGAAGAGGTTAAACATGCAGTCCTCTCAAAGTACCTTCTCTATAATTGGAAATTACATTGGAGACCATCATCCATATTAGAAACAAAGATACAAAAATGACAAAATCAATGGGCTTCTAAAATGCAGTCTATTTTTTAAAATACGAGATTGTTGCTCTATGTTGACATGGTCCATATTTTTTTTACTGAAATGGTGCTATTCCACGGAATATGCCTCACTTAATTTTATAGGTCTCAAAATAAATCAGTATCTGTTTTAAAAGTTGGTGTGGCTTTAATTTCATGTGGATACAGAGAGAAATAAGTGTAATTGCTATTCTGAGGACTTCAAAAGGAAGAAACCATAAGAGAAGAACACCTATAGTCAGAAAAGCATAAAGTGCAATTTGATTCATCCTGGATAAAGTGATATTTTCTGACTGATTCCTGAAATTAAAAATGATTGTATGATTCTTGGAAAGTTTGATGTTTATCAGAAATTACCATATTTTGTTTACAAGCAAATGAACTAGTGTCTAATGAGAGATTTGTATTTAAGGATGCTATTCAGTTCTTAATTACCCTTTTTCTGGTTTCAGGCAGGGGAACAGTTTGCATGAAAACCAGTGACAGAAAATATTGCATGATAAAATGTGGAGGAAATCAAAAGTAACTCTTATATTATCTTTGTAGTCCTTAAAAAATGAAAAGCATTTTTTGCTTTTCCTGTAGCATATTTTAGAAAAAATTAAATGTATTTTGTGATGAAGATGCAGAAATGCTTAGAAATTTACTCATTCCTTTATGCCTTTATTCATTCAACAAACACTTATTAGATGCCTACACTATGTCAGGCATAGTATTAGGCTTAGGGTACACAAAGATAAAGGACATTAGCCTTTCCTGAGGGAATTCAGTAAAGGAGACATGAAAATTAAAGAGATAATTACATGACAAGGTGCTAAGAACCTTGATAAAAATAAAGTGCTAAGAGAGCACAAAGATAGATACCTAATCCAGGCTCAGGGGCATGGATAACTTTCTGCAGTAGATGTCAGGAGTTGAGTCCTGAAAGATTAGTAGGAATTAGCAGGGCGAAGGGGGCATTCACTTTAGACAGAATGAGTAACATGTGCAACAGCTTAGAGGCTTGAGTGAGCAGGACTCTTTGAAGTAATTGGGCAGGACAAGAGTGCAGAGTGCTGACAAGCAGTGGCAAGAAGGGAGGCTGGAGATGTAGGCAGGGATTAGATCACCAAGGACTTTGAATATCCAGACTGCTTGGACTTTATCTGAACATGAGGACAATCCATTGAAGATCTCCCGCTTGACAGGGAGTGAGTGACATGGTCACATTGGGGCCTGGGACAGTTACTTGGGGAGTATGGAGAAAGATGCATTGGAGACTGAGAGATCCATTTGGATGCTGTTCAAATGATACAGAGGAGGACTGATCACACATAACCTGACATTAAACTGTAACACTGAAGATGTGTGTTAGTTAGGGTGGGCCAACTGCTGTGACAAACTACCCCAAACCTTCATGGCTTAATATAATAAAGTATTTGTTCTTACCCACGTACAATTTGCGTGTGCACAGAGAAGAGGTTGGGTTCTGCTCCACACTGCCATTTATGGACCCAATATTCTTCCATCCAGCAGTTCCTCTATTCCCCTAGAGCCTTAGAATCCTTGCCGGACTGTTCTGTTGTTGGTGACAGAGGAAACAGCTGTCTTTGACCTGCAGAACCACCATTTCATGCAGCTCAGCCTGTAAGTTCTGTACTAGGTAGAGAGAGACGGAAAGGTAAACTCAAGAGATGTTATAAAAGTGGAATTTAGTGACCAACTGGGTGTAGAAGCTGTAGGAAAGGGGAGAATGTATGTTTTTAGTTCAGTTGAGTCACTGGTGGACGGTAGCACCATCCATTCATGTAAGGAATGTGGTTGTTGTGATAGAGTTTGGAGGGAAGATGTTGAGTTTGTAGTGTTTTGTTGATTGTTAGATTGTTTCCAGTTGGGGGAGACTTGGACCAGAGATGAGGTTGCAGGAAAGGGCCCAGGAAAGGGAGTAGTTAAAGATACGTGGAAAGGGGTAGAGCCCAAACTACAGGTGATTGATTCCACTCATACAGGACAGGAGGGATGTGTCTTCCAGTCAAGGAAAAGCTCCACAGAACAACTGAAAGAACATCAAATCCAGAGTTAGGCTGAGCTGAGTTAGAAGCCGGAGTCTACCACATTCCTGCGATGAAACTTCGTTAAGAGTACTTAATTGCTCTATCCTCAATTTTCTCAACAGCAGAAAAGAAATAATGCCTTCTTCATAGGCTTAACTGAGACAACGTACATTAAGCAAAAAACTTACAGTGGAATTTGTTATTTCTGTAATTTAATTATAGGTTTTTTAAATTTTTATCCCAGATTATCACTAGAGTCATAAACAGGAGTCCATATCTAGTATATTTTTTTGTTGTTGTTGTTTCACCTGCTCCAAGAGGAATGGCGACTCATTTCATTGTCATTTGGAATTTCAAATATGCTTTGAGGGTTAACATCAAAATTGTTGCCAAGAGGCCAAATCTGGGCTGTAGAATTGTTTTACTTGGCTGTAACTTTTTTTTTCTCTTTCCTTTTACTCTGAAATCCTTTAGATGGGACATGCACATTTCCTTTCCAGATCTACTCCCTCTGGTCTTATGCCTGGTCCTTGCATGCATTTTCCTAACCTACTTGGCCACTGTAGACAACCTGTGATCTAGATTGATTTCTGCTGGAATAGCTCATACCACTAATAACTGGCATGTTGCTCAGTCTTTAAAGAGCATTTTCTGTCTTTATTTCACTTGATCTCTCCTCTGCATTTGCCATTGTTGATAAACTTCTGAAACTCTTTCTCCCTCTGAGCACTCTCCTGACTTCCTCTCACCTACCCTTTCCATCTGCCCTTTGCCACAGCTCTGCCTCCTTTGCCCATCATTTCAACGCTATAATTTGTCAGCGTGTTGCTTTTAAGCTGACTGTTCTGGGTGGCTCGTGCCTATGGCTCAGCATGTCCAAAATTAGATAGTCTGACTTTCCCTGCAAACCGCCTTCTACTATTGTGTTGCATATTATGATGAAAGGAGAGGAGTCACTGGAAATCCAAGCCACTCAATTCCCCAAAGTGAAAGCACTCTCACAACAAAGAGTGATAAATATTTAACAACTGGCACAGGATAGGCACTAAATCAGACGGGTCGCTGCCTTGTACACCTCACCATTGCTTCCCAGCTGAGGATCATCTCTTCTCCACCCAAAATTTAAAGCCAGTTCCTTCCTTTCTTACATCCCCCATTGGTAAGACCCTCATCATTTCACCATGATGCTAGTGAGTCTCCATTTTTCCTTCTAGATAAAACCTCAACCTTGAATGGCAGTCGGTCCTTCTTTTACTCTCTCCTGTGCACCAAGCTGGCTTCATCTCTAGCTAGTCCAAAGGCTCTAAGCTTTACCATATTAAATTGTTTTCATTTACACCACCCTCTCCCACATCCATGACTGTGCCGCGCCACTCTCTCAGCCAAGAATGCTCTTCTCCTTCAACTCCGTTCATACAGCTGCCTTTAACTTGTTCTTCAGAAATCATTTCTGATATTTGCACATCTGAAAGCCCTGTCCTAAATTTTGTCTCTCTTAGCAACATTCGCATTCTAGCTTTGAAACTCCCATCCTGCAAATATTTTTAAAGTTTGCATTCTTAGGGTATATTTTTAATATGTCTTATCTATCAATTCAACAGCTTGGTATGGAATGTTCTTTGCAATCTGGTAAGATATTTTCCTGTGGAGGAGACCCACCTGTAGAATGAGAAGATACAGAGGAGGAAAGTATTGTAAATCAATGTAAAGTTAACACTCATTGACAGAAGGAAAGGAAGCAACAGCTGGGTAAACAAACGGCTGCTCAAAGAGACAGAAAAATGACAGTGAGCAGCCATGAATGTGGCAAATAGTCCCAAAATATTAAAAAAGCAAGTAAATAACGTGAGGAAATGAGTTAGCCCATTAGAAAATTGCTGAAGCATTTGAACAGGAAGTAAATAATAAGGAAAGTGTTCAAATTAAAATTATTATACAGAAAAAATTAGGACAAATATTCTGTGTAAACGAAGTAGACTTTTAAAATGCAATACGCTTGGGAGAAAAATTAACTTGAACATTTATGCGACTTATTTTTTATAAATGTGTTTTATACTGCAGACAACCTTATAATAATGTTAAACATTTAAAAGGAATAAAAGTATGCCATAATCCTAATTTATTGTTGTGCTAAAAAGAGTAGACAGAAACTCACAATTGTTTCTTTGTATTTATGTGATTACTGAGGAGCCTGACCTTTCAAAAAAATATTTAATAACACAAGTAGGCCGGGCTCGATGGCTCATGCCTTAATCCTAGCACTCTAGGAGGCTGAGGTGGGCGGATCCTTTGAGCTCAGGAGTTTGAGACCAGCCTGAGCAAGAGTGAGACCCCCATCTCTACTAAAAATAGAAAGAAATTAATTGGCCAACTAAAAATACATAGAAAAAATTAGCTGGGCATGGTGGCACGTGCCTACAGTCCCAGCTACTCGGGAGGCTGAGGCAGAAGGATTGCTTGAGCCCAGGAGTTTGAGGTTGCTGTGAGCTAGGCTGATGACATGGCACTCTAGCCCGGGCAAAAGAGTGAGACTCTATCTCAAAAAATAAAAATAAAATAACACAAGTAACACATAAATGTATTCACCCTTAAAAAATCAAAAGCATTACAGAGGAGGCTAAAGTCCCTTTGACCCTGTAATACCATGAAATATATATTTAGTCTTAGACCTGTTTCCTGATATACAGCTATTAAAATCCTTAGAATCTTCCCAAGGTGATGTCTTTTTATATACTAATGAGTTGACTAATGAGTTGATGGTTGACAGCCCCTACATAGCATCAGAATTGGAGGGGATAACCGGAAAGACCAAGTCAGGGTTAGGGGATTGGGACTTTGAGCCCCAACTCCAACCTCCAAGGAGGGGAGAGGGGTTGAAGGTTGAGTTGATCACTTATGGCCAGTGGCTTAATCAATCATACCTATGTATTGAAGCTTCCATAAAAACCCAAAAGGAGCTTCCAGATAGCCGACAAAGATGTTGTAAAGAATATGCAAAGAAATACAACATATATGAAAATGAGCTGGTCAGGAAAGACCTCTTTGAGGAGCTTTCATCTGAGCCCAGACCTAAGAGAAGTGATGGATGGTGCTTTGCAAATATCATGGCATCGGCTGAGTAATGGAAGTGCAGGGTCAGGAGGTGTGCATACTTGAAATGCCAATCCCATTCCAAACCGTCTGGAATAATTCATACACCCATTCAAAGCATAAAAGTACCCCGTTCCCACACTCTAACACTTGATACTGTCGAGTTCCTTAATTTTTACTATTCAGTTGTGTAGAACACTGTTATTGCACTGTAGGTTTGTTATAACTTAAATGCTAGTGAGATTGTACATGTTTTAATAAGTATATTGGCCCTTGCCATTGCTTATCTCAGACTTGGCAGTTCTACATTATTGTCCATTTTTCTATTGTGTTATTTGTATGTTTGTTATTTTTTATTGTTTGTACTCTGGATACTAATCTGTTGTTATGTTGTGCTACTGATATATCTGTTATTGATTTTTATTGTTTGAATTCTGGATACTAATTCTTCGTTATATATGTTGTAAACATACAATCTGCTGCTTGTATCTTTAATAATATAACTCCTGTAGAAATCTTTGATTTTTAAAGCAAGTCATGTTTAACAGTCTTTTCCTTTATGGATTTTGCTTCTAGTGCTTTATTTTGCAATGCCTTTTATATTCTAAATGTTTCAAAGATATTTTCTTCTAATTTTATGATACATTGTTCTTCAATATGGAACTTAATTTTCTGAACAGTGTGAGGTAGGATTTTATCTTAGTTTTTACTATTGGCTAGCCAGTAGTCACAGTACAAATTATGGAATAGTTGATTTTTTACAAATTGGTTTGAAATGCCACTTTTATCATATAGGGAATCCTCAAATATACATAGGTCCATTTCAAGACTAATTCTAATGTTCTCTCTTAGATGGTTTGTTTTCGCACTAGTTTCATAGTGTTTTTATTGCTATAGTTTTATAATCAGCTTTGATATTGATACGTTCTCTCTTTGTTACTCCTTTGTCCAAAATTGTCTTGAGTATACATACTAATTTATACCTTCCATATGAAGTTTTGAATCATCTTATCAAATTTTACTTTAAAATAATATTGGGATTTTTGTTGAGATTGCAACGGACCTACAAATTTATTTGGGGAGACATCTTTCTATATTCATTATTGTCTCCATAAAAATGGTGTATATTTATTTTTAGGTTTATTTCAAGGTATTTGGGGGCTTTGTTGCTATTCCAAATGAAATATTTGTTTAATTATATTTTTCTAATATATTATTGCTGCTATGTAGGGAAGCAAAAAAGCTGATCTTGCCTAAGTCTCTTTTGGTTGCAATAAATAATTTTTCAGTTGGTTCTCTTATATATTGTAGATAGTTAATTATATCATCTGCAGATATTGATAGATTTCTCCTTATAAACATACTTGAAATATGTTTTTTTTTAAATTTCGAGGTACAATGTGTGTGTATCTTTATATTGCTAACTTATAATTTTGTTAAATTTTTGATCAGAGGGTGTGAATTATTTAATGTGTTGGCTTTTCTTTTGTGACATAATGTGTGGTCAGAAATTTTCTATTGTATGTTTTTAAAAATGTGCATCTTTTTATTGAAGACTCACTATGATTGCATATTTGTGAATTTCTATCTGTAGTATTTTTGGCTGTCTCTATATTTTTAAAACTACTTTGTTAAGTACATAAAATTTATTGGCTATTATGTTTTCTTCCTGGTCTTATGCATTTGATCAATATACATTGTCGTATCTTTTTATGATTTTAAAAGTTAAATTTCTCTTTTTACCAAAATAATGCCCGTACATAGTTTAGAAAAATCCAACAGTATGACAAAGCTCAAAATGAAAGTCTGCAATCGCCTGTTCAGACCTCCCCACTCCCCCAGGTCATGTTCCAAGATATTAATTCCTCTCAACTTCTTCAGCTGATTTTTTTTTTCTTATTACCTTTGAAAGCAGCATGCTTAATGACAATTTTTAAACTTTCGACTTGTCTATCGATTGCTTGTGGAAAAATAAAGATTCCTTCTCTTCACGTGCTCTTCACAGGACCCCTCCCCCAGGCACACTTAGGTTTTCCTGACCCCCCTGATCCAGATCTATGATAATGAAATCACTCGTCAACAATACCTTAGCGTCTGTCTACACAGGCATAGTTCACATCTGAGACAAGATGTCTATTCCAGGTATTTTATATCCTGCCCAACTTTTAGTTTTCCCCCTGAGCTAATAAAACCTTTCCATGCAGCAGTCACTAATCCATCTCCAGACTCCCTCCAGCGCTATAACTCTTCTTCTATTACTGCCAAATGCATTCGTCTATCAGGGGCACTTTTTGTTGTTGTTGAGACATCCATCCTGGAGCTGTCTTCCTCTCTCGCAAGAATCTGATTGATGGCTTTCTAGGCCTACTGCGTAGCTATTTTTCTGGAGCTTTCCTTTATCGGAATCCATCAGTTGTTGTATTTTTAAATTACCAACAGCACTTTCTTATTGCTTAAATATTCTTTTTCTTTTTATGGCATCCTAGCCTGGATATGATAGCTATTAATATTTCTAAACAAACTAATTATAGATTTTTAAGAGTTTTCTTCTGCCTCTTGAATATCTCGGTTTTCTATGAGGTCCCTTGGTTCTTTTATTCTCTGACTCTCATGCTAGAGGCTGTCCTTCAGTTTTTTCTGATTGTGGCTGTCCTTGGTTGGGGACTAGAAGCTCTGTGCAGAGACTGCACCTGCCAACAAGTGGGCTTCACTCTGGGTTGAGAAGGTAGCGACGTTGCTTTCTTTTTTATTATTATTATTTTGTTTTATTGTTTTATTTTTTTTAATTTCAGCATATTATGGGGGTACAAATGTTAAGGTTACATTCATTGCCCTTGTCTTTTCTCCCCTCTTGAGTCAGAGCTTCAAGCGTGTCAATCCCCCAAACGGTGTGCATCGCATTCACTATGTATGTAAATACCCATTCCCCCTCTGCCCTCCCACCTGCCCGACACCAGATAAATGTTCTTTTGGGGCAGCTCTCAAATTCCATGATCTCTAGGGCTTCTCTTGCAGGCCAGTCAGTGTTACTGTTCCACTTGGGAACTGTGAGCCTGACTGCCAGTATTGTATGAGTTGAGAAGAATTCCCAGCCACTATTCCTACCTGGAGACTGACACCATTACCCACATACAATGATAATTGACCAGCGCAAGATTTTAGGGCTCAGCCCACCTGGGTATCTTTGCTACCCTGTAATCTGAACAATAACCTGATGATTCAAAGACATTGATCTTTCCCAGTATCTCCTGCTACCTTTTGGAGAAATATTCAGCAAGTTTAGTTCACGCTCTGGTTTCCTTTGGTAAGCTTTCTGTTTTTCAGAGGTATCCCAGATTTGGGATCCACTGAGGGTGTGGTTTGTTTTCCTTTTTCGGAATAGATATGGATTTTTAAGAATATCTTTTTTCGTATTTCTAGAGATTTCACATAGGAGGAGGTGAGAACTGGACTTTCACCCTTTTCTTATTCTATTCAATTTACATCTTAACTAGCAACCTGGAACTGAATGCCTTAGCATTTTTAATTGAAATTTCCTTTTAGATTGTTTTTGTCCATTGTGAAATCCATATATTTAGAACTCTGTAGTTTCATCAATATTAATCTTCCGTTTATCATATTTTCTATAAATATTTTTCAGAGTAATTCCCTTTTTATTTTACATATCTTATTTTCATGGTAATGAAATTTACATCTTGTCATAATCAGTTTTGTCAATATTTTCTTTTGTTAAAAGATATTTTACAAATGTGTGATAAGTTCACAGTTGTTTTTAGTTTTTTTGTAATGTAGATTTCAAATATTTCTTACTTATCTTGAAATTATTTTGTAATTTTTTGTAATATATGAATCTATTTCTCTCATGTTTCCAAATTGTTAGCTAGCTATTTCAATATATTTTATTAAATAATTTTTAAAATTTTATTGGTTTTACCGCCATTATTGCCTACTCAATTCATTTGTAAAATCTGCTATATTTCTGTGCTTTCTACTCTGTTATGGTTTTTCTTTATGCCCATATTCATTATATATTAATCATTTCTTTTTAATAATTCATAGGCTGATGTGATTTAATTTCTTTTTAATTCATAAGCTTATTGGGCTTCATTTTTTCTTTTTCAATTATTACTTAATTGTTTTCTGTTCATACAGTACACAACTATTCAGAGCTAGATTATAAAAATTAAAGGATGCATAAGACTCGTCCCTTGTCTTCAAAGAGTATGTAGTCTTGAAGGGTATGAACAATTCGTATTGGGGGATTCAAAGAAGAATATTTTTAAAGCTTAGTTGGAAAGAAGGAATAGCTTAATAAAGAAAAGCTTAAGTGAGGTCTTGAATTAGAGGCAGAACTTCACAGGGCAATGAATGAATGAGTGAAAATAAATCCATACATGTGAAAACTATGTGGAAAGTTGCACATACAGGCATGGCTAGAGCATAGGGTGAGGGGATGGGGAGTAGCTGAGTTTCTGAGTTTGAGGCTGGAGAGATGAGCTGGAGCACCACTCTTTTATAATTCTAGTTGAACTTTGCAATAATTTAGTAAAATTCCATGTTCGCCCCATTAAACTCTTGATCAGGATAACATTAACTATCTTAAGTATACCAGTTATTGATTTGAGTTGAGTTCTTAATATCATTTGTTGAAGAATGGGGTAGGTAAAAATAATAAAATATGATCTGTAGGTTGGTTCTTTAACAGTGCCAGTAAAATTAAGCCTATAGTAAATTCAAGATGTGTGCCCCTTTTCAGTTAAAACTCAAGGAGGGAAAACTACCTCTTTTAAGAATAATCAGGGAGCTTTAAGTCAGGGAACACAAAATCACTTGTCCTGATTTTATTGAAGCTGTCTGTGATTCTCCACTAGCATGTAGTCCCCTACAGATATAGGGATCAATTCCATCAGCCAGCAGAGCCCTGTGGAGTGGGAGCCATTCTGCACAGCAACAGGAGGGATGGAAGAAAGAAAGGAAGCCAGTAGGAATATACTAACTGCTCAAGAATGTGGATGATAAAATGGGAGAACTAGAGTGCAGCTCTGAGAACAGTATGGGCATATTAAGAATTTTCTTTTGTTAAATTCTAACCTGACTGTGCAATCATTTTGCATTGTATATGTATATCAAAGCATCATGCTGTACACCTTAAATATACGCAATTTTTATTTGTCAAATATACCTCAGTAAAGCTAGGGGGGAAAGTTCTAACCATGTTAGAAGACAGAAGGGTTTAATTCAGTAGAGATGAAGAGGCAGAATGTTTTAAAGAGGGGAGACACACTTAGAATATGAATTCTTTAGAAAGTGTAAAACAGCGTGTCTCAAGATACAAAGGGGAAGAGGTAACACTTGTGTCTTAGAAAGGCAACAAGAATCAAATTAGAAGATATAAAGAAAAAGGTGTGGAAGGATAGATGCAGAGAGACAGACAGCATACATTGGTGCGTTGATCTTCTGAATAAAGTATATCTCTTAGACACCAGTATCAGAATCATCCAAGAGTGCTAGATAAAACTCCAGCCTCCTGGATCACTCTTACCAGAATGCAGGAAGCTATGATATTAGTGACTCTCCCCATTATTCTAACCAAAGCTCAAATGGAATAGGAAGTTATCTGCATGGTTTGTCTACATGACTGGGAAAGTATCAGTGTTTTAGGAAGAGGGCAGAAGATATGGGTGGGCAATGGAGGGAAGAAAAGAATTGCTGAGCGGAGCTCATTTTGATGTTGGGAAGCAGGAATTGGTATTGGAGAGGCTGGCCCAGCTCCAACCTATGGTTGCAATATGATTCTACAACTTCTTCTAGGGTAAAGTCATTCTGCCTAAAAACCCTATTATCACTTCTCTATTTGTCAGGGCCCAGGGAAAATTGCTAAAGCAGGCTGCTGGCTCAAGGACATGAAGAAAACTTCAAAGATTTCCCTTCCTTCTGGGCTTGAGAAACACACCTCTCTGGGCATGCAGAGTAAATAACACTGCTTACTACATGCAGTCCTGTGAATTTGTGTATTCAGAATTTTAATTTCAAATATGTATGATGAAGCTGCTGACATACCAGGCCAGACATCAGTCTGCTAGTTATAGTTTGGTTCCATTCTTTGATGATGCTGCTGTTCCTACACACGACCAGAGACAGGCAGCTCCTCTTGTGTGAGAGAAGTCAAAAGTTGCAAGGCCCTAGTCTAGTTCACTGTCCTTTTATTTTTTTGTTTACTTGAGTCTATCACCATTCTCTATATCGATCCCCAGGCTCCCAAGCCTCTTTCTTCCCAGATCATCTTCTATAGGACTAGAGTACCTTTCTACTGACAGCTGTCAAAAGTGTTGTAAGTAGTCACTAAGGTTCCCCACCAGGACAGAGTGACATCCAAATCACAAATAAGAGACACATAAAAGGTTTTTCGCAGCATGCCTTTATCTTCAACCACTGCCCCCACCATTCCCATCTCCCACATTCCAGGGACACGAATCCTCTTCATTGTTTCAGTGCACTATATACTCTTGCCTGTGACCAAAGTGGCCCTTTGAGCTTAGCTGCTGTTCTTTCTGTTGTTTGCCTAAAGAAGTGTATCTAAATGTTATCCCCTTTCTGTAGCTTTCCCAGACCCCCACTCCCTCTTTCAAGGCAGAATTATCTTTTTCATCTGCATTCCATAATGCTTTATGCAAATATCAATATTGCGTGTAGAGCATTATATTGTACTCATTTGTGTTTTTGTTTCTAAAACTGGACTTGAATTTCTTAAGACCAGAAATTGGGTCTTTATATGTTTGTTAGCCATTAGTCTATCTTCTTTTGAAAAGTTGCTGTTCATGTCCTTTTCCCACTGTTTGATAGGGTTGCAATTGCAAATATGTGGAAACAACCCAGGTGCCCATCAATCCACAAGTGGATTAATAAAATGTGGTATATGTATAGCATGGAGTTCTACTTAGCCACAAAAAACAATGGTGATCTAGCACCTCTTATATAATCCTGGATAGAGCTGGAACCCATTCTACTAAGTGAAATATCCCAAGAATGGAAAAACAAGCCCCACGTGTACTCACCAGCAAATTGGTATTAACTGATCAGCACTTAAGTGCATATATAGTAATAACATTCATTGGGTGTCTGACAGATGGGAGGGGGAGGAGGAGATGGGGATATGCACACACATAATGGGTGCAGTGCTCACTGTCTGGAGGGTGGACACACCTGAAGCTCTGGCTCTGGTGGTGCAAGGGCAATATACATAACGTAAACATTCGTACACCCGTAATATGCTGAAAAAAAATTTAAAAAAAATACTAGTTTAATAAAAATAATTGGGTCATTAATTTTTTAGCTGCCCAATGTCTGACACCTAGGATATATACCATAAATTTTAGTTGAATACATTTAAACCAGAGATCCTCTCTTTATGTACTCCAAACTGAGAGAATATAGAGTTCTTTGGAGCAAGCCATATGGTAACTCTCTGCATCATTTTATAACAGTAATGAGTTTTTCTTTCTCCATGTAATATTATAGTTATCATGTGGCATTGTTCAATCTAAACACTTATAAAAATCACAGAATTTCAGTGGAAATAGGTGTCTTGGAAGTGATTTCTTTGATTTGCAAGATGAGGAAACCAGTTCTGTACTTACAGACCACACAGGTAGCTTTTTTCAAAATCCCAGCCAACAACCTTTATGAATTCATGAGAATTAAACCATTTTACCTTCCAGGCAAGCGTATTATGGGAGAGAACAAGATGTACGATGCATTTTAGTCATAAGGCAGCCCTATTGAGGAACGTTAACCTGAATTTAAGGTGTTGGTGTCAGGGAAAGCCAGAGTACTTGGTGTGAGATACTTGGTAAATTCAAGGAGGATTTTAAATGCAAGTGAGGTGTTTTTCATGTGTTTTGCTGAGATGGTTTGAGCTATTAGGGCCATCGGAAGATAGTAGAATGGGTTTTGATGAGTTTCTTTTTCTCCAGGTTTAATGGAGCCTCTTTTTCTCTTTAATAGGTTTCAGAACCTACTGTGGTCCAGAAAGACATTTGTGGACAACATGAAAGTCTATAACCACAGTTACATCTACATGCCTGCCTTTTCTATGAAGACAGGAACAGAGCCATCCCTGCGGGTATATTACACACTGTCAGATGTCGGTGCCAATCAAACAGTGCTCTTTGCCAACCCCAACTTTCTGCGTAACATTGGAAAGTTCTGGAAAAGTAGGGGAATCCATGCCAAGCGCCTGTCCACGGGACTTTTTCTGGTGAGCGCAGCTCTGGGCCTCTGTGAAGAGGTGGCCATCTATGGCTTCTGGCCCTTTTCCATCAATATGCGTGAGCAGCCCATCAGCCACCACTACTATGACAACGTGTTACCCTTTTCTGGCTTCCATGCCATGCCCGAGGAATTTCTCCAACTCTGGTATCTGCATAAAATCGGTGCCCTAAGAATGCAGCTAGATCCATGTGAAGACACCTCAACCCAGCCCACTTCCTAGGGACAGTGGAAGAAGAAGGGACTGAGACAGGGTATTTTTGTTAGGTTTTCTATGTGATTTTAAGAGGGAATGGTCAGGTGGTTCCATGGATTTGCAGGGGCCACTTGGAAAAAACAAGAAAAGAACAACAAAAACCCAAGCAAAACTTTGCTTTTAATGTTGGCTTAGAAGACAAATAAGAAATGAAACATCTCATGAAACATTTGATAGCACATGGTGGATTTGCTAATAAAATGCTGATGAAATGCTGTTGGTAAAGCACATTTACATGGTTCAAATCTAGACGATGCAGTTCAAAAACAGGACAAACTAGGCTGAGGAACTAATCAAGGTAGAATAAAGAAAATGCCGGGGCAAAAGTGTTGCTGATTATCAACACAAACTGGCTTAATAATAATAATAATAATAATAATACTGATAGTAACTTGTCTTATTAAGACTGGCATTAGAACAATAGGTTTTTAAAAAAATTATTATTTATTTTTGCCCTATTTAGGGGCAGTGGGTGGGTGATGGGGTAGATTAAAAAAAATCTCTTACTGAGTAATGCTACAGCTGATTATTGTGATTTGTTGAACCATGTCTATATTAACTACAGTTTCCCTCTATTTTTTAAATTTTAAATAAGAATTGCTTCTTCCTCTTTTGTCGAGTCTACTTAGACAATGTGAAGCATTGTTGAATTTAGACTGTGTTGATTCATAGTCTGGATAACATGAGCCACTTTCCGTCTCAGAATTTAGGACATAAACCCAGTTTTAGGTCTGCATTGTGTAAGCCTGTTTGCATTGTCATTGTTATTTTAGTGCAAAAAGACTACAAATGGGAGTGCATTATTTATTTGTAAATTGCCATAATTGTCTTCATAATTTAATGTTCAGAAATGAAGTAAAGCACAATGATGAAAAGCTTAGTCTCTGTGGAAGACAGACCAGAAGGCGAATCCCTTTTCTATCCACCATGGTATCTTCACTCCAAGATAAAGCATATGTCTGCACACATGCAAGAATACATGTATACATGTACACACCCACACTTACACACACACACAAAGTTAAACAAAACTCATTCCTGCACAACTATGAAAGCTGAACTCATACAACGTGTTATGGTAAAATTTTAATGAATGTTGGTGAGCTGCAAATGTGTTATGTCCTGTCCACTACATGCTGAAATAAAATAAGCCAATTTCCTGGTTGCTGTGCATGATGCCCATACAAGCATGAGATGCAAGTCTTATCCCCAGTAATTGCCCAGAATGAGCAGCATTGTTTTTACTCATTCTGACTTTCCCCAGAATTTCATGAATGGGCCCAGGGTTGAACATGGTCACAAAAGGCATCGTTTGTACAAGTAAGGGGTTATGGATTAGTAGCTATTTATTTCCTTGGTAGCAGTTAGGACTGCTTAGACATCTTGTTTCACTGGCTTAGACACACAGCAAGAAAACTCTATAGACAGAAGCAGCCAAATGTGTTTTCATATAAGAGAAACGTAGACAAAGCCTCTCCTTGTCTTTGTGCTTTGGGAGGTCATAAGCTAAAAGGAGACACTGGAACTCACTATCTTTATTCTTTTAAATGTCACCAAAATGTTGATAAAACTGTCCCAAAAATTCTACTTCAATTTTAAAGGGAGAAACTTAGTATAGCATATAAATTAAGACAGGTGACATTTTTTGGTGGGTGAACTTACATGACTTCAAGATAACAAAGCCCTTAGAAAAATTCTATATCATTGGAGATATAGGCAATTTGTAAATGCAATTGAATATTGAGGCTATTAGAGAAGATAGCAGTTACAATATGACTGGTTGACATAATGCAGCTTATACTGATACTTAGAAAGTTAAGAACTTGAGAATATCAATTCTAGGCAGAACTGGTTTGCAGTTTTGATCCTGTATGACAATAAAAAGGTAATGAGAATGCCCTGCGGGTGAGCTGTATTAAATATTCACTTTATGTGTAACCCTGAATATATTTCCTCTTTTGAGCTATTGTTATTATTTAGTAGTTACCTAAAAAAGGAATACATTTTTCCCAGTATACCATTAAAATGTATAAAGGGCTAACAAAAAACACATGCAAAAGTGAGCAAACTATGTGTCACTCATATTAGTGCTTTGATTGCTAAAATTATTAAAATGTAATTCATGAGCTCCATAAAGCCCATACATCACAGTTCCATTGAAAATACTATGTGGAAATTTTGCATCTTGTTACGTTTTCTGGGATAAATTCATACAGTAGACATCTCCATAATGTTTAGGCTATAAATTTGTAAAACTATCCCATGTGGCTTCTGAAAAGCACAACAGAAATGGCTGATACTGGTAACGTTTGATTAGACCTGTGCTCCTCAGCTAGGGTGGTTCCTCTCCCCTCTCTGGTGTCATTTGGCAATGTCTGGAGATGTTTTTCATTTTCCCGGCTCAAGGGTGCTGTTGGCATGTAATGAGTAGAGGTTAGGGATCCTGCTGATTGTCCTACAATGCACAGGTCAGTCTCTCTTATTTTGGGAGCGTGTGCCAAAGTGCAGGTGAAAGAGGGATATGAAAATGAGAGTGTTTCCTTCACCCGACTCGAACACCCATGAAACCACCCCTTGGGGAAGGGAAGGAAAGGGTGTCTGGAGACTGTCAAGGTCCTAGGTCTCACAAATAACTAGCTAATCTAAAACGTCAATAGTGCCAAGGTTGGAAAACCCTGGATTAGACCAAAGGGGAATTTCGATTGTTCCACATTGTCTTCACTTAAGGAGACACACACATGTTCACACCATTCAGAGTATGACTACGATTTAATGAAAATCTAGGGTAGATTGCAACTTGGCATTACTTAATAGTGACAACTCATAAGTATGCCCTACATATGCTTTTTTCCATGGTTGGGTAGATAGATGTTTCTAAACAAGAAACATCCTGTGTGTGTATGTGTGTAGCATCTCTATCCTTATTTCTGCGTGTTCCTAAGTAAGGACTTCTCTAGGGCTCTCCTGCAGAGTACTCTGTAATTCTCTATTATTATTAAGAGGTTGAATTCTAAACTCCCATCATTTTATCTTGTTTGTCTGAAATTAAGACCTTCGAAATTGGGCCTGGTACTTTGCTGAATTTGGCCAATGACATTTTAATATTACTAAGCCGAACCCTTAAGGTTCAGCTCAGAAGACATTCAGGCTAGGACAGACACATTCAATAAGAAAATATTTAATCACTTTTGGTGCATCTGCCAAGAGAAAGCATCACTTTCTACCATCGGACTAATTTTTAAAATTGTTTTTCAGTGGCAAAAATTAGGTTGCTCCTTGGGGGCAGAAGGAAAGATGGAGAGACTGAAATGAGCATCTCGATAGGACTTTTAATTTCTATAGCCCCAACTTGAGAATGGCACTGATGCTAAAGAGCATGAATGAGGGTGACCTCTGTTTAATTTTAATCACACCTCAGGAAAATTAAGATTGCTGAAGGATGAAGTCATCCCATAAGAAAGAAAAATAGTGTGTTATATGAAAAATTTTGATGTGGAAGAGGACTCCTACATACATATGCTTTAAATAGAGTATTTTATCAAAGGTTTATACAGCATTGTTCAGCTAAACTGAAAAAATCTCACATAAAAAGTTAAGGAAGTGCTCACTGGATTTTGTTTCTGTGCAGTTCACTTTTAGCTATCTTAACAAAAGTAGAAAGTAAATTATCCAAAGTGGCAGATGTTCAGACAATACCATGTTTGCCTTTGTGACGTCTCATGCCCTTCTTGTGGCTAACAATTTGTTTAGGCTAAATATAACTTGTACCTGAAGCAGTCTGGACAGCGTGACTAAAAATGGAAAATAACTGAAGAAATCCTTGGATTTTAAATTTACCAAAATATTACCAAAATATTCCCAGATTAGTCAAAAGCTTTACACAGATGATCCAAAATGGAAATATCAATAATGTTTATTCTTGTCAGCAGCTATTGTAGTTTTATAACTTAATATATACAACCTCCTATTTCTTTGTTTAGAAAGTCAGCCATCTAAAGTTTTAATTTCTATGTTTGCAAAATACTGACTTTGTGAAAATTTTAACTGACAAATCCTTGTTAGGAGGGATCTAAGGGGAAAAAATGTCACCAGTCCATGGAAAACTTTAGGAAATGATTATTTTGTCGTGTAAATACTTTCCCGCCGGAACCAGGTAATCATATCTGCTCTATGTTTGTAGAATTCCAAAGGTCAAGAGCTGTAAGGATTTTTGTGTGAACTTGAGGACTGAGAGTAGTACTGTGCTTTTTATTTCTTTATCTTCTTAGTATAGAGGTCAGTTCTCAGATTACATGACTTTGGGTGGGCAAACACCAGGGGTGGAAATGGGTTGACAGTTTCAAGGGCCCTGCGCTCCAGGTCAAGGCTATAATAGAAGTAAACGTGGCTAGCGATTTTGGCAACTTCATTCCACTGTGTGCTAGGGAGACGGTGGGGCAAGTGGAAAGGAGGAGATGGCCCCTTTCCCCAAGCATAGAAAATGTCAGAGAGGTCTATACCCTTGACCACCTATCTCTGTCCTCCCCCAGGGGAGCCAACTTGGCTGTAGGGTTGAGCTGGTAGCATTGTGACTAGAGAGGTGGTGTGGAAATTTGCTGAGAAGCTCAAAATTTCACACTGCCTTAAATTGCTTTGTTTTTGCTTAAGCATGTGTTCTCTAAATGTAGGTGTGTCCTGAGACCGAGTCACCCTGACCTAGTTATGGCACTGATGGTGATTATGAAAAGTGGAGCTTTTTTCCCATTCAGATGGATTTTTTTTTTTTTTTGAGTCTTTGAAGCTAAGGAGACCAGCAAATATTCCACCAGTTCCTACAGAGCTTCTTTGAAAGCCCTGGAGACTAACTCACAGGAACTCTGAAGCCCAGTGTCTGTTTATAAACTCCTAAGTATGAGGCCACAATATTTAGGTTGAGCACTATAAAATGTCTATTTTGTAAGTGGGAGGAGACTTATATCTATAATTGCTGTAGCTTTTTTTTTCTTCCTATCATAAAAAAAAAAAATGGGTACCATCTGCTTTCTCCTCCGCCTAGGCTTGTCTTTTGAATTTTTTTACATACATCCTAGAGGTGAGAGATTGAAACAAGTGCATGAATGGAAAGCTTATGCAAACATAACACGACCTCTGCTCATCCTTTCAGTAAGGAAAAAAAAATACATGCTTCTGTTTCCTTCTTCTCATTCTCTTCTTTGTGGTGCCAGCATTTCTGATTTCTTCTCTCTCTCTAACACATAAGGAACAAATATAATGTTATAAATTGACTTATGAGACCTGTGAACATTTGCATGGTAGCCAAAGCCCATCACTATAACTTTTTAAAGCTCAAAAGAGGAATTATATTGTATGGTCACTAGTCTGTGTTCCTATTGATCTCTATATTGTGCTAAGATCCTTTCTGATTCTGTTTTCCTGTTAAAGCTGTGGGATATAATCAATGATGCAAACCTGTCTGGAACTTTTATAGAATAACATCCAAATATATTGATCCTGTTTTTTTCTCTGCTTTTATGTAATTAGACTTTCTTTAGATATTTATTTTAAAACCCTATGCTTCGCACAATACCAGTAAGCATCTAAGAGATGTAATTTAATCCAAGACAGAGAAAACCAGGAATCAGATAATGTCTATTTTTTTCTCTGCACAGTAAGAGAAACCAAAAATTATAATAAAAAAGGGTTTAACCGAAATGACAAAAAGAGGTAAAATCCTGGTTTTCATTTGAAGGGACCATCGGAAATGAGCCCAGAAGGCAGTTCAGCAGAGAGCAAGGAAGAGGCTGTTGACCTTGAGTGCAGTCCCAAGAATGGAACCTTTTCAAAATATTTTAAAGGAAATACCTTGTCATCCAGTTGTTATGGTCAATGATGAAAAGATGCTAGAGGAAGCAGTGGGCGAGCCAGATGGTGAGACACTTAGGAAGAGAATAGAAGAGTGGCACCTGTTTATCCACTTGGACCTTGACGGTCTTAAGGCCCCACTCTTTCCTTCCCCTCCCCAGGAGGTGGTTTCCTGGGTGTTTGAGCTGGGTGAAGCAAACACTCCCATTTTCATGTCCTTCTTTCACCTGCACTTTGACCCACATTCCCAAAGTAAGATCATTATCTAGATCTCCTGTCATGATGATGCAGTGACAGAAGAACGTGTCACCTTTGCAACATGGTCACCACATCTACACATAGCCGGAGTTAGAAAGCTGTAGTCCCCTGTTCCTACAATTACTTCAGTAAAATCCTTTTGTACACATTATTACTTAAGTAGGCATAGTCTCATTTTCTCCCATGTTCTAGTGTACACACACACACATACACACCTTACCTTATTTATGCCAGTGGAAAAGAGGGAGATGGTGGATTGGTTGTGGGGGGCTGGGGAGTGACAGAGGATGCCTTAACTTTTTCTGGTGTGCCCCCCACTTATGTGTTTCTGTCATGCACCTCTGTCCCTTTAGAGATGTAACCATGTCTGTTTCAAGTTGTATCTTTATCATCAGCAAAGAACTCTTATAAATGTAGCAAACGTGACTATTTTATAGAAACGCACAATAGTACATAGGCCTTGGAGAAGTCTGATAATAGGATGTAAATATCCTTTGTTGATGTAGTACAGCCTTTTGGTAGGAAGCTCCTTAGGTGGTAGCCCCAGGAGGATTCATAGATTGAATGTTTGTTTCTCTAGCAAATTATGATATTCATGGGAAGCAAGGAATCAGTTGGTTGCTGTTTTTCATTCAGTCTTAAGCGCCAATCCCATGGGCTTTCTTTCTGTTATGTTACTATAGACACCCCCCTCATAATATATGAGATTTATAATTTAGGATGATTGATGGCTACTAGGGTACATCATAGTCAGAGACTTTAGAGAGAAGGGAAGAGAAAAGGCAAACATAGTTCCATTGAAAAGCCTGCTTAATCTTTTAAGAGTCTAAGATATTACTAGAGCTCTAGCTAGTTACTATTCAGTATAGTTGGTTTGAGAAGTGTTGGGGGAAGAAAATGTTTCTCTTTGGTCTCTTTAATTCTATTATTGCACATTGTATACTATGCTACCTGTGTGCAAACTGTTTTCTCTGGAGCCAATTCTCAGAGGCTGGAGGTAAGGAGAAAACAGAAAAATTCAAATATTCTTTTTTTTCTCATATAATGTAGTCTGACTATCAAGTTCATGGATATAATAATTCTGGAAAAGAATATAGATTAGTCTATAAAATTGAAATCACCTTCGAAGTGTATATGGAATTGCTTCTTTCTATTAAAGCCAAACTTCATGGGCAGAAAACACGGGGAAAATCAATGCTCTTCATTTCCTTTTTTTAGAGTTTCATATAAAATGTTGCAGGTAAAAAAAAAAAAAAGTTTAATTGGTACTTTTTATTGTGTGACTTGAAAAATAGTATCTATCTCTGTTGGTTCTACTGAGTTGTTTCTTTCCACATAACCTAAATGCAATGTCACGAGAGGAGGTTTGCTGTAAAAACATGTCTTTTTCTTTGGTGTGTTCATTGTAATTATGGCTGGCAGTGAGAAGGTTCAGTAAGTCTCAATTTCTCTACCTCCTTTACTTGGAGAAAACTTGGAAACATACCCTGTGAATAAAATGATTTTTTTTAATAGCATGTGAAGTCTTTTTATTTGCCACAATTGAACGGGTAAGGCTCTTTTCCTGTTCTATTCCTGCTCTATTTTGTATCCATACCAGCTACACTGATATTGTTTTCTCACAGATGAAAAGTCATGCTACCTAATGAAAAACTTATTCTAGAAATATTGAATTATAATTGCTATGAATAGAATGTGAGAACACTATTGGTACCTCTTATGCAAGTGAAAGGCAATGTTTGTTGGACAAAGTAGAAAGAAAATTGAGCATTTGTGTAATATCATTAATACAGACAAGCCCACTTTCTCTAGTGATAAAATTTTTCCTTTTTGTAATGAGTCAATATCAGCATATATGTCCCAGAGTTAATACATTCCAAACGAGATGCGGAACATTTAGATTCCTCTTCTGCTCATATGGGTGACTTTGAAAAGCCCAAGTGTGCCTTCTTATCTGAATTATTTAGATAATTGCTTCAAACTCCCATTTCCCTTGGGCTCTAGTGGCCTCGTTCTGCCAGATACTTTCTCAGAGGGAGTGACATCAGAAAAAGTGACCTTGGTCTGTTCTTTATCATATATTTCTTCTCAGAAATTGATCAAGGTACTTTGTACAGATCTCCTTATTAATTCTCTGACTTCATTCTAACACAATAAGCTTTTTGGGCTACAGCTATTTTAGGAAGGGACATTTTATTACCAAATGGAAAATCTACATGGTGTTTAGCTGATTCATTTGAGGGAAGAAAAAGTCAGAGCTGTAGTATAAATGTGGGTTACCCTAACCTATTCTCAGACCATATGAGGAAAACAGATTTAACTTGTTGTCACCAACTATCATTAAGTCAAAAAAAAATCTAGAATTTTCCAAGTCCTGCTGTTCTATTGTTTCAATGTAAGCATTCAGAAACAGATATTAAGAATCCAAAGGCATTAATTACTCAAGAATTCTAAACCTAAACCTAAAGGAAGGATAATTACAAGTCATAGACTATATTTTTGCTTGAAAACTTATTATTTTGGATATACAGTTAAATTCTTGATGATATGAACAATTAAAAAAGCAGGATGATTGAATTCATTTATAAATGGTATTGTCCAGTTTTCTGGGCTTTTGAAAATATAAGAAAACAAGCTCTTTGTTCTTTCTTTTATACAGATAGAGTGAAAGTTATTTCTTTCCTTCACAAGAGTGGGGGTTTCTGGGCATGAATTTAAAAAATCAGTATCAATGTTTGGGAATTTTTTCATGATAAACAGTGCAATAAAAATTAGATTGAAAGATAATCAAGAGTTGATTGAGCCAGGACAGTGGCACTCATGTAATCTCAGGGCATTAGGAGGCTGAGCCAGGAGGATAGCTTGAGGCCGGGAATTTGACAACAACCTGGCCAACATAGGAGACCTCCATCTCTAAAAAAAAAAAAAAAGAAAGAAAGAAAAGAAAAGTAAAAGAGAAAAAATTAGCCAGCAAGGTGGCCTGCACCTATAGTCCAGCTACATGGGCGACTGAGGCAGGAGGATCACTTGAGCCCAGAAGTTCAAGGTTGCAGTGAGCCACGATTGGGCCACTACATTCCAGCCTGGGCACAGAACAAGACCCTGTGTCTGAAAAAAAAAATGAGTTTATTGGTCTCAAGATAGACATCAAACAAGAAGATCCGACCTTTTTATGTAGGGCAAGGGTAGACAGTAGGAATAGAGTACAATTGGTCATTGGGTGGGTCCACAGAAATCAACCTTCTACCAGGTGGATTACTGACCTCTGAGAGAATAGTTCTCTCCCAGGGGTTTGACAGGGGCCTTTGCTATTGTTGGTTGGGTGTTTGGCAGTGGTGGAAGCCAGATTAGCATTAGTCCCTGTTATTTTTTTTTTTTACTTTTTATTTATTTATTTATTTTTATTTTAGCGTATTATGGGGGTACAAGTGTTAAGGTTACATATATTGCCCATGCCCCCCTCCCCCCTCGAGTAAGAGCTTCAAGCGTGCCCTGTTATTGAATCTGTGTATAACCTCCTTACCTGCCACCAAAACCACTTTGTGTAAAGTAAAGAAGCCATTCGTCCTGCCCATTGAGAAAATGGTGGGTTAATTGAGAAAAGAGACCAGCTGACATCCACTCAACATATTTTTTTCCCTAGACCTGTTATAAAGGCTAAAACTAAGACGGTGACGTTAATTTCTTGAGTGGTTGTCGACGTGTTCCATGCTGGACCCCATGCAGCAATTGGCTCTTACTGAAATAGACATTTATTCTGCCTTTTCTGTCCTCAGTGCTCCTGCCAGCAGCACCATCTATGCACTTACAGAATGACTCATTTCGCACACTGTTATCTTATAGGATGTACAATATCCTTCTGACCAAGGGACACACATGTTATGGCAAAAGAAGTGTAGCAAGGAGCTCAGGCCGATGGAAATAGTATTACTCTAGTATTACTCTAGAGTATTACTCTAGTAATACTCTAGAGTATTACTCTAGTAATACTCTAGAGTATTACTCTTCACCACATCATCTATAGCCTCAACAGGAGTGATACTGCTCCCCAAAAAGGCAAAAAAAAAAAATTGGTTCTAGGAGGCAGAAAAAAATGGTTAGGAAAAAATTTTTCAATGGTTAAGAAAAAATGATTTTAAAAGTTTCCTTGGGAGAGAGGGTGTGGGATGATGAAAAGAACTTTGAGAAACACTGATCTAAAAGTGGCTGCCTTACACATAGCTGGCGTGGCCCACCAGAGATTCATTTTAAGGACTACCTGAGACGCAATGTCTTGAGAGGTCGGGATACCATTTTACAGGATGTGGTAGGCGTATGTTTTGGACAGACAATGACCGATTTCTCCCATTAAATATTTGGACTGTAATCAGAATATTTGGATCTGGGAAGCAAAGGATGGAAGTAGGATTGGCTCCACAAATTGTACTTCTATTATTTTTAAATTAAAAATATTTTCTAATTCCCTCATGATTTTTCTTTAAGCCATGTGTTACTTACTGTCATTTTAAATTTCCAAAAATATGGGAGATTTTCTAGTATCCTTTTCTCTCTTTTGAATATAATTCTTGCAAGACCAAAGAATATACTGTATGTGTTTTTTTAAAAAAATGTATTAAGACTCATTTTATGGCCCAGCTTCCATGAGTACTTAAGAAGGACATATGTTCTCCAGTTGTTGGCAGCAGTGTACTACAAATGTTTATCAGATCAAGTACAGTTGACCTTTGAACAATGTGAGGACCAGGGACACCCACTTCTGCACATTCAAAACTCTGCATATATCTTTTGACTTTCTCAAAATTTAATTACTAGTAGCCTACTGTTGACCAGAAACCTTAGTGATAACATACACAGTTGATTAAGACATAATTTGTAGGTTATATGTGTTATAAACTGTATTCTTACAATAAAGTAAGCTAAAGGGCTGGGCACGGTGGCTCACGCCTGTAATCCTAGCACTCTGGGAGGCTGAGGCAGGAGGATCGCTCAAGGTCGGGAATTCAAGACCACCCTGAGCAAGAGTGAGACACTGTCTCTACTAAAAATAGAAAACAAATTATCTGGACAACTAAAAATATATACAGAAGACATTAGCGGGGCATGGTGGCACATGCCTGTAGTCCCAGCTACTTGGGAGGCTGAAGCAGGAGGATTGCTTGAGCCCAGGAGTTTGAGGTTGCTGTGAGCTAGGCTGACGCCATGGCATTGTACCCTGGGCAACAGAGTGAGACTCTGTCTTAAAAAAAAAAAAAAAAAAAAAGTATACTTTTGCATATATACTGCCTTATGTACTGATTTCATGCTTTCAGTCCTTCTTGTAGAACTGGTATCCTTTCTCACCTGCCTGATAAAATTCCTTTAGCTTTTTTTTTTTTTTTTTTGTGATGCTGATAATAAAGTTTCTCAGCTTTTGTTTACCTAAAAATGTCTATAATTCACCTTCATTTTTGAAGTATATTTTTATTGGCTATAGAATTCTAGCTTGAAAGCTTTTCTTTCAGCATTTTAAATATGTCATTCCATTGTCTTCCACATCTTTGCAATTGTGAATTGTGCTACAATAAACATTCAAGTGCAGGTGTCTTTTTGATAAAATGACTTCTTTTCCTTTGGGTAAATACCCAGTAGTGGGATTACTGCATGGTAGGTCTACTTTTAGTTCTTTGAGGTATCTCTATACTATTTTCCATAGAAGTTGCACTAGTTTTCAGTCTCACCAACAGTGTATAAGCATTCCTTTTTGCATTCACACCAGCATCTATTGTTTTTAGACTTTTTAATAAAAGCCATTCTTACTGGGGTAAGGTGACATCTCATTGTGGTTTTAATTTGCATTTCCCTGATAATTGATCTTCCAGTTTGTCTTGCTTCTGATAAGGATTTTGCTAGAATTATTACCATCATATTATATGTGATGTTTGCTTTTTCTTCCACCCATAACTTCTTTTTTTTTATTTCCAATCATCCATTTTTTTTAAATTTCAGAATATTACAGGGGTACAAATATTTTGGTTACATGGATTTCTTTTGTGCTGCTTGAATCAAAGTTATGTGCATACATCACCCAGATAGTGTACATTGTACCCATTAGGTATGATTTCACCCATTCCCTCCTTCCACCTCCCACTTGTTTGATTTCCACTGAGTTTTACTTTCATGAGTGAATTAATAAAATGTAGTATATGTATTCCATGGAGTACTACTCAGCCATAAAAAATGAATTAATACCTTTTACAACCCTCTAACTTCTAGAGTATTTCCCTCCATTGGATTTCAGCACTTTGACAGAGGATTCATCTGTGGATTTAGCAGTAACCGCAACCCTGGTTCGAGGTATCACAAGAATGTACAAAACTATGTCAGTTCTGTGTGTGTGTGTGTGTGTGTGTGTGTGTGTGTGTAATAGACTTTATTTTTTAGAGCAGTTTTAGATTCACAGCAAGATTTAGAGGAAGGTATAGAAATTTTCCTCTTACCCCTCACCCTCATTCATGTATAGTCTCACCTGTGGTCAACATCTCCCAACAGAGTGGGAAATTTTTTACAATTGATGAACCTACATTGACACATTATTACCCAAAGTCCACAGTTTTCACTAGGGTTCACTCTTGGAGGTGTAAATTCTCTGGGTTTGGACAAATGTATAATGACATGTATCCATTATTATCAAATCGTCATTGTATGTTATTCTGTGTCACACAGAGCAGTTTCACTACCCTAAAAATTCTTTGTGTTCTGTCTACGCATCCCTCCCCCCCACCTACTCTCTGGCAACCACTGAGATTTTTAAGGTCTTTGTAGTTTTGACTTTTCCAGAATGTCATATAGTGGAATCATACAGTACATAGCCTTTCAGATTGGCTTTTTTTTTCATGTAGTAATATGCACTTAAGTTTCTTTTGTGCCTTTTTATGGTTTGATAACTCATCTCTTTTGTGCCTTTTATGGTTTGATAGCACTGAATAATATTCCATTGTCTTGATATATCACAGTTTATTTATCCATTCACCTATTGAAGGACACCTTTGCTTCTTCTAAGTTTTGTCAGTGAATACAGAATAAACATTTAAACATAAAGCTGGTATGAACGTTTTTTTGTTTGTTTGTTTGTTTGTTTTTTTTATAAGAGCTTAAAGCCTGGATGAACGTTTGAGTCCAGATTTTTGTGTGGACATAAGTTATCAACTCCTTTCAGTATATGCCATGGAGCATGATGGCTGAATTGTATGACACGAATATGTTTAATTTTGTAAGAAATTGCCAAACTGTCTTCCAAAGTGGCTGTACTATTTTTCAGTCATTCCCACCAGCACTGAGAGTTCCTGTTGCTCCATATCCCTGCCAGCATTAGATACTGTTAGTATTTTGGATCTTGGCTATTCTAATAGGTGTGTTGTGGTATATCATTGTTATTTTAATTTTTATTTCCCTGATGAAAATGATGCAGAGCATCTTTTCATATCCCATTTTCCATCTGAATATCTTCTTTGGTGGGTGTCTGTTAAGGTCTTTGGCCATTTTTTAATTGGGTTATTTGTGCTTTTATTGTTGACTTTTTAAGGTTTCCCTGTATATTTTGGATAACCCTCCTTTATCTGATATGTCTTTTGCAAATATTTTTTCTTATGCTTCTATTTCTAGTTACTGAAGGTGGACGCTTAGATTATTGATTTTTTTTTATCTTTCTTGTTTTCTAATATATGCATTCAATGCTATAAATTTCCTTCTAAGCAGTGCTTTTTTACTGCATCCTGTAAATTTTGATACATTGTGTTTTCATTTTAATTTAGGTCAAAATACTTTTTTTTTTTAATTTTTTTTTTTACTTTGGCATATTATGGGGGTACAGATTTTAAGGTTTCAATAAATGCCCATTTCCCCCCCTCCCCCCAAAAGTCTGAGTCTCCATCATGACCATCCCCCAGATGGTGCACATCTCACTCATTATGTATGTATATACCCGCCCCCCTCCCCCCTCCCACCTGCCCAATACCCTATTACTGTAGTACCTATGTGTCCACTTAGGTGCTACTCAGTTAATACCAGTTTTCTGGAGAATATAGGTCAAAATACTTTTAAATTTCCTCTTGAAATTTTTTCTTTGACCCATGTGTTATTTAGAAGTGTGTTTATCTCCAAGTATTTGGGGATTTTCCAGCTATCTTTCTGTTACAGATTTATAGTTTAAGTCCATTGTGGTCTGAGAGAAAACATTGCATGATTTCTGTTCTTTTAAATTTGTGAGTTTTTTTTATTTTATTTTTTTATTTTTGAGACAGAGTCTTGCTCTGTTGCCCGGGGGAGAGTGCATGGCATGATCATAGCTCACAGCAACTTGAAACTCCTGGGCTCAAGTGATCCTCCTGTCTTAGCCTTCCGAGTAGCTGGGACTACAGGTGCACGTCACAACGCCTGGCTAATTTTTCTATTTTTTAGTAGAAATGGGGTCTTGCTCTTGCTCAGGCTAGTCTCAAACTCCTGAGCTCAAAGGATCCGCCTGCCTCAGCCTCCCAGAGTGCTAGTATTACAGGTGTGAGCCACCGCACTGATGTTTTTTTTTTTTTTAATTTGTGAAGGTGTGATTTATGGCTCATAATGTTCTGTATCTTGGTGAATGTTCCATGTTAGTTTGAGAAGAACATGTATCCTGCTGTTGTTAGAAGAAGTCTATAGATGTTTGTTATATTCAGGTGATTGTGTTAAGTTCAGCTGTGTCCTTACTGGTTTTCTGCCTGTTGGATCTGTCCATTTCTAATACAGCAGTGTTGAAGTCTCCAACTATAACAATGGATTCATCTATTTTTCCTTGCAATTCTATTAGTTTTTGCCTCACATATTCTGATGCAGTATCGTTAGGTTCATGCACATTATGGATTACCGTGTCCCCTTGAGTAATTGACCCCTTTTTATGCAAGGCTCTTCTTTATCCATGATAACTTTCCTATCACTGAACTCTCTCTGAAGTTAACATAATTACTCCTACTTTCTTTTGATTACTGCTAGCTAAGTATATCTTTCTCCATCCATTTACTTTTATCTATATGTGTCTTTATATTTAAAGTATTAGTAGATCTTTGTAGACAACATATACTAGGGTCTTGTTTTTTGGTCTACTCTGATGATCTCAGTCTTTTAATTGGTGCATTGACATTCAATGTGATTACTGACGTAGCTGATTAATATTGACCATATTGCCAGTATTTTCTATTTGTTGTCCTTAACCTTAGTTCCTATGTTTTGCATGCTTTTTCTGTCTTCTGTGGCTTTAATTGAGCATTTTATGTGATTCCATTTTCTCCCCTTCCTTAGCATATCTATTATACTTCTTTATTTACTTTTTTAGTAATTATCCTAGAGTTTGCAATATACATTTATAACTTATTCAATTCCACTTTCAAACAGCACTATCCTGCTTCACAATGAGTGTCTTATAATAAAATGATCCTAATTTCTTCCTCCATCTCTTATATTATGGCTGCCATACACATAAACATATGTATGTGCACATAATCAAATACATTGTTGCTATCACAATTTTAACCAAATTGTTATCAATTAGATCAATTAAGAATAACAGACATAATAGTTTTTATTTTGCCTTTCTCTTATTTCTTCTTTGATGTTCTTCCTTTCTTTATGTAGATCTGAGTTTCTGATCTACATGATTTTCCTTCTTTCTAAAGAACTTCTTTTTAACATTTCTTATAAGGCTGGTCTACTGACAACAAATTTTCTCAATTTTTATTTGTCTGAGAAAGTATTTCTTCTTCACTTTTAATGGATGATTTTACAGCGAACAGAATTATACGTTGGTGTTCTTTCTCTCTCAACACTTCAAGTACTTCACTTTCCTTGCTTGCACCGTTTCTGAAAATACAGATGAAATTATTCCTTCATAGGTAAGGATTTTTCCCCCCACTTCTGGCTTTTTTAGAATTTTCTCTTTATCTCTGATTTTCTGTAGTTTGAATATGATATGCCTGAGTGCATTTTTTTTTTTTTTTTTTTTTTGGCATTTATTCTGCTTGGTGTTCTGAGTTTCCTGGGTCTGTAGTTTGTTATCTGGCATTATCGTGGGGGAAATTCTCAGTTATTATTATTTCAAATATTTCTCTGTCCTTTCTTCTCTTTCTTCTTCTTGTACTATGTCCATTATGCATATGTTACACCTTTTGTAGTCATCCCAGAGTTCTTGTATGTTCTGTTTTTCTTTTTTCCCCAGTGTTTTTCCTCTTTGCTTTTGCAGTTTTGGAGATTTCTGATGACATTATCCTCAAGCTCAGAGATTCTTTCTTCAGCCGTCTCCAGTCGACTAATAAGTAAGTCAAAGGCATTCTTCCTTTGTATTAAATTCATTTTTATTTCATCTCTATCATTTCTTTTTGGTCCTTTCTTAGAATTTTCACCCGCTTACATGGCCCGTTTATTCTTGCATGCTGTTTACTTTATCCATTATTCATGTCTACTTTAGCATATTAATGATAATAGTTTTAAATTCCTGGTCTGATAATTCCAACATCCTTACCATATGAGAGTCTGAGTCTGGTTCTGACACTTGCATTGTCCCCTCCTCAATCTGTGTTTTGGTTTTTTAATTTTTTTTTTTTTTTTTGCCTCTAGTATGCCTTGTAATTTTTTCTTGACAACCAGATATGATGTACTGAGTAAAAGGAACTTCTTTAAATAAGCTTTTAGTGATGCAGTTGTAAGGTGTGAGAGGAGAGGAATATTCTATAGTTCTATGATTAGGCCTCAGTTTTTTAGAGAGCCTATTCTTATGGACTGTGAACTTCACAAATGCTTCTTGTATTTTTTTTTTCCCCTAGAAAAACTGGGACAGGATGGCTAAAGTCGGCTAGAGTTGGCAGTTTCTCTTCTCCCATGTGAGGGCTACAGCTGGCTAGAGTTGGGTACTTTTCTTCCCCCAGGTCATTGAGGTTCCGATCAAACCTAAACCTCATTAGGCTAGGCTTTGTTTAAAGAGTACTCCTTACATTTTTTTGAAATTAAAAAAAAAAAAAATTGCTTCTCCTAAAGGCAGACGTTGTTAAGAAGAATGTAACACTCTGGCATATTTCAAATGGTTCGTTTTCCCCTCCCTCTGCCCTTAGCATGAGGGGATTTTTCTCTGATTCCCGCTCTGATGACCCGATAGAACTCTTTCTTGGAAGTAAAACTCACAGAAGATCCGGGACTTCCCTATGACTGGATCCCCCTGGAGTTTTTAATTCTCAAAGGTGTCCACACTGAGCCTCCAGCAATCCATCAATTACCATTTGTTTTTCTACCTGGGCACTGGTTCCCACAGCAGTTTCTGCTCATGAGTTCCTGCTCAGGTGAGCTGTGACTCTATTTATCTGTCTTTCTATTCCTCCAATTTTGGGGGCAGTAGTGTATCCTGTGACCTCACTTCTCTCATGGATCTAAAAGGAGTTGTTGAATTCTCACTTTGTCCAGATGTTTACTTGTGATTGGGAGGGAGTAGGGACTTCCAAGATTCTTATGTGCTGGACCAGAAACCAGATGTACTACTTAGTGTTTTTCAGGTCTAACTTAACTCATCTTTTCCCATCAAAATGATTGGTGGGGTTAGTTTAGTAGGGAGGGAGATGTCAGGTCAACGAATTATCATTGCGTCTCAGGATTTACCCAGGCTCCAGTCAGTCCCTTCTGCTCCAATGCCAATAAGCTCCAATGCCAATAAGCCGGTCGATAGCTCGACCGGCTTATCATCATTATTATTATTTAACAGACAAGCTACCCAAGATCTGTGTGAGAGATCAACATTGCATTTTAGTTCAAATGTAATTGAGTTCCTACTAGATTTTTAACAACTTTATTTAGAGATAGCTTATATACCATACAATTTACCCATTAGAAACATATGGATTGATCATTTTTAGTATATTTTTTAATATGCACACCCAAAACTTTCCTAGTTTTAGTTTGTAGTCAATTCCTGCTTCCAGTCCTAACCCCAGACAACCTTGGATCTGCTTTTGGTCTCTATAGTTTTGCCTTTTCTGGAAACTTCATATAAATGAAATAATACAATATGTATTATATATATAGTCCTTTGTATACAGCTTCTTTCACTTAGGAGAGTGTTTTTGAGGTTCATTTATATCATTGCATGTATTGGTAGTTTGTTCCTTCTGATTGCTGAATAGCATTCCGTTGTGTGCATTGACCACATTTTGTTTATTCATTCACCTCTTAATGTATATTAGGCCTGTTTTCAGTTCCTGGGTATTTCAAATGATGCTGCTATAAACATTTGTGTGCAAATTGCTGGTTCACATGGTATAGTTTTTATTTTTAAAAACTTCTGAACTCTTTTCCAAAGTAACTATACTATTTTATACCACCCAGCATCTAACACCTAAGAACTAATGATATCGTACAGGTTTTGGGTGCTTATTAGCCATTTGTATATCTCCTTTGGTGAAATGTGTATTAAAATTTTTTGCACTGCACATTTGGAGGAAGGGGTTCTAAGATTATTAAAAATATAGTCTGTATACAAGCCATTTTTCAAATACAATATTTGCAAATATTTTTCCTTGTCTATGAATTGTTTCTTCATTGTTTTCAATGGTGCTCCCATTGAAAATCAAAAGCTTTTCATTTTGATGAAGTCTACTTTGTATTTTTCCATAAATACAGTTCCTTTGGTGTCATCTTCAAATAAACACACATTTCTTTCTTTTCAATATGCATGCCTTTAATTTCTTATTCATGCTTTATTGAAATGGCTAGAACTGCAAAAACAACATTAAATAGATAAGCTGAGAATGGACATCTTTGCTTTGTTCCTGATGTTAGGTGAAAACATTTCACTTTTCCAGATTAATCTGATGCTAGCCACAATTTTTTGGTAGATTCTCTTTATCAGAATGAGGAATTTGATTTCTGTTCCTGAGGATGTGTTGAGATTTGCTCTCATGAATGATTCTTTGTTACTTACAGATGATTTTTGTGTGATGATCATCCTTGTTATCTTTATGTTATTAAAGCAGTGTTGTAAATTAATCAATTTTAACATATTAAACCAGTCTTGCATTTCTGTGATAAACCCCACTTTCTCATGGTGTATGAAGTTTTTGTGTGTGTGTCAGGATTTTGTTTGCTAATATTTTACTAAAGACTTTGTGTCTATGCTCATGAGGGATATTGGTCTGTAATTTTCTTTCCTTGTGATGTCTTTGTCTGGTTTTGGCATCTGGGTAAAAGTGACTTTATAAAATAAATTGGGAAGTGCTCCTTCCTCTTCTTTCTGAAAGAGTTTGTGTAGGGTTTGTATTATTTCTTCACTGAATTGCTGACAGAATTCATTAGTAAAGCCAGCCAGGCCTTGGCTTTCTTTTATGGGAAGAATTTTAATTACTAACTGAAATATCTTCTCTTGATGTAGATATATTTAGAATTACCATGAATCAGTATTATTAATTTGTGTGATCTATGTAATTTCTTCTCATAAAATTGCTAATAATATTCTGTTATTATTTTTTAAATTTTGCTAAGATCCACAATGATGTTTCCGCTTTTATTTCTAAATGTATAGTTTATATCTTTCTGTTTTATTCATGGCCAGTCTCACTAAAGATGTATCAATTTTATTTTATTTTATTTTTGCTTTTTGCAAAAAAACAACTTTTGGTGTCATAAATTTTCTTTTTTTCCATTTCATTTTATTGATTTCTGCTCTGAGCTTTATTATTTCCTTTCTTCTACTTTCTTTACTCTGTTCCTGGGGAGGTAACAGCTGATCCTTTTGTAGTTCATAAGTGTGATGATCCCATTTGTACACTGATGTGTGAAATGTGCTCCCTCCAACCTTGTCATGATGTCAGTACACTACCTGACTGACATGAAATAAAAAATGTAGACATTTAATGATTACTTCCCATTCTTGAATGAGAGGATTATTTGAGGAGAATGTGAAATTTAGGCTGGACCTTGAAAGGAAAGAGTAGATTATGATTGTGTGGAGGTGTGAGAGGGATAAGAGACGGTGGGGGAAGATATACCAGGAGGAAGGAATGACACCAGGAAGGGCAGGCACGTGCAGAGTGTGCAGGAAACAATGAATAGTTCACTTTGTGAAATAAAGACCAAATATGTCAGCAATCATAATTAATATAAATATACTAAAGTCTCCAATTAAAAGACAAATATTCCATCTTTTCAATGGATTTGTCAAATGAAAGCTTAGACTAATTTTATTTAATATAATTTGCCGCTATGCTATTAGATACAGTTTTAGAACTGCTACGTCTGGTGATTGAACAAGTTGGATTCATTCCAGAATAGAAGGAGGCTTCAACATTAGAGAATATATTAACATAGTTAATCACATTAACCAGATCAAAGGAAAAAAGTCTTGTGTTTATATCAGTAGATGAAAAATCGTGAGGAAAAATATTAACAATTATTTTTTATTTCTAAAAAGTCTTAGCTAACTTTCTTAACTTTATAATGGCATCTTTATAATGATATCTACCTGAAAGATGTATAGCAAACATAATTCTTAGTGCTGGAACATTAGAACGTATCTTTAAAAATGAAGGACAACATCCCAGGGATGCAGGGATGGTTCAACATACGTAAATCTATAAATGCAATTCACCACATAAACAGAAGCAAAAACAAAGACCACATGATCCTTTCGATAGATGCAGAAAAAGCTTTTGACAAAATTCAACACCCTTTCATGATACGAACACTTAAGAAAATAGGCATAGAAGGGACATACCTAAAAATGATACAAGCCATATATGACAGACCCATAGCCAACATCATACTGAATGGGGAAAGATTGAAATCATTCCCACTTAGAACTGGAACCAGACAAGGCTGCCCACTATCTCCACTTCTGTTCAACATAGTGCTGGAAGTCTTGGCTACAGCAATCAGACAAGAAAATGGAATCAAAGGTATCCAAATAGGGGCAGAAGAGATCAAACTCTCACTGTTTGCTGATGATATGATATTGTATCTAGAAAACCCCAAGGATTCAACCAAGAAACTCCTGGAACTGATCAATGAATTTAGTAAAGTCTCAGGATACAAAATTAATACACAGAAATCAGAGGCATTCATATACGCCAACAACAATCTAATTGAGAACCAAATCAAAGACTCAATTCCCTTCACAATAGCAACAAAGAAATTAAAGTACCTAGGAATATATTTAACCAAAGAGGTAAAAGACCTCTACAGGGAGAACTATGAAACACTGAGGAAGGAAATAGCAGAGGATGTAAACAGATGGAAATCCATACCATGCTCGTGGATCGGCAGACTCAATATCATCAAAATGTCTATACTACCCAAACTGATCTACAGATTCAATGCAATACCTATTAAAATCCCATCAGCATTCTTCACAGATATAGAAAAAATAATTTTACGCTTCGTATGGAACCAAAGAAGACCCCGAATATCAAGAGCAATTCTAGGCAACAAAAACAAAATGGGAGGCATTAATATGCCAGATATCAAACTATACTACAAAGCTGTAGTAATTAAAACAATATGGTATTGGCACAAAAACAGGAATATTGACCAGTGGAACAGATGTGAGAATCCTGATATAAAACCATCCTCATATAGCCATCTCATCTTTGACAAAGCAGACAAAAACATACGCTGGGGAAAAGAATCCCTCTTCAATAAATGGTGCTGGGAAAACTGGATAGCCACCTGTAGAAGGCTAAAACAGGACCCACACCTTTCACCTCTCACAAAAACCAACTCACGCTGGATAACAGACTTAAACCTAAGATATGAAACTATTAGAACTCTAGAGGAAAAAGTTGGAAACACTCTCCTAGACATCGGCCTGGGCAAAGAGTTTATGAAGAAGTCCCCAAAGGCAATCACAGCAGCAACAAAAATAGATAAATGGGACATGATCAAACTACAAAGCTTCTGCACAGCCAAAGAAATAGTCATGAAAGTAAACAGACAGCCTACAGAATGGGAGAAAATTTTTGCATCCTATGCAACCGATAAGGGACTGATAACTAGAATATACTTAGAACTCACGAAAATTAGGAAGAAAAAATCAAATAACCCCATTAAAAAGTGGGCAAAGGACTTGAACAGAAATTTTTCTAAAGAAGACAGAAGAATGGCCAACAAACATATGAAGAAATGCTCAACATCTCTAATCATCAGGGAAATGCAAATCAAAACCACAATGAGATATCACTTAACCCCAGTGAGAATGGCCTTTATCAAAAAATCTCCAAACAATAAATGCTGGCGTGGTTGCGGAGAGAGAGGAACACTCCTACACTGCTGGTGGGACTGCAAACTAGTTCAACCTCTGTGGAAAGCAATATGGAGATACCTTAAAGCGATCCAAGTGAATCTACCATTTGATCCAGCAATCCCATTGCTGGGCATCTACCCAAATGATCCAGTGACACTCTACAAAAAAGACACCTGCACTCGAATGTTTATAGCAGCACAATTCATAATTGCAAGGCTGTGGAAACAGCCCAAGTGCCCATCAATCAAAGAATGGATTAATAAAATGTGGTATATGTACACCATGGAGTACTATTCAGCTCTAAGAAACAATGGTGATATAGCACATCTTATATTTTCCTGGTTAGAGCTGGAACCCATACTACTAAGTGAAGTATCCCAAGAATGGAAAAACAAGCACCAGATATATTCTCCAGCAAACTGGTATTAACTGAGTAGCACCTAAGTAGACACATAGGTGCTACAGTAATAGGGTATTGGGCAGGTGGGAGGGGGGAGGGGGGCGGGTATATACATACATAGTGAGTGAGATGTGCACCATCTGGGGGATGGTCATGATGGAGACTCAGACTTTTGGGGGGAGGGGGGGAATGGGCATTTATTGAAACCTTAAAATCTGTACCCCCATAATATGCCAAAATAAAAAAAAAAAAAAAAAAAATGAAGGACAAGAGCAAGGTATCATTCACCATTGTCTTTGGGGACCTAGATGACACAAAAAGAAAATAAAAAGAAATAACACTAAGAATTTCAAAGGAAAAAAAATCTTCTTTTTGAAGATGATAGGACTCCTAAAATTATCTACAAATTCACCTAGCAAAATTCGAAACATTTATAATATTAATGCACAAATTTAGCAAGGTTACCAGACACAAAATGGACACAGGTAAGTTATTTTCATTTTTATAACACTAGTAATAGACAACTACAAAATGCTATTTGAAAAAGGAAACTGTTTACCACAGCAACAAGAATAATGAAATTTCAATCCATAATAAACACAAAAAAATGTGTAGGTCTTTTGAGGAATAATTATAAAATTTATTGAAAGACAATAAAAGAGACCTGAATCCAGAGTACTATATTCACTGATGGGAAGAGTCCGTATTTTAAAGATGTCATTGCTGCTAGAATTGACCTAGACCTGTACAATTTTTTGTATAACTTAATTTATCATTTATATTGAAAAGCAAAGGATCAAAAATTGCCAAGACATTCCACATTACTACAGTTTTTGGTGAGCATTTCTTTAACCATTAAGATACATGGGACATGAAATGAGTCAAAATTCAAACTATCATGTGGGTTATATGAAGCTCTTGGATATCAATTCTGAATGACTTTCAGCCAGTCCACCGTTAGCTCAACCACTATCCAATTATTTTGGCATTTATACACAATGACATTTTTAGAGAAGATCTCATTCTTGGATTTCATGTTGTGCCTTAAAAGCAAATACAGTTGACACTTGAACAACATGGATTTGAACCGTGGAGTCCACTTATACATTTTGTATCTGTAGGTTTTGCATCTACAACCCAACCCTTATAGAAAATATACTGCTTACTGGTTGCAAAACTAGCAGATACAGAGGGCCAACTTTTCCTATACATGAGTTTGACAGGGCCAACTGGCGGGCCTTGAGTATGCTCAGATTTTGGTATCCACAGGCAGTCCTAGAACCAATGCCCTGTGGATTCCCAGGGATGACTGTATATAGAGACGATTTGGGGTCATCAGTAATTATGCATATTATCATGGTCATATGCTAATTTTTATAACTTATGGTCATGATCTTTGTCTCTTTAACATCTGTAATATTGTCGATATGATTTTGAGAAATGCTTCTCCCTTAGGGTTTTACGAGGATTTTTAATTTACCACTTCTAGTTTTTCCCCAAATGAATCATGTATCACTAAACAACTTTTATTCAAAATTATCAGGAAGATACTGAAAAATTGGCATCTTATTGATAGTCTTGCACAAGGAATAAATAGATAACATCTAATAGTCTCTCATTACTTTAAAGTTTCTTTTATCTATTCAGAGGGACCATTGCAAATTTTCCTGCCTCTAGTTGCATTGCTTGGTATGTGAGAAGCAATCTTTTTGCATTAATCTCGGTAATAGAATATAAGCCATCTTTATCCATTTCTTAGAATCTTTCCTTCTTAAGTCTTATAGAAAACTTGGTTACTGTTTTGCAGTATAATCTGGAAATTCTTCCAAAAAGTAATCAGTTTACACTAATCAGTATACATCCTATTACAAATTTTCCTGCCTTTTTGCACATACAATAGCTTTGTGTTTTAATACCTAATTATAACTCTCTGTGCTATATGATATGTATATGTGTATAACATATTATACATATATTTGTAGTCTTCATAATATATCTTTTTAAAGATATTTCAATGGCAGTTAAACTCAACAAAAATGACCCCCAAAATGCCTGTTACTCAACTGATGTGAGATTGAGAAGTGCTGTAATGGAGTTTGCATATGTGTGGGAAAGGATAGTCACGCCATGATATGGTATAGCTAAGAGTAATAGTGAGAGCATCAACTTTAAGTTGCAGTTAGATCTCAGAAATATTAAAATGTGAAAAAAGTATATCTTAGAATCAATGAAACACTTTTATCCTCCAGTATTGGGGTGAAAGAAAAGGCATTTTGGAAGGAAGCTGAAGCACAAGTCAATGTTGCAGTCATGGAGAATGAATGTGCTCTAATTTTCTAAAACTGGCTTTTCCCCTGAGAAGAATAAATCAAGGCAATAAGAAAAAAAAGAATCTTGAATTAAAGGAGTGAGTCAGAGAGATCATTCTCCTGGCAATTTATTCAAATTCCTGTTAATCTGGGCTCCTGTTGACAGATGTTTTTGCACACTAGGGGGCTCTAATACACAATATGTCAAATGAAAATATTGATAGCGTGTTTTTTGTTTATCTTTAAAATTTGTTCTCTCAACAAATATTTATTGAGTATGAACTGTTAGGCGTTACATTAAGTTACCTGCTGCTTTTGCTTTACAGCTTATAAGAGTGCCTCTTTCATGTTTACTTTGGCCAGTCTGATGGCAATGTGTCATGGTGATTGTCTCTTTGTGATGAATTTCCCAAGGGTCCTTTGAGTTTTTTGTACCTGGATATCTAGATTTCTAGCAAGAGCAACAGAGTTTTCCTCAATTATTCCCTCAAATACATTTCCCAGACCTTGTACTGTTTCTTCTTTATCTTCAGAGATACCTATGATTCTTATATTTGGCCATTTTACATAATTCCATATTTTTGTAGACTTTGTTTATGCCTCTTAATTCTTTGTTCTTTATTTTTGACTGACTGGGTTAATTCAAAAGAGCTGTCTACAAGTTCTAAAATTCTTTCTTCTACCTGGTCTAGCCTATTTTAAAGTTTTCCACTGTGTTTTGTATTTCCTTAAATGAAATTTTCATTTCTAGCAGTTCTATTTGTTTTTTAGAAAATATATCTCTCTTTAGTACATTTTCACTCATTTCCTGAATTGTTTTTCTTGTTTCTTTGAGTTGTTTTTTAATTTTCTCTTGAATTTTATTGAGCTTCCTTACAAGTCATATCTGGAATTCTTTATCTGTCATTTCAATAGTTTCATTTTGGTTGGGATCCATTGCTAGAGAACTAGTGTGCTCCTTTGAGAGTGTCATTACACTCTAATTTTTCATACTTCTGGAGTTCTTGCATTGATTCCTTCTTCTCTGGAGCAGCTGTTACTTCTTGGTTTTGGATTCTCTTTTGTTTAGATGGGGCTTTCCCTCCTCTCACTCTTAAGGATATGTCTGTAGGTGAGGATCTTTGGCTTTGCTTGTGGGTACTTTGATGGGGGTCTAGGTTCTGGATGGATACCTTGGTTAAGATATCCTTAGTGTGGTGTTTTTCTCAGTTGCTAGGTATTTGTAGGCTGTAGTGGTGGTGTACTTTGTGTGTTCCCTGTCTCTTGATGAGGGAACATGGAGGTCTTTGAAATCCTTTCTCTTTCCCCAGCCCTGTGGTCTTCTTAACAGTGTGAATTATATTGGGATACCCAGTTTAATCTCAGACAGTAGGTGGTGCTTGTGGGTAAATTTAATCTCAGACAGTAGGTGGTGCTTGTGTGACTAGCTCTAGTTTCTCAGGTGAAGCACTGGAATGTCCCAGGAGATAGACAGGGCCATGGTGTTCCCAGGGGACCCCATATTTTTCACCACAGCAGAAGTGGGTGGAGAAGTGAGTCTGGGTGGGTCTGAGTCTGAGTGAATCTGCTTTCAGGCTTCAAAAAGGCAGGCGTAAGTGCTGTCTTGGCAAGGGACAGACTCCCAGGCTGTTGGGGAAAGCCACCAGGGAGGGGCTGAAGTAGCCCCACCCCAGAAAGTCTGCTTATAGGGGAGGGGCCATCAGATTCACAGTGTTTCTGTTGGGAGTGGATTTCACTTTTCTCCCTCCTCCCCTCCCTGAGGTCTCCTTCCAGTGTCTGGCTGCAAGCAGAAGCCCAAACTCTCAGAGCTCACTGGTAATAGCACCATGAGCTGGGAGCTTCCCTGCCCAAGATTCTGCCCCAGACTGAAAGTGCGGTTTTCCTGTCGGGGGAAGAGTGCTCCACAAGTGTGCTGGGGCTCAGACCCACACTGCACTCTCCTTTCAGTTCTGCCCACACAGGATCCCTCACCTTCCAAGATTAGTTCACAAATCTTCCCTCCATGTCCCCAAATAACACAATTGAGTTGGGGGGGGGGGCGATGGGATCTGGCTTGTGTGTGGGCCTGTCCCCAGGTCTTCTAAGTTCAGTCCCTGTCTGTGCCAGGTAGAAGTGTGTTGGTTCTGAGTTGCTCAAGCAGGTTTGATGTCCCTCCACTTTGGGGTATACCCTGCTCTGATGAAGTAGCTGGGTGAGTAGCACCAGGGAGGGGAGGTGGGCAAGGAGATCAGAGTATGAGCACCCCTGGGCGCACTGCAGGTCTTTAAGAGGAAAGATGTGAGCCCCATTCTCTGTGGAAGCCTCAGTACGGTGGGTATACCAACAGAGGGGGAGCAACTGCTCCTATGAGCCAGGCACAATTGTCTCTTGGGGCACCTGTGCCACTCAGCAGAAATGGGTGGAGGCGAGGGTAAGGAAAAGAGTCTGAATGGAGGAGAGCAGGCATGCTGGCCATCTCTGTCCCTCTCCCTGGAAGGCAGCCCTCCTGGAAAGTCCAAGCTCTGGGATCACACAGATCCCCTGGTACCCACCGGGCCCTGTGGCTACTGCAGTCTGGGCAGGAGTTGGGGAAATGTTTGTATGGGAACAAGTGACATGACAACTGAAGGGCTGAAGCTCCCTGGGGAAGACAAAGGCACATAGTGGGAGGAGAAGCAGTGTGGGGCCCACAGTCTCTGCTCAGGTCTGTGGTGACGGGAAGCAATCGTGAGGGGGCTGGCAGCCTGGTGCTTTGTCCTCAAGAAGCTCCCAGTTCACTGGCAGCAGCAGCTTTTGGGCTCATGAGGGTAGAGAAGCTCTTCAACAGCTCCAGAGCTTGCTCACTTTCAGAGGTGTGAGGGAAGAAGAAACAAATTCCCACCTACCCTTTCCACAGGGCTCCAAGTTTCTCAGGGATTGATCTCTGCTAATATCTTGCTCCTTCTTGTTCTGCTCCACACCTCTTCCCATGGAGTCTCTGATAGGTTCTGGCACTTTTCCCTCAGAATTACACCTGAGCTATGTTTTTTTTCCATCTAAAACTTTTCCTACTTTCTGAGACGATCTGGTAACCTATGTCTCTAGTCAGCCATCTTTTTCCTCCTCAGAAGTTTTAATTTTGATGAAATCAAACTTACCAGGTTTCTTCTTTTATGGCTTGTGCATTTTGTGTGATTTCTAAGAAAACACGCCTTCAGTATGGGATGATTTTCTCCTATGTGTTTTTCTAGAATAATTATAGTTTTATCACAATGTATACATATATCAAAACATGACATTGCACACCGTAACTATGTGTAATTTTTGTTTGTCTATTAAAAACAATATAAAAGGCTAATAATAAAAAGCAAAAAATAAATTACATTGAGCTTTTTAAAAAGAACATAGTTTTGGATCTACATTTAGATCTACAATCCATTTTATAAACCTCAAATCTTTTATCACTCTGGCTTCACGAAAATCTCTTTTTTTCCCCCTCTGTTTCTTAACAGAATCCATCAGGGGACAAGGCTGTGCCCAGAATCAACAAATGCTTCTACGAATAGCTGCAGATCCTCAGCTCCTTTCTGAATGACCTCTCCTATTTGAAATTCTCCTTGAAATCCTTGCTTTCACCACCTTCTGATAACTTTAATATGTGGTTTATCTGGATTTTCTAGTTATTTCTTTGGTGCCTCTGTCATTTTATGAACTGCTCCATCCTATTAGGAGTGGGCCACGTTTTCTGACTGCTTTTAATATATTTTTATTTGTTTTTAATTTTCAACAGTGTGCCTGTGTGTGGTTTCCTTTGTATTGATCTTGCTTGCAGTTGCAGCCCTTCTTAAACTAGATGTTATTCATCAACTGTAAAAAGTATTGCCTGTTATGTCTTCAAAATGCTTTAGCCTCATCTATTTGCTCTTTCTCTTCTGAGACTCAAATTTCATGTACGTTACATCTTTTCACTGTATTGTGTATCTCGTTTTTTCCCTGTGCTTTTTCATCCTTTTTTCTATGATTTAGTTTGAATAATTTCTTCTGCCCCATCTTCCAATTTATCAATTCTTTCTCTGGCGCTCTGTGATTTGGTTTTAAATGTATTCACTGAGATCTTAATGTACCTTTTTAAAAAATTTTTTTAAGTTCTAGAATTTCCCATTGGTTATTTTAAAAACAATTTTGGATTCTATGTTGAAATTCTCCAGTCTGTCATTTAATTTTTGAATACATTTACCATACTTATTTAAATTCTGTGTCTGATAACTTTAATATTTAGGTTTCCTATGTTTCCAATTCTTTTGTCTGTCTTTTTTCTGGTTTTTAGTCGATCTTTTTTGTATGCTAGTTAATTTGGGATTAACTGCTGGAAGTTGTGCATTAGAAATTGTCAAAATAACTTGAGTTTCTAGATTATTATATTTTCCTTCAGGGATGAATCATTTTGCTTTCATAGGAGGTTAGGGTACAGGTAGGTCATCTTAAATGTTTCAAAGACTGAGTTGATAGGAAGACTTTAGTCTTTGTGGTATGATGTATTTCCAGGCCATCCTTACTGCTAGTGTAAGGAATCTTTACCAAAAACCCATGCTCCCTGGAGAGACCTAAACTATAATTTTTGTCCTTTCACTCTCTTGAGAATGTCGAAAACTCTGCCCCATTTTTTGACTCTCAGCCACCCTTTTTGCTTTCAAAAGTTGTCAAGTGAATTGAGGGAAAAGTTGGCCCCCAAATGCCATGTTTACCTCTCATGACTTCTCTCTTTTTCTAGACTTCGGCCTTTAAAATTCTCACTATCTTATTAGTTCTCTTATATCTTTAAATGGATTTTCAAAAATTTGTCTACTTTTTATTATTATTTTCAATAGAGAGGTTGGTCTAAGGCAACCTAAATATACAAGACCAGAAATGGAAACTATAACTGTTTTATATGGAAATATAAAAGGAATGGAAAAGACATGAGGTTTAATATTTTGAGTATGGCCCTGTTTGTGTCCATGCGTTAGATGGCCTGAATATACATTAGAGTCCGACTAAAATAGAACTCCTTTTTTTTTTTTTTTTTTTTTGAGACAGAGTCTCACTTTGTTGCCCAGGCTAGAGTGAGTGCCATGGCGTTAGCCTGGCTCACAGCAACCTCAATCTCCGGGGCTCAGCGATCCTACTGCCTCAGCCTCCCGAGTAGCTGGGACTACAGGCATGTGCCACCATGCCCAGCTAAGTTTTTGTATATATATTTTTAGTTGGTCAATTAATTTATTTCTATTTTTGGTAGAGACGGGGTCTCGCTCAGGCTGGTTTCGAACTCCTGACCTTGAGCAATCCGCCCGCCTCGGCCTCCCAAAGTGCTAGGATTACAGGCGTGAGCCACCGCGCCCGGCCTAAAATAGAATTCCTTTAATTTTAAATTAAATACACTCTTCATTCTGAATTTTCTTATTTATCTTGTTACTATGCCAATCCACTAAGCCCTCAAAAAATTGGCAGAATTATAGTATTTGTAGGAATCTCAAGAAGTCATTTTCGTGAGTTCTAACTTTACTGTCAAATAATTTTTTATAACCTTCTGTGACAGGAATTCTGTATCTTTCAAAGAAATTAATCTCCATTGTAGAGAATCTGTGTTTTTCCTTTGGAAAACTGTATATTAGAATCAATGGTTAAGAACTTAATGGACGGTTTAATTCTGCCTTTCCAAATAAACCCATTCTGAACAATCAGTATTGTAGGATTATGTGGAGGGATAGAAGGAAAGAAATTGCTCTTATTCATTAAATTTTCTTTACTGTCCAGGATCTTGATTGCACCATTGATTTTACCAAATGGTTGATCCTAAGCTATCCTTTTACAGGTAACTCTTCATGATTCATAAAAAAAAAGTGAAACTTTGCATCTTTGCCACCTCGTTTAACACTGACTTCGCTTGGTGTTCGCTAGTGCTGCTTTTTGTAGCCTTTGGGAATTCGTATGTGCCTGTGAGAACGGTGTACAAACTGAGCTGAGTCAATAAAGCAAGACCTATTTGATTGAAAAATCTAATAATCCCTCCCAAATCGATCCCTACAACATGCCTATTCATAGCTAAGCTCTTTGGTAGCTGTGGACCGAAACATGCGTGAGACTCAAAAGAAGAAAAGGAATTACTCTCCCAAACTACAGAGAAACACCCACAATCCGGGTACTAAATAGTTTCCAAAATTGAACCTCATCTGGATAAAGTGTGTCTTGGAATCAACAGCTAAACGAGGAAATAAAGCCCTGATATTTAAAGTCAATAATACTTTGGCTCATTTGCCTTTTAATATGGTGCACTTTTATGGTGGAGAAGAAATGACACACTGAAAGGGAAGATGGGGGGCGGGGGTTGGAGAACTTAAGGGCAAAGCCACTGAGAGGTGAAACATAAAAAATAAGTAATTCTAGCACATGGTATTTCCGACAGGTTTTATATTAATTAAAAAAAACACTAACCAAATTTCTAATTAAAAGGACTTTGACTCATTTATAAAGATAAGTGAATCATCTGAGAATTTCAGCAACAATTTCCAAGACCCACCTTATATATTGAACATATGCATACACGCTCATTAAATAGTAAAGAGCATTACCGTAACCTTTGGATCGTTGGGCTCTAAATATTTGAATATTTCCCTCAACTTTAACAGCTTCATTCAGGTATAATTGGTATACAATAAACTGTACACATTTAAAGTGTACAACTGACGTAGGTACACACTTGTGAAACCATCACCACAGTCAACATAGTGAGCATATCACTCACACCCAAAAGATTTCTCACGCCCCTTTGTATCTCTCCCTTCTGCCTCTACCCACTTCCTTGCCATGCCCAGGAACCACTGATCTGTATCTATATAAATAAAATCACACCATACGTATCCTTTCTTGTCTGGCTTTATTTCATCCAGCAAAATTACTTTGAGATGCATCCATGTAATTGAATGTATCAACTTCTTTTTATTGGTGAATATGATATATGTGATATTGGTGATATATATATGGATATATATCATATACTGTTTATTCACTTGCTGATGGAATTTTTATTTTTTTTAGTTTTGGCTGTTATGAGTCAAATTGCTGTGCATCTTCGCCAGAAGCCTCTGTCAACTTATATCAGGGGCAAGAAAACACTCAGAGAGAGAAAAAGGAAGCAATAAAGTAAAGAAACAAAGAATAAACTTTCACTCACCAGTATTACATTTTAATCATGGCTATTTCTGTGGTTAGCTGAGAATTTGCCCTATGAGTAAGGATAATTTTTTTAAGTTATATTGAGATACATTTATTTGTAAATCTAAAATAATCTTAATCACTGACATGCACTAAAAAATAAACTACTAGTCCTTCTCTTTATTTTCACTCTGTGTTTCTTTTTTTTTTATTTCAGCATATTATGGGGGTACAAATGTTAAGGTTATGTATATTGCCCACACCCCTCCACCCCCCTCCCACCCACCCGACACCTGATAAATGTTATTCCTATATGTCCATTAAGTCTTGATCCGTTAATACCAATTTACTGGTGAGTACATGTGGTACTTGTTTTTCCATTCTTGAGATACTTTAACAATGCCAGAGCTCTCTTAGCAAATTCCTCAATGTTTGCGCTCCTTGACCTAAAGATATTCTTCTTACTTTACACAACACAGGTGAAGGTTCTAGATGAGTGTCCCCCTTTGGATGTAGAAAACAGAGACCAGCCCTCATCAGGAAAGCTTCCCCTGACCACCCAAAGTAAAATAGTCCCCAATTATTCTATATTGCATCACCATTGTTTTTGGTTTTGTTTTGTTTGTTTGTTTTTTGCATTGGACTTATCACTTTGTGAGTTTTCTTGTTAATTTGTTGATTTAAAAAAAAAAAATTATCTGCCTCCCTGAACTTGAATTTGCTTCATGAAAGAGTGAGGTTTCAACCTGAAACTTGGTTCTTGGTGTGCTCATGGCCAAAGAATGACCAGACACGCCAAAGTTAGGCAAGCATGCAAATGAGGTTTATTGAGGAGAGAAAGATAGGATTACAGGGCAAGAGCGAGATACAGGTTTACAGAGCATGCTACATACGCCATAGATGACAACTGAACTCATTGTCGCAGCAGGGCAGGCAAAAGGAAAGGCAAAGAGAGAGTGGTTGGCTATGGTCTGCGTCTTATTTTATAGTGCCCAGATGGGGACCTCCCTTGTGGTTTAGAGGTCACCATGGAATCACTTTGACTAGACAGTTGGGAGTCACATGACCTGAGCCTTAACTATGCATGTGGGTTCTAGGTCACTTTCTGGACTTTATGATCACCATGTGGCTTGGCCCATGGGCTAGAGAGTCCTCTGCATTCTTTTGCAGCTCGTGTGCCAAGTTCTGTTTGGCGGATTTGTAGGGTATTCCGTCTTCCCTCAGGTATGGACAATTAGGGTGGGGCAGGACCAAGATGAGGGCAACAGCACCCACTTTCATCCCTAGGAGACCCGGACTCCCTCGCTATCTACCTAACAAAAGCATGCACCTTTCAGTCTCATTCAGGATCTATTTCCCTTAGCCAAAATAATACCTGGCCCATTGTAAGTGCTCAATACTATATGTTGGAAGAGAGTTTTCTGGCTCTGGCTGTAGAGCAACTGTTACTCCAACAGAAAGGGCTTCAAAAGAAAAATCAACTTATAAAAACAAAATTAGTACCAAAACAAGACTCCATGTTGATTGATATCTACACACTGTCTCTGCTTATGACTTGTGTCACCTGTGACGTTTTCTTGAAATCTCCTTATCTGATTTCTTCTATTCCTGTTGCTTAACATTTCCTGTTCTGGTATCTGTTTTATCTTGGCCTCAAAAGTCACCATCATACCTTCCGCTAATACCAGAACCATGGGAGAAAGAAAAATAACCTCTTTCCCTGAGTTTATTATTTTTGTAAACAATCACTGAACTTTGTGTTTCTGGCTGTTTCATTTTTTTATACTCTACATCCTGCTTCTTAATCCCAGACATTCTTTCTTCACAGTCCTATACCTAAAAACACCTGTCTATTTCCTTGGCCACCTACTCAGTTCAAGCCAAACTTTTTCCCTGTCCTAACCGGGCTGCCTGCTTCCAAGTCCCCCTATTACTTTAGTTCATTTTATACATGACATCTAAGTGATCTTCCCAAAGTAAGTTCTCCCTGTGGTATTCTTTTACTAAAAAACTTTAATGACTTCCTAGGCAAGGGATGCAAATGAGCAGCCTATGGTTCTAATTTAGATGGTCTGGATGTTTTGTTTGTTTGGCTTCCTCAGTTTTAAAGGAAAATTTTTAGCCCTTTCTTAAATGATTCAGGGATTTTTAAAATCAGAATTTCTGATTTCTTACAAAAACCTAAAGGATCTGCAAACACTAGGCCCAGGCTCCCAGGAAGTAATAAACAGCTGAGTATTAGCTGTTTCCTGTAGACAAAGTAAATCTTTTCCAGTTTGCCAAGGTCTTCAACACTCCCTATTACCTTCCTGCCGGAACCAAGTGTAATTTGTTATTTTTGGTTCCGCTTGTGCTGTTGTTTTACTCAGAGTGGAGAAATATTTCTCTCTCTTTGTCTCACTTTCAAACATAAGAAAATGAAAGCCTGAGCAGGCTACATATTTAAATTATAAACGAAAGACAATACGCTATTTGCTTATGGAAGTGAAAACAATTTCTAAGTGTTTAATATGAAAAAAAGTCTATGTCTATGTCTTGCACCTAGCACTCGTCCCTCATGTCCATTGCCTCTGCAGCCTCTGTGGGAATGTGAATTTGTGACCCCATCAGGTCGTGACCCCATACCCTGGGGAGTGAATGGACCCCTCACTTGGGCATCCAGCCCTCTCCAGAGCAAAGGCCCAATGTGACGTTTTTTTTTTTGAGACAGACTCTCACTCTGTTGCCTGGGCTAGAGTGCTGTGGTGTCAGTCCTGGGCTCAAGCAATCCTTTTGCCTCAGCCTCCCAAGTAGCTGGGACTACAGGCATGTGCCACCATGCCTGGCTAGTTTTTTCTATATATTTTTAGTTGTCCAGCTAATTTCTTCCTATTTTTAGTAGAGACAGAGTCTCCCTCTTGCTCAGGCTGGTCTCAAACTCCTGACCTTGAACTATCCTCCTACCTAGGCCTCCCAACTTGCTAGAATTACAGGCATGAGCCACCATGCCTGGCACCCAGTCTGACTTTTTAACCCTCTCTACTGCTGCTCCTAGTCTATCTTCAACCTGAGTTGTAGCTGAACTTCTCATGTACTGTCTTCCAGGCCTAAAACCTCTTGCTGATAGCCCCACTCTTGTCAGAAATCACAGCTCACCCCCACTTGGTCTATGAAAAGCCTTTCCATTCAATTCCCTTGTCGAAGGCCTTGTCGAAGGCCACCTTCCGTAGCAGCCATTACTGATCTGTCCACCAGATGTAACTTCCTTCCTCTCAACTTCCGTAGAACTGTGTTTCTTCCTCGCTCACAGGTCCTGTATTCTACTCTAGGTTTTAATTTCCCACTGGAGATTGGGTCTCGAGTTCTGGAAGGCCCCAAAGGTGCAAATAATACATTTAGACATAGAAGAGAATGAAGAGAGCTTAGGACAATAGATAGCAAATTTAAACGTCCGGTATTTAAAGATTTATTACCCAGGACATTTTAGTCATACATGCAAACACACATTCTCCTGCATAAATACTTCTAGAAGAAATATCACATAGTGATTAAGAGCATGAGTTTTCAAGTCAATGATATTCACCAATAAGGGTGGTATTCTAGCTAAGCGTATTCTTGGGTAAATCACTTAATCCCACGGAATCTGTTTCTTATCACTCAAAAAATTAGTTGAATAATATTTCCTTTATAGTGTTGTTGAAAAGATTAAATGAACATAAGACACTTAGCACAATGTCCAACATGATGTAAGACATACACTATAAATGATATCTGTCATGACAAAGTAATAATTTAAAAATGATTAATATACTTTCTTGTTTTGACTTTCCAAGCACACAGGCTTTACCCCAGTACTACTAGAGGTGGAGAAAGGGAATGAGCAATGTTACAAAAGGCAAGTAAATAAATGACCATTTTCCGCATTTGACATTGAAAGTAGAATTATGCATCAAGACAGTAGCCTAGTAAGCCAGATTATCATTTTGAGAAAAGAGTTTAAAATTTCCTTAATACTCTCCTCATCCCACTCATTATTTTTTAGCATAGCAAGGCTAGCTTGTTTAAAATCATAATCAGGCTTTTGAGGTTAGAGTTTTCCCTAGGGAGGCCCAGACGGCAAGATTAAAGTGGAGAGTTGGCTCTTTCCTGGCCCCAGGGGATTATGGGAGGGAGAGAGATGGAGAGAGAGAGGGAGGGAAGGAGGGAGAGAAAGGGAGGAAGGGGAAAAGGGAATGGGAGAGGGAAGGAGGGAGGGGCTCACAGATGAGTTGCTGCTGGCAGTTGTCCTTTTATCAGTCAGGCTGTCACACTCACTGACACCCTTTCTCCCATTCTAGCACTGCTGTTGGCCTCAGTCACCACCTTGTGGGAAAGGTGGTGACTTTCTCAGAAAAGGAGAAAGCACTCCTGTGAATATGATGCTGGAAGGGGTTTTCCTTCCCATACCGTTAGAGCTATTTTGGATGACTTCCAGGGCTTGAGCTATCACGGCTCTTTTGCGGGATCACCCAGGATCGCATCTAAATATATTTCCTGCTGATAATCAACCAAGCACGCTTTTTCAGTCCTCTTCTATGTCCTGGTATGTTCACTCCAAAAGTTTATCTAGCCCTCATCTCTCCTCTTCTTTTTTATTTAGAATGAAAATAATTTCATTTTTTGAGGAGATGTATAATATATGTTCCCTATAAAAAGTTCAAACAACTATTAACGCACGAAGAAAGAAACCGATATCTGAAATCCATCCATCCTGCGATAACACCATTAAAATATAATGATTCTCCTTATTTATACCTCAATGTGCATATAGACATTTTCATATATAGTTTTCGTATAATTTATATCCTATCATACTTGCTGTTTTTATTGGAAACAATTTGCTACTTCCATCTTTTTTATTTTTTTATTTTATTTATTTATTTGTTTATTTTTGAGACAGAGTCTCACTTTGTTGTCCAGGCTAGAGTGAGTGCCGTGGCATCAGCCTAGCTCACAGCAACCTCAAACTCCTGGGCTCAAGTGATCCTTCTGCCTCAGCCTCCCAAGTAGCTGGAACCACAGGCATACGCCACCGTGCCCGGCTAATTTTTTGTATATATATTTTTAGTTGGTCAACTAGTTTCTTTCTATTTTTAGTAGAGACGGGGTTTCACTCAGGCTGGTTTTGAACTCCTGACCTTGAGTGATCCACCCGCCTCAGCCTCCCAGAGTGCTACTTCCATCTTTTTTAAATGACTTCCTCCCTTCTTTCTTTCTTCACATACAAGGGGACTTCAAAAAGTTTGTGGAAAATGGAATTAAAAGAAAAATATAAATAAATACACTTTATTTCTCAGCGTAAGCTTCATCAAAGTCAAGACGCTTTTGTAAGCAGTGACAACCATTTAGTCCATCTCTAAAGGACTGAGGGTCTTGGGAATTAAGCCATGTCCATGTGGTCTTTTTTACATTATTAACTGAAGAAAAATGGGTGCTCTTTAAAGATGTTTTAAGATTAGGAAACAAAAAGGAATTAGAAGGAGCCACATAAGAACTGTAAGGTGAATGGCTAATCATTTCCTATCAAAATTCTTGCAAAATTGCCCTTGTTTGGTGAAAGAAATGAGCAAGAGCATAGCATGGTGGAGAAGGACTCTCTAGTGAAGGTTTCCAGGGTGTTCTTCTGCTAAAGCTTTGGCCACTTTTCCAAAACACTTTCATAATAAGCAGATGGTATCACTCTTTGGCCCTCCAGACAGCCAACAAGCAAAATGCTTTGAGCATCCCAAAAAACTGTTGCCATGACCTTTGCTCTTGACTGGTCCCCTTTTGCTCTGACTGGACCATGTCCACTTCTTGGTAGCCATTGCTACGATTGTGCTCTGTCTTCAAAATCATGCTGGAAAAGCCATGTTTTGTCTTCTGTTAAATTCTTCAAAGAAATGCATCAGGATTTTGATCCCACTTGTTTAAAATTTCTGTTGAAAGCTCAACTCTTGTCTGCAGCTGATCTGGGTGCAACAGTTTCAGTACCCAATGAGTGGAACGTTTGCTGAACTTTAATTTTTCGGTCAGAATTGTGTAAGCTGAACCACTTGAGATGTCTGTGGTGTTGGCTATTGTTTCTCCTGTTAATTATTGGCTCTATTCAATTAGAGCACCAACAAGATGAATTTTTTCCTCTCAAATCGATGTGGCCAATCTGCTGCTCTGGGCTTCATCTTCAGCATTGTCTCATTCCCTTCTTAAAATGAGTTATCTATTTGTAAACTGCTGATTTCTTTGAGGCATTGTCCCCATAAACTTTTTGTAAAGCATCAATGCTTCCACCCAAGCTTCACCATAAATCTGATGTTTGTTCTTGCTTCAATTTTAGCCAAATTGTTGTTGCTCCGACTTTTCCAACTGAAGTCTTATCTTTCTTAGTGCCTCAAACTAGATCCCGTTCAAATATGTTATAACAAAGTAGGACAAGTTTATTTTGGTGCAAAGAATCTTTGAAATCCATGCATAGCTTTTTCATGATACACATTTTCCATGAGCTTTTTGAACACCCCTTGTATAACCATAACATACATGTGTCGTAAGTTTTCCTATCTTTCTCCTGCTCACATCATCACATACACACAAATATATAGACAGGAAGGAAGGAGGGAAAGAAAAAAGAATGAAAGGTAGCTGGTAGACAGCCAGATGAGCTCCCAGCAGACAGCTGGTGCAGCTCTTAGCCATGGACGTGAGCCATCTTGAACGAACAGCTCTATCTTCAGGTGACTCTAGTCCCAGCTGCCATGAAGGACTCCAGATGAGAATTGCCTAGCTGAGCCCAATAAAATCATAAAACATGAAAGGTCATAAATTGGTTTAATGTAGCACATTTAGGGGTGGTTTGTTATACAGCAAATAGATAATAAAACAAAAATCAATACCAGTAAATGAGGTGTTTTTGTAACAAAAATCTAAAACATGTAACAGTGGCTTTGGGACTGGACAGCAAATGGAAACTCAACAGTTGGGAAAACTGTTAGCAAACTCTTGAAGGATAGTAAGGAAGTTATTATTGGGTGCTGGATGGAAGAGGATGTGAGTTATGCATGGCAGAACAATTAGCAACACTATCCTCCGAGTTTGTGTGGAAGAGAGAAAAGGGACTTGACAAACATGTGACCTCGCTAAGCAAATTTCCAGGCAGAATGTTGAAAGTGATGAGTGGCTTCTTCTAGTGCCTATGATAAAAATAGAAGAAGATAGAGTTGAAGTAAAGGATGAACTGTTCAGTTTTTTATTAGAATTTAGTAGAAAACAGAGAGACTCTATGACAGTGTTTCTAGCTAGCAAAAGATTTTCAAAGTAAGAAATGGGCTCAGAGCAAAGATCACATCCATGGTACAACCAACAATGCAGAGTCTCCGTGCAAAGATAAAGTCAAAGATGTGGCCCATGAGACCCTCACTGAAATCTCAGAAAAATTAAAAACGTGTGTCCTCAAAGACTTCTCAGGTATATAAGAGGGCTTTTACAAATCTTAGGGTCATGTCTCTTTTTGCTAGGCAAAAAGCTCCTAAGAGTCTTTGCATCGTCTCAAGCCATATGATGCTCATTCCAGAGGACAATGTGGCCTTTCCTGAAGATATTTATCAGTGTGGCCTTTGTCTCCCGTGGAGGGAGCACCAATAAGATTCACAGAAAACTTGTAACAGTTTTTTTTTATTTTATTTTATTTTATTTTATTTTATTTTATTTTATTTTATTTTATTTTATTTTATTTTATTGAGACAGGGTCTCGCTCTGTTGCCTGGGTTAAAGCACAGTGCTGTCATCATCATAGCTCACTGCAACCTTGAACTCCTGGGATCAAGGAATCTTCCTGCCTCAGCCTCCCAAGTAGCTCAGACTACAGGCATGCGCCACCACGCCTGGCTAATTTTTCTATGTTTTGTAGAGACAGGGTCTTGCTATATTGGTTAGGCTATTTTTATTTTCTTAATGGTATTCTAGGGCTTACTTTATATATTTGACCTTATCAGAATCTAGGTCAGATTTATATTGTTCATTCCAATGAGATATAAAAACATTACTATTATGTATCTCTATTCCTTCTTCCTTTTTTTTGTGCCATTACTGTTATACATATTATATCTATATCTGTTTTAAAAACCAACACTATATTGTTATAATTATTACTTTACATAATTGGATGCCTTTAAAGAAGTTGAGAGAAGAAGAGTGGGTATGTATTAATAGAGTGCGTTGTACCGACATTCTAATTTACCATTTCTTGTTCTAGTGCATTCAATTTACCATCTGCTGTCATTTCCTTACTCCAGTTCTGCTTTTCCACCTCCTTTGTGCTATTGCTGTCAAATATATTACATTTCTATATAATATATTCAACAATAAATGTATCATTTTATACAATGGCTTTTTAACTCAGCTAAAAAAACAAAGGAAAAGGGCTGGTTTTTGTGGCTCATGCCTGTAATCCTAGCACTCTGGGAGGCCAAGGCAAGAAGGATCGCTCAAGGTCAGGAGTTTGAAATCAGCCTGAGCAAGAGGCAGACCAAATCTCTGCTAAAAATAGAAAGAAATTAATTGGCCAACTAAAAATATATAGAAAAAATTAGCCAGGCATGGTGGCTCTTGCCTGTAGTCCCAGCTACTGGGGAGGCTGAGGCAGGAGGATTGCTTGAGTCCAGGAGTTTGAGGTTGCTGTGAGCTAGGCTGATGCCACAGCACTCTAGCCCTGGCAACACAGTGAGACTCTGTCTCAAAAAAACAAAACAAACAACAACAACAAAAAAACCCAAAAAAAAACAAAGGAAAAAGAAATATGTATTTTTAGTCTTTTATAACTGTGCAATTACCTTTATGGGTGACTTTTGTTTTTTCATGTGGCTTTGAATTTCTGTCTGGGTACTTGATTTCAGCCAGAGGAACTTCCTTTAGATTAGATTTTTTTAAAGGTGATCTGGTACAATTGCATTCTCTCAGTGATTCTTAATCTGGGAATGCCTTCATTTCTTCTTAACGTTTGAAATAAATTCTTCATTTAGAAATAGTTTTTCTAGAAATAGGATTCTTTCAGCACTTTTAATATATCATCTTGGTGCCTTTGGGTCTTCATTCTTTCTTATGAAAAGTCAACTGTTAGATACAAGAAGTAAGTTCTAGTATTTGACAGTACAGTAAGGAAATTATAGCTAACATTAACTTATTGTATATTTCAAAGCAGCTTGAAGAGAAGAATTGTAATGCTCCTAACACAAAGAAAAGATGAATGTTTCAGGTCATGGGTCCCAATTACTTCTACTTGATCATTAAGCATTGTATACATGCATCAGAATATCACATGTATCTTAGAAATATGTACAACTATGATATGTCAATTTAAAATTTTTTTAAAAAAATAAAATTCAATTGTTAATTATACTGGGATTCCCTGGTAAGTGACAAGTCCTTTTTCTCTTGCTGCTTTTAAGATTTTTCTCTTTGGGTTTATCTTTGAACATTTTACTATGATTTATCTTTGTGTGGAACTGTTTACATTTTTGTATTTAGAATTCATTGAGCTTCTTGGATGTGTAGATTAAAGTTTTTCATCAAATTTGCGGACTTTTCAGTTATTAACCTTTTATTTTTGCTTTTTTCCCTCTCTCCTCTCCTTCCGATATTCTAAATGTGTATATCTTGGTGACTTAATGGTGTCCCACATTTCTTTCGGGTTCTGTTCATTTTTCTTTATGCTTTTTGTTCTCTATCCTTTGGATTGTATAATTTCTAAAAATCTAGCTTCAAGTTCATTGATTCTTTCATCTGCCCTTTTAAATTGTGAATTTTTCATTTCAGTTATTATACTTTTCAAGACCAGAATTTCCTAGGTTCTTTTCTTTCAAACATTTTTTTTCTCCTCCACGTGAAGAGACATTGTTATTATACCTTCCTTTACTTCTTTAATCAATAGAACTACTTTAGTTCTATTAATATATGTACAATGGCTGTTTTGAAGTCAGTGTGTGATAAGTATGACATATGGACCCTTTCGAAGGCATTTTCTGTTGCTTGATTTTTTTTCCCCCATTGTGGATGATTCACAGTTTCCTGTTTCTTTTTATGTTGCATATTTTTGTTGAAATTTGTACATTAAAAAATATACTGTAACAACCCTGGATTCTGATTCCTACTCCCTCTCCTGGGCTTATTATTGATGTTGGGGTTTTTTTTGTTTGTTTTTGTTTTTTAGCAATTTGATTTGACTATTTTGGTAAAGTATAATTTCCCCCCAGTGTGAAGCCTCTGATGTCACTTCTCAAAGAGACCAGAAATACTGGGCGTGTGCATAGTCACCCTGAGATAACAATGGTTTTAGCAGGGCTCTCTTTGTCTCTTTTTTTTTTTTTTTATCTTTCTGTTGAGCTGTCTGTTTCTCTTGGTATCTCACCCAACTATTAGACTCTACTACTACTTGCTGGCTGGTTGCTCTATTGTTTTCAGTAATATCCTGGGATATAAATTATTCCACAGTCTGACCTAATTAAATTTGAGCTACTTTGCAGGGGTAGTTTTTGAAACTAATCTTTCTAATCTGGTTCTGACCCCAGGAGATCTCTTCTTAGCTGTCTCTTTCCCTGGTGAACAAGATGGCCTACAGTCTATTTTACTGCTCAGAGAGCTATTAGAATCCTTTTAATTGCTTATCACCAAAATCGCCATTGTTTTTCCAAAGCACCTTTAGTCTGGACCTCCCCCTACCATCATTCTCTTCCAAATAAAGTCAGTTCCTCTAGGGAGAGTATTCAGAACTCTGGTCTTATTATGTCCAGCGTCTCCCTTTGGGTATAATCTCTGAGTCACTGCTCTGGAGCTGGTAGTGGTAACAGTGGCCCGTATGTCTTGCAGTGACACCCCTATTCTATAATCAGGGATCTGGGGAGGGATGGTAGCCTCTGTTCCTCTTGGTTTGCCTGATGTGGAACCTTTGGCCTATGAGTGGGCTGGGCCAGGGCAATGTGGGCTTCTGTATTTTTATCCAGCTGCACCAAGAGCAGCACCTCCACCCTTGGCTGCAGTCACCTGGAAATTACTCTCTATAAAATAGAACTAGAGGAGATGAGAAATACTGGTGGCCTGCCCTTCCCAGAAAGGCATACTATCCCTTGCTTAGGAGCCAGTGGGAGAGGGAAACCCTTATTTGGGGCCATATTTTTCTGTGGTAGAGTTTCCATGTTGAGCTAGCAGGGGTCATGGAGGGAGGGAGGGAGAAACACATACACACACATGCACACATGTGGGATTTTAATGAAACTGAATTGACTTTATAAATCAATAAGGAGAATCTTGATACTTTAATAATATTGATGTATCTGGTCCATGGACATGGTATATTTCTCTATTTACTTAGGTGCACTTTAACTAGTCTTAGTAATACTTTGTACCGTGCCTTGCACATGTTTTACTAAGTTCATTTTTAGACTTAATCTTTTTCAGATTATTCTAAATAGTATTGTTTTTCATATTTTATTTTTAAATTGGTTTCTGCTACAACACAGAAATAAAACTAATTTTCATGAATTGACCTCATAATCCAGCAGCCATGCTCAATTCAAATATTCATTCTAATTGTAGATTCTTTGGAATTTTCTATGTATGCGATCATTTAAGTTTCATTTTCATCACTGTCACGAATATCCTATTCAATTATTTCTCTCACAGTAGACCTCTAATTTTTTTGTACTCAATGAAAATATTGATTGTTTCTTAGTTGGTGTGTAATATCTTTGATGGTTAGACAAGCAAACTAAGATTCAATTGTGGTTCGCTGAAATAGCTGGGCACTTCATTGCTGTGTCTAATTGAATCTGGAATATTATAATATTAGTGACAAAAGGTAAGAGTGACTCAGACAAGAGTTTATTCACTTCAGCCTGACACTTCTTGCTTACATTAAAATTTAAGATATTTCTTTTCTGACTTTGGTCTCCTGATTTTCATATTATTTTATCTAAAGTACTTCTTGTAAGCTTTGTCTTTAGTCACAGATTTATCTGCCAATTCCTACAAAAATTTACATTTCTCTTCTCACTCTATTCCTTTTTTTCCTGCAATGCAATACTATTTCCTTATCTCTGTGTTAATAGAAATATAATTTTCTAATCATGTCCATAGTGACGTAATCCATTATCGTCACTAAAGCCTTTCCTTATCTAGGCCAAAGAATTTGATTTTAGTTCCTTAGTATAATGATTACATTCTCATAGCTTGGTAGCTTTGTATGTAAACTCTCCTGAGCGTCTAGTTGGAGGAAACATTTTGTAATACGTGTTATCAGCAAAATTCAGATAACATCGTTTTCACAGTAGACTTTGGTTCAGTTATAGTTTGGAATGCCAGCTTAGTTACTCCACAATTACTTTCCACTGAGCTAGAGTAAAGATCAAGGACCATACTTGCTCTGAGCCTAGTGGAAGGTCACTGTACTTTTTGATAGATTTGACAAAAGATGTCATCCCAGAACCAGCTAAATGTTCTTCATAAATTCAAGGGTATATTCTTTTCTACTATGTCTTCGAAAGAACTTCTAAATTCTCTGGATTCTTTTGATGCAAGAGAAGATGATGTGTTTCTGGTTTCCTATCCAAAATCTGGTAAGTTTATTTTAATGCATTTTTTAAAAATAGAGAAATATAATAACAGGAAGATACAAAATGCTCATTTTTGCGAAACATTTATTTTTCAGAATTTTCCTACAGCTAATTCTAATTAAAAATTTTGATACTGGAGAGCTAAAAGTGTGTCTTGTAGAAAATCAATTGGAAAATTTAAAGTTTCACTGTGCTTTTGTTTCTGTGTTATTCATCAAGACATATATAGATGTTGATATATACAATAAGCATAACATCTGTAATATTATAAAATTCTCATCATACTTTGCACCAGGCATAATGATAACTTAATAGTGTTTGTTCAGTTTATATACTTAATGACTGATTTATATAGAAAGAATATATTTTTCTTCTAGGCTAATAATATCTATAAATATTTTTATTGTTAAAAGGATTTTATTTCAAAGTTTATTCCCACTTATAAGTATACATAGATGAAGAGATAATTTATTATGAATAATATCATTCTGTAAATACTCAAAATCTATATATCAAAATAATATCATTCTGTAGATAACCAAAAATAACCAATATTTTTGGATTTGAGAGGTGACCAGGGTATACCATGTTCAATTGCTTGCTGCTATTTCCAGAATAGCGGACATGTAGGAATGGACATGCACCTAGAGTTCAGCAACCAAGAGCTGGAGCTTCCTTCAAGTTGCATGTGCATTGTGACTCCCTCATCAGAAGCTTAAGAGGTCTTTGCAGGGAAGACCCAGAGTTTACACAGGGCCAGATCCTCCAGGGTGCTTTTTGAGAATAAATATAAACTACACACACACACACACACACACACACACACACACACACACACACACACACATCTGTATGTGTATTTATACGTATATATAAAAATATTATTTATTTTTAGAATACTTCAGGGTAAAGTTGAAATGTAATAGGTTGCTCTGTGAATAAATATATCTTATCTTAAGCTGATGTGTTAGTTAGAAAGTAATTTGCCAGATGCTTTGGCTCATGCCTATAATCCTAGCACGCTGGGAGGCCCAGGCGGGGAGATCTCTGGAGGTCAGGAGTTCGAGACCAACCTGAGCATAAGCAAGACCTATCTCTACTACAAACAGAACAAATTAGCTGGGCCTGGTGGTGCATGCCTGTACTTGGAAGGCTGAGACAGGAGGATCACTTGAGCCTAGGAGTATGAGGTTGCTGTGAGCTAGGCTGATGTCACGGCACTCTAGCCGGGTCAATGGAGTGAGACTCTGTCTCAAAAAAATAAAAAAAGAAATAAATGATAAAATGAAATAAAATAAAATGATAAAAGAAATAAATGTATGATACTTTAAATGTTCTTAGAGCAGCTGGCTAACTTATACCATATATATACAGCCATGCATAGGCTTCCACTGCATATATTGGTGTCTATAATTTGACATCTTCTGCCATCTAAAGCACCACATGCCAAGAGGTCCCTATCATGGACACAAAGCCTTGGATATTCTCTCTCCTTCATCAAAATAAATCAATACGGTTTGTTAAAATAATACAACTATCACTACTATATGGGTCACATTTGTATGAATACTATAATTACAAATATTTAAGAGTTATTAACATTCTAATTTAAAATGATCCTTCTCTACTATAAGTAGAAAGAAATTAGCCAAACAACTAAAAATAGAAAAAATTAGCCGGACATGGTGGCCCATGCCTGTAGTCCCAGCTACTCGGGAGGCTGAGGCAGGAGGATCACTTGAGCCCAGGAGTCTGAGGTTGCTGTGAGCTAAGCTGACGCCATGGCACTCTAGCCCAGGCAAGAGAGTGAGAGTCTGTCTCAAAAAAAAAAAAAAAAAAAAAAATACAATGAAAAATAAAACAGAATAAAATGATCTTAATATTAAAACACATAATGCAAATGAGAATACTATTTAAACTCTAAATACTCATTCAACTATACATTTGTTAATATTTTATTTCATTGAAATTACAATGAGATAAATGAAGACAAGGCCTGATTTAAAATTTGGGGTGGAGGGCATTGCTTGCAAACTAGCAATGCCCTCCCCTTCCGGCAAACTTCTACTTATCTGCTCCAATTTACTGTTGTCTACAACTGCAGTCCCCAGTCTCCAGGAGGCAGACTGGAACTGGGCCATGGCCTGTTGCAAACAGGGCCACAGAGCTTTGCTTCCTCCCATTCTCCCCACCCCCAACCTGTGGGAAAATTGTCTTCCATGAAACTTAGGAAGTAGCCACAAGCAGCCAGTGAAGCTTCATCTGTATTTACAGCCGCTCCCAATCACTAGCTTCATCTCCTGGGCTCTGCCTCCCCCCCAACCCCTGAAAAATTATCTTCCATGAAACTGGTCCCAGGTGCCAAAAAAGTTGGGGACCGCTGGCACTGGTGCACATCCATCATTTGCTTCATGTAAACGTCAAGTTGTTTTCCTTCCAGATTCCATGGTAGCAGGCTTCATGGTGTTTGAATACAGCATAGGTTCCTTGTTCAAATGCTTTGTTTGCATAACTACTGCGTATCTGCACATAAACAAAAACAAGATCCAGTGTTTATCTTCAAGGGGGACATGGGGAGGTAGACAGGAACAGGAGCAGTGGCAACTATCCTCTGCTGTGGTGGGGGCTCCAATAGAGGGAGGAGCTGGGTGAAGCGTGGGGAGACAGAGGGGCATGAGCAACTCTGCAGGGGGCGGGGATTTAGGGACTTTATGCAAGAGGAAGATGCATGAGCTCGCAGGACCAGGAGAAATCCTACGTGGAAAGATCTGTGTGAATTTGTGACTTGCAGAAGGCTCTAGGGACGAGTAGTAGCATAGAAACGTGTTTCAAGCTGCAGAAACAGAATGTGCAGTTTTCATATACTCCTTCACACTCTTTACCATGTGATTCTACCTATAAAACGAATTAGCATCTCAAGTGTTTCAACAGGTTTCAATGGGTGTCAGGAGGTAATAATGACTATGTGTAATAAAATTAATATGTTCATTGCTTTTATAACATGCTAATTTCCTATATTCATTTCACCAAGAGTGACATTTAATTAAAGTTGCGTTTTATTTTACTTTTGCGTGAAGGCACTCACTGGGTTGCAGAAGTCATTGGGAACATCCCTAGCGCTAAAATTAATCTCACATCTCCTATTGAATTTGGAGACATTTCCAAATTTGAAGAGCTAAAAATGTATTCTAAGAGAAGAGTAATTCCAACGCATTTGAGCTATGACATGCTACCCAGGAATATTAAACAAAAGCAGTGCAAGGTAAGTTCTATGGGAAGGGGCAGAGGCTCGGGAGTCTGACAGCAATGGGCTTTGATCCTTGCTCTGCCACATGGCTTGAAAGTGGCAGAGCAAATGCTGCTTATGTTAATTATTTTATCAATCAAAGCTGCAAGGGACTATATAGAAAAAGAAAAATAAATTATAATATAAAATGCTCAAGAATAATTACTGCAAGCCATTTTTAAAGTGTATATGTTATTATTTTCCTAAAAGTGGATTGCAATTTAAAAGAATATTTTCTATTTTCACATCTTCCGTGTTCAAATTTATTTTTTCATGGAGAAATGCTTATGGGGTCAGGTTAAGTAGAAACCATGTTTTTAAATGCACATTTACTAAGTAATCTCCATTTAGTGAAAATATACATACACATGCATGAAAACAGACTAGATGTAAATATATCAACATGCCAAGTGATTTTCTACAGTGTGCCATTAGTGCTGAGTTTTGCTTTCTTTAGAGATGGATGTATGAGGAGTATTTTAAAATTCTATTTCGATGAGGAGTTAAAAAAAAAAAGAGAATATTTGAAAAGCAAAGGCAGGATACATGTGGCAGCTGTAACAAGCTCCCAGTAATGAAGGCTCTTCAGAAAGCGTCAGCCATATTCTAAACATAAACACAAAACAGCCTACCAGTCAAACGTGCATGAATCAGAGCAGATCTTCCTGGGATTACAACTCTGTGGCCACAATGCCTCTGCGCACGCCATCCGCTCTTCTGCCCAGGCGAAAGTAAACACAGTCCACCAGAGAAGCAAATGTCATAGAGTTTTTTGCCTTCATCCCCAGCAAATCTGTCAGAGCAGGGGAAGGTGTGTTAACTGGGTTGCACTTTTGCTCAACCAATCATTTTCAAACAGACTGTTTCTAAGACAGAGAGGGAGGGAGGAAGGAAAGCAGAGAGGGAAAGGGGGAGAGAGAGAAACAGAGAGAAACAGAGAAAGACAATGAAACAGAAAGAGACAGAGAGAAACAGAGATAGAGACGATCAGAGAGAGAGATGAGGGAGCGAGAAGAGAAAGAAGAGAACGATTTGGGAAGAAAAGGAGTCTGGCCAGCTCAATAACCCTTACTCAGGGTAATGCAAAGAGACTGAGAACAGATAGCTAAATAATAAGCTATGTGTTTTATATGCATAATAACAGCGGCAAGTGTGGGCATTTCTCCCTTTATAAATGAAGAAAGGTTAGGGTGCTTCTCATTGCCATGCTGAGCCTACAGCCTCAAGGTCCAGCACTGTCAGCATGGCCCCTGCTGGGGACTAAGCCTCTCCACTTGTCCCTGTCCTCTGGTTCATCCCCTGCAAGCTCCAGAGCTGGACAAGCCTTTCTTGCTCCAGCAGGGCCTGTCAGACAGGAATGAATTCTTTCCTCAATCTTTCCCTACCAGCTCTCAACCCCACTTGGTCTTCTATATTTTCTTCCTAACTATTGTTTTGTTTTTTTCATGTTTCTAAACTCTCTGATGTGGAATGTATGCTTTCCAGCTCATTTCATGACGTTTTGCTTAATATTTGATCCCTACCCCCCCCCCACGTACACAGTACTGTTCTGCCTTCTCTGCATATGCCCCACTCCCTCCAGTAAGTCTTCTGATTTCTTAGAACACGTTCTTTGGTGAAATAGGCATTCATAGGTTGCATTGTCTTGCCCACTAGATAGTAGAGACAAGTCACTTTGGGGCTTCTCCAAAGGCCCTAGAAAACTCTTTTCTATGCCAAGACAAATACACCCAACTGAATGGCCGAGGGTTAAAACGGTGCCATTTTATCCCTTTTTGTTAAGGCAGGGGGTGTTTAAAGCTGTGTACTCTCTGAGCCCTGGACTCTGAGAATCCGCTCAGAAAGCCCAGAGAAAGCCCGACGTGCTGGGTTCTCCCACAGTTCTCTGTTGGGATAAAGAGAGGACAGGGTGGTGGCGGGAGTGGTGGGGAAGGTGACATTTGTTCTGTATACAGTGACCTTTACACATCTCTCAAAGAGAGGAACAGGCGTGGTTCATGGGGAACACACAGTGCCTGGACTATGAACATGATACAGAAAGAGAATACTAAGAGTGACTCAGCAAACACTTTCTTACAAGCACAATTCATTTTTCACCCTGACTGTCAATTAAACAAAAAGTAGGACATCTGATACTCGTGCAATGGTGAACATGATTGCAAATACACCTGTCGCTCCCAGCTTCTGACACTGGTTTCTCGTGCTTTCTTGTATGCCTGTGCCTACTGCCGTCTGCACTTCCCAGGTTTTAATATAGCTCTCACAGCTAATTGGCCCCCTTCACCTGACTGTAAGTTTTCAGAGGGCTGAGACCATTTCTGTCTTGATCGTCGTCATGCTCCTTGGACCTGGAACACTGCAACCTGCCTGGCCATACAGGAGATACTAAATACATATTTATTGAAATCGAATTGTCTCAGTTGCACTCGTGGTGTTCATAGAAATTGGGAGCATATCTCAGATTCCCTGCTCCTTTGGGGATTAAACAGTAGAAAAAGGAAATGCCAAAACAATAGTCTCTCTATAAATAAGAATAGATGGCAGGCCGGGCGCGGTGGCTCACGCTTGTAATCCTAGCACTCTGGGAGGCCGAGGCGGGCGGATTGCTCAAGGTCAGGAGTTCAAAACCAGCCTGAGCGAGACCCCGTCTCTACTATAAAAATAGAAAGAAATCAATTGGCCAACTAATATATATATATAAAAAAATTAGCCGGGCATGGTGGCTCGTGCCTGTAGTCCCAGCAACTCGGGAGGCTGAGGCAGTAGGATTGCTTGAGCCCAGGAGTTTGAGGTTGCTGTGAGCTAGGCTGACGCCACGGCACTCACACTAGCCTAGGCAAGAAAGCGAGACTCTGTCTCAAAAAAAAAAAAAAAAAAGAATAGATGGCCAGGTGCTGCGTACACTCTTGCCTGTGATCCCAGCACGTTGGGAGGCCAAGGCGGTTTGCCCTGGCTTGAGGCCAGGAGTTCAAGACCAGCCTGGCAACATAAAGAGACCCCTGTCTCTATAAAAAATTAGCTGGGATCAGGATCACTCAAGGTCAGGAGTTCGAAACCAGCCTGAGCAAGAGCGAGATCCCGTCTCTACTAAAAATAGAAAAAAATTAGCTGGCCAACTAAAAATATATATACAAAAAATTAGGCGGGCATGGTGGTGTATGCCTGTAGTCCCAGCTACTCGGGAGACTGAGGCAGGGGGATCACTTGAGCCCAGGAGTTTGAGGTTATTACAGTGAGCTACGATTATTTATGCCACCGTACTCCAGCCTGGGGGACAGAGCATGACTCTGTCTCTATGGAAAAATAAAAAAAGAATAGACAATTTGTAAGACATCTTATTGTATGTAAATCAGTTTTGTAATATATGGATATTAAAAAAGTAATTTTGTCCTATGGATAGTAAGGTTTTCTTCATGACTGCCCCTAAAAGATAAGACCAAACTTAATGCATAAATTTAAAAAGTGTGGTTGGTGGATGAGCAGCAAAACGTCATTGGAAGGAAGCTTGTTAGAAATGCAGAATGCCCGGCCGGGTCCTGGACGTCTAGAACCAGAATCTGCGTTTGATTCTCAAATACATTAAGTTTTGAGAGACACTGGCCTACGTCTGTGTTTAATCATCAGACAAAGCTGCCAAAATAATTGCGACTTACACAGCTAAGTTCAGCTGCTACTTTCTTTTAGGAAATGTTTTGTATTGGGGTAATTTCCATCCAAGAATAAATTAATTTTTTAACAGATTGTCTACATCGTCAGGAATCCAAAAGACGTAGCCGTTTCTCTGTTCCACTACTACAGAGATAACCCAAATCTCCCCTGCATCGAGACATGGCCTGCATTTTTAGAGCTCTTCCTAAGAGGAGATGGTAAGTATAGAAATGGTTTTCGCTGGTAACATACAGTGAACTTTCTCACTCAAAATGAAAGCGTTTTCTAAAAGTTTAAATGGATCTTAAAGGCTCATTTTCTGAAGTGCATTGAATAGATTATTCTTTTGTTCCTTTTAAGCAAATTCCTTCTCACTTTGCTTCTTCCCAGTCTTTCTTATCACCTGTGGGTAGTACCTATTAGTGATTACTTATTGAGCTGGTTTTAATGTTTTCGAAACAGAGATTAATTCTGTACAAGTACCTTTTTCTTTTTTATGTATTATCAGTCTTTTCAGTGAAACAGTTATGCACTGATTGAAGTGCAGAGATACATAGTTAAAACCTCAACAGGTAGCCTGAAATATGTCTTGTATATACCTGGCTGGAAAATAAAACAGCACAAATCAACACAAAATATACAAACACACACACAGTTTCCCAAACAAACGAATAAACAAACTATGAAATAATTGGCTTTATAGAAACTAAATGAAGCACTTTATCTGGAAAACATCACAATGGAACATGACATCATTAAGCTGAGCAGCGCACATTGGTCCTGCCACTGCGCACGACCTTTGAGTTTATTCCACTTCCCCTAACTCGGTGGTGTCTGAAGCACTTAAAAAAGCCAAACTATGGGCCAGGCACAGTATCTCACGCCTGTAATCCTAGCATTCTGGGATGCTGAGGTGGGAGGATCACTCAAGGTCAGGAGTTCGAGACCAGCCTGTGCAAGAGCACAGGTATTTTTCTACTAAAAATAGAAAGAAATTAACTGGCTAACTAAAAACATATAGAAAAAATTAGCTGGGCTTGGTGCCACATGCCTGTAGTCCCAGCTACTCGGGAGGCTGAGGCGGGAGGATCACTTGAGCCCAGGAATTTGAGGTTGCTGTGAGCTAGGCTGACGCCACGGCACTCTAGCCCAGGCAAGAGAGCCAGACTCTGTCTAAAAAGAAAAAAAAAGGTCAAACTATTCTGAGTTCCCAAGCCTTTCATGAAATAAAAAAAATATGCCAAGACAATACAAAATTTAGAAGAGAAATAATTTAGAAATGAATGATGTGTGCCCAAAGAACCCTGCCTCTTACTGGGCTTAGAGTAGATCTTCTTAATTGCTAATTTTGCCTTTTTACCTGCAAATTGTTAAACTTTCATTTGCTCATTTCAGGGAAGTCACACCCAGTGTAACTTTAACCTGAGTATATTGGTGACCCAGCAGCAGTAGGTTTATACTTCGTTTTGCTCTATTCCCTTTAGAAGAATATGCTGTGCTCACACTATTTTAACTCCTCTTTCCCATCTATTTTCCTCCTTGACTTCCCGCTAGTGGCACGCATATAGTGGGATCATAGGGTTTCAGGAATGGCAGGTGCCTTAGAGTTTAGCTCACCCATATGACGTTTGAGTCACCTTTACAAAATCCCCCAGGGTTGTATGGGCTAAGCCTGAAAGTCGTAACTCTGAAAACGGTTTCACCTCCCCTGCAAAGCATCTTGGAACTGCTGAAATCTTTAAAAAAAAAAAAAAATCTTACCATTGACTCTGTGCTGCCCATGTGATAGAGACACTTAGCTAAGTGCTGTGCAAACACGGTCTCATTTCTTCCTCACTAGAGCACCGTGAAGTCGATCTTATTATCCGTATTTGACAGGTGAGGAAAATGCAAAATGCGTCCACAGATGTGTAACTAACAAGGAGCAGAGTCAAGATTTAAATTTAGGTGACAGCTCCCAAATCTTTGCCCTCCCCGCTGTGCCATAATTCATCCATGCAAAAAAAAAAAAAAAAAAAAAAAAAAAAACCTTTTCCAGATTATTAATTTCTCTTCCCCATGATAGGCTTCTAAATATTTGAAGATAGTTAGCATGCCTCACTCCACCTCAGTTCCATTTTTGGAGTAAGCAGAGTTTAAATACATAAATTAAAAAGAAACACAATAGATAGAGCCTGCTTTTCCTCAAGACAAGAAATGCTGTTTTTGTCTCCCATCATTACACACTGTGGTTCACCACCATTTCTCATGGCTGCGTGAGCTGATTTGGCCACATCTCTGTCACTGTGCAGAGCCCAGAAGGCAAAGCACACTGTAGATACGATCTGACCAGGCTAGCACTGCTCTTGTTTGTGAGATTATTCCTCTGTGACTGCAGCCACAGCAATGCCAGCCCAGGCCAGACTTGGTGCAGCTCACTGGAGTCATGGAGCATCTGCCTTTATTACCACCATGTTCCCAAGAGTCATAGCGCAATATCCAAGAGGGGCAGAGTGGAGTTGGAAAAGTACTCCAGGTGATTCTTTTATACCTTCTTAGGAGAATAAATAGATTTATAGTTGTAAAAGATCTTTCTTGTAAGTATTACACAGCTGGGTGATCCATCCTAGGCAAATTCTTTCATCACTGCACCACTAAAGCTTTTAAAACAAATCTATCTGGGCCAGGCATGGTGGCTCACACCTATAATCTTAGCACTCTGGGAGGCAGAGGGGAACGGATCAGGATCACTCAAGGTCAGGAGTTCGAAACCAGCCTGAGCAAGAGCGAGATCCCGTCTCTACTAAAAATAGAAAAAAATTAGCTGGCCAACTAAAAATATATATACAAAAAATTAGGCGGGCATGGTGGTGTATGCCTGTAGTCCCAGCTACTCGGGAGGCTGAGGCAGAAGGATTGCTTGAGCCCAGGAGTTTGAGGTTGCTGTGAGCTAGGCTGATGCCACGGCACTCACTCTAGCCTGGGCAACAAAGCGAGACTCTGACTCAAAAAAAACCCCTCTATCTGCATGGTAGCAATAACTTATTTTTTCATTACTTACAAGATAGGGTTGTTTGCTTTCCCGGCAGTGTGTATGTGTTATATATATGTGACCGTGTTTCACGAATGTTCTTTAATGACTTTTTGAAGAGAGGATTATTTATTTCTCTTGCAAAGGAGTACACGAGGTAATTGAAAGAACAAACAATGGAGGCAGAAGACCTGGCATCAAGTCCTGACTGTAATGCATTCCCTGTGTGGCTTTGGACTAGTAGCTTAACCACTCTGTCTGCAATCCTAAAATAAAATAGGACTAATAAATGATCTGCTTCATCCATTAGTAAGATAAGATAAGAAGTGGCTGGAATACACTGTAGAAATTGTAGGGAGCAAGGCCCCTGGCCCCATAAATGTTTGCTGAAAAATCACTGACATGAGGCAGACTGATAAATAGGAGAAGAAGACAATTCAAATTTATTTTAACATGTATACACAGGAACTTTCAGAATGAAAACTCAGCTTCTCTGTGAGGTACAGAGGTTTTCAAAGAATGGGGGCTTGGATTGTGGCCAAGCAGGTTCTGGCAGCAAGACAGGGGTAGAAAGCCAGTTTGGCTAGCAAAGAGGTGCATGTCATGCAATTGAAACCTCACAGGTAGCTGCCCTCAGAGAAAATAGATGGTGAATATTTCATTTCAGACCTTTAAATTTAAAGAAACCAGTTAATCTTTCCCCTGGACTGGGTAAGTAGAGACCTGGCTGCATTAGTAGAGATTCTCGACAGAGGTAAATTTCCCCCCACAAATGACAGCTTTGCAGCATTCCTTCTATCTGTGAGACCCATGGCAGCCATCTCAGAATATGTCAAAGAAATATATTCTGGGGTAAAATATTCCTGATTTCCTTCCAAATCTACTCACTTGTTATTCTTCTAGATACAGAAGACTTTTTTTTTTTTTTTTTTTTTGAGACAGAGTCTCACTCTGTTGCCCAGGCTAGAGTGCCATGGCATCAGCCTAGCTCACAGCAACCTCAAACTCCTGGGCTCAAGCCATCCTCCTGTCTCAGCCTCCTGAGTAGCTGAGACTACAGGCATGCACCACTATACCCAGCTAATTTTTTCTATATATTTTTTTTAGTTGGCCAATAATTTCTTTCTATTGTTTTAGTAGAGATGGGGTCTCACTCTTGCTCAGGCTGGTTTCGAACTCCTGACCTTGAGTGATCCGCCCGCCTTGGCCTCCTGGAGTGCTAGGATTACAGGTATGAGCCACCACACCCCAGCCATACAGAAGACTTGAAATAGTTTCACACCAGGGTAGAATGTTGCAAGTAGGTAGTTATCTAAAGAGATTATTTTACAACTAAGGCATCAAGATGTCCTGTACCTGCCTTTAAATATAGTCATAGATAAGAATTATATAAGACAGGACAATAAAGAAACATAGATAGCTAGACATTTATGTAATCGTCCAATTTACCTTTCATATATAGTAGTATGTAATTACATGTTAGTTTTTCAAGTTAAACAATAACTGTAAGTTATGTTGTAATAAAGTCCTGACCTATTAATATGTCAGTGAAACTAATACCTTAGCATTTTGCTCTCTTTTTTCCCCTATGGCTCCATCTCAAGTCCCCTGTGAGTGCTCTATATTTCCTAGGTTACTTCACCCCATGGAGTTTTGCTTTTCTGCACAACTATTGTGTTTTCAGAGTGCTTTCTAGAAACTGCAAGCAAAGATGCTCATTATAATCCAATATGTGAGAGGGGCAGAAGGTTTGCAGAAAGTGAGGAAGGTTTGAAATAGCTGATGGGAAGGATAGAATGTGCTAATGTAGAACAAATAGGTTTGTTAGGTGGCTGTGGTGTAAACACAGAGTCATATAAATTCTCCAGCAGTGATCTGCAGCAACAGGAGAAAAGAAAAGAAGGTGAAGAGTTTTGATTAAATACTGGGTGTTTATTTAAGAGTCTGAAATAAGCAATAAAGAGGCAAGGAAGTTGAAGGTTTTGGCAAGCAGACTGTTGAGGGGATGAACAAGAGAAAGAAAGCAAAGGTAGAAAAGTACAAAAATGGCCAGAGCAGGGTATCATAGAAGGTATTTATTAAAGTCACTGCAGCAAATGGTGCCACCTGAGGTGACACAGAAGATTGCGATCTAAAGTCAGAGTCTTCTGTGACTGTAGGGAAAGGCCAGAAGGCCAATGTGTGCCTGAGATAAGGAAGGGAACAGTGTTGTGTTCACATGATTCTCAAAGAAGCCTGAGCTCTATAGGAGGGAAAATTCTGGAAGTTGATAGCAGCAGTGAGATTTCTGACTCACTCTTTAGGCGCAGGACAGATGGATTGGGCAAGAGCGAGCAACCTCTATTCAGGGTGCTGGGCCAAAGGGAAGGCTCCCTGAAATATTACCTCACAATAGAGCAGATTAATAAAAGAAAAGCTAATTTGTTCTAATGTGTATACATACATGCGAGCCTTCGGACTGAAAACTCAGTTTCCCAGTGGGATTCAGAAGCTTATATGCCTTTCTGATAGAATGGGTTGTCAGAGGGGAAAAGAATTCTATGGAGGGGCAATAAAGAGGATTGAATGGGCCCAGGGAGCAGTGGCTCACGCCTGTAATCCTAGCACTCTGGGAGGCCTAGGCAGGAGGATTGCTTGAGGTCAGGAGTTTGAGACCAGCCTGAGCAAGAGCGAGACACCCCCTCGCCCTTCTCTACTAAATTAGAAAAACATTATCCAGTGAACTAAAAATAGAAACAAAAAATTAGCCGGGTGTGGTGGCTTGTGCCTGTAGTCCCAGCTACTCAGGAGGCTGAGGCAGAAGGATCCCTTGAGCCCAGGAGATTGAGGTTGCTGTGAGCTAGGCTGATACCACTAGCCTGGAGACCAAAGCAGGACTCTGTCTCAAAAAGAAAAATTAAAATTAAAATTAAAAAAAAAAAAGAGGATTAATAGAAGGAAGAATGATTAACTAGTAAGTGGTTCCCTTTGGAATTTAAATGAGATGAAGGAATGGGACATTAGCTTTTTAAGTAGTCTGCTCATATGTGGTCACATTCCTGGTCTTACTGGGAAGGGAAGAAAAGGACAATTATTCTCCAAGGTGGGTCTGGATCCTTGATGGACAAAGAAACTTCAATGATTTGGGGAGAGTTGGTGGTGGTCATGGTGGGGCAGGGGGAGGGGGGACAGAGGGGAGGTCAGAGAGATCTTGAGCCTTCTTCAGTCAGTCCAACATGCTAAAATGCCATATTTTCACATCAAAATATCTATAATTTCCTTCAAGGGGCACTCAGGGGAAGGAGTCACTTTGGATAGCAAAGAAAGGGCAATCCGGGTGTTACCCAAAGTTCAGCACTTGTCTCCAAGGTTGCATGAGAAGAATGAGGACAAGTGTTTTGAGCAAAAGGAAAGAGAAGTTCATTAATTATCTGGGAAATGAAGAGGATGGAGATTCTTGTCTTAAAGTACCATCATCCTAACTAGAAGCAGAAATACAGAGCTTGTAAAGGGAGAGTTTTCAGCTTCAGAATATTGCTGTTTAACTATAGTTGATAGTTCCAATCCATCCTGTCTCCAGAGAAGATACTCTCGGGACCTTCACCTGGACAATTCCGTTGAGCCGTCTCCGGTGGCACAAAGAACAAAGGACACTCTCCTGCCCCTCTGATTACTGATCTTAGGCAGAGATGTAGCTTTTGATTCCCAAAAAGAGTGGGGCGAGTTTTTTAAAGAGACAATTTGTAAACTGTTTTGTCCTTTTTCAGGCCGTTCCCTCTGTTACACAGGCATGTGTTAAGGCTAGGAGGTACTCGGGTAATTTTGTGATTAACCAAAGAATGTGGAGAAAAGCATTTCTCAGAAAAGGAACATTTTCAAATTTCTATTTTAGAAGCTACATTTTCTTTAAAGCCACAGGTGTACAAATAACTGGACAATGAGGATTCCGATTTAGAAATTAACCAAAACTGTCATTTTAAAATTCTAACTCTTGAAAAAAAAAGCTTTCCAATTACACTAACACACTTTCCTATTCATACACTTCCTAGAAAGGAAGGCACAGGCAGCCAACTTCTTTAAATTCTTTTGGAGGTTTTAAGTCCTTGTGGAACAAAGGTGGGGTATAAATTAATTAGTCAATAATAGAACAGTTGGCTCTCAAATTGCCATCAGGCTATAGCTACAAAAGTTCATGTTTTGAGGCACGTTGCAATACATTTTCTACTGAAACACCAAAATGGGAGATCAGTCTTCCCACTCCTCAGTGTTGGTGTCTGGGAAAAGATCGGGCTTTTTTCGAAGATGAACTCCTTATCAAAAATATGGTAATTCAGGTAATTCTAAGATAAGGTATTGTGTAAGTCACTGAAACAGCCTAAGGTGGCTGATAACTAAAGACTGTATCAAGGGCAGTTTTTCTAAGCACCATTCTTACTACATAATAACCTTGTGGCTTCCTGGGGTAGAAAACTGAACTGACTCTTTTAATGATACCGCAGTAGTCCAGGAAATTCTTGTTTTAAAAATGCATTATGTACCATGTAACTCTGCAGTCTAAAAAAAAAAAAAAAAATGCATTATGGTTATTTTCTTGCCCTTTGTTACTTCAAAAGCTGAAGCCATAAAAAAATTGTAGTTAGTTTGGAGTTAATTATATTTCAATTTATTCACAGCTTTAATGTTCGAAATGTCTACCACAATGTCTGGAAGATACTCGTGGCTTAATAAATATTTATTCAATGAATCAAAAGTCAGCAGATCTTCAGGAAATCACTAGTAGATTAGTTCTTTTATGTTCGGGGCATTAGTTAGAATTGAAACTTTGGATAATAAGGATGCATGAATGATATATATGTGGTAGTTTAAATTACTATGTTTTATGCTTTAGATTTTCAAGGTAGTTGACTTCTTGTGATGACAAGAAGTTGCTCACTTTTTATTCTTAATCATCACTGCTGAAGAGGTAATTTTTTATGATGCTATTTTACTTCTAAGCCCAGGAGGTTTTATAAGACTGCCATTTAACAACAATAAAGAGATACAAAATCAACTGCAGATATATCCCTAAGACTGTATTTTTCAGCCTTGAAGGAAGATAAGTAAATAGAAGCTTTTTTAAAAAAAGAAGTTTAGAAACTTTTTATGCTAAGAGCTTATAATTATGAAAAACATGTCACATTACAGGAAGAAAATGATAAATTCTCAGTGTTTCCCTATTTCTCCCAAGAGCCAAAGCAGTAATCAGAACATAATTATTGGAAAAATGTGAATCTTTGTATTTCTGTTGCCATTTTTTCTGAATGATAAAATAATATTTACTGGAAATAGGGGGAAAAAAACCACCAACAGGCTTATGAAAAGATATGGCTGTCTTTCTCCATATTACAACATTGTATTTAGTTGGAATAATAGTGGCTTTGAGCTCCTCTGAGGAAAATTTGCACTCCAGAGTCTATGCATGTGCCTTACCTTGACTTCTTTCCCGAAGTGAGAAGAACCCAGGGACGCAAAGCAACAATGTTTAATATTAACACAACAATTCACTTTTCTTCCAGTTGTGTATGGATCCTGGTTTGATCACGTTTTAAGCTGGGAAGAGCACAAAGATAATAAAAACATTCTAATTATATCCTATGAAGAAATGAAAAAGGTAAGCCCTCCCTAATGTTTTGAAAATCAATATTTAAATTAAATTAAGGTAAAACAGGATATTCAGTCAATGGATTCAGGTTTCGGGGAATGAACTGGGGCTTTGATAAGAGTTTCACTTATTTTTTTATTTTCTTACTGCTCAGGATCTTTCTAAAAGCATAAAGAAAATGACTACTTTCCTTGATATAAATGTGAGTGACAGTGAAATTAATAAGATTGCTTGGAAAACATCATTCAGCGAAATGAAAAGCAGCGCAGCCAAAGAAAACCACGATCCAAATCATACCATCTGTGCCCTGACATCTAACAGGAATCTGGTGTTTAGGAAAGGTAAGGTGGTGGTGTAATCTGGTGTTTAGAAAGCCAGGTGGTGCCTTGTCTGGGGCTCAAATTTGGAAGCAGTTCCATTTTGCCATTTTTAATCTCTCATTTCATCTTCATGTAGCCCATATCTTGCACAATGGATGGCATATTGTCACCCCTTAGTGCAGGTTTATTAAATGAAATTCTTGAATTGCATTCGCTCCAGAGCTGAGATTTCCATGCCCAGTTACTAACCAACTGAGAGAGATACAGGAGTGAAACATGTGGAAACAATAAAGCTATTTGAAGACTGTGCCTCAGGTCTGCAGCCTAGTGTGTTGCTAATATTACCTTGAATTATATAAATAGACGTCCCCCCTGGGGCAGGCCACTAGAGTCTGGCAGAGCCCCCTACAGGACACCCCCTCTCTTTAGGAGACAGAAGGGAGCTGAGGAGTGTGGACAGTGCATTTCCCCAAACTCACCAAACAGAAAAATCACCCTCCAGGAGTAAGTAAGGGATTGGGAGAGAAGCTGAGATTGCTCTCTAAGAAAGTTCCTCTGCATGGAAACACAAAAAGAGAAAAACAAACCTTTCCCACTAATTCCGAAGGTTTAACAGAGAAGTAATTTGGGTATATCTAAATATAGAATTGTTTTGAAGGCCATGTGAATTTTTATCCAGGTCTGGAGAAAAATGTATTAATATAACTTAACAAAGGCAAATTTTTCTGCATGGATATACTCAGGTTTCTTACCAGAAAACACATTTTTCCCCCCTTCTTTGGCCCAACTGAATCTAATTTACCCCAAAGCAAATATTTGCCAATTTATGTAGAACAGATATTGTCTTAACTTTGCAAATTATTATTTTCTTTTCTGGTGGCACATTTTGTAATTTCCATATAGCTGCAAAAGGGCTAGAGGGAGGTGAGAATTCAATTCAGCAAATATTTATTAATACCTTGTTACTTCTAGGAACTAAGATTCAAAAACTAAATAAAACACAGCTCTTTCCTTCAGAAGATAATAATCTAGACAGTAAAACAAAGTGACACAGCTGTACTAGTGTATGAGCAGATATGAATGAGAACGCAGGTAAGAGGGAGTTAGTTTTTCTTACAAAGTGGGTTAGGAAATCATGTTGGATCTGGAACTTGTAGGGGTGAGGAGAAACTTCCTCTTTCCCCTGAAAGTTCACTGAAAGATCAACTCACAATTAAGGCAGATTAGTAAGAGAAAGGTTTATTTGCCATGTGCATGGGGAGAATCACAGAGTGAATACTCGATGTTCCAGTGGGATCCAGACATTTTTATACATGCCTTTTAGAGGAGAGGGGAGATGAGGAATATAGGTAATTCTGTTTAACAGCAATAAATGGCTGCTAGGGGGGATGAATGCATGGAGAAAACAGATTGACTTATAAATTAACCTGAGAAGTGGGTATTATGTTTTTAACGATTTGGGCCAGGTCTGGTTGCATTCTTCATCTTCTTTCCTGCAATATATTAAGATAACAGGGAGAGCCGGGCGCGGTGGCTCACGCCTGTAATCCTAGCTCTCTGGGAGGCCGAGGCGGGCGGATTGCTCGAGGTCAGGAGTTCAAAACCAGCCTGAGCAAGAGCGAGACCCCGTCTTTCTTTCTACTATAAATAGAAAGAAATTAATTGGCCAACTAATATATATAGAAAAAATTAGCTGGGCATGGTGGCACATGCCTGTAGTCCCAGCCACTTGGGAGGCTGAGGCAGAAGGATTGCTTGAGCCCAGGAGTTTGAGGTTGCTGTGAGCTAGGCTAACGCCATGGCACTCACTCTAGCCTGGGCAACAAAGTGAGACTCTGTCTCAAAAAAAAAAAAAATAATAAAGATAACAGGGAGAAGAAGGGAAGTCCATTGATCCTTTTGATGGGTCAGTCCGGTCTATCCATATAGAGGGTGAGCCTCTTCCAAGTCCTGTGAATCTCTTAGAGCCTTTAATTTAAAATATTTTTTGGCCGGGCGCTGTGGCTCACGCCTGTAATCCTAGCTCTTGGGAGGCCGAGGCGGGCGGATTGCTCAAGGTCAGGAGTTCAAAACCAGCCTGAGCGAGACCCCGTCTCTACTATAAATAGAAAGAAATTAATTGGCCAACTGATATATATATAAAAAATTAGCCGGGCATGGTGGCGCATGCCTGTAGTCCCAGCTACTCGGGAGGCTGAGGCAGAAGGATCACTCGAGCCCAGGAGTTTGAGGTTGCTGTGAGCTAGGCTGACGCCACGGCACTCACTCTAGCCTGGGCAACAAAGCGAGACTCTGTCTCAAAAAAAAAAAAAAAATAAAAAAATAAAAAAAAAAATAATAAAATATTTTTTATACCAAAGAATCATATTTTTGGGGTGAAATTTCCTGACATCCTTCAAACTGAAAGCAGGAACAAGATATTACCCAGAAAAGTGGTGGATGAGAAATACATTCCCCCAAGAGCTAAAAGCAAGGTGAAAAGCTCAGAACCACCATGGAACTGGATGGCATTTTTTAGAAAGAGTAGGTAGTCTCCTGTGTTAGAGTGGTATACGATGAGCGAAGCTGTATGAGGGAAATAAAGAAAGATTGGTGCCCACGAGCTTGAATGGATAGAGCTTCTTCCCTCCTTGGTCTGTTGTTTTAAGAAGGGAAAGTCCAATTAAGAGGCTGATGTAATATTTCAGTTAAGAGACATCGGGGGCATCCTGGAGGCAGTGGCAGGGGAAGCAGGGCTAGTGGAGAAAGTGATAAAAGATAGAGCCCTGGAGAGCCCAGAAAAGGGATTAGCCAGAATTGGGAGGAAAGCCACGATCACAGGTGGCAATGCGTGTATCATTTGTGAATTCCGAGAGCACAGTGTCCAGGGTCGCAGGGATGGAGGCCAGGGCGAGGGGTTTGAAGAGACAAGAAATAAAGAAAGGGAGCAGAAATTCGGGACCACTTCAACCGGTTTGAGAGTGGAGGGAGTGTAGGCGCAGGAAGAAGTGGGAGCTTGAGAGAGAGGCAGGGTCAAGAGGAAGGTTAGGAGGGGGTGGAGAAAAGACAGAAAGAATTTAGAAAAGGGTACATGAAAGAAACCAAAATAAGCAAGAGGGAGAGAAACAGAGATTGGGAGGGACCCTGGTAAACAAGACAGTGAGAAATGAGGAAGTTCTGATGCTCAGTGGTGTCCATGATCTCTGTTGACATCGTTTATCCCTGCCCTTTGAGATTCCGATGAGCAAGATAATCAGAATTCACACATCTTAGCCTACAAACTTGTGAAATTTTGCTCTACAGGGAACAGAGTTAATCTCTGACTTGCCACACTAGCAAGCCTGGCCAGTATCCCTGGGTGAAATCAGATCAACATAATTGTAGCTATTAATATTCCTTGTAATGCATTTAAATTCTGCTCATAAGCATTTTTCTTGTGCTGGATCCTTGTGCTTCTTGTGCATAAGCCCAGAAGGTTAACAGTGGAAATATCCTTACTGTCACTAGTCACCATGAGCACCTGTTGGTAAATTGGTACTACACAAGGAATTAAACCCAAGGATGGACCAATAGAGACAATTCACTTCATTCCTTGCATTGATTGATTGGATGGAGTGGGAGTTTGGGACCCAACCTCTGAAAATAATCATTTCAAATAAACTACTGAAGTCACTGATTCAGACTCCTTGGCCCACAGAGTTATTCCTCACTTTACAGAGATTTTGTGCTTGCAGTTGTGTTTACTTCAAAGTCAGAAATAGAGCGGATATTTAAGAAATTGACTAAGGTGGCCATGAAGATAGGTGACAAGTGAGGAAACAAGTGTCACAAGTCCCAGGGCCCACACGTGTTGAAAGTTAGGGGCAGAATTACAGGAGCAGGGAAAGATGTATGGACAGGATACAAGTAGCAATGTTGCTTATTGTAGTGAAAGACTAGTATGCACGCAAATGGCTATTAATCAGAAACTGCTAGAATTACATCCACACAAGGAGTCATGAAAATTAAAGAAAATTGTATAAAAAGAACCAGCATTTACTGAGTGTTTCCTATGTGCCAGGCATATCACTTGGTTTATCTCACTTAAATGTAACAGCAGAAGTGAGGATGGTATTCATGTTATCCACCTTTCACTGACACACCAAGTGTGTGAATAATTTGCCCCAAATCACACAACTAGTAGACTGTAGAGTCAAGATTTGAATCCAAACAGTCTCATTTATTTCTGTCTTCTCTCTTTTAGTCTAGCCAAAAGTTTGACAATTTTATCCTCAAAAACCAACTCTTAGTTTTGTTGATTTTTTTTGTGTGATTGTTTTCCTAATCTTTATTTTGTATATTTTTGCTCCAATTTTTATTGTTTCCTTCCTTCTGCTAACTTTGGGTGTGGTTTATTCTTTTTTTCTAGTTCCTTGAAGGGTAGAGTTAGGTTATTTGTTTAAGATCTTTCTTCTTTTTTAATGTAGGCATTTATAGCTATAAATTTCCCTCACAGTGATGATTTTGCAGCACCCTATAACTTTGGTATGTTGTGTTTCCATTTTCATTTGTGCCGAGATATTTTTAAATTTCCCTTCTATTTCTTCTTTGACCTATTGGTTGTTGATCTTACTCAGTCTAAACATAATTTTTATTGTAGATGTACACATATTAACATGATATATGATCAAAATATAAGTAAAAAAAGGTTAAATTGTGTGATTTTTAAATGTAGTTTATATGTGTATATATGTTTGCAAAGGAAAACATCTGGGAGAATGCATGTTAGCAGATCTGCTAGCCATGTTATCTAGGTATATTTCATTGATTTTCATCTTCTTTTGCTTATATGTATTTTCTGTAACCTATATATACAATTACTATATTATTTTTAATAGAATTTTCTCTTTAAAAAAGTAAAAGCAAGTCAAAGTGAAAGAACAAATTAGAAACAAGACAAACAAAAGTCAGGCCAAATGAAGGAAGAGAGCAGTGAGTGGTTCAGGCAAACTGATATAGAAGCTGGAAGGAGAACTAGGAAGGACCAAAGAATATTGATAAGTATAGGCATACCTTGTTTAGTGGTGCTTTGTTAAAGATATTGCATTTTTTTTTTTTTTTTTACAAATTGAAGCTTTGTGGCAGCCCTGCATCAAGCAAGTATATCGGTGCTGTTTTTCCAATAGCATGTGGTCACCTTGTGTCTCTGTGTCACATTTTGGTGATTCCTGAAATATTTCAAAACTTTTTCATTATTGTTATATCTGTTGTGGTGATCTGTGATCGTGGATCTTTGATATTATTATTATAATCGTTTTCGGGTGCCACAACCCATGCCCATGTAAGATAGTGAACCTAATCAATAAATGTTGTATGTGTTCTGACTACTCCAGCTGTTTCCCTGTCTCTCTCCCTCTCCTTGAGCCTCCCTATTGCCTGACACACAATAATATTGAAATTAGGCCATTTAATAACCCGACAATGGCCTCTAAGTGTTCAAGTGAAAGGAAGAGTTGCATGTCACTCGTGTTAAAGCAAAAGCTAGAAGTGATTAAGCTTAGTGAGCAAGGCATGTTGAAAGCTGAAATAGGCTGAAAGGTAGGCTTCTTGCACCAGTTAGCCAAGTTGTGAATGCAGAGGAAGGATTCTGGAAGGAAATGAAAAATGCTATTCTAGTGAACACATGAATGATAAGGAAGTGAAACAGCATTCTTGCTGATAGGGAGAAAGTTTGAGTGGTCTGGGTAGAAGATTAAACCAGCCACAACATTCCCTTAAGCCAAAGCCCAATCCACAGCAAGGCCCTAATTTTTTTCAATTCTATGAAGGCTGAGAGAGGTAAGGAAATGGGAAGAAAAGATAGTAGAGAACAATAGAAGATGGTCTATAATGCAGGGATAAAATGATGTATTGCTTGCTGTAGTACATGTAGACCTCAGGGATGAAGCCTGAGACCGGAAGTGGCAAACGATGGTGGGGGTAAGATCTAGGGTTGGGCTTGGAATAGTGTGCATACTGGAGGTGAGAAAGGCAGTCCTGAGGGCTGACCCAATCGGGCCAAGAAGGGTGATTTATATAATCGGGAGAGGGTAATGAACTATGTGAAGCACATATCTTATCTCAAGCACCACTCACCTTATGACTTGTGTCTATGTTTACCTAACATGGTTTTTATGTTTTCAATTATCTTATCAACTTCATAAAATCAATGTCATTAAAATGAGACCAATTACCCATCCCTAGTGCAGGTTATCAGCATAGCATCTGCTGTGGAGGTGTATGGGCGGGAAATAAATGAAACATCATCATATTCACATTGTCTGCTTTCTGTTTTATTTTTATTTAGTTATTTATTTTTGAGACAGAGTCTCGCTTTCTTGCCCAGGCTAGAGTGCTGTCACAGCAACCTCAAACTCCTGGGCTCCAGTAATCCTTCTGTCTCAGCCTCCCTAGTAGCTGGGGCTACAGGCATGCACCAACATGGCCGGCTAATTTTTCTATATATTTTTAGTTGGCCAATTAATTTCCTTCTATTTTTAGTAGAGACGGATCTCGCTCTTGCTCGAGCTGGTTTCGAACTCCTGACCTTGAGTGATCCTCCCGCCTCGGCCTCCCAGAGTGCTAGGATTACAGGCGTGAGCCGAGGCGATCGGCCTGCTTTCTGTTTTTATTAAGTTTGGGTGATGAACTTCTTTGCCTGCAATAGTACAACCTGTGAAACTTAAGTATTTTAAATCTGCCTTTATTTTTAAGAAATAATTTTTTAAACTACATCAATTAATATACGATCATTACAGAAGAAGTTAGGAACAACATATATGCAAATAAAGAATAACCCCCTATCATCTTATCACCAAGGGAGAGCAAATGTTCGCCTTTTATGATAAAGCTAGCAGACTTCTTTTGTGAATACAGTACATTTAAATTGGTTCTTGTCTGATACATTTCCAATTTTTCCAGGCGCAGTGGGTGATTGGATAAACTACTTTACTTCAAAGCAGAAGAGAGTATTTGATGAACTATTCACACAGAGAATGAAACACAGTGAACTGGCAAGACGCTTTGAGGATTACTCTAAATAGAAATGGGAAATGGAACTAGTTTTCATTTTATGCAATGTGGTCCTTTGGGAATACGTAGAAAATTTTTACCAATGTGAAAATCAGTTGGGTTTTCTTTTTTTGGTGAGAAACAGACACTTTATGAATGTGTCAAAAGTGTCCAGTGTGACAGAATTTTATATGTGGGGATAGCAGAGAATTTTTCATAAAAGGAAGTAAAGAATTTTTGAATAAATTTTATATCTGTTTCCAGGATATTCAGTATAGCAAGGCAATTACCTCTATTCAGAAAGAGCATTATTACTCTAGGTGTTTTATAAGCTGCATTCATGTACAACAAAAGAGGTGAGGAGTTTTCTAAAATAACAAATGTCTGTCAAGAATTTATTTGCTGCCCATTTGGGATGATCGTGATCTCTATTTCAACATTCCCCAGTGTCTGTGTAGAAATGGTCTCAACTGTCATCACGATGACAAATATAATCTTACTACGGTGGAAACCACTAAGAGGTAAATTATAATCACATTCCAGTATATTGATGAGAAAGACAAATGGAAAGATACTCTCTCATACTAACATTTTTTTGGCATTCCGTTTATTTTCTTTCTCTTTGATCAAGTCAGTGAAATAACAAAATTTCTTATCTCACAGTTCTGAAGGCATAATTTTCTTTGACGTGTTTATGATTCTTTACAGTATTTTGAATATGTATGCCTTCTCCTGGAAGCATTTCTAACATTAATCCAATCTCTATAATTCCTTCTCTCCTATAATGAATATGTTTCTATAGCTTTAGCCTGGAGGACATTGTTATGAAATTTCAGTGAACTTATTTTAAGACTATTTATTATCTAAATGACAATGCATAAATTCTGTCATATTGTTTACATTTGTCATAATATCAAACTCAAGGCTTAATGGGAAATCACAAGTGTATATTGTGTATGACTCTGAGCTCTGAACTTCAAGCAATAGGTTGAGTTAGTTAATTTAAATACTTTGATTTTGTACCTTAATGCACTGTGAACTTTATTTTTAGTAACAAATCTGTTGGAGTCTTTTGTATCAAGTTTATCACAGTTTTGCAAGAAATTAGATCTTCCTAAATCTTGTTTATGTGTATCGTTGTTATAAATAAAATACATTCCTGCTGACAAGCAATTCAGTTTTTTTCTTCCAAATTAATATTCAGTCAGTTTTACTTAGACATCTCCCTTCCTCAAGTAAATGAGGTCAGTGAATGGCAAATGCAATCAAGTGTGATGCTGAGAAGTCTTCATCTTCATTTTGGAGCTAAAATCACACTTAGACCTGAAGCCTTCATTGTCAAGTTGGAGCTGAAAATCACACATGTTGGAGTTAAAGTCCCGCCTGATGTTGGTGTTCACAGAATGACAAAGCCATCAGAGTAAGGAGATCTGATGAGGCCAGCAAGTGAAGAAAACAATGACAGTAGTGTTAGAGGAACCAAATCCCATGAGTCTATATATCATCTTTTCTCAACATTAGAATGATCTTTGAAATGGAAAGAACTGAACTAGGACCGTATTTGATGACATTATAGTATTTGAGATCTGTAAAGTACCTTAGAGATGTTCTAATGCAATTTAGATAGGGAATTGCTTAAGGTCAATAATCTAAAGGTCAAGAACCTTAATTCTCAGTTTGTTTATTTATTTTGAAACAGAGTCTCACTGTGTTGCCAGGGCTAGAGTGCAGTGGCGTCAGCTTAGCTCACAGCAACCTCAAACTCCTGGGCTCAAGCCATCCTCCTGCCTCAGCCTCCCGAGTAGCTGGGACTATAGGCATGTGCCACCGTGCCCGGATAATTTTTTCTATATATTTTTAGTTGGCCAATTAATTTGTTTCTACTTTTAGTAGAGACGGGGTCTTGTTCTTGCTCAGGCTGGTTTTGAACTCCTGACCTTGAGTGATCCGTCCGCCTCCCAAATGTGTGAGCCACTGTGCCCGGCCTAATTCTCAGTTTATGATCAGTCAAAAATATTCTTGAGCACCTTTTGTGTGCCAGGTTCCACTGTAGACTGCAGGAACACATGATGAACTTGAAGGAGTCCCTGCTCTCAAGATGCTTACATTCTAGAGGGGGTAGATATATAATTTTTTTAAAAAGTAAACATAGGGCCAGGCGCGGTGGCTCACGTCTGTAATCCTAGCACTCTGGGAGGCCGAGGCAGGCAGATTGCTCAAGGTCTAGAGTTCAAATCCAGCCTGAGAGAGACCCCGTTTCCACTAAAAATAGAAAGAAATTAATTGATCAACTAAAAATATATATACAAAAAAATTAGCCAGGCATGGTGGCGCATGCCTGTAGTCCCAGCTACTTGGGAGGCTGAGGCAGAAGGATCGCTTGAACCCAGGAAATTGAGGTTGCTGTGAGCTAGGCTGACGCCATGGCACTCACTCTAGCCTGGGCAACAAAGCAAGACTCTGTCTCAAAAAAAAAAAAAAAAAAAAAAGTAAACATAGGAGATATGTCAGGCACCAAAGTGTGCTATAAAGAAGATCAAATAGGGTAATACACTGGACAGTGACTGCAGAGCTGCCTTAGCTGGGGTGTTCGGCTGAAGACCCTGACTGAGACAGAGAAATCCCAATGTGAATGATGAGTTGGGGATAGCTGGCTTGGAAGCATGGAAAAGAGTTTGGATTTCATTCTAGGCGGATGATTTTCCAAAGGAGAGTGAGACATTCTGATAGACCCTTTCAAATATCACTCTGACTAGTAGATGGAGGATGGACCTAAGAGATCAAGGGAAGAGGTGCAGAGGTAAATAGCTATTGCAAAGCTGTAGGTAGAAGAAGAGAGGGGCTTGGACTATGACTGTAGCAATGGAAATGGTGAGAAATTTTCAGGACAGTTTCAGGAAATAATACAGATATTGAGCTTGCTAATTTATAATAGAAACAAGAGACAGAAGGGAATCGATGATGAAGCCTCGATTTTGGCTAATCAACTGAATAACATCTGAGGGTGACATTTATTTAGATGTGAAGGCTTGATAGCAGAATGATTTTGTGGGGGTGGGGGGGAAGCGTGTGGATAAAAACTTCTGTTTGAAGTGTCCATTAGACCAGATAGTTGGTTGGATAAGAATCTCTCTGCTGTGTTGTTCTCTGGGATACAGTGAGAGGCTGCGTTGGATTAGAAGATTTACAGAACATTATGGAGATAAGCATCTCTATAATGACCCGGGAATCTTGGACTTCTGTTAGTGGCTGAGATACTTTGGGATAGAAATCAAGATGGATTTATCCTGCAAGTCAGAGCGTACAGTAAATGTAGATACCGGCCATTGCTTGGCTTGCTCCCACTAACATGGTTTAATGATACCTATTAATAACTATATAGATGTTGAAAATTATCCTTATCCTTTCCTTTTCCATTTTCATAAAAGAGTTTTAATAACCAGTTTTAAAGTCCCTTTCCTGGTTAATGTTTCTAGGATGAAAGTTTAGAAAAATGATTTTATTAAAGCTTATTCTGTATCCATGTGTTCAATACTACCAATAAACAACACCCGGGAGTTGCGTCTTGGTGCACACAAATACAACACTATAAATCGTCAATGGTTCTTTCATTGAAGAGGCCAAAATACAACAGAAGAATACCCTTCAGTGGTCACTTTTCTTTTACCTGCTGTAAGTATCAGTTGCAGTCAGGTACCTAATCAGTGGGAATCTACATTTAGTGACAATGCCGCCTTCTCTAACTTCAGCTCACACCCACTGTGAGTGGCTCTGCTTCTGGAGGGCAGAGTGGGGTTGGAGGGTGTACAAAGAGACTCTGGTGAGTTCCTTCAAATCCTACTACTCATCCTTTGCCCATTTCCTGGATCATTGCCCAGACAGCGAAAGCAGTCGCCAGCCAGGCCAGCCCAGGGATTGGGCTAAGTCACTCCCTGCCATCCTGGAGACCGGTGCAGGTTGGTGGCCCTGGGATCCGTGCCCATGGGGGTCTTTCCCTTTCCAGAAGGGATTTCTCCCCCTGAACTCTGACCTGCCACTTTGCTTTTTCACTTCCTTGGAGCTTACAAGCAACTTAAAATGCATTTCCTCATCCAAACCTCCTCTCGCTATTTCCCGATTGATTGATTTCCTCTGTAACTTAGTTTTTACTTTTCTCCTCCTCCATTTCTCCTCCCCGTGCTCCTTTGTAGTCAATGAGTAACTGCTAAAGCCTGATGATACTTCCAGGTTTCATTAGCCAGCACTTCCTCACTTCCAAGCATTTGTTTGTGCCTGAACATCACACCCCACAGTCGGTTTAACACCAGCTCTGACAGTCCCCTCTCCTTGCCCCTGTTATTTCCATTCCTTCCTCATTGAATCTCTGGTGATTCTTCATTTGTGTTTCACTGTCCACACTTAACCATTTAAGCCTCGTATTTTAAGGTAAATGTCCCTCTTCCATTCTAGATGCTAAAGTTCTTGCTGGAGTCCATTCTGTGTCCATTTTTGTATCCTCCACTACATCTAGCCCGGCACCGCCCGCATGATAGATGTTTAACAAATGTTGGTTGTGAATTGAGTTCATGGACCAGCTTCAATTCTACATCTTCTAGAAAACTGAGTTCTAATACTGCAACCCACATGGATCCTATTTTTGTATTCTCCTAGTACTTCACGTCTGCATTAGTCAATTCTTTTTTTTTTAAACTAATCATATGTTCCCTTCCATTATTCTCTAACTGTTTCACATTGTGCAAGTTTTTCTTCCCTATTTTATTGTAAACACACAGAGAGCTTATGAGAAGCCTCTTCAGGGACTGATGCAGTGTATTGCCCACAGAAATTGTTCAGCAAGTGCATGTTGAATGGAAGAATAATCACATGTGATTTAAAGATGAAAGAACACATTCCTGTCTCTTTACCAACTGCTCAGCTTCCTGGTCCTGTAGGCACGAATGCTTAGAGTGGTTTACTTCTTTGCTTTTCCTCCACTTTCCAATTCAAACCAGGCACAATGTACTATTGATTCTTGCTTTTTAATATCTCTTAATCCATTCTGAGCATAATGAAAGACTTTACTGATCCTCCTTCAACCATTAAGGTAAGCAAAAATCAATTATAAATTGTAAGACTGGTCTGTAGCTACCACCTATATGATAAATACATCTGGTAGAGAGATCAGTGCCATTCACACAATGTTTTAACCTTTTTTTTTTTTTTGGTACTTTCTCCTTGTAATGTGTAAGACTATAAAATAAAAATATTCTTTGTCTGTAAGCAGCTCATGTACACATTTATAAAATACCAGTTAAAGTCAAGTCACTGAAAATTAGCATCAAAGAGGAATAACGTAGCATTTAAATGATGTTCACGTTGGTTTTATTTACTTTTACTGTAGTTTAATAAAAGAATTGTTGGTCCTTTTTCTGCACAGGTACAGACCTGGGTGGAATTTTCAGTCAGCAGAGGAGTAAGCAGGAAACAGCCCTTAGGGCTACTTTGGATGAAAAGCCACCTGACACTCGAGTAAATAAGGAGTCATCAACCCGATTAGCCCCATAAGGAACCGAATAGGAAACTAATTACAGGCAAACACTGTGCCCCATTTAGATAAGGACAGTTTGGATAATCACCTTTCCAAAGTATGAGGAACATAATCTCAAGCTATAACTAAACAGATTTGGGTAAATAGATTTGAGGGGATTTTGTTCATTTGCAATATAATCATTAGCAATTTAAAATCTTCATGACTATTGCTATATAGCTATGAGAGTTTACTAATCTTTAGTTGTCAGATGGCTGCATTATCATCGTCCCTGGGATGAAAAGGAAATTCTCAAGTTGCAATTAATAACAGGAGGACAAAACTGAACCAATCTGTGTCCATGATAAATATGTAGGTACATGTATTATTTCTAAAAATATGATCTTTTTCAATTTAATGTTGCTATTTCTTTCAATGGTTTATATTAATTTACAGTGTCAGATTTGCTCTAATTAGAGAGGAGAAAATGTAGGTCTTTAGATGTTCTCAATTATTTATATTCTCCTTCATTTTGGGAATCTTTCTGTATACATCTATATTTATTTATAATACAGGATCTGTATTAATGACAACTGAAGAAAGAGCCAGGCAGGCAAAGAAAGAACATCCTACTGGTGACTAGCCAGGTTTTAGGGAGAGGGGATGCTTCTAACTCATTGGCCCAAAGGGAATTTTAGTTAAATTAGTGTGCCCAGCTAGGTCGTATACAGCTAAGCTAGAGAATGATATAGGGAGATTTATTTGCTCCAGACAGAAATAAAAGTATCAGGTAAATATACAAATTGATAATGTTAATTTTTTTTTCTCCAAAAGGCAGTTCAATAAATACCTAGCCAACTCAACAAATATCTCATTTCATTCTTCTTTCGCTCACACAAAGAAGGTCAACTGGCCTGTTTTGTGAGAGATCAGCTTCCGATTTCAACTGAAGTTATTGGGCTTCCGTAGCCAGCGGAGGGAAGTAAAATTTCACCCCTGAGATTCATAAAGCCTAAGTAGGAATCCCTTGAGCTCTCTACAAAATGCAAATAAAGCTGAGGCCCAAAAGGTAAATGAGTCTACAGCGACAGGCCTTGTCCCAGTGCTCTTTCTAGCATGCCAATCAAGCAAAGCGCCACGTAGGGCAGGAAGGATCATTTGTGGGCGAGTCGGCCTCGTTTGATACCTATACTGTTAGGGACAGTCATCTGTAGACTCCAGCGGGCTCCCAGCCTCAATTATAAGTGTTGTTGGCTCCCCAAAGTGTTGTCCAGGCCCAGGTTTCTACTATGAAATGTAAGATATGGAATGCAAAGGAAGGAAACTTGAAAAGTAGTATTCATTTCTATAAAACAAAGCTGTATGAAAAGACCCCTGAGGGCCCACCCATCACCTCAGCAGCTTCCCCGCGCCCTGAAATGCCCCCCTTGAGGGACACTACCTTTGAGAAACGGGGAGAATGAGTGTGGCTGCAGAGTGCCAGTGGAAGAGGGAAGGAACAGGACACAGAGACTGTGGGGTCATTTTCCCAGCCACATTGCGTCCTTATCTGTACTCTGACTTTCATCCGTGTTTTAGGCTTTTGGCTAAGCGGGCACAAAAGGGTTTCATTTTAGAAGAATTAGCCCGCTGTTATTATAGATGATGGAGGAAGGACGGAGAGTCCTTTAGAATGGACTCCAGGTGCTGTACCAAAACCCTGAAATCACTGATGAGTAAGCCAGGCGGTGTTGTCTCTTCACAGCTTCTATGCAGAAGTGGAGGGGGATCATTAAACAGAAAAAGTGCAGACCTGAATGTTTGTGTGTGTGTGTTTTGGGGGGTGATCAGGACTGGGATGCAAAAACGGAGCCCCAGTTGGACTTGGGAGGTGGTGCTCCCTCACACACGATGGACGCACCTAATAAACAACTGATCAGGTGGGAGTGGGGGGGGAGGGACACGTGGCCAATCAGGTCTCATCTTTTGCAAAGCATGTCCAAGTGGGTCATGTGTGAGCAGAGACAGATTGTGGCTGAAACTGATGGCCCCCTTGACAGATGCCTCCCTCTCAGCCTCTTATACCTGGTGCAAGGCTGCCTCATCTTTGGACCCAGAAAACCAGCCATGCCTAATTTTTGTCTAGAGGGGCCTTAGCCTAACTTTTTAAAAACAACTTCCTTGGCATTCTTTTCCCAGCCGTGCATTCTCATTCTTTAAGATACAGTTTCTCAAAGTATGTTTTGCAAAATATCAGCACGGGACTCAATCACCTCTGTGGCGCTGGTCAAAATTCCGTTGAAGAATTATTGCTCAAGAGTAGTAGTTGTCAACTCTGGCTACACATGAGAATCTTGGGGGGAAAATTTTTTTTTTAATACCAACGCTATGTGGGTCCCACACCAAGATTCTGACGCCATTGGTCTGGGTTAGTTCCAGGCATCTGTGTGTGTTAAATGCTTCCCAGAGTGACTCGAGTGAGGACTCAGGGTTGACAAGCCCTGAGCTAGTGTGGGCCTCCACCCATGAACAGGTGTATGTCCGGAGAGGGTGGATGGGATGAGACCACCCGAGGCCTGCCGGTAGTCAGGAAGAAGGTCTCCAATGCACACTCCAATGGGTATCTAGTGAACAGCATATGGGATGGTTCCTGAGCCCGGATCCCCACCCCCCATCCCAGCTGTGCTTTCAGAGGGCCATGCTCTCTCTCTCCTTCCTTCCCAGGAGAGGAGGCCTTCCCAATTTCACTCCTCTAGCAAATGGATTCTTAAAATTCAGTGTGCCTTGAATCCCATCACCTGCTGGAAGTTTGCTAACATGCAGGTTCCCAGACCTTATTCCAGAGGCTCTCACTCAGTAGCTCTGGGATGAGGCTGAAATATATATTTTAACAATTATTATATTTAGCAATCATTATATGAGATTTTGATGAAGGTGGTTGAAGGACCATACTTTAAAAAAATTTTTTTTTGGACAAAGTCTCATTCTGTTACCCAGGCTAGCTCACAGCAACCTCAAACTCCTTGGCTCAAACAATCTTTCTGATCCTTCTGCCTCAGCCTCCTGAGTAGCTGGGTCCACAGGCATGTACCACCATGCCCGGCTGATTTTTTTTCTATATATTTTTAGTTAGCCAATTAATTTCTTTCTATTTTTTGGTAGAGATGGGGGTCTTGCTCTTGCTCACGCTGGTTTCGAACTCCTGACCTTGAGCGATCCACCTGCCTCGGCCTCCCAGAATGCTAGGATTACAGGCGTGAGCCGCCACGCCCGGCCCAGAAGGACCATACTTTGAGGAGGCACTGCCTAGGTCTTTACCAAAGGTAAACTCTGCTACCCTTGGGAATGTTCTCTGTCTTAAATTCTGCATCTGCCACCTAGTGTCTGACCTTGGTTGTCGCATTAACCTCTTTGTGCCTCAATTTCCAGATGTGTAAAATATGTGGAGGAAATAAAAGTACTTTCTTTATAGAGGTTGTGAGGATTAAAAGAAGTCAAGATAGATAGAGGTTATTTTTAGGCCTGAAGTAACCAGGTGACAGGTCTGGGTAGCTTTGGGAATAGGTCTTTCTTTTTAGTTGATGCTGGTCCTCCTAATAAAGGAGTAGTACAACTGTATACATGTCCTCACTCAATCTTCCTACCACACTTCCCCACTCACTTAGGCCCACCCCAAACATCGTTAGAAGAGACTTTGCTTCCCTCCATGTGATCTGTTGTAAAGAAAGACTAAAAAAATACCCAAATTTTACTTTACAAAGAATTTCCTAGAGTGGACATTAATATTCAATATATGAAGGTTGAACAACAAAAATATGTCATCAAATCTCATTAGACTCTCTTAGTTATTTCCAGTCAGCTGGGGAAAAAAAAAAAGCCATATTTTTAAAGCTAGATCTGTGATGACACCCAGTGGCCAAAATGTTAACCACAGAAATTTTTAAAATATATTGTTTTCCTCAGCATACAAATAATATTGCACCTACTTCATCTTTAAATTAAGCAATTCAATAACAAAGCATGAAATGGTCCTTCATTGGGAATGTCATCGGTGAAATGTGAACAAACCAAAATTCTTTAGAACTGTATTTAGTAGAACTTTCCCAGCGAGTTCAGGCGGACAAAAGCTCCAGGTTATCAAAGGTGCCATATTCCTAAAAAAACTTTTAGACTTGGAAAAGGCGACTTGTATCAGTGTGTAGTAAACAAAAGACCAGACCCAGGAGAACATAACAGAGACTATTAAGACTTCACAATAATGACACATGGCCCCTTAAATAATTAACATGCTTACCTTGGGAATTCAGGTAGCAGTAATTACTTTACCTAGTACCCACATCAAAATTGTATAGGGTTTTCTGTATATTCACTCACTCACTCATTCAAAAAAATATTTCCTGGTGTCTCGGGTTGAGAAGCAGACTGAGAGGGAGGTTAGTGCCCAGGAGGTTTGTCAAGGTGTGTTCTTGGGATCACAGCTGTAGAGGGAAAAGGCAGAAGGGAGGATTGGGGAGAGAGAGCAGACGACACAGTCCCAAAGAAGGCCTCAGTTGACCTCTCGGAGAGCCCTGAAGCTGGCACGGCCCCTCAGTGTTGTCTCTTACTGGGGTAAGAGGGCAGGGCTTTTCTCCTCTGCATCCATCCAGTCCCTGGATGTGGGCTACCCCCAGAGAGGGAATAACCCTGGGTGAGGGAGTCCCAAAGAGATCTGACAGCTGAGGCTTGTTTGCGACAGCATTCCCAGCATTTGGGGAAATGAGTCCTCCAGCCTCCAGAATGATCTGCGTGGCCCATGGCAATAGCCACCACACTGCAGCAATACGATGCCAACAAAACGGACAGGCTTATTGATCTTTTATAACTTAGAGATGCACGTTAAACCAGTGAACACTCACATAAATACCCAGGGCTGGAAGGAAGTGCAGGCTTTAAGAGAATGGGCAGGGGGAAGGGGGGAAGGAGGATGGCTAATGCCTGGCTCTCATAATCAGGGTGGAGGGCAGGGAGGATACGGAAGAGAACTATGACGCTGCGACTGGGGAGTGTTTACCTTATTCTGTGGGCAGTATGGAGTCATTGTGAGTTTTTACAAAGGGAACAGAAAGCACAAAGTAGACAAATAAAGTGGTAATAGAATAGATTGGATTGGGAGGACACTGATCATTTCAAAGTCAACATGGGGATTGACTAGCACTCTGGGAGGCCGAGGAGGGAGGATTCCTTCGAGGTCAGGAGTTCAAAACCAGCCTGAGCAAGAGCGAGACCCCCGTCTCTACTATAAATAGAAAGAAATTAATTGGCCTACTAATATATATAGAAAAAATTAGCCGGGCATGGTGGCGCATGCCTGTAGTCCCAGCTACTCGGAGGCTGAGGCAGGAGGATGGCTTGAGCCCAAAAGTCTGAGATTGCTGTGAGCTAAGCTGACGCAGGGCACTCGAGTCTGGGCAACAGAGTGAGACTCTTTCTCAAAAACAAAACAAAACAAAACAAAAAAACAAAAAAACACCACAGGGATCGAGCATTGCCTTTTAAACATCATCCCCAGTTTGGTCCTTGTTTATGGTCTCATGTCTCATCCTTACCTTTTAGATCCTTTCGGTCCTGTACACAACGACTTCTTCCATTCTCTGAACACAGTATGTTAACACCATTTCTTTGGTATTATCCTTTGACACTAATGAAATTTTGTGCCGTCTTTAAGGCCCAGCTCAAAGTTCACCTCCTTCTGAAAAGTTTTTCCTGCTCCAAGCCCTTTAAGCGTCTCTCTCTACCCTTATTTTCAGAATAAAGCAGAATTTCTTAGTGTAACTTAACAACCACCTGGTATGATCTGGTCTCTGTTTACTCATCTCTCCAGACTCATCTCATCCCATCGTATTTGTTTGCCAGCCTAGGTGGTGAACTTGTGCCTTATTTATCTTTTTAATTTCAGGAACTATCATAGTGTCCTTGACATGCTATATGCTTCATTGTTGAATTGAGAAAAAGTAAATCTTCACAAATAAAATGACCTTTGATAGCTCTTCTTTAAAGAATTATAGTTTAATAAAGAGTGTTTCCTTTTCAAGTACACTGATGTACTAAGAAATTTAAGACTTCTGCACTATAATTTTGTAGCCAATAATCCCAAGAGCCCTATATGCCCACATTTACCATAAATGTGGTATGTATTTCTTCTATGTAAAATATTTCTTCTAAGTAAAATATCTGTACATTTACAAGTGTAGAATTAAAAGGGATAATAAAGGTAGTCTATTATAAGCTCCTCAGTTTATAGTCAAATAAACTAGTTTGGGAGTGTTCAAAGACTTGAAAAATGTCACTTATCTAGTACGTGACAAAGCTGAAGCTAGAATCCAAGTGTATTTATTGCCAATAATAATAATCAACATTTAGAGACCCTATGTAAGCCAAGTACTCCTGCTACTTATTTAATCTTCACAATCTTAGGAGGTGATTCTATTATGATCTTCAATTAGAGGAAGGAAACTGAGGCATAGAAAGGTTGGCTGAACTTGTCCACATTGTTATGCAAAATGAATAACAATTACAATCAATACCCTCAAATAGAGCTCTCTTTTTCCAGCTTCTCACATTCCCAAACCCTGATGCCTCAACATATATGACACATAAAAAAACAGAACTCCTTCCATTAGGAAGCCAAGTCTGTTATAATTTGTATCCTTATTCCTCCATGTTTTCTTCCTTCTGGCTTAAGATTTTTCTCTTTGTCCTTGATTTGCTGCAGTTTGAATATGATATGACTCGTTATAGGATTTTGTTTTTAATCCTTTGATATTTGGTGTGAGCTTCCTGAATCTGTGGTTTGGTGTCTGTCACTAATTTGGGGAAGTTCTTGGCCATTATTACTTTAAATATTTCTTCTGTCCTGTTATCTGTTTTATACTTCTGATAGTTCTTTACACATGTTACAGCTTTCAATGTTGTCCCACAATCCTTGGATATTTTGTTCTGTTTTTTCATCCCCCCCCCCCCCGTTTTATAATGTGGGAATTTTTTAAATCGACCAATATTTGAGTTTACCCATTTGTCTCAAATCTACTGATGAGCCCATCGAAGACATTCTTCATTTCAGTTACTATATCTCTGATTCCTAGCATTTCCTTTTGATTTTTCTTATAGTTTCCATCTCTATTGACATTATCTACTTGGTGTTGCATGTTGTGTATTTTTTTTTTCAGTACATGCCTTTACATATTAATCATAGCTATTTTTTAAATTGCCTGATACCAACATCTGTGTCATATCTGGGTCTGGATTAAATGACTGTTTTCTCTTCAGACTCTGCTTTTGGTATGTCTTATAATTTGTTGTCATTGTTGAAAACTATTAGATAGCTATGCTAGAATGAGTAGTAGGTACCAAGACAAATAGGTCTTTGATGTGAAGATTTATATTAATCTTGCTGAGAGTTAGACTGTATTTAATCTCTTATAGCTATACATATAGATTTCAAATTCCTCCAATGTCCTTGTTTTTGGCTTTGGGACTTCCTTTTGTATTTTTCCTTAGAGAAAGTCTGTCTTGCAGCCTTTTTTTTTTTCTGAAATCCACTGTTCTTATACTAGAGACTTGTGGTGTATGGTGTGGGAGAGAGGGAGCATTCTAAAATCTTCTAAGTTTTGGTCTTTGGGCTTTTGTCTTGAGCCTATGACCTTCACAAGTGTCTCTATTCCTCCCCCAGGGGTATAACTTTCTTCCCACTGTTCTCTGCTGTTTTCCCTGGTCATAGCATCCCCAATCTACTTCCTTGGTGCCCTCTCTCCTGTTGACTATGGATTTTTTCACCCTTAGATGAAACAGGAAAGTGGGCTGGAGTTGAGCAGAGTTCCTTTCTCCTAGCTGGGATAAGTTTTCAGTATTGCCCTCTGGGGAGAAATCCTTCCTACTGGGGGAATAGGCCTTTGTTAGGGAGAAGAATCTGACAGAGTTTCACAATGACTGTTTTTCTCCCCCTCCAGCCAGGGCCATCGGATATTTTCCCGGAATCCTCATAACCTCCCTGTGAGAACCTGTTGGTATTCCTGGAGGGAAAGTGTTTCCATTTCCCCACCTTAATCCACCTCCCATGACACTAACCTCCAGGAGTTTCTCGCTGTCACTTTGGTCCACACTTAGGCTCCAGCAATTCATCAAAACTACTAGTTCCGTGTTTCTGTCAGTTTAGAGTATGTTGAAGTAAGCAAGCATCAGGTGCCTTATCTCTCTGCCTGTCCTGTGACCTCAGTTCTCCGGTAGGTCCAAGTCATTGATTTTCAGTTTGTCCAGTTTTTCTTGTTGTGAGGATATAACTGGAAACTTCTAACTTCTAAATTCCTTACATATTGTAGCCGAACATAAGATATTTTCTTAAGTTTCCCTGCTGCTGGGAACACAGGAAGTAGTTTTAATAGTGAGAACTGAATCGTCTCATTGTACCAGGGTTTGGGACATTGGAATTAAACAAAGACTCCAATATAATTTATACACACACAGAGTAATTAATTTGGGAGGTAGATTAGCAGAAGTTTTAGAGGAATGAATCAATTCATGCTGATGAAGGTGGGACTGGAGAAGAACAGGCTATGACTGGGGTGGAGTGACCCACAATACTCAGTAGGAACTATGGCTGAGTATATTAGGTTGTGTCCAGACTACCACTTTGTTCTGAAGTATGTTTCATTCTGTGGTCAGCGTGGAGTCACTAAAAGATTTTGAAAAGGTTAATAGCAAACACGTGAACAATTTATCTAGCAATAGTATAGGATAAACCAAAAGGACACTGGGGGGCCAGTAGTATCAAACTCAAGATTTTATGTCTGAATAAAGATAAAAAGGAGAAACTGAGAAAAGCTATGTCTTAATAATGGTAAGATCAAGAACTTGAGAGGTGAAGTCCAGATGTCCGGCTTATGGCATGAAGAGTTTGAAATACAACCAGATTTCACAACAGAATATTGGGGCTGGAGATCAGATTTGAGGGTCATCAGTATGAAAGTTACAGCTGAAACCCTGAGCACACATGGAATTCCTAGGAAAGAACAGGAAGTGGGGTTATAACCTTTAGGGATGTGTAAATTTAAGGGGATGGGAAAAAATAAAGTCAGCAGTGGGAAAACCAGAGGGTAGAACTAGTCTAGATGTAAAGAAAAGTAAGGTGAAGATGGTTCTGTCTCCAACTTAGGTCTGTCCTATAGACTGAACTATGCAAATCCAATAGTCCTAACAGAGGAAAACAGCTTCCTGAATAGTTGGCTTGAATAGCTTGCTTCTTGTCCGAATTTTACTTTAATTCTTATTATGTTGGAAATAGATGTAAATGTTCAACAGAAAATGTTTTTGTCAGGTAAACGTCCACATTTATGAGATAATGCCCCATTATGAGAATCCAATCAGGTAGAAGGATGATCTATGTAAGCTGTAAAATTGTGATGATAGACAAATGTATAACAGGCATATCTCATTGCATTGAACTTTACTTTTTTGCACTTTGCAGATATTGCATTTTTTACAAATTCAAGGTTTGTGGCAACCCTGTGTTGAGCAAGTCTATTGGCAACACTTTTCCAACAGTACATGCTCAGGCCATGTCTCTCTGGCACATCTTGGCAATTCTCACAATATTTGAAACTTTTTCATCAATATTGTATCTGTCGTGGTGATCTGTGATCAGTGATCTTCGATATTACTATGGTAATTGATTTGGGGCACCACAAACTGTGCCCATATAGGATACTTAATCGCTAAGTGTCGTGTGTGCTGACTGCTCCACTGACCAGCCATTCCCCATCTCTCTCCCTCTCCTCAGACCTCCCTATTCCCTAACGCACAACAATAGTAAGCCATCTAATAACCCTACAATGGCCACTAAGTGTTCAAGTGAAAGGATGAGTTGCATCTCACTCACTGTAAATCAAAAGCTTAGTGAGGAAGGCATATTGAAAGCTGACATAGGCTGAACACTAGGCCTCTTCCACCAGTTAGCCGAGTGGTGAATGCAAAAAAAAAAAAAAAAAAAAAAGTTTTGGAAGGAAATTAAAAGTGCTACTTCGGTGAACACATGAATGGATAAGGCAGCAAAACATTCTTCTTGCTGATGTGCAGAAAGGTTGAGCGGTCTGGATAGAGGATGAAAGCAGCTACAACATTCTCTTGAGCCAAAGCCCAAGCCACAGCAAGGTCCTAATTTTTTTCAATTCTATAAAAGCTGACAGATAGGGAAGCTGCAAAGGACAAGTTGGAAGCTAGCACAGGTTGGTTCATGAGGTTTACGGAAAGAAGTTATCTCCATAACACAAAAATACAAGGTTAAGCAGCAAACTGCTGTTGGAAAGCTGCAGCAGGTGATCCAGATCTAAGATAATTGATAAAAGTGGCTACACTACATAAAAGATTTTAAATTTAGACAAAACAGACTTCTAATGGAAGAAAATGCCATCTAGGACTTTCATAGCTAGAGAGGAGAATCAATGCCTGGCTTCAAAACTTTAAAGGACAGGCTGATTTTCTTGTTAGTAGCTAATGCATCTGGTGACTTTAAGTTGAAGTCATTGCTCATTTACCATTCCAAAAATCCTAGGGCCCTTAAGCATGTATTATGCTAAATCTACTCTGCCTGTACTCTATAAATGGATCAAAGCCTGTGTAACAGTACACCTATTGGCAGCATGGTTTACTGAATATTTGAAGCCCACTGCTGAGACCTACTGCTCATGAAAAAAGATTCTTATCAAAATATTACTAAAATATTACTGCTCACTGGCAATGCACCTGGGTTACCCATGAGCTCTGATGGAGATGTACAAGATGTATGTTGTTTTCATGCCTGCTAACACAGCATCCATTCTGCAGGCCACGAATCAAGGAGTAATTTCAACTTTCATGTCTTCTTATTTAAGAAATAACATTTCATAAAGCTATAGCTGGCATACATAGTGATTCCTCTGATGGATCTGGGTAAATTGAAAACCTTTTAAAGAGGATTCACCAATCTAGGTGCCATTAAGAACATCCGTGATTCATGGAAGGAGGTCAAAATATTAATGTCAACATTAACAGGAGCTTGGAAGTTGATTCCAACGTTTATGGAGGACTTTGAGGGGTTCAAGACTGCTGTGGACGAAGTAACTGCAGATGTGTTGGAAATAGCAAGAGAACTAGAATTAGAGGCAGATCCTGAAGATGTGACTGAATTGCTGCAATCTGATGACAGAACTTGAACTGATGAGAAGTTGCTTCTTATGGATGGGCAAAAAAAAGTGGTTTTCTGAGATGGAATCTACTCCTGGTGAAAATGCTGTGAACATTGTTGAAATGACAACAAAAGAGTTAGAATATTACATAAACTTACTTGATAAAGCAACAGCAGTATTTTTGAGGATGGATTCCAATTTTGAACGATGTTCTACTCTGGGTAAACAGCATCACAATTCTACAGAGAAATTGTTTTCGTCAAAGGAAGAGTCAATTGTCTTATTTTAAGAAATTGCCACAGCCACCCCAACCTTCAGCGACCACCACCCTGATCAGGCAGCAGCCATTAACATTAAGGCAAGATCTTTGACCACCACAAATATGTCTTGCTGGAGGCTCAGATGATTGTTAGCATTTTTTAACATTAAGTATTTTTAAATTAAGGCATGTACATTGCTTATTTAGACATACTACTACTGTATACTTGAAAGACTACAGTATAAATATAACTTTTATGTGCACTGGGAAACCAAAAAATTCGTATGACTCACTTATTGCGGTAGTATGGAACCAAACCGGGAGTATCTCCAAGGTATGCCTATACACAAAATTACCATTATTTCAGAGGTAACTCCAAGTAATTTACTCTGATTTCTCCAAATCAATATATAACCTTCATAATATATAAATTTATTTGGATATTTGTATTTGTATATACAGTTGACCCATGAATAATATGGGTTTGAACTGCACAGGTCCACTTACATATGCAGATTTTTTTCAACTAAATGCAGATCAAAAATACGGTATTCCCAGGCTGTGACCCTGTATATATGGAGGGCAGACTTTTTGTATATGCTGGTTCCACAGGGCCAACTGCAGGACTGAGTATGCACAGATTTTGGTACATGCTGGGGTCCTGGAACCAATTTCCCAAATATACTGAGGGACAACTGTATATGCTATATGTATACATATATAAACATGCTTTACACCTGGGATCCAGGGTTTGTTTTCCACTAAGACTGGATGGGTAGTGTTTAAAGGAAATAATTGGTAAATTTCTTCTATTTCAACAAGGCAGTTTTCATCAAGTTTGTGAAATGTAATTTTATTAATAGAAGGGCATGTCTTACCAGACACACTATCCCCAAATAAATAAAATCCCAGCATCATTGAAAGCACACAAACACACAGTTTTACAGGGTACAATACAAAGTCAATTTTGATGATGTTCTTACTTGCATTTACTAAAAATCTGAGAAAGACTATAATCAATCTCTAAATAATTATCTTGCATAAACAGAAAAGTAGAGCACAATTATTTCATAGGTTTTGGAATGATAATTTGAGAAGATTTGCTTTGAAAAGATAATAAGCTATATCACAAAACAAATCACACCCTCTGTAACATTACAACATGGAATTTTACCTAATCATAAACAAAAGCAAAACTGGCTTAAGAAGGCTATATCCTTTCTCTTCCAATTTCTATTTTTGGCATGAATTATTAACCTTTTCCATTAGTAGGAAAATGTGCTCTGCAAACTCCCGGATGGCACCACGGCCACCATAACATTTGCAAATGTATCCAACAGCCTTCTGGGCAGTGGAACAGGCATCAGCAGGAGAGCCACTCAGGCCCACTCTCTTCAAGCACTCTTCATCAGACACTTCATTTCCTATCAAGAAAAATAAATACAGGGCGAGCATTTAATGAGACAAAGAATATTCTAGCTAAATAATGCAAATAGTAACCAATAAGTAACTCTGGCAACTTCAGTAAGACCTAAGGACACTGCATATAAGAATACTAAAGATTAGATGGAACAACAATATTTTAAAGTATAATTGCGACCTAGGGTTTTGCCCAAGCAATCAAAAATAAACTCTTATCAGCTGGAGAAGAAGAATGGAGTATACTTCCTGTTGGCCATGCATGTTACAATTGTTAGAAACTCTGTATATAAATTACAAATTATTTAAACTTTTTACTAAGGAACATTTCAAACATATGCAATAACCCCAATTTCATACTGAAGGATCAATGTTTTAGATCATTTATCAATATTTTTCTCTATTGCCTGCCCCCTATTTTTTTTGGAAGGAGGAAGACAATATATTTTACCTAAAAATTCTTTAGCATTTACCTCTAACAGATGAATATACTTTCTTAAAGTGACAGAATATCATCAAACTCACAAAATCAACAATTCCTTATCATTTAATAACCTAGTATGTGTTCAATTTTCCCTAATTGTCTCAAAATTCTTTTAATAGATGACTTATTGAATCAGGAGCCAAATAGTTTCATATTATATTTTGTTGATATATATCTTAAATTTCTTATAATCTATAATAGTTCTCTCTGATTTGTATGCCACTTATTTACTAAAAAATTATCACTTTTAAAGTGCTAAATACTAAGTCACACTGACATAATTTTACCCTTTCCCTTCCTTCTCCCCTTTTCTGGGATAGGATGAATTCCAGAAGCTCCCACTACCTTATATTCACCATTCTGAACAAAACTATCACTGTATTTTAGACCAAATACTACTAATAAAATGTTGGTTAAAAAAAGCTTGTTTAAAATTTGTTGTACATTTATCCACTGAAAATTTTTTTATAATTAAATATATTAAAATTTGAATTTTCACTGAAAGATGATGAAAATTAAAGTCAGTATTTCTTCACATAATCTAGCCTTTAAGATTTATTTACAAAATTTTACTGATAAACATTGATATTTTTAAGAAATTTATTTTTATACATTTATGTGCCCTATATAAAACACTATTCTTTTGATTTTGATTTATTTATTTATTTTTTTTGAGACAGAGACAGAGTTTCATCCTGTTACTGAGGCTAGAGTGCCATGGTGCCAGCCTAGCTCACAGCAACCTCAAATTCTTGAGTTCAAGCAATCCTCCTGCCTCCATCTCCCACATAGCTGGGACTAGAGGCATGTGCCACCATGCCCAGCTAATTTTTTTTTTCTATGTATTTTTAGTTGGCCAAATAATTTCTTTCTATTTTTAGTAGAGACGGGGTCTCGCTCTTGCTCAGGTTGGTTTCGAACTCCTTACCTTGAGCAATCCTCCCACCTCGGCCTCCCAGAGTGCTAGGATTATAGGTGTGAGCCACTGCGCCCGGGCTCTTTTGATTTTTAAAATAAACTTTGGAGACTACTCGCTATTTTCTTAATTTTCTTTTTTTTTTTGAGACAGAGTCTCACTCTGTTGCCAGGGCTGGAGTGCCGTGGCGTCAGCCTAGCTCACAGCAACCTCAAACTCCTGGGCTCAAGCAATCCTTCTGCCTCAGCCTCCCCAGTAGCTGAGACTAGAGGCATGTGCCACCATGCCCAGCTAATTTTTTCTATATATTTTTAGTTGGCCAATTAATTTCTATTTTTTTAGTAGAGATGGGGTCTCTCTGTTGCTCAGGTTGGTTTTGAACTCCTGACCTTGAGTGATCCTCCCTCCCCAGCCTTCCAGAGAGCTAGGATTACAGGCATGAGCCACTGAGCCTGGCCTATTTTCTTAATTTTCTAACCTCTACTACTTTTTTTTCTGAGACAGGGTCTTGCTGTTGCGCAGGCTAGAGTGCAGTGGTGTCACCATAGCTCACTGTTGGACTCAAGCAATCATCAGCCTCCCAAATAACTGCGACTAGAGGCGCGCATCAACACACCTGGCTAATTTTTCTACTTTTTGTAGAGATGTGTCTCACTATGTTGCTTGGGCTGTCTCAAACACCTGGCTTCAAGTGATCCTCCCACTCTGCCCTCCCAAAGTGCTAGGATTATAGGCATGAACCACTGTGCCTGGCTAAACCCCTACTTTTTATAGAATTTTTCAAATGTTATATAAGTAATGTGTATTCTTAGTCAAAACTTTTTTTAAAAAAAATACAAACAAAATCATCTTAGTTATCACTATTTGTGGATAATATTTTGGCATATATAATTCTAGAGCTTTACCTATATAAATGATACATTTATTACTATTACTATATATAGGCACTATGTTAAGCATTTTATATTGGCTCTGTTTTTCTTTCCAATGGCCTGACAAAGTTTGGTTTGTGTTTATATTATAAATAGAAAACTAAGGTGTTAGAGATGCTTACTTAACATCCTACAGATAATAAGTATAGCTGGAATTTGTTATATGTTCCATTAAAATTGTTTTCTTCTTACAAAAATTGGATCTTGGGCAGGCACAGTGACTCACACCTGTAATCCCAGCACTCTGGGAGACTGAGGTGGGAGGACTGCTGGAGCTCAGGAGTTCGAGACCAGCCTGCCCAGGAGCAAGATACTGTTTCTACAAGAAACAAAAAATTAGCTGGATGCAGTGGCACCTGTCTGTGGTCCCAGCTATTTGGGAGGGTGAGGGCTGAGACAGGAGGATCACTTGAGCCCAGGAGTTTGAGGTTGTAGTCAGCTACGATGACACTACTGCACTCTAGTCAGGGCAACAGAGAGAGACTCCATCTCATTCATTCATTCATAAATAAATAAATAGGATCGTTCTTTAACAAACATTCTGTAGTATTTTTCTCCATTGAATCTTCACGTGTGGTTCAAAGGTTAGTCCTAAAGTCCTCAGATCATATGCTCCCAAAATATCCCTGCGATGCTTCTTTGGGGTTTCATATTACCCTTGTAAATAGTTCTTTCGTACATGTATTAGTTATTATGTATCTTAATAACTTGTCATTATTAATATTTAAAATGTTGACAGCATCAGACTACCAGTTTCATGCCTACCTATCATAGGGACCTGATAAATATATTTGTATAACATTAAAATGAAAAACTTATTGTTACATCTGACCATGTCAGTAAATACAGATTACAGTATTCCATTTTATGGATACTCTATTTTTTGCAGGACATTTAGGTGAGTTCTTTTTTCCTCCACTATTGGCACATTTATCCAGTTTCTTTCCTGGAGTTGGAATTTGGAGGTAAAAAGTATGTATGTTTTAATAATAGCAAAAAATGTTAAGAGTGTAATTCCTATATGGTAGAAACTCTGCTAAGTGCTTTACTCAAATTATTTTATTAAGCTCTACAAGAGGCCTATGACAGTAGGTACTCTTGGCAGCCCTGGTTTATGAATGAGGAAACCAGGCTGACCTTATCAAAACTGGCTAGTTATTGGTGAGGTCTGATTCCATAGCTTGTGCCAGTAATCTACATTTGATACATATTATCAAACTAACCTCCAGAAAGGCTGTTCCAATTTAATACTATGATCAGCAGTGTAAGAGAGTTCCTATTTCACTACAGTCATGCCAATTTGGGGAATTTTCTTTCTTACTTGTATACCTAGTTTTCTTTAAATAAATAAAAGCCTAGTCCATTTTACTATGGCTGAATAAAGAGATACCAACCAAGATATGCCACTTCTTTCCAGCACAGGCCCATTTCTTTTCTCCATTCATCTACGAATGCGAGCTTGTCTGACACGTTGACTTCCGTTTTGCAATCCAGTTTTAAGGAAGAGAGTGTCTGCTTTGAACAGGCCCTTTCTGAGATTAGCCTCACCTTAAAAAAAGAGGGGGGGGAAAAGAGAAAAATTAGAGAGTGAAGAAAACAGAAATCTTTCACAACAAAATAAAACCCTGTAGATAATCCAAGTCACAAATGAGTACTCCTTTGACCTTCTGAAGGTCCAAGTAAGAAAAATCAACTGTTATTTTAAAATGGTAACACTTTAAAATGAAGCTCGTTTCATTTCTAATAGTCCAATAGAAATGAAACCAATGTTTTCTACAATAGAAAGAAATTCTATCTACAGGGAAAATATATAATATATATTGTCTAACACTAATCTAAGATTTTCCTATAATTCAATTTACACAGAAGAAAGTCTATAACCTCTCTTTGTGCTGCCTAGTAACATATATTTAAGATTTCTAGTGAATTATAATTATATTAGCCTTCATTAAAAAATACACTGAAACATTATTTCGAATTTGTAACAACCCACAAGATGTTTCCCTTTTTATAAAGGCCAACCACTATGGTCTAGGATATTTTTCTTGTTGCAAGGTCCTATGAAAAAAACCAGATAGCTTTTATTTAAAAGTAATATGTTTATACTTATTGAATAAATAGGAAATATTATTTGATGATTGATAAATTCCTAATTCTACTTAGCTAAATGTAAACAGTAAAATAATTTTCTAGGCAAGTGAAAGTCAAATTTCAGAGTTTAATAGTTAATGCTAAAAATTTAAATCTCTTAATTCCTTGCATGTTGTTTGACCCTGAATCAAAATGTTATAAAATATTGCTATATTCAGGGAGCACATACCTCAATACCACTTTTCTTTAATAAACTTATCCCAATAGCATCTTTTACATCATAAGATATAATTTCTTTTTGGTCTCCTGATACATAAATGTGGCCATTGGTGAGACATCCATCAATATTGCAAACCAAAAGTTTTATCTCCTTAAGCTTCTCTTTGCCAAAATAGCCATATCTAAAAGAAACCAAAATAGACCTTTGAGTACAAGTGCAATACTAATCACTCTCTTTTAACTGGTGGACACTAGTGAATTGAATAACTCACCCTCCATTCAATTATTTGAACATCACTCTTCAAATTTACTTCATATATACACTTCAATTTATAGTGCAAGAACTATAAAAAGCATGGTCTAACCAGATTATGTGTTTTTCAGATTCTTGAATAAAGAATGTAAAGACATATTTTACATGTATGTCTTCCTCATATGCGCAAACGAATTTACAAAGATCGTAAGATGTTTGGAGCATCAGAAATCAGTAGTGAGAAGTATGGTTAAACACATCTACTAAAAATAATGTTAGGCTCTAGTGCAAAGGCTATACAAGTCTTTTTTTTTTTTTTTTACCTTAACACTCTTTGCTCTGCAATAGGCCAGTCAATATCCACATCTATGTCCACACTATGCTCAGCTCGCATTTCGTAGTATGCCATTTTCCCACCCTAAAGATAGAGCAAATATCATGAGTACTGTTTTTAACATTCACTCAAATGTATCAGAAGTTTTATTGTTATCCAGAACAATTAATTCACTTCTACATTACTGAGGAAAAGGAATAACCTAGTAAACTCAATGACATACAAGTAATTTTTTTTAGAAGAAAAAGCTCACATAAAACAAATAATCTTACCATTTTTCAAATTCTGTCTATTCAGTTCAAGTTCCCTATTTAGAAAAAAATTTCTATTTTAAGATTGAAAGAAGCAGAAATAATGTCCATCCTCCTGTATTCTGATGACAAAGGATTTTCTGGAAATCCCTTAATTTTATATCCCCTTTTTTCTGGAAGTCTCTCCTATCATCACCTGAGAAAACAGCATAAAGGGTTTTGGAACTTTTGTTCCAATTTGTAACTAACAGGCAAGACAGGTGAGGAAAAATAACTGTAGCACCTGTTGTACAGAATTGTGTTGGATCTCTGAGCTACAGATGAGAACAGACAATAGTTGTCCGAGTCACATGTGGGCAAATGCAGGGACAGTATCCTGATTCTGTGGCATGCAGGCAAGAGAAGGGGCCTTTCCTCTGATAGTAATTATCTGACCAACCAGATCAATTACTGGAAAATTTCATTTTTCAGAATTGTCTCTTCACAGATCTTGTTACAATGAGAAACATCATTTTTCTCCACACTTTAGCAAAGGGTTAGACCATAGTCCTCCTTAGAAAGGATCTTGGGAAGGATAGTAACTATATGTGTCAAACCTAATCTTCTTGAACACTCAAATTTAACTTAACAGCCAGTCTATGGTCTGCCTCTACACCAACCAGAAGATTGGAAAAAATGATTTTTCCTCTTTTTCTCAGAGTGTGAATCACATTAGAATTTTTACTGCGCAATGTAGAGGTTTTTCTCTTTTTTAATGCTATTTTTTGAGTAATATGAGGACCTGAATCCAAATCTCGATGGTACCATTTGCTAGCTATTTCTGCTAGTCAATTACTTCATTTTTCAGAGCTGCAGTTTTCTCCTCTGTAAAACTAGGAGAGAAATGTTCACCTCACACAGTTGCTATGCAGATTACACTGCATCGTACTATGTAGAGTATTTCATATAACCCATGGTACATATTAAGTGTTGAATAATAGCTATAACTAATATTAAGAAATATATGATGCAATCATGTAGCCTGTAAAAATGAGAGAGAGATATATAACCCCTTATTTTAAAAAGAGAGCAATGAGAGTCAGAACAGATAAAATGATACAGTTAAGGTCACATAGAAATAGAATTAGAACTAGAATCTGGTTTTCCTGGCACTCAGGCTGGTGCTCTTTCATCTCTATTACATTGGGTTTTTTTGTTCCTCTCTTTAAAAGAATGGAAGTTGTTTAACCATACAGCCATGATCTAACTATAACAGAAACATGGATTACAATTTTGAATGGAATAATATGAACACCAGGATATGTGTAGGCATGCAGTACTTGATTCATTTTTTATCATTATAACAGAATTTCTTGTACATTTACTGACAAGATTCCAAAGATCATTTTGGGGTAAACCCACGGGATAAATGCCTCAGATAATAACCTTGTCAGCTACTGCCTTTCCCCTAGGGGTTGATATTTCCTTTACAAATTATGACATACTTCTTCCCTAAAACTCAAACTATATATACAAAAGGGTTTAGAAGGGTTTTGCAAAATAAAAAGTACAAACCTGTAAGTAACCCATCTCTATCAAATGTCTTTTAGCAAAATAAAATGATCCATTTTCATATAATTCTCCATCCCAGTCTTGTCGACGAGGCCGTTTGGCTGGATTCAAATTCAGAGGCTCAGTCACTTCACGAACTAAAAGCAAAAATTACAGTTAATCTACATGGCTTTGAATACAGAAAAGTGTTCATTTAGTAACCTTAAAAAAAAAGCAAATAAAAATGAACTCAGAAGGTAGAGTATTTGTAGATCTAGATAAATAACTACAAGGACTTTTTAAAAGGATGAAAATCTCTAATAAGTCTTATGATCTTTGCTTTCTAATAGTTAACAATAGAAAAAGTATCTTATAAATAAATGTGGGATAATTAAGGTTTTATATTTTTATACAAGGACAATGCTTTGGAAGAACATCAAGGCAACTTTAAAGTAGCTTCAAAAGAACTGAGCTTCTCATAAAATACCCATATTCAATATTCGAGCCCTTTAATCTATTTTTCATTTTTGTATCCAGAGAAATACTGCCTGTGTGTTATTTATCTATTGTGGTTGAAAAATCACTTTCATGAAATTATTGTAGAAAACTAAAGATTTCCCCATTCAATTATTGAAGCTTTTATACTGATGAAAAGATTTATATATTATATATTTTTACCAGTAGTTAAAAAATAACATATATTATGTTAAACATAATAACAAAGTATACTTATTATCTTAGTTGATAATGAAGGCTCAGCATTCAATTAATAATTATAAGATAATGTTATAAATAAAGACTGTGGTGTTGGTATATAGAGATTCCTTTGCATTTTTGCTAAATTTTCCCCAAATGCGTGTGTGTAGTTGTGTATGAGTACACATACATGTATGTATGTGTTTTTAATAGCTGATGAGTCTTCAGAATCTTTCTTCGCTTTTGGCTGTCACTTCTATGTATTAAAGCTTCTAAGAATAACCCCTAATTCCTTCCCTAACTAAACCATCCTCTGTTCACCTCCACCCCAGTGTTTGAAATAATTGAGGAAAAACCTGCAATAAATGTACAGTGAATAGCTACAGGTAGCATGGCTTTATAGGCACTGGATACACAGCAGCAAACTCTCTCTGCTCCCATGGAGTGCGCAATCTAGTGGTGGAGATAGGCAATAAACAAACAAACTAGATAATTCAAGTGGTATTTTGAAGAAAAGGAGAGAGAGGGACAAGTCTTTCCTGGGATTAATGGCTACTTTCTCCCTGGAGATATTTGCTGAGTAAGAGGAGAAGGTGTGAGAAAGATCAAGCTTGGCATAATCATGGGAAAACTGGGTAACCACACGCAGAAGATTGAAACTGGATCCCTACCTCTTACCTCTCAAGAAAATCAACTCACGATGCATAACAGAATTAAACCTAAGGCATGAAACTTTAAGAATTCTGGAAGAAAATGTTAGGAAAACTCTTATAGACATTGGCCTACAAGCAAAGAATTTATGAAGAAGATCCCCAAAGCAATCACAGTAGCAACAAAAATAAATAAATGGGACCTGATCAAATTAAAAAGTTTCTGCACAGCCAAGGAAACTATCATTACAGAAAATATTCGCATGCTATGCATCTAATAAAGGGCTACTGGCATGAATCTATATAGAACTTAAGAAAGTTAACAAGAAAAAGTCAAACAACCCCATCAAAAAATGAGCAAAGGACATGAACAGAAACTTTTCAAAAGAAGACAGAATAATGGCCAGCAAACCTATAATAAGGGCTCAACATCTCTAAATTAGGGAAATGCAAATCAAAACCACAATGAGATATCACCTACTCCAGTGAGGATGGCCTTTATAAAAAAGTCCCCAAACAACAAATGCTGCTGTGGATGTGGAGAGATTGGAACACTCTTACACTGCTGGTGGGAATGCAAATTAGTACAACCCCTGTGGAAAGTAATTTGAAGATATCTCAAAGAGTTAAAAATTGAAATATCATTTGATCCAGCAATCCCACTACTAGGCATCTATCCCAAGGAAAAAAAGACATTCTATAATAAAGACATCTGCACTCAGATGTTTATGGCAGCACAAATGACAATTGCAAAGATGTGGAAACAACCCAAGTGCCCATCAATACATGAGTGGATTAATAAAATATGGTATATGTATATCATGGAATACTACTCAACTACAGAAAATAATGGTGAACTGGCACCTCTTATATTATCCTGGATAGAGCTTGAGCTCACCCTTCGAAGTGAGGTATCGCAAGAACGGAAAAACAAGCACCACGTGTACTCACCATCAAATTGGTACTAACTGATCAACACTAAGGTGCTCACATGGTAGTAATATTCACTGGATGCCGGCCAGTTGGCGGTGGGTAAACTCACAACTAATGGATGCGAAGCACACTGTATGGGGAAAGGGCACCCTTGTAGCCCTGGTTTGGGTGAGGCTAAGGCATTATATGTAACCAAAATGTTTGTACCCCCATATTCTGAAAAAAAAAAAAAAAAAAAAAAAACTTGGCATATTCAGGGGGATTCTGCTGGGGTAAGAAGAAACCAGAAGAGTTTGTAATGGCCCTGTGGATTTGAGTCACAGATTGTCATCTGTAGGAACTCCACAGAGCTAGTTCTTCCCAACTAATGCTTCCCCTTATAGGACTTTTGCTGAGTGTGCTGTGGTATGGGAAGCTGGGAATGGGCTGGAAGGCAAGGAGACAGCATTACAGTATTGTGATGCTTAGACCTCAAAGTCCTGTTAGCAAGAGTAGGAGAAAAAGGTGGGTGTCAGAAATATGCACAAGACATATCTCCTGATAAGACATGTGCACTAAGAGATGAACTGAAATTAAAGTTTCAACCTAGCCCAACTCCTAATTGGATCAAAGTGACTACTAGCCCCTTATCCTATCTGTCTGATAGAAGAAAGAGTGTGCGCTCTCTGGAGGAAAATATGTACTCTAGTCAGGCATACAATAAAATATGAGATACATGAAGAAGCAGAAATATGTGACTCACAATCAAGAGAAAAGCAGTCATACTAACAGAGCTACAAATGACACAGATGTTGAAATATGCAATCAAGGACTTTCAAATAACTATCATAAATATGTTAAAGAAATTAGGGGAAAAGATTTTTAAAAATGGATAAAAAGATGGAGAATTTCAACAGAAAATTGGAATCCCTAAAAAAAGAACTCAGATATACATTCTAAAATGGAAAAAAAAAAAAACAACAGTGTCTGAAATAATTCACTGGGTAAGATTTACAGCATATAGGACATGTCAGAAGAAATGATCAATGAACTCAAATGTAAGTCAGTAGAACTTACTCAAAATGAAGCACAAATAAATAAGAAACACAGAACCAATGTGAGAGACATGTGGACACCATAAAATTGTTTACAATCTATGTAAATTGGAGTTCCAGAAAGAAAGTAGAGAGAAAATGTGGCAAAAAATTTTTGAAGAGATAATGGCTGAGAATTTTTGAAAGCTGACAACAGATACCAACCTATAGGTACAGATATAAGAAGCTCAGAGAATTCCAAGTAGGATAAATACAAAGAAAACCATAGCCATACAAATCAGAGTCAAACTGTAGAAAACTAAAGATAAAGAGGAAAAATCTTAAAAGCAGCCTGAGGAAAAAAGACACATTATATTTGGAGACAATAGTCAGAAGGATGGCTGATTTATTTTAAGAAAAATTGAATGGCAGAAAACAATGGAATGGCATTTTTTTTTTTTAATACCATCCTATGATGGAATCAGACTATATTTACGGACTTATAACCTACTTTTTTGTTTGTGTTTTTTTTATTTTTTAGTATATACCCATCCCTTCCTCCCCCCTCCCACCCTCCTGACACCCAATAAATGTTACTCCTATATGTCCACTTAGGTGTTGATCCGTTAATACCAATTTGCTGGTGAGTACATGTGGTGCTGGTTTTTCCATTCTTGAGATACTTCACTTAGTAAAATGGGTTCCAGCTGTATCCAGGAATATACAAGAGGTGCTATATCCCCATTGTTTCTTAAAGCTGAGTAGTACTCCATGGTACACATATACCACATTTTATTAATCCACTCATGAATTGATGGGCACTTGGGTTGTTTCTACAGCTTTGCAATTGTGAATTGTACTGCTATAAACATTCGAGTGCATGTGTCTTTTTCATAAAGTGACTTTTGATCTTTTGGGTAGATGCCCAGTAGTGGAATTGCTGGATCAAATGGTAGATCTACTTGTATCGCTTTGAAATATCTCCATATTGCTTTCCACAGAGGTTGAACTAGATCTTCAAACGAATAACATCTTAAAAATGCAGTCTTCAAATGCTCAAAGGAAAAATAAGGCCAATCAAAATTTTATACTCACTGAAAATACCCTTGAAAAATAAAGGCAAATTATAGATATTTTAGACAAAAGCTGAGAGAATTTTTCACCAACTGTTGCATACTATAAGATGGAAGCACATATATTTGGTAAAAAAATGATGGATAATAAGAAAGTACAAATATGCAGGTGAAGATAAATAATTATCTTAAAATAAGTTTTAAAAGACTACTGTTTAAAATAAATATAACAACAATGTATTATGGGATTATAATATACAGAGAAGTAGATTGTTTCAGTAATAATACAAAAGGCAGGAGATAAATAGAATCATACTAGTGGGAGGCTATTAATTATTTGTGAAGTTGTAAAACGCTAATTCAAGGTAGACTATAACAAGTTAAGTGTGCAAAGTGTAATCTCTAGAGCAGTGCTGCCCATTAGAAATATAGTTTGAGACATACATGTAACTTTAAATTTTCTAGTGGCTACACTTTTAAAAAGAGGAAACAAGTGAAATAGATTTTAATAATGCATTTTATTTAGCCCAATGTATCCAAAATATTATCATTTCAATGTGCAAAAAATATAAAAAATATTAATGAGATATTACACATACTTCTTCCATACTAAATCTTAGAAATCTAATATATATCTTACACTTAAGGCATATATCTCAGTTTGGACTAGCCACATTTCAAGTGTGAACAGTGCTAGTAGCTATCATATTAGTGCAGTTCTAATGTGAGGACTAAAAAAGAATTCGAAATGTTATAGAAAAATAACATGAAATAATTTTGAAAGTATTGACTAATCCACTAGTACTTTAGCAGTAATGACTGTATAAACAAGAAGCATAAGAATAGAATCCTAAGAAATACCAGAATGGTATATAGACTCATTGTCCATCAATAGCATGCTGTTTCACAGTGGTTGTAAGGGAATATTATCACTTGAAAAGACAAAGCTACTGTCCCTAACATTCACTCTCAATGTTAAAAAATATTTCTTCAATCATTTCTAATTTTCATTAAAAATACTTATGGATCTGTTATTTGTGGATTTGTCATCTATTTAATCTACCTATTTCTTGAACTTATCTAACTTCAATTATACCACATATAAAGCTCAATATACAGGTTAGCTTTGGGTTTCCTTGATTTGCTTCAAAAACTTATTTCTTAGGATTAAAAAGATCCTTTCTAGATCTTATTTCTGGGATTTGGGGAATAAGTTCAAAATTTTATACATATAGCTTATCATAGAACCCAGCATAGAAAAAAACAATAAATGTGTATTGAATGAAATCAATAAATAAATGCATTCGTTGATATATTTTATTGCTTTTGATAACATTTACATTTTGAGATTGAAAAATCATTATTTTCAGTCTGTCTTCATCCTCTTGATCATCTATTAAGATGACTGAGGAGCCTCATTGCTCTTTTTTGTACTTTCTCCAGTTACATTGCATTTTCCTTAGTATCTCCTTTAAGTCACACATATGTTAGAGACAATTAGGCCAGCTTTTCTATATTCAACAAATGTCAGTACAACTGAAAGAAATCACAGTTTCTCCCCAAGTACATTACATTTACCTATTTGTTAGTGATTCTATTCTTTATTGCATATTTTGCTAGCTTACCTGGCTAGAAATCAGTCTACTACTAAACCCTATGGAACCTTCTTCTTATATACAGAGTTACAAATTTGGGGAAGCAATTCTGAAATTTCTTCATGAGGTCCTTCATAACTCTTTGGTGGATGCTTTCTATTCCCACATATGTGGATTTGTATGGAGTTTATCAAACAAGTCTAGAACAAATAAAAGTATTTGATCTAGAAAAATGACATGTCTGCCTTAAAGGCAAATAGAAATATAAGATTAGATAGCATGCCTCTTTGTAAAGAGCAAAGAATTAATTTGGTCTAGTTGTCTTGCTTCAGTTACAAGATTTAGAACTGATTATAAATGTCATTACCCACTACAGTTATGAATCAAATATTCTCTTTTACTGCTCCCTTTTTACTCTCCACTCCTTAAGAACATTTGCATACAAAAAAATTGATTATCTCTGTAAGAAGGCTGTCCAGTAAAAAAAAAAAAAAAGAAAGAAAAAAATTGATAATAAAATGAGCTAAATTAAAGACTGACAACAGATTACCTCCTTTCTGAATTTCGCTCCATCGAAACTGATGGCGTCTCACAACCGAGAAAACAGAATCATATCCTTCTTCTCGAATCATTTCTGCAACTTTTTGAAGGTCGGTAGGATGTAAACATGGAGAAGTAGCTTGAATATTTCCTACAATGTCAACCTCTTCAGAAGATAAAAGAAAACAAAAAGGACATCAAAATAAAGTTCCTTGTAAGTAACACTAAGATTTTGAATTCAAATGTTAAAACAGGTCTTGTGAGATGATAAGGAAGGTAGAAATTATATGAAATTCTGAATAAACTATCAAACTCATACCATTGTGATAATTAAGAAATTCTATGATGGCATCTAGTGAGGTAGAGCTGTCTTTTGAAACTTCAGAACTTCTTCGATGAACTTGCGCACCAAATTGTTTGGCCACATTCTCAATTTCATCATGGTCTGTTGAAACCCACACACTGTTCAGATAGTAAAAAAAAAAAAAAATTAAACAGCTCAATAAAAGAAATCATTAATTATAAAGTGGAGCTCTGTAACACTAAAATACAGCTTACGTAATGTTAGGATAGTTTTTGTACCATCAAAATAATGTTCAGATCCAAAGTAATATAAAATGTAAAGAAATTATAAAGTAGTTTATATGTAAATTATATCAGTGTCTGAATAAAAAATGTAGTCCTTCCTAGATATATTTACATCTAAAACATATTTTATGAATTATACATTATTATTTACATAAATATTATTTAGGTAGCCCCAGATATAGTTTTATAAAATTGGAAAAAAAATAGTACGTGGCATTTTTTAGGATTACTGATATATTAAGCAAAACAGCACTAAAAGTCAAATCTAAAGGAAATTAAAGAAGATACTGCTTCTTATTCCACATCCAAATCCAATATACTGTATAAAGTATTTGAAAATACTTGCTAAGAAAAAAATGGACTTCACTTAGCCAAGCCATAAAGGTGAAACAGTTTTAAGTTTAAGAGAGAAAAATGTTCACATCTGGGCTCAAAACAAACATGTAATCCAACCCTTTTTATTTTTTTAAACAACAAATAATGGGTTTATAGATATTTGAACACAGAATCAACTGGAGTATAGCCATTGATAACAGGCATGGAGAATATGACTTCATTGATTCAGGAGAATTTAATACTTTATTAACCACAGATTACATAATTATCTATTTAGATTTTGTAAGATGACAACTAAGGACAAAATGCTATCTTGGGGAGGTGTACTAGTTCTCCACTGGAGTTTTCTTTCCAGAACCTTCACAAATTCCCATTGCTAGAAATAGAAGATATGAATATTACTCTAGCCACAATATTTGAACAGTGATATTATGCAAAGGTATTTTAATGACTTCATAGTCTTTGACACACACACACTTTTTCTTTTATCCCATTCATTCAACACCTACTGAAGGAAAGAGAATTGCATGTTTCATATGTCTTTGCTGAACTGTCAAAAATGAAAATGTGAGAAACTAAAGAAAATTTTCTAACATCTCTGGATTTCATTTATTCATTTTATTTATTCCCTTTAATATTTATAGAAGGATTTAAATTAAGTGATAAAGTCAATAATAAAAAAAAAATTTTTCAAAGGAAGCCTGGTAAACAAGACGAGCCACTGGCTGAGTCAGGAGTCTCTGGCTATCTGCTCCTGTCACTCTGTGCAAGGGATGACACAGGAGTCCCCATTCTCCTCCCTCTTGAAATCTCAAATAGTTTTGGGGTGGATCTTTCCCTGGAGAAATATTACAGTCAAAGGTATGTAACAAAGTAACATACCAGTGAAAACCCAGTGCATTTTTAAAATAGAGAAGGTAAAGGAAGGATGATAAGGTACTAATTAGAACACGGTAAAAAGCGAACAGTAAAAGCCAAAGACATGGGTCTTTCTACATCTAATTTATGTCATTAATTGAAGTAAATTACTGAAGCCATTTACTTTACTGTCCTGATTTTTACTCCAATGAAAATTCAATACCAGAGGGTTCAGCGATCTTTACGAAATATTTGAAAGGTAAGTAAAAAAATGATAGTTTTGGACAAAGTTTGTTTGCATGTTTTTCTTCTTTCCTCACTTTTTTTTTTTTTCATTTATTCCTTCATGAAATGCTTGCTAGGTGCCTATTCTATCCCAGGCACAATTCTGGACACTGGGGATGTAACAATGTCCACAGTATAGTCCATTTTCTTGAGAAATTCTTAGCCTATCCATAGAGACTGAGGCCAACATAGTACTGTAACTCCCTTTAAACTCCATTAGAGAAAGAGAGGTGAGGAACCAATTAAATAACAACATACTCTTGACGATGCTTTACTTTTTACAAAGTACTTTTGCAGTGCCTGCTACATACCATGTACTTAATATATATTAATATTAAATAAATGAAACAGTATGTGGTTAAGAGCATGGGCTCTGAAGGGGCAGAGGTTCAAATCCCGGCTCCATCCCATGCTAGCTATATAACCCTGGGAAAAATCTACAATCTCCCTATGCCTTAATTCTCAGTAAAATGGAGGTGGTGATAATAGTGGGTATCTCATATGACTGTTATGAAGATTAAATATAAACCACTTACCACAGAATAAACATTTAATAAATGTTAGCGATTTAAAATACTGGGCATCTACCCGAAAGATCAAAAGTCACTTTATGAAAAAGACACCTGCACTCGAATGTTTATAGCAGCACAATTCATAATTGCAAGGCTGTGGAAACAGCCCAAGTGCCCATCAATTCATGAGTGGATGAATAAAATGTGGTATATGTATACCATGGAGTACTACTCAGCTTTAAGAAACAATGGTGATAGAGCACCTCTTGTATTTTCCTGGATAGAGCTGGAACCCATTCTACTAAGTGAAGTATCTCAAGAATGGAAAAACCAGCACCACATGTACTCACCAGCAAATTGGTATTAATGGATCAACACCTAAGTGGACATATAGGAGTAATATTTATCGGGTGTCGGGAGGGTGGGAGGAAGGAGGTGGGGATGGGTATATACAACCACAAGTAAGATGTGTAATGTTTGGGGGATGGACATGCTTGAAGCTCTTACTTGAGGGGGGAGGGGGGCATGGGCAATATAAGTAACCTTAACACTTGTACCCCCATAATACGCTAAAATAAAAAAATAAATAAAATAAAATACTAAAATATGAATGGTAATAAGCATCTCTCTCTCATTTAATCTTCACACTAAATCTGTTGGAAGGAAAACTGAAATTCTACTTTCAGATCTTCTAAGGCCCAAATGTTTAATTTGTATGTACTAAGTAAGGCAATGGCCCTATGAATACAAAAATATGAAAATAATATCCCATATGTACACTTACAATACAATGATCACCTATTAAAGGGACTGAGTAGATAAGTTTACTTTGGTTTAGGGGAATCAGGTGAGGATAAGCCAAAGAGAAAGAATAAACAAGTACACAAACAGGCCTAACAAAATTTAAAATCAAGTAGAATAAATGTCAAAGTCTAATGCCAATGGCATTAGCCTTGAATGAAGTTATATTACATTTAACAGGATGAACAGGAATATCAACCATGGTGCCTATGACAATTATTTTTAATCATAAATTTCCATTTTAGGAGTAATAACACTTCATAGGCTTTCCATTAATCATAAATCTGTATCTTAGAACTAAAACACAGTTATTTTTCACAAGTATGTTAGGCAACATTTAAAAATCAATTTGTTCTGAGGTGTATTTACACAGCACTGAACCACACCTGAAAATTATGCTCTTATAATTATAAAGTCAACTCTAGTAATAACTCTTTATTAAATGAAAAAAAAAATCATGTCAGCATTTTTCCTTGACTGCTAACTATATCCTAGTTAGTATGCAAAGTTTAGCAACCTCAAAAAGTGTTGTTAGCTTTGATTCTGAGCAGGGCAGAGAAATATGCCTCAATTAAGTCAAATCATGGCTTTGAACAAAATAATCTCCAAGGTATCTTCTAGTCCTGAAAAACACAAAGCAGGCAGCTACAATTTTCTTCAAATTGTCTCCTAAGGTAAATATTTTTTGAAGGAAGAAAAAGAGGGTGGGAGGCAGGAAGGGTACTCCAAAGTCTTCCTGTAGCTTCACAGTAAGTCAATTAAATTCAAATCAACACATTTTAACTGGGGATCTAATATATAAAGCACACCAAGATGAATAAGATAGAACCTGCTCATATAAGCAGCTTTTCACCTAGTATGGCAGGGGTCACCCCGGGCCAAATCCAGCCCACTCCTCAGCCTGTTTTTATGTTTTATTGCACTACAGCCACACTCATTTATGTACTGTCATGGCCATTTTCACAACATACAACAGCAGAGCTGCAGAGCTGCAACAGAGACCATCTGGCTTGCAAAGCCTAAAATATTTACTATCTAGCCCTTTAGAGAAAATGGGGCCGACCACTGAAATAGAGACTAACGGCATATTTCCATTAACTCTTCAAAGAAAGCTAGCATTAGAAAGAATTATGGAGATCATTACAACTTTCCTATTATATAAGAAAGGAAACTGTGGCCCATGACAGAGACGAACACAGTAAAAACCTCTAAAACAAGGGGAAAATGTCAACAGATCACATACTATGTGCTAGGCACTATTCTAAGGGCTGCACATACATTATCTCACTTAATTCCCTTGGCAAGCCTAGGAGGTAGACCTTTAGGTACATTTTGCAAATGAGGAGACTGAGGCACACAGAGATTAAATGATTTATCCAAGGTTGCACTTAACACACAGTGAAGCTTGAGTTTGAGCCATACAGTCTGACTCCAAGGTCTATAATCTTACCTCCTGGCATGGTACACACACTAAATGAAGGTACAAACATCATTGCCATATATGGGAAACAAAAGCACAATTACTTTTCAATGAGGGGATCAGCAAAGGGTTCATGGAGGAAGTAGTGTTGGTCCCTTCTATTACCTTTCGAGTTAAGTCCTGGAAAGGATGCCAGATAGCAAGCAGCAATGAGAACTGAACGGAATAAATCCACACTATTACGTGATATCGTAAGTTAGGACAGGCATAGTTAGAAATATGCTCATTTTGCTAGTTAAAGGAAAGAATGGTTTTATTTTTTCTATCATTATTATTGATATAGTATAGTGAGAGATACCATAGGTAGCTTGAAGAAGTATAAAACACTATCCCTATAGTAATGAGCTTATACTCCAGATGTATTAAATAAAACTAACTGCTACAAAAGAGTTGATACTTGGATCATTTATTTTTTAAAGGAATTTCGTACAAATGCATTTTAAGAAATGGAAACAGGAAAATCATTGCTTAATATATACATATATTTTCCAATCATTTCATAGCAAAATCCCCAATGTTTGCTGTTATGGATATTTGTTGGGTTTTGACTCCCAGAATCTATTGCCCCTCAACTTTTGGTAATTGTACTCCAGTTTTCCTCTTGATGACCTGTCACGTGTTTCAGTGGGGCTCCATCGCTGGCTCCAAGAGTGGAAGATGTGGCCAAACTGTACCAATACAAGCACTGTGTTCAAGGATGAGCAGGGGACCCAATGAGGCACCAGGAGATTTTTGTTAAAGCTTTGAGGAGAGCAGCTCCTTCTGACTACACTTAAACCTGGAAGGATATGAGCGCTGTCAAGGATAAACAAAGCCCATCCTAGTCAAAATGGGAAGGACAAGCTGGACCCTGTAACTACTGCAACAGGGAAGAGTCCAGCATGAACTGAACTCAAATTCCCTGCAAACAAAAGGCTGGGCACTTTAAAGGCTGAGGTGTGCTAAGGGAAAGGCATTAAGTGGTGGTGTTAACGAGGGTTAGTCCTTGTGACCAGGCCGCCTGAATTTGTCAATTGGTGCTGATCTAGAGGAGAAACGAACTTCTATTTTTATGAGAGAAGGCAATGGTGCAAGTTGCAGCAAGGTGCCCTCCGAAGTTGGCCCTTAGACTTCCCACGAGGTCTGGGAAGGAAAGTGAGTTATTTTCTAGAGTTTTGCATTTCTCTGAGAAGGGGCTCTCAGGTCCATGAGGAAACACCTTGGGGTGGTAGATTTTTACCTCAAAGAGCAGAGAAAGTTTTTAGAACCGCAAGCTTTCTACAGTAACTGCTCTAGAAGGGGGTTCAGGGGCCTATCTGCCTATCACCAGGTTTTTCCTAGAACAATCAGGAAATTCTCCTGGCAGCATTGGGCCTTCTCAGGTAGGCATTTTAAGGGGAACTGGGACCAACCATTCCAGAGACACAGCCTCAAGCTGCCTAGAAGCCATGCTAGGGTTTGGTCAAGTCTCTTGGTGCAAAGGTTTGGATGGAGTCCTTAAGTGCCAAGAGTTCTGCTGTCCTAAGTATAACCACTTTGACACCATAAAGGGAGCACCTATCCTGACCTAAAAAACTGAGGATTCTGATAACAGAGTGCACAATCCTCTTACCCTGCTTTAATTTTCTTTAAAACATTTATCGCCACCTGATACAACATATATTAACTTGTTTGTATATTGACTGTCTCTCCTTATTAAAATGCAAGCCCCGTGCAACTAAGGACTGATCCTACTGCTACTGGCATGACACCTGGGGTTCAGTGCATAGAATGGTAACTGTCACATAGTGGGTAGTCAGTAAGTATTCGCTGAATGGATAATTTTTTGTTCTTGGATCTGACTGTATCTGAAACAAGCCTTTCCCTTTTTTGTTAAGCCAGTTTGAAAGGCATTTCCTGACATACAGTACCCCAAAGTTGTAAATGATAGTTTTGTTCTCATCTACTGTAAATATGACTTTGATCTCTAGTTCATTTCACAAAAATGGGATTTTACTTTATTTCTGTGGCCTAGATGCACCTACTTCTTGCAGTCCCTCTTTTCAGTTTGTACCCTTTCTAAGAAGGTAAAAATGTCCAAAAGTTTATGAGCTTCACAAGGACAACCATGTCCATACCATTTATCTCAGTATTCCTTTGGATGTGTATAGCAGAAATTAGGGCTCGGTAAATGTCTACTGAATTGACGAAATCCCCAAGTCCTTCCCTATCTCTCTTTTGCACACTTTCTATGACATTAGTGTTACCTTCTGAGTGCCAGCTCATATTTGTCTTGCTCCACCCAAGACTTCCTTTTAAGTTGAAACATTAAGAAAATTGGTAAATTTATACTTTTTTGCTATCTCCTTTTTAAACAAGATTGGTTAAATGAAAATCATTTACCCATATGTTCATATGGGTAATTAATTATGAGTAGTTAATATGCTTCAAAAACAGCCATCTCATTAAAAAACAAAACACCAAAGGTTGAAATAAATTAATTTTCACAGTGACAACAAATTTAAGTGTAATTAGACTGAAGCTACTATGTGTAAATTATTTCTTGGCACCGAATATGATCTCCCCTTCTTTATAAATGACATCAGCTTGTAACTCCTGACCAATTTGGCAATGTCTCTAAATGATGCACGATTAAAACGGTCCTTGGGGAAGAGGAGGTTCTAAAGGTGTAATAAAACCATTTACAAGTATATCATAAAACAGCCAGTGGTATACCTTCCCACTGCCTCTCACGTACAAACGTAAGGAGCTTTCTAGATTGTGCTGACTCACAGGCAGACAGCTAGACTTTTTTTTTTTTTTCAAAGGTTAGGAAAGGATCTCCAAGCTGTGCTTGTCAGCTCCGACACCAGACTCCATTCAAGAACCTGATGCCTCCCTAATCGATCAGCTCCAAGCAGTTATCAGAGGCTGAGCAACAGGGGAGCCCCAACGGCCCCAGTTTAAAGGAGTTCACATATTACCACAGACGCTGCGCTGGGGTGGCCTACCTTTACCTTTCCCCCTGAGGTCAACCTGGGAGGAAGGGACAGCTGGGAAGGGGTAATCTCCCCTTTCCATGGACAGCACCCGTTTTCACGGACAGCATTCTCAAGGGCGGGGATAGGAACTGTCCCAGGTCATAACCATTAGCAGTTACGGAACAAGGAAGGAGCGGGAGCTCTTCCTCCTTGGGCTCTTGGCCCGGTCCCAGATACACGCCGGGTCCTGCACGCCCCTTGCAGGAGCGGTCGCCCCCTTGCAGGAGCGATGGCCCGGGACACCCAGCCCCTCCGGCAAGCGGGCTTCCTCTCCCGACCCCCGCCCAGGCCGCGCCGCCCACTCTCGCACATGCGCACCTCTGGAAGACCCCCGAGTCCAGGGCCGCACGCAGGACCCAGCCAATGAGCGGGACCCCCGCCAGGTGCTTAATGTTCTTCAGGGGGATGCCTTTGCTGCCGCCCCGGGCCAGAATCAGGGCCGCCAGGTGCGGGGGCTTCTCCACGCCTCGGCCCTGGCCGCCGCGGGAGTTGCGCTGCAGCTTGGGCGGCCGGCCACGGGACGGCCGCCCCCGCGGGTTGGAGACGGAGGTGGCGGCCCCCTTCTCCACCGAGTCCATCTTCCTCCCACGCCTTCTCCCCAGCTTCTCCACATCCGGGAGCTCGTCCCTCGCCACCTCAGCTCGGCGCCGCCCGGTCCCCGCCCGACCGCTCGCGCGGGCTGCTGCTCTGCGCCCCGCCCCTCGCCCCGCCCCCTCGCGCGGCACGCTGGGAATTGTAGTCCTGGGCCGCCCCGCCGGGCTCACGAAGGCCAAGCGGGCTCTGATGGAGGAAGCCCAGACCTAAGCCAAGAAGAGGGAGCCCAGAGATGTTGAAGGGACGTGAGGTTTCTGGGGTGCTCGATAGTGTCTGGAGGTTTCCAAAATAAGCAAAATAGATTACTGACCTTTTGCTGAAGAACGTCCCCACTTAAGCATTATAGTAGGCTTCCTGCTGCACACCCTGATGCACCCTAACACGAATCAATTTTGTATTTCAAAATGGATATTTTATTTTATTTTTTTTATTTTAGCGTATTATGGGGGTACAAGTGTTAAGGTTACGTATATTGCCCATGCCTCCCTTCCCCCCTCGAGTAAGAGCTTCAAGCGTGTCCATCCCCCAAACATTGCAACTCTTACTCATTGTGTTTGTATATACCCATCCCCTCCTCCCCCCCAAAATGGATATTTTAAACATCCATCTTTTTTCAATGCTTCTGACGCATTTTTTCCAAGCGATTACTGACCACCTCATTCATATATCCTACAGGCATCTTAGACTCTACATTTTAAAGACTCGGCGCTCTCCGTGGATTCAGACTGCTTCTATCTCTGCACTTTTCCATCAATAACATCACCATCTACCTAGCTGCAGAAGCTAGGAAGTCAGCCTTACTACTCACCTTTAGTGCAGTGGACACTTATTTTTGCTTTTTGGATTTTTTCCTGCTAAAAATCCTTTTCTTTTAGGGACTGTTGCCTCCCTCACCCAGTGAGACTTTCACTCACATTCTTTGCCTCGTAATAGTGGTTGCGTAAACCCAACTGGTCAGTCTAAGTACCCCATCTTCCTGAACACAATTGTGTTCTAGGGACAGGCATCTGACCAAGCAGAACCCAATGGAGTCCTTTGTCCTTTCCAGAGATTCTTGGAAAGAAAGGATCCTTCTCATGCTGAGTTTTTGGGTGCTAAAGACCTTGTAAACCTGAATTCTCAGGGTACGGGCAGGGTAGGGGAATAAGTAGGCTTTGCACTTCTGAAATGGGTTGGGAGACTGATGATCACACTGAGAAAAGCAGGACCAAGACTTGTAGGGACAAGAGAGAGAGTCCTGATGGCATCATTTAAACCTCTTGATCCAGCCTCTTAAGAGGCACACACATTCACCTCTCTCTCTCTCTCTCTCTCTCTCTCTCTCTCTCTCTCTCTCTCTTTCTCTCTCTCTCTCTCTTTTCTCTCTGTCTTATGTAGATTTTTAAGCAAGTATCTATGACTTAACACACATTTTGTGTTTCACCACTTTTGCAAGCCTATATCTTTATTTGTCCTACGTGAAGACTAAATACATCCAGAAAGAATGGATTGTGGTGTCTTGCCTTGCCTTCTCAGAGAAGGTAAAAGCCCTTTGTGCCTCTCAGGTCTTGGGTTTTTCTGGAGGGATCAGAATAAGCTTTTGATGCTTTGGGTCCTACGAGAGGTACTGGACACTTTACCTCTCCTTGTCTGTGAAGTAGCTGATGGCCCAGCCCTTCATGGGACTGGTGCCGGGAGAAGGTGCTTCATGCAGACATGAGGTGGACAGCCGTGGCAGACATCAATGCCATGCCTGGGGAAGTGGGGCAGGCTCTAGGAGCCATCCCATCACTGCAGGACAAGGGGACAACTTGCCCCCTCCCACACTGGCTCTTTGAAGAGGACCTTTGTTGTTGCTATGCTTCAGATACAATGACATTGAACTTTGAGTAACTAGGCAAGGAAGACACCTACTGCTTCTTACACACCCAAAACTCCTTACTCCTCTCTGCCCCAATAACAACCTTAGTTCTCTCCAGTAGTTGCCATTCTCCACAGTATTTTCCTAGAAGCCTGTAAATCCTAGTGGGCCACCGACACCTGAGTAGTTTGACTCCTGGGGCACACTGGTGTCCTTCAAGTTGGGGATAGGCCAAGTGGCACCACTATTACTTATCAAATGCCATTATAGCGACTTGCGAAAATTCCAGAAGACTGCAGACTCCTCTGAGAGGAACTGTTCCTTCTTTGTAATCTTATCCAGAACAATGCTTTCTTGGGTCACAGTACTGCCCAGTAAACATTGCTAAACTGTTTCTCATATCATTTTTTCAGTCTGTGCCCACACATACTTTTTTATGTAGTTGCAAACTCATGATAATAAAGAATTTTGTGTCCTTTGTATTGTTACAGCACTATTTTAGTTAGTCCTGATGATTGGCTAATCTCAATCTTGGGTTGAGGGGGTCTCAAAAGAGGAGAGAGAGAGACACAGAGAGGGGAGTTGGTAGTAAAAGTGGAAGGTGATAAATCTAGTTCAATATATGGCACACAGAAGTTTGAAATTTTTTTCAATGAAATTAGAGTATACTTATTTAAGGTGGGGTTTTGTGTGTGTGTGTGTGTTTGTTGTTGTTGTTGTCTTTTTAATCTAAAGAGAGAATGACTGTGCCAGGAAGAGGAATAGAAAATGTTATCTTGTCTCTGTCTTTGGATTACTTTGGAGGAATAAATATAAAGTGCTGTCAAAGCAAATATTTGGAGTCATCCTTCCTTTAAAGATGAGTGTGAAATGTTGCCAAGGAATAATTCATTCATATTTTATGATGAAAGAATATATCTTTATATTACCTCTTGTTTTATGATTTTGTATAAGAACAAACTCAGTACACAGAGGAGTCATTTCATTCAGTCACTTGTTTGTTCACATTTATTTTTTATTTTTTTTGAGGCAGAGTCTGGCTTTATTGCCCAGGCTAGAGTGAGTGCCATGGCGTCAGCCTAGCTCATAGCAACCTCAATCTCCTGAGCTCAAGTGATGCTACTGCCTCAGCCTCCCAAGTAGCTGGGACTACAGGCATATGCCACCATGCCCGGTTAATTTTTTGTATATATATGTTTAGTTGGTCAATTAATTTCTTTCTATTTTTAGTAGAGACAGGGTCTCGCTCAGGCTGGTTTTGAACTCCTGACCTCGAGCAATCTGCCGGCCTCTGCCTCCCAGAGTGCTAGGATTACAGGCATAAGCCATCACGTCCGGCTGTTTGTTCACATTTATTATATTCCACAAGCCAGGCTCTGCACTACACATTAGAAATACCAAGTCATGATGAGCAAGACAGGGAGCTTACTTAGCATGATGACGGAGACACAGGCAAACCACAGTAGAGTGTGGTTTGAGCTGTGATAGAGGTATATGTGAGGAAGGCAAGCACAGGGGAGAAGTATTCAGGCTAGAATGAGATTTGTATTGGCTAAGATGACTCTTGAAAGGCTTTACAGTATAAGAATGTTCTAGGTTGAGGGAATGGCCTTGTGGAAGGCACTGAGGAATGAGACTGCATGATAACTTGGGAGACTTGAAGTAGTTCGCTATGATTGAAGCAGAAGATATTTGTTGGTTAGCAGCAAAAGATGAGAATCGAGAGGAGAACATGGGTCAGATTACAGCATGTCAACAGCTGAGCTTATGGGCTCAGCCTTGTCAAAGAAGTTATGTAGAGCAGGGCGTGAGTTGATTCACTTCATTCATTCTTTCAACAAATAGATATTGCATGACTACTGTGTGTCAGGTACTTTTCTGGGCACTGAAAATATATTGAGGTGATGCAAAGTGCTCAAATTCTGGATGTATTTTATAAGCTTAGTTAATAGGATTTTCTGACAGCCCAGGTGAGCCTGTGAGAGAGAGACCAGTATCTTTGGCCTGACCATTAGTAAGAGGGAGTTGTTATTCACTGAGATGGGAAAAGGCTATAAAATAACCAAATTTGGGGGACAGAATTAGGAATTATGTTTTATAAATGCCATGTATGAGATACCTATTAGACATCCAAAGGAATGTAAACTGTGATCTATTAAATGAATTGGCCTGGAGTTCACAGGAGAGGTCTAGGATAGAAAAATAACTTTGGAGCTATGAGTATGTAGATGCTATTCAAAGCCATAGGACTAGATGAGAATGAGAGGTGATATTAGAGAGAAAAGGGAAGAAACCAGGTAAGACCAGCTAGGATGAAAATATGAGCAGAAAAGAAGTCCACAGACTGAGCCCTGGTGTTCTCCACCATGCAGAGATTAAGGAAATGAGAAGAAGATAGCAAAAGAAACCAAGATAGAATGCAAAACAGAAGGGAAACCAGTATGGTAGCCTGACATTAAGTGAATAAAAGTGTTGGAAAGAGGCAAAAGTGATCAATTATATCAAGGGCTGTGATTGCCATTGTGAAAGTTATCAATGCCAAAATGAAGTCACTTATATCTAACCCTAATAAAATGGAGTCAGGAGGCCATGATAGAAGGGCAGTCATACCCTATGCCCATACCAGAAAACACCACAGGAATTTTTTTTTTTCAAACTGCATATTGCTATGTGAGTCACACAAGACAGCTGGCTAGACAAGCACAGCTAGCTGCTTGTATAAGGATGCTTGCCTGATACTGCCTCCACTAATGAGCTTGTGTCAACTCCTGCAATAAGCCCCATAACCAGTGTTCTCTTTGTTTCAAAACAACTTACATGCATTTACCTCTTTTGTCTTTAAGTGCTTCCCCTTGCCTCAACCTCCCCAAACGTGCCTATGATCCATCTCAGCATGCGTATCCAGCTTGCAATTCTCTCCTATTCCCAAATAAGCTGTCTCTTTGGAAAGTGTGGATCTCTCCGTTGTTATTTTAGATTAACATCATGTAAGAGGAAGAATACAGTGTCATGTGTTGTATTTAGGAATGTAGACTCATGGTGATCTTTAAAAAAATAGGTCCACTGGCTTGGTGGTGGCAAAAACTGGATCAGGGTGAATTGCAGAGGGAAAGGGAGAAGGGAATGTGGAGATTGTGAGTAGAGACAACTGGAGAGTTTTGGTGTAAACAAAAAAGAGGAGAGACAGTAGATGAAGAATTAAGTGGGAGTCAGAAGAGTTTTGTTTTTTTGTTTTAAAGAGGCAAAAATATGTGACTGTGCATATTGATAAAAATAATCCAGTAGAGAGGGAGAAATTAATAATGATACAGAAGACAGAGGGAAGAATTGCTGAAGCTGTTTCCTTGATTAGACCACAGGGGATGTGATCTAATTCTAGGTAGAAGGGCTGGTTTGGCTGCTAACAGAAGATAAGCTTTAAGTGCATGAAACTATGGAACTAGCCCCTCAAATACTGGATTTAAGGCTACCCAAACCAGAGAAAGTTCTACCTAGCCTTGAGAAAAGGGGTGTTTCTGGAATAAGACCCTGAAATATGGTGAATTAAAAATGTTCACTACTTTGATAATGTTAATGGAGAATGGCCATTTTCTGGAGGGATCTAATCATACTCATCGTCAACATTTATTGAGAACTCGTGTGCCATTCAGACTGCCGAGTTTTTCCATGTGTTATCTCATTTCATCCCTGCAACAACCCTTAACTACTTAACATCATTCCCAATTGCAGATAAGAAAACTGAGCCTCTCTAAATGAGGCTATGGAAAGTCCCACAGCTGGCAAATGGTCAAGAAGAGATTTGAATGCACAGTCTCAAACTCTAGAAACTGTGTTCCAGGCCCCTTATGCTATGAGAACAGGTCTTGAATGATTTAGTAGTTCAAGTCTGACTTGATGGGGAAAAGAAAGGACACAGGCATCCACCCTGACTTAGAACAGATAGGATCTAGTAAGAGATGTTTGTACAGCACATTCTCTTCTCTTAGGTAGACGGGGCACTAGGGCAAGGTGGTAGAAAAGGTATGGAAACCATGAGGCCTTAGGAGTGAAGCCAAGAAGGAAGCCAGGGCCGATAAAATCAAGGGCCTTCCCAAACTACATTTTGAAAGGGAGCTGTTAGAGAACTCCACTGTTCACTGCACGCTTGCTGTAGAGGCACTAAGGATGGAATAGGGTGGGAAGAAAGTGTTCCAATTGGAATCCTCTAGGAAGCAGAGACACAAAGGTGCAGCCCCTGATCCAGGATGATTAGGGTAGGTCATCTGACCCTATCTTTGTCGCCAGATGTTGCCTTGAGCAGAAGACAGTTGCTAGCCCCAAGTCACACAGCCAAATCAACAGGGCCAGCCCCACTGCGGAAGGAGCCCATGTTGGAGAAGAGGAGGCTCTGCACAGAGGTCAGTTGCCCATGGAGGTTGTCACAGAGTTGCCAGTGTCCCAGCTCACTTGCACTGCTTCTGCTGTCCGTGGGAATGGGACTGGATAGCTTCACTCCTTTCAGGCATGTAGGAGTCTACGACCTTGGGAGGAAGCCAGATGTCCCAAAGTACCCGAGCTGACACATTGTCCCTTTCTCCGATTGCCACAATGTGATGGATGAGCAGGGCGCAGGAGATCTCTGCATGGGACTGAAAGATTCTACAGGGGACAGGGTGTCTCCTAATGCATGCATTGTGCTCAATGGCCTATGTGTTCAGATCTTCTCTTGACCTTGGGAAAATTACTTATCCTCTATGAGTCTAAATTTTCTCATCTGTCTCACAGATATGATAATAATAATGACCACATCATAAGGTTGTTTTGAGGACTAAGTGACAGGGCATAAAAAGCATGTAAACACAGCGAATAGCATATAATAAGGGTCCAACAAATGGAGCTATTAAAATATTTGTGTAGCAGCAGAAAAAGGTTAGTTTAGGAGCAGATGAAAAATATCGTATTTTATAAGAAGATAAGTGGGTTTTTTTTGTTGTTGTTGTTCTGTTCTGTTTTGTTTTGCATGATACCTAGAGAGGCTCTTTGGGTAAAAAAGTGAAGGCTGTGGCCCAGATGAGCTGGAATGACAGCATTTTAAGATATTTTCCATGCCATGCTGTGCTGTACTGGAACATTCCCAGCTGGAGTCAGCTCTCCACACACCTCTGTTTGAATCAGGATCTGGGTTAGAGGAGTGCTGTCCCCTCAGGGCCAAGTCTAGGACGTGCTAAGGGGGATGCACAAGGTACCGGAGGTAGAGTGGGATTGCGAATGCTGCAAAAGCAGGAAGTCAGATCTAGTGATGAGCAGGAGGAGTGCGCACCTCCCAGAGTCCTCTGAGAACTGGGAGGGGTAATGGCTACCCAATAGTATGTAATGGTTTGAGGCAAGGGTCCTCAAACAGTGAACAGGGGGCCAGTTCACTGTCCCTCAGACCGTTGGAGGGCCAGACTGTAGTTTAAAAAAAAACTATGAACAAATTCCTACGCACACTGCACATACCTTATTTTGAAGTAAAAAAACAAACGGGCAAAAACACCCACATGTGACCCACAGGCCGTAGTTTGAGGACGCCTGGTTTGAGGAATTACATACAAGAATTTGAGGAAATCTTACTTAAATTTTGAGGTACAACAAAACCGCAGAAAGCTCAAGGACTCTGAGGACTTATACATAACTGGTACTTAGGTTGCAATTATTACTAGCTTGGTTCCAAACGTAATCATGTTGATGAATGATTGACAAAAACGCCGGTGGCTCTTGAAGTACTTAATTATCTTTGTTTTCACGAACACATTTGGGTTTTGTTGAAGGACAGCACAATAGGCTGAATAATGGCTCCCTGAAGATGTCCAAATTTTAATCCCCAGAGCCTGTGAACTATGTTACCTTATGTGGTAAAAGAAGCTTTGCAGAGTAAATCCAGTTAGGGATTTTGAGATGAAGAGATGATCCTGAATTATCTAGAGGAGGCCAATGTGATAACAAGGGTCTTTTTTTTTTTTCCGGCATATTATGGGGGTACAGATATTAAAGTTTCAATAAATGCCCTTTCTCCCCCTCCCCCCACAAGTCTGAGTTTCCAGCGTGACCATCCCCTAGATGGTGCACATCTCACTCATTATGTATGTATATACCCGCCCCCCTCCCCCTCCCCCCTGCCCAATACCCTATTACTGTAGTACCTATGTGTCCACTTAGGTGCTGCTCAGTTAATACCAGTTGGCTGGTGAGTATATGTGGTGCTTGTTTTTCCATTCTTGGGAAACTTCACTTAGTAGTATGGGTTCCAGCTCTAACCAGGAAAATATAAGATGTGCTATCTCCCTGTGATAACAAGGGTCTTTATAAGAGGGAAGTAGGTGCGTCAGAGTCAGAGAGAGAGGCTGTAAGAATAGAATCGGAGAGGAAAGCAGATGCTATACTGCTGGCTTTGAAGACAGAGAAAGGAGCCATGAACACCAAGGAATGCAGGCAGACTCTGAAACCCAGAAAAGGCAAGAAAAAGAATATCCCCTAGAGTCTCTGGAAGGAACACAGACCTGATTTTGGACTTCTGGCTTGTAGGAGTGTAAAATAATAAATTTGGCTTGTTTTAAGCCACTACATGTGTGGTACTTTGTGCAGCAGCAATAGGAAACTTATAAAGAGAGGGAGTTTTGAGTATTTGGGCAAAGAGGGAAAGTAGAGAGGAAGTGTGTCGTTTGTCCTCTGCCAGGCCTTATGGGCTGGCATCTGGGGTCCTGTGAAAGGAAGAGCTGTTGATGGGAGGAGAAGCAGCTGTGGTCCTGTAGGACTGCAGCCCCCAACCCTGGGGCCACCAACCTCTACTGGTCCTGGTCCAGGGCCTGTTAGAAACCAGGCCACACAGCAGGAAGTGGAGGGGCGGGGTGAACAAGCAAAGCTTCGTCTGTATTTACAGCTGCTCCCCAGGGCTGGCATCACTGCATAAGCTCCACCTCCTGACGGATCAGCTGTGCAGTACATTCCCATAGAAGCACGGACCCTTCTGTAAACTGTGCATGTGAGGGATGTAGGTTGCACACTCCTTGTGAGAATCTAACGCCTGATGATCTGAGATGGAGCTGAGGCGGTGATGCTAGCGCTGGGGAGCAGTTGCAGATACAGATTATCATTAGCAGAGAGGTTTCGCTGCACAATAAATGTAATGCACTTGAATCAGCCCCGAACCATCTTCACCCCCACACCCCGGGGTCCATGGAAAAATTGTCTTCCATGAAACTGGTCCCTGGTGCCAAAAAGTTTGGGGACTGCTGCTGCAGGAGACTTTGAGAGATGAGGGCAAAAGCAACAATGTTCAGGCTCTGTATGAGAAAATATAAGAACAGAGAAGGAAAAGTGGAGGGCTAGCTCTGCTCCCAGGCCAAGCGGTTTCTGCTCTATTCATTAGTGGCTGTTCTGAGCAGAGAAAAGCTTCGGAGTCCAGGATGCTTAGGGAGGCGAGGGCATCCAGGAGAGCCAGCAATATCACTGATAGAATAAATAGTACTTGTTTGGAGAAATGCTAGATGTCCCTGAAGACTCCCTGAAAGACTGGACAGACAGGATTATGAACAGGGAAAGCCAGTTAGAATTATCGTTTCTCTTCCTTCATTTGTGGGGCCTGGAGGAACTTGGATTACAAAAGGGTCTTAACAGTGGTTTTCAGAATCCTGATACGTATTGCCAAATTGATTCTAGGATTTATTTACAATGTTCCCTGGAGAGGCACTTGCAGCTGGCCTCTTCAAGGTGGACTGTATTAAGAGACCACAAATTAAAAGCGTAAGGTTATATTCTGACCACTAGGTGGCCCCATTCCCACGGACTGGAGAATTTGTTTCATGATCTCTGTGTTCGGGGACTTGAACACATCCTGATGGGTTTGCTAGAGCAATAACCTGGGTAGGTGGTAGCCACTGGGTACTATTTTTTTTTATTTGTTTGTTTTACAGGGTTATGTTAATGTAGAAGCTCCTTTTTTTTTTTTACTCTCTCTTTTACTTACAAGTATTTGGCCACCTGCACCATGAACAAGACCTTCTTCTCTATGAAGTTACATCGTTCTATGTTACTTAGTAGGCTTGAGATGTGGAAGAGAAAACCATTGAAATTCTCCTTTTACAAAGATTTATTTTTTTTCTTCTTTTGAGAAGGATAGAAGGGTAGAATAATATACAAGGATTTAACTGTTTTTCACTTTAAATGTTGTTGGGTATAATACACTCATCCACTTCCACCAACAAACATTTATCGAGGGCCTATTCTGAGCAAAATACATTTACTAAGCATTGTGGCAGTTATATAAAATTTTTAAAAACCTACAGCTCAAACTGTAAACAACCTTAAGATTTCATGAAGGAGAACAGGTACGTAAATTATTAAATATGACATATGGGGAATAAATTGTATAATGTAAACTGTCTTCAATCTTCATGCATTCAACCATCAGATATTCTTTATTTTCATACTTGATACACCGTCACTTCATTTTGCTAACATTTATAATATTACACTAGGAAAATGTGTTTGAGTTTCCAACAACTGACAAAATGAAATTCTGAAACACGGCCATTTTAAATCTGTTGTCCATATTTTCAGACTCAAGAGAAATGAGAAGTATCCATGAAATTGATCTGAAATATATTAGAAAGTCCAGGAAATGGGAAAAATGGAGAATTTTACTATGTTCTCTTAAAGACTCGTGAAAAATAAAATGGAAATAAAGCCATCGTAGCAGGAACATATTTCGAAAATACCGATAATATTTGAAAAAGGCTAATATGTCCTCCCTATCACCTGGTGTTCTTCCCACTGTCTGGGTAGCAGGTTTTGTTTTGTTTCCTAGATGCTGAGATTTGAGATGACAGTCCTGTTCATTAGATTCTGTTATCACTGGTCTCTGAGAGGCTCCCCTCTAGTTTTATTTTTCCCTTTCATTCTTACTCCCCACTCCTCTTCCCTCTCATAGACACTTACCCTGTGTATTTCATATATATCCTTGGCCATGTAGGTATGGATGGACATAACTTTGATTTGTATATATATTTTAAATGTATTATATACTAAAAGAAAGTTCCTTCTTTTTTCACTTAAGATTTTTCAGAATGGCTCCACAGGTAGAAGGAGGGGAGCAAAAAATACCAGCTAAACTTGAGCACTCCAAAAGCAGAAGGGACCAGTGCTGTGTTTCTAAGCAGAGACTGGGAAAACGGTGAGACCTCACAGCTGGCTGCTGTCACTGTGTTGTCAGAAGTGGGAGAGAAGAAATACTTTCAGGATGTGCATATCTAGGCAGACGGCCCTGAGAGAGCCAGATAGTGTTCCACTATTGGTGCAACGTAAGGCACAGCCAAGTGATTTTTCTGTGTCCTGGAGAATAAGGGCCTTAACTTCACCAAGTGTCCTATGTCTCCGGAGAAGTAGCAAAGACAGAGCCTGTGTGTGTGTCAGAGGTAGCCATCCTCACAGCCCATGTTCTCATAGTCACGACAAAGAGGATGCAGTGGTGACTCGCACAGGTACACAACACAGACCAGATGGGAATGCAGAGTGTGGCAGCAGATGCCACAATAGACAGACTGCAATGGCCAAGAGCAGATGTTTCAGCCTTATTCTCTGACATTACATAAGTCCCCTCAGAATTTTCACTTTACCCCAGGGCTGAAGGAGGCCATGCAGTCGGTTGAGATTTTCTTCTTTCCACTGTGGAGCTGCAGAAGGCAGTGGGTAAGCAGCTGCATAAGCATGCATGATGGAGCGAGCATAAGAAAATTTCCTCTGATTGTATCTGGGCTTTCCCTCCTGAAGAGCAGCACGGGAGGATAGTACCTGAAAGAGGAATTCCATCTAAACTTCAGAGTAAAGTCATTGTCTTAACCTTCAAGCAAACTTGCTGAATCCATTTATATAGATCTAATGGTTTTATAGTGAATTTCTTTTGATTTTCCAAACACTGAACAGGATGTTCTGCAAATAGAAAATTTTACTACTTCCTTTCAATCTGGATACTTTTTTTTGAGACAGGGTCTTGCTATGTAGTGGCATCATCATGGCTCACTATAACCTTAAACTCCTATTCTTTTTTTTTTTTTTTTGAGACAGAGTCTCGCTTTGTTGCCTAGGCTAGAGTGAGTGCCGTGGGGTCAGCCTAGCTCACAGCAACCTCAAACTCCTGGGCTCAAGCAATCCTTCTGCCTCAGCCTCCCAAGTAGCTGGGACTACAGGCATGCACCACCATGCCCGGCTAATTTTTTCTATATATATTAGTTGGCCAATTAATTTCTTTCTATTGATAGTAGAGACGGGGTCTCGCTCTTGCTCAGGCTGGTTTCGAACTCCTGACCTCGAGCAATCCGCCCGCCTCGGCCTCCCAGAGTGCTAGGATTACAGGCGTGAGCCACCGTGCCCGGCTTAAACTCCTATTCTCAAGCAATCCTCCTGCCTCAGTCTCCCAAGTAGCTGGGACTACAGGTGCACACCTCCCCATCTGGATAAGTTTTCTATTTTTAGTAGAGATGGGGTCTCTCTCTTGCTCAGGTTGGCCATCTGGATACCTTTTATTTCTTTTACTTTCACAGTTGCCATGGTTTAAATCTCCAGGGTGAATATAATTTTTGAGAGCAGACATTCTTATGTTACCTTATAGGGAAAACTTTCACTCTTTTACCATTAAGTATGGTATAGCTATGTCATTTTCATAGATGACCCTTACTAGTTGAGGAAGTCCCCTTCTATTCCCAGTTTGAGTGTTTGTGTCATGAAAGGGCACTAGATTTTTGCTGCATCTATTGAGATGATCATGTGTTTTTTGTCTTATGTTATATTAATATTGTATCTTACATTGATTTGGGGGATGTTAAACCAAACTTGAATCACTAGGGTCAATTCCGTTTGACCACGGGGTATAATCCTTTTTATATTACTAGATTTGGGGTCCTAGTCATAGTAGGCTGAATAATGCTCCCTCCCCAAAAGACATTCATGGCCTAATACTCGGAACCCGTGACTGTTACCTTATCTGGCAAAGAGTTTGCAGATGTGATTAAGTTAAGGATGTTTACATGGAGACACTACCTGGGATCATCCAGGTGTGCTGTATATGCATTCATGTGTCCTTACAAAATAGTGACAGAAGGAGATAAAGACAAAAGAAGGCAATGAGACCAGATAAAAGACAAGGAGAAAGGTAATAGAGTGATATGGCCACAAGCCAACGAATACTGGCTGTCACCAGAAGCTGGAAGGGGCAAGGGATGGATTCTCTCCTAGAGTCGCCAGAAGGAAAATACCTCTGATACCTCGATTTTACACCAGTGTGAAACCAGCCTCTGGTGAGAGACCTGTGTGTATTTTTTTTGTTTTGTTTTCCAGGTTTGACCATAGGCGAGTACAAAGGCTTTACCTGGCAGACCTCATGGGGGAAAGCTGTCCTCCCAGGCCAGGCTTGGGGTACAGCCACTGTATTGCAGTCTCCAAAAGGAGTTACAAGGGAGGACTCAGGCCCCTTTGGCCAGTCGTGCTCTTTGCATGTTTGTATCCCTAGACCTGGCACTTTCATTCCTGGGTCTCTTGATCTGAAACCAAAGGAAGAGGTCTTCTTCAGATGTCTCTGCCAAGGTCTCCTCATGTGTGTATGGGAAGGAAGGGCAGGACAACCTTGAAGACACTTTTCCCTACTCTGACTACTGAGTCAGTACTTTCCTACTCCTAGTCTTTTCTCCTTACCCTCCCTCTGATCCAAGGGTCTATAAAACTGCCAGAGCCTTCTGTCTGGGTCTCTCTCAACAGTGAGACGGCCACCACTTCTATGCTGATCCACCTGACGCCCAAAACGGGTAGGGTTCTATGGAGGAAATGGAACGGGAGAGTTGATGCTTCCTCTGGTGTTAGAATCTTGCTTATAACATCACAGTAAGTGGTTAAAGCCTTAACTCTTTCACTTTTGGCTAGTGGCTCTAATCAGCTACTCTGACACCTGGCAGATAAGCTCTCTCTCTTTCCAGCTCAGCTGAGCTCCTGACACGATGAATTGATTTTGGATTTCTGGCCACCAGAATTCTGAGAGAGTAAATGTTTGTTGTTGGTAGCCACCAAGTTTGTGGCAATTTGTTACAGCAGCCGTAGGAAACTAATACACTCATATTTTGTTGAGGATTTTTGTGTTTATATTCAGACGGTCTCTAGTTTGGTCTCTAGTTTTCTTGTCATATCTTGCATATTTGTGTTAATTGGAGAATTTGTGTTATGCAGAGAATGAGTTGGGAAGTTTTCCTTTCTCTTCTACTGTTTTTTTTTATTTGAACAGTCTTTGAATAATTGATGATAATTCTTCTTCAAATGTTTAGTGAAACTTACCCATGAAGTCACCTGAACTTGGCCTTTTCTCTGTAGAAAGATATTATTGCAAATCCAATCTCTTTAGTTGTTTTAGGCCTGTTCAGATGTTCTATTTCCTCTTGAGTCGGTTTTGGTGTTTTGTATCTTTCTAGAATTCATCCATTTCATCTAGGTTATCTAATAAATTTTGGTCATTATTCTTTTCATTATTGCCAGTGACAGTTTTTGTTCAAACCTCACCAACCACTAAATATGGTCCTCATAACCTCTCATATAAACATGCTTGTCTTTCTAAAGATTATTCAAATCCAGAAACTTTACTAGGCTGTTTCATCGTGTTGATTGCTTCTCTGAAAACCTTCATATCCTCTTTTATGTCAGGAAAATTTTTTTACATGTACAGTTTTCTCTTGAACAACACAGGGGTTAGGGCTGCCACCACCACACACAGCGTAAAAAATCTGAGTATAACTTTTGACACCCCCAAAACTTAACTACTAATAGCCTACTGTTGACCAGAGGCCTTACTGATAATAGTCAATTAACACATATTTTGCCTTTATATGTATTACATACTCTGTCCTTACCATAAAGTAAACTGGGGAAAAGAAAATATCATTAAGAAAATCATAAAGAAAAGAAAATATCTTTATTAAGTGGATGATCATAAAGATCTTCATCCTCCCTATCTTCACATTGAGCAGGCTGAGGAGGAGGAGGAAGAGGAGGGCTTGGTCTTACTGTCTCAGGGGTGGCAGAGGCAGAAGAAAATCTGTTGTAAGTGGACCCACGCCATTCAAACTCATGTTGTTCAAGGATCAACTGGCATCTCAAATATATATTCTGTTCTATTGAGTTTTATTTAAGATGGGAATTTCAATGATGTGTGTTACTTGTCTTTGCCTTTTGTCAGATTTTATGACTTTTCTGTAATCATTTTCTGTAACTCTTCCTTTTCATTGAATTTGGTGGGCTCCCCTTATTTTTATCTTCTATGTCACTCACTGTATTGTTAGCAACACCTATTTCCCCTTGTGCTTCTTTCAACTCACATTTGTTCAGTAGATGATTTTGTTTCCCCTTCTTTTCTGATTTCTCCCAGCCTTTATTTTATCTCTATTTTCTCATTAAATCTTTGCTGAGGTGCTGGATCTGTACTCCTTATTCTGTTTTTTCCTCCCCTAAAGGCAAATGCTTCATTAAGATTTTATCATTTATATTAAATATCTGGTGAGAATTTTCATTTACTGCTTTGGCAACATTATTATGGTGAGTGTCCCTAATTTGTCAGTTGATTTTCCTGTTCCTATCTTCTTCTCCTCCCTCTCATTCTCATTTTTTTTCTCCTTCTAGTATCTTTATGGGGATCCTGAACAGATTTCTTTCTTGTTATTCATCCCTGAAACAGATCAATTCCTCCAGATATTTACAGGAATTTTGGGGAGTGAGAGAGGACCAAGGTTTTGTGGCAAAATAGCTGGATAGGGAACCTAAGTTTTGTTTGTTTCTTTGACAAAGTCAAGTCTGCCTCCACTGCCACAGAGAAAACCTGCTTCTGCAAAAATGGCTCCTTTGTGGGATTCCTCATTTGGTTTTGCCTGCACCACTATTTGGAAACAAACTCAATTCTTATAGTTAGTGTGTGCTTTCTTCTTCCTACAATTGCAGACGAAGGACATAGATATTTTTGCATCTTATGGTATGACCTTCTGTTTCATGAAATGTCCTTTTGTTCTGGCTTTTTCTGAGCTGAACAGCCACAGAATTTTTTTTTCCTGTGCTTCTTTGTAAGCATTTGCCTGCTTGATCTTCACTGCTTTTGAAATCTCCTTTACCTATTTTATGGTTTGGAGTTTTAACTGTCTTCTAGTCTTGCCAAAATAGCTATAGTGCTTTTGTTTCTTTTTTTGCTTGTTGCTTTTGGAAGATTCCAGAAAAAGTCAGAAATGACAATTCTATGCCACTATTTTGAAACAAATTATCTCTTTCTTATATTTGGACATTTCTTGCCCTTGCTTTTTTTTTTTTTTTTTTTTTTTTTTTTTTTGAGACAGAGTCTCGCTTTGTTGCCCAGGCTAGAGTGAGTGCCGTGGCGTCAGCCTAGCTCACAGCAACCTCAAACTCCTGGGCTCCAGTGATCCTTCTGCCTCAGCCTCCCGGGTAGCTGGGACTACAGGCATGCGCCACCATGCCCGGCTAATTTTTTTTTATATATATATCAGTTGGCCAATTAATTTCTTTGTATTTATAGTAGAGACGGGGTCTCGCTCTTGCTCAGGCTGGTTTTGAACTCCTGACCTTGAGCAATCCGCCCGCCTCGGCCTCCCAAGAGCTAGGATTACAGGCGTGAGCCACAGCGCCCGGCCTGCCCTTGCTTTTTAATTTTTTTCTCTTCTCTCACTTTGCAATTTTCTTCTTTGTAGTTTTATCTATGCTCACAGTTTCATCTAAAGAAATGACTATTAAATTGTCATCTCTTCCTTGCTTTTCTCCTGTGATTATTCTCTTTTTTGCCTATTGTCAGCTTCACATGGATGTTTCCGAGAAACGTCCAATATTATTGCCCTTCTCTATATTTTTATGTCAATGGCATCAGAGTTCTCCCAGCTAATCTGGCTGAAAATCCTGGGCTCATATTTGATGCCTCTTTTTGTCCATTCTGTATTCAAAAAATCTCCTGCCTCATTGTCTCCTTTTTTATTTCTTTCAACTGGTCACACCCTAGTCTGGACCCCACACCTGAATGCCTTCAACTATTATTCTTGGTTGCCTTATCCAATTAGCCTGTTGACTGTACCAGCTAACTTCTTTAAGTACATTTGATCATGCTACTTCCTTCTTTGAAACCCTCTCTGATTCATCAGTACAAATAGTATAATCTCTTTAACCTTCCATACACTGACATCCAAACTCTCCACCGACATGAAATTATTTGTTGTTTTCTAAAAATACCCTTCATTCATTGATTCTGTAACTTTGTTTACCTTTTGTGCTTTTCCTGGTAGATCTATTTCTTCATCTCCATTTGCTGATGTAATTGCTAGTTTTCACAGTTCTGCTTTTTGAGAACAATTTTTAAATTTTTTTGATAAATCGTTACTTGTATATAATTATGAGGTACACAGTGGTGTTATGATATATATATATACAGTGTGGAATAATTGAATCATGCTAATTCAGGGTCCTGCTTAATGAAGGACTTTCAAAATACCCATTTTCAAATCACTTCTTTCCTGACACTCTTAGAATTCTTTTTTGTACTTATTTGTTGTACGCATCATTGCATGTCATGCATGTGTCTGCCTTCCTCATTACTTTGTCATTTCCTGAAGCACAGAAGTCATACCTTTTTAAGCTTATATTAATCACATCATATAACATTCCTGCAGAGTGGACACCATTCTTTGATTTGAATTTAAATGTTATGCTAATAGATATTTGTAGTGTATCCTAGTAACTATATATATTTGACTTTCAATATGTTTGTATTAAAATAATTTGAATATTTTAGATATATATTCAAAGTGTTTTAACATATGACTGAATATATGTTTGAGATATATATCTCAAATAATATAAAATTGAGACATATACGTATAAAACCAATATATAACCAATATATACATATATATATATATAAAACCAAACAATTTTACTTTTATATAGTTTGTATTTGTTTTGCTCCATTAGGGCTGCTATGACAAAATACCATATATGTGGTAGCTATAAATAATAGAAATTTATTTCTTATCCTTCTGGCAGCTGGGAAATCCAACATCAAGGAGTCAGCAGATTCACTGTCTTGTAAGGACCATCTTCGGGTTCATAGAAGGACTTCTCACTGCATACTCACATATTGGAAGGCCTATTCATGACCTAATCACCTCCCAAAGGTTCTACCTTTTAACATATTATCACATTGGTGATTAGGATATGAACATCTGAATTTTGAGGGACACAAATATTCGACCATAGCAATATTTAATTTATAATAATTTTGGTATTTTTAAAGCAAGCAATAAATCTGTATTTATTTAAAGATTTTTGTAATTTTTTTTTTAGATTTTTGTAATTTTGACTTTACTAATGTAATATTTTAGTATTTCTTTTTGTTTAATTTTACAATAAGTAAGAAAAGCCCCTAGATCTACTTTCCCAATTTTTTTTGAAAAATTTTTGAGGCAGAGGCTTTTCTGTTCTGTTTTCAGACCTTTAGTGAAGTACATGTGGCCCACTCACATTGGTGAGGGCAGTTTTGTTTACTCAGTCTATCGACTCAAATGATAGCCTCTTCTGGAAACACCCTCATAGACACGCCCAGAAATAACATTTTACAGGCTCTCTGGGCTTTCCTTAGCTCAGTCAAGTTAACACATAAAATTAACCATCACAAGCCCACCTCTTGTCTACTTAACATCCATATGCATCTCCTTAACCTGTAGTTACTCTCCAAATAAAGATAGTAAGAAGATCATAATTTTACCCAATATGAGTACAAATGAAAATACATTAATTAATCCCTTCTCCAACTTCTCCAGAAAAGAAGATAAAGTCCTTGAGTGATATCCCATATCTCCTGATATCCTGTAACTTAAATACTATGAGGTAAAATTAGCAATACTTAATATTGGTATTACATCGAAACATCTTATTTACATAAGGGAATGAAAGCAGAAAGAAAACAAAAATATTTGCTTAAATAAATATATATATATATATGTACGAATGTATTCATGACAAAATAAGGAGGAAATACAATTATAGTCCTTATTTCTGTAAATGGTCACAGAGTTGTAGCTGATATTTATTAATATAACTACCTTCCTCTATTACCCAGTCTATATTTCCTTTGCCTTCATCAAGAACCTCAGCTGGTCATGATTCTTTACCTGGTGGGATGACCCAAACTTTCATTCCTAAAAGTCTGGGCTGTGTGTAGTCCTTCCTGGATTGGGTTGTTGTAGTGTTCCATTGACCTTAATCACATGGCAGGGGAGTACAAAGAGACACCCTAAGGGATCTCCTGCATACCAGATATTGATATAATCTACTTCCACTGTGGAGTTACTTAGCCCAATTTCCCCTGGGTAATTTGCATCAATATCCCTAGCCAACACTAACTCCTGTCTTTGCCTGTTAATTCAGAAGCATGAGGGGCCCAAAATGGCTGGGTAGCAACCTTAACTTCTATTTTAATGGAATTATTGTCATGTTTCCTGGTGGCAGCATTCCTTCTTCTGGAACACAGACCTTTAGTCTAGCAGAGCATAAATTCATAGGGACAGGAAGCAAAAAAATTGCCAGTGGGTTACAAGGGGTAATACTGAGGGGTGCCCCTCTCGTTTCCACCCCTTGGTTCCTGGACCCATGAGTCCTGGCTATCAGAGAAACAGTACCACATATTGGATGCCAATTCATAGGATATGCATCCTTCTGGAGAAGCTCACCCCAGCCCTGCAAACGACTGCCACCAAGATGGCACTACTGCTGAGTCTTCAATATGCCACTGCATCATTGTATCACCTGCTTCAGGATAGTAGGGAGCATGGTAATAACAGTGCATGCAGTGAGAGTGGGCCCATTGCTGCACTTCTTTTGCTGTGAAGTGAGTTCTTTGACCAGAAGCAATGCTTTGTAGAATATCATCATGGTGGTGCATAAGGCATTCTGTAAGTTCACAGGTGGTAATTTTGACAGAAGCATTGTGTGAAAGGAAGGAAAAAAAAATCTGTATCCAGAGTAAGTGTCTATTCCATTTAGGAAAAAATGCTGCACCTTCTATCATGGAAGTGGTCCAATATAATCAACCCGATCACTCCCAGAAATGATCCCACATCGGGAGCTCAGTGTTCTCTGCTGCTGAAAGATTGGGAATTCAGCAGTGGCTACAGCCAGGTCAGCCTTGCTGAGTGGAAATACATCTTGCTGAGCCTGTGCAAAACTTCCATCCCTGCCACCATGGTCGCTTTGTTCATAAGCCCATTGGGCAATGACAGGAGTGGCTGGGGAAAGAGGCTGGCTGATATACAAAAAAATGGGTCATCCTAGGACTTGATTATTGAAATCTTCCTCTGCTAAGTTCACCCTTTGGTAAGCATTCATGTAAGATGCAAATATCTTCCCATTTTTTGCCCATTCAGAGAGGTCTATCCATGTACCTCTCCCCCAGATTTCTTTGCCACCAATTTTCCAGTCATGTTCATTCCAAGTTCCTGACCATTTAGCCAATTCACTGGCTACAGCCTGTGAGTTGGTATATAATCCAATGTCTGGGTAATTCTTCCAAGTAAAGTGTACAGCCAAGTGCACTGCCTGAAGTTCTGCCCAGTGGGAGGGTGTCCTTCACCACTGTCCTTCAGGGATGACCTAGAAAGGGACTATCATGTTGCAGCTGTCCACTTTCAGATGGTGCCTGCATATCATGAAGAACTGTCTATAAACCAAGCTCAGATCTTCTCTTCCTCTGTCAAATGATCACAGAGAACTCCTCATAAGGCCACAGGTGCTGGCTGGGAGAGAGAACGCAGTGTAGCTGGAGTGGAAACCACAGGCATTTAAGCCACTTCTTCACGTCACTTACTTATGCCTTCAGGGACTGCTTGGACCCAGTCACACACATACCACTTCCATTTGATGATGGAGTGTTGCTGTGCTTGCTCAACTTTATGGCTTGGTGGGTTGGACAACACCCAATTCATGATGGACATGTCAGGTCACATGGTAACTTGGTGGCCCATGTTCAAGTGTTCAGTCTTCACTAAGATTCAGTACAGGCCAAGAACTCCTTCTCAAAACGAAAGTAGCTATCTGTAGATGATGGCAGGACATTGCTCCAAAATCCTAGAGTCATGTGCTATGATTCACTTGTGGGGAACTGCCAAAGGCTTCCAACAGCAACAGCCACTGCTACTTCAAACACCATTGGACCTACTGGATCTTATGTCCCAAGTGGCAGAACAACTTTCATGGCAGCCTGGACTCTGTTGCAGAGCCTTCTCTCACCCTGGGTCCCACTCAAAACTAACAGTCTTTCAAGTGACTCAGTAAATGGGAATAACACACCCAGATGAAGAACATATTGCCTCCAAAATCCAAAGAGGGCCACTTGGCATTGCGCCTCTTTTTTGGTTGTAGCAAGAACCAGATGCAGCAATTTCTGTTTTACCTTAGTGTGGCTATCTTGACATGCTGCACACCACTGTACCCTTGGAAATTTCACTGAGGTAGAAGGCCCATGAATTTTAGTGAGATCTATTGGCTAATCTCTGTCATGCAAATGTCTCACCAATAAGTCCAGAGTATGTAGTTGTTACTTCTCACTCACTACGTTCAATCAGCGTAATGTCATCCGTATAATGGACTAGTGTGATATCTTGTGAAAGGAAAAGGTGATCAAGATCCCTGGGAACTTAAATTATGACATAAGATTGGAGAGTTGATATATTTCTGAGATTGGACAGTGAAGGTGTATTGCTGGCCTTGCCAGATGAAAGCAAACTGATTCTGGTGGGTCCTACCCAAAGGGATGGAGAAAAAAAGGCATTTGCCAGATCAATAGCTGCATACTAGGTACCAGGGATGTGCGAATTTGCTCAAGCAACGAAATCGAAATCGCATCTAGTACAGCAGCTACAATTAGAGTCACCACCTGGGTAAGCTCGTGGTAATCCACTGTCATTCTGTAAGATCCATCTATCTGTCTTCTGCACAGGCCAAATAGGATGGAATGGAGATGCAGTGGGGATCACTACCTTGCATCTTAATGGTGGTACTAATCTCTGCACTCCCTCTAGGAATGCAGTATTGCTTTTGATATACTATTTTCTCAGGTAGAGGCAGTTCTAATGGCTTCCATATGGCCTTTCCCACAATAGTGGCCCTTACTTTACAGGTCAGGGAACCAATGTGGGAATTATGTCAGTTGCCAAGTATGTCTATTCCAATTATGCATTCTGGAACTGGGAAAATAAGCACAGGATTATTTCAGAGAAACACTGGACTCACTGTGAGATGAACATCAGCTAAAATTACATTGATCCACTGACCTCCATAAGCCCGTACTCAGACTGGTAGTCCACAGTGATGTTTTGGGTTTTCTAGAATCAGTGTCAATTCAGAGCCAGTGTTCAGTAGTCCCTAAAATATCTGATTATTTTTTTCCCTTAATGAACAATTACCCTAGTTAAAGGCTGCAGGTCCCTTAGAAGGAAGGCTGGGAGAAAGATTAACAGCATGAATGTTTGCTGGAGTACTGAGGTCCTTCCTCAAAGGGACCCAGCCTCCCTTTCATTCAAGGGTTTCTAGGTCTATAAATTGGCTCAAGTCTGGGAATCCACTGAGGGCTGTGAATTTCTGTTGTCATGATTTTAGTTGGATTTTTGTTCACTTGACCTAGAACTTTTCTGCTCGTACAGATCAAGTAAGAATTCAGTAGGCTTCCCATCTATTTCACTATTGGGATCACCATAATTAATTAGCTAATGCCATCGGTCTGCACGAGTCAGACTATTCTGACTGCTGCTTTGACTCTCCTGTCTTTTATGGTAACCACTCTCGCCTTTGGTGGTCAAGTGCCAGCGCTTGTGTCCTGCCACCCCAGGATTCAATTACTCCCATTGCATTTAGGTTTCCCAATTCACTCACTGCTGTTCTTCTGTGAGGTTTGGCCTGTGGAGAAAAGTGATCACAGAGCTTTTCATGGATGCTGGGCCTCCCTTCGCAAATTTATTTCTCACAGTATTGTCTTGTGGACCCTCTCAGTGTGGGTGGGTAGGTCTTAAATGACAAATCCACTGTAACATTCCAATCTTCCTAAGCCTTTGAATCCCTTCCTCCAAACCAAGGCATGTCTGGCATTTCTAGTTCATTCACAATGGACCATCTTTTGATCCACATTTTAGCCAATCAACCAAACAAACTTTTATAGCCTTTTCTAATCTCCTGAACTGCAACATTAAAATGCACAATCTCTGTTTAGTGGCCCCAAATTTTCTTCTGCCTCTGCCACTTCTTAGATAGCAGGACCAACCCCACAAATTTGGCTTGATCCAACTTTATGTTCTGTTTAGTCCTCAATCGATTGAAGGATACCCAACTCCATTGGTGAAGGCAATCTTCTCTGATCAGTCTACCAATTCAAATTCTAATCTCTTCTAGAAACATCCTCTCAGACACACCAAGAAATAGTGTTTTACCAGGTATCTGAGCATCCATTATCCCAGTAAAGTTGACACATAAAATTAACCATCACACTATTTTGCCTTAAATTATCACCTAAATTCTAAAATACAGTTATAAATTATTTGTGATAGTGTTTTAATACAAATCAAAAATTCTAACCAAAACGATTGCTTGACTAGTTGTTTTGCAGTTGGATTTTACATGTCTGGTATCTTAGTCATCATGATTCTAACTCTAAATCCATTTGGAGCCCTTTGGGTTCTATTGCTAAACACCTTTATGACTAGACTGATACATAAAGATGTCTAGACTGTTTCTCTGATTATCTACCTACATTGTAACCCATCACTTTCCTTTGAGGTTTTGTTAAATTTAATTTAGAGGCATTTCAACTCAGAGGAAAAAGAGGTGGGGTTGGTCTTGCTGTCTCAGAAGTGACAGAGGAGGAAGAGAATCTGCATATAAGTAGATTCATGCCATTTAAACTGTGCTGTTCAAGGGTCAACTGTATACTATAATAATATACAGTATCCTTTCCCTTTTTAAAAGATCAATCATAGATTATACACAATTTTTTCTAACTTTTTTCATTTAACAATATACCTTAGAGATAACTATAGTATTATAGTAGATATAAATGTTTAACAAAAAGATCAGAGAAAAAGTCTGATATTACATTCCAAATAAAGTTGGAATCACTTGTCGACTTTTTGGAAAATATGTCAATAGTCAACAAATGTTACCACGTGAAAAACGGTTGTTTATTAAAAACCATAATAATTGGGAATTAGAAAGTAATGTTTTAAGCATTACTAACATGATAATTTGTTGCATATAGGCGTATGTATGTGTGTACATATGTATGTGTGTGTACTTTAAGTGGGCTTTTGTACATGTCATAAAATCGGTAGGGGTTTTGGGTTAGGTAATGTGTTAGTTATATTTTTTCCTCATTGAAATAATTTGATGCATTCTCTAAATGAATGTTGTCACATAGAATGTCTGATTTCCAGAAAAAGATTACTGATAGTAAGAGGAAGATACCTGTGTTTAATTGCTTTACCCTATTTACCAGTATGGATGATGTTATGATTTTACTACCAGACAGTAGATGGCACTATAAGTATATACTTATCAGGGGCCCAATTATAATAAACTCCAACATGTAATTGATATTTAATACTTAAAGTTGTTGTGCCTAATGTTCAAAAAGGAATGGACCATTTCCTGAGGTCTAGAAATATATTTCTGATATATTCAGAATTTCTATTTAAAATTTAGTTGAAATGCCATTAGTTATAACTATTAATATTAAGGGTTTGTGAGTATGTGTGCCTGTGTGTGTGTGTGTGTGTATGTGTGCGTGTGTGTAGAAAAAGATGATGTTACTGATATCCCAATAACAAAGTACACACTTTTACATTTTAATGCAGTATAGTGAGTAACGTTAATGAGTTAATCATTTCAGTGCTATATTATCCAAAATGCAGACTCAATATATTCCTTAGGTATTAAGTTATCCTTCTCTTATTTTTAAAGATTTTGATTTTTTTTTTAAGTAGACCTAATGTCAAAATCAGAATTTTTTGGTCTTTCTTAACTTTATGATTTTTTTGCTTTGAATTTTAAATAGTGCTTTTTTTTTTTTTTTTAAGTTACCAGTGACCTCCATGTTACTAAATCCAATTTTAAATTCTCAGGCTTCATGTTGTTTGACATATCAGAAGCATTTCACACAGCTAATTATTCTTTTCTCTTGAAAATATCTTTTTTTTTCCCCTTGGTTTTCTGGATACTATATCCTCCTGGCTTCCCTTCTACCTTACTGGCTATTCCTTGTCTGTCATCTTTGCTTTTTTCACTTCTTTTTCTCTAATCTTCTAATGTTGAGTGCCCCAGAGATCAGTTCTTGGTCAACTTCTTTTTCTTATCTACACCCAGTTCCTTACCGGTATCATCTATTTTCAGTGAAATACAAAAGATTCAATAGTATAAAAGGAATGACTGCATTATTTTAAGGGTAACCTGATGCAGAGGAAGAGTACTGATCACTAATCAAGTTATATTTCAGGTCCACAAAATCATGGGATGTGTTATGGTGAGTTCTGTGCATCATCTCTACGATGACAATGTCAACATTAACATTCCTGGCCTAGACCTCCTCTCTGAATTCCAGGCACATATTCAACTTGCTACTTGGTAAGTTGAATATCCAAGATATCTATTTGGACGTCTAACTAAAAACTCAAATAAAATGTGCCCAAATGTTCTTCCCACCACTAACCTCCTCCACCCCAGTTTTATTCATCTCAGATAATGTCAACTCCTATCTTTTCTATTACTCAGGTCAAAAACATTGAATGCATTCTTGACTCCCTTATTTCCAACCTGTCAGGAAGTCCTGTTGGCTGCATCTCCTACACATATCCAAAATCTTACCACCTCTTACCACCTCCACTGTTACCACCCTCCCATTAATTAACATGTTCCCCTTGCATTATTGCTATGGCCTTCCAACTGATCACTCAACCTCTGTCCTACCTGCCGTATAATACATTTTCAAGAGAGCAACCAGAGTGGTCTTGTCAAGATGGAAGTCAGTTGGTAGTACTCTTCTGCTCAAAACCCTGAAGTGACCACATTTCACTCAGAATAAAAGTCAAAGTCTTACGGTACACTGTGAGGTCAAACACTGTCCAGCCCTCATTACCTCTTTGAGCTCATTTTCTACTACTTTTCCTCTCTCTCGCTCCACTCCAGTCATCCTGGCCTCCTTTACTGTCCCTCAAACACAGCAGGGATGCTCCTATCTCAGGGCCTTTGTATCGGGTGTTTCCATCACCTGGAAGTCTCCCCTCTTATTATTTACATGGTTCCCTGTCTCTGCTCCTTGTTCTCTTCACCTCTTGTATTGAGGAGTATATTGAGGTGACTATGTACAGTTTCAAATGTCCCTGGTCCCAGAATCCCACCTCTCTTAACCTACTCTCTATTTTTTCCAAAGGATATATCATCTTTGATATAACCTATATATTGTTTGTATATCATTGCATTCATATATAATACATTAATGATAAAATATATTTATATTTATTAATTATTTCCTGCACTAAAATATAATCTTCATATGAGTGGGGATTATGACTTTTTGAATCGCTTCTCTATTAGTGCTTAGAACAGTGGCTGGCACATTATAGGTAATCAATAAATATTTGTTAAATGATAAATAAATGAATGAATTGTGGGGAGATAGTACACAATAATCTTTTCAGTATTTACAATCATTACTTAGTGTTGACTTGGAAACTATCACTCGTATTTATAAGAATGATTCACTGTTTTTTTTTTTTTTTTTTTTTTTTTGAGACAGAGTCTCACTTTGTTGCCCAGGCTAGAGTGAGTGCCGTGGCATCAGCCTAGCTCACAGCAACCTCAAACTCCTGGGCTCGAGTGATCCTTCTGCCTCAGCCTCCTGGGTAGCTGGGACTACAGGCATGCGCCACCATGCCCGGCTAATTTTTTTATATATATATATTAGTTGGCCAATTAATTTCTTTCTATTTATAGTAGAGACGGGGTCTCGCTCTTGCTCAGGCTGGTTTTGAACTCCTGACCTTGAGCAATCCGCCCGCCTCGGCCTCCCAAGAGCTAGGATTACAGGCGTGAGCCACAGCGCCCGGCCTGATTCACTGTTTTTATAGTAGGGTTTTTTTTTTCCCTTTAAAGCTGATTGAACCAATGGTGGATTCAGTAGGATGAAATTTCAAAATATTGTACAGCTGGCCTAGTTAAAAATATAACTCATCCAAGTCAAGGTAAAATAATAATATGCCTAATATTTGAGGGATAGTTCATATATTGAATATCTAGATTGCCTATTAAGAGAGGAAATTGACATTAATCAGGCTACTAACATGCACATGACACTGTAAGTCTTTCACACATGAATTGTCATTTACTCTGTTAACAACCAATCTAAATTTTGTTTTGATTCCTATATATATAAAAAAAATTTAACCTGTCTCTTGTTCTAAATTTGTTGGGAAGAAAAATAAATAGAACAAAGTACTTCTTTCTGTCTGAAGTAGATTCTTCTTCTGGTCCCAGACTCTGGAGGATAATGGCTGAAAGGGCAAAGCACAGGCAAAGTGCACGCCAAGGTCATGTGTTGTTTTGAAATGAAGTGACATGCCCTAACTCACACATCTGCTCCCCACAACTGGCTCTCTGGAGACGCCTGAGGACCAGACAGAGCCCAGACTCCCCCTACACCCATTCTTTGTAGCAATACCATCGGGGAATTGGCGCTTAAGCTATAGCTCAGAGTCACAGAAAGTTCTTTCCTCTCTCATGCCCCAGTGTTAATCGAGTGACTTCTTAGGCCTGAGGATGTTCCACGTCACTTTTATTTTGGGATCACATGTCTTGAGACAGCTGGCGAGTGTTAATGACCAGGCCACAGTGCTCAGATCTGCACGTCCACTCTCCCCAATCTGAACAAGGGAAACTGCCCGGGATGTGGTTCTCACAATACAAAGGAGACACTAAAGACTTGGAATAATCCTCAGTGGGAGAGGAGCTATTTTTCAATTTGGCTCCAGACCAAGTGCCAAAAAAAAAAAAAAAAACGTGAAACCATTGATTATATATTACTCCTTTTGGCCAAAAAGTAGGAATTACACAAACACACAAGAACAACTCATGATATATTTTTTCCCACATTCTTTCTTTTCCTCAGATATATTGTTTAAATTTGAACAGTCCTACAAAAGGTCCCATGGGAATAACACTTCCCACATGAACAGCTTCCTTGCTTGTAAGAGATTCAATTTAATTCTTTGGCAGCCCCAGGGGCCAATTTAAGGTTATGTAACCCCAAGTCCTTATATGTCACTCTGTGGGGGAAGGGAAGGAAGAGAACCATAAACCCCCAATCTCTGTGAGCTGATGAAAGGTCATTCTCTGTGGCAATTAGGTTTATCATTGTCTTCATGCAGCTCTTGCCCCTGACAGCACAAACCCCTGGTGATACAGGAGAAAAGTCATTAAGGACTGAGATAGAATGCAGTGCAGCTCAGATCAACAATCACATATTAAATTCAAATTCTAGGAATTGAGCTAGTCCACAAAAATTCAAGGGCACTTATATTCCGTCTTTGCCATGAACATCTAGCAGAAAGAATGGGCTTAGAATTTAAACCTGGTACCTCACAAACCAAAAGCAGGAATCATACCTAGAGCAAGCAGATATTATTAATTACTTTACAATCTCATTCAACACAATCATACTACTCTTGTACTCTTGTCAATCTCATTCAACACAACCATACTATCCATCACAGGATGAGATGAATTAGCAATTTCAGCCCTGGACTAATGAAGCATCCAAAACAATTGAAATAGGGTAGCAGGTTACTTAACACCAGGAGATAATTTATTTTGTTATGCAACTCTATTATACTCCTATGAAACTCAAATTGTGTTCCCTTCTAAACAGAAAAAATTTGGAGTATAGGTAAAATTGGAAGGGTTCAGGGAGGTTTTCTGTTTCTTTGCTAAATCTCATTGTTTTAATCATTATATTAAGAGTCCTGTAGAGTTCCCCCAGCCCTCATATTTCTAAGACAAAGAAAGACCTGATTCTTTTCATGCTGTGAGAACTTACTTTAAAACATCACATAAAATCTTGATAGCTAGCTTTTGAGCTGCAGACTTCAACCTACAGCGAAGCCTTTTGTGCAATTTTTTGAACATTCCTATATGCTAAATTCTACATTAAGTGCGTTTCCATATACCATCTCTTTTTATAACAATTCTAAGAAAGTTAATATTGTTTTTGTTATTCTGAAGGAAGAAATCGTTAGAAGTTAACTAACTTGCCCAAGGTTACTCATTAACTAAGTGGTGGAGCCGGAACTCATGGTCAAGTTGTTGAACAATGGACAAATATGATGAAGTAAATAAATTGTGCTCAAATTTTAAAAATTCATCAAAATACAATTTGTTACCATTAAACATTTTCTACTCATACCTAATTGCTAATTGAGAATATCTTGGCATTTTCCAGAGAGCTTTGACTTTTGCAAAGCTTTAATTCTGCTTGAAAGAACAAGGCTTTATCAATGTGAGGTCAAACATTTTTCTCAAACAAACAAATGATTTGGGGAAGAAGGCTGGACATTTTTTAAAAATCTGTTTATGCATATTGTTTTTATGCTTCCTTTTCTGGAAATCAACCAACACTTTTGTGTTGACATAATTTCTGCCAAGACATTAAAAATCACCATATATATAGAATATAAATGCTCAAAAACAGACAAGGAAAAGGGAGATATCTTAATAGTGTTCTTGGGGGAAAAATAGAAAACCAGGCATACATGTAGACTTAGATTATGTGATTCAATTAGCCTTAAAGCCTAAAACATGCTTTTTCTCTTGCTATGCCTTAATAACCTCCTTTATTCTTTTTCCAGTGCATAAATTGCTTTTGCACCATAAAAAAGCAATTTTTAGTAGAAATGCAGGTAAGAATTAATTTTCTATGAAGTAATATAATCCTACAGAGCTAAAATTCATAACACACACATATATCATTAGAAAGACAGAAAGTATCAAAACAAATCGGCTTTGTGCTTATCCTGGGTTATCATTGTTTTTTCTGTTTTTAATAACTCTTGATGTTGGAATAAGAATGGCTGGGAACAAACCAGTCTGTGAAAGCTGGTTTGGAGATCTATTCAGTTGTACGTCACTTGGTTTATCAACTTATTTCACAACTTCCACAATATTTTGAGAAAGAAAACTCTCATTTCGAGGTCCTATAGCTATGATGATTTTAAGGTATAGGGAAAGTGTATGTTTATTGTCATTTTACTGATAAAGGTAACATTGACCTTTTAACATAGTTAAGGGTTTTATCTCTAAGGAGACTCACCTGTGATATTTAAATTAAGGTAATAAAGTTCTTTCCTTTGGTGGTACAGCTGCTACAGGCCATGACAGCAGTCATGCAGCAGGAGCTGGTTCACGGTCGGGGAGCACACACCGGAAGATGAAAAGTGTGTGTGTGTGTGTGTGTGAGTGTGTATATGAGAGAGAGAAACAGACACACACATGTGCACACAGTGACCTTAAATTCCTGGTTCTAGTCCCTGAGTGCGCTGAAGCTGAGGCTGCTCTGACTTCTGGTTTCTTATTTTGCTTGTTAGTTTTTGTTTTGACACCTGGTTCCTCATCTTTAATTCTGCAAGCTGCATCGACTAGCTTTCCAGAAAAATATCATTTGTTGTTGTTATTTTGGCTTAAGCTAGCTCAAGTTGAATCTGTCTTAGTCTATTTGGGCTGCTATAACAAAATACCATAAACTGAGTGGCTTATGAAAAACAAATTTACAGCCGGGCACGGTGGCTCATGTCTGTAATCCTAGCACTCTGGGAGGCCGAGGGAGGAGGATCGCTCAAGGTCAGGAGTTCAAAACCAGCCTGAGCAAGAGGGAGACCCCTGTCTCTACTAAAAGTAGAAAGAAATTAATTGGCCAACTAAAAATATATAGAAAAAATTAGCCGGGCATGGTGGCTCATGCCTGTAGTCCCATCTACTTGGGAGGCTGAGGCAGGAGGATTGCTTGAGCCCAGGAGTTTGAGGTTGCTGTGAGCTAGGCTGATGCCAGGGCACTCACTCTAGCCTGGGCAACAGAGTGAGACTCTGTCTCAAAAAACAAAACAAAAAACAAATTTATTTTTCACAGTTCTGGAAGCTGGGAAGTCTACCACCAAGCTGCCAGCAGATTTTTTATCTGGTGAGAGCCAACTTTCTGGTTGATAGATGGTGCCTTCTTGCTGTGTCCTCACATGGCAAAAGGAGTACATGAACAAGTTCTCCGGGGCCTCTTTTATAAGGGCACTAATCCTGTTCATGAGGGCTCTGTCCTCATGACCCAAAGGCCCAAGGCCCTAAAGATCTCACTTCTCAAAGGCCCAATCTCCTAATAACATTGCTTTGGGAATTAGGATTTCAACATATGAATTTCATGGGAAATATAAACATCAGTCCACTTTAGAGTCCTTATACATACAGGGATCTTTTCTTCTAAAGGGCCAAGGGATGGCCCAAATTCCAAAGGTTCTGTGACGAAGAAGCAGAAGATCACACATGGTATTTTCCTGGCCTACAAAATAGTTTTCAGTGTCTGAACATCAAAAGGCCAGGAAAGTCCATGATAATAAGTGTTCTTCCATAAGAGATCAAGGGTGTATTTTCTGGTTTGCCTGAAAAATTCCAATTTATACTCGTCGTTCTGGTCTCCTGTCTGGCTTAGCATTTGTCTCAGAGTTTTTATTTTGTAATTAAGCATTATTATTAATTGTTGCAGTAAAATAATCCAACATGGGTTTGATAGAGCTTCGCTGTTCATTTCTAGCTTTTGCAACGGTCTCCTCAGGTGGTGTTTGTGGTACGTGTACAGCGAGGATTCTATTTAACAGGGATTAAACCTGAAAGATACCTAGCAACACTGTCTCTCTTTTCCTAACCCATCCCATATGTAGTATGCTCTTTTCCATTGGTCTATGTCTCTTTTTATGCCAATACCATGCGGTCTTGATTATTATAGCCTTATAGTGTAGTTTGAAGTCTGGTAATATGATGCTTCCAGATTTGTTCTTTCTGTTTTTTCAAATTGTCTTGGCTATTTGGCTGTTTCTTTTTTTTGGTTCCAAATAAAGCATAGAATTATTTTTCTTACATCTATGAAATATGACATTGGTATTTTGATGGGAATTGCTTTGAATCTGTAAATCACTTTGGGTAGTATGGACATTGTAACAATGTTGATTCTACCAATTGATGAACATGGTATGTTTTCACACTTGTTTGTGTCATCTGCAATTTCTTTCTTCAGTGTTTTATAGTTCTCTTTGTTGAGATTTTTCACTTCCTTGGTTAAGTATATTTCCAGGTATTTTATTTTCTTTGTACTATTGTGCATGGTATTGAGTCTTTGATTTGACTCTTGGCTTCACTGTTATTTGTGTATAGGAGTAGTAGTGCTTTGTGTACATTGATTTTGTAACCTGACACTTTGTTGAATTTGTTTATTAATTCCAGAAGTCTCTTGGTGAAATCTTTGGGGTTTTCTAGATATAAAATCATATTGTCAGCAAAATGTGGCAGTTTGACCTCCTCTTTCCTGATTTGGTTACCTTTTATTTCTTTTTCTTGCCTGATTGCTCTGGTTAGAACTTCCAGCACTATGTTGAATAGAAATGGTGACAGTGGGCACCTTTGCTTTTTCCAGTTTTTAGGGGAAATGCTTTCAGTATTTCCCCATTCAGTGTGACATTGTGTGATAGTTTGTCATATATGGCTTTTATAATCTGGAGATGTATTCCTCCCGTGCCTAGTTTTTTGAGGGTTTTTATCATGAAAGGGTGCTAAATTTTTTTGAATGCTTTTTCTTCAGCTATTGAGATGATCATATAGTCTTTGTCTTTGCTTGTGTTTATGTAGTAAATCACATTTATTTATTTACATATGTCGAACCATGCTTGCATCCTTGGGTGGAAGCTCACTTGGCTGTGGTGGATTATTTTTTTGATGTGCTGTTGAATTCAGTTTGCTAGTATAATTTTGAAGAAATTTGCATCAATACTGATAAGGATATTGATCTGTATTTTTCTTTTTTTGTTGTATCCTTTCCTGGCTTTGGTATCAAGGTGATACTGACTTCATAGAATCAGTTGGGGATCTTCTTCTTGATCTTATGGAATAATTGTCTTAAGTTTTTATTTCTCTTTCATATCTGAAACTTACTTTTGTAGGATACAGAATTCTAGACTGGCAGGTGTTCTGTTTAAGAAGACTGAAGATGGGGACTTGCTCCCTTCTGGCTTGTAAGGTCTCAGTGAAGAAGTCTGTGATTACCCTGATGTGTTTTCTTTTGTAAGTTAATTGATGTTTTTGCCTCACAGCTTGCAGGAGTTCCTCCTTCATGTTGACTTTGGCCAGTCTGAAGACTATGTGTTTTGGTGATTGCCTCTGCAATGAATCTCCCAAGTGTTCTCTGAGCTTCTTGTAGCTGGATGTCTAAATCTCTAGCAATACCAGGGAAGTTTTCCTCAATTATTCCCTCAAATAGGTTTTCCAGCCCTTGTGCATTTTCTTCTTCACCCTTAGGTATGCCTATGATTTTTATATTTGACTGTTTTAGTTTTACATAATCCAATATTTCTTGTAGGGTTTGTTGATTCCTCCTAATTTTCTGTTGTTTATTTTTGAGTGACTGAGTTAATTCAAAAGAGTTCTCTTCAAGCTCTGAGATTTCTTCTTCTGCCTTGTCTAGGCTATTCTTAAAACTTTCTACTGTGTTTTGTATTTCCTGAAGTGAATTTTTTATTTCCAGAAGTTTTTTTTGTAATATGTCAGTTTCTTTAGTGAATTTTTCATTAATTTCCTGAATGGTTTTTCTGGTTTCTTTGAGTTAGTTTTCCATTTTTTCTTGGATTTCATTGAGCTTCCTTACAATCCATATTTGGAATTCTTTATCTGTCATTTAAATATTTTCATTTTGGTTGGTATCCATTGGTCTTCTCATCCCTCCCCTGCTCTGTGGTTTCCTTCTGGCATCTGCCAGCAGGCAGGACCTCAAACTAGCTGAGCTCCTCCATGATAGCACTGCAGGCTGGTAGCTTACCTGTCCAGGATCTGCTCTGGACTGAAAGTACAGCTTTCCTGTGGTGAAATGGGTGCTCTAGGAATGCACTGTGGCTGATACCCACACTGTACTCTCTTTTCAGTTCTACCTATATGACCTCCCTCACCTCCTGAGATTAGTCACAGATCTCCCTTCCATACTCCTGAGCAACATGATCGAGTCCTGGGGACATGGGATCTGGCCTGTGGGCCTGTCTCCAGGTTCCCAAAGATCAATCCTTGACTGTGCCAGGGAGAAATTTGCTGGCCCTGAGTTGCTGATGGGGTGCTCAAGCAGGTTTGATGTCCCTCTGCTTTGGAGTGTGCCTGCTCTGATGGAACAGCCAGGTGAGCAGCACTGTGGAGGACTGGTGAGCAGCGAGTTCATGATTAGAGAATCCCTTAGCCCTCCGCAGGAATTTAAGAGGGAAGGTTTAAGCTCCCCCTCTGTGGAAGCTTGACCCCCAACTGACGGGAAACAGCAGCTTCTAAGAGCCTTGGCTCAAGTGTATCTCTCAGTAGCCACTGGCTTGGGAGGGGGAGGAGAGAAAGAGTCTGAATGGAGGAAAGCTAGCAGCACTTGTTGTCTCTGTCTCTCTCTCCAGAAGGCAGACCACCCAGACAGTCCAGGCTCTGGGGTCATGCAGATCCCCCAGGAACCACCAGCCTCCTGTGGTTCCCACATTCTGGAATCAAGTTGGGAAATGTTTGTGTGGGAACCAGCAAGGCAAAACCTGAGCCCCGTGGGGAGGACAAAGGTATATGGTGGACGGAGAAGCAATATGATGCCTGGTGTCTTGGCTCAGGTCTGTGGTGACAGCAAGCACCCTAGGGGGCTGGCAGCATGGTGTTTTGTCCCCAAGAAGATCCCAGTTCACTGGTGACAGCAGCAGCTTTTGGGCTTGTGAGGGTAGAAAGGCTCTCCAGCAGCTTGGGATACTACTGACTGCCAGAGATGCAAGGGAGGGAGAAACAAACTGCTTCACTTACCCTTTTCACTGGACTCCAAGTCTCTCAGGGGTTGACCTCTGCCAATATCTTGTTCCTTCTTGTTCTGCTGTGCAACTTTTTCCTGTGGAATCTCTTCTATGTTCTGGCACATTTCCATTGGAGTTACACTCAATCTATTGTTTGGTTTATTTTTCATCTAAAACTTATCCTTCTTTCTGAGATGATCTGGCAGCTGGTGTCTCTGGTCAGCCATCTTGTCTCTTAAGATTTCTATTTACATTTATGTGCCACATAATAATGTTTCAGTCAACAACAAATCACATATACAAAGGTGGTCCCATGAGATTATAATAGAGCTGAAAAATTCATATTAACTGGTGACATCATAGCGGTCCTAATCTCATAGAACAATGCATTATTCATGTGTTTGTGACAATGCTGGTGTAAACCAATCTACTGTGCTGCTAGTCATGTAAAAGTATAGCACATAAAATTATGTACAATACATAATACTTGATACTGATAATAAATGATTTTGTTACTGGTTTATGTATTTAGTCTACTTTTTATGGTTATTTTAGGGTATGTTTCTTCTACTTATCAAAAAGAAAAATTAACTATAAGACAGTCTCAGGCAGGTCCTTCAGAAAGTATCCCAGAAGAAGACATTTTTATCAGAGAAGATGACAACTCCATGCATGTTATTGGTTCTGAAGACCTTTCGGTGGAACAAGATGCAGAGGTGGAAGACAGTGATACTGATAATTCTGACCCCATATGGGTCTAGACTAATGTGTATGTTTGTGTCTTAGTTTTTAACAAAAAAGTTTAAAAATTAAAATATATATATATAATTTTAAAAATAGAAAAATGCTTATGGAAAAAGGATATTAAAAATATTTTGTATAGCTGTAAAATGTTTGTATTTTAAGCTAAGTGTTATTATGAAAGAATCAAAAAGTTTAAAAAGTTAAAAAGTTGATAAAGTAAAAAAAATTACACTAAGATTAATGTATTATTTAAGAATATTTAAAAAATAAATTTAGTGTAGCCTAAGTGTACAGTGTTTATAATGTCTACAGTAGTGTACAATGATATCATAGGCCTTCACATTCACTCATCACTTAATCACTTACTCACCCAGGGCAACTTTTGGTCCTACAAGCTCTATTCATGGGAAGTGCCCTGTACAGGTGTATCATTTTTTTTGCCTTTTATGCTGTATTTATACTGTACCTTTTCTATGTTTAGATATATTTAGATACACAAATACTTACCACTGTGTTACAACTGTCTACAGTATTCAGTAGAATAACATGCTGTACAGATTTGCAGCCTAGGATTAATAGGCTATTCCATATAGCCTAGCTGTGTAGTGGGCTATACCCTCTAGGTTTGTGTAAGCCCTCTGTATGATGTTCATACAATGATGAAATTGCATAATGATGTATTTCTCGGAATGTATCCCTATCATAAGTGACACATGACTGTATGTGTGTGTGTTCAAAATCAGACTTGTAAATTATGAATCAGATCCTAATTCTTTAGAAATCCAAAGAAACAAGCTAAGTTAAAAAGGATTGTGTTGGGTAATTTTCCTATAAATTTAGCTAAAGGAAATAGCTAAGGCTGATAATTAACATGTAGCTTGTTCATTGCCTAAGTTCAACTGATAATTGCTCATGTTTTTATTTTCCTTTGTTTACATAATATAGATTTGACCCAAGTGTGCAAAAATATGTTTCTGAAGAAAAAAGTGCTGAACATCTAATATCCAAACTTGCTATTACTCTTTCCCTTCTATGTAAGAATCAATGATGAATGAGACATGGACTTAATCACCTCATTTTTTTCATCTTACTCAGAAAGAAAATAATCTGCCTAGACAGATTATCAATAACTCATGGCTCTTTCTGCATTCCTACTTAAATCTCCCTACAAACCTCCATTGAGTTTTCTCACATGCAAAGAGTTAAACAGGAATATTTGAAAGTCAGGATAGCATAGTGATGTAGTGGCCTAACACCTCACTTCTTCAGTACCCAGTGAAAGCAGACAAAAATAATAATGATAAGTTAAGCTAAGAATTCACCAGAAGAATCTAATCAAAGAAAAGGGAATGACATCAGGGCGAAATTTTCAAAATTTTTAAACTTAATAATAGAAACCGAAGATTCTGGCATGGCCACCACCTTCTTTCCAAGCACCTTTGTCCAAGAGCAGTATGGAGAACAGAAGAGCAAACAATAAGATTCTGAGAAGTATCACTATTACCTTTCAATTTGGAGAGAAGCAGGCTAAGGGGGTGAACAGACAATGTGAGGAAAGAGTCCATGAATACCCCAAGCAAAATCAAGAGTCGAAACCCTAGCATTCCACCCAAAGACCTCAGTAGAGTCTACATGGCATTGAACTGAGATGGAGCAAATGAATCACAATGTAAAGGGGTCACACCCCGATTGGGAAGAGGGATCTTTGATATAGGACAGTTCATAGAAACTTGGAAGACAAAACAGAATCTAGTTCCTGAGTAAGTATCTCATGGAGACCTATCTGGGTTCTCCTCCTTTTGTTCTCCACCATAGCAAGTGTATAGACTGTCTGGTACTTCAACTGCAGATACAAGGAGGGACAGTTATTGGGGAGAAATAGTATGGGTTTACTAAGAAGAATATTTTTACTATTCCTCCCCAGAAAAATTTCAAAACCAGTCATTTAGGAAAATGTCTCCCAAGTGTAGAGACATTTGAGATTGGCTTACAAATCTGTTTCACATGAAAAAATAACCAAAGGAAGAAATTTGACATTAGTTCTCCAAGTGTGTCAATACAACATAGATATATTTTTCTAACCCCAAAGAGTATTAACACTCTTTCCCACAGACTGTTTGACTTTTCTGACATTTCATTCTAATCAAATGGTCATTAACATCTGTTTTAAGTAGCAAGACATTCCCACGGTAGCAAAAATGATGATGATTTTTTCATATGGAGAATGTATTGGAAACACATGAATTGAGAAAAGCAATGCGGCTACTTGAAAATTCTTGGATTTAGAGGAAAAATAACTTTTATGAATCAATGTAAACCTTATTTTGTGGAGAGGAAGGATATACTTCTCACAGCCATTTCTGCTAAAAGCTGCAAGAAAGGACCATCCAATAATAGCAGCAGACAATAACTAGCATCTCCCTCTTGTCCTTTTGTCTTTGCCATTATAGCTACTCTAGGGCTAAAACTGTGGTGCTTCCCAGCCCCACTAGTATAATTTTGTACCCATTTCCATCACCAAGAGAAGAACTGAAAGTGGGCAACTCCCATAGAACTGTTAATATGTTCTTTTAATATCAGGTTCTTGATGACTTTCTACAAATGCAAGTTCTTATGCCCATATAAATATATAGGGGACTTGTAGCTCCTTTACAAACCATACCATGATATCATACCCCATATAAGTGTGTCCCACAAAAGGCAAAGGAAGAATTGGTTTTGCAAAAGCATTCTCTTTCAATGCTTTGAGATGTTGACTAATACTCTAGAAAATTCTTTGTGAAATCAAAGTTTAAAAATTAAAATCTCAGAGCTGGAAAAAAATCTCAGTAACATGGATCTCTTATGCTGGGGTCTATCAGTGTCACTTGTAGGCTTTTTTGGCTAAGATCAAGTACAGGAACAATCTGTGCTTCAGCTGCTACCAATGCTCATTCCCAGGCAAGTGGTGGATAATCCAACTCCAAAAACTCATTTTAATGTCTGCTTTCTTGACTTTTCTTCTGGTACCAATATTGCATGATAGCACAATCTTAGACAGAGATTACAGAGCAGGAAATTCATTAGGAAGTGCTGTTGGGATCAGTATCTATGGATTAGAAAAGAAAGAAAGGAGACAAGATTGGGCAGAAGGATAGGTTGAGCTGCACCATATTCTCAACAAAGGCCTCAACTGACCCCATGGGGAGTTCTAAAATGAGGATGGTCCTTTGGAGTTGTCTCAACTGAGGACAAGGGGGGTAGATGTTTATGCCTTTGAGTTGATGAGTCAATGAATATGGGCTACCCTGGGTAGAAATTACAACTTTGGGTGAGGCAGGACTCTTCAGCAGAGGTCCCACCAAAGAGGACTAACAGCTGGGACTGTCTGCTGGAGTACTTCTAGTAGTTAGTGAAACAAATCCTTCTTTCAAGAAGGACATATGGTTGGTGCCTTATATCCATTGCTAAGAGCATGAGGGAACTTTTGGATATAACCCATTTCAACTAGAAATGTGGGTGTCTTAGTTGTTTGGGCTACTATCACAAAATATCATAAACTGAGTAGCTTATAAAAGACAGAAGTTTATTTCTCATAGTTCTGGAGACTGGGAAGTCCAAGATCAAAGTGTGGCAGATTCAGTGTCTGGTAAGGACCCACTTTCTGGTTTACAGATGGCACCTTCTTGCTCAGTCCTCACGTGGTAAAAAGGATGAGGTAGCTCTCTGGATCTCTTTTATAGGGGCATTAATCCCATTCATGACAGCTCTACCCTCATATCCTAATCACTTCCTAAAGTCTCTACGTTCTAATGCCATCACATTGGGGGTTAGGATTGCAATATATGAATTTTGGGGGAATACAGCATTCAGACCACAGCAGTGAGCAAAAAGGCATGTTGGGTGGCTGAGGCTATCTCCAGTTTCCTCTCTGCTTACACTTGCTTCACTACCATTTTCCTTTGCAGTGTCAACGGAAAAGAACTCAAACTCTGTAAAATAATTTAAGGAAGTTTATTCTGAGTTGAATATGTGTGACCATGGCCTAGAAAGCCATGCTCAAGAAGCCTTTGAGGAAATGGTCTCCCTGTGGTTGCATTATATAGTTTGGTTTTATACATTTTAGGGAGACAGGAATTATAAGCAAAGTCATAAATCCATACATGGAAGGTGTACATTGGTTGGCCCCAAAAGGCAGGACATTTCAAAGCAGGGGATTAGATGTTATAAGTGGGTTTTAAGATTCTTTGATTTGTATTTGGTTAAAAAAAAAATGAAGCTTTGTCTAAAGGCTTGGAATATTTTAAGTTAAGGAATTCCATGAATCAGAGACAAGCCACCAGACATATACTGGACGTATACTAAGACTCAAGTGATCTGTTAGGTAAATTGATGACCTGCAGGTGTGGTTTAACCTTTGTCTTACATGGCCTTCAGCTTAGTAATGATTTTGTATCTTATTGTTACAAAGAATAACTCCCAGGTGACAGGGCATAAATAGGTATGTCTGACCTCCTTCTCCTCATGGCTGGCAACTCAGCTTGAATGTATTTTTTGGGGGGATGGTGGTCCCATTGGTAAAGTGGGACCCCATTTGGTCAGCTGGGGGGCTTAAGATTTTATTTTACTTAACAGCAGTAATTGCATCATGATGGCAAAGGGTATCTGTTACCATGAAATGGTCTCCTGTTAGAACATCAAAGAGGACCTGCTTTGACTCTCTTGTTGACATACCTGGGACTTTTACCACCTCATGAATACTTGAAAATATTTCTGTCTTGAGAAAGGGAGTAGGAACCCTTGAGTCTGACTTCTTCCCCCACCCCTACTCTCATCATGCCTTCTTTTCCAGCTGATAGCATTCTTTCTGCTACATTCTCCGAGCACTCTTCATTGTGAGTTGTATTACAGCTCCATTGTCAAAGTCCACCAGACTTTCCTTGCAATTTGTAAATGGCATTCTGGAATTTAGGAATCCCCTATCTCTTTTGCAAGTCTTGCTCTTACATCAAGACTCTCTACAGAGTAAACAACAAAAATTCTAATTCCGCGATCAAAGCTGATTAGGGATTTTATGGCTCCCTGATGCCCTAAAACCCATTGTTTTAAAGGATGGTGAATCCCAAACAATAACAGTTTAAATGAAATAAGCATACTTGTGCTTAAAGTTTTCGAAGTATTATAGCCGCTATAATAGCAGTGCTCCAAATTTTACGTATATCTTAGCATAATATATTTAAATTTTTAAAATTATTGCAACCTACCCCCTTTTTGGATCCATTGTTACCCCCTATTCATGTGGTAAAAATAGCTTTCTGTATGCACTGCCCTCAAGAGTTGGGCAGATACAGTGTACAACAAATAAGCCAATTAAAATGATGAATGGGATTTATAAATCTATAGCAGAAAAAAATATCTTGAAAACAAAGCTTTCATTTGCAAGAGCAAGGATCTATTGAGAGAAAAAGAATAAGTGAATTTTGACATGACTGAGCCAGTATAACTTGAAGCAGTTTTAAGGAATACAGGATATGACACCAAAGAATAGGTCAAACTACCCTCAGGAAAATAGGTACGAGTTTGAAAGGAGGGGGAAAGAAGAAAATGGAGATGATATATTGAGAGGTTAGAATGAGTTGGTTTCTAAGAAAAATCCTTCCCTACCCACTCTTTGCATGGGAAAATTGAAATCCCAGATATGTTTGGAAGTATTAAAGAACACATGGTAACCATTTTCTGGACTCTTGAAAGTGGCCCAGGAGACCACAAGCTTCATAGAAAAGTTTCACGTTAAACACTGTACCTTAGAGGTAGATCAGCAATGACTGAGTGACATAACCAGACTGAAGGGCTTGCGGGTGGCCTAACCAAATGGCAATAAGCTCAAAGAATATGCATTATCAATTCTATCCAGCACCTAGTTCTTCTAGACATATGCAAGAAACCCTTCTCAGTCCTCTTGCAATTAGGTGGACCATGTCCTAATTTGATCAATAAAATGAGGTTGGAAGTGTCTTAGCCAGTTGGGTTGCTATAATAGAATACTGTAGACCGGATGGCTTACACCACAAACATTTATTTCTTGCAGTTCTGGAAGCTGTGCAGATTCAGTGTCTGGTGAAGGCCCTCTTCCTGGTTTGCAAGTGGCCACCATTTTGCTGTAACCTCACATGGCAGAGGGGAAGAGAGTGCTAACTCTCGGGTCTCTTCTTATAAGGGCACTCATCTGATCGTGAGGACCCCACCCTCATGTCCTCACCTAAATATAATTAGCTCCCAAAGTCCTCACCTCCAAATTTCATCCCACTGGGAGTTAGGGTTTCAGCGTATGAATTTGGGTGGGGCGTACACAACATTTAGTTCATAGCAGGAAGCGATATACCAATTTGGGAGCTGAGATAGTAAAAAAAAAAAAATACCCAGGGTGAGTCTCCAGTCTTTTTACTCCCCTACAATAGTGACATAGGAGGCCACATGATGATATGGCTAAAAGGTGATTGATGCAAACTTCCTCAGCATGGCCCATGAGTGACATGTGTAACGGAGCCCTCCAGAAACCTCAGTGGACCTGCAGTGAGTTGGAACCAAACTTTTGTGTGTTCAATCACTGAGATTTGGGGATAGTCTTTTCTTTTCTTTTCTTTTCTTTTCTTTTCTTTTCTTTTCTTTTCTTTTCTTTTCTTTTCTTTTCTTTCTTTTCTTTTCTTTTCTTTTTCTTTCTTTTCCCTTTTCTTTTCTTTTCTTGTCTTGTCTTGTCTTGTCTTTTCTTTTCTTTTCTTTCCCTTTCTCTTTTCTTTTCTTTCTTTTCTTTTCACTGCAGCATAGCCTCTCATACCCTGACTTAGGACACATGCAGAATTCCCAACCTCCCAAATGGCAGAAGCCTGGAGGACCTGAAGAGGCCTGAGGTTGGGATGAGTAGGATGTAGAGTACGTGGACGTCATGACCAAGGACCACAGGAAAGCGTAGACTCCGCAGTACTCCTAGCCTCATCGTGGCAATGAAAAGCCCAGCTGTGATGAGCAACACTATAGCTAAGGCAGAGACCCTCTTCTGATTACAGAATAATATGTGAGTTTTCTGGAAATTTAAGTTTGCTTTAAGGAAAGGGAGGAAAAAGAAAAATAAGAGGGAGGCCGGGTGGTTCACACCTGTAATCCTAGCACTCTGGGAGGCCGAGACGGGCAGATTACTCGAGGTCAGGAGTTTGAAACCAGCCTGAGCAAGAGCGAGACCCTGTCTCTACTAAAAATAGAAAGAAATTAATTGGCCAACTAATATATATATACAGAAAAATTTAGCCAGGCATGGTGGCGCATGCCTGTAGTCCCAGCTACTTGGGAGGCTGAGGCAGGAGGATTGCTTGAGCCCAGGAGATTGAGGTTGCTGTGAGCTAGGCAGATGCCACGACACTCACTCTAGCCTGGGCAACAAAGTGAGACTCTGTCTCAAAAAAAATAAATAAATAAAATAAGAGGAAAAATCTTGAGTGATTGAATTTAAACACTGAGTTGATTACTTTGAAATCAGAAATGATTGTATTACTTTGAATCAATTACTCTGAAATCAGAAATGTCGCCACCACCTTCTGCTACCAGAGACCGTTGGTTGTCTGACCCAATATCTTGTCTCTATCTTTCTGACCTGGATCTTATTCAGCACCATCAATGAAGTAGAAGTGGAAATGTGTAACTTCTGGGAAATTTTCATAAAAGACAGCTGGTGTGTGCCCTTTGGCCTCTCTGTCACTCCCTCCTTCCTGCTGCTTAAGATGCAGATTTAATGCATTTGTAAGCATAGAGGATGAGGATTTAGGACTGCAGGAAGCCACTATGTCAGGCCTGGGCTGCACTTGGATCTTCTTTAAACATGAGAGCATATACTTGTGCATTTAAACTTATGTAGTAGGGTCTCTATTATATGCAGTTGACCCCAATCCTAACTGACACACTTTCATTCTCTTGGTTGTATGATGAGCAATTTTGAGAATCAGAAGCCATAAGAAATTAGCCCAGAATTCTAGGTAGAAACCACATTCTGAAGCAGAATCTTAAAGATAGTGGCAGGGAAGATACTTTCTTTTGTGCATTGGAAAAGACAAACTCTCTGAGACTGCTGGCCATTGCCTGGTGCCGGTCTGTGGCCTGTTAGGAACAGGGCCTCTCAGCGGGAGGTAAGCAGCAGTTGAGCTAGCAAAGCTTCATATGTATTTACATCCACTCCCCATCCCTCGCATCACCGCCTGAGCTCCACCTGCCTCCCCTTATCCCCACCCCCTGGAAGAATAATCATCTTCCATGAAACTGGTCCCTGGAGCCACAAAGGTTAGAGACTGCTTTGCTGCTCAAAGACATTCATTCATTATATTTTATTATATTCTTCCAAATAGGAAAATTACCTCTTCCAAACCAGTTGCTTCCATCCTGAGAAATTTAAAGCTCCTTATACTAGCACTACATAGAGAAAATTTTGCATTTAAAAATATCAAATGGAGAATTAGTAAACCAAAATTCTCTGGGATTAACTATTCATAATATGATAATTAAACTTGCAAATCAGAAAGCATGTTCAATGAAGTGTTAACTGTCTAAATAACTGTCTAAATAACAGAATTTTTAGTAAACCAAAATTCTCTTGGATTAACTATTCATAATATGATAATTAAACTTGCAAATCAGAAAGCATGTTCAATGAAGTGTTAACTGTCTAAATAACAGCAAGGCACAGAGAAGTATGCCATTCCTAAATGTTTGAGCTTAATAGCAATTTTTTAAAATTTTGTGTTATTTAACACAAGAAATAATCTTTCCTAATTCTTCTGTGTAGATCACTAGCCTGCGAGGTAGGAACCCTCATTACCTGTCTTATTACCTGTCATTACCCTCATGAATCCTATCTTATCTTTTTGCATACTCTTGTGACTAAACTGGTAATAAAATTTCCTAACTCTAAATCAATTGCCTATGCAAGTTAACAGCTTCTGCCGATGATGCTGTGGTTTGTGCTCAAAGGAGTCTTTATAAAGATTGAAGAGAGAGTTAAGAATCAGCTTTTTGCTTCTGCAATTTCGAGAGGCATCAAGAGTGTCTTTCAACCTTATTTAAATGTGCAGTGAATGACCAGATTGGAAATTGCCAGAGGTATTTTGTTCCCTCAGTAGTGTGAGAGACTGAAATGCTTCTTTTCATTTTTATTTCTCCAACTCCAAATTACACACATTATGAGTGGGTCAAGACATTTTAACCCATGTGATGGGTCAAGACATTTTATGCAATGGGTCAAGACATTTGTGATGGGTCAAGACATTTTAACCCATGAGTGTTCTCAACCTTTCTTTTACTTCTGCTGACCTGAGCTACACTAACTCTGTCTGCCAAGTTTCCTCCCCCCTCTCTTAGGATGGTTCTACCTTTGCCACGTGGGTTTTTCTGAGCTACACAGAATCCGGAAGAGAGTGCTAGGAATGTGGAAGAGAAGAAACAAAGATGGAAAAGAAGAGAGGGGCTATGTATAAACTTCACAGTGTTTGTGAAATAAAAGTAAAGACATTGAATTATTCTGAAATTACTTTTTGGTAGCTGCATTGTGTAATTTTCAGCTATCTTTCTTAGGGCATAATAAGATCATGGACTTAAAACCTCATAACTCTTCAGAGAGGCCCCTCTAAATTAGACTCAGATTTCTTGACTATTGAAAACCCATGGATAAACACAAAACCGTCATGACCACCCAACTTCCACGGATCCTGACCTGGCCCTCGAGGACATAGTTGAAAATCACTGGGTAGCTACATTTTCCCACGAGCCAAGGTGATTTTGTCAAACTTTACTTTCTGTAGATTGTCTTACAAAATCAATGGATGCTTTTTAAAAGTATATAGGTGTCTTATAATATATTGAGTAGTGATGACCTTTCATGCCAAAGAGTTGGACATGTTCCTTCCTGTGAGTGGAGAGTCCTGTTCCGAATTTGAAGTGAGTTGTAGAAAGGGTTGTATCCAACAATCTGCAAGTCAAAGAGTAAGGCATGCTCAAATTCGAGGATGGAGCTCTATGGATATGAGGAAACTGGGAAGGAGAGATAAGTGGTAGAGGCAACACTGGCAGCTGTTGAGATAGGATTCAGGAGAACTCTCACTAGGTATGTCTCAAGGGGTAAGGTGAGCTTTGCTAGCAGCTGTCACCAACACTGAAGGATGATGCTAGGATTCACAGAGGTTCAGCAGCTCTAACCTTTGGTATGCAGAAGAACTCCTTATGTCTGTGGGCACAACATCCAGATTGTCAGCTTCTTTGCTTCTTATTTAGAAAAGTGTATTTTTGCTGAAAACGTCAAGTCGTAAAAAAAAAAAAAAAAAAAAAAAAAAAAAAGAAAAGTGTATTTGAATCATGTACCTCATTCTCTGAAAAAAATATTACAAAAATGAAAGAATTTATTACATTTTCTGTGGGCACAACATCCAAATTGTCAGCTTCTTTGCTTCTTATTTAGAAAAGTGTATTTGAATCATGTACCTCATTCTCTGAAAGAATATTACAAAAATGAAAGAATTTATTACATTTTCCATAGCTAGTTAGATAATGCTGTTTATGATAAGATGTTTCTAAAGCTTTAGGTGCAAAAATAAAAAGCATATCTTAGTCTTAATAATTGTTTTCTCTATTCAATGTATTCTCTCTGCAGTTTGGTTCAAAGATTACTTGTCAGGAGTCAATGTCCCACTTGGCACTGGAGATTTGGTGATGAATAGGACCCTATCCCTGATGTGCAGAAATACTTTCAATGTATAAATATTATTATAATCTTTTCTGCAGTTGCCTTTTCTATCAGTTAAACTAGCAACATTTTTACATTCATATGAACGTCTTATGAATATCCAGTCTCTGAACTTGGCACTAGAGGGAGTAAGACTGCAGAAGAAAAGCTATGAAAATGTGAGCTTCACAATTGATATAGAAATATTAAAAATCGCAAAATTCCAGAAAAAATGGCTGAAAGGTAGTAGGATGTCTAACAGTCTGTGAGGGACAGCGACTTCTTTCACCAGTCAGTACATCACCTTCTTTACTGCTTTCGAGATGATGCGTTGCAGAGGCGAAGTCTTTTTGAGGGATTTTATTCCAAGATTGGGACTTGAAGTCTGTACATTAAGCAGTATCCGGGAAATTAGGGCGCATCATTCTCAAGGACTTTGCTGCCAAGTCTTGCCAATTAGCAAGGACAAGGCAAGAATAAGTAGGTAGAACAGTTTTTGGCCACAAGCAATAAGCAATACAATTTTTTTACCTGGTTTCAATAAGCAGATCCATGAAAACTAAGTACTTTTAGAATGAATGACAATTACATAGTGCAGAGAACAAACTATGGTATTTCCTGGTAGGAACTTCTTTTTGAAAAATTCAAGAAATCTTGAATGAAAGACAAAGAATTATGGAAAAAAATGGCAACACTGAGGACAGAAAAATATTAATAACTAGCGTGTACTCAGTGCCTGTCCTTATGCTTTAAATATGTTGTCATTTCCATTTTACTATGAGGTGGGCAGTTCCAACCATTTTCTCAAATCAGGAAACAGGCTTAATATGATGCAAATGTTATCCTAATAATTACTTGATCACCATACTGGAATACATTTATATACTAAATATGACCAGAATTGATACAAAACATGGTTAACCTTACTCCTTGATTTAATGCAAATACATAAAAGTGTGTACTATCTAGGAAAAATTTGCAGCAGCTTTTGGTTTTTGACATTGGGTACAAAGATGAATCCTTCCAAAGGAAACTATATATCTTATTGCCAAAGGAAAAAGCTTAGGTCATATTGTTCTTGACTTTTAAAAGTGGTGATTTTAACATTAACGTATTTGAGCTGAGTCAATAAATAGAAAAGTGTTTATTGCCATAAGTCACTGATACCCTATAAAGTCTCTGTAATTCCTTATATTGATTCAGATGGTGTTGGTATCACTTTCTTTGGATAGTTTCATGAGATGCATGTGTTGATGTGGATGAAGGGATGTGATATACTCACTCAGGTCCTTTCCAGCTCCTCTGGTGTTACTGCCTGGTGGGTAGGACTTGCTAAACTCATAGCTGAGAACAAAATTCACTGAGTTCGCCATATAAGCACTAAGAAGATCTGCTGTTCCCTACCCCTTTGTTATGAGACATCCCACCATTGGGTTTATAAAGTGGTGAGTTCTCACAGCACCCTGAAGGGAAAGAGAAAAGTGGTCACTTTCTTGAGAGCATAGTTTTTAAAGCATTTAACTACCTGTCCCCCACCAGCCCCAGATTGGAGGAAGAACTAGATTTCTCTATTCTGAAATCAAGGGCTTCTAAAAATTGGGGAATGCTACTGACTTTTCATCTGGAGGTCTGTAAAGGCAGGAACCCCACTGATGAGGAGATCTATGGATGCAGGAGGCCAGCAGAGCATGAGATTTGCATAGTGCACCTATGAGGAAGAGAGATGGGGGCCACTATATCCCAGTACCCAGATCCCGGAAAACTAGTCCTCAAGATTCCACGTGAGAGAGCCAAGAGTTGAACAAAGGGACAGGAGCCTCTTAGATCATTGTTCAGAAGAATGTACACACAGACAGGTTGTGCACGCCTGGTGAAGGGTGAAGGGCAGAACATTGGCTAAGAAAACCCCATATGACACCTACATGGAGTCCCACATCAGCGGAGACAGCTGATATCAGACTGAATCCGAGTGGGAACAGGGACTCGCTCCCATCCCTTTGAATGCACCTGACTGTAACTTTGTCTTTGACCAGGAGCTCCAATTCCAGGGCCAGACCTGGGCTGGCACCAGCAGCAGAAGCCTGTGAGAAGGAACAGGATAGCAGGTGGGCAGGGGAAATGAGTGAGGTGTACAAGGACGGCCTGGGAAGATGACTTAAAGCTGGACAGTGCATGTTTTCATAAAAAGATTAAGCAGCAAAACTCAATGGGTGGGACTGAATTTATCAGGAAGGACTGAAGCAGCAAGGAGTGGTGGTGAAAGGTACAGGCTGCTGGAGCTACCACATTTTAAATTCTGGCTATTTCAGCTAAGTTTCTGGGAGAATTGAATGGGTTAGAACAGTGTCTTGAATATGAGAACTACTCAATACATGTGAGATATGATGATGATGGTGATGATGACAAGTTTACCACCCAGACACAAGTGGGCTCACTGGAAGGAAACATGATACCAGTCATGGGAAAATACATCCTAAGTTTGTATGTAGCCGAGTTCCAATGCTAGATCTACACTTATTTCAGTGTTTCTCTAAAGGAGGATATAAAGTTGATTGTTAATAAAATGTCCTGGCCGGGCGCTGTGGCTCACGCCTGTAATCCTAGCTCTTGGGAGGCCGAGGCGGGCGGATTGCTCAAGGTCAGGAGTTCAAAACCAGCCTGAGCAAGAGCGAGACCCCGTCTCTACTATAAATAGAAAGAAATTAATTGGCCAACTGATATATATATAAAAAAATTAGCCGGGCATGGTGGTGCATGCCTGTAGTCCCAGCTACCCGGGAGGCTGAGGCAGAAGGATCACTTGAGCCCAGGAGTTTGAGGTTGCTGTGAGCTAGGCTGACGCCACGGCACTCACTCTAGCCTGGGCAACAAAGCGAGACTCTGTCTCAAAAAAAATAAAAAAAATAAAAAAAATAAAATGTCCTTTACCAATCGTGTAGCTTACGCTGTCACAAAATAAAACCATTTTTTACTTCCTAAATCAAATCCCCAAATGAGATTTAGAATTCCCAGCTTGTATTGAAATAAATGGTCATCATGCCATTGACATTTGTATGATGAAATATGCACTCTTTGGCATGGCGACCAGACTCTTCACATCTGTTCCCTGCCTGCACATCTAACCTCTTCTTATTCTGTCACAATATTTGTTCTCTTGCCTTTTTATGGGATCTTTTTTTCTGCTTGGGGTCAAACACACACTCACACACACACACACAACTTTGCTGCAGGCAACCTCTTCTGTTTTCCTCAAATATAATCGTAACCCTTTCTCTTCCGAGACACTTTCCATGAATCCTTTATTCATGCATTCATTCTTTCAACAAATATTTCCTGAACATAATTGTTTTAGGCATCATTGAATGCTCTCAGAGTAAAGTGATGCGCAAGATAGACAAGTTCTCTCCTGTCAAAGAAATGGCACATTAGTGGGAAGAAAGACAATAAATAGGAAGACAAAAAAAAAAAAATAACTAACATTGACTTTTATGTCAGTGGGATCAGGAAAGTCCTCACTACACTCCATAATTGCAGAGATTTTTATCTGCTCTGTTCACTGCTGTATCACAGAGCCTAGGACAATGCCAGGAATGTCAACACTTCTTTGATGCAAACATGAATGCACTGAAGAATTCTAGAATGCAAAGGCAGAGCGTTTTCGGTGGAGGAAAGAGCAAGTGTGAAAGTCGTCAAAGTGGAAGGAGGTGGCATGTTTAAGGAACCAGAGGAAAAGCGGTAGGAAGTGGGCTTCGGCAGGGAGACAGGACTTGGTGGCTCCTGACATGAAGACAGTGGGCAGTCATTGAAGACAGTTGGAAGCTTGCACATAGTTTCCTCATAAATTATCATTATGTGTTATAATTTCTTGCTCTACCCTAGTGGGTCTGTTTTTTCACTTTGTTATTGGTTCTGCTCTTTATTTTTGTTTTTTATTTTATTATTATTTTTTGAGACAGTCTTGCTCTGTCCCTGGGCTAGAGTGCTGTGGCGTCAGCCTAGCTCACAGCAACCTCAAACTCCTGGGCTCAAGCAATCCTCCTGCCTCAGCTTCCAAGTAGCTGGGACTACAGGCATGCGCCACCATACCCGGCTAATTTTTCCATTTTAGTAGAGACGAGGTCTTGCTCTTGCTCAGGCTGGTCTTGAACTCCTGACCTCAAGTGATCCTCTCACCTTGACCTCCCAGAATGTACTTTATTTCAATCATACTTTCTTACTTTATTTGGGTTTACTTTTTTTTTTTTAACTTCTGATTTTGATGCTTAGTTTACTCATTTTTAATATTTTCTCATCTCTGATATATGAACATACACTATAAAATTCATATTAGCATTTCCTTAACTCTGTCTTGTAAGTTTTTTTTTTTTTTTTTTTTTTTTTTTGAGACAGAGTCTCACTTTGTTGCCTAGGCTAGAGTGAGTGCCGTGGCGTCAGCCTAGCTCACAGCAACCTCAAACTCCTGGGCTCAAGTGATCCTTCTGTCTCAGCCTCCCAAGTAGCTGGGACTACAGGCATGAGCCACCATGCCCGGCTAATTTTTTCTATATATATTAGTTGGCCAATTAGTTTCTTTCTATTTATAGTAGAGACGGGGTCTCGCTCTTGCTCAGGCTGGTTTCGAACTCCTGACCTCGAGCAATCCGCCCGCCTCGGCCTCCCAGAGAGCTAGGATTACAGGCGTGAGCCACCGCGCCCGGCCTGTCTTGTAAGTTTTGATATGTTGTTTCATAAAACATAAAGCATGTTTTTAACTTAATTAAAATTTCTTCTTTGACAGTTTGCGTTTTGCGAAGTGCATTTTTTAATTTCCAAATATACGGGCTATTGGTTATCTTGTTTTATCTTTTCATTTTGTTATGGTGAGTAAATATGAATCTGTATGATATAAATTCTGTGGTATTTGTTGAGACTTGCTTTGTATCCTAATATGAAGTCAATTTTTGTACAGTCAGACAGTCATGTATTGCTTAATGATGGGGATACATTCTAAGAACTGTGTACTTAGGTGATTTTTCTTGTGCAAACATCATAGAATGTGCTTCCACAAACCTAGATGGTAGAGCTTACTACACACCCAGGCTACATGGAGTAGCCTATTGCTCCTAGGTTATGAACCTGTGCAGCATGTTACTGTACTGAATACTATAGGCAATTGAAACGCAATGGTAAGTATTGATATTAGGTCATTAAATATGAAAAGTCCAATTTCAAATCAAAGGTTTAATTTATTATATATCAAACAAGAAGCAGTACAATTAATCAAAATATGTGCCCAAGCTATCAACACAGTTTTGCCATCTTAACAGTAGTTTGTTTATGCCAACAGTGAAGATGCCTGGAGAGCAAGTGGCAATGAAATTATGAAAGGTGTTTTCCACAGCTTGTTGAGAATTGAATATTTTTCCTTGCAAGAAGTGGTCCAAAGCCTGGAAGAAGTGGTAGTCAGTTGGTGCAAGGTCTGGTGAATATGGTAGATGACAGAGTTTTCCAAGTCCAGTTTCTGCAGTTTGAGCAGCGTTGTTTGTGCAACACGTGGTCTTGCAAGAGGATTGGCCTGGCTCTGCTGACCAATCTTGCCTGCTTAATTGCAAGCATTCTCATCATTTTTTCTAACTGGCTGCAGCAGAAATCTGCTGTAAACTGTTGATCAGGTTTCATGAAGCTGCAGTGGATAATACTAGCACCGGAATGCCAACAGACACCATTATCTTTTTTTTGAGGAATATTCAGTTTTGGACTGTGTTTCAGTACTTCATGTTTATCCAACCATTGTGCTGAACGCTTGTGTTTGTCAAGAAGAATCGAATTTTCATCACATATACTGAAGTGGTGCAGAAATGGTTTGCCTTTATGTTGTGACAGCAAAGAAAGGCAAGCTTTGAGATGATTTCTGTTCTGACTCTTGTTTAATACATGCAGAACCCATCTATCCAGCTTCTTTACCTTGCCAATTTGTTTCAAATGGTCCGATATAGTTGGAATAGTAATGCCAGACCTTGCTGCTAATTCACACGTAGGTTGAGATGCATTCGCTTCCACTACAGCTTTCAGCTCATCATTTTTCACCCTGGTCTCAGGTCACCCACATGGTTCCATTTTCAAGATTAAAATCATCAGAATGGAACTTCTCAAATCATTCATTAGCCACATCCTTTCCAAACGCTTAGTCTATATTTTGAGCTGTCTGTGCTGCATTGGTTCCATGATGGAACTCATATTCAGAAATAACACAAAATTTTGACTTATCCATGGTTTCACAAAATTGCTCTAAAAAAGAATTTGAAAGATAATCACAACCCAAATTGTGCATTGGAAAGAATGAAGATGTACCTTCACAATAAAAAAAAGAAGTGTCAAAGTGAAATGTCAGAGATATCAACTGCCAAACTTAGTATTTAAGGAGATCAGACATTCCATACTTAATAACCTAGTATTTGTGTATCTAAACATATTTAAACACAGAAAAGGTACAGTGAAAACATGGTATGAAAGATAAAAATGGTACACTTGTATAGGTCACTTACCATGAAAGGAGCTTGCAGGACTGGAAGTTGCTCTGGGTGAGTCAGTGAGTGAATGGTGAGTGAGTGTGAAGGCCTAGGACATTCCTGTAGACTTTATAAACTGTATACTTTGCTGTGTAGACTGTATACTTTGCTATACTAAATCTATAAAAAATTTTTTTCCTCAATAATAAATTAACCTTAGCTTGCTGTAACTTTTTTACTTTAAAAACATCAAAATTTTTATAACTTTTTGACCCTTTTGTAATAATATTTAGCTTAAATCACACACACATTGGCCGGGCGTGGTGGCTCACGCCTGTAATCCTAGCACTCTGGGAGGCCGAGGTGGGCGGATTGTTCAAGGTCAAGAATTCAAATCCAGCCTGAGTGAGACCCCATCTCTACTAAAAATAGAAAGAAATTAATTGACCAACTAAAAATATATATACAAAAAAATTAGCCGGGCATGGTGGCGCATGCCTGTAGTCCCAGCTACTCGGGAGGCTGAGGCAGTAGGATCACTTAAGACCAGGAGATTGAGGTTGCTGTGAGCTAGGCTGATGCCATAGCACTCACTCTAGCCTGGGCAACAAAATGAGACTCTGTCTCAAAAAACAAACAAACAAACAAAAAACAAAACAAAACAAAGAAAACACACACATTGTATAGCTGTGGAAAAATATTTTCTTTCCTTATATCCTTATTCTATCAACTTTTGTCTATTTTTAAATTTTTTTTATTTTTACTTTTTAAACTTTTTCATTAAAAGCTAAGATTCAAACACACACATTAACCTAGATCTACACAGAGTCAGGATCATCAATATCACTGTCTTCCCTCTCCATGTCTTGTCCCACTGGAAGGGTCTTCAGGGGTGATAACATGCATGGAGCTGTCATCTCCTTTGACAACATTGTCTTCTTTTGGAATATCTCCCGAAGGACCTACCTGAGGGTGTTTTGCAGTTAACTTTTTTTTCATAAGTAGAGGGAATACACTCTAAAATAATGATAGAAAGTACAGTATAGTAAATACATAAACTGGCAACATAGTCATTTATTATCAAGTATTATGTATTGTATATAATTTTATGTGTTATACTTTTAAATATATGACTAGCAGTGCATTAGGTTTGTTTACAGGAGCAACACCACAAACATCTAAGTAATGCCTGGCGCTAGGCCAGTATAAGTAAGGGCTGCAATGTCACAAGCTGTCGCTAGGTGACAGGAATTTTCTGGCTTCATTTTAATATTACGGTACCACACTTGTATATACAGTATATATAAGTATGGTATATACATATAAGTATATACCATACTTATATATACTTGTATATATTGAGTGAAATGTCGTTATGCAGGGTATGACTGTATTCCACGTGTCCTTCAGAATAATGTTTATTTGTGTGCATTATATCAAGTATGTTAGCTATGTTGTTCAAATCACCTATCTTTAGTAATTTTTCATCTGTTCTATCAATTAATGAAAGACCAAAAGTTTACAATCATGATTGTAAACTTGTCACTTCCTCCTGGTATGTCAGTTTTTGCTTTTCATGTTATTGTAATTCATACATATTGTTAGGTGCATATATATAAGTTCAGAATTAACATATCTTCCTGATGAATTGCTCCTTTTATCATAGTATAACAACCCTTTTAAAAAAATAGCAATTCTTCCTTCCACCCAGTTGTCTATTTTGTCTGCTGTCAGTCTCACCTGATTAGCTGGCCCAGCCCCATCATTCTGTTTTTCTACTTCTTGTGTTTTACATTGTGTCCTTTCTTCTCCTTTCTCATTGGATAAATGATGTTTTCAATATCTTCTTTTATTCCTCTTTGATTATTATTGTATAGTGAGATACCTTCACTTTTTATACTGAAAGTAGATAAATTTGTAATGTTCATATATGACATGCAAAGTATAAAGATAAATAGTATCTTTACTCTCCTCTCAGACAATATCTCAATGTAGAATGCATTCACTCCAGTCTCCTCTGCACTCTACCCACACATCATTGCTTCTGAAATTCATCCTGCTTTTAAGCTTTTGCGTCCCCAAATTAAGCATTTTTATTATGGGGATTGTTGATTTTTTTTTTAGAGTTGATGCTAATATAGTTGAGCCCGTATGTTTGCCCATTTTTTTGTTGTTGTTGTTCTACCTTGTTTCTTGCATCTGAGACCTTCCTTCTAAGGTCAATATTTTTCTGTGGTGAAAATTTGATAGTTATATTATAAAATGTCACAGTAATTATCTGGAAATGTCTTTATCTTGTCCTCCTTTTTAAGTGACATTTTGGCTTAGTTGAGTTTATGTTGCGAGTTATTTTCCACTTTGAAGACATTATATTGCTGTCTTCTGGACTCTGTTGTTGCCATAGATAACACACTCCTGGTAGTCTAATTCTTGTTTGTTTATAGATTATCTGTCTTTTTCTATCTGGTTGCTTTTGTTAATAAGATGTTCTCTCTATTTTTGTGTTGTGCAATATTTCTTTCATATGCATTAAACTTGTATTTACTATGTAGGAACTGTGTTGTTTCCTGTCTTTCATGAATTCTGTAAGCTACTTGGACATATCACTTCCGATAGGCCCTTTCCCCTCCTGTCTACTCTCTTCTCAGGAACTACTTTTAGACCTGTGTCAACCCTGATCCTTGTATCCCTGTAGATCTTAAACTCTCTACCATATTTTCCATTTTTGGTTCTCTCCATCTATATCTGGATAATTTATATATTCTGTCAAGTTGTTTTTCTACTACATGAAGTTCTCAGTTGCAATAATACTTCTGTTATTGCTTCTGCAGATAGATTGTTTCAGATAGATTTTGTTTTCCTTGTGCATTTTGTAATGTTCTGCTAGAGAGTTTGTCTCTAGAGGTGCTTGTTTATTTTCCTGTGAGAATCCTGTGTGTTGGGTCCTGGTCCTTGGAAGCAGACATGTGGGATGGAGATGAGGATTCATGGATAGTGCTTCCTAAGGAAGTGCTTTGGAGAAACTGGCAGGGGAGTGGGGGGAAACTGGACAGAGATGGGGAGGAAGCCAAGCAAGGGTGAGATCTCAGGCCAAATCCCACAGAGAGTGAGCTCAGGCTGATTCTTCCTGGTACTCTGGAGTTTATGCTTTCTTGAAACTGAGGCAAGGGAGCTGATGGAAAGTGTGGGGCCGGGGGACATGTCTTGGAGGGCATTTGGAAGAAAAAGGAGATTCAGTAGGTCCTGGCTGTTGGATGGGAATGCACATCAAAGAAGGAGCCCTCTGTCCTCACTCAATGGTAAAAATGGTCCCATGAGACCTGGATGAAGTAGTAGACATTGACATGACCACTACAATAATTCCCCAAGGTGATCTTGCATTTGATCCTGCCAAGCACGAAAGAGTACAACTGGCAGAAGACCAATAGTTGTGTTTGTTTCTCAGCTTGGCGATTCTCTGATACCACGTGAGTTTCTATTCTTAACCTGTGAAAAATGTGGGCCAAAGGAGCTGAGTTCTCATTTAAGACTTGTTTTCACCCAAAGTGCAAGCCAAGGTAAGCCTGCAGGTCAGGTCCCTGGACTGCTGAACTATTTTTCTTCCTTCCTAGTTTCTCTTTATATTAAGGGTACAGCTCTTCCAGGAAAGGCCTTTAAGCAAGGTTTCAGTTCCAAACCCTAATCCCTTGTCCTGTGCAAACATTAAAATCCAATCTAGAGCCGGGCGTGGTGGCTCACGCCTGTAATCCTAGCACTCTGAGAGGTTGAGGTGGGTGGATTGCTCGAGGTCAGGAGTTCGAAATCACCCTGAGCGAGATCCCATCTCTACTAAAAATAGAAAGAAATTAATTGACCAACTAAAAATATATAGAGAAAAAATTAGCCGGGCATGGTGGTGCATGCCGTAGTCCCAGCTACTCAGGAGGCTGAGGCAGGAGGATTGCTTGAGCCCAGGAGTTTGAGGTTGCTGTGAGCTAGGCTGATGCCACGACACTCACTCTAACCTGGGCAACAAAGTGAGACTCTGTCTAAAAAAAAAAAAAATCCAATCTAGGTGTTAGCTGGTTTAATTAGCCCCTGACATCCCTCCCATACCATCCTTTAGGGCTGCCTCAGTGTAAACTCCATGTGTATATCTCTTTGATTCTGACATCTAGATATTTCCTTTTCTTTTTGCTCAGCTATGCATCAATCTTTTTTATGAATCCAGATTTTTCTAAGAGTTTTAGTGTGCAAGATTTTTCACATAAGATTGTTTAGCATCTTATAGAAACCAGGAGTCCTTCTGCAACTTTTGCCTGTCCATTTCATTGTGAGTACATAAGCATCTTGAGGATAGGTACTGTGTGTTTTGCTCTCCATAACCTGAGCCAACTGAGCTGTAAACCTTTGACAAATATTTGTTAAATAAATAAATGGCTAAGAAAAGATCTATTTTGAGAACGCAAACACTATTTATTTGATAGTTCATATTTGAGACCCCACATTTTTAAGTGTATGCATGCAAAAGAATAATGCAGGGTATATGTTAGTAATAGGGACAGAGTGTCTTGTATAGACTAAGAACTCAGCGCTCATTATTATTTCTCAGTCACTAGTTTAAAAGTGAGTTAAAGATAAAAAATGTCTTGGTACTTTACTGTATACATTTATTACTAAAGATATCCATTCTTTAATAAACTCCTTTGTCATCAGCATGTTAGTTTATTTATTTATTTATTTATTGAGGCAGAGTCTCACTCTGCTGCCCTGACTAGAGTCCCGTGGCATTGGCCTGGCTCTCAGCAACCTCAAACTCCTGGGCTCAAGCGATCCTTCTGTCTCAGCCTCCTGAGTAGCTGGGACTACAGGCATGCACCACCATGCCCGGCTAATTTTTTTTTTTTTTTTTGATAGAGACAGGCTCTCACTCTTGCTCAGGCTGGTCTGGAACTCCTGACTTCAAACGATCCGCCTGCCTCTGCCTCCCAGAGTGCTAGGATTACAGGCGTGAGCCACCATGCCTGGCCAGCATGTTAATTTAAATATTCTAATAGAGTAATTGCGTACTTCAGAATCGATGCTGTTGTAGTAACAGCCCCTGGCATGGTTTGGATACTTGGCCCCTCCAAATCTCAGGTTGAAATTTGATCCCTAGTGTTGAAACGTGGGGCCTGGTGGGAGGTGTTTGAGTCCTGAGAGCTTGGTGCCCTCCCTGTGACAATGGGTGAGTTCTGGCTTTATTCGTTCACTCCAGAGCTGGCTGTTTAAAGCCTGGCACCTCCTCCTCCCTCTCCTGCTCCTTCTCTCGCCTGGTGACTCGCCTGCTCCTCCTTTGCTTTACCCTTGGATTGGAAGCCCCCCGAAGCACTCACAAGAAGTAGATGCTGCTGCGATGCTTCCTGTACAGTCTGCAGAAACACCGGAAGCTGAATAAACTTCCGTTCTCTATAAATTACCCCAGCCTCAGGCATTTCTCTGCAGCAGTGCAAAATGAACTGAGGCAGCCCCATTTCAGAAATTTTGGTCTAAAACCTGAAATGGTTTTTACTCCTTTTCCATAATATCTCACGTCTCAATAAAACGTGAGAGTCTAACGCAGAGAGTTTGAAAGAGAGGAGCTCATTATTTTGGTGTTCATGGAATTTAATAGTCTTTGACAACAGTGACTATTACTGACTGTAGCGAAACCATAAGAGCTTCAGTGACATCGACTGTCATGGAGTCATGAGACTCCAAGAGTCATATCATGAGTCATGTTATTCTATTCTCATAAGCCCTCCTTTTCCGTCTCTCATCTCCACTTTCATTGCTATTACTTTGGTCTATGAAAACCAAGCCACAGCCTCATGGCTGTCAGATGTCTTTCCCTCTACCAGGTCTGTATCCCAGCATCCAAGCTGCAGATCGTTATCAGCTTAATCAACCTAAAATGCAGTTTTAATTATGTCTTTCCTTTGTTTGGACATTTTCAATTATTTTCCTATTTCCTAATGAAATAATTAACTTATTAATCTGCTGTTTAAAATTCTCCTTGGTTTAGATCCAACCTATTTCCTTTCCATCTTTTCTATTTCTCTTCAGCTTCTCCCTGCACTCTGGTCAAACTAAATCTCTTACTGTTTTGATTCTATTACAGATCCTCTACCCTTGCTTACATTCGTTCTTTTGTCTCGAATGCTCTTAGCTTAATCAAATGTTTCAGTGATGCTCAGCTTGGTAATGGTGGGAGCTGAATAAATACTTGTGGTATCTACCATTTATTGATTTAAGTGCAAATCCTGAACAATTTGTGATCCTTGGTCAATTTGCCTAGCATTTGAATGATACTGTGATGTCACTGAAGCTCCTATGGTTTTGTTAAATTCAATGATAGTCACTGTCACAAAAGAAGGTTAAATGCCACTAACACCAAAATAATGAGCTCTTTTTTAAAATTTTCTCTACATTAAAAAAAGCACAGGGAATTATGATTTTATGGCCATACATGTTTGCACACTCGTCTGGTTAGAGACATTGGGCTTTGTCTGTGAAAGGGCTCTTCTTATTATTATTTTTGTTTTCTGTTTACTTAATCCTTCAATTTCGGATCTTTTGTCTGTTCTCTCTCTCAGATGAGTCTTTTGTGGGAGGGACTTCAAATTCAAACTAGAAATCCCTTTAGCCTTGGTTTGGACTCTGGCAGTTTTGAGTGAACACTAAATGGTCCCAAGTGTTGAGATCAGTGCTGAAGGAAAACTGGAGAGAGGGTTTAGAGGACACTGTGAGATCAAAGAGTTCTGGGAACTAAAGTGGAGAAAAGTTGATATCCTTCAGAAGGATAAACAGGAAGAACATATCACCACTATAGCCAGAAGATGAGGTGAACGTGTTTGTGTGCTCTGTGGCCTACAGATGTATTTTATTTCAGTAGCGTGAGAAGAATTGCTAGGGAAAGTCTCTTTTACACTCTTTTTTCCTAGGGAATAATATGTGGTTTCTAGGATAGTTGGAGAACAATGGAAATACAACTACATTCAGTTTTCATTTTATTAAAAAAAACCCTGAAAATCCCCATATGCTGAATGAATGATGGAAAAGGAGACTAAAGTCTTGAATTCTGATTTTTTCCCCCTGTAATGCTATCCTAGAAGTACTGACACAATACTGACCCTTCTAATGGTAAGTGAAAATTAACATTGTCCTATATGCTAATAGCCCAAATAAAGCTCTGTGATATGCATCTAGGCTTCAAGCAAGTAAAACTTTTAACAAATGATTCAAATGCAAACTGTGGGACTCATACGGAACTCTTCAAGCTATAGTTCCCAAACATTAAGAATTATTTTGACTTTCTTAAATGCAAGTAGCTGGGCTGAAAATATTCGAGGTTGGTAATAGTATAATTCATAACAAAATTAAACAGAGCGAGATCATATGACTCTTTATAGGAAGTGTTATAGGCTGATTCTTCCCAGTTTGGGCAGCAGATTTATAGCAGTAATGGCCATGTGGGTTCCACCATTCTCCTAGAAAGAGTTCTTTAACATTTTATAAAGGCAGGAAAGGGTTTTTTTTGAGAATAACTCTATTCACACTGTCAATGATAGTTGTATTCAATTTCTTATAGAGATAGTTAAATATGTTATAAAAATTGTCAGCTATTCAGTTCATTTCTGATATGAATTTCCCTTTCCCCAGGAATTGGAGAAAACTCTTTAGCAAATGCTGCAGGGATCTCAGCTTGCATCTATGTGAGCCATGACTTTCCTAAAATACAAGAATATCTGCATAAATTTGGAAGACTACAGGGGCCAGCACAACAAGGGTAAGTTTTTCTACTAATAAAGAACTCATTCTAAGGAAAGAGAAAGCAGAAATTCAGAAGTTTGATCAAGTCAATATGTTATTCTTAGAAGGAGGCGTATTTGAAATTGTCACTGAGACTACCAATCAGACCAGCCACTCTCAATCTGAGAGCAAGGGAGCTGCAATACAAAGTGAGCAAAATCTCAAAAAGCTGCAACTTCCATGAGACATCAAGTCCTCTTGGAAGTAACAATATTGGTGACACAGGAGAGAATGTTAGCAAAAATGTTGACGATAGTTGCATTGTTTATGTGGATAGTGATGAAATGCTGGCTTCAGTGCCTTCTAGTCTCTGGATATAAGGCATCAGAGCAGAACCTTTGACTAGAAATCAGACACTGGGGTCTTGGGCTACTTAGGGTCATCAGCAGTACTCCTGTGGAGCAGTATTGTTAATGGGAAACAATGGCATAACTGCCACTCTTAACTTAGTTACAATTAGACATATTATCTTGTTTATCTAGACCAGGAGATAAGAAAATTGGTAGGTTTCCCCTTGGTAGTCAACAGAATGTTATTAGAACTCATGTGAGACACCCACTGGATATTCTTGAATGTATTCGGGAAGAAATTTTGGGGTTTACATTGCTTGAGAAGTAAGTAGAATTATAGCCTTCCCCCACCTTTTTTCTTAAATAGTTGTTTTTGTAACGTTGCTCTTGAATCTAAACTACTATGTCCCAGGAAATGTAGGTTACATATGTAGGGTCAGAAGAATGATCTCTGCTCTGCTTTACCTTGAGTTATCCAAGCTCTTCTACTCTTCTGCATATCTGTGGCAGACACTGAGATGTGCTGCTCAGAGTCCTCTTCTGAAGGACTTCTTGCTACCCAGCCATGAGGAGTGCAGTAGCTGACAGTCTCCTGCAGTTGTCTCTCTTAGGATCTGCCTCAGCCTTCAAATAGAGATTAAGTTCTTCTTAGCATGCACCTGCAGCCAATGACTGAGCAAAGAAGTGCTATAAGGTGGTACAAGCAAGGGCTTTGCTCTGGACAATCTTAGCTCTGGAGCTCCCTGCTGGGCTGGCAGAAATCTTATCAGGTTCATGTCATAGTTTAGCTGCTCCCAATCCTACTTTCTCCTCTTTCCTTTTAAGATGTTGCACCCCAATAAATCGTTTGCACTCTTAACTCGTCTTGGCATCTGCTTCCTAGAGAGTCCAACAGGAAGGGTATCCACTGTGCTCATTCCCTACAGTTCTGTGTTATGATATTCCCTGCAAGACAATATCCTTCTGCTCTAGGACCCTCATTTTAAATTATTTCTTATGCAGACAGTCAAGTTGATACTGTGAAAAGAGACTCAATTTTGGATTCAAACTGTTCTGGGTTTAAATGCCAACTCGACATTATATTAGCAATATGAACTTGATTAAGTTGTTAAATTCTATGAGCCCCAGTTTTCTCACCTTTCCAGTGTGGTCCTGAGCTAGAAACAGATGCCCCATTGGACAGAATCATAGATCCATATAATTGCCACACAACACCGTTAAACATCTTCCCTAACAGTTCCAGCGAGAGATCTCGTTTCATGCTCACTGTGGACTTCGTGGATTTACAGTTATATATACTTTGTTTCCTTTTCATTTATAAGAAGAATTTACTACCACTAGGTATAAACCACATGAAAAGATTTCTTCTTTTTCCTTTTAGAAAGAAATTTCCAGCCCTGTTAAATTTATTTGCACATTTTCCCCTTTCCCCCAGCGCCTCTCTGGTTGCACTGCGCTCACTTGCTTCCAGGGAGGTTGCTCCTGCTAAGCTAGCACCCTCCTCATTTCCCTCCAGCTGCCACCATGATTATCTACCTGGACCTCTTTAGCCATGATGAGACACGCTCTGGCATTTATAAGATCTGGGGGATTGAGGATGGGCTGTGGAGGATGGTCACCAGGACAGAGGGTGGCATTGATGAGTCACTCACTCATGGGTGGCAATGCTTCTGCTGAAGGTCCTGAGGGCTAACGTTCAGAAAGTGCAGTAGTCACTGGTGTTGATATTGTCATGTCCCATCCCATGAAGGAAACCAGCTTCACGAAAGAAGCCTCCAAGAAGTACATCAAAAATTACATGAAGGCTGGGCGTGGTGGCTCACGCCTGCAATCCTAGCTCTCTGGGAGGCCGAGGCGGGCGGATTGTTCGAGGTCAGGAGTTCGAAACCAGCCTGAGCAAGAGCGAGACCCTGTCTCTACTATAAATAGAAAGAAATTAATTGGCCAAATAATATATATAGAAAAAATTAGCCAGGCATGGTGGCCCATGCCTGTAGTCCCAGCCACTTGGGAGGCTGAGGCAGAAGGATTGCTTGAGCCCAGGAGTTTGAGGTTGCTGTGAGCTAGGCTGACGCCACGGCACTCATTCTAGCCTAGGCAACAAAGTGAGACTCTGTCTCAAAACAAAACAAAACAAAACAAAACAAACAAAAAAAAATTACATGAAGTCGATCAAACACAAACTTGAAGACAGACCAGAAAGAGTAAAAGCCTTTTATAACAAGAGCTGTAGAACAAATCAAGCACATCCTTGCTAATTTCAAAAACTACCCATTTTCTGTTGGTGAAAACATGCATCCAGATGGCATGGTGGCCCTGCAGGACTACAGTGAAGATGGTGGGACCCCACATATGACTTTCTTTAAGGATGGTTTAGACATGGAAAAATGTTAACAAATTTTGCAGTTACTTTGGATCTATCACCTATCCCATAACTGGTTGCTGCTTGGCAGCTACCCAGCACCAGGACTAAGACAAGTGGGACTGATGTCATCTCTAGCTCTTCGCTTATTTTGACTTTGATTTATTTGGAGCGGAGGCATTGTTGTTAAGAAAAAGAATGCCACGTAGGTTATCTAGAAATAAAGCACATTAAAACTCATTTGGAAGAATGTCTCTCAGTTTCATATATAGTTAACCTAAATCTATCCTGTAGTGTTCCCGGAGAACCAGGAGATTTTCACTACGAGAAAGCATGAGACTGTCTTCAGACAACTTCTACAGAGAAAACTACATCTAGGACTGGAACATAAACCAAAAGTCTTAATTCTGAGTTGAAGTGTCAACATTTGAAGTGGATCCCTATACATTTCATCGCCAACAAACAGAAATAGTTAACTCAGGAAGAGAGTACCAAAAGAATATGAAGAGTTGAAACTAATAGAGTTGAAAAAAAAGTTTTATATGTTTTCCTATCCTTTGACTAAACTTCTTTGTTATTGCTTTTTATTTATTAATGAGGAGAGGTATTAGATCTGGGCCTTTATAATTAATAGACCGTTTTTTAGACGTAGATTCTGTCCATTGTGCTATTTACTGTTTTTCAAAAGAGAGGTCCCACTCCTTTTAACTTCCTCTTTGTCTTTCAAAATAATTACTTGAAATCTTTTCCCTGGTGTTTTTCCTTAGAAACAAAAAATTGGGGGAGGGACGGAAAGTGGAGAATTGTGGAAAATGTTTTAAGGGAACTTAATGTTTTTTTTATGCTTTTTACTTTCCTTGCCAAGTTTAAGCCCACGTAGTCTTGACTAGAGACTAAATACAGGAACGATTCAGATGAATGGAACCAGATTAAAATACAGTCACATACTCCTACATTATATTTTGAGAAGGGGTCTTTTCAATGCAATAAATATGTATAATAAACACCCAGTACCACTAATGTCTTACAATTTTATGGTGTTTTACAGTTTGCCAAGGGCTTTCACTTTATCTTATTTTAATCTTGTGTAAAAATACCCAACAAGCTGAACTGTTCCTTTCAGAGTTTTCAAAGTCTTCAGCAAAACAAGACTGAAAAACATATGTAATGGCATGTAAAAACAAAAGTATTTCTTGAGATTTTAAGACAGTAGAACCCAGAGATACCAGACACCCATGGGGTAGTCCTCCCCCACTTTCTGGGTGGGTAGGAAACTCCAGGGCAGTCAGAAACACAGTGGGATACGCATAGAGGATGAGAGTGAAGTTCTAGCACTTCCCAAACTTCAGCTTCTGGTGCAGCCTCTCACCCTTTAAATTTATCAGGTATGATGCAATATTTGTCCACTTTGTCTTTCAAGTTGCAAGAGACACATATTAAGCTCACCAAGTGGTCTCCTTAAATCCCCTCTCTCATGATATTGGGTTACCATGAATTTTATCTGACTCTTCTTCTTTGGGAGAGCTTTGTTTAAAGACTTTTCTTCAAAAGTTCCCCTCAAAAATCAGCTTCTATGCATTAATTCCTGACCCTTTTCTGCTCTTGTGGGCAAGGAGACTTTAGGAATTATCTAACGAGTTTTGGGCACATAGTTTTTGCAAGGCCTGTAGGGTGTTCTGCCTCAGTGTGATGTCTGGTATCTGCTGGTCTCAGCCAAAACTTCTATTTCAAATAAAATTTTGAAAAGCAGTGTAGTAACACTATGCATTGCTGTGCAGAGAAGTAAATGCTGTGAGAACTGGTTCCCCATCAAAATCAATGACAATCACTTCACAATTCATCCCTGATACTAAATGCATGGCTTCACATATCAGAAGATCATCGCTCAACATTTTTGAGTGCCCACTTATAGATGAACTAATATGATAGAATTCAGTAAATATTCACTAATGATCTTCTAGATGCCAAGCCCAGACAAAACAAAAATATTTGAAAATAATTGAAAACTCACATTTGATATTCATAAAATGAGGGACTAAAGTAAGAGCAACACATGAAATCTTTTTTATTCTTTCTGTGACAAAGACTATTAGCCATTCCATTGTCTTCTTGGGCTCAGAGCTAGATTACATTTTCTAGCCCCATTTGCAGACATGCATGACTATGTGCCCAATTCTAACCAATGGAACATGTGTCCCTTCTGGGACAAGCTGTGTAGGCAGCTTCTGTGCCTTTTTCACACCCTCTTTTTCTCAATCATTACCTGGATGCCTTGCTCCCACCCCTAGATACTCTGATTTAATTCATATGGGGCGCAACCTCGGTATCCAAATTTTTAAAAGCTCCCAAGTGACTCTAATGTGCAGCAAATCACTACCCTAGGGGAATAGCTGGAGGAAACCTGGGGTCTTGAGTCACCACATGGAAGAAAGCCATCTGTTCATCAGGACCATGACTCTTGAACTATAACATAAATAACAAATGAATTTTTGGAGTCTCTTTGAGAAAGCATTGTCCTAATTCATATACTTAATAAATTAGCAAAACATACAAGAAAAAAAATCATAATGCTCAAGGTTCTAAGTAGGTAACTCATGTGTACTTATTTATATTGCTTTTGCTTCTGAAAAGTTATATTAAAATATTATATAGGAAATAAAGACATTTCTACCATTTAAATCCGTAAGTCTATTCTTAATAATGTATCAAAATAAAGTAATTCAACAGAAAAAAGTAGATGAATATAAAAGATCTCTATGTGGGCTTGTTGAAAATAGAAAAAAAAAAAAGAGTAAACAATCTCAATGTTCCAAATGTTCACCTGCTGCCTGGCTTTCTATTGATTTTAGAATAAAATCCAAGATCTTTATTCTGACCAAGGCCTGTTCTGCCTTATCTTGCCTTACTTTTCTTTTCTTTTTTTTTTTTTTTAATGGGCACAGCTGCATGGAAACTTTTCTTGCACTAACTGTATTTTAGCCACTGGCCTTTCTGTTGGTGCCTTGAAGACATGCAGCTCCTTCTACCACAGGCCTTTCTTTGCACATGTTCTTTGGCTTAGCGCACAAGTGTCTTCCCTAAACACAAGTGTCTTCCCTCTTTCCCTTCATGTGGCTTGCTCCTTCTCATCTTCCAAGCTGCAGCTGCAATGTCATTTCCATGGGAAACCTCTTTGATTAGGTCTGGTCATGCAATAATACACTCTCATCACACTCTACTATCCACTTTCCCCTTACAGTATTTTTCACAACTTAATTAAGAAAGTGTTTGTTATTATTTGTTTAATGATTTTCTTTCTTATTGGGCTAAGGCTTTAGAAAGACAAGCAGCCTTTCTATCTTGTTTGGTGCTGTTTTCTCCTACTACCTGTGAGGCACAGAGCGGACAGTCAATAAATATTTGGGGAAAGAATAACTTAATCCAAGTCCTACTACCCTTTGTTTTAAGACACAAATGCGTTGCAAAGTTTTCTTGTGAAGTTTGTGGCTGGTGAAATCAAGAACATGAACCTGTTGATTTTCACTACTTCATTTTCACCAAGATCTAATGAACTGTACTTTCTCTGGCTTAAGACCAGTAACTGTTTTCCCAAATGAATCATTAGAAAAGGAAATGCACTCTTGAAATGGTTTGTATTTGCAATAGAATAAAAAAAATTGTTATTACGTGACTGAACCAGTGTAATCTTTAGTGCTTATCTAAATTTATTAAATGCCCTCAGGATCTGTTTCCCAGATTAGCCCCTGTGATCTGCTGCTATTCCAGGAACAACATCATGTTCTTTTTCTTTTTTTATTTTGACTTTAGCCTTATGTCCTTTTATAGCATTTCCTAAGGAAGTTTATCTGTATTCACATCCTTAATAGAAACTTTTGAATGTTTAGTATTAAATGCAGGTGTATGAGCCTATATTTCCAGACTTATATGATGCATAATAAAGGGGATATAGGTGTTACTTAAGTTTTTTTGTTTGTATAAATACTATGAGTATCTTTCATTCCCACAAACTGTCATTTTTGGGGAAACCACTTGCTGGTTTCTATTGCTCTGTTCACGTAGCTATAGCATGATTCAGAACTAAGTTCGTTGCTGTAAAAACACTTGTGTCTGGCTCAGAATCCCACTGGGCTCACACCTACCACCGTCCTCATTGGTATTCCTCCAGGAACACAGCTCCTTGCTCTTAGCCTCCACGGTTCTCCTCACTAGATTCTCTGCTCTCACGCTAAAGAGTTCAGGGCAGGACAATATCAAGTTTTCCATGAAAGTTGCTGTGGGTTAGCGGGAGCCAGGGTATAGTCAGGAGGTGACAGAGTCTACTTGTTGGATAAGAGCCCACTGGCTGGGTAAGCTCTGCTTTGTGCTTAGAGAATGAGTAGCAGCCACTAAGACTGCTGCCTTCTAGGCTGTCTTGATTCGGCGAGGAGTCTGCTGGCTGGAACTGGAGCCCGTGGTAAGTAGGGGAAACACTGCAAAAGTCACATTGAAGGAGGTGCTACGACAGCAGCTACAGAAAGAAAGGTCTGTAGCATCAGTTTAATACTACAGCTAGGTGTGGCAGACACTGGTAGATGCAGAGTTGGGTGACACAAACAATGAGGTGCTTGGGAGGAGCATTGAAAGAGGACAGAATTGAGGGAGGGAAAAGCAGAAAAGAGACCATTTGGACAGTTGGATGAGCAAAAGTAAGGATACAGAGGTGGTTTGAGCAGGGGTGTGCCAGGGCTGTGAGTGGTACAGTTCTGTTGGAATATAAAGGGTCAATGAGGGCGAAACATGCTTTGTGTTTTATGGGGACTTTAAATGACAGGGTGACAACATCAGTCAGTCATGAGAGGTTTGTGAGTGCCCTAGAGCTATAATTGGAAATGCATTCTAGGAAGGTTAATATGACATGCATGTGTCAGATGGCTCAGGGGATGAGAGAGCTATTAAAAAGTTGATACAATAACTAATAAGAATCTAAGGGAGAAGGCAGGTGGAAAGAAAGGAAAGGAAGAGGGGGAGGCAAGTCGTTGCTGAGGATAACATAAATGATTTAATAACTGCATGAGGATGGAGGGGGAAGAGTAAGAGAAAATGAGTGGTGTGTTCTAGACAAACTCCAGGCAAGACTCTAAGCCTGCAGCTCCAGTGCAAATACACAGGGAAGCTGGAGGTGGAACTAGCCTAGGAGCAGTGAAAGAGGCAGAGGGAAAAAGAAAGAATAGACTATGGGTACTTTAAATTTTTATTATGTCTCCAGGGCATGTTAATATTACTTATTTTATTTCAGAAAAAAAGTTTAGATTTCACCAAAGTTCTAAAGATATGGAGCAATGTTTCTTGACCAGTATCAGTATTTTCAGTTTCCCTTAGTGCCCTCCAAAATTGTGTTTAATCCTTATTACAAGTGTAAAGCAAACATATTGTAATTGCCTGTTTACTTATTTCTGTTCTGTAATGTCCTCTGTACTCTTCAAGGCCAGCAGCAGGCATGATTCTAACCACATCCCCCGGCCTTGAGTTGATGGTGGGGGTGGGGAGGAATATCATTATCTGTCTTTTTATTAGTTTCTTCACCAACATCACAGGGATTATTCCAGGGGTCCTCAAACTTTTTAAACAGGGGGCCAGTTCACTGTCCCTCAGATAGTTGGAGGACCGTTGGAGAGTGTGGCGCACATTCCACACATGCGCACTGTGGGCCTGGGATGAGTTGGCTGCTCAGCAGGACAGGCAGCGGTGGCAAAAACACCCGGTGGGCCGGATAAATGTCCTCGGCGGCAGGCCGCATGTGGCCTGTGGTTCGTAGTTTGAGGACGCCTGGATTATTCAATACTTAGTTTATAGGACAGGAGTGAGGTTGGGTAAGATGCTTTTCCTGGTGTCTGGCACACAGTAATTGCTCAAATTACAGGTCGTTATTGTTACTTTTCATGAACAGAGTACTGAATCCTTGTGCCTTCCAGATAGGCTCATAAAGACAAGAAGCTTTTCTACTCTTCCCTTTTGGATCCTTCTGCAACCAATGATCTGTATAACTGTCATTTCCCAACACTGTCAATTTTTACCTAACTTATAAGGGTGGTGGCTTCCACGGTCTCCTTCACAGAGTCTGGACAAAGAAAAAGCAGAAACAATCTGTTGAAGGAAGAGAGGAACTACTCACTTGCATGGTGAAAAGCTTAGATTTGACTATTTAAACAGTGATTTCACTAGAGCATGGCTATTTGAGTAAGGGTAAGTTAAATTACATTTGCCTTGGCCCAAGAGCTATATTTGGCACTATGACTCAGCAACATTACCTGTATGTAAAAGTATTTCTGGAAGTTATCCTGGTAAACAATCAGCTATGAGGCCTTTATACCACCATGTTTCTAAATTGAGGTATGTGCAGCAAATACTTGCCAAAATGGAGTGATCCTGAAGTATATTGCTGGTGCACTGATTTTCCTTAAAGATATAGGAAGATAAACTTTTTTTTTCCATAAAGGCAACTTGGATGTATTATTTAGTCATTCAAAAAATATTTGTTGCATTCAAGCAGAATGGCAGATGCTGCAAAAATCTAATCTGGAAAAGGGATATGACTCTTTAGTGGAGGTGGTGGGGTTATAAGGCAACGCATAAAATTTGTATACATTTTTAAATTGAAACACAAGATGATAAAAAATGTCCTCTCTGGGCCTGGCACAGTGGCTCATGTCCATAATCCTAGCACTCTGGGATCCTTGGAGGTGAGAGGATCTTTGGGGTCAGGAGTTCAAGACCAGTCTGAGCAAGACCCTGTCTCTACTAAAAATAGAAAGAAAATTAACCGAGCAACCAAAAATATGAAAAACTAGCTGGGTGTGGTGACGCATACCTATAGTCCCAAATGAGCTGGAAAGGCTTAGGAAGGAGGATAGCTTGAGCCCAGGAGTTTGAGGTTGCTGTGAGCTAGGCTGACGCCACGGCACTCTAGCCTGGGCAACAGGGCAAGAGTCTGTCTCAAAAAAAACAAAAAAAAAACTTTCCTCTCTGAGATAATGCAGTGGCATGGACTCCAGGCATCTCCCTACACTAGGCTCAGGGCCTGTGAGGAATGAGGGGCCAGGACTGCTGGTGTCTGTGATGGAAATGTGGACTGCAGGGGACCTCCTGCTTACCTTTTCCCTGCAGTGGAGAATCTGTCTTGGCTCAGAGCCCATCTGGCTGGAAGCCTTACTCCCCTCTCTATGCTGCCATCTGGAGTTTCCATGCTTCAGAGGGTCTTTGTCACCTCCTTGCTGAATTCCAGTGTCCTCCTTTAGATGCTCTATTGGACAAGTGGTTATCTGTTTGTTGTTTTGCCTCTTGTTTGTGAAGGAGGTGAGTGTCGGTTGCCTCTAGTCAGCCATCTTGACGCCATCTCTTGACTTTCTCTTTGTTATGAGTTTGAATAGAAAGTTGAAAGGAGCTGGAGATATATATATATATATATATGTATTTTTTTTTTTTTTGAGTCAGAGTCTCACTCTATTGCCCAGGCTAGAGTGCCAGGGCGTCAGCCTAGCTCACAGCAACCTCAAACTCTTGGGCTCCGGTGATCCTCCTGCCTCAGCCTCCTGAGTAGCTGGGACTACAGGCATGCACCACTATGCTCAGCTAATTTTTTTTTCTATATATATATTTTAGTTGGCCAATTAACTTCTTTCTATTTTTTTAGTAGAGACAGGATCTCACTCTTGCTTAGGCTTGTTTTAAACTCCTGACCTTGAGCCATCCACCCGCCTCAGCCTCCCAGAGTGCTAGAATTACAGACATGAGCCACCGTTCCGGCAAGGAGAAATATCTTTTCATCCTTCTGCCCCTCCTTCACCCTGAAATTAATGCCTTGTTAAAATATACAGACAACTAGTAATGGCCATAAAACACCCTTTTAAAAAATTATGTAAACTCCATAAAACATATACTGTGTAGACAAGTATATACACGTGTGGAGTTTTAGATACACCTAGAAAAATCTAGAAAAGTTTTAAAATTAGACATTTAAATACGGGCTCTAAAACTGGGGCAAATTTGATATACCATATGTCTTGGTCCAATTGTGCTGCTATAACAAAATATCACAGACTAATTATAAATGATAGAAATTTATTTCTCACAGTTTTGCACACTGGGAAGTCTAAGATCAAGTTGTGGGCAGTTTTGGTGTCTGGTGAGGGCTGTTCTCTCTTCTTACAAGATGACTCCCATGGCTCCCATGACTTCCAGGGTTTGTAGTGGAAGCACTAAAAGGGCCTAAGCCAGCTGACTGTAACTCTTTTATAAGTGACGAGTCCAGTCATGAAGGTGGAACACCAAAAGCAATCACTTCCCAAAAGTCCCCACCTCTTAATACCCCTAAGATGGAGATTAAGTTTCAACATGAGTTTGAAGAGAATACATTTGAATCATGGCATTATAAAACATCAATGAAAAATTACTTCTAGAATTTTGCCTACCAAATTCTTAAAAATTTAAGCATATTAAAGAGAAGGTGAATTTTAATGAAAATAACTAATTATAGATTTCACCAAGGAAAAGTAATTATATGACTTTTAGTTAATACTAAGTAGTTTAATGTAATATAAAACATCTGGATGTCTGGTTAAAGGATTATGTGAGAAATATTGATAACCAGCATATTAATTATTAATAAGCTTCATTTTAAATGTCTAATGTACTTTACTTTTTTAAGTCATGAATTAACACTCTTGAAATGCTAACAATATTAATCCAATGAGCTATTGTCATAAATACTACACATGAAAATAATCTAATCAAAATTATTACTATGCCTAAGTAAAATAATTTGACTATTTTCGGTTTGAATAAATAAAAACTTATAGTTTCCTGAAGTATTTCATTTAACTGGCAAAAATATGAATTACTGTGTGAATATTTAGTTTTTCCAGAAATCAATGTCTGTACTAAATTTGAATACTGTTGGAGCCAGCCTAGCCTCTTTTGTCTTACAAATAAGAACTTAGAATTCTTGTTCTATTCTCCATCTATATTACTTTTAATACTTAATATTATTTGTGTAAATGGTTCCCCTACTTCTCTTTTCTTCTGTTTTACCAAGTCAATATTGAACTTGCACCAAGAAATAAACAGCATTTCTAGATTTGCCAGGGCCAGTTCAAAGAAACCAGGGCTCATGAAGTTATCATCACAGAGATTTCTCGAATGAAAAGGCATTGTTGTGAAAATACTCTAGATAAGAATATTAGTGGGCATGTAGATGCTGTTGCTTCCTTATGCCTCTTTAATTGTTTACAGAGATGCATCTGAACTTTGGTGATCAGTATGGCCCATCTGAAATGAAGAACCCTCCAGTTTGAAGGAGGTTTATATTCCAAAGCTTATATGTAATTAGGCCCAGGGAGGGCTCTTTAGAGCCATGCAAGGCAGTTCCTTGCTGTATGACAGGGACACTGCATTCTATTCCTTTCTGCATCACTTACCCTATAGTAACACCATTGCAAAATAAGGGTAACAAAGGACAATTGTGGGGAAATCTCAGATTCCATCCAACACATATTCATTGATTACCTGTTGTTTTCCACATAATGTAATAGATATTGAAGTGACAGAGTTGAAGAAGACATACTTTCAGCTTTCAAAAAGTTCAAAACTTTGTGGGAAGACAGACATATAGATAAATGTGATGCAATGTGTAGTTCAATAAAAGACATAACCACCAGAAATCATGGTAGCATAAAGAATGTAACTGCTAACCCATTTGCAATAGCTGGACAAGGAATTGGAAAACACTTCAGACAAGTGGAGCAAAAGCATGAGCAAGGACTTAGAAGACATAGAAATATGATTTATTTGCAGATACTGGGCATTCGGTGTGCCTAGAATATAAGGTGGCTAGATCATATGAAAAATATGACAGGAAAAAATTAGAGTTAAAATTAAAGCACTGGGCGTTTACTGAGTAGGTCCTTCTTTCTCAAAATTTAATAGTACTAACAATCACCTAGGTTGCTTCTAAAAATATACTGATATTTGGTTGGAGCCCCTTTTCTCCTGATTCAGTAGGTTTGGACAGAATTGGGCCCATTTGGGACAAAGAAGGAGACAGATTCTGCTATTTCTGGTGCAGGTTGTTGATGGACCACACTTTGAAGGATCTGGGAGGAGTGATGTGATCAAATTTGTGTGTATGCAGATAACTCTGTAAGTCTTATGAAGGAAAGTTGAAGGATGACAGTTCAGCCCCAGAAATACCCTTTTGGAGGTGTCAACAGAAAAAAAAGCCAAACTTCGTAAAATAATTTTAAAGAGATTTATTTTGAGCCAAATTTGAGGACCATGACCCGGAGCCACTGCCAAGAGGCCTTGGGCAAGTGGACTTGATGTGACTGGGTTATAGTTTGGTTTTTATATGTTTCAGGGAGACAGGGGTTGGTTACAGGTAAAGTCATAAATCAATATGTGGGAGGCATACATTGGTTTGGCCCCCAAAAAGTGGGACATCTTGAAGGGGGGGGTGCTTACAGGTTATAGGTGGGTTTAAAGATTTTTTGGATTGTAATTGGTCAAAGACATGAAGCTTTGTCTAAAGGCTTGGAATGTTTTAACAAAAGGAGCTGTTATCAGAGATAAGCCATCAGACATAGATTTGTTGTGTAAATTGAGGAACTGCAGGTTTGTCTTGCATACCCTTAGGCCTGTTAATGGGTAGTAAAGGAAGTCTCCAAGAAGGGAGGGGGCCATGATAAGGCATGTCTGACCTCCTTCCTCTTGGCAGACAATTTAATTTTAGGATATTCCTTTGGCCACGAGGGGCTCTAGTTAGTCAGTCGGTGAGGGTTGAGCCTTAAAATTTTACTTTAGTTTACAGAGGTATCAAAATAGTCTCAACAAGAGACAACAGGAGCCTGAATTAAGGCAGTAGCTATGTGAACGGGGAAGAAGAGAGAAGCGATAGGTATATCTGATAGGTCTTCACGATCAGTTGAGTGTGGTGCTGGAGAACTGATTCTGAGGTGACTAAACTGTGTGACTACAGAGTGAGTGGCAGCAGGAAGAGAGATAAGAAGTCAGAGTAGTTTGGAGTGGGTGGGAACAATAAGTTTAATTATAGACATAGAGAGTTTAAGGTATGGTATTAGCACAGTTTTCTTCCACCACAGATAGCATAGTCCATCCCTTTCTGGTTAGCTTAAGAAAAATGAGGAATCCACAGGGATCCTGGGACAACAGAAGGAATCTCAGGAGAGATATGCTGTTTACCTAGATTCAGGGACCATAATTCCATCCAGACTCTGTCCTATCTCTATTCTTGGCTTTCTGTAGTTCTTCCTTTTCTATTTCTCCCTGTCAGATTCAGTCACCTAGGGAAAAACTGAGCTCTAGTCTCTCTCTCTCATTCTCTCTTTCAGTTAAATTTCAAAATATTAAGGAAAGATCCCAATTGGTCTAGCTTTGGCCATATACCGATTACATGTCAAATGAGCTGTGTTTAGGAGTTTGGGATCACAAGCTAACACTGTAGCTCCTACAGAAGTCATGTGGACCAAGAGAGGGGAAAATTCCTAGGACAAAGATGTGGGGCAGATAATAATGTTGTATTTACCAAAGGTACCTATAGGACATCCGTTTAGGGAAGTCAAAGTTGAGAGAAGAATAACCAAGGGAAATATTATTTGTTGAGTGCCTTCTGTAGGGAAAACATATGGCAAACATTCTACCTGGTACACAGCTCATTAAGTCATTTCAACAAAAATCTTAGGTAGGTGTGACATTATCATGCACTCTCTGTCAGCTGAAGAAATTGAGTCTCTGAGAGTAGGTAGTGCAAAAACTTTCAGGAGAGTCCATACTTTTTACCATTTCAACCACACTAGCTAAATCCATGGCAGTGAATAAGTTCTCTCCTAGAAAGTGTACAAGGTGATAGAAGAAGAGAGTCTAGAGTGGAACCCACATGCAAGGAGTAAGCACTAAAAGAGGAGTCACAGAAGGGAACTAAAAAGAGGAAAACTATTACAATGGAAGAAAAGTTTGATGTGTTAAAACTAAGGGAAGCAAAGCTTTCAAAAAGAAAGACTTAAACAAGGGTATCAAAGTGGTGGAGAGAAGCCAGGACAAAAGAGTCGGCAGCATTTGGCAATTAAGGAAGCGCCTGGTACAGTTACACTGTCCCGCTATGACTGTGATAGTTTAGGAACTCACCATCCCTCACCTGGACTACTATAAAAGTCTCCTGCTTTGTGTCCCTGCCTCCATTCTCATCTCTACCAATCCATCTTCCACATTGACTGCAGAGTGATCTTTTAAAAGCAGGGATCTGACCATAGTACCTCACGTTTGCTTAGAAAACCCGAGAAGAAGCTCTGCATTGTTTATCTAGCAATGTATCACCATCACAAACCAGTCTCTAGCAATCCTTCTAGTTCATTATGCCTTTATTTATGCCTCATTACACTACTTAAAGTTCTCCAAGCATACAAGTTTCTTTCAGCTTCTGTGCTTTGGCACATGCTGCTCTTTCTGCTTGGGAGACTTGTTGAGCCTCCTTCTCCAACTTTGGCCACTGGTGGAAAGATTCTGTATCTCAGTTGTGGTGGTAGGTACATGGCTGTATACATTTGCAAAAACTCATAGAACTGTTAACGTTAAAAAATTAGATTTTACTTTATATAAATTTTACCTAAATAAACTTTTTAAAAGGATGTCTGGATAATCTCCAATATTTGGCAATTAAAACATTTCTAAATAACCAATGCATCAAAGAAAAACTTCCAAGAAAATTGGTAAATATAAAGTCAATGAAACCAAAAATTTTTTTAAGCTAAGTAAAATAGATATATCTTTAGCTAAACTGATCAATAAAAAATGGGAGAAAATGTAAATTATCGATATTAGGAATGAAAGAAGGGATATATTAATAAAAATACTACAGATATCAAAAGGATACTAAGGAGTATGAACAACTTTATGCTAAGACATTCAATAAATTAGCATAAACATAAAAATTCTTTAAAAACTACAGATTATCTAAACTGACAAAAGAAGAAATAGAAAATCTGAGTACCACTGTATCCAGTAAAGAAATTAAGTTCTTAAGTAAAAACCATTCTACAAGGAGAACTCCAGTCCCACAAGACTTTGACTTCGAATTCTACCAAAAATTTAAAGAAAAAATAATAATTTTACAAAATTCTTTCAGAAAACAGGGGAGGAATAAATATTTAGAATTCATTTTATGAGGCCAGCAGAATCTTGACATCAGAACTGAATGAAGATATTGCCAAAATACACAAACAAACAAACAAACAAAAACAACCTCCAAACTCCCAAAAAACAAAACAAAAAACAAACAAACAAACAAACAAAAAACAAGAAAGAAAAGAAAAAGAAAACGAATTGCCTCATTAAGATAGATGCAAACATTTCTAAATATGATTTGAATAAACAGAATCTGGGAATATATAAAAGGAAGATGATACCATGGCCAGGGAGAATTTATCCATGGTATGTAAGGTTGATTTATACTCAAAAAATTAAAAAACTCATTTTGACCTATTAACAGAATAAAGGTGAAAAAGCATATGATGCACACAATAGATGCAGGGAAAAAAACATTTTTTCAACATAAAAATGTTGAAAAATGATAAAATTCAACAACTGTTTATAATAAACTCTTTCACCAAACTATGAATAGTAGGTAATGTCCCTGATCTAATAAAAAGTAATCTATAAAAATCCTACACATAATATCTTACTTAATAGCGAAAGAACAAATCTCTTCACTATTTGGATTGAGAACAAGCCAATGATGTCCACTCTCATTATTCCTATTGAACATCATACTGGAGGAGCTAGCTAGAGTAATAAGATAAGAAAAAAAAAATAGGGTAACGACAGAGAAGAAGTAAAGTTGTCTTTATTTGTAGATGATATTGTCATGAACATAGAAAATCTTAACGAATGTACAAAAGTCCTAGAACTTATAAGTGAATTTAGCAGTGTTGCAAGATACAAAACATGTTTATATACTAGTAATTAACAATTATAAAATGATATTTAAAAATACTGTTTATAGTACTATCAAAATCACGAAATATGTTGGGATAGATCTAATGAACAACTGTGTATGCACAATTATACACCAAAAAGTTCAAAATATGGCTGCAATATAAAGGAAGACCTAGCTAAAAAGAGTGACAGGTTTTGTTCATGGGGATTGGAACACTTAATGCTGTTAAGATGCAAATTCTCCCCAAATTGATATATAGATTCAACACAATCATAATCTCAGTGGAATTTTGTAGAAATTGATGAGCTAATCTTAAAATTTATATAGATATGAAAAGTCCATTGAGTTATTCGATCTTCAAAATGATGAAGAAGTAGTTTTGTTTCCTTTGGATATATAACCAGAAGTTGGATTGCAGGATAATGTGGTAATTCTAATTTTAATTTTTTGAGGACTCTCCACACTGTTTTATGTAATGGCTGTACCAATATACATTTCTACTAACAGCACTCAAGGGTTCCCTTTTCTCCACATACTCACCAACATTTATTAACTTTTATTGTTTCTATAATAGAAACCCTAACAGATGTGAGGTGATATCTCACTGTGGCTTTGATTGATTGCATTTCCTGATGATTAGTGATGTTGAAAACTTTTTCATGTACCTGTTGGCCATTGTAGATCTTCTTTGGAAAAATGTCTACTCAGGTCCTTGGAATATTTGGCTTATTATGATATGGAGTTCTATGAGTTCCTTAATATTTTAGGTATTAACCCATTATCATATGTATGGTTTGCAAATACTTTCTCCCATTCTGTAGGTTGCCTTTTCATTGTGTTGATTGCTTCCTTTTTTGTGCAAAGCTTTTTAGTTTGGTGAGGCCCTACTCATTTATTTTTGGTTTTGTTGCCTGTACTTTTGGTGTCAAATCTGAGGAATCATTTCTAAGATCAATGTCAAAAACTTCCTCCTCTATTTTCTTCAAGCATATTTATAATTTTAGATTTGGCATTTAGTTTTTGATCCATTTGAGTTTATTTGTGTGCATGGTGTAAGAGAAGAGTCCAATGTCATTCTTTTGCATGTGAATATCCAGTTGTTCCAACACCATTTGTTGAAGACACTATCCTTTCCTCATTGTGTGATCTTGACATCCTTGTTGAAGATTAGTTGACTGTATATGCATGGTTTATTTCTGGGTTCTCTCTTCTATTCCACTGGTTTATGTGTCTGTCTTTATGCCAGTGACATACTGTTTTGATTACTGTAACTTTGTAATATATTTTGAAATCAAGAAGTGTGATGCCTCCAGCTTTGTTCTTCTTTCTCAAGATTGCTTTGGCTATTTGGGATCTATTGTGGTTCTATATGATTTTTATGATTGTTTTTTCTATTTCTGTAAATTATGCCATTGATATTTTGATTAGAGTTACATTGAATCCATAGATTGCTTTGGGTAGTTTGGAGAGTTTAACAATATTTCTTCCTCTGATCCATGAACATTGAATTACTTTTCATCTATTCATGTCTTAAATTTCTTTCTTGCTTTTTTATTGATACATAATAATTATCACATTTATGGGCTACATGTGATATTTTGATAAATAATACAATGTATAATGATCAAATCAGGGTAATTAGGATTATAAGATCTATCACCCCAAACTTTTATCATTTCTTTGTGTTGGGAACATTTCAAATAATCTGTTTTAGCTATTTTTAAATATATAATAAATTATTGTTAACCATACTCACTCTACTGTACTATCAAACACTTGAACTTATTCCTTTTATCTAACTATATTTGTGTACTCATTAACCAATCTCTCTTCATCCCCCCCACCCCACCCTTCCTAGCCTATGATAACCATCATTCTACTCTCTTTCTTCATGAGATCAACTTTTTTACCTCTCACATATGAGTGAGAACATATTATATTTGTCTTTCTGAACCTGGATTATTTTACTTAACATAATGACCTCCAGTTCTATCCATAGTGCTGGAAATGTATGTATTCAATTTCTTTCATCAATGTCTTATAGTTTGTGATATACAGACATTTCAATTTTTGATTAAATTTATTCATTAGTATTTTGATGAACTGAAATAGTATTACTTTCTTAATTTCTCTTTTAGATAGATTGTTGTTAGTATATCAACCACAATTGATTTTTGTGTGTTGATTTATACCCTACAACTTTCCTGAACTTGTTTATTAGTTCTAACATTTTTTGATGCAGTTTTTAGAGTTTTCTACATATAAGTTCATATCATTTTCAAATTATAATTATTCCTTTCTAATTTTGATGCTTTTTATTTCTTGTTCTTGCCTAATTGCTCTGGATAGGACATCCAGTACCATGTTGAATAAAGGGATGAGAGTAGGCATCTTTGTCCTCTTCTTGACATTGAAGTGCTTTCAGCTTTCATGTTGAGTAGATGTTAGCCATAGGGTGGCCATCTATGGCCTTTATTATGTTGAGGTATATTTCTTCTATTCTTAATTTGTCTAGAGTTTTTATCATGAAAGAATGTTGACTTTTTCAGCATCCTTTTCTTCATCTGTTGGAATGATAATGTGATTTTCACCATTCATTCTGTTAATATGGTGTTTCACACTTATCGATTTTGTATCTTAAACCATCCTTGCATTTCTGAAATAAGTCATGGTATAGGATCCTTTGAATGTGTTGTTGTATTTGATTTGCTAGTATTTTATTGAAGCTTTTTATATTTATGTTCAGCAGAGATACTGTGATTTTCTTTCCTTGTAGTTATCTTATTTGGCTTTGGCATCAAGGTAATTTAGGGCTCATAAAATGAATTTGAAACCATTCCTTTCTCTTCAGTCTTTTTGGAAGAGTTTGAGAATTGATAATAATTTTCCTTTGAAAAATTCCCTAAGCAGTCATCTAGTATTGGGCTTTTCTTTGTTGAGAGAATTTTGATTGCTGATTCAATCTCCTTGTTAGTTTTAACCCTGTTCAGATTTTCCATTTCTTCATGATTCAATCTTGGTAAGTTTTGTGTTTCTAGGAATTTATCCTTTTTTAAGATATCCAATTTATTGGGAAATTGCACGATAGTAATCTGTCACAATTCTTTATATTTCTGTGGTGTCAGTAATAATATCTTCTCTTTCATTTCTGTTTTCATTTATTTGAGTCTTCTCTTTTTTCAGTATAACTAAGAGTTTTTCAATTGTGTTTATCTTCTCAAAAAACGAGCTCTTAGTTTTGTTGATCTTTTTAATTGTTTTTCTTGTTTCTATTTAACTTAGTTCTTTTTCGATTTTTGCTTTTTCTTTCCTTCTGATAAATTGGGCTTACTTTGTTCTTCTTTTCCTTGAGGTGTAAATTAGGCTGCTTATTTGAAGTCTTTCTTTTCTCTTAATGTAGGTATTTATTGCTATAAACATGTTTCTCAGTACTGCTTTTGTCACATCACATAAATTTTGGTATGTTGGGTTTCCATTTTCACTTGTCTCAATGTATTTTTCAAATTTCCCTTTTGATTTCTTCTTTGACTCATTGATTGTCAAATTCAGGAATGTGTTGTTTAATTTCCACGTATTTGTGCTTTTTCAAGATTTCTCCAGTCATTCATTTCTAGTTTCATACCATTATGACTGGAAAGATATGTGAGATGATTTCGATCTTCTTAAATTTATTAATACTTATTTTGTGACCTAACATTCACAATTGATAAAAAATTAATGATAAAATACAAATAAACTATAAGTATTTGAGAAGGCAAAGGAAGTGTGTCATTGCAGATAAAATCATGTTTTCCGGAATTCAAGGTAACATCATGAAATAATACTGGGATTTTTGAGAAAGCTTAATAAAGTGCCTAGCTATAAGATAAATATATAATTTCTTAGACAAAATAAACAAATAGTGCATTTTTAATAGCAGTACAAAATAGGAAAACAAAAACACAAAATTTGTATGATCAATCTTACAAGAAATGTACAGACCTATATAAATTTAATACTAAGATAAAAAGAAGATTGAAATAAATGGGAAAACATGCTTCTTTTTAACTTAAAAGACAGAGCACTAAAAATATGACATTTCTTTAAAAATTACTTCCTAGATTTAATGAACTTCCAATAAAATCCCTAAAAGACACAAGCTAAGAAAATTTTGAAAAGAGTGAAAAGGCACTGGCACCACCAGGATTAAAATATAATTTAAACTATAAGAATCAAATCAGTCTAATCATAGTAATAGCAAAAAAAAAAAAAAAAAAGAGGAAAAACAGATCAATTGAACAGAATAGGTAGCCTAGAAACAGTTGTTATTATAAAATAATTATATGTATATGAAAAAGAAGGCATTATACAGCAAGGCAGAAGAAAATGTTCAGTAAATGGTCTTGGTGTAATGAATAAAATATTAATTTAGACTCTCATCCCATGGCATATGATAAAATAAATTCCAGGATAACATTTTTAAAAAAGCCTTTAAACAGATATAAATGAAGATTAACATTAATTAACTAAAGCATTGGAATACATGACAGTGGTAAAAAGCAACAAATTTGCCTACTTAAACATTCCCTTAGAAGGAAGTACCATGAAGGCAGGAGGTCTGGTTCATCGCTAGTGTCTATGTCTAGTACATGGTGTGTGTTCTACTAAATCTTCATGGAATAAAGGAAAACAACTGTTTTTATTTTTTTTTGAAAAGCCACATCACTACCATTTTTTCAAATGACAAATTGGAAAAAACATTTGTTACGTACATGAAGCATGATTAGTATCCTTACCTTATTAAAAGTTTATACAAATGATAAGAAACTTCATTAAGACTCATTAGATGGACAAGTATGTGAATGAACTGTCACAAAAGAGGAGATACAAACATTGATGAACATCGGGAATTGTGCCGCATGTTAATAACAAAGAATTACATATTATCGGGCAAATTATGAGATTTTTAAAAAATAAAAAATAAGAACATCCAATGCTGGTTTGAATGTAAGGATAACAGGTCATCTCATACAGCTTGTGGGGTTAATACAAAGTATTTAGAAGGATGATTTTGCATTCTTTATTGACCGCCTTAAAGATATTCACCACTTTTGATCCTGTAATTCCTTTTCAGAGAATGTATATTAGAGAAATTACCTGTTCGAAAGAAACAAATTTATGCAAAAAAGTTCATCATAGGATCACAGGTGCTAGTGAAAATTTGAGAACTAACTACATGTCCAACAATGGTAAAATAAGTGTTAAAATACTGTATGGTCACACGGTGGAATATTATGCAACCATTTAAATTATTTCCATAAAGATTTTTAAATACCATTGGAAAATCAATTATTTTAAAAGATATTGTAAGGAGATGATTATGTTGTGATGCCAACAATAAAAATATGCACAGAAAAAAGAGGATAATGATAGCATTATTTATCAGCATATACTCAAGGGGCAGGGACACTCTCTCTCTCTCCCTCACAATCCTAGCACTCTGGGAGGCCGAGGCGGGCGGATTGCTCGAGGTCAGGAGTTTGAAACCAGCCTGAGCGAGATCCCCCTTTCTACTAAAAATAGAAAGAAATTAATTGACCAACTAAAAATATATATACAAAAAATTAGCTGGGCATGGTGGTGCATGCCTGTAGTCCCAGCTACTGGGGGTGGGGGTGGGGGGGTGCTGAGGCAGGAGGATTGCTTGAGCTCAGGAGTTTGAGGTTGCTGTGAGCTAGGCTGATGCCACGACACTCACTCTAGCCTGGGCAACAAAAGTGAGACTCTGTCTCAAAGAAAAAAAAAGAAAAGAAAAGCCTATGATCTATATACCTTTATTTGTCCCAGAGGAGAAAACTGATACAGGAGGGGGGAGGGGAGGGGGAAGGGAGGAGGGGGAGGGGGAGGGGAGGGGAGGGGGAGGGGGAGGGGGAGGGGAGGGGAGGGGGAGGGGAGGGGAGGGGGAGGGGGAGGGGAGGGGAGGGGGAGGGGGAGGGGAGGGGAGGGGAGGGGAGGAGAAAATTGATACAGGAGAGGGGAGGGGGAGGGGAGGGGGAGGGGGAGGGGAGGGGGAGGGGGAGGGGAGGGGGAGGGGAGGGGAGGGGAGGGGAGGGGAGGGGAGGGGAGGGGAGGGGGAGGGGGAAGGGGTTTCAAAATCACTGAGCTGAGGAACAGGATTTGATATCAAGCAGGATGGCTCCCTCATCCCTCTTAATCAATGCACCATACTACCAGTGTTCGTTTGGAAAACAAAACAAAACAAAATATTTTTAGTAGTTTTATGCGGGGAGTGGGAGGGCTCACTGGTCTCCTTTATCCTCCACATCTTCCAAAGTTTCTATAATAAGCATGATTTTCTGTCATGAAACATGACCTTAGTAATAATAATATATATATTTTAAAAACCCTAAGGTCGATGAGTGCGATGTGCACCAACAGGGGGACGGACACTCATGAAGCTCTGACTCGAGGGGGGAGGGGAGGCAAGGGCAATATACGCAAGCTTAACATTTGTACCCCCATAACATATTGAAAAAAATAAATAAAAATTAAAGAAAAAATCCTCAAGTCAACTTCATGTTGTGTAGTGACCCTCAAGAGTATATATTATGGATTATAGAGTATATATTAGGATTATGAGTATATATTAGGATTATGTATGTACTATGTATATTAGGAGTATATATTAGGATTATATATGAGGATATATTAGGATAAGAGTATATATTAGGATTATGTGCACCCGGTATTTCCACTTCTCTCTCCACAGGCGCCGTGGGGGGCCCGGGTCCCCCCTCCAGCTTGCTCGCGGGTCTCCCCTGGTTCCCTACACAGCACCGCCCGGGTGTCCCTTCTTGAAGTGCGCGCCCTTTTCCTCCCTGTGCCTGCGTCGCAGCAACAGACAGCTCCAGGGTACAGTCGTCAGGCGTTCCTAGGCCACAGGAACGGAGTCTTCCTACCCTCCCTGGTGCGGCCCCGACGTGGCCTCTCCGGCCCCTAGCGGCCGCGGGTTCAAGCCCCTGTCGCAGGCCCAAGCCTGGCACTCGCCCGAGCACGCGGCGGCCTGCAGGCTAGCGAGGCGCCCCGCGGGGAAGTCCCCGGGGAGTGGCAGGGCTGGGGGCGGCCTCTGCCCGCACTCAGAGAAGCCGGGAGGGACGCCACCCGCGTTGAGGGTTGGGGTCGGGGTACCAGCAGCCCCGCAGTCCTTTGGGGCCGCGCGCAGAGCCTCGGAGACTCCAGCCCGCCTGGCTGGCCATCCTTTATCAGATTAGGACAGTTCCTAAAAACAGTGCTTTTATTCCAAGGTGACTCAGAAGTAGCCCCTGACAAAACGCAGTATTACTTAAAGAGGGTTGTGGGTGGGTGAGTGGGAGGGCAAAATTCTCAGCTTGCCTTTGTCGGGGGGCAGTGGTTGCGGGGGTGACCGTGTTATAAACGTGCGTGTTGGTTATGCCTCTGGCTGGGAGCACGAGACGGGGACGCTGTGCGGTCCGCGGGAACGAGCCCAAGTGTCACTTTCGGGGAGCCTCCGGGTGGCGCGGGGGCGACTGCTCACGCCGGAGCAGCTGCCTTCTGAGGCGCTGGGGGGAAATGTCAGACCTGAGGTTCCTCTGTGTGGAACGAGCCTTCACTTCCCGGATCCGTCCAGGGGACAGTGCACCCTCCCCAAACCCTCTTCCTTAGAATGCTTCCAGGGAGAGCGTGGTGGGGAGGGGGGGGAATACGAGTACCTTGAGCGTCTTGACATTTGCAAACCTGACCCCCCTGGGGAATCATTGAATCCTATACTGCAAGTCTAATGCAATTTGGGGGCGCGGGGGGGGGGGGTTGCACATGTTTTGGGGGGGGGTTGGTAAAGTCTTTGGGTCGCACGCCCCAGGTTGGTGGCTCCCTTGCGGGACGCTGGGCAGAGCGGTGGCGGCGGCGGGGAGGGTCCCCGGCCCCCAGGCGCCGCGCGCGGGGCTCCTGCCCAGCTTCCTGCCTCGCTCCGAGTCGCCGTGTCCGCCCCAGCCCGGAGCAGTTTGTGCAACTGGGAAACTCGATAGGAGGCAGCAGCTGATCTCCCACCACCCTAAAAATAATCCGCTCCGGCGCGCTGCCTGCTTCGGCTAGGGGAGGAAAACTGTCACCGGAGTAAGTGAATCCGTGTCTTTTACATATATTTCATTTAAAAAAAAAATTTTTTTTTTTTTAAGAGTCACTGGTCAACTGTCGATTTTGAGCTAACATTTCTGCAACCCGCAGGCGCCCGGCTCACTCCGTCTCCGCGGCGCTTCGCTGCTGCTTTCCACGACGGTCGCTATTTCTAGCGACGAAGGGACCGAGGCCCGGCTGGGGAAGAGAGGGGGGTTGGGGGTGGGGGCGGTCAGGTTTCCAGTTTTGCTTTAAAACTGCCGGCTCCTGCATAACACCAACTGGAAATAGCTCCTTTCTCTTAGACGTTTCTCGTTATTGTTCATGAAGTAGCATTCTATCTGCTTAATTTTAGAATTTTTAATTCTTGGCTTTTTTTAGGAGGTCTGCGTCCCGGTTTGAAATTTACATCTTCAGGCAGTTATAGGAAGTGGATGTTTTTGAAAGTAGCACAAGTGCACCGGTAGGGGTTTGAAGCAGCCTCAAGTTATTGCCCAAGGTATTTATTTATTTTTTGCTTTATTTGTTCAGTTTGGGATTTTTGGTTTTTTTTCATTGCAGTATCTAAGGGATATCTGCTGAGTAGTTAACAACATTTCTTTTCGTGTGGGATAGAATTTCAAAGCCACTGAAGAGTAAATGGGTGGATTCAGACCAGGCAGTAAATCAGAAGTCAGTGGTCATTTTTGCTAGTGATTTTCCTACTTGGATCTGTCATAGCTTGCTAGCTATAGCTGTGGTAGCTAGCCAGCTAGCTAGAGAGACAGCTTCTAGTTCTTCTAATGAACGCTCGACTAAATAACTTCGGAGAAGTTATTACAGCATTTGTTTCACAAGAGAACTCCCTCCTGAAAATGTCCTAGGTAACAGTAAAGCCCTTAAGTTCTTTAAAATGTCATGTTTCTCTCTCATAACATAATTTGGTTAACCTCTAGATAACTAAAGAATGAATTGTTTTGTATGTAAGAATGAAAATTTTTATGTTGAGTTTAGCATGTTTTCTTCAGGTGTTTCCCAGCATTTTAAAGTTCTCCGGAATGCCTACTCAATTTAGAACTGACACGTTCTGCCTGGTGAACAGGAAAGAGAGCTAGTTTTCCCTTACTTGTAGTCTGCTTGCAAATGAGAGGGCTGGCAAAAATAAATGGTGTACCTGATATGCCTTAACGTTTTAATGTATTTTTAGAATTAAATCAGATAACTACTATTCCCCTCTTACAGAGGAACCAACAGAGCTGATAGGTCCATTATTATATTCATTGACTTAATTCAGAATTTATAAGTCTAGGCATGTGGAACTTCAAATAATGCATTTCCAGGAATAAGAATACTGAAGGTACTATTCTTGCCATGAAATCATAAGTTAGAGCATCAGAAGCATTTTCATTTTAGGTTTTCTGTTCTGCAGGTCATCTTTATAATCCAAGTTCCACTTCTGATCTTTGTCTTTAAAGTTTGATATTCAGTGCAGTTCTCCTATCAACTCTCAGAAACATGGAATATCTTTCAGTGGTTTATTCTTGTGGGGAGGATAATGTTATGTCTTCCCATCTGCCCTCTCTTCCTTCTCCCTCCCTTTGACAGAGGGCCTCTGTCAGTGCTTAGCTGAACCTAGGCAGCTCCAGAAGGGGCAGGGCTGAAGGATGTCAGGTGACAGAGGTTAGCCAGCAAGAACAGCAATTTATACCCTTCCGAAAGCATTCCTAATTTAACCTGGTTTCTGGGAAGGGAACATTGAATGACAATGTTGGAAATTTAAGAATTAGTTAGAAATCTTGATTGAATGAAATATCTTTGATAAACACACTAATTATCAAGATATCTGCAATAAGTTTCTCTTTCCCTCTTTTTGTCCATGTTGGATTGTAATGTGGGCTGGCTGATAGAATGTACCAAATGATCACTGGACACTAGAGAAGGATACTAAGGGTCGTGGGGAAAGGATAAAGGAGGAAGCAAAAGAAAAGAAAGGTTAACAGGAGCCATGTGGTAAGAGGTAGCGGACAGGCTGATAGCCAGGATATGAAGTTAGAGAGTATAGTAGAAAGAGGAAAGCATTCTAAACTTTTACTATTACCAATTCAAAGTACACACCTTTGCATGACTGTGCTATTGGATAGTTCCCTGTCTTTTAGATCATATACCCTTACAGTATACCAATAATTATTGGGACTAATATAGTCTGATTTATATAGTCTAAAACCATAGGCACTGTTTCTGTCTTTTGCACTATTGGATTCCTAGTAAATAGCATGTGGTCAGCATCAATAAGTATTTTAACAGTTAATTAATTAGTGGCCTATGATATCTGGTATATGCCAAAAATGTTCTCAAACTTTTTCATGTTATACTTCTCTGAGATTTTCTTTCCACAGTTACACACAACATTTATCCAAAGTCGATGTAATTGGTAGGTTTCAGGATTGATTAACTACTAGGCAGGTAATTCCTATAGCTAATGAAGGATATGATTTGCAAATTCAGGTTATATTTTAGCATCTGGCTCAATGATAATGGTTTATACATGTGGCCAACTAGAATGTTATAATTTTGGATGAAATTATAAAAATAGTTAAAGCGAGAATTATTTTCTGGTTCATGCTAGGAAACAGTTTATACATGTCTTTCAATTAAGAGTGGGCTTAGAAAATTTAAATTTCCTTTTATCATTTCTACTAAATGAAGGAAGTAGTCTTAGAAATTCCATTACTAGGTATTATTGTTTAGTTTTTGTTTTATTCTGTCTTTACCAGAGATACATCTAATATACACATGTGAATTAATACCTTCCATTTTTCTGTTATTTAAAAATCTCAAGTCCTTTTACATTCTTTTATCCAGCTTAGAATCTTAATAGCTTGTAACAATTTGCCAAATACATAACTTCATCCTGAGTTTTAAGAAATATAACTTTTTTTAAAAGATGAGAAAAATACTCAACTAGAGTGCATATCAGTGATTCATCAAAAAAGCACTTTATCAGAAATAATATCTGAGAGGGATTCTGTATAAGCATTTAAGATTATAAATACACAGACTCTCTAGCTGTTGTATTCATAGAATGCTTTACTTGAAATTTCCTTTGCTTGAAATTTGATTTCTCCAGTAATTTACTTACTATTGCCAATCTTTTCTGTGTAACACTCTTTGTTTTTTTCTAGGAAAAATATTGTTTGTGACCATTGCTAAATCAATTATCAATGAAAGGAAAGAAAGAAAAGGTACTATGTTAGTTAATCAAAATTTTTGCCAGCATTTAATAATCTAACTCACAATCCAGTCTGACATAAATATGGAAAAGAAACAAAAGTCCAGCGTGGTTAAAATCTTAAACTGCTACTTGTTTTCAAGAATAGATGAGATAATTTCTTTAAAAAAAAAAGGGGGGGGGGTTGAGTTTGCATTATGCAGTGGAAAGACATAGTTTCTAAGTCAGACATGTGGGTGTGGATCTGTCTCTGCTTGTTGACACATTGCTGAACCTTTCTGGATCTCAGTACCCTCCACTGTAAAAGGTGAAAAACACCAATAACCTTACAAAGTTGTTCTGAGGACTTAAGGTAATGTATGCACAGTGCCCAGAATTTAATAGGTGCTAGATAAATATTAGGTATGATAAAAGAAGTTTTCAGAGTGCTAAAGCTCTTGCTGAAATTTCATGGTAGTGTTTTTATGGAGCAGACCTTCACCCCTTTTGCCATCTGTTTTAGTACCACAATGAGAGGAATTCATTTAGAATGTGATTGCTTGTCACTCCTCTGCTCAAAAAGCCTCAGGGCCCATTTCTCTCTGAATAGAAGCCAAAGTCCTGATAATGACTTAAACAAAGCCCTGTGTGATCTTGTCCTCAGTTTCCTCTCCAAACTCATCTACCTCTACTCTCCTGGAGATCAGATTCCTCATTAAAATACATCCTCAGTTTTAAACTTGAGCAGAGTGCCTGTCCTGTGAGAATATTCTGATGACGGGACCTGAGTAGTTTCATTAACTTGTCAATTGAGTTATATTTAATTTGTCTTGAGGACTTGATTTTTAATATGCTTCAGGGAAAGATTGATTACTATTACCAGTCACAATCGTTTCTGTGTATTTCATTTTCCTGAAGTTAATGAAATGTTCCAGAAAACTGTATCCAACTGAAGTTGTTCATTAATGCATTTTCAATGAATGCAAGAAAGGATTTGAAATTATACCATTTTGACCTTTCAGTCATTTAGTTTAATTTTTTTCCTGTCCTTTTTCTTGATATATTACCATTTTCTATTCTTTAAAATCATTTTAGTGAGGTACCACTATAGGTAGGATATTAATTATAATACAGTTTCCAAATTAAAGTATTTTTCTCTGGGAAAAAAAGGCTATAGAAAAGAGAACCTTATAGCATATTTAAGACATTTATAAGAAGCCCCCAGGTTACTTTGGCATAGAGTGTCTTATTTCCTCAACTGCAAAAATAAGGGGGATTAATTTTATGATATAACCACCTATCATTTTATGAAAGAGTTTAATAATAAGAGGAACTTTTCTTTTTCATTTCTCACCTTTTTAGAATAAACCATATAAGAAGAAATGAGCTTTTCATTTTGTGGTAACAACATCTCTGCATATGATATCTATCGTGGTGTGTTAGAAAACCCCTGCTTTGTGGATGCACTCAACCTGGTCCCCCATGTCTTTCTGTTGTTCATCACTTTCCCAATATTGTTTATTGGTAAGTAATCTAATGCCCTATATTTACCACCTAATGTTTATGAGGTTTATTAATGGCTGAGATATGGGATAATGCTGACTTAAGTTTCTCCAACATGAAAACTAATGGGTAAGTCTATGAGAAATGAACAAGCGTTTTGTGTTTTCCAGTTGTATCTCTTTGGCATGTGATATTTCACTGGTGAAATAGCAGTTGCATGACTGCTTATGAATGGCCTTCAGGTAGCAGTAGTAGTTTTTGAAAAAGAAGGAAAGAGGTAATCATATGAGATAGAGCTAACGCTTTTGTTGAGCACTCACTTTGTGCTAGCTGAAGGGAGTGAAAAGTAGGTAAGACAGAGTGCTTGCCTTCCAGGAATAGTCTAATGGAGCAGATGTGTCAAAGTCAAGAGAAACGACTATGCCACATTGTAAGCCCACTTACAGGTACAGGATCATTATCCTGGGCATGAACCTGCTAGAACAAGGAACTCTTCTTGGGGCCGCCAGGGAAGGTTGCATAATAAGTGACATGTTTGGGGACTTGAAATATGAAGAATGTGCAGATTAAAGTAGGAGTGATAGGTTGTGTTTTAGGTAGAAAGAGCACATGCACAAACTATTCGGAAAGAAATTAACAATACAGTCTCCCCTATTATTTCACGGTTTACATATACAAAATCCAATTATTTAGGGCAATTATTTATAATGTTTGTAACTTTCTCCAAACCACCAAAATAGACCATTTAAGTTTTTTAAAATTATAAAATATTTTCATATATAAAATAACAAAAATTCCTACAATAAACATCTGTTGAACCTACCACCACTCAAGGAATGTAATAGTAAGAATGAAAGGGACACCCTCTGCATACCTATTCCTCATCTTGTTACTCTTCCCACATCCTATCTCATCATAGGAGGTTACCATTATACTATATTAAATTAATGGTGTTTAATTTTCCCATGCATGAATTTGCCTATAAAAGTAAGGCAAAGGAAAGGTGGAAAAGATATCAGATGGATTTTCTTAAGAAAACTAGGATAAGTTAATGATCTGGTTAAAAGGAAGGTTTGAAGGTGATTTATATGCTTTTAATTATTTATTTAAGAAATATTAATTGAGAGGATACCATGCACTTGGCATTATTCTAACAGAGATCAAAGAATTTCTGTCATATGGTATACACTGAGGCCAACATAGCTCTTGGCACATATTTATTTTAAATGAATGTACAGACACTAAATATACTGGGATCAGAGTGGCTATATGTAGAAACACTAGTCATTGTTTATGTGATATTATTTGTAAGGTATTAAGAATGCCTTTTGGCCAAAAGTAGAAAAATACATATTTTTTTACTGTTCATTGTGATTAATAATTTATTTTTGACATTTAATTAGCTTCTTGAGAGCAGGGACTATGACATTCTCTTTTGTGTTCCTAGTACCCAGCACAGAGCCTGACAAACAGGGTTTGTGAATGGAGTGGAATTGGAATGGACATTGTCAAAGGGAAATAGAGTTAAATGCACACCGTTCATTTATAGCACTGGCTACTTAAGTTAGTGAAGGATCATAAATAAATATCAAAGAAATATCAGGTACTAGGAAAATTATAATGTTGCAAAAAAGACACAAAACTTGCCTGCAAGAGTTTATAGCATAAAGTTCCAGTAGATATATTAATTGTAACTAACCTTCCAATGATGAAGTAAATTTGGAAACAACTAACGCTTGAGTCAACTTTCTTTTCAAAGAATGTTTCAAGGGCCCCTTTTGTCTATACAGAAATTCCTTCCTGTGATATTTCAAGCACAACTCCCATTTATTCTTGAAGTTTATGGGGCTGTTTTTTTTTTTTCTTGAAGTAGTGGATATCCATTTTTCTACTTTTGGCCAAAGGGCATTCTTAATGACCTGCAAAAAAGTGAGAAAATAAAGGAACAAAAGGAGACAAAAGTGGAGTCCTTCTCTAGCATACCATCAATGAAGTGGTATTATCCTACCTATAGTTTTGGGAAGAAACCATTAAAATTTTACTAAAGTGTAATCTGAAGTTTTTTATTCAGTGATGAGCTAAGGGTAGACCTATAATGTTTTTTAGCCTGCATGAAAAATCATCAATGAACAAAGTTTAGCTTTCTTTGAGAAAAGTTCAGTATCACTTGTTAAATAGTGTTGCTCCAGTCATAGGCAATAATTTTTCTCATATCTGATAGGCTAATGATTAAGAGTTGACTCAACTTAATGCATCATGCAATTCATAACCAAATATGTGTTTTTGTGGTTATCTCTCCACAAATCCCATGTTTTGAAAGATTTTAAATACCAAATTTCTTTTATTATTATCATCAATTTGTTTCCTTTTGAATGAATCAGAAAACTATCAGGAAAAGCTTCTGATTTGCATGAGATAAACCCATGTTGTCATCTAGGGTTGGTGTTATTCCTAAGCAATGCAACAAATGTTAATGTGTTAGCCTAGTCAGTCTTGTAAAGATTAATTGAAATTGTTATTTTTTTTAACATAGTGAAAATAGACCAGGATTTCCATTGCTACCCTAGAAAGCGCTAATGTTTCAGGAGCCCCTCCCCGCAAAGCTTATTATAACGTAAGTTATTTCCATGATTATAATTGATCCTTTTGTTTATCTCTTTTAAACTTTTTTTCCAGGATGGGGAAGCCAAAGCTCAAAAGTACAAATTCACCACAACACATGGCTACATTTTCCTGGACATAACCTGAGATGGATTCTTACATTTGCTCTCCTATTTGTGCATGTTTGTGAGATAGCAGAAGGCATTGTTTCAGACTCGTAAGTGACTCGATGGACATTATACCATTACAATATATTATACAAGTAGGGATATTGATATAGTAGCTAACAGCATATCAAGCCAGGCTTAATTTGGGATGCATAACCCATTAGGAACGACAGCTGTCATCTGTTTTATATGATAATCATGGTATTTTGTCTGTATTTTTCTGTCGCTACATGTTTCTTTCAGATATCTGACATGCCTATGCATGTACTTTATATTCTTGGCTCTCTGCTCCATGTAGCCCTTTTAGAAAGTTCATATCTCCTTTTAAACATTTCAATGCTTAATTTATCCTTAAAAATAGGTATAAATAGATTGTCTATATTGATATATAGCTCTAATAGCAATATATTTATATATCAATTAGTTCTCAGATGTTTCAGTTTATGTTGTAATGAAGCAAAGATAGATGAGGCAGGCATTGAAAAAGTCCAAGAACCAGTGAGAAAAGAGCCACAAATTAAGGCAAAGTGCACAATTACTTTAAAATTCGGATTTGTCATAAAATCCATATTTTTGAAGAAATTTTGTCATTCTTATAAAAGAAGAAGTTTGTATTAGGCAGTTAGAATACAATGAATTGTATTTGTAAACTTTAACATAATCTGGGGAACATATTTTTTGTATATAGTAACAAGATTAACTGAAGTAATCGGAAAATTTTCAGTATGAAATTATGCTAAATTATACCTTTCCCTGAAGACTTAATACGAGAAGGCCTTTAAAGTTTTTAAAAGGAAACCTCCAAAAATAATTTTCTTCTTATCTAATAAGGACCTCCCCTGACATCTGTTTATGTTTTTCTGTTGCAATTAGCAAGGAATGAAATTTCTAAGCTTTTGTTATGGAGCCAACTATTTTGTAATGTTTTATAAGGGTTCATTGCAGATATGAAGATGTCTTAATTTCTGATAAAAAGGAAAATCTGTGACTCATTAACACATGCCATCCCTCAAAGCATTTAGAAGATTAATTAGGGTTATTATCTTATTGATAACTGTTTGAAACCTTTTAGTGTATTTGTACTAGCATAGTCAATTCTAGTCTTAATTTTTTTTATTTCCTTAACATTTAGGCTGACTCTGTATATTTCTATGTGTATGTATAAAGTGGAAGATATTAATAAATCAGTCCAATATTTCTCAAAAACTTGATATCATGTGGGTAAGGAGGACTCTTCCTTTACAGCCTCATGGTTGGTGAGATTCAGTAAGAGACTTGGAAATCACAGGCTGAACTAATAGTGATAATGACGTGTGCTAATGGTGGATGCTTGTTTGTAGTGGTAGGGATACAAGAAGCCCATCCTAAAGACAAACAGGCAAAAATATACCCTTGATCCTATGCTATGCTCTCCCACTCTTTTTTTTTTTTTTTAATTTCGGCATATTATGGGAGTACAAATTTTAAGATTTCAAAAAATGCCCTTTCTCCCCCTGCCCCCACAAGTCTGAGTTTCCAGCGTGACCATCCCCCAGATGGTGCACATCTCACTCATTATGTATGTATGTACCCGCCCCCCACCCCCTCCCACCTGCCCAATACCCTATTACTGTAGTACCTATGTGTCCACTTAGGTGCTGCTCAGTTAATACCAGTTGGCTGGTGAGTATATGTGGTGCTTGTTTTTCCATTCTTGGGATACTTCACTTAATAGTATGGGTTCCAGCTCTAACCAGGAAAATATAAGATGTGCTATATAGCCATTGTTTCTTAGAGCTGAATAGTACTCCATGGTATACATATACCACATTTTATTAATCCATTCTTGGATTGATGGGCACTTGGGCTGTTTCCACAGCCTTGCAATTATGAATTGTGCTGCTATAAACATTCGAGTGCAGGTGTCTTTTTTGTAGAGTGTCATTGGATCTTTTGGGTAGATGCCCAGCAATGGGATTGCTGGATCAAATGGTAGATCCACTTGTATCGCTTTAAGGTATCTCCATATTGCTTTCCACTCTTCCACTCTTTAGGCTTCTTCTTCTTCTCCTTTTTATCCAGGCTTTTCAAAAAGTCGTCTTCCAGTTACTTCCAAACCTAAAAGTTTAGTTTTCTTTCTCTCTTGCCCTTTCTTATTATGCAAACTGCTTCTACAAGAATCTCTGTGATCATTAATGACACTTTAGTGGATACCTTTTTGCCTTTATCATAATTATTACTTTTGACACTGCTGATCATTCTTTCCTTCCTTTTTCTTTTAACAAAATTTTTACGAACTATTCGTTACTTAATATGTAACAAATGCTCATTATAATTAGTGAAACAATGCAAAGGCTTTGCTAATTGAATATCTCATGGTCATTTTTAGTAATACAACTAAAGCTATTAATTTTTCTTTTGGAACATCCTTATCTGTTTGGACAGGTTTTTGTTCTTCTTTTTATTTCTACCTAAACAATCTGTCATTCCTGTTTAAATACTTTCCCAGGTGTAGGAGTCGTTTTTCAGTTTGCTCTTTAGTTTAATTTGATTGGTTTATTATTAGAGCATGTAGTTTGTGAAATGATTACTTTTTGGAATTTATTTATTTATTTTTGAGACAGGGTCTCGCTTTGTTGCCCAGGCTAGAGTGAGTGCCGTGACATCAGCCTAGCTCACAGCAACCTCAAACTCCTGGGCTCAAGCGATCCTCCTGCCTCAGCCTCCCAAGTAGCTGGGACTACAGGCATGCGCCACCATGCTCGGCTAATTTTTTCTATATCTATTAGTTGGCCAATTAATTTCTTTCTATTTATAGTAGAGACGGGGTCTCGCTCTTGCTCAGGCTGGTTTCAAACTCCTGACCTCGAGCTATCCACCCTCCTTGGCCTCCCAGAGTGCTGGGATTACAGGCGTGAGCCACTGTACCTGGCCCTTTTTGGAATTTATTAACATTTTCATTATAGTCAAATATTTCACTAGATATTTCACTATAATGAAAGTCAAAATACTTTTGAAAGTATTTAATGAGTATTAGAAAGTAATATATTTACTTTTGTAGGAGACAAAATTTTATTGTGTTTACTGACTAGATTACTGAAGTCCCATATGTTGATTATTTTGGCACTACTTATCAAATTCTAAAAGCAGCATATTAAAATATTCATAATTATTGTGTTTTTATTTAGGTTTTCATTTTTATTATTTTCTCTTTTTTGAAATTATTCTTTTGTCCTTCATGATGTAAAGCTTTTTAAATTTTCTTTCTAACTTTCTGACTAAAGATTTTCTGCTCTAATATGGTAGATGAGCTCCCAGCAAGCTATTGAGGTCTGAAAACCATATTATAAAAAATTACAAAGCTTAAGGAAAAAATAAGGATGGGGAGACACTCAAAACCTATGCAACTTTTTACATAGAGAACTAACAAAATGATAGCAATTCTAATAAAAAATGCTAATATGGCTAAAATACATGTTAAATCCCTAAAAAAGTAATGCCACCGTAAGTATAAAACCTTACTGTAGCTGTCGTTATCTCTATTAATTTTTTATAATTACTTTCATTAGTGATGTTTTGTCACTCTTTTTCTAACTTCATAAATTGACTATTAATTTATTAAAATTATTTCTTAGTGAATCTGTTTAAGATTATAAACTTTCTTCTAGGTATGCTTGTTACCACATTTTACAGTCCTTGATAAGGAGTGTGCTAATTTTTAAATTTTCTAAGTATTCAGTAAATGACTTTTGGATTCTTCTTTGATTCAATAATCATAGAATATTGGAAGCTTTTCCTAATTTCTGTGCTGATGAAATATTTATCTCCTACTTTTTCTCTCTGACCATTTTGAACTATTTATGGGAAGTAGTAGGTAGTTTTTAAGTGCTACCATACTACTTTGAAATATTTGTTACCATGTCTATAATGATTCAAATTATATCACTGATCATCTCCCAAATCTCTTCATACATTGACCTATTAGACAAATCTCTTTGCATGTTTATTAGACACCTTCACGATCCACACATCTTCACTGAAACTTACTTGCCTTCCTCTCTCCAATCTGCTCATCCTCTTAATATCTTATTTGGTTACACAGCCATCCACTTGGACGTTATTTTCTACCTCCCCATTGCCATCGTCTTCATATTCTAACACTATTTAAGTCCTGTCCATTTTAACAATTGATCTTTTTCATGTATATTATTTCTTGTATGCTATTGCTGCCACAACTTAAGCCAGGCCTTCATCATCTGTTGTACCCATGGTTTCCTAATGGTTTTTCTTCATTCCATTTCTCCCCCTCCAAAAATCCATATATACTTTCTAATTCCCTCATCCACATTCCTGCCAGAGTGATCCATTTAAAATACAAATTTGATCATGTCACCTACCTGTTAAAGTGTTTCTACTTTTCACAAAAGTGATTCCAGCCCCCGACCATAGTATACTAAGCCTTTCATGATACACCTTATCTGAGAGTATCTTATACTTACACCTTAAGATACACCTTATCTTAGAGTACACCTTATCAAGAGTATTAAACTACTTGGAATTCTGAACATGTTACGCTGTTTCATGCTTCTATGTATTTGCACATTGTCTTCTCTCTCTTTCTCTCTCTTTTTTTTTTTTTTGAGACAGAGTCTTACTCTGTTGCCCAGGCTAGAGTGCCATGGCATCAGCCTAGCTCAGAGCAACCTCGAACTCCTGGGTTCAAGTTATCCTCCTGCCTCAGCCTCCCAAGTAGCTGGGACTACCGGCATGCACCACCATGCCTGGCTATTTTTATTTTTATTTATTTATTTTTTTTTATAAGGACAACAGTTTCCTAATGGCTATTTTTATATATATATATATTTTTTAGTTGGCCAATTAATTTCTTTCTGTTTTTAGTAGAGACCGGGTCTCGCTCTTACTCAGGCTGGTTTCGAACTCCTGACCTTGAGCAATCCTCCCCTCTCGGCCTCCCAGAGTGCTAGGATCACAGGCGTGAGTCACCGCGCCCCGCCTCTCTTCTGTCTTTTGAAAGTGCCCACTTTCCTGACCAGTGGGTTCCTTTTTATGTTTTAGTTCCCACTGTCAATCTTACCTCTTCTGAAATGACATTCTCAAATGTCCCCTTTATCCCAGTCTTGAACTGATCACTCTTCTCTATACCTTTCATATACTAATATACAATTAGATACTAATTTATATACTAATATATTCAAGTAATTTGAGAAAAGTTCAATGTTTTATTCTGTGGCATTATTAACACCAATGGAGTTAGGGCTGTCCACCATGCACATCTGATCCTGCCATGTCTCTGATTCACCTGGAGCTCTCTGCTGCCCTCAGGGTGAAGCCTAGTCTCCTGGCAGTTGCACTGAATTGCTTGCGATGTCCCTGAACACATCTGGACTCTTCCTGGAATGATCTTCCTCTCTTCTTCCACTCGGTAGCAGTTCCTCAACCATAAAGTCCCATTTTAGAAGTTACTTCCTTTACAAAGTGAAGTTTCTGTCACAGACACAAGCCCTGTGTGCTCTCACTGTCCCTTCTTCACCTGTGTTATAGTTTCCTATTTGCTATTGGTATCCCCAATAGACTCTAGATTTTGTGCCCTTCTGATGCTGTATTTTATTTTATTCATTGCTGCATGCCAGAAACCTAAATTTTCTGGACCAGCAAATACATTTGCATTGCATGAGTTAATGAGAATGGAGAAATCACTGAAGACCATAAAGTTTGGGAAAACTGTCAAAGGAATAAATATACTTTTTGCATACATTAGAATTCAAATTCAGTGGACTGCTTTTACTTGCTTTACCCGTTAAGTTATTTCAGCAGTTCTGCCCTTCAGGGTAGGAGGTATATATTTGTTTTTGTTGGAAGCATTTTAAGGTATATAGTTTGTTATGATTACTCAGCCCTCTGTGTTAGGACAAATCCTTCCTGCAGAATTATGTCTTCCAATATATTCTTCCCTTATGCATTCTTTTAGCAACTACTACTGCATTCTGTATTTCAAACATCTTATTGCTAAGAGTTTTGATGAAAAGGTTGGGGAAAGAACGAGAAATTATCTGGAGCCCTGAGCTCTAGACACTGACTTTGTACTGCTCTTCCTAGACGGAGGGAGTCCCGGCATCTCCACCTCTTCATGCCGGCTGTGATGGGATTCGTTGCCACTACAACATCGATAGTATATTATCATAATATTGAAACATCCAATTTTCCTAAACTACTTTTAGGTAAGTGTGATCAAGTATTTATCTTTCCTCCAAGAGAGTTCTTTTTCTTTTTCCTCATCATAAAATACTGTCAGAGTGGGTTGGGAGTGAGAAGCATGGGAAAACCCCAATAATTTATTCTCTTGTAGTCGCTCAATAAATGTTGGGTGGAAGATCAGCTGAGTAGCTCTAGTCTAGGCTGTGAAATTTCATTCTCTCTGGACATCTGGTTCTGCAATAAATGGCCCTCGTGGTGTGTCACTGTATGGAAGTGGGGGGGGGGGATGTTGGTCTGCTGGCTCATAGAAGTTGTATTGTAAGGATCGGAGCTCTTGCGAGGAGCTGCTGCACCATGCTGCCCTTGAACAAGTCATCTCATCCTGTTCCACGTTTTTGCCTCTGGGTTGGAATCCTGAGGCATTTTCCAAAGGCCCAAGCCTTTTATTGATGCTGTGGGATTGCCACATTTCCCTAGAATTGCTGTTTAGGCAGCAGGGGTCTTGCTGCAGCATATGCTTCATAGAATGATGGCAAGTATGCTGTCCTTAGAAACAGCCTCCTCCAAACACAGCCTCCCGCATCTGCATTGTCACTGAGATTGCCTTATTAGCCCTTCTTTCTTCCTTGTCCTGTGGAAATCAGAGACCATCTCAGATACTCTGAGTTTTATTTTTGCTTTAGGTCGAAATAATATAATGCTTCCCAATTAGTTATATTCAATGCTCTGCCCCATCCTTGTATTCCTTAGTACATCGTACATGTTTTATAAAGAGATGAAGGTATAGAACACGGATCATGGGTGGACTTCAGGGGCCTACAAACCTACTAAAATTGTAGGCAGAATTGTGTGTTTGTGTGAATGAATGTTTAGTTTCTGAAGTTCATAGATTTCGATTGATTGGTATATAATGAAAATGACTTTGACTACTGATATAGAAATTAGGAGAATAAATCATTAAAACATGTAAGTAGTATTTTATTTATTTTTCCAGAAAACATTAAAATTTAAAGTTAGGTGCATGGAAAATACTAATTGTTTAATTCTATGTTGTGTAACATAACATGATTGGGCAAAGCCAATCTAATAAAAAATGTAGACAGGGTAAATATTAATTTAAAAGGCTTGTTGAAGTCTGAATTGTCTTAATAGAAAGCTCTTTGGTACAAAATGAGAGGCAGACATTATGACATGTGTGTGAAGATGCCAAAAAAAAAAAGTTTCATTTGCAACAGGTAACTGGAAAGAAAATATATCATTTGAATTCAATATACTAGATATACATTCTTGAAAAATTGATAGTGATAGAAAGGTTATAAAATATCATTAGAAAGGGATGCACATATTAATAATATTTTGAAGGAAATGTGACCAGAATCTGGCTGTCATTGTTACATAGATGCAAGGCAGAGGGCATAATTTGATCATATTTCTAGAAGGACTTATAAAGATAAAAGAGAGTCTAACTTTCTCATTATTTTAGGAGAAAAAATTTTAACCTAGAAAAATTACTTTTATTTTAAAATCACAAAACTACAAAGTAATTTGTCCCAACATATCATTATGAAAATCACCAAACATACAGAAAGTTGAAAGAATCATGTGAATTTCCATTTACCTGTCTCCTAATATCTTCAGTTTACATTTGTTCTATTTGTTCTGTCAGGCCTACATCTTCCAATCCCTCTATCCATCCCTGAATCCATCTTAGTTTTGATGCATTTTAAAGTAAGTTGCGGACATTAGTATGTTTCACTCCTGAACACTTCATGCGTGTCACTAACTAGACTTAAAAATTTGTTTACCATTCTTCTTGTGAGATAATATTTACATATATGAAATATATGAAACAGATCTTAATTTGCTAAATGCATACACTTGTATATAACCCTGTCATGACACAGCCATCATCATCCATGCAAGTTTTCTTTTTCTTCTTCTTTCTTTTTTTTTAAGAAGTGAGGTCTTGTTGCTCTGTTGCCCAGGCTGGAGTGCAGTGGTGTCATCATATCTCACTGCAGCTTCGAGCTCCCAGGCTCAAGCAATCCTTCTGCTTAGGCCTCCTAAGTCCTTGGGATGACAGGTGTGGGCCACTATGCCCGGCTCATGCAAGTTTTCTTCTGTTCCTTCCCAGTCAATCACCAGTTTCACCTCCACCCTCCAATGTCTGTTCTGATTTTTCCCCACCATAGATTAGGTTCGCCTCTTCTAGAACTTCACATACATTGAATCATGCAGTATAAACTCTTTTGAGTAAGGCTTCTTTCTCTCAGTATGACCTTTTGATCCTCATCCTTTGTTTTTGTAATTGTTGGATAGTATTCCACTGTATGAATATGCCATTGTTTTTTCATTCTCTTGTTTATAGACATCTGGACTGTTTCCATATTTAGATTATCATGAAAAAAAGCTGCTATAAATATCCTTGTATAAGATTTTTTTGTGTTTGTGTGACTAGCTGTATTTATTTCTCTTAGATAAATACCTAAAAGTGAAATTGGTGGGTTATAGGATAGGTAGGTAAATGTTTATATTTGTAAAAAGCTGAAATATCTTTTTCCAAAGTGATTGTGACATCTTATATACTCACTAACAACGTGTGGCAGTTCCAGTTCCACATGTTCACCAACAATTGGTGATCTTGGTTTTTCTAATTTAGCCATGCCCATGGGTTGTACTGGTAATGCATGGCGATTTTAATTTGCATTTCCCTGATAACTCATGACATTGAACACTTTTTGATGAGTTTACTGACCACTTGTTATCTTTATGAAGTGGCTATTCATACCTTTTGCCGATTTTTATTGCATTGCATTTTTATTACTGAGCTGTAGGAGTATTTTGTATGTACTAGATACTAGTATATCATCATATATATGTTTTGAGGATATTTCCTGACTAGTCTGTGGCATGTATATTCATTTATTTAACAGGGTCTTTTGATGAACAGAATATTTTCATTTTGATGTAGTATGAGTTATTATTTCTTCTTGTACTCAGTTATTAATTTCTGGGTCTTATGACATCTTTGCTTTCCCTCCAAATACGTTCCTGTCCTATTCTCCTGTTTGCTTTTAGATGCTTTATAGTTTCAGTTTTTATTTTTAGGACTCTCATCCATTTTAAATTAATTGTGTATATGGTTTAAGGTCAGTGTCAAAGTTCTTTTTTTCCCAAGTGGATATCAACATGTCTCAGCAACATGTGTGGCATAGACTTTCTGTTTCCCATCAGATTGCTTTGGTACTTCTGTAAAAAAATTAAATCAAATAACTATTTAAGAGTGATCTATTTCTTGGCTCTCTTTTCTGTTTCTTTGATCTATTCATGGATTTTCATACCACTACCATTTTTTCTTGATCATGATAGCTTTGGAGGTCTTGAACTCATGAATCATAAATCACACAACTTTTTCCTTTTTCTTCCAAGATTGCTTTGGATATTCTAGTTCCTTTGCATTTCTATATACAGTTTAGAATCAGCTTTACAATTTCTATAACAAATAAATCCTGGTGGGATTATTATGGGGATTGCATTGAATGTATAGAACAATTTGGGATAGGATTGGCATCTTAGCAATACTGAATATCACAATCCATTCTTCATTTATATAAGTCTTCTTTTCTTTCCCTTAGCAATGTCTTATAGTTTTCAGTGTAGAGGTATTGCATGTCTTGTTAAATTGATTGCAAAGTATTTTTTGTGTTTGTTTTCCTTCTGCTATTGTAAATGGAATTGTATTTCAAATTTCATTTTTCGATTGTTTCTGCTGTGTATAAAACACAATTGATTTTGTATATTGACCTTGTATCTTGTAACCTTGGAGATTCACCTACTACTTCTAGTTATTGGTTTGCAGGTTTCAAGGGATTTTCTGTATAAATGAACATGCTGTCTGCAAATAGAGTCACTTATTTCTTTTTGGCCTTTATAATGTTTTCGTTTTTTTTTTTTTTTCCTTGTCATATTGCCCTAGCTAGGACCTCCAGTAAAATGCCAAATAGTCATGATAAAAGTGAAATCCTGTCTGGTTACAAATTTTAGGAGACAAATGGTCAGTCTTTTATAAGTAATTATGCTGTTAATTACAGGTTTTTCATAGAATACCTTTATCTGCTGAGTTTTCTTCCATTTAAAGGTTTCTTAGAATGTTTTTTAAAAGCATGAATAGGTGCTGAATTTTATTAAAGTGTTTCCTGCACCCATTGGAAAAAGTATATTTCTGTTAATGTGCTAAATTTCATCAATTGTTTTTCAAATAAGGTAACAATGCATTACTTTGATAAACCACACATAGTCATGATATGTATGTTAGATATGACTAAATTTTACTTGTTAAGGCTTTTTATATCTATGTGGTGAGGGATATTGGTCTGTTATTTTCTTGTAATGTATTTGTCAAATTTTCATATGCTGGGTTAAATTGGCTTCATAAAATGAATGGGAAAGTGTTCTTTCTTTCTCTGTTTTCTGAAAAACTTTGTGTAAGATTAATTTTACTTTTTCTTTAAATGTTGAATAGAATTCACCAGTGAAGTCATATGGGCCTGGAATTTTAACTAAGGAAGGGTTTTAAAGTATGAATTTATTTCTATATTAGGTATAGACTCTTTAGAATATCTATTTCTTCTTATGTTAGTTTTGGTAAGTTTCAGTTTTCAAACAATTTTTTATTTCGTGTACATTTTAAGATATATTGTCATTAAGTTGTTCATGATATTCCCTGATTATCCTTTTAAAGTATGTAGGCTTTGTAGGAATAGCTCCTTGTTCTTTCTCAGTATTAGTAATTTGTGTTCTTCTTTTCTTGTTCCATCTATCTAGGTAATCTATCAATTTTCTTAATCTTTGCTTAGTCAGCCTATTGAGTTTGTTCATTTTATCAAGTGTTCATTTTCTATTTTATTTTTTCCTACTCTTATCTCTATTGTTTTCACCATTTATCTATTTACTTTTGTTGCTGTTCTTTGTTCTTCTTTCCCTGGTTTTTAAAATGGAAACGCAGGTAATTTATTTTGGACCTCTTTTCCTAAAATGAATGTCTAAAGCTATAAACTTTCCTCTAAATCTTATTTTAGTTGTACTCCTTACATTTCAAATGTGTAGCATTTTCGTTATAATTTAGGCAAAATATTGTCTAATCTCCCTAGTGATTTCTTCTTTAACAGGTGGATTATTAGAAATGTGTTGTTTAATTTTGAAATATCTGGGGACTTCTGGATATCATATTGTACTGAAAGACCCAAAGATTATCTCCATTATCTCTGTGCCTGGTGTTCATACCCTGTATGATTTTGCCCCCATGACTGAGAGTGAGACCTGTGCCTTGTGTCTAGCCAATAATAAAGTGTGGCCTGGAGTAAGGTCTCAAATCAGCTGAGTCTTTGTTGAGATTGTAGCCCCCATCAACAATTGGATTGCAGCTGAGGGAGACCCTGGAGCAGAGAATCCAGTGGGCCTATGTTCAGACTACTGAACCTTGGAAACTGTGAGATAATTAGCATATGCTGTTTTAAGCTGCTAAATTTGTAATGATTTCTTAAGCAGCAATAGAAAAAAATAAGCTTATTGTTCTTGATTATTTAATTTTATTTTATTGTGATCAGAGAACATACTCCATATGATTTTTGTTATTTTAAATTTATTGCTCTTTGTTTTCCGAGTGAACATGGAGTCTCTACTAGTACCATACGCAGTTAACAAGAATATATATTCTGAAGATGTGTGTGTACCTGATATTTGCACTAAATATCAAATCGTTTTATAAATATCAAATGGCATGAAGTAATTGATAGTGTTCAGATCTTTTAAGTCTTCATTAGCCATATGCATAGTTTTGATTGTTTGTCTTTCTGAAAAATTGACCCTTTTATTGGTAAGAGTTTTTTTTTTTATTTCTGATAATATTCTTTGTCTTGAAGTCTACTTTGTTTGATATAAATATAACCACTCCAGGTTTCTTATACTTATTGTTTTCATTGTATATCTTTACCACCCACTTGTATTTAATCTACACTTTCTAGTATTTAAGGGGAATATCTTTAGGTAGCATAAAATTTGATCTTTTTTTTTTTTTTCTAAATCCATTCTGACCATCTCTGTATTTTAAGCTAAAACAAGATATACATTTAGTTCATGTGCCAATGCACAGTTATTTTTCTCCAAGGGGGTTGTAATCTCCCTTAACCTTTCTAGCTCTGGTAAGTGTTGTCCAAACTGGACTGTCTTATATGTGCTTTAGAGTTCTTCTCTTTTATACCATATTCATTTGTACCAACCTCTATTCAAAGTTCAAAGTAGACTGAATCCTTGCCAACAGATTTCTAAGAAAAGTCTCTGCCTCCTTCTCATATTTGCTGTGAAATGCTGGTCATTTTTTTCAAGACTGTGATATCTGTCTGCCTTTCTGGCCTATTTGAGATCTGGGTTTGCTCTGTAAGATCACTGTTCTCTGTGCTCTGTGGATGAGCGTGGTGTTTTAAATCATTTGGATAAGAAAAGTCACTTACTACTTGAATGATGATCTGTGAAACAGAAACCGTATTACATAGTTGCATGAGTTTCATGGTAATTTCAGGGTAATACCAGTTATACATACCCCTGGGAGTTGCAAAACACCTAATAGATTGGTTACAAAGATACCAACTTGCAAATTACTCACATAATCAGGGCACTTAGAAAGCAAGGCCAGAAGATAAAGCCACTTTTTAAATTTACAGAATTACACATACATTTTGAAGAGTCTAGATTACCCCTATTTATGTGTCTCCTTACATCTTTCCAACTATCCCATGTAATCAGAGTGGAAACATTCAGCATTCCAAAGTTATTATCATACCTCCTATTCAAATCTCCAGAAGCACAAGAAAACATATATGTTGTTTTCTTATTAAATACAAATAGAGTATTTAAAATTGCCTTTGTTATTAAAAAGCATTATATTGATGCTGAAATGTTAGTATAGTCTGAAAAAAAAATCAGGAAAAGAGTGTATCTTTTTTTGTTTTTTCTTTTATGTTTTCAGCCTTATTCCTGTATTGGGTAATGGCCTTTATTACAAAAACAATAAAGTTGGTGAAGGACTGGCAGTCTGGTTGGGACATATCAGATCTGCGTTTCTGCATCACAGGCATAATGGTCATCTTGAATGGGCTCCTGATGGCTGTGGAGATCAACGTCATTCGCGTCAGAGTAGGTGTCTAATGATTTTTGTTTCGTTATTTGGATTCAAGACCCCAACATTAAAGATTATGGCTAGCCAGAAATCTTCAGTATTTAAATTATGAAAAATGTATCTGATCTATATGTGTAAAGTTGAACTAATTGCTATAAGCTCAGGCCATCTCAGTATAACCTAGAGTCTATTTAGTCATTCACGGATAATGATTGATTGAGTGCTTGCTGTATGCCAAGCATCATGTTCACTTCATATTACAGAAAAAAAATTGTTTTCGGCAGGAAGTTCCATCATCCGTGACTGGTCCAAAGCACACCTGGGTTAAGCAAAATACTGCAGTCCCAGAAATTTAGAACCGAAAAGAAGATAATCTGATCCAGTTTGCTTATTTCACTGATGAAGAAACTTTTATAGAGATCATTTTAGCTATATACTCAAAGTAATACCATCAAGACCCATACCTGGTCTGTAATTACAAATCTATTGTGCTTTCCACCACATAACATTGTTAGTTGTGTTGTGTGAGATACTAGAGATGGATTTTTCAATATTCATTTTCTATCAGAGAACTTCGAAGTTGCTCTATGAGTGGAAAGATATATGCTGTCATGAATGTACGGAGAGGAGTCAGTTAACACTGGTTAACTGGTTAATGTACGGAGAGGAGTCAGTTAAACCACAGGTCCACAGAGTGACCCAACAATGGTGTTGATAACATATTTTAAAATCTAAACAATTTCAAAATCTTAATTTAGTTCACTTTATCCCAGGATATCATGAAAGACTGGTTCTTAGTATTAACTATCTGTTAAAAGGCTAACTGATTTTTTGGAATTGGCCCCAAGAGGATTAAATGAGAAATTCTGGCATTTAACTGGTTATTAATAATCCAGTCACAACAGAAGGGAAATATTTCAGAGAATATTTCAGAAAGAGATAGAAAGAGGCATTAAAATATAAATTTTGGTCATCTGAAATGAAAATGTGGAAAAGGTTGAAATTTTATTTTTAACACGTAGAAAAAGAATTGAGCTAATTGTTACATTGTGGAATTTTATTTTATTTATTTTTTGTGATAGAGATATGTATTCTTCACGAATCCTCAGAAAGTAAAGCCTCCAGAAGACCTCCAGGATCTGGGAGTGAGATTTCTTCAGCCATTTGTGAATTTACTGTCAAAAGCAACATACTGGTGGATGAACACACTTATCATATCTGCTCATAAAAAGCCTATTGATCTGAAGGCGATTGGAAAGTTGCCAATAGCAATGAGGGCGGTAACAAATTACGTGTGCCTGAAAGATGCATATGAAGAACAAAAGGTAATTTAGTATTTGTCTTCCATGTCCTTAATTGTAGAAAATGAACTTATTAACTATAATAGACACAAGGCTTAAATAAATACTATCTAGGGTTAAGGAAGAGCAAATTTTCCCTGCCTTCCCTTGTAGTTTTGAGTCGTGTTAATTGGGCCACTGAAGAAAGACTGGAAGAGCCAATGAAGTATAGTTACGTTGTGTTAGTTTCCCAGTCGATACATGAGGAAAGATAGAAAACTGTCTTTTCTTCGTGACATGTGACCAGTGGAAAATAAGAATTAAGTTCAATGCTCATGTGTAACTAATCCATGTTACCATAGAATATTATTAATTCATAGAATTTTTGTTATGAAACCTTTTTCCAAAGCATCTTGTGAATAATTTTGTTACGTAAAATAGATCATATTTAGTAATAACCACTTTTAAGAAATTAAAAGCCTTTTGTTAATTATTTACTAAAATTTGGATTCTGTGGTTCAAACTTGGGAAACTAAATTAAAGGGGCACTGTCTACCTATTACATTGTATCATCCTATATGTCTGCTAGAATTGGTTTCCTCTGGCACATTTTTTTATTAATAAATATTAGTAGTTTCTTTAAAAATTAAAGATGAAAGTTTTTGGTTATTTTTATTTTGTCTTTTATCATTCTAACTAGTCATGCGTGCTATCTACAGTGGTAGATGTGTTTTCTATTGCAATCATCTACAAATTCAGTGTCATTTAAAATACTAGTATTCTGGACAACACTGGAAAGGAGTAGCGTATGGTGAATCAGTTAAAGAGTTTTTGGCTGTTCTAAATCAAGGTCAACAAAGCATTTATGGTAAATGATGAAAATGACCTCTGTTTTGTGTCAGAAATGTGTGTTATGAAATTAATATGGCAGGAAATGGTTACTACAAATGAACCTGAGTCATTTCTCTGGTTTTACCTCTGGGAAAAGTATTGCATAAAACTTTTTGGTTTTCTCTGCTAAGGATTTGCAATACAGCCTAAGCATAGCTTAAGTTTTCTGAGTGCTCCTTACAACAGAGATTAGCTTGCACTTGGTGTGTGTATGTCATATTAATAAACTGTAAAAAACACTCAGATCATTCTAGCAGGGGATTGCATATGAAACACAATTGAACTCTACTCCATTGAGTTGGCTTCTTTGCCACAGTGAAAAAACTTTATCCGCCTCCTTCCCTAGTCTTAATTACGATGATTGTTCGGGTCTTAAAATCTTTACCACAAACAAGTGTAAATGTGTGAAGCCACAAGTTGACTCAAGCATAGATGCCAGTCTTCATTTTGCATTTCTTGAGGAATACCTGGTGTCTTAGTCCATCACATATTGCTATAAAGGAATACCTGAATCTAGGTAATTTTAAAGAAAGAAATTCCTTTTGGCTCATGGTTCTGATGGCTGGAAAGTTCAATATTGGGCATCTGCACCTGGTGACGGCTTCGGGCTGTTTCTACTACTCATGGCAGAAGGGGAGGGGTAGCTTGAACATGCAGAGAGCATGAGGAAGCAAGAGAGAGGAGGAAGGTGCTACGATCTTTTTATCAACCAGCTCAAACAGAAACTAATAGAGTAAGAACTCACCCCCCAAAAAGGCCATTAATCTATTTATGAGGAATCCACCCCCAACAACCCAAACACTTCCCATTGGGCCCCACCTCCAACATTGGGCATCAAATTTCAGCATGAGTTTTTTGAAGGGTCACATATCCAAAATCATAGCACATAGGAAACACAAATCTATCCTAATTTTAAAAAGTATTGACCACTGTTCACGGAGATGAGAAATACCTGGAGTAGAAACAACTTGAGGTTGGGATGATCTATTTCGTTCGGTTTGTAGTAATCTGATAGCAAATACCTTGTGATCTAGTACCTCCAGAAATCTTAACCAAGTTGGCCAATAACCTCGATATTTGTCCTTTATTATCTTCTTCTCTATACAACATTACTTGGTAATTTTCATGACAGATACACATGTTCCAATGAGAGGGAATTAGAAATGAATTTGGCTTTAGGAATTTCGTGTCATTCATTTGACTACTAGAAATAATACAGAGTCTTAGAAGAACTGTCCTTCTTAGTTATTCTCTCTGTTTCATTAAAACCTATTCCATAGCTACTATTTGCATGGAACACAAGCATACAGAACCGTGCACACTACACTGAAGGGGACTCATGAACATCTGTCTTTAAACTTTTAAGATATTTTCAGAACTGTCGGAAGGAATTTCCATAGTTGCTGAGAGCAGTGGCTGCTCGAAGCGATTTTATTTTGTTCTATCTGGTTTTTTTTCTTTCAGAAAAAAGTAGCCGATCATCCAAATCGGACTCCATCCATCTGGCTTGCAATGTACAGTGCCTTTGGGCGACCAATCCTGCTTAGCAGCACATTCCGTTATCTGGCTGACTTACTGGGTTTTGCTGGACCTCTCTGTATTTCTGGAATAGTTCAGCGTGTGAATGAAACCCAGAATGGGACAAGTAACACAACTGGAGTAAGTTTGCGGTGCTTTTGAAAGGGAACATATTATCGATAGTTTTCATTGTAATTGTCACTTTTTATTAATTTGGTTTTATGAGTAGTTCCAAACAGGCTTATTTACAGAGAACAGATTCTGTTTTCTGTTACTGCTTTTTAAAAGAAGGAAAGCAGTAATTTTCCTCGTAGAGAAAAATCACGTGTTTATGTATTCATTGAATGAATCTGGCCAAAAAAAATTATTTCTCAGATTCAGAGCCTATAAACATTTAATAAGCATCTACTGTGTGCCAGAAACAATTATGTGTGCAGAAATTTCACATTGATGGTTTTATTTGATCTTTATAGCAATCCTTTAAAGAATTTTCCTGTAGGAGTACATGAGGAATGGCTGAGTCACTTTTTTAGAGGCCTGTGACATAATATTAGCAACTCGATTTGTAATATTGTACATTTTTCTTCTTATGAAATAAAAGCCATTGCCCTGTTTCACAATGACCAGGACAAGTCACATCATGATATTTTAAATTAGACATTATGCTATTCTCTGGGGCTATACAGTATGAAATACTATACATTTACTGTTATATATATAATCTTATTTAATCTACTTAAGAAAGCCTGCACTGTGAATGTTGTGGTTTCTTTCTAAGAATTGATTTCCTAATTTCACACATAGAAACTCTAGCCCAGATGAATCAATTTTCCTTTTCTAGTCTCTTAATCTGATTCCCTGTCCTCTTTTATTCACCAATTAAAGTGTTGCACATCGCGAGAGCTTATAGTAAAGCTACTTCTGTAGCGAGGTTTTTTTCTGATAGTCCTAGTTGAAATTTGACTTTCCTTGGTAATACTTTAACATACTCTTTGCTTCACATTGGCATTTACTATATATACTGTATATACTGTGTGTATATATATACTGTATATACTGTGCATAGTGTATATATATGCACTATATATACTATACTATATATATTGTTATATATATAATTCTGTTATATATAATAGTTTATATAGTATGTATATATATAATATATATATACACACTGTATATATACTATATATAATGAAGCATATTATTTGTGGATCTGCTTATCTTTCTAGGTTGTAAGCTCATTAAGCAGAATTACAGTGGACGTTCCATATCTGTGCTCACAATGCATAGCCTACATTAGCGTTCAATTACTATTGGAGTGAACCAGATATTTTCACCATTGACTACACTTTTGTCATGTTATGTCCCCACTGGCCTAATGACATACAGATATTTAAATTCCACATAAGATGCTTCCATTATGCTTCTCCCTTACATGTATTAACCAGTTGTTTTTCTGAGAAGAAGCAGGACTTGTACATTTGTATATATTACCGTGATAGAAGGGGAAGGGACCAGAAGTAGAATTTTACTAGGTCTAAATCATAAAAAACGAGGAGTGTCAAAGTTAATATAATGTACTTAGTCAAATGTTATCTTTCCTTCTCTTTTAACAAGTTGTCATATGCTATTATTACAAACAAAAATCGACCAACTTTGGCTAAATTCAGTCATATTCTTACTAAAATATTTCATGAGTTGTGTTTTGTTACTGCAAAAATTGGTAGCCAAATTACTGATGTTATAATTTATAATGCATTGCATTAATATAAATTAAGATACATGAAAATCAGAAAAAGTCAATTATGTAGAATTATTTTAACCTACTAAGGCTGCAGAATTTATATTTTTGTCCCACTGGTCTTGTTGACCATTTATCAGTTTGTGGTTTCTACTTCTACATTAGAGTCTAAATTAACTTCTAATGTTTTTACTACTTCATACTTTTTAAACTACTTAACTAAAGTAGAATATTCCTTTACAGGAAATGTACTCAAATTTTTAAAAATTAAAATTTACCTGTTTTTTGCAATTAGTTATTTGAAGCAATTTTATTTATCAGTTGGGGATTTTATGCATTGAACTTGTTTGTATTTGTATCTGTGGACATTACGAGGGCAAGAACAATTGCTTTGCTGGACTTACTGCACTACTGTATTGTAAAGACATTGAGTTTTTATGTTTAAAACTCATGTATCCTTTAATAAATGCAAACTGTATACCTGGTATATGAAAAGATTAGTTTTAATGTGCCTTTTTCTTTTCTTTTGGGACAAGATTTCAGAGACCCTCTCATCAAAGGAATTTCTTGAAAATGCTTATGTTCTAGCAGTTCTTCTCTTCTTGGCGCTCATTCTGCAAAGGACATTTTTGCAGGCTTCCTACTATGTAACCATAGAGACTGGCATTAACCTCCGTGGAGCTCTGCTGGTACGTAAAGGCCTTGAATGATCATTGTTTTCTGAAAATGCTATATACCATCCAGTTATAGAAATAGTAGTAACTTCAGTTTTGTTTTTTCTTTCCATTTTTACTTTGATATTATAACACCATTTCCAGGATCTATGTAACAAAAAGAAATACAGAACTAATTAATAAACTCATTGAATTAAAAATAACTTAAAATACTATTAAGAAAAATATTTTGCTCTGGGAGGCCAAGGCCGGTGAATCCTTTGAGCTCAGGAGTTTGAGACCAGCCTGAGCAAAGAACGAGACCCTGTCTCTACTAAAAAAAAAAAAAAAGAAAAATATTTTTCCTTATCTTTATTTCTGTTTGTTCTAGAGCTTTTTTTTGAGACAAAGTCTCACTCTGTTTCCCAGGCTAGAGTGCCGTGGCGTCAGCCTAGCTCACAGCAACCTCAAACTCCTGGGCTCAAGCAATCCTTCTGCTTCAGCCTCCTGAGTAGCTAGGACTACAGGCATGCGCCACCATGCCTGGCTAATTTTATATATATTGTTTTTTAGTTGGCCAATTAATTTCTATTTTTAGTAGAGACGGGTCTCGCTCTTGCTCAGGCTGGTCTTGAACTCCTGAGCTCAAACAATCCGCCCACCTCCGCCTCCCAGAGTGCTAGGATTACAGGCATGAGCCACCACGCCTGGCCTAAGAGCTTATGTTTAAAGCTGAATGTATGTTTTGATTATATCACCAGAAAAAATAGGTTTGTATTTAGTTGAGGACTCAGAGTAATTATACTACAATGGAGATACCTGTACTGGCGGATGTAAGAAGATGGCTTTATAGTGGTTTTCTTTTCTTTTTTTTGAAAAGAATTTGCTATTTTTTTCAATGAAAATAAATAACTGTAGCGTCAATTTTAAGTTTAAAACTTTAAGTACATTCTTTTTTGTTGTTATTTCCTTGCAGGCCATGATATACAACAAAATCCTTAGGCTTTCTACATCTAACTTATCCATGGGTGAGATGACCCTGGGACAGATCAACAACTTGGTCGCCATTGAAACCAATCAACTCATGTGGTTTTTGTTCCTGTGTCCCAATCTATGGGCTATGCCTGTTCAGGTAGATCAATATAAGTAAGATTCTCATTTGTAGAGGAAATGAAACAGAAAAGAGCAGTAGGATACTTAGTTAAGGGTATACCTTTTGCATATGTAATATTATCATACCCCTTTCAAAGATAAGGAAGCTGAGGCTCAGAAATGTTATACCATAGGTTAAGAGAATGAAGTTTGAAATTATACTGCTTGGGTTCAAAGATCTGCCCTATCTCTCATTTGCACAAGTGCTTACCTCCTCAAAACATTAGTTTCCTTAACTGTCAAACGGGAATAATAATAGTATCTACCTCGTAGAGTTGTGGGAATTACCAAGATGAAATAAGTTAATATGTGTATAGCGTCTAGCATAATGCCTAACATTTCATGGGCACTTGGTAATTGTTATCAATAGTTATTAGTATTATTGCCTTAATTCATGTAAGTCACAAAGCCACAGTTTGACCCCTTTCATTTTGACAAGCTCTCTTATGGTATTTCTAAACTAGAGCAATTGTTTTAATCCATTCCATAGTTTCCATAGCTAGTATATTGCAAAATGTCAAACTTTATAAGGTGGTAGGAATACTGACAAACTGGAGGGCTATTTAGCTATTTCCTATGTAAAATAGCATTATAGGAAAGATACGTGTTTTCCCCTCTCGTTGGGTAAAAATGGCAAAAGAAATGAATTCATTTTTTCCTTGCTGTGAAGCTGGACATTTTTAATTAGCTCAAATTCTGCATCCTACGGATGGAGCTTAAACTATAGAGCTCATTTGATGCTATCTATCACCTATGTCTCTGTATACCACATTTATTAAAGTGCATAAAATAATGAAGAAGATATGCTAGTTTTTAATTTGTTTGCCTTTTCATTTTGTAATGGAAAGCCAAGTCAAATAAAAGTGTATATCGTGCACAGTGCTTGGCACAAAGTAGGATTCACTATATGCTTTGTCTTATTTTATCAAAATGTACTTATACGTAGGTAAATTAAGTAGCTGCTTATGTAGTGCAATTTAAAGTATGTAAAAAAAAAAGTGACTGAATGACTGCATCATGGGTGACCTTAATGAATTTTTTGTTTTCATTGGAATTCCCAAAGTACCTAATTAGTTGGACAGTAAACACATGTCGTTGCCCCTGGAATGCTGCTATTAAGCTGTTATCATTGGTACATGGGCATAAATTATATGCTTGAACTGCATGGATATAGTTCATTAATTGACATTTTGAACCATGATAAATGGAGGTCTTGGAAAAAATGTTTTTTCAAGGAGAGAGGATACATAGCAGGGTTCAATCTTGAGTTTTTAAAGGGAGAAGAAGAAAGCAGCAAGCCAGAGAGGGTAAGCCTAAATGGTTCAGCTCTGGGTTTTGGGAAATAAATTTAAAAAGAGGAGTGTGTTACTCTGGGGCACCAACTTTAGCTTTTTAACAGTCTTGGTTGGGTAGGCTCAGTCTTCTTGTCCTTAAGTGACTTCTGGCCTCATTAAGGAGGTGAGGAGCTCAGGTCTTTTCTTTGGTCACAGACAACCATCCTGTACTCACATTACGATGCTGTTCTCTACTTTCCATCTTCTCATCCTTGAAAAGCTAGTACAGTTCCAAGAGAATATGCAATGTCAAATTTATGGTGGATGACAGCACATTCAAGAACAATTTTATGCCCTTTTCAAAACTTGAAGACTGCTTTAGAAGGTTGCAGACGTCATGGGACCCGCTCTGCAACTTCATGCAATAAATTGAGTTGACACCAGTTGTATAGGCCATCAGACTAAAAATACATTCCTCGTACTTAGCCTTTCCCAAACAAATCATCCATCGTAAAACCCAACTGTCACAGCTGAGTTGACTTCCAAATAAGCTTAATACAGTAATGAAGAAATACTACACATTTTCACTAAAAATTATTTCCTTTCATGTAATGGCTCCCACATTCCCATTCATTTCCATGTGTTTTTTCCCCTTAGATCATAATGGGAGTGATCCTGCTCTATAATTTACTTGGATTAAGCGCACTGGTTGGTGCAGCTGTCATTGTGCTGCTTGCGCCAATTCAGTATTTCATTGCTACGAAGTTGGCAGAGGCTCAGAAGAGCACACTTGTAAGTAACATCTTTTGGAAATTTTACTAGAGAAATCTGGTAATGCTGTTTTATTTTTGATAATCTAGGAAATTAATACTTACCACTCAGGATAACTTGGAAATCATTGTATTTCATTTCAATTCTTAGGCCACAAATGTGTACTTACTAGGTTGCAAAGCAATTTTTAAAAGTGGATTGGACCAAGAATTGATTAATAAAATGTGGTATATGTATACCATGGAGTACTATTCAGCTCTAAGAAACAATGGTGATATAGCACATCTTATATTTTCCTGGTTAGAGCTGGAACCCATACTACTAAGTGAAGTATCCCAAGAATGGAAAAACAAGCACCAGATATATTCTCCAGCAAACTGGTATTAACTGAGTAGCACCTAAGAGGACACATAGGTACTACAGTAATAGGGTATTGGGCAGGTGGGAGGGGGGAGGGGGGCGGGTATATACATACATAATGAGTGAGATGTGCACCATCTGGGGGATGGTCATGATGGAGACTCAGACTTTTGGGGGGAGGGGGGGAAATGGGCATTTATTGAAACCTTAAAATCTGTACCCCCATAAAATGCCGAAATAAAAAAAAAAACAACTTTCTAATACAGGAGTAAAAAAAAAGAAAAAAAAAGTGGATTGGAGATTTAAGACTTGATCATAGACTCAAAATACTAGAATCACAATTCCTGATGATTTAAAGTGCCTTGAGGAGATGAGGTTTTGGATCTTTATCTTAGATCACTTGTCTAAAGAATCTTCTTAAGGTTACTTTGAGACTATTGGATGTCAGCTATTGACATTGAAGAAATGGATCAAGGGAAAAGTGAAGGGTTAGGTTTGCTGGTTGTGAAATTAAGTTTCCCTAGGGTATTCTGAAACCCGTTGAGGATCTATGGAGTTACACTGAAATGTTTTCAGTGGCAGCTGCTCTGGCTGAGTATGTTCCTGGTCAACTTGGCAACGAGAATAAGCTCAATTATTGACCCTTTCTGGCTTCAGTTTGCCATGAAATCATTTTATTTGAGCAAGGATTGACTTCTTTTAGAGAAATGTTTGCAAATAATAAAATTGTTGACAGCATGCTTAGAAATAAAGTTTGATTAAATATGGGCAAGGTTGTCTGTAAATCAGGCATAAAATGTAGAGACGCTGCCACTGATGGAATTGTTTCTCAAGTTGGTGTTTCCACTGTGACAAGTGAATTGCATGTCATGCAAGTGGCTTATTATGACTTGTTTTTCTGCTGCTTCTGGTCAGGTCTGAGTCATCTACCCTTTTTACTCCAGCACACAAATATAGAAAGGTGTGGAAGAGGAGTGTAAGGAGAGATATGACTATCCCCAAATATCTGTCTTTCATTTAGCTGTTCATACTATATTCATTCACTCATTGGACTTTGTAGGCACTTAAAACCCTGTAGAGATGAGAAGATGAATGCAAATCAAGTCATTTGCTACTTTCACTTTCTCCTGTCTTTTGACCACTCTACTGCCCCTTTTGTTACTTAATAGATCATACTGCACCTTGCTAGCAAATCTAGTATAATATTTGTTGGTGGAGGAAACTAAAATAGTTGACTAAATTGAGACTTTTCTATCTGCTACAAATCTCTCTACAATTAATCCAAGTTGTTAGTAAATCTAATTTAGGCCTTAAACAAGAGCTTACAAGGAGGTATGAGGAAATCTCAAGTTAAAGAGAATAGGCTTGCTTTCAATAGCTATACTATGAAGATGCAATGTGAATGCACACAACACTCTACCCTTACATTCCCAAATAAGAAGCAAACTGACTTTCCTTAAATTCATTGTTTTTCTTCTAAGTATGAGTGATAGTGTTGAGAGAAGAATAAAATAATTTAGATGTTAGAAGCCATTATAAGTCTCCTTATTTTTTTCCTTAAGTTTATGTTTATATTATCTGCAGACATTATTTAAGGAAACCATGTGAAACTGAAGAAACTGCTGTAGAAAGAAATTTTGAGGTCATCTGATTATACCCTTCACTTTAAAGTTGAGGAGACTGAAGCACAGAGAGTTTAACTATTTCTTCTGGGAATTTCACAGCCTAATTAGTGGCAGAGCCAATCAGGAATCAAGATCGCCTCAATCCCTTCCCGTCGCATGGTCCTGCCTTTGTGATTCACTTGGATGCAGCTTGCATTATTTTTTATTCCTTTGTTTTATAGGATTATTCCACTGAGAGGCTGAAGAAAACAAATGAAATACTGAAAGGCATCAAACTTCTAAAGTTGTATGCCTGGGAGCACATTTTCTGCAAAAGTGTGGAGGAAACAAGAATGAAAGAGCTGTCTAGTCTCAAAACCTTTGCACTTTATACATCACTCTCCAGTAAGTTGTTGTTGCTCTAAGAACAGGTGATGTTATATAACACAGTAACCAACAAAACTCATGGTCTATTCAGTTGAGATTGTGATCAGTGAGACATTCTAGTCATTAAAGGGAGCCCGTTTATTTTGTAGACATATGCTATCCAGTAGCCACTAGCCACATGATGCTATCTATTGACGTTTAAATTAAAGACCAGAGTAAGCACTGGTGTAGAGTTGAATAGATCTGGGTTTGATTTCTTACAAGTAGTATACCCTTTGCCATGTTACTTTACAAACTCAAATCCTAGGCTACTTTATCTGTGAAATGAGGATGATGATGATAACAGTACATATAAATAAAACCTTCTTAGTTATAATTGGGATGGATATTAGATTTTCAGTAAAAATTTGGTTATTGAAATTGATTTGACTGCATGACTATTGGTCTTCTTTTCCCTAAAGATCCTTTAATATTATTTGCAGGTTTTTTTTAACCTGTCTCTTTGAGAGCTTAGGATATAATATTTTCTCGAAGATTGTAAGGAAAATAGAGCCATTTCTGAAAATAGAAGAGGAAAAAAAATATCATTTCCAGGTGAAAGAAGCCAAATTACATTCACAGACCATCCTTTTTCCCAATATATTTTCAAGGATTTTTAAATATATTAGCTTTTTTGTAATGAACTCTAATTTTTAAAAAGAAATTATTTCAAAAATATTATTTTCTTTTCTCAAAGTGTAAACTCTGAGTACTCTCGAGAATAGTGGGTTCCTCTCAGTATTAATGCAATTCACACAAACTTAGCCGGACTATTCCCACTAATATTTGATTTGATTTGTGTATTAGTTGTGCTGATTGCTATCATTCCTAAGACCTTTAACAACTTAGTTTTGAAGTTTAAATGCCGTTTCCTCTTGAATTACAGAGTGCTTTCGATTTTAGAGATTAAAACACTTCTTTTGTGAAACAGACTCAGAGAAAATATATGGCTATATAGCTCATTTATTCTAGCCCTAATGCTTGATGGCATTAGAAATGGAATTGGAGGGAGCTTTATCTTCCAGCTGTGCACCACTGTTAATATGGTGTCAGAATGCTAGAAGACAGAATGATTGAAATTTACTTGCTTATACAGTTGTACTCTAAACTGGTGGGCCCTGCAATGCATCCTTCCTTGCAGTGGGCTGAACTTCTCATGGGGAGAATGATGCAGCCAGAAATAATAATCGTCAAAACAGCAAAAATGACAACCAAAATACGTTCAGAGTATACTCAGCCAATTACTGCCATAAGTGACTTTTCATATATCCTCTCATTTAATCCTGACAACAGCCCAATAACTTAGATTCTATTATTAACTCCACCCAAGAAATTAAAAGATGGAGGTGTAAAGAGTTTAAGTAACTTTAACTGACCCCAAACCATCCAGCTACTAATGGCAGAGGTGAGATATAAACTAACCCAGTTTGCCTGTCTCCGGAGGTAAGAGTTAGGTTGGTTTTTGGAAGTCAGCTATAACAGGAGAGAGGGGAGAAGAGGCCATACCAGTGGAGAACAGTAAGTCACAAAGGTAAAAATGCATGATGATGTGTTCATGATTGGCAGAGGGAATTCTTGAGTCAGTGGAGCAAACTATCAGTTTGACCTCATCAGGTTTTGATTCGACCAAATACAGTGTCGTGTTGTTGGTAGTTGAGAGCTTGTACTATGTGAGTTTCGTAGAGCTGACTATAAATCCCAGCTCTGCCACTCTGTAGTGGTGTGTGGCCTTGAGCAAGTTACTTGTATCCTCCTAGCCTCAGTTTCTTCATCTGTAACATGGAATAATGACAATATCTCCCATGTAGGATTGTAGTAAAGATTAAAGGAGATAATGAATGATACAAATGTTTACTGAGTGCACACTCTATTCCTGGCATAGTGCCAAGTGCTTCATACTCATTACTTCATATGAACCACCTGGCAAATAGTCTAGTGCTCAATAACCTCTGTCCCTTAGTTTTCTCATCTAAAAATTGGTGTAATAATACCTTTGATACAGGTAGGTTGTGAGAATCAAATGGGGCAGAGAATGTGACATTGTTTAGCAAGTGTGAAAATATTGTACGAATAGTGTTTGTAGAGCACCATGCAATACCAAAGGAAAAATAAAAGGAAGAAAAAGAAAATATTCAACTCTATAGGATAGTGGCTCCTCCTGTGTTCTAGAGGTCAAGGTAACTTGACATCAGATCCTGACTCAGCAATGTGTCTGCTGTATACTCTTGGTCAGTTGCTTGGTGAATCCTCAAGTGTCCTCATCAGTAATCTGGGATGTTTTCATAGTTCCTTGGGCAATTAAATAAGGTGAGGTATGCGAAGTGTTTAGAAAAGTTTAGAAGCCTAAAAGTACTCAGTGGTATCCACAAATACCAAAAAACAAAGTTAAACAGAAGAAATACCAGCAGAACTGAAGATTCATTTCTACTTTTATGAATCAGTGTTCTTGCCACTTCAGGTATAGTCAAGGGGAAAAGAAATTCTATTAACAATTTCCTAGTCTCCATTATTAAATGGTCATGTATGGTTTATGGGTTTAATTCACTAGTAAAGTAAAAAAAGACACCATTTTACTTTTCTCTCTTCACTTTGATAGAGTTTTATATGGAGAAGTAGAAAGAACATGAAGCTTTTGGACCAGAGAGATTTGGGTTTTATCCCAAGCTCTACCACCTCCTTGTTTAGAATCTTGCATGTCACCCTTCCTAAGTGGTTTCCTTATTGTTATGTAGTGTCATTGTAATCATTAAATATGAGAATATATGTAAAAAGCTAACATCCATACCTCAGTAATTGTGAGTTGTTGAGCAGTAGCAGAGCAATATGGTGCCAAGCACAGACCGAGGAGCTAGACTGCGTGGGTTTGAGTCCCACCGTGTGGTCTTGAACTTCTCGTTCTCGTCTTTATATTGAGGTAGTAAGAGCACCTGCTGCTGGTACCCGATGCAGAGTGCCATATAGTTTTTAATAAAATGACAGTAGCTGGCCAGGTACGGTGGCTCACGCCTGTAATCCTAGCTCTCTGGGAGGCCGAGGCGGGCGGATTGCTCAAGGTCAGGAGTTCGAAACCAGCCTGAGCAAGAGCCAGACCCCCATCTCTACTATAAATAGAAAGAAATTAATTGGCCAACTAATATATATAGAAAAAATGAGCCAGGCATGGTGGCGCATGCCTGTAGTCCCAGCTACTCGGGAGACTGAGGCAGAAGGATTGCTTGAGCCCAGGAGTTTGAAGTTGCTGTGAGCTAGGCTGACGCCACGACGCTCACTCTAGCCTGGGCAACACAGTGAGACTCTGTCTCAGAAAACAAAGCAAAACAAAAAAAATGACAGTAGCTATTCTCATTCTTCCTCCTCAAGTGGAGATTACTTAAAGGTGCAGAATATAAATGAATGACAAATAATGACGAATAAGTAAGAGAAAAATGCACTTAGATAACAAGGAGACAATACCCAGAGAAAAAGGTCCTAGGCAGAGACTAGGCTCGTGGCTCCATCTGTGTTATTATAAAGCTTGGATCGGTGTTTAGATTCCCAGAGATGTGCAAGAGTTTGTACTTGATAACTAAGTCACGTCTGGACCTGCAAACACACAGTCTGATTCTGTGTTGTGTGCAGTGGGAAGGATGGTTCATGAAAACAGATGAGTTTTTTTTAAATCCTGGCTCTGTATTGTCAAGAAAACTAGACTGTAGCTCTCACTCTGCATTGCCTGGCTCTGTTACCAACAATTCACTTAATCTTTAGTCCCTTGGTCCTTAAAACTCTATAGTTTATGAACGGTATGACTACAAATCACCCACTTGGCTTTTAATTTTTGCTGTTACTCCCCAAAGCTACTATTTTACCTTCAAATATGAGTTTTTCTTGTTTCAGCTAGGCATGCCTTGCTCATCAAAGGAGAGTGAAGTATTTTCCTGCAAAGATATTTAAGCAAACAGAGGGTTCAGGGACTGGAGTAAATTTATAAACTGGAAGGTCTGTGAGTGACCACTAATATCAGTACTGGAAAGAGAACTTGAAGTGATGTCAAATTCTTGTTTTAAATCTGTGTAATAACCCGATTTTTGTAGATTGGAATTAGTTTGGTGGACTAAGCAAAATAGAGACTGTGAACCCTCTCAAGAATGCACATTTGTTAAATTCTAATAATTTGTAAAATGGAAGGATTGTTTTATCTGAATTCTGTTGTTTGTAACATTTCATAAGAAAGAAAATTTCAATAAAGAAAAACAGGTTCTGGTTAAGACTAACACGTAGAAGCTCAGACAACTGCAGAGTAGGAGATATCAACTGGGAAATGTTTGTGGCCTCCAGACAAATGTTATTTAATACACTTTGTCCTTTCTGTCTTCAAGGAAAGTTAAAGTAATAATAGATGATTAATTAAGGTTACTGAAAATGTTTGCACAGGTCGATGAAACTAACGTATTTGATTTCTTTCCACAGTCTTCATGAATGCAGCAATTCCCATAGCAGCTGTTCTTGCTGTAAGACGTTTTTTTCTTGCTTTTAGAAATTGAACCAAGTCGGTGTTTATAAATGATTTATGAACAAGAGTGTGTGTGGGTAGTAATATGTATTACCTCACCTCTGTGACTTCCCTCTGTGCAGTCCTCATTGCAATAGTTCTAACCTAGGGTTTCTCGATCATGGCACTATGGGCACTTTGTCATAGGGGACTGTCCTCTGCTTTAGGATGTTTGACAGCATCCCTGGCTTCTACCTCCAAGATGCCAGTAGCACCCTCTATCACGACAATCAAAAATATCCCCAGATATTGCCAAAAAATGTCCCCTAGGGAGCAAAATTAACAGTGCTTGAGAATTAACTGTTCTAATCTCAATGACCTGGTTCCCAGGTACTCTTACAATAGGGTACAGCTAGATCAACAAATGGAAAATGTTAAATAATTACATTGTATTTCACACTAAGATGACAAACTCAGCAATTAAAGTTATCTGTAGAAATGTAAACAAGTCTTCACTGGACACCAGTGCTGGCAGTTTTAGTAAAGGTCCACAACAAGGACCCTAAAACAAGAGAGCGTTCTCTTTTCTCCTGGAGTATTTAATATTGGTTGGAAAAAGACTGGCAGGTTGTTGAAAACTCTAGGTTTTCCACCCCATTAATCCCTCTACTCAGTAATTTGACAGAAGTCAGTTTCCTAATCTATCAATAAATCTGTCCTGACTTTCTCCCCAGTTTACCACTGGCATGGTATGTAACTAAGTACTCACCAACAGCAACCATTGTTTTAATGAGGGAGTTTTTGGCGAAGTCATGTTTTCATAGTTGCAATGGGCATAGTAGCATAGCAGAATACATTAGGTTTCTAAAATTGAATGCAAGCGTGTATAAAACTTTCTCCAGCTTTCTCTAAAGATCTCCTTTCTTTGCACAGACATTTGTGGCCCATGCGTATACCAGCAGGAACAGTCTGAAACCTGCAGAGGCCTTTGCTTCACTGTCTCTCTTCCATATCCTGGTCACCCCACTCTTCCTGCTCTCCACAGTGGTCAGATTTGCAGTCAAAGCCATCATAAGGTATGCACTGAAGTATCTGGAATTCTTTGCTCATTGATTATATAAATGACATGTGCTCATGGGAGTAAATTTGAAAAAGTATCAAAAAGAACATTAAAATCATAGCCTGGAAATAACCATTGTTACAATTATGGTATGCTACTTTTCAGTCTTTTATTTATTTCATATAAAAATAACTATTTTTAAATAAAAACTTTAAATGTATTTATCTTTCGACCCCTTATTTCACTTACTGTTTTTCTTATTTTTCCCTTGTTAAAATCTTATTTATTTATTTATTTTTATTTTTATTTTTTTTTTGAGACAGAGTCTCGCTTTGTTGCCCAGGCTAGAGTGAGTGCCGTGGCGTCAGCCTGGCTCACAGCAACCTCAAACTCCTGGGCTTGAACGATCCTTCTGCCTCAGCCTCCCTTAAAATCTTATTAATACATGATATTTACTGGCTATGTAATATTCCATTGTTTGAAAGTTTTCTAATTTATTTAATGATTACCTTTTTCTTGGACATTTAGAATGTTTTCATTTTCTCTCTAACATAAAGAACATTTAGGTAAACACATCTTTCTTTGTCTTTGCACTTTTCTCTGATGATTTTCCTGAGGTCAGATTTCTAGAAGTGGGAATACTAGTTCTAATAATATGCACATCTTTAAGGTCCTTGATGAATATGTTGCTTTCCACTGAGGTGGTGGTAGGTCAAAGGGAGTACTATTTTTTAGATTTTTTTCTGAATACAGCCATAATGTTATAATGTTTTCCACTAAAGCTGTGCCAATTTATATTTCCACCAATAGTGACAGAGAGTACTCACATCAACACATATTTACTGTTTTAATTTTAATGTAGTCTGGCAAAAAAAAAAAAAAAAAAATTCCAGGCTCACAATCTCTGAAAATGGAAAGAATTGTAAAACCATTTAGTATTTTGCTCATTTAAATATGCTTCTATGGTGTTTTCAACCAGTGTCTCACTTATAATTTACCATAACACACAACTATAAAAATAGATGTCATATGATAAAGACCATTTCTGCACCATTTTTACTTATATGAATAAGTGTGTACCAAACGGCGTGATACTACCCTATTTATACCATAGTCTACATGTGCCATAAGCTGTCATCAACAAGGCAGTCTTAAAGTAGTATGTTGCTTTTTTGATATATGATCTTTACAAACCTTATAAAACCACAGCAAGTTTCATAAACAGTCTTTATCATCTTTATATCTGGCCTTTGAAAGAAATGCCAAGATGTTGCAATAGTGAAGGATAATCAGAAAATTAAGCCCTCCCATGTATGAACTATGATGTTGCCATTGACTGCAACATAGAACATCTCTTGTAAGGTCTACTAAAATGAGATAGTTTTCCTGATGTCTATGTATTGCTAAGAAAAGTAGTATTTAGTGTTCAAAATACCAGTTTTAGGCAATAGTTTACCTTGACTTAATAATGACTTAATACCAAATAATATTAAAATGTATATAAATATCTTATTATAAACCAAGGTCTGTAAGGATAGTTTTAATTTTATTCTCTAAGATTAGAGTACCCAACCCCTGGGCCGTGGACTGGTACCAGTCTATGGCCTGTTAGGAACTGGGACATCTGAGCTCTGCCTCCCCCCGACCCCCCAACCTTATCTGTGGAAAAATTGTCTACCATGAAACTAGTCCCTGGTGTCAAAAAGTTTGGAGACCACTGCTCTAAGACATATCATTAATAACCAAGTCTTAGCTGTTAGTATTTAGAGCTTAGGCCCTCTGGCCATATCCACCCTCATTTTCTTATTGTTCTGCTTTCTGAAACACTTGTACAGATCACTGACTGCTTTTTGCAGCACCACTTCCAAATTAGGCAGTGCTCTGGAAGGGAAGCTACTTCAAACAATAAAATTGATAAATGGCCAGAGTTTGCTATTTTGGTCCTTATTTTCATTTTCTACACTTTCATGGTTGCCCTTTTAATTAGAATTTGACTTTCTCCTACAAGTGGAAATAGAAAGCCGCTGATAACTTAGAATAGATCACTCCTCTGAAATCAGAAGGTTATCAAACATCAAAAGGACTTTAAGAGTTGATTTGAAAAATAAAAATGAAAACAATCTAGGGGTGTCCCTCAAGTCTGTAATATGCCATCCTGCAGTAGTAAGTCCTGGTGCAGTGGAAGGTGGGTATCTCTTGTATATTTCTGCAGAGCACTTGCCTTTCTGCACGTCTCAGGGAAAAGGCATTTGCCAGTTTGATAAAGACCAGTCTGCTTTCAGGGCTCGGTTCCAGATTTCCCAAGCCATAGGCCAAATAGAATCTGCTTATAAAAACTTGCTTCTTGAAAATGAGTTTCAGTGGTTGAATTGCGGGTCCTACAGAGATGGCTGATCCACAGAGCATGCCAGTCCTCTTACACACTATGTTCTGGTTTTCTGGAAACTCAAATGAGTGCTTTCCCGGTGTTGACTGAACTTGGGGCATTTTCTTCTGTGCCTGAGAACCTGTGACCAGTCTTTGATGCCAGTTGGCCCACTGTGAGTTAAGCAGCCTGTTTATAATCGGAGACTTTGGTCAGCTGATTTTGAAACCTCCTCTTCAGGACTGTGAAAATCACAAACCTTTCACTGTACTCCCACACATTCAGGAGCTTGGTGGGTTAGAATGGGCTGAAACTTGTGTTATATGTGCATGAAGAGATTTGTAAACTTCTACACTGGAGGAAAATTCCACACTGTGTGTAAAATCCTCTGCTCCTGGAAAGTTCTATGCTTTCCTTTAAAAAGATTTAGCTTGTTAGACAAAGTTGTCTTCATGGCATTCAGTGGGCAGGATCCATTTATAATGTGTCTACATAATAAAATGGAAGAGAGAGGCAGTTATGATTCAGGTTGTTTCCTGACAACCCCCAGCCCCCCACACCACTGTAGTTTTCGTGGACATTTTATGATGAATGTTCTTGTCTACGTTTGCACAATAGAGTGATGAAACGTCACTATTATCTAAAATATTAAAATACTGGAATGAATGATGTTTTTCAGAATACCTGCCTCACCTCTCCACTTTGCTTTATTTGTAAGGAAATAATTTATGTGTTTTGCTTTTGTGGAGGAGCATATGGTGCGTCCTTTATAAATAATTTGAGTTGAGGTTTCTGGTATTTGATGTATAATGCAATATCTATGTCCAAAGATGTTGTTTGCCAGGGGTTAAAAGTGTAAAACCAATCCTTTCCTTTTGTTGAGAAATAACTTTGTGTACTTTCTCTCATGTACCTTCCAAAAGAATTCATGCTTGGCCAGCCTACTTCATTACCTTCAGTCAAATAAGTTGTATTGCTATTTATCATAAAGGATACATAAACTTTGGCCTGGTCGCTGTCTTCCAGTTTACAAACTTTCATAATTCCTATAGAAAATATATGTGACTACCAGCAACAAAATCAGTTATTCCCAATTAATATAGCATCTGTCCAAGCTATATCTAAACACACAAAGTGAAATTCGAGAAGTAAAAAATAAATAAGATCGTAAATACTTTTGTGAATAATCTAAGAACCAAATAAGACATTAGTAAAACACTGAACTAGGAAAGTGGTGGAGTCAGGATAGCAAATTGATTGGTATCAAATATTCCTGTTTTCAAATCCTGGCACTGCCATGAAGTACTCATTGGTTGACCTCAAACATCAAACTTATTATTTAGTGTCTCTATAGTTCAGCTTCCTCACTTGTCAAATGGGCACAATAACATCACCTGTTTATGGTGGTGAAGAAAATTAAATGAGATAATACACAAAAAGTACCTAGCACATTGCCTAAATATTTTAAGAATTTTACAAATCTCCATTTTATTAATTTACCACCATTTTACTCATATCCACTCCATGTTTCAGAGCATCTTTTGTGGCTCTACATTTGTTTATTAATACTTCAGGCACATTGCTTGGCATTAGGAATTGCAAAGGTAAAAGGTGGGCAGAAATCCTCATGGAGTCCATAATCTAGTTGGAAAGACCAGAAAGAGAAACTAATTACAGTACGGTGTGTTAACATGGTGTGATACAGGTAATCACAGAATGCCAGGAGCCTGTGTGTGATGGTCGTTAAAACTTACTGAGAGAGAAGGAGGACTATCTGGTCAGTAAAGATTTAAAAGGAGGTGGTGGCTCCTTCATAGCATCTTAAAAACTAAGTAAGACTTGGCCAGTTGGAGAAAAAAGGAAAAATATATTTTATCAGAGGGAACAAGATATGCAAGGGGAAGGGGTGAATAAGTAGGTGAGAAATCTTGATATATTCAGGGAACTAAAGTAGTTCAATGCCATTGGAGAAAAGGTCCTGATATGGAAAATATCAGGGCTTGAAACAGGAAAGTAAAATCCTGATCAGCTTTTAGATGATGCTAAAGGCTCAAAAAGGCAAATGATGTCCTTTGTTGTTTTAAAGAGAAGACTGTTGCATGAATATATTTGCATTTTAAAAATATAACCCTGGCAGTGTGGTGGTGGAAATTACTTCACCCTTGGTCAGGATTTGTGCATTTTTCCATCATTGTTTTGCCTCTGTGATTTTTGAAAGGACCTCATAGGAACAGGAAATACTTTTTGTATTACCCATTTATTCATTTACCAGACATGTCTTGAGGAATTGCCATGCTATATTTTAGGCATTGGGCTAGATTCGGAAGATCAAAACCTTTGCTCTTTAAGAGTTCATCGTCTAATGGGAGAGATAGAAATGTAACCAACAGTTACAAAACAGTGACAAACTAGCACTACAGGGAGATTCCCAGCAAGAAACCCTAGAATGATTGGAGACGTAGGAGGTGAAGGGAAGACAGAGGTTCAGAGAAGGGTTTGCCTTGGGGTCCATTGATGTTTCTCGTAATTGGTGTTCAAAGTGGAACGCTATGAAGAGAACGTTCTCCCCACCTGCAATTAAGTTCAGGGAGCATTGTTTCTCAGGTTCAGCAAGAATGGGGCTCCTTCATTCCATAAAAGCTTCAATAAGATTTGTGTCTATGATAGAAAAGTGAAATGGAGAATTAACCAACTTTAACTTAAATGTCTGAATTGTTGGTATATTCCGTCTTTGATTTGCTCAAAAACCATTCATTGAACAATGTATGCCAGGTGTTGTTAGAATTGGAATCACCAAAGCAAATGAGCCTGGCTTCTGTGCTTTCTCTTGTGTGCAGAGACATGGTGTGAGATGGTTTGAAAGGTATCCATTCCTTTGATTGATAGAGCTGTGCTCCTTAAAATCAACATGTCTTCAAAACACAGGAACAGCATGACAGTTACAATCTATTATGTAAAAGTAAAGAAGGATTAACTGCCATTGAAGATGAGCAAAATACTATTTCCTAAGGCATTTCTAACACTGTGCCTTTCAAGTCTATGCCTTCAGACTTTGCTGACAAAGACTCAAAGAACATGTACAAACTGAAGCTCTTAATAAACAAGTCTCTCTCTTTTAGTTCCCTGTAAGTGCCATTTGGAAGTTAATAGTTAGACTGCCCTAATCCATTTTATCTACCTTCAAGTTTCTATGGCATGCATGGCCAAAAGGCACTTAAAGATCATGAACAACGGACTGAATTAAATTTACTTTTCTTTCATTTGATTGCATGTCACAGAAACAACCTCTGCAGACTTATCTGAAGGCACTTGACTACAAGCTCAAATAAACTTTTTTTTTTTTAAAAAAAGAAAGCTTTTATTTCAAATATATATTTTCTGGTTTCCTATCAAAGGCAATATCTCCCCCGTAGCTGATGCTGCATGTACCAAACAAGTTTGTCCACTTTCAGCATCCTAGCATCCAGCTAAAAGGAGCATTTCTTTCCCTTTGCAACTGAATTTTCTTTTGTGTATTATCTTATTTATAAAAGGATGTTTTCAAACCATGTTATCGTTTTCTTTGTTTTGTGTATTTATGCTGCAGATCCTATGATATTGCTTTGAGAAGATTAGAGTGGGTAGGTCAATGAGCCAGGGAGTCCTGTGGCCAGCCCTGGAAGACTACAGTAAATGTTTGCAAACCACTCTTGTAGAGCAGGGCCTCTCACACTGCAGTGTGCTTGTGAAGCGCCTCTGGATATCATTAACACGCACATTTTTGATTCCTATTTGGGGACGGGGACTGAGATTTTTTTTTGTTTGTTTCTACTAAGTTCCCAGCTGACACTGGTGCTGCTGGTCCTTGGCTGACACTTTGAGTAGTAGCAGGACTCTAGAGGGCCCTCTCCTTGGCAGGTTCAGAAAGTACGTGTCCTACATAGTTCTTCTGCAGGATAGAACAGTGGCCAGGGACCCCAGATCTGCATGTTACATGCTCAGTGATTTTAGGCAGGTTACTTAACTACCTCGCTCCTTCTCATTTGTAAAATTAGGATAATAAGAATACTTTCCTCATTGGTATTATTATTTTTAACCATCCTGTTTCAAGTTCCTATTCCTACTCCACTATCTTTGGCAAGGAATATAATTGCAGACAATATAATTGCAGATAATATAATTATTAAATAATAATGATGATGATGCAAAGGAAATTCTGCAGAATTTAGGGTGACCAACAGTTCTCATTTTCCTGGGATTTTCTGGTTTTAGCTCTGGAAGTCCCATTTCTTGGAAACCCCTCAGTCCTGGGCAATTTAGGATATTTGGTCAAATCTAGTTGAATTCCCAGTTGGTCTTGAAAAATGACTCTCACAGTCTATTCACTGATAATGGGGAGAATTTATTTAGGTAGTACTTTGTTGGCTGTGATTATTGTTGTTAACTATTATTCTGTGTTTGTTTGCTTGCTTTTCTGCAGTGTTCAAAAGCTGAATGAGTTTCTCTTGAGTGATGAGATTGGTGACGATAGCTGGAGAACTGGGGAAGGTTCCCTTCCTTTTGAGTCCTGCAAGAAACACACTGGAGTTGTAAGTGCTTTTTCTTGTTATGGAGGCTGTGAGCAGTGGACAGTCTCAGCAGAATGGGTGGATTAATAGGGGTGCAATTAGAAGAAGTTATAAGCTTAATTTTTTAACCTTTATGAAGAAGCTACCTGCTTCTGTACAACCTCACAAGTCTAAAATCAATAAATAAATGTATAAGGCTTGTCTTTATAAATCCTTAAAGAATTATTCTAAGAGGGACAACGAATGCTCAACTTGAAAGGGAATTGAAATGTTGTTTACCACAAGCTTTGTGTAAAAACAATACAAAATAAGCTTACTACTCCTGCACCAGATTCTTAAAACACCTTTTAGCCATATTATATTTTTTAGTTGAAAACATGCTTTCTGTTGCATCACGTCTTTTGATCCATTTAATGTATTACATCACATTACTTATTTTTATTTTCCTGCTGAATACATTGAGTTTGCATGTTGTATGGCTTGAATAAAGTCATAGGACTAGTAAGTGGCCCAGTGAGAATTAAAACAAGAGCCTTGTAATTTACAGAACAGTTCATTCATCCATGATACATACTTAGTATCTACATAAAGTCTGGAAACATAATCAGTATTATTTTGTCATGTATATGTGGCAAGACCTAGGGGTGTAGCTATGAACAAGTCACACAAGAGCCTTCCTGTCACAGAGTTTGCTTTCTTGAGGCAGGAGGCAGATTATAAACATATTGAAACAATAAGATAGTTTCCCTGTGTGAAGAAAATAAAAAGAGGGTATCAGAGAGTGAATGGACTACTTGAAGCAAGGTGGCCATTTCCGAGAAGGCCCTCTGAAGAGCCAGCGTTGAGCTGAGTCCTGAATGAAGAGCAGGTACCTTTCCTGCAAAGATCTGGGAAGAGAAAATTCCAAGCAGGAGAATTAACAGATGCAAAGACTTTGAGATGATAGGAATTACATTGGTGTATTCAAGGAACACAAGGGCACTATGCCTGGAGCCTGGTGAAGAAGGGAAAGTTGAGACAGGGTAAGAACAATGATTGAGGTTCTTGTAGACCACGGAAAGAGTTTGGATTTTATCAACATGCAATAGGAAATCATTGGAAGGTTTTAAAGTTGGGACTAATATAATTTCATTTATATTTTTAAAAGACCACTTTGGGTGCTGTTTAGAGAAGTCAATGGGGACAAAGAGTGAACAGGTAGATCAGTATAGAGGTCATTATAATCACATAGGCAAGAGATGCCAATGGTTAGAATTAGAGTTCTTATTGCAGTTGCAGTGGACATTGTGAAAAAGTGATCAAATTCGGTGTACATTTTTCAGGTTGAGCTGATAAAAGCTTGCTAGTAGATTGGATTAGGAGATGAAGAAACAAAAGAACTCAAGGAGGAATCCTACGTTATTGGCTTGAGCAGTTGGTAGACGGTGTAGCCATTAACTGAAATAGGGAGGCGGAGAAAAGAATAAATGGGTGTTGAGATGGAATCAAGAGGTATATTTTGCACATGCTAATTTTGAGATTCTTCTTAATCCAAGGAGAGACATCAGCATTGGAGATGTAAATGTAAGAGTTATTTGCCATTAGATAACATTTAAATCCATGGGACTGAATGATACCACTTTCTTGAAGGGTGTGTCTGAAAAATTCTTAAATTCTTTCAAATTAATATGTATATCTCATAACAGTAAAGTAGAAAAATGTTACTCCAAAGTGAATCATGTTATAATTTAAAATTTGTTATTCAGGTTACTATTAGATAAAAATATGAATATGTTTATCATTTATGTGACCCAGCAAAAATGTACATGCAATCTTCCTACTAGAATTGATTAGAACTTGGAAAGCCTTTACCAGGGAGCCAATCTATATTAATTTTTTGTATTATATTTAATGTAAAATTAAATATAATATAAAATCCTGCTAACAATAGTTAAGACAAGCAATTGGCTTTATTTAGACTTACTGCTTTCTTCTGCTTTTCTGGAGTTACTCTTCTACTTTCTAAGTTGTTTTATAGGGCAGGTGTGATATTATCGGAGAAGGAACTACCACACATGCTTATATACCCTGAGTAACGATGCCTGAAAATGCTCACTTGGCATTGTGTGGACATGGACATAAAGACAAAAAATGCATTAGAGAGTGTCTATACTTTTAGGCAGCAGGAAAGGGAAATATTTGATTAGAACCAGCCTTGTCACATAATTTGGATGATCCTAAACCACGAAAGAACTGATTCGATCATCTTTCACAGACGTGGGGATGAACAGAATGAGATGATCTCAGGAAAAGGGATACAGGAGGTCAAGTTCATGGAGTTGGGGAAATGTAACTAATTTTTTTTGTTTGTTTGTTTGAGATGAGGGATAGAGGAAAAACTGAACCAAGGGAAAGTTTTTGGAAGGAAAAATGAATCCCCTTTCAAATGCATCCAATATCTTCAGGGTTATTGAAACCAGGCTGGACTTCTGATGTCTTTCGGGGTCATTCATCACTGCTGATGGGCCAAACCACAAATGACAAACTTTTTTAAATGGAGTGAAAAAAGCTGTGTGTTTGAAAATAACACCAATGGAAACTCCTTCTTGAGAGAGCTTAAGATACTATGTATTCTGTAAAAGCTTGGAGTTAAGTGGTTTTGGCTGTAGAATCTCCATGGAGAATTAGTGGCATTCTGGAGCCAAAGACTCTTCAAATTACATCTGTGGAGCTCCGACTCAAATCTCTGTCAACACGTCTCTTCTTCCCACCCTCTTCTTAGTTTTGTGAAGGGCATGAAGTCATTCCTTTTAGATCTCTGGGGGCAATACTACTATAGAATGAAAGAATTTAGAAGACTGACTTTTATATATAGGTATGGACCTGTTTTGTGTGGACAATATATTTAGCTTAAACGATAGTGGCTTTCCACAACATCTCATGCAATGTACTTCCAGGGTTGTCTGTGAGGGATGTGGGAAGAAAAAACAAAACTAAAATAAAATTTCATGAACCCATGCTCCCTCCCTCTCTCTAAGTGAAATTATGTGTAATATTTTCTATGCGACAGACCACTGCTAGTACTTTACTTTCAATCTTCTCAGTGGCTTTTTAATGTGTGTATTTATTTGCATGTAGCCTAGCAATGTACTATTTGATAGCTTGATGTGCTGTTGATACACCAGTTGATGGAAATTGGAAGAGCAATATCTTGTTTGGATTAAATTACTGATTGTTCGAGGACGTTCCTAAATCCCATAGTAGAACCCAGTGGATTTTTCAAAAAGCTAAACCTGCAGTTGCAGGCCAGAAAAAAAAAAAGTTTCACAATTATAAAAGCCTTTGTTTTTTTAGGTAACTTAACAGTTTTAAAGTATATTACTATTTAGCCTTCATAATCTCTCTAAAGTATTTAAGTAAGACAGATAATTATTTATGTTGGAGTATTTGCTCCTTAAAGTTTCTGGAAGAAATTTTGAGCTTTTAAGTCTTTCCAAATTAGAGGTTTAATCTGGAAATATTGTACCTTCTCTTTAGCCATTTATCTCTAGGTGAAATTAAACTAAAAATTAGACAATGACAGATTTCTAATTATGACCTAACTAAAGTTCGCTTTAAGTGTGTGAAGACTGTCACACCTCAGCGGGCATTCTCTTTACAAAGGATGCTTTAATCTGTTGCCTAGGAATAGCGCTATAACCTTGGATATAGACTAGATCATTCTATGAAGCTTGTGGATCACCATATGAAACACTGTACATCTTTGGGCAAAAAATTCTAAATCTTTATACTTTTGTTAATCCACAATAAATTCTCGGGTGATGTGCAGCTCAATCGGATTTATGTGAGTGTATCAAATTAAAAATCCTCATGATTCAGAGGATGATCAATAATGTAGCACTCAAATGTCTACAAGCCAGACAGACTGACAAGTGGATTCTATTAATAATTTGACCTGAGTTAATTTGATCACCTTTCAACAACACAACACATGGCGTGTTATCGCCTGGGTAAATTCATCTATATCCCTGTAGAAAGATTGCCCAAAACCTAGTTTGTGACTCAGTACTTTAACTTCCATCTCTTGTATCTTCATATTATATTTTATATTATATTATAAAATATATATTTTATATATTACATAATATAAATATAATTTATTTTATATATATTAAAATATATTATATATAATTAATATAATATATTAATATGAAGTACTGTATCTTCATATTATATTTTTATTTTTCTTATGAGGCATGTGAGTTAGGTTTAAAATTATAGCTTAACTTTTTTTATTGTTGGCTTTTTTGTGGAGAAGCTGTCAAAATAATTAAAATATGAAAGTAATTCGCTTTACTCGTTTCTTTTTCTTGGAATTTAAGTGGAGAAGTAGCAACGTGAGTTAATGTTGAGTGAAACCTCAATTTTCTCATAAAGCTTCAACTTGTGTTCTTTTTCATTTGGGATGCGGCAGCCGAAAACTATAAACAGGAAGCAGCCTGGAAGATATCACCTGGACAGCTATGAGCAATCAACACGACGTCTACGGCCCGCGGAGACTGAGGATATCGCAATAAAGGTTATTTTATTTCCTAGGTTCTTACGTGAATAGAAGCATTTGCGTTATTACTTTTTGGTGAAGTTCTGCAAAAGTATTCTAAATCATGTCTTTAAAGTCTCTTTGCCGTGGTCATTAATCCTAATAACATTTAACAACATATTCCTATGAGTTTATAATTCTCAGCTCTTCTTCACCTCCCACCCCCAGTTTTTGCTCCAGTATTAAAGTACATTTTGATAACTACAGAATGAGCCTTTCTTGTGAATCTGCCTTAGAAGCTAGCTTTGAATGTATTTCCTCTAGTACTCTTTTTGTTTTTTTTCTTTTTGAGACAGAGACTCACTGTGTTGCCCAGGCTAGAGTGCCGTGGCCTCAGCCTAGCTCACAGCAACCTCAAACTCCTGGGCTCAGGCAATCCTCCTGCCTCAGCCTCCCAAGTAGCTGGGACTACAGGCATGTGCCACTGTACCCAGCTATATTTTTTCTATATATTTTTAGGTAGCCAATTAATTTCTTTCTATTTTTAGTGGAGATGGGGTCTCACTCATGCTCGGGCTGGTTTCGAACTCCTGACCTTGAGCAATCCTCCCGCCTCGGCCACCCAGAGTGCTAGGATTACAGGTGTGAGTCCAAGCCTGACCTCCTTTAATACTGTTAACAGTTATCAACCAAGTAATTGATTTATAGGGAACACCAATATTATAAATTCAAATTTTAGAGAAATAAATTAGATAATAATTGTTTTGAACCAAGAAAGGCCTGGACCAGTGTTGCGTGCATTCACTTAGCTTCCCAATACTGCCTCTGATCTCATTTCAAACTTGGCCTCTTGTACTGTCCCCAGGCCTCTGTGCTTAAGGTACAACAGGCAACCACAGGCACACCAGCTGGGGACTGACAGTTGGGGACAAACCCCAGGGAGTGGTCAGTGTTACACAGGGACTGGAACAGATGCCTACAGCGGTCAAGGGCCTCTGCCCATCAGAGCCGCTGGAGTTCTGGAAACCAGCCCTTTTAGAAAACTGGCCTAGAATTTAGAATTGGCTACTCCCAGCTGGTGGGAAACTGGCCACCATGTTGGCTACTCTGGGATGTCCAACTCCCCTGCATGGCCCAGGCCAATCAGAGAGAGGCAGGGAGGCGGCGGAGGCTCAGCATGGGGTGTATAGTAAAGCCGGGAGCTACATTTAAATCTTCTCTCTCTCCTTGACACCTGACACAATATCTTCCCACAAATAGGCACTTGGCAGCTGGAGCAGACACGTTATTGGATGGAATAAGCTAGCGTTAGCCCTACCTCTGTCATGAATTTGATGTGTGACGTTTGGGTAGATTACTATGCCTCTGTGAGCCATGGTTTGCTCATCTTGAGGTGAACATGCCATTTTAGCATGGTTTTGAGGATAAAAGGATATGTCGTGTGAATTTCAAAAAGAGATCTAGTAATTCTTAACTTTGGCTGTACATTAGAATTACCTAGAAAGCCATATATATATCTGGCTTATAATTATATATATATGTATATATATATATAATACACACACACATACACACACACCTGGGCATCATTTAGAAAAATGGTTCTAGTAGTTCCCACACAATTATAATATGCAGGAGGCTGGGAAATAGAGGCCATGAAAAGATAAGGAATTAGAGATTAGAAAGGGCTCTCTATGCTGTTGCTTCTCAAATATGCCCAGATAATAACTAAAAAAAATGAGACCAATATTTTTAATTGATATTTTTCATTCAATAAAGTAGGAATCTAAAAATACGTCTTTTGTGTCTTATTAAATTTATTTTCATTTTGAAGGTAAAAGAAAGAGACTACCATAATTTTTTTTTTCCAAAATTGACCCTTCATGTGCCAAAAAAAAAAAAAAAAAAGCTCCTAATTAATGGCCTGAGTTTGTTGTGCCTCTGAATGACCAATATTGTTTCAGGCTCACCTTCAAGCCCAAATGAATATATTTTATTTTGGTGAAAACTCTTAAATTGGTAATAACGCATTTATCGTTTCTGAAATATTTTATTGTGAAATACAATATACTACAGAAAAGTACATATATTGCTAGCTCCTGCAGAAAATGCTCCCAATATAACATTTGCTGCTTTCTCTCATGCCTCTCCTCTCAGATGTAATTACCACCTTAACTTTTATGGTCATCATTCCCTTGATTATCCTTGCTATGCATGCCTCGCTGAAAACATATTTTTAGGGGTTTTTTTATGTATGTTCCTTTTGCTCAACATTAGGTATGTACAATTCATTCATCCGTGTTGCTGTATGTAGTTGTAATTCATTCATTCTTATTGCCAAATAGTGTTCCACTGTATAAATAAATCAGAATGTGTTTGTTCTAATTTTGGTGGACTTTTGGGTATTTTTCAGTTTTTGAGGCTGTTGCTGAGTTTTAGGGTATGTGCATCCTTAACTTTCTTAGATAATGGCAAACTGATTTTCAAAGTGGTTGAGCCAATAGACACTTCCACCAGTACTGATTGAGATTTCTAGTTGCTCAGCAACTTTATCAACGCTGCTCATTTTTCTGCCAAATGTTGTCTGCTGGGAGGAGATGCAGTTGTATCTTGCTGTGGTTTTTGTTTGCATTTTTCTGCTTACTAATGAGGTCTATATGTAATTTTTTTTTTTTTTTTTTTTGAGACAGAGTTTTACTCTGTTGCCCGGGCTAGAGTGCCGTGGCGTCAGCCTAGCTCACAGAAACCTCAAACTCCTGGGCTCGAGCAATCCTTCTGCCTCAGCCTCCTGAGTAGCTGGGACTACGGGCATGCGCCACCATGCCCAGCTCATTTTTTCTATATATATTTTAGTTGGCCAATTAATTTCTTTCTATTTTTAGTAGAGACGGGATCTCGCTCTTGCTCAGGCTAGTTTCGACCTCCTGATCTTGAGTGATCCACCAGCCTGGGCCTCCCAGAGTGCTAGGAGTACAGGTGTGAGCCACTGCCCATGGCCCAAGGTCTCTATGTATTTATTTGGCCCGTTTGAGTTTAGATTTTCTTTTTCGTGAATTGCCTGGTCATTTGCCCTTTGCCTTTAAAAAAATGCTGGGTACTACTTCTTTGACAGTTATATGTGATACAAAATTCTTCTCCCACTCTGTGGCTTGGCTTTTTACTGTATGTTATCTTTTAGTGAGCAGAAGTCCTTAATTTTACTATCATCTAGTTTATATAACTTTTCCTTAATAGTTAATGCTTTTTTTTTTTTTTTTTGCCTTATCTAAGAAAACTTTTTCGACTTAGAGGTCATGAAGATATTCTATATAGCTTCTAAAAGCTTTGAAGCTACACTTTTCACTTTTAGTTCTTTAATACACTTAGAGTCATTTTTGTGTTTAGTATGAAGTAGAGATTTGATTTAGTCAAGTAAATCAGAAATGAATGATTTATTAGTAAATTGTCATAAATTTAGCAGTAATGAATTCAGTATACTCATTTTACTACATTTAGTAGTAAATCAGTAAGTTCTGATTGAATTTTTAAAGATCTTTGGTGTGGTGCCAGTTAGACATCAGGGACCTATTTATGTGTGGATCTATTGCTGTCCTGTATTTTTCTCTGGTTCACTTGTCTGTCCAGTCATGATTATTATAGATTTCTAATAAGCACTGGTATCTTTTAGAACCAGTCCTTATACCCTGTTGTTTTTCTTCTTAGCTGTTTAATATACTTAGCCCTTTGGGAGAAGGAGGCTTAGGTGCTCTGGGGCTCACATTCTTGCATTTACATTTTTCCTTATACTTTGACTTGATATTTTCTAACTCCTTGCTTTAATGAGATTTTTTTTTTACAAACTATATTTTGTTCAGCATTTTTACTTATTTTCAGCAGGAGGAAATGGACAATGGCCTTTAAAAGGCCCTGCCTTTATAATTTAAAAAAAAAATGTTTTTCATTGAAGTGAAATTCACATAGCATACAATTAACCATTTTAAAGCAAACTATTCAGTGCCATTTTTCACATATTGTGCAACCACCACCTCTACTTAGTTCCAAAACATTTTCATCACCTTAAAAGGAAACCTCAAACCCATTAAGCAATGCTCTCCATTTCCTGCTCCCTTTGCCCCTGGCAACAGCCAATCTCTATTCTGTCTCTGTGGATTTGCCTATTCTGGATATTTCCTATAAATGTAATCATACAATAGGTGATTTTGTGTGTGTGTCTGTCTAGCTCCTGCCTTTAAATTTTAATTAATTTTTTCCCTGTATCCCTGATCCTCATTCCTATGCACTCACCCACTTCCCCACCCCACTGCACCACCCACCCCAGACATTATGGTACCAGTTCTAATGTGCTTGCTTAAGACAAGCATGCTCATGTCCTTGTAAAACATGTAGTGTTGTCATAAGCATCTGTGTGCTTTCAGTTTATTTCAGTGGTTTTTTGTTTTGTTTTGTTTTTTTGTGACAGAGTCCCACTCTGTTGCCCGGGCTAGAGTGCCGAGGCAGCAGCCTAGCTTACAGCAACCTCAAACTCCTGGGCTCAAGCAATCCTTCTGCCTCAGCCTCCTGAGTAGCTGGGACTATAGGCATGTGTCACCATGCCTGGTTAATTTTTTCTATATATTTTTAGTTGGCCAATTAATTTCTTTCTATTTTTTTAGTAGAGACAGAGTCTCACTCTTGCTCAGGCTGGTCTCGAACTCCTGACCTTGAGCAATTCTCCCCTCCTCGACCTCAGAGAGTGCTAGGATTACAGGCGTGAGCCACCTCGCCCAGCCTTTATTTCAATGTTTTTATGATAGTTGGCTCCTTTTAACTGTACCACTGTATCCTGTAGTATGCATCCTGCATTTTACTTATCCCTTAGTGATGGATGCTAAGCTTATGTCCCTCTATCACAAACCTTGTTATGATGATGATCAGTGTACCTATCCTTAATGAACCTATGCAAAGATATATTTATATGTTAGCTGATTTTCTAAGGCCAAACAGCTACCTTGTGTTGAAAGTCTTTCAGCACTTTAAAATGAAAATTTATTTTGATTAGAATTATTCTTTAATACCACATATATAATCCAATTTCTATATTCGTCTTATCTAGGTCACAAATGGATACTTTTCATGGGGCAGTGGTTTAGCTACATTATCCAACATAGACATTCGAATTCCAACAGGTAAGAGTCATTTGTTATGCATTTTTGCAATGATTAATTATCACCACCGTAGTTTTCCAAGATAGTTGCACCTAACTAACAAAAAAGAGAAGACTTTTTAAAGGCATAAATGTTATTTAAGTTTACTTATTTGCACTATGTTGCTCATGAATCATTGTGTCACTGTGGAAATGACTGGTAATTAGAAGACCTGCATTTCACTACAGAGTGTGTACCTTTAGAGAAGTTATTTAATTATTTACTGTTCATTGCTTATTTGTGTCATTTAAATAATGGGGTGGTAGATTTCTCATTTTGGTTAAGAAAGATTTTAAATTTTTTACTGATATATGATATTTGTATTAATACATATTTATGGGGTACATGTGAGTATTTATTGCAAGCTTAGAATGTGTACTGACCAAGTCAGGGTATTGGGTGTCTATCACCTTGAGTATTGATCATTTTTATGTGTTGGGAACATTTCAAGTTCTCTAATCTAGCTACTTTGAAATGTACAATACACTGTTGTTAACTACAGTCACCCTACTCTACCATCAAATATTAGAACTTATACCTTCAATCTAACTGTCTGTTTGGACCCATTGACGTACCTCTCCTCATTCCCTGCTCCCACTCACACTTTTCCAGCTTCTGGTATCTCCTGTCCTACTCTCTAACTCTGTGAGATTGACTTTCTAGCTCGCACATGTCAGTGACAGCATGTGATATTTGTCTTTCTGATATTTGTCTTTCTTTCACTTAACATAATGACCTGCTGCAAATGACATGATTTCATTTTTTTTAATGGCCAAATAGAATTCCATCGTATATGTATACCAAATTTTCTTTATCCATTTTTCTTTATCCATGTTGATGTATACATAAGTTGATTCCATATCTTTGCCATTGTGAATAGTGCTGCATTAAACATGTGAGTGAAGGCATCTCTTTGATATACTGATTTTTCTTTCTTTGGATAAATACCTAATAGGGTACTAATTTACATTCCCACCAACGGTGTATAGGAGTTCCCTTTTCTCTGCATCATTGCCAACGTCTGTGATGTTTGTCTTTCTAACTAGGGTAAGATGATGTCTCGTTGTGGATTTGATTTGTATTTCCCTGATGATAAGTGCTTCTGTGAATTTGATTATTTTAGATACCTCATATAAGTGGAATCATGCAATATTTGTTTTTCTGTGACTAACTTATTTCACTTAGCATAATGTCCTCTACGTTCATCCATGTTGTCACAGATAACAGGATTTCCTTCTTCTTTAGGCTGAAGAATAGCCCATTGTATGTTTATACCACATTTTCTTTATTCATTGATCTGTCAATGGACATTTGGATTGTTTCTATATCTTGACTATTATGAGTAATGCTACAATGAACATGGAGGTGAAGATATCTCTTTGAGATCCTAATTTTAATTCTTTTGTATAAATACCCAGAACTGGGATTGTTGGATCATGTGGTAGTTCTACTTTTAAATTTTTGAGAAACCTCCATACTGTTTTCCATAGTGGCTGCACCGTTTACATTCCCAGCAATAATTTGTAAGGGTTCAATCTCTCCATGTCTTGCCAAGACATGTTATCTTTTGGTTTTTTGGTAATAGCCATCCTAACATGTGGAAAGTGATATCTCAATGTGGTTTTGACCTGCATTTCTCTGATTATTAGTGATGTTGAACATCTTTTTTATATATCTGCTGGTCACTTGTATGTCTTATTAAAAGAAATATCTATTCAAGTTCTTTGCCCATTTTTAAATTGAATTATTTGGTTTTTTGCTACTAAGTTGTAGGAGATTCTTATTAATATATATTTTGGATATTGACTCCTTATCCAATAGATGGCTTGCAAATAGTTTCTCCCGTTCCATAAGTTGCCTTTTTACTTTGTTGATTGTTGTCTGTGCAAAAGCTTTTTAGTCTGATGTAGTTCTACTTGTCTATTTTTTATTTTGTTGACTGTGCTTTTGGTGTCAAATCCAAGGAACAATTGCCAAGATCAATGTCCAGAAGATTTACCCCTATGTTTTCTCCAAGGATTTTTATAGTTTCAGGTCTGACATTTAAGTCTTTAATCTATTTTTACCGATTTTTTTGTGTATAGTGTAATGTTTGAGTCTAATTTTATTCTTTTGCATGTGGATATCCAGTTTTCCCAACACCATTTGTTAAAGAAACTATCCTTTTCCTATTGTATGATCTTGACACCCTTCTTGAAGATCAGTTGACTGTATATGCGTGGGTTTATTTCTGGGCTGTCTCTTCTGTGCTTTTGGTCTATATGGCTATTTTATGCTGATGCCATACCGTTTTTATTACTATAGCTTTGTAATCTATTTGAAATCAAGAGGTGTGATGCCTATAACTTTGTTGTTCATGCTAAAGATTGTTTTGGCTATTTGGGATCTATTGTAGTTCCCTATGAATTTTAGGATTTTTAAAATTTCTCTGAGAAAATGCCATTGAGATTTTGATAGTTACATTTGGTAGTTACATTGAATCTGTAGATTGTTTTACATAGTATGAACATTTTAACAATATTAATTCTTCCAGTTTGTGAACATTAATTCTTCCAGTCTTTCCATTTATTTGTGTCTGCTTTAATTTCTTTCATCAATGCCCTATAGCTTTCGGTGTACAAGTCTTTCATCTTCTTGTAAGTTTATTCCTAAATATTTATAGACAAATTAACCCAAAAGGAAATTAAGAAAACAATAACATTTACAATGGCATCAAAAAGAATAAAACATTTGGCAATAAATCCAATAACTTTTATTTCAAATATCTAGATAATTGAACAGAAATCTTTTTTATTTTTTGACCTGGTCTGATAGTAGATTAGGATTTTTCTATTAGCCATGCAAGTCATAGAGAAAAAAGGGAGATAGTGTCTTAATATTTAGCCCAAATCACTTTTCATTTTAATTACCTCTTTTAGTCAAAACTGCCCCTTTCTCCTGAATGAATTGAATGATAAAGTTAAAACTAATACAGATAATCTAGGTAATTATTTCATTGATCTCTTTACTAATGTCAGCTATTCCCATAGGTTTTTTTCCCCCAGCATATTGTGGAGGTACAAATGTTAAGGTTATGTATATTGCCCTTGCCCTTCTCCCCCCTCAAGTCAGAGCTTCAAGTGTGTCCATCCCCCAGTTGGTGTGCATCAGACTCATTATGTATGTATATACCCATCCCCTCCCCCGCCACCTGCCCAACACTCCATAAATGTTATTTCTATATGTCCACTTTAGTGTTGATCAGTTAGTACCAATTTGCTGGTGAATACATATGGTGGTTGTTTTTCCATTCTTGGGATACTTCACTTAATAGAATGGGTTCCAGGACTAGCCAGGAAAATACAAGAGATGCAATATCACCATTTTTTCTTATAGCTGAATAGTACTCCATGGTATACATCTACCACATTTTATTAATCCACTCATGTATTGATGGGCACTTCAGTTGTTTCCATATCTTTGCAATTGTGAATTGTGCTGCTATAAACATTCAAGTGCAGGTGTCTTTTTCATAGAGTGACTTTTGTTCTTTTTGGTAGATGCCCAGTAATGGGATTGCTGGATCAAATAGTAGATCTACTTGTATTGCTTTAAGATATCTCCATTTTGCTTTCCATAGAGGCTGAACTAGTTTGCAGTCCCACCCATAGCTTTAAAAATAATAAATCAAGACTAATATGTTTTAATTTTTCTTTCCTTTTCCCAAAAGATACATGTATCAGGAAAAGGAGCTATTTAGAATACCTTATTGTTGGAGACCAAAACTGGGCCATTGATTGTGAAACATTAATCTTTTCTAAATGGGGTTTGGTTATATCTTACTAAGAGAATTCCATCCCATCCTGTTATGATCCTGTGTTTCTATTTCTCTAGGTCAGTTAACCATGATTGTGGGCCAAGTGGGATGTGGGAAGTCCTCACTTCTCCTTGCTATCCTCGGTGAGATGCAGACACTGGAAGGCAAAGTTCACTGGAGCAAGTACGTGTATTTTTAATTAGTTTCTGTCAAACATCTGATAATCTTCCAAGAGAAAAACTTAGAGCAATAAATTCCCATGTTGTGAGTCTGAGGACTCCTTAGAAGTAAGTGCAGCTTTAAAAAAAAAAATCAGTAGGAACTTTCAATGTCATAAATAAAAAAGTATAAAACAATGTATTGTAGAGATTTATAATAATATAAACTAGCATGTTGCTGAGATAAAAGTAAAGTTGGAATTGTAAAGATAGATTTTTAAAGTTAAGTAGGTAACACTCAAAGAAATCACTTAAAAACTCAATCAACAATAAAACAAGTTATGGAAAACTTGCATTCTTTATAAAGCTTAAATGCAAACAGTTCTTTAACGTTTCAGTCTTCAGAGAAGAAATAGCAAATAATCTTCTCTGAAACCTTCATAGGAGACTGAAAAATCAGCTATTTCTCTTCATGCCTCATTTGAACTAGATACTGGAACTATCTAGTTAGAGATATGGCTAGATCTGACTAGTGTGTCTTGCAACACTAAAGACGTGGAAAAGGAGGTGCTTCTTCCAGATATTTGAATGGTTGATTCTAGAGTAGAGCTTCTTCTAGATATTTGAATGGTAGTCTTCAAAGCACATTGTGATAATAAAGTGATTCAGAACCATAAAATATAAATGCTTGATAAAAATTAAATTATATTTACTTTGGCCTACCTAGTATACTTCTTATAAGGAGTTTATAAAGAAATTGGCTATAGCATATCTAAGAAATTGGACTATAGACCAGTGGTTCTCAAGCATGTGTGATTTTGCCCCTAGGGGACATTTGGCAATATTGGGAGACATATTTGTTTATCACACTGGGTCATTAGGCTGCTACTGATCTAGTGGATAGAGGCCAGGATGCTGCTAAATATTCTACAATGCACAGGACAGCTCCCAAAACAAGGAATTGTATTGCTGCAAATATCAGTCGTGCTGAGTTTGGGAAACATTGCTCTAGACCTAGAGATGTTCTTTAATATCATTTTGTACCTACTATCGTGAGTTCCACTGTGGCTTAGTCTGCTGTTTAGGTATACAGACATCTCTCAAGAATAAGTAAAGAGGCCGGACACGGTGGCTCACGCCTGTAATCCTAGCACTCTGGGAGGCCGAGGTGGGAGGATCACTCAAGGTCAGGAGTTCGAGACCAGCCTGAGCAAGAGCGAGATTCTGTCTCTACTAAAAAATAGAAAGAAATTAATTGGCCAACTAAAAATATATGGAAAAAATTAGCCAGGCATGGTGGCACATGCCTGTAGTCCCAGCTACTTCGGAGGCTGAGGCAGAAGGATTGCTTGAGCTCAGGAGTTTGAGGTTTCTGTGAGCTAGGCTGAGGCCATGGCACTCTAGCCTGGGCAACAAAGTGAGACTCTGTCTAAAAAAAAAAATGTTGGGTTGGCTCCAACATACAAACAAATGAAAAACCAATCCTCTAAGAGAGTGAATAAAGTAATGCAAATTCCATTTTTCCTTAATTAAAATAATTAATTAATTTTCTTCCATGGTATCCTTAATATCTGATTACCATATTTTAGGACCAGAAATATTTAAAAGATATTGACCTTTTTTTTAAAGAGTTGTTTGTAATTATTCTTTTCATTCTAGAATAAAAAACTGTGTGCCCAGTCCAAGAAAGAAAGGCATATAACTATTAATTAGAGCAAAGCTAATTTAGAAGTTATTGATATTAATAGGTTGCTGATGTGCAAATGCTTAGAAGTCCTTTACATCAGCAGACTAAATTGTTTGACTAAATTGCTTTTTTAAAGCTCAGAACTATAATCTAAATGTTATGGTAAGACATCAAGTGCCTTGTTGTCATTCTTTCACCATTGCATGTGTCTCTGGTTACATAAATTTTATTTTTAAGTGCGTCCTCATATATGGGCAGGAGCAAAATCCAGTAAAGTACTCTGACCTATTGCAGCAAGAAATATTTACTTTGGGCAGGACCGAAGGCACTTCTGTTCATCCAGGACACATCTACATGCGTAGAACCTGGTATACAAAGACACTGACAGATATTTCCTTGGGAACTGGGACCTTTGACCTAGTCTGACATATTGTAGCCTCAGAGGAGAAAGGTGAGAAAGAGGAGGGAGGAACTAAAAAAAATCTGCAAAATTGTCAGAATGCCGTTATAATTTGCACATCAATCTTGTATTCAGGTGTGCTTCATATTTGTTGAAAAACAAAAGTTCTATTGACTTGAAGTTATCCTTTCCTGATTGTCATGAAAAACAATGACTTCTACTGATAACTAGGGAGCTAGCACTAAAAGTCTTTTACGTGATGGACGTTCCAGTGAGAGTCCAGAATGTGTAGTCATTGGGGTAATTATGTGAGAAATAGCCACCATTTATCTTGGGTTTCTTTTTCTTTTCCTTTCCCTCTCACCCATGCCATCAACCATTCTACTCTTCAGGCCCCAACTGCCCTGATATTCTGTGTTCTACCATCTTGCTGTAACCAGCTTTATAACAGTGGTTTATTTGAAGACAGACGAATTGAGAAGTTATTCCTTTTCATGTGACTTCACCTGGCACGAAGGAATAATAACATGTTGAGCCAGTTTTCCAGCATCAGATGTAATATAGCATGTTTGTACCGACATCTAACTTTCCTTTTTCCACCTATCATTCCTGACTTAAGCTTGCGAAAGTCACTCTATCATGCCGTAATGTGTCAACCATAATACTTGAAAGTTGCTACTATATTGTGTCAAATTGAACTTTTATTCTTGGAGGAAAATACACACAAATCCTACACGAGAGGCCTTCAGAAGTGAAATCTTATTCTATATTCCAGAAGGGGATTTTCCGTCTTTGCTTTGACCTCTTTCCTTTTTCTTATTGTCTTAAGTGCTATTGACAACCACTCTGAATGATGGAAGATGAGTCTAGACACGGACCAGGTTATTTCGTGTAATGATGGACTCAGTGCTAAATCCCAATAAGTTGTTCTCAGTCCTACTTAACTTCTCCATAGATTTTGAAACAGTTCACCACTGATGACTGCTCAAGACTAACTTGTTTCTTGGTTTCCATGACATTTTCATTTATTCATTTATTAAAAATATTTATTGCACACCTATTATAGGCAAATAATTGATCAGTTGTTGGGAGATAAATAAGTGAACAAAGAACAACCACAAGGAAGTAAAATAATTTGATAATTAATTATTTGATTAATTTTTTAGAAATATCATGAAGGAGAAATACAGGGTTTTATAAAAGCAAATAATAGGTGACCTGACTGAATTGAGTCTGTGGGGTCAACAAAGGCTTTCTTGACAGAGTGAGCAAATAAATGATACTCGAACTTGCATTTTAAGGATAAGCCAAAATTAATGATTCCAAAAGTCAGAAGCTGCAATAGGAGCAGAGGTGAAAGGTGGGGAAGAATATTCTAATTCTTCTTCAATCTTTCTCACTGTTCTTTTCAGTCTATTGTAGTCTTCCCTTCCTTTGCTTATCCCTTAAATTATGTCTTTGACTCCAGCTCCTCTACTAATGACACCCCAGTATACATTTTTGGCCAAGATCTTTCTTTTGAAGACCTGATAGCTTCTCCAAAAAGTCTTACCCAAGCTGCAAATTCAACATATCCAAACCGAACTCTGATACCTCATATCTCCAAAACCTGCTTCTCCTTCTGCATCTGGGAGGGGTTTATCCTCAGCCCCTGAAATCAATCACTTGACGGGTGCCCAAGTCAGAGCCCAGAGATTTGACCTAGACACTTCTCTCTCCATTGCCCTCAAAATTTAACCAATCACTATATCCATTCTTCTAATTTTCTTATGCCTGTCTTTACATTTAAATGTCTATTTTAACCCAAAGTTCCTGGTCTCTAAGGCATATATCCTGAGGGAATCACTCTCTAAAGTCTTCATTTGTTTCCCAGATCTCTCTCCTGAGCTTCCTGGCCACGCCACTGGGATATTCCTTAGGCAGCTGTAACTGAACATGTCTGATGCTGAATTCATGATCTACCCCCATCATATGTGCTTCCTGTCCTTGACTCCTTCCTCTCCTTTCTCCTCTATATCGACTCAGTCACACGATCCAAAGTATCTTCTAATGTGTCACCTTCTCACATTCATTTGCCTCACCCTAACTGATGGCCCTGTCTTCTAATCTCCATGATTCTGACAGCCTCCATGTGCCCTGTGTCACCTCCATTCTTGTTCCTCCAATTCCCTTGTTACATTTGGCAATCAGAGTGATATTTCTAAACCAAACCACCACCACCCCTCGTGCTTTTCTGCTATTCTGGGGAAAAGTTCAAGCTCAGTAAAATGATTTATGAGCTCTTTCTGGCTGTGCTTACTTTCTTGAAGTTCATTGCCATTTATACCTACAGTATCACTTTGCTGAGTTTACATCAGTTCCTCGTATGATTGGGATACCTCACGGTCATCTAATGCGTATTTTCTCTCGGTCTGAAGTACTCTTGGCCTTTTCTTCATCTTGCTCACTCTTAATTATCCCTCTGGTATCAACTTCATCGTTAGATACTCTGATTTGCCAAAGGTGGCCTGGTTCTTTGGTTCTTTTTTCCTCGTTCTTTATCTGTGCCCTAATACCTCCCTTTAACCCACTTGTTTAGCACATGTTCCCTTGTCCTGCTCCCACCAAAGTGAAAGCAGCATGAAAGAAGGACTGGATCTTCCTTGTTCACCGTATCTCCAGTATTCTTGGCACTAGGCGATAATCAATATTTATTTTTGAATTGATATTGAATAAATCCAGTTGGAATTCAATCAATCATTATTGAATAAATTGATGACTTCTAAATCCATATGGCCATCTCATAGGCATTTCCACATGTCTATGCATATTTCCACCTGGATGGCCAAGATGGCCATGTTGACATGTTACTTTCTTTCTTTCTTTTTTTTATTTCAGGATGTTATGGGGGAACAAACATTTTGGTTACATGTTATGACTTTGCCTCACCCAAGTCAGGATCAGAGGCGTGCCCTTCCCCCATACAATGCTAACATCATCCATTAGTTGTGAGTTTACCCACCCCCACCTCCCTAACCCCCAGTGAATATTACTACCATGTGAGCCCCTTAGTGCTGATCAGTTAGTGCCAATTTGATGGCGAGTACATGTGGTGCTTATTCTTCCATTCTTGCGATACCTCACTTCGAAGGATGGGCTCAAGCTCTAACCAGGATAATTTAAGAGGTGCTAGATCACCATTGTTTTTTGTAATTGAGTAGTATTCCATTGTATACTTGTGCCATATTTTATTGATCCACTCATGGATTGACAGGCACTTGGGTACGTTACTTTCTGCCACACACTGGCCCTTCCTCCTCTCTTCTCTTTCTTCCTCAGATTAGCTAAAACTATTGAGATCATCTGTTGGTTTTTTACCACTAAGAAAATAAAATCCAAATCTCTTGGTATCTGAGGCATATTATATGGAAAATATCATGTGTGAAATGGAGCATTTCATTATTGTTAATGAGTAACTTAAATCAGTGAATAATCATTATTGAGAGAAAATTTTTAGTCTGAGATTTTTTTTTCCCTTGCCTCTATCAACCATCCCAAGATGTGATTAGCAGTGTGCGATAGTGAAAGTGATCCTTAGTTACTTTAAACAAAAATATCAGTAAGTAATATAATTAAGTAAATGTTCTCCACAAAAACATATGATGCTTTCAAGAGTCAAATAGGATTGATTTTTGGAGTTCCTGTAGGCTTTGATTACGCACGTAGTTATTGAAATCAAGTCTTTCAGAATGGTGAGATTGAACTGATCCTAAATTATGAAAAATTAGAACAATAAAACAAATAGGTCTTCCAGTGTTTTTCCCCATAATATAGGAATAATTAAATGTAATCAGTCAAACCCCGTTTTTTATATAAATCATATTGAGCAGTAATTAATTATACTCAGATATCATAGTTTGACCTCTTAGGCATGTCTGTCTTTTAAAAGCTCCTGAAGGGTCAGCTGTATTTTGTGCACCTTTCATGTTTAGAGACCCAAAAGTATTTCTTCTGCTCATGCTTTAGGGTAGCTAATTAAAAATTTAAATAGATTGAATTCAAATTTTAAAGGTGGGTAAGACTTGGAAATATAAAATCCTTACGAAGCTAGGAAACTATATTCTAGAGAGATCACCCAAGGTCACAGCTAATTAGAACAGAGTTGAGACTGGAACCCAGGTCATTGTGTGAACCAAAATTGTGTAGGAAAGATAACAGAGCCATCTTTTGGGATCTTACTAAATAATATTTCCTAGCTGATGAAGACATCGAAGAAGAGTATTATTAATCTAGTTAGTATTTGAAATTAATGTTAAAGACCATTCGGGAAATTCAGCTCTTGAATATGTCCAATGTTTATTTTCTCTCTTACCTGATAATGTACGCACATTCATTCTATATTTATACTTCACAATTAATGAACATTGTTTGCCATACTTGCAGTGTAAATGAATCTGAGCCTTCTTTTGAAGCAACCAGAAGGTATTATTTCTATTTTAACCTGAGTTTAATAAGAATAACTTCCTTCCTCGGACTTTACTTTAATCTCTTACTCCTGGTTATTTCGTTCATTCTGATGATGTACAGTTATTTACCCAAATGTACTAGTGCATTTCCAATAGCAGTAGTTCTCAACCTTTGCAGGCTATGAAAAGAATTGACTCTCCAAACTAAATGGCTCATTGTGTCAACTGTTTTCCTCTCAGTGAGTCACATGCATCTCAATTTTGGCTGAAACTCAAGTTGTCCTTAGTAAACTGGGTTTGGGGTTTCATAAAATAAAAATGTAAGAATTAATATCTATGTTGACTGTGAGTTAAACAGGGGTAGAGTCTGCCTATAAAGTAAAGATGGAGAGTCAACTGCTTTATCTACTTAAAAGAAAAAAAAAATACTTAAAGACGAGGTGGGCAAGGGAGGCAGCCATATCAGAGGTTGGGAACCACTGTTCTACTGCACAATATGATTATCTAAGAAACTACTAGCATACTATGAGCTATCATGTCTTCTGACTCCTACGTCATAATGTTTCAGGAAGATCATTGAGCATTTCTAACTACTCTTTTTGTTAACCTTATTCTCTTTTAACCTTAATTCCTTAATTAGTACTTACAGATCATAAACTAATTGTGGAAGTCTGACCTACTCTTTTCTTACTCCAATCCCATCTTCTTATTTATCTTCAGCTCATTTGTATTTTCCTAATTATTGAAAATTAAAATCTGAGATATATATATGTATATATACACACATACATACATACATACATACATACATACACACATCTGGTAGAATTATCAAGCCAAAAAAAAAAATAGAGTGGGGAAGAAGTTATCACTTTTTAAAAATAAATTATTTCAATATGTTTTAAAATATATATTCTTTAAATATGCAATTTCAATATTGAAAGATATTATCCTTTGTTTTGAAATATTTATATTATCTTAAAATATGTTGATGGGATTAAGCCACAAACACATATTATAATTATAGTATCAATTCACATCTTTTTTCTAAGGCCTGCATATAAAATTCACAGTTTTATAAAGTGCTTTTTATCTACATTAAAATATCTGTGGCTATGGGAGACAGTGAATTATTAATCTTTTAATCATTTTTAAAATTTTAATCATTTTAGAAAATTTCTGTTAGCACCTTATACCTTAAAACATTTCTTTAGCATAGCAGAATCAAATTTTACACATCATGTGACTTTTTTATTCCATTCTAATCCCTTTAATTTAGGTGACATATTTTAATCATTTCTTAATAAGGTTGGTGGTCTTTAAAATTTTCTCTTTTAGAAGTTTTCCATTTCTGTGTTTGAAATATTTTATTAATTTTTTTTATTTCTCTTGGTTATGCTAGAAGCCCAGCACCCTTGCATAATTCTGGTGTTTTTCTTTTCCATTTCTCAGTAGGAACAGGTATTCTGTGGCTTATGCAGCTCAAAAGCCTTGGCTATTAAATGCTACAGTAGAAGAAAATATTACCTTTGGAAGTCCTTTCAACAAGCAGAGGTAATTTTTGAGCATATAAAAGCTAAAACTGAAATGGCAACTATTTCTGATCCTTGTGTTTGGTCCACGGTTTCTGGAACCTTTACATGGGGGACTTTCTTTCTTCCCTGCTTGCCCCACTTCATCTTCATCACCAAGGTCTTTGGAATAAATTCTCTGAAGACACGCCTCATTGGAAGTGTCAGCCCATCCCATACACTTGTTGAGAACAATTTGCACGCCAAGACTAAAGAGCAGCAATTGAAGTGTGTATGTGTCCAGGGTGTGGGATGGGATGGGATGGGATAGGAGATGTTGTTTACGTTATTGGTGAGCAGATAAAGAAAGGAAAACAAAAAATCCAAGTAAATTGCAGAAGGAAGGTTAACCATGGAAAGATGAAGAATGTAGGATCTGAGGAGTCTATCCCTGGAGCAGCCAGAATATACCATCAACCAACCATCTTTTAAATACCATTGCCAGGGCTCGGTGTGGTGACTCACGCCTGTAATCCTAGCAGTCTGGGAGGCTGAGGTTGGAGGATCGCTCAAGGTCAGGAGTTCGAGACCAGCCTGAGCAAGAGCGAGACCCCGTCTCTACTGAAAATGGAAAGAAATTAATTGGCCAACTAAAAATATATAGAAAATATTAGCTGGGCATGGTGGCACATGCCTGTAATCCCAGCTACTCGGGAGGCTAAGGCGGGAGGATCGCCTGAGCCCAGGAGTTTTAGGTTGCTGTGAGCTAGGCTGAATACCATGGCACTCCGCCCAAACAACCGAGTGAGACTCTGTCTCAAAATAAAAAAAAATTTTTTAAAAAGTACCATTGCCATATATGGAAGTATGTATGACCTTTCCTCCAGCCACTCTCACAAGAATGGGTTTTAGGACCCTAAGCTGGGTCTTGCAAGTTAAGGAGAATGAGATAAGGAGAGAGGTGTGAGGAAGGGAAGGAGAGGAGGAAAATAGACAGTCTGTAAGAAGATTACGTGGGATTGTTAGGACCTAGGAGCAAACCAGACAGAAAGAGATTCAGAAGGCTGAGACCAGACACTGAGGGCCTGAAAGCCAACTGGATGTCACGATGTGCATTCTGGGCAGGCATAGCAAGTTTTAGAAAGGGGGACAACAAGCTAAATCTGAAAGTGAAATCTGACAAATAGACAAATATGTCAAGGAGACATTTCAGAGTCAGTTGGAATAATTACCCAGAAGTGTAGTGTTTGTTGCCTGTACTTGGGAGTGACAGTAGAAATGTAAAAGACAGGATGGTTGAGAAAAAAACATTCTAAATTAAGAATGGACAGATACAAACAAGGAGAAGAAGAGGGAAGCATCAAGAATGATTTGAGGCTGAACGTGGTGGCTCACGCCTGTAATCCTAGCACTCTGGGAGGCCGAGGCAGGCGGATTGCTCGAGGTCAGGAATTCGAAACCATCCTGAGCGAGAGCAAGACCCTGTCTCCACTATAAATAGAAAGTAATTAATTGGCCAACTAATATATATAGAAAAAATTAGCCGGGCATGGTGGTGCATGCCTGTAGTCCCAGCTACTCGGGAGGCTGAGGCAGGAGGATCGCTTGAGCCCAGAAGTTTGAGGTTGCTGTGAGCTAGGCTGATGTCACGGCACTCACTCTAGCCTGGGCGACAAAGCGAGACTCTGTCTCAGAAAAAAAAAAAAAAAATGATTTGAATAGTTTAAGGCTAAGTGATTAAGAAAATGAAACCATGAATAATCTTTCCAGCACCTTTAACCTGCATGCTTTCCTGTACTTCTAATTCATCTGATTTCCAGTCTCAGCCCTAGAACAACGTGGGTGCTATCAGTCTTCCTCATCTGCTCTTTCCCTTCCCTTAAGCGTGCATGGTAGTTATGCAAGTTTGCCCACCCACACCTATGCTTTAGCCATGGGGAACCTCCTGTTGTCCTTCACATGCACCATGAACTTTTTTTTCCATCTTTAAGTTTTCTTAAACTTTCTTTTCCTCATTTTATTCTTGGAAAATAACTCACCTCTCTGAATACAGTTTAAGCATTGCGTACTCTGTAATTTCTTGGATTGCATAGTGGTTTCTTCCCCTGTATTCTAGGAGTACTGTGTACTCACCTCCGCTAGAGCACCTAACAAGGTCCATTGTCATCATGTTTTTGTATCAGTCTTTGGCTCCACATGCTAGCTCTTTAAGAGTGGGAAGCCAGCACTATGTACCTTTGTATCTACAAATCTAGTGCCGAGGCTAGTATACAAGAAGTTATTCAATAAATGTTTTATTTCAGCTTCTAAGATATTGAACTTAGAACTTGGTTTATGGGCTGTGTATTAATAGCGATCTAAAAATCCAAAATCATTTCTCCCAAAGGTACAAAGCTGTCACAGATGCCTGCTCTCTTCAGCCAGATATTGACTTATTACCATTTGGAGACCAAACTGAAATTGGAGAGAGGGTGAGCTATTCATAGTTTAATTAAGCAATGAGCAAAAAATCTAGAAAAGTCTTCTGGTTGTTTTTAATCTGTAATGGAACATAATAATGAAATCCGAGAGTTTAGGAGTTGTGTGTTGTCCCAGTGACAAGTTCCAGAAATTTGAGGACAGGGGTCCTTTGATGCCATGCTCCCTTAAGTATTTATTAAATAACCACCATATACTTAACATTGTGCTAGCCACTCCGGAGTTCTTAAGGAAAGTAGAACATAGTCTCTGGCTTTGACCAAATGTATTTTTGCTTATGTGGAACTTACTGTAATGGGTTTGGAAACTGCGATTGCTTTCAACAATTTTTTTCCACTCTTATCAACATCTATTTATTATTATTAAAGGGTTCTTTATTCTTTGAACATCAATGTTTTACATCGATGGTATACTATCCTGATCAGCTGAAAAATGTATATACCTGTAATGACTAAATCTTTTTAATAAGTGGCAAGTACAGGGCAAAACCTTTATATGCATTATATCCTTTCATAATGAGTCTGTGCTACAGGTGTTATTGTTACCTGCATATTACAGATGAGAAAACCAAGGCCAAGAGAGGGGCAGGAATTTGCCCAATTGAAGAGATAGTGGTGTCGCCAGGGTTAGGCTGACTCTGTAGCCTTTGTTCTTAATGGCTGGTCTTTACTGCTTCATAGTATAGTGTTTAAGAGAATGAACTTAACTTCTCTGAGCCTCAATTTCCACGTGTGTAAAATGAAAACAATACCAACATATTGGCAATGCTATGAAGAATAAAAGAAGTCGGAAATGTAAAGCCATGTACACAAGCCTGGCACATACTAAGTTCTCAGTTAGTAGTTTTAGTAGTTTTTTGTTCTCAATTGCTAGTTTTTGGTAGCTTTTAGTTCTCAATTGCTAGTTTTTTTTTAAGTGTATAATTTGTATTAATACATTATGAATGCATACTGTTGTATAGTACTGTTTGACATAATTTGCAGTGTTAATTTTAAGAGGTATATATGTTAGGTAAACTATAGACCCAATTCAGGAAACTAGAATAAAGGTTGGCTTTGCTTGCTGTCTTCTGCACTCATCAAGTGTTCTGGTTATTAACGCTTTTGCACAGTGAAGCGTCTGTCAGAGTGGAAGGAGGATAGATATCATCCATCAAAATGTATCTTGATATAATTGGAGCACTGGCCTTCAGACGGTTTTTACTTTTTCTTACCATTGTTTTCACAATTAATAAACTACTAATAATGTAAGATTTTTAAAAGAGACACTTGTATTTTAAAGATAATTTTTACTAAGAGACCATTTAATAATGAAACAAATGGGTGTTTGTGGGCACTTCTTCCCTAGGGAATCAACCTGAGCGGGGGCCAAAGACAGAGAATCTGCGTGGCGCGAGCTCTTTATCAAAACACCAACATCGTCTTCTTGGTAAGAGCATGGCCTTTGCTTTTATTTCTATTTCACGTTTCCCTCTAGACAAATGAGTCATTAGAAAGACAGGTCAAGTAACTCAAAGATAGTTTAACTTGTGAAACCAGAGCATATCAGGGAAACGAATCGTCACAGTATAAATCAGCAGACCAACGTATAGAGTTGATCTGGGGGATCCTGATTGGTATCCAAGCAATTGAGATGCTCTAAGTGGCTGCTTATCTGAGTTTCTTAACCAGAAAGATCATTCATAAGGGAGGGCGGATGGTGTTGGATCAACGAGGCAGGATCATAGGTCTTCTCACTTATATTTGATGGCAAAGAAAGAAGGGCCAGAAAATATACTCTTGGTAGACCTAGGCCAAGCGTAGTATCCCATTCCAGTGGTGTCCAGCTCAGGCTGTGGTTAAGATTTGTCAGTGTGCTTCTAGAAACTATAGAAATCTTGGTCCTATTCTAGACCTGCTAACCCTGATCTGGAAAGGTGGAGTCTAGACTCTGTGCCTTTAAAAAGCTCATGGATGATTCTCATGACTATCTTGGATTAATAACTTAGTTCTATCTGTGGATCCACAAATAAACTTTGATGATTGTATTGATTATGATTTTGCTCTGTTTTGCTTCCTCCAGCAGGAGGTAGACAAAATAACTTAGTTTACAGGTAGACAATGTTTGTTAGAGACCATCAGAGTATGTAAATGCATCCTTTCCCTCTTTCTCCTTCTGTGCAATTATCAATCATGTTTTTATAAAACTGCCTCCCAGACCTCTTTTAGGGTCTTCGTTCCATCTAATCTCTAGAACCTCTTCAGAAAGTAAGTTGGTTTTGGAGTTTCCCATTGAATTTGGATCTGTTGTTGGGGGAATGTAGCAAAATTTGGACATACTAGAAATTCATTTCAGGTTGATCCCCCAAAGAATAACTGTCTCCAGAATTTTCCAAAATAGCACCATAAAATTCATAGCAGGATCTGAGAGTAACCTATGTAATTGTCAATTCTTTTTGTAATGGATAGACCTACAACTAGACATGACTTCTTGAGCCTTCGGATCAATGAATGACTGAACCACCTGAAGAGCTGACTCAGAAATCTGAAAGGGACCAAGGTCTCCTGGGTGTGGCTTTCTACTCCAGTTCATTTCACTGCCTGCAATTTAACGACCCTGACTTGTAGAATCATGGAATTCAAGGAAGTCATAGGGTTAATTTGATGTGAATTCTCACCCATTCATTACAAGATTACTTTTAGCATCATCTCTAACAACTTCTTAAAGATACATTGGCCTACCTTTAAGGTAGCCTTTCTCTGCTTGGGCAGTGTATGAGTGTCCTGTTGCTGCTATAACAAATTACCATAATAGGTGGCTTAAATAATATAGATCTATTATCTTATATTCTTTAGATTAGAAGGTCAACAAAGTGTCAGCAGGGCTGTGTTCCCAGCTGGATGCTCTAGAGGAGAATCTATTTCCTGCCTTTCCAGCCTCTATAGCTGCCCACGTTCCTTGGCTCATGGCTGCCACCTTCCTCATCTTCAAAGCCAGCAACCTTACATCTCTCTGACCACTTTTACGTAGTCACATCTTCCTCTCTTCACAGCCAGAAAAGAAACCTTTCTGCCTTTAAGGATTCATATAACTAGTTTGGGCCCATCTGGATAATCTCCCCATGTGAAGGTCTTTAATCCTAATGACATCCGCAATGTCCCACTTGTCGCGTAAGATAACATAGTCACAGGTTCTGGGAATCAGGACCTGGGTATTTTGGGGGTTATTATTCCACCTACCACAGATAGCACTTATTATTGGAAAATTATTATGTGGCTGAAATCTGCTTCTGTGTATTTTCCATTCAATGGCTCTCATTCTGCTTCTGCAACCACATATATATTACTTTTATGCAGCTATAGATCAATATTCTAATATTATTGTCCTAACTTGCCTTAGTTCTCTAAGCAAGCATAGTGTTTTCAGTTCTTCCACACATGACATAATTTTTACAACTTTTCTTAATCCTGGATGTAATAGTGTTTGTCAGAGTCCCTTTGGAAAATTATGTGCTTGATGCACTATGATCAACTCAGGTAACTTTAAAACTACTGGATTTTATGGTCTAAACCTTATATATACCTCATTGCAACCTAAAATTGAAAAACATTCTAACAGCAATGGAATGCTGTTGATGTGTTTTAATAATTCTTCAAAAATGATAATATCTTACACATCCGTTGTTTAAAGATTCACAAAGCACTCTGAACCACAGTGTTATTCTGTTTGATTCTCATGACAGTGCTGTGAGGGTGGGTGGTAGTCTCCTGTTAAATGAGGAAACTTGTATATGGAGAGGTCAAGTGCCTCATACAAGAACCAATGATTATTGAATGACAGAGTGGGGCTAGAGCTGCATGGCTTTGAGCACTGTGTTTTTGATCAGCTAAGATTCTCTGGTATTTCTGAAATTATTGCTATATTATCCTTTTCTCTCCTTTCCTTTCACCTTATTTTCTTCTTCCCTCCCTCCCTTCCTTTCTTCCTTCCTTCCCTCCCTCTCTCCCTTCTTCCTTCTCCTCCTCCCTCTCTCCCTCCCCTCCCACCTCTCCATTCATTAACATTTAGTAAATATCCCCAGTCCCATCTTCTGTGCTAGGTAGGGGAAACAAAGGAAAAAAGGACATTATTCCTATCTTTAAGAATCTTACTTGTACACATATTACTTAAATGGTTTTACATTTTTGCTCTAAATAAACTTCATCATGTTAGCCTTAACGTTATATCAGAATCAAATGAAAATATCCTAATTTTGTGTCAAAAATATTAGTTATTGCTGAAATTTTATGGCATCTGCTCTGTGTATCAATGAATATATCAATAAGTTATTTACAAAAAGAAAGAATATACTACTTAAACACATGCATTGAATACAGTAGAAAATATGTTAATGAAGACTGTATATATATATATATATATATATAATTTTAAATAAATCGTATGTTCATGAAAATGAAGAACTGACCATTCATTGAATTGGCCATCCGATGAATTTTCTTGCTTTTTTTTAAAGGTAATATTTTCCCAAAATGTTAATATACAAATTGAATCTCGAGACATGATTCCCAATTTATCAAACCCAAGTTTTTATTAAATGGTATAAATGGCTAAAACATTTGACTAAAACACCAGGATACGCTACAAGGAAGCCACGGCATATAAATGATAGTAGCCATTAGTAATAGCTATCTATGACGTAGGCAGAATTCTAAGTACTTCAGACACATCAGCCCGCTTAATTCTCATAGTAACTCTATTAGGTTTGGCATTGTTGTTATTACTATTATTGTTGCTGTTGTCACTACTGCAATTTACAAATGAGGATACTGAGGCTTTAAGGGATAACTTATCCAAGGTCACACAGACAGAAAGAGGGAAGCAGGAAGACAAAGCCAACTGGCCTGATTCCATAGCTCGTGTTCTTAACTGCCACATTCTTCCCGGTTACTAACAGATTCCTGGAAGACACTAAATGCTCACTGTGATGCATTAAAGAGGCATGCACAGTATTAATCCATCACAGCTCTATTTATAAGAAAGTAGTAATAAAATAATACTTTTGAAATGATTTACATAGACTTTTACTGCATTATTTTATTGGATCTTTGCAGCCATCTGATGTGCTTTCTGATAAGTCTCTTTATTATCCTCATTTTACAAAGGAAGTGACTGATTTTGAAACTTTACCCAGTGTCAGAGAGTGGTTGTAACTATAATTTGGCGTCTCTTAATTTAGAGATAATGGACTTTCCATTATGCCTTACTATCTCATAACATTTAAAGTCAGAATTTTATGGAAAGCCAAATGGGATTATTATAAAAACTCACTTCCAATTTCTGTCTTATTTTTGCTGTGAAAAGTTCTCAGAAAGAATTATTTGAGATAGTTTGGTCTGTATCACAAAAGATGCTTAGGATTCATTGGAACCAGAGAGGAAGGATGTCTCAAAAGCAATTGGGTCTCCCTGTAATGATTTCCTGATATTCTAAAACTGATGATTTACTATTAGCTAAATCTTGATCATTACATCCTTGCTGCGTGCATATTGGAGATGGAAACAGAGACACTTTTTCAGTGTAATCTTAATATTTTTCAATTGCTGTGGAAACATTACTTTATCTTATATTACTTTATAGATACTTAGGCTTTCATTTTTAAGTAATTCTGAAGTTCCATCATCACTTCTGTGTTAAAAGAAATTTTATATATTTTATATATTATATATATATATAATTTTATATATTAGTGATAGAATTTTCTACCACTTATGCACCACTTTCTAAAAATTAGAAAACTCAAAAAAAATGTATTTCGTTCTTGTTATTAAAAAGAGCTAAATGACAAATAAGAAACTGGTGTCTGTGATGATTCGAAAAAGCAACTCTCTGAGCAGTAGAAAGCCAATTCAATTTCCCAGACATACTACTTCTTGGAACATTTCCGAAATAATTGGTGTGCATAAAGATGATCCAGAGGGTCTGAAAGATTTTGAAATATTTCCCACATCACCCAGAGAAATTGATTTCAAGATAAACATAATTGTGTTATTAAGTTCATTTTGTTTCATTATCATGTTTTGAATACACACAGAGTAAGAGATATGTTATACATGTATATATATATATGTATGTGCATGTATGTGTGTATGTATGTGTTTATAATGACAATTACTTGTCAACTATTACCTTATCCAAAATATCCCATTATTTAAATGGTTTTAATAAATAAGATAACTGGAAATGTGTCTCTGTTGTAAAATGTACTTCTAGAAAAGCCATTTGAGGACAATTATGTCACTCATTTATTCACAACCATGATAGTCAAGTATACTGAATTTTAAAGGGCTATTACATTTCTGAATCACCATTTATCTAAATGCTTTATTAATATTTTTTTTCATAAGGCTTCTCTTAAATCCTTTAATAAAGCCATATTGCTTATAGTTTCTGTCATGCAGGCAGATTGAAGGAGAGCTGAAAAATTATTGAGCTAATCATATCACTGTCTATAACGACCACACACATAAATTTGACGTCTAAACATCAATTTTATTTTTCATTAGCCAGATAATTAACAAATGCAATTTATCTGTATAGGGACTATGATTGTGCTCAACTGTTTAGAAAATTTTGCTGAATTGTAATTTCTAAATATCTCAGTACGCAGTCTATGTGTAGTAGGATGAGAAACCAGCTCCTTCTCTCTTGGGCCCCTAAGACAAAGTAGACATTTGTTTGCATATTACATATATGGAAAAACAACAAAGAAAAAAGGGTAATGAAGAAGACATTCATAAACTTTTTTTGCCCACTGTTCTGATCCTTCTTCCTAATTCTTTACCAGGAACCTCGACCATTTTTATTGCTTTGTCCCTTCAGTGCTCCCCCAATTTCTTTCCTTCATTTCCTGCCGTCGTTGGTGCTTCTAAGAGGTGACTGGGTAGCTAGTACAGCACCCTCCCTACAGGTTACTTCGCTTTCCGATTCATAGTTTCGAAGGAACAGTCTAGTTTTCTCCACTAGTTTCTAGTTTTCTTCTTTTAAATACTCAAAAATGTGAAACATGTAATTTGATGCTCTATTTCAAATTATAGGAATAAATATACATAAAAATAATTTATTATAATGTCATCACCAAAAAGTCAATGAATATAGTTTCCTAAATTATTGTCTAAATGTCTTAATCATTTGGTGCATAAAAACTTCCTTTCTTCCCAAGACAGTTGGCATTTGTTAAGTGTTAGGCATGTTATTCTTATACCTAATAATAATAATAGCTAGTGTCTCTTTTATATCTAATACTTACTTTACTAAGCAATTTATGTGTATTATCATTTAATCCTGAGACCATCCCCATTAAGTAAGTCCTGTTGTGATCCAGTTAACATTTTCTATGCCTGTTTTTATTATCTAGAATTCAGCTACTCCAATTATCTGTTATGTTTTTTTTTTTTTTTTTTTGAGACAGAGTCTCACTTTGTTGCCCAGGCTAGAGTGAGTGCCGTGGCATCAACATAGCTCACAGCAACCTCAATCTCCTGGGCTCAAGTGATCCTACTGCCTCAGCCTCCCTAGTAGCTGGGACTACAGGCATGTGCCACCATGCCCGGCTAATTTTTTGTATATACATTTTTAGTTGGTCAATTAATTTCTTTCTATTTTTAGTATAGATGGGGGTCTCGCTCAGGCTGGTTTTGAACTCCTGACCTCGAGCAATCCGCCTGCCTCAGCCTCTCAGAGTGCCAGGATTACAGGCATGAGCCACCTGGCCCGGCCTCCAGTTATCTTTTCATTCTTTGTTTTGGTCTATTATTACAGGTTGCTGATTAATGTTGATTTTTGAACTTGAATATTTTATAAGAATTCAAACAACTCTGAATATTGTTATTTACTTTTTAAATAATTATACAGTCTTTTTTTTTATAAATTGGATTTGGGGGATAATTTTCCCTTAGTTATTTGTGTCTCTACTTTCTAAAGGAATTGAGTTACAGAAAGGGTACAGAAAGTGCTAATCTTTCCTTCATTTTACTGATTGCAGGATGATCCATTCTCTGCCCTGGACATTCACTTGAGTGATCACTTAATGCAGGAAGGGATTTTGAAATTTCTCCAAGATGACAAAAGGACACTCGTTCTTGTGACTCACAAATTACAGTATCTGACACATGCTGACTGGGTAAGAGTTTAGAAGAGAGTTTTGTTCATTTTTATATGATAGTCATATGTATAGAGACATTAAGAAATTCTTTCTCTACACAGTACAAAAAGAAAAAATAATAAGAAATTCTTTCTGAAATAAAGGTAATTCATTTGGCCAATTAAGGCTTTTTGTCACATTTCTACTAATATCTGCTTTCCTTAGATTATAGCTATGAAAGATGGAAGTGTACTAAGAGAAGGGACTTTGAAGGACATTCAAACCAAAGATGTTGAGCTTTATGAACACTGGAAAACACTTATGAATCGGCAAGATCAAGAATTAGAAAAGGTAATTGCTTATGGTTCAAAGGAGTTCAGAGTCCGGCTCAAAAATGAACTGTGTAATTACTAAGAGTGCTTTTAAAGAAGTATTACAGTTTAATGCTTGATAACATAATAGTCCTCTTTTGGACTCCGGAGTAATTATATCTTTATAAATTATTAATGAACAGGTTACTTTGAACCTATAAAATTCCACTGCTATATTTTATCTTTTACATGAAGTGCTGTCAGGTTATTAGAGGATTTTTATTTGAATTTGAATCATATTGCCATTATATGCATGTTTCAAACCTAGACAGACTACCTACTGAAGCATGACATTTCTTTATTTTGTCTTACTTTGCCTTATTTGTATCTTATTTTTCTCATCTGTAATATGAGAGTATTTTCACTCACCACCTACAAACAGAGGGTCATGGGCAAGTCAAAAGCCAAAATGACTTTGAAAGAAGGAGGAACTGGGCATGTCCGGGATATGGTTGGGAGGTCAAGATAGGTGATCAGAAGGAAACAAAAATAAAATTTTACATTTGCATAGTTTTTTCTGGTCCACAAACCTTTTTTTTTTTTTTTTTTACATGATCTATTTTAGTTCTCCCAACACTCTTGAGAAATAAGCAAAGAAAATATTATCTTACTTTTACAGATGAAAAAAAATGAGGCTAAGAGAGGTTAACTGACTTGCTTAAAGTTGTACAGTATATATAATAAGTGACACCAGTGGGATTTAAACCCAGGTGCATATCCAATGTGATTCCAATATAATGCTATGGGTGATGTAAGTATCACATTGAATGAGGTGATAACGGAGTTGGAAACCAGACTGAGTACAACGAAAGAGGAACAATTTGTAGTTGAAAGGTGAAATTATAAATTAAATTCACAAATTTTTTAAATGTTCTGCTCTTGACTTGGAAGTGGGAAGTGTCCAGAATTTGGTATTCCTGGCCAGGAATGAGCATTATAAAATAAAATATTTATATCATCAAATTTCTAAAAACTATCAGGAAATTAAAAAATATTATTTTAGAAGGGAAAAAGTGTTCTGTTTCCATAGTGAAAGGAAGATGAAAAAGTCAGGCAAATCCTGCGACTTCTCTATCTGTTGTGGATTTGCTGAGGATCTCAAAAGCAAAACACATAAGGAAGAAAAGATACATGTAAAAATCTAGGAGTAGAGTAGGACAAATCACAGAACCATTGAAACGAAGATATTTGGCAAACAAACAAACAAAAAAACATTACAAGGTATAGTCAACAAGTGCCCACTTAAGAATTGTGCTGTGGGAAGCTTGATTATAAACGCACTGGGGATAGCTCCAAATGACATTTTTTTCAGTGATCTGAATGCCAGGGACAAAAGAATATGACGTAAGCTTAAGCAGTGGGACAATTTATGGTTTACTTTGGAAAGGAGATCTGGAAAAAAATGAGAGCTGTTGGCTGGATATTATAGTAATACTGCTAAGCAAGCCAGGAAGACAGTCCATTAAGTTGTATTTAGAAATGAAGTGATCACTTGAGATAGCATAGCTCCATAATTAAAGACACATTACAGGGTTATATATCAACCGAGGGAGATACAGAGCATGTTAGGTTCTGGACAGGGAAACCCAGTTGTGAGGTGGAATGGTGGCCAGTAGAAGCCAGAATGAATCAACCACCTGCCCAGAAACCTCATCTGGGGATGGAAGAGATAGATTACTGCCACGTTGCAAAGGACAGGCACCTGAATTCATCTGGAGCCAGAGGGAATCACACTGCAGAGAATAAGACCACTAGAATACTTTGGAGAAGTTTCCGTGCAAACAAGCTCTCTGTTTAGTCTGTTATATGACAGGACGGGGTGTTTACCTACCAGCCAGGGCCAATTTTGCCCCCTAGAGGACATTTGGCAACATCTGGAGACATTTTTGGTTGTCACAACTGGGGCAGGGATGATGCTATTAGCATCTAGTGGGTAGAAGACTGGGATGCTACTCAGCCTCCTGCAGTGCTCGGGGCAGACCCCACGACACGTTGTTCAGTTGAAATGTCAGTAGTGCCAAGGTGGAGAAAGCCTGGCCCAGAGCCAGAGCAGATCAAGCACGTGGAGAAGGAAGGTGAAACCAGAGGACACACGACGAAACCTCCTAGTGCAGGGCTGTAGAAAGGATCGGCAGTTTAAGCATCAAGGGGTAGACGATGGGAAAGAACATGATACGATGTTAGTAAGGAAAGTTACAGAGAAGGAGATGACATTTTTAGCTGACTTAAATATCATTAAAAATTCTAGTTTGGGTGGCATCGATCATTATCTTCATATTGTTATAAGCAAAATACACTAATATCATTTGACACTCTCCACTCCCCTGCCCCTGTATTCATGTTGGTCTGGCTCAGTGAATATTTGTTGGATAAATGAAACTGCATTTGTACCTACTTAATCCAAACACCAACACAATTTAAAATATTTAACCTATAGTGAGCTTAATATGAGCATTTATGCTTAAGAAAAATTGCTTTAGGCTGGGCGCGGTGGCTCACGCCTGTAATCCTAGCTCTCTGGGAGGCCGAGGCGGGTGGATTGTTTGAGCTCAGGAGTTCGAAACCAGCCTAAGCAAGAGCGAGACCCTGTATCTACTATAAGTAGAAAGAAATTAATTGGCCAACTAATATATATAGAAAAAAATTAGCCGGGCATGGTGGTGCATGCCTGTAGTCCCAGCTACTCGGGAGGCTGAGGCAGCAGGATTGCTTGAGCCCAGGAGATTGAGGTTGCTGTGAGCTAGGCTGACGCCACGGCACTCACTCTAGCCTGGGCAACAAAGTGAGACTCTGTCTCAAAAAAGAAAAAGAAAAAAAAAAAAAAAGAAAAATTGCTTTAAAGATTGTTTTTTGTTTGTTTATCTTGTAAGTCTCCGAGATATTAAATCTTTTGCTTACACAGCATGGGGAATTGAATCAAAGCTAAATCTATTTTCAGTTCGCAGGTTTATTTTGTTCCTCTATAGGATACACAAACCATAGGGACGCTTTTTAATTTTGTGTTTTATTTAGCCTCATTTACAAATGTTGGTTTTCATATCTTTAGGCAAAATTAAGGGCTGATGTCAAATTGCCTCTGTAAAAACGATATTCAGGAGACATTTTTGTTTTCGCTCTTTTTAATCAAGAATCTGGAAGTAATAAAGCCTTCTAGAATAGCAAGTTTCCTAAATCATACATGTTGTATGAGGTCCAAAAAGAGAAAAACCAAGGTCACTACCTAGGCACTGACCACCAGAAATTTATTGGTTTGTTTATTGGTTTATTGATGTAACCATCAAACTGTGTGGATTTTTTTTCTTTGTATTGGAATATACAAGAAACCTCAATTTACTGTAGATTCAAAATGTTTGTGGGTCAGTTGTTTGAAACTCAGAATGTGTTACCCCACAGAAATAGGATGGTGGTTAATTTTCCAGACTTATCTGCAGAGCATGATTTAACCTGCAGTGTAATCGAACTGATATTACTACTCTAGTCCTGAGGTTGGGGGAACTGGGGTGTTGGAAGCCAGGGCATGGAGAAAACAAAATGCTTCTCCCTTTCTTGGGCACAGGACAAGTCTTCAGCAACCCCTAAAAATTTGCAAAGTTTGTTTCTGGGCACCTTTCACTTCTCTTTCTGCATATTTCTTCTCAACTGTTAGGCACCTAAGTCCCCTTGTGGCTAAAAGTATCTACATTCCTTCAGATCCTATTGAAGTCCCTTTCTTTTGTGCACCTCCATCCATGAGATGCTAACGAAACTCATTCTGATTTAATAATTCATCATAGTGGATGGAAGACAGCAGTTTAACCAACCTAGAACTGTGTACATTTTTAAGATTTATTGACATGAATAAATCCTTAGTTAGAAAAATTACAGGGAATGTCTGTAAGTGGTGTAAAAAATAAAACAAGTAGCAGGTGGAACTATGTGTTAGGGTTCAAGAATCTATCTTTCTGCTTCCGGGCTCAGCTCCATCTTGTTGTCACTGCTTTTCCTGTCCTCATCTTGTCCTATGCCTCTGAGTGCCATGATACTTCCTACAGATCTAAGTCATTGCCCCCACAGCTGCTCTTGAGACAAGCATTGTGGATCTCCAGAGTGAGCAGAGAGCCCTTGTTACTGGTAAAGGTAACTGACCATTTGTACCTGTGGGTCATTCATGGGTAAGTCAAAACCTTCTTGTGGCCATGAGCTCCTTGCATGACAGCATTATGTCTATTGTAGGACATGGAAGCTGACCAGACAACTTTAGAGAGGAAAACTCTCCGAAGGGCCATGTATTCAAGAGAGGCCAAAGCCCAAATGGAGGATGAAGACGAAGGTAGATCTTTCTTCTTGTATCTGAGCTATTCAGATGAGGTGATAGGATGTGAGGGTTTTACCATGGCAATTGATGCATGAGGGCCTCTGTGAGGAATAGCAAGCCACTTTGTAGGGGGAAAGGAAAAATCAAATCTGTGATACTGAAAATGTAAAGAATAAGAGTCCAGGGAAAGCACGTGTTATCCATCAATTGGTGTCTTGAGGGACTCCCCACGGTGAGTCTCAATTTTTCGTACTGTGTGTGTAAAAAAACCAAAAAGACAATGGATTGTAAATGGATCTAGATCCTGTTCAAAAAAATTGGAAAGGTCTAGTATACATTGAGGAAATTTCAATCTTTCAGAAATAAACAATAAATTGGAAATATGGGAAAGATAGTGTTTTGAAATATCTATAATTATTCCATTCACTAAGTCCTCTTGAAGTTTTCATGACAATGTACCAAGGAAGGATAAAAAAAATTTGAAAGCCATTATGTTATATATCAATTTTCTGGCTATAATAAGGTATACTGGGAAAAGAAAGATTGACTGGAAGTTTGAAGAATGAGATGAAATAATTACATTGCCTTGACAATTGTGGGCAGGAACCACCTCTTAAGTCCCTAGAGTAAATGCATGGTACTTTTTTTTTCCTATGTAGTTTTTACTTAAGACTATGGTTCTACAAAGCGATTAAAAAACAGAGAAAATTATAATTTCAAGCCAAATAATACCAAAATGTGCTATTTAGTGTTGCAACAAATGCTTATTCTGTGAATGAATGAATGAAGTACAAATTTTACATTTCAATTTCGGTGATTAAAAAATGTTCTTAAGGAATTTTAGGTGCTGTAGGCATCAGCTTCTAGAATTCTAAACCAATTATTTCTAACGCACTCTAAAAATGGAGTTATGCCTGATTACTCTGTCCAGTGTTCCAGTGAAAAAGATACCTCGGGATGTTAAGTCTGCCCCTGGCTGGCTGTGTCAATCCATTTTCTCAGGCATAAAATAAAATAATAATACTTTCCTTACAGGGTAAATGAAGCAATGTATGTGAAGAGCCAATTACGGTACATATTACCCACTAGGGTACTGCCCCAGGTCCTATCAGTATATCTGTTGAAGACACCAGGAGGGGAAGAAAAGAACAGAGAACAATTCCTTTCCCTTAAGGCACTTGGAGTCGCATGTGTTGTTTCTACTTACTAACTATGACTAGGTCATCACTTGGACAGAATAGGTACAGGGAAAGTGAAGAAATGTTGTCATTAGCTGAGCAACCATGGGCAACTTGAAATTTCAATTAATGTAGAAGCAAAGAATGGATATTGGGGAGACAGCTAGCAGTGTGCAACTGTCCATCCCTTGGGTCATGCAAATTTCCATTCCTGTCCATCGCACACAGGAAACACACCCCTGCCAAAGGGGAGAGAATCTGAGACCTGGTCATTTACTGCATCTAGCTCACATTTCAAAAATCTTTGGCTATCCTTAGTGTATTCATATTTGAATCTCTGTGATCTGATAACCTATAAACTAAAGAGACGTTATCTGTCCTTCCTACCCACAACCTGTTAAGTACACAGTAGTGAGAAATATGCAAGATAACTTTAATGAAAACTGCCTTGGAAAAGGAAAGCAAAGGAAACACACAGTAGTCACTGGACCATACAAACGATCTGATTTTGCTGGTGGGGGGAGGAGAGGAATGCAAAAATTCCCTGCCCTAGTACCTTCGGAGGATAGCCCATCTCAGAGTTTCCAAATGGTTTAAACCATTTGAGAGGAATCCCCTGCCTGTTGTCCTCTGTGGCCCCTGACTTTGCCCTCTGGAAGGTTCCTCCTTGCCCACTCCCTTGCACGACCACATCTAGAATAGGCCCTAGAGAGCGTGGGGCATGCCCTCCTGTGCGGGGCACAAATTTTAGAGCCTGTTAACTCTTGCTGTGGTTTTATATATTCATTTACAAGTTAAAAACAAATTATAGATGTTTGTAGTCCAGGAATGTGGTTTTATTGGCAACATAATTCCTTTAATAACGTAATAAGCTTCTAGCCTATACCACCAGTCAATTTGATGTGCAGAAAATCAGCAAATAATCTCATCCAGATATAGTTCTATGCTTATTTTGTCACTCATCATTCATTCATTCATTCATTCATTTACTTTCCAGCTATTGTCAAAAAGAAATGAGGTTTGTCCTACTCAAAGCATTTAAAATTTCGAAGACTAAAGCTTATGTACTTTTTTGTGGGACAATAAAAATTCTATCTACCTGGTGCCCATCTGAAACATAAATAAAGTTTTTTTTTTTTTTTTTCAAATATGTAGAGGAAGAAGAGGAAGAAGATGAGGATGATAACATGTCCACTGTAATGAGGCTCAGGACTAAAATGCCATGGAAAACCTGTTGGCGGTACCTCACTTCTGGAGGATTCATCTTGCTCCTCCTGATGATTTTCTCTAAGCTTTTGAAGCATTCAGTCATTGTGGGTATAGACTATTGGCTGGCCACCTGGACGTCAGAATACAGTATAAACAGTACTGGAAAAACTGATCAGGTACAGTGGGTTCCATTCTGTTTTTAAATCTTAAAGGAAATGTTGAGATTAACAGTGATACCGTCTTATCTAGTTAGGTACTGATAGCCCAGATGTCATAGGACTTCTGTGATGATTCAATAAGTTAATAATTACAATATTACAATAGGACTTAAATTAAAATAAATCATCAAAAATGTTAAAAATGGAATCTACTATTTTTGCTTTTATTTTTAAAAGCTTATCATAAAAAATATTTAAAGATAATGTTTGGATTTGCATTCAAGAGAGTTATATGCGTATGTTTTAGATTATATGTTATGTATATGTTAAACACATCCACACAGGACTTGTTTTTCATTGTTCTGATGGTATTTGATTTTGACTACCTGTATTAGTGTATTACTTGGTCAGTCTGAGATTAGGGATGGGCAGATTGAGCTCTACAATGGAAAGCCAAGAAGATGCCTGGAACCTGGAAACAAACTCTATATCTTCATCTCCCCTTAGGCAAACCTTGAAAGGGTGAAGGGAGCAAGTAGGGCTTGGCCTGTGGGTTTGTGGTGGGAATACTACCCTGAGCCTCCAAGAGCTGCACTTCTTCTACTATCCAAATGCATGCTAAATCATGAAGTCAACAATTTTGTCTGACTTTGAGATTTGATTTTCTAGTAAGAAAAAACTCAATTGGTACTTTCCCCATGCTCTTCTTGTGTTGGTTGCTTTTTAGACCTACTATGTGGCTGGATTTAGCATACTTTGTGGAGCAGGTATTTTCCTTTGCCTGGTTACATCTCTCACCGTAGAATGGATGGGTCTCACAGCTGCCAAAAATCTTCACCACAATCTTCTCAATAAGATAATTCTTGGACCAATAAGGTAAAAACAAAGTTATTTTTCACTCCCACACACAAAATTATAAAAACATGAATTTTAAAATGAAAATGAAATAGGAAAGTTTAAAGAATTTCTTTAGTACTTGAGCAAATGAATAGGGCCCTTCTCGTTTTCATGACTCTAAGAATGCCCATTAGCAATGCTCAAGTTCCAAGTAATTTAACATTTTTATGCACTTCAATCTGTTTATTTCCTAGGTTCTTTGATACTACACCCCTAGGACTAATTCTCAATCGCTTTTCAGCTGATACTAATATCATTGATCAGGTGAGTACCTGAGTTGCTTCCAAGTTCAAAACTAAATTTCTTCGTGTAAATTAAGTAGGATTTTTGAGATAAAGTGTAGTTCCTGTTAATAGTAGAGGATTGCTAAGATTTAAATGAAGGCCCATTTGCATTCATATCAATATTATACATGCAAATGATTTCTAGAATGAAATATTAAGGGAAAACCTTAATACAAACTAACTTATTTATGTAAAAGAGGATACTTAGAGAATCAGCATGAAATAAAGAGAAATAGTAAACATTGATCTAACATTTAAAAATTTTCATTATTTGATCAGTGTTGTATCACCATGCATAATATAAGGTTTTTAAAAGTTTAGTAGTCACACAGAGTGTCTGTCAGAAGTGAAGGATGGGATGCCAAGCTCTCTTAGATACCCTTTACTTTTATTAGCTTGGCTCTTGAAGCTTTAGATGATGTGATATTCTAAGAATTCTAAGTATTCTAAGAATGGCCAGTTTAGCCTAAGTTCTCTAGGAGTTTGTCCTGAAATTAATGATATCAAACTATGAAATTGGATCACACTAAGAGCAGAACCCTCAGAATGATTGAGAAAGGAATTCATCAAATTTGGCCCTTGCCTCTCTTGACTTTCCACCTAAATTACCCTTAGTTTAGAAGACAAATGCTTGATACATGCAGCTGATTTAAAAGTATGCTGAGAAATTTTGATAGTTTTGCAGGATTTAGTGTTAGATTACATTGCACCTAAAACACTTCGTAAGGGATACATTCTGGAAAAGAAGAGATGAAACTGTCATTATTTATAAGGCGATGTGATTGCTACCTAGAGAATTCAGAATAATTAGTAAAATAAAGAGCCAATTAGAAAATTCAGCAGAGTATCTGCATAAGATATATCATATGAAAATTGGCAACTTCCTCTATACCAATTAAAAATTTAGTGAAAAATAAGTTCCATTTATAATAACAACAACTATAAAAACAGAAATAAAGGTAATATGAAGAAAAGATATCCAACAATCCCGGAAGTCATAAAAATCCTGTGTATAGATAGAGAGAATTTTCCTATCAGATATCCAAAATTACTACCAAATTAAAGCACTATGTTGATCACAGAAAACAAGGAGATCAAAAGAACAGAATGGAGATCTTCAAATACATCACCATATATAGAGACTTAATATAGAATAAATGTAAATAAAATAATAAAAGATGTAAATAAAAAGATGTAAATAATAAAAAATGTAAATAAAATAATAAAAGAAAAATATTAATTTTTTAATCAATGAAATTGGGATAATTTGTTATCCATAAAATACAAACAGATACATATAGAATAAAAACATGAAGTTATAAAATAAAATGTAGGAGCCTAGTTTTATTATCTTGTGGTGAGAAAGGTTGTTTTTAAATAAGACCCAGAACTCAGAAACAACAAGCAAAAAAGCCAATAGAAATTACTATAAAAAACTTAAAATTTTTATTGAGCTAAAGATACCAAAGACAAGCAAATATAATAGGTAATCTAGGAGAAAAATTTGCCAAAAATGTATAAGAAAGAAAATAAACATCATAACATACAAAGAGCATCTACAAATCAATAAGGAAAAGATGAACAATCCAATCAAAAATACTCAAAGGATATGAGCAAGCAATAACAGAAAATAAATTTAAATGTCTTACAGGAGAGAAATAGCTAAATAAGCTTTTTAATACCATGCAACCATTAAAAAGAAATAGATTTGAATACACTGACGTGGAAAGTTTATAGACTATCTTGTTCAGTAAAATAAAACAAGCACATGAACAAAGATTTATGGTGTAGTACCATTTATATAAATACTCAAGTAGGTAGATAGGTAGATAACTAATAAATGACATGTAACTAGATATATAGATATACTAAACTCCTGGAATTAAGTGAAGAACTGCTTACAATTAACATGTTTATATACTATTTAATACTTTTGTAACTTATCACTAATATAAAATAAATATTTTTTGTTGCATTGTAACCAGTGTTTCATTTGAGCTGAAACATATTTTTCTTTCAAACTACCTAAATAGCACATCCCTCCAACTTTGGAATCTTTAACTCGATCAACACTGCTCTGCCTATCTGCCATCGGGATGATTTCTTTTGCTACTCCTGTGTTCCTGGTTGCTCTTTTGCCCCTTGGGATTGCCTTTTATTTTATCCAGAAATACTTCAGAGTTGCCTCCAAGTAAGTAAAACAGCGTTCCACTCTTTTTCAAAAGCTTATGTACAGTCAGCCCTCTGTATTAGCGGGTTCTACATTTGTGGATTCAATCAACCGCAGATCCAAAATATTTGAAAAAAAAAAAGTTCCACAAAGTTCCAAAAAGCAAAACATGAATTTGTCATATGATATTGTATGAGATCTAATTATAAGTAACCTAGAGATGATTTAAAATGTATGGGACGATTGCGTAGGTTATATGCAAATACCATGCCATTTTATCCAAAGGAGTTGAGCATCTGCAGATTTTGGTACCTCCAGGAGATCCTGGAACCAATCCCCCAAGGAGACAACTATATTTGATTTACTGTGACCTTCATTTGCTATAATGTTCTTTAAGATAAGGTATGGAATTTAGAAATGCAACCTATTTTTAACATGATGAAACCTACCCTTATATTATGTTCCATTTGGAGATCTATTAGAATTACTTCTGTAATTGGTTGTCTGGACCTTACATAACTCTGGGCATATATCAACATGTGGATTGATCTATTGAGTTTTGAGTCCATTGATTGCCAAATTTTTCATGCTATAGCCCTTTTTTATGACCATGACATTGACAGGAAACTTACAAAATGAAACATAATCACAAAGAATAAGTGAATTAATGTCATGATAGTCCACATATGGAAAAAAAGTTAAAAACTTTAAAATTCTTAAAATACATTGTGTGAGATACTAGTAGAAGTAAAGAAAGGTTGAAGAGATAAATCAAAGTGCTGACTATAAAAGTAGATAATCTTGAATATCTGACAGGAATGCTATAATTTATATAGATTGGAAAATTTCAGATTAGATCATTTTACATGCACTTGAGTAACCAGCCAAATAAATAAAAAGTAGCTGTGAGTTTTAGAGTCTCCTGTTAATATAGGGTTTGTCATTTGCTGAGATGTTGAATAGCTAAATGACATATGAGACCAGTTGTTTTGAAATTTTCAGTTCAAATTTGAAGCCCTGCTGTAAATAGTACAGCAAATTTTATATTATTGCAAGAATCACATTATTTCAACAAACACTTTATTTCAACAAATAACTGTGTTAAGCCATGTAGCAGATGAAGAGTTCAACATGACAAGATCTTGTTCTCAAAAAATTTACAGTGTCTTGGTAAGATAAAACATATACAAAATCATTCTAACATGTGCATTAAGTGCTAGGATAAGAAGGCAGATATTGAGTTTATTCAAGACATTGAAAATATGAATATGGCCTGGTTAGAGGGAAGAGAAAAGGACATAGGGGAAGGTAAGAAGCAAAGGGAAAGATTATAGTTGGGAACCTCTTAACATAACATATATAACATTTCATAATTTTAAAAATGTAGTTTTTTTCTCCCTCTGAGCTATAAATTCAAGGCCTTCAAATGTCAGGGATCCATATTAAATCTAGAGTAATTTTTTTGTTTTTTATCCCCAGACTCATCCTCTTTGCTCGTAGCAAATTCAGACCAAAAGGGAGTAGCTCACAATCAAATTCACTATTTCTTTTCATTTCTTCTAATATTATTGCTGGTGCTGCTTGCTGGAAAGATAAAGAAGTTCAGAGTTATCTCATTATCACTGTTTCCAAAGCTGTCCTTGCCATCTCACCACTAATATCAATCTTACTTCAATCATGTAGTCGCTTGGGCCTATTTTGCCCTTTAGCAACATAAATCGAATGCAAAGTTTAGGCAGATATTCCTAGTTCCTTACAAATTTGGATTGTGAATTCTGTTCATTGTCAGGGAGAATAATCTGGTATCACTGGTAGTGACTAAAAGAGGGAGGAGATGATCATTTTCAAAGAATTAAAACTGGTAATAGATTGTATACCATTCTCATTCGAAATTCTCTGAAAGTTAGCTAATAGAACCACATGATACAAAATCTCACAGACAAGAGGATCCTTCTAGATGTTGAGGCTCTTCAGGACTCACCCATGTTGAAAAGCTCAGGCAACTTGACAAACTATCTTTGCATACACTAAAAAGAATTTAAGTGGGGAACTAGCTACAGGAAATGCCATGAAATTTTTACTATCTCACATCAAAGGTCTAATGCGTGGTTAGTAAGTAAGTGTTTCCTTCTTGCAAGAATACAAGATCAAGCTGTGTCCTCACCTGTTTGGTTCCACGAAGCACAGTCCTATAAACAAACATTCCTCCTTCCTAAGTTTTTTCCCTTCCCTGCAAACCTCAGTGTAGTGACCACCTGTTGCTGTGTCAGATTTACAAATAGCCACTTGGTTTTATGTTTAAAAATAACAGACAATTCACATTCCTTCATATTCCTTTTCCCCCTTCCTGCTGTCTTTCTCTCCCCCAACTCCCACGTGCAGTGTCTGAAATGAGGGAATCCATTTTAGAGACTCCAAATTGAAAAGACTTTGCATTTGTTGGTGAGACTACACAGGCAGCCAAGAGTGGCCTGAGTTCATTGTTGAAGATGGTAGAACCGTGTTTATCAGTTCACTTGACAATGGCAGGTGAATGCTGGTGCTGCTTCTCTATTTCCCTCAACCCCAAAGACTTAGGCAGGAAAAAAAGATTGAGAAGAAAAAAGAGGAATGCTTTGAAACATGTTAGCCCATCTTCTAGAAGGGCTAGCTCATCTGATTTAAAGAAAAGTTGTCATGAATATGCATCTTCATGAAAAAGGTCAGAGTTGGGCATTTCCGTCCATTGAATACTTTTCTACACTTGTGTTATACACACACACACACACACACACACACACACACACACACACACACACACACACGTAGTTCCTTAGAAGAACTATGCATGGAAGTTCTAGGAAGGCAGGGATTCAAACTCATTATGGTCAAAGCCAAAATCATTACCTTTTCTCTCCAAATCTCTTCTTTCTGTGTCCTGCCCACCCCCGGCCTGGTAAATAGCATGGTCATTTTTCAAGTCTGCTAAACTAAAAACAGCCAAGCTATGCTTGACTCTTCTCTTATTTACCTTGGTACAACGAATTGTTGTCGCTTATAAAGCTACTTCTAGTTGACAGTCTCACAATTGCCCCCTCACCAGCATCACACTACTTCAGAACTTTTAAAAAACATCTCATATAGGCTGTCCTCACTGACCTTCCCCACTCACTCCTTCTCCCTCCATCCTTTCCATTGTCTCCCAAGTTATGTTGAGTAAGGATAGGTATGATCGTCTTATTTCTAGGCTCCAGTGATTTTTTTTGTTCAGCCCATAAAGATCCTCTAGGATCTACTCCCACCCTAACAAGGCCCTATCCCTAACGTAGCTTTTTCCCACTGCAACACCCGGAAAGGATTCTTGCTTGGCACCAGCCAGATTAAATTTGATTAAGGTTCTTCAGACACCTGCGTTTGCTCTTGGCACTCTCTTAGCTGGAATGCACTTCTTGTCTATTTCATTAAATGTCTCATCAGGTCTAATATGTGGCCTAAATTCCACCTGCTCGAAGGAAACCCCACCCATTTCCTAGGTATGAATTAAATGCTTGTTCTTGGCCGGGCGCCGTGGCTCACGCCTGTAATGCTAGCTCTCTGGGAGGCCAAGGTGGGCGGATTGCTTGAGGTCAGGAGTTCGAAACCAGCCTGAGCAAGAGCGAGACCCCCGTCTCTACTCTAAATAGAAAGAAATTAATCGGCCAACTAATATATATAGAAAAAATTAGCTGGGCTTGGTGGCACATGCCTGTAGTCCCAGCTACTCGGGAGGCTGAGGCAGGAGGATCGCTTAAGCCCAGGAGTTTGAGGTTGCTGTGAGCTAGGCTGACGCCACGGCACTCACTCTAGCCTGGGCAACAAAGTGAGATTCTGTCTCAAAAAAAAAGAAAAAAAAAAAAGTACTCGTTCTTCTGTGTCCTATAGCACTTTAGTTGTTACACAAAGCTGACAGCTTTGTACAACCCATTATGTTCAGCCTCAAACTGTATTCATTATGCACCCATCCTTCTCTGCCTCTTTAGGTTGGAAGCCGTTGAAGCTTTTGTTATTTGTGTGCTGGGGGAAATAGTTACAATGACAAACACAAAGATTATTATAAAACCATCTTTATTTAGAATGGTCTTTGAACCTAGATGCGCGTGACGTTTATTTTTGCCTCTCTGTCCTAGAGACCTCCAGGAACTTGATGACAGCACCCAACTGCCCCTGCTTTGCCACTTCTCAGAAACAGCCGAGGGTCTCACCACCATTCGGGCCTTTAGGTGAGCAAACATGCTTTCCTATTGCTGACTAGGCGCTTACGTTATCAACAAATGTTTATCTGCAAATAACTGATCTTTGCTACCATTTTCTGAATGCCCACCGTGTGCTGATTTTGTGCTAAGCCAGCAGTGAGAAAAACGTGGTCAGAAATGATCAGAGTTAGAGTTTAGTCATCTGATGAAATTTTACCAAGAATAAAGAAAGGATGAAGCAACAGATTGGAAAAATACTAGTTGTGTGACTTGGGCGGTGCTTTGAATTCCTTAGCCTCAGTTTTCTCATCCTGTGAAATGGAGAAATCAATCTTGCTCCTTAGGGTCACTGGACTAATTGATATAATGCATGTACAGCATTAATCACAGTAAGTACTGAAGAAGCACCCAATAAAATAAATATAAATAATAATAGTAATAATGATGATCTTAGCAAGAATATTGCTATTACACCAAAGTTGTTTTATAATTTAACCCTGTCTCTTCAATTTTTGTAAACAAAATAATAACCTAAGCTTTTTTTTTTTTTAAGCTACGCATATTTTATTGACATTTTTATCTGAATCCTCTAGTACAGAATTTCTCTGCCTCCTAAGGAATGGCAAAACTCTGTGTGCTCTAAGCTTTTTTTTTTGAGACAGAGTCTCGCTTTGTTGCCCAGGCTAGAGTGAGTGCCTTGGTGTCAGCCTAGCTCACAGCAACCTCAAACTCCTGGGCTCAAGCAATCCTTCCGCCTCAGCCTCCCAAGTAGCTGGGACTACAGGCATGCGCCACCATGCCCGGCTAATTTTTTTTATATATATATTAGTTGGCCAATTAATTTCTTTCTATTTATAGTAGAGACGGGGTCTCGCTCTCGCTCAGGCTGGTTTTGAACTCCTGACCTTGAGCAATCCGCCCGCCTCGGCCTCCCAGAGAGCTAGGATTACAGGCGTGAGCCACCTCGCCCAGCCTCTAAGCTTTCAATTAAGAGTATTTATTAATACTTAATCCTCAAAAAATTATTGGTTGAGTGCTGTGTCTCACACCTGTAATCCCAGCACTCTGGGAGGCTGAGGCAGGAGAATTACTTGAGGCCAAGAGTTTGAGTCCAGGCTGGGCAACATAGGGAGACCACATCTCTACAAAAAACAATTAACCGGGTGCAGTGGTGTATACCTCAGGTCTTAGCTACTCAGGAGGCTCAGGCAGGAGGATGTTGAACCCAAGAATTTGAGGCTGCAGTGATCTATGATTGTGCCACTGCACTCTAGCAGCTTGGGCAACAGAGTGAGACCCTGTCTCTTAAAAAAAAAAATTCCTAACTCCATTTTCCTTTTCAAGTAAGATCAGAAAAGAAGATAATATTACCAAATGTTTTATTTAATCTAGAAAAATTCATATTTTAAAGAATTTTATCTTTCTGCAACTGTAATTGCAAGCATGTATGGATTTTAATCAGAGACTTTCCTAACCTAAGAAATTTATTTTTAAATATAGAATTGGGTCACAAAGTAGACTATAAAGAGGAAACTATCCACAGCATTATATATCACAGAATTTCTACATAAATCCATGTAAATTTCATCATGAAACATGCTTTAAACATTTCTGCACTTGGCCAGGTGCGGTGGCTTGTGCCTATAATCCTGGCCCACTGGGAGGCCAAGGCAGGAGGATAGCTTGAACTCAGGAGTTTGAGACCAGCCTGAGACACCATCTCTAAAGAAAAAAAAATTTTTTTAATAAAAAAAATTAAAAAACAAAAACATTTCTGCGCTGGTATATTTTCCCATCACATTGTGTAATACCTTTCATGGGGGAATGTCAAAACTAGTTATTAACATTCAATATAGACATTAAGATAAAATTTATATTCTAATAGTACCCAGAAATGACGAGTGGTATTGGTAAAACACTATATAAAATATTACTTTTTTCACCAAATAAGTTCTTTCAAGTTAATTTGTTTAAGAAATATTTGAATATTCAACATATGCCAGATACTATTCTTGCTGTGGAATATATAAAGACTAAAAAGCATGAATGGCCTTTCATTTTCACCCCAGCTGAAAGTGACACTGTTTTCTCCCACAGCCCGTACTTGCCATGTTATCCTATTTACTTCCTTTGTGGTATTTATCTGAGTATTTTAAATTATCTTTTATGTTTGTTTGTTGACATGTTGTCTGTCCCATTCCAGGAGAATGTGAGCCCTGTCAGGGGCTCTCCCTGACCCCATATTCTTTTATAACCATTACCTGGGAAAATGCCCAGGACTGAATGCTCAAGAAATACATACTGGCTACCTAGCTAGCATGGACTCTGTCTTAAAGAGCTCACAGCCTAGTAGGAGAGAGGGTTTAAGAAAAACAAAATGGCAATACAGTAGGATACATAGTCTAATATCTGTATCACAAGAAACAACTGTATGAGAAAGCAGGGTAGCACTCTGTCTCAAAGGAATGGGGAGGTAATTATTGAACAACAAACCTCTGCATGATGAACAGTTGACCTGGCAGATAAAAGGGGTGGAATGTTCAAAACGGAGGTGATAGATGTACAAACGCATGAAGATTTCTGTTGTATATAGAAATCAAGAGAATCCAGCATCACTGAAATACAAAGTAAGTACAAAGAAGATGGCCATTGGGATGAAGGTTGAGACCGCAAAGAGAGGCTCATATATAAAGGGTATTGAATAATTAACCTTTAGGGGACTTGGACTTTATTATTTCCATGCTGGAAAGTTACTGAAGAAATACAGGAAAGTGACATGATCAGAGTTGTGTTCATCAGGATAACTGTGGTCTACTGTAGAGGATGAATTGCGATTGGTTAAGGCCAAAGGCAAGAAGATTTCAGGAGGCTGTGACAGTGGTCCAGGTGAGAGATGGCAAAGGCTAGCTCAGGAACCAAGGACCTGGGACAAAGTGAAGTTTTGAGAAATATGTAGAAAGTGGGACTGATGAGATTTAGGGACAAAGTGAATGTGAGGAGTAAGTTTGAGGAAGAAGTTGAAGGTAACTCTTTCTAGGTTTCTGATTCCCTTGAGTAAGTAGTTTTCCAAGTGAGGAAACTGAAGATGATGTGGAGGATTGCAGTAGGAAGGAGGAATCTGGTTATGAACAGATAGAGGTGCTGATGAGATATGCAGGTGGAGATTTTTGTGGTCAGGTAGGTGTATAGGTCTGGAGTTTAAGGGATATTCCAGGGCACCTCCCCACCCTTCCAAGTCCCCAGTGACTATCATTCTATACTCTATGTCCATGTGTATGCATGTAACCCCTTAAATGATAGCAAGTATGAGTATCATCCTCTTATGGATATTAAAGTTTTGGCCATGGATTTGATTGCCAAGGTAGAGGGTGTAGACTAAGAAAAGAGGAGCTTGGACAAAATTTTCAGACTACCAGCACTTAGGGAGCAAATAGATAAAAATTATGTTACAGAAAATATGACCTGCCAATTGCTAACTCTTTAAACAAAGCTGCTTCTCTTAGGCACATGCTTCAGAGTAAGATATATAATATTACTTGTCCCTTCCGACCGCCTTGTATATTTGGCTAACTAGTGCTTATCTCACTGCTGAAATATCAGTTCATGATTATCATCTACTGCGGGAAGCCTTCCCTGAACATTAGAATATAGATTCCATGCTTTTGAGATCTCTATGTTAATTTGTATCCTAAACTTGCCACACGGTATCGTAATCAGCTGTGTGTGTGTGTGTGTGTGTGTGTGTGTGTGCATTCCTCCACAAGATTAGGAGCTCTTTAAGGGCCCACAATGTGTCTTTAATCTTTACCTTCTGAATATTATCAGAGTTAGGCACACAGTAGGTGTTCAAATATTTCATGAATGAATTAAAGGGCACTCCACTGCTCAACCGATTGCTTCCTGCCAATATCGTAATGGCTCTTCAGCTTCTTTTATCTGCTCTCCTAATTTGAACAGCCTCTTTGAGCTCTGGTTTTCCAGTCAACTTCATCAGAAAAGGGCAAGGGTTGGTGCTGCCCCTTGTTGTGGCTCAACCGATTGCCCCTTGTCGTGGCTTCAGGCTTTCTACTAAAACTCCTCCTGACCTACCTCCTCCTGAGCCTGGCCAACCCCAACACAGGCCAGCCTGATGTATCAAATCCAAACCAATGCCCTCTCTACAGAAAGAGGATCCAGGTCTTGGTGACCTTGATCTTGTGACTACCACTTTAGCAAGTTGGTCCCTGCAAAAATTGACCACCCTATGACTGAGATATTAATGGTAGTAAAGAGCAAATTCACTGAGACCTCCCTTTATTGGATATATCCGGAGAGGAGAGGCCAGCACCCAAGCACTTTGCCTCTCTCAAAGCCACCTATGGCCTTTAAGTGGTCAGTTCAGATTTTTGATAGCCCTTTGTCCAAATGATACCTTATATAAGCAAACATTTATGTCCAGTAGCTCAACCCAGGCCAAGGACAAGTCTAGAAGGCCTAAGGGACTTCTGTACCTATGTTTGATCCATATGTTTCCTAGGCAACATCATTGTAGTGGACCTTAATTCAGTCTTGTCCTCCTCCTCCCAAGACTTCAATGATATAACAGTGCCAAAAGTTGTCATTTAGTAGAGAAGACCTCATCTTCCCACTATGGGATGGTAAACCATCTAAGTAGTAGGCAAAGAATCAGGATAGTGTGGATAAATAAAAGCATTTTAAGCATTGTATAATGTTTAAAAGTGAGCGTTTCAAGAATAAATTGAATGGTCAATGGTAGTAAAAACAACAGAAGTAGAATAAAAAGAAATTAAAAGTGCCTGTTGGATATGGCAACCACGAAACTCTTTGCAACCTTAGCAATAACAGTAATGGTAAAGTGAAAGGATTAAAGTCAGAATTCGGAAGGTTGAAGAATGAACTGAAAGTCAGAACATGGGTGTAGCAAGGAAAAGCTACTCTTTCAAGAAGTTTCACTGCAGTATGAAGAAGTTTAGGGAGAGCTAATGAAAAGAAGGAGAATTTTTTTTTAATGTTTGTCTTTTTATTTTGAGAGGGTAATGAGCTTGACATTTTTAAAGACTGAAGGGAAGAAGTGGAAATATAGGCAGGAGGGGACAACTGATGGAGCAGATTTTCATGGCAGATTAGCAGGAATTTGTGCAAGTGCCCAAGTGGAAAGACCAGCTCATCTTGAGCAGTATTTGGTACATAGCTCAACTACGAAGGTAAGGAAAGGACATGAATGGATTCGGGCAAGCTGGTAGGTAAAATAACAGGAAGTTAATGGGTTCAATATATACCTGCCTCTATTTTCTCTCTAACGGACTAAGTGAGGTTATCTCCTGAGTGACAGGGACAAGAATGAGCTAGAACATCTTGAAAGGCATGAGGAAGATTTAAAATAAAAGAGGAAATTGACCAGGTGTCAAGGTTAAGAGTTTTCATTTACCTTCTTCACTGGACACATGAGCAAAATTTAGCATTACTATTTAGCAAATTTTAGCAAAATTTAGCATTGCTCTTTTACATTAGGAAAAATTCTAGGTAGATGTACAAAGAACAGAATCTTCTGTTAACCTTCAATGCTTGAATGAGAGTTGGAAGAAACAAAAGACAACCCAACTTCTTTATAGAAGTTGCCTGCATGATACTCATTTAGTTTAGATCTTCCAGGGTTCATTTTTAATGTAAATATTAAGTATCATTAATATCAACATATTTTAAACCAAAAGAAGTCTTATAAATGTGAGGATGGCCCTGGTCCCATGGATAAAATTCTAGAATCTTTACATTTGGTACTTGTGGTCAAGAATCCAACATGTTCTTTTCCATCCGTCTGTTCCTTTCTTTTAAACTACCCAGAGTCCCCAGAGTCTTTGAGCTCTTTTGGAAAGTTAGTATCTACTGATTAGGCTGCTTTTCCTCCCCTGCGTGGAGGGTTCATGGTGTACTCACACGAAGCAACAAACTCCCTGAAGTAGTTTACCGTGAAGTATCACAGTTAAATTAGATTGAGATTTCAGTGACCTTTCCTATTTCTCTCTCTCTTTTTTTTTTTTTTTTTTTGTCTGACAGAATAAAGGTCTAAGAATGTTCAGAAGATGAGCTGGATGTGGATGAAAAGATACAGACTGAGTGTGTCAAAGTTTCCATTAGGAAAACAGAAGGTTTCTTGCCAAATAGAAACACGCAGAAAGAATGTTCGCTGCATTTTCACCCCTCCCCTCTCACTGCTGCCTCAAACTGTTGCCAACTCCATTTACAAACTCTTTAAGAGTGTGTCAGAAACGATATCCCAAACGAAATGGAGAGTCAGAAGGGTCTCAGAGGAAGCTCTTTGGCAGAATCAGGTGTTTGATGTTCATCTCAAATGTGGTCACCTCTGGTCCCTGTGTCTCCACAGTGTTCTAGGGAGAGGAACCTGTCTCTAGCCCCCTGAAATTGGGGGGCTTTCTGTCCCTTTGCTTATGTTGCTCCTGCTACTTAGAATGCCTTGTTCACCTAAGAAATTCCGCTCACCTCTTAAAACTCATCTCAGATCATCTTCCCTTTTGTCTTTTGTAAAATCTCACTTAACTCTTCCCCTCTCCCCGCCCCTCACTCCATTCATTCCCTACCATCCTGATCCTCTAGTCAGTGCAAATTATAGCCTTTCTTCATGTTCATGTAGCATTTTGTGCACAAGGTCATCATAGGGTGTGTTGCACCATTTTTGCTTGTTGATGCTGTGTTCACCTCCTTCCAGAGACAGTAGACTCCCCAAGGGAAGAGGTCTCTCCTTGGTCATATGTATATCCCCAGTGTCTAGCATAATGTGTCACTTAGAGTTGGCACTTGCTAATTGCTTCTGAATGAATGGATGAAAATCTACCTAACATTGTATCTAGCAAGTACCAAAAAAATGAGCCTTGCATGTATATATCTCTTTACAGTTCCTGTCCACTATGTCAGTAAATCTTATATTTCCATGAGCTTGCCCTCTCTGCCTTTTAGTTATTTACTAGACTCACCCCTAAAAGGATCATCTGGAGGGAAAGAATGTTCCCTGGAGTGCTTGGTCCCACATCAGTGCGTTGCCTTCTGTGCATGGCATTTGGGTCAAGGATACATAACTCAAAGTGAGATCATTGTTTGGCTCTAATTTCCAAATCCTTTGATTGTTGTATATCAGATCTTGCTGTCTGACTGAATTATCTATCTAGTTTGCCATATTGGAATGATCAGATCGATTGGATGGATATCAAGTATCTGCTTTATATTGGCTTGTATGGATTACTTCAGTGGGCCAAGTGAACACCCCACCCAGGATTTCATTCTTTGACACAAGTGATGGTTCATTATAAAGTTTTGCAATTTTATTTGAAGATTTGGTGGAGTTAGGGGTGCTGGAGCAGTCTTTCATCGGACAGGAATCACTGGCATGCTGTCAGATGAAATTTGGCGATTCCTTGAACACATAGCTTGTAGATAGAAAGTCTGTATAAGACAAGCCATGGCTGCAGAGTGTGAATAAACCACATTTTTATTTGGTATTTCCCCAACCTTCATACCAGTTACTTTGAATCGATTATCCAGCTTTCCGTTGTTTCTGTTATTCAGGGAAAATAATTGAAAAATGAAAAGAGACTCTTTGTGATTTAGAAAATACTTTTCACCATGTAGCATAAGTTTCTTTAAGACAGTTGCTCAGATGTTCAAATGGATAAGGCTTTTATTAGCAGTTTAATTTATAAAATAGGTTACACAGATTTGGCATGATTATGTTGAGCATCGAGAATGACCTTAATATGTCAGGGTTCGATATCAATATCTAAACTGTATGTATGCATCATAGAACACTGAAAGTACCACAAACCAAGAGTTCCTTTTATGCAGTGATCATCATTACAAAGAGTTTAGAATTTTGGGGTATAACTATTTTCTCTAACAAGAACATTTGCCACCTCTGATGTACCCCCCCCCCACTTCTTGCCACCCTAGTTTTCTTCTTTGGTTCCCAGAAACAAGAAGCAAAAAGAGAATTTTTTTTTAATTTTATTTTTTTTATTTCGGCATATTATGGGGGTACAAATTTTAAGGTTTCAAAAAATGCCCTACCCCCCCTACCCCCACAAGTCTGAGTTTCCAGCGTGACCATCCCCAGATGGTGCACATCTCATTCATTATGTATGTATATACTTGTCCCCCTCCCCCCTCCCACCTGCCCAATACCCTATTACTGTAGTTCCTATGTGTCCTCTTAGGTGCTACTCAGTTAATACCAGTTTGCTGGTGAGTATATGTGGTGCTTGTTTTTCCATTCTTAAGATACTTCACTTAGTAGTATGGGTTCCAGCTCTAACCAGGAAAATATAAGATGTGCTATATCACCGTTGTTTCTTAGAGCTGAATAGTACTCCATGGTATACATATACCACATTTTATTAATCCATTCTTGGATTGATGGGCACTTGGGCTGTTTCCACAGCCTCACGATTATGACTTGTGCTGCTATAAACATTCGAGTGCAGGTGTCTTTTTTGTAGAGTGTCATTGGGTCTTTTGGGTAGATGCCCAGTAATGGGATTGCTGGCTGTTCCAAATGCATAGTTTTCGTCCCTGATTCTCATCCAGCACCTCCCACCCAACTCCAACTGCGTCATTTGGAAAAGTAAAATAAATCCATAAAACGTAGGTAGAGTATATTGCATTTCTGAACAATTTATTCTGGTTTTTCTAAGACCCTTGCAACATAGGCCATGCCTTGTTTTCATGGCCACAATAATTATTTGGAAACTTATGAGATGATCTTTAATAAAACTTTGTCATTAGAAGGACTCCTTTTCCTGGTAAGGGTATAAGTAAGGAAAGATACACTTGACCACACTATCTCTGCTAAGAATTCAGCAGAGCAGTAGCAGCTGGTCTCTATTTTGAAGAAGGAGTCCATTTATCAGTCATCCCATTCCATCAGAGTGCCACTATGTCGAGTAAATAGTGTAGTAGTAAGTGTGACTGTTCTTTATTACTTCTCCTGCTAACATCATAATATTTTTGTTTTTTTCAGGCATGAAACCAGATTTAAACAACGTATGCTGGAACTGACGGACACAAACAACATAGCCTACTTATTTCTCTCAGCTGCCAACAGATGGCTGGAGGTTAGGACGGTACGTTCATTTCATGATTTTAAAACGAAACCAAACAGAGAAGACATCTGACACAAGGAGGCAGACAGTTGTAAAAATTAGTCTTCCACTGAGATTCAGCACTAGCTTCACATTTTCTGGACTTTAAAATGGCTCAGGTTTGTTTATGTTGTGGCTGGAATTTGTCATAATGTTTTCACTAATGACAAGACAAATAATCCAAAAAGCAAAAATTGATTTTGTGTTCATCAGTCTCTAGATTACATAAGTTAATGGAATGGCAAATATTTGTATAACTTCAATTTTTTTTTTTCCAAAAGAGTACACTTGACAAGCAAACAGTTGTACTCATTTCCTTTATTGAGCTGGACAGGCCTGGGAGAGATGGCAACTTTCTATGCTGTGAGGCGGTGCAGGATCATGTTAGCATAAAATGTAAAAAATGTAAAAAACAATTAATCATCTGTTGCCGTCTGTCCTGTACGATGTAAAAGAACAGGCACAAGCTTTGGCATCACACTTGGTCTAGCAAGTTAATATGTTTGCATCCCAGCTTCTCACCTATAAAACAGGGATAAGAATATGTACCTTGTGAAAGTAGCAGTATTAAAATTCATATAAATCCCCTAGTGCATTGATTGGCAAATGCGTTCAAGAAATGTCTTTTGAATGTATAAATGAATGAATAGATAAATAGAAACAGTACCTACCCTGGTAAGTAGTTTATAAGTCAATCAACAGGAGTATAAAATGGGAGACAGATGAGATAGATGTTCTGGAAGGGAAGGAATATAGTTTGCAGTCTGCGGCAAGAATAAGCTACTTTGATGGCAATGGTGAGTTGACAGTAATTTTTTTAATGGTTATCTGTCAGTTTTGAAAAGAAAAAGCAGGTTTATCTGTACTATTAGAAGACCCTTATTCTCACTGATGATGTTTTTCTGACATATGTAGGCTTTCTTTCAAAACTCAGCATACCAGAGAGGGGAGATGGTAAAGAGAATTTGATAAGGTTGAAATGAAGGAGGCCAAGTTAACATCTAAGTAGTTGATTGACAGCTATAGTTGGATATAGAATCTTGGACACCCTGGTGAGCTTGGATTATCATGATTTCTCACTAGCTTACAAAGATTCTCTACTATTAAATTAGTCATTATATAGAAATTCAGCAACATGGCACAATTATTTTTCACAAATTTTTGATAGAAACGTTGGTTGTCGATAAATTCCTTCCAGGCAGCTGTGAGATATGGAAGGAGGCAGGGCAGAGTTTCTTGAGAATTACTCACAGATAACATAAAGGCAAGTCAAATATTGCTTAGGATTTATCACAAAACCAAAACACTATTCCTAGGCCCAGACCATAAATCCTAGTTTTAAGCTTCTGTTTGTTGTGAGGTTTTCTTATTTCTGTTTTCTCTAAGGGAAAATAATAATATCTGATGAATTAATGATAAAATAGCTTAACGAAAGAATGTCTCAAAATTGTAAGGGAAATATGTTAGTAGTTGCCTCGGTATCTGATTTTCCTGAACTTGAAGATCCAGCACGTCTTTTAAGGGGCAAGTGTGTTTACTTTGAACTTGAGGTGAGAGTCACACTGTGACTCCCGTTCCTGCTCTTTAGCACTTTCTACTGTCAGGTTAATGGATAAGTGCTGAACAGGAACCTTCAAGCAAACCATATGCTCTGTTCTTGTAGCCAGAAGACAAGATATTAGAGCCTTAAGACTGCCAAGAAAGGGAAGGTCAGGATAAATTAGAAAGGAACAGCAGCCAAAATCAGAATGTTTTAGTCTAATTTGACTCACAACCCAGTACTTTAACCCCATGTGAAAAAGCAGCTGAACCTACTGGAATATAAACAAATCTAGCTCCACTTGCAGAAAACCATAGAAAATACTGACATTTTAAACAGGAAGGACAGAAGCTGCCATTCATTTTGTTACTTTATATAATACATTCGTTATTATGTATCCTGTTTGCTTTCTGTGTATTATAATCCTTCCCAGGTTTGCTATCTGATTTCATCACTATAACACTCCCTTAAAAATGAACACAAAAAACTAAGGAGTCTTTTGCTTTTATTTCCGATGGGTCAAGGTAAATTTTGACAAGAAACTTTTGTTGATTTATTGCAAAGTTCCAGGCCTATTTGCTGACAGGGTTCAAGGTCCTTTGTGTATGATTTGTCTCCATCTGTTGTATTTACGTGTCAATAAGTTTAGATGGATATGCATGTGATGTGCACACACGCACACACAAACACACACATACAACCCTCTAGACAATCCCAGAGATCCATAAGACCAATCAGATTCCCTCTCCTTCTGCCTTTCTGAATACACCGAGAGTTTACAGTATATTCAGAGGAAGAGTCAGGAATACTTAAATATAATTTAATCCAATTATGCTATAATCCAAGCACATATACCATAGCGGGAGTGTTAAATAAATTAAGTTGGCGACTTCTAATGGGGAGTAACCTTTTCTCCCAATTGTACACATACAAATGACCTCATTACCACTGAGCTCCTGTGGGCATGTCCATGTCACTGAAGACGTGGTTTTAGTTTGAAATAACTGGATCTCTGTCAGAAAAATGAATGTTGAGATATAGGCCCTTGGAGACTAGAATGTGAACTGTTCTGTGAACCCCACATCTGGACATATTCTGCCTTGAAAGTCATTAAAAAAAAAATAAGTAATGAAAACTTCTATTTGATCCAGTATGTGTGCATTGATCTTATCTACGGTATCAACACAGCCCCCCGCTTTGCCTATCTTTGCTATAGTACTCGGTAAATTATCGTAAATATTTGCTTATAGTAAACATTCTTAGAGTTTCCAGAGCAGAAACACAACTAAAATGATGTAAGAAACCTCAAAAGGGTCAATGCAGAGGGCATACATTAGAAGAGGCAAGCAGGGTTTCTTGATACGGGCTTCACCAACATTAATGGGATCCGCTCAGAGGAGAAAACCTGGTAACGTAACTCTCTGTGGCTGTATTTCCCTTCACTTTCTCTTCATTCCCGGCCTCAGCTTTCCAAAGCCATGCCACCCCTCTTGACAGAAAACCTCAAGAAGAAGAAAGGGAGGGAAACCAGAGTAAAAAGAAAACTTGTATTGAATTTGAGAAGTTGTCTGAGCCCCATCAAAATGGTTTAAAAACCTATAGCTTTTTGCTTCTTTTCTCATTCATATTAAGTAAGAATTAAGACAGTCACGTTTTATTCTTTTCCCCTGGGTAACGGAAGATTTAGCCTTGTCCACCATATTCATTTCATATTCATTTCGAATTAGGAAAAAAAAGTAAAGGCCACAACATGTTCAAATCCCAAAAGGACAAGCGTCTAAAAGAATCACATAATTTGGCTGGTAGAAGAGTAGCTAGACTGTGGCCACCCGGGTTGCTCTGGCAGCAGAGGGGACTGTTTTTCCTTTGGGTGCCAAGTGAAGCGGGCCCCGCTTGTGTGCAATGTGTCACCATCGCCTAACCTTTGAATGCTGCTTACGTTCTTTTGTTCAGCCCAGTGTTTTCCCTTCATCCCTCCGCGCTAAACAATTCCAGTTCTTTGGCATCCGTGTTTCCAGTTGCGAAAGTTGTGTAACTCTATCTAAAGGCTGTCTTTCCAAGGCTTTGTCTTGCTGTGTGGTGAAAGGATAAAAGAAAAGAAAATTCACATCGAGAAGCCAAAAGAAAAAAAAAAAGAAAAAGAAAAGGTCTTCGGAGTCAATAGGCTAACGTGAAAATAGTCTTGAGGGTGAGCTTGCACAAGAGTCTATTTTGTGAAATAACACAGAGTTTTTGTGTGTGTTCACAACTCTACTATAGACAGGTGTGCACTGGTCTTGTAATTTGGAGGCCCTGATATAATCTCCCAATGAATGGTACCATAGGCATGTACTCTTGAGAGCTATGTGAAGGAAGGAAGGAGATTGTATATTTTTCAGCTGTTCTTAAGCATTGACAAATCTGCTTTATAGAGAATTACAGTTTTCATCATAATCCTGCATATAGGCAGATGTCATTGAATCACTAGAGATCTGGCAAGAGGCCTCTCCTTGTAACATAGGAATCAAAGACTTCTCTTCTGGAGTGCTGAATTCACAAAATTGCTGGATGTCATAATTTAGCACCACACATATAAAACGCCCTGTGTTTGTGCCCTCTTTTGAAAGTGGATAATTCATATATGTACTAGTTTCTTTTTCCTAGGTTGAATTTGTCATTCTGTTGTATCATCTTGACAGGAGGCACTTTACACCGAATAGATTGGGTTGGGGTGTGGGGGGCCATAGCAGTAAAACAAATGCTATTAATGAGCTCTAGGAATTTGCTCTCCTGTGTGTGAGTTATTCAGACCACCTGCTTCTCCTTTTCTTATTTATTGCCTTTAAGCCAGTTTGCTGCTCACATATTTGTGGAAGAATGAAAAAAAAGGTGTAAGCATAGGGTCACTTTGTGATTCATCAAACTTCTTTAATGGTAAAGGAAGTGGAAAATGAGGAGATAACATAAGCTTTTATATTATCTTTTAATTTCACATTTTAATACTACTTTAATATTTGATGGGAAGTGATTGGAATTTAGTGATTTTGCTGTGAAATTTCTTGATAAACATTGTACACAAAGGAGTTTCATCCCCTATGCAGCTCAAGATAAAATTCTGATCAAATGCCTCCCCAAAATTTTCAATTCCTTAGAAAAAACATTTTTCAGCTGTGGTAATAATCCAAGAGTGAGCTGGAAAGTAGTTATTATAATTAAAAGAAAACATGAATAGCACTTTCTAAAAAAAGTATAAAAGAATATTTTTATGATAGATATAATAGTGTTGTTATAGATACTAAACTACAGACATATTGGCTTTCAAGCTATCATAGCTCTTTTAATTTAGTATATTATAGATTTTGAAAATGGGTTCATCTCCTGAAAATTTTGCTGCAAAATATATACCTCAAAAAGCTATGCCTTCTTTTTCCTGAAGTGTCAAACACATTATCTGTGAATGTGTGCATATTTTAATTACCAAATAATTAATAAGTAGTTTTGAAAAATTAGCCATGTGACAGAGGTCCACAAAATATATATTGACAATTTATTGATCAACCTTCTCTTTTTTTCTTCCTTCATCTGTTTTCTCTTTCTTCACTTGCTGGCTCTTTCACCAAGATAAGACTACCTACATGTTACCATAATTATTATTTTAATTCAATAGAAAATAGTTAAAATTGTCATCTAATTGAATCCACCATTTTTTTCTATACAACAGATGAATCCCTGAGCCCAGTATAGTATACCGTGATTTCTGTAGTAAACTAAATTTAAGAGAGAGAGAGTGCATACCTTTTATATTTTATTTATTATATTCATATTTATATTAGGCCCATTGTTTAATTTCCTTTATTTAGAACCAGTGATTTTTGCTGTTTCAGCCTTTCAAATGTGACCTTGTTCTAGTCTAGTCCTATCCAGATCCGCTCTTTATAAAGGAAGATACAGCAACACAGCATTTTATGAGTTTGTTTTCCACAATTGAAATAGTAAAAAATAATAATAATTTGGAACTGTGTGATGAAGTTCATAGCCTAGGAAAGATTGCCTTTCACTTTAGAAAGGGGAAGCAACCCCTAACACTTATATTAAAACATAGCAAAGCTTTTTGAGAGACAGTCATATACAGTTCTAAATCGGGGATAAAAAGATCTTAAAACTTGGTGTTGGACTTCCCACTTTATAAGAAAATGCATCCTCGTAATATCTTTACATGTTCAACTCTTAAAATCTGGAAAAGAGATTGGTGGAGAATTAAGTGATTCATAGGAATCCCAAAAGTGAAGTCAGGAGAGGTTCTTATTTAGAAGATATTTGGCTAATAAAAAAAGTCATTGACTATTTTATGAAGGAGTGAATGTATCCAATCATTTATTCTGTAAAGAATCACTGAACTTTTACAACGCACTTAGCATTATTCCTGTTGCTGGAGATAATAGTGGTAAAAATGCAGACCAAGACCCTGTCCTCATGGAACTTAGATTCTAGTGAGAGTAGATAGACAATGAGCAGGTAAACAACTAAGCAAGTAAGATCACTTCGGATGGCTCTAAGTGCTTTGGGAAAATACAACACGACAATGGGATAGAGAACAGCTCCAGGGGTGGAGTTAGGGGCCAAGAAAGAAGATCTCTCCAAGAAGGGGATATTTGAGTTGACCCTTAAATAAGAAGGAGCCAGGTGTCAGAGTCCTGGGGACAAGCATTTCAGGCAGTCATTGGCAGAAACAAAGTTAATGTGTTCCCAAGATAAGAAAAAGGCCAGCACGTGGTTGGAGCAGAATGAAGGAGTAGGAAAGGAATCTCTGGTAAGGTCAGAGTAGTCAGGGCATAGAATCTAGACTTCATGTCATATCAGGCTTTGTAATTCATCTGAGTGTGAATTTATTAAAGTGTGAAAGGAAGGTATAGATAATTCTAAAGAGGCAAATTATATGACCTGACTTACACTTTAAAAAAAAAAAATGTATGGATGAATGAATAAATGAATGAGGTTTTCCTTCCCAATGAAGTCACTTGGCAGAAAGCAGAGCATAGAAGTTAATATTAATAAAAGGAGTGCCTTGCCTAAAACCTTTAACATTTACTGTTACCGCAGAAATTTCCCATCAGACAAATAACGTATTTCTTTATGCCCAGCCAGGAACACCTTGCTGGAAGTATGCTCTGGTACTAATTTACTTTCTGGAACTTATCACAGAAACTCTTTTATGTATCCTTTTTGAAAATACAATATGGAAATAATGTATAAAATAATTTTGAAAGTATTAACTTTACACGAGAGGGCTGAAAGGAAAAAATTCATATTGCTATAAATATTTTATAACTACTTGAGAGTACATTAGCATTTATAACCATAAAAGAATAGCCCAAACTGAGTAGAGTCTGCTTCTAATAAAGAGGAAAAGAAGAAAAACTGATTGGGGTGTGACAAGTTGTTAACAAATGGATACATCAGAAGAAATAATCAAAGAAGTATTTACTACCTCCTTGGAATTTATTGAGGATAAATTTTATTTGATTTTTTTTTCTTAAGTCTGGGTAAAGATCATGAGAATCAATGTGGTATTAAATTTTAGTGCCTATTTTAACCTTTGTTGTTTTATGATGCACACAAACTTTTAACATTGCTTCATACATTTGAAAACTATCCAAGGGAGAAAAAACATACTGGTACGTGGAGATGGGGAAATCTATCTGGTATTTAACATTTTTATTCCTTTTAAAATCTCTGTGAATTAGAGATAATATCTATTTTCCAAAGAAGGAATTGAGTCTCATAGGGGCTTAAAGTACTTGTCTAAGCTCAAAGCCAGTGTTTGAATCCAGATTCTGACTCCCAGGCTGGGATCATTGATTGCTCTCCAACAGTTTGATCTTTGGAACTAGTTTTAAAGGAGACAGCTATGCACACATGTGAGCTCGTTTGAGAAACTTCATTCTTTGACTTCGGCATGTTAAACACTCCATTATTGTCATTAATGTCTTACCACCTAGTTGCTACCTGGTTTTTATTGTTGTGGTGGTTATTGGGTGTTTTTTGGGGGGAGGGGGGGTTGGGTTTTTTTTGAGGGACCAGAGATGTGTCTAGCTAGAAAAGTTCATCAGTGGGAGGAAACTTGAGAAAATTCTAGAAGTACCCATGCCTGAAATTCTACCTGCATTTGGGACATGTGATACATCACCATGAGAAGTTTTGAGGATTTCTTTGTTGAATGATAAGACAGAACAACACCTAAGAATGTTGGGAGACAGGAAAGGAAGAGGGTGTTAGAAAAGGTACAGATGTCTGTCTCTCATTTGAGTCTAAGGTGACCATTAATGAATTTTTAAAGTTTTGTGAAAGAGTTTATAATTGAATCATACACAGTCCAGATACACTAAGACATGTCCATACTTATTATTTTGGAGAAAATATAGCCTTTATTCTTATATATGTGACATCAATAGGTTTAATGTCCTGGACTCTAAGCCCAGATAGTTGACACAAAGTTCAGATACAAATACCAAGTTAACCAGAGGCAAATTTCTACAGGGATCTTGCTACAGCACACAGGAGAGCTAATCACAGCCCTGACATAAGAACACATGAAATTTAAGCTAGAAAATCAGGTCCCAAAATAGTTGCTTGTCTGGCAACACAGTGCAGTAGAAAGGGACAAAAAGGAAATCCTCCATCTGATCCTGGTTGTGCCACCAATTGCAACTTAACTTCTGCCAAGGTATTTAACTTCTCTGAACCTGTGTCTTTATATATATATATATATATATATATATATATATATATATATATATATATAATATTATATATATTATATATAATATAATATATATAATGAGGACATTGCATCACTCTCCATTCCAGCCCTATATTATAAGTTATCATTTTTCTCTACATCTTAGGTATTCTTCCTCTGAAATTTAACAGGACACACATAGAATAGAGTGTGTGATTTCTAGTGATCACCTCTGTAAGTTGATTGAGATCTTTGGTTCAAGAACTTGGGAATGATCTTTTAACATTTTTTCTTGCTCATTTTTAGGATTATCTGGGAGCCTGCATTGTCCTCACTGCGTCTATTGCATGCATTAGTGGGTCTTCCAATTCTGGATTGGTGGGCTTGGGTCTTCTGTACGCACTTACGGTAGGTATGGATGAAAATCTCTCTCCTTTTGTGTAGAGTTGGTGGCACCTGCCACAGTTATTATCAACTCTTATTCATGGACATTAGAGAAGTTTGAAAATCACAAAAAGTTGACATCTTGCAAATAATTATAGATCAGGGCCCAAACCCAGCATTTTAGGACTGCTTAGATTCATTTCCGACATTGTGAACCAATTTTTAAAACTACTCAGATCCCGTGGTCAGGGTGCTCCCAGGGTTTTTTAGGATCCAGCTCCTGAGTTGTTCCCAACCCAGTTGGGGACACTAAAATGAATGTGAATACTCATGCGATAAGTGCAAACAGAAGTGTGTACAACTCTTTGTTGTGCAGGGAAATCAGAGGACAGTTCACAAATTGGTAACACCTGGGGACCCTTGAAGAGAGCAGACACCTTTCTTTGCCAATATATCCCATGACATTCTCTACTATCCTGCAGCGCTTACGAGTTATGCCACACAGTACACACTAACCATCCACACGTCATCTTATTCCAAAAAATACAGCAATTACAAAACTGTCTTACTTTAACCTAAAGATGTTAAATTTTTGTCACCTGACACAGATAACCAATTATTTGAATTGGGTTGTGAGGAACTTGGCTGACCTGGAGGTCCAGATGGGTGCAGTGAAGAAAGTGAACAGTTTCTTGACTATGGAGTCAGAGAACTATGAAGGCACCATGGGTATTGTTCAGAATATTATTTTTTTCACTTAGTATTTATTTTAAACAAATATTAGTGTGTGCTAATAACCACATTGTTGTTTTTGCTTTTGTTTTCTACTTCAATGTCCAGAGAACCCCTTGCCATCTTGACTTTGCTTAAGTATGAACACCTAAAAGGATAGAACTATTTAGGCCTGAGAAGTCTTGGATAGAGCCAGAGTCCAAATAGATATTATTTAATGCTATTGAAAAAGAGTTATAAAATGTTTGAGCTTTATTACATTAATTGCCAAAGTAAACTATAAACTACTGTGTTCTCTTTCTCAAGACCTTATTAATTTAGATGTCAAGAAGCTTGGATCTTGGCTGGGCGCGGTGGCTCACTCCTGTAAGCCTAGCACTCTGGGAGGCCGAGGCGGGTGTATTGCTCGAGGTCAGGAGTTCGAAGCCAGCCTGAGCAAGAGCGAGACCCTGTCTCTACTAAAAATAGAAAGAAATTAATTGGCCAAGTACTATATATATAGAAAAAATTAGCTGGGCATGGTGGGGCACGCCTGTAGTCCCAGCTACATGGGAGGCTGAGGCAGCAGGATCGCTTGAGCCCAGGAGTTTGAGGTTGCTGTGAGCTTGGCTGACGCCACGACACCTGGGCAACAAAGTGAGACTCTGTCTCAAAAAAACAAAAAAAAAAAGAAGCTTGGATCTTAAAATACTGACCGAGATTCTCAGCTTTGCTAGAATAAAACTGGCAGGAAATTCAGTACCGAGGATGGAATAATCTTTGTTAAATGCAAATCTCAAGCTTCCAAGGCATTCCTTTGTCTCAGGCATTGAACAGCTCTCTAGCTCTTCAAGGATGAAATCCAGATAACTTAGCTGACACCACTAGACATCCCTTGGCCACCTACCTTGTCCCATTTCTCATCATCCACCTGTACAACTTTTAATCTGGCTACGCTAACATGCTGTGCTTTTTCTGTTTCATCTTTGTTCTCCTCTGTATATAGATATATTTGAAATAAATTTCCCCCTCTTTCATCCTTTAAGATTCATCTTAGGCCCCACCTCCTCTTGGAGCTGTCCTGGAAGTCCTAGGTCACCACCATCTGCGCTCGCAGAGCACCGTGGGTTTACGTCCCTCGCGTGGCTCTGCGTGCAGCACTGCAGGCGCTGCTCTGCTTGCTCACTCCCCCAAAGACACAGCGAGCACCTCCAGCCGCGTCTTTCCTCTCCATGTGCCCAGCTCCGTGCCCAGCACCGCTCACATTTTAAACACCCGAACGTTTGATGAACAAATAAGTCAATCCACAAATGAGCTATCGCTGTTCGCCTTGAGTAGAATCGAGTGATGGAATACTGAAGAGACATGATGCTGGTGAATGCTCCAGAAATAAACTAAAAGAACTATTTTAAAAGTTTTTAATCAAGAGGCATTTATTTTAAATGTGATTTAAATTAAAAAAAAAATAAAACAGTGCAGAGTTTGGTTCAGTATTACTTTAAATTTAGAAACAAATTTATATATATATATACACACACATATATATACATATGTATGTGTATATATAAATATATTTAAGTATTTGTGTTTTTTCTGTATCTGTCTCTGGCTATTATCCATTTATCTGTCTGCCTGTTCCCTCACCCCTCCCCAGATCCTTCTCAAGTTCCAGAACATTGGCCACAGGAAGGGGAGATCAAGATTCATGATCTGTGTGTCAGATATGAAAATAATCTGAAACCTGTTCTTAAACATGTCAAGGCTTACATCAAACCTGGGCAAAAGGTATGCAATTCACTTCCATTTGATTTGTTTTGTACATAAAACCTCCAATGGAGCTCATTCCTTTACCACCTAAGCTCTTCGGACATCCCAGCCAAGTAAGTATATTCTCCCTAAGCTCACACACTATTTCCTACCCAGCATGGGTCAAATTCTCTGCATAAAAGAAAAATGGGAAAGGCAGGATCAGAGTGTGGTACGTATTCTCTAAGTTGTATTGTTGTACATTAGTCTCCCTTAAAGATCAAAAAAGTCAACAATAGGCATATGTTGTTGTCGTTGTTGTTTTAATTTCTGGCTTCTGGCTTCTGAATCATGTCCATACTAGACATTCCCTAGGGAACATTTGCATTCCTAATAGCTCTACTCCCAAAATGACTTCTTTTAGCTATTGTAAAAAGAATAAGCGTGCAGAAAAAAATTGTCTCTTTCTACTTTTTGTTATAAAACCCTCACTTCTAATATAAATGGAATAGTTCTTTATTAGTCTGACAATGTACTAAATGGAAAAACTAAGCCATGAAGGAAAAACAACACAATCACATGAAAATAAATGAATTAGAATGGAATCATTAAAGATTTGGCGAGGACTTCATGTGTTTATCTTAATATTGATAATTCATAAGGAAGCTCTAAGAAGAAAATGATGATTATGATGTAACCATCTATTAATAAATAGAATTGGAGTTTTATTATAATTTCTTGTTTAAGTGAAAAATGCTTTTGCCCATTTTCTGTCCTTTGTCTGAGTGACAGTTGTTTTTTTAGGTGGGCATATGCGGTCGCACTGGCAGTGGGAAGTCATCTCTCTCTCTGGCTTTTTTCAGAATGGTTGATATATTTGATGGTGAGTTGCTAACTACATTTTTTAATTGGCTATGTGGTGCTTTTCTTTAAAAAAAATCAACTTACCTAATTCTGCAGAAATAAAAAGCAAATATTTATAAGGACTTTGTGTCCTACACATGGTTTGAGGCAGGTAATCCAAATAGACAGCTCAGAAGTAAAGAAAGAACATAGAATTGGGGAAATAAAATAATTAGCCCTACACTCATGTCTAGAGATTATTGCTGAAGAGTTCTAATAAACCGGTCAAATGAAAACAAGGCCACCCACTTCGAATAGCAGTAGATGGAGGTAGCACTTCAAGAGGAAGGAAAAAATTACAAGAAGATAAGTAATCTGTACTTTTAATTTTGGTGCATAACTCTTACCATCATCTTCTTAATAACATGGTTTAATAATGTTGAACATTTTATGAAGACGCAACTTTTGCTGTAAAGTGCTAATCTCATGACAGCAATATACAAAAATATTTATTCATTCACCAAATTATTTATAATACACAAGAATATAGAAATAATTTAACCTGTTTTAGAAAAAATATGTCAGATTATTTCATCTATCAAGTAGCCTATAAATAGGCCAGCACATAACCCATCTTGCATGAAAGGGAATCTAGCAATAACTTGACCACCAGTTCAAGGAAGTGTTTAATGTTATTATCTGTGATGATTATGATGATGATCATTGTACTTTGCATATTTATTGTCCTTGACAGTTTATATTACTGAATTTAATGTACACAACAGCTCTGTGAGATAAAGAGGTCAGTTTATGAAAACAAAGGTGAACTATAATCATGGTAATTTTGTGGGGGTTAGATTCAAGAACAAGGTAAGCATCTATCACTGGGTTGGCAGCTTGCTTTTTCCCTGGCTAGTCATAATGCTCAGATACTTTAAGGACTTTTGGTAGGATTTGCATTATAAGGCAATTACATGACCCCAAATCACTTGAATGACATTTGTCATTAAAAAAACTGTGGTTGGTGGGGCGCGGTGGCTCACGCCTGTAATCCTAGCACTCTGGGAGGCCAAGGCGGGCAAATCGCTCAAGGTCAGGAGTTTGAAACCAGCCTGAGCAAGAGTGAGACCCCATCTCTACCAAAAATAGAAAGAAATTAATTGGCCAACTAAAAAAATATGTAGAAAAAATTAGCCAGGCGTGATGGCGCATGCCTGTAGTCCCAGCTACTCGGGAGGCTGAGGCAGGAGGATTGCTTGAGCCCAGGAGTTTGAGGTTGCTGTGAGCTAGGCTGACACTACAGCACTCTAGCCTGGGCAACAGAGTGAGACTCTGTCTCAAAAAAAAAACAAAAAAAAAACACTGTGGTTATGACTGATCATACTAAGTTGTCCTGATCCTCTTGAATCCAAAAACATGATTTCAGGCCCCATATGAACTAGTATTCTCTTTTTAATAGCATTAGGCTATTAAGAGTTTAGTAGATAGTTTGTTATTCCTGAAAGGTACAGTCTAAGCTAATTACTCTTAGCTGCTCATGAATCCACATCTACCTGGCAAAAGGACTGCAGCTGTCCTTCTGAGCTTGGCATGCTTACCTCACAGGGAGATACTGTCTTTGCACAAAAGTGGTATGATAAAATGAATTTCAGCTTGAGGGAAGAATATCGAGATTGGGCAAGTCTCTATAAGTCCACATAGAGTATGGGGAAATTTATTAAAAATTGTTATCTATATCTTAGAATTTACTTTCCTATTTGTAATGCATTGTACTATTCAACCAATACAGGAATGAATGACATTCAACCAATAAAGGAATGAATGACATTCAACCAATACAGGAATGAATGACATTCAATCAATACAGGAATGAATGACAGACAAAAACCCTTGTTTCCATGAAGCTTATATTCTTGTTGGGGGCAAGACAATAACAAAAATAAGTAAATATATACAGAATGTCAGATTCTTATAAATCCTGTGAAGAAAAATAAAGCAAGGAAGGAAGACAAAGGAATATTAGAAGGGAGAGGACTCAATATGCAATAAAAGTACTTTTGGTTTGTATGATGATGTAAACTAAATAGAAACTAAAAATTCCTTTAGGAGAAATGTATAAGAAAGACAAACTATTACCAAAATGTATATTTTCTTAGAGACACATAATGACACTTTTAATACTTAAGAGGAAAGCTTCATCTTCTGAATTTCAAACCTGAACTAAAAAAGAACTTTCAGTTTGTAAACAAATATTATTTTGCCTGTGATTTTTCTGCATGCCTGTACATTTTGTTTTTCCTTAACAGGAAAGATTGTCATTGATGGGATAGACATCTCTAAACTACCACTGCACACACTGCGTTCTAGACTTTCAATCATTCTGCAGGATCCAATCCTATTCAGTGGTTCTATTAGGTAGGTGACATATTCAGCAAAAAGTCTATGTGCCTCAGGATTTACCCTTTGGCTCATAGGAAAGAGTTGTTTTCATGTAGTTGTGAAATGACATCATCAAGACAATAAGATCAAATATGGCATTTAAGGATTTGGGCTGGAAAACCCTAGAATTGATAAATTAACCTTTAGAAGAAGCCAATCCTTTATGTCTCCAGGAGGTCTCTTTCAGATTGATTCTATAAAAGCCACTTTTTCCTTTGTACCTGGGACCAGTGATTCTTGGGAGACATTTCTGAGGTGTTCTACCCTACAGATAGTCTCCCTGCCTCTTGGGTATCTAGCCTGGCCTCAGTAGGTATTCTGACTTTGGTTAAATGTTTTACTTTCCCCCCATAACTTTACCTTCAGCCAAAATTGCTTTGAATAAGCTGCTACAGTCTTCTCCATGCCTGGTTTGTGGTTCTACACAACACACACATACACACACACACACACAAACACACACACACAAATAAGAATATCTACCATCTGCAAGGGGCTTTAAATATATTGTCTGATTAAATTTTCAAAGCGTTGCTCTAGGATACATATTATTATCCTCATTTTACAGATGAGGGTTTTGAAACTCAAAGAAGCCACAACTTACCCAAGTTCATACTCTTAGGAAGTGCTAGAACTGCGATTGCATCTGAATTCTGTCTGATTCCAAAGTCCACCCGGGCATCATCCACCAAATCATGTCTCTCATTTCATCCATCTTCTGTTCTCTCTTGTTCTCCTTCTCTGTCCACTTAATTACTGAGAAGTGTTTACTACCCCCTTTTACTAAGTACTCTTTATCTTGAGGAGAAAATGTATGTAAGATTTCTGAATATTCAGCTATAAAATTATTTTAATTAATCATAAAAACAAAATGTTTGTACCCCCATAATATCCTGAAATAAAAAAAATCAATACAACACCAGTTTAAGAACATTCTGAATATATCAAGTTTATTAGCAATACCATAGTGAATTTATATCTCTGAGTATATTTATTATGGATACTACTATCGTGGTTGGAGCAGCACATCTTACCTAAAATAGCATCATTTGTTCCCCTTTAGATTTATATATTCAGCATCAGTTCTGCAGGAAAATTTTGCTAAACACTATCCGGGTTATACTAAGCATAATATGGAGTAGATGGACCCACATAGCAAAGCTGATCATAACATATTATGAATGTAAACTTACCTAATGATTCATCAAAATCATTTTTGATAGCATTAAGATCATTGATTCATTCATTTCTTTGGTCATCAAGGATGAATTCAGTGCTTGCTCTGTCCTGAGCACTGTTCCAGGTACTGAAGAGACAGAAGTAACCAAAACAAATAGAACTTACATTTTACGGAAAGAAAAGCAATAAGCAAATATACATAATTTTTTCTCTATTTTTATTTATTGACTAATTAACTGATTTTTCCCCTACAGATTTAATTTAGATCCAGAGTGCAAATGCACAGATGACAGGCTCTGGGAGGCTCTAGAAATTGCTCAGCTGAAGAACATGGTCAAATCTCTACCAGGAGGTCTAGGTATGTTTTCTAAGCAGTACACGTATTTTTTTATGTGCAATTAGTTCTACATATCTCTATTTGTAATTCTATAGTCACATAATTCTAGTGTTGAATCCCCTTATATTTAAAAGGGGATTTAATCTCCTACAGGTCATTAGGATCTTTTAAAATCTAATGATTTTGTATGGGGTACAAGAGGATGAACCTTTTAACAAATTCCAAAGAATACATTTATCTTTTCAGTCTTCTCACTATTGGTGGATACAGGTCCTTTTAATCAGAGTGTTTCCTTGTGGTGATTCTTGCTCAGGTGCCCTATACTATCACCTATCCTCAGGAAATGGATAAGAAGATAGCAGAAGCTATTAAGCTTAAGAATCCTTGGCACCATTTAGAAGAAGACAATTTCTCCATGTTAGTGGCCATCTTCTATGCTGCTAGGAAGTGCATATTTCTTTTGTTTATATAACATAATTTTCTTCATGTTTGAAGACACTATTTTGTGTTACCTTGATGCAGTGTCAGCGTTAGTCACTTGTGTAAAGAACAAAATATGTACTCGATCAGTGATAAGAGGCAGTACACTTTCTGACAAATAAACCATGACAGAATGAAAGAACAACGTGATTAATGAAATAATAGAGTTCCTATGGTCTTTAACTCACAGAAAAGAAACATGTACAGTTTTAGACTTTTGCTTCCTTGAAGTCTGAACTCATTTAGCTGGGCATGGTGGCACATGCCTGTGGTCCCAGCTACTTAAGAGGCTTAGGCAGGAGGATCACTTGAGCCCAGGAGTCTGAGGTTGCTGTGAGCTAGGCTGACGCCATGGCACCCTAGCCTGGGCAACAGAGCGAGAAGAAAGAAAGAAAGAAAGAGAGAAAGAGAGAAAGGGAGAAAGGGAGAAAGGGAGAAAGAGAGAGAGAGAGAGAGAGAGAAAGAAAGAGAAAGAAAGAAAGAAAGAAAGAAAGAAAGAAAGAAAGAAAGAAAGAAAGAAAGAAAGAGAAAAGAGAAAGAAAGAAAGAAAGAAAGAAAGAAAGAAAGAAAGAAAGAAAGAAAGAAGAAAGGAAGAAAGAAAGAAAGAAAGAAAGAGGAAAGATAATAGTTTATTGATATTCTAATTTTAATACATAATATACAGTGATCAAATTGATTGTGCTGTTTTTGCATTGAGCTTTTTAAAAATCAACCTACAAAATAAAACCATGTTTATTTGTTAGTTTATTTGGAAAGAAGAGCCTACCCCCAAACACTACATTTTATTATTTTAATTAAGTTCCAAAGAAAAGGCATGCCACAAACAAAGCTCAAGACAGCATGTCTTTAAGGGAAAGTTTATTGACCTTTCCAGTGTCAGATTGTGAGAGTAATTCTAGAACTCTGCATGAACTTTCCCATAATAATTTTTGATGTCTCCTGGGGAGAGCCCAGCAAGCCTACTTGAGAAACTGATACATGTTGATAGTCCTTTCTCTCTAGGCCTTTAGAGACCCTCCCTCTCACTATTAATAGTTGGAAAGACAGGCAATTGCATCTTTATACTCCTCTTCACCAGCATGAGAGCTGCATACACCTGTTTTGAATTGTGGGCATAGTGTTTGGGGCTTACGGTGTAGGGTAAGCAACAGGGGATTGTATTTACACTATGTAACCCACGGAACATTGTGCTCATTGTCTTAATAAATATTACATCAATTCCTTCATGGAGATGTGGCTCGGGCCAACTCTAGTGAAGAGCTTTCACCATCCCCAGCATCCTCCTTATTTATTATGTGAATTAAAATTTGGAGAATAAATGCATAGCCTCTGCACATGAGAAATTGTAAGAATTTGATGCAGCAAGAATGTAATCAATAGAAATCTCTCCCAGGAACTTACTAAAAAGTGTTTGAATTCTAATAAAAAAAATAAATTTCGGAAACAGAATTTATCTTAAACTCACAGTAGTATAGTTTATGAAATGTGGATGGAAATGAAAACAGAAAAGGTGAGGACATATCATTCATCTGTCTATGCAACAATGTTTTATTCAGCTATAATGTCCTTTGCCCAAGGAAGGAAAATGTTAGCAGCATTTCTTTACTGAAATCCTTGCTTTTTTCTCTGATTTAGATGCAGTTGTCACTGAAGGTGGGGAGAATTTTAGCGTTGGACAGAGACAGCTGTTTTGCCTTGCTAGAGCCTTTGTTCGCAAGAGCAGTATTCTTATTATGGATGAAGCGACAGCTTCCATTGACATGGCCACGGTGAGTGCATTAGCTAAGCTTTTAGAAATGTGCATGAAAATTACAATCTATTTTTTTCCTGATTGGGTTCTGAATCCTCAGTACTATTGTTTTGAGTGTCTTCTCAATCATCTCCTGATCAACTGATGATAGCCCATTGAGAATTATAATAAATGAGGCTCTACACACTTTAAAGGCATTCCTATTACCAATAAACAAAATTATGGTTCATGCCTATAATCCTAGCACTCTGGGAGGCTGAGGTGGGCGGAGTTCGAAACCAGCCTGAGCAAGAGCAAGACTCCGTCTCTACTATAAATAGAAAGAAATTAATTGGCCATGTAATATACATAGAGAGAAAATTAGCCGGGCATGGTGGCGAATGCCTGTAGTACCAGCTACTTGGGAGGCTGAGGCAGCAGGATTGCTTGAGCCTAGAAGTTTGAGGTTGCTGTGAGCTAGGCTGATGCCACGGCATTCACTCTAGCCTGGGCAACAAAGCAAGACTCTTTGTCTCAAACAAACAAACAAAAAAAATTAATTTGCTACAACCTTTTGAAAAAAGAAAAAATCATCGACAACCTCATGTTATTTTCCTGCTCCCCACTTGAGATTGGGAAAAACGACCTAAATAAGTGAAACAGTTTCAGGATTGTTAAGAGCCAATTATATATGGAGCTATTAATTTGACATCCTTTTTTCTATTAAGTAAGACTAATCGAAGCACCTATACAAAGTTATACAGCCTTCTCAAAGTTAACATAATTTAAAGGAATAAAATAGTCTCTAATCAGAGTCTCTCTTTGTCACCCAGGCTAGAGTGCACAATACATATAATGCTCTTGAATCATCCCGAAACCATAGCCACTGCCCACTAGTTTGTGGAAAAATTGCCTTTTATGAAAGCAGTCCCTGGTGCCAAAAAGGTTGGGGACCACTGCTCTAGCAGAGAGGAGGAATCTTTACCCAGAACATCTTTTAAAATATGATAAAAGTGGTTTGTGGTGGAATTAAAAATGATTCCTGCCTAGAATGTTCTTCTGTGGGTCAAAGTCCAAAGTTTTGGCATGAATTTCAGATTTTCCCTTCTCTCAATCAAATGTTAACAACTTTTCAGGGTTTTTGTTTTTTTTTTTTTTTTTTTTTGGAGACAAGAGTCTCAGTCTGTTGCCCGTGCTAGAGTGCCATGGCATCAGCCTAGCTCACAGCAACCTCAAACTCCTGGGCTCAAGCGATCCTTCTGCCTCGGCCTCCCAAGTAGCTGGGACTACAGGCATGCACCTCCATGCCTAGCTAATTTTTTGTATATATTTTTAGTTGTCCAATTAATTTCTTTCTATTTTTAGTAGAGACGGGGTCTCGCTCTTGCTCAGGCTGGTCTTGAACTCCTGACCTTGAGTGATCCGCCCGCCTCGGCCTCCCAGAGTGCTAGGATTAGTTGTGAGCCACTGTGCCTGGCCTAGGGTTTTAGTTTTGAATGCATACTATTTGTGGTATAACTCAAATAAGCATTTTTATGCCCATTTGATTTCATTTTCCTCCTTGGGTTTCCTGGCAATAAATCTGTCACTCATTCCGAGCTGATCACTGAGTTTTATTTGCATTTTGAAGACATGTACAGAATCCAGTATGCACCTGCTACTAGGGACCCTCCCTCTCCCATCTCCCACGGAAGCTTAGGGGTGAAAGTGCTCAGAAGGGATTGGGCGTGGTGGGACATTGTTCTTGGGGGCAAAATATTATGGCAAGAGAAAGTCGTCCAGAGAAAATTCACACTTTATTTATTTTTCGGCAGGAAAACATTTTGCAGAAAGTGGTAATGACGGCCTTTGCAGACCGCACCGTTGTTACAATAGCTGTAAGTATAGGAGACACAGTTGATATTCTCGTCTCTGTTTTTATTCTAAGATGCTATAGTCTTTAAGTTTGAGCAGTTAAAATATACCTGTGTTAAACTCTGCATTTCTCTGATAATGTTTCTGTGTCTGTGCAAAAAAGAAAAAAAAAAAAAAGAAAAAAGCTATATTTTGAAAATGTTGTTCTTTTCCAAACTGTCTGCTCTAGCTGACTCCTCTAAGTTACAATGATAAGGCATCCTAAAGCTAAGGATTCCAGCAGGTCATGGCCTGTGTTTGTTCACCAGATACAATGGTAGTTTATACTGAATAATTCTCTTCAATAATCTGAGAGTCTGAAGAGCAGTGGAAGAACAAAATGCCTAAATTTCATTGCCAATTCTGCTACCACTTATATTTAATTTCTATATTTCTCTTCACTTGTCTGCTTTTAAAAATAAAGCAATGAGATACCTCACAGCAGCGGCAGGTAATTTTTTCTAATTTAGGTAGCACCAATCAAATAGAAGAATTGCCTAAATGTTTGCGATTCATGTTACAGCTTACTTAAAATAGCCATGGTTTTCTGTCTTTTCCTCTTTGCAAATGGATGGGTTCTTGCTCACATTTAGGCTTACTGCTTAACAGAAACTTTTTTAATGAGCCACTTGGACATCTTTCCTCCTGCTGATTCTCTTCTCTTCTTTCCATTTTTCTCTCCAGCACCGTGTCTCTTCTATTTTGGACGCAGGCCTTGTTTTAGTCTTTTCTGAGGGTATTTTAGTGGAATGTGATACCGTTCCAAACTTGCTCGCTCACAAGAATGGCCTCTTTTCCACTTTGGTGATGACCAACAAGTAGACCCTCATCATGATCCACTCTGCCAAGTAACCCCATTTCTGGTAGTTATCTTAGCAAGATCCCCTCCAAAGGCAAGGCTAATGCTGTGATTAAAGGGGAGGGCTGGGACGAAGGAACAAACTGCAGGGTGTCATTACCAGCTCAGCTTCACCAAGTGCTTCAGTTATGCTCGATACTAAATGAGGCGCATGCATGTGTTTTCCAACGCATACGTGCAAAGAGAGAGTTTTTATGAAACTCAAGAATGGGATTTACCTCCACCCTAACAACAAATCTCACTATTCCTTAGGGATGTTTTGTAGGCATCCTTAAAAATGCTGTACACTTTCCTTACCTGCCCTTCAAGGATGCATTGCTTAATTTAAATAATTACTTAAGTTTAACTGTTGCATACTGGGAGTTGTGTATGGAGAGCTTGCTATGCTTCTGTTTTTTGTGGATGGTGCCTGAGAGATAGAGAGCACTTTGCAGTACAGATCTTTCAAGATGCCAGGGAATAACTCCCCATCAGGGCCCACTTTCTGCGAGCTGTGCCTAAGTAAAGGAAAACCTAATTTATTTCATTTTCCCAGTGAACGCTGTGGTTCCTCCAACCTGGAGGAAAGTCACCCGATTAACTCATTTATACTAAGGTCTGAATGATTTAAGGGGTGAGAGAATTAGCTAACTTGAAAAACAGTTCTCTAATATTTTTAAGAATATTCTCCCTGGAAAAGGTAAGGAGATATTTGGGGAGAGAAAGAACTTCCCATTGCCCTTAACTAAGTGGGGAGTGAGGGGAGAGGGAGAATGCCTACTAGGAAGACTTGATTTTTCTCTGCATGAAGCATGGCCTTGTTGAGTGGTCTCATTGAGTCTACAGCTGGAATACTACTTGAGCATAATTTGTATTTTTAACCAAAAAAGTATGTTCTCTTACCTGATTTCTGTTCTCCTACGTTCACTGAATACTTGTCCATAGACTTATGTATCTTTAAGCCATTCTTCATTTCAGGGCCACCAGTATGGTCCTACCATGGTGGCCACAGGATAATTAGAGTTACTCCCCCACCCTATACACATAATGCTTTCAGGGAGAAATTACTGCAGGATTCTTCTGAGGATCAACTCTTCATAACAGGCTCATAGAAGAGAGAACACCACCACACTCGTGGTGGACTCCTTGTAGAATGATCCTCACCTCTGATAGGAGTAACTGTTTTTCCTTCCCAGCCTAAAAGTTGTTGTGTTACTTTGGGTAACTGTCACTGAAAATGGGGAATATCTTAAAAAGATAACTTTTTCCCACTTCTAAAAGAAGCACTCACACAACAGAACAGTCCATGGTATTTTCTTATGAAAGCGATGTATTCTTCGTGCTTGATTAGATTAATTTCTCTGGACCCTTTTGAAAATTTCATCAACACCATTACAGTTGGTGCTATATTTTGTCAGGGAAAAAAATAATTTGAATTAATGGGATAAATACCAGCTATATTTATTTCTCTTGGCCAAGATTTTTCAATGTTTTTCTTTTTATATTTTTCTAGTAAACATTATTTTAGACTGTGAAGGCAATGTTTATAATATATATATTTATGGATTTAGAGGCTACATTCTTTTATTTTTTTTTTTTAGACATCTATGATATGGTCCTTGAAGAACTAATATTTTTCTGGAAGGATATTAAACAATTAAGTTTATTTTTGTCTAAATGCATGGGTGTGAAAATGGCTCTGGTCCATTTTCAAAGATAAACATGATTCTGCAAAGTATTGTTTATTCCTAAATATGTATCATTTATTTCTAATACTCAGTGAATGATAGGCTGGTCCATTTTCAAAGATAAACATTATTCTGCAAAGTATTGTTTATTCCTATATATATATATACACACACATATATATATATTATTTATTTCCAATACTCAGTGAATGATAGGCTTGTCTTACAGGTGTTGAAACCAGTGGTGTATATTCTAAGCTGACATACATTATCACATGTATCACTCTGTGTACATGTTTCTTTTCCCCTCTGGTGGTGAGTCACAACTTTAACTGCTTGCTTTTCTGCAAGCATGAACATTGAGACGGCCCCATCTACATGGAACAGGGGAGAACATGGGTCTGGGAGTGTGGGGATGGCTTTAGGTTGGATTTTGAATTGATAAGAGAAGGCACTTTGGAAGACTAGGTATCAGCTAAATAGATGCTATTTCTGGCATTAGAGGCCTGGGCAGAGCTCCCATCAGCACAGTAATATCTTGACCTGCATGGTCCAGGCTCAGTATGGGAGCCCCTAGCCACACGTGGCTATTGAGTACTTGAAATGCGAGTAGTCGGAATTAAGAAGTGCTAGAAATGTAAAATACACACTGGATTTCAGAGACTTAGTACTAATGGAGGAAAGTAAAAGATCTCATTAATAATTATTATATTTGTTATATGTTGAAATGATAACATTTGAATAGCTTGGCTTAAAATATATTAAAAGTGCTTTTACCTATTTATTTCTACTTCTTTAATTGCACGTGGCTCACATTATGTTTCTGTTGGACAGCACTGATAGTACCAAGAGTAAAGGTCAACCACACAGATTTTTCCCTTCTAAATTATGAAAATAAAAAGTAATAATACTCGTAGTTGATGTTTATTATGTGTTTGTGTGTGTCAGACAAGATGCTGAACTTTTTTATGTAGATTATCTCATTCGAAGCTCACCACCATTCTCAGAGGCAGATACTATTATTGCCGTAAGTTTACAGATGTGAAACTGGAAAGATACAAACTTAAGTATGTTGCTCAAGATGGCGCAACTAACAGGTGATAGAGCTAAAATATACAAGCAAAGCGTAACTTTTAACCATAACACTAACGATGACAGGTGAACATTCCTCTAAGGTACCAAATGCTCCCTCTGAAACAGTTAGATGGCAGGATGGAAATAGCACGCATTCTGAAGTTAGTATACCTGGTTTTTGTACTGGTTCTGCCACTTATTATCAGTGTGATCTCCTGATTTTGCTTTATCTCTGTGAGTCTCAGTGGTCTCCCCTATAAAGTGGAGAGAGCTGGCTGGGCGCGATGGCTCACGCCTGTAATCCTACCACTCTGGGAGGCCGAGGCAGGTGGATTCACTCAAGGTCAGGAGTTCGAAACCAGCCTGAGCAAGAGTGAGACCCTGTCTCTACTAAATATAGAAAGAAATCAATTGGCCAACTAAAAATATACAGAAAAAATTAGCCGGGCATGGTGGCACATGCTTGTAGTCCCAGCTACTCGGAAGGCTGAGACAGGATGATTGCTTGAGCCCAGGAGTTTGAGGTTGCTGTAAGCTAGGCTGATGCCATGGCACTCTAGCCCTGGCAACAGAGTGAGAGTCTGTCTCAAAAAAAAAAAAAAGTGGAGAGAGCTAACACTCACAGCTGAGGAATGTTCTGATGATTCACAAGTATGTATATGAAGCACTTAATGTCTGACATATGCTCAATAAGTGGTAGCTTTTATCATTATTAATTACTACACCAACGCCTCTCTCCAAAGGGACCATGTGGAAAGTGAGAATGAGTGAGTGAGTGGCAGTGATCTCCAAAGACTAAGAGACTGCATGTCTAAAGGCCTGGAAAATCCATTCTAATACTGCATGTCACAGTAGACTGCCCCATATTGTCTTCCCAGAATTCAGTCACTTTCCAGGGTTCTTCACACTGTGTACTAGCCCACTGAATTAGTTGACTCCACACAAGAGAGAATAGTTGTTGAGACTAAAGTATGACCCAACTGGTTCGCCATGGCCCCTCTTAGAACTGAATCATTTGACAAACATCCATTAGCCTACTTAAGGTTCCATGAAAATGATGACTCTGATATAGTACCTACACTCAAGCTGATACAGCCCATATAAAACCCAGCCATACATACAGGCTGGGATTTAAAAGTAGGTAAATAAACAATAATTTCAATTAAGAAGAAAAAGAAGGGTTGTGCTTCCTGCATCTCCTGGCACCCCAAGAGAAATAAATGTCCCTGAATGATTTATAAAATATACATATTCCATTGTTTTGGCGTGTGCCTTGAAGTTTGTAACAAACATGTGTGTTCTTTTTACTCATAGCATCGGGTTCACACTATTCTGACGGCAGACCTGGTTATTGTGATGAAGCGAGGAAATATTTTAGAATATGACACTCCAGAAAGCCTCTTGGCTCGGGAAGATGGAGTATTCGCCTCTTTCGTTCGTGCGGACATGTGAAAGGGGGGGGGGGGTCTTAAAATGATGTATGTGTTTAAAATAATGCAGTTGTAACCTATTTAATGGATCATCAGATTGACTTCATAAAGTGGCATCTTAAAATTTACAGATTTTGCACAAGAAAAGAAGTTGACAGTTCTTTTTCCTGCTTTTTATTTTATTTTATTTTTATTTTTTTGAGAGTCAGTCTCTTTTATTTTTCCAGCAGTTTTTTTCCTGCTTTTTAAACAGTTTTCTGAGATATTACTGCTTAATGTGCTCAATATTGGTGTTTTTATAATGATCAAGCCACTCCTCTTTTAAGGATAGCAGGTTGTATTAAAACATGTAACCTACTTTAAGAGGTAAATCAACAGCTTATGTTTTCTCATAACTTTGATAAATATCTCTCAGGCATAGAAGTTGCAATGAGTAGTCAGTATTATTATCCTTTTATTTGTAAGAATATATTTTCCTTATTGTTGGAACAGCAGATGTTCATGGAAGAGAATAAAAGAAGGGCACGTTTTCTAATGAAACATTCATGTTCATTATCTATCTTAAGGGAATAGTTTTTGTATTGTTAACATTAGTAATACTGATGTTTTTAGGAGTCTCTCTTTTATTTTTTCCTCTAAATTGTTTCCTATCACCAAGAAGTTATCACATGTATAGTAGTTCTATAAAGCCAAAGCCTTAACTAGAAAGATCATGAAAAGAGTATGGGTATTTGAAAAATTACTCTTAAGTTTCCATCATTTCCTGTTCAGTAAAGAGAGAATTCTTACAATACCGGGCATAATGTGCCTTTTCCAGACTGAAGTTCAAAGAGTGGTTAAGTTCAGTTTTTCAGTGGTAAGCCGGCTAAGCTTTCTCCAGTTTAATTCATCAGTAGCTGTGGTTGTGATTCTGAGTGCTTAAGTGCCACATTATTCAAGATTTTAAGGAGATAGAGAAGTGGCCTTATTTGTCACACAGGATATTCACAAATACACACACACACACCCCAAATCTTAGCCATATGTTAATAATGGCAGGTGAACATTCCTCTAAGATGCCAGATACTTCCTACAAAACAGTCCAGTGGTAGGGTGGAAATATCTCACACTTTGAAGTTATACATATAACAAGGATCTGTTTCTAATTGAAAGAGTTTATTTCTTCTAGACATTTATGCCAAATGGTGTCTCACATACGTGTCCATTTGTTGCTGCTCTAATTTTTATGTGCATGTAAAAAGTACACCAAAAGTTTTATTCTAATTTTAATGTGCCTGTGAAGAGTATATCAAAAATTGATTGGATGTTAGTGTTATTTTTTGCTTAGATGTAGATTAATAAATTTAAAAATACTAAAAGTTGCCTTCACTGTCATGCTAGCAACCAGAGTTTCTACAATTTTGTGCCCATCCAGTATAAATATCATTGATTTGATTTTCATATGAAGATCTGCATGTGTTATAATATTTTGAAGACTTCACAATTGATGGATAAAGAGAAATTATGCTGCCTTCCTACAGTTCTTGTGTGATTTTTGTCTTCACCCTAATATAGAATCCTAATACTTATAAAAAATAAGTTCCATAAAGATGGACAAAAGTGTTTCATGTTATTTGGCATAAGTTGACACCCTTTGTTGTACATGTAAAATTTCATTGGAAGAAAATAACCTTATTGTTTCTTGAAAGTTAAACAGAACAGAATCAGAACCCATTAGTTGGATCTTGAAAATATTTTCTAAAAATTCAACCAATTTCCTAAAATATTGCTAGTGTAAAAATGTTTTGTAGGGCTGAATTTGCATGAGGCTTCTTACTGAGTTATTCTCAGTAAGAAATGGGTTTTCTCATTCTCAGAGAAATGGGTTTTTATTCATGGAAATAATCTCTTATGATATTTTAAAATTATACTGCTATATAGTTAACTTCAGTAGAAGTATATCTAATTACCACTATACTGAGAATCACATTATACTCACATAGTTGCTGGTCCCCTCATAACTTTTAGTTACTTAAGTTGAGTAAATGTTTAATTGTTTACAAAACTAAATTGACTAAATGAAGTGAATGATGTTTTTAATTGATTAATCATTTATTTCATTATATGTATTATCTATTGAATATAGAAATGATTCATGTTGAAATAATTTTTTAGTATATAGGTACATATCTATAAAAGACCAGTTTAACCAAATGAAATTTTACATTTGCAAATTTTACACTTAATTAACCAAATCAATTTGAGAAATTTTAATTCCTTAATATTTACAAAAAGCAACAAATGCATAAAGCTTTATGTTGAAATAACAGTGTTACTGATGTCACTGAGAAAGAAAAGATCTATTTTTATTCTATTAGTCATGATTCATTTAAAAGTCTACTGAGTTCTAGATTAGCTACCAGAAGACTTCTAAGTAATTGATACCTGAGGTCTGGGACCATCTCTTGTTTGTCTTTGTGCCCTGTGCCTAGCCCATAGTAGGCCTTAATAAATATAGTTGACTGGTTCATTGATTAGTTTTGCCACTGACCATATGCCTATAACTATGGGTTATTCTCTCCACTTTTCTGTGTTGTGTTTATGCTACTATTTATTCTCTACAATATATGAAATATGTTTATTCTCTATAATAAATATGTTTATCTCTATAATATATAAAAACATATTGACTTACTATTATGTAATAAATTACTCTTTTTGTTTGCTTAATTAAAGAGAGTGATTATTTTTTCACTTATAATTCCACTGAGTATTAACTAGGACTGATCAATAGATACAAATCAACACCAGTACAAGACAATACCTGGTGCTACCTTGATGATCTCGTTTCACACTTGCCAGTCATGCACTTTATTACTTTGTCTATGGACCCCAGAGAAGTTTCCATTAAGTGGAACAGCTATATTAATAAAATATTTGTACATCTCTATTTAAATAACTGGATGTCTAGACTCTTTCCCAAGGTTTATTGATGAATTCTTATGGTTGTCTTCCAATATATCTTTTTTTTTTTTTTTGAGATAGGATCTCACTGTGTTGCCCAGGCTAGAGTGCAATGGTGTCATCATAGCTCACTGCAACCTCAAACTCCTGGGCAGAAGGGATCTGCCTGCCTCAGCCTCCCAAGAAGCTAGGACTATAGGTGCACGCCATCATGCCTGGCTAATTTTTCTATTTTTTTGTAGAGATCAGGTCCTGCTATGTTGCTCAGGCTAGTCTTGAACTCCTGGACTGAAGAGATCCTCCTACCTCGGCCTCCCAAAGTGCTAGGATTACAGGTGTGAGCCACCATGGCCAGCCCAATGTATCTTTTATCATTTATTTTATAACATAATCTTTGGAGTTCTGTGATTTACAGTACTATGATAATTCCCTTATTGATTGATTATCCAAAGTTAAATGTAATCTTAGCCTTTAGCATAAGAAGCAATGGCCAAGGCCTGAGGGGATGTATCCTGTAACTTATGTGTAATTTTTCTTTAGTAACTACATATCATTTACATCAGATTTTTCTCAAATATTGGTAAGATTCACCTGGATCAAATTCTCCAGTGAAAGAGCTTGTATTTCTATTTCTAGCAAGTGCCTCCAAATGAGATTCATAATTAACCAAGTTGGGGAATCACTGATCTACTTCAATCCTCATGCCAGTTTTTCTTTATTATACCGAACATGGGCCGTAAAACACTCAAAGGTGATTTTTACCTGCTTCCTATCTTTGCTGACATTGCCTTATCCTGAATTGCTAAAAACAAACCTCTTAGTGTCATTAAATGAATTGCCTGAGTTCATCAAAAAGGAAACATTGTTTAATGAGCTGAATCTCGGCTGAGAATTTATCAACAGGGACTTAAAACACTGTTTTGTTTTGAGGCTTAATCAGCAACAAGTGATGCAAGGATAAAACTTTCCCGCAAAGATGCAGTGTTTCAAAGGTTAATAGTATGCACATGTGACCAAATTGGGGCGGTTTCGCTATTGATATTTCACAGTATGGAAGGAAGGTAAATTATCTGTGATGATTATTCTCCTTTTCAACTTCACGGTTTTTCTGCAAGTGTTGTCACTGCTGACATATGAAGCGTGATATATTCATTCTACATATCTAGAGCATGGGACTTAAACTATTTCTTTTTCTGTGGACAGTAGCAAATTGCCTTCAGCCAGTCCCACTATAGTCACCAGTGCCATTTCAAAAATGACAAAGATCAAGGGAGCCATATCTGGCTAAACAGTTAACTGACTCTAGGAGGAAGCCACTCGGTGACTTCAGTGCTCCTACCATCGCAGGCCACCTCCAGTTACACACTCCATTTCAATGACAAAGAGCTTTGTTTTTAGACCATTACTTTTGTTACATAATCTGCCCACTGGGTAAAATAAGTAACTTGCTCGTATATATCAAAAGTGCAACTCGGATGCAGTAGCTCAATGCTACTTCATTTCCGTTTTTCTCTAAGAGAATGGTGCAACTATGTGCTGTTTGGACACATTACCAGTAATTATTAAGTGAAAGACTACTGATCTTCAGTATTATCAGAGCCAAGTGGATCTAGGCTAGCTTTTTCATATCTAGGTATTTGTTCTTTGACTCATAGTAGTCTGAGGCTTTGTTCCAACACTAGTCAAGTAGAGAGTAATTTAAACTATTCTTAATCCCCAAAATGTACACCAATGATTTCAATTGGTGTACACCAAAAATGTACACCAATGCTTTGAAGTTAGACGTAAACAGAATCACCAGCTATCTGAATCCATAAAAGTGTGTACCGTTAACTCGATTTTACAGGTTACAACCCATCCTCTGACTCCTCGGTACATGTGTGTAAAATGTACACATTCACATTTTACCTTAACTTGCTGCTTTAAATAAGGATGCAGTTGCTATGAATCTTTACATCACATATTGGCGCAATGCATAGACAATTCAAATACAGATGGCTAGAATGGATGGAATAAAGAGAAATATTCTTACAATCACGATAATCAATAAGTGTATCTCCCAGACCTAAATTACCTTAGGAAGAAATTTCACTTCTAGATAGATCCTAAAATGTGTTTCCATTGATAGGAAGTTCAGCTGGTTTTTTAAAAAACGACTTTTTAAGATAACCCTGGCAACACATTGCTGGGTTACAGAGAGCAGGCTCTTTTTAGGGATAATAATGATTGTCGTCAAAGGTAGTGAACTGGGCATCTATGAAAGGTGGTCATCTCTCTTCTAGGGGTTGCTACATGAAAATAAACTTTGGTTATTTCATCTTGACTGATAATTTGTTGAATATCTGCTATGTGTTTATCTTTGAGTAGCAAAGTACTAAACAAGGAGATTATTCATCAGGGTAGGGCATAGCTATACAGTATATTAAAAATAGTATGAAATCTTAACAAATGAGTGTCTTTGTTATACTTGCTTTACAGATAAAGAAACTGAGGCTAGGACTTAAATGATTTACCCCAAGTCACTGATTTGAAGTCTGACTATCTGACTCAAGAGGTTGTACTTTTAAACAGCAGGGGCTAGAAGTGGAGAGATGGAGTTGGAATTGAAAGAATACATCTGTACGGGAATCTAGGAAAAGCAGAATTATCTGGTTGGGAAAGTGAAGACTGAGACAGTCTAGGGCAGGTGTCCTCAAACTTTTTAAACAGGGGGCCAGTTCACTGTCCCTCAGACCGTTGGAGGGCCTTTGGAGAGTGCAGCGCACATTCCACACATGCGCACTGTGGGCCCGGGACAAGTCGGCTGCTAAGCAGGACAGGCAGCGACAGCAAAAACACCTCAGCGGGCCGCATGTGGCCCATGGTTCATAGTTTGAGGACGCCTGGTTTAGGGACCTGTCTAGGGGACAGTGCACTCCCTCAATTCCACCTCTCTGTTCTAGGTTTTCATTTTTCTTCTGCCTCATTCCTATCTCTGCCTACTTCTTTCTCATCCTGCACAAAACCTTTGTGAACCATTCCTGTCTCTGAAACTAAATCTTCTAGCTTCTGAGCCCACAGCTATCTCCATTTCTCAGATTGTCTATTCTAAAGTATTAAGCAAGGAATCTACCTTGTCTAGCTTATCTTTTTACCTTATACATGACTAGGCAGCTTTAGTCTTTGGGGCAGGTGTCTACCTCTGATCTGAAAAGCTGTGGTCAGGTAGTATATGCCAATGACAAGCAATGTCTTACGCTGAGGAGAACCTAACACAGTCTGGAGAGTGACATGGAAGCAAGAATGCAAACCCAAGTCACAACCAGTAGTTCCAGAAAAAGAGTGATGAGACTGGGCTAGTACTGGTTATTTTCCTTGGGGAAAAAAAACTGGAGAGACAGAAAACCATTCTTCTATCACAAGAGCACTAAAATAAGCTGGTTTACTCAAACCCTGGTCCATTCTACTCATATTCTTTCACCCTACCTTTGCTCTAGAGAAAGAAAAATATTTTATTTATTTATTTATTTATTTTTTTTTTTTGAGACAGAGTCTCACTTTGTTGCCCAGGCTAAGGTGAGTGCCATGACATCAGCCTAGCTCACAGCAACCTCAAACTCCTGGGCTTAGGCGATCCTCCTGCCTCAGCCTCCTGAGTAGCTGGGACTACAGGCATGAGCCACCACACCTGGCTAATTTTTTGTTTCATTTTTAGTTGATTGGCTAATTTTTTCTATTTTTAGTAGAGACAGGGTCTCGCTTTTGCTCAGGCTGGTCTTGAACTCCTGAGCTAAAGCAGTCCTCCCGCCTTGGTCTCCCAGAGTGCTAGGATTACAGGCGTGAGCCACCGTGCCCGGCCTATAATTTTCTTTTAAAACAAGAAAACAAGATAAAAATCTCCTGCCATAAGTAACCACCTCCAAATATTGACTTTTTAAGCCCAAGTTTTATTTCCCAATGGGAATGATAACACACCGCCAATGCGACATTTTCTCATAATTGTCCACTCAAAACAAGCAGTAACAGCCCCCTCCTGGAATTACACTATTCCACCCATTTTAGGATCCCCAATACATACAATCATTACAAGCACACTTCAGACAGAAGAAGCCATTTCTCTCAGTGACTATCACTCTCAGCCACACACTCAACCCAGGCAGCGCATTTCCCACCGCAAACAGGAAGGAGAGGATGGTGAAAGGCAGTGATTTAGGGTGACAAGTTTTCACCTGAAAATAGGAGCTTCCCTTCTTTGTTCCCACTTGACTGAAATTCTAGCAACAAAACATTCTGTTGGAAATACAAGGCATCTAGTCTTTGGGCCAAAAATGTAGGGAAAAAATTAGCAAGGCTAATATTTCATGGGACATTCTTGGCTGAAATAATATTTTAATAAAGCTTAGCTGTATGTTCCGATAAAGCATAGAGATGACATAATGATTTATGATTTAAATATCATATGATCTGTGTAATGTCTAGTATTATCTTTTATCAAACAACATTAGAGAAGAAAAAATCACTGGGGAGAAAAAGAAAGAAGCATGAAACCGATTCAGATATTAGTAGAATGTATATTGCATACACCAGCTCGTTAAAAGTTTAATGCAATGATTATAATAGCTAACATATATTGAGCAGATATGAAACGAGCCTTACAAACATAAACTCATTAAATCTTGAAAAAAATTCCACTAGGTAAATATTATTATCACCAATTTATAATTGAGGTTTAGAGAGGCTAATGAGATTTAGTAATAAGAACTGAGATGCAAACTCAGGCAATCTTACTTTAAGACCACACTTTAATGTAGCCATGTGCTATCCTAAAGATTAATTTAGCAAGTTGATTAACTTCTCTTGGGAATTACTGGTGTATATGATATGTAATATATAAATAAAGAATAATTATTTGAGCTTACATAGACTACTACTGCAAAGTGAACTGGACCACAAAGACCTGAGTTCTAGTCCAGGTTCTATCAATTGAATAGATGACCTTGGATTTATTACTTATAGTCTGAGTTCCTATTTCCTCATTTGAAAAAGGAAAACTAAAAGACATGACAACAAATACCCTGCTGGCCTCATTGAGTTTTTATTAATCTCAAGTGAAATGACTTGAAAAGCACATACCAATATGGCATATTAGTATCGAGAATCCACTACATTTACCACACCTTAGTGGGTGCTATATGGGACTTCTTAAAATCCAAAATAAATGGGTTTTTTTCTCTAAAAACAAATTGACATTCCAACTTTTCAATAGGTAAGATCACATATTTGAGATGAGAAGTTAATATAAAAATAACTCCAGAATATTGATATCCCTAAGGTTCTGGAAAGGAAAAATGCAAACTCAGTTGGTTGGGGTAAAATCTAGATCCCCTAGGGAGAAAAATAAATAAAATTAGCTCACATTCAAAATTAAAACCACATGAGTACATGAAGCACCAAGATGAAAATCAAGGGACACAACAAGTAGGAATATAAGCACAAAAAATAGAAATAATTATTAAAAATTCTATAAGAGATTTAAACACATGTATGTTTGCCAATAAACATATGAAGATGGATTCAACAACATTCCTTATCAGTAATGCAAATAAAAACAACTAGCTACCCATTGAAATGGCTACAATGAGGAAGACTGACAAGGCCAAGCATGGCAAACTTGGAACTGTCATGGGGGTATACGTGGCACAGCCAGTGTGGAAAATTGGCCAGTTTCTCCCAAGGCTAAATATGTGCCTATACCAACAGCCCAACAAATTCCATTCCTGGGCATGTACCCAAGAGAAATGAATGCTTATGTCCACTGAATGACTTGTACAGAAATGTTAATAGCAGTCTTATTTATAATAGTAAAAAAAAAAAAAAAAAAACCCAAACAGCCCACATGCCCATCAATAAGAGGATGGAAAAATAATGGTGTTATAGTCACACACAATGAAATGCTACTGACTCATATGTAAGACTAGTATATAAAACAACCTGGCCAAACCCCATAGACACTAAGTTGAGTGAAAGAAAGTAGGCACTAAAGAGTACCTACTGTATGGTTCCATGTATACAAAGCTCAACGACAAGCAAACCAAACTGATGATGAAATAAGTCACAATAGGGTGAGCTCTGCTGAAAGGGGGCAGGAGGAATCTTCTAGGGTGACAAACATGTTTTATATCTTGATCTGTGATCTGTGTGGTCGTTATATAGTTGTATACATAGGTTCCCAAAGATGGTAAAAAGAGCAAATTCGTTTAAAATACCCAAGTATAACTAGAAAAGAAAAAAATTAAACTTTTAATTTAAAAATCAATGGATAAATTAAATAGCAATGAAGCTTAGATAATGAGAGATTCTTCCCACTGGAAACAGATCTAGAATGCAGCCCAGAACAAGCAGACAGAAAATATGGATGAATAACTGGAAGGTATGGAGGATAAAATGACATGAGAAGGTCTGAACTAGGGTCCCAGCAAGGGGGATAGGGGTGAAAGATGAGGAGGGTTCATAGAGCCAAGAACTATTCCTAAAAAATCCAGACTCAGATGATTACAAAATTATTGTAAACTTTCAAGAAGTAGCCAATCCCTATTCTATTTAAACTATTCCAATCTGTGAAGAAAATACAGATCAATCCTTTTTACAAAGACTTATAACATTTATCCAAAATCAGACAGAGATAACACAGAAAAAATAATGCAAACCAATCTCACTCATAAATATTTATGCAAAAGTCCTAAATGAATTGTTTAACAAAAACAATCAGCATTATATTAAAATGCAATATATTTTAATATATTCACCATGACCAAGTGGAATGTAAAAAATATTACCTCAGGGATATAAAAATAGTTCAACATTTTTTTAAATCTAGTAACTTAATTCGCCAGATTAACTGGACAAAGAAAAAAAGATCAACTTAGTAAACCCTAAAATGACATTTAGTGTAATTCATTACCCATCACTGACTGAAAAAAACCAGCAAAGTCAAAAAAGCACACTACCTTAAAATAATAAGTATGTAAATTATATATTATGGAAGCATTTAAAAAAAATCACTAAGAATAAAAGCATGCCTGTTATCACCATTATTATTTACCATTGATTTAAAAATACTAACAAAAGCAAACTAAGAAAAAATAAAATAGTAAATTAATTAAAGAATAAGTATTAAGGAAATGATATCAAATTTATAATTATTTTAGAAAATATTATGTTTCTCGGGCCTGAGCTAAATTCTTTACATATTCAACTCTAATCTATACAACTCTGAGATATAGATGTTGGTGTCTCCTTTTTACAGAAGAAGAAATTGAGGCTCAGAGCGAGTATGCTATTCAACGCCATCAACCAAGTAAATGGCAGAACTGGTATTTGATCCCAAATCCTTCTGGTACTCAAGCTCTGTGAACATAAACAGAAGGTTATAGTATATCTCATGCATCTTCCACAATTCCTTGGTAATTTTTAAAGATTGACTTTCAAATGCATAATAAATATCTGTAGGTTTACAGAGAGGAGATCATTTTATTATCCCATTTATTCTAACAATAAATGAGGTAATTTGGAATTTTAAATTAGCAATACCTCAAATATTTAATTCCAGTGTGAATGTGTTTAGAAAAAATGACCTGGTGAAAGCTTTTCTGGCACAGATAGTTTTTACCTTAAAAAACCTCCATATCGCCGGGCGCGGTGGCTCACGCCTGTAATCCTAGCACTCTGGGAGGTCGAGGCGGGCGGATTGCTTGAGGTTGGGAGTTCGAAACCATCCTGAGCGAGACCCCATCTCTACTAAAAATAGAAAGAAATTAATTGACCAACTAAAAATATATATACAAAAAATTAGCCGGGCATGGTGGTGCATGCCTGTAGTCCCAGCTACTCGGGAGGCTGAGGCAGGAGGATCGCTTGAGCCCAGGAGTTTGAGGTTGCTGTGAGCTAGGCTGACGCCACAGCACTCACTCTAGCCAGGGCAACAAAAGTGAGACTCTGTCTCAAAAAAAAAAACAAAAAAAAAAAAACAAAAAAAACCCCTCCATATCATTTAATAGCAGGGGAAAAAAAAATACTGGCTTCTTCGCGCTCAACAAGTCTGAATATCACTTTAAAACTTTCAACCTCTATAAACCCCACTGTAGCTGGCATTTTTGAAAGGTGGCAATAAGGAGCAGCTCTACAGAGAGTTCTGGAAAATGTCACATTTCTCTTTCCAAGCATTGCATGAGTCACTGATTTTGCAAAACGTGGTGACGTGAAAGCAAAGCAATGGATCAGGACATCCTTGGAAATAGCTTTTTCCCTAAGAGCTTCAGAAACCCTGTGAAGAGTTCCTATAGCAGGACAGATCCCGGGCTCATGTGAACTTGTCTTTCTTTGCCATGAGCATATCAGGGCATGATTTCAGGTCCTGAAAAAAAAAAAATCAACAGTGACAGCCACCATACCTCATCTTCTCTTGGGAGAGGTCTTACCAGCTTTATTTATAACTAGCATTTTTAGCCTACCAGTAGAAAATACTCATGACGGGTACTCTTTCCTTGATTCAAGGAACTACTTTTCTCTTGGAGACTCTATTACAGTAAAACAGATGTGTTAACTTCTGAGTCCTTGTTTTATTACCCATACCTTGGTTGGCTTCCTTTCAATCCTCAGTGTCTTCATTAAATTCAAAAGTTGAAGAAATGCCAGTACAAGTATTGGTTAGTTAGCACTCTGAAGGTTCGTAAGATTTCAAAAATAATACACACATCTATAAAGTGATAAAATAAATCTGTGGGCTATACCTCCCCCTTTTCTATTCCACACCGTGCTCTGAGATCTTTTTGAGCATCATCAAACCAAAACCAACCCCAATATCTTAATAGGAGCTGACATTATTAAGTACACACCACAGGCAGGCCAGGAACTATAATAAGCACTTTATATCATCTTGTCTTGCCCTCATAACAATTCTAGGAGGTTCTGATACCTGAGAGGGCAAGAGAAACTCCAGGGCAACTTTTAAGTGTCCTTTACTTTATTAGAAGTATTTATACCTACTTATTAGAGATATTTTAATTTTAAAGCTAAATATTTTTTATATCTTATTCTATCCTTGCTCAACAAAATCCTGGAGGAGCCTAAAATAATTTTACCAGGCATTTCTCACGCAGCTAAGCCATGGATGGACAACCATGGACAACAGATATTGTCTAGTGGGAAAAGCATGGGATTTGCGGTCATGTTCTCAGTTTGTCATAGCTTTCCACCTACTAGGTAGGTGATTAGCCATTTTCCTCCACTTGAATCAACTCATAAGCACAATGAGGAAAATATTAATAACATAGATGTCATACAGGTGTCTCAAGGATCAGGTCAATGATTTCATAGCCTAGCGACTCTCAATCTTTATTCATTGGGTAAACAGAGAGAGATGATGGATCAGTGAATGCACGTCCCACTTTTCCTACCTCTTCTGCCTTTCCTCTTCCTCCTCTGCTATACTGATCTTGTTACTGCCCTTCACATACATCAGGCTATTTCCTGCCTCAAAGCCTTTACCTTGCTCCTGCGCTGCCTGAAGCACTCTTTCCCCAGTTGATGACCTGGCTGATTCTTTATGCAGATTTTACCATCTTAAAGAGGCCCTTCTCTGAACTGTGTCTAAAATTGCCATCTCTGGCCCTAGTTACTTTCAATCTTTCTTTTCTTTAAAAATTTTAACACTATCGATAATTATATAATGTATGACTTATCTACTTGTTTGCTAACAGCTTTCTGCCCAAGAATGCCTTAAAGCTGGGATTTGGTTTTGTTCACCTAGATGCAAAGCGAAGGGTAGTGATTGTTATTATATCAATGTCCCTTCCTGACCTTACTGATTCTCACCTATGGATGGGCTGGCTTAAGTTGGAGGGGTTGAATATGCAAAGAAGAAATGGGATGACCCAATGTAAAGGAGAGTGATGTTTTTCTGCACATAAATAAATATATATCTCAAAAAGAAATGTTCTCTGAATTCACTGGAACAGATAACTAAGAAGCGTTCTACTGTCATTCCAATTTCATGATAAGTCCAAAAAAGTGAGTTTATAACATGCTGTTTTGATTACTAGTTTATGTAACAATTTTATTAAGCTGATTCCAAAGCAATATGTTCCAAAGTGGTTTATATAAGGACACTCATAAAGCAGCATACTAAGCAAATAGACCAACCATCATTTGGGCTGCTAACATGAATCGTTTCCATTGTCATTTTGAAGACACTCCAAATTCTTGAGTCTAATATGGCTCAGGAAATCCAAGAGTTCGAAATTCACAGGTCAAATCAAAGGCAGTCATCAAATATAAGGATTTCACTCTTAATCTCAGGGTACTTTCAAGGACTTCATTGATTTGTATTTGGTAATCAAAGCAGCAGGCAATTGGGAAAAGCATCAGACTAATACTTTCTCCACTGGTCTGAAGGCACCTGACAAGCTTTTTTTCTTAAGAGAATGAGAATTTCAGAAACTCAAACAAAACGCCCATAGGGACTAAAAAGGAACCTGCTAGATGCATACTTACAAATGAATAAATAATCCCGAATTGCTTTCCAACTGTATACATCTCTTTTGGTATGAAACACGAGCAGATTCTAAAAGGATTCCTGAGTCTTCAAGAATATCATAATATTTAAACAAAGTTAGCTCTGTTCTAAACTTATTACTGGTCTCCTCTAGGAGTAGTAGACAAATTAGTCTTCACTCCTGAAAGAAAAATTAGGAAAATTATTGAAGTTAAGGAAATAGTTGTGACTTTTAGTGGACTTCAGCAAAATAGAGATTGAATAAGTAGATCAATAAAATAAGCCCTAAGTAGTAAATGTGTTCTTGAAAAATTAATTAATTTCGTTTGCTAATTTCTCATCCAAGGTAAATTTAAATGTTCACGATGTGGACCATAATATGAGAAGAGGAAGATCAAAAGTGGAGAGCTAGAGATCTGTCAACAATAATTACTTATTGAGCAGCTACAGTGTGTCCAGAAAGACTTTTAGAGGACAGACTGAGAGGTATATCTCCATTAAGCTCAAAATTGAGTCGTAAAGAGAAATACAGCCAGCAAATGCCAGCAAATTTAAGTATTGCTGACTTGGAGTGGTAAAGGATGTTGTCCAGGAAGGCAGAAATGAGAATGTTTGAAAGGAGAAAAACAGAAAGGTAAAGAGAGAAGGGAGGGTAAGGAAATTGAGTACCTACCACTGAGAACAATTTGAGACCTTGGGTGTGTGGTGCTAACTTGCAAAGTGCCCTCATACAACTTCCATTCAGTGGAGAAAAACTAGTTAAAGAAAAAAGACATACACTCTTTAAGGAAAAACTGTCTGGAAGAGAATAGAAAGAGAAAAGAAAAAAAAATCTGTAATATATTTATGATAAACATTTTTCACCTTTTTTCTAACTGGCTACTATTTAGGCATACTATTGTCAAAAATTTACTTACTAATTCCTTAGAATTTGACCATCATGATGTACCTTTATTTTTTATCAATTTAAATTATTGACTAATAAAAATATGACATAGCTTGTCATCAAAGCAAATCAAAACTGGACTTAAGATTGCATATTTGGAAGAATATAGCTCACTGGAAAAAATTTGAGTGTGAAATTGATGTTACAGCAAAAGAACAGTATTTTCAGAGAATTCAGATATGGATTTGTTTGTTGCAAATCTTCCCATAAATTGTCCTCAACAATTCATCTCTTTTCATTCCAATGTTTTTATTATTTCTGCTTCACTACTGTAAATATCACAGTCGCCTCTGACCTTTCCCTCTCGCAGTATTGACTCTGTATAATATTCCTTCTGCATGTATTTGTATATTGCCCACTGACATTACCCGTTAGCCCCAGACCTCATTCCTTTTCTAATCAATGTAATAGTTTCCAGTATTTCCCCTCCTGCTAATCACAGAATTTTGGAGCCGGAAGGAACTCAGCTTAGAAATGCAATCCTAAAGCCATTGTATCCTCTGCTTCCTGATCAATCCTCCTAAAACAGGCTCTTATTGTGTTGTTCTCTGATGAAAATCTTTCCACGACCTAATGAGGACTGTCCAGACTCCTTTGTTGAGCATTTAAGGCTGGCTATGCATTTTCTTCAAGGCTCCGACATGCTTTATCATCCTCATGTTTTTCACTCGTTGATTCAGAACTATTTTTGAGCACCTCTGTAATTCGAACTGTGCTAGAGGCTTGCTACAAAGATGAACAAGTCACAGCCCTCTCCTCTAGCAGGCCTCAGTTTAAGGAAGAGGGGGGAAAGGTATGGGGGAGACGAGTGCACCAATAACTCATTAAGTGTTGAGAATCATGGTGAAAGAGGCTGCCCAGCAAGCTTTGGGCTCAAGTGTCCAACCCTGCTATCTTGGCGACTTGACTACAATGCTGATCAAATTAGCTTCTGTTCCTAAAACACCGCCCCTCTTATCAACACTCTGTGACTTTGTCCATGCTGTTCCCTCTCTGTGAAATGTCTTTTCTCTGCTTTTCTGTATACCGAAGACAAGATCAGATGCCAAATAATCCATGAAGCTTTCCTTAGCCTCCTAGTATTAAAATACCTCTCGTGTGACTTCCCAAGGCATTTTGTCATATTCCCTCTCCCACCTAATCACACCCTTGGCTGCATTAGAGTTTATTACATCAATGTCTTGTCTGGACAACTGTCTCTTAAGAGCAGCAATTATGATATATTCATATATCTGTAGATATATATAAACCCCCCCAAAATTCACAAAGTAAGTGTTCAGTGAATGTTCCCCAAGCTAAAATAATGAATAATAAGTTGTACACCAAACGCAACTGTAAAATAGAACAGTGAAGGGGACTGACTATACAAATTGACTTCCCATGCTTGTGATAAAACTACTGCATAAATTACTGCAGAATTAACGCCAGTAGAGAGGAGAACTACGCTAGCACTAGCATCCGCAGGCTTGAAGGGGTTACGCAGATCTAACCCCAAGGGGGGAAAAATCGTTCTTCATTGGCCTTCATTAAAGACTATTTTTAGTTCTTTTGGTAATTAAATGAACACACTGTTTATGCTCCATACACTTTAGACCCTGAGAGTCTCGGAAAATAGATGAAATTTCCAAGAATTAAAGTTTCCATTAACGCAAGTGCCAAAATCAGGACGCTTGACCTGTGGGAGAAAGCACATTTGTCTTTGCTGGCTCCTTTTCAAAAAGCTATAGATATTTACTGTACGGCCTTCCTGGTGCGCAATTACTGTTTTATCATTCAGACAATCTAGACAAGAGGAAGAAGCTGCGACGTTTCAGAAAGCAACCAATTACTGAAGACTGAATGATCGTTTCAGTGCTAACGTGTTGACAGCGGTCCCTGTTTGGGGTAACATTTCTTCATTGGAAGGGACTGAGAGTGGCTTCTATTTCTTCTCTTCTTTTCTTTCCTTTTCTCTTTTCTTTCTTTTCTTTCTCTTTTCTTTTCTTTCTTTCTTTCCTTTCCTTTTCTCTTTCTTTCCTCCCTCCCTTCCTTACTTCCTTTCCTTTCTTTCGTCTTTCTTTTTTTTTTTTTGGTCGTTGTTTTTGTTTTTTTTTTTGGGGGGGGGTGTTTAATTTCCCGAGAATTTGCTTAGGCTGGTGAAGACATCGTTTCACTACAGTGGGTTTTTTTTTTGTTTTTTAGAACATCTTCCACCTGCACCGTCCCCACTAGACGGGCATTTAGCGTGCATGCAATGTTGTATGCGCGCAGCTTGAACGCGGGGGGTGGGGGTGGGGGTGTGGAGAACATTTTCTGACCTCTGCATATCTGCTTTTATTCAGTCTGAAGTGGCCCGGTTATCTCCCCACGCTGCAAAATAAAATAACAAAACATAAATCTCTTTACGTCAGTGAACTTGGACTCCGCAAGTTCTCTGCCCCGAGCAGAGAGCCTTTTAAAGGCTTGTGTGGCACGCTGGCAGCGGCGGGGTCGCGGCTACCGGGAAAAGAGCTGGCTCCCGGGTCCCGCCCTGGCCCGGGCCGGCCCTCCCTCCGCCCTGCGCCCCGGCTCCCCGGGACCCGCCCGCGCCCGCGCCCCGCGACACCCGCCGCCGCCCGGGCCCGGCGCGCGTCCCGCCCCAAACCGGGAGGCTGATTTGTGGCGCATCCCCGCCCCCCCCTCTGTCCCCCACCCACCCACCCCCACACAACGTCCCCGAGCCCCTCCTCCGCCCCAGGCAGCGGCCCGGGGAGTCGAGGAGCTGCGCAGGGGGGAGGGGAAGAGCGACACCCATCCCCCTTCCGCCAGCCCACCCCGCGTTTGCGATTCAGTTGCACCTTTTTATTATTTTAACTCTTCCCCCAGGACGAGCAGATCCCCCGGATCTGTCCCTCCGGCCCGGGCGGCCCCCGCTCCCGCGCGCAGGGATGGCCGAGCAGCGAGCGACCTGCCGGCGGGCGGCCGCGCTGTGCCAGGAGGTGCCGCCGCCGCTGCGCCCGCGGCCCCGACTCTGTAAGTCCCAACGCTCCTCCCGGGGAGGGCGGGGGGCGGGGGTGCCCGCGTCCCCGCAAATGATTTAAAATGCAAAAAAAAAAAAAAAAAAAAAAAACCAGCGGCGGTTAGACAGAGCTGGATGGACTTTTCTCCGGGCACACTCTCTACTTGAGTCTACCGCAGCCCGATCTGGGTTTCCTTCCCCCTGCAGCTTGTACGTTGGATCCCTTCGTTGCAAAAAAAAAAAAAAAAGTTTTCAATGTATAATATGATGAATTCCATAGGAAACTTTTTTTTGTCGTTTTTTTTTTAAATGCATCTCATACTTCCTTCGAATTTAAAATAATGCTTCATAATTTTCAAGCTCCGTAGCGCATCGCTTATTATTTATTATTCTGTCAGATTTTATTATTTTGCCACGGCCTTGCCTTTTGCTTACTTCTGAAAATAAGGGAGGAGGAATGTCTCCTCTCTAATAATGGCACCTCATCGAAATACTCTTAATGAGTAGATCGAGCTGGGCTTGATTTTCGCAGTGGACGCCACGTGCTTGTACCCTTGCGTTAAGCTGCAGACGCGGTTAACAGCGGAGAATTGTCTCTGAGCCTGCTGTTTACGGGAGGCTCCTGGTTTTGTTTAACTAAGGCCGTGCCCATGTGTGTTCAGAAGGATAAGAAAAATTGAAACAGTTCTGGCTCAGACCAGATCATGTCTCTGGGATCCCAGAACTCAAGCACTTTAAAGTGGGTTCATGTTTGGGTAAATAAAATCACACCTTTGATTTTTGCACGTCGGATGTATATTCCTCCATACGAGGACGAATAGGTGAGGATATGGAGTTTGTGTAAGTTTTTAACCAACGTCTCCCCTCCCCCCCGTGCAGGAGGAGGAGTGCAAGGAGAGCCAGATCCGAGGCAGGTGCATAGGCTGGCTATGGTGACGGGACGATGTTGGCCAGAAAGAGCATCATCCCCGAGGAGTATGTGCTGGCTCGCATCGCGGCCGAGAACCTGCGCAAGCCGCGCATCCGAGACCGCCTCCCGAAAGCCCGCTTCATCGCCAAGACCGGGGCCTGCAACCTGGCACACAAGAACATCCGTGAGCAAGGACGCTTCCTGCAAGACATCTTCACCACCTTGGTGGACCTGAAATGGCGCCACACGCTGGTCATCTTCACCATGTCCTTCCTCTGCAGCTGGCTGCTCTTCGCTATCATGTGGTGGCTGGTGGCCTTTGCCCACGGGGACATCTATGCTTACATGGAGAAAAGTGGAATGGAGAAAAGTGCTTTGGATTCCACCGTGTGTGTGACTAACGTCAGGTAAGAATGCATGGGATGCGACAGAAGTTGAAAATATCAAAATGCCCTTTCTCTTATCATTCTGTTTATTTTGTTGAGAGTGAAATAAAAGGTTTGTTTTAGAGCCTTCAGAAACAAACAAACAAACAAAAAAAAGCAAAATAAAAGAACAACAAACCTAATACGTTTAAAACATCTTTTTTAAATGCAGCTTTATGGGTGAAGAGTCTGAAAATGTGGAGTTTCAGTCGTTTGGGCTAAGCCTGGAAAATATTATACCACTTATTAAAAAATGGTAGTTCAAAAGATTCCACAGAATGACTTACTCCAAAAAAGCACACAGTTTTCTGTATGAAAAAGCTGCTGTCCATAGTTTCAGTGTGCACAGATATCTCTGATCAATAAAAAATATTATGCAAATGCTAGTGACATTTTTTCCAAGACTTCGTTCACCCATGACATTTTCAGAAATAATAAGAAAAATGGGAAGACACAAGGTAGGGGGAAGTGTCCTAGATTAAAAATCTACTAAAAATAAAATGACAAATAAATATAAGCCCGTCTTTGTCGAGATTATCTTAACATAGCTTTTTTTCTTTGGATTTAGAAGTTAAAAGTTATGCTAAGATTCAAAACTAGAAAGTACTATTTTTTAATGGAAATTCGTACAAAATTTTGTAATGGAAATTCATACAGAATTTTTGTAGAAGGGATTATGTGGAGGCAACTTAATGTTGTGATCTTTAAGAGTTTTAATAGAACAGGAACAAGACAGTTCTTAGGTGACCTAACTTTGGCTTCTTTCTTTTATATTTTAAGTATTTCAAAGATAGGTAAAATGAATTTGATTTCAGTGATTCCCTCGTCATGCTGTTAGATGCCCTAAGAACATTTAGTGGAGGTGATTTGTTTCCTAAGTTGTTTTGTTGTAAGACAGATAATTTATATCAATTGCAAAAAAATATTTACTCCGAAGTGAAACAATAGTGGAATAATACTGGGAAATTTTCCAGAACATGTTCTGAATAACATTCTAAAGTCACATAACTTCATCTTCTAAAAAATAAGAAAAAATAAATAAATAAAGTCACATAACATGCAAAGCAAAGAAACTTGAAAAATCACCATCCTGCCAGGAAACTGTAAAGAATATGACCTCTAGTGACCCTGAAATCTTATGAAGCTAGCATATCACTGCAAGCAGCAGACCCCGGACTGGGAACTTGTCCACCCTTCCATTTGCTAAGCAACTGCAATGTCAGTCCTTCAAGGAGGGTAGGCAGCATTCGTGTGCTGAGATCACACACCACAGATTTCAGGTGGAATTTTGAGGAGCGAAGCTATATTGAATTGATCCCTTGGTTTCACCATTATTTTCTTTTCTCAAACTTGTCTCACAGAAAATGTAGGTGAAAAACATATGTGATCATCAGTACACCAGATATATAGGAAACGAAATACTTAAAATAACTATAGAAATGTTTAGTAGATATTTGAAGTTCAAATATTATCTATAATATTTCTCTTTAAGAAACTTATTGGCACTGATGGGTGAATCATTTTCATATAAAATTAAATTTTTAATAAATCTACTAAATGATATAGTAGCTACTGATAAAAAGAAACAAAAGAAATGATAATAAACATTGATAATATTAATAAATGACAGATTTTATTCACAAGACAGATATATTTTTGTGAATAAGAAGTTATTGAGCAAATTATTAAGTATATACCATCAAAAGTGATATTGTTTCAATAGTCTTTTTTGAAGGAATTTTACAGGCTGCACTGGTTGTTAAAAGCTATTTACTGGCACCTTGTATTTTTCAAATAAGATGTGTTCTGAAGCATATTCATTTCCCTGATACATTCCTACTGGTGTGAATATGAAGACAACTGTGAGATACAGTGTCAAAAATACAATGGGACAAAGTTGATTTTATCAGCATAACAATTTTAGCATTTTAAATTGCACTTCTTAAAATTATTTGATATCTTTTAAGGTTGTTCTATTCTTACTGATTTTATATTAATGTTACGGTTCTATTTTAATTTTAGCATAGTTTAATCGTAACAAACCATATGTAATAAAAAAATGTTTCACTAAAATACAGAAACAGAAAAATCCTTATTCCCTTCTAATGGAAATTTAAAAGTCGACTAATAATAATTCTAATTCTAATTCTTTCTTCTTTTCCTTTCCCTTCATAAGTCCAGCCATATCATCACAATTGGAAACAAATTTTTAAAATGGATATTCAGCAGTATTTCCAAATCACGTTTGACCATTTGCATTTTAGGGTGACTCACTTTCTCCTTCGTGTAGATGATTTTTTAATGAGTCAGAAAATAGCCCAACATATTTCCTCTTTCTCATTATTATTCAGTGTAGCTTTCTCTGTAACGGAACAAAAGAGCAGCTAAACACTTATTTCTTGAGATTGTTTAGCATGACAGATAGCAATAAAAGGCTGGGTCTTGCACCATGTATAATGTTTAGAATTAAATTCTTTCATAAACAATGTACAAAATATGGCACATGAATAGTCTCTCAAGCCATCAAAACGAAACATTTGGGATATTCACCAGCACACTGCTTCCTGAAGCATGGAGGCATTATCAGAAATCAGTGTTGTATCCGTGCACCTCCTCCAGGGTCCATTTCTACTCTTAGCCATGTTTTTGGACCACACCATATATCTTATTGTGTGTCGCTAGTGCAAAAAGCAATTAGAGTAGTTTTCCATGAATCATTTTAGCAACAAAAGAGAAAAAAGGCAACTTTCATACTCCACTTGAAAGCTGATCAAAAGAGTAATTTGTGTATTCTTGCTTACCCCTCATGGTTTCCTGCCAAAGTGCATTGTGTATACTAACTACTCAAATGTTTAAACATTTCACTCGCTCGTTGCCCATGGCATTAATAAGTAGATAATACCTTGACAGATGGCCGATGTGGGACTTGTCTTCTATAAAATTAGATAAGTTGGAAATAGAGGATGAGGCAAAGATTGTTTCTGTGAAGAAGCCATGGCAGCACTGGATAGGTAGTTAAGTGAATAAATTAATAATAACCAAATGTTATACTTCGCAGCCAAGGGGGAAAATAAGAATCACCTGAGAGCTTTTCAAGAGTCTTAGCCAGGTCCACCATGAACCTGTCAAATCAATGGCTGTTTGCTCAGGTATGGAGTAATTTACTCAGATATGTGTAATTTGAAAAGGCTTCCCAACAAAATCCTGACACTTGTTGGCCCCCTCCCTTTGCTTCGTTCAGAGGACTAGGCCAAATTGAGAGGATTCAAGTTCATATCAATTACGGGTATACCTTTAGCTATTGCAGTTTTGATTCCAGATCCCCACAATAAAATGAGTCACCCAAAATCTTTTGTTTCCCGGTGCATATAAAAGTTATGTTCACATTATACTGTAGTTTACTAAGTGTGCAATAGCATTATGTCTAAAAAAAGACATAACTTAATTTAAAACATAATGCTAAAAAATGATAATTATCTGAGCCTTCAGTAAGTCATAATATTTTTGCTGGTGGAGGGTCTTGCTTTGATGTTGATGGCTACTGACTGATCAGGGTGGTGGTTGCTGAAGGCTGGGGTGGCTGTGGCAATTTCTTAAAATAAGACAAAAATGAAGTTTGCCATATTGATTGACTCTTCCTTTCATGAGAGATTTCTCTGTAGCATGTAATGCTGTTTGATAGCATTTTACCCACAGTAAAAACGGGTACAACTTCTTTCAAAAGTGGAGTCAAGGCCTGATGCGGTGGCTCGTGCCTGTAATCCTAGCTCTCTGGGAGGCCAAGGCGGGTGGATTGCTCAAGGTCAGGAGTTTGAAACCAGCCTGAGCAATAGCAAGACCGCGTCTCTACTATAAATAGAAAGAAATTAATCGGCCAACTAATATACATATAGAGAAAAAAAAATTAGCTGGGCATGGTGGCGCATGCCTGTAGTCCCAGCTACTTGGGAGGCTAAGGCAGGAGGATTGCTTGAGCCCAGGAGTTTGAGGTTGCTGTGAGCTAGGCTGACACCATGGCACTCACTCTAGCCTGGGCAACAAAGCAAGACTCTGCCTCAAAAAAAAAAAAAAAAAAAAAAAAAAAGATCACTGTCTTATATGGGCAGGATTCCTGGTATCCCAAACCAATTACCATGGTAACACCAAAGATCAGATCCCAATAACAGATATAATAATGAAATAGTTTGAAGTATTGTGAGAATTACCAAAATGTAACACAGAGACACAAAGGTGAGCATGTGCTCTTGGAAAAATGGAACTCATAGACTTGCTGGATGCAGGTTGCCACACACCTTCAATTTGTAAAAAAAAATACAATATCTGTGAAGTGCAATAAAGCAAAGTGTGCCTGTACATGATCATGACAGAGTCATTTACTAATCTCTGCCTCTAATTCTTCCTTTAGTAGCCCCATATTCTCTTGATCACTTAGAGAACAAAATGAGATGAGAAACAGTTCTTTACAAATGGAAAAACATTATTTTTTAATTAAAAATACTAGTATTTTTGGAATGATGTGTTTTGTACCACTTTCTAACACTCTGCTTCCTCTATATAAGGTACAAAATAAGTGTTGGTTAATGCATATGATTTTAGAGATTATAAACAATAAAAAGTTCACTCATTACTCAGTACCTTCCATATGACTCAAGTCTCTTAAACATAGATATGGAATAAATAAGAAACATCTACCCGTTAGAGTTTTACTAAGTAAATTATGCCTTTGTGAATGAAAGTAAAGTCTTGGACAAAGTAAAGTATGCCTAGCAATATAAATATGTATATTTACTGTGTGAAGGCTTTCACACAATTGGGCCCATGACCTAGGCAACATTAATAGAATTGTATCCCAGAAGTCTGGAGGTAGATGCATGCAAGAAGAGAGAGCAAGAGAGGGAGAGCGAGAGAGGATGTTCCAAATTAAGTTAGCTAGTCTGTCCAAAAGCATTTCATAACCTTTAGAGGAAGAAAATGAAAAGTTCAGCTCGGCGTGTTATTTCATTATTCACGACTTGACCTGATGGCGTTGTTTTTCTGATGTCACTCCTTCCAGGTCTTTCACCTCTGCTTTTCTCTTCTCCATTGAGGTTCAAGTGACCATTGGATTTGGAGGGAGAATGATGACAGAGGAATGCCCTCTGGCCATCACAGTTTTGATTCTCCAGAACATTGTGGGTCTGATCATCAATGCGGTCATGTTAGGCTGCATTTTCATGAAGACAGCTCAGGCCCACAGAAGGGCAGAAACTTTGATTTTCAGCCGCCATGCTGTGATTGCCGTCCGAAATGGCAAGCTGTGCTTCATGTTCCGAGTAGGGGACCTGAGGAAAAGCATGATCATTAGTGCCTCGGTGCGCATCCAGGTGGTCAAGAAAACAACTACGCCGGAAGGGGAGGTGGTGCCTATTCACCAACTGGATATCCCTGTCGATAACCCCATCGAGAGCAACAACATTTTTCTGGTGGCCCCTTTGATCATCTGCCATGTCATTGACAAGCGCAGCCCCCTGTATGATATCTCAGCAACTGACCTGGCCAACCAAGACCTGGAGGTCATAGTCATCCTGGAAGGAGTGGTTGAAACTACTGGCATCACCACACAAGCACGAACCTCCTACATTGCCGAGGAGATCCAGTGGGGCCACCGCTTTGTGTCTATCGTGACCGAGGAGGAGGGAGTGTATTCTGTGGATTACTCCAAATTTGGCAACACTGTCAAAGTAGCCGCTCCTCGGTGCAGTGCCCGAGAGCTGGATGAGAAGCCTTCCATCCTTATTCAGACCCTCCAAAAGAGTGAACTGTCCCATCAGAATTCTCTGAGGAAGCGCAATTCCATGCGAAGAAACAATTCCATGAGGAGGAATAACTCTATCCGAAGGAACAACTCTTCCCTTATCGTGCCCAAGGTGCAATTTATGACTCCAGAAGGAAATCAAAACACATCAGAGTCATGACAGCAAGATACTCCTAGACAGTCTTTTATCAAGTTTTGATGGTTTATGCCTGACGCAGTCAGACCGAACCAGAGCTGGAACACAATAATTTGTCCTTCTATATTTTATTACACTAAATGATATTCATATTCAAGCAACAGCACTTTCTATAGTAATAAACAATAATACACAAAGTGAAGGATTCATGGCTTGTACTTGTTTTATGCATGCAGAATTCACAGTGATATGCTTAAATTATGTATAGGAAGTGGTGTGTGCTTGTATATTTCCATTGTAAACACAAGAATTACATTGATAGTCGTAGACATTTAATGCAAAATTTGGCCAAGGAATGAGTCTGTTTGAAATGCTTAGTTAGTGAAACCAGAGATCTCTCTGTTTCTATTGTTTATTCACTAGAAATGCAAATAGAATAGGATGGAAAACCAAAATGATCATAACACCTTTTGCATATCAAACCTCTCCTTTCTCTATGATACCACACCTGGTAGGAAGCCTGAGACAAAACCCGCTTAGATCAATGTGTTTCTAATTGGATTCATTTCATTCACTTGGTCCTTCATGATGACTTCCAGAGGTTCCCTGGTCCTCCATATGCAGCCTGTTGAGCAGAACTGGACAAGGAGTCTTTGGACGAAAGCTAAGTCCTGTCTCATTTAGGACTGGGTCCCCAACAGTGACAGTCACCTCTTTCAACTTCTCACATTTTAATAGTCCCCACAGGGAAATACTATATTGAGTATTTTATTGAAACATTTTCTTTGTAGTCACCGTAGTTTTGTGATTCCTCTTTCACAAAATCATCCCAAAACTCAAGAAAAAATATTTTTAGAGGCATGTGAAAGAGATGTCAAACAGTGATACCACTTACCTCTGAGATTCCTCTCTCTCAGATCTATTGCTCCAAGAGAACTACCTTTTTGGGGGGTTTTTGTTTGTTTTTTGCTTTGTTTTGCTTTTATTTAAGGGTTTAAAATGTCCTCCTGGTTTTTAACCCAAAATATGAAAATCCTGTAAGATTTTTTTCTTTGAATCTCCCACCTCCCATCTAAAAACTATATTCTCTTCCCATTAATATTTGAATTCAGGCCTGGCATATGTAAATTTAGCATTTATCTCATTTGCTAATATGAGATTTTCCATCAAATCTTGATGTAACCATTTTTAGTTCCTGCCTCTTTAAGGAAGTAGTGAGTAGAGAGAAATACTTGGTTACTAAGCTATGTATGGCTTTATTCTTAATATTTCATACAGCTAAACTTCAGAAAGCTAAGCTATTATGTAACCTTTCACATAGACTTTTGGGTTTGTATTTATTCGATTCTATTTATGAACATTGAAATAGATAATCATAAGTATGTTCAAATCCTATCTTAAACAAAAGATTCATGATTCTAACCAGGTGAATGGAAATTGTTTATCAGGTTACAGAGTGAATCATTCCTGAAAAAGTTCTAACCATTCCTTCGAACTCCAGACTCATAGATCAAACAGGTGCTTGAAGCTCCACTTGGATGTTGGATAAGCAGTTAAAACGTATTGTGTCTAAAACCAAATGCTTCATTCCTACTCACAAAGCCTGCCCCTCTGCCCAGTCTTTCTTCTGCTCACTCAGGCCAACACCAACAAGTCATCCTGATGCCTCTTCCATACCTTCCATGCCTTCCGTTAATTAGCAACATCTCTTGGCTCTACCTTCCAAATATATCCAGAGTATGAGCAGTTCTCTCCACCCCAGCACTCTGTCTTCAGAGTCCAAGCAGGGCTGTTCATCACCCAATATATATGAAGGCCAATTGTTAGAATATCAAAACATTTCTTACATGTGGCTAAGGGAAATCTATCTTAATAACACTTAGCCCAACAGCAACTACAGAGGTGGATATCAGACCATCTCGAGGTTCTGGAACAGATGCGAGTTCCCAGCTCCCTGCCCCGTGGCAGCTGTGCAGACCCAGAAGGCAGCTGCCACACCGGCAATATGAATGCATCTCGTGCCTGCCTGCTGTCAGCAGTAGCCTAGGGTTTGTGGTGGTGACACAGGCTACAGGGCAGGTGATGTTGGGACATAGTGGGGTTGACATGCAGGCCTTCTGAGTCCAGGGGCTCCAGGGGCAAAGCCGGCTGTGGAGCACTGGCAGTTCCCGCAGCCACCTTGCAGCTGAAACCAAATATTGGTGCTAAGGACCAAATGACCATCCATTTAAGTGGCAAACCCACGGAAACGTTTGATGCAGCTTCCCTATGTCAAGTCATGGCTCAGATTGGGACCTCTTTTAGCTAGTGACAGCCACGTCAAACAAAAGATCCCATTGACAATTTCTAAAAAGCTGCAAATGTTTTATAGAGTATTAGAATGATTTTATGACCTATTTTTGCTAAAATGTATTTCATTCGGTAAGCAATTTTGAGAGCTATATAATTTAGTTTTAGGAAATAGGAAGACTGATGCTCTCGTTCTCCATCTCTCTCTCTCTATATATATATGTATAATTTTGATATATATTACATTATTATTTTACACTCAGTATTTAGGTTCTCCACTTTCACCCTAAATAGCCATGATATTCTTTTAAATCATAAATCAAATTACATCACACACCTCTTTTCTTAAAACCCTCCTTTGGCTTTTAATTTTTCTTAAAAACCAAAATTCTTACCAAAGCCCATGAGCCACGACACCTTGTTGTTAACACCCTTTCCCCTCAGTGAGTTCCCTGCTTTGCCACGCTGGCCTTTCTGGTCTTTGACACAGAGACCTATGTCCTCCGCATTCAGAGTTTGCTTCTACCTAGAGCATTCTCACCTCCCCCCCCCCACCTCTGCCCCAGAAAGCCTCAGGGGTCTTCTGTTTTATTTAGGTCTCTGCTTATCCTCTCCTGAGGTGGTAGAGTGTAGTGGTTAAGAAAATATTTTGCAGCTAAACTTTCTAAGTTTAAATTTCAACTTCAGGCTGGGCACGGTGGCTCACACCTGAAATCCTAGCACTCTGGGAGGCCGAGGCAGGAGGATTGCTCAAGGTCAGCAAGGTCAGGAGTTCGAAACCAGCCTGAGAAGAGTGAGACCCTGTCTCTACTAAAAAAAAGAAAGAAATTAATTGACCAGCTAAAAAAATATATAGAAAAAATTAGCCAGGCATGGTGGCGCATGCCTATAGTCCCAGCTACTTGGGAGTCTGAGGCAGGAGGATTGATCGCTTGAGCCCAGGAGATTGAGGTTGCTGTGAGCTAGGCTGACACCACAGCACTCACTCTAGCCTGGGGCAACAAAGTGAGACTCTGTTTCAAAAATAAATAAATAAATTTCAACTTCAACATTTAGCTTCTGTGAGGCTTTGACAAAATTAACTTCTTTGTGCCTCAATTTCCCAATATAAAATCAGAATGATTATAGTATCTACCTCAGGTTTTTTGTGACGATTGAGTTTAATGTATATAAAGAGCTTAAAAGAATTTAATTTATTCACCCAGAGCAAACGCTTGAGGTAAAGAACTGACTTGAAACAAATTAGACTCTTAGTAAATGACTAATGCAGTGCATTCTGTTGTTTTTTTCTCTAGGACAGAAATTAAAAAAAACAAAAAACCTTTGCAACACAAATCTGATCTCTTAAAAACTCCAACCAAGCTGGGCGTGGTGGCTCACGCCTGTAATCCTAGCACTTTGGGAGGCTCGGGTGGGAGGATCCCTTGAGCCCAGGAGTTCAAGATCAGCCTTGGCAACACAGTGAGACTCTTTGGCTGCAAAAAAAAATTTAAAAATTAGCCAGCATGGTGACATATGCCTGCAGTCCCAGCTCCTTGGTAGACTGAGGCAGGAGGATCCCTTGAGCCCAGGAGTTAGAGACTATGGTGAGCTATGATGATGCCACTGCACTCCAGCCTGGGTGACAGAGCAAGATCCTGTTTCTATAAAGACAAAACAAAATACTCTGTAGCAGAGACCTTACATCTGCCCGTTCCCGGTTGCTTTTTCTTATTCTTTGATACCTACCACATACCAATCTTCAAAGATTAGCATGTGTAAAATATTAAAACGTATAAAGAGAAACATTTTGCATACAGAGATTTCTGGTTTCATATGTCCATCATTTGTTCATTCATTTAGTAATATATATGTTGCACATCTGCCATTTCTGACATTTGCAATCTGCCAAAAATAACTAGGTGTGTCTATTTTCCCTCAAGAGGAATAGAAATTGATAGCCGGGGGTACGTGCCGATTCTGCTCCTAAGTAATCAGAGATGGAAAGTGTCTGGTGAGAGAAACTGGATTCCATGCCAGAATGACTGAAGAGGCACTTCCATCTCAAAATCAAATTCAAAGCCTACCCCTAGTTACTGAGCAGGCCTGGGAAGAAAGCGGAAGATTCTGGAACTGTTGCCCGGGTAGCTTTGCTGAGAGCTGAGTGAGGAAATGGAACGCTGTTTGTCCTTGGAACTATCATTTTCCCCTGCTTTACTTTATCCCAACACCAGAGTTTTATTCTTACAACTCCTCATCATTTGCCACTTAGTTCAAGGCTGTAAGTAAAAATCCTGTTGCCCCTGCACATGGCCATTTCTGAATAGCCCTTGCCAAGTGTTCTAACACATAATTGTGTCTCAGAACCTACAGTGTCCCAGCGGCTTAAGGAAATGACCTTAGTTCCCAAAGAAAGTCTAACTTTCAGAGAAGACCGTTAGTTACTTAGTGAACGTAGGGCAGCGTTTTTTTTGTTTTTTTTTCCTTCCAATAGTTGGATTCGTTTTGTTGTTGTTTAATCACTTGGCATTCCTAAAGCAAGCAGTTTCCTCTTGGATAATAAATCAATCATAGATAAAGAAGAAAGAATGAAAAGATATCTCCATCTCCTGGGGCGCCCACCCCCAACTTTTGTTATTTTCAGCGTGTAGAAGGTAGAGACAGAACTGAAATTAGTGTCTCCAAGGACCAGCGTATTAAAGCAACCACAACAAATCCTCCAGGCTGTTTTAGAGGAAACCCCAGGGCCATGCGCTTCCCATGATCTTTATGCACAATTCTCATCAATGGTGATGGGAATTTCCCCCACAGACCTAGGAAGGATGTGACTCTAATTACACTCCTTGATAATTTACTGCAAAGATAAGTTTAACTTCATGAAAACCTTCATAAGCCTTTAACTCCAGATCAAAATATCACATCAGAGTCCAATTTCATTTGAGATTATTTACATCTTCATGAGTACTGGTTTTCATGAGGTGTTCTAGTTCTCATGAAGATTTTCTTGGCTGTACCCTGTGGCACCCCTCCCCCCACGTCAATATTCCCTGGGGCAGTTGGAATTGCATTACACCGAGTTTATTTCAATTACTTGAAGAAACAAAACTATTAAGCCTCGATTTCCACATACGACTGGATTGCTTCAGTGAGTACTGAAAAAGTGGAGGATAAAACAGTTATCTGTAAAAATGAAGTTAAGATAGACAGTACTTCTTACTGAAACTGTATAGACGAACAGAGTTTTCAAATGGCTCCAATTATTTGCCACTGACTGGTGAAGAAAGCCCATCCTCTCTAAGTATGATAGTCAAGTCTCCTGGTAGTCTGATCCCAATATACGTTTCCAGCTTCATTTTCCACCCCCACCCCCAACACCTTAGAAGGCTTCGAGTTCGTTGAGTGGTTTTCTCACATTCAAGTCTGCAAGTTGTTAGAGTTGAAATTCTGAACTTGCTCTATCCACCAAAACTACTGCTTTTACACAGCCTTCTCAAATCTCCCACTTAAATTATTCCTTCATCCCTACGATGTATAGCTCTATTTATTGGTTATTTCATAATCACTCTGATATCGTGTACCTCTCCCACTAGATTGTCTTTTCCCCAAACTACTTATCACAGGGCTTGCCTAAAATAGATGCCAATAGCCACCTGATACTTATCACCCCAAAATCCATTCTTCCTTTCCTTCATAGCAACAGAGCTTTAGCTGGACACATGACCATTCAGCTGGAAGTTGTACATTCCCCAGCCACTGTTGCAGTTAGTTTGTACACATGTGCCTGATTTAGGGTTGATGGCCTGTGAACAGAAGCCAATGGACTACTTCTAATTCTTGACTGTAAAAACCCTGAGCTTGTGTTTCTCCACATTTTTGTCTTCCCATGGGCTGGGCACATATGTGGTGGAGATCCAACTTTGACCAGGCTGGTGAAGACACAACTATGGAGCAAAAAGATGGAAGTAACCTCACACGCCAAATGACCCTGGGCAACAGAGCCATATCAGCTTGGATTGCATACTTCTAGACAGTGAAAGAGAGAGATAAACGTCCATCTTATTTTAGTGTTTTTGTCTTATTTTGTTTTTTGATTGCTTGTTTGCATGCTTTGTTACTATACTACAGCTTAGCTTTTTTCCTAATATAATGCTAAATTAATTAGATGAAATGGAGAGGTAACCCACAGAGTGGCAGAAAATATTTGCAACCTCCAAATCCTACAAAAGGCTCATGTCTAAAATTTATAAAGAACTCTAACAAATCAATAAGAAAAATACACACAAGCAAATATAAATAATTGACAATGACAGGGAAAAGTATATTATGAAAGAGAAAACCTAAAAAAGGCAACCCACATATCCAAAGGTAAGCAATTTCACTAGTAATCCAAAAATGCAAAATTAAAACCACGATGCAGTACCATTATACACCGCCACAACAGTTCAACTGGAAAAAAAAAATGTTGAAGAGGATAAGGAGCAACTGGAATGCAAATATATTACAAGAGGGAGGGTATTTTGCCATGATCACTTTGAAAACTGGCAGGGTCTTGTAAAACCAAATATAACAAACCTTATGACTGAGCAATTCCATTTTAAGTACATGCTCAAAAGGCTTCTATAGGAATGAATTATCAGTATGGTAATACTGATAATGGAACACATTCCTAAACTGGAAACAACCCAAATGTTCCAGATTTGGAACATTTGGAATAAACAAAACAGATATATAAATTGTAAATAAATAAAACAGATATATAAATTGTAATATATTTATACAATGGAATACTACAGAACAATTAGAATAATTTATAATTATTCCAAATAATACTGATAATAACTAATAAACATAATAATCAGCAAATCAAAAGAATCTATATGATTCTATTTCTATAAAGCTAAAAACAGTCCATACAACTCTGGCGTTTATAAGTCAAGATATTACTTATCCTTAGAGAAAAAATGGTGGTATCTGAAAGACAACATGTGGGAGCTTCTGAGGTTCTATTAATGTTCTGTTTCTTGAATATGTGTTAATTACCTAGGTGTATTCACCTTAGGAAAATATATTGAGCACCTTGTGAAAATACATTATAATTTGTTTGCTTTTTTTATATGCACGATTTCCTTCAATAAACTTTAAAATAATTTAGGCAAGCAAATACTTTTTAAAGAAAAGAAAAAAATGCCAGGTAAAAAATGAATCACTTAAAACTAATCAACATTGATAAAAATCTATTTTTCTAATTGTGTGGGAAATGCACTGAACTTTTCTATATTGACTGTCAAAAGATCCTATAAAATTAACGTATAATTTCAAAATACATTTATTTCCATTATTGTCATGGCCTATTAGACTTGTAACTCATGCTGGAGTATGAATATAATTATTCATTTAATGATTATTTAGCAAACGCTCTATGCCAGGCATTATGCTAAACCCTGGGGACACAAATCATAAACCAAGTCACCACAAGGTGCCTGCAGCCTAAAGGAACAGAGACATGCACCAAACAGCACCTGCAGAGACACGTCACAGCATAGTGGTGACATGCAGGGACTTTGGAGTCAGAAGACATTCGCTCTCACAGCAGTGGGACCATGAATAAGTTCCTTCCTGATCCTCAATTTACTTACTATACTGGGTAAATTAAGGATTACATTATTTATTATATATATTTTAATACTATACATACTCATTATATTATATATGTCTCATATATAGTTATTTTGAAGACTTAGAATTTGTAAATTGTTCAGCACGGTGACTGAAAAATAGTAATTCCTCAATAAGTCTGAACTATTATTAGTATAATTACTGTTATTATTATTATTTTAGCGGCAACAGCAGAAGCAGCATGGTGCTATTCCCACAGCGGTCTCAATCAAAGGGCAGGAAATAAAGAGCACCTCTAACAGAGAAGGCAAGAAGGGACCAAGGAAAAGAGAAGGACCAGTGAATTAATTCTAGATTGTTCTAAAATAACCACTGTGACTACACAGGAAGACGATGCAGGATGACACTGATAACGGCGCCCAGGTCATCAGCTCCTCGTCCCTCTTGCCCCCCAATTCAAGTGTCTAATTTCACAAACAACATAAATATCTTAGAATTGAGTATTTGAAAGCAGGAAAGGAGATTAAAAAAAGATTCCTATCAAATTCCTTTCTTCTGAGTCTCTGATGTTACTCTCCTCCTCTAGAGCAAAGGCAACTAAGGCAGGTGCAGAGGTTGACCAATTGAGAATCAGAGAGTGAGTCTGAGTAGGATTTCTAGCTCAAAATGGTAAACTATACCTTTAGCTTAGCCTTTGCCTTTGGAATAACCAAGCAAAACAATTTTAAATCAGAATTAATCTACTGCGGCCCCAGTAAACAAGAAGGACTTTTATCAGTGGGAAAGCAATTCTGAGAAAGTCCTGGAAAAGACAAAGAGAATAGAAGGGAGTTGCTGGGAAAACTCATCAGAGCTGAGATTTGTTAGCCATCTTCACTCAAAAGATGGTGTACAGTGGCCAGAGAAGTGGTTTTGCAAGAAAGGTCAGGAACTATCCAATGTTCAGAGATGGTAGGGCTGGGAACAGGAGCAGTCAGCGCTAGAGGGACATCACAGGGCTGTGGCAGGCGTGTGCTGCTCTGCAGACAGACAGTGACTGGCTTCGTAACTAACTGGGGATCTAGTGTCTGAGGCTTCCGTGGAGACCAATGGGGCTATGGGTTCCACAGACAACTGGGGCCACCACAAGTGCTACCGAGCAAAAGAAGAGAGTCCCAGCTGAGTATGGCATTTGAATTAGTTTTATTCAACACTCTTTGAAGTTTCTTAATATTTGGTCACAATTTATGTTTTAAAATTACTTATAATAATATATTCTCTGGACAGATCACAATTTTGGCATTTTATAACAGGCCTAAATTTGACATGGGCATTAAATCTTTTAAAAAAAAAAATCACTCAGTAACATAATTCCACTTATAGTATTTCCATTTTAGGTGGAACTCCCACTAGATGGAAAGGATTTCTGGCATGCCTTTGGTCTTTGCAGTTGCATGGTATTACTCTAGTTTTGGGAGAAAAAAGAGAGCTAATTTCAAGAATGTAACTAGGTTGTCCAGAATGTTGTAGTAGCTGTAAAAATGTTGTGTCATGATGGAGGCAATGTGCAGAGAAACACACAGAAAGCTTACTCTCAAACGCTGGAATGGTAAATATAAATAAAGAACAAGAGTTCAGGCCGGGTGCAGTGGCTCACGCCTGTAATCCTAGCACTCTGGGAGGCCAAGGCAGAGGATCACTCAAGGTCAGGAGTTTGAAACCAGCCTGAGCAAGAGCAAGACACTGTCTCTACTAAACAAGTAACAAGAGATTAATTGGCCAACTAAAAATATATAGAAAAAATTAGCTGAGCATGGTGTCTCATGCCTGTAGTCCCAACTACTCGGGAGGCTGAGGAAGAAGGATTGCTTGAGCCCAGGAATTTGAGGTTGCTGTGAGCTAGGCTCATGCCATGGCACTCTAGCCCAGGCAACAGAGTGAAACTCTGTCTCAAAAAAAAAAAAAAAAAAAAAAAGAGTTCAGTAGACAAGGGGAACTTAGAAAACTTAAATAAAATTTCTGGCACTTGATTTAAACATTCTTTGCATGATTTATTCAAAATAATATTATTTCTCTGAATTCCTTTTGCAAACTGCTATTAATGTCAATTGTATTTCACTGGGAGAAAATGTGACTCTTTTCTCTTTTTAACCTTTTATTATAGAAAATTTTAAACATATATACAAAAGTGGAGAGAATTGTATAGTAAACTCCATGTATTCATCACCCACATCAATAATGGCCAATTTGGGACCAATCTTTCTTTTTCCTTTATCTCAACATACTTCCCTATCTCTTTCTCTGATTATTTTTAAAAGATTCTAGACATTATACACTTTCATCTGTAAATATTTCACTACATAGCAAAACCAGCAACAACCTGCGCTGTCATCGGTATGCTTCAAAATTTATTATTTCTACATCCAAGTTAATGTCATTAGAATTGGAAATGCTTAGTGGTAATTAGAAATGCTAATAGAAAAGCAAAGCTTATATGTATTTGATAAAACTATAAGGTAGCAACAAGAAGATTAGAATATAAACAGGATGTAGAATGTCCAGACCTCCAAGAGATAATATAGAGGTAGAATAGTCAATAAATCCAGTTAGGGTCAAAACAGTAAAAATCAAACAAACACATAAAGCAGAGTGGAAAACGTTATAAAGAAAATGAATCATGTCAACATAAGAAACACCTCTGGAAATGGGCACTAAAGGGGAATCTAGCGAATTATGCTTAAATATAGTTATGGTATTCTGTTAATTTTACTCACTTCTACTTTTTAAAATAAAGTCAAGCTTATATTATGGTTCCTTTAGGTCTATTAGATGCCTATAGACATAGAACCACTTATTTTACTCTAAAAAAGAAAAAGAAAAAAATCTTTATCTTTGATTTTTTTTTTCTTGGAATTATGTGACTTATGTTATCTGCCTTTTACAACTATTAATTGGTATCATTTTGAATATCATAAAATAATTCTTATATCAATAATTAGCTCCACAAAGACATTCTTTAAACCCTAAAACTAACAGAACTATGAATTCATTTGTGAAACTTAGCATTATTTCTTGTGTTATCACTTGCCTTTTAATTCAATGTATCCACCACGTGTTCAACTACACTTTTTTTTTTTGGTACAGTAATGAGATGTAAAGGTGAATATAACAAAATCCCACTTCTCAAGAAAACTGTAGTCTAACAAAGGGATAGTGGAAGGTTAAAAATAACAAGGCAGAACCTGGTAAGGGCCATAAGAGGTATGCAAACAAAACACTATGTAGGCCGGGCGCGGTGGCTCACGCCTGTAATCCTAGCTCTTGGGAGGCCGAGGCGGGCGGATTGCTCAAGGTCAGGAGTTCAAAACCAGCCTGAGCAAGAGCGAGACCCCGTCTCTACTATAAATAGAAAGAAATTAATTGGCCAACTGATATATATATAAAAAAAAAAAATTAGCCGGGCATGGTGGCGCATGCCTGTAGTCCCAGCTACTCGGGAGGCTGAGGCAGAAGGATCGCTCGAGCCCAGGAGTTTGAGGTTGCTGTGAGCTAGGCTGACGCCACAGCACTCACTCTAGCCTGGACAACAAAGCGAGACTCTGTCTCAAAAAAAAAAAAAAAACACTATGTAAAAAAATTTAGGGTGAGAATAACATTCAGAGATCAAGACCAAGGAATGGGAAGACTTTGAAATGGATCTTGGATGGCAGACGTTATTTTACAGGCAGAGATGGGCAAGTAGGATAACCAAAGCAGAATAAATGGCATAGATTCACAAATTCATCCAACGTATATTTATTAAGCAGGGAATGACACTGTGTTCAACGTTGGACCAAACCTCCATATGGTCTCTAGGTGATCTAGACATTGTACATCCTTTTTGTATTCTAATCTCCTCATTGCTACCTTATTAGTTTTATTAAAAACTTTGCTTTGCTTTTCTATTAGCATTTCTAATTACCACTAAGGATGGACATTAACTTGGATGTAGAAATAATAAATTTTGGAGCAGAATGATGACACTAAGAGGTTGTTGTTGGGAACACAGTTGTAAGCCAAGATAGGCCAAGATAGACAATGTCCCTGACCTCGTGGAGTTTACAACCTTATCAAAGAGAATGAGCAACAGAAAGGTAAACGATACTTTGTAAATCACAAGATAATTTCAAATAGAAATAAAAAGTGGTGAAGGACATGAACAGGATGATGTGATTGACTGGGCAGGGCAGGTGTTGATGAACTTTCCTTTAGGTGAGATGATGTGGGAAAGGCTCTCCGACAAACTGTGACTTGCATTGAAGCACAAAGGACAAGAGGCTGCCAGGGGAAGGCAATAAGAAGTGCAAACGCTCTGGGCAGGTTTTTTTGAGAAACAGGACAAATGCCATGTGCCTGAGGCTAAAAGTTCCTGGAAAGTCACTGCACCAAGGGCCTCCACTTCGGCTCTAGAAGCGATGGGAGACATTGAAAGACTTAAGCAGGGATTGCTGCCTGTTAGTTTTTAGGCATCCTCAACCTATGGCCCATGGGCCACATGTGGCCCACCGAGGACATTTACCTGGCCCGCTGGGTGTTTTTCGACAGCTGCCTGTCCTGCTTAGCAGTCGACTGGTCCGGGGCCCACAGTGCGCATGTGTGGAATGTGCGCCGCACTCTCCAACGGCCCTCCAACGGTCTGAGGGACAGTGAACTGACCCCTGTTTAAAAAGTTTGAGGACCCCTGGTTTATATTTATATATATGACAATGCATATTTCAAAACTTATTCTGGCAGCTGATGGCAAAGTGGGAAAAAAATGGTCTTTGTAGAAAACAGCAAGAGGAGATAAGAATTAGTTTATATAAAGGAAATAAATGAGTGGAGGAGGAAGATGAATTCAGAAAGTAGATTAGCAAGTGTCAGTATGAGGAGTTTGAATTTAATTTAGAAGAGAAGGCCCTTGAACTTTTTAAAGAAAGGACATGATCATGGTTTCACTTTTATGAAGATTATTTTCTTAACAGTATGTTGAATTGGTTAGAGACAGGGGAGGGAGGAGGATCAGATTGGAGGTAATTGTAGCAGTCTGGGCAAAAGGCAACGGGGGCTTGGACTAGAGTAAGGAGAGTGTAAAAACAGACAGATGCACAGGACATTGTGCTATAGGAAATCTAAGAAATTTGGAAACTGATGTATTGAGGAGAAGGCAAGGGACAATGAGGAGGAAAAAAGAGTAACCATAATTCAACTCTGGGTTTCACCATCAAAAGATTCAGGATGAAGAGCATACTACTAGGAAACACAGTAAATTTGGTTTTTGATATGGTAAGCATGATCTCCAACAGAATTTTTGCAGTAGGAGCTGAATTAGAGCAATAAATATAGATGTGTGTGTGTATGTGTGTGTGTGTGTGGCATCTACATAGACAACTCAGATGAAATCACAACAGTAGAGAGCCTGCTAGGGAAGAGAAGAAAAAGAATGGTAAGTAGAGCCAGGAAGAAAATTTGCTAAACTTTCAAAAGCCTGGAAGCAGAAAAAGTCAGTAAAGAAAATAGAGAAGTAATCAAAAAGACAGGAGAAAGCTCTGGAAAATAGTTCACGGAAGTCCTTGAAGACAAGAATTCCCCAAAGAATGGGAATGCTCAATAGTATTTAAGTGACAGAGAACATTAAGAAAATAAATCTCTACAAGTTGTTGTGGTCAATATCAAATCATATTTTAAGATGATTCAATATCCTTATTTGACTTGAGTATTAATATACATGACTGAAGATATAGTCTAGGCAGACTTCATCAGAATCTACATTCAGGTATGAACAGACACCTATCAAACATTTGGAAATTTCCATGTTAAATTAATTGGTTGTATGTTAGTGGACGGAAGTGGTTCTTGGTGCCTCTCAGGTGTTGAAGCATTCTCTCCCTGTTGAGAGTCTAAAACCCATTTCCAAAGGCATCCTCCAGTTTCTAGAACCTCAGACTTCTTTTTGGCTGCATTCATGTGTAACTCATTTAATGAAGAGTTTAAACTTGGTGTATGTATACACATAAAATAGCTCAATTTTTCTCCAAGCATATCCTATGCACACTATGTCAAATTGTCCTTCTTGATGGGACAGAAAATCTCTTGACTTCCAAAAACTTTTTCTACTTAAAAATTCCAATCATATATCAGATGGAAAAATTCTACTCCTCTATCACTGGAAAGGCTGTACCCCAAAGATTTGAAGTAAATGGGCAGGGTGGAGGTCGTCTGCTCTTTTCACCTCTCTCTCCACCTCTCATCTTGAAGGAACAGCCTATCACTTGGATATCTCCTCCCTCTTCCTTTTTGACACCCAGGGTGTTGGGAAGACAAGAAAAAGTAAGAGAGATGGTAGAAAATAGCTTATGTAACTTGTACCCAATATATTTCCATCTCTTGCTAATGGCCTCTGCCAATATAATGGTCTCCACCCACGAGATGTGTATGTATTTTTCCTGGGGTGATTTTAACATCATTATTACTGAATACCCCCATTGGCACCCCCATAGGGCTTCTTTCATCCTTTGCCAATGGCCATGGCTTCACTTCTCTGTGCTAGTCATCTATTGCTGGGTAACAAATTATGCACAATGTAATGGCTTAAAACAATATGCATCTATTATCTTACAGTTTCTGGGGTTCAGAAATCCAGGCATGGCTCAGTTGCGTCCTCTCCTTCAGGACCTGCCATCAGGTTCAAACAAGGGGTCAGCTGGGATCTCTCATGAGGCTTAAACAAGACTCATGAACACCAGACTGGGAACGGATTTGCTCCTGAGCTTATGGGTTATGGACAGAATTCAGTTCATGCTTGAGACCTATTGGATTGGAGGCCTCAGTTTCTAGATGAATTTTGGCCAGAGGCCACCCACAGTTCCTTTCCACGTGGGCTTGTCGATGTGGCTGCTCACTTCAGCAAAGCATGCCAGCCAACAGGGCAATGGGGAGAGTCAGCTGGCAAGATGTAAATTACGATCTTAGCAATGACATCCTGACAGTGACATCCTGTTACCTTTCCCATGTTCTACTGGTTATAAGAGAGTTGCAGGGTGTGAATACTAGGAATCTCAGTCCCCAAGGGGTCATCTTAGACCCAAACTGCAATAGTCTCCTTTGGGTAAACCTGGACCACTCCCATCCTCCTGCCCTGTCCTCTATCCTCCTTCACTTTGCTCCTTCATGTGGAGCCTCGTAAGAACTGAGGTCTGCATTCTGCAAAAGCCACGGGAATCTGTCTGGGGCCAAGGTTTCTCCCATTTTCCCAGGGACATCGTAACACAATCTCTTCTCCCTGTTGTCACATCAGTGGCAGCAAGCTTCATAACTTCAGACTTCTCCAAATGACAAGCCAACACTAGACTCGGTGTTCATATAGGTTTTGCATATTCTAGGAAACACAAGTAAAGTTTTGTGAAAAAGTGGCCCATCCACTCCCTCTGAGAGGACCTGTAAGTTCTGCAACTTAGTTAACATCCATCTGAAGCATGCAATGGCAGTCCTCATATTTTACAGGGCCCTCTAAACTTGGTGAGTGATCCTCTTGGAGTTGGTTTCATAGAGAGAAAGAGAAAAAAAAAAAAAACCACAGAACTTCCCACAAATCTGATGATACTTGATTTTAACCACTATCCTTCTTCCAACAGTTGTCTTGTATAGGCACAGAAAGTGCAGGAAGGTTTGAAGCTATGAGTAAATGGTTTTTGGCATTTTTTTTAAAGTGGTCCATTGTTCTAGAGGGATTTAGGTTATGTACCCTCAGTGATTCCCTCTCTCCTCTGTCTTTTCATTCTCCCAAAGCAAGAAAACTTTATCCACTTCCAAAACTTCATTAGATGACTACGAAATCTGAACCTCAAGCCCAGATCACATCTCCATTTTTACATTCCTATATTTAAATACTTACTAGCAGGGCAGGCCATGGAAGAGCCAAGTCTCCTTAGAAATGCTGAGCTATTTGTCATCTTTTAGAAAAGAAGAAAAAAGCTATGTAGACCCTTATAGTGTTAAGATTAAAAGGAAACTCTAAGGTTATGTAGGTTAACCCTCTTTGTTCTGCAGATGAAAATCTAAGGACAAGTTATTTAGGAGAGGGCCAAACCAGTTCACCTAACTCCCAGTAGGCTGCCTTTTCTACTGTACAATACAGATGCTTGGAAAAAAGACAAAAATATTAAAATCATATATTTATCACAATTACATGTACCATATATGTTACACAATTAAAATCCCACTATATGTATATGGTGCAATTTTAACAGTGAGTTGCTACATATTTTTAAAAGCTTACTAGGAAGGCTGCCCCAATGATGCATATTATAAGTGGATTTTGCTTTTCTGTTTCATGAACATTGAAATCAGACCTATTAAACAAAGCTTACTTTGTTTAAGTAAGAAGGTACTTGCTTCTCTTGTGACTATGTTTAGAGACCCATTTGGGGGATGAGAGGGCAATTAATTGAGTCTCCCAGATTCTGAGAAAGGAGATTTTCTACCGCGTCTGCCAAAAGTGCGACTCCATTTTAGTTAATACGAAACTTGCGTTAATTTAGCGTTTGAATGAGGTCCAAAGTCAGTTGCAGTAAATCTTGATAACTACTGCTTGTTTCAAGCCAGAGCCAGGCAGTTTGTTTATTTTAAACGCTTGCTCGATGGGTTACTCCCCTGGGAAAATGACCTTGTTTTCATCTCAGGCCCAAGGGAAGCTTCTTATACTGTGGAATCTTGTTCTAGAATGTGTCTGGAATGAAGACAGTTGCAGCTTATACTCAGCTGGCATCATCTCCTTCACTTCTTTAACAAAGCTTTTGATTTTTAAAAATAAAAGTGGAAGGACTGGTAAATTTTAACCCTCCCACTCTCATTCTCCCCATGCCCCCATGTGAAATCACAGTTGAGAATTGTTCAGTGCTACCTACATTACTTAGTTCTCTTTTACTTTTGGTGCCCCAGAGGTGGTGCAGGTAACAGCCCCCATGAAGTCACAGGAAGCTCAGGTGATGCTATGAACCCTGAATAATCGTGAAGCAATATGACAGGTAGGCCCACTGCTAATGACATGAACATCTGGGACAGATACAAAGCAGGTCTGGATTGATCTTATGTAAAATGTGTAGCCTGTTGTCACTCTAAAACAGGGGTCCTCAAACTTTTTAAACAGGGGGCCGGTTCACTGTCCCTCAGACCACTGGAGGGCCAGACTATAGTTTAAAAAAAACTATGAACAAATTCCTATGCACATTGTACATATCTTATTTTGGAGTTAAAAAAACAAACGGGCAAATGGCATCAGGGTCCATGGCATCACCTGAGCTTCCTGTGACTTTATGGAGGCTGTTACCTGCACCATCTCTGGGGCACCAAAAGTAAAAGAGAACTAAGTGGCTGGGCGTGGTGGCTCACGCCTGTAATCCTAGCTCTCTGGGAGGCCAAGGCGGGTGGATTGCTCGAGGTCAGGAGTTCGAAACCAGCTTGAGCAAGAGCGAGACCCCGTCTCTACTATAAATAGAAAGAAATTAATAGGCCAACTAATATATATAGAAAAAATCAGCCGGGCATGGTGGTGCATGCCTGTAGTCCCAGCTACTCGGGAGGCTGAGGCAGGAGGATTGCTTGAGCCCAGGAGTGTGAGGTTGCTGTGAGCTAGGCTGACGCCACGGCACTCACTCTAGCCTAGGCAACAAAGCGAGACTCTGTCTCAAAAAAAAAAAAAAAGAGAACTAAGTAATGTAGGTAGCACTGAACAATTCTCAACTGTGATTTCACATGGGGGCATGGGGAGAATGAGAGTGGGAGGGTTAAAATTTACCAGTCCTCCTACTTTTATTTTTAAAAATCAAAACACCTGCATGTGGCCCGTGGGCCGTAGTTTGAGGACGCCTGCTCAAAAATAATCTCCCTTCCTTCCTTATCTCCCTCCCCGACACATAAACAGCTAGGCAGATATCTGCAATGCAGACCTTTGGGTAGGGACTAGGCTCCTTCTGCACATACTTCTAATTTGTAAATATTCTTCAAAGTCAGAGCACATTATGCTATCTCAGTCACTAACATATTAATTTCCAACATTGGTTCATTTTATGACTTTTTCTTAGACACCTAGCTGAGGAAAGAAAAAAAACTGCAGAGGAAGAACTTTGTAGCTGGGAGGGAGATATCATAATGACAATTTTGGAGCAGTTGGCTCTACTCTTTTAAAAAAAACTAAAGAGGAGGGCAATACAAACATTAGTATAAGCCATGATTCCACCATTTCTGGAAATCTTTATGTAGGGAGAGCAGAGGAGGGGAAGAGAAAGATAAGGTGAGAAAATAAAAAGGGATGAAGGTGAATAAGGAAACTGTAAAGATAAAATTAGATGTGGGTACACCTACCCAGCCATCAAGTTTATACATTGTAAATAGTCCATTTCCTGGAGCCAGCCATCCACTGCTAGTCTCTGCAGGTGCATCTTGTTCTCTACCTGAGTTCATGTAAAAATTGTCAGAATGTCTACTAAAGATATTAAGACATATTAAAACAACAACAGCTTGTCCGCAAACATTATGAGAACAGGCTCCTTAGTAAAGATCTTGAGATGACCAATCTGTGTGTCAGGTGAAGCAGCCTAGGCTGGAAAACTGCAACCTGTGTAAGACAGAATCCATCAGAGATATTAGACCAGGACTGCTGCTTCTACTGTTGCCCATTACTGGACAGAAATAAAAACGGAAGAATGGAGAATGAGAGGCAACCCTGTAAACTCTATGCCCAGATTCATAGACTCATATCCCTAATCACTCATCAGATATCCCAGACACAAACTCTAAAAAACAGAAATAAACAAAAACCCCAGATCTAAATGGAAAAAGGATCTGCAAGTGCTTCATTTTCCTAGAAAATTTGCTTGAGACATTCTGAATAATAACTTGGGGGGGGGGGGACAGAACAAGTGCAAGTCCCACCTTCTGATAATCGAAATAAATAAATAAATAAATAAATAAATAAAATACAGCTTACCTACACAAAATGTATAACACTTCTCCAACTACGTTAGTGCAGGCCAAGAAGGAGGTGGTATTTTCTTGACAGGTTCGATTTTCAAAAGCAAATAGGTTGTTCTACCTCATGTTCTACAGCACTCAGTGTTAAGGCATTAATAAAAATAGCATGTTAGAAAAATAGCTTTCTTAGAGAGGTACCCAAATTCTTTCAGGACCTGGGAAAACCACTTAGTGCCCTCCAATTTTCCAACTGGTAGCTGAGATACCAAGGAAGATTTGGCAGGAATCTAAGAACCAGGAATCTGTAATTTAGGCCATGATCATTCTATCATAATAGTGGAACACAACAGACTTGTTTCCAAATTCATAATGCCCAGATCATAAAAGTTCAATAAAAAAAGTTGTTATCTAAGCAATTGTTTAAAAACATATTTTGCAATTGTAACTTTAATGCAAGAGGATTTTCCCAAATGGGTAGAAAGAATAACTTGACATAGAAAATATTGGCTGGCAACTTCACTTATAATTTATAATATGTAAAGAGAACAGACAAATGTATTGGGAAGGTACTATGCCAAGATGCTACTAGTAATACAGATGTAGGCTCCCCTGTAAGAAATGAAGAGCAAGAGGTAATGAGATTCTTATAGTAGTGTATTCAGTTTTAAGAAAAAATAACGTATGAAAATAGGGATTCATAAAACAGATAAATTTTAGGTGGTCATACACTGCAATTCTATACAGTGACATCAACAAGCTGGCAGATTAGGAAGCTTCAGATTTTCCTTCACCTACAGAGATACTGATTTAACACTGAATATCTCTGTGAGAACTCTAGACACCAGTTGAGAAACTACACACCTAAGCCAACATAAAATCAAGAAGGGGCTGGGCGTGGTGACTCATGCCTATAATTCTAGTACTCTGGAAGGCTGAGGCGGGCAGATTGCTCGAGGTCAGGAGTTCAAAACCAGCTTGAGCAAGACCCCGTCTCTACTAAAAATAGAAAGAAATTAATTGACCAACTAAAAATATATTATACAAAAAAATTAGCCAGGCATGGTGGCGCATGCCTGTAGTCCCAGCTACTCGGGAGGCTGAGGCAGTAGGATCGCTTGAGCTCAGGAGATTGAGGTTGCTGTGAGCTAGGCTGATGCCACGGCACTCACTCTAGCCTAGGCAACAAAGTAAGACTCTGTCTTAAAATAAAATAAAATAAAAATAAAAAATTATAAAAAAATGAGATCAAGAAGAAAAACCAGAAAAAAGTAGTAAGGAAATTTGCATGTTTTGTACATCCATCTATGTCCCTACCCCAACACTACATAGTGTTAGCATGGCACAGTGGAGAGGAAAAACCCTATTCTGGATTCCTCTCAGGTTGGAAACAAAAGAGTAGACAATGCCTCTGATGTTATGGCCTATCTGGGGGCTGCACAAGGAGCTAGTTTCTGTCTCTTTTCACTCTAAGTGTCAACAGGACCAGTGGAATAATATGGAAGCCACTGAAAACAGAAGACAGCACTGTAGTATTACAGCTATAGTTCTGTAGGCAGATGCCAGGGGAAGGAAGAAATCAGATAGGTGTTGAGAGATCCTAGGGCCTGTAGCTGGCTGGCTGATGAAGATATTCCCCTGTATAAAGACAGTGTGCAAAATCTGGGCGAGGTGGTTGTTTTTTGAAATGCACAAATCTCAGCAAAAGAGTATAATGCATACAAAGAAACAGAAAAACATGCCACAATGAAGGCACAAAAATAAAACTCCAGAAACCAACCCTAAAGAAATACAGATCTAAGAGCTGGAACAAATAACTTAAAATAACTATTATAAAGATGCTCATAAAGCTGAAAGAGAACCCAGATATATAATTTAAATAAAATCAGAAAAATAACACATGAACAACATGAAAATATGAACAAAGGGATAGAAACTATTTAAAAGTACCACACAAAAGTTTCTGGAGCTGAAATATACAAACCCTGAACTGAAAAATTCACTAGAAGGGTTCGATGGAAAACTTACCAGGCAGAAGACAAAATCAGTGAGCTTGAAGACAAGTAATTTAAAATCATTGAATAAAAGGAGCAAAAAGCTAAAAAGGAATAAAGGAAATTGAAGAGATCCTGAAGGACTTATTGAACACTATCAAACAGGTTAATTTATGCATATGGGACTCTCAGAAGGAGAATAGAGCAAGAAAATGGCAGAGACCTCATTTGAAGAAATAATTGTTGAAAAACTTCCCAAATCTGAGGAGAGAAATAGACATACAAATTCAAGAAATTCAAAGAAAAAACCAAAGAAACTTACCTCAAGACAGAAGACACAATATGAACTCTAAAGTCAAAGGAAAATAAAGAATTTTAAAAACAACAGGAGAAAAGTGACTCATTGTATACTATGGAGCTTCTATAAGATTATCCTGTGGATTTCTCAGCAGAAATCTTACAGGCCAGAAAGAATGAGATTATCTATTTAAGGTGCTGAAAGAAAAAAAAAAAACTGTCAACCAAGAATATTGCTTCCAGCAAAACTATACTTTGAAAATGAAGATAAAGAAGAAATAAAGACTTTTCCAGATAAATAAAAACTGAGGGAGTTTATGACCAGTAGGCATGCTCTACAAGATGTGCTAAAAGGAATCTTTTAAGTTGAAACAAAGTGACAGTAGATAGTAACATGAAACCATAGGAAAAAAAATAAAGTTCTCCAGTAAAGGTAAATACATGGACAAATATAATAACTTGTATTTTGGTAATTGTGGTGTATAAAATTTTAAAACATTAAAAATGACTATAAATATATGTTAATGGGTATGGAATATATAAAAATGTATTTTGTGACATCAGTAACTCAAAGTCTGGGGTGGAGCAAGTTTTTATTTTATGTTATTGAAATGAACTTGTTTTAGTTTAAAGTAAAATGCTATACTTTTGAGATGTTTTGTGTAACTGAAATAGTAACCACAAAGAAAATATCTATAGATTCAGATCTCGCAAACTTAAAAAAAAAGAAAAAAAAAAAAGAAATTATCTATAGAATATACATAAAAAGAAATAAAGAGGGAATTACTATAAAAATTAATGAAACACAAAGTAAGGCAGTAAGAGAGGCTAGGGAGAACACAAAAGGTATAAGACATACAGAAAACAATTAACAAAATGACAACAGTAAGTTCTTCCCTATCAGTAATTTCTTTAAATATAAATAAAATAAGGTCCAAAATCAGAAGCCATACATTGGGCGAATGAATAAAAAAACAGGATCCAACTACATGCTCTATGCAAGAGATTCACTTTCAACCTTTTGCAATTTTTTTTCCTCAACTAGGTGTCCAAGAAAAGTCATAAAATGAACTAATGTAGAGAATTGTGTTAAATGACTGAGATTTCACAGCATATTATCATCTTGAGGGATATTTGCAAATTAAAAGTGTGTGTGTGCACATAGGCTGAAATTGAAAGGATGAAAAAAGATATTTTATGCAAATGGTCACCAAAAGGGAACAGAGGTTTCTGTACTATAATAATATCAGATAAAATAGGCTTTAAGTCAAAAACTGTTCCAAAAGAAAAAGAAAAACATTCCAATTCATCAAAAAAATATAATAATTATAAATATTCATACAACAAACCTCAGAGTTTTAAATACATAAAGATAATTTAAATACATTTTTAAACATATTTAAATACATAAAGACAATTTTGACAGAATAAAGGCTCAAATAGATAGCAACACCAAAGTTGTAGGATACTTTAATATCCTCACTTTCAATAATGTAAAACAACCAGACAGAAGATCAATAAGGAAATATAGGACTTAGCACTGTAGACCATTTGGCTCTAACAGATGTATATAGAACACTCCACCCAACAACAACAGAATATACATTTTTCTCAGGTGCACATAGAACATTTTCCAGGATAGACCATATTTAAGTCACAAAAGAAGTCTTAACAAATTCAGGAAGATTTAAATCATACAAAGTATCTTTTTCAATCACAGTGGAATGAAACTAGAAACCAATAGTGGAATGAAAAATGAAAAACACACAAATACATGCAAGTTAAACAACAAACTCTTAAATAACAAATAGATCAAGAATTCAGAGGGAAAATTACAAATTACCTTGAGAAAAATGAAAATGAAAACACAGCTTACCAAAATTTATGGGATACAGTGAAGGCAGTGCTAAGAGGCAAGTTTATAGCTGTAAATGTGTACATTAAAAAAGAAGAAAGACCTTAAACTAGAAAGTAGAAAATCAAGAATAAACTAAACTCAAATATCTAATGAAAATTAGAGCATAGCTAAGGCAAATAGGGAAGAGAAAAACAACAGAAAGAAAGCAACAAAACTGACTTGGTTTTTAAAATGATAAGCAGAATTGACAAACCCATAGCAAGATTAGCTAAGAAAAAAACAGAAGAAGACAAATAAATAAAATCAGAAATGAAAGAGGGGACATTACAACTAATATCACAGATATAAGAAGGATTATAAGAAAATATTATGAGAAATTTTATGCCAAAAAATTAGAAAAAATAAATTCCTAGGAACACACAACTTATCAAGACTGAATCATGAATAAATAGAAAATCTGTTCAGACCAATAACTAGTATGGAGATTCAATCAGAAATTTTAAATCTCCTCACAAAGAAAAGCCCAGGACCAGATGGCTTTACTGGAAAATTCTATCAAATATTTAAAAAGTAATTAACACCAACCCTCCTGAAACTCTTCCAAAAAAAATTAAAGAGAACACTTCCAAATTCATTCTATGAGACCCACATTACTCTGATACCAAAGCCAAAGACACCACAAGAAAAAAAACCATATGCCAATATCTTTGATGAATATTGATACAAAAATTCCCAACAAAAGGCTAGCCAACTGAATTCAACAGCACATAAAAGGATTATACTCCATGACCAAGTAAGATTTACTCCTGGAATGCAAGGTTATTTTGACATAAGAAAATCAATCAATATAATACACTGCATTAACAGAATAAAGGAAGACAAAAGCCACATGATCACTGATGCATAGAAAGCACTTTACAACATTCAATACCCTTTCATGGTAAAAGCACTGAACAAACTAGAAATAGAGAGAAACTATCTCAACATGATAGAGTCCTTATATTAAAAGCCCACAGCTAACATCACATTCAATAGTGAAAGACTGAAAGCTTTTTTTTAAAGATTTGAAGCGAGGTAAAGATCCCAGCTCTTGCCGCTACTATTCAACATAATATTGGAATTTCTAGTCAGATCAATCAGGCAAAAAATAAATAAATAAATAAATAAATAAATAAATAAATAAATAAATAAAAATCATCCATATTGGAAAGGAAAAAAATAAAATTATTTCTCTTCACAGATGACATGATCTTATATGTGAAAAACCTAAAAATTCTGCATTAAAACCTGCTAACACTAATAAATAAATTCAGCAAAGTTGCAGGATATCAAGTCAACATACAAAAATGGTCATGGAAAGTATATTTCTATACTTTAATAATGAGCAATACAAAAACAAAAATAAAAATAATTCCATTTAACAATAGCATCAAAAATAAAAAAATACTTGAGAATAAATCTAACCAAGAGGTAAAAAACATGTACACTGAAAACTACAAAACATTGCTGAAAGAAATTAAAGAGGACACAAATAAATGGCAAGACATTCTGTATTCATGAATGGGAAGACTTAATTATTGTTAAGATGTTCATACTAACCAAAGTGATATACAGATTCAATGAAATCTCTAATAAAATCTTTTTCAGAAATAGAAAAATTCATACTAAAATTTATATAAAATTTCAAGGGGCAGAAAATAACAAAAACAATTTTGAAAGAGAAGAACAAAATTGGAGAACTCACACTTACTGATTTCAAAACATATTACAAAGCCACAGTAATTAAACAGTGTGGTACTGGCATAACAACAAACATAAATGAATGAAATAGTACAGACAGCCCAGAAATAAAGACACTAGGAGAAAGGTCATGAATTATACAGCCATATAATTATATGGCCAAATGATCTTTAACAAGTGTGTCAATACCACTCAATGGGGGAAAGATGGTCTCTTCAACAAGTGGTGCTGGGAAAACTAGATATACATATGCAAAAGAATGATGTTGGACTTTTATCTTATACCATCTATAAAAATTAACTCAAAATAAATAAACAATCTAAACATTAAGATCCAGAACTATAAAACTCCTAGAAGAAAATATATAGAAAAAGATTTATAACATTGGACTTTGCAATGTTTTCTTGGATATGACACCAAGAGTACAGGAAACAAAAGCAAAAATAGACAAATGGGACTACCTCAAATTTTAAAACTTTTGTACATCAAAAATTACAATCAATAGAGTGAAAAGGCAACCTACAGAATGGGAAAAAATATTTGCAATCATATGTGTGATAAGGAGTTAATATTCAGAATATATAAAAACTCTTACAACTCAACCACAAGGAATCAAATAACCCAATTTCAAAGATTAGCAAAGAACTTGAGTAGACATTTACCCAAAGATAATATACAAAAGGCCAAAAACCATATGAAGGCCAGGTGCGGTGGCCCACGCCTGTAATCCTAGCACTCTGGGAGGCCGAGGCAGATGGATTGCTTGAGGTCAGGAGTTTGAAACCAGCCTGAGCAAGAGGGAGACCCTGTCTCTAATATAAATAGAAAGAAATTAATTGGCCAACTAATACATATAGAAAAAAAAATTAGCCAGGCATGGTGGCACATTCCTGTAGTCCCAGCTACTCAGGAGGCTGAGACAACAGGATTGCTTGAGCCCAGGAATTTGAGGTTGCTGTGAATTAGGCTGATGCCATGGCACTCACTCTAGCCTGGGCAATAGGGTGAGACTCTGTCTCAAAAAAAAAATATATATATATATATATATATATGAAAAGATGGTCGACATTGTTAATTACTAGTAAAATGCAAATCACAATCACGATGAGATACTAATCCACACCCATTAGGATGGCTACTATCTGAAAAACAGAAAATAATAAGTTTTGGTGAAAATGTGGAAAAATTAAAACCCTGTGTGTGCACTGTTGAGATTATAAAATAGTCTAACCACTATGGAAAACAATATGAGTTCCAAAAATAATTAAAAGTAGAACTATCATATGATCCAGCAATTCTACTTTTGGCTGTGTATACAAAAGAATTAAAAGCAGAATCTCAAACAGATATTTTCATACCCATGTTCATAGTAGTATTATCCACAGTAACTAAGAAATGGAAGCAGCCTAAATGTCCATCAGAGTATGAATGGATAAACAAAATACATTACATATTAATATATACAGGGAATATTACTCAGCCTTAAAAGGAATTTCTGACATGTGATACAGCATGGATAAACCTTGAGGACATTGTGCTAAGTAAAATGAGCCAGTCATAAAAAACAAATTGTATATGATACACTTATATGAAGTATCTAAAGTAGTCAAATTCATAGAAACAGAAAGTAGAATGGTGGCTACCAACGTTGAGAGGAGGGGGAAAAGGGGTATTGTTGTTTAATGAGCATAGAGTTTCAGTTTTATAAGATGAAAAAGTTCTGGACATATGTTTCACAACAATGGGAATATACTTAACACTAATAAACTGTACAGTTAAAAATGGTAAGCTGGTAAATTTTATGTTGTGTATTTTTTGCCACAATAAAAAAGACTATTCTGTAAAGTTATACTATGTAGAATATTTTAAATATTTCATTTACTTTTTTCTTTTTGGAGACACTTCATGACTTTTTTCCTACTGTCTATATAATGTAATAATCATTATAATAGTTCTAATTATTATTCAGAATACAATTAGTAATTAATAGAGCCAAGATAGATTTGAACCCAGATCTGCGTAACTCCAAATTGTTGTGCATTTTACCATGCAAAAATAACTTTTACTTTGTAGCTTAGTTTTGGTTTTTTTCTAATACATAGTCTAAATGAAAAAGAGGAAAATAAGAGAATATCAGTCTGAGAGAATCCTCAAAAGGTTTGTATTTTTATTGAAGGAGAAGGAAAAGGACAGAAAGTATGTCACTCTTATGTTCCATAGAAGACCAGGATGAAGTCCTCTGAGGAAGGCACAAGTGGAGACAAGAAAATCAGGTAAGACAATTTGGGGAGTGGGGAGGGAACAACAGAAGATAACCAAGAAATTAGAAAGTCTAAGAATAGTCCTGATTCCCTGGCTCCTCACAAGCACACTACAACTCCTTATTACCTGGCTCCATAAAGACTGTTGCCTTTCATATGTGGATACCTCAAACAGCTACAAGTAGATCTACCATTTGATCCAGCAATCCCATTACTGGGCATCTACCCAAAAGAACAAAAGACATTCTATAACATAGACATTTGCACTCGAATGTTTATAGCAGCACAATTCACAATTGCAAAGATGTGGAAACAACCCAAGTGCCCGTCAATACATGAGTGGGTTAATAAAATGTGGCATATGTATACCATGGAGTTCTACTCAGCCACAAAATACAATGGTGATCTAGCACCTCTTGTATTATCCTGGATAGAGCTGGAGTCCATTCTACTAAGTGAAGTATCCCAAGAATGGAAAAACAAGCACCACATGTACTCACCAGCAAATTGGTCTTAACTGATCAACACTTAAGTGAACGTATAAGAATAACATTCAAAAAAAAAAAAAAAGAATTACATTCATCGAGTGTTAGGCAGATGGGAGGGGGGGCAGGGATGGGTGTACTCACACCTAATGAGTGTGGTGCTCACTGTCTGGGGGATGGGCACACTTGAAGCTCTGACTCAGGTGGGGCAAGGGCAATATATATAACCTAAACATTTATACCCCTGTGATACGCTGAAATAAACACAAAAACCATTTTAAAAAAAAAGACTGATGTCTTTCTATCATCTCCCTTCCAGAACACTCTCTGCCAGACTACTGGACCTGCCATGATGGCTTGTTGCTGGAGAATTCACTATTTATCTGTCTGGCAGTTGGGAAGTGTGGGAAAGTTGCACCAGACTCAAGAGAGCAAGAAAAGTATTCCAAGTATAACATCTAAACGCATGTTCTCAAACAAACACTCTTACTCTTAGAGATTAAATTCAATAGTATCAAAAATACTGCCCTATCCTTCAGGTAGTTTATGGGATGTAGAAAACTGCTGTTGATATCCTGCCCAGATCCCCTTCCCTCAGAGAAGGCACCCATCTATTTGTGACCTGGCTGCTAAGAAGTCACAGCCACGCTTTTCTCCCAGAATTGCCATGAGTTGGCAGGAGCTATCTTGCATAAAAATGTTTGGGAAGTGATAACTTCCTTCCTGTGCAGCTACAATATTGTGGCACATTTTAGACTCTAGAGCTCCCCATGGGTGAGGCCAGACTTTAGCTGAAGCCCACATTTGCCTGGCTTTTTCCCCTGCTCTATCCTGCTGCCCCTTGTTTTTCACGGGTTTTTCTTCTGAGAACACTCTTTCAAACAACTTACAAAAGGATCCTACTCACGCTCTGTTCTAGGGAACCAAACCCAAGATGTGGAGAAAACAGAATTTTTTATGAATAGGACTGATAACCTAATTAGCATGTAGTTCTTTATATAGGAAAAAAAAATGTATTTCACATTCAAACAACCAAGTTACAAAAACATTTTTTTTTTTTTTTTTTTTTTTTTTTTTTTTTTTTTTTTTTGAGACAGAGTCTCACTTTGTTGTCCAGGCTAGAGTGAGTGCCGTGGCGTCAGCCTAGCTCACAGCAACCTCAAACTCCTGGGCTTGAGTGATCCTTCTGCCTCAGCCTCCCGAGTAGCTGGGACTACAGGCATGCGCCACCATGCCCGGCTAATTTTTATATATATATCAGTTGGCCAATTAATTTCTTTCTATTTATAGTAGAGACGGGGTCTCGCTCTTGCTCAGGCTGGTTTTGAACTCCTGACCTCGAGCAATCCACCCGCCTCGGCCTCCCAAGAGCTAGGATTACAGGCGTGAGCCACAGCGCCCGGCCTACAAAAACATTTTTGAAAATAAATCTGTCTGTGCATCTAAGACTAGCTTTTATATTAAGAAACATATTGTTTTTTCCTATTTGTTCTATAAAGTAGGCCAGGTATACGTATGTGCAGAGAAATAACAAAAGTCTTCTGCTTCTGGGTAATAGTAGACTAAATAACTCAGAACTAGCCTCCAGCTGAAGGAAATAGAAGATTTAGCAAAGTATCTTTTAAAATTTTGTTTAAAAGTATCAGACAGCTAATAAGGTAGTGAAAAATTATAAGACCCTTCACCATCATGACCTAATTACCTCTCAAAGGCCCCACTTCTTAATACCATACATGAAGGGTTACAATTTTAACATATAAATTTTGGGAGGACACAACATGCAGTTCATAACACAAGGTCTGACATGAAATAAAATATAATCAGACATACCAGGAGATAAAATGACATAAACTAATCAACAGAAACAACAGACAGTACAAACAGACACACAAAAGTTCTAGCTATTGGAGAGACACTTTAAAATAACAACATTTACTATGTTCAAGAAAATGACAAAATTAAAAATTTCAGTAGTGAATTGGAAATGGATATATATACTAGTACATTAGAACTCAATGTAGAGCACAATAAAAAGATATAGCAGCAGGCAAGAAATGGTGAGAAGAGAATTACTGAATTAAAAGAGAAATCAGAAGAAAAAATCCATAACGAAGCACACAGAGACAATGTGTAGAAAACTGAGAAGACAAAAGTCATAGAGGATAGAGGAAGACTCTAACAGCTATCAATACTTATACTTAGAGTCCCAGAGAGAGAGGAAAGAAAGAAAGCAGTCAAAAGCAGTATTTGAAGAGATAAATTCCAAGAATATCTCAAAACTAATAAAATCACAGATTCTGCAATCTTTTATAAAACCCAACTAGAAAAGTAATTAATCAACTTCAGCTTTCTAAGGATAAATTTGTGAAATTTAAACATACTTTTAGACAGGTTATCTGTAGAATAGAAATAACAGTCACATCACAAGATTGCTGTAAGATCAGATGTGGTAACATATTTGGGCATTATACAGAAATAAATTGTGATCTCAAGTGTTTTATTTTAATTACAATTCTAAATTCTTTAATTGACTAAGAGCTAAAAATCCTGTATAAAAGTCTTTATACAACAATCAGTCTTGAAAATTTTAGGTTAAAAAAGACCCTATGCAATTAATGGATTTAACTCCTATAACAAACACTCCTTGCAATATAAGCTATGATTTATTAATTATTCTCCTCTTAGCCTTTATAGTCTTTGAGAGTAATATTTATCAATCTTAAGAAGTTGTTGGAATAATCTGGAATTACTGGAGCCAAGTAGGGCTTTTCTGGCATCAAAGAAGGAGCATGGAAGAAAACCAACAGACCAAACCTATGACTAAAATTCAATAGTCCCTAAATGACAGTGGTATGGTGTCAATATTTGTTTATATGCATGTGAAGATAAAGATTATGAAAGTTCCAGTGTTTATGTGATGTCCAAAAAAATCTTTTTTAAAACCCATATATTATTTTCAAAAACCACTATTAAATAAATATAGAAAGTTTATAATGCCAGAAAGTTAGGAAAACAGAAAACTTGAAACTAGCTAATAAACATTTCAATGACCTAATGAGGGTTATTTTCACCTACAGATATTGATCAAACTCCAAAAGAGGACAGAGTAGTCTGCCAAGTTTACTGTCCTCATATGACTTAGCCTGGCTGTTTATCTTTTTTGCCCTCTGCTGAAGTTCAAACCAAGTGTCTCATGTCAAAGCAGGAGGATAATTTGCTAAGTGAATTAAAGGAACTGGCTTGCAGAGCCAAATGAGCAAGGAAGCACCAAAACCATTTTCTTTCCAGGACATTTACTTCCAAAATCCTAAATATATGTAGTTACCATCAGGAATTCTTCAACCAGTAGAAAATAGTCTACCCATAGTTCCACTATCATAGCAGCTTCTGCTCAGTACAACAGGAGATAATTTTCTTTTTACTCAGACTTCATGACAATGTTTTGAGCCAAGTTTTCAAGAATGAGGTACAACAATCTAGACAGTACATAATTTTAACTATAGAAAATTAACAACAGATTTATTTGCATCAAATAAATTTTGAATTACCTTGTTTCCCAAATGTGTATTCAGTGATGATCACCTATGAGATAAGGAAAAGAGGTAAAAAGATGAAAAGATACAGAGCTAACTTGAAGGAGGTTACACTTTAGAGGTGGCTATCCATGCAATCCACAGTTACAGAATCGTTCTATAGCTGCTAAGATGCACGAAGTTTGGATTATGGAACCATAGATGTAGGTGGTTCTAAGGGTTCTTGGGGAAATTGGGAAAGGCTTCTGAGAGGTATGTCAAAGAGTAGGATGAGAGGGAAGGATCAAAAAGAAAAGAGGCAGGCATTCTAGTCCGCAAGAATAATGTGTGCAAATAAGTGACAGCGCACACACAAAAAAATGGGTCCTAGAAATGGCAATATTGAATGTTGTTGAAGCATAACAAAAAGGGAAAAGTAGGAAATTATGTTATTTAGGTAGGAAGAGACCAGATAATGAAAGAGTGGGGATTTCATTCAATAAGCCAGTTGTTTTCAAAAGAAGCCTACGAATTTTCAAGCACCTCTGCAGGATCCAAGGAGAGACCAAAGAGATGAAGCTCCAAGCCAGCCCTCTTCTAATAAACCAGTCATTTTGTCTATTTTATATATTAAAGATTCAGGCAACATTTTATTGAAAATCACTGCTATAAGCAATGAGAGTTCTCAAGGCATGTTAGCTCAGTTTTCTCAAGAACTGAATTCAGGGCTCACGCCTGCAATCTCAGTGCTTTGAGAGGCTGAGATAGGATGATGCCTGAGGCCAGGAGTTCAAGACCATCCTGGGCAACACAGTGAGACCCTGTCTCTACAAAAGCTTTAAAACATTAGCCAGGAGGCCGGGCACAGTGGCTCATACCTGTAATCCTAGCACTCTGGGAGGCCGAGGCGGGAGGATTGTTTGACCTCAGGAGTTCGAGACCAGCCTGAGCAAGAGCAAGACCCCATCTCTACTAAAAAAAGTAGAAAGAAATTAGTTCGACAACTAAAAATATATAGAGAAAAAATTAGCCGGGCATGGTGGTGCATGCCTGTAGTCCCAGCTACTCAGGAGACTGAGGCAGAAGGATCACTTGAGCCCAGGAGTTTGAGGTTGCTGTGAGCTAGGCTGACGCCACAGCACTCTAGCCGGGGTAACAGAGTGAGATTCTGTCTCTCTCTCTCTCTCTCTCTGTCTCTCTCTCTCTCTGTCTCTCTCTCTCTCTCTCTCTCTCTCTCTCTCTCTCTCTATATATATATATATATATATATATATATATATATATATTAGCTAGGAGTGGTGCCACACACCTGTAGTCCCAGCTACTTTACTCAGGAGGCAGAGGTAGACGAATTACTTGAGCCCAGGAATTCAATGTTGCACTTTTTAGCCTGGGTAACAGAATGAGAGAGACCCTGTCTCAAAAAAAAAAAAAAAATCACTGAATTCATCAGAATATATTTTACAGCATTAGTGTCAAATTGTTTCAATATATTCTTAGTTTGAAAGTCACATTGCCCATTTTAAAACGACAAGGAAATATAAAAGTAAAACAGAGGCAGGAATCCAAAAGATGACCGAGGGAATCTAATAAACAGTATTTTTTACTGCTTAAATTCTACTGAATAGTATTTAAGTTCTAATAAACAGTATTTTTGATGTGTTAGATCAGGGGTCCTCAAACTTTTTAAACAGGGGGCCAGTTCACTGTCCCTCAGACCGTTGGAGGGCTAGACTATAGTTTAAAAGAAACTATGAACAAATTCCTATGCACACTGCACATATCTTGAAGTAAAATAACAAACGGCATGTGGCCCGCAGGCCGTAGTTTGAGGACACCTGTGTTAGATCATCTTTCAACAGATGACAACATACTTTATATAGCACATATAATCCTATTCCTCTTAATGTTGCCAGATCTTGTTTGGCAGTCCCAGATATAAATAATATCTGTTTTAATGAATGATATCATTAGTGCTCACAGCCCTTCTTAAATATACTTCAACATACAGGAAGAATAAATAAGTTAATAGGAGCAGAATATCCTGCCTTAGGAAATAGAAATCAATAATTCTGAATTCCAAACATTACATAAAGCTGATTTGTATAACCTTTGATAAAAATTGAATTATTGTTTATAGGATACAGAATTCATTATGCAGTGGGTAGTAGCCCAGGCATTAATCATTAGACAGAATCAATAGAGAGGGAGATAGCAATTGTTTATCCTCAGATGTCTATACCATAAATTCCCTATTCGTTAAAATCTACTTGATATAAAAATGACCTTTGAAACCCTCCAAACTAATTAGAGCATTTTCAAAAATGTTCTGTTATAAAATATGGTTCCCAGAATAGTTCACACTGATTATTTTGAGAGCTGTGATTTTTTTAAAAATCTGCAAATAAACCTCAAAATTCATTCTGCCATTATTGATGAAAATATGGAAACAAGAACAAGTGTACCACATGGAAGACTGTCTAGACAAGAGTGTTAGAAGTTATGACTGAAATAATTTATTATTTGGTAAGAGCCAACAGTATGCTTAACATTAGACAAAACATTCAGAGAATAGGATTCCAGCCATTGGACTCACAATTTAAGCCAGACACGCAAACAACCAAATCATAAATCACAATAGCTAAGAAAATAGTGTAAATTTCACAGGCATGAATTTTGGTGTAGATTTACTTTCTTAGCGATAAAAAATTAAGATTCCAGAAATAATCATCATAAAGATTGTCAATGCATGTTATTAATCTGGTCCCAGAATGAGCCACCTGACTGAATTTTTAAAAGCAGATTTGTGATATTTAGCAATCATGGGAATGAGAATTTTTGCAGCAGCATTTATAAAACATTCTATTGCATGATGAAGTTATGAAAAGCAAATTATGCTTAGTATTCCTACTTTCTTCTTCATGTGCATACATTTACTATCTTCCATTTTCTATTCTTTCCTTTCTTCATGATCACTGGTCTTGTTTAATAAACAGGAAGAGGAAATAAGACAGTAAAATTAACTCTCCCTGTTTTGTTCTCTTAGGGTAGAATTTTATATGCAATCATATGAATATAAATATCACCCTGCTCAAGAAACCAGAAAATCAAGAACCTCAAATATTTTTCTTGTTGTCATCTTCCCAAGAGTGCTAAAATTCTTGATAAGTGGTCATACTTGAGTTTAGAAACCTACACTAGGGTGCAATTCACAAATATTCTGTCTTAATATGCTATGGAAATTAGGTGGTATTTAGGCTTTGGTTAACATAACATATCTGGACCTTTGTTCCCTCACTTGTAAAATAAGGGTAATGCATGGAGTTATGAGAATTAAATGAATTGTGAGAATTAAATTGGTCAATATATGGAAAATATATAAAACAAGTGACCTAAGTAAATTCTCAATAACAGTGAGCAACCAATATTATCCATCACTTTACTCATTTAAATAATATAATATTCCCACATGTATGAATTTATCATGCTAGAAAAATAGAATGAAAAATAAGCTAATAGATAACATATTTTCAAATTATCTACAGTGAAACTCCAAGGAAAGGAAAGTATTTGTTTTGTTTATGCTTTCAGAGAAATAATGCATAAGAATTAGGGGAGAAATCTCTAAGAGACACAATTCTTTTTTTTTTTTTTTCACATAAGAAACATTAGGCATACAAGCTAAGAGACACAATTCTTTTAACTAGGTGCCATTCAGTACAAAAGCCATAGCTGTTGAGGGAAGGGATGGATGCATTTTTAAAGTTAGTGCTTTGAAGGCGAGTTGTTGAAACCAGTGAAGACAAAGTCTCATTTATCCAGGTAACTGTGGGATGTCCAACCAAGAAGACCCATCTGTACGTGCAGAGAATGTAATATGGATACATACACACAGAAGATCAGGATAAGATCATATTCTATAAAAGGTGCTGCTTACCTGGTATTGCCTACCAAAGACCCTAGTATTAAGACTAGGGTCAAGAGTAGGTTGTACATAATCCAAAAATACAGAATAATCCCTGCACAGGTTGTTTAACAGTGGGGTTTACACAGACTACAAAAGGATTTGTTTGGAGTCCATTTATTTCATTCCACAAATACTTATTGGGAACTTACTACCGTGTTTCCCCAAAAGTAAGACCTACCCATAAAATAAGCCCTAGCAGGATTTTTAAGCATTTGAGCAATATAAGCCCTACCCCGAAAATAAGACCTAGTGATGGGCGTGGCTATGCATCGTATCTGCACAACCCATGCATTTCGTCGAGTGGTAAAGAAAATGAGCAGCCCTTCTCATCTGCCCCATGAGAGCTCTGTTGCTGGACATGAGAGATTGGGGCCAATGATTCTAAAGGGAATAGAGTCGCAAGAAATTCAGGATGGAATTCGGGGTTTGGAGAGTTATGATGATGTTCCAGAAGATGACTTAACTATATTTGAATAAATGTAGATTGTTGTATGGTATTTAAAAAAAAATAACACATACCCTGAAAATAAGCCCTAGGGTGTCTTCTTGAGGAAAAATAAATATAAGACCCTCTTTTATTTTCAGGGAAACAGGCTAGTTGTCAGTGATTCTTTTTGACTATGGAGATGCAAAAGAAACAGGACAGGCAAAAGAATAAAAACAAATAAAGCAAAACCCTTATGAAGCTTACCTTCTAGACAGAGAATATGAAAAATAAACAAAAATAAGTAAAAATCCTAGCATACTCAAAGGTGGTGTGAGGTATGGAATACAAAGTAAGGAAGGAGGGAATGGGTTGGGGGAAGTGAAGAATGCAATTTTAAAGATCTAACTCATGAGACCAGAAGTTCCAAGACCAGCCTGGGCAACACAGCAAGATGTTTGCCCCATCTATGAAGCAAACATTCCAAGAAGTGGGAGGAACAAGTTCAAATTGCCCAGAACTGTGCCTGGCACACAGCAGATATCTGATGATGATATCAGGTCATTAAATATGAAAGGTCCAATTTTGAATCAAAAGTGTAGTTTATTATATCTCAAATGAGAAGCAGTACAATTAATCAAAGTATGCGCCTAAATTATCAACGTCTTAAGTTTTGCCATCTTAGCGGTCACTTGTTTATGGCAGCAGCGAAGAGGCCTGGAGAGTGAGTGGTGATGAAATCTCATGAAGCATTTTCCACAGCTTGTTGAGAATTGGTATTTTTCCTTGCAAGAAGTGGTCCAAATCCTTGAAGAAGTGGTAGTTCAAGTAGTGCAAGTTCTGGTGAATACAGTGGATGACAGAGAGTTTCCAAGTCCAGCCTCTGTAGTTTGAACAGCATTGTTTGTGCAACATGTGGGCAAGTGTTGTCTTGCAAGAGGATTGGCCTGTCTCTATTGACCAATCTTGGCTGCTCAGTAACAAGCATCCACGTCAGTTCACCTAACTGGCTGCAGTAGACATCTGCTGTCATGGATTGACCAGGTTTCATGAAGCTGTAGTGGATAGTATTAGCACTGGGCCACCCAACAGACACCAGTAGCTTTATTGGATGAATATTCTGTTTTTGACTGTGTTTCAACACTTCATCTTTATCTACCCATGGTGCCAGATACTTGCAGTTGTCAAAAAGAATCCATTTTTCATCACACATAACAATACCATGCAGAAATGGTTTGTCTTTAGGTCATGACAGCAAAGAAAGGCAAGTTTCGAGGTGATTTCTCTTCTGACGCTTGTTAATTCACGCGGATTCCATCTATTCAGCTTCTTCACCTTGCTGATCTGTTTCAAATGGTCCAATACTGTTGGAATAGTAACATCAAACCTTGCTGCTAATTCAGGCATAGGTTGAGATGGATTCACTTCCACTACAGCTTTCAGTTCATCATTGTCCACCTTAGTCTCAGGTCGCCCATGTGGCTCATTTTCAAGACTAATGAAACTTCTCAAACCATCAATGTGCATTCATCATCCAAATCCTTCCTAAACACTTCGTTGATCTTTCCAGCTGTCTGTGCAGCATTGGCTCCACGATGGAACTCATATTCGAAAATAACACGAATTTTTGACTTACCCGTGGTTTCACAAAAATTGCCCTAATAATAATTTGAAAGATAATCACAAGCCAAACCACGCATTTGAAAGACTGAGGATGTACCTTCACAATAAAATTAAAACAAGAAGTGTCCAAGTGAAATGTCAGGGATATCAACTGTCAAACTTAGCACTTAAGGAAATGGGGCATTTCATACTTAACCCTTTGCACTCGCTTGTTTTTTTCTTGATTCCCTTATTCTACTTGGGATTTAATTTTTTAAATACCCCAGATTTTACAAAAACTGGAGTTTCTTTGCATACAAACTTATGTATTTGGATTTTTTTATATTTCAAATTATTGATATATTCAAAGAGTAACTTTCTCTATAGTAATCTCTATAATTATTCATGGCATGGGCTGCTACCGATGCTAACCGTGTCGAATCACACTCGGCATCCGAGTGCAAAGGGTCAATAACCTAGTACTTATTCAACTAAAAGAAAAAATGGGTTGAGCTAAGCAAGAAGAGTTTTGGAGGGTGACTCAAGGAGGAGAGCCATTTCTTTTCCTTTTGACAATGGGGACACACAACAAGACAGAGAAGCAGATCTGTCTGCCTGGGAGGTGACATGGTTCTGCAGCGTGAGGTGCCACCATGACATTTACTTGGGATGGAACCTCTGAGCCCTTGGTCCTGTCCTGTCCACTCAGCATGGCTGCACCTTTGCCCTCTTTGATTACCAAACCCTCGGCTCAGCAATGAACTCCTTCACTGTCCCTACTCCTAGCAGCTCTTGGAAGCAGCTGCTGTAGTCTCTCCTAGTCATGGTCCCTGTCTCATGCAGGGCATCCCTGCCAGTCGCTTAGGTGCAGGGACCGCAACTGACATCTCTTCCCATGACTAGTTCTACATGGTGCACAGAAATGGCGTTGCCATTTTATAATGGCAATAGCAGAAATCAATCAATAAATATAGCACTTATTTTTTTCACAATATCAAGCAAAAATCATAAAACAAATTCCGTAGCCAGTTAAGTGAATGGAATCGGGAGGAGAAAGTTACTTTTAACTACCTAAAAACTCATCTTCTGTATTTCACAAGGAAGAGAATGCGATTCAGAGAAAACCCCAATGGTTTACTGCATGTACATTACCACAGTGCACATAAACCTCTTCTCCTTCCATTTCATGAGTTACAGTTCATTTTCATTGGCTCATACAAACACTCGTCTGTAAAATTTAGTAGTGTGAACAGTGCCAGGCTAAAAGTAGACTGGAAAGAATTTGCTAATATACACAACCATAATTTGAGAGACTGCAACGAGCTATGGGTTAGCCTATCATTTATTCTTGCATTTCACCATGAGCCTTTTCTGCAGCCATCCTGGAAACATTCATTCTTTCATTTCCTTGGGACAGATCTCAGTGGCTAAAACTGTAAGTCTCCAATTTATTGAACACTCACTGTGTTCTAGGCCCCGAAGGAAAAGCGTCACATACAGTGCCTCATTTAAGATCCCCAAAAACCTGGAGAAGAAGATAATATTATCATTCCTATTTTTGTTGTTGTTGTTGTTTGAGACAGAGTCTCACTCTGTTGCCCAAGCTAGAGTGAGTGCCATGGTGTCAGCCTAGCTCACAGCAACCTCAAACTCCTGGGCTCAAGCGATCCTTCTGCTTCAGCCTCCCGAATAGCTGGGACTACAGGCATGGGCCACCATGCCCAGCTTATTTTTTCCATTTTTGGTAGAGACAAGGTCTTGCCCTTACTCAGGCTGGTCTTGAACTCCTGGCTCAAACCATCCTCCCGCCTCAGCCTCCCAGAGTGCTAGGATTACAAGTGTGAGCCACCGCGCCTGGCCTATTTTTACAGTTCTGAAGATTAAAGCTCAGATAGGTCAAATAACTTGTTCAAGGTCACACAGCTTGTAAATGCCAAAACTAAGATTAAACTGTAAGGCTGTGGGATACTAGAGCTTGAGATTTTTGTTGTATTCGCCACATCCCCGAGTGTGAATCCTGATAGAGCAGAATCAGGCAGAGCCCTGGTAGTACCAGCCTCATGGGATTAAACTGCTTCCAAAGGGAGACACTTTTATTGGGGATGGGAATGGATGTCGCTAAATATGTTTTCATCATTCCTCTCAGCTAGAGCTTGCCATGTGACTCATGGCCAATGATATGTAAATAAAATTCTGCAAGGGACTCTGGAAAGGTAGTATTTTCCTAATAAAAAGGGACTAGACTCTTTCCTCCTTTAGTCCCTTCTCAAATGCAGACAGGAAGCTGGTAGAACTGTAGGTGCCACCTTAAAACCATAAGGAAAAGTCTTAAAAACAATAACAACAAAACCGTAGAGATCTTGACAGTGAATTTGAACTGCTGAATGCACACATCAGACCACCTATCCCCAGACATCTTGTTATAGAAAGAAAATATGGGCAGGTGGGAGGGGGGAGGGGGGCGGGTATATACATACATAGTGAGTGAGATGTGCACCATCTGGGGGATGGTCATGATGGAGACTCAGACTTTTGGGGGGAGGGGGGGAAATGGGCATTTATTGAAACCTTAAAATCTGTACCCCCATAATATGCCAAAATAAAAAAAAATAATTAAAAAAAAAAAAAAAAAAAAAAAAAAGAAAGAAAATATGCCATAGAAATACTGCAGATTGGGTTTCAGACAATTGCAATAAAGTGAATATCACAAAAAAAGTGAGTCATACAAATTTTGGGGCTTTCCAGTATATACAAAAGTTATGTTTACACTGCACTGCAGACTATTGAATGTGCGATAGCATTATATCTAAATAAACAAAGTACATACCTTAAGAATACTTTAATGCTAAAAAAAAATGCTAACAATCACGTGAGTCTTCAACAAGTCCTAATCTTTTTGCTGGTGGAGGGTCTTGCTTCCATGTTTTCGGCTACAGACTGATCAGGGGGTGGTGGCAGGGGTGAAGGCTAGGGTGGCTGTGGAAATTTCTTAAAGTAAGACAACAATGAATTTTGCCACATTGATTCACTTTCTTTCTCAAAAAATTTCTCTGCTAGCATGTGATGGATGCTGTTTGATAGCATTTTACCCACAGTAGAACTTCTTTCAAAATGGAAGTCAATCTTCTCCAACCTTGCTACTGCTTTGTCAACTATCTTTTGTTGTCAGGCCAGGTGCAGTGGCTCACGCCTTTAATCCTTGCACTCTGGGAGGCTGAGACGGGAGGATTGCTTGAGCTCAGGAGTTCGAGAGCAGCCTGAGTAAGAGTGAGACCATGTCTCTACTAAGAATAGAAAGAAATTAGCTAAACAACTAAAAATAGAAAAAAAATTAGCCGGGCATGGTGGTGCATGCCTGTAGTCCCAGCTACTCGGGAGGGTGAGGCAGGAGGATCATTTGAGCCCAGGAGTTGGAGGTTGCTGTGAGCTAGGCTGATGCCATGGCACTCTAGCCCCGGTTCTCAACAGAATGAGACTCTGTCTCAAATAAAAAATAAATATTTTGTTGTCATTTCAACAATGTTTATGGGATCTTCATCAGGAGTAGATTCCATCTCAAGAAACCAATTTTTCTGCTTATCCATAAGAAACAACTCTTCATCCATTCAAATTTTAATCAGAGACTGTAGCAATTCAGTCACATCTCCAGGCTCCACTTTTCATTCTAGTTCTCTTACTATTTCCACCAAATCTGCTGTTACTGCCTCTGCCCAAGTCTTGAATCCCTCAAAGTCATCCTTGAAGTCACCAACTTCTTCCAAACCTCTGTTAATGTTGCTGTTTTGACCTCCATGAACTGTGAATGTTCTTAATGGCATCTAGAATAGTCAATTATTTACAGAAAGTTTTCAATTTACTTTTCCCATGTGCATTGAGAGGAATCACTATCTATGGCAGCTATAGCCTTAAAAAATGTATTTCATAAATAATAAGACTTGAAAGTTGAAATGACTTCTTCATTCATAGGGTACAGAATGGATGCCATGTTAGCAGGCATGAAAACAACATTCCTCTTGTACATCTCCATCAGAGCTCTTGGGTGATGAGGATCATTGTCAATGAGCAGTAAGATTTTGAAATAAATATTTTTCTGAGCTGTATGTCTCAGCAGTGGGCTTAAAATATTCAGTAAATCATGCCATAAACAGACGTGCCATCATCCAGGCTCTGTTGTTCCATTTATAGAACATAGGCAAAGTTGATTAAGCATAATTCTTAAAGAGTTTTTCAGAATGGTGAGTGTTGGCTTCAACTTAAAGTCACTGGCTGCATTAGCCCCTAAGAAGAAAGCCAACCTGTCCTTTGAAAGCTGAAGCCAAGCATTGACTTACCTTCTCTAACTTGAAAGTCCTAAATGGCTTCTTCTTCCAACAAAAGGCTGTTTCCTCTACATTGAAAATCTGTTGTTTAGTGCAGCCAGCTTTACGAATGATCTTAGCTGGACCTTCTGGATAACTTGCTGCAGCTTCTACACCAGCACTTGCTGATTTACCTTGTACTTTTATTTTATGGAGATGGCTTCTTTCCTTAAACCTCATAAACCAATCTCTGTTAGCTTCTAACTTTTGTTCTGCAGCTTCCTCATCTCAGCCTTCATAGAACTAAAGAGAGAGTCTTGCTCTGGATTAGGCTTTGCTTAAGGGAGTTTTGTAGCTGGTTTGATCTTCTGTCTAGACCAGTGGTCCCCGACCTTTTTTAGCACCAGGGACCAGTTTCATGGAAGACAAGTTTCCCACGGACTGGGCAGTGATGCAAGAGATGGGAAGCAGCTATATATACAGAAGAAGCTTCATTCACCTTGCTTGGGCTCACCTCCTGCTGTGTGCCCCCACCCCACCCTCCTAAATTTCAGGGAAGACAATTTTTCCATGGGCGGGTTACGGGGGACGGGTGCTCTGCCGGTGCTCTGCCAGATGGAGCTCTGCTGGTCAGCAGCCCATCAGGACTGGGGACTGCAAATCTAGACCACTCAAATTTTCTCCATATCAGCAATAAGGTTGTTTTGCTTTCTTACCATTTGTGTTTTCCCCGAATGGCACTTTTAATTTCCTTCCAGAATCTTTTCTTTGCATTCACAGCTTGGCTAACTGGTGCAAGAAGCCTAGCTCTTGGCCTGTCTTGGCTCTCAATATGCCTTCCTCGCTAAGCTTAATCATCTCTAGCTTGATTTAAAGTGAGAGATCTGTGATTCTTCCTTCCCCTTGAACGCATAGGGACCACCGTAGGGTTATTAATTGGCCCAGGGTTATTAATTCACTACTGTTGTGTCCCAGGAAAGGGAGAGAGATGAAGCAACAGCCCATCAGTGGGGCAGTTAGGACACACAGAACATTTATCCATTAAGTTCACTATCTGACCTGGGCAATTACAGTTACAGTAGTAACATCAAAGATCACTGATCGGAGGTCACCATAATAGATATAACAGTAATGAAAATATTTGAAATATTGAAATAATTTCCAAAATCTGACACAGAGACACAAAGTAAGCACATGCTTTTGGGAAAATGGCAGAGATAGGCCGGGCGCTGTGGCTCACGCCTGTAATCCTAGCTCTTGGGAGGCCGAGGCGGGCGGATTGCTCAAGGTCAGGAGTTCAAAACCAGCCTGAGCAAGAGCGAGACCCCGTCTCTACTATAAATAGAAAGAAATTAATTGGCCAATTGATATATATATAAAAAATTAGCCGGGCATGGTGGTGCATGCCTGTAGTCCCAGCTACCCGGGAGGCTGAGGCAGAAGGATCACTCGAGCCCAGGAGTTTGAGGTTGCTGTGAGCTAGGCTGACGCCACGGCACTCACTCTAGCCTGGGCAACAAAGCGAGACTCTGTCTCAAAAAAAAAAAAAAAAAAAAAAGGAAAAAAAAAAATGGCAGAGATAGGCATGCTCAAAGCAGGGTTGCCACAAACCTTCAATTTGTAAAAAACTTGATGTACATGAAGCACAATAAAGCAAAATGCAATAAAATGAGGTGTGCTTATGTATGCTATCGTTGACTGGGTGTTCTGTTACTTGTAGATGGACACACTGGTAGCTGACCAGGCCATCAGAGCTTACTTCATTCTGGGGTCCATGCTCCACCATCTGGTCTACCCTTACATCCTGAACCATCAACCAAAGACAGCCTTCACTAAAATTTATATTCTTCCCAGGACAGGAAAGTACTCTGTGTATATTAAGAATTGATAAATATTTGTTAAAATAAATGTAAAATATGGCCGGGCGCGGTGGCTCACGCCTGTAATCCTAGCACTCTGGGAGGCCAAGGCAGGCGGATTGCTCAAGGTCAGGAGTTCGAAACCAGCCTGAGCAAGAGCAAGACCTCGTCTCTACTATAAATAAAAAAGAAATTAATTGGCCAACTAATATACATAGAAAAAATTAGCCGGGCATGGTGACGCATGCCTGTAGTCCCAGCTACTAGGGAGGCTGAGGCAGGAGGATCACTTGAGCCCAGGAGTTTGAGGTTGCTGTGAACTAGGCTGATGCCACAGCACTCACTCTAGCCTGGGCAACAAAGTGAAACTCTGTCTCAAAAAAAAAAAAAAAAAAATGTAAAATATAATAAATCAAGGTGGAACTTTAACACTAGAAAACATATTTGGTAGATTTTGTTATTTAATGTTAAATACTTGCTTTTAAGTACAAGGGTCTATTTTTGTAAACAATAAGCATACACATAAGAGTTAATATCGAGGCCCAGAATGGTGACTGAGGCCTGTAATCCTAGCACTCTGGAAGGCCGAGGTGGGAGGATCACTTGAGTTCAGGAGTTCAAGACCAGCCTGAGCAAGAGTGAGACCCCATCTTTACTGTAAATAAAAAGAAATTAGCCAAACAACTAAAAAGAAAATAGAAAAAAGTTAGCCGGGCATGGTGGCACGTGCCTAGCCACCCACTTGGGAGGCTGAAGCAGGAGGATTGCCTTGAGCCCAGGGGTTTGAGTTTGCTGTGAGCTAGACTGACACCACAGCACTCTAGCCTGGGCAACACAGTGAGACTCTGTCTCAAAAAAGAAAAAAAACAAACAAAAACGAGTTAATATCGAATATTAGTACTATGGAGTGGCAAACTAGTATTAAAGATCATGTAATGATCTCTAGTCTATCACTGTCTTCCCTGACTTTCATATAACTAATTAATCAAGAAATATGTCATGATTTCATTTTATGTAAGTTCTTTTTTTTTTTTTACAAGAGTTCTAACAACTTCATTTTTTTTTTTTTTTTATGTAAGTTCTTATCAAAGAAGAACCGTGCCCTGATGCGATGTTTTCAGATGACCAGGGTAAGGGATTAAATTTATTTTAGTGAATATTGGGAAATATTCTTTCCCAAAGTTACTGGAGCTTGTCTTCCTGAAATCATCTATCTGCACTTGTCCTCGTGACATCAATAGAGAAATGAAATCACCTGAAAATTAAAGTGGTCGTCAGAGGTGTGCTGTGTGATAACTCAAAGCCACCGTACTCCAAGTGTCGTCCCCAAACCACCAGCAGCAGCAGCATCTGGGAACTTGTTTGGAAAGAAAATTCTCAGACCGCAGACATCTGTGTTTTTAACAAACCCTCTAGGAGACTGTGATAACAGTCTGTGATAACCCTGGAGAACCACTACGCCTGCTAAAGTAAAAATATCTGTGAAACTACTTTTTACAAGATTAACAACGATAGAAGGAAATAATTGAAGTTTCTGGAAAAAATCTAGAGGGAGAAATAGAGAAGAGATGATGAGAGAAGAGAGAAAGGATGGTCAGTTGATGAGGAACACTTTTTTATATGATTGATTCCCCACACTATCTTAACACAATTTTCCATAAAATCTCTAAAAGACATAACGAATTTGTTGTGAACGGCTCTCTTAAGAAATGTGAGTCATTTCTGCATGTGCGTGTGTGTATGTAGCAACTTCCCTAACTGGACATTGTTATCAACTTCATTTCTTGCGCTCAGGTTTTGATGCAACATCCTGATATTGTTTTTTTCTCCCTGCTCACCCATCAGATTCCACATTCTTCCTGGAAGTGGATTTCCTGTTATCTTTAGGGAATCTTTGCAGGAAAATATCCTTTTAAAAGCAGCTGCTGAGAGCCTTCTTCGAAACTTTTGTCATTCATTTAGAATTTTAACCTTCCACTTCCATAAAATTTTCACCCTTGCATGTATTTGTGAATCTTTCCGTCTAACCTGGGGGGACTGGGTGCTTTTTATCCATCTTTGTGTTCCCAATGACTAGTGACAGTGCCCGACCCATAGTAAATACTCAGTAGATGGTTGATGGATAAATTAACCACATTATCAGTAGATGTTAACCTTTCCAAGGTCTCAGCTTCTGCCCATCGACTCTCTACTGCATAGATTCCCTCTGCTCCTGGGTCCACTGTCAGCCCCACGCCACCCCCTTGCACTTTGCTTTCTCCTGAGGCTTGGCCAATAGGGAGCATGATTGGAAACTGGAGGAAGAGAGGAGTGAGGTCAGAGTATATATTCTCCTGCTGCCTCTGAGCTCCTTGTGTGGTCACCTTGAGTTGACTGTGCCCCTTGACTTAAGGTCACTGCTCCTGTCAAGGTGGCCTTCTGCATGCAGTTCGTCTTCCCCATTCTAGTAACTACTGCTTCTCCCACTGCTTTGGGAGAAGAGATGGTAACAGCGCCGCTGACACTAGCCAATTGGACTGCACTATCCTTTGTGGTTCCTCTACACCCCACCCACACCCACGCAAAGAGACCCATTATTAAACCGTCGTGAAATTATCCTAATCTAGGCCAGGCGTGGTGGCTCACGCCTGTAATCCTAGCACTCTGGGAGGCCGAGGCGGGAGGATCGCTCAAGGTCAGGAGTTCAAAGCCAGCCTGAGCAAGAGCGAGACCCCATCTCTACTAAAAATAGAAAGAAATTAACTGGACAACTAAAAATATATACAAAAAATTAGCCAGGCATGGTGATGCATGCCTGTAGTCCCAAGCTACTCAGGAGGCTGAGGCAGGAGGATTGCCTGAGCCCAAGAGTTTGATGTTGCTGTGAGCTAGGTTGACGCCATGGCACTCTAGCCTGGGCAACAGAGTGAGACTCTGTCTCAAAAAAAATAAAAAGAAATTATCCTAATCTAAATGTGTCATCTATTTACTTTTGGAACACTGACTCTTACAACTAAGAGATTAAAAAAATACATTGGAAAATCTGACATATTTTAAAATATTCGCCAACAACTGGGGTTGTTCTCAATGCATGCTGTTTTGACATAAATATTCTATCTTTAATCTTAAAATATTTGATAAGTATAATATTTTACACTTGGGGAGTTCTCAAATTCACCCCCTCCCTAGTATCCTGTGGAGGCAGTGCAGAAGGGCTCTAAGCTAATCTGTGTGTCTCTGTAAAATGATCTGGTAGAGCCAAGATTTCTGCAAATAACTTCATGCAAGCAAAGGATTTCAGAGAATGCACAAATATACATATAAAACACATTCCATTTGTTTTTCACAAGCACAATACAATTTTTTCCTGTGGGTATATCCTTGATTTATTACTTATGCCTTCTGATTTGGGGGTTATTTACATTTTGAACCCTTCTTTTCAGCAACAAAATCATCTGTGGATCTTTAAAAATATATTATGAAACCTTTAGTTTTGAAAAGGCCCCATCTGATGGCTCTGATTAGAAGTTTGGGTGAAGCCCCAGTACATATTATAGTGGTATGAGGTTAACATTAACTATTTTTATCTGTTTGACTTTTTTTAAATATCCTTTGTAAATGCAGCAGCACAGTCTAGGATTATAGATGATCCACATTCTTCTCTTTGCATCCAAGAGAAATGGCGAAGAAAACAGCCCTGGTGATCAGAGGCCTCCCTGTGCTTGTACTCCACGCTGCTTTGAGTGGGTTGCTCATGTTTCCGTCCCTTGCTATTCTACTTGTAAAATGGAAGCGTTGAACTAAATGACCTCTACAGCCCTTTCCAAATCTGGAGTTTTATATCCTGGGGTTATTACCGAAAAACAGAAATATTTCCTTCCAAAACTCAGTTTTCATGGCTACATACTAACTGAATATAACCCTAAGTGATTTTGCAGCCCCATACACACTATTTTCCAAGTAAAAAAAATTCAACTGTGCCTAAATTCTTCCTGCCCATAACCTCTGCTTCATTCTCTGCTGTTACCAAAGCTAACTGAAACATTTCTTATAATTATTGAAACAGCCTCCTTCCCAAATCTCAACCTCCAGCACTCCCTACTTCATGCTCTCTTTACGTAGAATGACCACGGCTGCCAGGACTGCCTTCTATGTGCCTTATCTTGTCTATGACACCCAGGTGCATTCTTTAAAGTCTTACGACCATGCTACAACTCATGATGATGGCTTCTGAAAGGAAAAAAATAAATAAAGAAAAGTAAAATTTAATTTATAAAAAATAAAAAAAGTCTTATGACCAAACTGCTTCTCTGAATCACTCTATGCTACTTCCTTTCTTTTGTGACTTAAATCTACAGAAGTCCCTCCTGGATCTATTCAATCCCAGTTCTCTTCAACAACTTTACCTTTCTCATTTTGAACTTGTGTGCTAAATACAGATGCAAAAACGCCATTTACGCTTAGTCCCTTTTACTGTTCCTTCTGCTTCCTCCATAAAGCCTCTCTGGGCTAGAAGACCAATAAACTCCTCCTCAACTTCACCTTCAACCACAGTATGACCTCAGCAACTTTTTCCTTGCTTGCACTTATTCATTCAACTAATATTTGCTGAGTACCTATTCAGTGCTAGTACTCGTACATTACCCAGAAATGCTTTCTGTCCTTTCAAACATGAATATTAAATCTTGTCCATTTCTTCACCATTTATCACTCAAGTGGATAAATATCTGCTTGTGCCGGTTTGCCTCAGGATAAAATCTACGTGAATAAGGAGCCACATGTACTCACTATAGTCTAGTTAGGGCGTTAACTGTCAAGATCACACTGCTTGTTCCTTGAGGGTGTTTCAAGCTTTGAGAACATTCCTTGCACAGGCCCAGCTACTCAGACTAGAGGACACTATAAAATATGTTAGGGACCGACCTTCCACAGCCCCACCGGACAGAAAAGCAGAGACATCGAGGATGTAATTACACAAGAGGAGGTTTATTTTCTGGCTAGCCAGGGTCCAAGCCCCAGAGCACCAACGCAGTGGTCACTCTTGCAGGCAAGGACCCCGACTGGGGTTGCAGCGTGCCTTTTATCCCTATGGTGCATACGCTATGCAGTGGCTGATCACGCGTGGATCATGCATTGACCTTTAACATGATTGGTTGGCTGGCAGCCCCACTATACAGGGGTCCGAACAATGCAAAGTTGGCGCAATCAAGCAAGCAAGCAACAGTTTCCATGGCAAGCAAGCAACAGTTTCCAGAAGCCGGATGTTAGTTCCGGCTTCACTGGGGTGTGGGCCTTGCAGGTGTGCAATGTCTCGACCCCGGCTTCACTGGGGTGTGGGCCTTGCAGGTATGCAATGTCTCGACCCCTCACAAATACTGTTCAGATCTCCCCTGTTGTGATGAAGGACTTAATTATTACCCTTCCTGGTGAGGGTGCTGCCTGTACACAGCCCCTAGCTGTCAGCCTCCTTCAGGTATCGACTCAGCTGAAAAGCAACCTTGTCCAAGGTCAAGTTCTCTTCAAGGATGGTCTGCATCCAGAGACTATTTTGGCAGAGGACTATACAGGTCCATCTCTTTCATCTCAACTCAGGACAGCTATGAAGAGTCATCTCCTCTTCAGAACTTTCTAGAAGGTTGACTGAAGCTTCTGCTGAGACTGCCTTAAAACAACTCATTCCTCAACCCAGCCCTGCTTTCCTTACCTTCTCTTCCACATTGATATAAAGAGCACTCTGTGAAATACCTGCTGCATGCTGATCTCTAGCTTAGAGACTTTTCCCCGGGGTGGGGTTGGGGAAGGGGGACTCAATCTGCAACACACACAGATTAGAAGTTTCCACCACTGGATGAGCATGCATACAGAGGGAGAACCGACCTACAGTGAACAAGATCTCAGTTTTCCACCTTAATTTTAGCTTTTTGAAGAAATGAAATGAGAAGATTACATGTTAAATAAACCGAGCAAATTGATTCAGCAAGGCACCTGTGCTATTTCAGTCGTGGTGAATCCTGTAAGGCCTATATTTCGTGACGAGGAATAAACATTTGTTGAGAAACTGTTAAGTGCTTGGTATTTTATCCATATTATTTCATTCAGTCTCTACAATTAACTCGAAAAAGACTAACATGCTCAAAGAGTTAAAGCAACTTGCCAAATATCACACTATTAAAACATAAGTTAGAAATAATAGGACTTGGATACTGCAAAGGATAAATGGAGGTAAGTTTTTCGTTCTTTTAAAAAAGCAAATATTTAATTTAAATTTCTCCTTTCTGCATGATTTTTTATTTTTTTTTTCTTTTTTTAGGTCAGAGTCTCACTCTGTTGCCCAGGCTAGAGTGCCGTGGCGTCAGCCTAGCTCACAGCAACCTCAAACTCCTGGGCTCAAGCAATCCTGCTGCCTCAGCCTCCCAAGTAGCTGGGACTACAGGCATGCGCCACCATGCCCGGCTAAGTTTTTTTTTTTTTTTTTTTGCAGATTGGATACATGAGAATCGGCTAAGTTTTTCTATATATTTTTAGTTGACCAATTGATTTCTTTCTATTTATAGTAGAGAAGGGTCCCCGCTCTTGCTCAGGCTGGTTTCAAACTCCTGACCTTGAGTGATCCTCCCTCCTCGGCCTTCCAGTGTACTAGGATTACAGGCGTGAGCCACCACACCGGCCTCTGCATGCCTTTTTAATGCAAGATTTTAAAAAGGTTTATACTCTCTGATTATATTACTGTTGCTAAGTTTGTCTCTTTCAAAGCCATGTTAGAAGCTCCCAGGAACTCTTGGTTAGACTTAGAGGAAAATAAACCCCCATTTCCCTTTGTCTTTTATGCACTCCATAAAACAAAACCTTCACAATCAACCATTATCACTTTCTGATGATGGCAATGCATTAATCTACCAAGAATATGCTAATATTTATATACACCAAGTAATTCCATGAAATACAAGGCTTTGGTCATTTAAAAAGAAAATAAAAGAAGGCATTAAGTCATCATTTTTCCTGGGTCAACATGGCACTTCTCAGGTTCATTTTGTCAAAGACTACCTCCAAAATAAGCTATTTAAACTCCTGTGAAGCCCTGTTTAATTTACGGCCCATAGAAACGTGCGTGTTAAGTATAATAGGCCGGGCGAGGTGGCTCACATCTGTAATCATAGCACTCTGGGAGGCTGAGGCGTGTGGATTGTTTGACCTCAGGAGTTCGAGACCAGCCTGTCTCTACTAAAAATAGAAAGAAATTAGCCAAATAACTAAAAAAAAAAATAGAAAAAATTAGCTGGGCATGGTGGCGCATGCCTGTAGTCCCAGCTACCTAGGAGGCAGGAAGCAGGAGGATCGCTTGAGCCCAGGAGTTGGAGGTTGCTGTGAGCTAGGCTGATGCCACGGCACTCTAGCCCAGGCGAGAGAGTGAGACTCTGTCTCAAAAAAAAGTATTACAGAATCTTGCCAAGAGCCTGCTTAACTGCGCTAAGTGACCTGAAGTTTTCTGGGCCTTTTATAAGACTTGAAATTTTCAGATTGGATTTATACATGTTTATTACATAATAGCCACAAAACTCAAAGTGAAAGGGACTAAAGAGACCTTTGGAGTGAAAGGCGCTTTCTCATGAAGACAGTTTAATAGCTTCGTGTGAAATAACAGCACGCTAGGAAAGATACTTTGGAGGGGTGTCTCACCCATAAAGCAGTGGATTTCCTGTGCGTCCCGAGTCTGTTGCCATTGACTCGTGACCACTGGACGGCGGCTCTTGCAATCCAGCAACCCTGGCTCTCTGTGATTACCCTGCGGCAAATTCACATTCAGCAAATTGTAAGAAGGGACAATAGGTCATTGTCTCATGAAAAAAAAAAATACTCTTTCCGTGGAGGAGTCTCTGTCCTAGTGATGTTTATGTCTTAAACAACTTTTAAGCACTTGTGGAGCAATCCATCTGCTCTACGTTTTTTTTCAACTTCCTGCCAGGCACTTTATCAGAGGAAATTAAATATGTGTCCTTGCAATATTTGTGTCCTGAGTAAACAAAGTTTGAGAAAAACTGTCAGAAATCATGAAATATCAATTTTCCCAATATTAGGGATGTTTATATTTTTCACACATTACTTTCAATTCTCCTAATAGTATTACTGACGTCAAAACTATAAATGGCCTTGATTGAAGTGACTATAAATGATGCATAGTGACAGCAACCATCTATGGGACACATACTATGGGCCAGTTACTAATTTATACGATTAGCACATATGTTATCTCAACAGCCCTAAAAGGAGGTTCAGAGAGGTTAAGTTAAAAGCAATACAATTAAGATTCAGTCCCATGCCTGCCTCACTCCGCACTGTGATTCTAATCATGCAACAGCACAGCCTTCCCAGAGTGAAGCTAGGAGGTGAGGGATGACCACTTTCCCCTCTCCCTTCCCCAGAAAATATTATTTATAATCCTCTCACAAGGCAAGAGAAGATGAGGATCTGGCTATAGTCATATTTTATCAGACAATGGCTTTAAGAGGAGAGCAATGAATCTGACTTCAGCCTGGCAAAAGTGGTGCACACATCAGGAATATTGCTTGTTTTCTTGTGATCTTATTTAATTATATATATATATATGTATATGCACATATATAAATTATATATAACATATATAAAGTATATACAAATATATTAAAAAGTATATAAAAATTCTGTAATAAAGAAACATAAGCACTTACAAGGAAGGTATAAAAATGTTTTCAATGGTAGAATTTGCATTTACTTAGGGCATTGTGTTGCCAAGGGCATTCATATTCTGTCCATAGTTGAAAGGTACATATTTTGACCCCATTTTACCAATGAGGAAGCTGAGGATAAAGTTAAGGCCCCGAAGCAAGGCCACACGGCTATTTATTAAAGCTCTTGTCTAAACTAAAGCACCCTTTCAAACTCTTGAATTGTCAACTGTCGCATTGTAATAACCTCACCATTTCCGTCTGATTTCCAACAGCTGTTTTTGTTATTGTTCTTCCTGTTGTGTTCATTTCCTGGTCCCCATTTACATAGAGATAATTTCAGACTAAATCTGCCTTTCGGCCAAGGTCAATTTGTCCTACTTTAATTCTCACCAAATGGCTTACCCAAAGGTACAAGGTTGATTCTCTGGTAGTGGCTCCCAAACTTTGTTGACACCAGAAATCATGGATAGATCTTAAAAACACAGCTCACATCCTGTTTCTACCCACAGAAACTCTGATTTAATTGGTATGAGCTGTGAACCGAGAATCCAGGTGGTTTAAAGCTCCCCAGATGATTCTAATGTGCGGTAAAATTTGGGGACTACCTTTCTACAGATTGTTTAGTCTTCTCTTGGGCTGAATCTCCAAGACTCCCAGCTCCTGCCTCAGACTATATTATTCACTCTCTCTGCTAATTCCAGTCATCTAAGGACCTCCAAGACCTTCCTTTTATTCTTTGAAGATGTTAGCAGTGGTCACTCCAGAACAATCACTGCCATACGTCTTGGTGATTTCCATATCCAGGTATTCAATCCTTTCAACATCTTTTCCTTTCAAATTCTTGCCTCCTCCTCTGAATTGTGATTGTCCTTCATGCTGCCTAAGTCACCTCTGGAAACATACCTCTGCATGTACCAATAATTGCACCACTCCCCAACCTCAAGTTCAAGCACACCTCTTTCCAGCTACTACACTCTATCTTTTTAGATCATTTGCTCTTGCCCCTACTCTAATAATTGCTCAACTTTGTTTGGACCTTCAATTGTTCTATCACCTCTCCACTGTCCCCTTCCCCAACTCATATCCTCACCTCCTTCTTATCCAGATTAGATTCTAGGATTCATTCCATATAATCACTCCTTTGCATACACTCTCAACTCCCTTGTCCATTTTCCCCTCCATAATAGTCCTCCAGCAAAACTCCAAACCTAGCTAAATACCACTCTGCATCCAGTTCTTATAGGCACCAAAGGAGGACAACAGAGCTGAAAAAAAAAAAAAAAATGCACTCAACCATGCTCACTGCGCTCACTTTTATGACCACTTAACCTCCAATGGGCCCTTAGTGCTGCTAGGCAGTTCTATTCATTTCCCTAATCTATTCACTTACCCACTTTCCTAGTTCCCCACTCTTGAGTTGATGACCTAGATTTTTATTATGCTGATAAATAAGAATCAATTTGGAGAGAGCATTCACATGGATCTAACACAAAACCTATTATGCCATCTTCATCTGAGCTCATGTGCTCAATCTCCCCCAATGCTGTGGTGAACCTCTGTGCTCTTACCTAAGACAACTGCTTACTTTCACTGGCACACTGGATTCTATCCCTCTCACTTCCTTAAGGTAATCCATCTCCCTCTAGAGACCATTTCTATTAGCATACAAACATACTGTAATAGCTCCTATTTAAAGAAAAACAAAATCCTGCCTTGGCCCTAAGTATCCCTCTAGCTACTGCCTCATTCCCCTAATTGTCTTTACTGGAAAACTTCTCTTAAGAGTTATTCATTGTCTCTATTTGTGCCACGGTTGCATTATTTCCCTGACTATCCTAGTTTTTTCTCCTAAACCCACTCTAATTAGGCTATTGTTCCTATAGCAAAGCAACTTTTTTCATGGTCCCAAATGACCAAATCCAAAGGTTAATTCTTTTTTTTTTTTTTTTCAAAGGTTAATTCTTAGTCCTCATCTTACTTGACCTTAGCGTGTGAGATAATTCACCTCCATTTTTTTTTTTTTGAGACAGAGTCTCGCTTTGTTGCCCAGGCTAGAGTGAGTGCCGTGGGGTCAGCCTAGCTCACAGCAACCTCAAACTCCTGGGCTCAAGTGATCCCACTACCTCAGCCTCCCGAGTAGCTGGGACTACAGGCATGCGCCATCATGCCTGGCTAATTTTTTCTATATATTTTTAGTTGGGCAATTAATTTCTTTCTATTTTTAGTAGAGACAGGGTCTTGGTCTTTCTCAGGCTGGTTTTGAACTCCTGACCTTGAGCAATCCGCCTGTCTCAGCCTCCCACAGTGCTAGGATTACAGGCGTGACCCACCGCGCCCGGCCAATTCACCTCCATTAACCTTCTTCGTTGGGCTTCCAGGACACCACATTCTCTTGCTTCCTTTCTGAACTTTCCAGTTCCACCTTCTCCTCTCTTTATTGGTTCTTTCTCCTCATCCTAAACATAAAATTTTGGAATCCTTGGACCTCTTCTTTTTCTTTCTTTCTATACTTATTCTCAGGTCATTTTAGCCAGTCTCATGGCTTATAATCTCTATACCAAAATAAATACTAAAATAATTCCCCAATTTTTTCTTTTCTTTTCTTTTCTTTTTTTTTTTTTTTGAGACAGAGTCTCACTCTGTTGCCCGGGCTAGAGTGAGTGCTGTGGCGTCAGCCTAGCTCACAGCAACCTCAAACTCCTGGGCTCAAGCAATCCTCCTGCCTCAGCCTCCTGAGTAGCTGGGACTACAGGCATGTGCCACCATGATCAGCTAATTTTTTCTATATATTTTTAGTTGACCAATTAATTTCTTTCTATTTTTAGTAGAGACGCGGTCTCACTCTTGCTCAGGCTGGTTTTGAACTCCTGACCTTGAGCCATCCACCCACCTGGGCCTCCCAGAGCGCTAGAATTACAGGCGTGAGCCACCATGCCTGGCCCTAAGTGAGCTTTTTGCTTCCACCACTAGTCCCGTACAGTTTTCCCTCCACCCACAACTGGAGGTTTCTCTTTAAAATATAAGAGCTATCCTGTCACTCTTCAACTCAGTACCCCTCAGAGATTTGCTGGCTCATTTAGAGTAAAGGCAAAGTCCCTACATGGATCTACCAGGCCCTCCACTGCTCACTCTTTTGCTGTCTAAGGTAGGACCTCTCACCATTCCCCACCCTGTCCCACACATTCCAGCCTCACTGGCCTCCTTGCTGCTCCTCAAATATGACAGACATATCCCCACTTCATTTGCATTTCTTGTTCCCTTTGTCTGGGTTCTTTTCTTCCAAATCTGTAAGTCTTTGTCCTAACTTTCTTCAGGTATATTTGGGTATTACCTTCTCAGAAAGCATTTCCCTGATCATTCCATATGAAAATGTACCCTGCTTTTTAAAAGTCACTTACTGTAAGTCAACCAATTTTTCTGCAAAAGGCCAGATAGTAAATATTTTAGGCTATGGGGAGGTGCAAAGGTCTTTGCCACAACTACTCAACTCTGTCATTGTAGTATAAAAACAGACATAGATAGTGTGCACATACACGAGCATGATTGTGTTCTAATAAAATGATATTTACTGGCCGGGCGCGGTGGCTCACGCCTGTAATCCTAGCACTCTGGGAGGCCAAGGTGGGTGGATCACTCAAGGTCAGGAGTTCGAGACCAGCCTGAGCAAGAGTGAGACCCCCGTCTCTACTAAAAATAGAAAGAAATTAGCTGGACAACTAAAAATATATAGAAAAAATTAGCTGGGCATGGAGACGAATGCCTGTAGTCCCAGCTACTTGGGAGGCTGAGGCAGGAGAATCACTTAAGCCCAGGAGTTTGGGGTTGCTGTGAGTGAGGCTGATGCCATGGCACACTAGCCTGAGCAACAGAGTGAGACTCTGTCTCAAAAAAAAAAAAAAAAAAAAAAATGATATTTACGCAAATAGTCAGTGAGCCCAATTTGGTTTGTGAGCCATGGTTGAAAGCCACTTGCATTGTATAGTACCTGTTTCTTTCCTAAACTTACTCTCTGGAATATAAATATTTGATGACAAAGATTTTTGTTATGTGATAAATGATCAATGAACAGATCTAGTAGATGGTCAATTACCATTTTTGAATAAATGTTAAGTGTTGCATAAATTTATTTCTCTTTTAGTCTCATTTCTATAATTGTTGCATTTCTTTCTGTGATATTCTGCATGAGTGGATCAGTACCAAATGATAATACTTTTCACTTTTCAAGAGGTAATTGTGTATGTTTGAGTGGAAATTTCAGCAGTTTCTACCATGGAAATGTATTGTTAAAGAAAGAAAAATCCAGCTAGTGGACATTGTTAGATTTTCTTTATAAAAAAATAAAATCAATCCTCTGCATGTTTTATGGTTAGGCACATTATTATATTACTTGGCATCTTTGAATTGCATTTTCTTTCAAAACAAAAATTGAATTGAATCTGGATCAAATTGCATGATAACTGTCTTTGTCCATTTTGTGTTGCTCTAACAGAATACCTGAGGCTGGGTAATTTACAAAGAGAAGAGGTATGTTTAGCTCACTGGGACTAAGCAGGAGGAGGAATCTCGCTTTATAACAACTAGCTGTGGAGGGAACTAATCCATTCTCTCAAGAGCGAGAACTCACTACCCGCTCCAAGCAATTCATGATGGATGCTATATGTCCAAACATCTCCCATTAGGCCAAACACCTCCACCATATTGGGGATCAAATTTCAACAGGCGGTTTGGTGGGGCAAACAAACCATACTGAAACCATAGCAATAACCTAACCTATGTTGAATGTTTTTAAATAAAGTAAAATTAAATATTTAAGATAGCAATCCATTTTCCCAAGGGAAGTTGTTTTCCCTCTAAGCAAACAAAATGGTCATTCCACAAACCATAGAAGACACGCACAAATATACATCATGCCTGGGAACCCACATGAATTCTTACACAGTTGTTTCCAGTGGAAGTCTGCTCCAAATACCATCAAAATCCCACTGCCACGAAACTCTAAATTTGTTAACTTGAAAATAAATGAAAATTGTTTGGCTCTCAGCTGCCCGTCTTACTGGCATTTGTCTACAGCAACTGGTTGTTTTCAGGATATGTTCAGGCTAAAGCATCAGTGTCTATAACTTATTTATTTTTCCACCCATATAAAGTTTTTTTGATTTTACAGTTTGTATTGAAATTAAAGCAAAATATTGTCTTCCTGAAGTTATGTGATCTCATCATTTAAATGTACCTCAATTACATTTTTTTTTTGCTTGAAACTCAGTATTCCACCAATTACCTATTAAAAGCATCACTCTAGTGCTGCTGAAATAAGTTGTTATGGGAAAATGTTAAGGTTTCTTCTTTTCCTAAATGTCATACAAACTGCAGGAATTTTTTAAAGACAACAATGAGCTCCCAAATCACAAAATGTTTCTGCCATCAATGCTTTGCTAGCATTTGCAGCCACCTTCATTTAGATATTTGTAATTTGTTACTAGATCATTATTCTGATAAGAACATAAAATTAAGAATTAAGAAAACAAGCATCCTTCTTAAAAACAGGGAGTCTTCTCTTCAAAATTGTTGATCGAAAGCCAAATAAATAAATAGAATTCTTCAAACTAATGAAATTTGTTTCTCATCTAAATATGCTGTTCCACAGGAACAGTTTTGGGAAAATAGGGCTATATTCCCTATCCTTACTCTGAACACAAATACCCTCTGTCTATACAGGTCTTCAATTATCACCTTGGACTTTTCTAAAAAATGAGAGTGCACTCAGTTTACAATGCAAGTTTCTTAAGGAAAATAAATGACCTTCATTCAGATGTTTATGAAACCAAACACAGACATCGTCATCTGAGAAAGCAGAATTTATGGGGAAAAAAAAAAGAGAGAAAAGATGGTTCTGGGATAGCTCAAATCCCAAAGGAAGAGAAAGACACAAATCACTTAGCAAGAATTCCCACCAGAAACAAGGACACATGCACTTGAGACTACAAAAAAACTGAATGGAACCCAAAAACAATACACAGATAAGGAGGTTTAGATGAGTGAAAACTATTTTTTGTTGTTTTTGTAATAGTCTTAAAAGTAGATTTTAGGACAATTTCCAGTGACAAATTTTAAAAACTCATTCCAATATGGAAGTTGTTGAAGATACTTACTTTAAAATTTTAATAAACGGGGCTCTGAAAGGGCCACCCATGTACTCAGGATTAAAATATTTCCTTGAGGGGGGAGAAGGGGCAAGGGCAATATATGTAACTTTAACATTTGTACCCCCATAATATGCTGAAAAAAATAAAAATAAATATTTCCTTGAGATTTACTGATGACAAAAAAACCCATGTCAGCGTTTTAAGGAAAGGTAGCTGTGAGAACTACTTTGGAGGGTCTCTTCTTCTTAAAGTGTTCTTTGTAGGGGTAAATCACCATCCATTGAACATCCTACTTCTTTTACCTTTGGATTAGGGCATAACCTAGCAGTTAGTTATCTTCCAGCATTGGAAGAATGTCCATTTGGGAAGATTATATTGAATGACATCAAGTTTTTTTGCGGTTGCATTAAGAATCTTAAGGTTTCATGCAATTTTATGCAAAATCCCAAACAGATATTTTTAACTCAACAAATAATCCTAAACTTCTGTAAGATGAAATGGGCAAGAAAAACCAACTCATTTTGGTAAAGAACAAAATAGTAATGTGAAGAATTTGTCTTTTTTTTTTTTTTTTTTGAGACAGAGTCTCATTCTGTTGCCTGGGCTAGAGTGCTATGGAGTCAGCCTAGCTCACAGCAACCTCAAACTCTTGGGCTCAAGCAATCCTGTTGCCTCAGCCTCCCGAGTAGCTGGGACTACAGGCATGCGCCACCATGCCCGACTAATTTTTTCTATATACTTTTAGTTGTCCAATTAATTTCTTTCTATTTTTTAGTAGAGATGGTGTCTCACTCTTGCTCAGGCTGGTTTCAAACTCCTGACCTCGAGCAATCCACCCGCCTCAGCCTCCCAGAGTGCTAGGATTACAGGCTTAGTAAGCCACCGCACCTGGCCAAGAATTTGTGTTATTAGATGTTAAGATTTACTATGAAGCTATACTAAAACTGTGAAATTAGAACAAAAATAAACAAATCAATCGAGTATAATGCCTATAGTTATATAAGAAACTAGTGTATGATACATGTACAAAAATATGTAATCAGAAATTAAAAATAGGTAATAAATAAGAAAATGTATAAGTATAAAAAGGAATTATTCCATAAATGATTGTAGGAAATTGATCAATTAATTGAAATGCAAAAAGCAAATAATTCCAAGTATATTATAAAGTTAAATATTAAAAATTCAAAGCAGAAAAATGAAAGCTTGAAGAAAATATAAATAAATATTTTCAATGCTTTATATGGAAAAGTTAAGCTTTAAGAAATGGAAAACTCACAAAGAAAAACATTCTTCTTTTTTTTTTTTTTTTGAGACAGAGTCTCACTCTGTTGCCCGGGCTAGAGTGCCGTGGCATCAGCCTAGCTCACAGCAACCTCAAACTCCTGGGCTCAAGTGATCCTTCTGCCTCAGCCTCCCGAGTAGCTGGGACTATAGGAATGCACCACCATGCCCGACTAATTTTACATATACATATATATATTTTTTTTTTTTTTAGTTGTCCAGTTAATTTCTTTCTAATTTTTTTTGTAGAGATGGGGTCTCACTCTTGCTCAGGCTAGTCTCGAACTCCTGAGCTCAAACAATCCTCCTGCCCCGGCCTCCCAGAGTGTTACAATTACAGGCAAGAGCCACCACGCCCAGCTGAAAAAACATTATTAAATTTAATTATTTGAAAGTACTAAAGAAAGGCCATTACCAAAATGAAAAGGTAAACACTAAAATGTAAAAATATTTTCAAATAAATGTGGATTTGGTAATGTCCTTAATAGGTAATGAGTTCTTATGAACCTGAGAGCAACACATCACATACAAATTTAATTGAAAAGAATCACAAATAGTTCACCAAAGAAAGAATTTAAGTCTACTAAACATATGAAATTGATAATCTTTCTCATAAACAAAGAATAAAATTAAAAATAATAAGACAACTTTTGCCTATAAAATTAAATATATATATATATATATATATATATATATATATATATATATATAACTCAATGACAATACATTGAGTTGCAAAATGGAGTGAAAAGAGTGCTATGATAGATTGTTGGAGTTATAAATTAGTAAAAGTTTTATGGAAGAAAGATATATAGATATCTATCAAAACAACTTTAATAATAAACTCAAAACTGAAACAACTTAAATGTCCAAAAACAGGTGAATAGCTAAAATAAATTATGATTAGTGAGATTATGCACTTAGATAAAATAATAATGAGTTATTTTTTAAAAAGTACCAAAACTATATATAATATGCTCTGAGTTTAATATCTCATACTCAAATATTTTAATAGACAAAAACAGAAAAAATAGACAAATATACTACTTGCAATTATTTGACCATTCAGAATTGCTCTCTTATGTTGGTATTTCTCAGAATACCGTGACAAAAAACCCATGGGGTTTTCTACAAGGGGTACATTTTGCTATTTTTAGAAATTATTATTTAAAGTAACATGTGTGCAGCTACCAGGCATATATCTGGACTTTGGTAGAATTATGAGATAGTCCCTGCCTTCAAGGAACTGACAGTTCCATTCACACAAGTGCATACATTAAAGAGAATTCAAATATAGATGACGGAGTACGTTCAAATGTCAACATAGGGAATCATTTATATTTTGGAATTCTGAGGCATTGTGGACTAGAGTAGTCAAAGAAGAGTTCCTGGGCTGGGTCTTAAACAGAGATAAGAATTTTTCTAATGAGAATAGATAAGTGATAAAGACAGGAGCTGATAGGACGCGACATGACACATCCAAGAGACAATGACAATACACCAAGCGCCTGGCAATAGATCACGTGTTCTCTATCCTTTCAATGGTGATTTGAAAGTTGAAAGGTACCAGGAAGACCAACATAAATGAACTACTGTACTAACACATCAAATAGAGCATTTTAAAACTTTCATTTTCTCACAGAGATTCTATAACACCTTGTCCCTTAGAGAAAAGATGCAAAACTCATTTTTAAAATAAGCAATGAGTTATTTAAATATACTAGCATTCTAAAACTTTTCCACAATTATAGATAAGCAACCAGTCTGGCATTATGACTACATCTGGACTCCTTAGAAACAAATGCAACTGCCCACTACTAAATAGTGGTTGTGGTGAGCAAGGCTTGTATATGTGTTATGCAGGCAAGACAAAACTTTCCCATGACCTAAAGAGACTCTGCAAAATGACCACAGATGGCTTATACCAGAAAAGCTGGAAAAATTATATGAAGTCCTGTGAAAAATCTTAGGTTGGGAAAAAATAAGAGGAAGCAAATAAATAAGAGGTCACCAGCAAGCTCCAAATGAAAGGAGGTCTCTCTGAATCAGCCTCTCTGTGATTTTAACATACAGACTTTCTAAATCACAAAGGTCTGGAGAGAAGATGAGAATCAAACTGAGTTCCAAACTCCCGCAGAGTTTTATTATCCCATTGTTACACACTAGAGAGATTTATGGAGCTTCTCCCATAAATGTTGGGAGTGTGCTACAGAAATGACTTGTTCTCCCTGAACCTTTTTATAAAGAAGTAAGGCAACATGCCAGGAAGACTATGAGTGAATGGTTGGTGACCAGAACACTAGCTGTCCTGATAATGATCTTAGGGAAGTGGCATATCATACTTAACCTCACAGGGTTTTCACTTCATTATCTGCAATATGAAGACGGTGTTTGAGAGCAGAGTAACACCAGCAGTCCTGAGCGAGCTGGGAAGATTGCTGCTCAGTAGCACTGTCCAAAATGTTCAAAAATAGAAAATGCCAGCTGACTCCATGAAAATTCCAGATAGTGTCACATACCCTATAGACCACAAGGGAAAAGCCTAATGATTCTGGGCTCAGAGATGCAAGAGACCTGGAAACTTCCTGGCTTGCCCCTCTCATCTGCCCCTCCCACCCTGACCTTAGCTTGCATGCAAATGTTAAGCTAACGTCAGGATTGAAGTAACTAAATGATATCTCTATGAGATATATAATATTTTACAGATAAAAAAAAAAACTGGAGGCATACAGAAATTGAGTCATTTGTCATAGATGATACAGCTAAGTGGCAGAGCTGCAAATTGAACACAGGGCCACCCACTCCAGCACTAAGCTCTTAAGCAGTTTGCTCTACCTCCTCCATGAGGAAGGGACTGGGATCTGGCTGGGTACAAGAATGGTTAAGCACTTTTCTAGTAAGCACTTGGAAAGATCTATCTAATATCACAAAAATGAAAAAATAAGTACACTAATTGCCCATCAGAAAGATAGCATGGAAATTGAGATGACCAAGAAACAACTTATTAGAAAATATGCATAGGCATACTTTACCATTGTCTTTAAATTTCACTGAGATGTTTTAAATAATCAAAGATTATCTAGATCCCCGAATAATTACCCAGATTATCAATGTTTGTTACTTTTATGCTAAATGTTGGTATGGAAACAATGATACAATTTTTCCCTCACCATTAATCAAAAAATAATGAATGACCTTCATGTAGAGGAAAGTTTTAAGAGGTAATGAATAAGTTTTAAGAGGTAATGATAGGCCAGGCATGGTGGCTCACGCCTATAATCCTAGCTCTCTGGGAGGCCGAGGTGGGTGGATCGTTTGAATTCAGGAGTTCAAAACCAACCTGAGCAAGAGCAAGACCCTGTCTCTACTATAAATAGAAAGAAATTAATTGGCCAACTAATATATATAGAAAAAATTAGCCGGGCATGGTGGCACATGCCTGTAGTCCTAGCTACTTGGGAGGCTGAGGCAGCAGGATCGCTTGAGCCCAGGAGTTTGAGGTTGTTGTGAGCTAGGCTGACGCCACGGCACTCACTCTAGCCTGGACAACAAAGCGAGACTCTGTCTCAAAAAAAAATTACAATAATAATAAAAAAAAAGAGAGATAATGATTAAGAGAGTCAACTATGGAGGTAGCTGGGTTAAATTCTGGTGCTAACACTTCCTGGCTATACAGCATGTTGTCTAGTCACTGTATTCAGAATGCAAAGGGTTTGACAATAAACTGGTAATAAATAATAAACTGGTAATAAAAGTTTATTGAATTTTTAGCACTTCATTTTTTTTCAGAAAGTGGAGACTGGTTCTCTCTCTCTCTTTCTTTGTCACACACACACAATCAAGACACTTCTGGAGAGAATGGTGTAGCATAACATTTCTGCTCTTTTCTTTCTTTCTTGGTAATTTGTGAGAATAGCTACTTCTAGGACAGTGACATTTGTAGAATGGCAACAAAAAATGCTATGTTATGTTATGAATATTTTAGCCATGGATTCAAAATAGGCCCGATGAGCACAAATAAGAAATTCGTATTTGGAGCCAAAAATAGCCAGTTTGTCTATTTTGATCACATTAAAGGAAGGGGTTCACTCTACTTGTGCCCCCTGGACTTATCTAATTGGATTGTCTTTGATTTGTATTTATTTTTCAGAAAGAAGCAAAAAAAAACTGAGGAATAGTTCGGACGGTATCTCGAACTACCTAAGACACACAAAGTTCCTTAGCTCAGCTTTAACGTCTATTTCTCAGAGCTTGTGGGCAAACAAAAAGCGTTGGCAACATTCAATGAAAAGTAAAAAATCATGCAAGAAGAAACTAAATGTTCTGAAACATCCATAACCACTAAAATAAATAATGTAATGCCATGAGTAACATGGAAGACAAGAAATGGGGAACATCTTCTCAAATCCAAGGAAGTGAAAAAGAGAGAAAAATAAAAAAAAATAAAATTAAAAAAAAAAATGGGGAACAAGGTGAAAAGTTCAATTTATTGGACCATGAATTGCCCTTAAGGTTTTTGACTGCCAACTTTAAATCACAATTTTATTTTTATTGTAAATCCAATTATAACTAGACTATCCAATTTCCCTTGAACAATACAGATTAAGAGGCTTTGGTTAACATCTTAGCTTTATTACTAGCAAGCTGGACAATTTAGCACAGATAATTTGACCTTCCTCAACCTTAGTTTCCTCGTGTTTAACTGAGACAGTTGAAATGGATAATTCCTGAAGTGCTTTTTGGTTTTAAAACACTATGAATTATCAGTTTAATGACAAAAAATGAAATCTAGAAGATAAACTGGGTTATAAATACTGAGTTAAGATTTTAATTCATTTAATTCATTGACTCAATAATAATGGTCAACATTTATTGAGGCAGACACTTTTCTAATACCTGATATGTATAAACTCTTCTAATCCTCCTAACATTTCTGTGAGATAAGCACTAACGTTATTCCAGTTTTATAACTGAGAAGACAAAAAGCACAGTAACTACAAAGCTAGAGGTCAAGCAATGTAGCTGAGATTCAAATCCAGGCAATCTGGTGCAGAATCCATGGGTATTATTAAGTCCTCTGCAATTCTGCTAGTGCAAATTTCAAAGTGCAGATCCAGAAGGAAAAAGACCCCACCCCTGGCCATCATGGCAGTTGGTAATGATTGCATTAGTGCATTCTGTTATATCTTCCTAGCAGTGATTATTCTGTTGGACAAAAGAATTTGGAAGACTAAAGGTTTCTTTTCCCCTCAGAGAACTATTACATATCTATAGCCCCTCTCACCTTTAAAATATTTTCCCTAGTTTTTAAATTACATAGTGTGATCGCTGAGATTTAAAAATAATGCTGGCTTATCAATATTTTATTATTTGTGCCAAGACTTGTAGGAATCAATGCTGTGTAAATACCTCAATCCTATAAAGAAATCATTAGCAGACACATTTGTTAAACATGAGTATTGGTGGCCGGGTGCGGTGGCTCACACCTGTAATCCTAGCATTCTGGGAGGCTGAGGCAGGCGGATCACTCAAGATCAGGATTTCGAAACCAGCAAGAGCGAGACCCCTGTATCAACTAAAAATATATAGAAAAAATTAGCTGGGCATGGTGGCACATGCCTGTAGTCCCAGCTACTCAGGAAGCTGAGGCAGGAGGATTGCTTGAGCCCAGGAGTTTGAGGTTGCTGTGAGCTAGGCTAATGCCACGGCACTCTAGCCTGGGCAACAGAGTGAGACTCTGTCTCAAAAATATATATACATGAGGATTGGTTTCTTAAAAATGTAATCGCTATTTGCTCTGGCCAGGGCTATCACAAAATATGGAATAGATGAAGGAGAAAAAAATTGTGCAAATGGTCATTTTCCATGGCTTTAAGTCCTGTGTGAGCATATGGGCATATGTATGTGTGTATAAATATGAGTTACTAGAAATAGTGGAAGTCTGGTAAAGTTATGGCCTATTACCAGTAATTCCTGAGGGGAAAAATACAACAGTAAAGGTCTGGGTGTGTATGTGTGTTGGTAAACTTGTATGTACTTACTAAGTCAAGTTCATAAGGTCTAATTCACACTAAGTCAAAAGCATGTGTTGAACTGGCACCAACTTACTCTGTAATGGCAAAAACACGGGCTTCTGCCATTCTGCCACAGGACCCAAGTCATATGAAAGAACAGGAGTGATGGGACTTCTCTGGAGAAAACCCCACCCGGAAATTGAAGAGCTGCCTAATCTGTTTCCCGCCTCCATTGTGGGGAATGATTCTGCAGCTGACGCATGCAGACTGTGAGTGGCAAGAATGAGGAAGCTTTGGAGGGGCTGAGAGGTAGTATGTGCCTTCATCCCACACTTCCCAAAAAGGGAAAAAGACATCTTCTACTGGAAAAAACATGTCAAAAGCACACAGTCAACCAAATCAATTAGGAAACATAAACCACAGTCATATTGTTCAATGACTGCAAAAATCACTGCACAAGAAATTAAGATAAAAAAGAAAACCTTAGCAATACTAAACCCAAATGACCTGCTTCCTCTTTTGACATTTTAGTAGGACAACACTATCCTTATCTTAATGAATGTATATAATATGTAGAGTTTGCACCTTATAACTATAAATAAAGGTTTGATATACTATCAATTGTTATTATTCATGATGCTTTCTCCTGGGTTATTTTCTTCTGCTCAACATTCCAAGAGGAGTAAGAATATTTGAGGGCTCAAAGTCATATTCTATATGACTCCATTTACATTATGTAAAAAAAAGGAAAAAGTGATCTATGCTATTAAAGTCAGAATAGGCTTGGAAGGGAGGGTAAGAAATGGAAGGGAGCACAGAAGAGGCTTCTAGAGTTTTTGTAATGTTTTGTCTCTTGATCTGGTTGCTAGTTATGTGGATTAATTTATTATGTGTTTAACTTATTAAACTGTCATGATAAATATATACTTTAAAGTTTATAAACTTAACCAGCCTGAGCAAGAGCGAGAACTCATCTCTACTAAAAATAGAAACAAATTAGGTGGACAACTCAAAAAATATATATAGAAGAAATTAGCCGGGCATGGTGGCACATGCCTGTAGTCCCAGCTACTCGGAGGCTGAGGCAGAAGGATCGCTTGAATCCAGGAGATTGAGGTTGCTGTGAGCTAGGCTGATGCCACAGCACTCTAGCCTGGGCAACAGAGTGAGACTCTGTCTCAAAAAGTAATAACAATAATAATAATTATTATTCTGAGACCGACAAGCCAGACAAAAGGAGTATATATAGTGGAATTCCACTTATATAAAAGACTAGAAATAATCTTATTTTCTGAAGTATTGACCTGAAGGAAAGCAGATCAATACTTGCCTGGGAATAAGAGAGATCGAGGCAGGACTGGAGGGATAGATTACAAAAGGGCATAAAGAAATTTAATGGAGCAAAAAGAATGTTCATTATCTTGATTTGTTTATGGTTTCCTGCACATATGCATATATTAAAACTTTATTAAATTGTAGCCTGTATTAGTTTTTTGTTTTTGGTTTTTTTTTGAGACAGAGTCTCACTCTGTTGCCCAGGCTAGAGTGCCGCGGCATCAGCCTAGCTCACAGCAACCTCAAACTCCTGGGCTCAAGTGATCCTCCTGCCTCAGCCTCTCAAGTAGCTGGGACTACAGGCATGCGCCACCATGCCTGGCTAATTTTTTCTCCATATATTTTTTTGTTATTTGGCTAATTTATTTCTATTTATAGTAGAGATAGGGTCTCGTTCTTGCTCAGGCTGGTCTGCAACTCCTGAGCTCAAACGATCCGCCCGCCTCGGCCTCCCAGAGTGCTAGGATTACAGGCGTGAGCCACCATACCCGGCCTGTATTAGTTTTCTATTGCTGCATAACAAATTAGCATAAACCTAGTGTCTTAAAATGACACAAATTTATTATGTCACCATTTCTGTGGGTCAGGAATACAAGTAAGGGTTAACTGGATCTTCTGCTCAGGATCTCACCAGGCTGAAATCAAGAGGTCAGCCAGGGCTGTGATCTCATCTGAGACTAGGGGTTTTGGAATCCAGTGACTGTGTCCCCGGATTCCTGCCGGCTGTCAGCTAGGGATTCTCTCAGTTCCTAGAGGCTGCCCTTGGGTCCTAGCTATGTAACTCTCTCACAACACAAGTTACCAGATCAAAGCCAGCAGGAGACTGTCTCTCCAGTGTGTTATGATGGATATTAACCTAATCATGGGAGTGACGATTCACTGTATTCACAGGTCCTGCCCATACTCAAGGGAGTTTGCTTGGGCTACCATAACAAAATACCATTAATTGGGTGGCTTAAAAAACAGAAATGTATTCTCTCACAGTTTTGGAGGCTGGGAAGTCCAAGATCAAGATGTCAACACAGTTGAGTTTCTTTTTTTTTTTTTGAGACAGAGTCTCGCTCTGTTGCCCGGGCTAGCGTGCTGTGGCGTCAGCCTAGCTCATAGCAACCTCAAACTCCTAGGCTCAAGCAATCCTCCTGCCTCAGCCTCCCGAGTAGCTGGGACTACAGGAATGCACCACCATGCCTGGCTGATTTTTTCTATATATTTTTAGTTGTCCAATTAATTTATTTCTATATTTAGTAGAGACGGAGTCTTACTCTTGCTCAGGCTGGTCTCGAACTCCTGACCTCGAGCAATCCACCTGCCTCGACCTCCCAGAGTGCTAGGATTACAGGCGTGAGCCACCATGCGTGGCCCATCAGTTGGTTTCTGATGAGGCCTTTCTTCCTGGCTTGGAGATGTCTGCCTTGTCTCTATGTCTCCACATAGCCTGTCCTCAGTGCATGCATGTGGGAGGAGAAAAAGAGATTTCTCTCCTTCCTATCTTCTTTTAAAGCCACTAATCCCATTATTAGGGCCCCGCCTTTATGACCTAATCTAATCCTAATCATTTCCCAAATGCCTCATCTCCAAATATCATCATATTTGGGAGGGGAGTTAGAGCTTCAATATATGAATTAGGAGGCACAAACATTTAGTCTATAACAGAGGGGATTATATAGGGTGTGTACTCCAAGGAGTGTAAACCTTCAGGCTATGATAGAATTCTGCCTACCACGTATCCTTTAAATTGATATCCACACATAATATCAATATGTAAAAAAAAAAAACCAAAATGGGCCGGGCGAGGTGGCTCACGTCTGTAATCCTAGCACTCTGGGAGGCCAAGGAGGGTGAATCACTCAAGGTCAAGAGTTCGAGCACAGCCTGAGCAAGAGCGAGACCCCATCTCTACTATAAATAGAAAGAGATTAATTGACCAACTAAAATTATACAGAAAAAACAAAAAATTAGCCGGGCATGGTGGTGCATGCCTGTAGTCCCAGCTACTCGGGAGGCTGAGGCAGAAGGATTGCTTGAGCCCAGGAGACTGAGGTTGCTGTGAGCTAGGCTGACGCCACGGCACTCTAGTCTAGGCAACACAGTGAGACTTTGCCTCAAACAAACAAATAAAATGACAAAAGGGAAAGAAAATCATATTATCACCAGACTTTTGGACAGTAATGTTTTATGCCAGAAAAAAAAAAGTAGAGTGTTAAAAATTTAACATATTTTTAAAAATATACATGAGCCATGGATTTTATGTCCAACAAAACTTACCTTTAAGTATAAAAGGAACAGATAAATTTTTATCAACATGCAAGAACTCAGGGAATATGTTTTCTATTTCCTTCATTAGGAAGATATTACAGGAATGTGCTTTGCACAACCAAAATGAGTAGACAATTATCAACATGAAGATTGATCCTGAGTATTAAATATATAGTTGTCCGTAGAACCCAGACTGAGTGAGGATTAAAGGATGAGAATACAGTATATAGTGGCTTAATATTTAAGCGAACTGGCGAAGTTATTTTTAAAATTGGGTAAAATGTATAGAACATACATAAAAAGTATTTTAAGAGTTCTCAGTAATTTTTAATGGTGGAGATTTCAGTACAGTGTTTTTAAGACTTGTATGTTTGTAACTTGGGGTATAGTAATAGAGTATTATGGGAAATTCTAATTTTATTATCTCCTGCTTCATGAGAACCAAGATTCATGATGTGGAACAAAGTAGTTACAGTCTAAGTAAAAAACAAACAAACAAAAAGCACACCCCCTACACACATACACACACCTCTATCCCTGAATTCTAGATGGAAATATATCAATATTATCTGATAAGTTATTTTATATGTATATATATATGCATATATGTGTATCCACTCATATCTATAGTCCCTACTTTTTCCACCCCTTCCACAAGAGTTCTTCTGGCTACATGGTCCTGACAAGACAATCACAACAGTCAACTGTACATAATTCCTTGTGAAGCACGGATGTCAGGCTCCTTTCCACCAAGCCCAGCCACCTCCTTTTCTCCACTTCCCTCAAGAATTGAGGATCAAGCTTTTCATCCCTCAGTAACACAGTCTCAGCTCCCCATTTCCTGTGGAGAAATTCTTGAGGGGGATAAAAGCACCTCCACACCTACCTAAAACAAATCGTATTTTGCAGGCCTTAGGCAGTTTAAATCTAAATTTCTGGGGGTAGGCTGGGCGTGGTGGCTCACGCCTGTAATCCTAGCACTCTGGGAGGCCGAGGAGGGCTGATTGCTCAAGGTCAGGAGTTCGAAATCAGCCTGAGTGAGACCCCTGTCTCTACTAAAAAAATCGAAAGAAACTAATTGACCAACTAAAAATATATATACAAAAAATTAAGCCGAGCGCGGTGGCTCACGCCTGTAATCCTAGCTCTTGGGAGGCTGAGGCGGGCGGATTGCTCAAGGTCAGGAGTTCGAAACCAGCCTGAGCAAGAGCGAGACCCATCTCTACTATAAATAGAAAGAAATTAATTGACCAACTAAAAATATATATAGAAACAATTAGCCGGGCATGGTGGCGCATGCCTGTAGTCCCAGCCACTCGGAAGGCTGAGGTAGGAGGATTGCTTGAGCCCAGGAGTTTGAGGTTGCTGTGAGCTAGGCTGATGCCAGGGCACTCACTCTAGCCTGGGCAACAAAGTGAGACTCTGTCTCAAAAAAAATTAAATAAATAAATAAATCTATCTATCTCTGGGGGTAGATGTCTAACCCCGCAGAGACAATGCTCAACCAGTACATACAATTCCTATTACTCAATAATACAGTCAGTATCTCAACCTGAACAAACAGTTGGTCCTCCAAATTTGTGGGTTCCACTTCCATAGATTTCATCAATCTCAGACTGAAAATATTCTGGGGAAAAAAAAAACAATAAAAATAGCAGTATAACAATAAAAGTAACACAAATTTTAAAAGTACAGTATGACAACTATTTGCATAGCAATTACATTAGGTATTAATGTAATTAATATTAGGTATTATAATACCTAATTAGGTATTATATTAGGTATTATAAGTATTATAATATTAGGTATTATAAGTAACCTAGAGATGATTTAAAGTATATGAGAGCATGGGACAGTGTTGCGTAAGATTACATGCAGATACTATGCAATTTTATATACGGAACTTGAGCGTCCTTGGATTTTGGTATCCAGGAGGGGTTCCTGAAACCAATCCCCCAAGGATACCGAGAAACAACTATAATGCATTTTGTTTCCTTCAGTAGATTTCAGAGCTTCTTTAAAAATAATGGGTATGTGGATTGATCATCCTACATTAGCATCAGGAAACTCCTGGGTGAAAGGGAAGATCTTCCACAAAGGCAAATTCCTGGGTTGCCACTGCAAGATAAAAAAATAATCACCACTCCCCAAAATGAAAAGTTCTCCGTCACCACATAAAAGTCGGGAAGCTTTTGAGCATTCAGCATTCTATAATAAGTCAACCCAAAGCTTTCACTGAACAAATGCAGTTTGATCACACAGGTTTGCCAAACTGGCGTGTGGTTTTTGAGTTCCTAATACCACAGATATCCCCCCCAAAAATTTTTAAACACAAGTTAGTCCTTCAGGGTGTCAAGATTCCATGGGAGCACTCTCTTCTATTTCAAAAATAAAGTTTATCCGAATAGTTTCTGCAGAGGAGAATAAAAAAAAAGAAAAAAAGAAGTATTAAATTTAAATAATAAAATAAAGAAAAATAAGTAAAATAAATAAAATAAAGTTTAACAGTATTTGAAAATAAAGTATCAATCAGGCAAGGCTGTAACTGTAGGAAGGTCTGTGAATGTTGCCCACCTTTAGAAATCTGTGCTATTTCAGAATGTCCAGGCTGTGAAGTGATTCACATAAACTCACAGAAATGTGTGACGGAAATTGAGGCTCTTTAGCAGAAATGGATCTGAGAGACTCCTTTAAGACATAGGCTTCAGCTGGGCACGGTGGCTCACGCTTGTCATCCTAGAACTCTGGGAGGCCAAGGCGGGCGGATCACTCAAAGTCAGGAGTTCGAACCCCGCCTGAACAAGAAGGAGACTCCATCTCTACTATAAAATAGAAGGAAATTAATTGGCCAATTAAAAATATATAGAAAAAATTAGCCAGGCATGGTGGCACATGCCTGTAGTCCCAGCTACTCAGGAGGCTGAGGCAGGAGGATTGTTTGAGCCCAGGAGTTTGAGGTTGCTGGGAGCTAGGCTGACATCACAGCACTCTAGCCCCGGCAATAGAGTGAGACTCTGTCTCAAAAAAAAAAAAAAAAAAAAAGATATAGGCTTTTAGAAACTTTCTGTATTATAGTATGCTCTTGTGTCCTTCCAGTCCTATAACAGAACATAACAGTGCATTTCAAACCACTGACTAATTACGTCATTTAATCTTCACTAAGCTATATTAATTAGTCGTGTTATTTCTATTCAATTAAGGAAAGAAGCTTAACTCTGTTAGCCCTGTTGGCTTCTACACCCTTCTTTCACTTCACAAATGTGGTCCAGTTCTGAGAGTGCACTGACTAGGAAGATGCCCATGGAGGTGTTTCAAAATGCTGTAAAAAGCATAAGTACTAAAAATTCTTTATCCCACTAACTTGTCATCAGGAAAATTCCAGGCCAAAGGGAGGCATGGAAGTGGATGTTCATAGAGTGAACTTCTGGGAGCAACAAATGGAGAGATAGAAATTTTCCTCTTTGTAATTTAAGCCAGAAGCAATCTACTTTTATCCTGGAGGTAGACTGAGAAAGAGAGAAAAAAATTCTCCTTCCTTGAGTACTGCATGCATGCCAGAGCATCATAGGCTTTATATGAATCCCCGTATATGCATTATTACCTCCATTTCATAAATGAGGATAAAAAACCATGCCCACATCCCTGTATCTGATTTCTGAGAATGCACAATCAAATCCAGACCTATCAATTATAATTATAATGTCTCTTTTCCTTTCCACGGTCTCTCACTGATCAAACCTGTGTTCCCTGGGCTGTAGCCACATCCTGGTTAGCTGCACCCCGAACGCTGTCCTTTTCAGCTGCAGCTAAAACCCAACCATCTAATCACTCCAAGCTATTGAAAAATGATCCAGATAATCCTCACTAACTAAAAATGCAAGGAACAACAACAAAAAAAAATCCATCCATTTCAAGATATTGTTCCCTGTCTCTTAGATTTTGTGTATAACTGTTTCATTTTAAAGCAGCCTCATCAAGCCAAATTGAAAGAAGTATGTATATCCAAGCAGCCTTTTTGTTCAGCCTAATTACAGGGTTTCTTTTTTTCTTTTCAATCTTTAGAAGGTTTTCATAGCTATTTTTTTTTTTTTTTTGAGACGGAGTCTCGCTTTGTTGCTCAGGCTAGAGTGAGTGCCATGGCATCAGCCTCGCTCACAGCAACCTCAAACTCCTGGGCTCAAGCGATCCTCCTGCCTCAGCCTCCCGAGTAGCTGAGACTACAGGCATGCGCTACCATACCCGGCTAATTTTTCTATATATATTAGTTGGCCAATTAATTTATTTCTATTTATAGTAGAGATGGGGTCTCAGTCTTGCTCAGGCTAGTTTCCAACTCCTGACCTTGAGCGATCCGCCCGCCTCGGCCTCTCAGAGTGCTAGGATTACAGGCGTGAGCCACCACACCTGGCCTCGTAGCTATTTTTAAGAAATTGAAACAAAAAAGTTAACAACAAAAAAAAATTTGTTTTCCAAGCTGAAACATGTGCTTGGGAATACAGAATAGTAGAAAAAGATAGCAGAACAAGAAAATCATTATTGCAAAAAATATCTAAAAAGGCAGATATGCCATATTAAGTCAAACTGAAGAAGGAAGGTAATGATTACGTGGAGTACAAACCCGGGTCATGTAAATCTGTGCTGTATGAGGGTCCATTGCACCTTTGGATGACCTCACTCTCTCACCCTAATGAGGTTAGGCCTGAGATGTGACCAGGGTTGCTTATGACAGGTGATTTTTGAAGTCACATATATATAACCTGCATCATAAACCCAAAAGACCTCTCTTGCTTTCTCTCCTCTCTATCTCTTTACACACACACGCACACGCACATGCAGACTTTTATATACATTTTTATATATACAACCCAAGATAGCCTTTCATTATGTACGAGAGGCATTTATTACTTAACGGCGTTCCAGCTCTCATGCAAGACCACAGTATTTCCTGTGCTTGCCTCCATGCACATTTTTCTACTTCTTTGCATGAGAGAGCTATGGTTCTACCATGCTGATCTGTCATAGGAAATAGAGTGAGAATTTTTAGCCATAATTTCTAACTTAGAGCCATTAGTTCATGTCTAGAATAATATTAAACAGAATGGTGATGAATAACAGCAGACAGGGAAGAAGAAATGAATAGCTAGGTTCTCACTGCCATCTGGTGGTGAAGATGCAAAAATACAGGCGATACACTCTGGGAGATCAAAATAGAATTAGTTTGGGAAATGCATTGTTTTGTAAAACGTCAAGAAAATGTTCAAATGTTTCATTCAAAAATGATTACCAGACGTTTTATGTTACTGATTTGACCCAGAGCAGTTGGAATAGTTGAGCTGCTTCAACTCACATGTTTTGTTCTCAGTATCCGAGAACATAGAGATGTTCCCTGTTTTCAGAACCAAGACCCATAGAAAAGATTTAACAACTGTTGCGTCCATTTCACCTCCTCATGGGACTCTACCCAAAATATATATCCCAGGAGAACTGAGAGTTGAACTCAATGCTACGTGTGGGGTGTAGCGTTCAAAAGGAACACTGCATCGCCTGTTGGCCTCTATTAGATTCTTAAGGTACATTTCCTGAGGAGTTGTCAACATCATTACATCGGGCAAACTTCAGGGTACCATTGTTTTGACAGAGCAGGCTTGCAAAGTGACTGATTATGACTGTACAGGGGGACTCCACAGTCCCTGCATACTGTCTAAGCTTCTCCTATCACCTAAACTTCTATCACAGACGAAGCGACACGATCTCCCATTATATAGCATGCCAAACACTGTATAGGAAATCAAACCTTCTTACATTGTGCACACGCAATCTGTTTGTGTCTGCCTTCCACGCTTTATGCTTTCTTTTCTTTCCACCTGTGTTGTTTACCGTACTCTCCTCTTCAACCATGCTGGTCCTTGCCAAACTTAAAAATTCACCACCTTGGCCGGGCGCAGTGGCTCACGCCTGTAATCCTAGCTCTCTGGGAGGCCGAGCCGGGCGGATCGTTTGAGTTCAGGAGTTCGAAACCAACCTGAGCAAGAGCGAGACCCCGTCTCTACTATAAATAGAAAAATTAATTGGCCAAATAATATATATAGAAAAAATTAGCCGGGCATGGTGGCGCATGCCTGTAGTCCCAGCTACTCGGGAGGCTGAGGCAGGAGGATTGCTTGAGCCCAGGAGTTTGAGGTTGCTGTGAGCTAGGCTGATGCCATGGCACTCACTCTAGCCTGGGCAACAAAGCGAGACTCTGTCTCAAAAAAAAAAAAAAAAATTCACCACCTGGAAAATGCCTCAAAAGATTATCTATACGGTATCATTTCAGGGCCCGCTTCCTATGTGTCAGGCACTGTTTTAAAGATTTTAGGCATGTATTATTATTTCCAAATCCTCACAAAAACCTTGGGAATTATTATCTCTATTTAAAAGTTAGCAAAACTTGGCTCAGAGCTGTGAATGACTTACCCAAGTCTACATGGGGAGTGAGTGGAGAAACCAAAGCAGGCTCAGTCTAACTTAAAGATTAAACTCGTTCCTTCCTTCCCCATCATATCAGGACTTTAGCACTCAAACACATGCACACAAGTGTACATGCAGCCTTGCATAACTGACACACTGAATGACACATTTGAATTTAATAACAGGACATATATCTATTCTTACATCACTTTTCTGTGCAACTGTATCCATTTCTCTCAAGAGGGTATGAGTGAGTTGGAATTAGAAATCATGCCTGACATTTCCTCTCAGCAACACCAGAGAGCCCACGGTAGCGAGTGGAGTGGTGTCTTGGTGAAGAGTGTGGATTCCAAAGTCGGAATGCATGTTTCCGCATGCCATCTCCACAGGACTGAAAAAAGCACTTGGTCTCAGACCTTCAGTTTGTAACTTTGAAAGTTGCTTATGTTGATAAGGCTTTTGGAAAATTTCGTGAGATAATCCATGGATAGAGCTTAATAACTAAGATCATGCCCGTTACATGCTAAGCATTGAAAAAAGGTTCGTTTCTATGATTTCTGTCTCTTTGATACACTGGCTATTCAATGCAGATTGTTGACTGTTTTCAGTGATACAGCCACACTTTCATGAAAGGAAAAGAAAAAACTCGTATTTATCTTCGGAATATTGAATGACTTTGAATGGTGACTCTAGAATAATGGAACAAGACTATCTGGCCAGGCACGGTGGCTCACGCCTATAATTCTAGCACTCTGGGAGGCCGAGGTGGGCAGATTGCTCGAGGTCAGGAGTTCAAAACCAGCCTGAGCAAGAGCGAGACCCCGTCTCTACTATAAATAGAAAGAAATTAATTGGCCAACTAATATATATAGAAAAAATTAGCCGGGCATGGTGGCGCATGCCTGTAGTCCCAGCTACTAGGGAGGCTGAGGCAGCAGGATTGCTTGAGCCCAGGAGTTTGAGGTTGCTGTGAGCTAGGCTGATGCCATGGCACTCACTCTAGCCTGGGCAACAAAGCGAGACTCTGTCTCAAAAAAAAAAAAAAAAAAAGAGACTATTTATATGGCCTGTAGAATCAATCATGTGAGAGATCTGGACAGACCATCTTTAGCTATTGGAAAAAGCAGTGGGCACCACGCTCCTGGGTTTCCTAACCTGGCAGTGGCCGCATGGAAAGTTCTAAATATGAAAATGACAGCCTTGTCGGCAAGCTCCTAGGGGCCTGCCAAAGACTGTCATGGTCCCTACCCATCTCTAGTAATCACAGCAACTACTTCTGCTCTTCTCAAATTTGGCATCTTTTATGACTTTTCCCTAACATACAAACACAAAAAGAAGAGCAGCACAAAAGCCACATAAGTCCCCGAAACCACATCCAGATGAAAATTCATACTTTCTTCTTTCTAGTTTTGGCAGGTCATTGAGAAGCAAAATAGCAACCACTGAGAGAGAATTCTTATATTTCTGGAAAAATAATTTTTAAATGTGATTTTTAAGGGAAAGAACATTTATCCCTCATCCTGGGGAATAAGAATTTTCCCCAACTACTGTTTAAAAGGGTGTTAATTTTATAAACATAGTACATATATACAGTAAGTCCTCACTTGACATCATTGATAGGTTCTTTAGAAACTACTGATTTAGGCAAAACAACATACAACAAAACCAGTTTTACTGTAGGCTAATTGATATAAACAAGAGTTAAGTTCTTAGGGCATATTTCTTCAAAATAGTCACGAAAAAAATCACCAAACTTCTAAAGACCCCAAATGCTTCTAATATTAAACACTGAAATAAATGTGGCCACACATACATTTAAAGAAGATCAGTAAAAACAAGTAAGACCATGATTTAGCCAATTTGTGATGAATCGGTGAGTGACAGCAGTCACAGTGGTGGTGGGTTAAATCAAGGAATAAGTGTTGGCAAAGCCAAAACTGTGCTCCATACAAAGGAAGGGGGGACCTCCTTCCTCCACGACGTTCAAAAACCAATTAATCACAAACACGGAGGGCTCGCTGAGCACTTTCACCCCACATCATTTACTGTCATGCATGTGTACGGTCACTGTAAACTTTATGAATTTTTATTTCCCAATAATTGGTATTCATTCATTCATTTTCCAACCGACTTATTTCAGTTCCAGGTGGCAGGTGGCCGGTCACCCAGTGCCTATCCTGGGACTGCTCAGGGCACCAGCTGGGAACCAGCGCTGGACAGGATGCCAGCTCGTGGCAGAAGCACATGCACACACACCCATACTCACGCTGGGGCCATGTGGACACGCTGGTGAACCTACCGGGCACGGATTTGGGATGTGGGAGGAAACTAGAGAGCATGGAGCAATCCCATGCAGACATGGGAAGACATGCAGAGAACATGCAAACCCCACATGGACAGTGGGCCCAGCTGGGAAACAATTTTTTTTTCTTATTAACATTACAAAAAATGACATTGATTGAGACAGTGTCATTCAAGGACCTGCTGTGTGTGTGTGTATGTGTATGTGTGTCGGTGCATCTCCAAAGCTGATATCATTTCTTAAGCCACTGTCCCACTGCCATGGGCACTGATGTCCTAAGAATCCCACCCCTGTTACTACCATGACAAAGGTCACATACCGTAAGAATGGCCTTTGAGGTCAGAAAACAATACGATGTCCTTTAACCTTTAATGTAGCAATCATTTAGGAATCAATCCCACAGAAACAATAGCAAACATGAAAAATATACCTGCTTAATGCTCTTCATTACAGCATTATTTATAATATCAAAGACGAGAAACAACTCAAATGTCCATCAAGAGGGGATATTTGATTAAATAATATATCTGGAAAACTGTACACACTGGAATACTCTGAAGATGTAAAAAAGGAATGAGAAATATCTCCATGAATTTCTACGGATTATGCAGAATATAAATATTATTGAGTAAGAATAATTGGAGCAGTGAAAAACTTGGATGATATGCTATCATCATTTAAAAACAGGAAACGTGGATACTTAAATTCAAAAATTAATGGAAGAGTAAATTGCAAAATATTTTAAATATTTAGTAACAGTCTAAGAGGGAATATAGAGTGGAAGGAACAGGGATAGACACTAGTCTTCTTTAAATATAGCTTATTTTCTAAATTTGAATTGGGAATCATGTGAATATTTTAATTTAAATATTTTATACATACATGAAATATTTCCATGTTAGTTATATGGATAGATACAAGTAATTTTAAAACACAGTAATCTTTTCTGCACACCCTTAATAATATATAATCTAAAGACAAAAAAAAAACCTTTGAAAACGTGCTTTAACTGATTTCTCTAATTTTTATTGGTGGATGGTAGTGATGATGTTGTCATTCTGAGACTGTAGAGTGTGTCATATAGGATAAAGTAAACAAGTATGTGTGTATAATTGACAAACAGGAATTTCATCATGGAAGAAGGGAATACAAACATAAGGTTAATTAAATACAATTAAATTTCTATCTGCCTGAATATTAATTGACAACATCAGTGTAAACTCATGATGTATTTCATCTGAAAAAATATTATTTAGAGGATTTCTTAATTCTGTCTTCTGAAAGGGTCTAGAAATAATGACCAGACCAGTAGCAATGAGTGCCCTTAGTGTCAGGATTATGATCTCTAAATATTATGTTCCACTACAAGGAACCTGGGCTTCCTAGAGAAATGGCTCATTTCAGATCTGTAGTGAGAAATTTACAAAATTAACTATCTTGTTGAGTCAGAGAGCAAGAAAGACTGCCAAGATGGTTTATAAGGTTTATAATAATATTCAATAATATTCAAACAAACAAGCAAACTCATTGGCCATCTTTGGAGGATGATAAGGAACAAGGTCATTATTTTGAAAACTAAATAATTAGGGAAAGAATCAAACTTTATTCTGTATTTTCTATATAAATTGTACTTTAGGGTAACTAGATGGTTAAAGAGGAAAGTTTTCTCTATATAGAAATATTCCAGCTAATAAAATAAAAAGTAATGATAAAATATTCTCATATCATTCTTTTGGAAATTCTAATGAATTAATAAATTTATAAAATGATTATTAAGGGCTTCTAAAAATCACAAAAAAAGAAAACCAACTAGGCAGTATGTGGCTGTCTGTAGAAGTGCACAAAATATATTAAGTATTCCTGCCAAAAGGAAATTCAAATCTCATTAAGACTCTAAATCTAACTACCAAATTATTGAAATTATAGAAATATATAAAATGATAACACAGAGATGTAATCAACAAAATCCAGTTCCTTCAACAGATACATTACAAAATTAGGAAAAAATGGGATGGAGAGGCCCTGCCTATAGATTAAAAAGTATTTGAGAGACATATTAACCAATTGCAATATATGAAGCTTATTTTGAATGTGATTCAAAACTAAAACGAACTAAAAATAAATGATGAGGCCAGTGGGAAAAAAATTGAACACTGACAGAATACTTGATGATATTAAGAAATTATTGTTAATATTTTTAAAATATTAATGGTGAGTGTAACATTAATATTGAGAGTAACGGTTGGGCGTGATGGCTCACACCTGTAATCCCAGCACTTCAGGAGACTGAGGTGGGAGGATTGCTTGAGGCCAGAATTTCGAGACCAGGCTGGACAACATAGTGAGACTCTGTCTCTATAAAAAATTTAAAGGCCGGGCGAGGTGGCTCACACCTATAATCCTAGCACTTTGGGAGGCCGAGGCGGGGGGGGGATTGCTCAAGGTCAGGAGTTGGAAACCAGCCTGAGCGAGACCCCGTCTCTACCAAAAATAGAAATAAATTAATTGACCAACTAAAAATATATATACAAAAAATTAGCTGGGCATGGTGGTGCATGCCTGTAGTCCCAGCTACTCGGGAGGCTGAGGCAGTAGGATCGCTGAGCCCCGGAGATTGAGGTTGCTGTGAGCCAGGCTGATGCCATGGCACTCACTCTAGCCTGGGCAACAAAGTGAGATTCTGTCTCAAAAAAAAAAAAAAAAAAAAAAAAAAAAAAATTTAAAAATTAGCCAGGTGTGGTGGCACTCACCTGTAGTCCCAGCTACTTGGGAGACTTGAGCCCAGAAGTTGGAGGTTGCAGTGAGCTGTGATTGTAGCAGTGTACTCTAGTCTGAGTGAAAGAGTGAGACTCTGTCTCAAAACCAAACAACAAACAGATAAACAAAAACACTGGGTGTGATAATGGTATTGTGGCTATGTTAAGAATTCCTATCTTTCAGTAATAGTGAAATATTTACAAATGTAATTGTGTCTGCATTTTGTTAAAAAATGGCCCGGTATGAGGGAGGAGAGTAAGTAAAGGTAGAAAGAAAAAAGGTAATTGTTTGAGACTGGTGGTGAGAATATGGAAAAATCATTATACAATTCTATTTTTGTATATGTTTGAAATTTTCCATAATAAAAAGGAAAAATTAAATCAGAATATTTACTATTGGCCTATCAAGTCTGTATAACCTCCCCACCTAACCGTCCCCACCTCCCAGTCTCATCTCATCACTCTGTCCTTGCTCATTTGTACCAGCGACTCTGTCCTTTCTTTGCTGTGACCATGCCAAGCTCTTTGTCCACAGAGAATGGAACAGAAGAAATATTTGAAAAGATAATGGCAAAGGATTTTCCAAAAATTATGAAAGAATCAAGCAAAGACACAAGAAGTGAAAGGAAGCAGTAATTTTATCTGTTCATCTTTTTTTCAAATTGTAATATTCTTAGCCTGTTACAAGCACTCTATTCTATGGAGATCTTGCAGCCCAAAGCCTAAATCTATCTAATATATTTGATCACCCAGGTGGGAATCAACTGGGAAAATCTCAGTCCCATCCTGACTGGTTTTTGCATTCTGCCCCCAAAACACCAGCAAGAGCAAGGCTCAGATCTGTGGGTTTTAGCAAATGTAGCTTCTATGATGCCTTGAGAGCTAAGATACAGCAGGATAGTAGGGAAACAATAGCTCTTTCTCATTTCATTTTTTGTGGAAATAAGAATGAACTGGAATGCAGTCAACAAAATTTTAGAAGTCTTCTGAAGGCACTATCATCCCCAGTGGTTTTTACTGCAAGGCAGCTGGTCTGAGAAAGACTGAAGTGGGGAAGGCTGGGAGAGATTGAAAAGTGGGGGTATCTGTGATACTTAAGGGCGAATAAGCAAGAATGCTTAAGTTAAACCACACAAAAAAAAGAGGGACTAGAGAAGAGAATGACTACACACTAGGAAGGTTGATTCTCCCCAAGGGTTCATTTATAGGAACACAAAATAAATTCTACTTTTGTGTTGAAGGCCAGCTGTAGAAATCTGGTTTTAAAATAAACAGGATAAGACAAAGGGTACATTGCAACAGAAACATAGATGAACGCAGATAGTTATATAATTTTGCAGCAGTTCCACCCAACTTGGCAAGAGCCAACAGTTCCAAAATCCAAGAATAGCTGCACATGTGATCTTTGACTGATTGGGAAGAGGAATGTACCTGGCATGGTGAAGAGAGAGCATTCATTAAAAAAAAAATGAGCAAGGAAATCATTTCCTCTGCTAGAATTAGGTCAGAGAACCTGAGTGAAGAGATCTGGGGACATAGATCCATGATGATCACCATTTTGCTGCTTCTTAAAAGGCAGAGGGCTATTAACACCGTCCGTCTCATTTATTCAAACAAACACATTCTTTGGACACATACTGTTTGCCAAGCCCTGCACTAGACACAGAGAACACACAGCTGAACAAAACAGGAATGGTTTCTGAAGATAGATAGAGCGTCAGTTCGAAACCAGCCTGGGCAAGCAAGACCCTCGTCTCTACTAAAAATAGAAAGAGATTAATTGGCCAACCAAAAATATATAGAAAAAATTAGCCGGGCATGGTGACGCATGCCTGTAGTCCCAGCTACTCGGGAGGCTGAGGCAGGAGGATCGCTTGAGCCCAGGAGTTTGAGGTTGCTGTGAGCCAGGCTGATGCCACGGCACTCATTCTAGCCTGGACAACAGAGTGAGACTCTGTCTCAAAAAAAAAAAAAATGAACAAATAAAATTATATTAAAAAAAAAGAATGAAGTCAAAATAAAAAAGAAGAAAAGAAGAAAAGAATCGTAAAAATAATAATTCATGAATAGAAATAAATAATATAAAATATAAATAAAATAAATATAAAGCTTTATAATAAAAAATATATTTAAAAAATTCTAATCTTAATTTTACTCTAGGTAACATTGCTTTCCAAAATTTTCTGAATCTCTGATTATTATTTTAGTATAAGGAGCCAATCTGTAAGGGAGAACAGATAAATTTCAGTAAAGATATTTCCCTGAAAGTCAACTCAAGAAATAACTGCTTCATTTTAAAAATGAATTTTAAATATTGTTTTCCCCATTTCACAACTCACCATAGCTCTACATATCTATCAAGATTCACGGTTGTAGGTCTTGTTATATAATTGAACAGGAAACACTAACGAACTGAGGATTAATCATTTCCAATATTCCCTGGAAAGTCAAGTATGTCTCTGTATGAAATCAATGTGAAAAAATAATTGGAAATATTCAGACTGTTAATGCAATTAATTCTTTCAGGAATATAAAAAAAAATGAAGAGTCTTTAGTAAAGCAATATCACCAGTTTATCTGTACCATGATTATTTTGCAGTTTTCCAATCATAGGCTATGTTTATCAGAGAGATTTTAAAGGCAAATAAATGATCTTGTAATTTACAAAGGGCCTTTCCATATATGATCTAACTTATTCCCACAACAACTCTGTGAGGTACTCCTTGCTATCATCCCATTTTACAGATGAAAAAGATAGTTATTTCAAAAATATCCACCAAATGTCAATGACAAAATAACTTTACAAAAATTGGACAATCAAAAAATCAATAAAGAGGCCAGGCGAGGTGGCTCACGCCTGTAATCCTAGCTCTCTGGGAGGCCAAGGCGGGTGGATTGCTCGAGGTCAGGAGTTCGAAACCAGCCTGAGCAAGAGCAAGACCCCGTCTCTACTATAAATAGAAAGAAATTAATTGGCCAACTAATATATATAGAGGAAAAAATTAGCCGAGCATGGTGGCGCATGCCTGTAGTCCCAGCTACTCAGGAGGCTGAGGCAGAAGGATTGCTTGAGCCCAGGAGTTTGAGGTTGCTGTGAGCGAGGCTGACGCCACGGCACTCACTCTAGCCTGGGCAACAAAGCTGAGACTCTGTCTAAAAAAAAAAAAAAAAATCAATAAAGATAAAATATAATTTCTTTCTGAGAAAAGCATTACCAAGAGTAAATTGTCACTTGCATACTGCATTCGATGGTAGACCCCCAACTTACTATTATATTTTTAGCTTTTCACCATCTCTTCCTACATACCTTTCCACCCATAAATTCAAATCAGACCTTCCTCATGAGCAATCTGTTTGCTAAATCACTGCAAAATTTTCTAAATCTTATCTTCAATACTCAAGCCATTTCCTCTCTCAAAATACCCATGTTTATTATCTTCCGCAAGGTGGTTTCTATTGATGAAGTTAAAGACTAACTTTTTTTTCAATATCTACAGACTGGTGATGCTAATTTTCACAACCAATCTACCCTACCCCATCCATCCACAGATGAGGCTAGCCTGTTATCACCAGCCATTGTCACAGCCCTGTATTGCCTTAAATAGATGATCGTAAAAGTTATCTTTTTAGAACAATTCTGCTCTTTGAACTCTTCTTGGGTTTGGACCCAAGTTATGAACTTTAAAATGAGGGAGATAATGATGAAGACAAAGATTTCTAAATAAAAATAATAAGAATACCTGGTCAGATATTTAAAGATACTTTGTACCCAGAGTTGATGACCAAGCATAATCAGCCTGGCCAAATAGTCCTGAGATTCCCAGAATATATCTGGGAGCAGAATCTCTTAGGCAACTCTTAGCTAACTAATTGGTAACTATTAAAGCAGAGATTTTAGTTCCTGAAAGCACAAATGCTCTGACACTTTATCGTTGCTTTGTGCCTTTGTCTGCTCTTAGCTCTGGGCCTTTTTGTGCCTGTACCTGCTTCAGACAAACCTTCACAAATTTTTGTGCCTCTGATCAGCTGAGGTTTGGATAGACAATATCTATCTGCGAGATTTAGATTGCGCAAACTGAGAAGAACCTGAATGCAACTCCTCCACAAAAGTGAAACCAAAGGGCTTAAAGGATATTCACACTGTTTATAGAGTAGACATAACCCTTGTTGAAATTGAGAAGGCCATACACAAGGACACCAATAAACATCGTTAATACCTATACCCTGTACTTTCAGGCTTTGTTTATTTGTGGTTTTTTTTGTTTGTTTTTTTTTTTTTGCGTCAGAGTCTCACTTTGTTGCCCAGGCTAGAGTGAGTGCCGTGGCGTCAGCCTAGTTCACAGCAACCTCAATCTCCTGGGCTCAGCGATCCTACTGCCTCAGCCTCCTGAGTAGCTGGGACTACAGGCATGCGCCACCATGCCCGGCTAATTTTTTGTATATATATTTTTAGTTGGTCAATTAATTTCTTTCTATTTTTGGTAGAGACGGGGTCTCGCTCAGGCTGGTTTCGAACTTCTGACCTTGAGCAATCCCCCCGCCTCGGCCTCCCAAAGTGCTAGGATTACAGGCGTGAGCCACCGGGCCAGGCCTGTTTATTTGTTTTTTGTCATTGAGATTGGGGAGGGAGCTAGGAGTTGGTGTTTAAAGATATCACCTAATTATTTATTTATTGTTTTATATACACAGAGAACATAAAACACAATTTTCCCTCATGTTGGAAGTTGGGTGCTCTCAGGAGATGGTGGGAAAGAGTCTTCTTTTGCTCTGAGCAAATGTTTCCTATGTTAGCTGCCTGGGTTTGTGGCTCCTAAAAAAGATGTCAACAATAAGTTCTTTTAAAAGTGCTAGCAACAGGTTTCTTGCACATCACCACTGTGTCATTGCTATGTCTTCAGTGATTTCTTTCTGGGGCTCCCCAGTCAAATCTCCCTTTTATGGCTACACATTGGCCTTTCAAGAGCTATACAAAAAAAATAAAAAATAAAAACAACTACCACCACCCAAGGGATGTGGATTAATATCCCAAATACCTTCCTCAAGAAAGAAGCCGATTTAGGCCGGTCACAGTGGCTCATGCCTATAGTCCTAGCATTCTGGGAGAATCACTTGATGTCAGGACTTTGAGACCAGCCTGAGCAAGAGCGAGACCCCCATCTCTACAAAAAATACTATGGAAAAATTAGCCAGGTGTGTGGCACATGCCTGTAGTCACAGCCACTCAGAAAGCTGAGGCAGGAGGATCGCTTGAGCCCAGGAATTCAAGGTCGTGGTGAGCTGTGATCACGCCACTGCACTCTAGCTGGGGCAACAGAGAGAGACTCCAACAACAACAAAAAATCTCATTTAAGTCTCCAAATCATTGTTTTTATATTAACTGTCCTAGTTTCTATGAGCAACTCTAATTTATTAAATGCATACTGTGTACTAGTCTTTTACATTTAGTAGCTCGAATCTTCAGAAATTTGTAGATGAGTTAACTGAAGTTTAAAAGGATTAAGCAATTTATCTAAAATAAGAAAGCTAGAGGACAGGGGAGGTGGCTCACGCCTGTAATCCTAGCACTCTGGGAGGCCGAGGCGGGCGGATTCCTCGAGGTCAGGAGTTCGAAACCAGCCTGAGCAAGAGTGAGACCCGTCTCTACTATAAATAGAAAGAAATTAATTGGCCATCTGATATATAGAAAAAATTAGCCGAGCATGGTGGTGCATGCCTGTAGTCCCAGCTACTGGGGAGGTTGAGGCAGCAGGATTGCTTGAGCCTAGGAGTTTGAGGTTGCTGTGAGCTAGGCTGACGCCATGGCACTCACGCTAGCCTGGGCAACAAAGCAAGACTCTGTCTCAAAAAAAAAAAAAAAAAAGTATAAAAAGTAATAATAAGGAAGTCATAAATTAACATAAAAAATAAGATTATTCAGCACTAGTGCTTTGTTTTCCTGTCACCTTGGCCTCTAGTCATGATTGCTTTCCTAGGAAGGACAAAAGTGAATGAGGTCAGAATGAAATACAGAAAATGTAGGGAATGCTAATTTAACATGTGGGCAGTATTTCTAGAAAATCTCCAGTAGGTGGCAGTGTTTATGCACATCACTGAAAATCAGCTTCACTGCAGTTATTGCCACAAAATGTCATTGGGTCTCAAAGTCTTTCAACTTTGGCCCACACTTGTATTTCCATTGTTCTTGGAAAGATTCTGGAGCTAAAGTGTTAACCATTTCCTTATAAGTGTTTAATTTGCCGTTTACTGTTTGACTTATTTATAGGGAATATTGGTTTTAATAAATTACAGTAAACTTGGTTAATCTTAATTTGGGAGTTCTGTGTAAGGTCCTTAAAGTTGTTCCAAATACCAATTTCTGCCCTGGGATTTTGTGGGCTAAGCTACAGAGAGGTATTTAAATGGCTATTATTTCATATTGGGTCTTAAATATCTAGGCAATATGTGAAATACAGGGTGAGGCTCTTTTGACATTGCACAGGAATTGTTCAAAATGCTTGGTCTAGAAACAAACATAACTGTTTGCCACATTTTGCTAACAGTGAAGGCCTTTTACAAACTGTTCCACGTTCATCATTTCTTTTTCTAGCTCTGCATCATTCACCCCTCCATCCAGCCTAACCATAGAACTTCTGTGATCATCACTGTGGTTTTCACCTCTGTACTTTTCACTCATTCTCCCAATTAAAAAAATGTCTTGGCCGGGCGAGGTGGCTCACGCCTGTAATCCTAGCTCTCTGGGAGGCCGAGGCGGGCCAATTGCTCGAGGTCAGGAGTTCGAAACCAGCCTGAGCAAGAGCGAGACCCTGTCTCTACTATAAATAGAAAGAAATTAATTGGCCAACTAATATATATAGAAAAAATTAGCCAGGCATGGTGGCGCATGCCTATAGTCCCAGCTACTTGGGAGGCTGAGGCAGAAGGATTGCTTGAGCCCAGGAGTTTGAGGTTGCTGTGAGCTAGGCTGACGCCATGGCACTCACTCTAGCCTGGGCAACAAAGTGAGACTCTGTCTCAAAAAAAAAAAAAAAAAAAAAGTCTTGCTTTATTCTTTCTCAATCCATGTACCTACCTTGCTTCAAAATGATCTTTATAGGACATTCTTTAGGCATCATTCCTTGACTAATTCTATGTCCTTCTTTTATACCTTCACTGTGCATTTTCTTTGAACATATGATACCCATTTTCCCACAGTAATTTATATATTTTGTATATGTTTATCTTGCATAGATGTAATAAATGTAGGCAAACCAAGAAAGGAAGATTTTACCAAAGAAGGGGAAATTGTGAGTCCATGAAGATAAAGTCCATTATAGTCTCATTTATGTATGGTATCCTTTAAAATTAAATCTATCCACTGTAGTATTTTCTTCCTGTAAATTTCATTGTCAGAATCATAATAAACTTGAAATGCTCTGACTGAATTACCTAGCCAAGGCTGGGTGCCGTGGCTCACGTCTATAATCCTAGCACTCTGGGAGGCCGAGGTGGGCTGATCCTTTGAGCTCAGGAGTTCAAGACCAGCCGAGCAAGAGTGAGACCCTGTCTCTACTAAAAATAGAAAGAAATTAGCTGGACAACTAAAAATATATAGAAAAAATTAGCTGGGCATGGTGGCACATGCCTGTAGTCCCAGCTACTGGGGAGGCTGAGGCAGGAGGATGGCTTGAGCCCAAGAGTTTGAAGTTGCTGTGAGCTAGGCTGATGCCATGGCACTATAGCCCAGGCAACAGAGTGAGACTCTGTCTCAAAAAAAAAAAAAAAAAAAAAAAAATTTAATTAATTAAAAAAAAAAGAATTACCTAGCCGAGTAAAGCAAGAATATTGCAATAAATTAAATTAGGAAATGACCATGCTTATATTTGTCTTAGATAATGTGTTTGTATATCACATACATTCTCATTTATCTTTCCCTGTAAATGTACCAAATCAGGCAGAAAAATCCAGTGTCTTATTAGAAATGGTTCTGTAACTTTATTTTTCAAACAAACAAAAAGTTCTTTTTAAAAAATACCATTGAAAGAAACTAAGTATGGTTTAGGCAGAAAGGAAATAAATTTCTGACCCAGTTTATGTAGTACATTTTCTCCCAAGATTACCTATTCACTTTTAGATACACACTAACAGGATGTGTTTCTACAGCCCACACAAAGCTAGACAAGAAAAGGTTACATAGAAAACTCCCTGGCTTCTGGGAGGATCCGTGGCCCAGTTATAATGGCAGAGAGGTTCACTGGAACCATATAGCTCTATACTGTAAACGCCTTTCATCCAAGGGTTTACATGAATTTGTGCAGTTGCTCCTAGGTACAAAAATAGTGCACGCTGGAAGTTATAATCAACCGGTATGAAGCCATCAGAAATTCATTTAGCTGGAGACTTCAGATGGGGGAAGTGTTTCTCCTGCATTACCAGTGGGTTGCTCAAAGTTTGGGAATGGCTGAAATGTCTGAGGGTTCCTTTAATCCTTCCAGAGTTGTCTGTATTTTAAAAGTTCATAGCCAAATATATATCCCTGTCTTGTGTGTGTGTGTATGAGAGAGAGAGAGAGAGAGAGGGAGGGAGAGACTGAGATACTTTTGTGAAACCACCGATGAGCTGTCTGGACTCTCTCCCTTGGAAAATGCACATGTGCATATACACACAATTTTATATAAAAATTCAGATATTTAGGCCGGGCGCTGTGGCTCACGCCTGTAATCCTAGCTCTTGGGAGGCCGAGGCGGGCGGATTGCTCAAGGTCAGGAGTTCAAAACCAGCCTGAGCAAGAGCGAGACCCCGTCTCTACTATAAATAGAAAGAAATTAATTGGCCAACTGATATATATATATAAAAAATTAGCCGGGCATGGTGGCGCATGCCTGTAGTCCCAGCTACTCGGGAGGCTGAGGCAGGAGGATCGCTTGAGCCCAGGAGTTTGAGGTTGCTGTGAGCTAGGCTGACGCCACGGCACTCACTCTAGCCTGGACAACAAAGTGAGACTCTGTCTCAAAAAAAAAAAAAAAAAAAAAAAAAAAAAAATTCAGATATTTGATGGGTTGACTGAAAGATTAGGAAGACCTATATCAATGGATATGATTTTAGGCAGTCTAAAAGGTAAACTAAGCCAGGCGAGGTGGCTCACACCTGTAATCCTAGCACTCTGGGAGGCTGAGGCGGGCAGATTGCTCGAGGTCAGAAGTTCAAAACCAGCCTGAGCAAGAGCAAAGACCATGTCTCTACTAAAAATAGAAAGAAAATTAATTGGGTAACTAAAATATATAAAAAAAATTAGCCAGGCATAGGTGGCAAATGCCTGTAGTCCCAGCTACTCGGGAGGCTGAGGCAGGAGGATCGCTTGAGCCCAGGAGTTTGAGGTTGCTGTGAGCTAGGCTGATGCCACAGCACTCTAGTCCGGGCAACAGAGCAAGACTCTATCTCAGAATAAATAAATAAATAGTAAACTAAAACTTTTCAGGAAACATGAAATATTAGGAACATATGACATTCCCTGGTTTAAGTACACACAGACACACACACACACCGCCTGAGTTCTTGAATTAAGTTAAGGAAAACAAAGTATCTAAAGTCATCATTAGCTACCTTTCCCAGTCTCTGGATGGCTCAGAATTGCTTGTCTGTTCCTGGCTTACAGTCTGCCATTCCAGATCTCTGTCTTTGCTCCTGTTCACTGCCTCTTCCTCTCCTATCTAATTCAGCTCAAACTCAGGAGTGAGAACAGATCTCCATGTGTCAGAAGGCCTTACCTGACTGCCTGAACCCTCTCTGCTCACAGGCAAGGCCAGATGCCCCAAATATCCCCTGCTCATTAGCACACCATTTCACATGATCTCTAGACTCTAAGCAATTTGAGCCCAGGAACTATGACTTATTTAACTCTGTGTCCTCAGATCTTAACATAGTGCCTGGAGCTCAGAAATGTTTTTGAATGAATGAATAAGCACACATATACGTACGCGACACATATATTTAACATTTAAATTCCATTTTAGTATTCACATAAATGCTAAATACATATATTTAGCATTTAAATTCAAGTGGCTTAAAGATCAGAAACCCTTGAACTTGTGTTCAAGAGAACTTGAAACAATATCACACCCTTTGAACAGTCTTGTTTAAAAGGAACAAGTTTCCATGAATAAATTCTCTTCTCTTCTCTTTCCACAAAGAATACTTTGAAATGGAATGGGGTGAGTTCTCAAGGGGTCAGTTTTTGATAAGTAAATTTTTATAGTAAACATTTCTCTTCTCTTTTCATTACACTTTTAACCATTATTATTTAAATAGATATGCATGTGTATGATATAAACTTTTAAAACTACCAGGCCGGGCGCGGTGGCTCACGCCTGTAATTCTAACACTCTGGGAGGCCGAGGCGGGCTGATTGCTCAAGGTCAGGAGTTTGAAACCAGCCTGAGCAAGAGCGAAACCCCGTCTCCACTATAAATAGAAAGAAATTAATTGGCCAACTAATATATATAGAAAAAATTAGCCGGGCATGGTGGCACATGCCTGTAGTCCCAGCTACTTGGGAGGCTGAGGCAGGAGGATTGCTTGAGCCCAGGAGTTTGAGGTTGCTGTGAGCTAGGCTGACGCCATGGCACTCACTCTAGCCTGGGCAACAAAGTGAGACTCTGTCTCAAAAAAAAAAAAAAAAAAAAACTACCAAAAGATATACAGGCCAGGCCCAGTGGCTCAAGCCTGTAATCCTAGCACTCTGGGAGGCCGAGGCAGGAGGATTGCTGTAGGTCAGGAGTTCAAAACCAGCCTGAGCAAGAGCGAGACCTCGTCTCTACTATAAATAGAAAGAAATTAATTGGCCAACTAATATATATAGAGAAAAAACTAGCCGGGCACAGTGGCACATGCTTGTAGTCCCAGCTACTCCAGAGGCTGAGGCACCAGGATTGCTTGAGCCCAGGAGTTTGAGGTTGCTGTGAGCTAGGCTGATGCCACGGCACTCACTCTAGCCTGGACAACAAAGAGAGACTCTGTATAAAAAAAAAAAAAAAAAAAAAGATATACAATAGAAAGGAAATTTTCCTCCTATCCCATCCCCAGCTACTCATTTCCCTCCCCAGAAGGAGCCACCACTACCAGTATTCATGATCCTTTTATAGAGAGTCTAGCCATATAACATTTTTTTTTCATTACATTTTAAGACATACATTCAAGAGAAGCCATTTGCAATGGCTAAAATATTCTCAGTCCTTGGCAGCTGACAAAAGGAAGACACAGAAAGCTCTGGAGGTGCTTCTTTGTGGCCAGGCTGAGTCTTCGGTGCCCATGAGGCTTCTAAGCAAATCTGTCCAGGAGATAGCTGGAAACAGAGGTAGGTCTGAGGCTCAGGAGCGAAGTCTGGGCAGAGGTAAAGACAAAGGGCAATAAACTGTCGATACCACTGGAATGATGTAGTAGCCCGAGCAGCATGATGGGGGCGGGGAGGTTTGAGATGCTGGCATCACGCCGAACCTGGGAACTATCTCCGAACCTGGGAACTATCAATATTAAGCACAGATACAAGAAGAAGAGCTAATAATCGAACCCAGGAAAAATAAGTTAGGGATAAATTAATAAAATGGTAGATTTTCAAATATCAATGGGAGAGCAAGTTTTGTACTCTGGACTCTTTAAATTATACCTATATGCACTAAAAAGGCCAGCCCCATAGAATGCTGAAAAGAGAAGGATCCAAAAAAAGTGTTAATAGTGCAGTGAGATATGCAAAAAGAAAAAAGAAAAAGAAAGAAAAGGAAAGGAAAAATGTACCTATCAAATATCTGTTGAATAGTTACTATGTGTCAGGAATGTGGGACTTTAACAGTGAACAGTCAGATTCTTGTTCTGTCCTTTTACAGGTTCCTATCTTGGTGCGATTGTAAGCCTGAGAGAATGCCCTAAGATGACCTTTCCTCCTCTTGGCTGGTGGAACATTTCGAAGTGGAGACATCAGTCTCAGGTTGCCATGATAACGTGAATCATCCACTTGAGCCTAGGAGGACTTTGAAAGCCTTGTAAACATCTCCTGCCCAGCCTGCTCAGAACCTGTGCCTAGAAAGAGAGGTCAGGCATGCAGTGGGGCAGCTTGTTCAGCCACACCAAACAGGAGGAGGAGGAGGAAGAGCACCACCAAAGGGTCTGAGTCCTTGATGTTTTCATATAATCTTCACTCATTCATCCACATAAAACAGAAAATAAACCATTGTAAGGATATAGGAAAAAAACCACACACTTTTCTACTCTCTACTCAGCACAACACAATCCATACAGAATACTTCTGTGACCTCTGGTCACCGAAATGTGTGGGGATTTTCTCCTTCTTAGCAACCTAGCGACTCTGACACCAGATATGTGTGCGCTGTTTTCCCCCATGAGCAAGCAATTCTGCAGCAGACGCCAGCTGCGGGGCCTCTAATTTGATTCAATTTTGACGCTACCTGGAGATAGTGTCACATCCCACAAGTGGAGAGCTTAGTCCCTCAGAACTGCTCCCCGCTTCCGGTGCCAGTTGCAAGCTCCAGGTTGATTTACCCATGCTTCTGAACGACCAGCGCTGAATCGGGGTTCCCACAACCCATTCTTGGGGTTCCCACAACCCATTCCTCGGGTTCAATTAATTTGCTAGAGCAGCTCACAGAACTCAAAGAAACAGTTTACTTATATGTATCAGTTTGCTATAAAGGATATCATGAAGGACACAGATGAAGAGATGCATAGGGAGAGGCATGTGGGAAGGGGCGCAGAGCTGCCATGCCCTCCCCGGGACCCTCCCCCCCAACACCTGTTCAGCTCTCTGGAAGCTTTCTGAGCTCTGTCCTACAGGGTTTTTATGGAGGCTTCGTTATGCAGTCATGATTGCTTAAATCGCTGGCCACTGGTGACTCACTTAACCTTCAGCCCGTCTCCCCTCTCTGGAATCCTGCCTTGGTCTTTCCAGTGACCAGCGCCCATTCTGAAGCCACCTAGGGGGCTGCCAGCCACCAGCCAATTTATTAGTAAACATCACCTTAGAGATTCCAAGGATTTTGGAAGTCGTATGCCAGAGAACAGGGAACAGGACCGAACATATATTTTATCATACAATATCACAACCATTAAATTATAGTCTACAATATGCCTTAAAACTGTTTTAGACACTGAAAATACAAAGATGAAAGATGGGCCTCTAGAAGTTTGCAGTTCACAGGCTAATTAACAGACTCTACCTGTTGGTGGGAGCAGGTGGAGAGTGTCACACCATCCCAAGAAACCCCCTCAATATGCACAGGTGCACGTGCTCCGGCCCAGATGGCTATGTGTACAAGGTGCTATGGAAGCAATAACAGGGCCCCTGCCCCCTGCCTGGGTTAAGACTTCAGGATTTTTAGACTAGAGATTATTAGTCCTTTCTGGTTGCAGTTATAGGGTATATACTGCCATGTTATCTAGTTTGAGCTTTGCAACAATCCAATGCTACTCTTACATCACTTTAATAGATGAGAAAGGCTCAGAAAGATTACGTTGTCTATTCACTGTGACATCGCTAATAGTGGGAAACTCAGGCACTACCCAAGAATGTACACTTGTGCTCATACCCTTACTGCCTGCTGAATTTGCCTATTGCCTTGACCAAAGCACTTGGGATTAAACTATATGTTCCTTCTTTAAGGGGTGGAAGGAGTTAAGACTTAGGAGTCAAAGGTAAGATTTGAGACCCTTCAGAAGTTTATAACTGTTTTCCCCAAAATGTGTACTTTGGAAACCTGTATCAGAATCACCTAGATATTTATGAAATGCACAGACTCTTGAACTCTACACTCACTGAATCAGATTCTTCCTCTGTGGGATATTTGAGAAATATTGGTTTCAAATGTGACACAATATTTTTAAACATTCCAATACTATAATTACAAAATGTCAAATGTAGCACAGTTTAAAGGAAAATTCAAAATCTTCCAAAGTGTTCCTACCATCTGAAGCACCTATTTTAACCTGATGTAGTAGGAAATTGATAATTATGCTCAATGCTTGATTATGAAAAGAGGATCCGGGGCCACAATAGAGTAAATGTAAATAACTAGAAAGCTAAACAAAATAGGGGAAACTACAGTTTTTAGACATTGGAAAACAGGCATGACAAGAGTGTGATCCTTGCAAAATGAGAAAGAAGATGAGTCTTATAATTGCCTGGACTTTTTCCCGGGAGGCATTTTTTTTTTTTTAATCACATTGCAGTAGGAGTCCAGGCAGAGGGCTGCAGTCTCATGGAGCTGAAAATACAGAGATGGGAGTTCAGGAAAGCTGAGGCAGCTGGAATATGTGGGGTGCACGGAAGATACGAGCTTAGCAAAGAACAACTGTGAGGGACTGTAACCAGAATGATTCAGACTCCAAATGGGATCTGGAGATATTCAAGTTTGGATCAGCCATTGTATAGAGATCCTGCTGAACACCTCGACTTCAGGACACATCCCAGATGTGTAACACCTTCGTCTTACATGTAAACTTAGAGGAAGACTTCTCTAGACCTGCTCTGACAGAGTTTAAAAACAATCCTCCAGGGTAGGCGCGGTGGCTCACGCCTGTAATCCTAGCACTCTGGGAGGCCGAGGCGGGCAGATTGCTTGAGGTCAGGAGTTCGAGACCAGCCTGAGCAAGAGTGAGACCCCGTCTCTACTATAAATAGAAAGAAATTAATTGGCCAACTAATATATATAGAAAAAAAATTAGCCAGGCATGGTGGCGCATGCCTGTTGTCCCAGCTACTTGGGAGGCTGAGGCAGGAGGATTGCTTGAGCCCAGGAGTTTGAGGTTGCTGTGAGCTAGGCTGACGCCACGGCACTCACTCTAGCCTGGACAACAAAATGAGACTCTGTCTCAAAAAAAAGAAAAGAAAGAAAGAAAAAAGAAAAAGAAATGTCCTTAGACATACTGGTTAGAGGCTCTAACTATTCAGACTGAACATAAATGGAAATGTGACTTCCTAAGCTAATGAAGGCTAAAACTTTTGGGCCACAAGATACAATTCCTCATATGCTATTCATAGATACCACTAAGAGAGACAGCAGGGTTTGTTTTTGTTTTGCCAAAGGCCAACAGAAAGGATACGAAAACAACCGTACAATTTATGGAAGAAATGGAGCCAATCATAATGTCTTTTTTTTTTTTTTTTTTTTTTTTTTGAGACAGAGTCTCACTCTGTTGCCCAGGCTAGAGTGCCATGGTGTCAGCCTAGCTCACAGCAACCTCAAACTCCTGGGCTCAAGCAATCCTCCTGCCTCAGCCTCCCAAGTAGCTGGGACTACAGGCATGCGCCACCATGCCCGGCTAATTTTTTCTATATATATTAGTTGGCCAATTAATTTTTTTCTATTTTATAGTAGAGACAGGGTCTCACTCTTGGTCAGGCTGGTTTCGAACTCCTGACTTCGAGCAATCCGCCTGCCGGAGTGCTAGGATTACAGGCGTGAGCCACCACACCCATCCCATAATGTTTTAAAGACAAGCCCAAATGCCATCCTGAAAGATCAACATCCCATAAATATAATCTGGAAAAAATAATTAGGGATCTTGATCTTTCAGGATTTCAACATTCAGGATTATGGCGTTTGAGATTGTATCTTTTGGAATTATGATCCAAGGACTTTTGCTTCTACTTATACATTTCTATATTTTTTGATTCTTTATAAAAATATGGACTATTTGTAGAATAAAGTTAAGAGAATTAAAAGGACATGATCTGGCAGTATGGTATCAGTTAACTAGAAATTGGCTTATGTCTCTGCCTCAGAATTTTATAATGATTCTGATTACTCATTAGACCGTTACCCTTATATATCAAATACTATTAGACAATTGTCTCAAGGTCAACAGCATGAGTACACTTTCGACTGTATCGCTAAGATTATACTCACCCATTCAAAGTACCTAGTATGTCATCTAGCACATAATAGATATCAATAAATAGTAGTTCCCTTATACCCCATTCCCAATAGCACCCACTTTTCATTTAAGAACATTTCATTTAAGCAACATCGGGGTTGTGGATATTAGGGGTTGCTTTTGGTTCACCTCTCTGTTTTTCTAGTAGTTTTTTGTTTATTTGTTTTTAAATTTGGTTTTTTATTGATTTTTTTTTCTTTTTGTTATAGGCCAAACTAAGGGTTTTTTATATTTAAACGTAGATGAATAAAGTATTCTTCGTCATATTTTTGCTTAGGAAGTACCACTGACCACTTAGAGAGGAAGGGTAAACAAAGCTGCCCAGAAATGGCTGTTAGAAACCCATTAAGCCTGACTGGTTTTAACTACTGGTGATGGATGAGGAGTAGAAACAAATTCCTTTGTGGTTCTCGAGAACACTGCAAAAAGTTGCATTTTAACCTGTCTTAAATAATGAGCAAGATATAATAATTAACGTAAATACACAGGCCACCATCAAAACACCTGAGGCAAATGTTCTCTGCAACATTTTCTACTTTAAAAGTAAAATAAATTCCTGAGTCCATTAACACTGCCTAAACACCTAGGTAATAGGTTTAAAATTAAAATATTAAATAAAAATATTTAAGTATTCTTAATATTTATTTTCTAGTTAGAAAACTAATCTGTGCACATTGCACAAATTGTTCAATATAAGGAAATGTGTATTTTTAAAAACATTCATATATGGATACAAACTTGTGAAATCTGAATAAGGTCCATAGTTTGGTTTATGGGAGTGCACCAATGTCAATTTTCTGGTTTTAGTAAGCATAATGGTCAAGAAAGTTGTCACTCCTGGGGGAAGCTGAGTGATGGGTACTCAGGATCTCTCCAAAAAGTTTTTACAACTTTTTGTGATTATAAATTTATTTCAAAAACAATATGTTTTGGCCAGGCGCGGTGGCTCACGCGTGTAATCCTAGCACTCTGGGAGGCCGAGGCGGGCGGATTGCTCAAGGTCAGGAGTTTAAAACCAGCCTGAGCGAGACCCCGTCTCTACCATAAAAATAGAAAGAAATTAATTGACCAACTAATATATATATATATAAATCAGCCGAGCATGGTGCCTCGTGCCTGTAGTCCCAGCTACTCGGTAGGCTGAGGCAGGAGGATCGCTTGAGCCCAGGAGTTTGAGGTTGCTGTGAGCTAGGCTGACGCCACGGCACTCACTCTAGCCTAGGCAAGAAAGTGAGACTCTGTCTCAAAAAAAACAAAAAAACAAACAAACAATATGTTTTTTATACTTTTAACATTTTAATATATTAATACTTTTAATATTTTGGTATAGAAATAATAATGACACTGTGATTTTTTTTTTTCTTTTTCTTTTTTTTGAGACAGAGTCTCGCTTTGTTGCCCAGGCTAGAGTGCCGTGGCGTCAGCCTAGCTCACAGCAACCTCAAACTCCTGGGCTCGAGCGATCCTTCTGCCTCAGCCTCCCGAGTAGCTGGGACTACAGGCATGTGCCACCATGCCCGGCTAATTTTTTATATATATATATCAGTTGGCCAATTAATTTCTTTCTATTTGTAGTAGAGACGGGGTCTCGCTCTTGCTCAGGCTGGTTTTGAACTCCTGACCTTGAGCAATCCGCCCGCCTCGGCCTCCCAGAGAGCTAGGATTACAGGCGTGAGCCACCGCGCCCGGCCGACACTGTGATTTAAAAGTGGACAAAAGAATACAGCAGTGAGGCCTGGCGACGTGGCTCACGCCTGTAATCCTAGCACTCTGGGAGGCAGAGGCGGGCGGATTGCTCGAGGTCAGGAGTTCAAAACCAGCCTGAGCAAGAGCAAGACCCCGTCTCTACTATAAATAGAAAGAAATTAATTGGCCAACTAATATATATAGAAAAAATTAGCCGGGCACGGTGGTGTATGCCTGTAGTCCCAGCTACTCAGGAGGCTGAGGCAGGAGGATCTCTTGAGCCCAGGAGTTTGAGGTTGCTGTGAGCTAGGCCGACGCCAAGGCACTCTAGCCTGGGCAACAAAGCGAGACTCTGTCTCAAAAAAAAGAAAAAGAAAAAGAATACACCAGTGAGACCTGTTCTGTGTTCAGTGATTTGCTTACCTGAAAAAGCCCAGGGATGAGGCCAGCTCAGGTTAGTCTTGATGCAGGGGCTGAAATGCCATCACCTGGTTTCTCTCTTGCTGTCTCTCAATTCTTTTTTTTTTTTGTTTTTTTTGAGACAAAGTCTCACTCTGTTGCCGGGGCTAGAGTGCCGTGCTGTCACCCTAGCTCACAGCAACCTCAAACTCCTGGGCTCAAGCAATCCTTCTGCCTCAACCTCCTGAGTAGCTGGGACTACAGGCACATGCCACTGTGCCTGGCTAATTTTTTTACATATATACTTTTAATTGTCCAGCTAATTTCTTTCTATCTTTTTAATAAAGATGGGGTCTCTGGCTGGGCGCGGTGGCTCATGCCTGTAATCCTAGCACTCTGGGAGGCCAAGGCAGGAGGATTACTCAAGGTCAGGAGTTTGAAACCGGCCTGAGCAAGAGCGAGACCCCGTCTCTACTAAAAATAGAAAGAAATTAATTGGCCAACTAATATATATAGAAAAAATTAGCCAGACATGGGCTTGCTCTTGCACAGTCTGGTTTTGAACTCCTGACCTTGAGCGATCCTCCCGCCTCAGCCTCCCAGAGTGCTAAAATTACAGGTGTGAGCCACCCCACAGGGCCAGGAATCATTCCTAATATGCAGATTTGTTTCCTTTTAAAAATGGTTACTAAATATTCAATCATTCAGAAATACCATGATGTATTTAACTAGTCCCATATTTTGAGACATTATACTTTTTACTATGATAAATAACATTGTATAGATAGTCTTATACATTGTAGTCATCTATATTTGTTATTTCTTCCTTAGGATCTCTGAAAGTGAAATTACAGAGTCAAAAAGTAAAACAAATTGTTTTCCAGAGGGTTGTACCCTTTTGTCCTCCCCCACCTGTGTCTGTCCTACTGCACTCTCACTGTATAGAATATTATTGATGTTTTATTTTTACAGTTTTTCAGATGAAAATGGTATTTTGTTCTAAATTTGTATAACTCAGATTATTGATAAAGATACATAACTTTATGTTTGCTTATTTATTTATTTTTTGTAAATTTTCATTATCTCCCAATTTACCAGGGTGGACCTTTGTCTTGTTTTATTTTCTCTACTTAGCAACTATTCACCTTACTTCTAAAAGTAATCATGGGCTTTTTATCCTCTCATCTCTTCCTTCCCTTAAATATATTGGAGCTTCCCAAGGGAAGAACTTGGCTAAAAGTAGAGCCAACCAGGGTGAAATAAGAATAGGCTGGGCGTGGTGGCTCATGGCCTGTAATCCTAGCATTCTGGAAGGCCGAGGTGGGAAGATTGCTCAAAGTCAGGAGTTCGAGACCAGCCTGAGCAAGAGAGAGAGAGAGAGAGAGAGACCCCGTCTTTATTTTTTCATTTTTATTTTGTATTTTTTGGAGACAGACTCTCACTCTGTTGCCTGGGCTAGAGTGAGTGCCATGGCGTCAGCCTAGCTCACAGCAACCTCAAACTCCTGGGCTCAGGTGATCCTTCTGCCTCAGCCTCCCAAGTAGCTGGGACTATAGGCATGCCTCACCATGCCCAGCTAAGTAGTTTTCCATATACCACAGAGCTCATATATTAAAATGACATTCGAAGATGTTCCTCGAATGATAAGGAAGTAGCAGCAACCTCTTAGGAAGCTGTTGAGACACACTCACACTCTATATCTGAAATTAACAAACTGGGGAAAAAATGAATAGAATCAATAAAGTTGTTAGGGACCGACCTTCCACAGCCCCACCAGACAGAAAAGCAGAGACATCGAGGATGCAATCACACAAGAGGAGGTTTATTTTCTGGCTAGCCAGGGTCCAAGCCCCAGAGCACCAACGCAGTGGCCACTCTCGCAGGCAAGGACCCCGACTGGGGTTGCAGCGTGCCTTTTATCCCTATGGTGCATACGCTATGCAGTGGCTGATCACGCGTGGATCATGCATTGGCCTTTAACATGATTGGTTGGCTGGCAGCCCCACTATACAGGGGTCCGAACAATGCAAAGTTGGCGCAATCAAGCAAGCAAGCAACGGTTTCCATGGCAAGCAAGCAACAGTTTCCAGAAGCCGGATGTTAGTTCCGGCTTCACTGGAGTGTGGGCCTTGCAGGTGTGCAATGTCTCGACCCCTCACATTCCCCCCTTTCTTTAGAAGCTGGTCGAGCACTCTTGCTCGTCTCTTGGGTCTTCTAAAGGTTTCAAGTCTGTGCTACCTGACTAGAGCTTTTGATACTGCGGCTGCAACACTAAAAGCTGTACTGTATTAACCCTTTCTTTTACAAAGGTTATTATCTTGTTTAATATGCAGGGTCCGAATGTAAAGACTAAGAGCAGAATTACTAGTGGTCCTAATAGCGTTGAGATAAGGGTAGTTAGCCAAGGGGAGCTGTTAAACCAAGATTTAAACCAACCTGCCTGCAGCTCGTTTTCCCGCTTGTGGCAGGCAAGCTCTTCTCTAACTTTAGCCATAGATTCCCTGACGACTCCTGTGTGGTCCGCATAGAAACAGCACTCTTCTTGGAGGGCAGCACATAGTCCCCCCTGTTGAAGGAACACTAGATATAGCCCCCTCCGATTTTGTAGTACTACTTCGGACAGGGAGGTCAGAGACTTTTCTAGATGGGAGATAGACTCTTCTATTCTTGCAATGTCTTTATTAATGGCTGCTCTCAAGGTGCTGAACCCTCTCTGTTGCATCGCTAGGGAGGAGATACCAGTCCCTGCTCCTATTGCCCCCAAGCCAAAAAGTGTGGCCAGGGTAATGGCTGCAAGGGGTTCTCTTTTTTGGTGACCCCTTGGCCTGCCCTGCTGGTGTATATGGTCTCTACTGTATGGTATATTGTGGGGCGCGGTGACAACGCCATTACAAGATGGCGCCGATTTCCGGTGGCCCGCCTGTAGTAAACAAGTTCAGCGCATGCGCAGAGTAAGTCCTGGCCTGTTCTATAAGTATGCATATGAAGGATCTTAGCTTGGCCTATCAGTAATAACCCTCGAGCGCTTTTAACCTATCCCCATCACTTCCCCCCTTCCTTAGAGTATATAAGTGTGTGAGAGCTTGTGCTCAGGGTCTTCCGCATCATGCAAGTTTAAAGGGAACCCCATTAAAGCACGGTCAGAAGAACTCCAGTTGCCGCGTCTTCCTTGCTGGCGAGGCGGGCGCGACAGTATATTAGAGGATTACTATAACACTAATGAATATTGCCTACATTTATACCTGGAGACGGAATGGTCCACTTCCTTTGAAATACAGAGTTCGACCTACTTGTAAAAGAATGAAGATCAGTCACCAGAGAGATGGACTCACAAATGCTGGAGAACTGGAAAGTGACTCTGGGAGTGACAAGGCCGACAGCCCAGCAGGATGTACCCCCTCCACCTCTTCTTGTTTGCCTAGCCCCAGTACTCCAGTGAAGTCTCCTCACCCACAGTTTCCTCACATTTCCAGTACTACGAATGGAACCAGCAACAGCCCCAGCTGTAACCACCAATCTTCCTTTGCCAATAGACCTTCAAAATCATCCGTCAATGGGTCATCAGCAACTTCCTCTGGTTGATACCTGAGACTGTTAAGGAAAAAAAAATTTAAACCTTCGACTTATATAGATATCTTCATGCCATTGCAGCTTTATAGATGCTAATACATGGGACTATCGTCCAATTTGCTTTCTTTTGTAGTGACATTAAATTTGGCTATAAAAGATGGACTAGATGTGATACTCATGGACGTTAATCAAAAAGAAAGATGGTTGCTATAAAGTATTGGTGTCTGGGAAAGCAGGCAAGATTTTTTTTTTTTCTGTGTGTTAGGGAAGATGTGAAATGGTTTCTGATTGAAACAATGGTTTCAATCCAAACCATTGTGTGGATTTGGAAGTAATTCTGCATTGGATATAACCATTGGGCAATAGTTTGTTAAACTCAACTAACGCCTACATTACATTTTCCTTGATTGTTCTTGTTATTATGCTGTTTTGTGAACCTGTAGAAAACAAGTGCTTTTTATCTTGACATTCAACAAACGGAAAGAATGTGCATAGAATAATGCATTCTATGTAGCCATGTCACCGTGAATAACAATTTCTTGCCTATTTAGCCATTTTGATTCCTGTTTGATTTTTACTTCTTTGTTGCTACGCAAAACCCACCAAAGGAAAGTAAACTTCAGTTTTACAATCTGTATGCCTAAAAGCGGGTACTACCGTTTATTTTACTGACTTTTGTTTAAATGATTCGATTTTGTAAGAATCAGATGGCATTATGCTTGTTGTACAATGCCATATTGGTATATGACATAACAGGATACAGTATTGTATGATATATTTATAAATACTACAAAGAAAATATTGCGTTTCATGCATTCAGAAATGATTGTTAAAACTCTCCCAACTAGGCCGGGCGCTGTGGCTCACGCCTGTAATCCTAGCTCTTGGGAGGCCGAGGCGGGCGGATTGCTCAAGGTCAGGAGTTCAAAACCAGCCTGAGATAGAATCTGAGGGTATTTTGTAAGAAAAAAAAAAAAACAAAACCAGCCTGAGCAAGAGCGAGACCCCGTCTCTACTATAAATAGAAAGAAATTAATTGGCCAACTGATATATATACAAAAAATTAGCCGGGCATGGTGGCGCATGCCTGTAGTCCCAGCTACCCGGGAGGCTGAGGCAGAAGGATCACTCGAGCCCAGGAGTTTGAGGTTGCTGTGAGCTAGGCTGACGCCACGGCACTCACTCTAGCCTGGGCAACAAAGCGAGACTCTGTCTCCAAAAAAAAAAAAACTCTCCCAACTAGTTCGACCTTAGCAGATACCCATACCCTATGCTGAGTCTTGCTTACCAGCATAGAATATTTTTAATGTGGATATCTAATTCTAAATTCTATTCCATTGGAAGCAATTGGCAAATCATTGCATTACTGACTTTTCTCCAGTAATACATGTTTACTTTTAAAATTAATTGTTGCAGTAAAGAAAAACTTTTAAGAAATATGGAAATAGTGTCTTAATTTTCCATTGGTTATGATGGAATTAATGTATTTTTAAAATGCATACTGATCACTGTAATTCTAAAACAAATTTTTAAATAAACCAAATTGCTGGAAGAAGGCATTGGTTTTTTTTTTGTTTTGTTTTGTTTTTTTTGAGACAGAGTCTCACTTTGTTGCCCAGGCTAGAGTGAGTGCCGTGGCGTCAGCCTGGCTCACAGCAACCTCAATCTCAGGGGCTCAGTGATCCTACTGCCTCACCCTCCCGAGTAGCTGGGACTACAGGCATGCACCACCATGCCCGGCTAATTTTTTGTATATATATATTTTTTTAGTTGGTCAATTAATTTATTTCTATTTTTGGTAGAGACAGGGTCTCGCTCAGGCTGGTTTGGAACTCCTGACCTTGAGCAATCCGCCCGCCTCGGCCTCCCAAAGTGCTAGGATTACAGGCGTGAGCCACCACGCCCGGCCTGGAAGAAGGGATTTTATCTAAAGTTATTGTAATATGTGGCATAGCTGTAATCTCAAATTTAAAAGTGCTTTTATCATTAACAATGGAATATGCCTTCTCTGTCATGTCTGGAAATAGAAGCAAATTATGATGAGCTTCTACAGGTATTTTTAAATAGAGCCAACCAAGCATGTTGAATTTATAATAGGAATAACCCCAATTTTCAGTTTGTGTTTTGCTTTGGTCGAACTTGGTGTATGTTCATCACCCATCAGTTATTTGTAAGGGTGTTTATTCTATCTGAATATTGTTTCATGTTCATATGGGGAAATTGTAGCTAAACATTTCATTGTCCCTAGTCTGCAAAAGAAGCACAATTCTATTGCTTTGTCTTGCATATAGTCATTAAACCATTACTTTTACATATATTGCTGTTATTTCTGCTTTCTTTAAAGATACAGTAAAGGTTGTTTTATGAAGCCACAAAATACATATATTTTTATTTTGACCTAAATTTATACAGTCCCATTGTAAGTGTTGTTTCTAATTATAGATGTAAAATGAAATTTCATTTGTAATTGGAAAAATCCAATAAAAAGGATATTCATTTAGAAAACAGCTAAGATTTTTAATAAAAATTTGAGATAAAAAAAAAAAGAACAGCTAACCCATATACAGAAAAGGTACTCTATGTTATAACTACCCAATGAATGGCTAGAGAATTAGAATTTAGTTCTTTTGCTTTTTGAGACATTAAAACCACAATTCTCTTCTTTCCCCACTAGTATTGGTTTCTCTCCCTGGCCCCTTTTTCTTCTTATAGTTAGGGATACCCACCAAGAACAGTGGCTCTCCGTTTATAAGCATATATTGCTACTGTAGTAACAACTCATCTACTTGAAACTCAGTTTCATGGAACTTAAATTCTTTGAAATATACCTGAGAATTGAGAAATAAAGAACATTGCAAAGAAAATGGTGTCCGAGAGACTATAAACCAATAGATGTCTCCAAAATTCGAACTCAGGGTTCATTTGTTCATATTGTGCTCCAGTTTATGTTATCTGAGAGCCATAAAAGTATCTTGTCAGAGATACTATGTTACTTGGAGATATGAAGATGAATAGAATACTCTCAAGGAATTTACAGTCCTAATAAGATTAGCTAATCTGGTTTTGTGGCTACAGAAGAATAAAAACAGCAAAATAGAATTAAGAAAGAATTCCCACACAAGGCAGAGAGATAGCGGCAATAATCCAAATTATTTTTGGTTCTATTCTTAACTCAGAGTGACTTGAGGCCAGTCACTCAAACTGGGGGTATTCATTTGGATTAGATTATTTTAAAGCTCCTGTTCCATTCTTCTAGTCTGCGAATATAGTTTATAAAACAGTTGACAATCTGACAACAGGAGATGATTTTTTTTTAAAGGCACAAGAGGTCAAAAAAACACAGTAGGGAGAGAATATAAACCAATAGATGGTAGTTAGGAGGCATTTACTATAGCAGCAGACCACTCTACCCTCTGCAGTAGGCTATATCATGACACATAACAGATATCGTTCACAACAGCCTATCAGGTAGAAAAGCCCAGACAGAACAATCATATGTTGTTATGTTTTGGGGGGTTTTTTTTTTGAGACAGAGTCTCACTGTGTTGCCCAGGCTAGAGTGAGTGCCATGGCATCAGCCTAGCTCACAGCAACCTCAAACTCCTGGGCTCAAGCAATCCTCCTGCCTCAGCCTCCCAAGTAGCTGGGACTACAGGCATGTGTCACCATGGCTGGCTAATTTTTTTTTCTATATATTTTTAGTTGTTTGGCTAATTTCTTTCTATTTTTAGTAGAGACAGGGTCTCGCTCTTGCTCAGGCTGGTTTCGAACTCCTGAACTTGAGCGATCCTCCTGCCTCGGCCTCCCAGAGTGATAGGATTACAGTTGTGAGCCACAGCACCTGGCCACCGATTGTTCTTAGTACACCCCTTTCTTAGTGATTCCATCCTCTGAATTTTTATTGTACTTTAATCCAATTTCTATTACCACTTATCACATTGTATTGTAATTGAAATCGATTGCCTGCTTGCCTGTTCTCCATTGGACTAGGAGAGCCTCAGGGGACATAGTGTTAGAGTCATGTTTTTACATTCAATGCTTATCATTGAAAAGAAACTAAATGAAGGCCAGGTGTGGTGGCTCACGCCTGTAATCCTATCACTTAAGGAGACAGAGGCGGGAGCATGCTGAGGTGGGAGGATCACTTGAGGTCACAAGTTCAAGACCAGCCTGAGCAAGAGGGAGACCCCCATCTTTACTAAAAATATATTTTTTTGTTTTTGAGACAGAGTCTCACTTTGTTGCCCAGGCTAGAGTGCCATGGCATCAGCCTAGCTCACAGCAACCTCACACTCCTGGGGTCAAGTGATCCTTCTGCCTCAGCCTCCCGAGTAGCTGGGACCACAGGCATGCACCACTATGCCTGGCTAATTTTTTCTATACATATTAGTTGGCCAATTAATTTCTTTCTATTTATGGTAGAGACGGAGTCTCACTCTTGCTCAGGCTGGTTTCAAACTCCTGACCTTGAGCGATCCGCCCGCCTCGGCCTCCCAGAGTGCTAGGATTACAGGCGTGAGCCACCATGCCCGGCCTACTAAAAATATTTTTTAAAAAAATTAGCCAGTCAATTATTTTTTTAAAAAAAAAAGTAAATAAATAAATAAATTTTAAAAAAAGAAACGAAATGAATTAGTGGTCATTTACAAGAAACATACATTTAGAGACAACAGTGACATAGCACCTCTTGTATATTCCTGGATAGAGCTGGAACCCATTGTACTAAGTGAAGTATCTCAAGAAGGGAAAAACATGCACCACATGTACTCACCAGCAAATTGGTATTAACGGATGAACACCTAAGTGGACATATAGGAGTAACATTTATCGGGTGTTGGGAAGGTGGTGGGGGAAGTGGGGATGGGTATATACAACCACAAACAAGTAAGATGTGCTACGTTTGGGGGATTGACACGCTTGAAGCTCTTACCCGAGGGGGGAGGAGGAGCATGGGCAATATATGCAACATTAACACTTGTACCCCCATAATACGCTAAAATAAAAAAATAAAAATAAAAATAAACCATACATTTACCAACAAACAAACAAAAACACCTCCTTTTCATATACAAGTTTGAAAGCACTTTAAAGAAACACAACTGAAGCTGACTCTTTAGGTTTCCAATTGTTTAATCATTCATTCATTTATTCATCAATGTTGTATAAGGTACCAGGCACTGGGCTGGGCATTGAAGACACAGAGATGAAGACAACCAGCTTTGCTGTTGCTCAGGGAACTAAAAAAGAGACCGGGGCACGGTGGCTCACGCTGGGAGGCCGAGGTGGGTGGATTGCTCAAGGTCAGGAGTTTGAAACCAGCCTGAGCAACAGCGAGACCCGTCTCTATTATAAATAGAAAGAAATTAATTGACCAACTAATGTATATATATAGAAAAAATTAGCTGGGCATGGTGGCATATGCCTGTAGTCCCAGCTACTCGGGAGGCTGAGGATAGCTTGAGCCCAGGAGTTTGAGGTTGCTGTGAGCTAGGGTGACGCCACGGCACTCACTCTAGCCTGGGCAACAAAGCGAGACTCTGTCTCAAAGAAAAAAAAGAAACTGCACCCCAATTAAGGGGTCCCATCACTTCTCCTTGAGAGCCAAGCCTGCCTTCGAGCCCATGCAGATTTGCAGAGGAGCTTCAGGGAGGCAGGGCCCAGGCCTCCCTGGTCTTATCAGCCAACCAGTAGGCAATCCAGTAAGCGTTATCTATTCGTTGAATGAAGCTGAAAACGGTTGTCACTTTCATCAAAGGAACTTTAAAAGAGAGATGATAGAAATTCAGTTGTATTTTTTTAAAAAAAACGTTCCGAAGCTCCAGTACTGTTCCAGAGAAACGCATCAGCAGCATCTTAGCGGTGAAGATGGGTCCCCTAAAGCTGAACTGCAATGCAGCATAGGGACTTACTTCTATTTGGGCTAAATCTATCCTAACGAGAGCGTTCAAGTCCAGAGGAGCCGGAGATAGGCAAGTTTTAGAAATAACCCGGCCTCTGCATGGAAGGGCGTAGAAGATGCGAAAATAGCCGGGAGCGGAGGCGGCCCTAGCCGGTAGAAGGTGACCTCCTCTTTTGGGGAAGCGGGGGCAGGGCGTGCGCACACTGGAGCCCTTGTCCTTGAAGGGGATTGAGCGAGCCGAGGGGAGGGGTGTAGGCGGTGCTGGAGTTTCCAATCACAATAGAGAAACCTAAGAGGCTGCGAAGGGTGTGGGGCCCGCCTCCTCCTCCCTCCTTGCGGAGCCTGCTGCCGAGGAGACGCGCGCAGCTGACATTGTCTTCGCACGACTCTTGCGGCGCGCTCCGGAGCCTGCTCTCTCTCCCGGTGAGTTTCAGCTCGGGACCCCGAATCCTGGCTCACAGACTAGCCGGGGGGCGTGGGGAGGGGGGTGCAAGGGAGTCACGGTGTGGCAAGACTCGGGGAAGGACCAAGAAGCGCACCTGTCCTCTGCGGCCTCCAGCTCAGAGCATCCGGAGTCGGGCCCCGGGGCGCAGGGCCGTGGCCTGGCGGGGCGCGTCTGAGCCCCAGGCTCTGCGAGGGCTAGTCTCCGGCCTGCGAGCTATCAGAGGGGAGAGACTTGTTGCTTTGGCAGCTAAGAAACCGGGCCCTACTTGTCCTTGATCGGTTCATGGCAGCCACTTCCTCCCCCACCCTCCCAACCCCCCCACAGTGGCTGCTGGCGGGGCACGTGGCCGTTGAGCGTGGGGAGGGAGAAGGGACCAGGTGGCATATGAAGGATGGACGATCTTGACCCTGGATATGCGAGCATACCGCCACGGTCACGGAGTTTGCCCAGAGTTTGATGGGATGCAGGGAAAGGCATCAGATGATCTGCAGTTCGGCCCTGACCTCCCCCGGCTGCAGACGCAGCCTTTCCACGGGATGCACCGGTTTTTGGGGGGAATCTGTCTTCCTGATGCTCCGGTGCTTTGCCAGCTTTGGGTGCTCGGAGTAAGGAAGTCCTAGACTTGTCCCCAGAGACTGCATCCGAGGGGATCTGTGCCTGCTGCCTGCCCTCGTGATCTGCTGTTCTCTGCTACTCCACCTCCCCCAGGAAGGGGTGGCTAACGAGCAGCTAGCAATGCCAGCTGCAGTGAGGGCCTGGGGCGTGGGGGAAGGGGAGAGCCGGCCCTGGCTTAGTGGAAGAATTCCAAGGCAAGCCAGGATCTTACATTTTTTATTTTTATTTACTTGGTTTTTTTGAGACACAGTCTCTGTTGCCTGGGCTAGAGTGCCGTGGCGTTAGCCTAGCTCGCAGCAACCTCAAACTCCTGGGCTCAAGCGGTCCTGATTCAGCCTCCCGAGTAGCTGGGACTACAGGCATGAGCCACCATGCCCAGCTAATTTTTTCTATATATTCTTAGTTGGCCAATTAATGTCTTTGTATATTTAGTAGAGACAGGGTCTCGCTCTTTCTCAGGCTGGTTTTGAACTCGTGACCTCCAGTGATGCTCCCTCCTTGGCCTCCGGGAGTGGTAGGATTATGGGCAGCAGATTACAGGATTACAGATTACTGGATTTTAAAGGGGCTAGAATGAGAGATTCTACAAAGACAAACTTTGTTCCTGAACTTAAGGCACTGGTTCATCTGTAATGGTTGGCTTATGCAGTGAAGAGATGTAAAGCACCAAGAGGGCAGATTGTTTTTTTACCCTGTTCATTCTTTTTCCTTTCTTTGATGTTGGCACAGGCCTGCCATAGAATGCAAACCATTTTCTTCTCATTTCTTAGGACTCCTATTAAGGAAAAGTAAATCAAAGCACTTTTTTCCGGAAAGATCTGAAATAAAATCTAAACTGGCTTGAGCTTCTAAATTGTACTTCCAGGAATTCTTTTTTTTTTTTTTTTTTTTTTTTTTTTTGAGACAGAGTCTCACTTTGTTGCCCAGGCTAGAGTGAGTGCCGTGGCGTCAGCCTAGCTCACAGTAATCTCAATCTCCGGGGCTCAGCGATCCTTCTGCCTCAGCCTCCCGAGTAGCTGGGACTACAGGCATGCGCCACCATGCCCGGCTAATTTTTTGTATATATATTTTTAGTTGGTCAATTAATTTATTTCTATTTTTGGTAGAGACAGGGTCTCGCTCAGGCTGGTTTTGAACTCCTGACCTTGAGCAATCCGCCCGCCTCGGCCTCCCAAAGTGCTAGGATTACAGGTGTGAGCCACCACGCCCGGCCTCCAGGAATTCTTTAAATTAATTTAGACAGTCTATCAGAACAATGAAGGAGTGTTTATATAGTGATTGGATTGTTGTTTTCCTGCTTTGCTGGGGGGTTCCTATATACCTAAATGATCTTTTTTTTTTTTTTTTTTTTTTTTTTGAGACAGAGTCTCACTCTGTTGCCCGGGTTAGAGTGCTGTGGCATCAGCCTAGCTCACAGCAACCTCAAACTTCTGGGCTCAAGAGATCCTCCTGCCTCAGCCTCCCGAGGGACTACAGGCATGTGCCACCGTGCCCGGCTAGTTTTTTTCTATATATTTTTAGTTGGCCAATTAATTTCTTTCTAATTTTTAGTAGAGACGGGGTCTCACTCTTGCTCAGGCTGGTTTCGAACTCCTTTTTTTTTTTTTTTTTAATTTTTTTTTTTTTAATTTTTTTATTGTGGACGAGGTTCTGGGGCCCCAAGAGCGGGGCCCCGGAAGTCGCCCGTGAAGTCGCCCGTGTTTCGAACTCCTGACCTTGAGTGATCTGCCTGCCTAGGCCTCCCAGAGTGTAGGATTACAGGCGTGAGCCGCCCAGGCCCTGCCCCTAAGTAATCTTAAACCAACTAGCAGTAATAAACCTAAGTGGAGAAAAACTGCATTTGTGTCTTAGTTCAACAAGAAGAGCTGCAGCATTCTTTCTTCTGAGCCTGCTCAAAATGCAGGACGAGTTTGAATTTCATTTTCATGTATTTGTGGAGTCACTTGCACGACCTTGCATCTTTCTTTTCTTTTTAGCCTCCACTAGGAAACTGAATGATCTGCAAAGGGAAAACAATCTCCCAATTTAGTCCTCACAGATTGGAGGAAAACCTTTTTTTAAGGAAAAAAAAAGGTATAGAACAAAACAGTTGTTAAGACACTTGTCTCCAAATTCAAATAGTTTATTCTAACTCACAGACATACTAACTCTTACTTTACATGTACAATTACTAAACTCGGTTTTGTTGCTTAGTCCATTGGAGAGTAAAAGCAAAAACAGAACTAGGAAGCAGTGGCACAGTTTGAAACAGGTATAGTAGCTTCAGATGCAACAGAGTCTAACATAAAAAGTAAACTATAATAGTAGACATGATAATGGGTTACTACAATTATAGGTGATAATTACAAAGGAAAGGCTTATTTATGGTGTGTGCCCTTCTGTTCAAGGCAGGGCAGTATATTTTTTGGACTAAATTGCCACAGAAGTCATAAGTTTATTTCAGTAAGTATAGCTACTTGTTTCAGTTATCCAGAAAACTCATCTGATTATTTGATGACACAGATAAATTTCTGGTTACTGTGTAGAATGTTTTCCAACAGGTTTCAATTTCTCTAACTTCTTGGGGGCTTTATTTTGGATGGTTGGAAAGAAACTGATTCAGAGACTGATATTCTCCTAATATGACTCCCTGAAAGGAAAATGTATTAAGTATCTGTCCACTTTCAAAGGTGCACTAAGGAATTCCAAGCGATGTTTTTGCAGACTTTATGAACAATTTTCATTGCCATTTTATTGTCATTATGTGTTTATTAAGTATGTCTGGTACACTGTGGAGCATTATGTGAAACTAAGTCTCTATCTTCTAAGACTCACAATAACCATTAGTACAAGAAATTCTTTTTTCTTCTTATTTTTTCTAAGTGGGTGGTCATCACAAGAAATTATATTTATAACTGGCCATTAGTTCTTTTTGACCTAGCTTAAATATGGGTTATTACTGGGCCCAAACCTAGTTGACATAGTTACATATAAATTCTTTATGGGAAAAACAGAAACAAATAAGCTAATTTAAATATAAATACTCCTGTCTACAAGACAAAATGGTTACAACTTGTTAAATATTCACATGGAATCATAGGCTGAAGAGAACCCCAATTCTGATGGGCTTCGTGGATTTTTTTAAATGGGTCTTATAGTTCTTAAAAATATATTCTGTGTTCCAGAATATCATCAGGCTCATTTTAAGTTTTATTTAAGTTCAAAATTGCAACAGTAACCTTTCAAGGATGATTGGCATCCGGATTTCCTATGTGGATATATGTATAATGTTTTGATTCTTTTCTTGCAGTGCACAATGGCAACTCTAAAGGAAAAACTCATTGCACCAGTTGCAGAAGAAGAGGCAGCAGCCCCAAACAACAAGATCACGGTAGTGGGTGTTGGACAAGTTGGTATGGCGTGTGCTATCAGCATTCTGGGAAAGGTAAGTTTCAAGAGCACCGTACATGATGGACAGTTTCAGCATGTGCACACAGTCTGGGCACTTTGGGAGTTTATCTTTTTTTTTTTTTTTTTCACATGAAGGAATGGAAAAGAAGTTTATCATATTTTTAAAACATATCTTTTCTCTTGAGCAATTTGGAATAAGTTGTAGACATTCCACTTCACCTTTAAATACTTAAGTGTGAATCTCCTAAGAGAATTACATTCTCCCTCTGTGGCCACACTAGAATTACTGTGCTTACAGAATATAACATTAATAATTAAAATTCTCCATGTTGTCAAAAGTCATTTATAGCTGTTTTCACCTCAACCCAACATATTTTATATAGTTGTCATGTCTCTTCACTCTTCTTTAATATAGAACTGTTAGTCTTTCTTTGTTTCTTATGTCCTTGACAATTTCATGGAGTCCAGCTCAGTTTTGTAGGATGCCCTCCAATTCCTGTTTGTCTGATATTTTCTTATAATTAGGTTCAGCTTAAATTTTTGGGGGGTGAGGTTAAGACTAGGAGATATCCAGTCCTTCTTTGTGCAATACATCAGGAGGCACGTAATGTTCGACTTGTCTTCTTACTGGTGGTGCAGAATTTAGTGCCTTGGTTAAAGTGGTGACAGCAAGACTTCTGCAAAGGGCCCTTTCCCCAAATTAATAAGTAGTCTATGCAGTGGCTTTGTGAGGTTGTGGGAATATCCTATTATGCCCCTGAAACTTTTACCCAGTAATTTTATTTTGAAATGATTTTGAACTTAACAGAAAATTTGCAAGAATAGTAAAAAATTAAAACACCCATACATTCTTTAACATTTTGTTCTTCATTCTCTTTCCCTCCCTACCTCCCTCTCTTGATTGATGGATAGATAGATGACATGGACATAGATATTTATGTCTCTACCTATGTATCTATCTGGATGTTTTGTTTCTAAACCATTTGAGAGTAAGTTGCAGACATTATGCTCTTTACTTCGAAGTCCTTCAGAATACATTTGTTAGGAATAGGACATATTCTTCGAAGCTAATCAACACCACTGAGATTTAGCACTAATACTATACTATTATCACCTTCCATTTCTCAAGACTATATTTGCCCTGTATACCTCCATAGACTTTTGGCTTACCTTCCTTTGTACTTCTTTAGTTCCCCAGGAACTTTTGAGGAAAGAGCCCTTTCCTTATTTATCTCGCTGAATTGATTCCTTATTCCTTCTGGTAGTTCCCGTAAATGTAGGAACCAAAAAAACAAAATACTGCCCTGCCTTTGGGAGAACAGAGTCCCTTTGTATCATGTATGAAAGCGGCCTGAATATCCGCTAGCCAAGCATATTTCTGATTGCAAAGTTTAAATTCTAAAGGAACAAATTCTGAATTTTTACTGAGAAACAGTTATCAAAGAAATGGACTAAAACATGCAGTGCACACCCATGAAAGTTTTGTTCTTTTGCATTTTTTTTCTAGCTAGTTTCCAGTTGACTAGGTCTAGTCATTTAAAATAATAGATACATCCCAAGTTATAGGGAATTTAAATGATCACAGTTTAGTGCTCACTGTTCATGTCAGTAAAAACAAGTATTCCAGCTTACATTTCTTTTTAAGACCACACATTGAGTATGAAACATGTTCAAAGTATTTTTAAATAAAATGCTTTATTTTAAACAACTTTGGGAGATAACTGTTTATATCCTTGTTTTCAGATGAGGTGGCTGACACTTAAAGAGATTAAGTAGCCTATGTATAGTCACACACCTTGTAGTGGGGCTGCTGTATTTTTTTTTTTTTTTTTTTTTGAGGCAGAGTCTCACGGATAGAGTGCCGTGGCGTCAGCCTAGCTCACAGCAACCTCAATCTCCTGGGCTCAAGCAATCCTTCTGCCTCAGCCTCCCCAGTAGCTGGGACTACAGGCATGAGCCACCATGCCTGGCAAATTTTTTGTATATGTATATTAGTTGGCCAATTAATTTATTTCTATTTTTAGTAGAGCCGGCGTCTCGCTCTTGCTCAGGCTGGTTTTGAACTCCTGACCTTGAGCAATCCACCCGCCTCGGGCTCCCAGAGTGCCAGGATTAGAGGCGTGAGCCACCTCGCCCCACCAACAGCTGTATTTTTGAACCCAGGACTCTGAACTCTTAACTATAGTGACTTTCCAATTTCTTTTCATTCTATGGTAGTATTTAGGCAATTAAAACATAGATGTATTAATAAAATACTAGCTAAAGATTTTTCTTTACTCCTGCTAATCTCAAAATATGAGCTTTGTAGGAAACTATATCTGAGTTATCATGGTTCTATAAGAAGTACCTGTATGGTGGCTGTTTTAATAGTAAATTTTAGATTATCTTCAGTACATAATTTAATTTAGGAGACTGTGTCTGAGTTTTATCATACTTTGGCCCAAATCAAGTGCTTGAGAGAACAGCTCTTCTGCTAACACAAACTTAGATGCTATGATTTCTGGTTTTCAATCCAACACTGCTTTTCCCTTTGTCTTTTACAAAGTGGAGTATAATGCCTTAGTAATTATGTGGAGTCTAAGTAAGAGAGAATATTTTTGAAAGTATGCAATGTTGAAAGACCGTTTTTACTCATTAAAAACATGTAAATCTTATTTTAATGGGTAAAAATTAAAGTGTCTCAAAATTGTTCTAATATATGATAAGGATTAGAAACCCCACTCATCTAATAGAGAAAGGAAAAATAACAGGACCTACTCTGTGTTTGGTGTTTGTATATTACTTCATTTCATTCCTCCCTGAAACCTGTCAGAGGATATTGTCATCTGTATATTACTGTTGGGTAGGGGAGAGGGGGGACAAAACTTACAAGAACTAAGCAACTTCACCAAGGCAACATAGATAGGAAGTGCTAGATGGGGCCTTTTTGAGCCCCTGCCTTGTGTGCTTTGCCTTCAAAAGGTAAATATAGCCTAAGAAAGATTGAGGAGGCACATGCCTTAGCTAGATTCACGGAGGCAACTGAGGCTCCCTGGTGCAATGTCCCACCGTATGAAGATTCTATTTTCTGCTGCTGCTTTTGCCCGCTTTCCCTAGCGCGTTGTTTACACAATAACCATAGTGAGTTTTTATAAAAGTGGTGGCTCCCTTACTTGAAACTTTGCAGTAGCTTCACAACACACATGTGATACTCTTACATGCATAAAGTCCTGCAATTCACAGTGCACATGTTCTGCATACATAACGTTCAATCCTGCGAGCCTTCACAGCTCTCCCCCTGCCTGTCTCTCAGAGCAAAGCAGGGGAGCACACAACTCCAGGGAATGCCATCCGCACAGTGGCAACAAATAGCACCTTCCGGTGCAATGTAGTGGTTCCATCTCTGACCTCATCTGTTCTATCCACCGTCTTCCTCCCAGACACCAAACTCATTTCTGCTTAAACCCTTTTTACTTGCCCCAGGATCTTCCTGCAAATACCGTGCCTGACTTTATGACTTTCCAATATGGAGTAAACTTCCTTCCAGGTGACTTTAACGCCGTCCTGCCTCATGCTCTTTAAAGTGCTCCTGCCATCAGAGATCATCTTATTTTGTTTAGTTCCTAGTCCCTTCCTGATGCATGCCATGACAGCAATGACTTTTCTGGATTTGTTCATGACTGGATACCTGATTAATAGAATAATACCAGACACTTATGTATTAAATAAATGAATTCTCCTGCTATTACTCATAAAGTACACTTATGTTTTGTCAGACTTTGGTCATAGCTTTTGCTTTTTATTTTTGAGACAGAGTCTCACTCTGTTGCCCAGGCTAGAGTGAGTGCTGTGGCGTCAGCCTAGCTCACAGCAACCTCAAACTCCTGGGCTCAGGCAATCCTCCTGCCTCAGCCTCCCCAGTAGCTGGGACTACAGGCATGCGCCACCATGCCCGGCTCATTTTTTTCTATAAATAATAGTTGGCCAATTAATTTCTTTCTATTTATAGTAGAGACGGGGTCTCGCTCTTGCTCAGGCTGGTCTCAAACTCCTGAGCTCAAACGATCTGCCCGCCTCGGCCTCCCAGAGTGCTAGGTTTATAGGCGTGAGCCACCGCACCTGGCCTGCTTTTGCTTTTTCATGGCTTCTGCCAAATTTGGCTTTTGCCCCACTGCCAATCTCAGGCTAGGCTCAGTCAACTGTAGCCATGTTCTCGTGGTACAAACAGCATAATAAGTCTCGTAGGAGGATCAGTGTAATTACAGACATACTGCAAAGTAGTTTTTGCAGTGCAGGACTCGGCTTAAAAGTAGGACATAATTAAAGTTTGGCCTTTGTACAAGGATAGACAGATTAATGGAACAGACTAAAAGCTTAGAAATGGACCCAAGTAATATTTAATAATAATGTAGAAGTGACATTTCAGAGGGGAAGAAAAACAAATTATTGAATGAATGGTGCTTGTCCATTTAGTTAATTATTTGGAAAAAGTTATACCTTTTCCGCCCACAAAATTTCATGCAGACCAGTCACTTGAATATAAAAATGCAGGCATCAAAGTTTATGGCGTTGGTGGTAGCAATTGATTATCTAAGAGGAACAAGAGACAGAATATGTGGCTGTGTCAGGTCCCCACAGGACTTTAGATTAAAAGCCATTTTTGTAACATGTTAAGCAAGATTTCAACAGTGATAGTCTTGGCTTCTAACCGACCTTGCTCCTGTATGATATTACTTAGTTATGCTTGCTTTTAATTTTAATGTTAATGTATTTACAGCTTAAAGTAAAATATATATGGTAAGTTCATAGTTTATAAAATATGAGAATGTGGATGGACATTTATTTGAGCCAACCACCACATCAGTACTTGGTCACACATTGTCTACTTCTATGTCTCTGCATTGGAGGATATTCAGTGGGGCAGGTGCAGCTAAATTCAGTGCTACAGTTTTTAAGTGTTGGATCTCTTCCTTCCTTGTCAGCTAAGTATGTACTTTCTCAGGCAGTTCGCTACACCCACTGAAACAGACAGGATCTGAGATCCTGTGATATCCTTTTCCACTTAAGCGCAAAATTGTTTTGCCTTGTTGACTTCAGCACCACACATGTGCTGTTACTAAAATAAGAATGATATTCCAGGCCAGGCGCGGTGGCTCACGCCTGTAATCCTAGCACTCTCGGAGGCCGAGGCAGGCGGATTGCTCGAGGTCAGGAGTTCGAGACCAGCCTGAGCAAGAGTGAGACCCCGTCTCTACCATAAATAGAAAGAAATTAATGGGCCAACTAATATATATAGAAAAAACTTAGTCGGGCATGGTGGCGCATGCCTGTAGTCCCAGCTACTTGGGAGGCTGAGGCAGGAGGATCGCTTGAGCCCTGGAGTTTGAGGTTGCTGTGAGCTAGGCTGTTAAGTTATACTGTATTAACTTAGGACTTAAAGACACAAATGGGGATTTTGTGTTATCTTGTCAGAGGCTGCAAAGGATTGAAACAGTTTTGAAGTGTCAAAATGTGTGTAAGTAAAAATGGATAAAAATTAATGCCAATATTACATGGAAGTGAGAAAATATTTACTAAATGATCCACAATTCACAAATGGTCATTTCAAATGTTAATTCGGCTGCTTAGAACTAAGAATATATTTGATCACCAGGATGCTTCTCTGTCTTAGAGAAACCCTCATAAGCAAGCTCACTGCAACTCACTTCTTGACGATGGCCAGCCACTCAGATTTTAGGGACAGGGGACCGAGCTCATTCGTTATCCTACAGGAAGCCATACCTGTGGCTATGTAGCAAGCCAAAGTACGTCAGATTTTCCTACTGTCTGTCTCACCTCTCTTCGCTCTGCTTCTATGGAGCAGCCCAGGTTGGCCCGTGCCACCTGGCCTACTCTATCCTTCAAATGCTTCCTGAACCCCACTTACCTGACTTTTCCCCGTCAACACCCTTCACCTGTGTAGCCAATCACACTTCTATCCTTAGAAGAGGTACAGTTGACCCTTGAGCAACATGAGTTTGAACTGTGAGGTCCACTTACTTATATGCCGATTTGTTGTTTTTTTTAACCAAAGGCGCAGATGGAAAATTCGGGATGCAAAGCCTGTGCATGCACAGAAGGCCGACTTAGTTGGGCAGGACAGACTGTGGTGGGACTTGAGCATGTACAGATTTGGGTGTGCAAGGAGGAGGGTCCTGAAGCCAATCCCCCCACCCTTCAGTATACTGAGGGAGGACTATTTGCATTTTTAAGAGGGCTCTAGTATTGATGTATTCTATCAAGTTTATTATCGTGGTAACAGCCCTAAAAACAGTAAAGACGAGGATACTGGTGATGTTTCAGTAGGAGGTGTAACCGTTTTGTAGAATATTTGTAAATTATGGATTCCCATAAGATGATGGAATTTTTTGTGAAAGGTTGTTTAGATGCATCTAGATTGACCATCTCCCCATCTCATTTTTACAAGATCAAGGACTTGCCAAAGAACACACATTTTTTTTTTTTGCCAGTCAAATTTAGCAGTGGGGATTGAATACCAACTTTAGTGACACTAATTTTAATACGTTCTGATAACCCACCACACATCATTATTGAAAGGAGAATTTCTTTCTTTTTCCTTCCCACTATTCATGTAGAGATTCAGAGAACATATAAAATTATGAAACTAGATCAAGATCAAATAGTATATTTGTTGATTTAGAGTTTATTTGGGGCTGGGCGCAGTGGCTCACGCTTGTAATCCTAGCAGGGGGAGGCTGAGGCGGGCGGATTGCTTGAGGTCAGGAGTTCAAAACCAGCCTGAGCAAGAGCGAGACCCTGTCTCTACTAAAAATAGAAACAAATTAATTGGCCAACTAAAAATATATAGAAACAATTAGCCAGGCATAGTGGTGCGTGCCTGTAGTCCCAGCTACTTGGGAGGCTGAGGCAGGAGGATTGCTTGAGCCCAGGAGTTTGAGGTTGCTGTGAGCTAGGCTGATGCCATGGCACTCTAACTCAGGCAACAAAGTGAGACTCTGTCTCAAAAAAATTTTTTAAAAATAGAGTTTATTTGGGATGAGGGCAGAAAATGACAATTGGAATAGAAAACAAAAGAACTTTGAGACTGGGCAAGTTTCAGAGGCACATGTTTGGACCAATCATAATATGGAAACATTCTACCAGTCCCGGACTGATCTATCCATAAGACTCTCCTTCCTTTTCCCACCAAGATATTTGAGTTGATCAAGACATTTGAGCTAATCAGAGCCAACTTGAGGATTCCAAACCTCAATGGGACTTAAGTCCTACTCTACACTCACATTCTGTTGATTTAAACCAAGCCTTCCCTTTCAGAAACCCTCCAAGCTGGGATGACCTCAGGGATGGGCCCATTGCCCAAGGTTGTTTCTACCTCTGGATGAATCTGTTTTTTCACCACCTTCCCCTCCTTAATGTGAAGACTTGTATGCCCTGAGCTTACCATTGAGCAAAGCTGGTTTCATAAGGAATCTTTAAGACTACTTTTTTTTTTGAGACAGGATCTCGCTCTGTCACCAGGGCTAGGGTACAATGGTGTTATCATAGCTCACTGCGCCCTCAAACTTCTGGGCTCAAGTGATTCTTCTGCTTCATCTTCCCAGGTACCTGGGACTATAGGCACACTCCACACCTGGCTATTTTTTCCATAATATTTTTGTAAAGATTGGGTCTTGCTCTTGCTGGGGCTGGTCTCAAACTCCTGACCTCAAGTGATTCTCCCACCTCGGCCTCCCTGAGTGCTGGGATTACAGGTGTGAGCCATGGCACCACCCTAAGTCTACATATTCTTGAATCACAGTTTGTCATGCTACTTGGCTCCTAGTTGAGTACCCACCTCCATGATAAAATTCTTAAGGTTTTTAGACATTTGGTTCTTAGCCATTTAAAAGGACTCTTTGTGTTAGATGGTGAGTTGAGGCATTCTAGGGTACCTTAGGGTACTAATACCTGTTTTTGTGTTTGTAGTCTCTGGCTGATGAACTTGCTCTTGTGGATGTTTTGGAAGATAAGCTTAAAGGAGAAATGATGGATCTGCAGCACGGGAGCTTATTTCTTCAGACATCTAAAATTGTGGCAGATAAAGGTAATTTCATGCCCTAAGTGATTTTTTTAATGACAAAAAATATATTTGAAATGCATCTTACAGCATAATAGACTTATTTTTTAACTAGGAAAAGTTGAACTCTTAAAACAATTATTTCAATAACTGTTAACAAAATGTTCAAGATCTAGTTTAGTGATTTTAAATGTCTAAAAAATTTTCATCTCATTGTAAAATTTTTCCCTTTTCTCATTTTATATAATTCTTATTTTCTACTATATTCTATGTTTCATGTCTAATATAATAATTTTACATTCACTCGTTAATGAGCAATCACTAAAAAATGGGTTTGCCGTAAATGGTAATTGATAAGTCACTAAGAGAAAGTAACAAATTGTGATTTATAGCATTATTTGGTTTGTTGTCCCATCTTTGTCCTATAGGCCAATTTTCTTTTATCAATTTCTAGAAACCTGCTTTCTAGGCATTCTTTTGAAATGTGCCCATAGGAAGTTGACATTTTTGCATTGAAAGTGTATGTAGGAAATGGTCGTGTATTCCATGCTTCAGACCGCCACGCTAGTTATCTTTATCCCTAAAACAGATGCTTTTTCTAAAATGAAAGTTTGAATATATTCCTTTCCTTAAAGATTTCTTTTCTTTTTATACACCTTTGTCTATATTCTAAAACCTCTAGCAGGGCCTACACAGATCTTCCCAATTTGGACACAACCTGCCTTTGCACACATCTCTCCTCCCTCACTCTCTGTAATAAAATTAGTCATCCCGTCCTGGTGAATATAGTGTTGGCAATTTGTTTTTTTCCTTCTGGGTCCAATTCATCCTTAAGGACAAACTCAAGCATTATTTCCATTAACTCTCTCCCACATACCTTCTCTACATTTGAGAACTTAACATTTTAGGACATTATATACAAGGGCTTTGTTTATATTTATCTGTGAATAGGAATATTTTAGACCCCAAATAATATTTGTGCAAGGTAATTTGAGTGCCTTGAAGCAACTACATAATAGATTTTATTTATTAAATTAGTGACATTCTTGGTACTATGCAAAGCATTTTGAGTGTATTTCTCATGTATTAGTGCATCTTCGTAACAATCCTATGAAGTATAGGTAGGTACTATAATTACCCCCATGTTATGGGAGAGGAACTGACAAAGTATTAACTGTCAAAAGTCACATTGCAACACAGTTTAATTATATGATTTGTGCATAGCTATTGAGTCTAATCAAGTCATAATGTCTGTGTATTTTGTAAAAGGACACACTTCCTTGAGTAAAAAAACAATGTTCTTTAGAGAAACTCACACTGCTAAAAAGCAAATAAGCTTTCTTAAAATACTGAGTATTAGCAATCTAAGTTCAAGTTCCAGCCAAAACAAACACTCCCATGCCTTCTTTCCACTTATAGATAATTAATTAACATTTTATAAGCCTAAAAGCTACATGAAATGAACTTTTTTTGTTATAGTTGGAAGTCTGCCTGCTATCCTCACTGTTTGTACTTCATTTTATTAGTGACAATCCATTGAATTTGTTAGCCAGAAACGTAATTTAGCAACGTCTTTATTTCCTTTGGTTCATTTTCTGAACCAATTTTATGTTTGGATTGCTTCAGTGTAGCCCAAGGAAGAAAAATGAACCCACAGGAACATTGAATTCCAAACCCTGATAGTCCAGAAAGCATAATTCTTGTATAAGTTCTAGAAGTTTGTTTCGATGAAGAGTCGCACTAATGTACCTGTGTTTTTGCCTCTCTTCGAAGATTACTCTGTGACTGCCAATTCTAAGATTGTGGTGGTAACTGCAGGCGTCCGTCAGCAAGAGGGGGAGAGTCGTCTCAATCTGGTGCAGAGAAATGTTAATGTCTTCAAGTTCATTATTCCCCAGATCGTCAAGTACAGTCCTGATTGCATCATAATTGTGGTTTCCAACCCAGGTATTGTTATAATACTTTAAGTCTCAATTCCATTAAGTTCACTGCTTTGGGAGTTTTGTTGTTTTGGACTTAAAATCTGTCTCAGTATTCACTTACAGAAGCAATTCACATATCTTCTGTTACTGGTCACAAAGGAGTGGTGTTTGCAAAACACATGTCCCAAATGTTCAAAAATGTGAGAAGAGTTTTGGCAGTTTCATGTTTTTTGCTTCATCTGGGTTTATTGTAGATGCTAAAGACTTAACATTTTTTGTAAAGATTATCCTTGGATGCAGAATGCCACATTTGAATGTGGCTTTCATTTGTAAGAAACATTTTAATATATCTGATCTTCTGTTTCTGGAAAATCCTATTCTTCTGAATCGAATCAGAAGGAAGAGTTGAAGAAAGCCATTAACCAGTTCTGTTTTAAAGATGGAAATGGACTATACTGGCGGACAAATACATGTTGACACCATATGTTGGGACTTAAAAACAGCTTTCCTTATTAAATTAACATCTGCAGAATAAATGTCAACTGACTAGAGAGAGTGCTGCATTTTTAGCCTTAACAGTTAAGATTCACTCTATTGGCTGGGCTCGGTGGCTCACACCTGTAATGCTAGCACTCTGAGAGGCTGAGGCGGGCAGATTGCTCGAAGTCAGGAGTTCGAAACCAGCCTGAGCAAGAAGAGTGAGACCCCGTCTCTACCATAAATAGAAAAAAATTAATTGGCCAACTAATATATGTAGAAAAAATTAGCCGGGCATGGTGGTGCATGCCTGTAGTCCCAGCCACTCGGGAGGCTGAGGCAGGAGGATTGCTTGAGCCCAGGAGTTTGAGGTTGCTGTGAGCGAGGCTGACGCCACGGCACTCACTCTAGCCTGAGCAACAAAGTGAGACACTGTCACACTAAAAAAAGATTCACTCTATTGCACAATTCTTTTGTTTATAATTTGTCACCAAGCTTACCGCATGTTGGTGAGCATAGTAGATATATTGATGGAATGGTAAGACTGATTATCTGTGATACTTTACATACAGAAAGATTGTGAATAAGAGCCAGGGAAATCTTACAGTTTATTGAATATTGAGAGTTGGGAGCCAGCAAGGATACAGATTATTTCAGTGTTATTCTTACTCTCTGCAAACCTAGATTGGGATTCATTAAACAGTATAGTTATATATATAGACTTCTCATAAATATATATGTACCAAGTTGATGTAGAACAGGGATGACAAGTAGCTAAGATATATTAACTAACTTACTGCATCCTGTCCCTCAGGCAGACATGAGTAGCTGATTATATTACTTTCTGGGTATGGCTTCACAGTCTCGTTCTCCAGGGAGTCCCTTCTACCAAATCAAAGATGATAAAGAAGAGTTATTTAGTCCCAGTGTCCTTAAAATATCTTAGCTAGTATGTATAGATGAGTGTGGAGGTGGAGACAGAAGGATTAAGCTCAGGTCCTTACCTTCCTTGTGTGCACATATGTATACCTTTTGTAGTTTATTAGCCCGTGAGTGCTGTGAGCCTGTCTGGACCAACAAAAGTTTTGCCTCTATGCAGTTTCAAAGCTATGCCACACTGGAACAAAGGTTCTGTCATGGATGTTTCTTTTATTAAATAGTAGCACATTTTAATACCGTGTATTATCACAATTGTTTACTGAATAATCTCATGTCCAGAACATTTATAGTAGCACGCCTTGGTAATTTAGTCATCAAGGGGTTTTTGGTTTGTGATGAGAGTCTTACAATCATGGAATGTTAGAATTGGTAGAAACTTAAGCGACAATCCCACCCCTAATTGACTTAGCAGTTGAAGTCAGTTTGGATTTACTTACATATAACTCTTTCTAAAATTTTTAGTGGACATTCTTACATATGTTACCTGGAAACTGAGCGGATTACCCAAGCACCGTGTGATTGGAAGTGGGTGTAATCTGGACTCCGCTAGATTTCGCTATCTCATGGCTGAAAAACTTGGCATTCATCCCAGCAGCTGCCATGGATGGATTCTGGGAGAACATGGCGACTCAAGTGGTAAAATAAAATAGAAAATATTTACTGTATACTTATACTGGTTTTGCCATTCTGAATTGTTTTATTTTAAATATTATTTTCATAAATTTTGACATACCTCAGAAGAGTTGTGAAAACAGTAGTTAATTCTTATATTCTACTCCGATTTGCTTTATTATTTATTTACTCTTTCTCTTCCATCTATCTACCTTTACCCTCATCCATTAAGCACTAATCAGTCATCTCACCCTTTTCTCCGTAAGTCCTTCAGTGTGTATTTCCCAAAAACAAGGATTTCCTTTTTTGTAACTACAGTTGTTATTAGTTGTATTCTACTATAAGAGAGCTTTTTCTTCTTCCCCCCCTGTATTTATGCTTTCATTTATTTATGGAGCCCTTTCTTGTTTTCGGGCACAAGAAGCTGTACCAGCCTCATCTTCAATTTCCTTTTTCTCAACACTAGAATCATGGGTATTTTTTTAGTGGTGAATGGTAATTAGAAACCAAGATTTAGGCTTATGTGTGCTCTTGCCACTGGTGTATCTTTGCTTCTAGTCCCTTTCAGTGGACAGAGCTGTGACATCCATTGTGTTTATTGAAGGGGGAATGAATTGGGTCACAAGCTTTTAACTAACTCTTGTCTACTCTTCTATAATGTAAAATAAACCTTACTGTAAACTAAATCTTATTTTTAATAAACCATCAATCATAATTGTCAATCATTTAAGTAGTAGGAGACTATAAATCAAACTTAAATATTTTCTTTAGGAATTTAAATAGAAGCAAAAAATTATTGTGCAACATTAAAATATTACTACATGTCTTTCTTTTTAGGGCTTTGTTCTCAGCAAGCTAAAAACCATTTATTCTGAATGTTTTGTTTCGAATTAATATTTACTTTTTCATTAAAATTAATATTTGTATTCCAAAAAATTTTATATAAAGCCAGTTTTGAGCAATTCTGACTCTATTTCATAAATCTAAATGTATTTACTAAACCAAAATATATTGAATAGACTCATGTTAAATAAGTATAATAATACTAAAATAAAATAATCAAAACTGTAATCTAAAACATTTTAATATTAATAGTGATGGTAAATAATATTTATTTTATGAAGTTCATTTTTGCTATATATGCAAAGGGCTATTTTCTCCCTGTACGGCCAAGGCATAAATTTTCCTTTGAATTCAGTGGGAGTTTGAAATGTGATTTTAGTGAAAAGTTTATCTTGATGTTATAAGAATTTTTTCTTATAACTATTGTATAATTTATTTGTGTTTTTTTAATAGAATAATGCTGGGTTTTTTCTGATGCCTTACTTGTATCATTTTATTCAAGAATTGTTCAGGCCGGGCACGGTGGCTCATGCCTATAATCCTAGCACTCTGGGAGGCCGAGGCGAGAAAATTGCTCAAGGTCAGGAGTTTGAAACTAGCCTGAGCAAGAGCAAATGAGACCCCATCTCTACTATAAATAGAAAAAAATTAATTGGCCAACTAATATATATAGAAAAAATTAGCTGGGCATGGTGGTGCATGCCTATAGTCCCAGCTACTCGGGAGGCTGAGGCAGGAGGATCACTTGAGCCCAGGAGTTTGGGGTTGCTGTGAGCTAGGCTGACGCCACGGCACTCACTGTAGCCTGGGCAACAAAGTGAGACTCTGTCTCAAAAAAAAAAAAAAGTTCAATTGCTCAAGGACTTGTCTGAATTTTTGTTTGTTCAAATTGTAATAGTTGTGTGTTTCCCTCTTGATCAGATTAATTTGGGCATGGAAAGTTTTTAGCCAGGCAACTCCCTGATTTAAAAGCTCTGTTCTGTCATCTTAACAAGATATGTGACTGTCAAGTTTTTAACTTCTCTGAACTTGTTTCCTCATCTATAAAATAAGGATAATTATGTTACTTATATTCCATATAAAAATATTTAGTACAATATCTGGTGTACTTTGAAAATTCAATAAACGTTAATTATTATAATTAATAGGATTACCAGACTCATAGATGAGAAGCAATGTTACACATTTTCTAATTAGGACAAAATTAAGAAAAAATAGGTCACGTGGCTTATTGAAAATCCTAGTTAGTGGCATAACTACAACTAGAATCATGTCTTGTGACTCCTGTCCAGTGTTCTTTTCTCTCATGACTGTTTTTTCCCCCTATTTCCATATTGATTTATATTGTCTACATGAAATGAAGAATTAAACTGTGCTTACATAGGCATGATAATGCAGATTTTATAGTTTTCATCAAAGATCATGAAATGTCTAATTAGCCTGACTTGGCAGATGTTGTGGATTAAAAGGGGGATCTTTTGTGGCCATGAGCAGCTGACCTTTCTTAGCTGTTTTAGTCATACTAGACTTTACTCCACACGTTTGCCCAGATTTCCGGAGTCTATAATGTTCTCCAAAAGTCCCCAGAGAATATATAACTTATATGTTTTTTATATATTTATATATAATTATATATAAATTTTCTATATGATATTTATTATAAATTTTATTATATATATTATATATGATTTATAAATTATATATTTTTGTAGCTCTTTCTGACACTCTTCTACCTTAAATGAAGTAGACTCTTATTTTTATTGTGCTTTTATAATTATACTGTATTTAAATATAATTAATACTGTATTTGGGTCTTATTCTAATTTTTTTTTTTATTTTATTCTGGAAGAAAAAGGTATACATTAGAAAAGTAGGCCAGGAGAAAAATTGAAAATTCTTCAAACCAAAAGTTTAGGATAGTCACAAACTAGAATCCCTTGTGATTTCACAAACCTACAGAGAGGCAAAGAATTTCATGTTCTCTATAACTAGGACACAGCATCTCTGTTTTGTATCAACATTGCTGAAGTTTAAAAGGTCAGATGTGTTGCTATTTGAAGGCAAACATCAGCCTTCTAGAGGAACTATATTAGAGTCACTTGTCATAGGAACTGTTTCAGTTGGTATTCAGTCGCTTGCATCAAAGATGAAATCTGAACTAAGAGAAGAAAAGATTTTTAAAAATAGTGTCAATAATATCTAGAATGTTCCCCCCCTCCCTTTTTTTTTTACAGTGGCTGTGTGGAGTGGAGTGAATGTGGCAGGTGTTTCTCTCCAGGAATTGAATCCAGAAATGGGAACAGACAATGATAGTGAAAATTGGAAAGAAGTGCATAAGATGGTGGTTGAGAGGTAAGAGGAGGAAACCAATTATTCATTCATTTAGATCAGGGGTCCTCAAACTATGGCCCCTGGGCCACATGTGGCCCGCCAAGGACATTTATCTGGCCCGCCGGGTGTTTTTGCCTCCGCTGCCTGTCCTGCTTAGCAGCCGACTGGTCCCGGGCCCACAGTGCGCATGTGTGCAATGTGCGCCCCACTCTCCAACTGTCTGAGGGACAGTGAACTGGCCCCCTGTTTAAAAGTTTGAAGACCCCTGATTTAGATGAATAATTTCATCTAAAAGTAAAGATAAAATTATAAACAATTTCCTTGGCTACCTGCTGAGATAAGCTCATAATGTAGTAAATATGCAGTTATCTTTCGAAATTGGCGAAACTTGCTATCCCAGTTGCCCCAGGGAAAGTAAATATCTTCTCCCTAGAGAAAGCACATTGTTGGTGGGTGTGGTGGCTCACGCCTGTAATCCTAGCACTCTGGGAGGCTGAGGTGGGCGGATTGCTCAAGGTCAGGAGTTCAAAACCAGCCTGAGCAAGAGCAAGACCCTGTCTCTACTATAAATAGAAAGAAATGAATTGGCCAACTAATATACATAGAAAAAATTAGCCGGGCATGGTGGCACATGCCTGTAGTCCCAGCTACTCGGGAGGCTGAGGCAGCAGGATTGCTTGAGCCCAGGAGTTTGAGGTTGCTGTGAGTGAGGCTGATGCCACGGCACTCACTCTAGCCTGGGCAACAAAGTGAGACTCTGTCTTAAAAAAAAAAAGAAAGAAAAAGCACATTGTAGAGGTAGGAGCATAGCATGGACAAAAGCCTGTTGCCTCCTATCAATAAATAAGATTGATTTATCCCAAAAGATAAACTTAGACACTATTAGTCTCATGATTGTCTAAAATAAATACTTGCTGACTGATTGCTAACAGTCTTTGAGCTATAAAGACTATGGGGCTTGGATTCAAATCATGGCACTGACACTATGGTATTTGGGGAGCCATTTAACCTTTAAAATGAATTTCAGTTTTCTCTTCTGTAAAGTCATATGGTAATAGGCTTATTGTTAAAATTAAGTAAAAACACACATCCACGCACACTCATTGATAGACATTCAATTGGTGTTAGCTATTATTTGCAGAGAATTTTTGTAACAAGATGTCTCAGATATAGAACCATTTTGCGTACTCAATTATAATTATTTTTTTCAAGAATTTTAATTGTATGTGGAGAAAAAGGATCTAAAAAGTTGAAAGGGTCTTTAGAATTGTTTTACATATATATTAACTCATTTATCACTCATAATAACAAACTTATGAAATAACCATTGTTACCCTATTTTCAAGAAGAGAACATTTGAGGCAATAAAGGTTAAATAATCTGCCCAAGATTACAGTTAATAAGAGACAGAACAGGAGTTAAACCCAGGGAGTCTGGTTTCAAAAACTTGCTCTGATTTCAGTGATCTCTTTTATGAATTTTTTGTCCTCAGTGCCTATGAAGTTATCAAGCTAAAAGGATATACCAATTGGGCCATTGGATTAAGTGTAGCTGATCTTATTGAATCCATGCTGAAAAATCTTTCCAGGATTCATCCAGTATCAACAATGGTGAAGGTAAGACAAACTACTGCAAAATATAATATTATCTTTAGCATTGTATTCTATAAATATTCATTTAAAGAAGGACCAGATAAAGTCACAGTAAGTGTATGATCCATTAAATAAGTATAATAGCATTGCATTTAAAGTTGGTGTACTAAAATAGATTGTCTTTCATGTAGCACTTTGCCTTAGCAAATGTAGTTTAATTCAAAAGCCATGGAGCAATCATACAACACAGTTCAGTAGAAATTCATTAGTTTTTAAACAAAATTACAAAGATAATCAACTCATTTTCTACAATTGAATGTCATGGGTGAAAAGATAAGGGGAGAATGCAGTGATTAAAAGGCACTTGCAAAAGTGATTGGGGGTAGGCTGGGTGTGGTGGCTCATGCCTGTGATCCTAGCTCTCTGGGAGGCCAAGGCGGGCAGATTGCTAGAGGTCAGGTCAGGAGTTTGAAACCAGCCTGAGCAAGAACGAGACCCTGTCTCTACCATAAATAGAAAGAAATGAATTGGCCAACTAATATATGTAGAAAAAATTAGCCGGGCATGGTGGTGCATGCCTGTAGTCCCAGCCACTTGGAAGGCTGAGGCAGTAGGATCTCTTGAGCCCAGGAGTTTGAGGTTGCTGTGAGCTAGGCTGACGCCACAGCACTCACTCTAGCCTGGGCAACAAAGTAAGACTGTCTCAAAAAAAAAAAAAAAAAGTGATTGGGGGTAAAACATGGTGTCTGGCCTTCATTTTAAAATACCATTTTGTGCATGTACAAAAAATTTTGAAATTAAAAGTTTTAAAAATTAATCTGATTGGGCCGGGCGCTGTGGCTCACGCCTGTAATCCTAGCTCTTGGGAGGCCGAGGCGGGCGGATTGCTCAAGGCCAGGAGTTCAAAACCAGCCTGAGCAAGAGCGAGACCCCGTCTCTACTATAAATAGAAAGAAATTAATTGGCCAACTGATATATATATAAAAAATTAGCCGGGCATGGTGGCACATGCCTGTAGTCCCAGCTACTCGGGAGGCTGAGGCAGAAGGATCACTCAAGCCCAGGAGTTTGAGGTTGCTGTGAGCTAGGCTGACGCCACGGCACTCACTCTAGCCTGGACAACAAAGTGAGACTCTGTCTCAAAAAAAAAAAAAAAATTAATCTGATTGGGCATATAGCTAAATTGGCCCTGTGAATAAGTTTGTCTAAGCAGAGAAAGATACTAGATAAAATATATAGTCAAAGTTCAATAAAGTACTTAATACTTTCTGAGAAATATCAAATTTTATCATAGTGTATGTTTGCATATTCTATTTATAAAACCTAATTCGAAACACACATATTGAGGAAATATGAACCTCCAGGTGATAAAGATTAGATTAGATAATGAGGTTGTGCTTACCAAGTTTTCCTACAGTTCTTTCTGTTCAAACATGGGGACTTTGATCATCCTTACTTATAGTTTCCTATGTTAACCCCGTGCTTTTGTTCTGGCAGGGCATGTATGGCATTGAGAATGAAGTCTTCCTGAGCCTCCCGTGTATCCTCAATGCTCGGGGATTAACCAGTGTTATCAACCAGAAGCTGAAGGATGATGAGGTTGCTCAGCTTAAGAAAAGTGCAGATACCCTGTGGGACATCCAGAAGGACCTGAAAGACGTGTGACTCCTGAGCTCTAGGATGTAGGAATTCAAAAACACTACAATGTGATCCACCCTGAGCCTTTAGTTTTCATCCATGTACATGGATCATAGTTTGCTTTTATCTTCCTTAATAAGTGAATTTGGGCTCAAAGAATCAAAGCCCACGCTTGGTTTAACGCTTGCAGTCTGAGCCCTTGAACAAATAAAATTAACCATCATAGTGTGCTTCTATTTCTGGGATTTGTTCTTTACTGGTTTCTGGAAGATTTCAATCAGTCTTTCCAATAATTCTTCCCACACACACCATAAATGTCTCTGAATTCCAACATCATTTACACTCCATTTCCTATACTTCTGTCCAGATAGCATAAGAATTCTTTGTTGCAAAATGTGCCATGATTTCGTTGTTTTTGTCCTCAGAATATAGTTGCCATTTTAAGGATACAAGTGAAGAAGTTGTAACGGTTGTCAATGTATGCAACATTTACAGGGATCCCCATTATAATTGTCTAAAAAGAAGAACCCCTGAAACAGAGCTTTGGAAAATTAGAATTAACTTTGTCAGAGTTAGTTCTATTTGACAGTGAAGGAAAATGACGGCTTGGGATGAATTATCCAGATCCAGGCTAACCGGAGACAGCATGAGCGGATTTAGAGGGGGCTTAAGGCAAACTGCCTTTAACAAAGTTTCCCACTTACATGTAATATCTAAGGATCAGTTTAGGTAGTGTTAAAAGCATGGGCTTTGGTGTCACATAAACCTGGGGTTGAGGGCCAGCCCTATCATTAACTGTGATCTTGGGCAAGTTAACCACTCTTCAGTGTCAATTTCCTCACCTATAACACAGTGATAATAATGGTACCTCTTCATTACGGGTTGTATAAATTAAATGAGAAAATAGTGTAAAACTCTTAACAAAAAGCTTGATCATAATAGTATAGCAGCTAACACTAAAGTAGTGGTTATTGTTCCAAGTGCTTTATAGGTATTAAGTCATTTAAATCATCCCAACTGTCCTATAAGGTAGTGTTTCCTAACCTTGGCACTCTTCGCTATTTGGAAGATTCTGTGTAGTGGAGGACTGCACCTGCACTGCTCATTTGTAGGATGTTTAGCAGCATCCTACCCAATGAATGGCCAGTCACACACCTGTCCCACTGGCAAATGTTGGGGACAAAGTCACCCCTGACTGACAAACCACTTGCTGTGAAGTATTTGTATCTCTATTTTACAGATAAGGATACTAAGGCATAAAGAAACAGATCACAGCCACTAAATAGAGCTAGGATTCAACCCAGACATTGTAGCTTCTACATGCCTGCTATTAAGCACAGTGTACTATACTGCAGGAAATGTTACCTATTGTCATATTTTTATATCTTTTTGGAGTAACAATGAAATCCTTTCATTTAATGCTCCAGCATATTATGAGAATACTATTATTCCTGTGTTACAGAAAGAGAGTAAAGCAGTAATTTAATTCCTCTTCCACACCACATTTCCGAAATTACTCAATCTGTTTGTATGATGATCATATCTAGGTGTAAGGAGGAAGGTCATTTTAATTTATGCCTCTAGTTCACTACGTCAGTTTCCATGTGAATACTGAATTTACAATAAGCCAGTGGGTTCCAAGTTTGAATTTCCTGGACAGGTATGAAATTGTTTAAACTTTGGCATGGGGAATGGATATGCATGGTGGGGGAGGGTAAGGGCCTCAACATAAGTTTGCCAGCTTTGTATTTTGCCAAATAAGGACATGGGGGAAATAGAACACATTTTCTAACCATCGTACAAAGGAATGGGAAGACCACAATCTCAATTTTATCAGCTGTCCCGGCCCATGAGCAGAAAAGCAAATCCCTTGGGATGTCACAGCAGAGAGCTAGAAGAAGGCTGGGTCCTTAGTTTTCATGCAGCTGCTATATGAGCGATTGTCTGCCTGCTCCCACATTGCTTTTACATCAGGAGGAAATAAACAATCACTGTCATTGTGGGTATCTGTCTCAGCTAACCAATTAATTCCAAGTGACACACTCTGTAAAATTTTATTGGGAACAGTCAACTATAAGACACAGTGTTAGCAGATAATTTTTTTTTATCTAATGAAAGAGATTACACATGAATGATAAATTGCAAAACAAGGTGCTATAGAATCAAGAAATAACTTGAGTCCTCACATATTCAGTTGGAGTACTTTAGTTATTTTCTTTTTCTCTGAGGAAACGTGGGAAATGGAACTGATAACACTTCTAAGGAATAAGAGCAGATGCCCAGTAACACATGACTAGTCAATACATGGATTCAGGTATTTCATGGGTCAATATCCGAAATTCAGGAACTGTGTGCTGAGTGACACTGACATAGTTTATCCATAAAGGTACCTTTACCTCATATGATTTTAGAATTGGAAGTGACATTCCCAAGCTATTTTACAGAAGAGAAATTAAGACCCAAGTACTTTTGTTGTTCTATTGGTTAGCATTCCTTCGAAACAAACCAAAGACAGCAGGGTGGAATTTCTTGGTGCAACTAACTGAAAAGCCTAGAAGTGGGGCTGATATTAAGTAAAACTGTATTCAAGGACAAAAGAAATGCAATCAAAATTATGTGGTTCTTCTTCAACTCTGTTTTTTGGGTTTTTTTTAGACAGTATCACGGTATTGGCCAGGCTAGAGTGCCCTAGCGTCAGCCTAGCTCATAGTAACCTCAAACTCCTGGGCTCAAGTGATCCTCCTGCCTCAGCCTCCCGAGTAGCTGGGACTACAGGCATGCACCACCATGCCTGGCTCATTTTTTGTATATATATTAGTTGGCCAATTAATTTCTTTCTATTTATAGTAGAGATGGGGTCTCACTCTTGCTCAGGCTGGTCTCAAACTCCTGACCTTGAGCGATCCCACGCCTCGGCCTCCCAGAGTGCTAGGATTATAGGCATGAGCCACCGTGCCTGGCCTCCAGTTCTGTTTAACTCTGCATAACTCTGTTTAACTCTGTATATTTCCTCTGTATATTTATTTAATTCTCAGGTTTAAGGTGGTGGCAAATTGTCATCTCTCTTGTTCAGGTCTGATAGTAAACTGTACCCACTGCTTTCCTAGAAACTCCAGAAAATATCTCACTGCATTCTATTATCTCTGACTAAATAAATGTACATCTCTGAATCTGTTTCAATGGCCTGGGAGATGTGGTGCCTTCAATGATTGATGATTTGGTTTTTCTAGAGCCAAATGAATTGAGAGTGGTGGAAGCAATGGGTCCAAGAAGAAATTTAAGGCACTATTTCCAGACATTGGGGAAAACAGATACTGCGTGATTTGGGGGGAAAAGGATTTTTTTTTTTATTTTTGAGACAGTCTCGCTTTGTTGCCCTGGCTAGAGTGAGTACCGTGGCATCAGCTTAGCTCATAGCAACGTCAAACTCCTGGGCTCAAGCGATCCTGCTGCCTCAGCCTCCCAAGTAGCTGGGACTACAGGCATGCGCCACCATGCCCAGTTCATTTTTTTCAATATATATTAGTTGGCCAATTAATTTCTTTCTATTTATAGTAGAGACGGGTCTCAGTCTTGCTCAGGCTGGTTTCCAACTCTTGACCTTGAGCACTCCTGACCTTGAGCAATCCACCCACCTCAGCCTCCCAGAGTGCTAGGATTACAGGCATGAGCCACCACACCCGGCTGAAAAAAGGATTTAAAAAAAAGTCATCTTTCATGGCTGAGCTGGAACCAGAATTGTCAAATTGTGACATCCAATCAGTAAGCCTTTTCACTACCCATTTTACTGCCTGGAATTAATGTCCCTCAACAGCTATGTAATACATGCTTTCAATTATATTTGAGTTCAGTTTTCTTGAATTTATTTTTTAGGTTAATATAGGGCTTTTGAGGGAAAACCTCTACCACTTCAATTCTCGTATCTGGCTCAACCTGATTCCTGTTATTATTGGAGTTCCCACATGGCAATACTAGTCATTGCATTAGAAAACAGAGATGAATGGAAAGCAGGGATTCTTACCTAGTTTGGGAGCCAACAGGCCTATGTGAACAATATTCAGCAGAGCTTTTTCTGAAGAAGCCATAACACATTAAATTAGTCAATAATCAAATGTTTACTCAGTGTCTTGTTTGGTATAAATAACTTCTAGCTGCTATGGTGGAAAAACAGCAGATATAGTCCATGTCTTCAGGGAAACAAAACATATGTATGTATAGTAACACAGCATTTGTATGTTTAGTATAGTAGACAGAGCACTACACTTGTGCCCAAATGTTACACTTCCAAAGTCATAGATATTTTTTTCCAAATCTATGTAATCAGAGTGTCAGGTTCTTTACTTTAAAGTGTAGTAAATAAGGATATTAAATGAGCTGCGTACAAAATGACATTATAAATCATCAAACCCTACATACATACATTATCATAAAAACAGTACAGTGGTAAAATCCCAAGGGCCATGACAGTGCCGAAAACTAAGTCTTTGTGGGACTGAGAAATATTTCATAAGACAATTTAGAAAACAGAATTTAGATAAGTGGAAAGGATTATAAATAACCCAACTGCATGACTGTAGGGGAAAAAATGTAGTATACATGCCTCACATACTAAATCAGGACAAATCTAAATGGAGGAAGGATTTAAATGCAGAAAGAGAAAAACCCATATAAATTCTAAAAGAAAATATGGTCCATTTCTTTCATTACCTCAGAACCTTTCTGAGTCTCCAAATCTAGAGTCTTTAGAGAAAAGACTGGTTCAATTCTACCACACAAAAAAAGAACTTCTTATCTGAAAACACAATATAGGCAAAGTCAAAAGACAACAACAAACTGAGGAAGAAATACCAGCTCATATCTCAGGCAAAGGGTGACCCTCTCTACTGTATAAAAGATTATTAGAATTTGATTTTTTTAAATGTTTTAGAAAAAAATCCAAGGAACATAAATAGACATTTATTAAACATGAAGCAAATTGCTATTACATATGTGAAAAAAATTTAAACTTGAAAAACCATAAGAAGTGTGGATTAAAAGTTTATACAGTGGCTCACGCCTGTAATCCCAGCACTCCGGGAGGCTGAGGCAGGAGGATTGCTCAATGTCAGGAGTTTGAAACATCCTGAGCAAGAGTGAGACTTCGACCGTCTCTACTAAAAATAGAAAGAAACGAATTGGCCAACTAAAAATATATAGAAAAAATTAGCCGGGCATGGTGGCGCATTCCTATAGTCCCAGGTACCTGGGAGGCTGAGGCAGGAGGATTGCTTGAGCCCAGGAGCTTGAGGTTGCTGTGAGCTAGGCTGACCCCCATGACACTGTAGCCGGGGGAACAGAGTGAGACTCTGTCTAAAAAAGAAAAAACAAGAAGGTGATGACAGCTCACTTCCCAGGTTATCTCTTGTTTGTTCTACTGACTTGGTGTTTGGCTGCCCACATCACAAAACACTGATGGTTGCTGGGCAAATCCTTTTAGTAGCACAGTACTAGCCGACACGTGGAAATACCGACTCCCACCTGATACCAGGCGGCTGTGCTTTCAAGTCATGCTGAAGCCTCCAATGGTCATTTCCAATCAGCTACGTAATTCTAAGAACAATGCAGGGGATATTTTTAGCAGGGAAAAAAATAACACACATAGATTAGCCAAGGGCTTTGCAAGGAGACATCGCAGTGCCCACTTAAAATCTAATAATTTATTATTACTTTGTTTGTATCCCTAATATTAGTGTGGGGTTGGGGATGGGAGAGAATCTCATCATTAATTTTATTGAGTACCTACTGTGTGCTGGGCAAGGTGATAGCTTTCAGAGAAAGAGTGGAAGTCAAGGAGACATTGAGCACAATGGGGAAAGAGACATTTATCAAATAATCATGCAACAAGGTATATGTGATTACACACTGTACTGAGTTTGTGAGGGGAAAGAACAAGGTGCTCTCAAGATGCTTAAATAGGCAAACAGGCCCTGTTTTGGGGAACCACAGAAGACTTCCCTCTGGGAGGGCTATGTCTGATCTGAAGGTGAAAAAGTGGAAGAGCGTTCAAAGCAGAATACACAGCATGTGCAAAAACTACGAGGCAGGAGGGATCATGGTCTGTTCAAGAAACTGAAAGAAAGCCAATGTGGTTGAGGTTCAGAGGGGAAAAAAAGGGTGAGTAAAGAAGCTGCAGACACAAACCAGTACTGTTTAATTCAAGATCTGGTTAGCCAGGTAAAAAGATCTTAATCCTTAGCCAAGAGAATTTGGAGGCGCGATTGGGTATTTGAGTATAACTTGATTAGGTTTGCATTTTTCAAAAAGCACTTCAGTTGTCAAGTGGCAAGAATGAATCCATGGAAACCGTTGTCCAGATCAGGCAAGAGATGACTGCAATTTACACTAGGGGGTAGTGGTGGTGGAGAGGTAGGAAAAAGGAGAATCCTAGAGATATTTACAAGGCTAAAATGATAAGACTTAAGTGAAACAAGCAGGGGTTAGGAGCAGAGATTCTGGAGTCAGACTGCCTAGTGTTAATCCTGGTTCTGATCCTTGTTAGCTGTGTGATTTTGAACCAGTTCATTAACCTTAGCCTCAGTTTTGTTATCTGTATAATGGGCATAATATTGGTACTTCCCTCCCAGAGTTATGGTGAGGACTAAATACTCAACAGACACAAAGCACCTAGGGCATTGCCTGGCACACATGAGTGTTTCAGAATGCTGGATGCCAGTAAATTGGATACTGAATTGAATGTAGGTGGAAAAGGAGGAGCGAAAGAGGATTCTGAGAAATGACATCCATTGTATTCAAACATGGCTGACATCATTACAGAATTAATCTTTTAAGGGCGTGAAATTGTTACACTCTAAACTAGTAACAATCTATAGGAAGTGATTGCATTCTTGCCCAGTGGGAGAATTTTTTTTTTCAGGTCTACCCAAATGAGAAAATTACTCTCCCTTCAAAAAGTGATTAAAAACTTGCAGAAAAGGAGGAAACTACACAAAACGAAAAAGAAAAAAATATAAAAATATTTATAAAAAGAATTTAAAATTTTTTTTTTTTTGAGACAGAGTCTCGCTTTCTTACCTAGGCTAGAGTGAGTGCCGTGGTGTCAGCCTAGCTCACAGCAACCTCAAACTCCTGGGCTCAAGCAATCCTCCTGCCTCAGCCTCCCAAGTAGCTGGGACTACAGGCATGTGCCACCATGCCCGGCTAATTTTTTCTATATATATATTAGTTGGCCAATTAATTTCTTTCTATTTTTATAGTAGAGACGGGGTCTCGCTCAGGCTGGTTTTGAACTCCTGACCTTGAGCAATCTGCCCGCCTCAGCCTCCCAGAGTGCTAGGATTATAAGCGTGAGCCACCGTGCCCGGCCAATTTTAAAATATTAAAGAAAAAAAAGTGATTAAAAACAAAAGAACACCAATTCTGCCAAGGAATGCTGTGCAGCAATGAGCAAAACCGTAAGTAGTTTTCCATATACCACAGATCTCATATATTAAAATGACATTCAGGCCGGGCGCTGTGGCTCACGCCTGTAATCCTAGCTCTTGGGAGGCCGAGGTGAGCGGATTGCTCAAGGTCAGGAGTTCAAAACCAGCCTGAGCAAGAGCGAGACCCCGTCTCTACTATAAATAGAAAGAAATTAATTGGCCAACTGATATATATATATATAAAATTAGCCGGGCATGGTGGCGCATGCCTGTAGTCCCAGCTACTCGGGAGGCTGAGGCAGAAGGATCACTCGAGCCCAGGAGTTTGAGGTTGCTGTGAGCTAGGCTGACGCCACGGCACTCACTCTAGCCTGGACAACAAAGCGAGACTCTGTCTCAAAAAAAAAAAAAAAAAATGACATTCGAAGATGTTCCTTGAATGATAAGGAAGTGGCAGCAATCTCTTAGGAAGCTGTTGAGACACACTCACACTCTATATCTGAAATTAACAAACTGGGGAAAAAATGAATAGAATCAATAAAGTTGTTAGGGACCGACCTTCCACAGCCCCACCAGACAGAAAAGCAGAGACATCGAGGATGCAATCACACAAGAGGAGGTTTATTTTCTGGCTAGCCAGGGTCCAAGCCCCAGAGCACCAACGCAGTGGCCACTCTCGCAGGCAAGGACCCCGACCGGAACAACGGCATGCCTTTTATCCCCACGGTGCACAAGCTGCGCACAAGCCGACTAGGCGTGGATCATGCGTTGACCTTTAAAATGATCGGTTGCCCACTATTGCCTTTTGAAATAATTGGCGGGTTGGTTGCCCCCTATTGCCTGATGGGCCAGTCGCCCGTGCTTCAGTGACCTCATCCCATAACTCCCCCTACAGCGGTGTAGCAAGCAAGCAATGACCAGAAGCAAAAGTTTGCGGTTAGCTCATTGCCCCACCCAAGTAAATTCCCGACAATTGGAAAAATTCCTCTGCCCTTCCTCTGCCCTACAAAGTAAAAATTAGAGAAAGTAAAAAGAATGATAAAAGCTGTGTCATAGGTCAATAGCACACATTACATTAAAATACTAATATTAAAAGCAGTCTCATTAAAGCCAGGGAATTGTTGTAAATGCTAGTGACTATTATTTGGCAATGTTTGGTATATTCTAATTATTTCAATCAAACAAAAATGAAATGTGTTATAGATATTGGGAAAGAATTACTAGTTTTAGATGATTACCTACTTAAAAAAAATCTAAGAAATGCCCTTAAAAAACTGTCAGCACCAAAAAGACAATATAATCAAATGGCAGATACTATGCAAACATTAATAGTTTTCCATTTAGAAGGACAAACTAAAAACAGAAATAAAAAATCTCATTTCAGGCCGGGCGCGGTGGCTCACGCCTGTAATCCTAGGACTCTGGGAGGCCGAGGCAGGAGGATCACTCAAGCTTAGGGGTTCTAAACCAGCCTGAGCAAAAGCGAGACCCCATCTCTACTAAAAATTAGAAAGAAATTAATTGGACAACTAAAAATATATAGAAAAAAAATTAGCCGGGCATGGTGGCGCATGCCTGTAGTCCCAGCTACTCGGGGGGCTGAGACAGTAGGATCGCTTGAGCCCAGGAGGTTGAGGTTGCTGTGAGCTAGGCTGACGCCACGGCACTCTATCTAGCCCAGGCAACAGAGTGAGACTCTGTCTCAAAAAAAAAAAAAAAAAAAAGAAAATCTCATGTCACATATTGCACTAATGAAAAAACTCTGAAATACCTATGAATAATTCAAATAAGAAAAGTAAAATCTGGCCAGGCGCGGTGGCTCACGCCTATAATCCTAGCTCTCTGGGAGGCCGAGGCGGGAGGATTGCTCAAGGTCAGGAGTTCAAAACCAGCCTGAGCAAGAGCGAGACCCCGTCTCTACTATAAATAGAAAGAAATTAATTGGCCAACTAATATATATACAAAAAATTAGCCGGGCATGGTGGCGAATGCCTGTAGTCCCAGCTACTTGGGAGGCTGAGGCAGGAGGATGGCTTGAGCCAGGAGTTTGAGGTTGCTGTGAGCTAGGCTGACGCCATGGCACTCACTCTAGCCTGGGCAACAAAGCGAGACTCTGTCTCAAAAAAAAAAACACACACACACACACACACAAAAAGAAAAGTAAAATCTTATATGAGGAAAATAATAAAGCTTACTACTGAAAATATAAAATCGATATTTTATATTCCTGGGGTGGGGGGAAGAATTAATACCATGAAAATATCCATTCTTAGTATAAAATTGCCTGAATTGTCAAGGACAATCTCAATGAATTGCTGTTTTGTTTTTCTCTGAGTGGTAGGGGAGGAGAGGGTGATTGTTTTGGTGGTGTTGGGTATTATCCACCTGCAATGGTGTTAGATGAGATGTTTTAAATACAATACCAATGTAGTCATAATTTCCCAGGAAGTGATTACCTGTGTGGAAAACAAGTGTGTATTGGAGGGCGGAGTGGGTGGGAGTTGCAGAGGAGAGTTAGAGAAATGTGGGGAGACTAGTTAGGGCAAGTCAGGAGGCTAAGGCAGCCTTCCAGATGAGGTTATAGGTTTGTCAACAGAAAAAGAAGCCAAACTGTAAAACAATTTTAAAGAGTTTTATTCTGAGCCAAATTTGAGGACCATGACCCGGAGCCATGCCCAGGAAGGCTTAAGCAAGTGGACTGGGCTGTGTTTGGGTTACAGTTTGGTTTTATACATTTTTAGGGAAACATGGGTTACAGGTAAAGTCATCAATCAATACCTGGGAGGCATACATGGGTTTGGCCCGAAAAGGTGGGCTATCTCGAAGGGGGGAGGCTTAGAGGTTGTAGATAAATTCTTTGACTTATAATTGGTTAAAGATATGAAGCTTTGTCTAAAGGCTTGGAATGTTTTAAGATAAGGAAGTCTATTAATGAGAGACAAGCCACTGGACATAGATTTGTTGTGTAAATTGATGACGTGCATATGTGTCTTGCATACCCTTAGGCCTGTCATGGATTACAAAGGCTGTCTCCAAAATGGGAGGGGTACATGATGTGGTATATCTGACTTCTTTTCTCATGGCAGGCCATTTAGTTTTAGGATATTCCCTTGGCGAAGAGAGGGTCCATTCAGTCAGCCGGCAGGGGGTTGGGGGGTGGGGAGCCTTAAGATGTTATTTTAGTTCACTGTTTATAGGTTATAGATGAGGGCGGCTGGATCACAGAGGCAGCGCAGATAGCAAGGGAAATGAACTCCTCTGAGACATATTTAAGAGCAAAATTGATACAACTCTGGGCTTGAAGTAAACTTTGAACATTTCCAGATGCAGAGTGGAAAGGTTGGAAGTATTAATAAAGGACTCTGACATAAGATAACAATTCCTAGTAGGGAGTGGCATGAGACAAACAGATTGCCAGAAAACATCAGGGAAAAAGAAGCATCAGTAAAACCTGAGCATCGGCAAAAGAAGAAGAGAGATTCAGAATAACTAGAAGATATTCTCCTAGTCACTTCTAGGTCGGGGCTTTCAGCAGTTCTTAGCAAGGAAGGAACTAGAAATGAATAATACAACTATCATTTGTATTTTGCTGCATAGATTATGCCTAAGTTAAATATTTAAAAAATTGTTCGTATTATTCATACATGAATTCTCATTGTGAATTCAGTTGTTCTTACCTAACTAATCCTGTCATCTCCATAAAATTCTAAATGAACAAAATCCTCCAAATATTAGCATGCATTAAATATCTCAACTGGGTGAATGCCCCTGAATTGCACTTAAGCTTCTGTTACCCAGGAGTTTTAACCAAGAAGCTGGGTGTGCAGTGTTCCTCATAGAATTTTGTTTTAACAAGTCCAATTTCTGGGTGGTGGGTTGACTTTAGAGAATGAATTAATTGCAGCAGAAGAGGATTAATCCCTTTCTACCTGACTGTTCAGGCAGGTTTAAGAAGGTCAATTCTTCATGAGGATGTTTTTCAAAAATATCATTTTGGTAAACAATTATTATCGTCCTAAGAAGAATAAAAATCTAGCAATTACATTCTTCTGAAACTCTCAGAAAAAAAAAGAAAAGAAAAGAGAAAGGAACACATGTTTAGAATAGATAATAACTTTCTCTTCCTGTTATCCTACAAACTGCCCTGCTGCTCTCCAAAGCAGACCGAAACAAATTTTATTTTAAATGTACGTTTTGGTCGAGGTGAGTTTCTAATATTTTGCAGAATTGCAATAAAAATTGTAATTGCATACACATGTTCACAGACAGACACACATGTCCCAGCATGTCCTCAAATCTCCTGTCAGGTGATGAACTATGACAGAGGTTGAACAATTCATAAAAACTTAAAAAGCCATTCTTCATTATTTGTAGAATTCAGCCAGCTTCAACTATGTAAATTGTTTCTCCTATAAAAGTATTTGGATATTTTCAAACTGCTAATTAAGATTTATATGGCTTGAGACAAACTTTAAAAACTACTTCCAAGATCTTTTTATATCTTCCCACAAGTATTCTTATGAAAACTATATGTGCTATTCTTGAATCAAGGCCTAATTTTAACCAGTAGCAAAGTTGATGCAATAAACACTTTCAGAACACACGGTATTTTTGACTTCAATCCAGCAGTTAATTGGGCCTGGGATTTAAGGACTCATCACAACAGGTTTTTTTTTTTTTTTAAATTTCAGAATATTGTGTGTGGGGGGGTCTAAACATATAATATATTACATATAATGCCTTTGCCTCATCCAAGCCAGGGCTACAAGAGTTCCCTTCCCCCATACAGTGCCATTAGTTGTGAGTTTACCCCCCCCCATCTGACCTGCACTCAGTAAGCACCTTAGTGATCATCACAACAATTTTTAATTGCATATCTCTAACCTAGTGTCTACATATATTTGCCCATCTTTCCCTCAAAGGTATGAACTGCTAGATGAATTGCCTAATAGATAATAAGTTGCTTTTCATTTTAACTCTTCTTTGGTTATTTTAGAAGAGACTTTACTTTTTGAGCATTCATTACCTTTTTTTATTATTATTATTTTTTATTTCGGCATATTATGGGGGTACAGATTTTAAGGTTTCAATAAATGCCCATTTTTCCCCCTCCCCCCACAAGTCTGAGTCTCCAGCATGACCATCCCCCAGATGGTGCACATCTCACTCATTATATATGTATATACCTGCCCCCCCCCTCCCAGCTGCCCAATACCCTATTACTGTAGTACCTATGTGACCACTTAGGTGCTGTTCAGTTAATACCAATTTGCTGGTGAGTATATGTGGTGCTTGTTTTTCCATTCTTGGGAAACTTCACTTAATAGTATGGGTTCCAGCTCTAACCAGGAAAATATAAGATGTGCTATGTCACCATTGTTTCTTAGAGCTGAATAGTACTCCATGGTATACATATACCACATTTTATTAATCCATTCTTGGATTGATGGCACTCATCTTTTCTGACTGGTTCAGCCTCAGTACATGCCACCTTTTACGTAAGAAACTGAAGTCAAGGTCATGAATCAATTCTGCTCACATTCCTTTGGTGAAAATTAGTTGCATGTCTACACCTGGTCTCCAGAAAGCTGGGAAATTTGTGTTCTCCAGCCAGATGGCTATGTTTCTAGAACAAATGAGAAACCAATTTAGCACACAGTCTAAAAAGTAAGCATTTTTAAAGTTTCCCTCATTCATGAAATATACACTTTTGATTTTATTAGCAAAGCTAATTATATAATGATAAATATCCAAATAATTATAAAATTATATTTTATAATTTATATATAATTATAAAATATCCAAATGTAAATATCATGACTGAAAAAATTAGGGGAAAAAAATTTTTTTTTACCATAATAATGTTAACATGCTTTGTGGGTAGTAGAAAGAGCAGCATCACCTTTATCATTAATTCATTAATAAATTATTGATTTATTCATTCAATTGTAGTTTTAAGTAGTCAACTATGGACACATTTGGTTAAATACTGACTTCATTCAAAGAAACTTGCTGGAGATCACACATCCAAAAAAGAATCAAACTCATGCTCTTTTTTTTCTTTTTTTTGAGACAGTCTCACTCTATTGCCCGGGCTAGAGTGCCATGGGGTTAGCCTCGCTCACAGCAACCTCAAACTCCTGGGCTCAAGCGATCCTCCTGCCTCAGCCTCCCCAGTAGCTGGGACTACAGGCATGTGCCACCATGCCTGGCTAATTTTTTCTATATATTTTTAGTTGTCCAGCTAATTTCTTTCTATTTTTAGTAGAGATGGGAATCTCGCTCTTGCTTAGGCTGGTCTTGAACTCCTGACCTTGAGCGATCCGCCCAACTCAGCCTGCCAGAATGCTAGGATTATAGCATGAGCCACCGTGCCCTGCCAAACCCATGCTCTTAACCATTGAGATATCCATATGCTGAAGCATACATTTGCACCCACCTATGTTCTCGCACTATGTTCAAAGCATCTCTTAAAACAATAACAAAACATATTTGCCATCTATGAGCTAGTAAATTAACTCAGAAAAAAAAAATCTGTTGACATTTTCCAATATTCATCTCCTTCTCAACCTTCTGACCTAACTCAACGCCAAAGAGTTTTATAATCACTTGGGAAAGTGATTCCACAGTATTTCTTGAGAGCCATGTCAGTGTTACAAGAAGTTTGTTTTCTAGTCCAAAGTGCATATGGAATTGCCAACCTCATAAAGTAACACTTCTTCTCTTCCAAGTACAGCTATTAAGAAATAACACAGTATGGATCTTGTGAAAGATATAATTTTTAAAAACTTTAAATATTGGCCAGGCGCGGTGGCTCATACTTGTAATCCTAGCACTCTGGGAGGGCGAGGCGGGCGGATTGCTCGAGGTCAGGAGTTCAAAACCAGCCTGAGCAAGAGCGAGACCCCGTCTCTACTAAAAATAGAAAGAAATTAATTGGCTAACTAAAAACATATATAGAAAAAATTAGTCGTGCATGGTGGCGCATGCCTGTAGTCCCAGCTATTCTGGAGGCTGAGGCAGAAGGATTGCTTGAGCCTAGGAATTTGAGGTTGCTGTGAGCTAGGTTGATGCCATGGCACTCTAATCTGGGCAACAAAGTGAGACTCTGTCTCAGAAAAAAAAGGAAGGTATCTGATATACATCGATGGTAAAAGAGTAACTTGAGGTTTCAAGTTGTGGGTTTTGTCAAGGTGGGGTAGCATTGATTCTCTGGTTTGTCTAACTATACTGAACATGGGCATGGAAGACAAAAATGTGATTACCCACAGGCATTCCACCTGACAGAAACCAATTTAGTGCACAGGCTGCACTAACATTACAGTTTCTTTCTTTATATTAAAAAAACAAAAACATTTCCCAAAATGCCAGGTCTTAAAAAAAAACAAGCCAAATAACATTACTACATTCATTGTTTTCCCAACACCATTTTGGAAAAAATACAGTTTAACATCAACAGATATATGACTTGACTTGTTATTCTTGTCATACTTAGCATTTATTCATATATATGTAATGTATACACTATTGTATATCTTACAAGTTTCTGCATAGTATATATACTTCTGTTTCATATAAAACCACTGTGTAAACAAAATCTGGCAGTATTTCATATCTTAAACTTGGTGGAGAATGTCAGAAAAGTAAACCTGTAGCTCAATATTTCTAACCTTCACACTAGCATCTCTGCACCTGGGCGGAGCTTGGAGAAAAGAGAGTCTAGACGGCGCCAACTAATGTTGTGCTGAGTGGGGGCCAGGGCAGGAGGCAGGCTAGCATTGCGAGCCGGCTGGCTGTGGGGTCAACTTCATGCATCTGCATTGCTGTCCCTGAACTCCGAGCCAAAGCAACCTCTGGTAGACAATGTGCCAAGGCTTTCATAACATGCGCATTTAATCCTCATAACCACCTCATGAGGTAAATGTTATCACCTCCACCTTACAGTCTAATAAGAAGTACAGGTTTTTGTTTTTTGAGACAGAGTCTCACTTTGTTGCCCAAGCTAGAGTGAGTGCCATGGCGTCAGCCTAGCTCACAGCAACCTCAAACTCCTGGGCTCAAGCGATCCTCCTGCCTCAGCCTCCCCAGTAGCTGGGACTACAGGCATGTGCCACCATGCCCGGCTAAGTTTTTTCTATATATATTAGCTGGCCCATTAATTTCTTTCTATTTATAATAGAGACGGGGTCTCGCCCTTGCTCAGGCTGGTTTCGAACTCCTGACCTCGAGCAATCCGCCCGCCTCAGCCTCCCAGAGTGCTAGGATTACAGGCGTGAGCCACCGCGCCCAGCCCATACTGATCTTTTAATTCCTTGAATCTACTACATACTTTATGTCTATTAGTCTTGGCATGTGCTAGTTCCTTTTCCTGGAGCCCTCTTGCATGCTTAGATTTCCCCCCTGCTTGTATCTCAATTCAAATGTTATTTTCTCAGGGAGGTCATTTTTAGTATTCTAGATTGGGTGACCTCTATTGTTACATGCTCTCAAAGCCCCTGTATTTCATTCAATACCCTCAAAGCCCTTTAAATGCTTGATTAATACCTGCTTTTTCTGCTAAATGTTGATTTCACTAAGGCAAGAAACACCATCATAGTACCTGACATACCTGCTTTTAATTCTCCATTTAAATTCTGTTTCTGTAGTCGCAACATCAACACATGCATTATAAAGTACAAACAGTGGACAGAGGAGAACATAAAAATATAATTATATAGAGATGCCACATTGGAAAACAAGGGTACTTTCTTAAACCTTAAGAAGAAAAGACTAAATACTAAATAAGTCACTGCCATTGCTGCTTTCATAACATTGAGAAGAAAATAGAGATTATCTATGAAAGGGATAAAGTTTTCCATTCTAGAATTTGTGACTGATATGCAAGCTTCACAACCTCAGTCCCCAAATCTCTTCTTGTGTCCTTCTTAACATTCCATTTTTTGTACAGCAACTCTCCTGGTTAAAACTTTCCTAGGACTGCCTTTTACAACAAGGATAAAATCCAGGCTCTCAACCAGCTTCTCTATAATCCATTCCTTGATTTACTCTGACCTCTTCTGACCTCTTACCCAGACTTCCCTTCATTCATGATGCTCTGGGCTGCAGCCACATTGGTCCTTTTTCTCTCTATTTAAAAGTTAAAGGCTTTGCTATAGCCTCTCCCAGATCTACAAGTGTTGGGGCACTCTCTTATCGTTTATGCCTTATTTAAAGTATCCGCAGAAGGGTCTTTCTCGCCTTCCCCAGAAAAGCACCCATTTCTATCCATTTCTATCTACCATTTTGGAGTTTTTCTTCTTCAGAAACTTAGCAACAGCTGAAATATCATAACTCATTTATTTATTTACTAGATTAATGTCTTTGTGTCCACATAAGGCAGAGAGTGTTAGGGAACGGCCTTATTCAACCCCACCGAACAGAAGGAAAGAGACACTGAGGATGTAAAATCACAAGAGGAGTTTTATTGTCTGGCTAGCCAGGGTCCGAGCCTTCGAGCCCCAACGCAGTGGTCGCTCTCCTTAGGCAAGGACCCCGACCTGAATTGCGGGGTGCCTTTTATCCCCCCCCCAAAGGGCCCTAGCAATGCACAAACTAATCACGCGCTGGTCATGAGCTGACCTTTGAAGTGATTAATTTTCTTTGTATTCTGTGCGATCCCTGCGCATCCCACCTCCCTTTTGCCTTTCTTCACAACCCAAAAGATAACCGGAGGTATGAGTATAAACAGATGTGTGCTGTTCGCTAATTGCCTCACCCTACTTCACACAAAGGGGGGGGAGAAATTCCTTTCTTGTTGTGCCACTGAGACGCCGCCGAAGGCCATCGAGGCGCCCCCACAAGAGTTGTCTACTGTTCATTAAAAATATCCTCAGTGGCCGGGCGTGGTGGCTGACGCCTGTAATCCTAGCACTCTGGGAGGCCGAGGCGGGTGGATTGCTCGAGGTCAGGAGTTCGAAACCAGCCTGAGCAAGAGCAAGATCCCGTCTCTACTATAAATAGAAAGAAATTAATTGGCCAACTAATACATATAGAAAAAAAAATTAGCCAGGCATGGTAGCACATGCCTGTAGTCCCAGCTACTCGGGAGGCTGAGGCAGCAGGATTGCTTGAGCCCAGGAGTTTGAGGTTGCTGTGAGCTAGGCTGACGCCACGGCACTCACTCTAGCCTGGGCAAAACAGTGAGACTCCGTCTCAAAAAAAAAAAAAAAAAAAAAATATCCTCAGTGACTAGAATAGTAATACATAGAAGATGCTTCATTAATATGTTATCTAAGTGGCTCTGGATGTGTAGCTGCGGGCTAATCAATCCTTGGAAGTCCTAAAGACTTCAAAGAAGATTCCAAAATGTCAAAGCAAATGTGTGGTTTTCTAAAGGTATCTAGTGACCCCTACTGGAATACTTACCAAGGGAATCAAATGAAAGTCTTCATTTCTTCCGAATGGCCCTCTCACCTCTTTTCATTGAATGATAAAATATTAGTGTGAGCATGAAATTCGGGATAAGGGACTTCTGAGAGTCTTTCTCTGAGTGTTGGCGGTTATGGGAAGCAGAGAACTTTCCCTGATTCCCCTCCTAATCTGACTGTATACATGTCTGCCTATCTCTGTATATATGTCTGAAAGAAGGGAATTCATCCAGATAGCATGGGTGGATGAAGATGCATCCCATGGACATATTTCATATGGTTCCATTTATTTTACCTCTCTCGAATCAAGGAGCAATTTTAAAAATTGTATTTGACACCAAAAAGCAAAGAACTGGCAAAATATTCTCAACATTCTTCATGTTGAGAATAACAGGATCAAAAAAGTAAGTCGACGATGAGGGTCATTAAGAGATGTTGAGTTGCTGAGATTATGGGTACTTGCCACAAAACATCAGATGGGAACCAAAGACCAGGAATTCCAAAAAATCAAAACAGTAAGAGTCAGAATGTGTGAATCAACCAAGAGGTGATATGATTAAACTTTAGAAAACTGTTTTATTTATCCTATGTATGATGTGTATGTATGCATACACATTTACTGCAGAATATTTGTAAAACACAAAAAATACTAGAATCTGAGGGTATTTTGTAAAAAAAAAAAAAAAAAAAATACCACATACGCACTTTGGGAGGCCAAGGCGGGCGGATTGCTCGAGGTCAGGAGTTAGAAACCAGCCTGAGCAAGAGCGAGACCCTGTCTCTACTATAAATAGAAAGAAATTAATTGGCCAACTAATATATATAGAAAAAAAAAATAGCTGAGCATGGTGGCGCAGGCCTGTAGTCCCAGCTACTTGGGAAGCTGAGGCAGGAGGATTGCTTGAGCCCAGGAGTTTGAGGTTGCTGTGAGCTAGGCTGACGCCATGACACTCACTCTAGCCTGGGCAACAAAGTGAGACTCTGTCTCAAAAAAAAAAAAATAGCACATAGATATCAATATTAATCATAATTATTACCTCTTAAAGGAAACCATTGTAGGAGTTTTACAGTGTAGCCTCTCAGTCTTTGTTTATGTCTATTCCAGTTTTCTATTTACATACACTTCATGAATAGAAGTCTGTATGTACCTTTTTACAAAATTGAGTCATACTATTTACTATACATATTTATTTGCATTTAGTATGTTATGAAAGATTTTCAATTATCTAAGGTAATTTTACTTGAAAATACTTTATGTAATTAACATTTGAGGAAGTAATATATGCTCATTGTACAATATTCAAAAAATTAAAGAAAAGTCAGCCTCCTTTTTGCCCCTTTCCTCTCCAAGGTAACCACTGTCATTGGGGAGGAATTGACTAGACCACCATACGTGTTCTAAATAAGGCTGAGAATTACAAAAGTGGTTGACAGAGTTCTCAGCCAGCCCTACATTAAATCCTTTGTATAGATTATCTCATCCCATTTTAATAAGAAAACCAAAACTTCATTAGAAATTAGCTCAAGGTTACATAGCTGAGAAGTGGCCAACTGGACTTGACCTCGTGGGTGCCTAATTCACAAGCAAGCACTTGATGCCTGGCCCATACTGTAAATAAATAAATCAGTCTCCTGGTGTAATCTGGTGTGAGTCAGCTCTGAGATGGGCTGTGCAATGCTGGGTAAACCCATTTCAAGGCTGCTGAGACTGAACACTGCAAACTGGAAACTCTGTCATCACCCTGTCATCCCGCTCTCATGCCAGTCAACGTGTCCTTCTGTTTGGTTTTATTGGGATTTGTTTTTGCAGGACTCTCAAAGGTTATATCAACACAAGCAGATTATTTTATAAAGGAGATTGTCTCTTTGAAAATTTGGCTCATATCCTCACTATGTTAGTACTTGATTTTCTTTGATTAGCCATATAGTCTTTTTCTCACAACTCAGACAAATGGATGATGAACTAATTATTTAAATTTACTTTTATATACAAAGATAAGAATTGGATATGTCACAATATCATGGAAGACATATTTATTTATTTATTTATTTTTAGAGATAAGATCTTTGCTATGTTACCCAAGCTGGCCTCAAACTTCTGGGCTCGAGTAATCCTCCTGCCTCAGCCTCCGGAGTAGCCAGGACTACAGGCTTCAGCCACCATGCTTGGCTTATATATTCAATCTACTTGATCCACATAGATTTATTAATATCACATAATGAAATATGCTTTTTTGCCTATCTTGAGTCATTAAAATAGGCTTAAGTCAGTAAGACCAACTGTATAGAAAATGGCTAAAGACCTAATAAATGTTTTTAAAATAGGATTTCTTTATGGCAATTCTGACTTTAATTCTAACGTGAAGGATATTTTGTGTTTAGCTTCAGCTAAATCTGTAAAGTAAGATGGTCCCAAATTAAGTATGCTTGTGAATGTCTCATGCCTTTTAGGAACAAAATAGAGTATATGTGTGGCACATGCATACATGCATAGAAACACATGGAAAAGCAAATATATGGCATTTATCTGCAATGGGATCCTGATGATATTTAATCAATAGAACCCAATTTCTTTTGTAATTTTCTTCCCATATTTGAACATTTTTACATCCACTGTATTATTCTTTATCAATTTGATAATATTTGAGGGAAATGTACAAACATGACTGCAATTAATTCCTACTACCCCTTTAAAATTATGGACTGATTATCATTGATCAATTGAAATCACATTCCTTATATGCTATACCCAAAGACATACTGAGAGTTATGCTTTTTCACAGGGAAAATTTTAATAAAAGTATTTAAGAAAAGGGGGATCAAGATCTATGCCTATCATCACAATTCAATTTGTAGGTAAACTAACTAGAAACTTTTTTTAAAAAGCTCTAGAAATAAGAACGAAAAGGAAAAAAAAGATACTTAGGAAATTGAAATAGATTGAAAGCATACAAATGTGTCCAAATCAATTCCATGTATAATCTAAAGAGGTCTGCAAACTTTATGAGGGGAATTACTAATATTGGATTACTTTGGAAATGATGAAATAAGCTTTGGTGATTATGAGTCTGGGAGTTTGGTCAAAAGGACAAGGGCTAAAAGGCTGAACTTGTGTCATGCTCAGCTTATTTCAGAAGGTGCCTGCCGACTCCCTGAGCCACAGATTTCACTGCTGACTGCTCTGGTTGTTTGGGTAGATATTGATTGGATAGATATTGTCCTCACCATACTTGCCCAGAAAGACTGGAAAGAGGATCTGAGAATTCCTCCTTCAACCAGGAATTCTCTGGGAAGCACGTAAGATTTCACTCTGCTTGTTTACTCCTACGAGAAGTTACCAAAGCCTGATAAATTCTGCAACTCCAAGTGTACCTCTCCTGGGATTACAACTAATTAAAACAGGGATTCAAAGAAGTCTCAGAGGACAGGAAAAAGAATGCTCCGTGGCCGATCTCTGTCTGTGACATCCCTGAGTGGGCTTCCCCAGTGGGAAGTGGAAGAACTTCCCGTGGAGAATTTACTGCTCTTTGAAGTTGCTTGGGAAGTGACCAATAAAGGTTTGTACTGCTCCTGAAGGTAGATATTTGCCAGGTTACTGAAGAATATAGGTTAAGATTTCACAGATGACTTTCTAGTGATAATGAAATTACCAGTCAGTGAGGAAAGCATCTAAATAAAATATAAATTCAGGCTGCATTCAACCTTGTCAATTTCAACAGGCAGCAAAAGCAGAATTGCGTATGTGTTAAAGAGGGAGAAAGTTGCAAATACTAGTCATTGCCAGGAAACGTGCAATTAAATTATGATTTTCAAATCCATGTTATAACAAATAGAAATAAAAAGTTAACATCTATGTTTTGTATTTTATGATTTTTCTCAGCAATAAAAGCATAATCAAGTGCTTTAATTTAGGAAGAACTGTCTGTGATCAGGAACATTAACTCTATATACTGTTAGTGATTATATAAACCACTTAATAATGTTTCTAGTTAATTCAAGATTAGGTTGGAGTTAAAGTTTTAATTTAGAAGCTACTCAGAAGGCTCAATATGGCACTCCTATTCAGAAGAATGAAAGTAATTTTTTCTTCGATGCTATGCATATGTAGAAATTATAAAATAAGAAAAGAAATCAAATTGATAAAATTAAACCAATTTCCTAATTAGGTATAACCTCATTTGTGGTAGGTAGGAGAATGCAAGGTGGAGAATTGTAATCTAATTACTTTAATAATAAAGGCATCTGTAAAATTATAGAAGCAATCCTTTGTGGATTGATATTCTCTTGTTTAAAAATGTTGAAACTATTAAGGGAACATTAGCAAAGAAAAGTAATGGTTTCAAAGGCTGAGTCTGTCAAGATCATGAAGGATCAGACCATATTATGGTAGGTAAATGGCAGTGATAACCTGTGTAATTTAAAGGATATGAACTTACAATGTGTGATGTGATATATTGCATGTTTATTTTTAATTTTATGTTTATTATTACATGCGTAGTATAGTAATTTAAAGGCTTTGAAATGATATTAATAACATAAATGTGATAGATTACTTTCGGCTAATAAGGGCCAGCATAATCTCAAAATTAAAGGATTACATGTAGCATCTGTTCTAGTTTTCACCATATTCTAATTGTTCAAAGCTCTCATGGGTATGCATTCATAAAATTTAAAAAATCAAAATTAAAAATCAATCCTGGGCCGGGCGCGATGACTTACACCTGTAATCCTAGCATTCTGGAAGGCCAAGGCAGGTAGATCATTTGAGCTCAGAAGTTCGAGACCAGCCTGAGCAAGAGTGAGACCCCTGTCTCTACTAAAAATAGAAAAAAATTATTTATACAGCTAAAAATAGAAAAAAAAATTAGCCAAGCATGGTGGCGCACGCCTGTAGTGCCAGCTACTCGGGAGACTGAGGCAGAAGGATCGCTTGAGCCCAGGAGTTTGAGGTTGCTGTGAGCTAGGCTGACGCCACGGCACTCTACCCTAGGCAACAGAGTGAGATTCTGTCTCAAGAAAACAAAAAAAAATCAATCCTGCTTATGTAGAAGTGGACAGAACACACATAAGAGAACAAAGCATAGTCTTCCTTTCTGTAGTTTAGTAATGGTTTCGAAGGCTGACACAGAGGAGGAGACTCAGAGGACAGAAACTGCCTCATAGTGAAATGTTTTATAAGCACCTGTTTCTAATGTCCTTCATGTAGTCACAGATTTTTCCAGTACAGTTTTTTTAAATATGGTCAAAGTTCCTGGGAACAGAGCCACGTCTACTACACGTGAATCCCGGAGTGTGTCTTTCTGTGCAGAGTAGGAAGGAACTCAAGGACATAGCTTGTTAGTGGAGAAAATTGGAGGGAACTCGTTAGCCCCAGGAATCTGTCCAGAAGGCCTGTGCACAAGTTGCCGCGCCTGAGCAGAGCCCCTTTTTCCTTCTTTTCTCTCCATTTAACAAACACTAACGGAGCATTTTCTCCTGGGTGCTGGGAACGTGCTCATGAAACTAAGTTATCCCATGGATCTTATATTCCAGAGACATATGTGCTGATCTCAGGGTCTAGAACAGTGCCTGGCATATAGAAAATGCTTAATGGATTTTTTAAAAATGAAGGATGAATACATTTGGTTTTCAAACCCCTTAGCTGTCTTTGGTACTTATTTTCTATCATTTCCCTTTCAAGGGGAAGGGTTTTTTTTTTTTTTTTTTTTTTTTTTTTTTTTTGGTGGAGAGGGACCCACAATGTGATTTACCAAAGTTGACATCATCTTCAACATATCTTTGTTTTAATTTTATTACAGTCTGATTTTGTGAGAGATATTTATATAGGTGAAAAATTATTGTGCTTACCCCCGACGGTTCATTGCCATTATAGTTTCTTCAAATTTAATTACCTTGACCTTTTACTTCCCTGCAGTTCATAGCAATGATATCAGGCATCTTGGAATCAATCACTCTGTTTCATAGAGGAAATACATACATAGGGGCATCACCTGATCAAGCAAATAGTAGTTAGGACCCGAATTTAGGCCCCCAAGGCCAATTCTCTTTTTTACTACATACGAATTATTATTATTATTATTATTATTTTGAGACAGAGTCTCACTTTGTTGCCCAGGCTAGAGTGAGTGCCATGGCATCAGCCTAGCTCACAGCAACCTCAAACTCCTGGGCTCAAGCAATCCTGCTGCCTCAGCCTCCCGAGTAGCTGGGACTACTACAGGCATGTGCCACCATGCTCGGCTAATTTTTTCTATATATATTAGTTGGCCCATAGATTTCTTTCTATTTTTAGTAGAGACGGGGTCTTGCTCTTGCTCAGGCTGGTTTTGAACTCCTGACCTTGAGTGATCTTCTTGCCTGGGTCTCCCAGAGTGCTGGTATTACAGGCGTGAGCCACTGCCTAGCCCGAATTAAATATTAAAACCTCCATTGTCTAAGGAAATGTCCTGGAGATGAAAAAATACAGACCTTGCAGTCAAAGGTCATGGATTTCTGAAACTTGGAGAAAAAAATCCCTTAAACTACTGGAATATCAGTTTCTTCATGAATAAAATCAATATCATACTCTCCAGCCATCTTACAATGTTTTGTGGCAAACAAGAAAATGTAATCATATCCAAGAAAACAATGTTTTAAAAAGTAAAAATCCCTCACTGCCAGAATTTTGCCCATGAACAATGGAAATGTGAAAAATATAACAAATAAGGAAGTCACAGTTAAATTTTTGGATGTTATTTCTCAGACCTTAAAATAACATTTTCCAGTTCTTAATATTAAGAAACTTAGTGCTTTTATTCATTCACCCATTTTATTATTCAGTAATGATCCATCAAGTGTCTATTAGGTGTCAGGACCCAAGAGACTAGGGAGATAGAGTTCCATAATACAGATTCCGGCCGGACTTGGTGGCTCACACCTGTAATCTTAGTGCTCTGGGAGGCCGAGGTGGGTGGATTGCTCCAGGTCAGGAGTTCGAAACCAGCCAGAATGAGACCCTGTCTCTACTAAAAATAGAAAGAAATTAATTGACCAACTAAATATATATATGCAAAAAATTAGCCGGGCATGGTGGCGCATGCCTATAATCCCAGCTACTCAGGAGGCTGAGGCAGTAGGATCGCTTGAGTCCAGGAGATTGAGGTTGCTGTGAGCTAGGCTGATGCCACGGCACTCACTCTAGCCTGGGCAACAAAGTGAGACTCTGTCTCAAAAAAAAAAAAAAAAAAAAGAATACAGATTTCCAATTTTCCAGAATTTAGAATCTTGCAGGAAGATAGACATTGAACAAGCAATATAGTCACATGTGGTGAGTGCAAGACTAAGAGAACAAGATGCTCTAAGACTAAACAGTGTATAGAGGATGGGTAGAGGAGTGGTTTCTAACCTCATTAGAGGTTTGGGAAAAACCTCTCTAATGAAGAGACATTTGAGCTGACACCTGGAGGATGGATAACTGTTGGGTAAAGGTGAGAAGGACGCAATACAGGAGATTGCTCCGTGTGAGGGAACTCTATATGCCAAGTTGCAGAAACGTGGTCTGTTCAGAGACCTGAGGGAAGCTCAGAGATAGAAAGGGAGAGGAGTATGAGAGAAGACGGGCCAATTCTATAGGAGATAGATTGGGAAGCTTACTGGAGTTACTAAGCCTGAGGGAGCTTTAAGGGAGTTTTATCTTCTATCTGTGCACAATGAGTGGAAAGCCACTCATTGTGGCTATGCAGTATACACTGTACAGTAGTGGGAAGCACTAAGTACTCAGACGTGGCTTTTTTTTTTTTTTTTTTTTTGAGACAGAGTCTCACTTTGTTGTCCAGGCTAGAGTGAGTGCCATGACGTCAGCCTAGCTCACAGCAACCTCAAACTCTTGGGCTCAAGTGATCCTCCTGCCTCAGCCTCCCAAGTAGCTGGGACTACGGGCATGCGCCACCATGCCCGGCTAATTTTTTCTATGTATATTAGTTGGCCAATTAATTTCTTTTTTATTTATAGTAGAGACGAGGTCTCGCTCTTGCTCAGGCTGGTTTCGAACTCCTGACCTTGAGCAATCCGCCCACCTCAGCCTCCCAGAATGCTAGGATTACAGGCGTGAGCCACCATGCCCGGCCTTTTTTTTTTTTTTTTTTTGAGACAGAGTCTCACTCTGTTGCCCAGGCTAAAGTGCCATGGTGTCAGCCTAGCTCACAGCAACCTCACACTCCTGGGCTCAAGCAATCCTCCTGCCTCAGCCTCCCGAGTAGCTGGGACTACAGGCATGCACCACTGTGCCCGGCTAATTTTTTCCTCTATATATCTTTAGTTGGCCAATTAATTTCTTTCCATTTTTAGTAGAGACAGGGTCTCGCTCTTGCTCAAGTTGGTTTCGAACTCCTGACCTTGAGCAATCCGCCCGCCTCGGCCTCCCAGAGTGCTAGGATTACAGGCGTGAGCCACCGTGCCCAGTCCACCTCAGACGTGTTTTTAACACATTGACTGCCAGGCCAGAAATTTTTTTTTCCCTTGGAGCCACAGTGTTTTATTATGAAAATAGAATAAAAACTTCAAAAACAGAACGATCCTTTCTAATTTAATGAAAAATGTGTTCTTTTTTATTTTCTCTGTGTGGCTTACATGCAACTTGAAAAATAGTTCACGCCACTCCCAAGATAAAGAGACATGTGAGTTACATACACCTCATGAGGCCTGGGGCTCAAAACTAGCGTGAGTTAAATACAACTCACATGGCAGTTAATATGTTAAAAAAGCACTGTGACCAGTTGGGGGACAGGACAGCAGGGAAGTGAGACTGTGGCATGGCCTAAGAGGGAAAGTTTTGGCCAAATGTCAGAAACAGAATGTTTGCTTTCTCCTTTGCTCAGGTCTTGCCGCAATCCTTTCTTCCAACACAGACTTGCCCAAAACGTTGTAGACGATAGAGACATGATCATGTTGGGGATATTTAGGATCATTAAAAAAGGTTTAATAAATATTGTCTCAAATAATGAATGTTGACTGATGAGATGTAAAGACTTCTGAAATTTAGTCCCTAAGTGAATGCTTCCCTCTTAAAACGGACTAGAAAGAATTTGTTTCAGCCTAAGCCAGCATATTATTGGACATAGTATTTTACCTGCTGGGTCATATGGTACAAGGGACACAGGGAATAACTTAGAAAACCACACTCCAAAGGGTTATGGAGTCTCTTCATATGGAAGAGACTGATTAAAATCTTCTTATGGAAGAGACTGATTAAAATCACAAGTCCACTTTTATAAGGCAGTTGTTCTAAAGGTGAGGACTTTGGTATAAGTGAACTTCAAGATGTTTATAAACTTTCAGAAATTGTATTTGAAAATTTTGTGCACAGGCATGCAAGTGTGTTTTTTAAGTTGGCTGCTTTAATCAGCTTTCCAAAGGCTCCTATGATTGATGGAAGAACTACTGCTCTGAAGTTGACCAAGCCACTGAGTTCTTTTTTGTTATCTAGAAAATACAAAAATTAAAATAAAAAAGCTGTTTCCTCTAGCTACTGTTTTCCAAATGGCTTTTCTCTAGAGTAGAACAGAAAGGATTCCACCCTTCCCAAGACATAATGATGTTTATCTTTTTGTGATACTGCTCCTTTTCTTCCTCCTTCCTTCTCACCCACAACTTTTAAAGATCCATCAATTTGTGGCTGTATACATTTACTTACTATCTTGCTGTCTGCAGCCTGTGGGCTCTAGAATCAGACTGCCCAAGTTGGAATCCCAACTCCACCATCACCTGGGTGATTGTGGATCCATCACATAGCCTCTCTGTGCCTCAGTTTCCCAATCTATAAAATAAAGATAATAATAGCATCTACCTGAAATGGTGTTGCATGAAAATTAAAAGAAATAGTAATAGTAGGCTGGGCGCGGTGGCTCACGCCTGTCATCCTAGCACTCTGGGAGGCCGAGGTGGGCGGATTGCTCCAGGTCAGGAGTTTGAAACCAGCCTGAGCAAGAGCGAGACCCCACTCTACTATAAATAGAAAGAAATTAATTGCCCAACTAATATATATAGAAAAAATTAGCCAGGCATGGTGGCGCATGCCTGTAGTCCCAGCTACTCGGGAGGCTGAGGCAGCAGGATTGCTTGAGCCCAGGAGTTTGAGGTTGCTGTGAGCTAGGCTGATGCCGCGGCACTCACTCTAGCCTGGGCAACAAAGCGAGACTCTGACCCCCCCCCAAAGAAAGAAATAGTAATAGTAAATCACTTAGAACATTGTCCAGGTTTTAATAAACTCTCTGCAGGTGTTAGCTTTTATTCTTTATAAAATCCATTCATAAATGAGGGCGTTGGATCATCCATTGTCATACCAGCTTTCACTCTGAGTGATTCCATGATTTTATTTGTAAACACAAAAGCAGAAAGAATTGGGGGGAAAAGGGTATAGATCAGTGTTCCTTCCATCATAGGAGACACAGTAATTAGGGTTCAGCTTTCTTGGCATGTTGTGGATATGCAGCAGCCGTTTTGATAGCACCCCCAGCCATTCCACATGAAACACACAATCTGTGTAAAAAGCATGAAGCTGTGTAAGCTTCAAGGCAAGCACTAGTCTCCTCACTTCCTTTTCATCCAGGTTGCCATGTCTAAGCCCCTTTTCTATAAAATATTTGGAGCTGCCGTCACAGGTCTAATCAGGGTGCATGTGTGCACGTGGCCTCACTCAAAGTGTACCACCTCCCGCTGCTGAGACTGCAGCTGCTTTGATTTTGAACCACTGACCCAACAGAGTGCTGAGAACACAAATATTTGCTGACAATTGTCACAAGTAGCACTTAAACTCTTTGCTACCAGACTGGCTGCTCATAGAATGATGTTCTCACTGTATAAAGACAACCCCTGTTTATGCAATGGTGTCTTGGGGCAGGAAGATCAGACTTGAAGCCTTGCACACTGAAACAGTCAGATGGCTTCCAAATTCTGTAACTTTTAAACATTTAAAAAATAGTGAAGATCCCCCTAATTTTTTGTACATATATACGTACAAAAGAGAGCGACAGAGACAGAAAGAAAAAGAGAGAGAAGGAGAAAAAAAAAACCTTATTTTGGCCGATGTCCATTCTAGGCTTCTTTGAAACAGTGATTTTGGTAAAATTGGCAGTGTTTCCAGATGAGAACTTAGGGTTTTAACTACCTCATTGCTATATACCACAGTAGCTCATCTTTTCTTTCATATGAAAGGCCTGATACTTTGTCCTCACACTAAAGATAGCTCCCAGGTTGTTCCAGGAAAATATAGATCAATAAATTACAAAGTACTTGTTTGAAAGTGAAGGTTAAGTTCAAATTCAACAACCTACAATGTGGCAAAACAATAATTCATTAATGATATTGAATGTGCACTTTTAATGTAAGAATAAAACCGTATTTGCAGATTTTAAAAAACTACGTATGTTGGTAGAGCTTTTTGGTTTATGATCCAAATCTGAAAATAGGAATGACCCTGTCTCTATGCCATCGCACTCACTCATACTCCAGCATGCTAAGAGATAACTGTGGGGCACATGCGGTAAATAAACAGTAAAAATTGAGATAAACTAGTTGGCATAAAAATATGAAAAGGACAAAGAAAGGCTAAAATAGTGTTTGAGTATATGAAATAGCAGCAGGAGGCCCTCCCCAAAACAAAACTACAGGGAGAGGTCTGGGAGTGGCATGCACACAATCACCTCTCAACCAATATGAAATGGATTTTTTATTGACACATAATATTTGGTCCTATTTATGCGCTACATGTGATTTTTTTGTTACACACGCATAGAACGTGTAATGATCGAGTCAGGGTATGGAGGGGATTCATCACCTTGAGTATTTATCATTTCTATGTGTTGGGAACATTTCAAGTCCTCTCTTCTCACTATTTTGAAGTACATAATACGTTGTTATTAATTCTAGTCACCTACTTTGCTGTGGAACATTAGAACTTATTCCTTCTATCTGTCTGTCTGGACCATTACCAACTTCTCTTCATCGGCCTCCGCACAATCCACGCACTCTTCTCAGTATCTACCGTTCTACTTTTTACCTCCACAGGAGTGAAAACATGTGATGTGTGCGTTTCATTGCCTGGCTTATTTCACTTAACATAATAACCTCCAGTTCCATCCGCGTTACTGCAAATGACATGATTTCATTCCTTTTTTTTATTTTATTTTATTTATTCTTTTGAGACAGAGTCTCACTCCATTGCCTGGGCTAGAGTGCTGTGGCATCAGTGTAGTTCACAGTAACCTCAAACTCCTGGGCTCAAGTGATCCTCCTGCCTCAGCCTCCGGAGTAGCTGGGACTACAGGCATGTGTCACCACACCCAGCTAACTTTTTCTACTTTTAGTTGACCAGCTAATTTTTTCTATTTTTAGTAGAGACGGGGTCTTGCTCTTGTTCAGGCTGGTCTCGAACTCCTGAGCTCAAGTGATCCTCCCGCCTTGGCCTCCCAGAGTGCTAGTATTACAGGCGTGAGCCACCGTGGCCAGCCATGATTTCATTCTTTATAATGGCCAAGTAATATTCAATCATGTACATATACAACATTTTTTTTATCCGTTTGTCTGTTGATAGACACGTTGATTCCGTATCTTGACTATTATGAATAATACTGCATTAAATAGGGAGATGCAAGCTGGGCGTGGTGGCTCACGCCTGTAATCCTAGCACTCTGGGAGGCTGAGGTGGGTGGATTGCTCGAGGTCAGGAGTTCGAAACCACCCTGAGGGAGACCCCATCTCTACTAAAAAATAGAAAGAAATTAATTGACCAACTAAAAATATATATACAAAAAAATATTAGCCGGGCATGGTGGCGCATGCCTGTAGTCCCAGCTACTCGGGAGGCTGAGGCAGGAGGATCACTTGAGCCCAGGAGTTTGAGGTTGCTGTGAGCTAGGCTGATGCCACGGCACTCACTGTAGCCTGGGCAACAAAGTGAGACTCTGTCTCAAAAAAAAAAATAAAAATAAAAATAATAAATAAATAAATAAATAAATAGGGAGATGCAGATATTCCTTGATATGCTGATTTCTTTTTCTTCAGATAAATACAGATAAATACTCAGTAGTGGGATTGCTGGATCATATGGTAGTTGTATTTTTGGTTATTTGGGGAATCTCCATACTGTTTTTCATAATGGCTGTACTAATTTACATTTCCCTCAACAGTGTATAGGAGTTCTATCTTCTCTGCATCCTAGCTAGCATCTGTTATTTTTTTTTAAATAATGACCATTCTAACTTTTATTTGCATTTCTCTGGTGATTAATCATGTTGAACATTTCTTCATACACCTGTTGCCCAGGTGTATGTCTTCTTTTGAGAATTGTCTATTCATGTCCTTTGCCCACTTTTTAATGAGTTTATTTGGTTTTTTTGCTGTTGGGTTGTTTGAGTCTCTTGTATATTCTGTATATTATTCCCTTGTCAGATGAATAGTGTGCAAATATTTTCTCCCATTCTACAGGTTGTCTCTTCACTCTGTTGATTGTTTTATTTGCTGTATAAAAGCGCTTTAGTTTGATAGAGTCCCATTTGTCTATTTCTGTTTTTATTGCCTGTGCTTTTGAGGTCTTAGCCATAAAAATCTATGCCTTGACCAATGGCTTGAAGTGTTTCTCCTATGTTTCTATCTAGTAGTTTTGTACTTTTGGGTCTTTAAGTCTTTAATCCATCTTGAGTTTATTTTTGTATATGGCGAAAGATAGTGACCCAGTTTCATTCTTCTGCATATGGATATACAGTTTCCTCAGCACCATTTATTGAAGAGAGTGTTGTTTCCCCATTGTATTTTCTTGGCACCTTTGTCAAAAATCAGTTGGCTATAAATATGTAGATTTATTCCTGGATTCTCTATTCTTTTCCATTGGTTGACATATCTGTTTTTATACCAATACCATACTATTTTGGTTACTATAGCCTTGTATTAATAATATATTTTGAAGTCAAGTAGTGTAATGCCTCTAGCTTTGTTCTTTTTACTCAGAATGGTTTTGACTATTCCAGCTCTTTTCTCATTCCATATAAATTTTAGCATTGTTTTTCCTATTTCTGTGAAAAATGACATTGGTATGTTGATAGGGATTGCATTAAGTCAGTAGATTGCTTTAGATAGTATGGTCATTTAAACAATATTAATTCTTCCAATTCATGAGCATGAGATGTCTTTTCCATTTGTTTGTGCCCTCTTCAATTTCTTTCATCAATGTTTTGTAGTTTTCCTTGTAGAGGTCTTTCACCTCCTTGTTTCAATTTATTTCTAAATATTTTATTTTTTGTAGCCATTTTAAAGGACATTTTCTTCTTAATTTCTTTCTCAACTAGTTCATCATGGTGTATTGAAATGCTACAGATTTTTATATGCTGATTTTGCATTCTGCAACTTTGCTGTTTACTAGATTTAGGAATTTTTTGGTGGAGTCTTTAGGTTTTTCTAGATATGAGATCATGTCATCTGCAAAGATGGACAATTTGACTTTCAATTTTCCAATTTAGAAGCCTCTTATTTCTTTCTTTTGCCTAAATGTTCTGGCTAGGACTTCCAGTACCATGTTGAATGGGAGTGGTATAAGTGGGCATCCTTGTCTTGTTCCAGTTCTTAGAGGAAAGGCTTTTAGCCATTCAATATGATGCTAGCTATAGGTTTGTTATATGTGGCCTTTATTATTTAGACATATGTTCTTTCTATGCCTATATTGAGAATTTTCATGAAGGGATGTTGAATTTTATTAAATGCTATTTTTTTTGCACCTATTGAGATGATCATATGGTGTTTTTTCTTCATTCTGTTAATATGATGTATCATGTTTATTGATTTGCATATATTGAATCATCCCTGTATCTTTGGGGTAAATCCTACTTGGTTCTGATGTATTATCTTTTTGATGTGCTGTTAGATTTGGTTTGCTAATATTTTGTTGAGTTTTGTGTCTATGTTCACCAAGGATATTAGCCTGTATTTTGTTGTTGTTGTTGTTGTTGTTGCACCCTTGCCTGATTTTGTTATCAAGATAATGTTGGCCTCATAGAATGAGTTAGAGAGAATTTCCTTCTCTTCAAATTTTTTGAAATAGTTTGGGAGGAAATAATGTTAGCTCTTCTCTCAAAGTTTGGTAGAATTTGGCAGTGAAGCCATCTGGTCTTGGACTTTTCTTTGCTAGGAGACTTTTTACTACTGATTCATTTTTGCTACTTATAATTGATCTTTGGGGTTTTCTATTTCTTCCAGATTCAATCTTGGTAGGTTGTATTTGTCCAGAAGTTTATCCATTTGTTCTTGTTTTTCCAGCTTTTTAGTGTATAGTTGTTCATAATAGTTTATGTTTTTTAAAAAATATTTATGTCATGTCAGTTGAAATGTTTTCTTTTTTTGTTTCTGATTTGGTTTGGTGGGTTTTTGTTTGTTGGTTGGTTGATTGATTGGTTGATTTTTACTGGTAACATTTGAATTCTTTCTCTTCCTTATTTGTGTGTTTGCTTTGCCAATGGGTTTTACACTTTTATGTGTTTTCATGATTGTAGATATATCCTTTTGTTTCCAGCTTAAGCATTTCATTCTTTTTTATTCTTTTTTCTTTATTTTTGTCTGACTGGGTTATTTTAAAACACCTGTCTACAACTTCTGAGATTCTCTCTTCTGCTCGATCTATTCTATTATTGAATATTTCAAATGAATTTTGTATTTAATTCCATGAATTCTTTAGTTCTAGAATTTTTGTTTATTTTTTTATGTTATCTATGTCTTTAATAAATTTCTCATTTCTTTTTTCTTTTTTGTGAGACAGAGTCTCACTTTGTTGCCCAGGCTAGAGTGAGTGCCGTGGCGTCAGCCTAGCTCACAGCAACCTCAAACTCCTGGGCTCAAACAATCCTCCTGCCTCAGCCTCCTAAGTAGCTGGGACTACAGGCATGTGCCACCATGCCCGGCTAATTTTTTCTATATATATTAGTTGGCCAATTAATTTCTTTCTATTTTTATAGTAGAGATGGGGTCTCGCTCTTGGTCAGGCTGGTTTTGAACTCCTAACCTTGTGCAATCCACCCGCCTCGGCCTCCCAGAGTGCTAGGATTACAGGCGTGAGCCACCGCACCCGGCCTAAATTTCTCATTTCTATCCTGAATTGTTTTCTCTGATTTCTTTTTATTGCTTACCTGAGTTCTTTTGTATTTCATGGGCTTCTTTAATATGATTATTTCGAATTCTTTTGGGGGGAACTTTATAAATTTCTTTTTCATTGGAGTCTATTGCTAGAGAATTATTGTGATCCTTTGGAAGTGTCATATTTCTTTGCTTTTTCATCTTTCTTTTGTCCTCACATTGATATCTGCATATCTGGTGTAACATTCTCTTCTAATTTTTTGTATTTGTTTTCACAGAGGAGGATTTTTCCTGTTGGTTGGATAGGACACTTTGGCTTTGATTCTAGGTGCATGCAATAGCGTAGTCTCTGTATGATTTCTTCAGCTGTAAATAGTGTCAGTAGTGTCTGTGATTTCCTCAGTGACTTAGGATGTGGTTGCTAGTGGAGGTTGTGGTAAAGTTTTGCTTCACATAGAGATGTCAGGTGGGCTAGTCCTTTGTCCTCAGAGGTGGCAGCAGCTGACTGAGCATGGATCCCAGGGAGGTATACAGTGGTACTGGTTTCACTTGGTCCAGGGGGGCTAATTCTTGGGTCTCCAGGCAGCTTGCTTGAGTGCCACCAGTGCCAGCCATGAGCCAGGTAGGTGGGCAGATTCTCAGGCCCTTGAGTGGCGGGTGTTGCATGGGTGATGGCAGTAGCACTTTTATGGTTAACCCTCTGGCTCCCAAGCAGTCTTCATTGGTGATGGCAGCAACTGTGATGACCTGGGGGGGTCAGTCCTCAGGCCTGCAGGTGGTATGTGTGTGGGGGGGTGCCAGTTGTGGTGGTAGTGGCAGGTTGGGTGGGTCAATCCTCAGGCCCCCAGGAGGAGTGCTCAGGTGGCAACAGTGGTGGATGGGTCAGGGCGATCCCAGACCCATCAGACAGTGGGCTCAGACACTGAAGAGGGTGCCTGAGCCTGGCTGGGCAGGCCACTCCTCAGGCCCCCAGTGGTGTGTGTGGATCCTGGCTCTGGTAGGCAGCAATGGGGTAATTCTCAGGCCCCCAGGGGAATGTTCAAGTGGTGGTGGCTGTGCTGCAGCCCTGCTGCTGGAAAGGGCAGGGTTGCTCTTAGTGGCAGCAGCTGTAAACAGAAGGCTGTTGCTAAGATGTGACTCTCACACTTTATTTTATTTATTTATTCTTTTTTGAGACAGGGTCTCACTCTGTTGCCCTGGCTGGTGTGCTGTGGTGTCAGCCTAGCTCACAGCAACCTCAAACTCCTGGGCTCAAACAATTCTCCTGCCTCAGCCTCCCAAGTAGCTGGGACTACAGGCATGCGCCACCATGCCCGGCTAATTTTTTTCTATATATTTTAGTTGGCCAATTAATTTCTTTCTATTTTTAGTAGATACAGGATCTCACTCTTGCTCAGGCTGCTTTCGAACTCCTGACCTTGAGCGATCCACCTGCCTTGGCCTCCCAGAGTGCTAGGATGACAGGCATGAGCCACCATGCCCAGCCAACTCTCACACTTTAAAGTTTTTCCTTGTCGTTGCCACTGCAAGTTGTTTCTCTAAATTTATTTTTCTTCAACAAATAAGTTTGATGTTTATAAGATTTTCCAGAATTTAAGAGAAACACTTAGGTGAGGTTGATGTTAACATCAATTTATATAGACCTAGATTCGTTGTTGACTGGTTAAGTGAATCACATCTGTTCTGGTCCAGTCTAGAATCTTCTACTTCTAAGTTTTGCATATCCTCCTCATGTGCTGTGTGCTGTCCTCATCACCTGCCATCTGACCTGTGATTTGACAGTGTCCTTATGTCAGACTCTGCTCAAATGACAATTTAAACTTTCTTTTTTGTTAAGTCAAAAAGTCTTTCCTTAGTCAAGATGAAATTCTTAAGGACAATTTGTGTGGCCTCATGAAAATTGTTTGCATGTAATATTTACATTTTGGGAGTTGTATTAGCTCTTCTCCTTTATAAATTAATGAATCCTATTGGTATTCTATAATAGAATCAACATTTGTCTTCTGAGTCTCACTTCTCAAAAGGCAATTCTCCAAAAAGTATATTTTGAATGGCTAAGGCTTAAAAAAAATTCACAGATGGCAATTCTATTTTTGGTTGAGACTATTAATAAGATTTACTATTTAAAGTTTAAGTTACTGATAGAAGAAATTTAGGAGATATAGTACCATGTTTCCTGGAAAATGAGACAGGGTCTTATATTTATTTTTCCTCAAGAAGACACCCCAGGGCTTATTTTCAGGGGATGTGTTATTGTAACAATAATGTAACAATCTACATTTATGCAAATATAGTTAAGTCATCTTCTGGAGCATGATCATAACTCTCCAAACCCCAAATTCCATCCTGAATTTCTTGTGACTCTATTTCCTTTAGAACCATTGGCCCCAATCTCTCATGTGGAGCAATAGAGCTCTCATGGGGCAGATGAGAAGGGCTGCTTGTCTTCTTTACCGCTCCAGACGAAATGCATGGGTTGTGCAGATGCGCTGCGTAGCCACGCCCATCCCTAGGTCTTATTTTTGGGGTAGGGCTTATATTGCACAAATGCTTAGAAATCCTGGTAGGGCTTATTTTATGGGTAGGTCTTATATTCGGGGAAACACGGTAGCTATCAAAACCTATATCCTGATGAATTGGAATACCTTTTTAAAAACAGCAGTGAAAAATGAGAAAAGACATTTTTTGCAATATGTAAGTAATAAATTTGCTCTTTGCAATTGACTTGAAGATTGGTGCCAGAATCTTATTGGTTCCAGGATTTCACACGGGACTTCTTGAGTCATGCTCTTGCCATGGTTCATTCACAAAGTATTGCTCAAGAAATTGATTCAGACTTCATTTATATTTTCATATGTGATTATTGCTTAGTTCTGGCCTAGGAAATATCCTAAGTTATTGAAAATCTTCTTCCCCTTGACTTTCTCTATTCCTTCTACCTAGTTACTGAGTTTTGAACCTATCCTGTTGGATGCCTATTACCCTCCCCTTACATACTCTGCTCCCAACTTAGGACCTTGGCTCTAATTGTTACCACTGTCTAAGAAATTGTTCCCCATGGCATTTGCTTGCCTAATTTCTTCCTTCTATTTAATCACTCCTTTAAGTAATACTTTATTTGCTCAATTATCAACTTCTCAGCCAGGCCTAATTTGTATTATTTTGTTGAGACAGAATCTTACTCTGTTGCATGGGCTAGAGTGCAGTGGCATCATCATAGCTCATTGCAACCTCAAACTCCTGGGCTCAAGTTATCCTCCTGCCTCAGCCTCCTGAGTAGCTGGGACTACAGGCATGTGCCACCATGACCAGCTAATTTTTTCTATATTTTTAGTTGTCCAGCTAATTTCTTTCTATTGTTAGTAGAGACGGGCTCTCACTCTTGCTCAGGCTGATCTGGAACTCCTGAGCTCAAACGATCCTCCCGCCTCAGCTTCCCAGAGTGCCAGGATTACAGATGTGAGCCATCACGCCCAGTCCAGGCCTAATTTTTAATACTGTTGCTACAACCTGCCTTTCCCTCCAAGCTAAATATTATTTTATAACCATTTAATAGATAAGCTAATTGAGCTTTACAACCATTAAGTGAGTCAACTAGTTCAATCTAAGTTGTTTCTAATTTTTTGCCATTATAATGCTTCCATAAACATCCTTGTATGCATACATTTTGGCACTCTGTTTATTTTTCCCCCAGGATAACTTTCTAGATATGGACTTGCTGGAACCAAGGGTATGCATGTTTTCCCAGAGCATGCATGTTTTCTGGCTTTGTGTTTTAATAGTGGCAGCAGCAATAACAGAGGGGGGGGGAATGAAACAATGAGTCTAGGAAGGGAGAAATAGTGTGTGAGTATGAAAAATTTGTATTTATGTCATTGGATTTGACATCAGGGTTGGATCAAGCATATTCCATCAAAATCTGTAAGCTCTTTCCCCTTGAAAAAGGGTACCTTGCTTGGTGTCTTGGAAGAGGAGTGCTCTTTAGCTTGGGAGACTTGCTCATAACTGCAAGCCACAGTGGCTGTTACTTGGACATAACCTTAGCTCCTTCTTGGACCACTGTAGGAGAAGAGGCAAAATATGACTACTGCTGCTGAGGGCATGTGTCATCAGAATGGCTACTTGTCCTAACTTCGACACTTCAACATGATTGAAGCTTTAAGCCAAGTACTGCTGTATTCTAATTGTCTCCGCAGATTTCCTTGAAATGTTTATACCTCTTTGCTGCTGCCAGCCTGCTGCTCTCTCACGTGCACCCAGAAGGGGCTTTAAAATATGCCCAGGGCCGGGCCCGGTGGCTCACGCCTGTAATCCTAGCACTCTGGGAGGCGGAGGTGGGCGGATCGCTCGAGGTCAGGAGTTCGAAACCAGCCTGAGCAAGAGCAAGACCCCCGTCTCTACTAAAAAAATAGAAACAAATTAATTGGCCAACTAAAAATATATAGAAAAAATTAGCCAGGCATGGTGGCGCCTGCCTGTAGTCACAGCCACTCGGGAGGCTGAGGCAGGAGGATCACTTGAGCCCAGTTGCTGTGAGCAACTGGTTGCTGTGAGCTAGGCTGATGCCACGCCACTCTAGCCCGGGCAACAGAGTGAGACTCTCTAAATAAATAAATAAATAAGCCCAGAATTGAATCAAACAGTAACCATTTGTTAGTGTCCCTTAACAACATGTTAAACACTGTTCTTTTAGAAAGTTACAGGAACGTTTGTGCTTCATGGATCTTAAATGGTGACTTAAACCTGTTCTCATCCCTTCATTGCTTAAAATGAATTACTTGCATGAATGATAACAGAACGTTTTTTTCTTTCTAACAGTTGGAGGCATCTATACTGTGATTCAGACAAAGGCCAGAACCACAGCAGACGAATGGGGAGACAATTATTTTCTGATAGGTCCATATTTTGAGCATAATATGAAGACTCAGGTGGAGCAGTGTGAACCTGCCAATGATGCTGTCAAAAGAGCAGTGGAAACAATGAATAAGCATGGCTGCCAGGTAAAGGAACTGACTTAACATTCACTCAGCAACTCTCAGTAAACTGTTGCAAGAAAATGGACTGCAATTCACAGGAACTCACAAGAGAAGATCATCTGCCTCCTTAGGGAAGAAGAGGAGGTTTGTGAGAAAGATGATGAACTTGATTTTAAATACACTGCATTTGAGACACCTTGTGGAAACCAAGGGGAAAGGACAATTGGTTTGAAGCACAGCAGGCTGTAGGGTAGACATGCTTTTGAGGAAGTCATTTGTACCTAAGTTGTAGTTGAAGTCCTTGGTGTTGATAACATTATTCAGTGGAAATTCATAGACCAAAAGCAAAACTTTTGAGCCAAATGTTGGGGAATGTCTATATGTTAGAGTATCTACGTTAAAAGAAGCCAGAGATTGCAAATGTAAAAGCAAAGCCAGCTATGTGGAACCAAGGATGCCCAAGTTCTAATCCTCAGAACCTGTGAACTCGTTACCTTATACAGCAAAAGGGACTTTGTAGATGTGATTAAGTTAAGGAGTCCCTTTTGAGATGCAGAGACAATCCTGAATTATCTGAGTGGGCCCAATGTAAGCATAAGGGTCCTCTTTGTTAGGTCTGGAGCCTCAGGTTTAGCAAAATGCTGTTTCTTTTGAACATCTGGGTGCAGATGGGTGGAGGCTGAAAAAAGCATCCATCCCGGGAAGGGAAGGGGAGAGCAGTGGGTTTTCTGGAAGGTTTTTCCAGGAGGAGTAAGGAACTGGCCCAGAACAGTTGCTTGTAATAAATTCTTTTTCAAACAATCAGCTCCTAGGACCCCTGCCGCATCCTGTAGCTCCCATGTGGTTCTTACCAGGAAAGCAAGGGAGGGATAAGCTTTGTCCTTATCAAGGGAAAAAGGAATACAATCTCCCCCTTTGCATTCCATTCCTTTATCTCCCCAGGGGTCTGGCAAAGGCTACTTGCCTAAAATGCTTAAGAGGGGTGGAAGTGAAATTAGAATCAGAGAGGAGATGTGGCAATGGAAGTAGAGGTTACAGTGATGTGCTTTGAAGATGAAAAGAGGGGCCACAAGGAACCAGGTGGCCTTGGGAAGGAGAAAAAGGCAAGAAAACAGATTCTCCCCCTAGAGACTACAACGGAATGCAGCTCTGCTTACATGTTAATTTTAGCCTGTAAGGTCCCTTTTGGACTATTGACCTCCAAATCTGTTAGATAATAAATCTGTGTTGTTTTAAAGACACTTAGATTTGTGGTAGTTTGTTACAACCACAACAGGAATAGTGATGTCAAGACAAGGGAGGAAAGAGTTTTAAGTATGAACAAGGGATGAAGTGAACAAAGCATTGAACCAGGGTCCATTGGGTTTGGCAATATTCTGGTCGTTGATAATATTGCTCAGCACAATTTCAGAGGAGAAGGGGAGGTTAAATTAGATTGCAGTAGGTTAAGGAATGAGTTTGTGGTAAGAAAAAAAGGTACAGGAGTCGTGGCTACGAGATTTTTCTGTGAAGAGGAAAGAGAATACAGTAGTTGCAGAGTGATGTGGTCTTGAGAATTGGTGTTTTATTAAACATGGGTGAGACCTGAGCATATTTATTTGCCCAGAGGAAATATCTAGCAGACAGGGAGAAGCTGAGAGTTCAGAATGAATGGAAGATGGAAGGGAGTAGAGTCACTGAGAGTTGGGGGGAGGGAACAAGATCCAAAGCGACATTGAAGGGATCATTCTTCACGCCTTCCACTCAAACAGGAGCTAAAGGAGGAATGCAAATACTAGAGATAAGTTACTAAAGAATCCAGGACGGTCTCACCCCTTGTTTTTCAGTGAGCTTACTGAAGTAGGAGTTAAAGGTCATCTTCTGAGGCTTAAGAGGCTAGTGTTTAAGTAAGAGAATGTGATGGAAGAAGTTCTGAAAAACCGTTCAAGGAGTACATGAAAGAATTTGTGGGTATCTTCGAGATGTAGTCGAGACTTTTCGGTGACACAGATATGCATGACTGTGACTTTCTCAAGGAGCGATGCACAACCTGAGTGGCAATGCAGGAAGTTGAGCAGATGGAAATCTAGTTTATTTCTAGCATTCCTGCAGTGGGTCCAGGCGGCACAGTATTGAAGGTAATTGTGAGAGTGACTGAATTAGTAGCTGGATCGATGGCCCATTGTACTGAAATGGGTAGGAAAGGAAGCAAAGCTAGAATGGAGGTGACAATGTGTAGGAGAAAATGGTGGCTTTCAGGGACTAGATGTCTTAGAGGGCAAAGAGAAAGAATATAGACACTGGGAAAAACAGTGTGAGAGAAGTGGAAGTATAAAAGTTGCGGTCAGGTAACAGAATGCCAAAGTGAAATATCTCAGAGGAGGAACAATTTGGATTTTGATAAGGATCATGCAGCCATGATCTTGGGTGGCTGAAATTAGGTGGACATGAAGTTCTTCTAAGTCAATAAGGTCAAGTAACTACTAACAATACCAGGTTAATTGTGCAGGATAAAAAACCCAGACTTTGAAGTTGCTTAGGATAAGGTCAGAAAGTAACCGAGTGATTAGTAGAACATGGAAAGGTAATATAGGTAATATATTTGTATAATATACATTTCAAAGATGTTTTTACACACAAATAAGGAACAAGGCTTTACAAGTTTCAATGGAATTTAAAAATAGTAACTTTCCTTCATACTCATTCCAGGAATATAGTTTCTGGAGGTGAATAAATGAGAAGCCCTCACCTGAGATTTCTGTGTGTAGACAACAGTGTCTAGGAGGTGCATGCAAGGTTTAAGGAGCAGAATGTGTCATTCGTAAGGGAACTTGACGTCCTGAGAGTACCCGGAAAATATTTCATAGAGAATCTTAGGAGAGTGAGAGAAGGGTGTGTGTTATACTGCTGGCATAAAAGTAAATGAGATGTTAGGAGGGGCTTGCATTTGAAGTTCTTATGAAGGAAGGGGGTTGGGAAACACAGTGGAACTGACTGGTCTCGAGATTCTACGTGGATTTCTGGTGTAAGGATGTTTCCATGTTGTAACAAAGAACTGACTGGAAGTCAAGACAAGCTAGTTTACATTCTCTGTTTGTAGTTTCAACACTTCTCTCTGACCTTAGCTCACTGTATCATATGGCACATATTAGGCAGTCAGTAAATATAATACAATAATATTATGTATTATTAATAATGTATGAATATATAAATCAATTACTTTCACAAAGAAAAAACTATTAAAAAGTTGTTTGGGGCTGAAAGAGTGACAAGATAAACACTAAATTACAATGGAAGCAACTGAGGCATAATGAGGGTCTTTCAAGGTTGGCCAAGGAACGGTCAGGGGAGAAATATCACCCCACATGCCTGAGTCCCATGGGAGGAAATGGCAATTAAATTGTGCTTCCAAACTCTGCAAAATTCAGCCATGGGTGGAATTTTAGTGTCAATATGTAAGTAATGTGAACACATTCAGTTTTCTAGAGAGGCTTAAATATACCAATGCAGAGGCCTCTTAGCCTCTTCTGAGTTCCAGAAAAGATTTAAAGTAGTTTATGTAATAGGAGAAAAAAACCACAACACAAAAATGAAGACAATTTTTTTACTATAAAAATATAGAGAACAAAAGGGAAATTAAAACTTGGATATACAAGTGACTATATATTAATACTTACGATTGGAAAAAAATTGAGATTGCTAATGCACTAAAAGTTGCACAAGATAAAACATTTAGGAACCTAAGTCAATTTAAAGAAGGTAATAGAATTAGACTTTGAGCTGCTTGATTAAAGAGATAATGTATCTTGGGCAACATGTTTAGTTAAGATCTCTGGCAGCAACAAACATTTCGAGTCATTTTTTTTTTTTGATAGGAGCAATAAGATAAATCATATACATTGTCTACAAAAATAGCTTCTTTTCTAGCCAGAAATATTGTGAGTCCTGTTGCATAAAGGAAATTCAGTGACATTGAAGAAATTATATCCAACAACCCAGGTTGTTAGAGAACATTTCATGACTCTGTCATAAACACATAGACTATAGTTCAGTCATATATCCATGAGCTCAAGGTCACAGGAGGGTTGTGTGTGTGTGTGCGTGTGTGTGTGTGTGTGTGTGTGTGTGTGTGAGTGTGATCAGGTTCTGTTTATTTTAGAAGCATGGGCCGGGCGCGGTGGCTCACGCCTGTAATCCTAGCACTCTGGGAGGCCAAGGCGGGTGGATTGCTCAAGGTCAGGAGTTCGAAACCAGCCTGAGCAAGAGCGAGACCCTGTCTCTACTATAAATAGAAAGAAATTAATTGGCCAACTAAAAATATGTATAGAAAAAATTAACAGGGCATGGTGGTGCATGCCTGTAATTCTAGCTACTCGGGAGGCTGAGGCAGAAGGATTGCTTGAGCCCAGGAGTTTGAGGTTGCTGTGAGCTAGGCTGACGCCACGGCACTCTAGCCCATCTCAAAAAAAAAAAAAAAAAAAAAAGAAGTATGAACAGTGGAACTAGGAGGGAGTGATGAAAACAAGACAGAATTCTCCCTGACAGCCCAGATCCAACACAGGCTCTCTCTGTGTGACCAGGGCCAACCCTGGAGACCTGATCAGCCTTTTCCCATGAGGAGAGCATGTGAGGACAACCTGGGCAGAAATTACAGAAAAACAGAGATTACACAATCTAGATATGTTGCTTTAAAATGACCCAATTTAGCAAAGAGCAAGACTTTGGAGATTCTAATGAATGGATGCATGTGCATTCCAGCCTCAGGCTCAAACAGCAGATACGATGTGTTGTCACTACTCTTTTCCATGTAGCTTTGAATTCTACATACACTTTATATCTTCCCAGCTCAGTTACAGTTTCTGTTCTTGCAATACTTAATATTAGTACATGGCTGTGTGTTCTTTTTATGACAGGTACATTTTGGAAGATGGCTGATTGAGGGGAGTCCTTACGTGGTGCTCTTTGACATAGGCTATTCGGCTTGGAACCTGGACAGGTGGAAGGGTGACCTCTGGGAAGCATGCGGTGTCGGCATTCCTTACCATGACCGAGAAGCCAATGACATGCTGATATTTGGATCTTTAACTGCCTGGTTCTTAAAAGAGGTACAGTTTACTGCATGGTGACACAACAGAGGAGCAGCACAACTGGCTCAGTGCACAGCAATGATCCCATGATTTTTGGATCAAGCAAATTTTTTGAGATGATGCCGTTATTGCTTGTCCTAATACATTTCAAAGGAATCTGAGGGCGTGTTCCACACTCCTCCCACACTAAAAACCAGCCTTTGGAACAGAGTAATAATGATTCGTATTACTGTTTAGCTCATGACAGATTTAAATGGAATGATGTATGTAAAACACTGAATTATATCACCTGCTATGTGGATGATACTCAATATATACGCAAGAAAAAAAAAAGAGATTGCTTATAATACATCATGTACTGTGTAAGTGAATTCTAAAATGTTAAGAGTAGCAAACAGCTTGAAATATTCTGTTTATGCATAAGTACTTGTGCAGCTAGAGTGGCTTTGAGATATGTGTGTTATTTGCTAAGAGCTGAAGTGGTCGTGGCAGTTATTGAGGAGTTCTTTGTAGGGGACTATGCCATAGATGTAAAAAAGCAAGAGCAAAGCCGGGCGAGGTGGCCCACGCCTGTAATCCCAGTATTCTGGGAGGCCGAGGCAGGCATATTGCTCAAAGTCAGGAGTTCGAAACCAGCCTGAGCAAAAGCGAGACCCCATCTCTATCATAAATAGAAAGAAATTAATTGGCCAACTGATAAATATAGAAAAACTTAGCCGGGCATGGTGGCGCATGCCTGTAGTCCCAGCTACTTGGGAGGCTGAGGCAGCAGGATTGCTTGAGCCCAGGAGTTTGAGGTTGCTGTGAGCTAGGCTGATGCCACAGCACTCACTCTAGCCTGGGCAACAAAGCAAGACTCTGCCTCAAAAAAAAAAAAAAGGCAAGAACATTAGAAATGAGTCCTTGTAAAATGAGCCAAATCTGCACTCTGTTAATTCTTCAAAGTCTGGCAGTCGGATTCCTTTGCATCCTTGCACTACCTCAAGATGATTATACATAACCCTAAAACCAGGTGGTAAAAGAAGAACCCCCCCTAGCACAGTGGGGGGTGTGGTCTAAGGACAAATCACAGAACTGTATGTCAGGAGTGTGTTTCCCTTAACCAATCTCTTCTACTGATGAAATGATATTCCACTCACCATAAAATAAAAAGCTGCCTTGAAGCGAAGGGGAAGGTGGACAGGCAGCCCTTTTGCTTTGTTTTGGTGGTGACAGTATAGGACAAGAAGGGTGAGAGTGCCATCACAATTAATGTACTCTTGGTGTGCAGAATCTGGCTTAATGGCTGATACGCAACCTTGTTGCAGCACCAGCTGGTGGAACCAACTCTTCCTCTCCAAACTGCCTCCGTGAGCCACTGCCCCATGGCTGAGGCTAAGTGACACTAAGTGACATGTGGCTAACCACTAAGTGACATGTGTGTGTCTGAGTGTTGTCATCCTTTCTATTATAGGGAAATAGAGTTGAGCAAACCAAGAAAGCAAGAGTCCCAATTTTCTCTAAAATAAAGCAGTTCCAAAAATAGATATTTTCTTTAGTTCAAAGGGTAGAGACATTGAAAATTAGTCCAAGACTACCCTGCAAGTCCTGTTTCTTTCTTTCTTTTTTTTTTTTTTTTTTGAGACAGAGTCTTGCTTTGTTGTCCAGGCTAGAGTGAGTGCCGTGGCGTCAGCCTAGCTCACAGCAACCTCAAACTCCTGGGCTCAAGCGATCCTCCTGCCTCAGCCTCCCAAGTAGCTGGGACTACAGGCATGTGCCACCATGCCCGGCTAATTTTTTCTATATATATCAGTTGGCCAATTAATTTCTTTCTATTTATAGTAGAGATGGGGGTCTCGCTCTTGCTCAGGCTGGTTTTGAACTCCTGACCTTGAGCAATCCGCCCGCCTCGGCCTCCCAAGAGCTAGGATTACAGGCGTGAGCCACAGCGCCCAGCCTGCAAGTCCTGTTTCTGCTGCCGCTTCTGTGCAGCTGTCAACAGCTGTGAGTGCTATGGCTGGTCTGGACAACTGGTGATGGTTGTGAGGAACCTTTAGAAGACCAGGCACTTGGAAGTTCAAAGGACTTAGCCTAAGTCAATGTTTCTCAAAGAGTATTTCCTTGGAGCAATATTAGCAGAATCACCTGTAAACTTGTGAGATATGCAAATTCTTACCCCTGGTTCAGAATATTAGATTATCTGGGGTGGGGAGAGGACCCGGATGTCAGTGTTTAACTAGCTTTCCAGCTGGTGCTGACATACACTAAGTGTTATAACCACCGTCCTGGGTTAGCTCTCCAAACCTCCCAATTCTCTGCCCAGCCTTCTTGAATTCAGGTGTTTCACTACTCCCTTCTTTAAGGAAATGGACCACTTGTAAGGGGAGTGAGTGTGAACTTTAATTTTTTTGTAAGAATGAAACAAACTAACTTTAAGGAGAAGACACTTGTGCCCTGCCTGGTTTGGTGTAGTGAAACTAGACCTGGGTTGTCCTTGTGTTATTAAGCTGCTATTTGATACTAAACAAGTTATCAGCCTTATTTTCCCTAGTTCTATATTCTTAAAATAATATTTCAGTAAAAATTATTTTGGCATCAAAGAACAGAAAAGTCAAATTACTGCCTATCTATCTAATTACTGTCAAAGTACTATCTCTTTTATCTTTTATCTCTTGCACTTTGATGAGTGCAAGAAAGTTCTTTCTGAAAAACTTGAACATTTGCAGAACAATGAGTGATCCTAATGAGAGCTTCCCTACAAAAAGGTCAGCCTAACCTAAAGGTCAAATTATAAATTAGACAGACTTAAAAGGTAGAGTCACTTATTATTTATTTAAAAAGAAGCTTGTAAGTGGGTAGTCATAATTGATTCCACTGTTTAGCGATATCTTCAAAAATATTTTTGCGGCCTGGCGCGGTGGCTCACACCTGTAATCCCAGCACTCTGGGAGGCCAAGGTGGGTGGATCGCTCAAGGTCAGGAGTTCAAAACCAGCCTGAGCAAGAGTGAGACCTCGTCTCTATTAAAAATAGAAATATTCCTAGAGGTGGACATGTTTAAAAATAAAAAAAAAAAAATAATAAAAAAAATAGAAATAAATTAATCGACCAACTAAAAATATATAGAAAAAATTAGCCGGGCATGGTGGCACATGCCTGTAGTCCCAGCTACTTGGGAGGTTGAGACAGAAAGATCACTTGAGCCCAGGAGTTTGAGGTTGCTGTGAGCTAGACTGATGCCACGGCACTCTAGCCAGGGCAACACGGTGAGACTCTGTCTCAAAAAATATATATATATATTATTTTTGCTATTATTCATTCATCCGTTAATGATCATTTATTGATTGCTTTGCATTTATTCCATTTATTAGTATTATTTGTTATCAATAGTAGTATTTATTTTTCTGTGAAAATACAAAAATAAATCTGATCCATCACTGAGAGGACTGAGACATAAAAATACCTAGGCTTTATGAACATACCACTGAATCCTATAAAAATATTTATCCTTGTTCATACTTAGACCCATTTCAATTGCGTAAAATTGACAAGACACCATGTGGGCTGTGATCACCATCAAGCTCCATCAACACTTTTCTGAATGCTTTTTTTCTGACGCAGGTGACCGATCACACAGATGGGAGACATGTCGTCACCCAGTTCCATGAATGGCAGGCCGGAACTGGACTGATCCTTTCTCGAGCTCGGAAACTTCCTATCGCCACGATATTTACAACCCACGCCACACTACTCGGGAGGTATCTCTGTGCGGCAAACATTGATTTCTACAACCATCTTGACAAGGTGACTAGTCCTTCCTCCTCCCCTCTCACCCACCCTTCTTTCAGATCGCTGAAGCGGAAGGGTAAGTATTGATCTTTGCATTTCATCTGCCAACCAGGTGGCAGCAATGCCCTTTCAGCTAGTCAATATTCATGACAAAGCTTCCCCTGGGGTGACAGACAGCTCATACAATTTAACTTTGTTCAGATAGCAGTATAGAGGTGAGAAGCCTGATTTCTGTCCTACTTTGGACCAGTAGATCCAAAAGGGTGTGTGGTAGGAGAAAGACACTGTGGACATAGGACTGGGCTCTTGTTCTACCCTGCAGCTTGAGAAATGCCATGAAAACCCTGGACCCACACACAGCTCTGAGTGGCAGGTAGAGAGCAGGGACTCAGGTGTACAAACTTGCATTGTGACCCATACTTTCTGTATCCTCCTGTATCCCAATTGATTGGGAACCACATTATATGTGAATAGGTCAGATTTTTCCTCTAACTCTGCAGTGCATAAATGGAGTTTTCTGTTTGGACAGAAATCATTGAAAACAAGGATGTAGGTCTTGATGACCGGTTTGCTCATTTTAGGAGACTACCTATTTCAAGACCCCCCCAAATCATTCAGTTTTGATCTCTTTCTCCTATTTCCTGTCAGTTAAATCAAATTAATAAAAGTATGTCTTTTATGTCATCATGCCAATAATATTAACAAAGCATTTGAGTACCATATTCAGGGGTTTTGCAGAGTCGGTATCTATACTCAAATAGATTTAACATTTTAGGATTTACTTTCATCATCAGGAAAATTGGGAAGTTGAAAAATTGATTTCTGAAGACTTTCCCAGTTTAAAAAGTTCTAGGATTCTATGCAACAGAATATGTGTGTGTGTGAGTCCATAAATAATATTCAGATAATGATCCTCAAAAGTTGCAGTACTCTTTTATCTTTTATCTCTTGCACTTTGATGAGTGCAAGAAAGTTCTTTCTGAAAAACTTGAACATTTTGCAGAACAATGAGTGATCCTAATGGGAGCTTCCCTATAAAAAGGTCAGCCTAACCTTTTAAGGTTTAATCATAAGCATAAAGTGTACATGTAAAATAAAGACACCAAGGAATTCAAAGCCGGAAGGTCAGAGAAGTTTCCTGATGTTGTATGGTAATCGTAGACTAATAAGGGAAAACCAGTGATCTGTGATAAGCTCAACAACCATGTTGAGGAGGAACAGACTGATTTCCATCAAAGAGAAAATATTAGAATAGCATATGGAATAGTTCACTTCAGAATACTTAAGAATTTTTTATGGTAAGAATTAACTTAAAAAACCAATTAATATACATTGGATACTCTTACTTGTTCTTAAGGAACAAATGCATTACAGTATATAGTTATATATTATAACCTTATCCTTTTTTTTTTGAGACAGAGTCTCACTATTGCCCAGGCTAGAGTGCTGTGGCATCAGCCTAGCTCACAGCAACCTCAAACTCCTGGGCTCAAGCAATCCTTCTGCCTCAGCATCCCGAGTAGCTGGGACTACAGGCATGAGCCACCACGCTCGGCTAATTTTTTCTATATATTTTTGGTTGACCAATTAATTTCTTTCTATTTTTTCCTCAGTAGAGACGGGGTCTCACTCTTGCTCAGGCTGGTTTTGAACTCCTGACCTTGAGTGATCCGCCCACCTCGGCCTCCTAGAGTGCTAGGATTACAGGCATGAGCCACCGCGCCCGCCTATAACCTTATCCTTTTGGTAAAAGGTCTGTATTTGTATCATACTGTCTTCAGATATGGTTACGTATCTCCCTAGTTTAAAGCCCTTCATGGGTTGATACATTTAAGCTCAGCCAGACTCCAGCACATCTTCCAGTACAATATTCTTCTCAGCAGAGTGATTAGTAGATAACAAGTAGGCAAGAACTAGTTTTTGAGTTAAATTCATAATCATTTTTCACAACAGAAGTCCCCAGAAGCACACAGAAGTTTAGAACTTGGGCGATACAAAAAAACACAAAGTTTTTAATGTGTTGCCCAGCACATAAAGTTTATATGTATTGGGTAATACACAACTTTTTTTTTTTTTTTTTTTTTTCTTGAGACAGAGTCTCGCTTTGTTGCCTAGGCTAGAGTGAGTGCCGTGGCGTCAGCCTAGCTCACAGCAACCTCAATCTCCTGGGCTCAAGTGATCCTTCTGCCTCAGCTTCCCAAGTAGCTGGGACTACAGGCATGCACCACCATGCCCGGCTAATTTATATATATATATATATTAGTTGGCCAATTAATTTCTTTCTGTTTATAGTAGAGATGGGGTCTCGCTCTTGTTCAGGCTGGTTTCGAACTCCTGACCTCGAGCAATCCGCCCACCTCGGCCTCCCAGAGAGCTAGGATTACAGGCGTGAGCCACCACGCCCGGCCCACAACTTTTTTTTAATTGTTTTATTATTTTTATTTTTCATTTTTATTTTATTTTTTAAAAAAATACATAAAATTTTTATTTTATGTATTGGGCAATACAAAAATATTATTTTTTAATTGTGGTAAGTTGTGAAATGATTATTTGGATGCTAGAACCATGGCCTGTCCCACAGGGCTGTTGTGTGGATGTTGTCTATAGCCTGGCCTTGGTGACAGGACTCTGGTAACAGGATGCCCAGAAGTCTCCCGAGTCCCTCCTGGGGGGCCCCGGTGGTTAATGAAGGATGACTCTGGGGCATGACATGAGAGCTCAGCGTGCTCCAGGAAGGTGGGAGCAGAGACTGACTGGCAACTGCTAAGTGTCTTTTGTGCAGCGATTACAGTTTTCCTCTGACCAAATTTTATATACATGAAACATTTTTAAAAGTTCAACATAAGGAATGACTCATGACTTAGTCTTTGATGCAGAATCCAGGATCAGTTTCAGAATGTTCTGACTCAGGCAAATAAAAGTAGGGCAAACATGAGAACAAGAATAAAAGTATTCAACTTTTGTAAAAAGTTGTAAAAGTAGAGAGATTAGAACTATTTTACTCAAATAATAATTGCTAACTGAAAACACTCTTTGTTACTAGCCAACCCACAAGAACCCTGGTGTTGGTGGAAATTGTAATAAATTTCATTGGCTAGAATAGCATTTCAACCATTTTCAGCCAGCATACAAATTTTCCAAGAACCTCTAAGCTGTTGCCAAACTCATTCTTTTAAGTCCAGCCATTGGTTAATTATCCCCTTGACTACAAATGGTTAAATAACCAAAGCTTTGCTTTTAAGGCCTTTAGTTTTCTTATGTCTTGCCCTCTTTTTTCTTAACAGCAAGAGAATTTCCTGGAAAACTGAGGATGGTGTCATTTGGGATTAGAAAATGGGGGGAAGAAAACCATAGACAATGATTCCATACATTTTAACTTTTTCTTCTGACCACGTTATTTTTTTGTTTTTGTTTTGTTGTTGTTGTTTTGTTTTTTTTGAGACAGAGTCACGCTTTGTTGCCCAGGCTAGAGTGAGTGCCATGGTGTCAGCCTAGCTCACAGCAACCTCAAACTCCTGGGCTCAAGCAATCCTCCTGCCTCAGCCTCCCGAGTAGCTGGGACTACAGGCATGTGCCACCATGCCCGGCTCATTTTTTCTATATATATATTAGTTGGCCAATTAATTTCTTTCTATTTATCATAGAGACGGGGGTCTCACTCTTGCTCAGGATGGTTTCGAACTCCTGACCTCGAGCAATCCACCCGCCTTGGCCTCCCAGAGTGCTGGGATTACAGGCGTGAGCCACCGCGCCCGGCCTCTTACCACGTTTTGAGCTTGTCAAGTTCAATTATAGGGTTACCCTTCTCTGTTGCGAGACTGTGTTTTACTGGTTAACATATACTTTACCTCATTCTTTGCTCAGAATTCTATAAACAGTTATGAGATACATGACAATGCAAGAAAGTAAGACCCATCATCAAAAGAATCAGGTCCAGATAGGTCCTAAACAATGGAATTAACAGACAGGTATTTTAACATACGATCTTAAGTGCGTGGAAAGGCAGACAACATGTGAAACAGGGTTTCTGTAAGGCCACAAATATGGCCATACAAACTACAAGGCCTGACAGATAAGGAAGCCCAGGGAACCAGGGAAAGGCAGAAGCAGGCACATGTACCTGGCCTCACCCAGACCTCTCCTGGGCTCGCCAGGCTCCTGCCTTCCTCCCCCCCGTATTTTTATATACTCCAGTCTACTCACTTAGAAAACCTATCTTCCCAACTCTAAATGTCCAAATGTCAAATGCTATCCCATCTGTGAAATATTATTCTAAACAACAACAACAAAATAATAGCAGCTAAAGTTACTGAGCACTTTCCACGTGCCAGGCACATTTCTAAACATTTGACATGTGTTAAGTCATTTGAAATTCACAAAAACTCAATGACATGGAAAATATTTTGCACTTCTCTCCAGAGTTATTTTTTTCAATCACTTTGGTATGAGCATCGAGCGTCGACTATAGTCCACAGCCACAGGTGAACGCGCACAGCCCAGCGTCGACTTTAGTTGACAGCCAAGAGCTTTTACTTTTATAGCTTTTATCTCTGCAGTTGCAGTGTGTACGTTCAGCTAATAAGTTACCACGAATCCGTGACCTTTTAACAAGTCCTTAGTAGGAGTTATTATAGTTATTTTCCTAAAGCTGCCTGTAAAGTAAAACAAGGTTGCAGTGCTTTCAAGCTTTCCGCATCACACAAGAGCAAAACGGATTGGTCATCAATGCACAGCACAGACTATCCTGCGGGCTGTGAGTGCCGGCTGTGGGCACGGTTTCGTGGCCGGTGAGTGCTGCACCAAAGTGGTTAAACGTAGGCTATGTTTTTACCACACCTCTAAATGAAGCCTTTTAGAGTGGTTTTCCATTGTGGGCAGAACAAAGGCTAAATTCCCAGTCTCCTCTTCAGGGACTTTGGTCATCTGGCCCTATGACATCCTGCCAGCCTCTGTCTCTTACATTCTACACCCAGTGCTGCAGTCACTGGTATCAGATGACCTGCTATTTTTTTTTGCACATGCCATAATACTTTGTATACTTGCTCTTTAGGAAAATTAATTTTTCAGCTGCAAATGACTTTCCCCAAATTACACTTTCATGTCTTAGTCCACATGCTGTTTTATTTATCCAGTCAATTTGGAGATCCAAAGATGACTACATCATGATCCTTGCACTTGGAAATCTTACATTCTAGAGGTAATACTGACAATGTGAACACTTAGCAGGCGTCCTCAAACTATGGCCCACGGGCCACATGCGGGTGTTTTTGCCCATTTGTCTTTTTACTTCAAAATAAGATATGTGCAGTGTGCATAGGAATTTGTTCATAGTTTTTTTTAAACTATAGTCTGACCCTCCAATGGTCTGAGGGACAATGAACTGGCCCCCTGTTTAAAAAGTTTGAGGACCCCTGCTATATAGTATGAAATACTTTTCCCTATCCTCAGCCAGAGATAATCAGTGCTGCTCTGATCCTATGCCTTATTCAGGTACTCATTTCTGCCTGATTTTTACCTGTTTTCCCACTAACTTGTAAGCTCAGTAAAGTAACAGATACACATAATTAGTCAACAAATGTTGGTTAAATGAGAGATTTCGTTGAATGCAACAGACAAGCCATATAGAGCTTTAAAGAAAATCTCTGCTAATCCAAGCATGACATGTAGAGCCCTGATTCAAACATTTTCAGAGAGATGATTGCAAATATCACAGTCATGAAAGAATGCTCTAGTAATTTCCTTGTCCTACTCGTTAGAATCATGCAATGGGTCTTTTTCTCTATGTGATGCTACTATAATTATTGGGAATGACTTGATAGAGCTGGAGTCTAAATGATGTGAAAGCAGATAAGAGTACAAGGTTTGGAGTCAGACTCATCAAGTAGCAGTTAAGGATTCTGCTAAGATATTTAATAGGAATGTGATCTTGGACAAGTTTCTTGACCTCTACAATGTTTAATTTCTCTCTGCATAAGATGTAGACAAAATATATGTTTTGGTGGTTTATGAGGATTAAATGTGATATTACAGTTAGAGGAGTGCCTGACATATGGTAGTAGTTTTGGAAGAGCTACTCATAATCTTTCTTATAAAAACCACCCTGCTGATATAATGCCAGAAACTCTATATACTGTTTTTTCTTAGACACTGCTAGTTTTATACACAGCTATGTGAGACATAACATTCAGTGACTAAGTGAAATGGCAAAAGCCCACAACTGTTGCCAATTATTTAAGTGATTGTTGGAGATTTGGTTTTTTTAAGTTAAGATGCCCAGAATGATAGATGATTACACAATCTAACACAATATCTAATTAGAATAATTATATACTCTTTGAAGTTATAAAGTAAAAGGATTATATAACCATGGAAAAGTATTTATCTTTTCTCTTTTTCTGGTTCCCTTTCAATGAATTAAGGGTGATAATAATTATCCTTATTTTCAATGCCAAGTTTAATGTCAGCTCTGTTTCATTTTTTATGGGGAAATATGATAAGGTCTTTGGGGAAAAGAATTAGCTCAATATTTATAAAATGTGGGATATGCAAAAGTATAATTTAAATGCCAAAAATTGAAGAATTCTACCTGATTACAGCAAAGTGTAAATAAACATCATTTACTTAGGGGGTTAAATAGCTGTTTAGAATGAGAAAGAATGTAAATAATGCCTTTTATTTTTTTGAGACAGAGTCTCACTCTTTTGCCTGGGCTGGAGTGCCATGGCATCAGCCTAGCTCACAGCAACGTCAAACTCCTGAGCTCAAGCAATCCTCCTGTCTCAGCCTCCAGAGTAGCTGGGACTACAGGCATGCACCACCATGCCCGGCTAATTTTTTCTATATATTTTTAGTTGACCAATTGATTTCTTTCTATTTTTAGTAGAAACAGGGTCTCACTCTTGCTCAGGCTGGTCTGGAACTCCTGAGCTCAGACAATACGCCCACCTGGCCTCCAAGACTGCTAGGATTATAGGTGTGAGCCACCGCACCTGGCCATTTAATGCCTTTTAAAGCATAAGTAGTCATGAATTTTGGCAATGGCTTTAATAAAAATTTTCATTACTTTTTTGTGATCATAAAATTTTACAAAGCCTTACAGAAATTTAATTTGTGAAATGTGTGATTTTGTTTTGCTTGTGTAGAAGAACATTGTAAGTAAATGTATGTTTGTTTGTTTTTAACAGTTTAACATAGACAAAGAGGCTGGGGATAGGCAGATTTACCACCGGTACTGCATGGAGCGAGCCTCTGTTCATTGTGCTCACGTGTTCACCACAGTTTCTGAAATAACAGCAATAGAGGCAGAACACATGCTGAAGAGAAAGCCTGGTAATTATTATCTCTGAATTTGTCACCTATCTTTCAGTGTCAAATGACATCAGAGTATGACAATTTTGTTTTTCTGGCATTAAAGTAGTAGCTAGAGAAGAATTGCATTCACTGTTTTCTCCCAGATCTTTCCATGTATTTTAATTCTCAATTTCAGTAGGTTTGCAGTGAAACCAACACTAAGCTACACCTGGAACATAGTAAGTGTTCAATCTGTGCTTGTTGAATAAATGAGATATGCTTGAAATGCCCCAGGTGTGAACTGCGTTGTCAAAATGACTTGGTATTTGTAAGCAAGCTGAGTTGGCGCTTCTCTTTTAAGAACATGAAAGCCAAGAAAATATGAGAAATTTGTGTGAGACTATCCCAGTCCTCCATCTTGTAACATTGCCTTGTCTGTCCTGTTTGGTAGAAACCCGTTGTTTTACCTCCTAGGCAGCCTTGCAAATTTTTCTGGGAACTATCACTAAACCCAACCAGAGTTGGCAACGTAAGGCAGCATGCTCATAAATGTAATCATATCACCTGGCCACAGATGATTGGTCCAATGGCAGACACCTGGGATAAGCTGGGCCAATCAAAATGCTCCCATTCAAATGAGTGGTCTGTTTACACTCTCATATAATGGCATGTCGGCTTTGAAGTTGTTGGCAGCCTCCATTTTTCTATTCTGTTGCACTTGATGCAAAGAAAGTTAAACTGCAGTAAAGTGCTGTAAGAAGCAGAAACAGACTGAGAGAAGACTGTTTACAGAGGTTCTCCACCGTGATTCAGACCATATTTTAAAGTCATTCTTGAGCCCCAGCTTAATCTTTGCCATGAGACACTCCAGCATTCTATTAATAAAGTCCTCATTATTATACTTCAGCCAGTGTTAGGTTTCTATTAGTTGCAACCAAATGGTGCTAAGAAATATATCCTTCTTTGCTTAATCCTTCTGGTCTTGTCTCTCTAGTTGTCTTTCTTTCATATACCAGTTGAATATCTAGAGGAAGTATTTTTTTTTTTTTTTTTGAGACAGAGTCTCGCTTTGTTGTCCAGGCTAGAGTGAGTGCCGTGGCGTCAGCCTAGCTCACAGCAACCTCAATCTCCTGGGCTCCAGTGATCCTCCTGCCTCAGCCTCCCGAGTAGCTGGGACTACAGGCATGTGCCACCATGCCCGGCTAATTTTTTTTATATATATATATATATATCAGTTGGCCAATTAATTTCTTTCTATTTATAGTAGAGACGGGGTCTCGCTCTTGCTCAGGCTGGTTTTGAACTCCTGACCTTGAGCAATCCGCCCGCCTCGGCCTCCCAGAGAGCTAGGATTACAGGCGTGAGCCACCGCGCCCGGCCTTAGAGGAAGTATTTTAAAGTGCTAGACTTATAAAAAACCAAACAGAGAAAGAACCCAAGTAATTTGAATGACAGCAACATTAAGATCCTATAGTATTCTTTTTTCTTTCCAAGGATTCTCTTGGATTCACTTGGATTCTTACTCTCATGCCTCTTACAGGAATTTCCCTCCATCAATATGCTCATTTCTTTCTTGGTTCTGCCTTTTCTCCTGTCGACAGCATCTTTTTCTGAGCTTACAAAAAATGCTTTGCTTTTTTCTATTCTAAAATGAAAATTTCTCTTAAGGCTGCTACCCTGTCAAACATCTATATATAACCTCTTTCCTGCTGCCAAGTATCTTGGAAAAGTAAACCATAGTTGCTACCGCCACCTACTCAATAGTCCCTTGGACTTTGGCTTTCAACCTCCAGCACTGGCCTGTAATTACTTTTCCCAAAAGTCACCAAATTCAGGGTTCTCTACTTATTTTAATGTTTCATGACATCCCCTTGCATTTAAAGGTGATGAACACCTCTATCTTTCCCTTACGTTTCATGACATGGCGCATTCTGAGTTCTCTCCAATGTGAATCTTCTCCAGTGCCTCTAATAGTTTCTCTACTTTTTGCTTTCTGCAGGATTATATGCTGGGTCCTGCTTTCTCTATATACTATTTTCTTACATTTTTGTCTTCTTAGGGATACAGCTGCAGGGTAGTGGTCAACTTTGTGCCAATATGCCTGAACTGAGTATTGAAAATGATTTCGTGCTGAATATAGGGTACTAGCTGTGTGACATTGTAAAAGTTACTTAAGTGCTTTGTAACTTTTCTGTATAACGTGGACGATAATCCTATCTTTTATCTAGAACTGTTGCAATGATTTAAAGAGATAAAACAATGGTAAAACTCTGTGGAAACTCAATGGAAAAACTCAGCTCTGTGCCTGGTCCATTGTAAAGGAAATGTCAGCAATTATTATTTTGTATGGATCACTGACTAGGTTTTCCCAAGTTCCCGCCTAGCTAGCAACCCCCAAGCTAGCTTCACCTGGAAATTCTACCAAACTATAAAAACTGTGGTCTAGTGGTAGAATCATGTGGTTGCTCTGATGGAAATTGTGAAATCTCTGAACATTTTGTGGTGCCAGAAGGTCAACGGACTTTTGGTAGATCATTAAACATATAAACTTTTCCAAGAGCATTTGAGGAAAAATCATCATGTAGTGTAACTATGACTTTGTATTCTCTAGTTTTTCATGGAGTTCTCCCCCGTTAATAGAATAACCACAACTACCATGCTGAGAGCACAGCTCCAAATCAAGAGGCAAATGTTGGTTGGGTCAAACGCTTACATGGGACCAGATATTTTAAAAAATGTCACTAATTGTCAAAATATACTAATTGTCAAAGACCTATTTATTACTGTATTGTTATGATTTTACCATAAATTTGACTCAGAGTATTTTTTGATATTGAAAAAGTGATATTTGATTTAACACATGGAGTGAAGGCAATATTGTAAATCTATTTATTACAAATACACAGTTGATAAAGCATATACCATAAATGTCATATGTTCCTTTTTTCCTAGTGTCATTTGCCCTTTAATATAGTTACTAACAGTTTTGCAATTATTGATTTTTGAGCCCGTGCTAATACCTTAATATGAACTTTAGCTAGTACTATACTTGAGTCAATATTTTTCCTTTGTGTTGGCGTTGCCTAACATCAGAAAGGTGGACAACACTGACGTTGTCTTCTACTTGGGAATAACAGCAAGAGATTAGTAACCAATGTCATTTCAGGGAGAGGAAAAAATTAGGGAACAGAAGTAGAAGGGAGGCCGGGCGTGGTGGCTCACACCTGTAATCCTAGCACTCTGGGAGGCTGAGGCGGGTGGATTGCTTGAGGTCAGGAGTTAGAAACCAGCCTGAGCAAGAGTGAGACCCCATCTCTACTATAAATAGAAAGAAATTAATTGGCCAACTAATATATATAGAAAAAATTAGCCGGGCATGGTAGCTCATGCCTGTAGTCCCAGCTACTTGGAAGGCTGAGGCAGGAGGATTGCTTGAGCCCAGGAGTTTAAAAAAAAAAAAAAAGAAGTAGAAGGGAGACTTTTCAAGGTTTATATTTTGAATTTTTGAAATTTTTTTTTTTTTTTTTTTTCTGAGACAGAGTCTCGCTTTGTTGTCCAGGCTAGAGTGAGTGCCGTGGCGTCAGCCTAGCTCACAGCAACCTCAAACTCCTGGGCTCCAGCGATCCTCCTGCCTCAGCCTCCCGAGTAGCTGGGACTACAGGCATGCGCCACCATGCTCGGCTAATTTTTTATATATATCAGTTGGCCAATTAATTTCTTTCTATTTATAGTAGAGACAGGGTCTCGCTCTTGCTCAGGCTGGTTTCGAACTCCTGACCTTGAGCAATCCGCCCGCCTCGGCCTCCCAGAGAGCTAGGATTACAGGCGTGAGCCACCGCGCCTGGCCTGAATTTTTGAAATTTAAATGATGTGAGTATATGACATGTACAAACTAATTCTACTTTTATAAACGGATTAATTAATTTTACTAATTAATAAAATTAAATTTAGAGCAATACCAACTACAGAGTTGAACGCCTCACAAATTGAAGATACTCTTACTAGTGTAGTAAACATTGAGAGGAACCTTTTGAACACAATTCATGATTAAATTCTATATATTATAAGTATTTTTATTCTAGAGACAAAGCTACAATTTAAATTATGTAACTCTGTAAGAGTGCCCATATAATTCCATATTTATCAATGATGCATTAAAAGATGTTTTCAACCTTATTTCTTAAGCCACGTAGAGAGTAATGTGCTAGAATCAGCTCATGCTGGCTTGCAAGAACCAATTGTTGAACTTCAGGAAATGCATGAGTTAGTGTTAAACACAACCATTATTTTATTTATTTATTTATTTATTGAGACAGAGTCTCACTCTGTTGCCCTGGCTAGAGTGCCGTGGCATCAGCCTAGCTCACAGCAACCTCAAACTTCTGGGCTCAAGCAATCCTACTGCCTCAGCCTCCAGAGTGGCTGGGACCACAGGCATGTGCCACCATGCCTGGCTAATTTTTTCTATATATATTAGTTGGCCAATTAATTTCTTTCTATTTATAGTAGAGACGGGGTCTCACTTAGGATGGTTTTGAACTCCTGAGCTCTAGCAATCCACCCGCCTCACCCTTCCAGAGTGCTAGGATTATAGGCGTGAGCCACCAAGCCCCGCCCATTATTAAAAATGGAATGAGATAAACTTACAATTCAATAACTATATAAATATTCAAAATAAATCACTTCTCAATTATTTTACTGTATTTTACTATGATTTATATTCTTAGGTCATTCATATGTATATGAATGTGTATGTGTATCTCATATGTATGGTAGAAGTACTATAATGGTGTTACTGCACATCTCCCAACCCTGCATTCACTTTGGTAGCTTTAAGTCAGTCATGGTGGAACTATTTACATCACGGAAATAGGCAAATGCTATAAATAAAGTCTCTCTCTCCTTCTCTCTCCCTCTGTCTTTCATAGGATGCTGTTTGTTAAATTTTACTAGCATACCATTGCATTTAGGCCTGTATGTGTGAGATTATTCTGCACTATAAATATGGATATTAGAAGACCTCATTGACCAAAATCTTTAGACTAATAAACCTAGATAATTAATTTCAGGGCACAGATATGTCAACGGAAAAAAGCCAAACTCTGTAAAATAACGTTAAAGACATTTATTCTGAGCCAAATTTGAGGACCATGACCCAGAGCCACTACCTAGAGGCCTTGGGCAAGTGGACTCACTGTGGCTGGGTTACAGTTTGGTTTGTATACATTTGGCCCAAAAAGGTGGAACATCTTGAACCGGGGGTTAGGGGGTTGGGGGCTGGGGGTTTGGGGGGATCGGTGGGGGGGTAGCGTACAGGTTATAGGTGGGTTTAAAGATTCTTTGGCTTGTAATTGGTTAAAGACTTGAAGCATTGTCTAAAGGCTTGGAATGTTTTAATATAAGGAGCTGTTATCAGAGACAAGCCAATGGACATAGATTTGTTGTGTAAATTAAAGACCTCCAGGATTGTCTTGCATACCCTTAGGCCTGTTAATGGGTTACAAAGGAAGTCTCCAAGAAGGGAGGGGGGCATCATAAGGCATGTCTGACCTCCCTCCTCCTGGCAGACCATTTAATTTTAGGACATTCCTTTGGTCACAGAGGGGGTCCATTCAGTCATCGGGTGGGGGTTGAGCCTACTTTAGTTCACAGATCTTTTACTCTTGATTGTTTGTGGAAAAAATTTAGAAAATTCCAGAGGATTTCAAGTCACACTCAACTGGTGTCCACATATATCGTTGCCTTTTATTATATATATTTTTGGATGATACAGCTGCATGACACAGTGAATAAGGGTGGAGACTTCAGAGCCAGGCTGCCTTGGTTCTAAATCCAACCTCTGTCACTTTGTAGTTACTTGACCTTGAGCGAATGTCTCATCTACCTGTAGGCTAGTTTAGTCATCTATAAAATAAGGGGAACAAGAATTACATTATAGGGTTTTTGAAAATTAATATTTGTGAGATACAATAAGGTGTGGCACAAAGTAAGCCCTATATAAATGCCATAAAAAGATAAATACATTTTAAGAGTAAATTGTCACACTACCTAATCATATGCCACAGTTCGTCTAGGAATTATTCACATTAAAGCTTTCACTGAAAACCCCAGCTACCTAAAATTGACTCTACTGTGGCGAGGTGTTTAAAAGAGTATAACGAATGCCCAATTAATTAGCAAAAACTCATAAAAATCAGTAGTTTTTTTCTATCTTTTCTTTTCACAAGAAATTACCAAGAACCCCGGGTTGATTTTGTGGAACCATTTCAAGAGAGTAGTCAGTTAACTATATAAAGTAGTCAGTTAACTATAAAACTATAAATGTCAGTTCAGAATGATGTGACATGCTTATAATTCTAGTTTAAATCTCTACTATGAAAATCTCCATGGCCGTGTGCTGAATTTATTGACATAGCTTCTTTTCTCTTGCTTTTGTTTTCATTGCTACTAAATGTGATAATCTATGTATCAACTCAGTAGGTGATTTTCATCACGTGCTCTGAGTAGTGACTCTCTTTCTTGTCACAGAGCAATACTCAGAAAACCAAGAAAGTCTTCCTGCCTCAGCAACAAAATTTCCTGGGAAGAATGAATCAGTTGTATTAGAAATATGAAATTAGAATTAAGAAATTAGAAATAATAAATGGAAATTAGAAATATGTGGGCACCTTTCTAATTTTCCAAATGCACAGATTTCCCACACGCTTGTGGAAAACAAGATGGCAGGAAGTAGCCACAGCAAATGGGGGCAGACTACATGAATTCTGCTTTCACTTAACAGCTGTGTGTTCATGGACAGGTTCCTTAACAACTCTGTGTCTCAGTTTCCACCTCTGAAAATGCAGATAAGAGCACCTACTCCATTGCCTTCTATTTGGTTGTTGCAAGGATTAAATAAGTTACATTACAAAGCCATTAGAGCAGTACTTGTTGCACAGTGAACAATCAATAAATGAAAACTATAATAATAATTATTATTGCTATTGTTTAAAATGTTTCATTGCACCAATCACTTATTGTTATTTTTGTCAAGTACTCCTGATTTCCTAATTCAACCAAATAACCAGATTCTGAAGTTTTATCAATTTTAAATTCTTTGGTAGCCAGAAACTAGAAATGTTAATAGACATCTAACTATAATTTAAAAATACTTTTTTTCTATAATGGTGCCCTTTCTCAAAGTTTTCATGATGATTTTGTTTTGCTTTTCTAGATGTAGTTACTCCAAATGGCTTGAATGTTAAAAAATTTTCAGCTGTGCATGAGTTTCAAAATCTACATGCCATGTACAAAGCCAGGATCCAAGATTTTGTTCGAGGTCATTTCTATGGGTATGTTTTTCTATATCTTTTTTTTTTTAATTGGCATGTGATTTTAGGGATGTTTGGTAAAGAGAAAGCTGAATTGTTAAAGTAAATGTTTATCTTTTCCAGCAGCCTTCTTTACTTTACCAAAATTCATGTGTACATTTTATTGCTGTTGCTTTACTTCATTTGCAACTGTTTTGTTTTGTTTTAGTCATCTCGACTTTGATCTTGAAAAGACTTTGTTCCTTTTCATTGCTGGGAGGTATGAGTTCTCAAACAAAGGAGCTGACATCTTCCTAGAATCCTTATCCAGGCTAAATTTCCTGCTGAGGGTAAGAAAGTTCTAGGACATGACACAGTGCTCTTGTATGGAGGACTTTTTAGAATAGTTTTCAAGAGATTATATGATTTTGAAGACTTAAAATGATAACCTTATTCTAATAATGGCTTCAGCCTTTCAATTTACATGGTGGAGTTGTCATATTGTTTACTTGTGTATTTGTCTATGTTGTCAAAGGTATGTTAACTTTTAAGAGACCCTCAAGCTTACCCCATTATATGTGCTGTGTCATTATAATATCCATTTTCCCCCATGTGAGCCTGTGATATTGAAAAATAAATGAGGAGATAGGCAAATGGAGAGCTAAATATCACTTTTTAAAAAAAAAAAGCCAATGAAGATGTAGCTTGGGTATATGACAATAGGTGCCCTGATGCTGAAACCTGGTGTGACATTTAGCCCCCTAATCACAGGCAGCTCTGGCTATTGCCATCCTCCCCCAACTGAATCTGGCCTTCAGAGTAACATGTGCCATGTGGCTGGCAGCCAAACACGACAGCTCTAACTCTATAGAACAGGGCAGACACATACAAACGTAGTTCCCCCCAATCACCCAGCCATTCACTCTCTGAAATTGAGAGTCTCAAACTGTTAAACTAGGAGATGTCCCACCAAATGAAAAGATGAAGGAGAGAAAAGAAGGCTCTCGCTTTTCCAATAATGTGGAATCATTTTTTTCTCAGGAAGGTGGGACTGAGAATAAGTTGCCAACTAATCCAGCAATAAAATGTGTGCCAATAGAAGCAATAATAGCAAATGGTACCATGTCATAGCTATTGATTGAAGTTATTGGTTTATAGTCTAATCTCATTGCATAAAAATGTGGAATTAATAAAATAGCAGGAAAATATTCATAGGAGACTCGTGTAGAATCTCAACCTAACTGAGATACTGAGACAATCTAAACTTTCCCGAACTCTGTACTACTCTCCAGCCAAATTTTTATCATGACCTTAGATTTTTCCTTACCTTAGAGCAGAGACTGTACCAAGTGTGCTAAAAGATTTACTAAAACCACATTAACAAGGAAGCAGTACATTAATAAAAACCCAAGCCTGCAAATTAGAAATGAAGGCCAAAAAGATTATTCTGGAATAATCTTATATCATATTTCAATGGATATATGTATCCATTCAACAAGCTTTATAAATGAATTCATGACTATATCAAACATATATCATGTTTAGGGACATTACTAATACTTTTATGCATACAATTATTAAATATGCACTTTATTTTTAGATATGAAGAAAAAACCTATTGCCATTATATTAGACATTAAAGATAACTATAATACTTGTAGACTTTAAAAGAAGACATTCTCTTTTCATATAGTACATTTATTTTATTTATTTATTTTTTCTTTTGAGACAAAGTCTCACTCTGTTGCCCTGGCTAGAGTGCTGTGGCATTAGCCTAGCTCACAGCAACCTCAAACTCCTGGGCTCAGGCAATCCTTCTGCCTCAGCCTCCCACCATGCCCGGCTAATTTTTTCTATATATTTTTAGTTGGCCAATTAATTTCTTTCTATTTTTAGTAGAGACAGGGTCTTACTCTTGCTCAGGCTGGTTTTGAACTCCTGACCTTGAGCTATCCTCCTGCCTCAGCCTCCCACAGTGCTAGAAGTATAGGTGTGAGCCACACTGCCTGGCCTCATGTATTCTTTGATAGCACATTGGCTATTCCTGGGGTGAGTTTTCCATTCTATGACTTATATAGATTTCCTCAACAGTCTGTCAGGCCCTAGAGGGCAAAAGCCACATAACAGATGGTAAAGTGCCCCACACTTGGGAAATAGTCTTTCATTTACAGAATACATGAACATTCATATATTCATGGCTTTAAGTGAGTTTATGCTTTCATCTCCATAGATGATTAATATATCATTTCTTCCTGAGCAACGCTAGACTATTGGTATTTATGGGAAGAAGAAAAGAAAACAGATTTTAGAGTGAAAAACCAACAGTTTATATCCCAGCTTTGCCACTAACTTGTTCTAGCTCAGACAAAATATTTATCCTCTCATGCTTCGCTTGACATTGATAAAATGAGAAGAGTGATACCTATCATACACAATTATTAGGAGGACTAGATTAAAGTATGTATTTAAAACACCCCAGCACAGAGCTTGCTACCCCAAAAGTGCTCAGCATATGCTTGTTCCTTTACTTTAGGGCTAAAACCCAAACTTGCAACATCATAAGAATCAAGACATTTAACAGGCCAGGCGCAGTGGCTCACGCCTGTAATCCTAGCACTCTGGGAGGCCGAGGTGGGTGGATTGCTCGAGGTCAGGAGTTCAAAACCAGCCTGAGCAAGAGCGAGACCCCGTCTCTACTATAAATAGAAAGAAATTAATTGGCCAACTAATATATATAGAATAAATTAGCTGGGCATGGTGGCGCATGCCTGTAGTCCCAGCTACTGGGGAGGATGAGGCAGCAGGATTGCTTGAGCCCAGGAGTTTGAGGTTGCTGTGAGCTAGGCTGATGCCACGGCACTCACTCTAGCCTGGGCAACAAAGAGAGACTCTGTCTCAAAAAAAAAAAAAAGACATTTAACAGAAAAATGTAAATGATTTATTTGTGCAAATCAATGTGAATAAACTAAAAAAGAAATTAAAAAGAACAAACCAAAACTAAATCCTTATTACATTTCCAATGTGAAATTTTAAAGAACTAATTTTGCCCTTGTTATGAGAGCCCTCATTTAAGTTATTTTTTAAATACACAGAAGCATAGTGATATCAATAGCAATTGTTATGTATTTTAGATCTATGATTCCCAACTCCCAGGCCACGGCCTGACCAGTCTGTGGCCTGTTAGGAACCCGGTTGGGCATCAACACCTAAGCTTTACCTCCCCTAGTCCCCCTCAGCCACCATCCCCAATGGTCCATGGAAAAATTGTCTTCCATGAAACTTAGGAATCTGGACGCAGAGCAGGAGGTGAGCAGCCAGCCTGTGAGCTAAGCCTCATCTGCATTTATAGCCACTCCCCCAGGGCTCACATCACCGCCTAAGCTCCACCCACACCCCCACCTTCATTGTGTGGAACAATTGTCTTCCATGAAACTGGTCCCTGGGACCAAAAATGTTGGGGACTGCTGTTTTAGATAATCCATGCCATGAAAATATTTTATGTCTGAATTTATAAACTGTTAACTGACAAATGTTTATTGAAAGCCAGATCTAGATTAAAATTTCTGAAAAGTCTTAGGAAGGTGGATATAATTTCTCTGTGAATCATAAATAGATTTTTTTTTCAGAATATGATGGCAGTACAAACATTTGGTTACATGATTTGCTTTTGTGCAGTTTGAGTCAAAGTTATATGCGTGCCCATGACCAAGACAGTGTGCATTGTACCCATGAGGTGTGAATTTACCAGTCCTCTCCTTCCCCCCTCCCACCTGCTTGGTTTCCGTTGAGTTTTACTACTATATGTGCACATGGGTGTTGATTAACTAGTTCCAATTTAACAGTGAGCACATACTGTATTTGTTTTTTCATTCTTGCAATACTTTGCTTAGGAGAACGGTCTCCAGTTCCATCCAGTTTGTTACAAAAGGTATTAATTCACCATGTTTCTTATGGCTGAGTAATACTCTGTAGTATACATATACCACATTTTATTAATCCACTCCTGTATGGATAGGCACTTGGGTTAATCCCATATCTTGCAATTGTGAATTGTGCTGCAGTAAACATTCAAGTGCATGTGTCTTTTTGATAAAATGATTTTTTTTTTTCCTTTGGGTAAATACCCAGTAGTGGGATTGCTGGATCAAATGGTAGGTCTACTTTTAGTTTTTGGTGGTATCTCCATACCATTTTCCATAGAGGTTAATCTAATGATATTTAAAAACACTACTGTTCAAAGTTTAAGGTCAATCTGTTACCCTTTTTAAATTTTTGATAGCTGACCCTGTTGTGTTTTCTAATCAGGTGCATAAAAGTGATGTCACAGTGGTGGTGTTTTTCATTATGCCTGCCAAGACAAATAATTTCAATGTGGAAACCCTGAAAGGACAGGCAGTGCGAAAACAGCTATGGTAATCTCACATCCTATGAATGTTCTCAAGTGTTAAGTGTAAAGGGATTTTTTTTTTAAGTGCTCGATCTCTGATGTATCTCCTTGAACTTTGTTTTTTCTTTAAGTTTATTATAGCACAAATACTACTTGGTTTTCTACTCATTGTGCTTCCAGTTAGATTGTGTAATGGCTATAACATTATAGATGTTATACAAACTTTGAGATGAGCTACCCTGGAAGGAGCAAGCCTCTGCAGAAATCTTTAAAGATAGGTCAAAAAAAATTTTAACTCTTTATTGTGGAAATTTAAAAACATTGGCCAAAGTAAAGAGATCAATACAATGACCTTTTGCATACTCATAGTCAAGATTCAACAATTTTTAACTAATTCCCATCTTGTTATAGTTATACCTCTGCCTACTCCCTCTCCCTGTTCTCTAGCCTACTCTGATTATCATCAAGAACAAAATTTTAAGCTTGGGCTGGTCAGAGTGTTCTGTTAAAAGCTCTGGAGATTTTAACTTAAGCTGAATTAGCAAATAGTAAAATAATAGAAGAAGCTATAAAAAAGAAACCTGTAATTTCAAAGAATGTCGACAAAACAACAGCATTGCCATGACAAATAAAGATTAAAATTTTGTGATACTGTTTAAATTGTAAATCTTTCCATTCCAAATAGGGACACTGCACATTCTGTGAAGGAAAAGTTTGGAAAAAAACTCTATGATGCATTATTAAGGTGGGTGCTTGATGCTTAGCACTTCAAACATCTAAGTCTTAACTATGCAAACTTAACAATTTAGACACTGTAATGTATTTATTTTGTTCCAAATGTAAAGGAATTACTAGCCTTTGAATATGTGTTGTATCATGTGAGTGGTATTTTATCGTTTATTTGACAAAACTTGTAAACAGCTTGTAGAAATGAGAACACACTTATATTTGTAGGCAGTTTCTAATTCAATGGTGAGCTCATTAAAGGTTAATATGTCAATCTGAAGCTGAGGGAGATTTCATGAGACTTTATTTCAAAATATATATTGACTTAATCTATTATTATTAAATATAATTTATATATTAAATCTACATTAACATATTTACTTTATTAAAACATTATTAAAATATATGAAATATTAATATATAATTTGTCTGCTGCTTAGGAAGCACTGAATTAGTGTCAGCTGTTTTTGTTTTTATTATTAACATTGTTTCCCCCACAGAGGAGAAATTCCTGACATGAACAATATTTTAGATCGAGACGACCTAACAATTATGAAAAGAGCCATCTTCTCAACACAGGTAATAAGGAAAAAAAGTGCCCACTATTTCCCCTCATTATTCAGATCAATCTACATTGATATTTTAATTTAGTGGAGTGTGCTAATTGGGAACATTTTTAGACCTGAGAGCTAGAAAAGATATTCTCACATAGTCACTTAAATTATGATTTTGTATGTTTTTTTTCATGAGTGGTTTTAAGGGCTCTTTTTAAAAATCTCATGAAATGTCTTTCTACTCACAAAATTCTTTTGAAACCAGTACATCCAATTGAAAAACTGTGCATAGTGCAGTAACAACAAAAAAAGTCCTAAATATTTCCAAAATTATAGAATTTGAATCACAGCAGAGAAAATATGAATGTCTGTCAGTCAAGTAATATTATTGCAAAAAAAAGGTAAAATAAATATGTTAGGCATGCACCTTGTTTTAACAACGAGGTATCAGGTACTGGGGGATAGCCCTGCTAGAAGAAACCAGCAAAGGTTGTCTTGAGTTAGAATTCAGGACACTCTTATGTTCCAAATAAATTCCAGAAGCAGTCATGAAGCCCAAGCCTTTCCTATATAGTGGCTGCAGATAAAAAACAAAAGCTTAATATGTTCACAGTAGGTGAAGGAAAGTTTTCAACCCATTATCTTGAAACACACAAAACTTAGTCATCCTCACTCCTGTCATCTCAAATGACTGATGGCATAAAGGTTGGGTGAAATGTCAAGGACTTATTGTTGAAATTAGTCACACTTATTAATTATTTCCGCAACTGACATTTCCTTCCCTCTCATCCAGCGACAGTCACTGCCCCCTGTGACCACTCACAATATGATGGATGACTCCACGGATCCCATCCTCAGCACCATTAGACGGATTGGACTTTTCAACAACCGTGCGGACAGAGTCAAGGTAGAACTAATTGTGTGTGGGAGCACTTCAAAATTACATAAAGTATATATATATTTTTTCCTTTTTTTCTTTCTTTTTTAAAAAATTTATTTCAGCATATTATGGGGGTACAAATGTTTAGGTTATGTATATTGCCCTTGCCCCCTTCACCCCTTCAAGTCAGAGCTTCAAGAGTGACCATCCCCCAGACGTTGCACATCTCACTCATGTTTGTATATACCCATCCCCTCCTCCCCCCTCCCACCTGCCCGACACCCAATAAAAGTTATTCCTGGCTGGGCGCGGTGGCTCACGCCTGTAATCCTAGCTCTCTGGGAGACCGAGACGGGCGGATTGCTCAAGATCAGGAGTTCGAAACCAGCCTGAGCAAGAGCGAGACCCCATCTCTACTATAAATAGAAAGAAATTAATTGGCCAACTAATATATATAGAAAAAATTAGCCAGGCATGGTGGTGCATGCCTGTAGTCCCAGCTACTCGGGAGGCTGAGGCAGGAGGATCGCTTGAGCCCAGGAGTGTGAGGTTGCTGTGAGCTAGGCTGACGCCACGGCACTCACTCTAGCCTGAGCAACAAAGTGAGACTCTGTCTCAAAAAAAATAAATAAATAAAAAAATAAAAGTTATTCCTATATGTGCACTTAGGTGTTGATAAGTTAATACCAATTTGCTGGTGAATACGTGTGGTGCTTATTTTTCCACTCTTGGGATACCATACAATATATTTTTTGAGAATTTATTAGGAGCCTCCCTTAGTTGTTTTGATGCCTACCAGAAATATTTTAAGTATCTCTAAAAAGAATTAATCCAGATTCTTGTCTTGGGTAATTAGCATCTAATGAATATTTTCATATCATTCTTGAAAATTGAAGCATATTCATAGCTTTAAGTTATAATTCCAGCATTCAATTTCATTGTACCATGCTGTCCAATAAGCATAAGGAAATGACTTGATTTTTAATAATACCAATATATTCTAAGAATTACTTAGAATGAAGGAATCACTGATATTAACATGAATTGTGTTTGTTTCTTCCCGATGAAGTTCAACTTAAGGTGACACTATGGGAAGCTTCTAGTTTCAGAGAATGTGGCTAATGATGCTTTTAAGTAATTTTCTTTTGACTGGAGTTTCTATGGTGAGTAGGCACGATGTAGTTGCTGAGGGCATTTATATGAATAAGGCCTGGATTCTGCCACTGTGGAGCTTAATCTCCAAGATGTCTACTGAGGGCATGTGACATTTCAGCCATGGTTCCAGGTGGGGGTGACAGTGGTGAACATGTAAACACATAACTGCTTATTTTTACTCAATTGCATTCACCTGTGTTCAAGATCAGTTGCCACAAGCGTTTACCAGTCTTTTCAAGGCCCCTCACTTTTCCTCCTTTCTTTCACCTTTAGCAGATGACCTAATTGAGAATTTAGTGGGTTATGAACTGTCCCTCCCCAGTGTCCCTCCATCCTGGTCTCAAATACAGATTTTAGCCTGTTGTTACTTCTTTTCCTTCAGATTCTTAGGACTGTTCTACGATCTCAATTCCTCCTACATTTGTGATAAACTCGCCCTATCCATTTACCCTCTCTTCTCTTATTTGTTTATTTCTTAATAGTTCCTTCCCTTGCTATCTACAAATATTCCTTAAGTTTCTCTACTTTGGAAAACAAACAAAAAACTTTGCCTTAACCCTGTTTCCCCTGGATGTTTTTTAAATGTTTTCCCTTTTCTATTTTCCTCTGCAAAACTTCTTAGAAGAAAAAATAGTCTATTCTTTTTTTTTGAGACAGTCTCACTCTGTTGCCCAGGCTAGAGTGCCGTGGCATCAGCCTAGCTCACAGCAACCTCAAACTCCTGGGCTCAAGCAATCCTCCTGCCTCAGCCTCCCGAGTAGCTGGGACTACAGGCATGTACCACCATGCCCAGCTAATTTTTTCTATATATTTTTAGTTGGCCAATTAATTTCTTTCTATTTTTAGTAGAGACGGGGGTCTCACTCTTGCTCAGGCTGGTTTCGAACTCCTGACCTTGAGCGATTTGCCTGCCTCGGCCTCCCAGAGTGCTAGGATTACAGGCGTGAGCCACCCACCTCGCCAGGCCAACTTTTTTGTTTCTTGAAAGGGTAAGAGTAGGGGCAAGGAAAGCCTCTTATTTCCCTGCAGATTTCTGTTTTTCTCAGAATGTTTTATGTCTTACTTATATCCAAATCTGCGGACCTGTCTCTGAGGATCTGTCTGGCACCTGGCACGTGTTAGGTACAATAAAAATACAGATGGAAGGGAGGGCTGGGAGAGAGTGAAAAAAAGAGGGATGCATAATGAGGCTGGCAATGGTTCCTGCATTCCTTGCTCTTTGGAAGGCTGAGGCTGGGAGGTGCTTTGAAATTGGGAGCTCTGAACCAAGAATGTCTTGTTGATCTATATTTAAAAAAAATTTTTTTATATCGGGGAAACCATTTTCCAGGAATGAACGAGTCCGTTATTTCCTAAACATATTAAACACTTTCATGCCTCTGTATCTTTGCTGATGTCATTACCTCTTTCTGAAATACCCTTGTATGTCATTCTGACAATTCCTTTGGGATCTAACCTAAGTCATTATTTCCTTGCACCTTTCTTTACTACACATTCCTCTACTCCAGACAGGAACATTTGTTTTCTTATCCGCATTCCCAAGACACTGTATATCTACTGCAATCACAGGATAATTAGATTGTATTTTTTAAAATTTTATGTGTCCATTTCTTTAGAAAGATGATGAGTTCTTTGAGGCAGCAATCATGCCTTGTCTGTTTGGGTTCTCCGAGGAGCAGATGCCAAGTCAGGATTAGATATGCACAGGACTTATTGGAGGAAATGCCTGTGAAGGATAAAGAAGTTGAAAAACAAGAGCAGGGAGGGAGATGCAGGTCAGATACCCGCAAAGAGAGAGTGGGAAGGAAGGATGGTGTAGGAAAAGCCAGAGACCACAGCCCACAGCCCAGCTCTAAAAATGTCTTAGCCTTTCTTTTTCTTCTTCTCTTTCTCTCTCTCTGTCTTTTTCTCTTTCTTTGCAGAATGGAAAGTCAAGTTTATAAAATAAAAAACTGGAATTAATAAAAACTAGCAAATATACAAAAAAATATACATGCAGGAGCAGTACTTGCAGTGACTCACAAAGTGGAAAAGCAGTGGTCCAAGACCACTCAGTTAATGGAAAAAAAAAAGAAACACACACACACACAACACACCCACATGCTCATATGTATACACACAAAAATAAAAACCAAAATAGTTTTCAACAGTATAATCTACAGCTAACACAGATTCAGAATTATTTCACAAAGCTTCCCTTCTTTTTTGAAATTTCAAAATGTTAAGGGGGTACAAATGTTTTTGTTACATGGATGCCTTTTATAACACTTAAGTCATGACTTTTAGTATACCCATTACCCAAATAATGTTCATTGTACCAGATAGGTAGGTTTTACTCCTCTGCTCCTCCCCTGTTTCTTGATCTTCTATGACCTTTACATCTCTTTGTGCCCATGTGTGCCCATCAATTAGCTCCCAATTATTAGAGAGTACATGTGTTTGATTTTCCATTCGTGAGATACTTCACTTAGGATAATGGTCTCCAGTTCCATCCGAGTTGCTGCAAAAGCCATTATAATCTTCCTTTTTTTGTTGTTTTTTTTTTGTTTGTTTTTTTTGAGACAGAGTCTCATTCTCTTGCCTGGGCTAGAGTGCTATGGTGTCAGCCTAGCTCACAACAACTTCAAACTCCTGGGCTCAAGCGATCCTTCTGCCTCAGCCTCCCGGGTAGCTGGGACTACAGGCATGTGCCACCATGCCCGGCTAAGTTTTTTCTATTTTTAGTTGTTTTGGCTAATTTCTTTCTATTTGTAGTAAAGACAGGGGTCTCACTCTTGCTCAGGCTGGTCTCGAACTCCTAAGCTCAAGCAATCCTCCGGCCTCGGCCTCCCAGAGTGCTAGGAGTTCAGGCGTGAGCCACTGAACCCGGCCTAATCTTCTTTTCTTAATACAAAGAATTTTATTTTTGTGTGTATGCATAAGATGATTTATTGTTGACTTATTTTAAATATATTAGTGTTACTATATAAAACTTTTTACTGCATTCAGCAACTTTTCTATTCTTTCCTACCTTCATGTATACCTTCTACTTACCAAAATAGTTTCAGGTTACCAGACAGAGGGGGGCCTTGTTCTATGGGCAATTGAATGCAACATTTTTAATAGGGATTCCTATTAATAGCCATAGGGATTCCCCAAGCAAAAGTAGCCCATTAAAGGAATCACCTGTTGGGCAGGGATGGGTGTCTCTTGTCTTGGCAGACGTAACAGCAGCTGCTGCAATAGATCCAGAGGGGAGGCAGCTGGGATTGTCAGTCAAGATCAATGGGGCCAGCATCTCTTGAAGGAAATCTCAGCTGCATTTCCAGGGCTGCCAGATCTATAAAGCAGGCAGCAGGCTAAGTCCTTAAAGACTGTAATGGTGACAAAATAGCCCCACATGCATAGAATTGTAAGGATTAAATTAAAAATAGGTGCTGCACTTAACACAGTACCTGGCACATAAATGTACAATAAATATTAGCTTTTATGAGTACTTAGGTCAGTACCTGGCAAATCATGGGCGCTTGGTGATTTTTAGAAGAGAGGTGTGAAAAGAGTTTGCTAAGAGTAGAAGAAAGGGGGTTTATCTTTTCCTGCAGGACTGATAAGATGTTTTATAAAAGAGATGACATGTTCGCTAGATGTTGATTAATGGGCAGTAGTTCATCGTGCAAATCACAGGAGAGAGGGCTGGCCAGGCAGAGGAAAAAGTAGATGAAAAAGCACAGAGATATCAAAGTGCATGGCTTATTTAGAGTGAATGGAGATAGAAGTTTGTCTCACACAAAGTATATTTATGCAGTTAAACTCATGAATATTTTGAGATGTTCATTTATTATTATCATAAAAAAACCACACACACAAAAAGAAATAAAAGTACAATACCTTCTTGACATTTAATATACACTCGAAGCAGTGAGAGAAACTTTCATCTCTTCAGAATTAAGTATTTTACTTTATTAATAAAATTCCTTAAAAACTTGATAATAATTTAGGCCTGTAATAATATGAGTACCTATTTGATCACTTGCATATTTTTAGAACTCTATGGAGTGATTCTTAACTCTCGGAATACATTAAAAAGTTTTTGATGTGAATGTCATATTTGATTCAGCAAATATTGCAGATTATTTTGAATTTGAATTTATCATCTGTCCTGCCTTAGCAATGTGGAATGGTGAGGAAAGCCCAGACTGCAGATTTCAAATCTTTACCCTGGTTTGGAAAACAAACTAACTTCCTGGAACCTTGTTTTCCTTCTGGGATAAATAAAGAGTCAGACAAGTTTTTGTTTTATTTTGTTTTGTTTTGTTTTTCCTACTGATCTAGGACCTGCTGTGAGCCAGGTGCTTTGCTGGGGGCTTTTGTATACAGGATCTTATTTAATCCTCTCTATAACCTTGGGCTGACCTCTAACATCCTCTCCTCAGCCCTGGGCTTTGGCAATTGGCTGTTTTAGGGCCAGAGCAGCTGTTTTCTTATTTTAGTTTTGATGTCATTCTGTTTGGCTGGGAACAAAATGAATGAGCCATGGCATTTTCATGTTCCTAAAGGGCCTTTGGAGAGTACAACTTTTCCTAAGCTTGGAAATGCCAAAGTAGGCACAATGCTTTTCAAATCCCCCTTTCTCATTCTTTGCCAAGAGAGTGCAATGCGTTGCCAATTTGATGATTGCCCAGATACAGTATCTGTGTCTTTTGTCTCTTTGTCTAGTTCAGTACTTTGCACATAATAGGAACTCAAATCATGTTTTATGGAAGAAAAGATTTCATCCATTTTTACTTTGACATTTTGTGATTCATGTGATTGAATGAATCATCATTTTTAGGTCCTGGCCTTGGACATTTTATTTCTTCTTAATTTTAATTTATCTCTTATTTATAGATTTACTGAGATATATCTAATGCTTGTAATATCCTTATGGATCAATAGGTTAAAACTCTCCATTAGTATAAAGCCTTCAGACTATTTTCTGTCTTAACACTTGGTGATGAGATTATAATGTGATAAAATCAATTTAAGATGAGTAATTCATTGGCCTTCTTTATGTCTTAGTTTCTTTCTAAAATTAGGAAAATGAGAATGTCTACTCTACCCATTGCACAATGCTGATTAAATGAGGCAATATATGTGAAAATTATTTATAATACTGTCTTAGGCCATTTTGTGTTGTTGTAAAGGCATACTTGAGACTGGATGATTTATAAAGAAAACAGTACATTTGGCTCACAATTTTTGTGCTTGGAAAAGTTCAAGATTGGGCATCTGCTGAGGGCCTCCAGCTGCTTCCACTAGTGGCAGAAGGCAAAGGGGAGCCGGCAGGTGCAGAGATCACATAGTGAGAGACAAGGATTGGGATGGGAGGGCGGGATGCAGGCTCTTCTTCTTCTTCTTTTTTTATTTTTTTGAGACAGTCTCACTCTGTTGCCTGGGCTAGAGTGCCATGGCGTTAGCCTAGCTCACAGCAACCTCAAACTCCTGGGCTCAAGAGACCCTTTTCTGCCTCAGCCTCCCGAGTAGCTGGGACTACAGACACGCACCACCGTGCCAGCTAATTTTTTCTATTTTTAGTTATCTCGCTAATTTCTTTCTATTTATAGTAGAGACAGGGTCTTGCTCTTGCTCAGGCTGGTCTCAAACTCCTGAGCTCAAGCAATCCTCCCACCTCAGCCTCCAAGAATGCTAGGATTACAGACGTGAGCCACCATGCCTGGCCCAGGCTCTTCTTAATAATCCACTCTCAAGGGAACTGTTAAGAGCTAGAACTAACTCATCCCCAAGGGAGCATTAATCTATTCATGAGGGACCTGCCCCCATGACCCAAACGCCTCCCATTAGGCCCCACCTCCAATGTTGGGGGCCAACCTTCAACGTGAGATTTGCAGGGGACAAACATCTAAACTATAGCAAATGTATAAAATTTATGCAAGTGTTGTTATGATTATTGTTACTATCCAAATTAGGGTTTTTCTTCAAATTATTCTCTTTGGAAGAATATGTACTTATTTCAGGAATAAAGAATGAAAAGCATAGTGTGCTTGTTATAGAACAGTTTCTTTGTCATCCTCTTTCTCTTTCCCTTTCTCTCTAGAACAGTTTAGTTTTTTTGGTTTTTTTTTTTTTTTTTTTTTTTTTTTGAGACAGAGTCTCACTTTGTTACCCAGGCTAGAGTGAGTGCCATGGCGTCAGCCTAGCTCACAGCAACCTCAAACTCCTGGGCTCAAGCGATTCTGCTGCCTCAGCCTCCCGAGTAGCTGGGACTACAGGCATGCGCCACCATGCCCGGCTAATTTTTTCTATATATATTAGTTGGCCAATTAATTTCTTTCTATTTATAGTAGAGACGGGGTCTCGCTCTTGCTCAGGCTGGTTTCGAACTCCTGACCTTGAGCAATCCGCCCGCCTCGGCCTCCCAGAGAGCTGGGATTACAGGCGTGAGCCACCGCGCCCGGCCGAACAGTTTAGTTTTAAAGTCATTAGGTGGGGCCACACAAGGCAGGTGTCCACGCTAGAGTGGGGAGGGTGCTGTGGTCACCCAGAGAAAGCCATCAGAGCCCAAGGGGGGTGAGGAAGGTCCACGCAGTGGGGGGCAGACTGAAGCAGGTGTCAGGGCCAGAGTAGAGTGAGGAGGGCATCGTGCATGTGAGGGAGTGACAGTGGGGAGGGACGAGTTATGTAGAGGGGACTGACCCAGTAAGTTACAAATTAAAGATAACAGCAACCAGGAGTAGAGGTGTGTGTGTGTGTGTGTGTGTGTGTATGTGTGTGTGTGTGTGTGAGAGAGAGAGACAGATAGACAGACAGGTGTGTGAGTGTGCCTGTGTGAATGTGTATATTCTTTTTTTTTTTTTTTTCTTTTTTGAGACAGAGTCTCACTCTGTTGCCTGGGCTAGAGTGCCGTGGCATCAGCCTAGCTCACAGCAACCTCAAACTCTTAGGTTCAAAAGATCCTTTTTTGCCTCAGCCTCCCGAGTATCTGGGACTACAGGCATGCGCCACCATGCCCGGCTATTTTTTCCTACATATTTTTCATTGTCCAGCTAATTTCTTTCTCTTTTTAGTAGAGACAGGGTCTCGCTCTTGCTGACGCTGGTCTTGGACTCCTGAGCTCAAATGATCCTCCCGCCTCAGCCTCCCACAGTGCTAGGATAACAGGGGTGAGCCACCGTGCCAGGCCTGAATGTGTATGTTCTTTATCTCTGTCCACTGAGAGGGCCTGGGGGAGATAACAGCTGAATAACAATGAGCACACTCAGGAGCTAAGTCTTGGCTTCTAAATACCATTCTTTACTGAAAGAAAGTAGGGCTCCATTTGGAGAAATGGTTGATTCTAGGTCTGTGGCAGGTGAAATACAAGATGAGCCTGGAACTTCCTGTGTCAAAATCAAAGAAATGCTCAAGGAACAATGGAGGCTTGTTAAACATATACAAAAATCAGTTTGAAGGGGCTCCCACTGGCCAAATAATGGAAAATTTGAGTATCAAAATAAATAAGGATAGTCATGAATTAGAATGCACTAAATAACATCAACCTTTTGAAGTTATGTGAATATCCTTTAATCTTAATACAAATATTCATTAAGTAAAATTCTATACATCCGGTAAAGGGCTGATAACCAAAATCTACAAAGAACTCAAACAAATCAGCAAGAAAAAAATCAAACAACCCCATTAAAAAGTAGGCAAAAGACATGAACAGAAACTTTTCAAAAGAAGATAGACTAATGGCTGACAAACATATGAAAAAATGCTCAACATCTGTAATCATCAAGGAATTGCAAATCAAAACCACAATGAGATATCACCTGACTCCAGTGAAAATGGATTTTTTTTTTTTTTCTTTTTGAGACAGAGTCTCCCTTTGTTGCCCAGGCTAGAGTGAGTGCCGTGGTGTCAGCCTAGCTCACAGCAACCTCAATCACCTTGGCTCAAGCAATCCTTCTGCCTCAGCCTCCCGAGTAGCTGGGACTACAGGCATGTGCCACCATGCCCGGCTAATTTTTTCTATATATATTAGTTGGCCAATTAATTCCTTTCTATTTATAGTAGAGACGGGGTCTCGCTCTTGCTCAGGCTAGTTTCGAACTCCTGACCTCGAGCAATCCGCCCGCCTCGGCCTCCCAGAGTGCTAGGATTACAGGCTTGAGCCACCGTGCCCAGCCAGTGAAAATGGATTTTATCAAAAAGTCCCAAAACAACAGAGGCTGATGAGGATACAGAGAGAAAGGTACACTTATACACTGTTTTGTTTGTGGGACTGCAAACTACTGCAACCTCTATGGAAAGTACCTCCAAGAACTAAAAGTAGCTCTACCACTTGATCCAGCAATCCCACTACTAGGTATTTACCGAAAGGAAAAAAAAGACTTTTTACAAAAAAGACACTTGCACTAGAATATTTATAGCAGCACAACTCACAATCACAAAGATGTTGAAACAACCCAAGTGCCCATCATTATATGAGTGGATTAATAATACGGTATATGTATACCATGGAGCTCTACTCAGCCATAAAAAAAATGGTGATCTAGTATCTTTTGTAACAGTTCTGGATGGAACTAGAGACCATTCTACTTAGTGAAGTATTGCAAGAATGGAAAAACATACACCACATGTACTAAATACTAAATTGGGACTAATTGATCAACACTATGTGCACATATGGAAGTAAAACTTCGATATGAGGGAAATCAAGTAGATGGGAAGGGGGAGGAAGGGATGGGTACATTCACACCTAACAGGTACGATGCACACTAACTGGGTGAAGAGTACACTTATAACTTTGACTGAAACTGTACAAAGGGAAATTATGTAAACAAAGTACGTGTACCCCCATAAAATTCTGAAATAAAAAGAAAAAATTAATTAGGAATGGGATAGTCACGTAGCTTCAAAATCACCTCCCCCAGTCCTTATTAATAATAACAATGGGATAAAAGAGTAACTTTACAGTGGAGAAGCCAAAAAGACCTGGCTTTAATCAAGAGATCAAAATAAATATCATCAGTAATGAAAAAAATATAAATCCTATACCACTTGATAAAATGCAATGAAAAGAACACAGCATCATTTCTGTGATATATCTGCCAAAGAGGTATAATTTGAATCTAGTCATGAAGAAGCGTAAGACAAACCCAAGTTGAGAAACATATTTGAAAAGAGCTATAGTCTTCAAAAATGCTAAGGTCATGAAAGCAAAAGAAAGCCCATGACCTTTTTCAAATAGAAGGAAGCTAGAGGGATGTGACAACTAAATGCAATATGTACTTTTGAACGAGATCCTTTGGTTTAATGAACACTATTTGAACCATTGGAGAAACTTGAATGTGATTTAAAGATTAAATGGTAGTGATGTATCAATGTTAATTTCCGGATTATTGTGTTTATATTGTGGTTATGTAAGAGAATGCTCTTGTCTGGCAAATACACATTAAGTACTCTAGGATGGTTCAAATGGTTCTGGAAAAATATTAATTCTCTTCATATTGTACTTGGAACTTTTCTGCAAATTTTGAATTCCCAGCACTTTTAAATCAGACTGTATTTATTTTTAATAACTACTTAGATACGGGCAAGGTTGAGAGGAAATCTAATAATAGCTCAATGAGAACTGTAGTTAATAGGAGATATAGGAGAATTAATTCACACAGTTACAGGTTAAATAGTTGTTCTCTCCACAACTTTGCACTTCTAGCCATGCGCTCTAGTCTCTTCCTTTGCAGACATTGCAAGTGATGCTGTCCCAGAACTGGCTTATACCAGCACACGAGAGCTAATTGCTAAATTTTCAGAAATTTTGTGAGGCACTTTTAAATACAGCCATAGTTAAAAATTAAGTTATATGAATCAATTATATAGTTTTAAAAGATAAAGCTTAAAATTCACCATATCCAATTGTTTAGTACATGTCACTATTTCCTATCTATACTCTTGAGGTTATTTTTTTTTTTTTTTTGAGACAGAGTCTCGCTTTGTTGCCCAGGCTAGAGTGAGTGCCGTGGCGTCAGCCTAGCTCACAGCAACCTCAAACTCCTGGGCTCGAGTGATCCTTCTGCCTCAGCCTCCCGGGTAGCTGGGACTACAGGCATGCGCCACCATGCCCGGCTAATTTTTTATATATATATATATCAGTTGGTCAATTAATTTCTTTCTATTTATAGTAGAGACGGGGTCTCGCTCTTGCTCAGGCTGGTTTTGAACTCCTGACCTTGAGCAATCCGCCCGCCTCGGCCTCCCAAGAGCTAGGATTACAGGCGTGAGCCACAGCGCCCGGCCTTGAGGTTATTTTTGTCTGTTTCATCCATGTGGTGCAAATGCTCTATAATGATGTGCTGCTTCTCTCTTTATCTCCTGGTTTCGGTGACTTCGCATGGGGAGCTTGAAATTAGCAATGGTGGGAGTGTTTGTAGAGTGAAATAGGCAAATGCTACAAACCATGCCTTCATTTACTGTGCATTGATTTCTGGACTTGAGAAAGTGATGGAGAAATATTAATAATGCAGGTTAAACTTTAAAGCATGTAGTATCTGTAGCCATTATATTGTGAATGGCACAAAATATTTTTTCAGTGTTTAAAAAAAACAATATCCAGCTCATCAAAAAAGTCACTTGCTTCACTAATGAACCTGTGAACTTCCGACATATGTCTCCATTATAGTTCATTTTCTTTTACTCATTAACAAAGGAAATCAACCAACATTTGTGTCAGAGCTACACTCAGTCATCATTTTGGTTACAAATATAAGATTTTGGCAAAAAATTTAAAAAAGCATTTTGTGAGAATTAACTATATAGAATTCACAGTAAAGAGTATTGTATATGCACATTTTTAAGAGACTATTTTTAGGAGCAGTTTAGATTCACAACAAAGTTGAGCAGAGAGTATTAATATAAAAAGTTTCCATTGGCTGGGTGCGGTGGCTCACGCCTGTAATCCTAGCACTCTGGGAGTCCGAGGCGAGCGGATCGCTCGAGGTCAGGAGTTTGAAACCAGCCTGAGCAGGAGCGAGACCCCCGTCTCTACTAAAAAAATAGAAAGAAATTAGCTGGACAACTAGAGGCATATACATAAAAAAATTAGCCGGGCATGGTGGCATGTGCCTGTAGTCCCAGCTACTCGGGAGGCTGAGGCAGGAGGATTGCTTGAGCCCGGGAGTTTGAGGTTGCTGTGAGCTAGGCTGATGCCATGGCACTCACTCTAGCCTGGGCAACAAAGCGAGACTCTGTCTCAAAACAAAAAAAAAGTTTCCATTTACCCTCCACCCCCAGGTATATATAGCCTCCCCATTATCAACAGCCCCCCATTCCCCCCACCCCCCCACCACCCCCAACACCACGACCCCGCCCCTGTCCCCCCCACCTGAGTGGAAACTTTGTTACAATGGGTGAACTACATTGATACATCATCACCCAAGATCCACAGTTAACATTAAGGTTCCCTCTTGGTGTTGTACATTGCAGGTTTTGAAAAACGTATAATAACATGCATTCATCATTGTAATGTCATGCAGAATAGTTTCACAGCCTTAAAAATCCTCTGTGCTCTACCTATTTATCCCTCACGCTCCCCTCGATCCCTGGTAACCACTCATCTTTTCACTGGCTCCATAGTTTCGCTTTTTCCAGAATGTCACATAGTTAGAATGGTACAGTATGTAGCTTTTTCAGATTAGCCTTTTCCACTTATTATTATGCATTTAAGTTTCTTCTCTGTCTTTTTGTAGCTTGATAGCTCATTTTGTTTTAGTGCTGAATAGAATTCCATTGTCTGGATGTATCACAGTCTATGTGTTCATTCACCTACTGAAGGACATCTGGGTTGCTTCCAAGTTTCAGTAATTATGAATAAAGTTGTTATAAACACCAGTGTGCAGGTGTTAGTGTGTATATTTTTTATTATTTGGAAATTGTATGGCATACATTATGTATATCATTAAAATTTATAATAAATTTATGTGCAGATATATATTTATACGTCAGTTTCTGAGTTTTGTTTTTTTTGTTTTTTTTTTTTTTGAGACAGCATCTTGCTCTCTTGCCCAGGCTAGGGTGCCATGGTGTCAGCCTAGCTCACAGCAACCTCAAACTCCTGGGCTCAAGCAATCCTCCTGCCTTAGCCTCCCAGGTAGCTGGGACTACAGGCATGCACCACCATGCCCGGCTAATTTTTTCTATACGTTTTTAGTTGTCCAACTAATTTCTTTCTATTTTTAGTAGAGACAGGGTCTCTCTCTCTTTCTCTCTCTTGCTCAGGGTGGTCTCGAACTCCTGACCTTAAGGGATCTACCCGCCTCGGCCTCCCAGAGTGCTAGGATTACAGGCAAGAGCCACCTCGCCTGGCCAGTTTCTCAGTTCTTAAATACTGGCCAGCATGCACTGCTTACAAGCCATGGTAAATACTTTCTACTTTTACTCTGAGTGAAATGGGAAGCTGCTGAAGGATTTTGAGCAGGGGAGTGAATGACACGTTTAAAGGATCACTCCGGTTGCCGCGTTGAGTAGAGACCCTACCGGAATAGAAGCAGGAAGGAGGAGGCAGTCACCTCTAGGTGAGAGAAGTGGCTTGGATGAAATCCTCCAGCATGATCTGAGCTAGATGAGATTTCTAGAACATCTGTTCTGTCTCTCCGTTCCATTTCACTTGGATAACTCGTGCTTGGGGCATGTGAGAGTGATTCATACTATAGCTCCCCTTTTCCTTGCTCTACTTAGGAACAAATGATAATTAAGTCAGGAGTCAGCAATTAGAGAACCAAATATAACCTTTATTACAGATAGAGGCTACGTTGGAGAATATAGTTTAGTGTGAGAGCAAAAATGAGCGTGCTAACTCCTTATCCTCTAATCTAAGCCTTGGGACTGTGGGGGCTGAGGGAAAACTTGCCTTTTCCCCTGAAAGTTCACTGAAAGATCAACTCAAAACTAAGGCAGATTAATAAAACAAAGAGGATTATTTATTTGTGCACGGGGAGAATGATAGAGTGATTATCCAATGGGATCCAGATATTTTTATAGCTGCATGTTGGAGGGGAGGCAGAGATGAGGTGTATAGGTAATTCTGTTTAGGGGTAATAAAATGTTGTTAGGTAGGATGAATAGATACCTGGGAGAATGAATGCCTGAGGAGAAACAGATTGACTTGTAAATTAGCCTGAGAAACAGGTATTATGTTTAAAATGATCTGGGCCAGGCCGGTTGCAGGCTCGACTTTCTTTCCTGCAATATAGTGAGATAAAGGGAAGGGAAAGGAAGTCCATTGTTCTTTTGATGTGTCAGTCCAGTTTATGCACATAGGGGGAAATCTTCTTCCAATGCCTTTTTATTTCAAAGGACCTTTAATTCAAAATATTCTTTATACCAAGAGTCATATTTTGGGGTGAAATTTCCTGAGCTTCTTTAGGATCTGGGGGTAAGTTAAGTCTGCAGAGTAGATACTTCTACAGAACGGATAGAACAGAGAAAACCACCTATAATTTTTTCTTTTTTCTTATCTCTTTTTTTTTTCATGAATCTAGAAAACAAGGATTTTATAGTATAGTATTGAAATAATCAAATTGTAGGAGATTTTTCTCTTTACTTTCTTCTTTTTCTCTTTTTTTTATTAGAATTTTCCTTTTTTAGGTGATTTTGCACCCAGAGTTTCTATCTTCCACCAGCCCCTTATTACCTATGGACTATGAAGAGTTTGTACGAGGTTGTCATCTTGGAGTATTTCCATCATACTATGAACCGTGGGGTTATACTCCAGGTACGTGACATGTATTGATTGTGGAACGTTTTGGATTTTTGTCAGTATATTGTTTTATTTTTTATGCATATAATATTCAAAGGTGATATGTAATTTCTACTAAGGTTTTGATTTTTCAGTCTGTTTTAAAAATGATTTGGGTTCGATTTATCTCAGGGGTCGATTTTATGCTTTGTAGATTCTGACCTACGAATGAGGGCGAAGATTACTTAGGTATTCCATAGGAAGAGGAAGGACTTTTCTAGTATCTGCAGTCTTATCCAAGAATTTAAATACATAATTTTGAATTCTACAAAAATGGGATACTATAATCTTTACAATAGGACTGACATGAGGACACTGCATCTTGTATCGTAAGGTCCAATTCTATTGTTCTACATTTCAACAAGAATAATTTGCCAACAGTTGTAAAAGCATTAAAACTTCTTTCTTTCTTTCTTTCTTTTTTTGAGACAGCGTCTCATTCTTTTGCCTGGGCTAAAGTGCCATGGCATCAGCCCAGCTCACAGCAACCTCAAACTCCTGGGCTCAAGCGATCCTTCTGCCTCAGCCTCCTGGGTAGCTGGGACTACAGGCATGTGCCACCATGCCTGGCTAATTTATATATATATTTAATTTATATATATTTTTTAGTGTCCAGCTAATTTCTTTCTATTTTGTTAGTAGAGACGGGGTCTCGATCTTGCCCAGGCTGGTCTCGAACTCCTGAGCTCAAACGATCTGCCTGTCAGGACCTTCCAGAGTGCTAGGATTACAGGCGTGAGCCACTGCACCCAGCCAAAACACTAAAATTTCTTGAGAGAAATAGGCAAAGGATTGTTACTTCTTGAAACACATCATAGAAAATGTATTTATCTAACTCCTCAGGCTATCTCCCTTGCGGTTCTAAAAATTGACATTGGCATCAGTTTCACTTTTGCAAAGGTGGTGTCTTCTTACTTAAGAAATGTCTGCATAAATATCTTAAATTGTTTGTAGTAGAGTATCTCTCTTTCGGGGCACCTAAAACACACATTTCACTGATGAACCTGACGCTTTGTTATCGACTTTGTTGTTTGAGTGGGGAAACCGCAGTGCCACAGAACAAAGAGACAGAGTCACTGAAGCCGATATCATCAAAAGGAGTTTTATTGACTAGCTCGAGCTAGTCCGAGTCTCAGAGCGCCAACACAGTGGCCTCTATTCTGACAAGGACCCCCCAACCCCTTGGGTTACGGGTATCCCTTAAGTAGTTTTCTCCCTCCCCCCTTCCACAGTCTTCTTCAGCAGTTTATTCCATCTCTTTTCTGGTTGGCTCTGGTTGGTTCCTCTTACCAGCTGATTGGTTCTGATGTTAGGGCTTTTCTTCTGCATTTTATTTCAGCATTTTACTGCAGAGTCATCCGGTGTTTGGACCCCCTCCCCTTGTCCTGGGGCTTTTCAACCTCTTATCAGGAAATGGCCGGCGGTTACCGCCTTTTGAGGCCCAGCACTCCCTGAAGCCTGTCATGGCTTCACTTAAGCTATATATTGTAAGCTGGCAAGCTGGGGGGGACAGAAGCTAAAATAAGCTGTTAGCTTTGAGCTTTTCTTATAATTTCCATTTCTTACATTGTTCCTGTTATTTCTAGTAAGCAATGCAGTGTACTATTTGAAGTGTCATGGATAGAGGAGCACAAAATCAAATGTATGAGTGACTGGGGCAATGTGGGAAATCATTTCTGTCAGGAAAAGAGAATGTGATAGAACCAGCAGCCAGCTTTCCTCTCAAATGGCATTTTATAGGGTAAAGTTAAACTTAACCACCCAAAATGATAGGGGAGATATCTCTAATGTTTTAAGGTGAGGGCCAAAAAAGATGTTATTATAAAAGATAAGTGTTAATCGACAAAGAAAGGAGTTTGTTATATACTCCCCAGTGAATAAGTCATCCTGTGTTTTACATTAACCAAAGTGAGTTGGTCACTATTCACCTAAACTACTGTTACAGAAATAATGAGACTTCTGGTGGTATAAATTTGGAATTAACATATTAGATTTTTTTAGAATAATCTTTTTATGTGATACCAGGTCTAACTCACTCCAGGAAGTATTCATTAAAGTCTGTTTTGTGTTTTGAGAAAGCTTAATGAATATAAGTACTTATTTAATTAAATTCATCCAATGAACAGATACTAAGCTTACATGGGTACCTGGAATTTTACTACATAGTGTATTAACAGATATTTAATAAAAAATGAGGATCTGTGAATTTTCATGGAGTTGTAGGTAATAGTTTGTACACATATGTGTATGAGTATTTGTCTAGAGAGAATTTTTCTAGAATTTTTTAGAATTTTCATCAGCCTCTCAAAAGGGCTGATAACTCCTGTCCCACCTTTCTTCCCTCCACCACCCCTAAAAAATTAGAGAACCATTGCTCTCTAGCTGAAGAGCTAAAATAAGATGAAATATTTGCAGGGCAAGAGATAAATGTATTTGTAAATACAATTTGTATTATTTTAAATTGTATTACTTCATGAGTAATGGGAAGATTTCCTTTTTTCATCCACCTCCACTCACCAACCAAGAGTAATTCCATAATCAAATATAAATTCCTTGTTAAAAATGAAGACATCCTTGCCAGGGACAGAGGCTTATGCCTGTAATCTTAGCATGTTGGGAGGCTGAGGCAGGAGGATCACTTGAGGCCAGAACTTCGAGACAAGCCTCTGCAAGAGCAAGACTCTGTCTCTACAAAAAATAGAAAATTAGCCAGGCATGGTGGCATGTACCTGTAGTCCTGCAACTCAAGAAGCTCAGATCCAGCAGTTTCTCAGAAAAGATAAAAAAAAAAAAAAAAAAAAAAAAAAAAAAGAAGCTCAGGCAGGAGAATGGCTTTTAACCAGGAGTTTCAGGTTATGGTGAGCTATGATGACACCACTGCACTAGCCTGGGCAACAGAGTGACACCCTGTCTCAAAAAAAAAAAAAAAAAGAAAGAAAAAAGAAAAAGCAGAGAGTGATAAGATTTTTTAAAGACAAATTAGTTATTTTCTGGAAAACAAGTTTTTTTTTTTTTTTTTTTGAGACAGAGTCTTGCTTTGTTGCCCAGGCTAGAGTGAGTGCCATGACATCAGCCTAACTCACAGCAACCTCAACCTCCTGGGCTCAAGCAATCCTCCTGCCTCAGTCTCCTGAGTAGCTGGGACTACAGGCATGCACCACCATGCCCAGCTAATTTTTTCCATATATATTAGTTGGCCAATTAATTTGTTTCTATTTATAGTAGAGACGGGGTCTCGCTCTTGCTCAGGGTGGTTTCGAACTCCTGACCTTGAGCAATCCGCCCACCTCGGCCTCCCAGAGTACTAGGATTACAGGCATGAGCCACCGCACCCGGCCCTGGAAAAGAAGTTTTGACTAAAAACTAAGGGAGGACTGAGAGAGATCATGGGTTCATTAAGCTCCCGAGAAAAGTAAAGCAATATGTACCAAGGGAGATTTATATAGAGGGAGAAGTTGGTCATTTCCAAAATATATTTAACTTACACCCTAAACTTCCCAAGTAATTAAAGACAGGATAGAATGGAGCGAAAACCAAAACCAGCTGGGGTTGGAGAGGCAGTAGAGTATAGTACTTCTGAGCAAGAACTCTGCAGCTGGGAGCCTGGCTTCAAATCCCAGCTCTACCACGAACCCTGGCTATGTGCAGTTGGGCAAGTTATTTAACTTCTCTGTGCCTCAGTTTTCTCACCTGTAAGGTGGGGATAATAATAGCCTGACTTCAGGGTTGTTGAGAAGATTAAATAAGTTAACGAGACATGTAAAGAGCTTAGTCAATGCTTGGCGCAAAGTAAACATTGCTGTTATTAGGAGGACTAGGGCTTTTTCCTCCTTTGCATGGATATAAAGATACAGGAGTTGGTCTGATGCCACGTGTTTGTCTATTTCTCCTGGCAGCTGAATGCACTGTGATGGGTATCCCCAGTGTGACAACGAACCTCTCCGGCTTTGGCTGTTTCATGCAGGAGCACGTAGCTGATCCTACTGCTTACGGTGAGGTTTTTCATCATTAACCCAACCCGGGGAGACATGATCTCTAACCAGACAGAGCACTGGGTCTTTACAGAACCTAACTCTAAAGCTATCCTGATAATTAGAGTTTTTCAATGAAGTGGTTTGTCTAATATTTAAATATATCCTGCTACTATTTGCGATAAAAATATTAGCACATTTGAAATAATGTTTCTCCATAACAGAGAACATTAATGGATACCAGAATTTTATTTTCATATTTATATTCATAGTATTTTTCCTCTATTGTCTGCTCCAGGCAGTCATTCCATAAACATCTTGTATAATTTCAAAAATAAAATGAAAAAGTAGGCAAATGTGAAAATAGTTTCAATACATTTTAGGATTTCTGTATGTACAACGTTTTGTTGAATTATATGGCAGTCGTGACTAAGTGCTGTAATTTACAGTTACAGATTTGTTCTGTTTTTAAATGTGGAAATCTATTCTTAAATATTTTTAAACTGGGCCTATATTATCCTGAATATACTATTTTAAAATTAATAAAAAAATAAAAAAATAAAGCTATCCTGATAATTAAACTAATGTTTATACTTCTTGTGTAATTAAAAGTATATTTAATTATGTGGTCCATAGATAACATAAGAATGCTATTAATATTAAATCTATCACCCAAAAGACAGACTGCAAAAAGAATGTGAAACCTGGACAAACATTTCCTTTTTTTTTTTTTTTTTTTTTGAGACAGAGTCTCGCTTTGTTGCCCAGGCTAGAGTGAGTGCCGTGGCGTCAGCCTAGCTCACAGCAACCTCAAACTCCTGGGCTCAAGCAATCCTCCTGCCTCAGCCTCCCGAGTAGCTGGGACTACAGGCATGCGCCACCATGCCCGGCTAATTTTTTCTATATATATTAGTTGGCCAATTAATTTTTCTATTTATAGTAGAGACGGGGTCTCGCTCTTGCTCAGGTTGGTTTCGAACTCCTGAACTCAAACGATCCGCCCGGCTCGGCCTCCCAGAGAGCTAGGATTACAGGCGTGAGCCACCACGCCCGGCCAACATTTCCTTTTTTTTTAATTTTTTTATTTTACGAACTCTGATTTGGCCCTGGATTCCTAGAAGTGATATTACAATAACCATGGTATTAGAATACATATATTGACCATTATATAGAGAGTACATATATTATTATTATTAAAAGTCAAGTTTGGGCCGGGCGTGGTGGCTCACTCCTGTAATCCTAGCACTCTGGGAGGCCGAGGTGGGCGGATTGCTCGAGGTCAGGAGTTTGAAACCAGCCTGAGCAAGAGTGAGACCCCGTCTCTACTATAAATAGAAATAATTTAATTGGTCAACTAATATATATAGAAAAATTAGCTGGGCATGGTGGCACATGCCTGTAGTCCCAGCTACTTGGAAGGCTGAGGCAGCAGGATTGCTTCATCCCATGAGATTGAGGTTGCTGTGAGCTAGGCTGATGCCATGGCACTCGCTCTAGCCTGGGCAATAAAGCAAGACCCTGTCTCAAAAAAAAAAAAAAAAAAAAAAAGTCAAGTTTGCAAAATTCACATAAGTTGTTTAAGATAGCAGGAGAATTTGCATATCACCATCTATCTGTCCATGTTGCCTAGCCCCAGGAAGAGTTAAAATGGGATGGATTCTTTGCTTACCCATTGCCAATTCCCTGGGACTTTTACACTTACTTGCACAGTCACTGTTCTCTTTCCTTGGGCTAGAGCTGTGGTTTTTCAGCCTTGGCTACACAGTGGCAACATTAGGGAGCCTAAAAAGCACTGATACCCGGGTAGAGTCTGTAGCTCCGTGGAGAATTGGCGCTGATACAGTGTACCTCTAGGCTGTCAGATTGTTTTCAGCAAGATCCACTTTGTTGGCTGTGTGTTGTTGATGGTTGTGAACTGTTAGAAAGTCACAGAAAAAAATAAAGCCTTAGAAGGGAAAAGGTAAAGTTAACGCAATAGCTGATTTAGGGAGTGGATGATGCGAATAGTGTTTGGTGAAATCCAAGAGACAATAAAGAATAGAAGAAATGTTTTGAGATTAGCCCTACTTTTACCTGTTTCTGGCTTTTGTGTTCTTCAGGTATTTACATTGTTGACAGGCGGTTCCGCTCTCCTGATGATTCTTGCAATCAGCTGACTAAGTTTCTCTATGGATTTTGCAAACAGTCTCGCCGCCAAAGAATTATCCAGAGGAACCGAACTGAAAGACTCTCAGATCTTCTGGATTGGAGATACTTAGGCAGAGTAAGGAAGTTTTTGATAAATACAGAGGACTACTTTCCAAATCCCACTGGGCTCTATAGAAGTGCTGTTTCTGGTCATAACCTGTAAAGTTAATTCAATATCATAATTGTTAACATCTCAGTGTTTTCATGTACTTTTTAAACTTAATGTGAGTTTGCAAAGTCCTAAACCCAATTCTTCATGTTTAGTTTGAGTTCATCCATAATAGCAAGTTATCTCAGGATCTAGCACTAATTTTACTATTCTATCATCAATGCTTAACTTGATGCATTACAGGTATGCAGAAGCATTTTATAAAGTTGAAGAAAATATCGAGAGAAAAGTCCCTACTTGGCTTCACTCCAGAGAGATACTGTGGTCATATTCTTCAACTGCAGTGGGGAGTGGGGATAATATTGTTTCTCAAAATGACAAGCATGGGAAATACCTCCTTTCAATAGTACAATAGGTTTATAAACACCCAGATGTTCATGTAGCTTAGCACTGGATGATTTAGTACTAAAATAATCTTCTTTTCCTTCACTTAATGTATCTGCTTGCATATTGCTGAACTTTCCTGGCTAAATGATGGTAGGTGCTGCCATGGGCTGAGTATCTGCACACACTAATGCCAGTGCTCATTACAGTCTGGATGATTAATTTTATTATCTTCATTTTATAATGGAAACAGAAAGACAAACCAATCAGAAGTTATGTTTCTTATCTAAGATCTGAAGCAGGATTTATATCTAATTTGTCTGACTGTTCAGACCCCATCTTTTTCCATGCCAGACTGTTTCCCCGAAGAATGAAACCAGCATTTGCATTCACTTTAGCACTCAACTCAGAGCTCAGTATGCCCACTATGGCTGTTCTCCCCCAACTTTTTGTAGTTTTCTTTCTTTTTTTTTTTTTTTTTTTTTTTTTTTTTTTGCCTATGCATTGAAAAATAATAAGACTATAAACTGCCACTTCTTTTCTAATTTTGAACTTAGAGTAAATATATTCTGCCACTTAAAAAAAAAAAAATATATATATATATATATAGGCTGGGTGCAATGGCTCAGGCCTATAATCCTAGCACTCTGGGAGGCCGAGGCAGGTGGATCGTTTGAGCTCAGGAGTTCAAAACCAGCCTGAGCAAGAGCGAGACCCTATCTCTACTAAAAATAGAAAGAAATTAGCTGAACAACTAAAAATATATATAGAAAAAATTAGCTGGACATGGTGGCACATGCATGTAGTCCCAGCTACTTGGGAGGCTAAGTCGGAAGGATTGCTTGAGCCTAGGAGTTGGAGGTTGCTGTGAGCTAGGTTGACCCCATGGCACTCTTGCCTGGGGAACAGAGTGAGACACTGTCTCAAAAACAAACAAACAAACAAACAAACAAACAAACACAAAAATATACATATTTTACCTGTAGTCCCAGTTACTCAGGATGCTGAAGCAAGAGAATTGCATGAGCCCAGGAGTTCGAGGTCGCAATGGACTATGATGACACCACTGCATGCCAACCCAGGCAACACAGCGAGACTCTGACTCATAAGAACAAAAACAAACAAACAAACAAACAAATACATATTTCAGAACTTGGAGAATAAAGCTTTATATAATAACTTGGTTATTAAGATACCTAACTCTTTTGTTTTTTAACCTATGGATTGGCTTTCTATCGATAGTATTACCAGCATGCCCGGCACCTGGCATTAAGCAGAGCTTTTCCAGATAAATTCCATGTGGAACCCAGATCACCACCAACGGTAAATATTTAACATATTTTTTATTTGTTTGAAAGCAAAATTTCTTATGTATGACAAGTTCTAACAACACCTTTTACTTTGGAAGTAACTAACTACCCAAGCTATTATACTTTTTCATAGGGTTGAGTCAAAGCAAAGAATAGAGAAACGTGCAAATCAGACTATCTCAAAGCCCTTGATTCAGAGTTAGCCTTATTGTATAGGATAAGTAGACAGTTCATTCATGCCATTGGAGAAGCACTTCCAAATGAAAACTCTCTCTGCCTAAATGCTTGAGAAGGCTGTGATAGATATCCGTTCTTCTGGGAGTTGTTCAAAAATAAACTGGGCTGCTTTAACAGAAAGCGAATTTGCTGTCCAAGGAAGTAATTAAATATAGCATGACCACTTGGCAAGAGTAAAATAGGGTAAATCCAAGCACCACAGGAAGAATTGGACTAGATGAGCATTATGTTCCATTCATCAATGCCTACCAAGGAGTCTTCTTCTAAAATCCAACTAGACATTTATGTTCATGAAACTACCATAGGTCATATTTGTCATCAGAATCACTTAGAAAGGGAGAAGACATGAATATAACTTAAAGTAGGGCAGCAGCAGTTATTTCTCTTTAGTGGGATTAGTCCTTGCAGCAATCTACACAGCAGTCCAAGAGCTAAACTTCTTTGGCCTCTCACCCACTAAGGGACAGCTTAGGTACAAGAAGATAAGACCCATACTATTGGCTCCGAGATCCCCCTTAGCTTAGTAGCTCCATGCTCTACAGGTGCCAATATCTCATGGAAATCTCCACAAATAAGCTTCCATACTCCTGGAAAGAAATATGCCTGATTATAAGAATCATCAAATTAAAAGAGTCCCCCAAACTCTGGCTCCCCATCAGGTATTTATAGATCCTTCAATTTCAGATGTAATTTCTCAATTAGGGGTTACTTTTTCCATAAATAATTTTTCCTAATAACACAACTTATATTCTGCCCTCAAGAAGGTGAAAGGGTTTTCTTAATCCCTCAATCTATAAATTCCAACTCCCATGTTTATGATTCTAGCATTCAGGGAGTTGATTGCTTAGCTTATTTAGAGCTGCTCACTTCACTAGTTGATAATTCAGCTATGTTCATCCATTTGTCCACTTATCTACTTATTTATCTACTTATCATATCTAATAAGTATTGAGCACCTTCTGAACCAGGTGCTAAATGCAGGACTCAGCTCTTTTTTTTTTTTTAATATTGCTTACAGGTAATGTATTTGAACCTTAAAATGACTGTACATGTATGACATGACAATAATGTATAAAATAGTTGACATACAAAGTGACAGATATCTAAAACACTTCCATACATTTATCTTCCCATTCGACCACATGCTCTCCTAGAAGGCAGGGATCATGTTTTTTCATCTTGTTTCTTTAGAGGTAGCAGGGTGCCTGCTACATAGTTGGTGCTCAGTATGTGTTTATCAAACAAGTTATTTCAGTAGCCTTAAGTGGAAGAGCAATTTGATTAAAACCTAGTGATGTTTTCTCATTAACTGAAATAATAGCAACTGGTAGACTTTTAGGGTCAACGAAATGACCTGGATTCCAGAATGCCATTTGTCGGTGGCTTTCCATGGCATGTCTAGGCTGCCCACATCCTGCAACTTTGTGGAGAAAATGGCATAGAGACAGAGACTGACAATCTCAGCAATGTAACAGGGCAGTTGAGTTGAAAGGATCCTGAGTCATCACAGACCTACTTCAAATCTCTGCTCTCCCACTTGACTGCTGTGTGACCTTGTACAAGTCATTTGGCCTTTCTAACCCTCAATTGTCTTCTGTAAGGACAAATTTATCAAAGTGTTGTTAAAAAAAGACTAAATGAGATGACATCTATGTAGCACCTGGCACATTTCAGTGCTTAAGAAAGGATAGCTGTGTATTTAATGAATATTTCTTGAGCTTGGTGGTATCAAAATCAAAATGAATCCAAGTTTAATAACATCCAAACTGATTACAGAAGATATCTACCACTTTTTTTTTTTTTTTATTGAATGGACATGCATAGTGTTTACATCACTGAAAACCAAGAAATCATTGTAACATTTGTGTCTTATTTTTGTCTTTAGCAGACAGAAGGATTTAAATACCCCAGGCCTTCCTCAGTGCCACCTTCTCCTTCGGGGTCTCAGGACTCCAGTCCTCAGAGCAGTGACGTGGAAGATGAAACAGACGATGAGAGATACGATGAGGAAGAGGAGGCTGAAAGGGACCGGTTAAATATTAAGTCACCGTTTTCTCTGAGCCATGTTCCTCGTGGGAAGAAAAAGCTGCATGGTGAATACAAGAACTGAATTCCACATGTGCCGAGCAGAGCTAATTTTGCAAGAACAGAGTAAGAATGATTATTTAAAAGAATGAAAATACTACAGATTTCATCATCTTCTTCTAAATATTTCAATGGAATTTACTGTGTGCCTAAAAAGTGGAAGAGATTAAGTAAAGGGCAGCTTTGTAATTTAGAATAAAATCCAAGTTATTCTCCCCACCTCATGTTTCCCCAGTAAATTTAAACACAAAGAGGAGAATTAGTTAAAGGGGGAAGACTGGATGTGTTTTTAAAAATGGTGAACTCAAACAATAAGAATTTTTCTTACTAGTGTTTATTTTAAAATTGTTATTATAATCCTTTGCTTGGTATTTATTCAGCTTCTATACCCCACCACGCAAGTCTCTCATTTCCCCTACCCCAAAATCCTAATCTTAGCCATGAATGTATACTACCTACATATTTTAAATAACTAGTTCTTTATTGGTTATTTTCACTTTTCTCATGGATCAGAACCATGAATTAATATCTAGCTTTAAAAAGACAAAATTCATAAACAAATAGCTGTCTTAGATCCATATCTTGATGCATATTAATGCATATTTATGTCACTTTTGAAATCTAGAATTCATGCCCAAATTAATGATAAATAGATGTTACCATCTGCACTGTACCATCTTACTGTAACAATTTTTCTATTATTTAAATGGAAGGACTTTTTGAAAATTTGGTCAATCTTCCAAAGCTGATAAATGGTTAAATCCAAACGAATAAATACATCAATATTTAATAATTTAACTTTTGTTGATAATGAGTTGTTTAAAAATCTTTTAGACATTTAAATAACATGTGTAAAGCACCTGTCATGAATAGTGCCTAGTGAAGAATAACATTTCAAACTATCTTTTACAAATAATTAGTGGGGGCAAAAAAGAGAGCATCTATTTAGTTATAATAAGGACAATATCTCTAACATATTCTGTGATGTGCTTAGAGACATAGTGGAATGATTACAGTTAAGCAGATTTATGTTTTAAATGTAAATCTAAATTTGGCAAAAACCAAAAACCACATTCAGTCTTGGACTGCTTTTATTGTAACTAAGTAGCCATTCATTGTAACTAAGTAGCCATTCATTATAAGTTCCATTGAGCTTACAGTAAACACTTTGATTAATGTATCAGTTGGCTTTGGTCCGAAAAGATTTTAAAAAGGTTTTGGTCTCGTCAGTGCTGGATCGTTGATGGCAATAATGGAAGAGTTACAACAACATGTCAGATGGTACAAAACCAGTGGAAAACTAATCAAGCTCCCCTGTTGCCCGTTAGCTAGGAAAAGTAGAAGACTATTTGGACACCAGCAATAAATCAGACCAAAATGGAAGATGGTTGCAAATTCACCTTATTTAGAGGTTCAGGAAGAAGGGAAATAAATTGCTTAAAACTTAACCCTTGAAAAATACCCTGTGGATTTGCACAATTAACTCAGCATCTGCAGAACAATTTGAAATACTCTGCACTGGGAAGCAGAAAAATGCGAGATGGATTTATATTGCAAATTCATTTGCTGAAGTGCCAAAAAGATCTCATGATAAAAGAGGGGTTCATGTTACAATAACCATGAAAATGTATCACTAGTAAAGTCACAGAGTGTGTGTATGCAAATAATAGTTTTGATTGGTAATTGGTTGGTCTGTTAGTGTGAGCTATGCAGTAAAATATCTCAATAAAATTTAACATTTAAGTGCTTTTTGCTGAATGAAAGAATAGTTCTATTATGAGGAATGAGTGCAAACGATAGTGCATGTGAAAATTAACTGACTTTGCAAACATCTGGTGTTGAGTGGCGTGTGTAAGAGTCAGTTTCTACTGTATGCTTGGCCCCCTATTTAGACAGCTGCTGCCACTTGACTCCATCCTCCTGCTCAAATCATTTATTTATCCTTTCCCTGAGACTGACAAAGCCTAGTGAGGAGAAACAAATGTGATTGTTAGATGACTCTGTGTCTAGCACAGAGCGCTGTACAGAAATAAATGGTTGCATAAATAAATGGTCTTATTGGGAGAAACAGAGGTGCAAAAAAATGATGCTTTGAAAGCATGTATGTATTCATCAATTGGAGGACAGAAACTATAGAAAATAATGTGTGATGCCTGATCAGCTGACAGCCAGAGATTTTCTTACCGATCGTACCACCTGCTGTGCCCTGAATGTTTACATACGGGCGCTCCTCCACTTATGATAGGGTTACGTCTGGATAATTTCAATGTATGATGGTTCTGTCTGGATGCGGCCCCATCATAAGTCAAGGAGCATACTGATTGTGTATCGACTCCACGCCATCATTAAGTCCAAAAAACTCCTAAATGTAACCACTCTACAATCAATTGAGGAAAATCTGTATTGAAATCCTAATACCCAATGAGATGGTATCCACAAAGGAGGTGGGGCCTTTGGGAGATGATTTAGATCCTGAAGGCTCTTTAGTGCCCTTATAAAGAGGCCCCAGAGAGCTGCCTTGCCCCTTCCACCATGTGAGGACACAGTGAGAAAGAGCCATCTGTGGAAAAATGGGCCCTCACTAGACACCAATTCTGCCAACACCTTGATCTTGGACTCCCTGGGCTCCAGAACTGTGAAATATAAATTTCTGTTTTTATAAGCCACCCAGTTTATGGTATTTTGTTTTAGCAGCCTGGGGAGACTAAGACACTACCCTTTCCTTCATGATAAGTGTCAGAGTGAACAGAGAGATGAGAGTATGAAATGTTACAAGTGCTCTACTCATAGTTTTCCAGGGGACAAGGAGAACTCAGAAGAGACACTGGTCAAGTCTACTTAGGGAGGTCCAACAAAGAGGCTTCATGGGATGAACCCAGATTTCTCTGAAATACAGTGGGTGACACAATTACCCATCTTGCATGGTGGTCGTGAGGATCAAACCAAATTAGAAACGAACTCTTCCTAAAGGAATTTACAGTCCAGTATGAACAGACTGGACTGTATGAAGTTCTATTACCAACCTCCCTTTCTCCTGAGGCTGAGCTAAAATAATGTAACCCAAGGTTGACAGGATACACAATTTCATTTCTCATAACTGGGTAAAGAAGAAATGGGAGCTGCAGGCTGATTTGAACAAGCCAGGGCTTCTCTGTCCTCTTCTCTCCTCTCAGAATCACAGTGGTGGTGTGGGGAAAGCGGAGGCAGCTACCTGGAAACCCAGGAAGACAAAGAATAATTGAGAGCCCTGGATGGAGGCCAGATACCACAGGGGAGGTGGGATACAGAGGACAGGTAGGGACAGAAAGAGGCTGAAAGTCCCACCTGGAGGCCACGAGGTATTCTAGTACCTGGGAATGCCTTGAAGATAGAAATTTCCCAATTTTAAAACACAAGCCATACAGTATGAAAGCTTTTTGATCTATGATCACTTATATAAAAATATAGGAATAGAGAATTGCAAAGACATCCTAAGATAGTTGAAAAGCAAACTGGGGAGAGGGACCTTTGTAATTTAAAAGCACATTTGTATGGCAAAACATTCAAGAAATTCTAGTACTTATAGTACTTAGAGCTATATTTTAGCAGCCATTGGTCATTTAGATAGATAGCTTTTTTTTTTGAGAATGAATGAGTCTCACTCTCTTGCCTGGGCTAGAGTGCCGTGGTGTCAGCCTAGCTCACAGCAACCTCAAACTCCTTGGTTCAAGCGATCCTCCTGCCTCAGCCTCCTGAGTAGCTGGGACTACAGGCATGCACCACCATGCCTGGATAATTTTTTCTATATATTTTTAGTTGGCCAATTAATTTCTTTCTATTTCTAGTAGAGATGGGGTCTTGCTCTTTCTCAGGCTGGTCTCAAACTCCTGACCTCAAGCATTCCTCCCTCCTTGGCCTCCCAGAGTGCTAGGATTAAAGGCGTGAGCCACCACACCTGGCCTAGATAGCTTTTTAAAACGTTGTTTAGTATGAAATACTTGAGATTGTTCTGGGTAGTTATAGGAAGAATTATTTCATATGATAGGTGTTAAAAGCATTCTTAGAATAAACAATATTTAAATAGTATGTACAAATTTATGTCTGATGAGTAAATAATTTTCAATAAATTGGACATATGCACTACCTAATAAATCAACTTTAAAATCAAATCAGAATTAATGACAGGTGCCTATTATAATACCACACAAACTTTTAATACTCACATATTATTTTTGGACAGAGATTAATGTTACATTAAGTTGAATTCAGTTTCATTATTCAATTTTGAAACAAGATACAGACAAATCTTACAAGCAGGGTTTTGATTTTTTAACACAGTGAAATTGCAATTCCAAGTTACAGAGACATTCACATAAAGATATTCTTTGGCTAAAAAATAACAGCTATATACTGATGACAATAAGAATTAACAATACGTTCCACTTATAACATTTATCAGTCACAATTCTGAATGGATTAGATAAAAATAATTAACATGATGGTCATATTATAATTCCAAATAAATATATTATCATGCTTGCTGTAGGGGTGTGTGTGTGTGTGTGTATATGTACATATATATATATATACATTCATATGGTATTGAATCCACATTGACTTTGAAAAGGAGTAAATTAGGCATATATTACCATGCACTTATGTTATCTGGGTGCCTTTATATAATGTTATGATGTCACATCAAGGCTAGAGCTCTAGCCATTTAGAGGAAGCAGAGTATTTGCATCTGTTGAGTCTGTTTGGTCCTGGAAAATGGATTCCTTTTAAAAAACTGGTTTGTTTCATTTATGTGGTATATACACAAGCAGAGTACGTTTCCACCAGCTTATTTCCCAGTACCATTTAGATCTATGTTTCTAAACAGAATTCAGGGATATTTCCAAAGAGTGCAAGGGGAGCTCTGGATCTTCAGTGAACCTGCCACCTCGCCGGCTGTCCTCTCTCTCAGCAACCACACTGAAGTGTTCTTATCACAGGGCTTCTCCCCAGTCATCCAATTTCCCTTCTGAAAAAGTTATTGAACCTGGATGAACCACAGAGAGACGTCCTCTCCTTTTTCCCATCCTGCCATGCTTGCCACCCTCCTCCCAGTGGGAAAAAGGGGAAACAGAGAGGGAGAATCTCTCTCGAGTGACAACAAAGTGCAACTGGGATGAAAAAACCAATAACTCAAGATCAAGACAGGTACTGGCTGTGTAAGAGAAGGCAAGAACACTTCAGAGTGTTCAGCCTTATCATTATAAATGCTCTAAAAAACTCAAGAGTAAGACACAAGGTGATCTAAACCTTTTGGTGATCTAAACAGGACCTGAAGCAATGGAAGAAGGTGATGATGTTCTCAGCTAAGAACTCTACATTTCTTTTGCTTCTGAAAGAATAAAACTAGCTATGCACATTCCTAAGATTACAAATGGAATAAGAAGGGTCCAAGGGTTTTATTCATGTGGTTCATGTTTTCAACAGAATAGAACTGTAATTGCACATAATCTGGTATTTCTTCACCAGTTTAGCAGACTGCCCTCCAGGTATCTGGTTTGATCAAAGTTGTCTTCTTCATCTGTAAGAAAAAAGAATTTTACTTAAGCACATATTCTGTATTTTATTAAAAAAAGAGTAAAAGGTGAAATGAAGAGAACCTCAGGAAATAAACATTTAACCCCCTCAATTATATTAACTCGTAGACTCTGCTACTGAAAACTTTCCCCAAATGGGTTTGGATTTGTTTGGTTTTAAAAACTTTCCCCTCGGGTTTAGATAGATCGAGAAGTTCCAATTTTACATCTGAATCTTTATAATGAATGAAACTACAACATGATATATTTGAGGGCCACATGCCTTGCTCTGATAAATTGCCTCCTGTCTAAAATATCCATCATTACAATCATTCACTTTCGTCAAAGGACTGTCTCTATTGTCTGTTAAAATGCATCTTACTTGGGGAAGATAACATGGGAACACATTTACAAATTTTCCTTTATTAGGTGAGCTAGAGGTATGGGGAGGAAATGAGACAAAAAGAAGAGGCAAAAATCAGTTGAGTGTTCCAAATCTTGAATTTAAAAAAAATTTTGCCTTGGATACAGCATCCCATACGTATTATCCAACTGTTCCTCACCTAGCTTTCTAATATCTAATATCTGTTTTCTCTTAACTCTGCAGCTTACTTTCTTATACCAAATTCCCTCTAAACCAAATTCCCTTTCAGACAGGGCCCAGCAGCAGCAACTTGTGTCACTGGGCAGGAGCCAAGGGGAAATCTTGTGAGCCACTGCTTAATGCTCCCTGCGTTCTGTATTCTTACTAACCATTCTGCTATAGTTGATGCTCTGATTACTCCTTTCCTGGAACTTTGCATTCTTGATTCTGGGATACTCTATTATTCTGCTTTTCCTCTTACATTTCTCCCTGCTCCTTTTAATATCCCTTTACTAATACTATTTCCCCCTTCTTCCCTTGCATTTTGGGTGTTTTCCAAAGCAAATCTTTTATTATCTGTCCTTCCTCTGCTATATCTAAGCCCTGGGGGATGGGGGGAATTTCCATTTTCATGGTTTTAACCTTTATGAACCATCTCTGAATTTCCAGTTGTTTGCAAACCTGACCAATCATAAGAACGATGCGGGGGAAATTCTTAAGGATACAGATTCTGGGGCCTCACTCGTGTCATACAGAATCAGAATCTCTGGACCTAAGGCCAAGAAATCTGTATTTTTCAGTAAGCTCTCCAGGCATCTCTGAAGCAAGAAGTCCACAGATAGACAGTGGAGAACCACTGACCTATAAGCCTTTATTCACTAAAATATGTCCCTTTGACCTTGAATTGAACCCTTCTCCATATCCACAGAAATTTTCATTCCTTATTATCATCTTCACCATTGTAAACTCTCACACACAACACATTAAAAATGTGCTTCACTTTGGATTCTCTTTTATATCTTTAGTGAACAGGGATCCCATGTTTTCTTCTTTCCCTTGTGGCTCAGAGTCTCTTTGTCCACTCCCACTGACTGACTGCACCTCCTCACTTCACTCCTGTATTATTTTCTGGTTTCTTATGGGTTCCCCACTCCAACTTTTTCTCTTTGATAGAATCCATTTGACAGCTGGCATAGCATAACTGAAAGAGCTGTAGAGTAGCACAGACTTGAGCTAAAATCCCAATATCGCTTCTTACTCTCTGCATGGCCTTAAGAAAGTAAATATACCTGTTGAAGTCTCAGTTTTCTGAGCTATAAAGATTAGCAATAACATCTGACACATAGTAAGTGCTCCCATATTGCAGCTGTTGTTATTTCTCTTATTGTTACCCTATGTGTCATAACCAGACTCTATCTTTACTCTGCCATGTCTCTGCAGAAAATCCATAGGTCATCCCATTCATTCTCCAATAAAAATCAAGTTACCTTCTGTCTTCACCACAGTTCCACTATATACCTCTTACATGATGGTGGACAAGTTACTTCATCTTTCTGTGCCTTTATTTCCTCATCTGTAAAATGTGGATAAGAGTGCCTACCTCCTAAGGTTATTATGACGATTAAATGTACACATCCAATATCGAGTGCTTAGAACAGTGCCTGGCCCACTGCATTATAGTAAGCACTCAATCATTATTAGCTAGTAGTAGCAGTGGCAGTAGCAATAACTCTATCATAACCACTACTCCTCTGTTCCATGATTTCACTGACTGTTTACCCTATATTTTCATTGCAAAGGCCTGCTTTTGCTTAATCTACTTTCTTCTCTGCCTGCCACAGTGCATGGTACATAACAGGCAGAAATACTTATTTGCTGATTGATATAATCCTCTTTATGCCCAAGTTAGCCATGGCCTTGCTCTGAGTTCAAAAGACCTCTTTATCCCACTCTCTTCTACTTGCCTCTCATAGGTATTTTTTGACAACAAAGCCAACGCTTGAAGCCAGAAAGTCTCTTCTGTTCTCTTCCCATTTCCCACATGGCCCATTTAATACTAGGAACAGGGCACATAAGATTTCTCCAACTTACAACAGACGTTTCTGGTATAAAGAAAAAAAAAAAAAAAAAAAAAAAAAAAAAGATTTCTCCAACAGCAAAGATGTCAGAAAACTAGGCCAGCAGCATGTGTTTTGACCAAAAGACCACACACTATATGCATTTTAAAAAAATATTTAAAAATTTAAATTATGGGCCGGGCGCTGTGGCTCACGCCTGTAATCCTAGCTCTTGGGAGGCCGAGGCGGGCGGATTGCTCAAGGTCAGGAGTTCAAAACCAGCCTGAGCAAGAGCGAGACCCCGTCTCTACTATAAACAGAAAGAAATTAATTGGCCAACTGATATATATATATAAAAAATAAGCCGGGCATAGTGGCACATGCCTGTAGTCCCAGCTACTCGGGAGGCTGAGGCAGAAGGATCACTCGAGCCCAGGAGTTTGAGGTTGCTGTGAGCTAGGCTGACGCCACGGCACTCACTCTAGCCTGGACAACAAAGTGAGACTCTGTCTCAAAAAAAAAAAAAAAAAAAAAAATTTAAATTATGTCTTTAAAAAAATCAAAGTTAAATTTTAATTTTTTAAATTAAATTAAAAAAATTTAAATTTAAATATGGCATCATTATAATTTTTTGAAAGAGAACATTCTAGGTTTATTTATTATGCTTTGAAGACTTTTTAATAGTCATACGAATTATATACCTTGTTTCAAGGGTTTTTATAGAGACCTTGCACATGGGTACATCATTACTTCATTATAAGCAGCAGAGCTGGGATTTAAAGCCAGGATTTTTAGATTCAAAAGACTTGTTTGACCCATTACCAAGATGCCTTAATTTAACTAGTAGTTTTAATGCTACCTGGACAGAGTGCCTCTATTTGAAGATTACATCTAATCCTGATACAGAAGAAGCTATAAAAACAATGAAAATTGCACAGGCTTAGAATTAGAACTGGGCCGTATCTATTGGAGTGAACCATATGAGACTGCTGTGTTTATAAGTAAAAAACAATTGACTTCTAGCAGTTTCATTTTGGTTTAACTTTTAATAGTGAGCAATTGGATTTGTGGTTATTTAATCTTTTTGACCTTAGTTTGTTCAACCATAAAACAATGAAGATGGACTTTGAGCTCTTTCAGTTTTAAGAGTTCTAAAAGAAATAAAGATTACAGTAGCCTATGGATTGTGAAATGCATATAAAATTCCCCAGACTCACCCACAGAAATGTTTTTATATTCTTGGGACTCACTTTAATGAGCAATATACTGGTCTTCACAGAATAAACATCTGTGTGAATTTCTGGGTGGGTAGGGGTAGGAGTTATAAAAATCAACACAAAATCCCAAAAGTAAGCACAGATACTCTGTCCTGCAGTTGAAAGAGGTCACTATACTTGTACCTTCTCGTGGTTTCTGTAAGGAAGCCAGTAACAGGGCTGCTGTCTCTGGAAGAGTTAGCAGTTCGGGATTTGGGCTTCGTCTTTCTGGAGAAACAAAAATGTATACAGAGTCTGTTAGTATTGAAATATTCACATAGGCAAATCCTACTCTAGTATGCCATAATACTAAAAATACCGCTATGAAATAGATTTTTGACCCCTAAGCAAAAGGCCCCTTCCACAGAAGACAGATTTTTTATAAATTGAAACATTTCACATTTCTCTCAGAAATGGCCTACAAGTGGTTAGGTTGAGTATACGTTCAGGGTATGGATGAGAATTTTAAAGATTAAGACAAAAAGCCCATGAGAAATGTCCCTCTTCACGGTTTAAAATGGGACGTCTGGACAAAAGCTTTAGGTGTTTTCCTGCACAAAGCCTGTATTATGTCCGCTCTTGTTACTTTCAAAGCACTTTGAGATAATAATCTACATTCTTGGCCACATATGAGGTGATTATTTGACTCAACAAGCACCCGATAAGTGTTCAAAGTTATTTCAAACCTAAGTTGACAAAAGACAAACGGTTCTAGTTCAACACAAACCACGATTTTCAACCTGGGGGCAACTGAAGTGGGAAAGCAAACCTTACCCTCATAAAATAAATAAAAAGCTTAATTACACTGCAAGCTTGAAGAACCTAAACAAAAATTTGTTAAGCATCTACTCTGTGCTCAGCACGATGTTTGGTATTTTTCAAAATAAACATACTTTTTTATTTTTAGCATTTCAATCTTTAAAATTGTATTAAATTGTACTGTGATTGTTTTTTTTTTTTAATCCAATGGCATGAAAAGGTTTATCGTGTAAAAACAACAGTCCGTGGCTCTATTCTTCATGGCCCCTACTTAATTATTTTTGATTTTGAACCTTTTGATAGCTCTTTCTAGTAATATGACTTGGATGCACGTATTTGAAGTTCTGAGGTGAGTTCCTATTTTTTATTCCTATTATTTTTATTATTATTATTCCTATTATTTTTATTATTCCTATTATTATTTTAATAATGATAGTGTTTAAGAAGAAACTGAATACATCCTACATAAACGCGCGGGCACACTTTTGGAAGCACTCGCACAGTTCTTTCCATTCTTCCCCCCCTCTGGGATAAGCCCCCAGGCCTGGCCTAGAATAAGTGACTCCCTGGGGACGTCAGCTCTCCGGGCGGGGTGGACAGGTGCGCCCCAGCCTCCGCCCCGGCCCTGCCACCGTCGGCGCGCGGCCGCACGTGGCGATCCCGCGCTCGATCCCGCGCTCGCCCGGCGTCCCCGTCGCTGCTGCCCGCCTGGCTCCCCCGGCTGACCGCGGCCCACCCCAGGCCGCGTCTTGCCGGTGGGGAGGGGAGGCGCTCGCTTTCGGCGCCACGTCTGAGCGAGCCCTGCCCTCGCCACCCACCCCGCTCGAAGTCGCAGGGTCGGCGCCCTCGCTCCCCTTTGTCACTCACCCGGCAGCGGCCGGTCCGAGAGGTCCTTCCTCCGGCTCTGGTCGGAGATGAAGCGGCGCCCCTCTGCAAAAGCGACACCCGCGTCTCAGCGCCCGCCCGCCCGGCCGGCCGGGACAGTCGCGAGTCGCGCTGGGCTGCAGGGCTCCCGCGCTCCGAGCCCCGCGCCCTGCCGGACGCCGGGGGGCGCTTTGGAGCGGAGGTCACCGCAGGGGTCGCGCGCCCGAGCCCGGGCGACGGTTTCCCAGGCAACGCCAGAGTTCCCCCAAGTGCGCCAAGAAACGGCAACCCTCCAAGTTTGGGGTGGGGGATTGCTAACAAAACCAGGGAGTCTTTCTCCCTCCCGCCGCCCTCCCTCCCCCACCTGTCTCTTTTATGAACCGAGCGGCCGGGACGGCCACGATTATTTAAGGGAACAAACTCTCGACATTTTTCGCTCTCCCTGAATACCGTTCACGGTATTCACGCCCGCCGAAGGCTCCTCCGTTACCGTGGCAGGGAGAGCAGAGAGGGCTTGCAACTTACGTGCCCCTTTCAGGTAGAGCATGGCTTGAGGGGTCCAGTTCCTTCTCTCGAACAGTCCCTGTAACCCGGGGAAGAAGACAGAAACATTGCAGCCCACTCCTCTATTAGAGAAAGAGGGAAAAGAAAGAAAAAGTTAAAAAAGAGAAAGAGCAGAGTGGGGCACACAGCGTCCACTTTGCATTGCATTACCTGCGGAGCGCTGCTGGAGTTTCCCAGGACAGAAAACACCAGGAAAAGAGCCAAGATTGTTGCAGCCAGACTTTTGAGTCCCTGCATAAAACGATCAACCAAAGAGGGTCATTTCTGTGCGGGTGGGATCTTGTGCTTCCTTCCTGGATGCCTGGACGATAGAAAAACTCCTTCCTTCTCACTGTGTTCTGTTTTAATACTCAGTAGGTAGAGGTGTTTCCCCAGTCCACCGTCTAGTTAATCTATAAGATTCTACTTAAAAAAAAAATTATTTGGAAATACGTTATTTTCATTCCGTTACCCACATAAGGAATTGAGTAAATGAGTGAATTTTTTTCTTAGCAAAACCAAATGATTCTGTTATTCTAAAGTCATATTTATGAAACATAAAATAGGTAAAAAGCTATAAAGCTTTTTATAAAATAGCTTTAAAAAGTCACAGATGAATAAAACCTTGACTTACCTTCATGTTCTACTTCTTTTCAGAACTCTGCAATAACTACAGCTTTACCTGTGAGTTTTCTGATCTTGTCCTGAAGTTGGGACTTTTAAAATCTTGGTGTCAAGGAGCCCCTCCCCAGCTGCAGTGGAGTTGGGGAGTCCGCAGGGACATCCTGTCAGTCATCAAGATTGAGAGGATCCGATGACTCCTCTAGGGAGATTCAACTGCAGGAAGTAGAGGAATGATTGATGTGTGGACGTTACTCATTTAGAAACTTATCACGTTAGCCAGGAGACGTTCTGAATATATCAGCATCATTGCTATGCTTTTCCTACTAGCTGCCCAACGCATTGTATTATTATTATTATTAATGAAAACAATCAATAGTCCAAGGCAGAATCAAAAGTAAATGAATAAGTAAGGAAATTTCTCTTGGGTAACTAGCTGTCGAGCTATTACTGATAGCTAAAGCTGAATCAGTTATAAATGAGAAGGTTAGGAAATCTCAATGGAATTTAATTAACATCAGTCATTCACTTAATTATCCATGCATTAAATTATTTACCAAATATTTATTGAATGTCTACCATGTGTTAGATAATCCTTCTTTTTTAGTTCAAGGGATATAGACATACACTAAAAAGACATGGTCTATGCTTTGATCAGACTTACCTTCTTGTCAGGAGAGAAACACTCTGAACTGATGAACAGGTAAATAAGGTACAGTAGTCACCCCTTATTCATGGGAAGGGGGTCTATGTTCCAAGACCCATAGTGGATGCCCGAAACAAAGGAGACATATATACATATATACACAATATATACTCTGTTATTTCCTGTCTTGACAACTGAGACAGCTAATAAGTGAGTAATGGGCAGGTAGTCTATACATGCAGACATGATGGACAAAGTGATGATTCACATCCCAAGTGGAATGGAGCAAGAGATTTCATGACACTACTCAGAATAGTGCCCAATTTAAAACTTATGAATTGTTTATTTCTGGAATCTTCTTTTCTTTCTTTCTTTCTTTTTTTTTTTGTTTGTGCTAGAGTCTCACTCTGTTGCCTGGGCTAGAATGCCAAGGCGTTAGCCTAGCTCACAGCAACCTCAAACTCCTGGGCTCAGGTGATCCTCCTGCCTCAGCCTCCTAAGTAGCTGGAACTACAGGCACGTGCCACCATGCCCGGCTCATTTCTTCTATATATTTTTAGTTGGACAACTAATTTCTTTCTATTTTTAGCAGAGATGGGGTCTCGCTCTTGCTCAGGCTGGTTTCGAACTCCTGACTTTGAGCGATCTGCCCACCTCGGCCTCCCAGAGAGCTAGGATTACAGGAGTGAGCCACTGCGCCTAGCCTGGAATTTTCTATTTCATAGATAACTGAAAACATGGAAAGTGAAACTGTGGGGACTACTGTAATTACAGAACATTTTCAATTACTAAGTCAAACTAAATGAGATGATTTGATAGGGTAAGTGGTGGCTATATCTGGGACAGTAAAAATAGAGGGGAGTCTTGAAGGAAAAGGTGAAGTCAAACATGGGGTAAACTGGGGTGGGAATTAGTATTCCAAGGCAGTCTCAGCAGTAGAAAGAAAAGCAAAATTTTGAGACAGCAAAGAGCTTGGCCTGTTTGAGGAAGAAGAAGGAGGCCAGTGGAAGCACAATTGCAGGTAAGAGGGGAGAACACTTTGAAATGAGGGTGGAGAGGAAGGAATTGGCCAGTTCTATAGAAATATGGTTAGAAGCAAAAGATGGTGATGACTTAGAATGAGCTGGTATATGCAGGGAAAGGAGAGCAGTAAGTGAATTTGGGATATATGTTGGTGGCAGAAAATACAGGACTTGTGGATCAATGGGATATGAGACTATGAGAAAAAAATATTAAATAAATCAAGGATGATGAGTGTTAGATTTATAGCTCAAACACCAGGTAAAATATGAAGCAATTTACTGAAATTACAAAGACTTCTTAAAGACCCAGTTAAAAGAGGGAAAATTAAGAGTTGCCTTATGAGCATATTAAATTTAAAATGTATATCAGATTCTTAAGTTAGAATCATGAAATAGGCAGTTGGAAATGCAAACCTCTATAGAGCTCAGCAAAGAGGTTACCAGCCTACAGATTTTATTTTTTCAAAGGCAAGAATGATCAACTTTAAGAATTCCAGAGGTTTTTTTTTTTGTTTGTTTTTTTTTTGGAGATAGTCTCACTCTGTTGCCCGGGGTTAGAGTGGTGTGGCATCAGCCTAGCTCACAGCAACCTCAAACTCCTCCTGGGCTCAGCCTCCCAAATAGCTAGGACTACAGGCATGTGCCACCATGCCCGGCTAATTTTTTTCTATTTTTTAAAATAGAGACAGGGTCTTGCTCAGGCTGGTCTCGAACTCCTAGAGCTCAGACAATCCGCCCACCTCAGCCTCCCAGAGTGCTAGGATTACAGGTGTGAGTCACCGTGCCTGGCCCTGAATTCTAAAGTTTTAAGGCCAGAAAAAGACTGGAATTGAATGAGAATTCTTAGGGAGTAAAGGGAGCCAAAGAAGACAGGCAGGGACAGAGCCATAAAAACAAACAGAAAATGAGCACAGGAAGAGCTAAAAAAGAAGGTTGAAATAGAGAGTCAGAAAGAAAGGAAAAATTCCAGGGGGCCTTGATGCCATGAAAGTCAAGAGAAGATCTAATAATACTGAGAGATCAAGCAACACAAGCTCCAAGAAGTATTCACTGAGTTTGGAAATATGATGGTTTTTGAGGATAGAAGCAAGATTGGTGTGGCATGAATAGTGAATAGGATATGAAGAAATAAAGCAGGTGCAGACAACCTTTTTTCAGAAATATTGCAAAGGAAGGAAAAGAAAATGAGGATTTTTTTTAAGATAAGATGTTTGAATGTGGTGGAGATTTGATAATCTTTTTGGCCTTCAAGTAATATCTGGATACTTTCATTTTTAGGAAATTCCTAAAATTCCTTAAATGATGAATTATGGAATTATGCATCTTGTTGGGAGGCAGAGTCTTCTGTCGTACAAGCTGAAAATGCCAGGTACTCACTTCTCTAGCCTCCCCATCGGGTAGAGTGTGGGCGGCTTCACCAATCAGATGTAGCTGCTCAGGCTGGCAGTCTAGAGCTGGGATGGGAGAAGCACCCTGGCGGTAAAGCCATGGTTGTAGCAGGATTGGAGCAATACTAGCTACAGTGCTAGGCAGACCCAGCATCTAGTACTCAAGGGAGTGGCGATGCCAGCAGCAGAGTTCTTGTAATAAAGTCTTCTCGTGCCTAAATCCACTGGGTTTGTTCGTTTCTGTTCATGACAACTTAGAAAACTTTTGTAAGACATTTACATTGATGATGATGAGCAACAGAGAAGGAGAAATTGATGACGTAGAAGAAAGAGAAGATAAAAGAAGGAAATTCTTAGAAGGCAAGAGGGATAGGATGAAAGCATTATCAATATTCAGTTGAGGCCGGGCGCGGTGGCTCACGCCTGTAATCCTAGCTCTCTGGGAGGCCGAGGCGGGTGGATTGCTCAAGGTCAGGAGTTCAAAAAACCTGCCTGAGCAAGAGCGAGACCCCGTCTCTACTATAAATAGAAAGAAATTAATTGGCCAACTGATATATATATATATATATAAAATTAGCCGGGCATGGTGGCGCATGCCTGTAGTCCCAGCTACTCGGGAGGCTGAGGCAGAAGGATTGCTCGAGCCCAGGAGATTGAGGTTGCTGTGAGCTAGGCTGATGCCACGGCACTCACTCTAGCCTGGACAACAAGTGAGACTCTGTCTCAAAAAAAAAAAAAAAAAAAAAAATTCAGTTGAAAGAGTTATATACAGATACTGAACAAGGACCCGAGTAACTGTCATATGCTAAGTTACCATGGATGAGAGAGAGGGTCCCCGTCTTAGTCCATTCAGGCTGCTGTGACAAAATACAATAAACCAGGTAGCTTATATAAAACAGAAGTTCACTACTCAGTTCTGAAGGCTAAGAACTCCAAGATCAAGGCACCAACCAGCATGGGTGGGTTCTGGTGAGGGCCCTTTTCTGGGTTGCAGACTTCTAACTGCTCTGCAGTGTCTTCATATGGTGTGAGAGGCAAATAAGCTCCCTAGGGCTCTTTTTATAAGAACACTAATCCTATTTATGAGGGCTTCATCCTCATGACCTTATCACCTCCCAAAGGCCTCATCTCTTGGGGTTTAGGATTTTTTTTTTTTAAGGCAGAGTCTCACTCTGTTGCCCAGGCTAGAGTGCCGTGACATCAGCCTCGCTCACAGCAACCTCAAACTCCTGGGCTCAAGCGATCCTCCTGCCTCAGCCTCCCGAGTAGCTGGGACTACAGGCATGCGCCACCATGCCCGGCTAATTTTTTTCTATATATTTTTAGTTGCCCAACTAATTTCTTTCTATTTTTAGTAGAGACGGGGTCTCGCTCTTGCTCAGGCTGGTTTCGAACTCCTGATCTTGAGCGATCCTCCCGCCTAGGCCTCCCAGAGTGCTAGGATTATAGGCGTGGGCCACCTTGCCCAGCCGGGGTTTAGGATTTTAACCTACAAATTTTGGGGGAACACATTCAGACCACAGCAGTTCCTTTCTTGTCAGGGCAGTGGTTCTCAGGCATTAATGTGCATAGGAACCACCTGGGAATCTTGTTAAACTGCAGATTCTGATTCAGTACAGCTGAGGGGGGCGCTAAAATCCTGCATTTCTAATAAACTCCCAGGTGAGCTGATGGATGCTACTGACCCTTGGGCATTTTGAGTGGCAAAGCTTTAGAGGATATAAGAAGTGATGAAAACTAAACCTCAGAGTCTGCATGGCTGGGAGAATAGCTAGAAATTGAAATATCAGGGAGTTTGAGGAAGGAACAAATGATTTGTTTGGGATTGAAGTTTGAGAGGCTGATGCTATCTAACCTGCAAATATTTGGAAAAGAGAGATTGGAATTTGGGCCCTGATATTTAGACTTGGCATTCATATGCAGACAGAAAAACTAAGGTTTGGGTAGTAAATGAGAATGGAGTTTAGAAAGCACCTTACAGGTAGGAACTTTAGAACTATTTACTGTCTTTAAGGAATAACTAAAGCAAGAGAGAGACAGAATCATGAGTACAATGTTTTATTCCACAGTCTTAGGAGAGGAGAAAGAAAAAAAACTAAGGACCAAAAGGTTAACACCAAAACTGGATAAAATTTTAATACTGCTTTAAATGTTATAATTTAGGATTTTAATTTCAAAGGATTGTAGCAATTTCCTTCAAAAAAAAAGAGCAATAAAAGAAAGAAAATATGCTGTGATTATATTTTAAATAAAGTCAAACCCCAATTACTAGGTAACCTAACAGGTAAGTAAAATGACCTTTTCCCCTCTCCATACCCAAAACACAAAGGTTTTAGGAAGAGGACAGGAAGGTGAATCACCAATAAAACATGTTTTGAATGTACAATTTTAAGGAAAAGTAAATAAATGTGATCTGTTTAAAATAGTTCAGCTAATGAATTCATGAGCAGATGTTTTACGTCAAAGTTGCCATTTTCAGTTTAATGTGCACAAATGAAGAGGATGGTTTTGGCATATTATCAATATTGCAATCTTATCAAGAGTAACATGACAGAATGTGTTTCTTCTAAGAGGATTTCCAAAGGGCATTGGCCCCCAATAAAATGTTTTCGTTAAATCACAAAACTTTAAAAGATTTTTACAGGTCTAAACCAAGAGATGGGTTTTTTAACAGTATTTGGTAAAACAACAACAACAAAAAAAAACAGATGATGGGTAAATCCATTCAATTTTATTCTGCTGCCGGTATGACCAGGCAGTGGATATTGAACAAATTGGCTCCTAAGTCTTTTTCAAAGGCATATCCAGTAGAGACCATTTTGCCTTCACCACTACTGTCTGGATTCTTGCAGTGGACTGGACGGTGCCCAGGACCCATTTAAATAATGATCACCCATCACTGTTTAAACGGCATTCTTTCAGGGTTAATGATTACTGTGTTCACTTGGAAAACAGCTGCCATCTTGGATAAGGTTACCTCGACAATATGGCTATTATGGTACAAAATGTCCACGTTACTTTTTTGATGACAGAATAGAGAGAATTTGGGATGATATGGTATGATGGGTTCAATCTTCTACCTAGGCTTTATTTTCTGCTAAGGCCAGTCAGCCGCTTAGGTCAGTTGCCTCACAAACAGATGGAAGAAGTCATTTCCCCCAAAGGCTAGCAGTTTTAGGAGGGGCTTTAATGCACTAGCCAGTGTCTCTACCCTGTCTTCTTTTTACTTAAGGCCTCCATTCCCAATGAACTCACACCATGGGATAGATAATGCTCCAATTCCTCTATTTATAAACTCTTTCAGAATATCTAGGGGAAGGGAGAATACAAAGATACTGGTTTTCTGAGGAGAGTTAAAAGAAATACTATCTAGGGAGTTGGGGGTAGATAAAGAAAAGTAAAGCAGGGAAGGCTAAAGTTCACTTACCTTGCCTTATTTCCTATATTAGAATATCTTACTGCTCATTCTCCACATGACCTGGCATAGTGCGTGTGAATGAATGTACAGCCGCCATTACTACAGGATAACTCACAGCACATGGCTGCTAATGGTAGACTAGTGTATGCTATGTAAGAGTAGCATAAAGATATAATAAGACAAATATAGCAAAAAGGTCTTGGGTAAAGATGCAGGCATCAAAATACTAACATTGATAGCTCTTTGAAAATTCTGTAATTTGAATTAGGTTGAACACTAGCTGTTGCCAGGTGTGACCATCAAATAGAATCATCAAATAGGGGCAGTTAGTGGTCCTACTTCTTTTTAATTTAATTTAATTTATTTATTTATTGAGACAGAGTCTCGCTCTGTTGCCCAGGCTAGAGTGAGTGCCGTGGCATTAGCCTAGCTCACAGCAACCTCAAACTCCTGGGCTCAAGCAATCCTTCTGCCTCAGCCTCCTGAGTAGCTGAGACTACAGGCATGCCCCACCATGCCTGGCTAATTTTTTCTCTATATATTAGTTGGCCAATTAATTTCTTTCTATTTATAGTAGAGATGGGGTCTCGCTCTTGCTCAGGCTGGTTTCGAACTCCTGACCTAGAGCAATCCGCCCGCCTCGGCCTCCCAGAGTGCTAGGATTACAAGCGTGAGCCACCGCACCCAGCCAGTCCTAATTTTAATCTAGGTCCTTGGCCAGAAATACTCTCAGAAAAATACTTAATATTTTTATAACACTTTAAAATTGACAAAGCACTTTGACATCCATTTCTTCATTCAATCTTCGTAACAGGATTATGCAGTAGATCCTGAGTGTTGCTTAGGAACAAATTCAGAGAATTCGACTTGACATTAAGATGTAGAGTTCGTGTTTTATCGCCAAGACCAGTCCTTATCCTGCCATACAACTCACAGCATCACAAAGATCACACCAGAAGGGGCTTCTTCACGGATTCCGTTACCCTGCATGATCAGCATTGTTTCACATAAGCAAGAGACTGCTGTGCAAGTGGCCCCTCTTGTTGCAGGATGATATTTTTGGCTTTCTTCACTTAGGGAATACGTTTATTTCTTAATTTTATTCTTGGGGTAGTTCTAATAGCAACTGTAATTACAAATAAACCCATCATTTTGAAAAAGGAAAACAAAACCAAAAAACCTCTCCTTTTCATTTCATATTGGAAAGGAAAAACAAGAATCAGTGATTCACACCAGCCTCAAAACTTTAGCAGTAGCTTCCCCAGCAGCACCCTACCCCCACCTTTTTTTTTTTGAGACAGAGTCTTACTCTCTTGCCCGGGGCTAGAGTGCCGTGGTGCCAGCTTAGCTCACAGCAACCTCAAACTCCTGGGCTCAAACGATCCTCCTGCCTCAGCCTCCCAAGTAGCTAGGACTACAGGCACGTGCCACCATGCCTGGCTAATTTTTTATGTATATACTTCTAGTTGTCCAGCTAATTTTTTTCTATTTTTTTAGTAGAGACGGGGGTCTGGCTCTTGCTCAGGCTGGTTTCGAACTCCTGACCTTGAGTGATCCACCCGCCTTTGCCTCCCAGAGTGCTAGGATTATAGGTGTGAGCCACCACACCTCCCCCCCCCCCCATTTTTTTTTTTTTTGAGACAGAGTCTCACTTTGTTGCCCAGGCTAGAGTGAGTGCGGTGGCATCAGCCTAGCTCACAGCAACCTCCATCTCCTGGGCTCAAGCAATCCATTTCCTGCCTCAGCCTCCCAAGTAGCTGGGGCTACAGGCATGCACCACCATGCCTGGCTAAATTTTTCTATATATATTTTTAGTTAGTCAATTAATTTCTTTATATTTTTAGTAGAAACGGAGTCTTGCTCAGGCTGGTTTCGAACTCCTGACCTTGAGCAATCCACCCGCCTTGGCCTCCCAGAGTGTTAGGATTACAGGCATGAGCCACCATGCCAGGCCCCCCCCCCTTTTAATATATTGAAAAGTATTAAGGGGGTACAAATGTTTTAGGTCATGTGGATCACTTCTGTAATGCTCAAGCCCTTGCTCTAGGTGTGTCTATCACTCAAATAGTGTTTGCAGTACCCATTAGGTTGGTTTATTCTCCTCCTCTCCTCTCCTTTCCCCAGTTGCTTTCCACTGAGTTTTACTTCCCTCTGCACATTGTGTGCTCATCAGTTAGTTCCAGTGTAATAGTGAGCACACATGGTGCTTGTTTTTCCATTCTGTGATGCTTTACTTAGGAGAATGATCTCCTTATTCCATCCAGATTGTTGCAAAAGGTATTAATTCATATTTTTTTATGTCTGAGTACATGATGTACATATACCACGTTTTATTAATCCACTCATGAATTGATGGGCACTTGGGTTGATTGTACATCTTCGCAATTGTGAATTGTGCTGCAATAAACATTTGAGTGCAGTTGTCTTTTTGATAAAATGACTTCTTTTCCTTTGGGTAAATACCCAGTAATGGAACTGCTGTATCAAATGGTAGGTCTACTTTTAGTTCTTTGAGGAATCTCCATACTGTTTTCTATAGAGGCTGTATGAATTTGCAGTCCCACCAACAGTGTATAAGCGTTCCTTTCTCTCTGCATCCACACCAGCATCTATTGTTTTTTGACTTTTTAATAAAAGCCACTCTAACTGGGTAAGGTGAGGTCTCATTGTAGTTTTAATTTGCATTTCCCTGATGATTAGTGATGTTGAGCATTTTTTCATATGTTTTCTGGCTATTTATTGTTCTTTTGAGAAGGATCTGTTCACGTCTTTTGGCCATTTTTTCATAGGGTTTTTTTTTGTTTTTTCTTACTGATTTGCTTGAGTTCTTTGTAAAATCTGGTTATTAGCCCTTTATCTGATATATAGGTTGTGAATATTTTCTCCCATTCTGTAAGTTGTCTATTTGCTCTGTTGTTTCCTTAGCTGTACAGAAGCTTTTTAGTTTAATCAAATCCCATTTATTAATTTTTATTATTGCCATAATTGACATTGGGTTTTTTTAATAAATTCTTTGTCTAAGGCAATAATTAGAAGAGTTTTTTCTACATTTTCCTCTATAATTCTTATGGTTTCATACCTTAGATCTAAGTCTTTTTTTTTTTTTTTTTTGAGACAGAGTCTCACTCTGTTGCCTGGACTAGAGTGTGGTGGTGTCAGCCTAGCTCATAGCAACCTCAAACTCCTGGGCTCAAGCGATTCTCCTGCCTCAGCCTCCCAAGTAGCTGGGACTACAGGCATGCACCACCAGGCCCGGTTAATTTTTTCTATATTTTTAGTTGCCCAACTAATTTCTATTTCTAGTATAGACGGGTCTTGCTCTTGCTCAGGTTGGTTTCGAACTTCTGACCTTGAGCGATCCTCCCGCCTCGGCCTCCTAGAGGGCTAGAATTACAGGCGTGAGCCACCTTGCCTGGCCAGATCTAAGTCTTTTATCCACCTTGAATTAATTTTTGTCAGTGGTGAGAGGTAGGGATCCTGTTTCATTCTTGTACATGTGGCTATCCAATTTTATCAGCACAATTTATTGAATAGGGTTCATTTCCCCAGTGTATGTTGTTGTCTGTTTGTCAAAGATCAGTAGGTTATACGTTTTATGTCTGGGTTTTCTGTTCTGCTTCATTGGTCTATGTCTTTATTTTTGTGCCAATACCATGCTGTTTTGCTTCCTATAGCCTTATAGTATAGTTAGAAGTCTGGTAATGTGATGCCTGTAGTTTTGTTATTTTTGGTGAAGGTTGCATTGGCTATTTGGTCTCTTTTCTGGTTCCAAAAGAAGTGTAGAATTATTTTTTCAATATCTGTGAAGTATGACTCTGGCAACTTGATAGAGATTGTGTTGAATTTGTAAATCACTTTGGGTAGTACGGACATTTTAACAAGGTTGTTTCTGCCTTTCCATTAGCATGGTATGTTTTTCCATTTGTTTATATCTTCTGCAATTTCTTTCCTCAGAGTTTTGTAGCTCTCCCTGTAGAGAACTTTCACCTCCTTGGTTAAATATATTCCTAGGTCTTTTATTTTCTTTGTAGCTATTTTGAATGATATTGAGTCTTTGATTTGACTCTTGGCTTGACTGTTATTGGTATACAGGAATGCTACTGGAAGGAAGCCTGCTCTCCAGCCTCTTTGGCCAGTATCCTTGGAGGGGAACCTAGCATGGACTGTCCAAGCTCTGGGATCAAGCAATTTCTCCCCACTATTCTGGGCTTGTGAGAGTGGAAAAGCCTCCAAGAAACTTGGTAGCCTGCTGGTCACTGAAGGCATGTGGGAGGGAGAGAGGGATCCCTCACACCCCTTCCTGGGCTTCAAGCCTCTCTGGGTTTGATCCTCACCGATATTCCCTTTCATTTATCTTCTTTCTTCTCTGGTTCACAATTTGCCTCTGTAAGTTCCCTGGAAGGCTCAGTCATGTCTATGATCTAAACTTTAGTTGCATCTCCTCTCCCCTATCCTCTATCTGAAATCCTACCTTGGCTCTAGGAAAGTTCGGCAAGCCATGCCTCTAGTCGGCCATCTTACCCCCTCCTCCGTAGCCTCCTTTTTAAGGAGGGCAGCCAATCTGTAGGCATCGTCTTTCCTTTATCTATGATTCCTGCTCTGCCTATTGATGAGCTGCTGGGTGCAGTAAAGTCAGTTTCTCAAGTCATAAGGAATGAGAAGCAGAAAAGTAGACTTCTGCAGGGGCCAGACCATTAGACTCCACTTTTTGGCTGATTAAAAACCTGCTTTCATGAGGCTGATTTCAATACGTAAGTGGTGATCAGTGGGGACAGCACCAGGAGTTGGAAGAATTAACTTTCATTTATTCAACCAACATTTACTGAGCACCTACTAAATGCCAGGAACAGGAGATACAAAAGAACAGGAGATCTTGAACCTCAAGAATCTTTTTCACAGCCAAATCAATACAGAGCAAATGGAAAGTTCTGAGAGGGCAAGGAGAAATTGTTTTTGCCTACTGGGCCAAGAAAGATGATAGAAGTGACATTTTAATTAGGCCTTGAGAGTTAATGTAAGGTCATGGGAAGCATGTTAGTCAATGAATTTTGAGCATGCTACTTGTTTTCAACCTCCTGCATATACATAGGCAGTGACAGGACAGAGGTTGGCACTTTTCAGTCAAGGACACAGTTAGAGATGCTGGATATTTAATAACAGATTCAAGACTTCCAGTTCACCTGACAATTGTCAAGGCTTGTAGTTTAATTACTGAATTCAACAAATAGGGGTAGACTTGGCCAGTGGTTTTTTTGATCTTAACAAAATTTGCCATCGAAACACTGCAGATGTTAAGTGGTTTTATTTTGGTGACAAATACTTAAGTATTAGATATTCCTTCCATTATAGGGAAAAACATTTAAGCATTTCTCCACTAATTTCTAAATTCACGGTCCACTTCTTAAATTTTGCAATTAATGGTGGCAATCATAGCAGCTTTCAGTAAACTGACCCAACTGCCTGTAGCAATAGAAATTCAGTAGCAGCTTCTGGATGCACGAGTAGCAGTGAGTTCTGAATCCCTAAGCTTACATTATAAAAGAAATTTTCCAAAAAAAAGAAAAAGAAAAACCTACAATAAGATACATATATACAGAGCTGTAAAATAAATCCATCTCAAGACAAAACTCGCAGAGTTAAAGCTGATATCATTTTTTTCTTCTCCAGATACCTTCTCAAAATACATTATCAATCACACTGAAGGCCGAACAGTCCTAATGAATTCTGACTAGAAGGAACTAGACCACAAATTTTTCTTCTATCATTTGTTTGTAGGACAACTCAGGAGGAGTTTTTGGAAATAAGGCTAAGAATTTACATGTAATTTGAAAGTTACAAACTCTTCATGGGCAGGTGTCACTTCCTGTTCTCCTGGGTCTCCTGCATTCAGTGTGGGAATTTTAGTGCTCAAGAGGTACTCACCAAGTGTCTGTTAAATGATCGAATGGTCCAATGGTCAGCAGATCTTAGAATCTGATTTTTTAAAATAGCATATTGCCCAAGGCAAGTGACATTTTAAAAATAGTTTTCAAAATTAAGGATGTTTTTGCTTACTTGAAGTCTATCTGTATTTATGAGTACCTTTAAACAATTTGGCAATAAAAGATGTGAAGACTACAAACAAGAAGAAAATTGCATACAAGGCTAATTAAAAAAAAATGAGGTGGGTTATTTTGCAATGCTAAATTAAGTTTTAGAATTTCATAATAAAGATACACTTGACCACCAATTAATAGAAAAGTACCCTTTTATTGAGAGGTAAGACAAGTGTATTTACAATATTCAATTGTTAGATAATATAATCTGATGGTGAGACTTTTTAAAGCAGCAGTATTCCAGGAATTACAATTTATAAGGGGAAAAGAAAAACATTCCAAATTATGTTTCTGTTACAGAAAATACACTTGAACAAAGACAGAAACACTTAAGGCTAAGTAGTATTAGACCTTTTCCTCCATCTCTATAGAAATAATCAAAGTACATTTTTGTCACAAAGACAGAAGGCTGATTTTTGGAAAGGAAGAAACAACAGGATGTATATAGTGTTTTCTATCAGAAGACTAGTGTGTTTAAAAATAGAGCCTCATCAAGGGTTCTGAGTAAGAAATATAACAATGCTGCCAAGCAGTCCCAAACTCACATTTGATATTAATTGCAGACTCACTTAAAACTGAAAACTGCTCCAGCCTCTCAATCTTACCAAGGACTGGGAGATTATCAAACCCTTTCAAGTCCAAATGCTTTCTAAGCTGTTGAAAAAGGGATATCTGTAACAGTGCAAAGAACATTTTGATAGAAATTCATGTCTACAAAGGAGTTAAATAATACAGATGTTCCTTACATTAACAGATACTGTTCTTGCTCTAAAAAGGTATGATAGAATTATCTAACCACTGTAAATAATACGGGTCAGTCAAAAATATGTATAACAGAGTTCTACAGGGCACCTTATATAAGTCAATCCTCAGGGTATATATATTTGACACTCTCCAAGTGAGGATATTACTCTTTTGAAGAACATTAGACACAACATTAGGCTCTTATTATTCCATGAACTATTGAGGTAGGAGTCTCCATTTGTCAATATTATCGCATTTTCACAGATATCATAAGTCAAATGCAAGTACCAAAAAACACAGTAATCCACAAGACTGAACCATTACACTATATACCAAGTCTTTCCTTCTTTAGATGAGTGAGATTGGGTGTTCTCTGTTCATCCAGATTTAAGTAAAAATAACACAAGGTGTAATATATTTTTGTGGACATGTTTGTAAATAAATACCACAAATTTCAATTCTAATTTTATGCATTAAAAAGCTTTGCAACTGTTAAAAAAAGTGAACAGTGCAATCATTAGTGGTAAAACAAATAGTACTATGGCTGTTGAAATTTGTTTTATATCTACCACAAAAGCTGCCACTGGAAAACTAAAGAAACAACTGGTGTTTCCTACTGTCAATCAGCAACTGTAGGAAAAAAAACATTATTTTTTTAGTGTCATGTTTTTAAAAACTACAGCCAGTTTAATTACAATGAAATAACTTTTAACATGTGAACTCAGGTATTTTCTTGATTAATTCAAGATGAAGAGTGAATATGAAGCATATATCATGCATAATGATTTTTGTATGTCAGGAAAAAGGTGAAAAGAAGGGAAAACTCAGATTAAATGAATAGCCCTTAAAAAAGTCCTAAGTGTAACCTTTTAACATGTTACATGTCTTAAAGTAAACATTACCAAAAGTTAATAATTTTAACTTATGAAAAACAAAATAAAAACCACTGTTACAATAAAAAAAGTAAAAAAAAAAAAAAGAAAGAAAAAAGTAAAAAAAATCATGACATGGAAAAATCCATTTGGTTTGCATCATTTAGTATCTTAAATAAAAGACTATTCAAGGAAACAAGCTATGTAACAGCTACTTCATGGTCAAGTGTTTTTTGTTAAATGCTTACATGTAATGAGTGATATAGATACTTAGCAGGTCAGATTCCCAAGAAGTAGGAGTATTTCCAGAGTGTGCTGCTAACCAAAAAAGTGCTTAGTCAGCTATAATTTAGGATCTAAAAGTAAAGCTTTGCATACAACGAAGAGTATCTAGTTTAGATTTTCACCTGGTTTTAAAATATCAAGATTCAGAAGAATGACAAAAGTTTTATTTTAACCAAGTTTATAAAAAAAAAAGTGATTCATACATCAAAACTGGGTTTTCCTTGGTTTTAATACATTAAAATGACATAATCCAATCTAACTCATGCATCACTTTCAGAGACACAGTGCAATTGGAAATATTTTTGCCATTGCAGTGGATATTTCTAAAAAGCAAACACCTATGGGTGCTCCTGAGCCTTCAAAATAAAAACAAAAGAAACAGGCACCACAGTTCTCTAAGGATGGCTGTGTTTCACAAATGTACGTTGTGGTAAAACAATACAAATAGCCTTCAAGAGTTTCAATATGCATTGTAACATGGATTTCATCTCCCTCAGTTTGCTTGCTGACTTCTCAGATCACTTGACTAGAAGCCTGTTTTCACTGCTTCTTTGCTAATTGCTGTTGGTACTTTGTAGGCTACACGTTTTAAACTTCTGTAAAGAACATTACAAGCTATTTCATGTAATTTAATTTTGTGCTGAATATTCTTCAAAGGATTTTATAAATAATACAATATTTTAAATGAGTCTTCAAATTCAATTGCTGTTATACCATATTGTTGCTTTCTCCAACTTTATCTACAAACTGTAAGGAGAAGAAAAACAGAAAATTAAAGAAAGCCTATAGCATTATAAAACATTATGTTAACATTTTAAATGTTGATTTAAAAATCCAGCTTTACAAGAAGATTTGTGGAAATTTAAGGTATGACTGACAATGATTGATTAATCCAGTACTACTCACCACTATCTTCTGACACATAAATGTGTATAAAATTTTTTTTTCTAAAAGTTATTTTTGCATGACATGTTATACATATGAATTTAAGGGTGCAACATGAAAAATGCAACACAATGAATAAAAAAATTATATAAAATGAAGATAACACTGCTAGCTTAACAAAAAAAATAAAAAAATAAAAAACTGAAATGTCAGCCATTCATGCATTAATGAACCCAATAAGATATTTCAACTGACCATTACTGTGGATCTCTTCTGGGCCTATGTAGTCTTTGAACAAACAGATTTAACTCCATTAAGTTCAATAATTAACAACAGTTATTGACTAAAAATACTTTAAATGTGTATTCTGGACTTCAGACTGAAAGTGGCAATGACATTAAAACAGATTTAATGATGCAAGCATAAATTTATAATTGTTGAATATAAATTTTAGCATTTTAGTGGTTATTTACTTTGGTTACTCCACCCCAAACATAATTTGGCTTTCTTCAGAATTCCAGATAGTGATGTAAAGACTGAAACAAAGTACTGTATATAATTAATGGAGATGTTAAAAGTTATATAACTCAAATAGTTTTAATACTATAAAATTCTAGCAATCATCTAACCATTTTTATTTCACTATTCACATTTTTACCTAAGCATTTATTATAATGAAGTTAATGGTAGGAAACAATCTATTGTATTGGGTATCCATTTATGCAAATACTGCAGAATCCTTAAATTAAGGACACAAATAATTACAATCTATAACTAGCAAGTTTCAGCCATTCTAAATACAAACAATACTGGCTACTGTATGAGTTTGGAGATAAATGCAAATGAAATCAGGGTATACTCCTATAAGCCTAGGTTCCAACGTGTTTTATATTATCACAAATAGGTGATTGGCACATTAAATCTAAAAGTTGTTCTGAAAAACTTCATGGATTCGTTAGAATTTTAAGGTAAATTTAAGTGGAGAGAAAGCATAAATTCTCTCTCTCCAAAAGTAACTTGAAATATCAGGCTGTCTTGACTGTAAGGTTCTGAGTCTAAAATTAACCTGGGGATGGAAATGGGATTAGGCTTATAGTAGTACTTATTTTTCTATGGGTAAGCCATCCTTCAGCTCTTTGAGAATTCAGTAAATGCTATGGACCTTCTCTCTAGAAACATTTATAAAAATCTGTAAACAACTTTAGGAAGCTGATAGACTCTCTGGACCTAACTAGAACTTGTGGTCTTTCTCATTTGCCTTTAAAGCCAGTGTGTCCTAGTTGTTCAGGAACTTGGAACTATAAAATTGATCCAAAGGATATGTCTGATGTGGGTCAGATCTAGAGCCAAAAGGATTGTCCCCAACTCAGCTGAATTCCAGACTATTAGATTCTCTTAGAACTCAAGGATTTTGTTTAGTTTTGAAATTTAATGATGTAGGCTAAAAGAAAGTCATCTGCAGTTGTCTTGAAATTGACTAAGTTCCCTGAGGTCAATGAAATGCCATCCTTCATTCATTTGTTCAGCAAAAGTGTTCTGAGTTTCCACTATATGCCAGGTTTTATGCTGCTCTCTGAAGGGACAACAATGACTAAAATACAGTCTGTCTCTACTGTCAAGGACTGTAGTTTCATGTGAAAACTTTTTTTTTTGACATTAAAAACAGAAGTAAATGTTATGATGGGGTGTGCACAGGAATGCTATAGAAACACAGCCCAAGCCAGCCACAGGGAGTGAAGAAAGCTTTTTCTAAGGAGGCAATATATAAATTGCATTCTGAGAGGCCTTCTGAACCTCCACTATAATTGTGAAGCTAGCAGTTTAGCATAAAATGTTTGCTGAATGAATATTGAAAGAAGGGAAGAGACTTCACTTGTCAATTTTTAAAATGTTCTGGCCAGGTGCGGTGGCTCACACCTGTAATCCTAGCACTCTGGGAGGCCGAGGCAGGAGGATTGCTCAAGGCCAGGACTTCAAAACCAGCCTGAGCAAGAGTGAGACCCTGTCTCTACTATAAATAGAAAGAAATTAATTGGCTAACTAATATATATAGAAAAAATGAGCCGGGCATGGTGGTGCATGCCTGTAGTCCCAGCTATTTGGGAGGCTGAGGCAGGAGGATTGCTTGAGCCCAGGAGTTTGAGGTTGCTGTGAGCTAGGCTGACGCCACGGCACTCACTCTAGCCTGGGCAACAAAGCAAGACTCTGTCTCAAAAAAATAAAATAAAATAAAATGTTCTCCTAATTTTGTCAAGGTGGAAAGCAAGGCATACACTGGAAAACAAATTTGAAAAGATTGTTTAAATTGTGGATAGATCTGGGAACAGAATCTCACTCTCTGACTCCTAGTATAAGTGTGTTTTATTTAACTGCCTTAATCCACTTCACTTGGTGATACAGTCTGGGAAAGAAAGTATTTGCAAGAAATAATGGTTTCCCTTTTATATTATTGCTTCTAAAATTAGAGATTATATAAAATTGAATTGAAAAATGCCTTGAACTCTCAAAGAGAAAGGTAGCATAGCATATCAATCTGAGTAATACTAAAAAATAGAGAATATTAAAAATGGATACGATGAAACAAATTTTAGGTTTTATAGGTTTAGCAATGATTATTTTCTGGTATTCATGGTAACTATGACCTATGTGATGTAACCATTTAAATTACAATAAAAAACTCATCAATTATTCAATCATGTATCAATTACTCAAGTTTCTAGAAGTAAAAAGCATCAAAGAGTATGTATTTTGATGGTTTGAAAAACACACTGCTAAATTCATGATCACTTACTGATCTAATTCCAGGTAAATTTAAGAGCGATCCAAGGACTGGCACTCTTCTAATAAAGCCAACAACCACAGGAAAGAAGCCCCTGGGAGAGGGAAAAAACAAAGTTCTTAAAATTTACACATTTTCCATTACAAAAATCAATCGCTAACCAAGTAAAAAGAAAGGATCCCATTAAAATTCTGAATGTTTTAGACTTCAAACTTAGAATTATGAATAACTACAAACATAATTTAAAATTTTGTGATTGTTGGTAAAAATGTGAGAAGCACGTACTAAGGCCTAGCTACATCATATGCTCAGATTATGAGTTATCTCAGTTCAGCTGCTGAAGATTTCTTCAACTACAGGTAAGTTGCACGGGGTGAAACTGATCAAAAGAAAGGGACTGTCCAGACCACATGTATAGAACTGTGAACATAATAATACTATCATTTATTGAATAAATACCAAGTGTCAACACACTTAGTTAACATGGAGAAACTATCTGATAGACGGTAATCCTCACAGTATGTCTCATTTTTTGGTAGAAACATAAGTCTACAGAAGTTACACAGATTCTAACCATTTTAAAATCAACTGTGGATCAGTTAAGCCACCTCACTAGAGGAAGAGAAGGAAACAGTTTATATAAAAATGCATAGGCCCAGCGCGGTGGCTCACGCGTAATCCTAGCACTCTGGGAAGACTAGGCGGGCGGATTGCTGGAGGTCAGGAGTTCGAAACCAGCCTGAGGAAGAGTGAGACCCCGTCTCTACTATAAATAGAAAGAAATTAATTGGCCAACTAATATGTATAGAAAAAATTAGCCGGGCATGGTGGCGCATGCCTGTAGTCCCAGCTACTCGGGAGGCTGAGGCAGAAGGATCGCTTGAGCCCAGGACTTTGAGGTTGCTGTGAGCTAGGCTGACGCCATGGCACTCACTCTAGCCTGGGCAACAAAGCGAGACTCTGTCTCAAAAAAATAATAATAATAAAATAAAAATAAAAATGCATAGGAAATAAACCTTTTCTGGGTCTTAAAATTAGGCACGGTAATATAATAAAATATATATTTGTTCTTGGACCCCATTTTCTGGCATAGGACTCAAAAAATCCTTAAGACTCTCCATAAGGCGATGTCTTTTTGTAAGCTAATGAGTTGACTGGTGGCTGGCAGCCTAGGAAGCCTCACAATGGGGGCTGGTTACCAGAAAGACCAAGGCAGGATTAGAGGGTTGGGAGTTTCAGCTCCACCCTCAACATTCCAGGGAGGCAAGATGGGCTGAAGGTGGAGCTGATCACCAATGGCCAATGATTTAATCAATCGCATCTATGTAATGAAGCCTCCATAAAAACCCCAAAAGACAGATTGGTGAGCGTCCAGCTAGCTAGACGTGTGAAGGTTCCTGGGGGTAGCTCACCCTGGAAGGAATGGAAGCTCAATCTTCCCTCACATCTTGCTTCATGTATCTCTTTATCTGTACGCTTTGTAATATCCTTTATAACAAACCGGTAAATGTAAGAAAGTGCTTCCCTGAGTTCTGGGAGCTGCTCTAGTAAATTAACTGAACCCAAGGAGGATGTCGTGGGAACCCCAATTTATAGCTGCTCGGTCAGAAACACCGGTAAAACCACCTGGAGCTTGAGATTGACATCAGAGGGGTAGTCTTGTGGGACTGAGCCCTCAACCTGTGTGATCTAGTGCTATCTCCATGCAGAGCCGTATCAGAATTGAATTGGAGGACACCCAGCTGGTGTCAGCTGCAGAATTGATTGCTTGTTTTGTGAAGGAAAAACCCCCACTCATTTGGTCACAGAAGTCTACTGTACTGATTATGGTGTGAGAGCAGAGGAAAAACAGTTTATGTTTTCTCCACACAGAGGCATATAGGAATGAAAACACTAAAATGAATAGAATTTCTATTATCAATCTGCAGAAGTCAAAATATATGGACTAAAGGAAGAGTTAAATAGAAAGCAGGATTTTTTAAAATACAGAAATAGTTCTTATGTTGACGGTATATGTATACATTTCCAAGACAATCGCAATTGTTGGTATTTAAAAAAATATAACAGTATGCAATTTCAAATGCTATTATTTAGAATTATAAGCATCTAGAAAAACAATGCCAAAGACTATTGGCACTATATCTTATACTAAGAATATCTTAGAACATAACAAAACCGGGTATTTTAAACTTCTCTAAACTGTGAAGCCAATGTATTATTTCAACTTTATCAATGATGCTAAGACTCCCCATCTTTATTCATCTCATAGGATCAGCTTTGGCTTTTAACCTTCATTGCTAAGATCCCTACATAATTGAGAAAGCCAATAGATTCTCTTAGTCCTTAAATTGCTTGAGTTTTCTGATGCAAGATACACCTGCTGTGATAAACTCCTCTTCCTTACTCTCTTCTCTCTTAGCCACTAAGATCCTTACTCCTAGTTCCTCTCCTACACCATCCCCTAGTCTCTTCTTTCTCCACCTACCCTAAAATGTCAGGAGTGTTCCAAGATTCCAATTAAGCAGATCTCTATATTCTGTACTGTATCAGCAGCCTCTTGACTGGCTTCCCTGCCTTCAGTTTTTCTTTTTACTATACACTTTATTCTGATCAGACCAATTTCCTAAAACATCTACCTGGTTATATCACTCCTGGCTTAAAAATCTTTGTGGCACCCCCTTCCTCGAATACTGCTCCCTAGCAGAGATTTGACTACAGGATAAAATATGCTTTTCCTAACAAGTCATCAAAGGAAGTTTGCAACCTGGCTCCAAACTTCCTTTTCATTCTCATCACCAACCATTTCCTTCCATTTACCGTGTGTTACTGTTCTATGGGACTCTTTCATTCTTTCCAGAATAAGCTGTATACTTTCAGGACACTGTCTATTCCTACTGTCTGGTTAACAGTCCTTCTCCTCCTCATTTATAGGATGAATTCTTACCCACTCTTCAAGGCCCAGTTTATCAGTAACTTCTTATCTTTCCCTGGATTTATTAATTCCTTCTGTAATTACATTCCTATAATATTTTGCATAATGCTATAATAGCATTATGAATATATCCTACTGATATCTTTACAGTCTATTTCCCATGTTAGAAAAGAGAGATTCCCTAAAGCAGATTTGATACTTAATTCATTTTATGTCTCCTGTGGGTAACACAGTGACTGGTAGGTATTAATATAACACAAAGGATATGCATTTCTTGAATAAATAATTAAGAGCAACCTTTTCTCATATGCATACTATTATATGTTTACTTGCTAACTGGCATTTGCAAAATATTAACTGATCAATTTTTCCCATAGTGTATTTGATACAGCATTTTCCAATATTTATCTGCACTAAACAAATTGCCATCAATTGGCAATAACTGTGAAGTATAAGGTTCTACACACTAAAATGCTGGATTTATTGATCACTGCTTAACTGATGAAAATATTAAACATAAAGATAATGCCTTAAAATGCCAATAAAACGAATTTTATTGCTTTAACAATACAAGATAGTTTATACTATTACCTAGGTAAACATTTACATTTGATAAACACTTTTATAATTGATTGATCCAAAACTGTAATAAAAGATTCAACCTAAACAAAATTCTTTTTAAGGAAATGATCATCTTCTTACACTGATGCAAAATCTCGGTTTTCCATAATAATTATCTGACATGATGGCTTACTTAAATAGAAAATGATTGCCTTACCTGAATAAGAGAAAGAATCCATAAATTTCGAAGATCATGCCTATCAAAGGCCAGCCAATAAGGACTACAAATACACCACCCAGAAAAAATCCTGTAGCTTTCATTTTATGTTTTTGAAAGAAGAATCTGAATGTTCTTTCTAAACCAATTACAAAAGCCAAGCCAGCCACAAATAAAACCTAGAAGAGAAAGAAAATGCAAAACAGAAAAAGCAGTTAAACACACTGCATAAATTTGAAAAGTTAGGTCAAAGCTAAATATAATAAAAAGAAAAACGTTTGTTTGGCTTTTAATGTGGGCAATTGGTCAGAGAAAACTGCAATGCATAACCAAGAAGCAAAACCAAGGAGTGGGTTAAGCATGTTAAAGCTGTAGTTGTATTCCACTTGTCTCATTCCTCTTCTATCTTGATTAAATGGAGAAAAAGAGAAACGAAAAAAGATTAGACGTTACCAAGGGGCATCTGCATTTGCAGCAGTTTTCCTAGTTCTAGCTGGATGAGGATGGTTTAGTAAAGCTGATGAGTTGGCAAGGCATAAAGAGGAAAGCTGCCCATAAATGTCACCCAGAGGTATTCCCACCTGGTTCTGAAATATTCATTATAGGCTATAGGAGTTTCTATGGATGGGAGAAATACTGACATAGCTTAGTTTTTAGTAGAAGAAACAATGCAAAGTCAGAAAGAAGTTTCCAGTTCTGTTAATTCCAGGATATCTGGTGGTAGCAGAAATAAAATTACAACCATGTGTTCAAATATACATATATATTGAATGTTTTCTGACCATGGACAAGTAATGGTGATCTATTAAAAGCTTGCTTTTTCCTGTGTTTTATTTCCAAATACTTGTCCTCCCCCATTTACTTTCTTTAGTGAAAAATATTTCACTTAATATATATTAAGCCTAAAGGTTAAGTTTCATATTTTGGGACACCAATGCTGTTTATATTATCCTTTATTAAAACATCAATTTTGTGTAATTTTGCTATCCTTTATCTTTTCCTATTTCCAGTGAAAAGTCTAATGGTATATATGCTTCAAAAGATATTTAATCATTTTTCAGTGACTTATTGTCTTCTTAGAATGGTTATTTTTTATTTCTAGAACTCTTACATAACCTTACACACGGATAGCATAGTACACATTCCAAACAAACAATACACACCCCATTCTATGTAAGTCAGCCACTAAAATAGAGATACATATTTTTAAAAGGTTTTTAGAAATCTGTTTATGTTATACAGCTGAATCAAACGTGAAGTCTCAGATGTTTAAAGTCAAAATATTTTAACAAATTTCCCCAAACATGGGACTATTAAGTCATTTATTTTGAATTCCTATTTAGAAGTTGTCTTCATTAATCTGTTATAAATCACATAACAAACACTTAATAGAGCAGTTATGGAATTAGAAAACCTCATTAAGTGTTTACCTTTTATGTAAAAAGAAAACTGACAGGTTTCATTCCTGATGGAAATAGAGGATGTAATAGAAATTACATTATGAGTAATAGTGAATTATTTTTCCCAAATTTAATAGCAGGTAATAATTCATTTGTAGTTAAAATTTCCTATGAATTTAGTTAAAATATATATTCAAAAACTCACATTTCCAATAGCCAGTAGTGCTTTGTCAAAAAAGAGAATCATTCCAAAGAACAGGAAAAACACTCCAAATCCTGTTAATCCCATTCCAATTTCTGCAATATAAGTTATATGGTTAAGGGTAGAGAAAAATTAAAGTCACATTAACATCCCTGTAAATTAGGTGAAAAAATATTCCCACTTTTTCTTTTGGTTGATATAAGAAATAGGTACACAACATTGCAGGTTACCTTCATAATGACACTCATTAAGATCTATAACAAATTTAATTAACATCAGCATGTTACTTCAAAATTTAAAACATGAATGGAAATTTCTAACCCTTAAATATGAGATAGTATTTCTCAAACATAGCCATAATAGAAAAAGATAAATCAGGATTCTAAACCGTTGGTTATATATTTTTTTCCCCTCCCAAGAACCTCTCTGGCATCAGACTTAAATATATACGTTCCCTTTAATTATTTATCTCCTTTCATATTCTATGATTATTACTTATATGTACAATATCTGTAGTTCCTTCTTACCCTTATTAAAATTAATTCCTTTTTTATTCCATTAGAAATGTTATGGTAGGTCAGCACAATATACTTCATCCAATTATATACTATTTGTTACAATGGCAACAAGAAATATTTTGTGAATCATGGTTAACAGTTTTCTCAAAAGTTAATTTTCAGAAGGTCAGGCATCACTTTTAACTTCTTGTTGGCTTATTATAGATTTATCATCTAAAAATTTATCTGAACTATGAATCCATTCACATATTTAGTCTAGAGTCCTAAAATCACCTCTCCAAAGTTTCAAAGAATACTGTTTTACCTAATATAAATATTCTAGGCTTTCCTTCTTTCATTTGAAAACAAAGAATTGTTGATCAACTATTATATTAGATGTGAGGAAGTGTTCTAGGTAACAAATACACAGCGGTGGACAAAGTGCAAGCTTTAAAGTCTATATATAAAGTCTGTATATAAAATTAATAATTTTACTGACCTTACATTCTCTACATCTTATCTTTATTTAGGATGAAAAGTCTTAACTAATGTGACAGATGTACTCTTCTGTTAATGCTACAAAGCACAATCTACTAAATCACCTCTTTGATCATTTTAGTTTTGTTTTTAGGAAGTAGCCACCAATCCTTATTTGATTCAGAACCACTATCTGCATATGGATAATGAGTCAGAGCAGAAGCCATCGCATTTTCGGAAACACAGTTTTAAATACACTATTAGAGATTTCTGATCTGCTACTTAACTTGTTTTGCCTCAGTTCCAGAAAGCTAAAACCTAGGTCACAGCTACTTTAAAAAAAAAAATCTTAAGTCATATAAAATGTTCTGATGACTTGAAAATTTGTGTCAGCTTTAGCTTTTTCTACATCCCGCAGCAAATCAATTTCCTGGCAACTACTGCCTTCCATTCTAGCCACTTTTTTCTCTCAGAGACAGTCTGAAAGAATTTAGGTACCTGTCTATAAATATGCCAATTTAAGGGTATTCCACAGACACACATTCTTACGAAAATTTGAGGCTGATATTTTCATGCTTAAATGCTCTAGAGATTTATCAAAGTAACTGTTTAGGTAACAGAAATAATTCCTAGGGGCAAATATGGACAAAAGGGCAAGTAAAATTCCATGAAAAAACTATTTAGTAGTCAAGATATAATCATTTGCAGCTTTTAGTTGACTATGACTAATTTCCTCCTTTTCACAAATTGATTACATAAAAATTTTGAGATGTTTGTTCATTAGGAAATTATACAGCAATACATCTACTGTGCATTGAGAATTTACCATGAATTAGGCCTTATGAGGCGCTTCACGTACCTTATATAACTTAATACTCCCAATACTACTGGAATGTAGATATAATTACATCATTTTAAGGATGGAGGAAATTCAAGGTTAGAGAGTTGACTTCAGTTGCCTAAAGTCATACTTCTAGTTAAGCATTTGCACTTTGGTTTTGAGTCCAAAGCCCATATACTTAACCATTATGCTGTATTTCTTCTCACAGAATCTTTTTTTCAGGTTAAATATGTTTGGTTAAATGAAACCCAAGGGCTTTGGAGTATACTTAACTTATGGGGGAAGTGTCTTTTAGGTGATTCAAGTTTAATATTAGTTATCTAACATAACTAAGTAGAAGCCAGTAGAGCTATTAAAAATTGACTGTAGTGAAAAAGGATGATGTCTGAGTATGGTTTACCATTTAATGAAGTGTTTATAAAAATATCTTGTAATTCCTTTAACAACATTAGCAGGTAAGAAGTAGCACTGGCCTCATGTTTCATATGGGTAACTGAGGACCCAGAGAGATTAAGTAATTTGCCCTTTATCAAAGAATCAGCAAAAGCGAGCATGTGGTTGTGGTGGTGGTGTAGAATCAGAAGTCAATCATACTTCTAACTCCATAGTCAAGGGACCTACAGCTACAACATGGCAACCGAAACATTCCTGCTACTTTATACAATATAGTCCACAGGAACAGTTACCTGTAACATCTTTGCCAGACCTGGCACTGGCATGAAATTGACAATTCTTCCCCCCAGAATTATACCCAGTAAAATAAATTTATCTTCCTCTCACATAGTACCAAACTTTCATTCTTCCTGCCCACAAGTTAAAAAGTAAATCTGATAAAAAGCAATCTAATATAACTAATCTACCTAACATAAAAAGCATGTTATGGAAATTTTATAGGGAAAGACAAGCATAATCCGGTGGCAAACACTGTTAGCATTTTGGTATCTTATTCACGATTTTTTAAAAGCAGCATTGTCTTTTATTTTCCCTTTAAAAATCAGAAGTTGGCCGGGCGCGGTGGCTCACGCCTGTAATCCTAGCACTTTGGGAGGCCGAGGCGGGCGGATCGCTCAAGGTCAGGAGTTCAAAACCAGCCTGAGCGAGACCCCATCTCTACCAAAAATAGAAAGAAATTAATTGACCAACTAAAAATATATATATACAAAAAATTAGCCGGGCATGGTGGCGCATGCCTGTAGTCCCAGCTACTCGGGAGGCTGAGGCAGTAGGATCGCTGAGCCCAGGAGATTGAGGTTGCTGTGAGCCAGGCTGATGCCACGGCACTCACTCTAGCCTGGGCAACAAAGTGAGACTGTCTCAAAAAAAAAAAAAAAAAAAAAATCAGAAGTGATACAAAAAAGAAATCAGTTTAGTATCAACTGTATTGAATAACTCAATTGAATAGCACAGTAATTTAGTCAATGTGACGAAATGAAGATTTAGAGGCAGCATGGGAACTGCCTCTCCCCCATCCCTCTGAATAAATCTTGCTTTTTGTTTGTTTGTTTCTGTGGGGTGGTGCGAGTGCTATTACAGAATCCCTTAAAACAATCAGGAATTGCCATTTACACTACTCTGATCAGTGCTTGGTCACCCTCTTCTAGAATCAAAATCCCAGAATAATCCTGGCAAATAACTCGAATGATGGCCAATCTCTGTAGTTAAACACACACACACACACACACACACACACACACACACACACACACACACACCCTCGAAATCCAAAAAGCTTTTGGCTCACTAATCATTTTATGTTTCAATCTACTGCCTCACCTAAAACATCTGGCAAGTGAACAGCAAAGTGTGAAATTTTATCTTCCTCTCCAATTTAGTGAAGTGAGAACACTTCCTATTCTGCCCATAGTCCAACACCACCCTCCTGCTCTGGTTTTTGGAAGGATGTAAATTAAGCACTCATCACTATAATAAGTCTTCAATAGAAGAGAATCTCTATACAAAGGATAATTTTTTTTATATATATTTAATGTCACAGACACAGATTATTCTAAGGTCTCAAATAAAGTTTATATCAAGTATTCTTAGATGCCAGTAGGGTATAGTGATAAGAACAGAGGTTTCTGAGTCAGTAAACCTGGGATCCATGCTTTGTTTCTGTCACTTTTCTTATGACCATGTACTGCATTTCTTTTGTGCCTCACTTAATTTATAAAAGGGGTGTTCCTCTCTACCTTACAGGACTCTTATAAGAATGATGCATAATGACTTACATAAAAGCACATGGTCAAGGGAAAGAAATATCTTTACACAATTGCTCGTAATTACAATTACAGTAGATCTCCTCCCTCTCCAAAAACATTACTCTTGTATTTTATTTCTTCTGATTAGAACAGGTGAGACCAATGGACCAAAATGGTCAATCCTCCTGGGCCAGAGCAGGTGGCCCCAAGGTGCAGACCCTGTGCAACCTCAGGAGGGAAGACAGCCTGACTGGGGTGGCAGTATGTGTAGGAGACCTTAGAAGCTCTGTGAAGTTCAAGTCTGCCACCACTTGAATCTAAACACTAAGATTCCACGTTAAAATAGGGCATTTAAAATTAAGTTCTACTTTCAATCCACTGCTTAATTCCTCAAAGCTTGAAAATCTGAGTCATTTAGCTGGAATAAGAAATGAAGGCATGGCAGATAAGGCAAAATGAGACAAAAAGAGAATATCACCATCATCAAAAGAAAGCACAGAGCTTGGGCAGATATGTAAATTATAAAACGACTAAGATTGACAAGAAGTGGCAGAAAAGTGGAAATGTTATATCGAAAGAAAAGGAAACAGATAGCAATGCTAACCATAAGAGATGAGATAGGCCTGGAGAACTCTGTGGCAGGCAGAAAGGGATGCTAAAACAATAAAACATGCCACAAAGCACAATATACAATACTAAAGAAAGAAATCCTTTAACCGAACACAAGTGGCTTTTTACTACTGTTGAAACTTTAGCTGGTAGATACGTGAAGTCGTTTCAAGAGATTTTTTTTTTTTTAAGGCTGCTTTCAGTAGTGGCAAAACGCGAATATTCAAAGTGCTGTATTTAATTGTAAGCACATTTCCAAAAGGAGCGTGCAGTAGGTGACATTTAAAACACCGCCTACCAAACAACCAAAGAGCCATTGGCTTGTAGAAGACCCCTAGTCTGTCACGTGCAGAAATGACCCCGAGTGGGCCGCGAGCACCGCGCAAACTTTCTCTTGTGGCAGTCCCCCAGAACAAAGCGCCCAACTCACTGTGGGCGAGGAGGGCAGCGCGACCCTGGCACGAAACAGAGGCTCAGCTCAAGCTTCCCCCTCCCCAGCTCGGGCGTCCCACCCAGCCGCACTGACTCTCCTCCCCGGCCAGGTCTGCCGCCGCAAATCTAGCTCCAGCCCCCAGAAGGCAGCCCTCCGGGTCCCAGCAGTCCTAGCTCCGTCTGGCAGGCCGCCGCCCCCATCGCGGAGCTTCATTCATTGACCCTGGAGGAGGGACCGGCGGGAGAGACCCAGCCCGAGCGAGGCGTGCGCGGGACCCGAGGCGGGGGGCCCGGGGCAGCTGCTTACTCTGGGTGTCCGTTAAGGAGATCATGGCTGCAGCGGTGAGGGCAGTGATGGCAGCACCTCAGAACGCCCAGGGTGGGAAGCTGAGTCGTGAGAAAAGAGACTGGGTAGAGCCCAGGCAAGAGCCGCCACGTCTTCCGGAAACACGCAGCCGCCCCAGCCCCGCTTCAAGACCTCTTTCTATTGGCTAAACCCGCTCCCAATCTCAACCAATAACCGGTGGTTTTGTTCGATGACGCGCAAGGCGGCCACACCCCTCGACCAATGGGAGAAGGTTATTATTTGCCATTGGTTGAACGGACCGACCCGGAAGGGTGGGTGCTCCCAGCTGGGTGGCGGGAAGATTTTATTGGAGAGCGACGGATGGAGGTTCGTAGCGGTGCAGAGGCCAGGTGCTTTGGGGCTGGAGACCCGCGAGTGGGAGTGGGCTCTTTCCACCCGGTGGGGAGAGGTGCTGGGGTAACGCCTCTTACACCTTTGAAGGACCAAGGGTATGCGCTCCTTCTTTGCTCTTTCGCTTTTCTGCCTGAGGGCGAGGCCGTCTATCGCAGATCACTTCCTTCCTCCGACACTTTGGCTGGGAAAAAAACGAGGGCGTTAATCACCGCTCTGCAGTCTTGAAGCTCCAGCTTTTAGGGGTCTGTCCGTCTGCCGACCCGTCTCTTTTGCTCTCTCCAGCCTTTTCTGCGCGGGAGGCTTGGCCACCAAAGCCTGTTTATTAGCAGCCGCCGTTTATTGAGAAATACCACTGGCGATGCTTTTTCCATCCCTCGCCTCACAGTAGCGTAATGGAGGGTGTTATTAAGTTATTGTGGCTTCTCAATGCAGGTAGCAGGGAGAGGAGTGATGTGTGTCTGATTTAGCCCGTGTTACCTCAGTAGCGTTTTTCTCCAACATCAATGACTGGCTGTCACCCTGTGATTTTTTTTTTTTTCCCTGTGGATGCTTAGCTTATACTTCTGAGTGACAGATCTGCAACAGCTCAATTTTCTTGATACATTTTATGTTGAAATATCTTTTGCTGTTAAATTACATCCTGTAGGAAAGGAGCAGCCTTTTAACGGTGTAATCAAAGGAGTCATTTAAAATAGTGGGGGAGAATTTGATATAGCTTATATTCTTTCATAAGGGTAGGTGACTGCTACTTTCAGTCTCAGCAAACCGGAGCCTGAAGTATATCCAAGGGACTTTGTCAAGCTGTATGGATACAAATGTGAAGAGACTCAACTTTTGCCCTGCTGGAGGACCTTACAGTCTATGGAAATAATACTATTATACATTTCCACGGCGTGGTGAAGGGATGTTTATATAGATAAGGAATTAGAAGTCCTTGGTTTAGTCCCCTACTTATCCATATTTTCATAGTATAGCTATTCCACACTCTTTAGCAAGGCAAAAAAGACTCAGGCTATCTTTCCAGCCTCGTGGTATCTTCAGAATTCCATGTAAGAAGGGCATGAGGTCAGCAGTCCAAGTAAGGTAGGGTGGTGCTGAAGCTATCTTTGGAGAGCATTCTAACTTAGTTTTAGAAAATGTTGTTTGTCCATTTTAGAGAGTTGGAGGAGGTGTTTATAAGATTATGGGGAATTTAAATTTCCTACTCTCAAGCTTCATTTTCCACTTGCCCATATGCATGTTTAGGTTTTAGTCATGCATAGGTACTTCGAGTTCCTTAATACAAACTGTTTTCCCTGCCCCCATTTCCAACCTTTCCATGTTCTCTCCTTCTGAAATCTAAACCCTTCTATAGAATTCCAGTCTCTTTTAAGATTGAGTTTAAATTGTAATTCTTTGAAGCAAGTGCTCAATAAAATGTTAGATGATTAATTTGATTATTATATGTTGATGTATTTTGCTTAATCTGGGACATTTGAAGCTATCCAACTTATTATTTGTAAGATTGGTTCTATCATCCCAGTTTTATAGGTTAGGGAAAGAGGCTTAGAGGAACAGGGTGTGTAACTTTGCTAATTTAACAATTTAGTCACCTAGTAATTTAATGGTAAAACTATTAAATCTTTGCTCTTTTTTGCTACATCATTTTGTATCTGTTGGATGTTTGCTAAGTGTTATTGATATTGTAGCTGTCATGTATATGTTTATGTGACTTTGAACACTCCTCTGAAATCTACAGAGTTTTCTGTAAAAGTCAGTGTGGGAAGAACCATGTAGTCCTTATTCGAAAGGTCACTACGATATATAATTTACTTTCTAACATTTTTCATGCTTAGTAACAGGTTATCATTGATTGAACATTATCAATAGTAATGTTTAAAAAAGTGTTGCCATGGTTGTTCTTTTATTTTTAGAAAGAAACTTGGATCTCCAGTTCAATTTTAGAATGGCATCTGTTTCAGGTTAGTGGAAATGATTGCATTTTGTTGTTCATTCTGTTCTATTTGTAATTCTATGATCTTTGAAAAAAGTGTTTGTTTTAAAAATTTTTATTATAGAAACTATTTTTTTCAGTTTCTTTTCTTTTTTTTTTTTTTTTTTACTAGTAACCAAAGTATATTCTATCATCTTTTTATAATGTGGTAAAATATACATAACAAAATTTACCATGTTAACTATTAAGTGATTTACTGGCATTAAATGCATTCACACAATTGTGCAGCCATTACCACATCTCCATAACTTTTTCATCTATCCAAACTAAAATTCCTTACCCATTAATTCATAACTCTCCTTTACTTGCTTTCTCCCAACTCCTGATAGCTATTATTCTTTCTGTCTCTATGAATTTGACTATTTTAGATACTTCATATATCTAAAATATGGAATCAAACAATATTTCCCCTTTGGTGTCTGGCTTATTTCATATGGCATAATGTCATCAAGGTTCATCCATTTTCTAACATTCATCAGAACTTCAATCCTTTTTAAAGCTAATAATATTCCATCATAAGTCTATACCACATTTTGTTTATCCATTTGTCTATTGATAAATATTTGGGGTTTTCCACCTTTTGGCTATTATGAATAATGTTGCTGTGATAATTTGTGTACAAATGTCGGTTTTGAGTATAGCACTGAAATAGGATAGTGAAGTTAATTTTTTGGCCCTGCAAATTGCTTTTGATGGTTTTTACTGACAGGTGTGCAGATATAGAGAATAAAACATTCAGCAGATCAATAGCTGTATGCCAGGTGCTAGGGCATGTGTTTGTTGTGTTCTATCCATGAAATCACATTTTGAACAGCAGCTGCTGTTGAAGCCACAATCTTATCAATTTTACCATAATCCATTCTTAATCTCTAGAATCCATTGTCTTCTGTGTAGTCCACATAGGTAAATTAGGTAGGGATGTGTTAGGAGTCATTACCCCTGCATCTTTCAAGCCCTTGCTGTAGCCAGTAATCTCTGCTGGCTACAGTCCCTCCAAGAATGCAGTAATGCTTTTGGTTTACTGTATTGGTAGGTAAAGGCAGTTTTGCTGTCTTCCACTTGACTTTCCCTACCATAATAGTCCTTACTTATGGACCAGGAGACCAATATGTGGTTTCTGCTACTTGCTAAATTTATCTGTCCTAATTATGTACTCTGGAACTGGGGAAATAACCACATAGTGGGTTAGAGGACCTACTGAGCCAAGTGTATGTAGGGCCCAAACCAAAACTTCATTAATTACCTGACTTAAGTTCAGTTTATACTGTGAGTGATGGATCACTGTGGAATTTTGGTTCTCCCAAGAATTAGCATCAGTTCAGAGCTAATGTCCCGTAATTTCCAATGCACAGTTACCCTGTTAAATTTCTCTGGAGAAGACTAGTGGGAAGATTTACTACATATGTTTTTAGCTGTGTAGTAGAGTCCTTACTCAAGGGGCTTGACCTCTACTTTATTCAGGGGACTCTGGTTCTATAAATTGGCTCAATTCTGGAAATTGGTTGAAGGACTGCGACTCAGTTGCGGTGATTCAAATCATACTTAATATTTACAAATCAAGCAATAATACACAAATCAAGTAATCTGTTTCCATTTCAGGAACATCATGATCAACTAGCTAACTGCCAAATTGGTAACTACATCCACCTTGTTGTAGGTCATGATTGAATTGCCACCATTTAGCCCCCATACCTTGGAATCCATCATTCTCATTGAATTGTAGTCTAGTTTGAAGGTGGTATTTCCCACTGTCATTCCTTGCTACCAGGAAGAGTCACCCCAGAGCTCTTCAGGGATGTTAGGACTCCCCTCATGACTGTGTTTGTCACAGTCTTGGTGAAGGGAGTGTCCTCCTAGAGGACAGCAAGGGATTGGATGATCAATCCACCTGATGTTCCACTCCAGCACTCCCATCTTCCTAAGCCTCTGGATACCTTCCTTTAGAGTATACCCCAGGAGTTCTAGCACTTCACCTTCATTGGAATCTACACCTGTGTCATTCCATCCCAATTTTCTGACGTGCATCTTTGCGGCCAGGTTTCAGGCAACCAACCAAGCAAATTCTTAGAGCCATTTCTGGCTGCTATGTCTAGTACATTAAATCCAGAATTTCTTAGTGAGCTGATATCAACAAATGTACCTTAATTCAATATATTCTGTCTACCTTGATTTATTACCCTTAGGATCTATTCCCACATGTATTCCCTAGTTTCTGTTTATATATATATTGGCAGATGCTATTCTTTTGATGTGTATCATGTCTTCTCACAGGTCACGCTTTTGTACTTCATCCTCTAGGGCTTCTTGGATTTGGAAGCACTGAAAGGGTGGCAGGAGCAGAGTTTTAGGATTAGCAATCTCTAAATGGCAACAAGGACCCTTATAGGTATTTCATGCAGGAGGAGATTATCTTAGAAAGGGGATACAGGTTAAAAAATTCTTGGCAGTATTTTGTAGTTCGAGGTTCCTTGCTTCATTGGAATCTATTCTTATGTTCCCATCCTAATTTCAGTGCTTCACTCCTTCACTATCAGTGCTCTATCTTTAGCATTAGAATCCCTGCAAGGTTGAGAATTCAGTTTGCACTGTAATTCAGCCACCTGCAGTATTTAGACTTAGGCTTGGTTTTCAGAAATATCAGCCTTGTAGCTATAGGAGATAAGGTTTTTTTAGAACAACCCTAGAAAGTTTGAGGTCCCTTAATGCAGATCCTGCATTTCTCCCCCACAAGTTTTCTGCATACTCAGAGGCCATTATTCTCATCATTCTCACTGAAATGTTTTGTAACAGCAAACTTTTAGCCACCCACAGCCTTGCTTTCTCTAATTACTTATTTACTGTGTCTGTGAGTTATAATTTGAATAACTTTTTCTAATTGCACTGCATGCCATGAAATAACTATGTCCCCTCTACCTGTGGAAGCAGGGTTATTAATGCCTTTGAACTTAATCAGATCAGAGAACCAATTCCAAAGTGGCCTAGCAATTCAGAGAACCCATTAAATTTCTGTTCCTCTGGATCAGAATTCTGTATTGGTTAGGGTTCAATCAGACAAGCAGAACCATTATGAGTACGATAAGAGATTTATTATAGGCATTAGTCCTTATGTGATCATGGGAGTTGGCTAAGCAGCTGTCCCTGCCTGCGTCAGCTTCTGGTCCTGAAGTCAACAGTGCCAGTAGGAAGGAAGGAAGATGAGTGTGAAGTATGGGAAGATAAGGATGAGCTGGGACCTGCGAGGACAAGCTGGAGCTCACAAGGACAAAGTAGAACCCATCTGTCTCTCACTGAGACTTGTGTTAGTGTCTTATCACGCCAGGGCTCTGACTTCCAGGATGCTGGTGCCCTGCCAAAGAGCTGGTGCACTCGTCACAGAAAGTTGCTCCCAAACATGACCAGGGAGTCAGAGAAGCCAAAGCAGCTGTGGGCCAAGTTGCTGCCCCAGGAGGTTTAGCAGGAGCTGGAGGAACTGGCTTCTGCCCCACACCAACAAAGTGAACTAGCAGATCCCTGATGATGTGAGTGAGCTGCAGAAACACTTGACCCCACACCAATAATTTCTTTCTTTTTGAGACAGAGTCTCACTCTGTTGCCCGGGCTAGAGTGCCATGGCATCAGCCTAGCTCACAGCAACCTCAGACTCCTGGGCTCAAGCGATCCTTCTGTCTCAGTCCCTCCTGTAGCTGGGACTACAGGCATGCGCCACCATGCCCGGCTAATTTTTCTATATATTTTTAGTTGTCCAGCTAATTTCTTTCTATTTTTTTTTTTTAGTCAAGACAGGGTCTCGCTCTTGCTCAGGCTGGTCTCGAACTCCTGACCTCAAGCGATCCACCCGCTTCAGCCTCCCAGAGTGCTAGGATTACAGGCCTGAGCCGCCACGCCCGGCCTACACCAACAATTTCAATGCTGCTGTTTTATTTCCACCTTTCAAATCTCATGCAGAGTTCAATTGTGGGCAAACCTAACCCAGAATCATGCAAGGAAGGGAATTCTGGCAGTTGGTACAATAAAAAGCCACCACAACATCCTGTTTTAAGTCATAACCAGATTTTACCTCATGAAGAGGCATTAAACCTATACACAGATATATTAGAAAGTACCAAGGACGTATTTAAAATTTTTCTAGCTTCCACCTATGTGGTGTCAAAAAAAATCTCACTTGGACTTTAATACTTGGATGGATTAGAATTATACATTGAGGGCCGGGCACGTGGCTCACGCCTGTAATCCTAGCACTCTGGGAGGCCGACGCGGGCAGATTGCTCGAGGTCAGGAGTTTGAAACCAGCCTGAGCAAGAGTGAGACCCCGTCTTTACTATAAATAGAAAGAAATTAATTGGTCAACTAATATATATATATAAAAATTAGCCGGGCATGGTGGCGCATGCTTGTAGTCCCAGCTACTTGGGAGGCTGAGGCAGGAGGATTGCTTGAGCCCAGGAGTATGAGATTGCTGTGATCTAGGCTGACGCCACAGCATTCACTCTAGCCTGGGCAACAAAGCGAGACTCTGTCTCAAAAAAAAAAAAAAAAAAAAAGAATTATGCATTGAGGCTTCTTTATAAATTAGTTACAGTGGAGCTGTAATGCCAGTTCCAATAGTATGCTTGATTTTCTTTTTACTTGTTGCATCATCTTGTTTGTAATTACCAACTCTTATATCATCATATGTGCCCACATATCAATGTTTCATGAAGTAATGGCTAAGTAATTAGGGGATTAGCTTCTTTTTGCTTCAAAGCCTGGTAACTTTACATAAATGACTTAGGAGATTGTTGGACAACTTTTCTGAAACATAGGAAAAGTGATAACTATCATTTATTAAATGTGTACCAAGAACTTTTAATTGTTATCTCACTAATTCCTTATAACAATACTTTGAAGGTTAGGCGTTATCTCCATTTTATAGATGGGGAAGTTGAGGTGCAGGTAAGTATCTTGCCCGAGATCACTCAGCAGGTAAGAGGAGGACCTAAGATTTAACCCAGGTCTGTGTGACTCCAAAACATATGCTCTTAGCCACTCTGCTATACTACTTTAAGTTTGTCTGTAATTTAGATGGTGAGAAACATCCAAAAATCAATCAGGAAACCTAAAATTGTAATTAACTCTAGTTATTGTATCTCCCCGTACACCATAGCTCTAACTGAGGAACTGGATTCTGTAAACAACGAGCTACATGCAGTAGAGATCCAAATTCAAGAACTTCAGGAAAGGCAACAAGAGCTTATTCAGAAAAGAACAGTCCTGACAAAGAAAATCCAGCAGTGTTTCGAGGGTTCTGATGCGGGGGCAAGTGACAACTGTGATTCTTCACCTGCTGCTTGGAATAAAGAAGGTTTGCCCTTTTTATTTTCTTTGCTAGTTTTGTTTCTTCTTGTTTTTTTAAAACCAGAGTGAAATGATTCCGCATAGGCTAGTGCTTTCTCCAGTGGGCTCAGGGGTGAAACTGGCCATTCCTTCACTGGAATGGGAAACTTGCAGGCAGACCATTCCTTCCTCACATCTGTATGGAGTCTTTTTAGATTACACTTTTATTATTCAGAAGCTTTATTTTTTCCAAATATGGTTCTAGCAACATTGATTAATGCTTGGGAAAGAAGATATTTAACTAAATTTTCTAAGTTTTAACAAAAGAGAAGGAAGGAAAACAATCATTCAAACTTCTAGCCAAAATCTAGTTCATTTTCCTGCCCAAGTGAACAAACCTTTCATGATTCAGATCTTGCTAAGCATCATGTTTATCATTGATTGTAATAGAAGAAATTGTAGTGTTTTTATGGACCTTGTTTTCCAGTGATTAACTTTTAAACAAGATATTTACACCAAAAATTCTAGATTTTACCTTTGTTCATGATATTTGAGTGTTTTTATACTGTGACTTCTCTGATCAACATTCAAGCTGTCTTTCAAATACCTAATCAAAAGCCTTCCTTTTCTGTGTGGGTTAATTCTCTACTGGCAAATGTTGACATTTTTTTCTGATATACCATTTGTTATAATACGTCATTTGTTTTTGCTTTGTTTAGCTTAGCGAGTTAAACTAATCTCACAATTATTATAAGACTTCAATGGTCCATAAGTATTTAAAGTCTTGGTCTGGGCTCACTGGCTTATGCCTAGCTAGGTGCTAGGATTATCCTAGCACTCTGAGTGGCCGAGATAGGAGGATCGCTTGAGGTCAGGAGTTCGAGACCAGCCTCAGGAAGAGTGAGACCCCCGTCTCTACTAAAAAATCGAAAAAATTAGCTGGGCATTGTGGTGAGCACTTGTAGTCCCAGCTACTCAGGAGGATCACTTGAGCCCGGGAGTTTGAGGTTGCTGTTAGCCAGGCTGATGCTACAGCACTCTAGCCTGGGCAACAGAGTGAGACTCTGTCTCAAAAAAGAAAAAAAAAAAATCTTGAAATCTTATACATGTTTGTCCACTTCTTGTCTATTATAAAAGCAGCTATTCAAGTTTGTGTCTCATTTGTAATCCTAATAGTTCTAGTATTTTTAGCCTATTTTTCTTTTTCTAGATTTTCCATGGTCTGGTAAAGTGAAAAATGTTCTGCAAAATGTCTTTAAGCTGCAGAAGTTCAGACTGCTTCAGCTTGAAACTATTAATGCCACAATGGCTGGAAAGGAGGTGTTTCTCGTTATGCCTACAGGTGGTGGAAAGAGCTTATGCTACCAGTTACCAGCTGTGTGTTCAGATGGTATGTATTAACAAAGATTAATGTAAAGTTGCAGAAGTTATTTTTCATAATATATTTATAATTCTTTTAAAAAATGATATCTAACTGTACATGTATGAAAGTCAAGTGTATTTTTGTTTTATTTATTCTTCTTTAATAAGCATTTAAAGCTTCAATTAGAGAGGGAATTTTAAAGACTTATGAGAGTAATCCTTTTATCTGGTTCCTGAAACATAATTAAAAAACATATTGTAGTGAACATTCAGAATTCTCTCTTCTAGCTTTTTTTTTTTTTTTTTTTGAGACAGAGTCTCGCTTGTTGCCCAGGCTAGAGTGAGTGCCATGGCGTTAGCCTAGCTCACAGCAACCTCAAACTCCTGGGCTCAAGCAATCCTTCTGCCTCAGCCTCCCGAGTAGCTGGGACTACAGGCATGCACCACCATGCCTGGCTAATTTATATATATATATATTAGTTGGCCAATTAATTTCTTTCTATTTATAGTAGAGACGGGGTCTTGCTCTTGCTCAGGCTGGTTTTGAACTCCTGACCTCTAGCAATCCGCCCGCCTCAGCCTCCCAGAGTGCTAGGATTACAGGCGTGAGCCACCGCGCCCGGCTCTTCTAGCTTTTTGAAATTATACACTAAATTTTTTGTTAACCATATTCACCCTACAGTGCTACAGAACACTAGAACTAAAAATAAAACAGGGAAAACCCCTCAAAAGATGTAGGAGAAAAAGAGCTACAAAAGGAATCAGTAGACTTGAATTCTAGTCCCAGATCTTTATTAAGTGTCTGCCATGATTATAGGGCTGGGAGATACAGTAGTGAGCAAAGTGGGCACGGGCCTAGTTTTCACAGACTTCATGGTATAGAACAGTGATTTCTCAAACTTCAATGTACACAAAAATCACCCTGGGATCTGATTAACTTGTAGATTCTGATTTAATGTGAGACCCAAGATCTTGCATTTCTGACAAGTTCCCTGGTGATACTGATGCTGCTGCTTGGAGAGTAGCAGGGGTGTAGAGCAGGGATCAGCTAACTTTTCCTTTTTTTCTGAGACAAGGTCTCAGTTGCCTGGGCTGGAAAGCAGTGGCATCATCACAGCTCACAGCAACCTCAAACTCCGGGACTCAAGTGATCCTCCTGCCTCAGCCTCATCAGTAGCTGGGATGACAGGCATGTGCCAGCATGCCTGGCTAATTTTTCTATTTTTTTTGTAGAGATGGAGGTCTCGATGTCGCTCAGACTAGCTAGCAAACTTTTTCTTAAAAAGCTAGATGGTAAATAATACAGACTTGTGGTCCATATGGTCTCTGTGACAATCTCTAAGTTCTTCCCTTGTAGGATGAAAGCAGCCACAGCCAGTATGTAAACAAATGGGTGTGGCTGTGTTCTGTAAAAACTTAATTTACAAAAACAGGCCACCAGCACTTAGTTTGTTGACTCCTGGTCTAGGGAATACAGGTAACTGCAAGCAATTGTAATAAGGGTTTTACAATAAAAGTTTTATTAAATAATAGGAAATTAAGTAACTACAAGATCTGTTCTACGGGCTGTCAGGGAATGCTGTCCTGAGGAAATGACATTTGAGCTAACAGCTATATTGTAAGTAGGCAGAAGGGACAGAGAAGAAGAGTGTTTGTGCAGGGGAGCAGCATGTGTGAGATCCAAAAGCAAGAGACCATTTTTGATATGGTATATTCAGCAACCTGGAGGAGGTCCGCTGTGGCAGTAGACTTGTGGAAAGTGTCTTATTTTAAAAACTTTTCCTTAGATTTGTGGGAAGCCATTGAAGGTTTTTATACAGGCAAGAGACTTGTTTTGTGGGTTAGAAGGATAATCCCAGCAGTTGGAGGAATTCCAGAAATATTTAGAAGATAGTTTGAATGGTAGTTAGTATTGATTGGATGTGGGGGAAGGGAGAAGGAAGAGTTAAGAATGATGGCTGAGTTTTAGGCTTGGACAAATGATGAGATGGTTCACCGAAATAAGGTATGCTGGAGGATGAACTTATTTGGGAATGGAGAGAGAAGGAAGGCGATGAATTCCGTTTGGGGCATCCAGGTGGAATTGTCCTGTGAGTAGGAGGATGTTTGGGTCTAAAGCTTGGGTGTGGGAGATCTGAATTGGAGGCCACTATTGCGGAGATGGCCACTGAAGCCATGGAGTGAATTTTATCATCCAGAGCAGCATGAAAAGAGAAGAGGGCCTAGAACAGAAACCAGAGCACCAGGAGTTTAGAGATAGAGAGAAAGGGGCTTGCAGAGAAGGTTAAGAAGGAATAGCAACATGTAGGAGGATAATCAGGAGAGTATGGTGTTATTAGAAGTCCATGGAAGGGAGTGTTTGAAGATGGGAGTAGTTAATAGTGATGTTTGTTGGTGAAAGTTCAAATAAAATAAGGACTTAAAAAAGTTTCATTGGGTTTAGTGACAAGGGACTTGTCTTGGCTAGGACAGTATCATTGAGATGGTTGTGTGGAAACCAAATAGCAAATAGTTTGGAAGTGAGTAGGAGTTGAGTACGTGGTACTGGTGAGTACAGGATGCTTTTTGAAAAAGAATGGGCTATGAAAGGAAGAAGAAAGGGGGCCATAAATTAGGTGTTGTCTCAGTCCATTTATTTAGGCTACCGTAACAAAACATACTGAATAATTTATTGCTCACAGTTTTGGAAGCTGGGAAGTCCAAGATCAAGTTGCCAGAAGATTTGGTGTCTAGAGAGACCAGTTCCTAATAGGTGCCTTGCCTTCCTGCTGCATCCTCACATGGTGGAAAGGGGCAAGGGCATGCTCTTCAACTGCTTTTATAAGGACACCGATCCCATTCATGACATAATCACTTCCCAAATACTATCACACTGGGTATTAGGTTTCAATATATAGACTTCAGGGGGATAACAACATTCAGACCATAGCTGGTATCTAAGGTTTTTTTCAAAGGTGAGAGAGACTTGGCCATGTTTAAATGTAGTGGGTAGGTGCCAGTAATGAGTACAAAGGTGAAAATACAGGAGAGAGAATAACCAAGAGGGAAAAATCCCTGATAAGGTCTTTATTTGAGTATCTGTTGAAAACATGTCTTCCCTCTGCCAGAGGTTATTGTAAGAAGCGAACTGCAGAAATGTAAAGCCATATAATTTTAACAATGTAGAATCACTCTTATAGCTGTGAACAATTTCAGTTATAAGTAAGGGGGCATATTACTACAACTTTATTCAGCCAATAAACTGTTCACTGATTTGTACTCAGAATAAATAAATCTGGTAAACAAAGTGGAAGAATACTCATGCAACTGTCACTATTTATTCAAATTGCTCTGTTTTCTTTGAAAAGCTTTGGAGTAATTTTTTCCCTGATGTAACTGTTTGGTATTTGACCTGATTTATAGAATTTTACTGAGATTACCAATACTTATGTTTAAAAATGATAGGAAATTAAACATTCAACATGTTAAAATCTGTATTTTTATAGGACTGAATAAGGGTAGAGATTCCTGTTTGTCTTATGTTTGCTTATTTGGCATATACTCACCTTGTATGGTCATTTATTCATATCTCTCTCTTACTAAGGGAGCACCTCCCTAAGAAGAAGGTGGTATATTGCTACAGCTGCATTGAAAATTAGTCAGAATTGACAGATGGTGCCCACAAGTTACAGGAAAAAAGATGAATGGTCACAACTTACTCTGGTGGTGGTGTAAAGTTTAAAGTCAATGTTTTTTTTCTTTTTTAGGTTTTACACTTGTCATTTGCCCATTGATTTCTCTTATGGAAGACCAATTAATGGTTTTAAAACAACTGGGAATTTCAGCTACCATGTTAAATGCTTCTAGTTCTAAGGTATGCTTCTGAAGCTTTTTTTTTTTTTTTTTTTTTTTTTTTAATTTTTAAATTTAAACTCTTCGCTGAAGTAGGAGCCTTGCCTGAAGTTGAGTTGCTTTTAAATTATAAACTGTTAACTGTTTATATCAGGAGTTGCAAATTGCTGCTTATGGGCTAGTTCTGACTGCCTATTTTTGTATGTCCTGTGAACCAAGAATGGTTTTTATATTTTTAAATGATTAAAAAAAAATCAAAAAAGAATAATGTTTTGTAAAATGTGAAAATTATTTGAAATTCAAATTTTAGTGTCCATAAATACAATTTTATTGGAACACAGCCATGGTCATTCATTTACATCGTGTCTGTGGCTGGTTTTACACTGTAAAGGCAGAGTTGAGCAGTTGTGATAGAGACCCTTCTAACCCACAAAATCTTCTACTTACTATCTGGCACTTTACAGAAAATATTTGCTGATCCGTTTTGTGTTATCCATTCTAAAATTAGAGGAAGATTTCTAATTATGCAATATATATAATCAAATACAAAAAAATTGATGACTAAGAAGATACCATATTAGTTGTGTATTTTCTTCTGTTTAGGAATGGACTGTCCTATTCTTATCTGTAGAGTAAAGTATTACTTAGCTATTCTTTTTTAAAAATCATATTATTGAAATATTCAAAAGTATACAAAAATAGAAAGAATAGTAGAAAAATTAACATCTACCTATTATCTGCCATGTACCAGTATCAATATTTGGCTAATCTTTTTTCAACCCCAATTTTTCCTACCCTCTCCTCCTGGGTTTATTTACTTGGAACAAATCCCAGATATCATATTTTAATTATAAATTCTTTAGCATGTATTTCTAACTTTTAAAAAAAAGGTAAGTACAATGCCATCATCACATCTAAAAAAATTAATATCAATTCCTTAAAATCATCAAATCAAAAATATTCTAATTTCTCCCATTCTTTATTTTTTAAAAAGTCATGGTCCAGATTATATTCAGATTATATTCATGCATTATATTATATTTGGTTGAGATAATCGTAGGTTCCCCTTATCTCTGTTTTGTTTCTCATGCAAATTATTTGTTAAAGAAACCAGGTTAACTGTCCGGTAGCTTCCTACATTCTGGATTTTCCTGCTTGCATCCTTGTGATATTGTTTAACTTGTTCCTTTTAGTTAGATCTGAAGGTTTGATTGTATCTGGACCTTTTTTTTTTTTTTGGCAGGAGAATACTTCCTGTGGTATCATTCAGGAGGTACATGATACCTGGTTATCTTTTTGTGATGTTAAGCTTGACCAGTAGGTTTGGGTGATGTCTGCCTGATCCATAATTACCAGCTTGGCATCTCATGGCTTCAGCAGCCACTGATGGTTATTGCCAACCTGAGAACCAATATTTCATTAGGGAGCTAGAAAGTGGTGATCTCTAATTCATTCCCTTCTTCATATATTACCTAGACTCTTTCTACAAAGACTTTTTCCTCATTAACTTTTTGCAGAATGAAAATGCTTGATATTTTTCCTTTCTTTACCAGTTTTCAGAAAGAGTTGGTTTCCTAGCATTCTCCAAAAGTGGTTATTAAGATTTTTTTTTGTTTTTTTCCTTTAAGTTTCATTATAAACTTACTAGTTTAACATATTTGATGTATTTTAGTCCATAGTTATTTTTTTATGCTGAAATATGCTTATCTTTGGCCAGCTAGAGCTTCTTTAAGTTGGCCCCTGAATCTTTTGACTCCTTGCTTTCTTTTTTTTTTTTTTTTTTTTTTTTTTTTTTGAGACAGAGTCTCGCTTGTTGCCCAGGCTAGAGTGAGTGCCGTGGCGTCAGCCTAGCTCACAGCAACCTCAAACTCCTGGGCTCAAGCAATCCTGCTGCCTCAGCCTCCCGAGTAGCTGGGACTACAGGCATGCGCCACCATGCCCGGCTAATTATATATATATATTAGTTGGCCAATTAATTTCTTTCTATTTATAGTAGAGACGGGGTCTCACTCTTGCTCAGGCTGGTTTCGATCTCCTGACCTTGAGCAATCCGCCCGCCTCAGCCTCCCAGAGTGCTAGGATTACAGGCGTGAGCCACCGCGCCCGGCTTCCTTGCTTTCTTTTACAATAAGATAATCTATGTTCATTTTGTAAATTTTCTGCCCAGACCTGGAATCAGCTGTATCTGTAAAAAGTCCTGGTTCCTTTAGTTTTCCTATATATTTTTGTTTTATTTTGACTCTGTGTCATCCTATTATAACTGCTCTCTCATTCAATGGAATGTATCCTGTGGAGAAAATTGCCTTCTAATAATGGACTTTCTTGAAACTGAAAAGTAAGATATAGTGATAGACAGTAACTTATAAAGTTGCAGATAATTATAATTTCATGCCATACCACTACTGCATAAAAAGTTGGAGAGAGAAAAAAAGGACATTTGGATCCTAGAGTATCTCCAGGAGTTAACAGATTGCTTCTTTGCTGGGACGAGGAAAGCAGTGTTGATTGTCTCTATCCTACTCACCATCGTGTTTTTATACTTTTTTGGTCCTAATTAGGTTAGAGAGAACAAAATGACATCTAATGTGCTAAATATTGCATAGAATTATATCAGAGCACTAAGTACCTATTAACTTTTTGCTTAAGATTTATTTGTATTATATTCATAAATATATATATATTTTATATTAGAAAATTTTAATTTAATGAATACTTTATAAAATTCCATGATGTTTACATTTAAGTAAAGAGATTGTAAGTAGATTTGATAGCATCATTAAAATAGATAAGGGACAAATTGTGTTCCCAGATTTATAAAGTGATTATGTATAATGTTAAAATGAATAAAACCTACCTTTATTACTATAACATTTAGCTCAAATTTTGGAATTTATGAACAATTTGGAATTATGCCTACATGGAATTAATGCTTTTTATCATAGTATCTTTTCATGTTCATTTTTTTTGTTCTCTTTTTTTGTCAAGTGAGATTATTCTTTCATCACCAACAATTTGGATGCTAGTAAATAACTGGAGTGCTCTTTACACAGCTGCTGTGAAGTTTAATAGTAAGACATGGTTTCAGTTTCAATGAACTAAACATCTGCTTCTAGAAGAGCCCAAGGCTGTTGCTTTTGAATAATGAATGTCTTCATTTACCAGTAAGTATTGTGGTCTTCTAACTTAGTTCTACTCTCACTGTGTCTATTTTGCCTTGTAATAGGAGCATGTGAAATGGGTTCATGCTGAAATGGTGAATAAAAACTCCGAGTTAAAGCTAATTTACGTGACTCCAGAGAAAATTGCAAAAAGCAAAATGTTTATGTCAAGATTAGAGAAAGCCTATGAAGCAAGGAGATTTACTCGAATTGCTGTGGATGAAGTTCACTGCTGTAGTCAGTGGGGACACGATTTCAGACCTGGTATGTATGTTTTATCCAGAAAACTCCCTGGTGTTAGGGACCATGTTTTTGCTTAGCTTGACATGATGGAAATCTCTGCTTCCATTAAAATAACCCTCAGATAGTTATAGGTTGAGTATACCTTATGCAAGATCTTTGGGACCAGAGTGTTTTGAATTTTGAATTTTTTCAGATTTGTGATGACCAACCTTTATTACTCATTTTCTCTTGCCTTCTTCTGAGAAGGGCCAAGAGGCAGAATCTTTAGGTTCCTTATTCCCCACTGTAGTGTTTAGTCTAATTTGCCTTTATCTTTTGAAAGGTATATTTACACATCACTGTAGCATTTATGACCCCTGGGTACTCCTTCACATTTGTTGAACAGTTTACATCTGCTTCAAAGTTGTCTTCTTTAGTATCGTTCTGGGTGTCTTTAGCATGCACACCCAACTCTTCAGCGTTAAAGTTCTATGAGAGATTTTGGTAACCCTTTTCTTCATTCCACCAAACTAATCCTATTGTCATAGACGAAGGCATGTTATTCAGAATTAATCCATGCAAAAAAGCCTTACATTCAAAAATCCTACCCCCTGGCTTCAACCTCTTTTTCCTTCTAAGCTTTTCACACTCATCGGGACCTCCTGGGACCCTCTTTTAATCCCTTTTATTTGTCTATGACTCCTGTTCCCATGCAGTGGCAACTCTTTTTCCCATCCAGACTGTGCTGTGCCACACACTTCTGTTGTTATTTGCCCTGGACCACTTGGCCATTTGACCTATGTGCTTTGGGTGTCGTGCCAGAGCGAGCTGCTGGATCCATCCAGACTTCAGCTTTCTGAATTCTGCTGTTTGGCTACTAAACATGGTCAGAAAAAAATGCATAACTGGTTTTATCTCCACCTCAGTTCAACTTTACATCATGCTCAGCTATCCTTTTACTTGTCCCTATTTCAACTTTATACATTCTCTTCCAACAAGTGTTTCATATCGTTAACGTCCTCATACTTAGCTGATGCTTCCTATTTCCCAGAAAATGGATGCCACCAGGCACGAACATCTCCGCTTTCAAACATGAGTAATCTACTTTTGTTTTTCTTTTTTCAAGGCAAGAAAGACCAAACTTTATAAGGGTAACCATGACCACCCCCACTTCATCCTTTCCTGCCTTAAGACCTTGTTTTGCCAAGTTCCTCACTCATTCACCTTCAGGCTCTTTTATTCCCCTCCCTGAAAAAAGAAACTTATATACACTTCCGGCCTTTTGCACCCCTTTATGGTATTGCCCTATTTCTGTTCTTCCCTTTTCCATCAAACTTCTCAACTCACCGTCTTTAGGTCTCACCTTTATTTCTTTATGAATTCATTGAATTGTGCTTCTGCCACCACACTCCTGAAACAAGTCACTAATGACCCACCCACTAGTGGCTTAATCCAGTGGTGTTGTCTCCATTCCTCTTCCCACTGAACTTCAATAGCATTTCGGACATCTACCCTCACCGTGCCACTGCGTCCTGCCGTGGTTACTACAGTGTAATACTCTTGAATTTCTTCCCTTCCATTCCTACCTCCTTTGCTCTTCTTCCTTTGTCCTCTCCTTAAATGTTAATGTTCTCTAGGATTCTGATCTCAGTTACCTTTTCTCCAGGGATAGTGAGCTTGGGGCCTGAAGACTGAATTCTCTAACTTCTGAATTATTTTGGACACTCTTTTTTTAATTTGGTTTAAATGCTTTAGGCAGGATGTATATTTTCCTTTCTACTAAGGACTCCACTATCTTAACCAGATTACTTGGTACAGTTGTTACTTGGTGTCCCCTGAAGGCACCTGATTTATTACTCTTGCCCCATTTTTGCAACCTGAGTGGTGTGATCTCTTAGAATTATGACCATTGCTTACCATGGTCATATTGTATTGGATACATGGACCATGGACCATTGTATTACCTTGACTTGCATAGTCTCTGGACCTGCTGCCAAGCTGTAAAAAATTATTCCCATATCTGATTCTCTTACTTTTGAACTTCCAGTTTATATTCCTAATGGTTTATTGGAAATGTGTATCTAAATTAGCATGACCAAAACTAAATGCCCCCCAAAAGAACTGTTCTCTTCCCTTCTATTATGCAACTGGGCATCATTATTTTTCCCATTGCTCTGCTCGATGTCCTAAGAACTTTGATTTTATTCCCTCCTCCTGCCTATCTGCTTCTTCCCACTCCTCCTGAGCAGTTTCCCCTTCCATCTTCCCTTAGAAAATTATTCAAACATTCATACATTTGCTCAAGTCAAAATTTCAGCATTCACGATCCGGTCAGGAGACAGAAACCATATGAATTATTTGAACACAAAGAATGTTACATAAAGAATTGTTAACTAGGTAAAAAGTGGTTAAATAGATAATAGAAAAAGTAAAAAGAAAACTCTAAGATACCATGGAGTTAAAACTGGAAGAAGCAACTACCATCTGTAGGGCTGGGGTAATCGGAACTAATAAGATTTAGATGCTGAGAGGGGGGCTGAGAGGGGGGCCTCGTGGAACTGGCAGACCTCCTAGGAGGCGTGGCTCCCTGGTGCTGGAATCTCCTGGTACTGGCAGAGGTGGGGTGGACCTGTGATAAAGCTGGTTCCCCAAAAGTTGGGAAAACCGCCAACCTTATTCACCTGCTCCTAAGGACAGGCAGTGCTGCAGGGATGAGAAGCCTGGTTGGGGTGACAGTTGCGGGAACACAAGCAAGCCTGCAGGAAGCACACGGCAAGGAGCCAGATAATTCTTCTTCCCTCAGCCTTGGAGTCTGCCTTCTAGGGCAAGCTGGCAAAGCTGCCGTGCTGAGAGTGTGCAGAGTCCCTGCCCCGGCATCCCAAAGCAGAGTATAGAAGGCTAGAGTTGGAGCTGAGAAGAAACAACCTAATATGTGACACATCATCCTTGATTTATCTGACCTCAACAGGGCCAGTCCCCCACTAAGTACTACCAGGTCTACCTCCCAAATGAATCTCAAGTTTAGCCACTTCTCTGTCTGTACTGCTGCCTCTCAAGTCCAGCTGGGCTCCTGTCCTCTGGTCTGTGGCAGCAGACCCTCCCTAGTCTTGGATTCCAGTCTTGCCCTTTTATATATAGTTTATTCTCCAAACAGCAATCAAAGTGATCTTTTGTAAATATTAAACCATTTTTCTTTCCTACCTAAATTACCCAGCAGCTTCTCCATGTGCTTAGAATAAAATCCAGAGTTCTTCATCGGGGCCCTCTTGGTACTATGTGATTTGTTCCTATTTGTGTCCCTGGTTCTTCCTCCCTCACTCATTAAGCTCCAGCTGCACTGAGCTTATCATATGGGCACTTAACACTCTCTGATAACAGCATATTTATTGGTTTACTCTTTGTATTATCTGGTTTTGGGCTTGAATTATCGTTACATTTGCATAACATCTTTGTCTTGTTCACAATTTTATCTCCAGCGCCTAGAAACATGCTTGGCATGTAATCAAAAAAGCATTCAACATTTACCTATTGATGAGTGGAAGATTTTAGGATTCTTCCTCTCTCTTCCTTACCACCCCTGCCACCTCCATATCCCACTATGAGTTGCAGGATCAGAGAAGAGTCACTGACTGATCCTGAAGCACTGGTGCAGACAAACCAGAGCTTGTGGGGGAATCTGCAACTGGCATGCTCTGTGCCAAGGGGGACCACGAAGGGGAAGTTTGTGGAAAGGTTGCTGGTAAGCTGTTTCCCCAGAGTAGTTGTCACTTCTGTGGGTCTGCTGTTGATCGTCAAGGCCAGCAGGTAGGAGGCAGTGCTGAACAAAGAGTGGAAAAGAACTAGAATGAGCTAGAACTGGCTGGGCACTTCTGCCCACCATCCTGTCTGCCCAGAAAGCCCTGCAAGGAGTAATGGCAGCTACCCCATTTCTGCCATCCAAATCTTGCACAAGTTTCTCCTTTGGATCAGCTCTAATTTGGAACCTGACAGCGAAGGGGATTCTGGGACATATAATTCCCAGCTTAATGGATTGGACGATGGATCCTCCCAGCACAACACCCTGTGGTTGGGCCCCACTGAACTGCTCGCTGTTGTCTGAACATCCTGAGCAATTTCATCTCAAAGTATTTGCAGAGCATATGCAGTTTCCTCTCCTAGATGTTCCTCTTTCCTTTCTAGTGAACTTGTGCTCATTCTTTAAGACTAAAGTCCAATGTTATCTCCTTGAAATATTCACAACTTCCCAAGCAGTTGCCTTTTCCTCTTTGTTTTCATAGTAGTCCTCAACCTTGGCATTTAGCAATTTCTGCCACAGTTCTTTTTCACTTTCCTCCAAATAGTTTAAGTACTTAAGGGAGATTAAGGACAACTTGTCTAGTTCTTTAGATGTATATGACAGGTGTGAGCCCAAAATGGTTTTCCTGTAATAGGTTATACAAAAGACATTGCCTTTACCAAGCTTTTTCTGGTCTGAGCTTGCCACTCTTGGTGACACTAGGTGGTAGAGGGTTTTGGCTCATGGCTTCTTTTATCTTTAGTCAGCTGTAATATATTCAAACACGATGGCTATTCCCACTGTCTCTTTAACCCACTGGTTAGCAGGTGTAGACCAGTGCATAGCTTGGTGGAATATCTAGTATTCCCTCTCTTCAACCTTTAGTTCTACCTGTGGCCAAGAATAATGTCTCTGAAAAAAAGTATAAGGAACCCTGCTTATTTAAAAAGGCTAGGAGGCAACTTCAAATTTACTGTTATAGATAGCTATGGAAATAAAATTATAGTAGACATTGATTATCTGCATAATGTTAAAAGGTGTAATTTAATCCTTAAAGGATAGAAAGAGGGTCACTTTGTTTGTTTTTTCAGATTATAAGTCACTTGGTATATTAAAGCGGCAGTTCCCTAACACGGCACTAATTGGGCTGACTGCAACTGCAACAAACCATGTTTTGAAGGATGCTCAGAAAATTTTGGGTGTTGAAAATTGTTTTACTTTTACTGCTTCTTTTAATCGGCCAAATCTTTATTATGAGGTATGTAACTTTTATGTCAATTCATTCCTTTTGTGAAGAATTACAGCAGAGAGGGTCTACCTTTTGATTGTTTATTTACATGAGTAACAGTTAACTATATAAATAAAAGTTTTTAACATTAGGAGGTAATTATAAGCAGATTCATTAATTGGTACTTTATTCCTTTATCTGTTGTGCTGCATATTTCTATGTGCTATGCTTTATTAGGTTAAATAATAGAAGACACTGTCTTGTTTGGTGATATACTATCTTTTATAAAAGATATGAGTAAGTCACATATATTTGCTAAATATATGTGCATCCTTTTCTTGTGCAAGGATGGAAAAGATGGAGTGATACCAAGGACCCTAATGACATCTCCATTGAAATTAATTACCAAGTAATAGAAATATTAATATGCCATTAAAGATCTGCCAATACTTTCTCTTTAGATTTTGATATGTAAACTTGAAAATAAGATAACCTAACAACTGTCTTTTCATTCTTTCTAAACCCCTTTAAGAATAGATTTAATCTTTTTCTGAGTTTTCATTGAAGAGTTATTTATGTTTTTGTTTCTATAAAAGCACCACAAAAGGCTGGGTGCCGTGGGTCACGCCTGTAATCCTAGCACTCTGGGAGGCCGAGGTGGGTGGATTGCTCGAGGTCAGGAGTTTGAAACCAGCCTGAGCAAGAGCGAGACCTTGTCTCTACTATAAAGAAATTAATTGGCCAACTAATATATATAGAAAAAATGAGCTGGGCATGGTGGCACATGCCTGTAGTCCCAGCTACTTGGGAGGCTGAGGCAGGATTGCTGGAGCCCAGGAGTTTGAGGTTACTGTGAGCTAGGCTGACGCCATGGCACTCACTCTAGTCTGGGCAACAAAGTGAGACTCTGTCTCGACAACAACAACAACAACAACAAAAAAGCACCACAAAATAAAAAAGTCTCCATCTTTACTAGTTACTCACTGCTTCTGTGGCTCCTCCTCTCTGGTAAATTAAAAAGTAAGGATCAAGAAGAGAGCCTGGGAGGTGGCAGGGATGAGTCAGATGGGTTGAGTACAATGACACAAGTGAATGAGTAATAAAAAAAATCACTATGCTCATGAAAGAACCACACCTTGAAAGTTGTAAGTAAATGGCTGCTTTGATGGTGCTCATTCATTTACTTTTTCTTTTTTTTTTATTTATTTACTTTTTATTTTAATGAGTTAACTTTTTCTTAGGTTCGGCAGAAGCCCTCAAACATGGAAGATTTTATTGAGGATATTGTAAAGCTTCTTAATGGGAGATACAAAGGGCAATCAGGTAATACAAAAACAAGCCAACTTTGGAGACTGAGAGATAACTTTCAAAAAATAACTAATATTATACTGATAATTAGACTGATAAATGAATAACATCAAAAAATATTAACATGGCAGAAGATACGTGAAAATGTGATAACATTGATTCACTTGGTGATCGTAAGAAACTGGGTGTGACGTTTGGTTATGCCACAGATAAGTCTCAAATTGTCTGATTTATTTTTGCTTATTTACACTTAATTGCTTTAGAATGGATCTGATGACATAATGGTGATTGTCAACAGCACATATTAGTTAAGTAGCCATTGTGTACGAGATAGAGCATTAAGCAACTGATGTTCTAAAGGGATATAAAATATAGTCTCTTATAATAAAGGACACATTAAAGAAATAAATTCAGTAGTACATAGTGCATAGGTTAAGCTTAGATGGAGTTGAGAATATATATACATGTGTTCCAGGACAATGACTGGACAGATGTTAGTGAAGCAGAGTTTGTGTAAAAGTAGCATTTCAAACTGTTCTATAGACTTTTAGGAGATGGTAATGGGCATCCTGGGCAAAAGAAGTTCCAGGGTCAAGTAAGTTTCAGAAAGTCTGCAGTTAATTATCCTGCCTGGTGAGTCACAGGGGGTATTAGCACATTAGAAACTGGCCAGCCCTGAAAAACCGAGAAGCCTGTTTAACTGTGTTCAGTACAGTATTCCCCAAACTCATTATTTGAGCTCGAAACTCATTTTGCGCAGCACACTTGTTAACATCTTATGGACATCAGTTTAGGAAACACTATGTGTTGGGAGATAAAGTTGAGGAAAGAAAATAGGTAATGGGAACAAAACTGGTGGCTCAGTGCTCATGTCTGCTCTAGAGCAAGCTGGGATCAAACCTCACATTGAAACAAAACATCAGTATACGTCCAAGGCCTTGACATTTTCATAATTCTTTTCCTCCCTGTGCATCGTATTAATCAGTGTCTTGAGTATGTGTGTATTGAAAATTATATTCCAGGAACGTACCATATATATCTAACAACTGGACATATTTTACTGCAGGAATCATATATTGTTTTTCTCAGAAGGACTCTGAACAAGTTACAATTAGTTTACAGAATTTGGGAATTCATGCAGGTGTTTACCATGCTAATATGGAGCCAGAAGTTAAGACCAAGGTTCATAGAGGTTGGGCAGCCAATGAAATTCAGGTTAAGTATATATTCTCAGTAGAAGCCTAACATGTCTTTAAAAATACTTAAACTTGATTTAATTAACTGATAAAATGTTAAAATATTTTAGGTGATAGTGGCAACAGTTGCATTTGGTATGGGAATTGATAAGCCAGATGTGAGGTTTGTCATTCATCATTCAATAAGTAAATCCATGGAAAATTATTACCAAGAGAGTGGACGTGCAGGTATGTAGAACTGAAATCTAGAATTTTTTAGAAAGCTTTTCCAGAAGATACATTATAAATGTTTAGTAATTCTGTATTTTTAATCATCTTTATTGGCTAGTATTTTTAGAATAATGACTTCTTAGCAGTTTTGTACTTAAATATGGAGAAATTTTTATGTTCTATTATTATGAATTGTTTCTTATGTGTGCTAAGATAATTTGATGTTCGTGTTTGTCTCCTGAATTTTTAATTAGCGGTTTCAAAATATACCTTAAATAACTGGATTATTTATAGACTATTTTTTAGCTTAATAAAGCTGATTATTGTAGTCTCTTAGTCATTTTTTTTTAAATTTGAGGGTAGCCTTTACAAATTAATGTCATATCTCTAAAATTTTTACATGTAGTATGAAACACTGCCAGCTAATTTTACACATTATTTTTATTTTTAAAAGTAATTATGCAATTTGAATATTTCTCACACCACAGGTCGAGATGACATGAAAGCTGACTGTATTTTGTACTATGGCTTTGGAGATATATTCAGAGTAAGTTCAATGGTGGTGATGGAAAATGTGGGACAGCAGAAGCTTTATGAGATGGTATCATACTGTCAAAACATAAGCAAGTAAGCCACATTCCTTTTATAACTTTTTCAGTTAAATACATTAGTGTAACACCAAAGTGCAAATCTATAAAAGCAGACGTCTGACAGTGTGAACCAGTATAGGAACATGTATGACCTGCCTTAATCCAAGAAAAGATGCTCTATGTTTGGGATAATCCTTCAAAACTTATTTATTGAAGGTTTTGATACACAATGAGTTGAACCCTTTTTTCTCTGGCACTGGTATACATCTTTTTATAATGCTTTTAATAATTTTGAAAAGATGTATGATAAGACAGGCATTTTGAGTGTCAAGTTCAGTAACATGTGCCATCCTACCAGCTAGTATGTCGATGAAATAATTGAGTGCAGGGTAAAGTTTTTCCTTAAATAAGTTTAAATCTACTTAGGTGGCTTTTAATGAGACCACATGGCTTCCTGATAGCTCCTTGGTCTTAGTCATGCTTGCACTCATATTGCTCATCACTTAAGAAGGGCTCAAAAATGTTAGTGGTAAGCAGTAACTGGACAGTGTAAGTGGTGTTTCTTTCCAACAGATGTTATGATAATTTAGTTAAAAGAAAAAATGAAAGTTTCTTTAAAAACCCAGTAGAGGCTGGGCACAGTGACTCATGCCAATAGTTATAGCACTTTTAGGAGGTGGAGATGGGAGGATTGCTTGAGGCTAGGAATTTGAGACTAACCTGGGTAATGTGGTGAGACCCCATCTCTACAAAATATTAAAAAATTTAGCCAGGTGTGGTAGTACATTACTGTAGTCCCAGCTACTTGGGGAGGATGAGGCAGGAGGATTGCTTGAGGTTGCAGTGAGCTATGATGATGCCACTGCACACCAGCCTGGGCAACAAAGTGAGACCATGTCTCAAAAAAAAAAAAAAAAAAAGAGGCCCAGTAGACTCTCACGAAGCTTATTTTGGGGTTCAGACTCAAATATTGGTATTTTGAAACATAGGAAACTGCTTTACTATCAAGACTATTCTAATAAAATATTGAATTTCAAAATGAAACTCAATTTCTTAAGCAGTGTTTATCAAGAGCATATGGAAACAAAATCTTATATGGTGGGCAGAATGGCCCCCCCAAAGGTGTCCATGTCCTAAGCCCTGGAACCTGCGAACATTTTACCTTATATGGCAAAGAGAAGTTAAAGTTGCAGATGGAATTTAGGAAATTATTTTGGGTTATTAGGGTGGGCCCAATGTAATCACATGGGTCCTTAAAAGGAGGAGGAGGCAGCAGAAAAGGTCAGATTAATGTGATGTAGGAAGAACTCAACCCGCTATTGTTGACTGTGAAGATGGAGGAAGGGGACTGGGGGCCAAGGCATGCAGGCAACCTCTACAAACTGGAAAGGCAAGGACACAGATTCTCCTAGAGCTTCCAGGAGAAAGCCAGCCTTGCTGAAACCTTGATTTTGACCCAGTGAGAATTATATTAGATTTCTAAACTATAGAAACATAATAAATTTGTTGTTTTAAACCACTAACTTTGTGGTAATCCTATGTCATCAAAAGGAAACTAATACAATATATAACTGTATTCTGAAATAGGGATTCTTAAGACTTTATGAGATCATTTCATAATTTATCTCTCTACGTGTGTTTGCAGATGTCGCCGTGTATTGATAGCTCAACATTTTGATGAAGTATGGAACTCAGAAGCATGTAACAAAATGTGTGATAACTGCTGTAAAGATATTTGTGAGTTCATTGGTTTTTAAACCTTTATAGGCTAATACAGTCGTATGTATGTAATTTAACTACAGGGATATATTCTGAGAAATGCATTGTTTGGTGATTTCATCATTGTGAAACATCATAAGAGTGCACTTATATGAACCTAGATAGTATAGCCTACCACACACCTAGGCTATGTGGTAGAGCTTACAGCTTCTAGGTTACAAACCTCTACAGTGTGTTACTGTACTGAATATTGTGGGGAGTTATAACACAGTGGTAAGTATGTATGTATCTAAACATATCTAAAAAGTACAGTAAAAATATGGTTTTATAATTTCACAGTACGACATATGTGTGGTCCGTTGTCGACCGAAATGTCATGTGGCACAAGACTATACATACAGTTGGGACTAGAGAAGGGAAGTAATATACCTCCAAATGGACTTAAAATATTTAACGAGGCATGGGTAGAATTTTCCAGATTAAAAAATAATAACACGAAGTTTTGAAACAAAGGTAAATAAAAGTCATGCGTATGCACACATTTTATATTGCTATACTGAGGACATGAAATTTTTAAGAAATGAGAGAAAATACTTTAATCCCTTTGAATAGAAATGTCATTATATAAGAAAAAGCTTTATCTTATGATAATCTCTAATACTTTATGGTCACCGATTAGGAAGAAATTTAGTGCAAAATAGAGATTATAGTGAACCATTTTTGTTCCGGATAATGGTTGTCTACTCATAAGAAATTAACTGAGTAGTCTTTTGGACCATATTTTAACTTTTTTGTCATCCTGTGTGTATTATATTTGAAGAGCTGGACTAGCTAGTTCCTCATGCAAGACCTGAGTTCTGAAGCCTTGGTGGGTAGAGGCCAGTACATTTTTAACTTTGTAGCTAAATAAATTTATGAGTTTATTAGACTATCTTATACTGACCAAATTAACAAGAGTCTGATACATAAATCAGAGTGCTAGGCTGGGCGAGGTGGCTCACGCCTGTAATCCTACCTCTCTGGGAGGCCGAGGTGGGTGGATTGCTTGAGGTCAGGAGTTTGAAACCAGCCTGAGTAAGAGTGAGACCTCGTCTCTACTAAAAAATAGAAAGAAATTAATTGGGCAACTATAAATATGTAGAAAAAAAATTAACCAGGCAAGGTAGTGCATGCCTGTAGTCCCAGCTACTCGGGAGGCTGAGGCAGAAGGATTGCTTGAGCCCAGGAATTTGAGGTTGATACGAGCTAGGGAGATGCCATGGCACTCTAGCCTAGGCAACAGAGTGAGACTCTGTCTCAAAAAAAAAAAGTGCTAGTCTCTTAATTAATAATTGGAGATATCTGTCCAGGACATTATTGTTACTAAATCAGAATACATAGGGACCCATACTAGTTTTCAGGACTGTGCTTAATGAGCACAAATCAGGTAAATAACTATGGGGAATAGATTAGCTCCCCTAAAGCATACCTTTTGTTAACTTAATAATTATGCCTGGTGGACACTTTGTGATTCCTAGAGCATATGGCAGGCCTTGTGACAACCAGATTGTTTTCTTCACATCACTGTAAACCTCACAATGTGTTGCAGAAACTATAACTTGGTCTAGTAACAAAGACTTGAGGAATAGCTTAGTCTTAATTCAAAACACATTAAAAAAAATTCAATGTTTAGGGTAGCTTACATTAATAACTAGTTTTAAACCAGTTTAACTACTTAAAGGATAGACAAAGCCTATCCTTGCCCTCATTTCTAAATTCCAATTGCCTGTATCCATGTCTGTTTCGTTATAGCATGTGAAAGAAAAAATGTAACACAGAATTGCAGAGATCTAATCAAAATCCTCAAGCAGGCAGAGGAACTGGATGAAAAACTCACTCCATTGAAACTGATTGATTCTTGGATGGGAAAGGGTGCAGCAAAATTAAGAGTAAAAAGCATCGTTCCTCCCACACTTCCTCGTGAAGACCTGGAGAAAATTGTTGCACACTTTCTTCTACAGCAGTATCTTAAGTATATACAAAGCCATTTCTTGTCCTTCCAAGTTGTCTGTATGATTGTTTCTGCTCTTTTAATTGCAACAGAATAAATGGTTTTGCACTTACTTCATGCAAACTTTTAAATGCCAAAGAAAATAATTACCTAATAACTTTAATTGATACTGTAAGTTAAAAAAGGACAAAACTTTCTATAAAGATTGTATTTGTATTCCTATAAGTTTTATTATTTCAAATCAATGTGTTATTTAAAATTATTGCACATATAGTTATTTCTTTTGTAAATTTCAGTTTGTTTTCTGTAACTCCTTTAGGAGACTCCTTTCTGATTGTTGGCCTTTATCTTTTGCAGAGAAGACTACAGTTTTACAGCTTATGCTACCATTTCGTATTTGAAAATAGGACCTAAAGCTAATCTTCTGAACAATGAGGCCCATGTTATTACTATGCAAGTAAAGAAGCCCACACAGAGCTGTTTCAGGGTAACTGCCTATTCCCAGTTTTGTATATTTAAAAAAATGTATTAAAGACTATGGGTAAAAGCATCCAGGTCCAGTTGCACCCAAGAAGAGATAAGTCAGTTTTCTTCTTAGATTCTGGGTATGGAAGGGAGAAAATATAACATTGTTTTCAGTGGAGATAGTGGAAAAATTAAGACTAGACTTATAACATAGACTAGGGTTTCCATCCTCAAGGAATATGAAGACTCCATTTTAATATCCAATTTTGTGAGGTACTCTGCTCTTAGTATTGATTATTACCAGCACTGGTTGAGAAATCTGTGCTGCTCCAGAGGTTGAAAACCAGTGTTATAAACCAAGCACTATCAAGTCTGCAAAAGCATGCCAAGTACCACTGTCTAAGGGTACTTCAGGCATTCTTCAGAGCTTCTGACAGTGTAGCTCCTTTTATTCAAGATAGAGCTTATATTTGAGTAAAAATTTGGAGATAAAAAACTAGACCCCTGGATACTTAAACAACTGATACAGAAAGAGTATTTTGAAATTATTAATCTCATGAGAAAACTGAATAGCTAAATTTTTACTAGCGTGTTTGCTTTGTTATTGTTTTTGTAGGTTGAACCATCCCAAACTTGTCGTTCTGAACGACCTGATAAAAAGGAAGAAAAAAATTCAGGTAACTTCCAGAAGAAGTCCGCAAACATGCTTCAACAATCTGGTTCTAAGAATACAGGGGCTAAGAAAAGAAAAACTGATGATGTCTGAAATGAGCGTTAACTAAATTTTCTAAGAAAAGATTAGTTTATGCATGTATACACCATTATTTTTATAGTTAATCAAAAGTTTAATTTTAAAAACAATTTCACTGACATTTTATATATATTGCACTATATTTTCAGAGCTTATTGCTGAAGATTTGAGCTTTTTTTTTTTTGGACACAGAATCTTACTCTCTTGCCCTGGGCAGAGTGTAGAGTGTAGTGGTGTCATCATAGCTCATAGCAACCTCAAACTCCTAGGCTCAAATTCTCTTGCCTTAGCCTCTCGAGTTGCTGGGAGTACAAGTGTGCACCACCATGCCAGTCTAATTTTTCTATTCTTAGTAGAGACAGGGTCTTAGGCTGGTATTGAATTCCTGAGCTCAAGCAATCCTCCTGCCTCAGCCTCCCAGAGTGCTAGGATTACAGGTGTGAGCCACTGCGCCCAGCCTACGATTTGAGATTTTTTTTTTTTTTTGAGACAGAGTCTCACTTTGTTGCCCAGGCTAGAGTGAGTGCCGTGGCGTCAGCCTAGCTCACAGCAACCTCAAACTCCTGGGCTCAGCGATCCTACTGCCTCAGCCTCCCGAGTAGCTGGGACTACAGGCATGCGCCACCATGCCCGGCTGATTTTTTCTATATATTAGTTGGCCAATTAATTTCTTTCTATTTATAGTAGAGACAGGGTCTCGCTCTTGCTCAGGCTGGTTTCTAACTCCTGACCTCGAGCAATCCTCCCGCCTCGGCCTCCCAGAGTGCTAGGATTACAGGCGTGAGCCACCGCACCCGGCCTCGATTTGAGATTTTGAGAACCTGAAAATGGAGATCATAAATTACATACTTTTAAAGCATGAAACAAGGGAAAAAATAAATCATTTTTATGTAAAATACTTGAGAATAAGTTCACATAATTAAGTTCTTTATGCCTTAATATACTTAGTTGTTTTTCTTTTGATATAACTTTTTTATAGCAGTGTTATAATGGTGATAGAGGCTCATCATTAAATGTGAGTGATATTTTAAGCTGAATAATGTAGATAATTTGTTATAAAACCAGTTTCAGAAACAAACAAAAAGGAATAAGGCATCAATACAAATAATATTAAGAAATAAGATATTGCTGCATCTCTATTTGAGTAAAATAAAACTATAAGCTTCCTGAAACTACAGCCCTATTTTGACATTTCACAAAGAAATGGCTCTGGTCTACAACAGCCCCATCCCTTGGGCCGTGGACCAGTAACTGGTCTGTGGCCTGTTAGGGACCAGGCTGCGTAGCTCCACCAATACCCCCCACCCTGGAAAAACTGTCTTCCATGCAACATAGGAATTGGGGAGGGAGGGGGAAAGCACATAGCATGAGATAAGCCATGGGTGAGCCAGCAAAGCTTCATCATTTACAGCTGTTCCCCGTCACTCCCCATCGCCCATTGCTGGCATCACCACCCGAGAGCTCCACCCACCCCACCTTCCCAAACATGGAAAAACTGTCTTCCATGAAACTGTACTAGAGTACATTTTGGCTAAGTAGATAACTTAGCTAAGTTTGTTCCAAAGCTAAATCACAAGTGAACGTGTATAAGTTTAAAACATAGAAACGAATAACTTAATACTTATTACAGAATTTATAAATGGTTAATTTTGTATTAGAAAAATATATCTGTAAATAAATTATTTGAACTTAATTCATACTTAGGAATTTATTTTTTTATACATGTCCACTAATATCATCACTTCGGTATTCTTAACTTCATTGTGGTCATCATTAATTGAGTGCAGTCATTCCTTTTATTGACTTGTGATTTTTCTTGTCTCATTTGGAACCTTATGTGATTCTTGAAGAAATTCCCTTCTTAGTCAAAATAATCTTCTATATCAATATTTGGATCTAGCAGATCTTCTCCATATGATGAAAGATTCATTTGGTTTAAAATTAAGTTTTCAAATGTTTCTTCTAAATCAGTTTCACCAATTAAGACAGCTCCCATCATTCGGCCATTTTGCATGACGACTTTGACATATTCTTGTCCTTTGGTACATCTCAGCATTAATTCATGATCTGAACCTAAACCCTGTGCGTTGTATTTTCCCAGCAATACAACCTAAAAGTAGGGACAAAAAAGTTATCCTTGTGAGTGCCAAAAATGAAACATAATGTGTAGTTATATTTTGTGTCATGCTAGAATAGCCAGCAGAAAAATTATTCAGTAAAATTTTACAGCTAAAATGTTATTGGGGAGGATTCCAAAGAAACATCTGAATGGCATGCATTAATTCTACAGGTAACACTACCAATCTACATTAACATTACAAATATTTAATGAATATAATCAAATATTAATGTTTAGTATTTCTAACATTAAAAATATCTAGTGAATACATAAATATGTAAGATGTGGACTACATTAGCCTGGAGTCATGGTGTAAAGATTTAATAAGGAAATGAATAGATCTTTCATGAACAAATTACTTAATTTCTCTGAGCTTTGTGAATATGTTTCTCCTTATCTGCAAATTAAGGGGGGGGAAAACCTGCCTTGGAGTAAAGAGGATTAAATAAAATAATATGTATGGACTAGCACCTCACTCATTTTTTAGTACAATAGTTGTTAGTTCTTCCTCACAAAGAAAGGATGAATCTCAAGTGAAAGTTAGAAATGCACCAACAGGGAACAAATCCTGGAGATTTTTTTCTTCTCTTAATTATAAAATATTTAAGCTGGGTAGTGATTACCAGATGATCCTAATCATCTTAATTTCTAATTAAGATCAGCAGTAATATCAGGTATTGATTTGCAAAAAAATGAAAAAAAATTTTTGAAAAATGATTAAAACTATTTAAATTTATATTCAAGTAAGAAAATGAGATCATCTGAGTTATAAGACTAACAAGCAGAAAAGGCATTAATATGTTTATCTTACCTTATAGTTAAAAAATTTTGTTACATGAGCAAACAGTTCAAAGCTGAAATCCATGTCAATAGATTCTCCTAAACTAGCTGCAACCATGCACTTTGCTGCATACCATCCCATCTGTCTGGCCTGAGTCCACAGCCTCATCTGAAATAATGAAAAAAATGTCATATACTATCATTTTTCATTATCATTATTTGAAAAATATTACCATCTTAACCTCATAAATTCTCTTAGAGGGGTTCAGTGTTTGATAGTCCTATCATCTTTGCCATGGAAGTAGCCACCAATGCACCCTAATCAGACTGGTGGTACTTTTAAAATTCTATCTAAATCACTACCTCTAAAATTGAAGGATGACACCAATCATATGTTTTAATAGAATCTCTGTTAAATATTAGGAAAATATTTTAAGTTATACCAAGTGAGAAACACATTTTAATTAACCAGTCCCTTCTGTAAAGTTTGTCATTATCAGTAATAAAGATGCTAAACTATCACTAAAAAATTTGTTCCATTTTCCAGTAACCTTCATTTTTAAGCGCTAGTTAAGGCTTGCCGTGCAATTATCCAAAGATCTGACAAACAGATCAGTTGGTTCCCAGCCCTAAGATTATCAGATTTCAACAACTGATTCTGAAAAGTCATTTAAATTTTTCCCCATAGTAGTATTCATTTCCCCTCCAAAGTTTTGGGTTTCCTGGTATAAAAAACACTGTCTTTGGGAGTCACAGTGGATTTGAATATCAACTCTTCTACGTATTTAATTTTTCTGAGCCTCAGTTTCTTTATCTGAAACAAACATAACACTATCTACCCCATGGCTATTAGGAAAATTAAATAGCTTATCCTATAATAAGAATTAGTTTCCTTCCACCCCTGTATGTGTGTATATGTACATAACTAATGCTGATTTTTTGTGGGCATGGACATAATTTTGGTATTATTTCTGCTTTGAGCGTATCTAGTAGAAGTGATAGATTTTTTTATTTAGTCTCTTCTCTGTAAATGAGGTAGATGTGATGATGTGAAAGGCTGTCTATGGCAAGGAAGCAGAATACACTGAGCATAGTAACAACTTGAGAACGGCTAACAAAAGTGGCCTGCATCTTGGGCTATGTAAAAATAAATCAGTTAGCATCCTTGTTACTTGTGCAAATTAAGAAATAGAGTCTACTAGATTTACTCAAAACAAGGGCCACCTGTTTAGTTTTGGATATTTCTTCTCTGTATCAGATTATAACACACATTAAAAATATAATTTATCCTAGAGGATTTAAAATGTTAAAAAGTTCCCACAAACTCCAATTACTAATTGGATAAGTACTCTTATCTATTGATTTCTCTGTCTGTAAAAATATAAAATGATGCAGCTGCTTAAAATATTCAGTTCTTCCCCTATTTCACACTCCATAGTTAATTGGAATGAATAATATCCCTAACTGTGGAGCTGGTCTTAGCAAAGATAAGCATTAACATCTGTCTACCTAGGTCTGTACCCTAAGACAACCTCACTTCTGGTCATTGTGTTTATTTTCTAGTATTTTTGTTGCACCATTAGAAGGACATAGGCAATATTATGAGGGCAGGAGGAAGTCTAGATCCAGGTGGGAGTTGTTAAGACTGAGGAAAGCGGTTCACTATGGGAACATTTTTCAGTAATAATTAACACAGGACAGAACAGGGTCATCCAAGAATAGAATGTTTTGTCTACATGATTTATTATCGCAGTAGTTTGTTTTTCTTTTTTAAATCTAAAGCTGTGCTGACCAATATGGTAGCCACTAGCCACATGTAGCTATTTAAATTAATGAAAAGTTAATAAAATTACAAATTCAGTTCCTCAGTTACATTAGTCACATTTCAACTGCACATGTGACGATGGCTACTGTGACATCTTGACTGGATGGTGCAGGATTGTAGAACATTTCCATCATCACAGAAAATTCTACCAGACTGTGCTGATACGCATATGGGAATGAAAAACAAAGTAATAGCCCACAATTTCTTTTAATTAAAAGATATCCCATTTTACCACTATAATAACTTATCAAAAAGGAAAAAATGTCTAGTTTTTTTTTTTAATATCACAAAACAACTCTGTGGTAGATTCCTACTTAAAGTAGAAAAGTTGAAAAACCAGACAGTTGGGTTTGTTGGTAGCAATCACTTTATTTTCAGACAGGATCTCTGATAAAAACATGTGATCACATATGCTAGCTCACCTGCTGCCAGACTGGGCTTGGTTGCCAGGATGCAGTGCAGATGTCACCTGCAGCATAGATATCAGGAAGGGATGTGTGCATATGATCATCCACTTTTAGGCCACCATCTTCCCCTAGATCAAACTAAACCATGTTCTCATAAGCATAAGTGGTAAGAAAAATGAAACATAACATTTCATTCTAAAGTAAAAGAATAAATCAAATTTTTACACCTTGGTATGCTGATGTTTAATGAGGAACTGTAAAATAGCTGTAAAGTATAAACACCTAAGCTGGATTTCCAGGGATCAAATTTCTACTAAGACAGACCCATAAAATTCTTAGAATTTCAACATCAAAAATACTCAATAATCATGACTACCCTGGCCGTAATTATAAGAACACTCTGTTTTTATAAGCTTTGAATGCTAAAAAGCAAAAAATACAAGATTTTTCTCTAAAAGAATCACTTTTGAGAATTCACAGGAGGTATCAGTCTCTTGCCAAGCTTGAGATTAATAATGACACTTAAGCTAAGATGTTAACTGCTTCAGGATTTCAAGTAGTAAAAAATACTGTAAATCAAGACTTGAAAATAAGCCAAATTGTTTCAACCATCTTAAGTTACAGTTTTGTACTAAAATAATAATTTTTCATGCTTGAGAATTAGAGATCTTCATAAAGAATACTTTAAAACTGGACAAATAATTCATAACTGGACAAATAATTTCACCTTACACTGTTACCGTGGAGAAAAGATTCTATATTTGGTGTAACTCCTGTAGCACTGACAATGAAATCACAGCCATATATCTTTTCATTGGTCAATTCCACATATACTGGCCACATCTCTTAAAAAAAAAAGAAAAAAGATAGACTTTATTCTCAAATGTAATCATCACCAAATGTCCATAGCATTATGTGAATACAATGACTAGAAACAAAGAAAGAAAGAAAAAGGAAGGCAGGAAATGACTTTATAGCAATACCCCTTAATAATTTTTAGAAGGCACAACTGCCATAATTTTAATGCAAGCAACATCATCTCCTTGTTTTGGGTATAATTAAAAAACTATGGCACTCTAAATGTTTTTCCTTCAAATTTGGACAAATTTTTACAAAGTAAATTAAAATTGATAATCACTTTCTCAACTAATTCTTCAAAAATTGTTACTAATACCCCACCCTCTACTTAGTGTTTAGTCCAACTAGATTATACTCACTGTTTTCCCTCACTATTCATATTCAAACTCTTAACACTCCCTTTTCTTATGAAAAAAACTGAAAGAATTCAGAACAATGGAATATTTTACACACTGGTGGCTAATTGTATTTCTTTAAAAGATGATAGTTCTCACAGAAGGTGTAGAATAGGAGTTAGGAAATATGCATTTGAGTCCCAATATATACGTTTCAGTCTGATTTTGGATAAGTCATTTCACTTTTGAGAGCTACAGGTTTTTGTTGTGTGTTAATCTGCAAGATATTCTAATTGATGGTCAAAACACTATGAACCCTATGTAAGACGTAAAGCCCTATACAATGTAATTTATTAGAAAACTTAAAGAAGTAACTAAATTTTATTAAATTATGGATTTATTTTTATTTTTTATGTTTACATTTTATATGGAAATTTGAAGTTTTTAAATATAATATAGCAATATTGTTTTCCTTTTAATTAAGTGGTTATACATTTTTTTATTCCATTACTTACCTTTATCATTTGTAACTGACTTCTCATGATGGTCTCTTGGAAAAGTCAAGGACTCTTTCTTTAAAATTCTAAATTCTTCCTGAGAGTAGATATTCTTAACTTCACACGTAGTTTCAATGTGAATCTTATGAGAAAACTAAAAAAAAAAAAAGAAAAAATACTGGTCACCATTAATACTTTGGAAAGAATGACTTGAGTTATTGATGATGAAGAAAAAACTCTTAATATAGTTGCAGAAACATACAGAAAACATAATTCTTATAAATGAAAACACATTGGGTACTCCCAAATAAGCCTCTCAATTTCTATGCACGAAAGGAGAAGAAATTCATTCAGTACTTAAGAGATCTAGAAGTTGTATTAGCGAAAAGTTTGGAGGGCATATTTTTTAGTTTAAGCTTCACTGATTACACATGTATTTTTAAAAAATTACAATGGTTATGGACTATTCAGGGAAAAACTTACTCAGGGAAGACCTATCTTATTGTTATATTGTAGAACCATAGTAAAGTGCCAGGTAGACAGCAGACATTCAATAAATGTTTATTGAACTAAACTGTTGAAGTTCTTGGGTTAAATATACAACTAATTTTAGGATCTGAAGGTGAGGAAAGAAAGGCTTTTGCAGTATTTCTATCACAAAATTAAATATACCAGGTAGTCAGTCCTAGTCCCACCTACCTAAACCAGAAAACCAAAGCTTTAAAGAAATCACACACAGTAATAAAGGACTGCATGTGTGCTTCACACTTTACTTACATTTACCAGATTTATTATAAAGGATATACCAGAGTACGGATGAAGAAATACACAGGACAAAGCATATGGGAAGGGGCGTGGAGCTTGCGCGCCCTCTCCAGGCTTGCCACCCTCCAGGAACCTCCGTGTGTTCAGCTATCTGGAAGCTCTCTGAACCTAGTCCTTTGGGTTTTTATGGAAGCTTCATTACATAGGCATAATTAGTTAAATCACTGGCCACTGGTGTTCAACCTAACCTTCAACTCCTCTCCCTTCCTAGGAGACTGGGGGGAATGGGGCTGAAAAGTCTGAACCCTTCAATCTTGCCTTGGTCTTTCCTGTGACCACCCCATCCTGAAGCTATCTTGGGGCTTCAGCCACTAGTCAATTCATTAGCATAAAAAAGACACATCACTTTGGAGATTACAAAAATTTTAGGAGTTGTGTGTCAGAAAAGACCAAATACAGGCACACCTCCTTTTACTGCACTTCACTTTATTCTGCCTTGCAGATATTGCATTTTTTATGAATTGAAGGTTTGTGACAACCCTGCCTCCAGCAAGTCTATAGGTCCCATTTTTCCAATAGTATGTGCTCACTTTGTGTCTCTGTGTCACATTTTGATAATTCTTGCAATATTTCAAACTTTTTCATTATTATATCTATTGTGGTAATCTGTGATCAGTGATTGCTGATGTCACTGTTGTAATTGTTTTAGGGGTGCCAACAAATGTTCTGTATGTTTTGCCTGCTCCACTGATAGGCCATTCCCTATCTCTCTTCCTCTCCTTGGGCCTCCCTATTCCCTGAAACACAATAATACTAAAATCAGGACAGTTAATAAACCTACAGTGGCTTCTAATGTTGAAGTGAAAGGAAGGGTTTGCATGTCTCACTGTAAATCAAAAGCTAGAAATGATTAAGCTTAGTGAAGAAGGCATGGGAAAATCTGGGAAATGCCAAAAGCTAGGCTTCTTGTGCCAAACCACCAAATTGTGAATGCAAAGAGAAAGTTCTTGAAGGAAATTAAAAATGCTACTCAAGGATCATATGGATGACAAGAAAGAGAAACAGTCTTCCTGAGAAAGTTTGTGTAATGTGGATAGAAGATCAAACTAGCCACAACATTGCCTTAAGCCAAAGCCTAATTCTGAGCAAGACCCTAACTTTCTTCAATTCTATGAGGGCTGAGAGAGGTGAGAGAGCTGCAGAAGAAGAGTTGGAAGCTACCAGAGGTTGATTCATGAGGTTTAAGGAAAAAAGCTGTCTCTATAACATAAAAGTACAAGGTGAAGCAGCTAGTGCTGATGTTAAAGCTATAGCAAGTTATCCAAAAGATCTAGTTAAGATCATTGATGAAGGTGGGTACAATAAACAACAAACTTTCAATGTAGATGAAACAACCTTCTATTCTAGAGGAAGAAGCCCTCTAGGACTTTCATAGCTTAAGAGAAGTCAACTCCTGGTTTCAGACCTTCAAAGGACAGGGTGACTCTCTTGTTAGAGATTAATGCAGCTGGTGAATTTAAGTTGAAGCCCATTCCATTTACCATTTGAAAACACTAGGACCCTTAAGAATTACGCTAAATCTATTCTGCCCCTGCTCTATAAATGGAACAACAAAGTCTGGATGACAGCACATCTGTTTATAGGATGGTTTAGTGAATATTTTAAGCCAACTGTTGAGAATGCTCAGAAAAATATTCCTTTTAAAATATTACTGCTCATTAAAAATGTACCTGGTCACCCAAGAGCTCTGCTGGAGATATACAAAGAATTAATATTGTTTTCATGCTGGCTAACATAACATCTATTGATCTGCCCATGGATTGAGGAGTCATTTTGACTTGCAAGTCTAATTACTTAAGAAATACATTTTATAAGATTGTAACTGCCATAAATAGTGATTCCTCTGGTGGGTCTGGGCAAAGTCAATTGAAATTCTTTTGGAAAGGATTCACCATTCTAGATGCTATGAAGAACATTTATGATTCATGAGAAGAGGTCAAAATATGAACATTAACAGAAGTTTGGAAGAAGCTGATTCCAACCCTCCTACATTATCCATATTGAGAGAGTCAAGCCTTTGGTGGAGGAAGTAACTGCAGATGTCGCTGAAATAGTAAGAGAACGAGACTTAGAAGTGAAGCCTAAAAACGTGACTGAATTGCTGCAATCTCATAATAAAATATGAATGGATGTCGAATTGTTTCTTATGGATGAGCAAAGAAAGTGGAGTTTTGAGATGGCATCTGCTCTTGGTGAAGGTGCTGTAAACATTGGCGAAATGACAACAGAGGATTTAGAAGATCATATAAACTTAAGTTGATAAAGTGGCCACAGAGTTTGAGAGGACTGGCTCCAATATTGAAAGAAGTTCTTCTGTGGGTAAAATGCTCTCAAATAGTAGCAAATGCTACAGAGAGATCTTTTGTGAAAAGAAGAGTCAACTGATGTGGCAAATTTCCATTGTTGACTTATTTTAAGAAATTGCCACAGCCACCGTGACATTCAGCAACCACCACCCTGGTCATTCAGCAGCCATCAACATCAAGGCAAGGCCCTTCACCAGCAAAAAGATTACAACTTACTGAAGCCTCACATGACTGTTAGCATTTTTTTGTAATAAAGTATTTTTTAAATTAAGGTATGTATTATATATTTTTTAGACATAATGCTATTGTACACTTATAGATTACAGTATAGTGTAAACATAACTTTTTTATGCACTGGAAAGCCAAAAAAATAGTGTGTCTCGCTTTAATATGACATTTGCTTTATTGTGGTGGTCTGGAACTGAACCTACATTATCTCTCAGGTATGCCAGCATATATTTCACAATATCATACCTGGAGAGTTAAAAAACAAGGCTGAGAGCCAGTCTTAGATGAATTTGATATTCACCCGTGTTTGGTGCGCAACTGGGCCATGTGGCTTTTAAGTCCTTTCTTAGCCCTCTGTATTTTAAGTAGCAATTCTTTGACTATATATTTGTAATCAGTCTTTAACAAATGGCTCAAGAATTTACAATTACATCTAGACATGTTTAATCAGTATATGAAAACATACCTCTTTTGTTCCTTTAAGATTCAAGCCTTCATGCCAATCTGGTCCCAAAGCACTGCCTATATTATCGGCTTCAGCTTTGGTTCTTGCTTCCTTTTTCCTTACTAAAGAGATGAATCAAATGATATACAAATTGCCAGGCAGAGAATTATGCCTATGTTTTGAAGTTTTTAGGCAATGTAATATACATACATATATACACACAACATGACTATACTATGTTATCTATATTAATAATTTTATTCATTATAATATTTTCTGATGTAGAGCTACAAAATGGATGATCTTTCAATTGAATGTTGAATATAAAAACATTCAGCTTATCTTTTGGATGTTACACTGGTTAATTTGAATGGTAAGAAAATTAACTGTCAAATTTTCAAAATTTTGTCAATTTGTAACACCTTCAAACCTTACAAAATTGCTAAAAGTTTTGTAAAGCTATTAAACTAAAAAAAATGTGAGGTTTGTTATTAGTTTTTAAATTCATTGCATTTTTTACAAAATTATCTTAGGTGTTGCCCAATTGTAGCATCTGTTTGCAAAGCTACAGATGGCTGGTTTACTTAGTTCACTTTAAATTTCCCACTGTAATTGTGTGTGTGGGTGTGTGTGTACACATATACACACACATGTATTTATATATGCTCTAGAAAATCTGAAAACTTCATGTACAGGTATAGAAATTACTGTCCATATTATTATCTCCCAAATATTTTTACTAAATTTTCTTATAGCCCTTTCTATATGGTTAAAAAAATAGTTTCATCTGAGAATTAATGAGATAGATGTCATGCTTACCTTCAGTTGTATATCTGGTTCTCTTGTGTGCAATTTTAGCCTCTGGTTTTTCAGCAATGAGCTTTGAAGTCAAGAATTCAGCTGCTCCTGCATCGAAGAAAGTGTTCCCTATAGCTTTATCTTTAATGGCCCAAATCACTTCACAACCTTCAATTTCATACCTAAAAGGAATGTTAAAGTTAGGTAATTTCAAAAGTTTAAGTAGAGATCTTTGTATCTGCAAATGATAATTATCTCTTAGAGCAAAAATACACAACACATTTTAAGGCAAATTGGTTAAGACTGATTATAGAGAGGAAAATCACATTCTTTAAGGATATTAAGAGTTAGCATAAAATAGTAAAAGAAACTTAACCAGTTTACTGAGGAAACCTAAATGACAAATGTATGCAAATCACATAAAATTTCATTATAATGAATATCATTTGAAAATGATCAATTTCTCCAACATAGTTGTGTGAATGATCCCCAAAGTTCCCAGGGGTAAGCAGTGCTTTGTTTATCTGGTCATAGCATAATTAATGATGGATGGTGTACATGGCTACAATGTTAAGAATGTTCGTTTCTTTGGGAACAATTATTTTATATACTTAAAGCACCACATTATGGAAAGGGTTAGAAAAAGAATAGAATTAGAGTTATAAGCTAAAGCCTTGATTTTGTTATAAAAGAACCATTATCTTGCATTTAATTCCCTTTATCACAGAAATTCCCAAGCCATCTAAAGAAAGATCTAGTTCACAGACTGATCAAGGATATTAGAAGAAGAAAGGCAGGGACATAGTATATGTAAGCCACCTTCTATTACTGTTTACCATCTAGCCAAAGCTCCTGGACATCTGATGTTTTATTCTTAGGTTTGGACACTGGGAATGAACATATGGTTTTCGTAATATTCATTTCAAAAAGTCTCTGAAGTCTATTATAATTAAGGGGATTATATAATTTATCATCTAACCTGGGACATTATTTGCTATTAATAATTGTTTTGGTGCAACTTATAAATGGGGATAATCCCAGACTAACGGGACACATGGACATCCTAACTATAATATGATTTTACCTGAACTTGCAATGGTAATAAGAATGCTGTGTATTAATTGTTAATTTTAAACATTTCTTTATGGTATGAAGTATTGCCACCTTTATTTCATAGACTGATATAATGTAACAGGTTATAGGACTTTTCAAGGCTAATCAATAAATAGAAAATTTAGTACATGTGACTCCAGATCATCTGATATTCATACTTTTTGGCACATGGTAAAGGAGCCTCTTACCTCACTTAGTAAGCCTTTGTTTTTCCTGTTCTCCTGTGCCAGCAAACATTTACAGTCACTAAATTTCAGATTACTGGGAGAACTTTCTATTTTATGCTGCTCGGGTCATGTAGCACTGCTGACCAGCACAATATAAACACACTTGGTAATACATTTCATATTTGGATTTATACACAGGCACATAGTACTCAAAAAATGCTTTCTTTTTATACACTGGAAATTTCTATCATTTTTCATGTTTTAAAGTAATATAACTTTGGCTAGTAGGCCACGTTATTTATAAGTAAGCACAAGTAACTCCTATAGTTGCTCTACCACATAGGATACCCTCTATTCCTCCTACCTGAACTATGTGTGCAGCAAGATGCAGAAGCTTAAAGGGGAAATACTGCTTTCATTTATAAAATCACTTTTAAAAACAGACACCAGTGAGGTATCATATAGTTTTGTGAAATTATGAAAAATGGTATCTGTTTGAAAAGGAAAGGATTAACCTACACCTGGAAAGAAGAAAACAGAGTAACAACTAAAAATAAATACTAAAGAAAATGGCATTCATCTCAGTGGAACATGGATGCTATTAAAGAGTAGAAAGGGTTTGGATACGTCACTTTTCATCATGAGAGACAAAGACCTAGTCATTCAGTGGATCTAAATTCAGAGAATAACATTATACGGGACCTTCTTAAATTATTAAAGTGCTTATTACTAAAAACAAAATTATGAGTTTTATTCAATTATATAGCCTTCAATCTCCAACCCAAAGAAAATGAGGAACAGGATTAAATGTTATAAGACATTTTTAAACAGAGGGAAGTTTTTAAATGTAAATAATAATTATTATAATATTAAGCAATATTTTTTTGGTGATAGCTAATGGAGAAAATCTGTTACATGTATGTAAGGATTTGAAGCCCTTTTATAATAAATATGTACCCCCACCTCTTGGCCCATATTTTGGTTTTGACTCTAATTTTCTATGCATTTTGTCATACAATGCCACAAATTCCATAATTGCAATAATGAGTGCCACCCCTAGTACTCAGACAATTTAAGAATTCTTACAGGCTTCCACTAAGACTGATCATCCTCTAAAAGAAAGGGGCAAAAACTTACTTGGAGAGTTGAAAAAGATGCCAAGTAAGCAAAGATAGGATTTTGGCAGATTCTTTATTTTGATTCAAATTTGTTCTTTTTGTGGTTTGACCCAACTTTATGGCCTGAAAAAGATCCAGACTAGACCATGTCAGCCATCCATTGGAAGATAAAATCATAAAGTCAAAAAATGCTCTGCAGGCCACAGCAGGATATCTTGCAATGTTTTCTGATCTTTAAATATCATCTCAAGATGAGAATATTTCATATTAATTAATGCGTTCACATTTCTCAAACTTCCAAAAACCAAGACTTGGGAGTACCACATATCCTGAATTAGGAGTCACAAATTTTAGGTTTCATTGGCCAGACCAGTAACATAAATGGGTGGAGTAGGATGTATGATATAAATGATAAAAAGTGGTAGTGATATAACTACAAATTGCTAAAAGTGTACACATTTAAATTATTTTTAAACATAGTATATACTTATACAACACATCTATGGGTCAAATCTGGCCAGTCACTAGTGTATGACTCTTTGAGACCTATAGTATTCCTGAAACATTAATGTTTTATAAAGAAATTTCTCCAATTATAGATTCCATAAAAGCTAAAACATAAAGTGGATTTTTCTCTTTGAAAACATGTAACAATTACATTTATCTTTGATTTTCAGGATAAATGGTGCTTTCTAGTCTGCCAATAATCACATGAATCACAGATCAATTGTTAAATATTTTAAAACATACTTACACTAATTCAAGTGCAATACCACCATTCCCTATGACCATTATTCTCTTAGCTTTAGTCAGCTGTTTCTGAAATTCCTATATTAAAAAGAAATTCCTAAATTAAAAAGAGATCATGTTTTGTAATAGTGGGCAATACCTGAAGTAAGAGACTTCACTGATAATATTGTAAAAATGTAATTATTTTAGCAAATTTATAAGGGAAGAACAAAATAAGTCTCACTTTCCCACTCTGCCAAGATGAACCCTCCAAATTAATACTACAGATATTCCCCTGTATGTTTCATCCCAAGCTGCCTTTATAGCATTTTTGCGTCTCCTGATCTTCCTTGCCTTTTATGTCATTACATTTAGAGTACTTCAGAATTTCAGCAAGAGGCATTGTCTTTAGTTTGCCACATTGTCAACTATATGCCCAAGTCAATTATTCTTTCTTTTCTCCTAGACTGTCAGTGACACGTTTCCTTGGAGTCACTAAACACTCAAAACTCTCAGGAATGAGAGGCACTGCACAGTGGTTAACAGCACAGATTCTGTAGTCACCAGCTCTGGCAGTTACTAACTGGATGTCCTTGGGCATGTTGCCAACCTCTTTACACCTCTGTAACCCCTAAGGTTTCTGTAAGGATTATGTAAGGTGATGTAGATAAAGCTGTGGGGGCCGGGGGGTTATCAGGCATATAATAATGTCTAACATTTATTGAAAAAATGTTATTGCCATTAGGAGACAGTATTCAGTTGCAAATCATATATTCCCAAAGTAGAGTAACAAATACGTGTATAATGTTAAGTTGTAACATTCGGCATGGCCATTATATTTGGGCTATCTCCTAACCAAAAGAACATAGGCATCAGCATCAACTAAAAAACAAGGAAAAATATCAACTGAAACCAAGCTGAAATTTGCAGTAATAAAACATTATAACTACTCTTTGGTTTACAGATCATGAAACAAAACCTCCCTTCTGCTCTTATAGTTTAGAATTTAACATTATAAATGGAACACTTTACTTCAGATGTAGAAAAGTCTAAGGAATGTTCAAGTTCCCCTCTCATGACTCAAGCTTAAAATGTTACCTGAGCACTGTCTGTATCACGGATTCCTAATACATAAGGATTTCCTTCACATATCAATTTTGGTTTAGCTCCAGCACACAGACAGAGTTTCTTATATAAATGCTGATTGCCATCTTCTGTTACAATGCACTGCAAACACAGAGCCATGAAAGGAACAGGGGAAACAAATTTATACATAGGTACAATTTCATTTTAAATTAAAAATTCAATAAGACATAAGCAAAAAATAATATATTAAGGTTGCTTCTTGGTGGCACTAAATTCTTTTTTATAGCAATTACAAAACTAAGCATGAGAATACATTCTCTGTCCACTGATTCTTAATCCTTTTAGGGACATGAACCCTTTTGGGAATCTTATGAAAACCTGTTTTTCTCCCCTGGAATAAAAAAGTACATTCACACAAAGGTTTGTATTAAACTTCAGGGAGATTCTTGATGCTTGAAAAAGGTATGTTGACCTCTTTTCATTAGCTACTGCTAAATTTTTGGCAGTTGATATGAAAGTAAAACACACTATCTTTAATTCACTAAAAAATGTAAAGGACAATGGATAAGAGAATAGATGTGTACTGCATGTGGGATATTTTTCAAATGGTAATGGAGGGCGCTCTGATTCATTCAAATACTTTAATATATTAATTTCCTCATCATTCATTTAGTATACTTTTCAAAGCCTACCTCAGTTTGCAAAATTAATTGACATGGATGTTCTTTGGAATATGTATTACCACTATAAGTATTAGGAAGTTACTTTGGTTTTGGGATTCAATTTTTTTATTTTTTTCTCATGAAACTCAGTACTTTTTCTTACTTTTTTTCTCTAAAATTATTTGTGTTTCAAATATGGTGTATATATGTTTTATCCCAAAGGGACAACTCATAAATTAAAGCTGCCTTACAGAAGCAACTATAAACCCTACCTCCCATCTTGCCTAAACCTCATTTAAGGCTATTATAAATCATCTGACAGCATCCTTTCCTGAGACTGCCTTATTCTTTCTCATGTACAAGGGGTTACTGAGTCTTGCTGAGTTTATAGTAGAAATCTCACACAGATCTGGGATATTCTTTTCAACTACATTGTCCCTGTCTTAGTTTAGGCCTTACCTCATTTGAGATTATTGCAAGCACCTCCTAATTGGTTGTTGGCTACTAGCCACTTACTCTACCTCAGTTCATCCTCAACATTGCTGTCAGATATATCTTCCTAAAAAAAAAAAAAAAATCAAACCCTATTTTATCATCACTGCCCCCCATTTACAATCACTTTACAATTTCTCCTGAATGTAAAATATATTCAGCTTCATAGCATGACATAAAAAGCCCTTTATAAACTTATTTACTTCTATCTCTAGCCTTGTTTGCCAATGTCCTTTACTTATTCACATCCCAATCTCTTTGATATCCTCACTATTCTTCATACCCCTTTTCATTTCCTTCGATCTTTGAACATTCAGTCTCCTCTTCCTAGAATGCCCTTTTCTACCTGGAGACCTTTTAATTCACCCATCTTGTAAACCCCAACTTAAATATATTACTCCTTCTGTGGAGTCTTCCTAAATCACTAGTATCAGAGCTTTGATAATATTTTAGTGACTGTGCATCTCGCATGTCCATATAATTATAGTATGCATGTCTGTATTCCCTATGACACAGCTCCTAGGGGCAGGCAACTTGTATTATTCCTACTGTATCCCAGCATCAATGCAGTACCCAGAATACAGTGGACACTTACAAATATTAATATAATCTGAAATGTGAAAACTTTATATGTTAGGGACTTAAATAGTGGTGGTAGTAAAGGTGGGATCAAAAGAAGGCAGGCAAAACCTCACCAAGATTTAACAATGGAAAACATCAGTAAGAAAAATATTATCTCACGTGTTCTTCACTCTTCAGTTGCTTTACTCCAGATTCTATAACCTTAATATTGGGAAAGCGATTTTCTAACACGGTACTTGATTGTTCTTCAACATCAAATTCTTCCAATATTTTAGAAATCTGTATTAGATCAAAGAGGTTAAAATGTTATTTATTTTAAAAACATTGTCTTTTAAAAATCTTAAAATACTTTCATTTGCATCCATATACTACTATTTCATGTTAATAAAAGAAGAAACTTAGCTGACTCTATCATGTATAGTGGAAAGAGGACTAGACTCAGCATTTTAAGACTTGAAGGCAAATATTAGTTCTGCCACTCCTGGGCAAGTTAGATGAGTCACTGAGCTTGTTTCTTGGCCTATAAAATGAATGCTGACCTGTAAAATGAACACTACACCACTTACTTCTCTACAGTTTAACCAAACAGCGTATCTATTTCCTTATCCTTCTTCCAGCTTTCTCTTTCCATAGACTAGTTAACCTTATTATGACCTAGTCTTTGAAGTCTTCTTTCCTTTTCTCTAAAACCAATGCCAAATGCTCTTGGATTCACTTTCCTTCCTTTCCAGCTAAAATTCCATCCGTTGTGGATCATTTCATCTTTTGACCAAAACCTTTTAACTCGTTGCTCTTTCTCTTAACCATTAATTAACCTGAAAAGCCCTAACCATAGATCTACCTACCTAGTTTCTTAGTCCTATACCCAGTTTGCTGTAGAAGGTCCACACATCCTTGCAGATTGGTATCTGACCTCAGCTACTCCTTAAGCACTGTATGGAAATCCTACCACATGGCACTAACAGTTTTTCAAATTTTTTGGTCTCATGACCCCTTTATATTCATACAAATTATATAAGAACCTATTTCTTGGGTTATTTTAAGGATTATAATACATTTAAAATATTTAATATTTATAAGACTGCTTAGTGCATAGTAAGCACTCAATAAATAATGGATTATTACTCTTATTTTTTCCCTTTTAAAAATTACATAAATCATGAATTCATGCTCTTTTAAACACTAAACAAATACACAATATAGAGTAAATGTTAAATCTTTACCACACTCTAAATTTCACCCCATCTCAAGATAATCCATACTGACCTTGTTATGTTCTATACTTTTAATCTCTGTATCTTGTGTGCCTAGTATATTGATTGATATATAATGTAGGTGTTCAATAAATAAAAGGGTGCCATTTCCTACTGCTGACACTTAAAGTGACATTTGAATGTTTGTTATTAATATTACAGTGCATTTTCACATATATTAATATATCTTAATATGCTCACAACCCTGTGTAGTAAAAAAGGAGGATATTAACCTAATATTACAGGTGAAATAACTTAGATACAAAGATTTACCAAGGCTACACAACCAATAAATAACAGAGTCAACTCTAGAACCCAAGTTTTTTTTCCTTTTACTGTACATAAATGATAGAATTGGTAAAAACTGGACAGAAGTCTCATAGCTCTAGTATTATTACACCAAATGAAGTCTTCTGGAAAGATATTAGACGCAGCTATACATCTTTCACCTATGTATGTTCTCTTACCTTCTAATTAAATATATACTTTTAAAAGATTAATAGCTATAATTTGTTCTCTGCTTCTCCAAATTCTGTAAGTCTTTTGCCTGTACCTAGATACTAAGATATCTTATGTCTCTTTAGGTCAGTTATAAAGGGAGGGACAACATGATATATGATACTAAATTACCCTTGGCCTTAAGGGTTTACAAAATGAAAAAGTTATATTCTCAGAATATTATAAGGGAAGACTTGTATTAAATGAAAGACTATGGTAGTGTCTTCACTGAAGAGTGGAAAAAAAGATTAGAATTTATGTTTATAATTTTGAAAATTTCATTTTTTTGCACAGGTTTTAAAACATTTTAATTATAGCTGTCGTTCATACATATAATTTATGTACACATAAATTATACACTTTCACATATATGGATGTGAGTGCAAAACTTTTTAACAGCTAAGGTACGGGATCAAAAAGTTGGAGACCTCTTCTATGATACTATGACCCAACTGATGTTAGACCCCTATTATAACATATAATATAAATTCGTGGAACTACAAAGTGTTCTGAGATGCTTATTACACATCTGAAACACTAATTATTGACAAGTATAAATTTGACTTGGAAATACTTTTATTCTGATTTATAAACACACATACAGTGGAAGGGGGAAATATATAGAGACAGAAATATCCTAAAAGACTTTAATTTAGGAGTTTCCTAGACCTGACATCACTCTGTTTACCATTTCATGGGTAGGGGTGTATGTGAGGAAATACATATGTTAAGTAGCTTGATTTAGCCATTCTACAATGTACCCATATTTCAAAACATCATATTGTATAACATGTATACAATTTTCACTTTTGAATTAAAAAGGGAAAAAAAACCACTACAATAACTCTAACTGCTATTTAAGTTATTGTAATTTTTGAAATTAATATTAAGAAAGTTATACAAAGGTTCTTACCTGCTTGAAATTCGTAACTGCTTTAATAACAGGAGAAGCTGTTACCAAGAGAATATCTTCTGATGGAAAGTGAACAGCCAACTTATTTTTAAAAAGAGAGAAAAAAATATGATAAATAAATTTAGGCATTAGTATATATGGTGTGTGTTTGGGGAGTGGGGAGATAAGGTGGAAATAATGCAATTTTAATCATGTAATCAACCCAGGAAATTAAAAACCCATTGTTCCTCATCTAAAGGTCTCCATTATTTTGGGTCTTATTCATATTTATGGGGGAGTGGTGAGTACTATTAAACTCTGATATTGACAAAATGAATAATGCCTTTCTTTATACTAAACACTAACAAAGACTTTCTGAACAAGACAGGTGCTATAAGGAAGTATCACTTATGTACTCCAACTACTTGGTATATCAATTTTCATGCAGAGGATTAGAATAAAACTAGCCTCCTAATTAACAGTTAAACCAACTTCTATTTATTTTAAAATAATACTTAATTTGCCTTCAATGACATGAAATTAAAGCAAACCCTCAACATTAAACACTTAGAATCTCAGTCTGACTTTTCCTAAGCTTTGATACTATTCTGCCTCTTCTAATCAGTATATATTCTGGGAAGACAAAGCCATTTTAATAACAACTTAAATTTAGAGGTGTAACTTGCTATTGTTTCATTATTTTCCTCTAGCTACAACCTCTGTCTTTCTCATTTTGAAGTTCTTGAAAGCATTTTCTTATCTCAAGGTCTGGTTCCTCACTCCACCAACCTCTATAATTTGGCTTCTATCCCTACTTTACCACTAAAACCGAGCATATTCAAGTTACCTGTCCATCCTTAAAACCCATGGGATTCTTTTTAGCCTCACCTTATCTGAGCTTTCTATAATATTTGACAATATTATTATTCTGTCCGTCTTTTCTTTGCATATTCTGTAATTTATCTCCCCCATTTCTATTTCCACTTCTAGATCGGGTCCTCAGAATTTCCTTATACTACTGAAATCACCTTCAAATTGGCTTTCCAGTCTCATATATTAACCAGCTTCCTCTGCCCCAAATATAACTAATCATTTTTCAAAAATTTTCATTTGATAACTTTACTCCACTGCTCAAAAACATCTGACTACTTGTAAATTCTTGTTAAGTTCTCAGCGTGAGTTACAAGACTATGATCTGGTATGCGCCAACCTTCCCTGCTTCATCTGTGGTCACCTCGCCCAAGCAGTGTGTGCTTTAAGCTTTGCTGCTCCCAGATGGTGCCATCCTTTTCCACTGGAGACTACACTGTTAGCCTCCCTTTCAAATGTCTTTCTTTTCTTGTCTATCTGGTGAACTTTCACTCATCCTTTGATAATGAGATAAAGGGATACCTCCTTTGAGAAAGATACCTCTTCCCTAATTCACTCCCTACCAACTTCTTAGGCACCCCACCCTAAAATAACAGCTCGATGTCTCTTCCACTAAACTATGAATCCCTAGCACGGGGTACCATGCTGTTCATATCTTACTACTCAGCCCTTAGTACTTGTGCCTGGAACATAGGTGTTGACTTGATGAATAAATGGAAAATACACGTTCAAAGATGAAGAGTTGAAAAACCCTTGAATTTCTTGCACTATTTCTTATGATATCAGTGACTGCTTATGTTTACTTTTTATCAACAAAATAATCAAGTCCTTGGGTGAGTCTATTCATCATAACCAGAAATGCATCCCCAAGCTGCGTTTAATCCCTTCCTGATTGTTTTACAAGACATTACTAAAGTATCTTCTATCTTGGCAGTTCAAAGTACAGGAAACTTATGTAAGGGTTTATTATTCACTCATGGCTTGGTAACTATCTGGAAACTGAACTCAATCAGCTAAGACTGGGGGTTTGAATTTTCTGTGCAAATAAATACAAAATGCTCTAGTCTGCTCTGGCATTATATACTAGGATCAGAGCCTGCTTCAGCCAGCTTTGGCTTCTCCGCTAATAATTTCCTCCCCACTCCTCCCTGCGCCTGACGCCCAGCTTGCGAGGTTCTAACGACCTCATCTGGAGGCCACCACGCAGTTCCTAATATCTGCGAGCAAGAAGGAGCCCGAGGGGTCAGGGTGGGGGGAAAGGGCGCGGCTAAAAACGGAGTCGGCGGAAGGACGAGGCAGGGGGCGGGGGGAGGCCTCCAGCGCCACCGCCTTTGGGGTCGGGAAAGAGGCGGGTCCGCCAGCGCGCGCGCCCTACCTGCTCCGCACAGGTGACGCCAGCGATGCCGCCGCCGACCACCACGAACTTCCCCGCCGCCGGGGGAGGGCGCGCTGCCTCCATGCTCTCGGAGTCCTAGTGGCTCACGGAATACTGTGGGGGAGCCGCGCGAGTATGCATTAAAGGCCAGGGAGCCACCGCCGCCGCCGAGCGGTCACTTCCGGTGCCGGACCCGGAGAATCCGACCTACGGGTGCCGCAGAGCTCACACTTAGTCCTCTCGCGTATCTGCCACTGGCTGCATTTTTTTTTAAAACACGGAGGCGTCTCGTCGTTTCCAGGGCTTTGTGTGACTATTATTACTACGCTTGAATGAAGCCGTTCCACGAATATTTGATAAAGGGAAAGCAAAAAGTAAATAACAATAAAAGAAAAAGATGATGAGCTGCCAAAAGAGGTTTTTGGCAAACTGCTTGTCTAAACATAGATAATTCTCATGGGACAGAACATTCATAAAATAAATGCATTGCTCTGAAGTTCTGTTTGCTCCTGCGAAAAAATGGACGTGGGCGCAGATCTTGACATCTTAGTGGTTAAAGGACCCTTCGGGAACATGGTGCTACCCTACTCCTGTCATTTTTGTACATGAGGAAACGGACTGTTTTGAAAACCACTAGACTGCTGCCCTTCCCCTAACAGACCAAGCACAAGCATTCTTCGTGACCAGGCAAAGCAGTGCTACTGAATTGTCCCCTAATGAGTTATAGCTTTCATCTACAATTTAAACCTCAGCTAAGATTCCCAGTACTATAGAGTTGCTCGCCGAATCACACGAATATTTCTCCTGCTTCCAATAAATAACAGCATGTGTGAGAGATGAATGAAATATTCCCAGTCTTAATTTTACTGTTAATGCCTTTTTTTTTTGTGGCGGTCATGTGTTTTGAGAGATGGCTAAATTATTTTTATAACTATTTTTTAGTCTACACTATTCACTATATTATTTTACTCTTTACTATTACCTTTGCTGTCTCATGTAATAGTAATACTTTCCCTAGGAGTTGTGTTGTAATATTAAGGTGCTATCTCTCAAATGGCTCACTCTAAAACTGGTAATTGCCCTGTTAATTTTTTAAACTCTGAGAATAACCGTTCTATATGAACAGGAAAACCTACCACTTACCTAATTACACATATTTACTGATACCCACCCTCCAGGCCTGTATCTGCCACATGCAGATTTGTCCCTGAGTAGCATTATCTTCCACACTGGCCTGAATATCCAACTTTTGGATATTTCTAAACGTTAAGGAACGTTCAGGGAGGAGAACTAAGAAAAGCCTAGTAGCACATCTCACCTTAGTGTTGATTGGATGTGGAGCAGGTTAAAAGTAAGATAGAGGTAACTTTGAAACACGAAATCCTCAAGGAGGGAAGCAACAGGTACAGGTTGGGACAAGGGAGGAACTGCAGAGAAAACTGGGCTCCTAGGGATAAGGGAGGCTTAATGCCAAGAGGCAGCAGAGGATGTAAAACAGGAATGAGAGCAGGAGTGACTCCATGACAGGCTGCACTTCCTGGAGTAGGCCAAAGTTTTGGTTTCCGGGAAACTTCGCCTACTACACCCTTCCCCGAAATGACGCGTGCTGCTTTTGAAGGAGCCAATCAGGAGCCCACACAATCAGCCACTTTTAAAGGAACCAATGAACTAAGGAGTGAGAGGGGGAAGGTGTATCCAGAGTGCATAACTTGCAGAAAAATATAAAAGCTTGACTTATACCCCAGGGCGGGGTCCTGGTTCGTAGAGAGGCCACTGCATTGGTGCTCTGGGGACCTGGACCCTAGCTGGAGCTAGCCAATAAACTCCTTTGTGCTCTGCAGCCTTAGCGATTCTGCCTCTCTTTTCTTGGAGCCAAAGGAAACCGGCTCTAACAAGGGGCAGGAAAGACAATATGGGCTCCATTTTAACTCTGGTCAGGAAGCTTAGGAATGAAGGGTGCACCAACCAACCTGTTAAACATTTCTGAGGAGTCAAAGGAAGACCAATGTGTTGCTAAATATTATGGTTTATGTTTAGAGGTAGAAAAGAGTAGCAGGGACTAGAGTTGGCAAGGAAAGCTTCAGAGAAGTGGTAGAATTTTTATGGAACCTCAAAGGCATAGTAAAATTTGGGTATGTTGAGAAAAAAGATATGGGAAATACCCCAAGAACCAAAGGCTTGGCGATGGAAATGAGCATTGAAAATAGAGGAAGTGGCAAAAAGTGTGAAGTAAAATAAAATCCTAAGCTCCCTGCTGACTGAACAGACCCCCTCTCAGTAAAGGGAGCCCCAGAGAAACCTTAAAGCTGAGTTTCCAACCATGATGGGATGGGAAGTCAGACATGCCTCAATATATCCCCTTCCTTGCTAACTGCTCTCAGGCTTTTCTTCCTTAGGGCTAGATAGAAACCAATCTTGAGATCCAGACCAATATTCTTTCCTGATAAGAGACCACCAACCATGAGGTGATTTTAACCATTCCACAGAACATGCGCAGAGAAGGCTTCATCTTTTTTATAAAAGAGGGCAGTCATTTCTGAACATGGACCCTGTAAAAGGTCAAAAAGCTCAAATGTGAATGCACATGTTTCTTCTTTCCTAAATATTCATGAATCCTCCCATAGCTTGTTAAATATGTGCATTTGGGAAACCTGCTCAGTATAAATTCCTGCCCCTGTTGCCCCTGCCTCACAGCACATGGTCTTGGCTTCTGGCTGGAGACTCTGCTTTCCAGGCTGTTGGAATAGCCAAGCACAGGCTGCAACCTTTTATGAAAAATAAAGCTCTCCTTTCCAAATTGTGAACCTTGTTATTTCTTCAGTTAACGAAAGGAAGAAAAAAAGTAGTTGGGGAGTTCAGATTCATCTGGAAAAACTGAAGGAGATAATAAAAACAGTCTTTATCTTACTTGTATTTACTTCTTAGATTTTCTGAAATCTGATGTCCATCCATACCTATTTTCTTGAAGGTCATCCTGAACTTTTAAACTATTAAATCAACACCTAGCTTCCCATTCTTCTCCAAGAAGATTTCAGAAATGTCTACAGTAAGAACATTTGGGTTAATTCTGAACTGCTTGATTGAAAATTAGTAAAGAACAATGAGATTTCATGGAGTTGTTAATGCCTAACAGTTTTTGAGTCGGATGACCTGGGTTGAAATGTGGCTCCAACACTTCTTTGCTGCATGACCATTTCGTGAGTTACCCCACTGAAAGGGAAATTCATTTGTGCAGGCAATATGTTTCTTAGGCCAAACTAAAGTAATTGCCAGCCTTCTGGGGAGGCAGAAGTCAACATACTTATGTAACCAAGGTGTTATCTCCTGTGTGAATCCATGTGACCACGCTTTCCCATGGCATGTTGTCACTCTTGTTCTGAGCCATATATAAGCAAGCGCTTGCCATGTTCTCAGCCATGGCTTCCGCCAGGGCTGCATCCCCCCAACAATAAAGAACATGTCTCATCTGCCTGCTGTTGCCTGCCTCTTTTTTCCACTCCCAGAAGCCTGCTCTGCTAGCCACGGAGCCCACTCACTCCCCACACCCATTTAAGCCCTAATTTCCTCATTGGCAAAGTTGAGTACAAGATGTACCTTGTACAGTTGTTTTGATTTGCATGTGAGATAATGTTTAAATATCCTAGAACAGTGTGTGCTACCTAATGGTCAAGTTGTCTGCCTGTGCTCAGTTGACTAGTATATATCTCTCTTTCTCTCTGAAAGATTTTATCTATGCTTATAACCTCAAGGGGCGTATAATGCTTTTAATTGGAAATGTCTACCTCTCATGTCATCTACTATGAATCTTCAAACCTGAAATTTCTGAAGCTTCCCGAATATATTCTTATTGTCATCCTGGTCTTCTCAAATTCACTGTAAGTCCAAACTAGATTTATCGTTCTCTCAAAATCTCTTTTTTGGTTTTATTTGTTTATATAACTTTTACTAAACTAGCTGGACTTTACAGAGAGGAAATGAAAGGAAACATTTTTATTTCTCAACACTTTTCCTGTGGACTTATTTTGCTCCTTTAAATTAAAGTCTTTTTAGGCCTCAAAGCTTTTCTTGATCATTCCCAGGTAGTAAGTCTGGTGCTATCTGTTATCAAAACTTCAGACTCTCATCCAATTAAAGCTTCCCCTAGCTGCAGGCAGTCAAGGTTGGTTTCTTTTTGCTATCTTGCCCTAGCTCTCCTGCCTAGGAGCTGATGTTTTCAGCAGTTTTAAAATTGGAGGGTGAGTAAGGGGAAAGGGGAGGAAATATCTTACTTTGCTCTTGTTCCTTGGTGAGCAAACCTGCACCCAAAGGCTGAGAGAGCTGAGAGGCTAAAGAAAGAGACTGACAAATCCATTTCTCAGAAAGAAATATTTAATAGGGGCTTATAAACAGAAGTGATGTCTCAGTGGCCATGAGACAGTGGATGCCCACACCTGCCCTCCAGAAAATATCCTTTATATAGTAAGTTTATATAGTAAGAAAGGCGTTTCTTATATAGTAAGAAAACTGAAGGCATTTCTTAAGCTTATATATGAAGCTTATATAGAAAGCTTTTTTGGTGCAGCTGATTATGTCTCAGACTTTCTTGGGAAACTCCTGAGTACTGGGAAGGGTCAAGAGGGATCTTTATGAGGAGTTATCTATGCTACAGGCATTATTTAAAGACCTTGCTGCGGAACACCTTCCTATGTAGAAGTCAAATATCAGTCATCATAGTGGTTTCACTTCAAGATAGCATCACTCTTGCTGTGTGACATACTGTTTTCCTACACCTTTTAAACAGTGGTATGGGACAGCTGTGAATCTGTGAGAGCTTATTGATAAAATTTAAGGAATTATATGAGCTGTTAACGCAGCTATTGTTAAACATTAACTTGTATAAGCTTATAGTCAAATAAGTTATATTAAGACAAAGCTAATAAATAATCAAAACTGATTGTTTCCTAATTATTTTACTATTGTCTTTATTTTTGGGGTTCTTTACATATATTGTATCTATGGGTGAAAATATTATATAATGTTGTGCTGCTACACATTCTTTCCCAATGCCTCATTCGGTGATGTCATGTTGATAGCTTGAAATCACCCAAGATGGGAGTATTTATACTATGGACACCAGCAAATGACCCAAATGAGGGTTTGATTTATTATATTGTTGATTGTCTAGACTTTAGAAAGTAATGCAGAAAATGTTAATAATGATGAAATTAAAAGTGTGCTGTATCTATTGTGGTACATTGTAGTATGTTGTGAATATAGCACACAAAACAATTGAAGAAGTAGTCTTCCAGTGTAAGAGAGCTGCTATCCAATTTAGCAAAGAAGTCACTGATATCATAGGCAAACAAGTGAAGGTCCAACCTACACTTTCTTTTACCTCCATCTTATTAATTAATGTAAATGGAAATGTCAAGCAACATTCTAACTACACTCATTCATCAATTGCTATTATAGTTTTGCTAGGATACAAGAATGTAGCAAAAATTAATAAAAGCATTCCATTAGAATCAGTTGGCTATATGGAATTTACAATAAAGGGTATTGTATATTTATTATAATTTGTAAAATATTTGCTATATATTTTTATATCAGCAAAATTTATAACAAACTGTCAACAGAAAAACTCAAACTCAGTAAAATTAAGATGTTTATTCTGAGCCAAATATGTGCCACTATGTCCTATGGAACATGGTGTTAAGAAGTCTTGAGAAAAATGTGCCCAAGGCAGCCAGGTTACATTTTCATATTATGTATTCTTTTTTTTTTTTTTTTTGAGACAGGGTCTCACTTTGTTGCCCAGACTAAAGTGAGTGCCGTGGCATCAGCCTAGCTCACAGCAACCTCAAACTCCTGGGCTCCAGCAATCCTCCTGCCTCAGCCTCCCATGTAGCTGGGACTACAGGCATGCGCCACCATGCCCGGCTAATTTTTTCTATATATATTAGTTGGCCAATTAATTTCTTTCTATTTATAGTAGAGATGGGGTTTCGCACTTGTTCAGGCTGGTTTCAAACTCCCGACCTCCAGCAATCTGCCCGCCTCAGCTTCCCAGAGTGCTAGGATTATAGGCGTGAGCCACCGCGCTCGGCCAGGTTTTATACATTCCTAGAGACAGGAATTAAAGGTAAAACCATAAATCAAAACATAGAAGCTTTACACTGCTTTGGCCTGAAAAGGCTGGACATCTCAAAGCGAGGGCTTACAAGTCATAGGTGGGTTTTAGCAATTGGTTGCAGGAGTCAAGCTTCATCTAAAAATTTGGAGTCAGTAGAAAGGAATGCTTGAGTTAAGATAAGGAGGATCTGCTAGATAGGGGGTCTGCTAGAATGCTTGAGTTAAGATAAGGGAGGGTTTTCTATCTGTCATTGACACTATCCAGAATCAAATTGGACAGTAAACCACATTATATCAGGTTAACAAAAACCCACTTAAGGAGATTTTATTATTTGTAGGTGTGACTCACCAGGCCTCTTAAAAAGGATTTTGAGTAAGAGAAAAGAAAAGGTTAGAGTTCAGTCCTCAAAACCTATGAATACACACACATACACATACATTCATGAATGCGTTTTTTTTTTCATGAATGCGTTTTTTTGTTTTTTTTTCAGAGAGCCAGTTGTTAAACATTTACAAGCACAATCATTGGTTATTATCTAGCATTGGTGTTTTCTCAGTGTGGCTGTCTATAAATGCAGATTCTTTCTCTTCTGGGGTGCTTTGATGGGTGCATCAGAATTTCCACATCACTGAGGATTTCTTACCTATAGTCTCTAGGGACCTCTTATTTGCAGTTTTTGGGCCATCCTTTCTCTATATTCAATCCCTCTTAAGATGACACAGGGTCCACAATGGGCTTCTGGGACACTCATTCATCCTTTAACCACCCCCAGACCCTCAACGTGACCATCAAACCAACATAGCAGCACCTCTCTTCTGCGGTCAGACCACCTAGCTAGCTACACCTTCGTTCCTCCAGCTGAATCAGGTACCTGTTTGTGCATCCCTCAGACTCCAGGGGACACACGTAAAGCCCTCCAAATAGTTCTCTTGAAGTCCCTCCTCACTTGTGCTAGGGACACGGATTGGGTGGTGGGGTGAAACATTTTCCCTTCTCCTTTCCCATGTGTGCTGTGAGTAGGTTCAGGCTGGAGATGGGGAAAGAGAGAAGACAGCATACAACTGTCTCCAAAGAATTCTTATTACGGGCTTCCTTAATTTATCAAATCATTATTTGCATTCGCTTATATAGTCTCAAGGAATGTGATGATGGGCCGATGTTGGCAGACCAATTTTATAGTCTTTTAGCATGTGCCATCTAGGTGGTCTAGTACCTTGTGTTGAAGGTTTAGGGTTTGGAGCCTATTATTATATTGTCCTTAGTCTTTGCAACTGAATTAACCAGAAAAATCACATTTAACCCATGTTATATACCATATTTGCTTTATAAGTATCAGACTCATGTGCCATTTAGAAAATTTAAGGCATTTCTTACACTCTACAACCTCAACGTCAAAATTCAGTTTACCAAGTCTTACCAGTTCCAAAGCATTTCCCAGTTTCTTCATTTCAGTTTTGATTGTGACTCTGCTGTTTTCAGTCTTCTCCCACTTGGACTATTAAAAGAGATCCCTGATTGGTCTTTCTTCCTCCATCGTCTGTTTCTAAATCTATCCTCCATGCTGCCGGAAGAGTTATTTTATTCAAAGGGAGATATAGTTACTCTCCCTCCCTGCCAGTTTTGCTTCTGGCACATTCCCCATTCCCTGAACACATCAAGAATGTTCTTATCTCTACCATGACCGGCCTCCTTGCTCCACTGATAGAAGTCTATGAATCTATGCATGGCGAGCTCAGCTGCTGCCTTTCCCACCATCCTCAAGCAGAAACGGTCACATCTGTAGTACTTCACTGCATTTACCAATGTTTCCTGTGTTAGAGTTGGTTGTGTCCCCACTGGGCTTCTTTGAGAAAAGGCAATGTATTTTATTCACCTTTGATTTTCTCACTTTATGCCCCGAATCCCACACTTAGCACAGTTACTTAAGTAAGACATATGATCGATAAGTCTTTCTTGAGGCTTTAAAATTAGCATAGCAAGCTTAATCTTATAAAGACTGAGTCTTCAAAGTATGGCTGGATCCACCATGGTGAAGTATGAATTTGCCTTACGAAATATTACTGTTCTTTCTTAGTTTGCTTGTGATATTTCTAGACCAGGTTGTTCTGGATAAATAGATGTTGTCACCCCACAGTATCAAGATGGAAACCCCATTTAAAATTTGATTTGGATGTGAAGATTAATGATCACACACACACACATACACCCCCCAGTCCCCATGAGGGCGTGACAAGGCTTATTACTTACATAATGAGGCTTTCTGGGGAGAGCAGGACAAGCTTACAAGCTGATCCAAAAATGGCTTGAGAGAGCAGAGAAATAACAGGCTCTGCTTTTAATGTGATTAGGGGATCGAGAGGGAATGAGAGTTCTGGCACATATGGGCCAGGCCTTGTTTGGTCTGAACATCCTGTGGGCACCCAGGGAGGGCACACTCAAACTCTCTAGCTTGCCCAGGTGGGGCAACAGGAGAAAGGGGAGTGGTGGGGGATGGAAATCTGCCGGCAGTCAAACATCAACAATGGAACCAGGGTCATTATTACAGTAGGTAGCCTTCCTTTGGGTTTTTTTGGGTTTCCAATGCTGTTTGATAGGTTTATAAAATTTCCAAGTTCTTCTCAAACCCTACAATGGAATTTCACAGTTCAGTTTCAATTTCAAGCCATATCACCATAAAACATACTTCTTATAAGTCAACAAGAAAATTCCAAATCCAGTTATAAAATCTTTTTTCACTATCTATATCTTTTTTCCATTATAGAAAATTGGGAACTCTCTTTAGCCTTATAAACTTTTTGAATCATGATTAAAACTTTTAAAAAATGTCCTTCATAGTGTGAAATGTTATTATAACACAATTTACATGTCCTTTTCTGAATCTTCCATAAATAAAAAATTAAATGTATACCTTTCATGTTATTTTTGAATAAAACATTGCTACTTATGTTAATTGCTATGCCTTCTACATATAAAATTATTGTGACAGCACTTGAAAGAGTTAACATTTAATTATCTTGATGCTTAATTATTTTCCATTTTAGTTTCAGGCAACATTTTAACACCAGTTACATTAAAGAGCAGAGAAATTCAAATTATTTATTAAAAATACATTAAATATTTTTCATGGCTAGTTATTATACTAAAGAAATAGGAAGGAGCAACACTTTCTATTTCTGTTTCTTTTGTTTATTGAAATCACTTGTATTTTCTATAAAATAAATTAACTTGCAAAGAAAGTAAAGCATATTTTTTCTAAATGAGTAAAATGTTAAATTATGGTATAAACTGGATGTGGCTAATTTATTATAATTGATATATAGTACTGAAATTAGAGATAGTTTGTATCTCTTAAAGAGTTTTATTTCTTTTTAAAAGAAAAATAAGTTTTGCTGTTACAAATAAATAATGCAGCACACATTAACTATTTTAAAATTAACATTAGCCCAAAACAGATATATGTGAAAGCTTAAGTAAATTTGTCCTTTTTTTTTTTTTTTTTTTTTGAGATAAGTTCAGACTGGAGTGCAGTGGTATCATTGTAGCTTCCTGCAGCCTAAAACACTTGGGCTCAAGCGATCCTCCTGCCTCAGCCTCTGGAGTAGCTGGGACTACAGGTGAACGCCACAACAGGCTAATTTTTCTATTTTTTGAAGAGACAGGATCTCCCTCTTGCTAAGGCTAGACTTGAACTGCTGACCTCAAAAGCAATCCTCCTGCCTCAGCCTCCCAAAGTACTAGAATTACAGGCATGAGCTGCCATGCCTGGCCAATTTCTGCTTTTTAATCTTGAAAATATTTTCAAGTTCACATGAGACTTTAATGTTTTAGTTATCAGAATATCTTGAATCAGTTCATTTATGGTAAAGATGATTCATATTAAGAATGCTTGACCAAACGCATCAAGCTAAAAATGAAAAGAAACATTCTCATTCCATTTTTAAACTTTGGAGATACCAGTCACCAGTTTCTGATTTGGTCCAGATCAGGTCATTCAGCGCATAGAGTAGATTTTTTGCAGAACAGCAGTATAAAAAAACATTCCATATAACAACAAAAAATGTGTCATTATGGTGGCTGTGAAATTGCTTTCACAAAGGGAAAGGGTTTTTTTCTCAGCAAGAGGAAATGTTCATTTGAAGAGCTATCAGCTGGCTCTACTGTGATTCATTTTTTGGCATCTTTGAAATAATCTAAGTTTTTATCAACTGTAGAATAGTTAGCTGCAGTCCCCAGCCCCTGGCACCAGTCCGGGCCTGCTAGGAACTGGGCTCACAGCCGGAGGCCAGTCGCCGGTCAGATAGCGAAGCCCCAACTGCACCCACAGCTGCTGCCCGTTGCTGGCATCACCGCTGGAGCCCGCCGCCACCCCATCAGTCGGGGCATCAGACCCTCATGGTGGTGGACAAACAGTGAAAAGGCCCCACAAGGTAACATGTCCGGTATGGAGGTGGCAAATCTGGTCGGAGCAGAGTGCAGGGGGGGGGGGGAGAAGTACAAGATGAGGTGAGAGATGATCTGGGAAAGCTTGGGCAGATTAAGTAAGTAGAGCACTGTAGGCCATATAAGAGCTTTGGTACTTATTTAGTGAAACAAGGAGTCATTCTAGGGCTTTGGGCAGAAGAGTGACATGCTCTGAAGGCAAAAGCAGAGAGACAAAATGCAGCAGGTGAGAGGAGGTGGTGGCTTGGACCAGTGACAAGTACTTAGATTCTGAACCTATTTTGAAGAAAGAATTAACAGGATCTAGGGAGATTTGTAATATAATTTTTATCCTCCATTCCAGATAGTTCTAAAACTGAAAAGGGATGCTTTCAAGTATTTATGCCAAGACAAGATACATAAGCCAGAACTGTCCTAGAAGAAACTGGCCATAAAATCATTATCTTCATTAGTGACCTTGCAAAAAGTATTGCCCACTTTTTCAGAACAATTTCACTTTCTTTTTTTCTTAAATCCACTCTAGGCAGGCTTTGCTTCTATAAGTCACAGAAATCGATCTGTTTGTTATTTCTTCTCTCTCATTCAAAGGATTTGTCTTTTCATTGTTTGCAGAGCTAATTATTTGATCTTAATCATGTAACTAAACAGAAGAACATTTTTCTCCAGGTAGGATTTTCTTCTGCTTCTGCTAGTACCCAGGGGCACCACTCACTTGAAACTTTCCTCTGGAATTTTGGCTTGGTGTAGAAGTCTCATGCTTATCTTCCCTTTGCTGGCTCTGGCTCAAGGTGTAGTATCCAAACACATAAAGTTTGATGATCTTTGTAGACCTCTTCTACCTCTATGGAGATCCACAGTGTGTTGGAAAAGTATGTTTTCTTTCCAGAAACTGATTGTTCTTTAGTGGGAAGGTCTCACGATACTCTCATTTGAACTAATACTAGAAGCAAAGGCCAGTGTATCTACAAGTTTATTGATTATCCTTACATTTGAATACTTTATGTGCATTATATTTTTCTAACAAGGTTTAAAATTTGTCAATGTTTCCATCATTCTCCCAAACAGTTCAGGAAACTTAGCATGATTTAACTTCTTGGTATCCATTGAATCCCATCTTCTGCATAATTTTCATCATTGAGTATATTAGTTCAATATAGTTTTAATTTTTTATGTTTTGTTTGAAATTGACTTTTTATAAATTATGTATGTTCATATAGCAAATACTTTTATAAGATTTACAATAAAAATAATAGTCCCTCCATCACTTTTTTTCTGTTTCCAAATTCCCCTCCTTTGAGGCAACTATTTTCAATATTTTTTGGTTTCTTCTGGCATTGCCTCTTTTTTTTTTATTTTACTAACTAACTGGCCTTCTGTTTTTTTTTTAAATCTATTTTCTACTATTAAAGATATAACTTTCTTAAATAACCCATTCTGCATATTTTCCCACATATTTACACACATATTACTCCTTTTGATAACATCTCAATACCGGCAGTCATAATTTTGATTAATCAGTGTTCAATGTTTCTATAATTGTGATGTAAATATTATTCATAGCTAATTCACATATTGTACTACAATTACATTTCTTGTACAATTTTTTGTTTTTCCTGGAATTTCCTGAAAATTGCCTTGGTGTTTAATTAGTTGTCTTTGTTCTTATCACTAATTTCTTCCCAAACTCTCCAGAAAAAGGAAGTCATAGCAAGAATATAGAAAATTAATACATTGGTGCCCTTATGTGTTACTTACTACCCTCATAGAGCTTACATTATAGATCAGTAAGTTCAAACACCTAACATTCCAGCTCAATAAATTCAAACATGATCAGATAACATAGTAGTTTTGGTTTTTCCTTGGAAATATCTTTCCTAGAGCCATTTATCCTCCTGATCCCATTAAACCATTGCTCCCCACTTTTTGCTGCACAGTAATTTCTTTACATTGTCATACCAGACATTTTATCCACTCGAGTTGAATCCTTGTTTCCTGAATCCAATGATGTTTTTCTTTTTATTGGTTTACTCCATTTGTGATGAGCATGCTCAAAGCAAAATAAAAATATGGAGCCCTTTATTCAAAACTCCAGTGTTGACCAGTAGCAAGATGGTACCTGTGAATAGTCCCTGTACTTTAGCCTGGGCAATAGAGCAAGACTTTGTCTCAAAAAAAAATTATGACAGGCACGGCCAACACACCATTAAACCAAGCAAGATGTTCTTCATGAGCATGAGGCCCTGGTGACTGCACAGGTCGCATATACCCATGAAGCTGGCTCTGTTCTCAGGTTTGCAGAATTATAATCTAAAAAATGTCTTCTCCTATTCCCATTTCTACCTGGAAAACAAATAATAGAAACTTGACCTGAAGAGTTATTTTGAGAGAGGGGGTGATTTATTGTGTGTGTGTGTGTGTGTTTTATATGCCTGAGATTGTACATCTGGGTATATCATTTCCCAGGCCTGATTTAATTGTGAATGACAGAAAATGAGGTCTGATCTTCCTTCCTAGCATTTCATAACAGATTAGCCAATATCTCTAGGGTAAAATGAGCTCCCAAGCTCAGGTAACAAGACATTTGAGAGCACAGCCATTTGAAAAGAAAAATAACAGATTAGGTTGCAGATACAAACAGAAGCAGAACATTAGAAAAGATACAACAAAAATTTAAGTAAAATTAAAATTTAAGTAAAGAACATAATAAAAATATAAAGAACAATTATGAACAACCATAAAACACAGAAATAACAAACAAGGAATATTATATATGAAAAATAACTGCATAATAAACATAGCAGATGGGATAAGTAGCAGGATGGATAAAGGTTGAGGAATGGGCTGGGCGCGGTGGCTCACGCCTGTAATCCCAGCACTCTGGGAGGTCGAGGCGGGTGGATCGCTCAAGGTCAGGAGTTCAAAACCGAAACCAGCCTGAGCAAGAGCGAGACCCCATCTCTACTATAAATAGAAAGAAATTAATTGGCCAACTAATATATATAGAAAAAATCAGCCGAGCATGGTGGTGCATGCCTGTAAGCCCCAGCTACTCGGGAGGCTGAGGCAGGAGGATTGCTTGAGCCCAGGAGTTTGAGGGAGGTTGCTGTGAGTTAGGCTGATGCCACGGCACTCACTCTAGCCTGGGCAACAAAGCAAGACTGTGTCTCAAAAAAAAAAAGAAAAAAGGTTGAGGAATGAAGTATTGAAGGAGAAGACTAGATTAAGGAAATCCTCCAGAGGAAGAAGTCAAGGATGAAAAAAGTAGGAAAATAACAAAGAGGAGCCAAGAGATAAGGAGGATATAAGGCAAGTGCTAACCTCCCAGAATTAAAAGTTTTTGAATGACTTTAGTATGAAAGAGCTTACAGGCCGGGCACGGTGGCTCACGCCTGTAATCCTAGCTCTCTGGGAGGCCGAGGCGGGCGGATTGCTCGAGGTCGGGAGTTCGAAACCAGCCTGAGCAAGAGCGAGACCCAGTCTCTACTATAAATAGAAAGAAACTAATTGGCCAACTAATATATATAGAAAAAATTAGCCGGGCATAGTGGCTCATGCCTGTAGTCCCAGCTACTCGGGAGGCTGAGGCAGAAGGATCGCTTGAGCCCAGGAGTTTGAGGTTGCTGTGAGCTAGGCTGACGCCACGGCACTCACTCTAGCCTAGGCAACAAAGCGAGACTCTGTCTCAAAAAAAAAAAAAAAAAAGAAAGAGCTTACAAAATACTAAAGAAGAGAAATAGTGAAAAACACACATAGTGAGACCCTGTCTCTACAAAAAATAAAATAATTGACTGGGCATAGTGGCATGTGCCTATAGTCCCAGCTATTCAAGAGGTGGAAGCAGGAGGATTGCTTGAGCCCAGGACTTCGAGATTACAGTGAGCCATGATGAGGCCACTCCACTCCAGCCTGCGTGATAGAGTGAGATTCTGTCTCAAATAAAAAAAAAAAAAAGAAAGAACATGTGAAGTTCAAAAGTAAAATATGAAAAAAGATGCATGTTTATATTTGATAAAATAGATTTTAGGGTAAAAAATAGTGATTCAGAATAAAATAGATCATGAAAGATTCAATGCACTGAGAAGATTTAGAAATTTTAAGCCTGAAAATACATGAGTTAAAATTGATAATAGGAGAGAGAGATAGATAATTTCACCATTACACTGAAATTTCAGTGCACCCTTTTGATTACTAATAAGTTAAATATATAAAAGGTGAGAAATATTAAAAATATCTAAGCAATACTACTAACAAACTACTCTAACAAGAGATTTACATATCAAAACCAAAATTTTCAAACGTCTTTTTAAAAATTTAAGATCTTGTATTTTAACATCTTTGGGCAGGGTAAGATTTCTTAAACAAGTCATAAATAAGCATTGGTTATAAAAGAAAAAAATGAAAAACATGACTATATTAAAAGCAAGACTTTTCTCCCCCTCAGGCCCTAGATGGCTGCTATAAAAGCGAGAATTTTTACTCATTGAAAGCCAACATAAAGAATGAAATGATAGGCCGGGCGCGGTGGCTCACGCCTGTAATCCTAGCTCTTGGGAGGCCGAGGCGGGCGGATTGCTCAAGGTCAGGAGTTCAAAACCAGCCTGAGCAAGAGCGAGACCCCGTCTCTACTGTAAATAGAAAGAAACTAATTGGCCAACTGATATATATATATAAAAAAAAAATTAGCCGGGCATGGTGGCTCATGCCTGTAGTCCCAGCTACTCGGGAGGCTGAGGCAGAAGGATTGCTTGAGCCCAGGAGTTTGAGGTTGCTGTGAGCTAGGCTGACGCCACGGCACTCACTCTAGCCTGGACAACAAAGCGAGACTCTGTCTCAAAAAAAAAAAAAAAAAGAATGAAATGATGAATAAGTGGGAGAAAATATTTACAATGCACACAACTAACAGGTTAGAATCAATAATATACAAAGAATCTCTACCTATGAATGAGAAAAGGACAAATAATCCAATAGAAAAATCTAGAAAACAAGAGAGATGAACGGGCATGTCACAGGAGAAAAAATGCATGCAGCTAATAAAAAAATGTTCAAGCTCTTTAATAATCAGTAGAAGGCACATTAAAAAATGAATGTGCATAAATGCAAATACAAAGCTATACAAAAATGAAAGAAAGGGAATGATAAACAAAAGATTCATCATGAACTCAGGGTTCAGATGGATGATTATTTCAGACTGGAGGAGACAGGTGGTATGCTGGTGGGGAAACCAGATTGTTAGATGTAGTTTATTGACAAAGTTTTAGATTTTATAAATAAAAGTATACCAGGCATGAATAATGATGAACGCAAGTTGTGAGCCAAGGATTATAGTTAATTCAATTTTGTGCTCCTGAGATCCATCAATTAAAATATTCCTCAAAAGAAGTATTTCCTAGAAGCCTTACTTTCCATATTTTTAAAAAAAGAGCACAGAAGAAAAATTATGAAGGACCACACCTGACTAATCAATGCTTACTGACAGGAAAGAACTTGTGCAATGGGGTGAAGAGTACACGCATAATGTGTTTGATGGTTAGTGTGATATAAGCCGAATGTGCAGATTCTGAAGGAAGCTCATGTACTGTACAACTCAGATATATGACAATGATCTCAGAAGTTGTTTTTGAAAACGAGAAGGATAGTGGTGTCACCATCCACATGAATTTATTCCAATACTCCATGTTGGTACATATCTGTTTAGCCATAAGTACCAATTTTAACTAGAGCACCTGCAGATGCTAGCTACCACAAACTAGCCACCACTCTACCAGAAGCATTGTTCTACACCAGGCATCTGTAAACTTTTTTTTAGTACAGATAGAAATAGCAAATATTTTAGGCTTTATAAGCTATAATATCACTGTTCCAACTATTCAACTTTGTGTTGTATTTGTAAGAGCAGCTATAGATAAAATTTAAATAGTGAGCGTGGCTGTGTTTCAATAAAACTTTAATTACAAAAGGAGGTGGCAGGCCAGACTTGGGCCACAAGCTGTAGTTTGCTGACCCTAATTTTATACTGTCCATCCAATAGTTGGTCTCTGTATCTTATAGTGAGGTGATATGAGCACAACATGCTCGCCAGTATGGTGAGGTGGTCTTTGGCCCATATCTTAGAGTTGAATCAATTATCCCAGAGCAGTTGCCTCATCTTCCAATAGGAGAAGAAATGGCACTCTGTGATCCACACTATAGAAATTCATATAATGGAATTATCACCAAGTGGTACTATCTCCAGAGGTGCAAATTTGAGATGAGGGTTTGAGAGAAAGCAAGCAGTGAAAGAATTTAAAAGGGAAGACTCTCAGTTTACTTTGGGGAGTGAGACTTCACAGTGCTTTTAGAACCGAGGATACATTTCTGAGGATGATCTACAAACCCCTGTCTGGATGCTTTCACTGCCTGTGTTTTTATGAATTTGAACCAATCTGAAAAAAATAAGCAGTTTTGCTCTACCAATCATTCAGAGGTTATTTTAGGAGAGCGTTGGTGCTCTTTGGATATATTTTTCTTCATTCTGTTTTTTAGGATGGAGTAACAAGCTTACTTTTTGCAGCGATTTTGCTCTGTCTTGTCTATAAGCATGTGTGTGCACACACACACACAAGCACACACACAGCCAAAACATCTCCAGAGCCTGCTACCCTGAGTCATATGCTTGTCTAGAACTTTTACTTGATATCTTATAGGTCCAGTATCTTTAACATGATACTGACCACACTGGGTTTTCATCAACAGAGAAAGGGATCAATTCTTTAGTGGGACACTTCTTTAGTGGGCAGTTGAGTGTCGTTGGTGGGCTTCCAGCAAGTTGCAGAGGAGAGAACACACAGGTCTTTGGGCACAGCGTTACACGTGGTAAGAGAGTACTGAAAGTCAAGAAATCTCATCGAATCTTATAGCCAGGGATATGAGCAGAGGAAGCAGAGGGAGGGTCAACAGTGACAGCTTAAAGAATACCATGTTTCACTGCTGCTGAGGGAGGGTTGATGACGTAGGGTAGATATTTATTCAAAGAAGAAGCATTGTTTCTGATTTTATAAAAAGATGGAGCCAATAGAAACAAAGAAGCAAGCAAAGAATGTGTTGTTTATGACCAGGAGAAAATTATCAGTGTTTTAAAAATACTTTCCCTATAGTTAATAAATCTATTTGTTGTACAATGACAGTTATTTTTGTGTATTTGGAACAGGTTCATCTACGTCACTGGTAAATTATGTTGTATAACAATTTACAGAATAACTAAAATACTAGAGGAAATAATCTGGTGCCTTAACTATTGGGATCCTTTACCCAAGGAGCTGCCACAGGGTTTTCTAAACATTTCCCTTACGGAAAGCCTTCCAGAAAACTTTGGCCAGTAAGTCCTTTAGCTTATCTCCTGAATATAATAGGAATGTATGCAGATTTTTATTGCCAGTGCCCCCACTTTTATCCAAGCCATTGATAACCTTTTGCCTGGACTATTGCAGTAACTTTTTGGCTCTACTCTTCCTTCCCTGTGCCAGCCCTTTCTCCACACAATAACCAAATAGGTCTTTTAAAAATACAAGTTTAAGGCCAGGCGTGGTGGCTCATGCCTGTAATCCTAGCACTCTGGGAGGCCAAGGCGGGCGGATCCTTTGAGCTCAGGAGTTCAAGACCAGCCTGAGCAAGAGTGAGACCCTGTCTCTACTAAAAATAGAAAGAAATTAATTGGCCAACTAAAAATATATAGATAAAATTAGCCAGGCATGCTGGCACATGCCTGTAGTCCCAGCTACTTGGGAGGCTGAGGTAGGAGGATCGCTTGAGCCCAGGAGTTTGAGGTTCCATCATTCTGTTTGATTTTATTCATAGCACTTTTATCTTCCTGAAATTATTTTGTCACATTGTCTCAGAAGCCTTGGATGATCTTTACAAGAAGATGAAATGGGGAAAGGAGGTGAGTGGAGGTAGGGGTCAGGCATGGGTCTGGGATGCTTTTGGACATAGGCAATGTGATTATGTTTTCTTTTGTGAGCTAGACTGACACCAAGGCACTCTAGACAGGGCAACAAGAGTGAGACTCTGTTTCTGGAAAAAAAAAAAAAGTCCAAATTTGAGTAACTAATTTTTCTGCTTCACACTCTCCAATGGCTTCCCATTTCCAATAGAATATAATCTGAACTGTCTGCTGGGCGTACAGTACTGTATATGACTTAGTCTCTGCTCAGTGGGCCAAGTGCATCTTGTTCCCTTTGGCCTCAGTGAGCATAGCTTCCCTTCTCTGGCTATGCCTTCTTGTTTGCTTTCACCCTGGGGCTTTCGCACTTGCTGTTCCCCATGCTTGGAGACCTCTGATCTAGATATTTAATCAGTTGTTCCTTCTTATAGATTGAATTGCAGTTCAGGCATTATTTATTCAGGGCTCTTCCCAGTCCACAAACCCCCAAAATGTAAACCCCTGGGGACCCCCAATTCCATCATTCTGTTTGATTTTCTTCATAGCACTTTTATCTTCCTGAAGCTATTTTGTTCAGTTGTCTCAAAAGCCTTGGATGATCTTGACAAGAAGATGAAATGGAGAAAGGAGGTGGGTGGGGCTAGGGGTCAGGCATGGGTCTGGGATGCTTTTGGACATAGGCAATGTGATTATGTTTTCTTTTGTGAAAAGATGGGATTATATAAACCAGGTTAGGTTTTTTTTTTTTTTTTTTTTTTTTTATGGAGTATGGTTCTCTACGGCTTTGAACCTTCTGAGAGTTTATACATACTGTGACAAAAGAAGGAAAGAGAACATGCAGTTCTCTATGAAATTATTTTAAGGCTCCCTTTCTTACCTGTTTGCTAATTTAATGAAAGCGATCGAGAGGCAATGTAGTGTAGGGCTCTGAGGCTGATCTACTCATCTGCTTTCCAGCTGTGCATGCGATCTTGGGGCCGTTAAGGCCTGTCTGTACCTCACTGTCCTGCTCCGTAAAAGTGGGACAATGATAGTACCCCTCTCGAAAATTTGTTGAGAGGATTAAATTAGTTAATACATCTATTCTCCTAGAATGGCCTGTGGCACATAATAAATATTCCATAAATGTTAACTATCATTATTACCAGAGAATAGGAAACAACCCTGTCTCTTGGGGCCAAGAGAAATGAAAGGTTAGAGTTTCTATTTCTACTCCAGATTTTGAAGAAGTTCCCAGGTTTCATCCACAGAGCTTCACTATGAGTAGACATTTTGGGATCTGTCCTTTTTCAAGTTTCTTAAATAGTTGAAAACAATGAAAGATGTCTCCCCAGCAGCAGCTGAGGAATAGTACAAATAACATCTGGGAAATTCTAAAAGGGATTGTAGAAAAAAATGTTGTAATTGATTTGGTTGCTAAGTGTTCACCTTCTCAAGTGCTCCTCACAGCATTCTAAATATAGGTACTAAAAAGACCTAGCAAAGGAAAAGGATTTCCTCTTAATCTTATTTGTTGACTTGTTTATTTTCATTCTTCCTTCAACCACAACAAACAAATTTGCGAGTAGGAATCTAGAGTCTTTTTCTTATTATGGTATCTCTAGAACCTAGAAAATATTTGGCATAGGATAGACACTCAACAAATATTTTTTGAATGAAATAATCTGAGCAACTCTTTGAGGTAGGTGCTGCAATTATCCCATGGTACAAATTTAAAAACTGAGGCTAATGAATGTGTCCAAGAGCAAAACTAATCTGTTGTAGAGATGGCTTCAGCCAGTGCTTTTAAACACCCCACAGCATCATGCTATCTCCTTTATAATATCAATCCAACTATTGTTTCTACTCCATTCCAAATTCCACTTGTATACGACCACATACTTCATTACTTTAAGCAGCCCCCAATCTTTCACTCAGTCAATTCAGCTTGAAAGTTACCGATAGAATAATCTGTAGTTTACTGGTTTTTCTCACATCCATCTACTGTTCAAAAATGTCAGTGGCATCCTATAGAAATGAATATTCTTGTCTATGTCAACTCTGTTCTTCCAGGTTTATTCTTATTTTGGTGAGATCTTTTCTTAGGTTATCCAGCTCTACTGATAATTGAACTCATACTCAAATACATATGCACTTAATTTACTAAATGAGTAAATTAATATGTTATTCTTTGCTTTACAAGAGACTTGTTAAAGTCTTCTTAATGATGAAAGACAAAAACTCAGAAAACCGAGGCTCAGCAAAGTTAGGTGACATTAACTGAGATTTTTGGTAGTTTTTTGACAGGATATTACAGTTGGAGCCAGGGTCACATAAGAGTTAACTGTTAAAAAAAAAAAAAACAAGAAAAGAAACAGAAAGGAGGAGCCTCTGGTTCCAAGTGACTACAGTAATCTTGGAACCTGTTTCCAAGATTAAAACCTGTTTTATAAAATCCTCAGAGCCAAAGAAACTACCAAAGGATTAAAACTTATGTAAACAAAGATCTTTTTATTTTCATCTCCACTTCTCTGAAGAACAAGAAGCTCTAGCTTACACATTTGCAGTGTGTTATTCTTACTTTTACTCAATATGTAATTTTTAAAAAATCTGATGATTTTACTGTGTAGAAACAACAATGAATGGAACTGTTGGTGAATGCTAAGGTAAAAGTCGTTCATTTATTTGGGTTGTTGTGGGTTGCATTCCAGTCAATTTTGCCTGGGAAAATATAAAGTAGATCTCATAGGGATAAAGTTATGAATATAAGATTCTTTCAGTTTTCTAATTACCTCGTCTATACTTTCCTGGTAGCAATGGCAATTCTATTTAAAGCAGGGCTTGTTTTGTGCAGTAGTAACAATATTGTTTGATTATGCTGACACACAGATATATACTTTGAGTTTTCAAATATGTATAGTCACAAGTGGTTTGGAGTATTAGAAGTTACTAAAAGTGAGTCTTAATGATTCTGGATAATGTTGTTTTCCTCCTGCTTTGTCATTGTCCTGAAAGGTCCCTTTTTGTTTACCCAGTTCCTCCACATTCATCCTTCCAATTCTGATCAAGCTCCATGTTCTTCACTCCTGAAATCCTAGAACATTAATTGTTAGATACATACCAACACATTTAACACTCACATATACACATTTCATTGGAATTTTCTTTCAAAATGAAAAAATAAGACTTATTTATTTTAAAACCAAGTAACACAAGTATTAAAAGTCAATTTGGTGCATATCTTTTAATATTTTTTTCTATGCTCATGTAAAACATACATAGGTGTGGGTAGTTATACATATATGTTCCCCCTACTTTTATTCACAATCATAGGATCGTCATTATAGACATGACTTGTTGCCGTATTCATTTAACTATGAACTATGGACATCCTTCCAGGTCAACATATGGATATCTAAATCATGCTTTGTCTATATGTCGTAGGATAAGAGCATCAGTTGCTATAGAATGGACTTTCAAAAGTGAAATTACAGAAACATTGTCTACTGCAACTCACAGCCTTACCACTTCTCCACCCCCATTCCACTGTATGTTATAATTTTTAAAAATGTTTGTTTATTATGTGAAAAAATAAGAGTACTGTATTATTTTTAATTGCATTTCCTTGGCTACTAGTGAGATTTAGTATCTTTTATTAAAAGATTTAAAAATTTGTCCATTTGCATTTCCTCTTTCACAAACCCCAGTTCATGCATTTTACCATGTTTGTTCTTCTCTTTTCAATTTGTAGAAGTCCTTTTTGTTTTTGTTTTTGTTTACATTAGAGATATAAACCTTACCTCCTCTCATATAGGTTTAAAATATTTTCTCTCTTTTTTTTAACCTTATGGTATTTTTTTTTGCCTCTGTGTAATTTGTATTATTAGAGTCTGCAAATTTTTTTCATTATAGCTTCTTTAGTTTTTTTTCATCTTTTAGAAGAAGTTTTTTCTTACCCTAACATTTTTTTAATTGTTTTCAAAAATTTTTTTTACATTAAAATCTTTAACCTATTGCCTTATTTATCTTTGAACGTGATATTAGGCAGGACTATTACTCTTTTTTTCTTGCCAGATGGAGATCTACTTATGATATCAAGATCATTTATTAAATAAGTTATATTTTTTCTGCTGAACCATTATTGAAGAATTTTATCATATATTACATTTTTTTTTTTTTTTTTTTTTGAGACAGAGTCTCGCTTTCTTGCCTAGGCTAGAGTGAGTGCCGTGGTGTCAGCCTAGCTCACAGCATCCTCAAACTCCTGGGCTCAAGCGATCCTGCTGCCTCAGCCTCCCGCGTAGCTGGGACTACAAGCACGAGCCACCATGCCCGGCTGATTTTTATATTATATATATTAGTTGGCCAATTAATTTCTTTCTATTTTTATGATAGAGACGGGGTCTCGCTCAGGCTGGTTTTGAACTCCTGACCTTGAGCAATCCGCCCGCCTCAGCCTCCCAGAGTGCTAGGATTACAGGCGTGAGCCACCGCGCCTGACCTACCATATATTACATTTTAATTTATACTAGATCTAGTTATGGACTCAGCTCTGTACCATAACCTGTTTGTCTATTTTTGTGCTTACGACACACTGTTTTAATCAGATTACCACCACAAAAGGTTTTAGGATCTCCTATGGCATGTACCTACTATCCTTTTCAATAATTTTAGGCAAATCTTACATATTTATTCTTCCATATAAATTTTAAAATAATTTTGTTTAATTCCAAAGGCAAACCCAAATAAAAACCAGTACCTTAGTGAAATTATGATTAAAATTGCATTAAATACTTATATTTATTTAGGAAAGATTAAAATTTTAATAATATCATTGGGGTTTTTTTGGTCCAGTATGCATGGTGATTTTTCTTAATTTATTCAGGATGTCCTTCAATATACAATTTTGTAATCTTCGTACAGTTGCTGTCCATCTTTGTTAAAGTTTTACAAGGAATTTTATAGTTTGATTGTTATTGTGAATGAGATTTTATTTTCATTTTAATATGTGTATGGTACTGCCAGTGTAAAGAAAAGCCTTCAGTTTTGTATATTTATTTTGTATCATGTCGCTGTATCAAATTAATTCATTAATTAGAATATAAGAACATCTTCATGTATTTTACAAGTAATAATAATTGTCTACAATGAAAGAAATTTTTATTTTTTGATTTATAATATTTATGCATTTATTTCACTTTTTTGCCTTCTTGCATTAGGTAAAAATATCAAACAGTGCTGAATAACGATGCTATTAGCAGGCAACCTTTATTTGTTCCTGATTTTAATGGGATTAGCTTAGTTATTTCACAGCACATTTACAGTGCTTAGCAAAGTGCCTCTTGTGTTCCTGTCTTCATCTTCTTGCCAAGATGGTAAGCAATTGCTAGCATAGTATTAGTGGAAGGATCTGTTATTCTATGTGAATCATCTTTTCAGCTACTGAATATCAGGAGCTTGACTGTACGTACGATCCACTTCCAGATATTAGGAATGTCTAAAAGTTTGAAGAAAAAAATACTATGTTTACATACACCTCTTGCTGGAATAATTTACTGTTTTCGAGAGACAGTATTCTAAGCACATCTTCTTCTTTGTGCAGAGCTGCATTTGGAGACATGGCCACATCATCTTGTTCAGGGTCAGCTTGTCTTAGCTGTAGTATGTCTCCCTGAAGGGAAGTCACACATTTCATATTGGTTCCGGGTCACTAAGGCAAGCTGGCCAGAATGGGAAGGAAGATTCTCATAGACTCGGTCACACAGATAGAATTGTTTCAAGAGGTTCTAAGGATTGCTTCACTGAATTTTGAAGCTTGTTTTAGACATGTGTCCATGCTTCTTTCTTGAAGTCTACCATCACCTGATCTAGAAAGACAGAAACTCTACCTTTTCTCTGTGACAATCAATGAGCAACTGTTGAACCATGGTTGTGCTCTACTTATTGCTAGATTGGCACAGAGTTCATTAGCAGTTCTGTTCTTATTTCATAAGCACTAAGAAATATTTTTACATGGGGATGTAGTCAAGGGAAACTTTTTATTATAGTAATGTCACTCAGTTATTTGAACTCTTTATATTGATAGTTACATGTCAAAAATCAATGTTCTAACACCAAAAATTACTTGGTTTTCCTTCACATTTGTTGAAAGCAACCAAAATTTTTACAGAATTGGTTACTGAGTTATTTGAATCAGTCACTTTGTTGGTTTTTGAGAAATATACCTAACAATTTTACCTAGACTTATAAAAGGATTATTAATTATTCTAGTTTCTGTTTTGCTTATAGTCACCTTATTTTTGAAGCTAAACTTAGATGATATTGACTAGGATAAAAAACATTAAATTGGGCATTGTTTATTGAATAGGGTGAACAGAGATGTATTTATCTTTGCCAAATTCAAAATTTTTAATCTGGCTGGTCTCTAAGAGGTTTCAAAAATCTTGACAGATGAACAGAAAAATAGATTTTTGAGAATTTTATATCTATATTGATTAGAAATTTCCTTTATGATTGAAAATGGTTATATTTCTAATTATGCAGTTAGTATAATTATAGAGTTTATTATCCTCTTATTAGGAACAATTAATCCTAACTAAAGGAAACTGATTTTCTAAGGTTTAGGGCACTGTTACCTAGATCACCTTTTGGGATTATTTTGCCCTTCATCTGTATGTCGGTATATGTTCTGATTTTAAGAGTGCAATAAAATCTCCTGCAGGAAAATTAACTGTGAAAGTATAAAGTATTTGGCCACTACTAAACAGGAGACTTAGAGAAAGTATAATCTCATGGGATTCTACTGCAGGAGGAATGAATTCTTTGATAACGGTAGGGGAAGATAGAATGTGCAACAGTAAGAATTAGGGTCGGTAAGAGGTAAGCCTTTTCTTTTATAATTGGAAAAGGAAATTATTACAAGGGGACGTGGGAAAAAATGGGAAAGAAGGACTAGCCTGATGCCTAAACTGCAGGTATATTTTCAGACGGATTGGTTTTACAAAAGAGTCTATCTGGAAGATGAAAAACTGAAAGTGAATTCCCTTAAAACTACTCATGCCCATGCTCCCCTTGGAAAATTTTGTGCATCCTAAATATCCACATATGTTGGTTTGGAGAACACTGCTCTAGACCACCTATGAACTTGCAAAAGAGATGTGCAATGACGTGTTTTATGAAGACGCTTGTTGCAAGCATGTCTACAGGTTGTATGGATAGAGAGCTGAGCTGGAGAGAAGAGGGAGAGTTGTGCCGTGTGTCCTGCTCCCACCCCCACGAGGGAAGGGCAGGCTTGTCTTTCTCCTGACCTCAAGCCCAGTGAGCAAGACTTTAAGAAGTTTTCTCAGAGTGCTTTATATTTGTCCTCTGCAGTTTGGAGGACACACAGGACTGTCGTACATCTCATGCTTAAGACATCTAAAAGGCAAAAGGCCGCGGCTGGATCCACCTGCCAGGTGGCAGATTCAAGAGAGGGCTATGTTTAAAAAGGAGCTGTACCCCAGTCAATGGTGGGTTAACCAGAGCTAGTTTGGGGTTGGCTTAGAATTCAGGGGCCCTCAAACTAAGGACATTTATCCAGTCCCCTGGGTGTTTCTGGCGCCGCTGCCTGTCCTGCTTAGCAGCTGACTCGTCCCGAGCCCACAGTGCGCATGTGTGGAATGTGCGCCGCACTCTCCAATGGCCCTCCAACCATCTGAGGGACAGTGAGCTGGCCCCTGTTTAAAAAGTTTGAGGACCCCTGGAGATCTAGGGTGATTGGGTCATATGGAATGTTGACCAGAGCTCTGTAAAAAGAGGGTAAAAGTATATGTTTCATGTCGAAAGTTGTAGGGAGAAATTGTGCATGACTCGTCAGAGTAGCTGCATTTACCCTGCCAAAGACACTCCAGGTGGCAGATCAAGAAGGAGGGGTAGAATCTCTGAAGAATCCACGGAAGTGGCCGTGAGAGAAAGAGTTACTTTTAAATATCTGCTCTGGCCAGGGGCAAAGATGAATCTCCTCCTTCGATATAAGTTTCAACCTTGGAGGAGATAGAGCAGCTTTGTTCAGCCCTGGGAGAAGAAATAATGGGTAGAGAGAGAAACTGGGATGGAAAATAAAGAAACAATATGGACCCACTTTCCCAAATGTAGGCTTTGGATCTGTTGTGGTTGGAGGGCAAGGAGCTTTATTTTAAATAATGTGCAAAGTGAACTATATTTATTATATATAGTGAACTTTATTATATGAACTATATATAGTTATATAATATACTATATATAGTGATATAATATCACTTTATTATATGAACTATACATATAAGTGAACTATATATATTAGATATATAATATATATATCCAGAAATGAGCCTTTTTGTGGGACTAAAAGCGACCAGAGGACTTTTTTTCTCTTTTGAAAGTCAACAGAAAGTAGTGTGACCTGTCTGAGATTTCATTTAGTGTCAGGAAAAGAACTGGCCCTACAAAATGAATTTGATAGGCCATGGACGAAGAAAGGTAAGTGTGTTTTCTGATATCACCACATAAATCCCATTTGTTCAATGTGCTTGCACTTACAATCCATTTTGAATGCGAATTTTTCTTGGGCGCACAAGAGTGGATTATTTCACCTTTAAAGTCTTTTTTGGCAACACACCCCTGTCAGTAAATACTGCCCTTCTACTCAGAAAGACATCACTATTATCGTTTCTCCTTCCTGCAAATCTCCTTTCACTTTGGCATGCTGTTGCTAGTTTTTCAACTTATACATGAATATTTTGCCATTTAACCTAGAGACAACGTTATGAATCCTGGGAATAGATTTAGCTTCAGAAGCATGTCATCAATTTCATGGGATGGAGATGAGTAAGGACAGTCAAAGCATCTGAATCAAATTTGGGCTACTCTATAAAAAAGGAATTTTGCAAGTGGAATTTATCATTTACAATAATGATGATAATTTCAGAAATTCATATAGCATTTTAAATCTTTCAAAATTTATTAATTTCTTGTAGGAAAGGGAATAAATGAGATTACATGTCCCATATTTAAAATGAGGACAGAAAGTAGAAAATGTCTTAGGGGTTATTCAATACAGCTACTTAGAGGAAGAACAAGGACAAGATAAGCTCCAACCTGACAATTTTTCAGCTATTTTTGTCTAGCAGCAGGAGCTACCAATTACTGAAAGTTACAATATGTTAGGTTCCCTGACAGGCACTTTATATCATTTATCTCATTTTTTATTACATGCCATGTGGATATCTCGTCTTTTTAGTATCTAGCCAAAGAAGATTTAGATATCTTCTATTTGAGTCAATTCTAGGAAGCCTAAAGAGATCTACTGAGATGGTCCCTTGACAATCCCCAAAGCATCAGAAAGATTTAGGTTATTTGAGTTTAAAAGTTAGAAGTAATTCAGATGTGGCAGAAGCATGGGTGGTCTAAAATGTCACCCAAGTGCATTATGCTATTTAAGTGTTGGCAAAGTGGGAAAATAATGGAAAAATGTAAACTGGGAAAGGTTGGTGGAGGATTTAGAAGAGCATAGTGTCTTCGTTCTTCCATAATCTCCTGCACCACATTTTGCAAACTTTATCATTATTTTAACTATAAATATATTTGAATTTCAAATTTAAAAAAAAATCTATCTTTCACAAGTTTATATTCTTTTCCTTTTTGTGGATGTTAGACAAAGACTTTAAGGTTTATATGACCATGTTTGTTGAATAAAGTGAAGTATGTGACAGTACTTTAGAAACTCAATGCTTTATAAGACTGTCTTTGGCTGTATGTTTTGTATGCCTCCTAACACTGCAGATTTCTGTATGTGACTAAAATTTTTCTGTAAAACTCTAGTAACACAGAGTTTGATAATATGAACAGAATTCACCAACACTTTTGTCTTCCAAACTGTAAATTTTTTGATAATACCAATCTGTGATTATATCTACTTTTATAAGAATATAGCATGGTGATCTAGTGCAGTGATATAAATTTATTTGTATTTTAAGATGGAAAAAGAGCATATGCAGTAGCATATAACAAGCCCATAGGAAGCACTTCATTTTGAAGTGCTTTGAAGTTTCTTTTCCTATTCATTTTCTTTCTTTTATCACCATGGGGGCAGAATTGTTTTCTTTATTTCCTAGTGGCTCTTGTGTTATCTGTGGGTTATGCACTCCTGTTCTTTATGCTGTAAATCTTGGTATTAAAACCCACTTTCATTGGGGCTCATTGATAGGGCTACGTAATATCTAAATTTGGTATGAACTATAATGTCAGAAAAATACACTTGAGTTGAGAACATATCTTTGATTTTGCTATACTTCCTTTTGTTATATTCACACGGGAGAATAAATTGTTTATGTGCATATGGAAGAGTGCAAAGGTTAGACTGTATGTTGAGTTTCTGTTTTCCAGTTGGGATACTGATCATTTGCTAACCTCTTAAGCCGACGTTGGATCTTAGCTTGTTAATAAGTTTTACCTGCATAAAATTATGGTCACACTTGTGGATATTTCTATTGGCTAAATTAAGTTTGAAATGTCTAGCCTGGAAGAGGCTAGAAAGATAAGTGAGTAGGTGGTAATAACACAAGCTTTTCAGAGGCAAAGTTCCAGATAAAAACATACAGTAAAACGTAATAAATGATTATATTAAATAACTATTTTTTAGACAAGTTAACATTATATATAGCCTGATGCCTTACTGTATTATAGACCGAAAAATAATTTACCTCAGATTCCTGGTCACAGTGACCAAGCTCATATTTGGTGGTAAAATGGTGCGTTATGCATTTTAGGTGAGTCAGCTCCTAACCTCAAATATACCAAAAGGGCAACATGTACTAGAGATGTGTGAGATTTAAAAGATATTAAAGTGCCTCAGCACATTGTACCTTAAAATAGCCACATCAAGCATTGTTGTATTATGGTGTTTACAATGGTGAAGTATGAAAGGATCTACATTCAATATACTCTGAAAGTCTAATCTTATACTTGTATTAATAATATTTTACCAGATGTAGCTATTAGAATCTCCTAAACATCTTGACTTTTTTTTTTTTTGAGACAGAGTCTCACTCTGTTGCCCGGCTAGAGTGCCATGGCGTCAGCCTAGCTCACAGCAACCTCAAACTCCTGGGCTCAAGCAATCCTCCTGCCTCAGCCTCCCAAGTAGCTGGGACTACAGGCATGCGCTGGCATGCCTGACTAATTTTTTCTATATTTTTAGTTGGCCGATTAATTTCTTTCCATTTTTAGAAATAGACCCCCTAACGGGGTCTAGCTCTTGCTCAGGCTGGTTTCTAACTCCTGACCTTGAGCGATTCTCTCACCTCAGCCTCCCAGAGTGCTAGGATTACAGTCGTGAGCCACCACGCCCGGCCTTGACTTCTTATTTTTACTCTTTTTCTTATTTTTAACTCAGAAGTCTTAGAATCAGGGAAAGTCCAAATATGAAAATAGTGAGGTGGTGTTAGAGACAGAAAAACAAGAGGTAATGGGATGATAGGAGCAGCAAAACAAGAAGGAGGAAACAGTTAAAGGAAAGCAACAAGAAGGAAATAGTTACAGAAAAATAATGAGGGAAAAGAGTTATTTCAGTTTTAAAGAATGGGGTAAACAGACCATGGAACAGTGATCACCAATCAGAAAATAGAAAAACACCATGAACGGTGACTTCCTACATAACACGGATGGGGAAAGGAATGTCTAGAACATAAGCTTCAAGTTATGTCCATACCTGGAAAAATCTAGACCCCAAAACACTGACGTACAGTTATGAATACTTATAACTAATCTTTACCTAAACTACAAGCTTAATATAAAAGGAAAATCGAAAATCATACAAGTAGACAGTGTCTTCTCCACTCACTTTGCACCCTTAAACTTTCCTTACAATAAATTCTTCATGCATACTTGCTTAGTGTCTGCGTGTCTCTCCATCCTGTGGGGCAAGCCTTGCATTTTTTTCCAACCTAGGAGCCCAAGAACTGGGAAAACACTTCAAAGTCCAGCCACAGACAGGACCCTGGCAGTGATATAACTTTTTCTTTTTAATACTTCATGTTTGGTGAGTGCATGATATTCTACAATTTTGGTTAATTATCACTACTAACATTTACTAAATGTTGTATTGCTGGGTATTGTTACAAGCTAAGTGCTTTTCACACATTATCAGTTATCCTCATATCTCTGCAAGGCAGATATTGTTTTTTTTTTTTTTTCATATACAAACGAGGAAACTGAGGCTATAAGAACTTAAGAAATGTACGCAAAGTTTTGAAAAAAGAGCCAGGATTCTAAAAAAGATCTGCCTGATTTTCAAAATCCTGTCTTTCCCACTATATCAATGATCTTACTATACTATAGTGGCTTTCAATGTCCTTTTGATGTTTTTTGATGTTTTTTGCTCTTCGACATCAGATAGGAAGTCCTTTAAATGCTTAATTTTACTTTAATATTATGAAAGTTGAGTATACTTAGTATCTCCTGCTATTGACAGATAGTAATTATAAACTCAAAATCACATAAAGCTCTAAAAACTCAGTTTCAATTTCTGGGGATTCAAAGGGCTTGGTTGTGTTTCATAGCTTGTTCTACTTTTCAGTGGCTTTTCTGTTGGAAGGGATCTGGAAAAATAGGGTTCTTAAGCACCTCCTGAAGATTATCTTTTAAAATTTGTTTTTAAATCAACTTGTATAAAGTTGATGCCAAGGGTCAAATACTATCTAAGGAAACCTGATGGAGCTTTAGGAAAACAAATGTGTTTCTATTGTCTTGCTCCTTTCCCTGTTTTGTCCCTGCCAGCCTTCTCCACTCCACCCCCCAGGTTAACAATGTAGGATCTTCAAAATCACAGTAGAATAGGTGCTTTCAATCCTGAACACACCCAGCTGTGTGGAAGAAAATGGTTACATATATATGTGGGTCCAAAGCCCAACCAGAGACATGGTAAAATAACCAGGACTCTTTTATGCTCTTTTCTTCTACTGCTTCTCCTTTTACAGCTCATCCCTACCCTTCCCCCACCATTTCTTCTCATCCCTGGGGCCTATCTTGCTCTCTTGGGGCTTTGCTCTTTGCTGTTAACTAACCTCAGCTATTAGTTGATAATGCTTAAGATTTCCCCTTAAAGAAGAATTTGAATTTTAATGAGGGACTCTTGAACTAAAAAGTGCTTATTATACACAATAATGAATTTCAGATGATAGAAAGTTAGAAGAGTTAATTCTGGGCAGGATTTCTGCTTAAGACTGGTTGCTTGATCAGATTATTCATATTTATGAAAGTGGAGCCACAGATTTGATAAAAGGAAATGACTTATCACCAAGAAAAATGGTTTTATCACAGTTTATAGCTGTATGTGGTACTGACTATAGCCTTCTAGCTTTCATGTAAGTTCATATTAATTTTCTCAGCATTTCATTTCCAGAGGTTCATATTTAGATGTTTATAGGATAATCAGGCATTATGTCCATGAGAGTGAAAAAGGGTAGTTTTAAAAAAATCTAAATCTTTACATTTTTTGATAGATTTAGTTTATTTATTATAAAAATACCTGTCTATGATTTCAGTTTTTAAAGTGTTTCATTTATTAATATGGAGTTTATTATATATGTGGTAAGATTTCTGCCTGCTTAAATTCTATCCTTTTAGAGTTTTAGAATTTCCTCCTACTTCTAATCTTCTTATAACCCAGTTAAACTCTACCAGATGTGCTGTTTCTATATTGTCTGCTATATCCTTTTAAGGATTTGTGTGCCACTTCTTACTGGTCATAACCTTTGTTATAAATAATAAAGAGAATGTTCCCACAAGGAAGTGGATGGATTTTCAGAACCTGTATCTTGTGTGGTTCTATTAATATTTTGTAACTCTAGATGTGTTTGTGTAGTACAAGTGTCTTTGTGTCACTTGGTTATTGGAGCAGAGAATGAATCTAATGATACAAATCTTATTTAGGATTTGGGTAGATTATTGTCATCATTCGATTTCCCTGTTTGTTTATCTTTGAACATTTTCCTGCATTGCTTTGTACCCACTTTTGTTATCTACCTTTATCCTTTTTTATTCTGTCTTTTAAAATCCTTCTAGTTAAAAACAAAAGTACCCACCATAATACCATATCATTCCTTTGTGTACAGTTATCATAGTTAACATAGCTGCTACTGATTGAACATCAAAGATATGGCAGATATTTTGCATATTTTATTCCAAATCTTTAATTAAACCATGCAAGGTAGGTATCACAATCCTGTTTTACAAAGGGAGTGTAAGATGACACACTCTATCAACTTCATTAAACTGTATTAAATCATAAATTTATATTAAAGTTCATTTGTTCATTATTCATAGAGTAAATGTCTTCAACCAATATACACTGGGCACCTGTTATATTTAAGTAATGGCCTTACATATTATGGAACTACAAAGATGACTCATGTATCCTGACCTCAGAAAGCTTATAGGCTAGATGAGGAGTAACCCCTGTGAATGCATAACTAAAATATAAGGTAGAAACTATGAACTTCTTCAAAGCAGTCTTGAAGCTCCAACTGCTAAAATTGAATCAAATACAAAAGTAAGCTAACGAAGCATTTATTCAGTGACTGAGTGAATGGTTGAATACACTGATATTGGAAGAGTAATGCAGATAAAAGTCTCTGTAAATTCAGAAGATAGCTGAAAGGATCACTAGAGGTTCCATGGAGAGTGTAGCATTTTAGAAGAAACTGGGTATAGTATAGATCCCAGAGGTGAGGGAAGGATATTTCAAGTGAGAAAACTGTATGAGCAAGGTTATGGAGGAAGATGAGTGCAAGGTACAAAATGGAGAGAAATATAATGCACGGGAGAAGCAGTATTGATACCAATGAAAATGTAGACTGGAGTCCCATGGGAAGGACCTTAAGGGACTGGCTATAGGATGTGGGCCTATTCACTTGGCAGAGTTTTCATTAAATCACAAGAGAAAGTTATCTTACCTGTATACAGGACAAAGAAAATATGACAATCTCATCTGGATTTTGGGAGAAAAAAATGCACTACCAGCAATCTTTCAGTGTTGGAAATAATAAGTTTTTTGGATTTTTCCCAAATGTTTTGTAGTTGAAACTTTAAAAGCAAGGCCAAAAACTGTCTCCTACTGGTTAGGGTAAACATTGTTATTCTCAACATCAGACAAGTTCTTCACATTTTGAATAAATATTTTAGTCCTATTATTCTTCTTTTGCCTGACCTTCTTGTCCAATTCCAAAACAAATTGATTTGGCATGGCCTGACGTATGATAAACCACAATGCACAGTGGAAGTAGAAAAAAATATTTTTATTTGTAGATGCTATAGAGAAATTGTCTGGACTTCAGAGTCTGATAAACCTGGATTCCAATCCTGAATCTACCCTTACTAACTGTGTGATCTTGGATAAGTCAGCTCACTTTCTACTCCTTAGTTTTTTTCTACCAGTAAATGGTATAACAATCCCTGTCTCATAGAGTTTTGTGAGTATAGACAATAATATATTATACATATATACACATATAAATATACAGTGCATGTAGATATAGGTGGATTTTAGAAAATAGTGACCGTTTTCTCATAATTCTGTTCTAATATCTTGTTTTCCTAAAAATGTTTGTGATTTAATTTATCCTACTATGGAAGGAAATGGCAGACTTTTACAAATTTCTTGGTTTGGGGGAAGTGGTATAACACAGTGGCTAAAGGCACAGCTTTGGTTCCTACCACTACCCCAAAACTAGAATACGGTTCCATGAGGAAGGGGGGTTTGTCTGTGTGGTGCATTGATACATGCCACTTACTTAAAGAGTGTCTGGTTGAGAGCAGGTGCTTAGCAAATACATGCAATGATGAATATTTGGATTAATATTTTGGGTCTACAACATACTAGCTGTTTGACCTTGCACAGATCACTTCACCTTCTTCTGCCTTTGTTTCTTCATCTGTACAATAATAATAATGTTTATCTATTTTTTGGGTTTTATAAGAATTAAGTAAGATAATACCTGTGAGTGAGCTTAGAACAGCCCCTGGCGCATAGTGAGCATGTCATAAATGTAGCTACAGATGGGAAGGTGATGAGCACCAATTAAATTGTAACAAGTACAAATTGGGTTGGATAAACAGATTGGGACATTTGGGCCTAGGATAGAGTCTCTGTCATTAAAAAAAAAAAAATATATATATATATATATATATATATATATACATATATATATATATATGCTCTCTCAAGTACCTCCCAAGCTCCACAGTGGGCAGATTTCTTCTTTCTACAATATGTGACCCAGTGCCATTCTGCTGTGGCAAGGGGGTCCTTGTGGGGTCTACTTTGTAGGGAGAAAGGGTAAACTTCCTCTGCAAGGGAAAGGGGGAAGGAATCAACTTTAATTTCAGGGCAGATTTGCAACCAAAATCCCAGCTATTTTCATCACTGACATGATCTCATTTGATCTTCACAGCACTGAGTGATTTCTTATTCTTTTCCTGCCACATACAGGGAACCGGAGGTTTGGAGTAACTTGATCGAAGTCACTCAAGTCTGGGTGACTCTAGCCTTCCTAGCACACTGTGACAATGAGCGTACACACTCATGGGCTCTCCCAGCCCTCTGAGGGGTGTTGTATATTATGGCTGTTCACCCATAGACTTATAGTTTTAGATTTTCTTCTATCATTCAACTGAAGAATAATACCTGGTCCTACCTACCACAAAGATCTTGTGATCCAATTCATAAACTGTAAAGCATTCTTATTATCTTTATTGCATTTATTGTATTCTTTTCATCACCTGGTCTTCTTACGGAATTCTAATGGACGGTGTTTGGATAGTGGAATGGAGCAGACTGTATGCAGAAAATCTCTCTGAGTCCCCCTAGGAGAGATATTGGCTGCCATGTAAATAACAACCACAGTGTAATTACTTAATTTTTAAAGGAATTATTTAAAGTTACCCTAATTCCAGTCAATAAAAAGTGTGACAGTTTATATATCCTTAAAGATATTAATTATAAGCTAAATGATAGAGCTATTTTACTAATTCATGTATTGCCTTGGAGAAAAACATTTGGCTGTTAATATATAAGATCTTAGATCCTCTGTGGCTTCTAAATTGATAAATGTACTTGGCACAAATACTTGATCCATTTTTCTCTCTTTTTTTTTTTCTTTTCGAGACAGAGTCTCACTCTGTTGCCTGGGCTAGAGTGCTGTGGTGTCAGCCTAGCTCACAGCAACCTCAATCTCCTGGGCTCAAGCAATCCTCCTGCCTCAGCCTCCAGAGAAGCTGGGACTACAGGCATGCACCACCATGCCTGGCTAATTTTTTCTAAATATATTTTTAGTTGTCCAGCTAATTTCTTTCTATTTTTAGTAGAGATGGGGTCTCGCTCTTGCTCAGGCTGGTCTTGAACTCCTGAGCTCAAACGATCCACCCACCTTGACCTCCCAGAGTGCTAGGATTACAGGCATGAGCCACTGTGCCTGGCCCATTTCTTTCTTGAGTGACAGGAACTCTCAGATTAATTATTGAGGCATATTTGAACATCATGGATGAATTTCTAATTTCTTTGTGGATTTATTTCTCCAGTTAGAAATACCAAGAACTATGGCTATTTTCTTTTATATCTCATTATGTACTAGCAATAAATGCTTCAAAGCAGAGACATTTCAGCCAGTACATATATTTTCCAAATGATGCAAGTTAAAGAGCAGACTGTTGAGGAATGACCAGTGTATACAACTATGGGCTCACAAAAATGATCTAAAATTAAGTAATTTTAAAAGTTTAACCAATAGGCAAATATTTGAATTTTATGAAATTTACTTATAAATTCAATGTATATTCTATATCAATAATAAGAGGAAAGGGAAGTACACCGGCATATTTTATCATTGTTCAAATAAAAGAGCATCTTTCTTCCAATAAATTGAGAAACTACCATTTGTTCCTGTCTCAGTCTACTGGAAAATCCATTTTTATGAAATTTAGTTAATTACACTTATGAGTATTAAAGATTTTTATTTCAATAAGTATTTATGAAATTTAAATATTTGCCTAATACCATTATAAGTTTAGTTTATTAGGAGATATAATTCATTTCCTAAAGAGTTTATTAACTCAAAGCAAAGCAAGAAAGCTATAATTAATATGCTCTGATATAATGAAGATTATTTTGTTATTTTTTGAATGCATCCCCTCCATAATTCCAGTGCTGCCAATGTGACACAATTAAGAAGTTGGGCCTTTAAAAGGTGTTTAGGCCATGAAAGTAGCTCCCTCATGAATGGGCTTCACAGCTTTATATTCATGCAGCCTTTGGCTAGCTTGCCCTTTTCCCTTCCTGGGAAGCAGATAGCAGAAAAGTGAACCTCCTTCATCTGAAAGCGGAATCTGCTGGTTCCTTGACCTTGGACTTCCCAGCCTCTAGAACTGTGAGAAAATAAATTTCTATTCTTTGTAAATTTACAGTCTCAGGTATTTTGTTATAACAGCACAAATGGATGCATACACATTCCATAGCAATTTAGTTGTTCTTTTTAGTTACATGGAAAAACATACCTAGGATAAAATGCTTTCTTCTTTCGTAGTTTATATGATATGTTTAGATAGCACAATTGTTTAATCCATTCTCAACAAAAAGATACTGTGACTAATATCAAGTTATTTTTAGGAGGTAAGAGCTATTCAGTTCTATGCCAGCACAATATCCAGAACAGAAGGTGAAGACTCTTCAAGTAGCCTTTCTCCAGAATGTGTAAAAAACCTTAAGTTCCTTGATCATTCAGTAGGAAATTTGTGGAATGGGGAACTGATTAACTTCTAGTCTCTGCCCTCAGGAACCTATCAGTGTTGAAGAGAGATATATCAGTCACACAAATAATACAGCAATAATATAACATTATTACATAGTGTTTTAATACAAATGAAATACTAATAGTCTAATATCGTATTTCTTTTGAATATAAAAGATACCCTCAAAGTGTGATGACAGCTCAGTGGGTGGAGAGATTACTCAATAAGACAATGATAAAAGATTCTTGATGACTTTGTCATTGAAAGATTTCAAAACACTACACTGAGGACAGTTGTTCAATTTGGAGGGAATGGATGGAAGAGACAATGGCTGGAAAATAAGAGAAAATGTGATGATATCCGTTTAATAGAAACAATTAAAACCACCAATGGGTTTGGCAGGACCATACGTATATGAAGTGAAATGATGTGAGGACTGGGGTTAACTTATGGAGGGACTTAAATGCCAATTTAAAGAATTTGACATAATTTGGTAGGTAACACCAAGCCTTTGTAATCTTCTGTGTAGAAAATGGACATAGTAAGAAATGTGTGTTTGGAAACTTATTCTGCTATTGGCATAAAATATGGGGAAAGAATTGGAGGTTGGAAGATTATTGGCAGGCTGGCATAGTGGTCCGGGCTTGCGGTGAAGAGCAGTAGAGTTAGGTCATTGATGGGGAAAGAAAGGAGAGACGTATCTCAGCAACAAAGAGGCTTTAGAATAATATATATGTCCTAGTCGGCCGGGCGTGGTGGCTCATGCCTGTAATCCTAGCACTCTGGGAGGCCAAGGTGGGCGGATTGCGCGAGGTCAGGAGTTCGAAACCAGCCTGAGGGAAACCCTGTCTCTACTAAAAATAGAAAGAAATTAATTGACCATCTAAAATATATATGTATATACAAAAAATTAGCCGGGCATGGTGGCACATGCCTGTAGTCCAAGCTACTTGGGAGGCTGAGGCAGTAGGATCCCTTGAGCCCAGGAGTTTGAGGTTGCTGTGAGCTAAGCTGATGCCACAGCACTCTAGCTAGGGCAAAAGAGTGAGACTCTGTCTCAAAAAAAAAAAAAATAGTATATATGTCCTAGTAACTGATTTGAATGTGTGAAACAAGAAATTTGAACAATCAGAGGTAATTCCAAGACTTCAAGTTTGAATTGTAGAGGGAGAATTGTTATGCTATTATTCAATATTAATATAATGAAGCCAGCAGGGGGAGCAGATTTGAAAGGTAGGATAAAAAGTTTGATTTTGGTTACCGTATGATGGGTAGGCTGTAGAAATAAAACCACAGAGGTTTTATTTCCTGTTCATATTGCATGTCTAAAGAGATCAGGAGGAATATTCTTCTCCATGAAATCACTCAGGGACACAGACTCCTCTTCAGGAACTTGAAAGAGAAACGAAAGAGAAAGATTGAAAAATGTCCCACAGCCTTTTTACCTACTGACTCAGTCTGGAAGTGACGCCCATCACTTTTGCTAATATTTCACTGGTCCCATGGCCCCACTTGAATGCAAAGGGGGCTGAGAACTGAATCTCTTGTATACTCAGGGAGGAAAGGATATTGGTGAGCACTAATAATATCTGCTACAGATGCAGTGGCTGTAAATAAGATGAATCTTTCCATAGCTCTGCAGAGTGTGTACGTGAAGGGAGGAATAATGAGTGGGAAGAGAATACTTTGTCCTACTTGATATGAAAAGCCTCCCTCTGTACTCAGGCACCACTTTAACCAAAGAAACTCTGGGCTCACAAAGGCTTCACGCCCGGCTAATTTTTTCTATATATATATTAGTTGGCCAATTAATTTCTTTCTGTTTTATAGTAGAGACGGGGTCTCACTCTTGCTCAGGCTGGTTTCAAACTCCTGACCTCTAGCAGTCCACCCGCCTCAGCCTCCCAGAGTGCTAGGATTACAGGCGTGAGCCACCGCGCCCGGGCTTAAAAGGTATTCTTTAATCTAAGTATAATATTGCCTGGTAATGATACCTACTTTACAGAGAAGCAAGAGGTTCATTGCATCAAGTCCTCTCACGATGCTCAAGAGACTTTCTAGAAGTTCTATAAGTGGTGTTATTACATAAATCCTTTGTTTTGACTGTGTTGTAACATGAAATAGAAAGAAATCCTTTGTATTTCTAAATGTCCAATAAAATATAATTTGTAGCACATACTTGTAGCAAATAAGTACTTAGAAGCTTAACTCACTCTTAGGTTACTCAAGGGTACCTATGATTTCGTGTACCATAGGCAAAATGGTATCAACATAATAACCTCTTTCCTTCTCAAAAATCTCCTAGTTGAAATGTTCTAATCCTTAGTACTAGGGGTTGTTAGGTTATTATACAGAATTCTTTTTATTTAATTCTTGGTAATTGTGTGCTACTATAATGCAATGCCTTTGAATATCATATGCACACATTAAGATTTTGTTGATACTTGAAAGATAGATTGGAGAGTTGAAATAAATTATAAAGCTAAATAATAAACCTGTGTATATAATATTTATAAACATAAATACAATATTTATATCATATTGTAAATTTTGAATTACATATTAAATTATAAATTATATATTATGTTATATATATTTATATCATATATAAATATGATACACAATAAAACTTTATTTAGACTACTGTGGGAACATTTTTAAATAATCATGTTTAAGAGATTGTAATTTAATTATATTTTATTCAATTTGAATGTGAGGCATGAGTCCACTTTGAAAGAAGAGCCAACAGTTGAACACTCACAAATAAGAATTTACATATTCATTTATTTATTTCAACTTGTTATTCACAACATAAAATTTATTATAAACGTCTTTTCTTATCTCTACACACTCACCAAAACAACAGAAACCTCTATAATTAATAATCTAAGGCACACTTCATACGGGGAAATTTTAATGTAGAAATCAAGCCAATGAGTCAGATTCTCACAAAGATTGAGATGTTTCCTTTTTCTATGTTTTAAAAAATACAAGGTGTGTGCCTTTAGAAACAGCATAATGCAGAATGATAGCAGTTTAAATGAATTAATGCTGCTTCCAAAGGTACCTAATTCATGTTCAGGGAAAAGCAGATACCCTGTAAGAATCTGACTTAAATGTAAAACATTTCATCTCATCTCCAATACCACAGCTGCCACCATAGAAAGTGCATCACACACATGTAACCTCTGTCAGAAAAGTCCAATTAGTTAAACAAAGAAAATAAGTTGTTATACAGCACATAGTTTCTAGAAGTTTGTAGTCTTTTAATTGCAGACATGATTAATAGAATACAAGTTGCTTTTGCAAACCCTGAATAAGAATATGACTGAGGTTTGCTGAAAGCCACTTAAAACAGAATACAGGGGGGCCGGGTGCTGTGGCTCACGCCTGTAATCCTAGCACTCTGAGAGGCCGAGGCGGGCGGATTGCTCGAGGTCAGGAGTTCGAAACCAGCCTGAGCAAGAGCGAGACCCCGTCTCTACTATAAAATAGAAAGAAATTAATTGGTCAACTAATATATATAGAAAAAAATTAGCTGGGCATGGTGGCGAATGCCTGTAGTCCCAGCTACTTGGGAGGCTGAGGCAGGAGGATCACTTGAGCCCAGGAGTTTGAGGTTGCTGTGAGCTAGGCTGATGCCATGGCACTCACTCTAGCCTGGGCAACAAAGTGAGACTCTGTCTCAAAAAAACAAACAAACAAACAAACAAACAACAAAAAAACAGAATACAGGGCATATACATTTAATAAAAACTCACTGTTGATAATACAAAAGGAAACCCTCATGGACACAAATTGCTTTTATATTTTTAAATAACCATTCAGTACCAGCACATACAACAAAGAATAGAATTTAAAAAAATATTTTGACTGAGTCAGAAGCAGGGTTTTATTTATTTATTTTTTAAACAGCATCTTATCTCATTTCAGAAATCTAATGCAAAGAAAGGACTGCTTAATGAGGGTACTTAGAATTGCTGGTTTTCTAATGTTCACAATAATAACTTTATTATTAGCTGTTTACAATGTACCAACCTTCGGATTACCATTTTTTCTTTTGTTCTTAAACTCAGGTCATAAAGATATCGGCCAAGAAAATAGCGTTTTTGTTATTAAAGTAAAAATCTCTAGCAAGAACATTTCATTTTTAAAAAAGACATTGTCTTTTCATTATGGGATCTTAATTAGTACTACATTTGAAACAATTCTTTGACAATGTGTATGTACTGGTAACAGACATGGGATATACAGACTCATATATTCACATGAGAAATGAAAAAGGCAGTTACATTATACAGGAAATCACTAGTGTATTTGAACATGAAACAATGAGAAGAACTGTGAAGGTACATTGACCTCTAAAGGGGTAAGTAATTCAATGGTTCTTTATTTAAAACTTGAACGGCATTCCTCTTGCCATATCCATTGGATCTCACATTGGTAGGTGAGTGAACAGCACCAAAGTTGTTACTGTAACGAACTAAAAAATTTGCCAGGCGTTGTATTGTACAGGTAGCAGTGTTGCATGTCTGTGATGACTGGTAACATTGAACAAATATGAAAGATTAGAGACTTGGAAATGGGATTGGATACACCCATGTGACACCAGGTATCTCATATTGATGAAAACTAAAGGAAACATTTTCACATAAGTAAGCAACTCAGTGTTTGGGTTGTAGATTTTTTTGACACCTTGAAGAAGCAACAGAATCATTTTGACTAGGAACTCATATAACATCTTCCATTATAGTTAATGTTGTATTTTCCAATACAATTCCTTTTTTGGGAAATTCATAATACATTACAGATGATAATAATCACAAGGTGTCTTTGTCCTGTATTATTTTAAATCTTGTTGATGAATTTATTTTTCATTATATAAAAGACACTTAGAATGTAAAATTTTTACATAACCTGAAATATGTAGAAATTAATCAAATATTCATTTCTCACATCTTTCCAACAAGAATTAAGCAGTATTAGTTAATTTCTGTTAAGTTCCTTGATTAAGATGATTGACTAAGATGATCTTGATTAAGATCATAGATTCGGGAGTGTTAAGAAAGAAATGTCAGGAGGAAATTCTGCAACATGCAACCACATGGGTAAACCTTGAGGACAATATGCTAAGTGAAGTAAGACAGTCACAGAAAGACAAGTGCTGCATGATTCCACCTATATGACGTGTATTCAAAACAGTCAAATTCATGATTCAAAGAGTGGAATGGAGGCCGGGCGTGGTGGCTCACGCCTGTAATCCTAGCACTCTGGGAGGCCGAGGCAGGTGGATTGCTCAAGGTCAGGAGTTCGAAACCAGCCTGAGCAAGAGCGAGACCTCGTCTCTACTATAAACAGAAATAAATTAATCGGCCAACTAATATATATAGAAAAAATTAGCCGGGCATGGTGGCTCATGCCTGTAGTCCCAGCTACTTGGGAGGCTGAGGCAGCAGGATTGCTTGAGCCCAGGAGTTTGAGGTTGCTGTGAGCTAGGCTGACGCCACGGCACTCATTCTAGCCTGGGTAACAAAGTGAGACTCTGCCTCAAAAAAAAAAAAAAAAAAAAGAGTGGAATGGTGGCTACCAGTGGGTAGGGGCAGGGGGAAATGGGCAGTTACTAGATAATGGGCATAAAGTTTCAGTCAAGTGAAATGAACAAGCTCTAGAAATTTGCTGTACAACACTGTGCCTATAATCAACAATAATGTAGTGTATGCTTATGTTGAGAGGGTAGGTCTCATGTTAAATGTTCTTACTACAATAAAATAAAATAAAAAAGAGAGAATGTCAGGTATTATAAAGTCTCAAGAGGAATCAGATGTATCACCTGTTCGGGCACTCTTACTACTTCAGAGTGGGAGTTCTCTTCCTCTTAGCATAACTACATGAACATTACCATTTCCCTGCCATCTGCTTGGATCCTACGCATTTAACATTTTTAATAATAGGACTGGGTTAAATGTCAAACGAAAAGACCTTTTTATATCAATGGGATTAATATTCACCACATTTTTAGCCACCTGGAACGATTGCATCACAATGTCATAGATAAGTCAGAAATCATCACCATGAATTAAATAATTCATTTGAATTTTAACTTTCTTTTCTATTTTAAAAAATTATTTATATTAACTCTATATTTTTGGGCTACCTTTTTTTCAGTGTGCTTTCCAGATGGCATTGGAATTGGATACAAAATAATAGCATTGCTTCCTTTTTGCTGGTTATTAAAAAAGTTAGGGAAATGTTTTAGTTTTCACTTCCATAGAAATCAAAATATCGGTGAAACTTAGGATAAATGGAAAGTGGAAAGTAGTCAGTTGTGAGGCTAAAAACTCAATGTCCAGAGGCCAGTAGATATACAAGACTGGGGGTAAATGCAAGGGATTTATCTCAGTGTGTTTGCTTTGTGTGGAGAGTATTTCATTCTCTCTCTATATATACAGAAACAGTCTAAAAGTAAATGTGTAAATGTTTTAAAATTTCATGTGAGGCTGGGTGCGCTGTCTCACGCCGGTAATCCTAGCACTCTTGGAGGCCAAGGTGGGTGGATTGCTCGAGGTCAGGAGTTCAAAATCAGCCTGAGCAAGAGTGAGACCCCATCTCTACTATAAATAGAAAGAAATTAATTGACCAACTAATTATATAGAAAAAATGAGCTGGGCATGGTGGTGCATGCCTGTAGTCCCAGCTACTTGGGAATCTGAGGCAGCAAGATTGCTTGAGCCCAGGGGATTGAGGTTGCTGTGAGCTAGGCTGACGCCATGGCACTCACTCTAGCCTGGGCGACAAAGTGAAACTCTGTCTCAGAAAAAAAAAAAAAAAATTTCATGTGAAACTTCAATTTTTTTTTTTTTTACTTTTTTATTCCCATTATTTCCTCCCAAATATGGAAAATTCTTCTTACAGGATCAGGTGAACTGGATATTTGTTGAGTGTAAGTGTATGCTGACAAACCAATTATTCAGGCAAAGAAAACCCACTGTGGGACCTAATTATTGGGTCTATATCAATCTTATTTACACTATCTGCTCAATTATTTCTCTTTGAAGGTATAGTAAATATGACCAGTGTGCATTTAAAAAAATGATCTCATTCCTTTAAGGGTTGAACCAGTAATTCTTTACACTAGACATTAAATTTTAAAAGGCAAGCTTTTCCTGAAAAACAGCAAGAATTGGAATTTGACCCAAACACGTAAAACTAATAAATTTAAAGCAATAGAGGAAATTATGGGTCAAATTGAGAAGGTTCAAAGAGGATATCTGTTTCAAGATATGTTTATCAAATGACTGGAACATTTGAAGTGTGAAAGAAATATTCAATATACTACATGCTGAGTGATACTTTGATAATTGGTTGGCAGGTCAGTACTAGGATTTAAAATTATTCTAAATAAAATGTTATTTTGTTTGCATTAGTTAAAAAGGTCATCATTCTATTTAAAAGAAATTATAAGAGTCTTTATGTTTGTTTCATAATTGTGAAATTGCTTTGCTAAACAAGACTTTTCATCTAAATATACTATTCAGCATGTATAAGATTCCATCCAAAGCAATCATTAGAATGGGACAAGATGGCTGAAATGGTAGGGGAAAGGCATGGCACCCCCACTTGCAGGCATTTTTTCCTCATTAACTACCTAGACAGACAAGGCCTATCTGCCTACCCACCCAGCAGCAAACACTGAAGCTGTGGATCTCTTGCAGGTACATGGTGCACATGGAAATCTTGACTTTAAGAGAGCCTAAGCAATGACAGTAAGCCAAACTATAAGTCTTAAATTGTCTCTTTTTAATGTCTCTCAAGATTGTTAAAAATGGTTTAAAAATGGGTCCCTGCTCTCAGATCTTAACATTCATCTCTGGAGAAGTGTGGACTCCTACAGGGAGAGCCTAGTGATTATAGCTTGGCACCTGTGTAATTATATTATTAACTACCTTCTGATTACCTGCCAGGCAGATATTTACAACAGAGTGTAAAGAAAGGTGGCGGGAAAGTACCACCTTTTGCAAAAGATCCTTTTGTTTTAGCCGTGAGCATAAAATAATGTAACTATTTTTTATATGGTTTGTAAGGTCAGTTCATTATCCCTTAATCCCATCTCATAAATGTATAAAAGTTGAAAAAAAATCTCCAATGAGGTGACTGAATTTTATGAGAGAAATGTTATAAATCTACATTAGATTTATTTTTTAAGGGAGTTGAAAATTTGAGACATTTTCTACATAGGTTTTCTTAGCTTTTTATGAGATTTACAGGATATTACTTGATTTAACAATTCACAATGATAAACCATGCCCCCCTTTAAAAAATGATCAAACATACTAATTTTAGGAAACACATTAAAAAGCAATTTGAAGAAATTTTTTTTAAACTATTTCTAATGACAATTCAAAATAAAAGATGTGAGACTAGCATGAAAATAATTTGATAATAAGTAATGGTATATGTTGATTATTCTATTTCTAAGTGAAGTTCACCTCATAATAGGCAAATAGGTAAATAAACACACACTGGAGAAATGTGCTTAGCAAATGTCTATGTCTAATGAAAGAAAAGATCAAGATGTAGACAGACATTCTAGTTAATACTGCTAATTTTCCCATCATCATCCAATTGTTTTGCTTATCAGAAACTTCATGTCAGTTTTATTTTTATCCATGAAAAAGCCAATAGAAAGTTACAGTCAGTTCTGAGAAGAACATCCTGTAAACTAGATAAGCCCTGAAATGACAAAGAACATTTGACGACAGTTCCAGCTATTCATTATACTTAGGTGTTGTAGAAATTTTCAGTTATTGCTATGGACCTACACCGCAACAAAAAACACTTGAAGGGAAACAAAGACATGATCATTCTGATGAGAAGAATTCTAACATGACTTAAAGCACACTCTCTTCAAAGTTAAACTTAATTCTCCTTGGTGTTAAAGAATGTAAATTCAGCCCCATAAGACTATTTGGACTCTATGTTATATTAATTATGACATATGCATGGATTTGAAATTTAAAATCTCCTAAATAAATGGAGAATTACAATTTTAAAGAGTTTCCATTTGAAAGTTGTAATTACTGCTAACGTTTTCATCTGACAAATTTTTTAGACTTCCTTAAAAGTACCACTTAAATGACATGAAACCTTTCATAATAGACCTTCTTAGAAAATCCTGATGCACATGCTACCTACTGAAAATAATTTCAAGTAGTATTAAGTTACATTTATAGCAGCTAAGGAGTTATCTCATGAAGAATGGAGTTTTATAATTCTGTCTAATTAACAAAATTGCTAATGACATAGAGAACGAATCTCCCAACAAACAGCAAATGACTTTTAAACTAGTTTTTTTTTAAGTTTAACTTCTTAAAAACTTTGATCTTCCCCTGATTATTTTTGTACATTTCAATTTCCAGAAAATATAAAAGTTTTGCATATTCCCAGCCTTTTGAGGAAAACAAAAGTCTACATAAAGACACAATAGAACTGCACATGATATGAAATATATGCTTTACTTAAGTTTCTCCAGTTTGTTTCAGCGTCAGGTTAATAGAGTAGAAATTACTACCTTTTGGTTTTTCCTGCTTCATGTTCTGGCTTTGCCCCTCTAAGTTCCAAAAGCATATTTCTCGAGAAAACTGGAATCATGCTTAGGCATTATTTAGTCAGAAATCTAAATGGCACAAGGGCTATTAGTTATGCAGCAGTATGTAATTCTAGTTTTTCCATACTTTATGAAAGAAATAGGATTTTAAAATTACTAACCTTTCAAGAGGAGTAGCTTTCAGATGGTTTAATACAACAGAGAGCACAAGGAGAAAAACTGGCAGCTTCAGGATGCACATTGTTTCTCCAATTTTCTGAAAAGAATAATCCAGCACTGAAATCAAAATATTTCTTATGGTTCTAATTGATGTAATTTTAAATTAAAGCCTTTTTAAAAAAAGTCTTAAAACATAATTTATAAGGATCAACATTTTTATTGATATAGTCCCTTCATACTGTTCAATTTTTAAATATTTTCTCAATTTTTACTCTCCTTATTTCCTTCTCTAAACAAACAGAAAATTGATAATATAATACATTATCCCCTTAGGCTTTCTTTCACATAAACCATATCTTTAACACCAAGTTTGCTTTTCCCTAAATAAATAATGCTTTCCCAGAAAGAGGAAATTCTTTACCTTTTGGTGTTTTAGTGTCAGCAATATCAGCAAATGCCTTTGATAGCAAGAGAGCTTCAGGAAAAGACCTCAAGCTTACATCTACTGGAGAATTGACCTCTTCATTTGCTGACTAGTAATCTAGCTCTTATATAACTTTCACAGCTTTCTCAGCTCTGATCTCAGGCAGCTCAGAGAGACTGTCATTAATTTCCATCCCTATAGATAGAAAGTGCTTCATAGGCAGCAAAAGCAGATGGGTCATTATTACATTAACACATCAGTAAATATTAATGTAGCAAATACAGAGTGTCTCTGTGTAGTTAATGGTGTATCATACACAGCAGATGTTTGAATTTGCCATCTTTACAAGACACAAGTGAATTTTCAAGAATTAGATGTATGCTACAGTAAGGAATTGATAAAAAGAAGTGATTAAGAATAACAACAAATGTGAGTATGTGCAGAGAGAAGCCAGAGATTTTTGAGGAGGTATAACTTAAATCCAAATGACCCCAATGGCTTAATCTCATGAACATAACTAAGTTGAGACATAGAAGCAAGATTTACAAAAAAGAGGATAAAAGAGAAACCAAAAGCCATTTACAGTGAATTGAGGGGGAGGATTAAAGACATAAAAACAATAATTTTACATCCAGAAATTTACTTGTCAGCATTTAAATAGTAATGCAAAACTATATGCAGTCAAGCAACTTTTTGACGACTTTGCCATCATTACTTAGAAATATCACAATTATTTTTAACCATTTCAGTATGGTGCTCACAGGCCCTGAAACCTTGCCCACAGCTGGCACTCATAGTCCCCACGGTAGTTTGTACTGTGCATTGAGGACAACTCTGTTTTGCTCTTGTGTGATGAGGAAACCTTTAAAGCACTGACAGCTTGTTTTACTTTACAGGCAGCTTTACTTGTAATGTCAATCAGAATAGGTAACACATACATATATGTTTTCATTACATTATTTTTAAATGTTCGCAATTTTATTTTGATAAATGAAAAATTAGAAAAGTCATCTCACGGCTGTCGGCTAAAGTCGCTGTGCGCGTTCATCTGTGGCTGTTGACTATAGTCGATGCTCGTACTGAAGTGGTTAAAGAGTAGACATTCTTTTCCCTGTAACTTCATGAGAAAATTATGAATGGGGTAGCTCGGCAGAGTGCTCTCTGGCTTCCTTTTTTTTTTTTTAAGGCAAAAGCAAGTTATTGAGGCAGAAAGAAAAAAAACAAAGAGAAAAGTGGCTTCCCCATAGACAGAGCAGCAGCTATCTCTCAGAGCAATAGAGAGTAGCACTTTGCGAGCTTCTGGAGACTGATTTTATACCTTCTATTTAATTTTATGTTAAGCAGAGGGAGGATTATTCATAAGATTTTTGGAAAAGGAGTGGGGAGTTCCCCAAACCAAGGGTTCCTCCTTTTTTAAACCATGTAGGGTAACTTCCAGGAGTTGCCATGACATCTATAAACTGTCATGGTGCCGGTGGAAGTTTCTTTTAGCATGTTAATACATTATAAGCAGGGTATAATAAACAGTGAGGGCAACGTGAGGACATTTATTATGGCCATTTTGGTTCTAGCTGGTGTGGGCCAGTTTCTCTACCACCTTCTGTTTTATCAGAGACCTTGGTTCAGATCGTATGACTCCTTATTATTATTATTATTTTATTTTGGCATATTATGAGGATACAAATTTTAAGGTTTCAAAAAATGCCCTTTCCCCCCTCCCCTCACAAGTCTGAGTTTCCAGCATGACCATCCCCCAGATGGTGTACATCTCACTCATTATGTATGTATATACCCGCCCCCCTCCCCCCTCCCACCTGCCCAATACCCTATTACTGTAGTACCTATGTGTCCACTTAGGTGCTGCTCAGTTAATACCAGTTTGCTGGTGAGTATATGTGGTGCTTGTTTTTCCATTCTTGGGAGACTTCACTTAGTAGTATGGGTTCCAGCTCTAACCAGGAAAATATAAGATGTGCTATATCACCGTTGTTTCTTAGAGCTGAATAGTACTCCATGGTATACATATACCACATTTTATTAATCCATTCTTGGATTGATGGGCACTTGGGCTGTTTCCATAGCCTTGCAATTATGAATTGTGCTGCTATAAACATTTGAGTGCAGGTGTCTTTTTTGTAGAGTGTCATTGGATCTTTTGGGTAGATGCCCAGTAATGGGATTGCTGGATCAAACGGTAGATCCACTTGTATGGCTTTAAGGTATCTCCATATTGCTTTCCACAGGGGTTGAACTAGTTTGCAGTCCCACCAGCAGTATAGGAGTGTTCCTCTCTCTCTGCATCCACGTCAGCATTTATTGTTTGGGAACTTTTTGATAAAGGCCATTCTCACTGGAGTTAAGTGATATCTCATTGTGGTTTTGATTTGCATTTCCCTGATGATTAGAGATGTTGAGCATTTTTTTCATATGTTTGTTGGCCATTCTTCTGTCTTCTTTAGAAAAGTTTCTGTTCAAGTCCTTGTCTGGCTTCCCTTTTAAAATAATTTGTTTTTATTCATTTTCTCCAAATTGTTCTTTCCTTTTTCTTATATTTTTAAAATTTATTTGTTACATTCTACATTATAACAACTCAATGTCATTTATAGCAACTAAAAGGAACTTCAACTATCAGTGAAAATGTGCATGTCTGTGTAATTAAAAATATTAGAATTCTTCAAGTAAAGAAGTTCATTGATTTCATATACTTCTTACGAGCTTAGTAAACATAGTTTGAGGGAGTTTGGTAGATATTTCAAAAAGAAAGAAACAAACTTGTTTCCAATCCTTGTTCTAATTATACAATGATTCTATAATTTTAATGATTCTGTAAAATTTGCTGATATCCCCTAAAAAAAAGAAAACTAAATAAAATAAAAGTATTTGGAAGGATAATGGACTTCCTGTAAGAATATAATGTGTTTGGCACGGTGAATACAGTGATTTAGAAATGATATATAGGCCAGGAGATATTAAATATTGTCCAACATCAAACATTGACTTAGAGCTGAATCCTGGACCCAAGCTAACCTTTTCTGATTCATGGTCTAGTGTTCACTTAGACCAAAATGCCTACCTCTAACTTACATATTTATTTTATTTTCATAACTTTTCTGAGATGTTAAGAGTTCCAAACATAATATTTAGAAATGTATTCTTGCTCACTCTCTGGGAAATTAATGCTATAAGGAAAATGTTCTACCTAAGAAAGGAACAGGAAGACCTGACATTTTTTAAGGACTGCTGTATGTCAGGCACTGTTATTTAAATGACATGTGACACTTCACTTCATCTTCATACCTCTAAGGTGGGTATCATTTGCCCCAATTTATAGATGATAAAGCTGAGATTCAGAGAATATAAGTGACTTGCTTAAGGTTACATAGCTACTCAGGAGCAGAGTGGAATTCAAATTCTCATCTGTCTGTCCCAGGATATTTGTATTTTTGTTGAAAAGGATCTCTTTTCCTATATTCTCAATTGCCAATCACTTTCTCTGAGTTGGCTATCTTGTTATAACACCCTGAATGATTTTGTTATAGCCAGATGTGGCCTTATGTTGGTCTTTTGTGTAATGTTTAGTAAGGTCAACATCTATCCCGATTTCAAATGGCTTCAGTTTTCCTTATATACTAAGGAAAATGAAGATAATAATAGTATATGAAGATTTAGATCCTCTTTATGTGACCACTCCCTTACCAGGTCATATGCTCCCTCCTGAAGGACATGCATTATTGCCACTTTGTATATCTTTGTGTATCCTCCAGCCTTGCTAGTTAAAGTGTGAATAAGGTGCCGAAAGCTTTGGCATCACCTGGGAGCTTGTTAGAAATGCAGAATTGCAAGCCTCACTTCAGATCCACCGAATCAGAATCTGCATTTCAAAAAGGATTTCCCCACTGACTGCATGCACACCCGCAGCTTGAGCAAAACTGTCCTGTAGTACATTCCATTTATTCATCGATTCAGTAAACATTTATAGAGAACCTACTGTGTGGCAGGGATTCTTCCAGGTACCAGAGATAGAACAGTGAACAAAACCCATTTTTGTTCTCATGCATCTTAGAGTCGGTGGAAGAAGCACAGAGTAAGCAAGTGACCAAGTAAATACGCAATTACAAATTTTATTTTCAACTTTCTCTCTTCCTGCCCACTTGTATTGAGGTCTCTCCCTTACAGTCTCTATTCTCCTCTGTTTCTCTAAACTAGTTGCTTTCTAGAATTATTGCACTCTTGTTCCTTTGTTGTCACATTGAGAAATATTCTCACCATTCTTCTGTTTCAAATATCCTGCTTTAGCTTTCTTGGTTTATACCCTTATTTGAAGGAACATATCCTACAGTTAATTTCCTAATATTTTCTTCAAGGAGTGAATATTCTTAGTTGACCGGAAAATCAAGTTGGGGAAGGGGGTTTAGAGTTGAATTGATTTTCCCTGTGTTTAATTTGGTGTTTCACTTCTTCCCTTTGCAGTGATTGGTTTCCGCAGATCCAAGGTCTACCAAATTTAATTTATAAATAGATTAAACTGTTTTTGGGTTAAGGAGAGGAAGTTACCTGGATGCTTAGAGGGAAGTAAGGAGAGGGAGGGTGTGTCTTAAAGTCCACAGTTTTAAGTATATAAAAATCCTCTAGCTCTTATTCTTATCCCATAACCTTGCTTCTGAATTATCTGGGGTCTAAAAATCCTAGACTTTCAGAGACATCGTGGAGCAATTTGGCTTGCTTGGTGTTAACATTGCTTTCTCAGCTAGGCGTAGGAATCTGAAAAGTAATATCTCTCCTCAGTCTTTTTCCATTTTCTAAATATATGTGGATATTTTCAGCCTGTTATTGTTTCCTCTCTCATTCTCTTTGTTCTTGTGTCCTTTTTATTTCTTTGCCTCCATTATAATATTGCCATGGTTAAGTAAAGTCTGTTACATGTTGATTCCTTCAGGAACCTCCCAATTGCTTGGTAGTTATTTAGACTTACATCCTAACAAACTTTGCTTTTTATTTTCCTTTTAATGTTTTCAATATTGTTCATTTTATTTATTTATTTGTTTTTGAGACAGAGTCTCGCTTTGTTGCCCAGGCTAGAGTGAGTGCCGTGGCGTCAGCCTAGCTCACAGCAACCTCAAGCTCCTGGGCTCAAGCAATCCTACTGCCTCAGTCTCCTGAGTGGCTGGGACTACAGGCATGCGCCACCATGCCCGGCTAATTTTTCTATATATATTAGTTGGCCAATTAATTTCTTTCTATTTATAGTAGAGACGGGGTCTTGCTCTTGCTCAGGCTGGTTTCAAACTCCTGACCTCGAGCAGTCCACCTGCCTCGGCCTCTCAGAGTGCTAGGATTATAGGCGTGAGCCACCGCGCCCGGCCCTGTTCATTTCTTTTTATAGACTTATTTTCATGTTTTAAAGTTAATTTTTAATTTTAAAAATTTAAAAATGTACCAAAAAGCGAAAAATATGAACCACTGATAAAAATATAAGATACAAAAGATACAAAATTATCTATATATGAAGATGGAACTATATGCAATATTTGCATTTAAAAAAGAAAACAAAAATCATAATTTTTATGTTAGAGTATTAAGTTACGGTTGACTTTTCTCTGAGCATTTTTAGTGTTGCTACATAGTTTTAAAACCATCTTGTTAATGGATTGCCACATGTAGTTTGAAAGTGATATCATTGTTATAAACATTTTCAGAGGAGAAAAATGTGTTTTTAAATCTGTGCTGCTTGGTATCAAACAATACTTTTTCTATTTCACTCCACCATGCAAAATGCTACAAATTAGCAAACTTGGTGACTTTTCCAACACTGCTTTCCTCTCTTTGTAACACACAATCACTTTGCTGGAGAACAATCTAGAATTGTCATTATTTTTTATTTTTTCTGCCATCCTTTAAAATGTAGCACAAGAATTTTTAAGTCCCTTAAGTGAAAATGCTTTTTCCAACACTCTCTTTCTATCCCCTTTTACTGGATTTAAAGCATGTGAGTACAGTTTTGAGAAGAGACAGGAACCCACTTTACCACACCCTGCCCCACCCACCCCACTGGAGTCTAGGTGAGTATGAACAATGCCCTCTCACTTAGAGCTTAATTTTCTTTTTACACTTTGGTGGAGAATTCAGTATTTAATAGTTTGCATCTTTCTATTTTAAATTTTCTCAAGAAATCATCTTAACCAAGAACATACGTGTTTTTCTATACTGTTGTAATATTTTGGAAAAAAATGCATTTTCAAGGACTTCTAAGATCTTGTTACTTCAGACATACAGATTAGGAGCTTTAGAAAGACTTACTGTTTTCCCCAAATAAAAACAAAATAACACGCATGCAAATCAACAATAATCTCTGAGTTAGAAGAGAATTTGCATATAATTTAATATAACTCTCCTTTAATGTTTGAATTATTTCATTCAATAATATTTAGAACATCTATTAGGTACTAAACCCCTAAGTATAGTTTAGTTCCGGATTTGGGCAACTAAGCAGAATACAATAATGTTTCCAAATCTGCTGGAAAAAAAGTACCAGAACACTGTGTGGCTTAAACAGAAATTTATAATCTCATAGTTGTGGGGGTGCAGAAGTCTAAGATTAAGATGTCAGCAAGGTGGCTTCTTTCTTTCAGGGTGGATCCTTAGGGCTGTTCTGTGTGTCTCCCCCAGCTTCTGGTGGTTGGTTGGCAATCTTTGGCGTTCCTTTGTTTGTAGAAGAAGCATCACCTGATTTCTGTCTCCATTTCCACATATCGCATGTGCGTATCTCTGTGACTAAATTTCTCCTTTTTATAAGTACATCAGTTATATTGTATTAGGAGTCCAAACTATTCCAGTATGACTTCATCTTAACTAATTACAGCTGCAATAGCACCATTTCCAAATTCTGGGGTACTGTTTGGGCTTCAGTGTTTGAATTTGGGGGATACAAAATTCAACCCATAATGTTTTTGTTTTTCCTAAAAATTCTATAATTTGTGTTTGTTTTTATTCTTTCCTTTAACTCAATAGGTTTTGTTTTTAAATATTTCCCAGTGGAATTGTTTCTTTTATTGTTTTGTGATCAATTTTTTTTTGTATTCTTGCTACTTTAGACTTTATTAAATTTTTCCCTGTGATCTAATATATGATCAATTTTAGTAAGAATTCCCTGAGCACTTGAAAAGAAGGCATATTTTTTAAGGTACAAATTTAAGATACAAAAATTCTATATATAAATTATCTCCATATTATCTACTTTATTAAAATGTTATTTAAGTCTTCTAAATCCTTTTTTATACTTTTCATTTTGCTGTGTCTTGGTTTGCAAGAGTAGAATTAAGCTTCTATTACCTGAATGTTTCTGCTTGTTTATCTGTTCTCAATTTGCTGCTTTATGAAAGTTGCTTTATTTCCTGGCTGTATAGAAATGCATAACACATATATCTTCACTGTGAATGATTCTCTTCATGTCTTTAAAGTACCTTTCTATGTCATGTTTAATACTTTTTGCTCTGAATTTTACCTGGACAGATATTATGGTCATGACTCACTTTTATCCTTCCTTTCCTTCCCTCCCTCCCTCCCTCCCACCCACCTACCCCTCCCTCCCACCCACCAACTCCTTCCTTCCTTCCTTCCTTCCTTCCTTCCTTCCTTCCTTCCTTCCTTCCTTCCTTCCTTCCTTCCTTCCTTCCTTCCTTCCTTCCTTCCTTCCTTCCTTCCTTCCTTCCTTCCTTCTTTCCTTCCTTCCTTCTTTTCTTTCTCTGCTCTGTCTCTGTCTTTCTGTCTTTCCTTTCTCTCTCTCTCTCTCCTGTTCTTTCTTTTCATACAATGTGCACATTCTTTTATTACCTTTCTGTATCAACTTTGTGTTTAGTGTGTCTCCTATGCACAGCATAAAGTTGGGATTTATTTTGGGAGTTAATCTGAAAAGCTATTTCTTTTAGTTCTTTTTTTTTTTTTTTTTTTTAAGACAGAACCTTTCCAAGGATCTTTTAGTTCTTAAATTAAACCTATGTATTTCTTGATATAGTAGATATATTTGGGCTTAGTTCTATCATAATAATAATAATCATTCTACAATGCTTAATATAATCTGACTTTGATCAAAACATTTTATATATTTTTAAAATTTAATTCTTATATATAAATCACCATTTTTATGTGTGTGTATATATATATATAAATATAAATAATACATATACAAAATGAAACTGAAGTACAGAGAGGATAGTAAGACACCCAAAGTCACAGAGATTATTAGTGGTAAAGCTGGGATTCTGGTTCCTGCTTTCTCTTTACTATTACATTATGCAGCCTCTTTATTTTATGCTCTCTGTGATAAATCTGGGTAAGTTCCTAAGATCTATTTTCTAGGTCATGATGACTTCTTTCATCTGTATTTAATATGCTATTACCCATTTAATACATTTTTAATATCAGACATTAAATTATTTTAGTTCTAAATACATCTTGGCCAATTTTAATAGTCTTTTTTTGGTTATTAAAATAATCCATTTAAAAAGTTTTTAACCATTTCATACATGGTTAGTTTATATTGTGTATCTGACCATTTCAACACCTGATTTCCTTGGAAATTTAATCTGTGTTTCGTTTCTGAGAACCCTTGTTTGCAGTGGTTTGATTTTTGTTTGTAAGATCATATGTTTTTGAAGTTAATCTGTGAGAATCCTAGGGGTGCATATTGAGGATGTTTCCAAAGAGAAAGTTTGGTTGCATCTGCCACTATCCAGAATCTGCTAACATCTGGGAGCACTTTAGCTTCGTGGAGGGTTCAGGGTAGTATAGGAGTATTAGCTTCCTAACATTGAGACAGATTCAAAGTTCGGGACTGCAAGATTCCAGACCTTGTATCAGTATTTTTTCCCAGGGCAACTTTCTCTCACTTACTGACTACTCTCTGCTCAGATTTCAGCTCTTTTACTACCCTCCCTCACGCTTTGAGATTTCTTTTCCCTCTTGCGGGAGTGCCATAAAGGTAGGTTTGTCTTAATTTACCCAAATTCTAATTGTTTATTTAGTAGGAGAGCCCTTCATTATAAGTCGTATTTCAAGAAACAGAAGTGTGTGTGTACATTTTAAAGACTTCTGAGCTATACAGCCAAATTCCCATCTAGAAAGTTGTAATAATCTATTCTCCTCTAGAAATGTGTTAGTGTATCTGTTTATCATTATTAAAAAAATACACATGGATCTTATAGTAAAGGAAAGTAGTATCTTTTTGTTAAGTTGATGTTTTTTGATTCATAGTGAACCTTAAAAATTTAAAGTGTATTTTTGGACATTTATGCAATTAATTTTTTTAATCACCTGGATTTGGACATTAAGGTAGATCTGACCTGGAGATGTGGAAAGCTTTGGGCATTCAGTATGTAATCCAAGGACAGTCTGTGCAGCCAGAGGGAATTAAGACAAAAGATATCTTGGGAAACATCAGAATTCCTGAGTCATGCTGAGGCCTAGGAGACAGAAAAAGAGATGGGAATGTTCAAAGATGACTTATTGGGAGATAACAGTAGTGTCAGAAATCAAACAAAGAGAAAGTTTAAAGAAAAAAGGGTTGGTATGAATGTTACATCATGTAGCTAAATCATATAGGATGAAGGCTAAAAAACAGAAATTTTAATTTGGCAAGTAAAAGTCTAGCTGATGACATATCTGGGATACTTGCAGTGCCAGGTAAGGACAGAAACAGACATAATGGAAAGCACAACAGTCCTGAAAAGTTACTAATGTAGATCAAGGGATCTTAACATATTGAGAGTCATGGGTCCTTTTGAGACTATGATGGAAACAAAGGAACCCCCTTTTTTTTTTGTTTCCTAGAAAATACTCACATACACATACAATCTAAATTTTTTTTTTAAAAAATCCAGATATTCTTATTTCCTCTGACAATCATCTTTATATAGATTCTTCTACTATCACCTCATTGAAGATATTTCATCTTAGCAGGAAGGAGAAAGTACTAATACCTTCAGGAGAGGTTAGGGGTAGATTAAAATAACATGTAAAAAAATACCTGACACTTGCTAATTACATGTTCAATAAATGTTTGCTGATCTTTCAAGAGCCAACAGGAAAGGAGATTTTGGCAAGACAGAAGAGAACAAAGAATTGTTGGCATAGTGCCCACAAAGAACTGGGAGGCAGTGGGATCACGGGTAAAGTGGTGAGGTTCATCTTGCAGGGAGGAGAGAGGGAGGTTTTGGAAATGTATGTTAATTCAGAACCTGTTTTATTGCAGGCATTGTATTAGAACATTTTTGTACAATGTCTCATCTTCAAACAACCCTATGAAGTAAGACATGCTGACTTTTACAGATGAGCATTTCAGTGTTTAGAGAGGATAAAGTAACTTTTTCAGATTCATGTTAGAAAGTGGCAAGGAGAAGAATCTAACCTAACAAGTGTCACACAACAAAGCTGCCACACAGCTGGAAGAGTTTTAAAGAAGTTCAGGAATTATTATAATTAATATGGGAGTTCTAGGGGAGGTAAAATTAGGGAAATTTGAGTCTCAATTTTCATTGGCTAATGAATGGCAGTTAATGATCAGTTGTGAATGGCCATTAGCCTGGCCTTCTCCTCTCTGACTTGTCAGCAATGACCCTCTTGTCACCTGAAGGGGTGTCCACATGGATCTGTCGTCGTGTGGCTCTGCTCCCTGCTTCCTCTAGTTCTGACAGTGTTGGAAGCTGGGATTGGCCCAAGCCTCTGGGAAAGAACCAAATTGTCCACAGGAGGCTTTCAAATATGAGCTAAATGAAAAGGGAGAACAGAGAGAATATAATCAGGTACACCAGATTATCAAAGCCACTGAGCTTGGCATTTTCCCCCCTGAGCACCACTGGGTAAGTACAGAAAGAGGCCACGAACCTTCCATGTAATAATAGAAGCCTTAGGACTAAATGTTCTTCCTTCTATATAATATTACTGTTCATATTGGTCCAGAAGCTCTTTAGCTTCTTAAAATCCTGTTCATATATATTTCTGTTTTGCTCCATATTTCAGAACACTTTAAATATACTATTCCTTTCTCTTGTTTATATTTAAGTTGTGGTGCAATTTGATCTCATGCTATGTGACTTCTAATCTAAGTAGATGTGATAAAATTAACTGGCTCCAAATCTTAATTATAAATGCTTAGTTATGAATGCTGCGGTTGGCTCTAACTATAGATTGGGGTTTTAAGTCACAGTATGTACAGTCAAATGAACTCTGATTGGGAGTTGATTGTTTAAGCAGATTTCATACTTATTTAAAGAAGATACCCTTGTGATTTTGTTGTAGCAAATAATTAAAGTTGAAATCTAGCTATTTTATAACCACTGTTAGGAAGTTTAATAATTTACACCAAAAATGTCTTTAAAGATTACCAGTTTCACTTAAGTGTAAATTGGTTGACAAAATTACCAAGCTCCCTGGGATATTTTGGCATACACCCTCCATACTCCTCCCCCTAACTCCGGTAGAAACAATAATCCAACCAATGAACCAACCAAACATGTAGAGCAAGGAAAGATAATTTTCTTTTTTTTTGGAGGTAAACACTCAGAAATTTTTACTGATTCACAATCAAGAAAAAGTAGAGACTGTTGTTGCATATCATCATCTACATTACTAATAAAAATTTGAAATGAGACCAAGCTGAGAACAGAACTTTCAGGTGAACATTGATCCAATAATCTGTCTGAATACCATTAAAATTTGACCTGGTATCTAATCCCAAATCAACCATTACATTGCAGATACACTGTGTTAGGTAGCCTGGAAGATGGTCCCCAGTGATTCTTCCTCCTGCTTTTCACAGCCGTGTAAATGACATTTGTATGACATATCACACATCCTTGTAATAGATCCTGAGCCAGAAGTATCCAGCTAAGCTGTACCCAGATTCCTTACCCACAAAACCCATGAGATAAAAATGTGTGCTATTTTAAGATGTTAAATTTGGGGGTTGTTTGTAATAGATAATACATTCTTCTAGGTGACTTGTTTTCAGCATAAATGGATCGAAGATACTGTATTATGCTTTTGGCTGTGGGTGCAAGAGCCAACACCTATGTGTTCTGAACAAATATTTTGAGTTCCAGAAGCCCACGACAGCAATGTTTTGTCTGTAAACAACAGATGACAGGTAAAAAGGTGTGTTCGTATGTAGGCAGGCTTGAAGGACTCTTGATTGTAGCTGGTGTTTTTAGATACACCCACACAGCTGGAGTGGCACTGTTAATAGAAAGATTCAAATAAAATGTTCAATTAAGGGATTCCTGCAATTAGAAGACCTTATTGAAATCAGGTGAAAGGAGAGAATATGGTAATGATCCAGTTACTGCAAAAATAGAATGAGATTGAGATTTTACTGACACTACAGAATTGGAGTTATCAGACTAAGGCCCTGGAGATCTTTTAATGACTTGAACCCTTTAGAATGTTGCCTGACTGCTATCATCCATACCTCTTGGTCTTTCTTCCCTTTGCATGCTAAAAAATCACTTGTATTTGGGGATATAGGTCTGGACTGAAATGCTTGGTGAGACCCAATTCTAACCTGTCAATCTATGAAATAAAACAGCAAAGCTTTTAAGGTAGTGATTATAAGGCTGATGCAATTGGAGACCAATATTTTCCACAAGACCATGAGTATCTGGATGCCTCTTGCATCCCTCTGGATTTGTCTTTCCGATTTTGTCCTAAGATTTTGTTTAGGTCACAAACCAGCAAGCTTCCTTTGAAACCCAGGAGAAAATTCCTAAGGGCAATTTCAAATCAGTTCAAATGAGGACTCAAAGGTTCAGAGAATGATGGTGAGCTTGTATGGTATTTATCTGACCTCAGATATTTGGGAACATAATAAAGCCCAGTGTTGGCACACTTCATATATTCTCTTCATCAATGGTTCATTCCTAAAATTAGAAAATTTTGTTAGTAATGTCTGTAAGTATTATAAGGAGTAAAAAAAAAAGTGTATGATGCTCCTGCAGGTAGTTTGAGCTCTCCTAAACTGATGAGATTTTGAGAGATTTTTCAATGGGTCCAGGAATATGTTGCAGGTAGACTATAGACCACACTTTGAGAAACTTCACTAATAAAACACAACAGATTGCTTTTTATTCCTAGCACACCCTGAGCTTTGTGATCTCCATGCTCATACTTCTCAGGTTATAGAACACATTTGCCATGACATGTAATTGTCTATATGTTTTACTTGCTCATTCTAAGCTGCTTGAGAGCTATTAATTGCTAACTTCTCATTTACTCAATGCCTCTTAGCATAGCGCCTTGCATACTTTCAGGCAGCTTGTTATTATAGTGTGATCATAAAGGATAAGGCTTTGGAGGCTGACAAATTGGATTAGAATACAGGGTATGTGGCCTTGAGCAAATTAAGATCTCCAAATCTTTTTTTTTTTTTTTTTTTTGAGACAGAGTCTCGCTTTGTTGTCCAGGCTAGAGTGAGTGCCGTGGCGTCAGCCTAGCTCACAGCAACCTCAAACTCCTGGGCTCGAGCGATCCTTCTGCCTCAGCCTCCCGAGTAGCTGGGACTACAGGCATGCGCCACCATGCCCAGCTAATTTTTTATATATATATCAGTTGGCCAATTAATTTCTTTCTATTTATAGTAGAGACAGGGTCTCGCTCTTACTCAGGCTGGTTTTGAACTCCTGACCTTGAGCAATCCGCCCGCCTCGGCCTCCCAAGAGCTAGGATTACAGGCGTGAGCCACAGCGCCCGGCCAAGATCTCCAAATCTTTATTTCCTTGTTTGTAACACTGGATAACAACAACTATCTTGCCTGGAACATCATAAGCTTTCCATATGTTGGTAACAATTTTATGAGGAAAAAGTTTGTTACCCACTATATGCTCATTAAAAAAACAAAGAAAATGTATGTAAGCAAAATTATTAAAATAAAAACCAAACTAATCTTACCCCCTCAGAGATAATGAAACATGGTATTTTGATGAATATCCTCCCAACATTTATTTTTAATCTGTATCTATCTGCATTTCAATTTAAAGTAATGTCATACCATTCATGCTATTTTTGTAATATGCCTTTTGTTTTTTAAGAACATGCTATGAATACTTTTCCATGTCAATAAGTATTATCATGTAATTTTAAATGGGCACAATTTTATTCTCATCATATATGTATAAAAGAAACAATTTCATAGTGTTGGACATTTAGATTTTTTTGTATTTTTTTATTTTACTTAAACAAAGCTGTGGTGAATATTCCTTGTGTATTTTTTTTTTCTTAAGAATTGAGGTTAAGTCAAAGACTATACATTTTTAAAGATTTGATATTTACTACTAAATTGACATTGAAATGTTACATCATCACTTAGTGAAAGATGTTTGCCAACATTGAGTATCCTAATGAAGAAAACTTTGACAATTTGATGAGTGAAAAATGGTAACTCAGTTGCATTTTAAAATTCATTCTCAATTCAGAAAGTATTAGTGAACATCTCTTCCGTTCTAGGCACTGAATGGTGGAAAAGGGGAAAGTGATTCAAAGGTGAGCAAGGTGGCAGGTTCCTACTTTTACAGAACGTAAAGCCTAACAAGTTTAAGGGTGTTAAACATGCAGCAATTAAGGATGTGATGATGAAGACATATCTCAAGGATATGTTCCAGGGCAAGGGTGTTTGATTAGGCCTCCTGTTGTGACACTTACTGATGAGCTGAAGGTCACCACACTGGGAAGGGAGGGCAGTGCAGGAAAGCACAGAAGTAAAATCTCTCCAGACTGGCCAATACTTGAGGAACTGAAGCAAAGAGTTTGGCTTGATATTATACCTAGAAAACCCCAAGGATTCAACCAAGGGACTCCTTGAATTGATAAATGAATTTGGTGAAGTCTCAGGATACAAAATCAATACACAGAAATCAGAGGCATTCATAAACACCAACAACGGTCAAAGTGAGAACCAAATCAAAGACTCAATTCCCTTCAAAATAGCAACAAAGGAAATAAAGTACCTTGGAATATATTTAACTAAGGAGGTAAAAGACCTCTACAGGGAGAACTATGAAACACTGAAGAAGGAAATAGCAGAGGACGTAAACAGATGGAAGAATATACCATGCTCATGGGTCGGCAGAATCAACATTCTTAAAATGTCTACTACCCAAAGTGACCTACAGAGTCAATGCAATCCCTATCAAAAACCATCATCATTTTTCACAGATATAGAAAAAATAATTTTACGCTTTGTATGGAACCAGAGAAGAACCAGAGAAGCAAAATCAATCCTACACAACAAAAACAAAATAGAAGATATCAATTTACCAGACTTCAAACTATACTACAAGGCTATAGTCATTAAAACAGCTTAGAACTGGCACAAGAACAGGGACATTGACCAGTGAAACAGAACTGAGAACCCAGATATAAAACCATCCTCATATAGTCAACTAATCTTCGACAAAGCAGACAAAAACATACACTGGGGAAAAGAATCCTTATTCAACAAATAGTGCTGGGAAAACTGGATAGCCACACGTAGAAGACTGAAACAAGACCCACACCTTTCACCTCTCACAAAAATCAACTCATGCTTGGTAACAGACTTGAACCTTAGGTGTGAAACTATTAGAATTCTAGAGGAAAATGTTGGAAATACTCTTCTAGACATTGGCCTAGGCAAATAATTTATGAAGAAGACCCTAAAGGCAATCACAACAGCAACAAAAATAAACAAATAGGACCTGATCAAATTAAAAAGCTTCTGCACAGCCAAAGAAACTGTCAAGAGAGCAAACAGACAACCCACAGAATGGGAGAAAATGTTTGCAAGCTACACATCTGATAAAGGGCTGATAACTAGAATCTATTTAGAACTCAGAAAAATCAGCAAGAAAAAAATCATACAACCCTATCAAAAAATGGGCAAAGGACATGAACAGAAACTTCTCAAAAGAAGACAGAATAATGGCCAACAAACAAGAAAAAATGCTCAACATCTCTAATCATCAGGGAAATGCAAATCAAAACCACAATGAGATATCACTTAACTCCAGTGAGAATGGCCTTTATCAAAAAGTCCCCAAACAATAAATGCTGGTGTGGATGCAGAGAGAGAGGAACACTCCTACACTGCTAGTGGGACTGCAAACTAGTTCAACCTCTGTGGAAAGCAATATGGAGATACCTTAAAGCGATACAAATGGATCTACCATTTGATCCAGCAATCCCATTACTGGGCATCTACCCAAAAGATCCAATGACACTCTACAAAAAAGACACCTGCACTTGAATGTTTATAGCAGCACAATTCATAATTGCAAGACTGTGGAAACAGCCCAAGTGCCCATCAATCCAAGAATGGATTAATAAAATGTGGTATATGTATACCGTGGAGTACTACTCAGCTTTAAGAAACAATGGTGATATAGCACTTCTTGTATATTCCTGGATACAGCTGGAACCCATTCTACTAAGTGAAGTATCTCAAGAATGGAAAAATAAGCACCACATGTACTCACCAGCAAATTGGTATTAATGGATCAACACCTAAGTGGACATATAGAAGTAACATTTATCAGGTGTCGGGAAGGTGGGAGGGGGGAGGAGGGGATCAATATATACAACCAAACGAGTAAGATGTGCAACGTTGGGGGGATGGACACACTTGAAGCTCTTACTTGAGGGGGGAGGGGGCCATGGGCAATATATGTAACCTTAACACTTGTACCCCCATAATATGCTAAAATAAAAATAAATAAATTAAATTAAAAAAAATTTTAAAAAGGGAGAAAAAAAAGAAAAACTAATAATTGAAAATAAAAATAAATGTTTATAAAAGTTAGTTTCTCAGATAAAACAAGTCAAAATATTGAGCTCAGAGCAATAATATAACATATTTCTGTCTTGCATAAAAATATTGCTCTATCTGTCATGGAGGGGCCAAAAAAAAAAAAAAACTGCTAAGATACTTCTCACCTACATTTGCTAATCAAGCAAATCAGATCAGCAAACAAAAGACAGATTTGCTACTAGTTCAAGACTATGTGGAAATTTTGCTTTTCTTATACAACTCAGTCCTAGCTAAAATGTTCACATGGAAAATCTAATCATAAACTCATTGAATCTGATAAAAGGGGGAAAAAAGGATGAAAGAAGCCTTTAAAAAATTAAACTGCCATAGAAATTGCTCTACCCAAGGTATTGGACCACAGCCCACTGGGGCAAATAAAGTTTAGCTATGTGAACAGGTACCAATTTGTCAGAAATGTAATTTGAATCCAACTGTCTTTCATAAACTAGTGAGTTTGTATTACTATCTTATGGTGAAAATTTAAAAATGAAACATAAAATCTTTGTATGTATATGTGTTTAGGTGTGTTTATGCTTATATATGTATTGTGTTGTATGTTGTGTTTACGTGGTAAAATCTGGTGTAGTCAGAAATGCCTTAAGAAATTTTATTTAGATTGAGTTAGATAAATGACTGCTCATATAAAATATAAAATATATAGTAATTAACCCAAATGCCTTTTAGTTCATATGACATAAATAAATCTTTAATAAATAAGTTGGTTTTATGATTATTGATAAAAATAGAAATGTCAAAAAAAAAGAGTTTGGCTAGTACATGGAGTACGAGCGAATGATTCAAAATGAGATTTGAGAGGTAATTAGCAGTCAGATCACATAATAAGGCTGAGGACTTTAAGAATTGGATTTTTCATCTTTAAAAAGATAATTCTGGTTGAAACTTGGGAACAGATTACAAGAGAACAAGGGCACATAGGGGAAGCCCAGGTGGGAGGCAATGAGGTGGACCAGGATGGCTTGCAGTATCTATTACTCAGAGCTCTTTGGTTGCAAGTGATAAGAGTCTAACTCAGACCATCTTAAGCAGAAGGGAGAATTTGTTGAGTCTTGTAACCAAACCATGAGAAGTAAAAGCATTATCTGGGCGTTAGAACAATGGAAACCCAGGATGCAATGTTCTGAGTAATACATACTGCAAGCCACCAATAAATATTCAATAAATATGTGTAAAATATCTAAATACACTGTGAGAAACCCACATACACACATCAATTTAGTCATGCAATTGCCAGTTTTCATTGCTCAGCGTCATTTTTATAAGACTTAAAGGATATTACCTACCAGGCAAAAGGAAAACGTTTGGCCCATATGATGTCTCCGCTTTTCTCCAGCCATTACCAGGCCCTCCTCACAAGTCCTCTGCAAAAGAACTGGTCCTGAGGGCAGGCAGCGTAAGTGTCCACCAAATAGCTGTAATTTGAAAGGTATTGCAAACTTTTGTTCTATTCTGCCCTATGTCCCTGCCAATGGAAATATCCATTATTAACACTTTTCCCTCACATGAGATAAACAAGGAAAGAGATTTCTCTTGTGTTTCAAAATCATGTGCATTTTTTTTTTCTAGGAAGGAAGAAGGAGAGAATTAGTTATCCCTTAGTGACAATGGTGTCTTAGGTTAGCTGAGAAAATAGCACTGAAAAATAGCAAAATAAGGCAGTTAAAAGATATGGCTGAGGAGTTGGGGGAAAGGGAGCAAAGAAAATGGGACTGAATATTTTCATAGCAGTTAGTCTGTGATTTAGCCTGTCATTTTTCATGTAGGTTAAGGAGGGAAAAATAAGTGACAAGAATAATTTGACTCTCTCAAGATGACAGCTATACATCATGTAGGTCTTTGCATGCACATGTGTGTATGTGGGTTTCTCACAGTGTATTTAGATATTTTACCTGATTAGAAGTATGTGGTGTAACTTTACAAGCTATTAACTTTATCTGTTGACCAAGTATCTTGTTATGCATAAGATAATCTAATAGTAGCTGATATAGTTTTAGCAAATCTGCACATATTTATTGAGTCTCTTTTACCTATGGAAGTGCATTTTTAATAGAAACTCTTCAATGCCTTATTAGAGAGGAGTGCAGGAAACATTAGCTTTTTGAGGGTGATATTTTGGAGTTAGTTTACATAACATCCTACTGGGTAGGCAACTACTTACTGTGGCCCAGAAAAAGGGGAAGAGTTAATAGATCACCAAGAGATGTTTAATTAATTCTGTGTATAGTGGCAGGATGAAAGATATTTCAAATACAAAGTATAAATTACATCTATTAGCTATTCTCCTGTCTAACCAAAAACCAAGAACATTTTTGCCATTGTATGATGAATTTGAAGACAGATACATTTCCACAAAATCAGAATTATGGGCTGTGAGTAATGAAAGTAATATACTATTTAGTTACATGAACCAGTGATTAATGAATCACAATTAATGATCTTTTGTGAAAAACTCAAGAAAAATGAAGTCTTTGAGCTGCAGCCATGCTGCATCACATTTCTTTCTTTAAGTTGTGTTAATCAAAACCCTTCCTGTAACATAGCTAATTTGCAAGCAACTCAGATGATCAGATGAATTAAAAAGGGGTTCAACTCATATTTTAACATATCTATCTACCTTAAATAACGGTACCGTTAAGGGAACTGCTTTAAAACTTGCTTGACTAGCTTGAGATAATACTTTGACTACTTGGGATACTGATTTCAATTTTAGGTAGTCCCAAGTTAAAGCCAACATTGACAACTATCTACTAATTTAAGGCACAGAAAGCTTGTATGAATATTTCAAACATATTTTTTTTTTCTAATTTTAACTTTTACTCACCTTTCTCTGTGGTTAAGCAATAATGTTTGTGTCTGACTATTCACTTCATTTTGGGGTGCAGACTAGACTTTTATCAGCTCTGACTTCTCCATACACAATAGCATAAGCCACAATTGGGTTGCACGAAGGAATTCTTTGTGGACCCACCTACTCTAAAAAATGCCTGGTGGATGACATGGAGTCTGGTCTGCATGTGCATGCAGCTTACTTCTTTCCCCTAAACCTGCTTTCACCTAATACTGAATGTATCACTTCTATCTTGTGCTAGGTTGCTGAAGGACTTTCCTTACATTTTATGATTTGGTGACTCTAAAAGAACCTACTTGGTGATGGGCAGCTCTGATCACATGGTCACTTGATGTGCCATAGTTGGTAACTCCATCTTTTCCAGGGCTCAGTAGCTGCAGGGAGCATGGCCTTTAGAAGCCTAGGGGTCTCTGTTGTGATTCTCATACTGAAGCTTGCCATAACTTTTTGTCTTTTCCCACCATAAAAAAACCTCTGTAATTGTGTACTGTTTTCCCTCCCACATAAATATGAACAATTTCTGCTTCTTTTTTTCTGATAAGAATAAAAAGTAACACATTTTCCCATCAATGGTTGTATAACAGGTACCTGAGATCATGTTAATTTCTCTTCGGAAAGATATAACATCTAACATGGTCACTACAAATGGGGTTACTGCTAGGTTGAGTTTATGTGAATCTACTGTCATACTCCAGGATTTTTCTGCTTATTGGAGCAGTCAGAGTGGTGCATTAATGGAAGACAAGAAAGGAACCCCACATCTTTTGGTCTTTTAGGGTAGCATTAATCTCTGCTGTTCTTCATAGATCACTATGACTGTCCTTAATCCACAAGCCAAGGAACAAATGCATGGGTTCTACCATCTTCCAAGTATGTCCATTCTAATTACTGGGGATCACCAAAATGACCACAGTTATCTGTGGACCTAGTGGACTCAGTGTGAGCTAGACCTAGACTAGGACATTTATGACCTGCCCAGACTAAGAAGAGGGCTACAAGAACTATGATGGTTTCCATATATCAATTCAACTCAGACCCAGTGTACTAGTTTTTGAAATGTTTGCATATATCCTTTTCCTCAGTGTACTACCCTGGTAAATAATTATAAAGTTCTTCGTGGAAGGGCTGGGGAAAACAATATATACTTGTCAAGGTGTCATTTGCCCTTCCTTTTGGGGACCTTGCTTCTCCTTCAGTCAATGGGTTCTAATCTAAAAAAATGGTCCAGAGTGGGAAATTGAAAAAAGTATGGTAACATTTTATTAGGGGCGGCTATTTTCAGCTTCCTGATAATCCATCCTTTATTTCCTTTGATTGTATAGATTGAGTAATATTTTTATTGGTACCCCTCAATCTTGTACATAGGTATGTCATGTTCTATTAACTATCTCCATAGATTTCTGCAGTTCAGATCCCATTGGTTACCACCCTAACCTTGATGCTCATTGTGATAATTGTACCCCCTTTGCTTCTGATATTTAACTGCTATCTGCTGACTTCTATTGTTTCTCTATCTTATTGTCCTTTTAACTATCAGAGAGCCCTGTTCTATAGTAGTCTCTTCATGTCATCCCTGGCCTATGGAAGGCTGCCTTGTCAAAAATGCTCATTAAGGGCTGAGCTTCTCAACAATGCTCACCGGTGAATTCCGTATTGGTCTGGTAAATGGAATATCCTCTGGACTTTCCTATGAAATACAGATGGGTGGTAGAGTTTTTGTGCTTATGTAGTATATGTACTCCAGCATGCATACTTCTTTGAGCTTTTTGGTCCCTTTTCCTATCATCTCCCATGGAAGTTCTGAAATTTTATTTCACTTAGTGTGAGCTATAACTTTTCTAGGATTCTAAGAGATATTTCAGAAGCATGTTAGCTTAGCCCTTGCCAAATATTAAATTTTGATGAATGCTTACATAGAAGAGGTACCTCAAGAATGGGAAGAAGGGAAGGGAAAAACAGATATAAGTAGTTTTAAAATGTTGGCCAAGGGAATTTTAAATAATGGCAAAAGAACTTATAATTTTGTCAAATATTAACTATAAAATGTGTCAGAAGTTGTTGGGAATAACAGATTTGAAAAACTTTTTTGCTTAGTCTGAGTAAATTTTTTATTTATTTTATTCTATTTATTTATTTATTTTTGAGACAGAGTCTCACTCTGTTGCCCGAGCTAGAGTGCCGTGGTGTCAGCCCAGTTCACAGTAACCTCAAACTCCTGGGCTCAAGCGATCCTTCTGCCTCAGCCTCCTGAGTAGCTGGGACTACAGGCATGCGCCACCATGCCCGGCTAATTTTTTCTATATATTTTTAGTTGGCCAATTAATTTCTTTCTATTTTTTTTTTCAGTAGAGATGAGGTCTTGCTGTTGCTCAGGCTGGTTTCAAACTCTTGAAAACTCTTCAAACTCCGCCTTGGCCTCCCACAGTGCTAGGATTACAGGTGTGAGCCACCGCACCTGGCCTGTCTGAGTAAATTTTATACCCTTGTGGATCAACTGTTCAAACCTTGGCATTGCCTTTCTGAGAACTCTTCCAATTCAGTGACTTTTGTTTCCACCTTAGATCAACTGTGCACATATCTAACTCTTCTGTGGCCTGGTCACCTCAAGAAATTATGCCCTATCTGATATTTCCCATCAGGAAGTCCTTCTGAATATTTTTTCTTTACCAATAATATTTTATTTGTCTAATTCTATAATCTTTTCAGTTAATCAACTTTTGACCTGTATCATATTTCCTATCACATGAACCATCCTGTGGTTTTAGTATCACTTCTTTCCTTCCGCATTCAAATTTGACTTCATAATTTCAAGTCTATACTTACTTTCCTCATACATAGATTCTTTTACCTTAAACCTATTGCTAAATCCAAGCTGCCAATTCCCAATTCTAGGTAAATGCATATATCTGCTTATCTTTCTCCTTTTCCCTGTCTATTCAATGTTTCAGGCATAAATTTCATAATGATACTGATGAACTTCTTTACAAATGCATGTTATCCGATCTGACTCAGCAATCAATACTATTCTCCACGACCTTTATTCACTTTCTTTTTTTTTTCTTGAGACAGAGTCTCGCTTTGTTGCCCAGGCTAGAGTGAGTGCTGTGGCGTCAGCCTAGCTCACAGCAACCTCAAACTCCTGGGCTTGAGTGATCCTTCTGCCTCAGCCTCCCGGGTAGCTGGGACTACAGGCATGTGCCACCATGCCTGGCTAATTTTTTATATATATATCAGTTGGCCAATTAATTTCTTTCTATTTATAGTAGAGACGGGGTCTCACTCTTGCTCAGGCTGGTTTTGAACTCCTGACCTTGAGCAATCCGCCCGCCTCGGCCTCCCAAGAGCTAGGATTACAGGCGTGAGCCACAGCGCCCGGCCTACTCACTTTCTTTTAACTTTCAGTTTGAATCTTCTTGATGACTATTTTTAACTTTTTCATTCGACTTGATCTTCCAGTGTGTCCCTAACTTGCTTTCTGTAGACAAACTTCCTCAGTGAGAATGTGGTAGTCACTCCACACATAGTCTCTTAACCTCTTTTTACTTCAAAATTTCTTCAGATATTTGATCAACTTTGCTCTTTTTCTTTGTGTGTGTGTGTGTGTGTGTGGTTTTTTTTCTGGTAAAACCCAGAAAACCTGCTAGACAAATTCTAAAAGAACTATAACACTTCAACTTTGCTCTTTTTTTTATCACATACCTTTCCTGAGACAAAGAATATGTACTTTTGAACATATGAAGATTTGTATAAGTATGTGTAGCCCATCTCACTAATGAGTAAGAAAATGTTAAACAGCAAAAGCCCCAATTGCTGTCTCCAGAAAGGGTGTTTAATAGTGATAAGGGGAATTATAATAAACTCCACATTCGTGCTAAATGGTGGGAGGATTTTTTGCTTGAACCCAATCTAGAATATAAACTAAACTAGCAAAAAGAAAATAGGAAAATAAGACTGGAAACAACAACCAAAAAAACAAAAAAACCCAGCAACAACAAAAATACAAAAGGACTTTTCTGTTGCTATTTAGTAGAGAACCCAGAAGCAACTAGCTAAAAAGTGCTCAGAACAGACAGACTTGAATAACTCACAAGGCAATTGCAAATACAGACACTTGCCGTCCCTGGCTAATAATTTAAAAGGTGGTAAGCACTTTTGGACGCTTTGTTTTATTTTAAACTAGTAAACTAAGGAAAGGAGTTAATTTATTGACAGACACATGCAAAGATAACATGGTGTCATATCAGGTTGGACAGTCAAACATATTAAAGAAAAGCAATACCTTCTTTATATAGAACCCAATATCAAAAATTATCTGAAGTTGACATTGAAAAGGAAAAAAATTTTTTCCAGTGGGGGTGAAAAAGATTATTTCAGTGAAGATCAGTATGAGTTACAGAGGAAAATAGCTTACATAATTGGTAAAAAACAAAATCTAGATAGGACCAGAGAAGAGACATTTCTTTAATAATATAGTCTTTTATCTACTTTGCATTAATTTATTCTCCTTTGTATAATTAATATTATAACCCTATTAAAAATTGTTTATAGTTAATTGTGAGTATAGTATGTTAGTTTTTCTCAATTTATTTATTTGACTGTGTATTCCATAGTGTGTTGTCATTCTTGACTAATTTATTTGTTGTTTTTAAAATATCTTAGGTTAAAGCATTCTTTGATACTATTAAAAACCTATACTGAGAAGACCTCAAATTACTTTAGCATTCAAAATCATGATGCCCACCAGATGCCTTTCTGGCATGATGGAAATGGTCTATGTCTTCATATGAATATGGGCTGCACAGGTGTATTCAATTATCATACTCTTCGAACTGTATACTTAGGACTTGTGCATTTCACTGTATGTTAATTTCACCTGGAAAGCTATGAACAAATATTGAATTCTTGTTTATAGGCTTATTTTTCAAAGTGATAGCAATTCTGAAAACTATTTTCTGTATAATCTTGGCTCAAAATAAATATATTGAGGATAATGGGAGACAGGTTTCTCATGGATGGTGATGAGAGTTACAGGTATAGAAAGAGGGAAGACTAGAATGTACTCTATGGTATTGGATTGGAATTAAAAGTAACAGTACAAACCCATGTTAATATCTGTACACATGCCTAAATCTATTTTATTTATCTATATTTGTTGATATATGCACATATTTCCTAGGTGTGCCTGTGTGTGTGTGTGTGTGTGTGTGTGTGTGTGTGTGTGTGTTGTGGGCTTGAGGGGAAACTTCCCTTCTTCCCTGAAAGTCTGCTGAAAGATCAACTCACCATTAAGGCAGATTAATAAGAGAAAGAGGTTTATTTACTGTGCACATGGGGAGAATCACAGAATCATTACCCAATACCCCAGTGGTGTCCAGGAATTTATACATCCTCCTTTTAGAGGGAAGGGGGAGATGAGAAATACAGATAATTCTGTTTAGCAGCAATAAATGGTTCTTAGGAGAATGAATGGATGGAGGAAACACTGATTTGTAAATGATTCTTGAATCTCTTTGCAAATTAAATTAACCCGAGGAACAGGCATTAATATTATATTTAAAATGATTTGGGACAGGTCTGGTTGCATTCTTGATCTTCTTTCCTGCAATATAGTGAGATAACAGGGAAGGGAAGTTGATCGTTCTTTTTGATGGGTCCATCTGGTTTATGCAGATAGAGGGGAGGCCCCCATCCAACACCTGTTAATCTCTAAGAGCCTTTAATTAAAAATATTCTTTATACCAAGGAGTCATATTTTGGGGTGAAATTTCCTGAGTTCTTGCAGAGTATGTGTGTGCGTGTGTCTCTGTGTGTATGTATATATATTTCTTTCTCTTAGTATCTAAATGTTCTCCACTGCCAGGAACCAGGATTTCTTGCATAATGGGTTGGTTTGACAGCTGTGCAAAGAAAAGTAAAAAATGAGCCTGGAATATCTTCTGGAGCCAGAAAGTATGAAGTGCTCAAGCAAGGGTAGAGGAATTAGTTTGAAGAGGCTTCTACTGAAAAATTTGGACATGAATATAAATAATCAAGGTAATAGGTTATAACCCAATGATTAAAATGGAAATCCATGAGTCCCTGCTGAACTAAATGGACAAATAAATATTGAGAAGGAAAGAGAAGCTCTTTATTTTAGAAGAATGCCAAATAATAAATAAAACATGAATAATGGGGTTAGAAAATCACAATGGATGTTAAAGTTAGTGGATTAAAATTTGATAAGAAAAAGAATATTTATATGGTCTCTAAGTATCTTCACACATATTTCTCATTAATTATAAAGGGAAATTATTACTTTATGCTCAGAAAACTGGATGATACACTTTGACCATGTGAGCAAAGCTAACATCACCAATATTGGGAAAACTGACATTATATAGAGATACATTATATATATATCTCAAGAACTTGTAGAAGGCATAATATCACTTCAATGGTATTCCTGCCAAAAATGTGTAACCAGAACTTACTCACAAAGAAACATCAGATAAACTCATACTTAGGAATATTTCGTCCCATAATTGACTTAAAGCAAATCAAAAATACTCCTCTGCCACCACTACCAAAACAAAATTGCTATTAATGGAAAGAAACTAAAGAGATATAACAACTAAATATAATGTATGGTGCTGGATTTATCCTGTCCCTCCCCCCAAAGCTATTCAGGACATTGTTTTTTTTTTTTTTTTTTATTTCAAAACATTAATTAAGGAGGTACAAGTGTTTTTGTTACATGGATACCTTGTATAATGCTTAAGTCAAGGCTCTTGGTGTACCAGTAACTAAAATAGTGTTCATTGTACTCAATAGGTAAGTTTTTACCCTACACTCCTCTTCCCACCCTCCCTCTTTCTTGGTTTCTCATGTCTTTCATATCACTTGGTGGTTACTATGTACTCATTGTTTAACTCCCACTTATTAGTGAGTACATGTGGTGTTTGGTTTTCCATTCCTGAGATACTTTACTTATGATAATGGTCTCCAATTCCATCCAAGTGACTGCAAACAACATTATTTCATATCCTTTTACAGCTGATTAATACTCTGTGATATCTCTCTCTCTCTATATATATATCTATATCGCATTTTCTTTATCTACTCATGAATTGATGGGCCCTTAGGTTGATTATACATCTTTGCAATTGTCAATTGTGCTCTGATAAATATTTGCATGCAGATGTGTTTTGGATAAAATTACTTCATTTCCTTTGGGTAGATACCCAGCAGTGGGATTGCTGTATTGAGTGATAGGTCTACATATATTTCTTTGAGAAATCTCCATATGATTTTCCATAGAGGTTGTACTCATTTACAGTCTCACTAACAGTATAAGCATTCCTTTTGCTCTGCATGCATGCCAGCATCTACTGTTTTTTGACTTTTTAATAATGGCTATTCTGATACAGAAAAAGTAGTTTTCTCATTGTAGTTTTAATTTGCATTTCCCTGATAATGATGATGTTGTGATAAATTGTTGCAAATAGTGATGTTGAGCATATTTTCATGCTTATTGGCTATTAGTCTATCTTCTCTCAAAAAAACTTCGGTTCATGTCTTTTGCTCACTTCTTGATGGGGTTGTTTGTTTTTTCTTGCTGATTTCTTTGAGTTCTTTGTAGATTCTGGATATCAGTCCTTTGTCTGATGAATAGTTTGCAAATATTTTCTCCTATTCTGTAGGTTGTCAATTTACTCTGTTGATTATTTCCTTTGCTGTGCAGAAGCTTTTGGATTTAATTAAGTCCCATTTATTTATTTTTGTTGTTGCAGTGATTGCCTATGGGGTCTTCTTCTTCTTTTTTTTATAAGACAAAATATAAAAGAATACTTTATTAAATATAGTCACCATGTTGTACAACAGACCTCTTGAACTTGTTCCTTCTAACTGAAATTAGAGGAATAATTTCCATCTAACTGAAATTTTGCATCCTTTGACCAACATCTCCCCTCACCTCCGCCTCCCCAACCACCCTTCTCTCTGCCACTGCGAGATTCCATGGTTCAGTAAGACCATGCAGTGTTTGTCTTTCTGTGCCTGCCTTATTTTGCTTAGCATAACATCCTCCAAATTCCCCCATGCTGTTGCCAATGACAGGATCACCTTCCTTTTTAAGGCTGACTAGTACTCCACTGTGTGTATATACCATGTTTTCTTGTTCTATGGGGTCTTCTTCATAAATTATTTGCCTAGGCCGATATGTATATGTAAAAACTGGCCATAAAGTAATTATCTGACTATTTTGTTGAACTATAAAACCTGCATTCCAGGAAGGGCCCTGCCCTACACACAGAAGGAGGGCATGCACGCTCAGAGAGGCCAAGCACAATCTAGGCAGAAAGGCCTTGCTGGGTTCCCCACTCAGCCTGTCAGCTTTCAGTCTGAGACATCCGTTCTTAGTGCGCTCATGGCTGAAGAATGGCCAGACATGCCAAAGTAAGGCAACCACAAAAATGAGGTTTATTGAGGAGAGAAAGATAGGATTATAGAGCAAGACATAGGTTTACAGAGCATGATACATTCACCACAGGTGACGCCCAGACCCACTGTTGCAGCAAAGGGAGAGCAGAAGGAAGGGCACACACACACAAAAAATGTAGGGGGTTATTGATCTCCACCACCACTGAGGTGGGGGTGGGAGCAAGGCAGTTCATGGCTAGGTTGTGAGAGCCTGAAAGGCTTTGGGAAGCCTCCACAGGGCTCAGAATTTGCTTGTCCAGCCACCAGGGGGAGCTGCTGGTAGGAGGGTCAGGACACGCCCTGGAGGCTGTTCGCAGGAGGAGGGGCTAAATGCGTGTATGCTTTGGCCTGGGGCTGGACCCTCTCGCCCTTATCCAGTGGCAGAGTTTTACTGTGGGGAGGGATAGGCGTTTTCCCAAATGGCAACTTCTTGGACAGGGGTCCTCAAACTGTGGCCCGTCGAGGACATTTACCCGGCCTGCCGGGTGTTTTTGCCGCCGCTGCCTGTCCTGCTTAGCAGCCGACTGTCCCGGGCCCACAGTGCGCATGTGTGGAATGTGCGCCGCACTCTCCAACGGCCTTCCAACCGTCTGAGGGACAGTGAACTGGCCCCCTATTTAAAAAGTTTGAGGACCCCTGTTCTTGGATGTCCACACACCCTGTGAGATTGAGTTAGTAATTCCCGTAAAAGGTGTGCACATTGACCTCCCTGTCAGTAGGAGGTGCCTGCTGGAGGAACAAGCTGCAGTGTTGTTTTTTGGGTCCTGGGACCAGTTCTAGTCCCTCGGGAGAAGCACAGGAATGTCTCAGGTGGTGGGTGGGACCCTGGAATTTAAAGGTTAATCCTTATTATCTGCCACAGCAGAGGCAGGTGGGGGAGTGCAGCTGGGCAGGGCTGTGTTGGGTGAGCCTGCTCTCAGGCTCCACAAAAGCTGGCAAGGTAACCGTTTTGGCAAGAGTTAAAGGTCTCCTCCAAGCTTCTGGGCAGAACTGCCAGAGAGGGCCTCAAGTGGATTCACCCAACCAGAAAATTTGCTGAGATACACAATCTGCAGTCTGCAGTGGACCTTGTTCTTGTCCTCACTTCTCTTCTCCACAGTGTCCATTTGGTGTCTGCTGACAGGCAGGAGCCCAAGCCAACAGAGTTCCCTCTCGACTGTGCTGTGGGCCAGCAGGTTCTCTGCCCAGTGTCAACGGAAAAAAGCCAAACTCTGTAAAATAATTTCAGAGAGATTTATTCTGAGCCAGATTTGAGGACCATGATGCTGGAGCCACTCCCAAGAAGCCTTGAGCAAGTGGACTTGCTGCGGCTGGGTTACAGTGTGGTTTTATACATTTCAGGGAGACAGGGGTTACGGGTGAAGTCATCAATCAATATGTGAGAGGCATACATTGGCTTGGCCCAAAAAGTTGGGCCATCTCAAAGGGGTGGGGTGGGGGGCTTATAGGTTATAGGTGGGTTTAAAGATTCTTTGGCTTGTAATTGGTTAAAGACATGAAGCTCTGTCTAAAGGCTTGGAATGTTTCAACATAAGGAGCTGTTATCAGAGATAACTGGACATGGATTTGTTGTGTAAATTGAGGACCTGCAGGTTTGGCTTGTATACTCTTAGGCCTGTTAATGGGTTACAAAGCATGTCCCCAAGAAGGGAAGGGGGCATAATAAGGCATGTCTGACCTCCTTCTTCCTGGCAGGTAATTTCGTTTTAGGATATTCCTTTGGCCACATGGGGGTCCATTTAGTCAGCCAATGTGTGTGGGGGGGTGAGCCTTAAAATTTTATTTTACTTCACACCAGGATCCCAGCTTGAACTGAGAGTGTGGCCCTCCCATGAGGGATGGGTGCCCAGCGAGCACACTGCAGCTAGGACCCACGCTGCACTCTCCTCCTAGATCATCCCACGCAGGATCCCTTGCCTCCTGAGAACAAGAAAATCAATCCCTGAGCGTACCAGGGAGAAGTGTGCTGGCCCCAAGTCACCCACAGGGTGCCTGAGCTGGATCAATGTCCTTCTGCCTCGGGGTGTGCCCTACTCTGACGGGGCTGCTCAGCGAGCAGCACCAGGGAGGGCCGGCAAGCAAGGAGCTCACAGTCTGAGCACCCCTCAGTCTGCTGCAGGACCCCAAGAGGAAAGGCTTAATTCCCCCTCTCTGTGGAAGGGCCACACTCGGTGTGGTGGCTCAATTGTCTCACTCAGCAGCCGCACTTGGGAGAGGGGAAGGGGAGGAATAGAGTCTATGTGGAGGAAAGCTAGCACTCTGGTCACCTCTGACCCTCTCTCCCGGAAGCAGTCCGCCCAGAGTATTGAGACTCTGTCGTCATGCAGCAGATCACTTGGGACTCACTGGACCCCTGTGCCTCCTGCAGTCTGGGCCGGACTTGGGAAACGTCTGTGTCGGAAGGAGCAGGATGAAACCTGCGGAGTTAAAGCCCCCTGGGGAGGACAAAGGAGCATGGTGGGTGGAGAAGCAACATGGCACCTACCATCTCAGCTCAGGTCTGTGGGGGCCGGAAGTGCCACAGGGGGCTGGCAGCCTGGTGCCCTGTCCACCAGAAGTTCCCAGCTCATTGGTGGCAGCAGCCTCTGGGATTGTGTGGGCAGAAAGTCTCTCCAGCATCACAGGAACTCACTGACTATCAGAGATGTGAGGGAGGGAGAGATAAACCTCTCCACCTACCCTTCTCACTGGACTCGGAGCCTTTTGAGGGTTGTTCTCTGCCCATACCTTGTTCCTTCTTGTTCTGCACTGCAACTTCTTCCTGTGGAGTCTCCTGAAAGCTCTGGCCCCCTTCCTTCAGACCCACATCTGATCTATGTTTGTCTATCTGTTCATTTTCTCTCTTTCATCTAAAACTTCTTCTCACTGAGATACTCAGGTAGCTGGTGTCTCTGGTCAGCCACGTGCTTTTGAATTTAATAATGTGTTAACGCAAACTAAATTGGTGGCAGTTATGAAATGGCTGAAAATAAAAACATCTGTCTTCTCTGCAAACCAAGGTGGTACTCCGGTGGCCAGGTATCCATTTAATAATGGTGCTCCGGCAACTGGAACATTACTTTTCTGGAGCTTAATTCCTGAGGATGATGTTTTTCAATTTCTCACACCTATCTGTGATTCAAAAAATCACAATATGAAGAAAGAAAATCAGTGTGAAAATAAAATGAAATTTCCTAATGGAGTTACAAATTGATACTCTTGGAATACACTCCAGGGTGGAATGCACGATTATAACCACATCTGCGCCCAGTGTTTTGGAATTACATTGGAGTAGTCATGTTGTAAATAGCCCCATCAGGAGAAGCACCAATTCTTCTGGAATGATAACAAAGCCTCATTACATGTATATAAAACATGTATATAAAACAGGTGCATCTAGGTGTAAAGGGTCAAGTTTTTGATCAGAATGGAAATCAGTTACCCAGTGTAATTGTGGAAGTCTGAGAAAGAAAACATACCTGCCCTTATAGAACCAAAAAATTTGGAGAGTATTTGGAAGTATCTCATTCTCTTGTCTGGGTCTCATATAATAAATGTTACAGTGCTTGGACTTTCATACCTCACAAATATGATTATTCCAGAGAAATCCCAGAATGTCAATGCTCTTAAAAAGGACATTCTGCTTCCATTCCAAGGGCAACTGGAACAGTATCAGATCCTTCCTGCCCTATGATTCCTCTATACAGAAAATTGCCAAGCCACTCTACAGTAACAAAGCATGGTTTATTCTTATTATTTTAGTGACTCTTTTGTAAATATTTTTCATTTTAAAGCAAAATGTGAAACTCAACTCCCATCGCCACCTGGAATTAGGAATGAGTTATGCCAGTTCATTGCAACTCTAACTCCCTCTGTGAGATCTCAACTGGATAAACTCCATGGATTGCCCTAGGATAAAAAGCTGTTTACAAATCCTGCAATAAATAATACCTGGTGATAATGAAAGAATACATTCTTTTTTTTTTATTTTATTTTATTTTTTCTTTTCTTTTCTTTTTTTTTTTCTTTACTAGTGTCTGTCTTGTGTTAGAAAGAATACATTCTTGATCATGAATGGAAGACAACTACCTTCAAGTCTTTAAGTCATTTACATTTAAATTAATCTTGAACTAAATTAATCTTAGAAATTTGTGAGAAGTTAAACTTGAGAAGTAAAAAAAAAAAAATCCTGCAAGAAACAAAGGAGCTAATTTTGTATACAGAGAGCAAGATGAATATAAAAAGTAAAGATGAACATATATTGATCACCTACTATACATGACACCATGAGTGGCATATATGAAGATATAGTAAGTGCTGTCTATAATAGTTCACCCAGTGCAGGAAGAAATAATCACAGGACTGGGAATATTTAGTTGTGAAATGTTCAAAGGATATACAAGAGAAAATAGGCAAACGTGTCTCTCTCAGTGGCCCAAGACAACATGGGCCTGATGGGATAACAAGGTTGTGCAAGGTTGTGTTTATAGAACCCCAAAGGGACAGGTCAGTTAAGTAAGTCTTTCTCCCTCCAGAGCCAAAGTCCCTGCCTTTCTGTATCTGGATGCCATAGTCTTCTGTTATGCTGATCATTCCCACATGTGTAACTCTAGCCTCTTGCCTGAGCTTCAGACTCATGTCTCACCTCCCACTAGATATTTCCACCTGGATGAAACCCAGAGGCCATGCCTGAGCCTGAGTGTGAGCATGAGCATGCTCATGGCAAAAGTGAGCATACTTTCCCTCCTTGAGCTGCTCTCCCTCCTGTACTCTTTACCTCAAAATTCCTGATACCATCAAGCTAGAAATCTGGGAGTCATCCTCAATACTTCCTCCTCATTCTTCATCCCATAGATTCAGTAAGTCATAAAGATGGTTGTTAATTGTAATTGTTGATTAATTCTCAAAAATTTTTGTTTAAAAATAGGTGATTCTACTTAAAGTGTTTTTATTTTTAATTATTGTGAATAAATAATAGCTGTACATATTTATAGGGTACATGTGATATTCCGATAAAAGCATACAACGGGTAATGATCAAATCAGGGTAATTGGGGGGCCCGTCACCTCAAGCGTTTATCATTCTTTTGTTTTAGAGACATTTCAATTCCACTCTGGTAGTTATTCTGAGATACACATTGAATTATTAACTGTAGTTGACCTGTTGTGTTACTGAACATTAGAGCTATTCCTTCTATCCAACTGTACATTTGTACCCATTAACCAATTCCTCTTATTCACTCCCTCACCCCACTACCCTTCTCAGCCTCTGGTAACCACTACTATTCTACTCTCTGTCTTCATGAGTTCAATTTTTAGCTCCCACATATAAGTGAGAACATATGACCAAAATGTCTTACTTTAGTTGATATGTTTGTAGGCAATTATGAAGTTTTTTATAAACTTAATTAAGTAGGGAGATGAATTTCTTATCTCATATATCATGTTATTTAATATGTTATATCCACTCTTTATTTTAAATTAATGTTAAGAGAAAAGCATGGCCTGTTAAGAAATAAATTCAAAGATAATTTATGTTGCATTTGGTTTGGGGAAGCCATGTGCTAAAAGGTAGATTGGAATTTATTGTGTTAAGTTGTTCAGATAAAAAGTCGATTTTATGATATTTGTAATTTTTACACTTAAAATATTTTAAAAGTTTAAAATATCAATAAACTTAGTTTTATGTTTGAGTTTTCTTTAAAATTGAGGAGCTAAGAAGGTGGTTTTATATTATCTTACTTCTTTGAGTAGAAAAAGCCCATCTAGGTATTATTCTCCATTCTGTTATTCCTTTTCAAAAATTGGTTTTGAAACAACAGAACCATAAAATGAGGTACTAGGAAAAAACTTTTAAGTTAAGGCGGCCTCAGGCTGATTTGCTAAATTAAGCCCTAAATAATCAAAGAGAAGGCAGAAAAAGATGAGACTGGTAAAGTTCTTAGTGAAAGCAAGAACTTTCAAGGAAAAAACAAGAAAAAGAAAATCCAGAAATAAAGAGCACATCATCATAGATCAGAAGTATGTTGCATTCTTATTATATTTTGAAAAAAATCAATTCTAATCATTTTTTTCTACACATTCTTTAACTGCAAAAAAGTATAATGATCCCTGTGGAAAATATTATAGAAATGTCCAAAGAGAAAACAAAATCAACCATAATCCTATCCAAAGATAACCATGTTTAAGATTCTAGTTTAGGTCCTCTAGTGTTTTATTTAAGTGAATAGATCAGTGGACACACACACGCGTGCACACACACACACACACACACACACACACACTCCACACTTGTGGAGGGGTGGCTTAGGGAGATTGTTACGAGCCTGTAGGACGAGACTTCCTGAATCCTGCTCTGTATCCTGGTTCTGCCACTTAAAAGCTGTATGACCATGCACAAGTTACTTGACCTCTCTGTGCTTTAATGTCCACATGTTTAAAGTTGGGATAATAATACTTACGCCATAGAATTTTAGGAGAATTAAATGGGTTAATATCTACAAGGCTCCTAGAATAGTGCTTGAAATATAGAAAGCTGTATATAATGCTTATATTTTTATTATCTCCAATCACATATAGTTTTACAAAAGATGATATCACATTTTATTTCATATATGTTATATTAGAGCTTGTGTTTTTCCAATCTAGTGCTAGTCCTTAAGAAAAATCTGTTTTATTGTGCTTTTATTATATGTTGGAGTCTTTGAGAGTGTCCAAATAAATACCAGCTTTCTCCTCTAATCTTAATTGTAAATCATTTGAAAAACAAGACAGACAAGTGTGGCACATGGAGTCCAAAATACTGTTTTTAGCACTAAGCATGTTAATATGAGGGAATGTGTTTTATTAAAGAATCCATTGGCAAGCACATTTCCTAATACTAAACCTCCAAATAGACAGACTTCCCCCATGGTCACTGGATCATGTCAGCCCTTCCCACATGCATAAGTAGGGTATGGACGGAAGAGAGATGTTTTGTGCTAAATGTGCTTCATTGATATAGAAGGGGATAATAAGCATGAGGAATAATAGCAATATTATCCTTTTCTCTTTTTTATGTACACTTTAAAAAAATGTTTTAATGTGCCATTTTTAATCTGGCTGTTGAAGCATTCTAACAAAGCAATTAATGATAACCAAGAATACATCATCAACTTAGTCTATATCAACTTAGTACATATCATCAACTTAGTCTCTTTGGACATTTCTGCCCCCCCCCAATATTAATAAGCAAACTGGATATTCTTTGCTGTATGAAGATTTGGTGACTGTGGCTGTGTTTACATGATGCAAAAGTGATTAGTTAATGTATTCAGGTCAATTAAAAATAAATTGATTTGATGATAAAATCATCTTATTGGGCATCACAGAGAGATCGTAGTGCATAAAGTGGGGAGCTGAACATTATAGTTAGATTTCCTGAATCTTTTATTACTGAGAATAAAAAGAGCATTGAGGACTAAAAGTATATTATCCAATAACATCAAAAGCTACCCTTCATTGAACGTTGACTGTGTGCAGGTTTTATATTACACGTTTAACATCTCCTATCTAATTCTGCAGTGATCATGGTTGTGTTGATCGTTTGTTTATCTGACCTCATATCCATTCTGTCCTGTTTTCTGATCTTCTCTGTAGCCCAAGAGACTGACTTCTGAAAACTAAGTGTCCTGGCTCTCTTGTTATCTGGATTACTGTTAAGTGTGTCAGTGGGAAGTGTTGGTGTGAGATTGGGGTTGTGGAGCAGAGAAAGGCCAGGGCACCTCTCACCACCCACTGCTTTAAGCAGTGCCTCAGATGGTGGCTTTGTGTCTTCAGGGGCTCAGGCTTCTGAAGCTCAGCCTTTTCCCGTTCTGATGTAGCCTTTGGAGCGGGAGTGACTTCCCACTGCTGTAAATCTCTGGGTTGCCCACCATCCTGCAGTTTGGCTTTTTAACTCTTCTGATACCTTTGCAACTAGTTTCCCATATTAAATTCCTCTATTAAATTACCTGTTGTGAACTCTTTTTTACTCTCTGGACCTTGACAAAGATAGATACTGTCTCCATTTTGTAGATAAAGCGACTTGGACAAACACATAAGGCTAGTTTAAAAAACAGGCTTTCAAACCAGCTGTACCTAATTTAAAAGTCCAAGTACATAAATGACTATGCTGCATCCAAATGGTAGTTCAAATGAATATCCAAATGAGTAGTTTTCATTAAGCTCCTCTTATTCAGCTCAAATTGGTTACATTATGACATTAACTTGCTATTATCAAGATTTAATTAACTATCTCTCCCAATAGCTTATAAGACCTCTTGAGAGCAAACACATTTATTATTCATCTTTGTATCCCTAGTACCTACCTCTGTGCTTGGAATGTAGTAGAGCCTTCATAAATTGTAGAATGAATGAATAATATTCATTTGAAGAATGAATAATAATCACTATTTTATTTTAACAATGCTAAGGGGCTTATGCACATTTTATAACTCAATCTTCATAACAATCTTGCAAGGTAGGCATAAATATTTCAAAATCATAGGTGAGGAAAAATAGGCTCAAACAGTTTAAACAACTCACAACTAATCTGGGATTAAACCAGGCTAATTGGTTTCCAAGGTCTGACATTACAATTATATAGCTGCCTATCTACATCAGTGAATGTGAATTTTAGAAAACACATAAATAAATGGACTGGGAAAAAAATCTAAGCATTTTATTGAATTTTCAAGTATTTTTGGAGCCTTATAAACAGACAAAGTCTTGTCTCTGAGAAAAAGGAGCAGTTTAGTATTTATTTGCCATAAATTGAGTGGAGGTACATATTTTTTAAATCTAAAATTATGTCTATGCAAAAGGAAGAATTGGGATAATAATCTGAATAAATTAAATAGTTTATATTACTGTAAAAGAAAAATCAGAGCCGTACAGAAAAGTGGCAAAAGATTTTATGCAAAAACTATTGCAATGAGAGAATAGAAACCTCAGGATATAACTGGGCCCAATTCCAAATACAGTATGGACAAGGAGCAAGGTGGGGGGGGTCAGTGGATGGAAAATTGCCAAGAGAAAACATCAGGGGTAAGGAAGGATTCTGGATAAACCAACGTGACAGGATTTTTGTTGAAGACAGGCTGGGGTGATCAGATTTCACCTGGGAGATGATTGGGGATGAGGAATTTAATCAAATATCTAGATGGTCATATATCAAGAGTGAGGAATTCTCTTTAAACTGACCTAGCAAGGATCTTGCTGCAACTAGGCGGTACAGGGTTGGACACCAGTTTGAGACGTGGAGGGAATAGAAGAACCTGACTAGGCTTAGGTTAAGGAGGGCATCTTGCGATCACCAGCGTGGAAAGCATTGATTATTCTCACGATTATTTAATTATTTTCTGGAATTACTTGGTATTGTGTGTAACACTGACAACATTCACAACCTGTTCCCCCCAAAGATAGAATTCAAGTTTCAACTTTGTGTTTCTGTTTCTTGGTCTATTGTCTAGAGTTATCCAAAGTAACAGGGCAGGTATTTTTACCAGTGGATAGCTGATGAAGGTTTTTGCTTGTGTTTCTGTGAGTTCCAGTTTTTGCTTTGCATGGGAAAATCATATGCATGAATAATATTCTTTGTTTCAGTTAAGTTTTCATCCCTAATTTTTCCTAGAGTAATGCAATCCTGGTACCTTCCTCTCAATGTAGGGAGTAAAATAATACCTGCATTTGTAAGGCTGATTTGCAGAATCCATTATTTTATTCTCTGATTTCTGATAAAAATGAACCAATAGATAAAATAATTTTGTAGGCACCATACAAAAAGGCATTGTTGATTCTACATGTGCTTCACTGGCACGTACTTGCTTGGTTTGGTATTGGTTGACGTTTCAGCTGAATACTGCCAAACAGGCTGTTTTCAAACAGGGCTAGGAGCCATTTGAAGATCCTGAAAACAAGTGATTTTTCATAAGATTTTTGTGTGACTCTCTTTTTTTCCCTGGGAAAGGATTGTCTTCTAAGTCTTCTTCATGTATGGACTACTGGCTTTGCCCTGATAAAGTAAGGCCTTTATTTTATTAATTGAATGGTAGAGAATAATGTAAAATTAAATGCATGCATTTTCCCCAGCTTATTTCTACTAATCACAGATTGTGTCAATTTACTTAACACGGGGACAAGAGGGCAAACAAGGCTGTTTATTGTTCTCTTGTGATAGAGACGTATTATTAAGGGCTGGCAGCCAACAGGTCTCAAAAACTTCAGAGTATTGCTGTTCAATTGGTGTAGAGTTTCGGTCATGCAAGATGAAAAAGTTGTAGATATCTGCTGTCCAACAATGTGTATATAGTTGACAATTCTGCACTGTGCACTTAAAAGTTTGTTAAGAGGGTATATTTCCTGCTAACTTTTTAAAAATCACAAACAAACAAAAGAAAACAACCCAGAGCCTTGACCAGTAAGCATGGAAGAAACTGAATCACATTTGTGCAAGAAAGCATACTAAAAAGCATTCCTTTTCTCCATTTGAATCCTGAGAAGGAGTTAGAGAAATAAAATGATTCTCCACTTAATAAAACTTCAGCAAGTTGTTTTCATTAGCAGCAGTGATTGATAGGAATTTGTCAGTGACACTCTGTGGTCCTGGGAGCAAAAGTCACTGTGTAAACAAGATTGTGCTAACAAAAGGGGACTGTTCACATGGCTGGCACTTGGACAACTTTGAGAATATGAAGAAACAACACATGCAGTTCTCTGATTTGAGGCCAAAAAGGTCAACAAATGACTGTAACGTTAGCTATTGGATCTCATGGATTTTGTAAAATAAATGGGATAGATTTTGTTAATTCATTTATTTTTTTTTCCACCATGAAAATGTTTGAAATATATCTGAAAACAAAATGTTCCACTGCATAGATTAGCAAATCAGAGAAAGCTTAGGGTTCATTTAATCACATTTAGTTCTTTCCAAGTGTTTACTTTTAAATACTACCTCTTACTCCAATCAAGACGATTATAAAACTTCTCTCAAATAGTAAAAACATTTTGAAATAAGTCTTTAAGACATAGTGATAAAAATCTTCTTTAGATAGTCACTTCGTGTCATAATTCATGGAAGCAGTTACATAGAATTCCTCTATGTGGTGATTTTCTGTGTCTCTTACTTCAGCCTTTATGCCCTCTGGCTACATATGAAAAATAGACATGTAGATTACAGAGGGAGAGGGTGGAGAAGGATGGCCAAACAGAACCTTCCAGTGATCATCCCCTTGCAGGAATACCAAATTGAGCAACTATCTACACAAGGAATTATGTTCATAAGAATTAAAAACTTGGTGTGGTCCCAGCTGCAGTAGCCACAAGGGAGTGTTCACATCACTCCTTCCCCAACTCCAGGAAGCCCAGCACCATGAGTGAGATTCCTTCTGTTTGAAGGAACATGAGGGAAGAGAGTGAGAGACTTTGTGTGGTAAACCAGTGAATTCTCCTGTACCTTACTCAAATCCACCACATTGATACCACCAGGAGTCTGGAAGAGTCATAGCATTACTGGGCTTGGGGCATCCCCCAGTATTGATATGGCTGCTGGGACCAAAGACTTAGGTAAAAACACTCAATTCCTTTTGAATAGCTGGAAAGCCTTCACAAGGAGTATGTACACCAACAAGCTTAGAAAAAGTACCTAACCCTTCAATGCCCGGACATCTATGAACTTCTGCAGGCATCATGAACATCCAGGAAAACATGATGTCACCAAATGAACTAAATAAGGCAACAGTGACCTATCCTGAAATGATGGAGATATGTGACCTTTTAGACAGAGAATTTGAAATAGGTGTTCTGAAGAAGCTCAGTGAACTTCAAGACAACACAAAGAAGAAAGTCAGGATCCTATCAGAGAAATTTAACAAAGAGATGGAAATAAAAAAAAAATTCTGAAGCAGAAAAGTTCAGTTGACAAGCTGAAAATGTGTCAGAGTCTCTCAATAGCAGAATTGAACAAGCAGAAAAATGAATTAATGAGCTTGAAGACAGATTATATGAAAATACATAGCCAGAAGAGAAAAAGGAAAAAAAAAAAAGAATAAAAAAGAATGAAACATGCCTACAAGATCTAACAAATAGCCCAAACAGGGCAAGTCTAAGAGTTATTGGCCTTAAAGAATAGGGAGAGAGACAGAGAGAGATTAAAGTAGAAAGTTCATTCAAGGAAACTATAACAGAGAACTTTACAAACCTAGAGAAAGATATCAATATTCAGGTGCAAGAAAGTCATAGAACACCAAGCAGATTTAACTCAAAGAAGACTATATTCAAGGCATTTAATAATCAAGCTCCCAAAGGTCAAAGATAAAGAAAATGTTCTAAGGGCAGCAAATAAAAAAGAAAAATTTATATACATATATATATATCTCATGTAAAGGAACTCCAATATGCCTGGTACCAAACTTCTCAATGGAAACCTTATAGGCCAGTAGAGAGTGACATGACATATTCAAAGTGCTAAAGGAAAAAACCTTAATCCTAGAATCTTATATCCTGCAAATATATCTTTTAAACATGAAGAAGAAATAAAGATTTTCCCAAACAAAAGTTGAGGGATTTCATCAATATCAGATCTGCCCTACAGGAAATGCTAAACAAGTTATTCAATCTGAAAGAAAAGGATGTTAATGAACAATAAGGAATCATCTGAAGATATAAAACTCACTGATAACAGTAAGTACAAAACAGATATGGAAACTATATCACTGTAACTGTGGAGTGTAAACCACTTGTATAGGAAGACTAAAAGACAAACCTATCAAAAATAATAACTACAACAACTTTGCAAGAGATAGATAGCATAAAAAGATATAAATGAAAATTATAAAAGGTCAAAAAGTGGGGGGCATAGCCTTAAAATGTAGAGTTCATTTTTTTTTTAGCTTTCTCTCTGCTTATTTGTTTAGCACAGTTAAGTTGCCATCCACTTAAAATAATTATTTATAAGATTTTTTTGCAAGTGTCATAGTAATATCAAATTAAATTCCTACAACAGATACACAAAAAATAAAAAACAAGGAATTAAAACATACTACTAGGGAAAGTCACTTTTACACAAAGGAATATAGGAAGGAATGAAGAAAGGACAAAAAACAATCAGAAATCCAATAACAATGTGACAGTAGTAAGTCCTTACCTATCAATAATAATATTGAATGTAAATGGACTAAACTCTCCAATCAAAAGACATAGAATGGCCGAAATGGATAAAAAAGCTAGATCCAACTATATGCTGCCTACAAGAATCTCACTTCACTTATGAAGACACACAGGCTAAAAATAAAAAGATGGAAGAAGATATTCCATGTACATGGACACCAAAAAAGAGCATGAGTAATTATACTTATATCAATAAAATAGATTTCAGGATCAAAACTCTAAAAAGAGACAAAGAAGGCCATTATATAATGATAAAGGGGCAATTCAGCAAGAGGCTATAACAATTATTAGTAATATATGTGCACCTAACACTGGAACACCCAGATATATAAAGTAAATATTATTAGAGCTAAAAAAAGAGATAGGCCTTAATACAGTAATAGTTATAGTAGTATTTTCAACATTGGACAGATCATTCAGACAGAAAATCAACAAAGAAACATCAGAGTTACTCTGTACTATAGTCCAAATGGACCTAATAGATATTTATAGAAAAGTTCATCCAATAGCTGCAGAATATACATTCTTCTCTTCAGAACATGGATCATTCTCAATGGTAGATGATATGGTAGGCCACAAATCAAGTATTAACTTACTAAAAAAACTTTAAATACTGTAAGTACTTTCTCTGACCACAATGGAATAAAACTAGAAATCAATAACAAGAAGAACATTGAAAACTATACAAACACATGGAAATTAAACGATATACCCCTGATTGGCCAGTGGATCAATGAAAAGGAGAAGGGAGTTAAAAGTTTAAGAAGGGAGTTAAAAATTTCTTAAAAAAAATGAAAATGAAAAACAACATATTAAAACCTGTGGGATACAGCAAAAGCAGCACAAAGAGGAAAATCTATAGCAATAAGTGCCTATATCTTAAGGCAGAAAAACTTCAAATAAACAACCTAACATACATCTCAAAGAAAAACAAGGAAACCAAGCCCTAAATTAGTAGAAGAAAAGAAATAATAAAAATCAGAGCAGAAATAAATGAAATTGAAACAAAAAATACAAAACCACAATGAAATGAAAAGTTGGTTTTTTGAAAGGTTAAGCAAAATTGACAAACCTTTAGCCAGACTAAGAAAAAAAACAAGAGAGAAAAGACACAAATAAATAAAATCAGTGATGAAAAGGGAGACATTACAACTGATTCTGTAAAAATTCAAAGGATGATTAGAGACTACTAAAAGCAACTATATGCCAAATTGGAAAACTTTAGAAGAAATTGACAAATTTCTACACACTTATAACGTACCAAGATTGAACCAGGAATAAATCCAAAATCTGGATGGATCAATAAGAAGTAATGAGATAGAAGTAGTAATAAAAAATGTCCCATCAAAGAAAAGCCCAGCATCTGATAGTTTTACTGCTGAATTCTCCAGAACATTTAAAGAACTAATATCAGTCATACTCAAATGCTTTCAAAAAATTGAGGAGGCAATGCTCCAAAACTTACTTTATGAGACAAGTATTACCTTAATACCAAAACCAGACAAAGACACTACAAAAAAGGAAAACTACAGGCTAGTATCTATGGTAAACATAGATGCAAAAATCCTCAACAAAATATTAGCAAACTGAACTTAACAACACATTAAAAAATTATTCATTTTGATCAAGTGAGATTCATCCCAAGAATGCAAGAGTGGTTCCTATACAAATCAATCAATGTGATACATCATATCAATAGAACAAAAGACAAAAACCATATGATCATTTCAACTGATGCTGAAAATGCATTTGAAAAAATTCAAGATCCATTCATGATAAAAACTCTCAAAGCACTGGATACGGAAGGAACATATCTAAACACAATAAAAGCCATAGATGACAGACACACAGCTACTGTCATACTGAATGGGGAAAAACTGATATCCTTTCCTCTAAGATCTGGAGCAAGACAAGGATTCTCACTTAAACCATTGGTAGTCAACATAGTACTGGAAGTTCTAGCTAGAGCAATCAGATAAGAGAAAGAAATAAAGGGCATCCAAATGGGAAAGAATGAAGTCAAATTATCCTTGTTTGCAGACAATATAATCTTATATTTAGATAAACCTAAAGACTACACCAAAAAACTATTAGAACTGATAAATTCAGCAAAGTTTCAGGATACAAAATCAACACACAAAAATCAGCAGCATTTCTATATGTCAACAGTGAATAATTTATAAAAGAAACCAAGGAAGTAATCCCATTTATAATGCCTATAAATAAAATGAAATTCCTAGGAATAAACTTAATAAAAAAATCAAAAGATCTCTACAGTAAAGATTATAAAATATTAATGAAAGAAATTGAAGATGATATAAATAAATGGAAATATATTCCATGCTCATAGATTGAAAGAATGAATATTGTTAAATTGTCCATAACTACTCAAAGCAATCTACAGATTCAGTGCAATCCCCATCAAAATAGCAATGACATTCTTCACAGAGTTAGAAAAAAAAAAATCATCCTAAAATTTATATGGAACCACAAAAGACCCAGAATAGCCCAAACCATCATGAGCAAAAAGAACAAAACTGGAGGAATCACATTACCTGATTTCAAATTATACTACAAAGCTGTAGTAACCAAAACAGCATTATAATGGCACAAAACCAGACACATAGACCAATGGAACAGAATAGAGAATCCAGAAATAAATTCACACATTTATAATGAACTCATTGTTGATAAATGTGTTGAGAACATACATTGGAGAAAGGACAGTCTCTTCAATAAATGGTGATAGGAATACTGGAATACATGTAGATATGCAGAAGAATGAAACTTGACCCCTATCTCTCACCATATACAAAAATAAAATAAAAATCAATTAAAGACTTAAATTTAATATCTGATACTATGAAACTACTAAAAGAAAACTTTGGGAAAACACTCCAGGATGTTGATCTAGACAGTAACCTCTTGAATAATACCTCAAAAGCAAAGCAAAAATGGACAAATAGGATCATATCAAGCTAAAAACCTTCTGCACAGTAAAAAAAAAAATCAACAAAGTGAAGAAACAACCCACAGAATGGGAGAAAATATTTGCAAACTATCCATCTGACAAAGGATTTATAACTAGAATATATAAGACGCTCCAACAACTTAATAGGAAAAAATCAATCTGATTTAAAAATGGGCAAAGGATCTGAGTAGACATTTCTCACAAAAAGAATACAAATGACCAATGATATATGAAAAACTGCTCAACATCATTACCATTAATCATCAGAGAAATGCAAATCAAAACACTGACATAGCATCTCACCCTAGTTAAAATGGCTTTTATCCAGAGACAGGCAATAATGAATACTGACGAGGATTGGAAAAAGTGGAAACCTTGTACACTGTTGGTGGGAATGTAAGTTAGTGCAACTACTATGAAGAACAGTATGGAGATTCCTCAAAAAACTAAAAAGAGAACTACTATATGACTCAGCAAGCCCACTGCTAGGTATTTATTCAAAAGAAAGGAAATAAAAATGATATCTGCATTCCCATGTTTACTGCAGCATTATTCACAAGAGCCAAGACTTGGAATCAACCTGAAAGCCCATCAATGGATGAATGGATAAAGAAAATGTGGTACATCTTTGCTCTTCACTACGTAAGTGGATTAATAAAATGTGGTATATGTATACCATGGAGTACTACTCAGCCATAAAAAATGATGAACTGCATTATCCTAGATGGAGCTAGAGCTCATTCTTCTAAGTATCATAAGAATGGAAAAGCAAACACCACATGTACTCACCATTAAATTGGTACTAACGGATCAACACTAATGAGCACATATGGAAATTGACATTCATAGGGTGTTGGGCAGGTGGCAGGGGTGGGGGGTGGAGGAGGGGATGGGAAAATCCACACCTAGAAGATGCGGTACCCTCTGTCTGGGGGATGGGTATGCTTGTTGGGCAGTGCAAAGGCAATTTATGTAACTAAAGGGTTTGGAGTCCCATAATACTCTGAAATTTTTTTTTAAAATAAAAAGTAACATCTAGAAAATAAAAAAAAATGTGGTACATAAATACAATGGAATATTATTCAGCCGTACCTAAGAATGAAATCCTGTCATTTATAACAACATGGATGAAACTGGAGAACATTTTGTTAAGTAAAATAAACCAAGAACAGAAAGATAAATTTTGTGTGTTCTCACTGGCAAGGGTAGTGGGGAAGGATGGTTAATGGGCGCAAAAATATAGATAGATAGATAGAATGAACAATATTTGATAGCACAACAATGTGACTATAATCAACAATAAGTTATTGTATACTTTAAAATAACTAAAAGAATAGAACTGGAATGTTCCTAACACAAAGAAAGGATTAATGCTTGAGATGATGGCTACCTCGATTATCATGATTTAATTATTACACATTGCATGCCTGTATCAAAACACCACATTATGTTTTGATTATGTACCCATAATAATTAAAACTAAAAAAATGAAAAATAAACAATAAGCAAAGGAAGTGCAAAAGAATTAGACATTTAGAATAGTCATGGTTCTAGTTGCTAAAGTGAGTGGAGGCAATTTTGACTTGGCAGAGGGATTTTTCTCTTTTATTGTGTGATAGGGTGACGACGTTGGGCTAAGATAATGGCAAGGGGAGAGAGAAGGAAAAAAAAAGACAGGTGAGAGAAAGTGAGATCTAAAGGCATGAAAATAAAGAAAGAAGGGCAGTTGTAAAGTTTATGATTAAATCAAATTTGATATATGATTTAACTATATCAGTTTCTACTCATTTGAAAAATTACCCCATTCTGTCAGTTTTTCCATAACCAGTGTTATGTTCTTGCACTATAGTTAAGGTGACTTGGAATTTTATGTGGGAGAGCTCAGAATGGGCTCCATTTGAATGGCCATTCAGAATTGCCAAATGTGTCTCTATAACTTTCAACCATAACCTATGAATTTTTTTTCACCACTTATATAACAAACAAGTTGAATTTCATCATATACTGCCTGGTTCTATTCCAATGTGTTTAATTTAAAAGTTTTATCTTTCCCAGTGAAAGTTTAATTTCCTTGGGATTTTGGTTCAAGTACCTTCTACAGAGACATGCTTCTCTAGCTGGTAAGGTTACATTCTCCTTAGGCCAGCTTGCCTGTCTTGTTCGCTGTTGAATTCCAATGCTTAGCGTAATGACTGGCATATGGTAGACTTTTAATAAATATTAAATATTTGTTGTATCTGTGAGAGAATGAGTAAAAAGAACTAAGCTCATATATAACTGTGCAATGGTTAGTCCTCTGGTGTGTGTATTTGGGGTTCAGCAAATTTGTAGAGGTCAATCAAGCCATTAGGTTTTTAAAAATGAGTGCCATTCCAGATCACTTGCTAAACAAATATTATTTATGGGATTTTAATTAATTAATGCTGGGATACTGTTAAGATATCATTCTGGAAACTAGAATAAATATTGTTAAAGTGGAATGCTTTGATAGTGATACAAAATATTGTCCTACTCTCAAGATACAAAATAAACAAAGAATTTGACAAGGGGTTCGTAGAACTTAATAGAGTTTAAGCCAACTTTTGGTTTTACATATAAAAATGTGTTCCTATATATTGTGTATACATATAGATCCACAGGTATCTATACCTATTACATATATCTATCTATATGTAGATCTCCATTTATATGTTTGATCTTTTCTTAAACCTTAGATCTTAACTTACAATTGCAGGATTCTTTTCCAGATTGTAGAATTGTTTGTTATTTTTACTTAGGCTATTTCTATGATTAAAATTCCATGTCTCCCCAGGTATCCATGAATCAACAGTGCCTCAGAAAGTGTTTCCCTTCCTGAGACTCCAGGGAAGTCTTGGAATGCCAAGAACTTGAAGAGGGAGCCTGGCCAAATAGAGATTTTTTGAATCTTGGTAGGCTTGCTGAAGCAGATTTGTAGCACAAACACAAATCAAAGTCTTATGTTCTTAAAAGCAACAATTTTCATGTAAGTCCAACGAGCTCACTTTGTTCTATTTGTTTTGGCTAGAGAAATGAAAAACTTTAACAACGTGATCATTATTTTGCAAGGGGATCTTAACAAATTTCTCCAGTATCTTTAATCTCACTAAAGAGTAGCTAAAATTATCGATGTAACTGTTTTAATAGGAAATGACAAAATCTTCTCTAATGCCATTATTTTCTAGATCTGAACCAAAAGCTTCCTAGGTATTTTGTAACATAATAGATTTCCATTATGTTATTCATAATAGGTACTTTCTCCAAAAGAATAATGATTTGTGATTTTGTCAATAATTTAACAGGTTTTTGTTTTCTTTAAAGGGTAGAACCAAGTCATATCAAGATTTAAACATAAATACCTTGGAACATTCAGAAAAGCAACATGGAAGAAACTGAGAAAAGGATTAAAACCCATAAAATAAGATGTCTTTCCAAGTTGAAGGTATGGATTTTTTGTGTGGATATTTGTGTGTGTACAGTATTTTTAAAAAACTGAGATAGTTCTTGTAAAATTGCTCACATCTGTATGGAGTAATCTATTATTGACATCATACTACTTGATCTATTGATAATTTCTTTCTTTAAAAGAGTATTTTATAATTGAGGTAGTATCTAAATATGATTATTGAATCAGGTAATGTAATATAATCAAAAATGGCTTTGATGGACTTAAATGGAAGATAAGATCTTAAAAATGTTCAAGCATACATTATGCTGTGGCAGAATTTATTTTCCTGGATCAAAGGCCAATTTACATCCTTCCAGGGCTTCTAACCTAGAGACATGTGCAAGTCACTTCTGGAAAACAACTGTTTGGACAGAAATGCTTTGCTGATTTGTATGCAAAGCTCACATCTCAATGTCCCAGGAAAGCCAATACATACATCAATCTTTGACAGCATAACAATCCTTCTCTACAGGAAAAATGCTCATTTTGTCAGCTGCTCTAGTGGTTTTGAGTATTTCAGAGAGAATTCTTTTTTCATAGCTTCCAAGTCATTTTACATTCAAACAAAATGTGAATTTATTTTAAACCAATGGATCTGGGTATTTGCCTTGATTCTACAGCTAGTACCTGCAAGTGATTTCCAAACTAAGACACCATCACCCATTTTCTCCCTATCAAAAGCTTATTTCTTCCTTATACATGTGTAAGGGAAATCTATACCTGTACACAAAAGTGGAGAATTATGATATAGATCTAGAAAACTACTTTTGCCTGAAATGCCACATTAATTGTGAAAATTCTTTTCTCTTAAATTATCCCTTCATTCTAATATCCTTCTCTTGTAATTGAGTGGATAATAATAAAGATCTGGGTTCAGGCTTTCTGAGTTCCTATCTGAGTTCAGCTGTTTACTTGCTGTGTGACCTTGGATAAGTTGCTTACCCTCTTTGGGTTTCAATGTTCTCATCTGAAAAAGGTAATAATAATATTCCTACCTTACAGGATTTTTAATGCTTGAAACAATGATTGAAATATTATATATATTCAATAAATATTAGCTATTATTGTTAACAGTATTTGTGGAGAAAAATCAAGTTAGGTGTTATTTATTAACAACATGTCTTTAATTTTTGATTTCTTTGGAGTTTAGCAAGATTAGACATTGATGTGAATGTTTTGAAAAAATACTGCAAACACAAGTTTATCAGTTAAAAGTGAGAGGCAATGGCTTAATAATTAGTTAGGTTTCTCTGCTTCTCTGAGCTTAGATGATCATTAAATAAATTAATGATTTATTTAATAAATAGTGATTAAATATGATCATTAAATAAAACTCTTTAGTAGGCATCAAAATACTGTCCTCAACAAATTTGTTAAATTTACTTTTAAAAGCTAGTAGGCAGTTTTATTTAATGCATGCATTTGCACATGAAAATGGCAGATATAAAATGATTCTCCCCCCCCCCCCAAAAAAAAAGCTAGTAGGACTACCTTTATAAAAATAGAGGCTATTTAGCACTAGACATGGGTTGGGATTGTTCTGGACATTTTCTCCATTACTGAGAATACAACATCCTGCATTCTCAGTACATTCTGCCCAAGAATTGCAAGCAAGAAGGGTGAAGAGCTGGGTTGACCAAGGTCATCAGGGGACCTAGTGTCCTGCAGAGAGAACTTAAGCAAATTTGCTTCAGACATAATGTCTTTGTGTAATTCTGCATTCCTTCTTTTCACTAAAATGTATGTAGGAATTCTTTGTACTACAGATAGCATTAGTGCTGAAGACCTATTTGAATCATCAGCTATGTCTGACTTAGACTGATAGTTTGCTTCTATGTATATACAAGGTATGCTTACTAAATAATGAGGCTACAATTATCTATAAAATGAGTCCCACTTTGAGTTTTCATGGTAGAAGACATTTTGTCACCAGATGGAAAATGTACAATTAAAAATTAATTTTTCTATGTTTTCTTATATTTTCTTCCCTAGATGTTTCTGTTGGCAATAACATGTGCGTATGTATCCAAAACACTATCTGGATCTTATATGAATTCCATGCTCACACAAATTGAGAGACAGTTCAACATCCCAACATCTCTAGTTGGATTTATTAATGGAAGCTTTGAGATTGGTAATAAACTATGGTTGCATTCCTCCTTTTATATATTGTTTTATATATGGAGTTAGTCTGAATTTTATTCTCCTTATTTGTTACTTTAGGTCATTTAATCCGAGTGACTTAGTTGTTTTCTAAAACTGATTGAATAGCCTGGCTGTGCTTGGAATATGCTTAGAAATAATTCATTTAAATTTTACCTCATAATAACACCAAAATATGGCCACGTATCCACTATGGTCCTTTTTTTCTAACAGTTTCTTGGTTACCTAGCACAGGTAGCAGAGTATTTATTTCTATTTAAATCTATCATTTAATAACCCTAAAGGAAACTAAGGGGTCTATGTTTATATTTAGAGGATATTGTGAGAGACCAAAGGAATCTGTTTTACAAACGGAAATACACATATTTTTCTTTTGTTGTGCCTGGGAAGTTGACAATTCTCTTTTCTGAGTGCAGAGGGAAGAAGAAATTGCTTTCCTATCTCTCTGAATTTATTTCAGAAACAGCTTCTAGGGAAGAACAGGGTCTATTCTTAGGTTCTGATTTTTCTGGATAACTGGGAATATGTGAGGACAAAGGGAGAGAAAGATTTCTTCTGTGAACACATCTACATGGAAGTATGAATGCCATTCCTAAGTGTTATTTATTTTTCTTCAAGATGAAAATTGCTTTATATATATATATATATTTTTTTTTTTTTTTTTTTTTTGAGACAGAATCTCACTCTGTTGCCCAGGTTAGAATGAGTGCCGTGGCGTCAGCCTGGCTCACAGCAACCTCACACTCCTGGGCTCAAGCAATCCTTCTGCCTCAGCCTCTCGAGTAGCTGGGACTACAGGCATGCGCCACCATGCCCAGCTAATTTTTTCTCTATATATTAGTTGGCCAGTTAATTTCTTTCTATTTATAGTAGAGACGGGGTCTCGCTCTTGCTCAGGCTGGTTTCGAACTCCTGACCTTGAGCAATCCACCCACCTCGGCCTCCCAGAGTGCTAGGATCACAGGCGTGAGCCACCTCGCCCGGCCTGCTTTCAATATATTTAAACAATATTTGAAAGAAAGATCAGGATTGAGGAGAGGCAAAACTGAAACAGATGATGCTTGATCATGTCTCCTGGTGTTTAACTCCCTCAGATCTTACTGCAAACCGCCTGTGTGCTAGATCCTGGTGATGGGGTCAGAACTAACTTATACTATATATGCTTACATTGTCTTTTCATAGACTCGGTTCATAGTTTAATGGAGGGTATAGATTCAAACAATAACTTTAATTTAATACAGTAAGTGTGGTGACATAGATAAATACAAGGTCCTATAGGAACAAAAAAGGGGGCACAACCTTACTTAGGCGAGATGGGGTCTTAAAGGATGAGTAAAAATTTTCCAGGTGAAGAAATGGGATTAGGTAAGTGTGAAGGGAATTCCAACAGAAGAAGAAGTGTAAGAGTGAGGCACCATAGTAGCTCATGAGGGGAGCATCATTCAGCTCAATATTATTGGCCAGCCCAGATGAAGGTGGAAATTGTTAAGATATGAGCCTAGAGAAATGGGCAGGGGTGAGAAATGGGCAATGGAGAGCTTTGTGTGCTTGCCATGGAGTTTATTTTTATGGTCTAGGTGAGGAAGAGTAACTAAGGTTTGGAAGGGTTATTAATCATTCCATGCCAAGGACTCCTTTCACAATCTGATGCTATATGATATCAGACTAATAATTGTAATTGCATAAAATAAAAATTGTATGGGTACAAGGGAAACTAATTATATTGAAATAAAATTTTTAAAATATTAAAGCAACTTGTATAGCAATATTTGTGCTTTTTGTCAACATATTAAGATCTAGCATTAATTTTCAAGTAATTATTAAGTGTCAATATTTTGAGGTATTTGCAACAACTGTAATGTCATCTGCAAATATCTGTAACTTCTATTTATGACAGTTGATGACAAAATCATATGTCCACATTGCAGGCATGTGAGTCTCATGCATTGGGGAACTGTCTGGGCTGGAACTATTGATTAGTGAGTCAGGAGGTATTTGTTAAGAGTAGATGAAGTTATTCAGGGAGAGGTTATAGGGTGATAAGTACAGTAGACAAACAGTGGGTCCTTGAGGTACACAGTGTTTAAGGCACAGATGGAAGAAAAGGAGTCCATGAAAATGTTAAAAGAAGGAATGATCATAGAAATGAGGGGACTATGACAGGAGCCAAGGCAGTAGAAATTTAAAAAAAAAAAAAAAGGTGTACAACAGTGTCAAAAGCATTAGAAATATACAGTTAGATAAAGATGAAAAACTATTCCTTAGGTTTTATAACATGAAGATAATGGAAGATCTTTGCCAAGGCACTTTAACTTTTAGCAAATTTAGAAGCTAGAAAGTAATGGAGATAGCAGTGACTTCAGGAGAGAATCAGATGCGGGGAGAAAAGTGGAATGTGTGGAGATAGATAAATGTTCTGGGAAGTTTGGAGAGAAACTAGAGACTATCTGTAGACTCAAGTTCAGTAGAAAGGGAGAGTATTAAAATATATATGGGAGATTTTAATTAATGGAGTGAATTGCTGGAGAGACCAGCAGTGTCCAGGTAGCATACTTGGCATTGGGTGGTCAGATGGTCACCACGACCTCTGGAACTGAAGGAAAATGGCAAAGCCATAGGATGGAAAACTCAGACATGGAGGTCAATCGTCATGTTTGATTGCCCGGAATGTCTTGATAAAGTAGAGTATATTAACTATTTCTACTGCTAGTGGGTGGTGCTTTGTGGCTGGAGAAGAATGATGAAGATATGAAATAATGTTGAGGAGAAATAGAGAGGAAATTTCCAGAAGCCAACAAAAGTGTCAGCTTACATTTCCCAGTCACCTCTCCTTGATGAAAACTTACCTGTCTTTTCTTATCCTCTCTCCTGGTGATGATTTTACTAACATAGCAAGGCAATTTTGAAAGAGGAACTCACTCTTGTGTGAAGAAGGAATGTTCTTCTTTTTATTTTTCCCCTCTCAAAAATAGTTAAGGATTTCAAACAATGGCCTCTGCAGACACTGCTTTCAACATGAGGGCCTGTACGATGGGATTTTAGGAATCTAGAGGGGCCCATGTGGCTGACGTGGTCTTGGCGGTGGGGCAGTCTCCATATGAAATAACGTACAGGTTGACATCTCTTCAAATACAAGGCAGACTAGACAGAAACAGATCAAAAGAAGAGTGTTCAAAATATATAATAATCACTTCAAAACTATTAACTCCTTGAGGAAGAAAGTTTTTGAAATTTTTATTATCCTTGAGCTCATTAAAGAGGCTCTCCTTTTATATAGTGGGAGCAAGGGAGATATTATTTATTGAATTAAAAAATGTATGGTTTGCAAAGAACTGATATACTTGTTTTTTTCAACTCTTTACTCCATACTCTGCAAGGGCCTGAACATCAGAATAAGGCTACTCCAATTAGTTTCTTTATCCTAAAGCTTTATCCTAAGACACCTGGATAAGTTTTTCATTGACTTTTTTTACTTCTCAAATCCAGACTTAATGAAGTACCCAGTAGGAGAAGTGGGTATATATATATATATATATATATATATATATATATATATATATATATAATTTTTTTTTTACTTAAATACATTATCTAATACAAGGAAAGAAGTAGAAATAAAAATAGATCTCTGGCTTGGTCATATTGGCCAATATAAAGTTTTCTTTGAATAATGAGTTACAAAATGTGGATCTATCTGAATTTGACTTACATTTTTCTTTTTGAGCATAGAGAAACATTAGTGTTCTGCAGAACATGGGTAGAGAGAAAGGCCAGAGGTTATATGCAGGCTGACACGTGCTTTTGCATCTCATTTCCCAAGTCTAGATAATCACAAAGAGAGCCTTTACAATTTCCTAGGACCATTCTTTAGTCCCTTTCACTGGCTTCTCTTCCTCTTTAAATGTTGGTGTTCCACAGATACCCGTTTATGTATCTGTCTATGTTGCAAAACAGAGCTCTTCCAAAGGGTAGGGGTTGTGTCTTAGTCATTTGTTTAATGCAATCCGAGCACAAATTTCAGTATTTGAGATAATTGCTAGATAAATGCTAGAGTATAACTGATGGAGTGAGGCTGTTAATTAAGACTTTGTTTATACTTATTGAAATGAATATTCTCAATTTTTTCCTAGGAAATCTTTTGTTGATTATATTCGTGAGTTATTTTGGGAACAAACTGCATAGACCTATAATAATTGGTGTCGGATGTGTGGTTATGGGCTTAGGGTGTTTCTTACAATCGCTACCTCATTTCCTCATGAACAGGTAAGTATTCCAGTTTTTGATGATTTTTTTAGGCTCCAGTTTCACCTGTAGGTAATGAAGCCTGTGCTTTCTCCTCTCTCAGAGTAATGCTTACTAAAAGCACAGAGCACTGTAATAGGAGAAGGAAGACGTGGATTCTGTTCCACTGGTCTGTTTTGTGTTCTTGGTGAAATCACGTCCACTTGCATAGTCACATTTTGTCAATTTATGCAGTAGAGATTCGGGGCACTTCTCTTATGGAGTTGAATTTGATAAAAAGATTCTCAGGACCAGACAAAATTTGGGATTACACCCTTCTCAGGACAATTTAGACATTTCTAAAAACAATGAGATTCTCTTTAATTGTAGGTCGCCAACAGGTGGACCAGTCTGAAGGTTGACTTTTATTTTAATTTTTACCAATGTAATTTATGTATAAAGTTGTAAAAATAGAATGATAGTAAACAGTCTGTATTGAAAATGAGTTCTCCCCTGCCCTTTATCATTGCTTTCCAGAGGTGACCGCTTGCAACTCTCTTAACTCTTTCTTCTATTTGCCTCCTTATTTCTAAGTAAACGTTTATCCTGTTCATTTTTAATACTGGCATACCTTGTTTTATTGTACTTCATTTTATTGCACTTCATAAATATTCTGGGTTTTGTTTTCCACAAATTGAAGGTTTGAGGTAACCCTGTGTCAAGCAAGTCTATTGGCATCACTTTTTCTTACAGCATGTGCTCACTTTGTGGCTCTATGTCACATTTTGGTAATTTTTGCAGTATTTCAAACTTTTTCATCATTATTATATTTGTTACAGTGATCTGTGATTAGCAATCTTTGATGTTTTTGTTGCAATTGTTTTGAGGTACCAGGAACCATGCCCATGTAAGATGGTGAACTTAATAAATGTTGTGTGTATCCTAAGTGCTCAATGGCCTAGCGGTTGCCCCATCTCTCTCCTTCTCCTCAGGCCTCCCTCTTCCTTGAGACACAAATATATCGAAATTAGGACAATTCATAACCCTGCACTGTACTCTAAGTGTTCAAGTTGCACATGTCTCACTTTAAGTCAAAAGGTAGAAATGATTAAGCTTAGTGAGAAATGCATATCAAAAGCCAAGATAGGCTGAAAATTAGGCCTCTTGCACCAGTTAGCCAAATTGTGAATGTAAAGAAAAAGTTCTTGAAGAAAATTAAAAGTGCTACTTCAGTGAACACATGAATGATAAGAAAGCAAAACAACCTTGTTGCGATTACGGAGAAAGTTTGAGTGGTCTGGAGAGAGGGTCAAACCAGCAACAACACTGCCTTAAGCCAACGCCTAATCTAGAGCCAGGTCCTACCTCTCTTCAATTCTGCAAAGGCTGAAAGAGGTGAGTAAGCTGCAGAAGAAAAGTTTGAAGCTAGCAGAGATTGATTCATGAGATTTCAGGAAATAATTCATCTCCCTAACATAAAAGTTCAAGGTGAAGTAGCACATGCTGATGTAGAAGTGGCAGCAAGTTATCTAGAAGATCTGGCTAAGATCACTGATGAAGGCGACTACACTAAACAACAGATTTTCAATGTACATGAAACAGCCTCCTATTGGAAGAAATGATATATAGGGCTTTTTGAGCTAGAGAAGAGGAGTCAATCCCTGCCTTCAAAGCTTGAAGGACAGGCTAACTCTTGTTAGGGGCAAATGCAGCTGGTGATGACTTTAAGTTGAAGCCAATGTTCATTTACCATTTGGAAAATCTCAAGGCCCTTGTGAATTATGGTCAATCTACTCTGCTTGTGCTCTATAAAAAGAACAACAAAGCCTGGATAACAGCACATCCATTTACAGCATGGTTTACTGAATATTTGAAGCCCACTGTTGAGAAATACTGCACAGAAAAGATTCCTTTCAAAATATTACTGCTCATTGACAATGCACCTGTCACTCAAAAACTCTAATTGCCATAGCTAGTGACTCCTCTGATGGATCGGGGTAAAGTAAATTGGTAACCTTCTGGAAAGTAGTGACCATTCTAGATGCCATTAAGAATATTCCTCTCTAGAGAGAGGATATTAAAATATCATGATTAACAGGAGTTTGGAAGAAGTTGATTCCAACTCTCATGGAAGACTTTGAGGGGTTCAAGACTTCAATGAAGGAAGTAACTGCAGATATGATGGAAATAACAATAGAATTAGAAGTGGAGTCTCAGAATGTGACAGAATTGCTGCAGTCTCATTATAAAACTTGCATGGTTGAGGAGTTGTTTCTCATGGATGAGCTAAGAAAACGGTTTCTTGAGATAGAATCTTCTGGTGAAGATGCTGTAAACATTGTTGAAATGACAACAAAGGATATAGAATATTTATACATAAACTTAGTTGATAAAGCAGTGACAGGTCTTGAGAAGATTGACTCCCGTTTTGAAATAAATTCTGCTGGGGGTAAAATGCTGTCAACCAGCATTGTGTACCACAAAGAAATCTTTTGTGAAAGGAAGATACAGCAAATGTCATTAATGTCCTATTTTAAGAAAGTGTCACAGCCACCCCAGCCTTCTGCAACCACCACCCCGATCAGTCAGCAGCCACCAGAAAAAAGATTATGACTCACTGAGGATAGATGATCCTTAGTAATTTTTTAGCAATAAAGTATTTTTAAATTAAGATATGTATATTTTTAGACATAATGCTATTGCATACTTAATAGACCACAGTGTATAGTGTAAACATAACTGTTTGAGTTTAAGCCATTCACATTTATTGAGAGAACTGATAGGTAAGGTAGATAACTGTTCATTCTGTTGGGTTGGATGTTGTTGCTTTGATTTCTCTCTTGAGCCATTGCATTATCTGGCCTTTAATCTTTGGGTTTAGGTTGTTTTTATGTTCGTGAGTTTTTATTATGGTGTTCCGTGCGTAACACTGCTTTGAGTACTTCTTGTAGGGCTGGTCTTGTCTTGGTGAATTCTCTGAGACTTTGCTTGTCTGAGAATGTCTTTATTTCTCCTTCATAGATGAAGCTTAGTTTTTCAAGGAATAAGATTCTAAGCTGGGCATTGTTTTGTTTCAGAAGAGTGAGAATGGGGCCCTAGTCTCTCCTTGCTTGTAAAGTCTCATTAGAGAAGTCTGGTGTTATTCAAATTGGCTTTCCCTTGTATGTCACTTGCTTCTTTCGTCTTACAGCTCTTAAAAGGGCCTCTTTAGTTGATATTTTGGTCAGTCTGATGACTGCACGTCATGACGTCTTCCTGTTTGCATTGAATCTCCCAGGGGTCCTCTGAGCTTCTTGAACTTGTATATTGAGATTTTTAGCAAGGCCTGGTAAATTTTCCTCTATTATATCTTCAAATATCTTGTCCAACCCTTGAGTGTTGTCCTCTTCCCCTTCTGGTAACCCTATGACCCTCACATTAGGTTTCTTCACATAATCCCACAGCTCTTGTAGGCTTTGCTCTTTTCTCTTGTTTCTCTGCTTTATCTCTGTGATGGTCTTATTTAGTTGGAGGGTGTTATCTTCAATCTCTGAGATTCTTTCTTCTGTTTGATGTACCCTGTTTTTGAGACTTTCCACTGTATTTTGTAGTTCCCTGAATTGATTCTTCATTTCCAGGAGTTCGGTTAAACTTTTCTTCATTGTGTCTATTTCTTTAGTGAACTTTTGTTCTAGGTCCTGGAGGCTTTTTGTGGTTTCTTTGTGTTGGTTATTGAGTTGTTGTTGCAGGTCGGTGAGTGTTCTTATGATCCACATACGAAATTCCTCTTCTGTCATTTTGGTTGCCTGATTTTGGTTGGTGTCCATTTCTAGGGGGCTGGTGCTCCTCTTTGGGGGTGTGTTTTCCGTTTGGTTCTTCATATTTCCTGAGTTCCTTCGCTGTTTCTTCCCATGTCGATCAGTTGTTGTTTCTTTCCTTTAGGTTTTTGTTTGGGTATTCACACGCCTTGTTTAGTTTCTGAGCTGTTAGGTGGTGTCTGTGGGTGAGATTCGACCACTCCCTGTATAATGAGTCAGTGGGTGCTGTGAAAAGGCTGTGCAGGATGCTGTCCCTGTCAGTAGGTGGCGCTTGCTTTGAAGAACAGGCTATGCTGTTGTTTTTGTGTCCTGTTATCAGCTCTTGTTCTGGGTGGAGCTGGGTTGGGTAAGCCTGCCCTCAGGCACCACCAATGCCGTTAGCAGGGGTCAAAGTTCTGTTCTCTGCTTCCAGGAAAAGCTGTCAGGGCGGGGCTGGAATGGTTCCCTCAGCCAGAAAGTCTACTTGTGGGGGTGAGGCTGTCTGAGACCTGCAGTCTGGAGCAGGCCTCACTTCTTTCCACCCTCCCCAACTCCGCAGCTACTCCTGGGCCTCTGCGAGCAGGCCAGACCACATGCCACCAGGCCTCCCCGGATTGTGATGCCGGCGGGGAGGTTCCCTGCGCAGGAATGCCACCTGGGCTGGGCGCACAGCCTCCCTTTGGGGGGAGGGTTGCCCTCTAGGATGCTGATCTACCCCTGGAGGCACACACACCTCAGCAGGCTGTTCACAAATATCCCTTCTGTGCCCTGGGCAATGCTAGACCTCGGTGCATGGGATCTGGTCTGCAGGTCTGACCTCTGGGTCCCAGAGTTCAAACTGTATCCCCACTAGGGAGAGGAGTTCCCATCCCAATTCACCCACAGGGAGCCCACGCCTTGTCTGTGTCTCTCAGCCTCTGAGTCAGCACCGTTTTCCTGGGAACACCGTGCCAGCAGCACCTGGGAAGGCGGGCAGGTAGGGAGCTCACAGTCTGAGTTCCCCTTAGTCAGCTGTAGGGTCCCAAAAGGGAAGGTCCCGTTCCCTGGAGGTGCCTCCGGCTGGTGGCTGTATTGTCTCTCTGGGCAGCCGCGGGTAGGGTCGGCGGAGGGGAGGAGGAGGCAATATGGCGCCTGCCGCACGGCTTGGGTCTGTGCACACGGAGGTGCCCGGAGGGATTTGGGAGCCTGGTGCCGCGTCCACTACAGGCTCACTGCTAGCTGGTGGCGGCCGTCTCTGGGCTGGTGTCCACAGGTCTCTCCACCCGCTGGGGAGCCCACCAGCCGTCCCAAATGCAGGGGAGGGGAAAGGTGATTTATCCACCTACCCTTCCTGCTGGTCTCCGGGCTGCTCCAGCGGTCTCAGCTTCCAGTTCTCCTCCGCAGCCTCCTCCCGTGGAGTCTCCTGGGGTCTCAGGTAACCCTCCCTCCGGCCCTCGTCTGCTGTATGCTTGCCTTCTTGCTTCTTTTTTCTAATTTCTGCTAGAAGCTGTCTTTTCTGCAGAGACACTCTGTCTGGCGGTGTTTCTCGTCCACCATCTTGATCCTCCCCCCTTCCCTAGGGATTTTGAAGACATTTTTCCAGTGTTGTCTAGATTCAAATGTTATTATTGAGAATCCTATGTCATTCTAAACCCTGCGATCAGTTATCTTTCTCTGGAAACTATTGTGATTTCATTTTAAACTTCATAGTCCAAAATTTATAATAATTATCTTGATGTACTTCAAATAATTATCTTGAAATACTTCTCCATTGTGCTAGATGCTTTTAATCTGGACATTTGGAAAAGTTATTTGTGTATTTCTTTGATAATATCTCCCCCACACCTCTTCTTACCTCACTGTTTTCTCTTTCTAGAACTTCTACTACTTGAATATTAGGCATCCTGGATTAAGCTATGTTTTTTTTTTTTTATCATCTTTGTGTCTAATTTTCCATCTTCTTATCTTCTTGTTACTTTCTGGGAGATTTAACTTTATCTTCAAAACTTTTGAATGGCTTTTTAGCTTATGTGATCATATTTTTAATTTCCAAAGACTTTTGTTCATTGTTTCTTTTAAAGAAACATCTCATTATTCTTTCAAGAATGTAATGTCTTTTCTCATGTAAATATTCTTCATCTGTCTTCTTTGTCTCTGGCTCCTCCAAATGTACAATTTTTTGTTTGTCTCTGTCTTTACTGTTATGGGCTCCTCTCACATATCTAGTAGTCCTTGGTTATCTGTTCATATTTAATAGGAAGGAGTAACAACAACAAATTAATTGGAAGTTCTGGATACATGTGTAGTGCTTGCTTAAGGGAGGAGTCTTTGTAGAGTGATTGTGCAGGAACTGGCTGTTTTATAGATGGCTCAGAACTGCATATAACCTGTTAGTTATCCTAGGCAGAGATTCTCCAGTCTTTTACCTGGGAGGTAGAACCTTGGCTACCAGCCATAAGGAAGTGGCAATCTCACTAGATTTTCTTTAACTCAATACCCCCAGTTTTTAGTATGGCCTTCCTTATTTTCAATGTGCTTCTCCATACCCTAGAGTCATTGGGCTGGCAGGGAAAGCCTCTGGGAGTCTACCTGTTCCTAAAACATACTTTAAACCAAAGTGTTTAAACTCTTCTCTTTTGTGGACCTTGTCCACTTTTGCATTCATAAGCATCTTGCTGGAAACTTTCCAGTGATGTCTGGCAAGTCCTCAATTGCTCCCTTGCAGGCACTTATGGTCATGTTTCTCGTAAAATAGGACTCTGTGACGACTCCCTTATCTACTTTCCCATTTTCAAAATCTTGTTGAACTCTCTCTTCTCAAATCTCCCATTCCCTTTACTTTTGTGGAATTATGTCTTGCCTTTCTCTGTTTTAAAATCCATTTACTGTCATTTTGCTGGTGTTTTCGGAATGAATGGACTTTAAAGGAATTATTGGATTTTAAGTGCACAAATTCAGTGAACAAATGATATTTTATCCTTTCGGGTACTTTTGAAGGAATCAGGAGTTTCTAGGCAAGGAGTTTTTACTTTTACGCCCTATCTTATTCAAGAAAATATCAAGTAATATTTAGTTATTACTTACAATTCTTTTCACCATCTGCCAAAGGTGTTATTTCTTTGAGGCTGCCAAGTCTCATGGGATCACGGATATGGAGACAGACGCCTTTGTCCACAGCTCACAGCCAACCTCTGTGAGCATCACTGGGCAATTGTCCTAAGGGGGAAGTATTTTATACTTTTTATTGTGTCTGATAGCATAGAAATTAGGACTGTTGGTGGCATCCAAACATAACACTCTTTAGCTCATGTGGACCTCAGAAGGCCAAGATTTCTTTTGGCTTTTTCTTATTGAATAGAAACACAGAAAGGAATTCGCCATAATTTCTAACAAAGAGAAACTTAGCTAGAGGTGTTTTTCTCCATTCTTATAGCATATAATTTATTTTCTGAGAAAGAGCATGTGGATTATTCTTGGTAATTTGCCCAAGTTAAATGATTGTATTCTATTAATCCTTTTCTTCTTACAAGAAGAGAAAAAGTCACTACATTATGCTGTTATCGTGATTGAGATTCTACTAAGGCCTCTCTCATTATGAGGGGCAAATATTTCATTATTCTTAGGGGTTAATGAAACACATGAAAGAATTATTGTTTGTATTCTCAGAAAGTAAGAGTTATGCTTCTCATGAACAAATCCATAGTTGGAGACTTGTTTTGTTATCATTTCCCCTAAAACCTTTAGGGTTTTTTTTTGTTTGTTTGTTTGTTTTTTTGTTTTTTGAGACAGAGTCTCTTTCTGTTGCCTGGGCTAGAATGATGTGGTGTCAGCCTCACTCAGAGCAACCTCAAACTCTTGGGCTCAAGCAACCCTTCTGCCTCAGCCTCCTGAGTAGCTGGGACTACAGGCATGCACCACTATGCCCGGCTAATTTTTTCTATATATTTTTAGTTGTTCAGCTAATTTCTTTCTATTTTCAGTAGAGATGGGGGTCTCACTCTTGCTTAGGCTAATCTCGAACTCCTGAGCTCAAACAATCCTCCCCTCACTTTGGCCTCCTAGAGTGCTAGTATTACAGGCGTGAGCCACCACGCCCGGACACCTTTCTGTTCTTGATTACACTTTATTGAATTTCTTATTTTTCTTGGCTTTTTGTTCCTTATCCCACAGTAATTATTTCCAGGAAATGATCACCTAAAAAACACAGAAGGTTGATGTTAGATAATCTAAAAGTAGATCACCCACAGGCAGAGTATTGAAAGCTAACTATGAAAGGATTACACATTTATAATGAACAGCAAGTTCTTTTGATGATAATAATTTATGAGAATTAGAATGGCAAAGATGAAAAGACATTTTTGTTCGATTTGCATGTTGTAGCTTAAAGGAAGCAGGAGTCAATAATATATACATTGCCCACATTTTCCTCATTAGCTTCTTAACATAAACATGTTTTCCCTGTGTTCATACAGATATGAATATGAATCTACAGTTTCAGTTTCAGGCAACTTGTCCTCCAACAGTTTCTTGTGTATGGAAAATGGAACGCAGATTTTAAGACCAACACATGATCCATCAGGTTGTCTACTTCATTTTATTGCTTTCTATCTCAGTAAATTTGTAACTGGACACTTTCTGCTGAGGGGTCTTTGAATGAGATATTGGGTGTGGTTAAGTGAGTAAGGTGATGAACAAAAGATATTTTCTCTCTTCAGGGATTTTGGAAGGACTCACAGGGGTGAACAGGAATGACTAATAATGCAGAATGTCATTTATCTTATATTTGAATGTATTTAGTAAGACTGCCTTTTCTATTTATTAAAATGGTTATTGAAAAATGAATCAAAGATATCTACCCATGGACCACTGTAGAGTTGATCCCACAGAGGAAAATGTCTTAGAAGGATAGATTTGGTATATATGACTATGTAAATAGGAAATAGAGATAGAAACAAAGTTCAAGGGTTTTTTGTTATATCACTGATCTTTGATAGCAGGGAAAGCGGGCAAGTATGCTATGGTTCTGAATTACTCTACTCTTTTTCTACTGAACTAGGAACTGGTCTTTCTGCTCCCTTTTTCCTCTTTACTGGAAATACTACTTCACAACCCAACACAATAGTGGTGCTGCTTCTAGCTTCTTGTAGGCCCGGGCACCTAAGATACTGGCTTCTGCCCCTTCGTGTGCTAAGGAATCTGTAGAATCTACTGGTGATATCTAGTCTGGAGGTGACTCTGCAGACTTACCTCAGCCCAGAACTTTGCCTCCTATGATGAATTCATGTCAGTGGAAGTTGCAGTAGACTCCAAGTCTGGGAATTTCACTGCTACTGTTGAATCAGAGGGAACCAAAATAGTTTTAAAGAGTTGAAAAATAGCTGTCTCAGAAGCTCTAAGCCAAAGAACCCCCCAGGAACCAAAGGAAAACTGTGACATCAACAGTGGCCTGTGTTCTCTTTTTGGGCTGGCTTTTGCCAAAAACTGATCCAGGTGCTAGTCTTCATTGCAGTGGATATATCAAACCCTTTTTATTTTGGTATATCTCCAGGAAAGTGCACTGATATTTTCATTAGCTGATATTTGCAGTTTTGCCCTAGAATAGGCCTAGAGTTTGCCTGAGATATCTAGAAGCAAATCATTGTATTCATTATGCAAACAAATCTGAACAGCCAGAAATGGAGACTATGATTTTCTGGACTGGGTATGACTGAGAGATAGACCTCATAAGAAATCTGTGGACCCAGATGTCCTTAGGACCCTCTTGGGTGGCACCTGGCCAGTTTAGAGGAGGTGAGAGTACATTGTCCTTCACTTCCCTGAAAACAGCATTCCACAGAGCTTCCTCAGGGCTTACCAGCAATTTTGCCTTAGGACATAAATGAGGTACATAAAAGAGGTACATAAAAGTCTTCAGAAGATCTCCTTATCTTTCTCACTTTCAATTACCTTTGACCTAGTCTTTGTTATTCTACTAAGCAATGCTGCTCCAAAGATTGGGGTGGATTTCGTTATTGAACGTTATTTGGTGGTCACAGTATACTACAGACTTTACAGAGAAAATACGATTACTACTCAGTTAAATACTTCTAGTTTTTATAAAAGTAATTAGAGTTTTAGAGAATTCAAACTCTAGTGAGACTCTTGTTTAAATCTTATAAATATAGTATCAATTCCAGGGAGAGATGTTTGTGTGGTTTTTTTTTTCCCTCTCTCCAAAGTTGTGTAAGAATTGGGTAGCACTTGTAGAAGTTAACTAGGTCCAGTAGTTACTGGTGAACTGAATCTCTGGGAGAAATAAGAAGACTTGATTTTTTTAATGTTTGCCAATTTCTGTTGTGTAATACTCACCTCAACCTACCAATGAGTTGTCAGGAAACACTGAGTTGGGAAGAGGTATGTATATTCATTTCTCCCAACCCAGTAGGAACTGGCTTGAGCATAACACTTATATTTGTCCAGACCTAAGTGCTTTGTTAGAAAATGTAATAGGGGTGGCCCAGTAATTTATTGCTGGTGTAATACAAATCATTGACAAGGTACCATGGTCACATAAGAACTGTGAAATTCCTACAGAAAACTTATAAGTAAGTATCACTAACACTCTACTATCAAAGCATTAATCCAATGTCTTTTTTTGTTTGTTTTAATGCAGAGTGTACAAATGAAGTTAAATCATTAATGTGGGTGTATGTATTAGTGGGAAATATTATACGTGGAATGGGTGAAACTCCCATCATGCCTTTGGGTATTAGCTATATAGAAGATTTTGCCAAATCTGAAAACTCTCCTTTATATATTGGTAAGTTTGAAAATCTGCCTTAACTCCTTTTCAGGGTAGTAAGCTCCTTGAGGGTAGAAATTAGTTATTTATTTTTATTCTTAGTGATTTTCAGAATGATGAGAGCAGAGTGCCTTAGCACAGTTGATCATCATTAAAAGTTTGTTGAATGGAGCAGTTATATGCCAACTCCAAATGAGCCACTTTGTTAAATTTGCTTTCTTCTATTGGAAATATCACAAATCTAGTGCCCCTGGAGTTTTCTTTGATTCCTTCCTCAACACCATCCTGCATCCAATCTGTTACCAGATTTCTGATGTTTTCTCTACAATGTCTCTGTATTTAAGATCTTTCTCACTATTTTCTCTACCTCTATGTTTGTGCAGGCCCTCACTACTTCATTTGTAAGCTATTATAACTTCTTTATTGGTTGTGTTATCTTTAGTATTTTCTTTTATCAATTTCTTATAAACATTCTTGAAGTATAATTTTTCTCAAACATTTAAAATCATGTCTTCTCTACTATGCTCATGACATATACAGATTCCTTATTTATTAAATGTTATCTCTCCATGTATTACTCATGGCTCTGCACCCCATTTAGTTATTTAGTTTCTGTATGGTTTCTTATCTTCACAATCTCTCCATACCATTCAGACTTCTTCATATTTTCACAAATATCTGTCTTCATCTTTTTGGTTATATTTCTTTTCTTTCTTTTTTCTTTTTCTTTTCTTTTCTTTTTTTTTTTCTTTTCTTTTCTGAGACAGGATCTCACTCTGTCACCTGGTTAAAGTGCAGAGGCCTGATCAAAGTTCACTGCAACTTCAAACTCCTGGGGTCAAGTGATCCTCCTGGCTCAGGCTCCTGAATAGCTAGGACTACTGTCATGAGCCACTGCATCTGGCCAGCTATGTTTTTTGAACTTATCTTTTATAATTCCACATGTGTCATCTCTGGCATAATAATAAACCAAGACCCACCGTCTTATGTTGTCTTACAGTATCCTAAGTATTCTTAATTTATTATGCATGACTTACTTATATCCTTTAGTTATTCTATCCGCAATTGGTCATAAACTCATAACTTTGAATATAAGGTAATTTTCCTATCAGTAAAGACATATCCTTTAAAAACCAGAAAAGTTGAAGAGAGTGAGAGAAGATAGGAATAGACTTATGCATAATCAAGGTAGATTCAAATATTTAGGAATCATTACCCCAAATTACTCTTGGCATTTTTTGGTGACAGGCTGATTTTACAATAATCTTTTTTAGTGTTTTTCTATTCAGTTCTTTCAAATTCCTTCACATATTTATATTGAAAAAATGCAAACACTCTTCTACAATAAATTAACAAACACTTTGTTATAATATGAATTTCCTTATTCAACAAACACCAGGATGTAGATTATGAAAAAGTAACTGTGATAATCTCTATATGCATTAAGATGAATAAGACATGGGCCATGTAAGGTTAGTAAATAAATAACTACGTACTTATGGGTATTATATATATATATATAGTGTGTGTGTGTGTGTGTGTGAAGAAAGTTGAAAAAGTTTGTGTCTTGATTTTCAGTGAGCAGGGAAGGCTTAGCATAGATTCTGAATTGTAGACAAGTCATGAGGCAGCTGATGATCAAAGTTCCAATGAGTATGAGTTCAAGTAGGGACAGAGAGGACTGATGGAAATGGAAAATAAGAATGGGGAAGAGAAAAAAGGAGATCACGATAAAACTGAAAAGAAGTATCATAATTATGAGGGTATAGCGAGAAGGAAGCTTCGAGTTGGAGATTTGAGAGTGGAACTTTTCTGAGGAATGTGCTACAAGAAATTCATCATAACATGCTATAAAAATCTTTACCTGTGACCCAACATGAAAAAGAATTTGGAGGCCTAGAGAAAATGTCTTTAAATTCTGAGGCTTCTTTTCAACATAAACAGAAGCAAGTGTTGCTAATATGTACATCAAATTGAATATCTAAAGCAAAAACAGTTCAGTCTTCAGGCTTTTTATGGACCCAGAACTCTTTATGAGCATATAATTATAGTATAACTTTATATTTTCATTTGTTTTTAGGGTTTATAGAAACAGGAGCTATCATTGGCCCTTTGATTGGACTTTTGTTAGCATCATTCTGCACAAGTGTTTATGTAGACACTGGATCTGTGAACACAGGTAATCAATAAAATCAATTTATTCAGTATTGAGAGTATGCAAAGCACCTCTGATATGTTATTAATATTACAGTAATCACTGCCTTACTTGACCCTCAGTTAAATCGATTATCTCTATTTCACAAATAAGCAAACCGAAATGGAAGAGTTTAAATAACTTTTCAAATACTTCAAACCAAGAAGCAGTAGAGCAAGATAAAATGCTGATATGACTCAAAATCCAAGTTCTTTCTACTACTGCACTTCAACTATATATCTTGGTTTCAAAAGTTTTAAGCACAGTGGTTTCAATGTCTTTTAATCAAGCAATCATTTGTGGATAATTAAACAGACCTTTTAGTTATTTAGTAAGTACCCATTTTTAAATTCCTTACATGTTAAGACTGATAATCAGACTAACACCACATATTGTTAGACCAGTTTTATGGATGTTTGAATTATATATAAATTTTATACTTGGATAGACTTGAGAATTATAACTTTAATAATTTCTACTGTTTATAGAGGAAATAATGATGTAAGCTAATAAAAATGCATATATTTCTTTACAGATGAACTGACCATAGCTCCCACTGATACTCGTTGGGTTGGTGCCTGGTGGTTTGGCTTTTTGATTTGTGCAGGAGTGAATGTGCTGACTGCCATTCCTTTCTTCTTTTTGCCCAAAACACTTCCAAAGGAAGGATTAGAGGATAATGCTGACATAATTAAAAATAACAAAGAAGAGAACCAAAGAGAAGAGGACAAGAAGAAACAGGGTGGAATCACTAAAGGCAAATATAAACATCTTAAAGACTGTATAATTTATGTTTATTTTATATAGCTATGTCTGTATTTTAATCTAACACTATAATATAATATGCTTTGTTGAGATAGTTCAGCTGTCCTTAACAGTTACCAGTCCATAATGCCTAACTAGTCTAATTCTTCCTATGCTACCCCTTGAAAATAAATCATGTAATTTGGAAGCTGAATTATCTCAGGTCAGCATTTATATAAATTTTATGTCATTCTGGGCACTCAGACTCTTTCTATATTTGGTCCCATTTGCATTAAAAAGCTTACTTTACAGAGAACATAGTTCTAGTTAAAAGAAATAATCCAACAGAAATTCAAGCTAAGAATTAAAGTAAAAAAAAAATATTAATCCTAATAATCTATTTGGATTAGGTCTGTAACCAAAATGTTAGCTTAACAGTGAACTTCCTGTGAGTTAAGTAAGGCAAAGAAAGAAGACACCATAGGTGATATAATTCCCTACATTTGATAAAGGAAAAAACAATAATTTTTAAAAAGAAACTGTTACTAAAGTAACAAATTATTAAAAAAATTATCATGTGATGTATGATACAGGCAATATTGAGCCATATAAGGGTTTTTCAGAAAATGCAGGGATATATTTAATGTAACTTAAAAAAATATAGATCCTTAATATAAGCTCAAAACATAATTTACAGGTCTTTCTATGGGAGACTAACCCAAGATAGTCTATGTATTTAGTATTCAGGAGCACTGACTCTCAAATTTGGCTGAACGTTGGAATCACCTAGGAACTTTTAAAAATTACTGATGCCTGGACGTTCTGTAATATTCCCAGAAGGTCTGATTTAATTAGTGTGGGTTTATGTCCCGGGCACTAGAATTCTTAGAGTGTTTATTTGGAAGATGGGAGGGGTTCAGTTTCCTTGTCTGTAAAATGGACATAATTATAGTACTTATTATAGGATTGTGGTGTGACGATCAAAGGATTCTGACACATATTACTATTAATATTATTACCGCTACTAGTATTTTTATTGTTGTTGTTGCTATTTCTACCACCACCCTAAAATTATAATACCCATTTGCACAAAATTTTTGTTAACAACTGCAAATTCATTTATACTACAATTGAACATATTTTAATATTGTCTTGGCTTGTTAGGACCCAATTCAGAATATTGCAAATTCTCAGAATCATCATGATTATATTAACAACTCTTCTCAAAGGCCTCATATGGACTTACAGACCTCTTGTGGTCCGCAAGATCAATTCAATTTTCAAAACTAGGAAAGAGTTTAGTTCAGCTAAAAGCTTAGCTTAGTATTAGACACAGGGAAAATAAACTTGAACTACTGAGAGTCATCTATTGGGACAGGGATGCCAAGAAGTGTGTGATTTAAAAAGCTCCATGGATCTCTGACAATTCTTTCTCCTGTCATGTACCTTTATTTATAAATATGAATTCTACAATTAGAATTCATTTCTTCGTATTAAGCTGTGCTGCTTTTGGTTTTAGATTGTTCAACTTTTAGATATTTTGTCTTAGAATGAATTTTTAGGCAGTTTCCTAGGCAAACCAGGATAGTACAAAATAAAGAAATCAAGGCAGGGAACTTGAAGATAGGGAAAGTGAAAAGAAATCAGAATCGAGAATTTGAGCTGAAATGGCAGGGGTGTGACCTGGCATATTTATTAGAGAAAGGCCACACATTTGGCTCTGAGCCTTTTCAAATAGGGAAAAATTTTGCTTTTGTCATTTACAAGGTTCTCAGAATGAACCAAAAGAACCAGCATCTCTGAGAGTGGGACTTGGGTGGTGGTATTTTAAAAAAATATCTCCAGATGGTTCTAATGTGCAACTTATTGTTAAAGATTGGCAAACCCCACCAAAACGTTCTGAAGAAGCAGAAAGATTCCTGGTACTTGAACCAAATTACATCCCATAAATTCCTGCAATGTCTTCATTTTAAATGTTCAAGGAGGGATAAAAATCAATATGTGATTGTGAACTTATTTATCAAATTTATTTCCTTCCAGGCTTTAGAAGACAGAACAAGCATTTTTCATTCCAAATGATCTCTTAGAGAAAAGAAAATATTAACAGAAGGAAAAAGAGAAGAACAAACATGAAATGTTGGGGACACAGACAATATTTTGGTCACCTTAGAGTTTTGCTTTAAGATACAATAATGACTTACTGAAGGCAAAACTATTGTGTTCTGATCCCTAGCCAGTCAGCTACATAACTGACTTCTGGAAGCTACTAAGGCAATGCTATAACTTTAGTTTTCGAGGGATTAAAAGAATTAACAAACATGTACACATTACAAAACAAACAAAAAAATTTATAGGGGAGGTTGATGTTTCAGAAAAAGCCAATCACAAAATACAAAGCCAAGTTAGTTTGATACTGTTGTCATTCTTTCATTTCAGATTTTCTACCATTCATGAAAAGTCTTTCATGCAATCCAATTTACATGCTTTTCATACTTGTAAGTGTGCTACAGTTCAATGCATTTGTTAATATGTTCTCCTTCATGCCTAAATATATGGAACAGCAATATGGAAAATCATCTTCGGATGCAATCTTTCTAATTGGTATGTTTGCTTTTCTCTGCATTAGCAGCATGCTTTTTTCTTTCTTTCTTTTTTTTTTTTGTGAACAGTGTGATGTCAGGTCTAGGAAACTCCTAAATTGAAGTCTTTTAGGATATTTCTGTCTCTCTCTATTAGGATATTTCTGTCTCTATTTTCCCCTTCCACTCTCCAAAAAAAAAAAAAAAAAAAATCAAGAAAGGGTTGGGAAGGGAGAGGCCAGAAACATCCCGACTTTCTTCTCTGCTCTCTCTCCAGCGAAAATGCAAATTCATAATATTTATGGAAATCTTGGGGACTGCAAAACTTAGATACAATTTTCAAATAGTCAATCTATTAATTTAAAAAGGAAGACAGAATTAGCGCCTCAAGATTCGGTGTTTTACTCGGAGATTTTACTCTTTGGGCTCCAATTCATGTTCCTCTTAGTTTCCTGGTCCCCCTGGTGGCTGTCGGCGTCTCTGCGGCCACATACATGCTGCTTTTCCACACCTACCCTAGCGGTTCTACCCTACCTTAGTACCTTGGATTTTTTCCTGGGATCTTTCCATTGTTTTGAAAAGTCAATATCTCAGGCTACTTGAGTCCATATTACCTATAGTGCTTGTGAAAGGTTCAGATAACAAACTGCATCACACGTCACATACTAACTAAATCAGACTATAGTGCGGGGCTCTGGCTTTTGAACTGGATTTTTAACAAGCTCTCCCAAGCAGATGATTCAGTGAGCCAGGTGCTGGCATTGTATGAATGCAACACAGGGCTGTCTTTTCCTTTTCCTTTTCCTTTTTTTGGGTGGTGTTGAGAGAGGAAGAGTGCTGGTCAGTGAAATGTATATATACACTTGACAGCAACAGGCTCGCCAAAGTGACCCTCTAAAAGTACCTTGAGATGAGTCACATTCTGAACAACTGGAGGGGGAATAAATAACTGAAAAATTATGTATGTATCTTCCAATCCTACAGAATGGAGAGTAATAAATTGATGAATTACTGGTCAACTTTGCCACTACTACCCGTAGCCTAGAAAAAGAAATATTGGTCGTGATCCCCATCTATAAGAAATTTATAACCTACTGCAATTAATTAAATGAATGATAATAATAATAATCTTCCAAAATATTCTTCAGCATTATGGAGCATTTCAAAATGTCCCTGTATGTAATGTGTAACTAAGTAGGGGATCGAATGAAATCATTGTTCCTCACTGAGAGTTGGACCTAAATAGTTTCTTATGTATAAGACATATTAGATAAAAGTGATAATACATTTGTTTCTTTAATAAGCCATTTTGTAAATAATATTTTACTTGCATTTATAGGTGTTTATAACTTACCTCCGATATGCATTGGATATATTGCTGGTGGTTTAATTATGAAGAAGTTCAAGATTACTGTCAAACAAGCTGCCCACATAGCATGTTGGTTATCCTTATTTGAGTATCTAATCTATTTTTCAAGTTTTTTCATGACCTGTGCTAATTCTTCAGTTGCTGGCATAACTACCTCTTATGAAGGGTATGTTATTTTCTATTGAATCTTACACTCTTTTGACAAACAGCAGTATATTTTCTACAGTGGTTAGATCATTTGCTTATTAGAATTAATGGCAATGATCCATGGTCTCCCTGTATCTTTCCTCTATCTGTCAATCATAACCCAATCTATTCAAGTTCTAGGCTTATTAAGGAGGTTAGGAACATATCACAGGGTGAGTTTATGATTATAAATGTATGTGTGTGTCTGGTTGTCTTTGTGATATCCTTGTGGACATTAAAGTGCATATCAAAGAAACTACCTATAGTTTTAGTTTGTATTAGGATATGTCATCCATATATTTATATTCCTATAAATGAGTAAAACTAAGAGTGGACTATACAGTCTAAATAGCCTTTATATGTTTCCACTAGGGGCTTAAATTTAATATAAATGAATTCTCATGCATGAGAAACCAATTAATAAATTCATATATTTCATTTGTATAGTTATGTCTAAAATATTAAATAATTTTAGATTTTTATATTTTGAGAGTTATTGAAGTTTATTGAAAGGTTTTCCATAGTGATGTAAATTTTAAGAATTCACTTGTAGGGCATATTTAGATAATAGAGTCATCAGATAAAATGAAATGAAGAATATCTTAAAATACTCTTGCAAACATCAAGGATTATAAAATAGGACATCATTATAAGATTGTCATCAATAATTAAAAGACTAGAACAATTTCAAATATAAAATCATAAATTAATTTTATATACATGATCTGATTTGAGTCTTGCAAATTCCACTTAAGATAGGCATTATTATCTCCATTTTATAGGCGAAGAAATTGAGATTCAGAGGGATTTAATGACAAAGGGAATTCATGGCAAACCTCTTCAACTACATCAATATAGAAACATGGATTTTAAAATTATAAAGAATCTTAAAGATTTTCCCCATCTCCAATCATGCTGATTCCCTAAGAGAATGTGCAGAAAGCCACACTGGGATCTAGTCACATAGTTAGGACTTGAATCCAGTCTTTAGATTTCCATGCTAATGCTCTTTCAATCATATTACAAGTACTGGGCACTTTTTATACTCACAGAATGTATTTTTTTTTTTAACTCAAGAACCTATGTTGCTGGAGCTAAATGTATTTTCCATATTATAAATGGAACTTGCAGATTTTGATCTTCAAGTTAGCTCTTTCTTATTACTTTTCATCTTATGGATCAACCACAGAGATTAAGACATCTTCATTTTTGAATTCTAATAGTATCTGGAAAAATGCCTCTCATGTTGTAGGTATTCAATTAATGCTTGTTTATTGCCTATATGTTTTTCTGAAATAAATCATTAAAAATGTGACTATGTGGTCACTGAAGCAGGTATCTTTTGTACCAGAGCTACAGTACACAGACCACACATTGAAGGTGGAAAGATTTCTGTTTTTATTTTGGGGAGGAGAGGAAATGTAATTGGGAATTGACACGAAAAGGAGAGGGGGTGGGGAAAAAGGTTGAATGGTCTTTCAATATCCATGGCATTATTTTAAATCGTTTCAGAATTCCAAAAGATTTATATGTGGGAAATAGCATCCTTGCTGCCTGCAACATGGATTGCAACTGTCCAACTAAAACATGGGACCCTGTTTGTGGAAACAATGGCTTATCATATATGTCAGCTTGTCTTGCTGGTTGTGAGACATCGGTTGGAACAGGAATCAACATGGTAATACATGACAGAACTTTTGTTCACTATGTTGTCACTTTCCAACTATGAAATGGACCTATATGTAATACAAATAAAAGTGGTCTTTCCTGAAAATCAAATTTTTTTTATGTATGGAAAAAGTAATGTACTTCCTACATGCTCTCTTGATTACCTTTTATTTCCCAGATCTTACACAAAATATTTATAGTGTCTGAACACTAGTCTGTAATTTCTGAATGGTTTAGATTATTACTCAAATAATTTGGATTAAAAATACTCCAGACTAAAACATTTTTGTCATTTAGGTAAAGTTAGCAGTTTCGATTTCAATTGTTCAGCTAATCGCTGTGTTTTCTTTTTCCTGTGTATATGTACACATGTGCTGTGTTTTTTACATACTGACAGTTTTTTGAAAAAGTTGGAGTTAGAAATATTTTCTTGCCTCTAAGAATACAAAATGTCACACTACTTGTAATGTTGGTTGGTGATCAAAGTAAAATATAAATTTTGATTCTTATTAAGACCTGGAAACATATAACAATTTTAAAAAGGTTGAATGAACTTTGTTTTTGAAATAAACTATATATTTTTAGGAAAGCTTTATTTGTAAGTTTTTGAAATAAACTATATATTTTTAGAAAAGTTTTATTTGTAAGTATTTTTAGCAAAGCTTTATTTGTAAGCATCTGTTAATATTTCAACTCTGAAACAGATTTCGTCTGTCATACTTAGTGTTGCGAAAAAACAGTATTTGTTTTTTTTAAAAAATTATGCCATCAGGATAGCTTACTTATTGCAAATTTACTCCATATATTTAGACAAAAATACCATTTTTCTGAAACTGTCCATCTATGTTTTATTTTATGCAATAACCCTGAAAAAAACCATAAAGGATGTGGGAATACAGGGAGTAAGCAGTCTCTATCTTGATCCAACTGGCTATGTCAAAATAGTTGAGAATTGTGTTCAAGATTTTTCTTCTTAAAATAGAATACTGTACTATTTTGTTTTCTTTTTCATTTCTTTATTTTTTTGCATCTGGTTGTTTCTTTATTGAATGCAAGCTCATTCATAGAAAACAGACATGCAACCATAGCATGAATATTAATACTATTTTATTTTTTGACAGGTGTTCCAAAATTGTAGCTGCATTCACACATCAGGAAATTCATCTGCAATTCTTGGGCTGTGTGACAAAGGACATGACTGTTCTATGATGCTCCAGTACTTTCTAATTTTGTCGGGAATTGGCAGTTTCATTTATTCTTTAGCTGCCATACCTGGATATATGGTTCTCCTGAGGTACAAGAATTAATTTCATTATTTAGATTTCTTTCTGTTCATATATTAGCATAATTTTTTTTTTCTAAGGAAGCCACTTGGAGCACATGGTATCCAAGAACTCAGTGCTTTATAATACCATTTTTTAAGGGGTTGGCAGTAAGCATTGTAGAATTTTGCACAGTTTTTAAAGTTAGTGATAGAAATGTTCATCTGTTCATCATTTCCCTTCCTATTCCTCCTTTTTTTCCTTCCTTATTTCTTAGAACTCAATGAGTAAACCTTTCATTGTGCAACACAAGAAGAGACACATTTATATCTTAGGGTAAGCCATATGAAATGGTCATCTTGATAGGTGAAGAGTTAGTGCCCATTTCCTAGGGTTCAACTTACAGGACAGCGGAGTACAAAGCTGTTCAAAGCCCCCATTTCACCAAGCTCACTTGATCTTTCTGAGCTCCATTTTTCTATAATAAAAAATGAGCATAATCATAAATGCTCAACTCTTATAAAGCTACTGTGAAGCACAAATGATGAAGGGCTTTCTAAAACTAGGAGATTGCAGAGCTAAATTTCAAACCTAGGTACATTAAACATGTATTCTTCCAATTACAGCACTCTTCACTCCTAGCAAACAATCCTGAACACCGTTTGCATTTTTTTTCTTTTCTCTTTCTTTTACTGAACTCGGGAGCAGAGTTAAGTTAATCACATGCTCAGTTTATAACATATTATCATCATAGGCCAGGGCAGGGATTCTTTCTTGTTTTATTTTACTTTTTTTTCTTTTTTTAAAATTTTATTCTTTACTTCCACTCATCAGAGGCACCCACTTAAATATAATAGATATGTCTTTATTTATATATTTATTTTTGAGACAGAGTCTCACTCTGTTGCCCAGGCTAGAGTGCTGTGGCGTCAGCCTAGCTCACAGCAACCTCAAACTCCTGGGCTCAAGCGATCCTCCTGCCTCAGCCTCCCGAGTAGTTGGAACTACAGGCATGTGCCACCATGCCCAGTTAATTATATATATATATATATATATATATTTTTTTTTTTTTTTCTTTTTTAGTTGTCCAGCTAATTTCTTTCTATTTTTTTAGTAGAGATGGGATCTTGCTCTTGCTCAGGCTGGTCTCAAACTCCTGAGCTCAAACGATTCTCCCGCCTTGGCCTTTCTGAGTGCTAGGATTACAGGCGTGAGCCACTGCACCCCGGCCTAGATATATCTTTAAATACATATTTTCCTTTGTGAAATATTAAGAGTTGTATGTGTGTGTATATGTGATTTTATAGTCACACAGATGGTGACGTGCTGTAAGTGTTGCTCTGGTTCACAGGCACGTGCATAGGTAAATTCATCATCAGATATGATCATCAGTAAATTCATTATTAGGTACATCAATATTCCACTTTCACCAATATTTGTCAGAGATGTCAGAGATTCTCCATTTCTCCATTCAATCCATATCATTTACTGATGATAATCATCATCAGTCACCTAAGTACCTGCTGGTACTTAGAGTTTTTTTCATGCCATCACTGCATGAGAGTTCTCACCTTCTTATCGCCTCACTAACATTTGGAATTATCTGACTTTCTGTTGTTGAGGATTCCCATGAGTATAAATGGTAATGGTGGCTCATTGATATTTTAATATGTGATTTCCTGATACAGTGAGCTTAAGCATCTCTTCAAACTATTTTTTAGCTATTTGGCCTCTGCTTCAAAATGTTTACTCATTTTTTTTTGCCCATTTCCCCATTATGTTTCCTACCTTTTTCTTGGTGGTTTTGATGATTACTGTGTAAATTATAGATGTTAATGTAACACTGTTTACATGATACGATTCTTCTTCTAGTCTGTCATCTTTCTTTTAACTTTTTCACAGTATCATTTATGAAATGAAATCCTAAATTTTGTCTTACTGAAATCTAACAATTTTCTTGTCTTAGGGTTTGTGTGTTTAGGATGAAGGGTCAAATTTCAAAAGTATTTCCATTTTCCTAATTTAGAAAAATATTCCCTTAAATTTTATCCTACTGCTTTATAGCTTTATCTTTTGAGTATAATTCTTTATAACATGTCAAATCTATATGTAGATATTGTAGGGAGATAGATATCAGTGTTATTTTTCTCCATATAATAAACTTGTTTTCACAATAATAGGTTCTTTCTTCCTTGATATATGGTTCCACCTTTATCACGTCTCGAGTTTTTATATGATATGGGTCTACTTTTCACTCTTATTCTGCTCCACAGATGTATTTGTCTGTTCTCATATCAGTATCACACTGATTTTATTACTTTACCATTGTGAATGTTACTATTTCATTTGATAACTCTTCCTCAACCACCTGTCACCTTCATTTTTCCTTCATTCTTTTCTTCCCAAATTGATATAGCTATCCACAGAACTTTATGCTCCCAAATGAATTTCGGTGGATTTCGTAGATCAATTGGAGAATCTCTGACATCAAATATTGGTGAATGTGGAATATTTTTCCATTTAATTAAATTTTTCTTTATATCCTTGAATTGAGTTTTAAGTTCTCCATAAAGGTGATATGTCATTAGGTTGCTTCCTAAATATTATGTGTAAATTATACACACACGTATACAGATATATACACACTCTGATAAAAACACACTGTTTCTCTACTCACACAGAATCCTTCCGCCAAGCAGATGTGTGGGGTTTTTTTCCCCCACAATCACCAATTCTGCAACACCAGCTGGGTGCTCAACAGTTTGATTCAATTCTAGCGCCATCCCACAAGTTAAAGGACTCAGTCCTACAAGCCTGCCCTCATTTTCCATACCACTTGCGAGTCTGGGCCTCCCAGGCTTCTGTCCAACCAGCTATAAACTGGGGATTCCCCAGACCCTTCTTCACATTTGATAATTTGCTAGAATGCTTCCCAGAACTCAGATAGGAAACGCTTCACTTACATTTACAGTTTTATTATGAAGGTTATTATAAAGGATGCAAATGGAAGCCAGGGGAGGTTTGAAAGGGTACTGAGAGCACAAAAGTCTCTGTCCTTGTGGAGTTGGGGTGTGCCACCCTCCTGGCATGTGGATAAGTTTACCAAACCAGGAGCCCATCAAAGCGCCTTTTTAAGAGTTTTTAGAGAGCTTAATTTCCACCCTCTATTCACTGGGTCTTTGGTCTTCTGGGGTAGTCTGTCCCATCCTCGGGCTACCTAGGTGCCTGCCCTAAGTGATCTTATTTAGCATAAACTCAGAGGTGATCAAAAGCGGCCTCTTAAGAATAACAAAACATATTACAATTACTCAGGAAATTCCCAGGGAAGTCTAACATTATCAAGGAGTTCAGTTAGGGACAAACACCAAAAATATTTCTTATTATAACACATACACACACACACACACCCCCCTACACACTCACACAAAATGGTACTTTTGCTTTAAAATCTTACACATCTTAGACTTCTAAAATTTTCTTATAGGATCAGTTAATATCTCCAACTATGTTAAATTATAGTGGTATACTGTGTATTCTTGTTCTTTTCTAATCTTAATGGGAACTATATAAAATTTCTCCATTAAGTATGATGCTTACTGAAGATACTTAGTATGTGGTTGTCATCTAGTTTCTGAGTTTTTAATGATAAAATTGGTATTAAACTTTATCAAATACATTTTTCTACATCTGTAAAAACAATTATATATAATTTTTATAGTTAGGACTTTTTAGCATAGTGAAATAAAGTAATAGGCTTTTTAATGCTGTACTTTATTTTCATGTCTGGGAAAAACCTCATAATCACAATATTTTAATGCTCGATCTGGATTTGCTTAAATATTATTTTATTTAAAATTTTAACATCTATGTTGATAAGTAAAATAGATCTAATATTTGCTATGCCTTTTCTGTTTTGGACTCACTTTAGTTCCACAAAGTAGATTGGTAAATTTTCTGTTTTTTAATTTCTGGAACTATTTGCATGAATATCTATTTGTAGAAAGTTTTATAAATTCATGTGTAAAAGCATTTGTACTTTGGGCTTATTTGGACAGTGGTATTTGCTTATTATTTCCATTTAGTGTTACTATCTATTCACATTTTTTATTTTTACTTATATCTGTTATGTATAAGTGTTCATAATATTCTTTTATCATTCTCATATTCTCTGATGTATCTAAAGGATTTTCCCTTTTTGTCTTCTGTATTTTGTTTATTTGTATCTTATTTTTTTCTTGATCATTGTTGCCAGATGCTTGTTAATCTTATCTTTATGTTATAAATTTCTATTCTGTATTATGTCTTTTTTTGTTTCTTTTGGGTTTGCTTTGTTGTTCTTTAGTCAACTGTTTGAGTTTAACACTTAAATTATTTATTTTGATTATTATACTTCTATTATTACCAGCACTTACTGTTACCCTTTATCTTTTAGTATTTTCTTTTAGGGAATTCCATTTTATTTCTTATTAGAGTTGCAGTTCTAACTTTCTTGTGGTTCATAACATGCATGTTATATCTTTTTCCTTCCCTTTATCTTTAATCTTCCACTTTCCTTCATAGATGACTTGCGAGATCGGATTTTCTAACCTGAGTGAGATTGATGTGCCTAACCTATTTGAATTTTTTGTAATTATTGTGGTAGGATTATTTTTTTTTTTTTTTTTACTTTCCATTCTAAAGATTGGAATTTTTTCTGCTGCTTTGAAAGCTATATTTTCCCAAAAGGTTAACCTGATTATTGACATTCTTAGCTACATTTATGTCTTGCTTATCAATTTAAAAACTTTTCAGTATTAATATCTACTCCCTGATAAGACAAATACTTAATCATGCTCTCATTTTTCTTCATGTTTTACTCTTCTCCCCTATCTCTTGCCAAGATCATATTGTAGAGTTTAACACCTGGATTTTGGTAGATAAATTTTTCTCTATTATTATGGATGCTCCCTGGATATCTTACCATAATGGTGGAGGGATGCAACATATATGTTTGCTTGCTATTTTTAAATAAGTATTGAATTTCTCTCAGCATTTTCTTTATAACTTACATTATAATTTTTCTTTCTTATTCCTAAGTTCTGGAAATTGATGTTATCAATGCCAAATAATCATAAATGCTGGAGAACAATTTAAACTGCTTATAATTTATGAGCTATTAAGAGCTCATGCTCCTGTGAGATTATAAAGCACTATGTTAAAGATAATCAGAGGAAAAAATTACATTTTTTAAATAAAATTTAAATGCCCTATTTTCTGATTAAAAGGAAATCAGGTTGATTATAGTCACTTTGTTGTGCTAACAAATATATACAACCATCATGTCCTCATAATAGTTAAAAATTAAAAAAAAAAAAGGATATCAGGTGACCAAGAGGGTCATGCTAGGTCTCTTGGCTTTTTTATTTCCTTCTGAGTGAAAGGATTGATGTTGTGTAAATAATGTCTCTATCAGAAAGATAGTGTCTGGATCAACTCTGTCTTGCCTTATGAGGTTGTAGAATTATTCTGTTCAGTAAAATACTTGTTCCAAGAAATTACTAATAAAATGTAGTGCTTTCTAAAAATGTGCTGTATTCTTTCCCTTTTGTGAATAAAATTGCTTTTATTTTTTCAACTTCGAGCTAATCAGGGAAGGAAAGAGAGCACAGGAGAGTTCTTAAGGTGAATTTGTCTTAAGGTAGCCATGCTGATGCTGGAGTGAGTGGGACTCCAAAAAGCAACACTGGGGTAGTATGTTCTTCATTCTTTCTTATAGGAATTTCAGGCAACAGTGAAAAGATGGGGGGATTTTTGAAGCGAATGAAAGAAGCTCTGTGCAACTCTTGAAATTAAACCAAACCACTTAAACTAGATTTGCTTAGGATTTTTTTTTTCATCACTTTATTTTGACAATTTTTATTCCTGCTTCCTTTCCTTCTTACATTTACTCATGTAAATTCGTAGCTTTTCTATATTGTGTTAGTACAAATAATCTGAATACAGCTAGGGATGCGTTGTTCTTTTTTTTATTTTATTTTATTTTTTTTACTTTTTTTTTTTTAGACAGCTTTAAGTCCAGCAAAGATGCGTTGTTCTTGCTTTTTAGGCTTAAGGTTTAACCATGAGAATCAAGAACTACTGCTGTCAGTAGGAGGATACTAGGGTAGAATTGGGATGATTTCAAATATTTTCTTCTTTGCTAACTTTCTGGCAGAAATGAATGAGCAAAAAAGTGATGGGTAAAATGCCAGTCACCAGAAATGGGGTCCCTGTGTGGGCTATAGACTGGATAATCATGCCCTGAATAACCAAGAACTGAACATACAAGTAAATTTTTTAAGTGCTCAGTGTGTGTTACTAGCATACAAACAGTCCTTTTAAAAAACTATGGTAGTTTTCAAATCTTTATTTTTCTTTTATTTATACATTTATTTATTTTTTAGGTGTATCAAGCCTGAAGAGAAGTCTCTTGGTGTGGGAGTACATACATTTAGCACAAGAGTATTTGGTAAAAAACAGTTATTTTTCCCAACATTCTATCAGACCGGTATTTAATGCTAAGTAAATGAAATAATTCTCTCAAAATAACAGTCTATATTTCTTCTGTTTATAAGCATCATTTTGTAATTATTGCAAGAATGAAGTACATGAAGAAATGGAGAACTTATTTTATTTGAACAGGTCCTATCTGACCTTAATTACACTTTTTGTCTATTAGAAAAATTGAAAAAAAAAAAAAAACCAAACAGGAAATGCTTTGTTAAAATGTACACATGATTGGCCTGAAACATTTCAGAAAATACATAAAGTTCAGGATCTATAATTCCGTTTTATCCTTCAAATTACTTATACTTTATAACTTAGAAACTTAACCATAAAAGTGATGTAATTTCTAAAAATCAAATTCAGAGCATTAGGTTTGTATTTTGCTAAACTTTGTTGTACAAGCAGAAAATTGAAATATTTCCAAATAAAATAATTGTGGCTTAATTCTTACATTGTTAATAGATTTTTCTTTCTCTCTTACTTGTAGCTGGCATTCCTGCACCTATCTATTTTGGAGCTTTAGTGGACTCCACATGTTTACATTGGGGAAATTTGAAATGTGGTAAGCCAGGGGCATGCAGGATATACGATTCCATCAACTTCAGGTAAACATAATGATTTTTTTTTGCATTGTTTTATAAGCATAGACTATGCATAAAATGGCACCATTCATATCGAACATTTTCTTTGTCAAGTGATGGGAATACTTTTAGCTTTATTTGCAGAATAGATATTGATGTTATATTTCCATTTCTTATTTATACATTAGAATTTTTGTTTTCCCATTATTTCTAAAGTGGTTGATAAATATTGAATGGCTTCCCTAATCTAGCCTTTGAAAATGCTGTTTTTTAAATAGTTAGCAATCCACACATGATAGAAGGTAATAGCTGTGCATAAGCCACCTGTCCAAATTATGTTGCCTTCTAAAACCTCCTTATCCCATCCTATGTCATTGTATCATCTCCCTAGCCTGAAGCCTGACTTCCTCTCACCACCAATCTCTCATCTCCAAAAATGATATTTGTTCTCCTTCAAAGAATCTTGCTGAAACAATATCCTTCATGTTGCTGAATGCCTTATTTTTGGTTAATATAGATATGATTTTGAACAAAACTCTTTCATCTTGCTCTTCCTGTTTTTATGTGCTTGTTTATTTGGAGATTTGAATTTTGTTTCAATTTGTATTAATTTCTCCTGATGGGGCAATAAGAAAACTTTTCTATTTGCTAAAAAAAAATAATAATAATAATTTAGCATTGTTTAAAGCATTCTGAGATCTTTATCTTGACCAGCAAAAGGATATCTATCAAGAACTGTGAGGAGAGCGGATAGCATAAGAGATGACAGCATCATCTTGGCACCTGTTCCTTTTTCTCACAAAGTCCCACAGGGGCAGTGTGGAGACAGGCTCAGGCACGTGCTGGACATGCAGTGGGTTTGCACCCCAGTTAGGGACCCTCAAGAGTCACTGCTGGAGACTGGCTTCATCCTGCTGCTTAGATTCCTATTGATAGCAGCCTTAATTAAATGCTGATTGAGACACATTAAATAGATTCGATACCGTCCTCTGTTAGATTAATGAAACTGGCCCATGAAGTGGTGTATTTATAAGATAATTTACCAGAAGCTGAGATATTACAGGAAAGAGGGATAGATAGTATTGGTAGACAGTTCTCTATGGATGCCCACATTTCTGCATAACTGGTTGGCAGAGTCACTGCCAGCTTTTATTCCTTGACTTTTTTTTTTTTTTTTTTAAGAATGTTGAAACCTTGGTAGATGTAGATATGGATAGTGTCTCCTTCTAAAGCAGAGGGCAATTAGTTTGTTGTCCAGGATGATAAGAAAATGTCTCCCTCTGGGGCAAAGGTTGGGCAGATTTTCTTGCAGCCCATTTAAAAGATTGGGATTCCCTAAACTCAGGATTTCTTAGTTGTAACCCAAACCTGCTGTGTGCACAACGTTCGCCTGTGTGTCCCTCTGCGTGACGTCACCACTTTGGGACTTGGGAGGTAGGGAAAATCAGCCTGAACACAAAGCTGCTGTGCTGAGAGAAAAAAGTCCTTTGTCTCTAACCCAGGAGTCTGGTATCTTTTGCCAGCATCCATGAAACCATAGCAGACTAACTAACCTCTTAATTTACAAGCCAAGTACTCTAATAATTCTTGAGAACAAAATTACTGATTACCTTTAAATTTTGCCAAAAATATAAAGATGATCGCTTACATTTATTTCAATCTCCAGCTACACAAAGGAAAGTGATTTGGTGACACAATATACATTTATGATTAAAACTTTGGGCAAACTCAGAATAGAAAAGGAGAACTTCCTTAACTTGAGAAAGTTTATCTAAAAAAACATCCACAAGAGTATATACCATAACTAATGGTATTTCTTTTGGAAGCATTCTTATTATTAAATGCTGGAATAAAACTGCTATCATTGTCAGTATTAGATTTAAGGTAGAGATCCTATTCAATTAAAAAAATAATAAAAACAATAACAAAATATTAGAAAAGATGAAAATAAATTTGGATTTTCTCAATGGAAAATTAAAAAACCCAAATATATTAACAAACATTGGAATTAATAAGAGAGTTCAGCAAAGTTGCTGATATAAGACTGACATGCAATACAGTTGGCTGCTGTTACCCTTACGAGAATAAAATATGATAAAGATATATAAAATTAGTTTGTACTAACCATACTGTCTATGTAAGATTTAATATGTTTTAACTTTTTTTTTTAAATAGCCACATTTACCTCGGATTGCCAGCAGCACTGAGAGGATTAAGCTTTATTCCAGTCTTTTTAGTCCTTCTTCTTTTGAGGAATCGTCAGCTACCTGGTGAAAATGCCTCTTCAGGAACTGAACTTGTACAGACAAAGGTCACGGAGAAGGAAAATGAATGCAAAGATATACACCCAAATTCGAAGTTTTCGAATGATAATGTATTGAAAACAAAACTGTAATGACCTATTATATCAATTGTTCTCAGAATTGGAGAACTCATTGTACTTGATTGTTTTAAAAATCAATAGAGTCACTGCAGGTAACTTTTTCTTGTCTTTAAGAAACTCAAGAAATTTTTTTTCACTCCAGATAAAAGTATTCACTGATGATATTTCTTAGGTATCAATAGCACTTAAGATTTTCCTCGGAGGGACGTTTATAACAACCCACTACACAAGATTTTAGAGCCAGCTTTCTTATTAAAATAGCAAATTCTCTTTTAGCTCACAAAGGTAAGGGTATATTTCCCATATCTTCTGCTTTAAATAGTTCTAAAAATTTTCTGTTATGAAAATCTATTTAATTCCACTGAATTTGCACTTTGTTTTTGGGATTATTCAGAGACTGAAATTCTCATCCTGTTTATGTGAACATTTAAATATTTTATTCAAATTTATCCATGTGAAAAGAGCCTATGTCTTATTCTATTTAGGAATTGTCCTTTAGCACTTTCTATTCATTCCAGACATGACTCTTTTGTAATAGATTACTCATTAATATGTCATTGCTTGCTTTTGTTCTTTCTCTCCTTTATTACTCATGTAATATATGTGGTCATTTTGCTCAGAGGACTGATAAACTTTAATCAGGCTATTAAAAAATCATGTCACAAAGATTGTTGGATTTTTTTTTTCAGCATTTCAAATCTAATGACGAAACTTCTTCTTGTAAACAAGTATCTGAGACAAAAGATAAAAGGACAATATTAGAAAAAGTTTAGTCCTTAAAGGCTGTTTGTAGTGCCAGATTTTGTAATAAAAACCAAAAACAAAAACGCAAAAAACCGATTCCCAGAGTCAGGAAGACTGCTGAATAGACCAGTGTTTATGCCCCCTATTGTGTCCTAAGTTAGAACACAAACACTAATTTTCTAAAAATAATTTTAGAGAATAAAACTTGTAAAATGAAGCTTCTGTTTTGAAACTGAGGTGAATAAAGTTCAAGGTACATATTAAAAACTAAATCTAATCTACTCATATTATTACTTTGTAATCATGAAAAGTAAAATCAAAGAACAGAAGGATTTTAGAGTACAAGAGGCCTTACTTATCATGTACGGCTTCTGGTTCAAGAGAGTGGAATGAACAGACATATTTCTGTTTGTCTACTCCTTATTCTCCCTTCTATTGAAATGATAGCCAAAGTATAAAAATAACATAAATCCCTAATGATGAAGAGAATGCAGGAAGGTTGGGAGAATACTATGGTTATTTTTGCATAACATAAAGAGGAGGAGAGTGTTTGCAGGGATAGAATCGAATGGAGGAAGCTGTAATCCAGAATATATTTAGAAGTAGCCTGGAATGTAGGCAGGAAATGGGTTGCCAGTTCAGAGAGTATGAGTTGGTAGCTGGATAGCAAACGAGCCAGTTAATTGAAGGATGTTGTACAGATTATTTTACAAGCCAATATGATTTCCCAAATGATTGGATGTGTGATATAAAAAGAAAGCAACTGAGATGAGAAAGACTGGGTAGAACAGGTTTTGGGGGAAGGATTAAGAGTTAAGTTTTAGGCTCATGAAGTTTGAGACTTCATCTCTGGACGTATTAAAAATAACTAAGATTCAAGATGAAGGGTAGCCTTGAAACATGAGCAAAGAGCTAACAGCATTGGAAAAGAGGAGTGTCACTTTGCAGTAGATACAACTGCAGCAGTGCAGTATAGTGTGATGGTCCGATGTTATGAAATTAGAGCTGCTTTTTTTTTTTATTGTAGGGGAATGAAGAGAAGTAAATGGTCTGGAAGCTAAAATGAGAAGCAAGGCCTTAAACCTATATCCAGAGAGTTGTGAGAAAAGAGTAGAACAGTCCCTGCATGAGAAGTTTTCAGGGAAGCAGATTTTGCATACTGTGTCATGGTGAAGAGAATGCTCATTTATGAATCAGAGTCTGAGAGAAAAAGTAGAGAGGAAGAGGTGTGTGGGAATTAGACATGGAAATTAGAAGAAGGGGAATGAGAGATAACCTGGAATTGTAGGGTTTTTTAGGTGACTGACATAAACAGGAGCAAAGGACATAACGAGATTAGTTCTGATGGATTCAAGGCAGGTAGTGTTGGTGAGACTATGAGTGTCACAAGTAGGAGAGGTGGTGACCCCTTGTCATGGAGGCAAATTGGACAAGCTGAAACTTACTTGAGGATTGAGGGTCATTTCTAGACCCTTCCTAATAGGTTCAAGGTGATTAGAGAAAGCTGAGCCTTACTGAGCACACTTCACCCACTTGAACTCCTTCTATAGAGGATCATAGGCCTAATTTGGAGCCAGTACCTCGGGGTCTCTGTTATTCCTTCATGGGGAAGGTGGTATTTTACTGAGCATAGGGTTCTCTCTTAACACTTCTTGGTGGGGGAAGGCATGTCAGAGAAAGTGGGTGTTGGAGTGCGTTGGGATCTCCCATGACCTCTGTTCTTGGTGTCCAGGAGGCCTGGGGAGATCAGTTCTTATTCTGAGCACTTGCTCTACCCTCATGAGAACCCTTCCTATGTTGTCTTTCATCCCTGTGCTTGTTGCCTCCTGGTTGCAAGATGGCTGCTGCTCCGTGTTCACATTTTTTCTTTTGATAAACTCCAAAGACTTGTCTTTTAACGTAGGATGCTTGGCCTCCATGTGGTGAAAAAGTTTTGAAGGTTTCACGTCTTCACTGGATGGCCGGTCGCTGCATATGATGCAAAGCAGGCTTGGAGAACGTGAATCACCTGTTGCAATGAACCTATAATTTAAGCAGGACTCATGGTATTTTCTTTTAAATGCAACTTTCATTTTGTTGGCAGTCTTTGAGTCTTCTTCTGTCTCATCATTGGATCTCTCCCCCTTTTAAAAGAAGCTCTCCAGTGATGTTTGTTTTTTAGTCATTTTTGCTAGGGATAGCTTGTGGGCTTACAAAAACTGTGACTGAGAGAAACACACAGTGCAGGAAAGAAGTGTGGATGAAAGTGGTAAATAAAATAATGGGTGGGCCACCTGCAGACTAAAATAAGTGTCAGATTCTGACTTAGAGCCTGCCACCAGATGCAGCTGTACAATTGAAGTAAGATGCTCACTTGCCACTATAAAGCCTGCCACCAGATGCAATTTGTCACTTGCCACTCACACATAGGGTTTTGCTTTGAGTCTGCAAGTAGTTGATTTATTATTGTCTCTGTGCAGTCCAACCCCTCTGCTAATGATAATCTGTATTTGCAGCTGCTCCCCAGCGCTAGCATCACCCCCTCAGCTCCACCTCAGATCATCAGGCATTAGAATCTCATAAGGAGTGTGCAACCTAGATTTCTAACATGCGCAGTTTACAGCAGGGTTCACGCTCCTATGAGAATCTAATGGCCCCCGCTGATCTGACAGGAGGCGGAGCTCAGGCGACCATGGGAGTGATGGGGAGCAGCTGCAAACACAGATGAAGCTTCCCTTGCTTGTCTGCAGCTCACTTCCTGCTGTGAGGCCCAGTTCCTAACAGGCCACAGTACTGGTCCATGGCCTGGGGGTTGGGGACCACAGTTCTAGAGGACGTGCCTGTTGGTGTTTGTATGTAAGAAGGTTGGTTGCAGGCCATAGAATTCAAGTTGATGTCATTTTATGAAAATGAATAAATGTACACAGACAATAATTACAGAACGACAACTAAAAGTACTGGGTAATTTCAAACACCGTATTGATAAACAGTGAGTCACTCAGTAATTAAGAGGTTTTTTTTTTTTGCACAAGCTTTCAAGACAGGGCTTGGTGGGAAATGAGGACTCTGGCTTGATGAGAAAGAACAAAATCCAATCCCCTTTGGGAGAATAGAAGAAGCAAATATAAGAATGTCTTCTTTGCTGCTGGCCATAGTCATGGTAGTTATAGTTTAGGCCAATATAGCTACAGCCTTGCTAATTGGGAAGGCACTTCTTTCTGAAATAAAACAACAAAGTGTCCCAAGAAGACTTTTTTCTTCTTCCTTCCTGAACTGTGGATATTAGGCCTCAGGGAGCAGCAGCCCTTTTACAAGCAGGAGGCAACAAGCACAGGGATAAAAGAACACAGGAAGGATGGGAGAGCTGAAGGTCCCCTGTGCCACCCAAGGCTGAACACCTGCCACCAGCAGGCTCACAGCTAAGTGTTGTGGAATTTTAAGCTTATCACATTTGAAGGGAAGGCCTATATAAAAAAATTCAAAATTATAAATGCAAAATGAGGTTAAAAAACAAATATTTACTTAGAATGAGAAAAAATATGACGGCATATTTCATGTGATCTAAGTCAGGACACAATAATAATCTTAGAAAAAAAAAAAAAAAAAACCTGACAGCAAACATGACAGTTAAATGGAAAATATGAAAAGCTTTCCCATTGATGTCATAAGAGAGAAGATAACGTCCTCTATTCCCATTTCTATTCAACAATATACTGGATGGCTTAGCCAGGGAAATGGCAAAAAAGAAAAAAAGAAAATGTATAAAGATAAGAAAACGAATAATAAAATATCGGTGACATGTTGTACATGTAGATAAAAGGAAAGTTACTACATATAAACTATCAAAATTAATGTTAATTTTAACAAGTTAACTGCATACAAGGAGGTTATACAAAATCAAATGTAGTTTTTCATAAATGAGTAGCAGTTAGAAAATGATATTAGTAAAGTATACTACTTGGTGTAGCATATAAAAAAATTGGAATGCAAGGAATAAAGCTCACGTCCCAGACTTCTATGCCCAAAATATAAAACATTATTTAAAGAAATGAATACTTATAACATATTCATTGGTTGAAAGACTTATTATAAGGATGTCAGTTTTCCAAAATGTATTGATAGGTTTAGTGAAATCTCAAACAAAACCAAATACTATTTTCTTTTCTTTTATTTTTCTTTATATTTTCTATTTTTTTATTTCAGCATGTTATAGGGGTACAAATGTTTATGTTACATGTATTGCCTTTGCTCCAGAGTCAGAGCTTCAAGCATCTCCATCCCAAATGGTGTACTCTGCACCCATTAGGTGTGTATAGACCCATCTCCTCTTCCTCCCCTCACCTGCCTGACAATGTTACTACTATATGTGCACTTAAGTGCTCATCAGTTAATACCAATTTGATGGTGAATACATATGGTGCTTGTTTTTCCATTCTTATGATACTTTACTTAGTAGAATGAGCTCCAACTTTATCCAGGATAATAAAAGAGGTGCTAGATCACCATTGTTTTTTGTGGCTGAGTAGAGCTCCTATGGTATACATATACCACATTTTATTAATCCACTCATGTATTGATGGACACTTGGGTTGTTTCCACATCTTTGCAATTGTAAACTGTGTGGCTATAAACATTCCAGTGCAGATGTCTTTTTTATAGAATGTATTTTTCTTTGGGTAGATGCCCAGTAATGGGATTACTGGATCAAATAGTAGTTCTACTTGTAGCTCTTTGAGTTATCTCAAAATTCTTTTCCACAGAGGTTGTACGTACTAGTTTGCAGTCCCACCAGCAGTGTATGAGTGTTCCTATCTCTCCCCATTCATGCCAACATTTGTTGTTTTGGGACTTTTTTTATAAAGGTCATTCTTACTGGAGATAAGTGATATCTCATTGTGGTTTTTTTTTTTTTTTTTTTCTTTTTCTTTTTATATTCAAAAAGAGTTGAATCATTGTGGTTTTTATTTGCATTTCCCTGATGATTAGAGATGTTGAGAATTTTTTCATATTTTTGGGGGCATTAGTCTATCTTCTTTCAAAAAGTTTCTGTTCATGTCCTTTGCCCACTTTTTGATAGGGTCGTTTGATTTTTACTTGCTGATTTTCCTGAGTTCTATATAGATTCTAGTTATCAGTCCTTCATCGGATGTGTAACATGTAAATAATTTCTTCCATTCTGTATGTCGTCTGTTTGCTCTTGTGATAGTTTCTTTGGCTGTGCAGAAACTTTTTAATTTGATCAGGTCCCATTTATTTATTGTTGTTGTTGCTGTGATTGCCTTTGGGGTCATCTTCATGAATTCTTTGCCTAGGCCAATGTCTATAAGAGTTTTTCCAACATTTTCTCCTAGAATTTTTATAGTTTCATGTCTTAGGTTTAAGTCTGTTGTCCACCGTGAGTTGATTTTTGTGAGAGGTCAAAGGTACAGATCCTCTTTCAGTCTTCTACATGTGGCTATCCAGTTTTGCCAGCACCACTTATTGAATAAGGATTCTTTCCCCCAATGTATGTTTCTGTCTGTTTTGTCAAAGATTAGATAGCTATATGAGGATGGTTTCATATCTAGGTTCTCATTTCTGTTCCATTGGTCTACGTCTTGCTTCTTGTACCAGTACCATACTATTTTAGCTACTATTGCCTTGTAGTAGCTCAAAGTCTGGTAAATTGATGCCTTGCAATTTGTTCCTTTCACTTAAGATTGCTTTTGCTATACGGGGTCTACTCTGGTTCCATACAAAGCGTAGAATTTTTTTTTCTAGATCTGTGAAAAATGATGTTGGTATTTTAATAGGGATTGCATTGAATCTGTAGATCACTTTGAGTAGTATAGACATTTTAACAATTTTGATTCTGCTTATCTCTGATCATGGTATGGTTTTCCACCTATTTACACATCTCCTGCTATTTCCTTCCTCAGTGTTTTGTAGTTCTCCCTGTAGAGGTCTTTTACCTGCTTAGTTAAATATATTACTAGGTATTTTATTTTCTTTGTGGCTATTGTGAAGCACGAGTCTTTTATTTGGTTCTCAGTTTGACTGTTGTTGACATATAGGAATGCTACTGCTTTCTGTACATTGATTTTGTAACTCGAGGCTTTGCTGAATTTGTTTATCAATTCCAGTAATCTCATGGCAGAATTTTTGGGGTTTTCTAGATATAAGATCATATTGTCAGCAAAGAGTGACAGTTTGACCTCTTCTGCCCCCATTTGGATCCTCTTGACTTCCTTCTCTTGTCTGATAGCTCTGGCGAGGGCTTCCGGCACTATGTTGAATAGAAGCAGTGATAGAGGGCAAACTTGTCTGGTTCCAGTTCTAAGTGGGAATGCTTTCAATTTTTTCCCATTCAGAATGATTTTGGCTGTGGGTTTGTCATATATGGCTTGTATAGATTTGCATATGTTGAACCATCCATGCATCTCTGGTATGAAGCCCACTTGGTCATGATGGATTATTTTTTTGATAAGCACCTGAATTCAGTTTGCTAGGTTTTTGTTGAGAATTTTCGCATCTATATTCATAAGGCATATTGGTCTATAGTTTTCTTTTTTTGTTGCATCCTTTCCTGGTTTTGCTATCAGGGTGATGTTGGCTTCACAAAACATGTTGGGGAGGATCCCTTCCTTCTCAATGTTGTGGAATAATTTCTACAGGATAGGCACCAGTTTGTCTTTGTAGGTCTGCTAAAATTCAGGTGTGAAACCATCTGGTCTGAGATTTTTCTTTTTAGGAAGTTTTTAAATTGCTCTTTCAATTTTGGTACTTGATATTGGTTTGTTAAGGAATTCTATTTCTTCCTGATTCAGCCTATGGAGGCTGTGTGTTTCTAAGAATTTGTACATTTCTTCCACATTTTCCAGTTTATGTGCATAGAGGTTTTATAGCGTTCATAGATGATATTTTGTATTCCCATGGCATCAGTTGTAATTTCTTCTTTTTCATTCCTGATGGAGCTTATTAGAGTTCTTCCTTTTCTGCTTCTTGTTAATCTCACCAGAAGCATGTCATTTTTGTTTATTTTTTCAAAGAACCAACTTTTTGTTTTATTAATCTTTTGTATAGATTTTTGTTATCAATTTCATTTAGTTCTGCTCAGATCTTTGTTATTTATTTTCTTCTGCTGGGTTCGAGGTTGCTTTGCTCATCCTTTTCCAATTCTTTGAGATGATTCATTAGATTGTTGATTTGAATGATCTTTCTGTCTTTTGGATGTACGCAATTATGGATATGAAGTTTCCTCTCAGAACTGCTTTAGCTGTGTCCCACAGATTTTGATAACTTGTGTCTCCTTTGTCATTTAGTTCAAAGAATCTTTTGTTTTCCATCTTCATTTCCTCCTTAACACAATAATCATTCAGCAGAAGTTTGTTTAGTTCCCATGACTTTGTGTAGAGTTGAGAGTTTCTGTTGGAGTTGAATCTGGCTTGTAAGGTCTGAGTTGAGAAATCTGCAGTTAGTCTGATGGGTTTTCTTTTGCAGGTTACCTGCTTCTTTTGCCTTACAGCTCATAGGAGAGCCTCTTTTGTGGTTATTTTGGCCAGTCTGATCACTATGTGATGTGATATCTTCCTATTTGCAATGAATCTTCCAGGAGTCCTTTCAGCTTCTTGTACCTGGATATCTAGATTTTTAGTAAGGCTGGGAAATTTTCCTCAATTATATTTTCAAATAGTTTATCTCACCCCTGTGCATTTTCTTCTTCACCCTGAGGGATGTCTATAATTTTCATGTTAGGCCTCTTCACATAATCCCACATTTCTTTTAGGCTTTGCTCTTTTCTCTTATTTCTCTGCAACTGACTTATTCATTGAAAGGTGTTGTCTTCAATCCCTGAGATTCTCTCTTCTGTTTGATCTACACCCTATTCTTGAGGCTTTCTACTGTATTTTGTAATTCCTTGAATATATTCTTCATTTCTAGAAGTTCTGTTTGATTTTTCTTTAATATTTTAATTTCTTTAGTGAATTTTTCTTCCAAGTTTTGGATTTTTTTTTTTTTTTTTGGTTTCTTCGTGTTGGGTATCCATTTTCTCTTGCATATCATTGGGTTTTCTTACAATCTCTGTTCGAAATTCTTCTGTCATTTTAGTGTTCTGAATTTGGTTGATATCCATTGTTTTCCCTTTGGGAATGTACTTTCAGTTTGATTCTTCATATTTCCAGAGTTCTTTCACTGGTTCCTTCCCATCTGGAACAGCTGTTGCTTCTTACCTTTAGATTTTCATTTAGACAATGATATGCCCAGTTTAGTCTCTGAGCCAAAAGGTGATGTTTGTGGGTGAGATTCAACCACACTCTGTGTGTTGAATCAGTAAATTCAGTAAAAGGGCATGCAAATTGACCTCCCTGTCAGTAGGTGGCCCTTGCTGGGAGGAGCTAGCTGCAATGCTTTTGGGTCCCATAACCAGCTCTTGTTCCTATGGAGAGGTAGATTCTCGAGTTCCTCAGGTGGTGGGTGGAATCCAAGGATTTCCAGGGTGTCCTTATTCTCCACCTCAGCAGGAGGAGATGGGGGAGTAGGGCTGGGGTGGGTGAGCCTGCCCTCAAGCTCCACAAATGCTGTCAGCAAGCATCGAAGTTCTGATCTCTGCTGCTGAAAACCTCCCAGGGAAGAGCAAACCTCCCAGGGAGGAGCTGAACCTCCCAGGGAGGAGCTGAAATGGCCCCACTAAGCCAAAAAGTCTGCATGTGGGGATGGGGTTGCCTGAGACTGGCAGTCTAGGGCAGGGCTCTCTCCTTTTCAGACTCCCCTATTCCTCAGTTTCTCCAAGGCCTCTGCCAGCATGCAGTACCTCAAACCAGTGGAGCTCTCCTGCCTGTGATGCAAGCCAAGTGGTTCCCTGCCCAGGATCCTGGCTTGAGCTGGGAGCATGGCCCTTTTGTGGAAGAGTGTTTCTTCTTTAGCATGCTGCAGCTAGGACCCACTCTGATCTCCCTCTGAAGGCATGCACACCTCAGTAGACTAGTTCACAAGTATCCTTTCTGTGCCCCTGGGCAATTCAATTGAAACCTGGTTGTATGAGATCTGGCCTGCAGGCCTGTTTCCTGGGCATTGGAGATGAATCAGTGACCTTGCCAGTGAGAAGAATGTTGGTCTAAAGTCACTTACAGGGTGCCCAAGCTGGATCAAGATCTCTCTGTCTCAGGTTTTGCCTGCTCTGCTGGAGTCACCAGGCAAGCACTACCTGCAAGGGTCGGCAGGTAGGAAGCTCACAGTCCAAGTACCCCTTAGTCTGCTACAGAGCCCCAAATGAGAAAGTCCCATTCCCTGTGGATGCCTCTGGGTGGCAGCTAAATTGTCTCTCTTGGCAGTCACAAGTAGGAGAAGAAAAGGGGCAAATGAAGCAATATGGCGCTTGCCAATCGACTGGGGTCTGTGGAGCAGGTCATAGCTCAAGGGAGCTGGGAGCCCAGTACCCTGTCCATAAGAAGCTCACTGCTCACTGATGGCAGCCATTTCTGCACTGGTGGCAGCAGGTGTCTCCAGCAGCTCAGGATCTGCCGATGCCTTTCTCCTTCCAGTTCCGCTCTGCAACCTCTTCCCATGTAGTCTCCTATAGGTTCAGGGACCATTACTTCTGACATTCATCTGATCTCTGATTCTCTGCCTGTTTGTTTTTTTCACATTCATCTAAAATCTTTCCTTCTTGCAGAGCCACTCTGGCTGTAGGTGTTTCTCATCTGCCATCTTGTCTCTTTCCCTGGGCTCTGAAATTTTTGATGACAAATCTGATGATTGCATGGGGTAATTATGATGACAATTATCATCCTGGAAGCTCTATGGCTGTTAATAATGGACCTTATTGTGTATCACACACCACAGAAGACATTTTGATAGATCATGATGTCAGCTATGTTTTAGCATCACTCTGACACCAATCAGAATTTAAAGAAAAAGAAATGGAATATTTCAAGTATAGACATTATGAGGTCTTTAGGAGCCTAAAGATATCACAGCTTTTCAAACTGTAAGGAAGACCTTGCTGAAATAACAGGAAAATATCCAATCCCCTACTTTTCTAATGATAGCTAAAGATCAATCCTATGAGCGCTCTCTGCTGGCAGGCAACCTGCTGGAACTGTTTTCACAAACATCAGAAAAGAACCAGAAGAAAGGAAATGTAAATCTTTCTCTCCATCTTCATCAGCTCACATCCTTTAGAATTTGTTTTCACAGCCTAAAGGTGTTCCTGGGAAAGCTCCCAGACTAGAGGACTGCAGACCTTCATTCCCTGCCCTAAACCATATCTCAGGGGCAAAAACCACATCCTCTGTGATAAGCCTGACTATATTTCAGAGATAACCAAGTCTCCAGGAACAGAAGAAACAAGAAAGACAGACAACTTGATGTCTTTCCACTGCCTGCTAATTACTCCACAACAATTACTATTTTTCCCTTTGTCCCCATGAAAGCAGAAAGCCACTTGGCCTTGCTGGCGGCATCTCCCTTCTCTTTCTTTGGGATGCTACTTCATCTCCCTGCTCTCTCTCTCTCAACTTTCTCTCTTTCTCATTCTATCTGTCCCTCTAAAGCATAAAATAAATTTTTTTTACATTTATATCTTAATTTCTGCAGGAGAAATCTTTCTCCACCTGCACCATGAACTCCTACTAAATGGAAAGTTCCCTGAAGCATTGTATAAGTTTAAATTTCTAATAAACTAAATACCAGTCTCCCATCCAAATACTAACCAGACCCAACACTACTCAGCTTCTGAGATCAGACAAGATTGGGCACATTCAATGTGGTATGGCCGTAGACTTTAATACCAATCTCTATAACCATGTGAACAAAAACCACTTGTTTTCTTTAAATGTTCTTATGACCAAAAAAGGAACAAACCACTCTGGGTTATCCCCAGGCCTGATTAGCCCATTTCTTGCTGTGACCTCAGAAAGAGCCATTGTTATGGAATTACTAAAACCTAAGAATTATTAAAACCTAGGATTAGCCTAGGTTTTAATAATTCCATAACCAGTCCTTATTGCCAAGGAAGCTGCTGGTGACTTGTAGAGTTTGATCATAGTGAGACTTTATACTTAGCATTGTTTGTGTTAGTACAATTAATATTGTCTGTCACTAGTGTAGCACAGTGTACTTAGTATTGGGAGCATAGTATCAATGGTATTATTAGCCTGGTTCATAAAGCTAGTATTGTTAGTATTCCTAGCCTAGGTAGTGTAGTTGCTACTGTTCATTAGTTACTTTGCATAACTACTGTAGAGTTAGCATAGATAGAGGTGACTAAGCGACAGGGCATGGTCTCCAATTTGTCCACTGAGGTGCTTAACAATTATAAACTTCTGAAGAAAATTGGCTTGATGTGGCTTCACCAAGGTGATACTGGCCTAGCACCTTCTTACTGGGACCCAGGTAGCCATCAAAATCATGTCCAATCAGAGCCTCCATGGCCTGGAAAGTGTCAATATGGAGGTCAAAGTCATGAAGAACCTGAATCATCAAAACATCCTTAAGATGCTGAATGTTAAGCTGTTGGATGTCATTGAGACTGAAGACACCCCATATTTAATAACAGAATGTTCCAGTGGTCAGACCTTTTCCAGCATATACTGAAACACGGCCACAGGGAAAAGGAGGCTAGGGCCAAATTCTGACAGATCCTGGCTGCCATGCAGTAGTGCCATGAAAACCAGATTATCCACAGGGACCTGAAGCCCCACATCCTACTTGATGACAATGACAATATCAAGCGAGCTCACTTTGAATTTGCCATGACATGCAGCGATGGGATCCAACTGGAAAGCTTTTGTGGAACTGCCTGTTTTTTGTGCCCCAGAAGTTACTGAATGAGGACTATATGGAACCAGAGGTGGACGTGTGGAGCTTGGGGGCTGTGCTCTACACCATGACAGCCAAGACTCTGCCACGTGATAGAGAGAACTGGGGGGACCTTAAAAGCAACATCGTACATGGAAGGTAGCAGACACCTATTTTCTTCTAGGAGGAATTGAAAACATTTCTGAAACAGTTTGTGACCCTTGACCCCAGAGAGAGTCCCTTCCTTCAAGTTATATGGGGCATTTGAATCAATGGGCAGGAGATGTCAGAGAAGACCAGAAAAGCCATAGTGACGGCCAGTCATCTATCCAGCCTACAGAGAAGTCCCTATTCAAGCACAGCCCCCCAGCATGGCCCCATGGCCTCCCCTCCACTCACAGCACCAGCAGTCATGAGGAAGAGCAAGGAAGAGACACCTCTCCCCAGGAAACATCCAGGGAAGCCAACTCTCTCCAGGTTGGGCACCCAGATGGGAAGACCTCAACTTCTCCCTCTGAGGAGGGCCAGGACTGGAAGGGGCTCACTAGGAAATTTGCCAACTCTATGTTAAGAATCTGCTGTATCCTGCTGGCTGGAAAGATCTGCCACAGAAGGTTAAACAAGATGGTACCAGGGAATGTGGACAGCTGAAGCAGCCAGAGCAAATATGTGGGGCGATCCAGCCATGCTTCCTGCATCTATTTTATTTATTATGGTTTTACTTGTATTGGTTTTAATAGACAAGTAATAGTTGCATACATGTATGGGGTACAATGTGAAGTTTAGATACATGTGCACGATGTGGAATGGTGGCATCAAGCTAATTAACATATCCATCACCTCAGAAAGGCAAATACAGCATGATGTCACTTACGTGTTGAATCTGAAAAGCTGACCTCATAGAAGTACAGTAGCTTCATGGTCAGGAAAGGCTGGGCGATGGCAGAGGATGGGCATGGGTCATTGGTCTCAGGGCACAGAGTTTCAGACAGACAGGAGGAAGAAGCCCTGACATCTGTTGCACAGCAGGGTGGCAAGCATCAGTGAGAATGTACTGCATATTTTAAAAACCTGAGGGTCTCCTTCAAATGTGTCCTTGCCTTTACAGTGGAGAGCATGAAGACCCAGAGCTCCCTGGATCCTGACAGCACGGAGGGGGAGGTTGGCCAGATGTGGACTCACAGTTCCGGGTGGGAGTTGGCAAGAAGCAGCCCGTGGCCTTCAGAGGCAACCGAGCCAAAGTAGAGTGGGCTGAAGCAGAGCCTGGAATCTTGGAGACAAAAGGGCCTCTCCACTCCAACCAGGTCCCCTTTCTTCCCCAGTGTGGATTTTCTTTATTCTTAACAGCCCAGTGAGTAGTCACTCAGTACTGCTGTCTGTCCCTAAAATCCATCTGTGGCTCTCACCCCTTCAGCAATGCCTTTAACATTTTTTATGTCATCACACATTATGATCTAATTATGGGAGATTCAAATACATTTGAATTATTTTGTGAAGTAACTTTATTTCTAGGGACCCATAGTTCCATTTCTCTGGAAGCTTTCATCCTTCTGAGTTCTTCTGAACTTGAAAGGTCCTAATTAGGTTGGCTGATCTACGTTCCTGGCTCATTGTTACACAAGGCCTCAATAGGTCATTTTTATAAGAAAATAGAATATTCCAGAAGGGTATTCTATTGCCTTTCAGGTCTTTCATGAGAATAGATGGCTGTTGAGGGATCATGCAAACCTGGCTTGTTTTGTTAGTTGACTTTCTGCAGTTTGCAGAGCAGAAGACACAAGGTGGAAACTGAATTGCGCTGTCCTAGATTCTGAAGGTTCTAGTTATGAATCCTTGTGGTGCCAAACAGCAGAAAGAAGCCAAGTGGAGAATTGACTGTATTTTAGTCTATTGCTTTATTTCATATCGCTTTAGTACATTGAACAGTTGTGATGCCATATTCTCAGTGATTTAGTGAAAAGTAATGGGAGTATTCTCTTTTGTCTAGGGTAATAACCAGTTTGTTCAGAAGGGAATCCCTGGGAAACCTTATATCATTGCTATCAATTTTTCTGATCACAAAAGAGGCAGTGGGGAAGATTTGGAGGAGGAGAATCTTAAATTTTGAAAATGATAACTTTTTCTGTTGTTTTGCCTTTGGATTTAATGTAGTGTTTGTGTATGTGAAGACAAAATAGTGACATAGAAGTTTACAATAGGGCTTCCTTAGGTAAAATAAGAAAGAACTACAATGGATGATGGGATTTACTTTTGTTTCCTTTTCAAATATTTATGATGATAGCAAATTGTAACATTTTTTCAAAACTAAAAGTGTTGTACTTAAAATTGGGAAACCTATAGAATGGGATTATCAAAAAGGCAAAATGAGAATTTCCTCAAGGTTTAGTTTGATTGATTAGGGTGGTTGATTTTGATGCCAGTGCACACTGATTTATGCTGTTTATGTTTTTTTTTTAAAAGAGCAGCTAAAGCCTATAAAATGTGACTTTCTAAACTTTGGATATTGGGCTGTATCTTAGGTTCAGCAGGTCTAAGACTTTTAAAACATTTAAATACATGAAAAACAAAGCAGGAACCATTACATGCAAATATTTTCGTAGCTTATTTTTTCTACAGATGCATGATTGTCTTGGAGTAGTAGAATTCTGGCTGCATCCAAATTTCATCACAATGCATATCCAATATAGTGAGAACAGTTATAATAGCAAATATTACTAGCCACATAAATTTTCCCCTAAAGTCAGAGTTGAAATATTCTCCTGGTTCCCAACCTCTGCTCTTATCCATGTATTTATGGGAAAATTGGCAATATTTTACTTCTAACTAACTTGATTTTCACTCTAGGAGGTTATCTTTTGTATTTTACATTTTCCCATGGCAATTTATTCAGTATGGGAATAGTTCCCTGAAGAACAAACCCTTTACTGCATTGAAATCAGACTGGGTCTCAGTTGCACTAACTATGGATGTGAGAGTGTTTTTTCATCTCCCATTTCTGAAACAGGAAGTAATAGCTGCCCTGCCTAAGTTAGATAATGCTTGGAAAATGACTGCAGAAACTTTCAGAAGCGGCAGGTATTCTTTCTAAGGGATGCATTTTAAAATAAGGGAGAGGGAAGAAATTACATTGGACTGCCCACTAAATGCCACAGGTTTTGGAAGGCACTTTACATATGTATATTAGCTCCTTTAATCCTCTGACATGGGCATTGTGGTTCTCATTGATAAATGAGAAAACTGTGATCCAAAGATGTAAACTGTGACTTGTGTGATATTCAGCTCTAGTAAATGATGGCACCTGGGCTTGAATTCAACTTTAGTCCAAAGCTTATACATTTTCCAGTACCAGGTGCTGTCAGATATTTGTAAAATATTTGATACAAGGTAGATTCCTGTTGTGTCCAGCGATCTGAAATACAGGTTGGAAATAGGTCTTGAGAAACCTGTAAAGAGTGACTTACTGGCCACTCCTGTTTTTCACTTAATTCATGGTCATGTGACTGGAGTAAGACAATGTCACTAACCCTTGACAATAAATGATTCCATTTAGAGCCATTGAAAAGTAAGTAATACACAACAATTCATAGTGCCTGAATTCATGGTTAGATAGAGCTCCTAAAGGCTACCAGCTTTCCGTTTCTTCTGGAAACTCAGCTGGATCAGTGATGATTTTAGTGTCCTAAAATATTTTCTATGATAGCAAATGCTTGTGTAGTAAGGGACAGTAACATTGTTAAGAGGTTAGAAGCACAGTCATTAGAGTGACACACAGCTGAGTTGAAATCCCAGGTCTACCACTTACCTGTGTGGTGTGTGCCTTTGAGTGACTTATATATGTAACCTAAGTAAAACTTAGTTGTTCACCTGCAAAACAAGACAAATAGCTATACCCACTTCATAAGGCTGCTGAGGGGATCAAAGTAACACATGAGTGACTTAGCCCAGTGCCTGGACTGTTTTTAATGCTCAATAAATGTGAGCTAACATGACAACCTTATAGACTTTGGGTTAATTCATGGGACCTGATACATAGTAATGCCAGATTAGGAAGATGTGATTTGCTGAGAAATCCTGTGGCTTATTGTACCAATTATCTACCTGTCTATTCACTATCATCTATACATCTATTTTTTAGTAAGCAGATGGAAGAGAGAAAGAGGAAAGTTTTGTTTGGCACATAGACACTTAAAACATGTCATTTTAGTGTCCCTGTACCAAGCAAGTACCCACTGGCTGCTAACCCAGATAACAAAAGTAAAAGACAAAGCAAGGTATCCTGGCTCAGGTTACTTTGTGTGATGTAGCCTTGGGAAGATTCTCACAACAGAACAATTTGGACTAAGTTTTCTTATCCTGAATGATATAAACACACGTTCTCCTAGAAGGTATATATGGGGGCATGATCGTGTGTTTTTGTTGTGTTGAGGGATTGGAGTAGGGGTGACAAAATGAGAAGAGCTAATATTAATACTTGATAGATAATATTAAAATTTGATTAACAATGGAAAAACAACTATGCTACCAGAAAAAAAAACTGTGAATTAAAGCAATGAAACGAATTCTCAAGATAACTGGAAATACATTCCTGTCAGATCTGTGTTGAGTGTGGAATTACAGTTAATAATGTGCATTTTAAATTAATTATAATATTTTTAGACACTCATACTTTCCATCTCTGGAGGGAGCACTGATGATTTCTGCCACCTTTTTTATTCCTCTGCTTTAGTTGAACTGATTGACAGGTGATTGTTTTTGGCCAGAAACAAGAAATTGGCCAAGTAAAAGTGTGCAAATATTTTTTATTTGGTATTATCAATAGAATGCTTCAGTATTCCTTTTTATGTTTAGACTAGCTTTTGTCTGCCAATATAGGTTACAAGTGCTTTGTAAAGTGAAAAGCAATACATCAACATTGATTTTTGTACCTTGAGTTGTGAAATGGAAAGAAAATCTTCATCATTTGAAAACATTAGTTTCCTTAAATACTAGTTTCTGTAATAGTGGAATGTGGTGATAATTTTTTAATTACAGACAGAAATAAAAGCAAAATAGCTTTTTAGAAAGCATTTTTATGCATTTCACATCAGATCTCTCCAGGGGAGTCCTTTGTGGCAAGGGGCTGCATAGACATCTCTTACATCATGTAGTGAAAAAAAAATAAGGAAGAAGAATCTACTCAAAAATGCAGAAGAATTTGAGGCTTAGAGAAGACAGAGGTTGTTAAAATAATCTAGGTAACTGAACTGCAAACTAGAAAGTTCTTACTTGAAACCTGTCCTGTAGTGCAGTACTTACAAATAATGTCAGGGAGGAAGCTCTAATGACTTCCTTTTTCATGTTGGAGAAAGCAGAAGCCACTGGAGAACAATGGCCAAGAGGCAGACCTAAATGGGTGAATAATAAGTTGTCATTGATTTCTGGGTTTTTTTGGTAAAGAAAACTTTCTAGTTTTTTAAAAGAGAAAAGTTGTATTCATAAATTACATGAATTTCTATGTTCTGGTTTGACAAATCTTTGAAAAAAGGCTTAAGGCAAGTGACAAAGTATCACCACTTCTTACCATTAGGCTCCAGGTGTTTACTCAGAACACTTTCCTCTCCTGAGGTGACTCCTTTTTCTTTCTCTTATCTACATCAAAAGAGTCTCCACTCTTCCTTCAAAGGGGGCAACGATGAGGTGACTTTTTTTAATAGGTTGAATAACTAAAGTTAAAGGGTACAATGAAGCCTTGGATATTGATTACATATGGTCATAAAATTCAGATGACATGTGAATGAGACAAATTTACAGTGTTCTCCTTTCCCCCTTGTTTTGGACACTTTTCATTGTCTAGGTGGCTTCTGTTGTCTTTTTAACATTGGCTTTGTTAGGAAGCAAGGGTTCAATTTGCAGCTCTTCTTGCTTCCCTTACTAATCACTCTCTATGTACTGACATTGGAGACAAGTTGCATCCACCAAAGTGCACTTGGTCCAATCGGCACACAGATCCTGAACCTTTTGAGGTTTTTTGAGGCCAAAAATTCAGTGACTGCTTCAAAACTTCTGCGAACTAAAACAAAATCTTTAGGCTCCCCTTCCCTCTGACTGACTGAATAGACGCCCTCTTGGCCAATGGGGCATCCTAAAACTAAATTCCCTGTCACAAGAAGGGAGGTCAGACATGCCTCATCTTGCCCCCCTCCCTTCTTGGAGACATCCTTTGTAACCCATTAACAGGCCTAAGCCTATGCAAGACACACCTGCTGGCCCTCAATTTACACAACAAATATACGTCCAGTGGCTTGTCTCTCATTAATAGACTTCCTTATCTTAAAACATCCAAGCCTTTAGACAAAGCTGCATGCTTTAACTAATTATAAGTCAAAGAATCTTTAAACCCACTGATAACCTCTAAGCCCCTGCTTTGGGATGGCCCACCTTTTTGGGCCGAACCAATGTATGCTTTCCATGTATTAATTTATGATTTGACCTGTAACCCCTGTCTCCCTGAAGTGTATAAAACCAAACTGTTACCCTACCACAGTGAGTCCACTTGCTCAAGATTTCTTGGGTGTGGCTACAGGCCTCAGTCCTCAAATTTGGCTCAGAATAAATCTCTTTAAAATTATTTTACAGAGTTTGGCTTCTTTTCCATTGACAAGATTGGTGCCCAGGTGTGGGGCTCAGAGAAGGCTCGGGACTGCCAAAGGAGTAGCCCGAACTCAGTGCCAGGTACTGACATGGTTCTCTTGGGCCCTGCACCTCTGAGCTTCTTCTTTGATGGAACTCGTAAGTTCTCCTAAGCTCCGAACCTCCAGTTTTTGGTTGATGGTCTTGGTTTGCTCTGAGCTGGTTCTTTTGCTAGGAATTGTTGCTTGGGATACCAATTTAAGATCTGAAGGTACATTCTAAAGGGTCTTCTCTATTGCCTTTTCATCCTAAAATTAATCCCAAGTGGTTTTTCTGTGCATTTGTGAAAGAGGAGACTGAACTGTCTTGTATGTAGATAAATTAGAGACTGACTTTCATATCTTCAAAGACAAGGAGCATTTTACTCCTCCCAGCCAAAAGGCAGCCCTGTGTGACCATAATCCTATGTGGGAGTTGCCTGGGGTGATTCCCTGAGGCATGAGTTGCCCTAAGGGAACCCCAAATTAATTAATTAAAAGAATGCTCATCCAGGAAACACAAATAAAAGCTGATCACTCCACATTTTGAGCCCTGTCTTAGGTACTAGACCCCGAGTGACAGGAAGTGAGACATGTAAGATGGTGGGACCAACTCAGGGGTGAAACATTCATTGGCCTCACCAACAATTAGCACACTGAGATCCATGACACTTATCCCTAGAGTATAGTTTGGTTGCTTCTTTTAAAGGAAAATGGAAATAAATCCTTTAAAAATGAGGAAAGACATGGAGAATGACCCCCTTCAGGCACCCCAGTTGGTTTGGGTGCTTCTACTGAAAAGTATTTTTGTAAATGAAAAGGTTCAAAGGCCTGCCAGGTTTTCAAGGGCTCCAGCTGATTATAGCCAATTCTTGTGCACAAGTGTTTATGGAAGGGCAAATTACATCAAGGAAAATTCAGAGCTCAAATGGTTGACTTACACTATCAAATCAAAATGTCTCTCATGCTATTTCTCTTTTGTTTTCTGGCTACTCTAATACCTGCTAACTTTTTCTATTTATGTTAAGATAACTCATTGTTTATGGCATTTACAATTGAAAGTCTATCTGGAGATCCTGCATCCAGTTTTAGTGAAATGCAAACATTGAAAACTCATTTTGAACTGAAGGAAAAAAAGTGTAAAAGAGGTTTCTAAAAAAATAAACTGCCATGGAAATTGCTTTTCCCAAAACTTTGAATTACAGGACTAATTAGGTTACTAATCAGGGCAACTAAAGTTTGCCATGTGAACGAGAGTTCCAGTTTCATGAGAAGAAATTTGGAACCAGCTGTCATTGAGAGACTGGTGAGTTGTGTTACCATCTCATGGCTAGAGATCTAGGGTAAAATCTATTAGAACTTTGGGTGCATGTGTTTGTGTGAGTGTATATGTTTAGGTATGTTGCGTGTATGTCCATGTATTACTGTTTGTGCTTACATGGTTCTGGACTGCCTTATAAATAAGGAAGTGCTAATAAATTAATTAAACAAACCCAAATGGTTCATGTGAATTTAGTAATCTTTGCAAAATAAGCTGGATTATTTTTAAAAAATAAAAAGCTATTAGTAAAGTAAAAGTAAAAATGTTTTCAACTTGTCAGCATACATTTGTTTTTGTGTTAGTTTTACTGGACATTTTTTATGATTTGAGGTGTCAACATGTGACATAAAGTTTATAAAACTATGAACTCAGACAAAGATAAACTGATATGTATTTGTATGATTCTTGATAAGTAAGGTAAATTTAATATTTGGTCTAATCATAATCACTAAATCTGAGTTACCAACAAAAAATATCTATGTAATTAACTTTAAAATTGTAAACACGCCTAAATGTCAGCAAATTAGAATAAATAAGACACCAAGTAGACAGAGCACAAAAATGAACGTAGGGTGAAAGGTTTATGAAAATATTTTGGGTTTTGTTTTTTAATCCTAACTGCAGATACAGTTTATTTCCACTGATAGATTGTCTGTAGAAAGGTACACAAAACCTGTTTCTAACACACTATCTTCTGATATTAACAGTACTGTTAGGGATTCAAAGTTGTTCTAGAAGCTGTAGTTAGAAGAGCTTAAATTGAAAGCTTTAGTTGCCCCTTGATCTTTGTCCATTTTTGTCTTACTCTTTACAGGCAAACCAGTTATGTGTACATTATGTTGTTGTAACAAAGTTTTTGCCTAGAAAAAATTCCTAAACTGTTAATTTTTGTATAGTAATTTAAGGTAAAAAGCGAATGATTGTTAAAATCCAAAGAGAATCTCAAAACAGGCTTTCTCTTTAGAAATACTCCATGTACTCAAGTTTACACCCAAGTGGAGAAAAAATGTTTTGAGACTATTTAGATTGTTTTTAAAATAGCTTCATCTTGATCCTCATGTAAAAAAAAAACAATGATGTTACAGCTATTTGTCATGTTTAAGGTGTTTAGGATTGGTGCTGAAGTTTTTTTTTTTTCAGTCTAATATCAAGTAATATCATGTTGATGGAGCTCAGAAAGCTTATTCTAAAATTTATATGGAAAGACCAAGGACCTAAAAAAACTAAAATAATTTTTAAAAAATAAAATGGAAGCAATTACTCTTTAAAAGAAAAGAAAATTATCCTAAAATGGCTTCAGAAGCAAAAATTCTGTGACTTTGCCTTGTCTGCCTGCTTCTTGTACCAGTTCTTCCCTGAAGCTAGCCATAGAAATCAAAATGTCTCTTCCGCAAGGCAGATCATAAAGCCAGAATCCCTTTTTCTGAAAGTTTAACCCCTAAAACTTAAAATTATTTCATGTAAAAACTGGCCATAAAGTAATTATCTGATCTACTTTGTTTTACTATAAAACCCCCATTCCAGGAAGGGCCCTACCCTACTCCCAGAAGGAAGAAAGGCACAGTTAGAAGAAGCCAAACAAAATCTAGACAGAAAGGCCTTGCTGGGTTCCTCAGTGAGTCAGTTGGAATTAGCTCACACCCTTTTTGTCCAATCATATTTCTATATGGCTGTCTACACTTTAAACATAAAAAGGAACATTTTTCCCTGCATGTTTGAGTGTTCATCCTGAAGACGTCCATGTATAAGTTTTTAGTTTTGTCCTATCAATCTTCATGTCAGTAAAATTTTCAGCAAAAATTTTCAAATTTTTATGGGAACAATGGCCTTTGCTCCCTACAGTTTGACCAAACTTTGGGGTCCAAGGACACTTTGATCCCTTTGATATCAATAAATTTTGTTTTGGGATGTGGTGTTTTGGAAGGATCTAATTAGCTAATACCTTTCAAACAGAATATATTCTAAAATGTCTACTATGTTTATAAAATTTAACCATGATATTACATTGTTTAAAATAACAAGTCTTATTAAAATATTCGTGTTTTTCTCGGTTAATATTTATGAGTTAAAAAAACAATTAAATTTATATCGATCCCCGTTCGGTATTATATATGTAATTTGCAGGGTATAAAAATAGTTAACAAAAAATAACTTAAACTAATGACTGGAATCTAAGCGAACTACTAAAATGAATAAATAAATGAGATAAATATGAATGGGAAATCACAAACAAAATTTTCATATAATTTAAAATCTTAAGATCATATTAAGATGATCATGCAATGTCTGAGTGATTAATAAAATACATTTCAAACCTAAGTTAAAGTTTAGATATCTTGATATCTTATTTTAAAATATATTTAGGAATGCTAATACAATTGGTGACTGATAACAGTTCAGGGTAACTTTAACTTCCTAAGTTTTTCTAACAGTTGATATTATAATCAATATATATAATTGAAATTTCTAGATGGAAGGGAAACAATTTTAAATGAAAAAGTTTTTCAATAAAAAGATTATAAGACATATATATTAATAGTTTTGTTAAAAAATAATTTGATCTAATTTATTGGTTTTAAAACTGCTTTAAATTAAATAAGTGAATAAAAATTAAAATTAAATGAATATAAAATTTAAAGGTTATAAAAGGCAACAATCTTAACTTACAGCCAAATTGGTTAAAATTAGATGGATTTGGTTATAAGATTGTATTAAAATTAACTTTATCGTTAATACACTACCACAATAAAAAATTCAGTTTCTCTTTGACCTAGATTTTCATATGATATTAATAGGAATAACAAAAGATTTTAGGAATAACAAGAAACTTTTTTGTTCACCTTTTAAAATAAACTTCAAAAGGCAGGAGAAGAAGAGACAGTGATTCAGCCTCCTTACTACTTTGTACTTCAGTCTGTCTATTAGCTCTATTTTTTTTTTGTCTATTAGGTCTTAAACTTGTTTGAGAAACTAAGTCTCCTTTCTATCGAAGACTAGGATTTTTGATTTTAAAAATATTTAAATTATCAGTTTGGCTAAGTAAATGTCTATAATTTTATAATAACCTGCAGCCTTGTTTCAGGACAAATGCCGTATGAAAAACAATTCATAACATCCTGCCCTTTAAACTTTCACTAACATTTAAAGTTACTAAGAATAAAAATTCTAGTCAGGACAATGTGATTCTATATATAAAGTATACCAAAGAATAAGATGTTTTTTATGAGAAAAATTGTAAAATAATCATAAAATGTGTTCTTTTTAAATATATATAATTTTGTTTAATTCAGAGCTTCTTTAAAGTTAAATTAAAGTATGGATTTAGAAAGAAAATAAAAGGTAACTTGTGAATAAGAGAAAATGTAAAAAAGGCGATGAATATGAAAATATATTTTTTTTTATAAGAAAGGTTGAACAACTTTTTTAGGCATGTTTTATAACTAGTCTATAATCTGTGCAGGTTGGGGTAAGTTTATAAAGGAATTTATTAAAGAATTTTGTATGTGGTCCAATTAGTTACAATTTGAAAAAAATTTTGGTTAAAATGTTTTCTGTAAATATTAATTTGCTCTTAATAAAATGACATAATGGACTTGTTTTAATTCTATAACTTGTTTCCTCTTATTTTTTAAAAAAATCACACTACAGAAGGTTATTCTTTACTTTTTGGTAATTGGCCTAGAAAAAAACAAAACTTTTATACTTTATCAAGATAATTCCTATACTCTGTTTATTAGGTTTTGACTAACAAGAATAACTAAACTTAAAGTTGTGAAGGTTACACCCACATAACTTACTTTAATCACCTTTAGAATCTTTTGATGACTATATTTCTTGGATAAATAAATGATCCTTATTTTATAATTGCTTGTTGTTTTATTTAAACAAATGTTTTAAGCCTTAAATATTTGACAAATATTCCAAAACCCAAACTGTAAATTCAGCCTTTTGACCTTAATTTACATTTTTATGTATTAGAGACACTGAAATTTTAAGACAAACATATCAAGTTTATTTGGCACATTAAAACCACACAGAATACATTGTCATATAAAATGGTGTTTAACTTTGTTTAGGTTATATTTGCATATTGTTAATATAAATTCTAGTATTGTAAAATACTGGCATGTCTTAGCGTGTGTTATCAGTAATAATTATAGTTATTATGTTCAATAACTGTATGCCACAAAAATTACCACCTTTCTCAATTGCCTCTTTAACTATAATTAGGCTAAGAATTTTATTTTACTTCAATTCATCTCAAAAAGTATTTTTTTAAAACTAGCTAAGTCCAAAGTTTCCTTCAAGGAAAATCATGGAAAGGACTGACAATTTCTTTTAAATGCAGACTTCTAATAACTGTAGAGATTGTATACCACTGGGCTAAAACAAAACAAGCTTCCAGGACTCCAATTAGAAAGCTGCAATGTCCATGAGTATGGCTAACTCAACCTCATGAGACCAAGCTCAGTTTTCATAAAAAGACTTTATTTAAAACATCAGTGATTCTCTTGTTTTGTTTTCCAGAGTTCTGACAAATTTTAAGTAAATAACAAGATTACCTGATGAGGAGGCATGTCTGACATTCCTCGTTGTGGCAGGCAATTGAGTTTTAGGATATAGCCTTAGCCAGGAGGGGGTCCATTTAGTCGGCCCCTGGCAGGTGAGCCTTAAGATTTTATTGTAGGTCACAATTCCTCACTTTGGGCCAAGATGTGCCAGAGGTTGCATCCATGGTCCAACTTTTACTTTGTCCCATCCATTGCCAGGGTGGTGTGGCTACCTGCCCTGGGTCCATCCAGTCCCTCGGTGGGACCCTTGTGGCCAAGAGGACTAAATAGGGAAAAGGGCTTACAGCCAGTTAAATATTTAGGCCAAGAAGGGTTGAAAGTAGGCAGGCACTCATCAACATTTTAAACCCTTCTAGACAACATAAGAGAGAAAACCAAAATGTCAAAGGCAAGGCAATAAAACTAATTTATCTGTAAGTGTTGAGCTACTGCATTCTTGGTTAGTGGTAGACTTGTAGTAAATATAAGCATCATTAACATTTAAGCTAAGAAAATTTAGAGCCCTTTATTGTATCACAGTATTTTAGTCTCTTTAGTAATTCATACTAAGGTGGCTGATAAATTACTTGTTACATCTCCTTTTACATAAACCTATAACTGAGAACAATTATACTCAGGAAGTTTGAAGTCTACAGGTAGCAGGAAAAACAATTTTATGATTGGGATGGATGTCTGCACCACATGGCCTGGAATGACAAATTTTCTCTTAGTATTTGTTTAGGCTTTGGGGTGCCCCTCCCTGACCTGGAGGGTCTAAATTAATTTGGTCCCTCTGAATTGGCCCTTATAATCTCACATGCCCCCTCTTCCACAATAGTCCTTGGGCCTAGAGGGAGGATGTTTCAGCACTGTATTGGCAGAGCCAATAGTATTAGGCTCTGGAGATATCAGGTAAATTTGCTATTTACTTAAAACTTGTTAGGACTCTGGAAAATAAAGCAAGAAAATCAGTAACATTCTAAATAAAAAATCATAAGAAATTTAGTTGGTCCCATGCAATTAATTTGTCTTGTGTTTGAGACTGAGTTAGGGATACTCATGGCCATATCAGCTTTCTAATTTAAGTCCTGGAAGGTTGTTTTGTTTTAGTCCAGTGGTATATATCTCCAAAGTTATCAGAAGCCTGTATTCAAGAGAACTTGTCAGTCCTTTCCATGACTTTTCTTAAAGAAATAGACTTTTCTTAAAGAAATAGACTTCTTAGCCAGTTTTAAAACACTTTCTGAGATGAACCAAAGTAAAACAAAAACTCTTAGACTAGTCATGGTTAAAGAAACAACTGACAACTCAAGTTGGTTATTTTTATGGCACATGACAATTAAACATAACCATAATTATTATTGACATACACCAAGATATATCACTATTTTATAATATGAGCACATATATTAATAACATACTTATACAAATATAACCCAAAGTTAAATGCCATTTCATTTTGAAAATGTTTCCTAGATGATTTTAATGTGCCAGATAAACCTAATATCTGTCTTAGACTTTCAGTGGCCCTAATATATAAAAATCTAGTTTAAGGTCAAAAGGCTGGATTTAGAATTTGGGTTTGCAAAGTTTGTCAAATTTCAAAGGTTTATTCGTTCAAATACAATCACAAGCCACTATAAAGTAAGGGTCATTTATTTCACCAAGAGAGATAGTCAGCAAAAGATCCTAAAGGTGATTCAGTGAGTTATATGGGTGTAACCTTAACTCTTTTAAAGTTTAGTTTTTCTAGTTAGTCAGAACCTAATAAAGAGAGCACAGGGATTATCTTGATAAAGCATAAAATCTTTACCTCTTTTTAGGCCAGTTACTGAAAAATAAAGAGAAACCTTCTGTAGTGCTATTTTTTTTAATTAAAAAGGAAACAGTTTATAGAATCAAAATGAGTATTTCATGTCATTTCATTAAGAGGAAAATAATATCTACAGAAAACTGTTTTAAACAAAATTTCTTTTTTAAAATTATAGCCAACTAGACCACATACAAAATTCCTTGAGAAATTCCCTTTATAAACCTTATCCCAACCTGCATAGACTATCTACAAAACATGCCTAAAAACTTTCTGTTTAACCTTTCTTATCAATAATATATTTTTATATTCATTGCTATTTTACATCTTTCTCTTACTCACAACTTACTTTCTATTTTGTTTTTATTTTGTTTCAAAATCCATATTTTGATTCAATGTCTGAATTAGACAAAATTATATATTGTAATAAGAACACATTTTATGCTTGTTTTATAATTTCTTATTAAAAACATCTTATTCTTTCATACATTTTATATAAAATCACATGCATTGACTAGAATTCTGAATTTTAGTAACTTTAAATTTTGGTGAAAGCTTCAAGAGCAGGAGGTCATGAATTGTTCATTGTAAGACACTTGTCATGAAAAAGGATTACAGGTTACTATAAAATTATAGACATTTACTTAGTGAAACTTATGATTCAAATATTTTTAAAATGCAAAAATCTTATTCTTTGATAGAGAGGAGGCTCAGTTTCTCAAACAACTAACGCAGACAGACTGAAGCACAAGTTAATGAGGAGACAGGCTTAATCTGTTTCTCTCTTCCCTCGATTTTTCAGTTTATTCCAATGATGAACACAAAAAGCTTTTGTTATTCCTAAATTCTTTTTTTATTTCTATCAATCATATAAAAATCTAGGTCAAAAGAGAAAGTCAAATTTTTCATTGTATTAGAGTATTAATGATAAAGTTAATTTTAATGAAATCTTAAACTAATCCATCTAATTTTAACCAATTTGATTGTAAGATTTTTATAAAGCTTTTATAACCTTCAATATCCACTTAATTTAATTATCATTTACTTAATTTAAAGTGGTTTCAAAACCAATAAATTAGATAACATTGTTTCCCTTCTATCTAGCAGGTTATTTACATATATTAATCATAATATCAACTCTTAGGAAAAATGTAGGAAGTTAAAGTAACTTTGAACTGTTATCAGTCACCAATTTTCTTAGCATTCCTAAATATAAAAATAAGATATCAAGGTATATAAGCTTAAACTTATGTTTAAGAACTAATATTCTAGTATTTTACCTTATAAGTGACTCGGACATTTTATTATGATCTTTAACTTAACATGATGACTTTAAGATTTTTAAATCATATGACAATTTTATTTGTATTCATTCCATTTCTATTTACCTAATTTTCTAATTTATTTACCTTAGCAGTTCACTTAGATTCCCGTTGTCAGTTTAAGTTATTTTTCTGTTAACCATTTTTACAACCCTGTAAATTAGATATATAGAACAGAACAGGGATCAAAATATAGTTTTAATTATTATTTTTTCTTTTAATCTCATAAATTTTACCAAGAAAAACAAATGAGTATTTTATTAAGACTTGCTATTTAAACAAATATAACATCACTTCTAAATTTTATAAACATAGTAGACATTTTAGAATATCCTGTTGAAAGGTATTAGTTGATTATATACTTCTAAAACATTAGATTCTAAAACAATATTTGTTGTCTTCATAGGGATCAAAGCATCTCTGGCTCCCAAAATTTGGGAGCCAAGGACACTGTTCCCATGAAGAATTCCTGAAAATTTACCGACATGAAGAGTAATAGGAGAAAGAATTAAAAACTTATTCATGGATGCCTTCAGATCCATTTCCATGATTAAAGTATGCACAGTGGTGTAGAAAAAATATGATTGGGCAAAAAGGGTGTGAGCTAATTCTAACAGCTGAGTGGCAGAACCCTGCAAAACTTTTGTATTTAGACTCTGTTTGCCTCTCTGAGTGTGCATTCCTTCCTTCTGGGTGCAGGGCAAGGCGCTTTCTGGAATGGGGTTTTACAGTAAAACAAAGTAGGTCAGATAATTGCTTTATGGCCAGTTTTTACATAGAGTAATTTTACATTTTATTGCTAACCTTCAGAAAAAAAAAAACGAGTCCTGGCCTTTATGACCTGCTTTGGGAAACAGGGATTCTGATTTCTCTGGCTAGCTTCAGGGAAGAATTGGTACAAGAGGCAGGCATTCAAGGCAAGGTCAGAAAATTTTTGCTTCTGAAGCCTTCATTTTAGGATAGTTTTCTGCTCCCCAGCAACAGAAGATCACATGACTGTAGACTGAAAAATTCGTTCAGCACCAATCCTTAGCACCTCAAACAATCACACAAAGTGGTAAGATGTTTTTTACATGAAGATCAAGATTAAGTTGTTTTGAAAGCAATCTAGTCTCAAAACATTTTTTCTCCACTTGTATACTTGAGTACATGCACTTTTTCTAAAGACTAAGACTCTTTTGAGATTCTCTTTGGATTTTAACAATCGTTCACTTTTTACCTTTAAATTACTATACAAAAGTTAACAGTTTAGGAATTATTTCTAGGCAAAAACTTTGTTACAGCAACATAATGTACACATAACTGGCTAGTCTGTAAAGAGTAAGACAAAAATGGACAAAATTAAGGGACAGCTAAAGCTTACAATTTAAGCTCTGCTAACTACAGCTTCTAGGACAACTTTGAATCCTGAACAGTTCTGTTAATATCAGAAGATAGTGTGTTAGAAACAGGTTTTGTGTACCTTTCTACAGACATGGAATCAGTCAAAAGAAACTGTATCTGTAGTTAGGATTAAAAAACAAAACCCAAAATATTTTCATAAACCTTTGACCCTGAGTTTGTCTTTCTTGCTCTATCCACATGGTGTTCTATTTATTCTAATTTGCTGACACTTAGGCACGTTTACAATTTTAAATTTAAACACATAGTCATTTTTTTGTTGGTAACTCAGATTTAGTGATTCTGATTAGACCAAATATTAAACTTGTCTTACTTATCAAGAGTCATATGAACACAGATCATTTTTCCTTTGGCTGAGTTTATAGTTTTATAAACTTTATGTCAAATGTTGAAACCTCAAGAACCAAAAATGTGTAGTAAAACCCAGGGAAAAACAAATGCATGTTGACAATTTGAAAACATTTTTACTGTTACTTTACTAATACCTTTTTATTTTTTAATAATAATCCAGCTTATTTACCAAGGATTACTAAATTCACGTGAAACATTTGGGTTTGTTTAATTAATTTATTAGTGCTCCTGTATTTTTAAGTCAGTCTGGAACCATGTAAGCACAAACAGTAATACATGGACATACACAAAACATACCTAAACATATATACTCACACACACACATATATGCACACAAAGTTCTAATAGATTTTTAGCCTAGAATTCTAGCCATGAGATGGTAACACATCTCACCAGTCTGTAAAAGACAGCTGGATCCAAATTTCTTCTCACAAAACTAGAGCTTGTTCACATGGCATATTTTAGTTGCCCTGATTAGCAACCTAATTAGGCCTAATTAGGTGGATGAAAATTTTGAGTAAAGCCATACCATGGCAGTTTGGTTTTTTAAAAAAACTCTTTACCCTTTTTTTCCTTCAGTTCAAAATGAGTTTTCTTTTTTTGCATTTTAGCTACAACTGGCAACAGGATCTCCAGGTAACCCTTCCATTGCAAACACCATGAACAATGAGTTATCTTAACATGAATAGAAAAATCAGCAGGTTTTAGAGTAGCCAGAAAACAAAAGAGAAATAGCATGAGAGACATTTTAATTCTATAGTGGTAGGTGGGGGGATTTGAGCTCTGAATTTTCCTTGATGTAATTTGCCCTTCTGCAAAAACTTGTGCACAAGAATTGGCTATAACAGCTGGAGCCCTAGAAAACCTGGCATGCCTTGGAACCTTTTCATTTACCAAAATATTTGCAAGTGGAGGTGCCAAAAAACCACTGGAATGCCTGAAGGGGGTCATTCTCCATGTCTCTCCTCATTTTTGAAGGATTTATTTCCATTTTTCTTTAAAAGAAGCAACCAAACACTGTCATAGATCACAGTGTGCTGATTATGGGTGGGGCCAGTCAAATTTCACCACCCTTTTATGCATATCAGTTTCTCTCTTTGCGAGTCTAGTACCTAAGAGGGGGTTCAAAATGCAGACTGATCAGCCCTTATATGTGTTTCCTGGATGAAGCTTCTTTTAGTTAATTTGTTGCAGAATTCCCTATAGGGCCACTCATACCTCAGGGAATTGCCCCAGGCAACTCCCACTCAGGGCCCTGGTCACTCAGGGCTGCCTTTTGGCTGGGAGGAGTAAAATGCCCCTTGTCTTCAGAGCTGGGAAACTCAGTCTCCCATTTATCTATAAATAATACAGCTAAGTTTCCTCTTTCACAAATGCACAGAAATGCCAATTCAGAGAAATGTTAGGATGAAAAGACAATGGAGAAGACCCTTTAGAATGCACCTCCAAATCTTAAATCAGGACCCCAAATTACAATTCCTTGGAAAAGAACCAGCTCAGGGTAAAAGAAGACCAACAACCAAAAATGGGAGGTCTGGAGCTCAGGAGGACTTACCAGTTACATCAAAAGAGAAGCTCAGAGTCAGAGGGCCCAAAAGGGCCATTCCGGTAACTAGTGCCGAGTTTGGGTTTCTCCTCCTGCAGTTCTGAGTCTTCTCTGAGCCCCACGTCTGGGCACCAATCTTGTCCACAAAAAAGAAGCCATACTCTGTAAAATCATTTTAAAGAGATTTATTCTGAGCCAAATTTGAAGACTATGACCTGAAGCCAAAGAAGCCTTGAACAAGTGGACTGACCGTGGTTGGGTTACCCTTTGATTTTATGCCCTTCAGGGAGACAGGGGTTACAGATAAAGTCATAAATCAATATATGGAAGGCATATATTGGTTTGGCTTGAAAAGGTGGGCCATCTTGAAGCAGGAAGTTGGGAGGTGGTGCTTACAGGTTATAGGTGGGTTTAAAGATTCTTTCACTTGTAATTGGTTAAACACTTGAAGCTTTGTCTAAAGGCTTGGAATGTTTTGAGAGAAGGAACTGTTTATCAGAGAGAAGCCACTGGACATAAATTTGTTTTATAAATTGAGGACCTGAAGGTGTGTTTTCTATACTCTTACATTTATTAGTAGGTTACAAAGGATGTCTCCAAGAAGAGAGGGGGGCTAGATGAAGCATGTCTGACTTCCCTTCCTGTGACAGGGAATTTAGTTTTTTAGAATATCCTCTTGGCTAAGAGGAGGTCCATTCAGTGAGATGGTGGAGGGGGGAGCCTAAAGATTTTATTTTGTGCATAGCAGTTTTGCAGCAATCACTGAATTTTTGGCCTCAAAAGGTAAAGAATCTGTGTGCTTGTTGGACCAAGTGCACTTTGGTGGATGCAACTTGTCTCCAATGTCAGTACACAGAAAGTGATTACTAAGGGAAACAAGAAAAGCTGCAAATTGAACCCTTGCTTCCGAACAAAGCCAATGTAAAAAAGAAAACAAAAATGGGGGGGATGATGGCGGAAGAAAACACTGTAAAGTTGTCTCATTCACATTTCATCTGAATTTTATGACCATTTGTAATCAATATCCAAGGCTTCATTGTACCCTTTAACTTTAGTTATCCATCCTATTAAATAAGTCACCTCATTGTTGCCCATTTTGAAGGAAGAATGGAGACTCCTTTGATGTAGATAAGAGAAAGAAAAAGGAGTCACCTCAGGAGAGGAAAGTGTTCAGAGTAAACACCTGGACCCTAATGGTAAGAAGTGGTGATACTTTCTTGCCTTAACCCTTTTTTCAAAGATTTGTCAAACCAGAACATAGAAATACACGTAATTTATGAATACAACTTTTCTCTTTAAAAAACTAGAAAGTTTTCTTTACCAAAAAAACCCAGAAATCAATGACAACTTATTATTCACCCATTTAGGTCTGCCTCTTGGCCATTGTTCTCCAGTGGCTTCTGCTTTCTGCAACATGAAAAAGGAAGTCATTATAGCTTCCTCCCTGACATTATTTGTAAGTACTGCACTACAGGACACGTTTCAAGTAAGAACTTTCTCATTTGCAGTTCAGTTACCTAGATTATTTTAACAACCTCTGTCTTCTCTAAGCCTCAAATTCTTCTGCATTTTTGAGTAGATTCTTCTTCCTTATTTTTTTTTTCACTACATGATGTAAGAGATGTCTATGCAGCCCCTTGCCACAAAGGACTCCCCTGGAGAGATCTGATGTGAAATGCATAAAAATGCTTTCTAAAAAGCTATTTTGCTTTTATTTCTGTCTGTAATTAAAAAATTATCACCACATTCCACTATTACAGAAACTAGTATTTAAGGAAACTAATGTTTTCAAATGATGAAGATTTTCTTTCCATTTCACAACTCAAGGTACAAAAATCAATGTTGATGTATTGCTTTTCACTTTACAAAGCACTTGTAACCTATATTGGCAGACAAAAGCTAATCTAAACATAAAAAGCAATACCGAAGCATTCTATTGATAATACCAAATAAAAAATATTTGCACACTTTTACTTGGCCAATTTCCTGTTTCTGGCCAAAAACAATCACCTGTCAATCAGTTCAACTAAAGCAGAGGAATAAAACAAGCTGGCAGAAATCATTAGTGCTCCCTCCAGAGATGGAAAGTATGAGTGTCTAAAAATATTATAATTAATTTAAAATGCACATTATTAACTGTAATTCCACACTCAACACAGATCTGACAGGAATGTATTTCCAGTTATCTTGAGAATTTGTTTCATTGCTTTACTTCACAGTTTTTTTTTCTGGTAGCATAGTTGTTTTTCCATTGTTAATCAAATTTTAATATTATCTATCAAGTATTAATATTAGCTCTTCTCATTTTGTCACCCCTACTCCAATCCCTCAACACAACAAAAACACACGATCATGCCCCCATATATACCTTCTAGGAGAACGTGTGTTTATATCTTTCAGGATAAGAAAACTTAGTCCAAATTGTTCTGTTGTGAGAATCTTCCCAAGGCTACATCACACAAAGTAACCTGAGCCAGGATACCTTGCTTTGTCTTTTACTTTTGTTATCTGGGTTAGCAGCCAGTGGGTACTTGCTTGGTACAGGGACACTAAAATGACATGTTTTAAGTGTCTATGTGCCAAACAAAACTTTCCTCTTTCTCTCTTCCATCTGCTTACTAAAAAATAGATGTATAGATGATAGTGAATAGACAGGTAGATAATTGGTACAATAAGCCACAGGATTTCTCAGCAAATCACATCTTCCTAATCTGGCATTACTATGTATCAGGTCCCATGAATTAACCCAAAGTCTATAAGGTTGTCATGTTAGCTCACATTTATTGAGCATTAAAAACAGTCCAGGCACTGGGCTAACTCACTCATGTGTTACTTTGATCCCCTCAGCAGCCTTATGAAGTGGGAATAGCTATTTGTCTTGTTTTGCAGGTGAACAACTAAGTTTTACTTAGGTTACATATATAAGTCACTCAAAGTCACACACCACACAGGTAAGTGGTAGACCTGGGATTTCAACTCAGCTGTGTGTCACTCTAATGACTGTGCTTCTAACCTCTTAACAATGTTACTGTCCCTTACTACACAGCATTTGCTATCATAGAAAATATTTTAGGACACTAAAATCATCACTGATTCAGCTGAGTTTCCAGAACAAAAGGAAAGCTGGTAGCCTTTAGGAGCTCTATCTAACCATGAATTCAGGCACTATGAATTGTTGTGTATTACTTACTTTTCAATGGCTCTAAATGGAATCATTTATTGTCAGGGGTTAGTGACATTGTCTTACTCCAGTCACATGATCATAAATTAAGTGAAAAACAGGAGTGGCCAGTAAGTCACTCTTTACAGGTTTCTCAAGACCTATTTCCAACCTGTATTTCAGATCGCTGGACACAACAGGAATCTACCTTGTATCAAATATTTTACAAATATCTGACAGCACCTGGTACTGGAAAATGTATAAGCTTTGGACTAAAGTTGAATTCAAGCCCAGGTGCCATCATTTACTAGAGCTGAACATCACACAAGTCACAGTTGACATCTTTGGATCACAGTTTTCTCATTTATCAATGAGGACCACAATGCCCATGTCAGAGGATTAAAGGAGCTAATATACATATGTAAAGTGCCTTCCAAAACCTGTGGCATTTAGTGGGCAGTCCAATGTAATTTCTTCCCTCTCCCTTATTTTAAAATGCATCCCTTAGAAAGAATACCTGCCGCTTCTGAAAGTTTCTGCAGTCATTTTCCAAGCATTATCTAACTTAGGCAGGGCAGCTATTACTTCCTGTTTCAGAAATGGGAGATGAAAAAACACGCTCACATCCATAGTTAGTGCAACTGAGACCCAGTCTGATTTCAATGCAGTAAAGGGTCTGTTCTTCAGGGAACTATTCCCATACTGAATAAATTGCCATGGAAAAATATAAAATACAAAAAGATAACCTCCTAGGATGAAAATCAATTTAGTTAGAAGTAAAACATTGCCAATTTTCCCATAAATACATGGATAAGAGCAGAGGTTGGGAACCAGGAGAATATTTCAACTCTGACTTCAGAGAAAAATTTATGAAGCTACTAATATTTGCTATTATAGCTGTTCTCACTATATTGGATATGCATCGTGATGAAATATAGATGCAGCCAGAATTCTACTACTCCAAGTCAATCATGCATCTGTAGAAAAAATAAGCTACAAAAATATTTGCATGTAATGGTTCCTGCTTTGTTTTTCATGTATTTACATGTTTTTAAAGTCTTAGAGCTGCTGAACCTAAGAATCTATACAGCCCAATATCCAAAGTTTAGAAAGTCACATTTTATAGGCTTTAGCTGCTCTTTTAAAAAAAACATAAACAGCATAAATCAGTGTGCACTGGCATCAAAATCAACCACCCTATCAATCAGACTAAACCTTGAGGAAATTCTCATTTTGCCTTTTTGATAATCTCATTCTATAGGTTTCCCAATTTTAAGTATAACACTTTTAGTTTTGAGAAATGTTACAATTTGCTATCACCATAAATTTGTCAACAGGAAACATAAGTAAATCCCATCATCCATTGTAGTTCTTTCTTATTTTACCCAAGGAAGCCCTATTGTAAACTTCTGTCACTATTTTGAGCACGCTTATCTTTACATGTACAAATACTAAATTATAACCAAAGGCAAAACAACAGAAAAAGTTATCATTTTCAAAACTTAAGATTCTCCTCCTCCAAATCTTCCCTTTGTCTCTTTTGTGATCAGAAAAATTGATAGCAATGATACAAGGCTTCCCAGGGATTCCCTTCTGGACAAACTAGTTATTACCTTAGACAAAAGAGAATGCTCACACTACTTCTCACTAAATCAAACAGAATATGCCATTCATAATTGTTCAATGTATTAAAGCAATATGAAATAAAGCAATAGACTAAAATACAGTCAGTTCTCTGTATTTTTCTCCTGGTTGGCACAACAAGGATTCACAACTAGAAACTTCAGAATCTAGGACAGTGCTATTCAGTTTCCACCTTGTGTCTTCTGCTCTGCAAACTGCAGAATGTCAACTAACAAGATAAGCAAGGTTTGCATGATCCCTCAACATCCATCTATTCTCAAGAAAGATCCAAAAGGCAATAGAATACCCTTCTGGAATATTCTAGCTCCTTAACAAAATTATCTATTCAGACCTTGAGGTAAAAATGAGCCAGGAACATAGGTCAGCCAACCTAGTGAGGAGCTTTCAAGTCCAGAAGAGCTCAGAAGGATGAAAGCTTCCAGAGCATTGAAACTGTGGGTCCCTAGAAATATTTTGTTACTTCACAAAATAATTCAATGTATCTGAATCTCCCATAAATGGATTGCAATGTGTGATGACATAAGAAAAAATTTTTTTAAAAAGCCATTGCTGAAGGGGTGAGAGCCAGGGATGGATTTTAGGGACAGCAGCACTGGCTGACCACACACTGGGCTGTTAAGCATAAACAAAATCCACACCGGGGAAGAAAGGGGACCTGGTTGGGGCAGAGGGGGCCTCTTGTCTCCAGGGCTCCAGGCCCTGCTTTTTAGCTCACTCTACTGTGGCTCAGATGCCTCTGAAGGCCACAGGCTGCTTCTTGCCGGCTCCCACCCAGAGCTGTGAGTCCACGCCTGGCCCACCTCCCCCTCCGTGCTGTCAGGATCCAGGGAGCTCTGGGTCTTCTTGCTCTCCACTCTAAAGGCAAGGACACATTTGAAGGGGACCCTCAGGTTTTTGAAATGTGCAGTACATTCTCACTGACGCTTGCCACCCTGCTGTGCAGCAGACGTCAGGGCTCTTCGTCCTGTTTTCCTGAAACTTGTGCCCTGTGACCAAATACTCACGCCCTCTCTCTCTGCCATCCCCCAGCCTCTCATCACATGAAGCCACTGTACTTCTATGAGGTCAGCTTTGCAGATTGAACACATAAATGACATCATGCTGCATTGGCCTTTCTGAGGGGACAGATATGTTAATTACCTTTATGTCACCATTCATGTAATTCACATATACATTCCACATAGTTTACATATATATAAACTTCACAATGTACCCCAAACATGTATGCAATTGGGACTTGTCTATTAAAACTAGTATCAGTAAAACCATAACAGATAAAATAGATGCAGGAAAGGTGGCTGGATCGCCCCACATACTTGCTCTCGCTGCTTCAGCTGTCCACATTCCCTGGCACCACCTTGTTTACCTGTCTGCAGCAGATCTTTTGGGCTGGCAGTTACAGCACATTGTTAATATAAAGTTGGGAAATCTCCTAGTGAGCCCCTGGTCCTGGCCCTCCTCAGAAGGAGAAGTCAAGGTCTTCCCATCTGGCTGCCCAGCCTGGAGACAGTTGGCTTCCCTGGATATTTCCTGGGGAGAAGTGTGTCCTCCTTGCTCCTCCCCGTGGTGGCTGGTGCTGTGGGTGGAGGGGAGGCCATGGGGCCATGCTGGGGGGCTGTGCTGGGATTAGGACTCATCTGCAGGCTGGGTAGAGGACTGGAAGTCACCATTGCTTTCCTGGTCAACTCTGGCATCTCCTACTCCTTGATCCAAAATGTCCCTCATAATTTCAGGAAGCATGGGTCTCTCCCTGGTGCCAACAGTCAGGAAATTCCTCAAAAATGTTTTCAACTCTTCAGAAAAGAAAACAGGTGTCTCATACCTTCCATGGGTGATGTTACTTTTAAGTTCCTCCCAGTTGTCACCATAAAATGGAATACTCCCACTGTCACAGTGTCGAGGACAACACCCAGTCTCCATATGTCCACCTCCCGCCCCATAATTCCTCACCCAGGGACATTTCTGGGGCACAAAACAAGGAGTTCTGTGGAAGGCGTCCAGCTTCTTCCCCTCACTAAATGTCGTGGCAAAGCTGAAGCCAGCTACTTTGATGTTCTCCTTCTCATCAAGTAGAATGTTGGGGGCTTCAGGTCACCGTGGACGATGTGGTTCTCCGTGGCAGTACTGCACTGCAGCCAGGATCTGTCAGAATTTGGCCTGGGTCTTCTCCTTCTTCAGGCAGCAGTGTCTCACTATATGCCATAAAAGGTCCCTGTCACTAGCGTACTGTTACTCAGCAGAGGGTGTCTTCATTCCCGGTGACATCCAGCAGCTTAAGGATGTTCGGATGATTCAGGGCTCTCATGGCTTTGACCTCCATAGCGACACTTTCCAGGCTGGGGATGGTCTGCTTGGACATGATTTTGGTGACCACCTGGGTCCCAGTAGGAAGGTGCTGGGCCAGCATCACCTGGCCGAAGGTGCCCGAGCCAACTGTCTTCAGGAGCTTGTAATCGTTAAGCTCCTCAATAGATGAATTGGAGGCCAAGATCTGCTCCTTGGTCACCTTTAACTATGCTAACTCTACACTAACTATGCTAACTAACTAATGAACACTACCAACTATGCTAACCAGGCTAAGAGTACTAGCAATACTAACTACTCTGACAATACTAACAATATGAACTACGCTAATAATACTAATAAATAATACTACATAGGCTAACAATACTCATTATACTAACACTACAAAGAAACAATACTGAGTATACTATCCTAACACTAATAAAAATCAATATTAACTATGGTATGCTAACGCTACTAGCAAACAATTCTAACTATAGTATGGTAACAAGGCTAACTATCCTAGGGTAACACGACCAACAAAAAACGCTAACTATACTGACTGCAGTAACAATGCTAACTAACAAGGAAAAAGCAGTCTCACTACAGTCAGACTCCACAGGTCACCAAAAAGCAGCCTCCTGGGCAATAAGAACGAAATCCTAGGCCCAGCCAGGTGCCCATACAGGCAATACTAGCTGGGTAACAATGGCGCCTTATGATGTCACAGCAAGAAATGAGCCAATCACGGCTGGGTATAAGCTACAGTGGGTTTTTTTTCCCTTTTGTGGTCACAAGAACATTTTCCTCTTCAAAGAAATCAAGTGTTTTTTTGTTGACATGGTTATAGAGATTGATATTACTTTATTAGAAATTAAAACCTATAAAAGGCTACAGGGACCTTTCCATTTATAGTTTGAAAATCTGTGAAAACATTAGGCTTTTTTTTTTTTTTTTTTTTTTTTTTGAGACAGAGTCTTGCTTTCTTGCCCAGGCTAGAGTGAGTGCCGTGGCGTCAGCCTAGCTCACAGCAACCTCAAACTCCTGGGCTTTAAGCAATCCTACTGCCTCAGCCTCTCGAGTTGCTGGGACTACAGGCACGAGCCACCATGCCCGGCTAATTTTTTATATATATATATATTAGATGGCCAATTAATTTCTTTCTATTTTTTTTATAGTAGAGACGGGGTCTCGCTCAGGCTGGTTTTTTTGAACTCCTGACCTTGAGCAATCCGCCCGCCTCGGCCTCCCAGAGTGCTAGGATTACAAGCGTGAGCCACCGCGCCCGGCCAAAACATTAGGCTTTTAAAGACCTTATAATGTCTATACTTGAAATATTCAATCTCTTTTTTTTAAACTCTGACTGGTGTCAGGGTGAAGCTACAACGTAGCTAACATTATGATCCACCTTTAAGTGACAGTGCTGGGGCAGAAAGAATTGGGTAATGGCCAGCTCTGCCTCTCTGGACCTAGCAGCCAGCCTGGCCCAGAATGAAGGAGAATAAGTGGCTGGTACCACACCCCAACACTGGGCTGCAGGTCGAGCAGGGCTGACTTGGGATGGCTCCTACCCCAGGTGCAGTGAGAGGTTCCATGAAGGCACGGACCGTAACTGTTCTGGTTCCTGTCCTGGCCTCCTTGGCCTGCAGTTGGATGAGCACTGTTGAGCGGAGTCTGGGGAGTCCCGCATACCTGGAACCTGGGTGCCAGGGTGGAGGGTGCCTTCCACAGCCACACCAGTGAATCAGTGTCCTTGCTGGTCCTTGGTTTCTCTTGGTCCAGAGGGATAGCATTGCACCCCTCCTGGGGCAGATTTAGGAACAAAATAGGGCAGCATGGCCACCAACGGAGGGCCCACTGTCTGCCAGGTCCTGAGCTTGGGCTCAGCACCAAGTGTGCCCACAGGACGCATCTCTTGGACCCCAACAGCAGCCCATGGGGCGACCTCAGCTTCACCGCACTGGTCTCCCGGTCATGCAGCAGTTTTGCTCCTGTCAGCGGTACAGCCCTTGACTAGGACACTTTGGCCACCTCTCACTTGCTCCACGCAGGCAGGGCAAGGCCAGATCATCTGCATTTCCGGAGAGGAGGCTTAGAGGGGAGCAGCCTCAACACCCACAGGCAGAACGGCAGGAACAGCAGAGGAGGACTCCGACCTGGGGTTTTCTGCTCTGAACTCCGTGTCCTTTCTGATGGGAGTAGGTGGTGCTGAGAACAGCCAGGACCCAGCTCAGGAAGGCCAACCCCTCCTGGTGGCCACGTGGAACTGCACAGGCCAGGGCCCGGGCATCAATCCTCTGGATGGGCTCTGGACAACCTCTGCTACTCTGGACAGGTGGCTGCTGTGAGCTGAACGTGCAGCTGACCTGAGATATCCACAAGGCACAGAGTGTCTGCAAGTCCACTTCACTTTCAAATCTGGGCAGACTTACCCAGAGCAGCATCAGAGTGAAAACATCAGGTGCTTGGAAATCGGAGACGAGTTGCTGGAACTGCCACCGGCAGCTGAGAAGGGACTCTGGGTGCAAGGTCTTCAGGACTTCCATCTGGGCCTGGAGCACTCATGTAGAGACAGAGAGGGAGGGAGAGGGTGTGGCCAGGCTTGTGGGCCACCATGCCTCAGGCCCAAGAGTCCTAAAACCCCAGAATGAGAACAGGCCTGGGCCAAGAATGCCACTTTAGCCCACATGCCTTCCACGCAGTGCCCCAAGGTTGCCCGGACCTGGCCGAGGGCTTTTATTTTGAAAGGAGCTCCCTACTGCCACAGTGTCAGAGAAATGGGCAGGCTGGGCCCGGACACATGGCAAGGACTTTGTAAACCTTGCAAATGCTGGCAGCAGATCCCAGTGGCTCCCAGATTCCCAGATCGCTGCAGATCCTTGTAGATCCCACGTGCGTTCCCCACCCACGGAGCATCAGGGCGCTCAAAGGCTAAGGAAGAACTCCAGAGTGAAGGAGACTTAAAAGACATGCCAACAATGCAGTGTTCAAAACACTGTTCAGGCTTTTCTTTTCCTGTGAAGAACATGAGTAGGATAACCGATGAAATTTGAAAAATATCCGTAGCTTTTAATCATTTCCGATTTGGGTAATTGTATTATGATCATGTACAAGAATATTCTTGGTTTTAGGAAATATGGATATATGTATTTACACGTGTCTGTGGCAGAGGGAGGGAGGGGAGATAGGAGAGAGAATGAGAGAGCTAACGGGCTGTGCAGAATGGTAGCATTTGGGGACTCTAGATGAAGAGTATATGGGAATCTGACATTACTTCCAAAAAAAGTTTTAAAAAATCCTCTTCATTGAATTGATATGGTATTAGATATTCACCAAGCAGAGTATTATATTGGATTTGGGTACTTAGCCAGAAATACAGAATATACACTCTCTGGCTGTAAGGAACTTAAAACTAAGCAAGTTTTTTTTTTTCTACAAACAGTATTCAAAAGCTTACCTGACTTTCATAGAAATGTCACAGTCTAAAAATAGTATTATACCTTTTCCATAGGAGGTTTTTGTATGCTTCTTCTGGTAGGAAAAAGAAAGCATTATACTAAAAGTATGACAGGCTATCCACCACTCTGTTCTAATGATTGTTTTTCTTTGTCGAGGCAGTTGTCTCTTGGCACGTAATATTGAAAAATTCCATTCTAACCTCATGCGCTCTCTTTTCTGTGTCCTGGTAGGCAGACAGTTCTCTAAGACTTGTAATGTAAACTCGGCCCAGAGCTTTGTCAAACTTTTAATTAAAGATAAACCGATAAACATGGCTCCCCATTTTTCTGTGTATAGTTCAAACTATCTTGTTTATCCATTACTGCCTCTTTCAGTCCCATACATTACCTCTTCTCTTTATAAAAGTTAAATTTCTCTGGAATCTTTTTTCCAGTGTGTTTTCTCTTCACATTTGCTGTCTATGCGACAATTTCCCCTGCAGCTTTACAAACAATGTCCCCTTCTTAGCCAAGCAGTTAGCGCCCTCTTCTGTTTGTGGGGTGGTTATGCAGGAAGAATCCTCTATGTTTGCGTGTGCAGGATTGGCCTGTAGGCGTCCTCTGCACGCTGGGCATTTGCACACATGAATTCCCCAAATGCCTCCAGGTTCCCTCACTCTCTCGAATATTTTCTCAGTAGGACCATCCTTTTGTGTGGTTTACATACATGCTAGTGTTCTCTAAAGACTACAGTTTTCTATCCCATCATGTTTGGCTCTTTCCACCATGTTCCAGTTACTAGCTGTTGTCAGTAACCACTCCATAATAAAAAGGGCTTTCATGGAGTAGTTTTTCCTGATGCAAGATGTTCGTGTAAAACCCAGGAGCAGAAATTAAAGCTTTTCATTTGCACTAAGGACAGATCTTTCAGTGATTTTTAATCTTAAAATATATTTACTTTTACAGTTTCTTCCCTTTATATGTTCCCTTTTATACCAGTTTTGAGGAAGAAACACAGAGAGTTGTTCTCTTTACATAATTTTTTCCTCTGTTGGGCTTGCCATTTCCGGTTTCAACAGTTCTCAGCTCAACCCAGGAAAAACCAAAGCCTGCAACCACAATGTAGGAATTTCTCTCTTTATAAGTTTCATTGGTGAGTAGCCACAAAAAGGCTGTTTTTCTGCATTTGTGTGGATTGTGTGTGCACATATATGCTTATATGTGGTAAGGGGGGCTGTTGCAGGAGTTGGGGAGCAGGGCATTTGAATTTTATGTCTTTCCTACATCTTTCATTGTCTCCCCTTCCCCTGGAAGTACAGACAGACACTGCTCTGCCTGATAGTTTGAAATTATATTGATTATTTGGGGTTGTCTTGGGCTTCTCTTGCATACAGGTACTACTTGGGGGAAAAAAAGTTAATGTTTTCTGTTAGGAAAGAATTAAATTCTAAATGTGTTTTTTTGTTAGTCATGGTTTGTTTCTTGGTAAATAGCTAACAGGACTATGCCCTATATCAGCTTTACATATAATTACACTGTATCAAATTCAAGTCAATTTGTGTTAGAGACTACTATTGCAGTCATAAGTACTGGCTGTCAGGAAATGACATGCCCACACCATTTAGTAGTAAAAGTCCTGTTAAGAGGTAGAGAAGGAAGAAATCAGGGCAGCAGATTCACAAATGCTTCATATTGGGGGAATTATTTAGGCAAAGTAGTACATCTTAATTATGTTTGTTATCTGTGGCTTCTAGAATTACTAGAATACTAACTGGATATTCACCTTCATTTTGCAAAATGGTGTGAGTAGTTTCCATTCCAGCATGAATTTGGTCGGTCACGTGGCAGTGAAGTAACCAGATTCCAGGTGTTCTTGGAAACTTTTCTAGGGTTTGGTATGTCCCGGGGGAAATGCCAAAGACATCAGAGCTATAAATGCCCCTGTGCTTAATTAGAAAAATGACGAATATTATATAACATATGGGAGCATTCATTCAAGAAGTTTTTCATCGGCCAGTTCAGGAATATTAGATAAATGGATAAATCAGTTTTTAAAAAATGGGTCCCTGCCTGTTTATATGTTTAATGCAAACAGTAAGATATGTGGTCCTTGTATTTCTACAGAGCCCTGCACTATGGGCCATCAAGTGGGTGTTAAGGAAAGATGCGGTGAGTGAATTCATCAGTCAGGATCACCTCTGACCTCCTACACCATGACTCTGGTTTGCCTGCACGTCAGAACACAGAGTTGCACAAAGGAACTTAGCTGTGGCCCCATTTTAGCCCTAACCTTGCTTTTGCCTGCACCTCTCTTAGACTAGATTGTCTGTGAAACTTTAGGGCAAGGAGAGTAATAGAGGGAGCAGAAAGGGAAGCCAATGGAGAAAGCAAGGACAGTTCAGGCAGAGTTTTGACTGGAAATAGTAGTTGGGCATATTTCTGCAGGGCTAGAATTGAAACTCCACTAAGAATATATCTACGTAAAACAAAATGCAGATAATAAAACAGACTTTCTGCAATGTGATTTTAGGCGTTAACTCAACGGGAAGAGAAAAGCATTTCCAGAAGGGCCATTGGCTTCTGCTGAAATCGGGGCTGGGTAAGGAATAGAAGTATGATCGAGATCGAGGGGCCAGGCAGCTGCTTGTCACCTAACCAATGATCTTGTTTACCTCAGACCATTTAAGACAGAACTTAGAACAGGCAGGCAAGGGTTATAATAAAGTCTTGCACAGGTCTCTGCTACTCTCTGATCCATCATTTACATGACTTCTCCTCCCACTCTCTGTGAGTAATTCCACTCAAACGCCTTGGGAATGTGGGAGCAGAACTCCATGAAAATCCAGTAAAAAGTACAAATCCAAGGAAGAGCCCAAGGTGTAACAGAGGCTGGTATGTGAATTGAAATTTCTGTGTCCTATACATGTCATCTCTTGATATCCGTGAGGGATTGGTTCCAGGACCATCCTCCTACCTGAGAATATCAAAATCCACTTATGCTCAAGTCTGTACCAAGTCTGTGATACAAAATGGTATCGTATTTCCCATATAACCTATGCACATCCTCTCAAACACTTTAAATCATCTCTAGGTTACTTATAATACCTAATGCAGTGCCTACACATCACTTCATTTGAGTGGATTCAATGTAGTGCTTGGCATGGCAAATTCAAGTTTTACTTTTTGGAACTTTGGAATTCTTTTTCCCAAATATTTTCAGTCCATGATTGGTTGAATCCATGAGTAAGGAAAATATGGATATGGAGGGCTGACTGTAGTCTTTGCAGTTTTCAGTTTTCCATAAATCTCTGTGAGGAAACATTTTCTTCATTTGTATGAAAACGTTCTCAATAGAGCAAGAATATGTGCCATGAATGGCTCTTACCTTGTATCGGAAGCTGTGGTCGTGAAAATACACAGTGTGCAAGTCCATTTCATTGCCCATTCCCGCCAGATACCAATTTATTTCATCTCCCACATGCATTGTGAGACCTTGTAGGTTTCTAAACATTCTTCCATTAATAGCTGGTGAAAGCACATGATTTTATATTACTTCTCAGGATATTTTAAACTTCACAGAAAATATGATTATTAGGTTAATGTAAAGAATTTTTTTATGTAATAGGATTTATTTCACTACAAATGGGGAAAATGAATACTTTAAGGTCAATAATATCACATGCTACTTTCATAGTCACTTTGTACAAAAGCCTTAATCCTAATTGTGGGTATATTTAAAAGGAAATGAGATTTTTTTCTTTTTTTTTTTGAGACAGAGTCTCAGTATATTTCCTGGGCTAGAGTGTTGTGGCATCAGCCTAGCTCACAGCAACCTCAAACTCTTGGGCTCAAGCTATTCTCCCGCCTCGGCCTCCCAGAGTGCTAGGATTATAGGTGTGAGCCACTGCACCTGGACAGAAATGAGAATTTTAAATTGGGAGAGAAATTAGTAAATGATTTTGAACGTAGTTCCCTTTTTGTTTTGAACAGAATTCTACCTCACATACAAAGTGAAGCAGAAGTGGTTTATTTTAAACCAAAATGAATAGTCTCTAAAGTAATTTTATTTACAAGAAGAAAAGGCTGAAAAAGGAAAAAATGGTTTTGAATAATGTATCATACAATGCATTTTACTGCTTTCTATGAATTCTTCACTGTCTTTGTTTATTTTCTCAGGGTGATCAGAGTATCTCTTGATGTTGTCATCTAAGTACCAAGATTCGTTCTCATAAAAAATTAGAATCAAAAGGGAAAATTCCAGTTTCCTTTGGGGATCGAATACTCTCATGTAGTGTCTTCACAGACAATCAGCGGGCCAACTAATCTATTGTAGAGATCCTGGAAACAAGCAAAAGCTTCAGCCACCCTCATGACAGAGGTTCCAGAGAACTGGGACCTTGTCACCCATGGCCTCAGGAATTTTGGAGGCAATGATTTAAGCAGTAGACTTTGCCCAACATGTTGCTGCCAGTTCACTTGCAGTAGTTAAGTTGGAACGGTGGCGATTCGTAGGTAGGACATGGGGGTGATACTGAGGTAGCAGAAGGAGGTGATACTGAGGCACGGAGGCAAGAACTGGCTCAGCTAATGGACAGCAATTTAAAAGAGCCCCAAATAAACCATGCTGGCTTGTTTTACCCTATATGCTCGTCACCTCTTGGCTATGAGCCACGCGTTATGCCAGTCACTAAAAATACAGGGATGAATGAAATGTAATAAATAGCACCACAAATACCAGTTCTAGTCATTTATTTGAACCAGAACTCTGAAATATCAAATACCTGCATCCCTCTGGCTCACCCAGGCAATTCACCTACCTAACTGTAACTCAATCCAGTTCTTCTCTCCCTCCCCATACCTGATTCAGGTCCTTGAAATTTGCCTCAAACTATTACAATGGCCTCTGTCTCTTCCCCCTCCAAGCCTTCCTTCACTCCACTAGGATGTTCATCTGAAACGTAAATATGATGCCATTCTCTGTCCAATTTTTCAGTGGCTGTCTATGACATACAAGATGACGTCTAAAATTCCCTAATATCCTGAAAGGCCTATGTCCTTTCCCCATATTAGGGAATTTTTAGCCTTGTCTTGCATGTCATAGGTAGTAGTATATTTGCTAAAGTAAATCTCAGAGCAGTTTATTTTCCTGGGATTTTAACATAGAGTTGGACCACAGGAAAATGCTAACCTCATTTTCCTTCAATCGTGTGTCTATTTTTGGAATTGTCACAAAACATAAATGATTTAAACTTTACCTTAACCTGATCCACATTTGAATAGTGAGTCCATGGAATACAAGCGGAATCCTCTGTTCCAGCTCCAGATCTTTCTGGAATTTCCCATATGTAAGTGTGAGTTTCACCTAAATTAGTCAAGTGTAAAGTATCTGGTTATATTGAGGTTATGATTGATATATGTATACACACTAAGCCTTGATACCTTGATATCCAGTGACCCAGCAAGTGAGAATGTCAGGATAATTGGTTTTAAAAAATAGTGGTACTTGAAAGTCTTTTCAGGAATTTTGTTTTAAGAAAACTGTCAGACAGTTTTCTTCACGGGCATCCTGGCTCATGCCTGTAATCCTAGCACCCTGGGAGGGTGGAGGATGGAGGGTCACTTGAGCTCAGGAGTTCCAGACCAGCTTGAGCAAGAGCAAGACCCTTTCTCAACCCAAATAGAAAAAATTAGCCAGGTGTGGTGGCATACACCTGTAGTTTCAGCTACTTGGGAGACTGAGGCAGGAGGATCGCTTGAGCCCAGGAGTTTGAGGTTACCATGAGGTGTGATGACACCACTGCACTCCACCGGGGGGTGACAGAGTGAGACTCTGTCTTAATGAAAAAAAGAAAACTGTAAGGCATACTTTCATGTCATTTGTAGGGTCAATTATGAATTACCTAGCTGTGATGCACATGCCATACCACAAGGCCAGGAGGTGGCAAATCCAATATCACAATTTGAAGGAACTTTGCAATTGATCTTGTCTTCGCTTGACATATGTTTTCCTAATACACTTTTTTCTCTTCAAATACCAAGTGATTTTCCCCTTTCGCTAGCACCTTCCCCATAATCTCTGTGTCTGTGTATCTGGACCATTCTGTGTAATTCCCTCAGCTTTACCACGGCCTGCCTTTCCTCCCCCTTTCTCACCCCATCACCCTCCGTGAGCTCATGATTCCTGGCAAAGAGTCAGCAGACTCTTAATCTCAGGTCACTGACTTGCTCCATTTACCTCCTTTCTGGTCTGTCCCATTCTGTCACTCCATGTATTGTTCTGTCACATACAGGACATAACTATACCCTGAACCTTGGAACTTTGAGGACGGCCAGTTGCTCCACCCTTCTGCCTTGCCACAGCCCCTGCCCTCTTCCCACGTGCTCCTGGCTCTTCTCATTCTGATCTCCGTTTCCGGTCACCTCAGAGCTTCCTGTATGATTGCTCACAATAGGGCGTGACATTTGGCCTTGCCCACTCACCAAGCCTGACCACACTCACTGGCCACTCTATGTCTTTCTTGCCATTACACGTTCATGTGGTCAGACTTTAACTAGCCAGAGTCCAACAAACCTTTACTAGGGAATCAAGCATGACATGGGGGATGGGCTCAGGGAATGTGGGAGACTTTTCCCTTTTCCTCTAACCCTCAATCTGAGCTGTTCCTATGTTCTCACCTTTTTCTAAAGCAGAAAATGTGACTGAAAATATGAAGTGTTGATTTACCACCCGAACACATTATTGTCTTGCCACCTCTACATTTCCTTATTTTTGTAAGCTGCAGAATAACATTTCCCTCTCTTTCCCACACCCCTTCCAAACTTGCTCTTCTGCCCATGGTTGATGACCTAAACCCTGGAATCATCCTGCAGTCTGCAGCAGGCTTCGCTCCTTTCCACCCTCTCCTATTCCTTGGTTTCTCTCAGGCCTCTGCCAGCAGGTAGGACCTCAAGCCAGCTGATCTCCCCTGGCTGTGATGCGAGCTGGGAGGTTCCCTGCCCAGGATCCCAGCCTGAGCTGGGAGCACGGCCTTCCCATGGGAGGAGGGTTGCCCCTCAAGCACATGGGCAATGCGATTGAGACCTGGATGTATAGCATCTGGCCTGTCCCCTGGGCCCTGAAGATCTATCCCTGACCTTTGCCACAGAGAAGAGTGCTGGTCTCGAGTCCCCCATGGGGTGCCCACACTGGATCAATGTCTCTCTGTCTTGGGATTTGCTCAGCTCTGCTGGAGTCACCAGGCAAGCAGCACCTGGGAGAGCTGATGGGTGGAGAGCTCACAGTCCAAGCACCCTTCCTTCTGCTGCAGAGCCCCAAACGGAAAGGTCCCATTCTCTGGAGATGCTTCCAGGTGGTGGCAAAATTTTCTCTCTCAGCAGCCCCTGGTAGGGGAGGGGGAAGCAGAGAATGAAGCAACATGGCGCCTGCCCATGGGCTGTGGTCTGTGGGCTGGGAGGTGCCCCGGGGGAACTGGGAGCCTGGTGCCCTGTCCGCAAGAGGCTCACTGCTCACTGGTGGCAGCCATCTCTGGGCTGATGTCAGCAGGTCCCTCCAGCAGCTCAGCAGCCCACCAGCAGTCTGAGATGCAAGAGAGGGGAAATTAACCACTCTACCTTCCCTTGTCTTGTCGCTCACTGATCTCTAAGCCTCTGAGGTGTAGACCATGCTGATGCCTTTCTCATTCCACATCTGCTCCACAGCTTCTTCCCGTGGAGTCTTCTGTAGCTTTAGGCACACTTCCTTCTGACCCTCATCTGATCTATGTTTGTCTGTCTGTTTTGTTTTTTTTTCCACTTTCATCTAAAATCTGTCTTTCTTGCAGAAACACTCTGGCTGGTGGTTTTTCTCATCCACCATCTTTCCCTGATTCCTCCCCAGTACTATTTTAAATGTAGAAATTAACAAGATTATTTTAGCCTCTAATTCAAATGTAAAAAGCCAAGAATAACAAAAGCAATATTGAGGAAAAATGAGGGAGAAGAAGCCCACTACCATATATTAAATTCTATAAAGCCAAAGTAATTGAGGCAGTGTGGTACTGGCAACCAATCTCCCTTCCTTTCCCTTGCAGATGTCTTCTTCACCCCACTCAGAATTTAACACTATGTACTGGGCTCCTATCCTACCCAGACACCCTTCTCCCCATACTCAGGTTCCAGCATCTTACATCAGAGCTTTGCCCTGCTCTCCCGCACTGGGATGTCTCCCTCACCCAAGTCAGGTTCCAATGCCCATACCAGTATGCCCCCCATGCAGATATCCCCCTTGTTCTCTGTGATGGTTAACCTTATGTGTCAACTTGGCTGGGTCATGGTACCCAGAGTTTTGGTCAAACATTATTCTAGATATTGTGGTGGAGGTATTTTTAAGATGAGATCAATATTTAAATCAGTAGACTTTGAGTAAAAACAATTACCTTCCATATTGAAGGTCTTAATAGAAAAAGACTGAACTTCCTCAAAGGAATTCTGCCAGCAGACTGCTTCTGTCCTCAAAGTACAGAATCAATTTTTCTCTGGGTCTTCAGTTTGCAGGATTACTCTGTGTGTGTGTGTGTGTGTATGTACAGTTGACCCTTGAACAACATGGATTTGAACTGCACAACTTCACTTACCTGTGGATTCTTTTCAGTATAAATTACACCGAGTGTGCCCACCTCTCCTGCCTCCCCTTCCACCTCCTTCACCTCCCCCACCTCTGCCACCCCGGAGACAACAAGGCCAACCTCTCCTCTTCCTCCTCAGCCTACTCAGCATGAAGGTGATGAGGATGAAGACCTTTATGATGATCCAATTCCACTTAATGAATAGCAAATATATTTTCTCTTCATTGTGATTTTATTAATCACATTTTCTTTCTCTAGCTTACTTTATTGTAAGAATACCGTATGTTTGATACATATACAAAATATGTGTTAATCAACTGTTTATGTTATCAGTAAGGCTTCTGGTCAACAGTAGGCTATTAGTAGTTAAGTTTGGGGAAGTTAAAAGTTATATGTGGATTTTTGATTGTATGGGGTTGGCACCCCAACCCCTATGCAATTCAAGGGTAAACTATATCTATATCTCTATCTATCTATATATAGATATGTAGACATATATAAGGTATGATAATAATAGGAGATATATATATATATGGTCTGTTTCTCTGGAGAACCCTAACTAATACACCTCCCTTGGATTCTGACACTCCATTGACCTATCCTTCTTTTATGGATAACACTACTTGGCTCTTGGGATCTTACACTGCACTCAGGTGCTTATAGCTCCCTTTACACAACTACCCCTCCCCCATCTGATATATATACCTACTGCCTAGGCACCATCTAATGGCTCAGATTTGAATTATTCAGGAGGAAAAATGGATAGACAAAGGAAAGGAAAAGAAAGAGAAGGGAAGGAAAGGGAGAAGGGGAAAAACATGATAGAACATTGGACAAATTTTGGAATTTAAATATTATAATGAATGACATATATCTAGTAAATACATATTTCTATGATGTTTCATCCTTAGTTCAATTAAATCTAGACTGGATTAATAAATGATATTATACAATATTATAGCCTTGAACCTTAAGTTGATTTTATATTATCTCCTGCTCTAGGATGAATGGAAACAAAGGGTTTATTTTTATTGACTGTACATTTAAAATGTTTTTCAGCTTTTCAACCACACAAAAGGCACAAGATATTTTGGAAGTTATTTTAAAATTTATGACTCATATATCTAATTTTTAAATTTATGACTCAGGACATTTGTAGATCCAGCAAACATCTATCTGAGCAGATTATGTTTGTATTTTTAAATAATGCATTTATTTTCCTTTTAGTTTTTCCCAATGTTACAGCCTGATTGTATATAAAGATGACTCATACAGAATGTAAATGATAGAAGTGGTTTAAGCAGTACTTCAGCTATCATTTCATTCCTTTTTAAAGAGTCCAGAGCTTTGTTAAAAACAAATGCTATTGAAGTAAAGCCTGGTGGGTGATAAAAATATGAAACCTCTGCAATTGGCCCTAATAAAAAATTAAGCAAATATTATAAAAATTTAAATTAAATTAAAAGAAAATCACAGGATTTTTTTTAGCCCTCAGATGTCTATAATTCCTGTTGAAGTTAATTTTCAAATAAAATCATAATTTAACTTATCTTCATGTATATCAAGCTTGAGAAATTCAGAAGATAAGTTTCACCAACATTTTCGATAACAAAACCACTGCAATAAAAGTTAAGAAAGAGATTCTTTCTATTAATAAAGGTATAAAAGATATACTGTGCTATGTTTCTTAGAATAGGTAATATGAGGGGAAAGATATGTAAGTGTCTTTAATATGAATGGAAAACCTGTCTTTTCATAATTCTATATGTTTATTTAAGGCCTGGGAGAAAACTTGCAGTCAGTGTAGCGTACACCTAATAACTTCTAATAAGTTTACCACACTGGAAATGTTCTTGCAGTTATTCAAAATACTAGATATAAATGCAAAATTACAACTTTTCTTCCACCTTCATTCTTAATGGCATTATTTGCCATATTCATTATTGGTTGTTTGGAGAACTCATATTAATGAAAAGATCATATTAACAGTATGGGAGACATTGCTAGGAGAACATCAACAGAACCCTGAATGCACAGGTTCCAGGGATAAATCTTTGGATAAAAATTCCAGAGTTATTAAAACCAAACCTACAGTTTTAAGAGTTTCTAATCTTAAAAAAAAAACAACTGAGAACATAGAAGAAATTCAACAGAAAATAAAAAGTCTTCTTGCCTAATGACTTGGGCCTATGGAATGAACTGTTTTAGGAAACATATATTTCACAATAGGTATGCTAATAATTGTTTACTGAATAAATAATTTATTAGTTATTAGAGAATCTATTAACTACAATCAGGTGAGGGAAGGGGAGAGCGGTACTCTCAAATAATTCAAATTGGTCTTCGAAATTTATGAAGTTAATTGAAACATATTTTCATCTACATCAAAGGAATAAAAGTGAGACTTCCACTTTCAATCAGAGATGCAGAGAGCAGGAAAGAGTGTCACACCCACACCCTTAAAATAAGAAAAAAGCTACATAAGATGCAAATTATAACTTTTCTTGAAGCCATCAGTGAACTGATGCTATTGGGCAGACAGTTAGCTGGGTATATGGAGAGAAAGAGACTCCTGGAAGTAGAAACAAAATTTGAACATTTATTGACTTGGGGCGGAAGCCATCCAAAGCTGTCCAAGTCAGTAAAACAATACGGATAGAATTTTTAATGAGTTACTAAAGATCAAGTGGGGGTTGGCCTGAGAAAGTGAAGCCCGTGAAGGCTGCAGAGATAAGGGGGTTTGCACCTGTTGCAGCTGATTCCCACAGGAGAAATTAGGAATCTCAGGGAAGATTAGGGAGTTCCACTGGTGCTGGCTGAAGGAGGAGAATAGTAACTACTGCTCAAGCTCGGCTCAAGTCCAATCTCTCCTTTCTCCCCTAAGAAACAAAAGTCTTCTTTCCAGTGGGGAAGAGCAGTAAAAGCTATAGTTTGAGGGTACTGGTGCAAACCCCTGCAGCTGGGAAAGGAAGCCAGAAGGAAAGTTCCATGCCTCAGGGAAAGCCAAGCAGGAGCTCCTATGGTGAAATCACATTTACCTGTGTAATCATCGCCTCAATAGGTTGGTTCTTAGTTTCCAGGCAACAAGCACAGTCTCTTCAGGAAGGGTAGAAGGCACACAAATGGAAAGTGACAATGGCCATTGCCAAATTTCTTATCATTAATTCTCAGTAATTTTGTTTTGGTAAGATCTCCAGAAGTATATATGTTGACATTAACCCTTTGCACTCAAATGTCGAGTGTGACTCGACACGGTCAGCAAAAATTATAGAGATTAAAATTACTCTTTGAATGTATCAATAATTTGAAATATAAAAATTCCAAATAAATAAGTTTGTATGAAAAGAAACTCCAGTTTTTTATTCTACTGACGCACTTTGTAAAATCTGGGGTATTTAAAAAATTAAATCCTGAGTAGAATAAAGGAATTGAGAAAAAAGCAAGCGAGTGCAAAGGGTTAAAACAGAAAGACTTGAAGCTCTGGCTCGACTAATGTAACCTTAACATTTGTATCCCCATATTATGCTGAAATTTAAAAAAAGGGAAAAAAATCCAGAAAGATTAGTATGCTCCCAGTGAATGAACATAAACATTTTTATTCTATTATAGTATGTATTACAGTGTATATTATTATATAATATGTCATATGCCTATTTCTCCATCTCATTTGTGAGTTCCCCAAGTGCAAAGATTTAAATGTTTTTATCCCCTATACTTAACAATTTTCAAAAGATATTTTTATTTTCCTACAATATAGATTTATTTTTTCATTTTAAAATAAAGAAAATCTTCAAGACATCTGAAACAATCACTCCCAATCTCATGATTTTAATGCAGCTATGTTTGCATGTTGTTTTCAGTTCTTATTTATAAAATTCATATTTTGTCTGATTGGCATTTTTGGAATTCACTTATTCACTTAAAATTAATTAATAAAGCACCTGCTATATGTCAGGCACTAAGCTAGATGCTGGGAATAAAATAGATGGGTCTGATGGTTAATTTTAGGTGTTAGCTTGACTGGATTAAGGGATACCTAGAGAGCTGGTAAAGCATTACTGCTGGGTGTGTCTATGAGGGTGTTTCCAGAGGAGATTGGTGTGTGAGTTGGATTGAGTAGAGAAGATCCACCCTCAGTGTGGGTGGGCAGCATCCAATCAGCTAGGGGTCTGGATAGAACAAAAAGACAAAAGGAAAGGCAAATTCTCTCTCTCTCTTCTCCTGGTGCTTGGGCACCCTTTCTTTCTTGCCCTTGGACATCAGAACTCCTGGTTCTCTGGCCTTTGAACTCCAGGACTTGCACCAGTACCCACGACCTCCACCACTTTGCCCTCGCTGGGTTCTCAGCCCTTTGGCCTTGGACTGAGAGTTATAGCATCAGTGCATCAGTTTCCCTGGTTCTGAGGCCTTTGGACTTGGACTGAAACACACTACTGATCATCCCGGGGTTCTTGCTTATGGATAGCTTATCTGGGACTCCTCAGCCTCTATACTCACTTGAGCCCATTCCCCTAATAAATACACTCTCATCTATTCATCCATCCATCTATCTACACATCCTATTGGTTCTGTCTCTGGTAGGTAAAAGTGCATCCAAGTCCTACCTTTCTGGAACTTATGACTAGTGGGAGAGACTGATAGTCATCAAATGATCATAAATAAGTGTAAAATTACCATTTTGATAAATGCTATGGATATAATTTGAAAATTTTTACCAGTGAAGAAATCAGACATACTGAAGAAATGCTGATTAAGCATAGATCTAAATGCTGAGCAGAAGTGAATTAAGTGGAAAAAAGTAGTATTTCAGGAGAAAGCAGCACCATTGTGCGAAAACGAATGGGGTACAAATAATGAGACTCCTATCTATATGTTTATTTTTCTTCATCACAGGAAGGCATCCTTCCAGTTTGCCTTTGCTTAATGCTTCTTTTCCAATTCTGATTTCTTTCTCAAAACTATCAGATTTCTTCAGCTGGTGCTTAGTTTCTCCTCTAAGTCCTTCTTTCACAATTTGCCTCTTTGTCCTTTTCTTCCACATTTTCAGAAATTTTCAAATGAAACTTCTTCATTACTAATTTGATCATTTAGCCATTGTCATATTTTAGCCTTATCCAATGTACATTTTAATTATACTCGTACATTATTTTACTTCCTTGAAAACTTTCCTTATCTTACTTTTCTCTCTATGGAATTTTTGCTTTTTTTCCTGCTATAATTTTTAATTCCTGTTTAATAAATGTTGTTGGATTAAGGATGAACACTTATTCTGGATTCTTGGATTCTTCCTTAGATCAGATAATTTGGCATATTTTTTTAATGTTTTTCTTTCACTACACATATCATATTTATAAATATGTTTATTATAATTTATAACATTTTATAATTTAATTTTATTTATATTCTTCTGCACCTGTCATTTTTCATTTTCACATTTCATTTTGCCTGATCATTAATAGTCAATAAGTGTTAAATATATAAATATTTAAGATGTTGCCTTTATTTTCTTTGTAGTCATTTGAAAAATAGCTTCATAATTTTCTCCTCTATAATTTTTATTGAGACAATATCCCAGTAGAGTTTATGGTGAAGCAAAATGGCACAGTAGGTATCTCCAGCTATCATCCCCTCACAGAAACATTGATTTAAAACTATCCACTATCCATGCATGAAATTACCTTCACAAGAGCTAATGAAACATGATCACTCTAGTGAGGCTCTGAAACCTCTTTGGACCACAAAAATGAGTAAAATCACAGTTGGTTGCTAAGGGGATCTATTCTCTGGACCATGATGCTCCTCCTCCCGAGCCATTACAGTAACCCATGTGAAAAATTTTCCCTGGGCTGGGTGTGGTGGCTCATGCCTCTAATCCTAGCACTCTGGGAGGCTGAGACAAGCAGATTGTTTGAGCTCAGGAGTTCGAGACCAGCCTGAGCAAGAGTGAGACCCTGTCTCTACTAAAAAAATAGAAAGAAATTAGCTGGACAACTAAAAATATATAGAAAAAATTAGCCTGGCATGGTGGTTCATGCCTGTAGTTCAAGCTACTAGGGAGGCTGAGGCAGAAGGATTGCTTGAGCCCAGGAGTTCGAGGTTGCTGTGAGTGAGGCTAATGCCATGGCACTCTAGCCTGGGCAACAGAGTGAGACTCTGTCTCAAAAAAAAATTCCCCTGGACTTACAATTTATATACTGGAATATGTTAGCTCCCCTACCATCCTGGGTCCCTCCATAGGAGACTCACTCCTGCATCAGCCCATAGGAATCACTGCAAGGACTAGTGAAGCTGAACCACTAAAGGCCAGCTAGGGACAAAGAGAGAGGGTGGGGCTAATGGCAGCCAGCATGTGGAACTTGGCAGTGGCTGTCCCTCCTTGCCAGAGGAGACATCACACCAAAGAGGCTGTGTATGGGTGTCATGCTGAAAGAAGAATGGTTCACAGATCCTCCAGAGTTGAGGGCCTCGCTGGCTCACCCACTTGGCTTAAGTGCACTCTGTGGATCTCCCACAGGCCCATCCAGGTTGGGCATTGCATTAGCAGTGGAGCCATCAGGAGACTTGTATCTAACCTGGTCTTAGGACACCCTCTAGTGCTCAAATGGAATGCAACAGAATGCTCAGAATTTCTAAACATGCCTAGTGAAATGGAATGTTCACAAAGAAACCTAGACTGTCCTAATTTATCAATATATAGCCAGAGATTCACATCTCCAAGGAATAAGCATAGTCTAGGAAAGATAGCTCCACCTAATGGACAAAACAATGCACCAATCAATGACTGATTCAAAAGACATGGACTTGAACAATCTGGTAGAAAAAGATTTCAAAATAGCTTTTTAAGGAAAACCCAGTGAATTTCAAGAAATCACAGAGAAACAATTTAGAAATTTATCAGAGAAATTTAACAAAGAAATTAAAATCATTAAAGAAATCAAACAGCAATCCTGGAGCTAAAAATTATGACAAACAAAATAAAAAATGCAATAGGAGACAACAACAGCAGAATCTATTAAGCAGAGGAAAAAAATCAGTGAGCTTGAAGACAGACTGTTTGAAAATATATAGTCAGAGGAGTAAACATTTTTTTTAAATGAGAAAATGAAGAAAATTTTTGGGATCTATAGGACACCATCAAAAGAGCAAATATATGTGCCATTGACATTAAAGAGAGACTAGGGAATGACAAAGAGATAGAAACCTTATTCAAAGAAATAATGACAAAAAACTTTCCAACCCTGAAGAAAGATATAAATATCCAGGCACAGAAAGGTCAAAGGTCACCAATTATATCAACCCAAATAAGACAACTGGAAGACACAACCGAACTCTTAAAAGTCAAAGACAAAAAGAGGATCCTGAAACTAGCAAGAGAAAGGAAGCAAATAACACATAAGAGAATTCCAATATGCCTGGCAGTAGACATCTCAGTGGAAACCCTACAGGCCAGGGAAGAGTGCCATGATACAGGAAAAGGGCTGAAGGGGGGGGGGGATGGAAAACCAAGAATAACGTACCCAGCAAGGCTATCCTTCAGAAATAAAAGAAAGATAAAGACATTCCCAGTCAAACAGAAAATGAGGGAATTTATTGCAAACAGACTTGCCTTACAAGAAATGCTAAAGGGAATTTTTTTTTTTTTTTTTTTTGAGACAGAGTCTCACTTTTGTTGCCCTGGCTAGAGTGAGTGCCATGGCATCAGTCTAGCTCACAGCAACCTCAATCTCCTGGGCTCAAGCGATCCTTCTGCCTCAGCCTCCCAAGTAGCTGGGACTACAGGCATGCACCACCATGCCCGGCTAATTTTTTGTATATATATTTTTAGTTGGTCAATTAATTTGTTTCTATTTTTAGTAGAGACGGGGTCTCGCTCAGGCTGGTTTCGAACTCCCAACCTCAAGTGATCCGCCCGCCTCGGCCTCCCAGAATGCTAGGATTACAGGCTTGAGCCACCGCGCCCAGCCTAAAGGGAATTTTTGTAACTGAAAGAAAAGGATATTAATGAATAACATGAATACATCTGAGGTATATAAAACACAGGTAAAAGTAAATATCCAAACAAATTCAGAATATTCTTACATGGTAATCGGGGAATGTAAACCACTTACATAGTTGGTGGGAAGATTAAAAGACAAAACAAATAAAAATAATAACAGCTACAATGATTTGTTAAAGGATAAACAACATAAAAACATATACACTGACAAAAAAGGACCAACGCAACTATTAAACAGCTAAGAGTTAATTGGAATCTCAGAGAGTGCTGCAGTGACACATGTGATGATTGGGAGTTCAGGAAGGCAGTGTGGAGGCACTGGGCCTCTGTAGCCCTATCTCCCCTACCAGGATGAGATCAGCCCAGAGATATGAATTCTTCCCATTGCAGGGAAAAGGTAAGCAGAAGATTCCCACCAGCCCCCATCATCTCCACAAACACCTACAGTTCTTACGACAAGAGAATCCCACAGTCCTCACAAACCCTGAGGCCAGTTTGGAGAGCTGCTGGGAATTCGCACAGCTGCATTGCTCTGCATTAGGAACACAGATGTGCATTTCCCACCCGCTGTGAGCCAAGCTGCTGCAGCATGGCACCATCTTGAGACCAGAGCTACGTCTGGAGGGCACGCTCCTCTGGGGATCAGTAGCCACTGCACCTCTCCAGCACTGTATTCATCTTCATTATGCCAAGCCCACATGTGTGGCTGAATACACCCTTAGCTGTGTGAAGATTAGGCCCAAAACTCTGGTCCTGCATGGCAGGGAAACAATCACTCACTGCTACAGTTCCAGATGGAGGGACAGTCTGCAAGTCCCACCCAGGGAAAACTTGCCCTTGAGTGGGCCAAACCACTGGAGTATGCCCTCCCCCAAGTGAGAGAGGCCCCTGAGCCTCTGAGCAACTGACATATTCCCAGGGCAATAGAGTGGCTATTGTTCCCACACTCATGACCTGAGAAACAGCCCTGCGGCACCTCTGTACCTCTGACACATGCCTCTGGCTTACCCAGTGGCTCTGTATCCCCAGTCAGGGCCTGAGAAACAATCCTAGGAACACCCCCAGGAAAGCCAAGCATCCAAAAGCCCACATCCCTAGCCTGAGAAACAGCCCCCACAGACTGCTCTCAGCAGCTATGCTCCTGAGCTGGCCAAGCAGCCTTGCACCTGTGTCCTAGACCTGAGAAACAGCCCCATGGGCTACCACCCATGGTAGGCATGGCCCCAGGCTGGCCAAGAAGCTGTGCACCCACGTCCCAGGCCCGAGAAACAGCCACATGGGCTGCCTTATTTGGGACCCCCTCTACTGAATAGCCCTATACTTGTTTCCCAGGCCTACAAAACAACCCTGTCAGCCACACCCTGCAGAAACACCCCAGGCCAGCCAAACAGGTATGCAGCTGTGGCATGGGCCTAAGAAATAGCACTGAGCCCATCCCTAGGAAACAGCCCCCCCAAGCCAGCGGAGCAGCTGTATACCTACTTCCTAGACCTGAGAAGTAGCCTTGTGGGCCACCCCCTGCACACATACCCCGAGACCAGCCTCACAGCGTCACACTCACATCTTGGGCCTGAGAAGCAGCCCTGTGGGCTGCCCCTGGCAGACAAGCTGCCAGACCAGCTAAGCAGCTGTACCCCTATTTCCTCAGTCACAGGAACAGCTCCATAGATGACCCTAGCAGCCATGCACCCAGGCCAGCTGAGAAACTGTCTGACTGAGGCCTGGGCCTGAGAAACACCCCTGTGGTCTGTCCCAAGCAAACACAACCCTAGGCCAACTGAGCAACTATGCAGCTATGTCCCAAGTCTGAGAAACAACCCCAAGAGTCACCCCAAGCAGACATGCCTCCAGACCAGCTGAGCAGCCATGCACCCACATACCAAGTCTGAGAAGCAGCCCTATAATTGGCACCTGACAGAAAGCATGGATGGGTGGAAAGAATGGGAGCAGAGTGAATGAAAGGACAGGCGAAAACACCTACCTGAAGCTGCTTATTTGCTGTGTGCAAAGGTGAGCTGAAATATTTGAATATTTGTTTTCATTCACTCTATTTCTTGTGATGCTTATAAAGATGTGAAACATCTTTTTGTGTACCAACACTAAACAAACAAAAAAGATGTAATAATATGATAGCTGATACATTATCTGGCGTAGGTTTTACTTCTCCCAGAGAATAGGCAGACAGAATGAAGTCAAATCTTTTAAACGAGTATTGCTCTCTCAAGTCAAAGTCAGTTTTTCTTAACCCATTTCCATAGGTCCAATGGAAACTCAGTGCAATGTGCAATATCTTTTCTGACAATCACAGCTTGGAAATATTTGAATATCTTCAGCAGTTTTTAATGGGAAATTGGAAGAAGATGCATTAGCATTGCTAGTCAAACACAATTTCAGATTATAAATTTAAAATTCTGTGAAATATATGATTTAACATGAATAACAGATATCATAATAGCATAAATCCTCCATCAGGCTAGATTTCAGGCCTGAGTAATATGGTCCAAATTGGTTTTTAAAAAAAAGACATCAAGCTTTTCTCCTTATAAGCTATTAATCTCTCTTGTCCATTTTTTTTTTTTTTAACCTCTACCCATACTCTAGTCACTGGGCTTATTAAAAGTTACAATTAATCTGAGCAAATGCTTTTTCTCTATTACACACTAATGACGCCTTTTGCTTTAAATTTGTATGGATCATATATTCTAATCTTGGCACAAATTCCTAACTTTACCCTAACAATGAGCACTCCCGTTCCTTTTTATTTACAAGTTGTTTTATTATAAATTCATAGGCTTATTCATTGTTCCATTATAAGTAAAGAATGTGGGAATTCTCAATGAAAAGAGCAGGAGCTACTCAAAATAATGTCTTATTGAATCAATATAAGGTTGGTTGGAAACACAGCAACAGAAGTGGTTTTCTTTCCGCCTTAAGTACATGTTTCACTGTCTGCTCCAGCAGAGAGAACAAAATATCCATTGTTATTTAAGGATTCCAAGTTTGCTTCATCTGTGACATTTTTTTCATTTTCTGGTGGCTTGGTATCTTTTCCTTCATATTTTTTCTTCATGGCAAAAATGAATATAACAAATAAAATAAGTGCTGGGAATCTTAAGATTATACTCATTCCAAAATATAATTTTCTGTGAAAAGAGAAATAAAGAGTAGATTATTATTTTAAATTGTGTGGAACTTAACAATGTTTCTCTATAGTATATAGACTTTAAAGGAAAAATAATTGAAATTATACACAGAAATAGCTAGAAGACAGCGATTCTAGTGATCCTTTTCATTGGGACATCAGAATATTTTTATTATTTTGAAAATATTATGAAGCCACAGAAACTAAACTCCAACTGTCTCTTGTCTTCCTTGTGCAGGGAGGAAAATGCACAACTTTAGCCCCTTAAGCCATCTTGTCCCACCTAAGAGGAAGAGGGAGAAACTGAGAAACATGGTTAAAGTTCACAGTCCAGAGGTACAGGCTCACTAAAAGATTGACACCTAATCATAGGACTATAGAATACTACCTCTCCTCCAGCACTCTGCACCACACTACTAAAAGCTTGTTTATAGCAGTTCCTTTTAGCTAATGCATCGTGTCTGGTTGTCAAGAAAAAGCTATAAGTCATACTAAAAGGCAGAAAACACAGTTTGAAGAGAATGATTAAGCCATAAAACCAGGTACAGATATTTCAGGAATGTTAAAATTATAAAATGGGAATTTAAAACAACTATGATTAATATGCTAAGGGCTACAATTGATAAAGTAGATAGCATACAAGAACAGTTGGGCATTGTAAGCATAATAAGATAAAAATTCTAAAAATCAAAGAGAAATGCTAGAGATCAAAAACTGTAACAGAAATGAAGAATGCCTTTGATGGGCTTATAGGTACATAGGACATAGCCAAGGGAAGAAAGAATCTCTAAGTTTCAGGATATCATGACAGAAGCCCTCAAAACTGAAAAGCAAAGAAAAATGCACTGAAAAACAAAACAAAATATCCCAAAACTTTGGGACAACTACACAAGTGTGTGTCATGGAAATACTAGAAAGGGAAGAAAGAGAGAAAGAAACAACAACCAAAAATATTTGAAAAATTATAACTGAAAATTTTCTTTAAATGAATGTCAGACACTAAACCACAGATTTAAGGAGCATAAATGCCAGAAAAATTACACTTAGGTGTGCTATTTTCAAACTACAGAATAACAAAGATAAAGAAAACATCCTAAAAGAAACAAGAAGGAACAATAAAATTTACCTATAAAAGAACAAAAGATTACATCAGACTTTTCTTCAGAAACCATGTAAGCAATAAGAGAGTAGAGTGAAATATTTAAAGTGTTGAGAGAAAAAAACACCAACCTAAAATTCCATACCCTGTGAAATTATCTTTCAAAGTGAAATAGAAATAAAGACATTCTCAGAGAAACAAAAATTGAGGGAATGTTTTGTCAATTGACCTGCCTTGAAAGAAATATTAAAAAGAAGTTCTTTAGAGAGAAAGAAAATGATATTGGTCAGAAACTTGAATATACATTAAAAAAAGGAAGAGCATCAGCAAAGAAATAAGTAAAGGAAAACTAAAAACCTTTTTTATTCTAAGTTTTGATCTAACAGATAACAGTTTGTTCAAAATAATAATGACAACAATGTGATTATATATAATACATATGCTTATACATATGTTTGTATATGCTTATGTATAAGTGAAATGAATGACAGCAATGATATAAGAGATAGGAAGGAAGAATTAGGGTTACTTTGCCATTATAAGGTACCCACACTATGTGTGAAGTGATATAGTGCAATTTGAAAGTGAACTTGGATTATTTGTAAGTGTATATTGCAAACTCTAGGGCAATCACTAAAATTTTTCTTAAAAAAAAGTACAACTAATAAGCCAAGAAAGGAGAGGAAATGTAATCATATAAAATACTCAAATAAAACCACAACAGGGAGAAAAAGAGTAGAAGACAAAAATAGGATCAAAGAACAACCATAAAAAATAGAAAATAGTAACAAATATGCTCAATATTAATCCAACTATATTAGTAGTCACTTCTAATGTCAATGATCAAAGAGTACCAATTAAAAGAACAAGATTAATAAAGGATTGAAAAAGATAGAATCAAACCGTATGTAGTCTATAAAAAACCTATATAAATGAAAAGTAATTGGATTAAGAAAGGTATACCATGCCAATACTAATCGAAAGTAGGAGTGGCTATATTAATTTCAAACAGATTAGACTTCAAAGCAAGGAAAGTTATCAGGGATTTAAAAGGGCCTTACATAATAATAAAGGAGTCCCTTCTCTTATTATTCTTTAAAAAGACATAACAATTCTTAACATGTAAGCACCTAATAATAGAGTGTCAAAATACATAAGGAAAAAATAATGGAACTTCTAAGAGAACTACACTTAAGTCCTCACTTAATATATATTTTTAAATGTTCTTTTTTTTTTTATTATTCAGGATATTAGGGAGGTACAAACATTTTGGTTACATGTAATGCATTTGACTCACCCAAGCCAGAGCTACAAGTGTGTCCCTCCCCCATACGGTGCATTCTGCTTCCATTAGTTGTGAGTTTACCACCCCCCACACCCCCCATCTGACTGGCACCCAATGAGTATCACTACCATGTGAACACCTTAGTTTGGTCAGTTAGTACCAATTTGAGGGTAAGTGTATGTGTTGCATGTTTTCCCATCTTTGTGATACTTCACTTTGAAGGAAGGGCTCAATCTCTATCCAGGATAATATAAGAGCTGCTAGAGCACCATTGTTTTTTGTAGTTGAATAGTATCCCATGGTATGCATACAGTACATTTTATTAATCCAGTCATGTATTAATGGGCACTTGGGTTGTTTCCACATCTTTGCAATTGTGAATTGTGCTGCTTAAACATTTGAGTGCAGATGTCTTTATTATAGAGTGTCTTTTTTGCCTTTGGATAGATGCCTAGTAGTGGGATTGCTGGATCAAATGGTATTTTTATTTTTAGTTCTTTGAGGTATCTCCAAATTACTTTCCACAGGAGTTGTACTAATTTGCAGTCCCATCAGCAGTGTAAGAGTGTTTCAATCTCTACACATTCACGTCAGCATTTTTTGTTTTGGGACTTTTTGATAAGGGCCATTCTCACTGGAGTTAGGTGATATCTCATTGTAGTTTTGATTTGCATTACTCTAATGATTAGAGATGTTGAGCACTTTTTTATATGTTTGCTAGCCACTATTCTGTCTTCTTTTGAAAAGTTTCGGTTAATGTCTTTTGCCCATTTATTGATGGGGTTGTTTGATTTTTTTCTTGTTGATTTTCTTAAGTTCTATATAGATTCTAGTTAGCCCTTTATCAGATGTGTAGAAAGAAAATATTTTCTCCCATTCTGTAGCTTGTCTATTTGCTCTACTGATAGTTTCCTTGACTGTGAAGAAGCTTTTTAATTTGATTAGGTCCCATTTGTTCGTTTGTTTATTTATTTATTGCTGGTGTGATTGCTTTGGATGTCTTCTTCATAAATTATTTGCATAGGCAGATGTCTAAAAGAGTCTTCCTGATATTTTCTTCCAGAATTCTTAAGGTTTCATGCCTTAGGTTTAAGTCTGTTATCCATGGTGAGCTGATTTTTGTGAGAGGTGAGAGGTAGGGATCTAGTTTCAATCTTCTGCATGTAGATATCCAGTTTTGCCATCACCACTTATTGAATAGAAATTCTTTTGCCCAATGTATATTTTTGTCTGCTTTGTCAAAGATTAGATGACAATATGAGGTTGGTTTTATATCTGGGATCTCCATCCTATTCCAAAGGTCTATGTCTCTGTTCTTATGTTAGTACAATGCCATTTTGGTTGCTATAGCCTTGTAGTAAAGTTTGAAGTCTGACAGACTGATGCCTGTCAATTTGTTCTTTTTGCTTAAGATTGCTTTGGCTATATGAGGTCTTCTCTGGTTCCAGACAAAGCATAGAAATATTTTTTCTAAATCTGTAAATATTGATGGTGGTATTTTGATAGGGATTGCATTAATTCTGTAGATCACTTTAGGTAGTATAGACATTTTAACACTATTGATTCTACCAATCCATGAGCATGGTAGGAATTTCCATCTGTTTATCCTTTCTGTAATTTCTTTTCTCAGTGTTTCGTAGTTCTCCCTATATATGTCTCTTCCCACCTTTGTTAGATATATTCCTAAGTATTTAATTTTCCTTGATGCTATTGGGAAAGGTGTTGCATCTTTGATTTGATTTTTAGTGTGTCTGTTATTGGCGTACATAAATGTCACTGATTTGTGTGCATTAATTTTGTATCCTGAGACTTTACTGAATTCATTTATCAATTCCAGGGGGCTCTTGGTTGAATCCTTGGGATTTTCTCAATATAATAGCATATCATCAGCAAAGAGTGAGAGTTTGACCTCTTTTGCTCCCATTCAGACACCCTTAATTCCCCTCTCTTATCTGATTGCTCTGGCAAGGACTTCCAGCACTATGTTGAATAGAGATGGGAATAGTGGGCAACCTTGACTGGTTCCTGTTCTAAGTAGGAATGCTTTCAATTTTTTCCCATGCAATATGATATTGGCTGTGGTTTTTATTATATGTGGCCTTCATAATTTTAAGGAATGTCCCATTATACCTATTTTGTTAAATGTTTTTATAATACAAGTGTGCTGGATTTTGTCAAATGCTTATTCTGTGTGTATTGAGAGAATCATATGGTCTTTGTTCTTGTTTTTATTTATATGGTGAATTGCATTTATAGATTTGAGTATGGTGAACCAACCTTGCATTTCTGGGATAAAGCCCACCTGGTCATGATGAATTATTTTTTTGATGTGCTGTTGGATTTGGATTGCTACAATTTTGTTGAGGATTTTTGCATCTATATTTATGAGGGATATTAGTCTGTAGTTTTGTTTTGTTTTGTTTTTTTCCTGGCTTTGGTAGCAAGGTGATATTGGCTTTGTAAAATGAGTTGGGGAGGATACTATCCTTCTCAATGTTTTGGAATAATTTCTGCAGTACACATATGCATTCTTTTTGTAGGTTTGGTAAAATTCAGGTGTGAACCCATCTGGTTTGGTTTTTTTTGGAAGATTTTTTTATTGCTGCTCCAATTTCTACACTCAGTATTCTTCTGTTCAGGAATTCTATTTCTTCCTGATTGAGCTTAGGGAGGCTGTGTGTTTCCAAGAATTTGTCCATTTTCTCTCCATTTTGTAGTTTTGGAGCTACATTCTAGTATTTTATAAAAATACTAGATTTTTATAGTATTCAAAGATAATGCTTTGTCTATAGTGACCTCTCCTTTTTAATTTATGATTGAGTTCATTAAAGTCCTTTCCTTTCTAGTTCTCATCAATCTAGCAAGAGGGCTATTAATTTTGTTCATCTTTTACAAACCCAACTTTTGCTTTTATTGATCTTCTGCATAGTTCCTTTGTTCTCAATTTCATTTAGTTCTTCTCTGATCTTAGTTATTTCTTTTCTTCTGCTAGGATTAGAATTAGTTGCTCTTCCTTTTCCAGTTCCTTGAGATAGTTTATTAGTTTGTTGATTGGTGAGTTTTCTGTCTTTTGGATGTGAGCATTTAATGCTATTAGTTTTCCTCTCAGGAAAGCTTTTGTTGTATCCCACAGACTTTTATAACTTGTGTCCCTGTTATTGTTTGGTACAAAGATTCTTTTGATTTCCATCTGGATCTCCTCTTTGACCCACTAGCTGTTCAGCAATAGATTGTTTAATTTCCGTGATTTTGTAAAGTGGTGAGTGTTTCTGTTGGAATTGATCTCTAATTTTATACCACTATGGTCTGAGAAGATACATGGCATAATTTCTATTTTTTTAAATTTGTTGAGGTCTTATTTGTGCCTAGGCTGTAATTGATTTTGGAGAAAGTTCCATGAGCTGATAAGAAGAATGTATATTCGGTTTTATTTGGGTGCAATGTTCTGTAGATAGTCTGCCACACCCATTTGTTCTAGAGCTCTGTTTAAGTCCATTGTTTCTATGCTTATTTTCTGTTTAGAGGATCTGTCCAATTCAGTCAGTGGGGTGTTGAAATCCCCAGCTACTATGGCATTACTGTTTATCATGCTATTTAGATCAAAGAAGGTTTGCTTTATGTATCTGGGTGCTGCTGTGCTGGGTGCATAGATATTAAGAATTGTAGGCCGGGCGCTGTGGCTCACGCCTGTAATCCTAGCTCTTGGGAGGCCGAGGCGGGCGGATTGCTCAAGGTCAGGAGTTCAAAACCAGCCTGAGCAAGAGCTGGTTTTGAACTACTATAAATAGAAAGAAATTAATTGGCCAACTGATATATATATAAAAAATTAGCTGGGCATGGTGGCGCATGCCTGTAGTCCCAGCTACTCGGGAGGCTGAGGCAGAAGGATCACTCAAGCCCAGGAGTTTGAGGTTGCTGTGAGCTAGGCTGACGCCACGGCACTCACTCTAGCCTGGACAACAAAGTGAGACTCTGTCTCAAAAAAAAAAAAAAAAAAAAAAAAAAAAAGAATTGTTAAGTCTTCTTTTTAGAGTTTTCCTTTCACCATTATATAGTGATCATCTTTGTCATTTTATTACCGTTTTAAAGTTCATGTTGTCTGAAATAAGAATCACTACTCCACTCTCTTTTGGCTTCCATTAGCCTGGAAGTTTGCTTTCCAACCTTTGACCTTGAGTCTGAAAGCATCTTTGTGGGCTAGGTGCATTTCCTGGAGACAGCAGATACTTGACTTATAATTTTTTATCCATTCAGCCAGTCTGTCTCTTCAGAGGACAATTCAAGCCATTCACAGTTATTGAGAGAATTGATATTTGGGGTATATTTTGGTTCATATTATTCAGTAAATTCTTATTGTTTTGTGTTACTTCTAGAGCCATTGTGGATCCAGGTTCTGGACTTTTGATTTTACTTTGGTGAGTGTATATTACACTCTTCAGTGTAATAGTGCATGTCTGAGTACTTCCTGTAGTGCAGGTCTGGTCTTCCCAAATTCTATTAGTGATTGTCTAGGACAGTCTTTATTTCTCCCTCAAAGGTAAAGTTTAGTTTTGCTGGGTAAAGAATTCTAGTTTGGCCATTATTCTGTTTTAGAAGATTGAGGATGGGTCCCCAATCCCTTCTAGCTTGTAGGGTTTCAGTTGAGAATTCTGAAGTTCGTCTGATAGGTTTTTCCATTTCAGATTATCTGCTATTTTCATTTTACAGCTTGAAGGATTGCCTCTTTCATGTTTACTTTAGTCAGTCTAATAATTATGTGACGTGCTGATTGCCTTTTCATGTTGAGTCTCTCAGGAGTTCTGTGTGCTTCTTGTATCTGGATATCTATATTTCTGGCCAGGCCTGGCATATTTTTCTGCAGTATTCTAAGAAATAGATTTTTCAGCCCTTGTGTATTTTCTTCTCTCTTTGGGATACCTATAATTCTTATATTTAGTTTCTTTACATAATCCCACATTTCTAATATGTTTTGTTCTTGTTTCTCGTTTCTGTGTTTTTTTTTTTCCTTTATCTGATTTGTTTAGCATATAGGCATTATCTTTAAGCTCTGAGATTCTTTCTTTTGCATGATCCATTCTATTCTTAAGGCTTTCCACTGTGCTTCGAAGTTCCTTGAAATCCTCTTTCATTTCCAGAATTTGTGTTTGGTTCTTTTGTAATATTTTGATTTCTTTAGAGAATTTTTCATTCATTTCCTGTATTGTTCCTATGGCTTCTTTGTGTTGGGTTTCTATTTTCTCTTCAATTCCATTGAGTTTTCTTACAATCCATATTCAGAATTCTTCCTCCATCATTTTAATCATTTTATTTAAATTAGCATCTGTTTTTTCAGGGTCTAATGATTTCTTTTAGTGGTGACTTTCTCTCTGATCTTTCATGTTTCCTGTGTTCTTTCACTGGTTCTTTCTCATCAGGCTACTTGGTCAAGAACTGGTAGTACTAGTACTGGGTTGTGCTCCTAACTTCAAGCCCTAAGGGACGTTCCCTGATAGTGGTAGGAAGAGGCACACTGGCCTTATATTGACTTACAGGTATTTTAACAAGTTGGGTTACCTCTGACCTGCTATCTTCACCTCTTACCAATGGAGATTAGTGAATTTGGTCCCTCAGCTTAAGTTCCCAGGTGGTGGATTGCACTTGCATGTATGACTCTGCTGCCCTCTAATAGCTTGAGATTGAGGAGAGCACTGTGCTAAGATATGGGGTTACCTCCTCTGTCATTGGTTGTAGATTGCATGGAGGAACCAGTTATTGAGATAGTCTGATGCCTCTATGTTAGTCTCTGGTCTCCCGGATGTGCAATACAAATGCCCCGATCTTTAGGAAGAGTCTTGCCAGTCCCAAGGGTTACTTGGACTGTATTTCCCCTTAAAATAAGGGCAAGACAGATCTCAGCTGATGCCTGCAGGCGTGTGTGTGTGTGTGTATGTGTGTGCGTGCTTCAGTGTTGCTTGACCTGCAGCTAGGGGGAGCCACTAATATGTTATTCAGGGCTCTTTCATCATGCTTGGGAGGCTGCTCCTGCTGGGAGGGGTCAATTGGTGAAATTGTTAAGGTCTCTGACCAGGATTTTTCTTTCCATCTACAGACCCCACTTTTGCAGCCACCTGGATGTGGAGAGCAAGCCCTAGTGTTATGTTCTTATTAGATGGCCTAAGCTGGTCCTGTGAGATGAATCAATGGGCTGTCAATTATAGTACATTATGCAGGTCTCAGAGATTCACACCAGTTGCACAGGGAAAGTAGCTTTTCTCACTTCTCCCCACCTTCAAGGCAGAGCCTGCCATGTCCAGAGCAAAAGTCACTGGGCTAGAGGAGGGATGTAGCCAGACCACCAAGCGCACCAGTATCTGGACATCCCACTGATGGGTGCATCCCACTGCTGGGGAACTAGAGTTGGGGGTAAGCACTCAAGTTTGCCCACTGACACAGGCCCTGCTAGCCAAATCAAAAGGTTGCAGATGTCCTGCAGATTCACGCCAGCTGCACAGAGCAAATGGCTTATCTTGCTTCTCCCACCTCCAAGGGCAGAGTCACCGCACCTGGCACAAGAGTCCCCAAACTGGTGGAGGGGTGCTGCCCAAAACCATAGTACATGGCAGCATCCAGGTTATGAATCCCCAAAATGGTGGCTTCCCACCTGCTGAGAGTTAGCACAGGGGGTGACTGCTCAAGGGTTGGCAGATGCCAGTTCAGCTGGCTGGATCAACAGGACACCCGCTGTCTCTTGTGTGTCACAGTCCTACAATCTCACACCTGTCCTACAAAAATTCTTGCTCTTTCTGCCCTGCCCTGAGCCGGCTCAATCTTCAGCAGTTTCCAGGGGCAGAGCCCCCTTTTCAGTGTTCACCACCTTTGTTCTGGCCCCGCTAACCGCCAGAGTCCAGGTGCCTGTCTCCAAATCCCTCCTCTCCCAGTAGGGGGACGTGATCACTCAGACCAGTCCCTCCCCCACCCAGTGGAGTCCTAGCATAGAGCACCAGAGAGTTCAAGATGTTTCCCGCTATTGTCCCCTCTCCACACAGCCTGCTGTCTGGTGCCACAACTCTGCCACTGACTTCCAGCATGTCCCTGTCTGAGTGGGTGTGGAGGTCAGTGGGGGAGCTGAGTGTCCTCCTGTGGGTCATATCCCACTGCGCTCATTGGCAGGGGGGCGGGGGCCATCCCATGTTCTATTCTCTACTGTTTATCTCACCTTCTCCAGACTTTGTGATTGTATCTCCCATGTGACTTTTCCCTACCCTGCATTGCATGTCCCAAATAGTGAAAACTTTATGAAAGAAAGGATGATGAGCTAAGCCTGAAGCATGTCTTGGAAGTCAGAAGCCTAACACCTGTCTTAATTGACTAGAATCAAGGAATTGACAGGGCTGCATTCCTTTCTGGAAGCTCTAGGAAAAGAGTCTGTTTCCTTGCCTTCTCCCATTTCTTAAGGCCACCTACATCCCATGGCTCCTGGCCACTTTCTGTCATCTTCCAGGCCAGGGTCACTAGGCTGAGTCCTTCTCATGTCACATCACTCTGACTCCTCTTTTGCCTCCCTATTCCATTTTTTAGGATCCTTGTGGTTACACTGGGCCCAACCAAATAATATTCCTATCTTAAGGCCAGCTGATTAGCAACTTTATTCCATCTGCAGCCTTATCATAATGCATTTACAGGTCCCAGGGATTAAGACATAGACATGTTTAGGGAGCTGTTTTTCTGCATATTGCAGACATCAATCCACAGATTTCAGAAGCTCACTGATTTTTAAGAAGGATACATCAAAAGAAATCCATACTTAGACACTTCATAGTGAAACTGCTGAATTCCAAACAGAAAGGGAAGATATTTAAAAAATCTAGACAGACAGAGAAGACAGATTATTTTAAAGGAACAAGAGAAACAGGTAACAGCTAACTCAATACAGCAAAACAGAAATTAGAAGACAATAGAATATCTTCAATGTGCCAAGAGAAAGCAATTGTCAATTTAGAATTCTCTACCTTGTAAATATGTCTTTTAAGAATAAGATTGAAATAAAGATATTTACAGAAAAATTAAAATTGACAATTTGCAACTAAAAGACCGCACTAAAATACATTTTAAAAATCTACTTTAATCAGAAGCAAAGTAACACTAGATGAAATCCAAGATGCAAGAATGAATAAAGATCAAAGAAGTGGTAAATATGTGGGGAAATAAGATTCTTTAAACCTTAATAATAATGTCCTGTAGGGTTGGGCATAACTTAAAGTACATAAGAATAACATATGTGTTTGTGTGTGTGAGTGAATGTGTATCACAGTGTCATACAGGTCTTCTTGGTGGTATAGCAAAAGTTTAGATATCATAATATTTGTTGAACAAGAGGAATTGGTTAGTAAGTTAATTTAACATTAGAAAATTTAAACATTTGGCTGGGTGCAGTGGCTCACACCTGTAATCCTAGCACTCTGGGAAGCCGAGGCAGGAGGATCATTTGAGTTTAGGAGTTTGAGACTAGCCTGAGCAAGAGCAAGACCCTGCTTCTACTAAAAAAAAAAGAAAGAAATTAGCTGGACAACTAAAAATATATATAAAAAATTAGCCGGGCATGGTGGTGTATGCCTGTAGTCCCAGCTACTGGGGAGGCTGAGGCAGAAGGATTGCTTGAGCCCAGGAGTTTGAGGTTGCTGTGAGCTAGGCTGATGCCATGGCACTCCAGCCTGGGCAACAAAGTGACACTCTGTCTCAAAAATAAATAAATAAATAACATTTAAAAATTCCATTTTAGTTTTGCTTAAACTTTCACCAAAGGAAAAGGAACTAGTATGGTTAAAAATGGTTTTAAGGTTCTATTCTTATCGAAATCAATATAAAGCCTTGCGAAATGTCTTATGTAAGTACTGGGACTTGGTGGCAATTGTTTTGAAGAAATTTTAAGAAGCACATCTCACCACGTGTCCTGGACATGAATGACGATTCAAATTAAAACTGGACCATTTCTTAAAGTCAGTAAGTTAAATTTATTAAGTTTCTGATTGGTTTTTCTTTCCATGCTTTTAGAAAATATCTCCCCAGTGGGAGATTTGAATTTTAAGAAAACTTTATGGAAATGTCTAGGAGGTAGTAAATGCTGCTACAGTAAGAAAATTATAGAAGAAGCTGGATCACTATTTATTGGGGATGTTAGTGAATTTACACATCAAATAGAAGAAAGTATTTTTAGCAAATTTGATCCAGGGAATTTTCTCCAGAGATCCATCTTGAACTAAAAAACTTACCCCACGTTCACATAAATGATAGCATGCTCCATGGACACTAGTCATGCTTTTATTTCACATAACAATATATTTTGTAGAGAGTTTCCATGTCAGTACATAAACAGGTTTTTCCTTCCCTTTTTAAGATCTCAGAATATTAATTTGTCTGCATGTACCATTATTTATTTAATTGGTCCCCTACTGAGAGACATTTAGGTTGTTTCCAATATTTTATCATTATAAACAGTGCTGTAATACGTGTGTATAACCTTATGTGTGTGTCATTTTATATACTTGAAAGCATAGCTATCAGTAGCTATAAATTCCTACAAGTACTGCTGCTGGCTCAGAGTTACATACTTTTGGCAACACAGTACATGATCAACATTTTTGATCGCTGATAATCTGGGTGAGTTTTAATTATAATCCTGTTATTATTAAAGAATTTGAGCACCTTTTTGTATCTTTCATAGGCACTAGTGATTCTTTTTCATTGGAAAATGTTTGCTGATTTATTTTTTTAATAGATCTTATTTTTTTAAGAGCAATTTTAGCTTTACAGAAAAACTGTGCAAAGTATGGAAGATTCCCATATACTCCTTGCCCCACCCATGCAGTTTCTCCTATTATTAATATCTTGCATAAGTGTGGTACATTTGTTATTAATACAATTGATGGACTAATATTAATATATTATTAAGTCCATATTCTACATGAGAGTTCACTTTTTATGTTGTACCGTCCTATAGATTTCACAAATGCATAATGTCATGCATCCACTATTATAATATCATACAGAATAGTTCCACTGTGCTAAAAATGCCTTGTGGTCCACCTATCCATCCTTCCCTCTTCCCCACTGAGCCCTTGGAAACCATTGATCTTTTTCTTTTCTTTATAGTTTTGCCTTTTCCAGAAGATTGTAGTTGGAATCAGACAATCTGAAGCTTTTTTAGACTGCTTTCTTTCACTTTGCAATACACATTTGAGTTTCCTTCTTGTCTTCTTGTAGGTTGATAGTTCTTTTTGTCGCTGAATAATATTCCATTGTATGAGTGTGCCCTAGTTTGCTTATCCTTTCACCTATCGAAGAACATTTTGGTTGCTTCCAGTGTTTCACATTCGAGTACAGCTTTATGGGTGGACATGTTTCCAACTAATTTAGGTAAATACCTAGAAGCACGATTAGTTAATCAAGTGATAAACCTTTGTTTCGCTTTGTAAGAAACTTCCAGATTGTTTTCCAACATGGCTGTACCATTTTACATTCCCGCCAATGAAATGAGAATTCCTGCTGTTTCATGTCCTTGTCAGGTTATAGAAGCACTTTTTTTCCATTTTATTTCCTCATTGACTCATGACCAGGGCCCAAGATGATCATTTTATGTCTTCCTAGAGAAGCCAGAGGCAATTGAATATGTGTGTGTGTGTGTGTTTTAGTATGAGGAGATTTTTGGAAACAAAACAGATCTGAGTACAAATCCTAGCTATTTTTCTTTTAGCTGTATGATTTTTATTTATTACCCTTGAACCTTAGTTTCTTCAAAATTAAAGGAAAAGAAGAAAATATCCATGTCCTATAATTTCTGGGTATTAAAATGACATAACCAGATTTCCAGATATAATACTGAATAGAAAATAAAAATTCATTAAATGGTGGCTGTCATTATTAATGTTACTATTACGTTGAAAATTATATCTGTTAGAAATTAATATAGTCAAAGGGGAAAATCAATTAATAAAACATATTTATGACAACTTACCCAAATAATGTCGAGTTATATATCCTACAAGACCCTCGTTTCCCACAGCTGTTCACGGACCACTTCATACATGTTCTATCAACCAGAACCCCAAAATATATTGGAGCTAGAATTCCTCCTACAACATGAGATTAGAAGATGTCAATCCAAGGAACATTTTTTCCTTAGAAAAATATAACTAGGTGGCATTTCATATGGATACATTTTGGATTAAGCAAAAGTTAATGATTTTGGAGAACTCTTCTGTTTGGCCTAAATCTACTCCCAAATCAAGATTATTAGGAACCTCAAAGACTTAAATTATATGGTAATATTATAGACATTTTTTATCTACTCTCCAAACACACATGGTGAAGAAAGAACATTATGTGCCTATACACTCTGTTCTACTTATAATTAACAATTAACATTAGCTTGACTGGTAAAAAGGAGAACATTGTTAGTAAAACATAGAAGTTATGTTGGTTCATATGTAATTTTTCTTAGGCAAGAGGAGCTCAAATAGTGAAAGTAGAATTATAACTTTATGGGGAAAGGAAAAAAGCTCTCAGCTCAACTGCTGTAAAGGCAGGAGTTTTTCCAAAACTATTTTAAGTGAGTGCTTATACCAGGACTCCCTTCCCAGAGAAGGGTAGGCCCATCTTCAGAGAGGGCTCAGCTCTTGGCAGGTTGTATTTCCTTCTGGGTTCAGAGGCCTACTTCCCCTTCTTTGTGTCATCAGAGCCCACAACCCAGAATTTTCTTTCCATTGATTTTGTACATTTTGAATACCTCCTGAAATCGCCTAGGTTGCCCAAGTTGGGGTTTTGGGTGCTAAATTTTGTTTCTATTAGTATTCTGATCACATTGATGCATATGTTTTCAGTGGTCTGTCCCTAAGCCAATTTTTATTTGTAGCAATTTTTATTTTGCAGAATGCTAGGCTTTTCAGAGACATATATATTGTTTATAGTACAAGTGTCCATCTGCTCTTACTCCTATTTTAATAAACTAAGATTGACTTCTAGTTCTAAGCATAGGTAAGTTGATCAAAAATTTGAGGGGCATGCTAGTAGAGATCTATCCTTCACATGGTAGAACAAAAGTATTCATGATTTTACTTTGTGCTTTTTTGTATTTTGATGAATGATTTTCAGATTTTATTTTGCCATGTAAAAAATAATGGGGATTCATATATTACAGTTGTACCAATTCCATTTACTTTTAATCAGTCTCAATTTTCTGAGAGTGGGAAATTTTTAGAATGACAAGGGACTGGTGTCTAATGCCAATGTATCTGAGGAAAACTGGTACTGAGGAAATGGGTGAGAAATTTGCAGTTTTCAAAAAACATCACAGCTACCCTTGAAAAATAAAAATATATGCCAAAAATTTATTTTCTTCACGTAATGCCACTATTTGAACACAATGAATTAAATCTGTAAGTAACAAACTTGGTCTTAATTACCAGAATTTTAAAATTCTAATAACCTATATAAATAAACCTAAATAAATTTCAGTTTAATATACTATATAAGCCTTCCACAATTTACACATATATTGTATTCAAGATAATCATTATGAATTGGAATTTTGATGCTCAGTATGTAGTTTTTCCATAGAAGCATTTAAGTTCCATTGTGCCTAATAGGATGCTCACAATTAGGATGGCAACATTTATTTTTTATATTTTATGTTGCTAAAAGAATTTCATTCATTCTCATAGTCTCATTTCAACTCTCAGAAGGAGTACTAACTACCCAGATTCTATTTTTAGCTTCTGAAGCCTAGGTTCTAGGAGTGAGGTGTCTTCATTGAATATGGAGGTAGGAATCTGTCAGGATGTGCAGAGGCTGGAAGATTAGAGATACACAAAAGAAAATGCCGGGAAGAGAGCTGGTGGGATCCTGCAGCACCTCATTTTCTTCTCTCTCTTATTCCTTTCATAGTTCTTTTTTGCCTTTGAGGATCGGTGACCTTCACCCCAAATATACTTCTTGGACAACCTCTCCATTGTAATTTGTCCATAGAATTATACCTCCTCTCTTTGCTTGCAAGAGTCCCAGGGATTGACCTCTCCCACTTCCCTTCCCTTCTGCTGTCTGTGGTTGCCTCTGGGCCATCTCTAGGTCAATGATGCCTTTTTCCTATTTCCCATGAATAAGCATAGAATGTTTATAGTTCTTACAAGGGGGTTAGGTTAGAAGTTGTTTCACAATGACAGGCATCTGTACGATAAAAATGGCAAATGGCAACAAGGGAGAAAGAGTAATTTCCTAAATTCTTTACTCATCACCTTTGAATATTTAGAAATAGTCCTTTAGCCTCTGGAGTCTACAGTCCTACTATTTGCCAACATAAATCACAATTTCCTGAGCTTGCTTTTATTTAGAACACTCTCTTAATCCAAGATGCCCAGTTCTAGAGTCTGAGTTCTCATTCTCTTCTGCTTTTATAACTACTGATAAAGGTTATCTGCCCAGCCTTCCAGAACTAGGCAGTGGGAAGTGGCAGTTAATGTCAGCTTCTGTTATTTTGCCCCCTCAGCCTCCTTAAATAATGCCTCAGTTTAGATGAAAGGCCCTCCAGTCTGAGTGTGTGCAAGAAATAGTCCTATTTGTTGAAAGTGGAAAAACTTGGAGGACCACTTATCTTTCTGTTAGAAAGAGTATAATACAAATATGAGGATTCCTTGGTCTTAGATGGACTTTAACTAGAATTAACAATCAAACTCTCCTTCAGGTCACTCAGTTTTTGTTTGTCTCTTACCATTTTCATTTACCACAAAATAGAAGTTGATTCTTACTTATTCCTTTTTTAACTTTTCCTATAATTGAAAATTAGTTACATTTAAGCTTTGACAAGATTATTTATATCTTAAATTTATAATCTATGTATTTGCCATACCTAGTGTTCGTATTATCAGTGTATGGAAACCCAAGGCAAGTGATTTCAATTCAGGTTGCACATTCCTGAAATAAGATAAAGGCAAAGAAATATTAAACATTTTAAAAATATCAAACTGCATTCCTTATTAAAACATCTCTCAGTATTATTGGTCTTCATGATAGAATGAAAACCCTAAGATAAATGGTTCACATTATATGAAGTTGTATCTTTAATTGTTTTAAAAATGCAAACATTTTAATGACCAGTAGAGGGCACAACCCTACACTTGAGGGCAATGAGGCTGTGCCTGCTATTCAAGGAGGTGGTTTCTTCCATAAAGAGATTGTCAGGAGGAAATTACAGGAAGGAGAAGTTAACTTATCTACTGAGTACTCTTTCTGTCTCTCTGTCTCTCTCTTTCTATGTTTCTCTCTGTTTCCTCTCTGTGTCTCTGTCTCTCTCTCTGTCTCTCTCTATTTCTCTCTCTGTCTCTCTCTGTCTCTGTCTCTCTCTCCGTCTCTCTCTCTGTCTCTCTCTCTGTCTCTCTCTATCTCTCTCTCTGTCTCTCTCTCTCTGTCTCTCTCTGTCTCTCTCTCTCTGTCTCTCTCTATCTCTCTCTGTCTCTCTCTCTGTCTTTCTCTGTTTCTCTCTCTGTCTCTCTCTGTCTCTGTCTCTCTCTGTCTCTCTCTCTATCTCTCTCTGTCTCTCTCTGTCTCTCTCTATCTCTCTCTCTGCCTCTCTCTGTCTCTCTGTCTCTCTCTAATACCTGATTTCTCAAGGGAGATTTTGGAAAGGGAGAGATTGGAATTCATTTCTGGTTGAATTCTCTGACAAGTGCCTGATGTACCATTTTTCAGATTTTTTCAAAGGGTGTACTTGGTTTACATACTAGACACACAAGAGGCAAACTGACATTTGTTAGCAACTTGTATTTTCACCCAGGGAGAGGGTTAGCATACAGGAGAATCGGGAGGACTTGCAGACAGGGATAATAGTTCCCTAAAAGCGGGCTTGAAATCTTCACCAATACAGTGGCAATGATAGATGTGTGTGATATAGTGACATACACACACAATAACAATCACACACGCTCACTCCTACATGCACATCCACATACACTCGCACTGCCCAGTACATGCTTATACTCATGCACACACCCACACACCACTGTCATGCAAGACATTTAGCACTGCAGCGTGACTCCTCCTTCACATGCCATATTGAGCAGTTTTGTATTTTGATGGATCTCTACCGGGAAGAATGCATCACAGAAAGCACCTCCCAGATGCTAACTATGTTATTTTCATTTAATTATTCAAGAAAATTTTCTTAACACAACAGATCCCGTGTAAATTGATCCTCTGTTGTTAGAACGAGAATTAGCCATCAGGACCTGCTGTTTCTTGAGCTGACGACCAGTTGGACCTAACAGTAAAACCCTGTTAATGGACAGCATAGATGGGGAATGCGTCCTGTTTGCAAAAGATTGACAAAAAGCTCTCATTTACTTCCTAGCTGATATAAATCATTGAAATGTAAATTTTTAAAAAGTGATAAAACACTGCTCTCATTTGGGCCATTTAGGATTAATGTTTTGTGAGTCATAAACTTATGTCATGTCTCACATCCCTGTCACCAGCAGAATGACAAGATTCTGAGATCATCTCTGGATGCCGAGGCTCTCACACCACATGGTTTAGTATATCCCTTAATCCTACTCTTTCCCCATCACTCACATCCGTCCATTGTGCTCCCAGGAACTCATGTCTGTTACCAGCAAAATCCTCACATCCTACATTCTTCACACTTCTTTCACTTTCTTGTTCTAAACAAAGCCTGGCTGTCTCCCAATGACTCTCCCTGCAACTCTTTCAAAGGAGGGCTGTTTTTTCCCCCACATGCCATGTATCACTGGGCCTGAAATGCAGGTGTCCTTCTTGATGGCTTTTACCACGTCCAGACCCATGTCTCTCCTCTGAAAGACCTCCAGCTCCCATGAAGAGGTGCATCACCCTAGCATACCCCTCTCCAACCTCTGTGTGGAAGGTCTCTATAGACTGGCACCCCTCCCCACATCATTCCTTGACGATTGTAGTTCTAGGCCCTCTTGTCATTTTTTTCCAAAACAATTTCTGCCATTTTTCCTAGGTTTTTTTTTTTTTTTTTTTTTTTTTTTGAGACAGAGTCTCACTTTGTTGCCCAGGCTAGAGTGAGTGCTGTGGCGTCAGCCTAGCTCACAGCAACCTCAGACTCCTGGGCTCAAGCAATCCTGCTGCCTCACCCTCCTGAGTAGCTGGGACTACAGGAATGCGCCACCATGCCCGGCTAATTTTTTCTATATATTTTTCAGTTGTCCAACTAATTTCTATTTTTAGTAGAGACGGTGTCTCACGCTTGTTCAGGCTGGTCTCGAACTCCTGACCTCAAGCAATTCTCCCGCCTTGTTGCTCAGGCTAGAGTGAGTGCTGTGGTCAGCATAGCTCACAGCAACCTCAGACTCCTGGGCTCAAGTGATCCTGCTGCCTCAGCCTCCCAAGTAGCTGGGACTACAGGCATGCACCATGCCTGGCTAATTTTTTCTATATATATTAGTTGGCCAATTAATTTCTATTTTATAATAGAGACGGGGTCTCACTCTTGCTCAGGCTGGTTTTGAACTCCTGACCTTGAGCAATCCGCCTGCCTCGGCCTCCCAGAGTGTTAGGATTACAGGCGTGAGCCACCGCGCCCAGCTTTCCTAGTTATTTTAATATCTGTGTAGACCACCCTCCCATTGCTCTGGTCTTCCAGTTTCTTGACCTCTTCTCTCCAAGGTCTTACCGCCTCCACCCCACAGACCAATCAGGACACACTTTCCTGATTCTCCATTGTGAGCACCCCTGTCCTCATAACCACCTTCTGACCATTAAATGTACTCCCACGAACACACCTGCACCTGAGGCTGCATCAAGTCTCAGCCCCACAGGGCTCTTCAGGTCTGTGACTCCCCTGACCTCTTCACAGGCCATCTCCAGTTTAACCCCTTCGCTTCCTTTCTCACTCTGACCTCTCAATGTAATCACTCTGCACCCACCCTTGACTGTTTTGTTCCTCTCATTCTTTATCGTACTAGACAAGCGAAAATCCTTTCATCCAACCCTCTGCCTTTTCTGCACCTATATCCAAAGATCTGCATTGCTGAAAGGAATCATTCGAACATGCCAACTGGGCTCACTTTACATTCATAAGCACAAATATTTGGTGGCCTCCAGCGCAATCCTACTATATTTTACTAGTCCATTTTCCCAGTAAGTACATTCCTCCAGTCTTCAAGATTACTAGTTCACATTTCCTCATCTTATCTCAAGCCTCTTTCTTTCCTTCTCCTCACTCTCAGCTGATCACCTTGCTTTCTATTTAACAAACAATAGCAATCAGAAAAGAATTCTAATGCTCTTGCACCACTAAAGCTACACAGTTACCTGCTTTTTACCCACATAGACCACCTTCCCTTCTACTACAGAGGAAGAAGCTCTGTGTACTTGTTTGGTGTACTCATTCACTTGTTCCCTTTCCTCTGAAATTGCTCCCCCTCTTTCCTGCATTATTAACCTCCTTCATCTCTACCTGATAATTCTTACCAGTATGCAAGCATGCTATTATATTCAGCATTGCACATAAACAGAACTCTTGATGTCACAACCCCGCTAGTTACTACATCTTTTCTCTGCTTCTTATAACAATACTTCTGAAAAGAGTTTTCCATACTGGCTGTTCGCACTTCCCCTTCTTGCATTTGCTCTTCATACTTTTCAAAACAGCCTTCCCTCTCTCCACCTTCTTCATGCTCTACTTTTATTAGGCTAATAGTGACGAACACGTAATGAAATCCAATGGTCACTTTCTAGTCCCTAACCTCTGTGAACTCTCGGTAGGCTCTGACACAACTGCTTACTCCCTTTTTCTTCATATAGTCTTCATTTGGCTCCTGGGACACCACCCTTTCCTAGTTTCTCTCATAACTCATGGGACGGCTCTCTCAGTGTCCTTCACTGATTTCTCCTTCTATCCTTGATCTCTGAAGTGAGAATGCCTGGGTGTTGGTCCCAGGATCTTGTTTCTATCTATGTATTCGGTGCCTACAAGATCTCATAGCACCATGGATTTAAATACCATATGTGTTTTTCTAACTCCAAAATTTATGTCTTGGGCTCTGATGTTTCTCCTGAATGTTGGATTGTATGTGTGGCACTGTCACTAGATATCTAATATATAGGCAACTCAGATTTATAGAGATAGAACAAATTCTTGCTTCTCTACTTCCTCCAACCTATTCTTCTTAATCTTTCCCATTTTGTTCAATAGTACCACTATCCTTGCAGAGCCCAGTCCAGAACCTTGAGATCTTTCTTAAATTCTCTTTCTCACATGCCACATTCAACCCATCAGCAAACCTTACTGGCTTTGCCTTAAAAAAAAAGAAAACAAATCAAAGACTGAGACTTAAATTACTTCCCACTTTACCATCACCATCCTCAATCAAGCCCATGTCTTGAACTGATCATAGTCTTCTATTTTCCCTGATTCCATTATTGTTCCCCAAAGCATTTTCCACACACAGCCAGAGTGATCTTCTAGTTAGGTGCGTCATTGTGCAGTTATAATGCTGAAATTCTTTGGAGCTTCTCAACACCTTTGGAATAAACTGCAAAGTCCTTCTCCTGACCAATGTGATCTGGGCCGTGCTCACTCTCTTGCTGTGCTTCTTACCTCTCTCTTCCTTATGCACTTTTCCTGACCTGGTACAGCCAGGTGTGCTCCACGCCAGGGCCTTAACCCTTGCACTGCCTTGTCTGGTTTGCTCCTCTCCATTCCCCTTTAACATTGCTTAAACTTTTACACTTCGTCTCTTCATTCGTTTCTCTTACCAAATGACTTCCAATGTAAGATGTCTAAACTGGTATCTCTTACCTATCCTCCCATGTTTTCTATTTTCTTACTCTAATTTAATTTTCCTTTTGGCGCTTAAAACTTACACTAGTTTACATATTTACTTGCTCATTTGTTTGTTGTTTCTTCTCCTACACACATCACCCATCTACTCCTCCATCCCCCACTCCCACTGGAAACTAATGAAGCTTTGTCACTTTTGTTTATAGTTGCATCTTCAGTGTGTAGAACTGTGTATGACACACGTAACAAATATATATAGAATGAGTGAATGTCATCACACTTGCTTAGTCCAGTTTTAACAATAGCCTTATGATGTAAGCATCAGAAAATCATGAATAGACTGAAGTTTATATTTTTACTCTCTTCAGCTTCACAAAAAAGTTTTATTTCAATGAAATCAAAGGTTGTGAGAGGTTAATAAATGTTTTTGACAAATGGTAATATTGATTTATCCCATTTTCTTAATAAGATAAAATTTAACTACATCAATGATGGAACAGAGTTTTTCAAAACCCTCTTGCATGAGTGACTTTAAATGAAGAAGCTAAAACCCGTTGAGATTTAAACCAGTGCGGAGTTTTGAGGTGATTTTTCTATAAGTTCATGAATCTGTAATTTAAATATAGAAGCCTTCTTCTTTTGAGTAGAAATATTTTATATTAAAGTGGAGCCATATCTGTGGGATAAATTAGTATAAATAACTTGACAAGATTTGGGGTCAGGGGAGAATTTAAATGACTGCAGACTCAGTTAACAGGTCTATATTCATTTTAACAAAAGTTATAAACACATTTTTCCCCCTTCCATGTCATGCTGTTGGCCGATGGTGAACTTATGATCGACTAGGTAGGTTTTTAAAGTATAATTAGGCGCTAACCCAGGTCACCATACTTACACATGGATACTTTTAAGATCTACACACAAGTCTTTACATGTTTTCAGTTTTGGGTGACTGACTGATTAACTTGGCCAATAGGGCTTATATTATCTGCTTTCTCCCTACCTTTCTAATCCTTTGTCCTGTGCAACTGTACCATTCCTCCCCCTCTCACCCGGGATGTTCCAATCAACTTGCTTCTTTTCTTTCTCGAACACACTAGCTCTTGCCTTCCTTGAGGCCTGAGCACCTAGACCCTCTCCCTAAAATCCCCTCATTTGCCTAGCTTTTTCTTTAGACCCTTAGATCCAATGTTACTTCTTTTGAGAGGTATTCTCTGGGTCTGAGTCCCCTCTTCTCTCACACCTCTCAGCCCCATACTTCCATCCCAAACTAAACTTTGCTTTTTTTTAGAGACAGAGTTTGCTCTGTCACCCAGGCTGGAGTGTAACAGTGTGATTGCAGCTCACTGTAGCCTCAAGCTCCTGGGCTCAAGCGATCCTCCTGCCTCAGCCTCCTGAGTGGCTGGGATTATAGGCATGTGCATCCATGTCTGGGCAATTTTTAGTATTATTATTTTGTAGAAATGGGGTCTTGCTTTCTGGCCTAGGCTGGTCTCAAACTCCTGGCCTCAAGTGATCCTCTCACCTAGGCTTTCTGCAGTGCTTGGACTATTTGCATGAGCCACTGTGGGCAGGTGTTTTTTTTTTATCCCCTTTATCAGCAGTCTTTTTCCTCTTTAGTACTAAGAACAACTTGCAATTTTGGGTTTAATTTTAAGTTCATTAGTCTCATGTCTGTTTTCCCTACCGTTTTCTAAGCTGTAGAAGCTGTATGACAACAGATATCTTATCAGTTTTATTCACCATGAAATATTCTTCATCAAGCATAGTATCTTGTCTAAATATCTGTCTAGTGAGTAAAGAAAGGAATGAATCCTTTTCATATATATTTTTTTTGTTTACTAGGATAGGATGGAAGACTAGATCAAAAGCCATGCTGTGAATGGATTAAAAGCTTTGGAATTCCATTATAGACTGAAGTTTACATCTATATCTGATTCTCAAATGTTTTCTTTCAGTGGAATCAATAGATAATTTACCCTGACAGGCCCAACAGAATGCAAGGCAACTCAAAATTAAAAGTTATTTTAAAGCATACAGAGATTATTTTATAATCGAGGCAATTGTCAATCAGTTTGTGTGTTAAGATCCTTGGTAAAAGGAGGAAGTATATCATCTAGATTTCATAATGGAAGAATCAGAGGCAAAATTATTATTAATAATTGTCATTATCATTATAATCCTACAAAAATGTATTCTTAGATAGTTAAAATATTAAAAAAATGTGAATCAGAGTTCCAAATATGTTATGGAAAAATATGTATACCATCAGGTGTGTTTATAATCTAACATATATGAAAATGTTTTAAAAGGTCATACTTACTTAACAGTCAGCAAGATGTATGTGGTACCTCCAAGTGCTGAGAAAAAAGAATTAAAGACTTGCACTGCCATATAAATGTAAAATTTCTTTTTACAAGCATTCTCTCTTGGGCATTCACCCAAATGGGCTGAGTAATTTCTGTTCTGGAAACCAGTTTCTTGTACACAACTACAATTATGAAACACCTAAAAAATAGTTTTTGAAATATTACAGAACACATTTACAAAACACAGCAAGGCTATAAATACATTCCATTATATTTAAACAAGTTTCATTCATTCAAACTAAAATATTTACAGCTTAAAAGAATTTTACAAATGTGCTTGCTTAATAGCTGAAAGGCAAAATAGTTTCCTGGATTCTTTTCTAGACAGGAAAAGGCCATTCACTACTAACATTTAATTCTTTCTCAATTTTAAAATTAGGAATGAATTGAAGAAATTAGTATCTGAAATTTCATATATAATTTTCTCATTAACATATGTTCTTTTTAATATTTCTCTTCCACCTGTTTTTACTTTCTGTAACACATTTATTATTCTCGTTGACAATGCCTATTAAATGAGAGGGACATGTCCTGGGGAAGGATTATTCAAAGAATTCAGAAAATACAGCTACTTGGGAGGAGCCAAAATCTGGAACTAAAGCCACTCTTGAGACTAGGTCAGAGTTCAGGGGAAATAAAGCCAGGCAGGGGAGCTGGAGTTCTATTTTAGCAGGTAAAAACAACATCCAGGAGCATAATGCCAGATAATCAAATAGATGATGTTATTACCAGTGAGGTTCAACACAACAGAATGCCTTCACTAATGAGTAGAGCACAGAAGGGGAAAACATAAGAACAAATGATTTTAGAAACTTAATCAAGTAGGAAATTTATGTAGGTAGGTAGCTTTAATAAATACTGTTCTGATTCTAGGATAAACTAAATTTTTTTTTATCTCAGCATATTATGGGGGTACAAATGTTGAGGTTACATATATTGCCCATGACCCCTCCCCCCTCAAGTCAGAGCTTCAAGTGTGACCATCCCCCAAATGTTGCACATCTCACTCATTATGTTTGCATATACCCCTTCCTACCACTCCCTTCCCACATGCCTGACACCCAATAAATGTTATTCCTATATGTCCACTTAGGTGTTGATCCATCAATACCAATTTGCTGGTGAGTACATGTGGTGCTTGGTTTTCCATTCTTGAGATACTTCACTCAGTAGAATGGGCTCCAGCTCCATCCAGGAAAATACAAGAGGTGCTATATCATCATTGTTTCTTGAAGATGAATAGTATGCCATGGTATACATATACCACATTTTATTAATCCACTCATGTATTGATGGGCACTTGGGCTGTGATTCTAGGATAAACTAAAATTTAAGGAAAGTTCACCTTGAACCTGTTAGTGCTAAAGACTAATTACTCAAAGAGGAATTGTAGAAGAGTTTGAATCCATACTTGTATGGTTCTACCAAGCTTAACTTTTTAGTTTTTTTTTTTTGTTTGTTTTACCTTTTTTTAAGTAGGCATAATTTGGAGGAATTCTTTATGGTGCAAACATATGGCCAATAAAACCAAACTTTGGCACAAAGAAAATTATTTTAAGAAGAGATGGTTTATTACTAAAGATTTAGTAAAAGAACTTTGCAATAGCCCCCAAATGGAATTGCCAGTATTAAGAAGGTGAAGTCTCCATGGCAGACAGAGCTCTCCTTCGGATTTTACTTTTATGCCTCTTTCAGACCTTCACTAGGGGGCAAAGTGGGACATAGATTAAATGGGCACATTCAATGAAAGGCACTATAACCATGAATGTGAGATACAGGCTTTTAAGTATGACCTTTGGGCCATACTTGTACTAGGTTATTAAAGTTGTGGCCTATCTTCAAAGAACGTAGGGTGTTTTATTCTTCAAAGTTCTCCATGCCTTTCCATAACACAATTTGTAGGACAATGGGCAAGGGAAAGATGGAAAATGAAAACCAAACATAGAAGGGTGTGGCAGACAACAATAATCATAGATGATTATATCACTTTTAATGTTGATAATAGGAAAGGTGCCTGAGAAGTAATTTTTGATTTATTTTTTTATGAAATGTTGAGTGGATTGGAGGTATGGGGCACACCACACCTGACCCCAACTATTGGGAATGATCCAGGAAATTGGGGAGAACCCATAGTCCACATGAAAAGAATTGTGGGATATGTTGGCAATAAATGAGCAGGATATTAAATTATCCTGGGTAGAAGTGCCTGCTTTGGGGAAATCAAAACTGGAAATCAAGAATTGGGCAGTCAAGTGATCATGATGCCCTGATTTATTTCTTAAAAAGTCAAAAGAGTAGTGAGCCCAGAGCTAAACTCATCAGGATACAAAATTGCATATAGATTGTTCTCCTAGTGAGGTAGGTAGTACTGACAAAGGACTAACTCAGGACCTTCTCCTAACTTACGAAGAGTAAATAATTCCAACTTAACAGAAATCATATGCTTCAGTCAAAAGGAGGTGCTTCTTAGAGAAACTAACTGCTTTCAAATTTGTCATATTCTTACAATCTCAAGGGGATAAAATAGGGGTAATCTCAAATTAGAATTCAAGTAACAGAAAAATCCTTAATTGTACCCTAAGCAGGATTTTGTAGGAAGCTTTGCTTATACAACATTACAGGCATCATAATGACACAGTACCGAAATCTTTTTCTTTTATCTTTTTACTGGAGACCTTAGTTACTGAAAGATTTGATAAATAACTGTTAAATCTAATCTGTGATTTTGATTAAAGAGAAGACAGAAAGTAAAAACTAATACTCACCATAGACTTTTTACTGCCTGTTGAAGACTTACATCCTGCTAGACAAGGCGATATGTAAGTTATTCCATTGTTCCCACAGACTGGTTCCCATTGACTTTTATCACAATTGCAGTCTGAGTTGCAATAAGAAAGTGGTACATCTATATGAGATGTCACTGAATTATTTCTGAAAATATATGACAGACACACATCAGAAAGACAAGATGAAGAAGAAGAGGATGAAGATGGGAAGTAAAGGAGGAGAAGGGAAGAGAAAAGGGGAAAAGAGAAGAGACATAAAAGAAAGGGTTTTCCTTTCATTAGATAGAGAAATTTGATTGGATCATACCAAAATGACAAAGTTTTTTTTTTTTTTAATGCTTATTCACTTTTCACCCTCTATCTTTACCAAGACATAACTTATAACCAGAAAAAAGTAAAACTTAAAAAGAAACCAAAGAAGTTAGGTCAGACTTAAATAAGAAGTATCCATAATTCTACCAAGAAATTTCACATTAGATAAATCACTTCATTTTTCTGAGACTCAGCTTCTCTTTGGTAATATAATGGCATTAGACTGAGGGTCCTCCCAGCTCACTGTAAATTCCTGTTAATCTATGAATCTTATTTAACTTGGTTGAATTTGAAAATCTGTATTTTAACTACATAAGAAAAGAATTTGATATGGTCAAAGCAGAACCTCTGGTGATTGAAAAATCAAGAATAATAGAATCAGCTGAAAATTGGCTAGAAAAGCTCTGTACATTTTAAAAATGAATCTACAGGCCGGGCGCTGTGGCTCACGCCTGTAATCCTAGCTCTTGGGAGGCCGAGGCGGGCGGATTGCTCAAGGTCAGGAGTTCGAAACCAGCCTGAGCAAGAGCGAGACCCCGTCTCTACTATAAATAGAAAGAAATTAATTGGCCAACTGATATATATTTAAAAAATTAGCCGGGCATGGTGGCGCATGCCTGTAGTCCCAGCTACTCGGGAGGCTGAGGCAGAAGGATCACTCAAGCCCAGGAGTTTGAGGTTGCTGTGAGCTAGGCTGACGCCACGGCACTCACTCTAGCCTGGACAACAAAGTGAGACTCTGTCTCAAAAAAAAAAAAAAAAAAAAAAAATGAATCTACAATATGCTTTATAATGATTTACTTTATAATATTGTTATAAATTATAACATATAATTTTATAAAATGGCTAAAATTATCAAATATGGTATTTGGGTAATTCATTTTCTACTTACAGATTTTTTAAATTATTCTTTTTGGTAAAATCTGATAATAATTGAAGGCTGATGAGTCTTTTTTGAATGAGCAAGTAATTTAAAAGAAGAAAAAAGAAATATATTTATAATTCAGAAACTACATTATTAATAATTTCATTAAAAAGCTTCTAACACCTTATTCTGCCTGAGGACATACTACTGGGAGTATTAGGAGTGGTTAAGCAGAATGGTTAATAAGTGCTATGGTCTGAATGTTTGTCCTCCCCAAAATTTGTAGGTTGAAGTCCAACCTCCAATGTGGTGATATTAAGAGAGGTGTTCAGGTCATGAGGCTGGAGCCTCATGGATGGGATTAATGACCTCTTGCCCCTTTCACCATATCAGGACACAGCAAGAAGATACCATCTGTGAACTAGGAAATGGGCCCTCACCAGACACTAAATCTGCCAATACCTTGGGCTTAGATGTTCCAGCCTCCAGAACTGTGAGAAATAAAGTTCTCTATCTTTATGAGCTATCCAATCTATGGAATTTTGTTATAGCAGCCCAAATGGACTAAGATAATGACCCAGTCCAGACATTATAATCAGTCACTATAGTGTTTATATTCTACTACATTTTAGCAATGCAACTGCTCTTTCTGAAATCATTTTTGCCATTCGTAACTCATAGATAATAGCATCAACCTCATAGCAGCTTTATGGAAAAAAAATTTTGTCAGTTCTCAAACATTTTGTTTTCAGGAGTTCTTCAAACACTTAAAAAGTATTGAGGATTTCAAAGGTTTGTTATATCTACTGAGTTATATCTATTGATATGTACTCTATTGGAAATTAATACTAAGAAATATTTAACACAAAAATACATAATCACACATATCATGAGCCATTAGATTGATGGCATCATCACATATTTTATAGCCTTAGAAAATATCGCAATATCTTTATGAGATAATGACAATAAAAAAGGCAAATAATGTCTTAGCATTATTCTAAAAATAGTTTAGAATTTGTGGACTCATAATAAAGTCTTAGGGACCCCTAGAGATACTCAGACCACATTCTGAGACCTCTGTAAGTCCATACATTAAAAATTTAACCCAGTGACTAGCATTTCATAGATGTTGAAAATATTGATTCTGTTATTTGCTATCATTAAATTGCAAGTTTCATGATGGAACTGACGTATCTTACAAATATTCACCTTTAAGGAGGCATGCAATAAAATTTTATTGAATAAAAAAATCCCATAGAACTGTCTATTCAAAAGAGCTTCTATCTTTTGAATAGACAGTACAGTTGCTATACTTGTTTTGGGGAAATTGGCCTTAGGTTAGAGCCTGCCTAGACAATCAGGAAGCCTTAGGAACTAATGTCATGGTATGGGATCAGTCTGGAATCATTATATGACTGCAAAGAAGTTACAATTTCTCCAGATCTCATATAATAAAGGAAGGTATATAAGAAGGTTGAATTGCATGATCTCTAAGGTTGTTTTTTTTTAATACCTCTAAAATTCAATGTTCTGGCTACAATGTGTTTTCATTTGCTAGAGTAGGTGATGGTATATGGGAAAGATCAACAACAGTTCAGTATTAGGAGCACATGGGGAAATAATTCAAGATAAGCTTGCCAATCCTCCAAGGATAGGATGATGTTTAGATAAGGAAATGTGGGAAGATTCGATACGTTAAAATCAGTATCTCATAGGATCCAGAGTTTGAAAGCTTGGCAGTAACAGTAAGTGGCACTAAAGAGCATGGTTATTGATCATTGTTTGTGGCTTGAATATGAACCTTTCTAAGCTTAGATTGTTGTGTATATTCAGATTATTAGATGTCTGCATAGAAATCCTGCCCTTGATTTGGGGTAGAGACTGAGGTACTAAAAATACTTTGCATTACGTGATAATAATGGAAAAGTAGATTCTCTATGGCCTAATATGTAATTATATATAGGCTATTTCTTAATGCTTCTTCCAATGAGGACAACACCAGAAGAAATAATAGTTTGCAGAAAAGGGGAATTTAGTACAAAAGTGTTCTTTTATAAAGATAGTCGGTAAACACCAAAATGAACTGTAGATAAAGGTTGTTCAGTCACTTTTGGAGAATGTCATTTATCTTACTCTTATGACCTATTCAAAATGGTAGTGGTTAAACCTGAGTTTCAGTGTCAAAAACACCAAATATGAGTCAGAATCTTAATGTTGCTAGCATTATTATCTGTGTATTTCTCTAATCCTACTTTACCATCATAAAATAGAGACAAAACTATCCACCACTCATTGTAAGTACCCCACAAGTGATAGTTACTATTCTTACAACCTATATTGCTTTTTTTAAGGCAAGAAATAAAAGAAGAATTTTTTGAGGTCTTTAAGAAATGGACATTTTGCAAATTTGTCAGTTGAAATTTCTCCCGATTAAAAGAAAGTTTAAAGTTGTTTTCTGCCCTATTTTACTTATACAGAGTCTTTTAATTGTCTGGTTAACATATTACAATTGATTGTAATTGATATAGTGATATATACAAACCCATCATAGGTCAAGGTTAGGCCAGCAACAGATTTGCTTTCACAGATTGTAGTAAAATGTATTAGGTAAAGGATAAAAGACATGGTAGAAGTAAAACACGAAAATTTGGCAATTCCAACTAAGGTTAATTTGAATTTTCTAATGATATATCCTCCTGCAAACATTCCAGCTCCAACAGTGGGTATGGTTATGGTTCCTAAAAATAAAAGAAGAGAAAAAGGTTGTCATTATGTACATATAGTTTTCTCATATAGCTTTATATATGAAACACAGTATATATCAACCAAATTCATCCAATCTTATTACTTCTTAAATAGAAAGGTGACAAACCAGGATGGAGGTATAGGACCAGTATACTATATGAGAGGGACAAAAATAATTTCTTCTTGCTAATGATGAGGATTTGGCTTCCCCAATAGCAAAAGGTAGTGACTGAGAGTATTTGTGTGTTCCAACAGATGTCTATGAGGCACTTTTTTTCTTCCTAGAAAAGAGCAACAAGAAAACACCATCTTTCTGTCTATGATATTTTGATCCTATCATCTAAAATCCTTTACATCTCTCAGAATAGAGTTCCAAAGCTCAATAACACACTCCAAATTTTCCCAGGGCTTTAGAATTGAATACTTGAATTAGTATCTCTTCATTATTCACCAAAACACATATATACCCTGACATAATGAACAGATCTATATACAGTATTAAAAAATGGTTGATCCCTCTTATAAATGTTCCATCTCATTGTCCTATAAGAGTTATTAAATGTGAAAACTTTTCCTAAAAAATTCAGACTAAGTTATTAGGAGTCAAAACTAATCTTTAGAATTTAAACTTTATCTTAAGTTCAACAAGGATATCATATACACAATATACACATACAATATTTCCAGACAAAGCCTGGCCCAATATTTCAGTACATTCATTTTCTAATTATTATTTTCTTGTTTACTTATTATCTAGTTACATACTACTTGATAAATTTTTTAATTCATCAAATACTTACTGAATTTCTACAATGTTTCTGAATATTGGCATTGTGGGAAGAATGATCTAAGAAAACTTTTCCTTAATAAGCAGGTCTCAATATACAATTGAAAATAATATTATTGCAAAATATACTCTCTAAAATATGATATTTGTTTTGAATTATGAATATTCTGATAATTTATTTAAATTGACTCTCCTTTTGGAAACAGACATCATATATTTTATAAGTAGCTAAGTCTTGATTTCAAAGTTGATGAATTATGAGATTACAATAATTATATTATGAAAGGATTTGTCTGAGAATCTCAGCACTAAATTATAAGATCCAATCATGCATATACTATATCTAAATGTTTCATTCACATGCAACTTTTTCTTTAGGAACTCATTCACATGCAACTTCAAATGCAGAACAATGATTCTATCCCAATATTGGCAAATTTGATAAAGTTTGAGAAAGAATAAAAGGAAATTATACTAAAGTATGAAATCGCCTTCACAATACAAGATCACTTGGAACACAATTATCAGTAGCATTTCATTTATCAAGCAAATAAGTAAAAACATGTCTTACCCAACAAAAAGCTAGCCTGAGAGGCTGTGTTACCATACTGTTGCTCCACGTATTTGAAGATGTAAGTAAAAGAACCAATAAAGCTGCTTAACTGTAACAATGTCAAAACCAGGAATATAACATATAGGGGATTGGTGAGGATGCTTTTCAAAGACTGAAAAAAACCTATAAAATTATAAAAATTAATAAAATATTACAATGCAACTTAAATATATATCAATATCTGAATCTCATAAGTGTGTTAAAATTACAGAAATACATAACACGGAAATTGAGTACCTTGCAATCCCACTTTTAACAGTTTTTTAATGTCTTCTTTCAATATTTTCCATATATATCTTAATATTTATTTGTTTAGTTCATTTTACCCCCAAATAAGATCATACATAAATGCTGCTTTGTAACATGTTTTGTACACTTAATATTTGGTTATCCTTGGCACTTTACCAAACTATTACATACATATTAAATCACTTATTCATTAATTCAACAAATATTTGGTTTTTAACTGAGTATCAGGAAACATGCTAAGTGTTCAAGAAACAAAATTGAGTAAGACACGTGATGTCCCTTATTTATTAGCACTTAATAATATAATTATTATAGCAATAATAGAATTATTAAGCACAAATTTAAGAAAAATAGCATAATCCAAAACTCACAGAAATAAGAACATTTAGGTTCAAAAAAGTTAAATATCAATTTAGTATGATGTCTCAGACCTCTTGTTTATTGATACAAGGCTTTTCTACCATAAAATACTACATCAGTAAATCTGGTAGTATAATATTATACATCACCTGTTTTAAGTTGCAAGAAGGAGAGATAAGAGGACATAATGATGTCATGTCTAAAGTGACAATATGACAGTTATTACAACTAACTATTGTACAGCAACCTATGCCTACAATAATTTTTATTCTGACTGTATATTCTAAATTATTTTATCCATTCCTAATAAGCATGTAACTAAGGTTCTCTTTACTATCCAGGTCTCTACCCTACAAACACAGTTGAATAATATAGATAATGTTTACAATTGTCCTAGTTTTGCACCTTCATTATCCTCTCTATTCTTTTGGGATTCACAGTCAACCCTGGCCCTTATAAATTTAGACAATCCACTAATTTTTGTAGAGTAGAAGCATAGCATATACAAAATAAAAATATCTTGGTATGCTGTTTTTAGTATACATGTTAAATTTCAGAAACTTTTAACTCAGTGGTGTGTTGGTAAATATTTAACCGACTTAGGGGAAACAAACCCTGTTTTGTAATATTTCCCAAATTCCATGGTAATAAATGGTGATACATTATCCTGTTATGGACAATTTCAAGCTACCAGTGTAGATGAAATTTAACAATTCTCTCTTATAAGCCAATGAAAAGGGCTCCAGCCCATGATTGCTCTTGGGTTAGCATGATGGAGAGTAGAAAATAATAAAGTAGATAAGTGAAAGAACTGATGAAAGAAAACTTGGGTTACACTTGAGATCTTAAAATCTTATATCAATGAAAACTTGAAAATTTTACCAAGAGTTTAGGGGTTACACTGCTTTGGCTTTTACTATTTCATCATTTCTTTACAATCTGTAAACTGCTTGTCAACATCTCACTGTTTCAAAATGAAAAAGGAGAACATTACAACTGATACCACAGAAACATAAAAGATCATCAGAGTCTATTATAAATAACCATATGCTCACAAACTAGAGGAAATGGATGAATTTCTAGAAACACAAGTCCTCCTGAAATTGAATCAGGAAGAAATAGAACTCCTGAACAGACCTATAATAAGTAGAAAGATTGAATAAGTACTAACAAAACCTCTCAACAAAAAAAATCCCAGGACCAGATGGATTCACAACCAAATTCTACTAAACATATAAAGAAGAACTAATACAAATCCTCCTTAAATTTTTCCAGAAATTTTTTTTTATTTCAGCATATTATGGGGGTACAAATGTTTAAGTTACATGTGTTGCCATCCCCTCCCTTCCCCCCCAGAATCAGAGCTTCAAGTGTGTCCATCCCCCAGATGGTGCACATTGCACTCATTATGAACAAATATACCCATCCCCTCCTCCCCCCTCACATCTGCCGGATGCCTGATAAATGTTATTCCTATATGTCCACTTAGGTGTTGATCAGTGAAACCAATTTGCTGGTGAGTACATGTGGTGCTTATTTTTCCATTCTTGGGAAATTTCACTTAGTAGAATGGGTTCCAGCTCTACCCAGGAAAATACAAGAGGTGCTATATCACCATTGTTTTTCATAGCTGAATAGTACTCCATGGTATACATATACCACATTTTATTAATCCACTCATGTATTGATGGGGGCTTGGGTTGTTACCACATCTTTGTAATTGTGAATTGTGCTGCTATAAACATTGGAGTGCAGATGTCTTTTTTATAGAGTGTCTTTTGTTCTTTTGGGTAGATGCCCAGTAATGAGATTGCTAGATCAAATGGTAGATCTACTTGTATTTCTTTAAGGTATCTCCATGTTGCTTTCCACAGAGGTTGCACTAGTTTGCAGTCCCACCAGCAGTGTAGGAGTGTTCCTATCATTCTGCATTCACGCCAATATTTATTGCTTGGGGACTTTTTGATAAAGGCCATTCTCACTGGAGATAAGTGATATTTCATGGTAGTTTTGATTTGCATTCCCCTGATGATTAGAAATGTTGACCATTTCTTCATATGTTTGTTGGCCATTATTCTGTCTTCTTTTGAAAAGTTTCTGTTCATGTTCTTTGCCCACTTTTTGATAGGGTTGTTTGATTCTTGATATTTTCGTGCTGATTTTCCTGAGTTCTAAATAGATTCTAGTTATCAGCCCTTTATCAGATGTGTAGCTTGCAAAAATTTTCTCCCATTCTGTGGGTTGTCTGTTTGCTCTCTTGACAGTTTCTTTGGCTGTGCAGAAGCTTTTTAATTTGATAAGGTCCCATTTATTTATTTTTGTTGTTGCTGTGATTGCCTTTGGGGTCTTCTTCATAAATTCTTTGCCTAGGCCAATGTCTAGAAGAGTATTTCCAACATTTTCCCCTAGAATTATAATAGTTTCACACCTTACATTTAAGTCTGTTACCCAGCGTGAGTTGATTTTTATGAGAGGTGAAAGGTGTGGATCCTGTTTTAGTCTTCTACATGTGGCTATCCAGTTTTCCCAGCACCATTTATTGAATAAGGATTCTTTTCCCCAGTGTTTGTTTTTGTATGCTTTGTCAAAGATTAAATGGCTATATGAGGATTGTTTTATATCTGGGTTCTCTGTTCTGTTCCACTGGTCAGTGTCCCTATTCTTGTGCTACTCCTAAGCTGTTTAATTACTATAGCCTTGTAGTATAGTTTGAAATCTGGTAAATTGATATCTCCCATTTTTTTTTATTGCCTAGGATTGCTTTTACTATACGGGGTCTTCTCTGGTTCCATATGAAGTATAAAATTATTTTTTCTATATCTGTTAAAAATTATGTTGATATTTTAACAGGGATTGCATTAAATCTGTAGATGACCTTGGGTAGTATAGACAGCTTAACAATGCTGATTCTGCCAATCCATGAGCATGGTATGGTTTTCCACCTGTTTATGTCCTCTGCTATTTCCTTCCTCTGTTCCAGAAAATTGAGTAAGGGAGAATTATCATAGAATGAGAATACCAACTCATTCTATGAGGTCAGTATTACCTTGATACCAAAACTAGACAAGGATGTAACAACAACAACAACAACAAAAACTACAGACCAGTATCCCTGATGAATATAGACACAAAAATCCTTAAAAAATACTGGCAAATAAAATCCAAAAGCATACCAAAAAGATGATACACCATGATCAAGTGGGTTTTATACCAGGTATGTAAAGATAGTTGAACATAAACAAATCAATAAATGTGATATATCACATAAACAGAATTAAGGACAAAAACCATACGATCATCTCATTAGACACAGAAAAAGCATTTGGTAAAATTCAGCATCTCTTTAATGGTAAAATTCTCATCAAACTAGGCATTTAAGGAACATACCTCAAAATAATAAAGGCTATATACAACAAACCCACAGCCCACATCATATTCAATGGGGAACAGTTGCAATCATTCCCCTTAAGAACTAGAACACTCTTATTCAACATAGTACTTGAAATACTTGCCAGAGCAATCAGACAAGACAAAAGATAACAGGAATCCAAGTTGGAAAAAAGTAGGTCAATTTTTCTCTGTTCACTGATGACATTAACTTATGTATAGAAAATCCTAAAGACACCACCAAAAAATGCTTATACTTGATAAACAAATTCAGAAAATTTCAGGATATAAAATCAATGTACAAAAGACAGTAGCATTTCTACGTGCTAATAACAATCTAGCTAATACTAAAATCAAGAGGGCAATCTCATTTATAACAGTTGCAAAATAAAATAAAACAAAATGCCTAAGAATGTATTTAACCAAGGAAGTGATAGATCTCTACAAGGAAAACTACAACACACTGATGAAAAAAATTGCAGGTGACACGAACAAATGAAAAAATATCCCATGCTCATGGATCAGAAAAAATTAATATCATTAAAATGACCATACTCCCTAAAGAAATTTACAGATTCAATGCAATCCATATCAAAATACCAGTGTCATTTTTTTCACAGAATTAGAAAAAAAAAACTCTAAAGTTTATTTGGAATCAAAAAACTTGAATAGCCAAAGCAATCTTGAGCAAAACAAACAAGCTAGAGGCATCACATTGTCTGACTTTAAATTATACTACAAGCCTATAGTAGCCCAAATAGCATGGTACTGGTATAAAAACAGACACATAGATGAATGGAACAGAATAGAGAACCCAGAAATAAAGCCACATAGTAATAGCCAACTTATCTTTGACAGAGTCAACAAGAACATACACTTGGGAAAGGACATACTTTTCAATAAATGATAAATTGGCAATCCAGTTTTCCTCTATTCAGGAGAATAAAACTGGACCCCTATCTCTTACCATATACAAAAATCAACTCAATATGGATTAAAGACTTGAATTCAAAATGTAAAACTGTAAAAATACTAGAGAAAAACCTAAGAAAAACTCTTTTGAACATTGGACTAGGCAAATATTTCATGACTAAGACAAAAAAATCACATGCAACAGAAACAAAAATAAACAAATGGGATTTTATTAAACTACACAGCTTCTGTACAGCTAAAGAAATAATCAACAGAGTAAACAGGCAACACAAATAAGGGGAATAAATATTTGCAAACTATATATCTGGCAGGGCACTAATATCCTGAATTTATGAGGCACTCAAATAATTCAACAACAACAACAAAACCCATAATTAACCCCATTATAAAGTGGGCTAAGGACATGAGTAGACATTTTTCAAAAGAAGACTTCTTAGTGATCAACAAGTATATGAAAAAATGTTCAGCATCACTAATCATCAGAGAAATGCAAATTAAAACCAAAGTGAGATATCACCTTACACCAATCAAAATGGCTATTATTAAAAAAAAACTAAAAATAACATATGCTGGTGAGGATGTGGAATACAGGAAACTCATAAACTATTGGTGGGATTGTAAATTAGTGGGAGATTTATCAACGAACTTAAAATAGAACTACCACATCATGCAGCAATGCCAGTGCTGGGTATGTTCTCAAAGGAAAAGAAATCAATATATAAAAAAGATAGCTGTACTCAAATGTTTTTTTGCAGCACTATGACAATAGCAAAGATATGGAGTCAACGTAAGTGTCCATCAACAGAGGATTGGATAAAGAAAATGTGGTAATATGCACAATGGAATGCTATTCAGCTATAAAAAAATGGAATCATATGTTTTGTTACCAATGTGAATGGAACTAGAAGCCATTATCGTAAGTGAAACAACTCAGACACAGAAAGACAAATACTGCAAGTTCTCACTTATAAATGGGAGTAATAGTGTATACACATGGAGGCAGAGTATGGAATGATGGACGATGGATATTCAAGCGATGGACATGGGAGAGGTCTGGTAACGGGTGGTTGCTTGGTGGGTACAATGTGTGTTGCTTCAGTGTATGCACTGAAGGCCCTGACTTTACCATAATGCAGTATATCAATGCAGCAAAAATGCAGTTATATTCCACGAATATATACAAATAAAAATTAAATGGGGGGACACCCCACTGTTTCAACTGTCTTGCTCTGTTTGCTGCTAGATCATTCCCCTGGTTATTGCTTCTCAATGGTTCTTCATTAGCCCCCAGGGCTTATATTAGAAAAAGAAGGCACTATCAAATGGTGAAGGATCCTAATTCACATTATTGACTCCAATTATCTTAATTACTACTGCTCCATTTCATTCTTGAGTATTTAGATAAGACATATTATATATGTATATGTGTATATATAAGTATAGATATATATTTTTAAATTACCAAGAAAAATAATCTTAATTTATTATTTATTAGGTAAACTTTAATTAAAGTAAGCTATAATTAAAGTTTAACTAGAGAGAAACCTCTCCTGACATCTTACTTCATATTCTCTCTCTCCACCTGAGAATTTTTAAGTTTAATCTTACCATAGTACTTAAAACACTTTACTTCAATTGTCTATATACTTCTCAGTACCACCTGCTAAGTAGTAAATTCTTGAAAAACAGAGGCAATGTCCTATCACCAGGACAAAGTATGGTGGCTATTGTCATTTGATGAATAAATGAATGAATGAAATATTACAATCTTTTTAACCCTCATAGTTTACACTATATAATATTGAAATGAATATAAATTCTTTGGCTCATAAAGAATAGATGTTTTTAGCCTTTGGTTGGGTTCTCCCTGCTAAAGAGCACAAACCTTATCCTCTTCAGTTTGTTATGTTCTCAGGAAATATTTACTAATTTTAACAGGAGTTTTAGAGAAATAATTTGGCTAAATTTAGTGCAGAAGAAAGCTAACTCCAGACAGTTTGGGTAGTAATATTTATGATTAATATTTTGGAGTACCTATTCTTCCTTTTCATTAAAATTAAGAATTTCAAGTTGACTATGAATATAAAATACTTACCAGTCACATTATCAGAGACATTGTTTTTATGTTTGAGCAAACTAGCAGTTTTATTCCTTTCTTCATTTGTTTTGAGCACATGTGAAGATGTTGAAACTTTCCTTTCTTTCTGTTGTGCATATGGATTTTGGGGCAAAAAAAAGAATGGTATGGAAGAAATAATGGAAAATAATCCAGACACAAGGAAACCAAGCCACCACGCACCAACCCAACGAGAGTCCTTAGGAGTAATTCTGATAGTGCCTAGAATAAATAATTAGAAGAAGCCAATTAATAATCATTTTGAAAACAGTAATTTTGGGGAAATAATGATAATGATTGCTGTCCTCCATAGCTAAAGAAAGTAAACTATATTTCATCTATTCTAGTACATTATTTTTTCTTTTCATATTTTTTCATCTCTGAATCCAGGATAAGTCTAACATTTAATGACATCTTGCAATTGCTATTGTCTAGGAATCCATCATGGCATTTTTGTCATTGCCTGAGCTTGTGTGAACTTGGTAGCTTTTCTGATTACATGATTGGACAACTGTCATCATTGGGCATTTAAGCTGGAAGACCATTTAAGAACTATTTATGAAAGGAATACAAATTTTCATTGTTGTCTGAAAATGTCTATGGTACTATCTAATGAAGTCAAGAAAGCATCATTTGTTAAATAAATAAGTGGATAAAATATTACAACCCTTCTCATAATATTGAAATGAATATACATTCTTTGGGTCCTAAAGAATGGATGTTTTTAGCCTTTGGTTTAAACAAAAGTAGTTTTCAAGAAATCCTCAGAGTCAATAAATGGGCTCCTCCACAACTAGAAACCTGCATCCCCAGCTCTCTATACAGCATGAAAAAAAAAATACCCACAATGAAAATTTGAGTTTAAAAGTAACCCAGAAGAGATGAACTCTTAATGTCAGGGATAATTTAACCATTTTATTACAAATACATTTTCCTTTAAAGCATGCATAAGAAAATATGTAAATGCTATATCTCAAGCATAAATGAGCTATTTTAGTAGATATAAAATAAACAGTCATAATAAGAAAGCATACATGAAATATTAGCAAGATAGCAGAATAGGAAGCACTGGACTATTTCCACCCCCACAAACACACTGATGAAATAGCAATATACAGATTTACTCCACCTGTGAGAAATCCAGAAACTAGTTGAGAGGCTCCTATACTTCAGGCAAGTGAAAAACCAGACACATTGAAACCAGTAAGAAAATTGGAAACACCCTCTTGCCATAATCCCCTACTCAGTATAGTGCCATACAATTGGGAAGAACTAGCAGTTTGGACTAGTGTGTGGATACTTGCCACAGCTCTTCTGCCTAGCTCAACACAGAGTAAGTGGGTGAAAGAGAAAAACAAAACACAAACAAACAAACAAACAAAAAAACAACTCCCAGCTTATCCCTGGCGAGGGAAAGAGTTGGACTGCACATCCAACATTGCAACTTTTCCAGGTGCTACCCAAGGGACATGCTTCTATCTCACCTATCTCAAAGTGCTGACAGGACCCAGAATATGGTAGACCTCTAGAGGCTACAGAAAACAAGTGTGGCAATTTGAACGTGTATGTGGGCACTCGACACAGCTTCTGCTGTCCCCCCCCCCAACTTAGTGCAGAATTGGCAGGCAACAAAACAAAACAAAACAAAAAACCTGAGCTATCAGCCTTTCTGTATGGGTAGGGAAAGACTTTGTATTTTCTGAGTTTTACTCAAGGAGCTGGCTTTCATCTTGCCTGTTTGGGGCCAAGTATATGTCAGACCCTGGAGGCCACAAAGAACAAAAAGGTAGTTTAAACTAGCAATGAGCACTTGTCATATCTCCTCTTTACCCCAGGTCTATGCTGAGTTAGGAGGTAAAAAACCTCAGCTCCCAGATTCTTCCTGGGGAGAGAAAGAGTTGGATGGCATGCCAAAGTTCAAACCTTTCTGGAAGTTGACCAGGAGACTGGCTCCTGTCTCAAATGTCTAAAAGTGCCAATAAGATCCTGTATACTCTAGATGCCTGGGGGCTCCTAGGATAAAGACAGTAGTTTGAATAATCATGAGGATTTTAGAGGCCCATAGAAGCTCTGGCTGGGTTGATTGATAAATGTTTTCTACTGTTCAGGGCCAGTCCATGAAGATTTGGAGAGGTGGCATTTTTTCCTAATGTATAAAAAGTTATGAAAGATGAAGAAGCAGGGAAATAATATCCAAAGAAAGGAATAATACAAAACTCCAGAAACAGACCCTAATGAAATGGAGATATATAAATTATCTGATAGAGAATTTAAAGTAACCATCATGAAAATGGTCAATAAGCACAGAAGAACAATTTATAAGCACAAAGAGAATTTCAACAAAAGAGATAGAAAATTTCAAATAGAATTAAGCAAAAATCTTAGAGCTGAAGAATGGATAGCTTAAGAATACTGAATTAAAATATTCAATACAGGAATTCAATAACAGACTGGAATAAGCAGAAGAAAGAAATCAGCAAACTTGAAGATAGATCTTCAAGCAAACTTGAAATTATCCAGTCAGAGGAAGAAAAAGATAAAAGAATGAAAGAAAATGAAGAAAACTTAAGTACTTAGGGGATACTATCAACAGTATAGTCAAGGTGCTGAAAGAAAAAAAAAACACCTTTTCAATTAAGAATACTATACTGTTAGAACTGTCCTCTAAAAAAAAGGAAAGAAAGATAAAGACTTTCCAAGACAAACAAAAGCTGAGGGAATTCATCATCTCTAGATCTGTCTTACAAGAAAAACTACAGAGAATTCTTCAACTTGAAACAAAATGATCCTAAATAGCAATATCACGGCATAAAAAGTATAAAACTCATTGATAAAGGTAAATACATAGACAAATACAGAATAATAAATTACCCTATTGGTTATGGGTAAATGATTTAATTCTAATATAAAAATTAAAAGACAAAAGCATTAAAATAAGTATATCTAAAAAATATTAATGGCTATACAATATAAAGAGATGTATATTGTAACTTCATTAAGATTAATTATTCATGGAGGGGGTAGTAAGTAAAAACTTTTTGTACACAAAGAGTCAAAGACTCTCAATATAAAAAATCAACAAATCACAAAGGAGGACAGCAAGAGAGGAAAAGAGGGACAAAGTTACTACAGGATAAACAGAAAACAGACAATTAACAAAATGGCAACAGTTAATCCTTCCCTGTCAATAATACTCTAAATGTAAATGGATTAAACTCTCTAACCAAAATACATACAGTAGCTGAATGGATAAAACAGAATACATGCTGTCTATAAGAATCATTTTCGGTCTAAAGACACACATAGGCTGAAAATGAAGGGTTGGATAAAAGATATTTGGATTTGCTTAGACAGATTATTCTGGGAACAATAAGAGTAAGAATGGATAAGACTAGAGGGAAAGAGTTCAGGTGAAAGGTTATACAGTAATTTAGTGAATAATTGAATTAAGGTAAAGATATTCATCAAGAAAGGGAATATAGGGAATAAAGTGTGCTTAAAATGATGAGCCCAGATTTTGACACATTGTGTTTTAAGTGCTTGTAAGACATATAAGAACGAAAAATACAAGTACTAGAAATAACAATTAAAACAAATTAGAGAAAAGTGTTCATTAGGATTAGTAAATTTAGACAGAAATTGATTGTGTTTCATCAGTGGTAGAAGCCAGATCATAGTGGATTGAGAAAAGGATGGGAGGTGAGAAGGTGAGACATCTAATTTAAATGATTTTCTTCTAGGTGCTTGGCTCTGAAGAGAAATAGAAAAAACAGAAAGTCAGCCAGAAATTTGTTTGGGGATATAAAAAATTGTATGTATGTAAAAAGATGAGAGAAACTTCAGTGTGTTTGCCTATAAGAACGAGAAGGGTGGAGATATAAGGGTTTAAGATGCAGGATAGATCAGGCCAAGGATTAATGGTACTAGATGTTGGAAGAGGCAGGAAGACGGAGTCCAAACCCCAGGTGTGTCTATTAACATTGGCTGAAGATGAATACCTTTTCCACTGAGCTGGAAAAAAGAAAGATGGATACGGTACAGGAATATTTGTAGGAAGGAAGGCCTGACATTGAGATAGTTTTAATAACATGTCCTTTATTTCTTGTATGAATTAAGAAAGAAAGCATGCTTGTAGAGTGAGGAGGAAGCTCATCATGTCATTTATGTATCCTCTCTTTTATTCACTTGTGCAACAAGGACTTACTGATTGTCGTCATATGCCAAGCCCTCTGTGAGGACCAGGAAAAATGACCATGACCAAGTGGAGTCGTAGCACAGTGGAATCTCTCAAACCATTCCAGCCATAAATCAGTGCAGCAGCCACAGGAGGCTTTAGCAAAGTAAACTTTAAGTTCTGCACTTCCGCATTCAAACCACCATCAACTGAAAAATGAAATTTGCCTGACTGGGAAGTCAGTTATGGGAGAAGGGCATTTTAAGTTTGGTTATTTTGGATTAAATAATCTAAATTAAGTTTGTTAAAAATCCTCTCATTTGCTACTTAGTTGTAAAAACGTGATATAAATTGGAGATGAATTTTATTGTTTATCCTTATTATTAATTCATTTTTTCCTACTTGTAACTTTTGAAAAATAGTAAGCAAAAGACTATTGAAAGAGTTACTTTGGTTATTTGGAAAAATGGTACCCTCTACTTGAAAGACACTGTCATGGTAACTTGTTCTGATTATACTTACTCATATCTACATAGCCAATGTCCACGTACAGTTTAGAAAACAGAGATGTCATTGTAAAGCCAAGGAGTGGACCAATCATTCCTATTCCACCCAAAAAACCTGAAAATATTACAGAACAATTTTTATCAGATGCCAAGAATACATGGGTCTTATTCAACATGCTTTTTGTAGTAATATTACACAATACATTTCTCCAAATAATTTTTCCATTAAGTAAAAGAATGAGTTTAGTAACATTATTATTTCAAGGGTAAACCCAGGAAAAGTAATGATGCAATGCAATATTTTCTGTATATTACCTATATAGACAGAAGAATGTCCTTCCTTAGCAAAATCATCAATGTAAGACATCCCCAATGGTCCTATGGGAGTTTCCCCTATTCCACGAAGCATATTACCCAATAAAACATATATCCACATGTATGACCCAGTTTCCTTTCCACAACCTACACAGACAAGAGAGTGTTTTATTTTAAACATTAATTTTAGCATTCTTATTAGAAATTCAACTACTTTAAACCCTTAATTATTCCATTTAATTTTTGTTTTCTTAATTACAATTTATTCACATTCACTTTGCAAAGTTTGAAAATACAGAGAAGCACACATCAAAACCAAACGAGTAAAAATTATCTGTAATCACACTACACACACGTCACTTCAAGTGTTGTTAAATGTCTTCCACATTTTTAGTGCACAAAAATATGTATAATCTTCATTAAGTACGTTATTTACTTATTCATAAATTTACATTTACTTATTTATAAATGTCCAGTTCATATTATAACTTGCTTATACAGTTAACACCATATTATGAAAATTTCCCTATGTTGTTAAGATTTCATTTATGTCAAAATTTTAATGACTCTATAGTAGCGCATTGAATAGCAGCTTCATAATTCATTTAATCAATCTCTTAATTTTAAATTGCAAAATATTTCTAATTTTTTATTTTATTTTGTTAAACAGGGATGTCATGGTTATAACTGTAAATAAGTCTTTGTGGATAATCCTGATTGTTTCCTTAAAATAATCAATAAAAGTAGAATTGTTAAGTAGGTATGTTTTTGTTCTTTAATATATATTGAAAATTAGTCTCCAGAAAGAGTTGCAAATTTACACACTCCTAGAAATACATAAAATGTAATATCTTTTTTCCTCCATGTAATTTTTCATTTTAATCTTTTTTAATAGGTAGAAAATTTTTATTGTTATAATTTGTAATTATAATTTATGATTTGTATTATAATAGGTAAAAAAGTTTCAGTTGGTATAATTCACATTTTTCACAAAGCAAATTTTACATTATTTGCATATTTATGCCACTTTCTGCTTTTCTATTTTAAATTCATATGCTATTTCTACTGAAATCACTCTCTTTTCTTATCTACTCCTAAAAGCTCTTTATATAAAACACAGTTATTCCTAAGTATACACTGGGAATTTTTTCCAGAACCACCCATGTGTATCCAAATTCAGCCAAACTCAAGTCCTGCAGTTGGCTATGTGGAACTCATGTATAGGAAAAGTAAACCCTCAGCACACACAGGTTTGGGATCCTGTGAATATTGTATTTTCAATTTGTGTTTAGTTGAAAAAAATCCGCATATACGTGGACTTGTGCAGTACAAACTTGTGCTGTTCAAGGGTGGACTGTATATATTAAAACTATGATTTTGTCTGTATGTAAGGACCAAATGTTTTTTCTATTGGCTTTTAAATCAATTTTTCCAATGAATATCACAATAATTTTTATAGATGTAATTAAATTTATAAATTTTAGAATACTTTCTATTGTCACTATTCATTCTTACCTTTTCCCACTATCTCAGGTGAGGTTCTATTGAATGATAAAGTTTGATTAGTTAAACAAGTTGGTAAGCTTGATGTTGAATTTTCTGATGGATCAGTATAAGTTTCTTTAGAATACCTGTAACTATAAGAACATCATTGGATTTAACATTTTGCTTATCTACTGAATATTTTCAACTTTTCCCAGAAATACAGAGAGGTTTTCCCTTTTATTTGCACCACTTCTTTTCTCCAAATCCAGAATCCTCTTTGTCAATTTCCCAGCCTGCATTTTAGTAGATGTGGTGGGAAAAAGTGAAATGGGAGTGTCTACTAAGAAAGATCATTCAATACTCCCCTGGCAAGGTGCATCACCACCTTGCTGTAATCCTGGGAGATGGAGCTAGAATAGGGACAAATGCTGAAATCCAAAATTACTGAGATATCCTGTGAGCTTCAAAGGCAGCCTACTATATGCCAGACATTATGCTCAGTTTCAAAAAGCTAGAAATAAAACACAGTTGTTGTACCTAAGGAATTTCACACTCCCTAAGATAAACATATATGATAAAAGATATAATAAGTTTAATACATAGGGTACCAAGTGGTCACAAAGGAAAAACAGATGATTGGAGGGGGGAGGGGAGTAGATCAGAGAAGACTTTACAATGAGAGTAAAATGTAAAATGAATCTTGAAGATGGATAGGAGTTTAACAAGTAGACAAAGGAAGAAAAGTACTCAAGGCTGTAGAAACAGCAGGTACAAAGGTATGATATATTAGGGCACATTTAGAGCCATGGTCCCCAAACTTTTTGACACCAGGGACCAGTTTCATGGAAGACAATTTTTTCCAGAGACTGGGGAGGGAGAATGGTTTTACAGCCACTCCCCAGTGCTAATTAGCATCAATGCCCCCACTCCACCTCAGATCATCAGGCATTAGATTTTCATAAGGAGCGTGCAACCTAGATTCCTCCATGTGCAGTTTACAGTAGGGTTCATGCTCGTATGAGAATCTAATGCCACCGCTGATCTGACAGGAGGCGGAGCTCAGGCGGTGATGCAAGCGATGGGGAGCGGCTGTAAATACAGATGAAGCTTAGCTCCCTCACCCGCCACTCACCTCCTTTCACCCGATCTGGTTCCTAAGGGGCCATGGACCAGTATCAGGGGTTGGGGATCACAGATTTAGAGAATTTCAGGCCTAGACTGTGGCCCTCAATTGAGTGAAGCAATGAAAGATGAAGTTGTGACAGTTGCATTTATGACATATTCTCCATATAAATCATGAAGAATAAGAAATTAATAAGAGTAAAGAGAGAACTTAGAGGATACAGGCATTATAGTGTCAGAAGCAAAAGCAAACTATGGACATGAAGAAGAGGACACAAAGATAGGAAATGAATCCAGAGAATATAATATGTGAAAATAAGAAGGAGCAGTACCACAAATAAGAAAAGTTCTTATAAGGGTCAAATGTAAGAGGAAAAAAAAATAGAATTAATATTGCAACAAAAAGGCTTGATTGCTGGATTTTGGCAATAAGTAAGTAATTGGTGTCTCTGGCAGGATCTACTCATTGCCCCTCAGTATCCTTTCTTCTCTCCTTCCATAGTAATTGAAGGTGGGATTTTTATCTGGGAACATGACAACCTGGAATAGAGTCTATTTTTCAAATGTCTTTTTATTTATGTGTAAAATGTAACTAACTTCTGGTCAATGTGAAGTCAGTTAGAAGTGTTATGCTTCTGAAAATGTTTTTTTAGGCCTTAGCCTGTGTGCACTCTTTGTTTCTTCTTGTTCTTCTTCTCTTCTTTTACCTCTCCTGTTACCTGGAAATACATTGCCATAATTTGGACCATGAGGCCAAGACCATGCAAGTCAGAGCAATATGATGATAAGAAGCAGTATCGTATAATCCCTGGCTACATTAACTTTTATGTGAAAAATAAGCTTCTGTCTTACATAAGTGATTGCCATTTTAAATTTTCTCTCATTATCATCTGACTCTAATTATAAATACACTGTGACATTAGGAAGAACATCCTCAGTGAAATGGTGGTGGGAAAACCTATGCCAATGCATTAAGTGGTGAAATCTTATTGAGTAGAATCAAAATCTTATAGGCAAAGACATGAAGTATATTATGTTATACTAAAAAGTCATAAAGAGCTTATTTATTCCATATGAAACTGTACACCTTATCTAGTGTTATTCTTATTTCAAAGTCTGTGAAAACCATGATGAATAAAGCAATGAATTATTATGTAGAAAATATACTTCATTTCCACACATAGTGGGTATTCTTCTCAAAAGGTAACTGCCTATTTAAAAGAAAAAAAATGAAATTCCACTATTTATTTAGGAGCTAATGATAATTAATGACACAGAGCTATTTAATACTTACTGTCCCATGAAGAAATGTGGTAAAGCAATCAAAATACCTCCAATTCCCATAACTAAAGAGCCAATTCCAATTATCTTTGGTCTGTGTAGTTTGGATCCAAAGTAACTTACAAATACAATGACAAGCAAGTTTCCTAGAAAGAGCATAAAATTATGTTGATATGACTTACTCCAATTTTGTGTCTAGTAAATTTGAAAGCCCCACAATGAATGTAAATAGAGCCTAAAACATAGCACCTTCCCTCAAAGATCAATAATCTAATTGAGAAAGAGAAATCATGGGCATTAAGCCACTCATGGAAAGGTTGAATATCATGGTAGGTACATAATAGAGATTAAAACAAAAATGGTACCTGCCCTTAAGAAACTTACTAGTGAGAGAAATTGATAGATAGAGGTCTATTAGACCACAGAAAGGGAGAGCTTAAATTAATTAGGGGCTTTGGGAAAGTTTCCTAGAGGAGAGGCCACTTGGGATTTAATGGTGAGCATAAATTATTTAGATTAAAAAGAGAAAGAAGAGCATCCAAGTGGAGGGAGTCATGACCCATCCTGATCCATCCAGAGCCTCATGTATAACAATGACAGATAGCAATGAGGAATTACTGAACAATGATGGAAAAAAATAGCATGAAAAGTACCAAATGAACAAGCAGATAAAGTAACACACGAAACATTTAAATAAAGATTAAACTAAAAGCAGTAGAAAATTTTTTAAAAATCCAATTAGTATCTTTAGAGATGCAATGGCATGTTGCATCCATAAAGCCAGAACTGGCAGACTAAAAATAATAAGAGAACAATAAAGTCTTGTTCTAAATTTAAAATATTATAGAAAAATGTACAAATTAGAACTTAATATAAAATGGAACATGGCATCTGAAGGAAAAAAGGTAGAAATTTAGAAGAAAAAAGTTTAAAGGGAAAAATACCCCCCCCCAAATTTAATATCCATCTCATATATGTTTCAGAAGGAAAGAAATAAAAAATAGGGAAGGAAACAAATAAGAAACAGAAAATAAATTCCCAAGATAGTTGCTACCTCTCTCCAGCAGAAGTATACGTAGAAAAAGATAGTCTTAGACATAAACTGGTATATTTTCTGAGATTCAGAGATAAAGAGGAGATGCATATTAGTGCATGAAAATCATACTTATAATAATTTCTTATACACAACATTGAATATTATAAAATAGCAGATAAATGTTTTAATGTCCTGAAAAAAAAAAGATTTTTCAATTTTGAATTCCATGCCCAAATTATCACTTGAATATTATAGTAAAATAAATACATTTTCCAACAAGCAAGGGCTTAGAAAATATGCCATGTGTTCAATTCTTTCTTGAAAAAATGACTACAGTCATCCCTCAGTGTCCATGAGAGATTGGTTCCAGGCTGCCCAGCAGATGCCAAGATCTGCAGATGCTCAAGTCCCTTATACATAACAAAATGGTGCAGCATTTGCATATAACCTACACATACCCTCTTGTATATTTTAAATCATCTCTAGCTTACTTATAATACCTAATACAATGTAAATGCTATGTAAATATCAGTTGTTATACTGTGTCACTTTTTATTTGTATTATTTTTATTGTTGTATTGCCATTTTTTATTTTTATATTTTTCAAATATTTTCCATCTGTGGTGGTTGAATCCACAAATATGGAACCCATGGATAGAAAGGGCTGACTGTACTTGAAGATATACCACAGGAAAACTAAAGATGAGCCTTGAAGTGACAAGATTCGAGAATCATAGGTAAGCAAAGAAATTAGTCAAACTTGTAATGATGTTCAAATAATTGTTTTAAACAGTTGCAAAATTTCACAAAAATATTGAGAATCAATTTCTTAATAAAAAGAGGAATATAGTGAATTAAAATTTAAAACTAATAACATTCTATTTCTAAAATTCTAGATGCCTGAGAGGTGGTAGAGTGAAGGACATGTACTGTATAATGTTTTGAATCACAAAAATTGAGAATTCATAAGGAAAAGACAAAGAGGTCTTCATTTAAACAATTACTTTTTAAAATACTTATGAGTTAAGAATATTATAAATAAAATTAAAAGAGAAACAGCAAACTTACAGAAGTAATTTTGCAGTCTATACAATAAACATAATTTTGGGGTCCCTCAAATAATTAAAAAATGAAAAGAAAAAGAAAAAATGTGCATAGACAATGAGCTACCAATTCATAAAATAAGAAAAATAATTTTCAATAATTATATAAAACTTCACTATCATTGAGGAAATCCAAATGAAAATGAACACAACAAAACAATATCTTTAATGTTCTAAAAACGCAAAAAAGACTTTTATCCCCGAATCCTGTATCCAGATAAAACAATAGAAATCTAATGTAGCTTGCTCCAAAGTGGTTCCTCCCTCCTCAAATTATAAGAATCATAGTCCTCCATTAAACTTTTCTTAACACTAGCATCTCCATAGAAGGGAGGTAAAGCCTCACAATTAGTTTGCAAGCAATGATTTTGTGTCAGATCAAGGTTTTTCAACATCCTCGCTATCAACATTTTGGGCTGGATAATTCTTTGCTGTTGGGTCAGTCCTGTGCATTGTAGAATGTTTAGTAGCATTCCTGGTTTCCAACTCTAGATACCAGTATCATCGCTTTCCATCCTCTGCCCAGTTATGATAACCAAAAATGCCTTCAGATGTTACCAAATTGCCCCCAAGAGACAAACTTACCCCAGTTGAGAACCAGTGGTGTAAAGCATGTGTGAACAGTTGTGATTTTTTTTTAACGTCTGCAAGTCTGCTTATTAATATAGAAAAAGAAATTAAATTACCAATTTCAAAGCCTCCATCAACTAAACCAGCATAAGAAGAGGATAGTTCAAATCTCCTTTCAATTTGAGTGAGGGAACTTTTCATAAGGACTCCACCTAGTCCCTTAGCAATATAGGAGAGTGACAGGGCTGCCAAGAACATCTAAAAAAAAAGAAAAGAAAAGCAGAAGGAAAAGGGAAAAATGGTTAATCAAATGACTAAATTGTGTTTATAGGCTTATGGAAATAAAATGACTTTTCTTCTTTACTTAAAGACATTATTTTTATCATAAAAAGCATATCCATTTTTTTCTCTATACCAATTGGTATTTCTCAGCCCTTTTAAAATTATTATATTAATTATTATACTAATTTTATTATACTAATAAAACATCATTTTCTAACTGGGTTATAACATCAGATTATAAGAGCAGTACATTTTAGTTTGTTATTTTAAAATTAATGTCATTAACTGATTTCTAGGAAGCTAGACACAGTTCTCTGGTGGCCATGATGGTGAGCTATTCTTTATTCTCAAGTGAACAGCATATGCTGTGAGGGGGATGGAAGTATATTCTCAAAGATAGCATTTCCAGGAAGCCAACTGGAAAATAAACTCTGAGGAGGCAAAGGGAAATTCTATGATAAACAAAAATGACTGGCATTTGGTCCATGATGCAGTGGTTATAGATTTTCAATTTCATTTTAACAAAATACATTGATTCATTCTTTCTCTTACAGCTCACCTCCACATCCATTAGCAAATTTCTTTTTGTTCTACTATTAAAATCTTACCCTATTATGGGCTGAATGTTTTGCACCTCCTAGATTTATATGTTGAAACCCTAATTTCCAATGTGATGGTATTTTGATATGGGGCCTTTGGGAAGTAATTAGGTCCATGAGGGTAAAGCCCTCATGATAAGATTGGTGCCCTTGTATGAAGAGAAATGGAATCTCTCTCTCTCTCTCTCTCTCTCTCTCTCTCTCTCTCTCTCTCTCTCTCTCTCTCTCCATGTGAGGACAAAGCAAGAAGATGACTATCTGCAGACAAGAAGAGGCTCCTCACCAGAACCCAACCATGCTGGCACCTTCATCTCAGACTTCCCAGGCTCTAGAAATGTGAGAAATAAATTCCTTTCATTTAAGTCACCAAGTCTATGCTGGTCTATCAGTCTGAATTGACTAGGACACCACTTCTCATTGCCTTCTACACTCCCAGTGTTCTCCACCGTCATATGTAGCCTCAGTTATTGCAATAGCCTCCTGATAACATCTTTCTATTTCTATTCCAGTCTGCTTAAGAGCCTCCTCTCAACATAGTAACTAAAGATATCCTTTCAAAATGAAAATCAGATCATGCTGCCACTCTGTGTCTTCCTATGTGCCTTATAGTAACATCAAATTTTTCCAATGACCTGCAGGGCCCTAAATAATCTGTCCTATCTTCCAAAGCTGTTTACCCACCAACATTCCTTTTTACCTTTCTAATCTCATCTCCTGTTACTCTGGCCCTACTCATTACTATTCAGCTACATCAGACCCTCTTGCTATACTTTGTACACTCCAGGTTTATTATAGGGCCTCAGGTTCTTTGTTCTTGCTTTTTGATTTGCAGGAAAAGCTCTCCCCCATAGTCATATTCCTATCACCCAGTCCTTCACATACTTAAGGTTTTCGTTCAATGTAACTTTGACAGTGAGTCTTTATTTGACCATTGTATTTAAAATCACACCACTTTCTGCTCACATTATACTTTATTTCTTTATATGTTTATTGTATATTGCCTTTACTAGAATATAAACTTCATTGGGGCAGAGGTTTTTTCACTGCTGCATCCCCAGTTCTTAAGAACAATGCCTAGTATAAAGATGCTCAAGAAATATTCATTGAACTTTTATCCGACAAGAACCTTCCATGTGTCTTTGAACTAGGCTATGGTTTGGAGACAGAGATAAAAGCCCACCCACACACAAATTCTTTGATAGCTATCAAGATGTGGCTATATTCCTTTCTGCATAAGGAACTGTCAAATGATATATACTATCAGTGAAGGTAAAAGGAATTGAGAAGAGCTGTTACATGATAAAATTTTAGAGATATCTAAAATTTTTTTTAGATAAAATATAGGAAGTCATCTAAGAATAAAGCTAAAAGAATAAATATAAAAGGTAGAGGGGTGTCAAAATTAGTTTTATTAAGTTGGTGGTAGGAAGAACAGACCCATACAAGAAAGATATTAAATTGGTCCACGACAGTTAGACAAAAATTATGAAGATTTTGTTCAAGGAGAGTCAGTTCTGACATCTTGTAGAAGTATATACATCTCAGGATTCTCTCCATTCTCTCTAACCAGAGCCCCTCCCACTCCATACTGTGCAATGCATTTGGGAGGAAATATCTACATCTAAATCTAAAAACCTCAAATTTTAAAAAAACAACACCTAATGCTTTGACATTTAGGGCAGCTTCCCAAGGACTGGTTTCTGTCTTGTCTATATCCAAATACTGATAAAAATTGGGCAGCAGGTTGAGTTTCTCTCAGAAAAAAGATAATCAAATGAGTCATAATTTGTATGCCAAAGAAAGACGCTAGATGGAGCTCTAATACCACAATTTACTACAGCACATGCAAGGCCACAGTACTGCAGGCACCAACCAGGGGAGGGTCCCGAGTAGAAACCAGCAAAATTTCTTAAATAGAAAATTACACACACAAGCCCAAAGGGGACAGAAAGGAATGCATACTCAAAAAACCTTGAGAGGGCTCCAGAATCTCTAGCCAGAGTGAGTAGAGAAAGTCCTCCCTCTATAAAACCAGACCACAAAGAGAGAGATGGGAGAGATGACCAATTCTTCAAGTGCTGAAATCCCAACAATCAAAAATAAAAAAGATATATAAAGAACAGGGAACCATGGCACATTTAAAGGAATAAATTAAATCCCCAGAAACTGACCCCAAAGAAATGGAGATACAGTAATTGACAAAGAATTCAAAATTACTATCAAGTATGCTGAATGAATTAAGAGGGCACAAATAGATAACTAAATGAAATCAGGGCTGAGTGCAGTGGCTCACACCTGTAACCTTAGCACTTTGAGGTCAAGAATTATAGACCAGCCTAAGCAAGGGCGAGATTCCTTCTCTATGGAAAATATAAAAAGTAACCAGGTACAGTAGTATGTGCCTGTAGTCCTAGCTCTTCAGGAGGCTGAGCCAGGAAGATCACCAGAGCCCAGGAGTTTGAGGTTGTGGTGAGCTATGATGACTCCATCACACTCTAGCCTGGGCAACAGAATGAGACCCTGTTTCAAAAAAAAAAGGCAAAAAATAGGACATAATGAATAAACAAAATGAGAATATCAATGAAGATGTAGAAACTGATGAACCAAACAGAAATTCTAAAATTGTAGAATTTAATAACTAAATTGTAAAATCTACTAGAAAGACTCAATAGCAGACTTGATAAAACAGAAGAATCAGTGAAATAAAAGACAAAACTTTTAAAATTACTGAGGCAGAGGAGCAAAATGGAAAAGAAAATATATGAAGAACAGTGAAAAGCCTAAAGGAATTATGGGACATCATCAAGCAGAAAAATATGTGCATTATGGGAGTATCAGAGGAGAAGTAAAAGAGAAAGGTGTAATAACTTATTTGAATAAATAATGGTTCCAAATTTCTCAAATCTCAGGAGAGAAATGAATGTAAAAATTTTTAAAAACTCAAAAAACCCCGGATAGGATAAACCTAAAGAGATCTACACCAACATACATTATAATGAAACATTCAAAAGTCACAGAAAGGAGAGAAGCCCAAAAGCATCAATAGAAAAGCTACTTGCCAAATACGAGAAAGCTCCTCATAGATCATCAGTAGATTTCTCAAAAGAAATCTTACAAACTAGAAGGGAATGAGATTATATATTCAAAGTACTGAAAGAAAAAACTATAAACTAAAAATGCTATATTCAACAAAACTATCCTTCAAATTATTAGAAATCAAGATTTTCCCAGATAAACAAACACTGCTAGACCTGCCCTGCAAGAAATGCTGAAGGGAATCCTACAAGCTGAAGCAAAAGGATGATAAATCAAGACATAGAATCACACAAAAATATAAAATTCTCTGGTGAGAATAAATATATAGACAAATATACAATCTGGCAGTATTGTAATATAGGTGAGTAAATCACTCATAAATCTAGTATAAAATTTTAAAAAGCATAAAAAGTAATTATAAAGCTCTGTTAATGAATATACAAAGTGAGGTAATTTGTGTCATTAATAATATATAGAGAAGTTGGGAAAATGGCGGAGTAGGGGTGCCCTCCTGGCTCTCTGCTCCCAGAGCGAAAAGTGAAGAAAGCGGATAGCCACACTCGAGTGATCTGCACTTCCATGGGACCAGCTTCACAAGCCTGCAGACATCCAACAGGAAATGGAGGGATAAGACCATTTACAGCCTAAAGCAAAGGTGAACCGATCATTCTTCCGCAAAACTCGGGGATTCGGAGGCACACATCAGGGAGGGAGCGAGGCGTGGTTTAAGCCGCTGCCGGCGGGCAGTGGCGCCAGCCCTACCCGGTGCTGAGAAACACCCCCTCCCACACCGAGCTCCACTTCCACGTAGGCCGGGACGTGCCTGAAGTTGGTGAGAAGTGGCAGCGCGGGACTAAGCCGTGTGGAGAGGAGACTAGAGCAGGGAACGCGCTGAGTCGCCAGAGCACACAGCGGCCGCAGTTTAAGGCGGGGGAGGGTCCGCGCGCAGCAACCACTCTCGGCGCAGCAGGAACCAGAGCCCGCTCGGGCATCTCCCTGCAGAACACTCCCAGGTCAAGGTTAAGGGGAGTTTACACAGAAGGAGGCTTCAACTTTGGATATAGAGGAGGTTCGGGATAGCACTGAGAGGTCAGAGTGCGCAAAGTTAGACTCCTCGATCCATTAGGACCCCCCTCCCTCTGCCCCTCCAGCACCGCTCCCGCCCCCACATTCTGGGGCTGACTTGGACTCGGGGTTTGGAGAGGAGGCGCAGAGAAAGCGCTGGTATGCACCACTGCTCCACCAATTTGATATTGGACCGTCACTTGCTGCACAAGTGGCACTGACTCTGTGCTCAGAGAGTGGACCCTGCCTGGACGGGGCAGTGATACAGGAGAGATTGCCCTTGGTGGATTTAAGGCAGAGAAACATTGCCTTCCACACTCTCCTGCGACCCGGAGCCCAACCTTGGGCTCCAAAGTCTCTGTCCCAGCCTTGGGGGCGGAACTGAGATAGGAACTGTACTCATTCCTACCGCTTACCTCCACCGGAGTAATTAAGGAGACAAAAAACAGGGATTGGTGGGTCACATTGCCTGCCTGCCTGCCCACTTCTGGTCAGTCTCTCCCTGCACAGGTCTCCCACGCACTGTGCCAGGAGTGTGGAGCCCGCCTGGGCAGAACTGGGCATTGTAGGAGGCTGCCTTTAGTGGTTATAAGGCAGAGATATTTTACGACCCCCACATCTGGGGATTTGGGGATAGGCCTTTGGCTCCAAAGTTTGTATCCCCGCCTTGGGGGCGGAGTCGAGATAGAAACTGCTCCCATTCCTGCCGCTTATCTCCACCTGTGGAATTAAAGAGACAGAAGACGGGGCCTGGTGGGTCTGGCTTCAGGACAATCTCTCACTGCACAGGTCTCCCTTGCTCTGTGTCCAGAGTGCAGAGCCCGCCTGGGCAGGGCCTAGACTCAAAGGAGGCTGCCCTTAGTGGCTATAAGGCAGAGAGACTTTACGTCCACCACCGTCCCGTGTCTTGTGGCTGAGCCTTTGGCTCCAAAGTCTCTGTCCCCACCTTGGGGGCGGAGCTGAGATAGGAACTGTTCTCATTCCTGCCACTTATCTCCACCTGTGTAATTTTTTTTTTTTGAGACAGAGTCTCGCTTTGTTGCCTAGGCTAGAGTGAGTGCCATGGCGTCAGCCTAGCTCACAGCAACCTCAAACTCCTGGGCTCAAGCGATCCTTCTGTCTCAGCCTCCCAAGTAGCTGGGACTACAGGCATGAGCCACCATGCCCGGCTAATTTTTTCTATATATATTAGTTGGCCAATTAGTTTCTTTCTATTTATAGTAGAGACGGGGTCTCGCTCTTGCTCAGGCTGGTTTCCACCTGTGTAATTAAGGAGACAGAAGACAGGGATTAGTGGGTCCCATTGCCTGCCTGCTTGCTTTTGGTCAGTCTCTCCCTGCACAGGTCTCCTGTGCTCTGTGTCCAGAGTGCGGAGCCCACCTGGGCAGGGCTGAGCCTCGTCGGAGACTACCCTTAGTGGCTATAAGGCAGACAGACTTTACGTCCACCATGCTCCAGTGTCTTGTGGCTGAACCCTTGGCTCCAAAGTCTCTGTCCCCGACCTGGGGGCAGAGCTGAGATAGGAACTGTTCATTCCTACCACTTATCTCCACCTGTGTAATTAAAGAGACAGAAGATGGGGATCGTGGGTCTGGCTACGGGCCTGCCGGCTTCAGGCCAGTCTCTATCTGCAGAGGTCACCTGTGCTCAGTGTCCAGGCCCTAAAGTTTGCCTGGGCAGGGCCTAGCCTAGTAGGAGGCTGCCTTTGATGAATACAAGACAGAGAGACGTTACAACCCATACATTCTGGTGACTTGGGGCTGGGCCTTTGGCTCCAAAGTTTCTAGACCTGCTTTGGGGGTGGAGCTGAGATAGGAACTGCTCCCGTTCCTGCCACCTATTTCCACCTGTGTAATTAAGGAGGCAGAAGACAGGAGGCTGCCAGAGAAGCCCGGAGACCAGCGGGAAGGGTAGGGGAATTGGCTGTATCCCCACCACTACATCTCGGATTGCTGGCTCGCCAGTGGGTAGAGAGACCTGCAGACACCAGCCCAGCGACTGCTGCTGCCAGTGAGCAACACCACCTACCGGCTAAGAAACTAAACAAGACGTGTGAATACCCAAACGAAAACCTAAAGGAAAGAAACAACAACTGAGTGAAATGGGAAGAAATCAGCGAACAAACTCCAGAAATATGAAGAAACAAACGGAAAACACACCCCCAAAGAGGAGCACCAGCCCCTTAGAAACAGACAACAACCAAAACCTGGCAACCAAAATGACAGAAGAGGAATTTCGAATATGGATCATAAGAACACTCACCCACCTGCAAGAACAACTCAATAACCAACACAAAGAAACCACAAAAAGCCTCCAGGATATGGAACAAAGGTTCACTAAAGAGATCGACACAGTAAAGAAAACTTTAACCAAATTCCTGGAGATGAAGAATCAACTCAGGGAATTAAAAAATACTATGGAAAGTCTCAAGAATGGGGTAGATCAAACAGAAGAAAGAATCTCAGAGATTGAAGATAACACCTTCCAATTAAATAAATCAGTCACAGAGATAGAGCAGAGAAACAAGAGAAAGAGCAAAGCCTACAAGAGCTGTGGGATTATGTGAAGAAACCTAATGTGAGGGTCATAGGGTTACCAGAAGGGGAAGAAGACAACACTCAAGGGTTGGACAAGCTTTTTGAAGATATAATAGAGGAAAATTTCCCAGGCCTTGCTCAAAATCTTGACATACAAGTTCAAGAAGCCTAGAGGACCCCTGGGAGATTCAATGCAAACAGGAAGACATCACGTCATGCAGTCATCAGACTGACCAAAATATCAACTAAAGAGGCCCTTCTAAGAGCTGTAAGATGAAAGAAGCAAGTAACTTACAAGGGAAAGCCAATTCGAATAACACCAGACTTCTCTAATGAGACTTTACAAGCAAGGAGAGACTGAGGCCCCATTCTCACTCTTCTGAAACAAAACAATGGCCAGCCTAGAATCTTATTCCCTGCAAAACTAAGCTTTGTATATGAAGGAGAAATAAAGACATTCTCAGACAAGCAAAGCCTCAGAGAATTCACCAAGATCAGCCCTACAAGAAGTACTCAAAACAGTGTTACACACGGAACACCATAATAGAAACTCACGAATATAAAAATAACCAAAACCCAAAGATTAAAGGCCAGATATCACTATGGCTCAAGAGAGAAATCAAAGCAACAACATCCAATCCAACAGAATGAACAGTAATCTACCTTACTATCAGTTCTCTCAATAAACGTGAATGGCTTAAACTCTCCACTCAAGAGACATAGGCTGGCTGAAAGAATAAGAAAATACAGGCCAAGTATATGCTGTCTTCATGAAACACATCTAACCTGCAAGGATGCATATAGACTAAAAGTAAAAGGGTAGAGATCAGTATTCCAGGCAAGTGGAAGCCAAAAGAAGGCTGGCGTGGCAGTTCTTATTTCAGATGATTTAGTTTTTAAACCAATAAAAGTAGTGAAAGACAAAGAGGGTCATTATATAATGGTGAAGGGCACAGTTCAACAAGAAGAGATAACAATTTTAAATATATATGCACCCAACTTAGGTGCACCCAGATTCATAAAGCAATCCTTACTGGATCTAAACAAATTGATTAATAGCAATACCATAATCACCAGAGATTTCAACACCCCACTGGCGGCATGAGACAGATCCTCCAAACAGAAAATTAACAAAGAAATAATGGACTTAAACAAAATTATAGAACAATTGGGACTGACTGACATTTACAGAACATTCTACCAAAAATCCACTGAATATACGTTCTTCTCATCAACTCACAGGACATTCTCTAAGATTGACCATATCCTAGGACACAAAGTAAACCTCAAGAAATTTAAAAAAATAGAAATCATACCATGTATCTTCTCAGATCACAGTGGAATAAAACTAGAAATCAACCCTAACAGAAACTCACATTTCTACACAAAAACATGGAAATTAAACAACCTCCTACTAAATGATTACTTCATAAATGAAGAAATCAAGACGGAAATAAAAAAATTCTATGAAGAAAATGACAATGGAGAGACAAGTTATCATATCCTCTGGGACACAGCTAAAGCAGTTCTGAGAGGAAAGTTTATCTCCATAAATGCCTATAACCCAAAGTCTAAAAGATCACAAATAGACAATCTAATGAAAAGACTCAAAGAGCTGGAAAAAGAAGAACAGACCAGCCCCAAACCCAGCAGAAGGAGTGAAATCAACAAGATCAAATCAGAACTAAATGAAATTGAAAACAGGGAAGCTATTCAGGAGATTGACAAAACAAAAAGTTGGTTCTTTGAAAAAATAAACAAAATTGACATGCCACTGGCTAAGCTAATGAAAAGCAGAAAAGAGAAATCTCTAATAAGCTCCATCAGGAACAAAAAAGGAGATATCACAACTGATCCCAAAGAGATACAAGATATAATTTATGAGTACTACAAAAATATTTATTCACACAAACTGAAAAATGTGGAGGTAATGGACAAATTTCTAGAAACACACAGCCTCCCTAGGCTCAAACAAGAAGAAATAGATTCCCTGAACAGACCAATCTCAACAGCTTAAATAGAAACAGCAATTAAAAATCTCCCTAAATAGAAAAGTCCTGGTCCAGATGGCTTCACACCTGAATTTTAACACACTTACAAAGAAGAACTAGTACCTATCTTGCAGAAACTATTCCACAACATCGAGAAGAACGGAAACCTCCCTGACACCTTTTATGAAGCGAATATTACTCTGATACCAAAACCAGGAAAGGATGCAACAAAAAAAGAAAACTACACACCAATATCCCTAATGAATATAAATGCAAAAATTTTCAACAAAATCTTAGCTAACCGAATCCAGACACTTATCAAAAAAATAATCCACCACGACCAAGTGGGCTTCATCCTAGCGATGCAGGGATGGTTCAACATACGTAAATCTATAAATGCAATTCACCACATAAACAGAAGCAAAAACAAAGACCACATGATTCTTTCAATAGATGCAGAAAAAGCTTTTGACAAAATTCAACACCCTTTCATGATACGAACACTTAAGAAAATAGGCATAGAAGGGACATACCTAAAAATGATACAAGCCATATATGGCAGACCCATAGCCAACATCATACTGAATGGGGAAAAATTGAAATCATTCCCACTTAGAACTGAAACCAGACAAGGCTGCCCACTATCTCCACTTCTGTTCAACATAGTGCTGGAAGTCCTGGCTACAGCAATCAGACAGGTAAACGGAATTAAAGGTATTCAAATAGGGGCCGAAGAGATCAAACTTTCACTGTTTGCTGATGATATGATATTATATTTAGAAAACCCCAAAGATTCAACCAAGAAACGCCTGGATAAATGAATGAATTTATTAAATGAATTTAGTAAAGTCTCAGGATACAAAATCAATACACAGAAATCAGAGGCATTCGCATATGCCAACAACAATCAAATTGAGAACCAAATTAAAGACTCAATACCCTTCACAATAGCAACAAAGAAATTAAAGTACCTAGAAATATACTTAACCAAGGAGGTAAAAGACCTCTACAGGGAGAACTATGAAACACTGAGGAAGGAAATAGCAGAGGATGTAAACAGGTGGAAATCCATTCCATGCTCGTGGATCAGCAGACTCAACATCATTAAAATGTCTATGCTACCCAAACTGATCTACAGATTCAATGCAATACCTATTAAAATCCCATCAGCATTCTTCACAGATATAGAAAAAATAATTTTACCCTTTGTATGGAACCAAGAAAGACCCCGAATATCAAGAGCAATTCTAGGCAACAAAAAAAAAAAAAATGGGAGGTATTAATATGCCAGATATCAAACTATACTACAAAGCTGTAGTAATTAAAACAATCTGGTATTGGCACAAAAATAGGAATATTGACCAGTGGAACAGATGAGAGAATCCTGATATAAAACCATCCTCATATAGCCATCTAATCTTTGACAAAGCAGACAAAAACATATGCTGGAGAAAAGCATCCCTTTTAAATAAATGGTGCTGGGAAAACTGGATAGCCACTTGTAGAAGGCTAAAGCAGGACCCACACCTTTCACCTTTCACAAAAACCAACTCACGCTGGATAACAGACTTAAACCTAAGGTATGAAACTATTAGAATTCTAGAGGAAAATGTTGGAAACACTCTTCTAGACATTGGCCTAGGCAAAGAGTTTATGAAGAAGTCCCCAAAGGCAATCAAAGTAGCAACAAAAATAAATAAATGGGACATGATGAAACTAAAAAGCTTCTGCACAGCCAAAGAAACAGTCATGAAAGTAAACAGACAACCTACAGAATGGGAGAAAATTTTTGCATCCTACATATCCGATATAGGGCTGATAACTAGAATATACTTAGAACTCACGAAAATCAGTAAGAAAAAATCAAATAACCCTATTAAAAAGTGGGCAAAGGACTTGAACAGAAACTTTTCTAAAGAAGACAGAAGAATGTCAAACAAACATATGAAAAAATGCTCAACATCTCTAATCATCAGGGAAATGCAAATCAAAACTACAATGAGATATCACTTAACCCCAGTGAGAATGGCCTTTATCAAAAAGTCTCCAAATAACAAATGCTGGCATGGATGCGGAGAGAGAGGAACACTCCTACACTGCTGGTAGGACTGCAAACTAGTTCAACCTCTGTGGAAAGCAATATGGAGATACCTTAAAGCGATACAAGTGAATCTACCATTTGATCCAGCAATCCCATTGCTGGGCATCTACCCAAATGATCCAATGACACTCTACAAAAAAGACACCTGCACTCGAATGTTTATAGCAGCACAATTCATAATTGCAAGGCTGTGGAAACAGCCCAAGTGCCCATCAATCCAAGAATGGATTAATAAAATGTGGTATATGTATACCATGGAGTACTATTCAGCTCTAAGAAACAATGGTGATATAGCACATCTTATATTTTCCTGGTTAGAGCTGGAACCCATACTATGGATGGTCATGCTGGAAACTCAGACTTGTAGGGGGAGGGGGGGAAAGGGCATTTATTGAAACCTTAAAATCTGTACCCCCATAATATGCCAAAATAAAAAAAATAATAATAATATATAGCGAGAGGGGTTAGAAATGTAAAGAAGTAGAGTTTTTATATGCAATTGAAGTTATCAGCTTAAAATAGATTATTATACTTTTAAGATATTTATGTAATGGCAATGGTAACCACAAAGACATTATCAAGTGAACACAAAAGAAAATGAGAAGGAAATCAAATAATGTCATTGCAAAAAAGAAAAAAAAATCAGTGGAACCTACAGGAAGATACCAGGAGAGAAGGAGAGGGACAAAAAGTTATAAGACAGAAAGAAAATAGTTAACAAAATGGCCATAGTAAGTCCTTGTCAGTAATAACTTTAAATTTAAATGGATTAAACCCACCAATTGAAGACATAGATTGGTTTAATGAATTAAAAAAAGATGCACCTACAAAAGACTCAATTTATATCTAAGGACATATATATGCTAGAAATCAAAAATGAGAAAAAAGGCCGGGCGCGGTGGCTCACGCCTGTAATCCTAGCTCTTGGGAGGCCGAGGCGGGCGGATTGCTCAAGGTCAGGAGTTCAAAACCAGCCTGAGCAAGAGCGAGACCCCGTCTCTACTATAAATAGAAAGAAATTAATTGGCCAACTGATATATATATAAAAATAATTAGCCGGGCATGGTTGCTCATGCCTGTAGTCCCAGCTACTCGGGAGGCTGAGGCAGAAGGATCGCTCGAGCCCAGGAGATTGAGGTTGCTGTGAGCTAGGCTGACGCCACGGCACTCACTCTAGCCTGGACAACAAAGTGAGACTCTGTCTCAAAAAAAAAAAAAAAAAAAAAAAGCGAAAAAAGTATTCCATGCAAACGGGAGCCTAAAGACAGCAGAAGTGGCCTTTATTATATCATACAAAATAGATTTTAAGACAAAAACTGCACTAAGAGAAAAAAAGAACATTAGATAAAGATAAAATGGTCAATTTGTCATGAAGATATAATATTAATAATTATAAATATATATGTACCCACCATAGAGCTCCCAAATAAATGAAGCAAACATTGATAGATAGAACCAAAGAGGAAAACAGATAGTAACAAAATAATAATAATAGGAGACTCCAATATTCTACTTTTATTTATACATAGAATAACCAGAGAGAATATCACTAAGGAAACAAAGGGCTTGAAAAGCACTATAGATGAATTGGACCTAACAGACAAATAGAAAACACTATCAAAAAAAGAGCAGAATATATATTTTCTCAAGCAGAAATAGAACATTCTTCAAGCCGACCACATGTTAGCCCACAAGACAAATCTTAACAAATTTTAAAATATTGAAATCATGCCAAATTTCTTTTATGACCACAATGGAATGGAATGAATCTAGCAATTAATAATGGAAGGAAAACAGGGAAAAATACAGATATGTGAATTAAACAATGCACTCTTAAATAACACATGAATCAAAGAAGAAATCACAAGGGAAGTTAGAAAATATCTGCAAACAAATGAAGACAAGAAAACAACATACAGAAACTTATAGGATGCCGTGAAAGCAGTACTAAAAGGGAAGTTTATATTGGTAGGTGATTATATTTAAAAAAGGAGAAAAATCTCAAATGACAATCTACTGCTCAAGGAATTAGGAAAAGAAAAACAAACCAAACCCAAAGGTAGGAAAAGGAAGGAAATAATAAAGATTAGAGATAAATGAAACAGAAAATAGAAAAAAAATCAATGTACCCAACGGTTGGTTTCTGGAATAGAAGAACAAAATTGACAAACTCTTAGCTAAACTAAAAAAAGAGTGAAAGAAGACTTAAATAGCTAAAATTAGAAATAAAAGAGGAGAGATTATATTGGATGCCTCAGAAATAAAAAAGTATTATAAGAGATTACTATCAGCAATTATATGCCAACAAGTTATATAACCTAGAAGAAATGTATAAATTCCTAGAAACATAAAACCTACCAAAACTTAATCATAACTCAATAAAAAAATCTGAACAAAGGTATAACTAGTGAGGACATGGAACAAGAGAGGAGGGAGGAAATCATAACATTTTCATGGAAGGATATGGATAAATTTGGCTAATATGTGAAAAACCAATATACAAACAGACTCCAGATATTCAACATAGAAGACAAACAATCAAACAAACAAACAAAAAGAAACAAAATTTAAAAACTCTCAATAAAGAAAAGCCTAGGATGAGATGACTTTTCTGTGGAGAATTTTACCAAACTCTTAAGGAAGAATTAACACCAATTCTTTTCAGACTATTTCAAAAAATTGAAGAGAATGGAACACTCCCAAACTCATTCTATGTGGCCAGCATTACTGACACCAAAATGAAATAAAGGCACACAAAAAAGAAAACTACAGACAAATAGTCTTGATGAATATTGATGGAAAAATTCTAAACAAAATACTACCAGACTAAATCCAACAGCATGTTAAAAAGATATTATACCATGACCATGTGGGATTTATACCTGGGATACAAGGATGGTTGACCATATAAAAATAAGTCTGTATAATACATCACACTAGCAAAATAAAGGACAAATGCCATGATTGTCTTAATCAATGCAGAAAAACATTTGACAAGATGCCTGTTCTCACAACTAATATTCAACATAGTGTGGGAAATTCTAGCCAGAACAATTACACAGGAAAAAGAAATAAAGGCATTCAAATAGAAAAGAAGTAAAATGATCTCCCTTTGCAGATGATGTGCTATTATAATGTAGAGATTCCACAAAAGTCTTTTAGAATTAATAAACAAATTCAGCGAAGTTGCAGGATATAAATCAGCACTTAAAAATAAGTTGTGTTTCTATGTAATAATAATGAACATTCCAAAAAGAAAATTAAGAAAATCTCATTTACTACAGGGTGAAAAAGGATAAAATACTTAGGAATAAACTTAACCAAGGAAGTGAAATACGTGTACACTGAAAACTATAAAACATTGATGAAAGAAATAAAACACAAATAAATGGGAAAACATTCCATGCTCATGGATTGGAAGACTTAATATTGTTAAAACATTCATACTATCAAAAGCCATCTACAGATTTAATACAATCCCCATCAGAATCCCAATGGCATTTTTTTATAGAAATAGAAATAGAAAAAACCCCAAAAAACCTAAAACTCATATGGAATCCAAAGGCACCCCAAATAGCCAAAACAATCATGAAGAAGAACATAGTTGGATGCTTCATGTTTCCTGATTTCAAAATATATGCAAAAAAGCAGTTATTAAGATGATGTTGCACTGGTATAAATATAGATACATAGACCAATGAAACAGAATAGAGAACAAAGAAATAAACCATTGCATATATGGCCGAATGATTTTTAACAAGGGTGTCAAGACTATACAATGGGGAAAGCATGGTCTCCTTGATGGAGTTGGGAAAACTGGATATCTACATGCAAAAGAATGATGTTGGGCTATTACCTCGTACCACATGCAACAATTAACTCAAAATACCTAAATGTAAAACCTAAAACCATCAAACTCCCAGAAGAAAACACTGAAGGAAAGCTTCAGGGCATTGGAAATGGCAATAATTTTTGGATGCGATGCAAAAGCACAGGCAATAAAGTTTAAAATAGACAAATGAGACTACATTAAATTTTAAAAATTCTGCATATAAAAGAAAGCAACAGGGTTAAAAGGTAACCTATGTAGAAAAGAATTGTGAATCATATATCTGAAAAAGATTTATAGCCATAATATATAACGAACTTCCTATAATGCAACAACAACAAAAACAAACAACCCAATTAAAAATGGGCAAAGGACTTGAATAGATATTTCTCCAAAGAAGATACATCTATGGCCAATAGCTCAACATCACTAATTATCAGGGAAATGCAAATCAAAACCACAATGAGATAACAATGTGCTAACCCATCAAGTTAGCCAGTCTGCAAAGAATAGAAAATAGCAAGTGTTGGTGAAGATGTGGAGAAATTGGGCCCCTCATGCTTGTTGATGGAATGGAAATGTAAAATGGTGCAGCCATTATGCAAAAGAATATGGAGGTTCCTCAAAAAGTCAAAAATAGAATTAACATGTGGGACATTGATCCTTTTTATGGATATATATTCAAAGAATTCAAAACAGGATCTTGAAGAGGTATTTGCACACCCATGGTCATTACACCATTATTTATAATAGCCAACGGGTAGAAGCAATCTAAATGTCCATTGACACACAAATGGATAAAGAAAATGTATTAATAGTATATACATGCAATGGAATATTATGCAGCCTTAAACATAAGGAAATTCTATCATGTGCTACAATCTCAAGGATATTATGCTAAGCTTATTAAGCCAGTCACAAAAGGACAATACTATATGATTCCACTCATGTGAATTCTCTAAAGTAGTCAAAAACATAGAAACAGAAAGCAAAAAGCTATTTACCAAGGGGTGGAGGCAGGGCGAAGGGAAATTAGTGTTTGGTGGATATGGACTTTCAGTGTTAGAAGATTAGGAACTTCTACAGATCTGTTGCACATCATGTGAATATACTTAGCACTATTGAATTTTACACTTAAAAATTGGTTGAAATGGTAAATTTAATGTTGTATGCTATTTACCACCACAACAAAAAGAAAATGCATTTCCCATAGGAAAAAAATAATTTACAAAATAAAATTTGCCATTTTAACTATTTTACATATACAATTAATTGGCATTATTTACATTCAAAATGGTGTGCAACCATCACCGCTATCTATTTCCAAAACTTTATCACCACCTCAAACAGACACTCTGTAACCATTAAACAATAATTCCCCATTCTCCTCTTCCTCCAACTTCTGTTAACCTCTAATCTACTTTCTGTCTTAATGAATTTGCCAATATATAATATAGGTGGGATAATATTATACTTTTTGTGTGTGTGATTTATTTCACTTAGTGTAATAATTTCAAGTTCATCAATATTGTAGCATGTTCAGAACTTTATTCATTGTTATGCCTGAATAGTATTACATTGCATGTATACCACATTTTGTCTATACATTCACCTGTTGTAGAATACTTGGGCTCTTTCCAACTATTGTGAATAATGCTGCAATGAACATCATGTACAAGTATCTGTTTGAGTCCCTGGTTTCAGTTACTTCGCATATACATACCTAGGAGTTGAATTGCTGGGCAATGTGATAATTCTGTTGCTTTTTGAGAAACTGCCAATTTTTTTTCCATAGAAGCTGTGCTATTTTACATGCCCATCAGCAATATATGAGGGTTCCATTTTCGCCACATCTTTATCAACAATTTTTTCTCATTACAAAGTTATTACATAGCCACCCTACCAGGTGTTAAATAGTATCTCATTGAGGTTTTGATTTTCATTTCCCTACTGACTAAGGATGTTGAACATATTTTCATGTGCTCATTTTACTATTTACATATATTTTTGGAGAAATGTCTATTCAAACCTTTCATCCATTTTAAAACTGGATTGTTTGTCTTACTGTTGTTGAGTTGTAGGGGTTTTTTGGATATAATCTGGATGTTAAACCTGTACCAATATATGATTTTCAAATATTTCATCCCATTCTATAGGTTGCCTTTTCACTGTCAGAATAATATTCTTTAATGCACAAAAGTTTTTTTAAATTTGATGAAATCCAATATATCTATTTTTTCATTTATTGCTCATGTTTTTGGTATCATGTATAAGAATATATTACCAAGATCATGTAGATTTACCCTATATTTTCTTCAAAGAGTTTTATGGTGTTAGTTCTTACATTTAGGTCTATGATCTATTTTGATGTAATTGTAAATGGTATAAGGTAGGAGTCCAACTTAATTCTTTTCACATGAAAATATATTCATCCCAACCCTATTTATAGAAGAGAACTATTATTTATTTCCTGGGTGAATGGACTTGCCTCTTATCAAAATTCAATTTGCCATAAATGTATAAGCTTATTTTTGGACTCTCAGGTGTATTCCACTAGTTTATATGTTTATTTTTATGCTGATATCACACAGTTTTAATTACTGTAACTTTCAAGAAAGTCTGAAATAAAAAATGTGAGTCTTCCAACCTTGTCTTTTTTCATTATTATTTTGGCTATTTGGGAGCCCTTAAAATTCCATATGAATTTTCCATGTCTGCAAAAAATATGCTTCTGGGATTTTGATAAGAATTGTGGTGAATCTGTAGAACAATTTGTGTAGTATTGACATTTTAACAACAACAAGTCTTCCAATCCATGAACACTGGATGTTTTTCCATTTATTTAGGTTTTCTTTAATTTCTTTCAGTAATGTTTTATAGTTTACAGTGCACAATTTTTTTACCTCCTTGTTTAAATTTATTCCTAGGCATTTTTTTCTTTGAGATGCTATTATAAAAGAATGCACTCCCTTAATTATTTTTTTTTGAATGTTCATTGCTCATACATAGAAATACAACTGATGCTGTGTGTGATCTTGTACCAGGAAACTTTGCTCAATTTATTTATTACCTCTAGTAGTTTTCTGTGGGATCCTTGGGATTTTCTATATTTAGAATTATGTCATCTGCAAATAGAGAAAGTGTTCCTTCTTTCTTTCTAATTTGAATGCCTTTTATTTCTTTTTCTTGTCTAAATTCTGTGGCTAGAACTTCTAGTATAATCTTGAATAGTATCAGTAAAAGTGGGCATTCTTGTCTTGTTCTTAAACTTAGGAAAAAAAACCTGCAATATTTTAATATTGAATATGATGTCATCTGTAACTATATCATAAATGTCTTTTATAATATTGATAAAAGTCTCTTATAGTCTTAGTTTTTAGAGTGTTTTAATTATGAAACTGTTCAAATTTTGTCAAATGGCTTTTATGCATCAATTGAGATGGTTAGATGTTTTTTTTCTGTGTTCAATTTATGTATTCCACTATATTGATTGAGTTTAGTATACTCAACCATGCTTGCATTTCCAGGACGAATCCTACTTTGTTATGTTGTACAATTTTCTACATATGCTTTTGCATTTGGTTTGTTAGTATTTTTTTGAATATTTTTTAAAATTTAATAAACAGACTTTACTTTTTTAGAATAGTTTTAGATTTACAGAAAAATTGACCATAAAGTACAGAGTTCCCACATACTCCCTCCTCCACACACATAGTTTTCTCTATTAGTTATATCTTGTATTGTCTTGGTATATTTGTTTATATCAATGAACCAATATTGATACATTATTATTAACTGAAGTCTATATTTTACATTAGGAATCATTTAGTGTGTTATACATTCTATGGATTTTGACAGATGTATAATGATATGTGTTTTTCATTACTGTAACATACAGAATAGATTGTTTTCTAAAAATCCTCTGTGCTATGTCTATTTGTCTCTCCTTCAAACCCTTAGCAACCACTGGTCTTTTTTTTCTCTTGATTCAGGCTTGCCATTTCCAGAATGTCATATATTTGGACAATACAGTATGTAGCATTTTAACATTGGCTTTTTTCACTTAAAAACTATGTTTTTTAATGTTTTTCTATATATTTTTATGGCTTGCTTTCCCATTTCTTTTGAATCACTGAAAAATATTCTGTTGCATTAATGAACCAAACTTTCTTTACCCATTCACCTATTGAAGGGCATCTTGCTTGCTCTCAAGTTTTGGTAATTATGAATAAAGTTGCTGTAAACACCTGTGGCACAAATTTTTTGTGCACATAAGTTTTCAGCTTCTCTGGGTAAATACCAAGGACTAGGACTGTTGGATTGTATGGTAAGCCTGTCTTTAGATTCATAATAAACTATCAGACTATTTTCCAATGGTGGTTATACTATTTTGCATTCTCATGAGCAAAATTCAAGAATTCTTGTTCCTTTGCATTCCTGCCAGCATTTGGCATGTTTTGTGTTTGGAATTTTAGTCATTTTAATAAGGATGTAGTGATAGCTCATTATTTTAATTTTTAATTTCTTAATGATGTGTAATGTTGAACATCTTTTCATATACCTATTTGCCATCTGTATACCTTCTTCAGTGAAGTGTCTGTTCAGATCTTTTTCCAATTTTATAATTGGAAGAGCTCTTAAATGTGATGATTTCTTATTCTTGCTCTTTCAAGATTCTCCATGGTTTGTAACAAGAAATCAGTTGCTAATCTTCTGGAAGAGCTCTTAAACATAATGATTTCTTATTCTTGCTCTTTCAATTTATAATAAGAAATCAGTTTATGTCTTATTCGTTTTACTGCTCTTGTTCCTCTGTACCTGTCTCAACTCCAAGGCTTAGCAGAATAACTGTCATATTGCTGTGACTCAATTAATGTTTGTTGAGTAAATCAGTTGAGGTTTAGATGGGTTAACAAAGTTCATCAAAGCTGTACATGTGATAAAGTGGAAGCTTGGAGTTGTTTTCTAAATTCAAGTCCAAAACTCTTGCCAGAATAAATGGGCGGCTGACCTGCAATGATTGCAAGTAAATGCAGATTTTACCTTTTATCTCCATGCCAGTTGTCTCTTTCATTTATAATAAGAAATCAGTTGCTAATCTTCTGGAAGAGCTCTTAAACATAATTATTTCTTATTCTTGCTCTTTCCAGATTCTTTATTTTTCTTTGTCTTTTGATAACTTGATTATAATGTGTCTCAGAATAATCTCTTTGAATTTATTCTATTTGGAGCTCTTTGAGCCTCTAGGATGTTAAGATTAATGTCTTTCATCAAATTTTGGATATTTCAGCCATGAGTTTTTCAAATATTCTTTTTCCCTTTCTCCCTTTCTTATTCTCCTCTGGAACTCCCATAATTTGTATGTTGGTTCACCTGATGGCATTCCATAGGTCCTTAGGCTTTGCTCACATTTCTTCATTATTTTTTCTTTCTTCTTTTCAGAGTAATAATGCCAATTGTCTTACCTTCATATTTGCTAATTCTGTGTTCTGCGTGCTCAAATATGCAGTTGAATCCTTGTCTTAGTCAATTCAAGCTGCTATAACAAATTACTATAGAAGAGGTGGCTTAAATGACAAATATTTATTTCTCAAAGTTCTGAAGGCTGGGAAGTCTGAGATCAGTATGCCAGTATGGTCAAGTCTTGGGAAGGACCCTCTTCCAGGTTATAGAGCTGTCTGGTATTTTCTTATGAAGGCATTAATCTCATCATGTGGGCTCAGTTCTCATGACATATTTACCTCCCAACAGCCTCCAAATACCATCACATTGGGATTAGTATTTCAACATATGATTTCTTTGGGGCAAAACAAATATTAAGTCCATAATATCCTTCTTATACATTTTTATTTCACTTGTTATATTTTTAGCTCCTTTAACTTATAGCTAGCCTTGTGCTGAGCATGGGGATTAGCCTTAGGTGAAAGTTTACAGTCTTCTCAGGTCTTTTGTGAGCATGTGTCTTGTCCTAGGCAAATGCATGGCTTTCTAAATACCTCCATGTGTGTGGAGTGCTAGCTACATGGTAAGATTGATAACTGTCTATGTATATTATCACTGTGAGCTACCTTCCTCCAGTCATCTGCTGCAAGCTCATTCAAATAAAAACAAAACTGATACAAATGTTTACAATCAGCAGGTTTTGAAATGTCACTGGCAGAAAGAGACAACTGGCATGGAGATAAAAGGTAAAATCTGCATTTACTTGCAATCATTGCAGGTCAGCCACTCATTTATTCTGGCAGGAGTTCTGGACTTGAATTTAGAAAACAACTCCAAGCTTCCACTTTATCACATGTACAGCTTTGATAAACTTCGTTAACCCATCTAAACCTCAACTGATTTACTCAACAAACATTAATTGAGTCACAGCAATATGACAGTTATTCTGCTAAGCCTTGGATTTGAGACAGGTACAGAGGAACGAGAGCAGTAAAACGAATAAGACATAATAAATGCCCTAAAAGAACTTATAATCTCCTAGGAGCAATAAAAATAAGGATAGTATAATATGTATTAAGCACTATAATTTCATTGGTTTATAATGTTATGAGTACACAGGAAAATGTGATTAATTCTGTTTTTATTGATGTGGTAACATTTGAGCTAAGTCTTTAGGGAATAATAGAAGCTTAAACATCGGAAAAGAAATAAAACATTTAAAACATAATAGGAAGCACTTGAAAAGCCCTTAAGTAGTGAAAGAACACAGAGTATTTGAAAAGCAGAAACAATATCTGTGTGGGTGGAGCATAAGGATAGAAATAAGCCAGACATTTTGAGGTCAACCTGCATTTTTAAATGTGACATAAAGAGATTACATTTTAGAAATTAAGTATAGTTTATATTAAATGTTTGTGACATAAAGAGATTAAAATTTATAGAGTTAATTTGGCAACCATGAGGAAGATGAACTTATGGCAAAGAAATCTGCTAGAAACTGCATTCAGAAGAAAAAATGAGTAAGATAGAAAGGAGGAAACAAAGTTATAGATTAACTAGGAAGAAGTTTAAAAGGAAAACCAACAGCATGTGGGGATAATGGAAAATGAAGATTCTGATTTTGTTTTCTGGTCTTCAGTTTGGATAACTCTGTGTAATACTTTTATTTAGGGTGCAAAGTATAGGAAAAAGAGAAGACTTTGTATTAAAGACAATAAAATGATATTTTCAGAAGTCAAATTTGAGATGCATAAAAAAACATGTATTCAATATATACAACTAAGGCAACTTTGGCACTTGAGAGAGAGATTATTTGCTTGGAGGTAGTTTTGAGATCTAGAAAAAAATAGTTCTACACTTCATATGGAACCAGAGAAGACCCTATATAGCAAAAGCAATCTTAAGCAAAAAGGACAAATTGGGCAGAAAGGACAAAAGACATCAATTTACCAGACTTCAAGCTCTACTACAAGGATATAGTAACTAAAATAACATGGTACTGGCACAAGAACAGAGACATAGACCAATGGAAAAAAACTGAGAACCCAGATATAAAACCGTCCTCATATAGCCATCTAATCTTTGACAAAGCAGACAAAAACATACACTGGGGAATAGAATTCTTATTTAATAAATGGTGCTGGGAAAATTGGATAGCCACATGTAGAAGACTGAAACAGGATCTGCACCTCTCACTTCTCCCAAAAATCAACTCATGGTGGATAACAGACTTAAGCCTAAGGCATGAAACTATAAGAATTCTAGCAGAAAATGTTGGAAAACCTCTCATAGACATTGGCCTAGGCAAAGAATCTATGAAGAAGACCCCAAACACAATCAAAGCACCAGCAAAAATAAATAAATGGGACCTAATAAAATTAAAAAGCTTCTGCCCAGCCATGGAAACTATCACAAGAGCAAACAGATTATCTACAGAATGGGAGAAAATATCCACATGCTATATATCTGATAAAGGGTGATGACTATAATCTATATAGAACTTAAGAAAATCAGCAAGAAAAAGATCAAACAATCCCATTAAAAAGTGGGCAAAGGACATGAACAGAAAAGCAATATAACATGACAAGGTTAGATAACATGGCAAGGAGGTATTAAGGCTGCACACGGAATTAAGGTTGATAATCAGATGACCTTAAAGAGATTGACCCGGCCTGTTTCGGTGAACCCAATGTAGTTACAAGTCTCCTTTATTTATTTATTTATTTTTTCTGTCTTTTTTTAATTTTAGCATATTATGGGGGTACAAATTTTGAGGTTTCAAATAATGCCCTTTCCCCCCTTTAAATGTGGAAGAAGATGGAAGAAGAGTCAGTGTCCATGTGATATAATGTGAAAAAGACTTGACATATCATTGCTAGCCTTGACTACAGAGGGAGCCATGAGCCAAGGAATTTGGACAGCCTCCAGAAGTTGGAGAAGGCAAGGGAATGTACTGTCCCCAGAATTTCCGGAAACTTTTCAAAGGAAGACAGACTAATGGCCAAAAAGCATATGAAAAAATTCTCAACATCTCTAATCATAAGGGAAATGCAAATTAAAATCACAATGAGATATCACTTATCTTCAGTGAGAAAGGCCTTTATCATAAAGTCCCAAAACAATAAATGTTGGCATGGATGAGGAGAGATAAGAACACTCCTACACTGCTGGTGTGACTGCAAACTAGTACAACCTCTGTGGAAAGTAATATGGAGGTACCTCAAAGAGCTACAAATAGAACCACAATTTGATCCAGCAATAGACATTCTATAATAAAGATATCTGCACTGAAATGTTTATAGCAGCACAAATCACAATTGCAAAGATGTGGAAACAACCCAAGTATCCATTAATACATGAGTGGATTAATAAAATGTGACATATGTATACCATGGAGTTCTACTCAGCCACAAAAAACAACGGTGATATAGCACCTCTTATATCATCCTGGATAGGGCTGGAGGTCATTCTACTAAGTGAGGTAACACAAGAATAGAAAAACAAGCACCACATGTACTCACTATTAAATTGGTATTAACTGATCAACACTTAAATATACATACAGTATTAACATTCATTGGATGTCAGGCAGGTGGGGTGGAGGAGATGGGTATATTCACACCTAATGGATGTGGTGCACACCGTCTGGGAGATGGACACTCTTGAAACTCTGACTCAGGTGGAGCAAAAGTAATATATGTAACCTAAACATTTGTACCCCTGTAGTATGATGAAATAAAAATATATATATAGAAATACATTGACAAGTAAGTGAATGAGTATATAAATAAATGCATATATTAAGATGGTGCAGTCAATAGACCACTGATGAAAGTCTGTCAAGAATCAATACTCTGCACATAATGTCCAAAAGGAAAAAAAGTAAATAAAAAAAGAGCATACAAGATGTTTTTTTTTCTTTTAAGAATGAGAGTGGATATTATGCACTAGGTTTCAAAATGTGTTAAATCCATAGTAAATAAACCAATGTAACACTAACACAGTTACAAAATAAGAGGAGGAGGAAGAGGAGGAGTAAGTAGAGGTGGGGGTGACAACAATGATAGCCACCATGAAACAAGATATTGAGCATGAAAATGTTTATATATCCACACTTTCATATATATATATATATATATATATATATATATATATATATATATATATAGTTTTTGCTCTGTAACCCAGGCTGGGGGGCAGTGGCATGGTCATAGCTCACTACAGCCTCCAACTCCTGGGCTCAAGTGATCCTACTGTCTCAGCCTCCCAAATTTCTGGGATTACAGGTGCCAGCCACTGTGCCTGGCTTTCAGCAGATATATACCAAATGCTAATTATATTTGAGGCAGAGAGCACTGACTCAAACACCTAAGTTTTCGTGGAGATTACTTTACAATATGGAGAGATAGATGATAGATGACATATATATATGCGTGTGCAAATAATGACATATGCATACATATATATATGTCAGAATAATAAAAACATTATTCTGTCTACTGCTTTAGTGGTGGTGCAGACCTATGACCCTTAAAAATGTGAGGGCCCTAATGTCCAGAATTTGTCAATATGTTAGGTAGCATGGCAAAGGTGTATTAAGGTTGCACATGGAATTAAGGTTGATAATCAGATCTCCTTAAAGAGATTGACCGGGCCTGTCCTGGTGAACCCAATGTAATTACAAGTCTCCCTTAAATGTGGAAGAAGAAGGCAGAAGAGTCAGTGTCCATGTGATATAATGTGAAAAAGACTTGACAGACCATTGCTAGCCTTGAATACAGAGGGAGCCCATGTGGCTGAGTTCAGACAGCCTCCAGAAGTTGGAGAAGGCAAGGGAATGTATTGTCCCCAGAATTTCCAGAAAGAAACACAGCTTTGCCAACACCCCGAGTTTAGTCCATTGAGATCCATTGCAGACTTCTGGACTTCAAAACTTTAAGACAATAAACTTATTTTGTTTTAAGCCATTAGGTACACATGGGTATGCACACACATGCCTATACACATGTGTGTTTTGGGGTGTTGATATCAGCTGATGATAAATGTTATGAAAGCTCAAGCTGGTTAAAGAGTTATGGATAAGGAATACTAGCTATATAGGGTGAGGTAATGTTAAAAAAAAAGATCTGAAGGAGATGAAGGCCCAGGATATCTGGAAGAATAACATGACAGAAGAGGAATGAGCAAGTGCAAAATTTGCCAAGTCAGAACTGAGCGTGGCATGTTTGAGGAGTAGCAGAAAGACCATTCACTATGCCTGGGGTAAAAATGAGCCAAATGAAAACTGTGGGTTATGGATACTGTTGGTGGTTGCATTTGGGGGTGGTTATTCTGGAAGGGGAGTGGCAATGAAGGTGGAAAAAGGGAACTTTTACTTTTGCTCTGTCTAATATTTATGTTTTTTGATGATAATGCATTACTTTGTGTTGTTAAAGAGTTTTCATTATAAGAAATATGAACGGAAATGATGTATAAAGGGGAAGTGTGCACTGGCAGGTTCTATGTAGCCTATTGGTTCGGTACACAACTTGAGGGAAAAAGAGTAGAAATGAATCAAATTATGTTTTTTATTTAAATATGTTCATTATCTATATGCACTTTCACGCATTTCCACCTACTGAGTCTGTGTATGCACATCGGTAAGAACATGTGTATTTGTGTGTGTGCGTGCACGTAAACAAGTGTGTGAATCCCATGGTTGTTTGATCCTGACTGATTTGGTCTGAAGGTGAGGAATGAGGAAGCATTTAACATTTAAACAGCCCACTTACAAATCCCTGCTTACCATAACATTATAAGGGTACTAGTATTATGGAAATCCACAGTTACTGTAGCACTATGGAGTGGAGCTGAGAGCATAGGATTTGGAATCAGACTGCCTGAATTCAGACCTTGGCTCTACCCCTTACCAACTTTGAGACCTAGGGGATGCCATTTGCTGTATCTATACCTAGTTGTTGTTTTGTTTTGTTTTTTTCATAAACAGGAACACGTCCTCCTAATCACAGTGCTACCTGAGGAAACCAAGAGGGAGATAATAGGGTTGGGTTGATAGAATTTGGATAAGGAACAAATCTATTAACAGAAGTAAAACACTAGACCAAGATCTGGCATACAGTAAGTGCTCATTAAATGTTAGTTATTATTATTGTTTCTCCAGTCTTCTTTATTGGGCTGAGGGTAATGTGTTTTACATACATTGCTAACTCCCTACCAGCCTTTTCTTCAAGTATGCTGTAAGGGACCACTCTGGAAATTTTATTTGCTTCAGTTTGTTGTCACTTTGCAATGTGTGTACAAGTGAAATCACTGTAACAGTAATTAAAAGCGGAAATAATTCAGCACATTATATTACCCCTAGACAAGAGAATATAATCCAATACATTAACCCACAGTTTTTCCTTGTGACTGCCATTCTGCTTAAATATTATTCAAATATGTCATCAGAACACATTTTGCCAGTAATCTCTGAAAACAAACATACTTCATGTTCCTTGGACAAAGATAAAAGGAACCTTATATAACATCATTGCCAATGAATCTGATCTCTGTGGTCTTTATTCAGCTAGATAAGACTAGAACTTTAACTAAATAAAAAAAAAAAAAACAACTTTAAAATATTGGTAGATGGTGGCTGTGATTGATTTTTTGCTTTCCTCAAGACTTCCCTACCAGGGTTTAAAGGTTTTGACTTGGGTTCCAGGGCTTTCGATTTACAACACAGGTGACTTCAGGCAAATTTTTCAATTTTGCCGACTCTTGGCTTCCTCGTGTAGCGCTGCACTTAGAAGTATTTTTCCAGTTTATGAAAATGCCAATATCACTTAATGTCCCACCGCTTTGTGACAAAATCAAGAGGCAGAATTATTACTTTTATCACTTGCAAATGGAAAAATTAAATGGCTTTCCCAAGTTAACAAGTAGGTCATTGGGCCAGATCTGTCATCACAGACTTCTTTTTCCATCAGACTGTGTCACTTAAGTTATCAGAATAAAAACGCTTTTAAAAAAAGAATATTTAAATAGGTCAAGACCACAAAGTGGTTCACAAGACATTAATCTTCTAGATTTATAGCTTAATTCTAAAAATATTTTTATATATTATTATTATTATTATTATTATACAACATCTTTTATTTTAGTCACATTTGTAAGTATCTCTTGGTCCATCAATAACCAAAGAGAAGATTTCAAAATATTTCTAAAATTTTCCATATGAATAAACTCTTAAGCATCAGAAATTTCACCAAAGAAGTACTACCCAGCCATAAAAAAGAAGAAAATTATGTTTTTTGCAGCAATTTGATGGAACTGGAGACCATTATCCTAAGTGAAGTATCTCAGAAATGGAAAAGCAAGCACCACATGTTCTCACTAATAACTGGAACTAATCGATGGGCACACGTGGGCACATAGGGTTATAGAGGTCATAGGAAATCGAGAAGAGGGGGAGGAAGGAAAGAGTAAACATCGACCTATTGGGTACAATGAACATTATTGGGTGATAGGCACACTAAAAGCCCCTACTTAAACATTATAAAAGGTATCCATGTGACAAAAACATTTGTACTCCCTTAATATTTTGAAATTAAAAAGAAAAGAAGCTCACCAAAGAAATACCTTTCAGATTAAACGATGGATTTAAATAAAGGTATAGATCATTTGTATTTTAACATATGCTTCGATTAAAAATTATAATTTAAAATATAATGTTCTTTTTTCAACAACCAATTGCCTTTCTATAAATAAAAATTCCCCATTTACTTATTTTAGTTTAGAAACATGGAACTCATTCTACCTTGAATCCATCGCAGCGTCTAGTTTTCTTTTTCTCTGAAGATTTTGCCTTTGTTGTCTTATTCAAATCCTGATTTTGGTCCATGATTGAACAACAGATATGTAAATGTTTTTAATTGTTGTAGATGCTTGGTTCAAAATGATCACCTATTCAAGGAAGAGAAAGTATAATTCATTTTACTTTAACAATACACAATTTAGAAATAAGAAAAGCAGCAAGGTCAACATCGATCAATCAATCATTCACTACTATTCATGCAGGGCCTACTATATCTTGACCACTGGTCTAGGTTAATGCCAGGCACAAAAGGAGGAAACACACACACAAAATCCTAGCCTAATAAGATTATAATTTAGTTAGAGAAATAAATTTATGGAAAGGAATTCAAAACAAGTAAATGAGATAATATAGAATCACACAATAGTTTATATGAACAAAAATTTTAAATGACAGAAATTAAAATTTTGATATTTTCTACCTATAATAGATTATAAGATTTATAAAAGCAAATACATTCTTATAGTTTTATAAAGTGCCAAACAGTGCTTACACATAGTACATATTCAAAATAAGTAGAAAAATAATGTAATGAATTGTAATTAGAATGGCCTAAGATGCTTTCAGAAAAGAGGTACCTTTGGAACCAGGCTTAAAAAGCAGGTAGACTTTAGATTTGTTAAAAAGAACAAATGATACTCCAAATACCTCTCAGAGAGACTCTGGCCATGCTTGCCCTTGCCACCATTATGGTCTTACTTTATTTTAATTGCGTTCATCTATCTTTCAAGAGAAAATACATGCATGTAGTTGAAAATGCAAATAAAAAAGACAACTATTCTTCCTCTAACCTTGATTCTCTTATCTAGAAATATGATATACATTTTTAATTAAATACATAAAATTTTCCTTTTTTAATACAGTTGGTAGCATACCATCAACACTGTTCCTTGCCTTTTCACCCTGTTGTATATACTTTATAACAAAGGACCCTCTCATTTTTCTTGTGGTGTCAGGATATTTTGTCATTGATAATACATTTAACTAGTTCTATGTTGATAAGCATTTAGTTTGGATCTAATTGTTTCATATTAGAAAATGTTCTTAATATGTCATATGCTGTTTTGTTTATGTGTGACCATATCTGTAAGAAGAATTCCTAAAAGTGGAGTTTTGGGGTCAAAGTGTAAGAGAAATTATAAATTTAAGAGTTCTTAAGCCCTTATTTTAAAGACTAGAAAAATAAGTCAAACTTTTGCTTTGATTCACTCTTTTATATGAAATAGTGGGCTCTTCAATGAGGTTTAAAAATGCATTCTAGTTCATACATATGTGCATAATACATAATACATAGTTAGACATCTAAAATATTCATATATGCAGACACACATAAGCATAGATCTATGATTTTTAATGGGGCATTAATTATACAATATGCTTAACATATGTCATATGTGCAGTTGATTCTCACTATTTGCAGTAGTTATGATTTATAAAATTTCTGGGGACACTGAATTGGCAAATACTGAGTCATTTTTCCTAGGGGAGATCGAGGATTAGGTGCCTGCCTCACTCTGGTCACAACATTGTCCCCTGTTGATCAGTACATAAGCTTGTTTTATGTATGTTTCTGTTTAAAAGCACTTCATTTAATATATACCGTTGAGTCACTACCATTGAATTAGTAGCACTAATTCCAGTAGCACTGTAGTTGCTTCCTGAGGGAAGCTTATATAGTACATGCGTTTTTCCCATCAGGTACTCTTGCACGTAGGAACACTGGACAGCACTTCAGCACTATGTTCAGGGTCCAATTTAAACAGTAAACTCAGCAACACAAAGCACAAAAAATGCAAAAAATGTGGCACCAAATAGACCATTAAAAGAATGTTTGCTTGCAGTATGTAAGCTGAAACACAAAGGCAGAGCGTCACCTCAGCTGGGAACGTGGAAACCCAAATTTTGTACCACTCTGGGCATTCAAGTAAATGACCATGAAAGCCCAACAACAGTATTGATTTTGGTGTGACAAATACATTTAAGTGAGTGGGCAAATTTGTTAAAGCAGAGTCTGTGGCTAATGAGGATCCACTGTATATTTTATTCATTAATTTATTCAACAACAATTTAATTCTCTATATTATAAACATATAAAGACCATGAATATATGGTGCATTTAATGGATAATGTATAAATGTGAATAATAAATATCCAAGCATATTATCACTTATGTATAAGTGAGTATATATAAACATACACATGAATGCAGAGACCCATACCTATGTACCTCAAAACAAACCTCAATTATTCCATTTTCTGTGTGTGTTTTATACATGCCTGTATCTGAGTATGTTCATTTCTTGGGTAGGATGGAGTGACGAGAAAATCAATAGTTTGGTGGTCAAAAGCAGACCTTTGATAAATTTTGTGCTACTTTTCCCACAAATACCCCCTTCTATTCCTCCCCCCAGAATTTAAATGTTAGGACGTCTTTTTTTGTTGTTCTATCAATTAATCCTATAATTGCAAATCTCTGAATGACTTGCAAAGTGGATAGTCCTCCTTTAGCTTTAGACTTTTTTTTTCTTTCTATTAAACAAATATTCTGCAGAGCTTGAAGGCTATTGTCTCACCACTCATAGCCTTGTTTATTTCAGTTGATTAAATTCTGGTTGTCCTGTCTCCTAGTCTTCTTTGTATCCTGTGTAGACCATATTCATCCTCAGAATCATTCAAATATCCCACAGATGATACAAAATAAGATACATCCTTCCTATTTGATGGTCTTCACAACCTAAACACCATCCTTGTTTTAGCCTTATTTCCCAAGACAACCATAAGATCCTTCAGATGTGTGGAACCACTATCCCAAGAAGAAAGCTCTTTGCTCTCCCATATGTTTCTTTTCAACCTATAATGTCTTTCCTCACCTCTTGGTTGTAATGCTGCTCCAAATCTTACCTCTTCGATATTTTCTCAGTTACCCCCAGTTGAAATAACTTCTCCCACATGGCTGTACCATTGGAGAGTATACCTGCATAGTCATTGCTTTTCTCTGTATTTCCCCTACTTTCCCCAATAACTATTCCACATCTCTCTCCTAGGTCTTGGAATGAATTATCCAGCAAAAAATTAGAAATGTGAGTACTTTGTTCTTTATTTCTCACCTTAAATTACAACAATTATCTGTAAAGTAACCAGGAAGTTGAAATATCAACTTAGGCTTGACTTAATACCATACTTTCTACTTCATCATAGCATTTTAATTAAGCCTTATTTGTAAGCATTTAACATATTTTTTTCTGAGTTGCAAATAACTGAGATAAATATATATATATATACACACAAATATATATGAATTTTGGGACACAATATATTTATAAGAGCACCACAGGTATATGGATGTAGGATTTTAACCCTTCCCTGAATAGAACAGGTAGGATCTTCCCAGGTTGATTGATGTGGAGTGGGGAACAGAATCTTACCAGCCTCTATTATCTGTGTTAAGCTTCTTCTATTCAAGTGGTCATAGCAAATCACTGCAGGCCAAGTGACCCAGTGTCTAGATGTGCCTGTGGAACTGAAGAGAAACAAGGGAAAATAGCATTTACTAATTTCTTAGATATTTGCTGGGGAGACTTCCCCCATCCCCACCTTACTTTGACAATAAAAATCTTATAATTGTCTTATAAAGGGAGACACTGTCCTGAATAAGAGAAGGAAACTAATATTTATTGAACCCTTAGTTCATGTCAAGAACAGTGCTGAAAAGATTTTTTTCTCCTTTAATTAGAGATAAAATCTCCTCCTTTTTCCTTACCCTGAGTCAAGCTCGAGTTGAAACAAGGAGAGTAGAAGTGATTAAGTGACTCTGAGACACATTCTGTTTCTTCATGTTTGTCAAATAACTCCCTCCCTCTGCCCCTCTTATCCAGTTAGATGAAATCAAAGAAATAAGAAGTCTAGTCTAATAATTCTCTGTAGTTGTTGAAAATAATTGTCTTGCAGCATATTTTAAGATAGTAACTAGAGATCTATTTGTTCATCCTTGAAGTTCCATTTGTCTAGGGAGTAATAGGAACAGGATTTCAAACTTTATTTCTAAATTTATAAATGTATGATTTTCTATAATTTATCTTTAAAAGCATATTAACCTAAGGCTTCTTTATCTCCAGAAGGGATTTTTATTAGGTTTTAAGGACTAAGAACATAAGTGTGAAGAATACAGCATAATATTTATAATATTTATCATGACCATCAAAATATTTTTTCCCTGAAATTTGTGAAAATTTCTTACATAGAAGAACTGCTGAAAGTAGAGAATCTCAAAGGTTCTTACCTGAACTTAGAATCCCATAGCAACTGCAACAAGTCCGTCTTTTATCTGTTAAACTCCCTCCTTAAATATTTAGTTGGCTTTTTCTTTTTATCAGTTCAATGATGATTAACCATCTTATTAGGTAATTGTTCTAGGCAAATAGAAAAAACTTACCTAGCTAATTCTGAGAGTTCACTCCAGACTTCTAGATTTTAAAGGTTATTTAATAATTTCTCAGAATTTGCTCATTATCTTATGGTAATGTTTAACACACTTTATTTCTGAGAATGACTTTTACTCATTTATTCAATTAAATTGACTGCACGAGATTTTTTCTTTAAACAGACAAATAGAACAGATTATACAAGGTAGTTAAAATTCTTCCGAATGGAAAGGAATCCAAGACATTTTTTAAGTGTTCCTACAGGATACAATTGCATTCAAAAGATACAACATAGCCTCTTTGCTTGGTAACTGGGTACAGTTCTAATATGTGTATGGATACTGGATGTCCCACATGAAATATTAATAGTAAAGTGCCAATTAACTACCAGATAGATTTTCTAAATAGCAAAAGTCAAGACTGCTTTGCATGGCAGATTTCTTTCATCAAAGCCTGAGGAAAAAATGTCCATATAATTTCCTTTTATTGATTTGGTTTTTAGAGACTCAGTTGAAAGTTGTCTTGAGTAGGAATGAAGTTTAATTAACCAATTCAATAAAGGAAACATTTTTGACTCTGAATCATATCTCAGGCATTGGGCTCTGTTCTAAAAGTGTACTAATGTAAATAAAGTACATACCCTTCTGTCACACGAATATATAAAAATATATGTATCCATATATATGGCAAAATGAGGACACATGTGAAAATATTGTTACCCTTTATCACTCACTGGACAATTGTTGATATAGTTGCAGCAATATATGTTTAGTTTCTGTCTCAGTTATTTGATAGATTGGTTCTATTCCTGGTAAATTCTTAAAAAACCTTGGAATTGTGGGAAGAACCAAAGAGTGTGGAGGGGAAGAAGGATTAAGAAATGTGAGGAACATTGAAATGTAGACTGGGTCAGGAAAATTAGGACAGAGGTTATCAAATATTCTACTGCTGAGTCAGAACTACTGGCAAATCTTTGTCAAAATAACAACACAGCCCCACACCCAGGAGATTCTGACTCTGTAAGGCCAGAGATTATGCTTTCTGAAGTAAGAACTTTTAATCTTTTTCAGATACCACCAGATTTTGAGAACCATTGTAACAGAGGTATGAACATTTTCCATCATTTTTTATGGACTTTCTTTATTCAGAGTGGGAATAGTTTGGGAGTTCTCATGATAATGGTTTTCTCCTCAAATATCCATTCCATTGAAGACATATTAACTTGTTTTCAAACAATATACACATAGAATGAATATAAAATAGTACAAATTAACTGAGAAACCTTTCTAATCCCTGAGCTAAAGCTGTCAGCAGTGAAATTCTGGAATGTTTTCAGAGGTCAAAGAGCATTTTGTGTGCACTTTTTTCTTCCTGATTAAATTAGACTGCTGTTGTGCGACTTATGGAAAGATGAGAGTGGTCAGAGGAAAGACATTGCAACAGTTGTTTCAAGATCAATACTATGCTTACAGCCATGGATCAATAGAATTGCAAAATTTGTGTAAAGCAATCTGTTGATATTTATTCCAGAGATAATCATCACAGTTCTGATGAAATATCGTGGTCATTAAAGTCCAATAAACTTTGATACAAATATGTCTCTGTTTCTTGCCAGCAGTATGAATTTAAGGAGGTTATTTAATCTCTCTTGAGTGTCAATATCCTCATCTATAGAGTGGGAAATCAATATTTGCGGTAAGAATTTAGCATATGTAAAGTGGCTTACACACTTCCTGGTACATTACAGATTCAATACCTAACTAAATTCATTGTATGATATTTGCATTTATAATTTTTTAAAGCAGTTAGTTTTTATTAAATGAGTAAAAATAAACTCTCTCGGATATGTGCCCAGAATTTTTTTGTCCCAGAGTTCTCAGCTGGGTGCCACAGGCACACCTCAAGAAGGATCTTTCAGGCTTAGAGCGAACCTGCCTCTGCCTGCCCACCACACTTCCCTTGCTGGTGGCCAAATGGTAGGTCTAGAAATCTACATGCTTCTGGAAAGAACCCCCATGTCTCCATACTCATCAATGCTTAAAAATCTCACATCATCATGACTAATGTTTTTTTTTAAATTTCAATAGATTTAGGTGTTACAAGTGTAGTTTTTTACATGGATATATTGTATAGTGAAGTCTGGGCTTTTAGTGTCCCCATTACCTGAACTGTACCCATTAGGTAATTTTCATCCCTCACCCAGTCTCCAGTGTCTATAATTCCACTCTGAGTGACCATGCATACCCATAGCTTAGCTCCCACTTATAAGTGAGAATATGCAGTACTTGTCTTTCTTTTTCTGAATTGTTTCACTTAAGATAATGGCCTCCAGTTTCATCCAAGTTACACAAAAGACATTATTTCATTTTTTTGTGTGTGTGTGTGTGACCGAGTGTATATACCACATTTTCTTTATCCACTCCTCAGTTGATGGACACTTTCATCATTCATATTTCATTCCATATTTTTTTTGTTATTATGAATTATACTGTTATAAATATACCAGTACAGGTATCTTTTTGATATAGTGATTTTTTTTTCCTTTGGGTAGTAGTGAGATTGCAGGATCAAATGGTAGATCTACTTTTAGTTCTTTGAGAAATCTCCATACTGTTTTCCATAGAAGTTGTACTAATTACATTCCCACTAGTGTATAAGCACTCTTTTTACAATATCTGTGCCCATATCAATTGCTTTTTGAGTTTTTAATAACAGCCACTCTGTGGTTTAAATTTGCATTTTTCTAATGATAAGTGATATTGAGCATTTTTTCATATGTTTCTTGGCCATTTGCATACCTCTTTTGAAAAGTTCATGTTATTTGTCCACTTTTTAATATGGTTATATTTTTTCTTGCTGAGTAGTTTGATTTCCTTGTAGATTCTGGATACTAATTCTTCATCAAATGCATAGTTTGTGAATATTTTCTCCCATTGTGTAGGTTGTCTATTACTCTGTTGATTATTTTTAGTTTAATCAGTACCAGTTGTTTAATTTTATTACATTGGCTTTTGCAGTCTTAGTCATAAATTCTTTGACTAGGTCAATGTCAAGAAGAGTTTTTCATAGGTTTTCTTCTGGAATATTTATTGTTTCAGCTTTTTAATTTAAGTCTTTAATCCATCTTGAGTTAATTTTTGTATATGGTAAGAAGTAGGGGTCTAGTTTAATTCTTCTGTATATGGCTATCCAATTTCCCCAAAACCATTTATTAAATAAGATATCATTTTCCCCAGTGTATATTTTTGTCTATTTTGTCAAAATAAGTTGTTTGTAGGTTTATGGCTTTATTTCTGGGTTCTCTATATTGCTTCATTGATCTATGTGTCTGTTGTTATATCAGTATCATGCTATTTTAGTTACTATATCCTTTTAGTATAATTTGAAGTCAGGTAATTTGATGCCTCCAATTTTGTTCTTTTTGCTTAGGATTGCTTTGGCTATGCAGGCTCTTTTTTGGTTCCATATGATTTTTAGGATTTTTTTTCTAATTCTGTGAAAAATAACATTGGTATTTTGATAGGAATTGCACTGAATCTGTAGATTACTTTGGGCAGTATGTTCATTTTAACAATATTGATGCTTCCAATCCATGAGCATGGGCTATTTTCCATTTTTTGTGTCATCCATAATTTCATCAGTGTTTTGTAGTTCTTTTTATAGAGTTCTTTCATCTTCTTTGTTAAATATATTCCTAGTGGTTGTTTTTTTTTTTGTTTTTGTTTTTTTTTTTTTTTTTGTAGCTATTGTAAATGGGATTAGGTTCTTGATTTGATTCTCAGCTTGGCTGTTATTGGTGTATAGAAATGCAACTGATTCATGTGTTTTGATTTGGTAACCTGAGAATTTACTAAATTTGTTTATAAAATCTAGAAGTCTTATGAAGGAATTGTTAGGGTTTTCTAGCAACAAGATCATATCCTCAGCTAACAGAGATAATTTGACTTTTTTTTTTCTAATTTGGATGCTCTTTATTGATTTTTCTTGCCTGAGTGAGTGCTCTGGTTAGAACTTCCAGTACTATATTGAATAGAAATGGTGAAAGTGGGCATCCTTGTCTTATTCCAGTTCTTAGGAAGAATGTTTTCAGCTTTTCCCTGTTCAGTATAATGTTGGCTGTGGGTTTGTTATAGATGGCTTTTATTATTTTGGGGTATGTTCCTTCTATGCCTAGTTTGTTGAGGGATTTTATTGTGAACGATGCTGGATTTTATTGAACATGTTTTCTATACCTATTCAAATGATCATATGGTTTTTGATTTTAATTCTATTTATGTGGTGAATTGTGTTTATTGACTTGTGTATGTTGAAACATGCTTGCATCTCTGGGATAACACCTACTTGATCACGGTGTTTTATCTCTTTGATTTGCTGTTGGATTTGATTTGCTAGTATTTTGTTGAGAATTTTTGCATCTGTATTCATCAAGGATATTGGACTGTAGTTTTCTTTTTTGTTGCATCCTTTCCTAGCTTTGACATCAGAGTTATATTGGCTTCATGGAATGAATTAAGGAGCAGCTTCTCAACCTTTTAGAAAAGTTTCAGTAGGATTAGTACCAATTCTTTGCATGTCTGGCAGAATTCAGCTGTGAATCCGCCTGGTCCTGGGCTTTTCTTTGTTGTTGTTTTTGGGAAAATTCAAATTACTAATATAATCTTATTATTCATTATTGGTCTGTTCAGGCTTTCTATTTCTTCCTGATTCAAGCTTGGGATGTCATATGTTTCTAGGAATTTATTTCCTCTAGATTTTCAGATTTGTGGGCATAGAGATGTTCATAGTGGTCTCAGTCTCAGATCATCTTTTTCATTTCTGTAATATCAGTTGTATTGTCTCCTTTTTCGTTCTGATTGAACTTATTTGAAGCTCTTCTCTTCTATTCTCAGTTAATTTCACTAACAGTCTGTCAATTTTGTTTATCTTTTCAGGAATCACCTTTTCATTTTATTGATCCTTTGTAAATTTTTTGGTTTCTATTTTGTTTAATTGTGTGCTGATCCTTGTTATTTCTTTTCTTGTGTTGGCTTTGGATTTAGTTCGTTCTTATTTTTCTAGTTCCTGCAGGCATGCCATTATGTTGTTATAATTTGTGATCTTTCAATCTTTTTGACATAGGCATTTAATGCTATAAACTTCCCTCTTAGCACTGCTTTTGCTGTATCCAAGGATTTGATATCTTGTGTCACTATTCTCATTTGTTTTAAAAAAAATTTGCTTTCCATTTTGATTTCATCATTGGCCATAAGATCATTCAGGAGCAGGTTGTTTAATTGATATGCATTTGTATAGTTTTGAGAGTTCCTTTTAGAATTGATTTCTAGTTTTATTCCACTATGTTCTGAGAAGATACTTTATAATTTTGATTTTTAAAAATTTATTCAGACTTGTTTTTTGGCCTAACATATGATCTATCTTGAAAAATCTTCCATGTTCTGATGAGAAGAATGTGTATTCTGTTATTGTTGGGTAGAATGTTCTGTAAGGGTCTGTTTAGAATCCAGTTTAAGTTTAGTGTTTCTTTGTTAATTTTCTGCCTTGATGATCTGTTTAGTGCTGAAGTCCCCTACTATTATTGTTGTCTATTGTCTATTGTTTTTTCTTAGGTCTAATAGTATTTGTTTTATGAATTAGGGTGCTCCAGTGTTGGGTGCACACACACACACACACAGAGACAGACAGACCGACAGAGAGAGAGAGAGACAGAAAGACACAGAGAGAATTAACATATCTTCTTGTGGAATTGATACCATCATTATATAATGTCCTTATTATCATTATATAATGACTTTATTTGGTTTTTTTCTGTTATTGATTTAAAGTCTGCTTATCTGATATAAATATAGCTACTCCCCCTCATTTTGGGTTTCCATTTGTGTGGAATATTCTTTTTCACCCTTTTACCTTGAGTCTATAAGAGTCTTTATCACTTTGCTATTTCCTTTTCATTTTTCAGTTTTTCACTTCAGAATCCATAGTTTTGAATCTTATATCAAAAAACTCTATCATTTATTCCTCTTCTTGTTGGAATCGTCTACCAACCCTTGAGTCACTCTAACTCATTCCATAACAATTTTAGCTTTTTGTTTAAAGCCAATCTCCCAAAATACTAATACTATGTTAATTATTGGTTATTTCAATGACCATGAAGAGAATTCTCTGGCTTCTTATTTTTTTAACCATTTTTTCTCCAATGATCTTGGCTTCTACAGACTCCTAATGGCGTATCCTAGACTTTGTCACACCAACAACTGCAAACCCTTCTTCATATTAGTTCCAAGGATTGGAGCAGACTAATATATTTCTAGCTCATACTCAGTAGTACCCTGTATCCAACAATGCTTCCACTGACCAGGATATATAATCCATAGATCTCTTTCCAGAGATCTCACTGTTCCTTATCTCTCACATGTCCTCATTTCTCTCCACATCTGGGTTAAATTTTATGGTCATGGCAATCACTCTCTTCTGTGACTTCATGTCATTTTTACTCTCTTGCATCATCTTAATTGCTTGATAAAGCCAAAACCTTGATTAAATTCAACTGTCAAGCTACTCTGCCCATTCACCCTGGGAGCTGAAAGTATCTGAAGAAAAACCCTCAACCATGCTGACTTTAAATTTATGATCATGAAGCTTAAAAATGGTCCTTTTGTTTTGCCTGGAGACCATACTGAGTTTTTCTAATCCTTGCCATTTCACTTTCTGAGTAACTGTTTTGTACTATCGTCTCTAAAAGAGATGAAGGTAAAACTCTAACGTATCTTGTACTATGCCCACCTTCAGCTGATGACCTATTTCACTGACAAAAATGAAGAAGGCTTCCAAAAGTTCCTTCTACTACATCTATGTATGTAAAGCACCTGTATCACATGTTCTACCTGATAAACTCTCCATGTTTAAACTAAGCCCAACCTCCACTTGGGTACCAGATTGCTTCCTCTCCCTGCGTTTGTAAGGATATCAATTTTCCCTTTCTAAAGAAATGTTCCTAGCAGCATATAAGCATGCTGCCACTTTCCCATTTTCCAAAATCCCACTTTTGATCTCATTCCCTTTTCAAATATGGCTGTGCTATTATTTACATTAAAAAAGACTCATCTCTTATTGTTGTTTTCAATTTCTTTCCCCTCATTCTCTCTTGAGCAAACTCCTGTCAGGCTTTTGCCCCCAACTTTCCACTCAAACTACTCTTGCCTAAGTCATAAATTAACTAAAGGCTACATGTAATGGTCCTCATCCAACTCCAACTATTAGCAGCATTTTTTTAGAGCCGATCATTCCCTACCCCTAGCAATATTTTCCAGGACACTATCCTTGGTTGTTTTCCTTCTAACTCACCAAATTCTCCATTTACACCTCATTTACTAAATCCTTTACATATCTTTGGCTCCTTAATTGAAAAGTCTCAGGATGGAAGCTTTTTGTATGTGTGTGATCTCATCTGTTCTCATGTCTTTAAATACCATCTATATATTAACAACTTCAAAGCTTTTATTTCCACCCAACACCTTACTCATGAAATCTAGATTTATCTCTTGCCTCCTCACTATCTCCATGTATATATGTAATAGGCATCTCATAGTTAACATTTTCCCGACTGGTCTCCTCATCTTTCCTTCCCAAATCTCTCCTCCTGGAATAATCCCCATTGCAATACATTGTGATTCTCTCCTTCTAGTTTCATACACACACACACACACACAATTGGAATCATTCTCACTCCACTCTTGCTTATGCTCATATTAGGCTCTAATTTTAAAATATATACAGAATCTTACTACTTCTCTCCACCTCCATAGCGATAGTTGTGGCTGTCACCCTGGTCCTGAATTATTGCAATACCCTCCAACTTGTATCTCATCTTGTCTCCTGATCACTCACCATCCTTCTTCCCCAATCTCACTCCCCAGTTAAATCTCAAACACGGCAGCAGAGTCATCATGTCAAACAAGTCATATCATGTCAGTGCCCTACTCAAGTCCCCCAGTGATTTCCCAAGTCACTCAGCATAAAATCCAAAGAATAACCTTAAGGCACTACAAGATACAGATCCTATATTAAGAATCTTTACTCTTGTTGCTCTGGAATGAACATCACTTTTTCTCATTATTCATCATACTATGAATTTTACTCACATATTTTGTTTATTGTCAGCCTTTCCCTGCCTCAACAAGCATAAATTGACACCACAGAGTTAAGCTCCAGAAAAGCGAGGGTAGGATTTTTGTCTTTTTTGTTCACCATTGTATCCTCAGTGCCTGGTATACCTAGTGGATATTCAATAAATATTTTTTAAATGAATAAATAAATGAAAATTCTATTTTAAAAAACATCTAGCAACCTAGTGATGTTAAAAGCAAAAACTTAAGTTGGAATAATATTTTTAAATGATAAGGAAGCCATCTATAATTGTATATAAGCAGTTATCCAATCATCAATGGGTGTGATAAAAAAGTTGAAAACAGTCAACAATTCGTTTTATTTAGTCAGACATGACACTGATGCATACAACATGATGAAATCCTCTAACAAAATTGTCTTCAAAATCTTCAAATATATTCCTAGCTTTCTTAGAATAAATATATTCAAGTCCTTTCTATATTCCACAAGGATCTGTAGAATCTGTTCCCTGGTTATTCCCATAGTAATATCGGACATTACTTCCCAACAACACAGGCTTTCTTAATATTCCATAAACATTCCAGTTATAGTCCTGCCTCAAAAGTTTTGCACGTATTCTTCCTCCTACTTGGAATACTTTGCCTCCAGATATCTATTTCTCACCTCAATCATTTTTCTGCTCAACTGTTGCTGCCTCGCAGATGCTTTTCCTAACCTATTAAAGACTGTAACATTTGTAATTTTCTAACATCTTGCCCTACTTCATCCCCTCATATCTCTTAAAATTACATGATTTTATAAAATCTGTTTATATGTTCTCTTCTCCCCACTAAAACATAAGCAAGAAAAGGGCAGAGACTTCATCTTTTTTGTTCTGATTCTAGTAAAGTGCTTGGTATGTTGTAGAAACTCAATAAATATTTTAAATGAATGAATTCACTATGCCTTCAAGAATTCATCTCTACTTCTACCTTATCCTTTTGTGTTTTTTTTTTGTTGTTGTTGTTTTTTTGAGACAGAGTCTCGCTTTGTTGCCCAGGCTAGAGTGAGTGTCGTGGCGTCAGCCTAGCTCACAGCAACCTCAAACTCCTGGACTTAAGCATCCTCCTGCCTCAGCCTGTCGAGTAGCTGGGACTACAGGCAGGCACCACCATGCCCAGCTAATTTTTTCTATATATATATTAGTTGGCCAATTAATTTCTTTCTATTTATAGTAGAGACGGGGTCTCGCTCTTGCTCAGGTTGGTTTCGAACTCCTGAGCTCAAGCGATCCTCCCGCCTCGGACTCCCAGAGTGCTAGGATTATAGGCGTGAGCCACTGCGCCCGGCCTCTACCTTATCTTTTTAATGCTGTAACCCAGTGGTCTTCAATCTGTGATATGCGTTCTCTTAAAGAAATGAGAAGAATTTACAAAGGATATGCAAGAATAGATGTGTTGAAAAAGTTAACCAGCTCCATGGAAGAATAATTGTTACATAGTAAACTGCAGATACATGAAGTGTACAATTTAATGATTTAATTTTGACATATGCATTCACTCATGAGAAAAAGTTAATGTAACAGTCACCTCCAAAATTTTTCTTCTGTCACTTTCTACCACCCTCCACCTCAGACTCAACCACTAAACTGCTTTCTATCACTATAGATTATACACAGTATAGGATTTCATATTAAAGTAATCAAACAGTATGTACTTTTTTTTGTTTGACTTCTTTCAGTCAACATAATTACTCTGAGATTCAATCATGTTGTGTATATCAATAGTTCATTCCCTTCAATGCTGATAACCATTTTCCTATAGGAATGTAGCACAATTTATCTACTCATTTGTTATAGACATTTGGATTGTTTCCAGTTTGGGGCTATTACAAATAAAAGTGTTATAAACATTAATTTATAAGTCTTTGTGTGGACATATGCTTTCATTTCTCTTTGATAAATACCTAGTAGTGGAATGCTTGGGTCATATGGGAAGTGTATGCTCAGGTTTTTAATGAATTTCCAAATTGTTTACTAATGCAGTTGTATTATTTTACATTCTCAGCAGCAGTGTATGAAATTTCAGTTCCTTCACATCCTCACCAACAGTTAGTATGAATAGCCTTTTTAATTTTAGCCCATGTGCTTATTTGCTGTTCATATACCTTTTTTGTTGTTGTTGTTGTTGAAACATCTACTCAAATATTTTACCCAGTTTTTTGAGGATGTTTGTCTTATCATTTAGTTGTAAGCATTCTTTATGTGTCTTCAGACAAGATCTTTGTTCGATATATGTTTGTAAATATTTTCAAAAGCAAAAGTTTAAAATTTTGATAAAGTCCAATGTATTAATTTTATCTTTACACTTCATGCTTTTTGTGCTTTATGTAGAGAGTTTTTTGCGGTACAGTTTGCATTGCCAAAATCAAGGTCAGTAAGATTTTCTCATTTTATTCTAAAAGTTTTATATTTTTAGTTAGAACATTTAGGTCTACGTTCCATTTTGAGTTAGTTTTGGTGTAAGATGTAAGGCAAGAGTCAAGTTTCATTTTGCCTATTGCTATTCAATTAATTCAGCAACATTTTGTTGAGAAGATTACTTTCCCTATTGACTTAGAATATTTGTAAAAGATCAATTAAACATAAATGTTTATGTCTATTTCCAGACTCTATTCTGTTGCATTGATTAACATGTCTATATCAATATCATTCTATTTTGATTACTGTAGCTTCATAGTAAGTCTTGGAATCAGATCTTATAAGTATTTCTACTTTGTTCTTCCTTTTCAAAAATATGGCTATTCTAGATCCTTGGCACTTCCATGTAAATTTTTAAAATCTGCTTCTCAATTTCTGAAAAAAAAATTCACTGGGATTTTGGTAGGGTTTGCATTGACTCTATAGATGAATTTTGGTAGAATTGGCATCTTAGTAATATTGAGTCATAAAATCCATGAATATGGCATATCTCTCTTTTCTTTAAGTCTTCTTTATCATGTTGTACCAAAAGAAAGACAATTGCTTTCTTTATTTTCAATTTCAATGTATTTTTCCCCTTGTCTTATTCCAGTATCTAGGACCTCTCATATCTTCTCCAGACTACCAAATCACAAAATAGAAGTAATGAGAGCAGGCATTCTTGCCTTGTTCCTAATCTGAGGAGAGAAAGCTTCCAGTCTTTCAAAATTAAGTACAATGCTAGCTATAGGTCTTTGTAGATGTAGGTTGAGGAAATTCTATTCTATTTTCTGATAATTTTTTGTTCATTTGTTTGCTTTTTGATCATGATGGGATGGCTTAACATTAATTCTATACCAGCAGAAAAAGGGGAAAAACCTCAAACTTATATTATCATCTCAAAAGATGCAGACAAGGCATTCGAAAAAATTCATTCAATCACAAAAACACTTGCAAACTATAAAGGGAAAATAACTTTCTTAAGGTGATAAAGGGTATCCACCCCCAAACTCTACAGAGTTATCATACTTTTTAATATTTTCATTGAGCATCAATGTCTTAATGAATAGAGTTAAAATGGAGGAGTAGATAGTTTGGAGGTCCAATGAAGTAGAAGAAATGGTCTACTGAGGTTAATTGAGGAAATGAGATGAAGGAGAGTTGAAATTTAATTTATTATTTTGGAGCAGTTCCAAAGAAAGACAAATACCCAAAAGTGGTTATATGATAGGATGATTAAAGTGAAATGAAAGAGTAAGTTTTTCCATTCCTCAACAAGGCATAGCAATTCTGCTCAAGTTTGTGTTGAGTTTTTAGAGCAGTGCTGTGCAATAGGACTTTCTGTGAAGATGAAAGCGTTCTATAAATAGCAATCTCAAATGCAGTATCAACTAGCTCCACATAGCTATTGAGCACTTCAAGGTAGCTAGTGTGATTGAGGAACTAAATTTTTAGTTTAATTTTATTCGCTTAGTTTAGATTTAAGTAGTCACTAGTAGCCAGTGGGCACCATATTGCCCAGGATAACTTCAGGCTATCAATATGCACCATGGCTGAGATGAAACCTTTTCTCCATGTCACAAATCTCACTTAAATCATTCCTAACTAATTTAAACTTATTCCAAGTCCTGAGACACAAAATCATTAGGCTGTTAGAAAATAAAGAACATAGACAATACTTTATTACTACTATTTTCTTATATCTTCCCTCTTTTTCTTTTTTCTCTCCTTCATTTTCTCTTCTCAGGGTCAACCACCAAGCATAATGTAAGAAACATTATAATCACTCAATACATTGTAGCTATTATAATAAGTTTTTTTTTTCCAAATTATAATAGCACTGCAATGAACATCTTTATGTGTAAATCTTTGAATACAGCTATGATTATTTCTACAGTAAACCATCTTAGAATTGAAATTACTGATTCAAAGAGGGTAAATTTTTAAAGTTCACTTTTCAAATTGCTTTTCAGAACTATTTTATCAATAACAATCCTTTCATGCAAATTGCAACTCTTAACTCATATCTACCAGTTATATGTATTTTTAAATTTTAAAAATTAGTTGCAAAATGGGATCTCATTTTTGTTTCATTTTGCATTTATTTGATTAAAGACCACATTCATGTTAATTTCACAGGAGTTTATGAGACAGTCTTCTTATATATTTCATAGAATACAGATTTTCTTTCTTTAACTCTTGTTAGTTTTGGGATCAAACTCAGAATAATGTATTTTCATACTCAAATGGCAAAAATATGTGTTCTCTTGAAAAGCATTAATGTAACACTGGTTTTCTTTAATAGAAATTCTAATTAGCTTATAGTTTTCTGATATATTTTGAATACTACAAGTAAAAAATAATTTGTTTTTCTGGAAATTCCAACTTTCCTAGAGAATTCTCAAGTTATTTGCTCTCACATGACATAACAAAGACCAGTCACTTTCCCCCAAATTGTCTTTGACGCAACAGAATACTCCTGTCCTCAACTACTGCTAATCAAGTTATCAAGTTAATCAAGTTAATCAAGTTAATCAAGTTATTCAAGTTAATCAAGTTAATCAAGATAATGGTTGTGATCATATCTTGTTGGATCATCTTGCCTATTTTCCTTAAGCTTCTCTGAATATATTCTGTGTCCTATGGACTTCTTTAAGCCTTTTAATGTCCTCTCAGATACATTGGCTATCTATAGCTGCCTAATAAATTTATAACACAGTATCACTGAAGAAGCTAGGACTGCAGGGAGCTGGTAGGTTTTAGAGTAAAGGAGAAGGCCCAGATGAAAAGGAGCTGATGTTATGTCTACAAATCAGAAAAAAATATAAAGATACAGGTAGAAATTACCTGTATAGTACTGATGATTGTGAAATTGTCCAGCCAGTAGATGGAAGTAGACCCCTATCTGTAGAGATGGATACTATAAGCAGTTCATACATCTAAGTATGCTAAGCCATTTAGAACTTTCCAGAAAAGAAAGCTTCCATTCTTCATCAATCAGGAATCAGCTCTTTCTTGGGGCAATATTTATGCAGCCACTAATCCCTACTCAAAGGAGATTAGAGGCCTAAACTAGTTTAACCCATGCCTAGGCTATTGTAATATTTTTCCATGAAACTTCATGCTAGGTGAAATAAATTTAATAATTAAGGAGTAAATTATCATCTGAGTTGGTTTTACTGTTAATAAATTGTGTTACACAATTCACTATTGCAAGGATGTGGAAACAACCCAAGTGCCCATCAATTCATGACTGGATAATTAAAATTTGGTATATGTTTACAATGGAGTATTATTACTCAGTTCTAAGAAATGACAGCAAGCTAACACCACTTATATTATCCTGGATTGAGCTTAAGCCCATTATCCAAAGTGAGGTGACACAAGATCAGAAAAATGGGCTCCATATGTACTCGCCATCACATTGGTACTGACTGATTTTCAATAAGGTGCTCAAAGGGGGGTGTGTGTTCACCAGAGATTCGGGGGGTGTGGGGATAGACCCACATCTGAGAGATGCGGCAGATAGTGTGGAGGGGAAGGGCATACCTCTAACCTTTGCTAAGTAAAGGCAAAATTATAAAATCTAGCCAAAATGTTATAAAATAAACAAAAAACATTTATCGGGTGTCAGGCAGATGGGGGTGAGGGGATGGGTTTATATATATACATTATAAGTGCATTGTGCATTGTCAGGGGCATGGACATGCTTGAAGCTCTGACTCGAGGTGGGAGGGAAGGCAATGACAATGTATGTAACTTAACATTTGTATCCCCTTATTATGCTGAAATAAATAAAAATAAATAAATAAATTCTGTTACAGAGGTTGCATGGTAAAATGAATTCTGTTCTTGTTTCATCCTCTCTGAAGAATAGTCTTATTTGGCTAGAGTTAGAAAGGTAGGACTGGACTAAAAAGGGCAAATCCACAGCAGCAGAGAAGGGAGGGAGTAGGAAGGCCTACTTGATTTAGAAAAAGAGATGATCCAACCTGTAAGCTCCACAAGTCAGAGAGATATCTATGACATTTGCTTCAAAAGCTAAAAAAAGTTCTGTATCCCTAGGGATTATTCATTAAATATTTGTTGAATAAAATAGTGTGATAAAATAGACATTTGAGTGGTATCTGTTCTCAAGATTTGATATCTCAACAGATTTATTTTTAAAATTATGTAATCTATAGGAGAAAGTTGAAAGGCAGTGTAGAATGGTGGTAGGCAGAATAATGGCCCTTAAAGATATCCATGTCCTAATTTCTGAAACCTGTTATTGTTAACTTATATTGCAAAAGGGATGTTGCTGATGTGACTAAGTTGAGAATCTTAGTTAGGGAGAGTATCCTGGATTATCTGGATGGGTCCTAAATATAATCTAAAGTGTCCTTACAAAAGAGGGGTAGGGGGAGATTTGACTACAGTCAAAAGAGAAGATGATATGATGATAGAAGCAGACACTTGAGCTTTGCACTTTGAACAATGGAGGGAGGAGCAAAAACGTCAAGGAATACAGTGGTCACTAGAGGTTGAAAAAAGCTAAGAAACATATTCTCCTCTCAGATTCTCCAGAAGGAACCATCCTGCTGATGTTTGACTTTAGCTAAATGGAATGGATTTCAGACTTGTGACCTCCAGAATTGTAGGAGAATAAATTTGTGTTATGTTAAGGCACTAAGTTTTAGATACTTTATCCAGCAGCAATAGGAAGATAAGACAGGTAGTAACTGCCTTCTTCATCCCTCATCATCTCTCTTCTTCCACTGGCCTCCACACTCCTACCTTTTCCAGAGTGTTGATAAGGAAATCTTGATTAAAGGGCTCCTGAATATTGTATACACAAAGTCTTCTGAGGTTAGGGCTTGTGAAGTGTTGCTGTATTACCAAGATTCAGGGCTCGTAGGGTGGGGCCCAGGTACCCATGCTTTCAATGAGCTAACATTTCCACTGTTAACAACTGTTCTAAACTCCTTCCTATGATGTTGGCTGTGGATTTGTCTAATATGTTTTTGATCATTTTTAGGTAAGTCCCATCTAGGCTTATTTTGTTAAGCACTCTTATCATAAATGGGTGCTGGATTTTGTCAAATGCTTTTTCTGAGTCTAATAAGAGGATGATATGTTCTTTGCTTTTACTTCTATTTATGTGGTGAATTACATTTATAGATTTGCCTATGTTGAACCATCCCTGCATCTCTGGGATGAAGCCAATTTGGACAAACCCACAGCCAACATTATACTGAATGGAGAAAAATTTAAAGCATTCCCATTTAGAAATGGAACCAGACAAGGTTGACTTCTATCACCACTTCTATTCAACAGAGTGCTGGAAGTCCTAACCAGAGCAAGAAGACAAGAGAAGGAAATCAAGGGTATCCAAATAAAGGAAGAAGACATCAAACTATTGCTCCTTGCTGATGATATAATCTTATATCTAGAAAACCCAAAAGACTCAGCCAAGAGACTACTGGAATTCATAAATAAATTCAGCAAGTCTCAGGTTACAAAATCAATGTAATGTAAACAAATCAGTAGCATATTTAAATGCTAACAACAGTCAAACTGAGAAACAAATCAAACACTCAATAACTTTCACAATAGCAACAAAGAAAATAGAATACCTCAGAATATATTTAACTAAGGAGATGAAAGACCTATGAAGGGTGAGCTATGAAACACTGAGGAAGGAATTAGTAGAGGATGTAAACAGATGGAAAAATATCATTCTTTTGGATCGGCAAATCAACATAGTTAAAATGTCTATACTATGCAAAGTGTTCTACAGATTCAATGCAATCCCTATTAAGATATCAACATCATTTTTTGCAGGTCTAGAAATAAATTTTACACTTTGTATGAAATCAGAGAAGACCCCATATACCTGAAGCAGCCTTGAGCAAAAAGAACAAATGTGAAGGCATCAATTTATCGGACATCATCATCAAACCACTTTGATGGATAGTTGGGAATCACATAACCTGAGTTTTACTATGTGTGTTAATATCCAATGAGCCTCTTTGAAAGCCCATTTGGATGGGAGATTTCAGCTAATGACATGATAATTAGGTTTAAGTTCTAGGTCACCTTCCAGACCCTATTGTACTGTGCTGCTTGGCCTGCAGGCTAGAGAATCCTCTGCATTATTTTGCAGTTGATGCTAAGTTTCTGATTAGCAGATTGGTAGGGCATTCTCTCCTTCTCCAGGTGTGGCAATTGCTTGGTGCACCTGCCTTTGTCCCCAGGAGGGGCCAGAGGTCCCTCACTGTCTACTTAACAATTCTAGCATCAGGGATCCCATCTATAGGAACAATGGGAAGCAGATGGCCAGTGTGTAGTGGTGCATGGCTCTTAGTAAGCAGCTGCAAGGAAGTGGGTCAGAGTGTAACCTGATTAATGTCTATGTATAATTTTGTCTAAAACCCTGAATTGTAACTCTTATTAACCCTGTGAGGACAGTTTTAGGGGAAGAATTCTATGGATTGAATTATGCTCCCCTCAAATTTTATTTTGAAGCCCTAACTCCCAAGATGACTATATTTGGAGATAGAGTCTTTAGGAGGTAAAGTTCAATGAGGTCACTAATATGGGGCCCTGATACAACAGGACTAGTGTCCTTAAAAGAAGAGACACCAGAGAGCTTGCTCTCTCTGTACATGCACAAAGAGTTCGTGTGAACACATAGTGAGATAATGACCACCTGTATGCCAAGAGAAAAGGCCTCAGAATGAGAATGAAACATACCTTGCTGGATTCTTGAACTTGGACTTTCCAGTCTCCAGAACTGTGAGAAATAAATTTCTGTTGTTTAAGTCACCTGGTCTGTGGTATTTTATTATAGCAGCCTGAGCAGACAAATACAGAAAGGGTTGGTTCCCTAATCATTTAACTTTTCTCTTTTCTACACTGTTTTCTCTCAAAGGTACACAGTTGCAGTCCCCACATAACTGTCCTGAACTACATAGATTATGAGAAATATTCAGTATTTTCTTTATGACAAAGATATGTTAATATCTAAGAGCAGGGTCTTTCAGGAAAGACAAAGTAGGTTGTGACAGTTTTCCATATGTTTATGAAAAACATCAGCACTCTGATTGAAGTCAAAATAGGGAATTGTGGCTCCAAATTACCCAGAAAACAACAAGGTTAGTTAGATATCACTAATAAAATAGGAAGTAAAGGTCCTCTAGACAACATTGTCTGTCCTAGGAAGAAAGACTTGGCCATTAGGAAAGTCAGTATCAAAGGAAAGACTGTGATATTAATATTTAACTCACAGCCAAGCCACCCTTAAGGTAGAGACGTAGAGTTCTTCAAAAATGAATTGTATTTTGAAACAACCTTACAAATATATTAGTGATATAAAAGCTGGTGAAAGTCAACTTTATTTCTTTTTTGTTTGTTTGTTTTTGTTTGTTAATTTTTTTCTTATTACTTTCTTTTCTTTTTAATTTTTTATATCCTTTTATTTCTTAGCACACAGATCGTCACTGACACTTTATTTCTATATGTTGAGAAACATAGGCTTAAGCTGATCTGTTACTATATGTAATCTATATACATTAGGGTCATTTTCATCAAACCTGGAACCATGGCCAGTAGTTGAAAGCAGGAGATTGAATGAAACATATCAGCTCTGAAGACCTTACGTCATTCAACTGGGACACGTTTCTTGAGCAGTATTAATATGGTAAGCAATGTGCTCCATGCTGGGCATCTGCACTAGTGAGTAAGATATGGCTTTTGTCCACGGGATGCACGCAGATTAGTTGCAGATAAAATTAATGTCCTTGGGGTGTGCTATACCCTCAGTAATAATCTTGTTCATACATGGAAAAACTATTAATCCTTAAATTTCATTTAACATAGCTTAAGAGTCACTTATTTATTAAGAGTCAATATTTATTGACTTAAGAGTCAATATTTATTGAAATATTTTACCAAACACTAGGGGATTAAGAAAAGCAGATGTCTGGAAGCGGTCTGGTAGTAATAACTTATTTATCTTCATTTTCTGTTCCTCTAAAGTGGTGGTCAGCAGACTATGAACTGAGGACACAATATGGTCCCTTGTTGGCTTTTGTAAATAAAGATTTGTTGGAACACAGTGTTGGGCCTCCAAAACCAATACCCCAAAATATGGTGCTTTGACGTGTTAAACCTGTCTCCCCACCACCACCTGATGTCTCTGGACCCTTTGTCTTTCCTAAAGTACAAGATGAGGTTGTTTTCTGAAGTTTCTTTTTCTTCTTAGAAATCAGACCTTCCAAAGAAGAACACGATTGCCTTTTACTCTCCTTCTGGACTCTCATCATCTATTGCAGTAAAGAAGACTGTGGAATGCAACCATCTGAACAGAATTTTTCACTAGATAATGTCTAACTCTTGAGCTCAAATTCAAAAGAGAATCATTTACAAGTTAATTTCTGTCTCCCAAGGTCCATTCATTATCCCAAATAATTATTTCCATCCTTCAAAAAATTGTCTATATTTCCCAAGTTCTTCTCCCCAATAAAGAGGGTATTTAAGCATTAATCATCTGGTCCTTTCTTTGAGTTTCTATAATATATGTTGTATGACTCCCATGCACACATCATAAATGTTATGCTTTTCTTTTATTAACTGGTTTTTGTTATAAAGGTGTTGGTTATGAATCTTTATGATGGGGAGGAAAGAGTTCACCACCGTTTTGCCCCACAATTCATTTATATATTGTCTTTGGCTGCATTCAGCCTACAATAGCAAAGTCAAGTGTTTGTGATAGATATTGGATGAGCTGCCTAAAATGCGTATTATCTGACATTTTTTTCAAAAAATTTTCTAACTCCTGCTCTGGAAGTTGTTATTTATTTTGAGCTATTGTTCTTATTCCCTATGGTGAGCCTCATCATAAAACCTATAATAGTTATACTAAGTAAAGACCTATACTATTAATTATTTGATTACTAGACCGACACTGAAGCCTGGATCTTTTCTCTCACTGAACTACATCTCACTTTCTTGGGTAGATTTTCTAAGGACTTTCTTTTTCCCAGGTTAATGACATTAAGACATGCCTTAACCATCCTTTGTGATCCCACATAATAACAGGAGTGAAGTCTTTTTCCTATAGATCTTCCAACATTTGCAAAAGCCACATGTGCACATAGCAATACGGGGACAGTTTCCTTACAGAAAAATTAAATTTGAGATATATGTGATTTGGTAAAGATATATAAATAGTATATATATATATTTGGTAGTGATGTGTCCTATTAGCAGCTTAAGATCTGTGCTCAGGAGAAAGTTCTGCATTGGAGAGGTTACTTTTAGGAGTCAGCAATAGATAGATGGTAAAAGATATCTTTGATAATAAAGGAAATTTTTTAGGGAAAGGCACAATGCAAGTATAAACACATGGAAATTCAGAAGGGATGGCAACAAAGAAAAAGCCTGAGAAGTAGTCAGAAATGGAATAAGGAATCCAAGACAGAATGTAGTCATAGAAGCCAAGACAGCAGATTACACACAGTTAAAAAAGAAAGATACTGAGTTCTGAAGATTGAAAAAAATGTAGACTAAAATTCATGTATTTAATGGCCAACTTTGTTATCTGGAAATCATAGTGTATTGTAGAATGAATGTGTGTTGAGCTCAGACAAACAGTATAGTTTGGCTATTTTAGAACATGACAGCATAGCAGTAAGAGTGTGGATCTGAATCCCAGCTCTGCTGAATACCCTCTTTGTGACTTTGTGGAAATTAGTTAACCTCTCTAAATCTCAATGTCCTCATCTGTAATCCAGGGATAATAATACACATATAGATTATTCAGATCATTAAACTGGATGATCTATTTAAAGCAGCTAGCAGAGTACCTGCATATAGTATTTAACAAATAGAAATTATTAATATTGTTCAGTAATATTTTGGGGAACCTGGTTATAATTTTAAAAAGGAGGATTAAACAGTAACTAGAGGATACTCTAGGATTAAGAGAGAGTTGTTTTTCCTTTTCATGTCTTTTTTTGCTTTTGTTGTCTGTAATGTTAATAGATGAAGAGATATGAGCTTACTGCTTAGTGGGAATGCAATATAAAAAACAAAAGGCTGAAAATTATATAAGCACTTTATTTCAGACTCAGAGCTTTAAAATATTTCCTGTGTGCAGAAATTGCTTAAGCTACCCTAAGCCCACACGTTGGAGGAATGGGTGGTATGAAAACACCAGAGTTAACTGGTACTCATTAAAACATCAGGAGCACATCAGCAGCTCCTGATGCCCCTGGGTATCTGAGAAATTCCTAGGGATGATAGCATGTTTTGAGGAGGCCAAAGAATCAGGGAGCCCCTGTCATGAGAGTAACTGGATTCCTTGAGTACAGTGAATTAGGCAGAAGGGTAGGTGTTGTGCAACTATAGGTATGACACTTTGCCAACTGCCAGGCAATCCGGGCCCAGATTTCGAATGCAAAGACTCCATTTGAAAATATACACATTTAAAAATACTCAATAATAAACACTCGTCACAAGCAGAATTGCAGTAAACTATATACTTTCAAAATGGCCAGGGTTATGGCAGGATGTTTGTGTGTGTGTGTGTGTGTGTGTGTGTGTGTGTGTGTGTGTGTGTGTGTGTGTGTGAGTGTGTGTGTGTTTTCATATGAGTTTCAGAAGGAGGCAAAACAGATGCACTTGTTAGTCTCCTGAATACTTTTGTGTCTTGGAATTGGAATCTTTCACTGCTTTAGATTTTGCTTATGAAGCATGGAATATGTTCCAATCGCATTGGCCTTAGGCATGAAATAAATCAATGCCTGAATTTTTAAAGTATGGATTTAATCCAAGCCAGATCTGGCCTAAAGCACTGTATAACCTAAGATTGAGTTGTACTAGTATTGGAGGCTGAATGTTAGAAAATGCAATCTATTAAAGGGTCTTATGTGTAGAACCACATGAGTAATCTCAATAGTAAAATCTAATTAATTATAAATAATATCTAAACAAAGACACTCTTTAAAAAAACCACTCATGTAAAACTTATGAGTAAAAAGTTTGTTACCTTCCACTATGTGACATCTACTTACACAGTACAAAATGTTTAGGGGCAAATTGATTCCTTTGGTTAACATGGCATATTTTAAAATATATTTTTATGGATACAATAGTTGTACATTTTTATGGAGTACATGTGATATTTTAATACATGCATATAATATGTAATGATAAAATCAGGGTATTTAGGATCTCCATCACCTCAAACATTTATCATTTTTGTGTGTGTGTGTTGAGAAGATTTCAGATTTTCTTTTCTAGCTATTTTAAAATATAAAAATAAATTATTTTTAACCATAGTCACCATATTGTGCTATTGAACACTAGAGGTAACTGGTACCCATAAACCAATTTCTCTTCATTCCCTTCTCCTCCAAACAACCCTTCCCAACCTCTGGTAACCATCATAATATTTTCTACCTTCATGAGATAGACTTCTTTAGTTCCCACATATGAGTGAGAACATGCAATATTGGTCTTTTATTGCCTAGCTTATTTCACTGAACATAATGACCTCCAGTTGCATTCATATTGCTGCAAATGACAGAATTGCATTCTTTTTATGGCTGAATGATATTCCATTGTGTATATATGCACAACATTTTCCTTATGCATTCATCTGTTAATGAACACTTAGGGTGATTACATATCTTTTCTATTGTGAATAGTGCTATGATAAACATGAGATTTTGGGTATCCTTTTGATATAGTGTTTTCAGCTGTGGGATTCCTTTATCTCTAGGATTTTATTTTATTTGTTTTATTTATTTTTTAGAGATAGAGCCTTGCTCTTTTGGCCAGGCTGGAGTGCAGTAGAGTGATCATAGCTCACTAAAGCCTCGAATCCTGTGCTCAAGACATTTTCACACCTCAGCCTCCTGAGTATCTGGGACTACAGGCATGCTACCAGGCCTGGCTCATTTTTTAAGGTTTTTTTTTTTATAGAGACTGGGTCTTGCTATGTTGTTCAGGCTGGTCTCTAACTCCTGGCCTTACTCGATCCTCCCACTTCAACCTCCCAAAGTGCTGGGATTACAGGTATGAGCCACTGTGCCTGGACTTCCAAGAACCTATTTTAAAGAAATAAATAAAAATATAGAAAAAGACACATGCATGAAATGTTCTTTGTAGATTTTCTATATAGCAAAAAGAATATATGTAAAATAAGGTAATTTATTAACAATTTCGGTCTTAAATCCTTAATTATGTTAGTAAAAAATCTTGGAATTATAAGTAGAAGAAGAGAAAGGAGGCAAAACCATCTAAAATTTTTAATCTTACACAAAGGGAGTCAATAGACAGTATTTATTATTTGATTCTTGGTCTAAGTAGAGAAAAATAGTATCAATATGTATTTTCATAATTTTTTGATAAGTAATTACAGAATAATTTTCAGGTTGCTAAAGAAGTGACTATAATGTCCATATTATGAACAAAAATAAAAAGTAAAAATATAGTACGTGTAGCATATGTAAAAATAAAAGGAAAACCATAAGGAAACAAACAAACAAAAAAACCCAATGCAAAAGAAGTAAAAACAAACATTGGATGTGACATTTAAACTTCTTTAATAACAGATAAAATTTTAGATAAAGTGAAAATAAAATGCAATTTCTTACTATTAATAAATATGTAACCTTGAAAAATACAAAAAATTTTTTTAAAAAAGAGGACCAAAGACACATCAAGTAAACAACATCAACACAGAAAGCAGAATGGCAATATTAATATTAAAATAAAATTCAAAGAAAAGTTATTAACAACAGTTTTTTAATATTAAATCTATACATCATAATAGCATAATGGTTATGAGACAAAACATTAAATTCTACAAAGAATGTTTTCAATGAAAGCAATTCACAAAAATTGGATCATATTGAAAAATTTTAACATACAACTAATCTCAAGCCTTGAGAGAGAAAATGAAAAAAAAGTAATAAAAGATGTGATTAGTATAATTGATTAGTTTGATAAATATATTTCTATTATTTTCCTCTATGATCAAAGAACATACTTTATTTTCAAAATCCAGAATGTTTTTACAAATTCATGGCTTCTTTGCTTTAAAATACATTTGGCTCTCAATACATTTCAAAAAGTATAAATTTTGAATAGGTTACATTCTCTAATTACAAATGTGATTAATCTAAAAATTAAAAAACAAGTTTAAATTAAAATATCTAGACACAAGGAAATTTTAATGCATTCTTCTTCTCTGGCAAATAGAAATTTTGAGTCAATTAGAAAATTAAGAATGCATTTGTAAACAATTAGGGAAACATCACTGGTACTGTAGCATGTCAAACCTTAATCATAAACAAAACTGCACACTGGAGCAAACTTACATTTTCATTACTAAGCTAGAGCATGCAGTTACAAGCCTACAAATCAAGAATTTAGGTGAAGATTTAAAAAAAATCATGTCTAAAAAAACAGAAACAAGAAAGTAATGATATTACAGACAAAAATTAATCAATTAGGTAACAAAGAAACAGAATTCAAAAGCCATTTCTTTGGAAAAATTAAGTGAAATAAGTATTTGACAAGCATAATACACAAAAAAGATAAACCCACATACATCAACTTAGGGATTAGAAAAGGAAGATAATGACAAATACTAAGTTTACATGTTTTAAGTTTATAAAACTCAAAATGTCTTTTAAATATCTAGAAAATTTTCTGAAATAATACAAATTTTCAAAGTTGAATCAATAAGCATATATTTTTTTTACAAAGCTACAATGACTGATCAAAAGCTTTCCAAAGTATTATTTCCCAAAAAGGCTAAAAACATTCTTTCAAATGTAAATTTGAAACAGATAATTCTTATGCTATAAAAACTGTTCCAAAACATTGAAAATTAAGCAGTTTTTTTAGTTAATTTTATAAAGCTGCACAGAATCTGACAAAGATGACCAAAAAAAAAAGATAAAATCCGAGTTTCTAAATATATTACATTGGAAATTAGGTCTAAGCCTTGTTAAAGAAAAATGGATTCTGTACCAAGTAAGTTTGAGATACACACCTTCTGTGTAAGATCGACAATGTACACCACCATACTGAAGAATCTGAGAGATTCTGCAGTTGTAAGTTATTAACTCAGAGCATTTCAAAATTATTTAGACACTAGACTCTTTTAAAAATTACACTTATATTTAAATGTGTTAATGTGTCTCTAATGCCTGAGACATAGTGGGTCCTCAATAAATGTTTTTTTCTTTCTCTCTCTCTCATTCTTTTTTCTGATGGTAAGCGTTCATGGCATTGACAGTGGATGGCATTGATTTTAAGCATGGCCATTCAGGCCTGGCCTAGATCTGGTATGATTATAGAGCTGATTAAAACTGTTATCATTCTTGGCAATGTGAAAGTAAAGGTACAGCTAACAGAAAGAGAGATGGAAGAGAATTTAGAGACCTGGAGGGAAAGAAGGAAGTTCTAAGTTCTTCATTTTGCAAAATGAAAAAATATCATACTGTTTATGTCTGTTGAACCAAAGTGGAGGAACTGAAGTGACATTTGAGGAACTCAGAATAGTGACCTCAATACATATAGGTTACAGGAGAATAACAATAGAGGATGTGTGACATTAGTCCTAATCTATCAGAGTAGGCAGTCAATATATGTTGCTCAAAGTTGAGTCAAGAAAGTGATATGAGCATATGTTAATATTTAAAGGTATGAAAATGACCATCAGAAAGACCAATAAACAAGCTGGGTGCACTGGTGTGGGACTGTAGTACCAGCAGCTTGGGAGGTGAAGAGGCAAAAGGATTGCTTGAACCTTGGAGCTCAAGGCCAGCTTGGGCAACATAGGGAGATCCTGTTTCTTTAAAGGAGAAGAAGGAAGGAGGAGGAGGAGGAGGAGGAGGAGGAGGAGGAGGAGGAGGGGGAGGAGGAGGAGGGGGAGGAGGAGGAGGAGGAGGAGGAGGAGGAAAAAATTTTTAAAAAGAAAAATAAAAGAGGAAAAAAAAGCAACAAACCAAACTGATTAGTAATTGCTTTTGAGGAATACAAGTGAAGGTGAGGTGGAGCACTTACATCTCATTTTAAATAGTTTTGTACCATTTGATTTTTTTGAACCATGGGCATGTCTTAGTATGTTAAAACTTTTCTAACTTAGATGTGCATAATTGACTTTTAGCAGAGTTATGAAAGCCAGCGATTTAGGATGTAGATTAATACAGGTACAACATGGCTGTCTGAACTTGAGAAAACTGTTTAAATCATGGCTCTTACAAAAAACAATGGCAATATAGCACCTCTTGTATTATCCTGGATAGAGCTGGAACCCATTCCACTAAGTGAAATATCCCGAGAATGGAAAAACAAGAACCACATGTACTCACCAGCAAATCCGTTTTAACTGATCAACACTTAAGTGCACATATAGTAATAACTTTGATCAGGTGTCGGGCAGATGGGAGGGGGCAGGAAGGGGTGGGTATATACACCCCTAATGGGTGTGGTGTGCACCATCTGGGGGATGGACATGCTTGAAGCTCTGACTAGGTGGGGCAAGGGCAATATACATAACCTAAACATTTGTACCCCCATAATACGCCGAAAGAAAAAAAGAGAAAAAGAAATAAATCATGGCTCTGTCAAATACTAGAACTTTTTGGCTTTTGACAAGTCACTAAAACTCTTTAAGCCTGTTTCTTCCTCTGAAAATATCAGTAATAATACCTAACACATAGCTTATTTTGATCTTTGAAATTGAGAATCTCTAAGGCTCTCAGCACTCATATAGAAGGTGCTTAATATAAATTGTTATATTTAATAGTTGTTATAAAAATTATAAAATGATAATTACTGTCAAGTATATGTTATAGCCAATTTATTCCTTGAATCTTCCCTTATGTGCAAGTATGGGCTTGTAATATTTAAGTGGAAATTCCTTTAATGCAGATGGCCACAAAAGTTCTTCTAGCAGTTTCTAGAGGGTTCAGATGGTTTGTTTTTATTACCTGCTTCAGAGGTGACATGACGTAATGGAAGAACCCAGCATTAGTTTGCCTGCCTCCACCTTGGGCAAGTCATCTAATCCAATTTAATTCACTCCATCTGTGACATGTCATTGCTGGAGCTTTACCTGGCTGAAGGTTCTAGGGAATCAGATGTTTTCACTGGAGATTCTGGTCATCTCTAGGGGCCATAGCTGTAGAATAAGAGTATAATGTGGTCCATTGAATATGGTGCAATTGTAGGATTCCACACATCAATCATGGGGTTCCCTTTAATATTTGGCCCTGGGACTGATGGAATTGTTTTGACCTCTGAAAAGGGGTTTAGTTTGCTTTAAAAAAATTAATCATGTGCTTTCTCAGGCATAAAAAGCCTTGTTTACTTTGGTCATCTGATTCTACCTATCAAAAATATCAGTGTACCTCTTAGTAAATTCAATTCCACATTAAATAATACCCTCATATGCCATACAGCTGAGTTTGATATATATAATTCCACTGTTAAATGAATGATTATGTGTAAAAATCCGCTTCCTTTTAAATGACATTCAGTCCCCTTATGAAAAAGATCATCATTTAATCATCCTTTATAGCTTTTTATTTTCAAGTTATTTAACAGTAAGTTGACTAGGATTCTGTTCAGAAACTTACTTGCAAAGAAGTTATTTTTCAAGATATTATGACAAAAAATCTTTGAAAAATAAGAAGAATGTGGGAGACAGGATAAGGAATTTTAATTTTAATTACAGTTCTACAAAGAGAACTCTGAACAAGTGTACTCCCTTGTAAAGATTGATACAGAGATGACAAAAAGGACTCCTGCTCACCAGGTATAGTAGGGCAACAGCAGATCAGAGATAAGACTGCTGGTAACAAAACATAAGTCTATTTTCATTTTTTAAAATAGCAACATATGAAACAATCAAACATCACCAATTCAAATAAAATGACAAGGTTATTATATAAAGGACATTTCCTCTTCTCTCCATTCCCAAACTTTCTGTCTCTATTTTTTCCATTCATATTCACCAGACTGCTATAGAAAGGGTAATATTAAAAGACCACAAGCCATTTTGTTTGTCCTATTTGACCCCTTCACTATACGAGTAAGGCTGCTGCATTTTTGAATTTGCCTTTGTTGTTGGACTTAGATTCCAACAAACGCTTTAAACAGACTCCTCCGTTAGGAGTGTCCTGTTGATATTTTCTGTTTATCCTAAATGCTACTAAGAACCGTTTTGCAATTCTAAGTCTCTATAATTCTAAGGGTCACCCTTGATTATCTGACAAAATTAAATAGCATGTTTTGGGTAGAGTGTATTATTTCAAACCGTAAATTAACAACACTTGAAGAAAAGAATATGCTAAATAAATTCTTTGTGCGGTTCATACAGTTGTTGATCATCTACATGTTGTTGAAATACACAGATGAAGACAATTATAGGAGCAAACTGATCTAATGAAATAAAGTGATGCAGAGACAGTACCAATAATAGAAGCAGTTTATTTAGCATCATGTTATTGAGTCAGGTTGGAAAGACAATTTTAGGTTTATATCTGGGTTGAATCCTGACTGTGCCCCTCTGAGGTTAAGGAATTTATCTAACCTCTCTCAGCCTCAGTTTTATCATGGGGATTCTGATACTAAGACTGCTGTAAAGATTAATACACTTTTTAGAATGTTTGGCATATAATCGAATTATGGGCCTCCATTCTGACCTTGAAAATATCCTTGGTAAGCATAAGTCCTCCTCTCGTCCATTCGAGGGACTCTGTGGCTGCACTCATACAGAATGTCCTTCAGGCTTTTTTTTTTTTCCCTAACCCAACTTTTTATTCTACCCAGTCTTTCCCTGTTTGTACAGGACTAACAGAATGCAGACAGTGTTGAGTGTGAGCTGGTGGTAGCAGAATAGGTTGCCTCACCTAGGGTGGTCTTTGTCTTAAGTCTGCTTTTCCTGGAAGCTATGGTGGAGGAAGAAAAACACAGCACATACTAGAGCTGAAGATTAAAGATGGTGGCCTGCCGAACCTACTAACCCTAGTGAGAGGAGCGCCAAGGAGCCAGGCAAGAGGAAATGGAAATGCCTGGCTTGAGTTTTTCAGTTGCAGAGAAACAGAGCCATCTCGCAGGCTGCACCCATGGCAGCTTCTTATACCAGGAGTCTCCAGACCCTGTGCTAGACGACAAGCGGAGCACCAAAAGGTACCACACCTGGCCTTACCATCGCTCATCCGTCTCTCTCCTGTTATAACACCTAAGCTTATTGTAGACTGTCAGAAATTCAACTTTCAAGCATCTTTTAGGAACACATCATATCCATAAGTAGGGAGCATATATACAATAAAATATGGGTAGTATTGTATTTAACAATATTCTTTAATCCACTTGAGTCACAGAAGGACAATAATGCATGTTAACATTAATTTTATTACTTTACAACCATGGTCACTTATAGTGTCACACAAAAAGCACATGCAAATGAATAGTAGAAGAGTAGAATAATAATCCAAAAGTCTAACCTCCAAGATCATTTGCTACTATACATTTCTATGTCAATTGTTGCATTTCAAAGAAAAGAAGGAGTTTAAAATGAAATCTTTCTCTCCGTGTTCTGGCTTAATCCTAACATCGTCATTAAGGCGATTCTTGAAGAAGCCCAAGAATTAATTTTTTAACAGTGTTCTCTTACTCTACACAAGTAACTTACTTTAGAAATTTCTTTAAATATAACCACGCATAAGACAATAAGGACAATTGTTCTACTAGAAATACAGCTAATACATAGTTGGGCACAAGGAAAAATAAAGCAGAATAAGTAAATAATATAAGAAATTGTATATAAATTAAAAGTTTTAAATTAGTTTTATCATCTGCATCTTCTGTTATATGTTTAATTATATTTGTTATCAGGTATATTATCTAATGCCTAGGGTCAAAAACAAAGCAGACATTTTTTGACAGGAGAAAGAAATTACACATTTAGAATGCTTTTGATTAAAATTTATTTGTTTGCAAAATGTCCACCAATTAGAAAACATTTTCTAAAGTCGTGTTTCCTTGCCTGGCCAGTAGTTGGGCTGTAGCAAATGATCATTCGTAGTACAATTTTCCTTCAGGAATCTTTCAGACACCATCGTTCTGTCTCTCTTGGTTATGAAGCTTCTATGCTTTGAAACATAATTTTTCTTTAAAATGAAAAGTACTGCCATGCTTAGGAAAATGGACACTGTGCCCAATATCACAGTTAGTCCCAGATATATGTGTCTGGAAGAAGAGAGAATCTGAGTCATAATTATTACAACCACCCAACTTGAAATACAATGTACAGAAAGGTAATAATATCATTCTGATGGTTTTCTTTAAGAATGGAGATTTTGGTGGCTATAATAGACCTTTCTGTGAACATTGGTAGACTATTGAAGGCACTTTATTAATATAAAGCAATTTCTCATTGCACCATTATTTTCAGTTACTACTAATTACATAACCGGTTCCACCCTTTCTGTAAATTATTCCCTTGAACAAGGTGACCATATTCCTGAATTCCTTGAACAGCCCGAATTTATGCCTGTGTCAGCCCAGTGTCATTTTAATAGTGCCCTCTTTCACTCTCAAAAGTGTCCCGGTTTGTTGAATGATAAATTATGTGGCTACTCTATCCTCAGACCTTTCCCAAATTCACTTTTATGGAAAAAAATGCAGAGAGCAATGCTAAGGGGAATGGGAGCTCTCAGTAGAGCAGAATGATTTAAGAATACACTAAAGGCTTAAATCAACTTCTTCCATGAGAAGCCCATAGTTCTGCGCTCTGTCACAAGATGCTAAGGCACGGAAGGACAGGTTGAATGTTTCATTTTGGTCACATTGAAAATGCACTCTCAGTCTCTGCTTGAGTTACATTGTCTCTACATTGAAATGAATACAGCTTTAGGAAAAATGTGAAGAAAGCCTAAATTATACTCACAGATCAGGTCCCTTTCAAAGACCAAAATAAATTTCACACACAACATCAAAGCCTATTAAACCAAACACGCTTATTTGAGATGGTCTGCCCAATTCACATCCAACTTAGATGGTTCAGCACCAAGTTTATTTCTCTAGAAAATGTTCAGCTTGTAAGTCTTAAAGAAAAAAAAAATCCTTCTTCCTTTTAAGCTGTTGAAGCATTGCTTTAAGCAATAAGGGACTAAATGTTTGATGAATGGAGCTGAATGACACCCTGGTGAAAAAGCCATGCCCCTCACCCCCATACACACTCACTCACACAGAGAAAACCTTTTACTTTTATGCACTTCAAGTACTGGAATAATTGAACATCAGTTTGGCAATAACAGCCGGACAGATTTAGAGCCAAATCCAACTCTTGCCCAGGGGGATTATATCTGACGTAAATGGTACAGTTTGGCTCAGTTTGAAAAAGAATAGACTTAAACTCAAAATGTGACCTAAATTTAAATGCTTCTGAATTTCAGGGAATCACTTACCCATTTGTGTGCACAAACTTTTGAGATTCTACTCTATTCTCGACTTTTTTGGTCATATTTTTAAAATGATTACTCACTTAAAATAAGAGTCAAGGTTAGAAATGGGGAAAAATATCAAACATTTAGCCAAATAATCACTTTATGATACAGATCACAGTTTTTGATTAGACTATCCTCCACCTTACAAGCAGTGGAACTACATGAGAAATTGCATCAGTGGCATTGTGTTAACTTGGGCTATGTAGCAGTGAGATGTGAGAATGCATTTGATTCGGTACCTGAAAGCATTCGAATCATATAATCTGCAGGATCCTCTACTTCCACATCTTTTAAATCCCCATTTGAGGCATGACGTGTCAATCAAAACTCCAAAATATACTGGAGCTGGGATTCCTGCTGTGAGAGATAAACAAATAATTGCTATTGAAAACACATGCACATCTTTTTGGTTATGAATGATTATCCGAAACAGTGTAATCATTTCTGTTTTGGAGATGAAAGGCTGAAATGTCCAAAACCTCTCCCTCTAGCCCAGTCTTTTCTCATATGTGCCAGACTCAGGAAGTAACTGCCATTTGTTTGTTTACCTCGAGAAGTATGTCCCTGTGTGCTTCAACTCACCATGAGTTAACATCTTCCTCCCCAGACCTGTCCCTTTATCGGTGGCCACCCCATTCCTAAAGCTACAAACTTGGGCATCATCTTTGATCTCTCTCTCTCTTTTTCCTCTCTTTGGTCATCATGACATTTAATCTATCCCCAAATCATGCCAATTCTACCTCCCAGGTGTAGCTTAAAAACACTCTCTTCTCTCCATGCCCACTGTCACTACTTCTACCCTAATTTAAAGCAGCAGCTTATTCATGACTCTTTGGCTTCCTTCGTTAACCTCTCCAATCTGTTCGTCATACAGATGTTGAATCATTCAATTAACTAGATGATCTTTCAGACATCTGCTCCAAGACAAGAGTAGCTAATTAGATATTAGGCCCCATCTCCATTCTTGGCCTCATTTGGGGCAACATTCATTGTCTTACATTTCAGACTCCAAAATTACTGGATTCTTTCAGTGCCTAAAATGTTCTCCCTCTTGCCTAAATGACTTACATAGTTTTCTTTATCCCAAACACTTTTTTCCTTTCTTTTCTTAAAACACACTCACTTTTTGAATCTTAGTTTGAATGTTTTCCTTCAGGAAAGTCCACTCTGATGGCCTAAACTACATTGATTCCTTTTATTCTATATCTGGTAGCATTTGTACTTCCTTCAAAACTTTATACTCTTGTAATGGCTTGTTTAATTGCCTTTCCTGCTAGACTATAAGCTGTACAGGGGAAAGAAATGTGTTTTTCTTATTCATGCTATAAACTCTAGTAGATTCTCCATGTTGAGAATTTAATCCCTCTTTAGGGAGAAAAGGTATCTCTCATATATAAATTTTAACAAAAAAGTATTTTAAGTTGATTTCAGCCTGCTCAAATCTCAGTTTATATTTTTTATGTTTTAAATTGGTGATCCATTAACATCTGTTATTTAGTCTGCATAGGTTTGGCCTTTTGTTTTTTACTTAGTAGCCAATATTTTAAAGCCAGGAGATTTCATGTAAAACAACAGATGTCCAGATTCTTTTAAGAGCCACACTATCTGGAAATCCATGGTAATATTGGCTGGAGTTGAGAAGCAGCTGCCTCCATCCCCTGTTCCTATCTTCTACACACACTTGGAGTTCACTTTCCCAGTCCATACAGCTTTCTCTCTGCCTTCTTCACTCATTTCCATCAACTGCCTAGACTTTTTTTTTGCATTTGAGTTTTAACCATATATTTTTTTCTTCTGTTATAAAATTGCTTTGCATGCTTATATTGAATAAAGTACTCTCAATAAATTGTTTTTAAAGTTGTCTAAGAAATTCATGATGCACCTAAATTCCAGAGATTATCCATTTGTTCTTTGATAACAAATGGGAAATATTTCAAAAGATTTTCCATTCAAAGGTATACTTAAATTTTGCAATTACCCATGTAATAATTGATTTAATCCAGAATCATTAATGGTTGCTTAAACTTTGGGTAAAAGATTTTTGGGAAATGGAATATTCACATAATATCAAAATGTCATATTACAGATTAATTATTAATTGCAAAAGGATTTTTATGATAGAAGAAACTGGTAGACACCACTTTCACCAAGACAGCAAACTTAAAATTTCCAATGATGGTATAAACCATGTGCTTCCCAATATGATTTACTAGTCAGTACACACATCATCTGTGTAGTATTCTCCCCAAAAATATTTTACCTGGACATACTCAAAAGTAAACAAACAGACAAATCCAAATGGTGAGATATTCTACAAAACAACTAGCTTTGCCTCTTGAAAAATATAAATGTCACTAAAGATCAAAGAAAAAAGCAACAACAATAAAACAACACAAACACAAAAGATGAGGAATTGTTGGACACAAAAAAAGGTAATTAAACTTATGATCCTGATAGGATCAAAATAAAAAATGTGATAGAAGACATTATTATTATAAAAGAAATTTGATGTGGGATGTACATTAGATAGAGTATCATGCTAATGCTAAATTTCTTGAGTGTGAGAATAGTACTATAGTTATATAGGACAATGTACTTGCTTTTTCAGGAGAATACACACTGAGGGCCTTAGGAGTGAAGTATCAGGAGGTCTGTCCACTATTCATTTTCAAAATATATGTTTGTTGAGAGAAATAGAGGTTGTTACATAATACAAGCATTTGCTGTAATTTTTTAAAACTATTCTGTGGTCTTGAAAATTTTCACAATAAACGGAAGAGAAAGGTGGGAGAGAAATGGAACCTACAGATCAAAAGGGATTGAAGAGATGACAGCACCCAGATGCAATGTGTGGACCTTGTTCGGTCCTTCATTGAAAGAAGCATTTGTATGGAACATCTGATAATTTAAAGAATTCGAACATTAATTGGATATTTGCTAATATTGAAGAGTTATTTTTAAGATGTGATGATCATTAGGTTAAAAGAAATCATTATGTTTTAAGATAACAAGTACATACTCAACCCAATATTTTATGGAAGAAATGAGACAGTCTGAAATTTACTTCAAAACAAGCCAGCGAGGGAAAGTGGATAGTGATACAGCTGTCCTAAGATGGGCTGGGTGTTGATAATTGTTGAGATTGGGTAATAGATACATAAGAGTTCATCGTAATATTCTTACTACCTTAGTATGTGTTTGGATTTTTTTGATAACACAAAGTTAAAAAAAAGAAGCAGCTGATCCTAGCTTGCATAAAATCTCATGGATTAAAAGAGCAGCAAATATATCTAGCAACCAATCTGGATTATTTGGTGCCTCAATTAAGTTCTCTGTGTATATGGCCCAACCAAATAGATGATTTCCACTTAAAAAATCCAAGTGAAGGCCAAGCGCGGTGGCTCACGCCTGTAATCCTAGCACTCTGGGAGGCCGAGGTGGGCGGATTGCTCGAGGTCAGGAGTTCGAAACCAGCCTGAGAAAGAGCGAGACCCCGTCTCTACTATAAAGAGAAAGAAATTAATTGGCCAACTAATATATATAGAAAAAATCAGCCAGGCATGGTGGCACATGCCTGTAGGCCCAGCTACTCGGGAGGCTGAGGCAGAAGGATTGCTTGAGCCCAGGAGTTTGAGGTTGCTGTGAGCTAGGCTGACACCATGGTACTCACTCTAGCCTGGGCAACAAAGCGAGACTCTGTCTCAAAAAAAAAAAAAAAAAAAAAAAATCCAAGTAATAACTAACTTTACACTGGCCTTAATGGTGTCAAGACAAGCCCCAAAATCCAAATGTATACATTTTTCTGTCAGTGATCTAACATTTTTATAACAAAAAATTTTCAAACATTCACAAAAGCAGAGAAAATGATATAATGAACCCTCATATACCATCACTAGATTTAATAATTTTTAATGTTTTGCTATTCCCGTTTCCTCTCTCCCCCAACTCTGGATTCTTTTTTTAGTATTATAAAGGCAATCTCAAATGTCATCAATTCTATGTACTTCAGCATGCACTTCTAATGACATTTGAAAAAACATATGCTATTCTCACACCTAACATATTTTGCAATAATTTCTTAATCTTATCTAAAATCTAGTACACATTCAAGCTTTTCAGGTTGTCTCATTACAGTCGGTTTGTTCTTATCAGGATCCAAACCAAATAAACACATTGCATTTGGTTGATGACTCTTTATATCAGTATCTTCCTCTCACTTTTTTTTTCATACTAATGATTTTTGAAAAAAAAGACATCTATCCTCGAGAATATGCCACAGTCTGGGTTTGTTTGTTTGCTTCTTTATATTACTTAATTTGTTCCCCTATTCATTTTCCCTATAACCTGGTAGCTAGATCTTGTTAGACTCAGGTTCAATTTATTTTAGACAGGAGTAAGGAAGGGCAGTTCTGTGTACTTCTGATTGTGTCCCTGTTAGGGGGTACATGTTGTCTGGTGGCCCTCTTAGTAATGCTAAGCTGGATCTGAAGTTCATGCTATGCCAGTCTCATCCCTCCATCACTATGAAGTTCCTGATAAAATTTTACCCAAAGCTTTCAGCAAATATTGATGAGGCTGCAAGACAGGAATTAAAAAAAATTCTGCACCTCCTATACTAATTATTGGGGATTTTTCTATAAAAGAAGATTTTCCTTATGATTCATAGTTTTTCCTTTATTTATCAATTTTCAGAATAATGAGTTGGTGTCCTGGTATTATTCAAAGTTTTAAAGTATGATTACAAACTCATATGTTTTTATATATTTGATATATTTCAATAAATTGTAGCCATCATTATTATTCTTGGTACTGCTATTTTGATTCTGAAATTAGCTCATCTTGAGGTTAATCTTTTCAAATTGATTTTGTGCCCTTTGATTTATTCTTATTAGCTTTTGATAGCTTATTCACTTTCCAGTACAAAAAGATGTCCCATAGTCATTATCCAATCTCTATTCTAGCCCTTTAATCAGTTGTTTCTCCAAGGTGCCATGATTCTTTTACTGGGAGATGATATTTAGATACCACAGACTGAGTGCTATGGGGCTCATTTCTGCTGGGTTTCATAGTTTCTGGATTTCTCAGGAGAGTGAGCTATAAAATATACATTATTTTAAAATAAAATTATGTTAGTTTATATTGATATTTTAAAGTCAAATGGGGTTTCCTTAAATTCTTTTATTTTATAGTTGTATCATTTTCCTATAAAGATATATGTAAACAAAATTTAATTTCAAATTTTTAAAGCTCTGAGTTTTTTTTCCTTCCTGGATGGTTCATTTTTGTCAAATTACAGAGGATCATTTCCAATTATTTCATTTTCTTCTTTAGAAGAAATAATTGGAAATGATCCTCTGTAATTTGACAAAAATGAACCATCCAGGAAGGAAAAAAAACTCAGAGCAAAACCTTGTCTGTCTCATTCATTGTTTTCTACAGGTTTTAACCAATACATATTTTAAAAATGTGGTGGCTAGAAAAAAATTCCAATTACATTTTTAAAAATCCCTACTCAAAGGGGGAGGGCATAACTGTAACCCTTCTTAGGGAGAAGCAAAGATATACAATGTAACCAAAATGTTAAACAAAACAAAAAAAACCTTTCTAGCAGGTGGTGGGCAGGCAGGAGTGGGGAGGAGGAAAGGGGTGTATGTTTCCATAACGTGTACGATGCACATCACCAGGGGATTGGACATTTCAGGGGGAGGGAAGGGGCAGGAGCAATATTTGTGACCCTAACAATATTTGTACCTCCATAGTATGATGAAATAAAAATCATGTTCTAATATATAAAAAAAAATCCCTACTCAAATCCATTGACTTGAAATTGTTGAATGATCTTATCATTCTGCCTAATGATATATCCTAGGAACGAACACTGAGAATAGCTCAACAGAATTCTTCTCATTTTAATAACTGAAAAAGTATACATTTAGGCTTCACCCTTTCTTATTGACTAATTTTTGGTTTCCTCTGAGAACTCTCCTCTAAGAGCAATAGATTTTGTGAGAACATACAGGTCATAGAAGAGACAAAATTGTTTAAAAAAATTATGATTATTCTCATAAAATCTCTATGATATCTGGGACACAGCACAGGTACTCAGTAAATATTTCTGGGACAAAGGAAGGGAAGAGTCAAGGAAAGGAGGGAGGGAACAAGGAAATGAAGAAAATAAAAAGATTATAGACTTAACTACTTATATCATTTAGTTATGACTTAACTACTTACATCATTTAGTTTATGGTAATTTTGTAAAAATATTTAGAAACATCTTCAAAATACACTTATGATGGCTACCATAAATTAAAGCATAGATTATACTTACCAAGAACTCTTATGGCTAAGGTGTAGATACCCAGGGCAAAAGACTTAAGTTGTGGCTTAATGCACCTAAAATCAACAAATGAACCATTACAAAGATATATAATTAAGTAAAGCAAATAGAAATTTGAATGATAATCTGCTTAACACACATAAATTATGTTAGACTTCAAGTATCATTTATGGTAAACCCACTAGTGTACAGGGAAGGCAAAATGTGTAAAAGCTATGTTCTATTGCATGTAGTGCTTCAAGGAGTTGATAGTTAATATTTCTAGAAGGTAAATCACTTGTACTTGACATATTCAAATGGTGATGGATAAAGTCAAATCACAAGTTTAATCACCAAAATAGTAAAGACAGAAAAAATCCCCACAAATTCCAAGAAATTGTAAGAATTTGAAGCAACAATAAAGGATTAATAACCTATAACTAGTTTTTGTGGCTTTGGTCTAAAAGCACAGGACCCAATTGATCAGGGTTGATATAATCACAGCATGCTAAATAAAAATTACTGCTAAATAGTGGGGACCTGAATTTCTCAGAAAAGTGCAAAAACACCTAAAATAACAAGAGCATCATGAATATGATTGTATAGCTTTAACTGATTAACCTGCAGATTTTAATAGCAATAATCATGATGATACATAATAACTATTGAGTGTTAGCCATAGTATTAAGTACTTCCTATGTATTATATCATTTAGTCTTTGCTTTAAAAGAGGCAGAAATCACAATGTTTCTCCTTCAACCCAAGGAAGTCCTTCTGATATCACAATTGACCATGGTTAATTTGAGGGGCTGGTAGTAAGGAAAATACTTTTACATTTAGCCCAGGTAACTACTTGGCACAGCAGCATAAGGTATTGAATAGTCATATTTCTCTGGAAACTTCAGGACAATGCTTTCATATTTTCTCAAAACCCTGCTCCTATTTGTGACCATAAATATCTCATGTTCTCCCTAAACCGTTTTGAGAATAGCAGATTTGTGTCTAAAATTCTATTTTTATCCTTCCTAATCAATTTCCACAATAAAAACTGTGGAAAATTAAAAATATATACAATACTTTTGATTAGGCCCATTCTAGAAAAAACTAATATTCATCTCTGAATATATGAATTAATTTGAAAAACCACTCAATCCATCTCATAAAACATTCATTTCTAGTAAATTTTGACTTTTTTGTGTTTAATAATTTCATCAAAAATTATATCCTTTTAGGGTTTTTTAATCATTTGTACAATACACATATTGATATTGCAAAGTTAATTCAATTAGGAAGAAAATATATCATGAGACTCCTGGTTATAAAACTATTTCAAAATTTGAATTCCCATGTAACTTTTATAGAGATGTATGATAGGATAATCAATGAAAAATGTTCAAGCACAAATTATATTACAATAGGAGAAAAGTCAATAGGGAATTTGAATGAAGATATAAGCATAAGAAGAAACAAGAAATAGGTAATGTTTGTGACTGTTAAAGATCTTTTTATATAATTTTTAATTAGGTGATGCTGGGAATCTAATCACTATATTTTAGATCCCATTAATTACATTTGAACGAGTGACTTATACTTAAAATTGTTATATTTATAAATGAAAATATTTATAATATACTGGAAATCAATGCTTAGTCACTAAACTTATGATAAAAATTTTTACACATCAATTTGTAAATATGCAAGGGGGTACAAAATTTTTAAAATTCAGGGTTTTATAAGAAAAGATGTTTGAACTCATTGACATGATATTTATGGATTAGGATCCTCAATTGATTCAAAAGCCATGAAATCCCCCACAATTAATTCCAGTCATGGCAAGAATATACAGAAAAAGTAATAATTTGTACATTAAAATAATAAATGCAAAATATTGTAGTATTGGCCGGGCGCTGTGGCTCACGCCTGTAATCCTAGCTCTTGGGAGGCCGAGGCGGGCGGATTGCTCAAGGTCAGGAGTTCAAAACCAGCCTGAGCGAGACCCCGTCTCTACTATAAATAGAAAGAAATTAATTGGCCAACTGATATATATATAAAAAATTAGGCGGGCATGGTGGCGCATGCCTGTAGTCCCAGCTACCCGGGAGGCTGAGGCAGAAGGATCACTCGAGCCCAGGAGTTTGAGGTTGCTGTGAGCTAGGCTGATGCCACGGCACTCACTCTAGCCTGGGCAACAAAGCGAGACTCTGTCTCCAAAAAAAAAAAAAAAAAAATATTGTAGTATTAAATGAGCCATTAAAGTGTCTTATAAATGGTATCTCCCATAATTTGGTGAAGCTATTATATATTTAGTTTAAAACATCTTATCTATAGTTAAGTTATCTATGTTAATCTTATCTATAGTTAATCTAGTTAACATTATCACTAGCATTAGAAGTAGCATTATCACTAGCATTAGAAGTAGCATACTATATATTATGTGACTATAGTGATGTAGATACTAACATTGCTCTCTAGATTAGTGGTTTGCAAACATTTTTAACTAAGAAAATTTTTGTTCAGCCACATTTTTGTAAAAAAATTTAATTACAATACAGATAAAAGTAGAACAGGGTGTGGGACAAGTTCCCCGAAACAGCTTTGAAGAATCACTATGATTGCACAGAAAATAGTTTGAAATCACTGTTCTAGATGACTATGACTTATATTAAAATCAGGATGGGGAGAATCAGTATTCACCTCAGAAGTAATATGTATCCAGGTATGCCACCTAGGGATAACGTATAGGATGTGATGACTGAAATTATAAGGAAATAGAGAAACATTTGGGGGCATTCATTATCTTTTTGACATCTGCCCACTATGCCTGAGGAATTTCCTGATTTAGAAGCTGCAATTCCCACACAGGTGCAGTTATAAAATATCTGTAACACAATAGAGAAAAGTCTTATTATTGTGGTAACATTTAAATAAAATTAAAGATAAATATCTATTTACAAATTTTTACAGTACAATAGGCACACATTATATAAGCAATGGGGAAATATTCTTTTCTTTTTGTATTACAGTATATTGAGCAAAGCAGAATCTATAGAGATATAACATTTCATCATCCAAACAGCAGATGATTGATCTATAAACTACTAATCCTACAGAACAATCTCCCAGCAAATCCTATCAAATCCAACCATAATTTTCCTCCTTCACTACCACTTCCAAGACTAAGTCACCATTATTTCCTGTCTTGATTATTACAATGGTCTCTTCATGCTCAACTTGTTTCCACTCTTATCCAGCTATTGTCTATTTTCCCCAAAGTAACCAATATGAACCCTTAAAAATGGCTGTCAGATTGCATTACTACCCTCAACCTTCCAATGGCTTCTCATTATACTTGTATGAAATCCCAAATCCTTATAGTGGGTTACACATTCTCTGTCATGTAGCTCCTGGATCCCACTCTGATCTGCTGCCCAATGGTCTTCCCTCTCTCCCTCTGCATCAGCCACATACACAGCCCTTGCAAATTTGCCTTTCCATTTTGCCCTTGCCAAACCTCCCCTCAAACCTGGCAAGTTTACCCATGCCTCATGGCCCTGGTGTTTTCTCTGCTTGGCAGCTCTTCTAAATAACTACATGCCTGGCATCCTCACTTCAGGTCTCTGTTCAGAAATTTCATTACAAAGAACTTCAATGACTACCCATTCAAAAAAACAAAAATGCCCGCATCTTTCCATCCTCTTATCTTAACTTATTATTTTTTTTCACAGTGCTTGTTACAACTTACCATATATGTATTTATGTTTAAAACATATTTCTCCAGTAGTATATAACCTCCATGAAGGTAGAAACTATATGCTTTGTCATCATTTTAAGCATCCAATAAAATTTTGTTAAATCAATGGGCATTTGACAATATTTTATAGTGGCTACCAGGTAAAAAATAATCTTGATGCATAGAACTCAGCTAAATTTTGTGAGAGAGGCAACTTTTATCACCCCTTAATAGTTTATTTATGTAAAGTTCATTTATGAATGTGTAAATAAAATGAGTTGTCATTTTCATCACAGAAGAGTTTGTGATTTTTTTACATAAAGAACAAAAGTTAGCTGACATTTCTTCTTCCAGAAAGAATAGCAATGTAGATTTTTTAAAACGTCAGGTCGAAGGCTATTGAGTCTTGACTCTTGACAATTTCAATATAAACAAGTTAGGCAAGTCTTATAGCTCAGTGCCTCAGTTCTCACATGAGGAAAATAAATAAAATACTATATAATTATTTGAGGGCCATGAGATTTAAATGTAATTTTGTTTTTAGAGCACGTATTTTTAACCCCTGGCATGTAACGTCTTCAAAAATGGTAGTTACAGTTAAGAAAAACCTTCATGCAGTTGTAAGAAAAAAGAAAAGAAAAAAAAATGAGAAAAAAGAACCTAAAGGAAAGGAAGGAAAGGAAGAAAAGAGAAGAAGGATGGTGAATCTCAGATTTCAGATTGTCGGTAGTCTTATTTGCTGGTCCAAGAGATCCATCCTTTCTGCTCTGAATAAAATGTCAAAATAATAGCATAATAAACAGAAAATCAACAAATATTACTCTATATCTGCAGATGTTTTTGCCTAAGCATTCATATCTAGTTGATAAGCATATGTAAATATGTGTGGTCTAATTTTTAGCCCTCTAAGACTATCAAATAAAGGCAAATTTTATCAGTTACAAATAGTCTCACAGGGTGAGTATAAAGAAGAGTCTATGTTTGGGACAGGAATGTAAATGTATGCTTTGAAGGGTGAGTCTGTTAATGATTAAAGTACATTATATTTTCACAGGTTTCGGTTATGGCCTGAATGTCCCAAATTCATATGGTGAAATTCTAATCCCTAATGGGATGGTATCTGGAGGTAATTAGATTATGAGGGTGTAGCCCTTATGAATGAGATTAGTGTCCTTATAAGAAGAGACAGGAAAGCTTGCCCTTCCTCTTGGCCTCTGGCCATGTGAGGATAGGAGAAGATGGCCCTCTCCAGCCACCAGATCTGCTAGCATCCTGGTGTTAGGCTTACCAGCCTCCAGAAAGGTGAGAAATAAATGTTTGTTGTTTAAGCTACCCAGTCTATATTATATTTGTTATAGCAGCCTGGACTGAGTAAGACAGCTTCTACTTAAACTTCCAACCTCATCTCCCTCTTCTACCGTACAGAAACTCTCCATTCCTGCTCACCTGGTCTTTTCATTATCACACAAATTGGCTTGATTTCCCTAGCAGAGTTATTCCAGAACCATTATAGTTCTGGGACATCCTCATAATCGGATCCCTGATTGCTCGATCTAGACCTCTGGAGCTAAACCTCCTAATATGAGCCTCCATTTGTCCTGCCCCTAAAATCTCCAAGGACTACTGGTCTTGAGGTCAGGAGACAGGCTCTCAAAGCAGATCTTATTATATGATCTTATGCCTGGAACTTTCTCATTGAGGGCTAATTACTCTTTATAAGCAAAACTAGAGAACCAGGCTACCTCATTACAAAAGCTCCTCCACCCTGTTTCATGACTTTAATTCTTACCCTAATTCTTGCAACAACTCTAGTTCCATTAGGAATGGTTATAAATTTCCTATGTCCACACAAAAGGACAAGGCAAAGGTAAGAGCCAGGCTCCTACCAGTGGGAGTCTGCTGCTGAGACCCCACAGTGCTGTGTTGTCATACATTGTCACAGGCCCACGGGCATATACTTTAGAGGAGGAGATTTCTTACAATATTTTTTCCACTTCTGTTGGAGGCTTGACAACCAGCAAGACAAGCTGATGCATATGTGATTCCATTTTCACCACACATGGGCTCCCATTTTGTCTCTGAACATTTGCATCTTGAGTTGCAATCTGAAAAGAGAGCTCGTTCATGATAAGAGACAGGTTTGGTTCTGAAAAGAAATACAATAGTATAAAATATTACCTCTGAGCAGGTAGCAACCTAATATTTTCAAAAGTCAATGTTCTTGAGTGACATAAATGATACTGCCAACAAAATCTGCCTTTTGGAAGCACAATTGTCATCACAAATCTCAGCTTGTGATCATAAAATGTGAGTCCACTATGAAATAGCTTTCTCTTGAAAGTTATCTTTGGAGGTTTAAAAATTGACACAATATCCAGTTCTTAGCTCATGGATTTTACTAAAATCTACTGCCTCTAGGATCTTCTAAGATATTTCCATGCAAAGGTGTATAAAAATGGCTGACAAGGTAGAAAAGTAAACTTTTAGAGCAATTTATGACATTACTTGAATGCATCACAGGTGGGGTGTTTGTATGTATGTGTGTGTGTGTGAATTTCTTTCAGAATTGTCTGAGCATCACTAGAATGGACATTGCTAATGGTCTGGTCAAAGAAAAATTAGCCAAGCAGTTAACATTTAATACACATTCAATGTGTGTAGGACCTACATACTCTTCTTGTGTATATCTGACCAATAAATGTACTCCCAGTTCCACTAACCTTCCTCCCATCTACCCCCATTGTATGGTGCTCTTCCACATCTTATATTATCATTTCTTACTTAATTCCACATGCTATTGCAATGACTTACCCATTCATTTATTCATAAAATTTTATTGGAAACCTACTAAGTGCTATATTTTGGAGGGTAGGAGATAGTTACAAACATGCATGAGACAATATTTGCCCTCAGGAGTTGGCCTTTGTTTTTAGTTATTTTACATAATTTTGGTTGTTTTATGTCTTTTCTCTCCCTTTCTTTTCTTCCCTGCCATTCTCTTTTATATTCTTCCGGTCATCTCTCCCAGAATTTACTCTCCCTCTCTTTTTTCTCTCACTTGGATTGCCTAATCCTTCTGCTCTTGTCCTTTTGCACTATGCATATTCCTCTACTCTTCTCAAAGGGAACTTACACAATGGTATGTTGTTTCTATCTGCACCATATATGCTATGCATCGGCCCTTTGTAATCCATTTTTCTACTCCCATTTTGAATTTATTTATTTATTTGCTTGTTCCTCCCACCCTTCCCCTATTTTTTTTTTTTTACAAAGGTATTGGAGGACCTTAAACAACTAAAAAGTACACTAGACTATACACTCAGTGAGGGCAGAAACTATTTGTTTTATTCACTCCCATATATCCAGCACCAAGAACAATTCCTGGCACATAACAGGCTAAGAAACAATATGTCTGGTAAATCAATCAATGAAAGAAAAATAGTATATTATTTTGGAGAAAGAAATCAGCCATTTTGGCCCCTGCTTCTGAGAAGCATTTTCTATGACTGCAACCATAATTTCTTAATTGATGTAATATTGCATCTAGTAGAACTGCTATTTATAGGCTTGGTCACCTTGAAAGTAAAAACAGAAGACCTCTGAGATGTCTCCAAACAGTAGGAGAGGGTATCTAACTAGGCCTGCTGAGAAGTCCTACAGGAATGTTTAATCCAATTCTCTTCCATAAAATACTATTTGTTTATTGAGACTATTTGGTAGTATCTGAAAGCATAAAATTGTGCCTTTGACAGTCTAGAATCAGGCCACTGAGGATACTGTAAAGCTGAGATCATAGAAGGTTGGAACTGGAAGGACCGTTAGCATGATCTAGGATTTTGGCAGACTAGGAAAGTCAGGTCCAACGTGGGCAGATAACATCCTCGAATCCACACTGTTTGTTAGCGAAAAACCTGGAAGTAGAAACCTTCCAGGCCTCTTGTTTCTAAATTCTTATCTCGCAACAGTCATTATTGCAGAAGAAAGATTTCTTCCATTACCATATCTAAAGCTTGTCTACGGTGTACCTGTTGAATGTCCAGATATAAAACAGCCTTTCAGAACAAAGCAATATAGGATAATACATGATGAACATTTTATATTTCATAAAGCCAATTATTTTACATTACCGAAAGTAAGTTTAATTTATCTTCTAGTGCAAAAATTAATTTCATACATATTTTCTGAAGGATTTGTTGACAGCAGAGTTGTGATTTTAAATTTTAATTATAATAAGACTTTTAACAAATATGCCAGAATGTTGATACTCAAATGAGATTTTCTTTCAAAATAATTAGACTGAGAGATGAGGGATTTTCCCAGTGATATTACCATTTCTTTTGCCTGCTACCAATGGTAAACCTATTCTTAAAGGCTAAATTTTTTTCATTACTAAGGATATCCTAAAAAAACATGGAGACCAATTTTAAAAGAGAAATTTTAGAATAATTTAGACAATGCATTGCTAAATGCATTGATAGTTTTTCAAGGTGACTGCTTTGAAGAGACTAGTACTCAATGAATATATTATCTTTTATTTGTTTAAAAATATTTAATCTTTGATTATATAGGTATACTTTTCATGTGAACCTCAAAATTTGCTGTTGTTTGTTTATGCATTTGCTTTTGGCTTAGAAACAGTATAATGTAGAAATAACATTATACTTTAAGCCGTGCCTGTGTTCAATTCCTAGATCTGCCTTTTATAGACATTTAAATTTGGGGAAGCTAACTGATTTTTCTAAACACAGTTTCCTTTACACAAAGGTAACAAAACGTGGGTCATAAAGGTATTTTGAGGATACAAGAGAGATAATGAAAGTTAAGGTGTTTTGTAAATTGTAAAATATAAAGTACTCTACCACTGTCCCCTACCATGATGATCATTGGGACAGTTGAAGATGACACAGGGCTTCTGCCCCGTCCAGAATCTCCTTGCAATTTGTATTTACAACTAACATTCTTTTTTTTTTTTTTTTTTTTTTTTTTTTTGAGACAGAGTCTCGCTTTGTTGCCCAGGCTAGAGTGAGTGCCGTGGCGTCAGCCTAGCTCACAGCAACCTCAAACTCCTGGGCTCGAGCGATCCTTCTGTCTCAGCCTCCCGAGTAGCTGGGACTACAGGCATGTGCCACCATGCCCGGCTAATTTTTTATATATATATCAGTTGGCCATTTAGTTTCTTTCTATTTATAGTAGAGACGGGGTCTCGCTCTTGCTCAGGCTGGTTTCGAACTCCTGACCTCGAGCAATCCGCCCGCCTCGGCCTCCCAGAGAGCTAGGATTACAGGCGTGAGCCACCGCGCCCGGCCTACAACTAACATTCTTAATCTACATCAGTGACTGTCCCCAAGGCAACACTACACTCAGCTTAGTCTAACAACATGGCTGTGACAACTCCCCTGAAGCCATAATTTATGAACTTTGCATTCCCCGATTTTCCTGAACATTCTCATTGACAATAATTATAACTGGTGTTCATTTAGCAGCAGGAGAAACCAGGTCATTGAAGGTAATGGAGGTTAGACACAGAGACAAGATAGACAGAGAAGCATGGAAGGAAGGGCAGGGAGGGAGATGAACATCAGGCAGTAAGCAAGAATCCACTGAACAGCAGGAAATAGAATATACAGTGTCGGGAGTGTTTGCTTTGAGCCCCAGGCAGGGTTTCAAGCAGTCAGGTAGATATAATCAGAGAAGTCTGCCTGGAACAAGGTAGTCATATTTAAATAGGCTCAAAACCAGTGTAAGTTAAATATAACTGATTTTAAATTTTAATTATAATAAGACTTTTAACAAATATGCCAGAATGTTGATACTCAAGTGAGATTTTCTTTCAAAATAGTTAGGCTGAGAGATGAGGGATTTTCCCAGTGATATTACCAGTGATTATCCCAGTGATATAACTAAGTAAAGTTATATTTAACTCACACTAGTTTTGAGCCTGGGGCCTCGTAAAGCATATGTAACTCACACGTCTTTTCACCTTGGGAACAACATGAACTATTTGAAGTTGCATATAATTCATGCACAGAAAATTATGCTTCATAATTATTTTAAAACAAATAATGCATAGATAGGTGAAAGGATGAAAAAAAGTCATGCTGGGAACTCACATTTGGAGGTAAAGCCATGGGAAGGATTCTTGAAGGAAGAGGGCAAAATAGTTCCTACAAGATCTGGCCTTGTATTAAGAGATATAGACTCTGGAAACAAGGCAATCTAATCACCCCCATACAGGATGGCATAGACCTGAAGGCATCAGTGGACATTCTGACCACCTGCTAAAGAGAGCTGTTTGCTGTAGGGCTCACTGGGTTGAAGGATGCTATTCTCTCCTGAAACTGCATGTGATTCGAGCACAGTGGAAACCATGGAGGATTGCATTAGAGACCACTCCAGTCACCCAGCTGTCCAAGGGGGGAAAAAAGACAATTATTTCTAAGAATGGATCATTAATTTTGTGTCAGGCAAGTATTAATCACTTTTATGAGCATTATCTTGCTTACCACATGAACTACCATGTGAGTTGTATTTAACTGAGGGCTTTTGAGCCTAGGGCTTCATGAAGCATATGTAACTCACACGTCTCTTGACCTTGGGAACAGCATAAACTATATGAAGTTGCATAAAATTCATGCACAGAAAGCAATAAAAAATAACAAATTTTTAATTAAATTAGAAAGAATTGTTTTGTTTTCAAAGTTTTTATTTTATTTTTGTAATAAAGCACCATGGCTCTAAGGAAAAAAAAATTTTTTTCTAGTGTGGCAATGTGATACATCTTATAAGACCTTAAGAGGCAGTTATTACTTCTATTTTAACCATAGGAAAATTGGAGCTGGATTGGTTTTAATAACATATAATGTCACTTCACCAAGAATAGGCAGAGGCAAGATTTAAACTCTGTATTTCCACTATGAGGTTGTTTCTGCAAACTAATCAGGTTGATTTTGTAATGCAAAATGTGGAGTTAGCAATATTTATATTTTTCAAAGACATTCAAATTCAAACAAGATAAATTTTGGTGACAACAACAGACTCTAAGTCATAAGCTTTATCAGCTATTCTACAATAGAACAATAATTCTCCTCCCATTGTTATGATGTTTAAAAATAAAATTATCTCATTATCTCATTCATTTTGAAGCTCTACCAATAATTAATTTGATTAAACAAGCCAATCATCTCAAATCATTTAATGAGGGAACATACCCTTGGTAGGAGACAGTTAGACCTGCCACGTCAGAATTTTCACAGCCCAGTGCAAACAGGGAAAGGAACAGGAGGTAACCAAAGACAGATGATCCCAAGTAGAGTTTTGCAGCACCACACACACTGATTCTGAATTTTTTCATGACTATCCCACCAGAGAATATTCCAAGGGCCACTGCAGGTATGTTGATGAGCCCTAAGGAACAAGAAAAATGGTCATAACAGTTTTATTATTTATAATAGTCAAAAGCAGAAAAGAATATCAATATCCATTAATAATAAATAAATTGTGCTATATTCACATAATAGGATATTATAGAGCAATGAAAAAGAACAGACTACTATTATATACAAGAACATGAATGAATCTCATAGATTTCACTTCAATTGAAAAAAAACTAGACACAAAAAAGTATATAACATATTATTCAATTTATATGAAGTTCAAAAATAGGCAAGACTGGTCTGTGATGATAGAGTTTGGAAAAGTTATTAGCTTTGGGGAAAAGTATTGACTGGAAAGAGATTTGAGGGAGGCTGTCAGAGTACTAAAGTGTGCTATTTGTTCTGGATGGGGGTTACTACACAACTATATATGTAAAAATTTATTCAGCTTAACTCTACATTTAAGATCTGCAAGCTTAACTGCTGATTGTAAATATCTCAATAAACATAAAAAATTTAAAATAAAATAAAAATAATGTCTCTCATAAATGTTCATTCCTCGTCTAGTCTTGAAGTCAATATAAAGTTTTGATTGGCATGAATGGGGTGTTGGGGAAAAAAAAACCTAAAACATTTTTTCAGATCAACTGATGAATAATAAAATTAATGAACCAATTAATATTGAAAGTAAAAACTTATTTCAATATTGAAATATTACTGCTTTTACTTTCAATATTTTACTTTCACTAACCTGCTAAGGTTAGTGATCTAACCTTAACATCAAGAATTATATTAGCATCTGCTACATGCTCATTACTCAGGATTATTATAGAAAAATTACATCTCCTAAAATATACTTGGCTGGGTTTCCCCAGCCCCCATCTCTTTCAGAGATAGATACATAAAACAATTTTACAATATTTTATGAAGAGAAATTATTTTAAACCATTGGTTTCTCCTATCATAAAGGAATATGTCCAAAGAAATAGAATGTATTTTGTGCCTTGAAACAGTAACATTAAATGACATCTTCTTGGACTAAAGAAACTTAGTTTCAGGTTTTAAAAATATTCAGTTACTTCAAGGGTGGTGTTTATGTATTTGTAGATTCTGGTTCCTCTCCATTCATTTCTTCATGATTTCCTAGGCCCTTGAATATCTTTCTCATCACTGACAGTACTGCTGTGCTAGAAATACAACCTTTTTAAATAACCCACAAACCTATCTAATGGGTAGAATGAATATTAATTAGGTGATAGGAACACTTATAGCCTTGACTCAAGCATTACAAAAGCAATCCATGTAGCCAAAATAATTTTGTACCCCCTTAATACTTAGAAATAAAAAAACCTGTAAAATAATAATCATAAATAAAATCACAGAAAAAAATGCATCTAAGATGGTATCAATGAGAAAACATGAAGGGCACATAAACATACCAATAACAAAGTTGGCCTTGGAAGATGACTGCCCATACTGTTGCTCAATGTACTTTGGTTTATATGTCACCATGCCAAATAAAGAATTGAACTGAACAGTGCTTGTACACAAATACAGGAAGTACACTGGATTTCCAAAAAGATTCTTCAGTGATGGAAGAAAATCTATAAGACAAAAATAACACGGAATAATTAATGACAGTGTCACACTTGGCCGCAGGTGCAGCCATGGTGGCAGGACTTAGATGGCTAAGTCCCATTGTCATAGTGTTTGGGAGTAGTCATAGTGTGCCACACACATACTGTGCATCCTAAGCCACTGTCACACCACAAGGCTGTCATCTGGCCAGGTTCGGGTCCAGACATAAGCACTTGCTTCTACAGGAATGCAGTATAGATTCCATTAGAGGTAAAAAGTCCAACAGGAACAGATTCCTTAAAAGGCAAGAGTGATGAGAATACCCTCTCACCTCCAGCTGGGAGCCATAGGCAGGACATCAAGAACTTCACTTTTCTGGTCTCTGTTCTTCTAACTTGTGTGTGGTCACAGGGAAAGGAATATAAAATTTATCTCCATTTGAAGTATGAATGTTGGTTTTGGAAATGAACTTTGGTATTCTCCTTTCTTCCTATTATGTAGCCAATCAATTAGACATGTGAAGAATTTGGATAAATGTAAATATTGTCTGAGAAGAAGTGGGGAGGAGATCAATCTTGTGTCTACACCCCCATGGAGGGGATGTATTGGAACTCTCTACTCTTTTGTCCACACCCCACTCACTCAAATCACTGGTGGGAGACTTGCAATACTCAAATGGGTGGATCTCACCTGTTCAAAGGCCACCAACCCTGCAGGTTCACTACTTTCTATTTTGTCCACCCAGCCTTACACAAACAGCAATCCTTGTTAGAGGATATTGCAGGGTCTAAATCAAAGGGATGTGAGAGGGTGGAGATGTCATGGGCTGCAGACAGTTTTCCAGTAATAAAGGTAACTTATTGATCTCCATTTTTGCTTCCTGTATGGTTTCTCAATTTTTTAATTTTTGGAACACACAATGAGACGTAAGGGGTATTATTTATAGCACCCCTAAAGTCTCAACAGGAAAACTGAAAGTGCTTCAAAATCATGGATAATTTGACTTACCTTTTGCCATTTCCATTATTTTTGCTTTTTCTCCGTGGGGTGTTTGGTAGTCTGTGTGATCATCGATAATAAACTTGGATTTCTCAGTGGAGGAATTAGAATCCTCTCCACTTTGGGGTCTTGGTAGACTCTTTGGTAAACACCAGAAAGGCACAGCTGCAAGAAGACTTATGATTCCTGCTATTAGATAACCAAGCCACCAGGCTCCTACCCATTGGGGATCCTTTGGGGTAATGGTTATGTGATCTGAAAGACAGAGATGATGGCCAAGTAACACACATAGCAAACTAACGTGTTGAAATAAGCTACTTTAAAAGAACTACATCCTTGCATAAGCTCTATCACATCCTAAAAGTGCCTAATAATTCACACATGATATTTTTTAAAAATCTGGACATTATTACAGGCCTACCTTGGAGATATTGCAGGTTTGACTTCAGATCACTGCAATAAAGTGAATATTGTAATAAAGCGAGTCACATGAATTTTTTGGTTTCAGGGTGCATATAAAGTTTATGTTTCTACTACTCTGTAGTCTATTAAGTGTGCAATGGCATTATGTCTGAAGAAGTACATATCCTACTTAAAAAATACGTTATTGCTAAAAAAAATACTAACAATCATCGGAGCCTTTAGCAAGTCATGATCTTTTAGCTGGTGGAGAGGCAAGCCTCATTGTTGACAGCCGCTGACTGATCAGGGTGGTGATTCCTGAAGGCTGAGGTTGCTGTGGCAACTTCGTAAACTAAGACAACAATGAAATTTGCTGCATCAATTGACTCTTCCTTTCATGAAAGATTTCTCTGTAGCATGTGATGCTGTTTGATAGCATTTACCCACAGTAGAACTTCTTTTAAAATTGGAGTCAGTTCTCTCAAACTCTGCTCTGGCTTTATCAACTAAGTTTATATAACATTCTACATCTTTTGTCATTTCAACAATGTTCATAGCATCTTCACCAGCAGTAGGCTTCCATGTCAAAAAACCGCTTTCTTTGCTCATTCATAAGAAGCATCTCTTCTTTCATTAAAATTTAAAATTGCTGAGATTGTAGCAATTGTCACCTCTTCAGGATCTTCTTCTAATTCCAGTTCTCTTGCTAGCTCTCTTGCAGTTACTTCCTCCACTAAAGGCTTGAACCCCTCAAAGTCATCCATGAGGACTGGAATTAACTTCCAAACTCCTGTTAATGTTGATATTTGACCTTCTCCCATGAATTATGAATGTTCTTAATGGCATCTAGAATGGTGAACTCTTTTCAGAACGTTTTCAATTTACTTTGCCCAGACCCATCAGAGGAATCTATGGGTTATAGATTCCTATCTATGGCAGTTATAGATTCCTGAAATTCATTTCTTAGATAATAAGACTTGAAAATTGAAATTATTTCTTGATCCATGGTGTGCAGAATGGATGTTGTATTAGCAGGTATGGAAACATTTATCTCCTTATACATCTCCATCAGAGCTCTTGTATGACCAGGAGCATTGTCAATGAGCAGTAATATTCTGAATGGAATCTCTTTTCCTGAGCAGTAGTTCTCAACAACGGGCTTAAAACATTCAGTAAACTATGGTATAAATAGATGTGTTATCATCTAGACTTTGCTTTTCCATTTATAGAACACAGGCAGGGTAGACTTAGCATATTTCTGAAGGCCCCTAGGATTTGCAGAATGATAAATGAACATTGGCATCAACTTAAAGTCACTGGTTGCACTAGCCCTTAACAAGAGAGTTGGCCTGTTCTTTGAAGCTTTGAAACCAGGCATTGACTTCTCCTTTCTCACTAAGAAAGTCCCAGATTACATCTTCTTCCAATAGAAGGCTATTTTGTCTACACTGGAAATCTGTTTTGTATAGCCACCTTCCTCAATGATCTTATCTAGCTTCTGGATAACTTGTTTTAGCTTCTCCATTAGCACTTGCTAATTGACCTTACACTTTTGTGTTATGAAGATGGCTTCTTTCTTTAAACCTCATGAACCAACCTCTCCCAGCCTCCAATTTTTCTTCTGCAGCTTCCTTATCTCTCTGAGTCTTCATAGAATTGAAGAGAAATAGAGACTTGCTCTAGATTAGGTTTTGGCTTAAGGAAATGTGGCTGGATCGATCTACCCAGACCACTAAAACTTTCTCCATCTCAGCAATAAAGCTGTTTCACTTTCTTGTCATTCATGTGTCCACTGGCATAGCACTTCTAATTTACATCAAGAATTTTTCCTTTGCATTCATAATTTGGCTGACTGGTGCAAGGGCCTAGCTTTCAGTTTACATCGATTTTCAACATGCTTGACTCACTAAGCTTAATCATTTCCAGCTTTTGATTTAAATTGACACTTTGACTTGAACACTTAGAAGCCATTATAGAGTTATTAATTGGCCTGATTTCAATATTGTGTGTCTTAGAGAAAAGGCCCTAAGAGAGGGAAAGGAATGGAAGACCCACAGGTTAGTGGAGCAGTCAGCACACATACATGTATTAAGTTTACACCTTATGTGGGCATGGTTTGTGATGCCCCAAAACAATTTCAACAGTAACATCAAAGATCAGTGATCACAGACCACCATAAAAGATAACAATAACAAAATATTTAAAATATTGTGAGTTACCAAAATACAACAAAGAGACAGAAAGTGAGCACACGCTGTTGAAAAAGTGGTCCCAATAGAATTGCTCTAGGAAGAGTAGCCACAAACCTTCAGTTCATAAAAAATGCAATATCTGAGAAGTACAATGAAATGAAACACAATAAAACAAACTATGCCTGCATTATCTTTCTCATTGAAGGAAAAAGGTGTTTCTGGACCAAGATACTTCCTTCTTTTGGTCACTACTTTAAAATACAGAGTCTAAATTCTGGTAGAGATTTTCAAACTGTGCTCTGGAGTTCTGCACAGGGAACTTTTGCAGGAGAAAGGAAACATGAGAGGGAGAATTATGAGGGTTCAAAACTTCCTATGCCAGCTACTCCCTATCAGTACCACTTCCATTCGATTTACATGTCGAACGTCTAAGATTTTACTTGAAGGAAAAGTTATGCCCTACACTCCCCAGTCCAATCCTTGTGCAAACCTCACATTATACTGATGGTAAATTTAGGACTCATTTAGGTTAAATTAGCAGAATGTTTTTCATTAAATGGTGGTTAATAATACTTCAGAGCTATTCTAGGGTTAAAGCAAGATTTGCATATGTAAATAAAACTTACATATCTTTATTAATAAACTTTAATTAATCAAAATTAAAAATGTTTAATTAATAAAAATTAATAATTAAATAAAACTTTATTTTTGACACCTTTTCTCATTTGACCAAAGAGTCGTCATTGGTGATTTTTTGAATTAAAACTAAGTGGAGTTTTTCCTATATAAGAATTAAAACAAATCATTATATCTCCACCATATTCTATGAGAACAAAATAAGCACATCTCCTGACAAGTATGCTCAATTCCCAACGCATTATACTTGATAAGATGTTTATATTAGTTTATCACTGCATGTTAATTGCTTCCCCTTAACAATTTTCCTCTGTACCACTCATCACATGTATAATTTCTTATCTACATCAGTTTTTACAAGTGGATTTTAACCTTCGTAAAGTCAAGGAACTCAACTATTTGTTTAGTGCTATTGAATAGGTATCTGGGATAGAATAAATGTAAAATAATTTGTGGAGGGGCAGTAATTAATGAATAAATGAAATATTTGAAATGTGTCTTACAGGTTATTTGATTTAAAACATGTGAGAATTTTGCATTCTGTTTTCATATATGATGACTTTCAAATGCAATTCCAGGTTTTTTTTTTAGTGAAACTTATTTTCTTGTTTATAACTGACTTGTTGGCATTCTTTTTAAAAAAGATCAATATCATTTATTTCTAGGAGGGGCATCTCAGAGAGATAGTCACAAATTAACAGCTATAGAAAAATCAGGCCCCCTAACTTATTTCCTATACAAGCAATCTCCTAGAAGGATAGCCAGTTCCACCGTAATATGCCTCCACTTAAAAAAGCTTTGTACAGTAAAAAAAAGAAGGAACATTTGGTTGCTAGAAGGCTTTCAATTCTTGGTCTTTGTGGCAAATGCCCAAATACATCATTAATTGATGTAATTGTAATAAATGTGACACACCTGAAATCAACTAGAGCCAAAAAGAAGCCAGTTTTCAGTCTTAACTACACTGGAGTGTATTTGAACTGGCAAACCAGAAGTGAAAAAGGATACACCTTAATAACACTCTGTGGGTCATCAGTTTTAATCACCACCTATTTTTCATATTCCATTTATTAATACATGTGAAGATTATATCAATAATAAGATTTCCATGGATTATTTTCCTTTACTGAAAGACTACTATCCTACTATTTTATTTTAATTAAATTAATTAATTTATTTTTAATTTCAGAATATTACAGGGGTAAAAATGTCTTGGTTACATGGATAGCTTTTGTACTGCTTGAGTCAAAGTTATAACTGTGCTCATCACCCAGATAATTTACACTGTAACTGTTAGGTGTGATTTCACCTATCCCCTTTTCCCCCCTCTCAGCTGCAGGATTTCCATTGAGTTTTACTTCCATCTGTGCACATGAGATCAGTTAGTTCCAATTTAATAGTGAGTACATGTGGTGTTTGTATTTCTATTCTTGTAATACTTCACTTAAGAGGATGGTCTCCAGTTCCATCCAGATTGTTGCAAACGGTTTTATAAGAAATAATAAGATTTCTTATTATTTTAGAAATTTTTCTTATTAGAAATAAGAAATAGAAATTTATTTTTTTATGGCTGAGTAGTACTCCATGGTGTAAAAATACACCATATTTTATTAATCCGATCATAAGTTGATGAGCACTTGGGTTGATTCCATATCCTTGCAATTGTAAACTGTGCTACTACAAACATTCAAGTGCAAGTGTCTGTTTGATAAAATGACTTTTTTTTTCTTTTGGGTAAATACACAGTAGTGAGATTGCTGGATCAAATGGTAGGTCTACTTTTAGTTCTTTGAGGAATCTCCATGCTATTTTCCATTGTGGTTGCACTAGTTTGCAGTCCCATCAACAGTATATAAGTGCTTCTTTTTCTCTGCATCCATGCCAGCATCTATTGTTTTGAAACTTTTTGATAAAAGCCATTCTCATGGGGATTAGGTGATATCTCACTGTGGTTTTGATTTCATTTCTCTGATGATTAGAAACATTAAGCATTTTTTCAGGTTTATTGGCTATTAGTATGTCTTCTTTTGAAAACCTTTGCTTATGTCTTTTGCCCACTGTTTAATGGGGTGGTTTGATTTTTGCTTGTTGATTTGCTTGAGTTCTTTGTATATTCTGGTTATCAGATGTATAGCAAGCTAATATTTCCTTCCATTCGGTAGATTGTTTATTTGCTCTGTTGATTGTTTCCTTGGCAGTAGCTTTTTAATTTAATCAAGTCCTATTTATTTATTTTTGTTGTTTCTGTGATTTCCCTTAGGTTCTTTGCGTAGGCCAATATTTAGAAGAATTTTTCCAACATATTCTTCTAGAATTCTTATGGTTTCATGTCTTAGATTTAAGTCTGTTATCCACTGTGAATTAATTTTTGTGAGTGGTAAGAGATATGGATCCTGTTTCAATCTTCTACATGTGGCTATCCAATTTCCCCAGCACCATTTATTGAATAGGGATTCTTTTCTCCAGTGTACATTGCTATATATTTTGTCAAAGATCAGATGGCATTATACGAATGGTTTTATATCTGGGTTCTCTGTTCTGTTCCATTGGCCTATGTCTAGTGTTTTGGTTACTATAGCTTTGTAGTATATAGCTTGAAGTCTAGGAAAGTGATGTTTCCATATTTGCACCTTTTGCTTAAGGTTGCTTTGGCTATTTGGGCTCTTTTATGGTTCCAAACAAAGTGTGGAATTATTTTTTCTGGATCTTAAAAAAGTGACATTGGTATTTTGATGGGGATTGCATTGAATCTATAAATCACTTTTGATTGTACAGACATTTTAACAATGTTGATTCTGCTGATCCATGAGCATGATGTTTTTCCATTTGTTTGCATCATCTTATAAAAAGGCAATTTGATATTTTTCACACTGTTCCCACTGAAAAAGTTGCAGTAAGTAAATAAAAATAAGCTCCCTTACCTAGGTTTACAAAGCCAATGTCAACATACAGTTTGGCACACAATGAGCCTAACAGGAAGCCAAAGATCGGTCCTATAATTGCAACTGTCTGCACACACCCTGCACCAAGAAAGAAAAAAAAAAAAGGAAAAAGAAGTTACTATTTCTTCACTTGGATAGAATAATAAAATTTTAAAGAAATGCAAGAGAGATCCAGTTAGCCGCTCAAAATGTTTCAACCCCTCGTTTGCTTGCATTTAATGTATCAATTTTTTAACCACATTGAATCAAGAAATAAGTGCCTCTCTGTTTTCAGAGAAGGCTGAATGTTTTTAAGGCATTAATTACCTCTTAATAAGAAAAAAAAACCATCAAAATGTTGAAGAAGTTAATTTTCTAAAACGAAGCAAACTTTATTCCCTAGGATTAGATTGCCCATTGATAAAAATTAGAACTGTACTAATTTTGATAGTCTTTCAAAATTGTTTTATGGACAGTTAAAGCATAAGACTTGTCTTGACATTCAAATTGATTTCTTCTACCACACTGAAAAAGTGCGTGCATTCATTCTGAGGTTCTGGGAGATCATTCATAATAGCAGGACCCGGTTACAGATAGTGAAGGAACTAGAGTTTGTAGCAGGGAAAGTGTTCTCTGAAACCCTCAGGACCAGCCATGGTAGCCTTCACAGGTAAGTGGCACAGATGGCCTAAAGGATATAATTTCGAGTAACCAAAAGGTAGCTCTTCCATGCAAACTATCTCCCATCTACCTTGCATTGAGCCACAGAGCTTAAAAACACATATATCCTTGGAAGGTTAATTTAAATTATAATAACTGGAGTAGACAGTAGTTATCAGACTCTTTCCAGAAGACAGGGTGAAGAGATCAATCTATGTGTTCCTGGAAAGAAAGGAGATACCCGGGCACCTGCATACTTCTCCGGGCTACCACATTTCCTCCAGTTCCTAGAGTGTGCTGGGACATTTCATTCCAAGTCTACTTCCTGATTTATACTGCAGTTTCCATTAGAGCGAGAATTCTGTTCTTAACTATAGCCTGCATGGGAATAATCAGCACACCTAGGAGTTCTGCAGAGGATAGCCAGGGAAGGAGTACTTTTCTCTGTCCCTGAAGGCAAAGCCTTCAAAAGATCAAAACTCCAAGAAATCAAGACTGATGTATGAAACAGGGAACAAGTCTTAGTCCTCCCCAGAGCTCTAGTTTCTGGCTTAATCTCACAACATAAGAGGCACCCAGCCAATGCTGTTTAAATGTTTCTGATCTTAGGAGTTTGCCTATGCTATGCCTATGTATTTTGCTTCTTGTGATTTTAGCTGCTGGTCTATTTACTGGGACCTATTCTAGAGATGAGATATCTTCAGGTGTTATTCCTAATTTTTTGAATACTTTTTTAAGTCATTCTCACCTGCTATTAATATCTCAGAAGTTCTTGCTGCCTATCCCTCATAGAAAAAAAGATACTTTAAATAATCAGGGCCTTATAAAATACAATGCAGTTTCTAGGGCTCTACAAGCAAATTTTAAAATAAATTAAAATGCCTAAATGCTTTAGCAGTATAGTTATTCCACCAAAAAGGACCTATGAAATCTGAAGCCCATGAAGATACTTTCACAATGTCATATGTCATTGCATTTGAGCCCCCAGATATTTTCTTTTAACTTAGTGTTTATTCCCTAATGCAACAGATCCTGCTAACTGAGGTGTCATTGTTCAAATTTTAAGAGTGCACTTCAGAAATGTGTGAGCAGAATAAAAGGATTGGATGTGAAGTATTAAACCTCCCATACCCTATTTACTATAGGATGGAATTGGGAAAACCAGGCACCATGCTTCCCAAGAAGACAAGAGAAATGATATACCAATATTACCAATATAGAAAGCTGCGTTGTCTTCACTGGCAAAATCATCCAGGTAGGCAATTCCCAGAGGCTGAATGGGAGTTTCTCCTATTCCACGGAGAAGGTTTCCCAGGAAAACATAAACCCACATGGAGGAGCTGGCATCAACTTCACATTCTTAAAGGGAGGGCAAAGAAGTTTGAAATTAGATTGCTATCAAAATTAAATATTTATTCTGCATTTCTACAATGTGTCTTAAAACTGGATTAGAATGCAAAAATTTTTGCAATAGTCATAATTTGATAGGAGTTTTGGCAAGTTTGGAAAATACCTTCCCTCTTTTAGTCAGTGTAAATCCCCTGCAGACTTCATTGTGTTATTACTTCTTGTTCTTCTTCCCTTTGCTACTTACTTTTTCTCTTCTTATTTTCCATCTACACTGAGCATTTTGCATTCCTGCACTCCAATCATATTCAATATCCTATCTGGGGCAAACATAAAATTTTGAACAAAGTCTTTTCTCACCTTAATTTTTACTCTTTTCTATTTTTCAGCAGAAACCACAAGTAATCTTATTGTTGACCAACTTTTCTCTGAAATTAAAATTTTTATTTGGCTGATACACCAACATTGGGCAGTATTGCCTACACCTACATGCGTTTGTTAGTGAGTAATCACTTTTAGGACTCCAGAAACAAATTCATATAAAAATTATAAACCCTATGTGCTTTGGCAGTATAGTAAAACTAACAGAAAGAATCTTTTGGGCAGTATTTTTGGAGTAAAATTTAAAGCTGATAATTTTTAAGTGCTTTCATAAAAGTAATATCTTAATATAATCATGTGAAGTAGGAAGATTATCCCCGTCATAAATAAAATGTAGTTTTGAAAAGTTTAGCTACTTTAATAAAATCAATAGCATCTATAACCTCCAACTATCACCATTTGGGAAAGCTCTCTGTCTGTCATGTGCTGGGCTAAGTGGTTTGTAGGCATTTTTAAATGGAATCCTAACAATCCAGGTAGGAGCTGCTTTCACCTATTAATAACGCTTAACGTAATTTTTGTTTGTGAAGAACGGTTTATGTGAAGAGCTGATGTGAACACTTTTGGGAAAGCGAATCAGACTGTGTGACAGGAAATTATCCTGATTCTGCCTCTTCTGGAAAAGTAGCCAAGTGATCATGGAATTTTCACTTATGTCCTCTGGAATTCTGTTATGCACCCCCAAACATGATGTGAACTCCTTTTCTGACAATTAACCGTCATGTTAATTGTAGCCCTAGCAATTGTATAATTCTGGAGAAGAAGCTTCTTGGCAAGGAGGTCTTATAGTAGGTTATTTAGTGTAGACACCTTAGGGATGTGCATTCCAATACAGTAACCAGAAGTCACATGTGGCAATTAAGATTAAAATTAATTAAAATTAGATAAAATGAATAAATCAGTTCCTCAGTCACAGTAGCTATGTTTCAAATACCCAATGGTCGCATGTGGCCAATGGCTACTATATTGTATATGTCTACAGGACATAGATATAGAACATTTTCATCATCACAGAAATTCCCGTGGACAGCTCTGTTCTGCAGTGTTGTAGGGGAGGTGAGGGTTGTGTGTGGAGCCATTTTGAGAAGATCCTTATCATCATCTTTAGGGTGAGCCTTTAGGGTGTCCACTATGTCTAAGGAAAGGACTTCAAAGGAGCAGGACCTCACTCAGAGTCTGCTGTTCTGTATCTGTCTGGAAACTTATCCCTTCACTCAAAAACATTTTAATTCCCTGACTCTAAACTCTATGTTTCGCTTCTTTACACTACACATTTAAGTATTAATTTCCTAACTGGTGGTACTGCCATTTATATCATGAGTCTTCTCTGATTGTCAAAAACGAAACAAAACATCTTCACTGACTGTACATTGTGTACAAATGAAACTCCAAACCCTTTAGTCAGCTCCCTGCCTTTTTATGTGGACCTAAATTAAATTTATTATCTGTTCTATTCTTACATAAACAAGCCCTCTGTTCTTGTCCATTGATTTGTGTGTGTCCTCCTGAAAGTATCTATTGTTCTCTTTCACACATTTCTCTTTTCTCTTCTTCTAGAATGTATTTCTTCTTTTTTTTATATAGCAGAAGAGGGCAAATTTTCACATTTAATGTTCTCCCCCTTCTGCCCCTCCCCACATTTCCATGTTTCTTCTTCAGTCCCTTGGCCTTTCCTTTCATTTGAACAGCCAGACCCTCAGTGTTTGTTGCACAGGGAAGGGACATCTTCACAGAAAGTATTAATGAAGATATTATGGGAGTGAAAAGGTTTTATGAACTGGATAAAAAGATTTGGAGCAATGGCAGGTATATAAAAGAAAGGCTTCTGCTCTGCCTGGGTAGAAATTGATTCCCCATGTTGGACATAGGGAGTGAAATGGGGGATGGCAGGGAGGGAGTATGGGGCAAATGATGCTGGAGGGGAAAGAGAGGGTTTGTTCACCTACTTTCACTGAGTCCTAGAGATGTGGCAAGTGCCTGTGGATACACTTGTGGACTCCATGAGCAAAGGAGACCTGTGCCGTCTTGACCAAGTAGAGCCCAGGGAAGTAGAAAGACCCCAGCTATGAAATGGCTGCACAGCCCAGCTCAGCATCCCTGCCTTGGGCTCCTCACGGGCTTTCCAATGTCTAGAGTGATATAGAAGAGCTGATTCCCATGTTCCCAAAGGCAGCTCAGACAAAGCATTGCCATGCCACGTGCATCAGCCATAGGGAACACTAGGCAGTAACAAGATTCCTGCATCCTAGCTCGTGTAGAAAATGGAATTAGTTCCATGAATCTAGGATTGTTACTTCTGAACCAGAGAATGCTACTGTGCTAAATATATATATATGAATATGGATATGTGACACCATGGTGTCAGGTATGTCCAAACACTGTGACCTGAAGGTTTTACATATCTAAGCTGGCAAGGAACATCAGTAACCCCTCTGACTATTATGTAAGCTCCCTAGAACATAAGCAAGCCCTGGGGAAAAGGATGGAAGTTAGCGACAAATCGAGATTCAGTTTTTGCCATTTTAATGAAAAGGGGCTGAACACAGAATTTAAATTGACTTATGGGGAAAATTATATTTCTTTCATATCTGAGCGATGGACTAAGATTTTGTACATGCTAGAACTAGTCTTGCACAGCTTTCCAGACCCACCTTATTTGGAACCACTGAAAGATTTTCCCAGTCACCAACAATTAATCCTCTTTCTTTCCACATGATTTGATCATCTGTATATTTTCTTTAGATTTCATCACATACTACTTTATATTGTACGAATTTGTATGGCATCATAATATCTCAATTTAAGTAGTACAGCTTTTGAAAGCAAAAATCATATAGATATTTTTGTCCATACTAAAGCACGTATAAAGTCTTTTCAAAAAAGTTTGTTTAGTCAAGAAAAAAAAAAAACAAAAAACATCTTACCATCACTTATTTTGGATTGTGATTTTTCCAGAACCGAGATCGGTAACTGACTGCTTGACTCTAGGAGACACGGAGAGATGCTGAGAGTAGAATTGGGGAAAGGAGAATACCTCTCATATTTGTACCTGCATAGGAAGAACGTTTTCTTCATGATGAGCTTGTTAACATCATGCTACCGAGTTGTGTATATTACAGAACTTCAAAGAGTGCCTGGTTGAGCTTGCAACTGTCTTTCAATCTGAATCACCAAAGCAAACCAGCACTGTACAGCAGAGTCTACAGAAAAGGTAGCCAGGAAATCTGGTTCATAGGCTGTATACGATATCTGGGTTAGTCAATTAGCAAAATAAAAAGTAAGATTTATTTACAGGGGCTCCTTTGAATATAAACTAATGACTATAAATCACCTTCTTGGTGAAGTATCAAGCATCCAATACTTGATAAAATCATGATTATCTCTGAGTCACAGAAAAAGCAGTAATTTAAAAACTCATAGCCATCATCGCATTGCGTTCAGAGTTGTAAATTTAGTAGAACAACTGTAAGAACTGTAAGGCTTGAACATTCTAGAGAATAGATGATGATACATGGCTGTTTGAACCATTTATCCAGATAGTATCCTGCTTTTCCTTTACAGTTCATTCATCTGGCTCCAAGTTATTTTTCATTCCATTCTTTCCTCTGTCTATAAGGCTATGATGGCAGCTGGGTTGAAAGGCCAAATGTTTGGAAGTAGGACTGTGGTAACACTGTCTACAATCCTCTAGCTTCACTTTCACATTCGAATTATCCTTCATGTGTCAAGCTCCCTACTCCATTTGTACCCTGCAGGGAAGAAGGGCCTAGCAAGAAGTTATCACAACATTACCTTGATTCTCATGTTATTCAGGCACTATGTGACCAAAGGCTAGCAATCATAGTAACATATCTGACATATTAATAGGAAAAACCTGTTTATTCAGGATGGTAAGGAAAAGATGGATTGCATTATCAAAATATTCAAGTTGATAAATGGGTTTCCTTGTATCTGTTTTGTGTAACCTACGCTTCAATGGGTTCATGAACTCCATTGAAAAAGTAAGAACATTTTGTATGCATATTTTTACAGGAATGTTTAAGGGAAGAGATTCAGTTTTTACCATTTTTATCAAATGGTTCCCTGACCAAAATAGGTTAGTAACCACTTAATGAGGTTAACTGCTTTCAATCCTTAAGCTATACAGGAGCATATTTAGCATTGAAATCATGGTGAATATAATTTTATTTTGTTAATAATTACAGAGATACCATAGACAGTAATTATGCCCCAAAGCTATTAAAGTGAGCATCTATGTGGTTATGCAGTATTTGGAAAAATTTTAATTATCTGACCTTTCTCAATTCTTTTAGTCAAAAGTTTACGATTGCAAGCATAATAATTATGTAGACTTTGAATAAATGGAATCTTATGTTAAGTGTTACTTTTGTCACTAATCACTATCAGTGACACTCTAAAGAAAAATTACCCGTTTGTTTTCAATTTTCTTAGTTGTCAAATGAGAGCTATAGGTGTGGTGTGTGCCTGTGTGAGACTCTGTTAGATGAAGAGACAAAGAAGTGATTGAACAGGGGACCAGTGGTATAAATGTTTGTAAATTCTGTGATTTAGTTTTGACCTGCATTCAAATCCTGACTGACACCATCTTGACGGATGTATAAAATTCTACAGCAGCGTCCTAAATAGTCTCCCTGCTTCTACACTTGCCTCACCAGAGTCAATTTTCCAAGCAGCAGTCAGTGTGGTCCTTTAAAACTATAATTCATGGCTGGGCACAGTGGCTCACGCCTGTAATCCTAGCACTCTGGGAGGCCGAGGTGGGCGGATTGCTCGAGGTCAGGAGTTCGAAACCAGCCTGAGCAAGAGTGAGACCCCGTCTCTACTATAAATAGAAAGAAATTAATTGGCCAATTAATATATATAGAAAAAATTAGCCGGGCATGGTGGCATATGCCTGTTGTCCTGAGCTACTCGGGAGGCTGAGGCAGAAGGATCGCTTGAGCCCAGGAGTTTGAGGTTGCTGTGAGCTAGGCTGACGCCATGGCACTCACTCTAGCCTGGGCAACAAAGGGAAACTCTGTCTCAATAAATAAATAAATATTTATTTATTTATTTATTTATTTAAATAAATAAATAAATATTTATTAAATTTATTAAATATTTATTTAAATTTATTTATTTAAATAAATAAATAAATACTTATTTATTTATTTATTTATTTATCTATTTTTGGTAGAGATGGGGTCTCATTCTTACTCAGGCTGGTCACGAACTCCTGAGCTCAAGAGATCCTCCTGCCTCCCAGAGTGGCAGGATTACATGCATGAGCCACCAAATCCAGTCTCAGGTACACTCTTCCTTCTGATTTTCTTGCATTGTATTCTATATTTTTCATTAACCTGAAGTAATAAAATTATTCATATGAATACAGCACCTTTAAGACAAAACCATCACTGGTTAAAACCAAGTGGCTTAGTTGGCTAAGGAGGATGGACAACAACACACAACAATGATGACACAGCTACTCGTTATACTGGTAACCTCAATAAACATTTTACCTGTGTCATCTCATTGAATATTTGCGACAACATTATGAGTTAGGTATTACTGTTAAAGTCTATTTCAAGATGCATAAACTGAGGCCTAGAAAAGTTAAGTAACATATCCAATGTCACATATTAGAGATACTGATCTGCTGCAAAGTGAGTTAATTCAAGAGTGAGGATTTATTTATCCTTTACAACTACTTTAAAATTTTTAATTTTTTTAGTAGTGGAACTATTTTTCCTCTCTGAGAAAACTGTTCCATAAAGGCCCATAACATTATCATGAGTCAAGCTTAAATTTAAATAATTATAATCATAAAGAAAGAAATGCAGTTGTTTGATAAGGCAAGAAAACAATGATTGCTTTAGACTTACTGGTCCATGAAGAACTGAGGCATTGCAATGAGCAATGTTCCAACTCCCATGATTAGGCAACCTGCTCCAATAATTTTTGGCCTGTGAAGTTTGGCTCCAAAGTAGCTAACAAATGTTATAACTAAGAGATTCCCTTTGGGGAAAAGAATAAAGCATTCATAAGTTAGAGAACATAGAAAAAAGTCAACAGCATAACTGCTAATAAATGAATGAATAGCAGGTCTAGCAATGTTTTGTTTTGACTAAACCATCTCCCCACCATCTTTCCCATCATTTACCCTTCTTTTCTTTAATCTTAGATGACTCCTGAAACTCTTTTCATATTCATTACTTCAACCACCTAATCCCTTTGTCAAAATATTTTAATTACATCCCTTCTATCTCACTATACCCAACCTAATTATTTGTCCTGGTAAAGTATTTTATCAGTGAATCAAATTGTAGAAGGCTTCCTTTAGTTGCTCTGTTAAATCTTCTTTAATTATTTTGAGGTAAACTTTCTCATTCATTCTTCTTTCATTTAAGTTTTCTATTAAAACTGCTATTAGTTTTCTAATTGCTCCTGAAACATACATTACACATTCTCTCTTTCCCTAATATCCCTTATAGAAAAGGTAAAACAACCACAACTTTAAATGAAATCAGATCACTTAAAATGAAATCAGATTAGGAAACTTATATTTACACAAATGATACTTTACAATTTGTTTATTAACTTTTTATAAAAAGACTCAGAATAGAAATAAACATCCACACAGACAGCATCAGCTGTATATCAATTATATAATCTCACTGTATACCTATAACACAACTTTTATGAAATACAAAATCGCCATAAAATATGCCCATCTATCTCTTTCTTGAAAAATAATTATAGAAAATGTGGTTTTCGAAGATAGGAATTATGCCTTTTTAAAACGTCTCTAGTGAAGCATGTGTTAAGTTACTTTTAGTTGATGATGGTGATAACTGATTAAAGGGAGGAGTTCTCACGCTTTGCTGTGCATAGGGAAATGGAAACTTGTTAAAATGCAGATTATTGGCAGGTCCAGACAGTTTCCAATTCCATGGATCTGGGGGCAGGCCAAGAAATCTGCATTTCCAATACTAGCTCGAGTGTGTTGATGGGCATGATTCCTGGAACATGCTTTGATAAACATTTTTCAGGGTCTTAAGTTTCAAGGGGCTTTAAAGTTTTAGCTACATTTGTTTGGAATATTTCATTTCTAAGAATTACAGTGCTAGATAAAGCAAGAACTTAACAATCTCCAGCAATTGATTGTGATGGCTGATGGCTGCCTTTGCTTTGAAGTCCTCCTGGATATTTTCAATTTTCTAGCAACAGTGTGTTTCCTTACATCTGTAAGCAATCATCTAATTCACTACTGTTCAGTCACATTGCCAGCTTTCGTCGATTGGAAAAAAGATCAGCAATTTTTATAGCCTTGAGGATAATAATAATAATGACAGGGAGAAAAGTAACTTGCACAGTGGCTCTCATCTTTGGGGCTCCAGGAAGAATTAAGCTCTTTTCAATGTTGACATTAAGAAAATAATAATTAAGCATGACATTTCCCATTTGACATTTAAGTATTTAGTAGAAGACATTTTGAATCACATTATATTGATATTTATATCTATGCCTTTGTTAACGTGCCACAGTAAATAAACCAAAATAAAGTGAAAATTGACTTTCAGTTTACAGGTAACCCCACTCTCATCTCCTTTATCCTTCACCAATAAGACACAATAACGGACTCATATTTATAGGCTGTTTCTCCATTACATTAGTGGATATGTCAAATACAAGATGATATGATTTCCCTATCTGTGATATCTATACAAGTTTTTCTTCCTTTACTTATATCCTTTCTGAGTTCTCAGGAAATACACTTGGAAACTGAATAGTGATAAATCATCTTAAAAATTGAATTGGATATCAAAATTCTTTCATATCTATCATCGCTAGCCTCTGACAAAGAAAACAGGTCCAGAGAGTTTTACAAATATCTCTTACCAAACTTTAAGAGAAATTCTCACTCTATCTTTGTCTATCTCTCTCTGCTTGCACACCACACCACACACACACACACAAACACACATGCACATGCACACAGACACACAATTTCACATGACAGAAAAGAAAAGCTGCTCAATTCATCCTAGAAGATGAACATAATAACTTTGAAATTCAAACTGGACAAGGATGATATAAGAAGAGACAACTAGTGCCAAAACTTAATTATGAAGATAGATGTAAAAATCCTAAACAAAATATTAGCAAACTGAATAGCGCATAAAAATAAACACATCTTGACCAAGTACAGTCTATTACAGGAGTACAAGGGTACCACCAAATTTAAAAATTATTTATTAAATCACTATGTAACTAATGGAAGGAAACCAATTCTATGGTTATCTTAGTAGATGTAGTAAAAGCACTCAATACAATTAATTACTCATTAATGATAGGGAAAAAATCTGAGCAAAGCAACTTTTAAAGTGCATCTATAAAAAGTACACAGCAAGCATATTGCTCAATGGTAAAATTTTAAAAGCATTTGCATTAAGATCAAATACAAGAGAAGGATGCCCATTGTAATTGCTTCTACTCAACATAGTACTGAGGCCACTGCAAAAGGGAAGAACAACAACAAAAACAGATCTAAGAGTTGGAAAGACAGATTAAAAATTGTCTTCTGTTTTAGACAATATGATTGTCTATTTCAACAAAGTTGTTACATACAAATAACATTTAGAAGTCAATATTATTCCTACATTGCAGGAGTTATCAAATAGAAAATGTGGGAATAATCCTTTTCACAGTAGCAACAGAAAACTTAAATATGAAGGGATAAATCTAACAAAATATTAGTAATAAATTTGTAGAGACAATTAACAAGAAAATATTGAAAGCTATGAAAACAAAAGGCCTAACTAGATGAGAGCTAAACCATGTTCGTAGATGGGAAGACTCACCATCACAAAATGTCAGCTATCTGATCTGATCCATATCCAGATTGGGTTTGATTGGAATTTTATGCAATTTCAGTCAAACCCAAATAGGATATTCCAGACTTCAGAAAACTTATCCAAGTATATCTAAGAAAAATTTGAAACACAAAGTTGGAGATTTTCCTACCTGAAAACAAAGCTAATAATAAAACTATAATCATGAAGATAGTCTTGTATTGAGTCAGGAATAAGCAGATGTATGAAACAGATTTACATGGAGGTAGTAAGTTAATACATGATAAAGAAGGCATTACAAATACTTGGGCCAAGTACATATTCAATTAGTGATGATTGGACACTTGGGTATAATAGTATAGAGAGACTTCTACATCACACCATCTAAAAAATCTATTTCAAGTAGACTAAATACTAAAATGTAAAAAGCAAAACTTTTATATATTTAGAAGAAAGTACACAGAAACCTTTTTAAAATAAATAATTAATATGTGGAAAATATTAGGAGGTCATGATATGAAAACCTTTTTATTTTCTTGGTGACTTTGTCATTTTTGGGAAAAGTCTTTGTTATGAAAAGCGTACTTTACTTAGGGGAGAACTTGAGTCTCTACTATGTGGCCGTTAGAGGATAATGTCAAGAGCTGTCAAAGGAAAAAGGACATTGTTCTACAAAATACAATGACTGGGAAGTAGACATGGAGGTTGGTAATGGATCCAGATTCCTGGAAAGAAGGAATGTGGAAAGAGGCAAGAGAAGTAAATTAAGATTACAGTCAGGACACTCATTTTTCTGGAAATATATGGATTGCAAATAACCAGGGCAAATTCTTGGATTTGATGCTTGGAATAAAAGTTTCCAATGGAACTTAGAGAACTTTTAAGCCATTTTAAGGCATCTCATACAATAAATAATTTTTATCCTTAGAATGGTCTAGAACAATTAATATGAATTTGGAGTTAGCATACTTTGTCATTTTCTATGAAAACTTAGCACTCTTTAGCAAATACAGACTCTCTCAGCTTGCATTGGGACCTGGGAATTCAAGAAAAAGTTTGGATCAAATCATTTCTAAGTCTCTTCAGCTCTAAAATGCTTTTATACAGTAATCTAGAGTGAGGGGGAAAATCAAAGTATCACATGATACATCATTTTTTTATCTACTCATATTTGCTTCTTTCTGTGAGTCCACTTTATTCTTTCAATCTGCACCAATCGCCTCTTCATTCTTGTTTCTTCTAATCATATAGTCTGCCACCCTTCCCTTGACGCTCCATGGCTCCTCATTCAGTCCACAGCGATTGGCAGAACAGGGATCAAGGAATAAATGAACCATGTGGGCCTAAGGAGATTCCATAAGGGTGTGATCAGATGTTTTAGAACCTTGCTACACAAAGTGTGGTCCATTGATTAAAAGCATCAGCATCATCTGAAAGCATATTAGAGATGCAGAATCTTATCCCCTCCCTACAGAATCAGCATCTGCATTTTTAAAAGATTGCCTAGTCATTATTACGAACGTTGATATTTGATGGGCACTTAGAAATTTCATTCTGGTAAGATGACAAAAGATGGATTTGGGAAGCAAAAGCCTGGAGACAAAAGGTTCCCTATTCATTCTTTTAATTCTTTCTGTGATATTCAGAGTAAAACAAAAATATATACTATGAAGTAAAATAAATAAATTGTTAAAGAGTTGGAAGATAATTCTTCACTCTTCTGAAAGTTCATCAGGTAAAGCTAAAATTAGAGCAGTTAGAGGTTTTACTATCACATATATTTGAGTCCAATCAGGCATTAAGGACCACAAAGGGTACTGTTTTGTTTACTTCAACAAAGAATTAAAGCCTCTTAGTTTATCAATTCAGGAAGCTGACTAACTGGGATTATACTCTTTAAAGTACTTCCAAAACAGTGGTTGAAATCACTTGGCATTTTCAAGCTCTAAGAGGGAGTCCCTAGTCAATTGCTAACTGAAGACACCTGAGCAGACAATTGTTATTGCCTGCTGTGATCTGGTGTTCTTGTGAATAGAATCCCTTTTTTTCTTCTTACTAAGCCACTGGGCCGACAATCCCTTTCATGGTTAAACTTCTTAAATCATTGCAACAGATTTTTGTAGAGTCCATTTGGATTCTTTCAAATCTCTAAAATTGAATCACAGGGCTCCTAGGTTATATCATTCTTCTGTAAAGACACTTGCAACATGCTGATAACTCAAAATACCAATCAGCATCCCACCCCCTCCTCCAGGAAAGTCTCCCATTCTGACTGGGAACTCTGAATTGTGTGAGTCGTACAATAGTGAACATCTGAAGAGGTGCATTTTTCGTTGGTTGCTCTCAGAGCAAATTGCTCCTACTGTAGCATAAAGTTATGGCAAATTTTGTCCAAACAAGAGTTTACAAATAGAGTCAGATCCCAGCAGACCACCGAAGGCAGAAAGGATGTCATTTAGCCATGCCTAGAAGAGCTTGTGCTTAAAAGTAAAGTCAGGCATCTGCAATACCTACCAATTTCAAAACTACCATCAATAACTCCCACCAGTGAAGAAGGGATATCAAACCTTCTCTCTATCTGAGTGATGGTGCTCTTCAGATAGCCTTCTGCCAATGCTTTGGCAAAATAAACGAAAGACAAGGCACCCAGGAACAGCTGGAAAATATGACAGGTCACACTTAGTCTGACTGCAGGTTGGCACACAATTGGAAACTTGTTAAGCAAACAGACAAATCAAAATACAAACTAAGAACAATGCGTAATATCATGTTTGTTAGCATTGAAGATTTAATTCAAGCATTACTACGGGTTTCCTTCAGCCTCAAGCAGATGTAGATTTTCCAAAAATTCAAATTCTCTTGGAATTTGAAATGTATGTTGATTTTCATTGAAAATGTATGCTGAGTTCCTTTTCGTCCCTTTCTCCCACCATCCCCCAAAGGACCCTCAAAGATGTCTTGCTTTGAAAATAAGATTGAGTGTATGGTAGGTAAAAAGATGAAAGAGCCATTCATAGGTAAGGAAATAAAGCAAATGAAAACCATAAGCCAAAGTCTTGACCTGTTATCACAAGTCTTAGTGTTGTTCGTGGTTATGTGCTTCACAGCGATGGTGCGTGTACCAGCAGGGGGCATAATACATAGACTGAAAAAGTGGAACTGCTATTCCTTGTGTTTTATACTTATTAAATTCACACTCAAGTTCTTTCTTAGTGAAAAGCATTTCTTTGATATCTGGCTTATGTATTTTGCTAGACATGGGTCTGTGATGGAGTATTTATATGGCAGGTTAGCATTTATACAAAAAAAAACCCACATAAATATTTGTTGAGTGAGGATGTGGTATAAGGAAAGAGTAGGAGCCACACAGAGCACCATGAAAAGCAACCCTACCCTGTAATGAGTAACGTTATTCCCATTTTGTATTGGCTTTTATTTATAAAATGGGAACAATGTGGGTGTTTAATACATTAAATGGTATACCTGTGCTTGGCACAATATCTGGTACATAGTAGAAGTTCAATAAATATTAGTTTCTACTATCTCTCTTGTTTCTGTCTAGGAAGGGCATTCAAATGAGTCCAGGAAAGTAATTTAAACTACACGGTCAGGCAGTGTTTCCTTGCATCACTTGGCAAAGTGTGGTTTTAGTGAATTACATTTAAGATCACTTTGTAAAAGGGAAAAATATTCTCTCTCTAACTTCCTCATATAGAAGCTATCTGGATAGAAAGCCAAGAACATCAACTCCACCTAATTCTCTGTTACTCTACCTTTAGTTCACCACAGCAAGGTTGTTTTTCCTCTGAGGAGGGATATTCTGTTTTCAAGGAAGTCCTTCCAACAGGTTGTGCTGAATTTTTGCAGAATAACTGGATATTTTCTTTGGATGAAGTGTCCATTATAAAAGTATTCCTTGCCTCTGATCTGTCAAAGTTGATTTTAAAAGTAAAAAGAAAAAAATGAATTCAATACTATGCAATTTATTAAATAATATTTTTATTCAATTCTACACCTCAATTCTATAGATTAAATTAAAAGTGAAGCTACTTTTTGTTACAACAGTAAGTTGGCAACATTTTTCAATTAAAATCAACCAGAATATTTGATTAACTAATCCTGCTATTGGGACTCTGTAGCCAGCATTCTTTCTCAATCCCTCCAGTTTAAGCCTCTTTATGGCAAAGAATAAATTTAAAAGTTGCCTTTGGAATAAATAACAAGGCAGAATTTTGCTAACTTTGTGGTCTTGCCAGTTTAAACTAGGAGAAAGCAGGGAAGGAAGAAAAGGAATTCAACCATGTGAATATTGATTCATTAGAATTAAGTCTTTTATTAAAGCCTTTAAATCTATCTTCCTAGCAGAACAAATAGAAGAGGTTGATACCCATCATAGGTTTCGATAGCGCCTTATGATTCCTGCTGCACCCAAAGCAAGGCTTAAAATATGGCAAAAAAGGAAGAGGTCCAATTCATTTATTGTTTTAGTTTGAAAAATAAGAAAGCAGTGTGATCTTGTACCTCAGGCTTAGATCTAATTCAAGTGAAAGGATAGTCCTTTGGCTGTCTTAAATAAAAAGTGATGAACTTCCTTCCTATGTTTAATTTCCCGCCTCCCCTCACTCTTGTCCTGAACAAACCCTGGACAGTATCAAACACTGAACCTATTTTCTCCCTGTTCACATCAATATTTACATATCCTGTGCCCCTACTTTTTTAGGATTACACACGGTTCAGTGCCTGCTTGCTTGACACTCTAATCTAAATCAAGGAATTCAAAAAATAAAATAACTTCTGGATCTTCCTAATACTATTAGATGACACAATTGTATGTTAACAGAGATCTTCCTTCTATACTCACATTACATTAACTAAAGGAATGGCATTAGGAATAAAATTTCATGTATTGCAGTAGGAATTTTGGCTTATTCTGCTTGTGTGTATATCATCTTGACTTTATGCAATGCTTGTTTTATGTTTACTAACTTCAACCATCATAGTCTGAATGCATAGATAGTATCTCAAACTGAAAAATCAAGCGATAGTAGTATAAAAAATTGATTTTAAAATATGAAGTCAAACATCAGGAGACTAAAACAACTTAAAAGTAGAGTGGATTCTTCCAGGGAGTGGGACATAAATAGAGAAAGGGCAGGGCAAAGGCTTGGTAAAAAATTATTATTAGGCTTATAGAGTGTTTGATTTCATAAACATGCATAACTTTAATTTAAAAAAAATGGACAAAAGAAAGAAAACTGAGTGAAATAAAAAAAATTGAAAAACCAAAAAATTAAATAAAACAAAGAGCTTATAATGCTAGTCAAGACCAAAAGACAAAAATACGAGGATATAATATTAGTGAGATTATAACAAAGATGATTAGGAGTATAAAACATAAAAATGATGTACAATATATAGAAATAATTTTAAAATCTTGACAAAATGGATGCATTTCTAGCAAATATTAATTACTTGTTTTGGCACAAACCAGAAGAGAAAAATAGCCAAGGAAGACATTATCAAAAACACTCTAAAACTATTCCCTAAACAAAGATGCTCAGGACTGAGGACACAATAGGAATGGCTTTATCAAGGGCTGTTCTTCAAGGAAAGACAGCAGATAATGGAAACAGATAATCATTGTCTCCATTCATTTGACAAAACTAAAATTATCTTGGTAGCAAAATCACATAAAGGAAAACTTCAGATCAAACCCATAGATTATAAAATTCTAAATAAAATACTAGCAAATCCAAATTAACTGACTAATATAATATAATTAGGACTATCTTAAAAGATGTAACAATTAATAGTAGGAAACTTATTCATCTGAATTATCATATGAAGAATTCAAAATTAAAAAGAATAAAATCTCAATAAATGAAAAAAATCAGGTGATAAAATTCAACATCCATTCCTGACTTTTAAAAAAATTCTAAGAAACTAAGAGTATAGTTTACCAGTATTATCTTTTTTACCAGTATTATCTTCTTTACCAGTATTTGATAATAGTAGCCAACTTCATACATGCATTGAATCACTAAGGCTATTCTTCCAGAACAATGAAAAGAGAGTTTGGGAAACACAGGTTTAATGTTAAGTAGGTTTCTTTACTGCAAAACTACTAAGTACCTTTAATTGAACTTGTAGAGAGAGAGACCCATTGCTTATAATGAAAAAAAAATCAAAACCAAATGATCTAAATATCATTTATGCAATGAAAATTTTTTAAGCCATTGGAGATTAGTGTAAAGAAGTAAATATAGTTATACAGATTCTACATTCATTATAGATTGATTTTTAAAATATATGTTACAAAACGGAATATGTAATGAACTATTTTATGAAAGCAACACACATATTCACATATGTATATGCAGAGACAAAGCTTCAGAAAGTTTATAAACAAAAGGTTAGCACATTATTTCTGGTTGGTAGCATTGCAGATGATTTTTCAAAAAATGCTTTGTGTATCCATATTTTCTAATTTTTCTACAATGAACATGTATTTTTTATATAAAAACATTTGAAAATATTAAAAATATCATGAAGCAGAATATAAAAAACAGAAACATTTTACAATACAAAATATTAAATTTACAACTTAAAATACAACATTCTTCCAAGAAAGTAAACTATGTAATTCAAATTGGCCTTCTGTTTTAAGGGTCTAGATATCATATTATTTTCCATCAGTTATAAAATTAAAGCCAGTGATCAGAAAATGCAAATAAATTGTTTAATAATAAAATATGCTATGACTTATGCTAAATTTATCATTAATAGATTCAATGGGTTATATCTAAAATGCTACTGCTAGAGTGTAAAATAATCATGTTGAAAACAATATTTAAAAACTTCAACCCTAAAACACATTGTAAGCTTCCTTATATTTGAAGATGTTGATACAAAAATCACTCTAACCAGAATTCAGAAACAATAACAAGAGGGAAATATAGTCATCTTAATTAATGTTGTGTTAGGGCAAAATAACACCCAGCTTAAAATATTGGCACTGCATAGTTTTGCTGCAGACATAACTTCATCTCGCTGGCTAATATGCAAATCATAGTAAGTATAGTATGTTCCAAGGAGGCTACAGTTCATCCCCGGTGAAAAGAGGTGGAAGGAAACTCAGTGACATGAATGGAAAGATCCTTGGGGCATGCAGGCTCTCTGTCTTCATTTGCAACTGCAGAAGTAGAGCAAGCAGCACACAGTTATTCAGAAGGAATTGCATTTGGCAAATCCCCTCAATTGAGCTCCAGCCACTTGAATAGATTCTTCCAGAAAAAAAAAAAAACAAAAAAAAACATATGGCAAAGTTTTCATCCAATACCCTGGGTTGGAGTATAACTTATTCTGAAGGCCAAAGAAAAACGCACCAAAGAGTTTTGCTTCATTTCGATTTGAAAAAAAAAAAAAATGGAATTCTCTGCTCATATGGGTTTGAAAATCAGCACTTGCAGATTTTAAATGTAGGGCACAGGTGGCTTAGGAAGGTTGTAGTTGGATCACACGGATGCACTCAACCCTGGGGCTCTGAAACAGAGACTCAGACTCTAGCCAGCAGCCAGTTTCCACACGCTGCACGGAGCCGTGCAGACAGCCACTCCCCTCTCTCTTCTCTTAGCCATCTCTCATGAGGAAAACCCCTGCCCTGCGCTGGCTTCTGGCCACCAGAATCCCTCCTTTCAGATGCTCTAAAAAATAACCTCCCGGTACGTGTGGAAGAGAGGTGTGTGTTGTTTACAGACTAATCCTCTCCCATCCAAATGATTCATTGTGTGAGATTCAAATTTAATAAGCACTATTTTTGTGCCAGGGGATGTATGTACTTTTTCTAGCCTTTAAAACAACCCAAAAGACTCACCTGAGAAACAAGGCAAGCAAAAAAAGAAAAAGAAAGAAAAAAGTAAAAAATAATAAAAATAAAACAACCCAAAAGGCTTAGTATTATAATTCCCATTTTTTAAAGTGATATGACTCAGAGCAGTTAAGTTGACTTGTCAAAAGCTATCAAGTAATGAGCATCAGAGGCAAAATCTGAACCCAGATTTGAATTTATCTGCCCTTTTTTAAACCAATCTCCTCTCCTTATTTCCATCAGACTAACAAGGGGCCCATCAACTTACATTGAGAATTCTTATGAATAGAACACAAATAGTGCAGAACTGAAGGGTTCATTAACTGTTCTCCTGTGGGAATCTGATGTCCTAGTCACAAAATACGAAAGAAGAGAGCAAAATCTTACCTGGAGGTGGAGATCAAAGACTACCAGTTCCTCTCAACGTGTTCAGCAAGAGGCTGGACCACAGACTGCAAGGGGAAACTGAGGTAAATTCCACAGCAATTTTGAACAGTTTTGCCAGGTGGGGAGAGCTTGGGTGGACACAGCCAGGGAGGATTAAGGGAAAGCAAAGATGAAGGGCATGGTCTCACCCTGGGCAATCTCTTCTCTTTTTCGTCTTTCCTCCTGGCCTCTTTTTTTCTGGCAGTCTGCAGAGAATTGGCCAGGCTGGCAAGGCCACTGACGCTCATCTCAGCTCCCAGGGCACAGAAAGAGCTGAAGCCTTTGAGCCATTTCCTTGCAATTTGCTGCAAGTTTAAGGCCACACGTGATAAAGCTTTCTTTATGGGAGAGAGTGAAAAAAGAAAAGACCACTTGTGATCTTACTTGCTGATTCCCAGAAAACACAACTCTGCAGGGGGCAGAGGGTAAAGGAACAGAAGCCAGAGAAGGGACGGAAGTTTGTAACAAAGACCCCTCCTTCTCCTTCCAAAAAGTTTTTAAGCCAACCATTCCTTAGGGACATCACTGGGATCCTTGTGTCTTGTTTGTTTGTTTGTTTGTTTTGTTTTGTTTTGTTTTTTAAAGGCTCTTGGGCTAACTCACAGCATGGTTTCCTTTACCGTTGGGATTCTAGAATCTTCAGAGACCACATATCAGGTCAGGATCAAAGCACTGCAGGGCTCTCTAGAGAAAGTTAATTCTCAGAGGCATGATCAAATGCTCATATCCACAATTTCTCTGAGTCTTGAAAACAAACAACAGAAAAAAAAACCAGGTTGAATTTTTGGCATTCAATTGTTTATTCTACCTAATTCTGAAGAAAAAGAAATCCTTGCACTGAGAAATTCTATAATTCTAATAAATTCTTTTTCCAAGAGGATGATATTAGAGGATTTTGAGCAGTATTAGTTTGCATTTGGTTTCTACCAATAAATGGATTTGCTACCGGAATTATCCAAGATTTACCCTATTCTTAAACGGCTGAGACTCTGGGCTGGTCACTCAATTTCACTGAGTCTCAATTTCTTCCTTTAAAAAGCAGAAGTTTTGTTTAAAAAAATTAAACAGATTTGCAGGATTATTTTAAAGGCTAAATTATGCCATGTATTCAAAAGTACATTGCAAATAAAGCACTAAGTAACTGGAATACATCATCATTATATATATAATTTTAGTTCACATAATAGGATGCTTAATCACTATTATTAAAAGCACATTTTACTCTAAAAGAAAAAAAGAGGATGTAAGGAAAATGAGATTTATCTTAAACCTTACAATGAAACAGTGGTATATCCAGACTCTGAAAGACCAAATATTTTATCTTAGCAATCAAACCAGCCTTTGACATCAGACACAGCGAACAAACAACTTAATCCTGTGTTAGACTTTTCAGTCTAACAGGAGGCCATTGGTATATTAAAGGTGAGATAGTATTTAACAGCCAAAAGCACAAAGGGCCTACTTTTCCTCACCAAGAAATACAATTCTCCCCTGAGGATGTAATTTGGTCTATTCCCAACTTGCTCAAATTCACTAACATGATTCCTTTTCTTACTTCTGCAGTCCACAGCCAATGCTACTATTCTGAATGTACGTAACGCTGATTTGATGCAATATTCAGAAGCTCTTATGTATTCCCTTGCATTGGATCGTATCCTACCTCAGCCTCTCATTCCCATTTTCATACTCTAGACCAGGGGTTAAAAATATTTTTTCTATGAAGCGATAAATATTTTAGGTTTTGCGGAGCCATACAGTTTCTATCACAACCACTCAACTCATAGATAATATATTTTAATATAAACAAATGCATTTTCTAGGGTTGTAGTAACAAGGCACCACAAGTTGGGTGGCATAAAACAACAGAATTTTGTTGTGTCCCAATTTTGGATGCCAGAAGTCCAGCATTAAGGTGTTGGCAGAACAATGCTCCCTCTGAAACTTGTAGCAGAGAGTCCTTCCTGGCTTCTTCTATCTTCTGGTGTTTGCTGCCAACTTTCGGAATTCCTCGCTTTATAGATGCATCACTTCAATATTTGCCTTGGTTATCATATGGCCATCTTCACCTTGTGTGTCTCTGTCTTCCATTCTTAAAAGGACACTAGTCGTATTCAATTAGGGCCCACCCTAATGACCTCATCTTAACATCATTATGTCTGCAAAGACCCTATTTCCAGAAAAGGTTACGTTCACAGGTACAGGGGGTTAGGACTTGTCCATATCTTTTTTGAGGACACAATTCAACCCATAACACTCATATTCACATTTCCCTCTTTACTTGAGTTGTTTCATACAATCATTTTAATCACTACCTTCTGTATACCCTCAATTCCCCTCTTCCTCTTTCAATTTGTGGTTCTTCTCTGGCAAACCTCACCTGGGTTGCATCCAACTTTCTGTCTACTTATTGTTTGCATTCACACTGTTTTCAGTAGTTGGAGAACAACTCACTAACATGCCCTCAGGGCTTATTTTATAACCACCAACTTCACTAATACTTCAGCAGAAGTATTGTTACACATAATATCTTTTAAGGACCCAATCACTTTATATTTCTTCTGAATCATTTCTCAAATCTTCTTTTTTTTTTCTGTACCCTCTTTATTAGCTGACAATCTTGTTTAGGGAATTAACCAATGAAATGGAAAAACTCAGGAGGAACATCACAACCTGCCATCATGACAGCTACCCTCTCTCCACCTACATGTATGTTCATGTTATCCGTATTCCTTCCTGCTTCTGGGGCTGAACAGTTCATGCTTCTAAACCCAAGCTTTCATCTATACACTTTATCTAAAATTCCTCTCCTCCAATTCTTTTTTCACCAACTCTAGTCAGTTTTTGCCTCTACCACTCCATTTCAACAATGTCCATGAATAACATCAAAGACGTTCACATTAACAAATCCAGTGATCAATATCCAGACCTCATTTTAATAGATCTATTATTAGATAGATCTATTTAATAGATCTATTATTATTTAATAGATCTATTATTATTTAATAGATCTATTTAATAGATCTAGCAGAATTGTATACGTTTGATGTAATACATTAATTCACAATTACTCTTTAATACATTTTCTTCACTTGGTTCATTGAACGCTGTACTCCCTTGGTTTTCATCCCACCCCAGTGGTGCTTTCCTCTTAGTCTTCATTGCTGGAGTACCCTACTATTCGGTCCTTGGAATTTCTTCTTTGCTCTCTCTATACTTACTCCCTTCATGACCTCATCTGGTCTTATGGCTTTAAATATCATCTATAAAATCAGATCAATGAGATGAAGGAAAGCTTTGTAGACGCAAATTTGAATTAAGAGTTTTTCAGTCTGTAAAAAAAAAATCTGTTTTTGTCTATATCTATTAATAGATAGATCTATCTATCTATCAATATCTATCATCTGCCTATATCCTACCTCTCTCCACTAAAAAGATCTAGACACAATGCCCAACTAAGTAGCCATGAGTGCAACTAGCATTGAATTTGCATCTATATCTGGGGTGTTACAAAAAGTATTGCTTCACCATCTTTTTAAAGGCTGCACAGTACTCCATAGTATACATACACAGCATTTTATTAGCCACCTCAGGACCAGCGTCGACTGTAGCCGACAGCCACAGATGAACGCGCACAGTGGCTTTAGCCGACAGCTGTGATATGACTTTTCTAATTTTTCATTTGTCAAAGTAAAATTGTGAACATTTAAAAATAATGTAATAAAAACATATATGTATATGTTACCTATTCTGATTTACATTACAAGTAAAGCTGCCTGTAAAGTAAAACAAGCTTTGAGTGCTTTAAAGCTTTAAAACTTTAAAGCTTTCCTCATCACACAAGAGCAAAACGAATTCGTCGTCAATGCACAGCACAAGCTATAGTGCGGACTAGGAGTGCCGGTTGTGAGCAACGTTTTCCAGCCAGTGAGCACGGTCCCGAAGTGCTTAATGCACTTACATAGTGATAGGCACTTGGGCTGATTCCACATCTTTGCAACTGTAAATTGTGCTGTGATAAACATTCGGATGTGTGTATCTTTTTGATAACATGACATTTTTCCACTGGGTAAACACCCAATAGTGGGATTACTAGATCAAATGGTAGGTCTACTTTTAGTTCTCTGAGGTATTTCCATACTATTTTCCACACAAGTATAGTTTATAGTCCCACCAACAGTGTATAAGTGTTCCCTTCTCTCTGCATCCATGCCAACATCTGTTGTTTGGGGATATTTTGATAAAAGCCATTCTCTAGGGGTAGGTGTTATCTCATTGTGGTTTTAATTTACATTTCCCTGATGGTTAGAGATTTTGAGCATTTTTTCATATATTTATTGGCCATTAGTCTTTATGTCATGTCTTTTGCCCATCTTTTAATGGGGTGGTTTTATTTTATTTTATTGTTTTGCTGATTTGCTTGTGTTCTTTGTAGATTCTGGTTATTAGCCCTTTATTAGATATATAGCATGCAACTATTTTCTCCCATTCTTTAGGTTTTCTATTCACTCTATTGATTGTTTCTTGGCTGTACAGAAGTTTTTTAGTTTAATCATTTTTCTTTTTTTGTTGTACCCTTTCCTGGCATTAGTATCAAGATGATATTGGCTTCATAGAATGAATTGGGGAGGATTCATTCTTTCTTGATGTTATGGAATACTTTCTACAGTACAGGAACCAGGTCTTCTTTGAAGGTCTAGTAAAATTCAGATGTCAAACCATTTGGTCTAGGACTTCTTTTTGTTGGAAGATTTTCTACTGTTGCTTCAATTACAATACTTGATATTGGTCTGTTCAGAAATTCTATTTCTTCCTGATTGAGCCTAGGAAGGCCATGTGCTTCCAAGAATTTGTCCATTTTCAAATTTATGTGCACAGAGATTTTTATAGTATCCAGAGATGATGTTTTGTATTTCCATGGTATCAGTTGTAATATCTCCTTTTTCATTTCTGATTGAGATTATTAGAATCCTTTTTTTTCTGCTTCTGGTTAATCTAGTAAGAGGCCTGTCAATTTTCTTTTCTTTTCAATGAACTTTTTGTTTAATAATTCTTCTAAATAATTCTTTTGTGATAAATTTCATTTAGTTATGCTCTCATCTTGGTTATTTCTTTTCTTCTCCTGAGTTTGAGATTGGTTTTCTCTGCCTTTTCCATTTCCTTAAAATGATTTATTAACTTGTCGATTTGTGATCTTTCTGTCATTTGCATGTAGACATTGAGGGCTATGAATTTTCCTCTCAGGATTGCTTTAGCTGTATTCCACAGATTTTTGATGACTTGTGTCCCCTTTATCATTTTTCAAAGAGTCTTTTAATTTCCATCTTAATTTCTTCCTTGAGCCAGATATCATTTAGCAGTAGGTTGTTTAGTTTCCATGACTTTGTGTATAGATGAGTGTTTCTGTTGGAGTTGATTTCTAATTTTATTCTACTGTGGTCTGAGCAGATACATGGTACAATTTCTAGTTTTAAAAATTTGTTGAGACAAGTTTTGTGGCCTAGGATATGATAAATATTAGAGAATATTCCATGAGCTGATGAAAAAATGTATATTCAGTGGTTTGGGGTAAAATGTTCTGTAAATGTCTGTTAGGCCCATTTGTTCTAGAGTTCTGTTTAAGTTCAACATTTCTTTGCCTATTTTCTGCTTGGAGGATCTGTCCTGCTCTGTCAGTGGGGTGTTGAAGTCTCTGACTATTATTGTGCTGCTGTTTACCATTTTGTTTAGATCAGGTAGCATTTGCTTTGTGAATCTGGGTACTCCTGTGTTAGGTGCATATGTATTTAGAATCATTATGTATTCTTGCTGAATTGTTCCCTTTATCATTTTATAATGATCATCTTTGTCTGTCTTTACTTTTATTGATTTGAAGTCTAGATATATGATATGACAATGGCTACACGAGATTCCTATGGGTTAGATTTGTTTCTTGGAGACAGCAGATATTTGGCTAATTTTTTTTTTTTATGCATTCAGCAAGCCTATGTCTCTTGAGTGGGGAGTTCAGATTATTCACATCTATTCAGAGAATTGATAAGTGGGGTGGATTTCTGTTCTTCCTGTTGAGTAGAACTTTATTGCTTTGTTTTACTTGTTTAGCCACTGTGATATCTGGGCTCTGACCTTTATCTTTCTAGTAATTTTACACAGGTGAGAGTTTATTGTGTTATCTGTGTATAACACAGTTCTGAGTACTTCTTTCAGAGCAGATCTGGTCTTGACAAATTCCCTCAATGTTTGCTTGCCTGAGAAAGTTTTTATTTCCTCCTCATATAAGTACTTAGTTTTATAGGATACAAAATTCTAGGCTGGCTATTATTATTTTTGAGAAGACTGAGAATGAACCTCCAGTCCCTTCTGGCTTGTAAGGTCTCAGTTGAGAAGTTTGCACTTAGTCTGATAGGTTTTTCTTTGTAAGTTACCTGATTTTTTTCTCCTTACTGCTCATAGGAGTGCCTTTTTCATTTTAATTTGGCCAGTCTAATGACTATGTGTCATGGTAATTGCCATTTTATGTTCAGTCTCCTGGGAGTCATTTGGGCTTCTTGTATCTGGATATCTAGATTTCTAAGAAGGCCAGGGAAGTTTTCCTTTATTATTCCTTCAAATAGATTTTCCAACCCTTGTGTATTTTCTTCTCCACCTTCAGGTATGCCTATGATTCTTATGTTTTTCCCGTTTACATAATCCCATATTTCTTGTAGGCTTTGTTTATTCCTTTTGCTTCTCTGTTCTTTCTCTTTGACTTGTTTTGGTCACAGGTGTTATCTTCAAGTTCTGAGATTTTTTCCTTATGCCTAATCTAGCTTATTATTAGTGTTTTCACTGTGATTTATAATTCACTGAATAAATTTTTCATTTCCAGAAGTTCTGTTTGGTTTTTCTTTAATAATTTGATTTCTTTAAAGCATTTTTCATTTATTCCTTGTATTGTTTTTCTGACTTTTTTGTGCTAGGTTTCTATTTCTCTTATATTTCATTGAACTTCATTATAGTCCATATTCAAAATTCTTCATCTGTCATTTTAATCTTTTTTTTTAAGGTAGATATCCATCAGAAAGGAGTTATTGCTTTCATTTGGGGGTGTACTTTCATGTTGATTTTTCATATTTCTGAAGTTATTTCATTGGTTCCTACTAATCTGGCCTCTCAATTGAGAGCTAAGGCTCTATGTTTGGCTTATGGACCTGTCTCAGAGTCCCTGAAGATCAGGGCTTGCCCCTGCCAGTGAGAGGAGTGCTGGTCCTGAGTTGCCTTTGGGGTGCTCTAATAGGTTTGATGAACCTCTTGTGTTACACCATTGTGGTTCAGTGGTGAGCTCTGCCAGGAACGCACCGCCCCTCTGCAGTGAAAATGGCTTTTGAGCACCAAGCACACTCGTGGTTGCTGTGGGGGCAAGGGGCTATGGTCTCCCTGCACTGTTCTCATGTCCAAGGAGTACTGGGTTTTGCCTGCCTGTCCAAGCCACCAGTGGGAGATCTCATGAAACACTGATGCTGCAGTTCCACTCTCAGTGGCAGGCTTGGCTGGGAATACCCCTGCCCCAACAGAAAAACAGCCTTCTCAGCACTGAGCACTCTCATGGGTAGGGGGCCACAGCTACAATCTGGCTTGAGCCAAATTTACTTTCTGTGGTGCCAGGAATGGAGGAGGTGCAGAAGAGGAAGTGTCTAGTTGTAAGAATGCCAGCTTTCTGGTCTCTCATGGCACCCTTCTGGGGAGGGTGGAAGATTTGTGTCTTACTGCTCACCCAAGTCACCCAAATGGGGGAGGAGAGCCCCTTTGCCCTTTCATTGGGCTCTAGGCCTCTCTAGATTCAGCCCATATAATTCTCTTCTCTTCTCTCTCTTCCTCTTAGCCTCACAGCCCTTCTCAGTGGGGTCCCAGGGCACCTCTGCTGTCTCTCCCTGTGATCCATAGCTGAGCCCCAACTGTTCTCCGCTTTCCTCAATCCAACTTTCTACCCTTCAGCCAGGATAGTCTGACAAGCCATGTCTCAAGTCAGACATCTTGGCTTGTCTGATTTCTAACTCAATTTTTAATAGAATAGTCCAACATTCTTAAGGAGCCCAGGGCTCCTTCCTTAATCCAGCAATGATGTCAGAGAAAATGTTCTGGACATGAAATAGCTCAAGGACTAAAATAAGCAAGATCGTTGCTTAAATCTATCCAAACGAGCAGAAGTTTAAGAATTGATTTTACTTTTCTTTTTTTCATTGGTCGGGTGTCATGTCCATATCCCAAGCTGCACCCTGTGTGGTTCAGAAGGCTTGGGGTGACCTGTGGAGCTGGGCAAAGTGTGGATTAGTGTAACCAAGGACACACTAATCTGATCTCATGTAGTGATTATAGTTGTCCCTTTCCTCCGGCCTGGATCTCAGGTTTCATTAGAACTTATCTGTTGTCACTTCTCATGCCATGTAATTTAACTTTTCCTTACTTGAGACCAATTTTGAGAGCACTTAATTGAAGGAAGGAGGTGAAGGTTCAGGCTAGAGTGCTAAGCTCTCATCTCTCTTCCATAGCATCACCGTAAGAGGAAAGCCCTGTGAAAGGGATAAAATCCACAACTCAGAAAGACATGGCCAGTCTTGTCCTGTGTATAGAATGTGTGGAGGGAGAAGAAAAGTATATGTATGAAGAGTGTGTAAATACTTCAGTGAAGTATTTACCTGAGTCAGAAAATATAAATGATAATGGATGGATGGTTCCTTGTGGGGCATGGGGGTGTAGTTTCAGGCCAGAGTGAAGGGAGCTTTGAAAATACAAGGTTTAGGATTTGGGATTTGATCTCATAAGTAATGCAGAAAGCAATATGTGTAGGCTGAAGAATTAATTTCTTGGGAAGTTTAGGTAGAAACCCCGACTATTTTCTAGGACTGTGAAGATGAATACCAGAAAATTGGGCATGCTGGCCTAGGTGCTATTTGATTAAAGAAAGGGCACAGCTTAGTTTCAGAAAGTTAAATGATGGTTAATGTGGCTAAAAATTCATCAGTGATAGGGAGGGAGACGTGACTATGGGAATATAAGTCCCTAGGGTTTCATGGAAATTGTAGGAAGGCCAATGGATGTCTCCCTACAGAGTGGGTACCAACGTGAGGTGGCAAGCCACTGTATTTGGATATAAGAGGAAAGGAGGACTTCTAGAAAAAGACCAGAGTACTTGGGTTGCACAAATAACTCCATAAAACATGATACCACAGAATTATTTTTATATTGTACATTATTTTCACATTGTAACATCCACATTGATCATCTATGACAGAATTTTAATAATTTTGAGTATATATTTACTGTAATATTTTTATATATATATAAAACCAAGAGGCACTTCCAGTAATTCTGGCAAAAAGGGAGCATCAATATAGTGTCTAAGCTAAAAAATAATAAAAAATAAATACAATTTATCTAATTTTTTTTCTGTACAGATTCTACTTTTTACAAAACATTTATCAGCCACTAAATAAGTCATTTAACAATACTTGTGATGGGATGATGCTAAGTATTGCTACATATATTAAGTGCAAGATATAGGTGAAAGGGATAAGATTTATTTCAATTGCAAAATGATTAAGTTCCAAAGCCTCACTCTTGTTTTTCTAGAAGTTGATATATTTGGCAAAATTATTCATTAACAAACATATTCAGGTTTGTTGAGAGTGTTGAGAAATTGTTAAAAATTTTCATATACAAATGACATCCCCTACAGTGTCACTTTGGTTGGCAATTATTTGAAAATATTGCTTTTTAGAAACCCTAAATTAAGTTAATCCAATACTCTCTGGTTTACAAATATCCTACAAGGTCAAATATTTGGTATATGCTAATTAGAACTTTCCAATGACAGGATTTTCTTTTTCTTTCAGAAAGAAGTAATGACTGATCAGAACAACTGTTCTATCAGGAAACAGAGCACATTTTAACACCAAAGCTCAAATCAAATTAATCAAACCAATCAAAACCCAAAACAATCTGAAATTAAAGTTTTTTCAGTTGTATGTCCTAATATCTTTATAGAAAGTCAGAAAGAATCTCATTTTAATTATTTTGCATGGAGAGCTCCAGGATAGTTATAAAAGCACCAATTTTCATTTTGTGATTTGCATGATAAAAATCTCTTGAAAGAAATATTAGGGGGTAGGTGGGTTCAGTGATATTTATTTCCAGTGCTTGTCAACTAACAGATTGTCCTTGTTGGAACACAAATGGTATGCGTTCTTCTGTGAGAATATATTAAGACATAAACTGACACTCAGATGAAAAAAAAAACACACACCAGTTATACAAACATAATATGCTAAAAATTCCATGCAAATATTTTACAAAGAGTACAAAAAAATCAATGATCTGTTAAGCTAATGAACAAATACATATTTAAAGTCAAGCCATTAAAACCCTACTACCAGATAATATATAGATATGTTAGGGTTATTATATAAAGATAGCAACACTATAGTGCTAGATTATACTTATAAATAGCTAAGATGAAATATATGATATAATATGGGGCTTTTGAGTCATAAAAATAATCAGTTGGGACTTTTTAAAAGTAGGTGACAGGAAAAAAGATATCAACCGACAAGTTATATACACAAAGATAATATCTTTAAACAATTATTTTTAATTTCACATTAAACATCTGAGTATTTTGCTATTATATAGGGTGTAAAATTATTAGAATAAAAAATCCTTCTCTTCAAAAGTTATTCAAGCAGCAGTTTTCAAGCTGTAAGGGCTAATTCACATTCAGAAACATGTATAAGTGCTCGTTGTTATAAAGGAAGTCAGGGTTGAAATATGGATCCATTAAGTCATTTTGTTTCAGAGTAACTCAGTTGGTTTGTAACAAAGATAGAGGGGTGCCCTGGGATGTCCCACAAATTTATACAGTGTTCATTTCTAATCCACATCTCTGTTTTTTTTTTTTACTTCTTAGTACCATGAATTTCACAATGCAACCAGGCATGGTGAGCTAGAATTTGAGTTGAAAGGCATTCTTTTTATTATGGCAGAGGGGAATTTCTGATTTTTTTTTTCCCTCAGTAATATTGAATTAGAGAAGAATGATTGAAGACAAGCCATCCTTTTTTTCCTATGAGTTTACTTTGTCCTTTGTTTTGTTTTTTGTTAGAAGAGGAAAGGAAGAATTCCCTGATGCAGTTTCTGTTTCATTTGAAATAGGAACTTTCAATGACACTTAAATATTAAAGCAGGAAGGCTTAAAAAAGGTTTTTTTTTTTGTTGTTACTTTTCTTATTAGTAAATTTCAAATTCTAACCTACCATTTGATCATGCCTGGCAGATGAATGCAGTGGGTGTTTTTTATTGACTGGTCACTGCTTCATCTGTGAAAGTCAAGATTAATGTTTAATTTGTCTTACTAGGGAAGATAAGTATTTGGCTTTTTCATTGTGTTAGAATTTAGCAAAACCAAACCTACACTAATAGAACATTTATTTTACAATAATCTAAACCATGATAAATTGCTAGATAATACATTCCTTTGTCTTGGGATAACTATAAGGGGTCAGACTGTAATTTGTGCACTTAAGCAAAGTTAAGTTATTGGGACTAAATTTATTTTAATCTAATGTATTTATTGGACCCCCATAAAATATTTTTTCCCACTAGGCATGAATGGCATTAGAAAAAGAATTAAATCTTCCTCTTGGTTTTTAGTTATGTGATATTAGTTCTGATTATATCAAAATATTCATCATCTCAGTACCGTGGAATGTCATTTTGTGAGTTTCATTTTAATTGAATAAAAAAAGTTTAAACAGCTTTGGTTCAAGAAAATAAATCAAATTTAAATATTCTTGATAATGCTTACATATGATTTAATATTACTCTTTGAAGCATTTTGTGTTTTACTGAATTATTTACATGATTAAAGATCCACTTCTTGATGTGAAGCAATGAGGAAATCTGAACATGGACAAAGTCAACAATTTTTAAATCGATAAGAAGGCTTGGCTTTTCTTCTGTGTTCCACAACCCTTCAAGGAAGCAGAAGTCCAAGAATACCAATGTGTGAAAAGGTAATCAGCCTTAAAAACATGATATGGAGAACTAGCTGACTTTAGACAGAACATTTGTATTCTTTTTAGAGCCTTAAACATACATTAAAAACCAGTTTTATTTTCCATCTATATATAATTCCATATACTATATAGTTTTACCTAACTTATACTAGATCAGTATTTTTGAATTAGCAGATTGAGTTCCACCAAGTAAATGAAGCCTTAAGTTTTGTGTCATAAAACATATTTAGCAAAAAAAAAAAAAGAAAAGCTCAATTATCCTTTCACAATTGTTAGCCTGCTGCTAGCATGATTTGTTAATGGGAACATAAAGATCAATTCAGGTAAGGTAAATGCACCATTAGGTAAGGTAAAAGCAACATTATTTTAACTAATGCAATGTGTTAGGCAATAGAACAAATTGCCTAACATCCATAGCACATAATATAGGCTAAAAAAATACGTTCTTGTCCTCTGAGCATGGTTCATTGGTGTGAAACATATACTTATGCAAACCTCAATTTAATTAATCAAAATCATAGTGTGTAGTTTAACTCATTGCTTATACTTTAATTCATCCCAAATTGAATTTCCAATAAGAATTTGAACATTTTCTAGAGGAACAAATTTATATATAAATATAGGACTTAAAATTGGTTTATTTTCTCTTGATTAGAAAGTCTAAGAAAAATTTAATTTTGGAATGTCTTTACCTAAGGTGGTTGATTGGTTTCCTAATCTTAAAATTGAATTTGGTTGAACAGACATTACAAATGGACTGATAATATCATAGCTATATTTCATGGGGAAATCATGAGAGAAATGAAAGACCTAAAACAACTGGCATAAAATATTTTGCTGCTTGTTAGATGAATGAAAGAAACTCATTTTGGTTTCAAAGTACAGACATATTTTAGCTCTCAGTTATCTGGAATTGAGCTATTAGCATTTGAACTATTTTTGATATTTTTTTCTACAAATATTAGCTGATAATCTCTAGAATAGGAGAATCTTAATTTACTCCAGACTATGAAAGTTCACAGAACTTTGTTTTACTGGAGCCTTCTGCTAGTTTGAAAAGGCAGTTTTTATTTGTAAATAGCATAGAAATCAGAATCTGAGTTATGATGGGAGAAAAGGGCAATAAGACCCTTATTGGTGTTTTCACTATTATTTTAGAAATACTATAAATAATGAGGACAGTGGAGATCCCCATACTGACATGGAAGCACCAAGAATACCTCCCAAAGTAGAATATTATAAATGACTTTTGGATTATTCATTTCTCATTAGTCAGGAGTTGTTCATCACACAAATAGTTCACTTTTATAAATCAGTCATTTCAAACTTCAGATTTTATTTACAATGATAATTTTTATACTTTTATTATTTAGAAAATAATTTATATTTTTCCATCATTTAAACAAAGAATAGGCCTGAGTCTCATGCCTTTTGCACAGCTTTTATCTTGAAAGAAATTTCTCTGGGTAAGAAAGGCAGAGGACATAGGGAAATTGCAAATTAACAGTCTACATACAATCTAATATGAACAGTCTGCAATACATTCCATTCCTTTTCTTTAGTTTTACTGGAATTGCAATGGTTAAGATTTGTTCTGGAATTCAACCAAAGTGGAAGAGGGAGAATTGGGTATTTGATTGTTAGAAAGTGGACACTTTTCTTAAACATAGTATGTGGAAATTCTTTCACTTGTCAGATGAAGACCAAAATATTAATAGATATATCCCTGTTCAGAGCTGTCTTCATCTTTTACTGAAAGCAAAACCAGGTCTTATATAAATGACAAAAAGAAAAAAAAAATAGCAAAAGTGTTTTCACCAAGGAAACAACATTCTAAAGGTCAGCTTAGTTAGTTAACTGGAAAGACATTCTATTAGCATGCTGAAAATGGCATTTATGACACCCAGAATATACCTGGTCTTTTACTTGAGAGAGTAACCATGAACATCCAGGCAACCAGTTCTAGCTTTCCTACCATTGATTTTACGGTTGTCTAAACAATTATCCCTCTCCTTAAGTGGGCTAGAAACACCTTCATTTGAAAGACCTGAGTTTATCTAATGGCACCTATAAATAGGCTCATATAAAAACGTAGTAAATTGCAACAAATACATTGGCACCACAGGAAGTAAGCTCTGGAGTTGAAAGTGAACACAATAATATTGCCAAAAAGGGGGAGAACCCCACAGGAAGAAAATATCTATTTTTATGTCCCCAGGCATCCTTTGAGACATACTGGTGTGTACGAAAGTCACACAATTGGTAGATCCCCATCCCTTTCTTTATTTCCATTGACTTCTAGCTTCAATATAATGGCAATTTATTTTTGAAGAAAAAATTATCCTTCTGCCTGGACTGATGAACACAATTCTGGAATGAAGAGATTCTAATTGCTTTGGCCGCTATGATTCACACTATTTCATGTGGCTTAAAACAAAACAGACAAAACCAGACACTTTGCTGGCAGCTAGGCTGTCCCCTGCATGGGTCGCTCAGCTTGAGAAACAGGGACGCACAACTGTTCCGCCATTCCACTTGCTCGCCACCTAGCTTTTTCCTCAACTTATATTTACTTTACAGATGTACAGAACTGGGAAAAGGGGAAGAGATTAGTTTTGTTAAATAATTATAGGTGAGTGGCATGTGAATATAAATGCCTTTTTCCTTCTCTTATTTGCAAGGGAAGAGGAACAGTTAAATTCACTGGCGAAATGTATTTGACTCACAGTAATTTTTGCAAACATAGACAACACACACAGGTGATACTAAGAAAATGGAAACAATTCAGTAAGTCCTAAATAATAAAGACCTGGTGTTAACTCAAAAATATACTGAAATCTATTGTCATTATTTAGGTTGAGTTTGCATCTGTTTGGTCCTTTGTATATTTCTACTTATTGGAGAATTTGTCCTAAAATCATGTTTATTTTTGATTGCTTTATCTTTTCCCTTATTTTAGAAAATGCCAGGGATTATTTCAAAATCATGCTTTGGAAGGGGAGAACACAATATCCACTTACGAGAAACAAAGGTATTTTCAATGTAAACACTCCTTTTTATGACTTCAGAGGAAATAAAAATCACCATCAAGGTTTACTTAGAAGCTAAGATTGTTTAGAGGATAAGCAGGTCTGTATATAACACTGAAGGAAGAATTATAATCAAAAAAGTGTTGGAAAGAAATGGACACCAACTATACAAATTTGGTATTGGTTAAGAAAGTCTTTCATCTGGCAGACATGGACCCCAAATCCATTCAGTTAGCAAAAGTTTCTAGTGAAAAAAACATTCTTTGCTGCATCCTCATTTAATTGGAAAAAAATAACTGTATCAGATTATCATTTAAATTAGAATAGGTAGATGAGTGGCTGTTCATAGACCTCTATGCAAATGAATCATCACTCTCTTGCTGGGCTTGGAGACAACTATAATGTATAAAAATGGTGATTAAAATATAACTTTATAAAAATGTTTCCCTTTTCCCTTTTCTTTTTAAAAAAAGAGTTTACTATCTACAGAAACCAAAAAAAAAAAATCTTTATATTTACATCAAGATAACTATTCATGACATATATAATAATATGAAATAAAATATTGAAAGTGAGTATCAACTTTTTAAATAGAGGTTTGGCTCACAGCATAAACAAGTGTAGATAAACAAAAACAAAACAAAACAAAAGACTTGCAGTAATAACCCAACCCCCAAACAATCCCTCTATAATCTTCCCTGTCAGAAGCAGCATGACTGACAATGGACCAGATTGCAGATGGAAGCTACCCCATCACACCACAAAACAGGGGTTATCTGTGCGACCTTCACCCCCCAAAGCCAAAGGTCAACGGTCGCCAAGGATCAGGTTTTTCCTGTGTCACCACAAAAACCCTGGGTTGAACTCTTCTCCTTCATCTCTTACCATGTAACCCGGCGTGGGTTTCTGCTTGCCTGCCTTTGTTTTTGAATTCTTCTAGCACACATTTTGCAGCAAATTAAGAAGACACAGGAGATAACTGTTAAGTGCAATTTCCCAGGCCTTCTCTGGCATCCTTTTAGTATTCCGCCCTGATTAAAAGACATGACCCCAGCTCCTTCCTAGGTGTTTATATATAAAGAATGCCATTCCCTTAAATGGAGATCTGATCTTAGTCGAGCGACATCCATACTCACAAACAGGGCCTATACATTCACTGAGCGAGGAGACTGGAAAATGCACCAGTCTTCCATGTTTGAGGCTAGTGATCGAGCGCCTCCAAGTGGTGCATAGCAGTAATACCAACCACGTGGCCTTCACCCAGCCAGTGAGTGCCATCAGCAAAGGGACCTTTACTGAAGCTAAATGCAGGAGGTGCATTTGAAATGGTTTCCTCTCAAAGACACTCCAGAATGAACTTCCTTCTGTTTGTTCACATGTACTTAGTCATCGGCTACAGCTATTCTATGAGCTACTAAAACCACAAAAGTCTCTCTTTACATATGCACATAGGTGCACACAAATACCCTTTCAGTCTGGACCTGTTCCTCTCTCTCTCTCTCTCTCACACACACACACACACACACGTACGCCCACTCACACACACACACACAGACACACACACACACACTCTCACACGATCACACACAGTGTTGGCAGGATGTATCAGAATTCAAATAATGCTCTGGAACTTTCATCCCTCAGAACTAAGAGCAAAAGCTGCTTAGTTGGTAACCTACATTTGCTGCAACTGTTTCCCTGCTAAGCCGCACCATTTCCTTTGTGATTTGGTTTCCTTTATGATTTATTATATCACAGTGACCACTATATATTTTAATACGAATGTTACTAAATTGTGGAGCCAGATATTCTGGCTTTCAGTGTGTATGTGCGTGCACGTGTGTGAATATGTTTTACACGTATCTATGTGGGAGCTTATATACACACACACATATATATTTCCTCCTTAAAAAAAAAAAAATCCTTAGAAGCTGGTGTTGCAACGTGAAAGCTTCTTTGAGCAAGAGTTTTTAAACAATGTACCTCACTGTAAAAATGAACACATAAAATACGAAGAAGCCCAGAATGCAATAGCCATCTGCCCATCTTCTTGTATTTCTACAGTGTTGTGTCTTAAGTGTTGTGCTGGCTTGAAAAGAGTCTGTGACAAGTCAATCTGTTTGGAAACACAGCTCATTCTATCCATTGTCACTGGTTTGGCTTTGGGGTTGGGATCTCCTCTGCTCTCGGTTTCCCTTTCTCTTCTTCTTCTTCCTTGATGGCCTGGATCTGCTCTGAGGAGTGCTGCGGAGGAGTCTGGTCCGGGGACTGGCTTTCTACGCCTGCCAACCGCTGCTCCTCTTCAATGACTTTCTTCCACATCTTGTGGTTCTGCACGAGGTGCTGAGTTATTTGGCAGTAGATTTTCCTCCTTTTGAAAGTTTTCTTTCCTTAAAAAAAAACAAAAAAACACCAAATTAGACTACTTAGTTGTGTGCTGAACACATGAAAGTCATTTCTTTTCAGATGAATAATAGAAGTTAAGGCCGGGCGCAGTGGCTCATGCCTGTAATCCTAGGACTCTGGGAGGCCGAGGCGGGCAGATTGCTTGAGATCAGGAGTTCGAAACCAGCCTGAGCGAAAGCAAGACCCTGTGTCTACTATAAAGAGAAAGAAATTAATTGGCCAACTAATATATATATAGAAAAAATTATCCAGGCATGGTGGTGCATGCCTGTAGTCCCAGCTACTCGGGAGGCTGAGGCAGAAGGATTGCTTGAGCCCAGGAGTTTGAGGTTGCTGTGAGCTAGGCTGACGCCATGACACTCTTTCTAGCCTGGGCAACAAAGTGAGACTCTGTCTCAAATAATAATAATAATAATAAAAGTTAAGTACCAAATGGAGATCTCTCTCTCACCTGCTTTGTATATCATAATAATGCAGTTTTGGAGAATGAGAAAGTAAGAGGAAGATGGCAATAACCATTAAAGTATCACTGAGAAATAACTGTGAGAAGCATTTTATATTTGGTGGTGTCTAATACAAAATTCTGCTTGTACCTTGGCATTATGTCTACTATATTCAGGCTCTCAATACTTTCCATCTAGACCATTGGAATAATTTCTTTTTATATCTTCCTTTGTCAACCAATTCAGTTCATAATAGTCTATAAGACTGATTAAAGACAGTGTTGGATGTTACTTTTCTGCTTCATAAGGACAAAAAAATTAATTTCAAACCTATTCAAAGTTCTCCCACAAACTGGCACAAGCTCATGTTTGCAATCTTCCCTTTCTGTAGTCTGGCTTCTATCTATAACTACTCTGTTTTCTGGTATATGCTGAGTTCTACTTTCATGCTGGTACTGCCTCTCCTTCTGAAATGCTCTTCCCAATCACTGAAAGTTCATATCCATTCATTATTTTAAGACTTTTGAATTCTTCTTCTGAAAAATAATCTCTCTCCTAAATTCCCATGTTACTCCACATATACCCCCCAGAATAGATACTGTTTCTGGTTTTCTTTTTTTTTCCCCCTTCTTCTTATTATCTCTTCTTCTGGTAACAGTGTATTCAAAATTATTTGGGGGGATTGCTCCCCTCCTTCTTTCAATTATGTGGTTCTAGAAAAGGCTGTCAAACTCTACTTCCTCACTCATCTCCTGACATCACAAGCTGTGTCACAGTGATTGGCCAACATGAAGGTGTATGATCCACGACAGGCCAATCAAAGTCCTTCCCTGGGATATTTCCTAGTGGCACAGAATGAATGTGGGATTAACTTGGGCCAATAATTTAGAAGTTACGCTAAGATCCTTCCATTAGACTGTAAACTTCCCTAGCACAGAAGCTTCTTTTCTGCAAAACCCCAGACTTTATAAGTATTCGGTAGGAGTTTACTAAATGAATCATTTTCTTTCCAGTTTTTGTTCCATAGTTCTAGGTATATGATGAAGTGTTGATAAAACGTAGTAAAAATGGAAACATGAAAAAGTGGTCTACAGAAATTTCTGATCTAATTGAGACTACACTAAAGAGTTAACAGTCCAAGTTACCAGGAAGATCAGAAGGCACTACTTAATGAACTAGCTATGAGTTACACTGTACACTCTGGGAGGAAGAAAAAAAAGGAAGGAGAGCATAAAAAATATTAACAATAACAAACTAAATGGAAAAACAAGCACCACATTTACTCATCATCAAATTGGTACTAATTAGGGGATGGGTATATACAACCACAATGAGTAAGATGTGCAATGTTTGGGGGATGGACATGCTTGAAGCTCTTACTCAAGGGGGGAGGGGGCATGAGCAATATAAGTAACCTTAACACTTGTACCCCCATAATACACTAAAGTAAAAAAAAATTGGAAAAAAAAAAGAATGAGCTTCTCAAATAAATTATAATTTACATAAAAAAATAAATTAGGCCGGGCGCGGTGGCTCACGCCTGTAATCCTAGCTCTCTGGGAGGCCGAGGCGGGCGGATTGCTCAAGGTCAGGAGTTCAAAACCAGCCTGAGCAAGAGCAAGACCCCGTCTCTACTATAAATAGAAAGAAATTAATTGGCCAACTGATATATATATGTAAAAAATTAGCCGGGCATGGTGGCACATGCCTGTAGTCCCAGCTACTTGGGAGGCTGAGGCAGGAGGATCGCTTGAGTCCAGGAGTTTGAGGTTGCTGTGAGCTAGGCTGACGCCATGGCACTCACTCTAGCCTGGGCAACAAAGTGAGACTCTGTCTCAAAAAAAAAAAAAAAAAAAAAAAAAAATAAATAAATAAATTGGCACTAATTGATCACTTAACACACACATATGGAAATAACATTCAGCTGGCAGGTGGGAGGGGGGAGGAGGGGATGGGTATATTCACACCTAATGGGTGTGATACGCACTGTCTGGGGGATGGGCACACTTGTGGCTCTGATCTGGGTGGGCAAAAGCAATATATGTAACTTAAAAGTTTGTACCCCTATAATATTTTGAATTTAAAAAAACCCAAAATGTTGTTCTAAGTGAAAATGGAAAGCTACAAAATTAAAAAAAAAAAAAATCAATATGCCTTTACTGTATACAATAAAAACTTGGCTACCCAGTTAAAAAAAAAAAAAAAACCAAAACAAAGCCAACTGCCATGGGATACACCAAAGGAACTATATCTCTTAAAGGCCATCTACCAACATTTTCGTGAAAGTGCTAGTGATTCTTTTAACAGTTTTATTATAATACCCCACATAAATTTCTTGTACTTTACAGGACAATAAAATCAATTTTCAAAACATTGTGTAGAAAAAAGACATTACATTAAAATAGACTGAATTACTTTTGATCCATACAGACATATAACAAAAATTATTAAATTGAATGAACACCAGGGAAAATGAACACAGGCAAAGTCACAAGGAAAAATTTAAACGTATATATTTACTACTATATTCATTAGTCATTCATGAGATGATCCAAACTTATATCTACCAATTGACAATGACTTTTCTGGATGCTGTGGAAACAAAGATCAATTAGGCTCAGAGCCTGCCTTAAAAGAGATTATGCTCTATATAAGAGAGAGAAGCAGAAGATAAAAACTGAAATACATGTGTTATGTTTTATGACAGACACAGTCTTGTGACCAGGATGGCCTTGCCATTCCTCCCCATTTGACTAAACTTCAGACTTTCAGACTAGAGAACTCTGACCTCCCTCTTCTTAGAGCATTTACTTCAGAAAACTTGTAATTGCAAATTCTTTCTCTGCCCCTTTGTAATAGAGATAAATCTTCTCCCAGCCTCTAGCCAATTTTACAAGCCCGGAATTTGTGTCTCAGGGAGCTAGGAGCCATCTCTTTGAAAAGTAATCATTGAGAAAGATAGAGACACTACAGTGCTGTTGACTGTAAATGCAATGTTATACAGCAGATGCCTAGAACTGATGCATTTAAAAATTTACGAAGGTAGATCTCATGCTAAGTGTTCTTACCACAATAAGATAAAATTTTTAAAAATAAAGAGGAAGAGAAAGAGAGACAGACAGTTAGGGAGGGAGCGAGGGAGGGAAGAGTGAGCCTCAGTCTCCTAGTCTCTGTGGGAGGGTAGAAGTCCAACTTCCTCATTGGAGCACCAATTAATACCTGGTCTAATCACATGAACCAACTCCCTCCTTGGGTCCTTCAGTACTTTTTCACTAGCTCACCACAGCACTTAAAAGCTGTCCTGCCTTTTGTTTCAACAGAGTTGAGTTCATTTTTTCTCCTCTACTGCAATAGTCTTGAATAAAGCCTTCTTTGCCATTTTTGAGAAGTGTCTGTACAATTTCTCTTTCATACATCAAACCATGGCAACACAAAAGACTCAACCTGTGGGAGACTAGGTAGGACTTTTTTTCAATGGACACAGTACCTGAGCTGGGTGAAGTCATGAGAATTAAATAACGTGTGAAGAAGGGCTATGAGGATTCTAAGAGTGAGGGGGCAGGGACACAGGCAAAGGGACAGAGAGGCATGGGCATGACCCCATATACCAATTCCTTCATTTGAAAGGTTCCTAACAAGGGCAAGACACACACACACACACACACACACACACACACACATTTAAATAAATTTGAATTCTTTCTATCAAAGTCAATAAAAATATATTCATACATCAGATTTTTATAAGCAAATTAAAAATTACCCTTCTACCAAAGCCATCTACTTGTCTATTTCTACTTTGTTATTGTTGCAGTTAAGTACAAATCAACTTCTGCCGAGAAATTTTTAAATGTTAATATACTTTTGAACCTAATCCTTTGAATCAAGGGAGTTCCAGAGGACCCTTGGCTAATGGGCAGATTGGAATCACAGTTCAAGCAAACACTCTACTGCTCGAGGTGATTATTCCATCTTAAAGTTATACACATTCATGGCAGTACAGATAGGAAAGAAGCTAACAAAGCTCAATTTTTCTCTTTTTCCTTTCAGGGAAGCTCCCATGAGAGCAGCTGTTCTCTTATTAATGCTGTTAAATGTTAGCAATAAACCTCTCTGGAATTATACTGAATAAAATGACGTAGAAGAAAGTTTGTACCAAATAAATTTGCGTAGATTAGAGTCTGCAGGTGGTCTAAAACATGCCTGTATTGGGAGCCAAATTGTTCAGCACTGGAACCTTTTGAAAAAAGAACAAAGAGCCTTTCATTGCTCCAATTCTCAATGCGACTTAGTACTTCATTAGAAACCTCTTAGCTCGCTGTAGGAATCTTTCAGATTTAATTTTAAGGTACCCTAAAAACCTTCTTTTCCTAGGATACCATATTGAAACATTTTATTCTGTGTTTCCTGGGAGATATCCAAGTTTTAAAAATTGCAGAAGTTATCTGTGCATATTTAATTTTTTCTGAAACCTAAGTATTAGGCTAAATCAAAATAACCATCCCTGCCAATAAGAATTCTGAAATTAAAATGATTAATACTAAAAGCCCAAAGCAATGGAGTTAAAAATCAGGAAACCTGGGTTTTCTTTCTGTTTCTACAACCTTGGCATATTACTTAAATTTCTGAGCCTCAGTTTACTCTTTTGCAAAGTGAGGAAGCTAAACTGGATGACATAGATTCCCCTTCCATTCCCAAAATTCCATTACTCTATGTGGCCAATATTTAGTAAATAATAAAATTGTACAAGATTTATCATTTATTTGGCTGTAAAGGGATACTTCAAAGATAATATTTCTAAAGCTACAGTATCAAATCATTGTGGATGGGATATTTTAAATTTTGATATAAGGTAATCAGTTAACTTCTGGAAGCCATTAGTGAACAGAATTCACAGAATTCTCATTCCTGCTTTAATGATCTTGATAAAAATGGGACAGTCAGGAGAACACCACACAGGAATCTGAATGTTAGTATGACAACCCAACCCTACAGAACAGGAGGAAATAGAATATATGGTTGTAGCATTTGCAGCTAACACCCAGGTTGACAAGTTGAGCCTGTTAAATCTCCTGGCCCAGGTTTTGTATCTGTGTTCAGCGTGTTTGAGTTCACACAGCAATCAGTCAGGGCCCACAGGAACAAAGCGTTTTCAGAGGCTAAGCCGACAAGACCTTCATTCAGTGGAAAAAACTGTCTTATCCTTAGTAAGACAGCAAACTACCTGGCTCTTTGAAATGAAAACAAAGTAAGTAAGAAAACTGATACATGTATATTAAATGGACAAATGAATAAATAACTCATGACTCCCAAGTCTTGGCTTCTGGCTCTGAATTCCAAGAGCCCCACAAAATTTCTAATGCAAGTCTTTTTATAAGCATCAGAGATATACAATGTAATTACTCTAATAGAATATTGAAGGAAAACAAGTTTTTTTGTTGTTTTTTTTTTTGAGACAGAGTCTCGCTTTGTTGCCCAGGCTAGAGTGAGTGCCATGGCGTCAGCCTAGCTCACAGCAACCTCAAACTCCTGGGCTCGAGTGATCCTACTGCCTCAGCCTCCCGAGTAGCTGGGACTACAGGCATGCGCCACCATGCCCGGCTAATTTTTTTTATATATATATCAGTTGGCCAATTAATTTCTTTCTATTTATAGTAGAGACGGGGTCTCGCTCTTGCTCAGGCTGGTTTCAAACTCCTGACCTTGAGCAATTCGCCCGCCTCTGCCTCCCAGAGAGCTAGGATTACAGGCGTGAGCCACCGCTCCCGGCCGGAAAACAAGTTTTGATTGTTTCCCTTATTCTGTGCAAAAGTTAATAAATAGGACAGCACTTAAACAAAAATCTAATCTAAAGCCAAATTTGCAAAACTCTCTCCCACAAGTGTATAGCTGATAATGATCTCTTTATCTCTGTTTATCTGTATTTACAATAGGATCCTCATATGAGGGCAAAAGAGATCAATACAGGGTTAGAGAATCTCCTTACTACATGGCTGAAATTAACCACATCATGTATTTTCCTGATTGTGATGAAAATAGGAACAAAACTATCAGAATGACTTTCATAGGTAATATTTCTGAGAAGGGCTTTGAAGGGTTGTACTTTCTTTGTCTGAAGGTAGACATAAACAATATACTATCTTCTTAAGAACACAGGAACAAATGGTATTTATGTGATAATACTGTAAGGGTCCCAGGTTTTACTATTTATGCTATCAGTCACTACTTTGTACACGGCAAGAGAAATAGGAGAGCATATTTAAAGACATGAAGAAAAAAAAAAGACATTTTTATAGCTAATTACACTGGCCATGTAACGCCCTCCAAACTAGTTACCAGATGGGATCACTTCTCATTGTCACTACTGCCACACTGGTCCAAAGTCAGTCATCTCTCACCTGGGTAATTTCAGCGGTCTCCTAACTGATCTCCTACTTCTATCCTTGCTCCCATCCCAACCCCAAGAGTATTTTCAATATAGCAGCAGAAGCGACCCAGTTAAAACATTCAGTCAAGTCCATTAACTCTTCTGCTCAAAAATAACTGATTTCCCATCTTACTCAGAGTAAAAGCCCAAATCCTTGCTGTGACTTACAAAGCTCTCCTTTCAAAGTCTACATCACCTGGCTCCCCACTACCCCCTTTCCATCTGCTTCAGCAACCCCAGCTCTCCTGATGCTCCCTGAACACCCCAGCCAAGACACACCTCAGGACCTTTGCACGTGCCACTTTCTCCTGTTCTTGGAATCCTCTTTCCATATCCCCATGGAGGGCACTCCCTCACTTCTTTCAGGTCTTTTTTTCTTTTTTTTAACCTCTATTTGGATCTCCTCTGTCCCTCGTTATCTTACCTAAAGTTTTAATCTTTCTCTGCAATATTTCATATCTTTTCCCTACTCTCATATTTATCAATACATAACATACTACAGACATACTGACTTGTCTTGCTTAGTGTCTGCTGACCCCACTAGAATGTAAGTCTACAAGGGCAAGAATTTATCTATTTTTTTGTCTCTTTTGTTCATAGCTCTATCTTTACCTGGAAGAATGCCTGGCATGGAGATTCAATAAATAGTTGTTGAATGAACGAATGAATACTACCTCTTACCTTTTTATATGGCCTTCCCCTAAGCAAGCCAATGAAAGCCTGTGATTGGTTCTATATGGTAACAGAAATTCTTTTTTTTTTTTTTTTTTTTTTTTTGAGACAGAGTCTCGCTTTGTTGCCCAGGCTAGAGTGAGTGCCGTGGCGTCAGCCTAGCTCACAGCAACCTCAAACTCCTGGGCTCGAGTGATCCTTCTGCCTCAGCCTCCCGGGTAGCTGGGACTACAGGCATGCGCCACCATGCCCGGCTAATTTTTTATATATATATCAGTTGGCCAATTAATTTCTTTCTATTTATAGTAGAGACGGGGTCTCGCTCTTGCTCAGGCTGGTTTTGAACTCCTGACCTTGAGCAATCCGCCCGCCTCGGCCTCCCAAGAGCTAGGATTACAGGCGTGAGCCACAGCGCCCGGCCAGAAATTCTTTTGATTTCTACATTATTAAGGTACTCTGAAGAATAAGCTTCAACTCTTTTAATTTTTTTTTTCTTTTTTTACTTCACGACAGAGAACATATCTTTGTATGAAAGTTAGGTGTTATTATAGATTCCACAGTCTGTCATTTCTGTTATTATGCCATTGGGGAAGGGAGATATCCGTAATCAAACCCCGAAGATATCGGGACTTTAAAAAATTATATTTCACAAGAAGCATAAAATTCATCCAAACTTAAGAAAACGACCCCAGGAAAAGCCCACTAGAACTAGATTTCATAACTCACTTGGGGATTCATTATTTTCACAGGTTTCTTCTTCATTTGGTGCTGCCGCTGCTTCCTCCTCTTCTTCTGGGTCATCGGTGTCACCTGACTCGTCACTGTCTTCCACCCATTTCCCCGGCATCAGTCCTGCTGAGTCGTAGGAGTTGCACAGGGGACCCACGATGTGAGAGATGAAGGATTCCTGAAGATTGGCCAGCTGCGGGGCAGAGCGATCCATGAAGGGGCTGATGGGCAACCCGAGGCTGGCCTCCTCATCACCCTAGAAATAGGGATTTAGCATGAATAGTTGGCTAGAAGGTCGATGAAAAGCAAAGTTTAGAATAAAAGGAAAGTCGACATTCACCTGGCATGCAAAATGTGCAAATACACAAGAACCCAGGCATTCACATGCGAACTCCCTCTTTATGTGACTGCAACTAGATTCTACCCTAATCATTAGAAGTCCTATACAAATGCTATTACTATTTAGCACTTTGGTGTGATCTTGAGGTTTTCTCTTTTTTATCGAGGGGAAACACAAGGAGTGGTTTAATGTCTCAGCAGATGATAGCTCCTATCACATTAGTCAGTGTCCCTTGTACAAGAATATAAATGCATCTTAAAACGCAATGCTGGGAACAATAATAAAAAAATATATAATCTATTGTGTTTTTCTCTTGCACCTTGGCTGTCAGAAAGCTCAAGATAATTTATCACACAATTCAAGTTGCTACCTTATTCCAGATTTTGTTTGAATTATATATTTTGTGATTATATGGTTTCTGATATTCTTATTCCTTTACATGTTTAATAATATTATCGTATAAGAATTTTGTTTTAGACTGCTTGAAATTTTTTTGAGAAAAAAAAATGACAGATTGTAAACCAGAAGTTACTTAGCAAAATAAGTGAAGGAAATATGGCAAAATTATCAACAATAGTTATGCTCAAGAAATGGAATTATTGTATATAAATTTTCCTTTTCCCTCCTATATATTTTTATGTATTTCAATATTTCAGGAATGATTATAAATCAATTTCATTCCTAGGATAGGCATATATTATTTTTTTAAAATGCATAAACCTTTCATTCTGTATATGAATCACACTTATAGTAACCATAAAAGTTCATTCTAATCTCTGTTTTAATATGTCCAGTGACAGATACTTTATTACTATTAAAAAGGTATTTTTGGATACCTTTGGCGTGTAAATTTATTTCTGACATTGACCTGAACTATACCCTCCAATAACGCCCATAGGCTGGTTATATTCATACCCTTTTTAGGGTAGTAGAGAGGGATTTAACATTTTTTATGAATGAGATCCTGTGTTAAGTACTTTATATAATTTATCTCCTTCAATCTTCACAGCAATGTTACAATTAACCTATTTCTAAATTTTTATGTCAATCCTTTAAATATCTGGAGACAGTTATTATATCACCTCTATTTTCCCTCAGAGTAATGATATCTTTACTTTTTTTCTTTCCTTTTATGTCAATGATTCCTGTCCTTTAGCAGTGTTCAATCTCCTCCACAGGCTTTGTTTTTTTTTTTTTGGAGACAGAGTCTTGTTCTGTTGCCTGGGCTAGAGTGCCGTGGCGTCAGGCTAGCTCATAGCAACCTCTAACTCCTGGGCTCAAGCGATCCTGCTGCCTCAGCCTCCTGAGTAGCTGGAACTACAGGCATGTGCCACCTTGCCTGGCTAATTTTTTCTACATATTTTTAGTTGTTCAGCTAATTTCTTTGTATTTTTAGTGGAGACGGGGTCTCGCTCTTGCTCAGGCTGGTCTTGAACTCTTGACCTTGAGCAATCCTCCTGCCTTGGCCTCCCAGAGTGCTAGAAATACAGGCATGAGCCACTACGTCAGGCTCATATTCTTTTTAAGAGAGTAGTTGACAATACTGAACCGGAAGCTTCAAGTACAGTCTGACTAGAGCAGGGTGATGTCAGGAGGACCACCTCACACTTATGCTATTGTGGTTGGTTTTTTGGTAATCTGTTAACTCTCACGTTATCATGTCAAATAAAATGCCTATTACTTTTTAGCTTTCTCATATAAATTGTTACTAATTCTATGAGAAATGTAAATGAACTTAGTCTGATATACATTCCTCCATAAAAATTTAAACTAGCTTCCATCATAATAAATCAGTCCCTGCAACAGCAGTTCGAGGGTCTTCCTAATGTCTGACTTCCATTATCTAAATATCTTCTTCACCCAAAATAACTTGCAAAAAATTTTATCTTAGAGTTCTACGGTTATAGTTTGGTCTGATTTTTTTTTTTTTTTTGAGACAGAGTCTCGCTTTGTTGCCCAGGCTAGAGTGAGTGCCATGGCGTCAGCCTAGCTCACAGCAACCTCAAACTCCTGGGCTCGAGCTATCCTTCTGCCTCAGCCTCCCGAGTAGCTGGGACTACAGGCATGCACCACCATGCCCGGCTAATTTTTTATATATATATATCAGTTGGCCAATTAATTTCTTTCTATTTATAGTAGAGACGGGGTCTCGCTCTTGCTCAGGCTGGTTTTGAACTCCTGACCTTGAGCAATCCGCCCGCCTCGGCCTCCCAGAGAGCTAGGATTACAGGCGTGAGCCACCGCGCCCGGCCTCAGTCTGATTTTTACATGTCATTTTTTTTTTATCTCCTGATCAAAACTGGCCAGTTTATTTTCTTATAAAAGTGTGAATGTGAAATAGAGTGATCATACTTTTACAGCTTTTGTTAGCTTTGGAGAATTCATGAGCAGTCTGAAGGTAGAGATTAAGATAGATTAAACAGTTGTTAGTTACCTGTTCATAAAACTCATTGACAATACCCTCTGTCCACTGCAGATGGAGTTCTTTACATTTAGCTGGCCCATTGATATCAGCCAGCTTTATACACATCTGACAAACCAGGAGACGGTCATTTTCATTGGTCCAATCTATCCCAACATCATCATTCACCTGTTTGAGGGGCAAAGTTAACATGTGTTTTGCCTTGGTGGTGAAAACAAAAGTTGAATATGAAGAAACCAAAAGAATATTTTTTGTCTTTCTACTATTTGGACAGCAGAATACTAAATAATCAGGAATTTCTCAGCTATTTAAAAACAATGTTATTGGCCTGCATAAATTAATAGTAAAATAGTCATCAAAAAGGTAAAATAATGAGTAATGCATAAAATAATTCTTAATTATGGAACTGACAATAAATATTAAAAATTTGCATATATTATCAATTGCTATTAAAATAATATAGCTATAAATGATATGAAATTTCCTTGAATTAACATTTGGGTATTTATGTTAGAGGTATGAAATTTTGCTTTAAAGGTTTTTGACATTTATTAATACTACTGCCAGATAATTTATATGAGTAGACCACAGATATGAGAACAAATTAAATCAAACAAAAAGTCACAATGAAAGCTAGAATTTATTATTCCTCTGTAGCACAAACATACATAGATAACACCTCCAATTCTTAGGTATCTAGATTAGGAGCAATATGTGTCTATCTGCTTCTGGTTAAACATTTTATTGCATTGCATTTTCACATCTGACATATAAAAGTTGACAGCAACAAATTTTTTTAAACACTTTGGTTCCATGATATCTTTCAATATGGCCATAAAATGAAGACTGGTACAAATCTAGTTACCTTGGCATTAAATTTGGCTACGAAGTCAAAGTGTTTCTTCAGGTCAGTGGCCAAAATTGCTTCAATGACAAGGAAACGGAAATGCTTAAATTCCACATGGTCAAGGTTAACTAAGAAGTTATACTCTGGCCGGGACATGAAAAGATTCCATGCAGCAGCTGCATGATGATTCTCCAAAACTGAACGATCATTATATAGCACCGCCTAGGCGAATAAGAGAGTTAAGAGTTTAGTTTTTTAAGATTAAAAAAAAAAAATCACAAAAATAAATGAGAACATGTAATGCTTTGGAAACTGCTCTTTTTTTTTTTTCAGAAAACAAAGCAATGTAATCTTATGGCTGCTGGTTATTAAGAATCCCTATTGCTATACATTGACTCTTGATTATTTTACTTGATTAAACTTCCTTTTTTTGTAAAATAAAGTTCCTTTTCTTAAAATTTTAGTCCACAAGTGAGGAGTCCATCTTAACAGATACATTTTCTTTAGATTTTTTTCTTTAGATTTCTTTGTAGGGCACAAGAATTTAAACACACACACACACACACACACACACACACACACACACACACACACACTTTATATTCCTAAGAGGTAACTTGCTTACTTTTTGTATCTGGTACAGAATCACCTCTTGTCAGTTAAACACATATAACTATTAAAGAGGAATGGAATCCCTGAGAAGCCCACAATTCAAAATATTCTCCCTCCAAAATTAGCCATAGGAAATATCTCCCATTATTTAGTAATTGAAGACATAAAGTAAGCATCTACCTGGTTGGAATTCTCTGAAAATGCAGAGGGAAGCATTATTAGGTAATGCTTTTTTAAAAAGGGGAAGCTGCCTACAAAATGCTTGAAGACTAGTGTGTAAGATAGCCTAAGGAGGAAAAAAAAGGTAGAAGGACAAAAAGGAAAAACTAAGTACATGAATATTATATTGAGGTAGGTAAAAATGCAGACATGCAGAAAAATCTGCATGGTAAATTGTGCTGGCAAGAGGATTTTTGACTGTCTTCAGAAAAAAAAAACTCTGGTGTATGGAGGACATGCACAAAGAAGATGAAGTAAGTACTCATAAAAAAAAAAAATCAGGATATTTTTATTGTATATAGATTCAAGGCAAATTATAAAAAGTCCGTAAGAGACATTGTGGAAATGAATGGCAGTGGGGTGGAAGAAAAAAAGCAAACAAGAAAACAAAAGAATACATATGGTACCAAACTGGCCTCTAGATCCTATAGAAAGAACAATGGAATATCTCAGGATGTTTAGTAATTTGGGCTCAACTGATTAAATCAAAGGGAAGCTGACTGAATTTAACTGTATAGATGGAGATACCAAGATATTTAATGATTAATTTTTGACTTAGATTTTTGACTTGATACTTCACTTGAAGTATCAAGATGAACTTTAAATTTATTGGTTGTTTTTAGAATCTATGTTGGAATCTCTGCTCAGGTTAAAAAAAATGTTTCCCTTGAATCAGTGAAATAAACTGATGTTAAATTCCTACTAACCAACATAGATGCCATAAAAATCATAATTATTATAATGAATATATTTCAAAGGAATGTGGTTTTTATACAAAGAAGCCTTACATTCTTAAAAATCCAGGAAAGATTTGGTTCTCTAATCTTTTCAGAAAGGGACTTTTGTATAGATTCCCTTTTCTTTGTTGAGGAATTTCCATAATATGAATTAAAGTAGATTTTCTTCCTAAGAATAACATTGAGAAGGGATCCCATGGGTAATAAAGTTGCATGCCGCCATTGATATCTTGGAAGAAACCATGATATCTTTTCAGAATTAGCATGATCTCTAAGGGACGGAATATAATTTGGCTTATATTTACCTGGTGCCTATTATCAATCCAATTTATAAACTTAATTTTTCCAGAGAAAAATTTAAATTATTTCTCCTACCCAAAGTCTAAAGATTTACCTGAGGAGCACTAGTTGCAACCAGGAAAGCATTAGTCCTTCCTGGGTGATCATAATCGTGCATGGCTGCAGCCACGTACAGTGCCATCAACTCTAAGGCAGGGATATTCCCAGACAGACATCCGTATTTATCATCTGTCACATTATACATTTTTGAGAATACATATCCCATATGTCCATGTGTAAATCCACTGTCAGAATCTGAGAAGAGAAAATGAAAGTAGCACAAATTTTTTAAAAGTATTAAACCAGTATCATTTGTCTTGACTTCCTTTTTAAAAAAAACAAAAAACAAAACACCCTTCTATTCCCACCTTTCACAAGGAAGCACAGATATACTTCACACATACCTGAATCACTTGCTGAACCATGATCACTAATCACAGTTGAAAGGCCTGGAATAGGTTGTGTAGTAAGATACCAAACGGCATGTAAGACGTCAGTGGCATGGATTCGGTTATGATCTGCAACCAATGCAAAGGAACCATCATCAATTTGTGAACTTTGGGGTCTAAGGACTAACAGTGCCATCTACTGGATAAGCAGGTTAGACCTAACTAACATTTTAGTACCCCCATGAAAGTCAGCCAAACCTTCCACAACAAATAATACCCTTAAATTACTCTTCTATAACTCCATAATATCCATGGTAACAAGGAAAAAACACTCACATTTAGTATGCATGCAGATGTATGAAGTGGAAAAGTCTATGTCCAGAGTCTACCAGAAACCTACGTACATAGGAAACTCACTATGTGAAACAACTGTAATATTTACTCTTGCACTTATTTTCATCCTTCTGTATAAGACCATGCAGAAAACCACAATAAAATTAAGAGCTATGACATACTTTAACTAGATCAGATCTATTATTTCACCTCTGGTAAATATAATCAGGGAATAGATCATAATACCATTTTTCTGTATCAATCTTAAAACACTGCAATAAAAGTGAATACATCTTATATATGTAGATTACATCTACAAGCAAAATTCAAAGCCAAAAGCAATTACATTCTCTGATCTAGAGATTCTAACGGGGAATATACTTCCAGGAAATACCTAAACAAAAACAACTACTTTGTATAGTAATGTAGGAAGTTGAGCCATTTTGAAGAGTAAAAACTGGAAAAACCAAATCCACTGGTCATAATGTCATTATCCTGGGAAGGAAGTCATGTGCAGTTCAGCTTCTTTTGAACCATAACCAGATGCCCAGTATGTTCTTGGCTCGCCTTCTTTTTTCTGGTGTACTTCTTCCAAGTTTTGTTCTTGTTTGTCTGCCCCTCCATAATACTTCATTGATTGGTATGCTTTTCCCTAAATGTACTAACTTTACACATTTTGGTCCTATTAACCAACTATGATACCATTTCCTTCTCCATGCATTGTATCTCTGAATAATATTCAACAGATGAGAAGAAGATGGGAAAAGAAGAGAAGAAGAATGACATGAGACTATGAGAGAACACTTGTTCCCTGGCCAGAGGAAAAAAGAGGAAACCTACAGCATATGTGGTCTGTAGGTAGATGGTGCCTATTTTCCTACATTTCTGGCAACTCTTAGGAGTTAGTCTTTAAGTGATAATATGTGGCTAAATCTTGGGTAAACACCCCAGAAATTCAGCCAAGAGGCCTGAGTGTGGGCTTAAAAAGATGTCCTCAGAAGAGCTTTAAGACACAGTACTACCAGGCTCCTGAAGAGGAAATAGCCAACCTTGTGTCATTGTACTAAAACTATTTAGTACTTCAAAGAGCAATTTTATGAAGATTAAAGTCTATATTCCTGTGTATAGACCATCTCAAGTGACACAAACACTTTCCATTTATAGAAAATTCACAGACAAGATACTTACAATCACATTTTATCTCTGTAGCTGTGCCATGTACAAAATTGATCATACTAGAATTTTCTGGATTTGGGACAGATCTGGTTTTGTGTCTACTCTGGTATTTATTATCCATGTTACCTTGTGTGAGTTACTTAAAACTCATTTCCTTATCTTAAAAATATGGGGATAACGTTAGTGCCAATTTCATAGCACAACTGTTAAGAATTTCAGGAGGAAATATATTTTAAAGTGCCTGATACACAGTAAGTCTGCGATTAGCATAAATATTATTGGTGTAAAATAAGTGGTTGCTGTAGAACAAGATGGTAAACTAGTGCAGATCGCTGGCTTTCTCCCCAAATTGAAGCTGGGTTTGTAAGAATGGAATTTAAGAGCTAAGTAAAAGCTATTCTAATCCCTTGGGGAGGTAGAAGACAAAAATGACCTAGTATAGGAGGAAAATGGAATTCTGGGCAGAGAATGCCACCATGCGGAGATGTTTTGGGAGCCAGCATCTTAAGCCAGCAACTTAAGGACTTAAGTCCTTCTCTCCTGTTGCAAACTGGGAAGATTATCACTATTCCTGCAAGTCAGAGAAAATGTGCACAAGCCCAGCATTACAAGAGTGATGGTGGCAGGATGAGGTTGTTGGCAGAGCCTCTTTGGGGTGAGAAATGGATGTGAACTTGCAGTTCTTGAGTCCTACTGCTTCCTGCCCTGTTCCCACCGCAAGGTCCAGGCCTAGAAGGCATCATAGGTAATTTTTACAAACTTCCAACGAACAAATAATTCTATCTAAATAATTTAGTGCTGAAAATATAAGAGGGAAAGCTGCCAAACTCATTCTATGATCCCAGTATAATTTTGATTAAAAAACTAGGTGAAGACAGTATATGAAAAAAAAAAAATGCTACATTTACTTTTTAGTTTAGGTTTTGAAGTACTGAAGAAGACAATAATTAATGAAATCTAACGGCTTAAATATATACATCTAGGTGTGTGTGTGTGTGTGTGTATGTGTCTAGAATTGTACTGTCACCAATGACTTAAAAAGAATGGAAAACCATCTGTCCTGTCAGCAGTCAATAACATGCTTCTTAGACAAATACTCATTTAGCATGTACTATGTGCAAGTAGTAAGCCAAGTGCTGGTCTACATTACTCTTGCCATTAACTCTCTGATGACCCAACTCAGGAGCAAACGCTCCCAGGAGAGAAGCCAGCTAGGTCATGGAAGGTATTGATAGGTTTGTACATGATACATAAAGATGCTCAAAGATTCTTCTTCTTGTTCTGCCCACAGTAGGCAACCGAGAAGGATAAGAAATGGTATTGGAGCTATTCTTACTTTATCCTTATTATTATTATCATCCCTCATCCTTCATCTCTAGATTTTGGACAAACCCCTAATTCCCTCACCCACATGGCAAACCCCTCTTCCTGACAACACAGAGACACACACGCACACACTAGCACCTGGTACACCCTACCTCTTTCCTAAAGTCTGCCCACCTCACTCTTCCATCTTGATACAGTTGTTTTCTCAACTTTCTCCTTATAACTCAAGCACAGATTTGAAGTGAGCTGGTATGAAGGGTTGGAATTATATGTAAAATCCATAGATTTTTAGACCCAAATTTATTTTGATTGAAATAAATTTATTTTGTTTGAAAATTCTATCCACACTCTCATGCATCACAGGGCTAGGAGAAGCAGTAAAGAACAGATGTGACACTTTAAGCATGTTTTTCCTTTGCATTATAGCTAATAGTCTTAGTCTAATACCGTGTTTCCCCCAAAATAAGACCTACCCATAAAATAAGCACTAGCAGGATTTCTAAGCATTTGCGCAATATAAGCCCTACCCCGAAAATAAGACGTAGTGATGGGCGTGGCTGCGCAGCGTATCTGCACAACCCATGCATTCCGTCCTGGAGCAGTAAAGAAGACGAACAGCCCTTCTCATTTGCCCCTTCGTGACAGCTACTATCCCAGAGGTGACTGGAAAGGTGTGGGCAGCCCCACCAACAAGGTTGGCTCCCCCTGTCAGGTCCCGGCCATCCTGTGCGTGCTGCAAGCTGAGGCTTTCAGGGGAAAATAACACATCCCCTGAAAATAAGCCCTAAGGTGTCTTCTTGAGGAAAAATAAATATAAGACCCTGTCTTATTTTCAGGGAAACATGGTAGTTCTGCCCCTCTAGCTTGTACCATATCACCTCAATATCTAGCTTTAAAATTGGTGGGCACATTCTATATAGCTTAAATGAACTGAACTAAATAAACACAGATTGAGCAAGACTATTCTCATTGCCGCCATTAAATAGTTGTATGATCACAGGTACTGCTGAGGTCTGCTCCCTAATTCTCAAACTTGAGTAATAAGAATGAGAGGTGTCAGGGATAATATATTTGAGAGATGAAATTGTTTGAAAATAGAATAAGCACCCTCCAAAATAACTGGATCAATGGCTAAAATAGGAACTGATGATTTATCTTCTGTACTAGGTAAAAACTTGGTATTAACCATACCTTAATTTATCCTAAGCCACACTGAATATATAAATGTGATAAAAATATCACATTTATTGTGAGTTGCCTATATTTATTGCCTTTTCCACTGCTACTTCCATGACATTTTCCTTCCTACCTTCCTTCCTTCTCTCCCTTGTGTCTCTCTCTCTCTCATTCCCCCCCCCCTGTTTAAATCTAGATTCCTCAATTTTTAGTCAGGGTTCTAATTACAAGTTTAAAAGCCTTTATACTTTCCTTCTTCTCTTGAAAATTGTGAAAGGTGCACTTAGAACTATGATAAAAATTTAGTTTCTAATATTTTCATATATTGTCACATTAAAATTCATCCAACTCCATTTTCACTTTGGTTCCTCTTAGGTTTTTTTCAATTATTGTGGATTCACTTAGAGCCATTAGAAATACAGTTCTCTAGAAGTAAATGTTAAAATAGCAAATTTTTATATATGTTAATTATAATTAACGATAAGCAAGGTGTTTAATAAATATCCATATTAATCTAAATTTACAACCCCAGCACATATGAGGTATCATTATTTAAAAGTGACCACCAATCAAGCTAGGGCTTTCCTATGAGAAGATATAAATAAATTCCCTTTATGGAAAGTATCTGAGACTTCAAATAGAACAAGCAGGTTTAATATAACAAATTCTTTTCACATGGAATGAAGAACCCACTACTACAGGAAAAAAGATCAATTTACTCATAACATATAAAAATGTAGTAAGAAAATATAAAAGTGAACAATAAACTTTAGAATCTGGAAACTTCTTTTTATACTTAAATATGGGTCATCTTTTACTATTATTTAATGACATATACCTAGAGAAAAGTTAGTGGTTATTCTATCTCTGTAGTCTAGTATCAATTTGAACTGAATGGAACTTTGCTATGGCTGATTATATCACTAAAATACAATTGAAAATATAACATCAATTTGGAAATTCTGTCTGGTCACTAGCTGTTCTTCAGTGTTTTCGGTGGCTTCTTTTCTATCAAAGTTTATTTATATAACTCTTTAACCTTTGAGATATCACTAACATTTATGTCAATTACTGGCATCCAAGCACAGTGGGCCCTGGGAAAACTGTATTAAGCAAGCAAGGCTTATCTTGAGATCCTTTCAAACTATCCCTTTTCGTATCTCTTTTCCAATTTCCATAGCTTTGTCGGCCAGACTTTCCCAGGGGGCCTGGTACTGTTAAGCTTCCCTCTTCTCTACTCCAACTGTCCTATTTTGCCTGCATTTCGGTCCCATATTCTCTAAAAAAATAAATCTCATTTGTAGATTCAACTCTTCATTCTCATTTTTCTATCTCACAATTCGTAGGTTCAATTCTTCATTCTTTTCCTATCACATACTATCAGCTGTGCATATTCATTCCAACGTAGCATGTAAATGTCATTTTAAAAAACAACATGTTAATAATGGATCAGTAGGTTAACGTGCTACCCTGTTCTGCAAATACTCGTGTTTTGTCTGCATCTTTACATTTTTTATTTAACTTCAGCTCTTTGCAACTGCAAAAGAACATGGAGTTCTGAAGTCTGAGGTGCATAATTAAAGCAAATTTAAAACATAAAAGGTAAAACATGATTTAAATAACACATTTCTAAGACACGTTCCAACCATATATTATGTTTGACTATTTTTCTTTCTCTGTGTTTATTTCCTTGAAGTGTCACATGATCTCTATACTTTTCCACACTTTCCTGGTTGGACCCATGAACATTTCTTTCAGACCCATATATTTTGTGCATTGTAGTACAATTCTTACATGTTCTGACTGATGACGCCTCAAATGCTATATACTGAAAATTAAACATCTCTTCATGTGTTCCAGTTTCTCCTTATTATAAATGGCAAACTTATTCTCACAATATTCAAAGCTTGAACACTATGTCCTCTCCTTGGGTTTTTCACATTTACCTAATTTTAAAAATGTTTCTGATCATTTTTTTCATAGCCACTTCCAGATGTCTCTTTCCTATTTTATTAATGAGACCACCATCCTCCTATCTCTCTAAACATCAGCTAAATTTATATTAAGAAAACTTCAATATTTAGTGATTGAACTCCTCAGATACCATGACAAACATTGAATTCACCCAATAAAAGGGGCAGATTATTAAATGGGCAATACGTTTAAATTTAATATTTAATTGTTCATTCATCAAACATTTAAATTTGACTTATAATGTGCAAGGCACCATTATAACTTCTTTAAAATTATCACCTTGTTTTATCCTAACAATCCTACGAAGCAGATATTATGATCCCTATTTTATGTATTAAGAAATGAGGCATGTGGAGGTTAAGTAAGACATAGCCCATAAGTGAAGGAACCAGATTCTAACTTGCGCTATACCCCCCTTCCCAACCATGCTATGACGTGGCCATATTGAGTGTCCACCATGTGTAATTCTGTTTTAGCTGCTAATGATTCACTATCCCATTATCCATAGCAAATCTGACAAATTGTAAAAGTATTATTCCACAAATCACTTATACTTACAAGGAATATCCCTGTATCCAATCTCCAAAGCATGAAAATAATTCATAAATTCCCTAACTGGAATTTTAAAAGCTTCAAAGAGGCCCATGTCTTCAAAAAGTCTGTATGATACCTGTAAAAGAGACAGACAAAGCCTTACAAAACATCCCTAAGTGTGTGTTAGACATAAAAAAAAAATGAGGAAAAAATAGCATACATTCCATCAACCACATTAATTTGTTCCCAGTAGAGATACTTATTGCAAACAATTAATCAAGCATGTTGCTATATATGTGCCTACCCTTCTATGTGCTTAGCTTTTGTAGTTCCTGACCACAGGGGCATCTAATCTATTTTTATGGTAAAGACTAGACATAGACCCAAGAAACCACCAACAGAGAAACCAGCATACACTATGGTAGTACACCAAGGTATTAAATTGTGTGTGATATTGATAATTAGAGGATGATACATAGTAAATTGCTAATTGCATAGTATATATGATAAGCACTAAATAAAGGATAAGAGAAAGCTTTAATTTGGACTCATTTCATTAAAAAAATAAAGTTTTCCACAGAATAAAAGATTCCGAGTTGTGCTTCAGTAAAGGATAAAAGGGGAAAGAATTATGGGAGACAGGAAAAGGGTTGCTTTGACTAAGATATATAAAGAAAAAAGATTTATTCTAATCCAGTATAAATAACAAGGTCTAAACTATTTTCCCTCATTTATCTTTCCTCTTCTTCCTCTGAATATCTATTTTTTTTTTTCCAATTGCTTTCCTGGCTCTGATGACTCACATACCTTTGGATATAATTAAATATAAATATATAATTAAATATAAAAATATAAATACCTTTGGGTATAATTAGCATATGTGACATGCAAATGGTGGAGGAAGAAAAAAATGATAATGGAACAGGAGAAAATAGTGGGGAGAGAGGTGGTTATTCATGAAGCAGAATAGAGGGCAGAACCTTTTAAAATGGCCTCACTGCACATCACAAAGGCACAGTGCTGGTTAGCATTCAGGAGACCTTAAAAAAGAATTATCTGTCCTTTTTGTTACCTGCATTCCTTCTTAAAATTCTCTTGAAATAGTTCTTCCAAATCTTCAATATATTGCTTTATAGTTAGGGTTCCATCTTTTGTTATCATATTTAAATTTATTCAAATTCACTAGTATTCTTTTTAACTATATTTCTAATATTTATCAGTCACATACATTATATGTGTCTATATCTATACTTATATACACACACTTATATTGGAAAAAGGGATTCATTCATTCAACATGTATCTACTGAGTGCCTACTATGTGCCAATTTTTTTATGCATGCATTGTCTCTCTGTCTACATATATATATATATACACACACACATATGTATATATGTGCACTGCATACATATGAACAAAACACAGATCTCTTCTTTCACTGAGCTTTTGGTTTAGCAGGGGAGGGCAAGAACCAATAGATATAAGTAAATAAGTTATATACTATATGTCAGAAAGTTATAAATCCTGGGGAAAAGAAAAAATGGAATCGGGATGGCAGGGAAGGCATGGCAGATGTCATCTTAAATGTGGTTGTTAGAGTTGGCATATTCAGTAGGTGACATTTGAGCAAAGAATTGAAGGAGGTATGGAGTGAGGCACATGGATATCTGAGGAAAGAATTTTCCATGCAGAGGAGAGAGTCACAGTAGAGGCACTGAACTATGCTTGCTGTATTCAGGAGACAGCAAGAAGGCCAGTGTGACTGAAACAGAGTGCACAAGGACTGGAGTGAGACTTCAACAAGGGGGTAACTACAGGGTGGGACTGGGGCGGGGGTGCAGTCTTGGAGTGTGAGAGCCAGATCCACTATTTATAAGGACTTTTACTCTGAGTGAGGTAAGGAGTCACTGAAGAGACTGGTGAAGGGAAATAACTTTATTTGGCTTATTTTTAAAAGGAGCATCTTGGCTGCTCAATGAGAAATAAATTGTATAATATATTCATCTCAACTTCTAGGTACTTTCTTCACTCTAAAGGACAAGTGTATTTATTCATTGTCTCTTTTTCCATTCCTACCTCCTCTCTTTTAAAAATGCAGCAGAAAGTAAAGTTTGTGGTTCTTGTTATATTTCAAGCTGTTTCGTCTTTTAGTTATTTCCTTCCTACTATTGCCTTGGACTATATTTAAGTTCCTGTTTATATGCACCTAAGGGATTTAACTATGCACGTTACTGCAATAATAATAATAACAGCTGCAGTAGCTACTGCAAACACACACACACACACACACACAGCATTAAATAAGTAAGGTTGATTCTAAGTGATTTATATGTATACATATTGTAATTAATTTCAATTTTATATATTAAAAAGTTTACATATTATAATTAATCCTCATAGCATCTTCTGAGATAGGTACTGTTGATTACTAATATTTGAAAGCAGATGAAACTGAAGCACAGAGAGGTTGAGTGACTCGTCCAAGATCACACAGATGATCCATTTGAGAGCCAGAATTCCAACCAAGCATTTTAGCTTCAGATTTTACCATCAGCTTCAAATTCTACCACCATTTAAAAAAAAACAAAACAGTATGGTTAGGATCACAAATAGCTAAAGTTGTCTATGATTCTCTTAAAACATTTCAAAGATGAATTGCAAAATTAAGACAACAGGATATTTTAGAGTATGATTTTAAAACAGAAGAATTTTCCTCAAGAAGCTGTTAAAATCAACTCTCAATAATTTTACACATGGTAATTCCAAACTCATAAATAAAGATACTGTTAACTAGGTAAATATTGGTAACTGAAAAAATCTGAAGGATGTCCTTTTAGATTTGTTAAAATAAACATGATAATCATCAAAAGGCAGGCTGTGTATTGAGACTGAGAAGTCATTTCCACTGTACATATGTCTCTTTTAAAAATCTTTTGAAGTAAGATTTTTTCTGTTTAGTCTCAGCCAAAAGGTGATTTCTTGGAATGTCCATGTTAATTCACTTCAGCTGTCCTGAAGCCTTACTAAGCCAAAAAAAAAAAAAAAAAAAAAAAAAAAATCCTTTTCCATAAGCAAAATGTCATGATTTTTGCACTTATAAACTCAAATCAAAGGGAAAAAATGTTAAACTACTCAACAAGGCATAGGAAGCTGTGTTTGCTGTATTTTCTCAAAGTTCAATGTTCGGTAAATTGGGAAAGTAAAGAGTGACTGCTAAAGATCATGCAGTAATACTTTATTTTTGAAAGATGACTAGAACAAAAAAAATACATTAATGAATTGGTGGTGATCTAATTGCTAATTATCCATAATCTTTCCAAGGTCTACTGGTATCTACAACTGGCAGGACACATTTTGTGTCAATGCTGACCAAGTTCCATCCTTCCACCCCCATAAAGCGGGGCTGGATACTTGCAATGATATCAGTACTTGTCACTTGTGCTGTAAAACCAACTGCTGTGATAACCACTTTTCTACTTGGTTAGATGCCCCACTTGGAGAGCTTGAAGGTATAATAAGCAAAATGTGCTTTATGGGGATCTGAGAAGCAGCTGAATGAATGTAAGAAACCTGGGCTTCCGAGATGGATAAATCTACATTTGAAGCCTGGGTCTAATATTTACTATATAATTTTAGAGGGACACTATGTCCTCTTTTAAGCCTTAGTTTCTTCTTCTGTAAAATAGGGGTGGGAAAATGCCTGTACCAAAGTTACTGTGAATGTTAGAGAGTTTTGGAGAGTTTGTGAAACATATATCAAATAAGAATCGAGATGAGATTTTTTTTTTTTCTCCATGCCAGGGAACACACAATCCAGTAAAAGGTAGAAAATACTTTAGCCCATTGAAACATCCTGAAGCACCATTACAAGTGTATTTCCAGGAAAGATCACTCCCTCAAAGTCATAGTCTTCCAAGGATTTCAGAAAGTGGGATACAAAACCTCCCAGGAGGAGCCCTAAGGTATGAGGGGGTAAGGTGGATTAGATAGAATGGCTGTCCTTAAACCAGTCTTCAAGATCAGTAATGAGACCTTGCTTAGCACTGAGGAGAAAGGAAGAGGAGAAGAAGAATGGGCTCTTAACTCCCAGCAAAGAGCAAGGGATGCCATTATATTCCTCAATGTGTTCATGGATAGGAGTCTAGCAGAGGCAACAATTCCATGTTATACAGACTTTGTATTTATTTTGTACTTTATATCCCATCAGTAATGTTGGCGCACCTCCCAACTAGACCTAGCTGTCTGTGTTTGTGGAATTGAACACAAAACAAAAGGCCCACTATCTTCTCCCTTCAAAGCTTCCCAGATCAGGATCTTCATCCCAAAGTTCCACACTCAGATACTGGCTGAGCGGTCTTTAGATGCAGAGAGTAGTACAAAGAGGTATTTTTCAGTGATTTCTCTTCTAGCCTTTTGCAGAGAAATGTTAGTGGCCTCAATAAATCTGGGTTGGATTCTGAATTTTCACCTAAGTCGCATATTAAGAAGTGTAGTAATCTTTAATATCTCCGCTGTAATATTTATTCAGATCTGTAACAGCTCACCTAAAACATTTTAAAATAAGCTGATAAATATTATAGCATCATTCTTTTAAATTAAGAGTGTATATTTTGATAGGTGTTTGATAATACAGCAAATCCAACATTTTGTTTTGTTTTTTTTTGAAACAAATATGTTCAAAGCCTTAATTTCTGTATGTTTTCTTTCTTCCTTGGCAAAACAAACATTTCTTTATTTGGGAAGCCTTGAAGGTGGTCTAGCCTAGAAATAACAATACTAACAGGCTGTTGCTATCTAAGCAACAGTTCTCGTCCTGTATTTCTTGTGATAATAAATGTGTTTTTGATTTTCAAATACAGAAAACTCTATTCAATATGTCTCTCACAGCATCGTGGGGAAGCATGTTTCTGCACAATATCTTGTTTCTGATAAGCACTTTAATATTAAAAACTTAAAAAAAGTCATTGGAAATAATTCTAGACAATAAATTAGTTTTTGTAAATAGGCAGTTTTCTTCTTTTAGGCGGCTTGTGTCACCTCTTTTTGTTTTCTTAATTTTATGAATTATAGATCATTTGTTCCTCTTGCTTATGTATCTCTGATTCCTCCTCCTTTGTCTTAAAAATTTATATAATATTTTAATTGTATAATATGGTATTCTATGCGCTTGAAAATCCAGTTTCCTTTGTTAACCCACCACCAAGGAATCTACAGAATGTTGTGTGCCAAAACTTCCTTTCTCCACACAACACCTACCCACAGGTGTCAAGAATGTACAAAGCTTTAAGCAAATGAGGAATTGTTTTTTGTATATTTACAGTCATAATGTCTGAATGAATATCTTACCTGACTAAGAATACGGCCACATGTTTTTCCTATACTTTCCACTAAATCAAAAATTGGAAAATTCCAAGTATTTAGCTGCTCCATAATTGAGTCCAGATTATCCATGACAAGAGGTTCAGGAGCAAGAATCGGTTTGTCCTGTAATGAAGATTAAAATATTTTTAACGACAAGTAGTTTTTCTACAGAGCAATTTGTGTGCTTCGGTAAATTTAAATTAATAACTGTGGTTACCATAAATAAATGACTTAAAACTCCAGAGTCAAAGAGCGATCTTTAAAAGAAATCAAGATGAATGAGACATTGAGTCCAAAGTAAGGAGGAAAGTACCCAAGGCTTTCTGTTTTAGACTGTGAATTTTGCATTGTTAGATGCATGTATATCCCTGGTTCGGATATACTTCAGCAAAATCATGCATATTTCCTCCATAAATTAACGTAACTGCTTTGGGTCCACTGCAGGGTTCTTTTTTTTCTTCCTTTTATTTCATCATATTATGGGGGTACAAATATTGTTACTGCAGGGTTCTTAAAGAAAGATTCAAGGACTTCAGAAAATTCTGGAATTATATATAAATTTATCTGTCCACATAGTTATGTACATTTTTCTGAGATGAGGTTTCCTTGCTCAAATGAAACTCTTAAAAGAGATCCATGAATGGAGAGGAGGACTTAATCACTCCTACTCGAATTGATCAAATTTATATTGATGCTTCAAAAGCAAAAATTCATTTTATGGAATGACAACTGCAACATTTTTCAGAGATTTTAATTTCATTCCCATGATCTACTGTTTTCTGAGAAACAATCACCATGTAAATGTGAAGACTTTTTATAATTGGTCCCAAATGAGGATATTCTTAAATTTCCAAAAGAAATAGAAAATAAAGATATTGAGGATAAGAAAACATAAATTATTTTACCTGACAATCTATTTGATTTAAAAGTGCAAATGACAAATACAATAAAAAATGATAAAACAGAAATTGATAATCTTGTGACAGTCAACATTTTCTACCATTTGCCGCCTCCCTCAAATTAACCTGATTTAAATGTACACTTGTATCCTCCTTAAACAGATCTCATTAAACACACAAATTAAGTCATTAAAGGATATTTTAATAGTGAGAGAAAGGTGTTCTATGTACTATATCCATATAACACTATTGCATTTGAATCCACTAAATCTGTAAAAAAAAATTTTTTTTAAAAACATTTTAATAGGTAGCAAGTGTCACTATAAACCTGGTTTAATATAACAAGCAAAATAAACATTGGCTCACTTTCTCCGTCAAAGAGGTACTAGAGAAAAACCAGCAAATGCCCTAAGACAACTATCTTCTTCCTCCTACTCCCTCCCACACTCCTTTCTTCCTTTCCTTCCTTTCTTTCATCTTTCTATTCTTTCCTTTATAAAATATTATTTTATTATTGAATGAAATAATTCATTTTCTATGCTTATTTACACTTTTTAATTGAGTTAATAAATATCTGTAATGATTTGTAAAGAAAAAATACTTATGCTTTTAATCACCAAATAACAGAACCATTAAGAAACCATTAGGACCTGGATAGAGAAGAACTATATTGGTACATATGGGTATGGCTATGACATATGTGTGATCTAAAGGAGACAGATCTGTAAATCTAATCATTCAAGGTTCCATTTCTAAGCCAATCTCCGTAGCAAAAAGCAGATTTCTTGAGTAAATGAATGGGTTAAGTGACATGGGCCTACCAAGAACATCATGGTCTCAGGAGTGTACGTGCTGCAAGCTGATGCTTTTCTCAGCTGCTCCCTTGCACACTCAGCCTCATCCTCGTTCTGTACAATATCACTGCTGTCGCTGTTGTTATTGGTTTCATAATCAGAGGTAACTTGAGCAGTGTCATCTGCAATTGAAAGAGAACAGCTTATTATGAGATTTGCAATGGAGAAAAGGGGCTCATTTAAGCACATTTTCCTGAAATGCACATGGTAAATACAGTATTTAGGGAAATACTGCTTTCATGGGCTGACACAGCAAGAATATGACATCATTAGGTAGAGAAAAGTACAGATCTTCTAACCCAATAAAATAGAGGGGAATTATGATCTGTAATTTCTATGACATTTACTAATTCCTCAATAATAATTTTTAGATCCTGTGACTTTATATTTCTTTTTTCTCTATTCCTCTCCCAGTACATAAACCACTGAGTAGCTGACTAAAGCACTAACTCTAGAATTGGCACGTGGGGTGGGAGAAATTGAGTTGAGCAGCCCAGGAATAACGTGGGCTGTAGAACGTGGAGGGAGGGCATGTGTTTAAAAGCAAAGGAGAGCCCATGTATGTATCCACCCTGTTCCTTGGAGTCTGTTGCTTCCTTCCTTATCTATCCCCCTTCACTGTCCCCATTTGTCAGTCTCCAATAAACTGTGCTAATCTAAAGTTCAATTAGAAAATGCCAAATGTTTAGATGGGCACGGTGGTATGTGCCTGTAGTCCCAGCTACTCGGGAGGCTGAGGCAGGAGGATCACTTGAGCCCAGGAGTTTGAGGTTGCTGGGAGCCAGGCTGACCCCACGGCACTCTAGCCCAGGCAACAGAGTGAGACTCTATCTCAAAGAAAAAAAAACAACAAAATGTCTAAAGAACACACTCCTGAGGCAAAGACCTCAAGAAGCTTCCTGTAGCTGAATAAGCTACCTGAATGAAGTTACTGAGTGTTTGCTGGATGTCAGGGACCACTTAAAGCACTTTATTTGTATTAACACATTTAATCCTCTCAACCATCCTATGAGGCACAGAATATTCCCTCCTCTGTGTCCCTCATCTTCCCTAACTCAACGAGGGCTAATACAATCAGGGGAATATTTCACCTTTGTGGTCTGATGGAGAGCTACAGTCTTTGAATGTGGCGTCTTCATTTTTATTACACATTTTGGGATTGAAACATGTCAATTACATTTTCATACTATATCTAATTCAAATATACAAGCAGTTGCTTAATTCTGTGTATACTGGTGGAAGTAGCAAGATAAAACAACATTTCTGTACAGTTCTATATATTCTATAAAATGGCCTCTCATTGTTGTAAAAACATACATTTGTATGATGAGGGCCAGAAACATTTTGGATAGCTTTGCACCAAAACTTTATGCACGATCAAAATTCTAGATAGTAGGGTGAAAGATGATTTTGATTTTCTTCCTTGTCTTTTTAAAATTGTAATTTAAAATAATCAGAAATACGGGTTACCTAATTGATCAGGAAAGAAAAAAAAAAAAAGATTTCCATTTTGAGGAACAGAATCTAAAACAATGAATTACCTGTTCTGCTTGGTGTCTGAGCAACTGCCCCACTTCTCTCCAGGAGCCCGTCGGCAGAATTCCCTTGGGAATACGGTCTGCCACAGCTGAGAAATATCAGAACAGCTGTCAGTATATCCTGCTGTTTTCAAAAAACATCATAGGCACATACCATCGATACGTACAGTAAGACAGACACAACAATCAAATATTTCTACCTTCTACTTACTTGTTTCATGGGAAAATTCATTTTGTTTTGAGACCCGGGCACTGTGCTTTCCACAGTAAAGAAAGAGCATGAGCAATAAATACAAAGGATTAGAAATTTCACTTGCCTCCTGTGCTCTCCCACACCTGAGGTGAAAGTGGTGGGAAAACTTTGCCACACTGTTGAGAGAATACTAGTGACAGGTAGTGACAGGCTGCTACCTATCTATAGCAGTCCTTTTGGAAGTGTCAGCATGTGTTTGGTCAAAAATCTCTTCCTCAGTGGAATCCCTTTGTGCCTGCTTAAAAGCCTCATTATGAGATTTATGTCTTTGGCTTAAGACATCTTATGGCCCAACAGACCTTTAAGAAAAGATAGCACAGGTAAAAATAGAAGGATGGTATATCAATTTTATTTTTTGCCACAAAATAAAAATGAATTCTTTTTTTGTTTCAGATTAATCAGTCACCTGCTACGGCCCTAGGAAATGACACAAGAGGCACATTTTGACAAAAAGTGAATGTACGATGGACTATGTAGGATGCTGGCTCAGAAAAACAGGCCAAGGGAGATATCGTGGGAACCAGAAAAAACCAAGGTACTTGAGAGGCAAACAACTCCCCCTAACAGAGGGTGTTAGAAGATGAGGGATATTTTTTCCTCAACAGTTTGACTGTTTTATGAATTAAAAAACAACTCCACAAAACAGTTGGCAAAGTTCCGAACTGGCTCCTCCCTCTGTAATCCTGTTTAGAGATTTCATGATTAGATTCTAATTCTGCATTTTGCTGCTGGGTTCTTTCCTTCTGACTAACATTACAAACGGACTCCGAGGATTTTTTTCTGTTTGTTATTTAACCACAGATTACTCACTCTAAAATGAAAAAAAATTGAGTGATAATTTTTTCTTTAGTATCTTAAAAGTCTCATCATTTTTTTTCCCCCTGAATTATGCTTGTATATGCAGTAAAGAAAAGCGTTTTCTGGCTAGAGCGTATTTTCATACTAAGTAACTTTATTTTCAACCCTTGAATGTAAGTAGAAAATCATTACACACAAAATATTCCTAGTTATGAAACCTATCATTTTAACATAAGGAATCAAAAGAAAATGACGGTACTAAAGGAAAAAGAAAAGTAGATGCAATTAATGGGCTTATATTCTCAGATGAAACTCAGCAGAAGTTTATTAGTTTTAAGATTTTTCATTGCAAGATAATACCTAGAAGGACTATTTAAATTAGTAGTTCAAATATACCAGCCCCTATGCCAAAAAAATAGCTTGCTGCATAGACATTACAGCAGCCAAGAGACTAGGACTCAACGCCAAGCCCCTCGAGTTCAGCAGGGGAAACCACAATAATTAGTCGTGTGTTTCTGGAGCTCTCTGTGCCTACATGGGTGGCTGTCTTGAAGGCAATAATAAAACCTGGTTTGAATTATAGGTTTATAAAGCCCAAACAAATAAAACACACACTACTGGACTTATAAACATTACTGAACAAGTAGACAGTGAAATCCCCTTGTTTTTCTCTGAAACCTCTTTTATAAAAATCCCCATTACATTCTCCCTGCTGAGAATACAAGAAATAGACTATTAAAAGAAAAGCTATGTGAGTGGTACATCTTTTCTGAACATCCGTCTTCCTTTCTTTAGGCAGCTTATTTCCCACACGTCTGGAAAGCTCAGTGGGAGAGTCTCCCTAAAAGGGCTGAAAGCAGATGTCCTTCATGCAGATTACTCCCTGGGGCTTCACCCTGGCTCGGGGTACACACAGCAAAACAATGCTTCTTAAGTGTGTTCTGCCAAACACTAGATCCATGGGCAATTATTGGGTGTTAACCAAAAGAAACTGGTTCTGTGGTCAAATAAATTTAGAAAACACTAGATAAAACAACAACAACAAAAAAAAATCAAGGGGTGGTCTTTTAGCAGAACTTATCAGAGTTTTTAATAAAGTGATATGTATTGTGAATCTCTAGAGGGAAATATGTTTTGTCTCCTAGACGTGGTACTACACACTATCCTTTTTTTGTGTGTGCGTGGAGAAAAAAGATGTGGTTAATATCCTATAGAAATTGTTTTATTTAAATAGCAGCAGAATAACTTTTGGATGGTAGAATAACTTTTTACGCTGGCTCTGCCCAAAAAAGAATAATTTTTCGTTTAAAAATATTCATAAAGAGAAAAGAAGTAAAAATAAAGATCACAAAATAAATGAAATTCATTTAGCTTACAGAGCTTATGGGTAAGGCATATGAAAGTGAAAATTAGGAGGTTTAATAGCAATTGCCAGTTCCTAAAACTGAACGTATTGATAAAATATGGGTCTAGGAACCAGTATTTGATACCAGAAAACTAACATGTTACTAATTTACTCACATAGTTAACCTTATTCACCTTAGAAAAGAAATACTATTTTTTTTTCAAGGTACTTAAAAGCACTCAACTCCTTTCTACTTAAAAAATATTGTAATGTTTTAAGAGCAATTATTCAAGATGAACTATTAGTGAAGAACAGTAAAAACACATTAATCAGTAAAAAGAGGCAATTCTTTCTTTGTGACAATGTTGGCAAAATAATCACTCCAGCCATGCTGGGCCCTTTTTTCTTGCCCTCTGTGACAGATAACACTTTATAATTCTGTTTCAACATGATAGAAAAGCACATGCAACTGTTTCATTGCATTCAGAGAACTACTTGAGTCCACCCATCGTGGTCCATGTAATTATTTGCACATTTTCAAAGTATTAAAATGAGAAACGCAAATTTAGGATTAAACATCTTTAAAATCGGTATAAAATACTCCCTGGAGAACAAGTAAAAACACATTCCAACAAAATGTTGAATTAGATTATTTGATATAAATTTTTAATTATCTATTTTCTGCATTCTCCATCAGTAAGCAGATAACATATATAACTAATTATTTTTTATCATCTACTAAGATTAGGTATATAAACTGTATGGACTGAACTTTCTATTAATACAAAAACCACTAAAAAATTAAGTTTTTATTATAGCCTATTCAACTCAAATCATACTGTACTATACTTTCTTGTCAACTACTTTGGCAGACCTACCCTAAGCTGTTGGGACTAGTGGTAGATGTTCCCGTAGGGAAAACTATTATTAAACCCCAGTTAACAACATAAAATCCTTACCTGCTACATATAACAGGTGGAGTCAGGATCTGGGGGGATAAGTCAGGGGCACTCTGAGTGTAAGTTAAAGTCCTGTGAGAAGTTAGGCCTTGTTTCGCAGTTGCGTTAGAAGATTCTGGAAACTGCACTGCAGAAATTTTGCTGACGGGGCTGCTGGCAGGAGTCCCTTGGAGAGGTGAGGAGCAGGGTGATGAGAGAGGGGAAATTTTAGCGAGGGCACCTGAGAAAGAGGAAGAGTTAAGTCAATAAACAAATGTCTTTGAAATGCAAAATTGCAACTCTTGAGCTCCTCCAACAACCATGTGCGCACTCAGGCCACTGGGCTGGCCTCTGGTGCATGCCACCATCTGGAGACAGGGTGTGTGGTGGGGGTGTCTCCACAGCATGAAATGGGAGTGATGAATCATCACGAAAAAATCGGTGGCAATGTTGGCACATCCAGCTAAAGCCCTGGTGTCCTGGAGTAACTTCAGGACAGAAGGATATTATTTTCTCTTCCCATTTTTGTTTCTTCTTGTCATTCTGACACAAAAATAATAGTTCAAATTTTCTCATGTGCTTGCCTTCTCTTAGGTCGTGAAGTTTTTAGCAGGAACAAGATCCACTATGGTTTTAAGCATTAACTGGTATCTGGATGGGAGTTTGGCAGGCATTGATGCTTAAAATATGTAAATAAGGAAGATAACGTTTTCGAGAGGCAATTAACCTTCTTAACCATTCACATTTTCAGTGAAAGGGGACCACTTTGTGTGAAACAGTACTTTGACCAAAATAATTTTTGAAGAAAACATTTTAAAATGAAAATATGATCTATTTCAGGTCAAACGATAGGCCTAAAGGTTACATTTCAAGCGTGAGGGTTTGTGCCAAACTGTCTGTGTTTACTCTAGATTGTGAGAATTTAACAGGACGCTGGCTGGCTTAGATTTCAAAGCAGGGCTGTCTGTCGGAGGACAATGACGGTATCTTTTGAAGTTACTCTCTCCCAAACATAAGGGAAGGCAGCCTGCACTTAAAATTGAAAAAAAGAGAGACAAATAACTTTTGAACAGCTACCTGATTACTGGTTTTCATGATTTTATGGCCGAACGGCCTACTGTAGGGTAAATGAAACGCAATCATTCAAAGTCATTCTCTATTTCTCACCACTGAAAGGAAATTTACAGCCACGGACTTTCACATCATCAAGTGATGTGTGTGGTTTACTAGCATCTGGCTGACAGCAAAGTTTGCTTCCAGGGACCAGTTCCCTCAAAAGTTTGATTTGTCACACCCAAAGGTTTTCTGGCCCACTGAAAAGAACATTAAGCTTGTTGAAGGGTTTTTATGAATTTCTTTTTACATTTCTTGTTGGCACTGGTATTTGTTTTGTTTTAAAAAGATGGGAAATCTCTCTCTTCCTCTGCTTAAGCATGGGGAACACCAAGCCTTCCTAGTCCTTTCTAAACATTTCCATTGTTGACTCTTGATTGACAGCTTGTCCCAGCTTTTATACTTAGCAAACGAAACACCACTTAGACCCAGAGAGGTTAAAAGACCTTCCCCAGTGTCACACTACTAGCAAGTGGGAGAAAAGAGAGTGGGTCCAGCTATTCTTAGTAAAATGTGCTCTATCAGCCAGTATTTCTATCAGAGACTGCTCAAGGGGGAAGAAAAATCCATGATCTATGATCTATGAGGCGGCATTTGTATCGCTCTTTATGTCATGCTTTATGGTTTTATTTCCATTTCTATTTAAAAGATTTAACTATTTTACCAAAGATACTGACAAACGCTCATGTTACAGTCTCCTGAGCCAAAAGTAAATTAAGTTCACTAAATTTTTAACTCACTTCCTGAGCCAATGTACCATTGTGTGCAGGGAGTGAGTTACATGTGTGCTGTGAAGTATTATATTAAATGGTTGTAAGTTTTAAAACAAAAGAAATATATTATTTGGAAGCTCTGGAATAAACTCAATGTCTAACTTTATCTCTTATATTTTATAATTAGATCTCCTCATTATAATTTTATAAAATAAAGAAAAATCTATGTTTCTCCAAGCTCTAAACCCCTTCTCATTTCTCTAACGCTATATAATATTATGGGATACACAAATATCATTGCACATATATAGGTGCTCTGATGTAAACAAGGTTGGGAAGGGCTGCTCTAATTTAGACAATTTTTTGGATTAAGGTGGAGACTCCAGATCATCTTAGATAGGCAGTGTAGATAATCTTAGCTAGGCAGTGTAACCATTCAGGAACTGAATCCTGGCATGATGTGGCATAAAGGTGATCAAGGTATTTGCACTAAGTATCTCAGTGATTTATTCACTTAACAAAAATTTACTGGGTGTCCTTTTCCAGAGCTGGAGTGGTGAGTCAAATAAAATCCCTGCTCTCATGGAGCTCCCACTGTTTTAGGGGAGATGGGAGCTAAAAATTAAAAATCATTAAAGCAGAAGAAAGAAAAGTCGTGAAAGTCAAGTAATTTCAAGTGATGTGAAGAAAAATAATGCAGAGTAGAGGACAGAGAAGGACAGAAATGCTCTTTAGATAAGACCGTCTGGGAAGGCCTCTGGGGTGGGGTTGGGGGAGGGTAAATTTTGAACAGAGCCCTGATGACATAAGGAAGACATTTAGACAAGTATCTGGGGAAAGCATGTTTCGGCAAGAGGGACATACCTGAGGATGTCAGAGGATCAGTAGGAGCTCAGTGGCTGGCAGCTTAGCAAAGAGGAAGGAAGAATGGGGCGGAGAATGGGGTCAGTGAATGGGTCAGAGAGGTTGCTGGGTAAGGCTGGATAGAGCTGGGTAGGTCCAGGGTTAGATTTTAATTGCTTTTTTTTTTTTTTTTTTGAGACAGAGTCTCGCTTTGTCGTCCAGGCTAGAGTGAGTGCCGTGGCGTCAGCCTAGCTCACAGCAACCTCAGACTCCTGGGCTCGAGCGATCCTTCTGCCTCAGCCTCCCGAGTAGCTGGGACTACAGGCATGAGCCACCATGCCCGGCTAATTTTTTTTTTTATATATATATCAGTTGGCCAATTAATTTCTTTCTATTTATAGTAGAGACGGGGTCTCGCTCTTGCTCAGGCTGGTTTTGAACTCCTGACCTCGAGCAATCCGCCCGCCTCGGCCTCCCAAGAGCTAGGATTACAGGCGTGAGCCACAGCGCCCGGCCTTAATTGCTTTTTAAGCTCTTAAAAAAAGAGAGAGATTCATGCTAGATATTGTATTAGACAATTCTTTAACTATTCTGATAGCAAATTATGAGTTCTGGATAGTTTTCTACCACCTTTTTTTTTTTTTTTTTTTTTTTTAAAGAGAACTGTAGTTCACAGCCCATGAGAATATTGTCCATTTCTGTCTTGACACAATGGATTTTCTGAAGGCAATTTATGAAAGAGTGATTATTTTTCATTGCTAATTTTTAATAGCTGCCAATTGATAGCCTCTGAGATATGCAAAATTCACTCTCAAATATAAATGTTAACATCTATACAGCTATTAGAATTCTTCGAGTTAAGGATTAACTAAATTTAAACAAATAAGCAGACTTTGAAGACTCCAAACTTACTGCCTGGGATGAAATTTGAAATAAACATGTAATACAGGAGAAAACCTTTGTTTCTGTAGTACTACTAGTCTACATATTTTGAACACTTCTAACAAACAAAAGTCTTGGCAACAACTATGAGAAGCAGGGGTATTTTTAATCTGTAGGTGAGAAGATAAAGGTATAAATTCCTTTTTTTCCAGAGCCAAACTACAATTTTTCCCAGTGTGCCTTGTTGTAGTTTGCTTAGAGTTTAAAAAACAGAATTAGGAGTGCTATAGGAAGTAGATACATATTTGCACATATTAGTCTTCAAATACATGGGGAGATACATGCAGATAATATAATAATCAAATTTTCTTTCTAGAAAGAATAGACTACAAATAAACGATTTCAGACTCAGGAAGAGGATTTTCTGAGAAAATGGTAGGGATAACCTTCTTTACAAGTCTTTTAAAACAGATATTCTAAGACACTTTAAGTGTAATCATGTCTAAAGTTGTAGTGATGACTGTTAGGACTTCTGAAAATCTCATATAATTTTACGTTGTGCACTCACACACACGTACACGAAGGAATTCAGATAAATATGCATTCTCTCAAATATACTTATCTTCCTTTTATATTTGAATGATTTTAAGAGACTCCAGGAAAAAGACATAGCTCATGAATTATAAATCTTTGAATTATTCAAACTGCCCTAATGTAAAATGCTTAAAATCAAAATACTTAAAAAAAATTAAAAATATACCTTTAAAAATAAAGTCTAAAATACCAACTCCTTTGAGTAATTTAGCCTTATTCTTTGTTCCTGAGAGCATGAGAAAATGTGTCAAGACGAGGAATTTTGGGGCAATCAAAGGGAGAAGATAAATAATATTGGAGAGGAATTATTTAAGTGAATCCATCTGTTTTGTGCTATTAGACTTTCTCAGTTTAATTTTAACCAAACAGAAAAGGAACCAGCTTGTCTGATAAATATATGCCTCTTTTCCATGCCCACATGAAAATGGTCAGCCTTAATATTTTCCCACAACAGAAAATATATTTAAAGAAAATGCAAAAAAAAAAAAAAAAAAGGTCACAATACCATAATTAAATTTACGTCCTTTCAAATTTTCTACAGAAAGAACTCAGGCTAGTTTACAGGTGTAGAGATATCTGTTATCACTGTCATGGGCAGCTCAAACTTGCAAGAATCTGGGAAAGAACTACTGCAAATGCAATAACTGTGAATAGAGGAATTTTCAAAGCAGGATGACATCATGGTAGCTCCACATGGTCAGTGACTCATCCTAGAAGAGCAAGATTGAAAAATGCAAATTTACATTTAAATCTCCTGTTTTATGCTTTAATCAAGAGGCTCTTATTTGATTCCATTCATTGATTTTATATTAGTAACTGCATCAATAATTGATTGTGCTTCAGCTATTTAAAATTAACGCTGATTGATTGAGCTAGAGGACACAATGTTTACTTGATTTGTGCACAGGACAGATTTCATTAGTCCCCTCTGGAAACAAGTTATTTATTGTTTGGTTTGTCTATTGGTTTCTTTGTATTTGCCTGTTGTTCTTAGGTTCCTCCTCAGACTCTCTTCACATTTCATTTGAGAACATTTGCTTCTACTCTTTACCACATATAGGAGTTTTTCCCAGCCTCTTTCCATGTAGCTTATTGAAAAACAATAAGCATCACAGTCAACTGCATGAAACAGGGCACCATCCACCCAAGCATGCCATCAGCCCAGGAGAGTAAGGACTTCACAACAAAAGGACACGTTTGATCACAGAGAGCTATAATCTCATTTTAGCTCCCTGATTCTTGATGGATGCTTTTCTTCCTTTTGGAGGACTTTCAGGGATCGATTTAGTTGCGTTCAGCATGCATAGGATATAGGCTATTTTATAATATAAATATTGAGCTCTACTCTGACAACAGTCTAAAAGTGCCACAGTGCAAAATCCCCTTCAAAGTAATCATGATCGAAATATCTTACGCACTCGATGGCAAGAATGGGAGGTGGCCCTTGTGATGCTTGTGACTCTAATTTCTACCATCTGCGCTTGTGGTATCTTACGTGGACATGCTTTTCCTTTTACGTTTGCCCTTTCTTCTTCAGTCCAGTCATATAAATATGGGAACAGGACACAGGAATATAAGGCTGTTTTATCATTTGCCCTGTTATTGCCAGTGCCTGCCCTACCCATAATTTCTATCTTCTTGACTTTATCATGTTGGTTATTTAACAATTTTTATTTTATTATCTAACTGAAGAAACTGAGAGAGAGAAAACCAAACCCTTCCATTAGCTTGTACTCAGCCAAAGGCCAAACCAAAAAAAAAATCCTAACTTTTAATTATGTCAACTTTTTTTCTACTATGAAGTTGTTAGGACAAAATAAAGAATTCAGGACTAATTCCGTGGCCTTTGAGTACTTAACATTTCTGTGCCTCAGTTTCCTTATTTTAACCCCCCTGCTGAGCTAAGCAAGGACATGGAACACTTACATTTGTATTTCATCCCTTGAGTTACACATTATTGTTTGGTATTTTAATTCTGTCTTTGAAAATCTTTTAAAAACTACCCATGAATACAGAAATACTACTATTTATATGTATAATGTTTGTTTGGATTGACTTGTAGCTCTCAATTTTATTGAGCATTTTCATTAGACTTCAGATTTTTCTCTAACATTATCATTCTTCCTTCGAGAATATGTTCATCACAAATTTCTTTAGTGAAGATCTGGTAGGTGGTAAAGTTTTGACTTCTCTCAAAATGTCTTTTGTTCATTCCTATTCTTATGAGATACATTTGTCGGGCACACAATTTTAGGTTGATTATAATATTCTGTCAGAAATTTGAAGAAAATTTTCTACTATATTCTTACTCTAGTTTTGACAATTCTGCTTTCACCCTGACTACCTTTCCTGAAAAGGTAATTTGTCTTTTTTTCTGGTAGATTTAGGATTTTTGTTTATTTTTGTCATTGGTATTGTATAGTTTTATCATTTTGTGTCTATGTGTGAATTTCTTCCCATTTATTAATATTTTGCTTCTCTTCAAATATTTTATGTCCTTCATCTGCTACTAAAATTATGTTTATGTATATTAGACTTTCTAATTCCTTCTTCTATACCTCTTAAAATCTCTTATATTTTCTAGTATCTCATCTGTGTTGCATTCTGGGTGATATCTTCATATCTTCTTTCACCCAGGCTATTAATTCTCCCTTCAGTTGTCTATTAAGCTATTTAACCTATTTCCTTGATTACATTTCCAAAAGTTTTAATTAGCTGTTCCATATTTATGTCTTTTCTCACTGCAATTATTTTTTATAATCTCATGTTTTTCTTTAAATATGTACATTTTTAAATTAAACGATAGATTTAAGTAATTTAGCATTGAAACATCTCAATCCTTTTAGAGATCTAGGAATTTTTGTTGTGGTTTCTGCTACTTCAAACTCATGGTGTGTCCTTTTGTCTTTTGTGATCATGGTTATAAGCTCCATGTTCGAACTTGTTCTGTTAAAAAAAAAAATCTCATAGCTCTTACCTGGTAATGCTTTTCATTCAAAAATTATCTGCACATGTTTTTGTAGGGAGCCAAGGAGTCCTACAGACTTAGGACTATTTTAGTGCCCCCTTTAAGAGTGCCAAGTTTAATGTGGAATTCTCAAATTCAGTTCCTCCACTTTGCTGGAGTCCCAAATGATTCTCCTTATTATTGAGCTAATCTTTATTTACTCTCAGGGTGATCTCTGCTCCCAGTAAGTTCCTTACCTCGTTGATTTTGCTTTTTGGCCTTTACATGCTTAGCTGCCTATATTTTCCTATATTGCCTGGCCCTGGTGGAAGCTCAATTTTATTTCTCAAGTAATTAATGACTTCTACGTTATAAAATTAGAAACCTTTTTTTTTTTTTGAAAAAAAATAACTAATTGGTTATTAGCCCAGTCACCCAAAGACATCTGAGTGTAGCACACTCTCAGAATATGTCAACACTTAAGATGTGATGTATTGTGACCGCACATTCAGAATAGGAACTCTGCTCCCAGCAAGTTACTAACCTGGGTCTGTTTTGCTTGTTAGCCTTTACATGGTTAGCTGTAGGTAGTATTTGCCTACATTATCCTACTTTGCCTGGCCCTGGTGAAAGCTCAGTTTTATTTCTTAGGTCATTAATGATTTCTAAGTTATAAAACTTAAAAAAATATTTCTAAAGAGCAGACAGGACCAGATTAGTTGTTGGAAAATAAGAGTATCTTTAATGGTTTCTTTCAGTGATGTAAGTCCCATAAAATCATATGAAAAAAGCTATCAAGGTAAAGGACCCCATTCTGAGGAACTAGGTTCCCAGAGAGGAGAGGACCTCAGAAAGGTGAGCCAAAATCCTGCAAATGGTTCTTCCCTTCAGCATTATTTACAGAATACTGGCATGGAACAAGAGGCAAGGATCCAGGCAACAGGGTGCGGCCATTAGGGACGCAAAGCCAGCAGGGCTTTTAGCAATATCATGGGGCTGATGACATAAAAACTGGAGTTCAGGACTACCATGGCAGCCAGAACTTGAATGTCTAATATCTCAGGGAGAAATGGGCAGTTTTCAACCTTGAGCCATTTGGTGAATTCTTAGGTTGCTAAAGACTTAGAAGATTCAGAAACCAAGCAGTAAGTTATTGACAATCTCATCAAAGTTTTCTATACTACTGAGAAGTGAAAACTTGGAGTTAGAACCTTCCAAAAAGGAGAGGTCAAAGTAAACACCCCAGGTTCTCAACTGAGCTTCTAGGAGAAGGGCAATTCAGAGACAGAATCTGACAAAAACTGTTATCAGGGTTTTGACACAGCACAGACCCTGATCAAATGAAATCTTCCCACAAATCATTTCACTTTCCAACCTAAAACTTTATTATTCTTAACTTTAGTATGCAAATTCGTTTTTTTTTTTGAGACAGAGTCTCACTCTGTTGCCCGGGCTAGAGTGCCGTGGCATCAGCCTAGCTCACAGCAACCTCAAACTCCTGGGCTCAAGTGATCCTCCTGCCTCAGCCTCCCGAGTAGCTGAGACTACAGGCATGTGCCACCACACCCAGCTAATTTTTTCTATATATTTTTAGTTGGCCAATTAATTTCTTTCTATTTTTAGTAGAGACACGGTCTTACTCTTTCTCAGGCTGGCTTCGAACTCCTGACCTTGAGCGATCCTCCTGCCTCGGCCTCCCAGAGAGTTAGGATTATAGGCATGAGCCACCTCGCCAGGCCAGTATGCAAATTCTTTATCATAGCTCATATATAGTAAATGAAGCATTTCTTTGAACTCATATAAATACCCTACTCTTGAAAAAAAAATTTTGTTTAACAGACACTGAAAACTGAAATTTCTATTATAAAATGATTCTTCCAGAGATTATCCTTAATGGTAACAGGGATTTCCTATTCATCCAATAAATTCTAGATATGAAATCTGGTATAGTAACACTGAAAGAATCTGTTTCATTATATAAAGTGGAAATTTAAATATAAACTAGTTATTGTGGCTTTTTTTAAAAAAACAACTAATTGGTTATTAGAATAGTCAAACCACAGGCATGTGAATGTTGGGCACCCTTAGACTATTTCAACACTCAAAGTTTGGTTTACTCTGTGCCTGCACACTCAGAGCATGAACTCTGTTCCCAGTAAGTTACTCACCTGGTCGATTTTGCATTTTAGCCTTTACATGGTTAGCTGCAGAAACAGCATAGGATGAAGTGAAGGATCTGCTTTTAGTGAGGGTCATCATTGCTGTGTTATTCCTAGAATCAGGACTAGCCACACTGCAAAGACAGAGTTTTTAAAGAAAAATGAAGACATTATTCATCAATTACTGGGGCAAAACTTGCCAGAACCCAGCCATCATTTCCGTAATAGACTTGCCAATCTGAGTATTGGGTCAAGTTCAGTGACAGAACCATTTTACTTCCCAAGGACAAGATAGATTCCGTCGACAATCTCTGTTGCAGTAGTCACTTATCATGCATACTGGGTTAACAAACGAGGAAAGACAACTTTGCTATTTATCAAATTAATAAGAATAAAATACCTTCTTGTTCTAGTTCTATAATTAAATTCCTCAAATTTTCTAAAAGAGCTTTGAAGATTAACTGATTAAGGTGCAGAAGATCTCAAATTAGTTATGAATATCATAATGCTTACTTTGGTACTCTTTATTATTTTTGGTACATCTATATTTTTAAAAACTGAATAACTATAAAGTCATTCAAAGATAATGGGGGTTTTTTCCCCCATATTTCTTTATGGAGGAGAAAGTTAGAAGCAGATCATTAGCCTATAATTTCTCTTTACTGATGATACCTTAAAGAGCAAGTGAAGATCCAGTCAAATCTCCTTGTAAACATGACAGTGAGGGACCTAATGCTAAACACACACAAATATCTTCTGATATTTACTAGGAGAAAGGAAATGGAGAGTCTACATCTAGGGAATGCTTTTACCAGGATGTACTTAGCCTGTCTAGGTGTCTTACTGTAAATAAATCTGGAATTAATAGATCTATGGAAGGTTAGAGCAGAGAATGCTATATAAGCCATGTGATTAATGGGAAATTCTGGAGGCATTTCAAACCAAAATTTCTCTGCATGTATTGCTCAAAACCTTACTTGTTAAATCTGAAAGAGAATCCATCCTAATTTGGGAGAGAAAAGAATTTAGGAAGCTGTGTGGACAATCTTGGGCTGCTTCAAAAGAAAAGTGCTTGGTCTGTGTTTTGTTAACACCTGTGTCCTTTCAAGCACTAGTAAATCTGGTACTGGGTAAAATCTATAATTTGCATAAATATAATTTGACAATTTGAGGTTTTGCCAATCTTCGATTGGCACTGTAAGCAGGATTTGCCTGGTCTGTTTGCGTGGCTTATTATTTAAAAAAAAAAAAAAAACCCTGAAATTGATGGAATTACAAGGTCATGGATCTATGGAGATTGCCATATAAAGTTGTATAATTAATGAGGTATAATTTGGAGAGGTTCCCTAACCAAAATGGTTCTCTCTGTGCAAGCAACGTTATGTAAGCATTGGTCAGTACCCCACATGCTAAATCTAAACCAGAAACATGTGCTAATGTGGAATAAAAGGACTTTCAGAGAACTGTACTAAGTCTCAGACCTCTCGAAGGGAAGAATGCTGAGCATGTGTTTTGCCATTGCCTGTATCCTTTGATTAGTAGTAAACGAGGCAATGGGGTAAGATCTGTAATTCGTGTTGGGCTGATTTGACACTCTAACACTTGTAGCATCTCATTTCTTCTCTTTTTATCATCTTCAGAGAGATGTTTCTTCAACTATTGGCCAAGATATATAAAAACTTCATTCTTTCTCCTTACTTCTGATAGCAGTTTACCAAAAATATCACAAAAGAGATTATTTGAAATGTGGAATGAACTTCAGCAATTATCGAATATAATTAAGTAAAGCAAAGAAAATATTTGTTTCATGTCCTTCTTAGAAATTTCATCCTAGATATTTCACAAATGCTTGGAATTTTAGAAATAATAAGATCAAAGAAAACTTTGGATCTAAAACAGATAACTACACTGATTGTTTCTTGTTGGTGTAGTCCTTTTCCAACTCATTTTGCTGGATTAACTTGATAAGATTTACAGTGAAGAAATTTTATGTAATATACATGTGGCCTAAATGTTTTCATTTCTGAGTACATTATACAATAAATAGGTGATTACTTTTCTATGTAGATTTTTTTAAAGACCTCAACATTAACTGAATTTTTTAATATATCAAAAATACATATTTATGGAGGCCAGCTCAACAACTATATTATTGTTTTCAAATAAAAACATTTAAAATGTACTCATTTTTAAAAGTTTGTAAAGGGCAATAATACCTTTAATGTATGGGGATTTAATGAACTCAAGATAAGTAACATCCTGCCACATCTATCCTATTATTAATACAGTAAATATTAATTTATTATACCATTAATAAAATATAATAAATCAATACATTATTATATTTATATGTGTAAATTCATTACAGTTTACAGGCACTTTTATATATTGCTTTATGTGATCCTCACAAGAGATTTCAGCATTTCATTCCTGCTTATTTCCTGGTTCTTGTTGGGATCTCAGGAATATGTAATAATTTGGATTCTGGAGAGAAAAAACAGCCTAAGGAAATCTTCACTTGGTTTCTTCATGTTGACATAGCAGAGAAAAATTGTCTACGTGCCTGTGATAAAAGATCTCAACCCTCTTCACAAAAGTGGTTTCATACCCTTAATGTCCCAATAACAAGTCTGAAAAGTCTGACCAGGTAATAGTCTCTTTTTATAGCTTTCTTTTGGCCTCATGTACACAGGCAGGGGTCAATTCCAAGGTCAACTTGGAATGACTTGAGGTATGATGTATTTTAGCCTATTCTATTTATCTGAAGCCTATTTTTTTTTTAAAAGCATCTACTTGCATTCTTCTATCTAATTTGTCCCTCCAGTTACACCATAGTTCCCCTTTTCCCTAATGATCCCTTGTAGAGTGTACAGAGGCTCCGGCAGGCTAAAGGCTTAAAGTATGATATTTTAATCCTAAATAGAAAAGGACAAACACAATAGCACCCTATAAAAGCACTTCTTTCATTAGCTATTTTCTGCAAAATTCTTTTTTAGATCTTAATATTACCTTTTCTTTAGCTTTGGTAATTCTGGCTTTCATGTCACTTTGTAAAATTGGAACTCATACCCTAAATAAAGTTTAAATTATCAAATGTTTGAACATATCGAGGTATTCTTAGGATGATGGTCTAACTTTGATTTGCTCCTCTGCCTTTTGTATAAGCTAAAACAGGTAGTCTGGTGGGCTAGGACAATCTAACTTCAACTGCAAGTGTCAGGATGGATACTTCTGATTTAAGGGTCTCAGTAGGAATTTCAATGTAGCTAAAACCTTGCTTACCTTTATTTATCCTGGGCTTGACCCTTCCCAGGCAAGGTCATAGTGGCAAGGATCGCCTCAGGTCTCTCTTCCCACTTTAGATTTTAGGCCCCACAAAAGAGGTTAAGCCTAATTATCTGATCTCAATCTCTACAGTGTTCTGCATTTAAACCATAACACCTTTTCCAATTTCAAAGCTAGCCTCCAGGCGACTGTAATTGGTCAGGCCTTCCTTCTCCTGTCATCTATAATTCCTTCTTTTTTTTTTTTTTTTTTTATCTATCTATCTATCTATCTATCTATCTATCTATCTATCTATCTATCTATCTTATTCCGGCATATTATGGGGGTACAGATTTTAAGGTTTCAATAAATGCCCTTTCCCCCTTTCCCCCCCACAAGTCTGAGATTCCAACATGACCGTCCCCCAGATGGTGCACATCTCACTCATGATGTATGTATATACCCGCCCCCTCCCCCTGCCCAATACCCTATTACTGTAGTACCTATGTGTCCACTTAGGTGCTACTCAGTTAATACCAGTTTGCTGGTGAGTATATGTGGTGCTTGTTTTTCCATTCTTGGGATACTTCACTTAGTAGTATGGGTTCCAGCTCTAACCAGGAAAATATAAGATGTGCTATGTCACTGTTGTTTCTTAGAGCTGAATAGTACTCCATGGTATACATATACCACATTTTATTAATCCATTCTTGGATTGATGGGCCCTTGGGCTGTTTCCATAGCCTTGCGTATAATTCCTTCTTGGTAAGTAACTTCACTAAGAGACATGAAACCAGCAGGAGCATCGTCTAACCTGGGTGAAGGTGCATCGAGCAGTTTGATGCTGGCGCTGCGGTCCCTCCTTACAGGTGCTGGCTCCAGGGTGGGCAGGCCCGTGGCCGAGGTGGTGGTCGTCCACGTGGAAGAAACTCGTCTCAACAAGCCCGGGGGCAAACTCCTTCTCAGGCGCTAGGAGAGAGTGTTGATTTTATTACCAAGCATATTTTATATCTCTAATTTTTTTTTTTTTTTTTTTTTTTTTACACAGATTCTTACTCTGTTGCCCAGGCTAGAGTGCCATGGCATCAGCCTAGCTCACAACAACCTCAAACTCCTGGGCTCAAGCGATCCTCCTGCCTTAGTCCTCCAGTAGCTGGGACTACAGGCATGCACCACCATGCCCGGCTAATTTTTTCTATATATTTTTAGTTGGCCAATTAATTTCTTTCTATTTTTAGTAGAGACGGGGTCTCGCTCTTGCTCAGGCTGGTTTTAACTCTAACTTTTATGTAATATAATGGAAGAAAATGAGCTTTTAATTGGAAAGCAATTGAGAAAACTATATTGGTTGAACATTACCTATCTAAAATGTAGGTGCTTAGAAATTCCATAAAAGACTTTCTGGCCAAAATGAATCAATATTATAAAGATAACATTTTGGGGTCTTTATTTTGATGCTTATGCAAACATGGGATTACAGAGTCAATTACCTCTGGGATAATTTTATAGTTATATAAGTTCAACAGGATTTACCTACCTATATGCATATATCATATTAGTTATTATGAGCAGAAGTTTTTCCTCAAAAGTCACTTGTTTGGGGCATGGATTAATTTATATCATCTTGTACAATAGTCCATACCCCTAAGTATTATTAATTTTATTACCTTGATCTCAAATAAGAGGGGCTAAATTTAAGAATGTAATTCTTTCGCAAAATTGTTATGTTAATGTAACAAAAATCAGAGATGTGGGTAGAGTCATTGGTACCAACTCCTCTTGATAGGAGACCCTGCTGGCTGACCTGCTGTCTCTCTCTTTATCATTTCTCCTCCCACCACGTCCCAAATGACACATGTGGCAGCATCAGAACTGAGGCAAGAGCCTGGGCTCAACCAGGAGGGACACCAGGAGGGGCACTCTAACGAGGGTCTTGACCTTAAGCATGAAAGTGAAGGCATTCTCCTAACACACAATCAACAATAGTCATAAGAGGCAGAACCTCAGCCCACTTTGACTTGCGGCTAATGACTCCTAGTAAACAAACAGTGTAGGCAGAGTTTACAAACACACATGCTGCCCTTCTGAAGAAGGTAAAAACTTTTGAAAAGTATACGACACATCTTGGAATTCGAGAACAGCTCAGATACTAAAGTTTCCGGTGTCTCTTGAAGATCTGAACATGCATCTTAGCAGGCGATTCAGTAGAAAGAGAAAAAAAGTCAAACTGGTAAAGACCAGGTTTCTTGTCTTAAATCTGTCACTGACCTCAGGTCTGATTGAGACCCGAAGGAACCAGTTTCTCTCTCTTTCTCTCTCTCTCTCTCGATTTCTTTACTGTCATTTCCTGCTTAGGTATATCTTTTTTAGGGAAGTGGGTATTTAAAGGAAATGATATAAAAACATAATTGTCCAAGTTATGAAGATCACATTCCTCAGTCAAGAGAATAGCACAATGAAAGAGCACAGATGTTACTAACTGACCACCAGCTCAAGGAGACAGTTCATAAATAACTGTGCTGAATGTACCAAAGACCACTGATATTCTGGAATCTTCGGTCTTTAATATGACTTATTTTTAATTAATATTGAGGTCTGAACTGGATACATGATCCTATTCCTTACAACTTACTTTTGTAAAACTCAAACCTTCTATGTCAAAAGGAGTGTGTATTACTTCCTCTTTTTACATATAAGGTATATAAGTTTAGATAAATCACTAAGACCATCTTTTACTTTAAATAAACTGTAATTAACTAAAACTGTTCTCAGTTCAAAACTTGTATTTAGGAAAGCCATGAGAGTACTCTGAAGGCTATCATACAAAGAAATCAAAGAGCAAAGGAACCTTAAGTTTTACAAGGCAATAGATTTTAAACAGAATCTGCACTAGAATGGAGCAGGGATTCTTGCCTTTTGTTCCCCTTGCAATTTCCTTATCACCTAAAACAGAGCTTGGCACACGGAAGTAAAAAATTCTTGCAAGTAAAAACTTCTTGGAAGTTTAAATTAAAAAGGTAATGTAAAAAGGTAGATTTTCTACTTACAGAAAGCTGTCAAGTTATAAAAACAGAAGTTTTTGTGTTTACATTTTTATTACCTTGTCTCCATGATCAAACATCTTGCCCAGTCACTGAAAATGAATCTGCAGATTAGGTTGGGAGTGACAGGAAGGAGATCTAGAAGGAAAAGTTTATCCCTTTCAGGAGTTATGTCACGAACACACCTACCTTGGTAATAGCCAGCTTGTCTTTTTCAGCGCCCTCTTCAGAGTCGGAACAGGTATAGTTTTCACTGAGGGAAAGGACGGGATTCACTCTGGGCTTGTGGAAGGCCTGGAAGGTGAGCTGTGTGCTGAGCAGGTTGCTCACGGCTCTCAGGGACGTGCACACGTTGGGTGGCAGAGACGGGTCCGCCAGGAGGTCGGTGATGAGGCCATGCGCCTCGCCCATCACAGCGATATCCACAGTGATGCTGGTCCCTGAAGACTGAGACACCAAGCCGGGAGAAGTCGGGTAAGAAAAGGCCTGAATCTGGAGACACAGAGTTAAACTGGACTTTTTCAATGAACGGAATTGATGCTGCAGTATTTCAGTACAGTAAAATTCAAATCACCTATTTCAAAATGTGCCCTAGCTTCCACCCTTTTCATGTTCATGGCACATTTTTTTAATGCTAGAACTTGGGGAGGAGTAGAGCATATTTGAAGAGATTAAAAAGATAAACACTAGTTTTTATTTATTTATTTTTTAATTTTATTTATTTAATTTTGAGACAGAGTCTCACTTTCTTGCCCAGGCTAGAGTGAATGTCATGACATCAGCCTGGCTCACAGCAACCTCAATCTCCTGGGCTCAAGCAATCCTGCTGCCTCAGCCTCCTGAGTAGCTGGGACTACAAGACATGTGCCACCATACCCGGCTAATTTTATATATATATATTGTTAGTTGGTCAATTAATTTCTTTCTATTTTTGGTAAAGACAGGGTCTCACTCAGGCTGGTTTTGAACTCCTGACCTCGAGCCAATCCGCCCGCCTCGGCCTCCCAGAGTGCTAGGATTACAGGCGGGAGCCACAGCGCCCGGCCAAACACTAGTTTTTAAGAGGGAAGAAGTTTTGGGAAACTGGAACAAAACTTCCTATCATTCCAGATGAAGAGCTCAACATTTGACATGTATGTTATTTAGAAATTTCATTCTGAGTGTAACATTCATATACCATAAAATTTTAATATTAGTCATATTAGTAATATTTTAATGTGAGACTTGAGTCTGGTATGAGGTCATTATTCAACAAATGTTAGAGAGAGACACAAAAAGCTACTCGGTTTGTGTTCAGATTCACAATCTGTCTTCTCTTCTTGTGGTTGGTAAGAACAGAGATTTCAGTCTTGGGGATTCCATGGCACTTATGTTCTTTTCCGCTAAACTGCCTATCCAAACAGAGCCGTTGCTCTGCGCCCACTGTAGAATGAAGAGCATGAGCAACAGAGGCTAGGAATAGGCCCCGCCCTGCTGGCCAGGAGAGAAGACATGCAGAAAGAGGTGGCACTAAGGGAGAACTGGGGTAGGATGAAGGCCAAGAGGTTGATGAAGACTAAGAGAGGATGCAGAGGACTATTCCCATTGGAAAGTAGCCAGAGTGGGAGGCACCAGGAACCCACATAAATTTAAACTGCATAACCCAGTGAGTGATGAGGGTTGCAGGTTCTGGAACTACTGTGTTTCCCCGAAAATAAGACCTATCCATAAAATAAGCCCTAGCAGGATTTCTAAGCATTTGCCCAATATAAGCCCTACCCCGAAAATAAGACCTAGTGATGGGCGTGGCTACGCAGCGCATCTGCACAACCCATGCATTTCATCATGGAGCGGTAAAGAAGACGAGCAGCCCTTCTCATCTGCCCCATGAGAGCTCTATTGCTTAACATGAGAGATTGGGGCCAATGGTTCTAAATGTAACAGAGTTGCAAGAAATTCAGGATGGAAATCGGGGTTTGGAGAGTTATGATGATGTTCTAGAAGAAGACAACTATATTTGAATAAATGTAGATTGTTGTACCATACTTAAAAAAATAATAACACATCCCCTGAAAATGAGCCCTAGGGTGTCTTCTTGAGGAAAAATAAATATAAGACCCTGTCTTATTTTCGGGGAAACATGCTAGGCTATTTAATCCAAATCCTCACTCCTGATCGCTGTACCACTTTCTCGCAGCATGATCTTTGGCAAGGTATTAAGGTCTCCATGCTGTGATTTCTCCATCTATAGAATAGATATAATAATAACAGTAGCAGTCTCAGAAAGTAATTATAAAAACTAAAAGAGATAATATATGTAAAACACTTAATATTGAGCTGGCAATTGTAAGTCTTCAATAATGGTAATGATATAAATAATAATAATTTTGGTGTTTTTTTCAGTAAGAAGCTATTAGAAGTTTGGCTATATATTTGGAAGAAAATAAAGTTTAATTATTCTCTCACAATAGACTTAAAAATAAATTCCAAAAAGTTGAAAAACTTAAATGTATAAATTGTAAGACTATTAAAAGACAACATAGAGGGCTATTTTATAATCATGGAATTAAAACCTTTAAAAGATACTGTGAATTCATAAACTTCCAAGGAAGCACTTTGACTAAAGAAAGAGAAAACGAAACATATCCAAATAAAGAGCTTCTAAAAAATCAATAAATGACAAAATTACATAAAAGAAATAGGCAATTTAAACAAAATATAAAAAATCAAACATATAAAAAGTTACTTACCTTCTTAATAATTAAATTGTAAATCAATAATATAAAAACAACTTTTACTTACCAAAGTGGCAAAATAATAAAAGATCGATAGCACCAAACATTACTAATGGTTTGGATAAATTAGTGAGGAAAAAATAATCCAATATTTTTGGAAGGGAATTTTGCTTAGGCTATCCATTTGTAGTTTAAATGTGTATGCTACGTTCCAGCAAAACAAGTAGACATCTGGTCCAAAGAAATACTTCTACGCATATGTAAAAATACAAAAACAAGAACACAAATGGTATAGAGTGCTCTGGTAACAACAAAAGAGTGTAGTAACTACTAAACGAATAAAAACAGGGAAATTGTTTTTAAAAACTTGTATTATAAATGTATTATAAAGATGTATATACTTGTTTAAAAGATTTGGGTACATCCATAAATAATTACTTAGAACAATGCTCAGAAAATATTGTTCAGTGGGGGAAAAATCATTCATAGAAAAAGTGAATGTGTATTAATTTTATATTCAGAAAAATATCATAATTATGAAAACACCTGACATCCATGAAGATCTCTAGTCTTCATGGATCCATTATCATAATAACTGTAAGTATTGGATAAACTATTCTTTAATGGTATCATAGAGAGCAGTTACGTCTTTTACTGCTTGAATGACAATACTAATCATAATAATAATGGTAACAGCTGATACTTATTAACCCCAAGTCTTACAAAGTAGGTACTATTATTAACTTCATTTTTATTAGTCAGAAATAACTTGCCAAAATCAGATAGCTGGGAAGTGAAAATATCAGACTGCAAACACAAAGACTTTGGTTCCACAACTCAATAGCTGAACCAGTATACTGAAATAAATACCAAAATTTTTCATTTTGTATTACTAAATATATCTGTAATTATTTAATGCACTATTTAATCACAGTGCCCATGTTCTCTGCTCATAGGCCTAAATATCTCTTATGTATCAATATGAAAATTTAACTGTAATATTAACATTCTTAGTATATATAATCATGTATATTTCATATATGTACCTACATTGTTCATTTTATTTTTTTCAGCTACAAGTTACATTTTATTTATTTTTAAAATAAATTCTATTGTTTACATTTGAGGTTTACGACATGATGTTATATGCTACAGATAGTAAAATGGTTACTATAGTGAGGCAGATTAACACATCTAACATCTCACATAATTACTTTTTTGTGACAAGAGCAGCTGAAATCTACTCATTTAACAAAAACCGCAAATATTATACAATTTTATTAACTATGGGCCTCATGCTGTACACATTAGACGTTTAGACTTGTTCATCTTACATAACTGCTACCTTGTATCTTTTGATCTATATCTCTTCATCTCCCCCACCGTGCTAAAACTAAGCTAACATTCTGTTTCAGAAACAGGTATTTTTAAGTGCATCTCTAATCATTATGCTTCTGAAAAACTCACCCAGTGTGATCATCTAAAATAATAATGTTTGTTCCTAGCCAAGTGGTTCTAAATAAACTAACAAGTCCCTGAACTGTTTCCATAAAAATTTGAAATTTTAAGTCAAACTTTGTTTTTAGGACATAAATTGTTATGACCTTTTGACAATGAAATTAATAGTTTATTCTCTAGTAATTGATAATTAAAGAATTTTTCATAAAATATTCTCAGGAGATAAAATCTACAAATACAAAAATAAGAGCATGTCCATTGATAATTAAAAGTAGAATTTTGAAATAAATTATTGGTGAGAAGACAAGTCTTTTTGTAATTCTCTAATTTTGTGTCTCTTTATAAAACATTTTCTTTAAAGTAATAGTTGTATTTCTTTTATACACAGAAAAAAACCAAATATTAATAGTAACATTTTAAAAAGTAACTTTAAAATAGAAACAACTGAAAACTCATCCTTATAAGTCAATGTTAGTGTTACATACGAATTTAGAAAATAAGTGCATTATGTATTTCAATGCTGTAGCTTTTTTGAAAGCAAAGGCCTTTCAGTGAAAACAAACGCAACACTCAATGCAATAAAAGGCAAATTATCCATACTGAAATTGGCTAAGAAAACACAAGGAACACTTTTACTGTTGGGAAAAAAAAAAATCTCCTTACTATATTAACAAGTCAGGCCACTGCTTTATTGATTTTCTGATTCAAGAATAGATTTGTATAGCAGTCAAAAGTTACATCACACATAAGAAGTTATCACCACTTTTTGGCTTAAATAACTAAAAGCTTCACTGAGGCATGAAATCTAAAATCAACAATCAGATTTGTTTGCCACAAACCTGCCAAGTCTAACCACACATGAAATGCTGAAAGAGGGAAAGATGGGCTGGTTGCTATTTAAATAAATAGAGGCAAGCTATTAATATAAAGACATGAGCACGTTCAGGGAGTCTCTATTAAAGAATTTCAAGGAAGGGGGGCTTTCACCTGTTGATGGTGGGTCTTATTTTAATCATACACAAAGTAGGAAAAAATTATGTGACTCACAAAGTGTGTTTCCATGCTTATTCAACTTTGAAAAAATAATGTAATTAAATTTCAAGTATACCAATAATATCCAGAAATATTTCCTTTAACCGGTGAAATCTTAGAGAGTGATAATAAATACTAAAGGTTAGGTTTACATAAAAGCCACTTTAAAGGAAAGTCTCACACTAACAACCTGAAATCATCTCTGAGTGCAGTCATGGGCCACACTGAGCACGGCTGAGTCTTGTTACAGTGCACATGATCAAACAAATCTTTTCCTTTAAAAAGAAGTTACCAGGCAATAGAAAACCTTCTCTCCTTATAATAAAAATATTTAGATTTTGCATTTAAGAAAATGCAAGTGTAATTCCCTGGACACTATTTAAGTGACAACCAAATTTGGATTGCCACCTTTAAATAGAAAATCTGGAATTTAAGTCTGATAAACAGTGGAAGAAAGTGCGGTTTTATATGCCCAACCAAAAATAACTGATTCTCTAGGTAAATCCACCATTTTCAATGTACCCAGTTTTTAAACAACTTAATATTTCCCCTTTATTTCCACCCAGTCTGCTTTACTATCTCTGCGATGTCCTATCTAATGTTGGCTTTATACTGTCACAAATATAAACAACCTTGCTATTTTATGATCTAGACTGCTTCCAAGTTACTACTCGGAAGGTATAGAAAAGACCAAAGGTATAGAAAATTTGGGGGCATAGATAAGTTAAAAAGACAGCAACAGGGTGGGGCGTTGTGGCTCACGCCTGTAATCCTAGCACTCTGGGAGGCCAAGGCGAGAGGATCGCTCAAGGTCAGGAGTTTGAAACCAGCACGAGCAAGAGCCAGACCCCGTCTCTACTAAAAATAGAAAGAAAGTAATTGTCCAACTAAAAATATATAGAAAAAATTAGCCAGGCATGGTGGTGCATGCTTGTAGTCCCAGCTACTTGGGAGGCTGAGGCAGAAGGATTGCTTGAGCCCAGGAGTTTGAGGTTGCTGTGAGCTAGGCTGACTCCACCGCACCCTAGCCTGGGCTCAAAAAAAAAAAAAAAAAAAAGACAGCAACAAATATAATCAACATTAAATGTAACTCTTAGATTAGACATGTATCTATCAACTCAATTATAGAACATTTGTTTTCACTGTTGCCACTACTATGCGAAAACTTTGAAATTGTAGTGTTGGCAATGAGAAAGGGAAAATCTTTGAATATGTGTGGGGGTCAGAATGAATTTGTACAATATGAAAGGCACTGAAATTTATAAATTATCATAAGGTTCACATTATAAAAAATTGTAACAAGTAGGTCTATGTGATTAAGTTACTAATAGAGTGTAAAATAAAATTACATATCTTTAATAAATATGTCAGTGCTGTTTTGGGGGTTATGTCAAAATATTATTCAGAACTGGCAAATTTCTAAAAGATAAAATCTTTAAGAAGGCTTAGGAAATAACTATGGGAACAAGGTAAATGAAAACAAAAAAGCAAATACACATCATTTGACTTAAAGAAAGTGAAGGTGCTCAAGGGAAAAAATCAAAGACTGGAAAAATAGTAGTATCAAAAGAATTTTGTTGATTAACATGATTAGGGAAATTATCTAGCATGAGGGGTAAGGGTGAAGATAATGCATCCAATTCTTGATACATTTCCTTTGAAGTAGCACCAGTATAGTCCAGTTACAGCTCTGCTTCCTACATATTTTAAAGCACAGATTCATTTAACTAACTTAATGAAATAGGTTGGATACATCCCTGCCCAGAGGCAGAAAATGTAATAATTCTCAACTCTTCTGACTCAGTGAACAATCTGGCGTATCATTTGCTTTGGAAATTAATTTATTCTAACTGAAGGAAAAGGATTAGAAGCAGCACAAAAGCCTCTCTTCATAAGTCTACATGAAACCCAAAGATAGGTCACAAATGCTAACATGTTAGAATTGAGAAATTATCTAGATAACTAAGTTGAAATGCTATATGCCTCAAATTGGCCCACTTAAAAAATATTTTATGATGGTTTCCAAAACTGACCACAGGGTTCCTACAGGCAGTACTGTATCCATTGGCCATTCATTCTCTCTTCCTCTGAACTCAGAGAACTGGGCTAGATTTCTTAAAGGTCCTTTCCAATTCTGTAAGTTTAAATCATTTCATTGTGTACTGTATATACACACACACAAAGAAGAAAAAAGGAAATGATTTTAAAACTATTTCTTGGCATCATTAAACGTTGTACATTTTTTAAGAAAAGATTTAAAAATTATTATGTAGACTCAGAAAAGTCTTTGCTTAATTAATTGCTAATCTTACCCAAGCTCTACCTTATAACATTATTGAGTCATTAATGCTGTTTCCTTCTTATGGTAAAATGCTGAGTGTACACTGAACACTCACAGGGAATAGACTATTCTCTGGAACTTCTATGTATTTCTCCTCCCAACAGTTGAGTTGCACATTTGCCAAGTATCAGTTTTGTTTGGTCCCAGATCTGCTTAGGCCAGTTGTATGTGCCATTGTAAATTACATGTGCTAACAAAATATCTGTTATAAACTAATGATATCTGAGTAAAAATGGAATTGTTTCCTTTAAAACTAAGTTGAATAGATTTACATAGATTTTATAAATAGACTTTATAAAGGTGAGGCCCTAAAAATGGATTTCCATTGAATTAGGTAGGGGAGATACAACTGTAAAAATTCATTAGGAAATCAGATCTGAAAGATTTTCAAGTTAGAATGCCTCCAAGTTCCTAAGTCATTTCCATTATAAAGAAACTGAAATTGAAACCTGAACAATGAAATATGGGTGTGGTGTATATGTAAGGAAGACAAACTGAGACTCCAATCAATATAGTAGACACATACTCCAGAGAAATATTCTTGGCTATTCATCAACAGATGTGTGCAAAACTGCAAACTGGTATGTATTAAGTTAAAATATATTACTAGATGGCTGGGCAAGGTGGCTCTAGCCTGTAATCCTAGCACTCTGGGAGGTCGAGGTAGGAAGATCACTTGAGGTCAGGAGTTCAAGATCAGCCTAAGCAAGAACAAGACCCCATCTCTACTAAAAATAGAAAAAAACTAGCTGAGTGTGGAGATATGCACCTGTAGTCCCAGCTACTAGGGAAGCTGAGGCAGGAGGATCACTTGAGCCCAGGAGTTGGAGGTTGCAGTGAACTAGGATGGTGCCACTGCAGTCTAGCCCAGGCAACAGAGCAAGACTCAGTCTCCCCCCACAAAAATTTTAAAAATTAAATAAATAAATATAATACATTACTGGAAGCATGCAAAATTTGTCATATTTTTATGATTCTCTGCTTTAGAAAAATTTTAAATTCCCAGACCAACCACTGGTCCTAATTATGTCTATGAAGAGGGCTCCATAACAGTTTACACCCAACATTTCCTTCACTTGAGATGTAAAATAACAGCCATGTCAAAGCTATTTATTATCATTCCTACAACAAGAGATAAAAAGTGAAGCTTGGTTTATGAATTGGCATATGGGGAGCAAAAGGGTACAAGTGCATAATTTATAAGGTTATATATGTGAGAAGTTGGAAAGCAAAGTTTTAAAAAGTTGGGATATGAAAGGAAGTTTTATTTATTCATCAGTATCAAATATTTATTTTTTGAGGTAGCACATGGGGTCTTCAACAACGTAAGATCTGAAGGCAGTTGCCTGTATTCCAATTTCAAATCTGCTAAGATTCTGGGAAATTCATTTATCTCTTTATCTTTTGTTTTTTTTAATCTCTAAACCAGGGTTCACAGTAATACTTACTGTACAGTGTTATTGATGATTAAATGAGATCGTGTGCATAAAGAGCCTTGGTAGAGTGGTTGGCCCAAAGTATATGTTTGATAATTACATTAATGTATCAACATTATTATTCCATTGAAAAGACTGTGTGTGCAAAAGGATGCACACTGTGCATGTGGGTATTTGTCATCTACGTGTGCCGGGCCAGTAGCTTCTTTACAAATGAAGACAACATAGAGATATGATTTCTCTACCAACAAAACCAAAATAAAACGATAAAAGCAAAAACTTAAATATTTTCACTTCTTATTAAAGGTGAACGTAGTCCCATATATTGTACTCTCTACTCCAAAATACTCATGATAGTTCAGAGATTAATTTTAGGCTCTTAAAAAGTGATCGTACAAAAGTCCTGGTTTCAGTTAATATGGTTGATTGCCTTTGGTATGATTTATAACACAGTATGTGAAAAGAATTCCAAAAGCAGGCATCTTAGCTCTTTTGTTGGAAGTTTTTTTTTTTTTTCCTTTGTATTTAGTCATCCTGGGAGGCACCCTGGGAGGCAAACATAGCATGGGAAGAACATTCTCAGGGTGAAAAAGGAGTTGGGAGAAGAGAGGAATAAACAGTGTACGAGATGACACATAATAAGAAAGGAGTCACTGGGAAGTTTCTTACCCAACTCGGGTTCTCGATGCTGGGAAAAGAAGTGTGATGGGTTTTTGGAAGCTGTCTCCTACATCTCTATAGCACAGTTTGCCACGCTGCCCCCTCTAAATCTTTCCCTGGAGGCTGCCTGGGATACTAGGAAGTGGTATCTTGTTCTTTTATGTGCTAAATTACTTTAGAAGATGAGCCGGGCTCGATAAAACGATGTTTGGTATATTACTGGTTCTGACCTCAGAGCCAGCAAAATTGCATATGTGTTTATACTTTCATAGGACCCATTTATAATTTTAGACTTGAAGTTGGTTGGGAAATTTTTAAAAAATGAAATCATGTGAAAATTTTGCAGTAACTCATTGTAGGCTGAACCTTGGCTAATGTCCATCCTAAGGAAGCAGATGTTTACGTATTTTAAATTTTCTGGCAGGGAATATGAGATTACGTTTGGACTTTCTCTTTAAGATAATATATTAATGTATGTACAGGAGAAGGAAAACATACAGGGCCCTTCATCAAACTGCTTTCCAGCATCTGTGTTGGCAGGTCCCAGTTGAGATGGGAGACACAGCAAACAGCAGCAGTCACCAGAATTCTTAACTTCCTTCTCTTTTGATGTTCAAAGAGCATTCCAAGTCACCAAGTGGGACGCAGTACATGGCCTATGTCTTTATATATACTTTATATCCTTACAATGTCTTTATATCCTTACAATCTATCTGCAAACAACCCTCAAAAGTGTTCAAACATTCCCTCTGTTGATATTTTCTAAGTACTTTCCGGAACTGGCAAATTCACCCAACAACTTGAAATTAGCAATTATCACAGAATATGGTTTCATTATTTAGGGAATAAAACAACCTTATTAAATTGCTTAACTCTAGGAAGCACCCGTATCTTTGAGAAGATAACCTTAGCTGCCTTCCACTTCCAGACTGGTTCTCTCTCTTTCTCCTAATTAGCAAAGACGAGGTAGCTGGCACAGATGTGAGGAATTCAGGCAATGTGCAACTCACATGACTGCTCACAGAAATGGATGTGGGAAGGCTAGGTTAGGAATGAATTGTCACATACATAAAAAGGTCATTTCTGTGAATGGAAGAAACAAGAAGCAAAGAGAACTTACCTGGATTCTCTGATGTGAGCAGGAGTTTTTAAATGTTATAAGATCAATTAAGAATCTCTGAAATAAGTATGAACTCAGAAAGTTAATGAGTTTTAGGTAGTCTTTTTTTGTTTGTTAAACATCATGAATTGGTATTAAACTTGAACTTGAAGCTTCTGTTTGCTTAGGTTAAAAACAATTTCAGTGAACAACAGATGGCACTGTTCTGCCTTTTTAAAGCCCTCTAATTGTCTGAACATCTCTTTTTGAATGAGTGTTGCTCCCTCACGAACAGGCAGAATTTAGTTTCTTTTTTTTCATAGAAAACAAAAATAAACTAAAAAAAGAAAAAACTTACATAAGACTATGGTTAGAAAAAAAATTAAAATTGAGTTAATATCCCTCAGAAGCACTTTTATAGTGACATGGTAATTACATAATAATTCATCTACATTACAAACATTTTTGTTCTGTCACCCTTCTCCATTTCTATAAGGCACATTAGAAACATGACCTATTTCCAAACATAATGTGATTTTTTTTTTCTACATGGCATTTTCTATTGTTATTAAAATAGTCATAACACACAAAAAAACATCAAAATGTGCACAAGAACACACGGTTTTGTGAGGCTTCATTGGAATTTAACACTAATTTAGTGTTAACACTAAACTATTTCCTGCCTCATATGCAATGGGTGCTTATCTAGGTTACTGATTTGCCTCTACTATACTTAGTCCAGGCTATCTTCCCTGGACTGCTGCAGGAGCATCCAAACTCATCTTCACGTTAATGCCTGTTGGAGTGTTCCTTTATTTTATACACTGGTAGCACCAAAACCAAAAACAAACAAGTGAAAAACCGTGGGAGCTGTAACTTTCAAGAAACCTTTCATCTCTGACTAGTTCTTAATTGTATTCACAGACCCTCGTGGCACGAGCACTTGTCACTATTCTCAATTCAACTTTTAGAATGTCATTATGTGATGGTCTGTCTTCTTCCTTCAGGCTGAAAGTTGGACAAGGACAAGGACAATGCTAGGTTTCATTCACCTAGTCTAGTATCTGGTACTTTTTAGGCACTCAGTAATATAAGAAGTGTTGAATGCATAAGTAACATACGCTAAACCTCCAAAGATATATAAATTTCCCCTCTCCAATTCATGCCTTAAAGAAATGTAAAAGGGCAAATACAGTGTTCAAGGTATTAGTATTTCCTTAAATCACTGTATTTTCTAGAAGCCATATTAAAACATTCAATCTTCTAACACAATTTCATGTTCTAATCTCACACTTAAAAAAAGATACTGAGAACAGTTAGACTGGAATACTGGAGTCATGAAGAAAAATGAGACTTAACTAACTGACTCTAGAGTAAGTACTATCCAGAAAACAGTGAAACTGCCAAGGAGAAGTAATACTACTACTGAGAGAGAAAGCCGACTCTACACATTTTTCCGTAAGCTGGTGCATACCTGAAAAGAGTAAGAAAAGGATTAGGGTGGATGGTGAGTATTTTCTGGATAAAGGATAAATCTTCTCAACATGACTGGAGATAAAGAAAGATTGGCCTTCTGGGGACAAAGTTCAGGTGAAGTTCAGAGTGCTTCTGGTTGAAAGGATGAGTCTGGAGAATTTAGACCAGGGGTCCTCAAACTTTTTAAACAGGGAGCCAGTTCATTGTCCCTCAGACCGTTGGAGGGCCGGAGTATAGTTTAAAAAAAAAAACTATGAACAAATTCCTATGCACACTGCACATATCTTACTTTGAAGTAAAAAAAACAAACGGGCAAAAACACCTGCATGTGGCCTGCCAGCTGTAGTTTGAGGACGCCTGATTTAGAGGCAGTAGATCATGGCAGGGACGTGAGCTGCATTGAAGAGCTCTGATTAACTCCGAAGGGCAATACGAAACAGCTGTTCAGTAGTGACAGTATCAGAAGCTGTGGAGAAAGGAGTCAGGCTGATTCAAGATCACGGCTTGGGAAAATGGGTAGTTAAGAGTCTTTCATGATTTAGAAATCGAAGGAAAAGTAATCAGTTTTGACTGGCATGCCAAGGTATTCACCTTTGAATAAATACATGGATGGTGTCCACAGCATGATTCAAGTTGCATATCGGGCAAGATGTGTGGACTGGAAAACATATTTGAGCATTGATGACATACATATGGTCATTCCAACGACACAAGGCCATGGAAGTGTATACACAGAAAGGAGAAGTGGACTGAGGGTAGAGCCATAATCAATACTGACTTTTAAGAACAAAGCAGAAGAGAAACCCACAAAGAAAAATGGGAAGGGACAATTGAGAACCAAAAGAGCATAGCGTCAAAGGGGCCAAGAAAATATTTTTGTCAAGAAGGAAGGAGTGGTCAGCAGTGACCAGGGCTTGAGAGATTAGGAAATTCTGAAAAACATCCATTAGTTTAGTATCTGGAAGGTCACTGGTAACACTGGAAAGAACAGTTTCAGTGAAACTGAAAGATTGGCTGAGGTTGGCAGTCACATTGCAATAAATTGAGCAATGAAAGAAAGAAGATCATGGAAACAACTCTCATCAAAACTAGCTGTAAAACGGAAGATAGGGTATAAAGAGTTGAAATGTTGAAGGGGAGAGCTCACTTGAGTGAGAGGTTTAAAACTCAGTGATGACAATAGGATGGAAAACAGATAAAATTCCAAGAGAAGGAAGTAAGGGGTAAAGGGGAATGTTAGGTCTACAGGTGAGAAGCTAAAGGAGTCTTAGACTTTGACCTTTCTCTGTGAATGAGGCAGTGAGTTCCTTGCTGAGAATCTGATGTGAGCAATGCTGAGGTCAGAGGGATGAAGGAGAATGAAGAAGTTTTGGAAGAGGAATAAGAAAGAGCTGGCGGAGATTCTCAGGCAATACTGAAGGCTCAGCTGAGGTTAGAGACTCCAACCTGCTGTTGTGTACTTTTTGGCGTTACCCGGCATACGATTTCACACGGAAATGCAACAAAGTGAAAACAGGAGGAGTCTGACAGATAGCAAAGAAAGCAGATTAGCTAACTGGACTGGAGATGCTGGTGAGATGAAAGATCAGGCAGAGACAGCGTAAGTGAGGGGCAGAGTGGAAAAGCTGGAAGCAGCACGAAATCAAACGTGGGGCGTTGCGTGAGAAGGATGGACGCAGGATTCCACGAGCAGACTGGGCTCTCAGGCATGGAAAATTTCTGCTTTTCATTAGCAGAAAACGAGGTTGAAAGGGAAGTATGAGGCCAGATTTCAGATGCCCGTGAGTGAAAGACAAAGTCTTCTAATTCCATCAGTTGGTAATTGAGTGCTGAAAGATGTCTGAGAAGGAAAATGATGCAATCGAACAGTATGCAGTGCTTGAGGAAGACGAAGGGGTGGCACAGAGAAAGACAAGACTTGGCCAAGGCTGCCACAGTAATAAATGTGGGAAACTACCACACTTGCAGCATGACCAGGAAGGAAAGAGTGAAAGTAACACCAAGGAGAATCACTTGCACTTGTAAACCGATGAGATATGGACATATCAAAAATGCAATGTATTTATGTCTGTTACAGTCTTTTTTACTCTGTCTACCATATTCTCTCAGTTTCCTCTTTCAAATTTCAAATGTCCCAGGCCTCATAAAATAGTATGTGAATAATTCACTTGTGAGTGTGTAAAATCCATACTGGGTCTGACCAACTGTCTGAGAAAATGTTCTCTTTTTAATGCCTCCTGGTAGTTGCCCTCCACAGCGTCAAAAATTGAGGGGGGTAGATGCTTTTAATAGCCCCAAAATGTTTTAATACAATATTAAACACTTCATAAATGTATTTTAAAAACTCAATAAATTTTATTTTCTACAACTGATCAAAGATACCATAAATTAAATAATAAGTTTCCCAAACCTATAAATAGATCAAATTTCAAAACACTGTAAATCAAAGTTTTTGGAACACGGAATGCATTTTTCTTTTAAAGAACCATTATAAATGGTTTTGAAGTTCCTGAGCTAGCTCACAAAAAACCACATAGTGATAAGCATGATAGTATTTTTTGTTTGTTTTCCGTTGCAAGTGTACCCCATTTCAATTATGTTATAAAATTTAAAAAAAAATTATCAATGGTGTGGTTCAAAAAGGGAATATGGAGGCAATGGAAAAACATCCATTTCTGACTCATTTATCCAACAAATAATAACTGAACATCTAACCATCTAGTGGTCTTGTCTACACGTAGGGCTACAGAGACAAATGAATCAGAGCTGCTGACATCAAAGAGCTTGCCATGTAGTGGAAGCCATTCAGGACAGAAAGGGAAAACGGGATAAAAGAGGACACTGAGGAAACCTATGGGTGTATCTCCACGGCCTCTGGTTATAAGGAGAGTAAAAGAAGTTGTTTCAAAGAGAAAACAGTTGTTTCTTAAAGTGCAGGTCTCAAAACACCTGACTCTGGCCATGGGGTTCTTTTCCAAGCAAACTGTGAAAATGGTCACCCTGAGCTCAGTCACTATTACCTTTCATACGTCTCCTCAAAGTCCGGCGAAAACAAACAAACAAAAAAGAGCCAACGCTCCAGAGAAGAGAATCATGGGAATGGAAAGAGACAGGTAGCAAACATAACTCACTACTCAAATATAGAAACTTCTGATTTCATGGCATCTCCCTCAAGAGCTTGAGTCCTTTAGAACTCCTGTAGCTCCAACACCTAAATCTCACCTTGGAAACATGAACTTCAGGGTTCTTCAGCTTCTCTTTCCCCCAGTAAAGAGTAGGAAACTTGAAGCTCCCTTGCCTCTTGGAGTACTTGAGGGTCTGCTTCTTAATTGTTTGTAAGGGATGGGTAGAGCTTATCTGTGAACAATTTTGAATATAGTGGAGACATGTATAAAATATAAAAAGTTTGGGTATCAATTCTTGATTTTTCCAGGATGCAACTCGTAGTTCTCAAAAAATTTCATTATAAAGGGAATGACTTTAAAAATGTGAAACAGTAATTTGCCCAAAGTTACACAGATAGTAAGTGGCAGAGGTGGTGTGTCAACCCTTTGGTCTGGATCTGAAACCCTACACTATTTATCACAGGGCTAAACAGTGGGTACTGTTCCTGTCTGTGTACAGTCACCTTTAATGATAGGAAACTATTTTGCCCATTTGCTACACACTTCTTTGTAAACTCTTCCTCCGATTAATCATTATCTACTTAGGCTCTCATTATCAAGGGAAACTTGTTACTTGTTAACATCACCAGTAAACCCTGAGATTTCATGACACGCTTCCTTCTTTCACACCTTTTTTGAAAATTTCAAATTAGACTCTTCCCAGAACTAAGTCTTAGGAAAACCCCCACTACTACTATGTCTTCATCAGGAAAAATGACATGTATTCTTTGTTCCTATTTCCAGTACTCAAGCCAGATCATTCACATTAACTGCCATGGAAGGAAAACCTTGTGGGTTCTTATGGAGACTTCTGTCGCTGATAGGAAGGCATTTGTCTTCATTTTCCTCTTAGGTGGTAATGAAAATAAAATTTTATAATGTATCTGGCTATAAGTCTGGGTTAATTACTTCGGTTTAAGAAACTGGTTTCAGTTGTAATCTTATTATATTCAGAATGTTACAAGACAATTAAAAAATAGGATTATCCAAAGACCAGCAGACACGGTGGCTCACCAAGATATTGAACAGGCAGATGTCGGGCAGGACCATCAAGGTTGCGGATGTGAAGCATTTCAAAATGATACTCTGTTCCACATGTTTAAGCAAGAATGTGTTGCTCAATAAAGGAGGAAATTAGGTAAGTAAATAAGTCATTTGGTCATAAGGTTGAGTCACTCAGGATTTATGTCATAGATTTGTTTTCTTCTTGAGGACATAATTGCTAGTTCAGTCAACGCTTCCACACGCCACTGGTATAGCAATGATAGCAGATTTATGAAACACAAAGAGCCAACAATTTGTAGAGATTCAGCACAAGTTCTTTAAGACAAAGGTCTATGCAAAAAAAAAAAAAAAAAGACAAAGTAACTTCAGGTACAAGACTTTAAGATTAAAATCTTATAAGGTTAATAAAATTGCTGCTTAAAAATATTATTATTTTTTCTGGGGATCAAGAGGAAGGATGTAGAAAAAAAACTGGTATTGAGTTCTTCTTTAGCTATGATTTCCGTCAATTTTAATTTTATTCCATCTTAAAATGAGGAGATGAGTAGTGAAGTAGCATGTGAAGGCTTTCATTAAAATATGCAATAAAAACAATCAGAGCTTTATTAAAACGAATGAACACAGGGCAGACACAATGAATCCTTTCAGGTGCTGGCTCAGATGGCAAATTAAAGACTATAAAATTAATATAGTGAGGTCTAACTAAAAATAGTTTTAAACTGTCTCCCTGATAGTTTCAGTATTTCAAACAAATAATTTTTTAACTTACTCTATTATTGACCACACTCGACACTGGCTCAAAAGACTATAAGGGCTGCTGGATCAATTGACAGCCTTCACCTGTGGACTATAACATTTTGGTATTAAAAAGAGTATGTCCAAGGCCATTCATAAATGCCCCAATTCTGAACTGTCTTCAAAGCATATGTAATGGATGTCATGACTCTATGCCAGGGGTCCTCAAACTTTTTACACAGGGGGCCAGTTCACTGTCCCTCAGACCGTTAGAGAGTGCACACTGTGGGCCCGGGACAAGTCGGCTGCTAAGCAGGACAGGCAGCGCGGCGAAAACTATTTGGTGGGCTGGATAAATGTCCTAGGTGGGCGGCATGTGGCCCTCGGGCCATAGTTTGAGGACACCTGCTCTAGGCCAATCATGATAATTCCAACCCCCAAGCCAGGATTCAGTCAAGGACGAGTAGGATGCATCAATGAGAGCAGATAAGACATGAGGGGAACTTAGCTCCTGCTTCTAGAAAAGGAAATCCTTTCCCTACAGAAGGAAGCATGTTGCTGCCAACTGCCATTTTTGCATCACAAGTGGACTCAGCATTAGGGTGATACCCATACTGTAGGCAGCAGCAGTAGTAGAATTAAAAAAAAAACAAAAACAACCCTAGATCCGTTATAAAATTGCAGAGCCATTGAATTCACTAACCCTAAAGTCTTCCCTCCTCTGGTCTTCTTATTATGAGAGATAACATTTCTTTATTGCTACAGCTAGTTGGAGTAAAGTTTTCTTTGATTTATGGTTAGAGATACAATATCATAATACAGTATACAATTTTTATCAAATATATATGCAGTAAGTAGATATATTGGTGGTAATGAAAATAAAAAATTGTATAATGTACCTGTCTACAAGTCCAGGTTAATAACTTCAGTTTAAAAAACCAATTTTAGTTATAATCTTATTATATTCAGAATATTGTGAGAAAATTTTAAAAAAATACAATCATCCTAGGGTAAGCAGAACCTGGTAGCCTGTGAGGGTTATGAGGTTGAGCACTGGCTAACTTCCTCTACCCGTGACCCACTTGTACACACCAGGACCCTGCACACGATCCATACCTGAGCCTTAGTTGTAAATTGCCACATGCCACAACACACGTTCAGTATGACTTGTAATAACCAACGTTACTTGTTAAATCTTCCTATGTAAAGGCACTTTATGACATGTTTGGATTTGTGACCTTAAAGATGAGAGTCATTTTATATTTATTTTCCACCCCCACAGCACTTCGCTCAGACACCAGGCTCAGCAAAAATTGCCTTATTAGCTTATATTAATTTTCTTTTCTCCAGTTCTTCGTGGCAGAAAATAAACAAAAGAGTTATCTAACCCTTTATGGAAGACTTTAATTTGGCTTTGTATTTTAATACATTTCTAAATATAGATAGGACTTCATAATTCTTGACTTTCTCTATCTTGTTGCAGTGAGCCAATAGTCTTTCTTTTTCTTAATACCAGTCTCCTGCCTCCATACACTTAATTTTATCCTTCTAACATGGACAGCATATTTGTTGTTTCAATTAGTGTTTCTCATATTGAGCCTCTTTTTCCTCCTCTTCTCCTTTCTCTCTACCTAGAAACATGGTTAGCATTTCCCCTGCTAATAAAATTATTCTTTGACACCATCTCAGATGCTATCCACTTTTTTTTTTTTTTAAATTCAAACCTATGAAAATGCTGAAAGCCCTTGAAGGAAAGCTCTCCTCTCACAAATTCTCCATCAAATGTAATCAATACCTTAATTGAAATATCTAATGACAACATTCCTGGCTTTGTCTGACTTCACCGCCAGACGTTACGGACTCAGCACCAAGGCCTTGTCCTCCTCTTCAGACCTGGCTTTTCTCCAATCTCTCTGCCTGCCTTGCTGGCTCTTCTTTCCTCGACTGTCACTCCTTTTCATTATTTTTGCTCATCTTAATCCGTGCCCTCCCCTGCCAGCTCTCACCCTACATTATAATAACTATGGCAACCTGCTAATCTGTGGCTCCTACAATGACCATTCCCCCGAGACACTGGACAGCTCCACTCAGATAATCCAGGGCGTTTTACACACAGCTGTCCAGAAGAAAATACTTCATCTCTATCTTCTGAAATCTTCTTTTCCTCCTGTAATTTCTGTCTTGGCCAAAAAAAAAAAAAAAACAAAATCGCTCACCAAAACTAGACACACCTTGACTCTTGGGTTGTATTTTTACTTATTTATTTTATTTTATTTTTTTTCTTTCTCACCTCCAATGTCAAATTGCTCACTCCATCTAGAAATAAGTCGCTTTATGAAAAAGAGACCTGCACTCGAATGTTTATAGCAGCACAGTTCACAATTGCAAAGGTGTGGAAACAACCCATGTAAGTGCCCATCAATTCATGAGTGGATTAATAAAATGTGGTATATGTACACCATGGAGTACTACTCAGCTTTAAGAAACAATGGTGATATAGCACCTCTCGTATTTTCCTGGATAGAGCTGGAACCCATTCTACTAAGTGAAGTATCTCAAGAATGGAAAAACAAGCACCACATGCACTCACCAGCAAATTAGTATTAATGGATCAACACCTCAGTGGACATATAGGAGTAACATTTATTGGGTCTTGGGCAGGTGGGAGGGGGAAGGAGGGGATGGGTATATACAAACACAATGAGTGGGATGTGCAATGTTTAGGGGATGGTCATCCTTGAGGCTCTTACTCGAGGGGGGAGGGAGGCATGGGCAATATAAGTAACCTTAACACTTGTACCCTCATAATATGCTAAAATAAAAAATAAAAAAAAAAAGATTCTCTGCCAACTACTTTTTCCTTAAAATCCTTTCATCTCTGCCTTAATTCATCATCTCTCATTATTGAACAGAAGGATGGCCATAATATTTTTCTTCCTACCACAAACTTGGTTTTCCCCAATAAAGAGATATTAATATGCTGCTTTGCTTATTTTATGGCTTTCCAAAGTTACAGAATAAGATTCAACTTCTTGGCATGGGGTTAAGTATCTTAACATTTAACCCTTAGCTTCTTTTTCACAGTTTCATCTCCATATACTTAACTGATGTCTCATCTCACCAGCTCTCCCAGATTACCTCCCCAAATACGGTAGCACAGACCCATGTCTTTGTTTATCGAGTTGCTTCTGCCTAGCACTTCATTTCTCTCTTCTATTGGTATTTATGCTCAAGCTCCAACTTTAAAACATACAAACATTTAAGCTTCATTCTCAAACTGACACCAAATTCATCACTTCAGCCTTGAAGTCTCCATTGTACTTTGTTCAGACATCTATTATCATATTGTGCCATTGCTAATTGTGACTAAATTCCTTGCTAGATTGTGAAGTTGAGAACAATTTTTATTCATTTTTATAACGTTAGTACTCGGCATACTGTAAAAACTCCAAAAACATAATTATTAAAAGAATGAGCTCTAATTGCCTTCTAACACAATATCCCATTCTTACAAATGGTTCTCAAAAGTTTAGACTCTCGATCATTCTAATCAGTCTGAAAAGTGTGGCTTCCCTGGCCCCTGTATTCAGACAAGACTTGTAGTCCTCAAGGCCTCCTACTGAGTATCATGTTACTTATGGCAACTGCCTGCAACATACACAACTCACTTTCAGTTTATGTCTAAAATCTCAGCATGGATTTCCATCGGCAATGAACAAAAAGGAGTATTGGAGAAAGGAGAGGCAGGGTGTGCTAATCTCCCGGATTTTCCCTGAAGCTCTCCGTGGTTTTCATTAGTCCACTACTTATTTCCAGAGCTCCTTTCTGTGACTCAAGTATAGGTGCATACTTCATAGAAAGTAGCCTTCCTTGTAGGAATGACATGCTTACATCCCCGGAAAACACCAGAACATGGAAGGGAAAAAAATAAACGCGAATAGCTTTTGACTCATTGCTAATACAGCAATTTGGTGTCATAGTTTTTAAAAACAGAATGCTTGGATAGGATGTGTTCAAATTCCTTTTATTTAGTGCAGGCTGATCATCTATATCTTTAAAGACAGGTTAATTCTGGAGATCAACAGTCCTTCAGCTCCCTCAAAACAAATACTACCTTTTGAGCTTTCCACTGTAACCAGAGCACAGATATCCCATATGCTCTTGAAAGACAATATTCTTTCTTCTTTCAGATTCGAGAAGTTAAAAAAAAAGTCCTTTTAAATAAAAAATAACATCTTTAAACAGATGAGATTCATCACCTTTCCACAACATAACCCATCTAAGATTGTGAATTATGGCCTTTCTGCTTGGGAGACATACTGGTATCTGTGCTGAGATTTTAGACATAAACTGAAAGTGCCATATTGAAAATTATTTCTGTCATGAAGACTTTTTGTGGCAAATATTTTTGCTGACTAGTAACAATAAGAAATACTAGAAAGAAACAGCTGGAAAGGAAGAGTTTGTTTCAATACAACCCAAATACTTCTCACTGGCAAACTTGAGTCTATAAAAGCAGCTGGCAGATAAAGTCCTGACATTGAGAAGGTCACATTAAGCTAATGGCTATATTACAGCAACCATCATGATTATTTGGTTTTCTAAGACATCTGTACATGAATGTTTATTGAATCACAATCCACAATTGCAAAGATGTGGAATCAACCAAAGTGTCCATCAACTCATGAATGGGTTAACAAAATGTGGTGTGTGTATACTATGGAATACTACGCCGCCACAAAGAAGGAAGAATTAAGGCCTTTTGCAACAATTTGGATGAAACTGGAGACCATTATCTTAAGTGACGTATCTAAAGAATGGAAAAACAAGCACCACATGTCCTTGCTATTAAATTGGAACTAACCGATGAGCATACATGTGCACACACATCAGCACACATGTGCACAGAGGGAAGTAAAATTCAGTGAAAATCAAGCAGGGGAGGTGGGGGGAAGAGGGAGTGGGCCAAAACCTACCTAACAGGAACAATGAACACCGTCTGGGTGATGAGTACACTTATAACCCTGACTCAAGTATGACAAAATTGATATATGTAACCAGAAATATTTGTACCCCTGTAATATTTTGAAATTAAAAAAAAATAGATTTGGGTTTCTTTATTCTGGGATTGCACTCACCAAGCAAACTTCCAATACCAGTGTCTTCTTTTCAGCCTATAAACACAGGTCGCACCTTTTTAGTTACTCTCTCCTTTGCTAGGATATCCTTTATTCTTTCTTATTCCCATAGTCTTCTCCTAATCTCCACACCCCTATCAACTACCATCCAACTTCTCTACCAACATTTCTGAAGGAACAAAGGATTCAGTGCCTTCACTTTCTTACTGTCCACCCATATCCCAAGCCACCGAAGCCAGGCTTCAAGAACAATGGCTGTAACAGCTCTTGCTATTATCACCAGTGGCTTTTACTTGCCAAATTCAAAGGTGATTTCTTCAGTGCCTGCATGACTGGATTTCTCCATATCACTTTGAAATATCAGTGACATACTTTTTCTGCAAACTTGTCTCTTCCCTCAGCTCACATGACAGCACACCCTTCCAGCTCTTTTCTTCTCAGAACATTATTTTTCTGTCTCTTTTCTGGAATTTCCACTTGTTTCCCATCCCTCAACATTTTAAAAGCCAGTTCTCTCGGTTTCACATCTCAGCTTACTCTTCTTCTCATTCTGGAGATCCTCTCTAAATTTGTTCACACACGTTCATAAGAGCTATCCTATCTCTTCCAGCTAACAACTCCTAAACCACCTCCAGCCAAACACCTCTGCCCAGAGCCTTGTGCTGGACTCCCTGGCAGAGATGTGCAGCCCAACTTCTCAAAGCCTAGCACTTCAACTTTGCATTCTCTAACTCTCCATAGGCTCCCTGACTATAGAATCTCACTCTATGGCTCCAACTTCCATCAAATCATTCACACTAGAAACCCTCATTTCTTCTTTTTCATTTCATTAATGACTGACTCCTGCCATTTTAACCTCCTATATGGATTGCTACTCTTTTCTCCCAACTTTTGTTCCAATAATTCCTACTGATTCATATTTTCCACATGGTATTTTTAAATCATACTTATCTTGGTGAAATAGTTACCTCTGCTTAGAAGTTCAACTTCCCCTACTTCACTCCTCACTACCACCTTCACTTGCTTCATTCCTACTACTCTGCTACTTTTAAGTCTTCTAAAAACACTTTTTCTGACTTCCCAGTCCACTCAAGAATTGGGTTAGGTACCCACCATCTATACCCCCGTAACCCCCTAATTCATCAATTGCTGCACTTAAATTGAAATGATCTGTTTGCATATCTTTCTTTACCAGATAGGCGTTCTGAATAAAGAGTCATGACAAAGAATGGCATAATCCAGTGTCAGGCTACCTTAGAGTCAAACCAACATCTGATGTAACTTTAAGAACAGCATTTTTCAATCAGAAGCAATGAGCATACAACATTTTAGGGTCTGGTAACTCAATGCTGATGCCATGATCCAAAACACAATTACATGTTACAAGAAAGTAGCCACAGAAAGCAGCTTCACGCTGACACACAGATATGACCTTCTAATGCCAAAGGCAAATTGCCAAGGTATGTGCATCGTTAGGGACCAGAGGAAGCCATGATGACCGACTGTTCTGTCTGAGCTAAGCCCCATGAGTCCAGCTGAGGAGTTGGTAGAGAGGTGTTATTTTTTTTTTTTCTCTCTCAGAATCAAAAACTGTATACTAAGTTCACCCAGAGAATTCAAGTTTCAGAGAACTTATGCATTTTAACTTATCTCATGAGAGGCTGATTAATTAACCAGAATGTTAGTGTGCTGCTCATTTTTCTTGAGAGAGTATCACTGCCAAACAGATTATAATACTCATGCTGGCTGTCCAGTGTTTTGTTTTCAGAGTATAAAAGTCTACCTGGGCAAACAAATTACTGAATAAAGAAATGAATTTACAAATTTATTAATTCAGTAAAACATTTTTAGGTACTTAATGGATATCATACACTGTGATAAATACTGGTGATATAACACTAGATCATGTATTCTATTTAACTCTTTATCACTGGTGTTTATCACAGTGTATGTATCCATTAAGTACCTAAAAATGTTTGCTGAATTAATAAATTAATAAATGCATTCAGATATTGGTTTGACTCTAAGGTAGCCTGACAACTGATTATGCCATTCTTTGTCATGACACCTTATTCAAAACAGAGTGAAATATATCCATTGGCTTTATACTGTCTTTGAACTGTAGCACTACCTAATGTAGGCAATATACCATATTGTACAATCAAAAATTTATTTCATGATTTAGGGAGATGAATTAACAAAACATCATTTTTCTATAGCTGTGAAATACATGAGACCTACATTTACTGTTTCAGGGTTTGGGGGAGAAAAAGTATAATATGCCAGACAGGACTATCAACCTGAAGTTACGTTCAAAAACACGTTGTTTTAATTCTGGTAATGTTCAAGCAAACCCTAACGTGTTAGAGTAGTGATAATGAATAGCTACCATTATAACATTAACAATGGCAATACTTCTGCCTGGTACAAGTGCTCTGCACTTTCCAAGTGGACAGGGAGCTAGGACATGCAAAGTAGGACACTGTTGCTATCACTACAGCTTCCCTAAGGTTTATTCTTGGAGAAACGTGATGTGTCACAGACCTACCATGACCTTCATACACTTGAGACTCAAGCCCAAGTATACCCGGCGTGAAATATTTATTCATACATACATTTCTAATTTCCATTTTGTCTGCATACTACCTTGGTATGGTCTAGGGGTAGGAGTGTGTAATTTAAATGTGTAACCCCTCCCTCTTTTAATTCCCATCACCCAGCCCATTTGGATTGTGTTTCTTGATACCTCCTTTCTCCTATGGGTTATTCATGGATGTTGCTCTTATGTTCCTTGCAACGGACCACATGCTCAGATCTGGAACTTGCTCATGAATACAAGATTCTGATTGTGCCCCTGTGTGTCCCTTCCCCTGCAGCTGAGATGAAGGAAAATGAGTCAGGGGAAGTTGGAAGGTGCTTCTTGAAACTTATGTATAATCTTCACCATCACCTGTTAGATCTCCTTGACCCCTGAAGCACAATCAGAAAGTGAAATTAGAAAGAAATGAACACGTTCCCCAGCAATTCCACTCTTACTGTTTATGTTGGAAAATAATCCATGGTGGAGCCGAGGTATGCATCTTTAGCAAGGCATGGTAAGGGTGCCTGTATTTGTTTGTTTCATTCGTGGCATAATGGGGCATTTAGAAAACCATTCTAGGTTTGTCCATTACTCAAGTCAGAGGCCTTAACATCCATGTAATGTGTTGCCACTGAAAAAACAGCTAAGACTTTTTACTAAACAGATGATCAGTTGCAGTGTAAGTACCCCATTATAGCTGCCAATGCAGGCATAAGACTGAAACGAGGTAATACATATAAACAAATTTTTAAGACTTTCTAATCTCTAGACTTCAAAGCCTTTGGCATACTTGCTGCTTCTTATTTCAGCACAACCCACAGACCTATTGTCACACAAACTTCTACTTCTGATAAGTATCATGTCATTGCTTTCAGGTGAGGGTTAGGAAGAAAGCAACCTGGGCAACACAGCTCAGATTAACCCTAACAGGTCAAATTATTTACCATGGATAGTATGAGTTACAGCAGCCATGACAAAAACATTTTTCTGGTCTTAATACCACTTTTTATCAATTTCAAATTGGCTCTGAAAATCAATTCACCCACTAACTGTCCCAGAAATAGCTACATTATGAAAAGAACACACTTGATAACCCAGGGAATTAAAAGCTTAAGAAATCGCAGGCATTAAAAGAAAGTGAAACAGGAAAACTTCTAGTGGTGGGAAAGGCTGGGGGAGGGGTCCTCAAACTTTTTAAACAGGGGGCCAGTTCCCTGTCCCTCAGACTGTTGGAGGCCGTTGGAGAGTGGGGCACACATTCCACACATGCGCACTGTGGGCCCAGGGCGAGTCGGCTGCTAAGCAGGACAGGCAGCAGCGGCAAAAACACCTTCCTGGCCTGATAAATGTCCTAGGCGGGCCGCATGTGGCCCTCGGGCAGTAGTTTGAGGATGCCTGGACTGGGGTATGACATGGACAAGTCGGCCTGGCCTGTGGCCTTGAGGATGGACAAGTGTGGCCTTGAGGTCAATTTCTGAGAGCAGCTTCTGGCATTTCAAACTTCTTTCTGTCTTCTACACACGGGCCCCTAAATCTTCTAAAAGTTCCATTCTTTTTTTGTCCCCAAATGTCAGGGAGAAGAAGCTGACAAGGCAGCATGGGGCAAGAAAGACGGCGTGAGCAAAGCCGTACATAGCACGCACAGGTCTGTTGTACGTTAGGTACTTTTTAGGCCTGGGACCAATTCGCAGAACCTGTGTTTTTGTTTAATAGGCCACCGCTGTCATGTTAGACCCTTCAGGTGACACCGTGTCTCCAAGGCTGTCAGGATCCACAAAAGACCTCCTGGAGAGAATACTTTTTTTTTTTTTGAATGATTATATTATAGTCCTAATTGAAGCTGAGTAGTCCATGGCCTCTACAGCTGACAGTGAAACATGCCATTCTCTGAGCATGTGTCCCTTATCAGAGCCACTTAAGGTAACAACATCTTACAAAAGGCCCTCTGGGTCTCTGAAGGTACAGAGCCCTTATTACTCCTACGGATAGGGAAAGCTTTAGACCACTTCTGGGAATGCAAATGAACGAAACCCCATGTGACAGCTGTAATAAAAGGCTCCTGTCTTTTTGCAAAGCATTCAAATGCCATCTGGCAATTTCGTTGACGTCAGCAGGCACAGAAAAACAACTGCCCCCACCGCCTTCTTCATGGTTCCCTTCCACCCCCAGCTTTGCTCTCCCCTCCTCCCTGGCAAAAAGCTCCAACTTTTAGTTACGGAAAAGGACAGGAGCAAAGTAGCCTGTTAAAAAGATTTTCTCTATTTCTTGTCTGCTTCGTTTTAAAGAACAGCTTTAGCATCAGGACTGACGTGGTATTTGGCCCCAGCTCTCCAAATTTCAGTTGGAGCTTGTGTAGATCATTACATTAAAAAAGAAATGTTAAAGCCCTTTCTATTTGTGTGTCAGGACTTGGAGTATGTTTATTCTGAGAGTAGAGGTGTTAAAGGAAACTATTAGTCTAACTTCTGATTGACAGTCTCTCTTTGATCATTGTAAGTAAACACCTGGTGTTATGATGAGAACAGGTCTGCAGCCATGCCCTGAATCCACCAGCTTAAGAATTTACACACCATACGTACATTTTTTTTTAACAGTTTGCTAGAAGCTTAAATGGATAGTCTTTTTTTAAATGTTGAAATCACATGATATAGTTATCAGGCTATTTTACCTTGGATATATTTCGTGAGTATATCATTAAACTAAAATATTTTTCTAAATGATTGAACAAAAAGCAAACAGGTCAATTGAATGTTTATACTCCATGTCAAAGAAACAGAATTCTAGAAGAAACACCAAACAAATCCTTTCCAGAAGTCCTAGTTATATAAAAAACCAAACCAAACCAAAACAAAAAACCTCCACTCTAATATTTGTACATAGTACAATATAGAAGGGCTTAGTAATTTTAAGTTATTAATGATGACTATGGGTTTTTTCTTTACAAGGGAGAAGTTGAATGTTCACAATACCTAGCCTGTTCCTGGAAATGGGCAAACATCATTAACAGCAAAGAGTAAAAACGGCCTCATTAAAAGCCAACCAAATGGAGTGCTCCTAAAGATAAAAGAATACACACGTGAATGAGATCCTACAATTTTATCCCTATCCCTGACCATTATTATTCCTTGAGTCAGACCATTATTACATGGAAAAGATTTCTGCAAAGCAATATTACAGATCAAATTAAAGCTAAGCCTAAGTATCAGTCACTCTTGCAATTGCTTAGATACCTTGCTGCAGACCTAATGCTTTGTCTTTCCTAAGTTGTGCTTTTTCCTTTTTCAAAACAGATCTTAAACATTCTAATACTGAAGACAGCTTTTAACATCATTATTTTCCAATTCTAATGGCTCATGAAAATCCATTCCTCACTTAAGTTAGGTGAGTAGATTTTTAAAGTAGGCATAGATATGACTATGTCACTTCTGGGCTAAATTTTTTTTTTTCAATAGCTCCCTTTTATCTAACGAACTTTTAATCCTACACCAATTGGTTCGAGGAATACGACACAGTCCCAGTGGTAGAAATAGCTAAAGCAGTAAGGGACATGTGACCGGCTGGGATTAGGTGCTGTATAATTTGAAGGTTTGCTCTAACTGACTTTGAAGGGGAGGATGGCAGCACATCTAAACTGAGACCCGCCAGGATGGAGCTCTTCTTTCACCATCATTTCCACCTCAACTTTGGCCATTCTTTCTTTCTATGAAATCCTTGTGGTTTATTCTTGTCTCTGCGCTTCTGGACCATGCTGCTTCCTTTATGTAGAAGACACATCCCCTTGTCCACTTCTTCTTGCCCCTTCTTTAAGGTTTCATCCAGCTATTGCTCTCCCCCAGGAGGCCTTCGCAGACCCAGCCCTGCTTTGCAAATGCGCGGTCCACATACGCTCATTTTAATTTCTACATTTGATTGCACATCTCTATTTTCATAGGAAATTGTGAACTTCATTAATGTAGGGATAGTATTATTCACCTTCGCATCCTCAGTGCCTAGCATGGCATTAAGTATTCAATATATGTCTGAGGAAGGAAGGAAGGAAGGAAAGAAGGAAGGAAGGAAGGAAGGGAGGGAGGAAGGGGGAGGGGAGGGGAGGGAGAGGGGAGGGGAGGGGAGGGAAGGGAGGAAAGAAAGAAAGGCAAGGCAAGCACACCAAAGCAATAGAAAGGAAAAAGCATCTACCAAAGTCAAAACTAATATCATGACTAGAGAAATAAAAAAAGAAAAAAAATAGAATAGATAACTTATTATGACTGAGCTAAAATAGCTAGGATTTACTGAGCATATGCTATACAACCACTAGCATGCTAGACACTGTCACACATTATCCCCTTTAATAATCAGTAAAAAGCTGATAAGTGGGAATTGTGTATAACTATTTATATAGGAAGAATCAAATTCACAGTTTTTGTTACTTACTAAATATTGCTCAGCTGCCAAATGCTGGAGACAGAATGGAATGCAGGTCTGTTGACACTCTAGCATTACAGGATAATCAATAACTTATGTTGTTTTGGTTAAAGCAGGATGGGAGAATGAGAAGTCAAGGAAATGAATAACCTATTGTTGAAGTTGGGGTGAATCTTGAAAATTCCAAGAATAAATACTTAAGGTATAAGACAAAAATCCAACAAGGTACATTTGGAAAATACCAACTCTAGGCTAAGCCTTAAACCATTCCAGGACTTCATCTGGAGTTCTAACAGCTCCTTAGAACAAAAGGTCATTAGTAGCTGCTAATTCAGAGGCAACATATAAACTAAACAAGCTTTTCAAAAACACCTGTCACTTGGTTTCTATTGTTTTTTATAAGCTGTGTGTGTTGGTTTAGGGATGGAAAATAAGAAATCCAGGAGGTTCTGACATAACCATACAGAGGGAAATGTCCATTTAGTAACTGGAGAAAGAATGAGATCAAGTTACTACTAGTAGATTTGTAATTTTAAGCTTTTAATAATGAGCAAAAAGGTCTAACATATTTTCTAGAGAGTATTAAATAAAACAAAGAAGTAAAAAATGTTCTCGGTGCCTTACCTAATAACTACCTTTAAGTGAAAACTATTTTTCTTATAATAAGATAACAGAAAAGTTAAGAGAAGAAACTCTGAAACTGCCCAGAAAACTGTTAACCTGGTTTTAGGGGAAGGAAATCAAGGACATAAAAATGAAAAACACCAGAAAGAAATGACACTCAGAATTTTTATTACACACTTGAGATAGATCCATTTTATAGAACAGGACTTATCTTGTCTAAAGAACTAGTCTGAGTTTGAGTCAACGTAAATATCTCATATTTATAGTCATGATTCTCTGAGTTGTTCCTGAGGATTGTAAGGAAAGGATAATAGAACTTATTCAACAATCTTGGATTCAATCTAAAAAAACCAGAATATTTTAATCTAGAGTCTGGAATTCTGCATTAAATTAGGAATAGGTTGCTACCAAGGAAAAATCAATGTGTATAAATCCTGTTAAGGTAAAGAGGAGGTTCTGATATTTGGGGAATGATGCTACTAAACCTTATGTAGATGGAAACTTTCTAGAAAGATGAGATTTATGGAGGAACTTGTTTTCTTTATCCTATTTGCCAATGAAGTTGTGCCCAATTTTATAATTATGGTATTCCATAATTTCTCTACAGATTTTACATTTAGAAATGTGTATCTATATTACATGATCAAAGGCAAAGGACGAAAAAAATTGCAAGCTCTGTTACATTGCTGTGTTTGCAATGTCTAAGGTGTATTCAATTGGTTTAGCAACCAATTCTACCATGGGAGAAAAAGACAACTGGTAAGGTGGTAGTAGACATTTGGCTCTAAGCTATGAAGCATGTTCTGCTTAGTTCCTGGTAACTTTCTTTTACCATGAGCTGTGTCAATGTTATATAGTTGCTTGTTGCTTGATGATCCTTTAACCAAACAAAACAAACACAAAAACTGGAATTTTACCTCAAAGCCACAAGAGTCTGAACATTTCGGGCAATAACCATTGCATTTGGCATTAAACTTTTACCTGTTACTATAATTAAACTTAATGTATTTGTCGTGGTGAGAAACCATGTCTAGTTTGCCTTTATTCTGCTGGTGATTACATCCCATGTTCTGAGTGCTTTTCATATTGTTAAAAAGGAAATTTAGAAAGAAATATCTTCTGCTATTTTTTTTTTCAAACCCAAATCAGTTCATTGTAAGGAAGGTTGTTTGACAATTTCAGTAATAAACAAACCTAGAGGCTGTAATTTTCTTGAGAGTGAAACCCTCCATTAGCTCCTGAAAGCAAGAGGAAGGCACGTCATTCTTCCTTGCATTTATTATTCACATTTCACCACTATCTTTTATGTGCTACAGTAGTTTGGAAAAAGCCAGAGCCAGAGTCAAGAGGTTAATTTTTACCATTAGCTGTCACTTTTAGGAAATGCTTGCATATTTGAATGTCTGTCAGGAAAGCAGCGTGTGAGTGTGCAGAGGGACTGAGGGAGTTATTACTTTAACACTCAGCTGTGCATTGATTCCTCTGACTTAGCACACACTGTTTCCCTGGGTGTCACAAGAAATACATAGCAAAATATAATTTGCAGTAATTTGCCTTGTCCCATGATCAATAGAAACAACACAGAAAAGAATCAGAAGGCCCTTGCCTGTCAAAATGCACACTAGTTCATTGATTGCTGTGCTAACAGTCCCAATTTGACTAAATGCTTTTGGACCTTAGAATATTTTTAATATTACCAGTGCGGTTACAGAGTTGAATTTTGAAATGACCCTTTCTTCTCTCCCACCCCAATCACCATTTATTCAACCTTTCAAGCCACTGGCTTCTATGAAATTATCCCTTGAAGACTTAAGCCTATACTGATGTTTCTCCTCTCTGACTTCCACTCACTGTAGACCATTAAAATGTTATACTCTGTCTTCCAGTCTTTTATGTGTACCTCATTTTTTTTAATCCATGCCATAAATTTTGAGGAAAGGAGCCATATCTTTTGAACCCTACTGAATTACCCAGCAAGCCTTTGTTCCTTCCTCACAATCGCCCACCCCGAAGTCATGTGATCATTAAAATTGGCCCAGAAGCCCCCAAGAGGCAGCTTATTACTACAAATATCACATGGGTCAGGTGGATTTAATTTGATTAAACAGATCACTTCTCTAATGCTAACTATACCGTTTTAATTCGTTATATTTTTTATATTCATTAAATCTTGATCTAATGTGCATGATCTCTTTTCTACATCCCCAGTACTAGGTTGTTTCCTAAAGCGTTTGTAATTTCCTTTATGAGTGAAACAACTCTAGACCACCCTTTCGGGGTTGGTGCTTTTCTTCCTGTCAAAGAGGCCTTGGCTCAGTCCATTTCTACGTGGCTCTTCAGTTATTTTCCCTGCATTACAGATTGAGTCTAAGAACCTTATTTTGATTTTTAACACACATTACCTAAGGTGCAACCCTGAATCACTGTATACACTGCTTATTGCAAAATAAAAAGACATTCAGAATTGGCACCCAGAAGGGGGATGTTGCTGGGATAAAAAAGTCCCTAACATATAAGGCAATGGTGTAGGGGCCTGAGGGCAGGTGGCAGGGAACCTGTCATTAGCGGCTGGAAAGAGGTGGTCCACCTGATGCAGAGATGGAGGATGCAGTAACATTGTTATCTGTAGCATCTTGCAAGGCTGATGATTAAACTCTGAACTTGTAGCACCACCAGAGAGATCGCAAAACAGGATGTGAGTATCACGTGTCGGTTACTGTAAGCTGTATTGGACAAGGTATGATGTGAAACAAAAAGCTCAGAAAAGACTAGATTTGTTTGCAAGGAAGAAGAAAACAGAATAAAAAGGGCCAAGAATAGGAAAGAGGCAACTGCTTCCTATTCTTAAATGGCAGTGGAATGACTGAGAAGCACACTGAGCTAAAAATGCCTATTTCAACTCAGCCTTGGTAGGGGTTAATTAAGAACATGGTCATCACACCCAACATCAAACCTAAGACTGGATTAACATGTCTCAAGGCAAAATCAAATTAAGGTTATAGCTCTCAATATATACTTCCAGTTGGATAAAATAACTCAGGGAAGATAGACTAAAAATCATTTTCTTGGGGAAAATTTGCCAGGTTCTTCTAACCAAGCTAAAGAGTCTCAGATGATCAGCATCTAACTAAGGAGTGAGAAGCATGAGACCTAAGAAGAAATACAGCAAATCTAAAAGTATGTCCAGAAAAAAACTGCACATATAGTTATTAGGACACAAAGCTGTATGGAATCAATTTGAAAAGCAGTTATGTTTTTGAGAGAGTTATACTATCAAAAGAACACTGTGCAATGCTTAACACCAGTCTTCGACTCCTCAAGATCTACAGGTAGAAAGTGATGAAATGAAGATGCTTATTCCCACAGAAGGGCATGCTTCCCAGTGCTCACTTTGCACGTGGCCATGGTGCTAATCAGGCCAGGTAGAACCTCTGAAGGTAGAGCCAGGGGCCCAGAGAACGACGAACCAGGGTTTTCTCCCAGGAAGCAGAATGAGGGTCTAATAAAATATCTCCCCAGGATAAGAGACTTTAAAATAGCTTTCCAGTAAGATTTTGGAATTGCTTCGGGTTAGTGATTCTATGTGATTTCCTTTCTTCCTTTTCCCAATGGTAGCACTGACTGTGATGACCCTATTTTCCACCTGTCCATTTGTGTGTGTGCACACAAGTGTATTAGTTGGGGGAGGGTGGGGAGGCTGCTAACCTACCTTCCCTTTTCATTTAGTGGCCTCTGGATAAACAGGAGCCACATCTAAATCTGATATATAAAAGACTACACATCCCTCCACGTTATGTGGTGAACTGTGTCCCCTCTCTCCAAATTCATATATTGAAGTCCTAACACCCAGCACCTCAGAATGGGACCTTAAATTCGGAGACAGGGTGTCTGTAGTGGTGATCAAGTTAAAATGAGGTCATTAGGGTGGCCCTCATCCAACGTGACTGGTGTCTTATAAAAAGGGGAAATCTGGAGAGACATGCACGTACAAAGAATGCCACGTGAAGATGAAGGCAGGGTTTGAGGTGATGTTTCTATAAGCCAAGGAGTACCAAAGATCACCAGCAACCCACCAGAAGGAGGGCAAGAGGCAATGCCACAGGTTTTCTCTCATTGCCTTCAGAATGAACCCTGCCGGCACTTTGACCTTGGACTTCTAGCGTCCAGAACTGTAGGGTATATTTCTGCTGTTTAAGCCTTCCAGTTTATTGTTCTTTGTTACATACAGCAACCGTAGCAAACTAACAGACTCCCAAATGAGGAAACTACTGTGCATCATGCGGACATTTACTGGATGGAACTTTTTGTTGTCTCTCGAGGAGGAGATGAGTACATTTTTCCTACACTGGGGAGTACAAGCCAAAGAGTGATGACAAGACAGAGTGGAGTGGTCATTAGTGCTCTTTGCCAAGTATTTCCGAGTTCCCTTCCTTTTGAGCACATGGAAGGATTGCAATTGCCGGAGTCCTCTATGGTTTGATGATGCCATCCCACAAGTTATGGCCAGTAAGTCACGAGGAGAAGTGACGCGGGCTACTTCTGGGATTGGCACTTAACTGCCAAAGTTAGACCCGGCAGAGTTCTCCTTCCCTCTGGGACTGTGAGCAAATAATGCCTTAGGTGGTGGCTTCTGCATCAACTCTGTCTTGGGGTGAGGACTATACAGAAAAAGCTGAAGCATGATGCACCATACACGATAAAGAAATAAACCTCGCAGTTTGGAGGGTTGAGGTCTGTAAATACTGCAGTACCACCTTGTCTGTCCTGACTAATATAGTCCTTGAATTAAAAATAAAGAATCCGGCTGGGCGCGGTGGCTCACGCCTATAATCCTAGCTCTCTGGGAGGCCGAGGGGGGCTCAAGGTTAGGAGTTCGAAACCAGCCTGAGCAAGAGCGAGACCCCGTCTCTACTATAAATAGAAAGAAATTAATTGGCCAACTAATATATATATAGAAAAAATTAGCCGGGCATGGTGGCACATGCCTGTAGTCCCAGCTATGCGGGAGGCTGAGGCAGGAGGATTGCTTGAGCCCAAGAGTTTGAGGTTGCTGTGAGCTAGGCTGACACCACGGCACTCACTCTAGCCTGGGCAACAGAGTGAGACTGTCTCAAAAAAATAAATAAATAAAAAATAAAAAATAAAGAATCATAAGGAATAGGGCTTCTTTATGGAGGCTTCCTTGGGGAGTGTATTAGACTAACTCCTGCCTTGTTCTCCCATGGAATGGTGTGAACCTCCCAGAGATGAAGTGAAACCTAATGTAGAAGTAATCTCTAAGATTTTTCTTCTAACTCCATTAACCTTAAGCTATCCAGTTTCTCCCTCAAACAAGTAATGAGATGAGTGAAATTCCAAAGGACAGCACCTCTCCCACTCAGGTAAATCTTTCAAACCTAAACTTGTTACTAGTTTGTTTATAAACTCACATCTCTACTTTCTTCCCATCTTTTGAAAACGACTGCTTCCACTGTCTTTATGTTTTTCACCAGCTTTCACTTAATTATAAAAGGAAACAAAAAGGAAAACCTTTCTGTGATTCCTTGTTTGGGGGAGGGGAGCTCAGGGGTAGTTCGGGTAGTCTTTGCTCCAGTTCCTACTTGATACCATGGGAAGATTTAGGATGGCAAGGTGCCATCTCTTCACTCTCCTCACTGTGTTTGAATGGCCCCATCTGGGTTAGTTAAAAAAAAAACAAAACATATAGATTGCCAAATCTAGTCTGGCCCTTTCTCATAAATTTCACAATCGTATGTGCAATTGCCTCTTAGAGGGTGATAACGACTAAATGAAACTATCTCTATAAGCTCAAAATTGAATCCATATTGTCCCCCCCAAATTTGCAACTCTTCCTGCATTTCCTGTCTCTCAGTGAATGGTTATACCATATACTGAGTTGCCTCAATTAGAAAAAAGCATATCTTTTATCTGTTTTATCTGTTTTTTTAAAAATATATATATGTATATATATCTCCATAAATATTTATCAAACAGATAACCATGTGTCAAATATTTTGCAAGGCACTGGGAACACAACTGTGAACAAAGCATATATGGGTTCAGCCATCTATAGAGATATATATATAAGTCAATCAAAAATTTTATAAATTATTGTAAATATTGTAAAGGAAACAGAAGGCTGTGGTCGTGAATAATAGCATGTAGGGAAGAGAATAGCTAATTTAGAGAGGGTTGAAGAAGAAGGCCTCTCTAAGGGCATGGTATGACATAACCTTCCTGTGAATATCTACAACAAACACCACTTGGTCCAGCTCACATTTTATATATATTACGGTTATAGTCTCCTGCCTCAAGCCTCTTGCCTTCTACTCACCTGTTATCTGAGTGCTTGCTATCAGAATGACGTCTGAAATGTTGAGCGCTCCATCTTCTATCTATGGTGGCATCAGAATGATCTTTCTAAATTGAAGATCTGATGATGTCAGTTCCCAACCCAGGGTCCTTCAAAAGCTTTAGGAAAGTATCATGCTAAAATATAAAAGATCCTGCAGGATGTTACCTCTATCAGTCTTAAGCCACTTCCTAGCCAGCACTCTGGCCTGTTTTACCGAACTATGATGCCATTAAGCTTTGCCTTCATCTGGAAAGTTCTCCAGATCCTTTTCCTTGACCAACTCTGAACCAATTTTCAAGGGTCAATTCCAATGTAGCCTCTTTACTACCAGGCTTATCTATCTAGTCTATTTACATAACTTTCTTATATGTACCTATCATTCTCAGAGTATGCTGTTAACATGGTACTAAACACACTGCATCACAGATGCCTCATCTGTTAGAAAAAGAACAAGGCAGTTTGATTTTTGTGTTCCTATCACCCATGCCTAGCACAGTGTCTGCCATGCAAAAGAGACATAATGTTGAATTAAAAACTTAATGAATGAATGAATGATATGTAGCTGTTTTTTTTTCCAGGTATGCAAAAATCATGCTTAAGCTTGTATTTTATATATAGTACTTAAAATAGACACTCAAAGAATGTTTTCCGAATAAAGACAGCAATACTGGTAGTTGTGTAAGATAATGGTAATATAAAAGATAGGCATAATAAAAATTACAAATAATAAGCATAATAAAATTACAAATAACTGGCCAGGCGCTGTGGCTCATGCCTGTAATCCTAGCTCTTGGGAGGCCGAGGCGGGCGGATTGCTCAAGGTCAGGAGTTCAAAACCAGCCTGAGCAAGAGCAAGACCCCGTCTCTACTATAAATAGAAAGAAATTAATTGGCCAACTGATATATATAGAAAAAAAATTAGCCGGGCATGGTGGCACATGCCTGTAGTCCCAGCTACCCGGGAGGCTGAGGCAGAAGGATCACTCAAGCCCAGGAGTTTGAGGTTGCTGTGAGCTAGGACGCCACGGCACTCACTCTAGCCTGGGCAACAAAGCGAGACTCTGTCTCAAAAAAAAAAAAAAAAAAAGAAAAAAAAAATTACAAATAACTAATTATAACCTTATATATAGCTCTGAAATTCAAAGATCTAAATGTTGAAAACTAGAAACCATAACTTCATTCCATTTTTGTCAACTTACCCTTTTCTTTCATTTCTTTGTATAATTTCATGTTATTGTCTCTAGATTGTGGAAACTTGTACTCTAACAATTAGACATGTTCCATCAGAAAAATGAGAAAGCCAATCTGTGCCTAGAGTAGCATATGGCTAAGGAATAATATATAACATTCTCATTATCTTAGATATATCTTTAGATAACTTACAAGAAAATTGTTTTCTACTTGATAAATTATATTTTTGTGAATTTCCAAAAATTTAGCATATTTAATATAAAAACTGTCTAATTTCATTTCCACTGGTAAATGCTTAATGCTGAAAGAGCCAGTTCCTCTTTTCTGTTTATTGCCAGTAGAAGATTTAGTCTTTTCACATTATGTAAGACCAAGGCAATCCTTATTTCCTGTTTTCCAGATATCTTAATGCTTCTGCCAAACTACTCATCCCTCTGTTTTTAATTAGTTGTATATAGTACTGTGTTTATTTCAGGATGTTCACATCTTTATTTTAGTCAATTTTGCTATCTAGTTCCTGCTAATCTAACATTCAGTACCCTTAATATAAAATTATAACATATGAAATAGTACTTACAATTCAATTAATGTTTGAGACTAACTTTGTTCTCGAATTCCTTGCTTCAGAAAGGTAAGATAATATTTGACTCTAAAACCACATTTAGAAAATTCAAAGACCAGTTATGTTGAAATTTAAGCAATTCTCTCAGTAACATTCATTTTATAGATTAGTATAAGTTCAAATTAAGATGTGGCAATAATTTCTAGGTGTAAGTTCTTAGGTTTGTGAATGAATATATGCAAATGCTGACCTAATTTATATGAGAGTTCTTTTTGCATTGGAGTTTAGTTGTTCATTTAAAAAAATTCTTTCAATCTTCATATGTGTAAGATACCAGAAGAAATTGTCATGTTATAATTTGCAATTAGAGCTCATTTGTCAGGTCAAATACTTCAGGCTTAAACACAGAGGGTGAAAGAGAGAAACAGCTTCTCAGTCAAAATTGTGTAAACAGCTAAAATCAATAGGATCTTTTGACCTAACTCAGAATGAAGTAGAAAAGAACTTTATTTTCACACGGATGAATGTCTATAGATGATCCCAAACACTCTGAAAGAATAGTGTGTTATATATTAAGTTATGTGATAATATATATTAGATTTCCAAATACTCTCCATCTATGAAGCCAAACTGTTACCATTAGATAGGAGATGATTTTTGAAGTTGCCTGCTTAATCAGCTAATACACAAATTCTGCCTCAAAACCAGCTTGCAAGGTTGTCATAAATTCACCTTTCTATAGTTAAAATTAATTTTTCTGTAATTTTTATTTAATCAGAGCTTTATTTTCCCCTCTTACTTTTAAGCAGAGCTTTTTTTACAGCTGGACCTTGTTTTATAGCTTAATCTTAAACAATATATTAGCCCTAATGAAATGGTTCAATATATTAGCCCTAATGAAATAGTTAACTATTAGGTAGGCTGAAATTTACTTAAGTTAACATTTTGCTTGATGCCAAGTAAAAAGAATGTCAATTAAAACATTAAGTCCAATTTTCGCGAGGACAACTTCCTCTGAATTTCTTTTGCAAAATACAGGGCATCACAATTCGTATTCCCACTGAAAATTCCTGAGAAATAGTTTGTGGATGATATGATATTCACCCTCATAAATTACTTCAGAAGGAGGCATTCCAATTCAGACCAATAATTTATCTTACTCATGTGATTGGAGATAACTCAATAAATAGCATGTTAAAAGACATTTATAGAAACTCAGAAGGACAATATTTCAATTTTGGAGCTCGGCTATGATGCCACCTCTCGTATATCAAAGAAATCTGTGTAATGGTGGGCTCCTGCTAATCAAAATTTCAGTGGAAGAGTCTGTTAGGGAGCAAATGTCCCTTTGCTGAAAGATGATAGTGAAATATCTTGCTGTTTTTGAAGAACGAAGAGAAACACTCTACCAATTGATGAATTAGGGACATTTAGACACAGGTGACCTTGTAAGTTGACTGCAAGGGAAGGTAAGTGGTCACATTCTGAAGAATCAGATAAGACAGAAGGCTACATAGCAGGATACGCAGGCAGTAGCAAGATGATCATGATGCTAAAAGCTATCATTTATTTTTTTTATTTTTTTGATACAGAGTCTCACTCTGTTGCCCGGCTAGCTCACAGCAACCTCAAACTCCTGGGCTCAAGCAATCCTCCTGCCTCAGCCTCCTGAGTAGTTGGGACTACAGGCATGTGCCACCATGCCCGGCTAATTTTTTCTATTTTTGGTAGAGACGAGGTCTAGCTCTTGCTAAGGCTGGTCTCGAACTCCTGAGCTCAAACGATCCACCCGTGTCGGCCTCCCAGAGTGCTAGGATTACAGGCATGAGCCACCACACCTGGCCTAAAAGCTATCATTTAAATGAGAGTGTGCATTCCACATACTCTTTTTTAATCTAATACCTCACAATGTATTGTATCCACAGAACAAGCCTACAAAGTAGATATTATCTCATTTTTCCAGATGAGAAAACCATAACTTCCAGAGGTTAAATATCTCATTAAGGCCCCACATACATTTAATGGGAGAGTTGGGATCTCAATTAATTCAAAGATCATTCTCTTCGCCACCACACCAACCTTTCATTTCAGTTAGGGTGGAATCCTACAACACTATACTTTAAAATGCGTAGTTTCATGAAATTCCCGGAAAAGTTAATTATAAGCTTTTGCTTTCACAGATGTGCAGCTTTAAGAAGATGAGGTATAGTAAATTTTTCCTCCGTGGACTGGTGCTAGTTAAATTAGAGGTTATAGCACTTTTAGAGGTCTTCCAAAGTTCATATTTGGAGGTAATTTCTACTCCATAATAAATAAACTAACTTCCTTAACAGTCCCACTGCATACGTGGTAAAGTGGAAAGGTTAGAGAGCTGTGTAGGTTTGGAGTGGGACTTCTTCATGTACTGTACACAATAAATCTAATTTATGTCAGGCAGCCTTGGCAGCAGAAAATGTAGTGCTATATTTCTGTTGGCTGACATCACCATTTTTTGTCAGAAGAGCAATTCTGAAATGTTTGTTTCCTGCACATTTATAAGACTGTTTGGAAAACCCACTGTTTGAAGATCACCCTTGTAGTTATTTAAATTTCTGAAACTCTAAATTTATAGCCTCCATCACAATATGGGGCTTATGTTTCTAATTAAAATTCGAGATCAGCAAATCACTAAGGAAAAATGTGACTTTATTTTAAATGATGGAAATTAGCATCAGTATTAAAAAAATTAAATCTTGACCTTATACGGTAAAAATGGTTTGATATCTTCATGGATAAATCAGATCTTAAATATATCTTGGTGAGAAGTAATATAGCACAGTAGACAGAAAAGCAGCCTTTTCAAGACAGACAGACTTGGGTTTGAACATAACCTTACCTCTTGCTAGCTCTGGGGCTTTGGTAAGTCATAAAAACTATTCAAGTGTGTCTCTTCTTTGTAAAGATATAATATCTAGAATTCTAGAATATGAGCTTCATGAGAGGACAAAGTTCACCTGTCCTGTTTTCCATGGAACTGTGTCCCTCACCACCAATACTCTGCCCACACAGGAGGTGCTCAAACACCTTAATTGAATAAATAAACTACCTACCTTCAGGAATAGTTTTGTAGATTGCTATAAATTATGTGAATAAAATACCTAGCACAATATCTGGCAAAAAATACATATTCAATGAATATTGTTTTCCCCCTCCTTTGGTTAACTCATGGTATATTTTTAATATTTTAATTTAAAGCTTTTATCTTTTGTTACAGGAAGCAATAAGAAAATACTTATCAAGTAAGGAAAACTTAGCCTGAAAATCAATGAAAGGAAGAGATACAAGAAACCTCTAGTTTTGCTCTTCAACCTAAGATGAACCAACATCCAAGTTTGGAAAGTTCGATGTGTTTAGAAATATAGGATAGTCATTTTCACTGATAATGACCAATTAATACCAATCAATACAGTATAGGGGGAAGATATTATATATTGGTAGTTCTGGTTTTGTATTTCGTACATTTTCAAAGATAACTTCTAAGTAAAGCATGAAATGCACAACTGATGATTGGACTAACCATGGCAGTAAATAATTTTGAAACATTAAAATCTCTTGCATCATTTGCATCTTACATATAAATGACTTGTCTGCTCAAAGAGTTATTCTTTCAACAGGTATTTATTATACCCTACTACTGTGACAGGGTATCATATATTATAGTTTTATGTTCTTCCATAAATTTTAACATAGAACCTCAAAAATTCTAAGTATGCTACTAATGCACAAGGAAATAGGAAAAAATGCAGAAGGAAAGACATTGTCCATCTTTAGATAAATGTAGATTTGCTACTAGATAAAGATTATAAAGTTTCATGACACTTTAGTATTTTACTTGAGTGGAAAAATCTGGTTTTTATTAGGAAGTTTAGTGAAGAGTTCTAAGCTAATAAAATATTCTGTTTCACATTCTAAGATAGTTTTATAACATTTAAAAAATCATTCTAGAACTCTGGGAAGTGTTTTTGGTTTAAGGTCCTATTTTTGTATCCCATTAGAAATTAACTGAAAAATATATAAATAAGTTGAACAAGTTTACTATAAACTTGATTGATTTACTTTCTGGATTTCTTGTTTTTAAAATTTTTTCAACTATCCTTCTCTAATATAATTTCTGTTCAAAATCAATATAGAACAAAAAGGTTATTCATACATTTTAGTGCTATAATTCAGAAAATATTGTCACCATGTATTATCAGTAATATTTTTTTAAAGTCCAGATTCTATCAGAATCATACTTGTTTTTTTTAAAAATATGCTTTCATAAATACTGGTTGAAACTCTAGCTGTTCTCAAATTAAAGAAAGGCCACACCATAGTCAAATTATGAAGTAGGTTAAATGAAAGTTCTGTGTGCTCAAACTTTCCAATGCATCCCACATCCACTTATTCACCTATTCACCGTTTCTTGAACAACTTTTGGACACAGTCATTATGGGACATTAAAACAAGTTCTTGGACATGAGAAGCTTTACTCTGGTGGGAAATTTTGCATGGTATTCTGAGCTCTATAATACATGCATGATGGATGCAAAATGTGTTACAAGAGCACAGTTAGGGATTAAATAAGAATTGGGACTCAGAATGTTTCAACTATACTGAAGAAGAATTTAAGAAGATAAAAAGGAAAAAGGTATTTATTACAGGTAGAGAAATGCACTTAGAAAATCATGGAGGAGTGAAATAGCAGGATGCCATCCAGAGTACAGGAGATTTGATTTATTTTAGATAGACAGGGAAAATGTTAGTTAGGAGTGAGAAAATAACAGGCCTTGTGTCCTTTCCCTGAGAGATAATCAAAATGATATGATCAAGGTTAAGCTTTAGAATAGTTTTTTTGTTATAAGTATAGAAGCAGATCTAAAGGGTTAAAAAGTATCATGTGTGCACCTGTGCATGTTGTGCACTGCACAACGCCAGGGGGTGTCATTCATGTAGACTACAGTTTGAATGACTCTCTTGGGACTTAAACAACATTACTGCTCTGATACCAGAGATTGTGAGAAGAGAAATCTCTATCAGTCCTCAACGTAGTTTCCCTGTCTTTCAAGTCAGTACTTAGTACTTCCATTTCTTTGTCCTCATTCCCTCATCAAGTGTTATTCTCATTATCCTTCATCCATATTAATGAATAAATGACTATGATAGATCTAAAATGCAAGGTTCCACAATACAGAGATGGAGTGGTCAAGAAATTCAGCTCTAACACGAGAACGTCAGACAGAAGTGACACAAAGGAGATTAGGCACTGAAATCCATTTGCCATCCTCTCATGACTGTCATCACAAGCTGTCCTGTAAGTTGAACTTCTACTTCTGGGACATCTTTTCTAGTTGGAGTGCACCAGCTTCTCAATACCCTTCTTGAAATCTTGCATTTAGAACAGAATGTAACACTTGCAGGGGTCATCTGGCCAGTACAGAATTTATTGGATTAATTCTTCTGCCCTGTATGCTGTAATGAATAGCGTTAATGAAGCCCAAAGTAGCACCTGCTGTTAGAAAATCCATATGATATTGGGCTTGAAGTTAACCCAAATCTTTAAGCCTTACTTCTGGTTTCTTCATTTGCTTGTAAACAAATATACAGGTACCTTCCACACTGGAACTTTATTAAAAATTTAAGTATAAAATTTTATTTCCTCCTCTTCAATTTAACCTGGAGTTTAATGAGAAAATATTCTAAATCTTTTTTTCTGTCATTAACAAATTAGCTACATATCAATGCCAAAATGTAAGAGTGCATTCTTTCTTATATCAATCATTGATGAAAGTATTAAATAGGATGAAGTCCTAATGGGTTTTTTAATCCTCATAATACCTTGTGATTTTGTTCTGCAAAAACTATTCTATTGTATGTAAATATGACAATCCTTACAAGGTTATAAAAGAAGAGATAAATACACTATCTCTATATACAGCTAACTCACACATAAATGATTAAACTTTTAAAATAAAAATATATAGAACACCTTTGTCTTTTAAGTTATTAAAACCACCATTAAATATTTATATACAATGTATAGAAAGTAACAGTTTCAGAAGGTAGTGCAGCAAGATATAATAATATTAGTTCTCCAATTTTATAGCTTCTCTAACGAAGTTGATTTTAAGAAGTTGATCTGGTGACTATTATAGGGATGGTTTTCTAAAACATGATTTCAAAGTAAATTTAAGTGTAATTATCAAAGCTAGTCTATTTGGAAAAGAATATTTAGTATTAATAAAATTTCCTGTGTTTTTTAATATCTCCAAAGAGATAATGATTTTTTAAATACAGGCCATGCTTATAACAACACTTGTGCATTTATGAGTAACCTATTTTGGTATACATATGTATTAATATATTGGTTATATACCAGCCTTTTCAAGATGGTATTAAAGTAGATATTTCTTATATTTATCAATGCAATCAGCTTTAAAAAATAAAAATCAATCTTGCTTGTCTCCTTGAAAAATTAATCTTTTCCCTATCCTTTTCCATATTATCCAATTCTTTTTCATACTTCTAATTTTTTTCCCATATTCTTTAAATTCTCATAGTGTCTCACATAGTGAAATAAATTTAAGTATATATCTATTAATGAGAAAAATGTATATATTATGAAAGTTTAATATGAATATTTCTAAGCAATTTCTATCAATTAACAAAAAAACTGAATCAAATAGAGCAAAATGTTAATATTTATTAAATTAAGTTATGAGTATATGGTTTATTTGCAATATTCACTGTATTTTGCTGTCTGTTTGAAATATTGTATAACACACAAAAAAAGGAGAAAGAGTCAAACATCTGATATCTAATGTAATAAATAGGAGCCTCTCTTATGCTTCTAAACACGTACATATTGATAATATGTATAGCTGTTCAATTTGAACACTGTTCATTTCAGGAAAATTGTTTACTTCCTATCCTGTGTCCACTGCTTAAAATTTTCATGACCACCAATGTATAAAATGATGAAAACAGAGAAACATCCTTTAAATGTTTGGAAGTCATAGATATTACTTATAATCCTATTTTTCCTAATTTAATATTTGGCAGAAACTCACTCTAGATAAAAAGTCACTGTTTTAAATTAGTTAACAATGACCACAATGCATGTATAAAGAGCATTAGTTATGACTTTTATTAAAAGTAAATGTCAATGCTTTTTTTTTGATGCTAAAAGAATTTGTCAAGTGGAAATAACATCCATAATAAAATGAAAGGTTTCTCCTATTCATGTATAGATACAGAAACTAGTTGAATTCTAATGGAATATCTCTATAAAGTTAGAAGCTTAATAAATAAAACCTATAACGCTATTTTAAAAAGATGTTAACATTAGTTCTTATATAAAACTTGCACTGAATTAGTAGCAATCTGCATTATAGCAGTAAGAAATGAAAACAAATACTTTTTAAGGAAATTTCAGTTTGCTATGATTATTTATCATGTGAAGTTAAAATAATGCTTTTTCCCTCTCCTGTCTTTTTCCATAAACAAAAGCCACAGTGCCAAGACCAAAACATAAGAAATAGTAAAATTATATATTTTTCTTCTTTTCGAACAGAAATAGCAATGCCAAGTTCAGTTTGTTCCATTGATTTTAAGCCAAATAAATAGCAAAAAATAGTGAAAAGCCCGGTCACATCATGTGTCATAAGTTTCTATTAAAGTCCTTATGTCAATTTCAGATCCCGAAGCCGCATGAAACAGGATTACTTCTGAGCTTAAAAACTCCATGTGATAAGAGAAAAGAAAAAAAGGGGTGAGGAGAGAGAGTATCCATATGCTTTGAGAATGAGATGAACACATATCCTATAGGAAAAAGTCTATATTTAAATACTATCTTCTCTTTAATTAATGCCAACACGATAATTCTTCCTCATACCATAATGTCAATTTAGAGTCAAAGTACTCAAACCCTATCCTATAAGATGGCATCATGGATATTAAAATGAGGAAATGCCAACTTGTATGCTTTAGAAATAGAGAAGCCTAAAGCAGAGGAATAACATAAATAAAGCAAAAGGCTTTGGGGCTTTATTATTCATGCTTTAGAAATAATTTCACCAAATCTCAGAGGGATGCTATATTTTATTACAAATTAACAGAATCAAGACACACTGGTTCAGCAAAACTTATTTGCATAAATTAAACTCTAAGTTCACAAATTATAACATGCTTTCATTTATTTTAGAAATATTAATTAAAAATTCACTATGTGCTGAGTTGTACAATCAGTACAGTATGGACATTTTAACAATGTTGATTCTACCAATGTATGTTCCATTTGTTTGTATTGTCTGTGATTTATTTTCTCTGTGTTTTGTAGTTTTCTTTGTGGAGATCTTTTCATCTCTTTGGTTAAATATGTTCCTAGGTATTTTATTTTCTTTGGGGCTACTGTGCATAGTATTGAGTCTCTGATTTGACTCTCACCTTGACTGGTATTTGTGTATATGAATGTTACTGATTTGTGTATATTGGTTTTGTAAACTGAAACTTTGCTGAATTTATTTATCAATTTCAGGAGTCTCTTGGTGGAGTCTTTGGGGTTTTCTAGATATAAGATCATATCATCAGAGAAAAGTGATAGTTTGACATCCTTTTTTTCCAATTTGGATGCTGTTTATTACTTTTTCTTGCCTGATTACTCTGGCTAGGACTTCCAGAACTATGTTGAATACAAGTGATGACAGTGATGACAGTGGGCACACTTGTCTTGTTCCAGTTCTTAGTGAGAATGCTTTCAACTTTTCTCCATTCAATATGATGCTGCCTACACATTTGTAATACATAGCTTTTACAATTTTGAGATATGTACCTTGTATGCCTAGTTTGTTGAGGGTTTTATCATGAAAGGGCACTGAATTTTGTAGAATGCTTTTTCTGCATCTATTGAGATGATCATATGGTCTTTGTTTTTGCTTCTGTTTATGTGGTGGATCACATTTATTGATTTACATAGGTTGAACCATCCTTGCATCCCTGGAATGAAGCCCACTAGGTCATGTGGATTATGTTTTTGACATGCTATTGATTTTGGTTTGCCGGTATTTTAGTGAGGATTTTTGTATCTATATTCATAAGAGATATTGGTGTGTAGTTTTCTCTTTCTGCTGTGTCCTTTGCTGGCTTTGATATCAAGGTGACACTGGTTTTATAGAATGAGTTAGGGAGGATTCCCTCCTGAGTGTTATGAAATAATTTATGCACTATGGGTACAAATAAGACTGCTGCAATTATACTATTTAGCAAAACTTAATGTTATACTATATATTTCTACATCAAAGAGAAAAAGAAATTGTCCTAGGATTAGATTTCACAAACTTACATGTTGAACTGCAATACTTTAAAAAAATCATACAAAGGCTTTCATATACAAAAAGACATTCATTATTTTGCCATATTTTTGAGGTATGAGAAGAGAACGGTCAACAAGTTATAGCACTAAGTCACTGTAAATCTGACTAGGGACAATGAGCAGTCAGACTGGGTTTAAAACATGCCAAACCTCAAATCATTATTCCCAGAATAAAAGGGCTATATGTTTATAACCTTCTCAACATGGCTCTAATAACTGTGTTCTTATCTTGTTTCATAAGACAGTCTTTTCTGTATTTACCAATCCTTCTTCCCAAGTGTCTCTTCTGCATCATCTTTGATAGACAACTCTTTTCCATCCATCTGCTCCCAGTCCTTTGAGAACTGGAGCTCTTACATCTGCTTGCATTTCTTTGTCTTCCTGGACTGATCATGTTGGTTTACTTTTTTACTCCATCTGTTTGTCTTGCCCACAATCTTCTGAGTGTTTTTATCCCAAACATTTTTTTTTTTAAGATTGCTCTTTTAAGTGTGTATCATTGGTTCTGAGTAAACAACTTTCTCTAAACTCAGGGTTAATATGATTTGAGAACAAAAGAACACAGACACAAAATTCTAAAATGGAAATAGTTGTAGAGATCCAAGTGTGAATGGTCACCCAGAATTACTTAACCACAGGACCACAGAACTCAGCAAGCAAACTGCTTTGACTCAAATGTGATAACCTGCAGATTTCCAATAAGAACAAGCTTTAACTTGTAGCACTCAGAGTTTTCCAGGAATTGGTCACTGCATAATGAATGCATCATCATAAAAAAAAAAAAAAAAAAAAAACCACCAAAAACCAGAACAAATCAAAAAGCTGTGTGATCTAGAAAATCAGACCTGACAAGAAGCTTCATTTTTTTATGACTTTTAAGATAATTTCAGTTCATCAATATCGCTAACATTTTTCTATAGTTTTTCTTTGTAATTATTAGCCTCAGTTCCCTGGATTTATTTATATTCACATGATGGCTGCACAAAATGGGACAACCATTTAATGCTGAGAACAGAACTGCTGAGCAATCTTTGTTTTCCCAATATAAAACTTAAAAAAATAAAATCAGTGCCTTTGATGACAAAACAAAATCTTGTAGGGAATGCTATTAAATAGTCTTTTAATTTATGCCCTAGAATGCAGATAAAGAAAAATTCCTATAACATAAATTGGACTTTAATGCTAGGAGAAATATATATTTATACATATAATCTGAATATGCATTAATAAGAAATTCAATAAAAAGATTCACTTTGTCCAAATTTTAAAAATTGTGCCAAGAATGTATAAAACCTGAAACTTGACCTTTTTGGTTAGTATACCAAAACAGATGTTAATATTCACCTTAAAAGATCAACCATTTCCCATTGCCTTTGCCTTAATTCACCCTCACTAATTAACTAGTTTTCTAACTGCCATATCACCTCCTTCATCTCATCTTATCTTCACTTAGTGCTCTGAGAATTTGTACTAGTCAACATATCCTTAGCCCTAGATTTTTGTCCTCCATGAGAATCTGATTATATTTGGCACAATCTTTTTTTTCATCGGTTTTTATCTATAAGTAGAGTAACAATAAAAAATCCACCCCCAAAACTTCCCTTTTGGAGTATGTTTTCACAATTAATGAGAAACAAGATCTATGCCAGAGATTGCATAAAACACCCAGCTTGGGATAAAAATTATTTCCCTTTGTCAGATATCGCAATTCATGATAAAATTAACTGTTCTCAAGTTAGCATATTTTTCTTCTGTTATTCCAGCAAGTGGAAGGCAAAACTTTAGAGCTGGAAAATTCATTTCCAGAATGTGTATGTTTATGTTACAGGAACTTACATGCAAAGTACTTGAATTAATTTTCCTACAGGGTATCTGGGTAAGAAAGGATATAATAAAAACTACAACTGCAACATTGATCAGACACTGTGGCTTAAAGGGATAGGTATTATTACTGATTTTATTTCTCTCAAAATATGCTTTTGTACACTTAGTAAATTCGACTGTTGCTTAAACAATTCACAGATCTTGCAGACAAACACCTATGTATCAATGGCTGCTTGTTTCATTGCTTTGTTTTGTTTCATATATAGGTACCACAAGGTAGGGATTTGGCAAAGCAAGCACAAGGCAGTGCACATGCCATGTGAATGATGTCCATGGTACCCAAGATAAGAGGGTCATTCAGTAAGTATTAAACAACATGTCTGCTAATCTATAAACATGGGGAAAAAATAAAAGCATAAGCGCCAGTGGCAATTTTCCCTTTTATTTCTGCGGGCTTGTTTGATTCCTGTGTATCTATCTATGTTCTTTGAAAGAGACCAGGGCCTTTAATAAAGAGTGACCTACTCAAGGTCATCAATCGGTTTCCCCAAAACACATGTTCCATGCAACCACTGTGTGGACAGAGCCACATTCTCTCCCCAGCTGCCCCTGTGAGTCACTTGAATGCATAAGTGTGGGAAGAGTACATTCCCCTCCTTCCCTGCCCCAGTTTTCTAGGGCATGATTCTACTGTGAGAAAACTACTTCACAATCAAATGACCATGTTGTTTAAAACTGCTGTTTGACAGACTTAAAGACGGGAACAGAAAGCCTGAAAGCATAAAGACTCGAGAGAATTATTTCTCCATTTTCCTATAGGAAGTGTCAAAATTAATCAGTAAATATTTTATCCATTATCTTTTATATGCCTGGCAATGAGATTCTGCTGTAGTGGCTCCCAACTAGAAGCTCTTTTGCCTCCCAGGGGACATTTGACAACGTCCGGAGACATTTTTCTTATCACAACTGGGCAGTGGGCGGGGAGGGGTTTGCTTCTGGCATCTAATGGGTATAGAACGGGATGCTGGAAAAATAACAAACTAGTGGGTTCAGTTGTTAAAGGGAAACACGGTTTTCCCTTCTCTGAGGACAATGAGAAATGTCTCAGCATTCTTCTAACACTGTGTATTCTGTGGATATTGTCAACAGTATCCCTACCAGGACAAATTTTCTAAGACTGGGTCATGTAAAGTTTGTCAATGCAAATTAAAGACATAAAATTAAGCTGCAACCAAAAGTAATTTTACAGAGTAAAGAAAGAGTAAAAAAAAAAGACTGTCCAACAGCGTAGATCTGACTAAAGGATACAATTTAAAATACCTAGAGGAGGCCGGGCGCGGTGGCTCACGCCTGTAATCCTAGCACTCTGGGAGGTTGAGGCAAGAGGATTGCTTGAGGTCAGGAGTTCGAAACCAGCCTGAGCAAGAGTGAGACTCCCGTCTCTACTATAAATAGAAAGAAATTAATTGGCCAACTAATATATATAGAAAAAATTAGCCGGGCATGGTGGCACATGCCTGTAGTACCAGCTACTCGGGAGGCTGAGGCAGCAGGATTGCTTGAGCCCAGGAGTTTGAGGTTGCTGTGAGCTAGCCTGATACCATGGCACTCACTCTAGCCTGGGCAACAAAGCGAGACTCTGTCTCAAAATATATAAGTAAATACATAAAATAAAATACCTAGAGGAGGTTCTAATAGAGAAAATGCATGTGACATTTAGGTCTCTTCTTGGCTCTGCCGAATAAGATGACAATGCCACCCCTATAATGCATGGAGCCCCAGAAAATATTTATGTGGTCCCTGTCCACGTAAATACAATGTAAACAAATTTCACAATACAACAAACAAAGAAAACAAACTCTAAAAAACAAAACAAAAAAATTTCTTTGGAGAATTGCCAAAAATGAAACAATTATTGGAACATTTTCTAAGCTAATACTAACAGTTGTTAGGTTAACATATGGAAAAGTGAAAAAGGAGAAAGAAATGCAAGTGAAAGACATTACATTTCTAGAAACAGTAACACTAGTAGCCAGCTCTATCTAAGCATAATTATTCCATATTTAACATTTGAGAGATATAATAATGGACTCCCAATCTACTCACACTAATTCCTTGGAATAAATTCCTGGGAAATACAACTGGTCATCTTTCTAAAATGCATTTTAAAAGGTAATTTTAATAAATACCTATGGCATTATTCTAGATAAGCCTGGAAGGGAATCACTCTTCACATTCTCTTATCAAAAACAAATGCTTTGAAAGAACTGTCCTGTCACTGAATTAGACCATGGCTAGGCAAATGTTTAGGTTAATCCACTTCACTAGCTATCATTAACAGATCTGCTCTCTTGAATACCCAAGTGGACAGAAAAGTTAATAGTGCAATGACTTCCCATCAAAACTCATTCTTGAGACTTAACATAATGCTACAAAGCTAACTGATCTAGGTAGCTGCTTCTTATTCTAGAATTTTTATAGTTTGGAGCCTCCAGTACTTGGTAGGCTATTAAAGACATGCTACTGAACAGGCCATAGATCACTTTCAAGTTGATAGTCTAGTGCATTTGATAACTTTCCATCACAATATTCAGCTATCTTCTTGTGTTATACATACTTTATTTAGAAACATACAAACCAGGATTTCATTATCTAAAGAAATACTTCCATTATTTGAAGACTACATGGATAACACAAGTTTGTTGCCTGGAAAGTATTTTTAAGTCCATTTAATAAAGCCTGGCTGGTGGTAAAGCATCAATAATATTCTAAATAACTAAAGAACCTCTTAGCATTTAACTATTGATAAAGAAAGGCTTGCCGGCTCCACGTATATTAAAACATTAGAAAGTTTACAAATTGAACTAATCTTTTCCACAAGGACACTCAACTAAAAGATAAGTAAATCACTGGCTCCCTAGAACCCCCTCCTACCACTTTTAAGCTTCTCGAAGGATGGCATATATTCTATTGTCTCTCTTCCCACTGGAAAACTTTTCTTCAAGCATTTAAAGAAAAAAAATTTTAAAACAAGTAATTGCCTTCTGAGAATTTCACCCCCTGACTTCATTTGGTATTACTGGGAGCACTGCCAGAGAAAAGAGATCTGCATGCTGCTGGAAGTTTATTTATCATTTAGCATCTTTCCTATATTTGGATGATCTACTCTTTGAGAGTTTATCCTTAAAAAAAAAAAAAGAAAAGAAAAGAAAAGAAAAAAATTCAGCCAGAAAGCTGTGAGTGAGCTGACAAATTATATCAGAGAATTACTGAGAATAAAGCGAAATAAGTCAACTTGAATGAAATTCTTGCTGAGTCTAAAGAACCATATGCAATTCAATGTTGGAATCTACTTTGAAGCAAGATAGATATTTTTCTACTTGACAAAGTATTTGATATGAAAAGTACACTCTCAAATTATGTGATAAGGAATATATAATTTTGGAGGATGAAGGCAAATTTGAAGAGATCTCTTATTTATTAAGCACCTAGGGGGAAGCCAGAAGCTGAACTCTATCCTAATAATGATTAAGGCTGACATATAAAACTATATGCTGCTTGAAGGCCAAAGTCGCTTTTCGATTCCTCAAAGGCTAAAAAAAAAAAAAAAAAAAAATGCCTGACATATATTCATGTTTTTTGTATCAAAGTAAAATATGTTTAAATTCATCTTATAAGCTAGCACACTCACGTGGGAGACAGGCTTTTGCTTTCTACTAGACATGTCTTGGTACTCAGAAACCAAGCAAATTCTTTTTTATTTAGATATCTAAAACAAAACTTACTCCTGGGGTTTTCTACTATTTAAGATTTTTCTCTATTCTATCCCTAACTTTATACACCCTGTGTCTACCAAGAAAAGTAAAATCATTAGGTACATGGCATTTTATTTTTAATAACAGTCCTTATTTTTCTTTTTTATCTCTTGTTCTGGTAGAGGTGTCTCTACTTTATTTCCAAAGCTTCTACATCTGCACTTTTTGGCAAATTTATCTAGTAGTCCACTAGAAAACAGGGCCAGTTTTCCTGAAATCGTGTAAACTGGGGATAGGATGGGAGTGGGGAGCTGGTTGCCTGAGAGGAAAACACAGAAAAGCGGTCCAAAACAACCACTTAGAAGAAGGCACATTCCCTTCCCTGAAGCACACTGTTTCTTCAGGCCTTAATCACTTCACCACTGGGAATTTTCAGCATTCTCTTTTTCACAAGGATTCTTTTCATCTGTTAGTAATGAAGACACACATCTCATCTTAGCATAAAAAGAAATTTCACTCACTTTTGCTGCCACCTCTTTCTATCATCCAAATTTTCTTTCAAAACAAAGCTCCTCTGAGAGAACGTGCTACTATCTTATACAATTCTCTTCTTTTCCATTCTGCTTCCCACCACTTCTTTCTCAAAACTGCTTTCTCAAAGTTCACCAATATCCTCTTAATCACTGAATCCAAACAATTTCTAAATATGGTCTTTTCTTGCCTTTTTTTTTTTTTGAGACAGAGTCTTGCTTTGTTGCCCAGGCTAGAGTGAGTGCCATGGCGTCAGCCTAGCTCACAGCAACCTCAAACTCCTGGGCTCAAACAGGAGTTTGAACTCCTGCTGCCTCAGCCTCCTGAGTAGCTGGGACTACAGGCATGTACCACCATGCTTGGCTAATTTTTTCTATATATATTAGTTGGCCAATTAATTTCTCTCTATTTATAGTAGAGACAGGGTCTCGCTCTTGCTCAGGCTGGTTTCGAACTCCTGACCTCGAGCAATCCACCCGCCTCGGCCTCCCAGAGTGCTGGGATTACAGGCGTGAGCCACTGCGCCCGGCCAAATATGGTCTTTTCTGAACATCTGTGTTCTCAGCCCTCTCCTTGGAGTAACTTGATAGACACCACTTTTGATTCTGAATCATTTCTCCCCTACCTGGGCCCTAGTGAGAGCGTGTGCATTCATTAACCCCATCCCCAGACTCCTCCAGCTTTGTCAGTGAGTATTCCCCAAGAATGAGCCTTTCTTCTGCCTTTTTTCCTTTGACTATTCTTCTGAGCATCTATTTACTAATGTAGTTCAATTCTCACCTGTACGATCAGCATTCCCGGGTTTACATCTTCTACTCTGATCAGGCTACAGAGCACCAGAATGGCCCCTCGAGCATTTGGCTGAAACTCCCATTTGGAATTGGCATCTTCACTTCTCACTTAAGGCTGCTAACACCGAGCTCATCATATTCCCTCTAAACTGGTCTGGGTTAAAGGCTGTAATTCCTCTAGTACTCAGTTTCAAGCTCCTGACCCTCCTCACTTCCTCCTCCTTTCTTTTCCATAACGTCTGGCATTCTCTCTAGATCATTCCTTCACAATAGTTTCTGCAACAGTCCCCACCCAATAAGTGTTAATAAAGAAGCTCTCTAAAAAATTCACACATATTCAAATGTATCCCATAGTCTTCCCAGTTCAGACTTTTACTCAAGCTTTTCCATTCACTTTTCCATCTCCAGGTACTTTTGAAAGCTTACCCATTCTTGCAGCCTTACCTCAGATAGTATCACTTCTAAGTATTTCCTAGTTCTACCAGGGAGAAAGGAATACTTATTTCCACCCAAATCTTGCCCCACTTTATTTATACACAGTCATGTATTGCTTAATAACAGGGATATTTTCTGAGAAATGTGTCATTAGGTAATTTGTCGTGCAAACACCATTGAGTGTACTTACACAAACCCTAGGCTATATGGTATAGCCAATTGCTGGTAGGTTACAAGCCTAGACAGCATGTTACTGTACTAAATGCTGTAGGCTACAGTAACACAATGGCAAGTATTTGTGTATCTAAACACAGAAAAGGTACAGTAAAAATACAGTATCATAATCACATGGGACCACCATTCTATATGCAGTCTGTCATTGACAGTAATGTCATTGTGTGGTACGTGACCCTATTTAATATTGCAACTACCAGACTGCTTTATATGTGAATTACACGTACAAGTATAGCTCTATTCCAACTACAGTTTGTGAGCTCTTAGAAAACAGTAACCTTATCATTCAGTTTTTCCTCAAAATTAGACCTACTACAGTGCTGTACACACAGTAAATGCTTAAAAACCCATCTACATTTAACAAAACTGAGATGGGATTTGACAAGGCCTTGGAAGATTAGCAAAATATTTAGAGATCTGTGTTCAAGTGCAGCCTGTCTGAAATTCCCTGTAAAAGCTTGAAAGGCAGCCGGGTGCGGTGGCTCACGCCTGTAATCCTAGCACTCTGGAAGGCCGAGGCGGAGGATTGCTCGAGGTCAGGAGTTCAAGACCAGCTTGAGCAACATAGCGAGACACTGTTTCTACCAAAAATAGACAAATTAGCTGGGCATGGTGGCACATGCCTGTAGTCCCAGCTACTTGGGAGGCTGAGGCAGCAGGATTGCTTGAGCCCAGGAGATTGAGGTTGCTGTGAGCTAGGCTGACGCCACAGCACTCACTCTAGCCTGGACAACAAAGTGAGACTCTGTCTCAAAAAAAAAAAAATTAAAAAAATTAAAGGTTGAAAGGCTTTTATCCAAGGAAACAATAGCAAGATAGGATGGGATCAATTATCTAAAACATACAGTGCCTTTTTGTTTTCCAGTGGGAAAATGGAATTAGATAAGAGGGTATTACATAATGCTTAATTTATCTACCTGGAATTTTCACAGAATAACTTTTTTGCTGAAGTTATTGCTTTTGTTTTTTGGTGTGTGTGTTTTTGCTTTTTACTTTGAGAGTTTTTGCCTGAGTTGGGGAATCAAAGTGGGACAAACATATACTACATTTAGAATATGTTTCTAGTTGAGAGAGCCAAGAAAGACCTTGATGCTTATAATGGTAATTCATGCAAGCGTGTTCTAATGGCTTTGCTTTTCAGAATCATTTCGGGCTTTTAAAGATTCAAACTTTATTTATGAAAATATGTTGTGTGTATATGTGAAACTCTGAAGTTTTCTAGTTATGTGTAATATCTGGAAGTTTGAAAATTTTCGGCATGGGGGGTTTTTTACAATTAAAGTTCACACAAACAATATTTTATTTTTATGAGTTTTTTTCCAATGTATATTGACAGAGTGACTAACACAAAGTGAAGATGAATTATATCAAAGTAGGCCATCTATATGGAGTAAATACTACATATTTTAAACAATAATTTATATATATATATAAAATACCACATTACTTCTAAGGAATAAATGTCCTCAGCAAGTTGCTAGCCATGTTTTAGATACCAAAACACCTTCAGTGGCAAAAATCAGAAGCCATGACTTTCATACTTGGGCTCATCTGCACTTTTTAACTGGTGTAGAGTCACAAGACTTTACATCAATTTCATCATTTTATTACCAACCTTGCAGCAAATTCTGACTTAAAATATTATAGATGTGTTCAGAGGGAGAATTGCCAGAGAAAATACAGAAGGAGAGGTGAGAGGGAGGGAAATAAAACAAGATGTACTTTCTTCAGGATAACCCAAATGTAACTGGCTTGATTTATATTATTGACTACTCAAACTGATAACAAGCAAAAATAAAGTCAGTTATTAAAATCTCAGCTGAAACAAGTGACTGACCTAAATTAAACATAGTTACCCATACAAACATAATGGCAATGTAAGCACACATCAGCTTTGTAAAACACTTGGGAGAAGCTCACACTTCACAATGAACTTTCAAATACAGCACTGCACGTTCGACTCTCTTTAATTGCATTTTTAGTGGCAATACAAAACGTGAGCAGAGAAAGTAAAAATTTCTACCCACTTAATTCTTATTTTGCGTGTTTACGGTCAGGTAAACGTAAGCTGCTATGAGGTAAATTATTTTTCCTTTTCTTCACAAAGTACCCTAGGAGCATAGAGAATTTTCTTAGTGTAAAAACTCAGCCTTTATTCTGTCAGGCAAAGTAATTATGGAAGCAAAACAAATCCACATTGTCTAATTAGGTCATTAAAAAGCATAAATGCGTCATGGAAGCTTTTCTCTTTGCCTAAGACATAAAGTGAGACAATGAAAACAGTCTGGTAATATAGAAAGGTTCAGAATTTGTTTCCTTTCAAAAATAATAGGTCTTTTCATCTTTCTATTTCCCTTAGATGAAGACAGTTAATTTAGAGACAAAATCTTCTAATTAGTTCAGAGTTTACTCTGATTATATTTCAAAATATTTAACCAAAAACAGGAAGATAGGGGAAAAAAGAAAATAGATGGAAAAATTATCAAAGGAAATAAATAAAATCAAGAGAGTGGGTTGCTGATCCAAATGTATTCTACAGAGACAAGATGAATATAAAATCTATATTCATATAAACACAACCAATCTGGGATACCAGAAAGCTCTTAAGAGGAATATGCTGGCATCTGCCTTGGGGATTTGAAATCCAGACTTTAATTATAGCTAACTTAAATAAAAACAAATGCCATGATTGTCTTGCTTCTTCCTCTCTCTACTTTTTTTTTTTTTTTTTTTTGAGACAGAGATTCATCTCTACTAATTATTTCTTGAGTTTTAGAAAACTCATGGCCTCAAGTGTTAAAAAACAAAATAAAAAAAAGGAAAGGAAAAGAAACTTACCTGCGATCCTCTTGGCCCACGTTTGTGGTCCCATTCTGAATGTCCCATGAGCTGTAAAGATAATGTAAAAATGACAATGAATTAATGATTTTACATGGCAAATATTTCTACTCTTTCTTTTAAAGAATAATGTTGATGAAATCTTTAATAGTAACATATTAAATAGCTACCATGAATAAATTAACACATCTGAAGTAATAAACTTCCTGTTTGATAGATAATATTTTAACTTCTCATTTTTTTGAGGGCATTTTAATATCACTGTGGCAAAAAGAGTCTGCTAATGTATACGTCTACTGCTCTTTCTCAGGAACATCCTAGATAGATGTTAAACCATGTAAAGCTTTATTTGTGTATCATTAACCTTCCAATTTATTAGGAAAATATGCTGAGTAATCCACCAGTGTAGTTTCATCAACTGTCATGAATGATAAAAACCAAAAGGCCAAAATATTTTGATTATTTTTACTTCTATTTCGATAATATCACAAAATCATGAGAGTTCTAAAGAGTGTAATTATTTAATATGAAATATGCCCCCAAAGTGACAAAATGCAGATTTTTTAGAAAAACAGAGACTATAAAACATTATGAAGTTATTCCCAAAGTTGTAATAGCCTTGAGCAATTTTGCTTACAAAGTGAGATATTTATTTATTGAAAATAACATTTAACAAGAAGAATGTTCTTGTTCTTGTTAAGATATCAACTGAGAGGAATGAAACTCCATTCAGCTGTCCAGTATATTCATTACTTATGAGTATCAACTGATGAACTATTTACAATTAATTAACTTAATAACCTAGCGTAGTTACAAGTGAACTATAAATGTATTTATATACATTAGCTTTCATATCTAACAGCAATGACTCCTTAGACTTAATAAAAAACAATTAAACTGTTCACCATAGCAACAAAAAAATTTTTTTGAATATTATTAAGAGCTGTTTAATAATCATATACAGAAAATGGTAAAACTTTACTGATGGACATACAGTGCTACTAGTTAAAAAGACTGAATTATATAAAATCACTGAGTACTCAGTTCTATGTGAACAAATTTATAAGTTTAACTCAATTTAAATGAAAAGCTAATAGTATTTTTTAATAAAAAATTAAAGAACTTAAATTTTACCTGAGAGAAGAAACATATATGAATCAGTTATGTAGAATGACTAACTCCGGAGATCTCACATATAATTAATAATATTGTATTGTATTACTGAAAATTTGCTAAGAGAATAGATCTATGATACTCATCCAACATACATAAAAGAAAAGTAATTATGAGAAATGATGGATGTGTTCATTTACTTGACTGTAGTAATTATAATACTTCAATGTGTATATTTATATCAAACATGTAGTATACCTTAAATATATATAATAAAAAAGAATCAGAAAATGTTACCAGGAATGAAAATATTCTTTAGGTTATTAAAATATATTATAAAACTTAACCAAAATTATGGGATAATCATTTAACACTCAAAATATAAATGAATGAGATATAATGGCCATTTGAAATAAACACAAGTATACGTACCAACAAAAAAGAAAAAATATGAAAAATCAATAAGTATTTGATGAATTATTCTACAAATGAAAAAGAGAAATTAACTTTTTGGGAAAAAATTCAACTTTAACCTTAAAATAAATGCCAGTATTTATTCTAGATTTAAAAGACAAATTTTTAAAAAGATGAAACTGCGCATAAAAAACAGAATAAAATCCAGGTAAATATTTAACCTACCATGGAAAATAAACGAAGTTAAAAAATCTAAAACTTTTTAAAAATAATTTTTAAAAATTTTAAAAGAGGACCAACTGATCTGGCTATATAAAACTGTAGAATATCTGCACAAATGTCACATTAGTATACTATCTACAGCAAATAGCAGGTAAGGGATAATATTCTCAGTACATTAAGAGCTTTTACAAATTTGAAAAACACAACCATAGTAGAAAATTGAGAGAAGGATAGGAACAATTTACAGAAGAAATATCAATAGTCCATAGACTTATGGAAAAAATTAACTTTATTGGAAGTGAAAGAAATTCAGTATAAACAGTGACAAGATACTACTGTTTCCTGTAAATTAGCAAATTAATAATGTTGAATATTTGGTGAGGAGTAGGGAGAAAAGGACATAATTTCTAGTATATAGCAAATGTATATACACACATATAAATACTTTTTATTTGTTTACATATACATATATAAAATATATATAATTTAATACATGTCTAATATCCTCTGAACCAGTAAATCAAAATGTAAAATCCAGTAATTACCATGTGGTAATTACTCTAGCCAACAAAAGGGAAACTATCCAATAAATTATAGCATAGAAATGAAGGCTACACAGCTATTAAAATTTGGCACTCAAGCCCTTTGTAAAAATATTACATCAGAAATGCTCATGGTATACCAAGTGAAAAATATAACATAGTAATTTTATTTATTTATTTTTTGAGACAAAGTCCTGCTTTGTTGCCCAGGCTAGAGTGAGTGCCGTGGCATCAGCCTAGCTCACAGCAACCTCAAACTCCTGGGCTCAAGCGATCCTAGTGCCTCAGCCTCCCAAGTAGCTGGGACTACAGGCATGTGCCACCATGCCTGGCTAATGTTTTATATATATATATATATATACACACACACATATATATATATATTAGTTGGCCAATTAATTTCTTTATATTTATAGTAGAGATGGGGTCTTGCTCTTGCTCAGGCTGGGTTCGAACTCCTGACCTCGAGCAATCCTCCCACCTCAGCCTCCCAGAGTGCTAGGATTACAGGCATGAGCCACCGCGCTCAGCCAACATAGTAATTTTAAGCAACACAATTTTAATAAGACATAGTCAATTATTGTAAGTTTGGGATCATTACAATGATTTAATTATAGTTTGCCTAGGACACAATTTTGAGTATATTAGCTGAGATAATCATTATGTATAGCTGAATGCTTACATAGTTATTTCTTTAATGCTTTATTTTTAATTTCTGGATTTATTGGCATTACATATGCTAGTAAATATTAATACAAATTTAAAGTTGATTATAACAAGGTTCATAAACACTAATCAACTAATGAAATAAATAGTATGATTTAAAAAGATATAAATTAAGAACACTTAATTAGTTGTTCACTAGACATATCAAAAACAGTTCTTGACACATTTCAATCTTACTGAGGCCTTGAGAATACTTTATATTAATAATAGGAAGATTATATGCCTGTTTTGGGAAACTTTAAGGAGATAATAAAGTTGAGCACTAGGCTGCTAGTGAAATGAATTATCAAAATCTTCTGAAAAAAATACAAAAGATTGGTTGTTTTGACTATCATCTTCCATACTAATGAGGATCAGGATAACTTGGTAAATTCTACTAAGTAAGCATTGTTACCACAGTAAAAGAGGTAAATAAATCTCAGAAATACAAATTGGAATCCACAAGATACTGATTTAAGAGAGAATATTTGACAATGACAATCAATCAGGAAGGTAACATTTTTGCGGGGTCATAACTAAAATAAGAAAAGCACAGAATTTGTTGCCCTCTGCCATTAACTATTTTGATAATGATTTTTAGTCAAAGAACAAAAACATTCAAAATGACTCATTTGGGTCAGCCTTTATTACAAAAGAGAAAATCAATTTGATAATTTGCAAACCAGAGCTTATAAAAATAAACCTCCCCCAATTCACCACCTAAATCTTTTTCTTTTAAAGCATTAAACAGTAAATTTGCTAAATGTGTTATGTATCAGAGAGTTATTTCCTGGCATTATACAACAAACTAATGAAAAAGATTTAGGGTAAAGAAATTCTATTCTTATATATTTATCTGTTATATATCAATACCATTATTATATTAGAAAGGTATGAGTTGACCAAGAATTTGGCAATATTTTAAAATATACACCATAGCTACTTATTTAAAAATAATAAAAAGTTACAGAAATCTACATGCTATGTGAAATGCGATCAAAAATAAATTAACTGCATATGATAAATAAGATATGTTCTCAATAAGAGGAACATTTTTCCCCTTTGTACTTGAGGAAACCATAGAAAGCCTTTCTACCATTAAAATTCCATTTTTAATTAAAATGATCTGAGCCAAAATTTAGCATTTATTATTTCAGTGTTGAGTGTCTAGAATTTATGATAGTATTCTTTGTCATCTTTTAAAAATGCTTACAAATAGGCAATGGTGTTTCATGGGTAAGAACCAGATAAGGTGTGAGGGCTCTGCTGTTCCCTATGAGAATAGCATACTGGGCACTGGATTAGGGGCTGGGTAGGGATTGGGGGAGTGGGGAAGTGAGCCAAGATAAGCTTCATATTATCACTTGATAGCATACAAATTTTTATCCTATTTGCACACACAAATTTATTTTACTATGATAAGAACACTGTCCTCAGATCATGGACAAAAGACTAAAATAAGCAGTATAGTTTTAGTTCTCTTTTTTAAAAAAACTATCCATAGTGTGATAAACTGACTTTGTAATTAATAAATTACAGACTATTTAAACTAAAATGAAGTACTTGGCCACTTGTAAATATTCCTGTTAAAATAGAACCATAACGCTAAATGTTTTACAAAGATTGGTCATTCACAATAAATAGTAAAAAGAAGAAAAAAAAAAGCTTGTACATTGAAGTCAATGAATTTCAGAATTAAGTGCAAACTGATGTTGATATCATATCAATGAGAAAGTCAAAACATCCTTTCAATCCAGCAGACAGGATTAGTGTTAAATTGCAAATGACCAAAGCAGTCATTTGACATTATCATGGGATTAGATAAAAGACATTAATGGGTCATAGACAATGAGGAACAGAAGTAGAAACTGGAATTTTTTTCTTTTTGCAATTTCATTTATCTGGACTAAACTTTCAAGATAAATGAATAGCAGCATGCTACCTAAGCCATTCCAGGAAAAGAGTCAGAAAGTTTAAGATGATATGACACTCTTTTTGGAGGAGGAATGCTCATGATTTTAGTTATATAAAATTGCTAGAAATTTAAAACGGGGGGGGGGGGAGAGATTGAGATTGGAAAAATGAATAAAAATGTAGGAAATTCAAATATATTCTAGTTGATAAGAGTATATGACTACTTAATTCAGGAAGGAAAAAATATGTTTGTCTCTCACCATCTATAAAAAATATCCTCCTGGCTATTTAATTATGATAACTCCTCTGGGTAATGACATTTTAATAAGTATCTTTCCAGAAGGTCTGGGGATTATATAGGTCACCAAGATTATGCCTACAAATGGCAAACAAAATCTTTCCATCTGATGAAGGAATTCTCTTAAAAAAAAAAAAAAAAAGAGTATCCTTCCTCTCCTTTCAGTTCCCATTAACCAAGATAGGCAAAATGAAGACCATTAAATTTATTGCTGGCCAAACAAATTATGCTTCCTTGAAAAGAAACACAATCTGTTGTATAAAACATTTTGAAAATCCTAACTTCTTTGACACCAAAGTCATTCTGATCCTTATGGAATAAATTCTTCTCTCTTTTTATTTTTAATAATAAATGTCTACATCACAGCCTTTGGCTAACAGTATGTTACACAGTACTTAGCTCCAAGACAAACAAAACTGCTGCCAAACACAGAATTTAAAAAGTTCACGGGAGAAGCAAAGAAGAAGTCAGCATGGAAACAAAAAGGTTCTATCCAAGCAGAGATATTTTTAATAATAGCATGTGAAATGAAGATAGTTGAGAAGTGTATTTCTGTAGGTAAAATGTTTCCCCTCAGTGTTTATATACTTTTCCCTGTGCTATTTTTCTCCTGTTATTTGTTTACATAAAAATTAATGCTTTTTTAAGGAGATTCGTGGGAGAATAAAAATCCCAATAACTATTAGGAAAGTGATGAAAGCTGCAGGAGAACCATGACTAGATGGGGAATAAAAAATTATTCTTTGCATGTACTTTAAAAGAAGTGAGAGGTTTTAGATATGAACAGAGGTAATAACTGACAGTAACAGTCACCACTGCTGTCTTTGCATTACTCTTAAGAAAACCATTCTTTCTCACTTGTTGAGAAGTACCTTGAAACATTTTTGAAAACATAAAAATGATATACATTGAAGGATATGAAGGGTACCACATAACCCACTTTTTATTACACCATGTTTTCATTAAGCAAATATTTATTATATGCCTTTTATGTGCAAGGCACTGTTCTACGCACAGCTTATATGTATAACAAAACAAAATGTATCTCTGCTTTCCCAGCTCTTATGTTCTAGTGAAGGAAGACAGAAGAAAAACCCATAAACATAATATATACCAGGTGATGATAAAGCTATAAAGCAGGTTAGACCAGAGCACAAGGATGAAGGATGACTGGGTAATGGTGGGGGTAATTCTGCTAGAATTTATAGCAGATCACGGAAGTCCTTTCTGACAACGGGACATTTTATCAGAGAACTGTATAGAGTGAGAAAGGGAGACACACATACCTGGGGGAAGAGCATGGCAGACAGAGAAAACAGAAGATGCAAAGGCCCTGAGGCAGGAGCAGGAATGATATGTTTGAGAAGCAGGAAAGCATCCTTATGCTAAAATTTAAAAAGGAGTTGGATCTTTGTGATCACAGATATATACCATGTTTCCCCCAAAATAAGACAGGGTCTTATATTTATTTTTCCTCAAGAAGACACTCTAGGGCAGGCGTCCTCAAACTACAGGCCTGAGGGCCACATGCTGCCTGCCCAGGACATTTATCCGGCCCGCCAGGTGTTTTTGCCACCGCTGCCTGTCCTGCTTGGCAGCCTACTTACTCGTCCTGGGCCCACAGTGCGCATGTGTGGAATGTGCACTGCACTCTCCAATGGTCTGAGGGACAGTGAACTGGTCCCATGTTGAAAAAGTTTGAGGACCCCTGGACTAGGGCTTACTTTCAGAGGATGTATTCTTTTTTTTTAAGTACGGTACAACAATCTACATTTATTCAAATATAGTTAAGTCATCTTCTTTTGGAACATCATCACAACTCTCCAAACCCCGAATTCCATCCTGAATTTCTTGGGACTCCATTTTCTTTAGAACCATTGGCCCTAATCTCTCATGTCGAGCAATAGAGCTCTCATGGGGCAGGTGAGAAGGGATGCTTGTTGTCTTTACTGCTCTGGGACGAAATGCATGGGTTTTGCAGATACGTTGCATAGCCGCGCCCATCGCTAGGTCTTATTTTCAGGGTAGGGCTTATTATATTGAGCAAATGCTTAGAAATCCTGCCAGGGCATCTTTTATGGGTAGGTCTTATTTTTGGGGAAACACGGTACTTAGCGTTTAACTCTATTCATTTAGTATGAAATTGGTCCATAAGGTAATCATTAGCTCCATTAATTAAAAATTCCAAAAAAAAAAAAAACCTCTAGAGAAATACTAATGCATCAGGGATTCTTCTTTCCCCAAACTCTTCCTCTACTCAATACAATACGAATTTACAGAATGCATAACGCATTTCACAAAGGCAGCCTTACTCTAGTCATGACACATAGCACAATTTTATCGTCCCTTTACATACGTGTTTCATGTGTCAAGAGTTTAAAAATGCGTGAGAGCAGGGGCTGTCCTTTACAGCAAATGTACTGTGATGTGCATGGAGTTTTCAATTTGATAAACAAATTAAAATATTTTCCTTAATCTTGGCATGTTGCTTTGGATTCTTCCCTTGGTATACTCTTTTCTTTAATTTTTTTACTACTTTTATTTTCTCTCTCCAGAAATCCATGTGAGACGAGCCTGCAGGGTCTAATGGAGGAAGTACTTGGGACTCAGAAGATCAGTGGTAGACAGTTTAGGGCAGCTGACCCCTTGTCTAGTCCTTGTAGGGAATTGCCCTTATTTCTTGGTATTCCTTTCCTTGGCCTCTTCTTATGAATGGGGTAAGAATGTCAAGACTGCAGTGTTCTCTTTGGGAAAGGGCCGCCAATGGCAATCTGTGCTTGGTCTGGGGTTTGGGCCTAAGTTGCTAACAGAATCCTTGAGGCTCACTGTCACTCAGCCCTCCAGGGTTCTACACTAGAGTTTGAGGTCTAGAAAGACCTATGTAGGCAGTGCCGAAAAGCTTTGCCCTCCTTTATAATTTAATTTACAAACTGGTAGACTACACCAGCTTCCTTTGGGTGAACCAGCTGTGGCCAGCAGCCACAGTCTCATGAGCAGCCCACCTTGAGGACAGCTGCTTCATCACATGTCTCCACTTCCCAAGCCCACCCCTCTCTATAAGGCATTATCAAGTGATGTTGATTTCATTGACCATATCACAGGGATATCGCCCTGTGATAAGAGGAGACAAAAGGACATTGTTACATTATACAGACATGCAGAAGACAGCCATGAAAATAGCCATTGGACATGATCACAAAGCATTTTTTTCTTTTTCTTTTTTTTGGCAGCCATCACCTCTTGCCCTTTACTCTTGGGGTGGGGCAAGGGAAGTGAGTCTTTTTCAGCATACTGGTTCCAGCCTTTCCTGCCTCTGGGATCTTTCCCAGGATCTAAATCTCTTATGGTTCTCTGAATAATTTAGCATTTGCTTATACTTCCCATCTTAAATCTTCAAATTACCAGAAACAAAAAAAAGATTCTTTAAAACTGACCCTCCTTAGAAAGGATTGAGAGCCTGAAAATACAGCATTGAATGACTGAAATTAATGGATGCTTTTTTTTTTTTCCCTTTCACAGTTGGTGATAACTACCTAAATTCCATCCACTTGGCAGATATTAAATTCCTGATCTTGACTCTGAGCATTCCAACCTAGCAGCCAGCATAAATTTCATAAACACTAAGGAGCGAGAAGGCTTTGGATAGAGAGAAATTCAGATATCCCAGTCTCTCTGCTATAAGTTCTATATCTATTTCTGATGACAATGATGTTCCCACACTCCAGTTTAGAATGTTTCCATAATTCTATTCTTGTCCTTTTTATCACAATGACAATCATTACCCTAAACCTATATGCTGCCGCTGAACTTACAAATCTTCCATTATTTTCACTTAATACATCTTGCCTATCTTGATTGCATGGAATTTTTGCAACTTTTATTGCTAATTTGTATTTTTGCTATTACTAATAATGCAACCACATCAATCTCATGCATAAACAGTTTCTCTGTGAGATATTTTATGAAAAAAAATGGCAATAAAGGATAACAAACTTGTGAAATTCTGCATAATACAATTCCTCCTTGGCTATCCCCAGTACATATTAGCATGTTAAAGTTTGGGAAAGTGTTTAAAGAAACGTTTTTTTCTAGAAGTATTTAATTATAGGACCTTTCTTTCAAGAGAGATTTATAGTTTTCCATTGAACACAAACACATTTTCAGAAATATTTTTTACAGTTTTCTAAATGCTTTTCTTATATATTATTTTCTTTCATCATCAAAGAAACATAGGAGGCATATAATCCTTATTTTATGGATATGGAAATGAGTTGAAAGGGGTAAAACAGTAACATATCTAGTCAGTGGCTAAACACAGATCAAAATTTAGGTCCACTGGTTGCAAATTATGTACTTTTTAAATACCTGCTGTGCTACTTTTAATAGTAAATAATTAAAGCCCAAACTTGGTTTCAGGTTCTTGACACTAACGTATATTGTAAGGAAAAAGAAAAATACATCAGATTTGATTTGTCTTCAAGTCACTCATGGTTGTAGTTAATGTGATGGATTTATTTCTCCATAATCAATTTTCTACTCTCTAATCTCTTCCTTTAAAACAGTGGACTAAGAGAAAATTTTAATTTCTCTGGAAATCCTTTGTAAACACTATATATTAATTATACTTTAAGATGTTGGCTATGGAATTATCTCAAAATGTAAATTGCATATCAGATATTTAGTTTTACCAACTTCTCTATGAGCATAGCTCATCAATACAAATTGTTCATTTCTGCATTCATTCACTCATTCATTCAAGCATTCTTTCAACAAATATTTATATGTGTGTATATATACACAGCTCTGTGCTCTATACAAATGTTCAAATTGCCAACCCAGAGGCACCATAGGATTTTGAAGTACCTTTTGAATCATTAACAAAGTATAGCACAGTGGTTATTCATGTGAGCTATAGAAGCCAGACTGGTTCAAACTCCACCTCTGCCATGATATTCAGTCTCACTATATACATGATCTCGGACAAGTTATTTATTGTCTTTGTACCTCAGTTTCCATGTCTCTAGAATTCAGATAATAATAGCATCTACCTTGTGTAGGTTTATAAGCATTAAAAGAGACATTATATAAAAAAGGCTTTGTGTAGTAGCTGGTGCACAGTAAAGGACTCACTAATATTCGCTGTTATTTTCATCACTATGAATAATTATATAATGTAATCTAGACATTATTACACTCTAATTCTTTGAGAAAAGTATAATTCAGAGAATATATATTATTTTCTATTAAACTAGAATGGGAAAAACTCGTTCCTTGACCACGCCAACATACAATTTACAAAATTTGATTAAATTTATAATTAAAACAAAACTTCATGCATCATAATTCATAGTAACATGTAACACATGTGCATAACCATGGAGTCTACTGAACCTACAATCAGATTTATTTTCTGCACAATAATTATAAAATCCAAATTTTAACATTACCGTGTTCCCTTGGTGATAAGAGAGCTAAGATAGCTTAATTTTTCTAAGGCATAAAGAGTAGCAAAAAGGCTGAGTCTCTAAAATAACAAATGTTTGAAAAGATTAGCTGGAAAAAGCTATGAGAGAGAATATGGAAAGGGCTTGTCTCTACAAGTATACCATTTGTTAGCTGGAAACACAATCAAATTTCCAATGCAACTAATAAGGCCTTAAAAAACAAAGCAAACCAAACCAAACCAATGAACAAACCCCAGAAAGTCCATGTAAATATGCCGTAACACCCACAATAAAAGAGCTTTTAAGTTTTTCTGAGCAGACAAAACAAAATGCTATTTTCTTGTGATATATTTAAACAAGGCATTATGGTTATTAACAACTCTATGAACTTTTGTTCAGGTGAAACTCAAACCTCTGAGCTCCACTGAATGTGACTATAAATCTGTATTTTACAGTTTGTTAAACTACCTCTTATATTATTTCTGCCAATTTGGGTAATTGACTAGGAAACGTAAAAAATAAAATAAATGCCTCATTTATTATTTCCAGATCTTCATCTGTTGTTTTTAGATTGGATGATGCTAATGTTTCTCAGTTTCCCTATATATTTAGATTCCATTTATACAGGGTCTCATGAAAGAACTCATTCAAAGATACTTTTCCCAGAAAAATTATTAGAACTCAGTCAAACCCATTGGGGCAACTTCATGAGGCTAATCTATAAAATTGATCTCTTCTCTTAGGAAAAAAATGAAACTGCTAGGAAAAATAATGAAATTCAGAAATAGCCTCAGTTATAACAAAAGCTTTAACTCAACAAGATTTATGAGTTCTTACATTTGGATAGATTTGTTTTTTCTTTTCTTTTATCAAACATTCTGATATACTGCATTTGGTGTAAACAACATACAATTTCTTAGACTGCAGCATTAAAATTAATAATATATGCTGAAAAATGGAAAAAATTACTTTGGTCCCCAAATAGTTTACATTATGGCCCTATTAGTTATACACACACACTCTCAGTTTTTAAGCTGTTACATGTAACAAAACTAAATCAGAGAAAAATTCTCTACTTAAATATCTTTTTCAAAAACGGTCTTAAAAATTAATAAATAGGTTACTTTTAAAAATAAATCTCAATAATTCATGTAACTTAAAACACTGAATTCATTTAGGCCTTTAAAATGACATAAAATACTGAATTCATTTTAATACAATTTCCTCTTAATGTGAAAGATAACATTTTTCCAAAAATGCTTTTTGCAAAATGTTTAGTCTTATTTCATTCAATGCTTAGCCACATTTTTTCATCAGTGCCAAAAAACTTCAGCAAAAAGACAAAACTCCAAACATTTCCCATACTACTTCCTCCTCCCCAGTCAGTTAGACTTCGGGGGTTGTTGAGTACAGCACAGATTAACTAAGTGGCAGAGAACAATCCGTGCCAGTCCCATCATGTGCCCCTTTGGTTTCTTCTGAACGTGGTTCTTGCCAAAATTACTTCAGTTCCACTTTCAATTAGTAGATTTTAACAAGACACGTGCATTTTGTCTTCAGCTTCTTAAATGCTGCTGGAAGTAATCTATCACTGCCCTTAAATTTGACCTTGCCCTTCAATTTTTCTTTATGGCTTCAAGAACCGTTTGATACACTGAAAGTAATGCCATGGCTTTTTTTTTATACTAAAGCCAATGTTCTTTTGCAGAAAAAAATTTTTTTTTCATGGAAATTTATTCCTTTTGGGGATATATTATGTGGATCTCTATTTAGAGCAAAAGAAACTAGAATTCATAAGATAATGTGGCAAGGAAAAGGTAAGAAAGATAAAAAAGGAAGAGTAGCCTGTGTTCTAAAACTATATTTAATTAACTGAGGCGGATAAAATCGCAGGTGCAGACAGGAGTACCACACATCTCTTTGTTCTTACTTCAAGTACTAGAACTAAGACACTTATTCACTCTTTTTCCTTTCTTTTTAACCAACCATCTGTACCAGACCCTTGATTAAAATCAAAACATTAAACAAAAAAAGAGGAAGAACCTAAAAGCAGGTATGGAGAGAAGAAACACAAGGAAATAATAAAGTAGTTACTTAACAATGGCTATTAAAAAAGCATCATTTTGGGTTGTATAAGAGGAAGTCTTATCATGTTGATTTTACCACTGACCTTGTCAATTTGAATTAGTAATATACAGTGGATGGGATTCTTGGCTTATTTGATTATATATGTAAATTGAAAGATTATATTTTCAAAGATGTGGATCTTACAGGAAGTATATGATTTGAAAAATCTACTGAGCACATTTTCTTTGTTTCCAACCATAATTTGAAGTATTAAATGTTTTACCACAAAACGTGTTTCACCATAAATTGTATTACAGAAACAGAGAAGGGTAGAATATGGCAAACAAAATATTTGTACATTTTTGCCATGTCATAGCCAAAATTTTTAAATAGAATTGCCAAATCAAATTCATTAGTTTCTCATCCTTTGTGGAAGAATGAAGAGTTAGAATTGTGAAATAAAAAACTGATCACAAAGTCACGTTTGATAATTAAAAGTTATTGTCACTTACAGAAATGTTAGGGTGATTTTCCTATTAGCTTAGATTTATACTTTTTTGGAAGATGTCATGAAGGAATGACTAGTCTCATGTTGTTTCTGGTGTCAGGGTATGCCCCAAATACACAAGATAATATTCTTGGAAGATGACAAATTTAATTTTTCAGAATCAATACATTATTTAATGGATGGATGTCATGACGTGTATAGTCACACTTCAAAAGTATAGCCAAACTGGACCGTCTAGCTTGAGTTTGTAATGTTTTTCCTCTTTCAAGGTCAATTTATTACTTATTCTAATAAATTTATTTTTTATAAGTTTCATATATATTCAGAGTTCATTAGAACCATAAAGTAGACCTCTTATAATAATTCAATTCATAATTTATTGCAGAAAGACAACTTTGACTTTGAAAGAAAAAGATGCTCAGAGGAGGCCCTGGGAAACACTGCTATATATTCAAATCCTAAGTCCCTACTAAAAAATGTAAAAATTGAATCCATTCAATTGGCAGATAGCCTATTTCTAGCCTTTCTTTCGTGCTGATTTAACAATCCATGTCTTGTTATGCAAGTTACATATTACTTTCATAGTTTACAACATGGTAGAGTGTTTAAGAGTGGATTCTGGAGCCAAATTTCTTGAAATCAAATCCTGATTTGACTCTTACCAGCTCCCCGAGTCAGGATAAGTTACTTTATCACTTCTGTATTCAGTGTCTTCATTTGTAAAATAGAGGCAGTAATAGATTACTTACTTTATATAATTTTTATCAATTTCAGTTGAGAAAAATCAATGTAAAATCATTTAATGGCTTCTCATTTATTTTAGAATTAAATTTGAACTCACTGCTATAACCTACAAGGTTTAGATGCTATTTACTCTGCATGGAATAAATGTTCCCATATCTTAGCACTATTGGCTCATTCTAATTCTTCAGGTTTCACCTCAAAATACCTCCTCAGAGACACTTTCCATGAGTAATCATCCATCAATCCATCCATCCATTCATCCAACACCAACAAATCTATACTAAGTACCTACCCTGTACCAGGCTTGGTACTAGGTGCTAGGTTTCTGGAATAAACAAAAGAGGCCAGTCTTACTTTCATCTTCCCCTATTACTCTTTAGCGTATGACCATGTCTGCCTCCTGCACTTAATGAAATTTGAAATCACCTTGTCTAATTATTTCATTACAGGTTGAGCATCCCTGATCCTAAAATCTGAAATGCTCCAAAATTCAAAACTTCTTGAGTGTTGACATGATGCCACAGATTGCCCACATGGGTGGCTGAAATAGTGACATCTTTGTTTTCTAATGATCCAATGAAACAAACTTTATTTCATGCAGAAAATTATTTAAAATATGTTATAAAATTGCCTTCAGGTTATGTTTTTAAGGTATATATGAAACATCAATGAACTTCATGTTTAGACTTGCATCCTATCTCCAAGATATCTCGTTATGTATTTGCAAGATATCTCATTACGTATTTGCAAATCTCCAAGATATCTCATTATGTATTACAAATAAACCTGACAAAATCCAAGATCATCAATATTCTGGCCCCCTGCATTTCAGATAAAATGTACTTAACTTGTACTTCTATGCGTCTGTCTCCCATTCTAGAAAGGGAGTTTCAGGAGAGCAGAAATCTCACTGGTTTTAACCAGCACCAGTTGAGGGACTCAATAAATATTTGTATAAAGAATAACTTACTGTTTTTTGCCCAGGAGAAAGATTAGTAAGTCGATTAGTTAGAATTTTAAATAATGAATTGATAAAAAAATTCTACTGTTGTGGAAATACTTATTTGTCTTTACTTTCATTCTGTCTAGAGTTCTCTTGCTATGAAAAAAAAAATCTTGTAAAAGTTACAGGTTTGGAAAATTATAATAAATAACATGCCTATTGTTTTCATTTTAAAATCCTGTGGCACCTCTTGGTGGACATGTAGATATTTTGCGGTGCTGCAAGCTCAGGGATGCAAAGAAAAGTACTCGGTCAGTAAAGAAGCTCTGCCCCTTCATTCTAACTCAGAATTTTCTATCTGTCATCCCTTGCCTTATGTGACAAAGACTGTTAGTTGCCCATACTATGTACATCTTATTCATCTTTCTTACTGATGGAACCCCAATTTTCGTAAGATGGCAATGGGCCCAGCTAGGAAACTACATTTTCCAATGTCAACTCCTTTACAGATCAGGAGGTCATGAGACAGTCTTGGCCAATGAGATATAGGTAGAAGTCACTGTGTGAAGCTTCCAAGAAAACTCTTTAAAGGGGGAAAGACTTGGCTAGCTTCTCTCTTTTGCATTTCTGCCTTCCCATTCTTCCTGCCTGGAAGCGTTACAGGATTCTGGAGATGAAGCAATGATCATCTGACACAAAGTGACCATGAGGAAAAGATAACTGCCTCTGCCCCAACGTCCTGAAGCCATGGAAATGTCATCCTTGAGTTCTATTGGAGCAGACATGTACAAACACACACACACACACACAAAAGTATAATTACTTATGAAAGAGTAGCAATAATGGCAGGCAACAAATACATACTGGACAAAGCCCTGAAAACAGAAGAAAAACAGACCTATACACCCCAGCTGACTTTGGATTCACAAAAAACAACAATAAAAAAAGCATACTATTTTAACTATATGATTGGTACACAGAGGAACAATTTATGCTATTAGCTTGATTCTCACTGTGTATATAACACATATATCAAATGCAATCTTGTGAGTTAAACAAAGAGCTAGTCTCTTTTGTTGCCATATATCTAAACAAAATTTCAAAAAAGACTATAACTGCTTAAAAAACAACAGCAACAACAACTGCACATAGTGCTATGAACCAGGTAAAACTGGTTTAGAGAATAGATTAGATTAAAACAATGTTTCTGAAGTATGTATTACAGAAGCTGGCATTAAGAGTTGTTCTAGAGAAAAAATAATTAAAACAGATTTTGGAGATGCTGTGCTAGATAGATGACATCATAGAACATCATAGGGTCTTTAATGCAGTGACTTCAGAGTAATAAATAAAGCAAATAACATTTCTCAATCTACCTTAGGAACTGAACTCACTTGTCATAGAGCATGTTGTGTACCACAGAGCACAGTTTCAGAAACAATAAAATCGAGAATATTTTTACTCAAAATTCTACAGCTTTCATTCAAAAAATTAACAATTTTAGAGAATACAAAAATAACTACCACTAGATAAATCACGAAAATGAACATTAACCGTATAATCTAAGCGTTAGAATAATTTGTCTGATTTTTCTTTTAAAAGTAAACACATACAACAATGCCATTAAGAAAGGAAAAAAGACAATCCAGGGAATGGGAGAAAATATTTGCAAATCATAGATCTAATAAAGGACTTGTATGCAAAATACAGAACCCTTATGCTTTAATGATAAAAAGAAAAGAATCTGCCAAAAAATGGACACGGTATTAAATAGATATTTCTCCAAAGAAGATATACAAATGGCCAACAAGCACATGAAAAAATGCTCATCAACATTAGCTATTAGGAAATGCAAATCAAAACCACAATGAGGGGGTAGGACACGCTTGATGTTTGGTAAGGCAGGGGGAGGAATGGCAGGGGCAATATATGTAACCCTAACAATATTTGTACCCCCATAATATGATAAAATAAAAGGAAAAAAATCCCACAATGAGTTACCAATTCACACCCACCAGGATGGCTACAATATTTTTTAAAACACACACACAGAAAATAATAAGTGTTGGCAAGGATGTGGAGAAATGGGAACCCTCATACTTTTCTAGTGGAAATGCAAAGTGATGCAGCCACTTTGAAAAACCATTTGACAGTTTCTCAAAATGCTAAACTGTAATCATCATATGATTCAGGAATTTCACCTCTAGGTACATACCTAAGAGAAATGAAAACATATATTCACACAAAAACTTGAACATGAACATTATTCATAATAGCTAAAACATTATTCATAATAGCCAAAAAGTGGAAACAATTAAAACGTCCATTAACTAATCAATAAATGAAATATGGTATATCCATACAACCAAATATTATTTGGCAGTAAAAGAAACAAAACAAAACAAAACTATGATGTATGCTATAACATGGATAAACCTTCAAAACATTATGTTAAAGGAAAGAGGTCAATCACAAAAGACCACAGAGAGTTTGGTTCTTTTCCTGAGAAAGTTCAGAATAGCAAAATCTATAGAGACAGAAAATCACTTAGTAGTTGATGGGAGCTTGAGGTAGCAGGGACACAGGTGGGAATAGGAAGTGACTGTTAATGGGTATAAGGTATTTTTGGAGGGAGGAGGTTATGAAAATGTTCTAGAAATAGTAATGGTTGCATAACTCTGTGAATATTCTAAAAAAAACAGTGACTTGTATACTTTATAGGGATAAATTACATTGTATGTGAATCATATTTCAGTATTATTTCTATGTCCATATACACAACTCACACTAAAAGACTCCTTAAGGAAAAACCGATTAACATTACACTCATGATGTCAATTTAAATTTGAGAAGTGTTGACAATACTGTGGAATAGAGAATTATAATTAACTTTATGTGTAAGATATTTTAGCTATATTAAAGAGTACAAATAAGCATGGCTAATAGACATAAGTATGTGCATGGTAATCATTATTCCTGTTAGTAGCTACTCTGGAATTATTTGGGAATTTTTCCACTTACACTAGTTCCACCTGCAGAGTCTGAACCAAAGTTAGATTTTATAAGTACTTAACATCATTTTTATTTCTAAATTGGCACCAGGAGTAATTCTCCACTGAAAAGATGCAATATTTAACATTCCTGGACTTGTTATTTTAAACTGTGGTTCACACAGTAGCTTTCATTTTTCTTTTCTCTGTGAGAAGAGCCCCTCTCAAAACATTTAAGTGTCAATTTCAGCATTAATATAGATATTTAAATCTTATTTTAATAAATCTTCTAATAATTCTTCAAATAATTATTGTTTTGACCAATGTGATTTTCCATATATTACTATATTAACAATAATCATGTGAGCTAATCGCCGAGAACTGTTGGATGCTGCTTCTGCAATGAAGACAGAATTCTGACCATCTCATTTTATAAGGGAGAGAGATACATAAGCATATTAAAATAAAATGTAAGCCCACAAAACAATTGTCTTTTCTATTAGTGGTTGAGTCTTTACTATATGCCAGGCTTGTACTAATATTTTTTTATGGATTATTTTAAAAATCTGCAAACTAACCCTCTGGAGCAAATATAACTTCCCCTCTCTCATAAATGATGAAACTGTGATACACAGAAAACACTTTACAATGTGGAATCTTCTGAAGGTCCTACAGACAGAATGCAAACAGTGAGCAATGCCTGCCTTTGAAATGCTAGCCCTTACTCTCTCTATTTTATTCCTCTACATATGAATGAACACTGTGCTATTAAATCACAATGACGGAAACAATGAATTCTCCCCAGAGAGGTTAGGGCATCTGAAAGCTGAGCTAAAGATAGAATGTGATGCTTGAGTTGGGTCTTAGGTAGGTATAAGAGATTGCCAGGGATGGGGGAGAATTCTAGGCAGGTTTGGGTCAAGATCTATAGAACCTTGGCCATGAAGTTTAAGAGTTCAGAATATGTTTTAAAGGTAAGAGAAGATGACGAGGGATAGAGGAGAATTCTAGTTATGAGGGAGTCAAGATACATAGAACTTTGTATAGGAAGTCCAGGAGTTCAGGATGTATTTTAAAGGCAAAAAGGGAGAAGACATTAGACTCTTCAGAGTATGAATTATATCACATACCTGTGTTTTAGGAAAGAAAAGTCTAGGCCGGGCGCGGTGGCTCACGCCTGTAATCCTAGCACTCTGGGAGGCCGAGGCGGGCGGATTGCTCGAGGTCAGGAGTTCGAAACCAGCCTGAGCAAGAGCAAGGCCCCGTCTCTACTATAAAATAGAAAGACATTAATTGGCCAACTAACATATATATAGAAAAAATTAGCTGAGCATGGTAGCACATGCCTGTAGTCCCAGCTACTCGGGAGGTTGAGGCAGAAGGATTTCTTGAGCCCAGGAGTTTGAGGTTGCTGTGAGCTAGGCTGACGCCATGGCACTCACTCGAGCCTGGGCAACAAAGTGAGACTCTGTCTCAAAAAGAAAAAAAAAAAAAAATCTTAAAAAAAAAAAAAAGAAAAGTCTATTATTAATAACACAGAGGCAGCTTATTTGTATGATGAGAGAACTTGTGGGAAGAAAATTGATGGCAAGATCACTTAGAAGACCTCTACTAAATGTGGAGTTAAAGTATTATTTTTTATTAATACTCACTCCCTTTTTATTTCCACAAGGAAAGATCTAGTCAATGCAGGAAACAATTGTATTGGGATGGAAGCATCTCACCCATGATCTCAACCATGATTTTGCATGAGGTTGCAACTGTATCAACAGGTATAATTGACCAATAAATAAATAAATAAATAAATAAAAGCCTAATAAATTAGAGAACTCAACAACAAAAAAAAAGGAGATAAGAGGATTGACATTTCAAAGGGGGAAAAAATCCTACTCTTTTCCCTTAAATAGGGAATTTAAATCTCAATTGCAGCCTGAGTCCCCTTTAGCAGCCACTGTGTCCAAAGGTCTAGAGGGGTTGCCAAGCACTGAGATTTCCATTTCTTTAATTACCCAGATTAGTGTGAGGGCTCATTTCACTCACAACACTGCACTTAAAATATAAATGTGAATATGGATGAAAAGATAAAAACATTAATCTCATGGCATACATCCGTTCAAGGGGATCAATATAAATGCCTTGCCAATGGGGTCATTGGTACCCATTAGAGGTAGATAATACCCACCTCACCGATGGGAGAGGACCAAAAAAGTAGGGGTTGAAAAAGCAAATGATGAAGGCCAAGGACATACATACTTCAGAAGGCCAAGGATACACATGCTTTGATGAGGAGACTCGTATTATGTATTCATCATTCACTAATTCAATAATTTTTGGGCACTTACCACCTGCCAGACACAGGTTATATAAGAGAGAGAAAAAGCTGAATGAGTCTCTACTGTGAAGGAATTCTCATTCTCCAGAGGGAAACAAAATATGTAAATAAAGAATTACAATATAATATTAATGTTATAATTCTTAAACTTTCTGTTCCTCAGTGACAGGAAAGGCTGCGTAAACCATTTAAAATGTGGTTTGAAGGTTGAAGAGGGTTGTACCAGAAAGACATGGAGGGTGATGCCAGGTGGCTGGGCACCATTAGCAAATACTCAGCACGCAAAAGCAGATGATTTTGCTCAGGAAAAGCCAACAAGTTCACTGATGACCTGTACTCAGGATGCATTAAAAAGAAGGTTGCAAATTCTGAAGTGCAATTTTGAAGGGCCTGATAAGGCAGGCTAAGAACTTGGAAAATCTACACCATGGGTTTAAGGACAGTCTGGCTTTGTTCTGATTTGTTCTTTATAAACATAGAATCTTTCTTTAGAGAGAGAGTGAGTATCACAGATTGGGGTCAGGGGAAGCAGGAAGATCTGTTATGAAATACTTCTAAAATCTGGGCAGGAGATAAGAAGAACCTGAGTCAAGGCAGAGACAAGATCAGAAGAGATAGGGGAGATGGAGATGGAGGGACATTTCTGAGGTGGAATTTTATTTACGTAAAGAGAATGAATAAGGGCAGCCTGAGAAAGAGTGCAATATTACTCACAATTATATGCTTTCCATAGTCTACTATAAATATCTACCTAAAAGAAATGCAAACTCTTTGATGGCAGGCCTGGCTTCTTAGCCTAGCACTGTGCTTGGCACCTAGTAGGTGATCCAGAACGGCCCAGTTAGCTAATTACATAAATGCTGAAATGTCACATGGTACAGCTTGAGTTCTAATATATTCCTAATACCATAATTCTAGTTCCCAACCTCCGGGCCATGGAACGGTACCATTCAGTGGCCTGTTGGAAACCAGGATACACAGTAGGAGATGAGTGAAGCTTCATCTGTATTTACAAGTGCTCCCCATGGTTCACATCACAGCCTGAGCTCCACCTCCCTGCCCCCTCCCTCCCCCCGGGCACCTCCAGCCATGGAAAAATTGTCTTCCATGAAACCAGTCCCTGCTGCCAAAAAGGTTGGGGACTGCAGTTAGACTATGTCTACTTGTCTACTCATTTTATACACAAAACAGTACTGTTAAGCTCTTAATAAATGCTGCTGATTATGGTGATTAAAAATAATTGCCAAAATGAAATTTAAAAAAATCCAATACTTATGCAGTATACTCATAAATTACTCCATATGAAATAAGAATGTGATGAATGCCTTGTACCTAAATCATTATATTTCTTACCATTAATTTTGTGAAAGTTTGCCCTTTTTTGTCTTACACATCTACCACTACTTTTATTTGTATAATAACTCTTTAGACAGCTTTTGGGACAGATGACCCTACATGTGTGATCACTTTGCATTCAGAGCATTTATCAGTAAATGAACATAACCTAATTTAAAATAAAGTTCCTTAAGTTTTCCAATGTATTGGCTTTATATTTTGCTGAATCTCCGAGAGCAGAGTTTGGAACTTAGAGGTATAAACCTACCCATTTAGCAACCACAGAAAACAGATCTATCAGTTTTGCATGTGGGGCTTAGTTATTTTAAAAAATCAACTCTTTCTTGGTAGTTCCTGAAATTGAATAAAAAAATAGAAGGCTAAGAGATGGAATAAACAATTTAAAAATCACTCAGAATTTTCAGTGTAATCACTCAGAATTTTCAGTGTAAAGTCTCTCTCAGTGCTCAATTAACTTCTTAGGTATTTTACAAAGTACTACTCCTGTCAAAATAATAGTATCATTTATTTAATAATTGCCCAATATCTTAATTGGCACTGTAATTCCCTAATGAGGCTACACTTTCCAAAGTTTAAATAATGTACTTTTTTTTTTTTTTTTTTTTTTTGCTAACAGAATTTCACACTATGGTTTAAGTCTTGGTCCTACCATACCAGTGACCTTCAGAAATTCATTTCATCTCTCTGACCCTCAGTTTCTAAGTACAATGGAGGCACTATTGTTTTACCTATTTAATACAGATTTTTATGATGGAGCAAATGAGAGAATAAAAGGAAAAGTCCTCCTATCTTATCTAATGTATGATTGTAAGTAGAAGAAATCTACATAAATTGTGCAACAAGTTTTAAAACCATTGACTATACATTTTGTAATGTTAATATAAGGTCAAGCATCATAAATATAGAATTCTCTCTAATTTCAAGGTTATTCCTCTTCATACCAAATAAACATTATTTTGCTCTGTAACAATGGAATAAAAGGGATAACTGCTTATAATGTGTTATAAACTAAGCTGTAAGAATAAATGTGGGGGAGATGTTCACACAGATGCAGTTTTCCTGATCACACGGGATTGCTTTTGCTAACTTTAGAACAAATAATGGAGCAAATTTTGTTTTAAGATATCAACATAAATAGAAACTGGTGTAATAGGATGAAGCTAAGAGGAGAGTTGTGTAGGCATCAGAAATATATCCCGATAAGGAGAATACTGCTAGCTTCTAGGAACTTCAAGCAGCCTAGTTTTGGGTGACATTTCAAAGGAGTCAACCTCAGGATTATCCTAAAATAATCTTGGCTGAAACCTGAACCAGACAGATGACATTAAATCTCTTTTCATTCTCAGGATCCCAATTTTAACTTACTATAAGGTAAGTAAGTTTAATAAAATACAGTCAAAACTCACATTGCATGAGGTATTTAAAAACATGGTTAATTTCTACAAAGTGAACAGAGCATTATTCCAATCAATATACACAGATCAAAAGGCCTGGGGGAGGACTTGATTGATCCTTTTTCCATTTTCTAATTTGTTGAGCTTAGTGAGGCATTCACACTTCTTTTTTAAATTTGCTAATTCATTTTAACTTGAAAAGAGGGAATTTTTTTTTAAAAAACAAGATTTTTCCATAGTCTCAATTCTTAATAAAACGTATTGATAGTCACTAATATGTATTTATAGACTTACAGTCAATCTTGAAAAGTTATATTTGAAATCTATTATTTGGTACCCATACTGGATATACCTCGTGAAATGTAAACTCTGAGTCTTGTTTCTACTATCTGGAGAAGGGTGTATCCATGAGATAGGGTAAGGCGGTCAGGCTCAGCTGACTTCTTTGACTACGTGAATTGTAACCTAGTTTATAAGTTATACTTTAAGTGTTTACACTAAGGAAAGAAATAGATACGACAATTATAATGTTCTCTAAATTTCCCATTTCTGCCTGCATGTGCCATGATGTATATATACTCTGGAAAGATCACATACCTCCCCCTGCCTCAGTTTTCTCAGTTGTCAAATGGAGATATTAATCAAATTCCCATCAGGTATGTACAATAAGCATCCCTTATTTGAGCAATAACTTATCACTAAATTATTAGTGATAATTAAGCAATTGTGAGACGTGAAGGAAATGAAGGACTTTCACCTCCTGCAGGTTGAGCATTTCCTTTAACAAATGAAGCCTGTGCCTGAAATTATTAGGTTTCAGGAACTTGTTAATAAATGAATCAATTCATGTACAAAGATAACTAAGAACCAAAAAAGGGCGGGGGGAGGGGTGGAGGCAATACTAGAATGAGAGTCTTCATAACAATTTGTGGAATATCATGCATGTATCTTTATAGGAAAAGAAATTAGTACATTTCATTTGTGGAGGCAGGCTCTGAGCATTGAACACAGGAATCCAACTGGGGTCCAGACTTGACTACCTTACTCATTAGTTATCCAGGAGACCAGGCCCAGGACCATCTACGATGTATCAGTTTGCTAGGGCAGCTGTCACAAAGCATGACAAATTAAGTGCCTTAGAACTACAATAATTATCATCTCAGTTCTGGAGGCTAGAAGTCTCAAATCAAAGTGTTGACAAGGCCATGTTTTCTCAAAGCGGTAAAGAAAGAACCCTTCATTGCCTCTCCTGGGCTTCTGGTGGTTTGTTGGCAGTTCTTTAGCAATCCTTGTTCTATCTGTTTTCAGATGGCCATCTTCTCTTAGTGCATGTCGGTGTCCAAATTTCCCCTTTTTATAATGATCCCAGTCATATTGGACTAGGGCCCATTCTAATGACCTAATTTTAACTTGGTTACATCTATAAAGACTCCTTTTCCAAATAAGGTCACATTTTGAGGATCTGGAGGTTAGAACATCAACATATCTTTTTGTGGGGATGCAATTCAACACTTAATATATGGGTCTTGGTTTTCTTACCTATAAAACAGGTAAGACAGCCTACTTAAAGAGGCTCTCAATCAATTATGGATGGAACAATTTTAATTTCCTCGAAATAAAATATACCCTTGATAAGTAGTAGTGGCAGCCCTTATTCAATGAAAGATCTTGACATGAGCTGTGTTGCCTTCTATACTTTCTAGAAAAGCCTAGTAGGACAGTTGTGTGTAGTGACTGACCATACGATTCTTTTGGTAGATTTGATTTAGAGATTTGGGACTCCTGGCTTAGATGATCTCCAAGACTTTTCTAGCCAGGACTTTTATGATTCTTGAACATATTTGAGACTTGCATTCTTATATAGGTTAAGTCAAAAAACTGAAACAAATATATCAAGAATTATATTGATAATTCTTAAATTTTTTAGCATGAAAACCTAAAAACCAGGGGAAAATGTCATGCATAACTCAAAGTACTTCAAATATTATTAACACTTTTACTGATATTCTTCAATTTCGCAAAACCAGAGTCTAATTTTTGTAAACACTACGCTTCTTCTGTAAACATATACATCCCCGGATATATTCACTTTGATCAATCATAGTATAAACTTGTCAGTGAGCACTTATTTGCTAGATGCTATGATCCCATTTCTGCCTGCATGTGCCATGATGTATGTATATTCTGGAAAGATCACATACCTCCCCCTGCCTCAGTTTTCTCAGTTGTCAAATGGAGATATTAATCAAATTCCCATCAGGTATGTACAATAAGCATCCCTTATTCGAGCAATAACTTATCACTAAATTATTATAGATGCAACAGAAACTAGGAAGATAATGGCCACATCAAAGATTTTGAACATTATAAACAGCATCAAGGTTGCAAAGAATCCACAATGAAAGGAGATAGATACTCTCTATAGAAGCAGAAGCTTTCATTCATTTACCTTGGCTAGCCCCTAAACTGAACTTATCTGTTCCTGGGCCTCTGATTCAAAGTGTCATCATTCCTCCTGGGGCAATTTTACCCAACTGCCACCACCAGAACATTTCACAATGCATTATTCAACACCAGTGTGCTTGTGCAGATCACAAAACACAACTCCATTCTCCATAATGCTAGTAGCTGGGGTTTAAGAAAGGGAGTGAAATGAAAGCAGGACTGCATTGAAAAGACTGAGAAATAGCAAATGAAATGTAAATCAATGTGACAACCTCCTAGGTCGCCAATTATTCCTACCTTAAATTTTTAGCAATTGAGAGAGTTAACTACTCCTGATATAAAAAAAAAAGAACAACAACAATGACCAAAAGAAACTATTAAAGTTGTCAGGGAATTGCAAAGCCTATGGACCCTTTGATCCTCATTTTAAATCCTTCTCAAAAGGGCTGAGTCCATTCTCACAAACTCCCTCACTTTCAATATGAGTCTGGGCCTCAGAGAATCCACCACTTCCAGCTGGGTAGGCAGAGCCTGAGAAAGTTTTGTGGGTTTTGCGTTTTCTTTTTTTTTTTTTTCTTTTAAAGTTACACAGACACACATAAAATGTCTGCTTCTACATTTTAGCCACCTCAATATATAAAATGATGGGGTTTAAACAGTAAACTAACAATATAATGGGGGGAAAAAAAAAAGTTTTGTCCCTGGCATCGGGTATTATAAACATCAAGGAGTGCCAGTGTAAACCTTTATTCAAGAGACTGGGTTCTTTGTCAAGCAATGCCTTTCTTCCAAAACATCCTTGCTGCCATATGTCTGCACTCAGCCAGCTGCGGATCTAATAAGAACGTTCTTATTCATGTTGTATAATGTTTTACAGGTTTGCCACGGGGGTCACTCACTGTGAGTCCTTTACGTCAGAGTCAGAACTCTAACAGAACAGCGGAAAGATGCCAAGAAATGTAGGTTGGGAGGGGGCAGGACTGAGGGAAAATAAAAGAAACAGCGCATCAAGGCACTCATTTCATGCCAGAAGCGATGTTTTTGTTATTAGGGAAGAAAAAGACAGGAAAAAGGGGTAACTATTAGGTTGTATAAATATCATCCTCAAATATAAGATCAGAAATACTTAAGTAACCCTCCCGACTATCTATTTAGAAAGGGGAGATGCATTCATCTTCTAAAACATTCAGTAGCTATTTCATTATGTTTCTGCTGCCCTATTTGTCGTGTTGAAAAATACAAGGAAAAATGTTTCCTAATGGTCTTAAAATAGGAAGATGTATTATTAGCTCTGTAGTTTATTTCAATAAGGGATTTGGATACATCATCAATTACAAACACTCTATTATCGATACAAACTCATGTTGACACAAAATGAAATTCAGCAAGTAAAAAAAAAATAAAATCAGTTAAGGACTGGCATTATGGTAAATGGCATTCAATGTTTTCAAACACGGAATGGATGATAGCTTTTTACTAAGTCTTTGCTATCCCAAGTACCATGGTTCTTGTTAAGAACTCATTAAGTAGATTTGTAGATCGTTCACGGACCATGGATCTCTGCTTCCAGATGCTCAGAGGTTTAGAAGGAACATTATACATGCCTGTATTACTTTCTATTCCTATGTCGACTTGCTTTAATTGCAACACTTTTTTTTTTAAACAAATTTGATAGGAAAATGAATTTTCAAGTGAGTTTTTAAATCCTGCATATAGTTTAAAAATGTAATCACAGGCAAATGATTTTTTAAAAGGATAAAATGCAATCTCATTAAAAGGGAAATATTGCTGGCTTGTTAAAATACAGAATTTTAAAGCCAGCAGACATGTTGCCTATGGAGTTGCTAACTAGAAGTCAGCTTGAAAATAGTATCAGTAGGGAGAAAAATCATTTCATTGGGGAAAAATAACACCAACTAAATAGAAGGTGCTAAGTTTCTATTGGGCTCACAAGCCAATATGTAAAAAAGGGGAAGGTATGCATCAACCCTCAAGTGTAATGTCCATGTCAACACAGAGATCTCAAACAATAATCCTTGCATAAATTGAGAAGAGAAAGAAAAGTGGCATGACGAGTTTCAAAATACCTTATTGGTGAATTTTATATTAGCATCCAAAGCCTCACCAACTTAGAAGCAAAGTCCAAGAGTATCAGAGTATTTTCTTTTACTTGAGAAAATTATTATTGTTTCTCATTCTTGTTTATAAATACTCAGAGAAAAGCAAAACTCTCTCAGTGAGAAATTTTTCTTTGGTTATCAGTATTAATAAAGATAGCAACTTTTGGTTACTCATTCTTTCATTTTACAGTCTTCGGATGTTCCCAATTCTCTTCCTTTCTCTCAATCCTTTGTCCTCTCATGCTCTTAGAAGTAAGTACTCTTTAGTAAACTCTGCAGAGAGCCCAATCCCCAAAAAACAAAGTAATATTTTGCAAAGTCTGACACATTTTAATACCACCCTTCACTGTATTCAAATACAATCAGTCTGTACCAATGTTACATAGCAAAATGGTGAAATCCTGCTAATCCAATAAATCATCAGTAATTGGTGATTACTGGTGTTGCATTTTGAAATTGTGACTCTCATTTAAAGGGTATGTGTTTAAAACAATTTCCATGTTGCTTCAATGGAAGTATCTTAGAGATTTTCAAAGTACACAGCAATAAAGTGAAACAGATGATGTCAAAAGGCCCAACAGAAATCAGAATGTTTCCATTCTAAAAGATTTGATAAAGAAACATTATTATTATTCTTAAGATCAAATTTTATTTCCTCAAATTCCATCTTGTCAACAATGTGAAAAGTCAACATGATAATAACAAAAGTAGTAAACAAATAAGAGTAGCTACATAACATACTTTTCTAAGTGTGCTATAATACATGGGTGACATCATTTAGTTTTCACAACACATAGATTATTATTATTCCCTTTACACAGATGAGAAAACTGAGGCACACAGAAATTAATAACTTGCTCAGGGGTCCAGAGCAGTGATGTAGCTCTATTTTTGTAACCATGAGACTGTACTCTACAGAGGTTACCTCTGATGATAAGGAAGGGGGTGAGATACATTAGGTACCCACAGGTGTTTCCCGGGATTGTAGAATGTTTATTTCTTAGACTCAGTGGTGGATACATGCATGTTCATTTTATTGTTCTTATTGTAACTATATATAACTATATATGTATACAGTTAATATATACTTTAATAAAATAATATGCACATGTAATACTATTTGTGTTATGTATTCTTTAATGTGTGATACATTTCACAATTTAGGTTTAAAATAAAAAATTAGCTATTATACAAATTTTAAAAGTTGGCACAAGTAGCAACCTGACTGAATGTGAGATTCAGACAATAAACTCTTTAAATCACCCACGCCAAGATCTTGGCAATCTTTCCTCACATTCTAAAAGGTAACTGAAGATCCCCCCCTCTCTTCTAAGAAATAAATTTTGGAAAGTAATGACCACTTTAGGATGTGGATTTCCTCTTTCAAAAAGAAGGAAATTAGACGGACTATGATTCAAATACCTTACAGCTTTAGAATTCTAAGGTGGGAAGAGCTAAACGAAAACCACAACTGCTAAGAAAATTTGTCACTTAAATCTAAACACTGTGCGTAGTAACCGAATTTGTTAAATGAGGAGTACACACAAAGGCTCATTCCACAGAGTCTGTTTCTATGGGTTCCCCTTAACCTCAATCCTGAGCTACTCCCCTGGGGCTCTGATGGGAAGCTCCAAAGTGAACAAGACAAGAGACCTGGGCTCAAGACTTGGTTCCCGCAAAGATAGGGAATCAATCCAAGTGTCCATCAACCAATGAGTAGATAAAGAAAACGTGGTATGTATGTATGTATGTATGTATGTGTATATATATATATATAACATGGAGTACGACTCAGTCATAAGAATGAAATAATGTCTTCTGCAGCAACTTGGATGGAAATGGAGGTCATTATCCTAAGTGAAACAATTCAGGGACAGAAAAATAAATGCCACATATTTTCACTTATACATGGGAACTAAACTATAGCTACTCAAGACTATGCAAGGGCACACAGAGTGGTATAATGGACAGTGGAGACTCAAAAGGGCAGGGGAAAGTGAGGGGTACAACGGACACTATTCAGGTGATGGGTACAAAAGCCTAGACTTCACCACTATGCAATATATACATGTAATGAAAAAAAAAAAAAAAAAGACTTGGTTCCCCATTAAATTGGTGTGTGTCCTTAGGTAAGTCATTTATTTAACCACTCCGTTTTTCAAAAATTTGTTCTATTAAATATACAAAAGCATTTTTTATCAGTGATATATAAATCTAAATTAATAACCTTATCATATATATACCAAGTGTCTTCCTAGAGAGGTATGTAAAATTCAGATAACATTTTTTTTTTTTTTTTTTTGAGACAGAGTCTCGCTTTGTTGCCCGGGCTAGAGTGAGTGCCGTGGCGTCAGCCTAGCTCACAGCAACCTCAAACTCCTGGGCTCGAGTGATTCTTCTGCCTCAGCCTCCCGGGTAGCTGGGACTACAGGCATGCGCCACCATGCCCGGCTAATTTTTTATATACATATCAGTTGGCCAATTAATTTCTTTCTATTTATAGTAGAGACGGGGTCTCGCTCAGGCTGGTTTTGAACTCCTGACCTTGAGCAATCCGCCCGCCTCGGCCTCCCAAGAGCTAGGATTACAGGCGTGAGCCACAGCGCCCGGCCTTCAGATAACATTTTAAATGTTCCCAGTAGAATTTGATGAATCACTTTAAGGCAAAGGACTTTTCTATGAAGTGAATCTTTTACTCATTATTTTCTTTCATAATTCAAATTTTAAAGCATTTTTTTTTCATTTTAAAGGATATATTTCTATATCATAGAGGTATGGTTTTCTGAAGGAAATCCCAAGAACACTATGCCCAGTTAGAAATTATAAATTTCATTGTTGCTTTGGTCAATAGCTCACGGCATTCAAATGATCACATCCAAACATACCAAGTTGTAGGACAGTAAAAATCAACAATTGAATTCAACATTAAGAATCTGTCTAGGTGGTACTAAATAAGTCACCTGTCAAAATGATCCAAGTACTATTAACTTAAAAACAAAGCAAAGCAAAGAAAACAAAACTTTAATTTTTCTTTTAGCTCTGTGGACCAAAGAATTTTCCTGTAGAAAATTTAAGAGAGGGAAGGGAAATGAGAGAAGGAAGACTGAAGATGACAATTCAGGCAAGAGGAAAAGGAGTGCTCTCCTCTCCGTGGCAGAATTTTGTATCCTGTCTGCATGATCCCCACGTTTCCAGAGGAGCCTACAGCAGGCAGCTGAAGGAGCCAAGAGTCTGGATCCCATAACTGGGAAGGTGGAACCCCTGCCTGCAAAGCAAGAAGCCCTGGCCTATGAAAGTCAAGAGGGAAACTATGGCACCAGGGACACCCAAACAGAAAAAGTAGCAAATCCAAGGAAGCTATTAAACTTGGCGTTGGGATAGGACGCTGCCACTGCAATGTATCAATCTCAAAATACATATACAAAAATATTACTTAGCAGTCATTAAAATGTTCTGATTTTAGAAATTTTGCCTAACACTCTACCCTCCCAGGGATACCCCAGGACTTGGTCTTCAGACCACTTTCCTCCTTTATGTATGTTGATTTCCTTGGTGATCTCATGCTAGCTTATTCCTCTAAGTACTATTTATATGATGATGACTTCCTAGTTAATATTTGCAGCCCCAACCTTCCCCCTGAATGGCAGACTCATCATACAGCTTCATATATGGCTAACTGGCTTTTGAAACAATGTTTCCAAAATCTAATGTGTTATTCTTCTCCCAAAACCTGGTCTTCCCTGCCCCTCCCCATTCCATTGTTTCCCTTCTTTCTAAGAGGTGCCACTAGTCAGGAGCTGCCACCAGACATTCGTAGGGACCATCGACAACCTTAGAGTATCCTGCACTCTCACACCACATTTCCAGTTAATTGGATGGCAAATTCTAGAGGTTCTACCTTCAAAATACATCATAATTCCAACTCTGCTTCAACTCACTAAAATCTCCAACCTAGAGCACTGCAAAGCCTCCCCTGCCCCCTGGTTCAGATGCTAAAACACCCCCAGAGGCCTCCCCTGACAGGTAAGACTGCTATGTAAGACCATATACCCTTTTCACTATCTTCTTCCCCTGCTATGACTTCTTCATAGCACTCAGTTTCCTCGTGGACTTAATCATCAGTTTATTATGCATCTTTTGCAGTAGTTCTCAAACTCCACAATCACCTGGAGGGCTTGTTAAATGGCCAAAAGATTGCTGGACTCCACTCCCAGAGTTTCTGATTCAGTAGGTTTGGGCTGGAGCCTGAATATTCGCATTTCTAACAATTCCCACCAGCAGGCTGATACCAATGTTCCAGGAAACCACATTTTGAAAAACAAGCTGCTCTACAGAGTGTAAGTTCCTTGAGAGCCGGTCCCTGGTCTTGATTGCCGCTGTGTCCCCAGCACATGGGAGAACACCTGGCCTAAAATGTGTGAATGATGCTCAAGTACACTGGTTGAACAAATGAATGATTTTGGAATTGGGTTTTAATATAATAGACATTTCCATGGGCATCTGATTCTAAATATTTTATCCCCAAACAACAAAAAATAGTATAAATACATAATACCTCTTTTTGAAATGGGCTATGCATCACATTGGAAATTTGGGCATTACCAATCATTATTAAATGCACTGATAATCAAGACAGTTCAATGTTCAATACCACTAATACACAACGGAGTACTCAATTTATTTAAAACTCACCTCTCAAAATGACTAGGTAAAATGTTTGTATTCCTTACATCTACGGTTTTCTAAACTTTAAAAAAATTTTTTTCTTTATTCCTCATCTCACTCCTCCTCTTTCCCAACATAAAGTCTTACCCCATAGCAGCAGCCAGATTATGCAGCAGTTCCTGGCTCCAAAAGATGTGTACAAATTTGAACCTATGTCCACCTGTTTCCCTCCTCTCCAGCCACCTGTTTATAGATTGCCTGCTTGTTAACCTGATTCTTATAAGTCCAAGAAAAGGAGAAAGATCCTAGAGCAGGCGTCCTCAAACTATGGCCCGCGGACCACATGCGGGCCGCCTAGCACATTTATCCGACCCTTTGGGTGTTTTTGCCGCTGCTGCCTGTCCTGCTTAGCAGCCGACTCGTCCCGGGCTCACAGTGTGCACTCTCCAATGGTCTGAGGGACAGTGAACTGGCCCCCTGTTTAAAAAGTTTGAGGACCCCTATCCTAGAGAGACAGCCAGGAGTTGGGCTAGGAATATATTTGAGGCAGGAGGGGAAGGAGTACGACAAATAAAAGAAACACCACTTGCAACACTTGGAACAAAATATGCTTTCATCTACAGGAGAAGTGGGGGCCATTCTTTAGTTCAAGCCGGGGGTGGACTCGAACAATGGTCCATCAGAGAGGTGGGGAAAAGGATGTGCCTCGAGTCAAGATCTCCCCTCTGAGTCTTCTCCCTCAATCTGGAATCATCAACCCCCTTTGTAGCATGAGTCCCACATGGGCTGCCTAGTACAGAGCAGAGAGCTCCTCAGTGCACAAAACACATGCTAGTATTTCTCAGAACAACACTTGGCTCTGGTTCCTGCTTGCTTAACTCTGACCCTGTTCCTCATTTTGCCACAGGGCTGACAGCTGATGGTGGGTGCTTTTGAGCACATGGAGCCAGGAAGCAGCAGAGGGATCAGCAAACCTTGGGCCAAATCCTAGAAATAATTTGGCAACTTCATCAGATATCTGTCATCCTGTTATTTTATGTTTTCATGAGCATACGTTAAAATAAACCAACAATCTAAAAACACAATATAACAAAAACTTCCCATGCCATTGGCAGACATGGGAAAAGTAATTATAAATATTTCTTAAGCATCTGCATGTGTCTCTTGGCTGACTATTCCTGGGGAGTTTTTGCTCCTATGTTGGCTGACAGCCAGCACACAACGGGGTGGAACTCAGTCACTTCCCAGCAACTGTGCATTCAGGAAAAAATAAAGCCCAATTCAAGTCAAATAATTAGCTAAATCTGCTGTTGATTTTAACTGCTGAATTTCTTGAGGAATCATGACGTCACTCATTGCCCAGCCTAAATCTAACCCATCCAGGGCTCCACATCATGTGCAGAAAAAGCTCTGCAAGTGTATTTACCACGGCACCCATGGTTCTTTATTACCTAGTGCCTGTACTCTATCCCTTCAGTTGCTTCTCTTTGCATCCTGTGCTTCAATGACACTGCATGACTTGAATGTTTCCAAACACCCTAGTTGCTCATTACTGATACCAATGACTTATAGTGTACCGCATGGGCTTTGGCATTAACCATACCTAGGTTCAAAGCTTAACACCTCCACTGAGCAATATGTCACCTTGGGGAGATTTCTTAAACTCTGAATCTTTGTTGCACTGTCACTAAATGAGGATTAAGGACACCAATCTTGCAGGAGTATGGAGAGAACTGAAGTGAGATGATGCCTCTGAAGTTCTTAGCAAAGTACCTGGGGCACAGCAGGCCTTCCTTCCTGCCCTCCCTTCCCCACGCCAGCTCCTACTCATCTCTCAAAACCTGCCTCAAAAATCACTTCCCTAACTCAGCTTTCCTTGCCTGTGCCCCCTTCATTTCGCCACAGGACTGAGAGAATCACTCAACCAGACAGATATCACTTCCTCTTCCTTTGCTACTTGAAACTACGCACACAGGTCAATTATTATAGTTTCTTTTCTTTTTTTTTTTTTAAACAGCACATTTATTTACATTCCCTTCTTCATTAATTCACAGTAGGCATGCTATGTCTAAATCATCTTTGTATTCTAAATACTTCATACTTGCCACAGAGTGGGGACTTCATAAGTGTGGAACAAGGTAATGAATATGGAGACTAAAGGCAAAACTCATGCAATGTGTTCTATTGCACGTAATAAAAGACAATTTTTAAAAAATCAGTATCCTTCATTATTGCACATATCTAAAATCGAGATATTCCTAAATTAGCAAAGATTTATCAGGAACCGACTGCATACTAAGCACTGCAGACATAAAAACAAATACGGCATTGCCTTGAGGAGTGGCACAGCTTAGAGCAGGCATCCTCAAACTACGGCCCGTGGGCCACATGCAGGCCACCTAGCACATTTATCCCAACCCTCCCTGCTTAGCAGCTGACTCGTCCCGGGCCCACAGTGTGCACTCTCCAACGGTCTGAGGGACAGTGAACTGGCCCCCTGTTTAAAAAGTTTGAGGACCCCTGGCTTAGAGGGTGGCCAGGGATGCTGTGTGCACAACTCCAGGGGGCGCCATTCATAATTTGTCCACTCTTGGTGTTGTATAAAAGGAGTCTCCAGACTCTCTCCACGACATCTACCTGCTTTAAAAGAGGGACTTTCAAAATAATAGTAGAGGGAGAAATAATAACTATCTCTACAAGTATATCTAAAGGGCTGCTCCGTAAGAAGCCACCTTTAGACACATAAACAATGATGCTAAACAATCATCTAGCTTTTTGTTCTCATAAAGATGTCAGTTACTACTTCCAAAGTTATGAAAAAGTACATTTTTGCACAGTGACACAGATCAATACACTTGATCAATAACCACTTGCCACGTGTGGCAACTTACATTAAATTAATTGAAATTAAGTAAAATTAAAAATTCAGTTCCTGAGTTACACGACCGACACTTCATGTGTTCAACAGCCACATGTAACTGTGGCTACCTGATTAACCAAGACGGACATAATAAATTTCCTTCACTACAGAAAGTTCTATTGAATGGTGTTGCATCTAGAGAACTAAAATGAAAATCTGGGTTTTTTTTTTTTTATAAGTATGATTATTTACCTCTGTTTACTTAAATCCATTACTAATTGAGTTATTGACTCTGGTACTTAAAAATAATTGGTCGCCATTATCCTTTACATGGAAAAGACAAAAAAGGATGGAAGATAAAAAATTTCAGATCTGAAACATCTATTAATCTTGGTTTACAAACATGAAATTATTCTGACCCAATATTAGGAAGGCTTTTCTCAATGATAGAGCAGTTTACTTAATTTTAAAAAAGCATCCCTCTGTTCATAATCTCTATTGCTTTTGGTTTTGGGGTGTTTTTTTTGTTTTTGAAGTCAGTTATTCTCTTAGCACAAGTAAGGGGCTAAAGTTGGTTATACTTGGAGATCTTCTCCTAAATGGATCATTTTTTTTTTTTTTCATGGTTAAAGATCCTTGAAGCTCTAACTCTGAACCCTCTAGAAGTTCAGTAATTGTCATATCAGGGATTAGAAAGCTCTCAAAAAGTGTCCCCTCAATCTTTAAAAATAAACTGATCCTTAGTCTTTATTTATTCATGCAAAGAGTTTCTGTGCTTGTAATATATTTGAATATTGAAAAGATTTCTCTTTATAAAGCAGTCTCTGATGAATGAACAACCAGTTTTTTTTCCTGAAGCACTGGGGAATTTTGTCTGCAATTTACTCATGTGGGGCAAATTTGTTGGGTCTCCCAATTCTTGGGGAGATATAAATATTTTGATATTCAAATAACAGTGTATAGAAATTGCCCCTGCCAGAGTAACTGCTGCCAACGAGGGAGAGATGGGTCTCTGCCTGTCTTCAGAAAAGAATATGGCGTGGTCAGTGTTTCTCAAAATGTGCTCTTAGGCCACTCAGATTAGGAGTCTCACTGTCAAAAAGGTATTACTAAATAGATTCCTGGGGGCCACATCCAGGATTCCATATTTATTAAGTCATAATCTTAAGGTCGGGGCCTAAGAATCTGTATTTGATAAGTTAGCAAAAGATTGGTATGTACATTCTAGTTTGATAACCATTGTCACAGTGGCAGGGACAAGAGAAAAAGGACCCCACACTATCTATCCCTGACTTCCTGAACTTGAAGAGAGAAGAACCTGATATTTAAGATATCTGCAAAGTTTTACAACAGACCCGTGGATCACATCCCAGTGACTTTTATTTATTTATAAATATATATATTTATGAAAAACGATTATAATTTTAAAGGCTATCCAGTAGAATTAGTTCATCATAAATATTCAGTTGGCTGCAAGAAGGAGCTGTAGGAAACACAGCAGAAAGTCTGTAAAGAAACTTATTTATGTCATCATGATGCCTATTATACAACTGAGAAAAACTTTTGGAATGTGAGCTACTGTAATTATACAACACTTGTATATCCAAGCAATCCAAACACACTCAGAGTGAAAGCTTCCTCTTTTCTCCCCACGGTTAAGAGTCACAGTAATCCCCGTTGTACAACCCCTTCGTCATAGCATCGATTGGCCAGCAACCAGGGCCACAGCTTCTTTTGTTAGTTGTGTTTTATTCTTGGCACGTAGATCACTTTAGTTATTAAGTCAAATCTTGTTGATTGGATGAGTGGAGACATTAATATTAACCAGAAAAATAAATTATACCTGCTGCTCTGAAAGAAATCAAACAGCTTTCAAAATTATTTGCCATTTCCTGGAACTGCATTAGAAAATGTGAAACAGAAGAAAGAACTCCCTGTTGTTGATGTAATCAAACTATTATACCTGGCCTTCCTGGCAACTTTGCCATTCACTAAATGCCCATGAGACACTGAGCAAAATCATGTGCTCTCCTGGGGCACAGCAAGAAGCAAGACAAGATGATCTTCTGCTTTGAAATTCTGTAATTTGGTTGGGAGTAAAGAGTTCCTCATCTTAGCTATAGCTTTCAGCTCTGTAGAATAAATTATTTTAGCTAAATTCTTTTGAATAAAATGTATCTCGATGTAATTTACCTTGATGACTTATTAAAATTCCTACTGGTCTCTGTAATTAGTTAAGCTTAACTACATAAAACAAAATATAACTTAACAACTTAGAAAATAAAAACATTTGACTTTTGTGAATATTTTCACTATTAAAGTAATCACAGCAAATACTTTAAAGAAACCTCATTAGGAAATAACTTGAGATTCCTGTATGATGAAGAATGGAATCAACATAAACCAAAGACACTTGATGCTTAATTTTTCACATATGTAAATGTTTTGGTATTCTACATGCAAGGTAATGACAATGTTGATTACAGTACATTTGAAATATATGGGAAGCAGATACTGGCCACGTAAATTACCTGATTATTTCATTAGCATTTTGAAAGATACAAATCAGATGAATTATAGTTGACTTTTACATTTCTACTTATTTTAAGTGCTACTCTATAAAACAGGAAATAAATAAAATTTATCCATATTTCACTAACTGATTTCACATAAAGCAAGACTGAGATGTATTACTATCTAGCAAAGTCAGAGACTGCACTAGAATTATACTGATGTTAAATGGAATACTCAAGTTTCATCCTCTTTTGAATGGGTTTGAATAAAAATACATGAAAAAGGCCGGGCGCGGTGGCTCACGCCTGTAATCCTAGCTCTTGGGAGGCCGAGGCGGGCGGATTGCTCAAGGTCAGGAGTTCAAAACCAGCCTGAGCAAGAGCAGGACCCCGTCTCTACTATAAATGGTAAGAAATTAATTGGCCAACTGATATATATAGAAAGAATTAGCCGGGCATGGTGGCGCATGCCTGTAGTCCCAGCTACTCGGGAGGCTGAGGCAGAAGGATCACTCGAGCCCAGGAGTTTGAGGTTGCTGTGAGCTAGGCTGACGCCACGGCACTCACTCTAGCCTGGACAACAAACCGAGACTCTGTCTCAAAAAAAAAAAAAAAAAAAAAAAAAAAACATGAAAAAAATAACGATCTGCCTTTCATCATGTTTCCATGATAATTATTATCACTTCTACCACCACCTTAGCTAAGAACAGGTCCAAAACTTTCCCTGGCATGGGCTCTTGCCCAGGAACATTCACTGGATGTTGGGCAGGTGGAAGGGGGGAGGAGGAGTTGGGTATATTCACACCTACTGGATGCAGTGTGCACTGTCTGCGGGATGGGCACATTTGTAGCTTTGACTTGGGAGGGGCAAAGGTAATACATGTAAACCTAAGCATCTGTACCCCCATGATACTCTGAAATAAAAAAATAAATAAAAATAAAAATAAACAAAAAAAAATAACAAGATGCGGGATATTTAAGAGGTGATTAGGCCCTCAGGCTCTACTCTCATGGGTGGAATTAATACACCTATGAAAGGGCAAATTCAGCCACCCTTGCCTTCTCTTTGCACTTCTGTCACATGATGCTGCCACCATGTGATGGCACAGCAAGAAGGTCCTTGTCAGATGCTGGCATCTTAAGTTTGGACTTCCCAGCTTCTAGAATACTGAGGAAATAAATTACCCAGCATCAGGTATTCTGTTATAGCAACACAAAATAGAGTAAGACAGATAGATATTATTGAAACTATTTTATACAAATTCAGATTAGGTCACATGTCAAAGTCACACAGCTAGTAAGAAACTAACTGAACTAATGTTAGAAGCCAGGTTCACTTCCAAAAATCATATTCTTCCCACTATGTTTCACTGCCTATCTTTTCCAGAATGCTTAATTCTCAATAAGTTTATACTCCATATAAGTTAACACTAAATATATCTGCAATCGAAAAGTGAAAGTAACAATTACAGGCCCAGAGACTGAGAATTAGAAAGTTTAAATGACCTTCTCAAGGTCATACAGCTTCAAATGTGTTAGGAACAGGAGGACTGAGAGTGTTTCTAACCTTGGACTTTCCGGGTTCTAGTTTTTTAGAAGCAGTAAACTTACTGTCATTGCAGAGATTTTCATATCAAATGTTATCAACTGCACTGCACTTTAAATACAACACAAAGAATATAATCCACACATGTGATGTGTTGATTTCTTGAGAGCAATGGCTTTTAGGAAATTTAATCAAATTGGGATGTTCATGCATAGTTTATAAAAAGATGACTATATTCCTTCCAAAGTACATTATTTCCCAAATCATGTCAATTAGTTCAGTGATCAAAGATAATATCCTAGGATGATTTGAAAATTAAAATAACCAAAATATTTGATATAGACTAAAATATGTAACTGACTTATTTGATTATGCCTTGAAATTTGATATCTTCTTTGAAAACTTCAAACACAAAAAGCAAACATAAGAAAAAAACTTGACAACCATATTCAGCAAAGAACTAAAAATAACGAGAGTACAGTTAGAAATCACATAACTCAAACATTTTATAGATGAGAAGATGAAATAACTTCCTATAATAGTTCTCACCCTTGGCTGCATATTAGAATCACCTGGGAAACATTAACAATACTGATGCCTGGGTCTTAGCAAATGAGATGCAGATTTAATTGTTTTAGGATGCAGCCTGGGCTTTGGGATTTTTTACAACCCCCCAAGTGATTCTAATGTGCAGCCAACTTTGGGAGCCACTGCAACTGCCAGAGACCTACAGATGCTTAGCGGCAGAGGCGGGACTCACAAATTAGTTTTCTAAGTCCCAGTTGTATGCTTTCTTCACTACCTCTTCTTTCCTTTCAATTAAAACAAACCAAAAAAGTAACAGTACTTTAAGCTGATAGTAGTATAATTCAGACATATTTTAACCTCATGCAATGGCATTATTTAAAGTTCTACTGACTGATAAGTTGACTAAAATTCACCTAAATTGTTTACATCATTCAGTAAAATTTCAGTGGAATCTGTATCTGATACGTCAAAACTGCTTTCTGGGCTCCTAAGGGAGTTTACTACGAGAAATAAATATATCAACACAGTTTTCTAATATAAGAGACAGGGAAGAGGGGCATCAAAATCTGAGAATCTTGAAAATGCTAGGGCAATTTTTTAGTGTATATTTTCACAAACTCCATGAGAAAGTTAATACGATTGGGAAAAATACATCCAATAGTTTGTAAATTAAGGAAAATAATATAATCCAAAACCCATCTTGCAACCATTCAGAGTTGATACCTTTCTCTAGAGAAAGTGTCACTGATGAATTTTGTAGCTGTTAGAAAATTGTAGGTGGCCATTACTAATGAAATAGAGATGTTGCAACATTGAGGGGTGGCTACCATTAAAAAATACTGTGGTTTCTCATGATTAAAATCATGTAACTATTTCAAAGGTTTTTCAAGTTTGCTCATTATGTTCCTTACAAGTGTTAGGAAATGAACAAAAGAAATACTGAGTGACTTTTCAATGCAATGCTAGGGGATTTCTATTGATTCTTCTGAGGATTACATATAAGATTCTGTATCTCTGATTGCTTTTGACTACGCTATTTTACGATTCTAGGGATGGACCTCAAGTTAGACAAAGCTAATAGCAATACAAAGGTATTTCTGTCCATAGCAAGTTAGACAAAGCTAATAGCAATACAAAGGTATTTCTGTTCATAGCAATGAAAAAAATTCCTGTTCTTGGCAATTCAAATTATTTTGTCTGATTAAGAATATAAACTTCTGAGAGTCAAATTCTCATTTGACCTGGGTTTAACACCTTCCTGATTCCTTTGCTAATTAATGAGTTAAAGAAATCTTTGACTTACATTAATTGTATGTTTCTATGAACCACGATTTTACCTTCTTGAAAGTTATACTTTAACAGAGGAAAAACAGTCTCTAGAATTCATAGTTATGCTTTAGTGGGACTAAATAACAAAAATTATATCATGATTATCTGATATCTTCTTTTAGCTATGAGATTACTAGTCAAAAAAGAACTTAAGTATTATTTCAGGTTTTTCTGTGTTTTAAGTGGATATAAATTATTTTATAGATGGCCCCTAACTTACTAAGGGTCAACTTTTAATGATTTTTCTATTATACTTTACCATAGTGTGAAAACAATATGCACTCAGGAGAAACAGTACTTCAAGTACTCATACAACCATTTTGTTTTTCACCTTCAGGACAGTATACAATAAATTATGTGAGGCACTCAACACCTTATTATAAAATAGGCTTTGTGTTAGATGATTTTGCCCAACTGTAAGCTAATACAAGTGTTCTGAACACATTCAAGGTTGGCTAGGCTAAGCTAAGACGTTCAGTAGGTTAGGTGTACAAATGCATTTTCAACTTACGATATTTTCAACTTAGGATGGGTTTTTCAGGTCATAACCACATTGCAAGTTGAGGAGCATCTGTATAAGCACCAACTCTTCAAACATTTTTAGAAGTCACTGGTCTACAGTAAATGACCATATGAAATGAAGGTCTAAAGAAAAAATCTAGACCTCTTTGGACAAAGGTGATGTTACCCTCACTATTTCTCATTATCTTCTAAAGTTGAAAGACGGCCATCTTAAACTTCATCTTCACCTAAGAACACTACTCCCATTCCCACTCCATGAGTGGAGGACTCCTCATCAGTCCCATGGTTTATGTCAATTATATTCCAACTGATTTGACTCCCTCCAAATTTCCCATCTCAAATTTGTAGTTCCCATTGATCACTGAGCCAGGTAGTTTATTGGGTTAGAAACACAACTTTGACTTTGGCAGAACCTGGTTCTCCATGACAGGATAAATGATCCTAAACATGGAATGGAAGCCTCCATGATCCAACCTCCTTTCGCTCTGTAGCCTCACTTTCCACCACATGAGCACCAGCAGCAAGTAGGGTACAGTTTTCCTTGCATTTTCATTATTTCTTGCTTCTTACTCTTTCTGCTTTAAATATTTTCTTGCTCCCCACTTCTCTGACTACATTTTAAAAACATAATTCAAAGTATTATCACTTTCACTTCCTTAAACTAGGTCCTCCCCCAATCAAACATCAGATACTTACTTTTATTATTGCACTAAAAAAAAAAAAAAAAAAAACTATTGTAATTATCTGCTTAGATGCCTAGCTCCTTACTGAGCTGTGAGCATCTTAAGGGCATGATAAAAAAAAAACCTATTACAAATTTTATAGTTTGTTACATGTTTAGATTCAGCCCAACTAAATAAATACTTAAGCACAGAAAAAATACTGAAGCAATGCAAAAACTACAAGGTTTTTTATCTCTTTTAGGTTCCTGCCTAGAATTTTTGCATCGAAAATGCAGAAAAAATATTATATAAATATTTATCACTTAACATGACAAATGTTCTCAGTGTAAAAACTCTTTTGTTGTCATTAAGTAACTCCCAGAAACAACTAGTAAATTGATACATGGAACAAGAAATGATGTCCCAGAATCTCTCTCCAAATAGCATTCACACCACCAGAGGGACACAGAGGAAGTACAAATGGGACACAAAGAATTTTTATAAATATTACTAAGATTATTCTTCTCAATCTCCATATTCTATGCTTTCTCTTTGCCAATTTTTCCCATCACATATTAAACTGTGATTTTCTTTTTATGTTGGTCAATGGATACTATTAGGTAGACACTAAATATTTTCCCCAACCCCCTATTTTCTCTGGTCTTACTCAACTCTCTCAAATATTTCTAACATGCTATATTACCACAGTATATTGCTAAAACTGTATAAATTTATAATATAAACATAAAATATATATGCATTGAATGACTATAAACATGGTTTAATTCTATAACAGCAAGACCCAGATTTTTCAATGGAATAAGTGATAAGATATAAAATATAAGATTGAAAATCACTGCTAGAGGGTATATATCACATTAGAAGACAAATACATAGACAGAGGAGGAACAGGCCTTTGACAATATCCTTTTGTAAAGTGGAAATGATTCTATGTACTTAATTCTGCAAAAAACAAAACAAAAAAAAACATTTATTCAAAAGAAGCTCAAAGGAAAAGGACTGAACGAATAGAATCTGGTGACTCCTACTGTGAATAATGCTACATTATTAAATGGATCAATTTATACAATAATAGGTGTTGCCAAAATAATGATAAATAATATGCTGTATATCGAGTCTTTTTCCCTCAGTGAACAAGTTCCTTGGAGCCTGGCACTTCGAATCTGTCATCACTCTCAGGGTGACAGGAAACTACCTAATATGATGGAGTTGCAATTTACTAAGCAGTTCTCTGATGCCTCTGATAATGGGAAATATAGGCCCTAACATGCTCAGAAATTCCTGGAAAGTCATTTTGTTTATAGCTTAAAATGTGCTATATTCTGTCAGATATTCCATTCTGTAAGTACAAATATGCTCACCGGGCCTTTCTGGGCAATGGTATTTCCTAAAACCCCAGCACTAACACTGTCAAATGTTGACTATTTCACCTGCTTCCTCCATCTTTCCATAGAAAGATATGAAACAAAGAGTAGATATCATTCCATCAGCTTTGCAGGCCTCTACAAAGGAGCACTCAATAGATCAAAATAGTAGTACTAAATGGATTTGTCTTGGTCTCTCGGTATAAGAACGGCTTCATAATAATAACCAAACAATATATGATTTGCAGTGTGGCTTCTTTTCTGGATAAACTTTCTATTTTAGAATAGTTTTTGATTTATAGGATTGTTTTAAGACAGTATCCAGTCCCATATTCCACTCCCTCTCTACCAACCCTCCCAGTTTCCCGTTGCTAACATGTTGAATTAGTAGTATGTTTGTTATAACTAATGAAAAAATATATTATTATCAAGTACAGCCCAAATTTTATTCACATATACTTAGTTTTTATCTATCGTATTTTTTTTTTCTGTTCCAGGATCCTATCCAGGACACCACAATATGTTTAGTCTTTATGTTTCCTGAGGTTTCTCTTGGCTGTGACAGTGTTTTTTCTGACTTTGTTTTTGATGACTTTGACAATTTGGATGCTGGTCATGTATTTTGCAGAATATCCCTCAACTGGGGTTTGTCTCATGTTTTTTTTTTTTTTTTTTCCTCCTGGTTAGACAGAGTTATAGATTTGGGGAAAGAAAACCACACAGGTAAACTGATATTCTTACCACATCATATTATGGGTATATACTATCAATACAACTTATCCTTGTTGATGTCCACCTGGATCAACTGGCTAAGGCAGTGTTTGTAAGGTTTCTCCACTGGAGTGTTACTCTTTCTTTTATCCCCTTTCCATTCTGAATGCTGTAGAAGGAATCACTCTGAGCAGCCCATGCTTCAGGGATGGGGAGTTATGCTACACATCCGTAAGGGGAGGATTATCTACATAAATTATTTGGAATACTTTTGCACGAGAGACTGTCTCTTCCATCCATCTACTTATTTATTTAATCATTTAGATTAGTGTGGACTCATGAATATTTATTTTATAATTAGAATCATAATCTAATACTACATTATTCATCTTGTTTCTCAGGTTGTTCCAGCTCTCACCTTTGGGAACTCCTTCAGTCGGCTCCTATGTCCAACCAACCTACCCCCATCATCATGTGTGCATGTACGTGTGCACACAAGTGCACACTTCCTAAGTCATGGGCACTGAAAAATACTCCAAGCTTTTCTTGTATATTCCCTGAACCAGCCCTAGAAGAAGCCACTTTTTCACAGAGCTCTTGTTCCCTGTATTTGTGAACGTATTAGAAATCAAGATCTCAGTGCTGGGTGTGCTCACTGCTAGGGGGCTACAGCAATGAACGCTCCAGTATTCGGAGGAAGGAAATATGTGTGTGTATACTAACCCCTGTAGAAGAAACAGAGGACATGTGATGGAAACTCCCTCAACTTCAGGCCATCCTTTCTACAAATATACCCACATCATAACCATCTTTATCTTCTATTTCTGTAGTGGAAAAGGTATTCGTCTTCAGCCCATGTTATTAATAATAGATCCACCTGAGGGTTAAACTCCCTCCTTCTGCCTCTTCCAAGAACTAGTCCCATCAGTCTTTGCCTGATCCACCTCGTGTCTTTAACCTCCCCATCTCTGCCCTGTATTTGTCCTCAGGAAACAGTCTAGTCTCTCCCATCTTTTTACAAATGTAGATTGTTATCCCCCAAATCACTTTCCAGCTATTCTTCTTTTCCTATTTCTCTACATAGCCCAGACCTTTGAAAAAATTAATCTAAATTAGATTTTCCCACATCTCAACTGCCATCCATTTCTCTATCTACTTCACTATCTGGCTTCTACCGCTAATGAAATTTCTACTTAATTTGCTAAGTCCAGTGAGTTATTTTTTATAATTTATTTTAATTGATCTATAATAGCTTATCACAGGTCAACAGAAAAGGCATAGACATTATTCAATTAAACTGGCTGACAAATTTGTATAGCAATTTAGGAAAAAAACACAATTTGCTTATTACATGCAAACTACCATTTGTATGACTGAATTCCAAAAGTGTTCAACATCTACATCAAAATCAGTAAAACAAAAAATTTAGAAGAAAAGACTAATAAAAATTAGTAATTATCTGAATGGACAAAGGCTATCTTAGAATTTTTAAAGAATACCTGCAAAATGATAGAAAATTTGCATTTCACAAATATATTAAATAATTGCATGTTAAGTAAGACACTTTAAATACTTTATCATATAAAATAAGTAAATACTAATATTTAAAATGTCAATGAGAATACAATGAATGAGATAAAATACAAATGGCTAAACAATATAAATATTTAGCTTCATGAGTAATGAGTTATTTTTTCACCTGTCAAATTTGTAAGTAATTCAAATATATCTCTCAATTCCAGTAACTGTGAATTAAGACCAGCATAATAGTAATGGTTTCTAGAGAGTGGTAGAAATAGGTATGATTTGTATTTTTTGCTTACTTCTAGATTTTTCTAAGCTGTACTGAAGAAAAGACATTTAACAATGAGAAGGAAAACATTAAAAGTCATCTGATAACAACAAAATGATCAGGAGATACATAATCATAACTTCAGGGCTAAACATTACAAAACCATGGAGTAGGCTGACATACCTGCTGGGGTTATTATAGTGCCAAAAGGACCCTTTCAAAAATAGTTCTCCTGCCAACTTATTCATATCTATCTACATTTTAATGGAAAAATGCTTTTGTTTATTTAATTGAAAATGAAGCTATCAGGACAAATACTTCTAGGGTAAATAGTTCACACTAAAACATAAATGATTTATTGCTTCTAGAAAAGAGGTTTTAATGAGGGAAACACAAAGTAACACAGGGGGTACCCAAAAGAGACAAACAAAGTGAACACTCTACTCCGTAAGAGAAGAAATGTTTGGTAAACTAGAAGCCCAGAACACTAAAGACAAGGCTTTGCCTGATACCTAAAACTAGACTCTCTCAAAGGCCCTTGGCCAGAATATTATGCTTTGGGTCCTGCTTAAAAGGCAGCAGCTGTGGACACAGATGTGGTCTCCTTCTGTGATCCAAGCCCAGGCTCTACAGGATAGAAGCAGATTAATATAGCTTTAATGGTGGTAGATTAGATATTTGGCCTGTTTGCTAGACATAATTGAATCTGCGTTTTTGAGAACAGCTCTTGATGACGCACAATGTCACAAATCCAACATAAGAAGGGTAGTTTAAGATCTGGTGACAGAATACATGTGTTAGTGAATAAAAAATGCTGGCTATATATGCAAAACACATACACAGACAAATTATGATGGAATTTTATGTTTTCATTTGGAGATATAATTCCTAAGAGCAAAGCTAATGATCATATTCATGATTTATGAATGCATCAAAAATCAAATACTGGGGGAAAAAATTCAAAAACAAAGATTTTTTTTGTGTTTTTTTTTTTGCATCAACTACTTGGCTAATTATTTCAAGTATTCAGGCTGACAAAAAGAATCAGAAAATTGATAATCACAGTGAGGTTTCTAGGTGGTAGAAACAGAAATCAATCCCAGGTAGTCCAATCCCAAAGCTACTACCAAATTTCTAACTGTTTAATTTAGGCTGTTTCCAAGTTGTTTTACAAATTACAAACAGGCTACTCCAAAGGATATGTTGCCTAAATGGTTTCCTTTTAGATAACAGTATTGGATAAAATGTAAAGTAAAGAACTCTAGGAATGCATTCTTCTGATCTCATTGTTACTTACCCAATTCATTCCACAGATATTTGCTGAGCACCTATTATGTGCCAGACACTGTCCTAGATCCTTGGGAAATATCAGTGGACAAAACTGAATGAAGTAGCAAGCATTGTAGAGCTCAAATTCTAGTGAAGAAGACAGAAAATAATGGATATAAAAATAAGTAAATTTTATCATGTATAAGAAGATGATTAATGCTTTAGAGGAAGAAAGAGCAAGATAAGAAGGATAGGGTAGAGGGTACAGAGGGTAGAGGGTACAGGGTGAGTCAAGATAAACCATAAAAGGAAGGTGCATTAGATCATAGACTTGAAGACATAGGCAGAGGGCCGGGCGCAGTGGCTCACGCCTGTAATCCTAGCACTCTGGGAGGCCGAGGCAGGCAGATTACTCGAGGTCAGGAGTTCGAACCCAGCCAGAGCAAGAGCAAGACCCCGTCTCTACTATAAATAGAAAGAAATTAATTGGCCAACTAATATATATATAGAAAAAATTAGCCAAGTATGGTGGCGCATGCCGTAGTCCCAGCTACTCGGGAGGCTGAGGCAGGAGGATTGCTTGAGCCCAGGAGATTGAGGTTGCTGTGAGCTAGGCTGACGCCATGGCACTCACTCTAGCCTGGGCAACAAAGCGAGACTCTGTCTCAAAAAAAAAAAAAGAAAAAAAAAGATATAGGCAGAGAAGAAATGAGCTGTGAGCATATCTGGAGGGGAAAGTGATCCAGGCTAAGAGAACAGCCAAGTGCAATGAGAGTGTGCCTGGTGTATACAAAGAACAGTAAGGATAAGTGTAGCTGGAACAGAGTGAGGGAGGAGAAAAATAATAAGAGGTGAAGTAATGACAAAGATAAAGGAATGCAATTACACAGGCCCTGTGAGCAGTTATACGATCTCTGACACGGGAAGTCATTGGAGAGCTTGGAGCCGAGGAGTGACAATAACTGACTTGGGTTTTTAAAGGATCGTTCAGGCTACTTTGTTGTGAACAGACAGTAAGGAAGGAAAGATGGAAACAGAACTGCTGAGAGGTTTCTGTAGCTATCACGGCTAGGCATGCTGCCAGCTTGTCTAGAGTTGCAGAAGCAGAGATGGTGAGAAGTTGTCAGATTCTGGATTATTTTGCAAGTAGAACTAATGGGATTTGCTGGTAGATTGGATGTGATGTATAAGGGGGAGAGAGGAATCAAGGATGCCTTCAGGATTTTTGAAGAGCAGCTGGAAGGCTGGACTTGCCCTCAGCGGCTATTAGGAAGACTGCTGAAAAAGCATATTTGGAAGCAACGATTGGAAGTTGCATTTGGCACATGTGGAGTTTGAGATGTCTGTTGGAGATCTAAGTCAAGAGGCAATTATTACAGTTGGATATGTGAGTCTGGAATTCAGGAGAGGGATCCGAGCTGGAGATACCATTTTAGGCATTGTCAGTGTGCCAATGGATACAGCAAGGGATGTGAAGTGCTCACTGGTCACATGGCACATGCCATGCATGACACCATGCACTTTCACACACTTTATGCCATTTACTTCTTGTAACTTTCCTGTTTTTACAGGCTAGAACTTTTTAGGGACTAGTAAATTAAATTGAGAAAATCTCAGCAATTCCCTGCGGCTAACCAACTTCCTTTATGGCAATGAATTTTAGAAGAGGCAGAACTTGGATTCACATGTAGGTTTTTCCATTAGCTATACACTATAATCTCCCAAAGGCCCAGAGCAAACAGAAATGTAGCTTACAATCTAGCTGTGATGGAGGAAAAAAGAAATCCAAACAGTAGACGCAGAACTGTGCATAATTACCCCCTAGTATCATAATAAATGCCCTTGATGTGAATTAAGTTTAATAGCCCATTAAAAGGAATAAAAATATATAAGGTCTCTTAAAATTTTAATCTAAATGCTTAAAACAAATTATAGTTTTATTTCTTAAATAAGTAAATAGTTTTCTTGAGAAATCACCTGTTTCTCACAAGATACCTTATTTTGATCTCAAATGAGCTAAACTGTGTGCACATATGTGGAACTTTAAGTAACCTATTTCTCTACAACAGAACATAAAAATAATGACTTATTCATTTGATGCCGTGCATTTCAAAAACATACAGTAGAATTCCCTCTCTTCCCAAATACTTAGCTTAATTCTCTTGTACATTTTAAGTATATTATGGTTACACAAGATCTAGATCTTAGATAATTAATAATACAGGTAAAAGTATAACATAACATTTCTGAAAATGTTTAGAAGCCAAACTATAAATTTACTACAAAATTATAAACTTAACTACAAAACATGCTAAATTTGAGAAAATAATAGATCCATAAGATTTCTTATTATAAACTAATCTCTGCATTATGGCAAAAAACCTTGAAAAATTTTTCTCTGGTATGATTAATAAAAATGTCTCATTTATACATTAAATACCCAACACCAACACCTCTATTCTTTCTGTTCATGTTAGACAGATGTGAAAAAAAATTTCAAAGTTATACAAAATGTTACAACAGGTGGAATACTGTGTGTATAATGCATATTATATAGAAATGACATATGTATTAATAAAGACCTATTTTATGCATTTACAACTTATGAGAAAACAATTTTTAATGTGAATTTTCAGATGAGTTATGGTTTTATAGGAGGGGCTAACTCAAAGAATAAACACTGACTTAGCATTTACAAAATAAATTTGTGTAATCTGCTACACACATAAACACACTCTTATATTCCCTGAAGCTTCCTGATCTGTATCTAATACATATTATCTTGAACACTTTAATACTTATTAAAAATTTTTCAGATAAACTACCCTGCTCACTAGGCAGGTCCCCGCAAAAGGGGTTCCTTAACAGACCCTGGAATGTGTGTTTTGGAGGGCACTAACTCACAGACCTGAAGCCTCTTCTTCCTGTTCAACCAGAATAGCTTCACATATATTTGCTTTGCATATGGCAGCTCCATGTAATATTGCCTTGCAAAAAGGTTTCTACTGCTTACAAAATAACTTGGAAAACTACTGTCCTGGAAACTTCCTATTTAAAAATATACTTAGGAATTCTTTAAGCATCAGAGTTTCACGTTTATTTAGCGGAACTACAGAAAGAAAAGTGAGAATCATCAACCAACCCTTGGACTAACATTACTTTTCCACAGAGAAACATGGCTAAATAATTCTGTTCTGTATTACTTACTAGAAAGTTTAACGTTTGAGGCAGTACTAGGTATGATTTTATAAAATGCTGAGTTATTTTCAGTAATGTGCAAAGATCCACCATGGTTCACATTAAAGTAAATAAAACACTTCAGGAGAAAAAGGCCCTTTATTAAGGCCTAGAGAAATAGCATGTATAGAAAGAGAGCTCTATACATTATAAAACATTTTTCATTGCAATCTTATTAGTTTTAGGAGTTGAGTAAGACAGATTGAGTTATCATATGCAATCTATAGATGAGCAAATGAAACGCAGTGACAAAAACGATTCACACAGGCTTGCAAAGTTAGCAGCAGAGGAGAAAGGAGCCTCCTAGGTCAAGTTGCACAAAATTGGCCATAGAACCACACAGAACCCTGTCATTGTGTAATGACCTAATGTCTTACAAATTTACTGTAGTAGGGTCTCAAGTGATAGGCCATAAATATAGGACTATAGAAAATAATTGCTGGTTACGCATTTGGAATGAAATCGAAACTTAAAGAATGGAGCTCTTCTCTTTAGCTAAGACCTCAGACAGGTTTAGCCAAAGCACTTGCATTTTTTTAGCCAAGAAGCAACTCTTCTGCATAATTACAAGGAAAAGGCCGCTGGTACTTTCAGCCACTGGCATATACTCAGTGTGCTAGGCAGAATAATGCTCCCCCCCCCAAAGATATCCATGTCCTAATCCCCAGAACTTGTGAATATGTTACCTTCTATGGCAAAAGCAACTTTGCAGATGTGATTAAGGACACTGAGTTAGGGAGACTGTCCTGGGTTAGCTGGGTGGGCCCAAATTAATCACAAGTGTCCTTATAAGAGGAAGGCAAGATAGGAGTTACCGTGTTTCCCCGAAAATAAGACCTACCCATAAAATAAGCCCTAGCAGGATTTCTAAGATTTGCACAATATAAGCCCTACCCCGAAAATAAGACCTAGTAATGGGCGTGGCTACGCAGTGTATGTGCACAACCCATGCATTTCCACGAGGAGCGGTAAAGAAGATGAGCAGCCCTTCTCATCTGCCCCATGAGAGCTCTATTGCTCCACATGAGGGATTGGGGCCAATGGTTCTAAAAGAAATTGAGTCGCAAAAAATTCAGAATGGAATTCGGGGTTTGGAGAGTTATGATGATGTTCCAGAAGAAGACGACTTAACTATATTTGAATAAATGTAGACTGTTGTACCATACTTAAAAAAAATAACATATGCCCTGAAAATAAGCCCTAGGGTGTCTTCTTGAGGAAAAATAAATATAAGACCCTGTCTTATTTTAGGGGAAACATGGTAGTAGCAGATGTGAAGATGGTAGAGATCAGAGGGAGATGATATGAGAAGGCATCAACTCACATTTGCTAGCTTTGAATGTGGAGGAAGAGGGTCACAACCAAGAAAATCAGGCAGCCTCCAGAAGCTGGAAAAGGCAAAGGAAAGGGATCCCTGCTAGACCCTGGAGAAAGGAATGCAACCCTGTCAGTGCCCTGATTTTAGCCCAATGTGAGCCATGTCAGTCTTCTGACCTACAGTTCTATACAGTCATACCGAACTATAAAATAATAAATTTGTGTTGTTTAATGCCATTAACTTTATGAAAATTTATTACAGCCACAACAGAGAATTAATAAAGTCATTTTATAAGAACATGTTTATACATGAAGAGATTTTTTAAAATTTATTCAAGAAACATTCACTGAAAGTCTAAAATGTGCCACATTCTAGGATTTAGGATTGAAGAAGACTAAGATGTGTTCTTTGAGGTTAGGAGTGAGTAGCTCTTCAATGTATATGACTTGGCTTATATGTACATGTTACATGTGTGTACACAAATGTTCTTTTACATGCAGAACGTCAATAGAGTACTAAGAAGAGAAGGAGAAGAAGAGATTTTAGAAATCATCTAAGCCAATTGTACACAGGAGGAAAGTGTAGTCCAGTTTGGCCTTCTTGAAGTTTGGCATCTACTTTCTCAGATCCACCTAGCACTTTTTTTGCTTAATTAATAAAGTGAAACCAACATGAAGTTTTCCTCCTTAGATTCTAAAATGAACAGTCTCTACATTTGGATTGTCAATCAGTCCCAGACTATTCTGAAGACAATAAGTTGTCATGGCATTTTCTTCTTGTACAAAAATTTTTAAGCTAAAGAACTGATTCCTATTTTGTACTGGTAACAATAAATGACAGACTCTATCATTATACATTTGAAAAAACTGTAATTTAAAGATGGTAGATTTTAGAATGGTATATAAATTCTAATGAATATCAAAAATGCTGTTTATTTTAAAATTAGAACCTAAAATGAGCAAAGCTACCACAAGTGGAAATGTATTGATACAGTAGTTATGGCACAAGAATATGCATCTGGAAAATTTGGTCTCAAGAATATTTTTACATATAACCATAGTGTCAAAAAAGATATTCAAATTAAATGACACTATAAGATGAGAATGATCAATATGTATTAATGTAATTTATAGACCATTACCCCTGTCTTCTCCTGAATGGCTCCTAACTGATGGAAATTTTCTATTGTGGATAGGAAATTGATAAGGAGAAAACAAGAGAATTTTTGTCTTGAATTTTTTTTTTTTCTTTTTACAACTTCAACCCTTGTGGTTGAACTTATATCCTGCTTATTTCTAAAATCTATTAGGAATAATAGATTCTGTAGAATACCTGTTAAAGCCCCAGGAGTCAGAAACACTAGATTGGTGAATATTTAATATTAATTAGTATTATAAACTAGTATTGGAACAAAACATCCTATTAATATTATTTAGTATTCTAAACTAGCATATCAACCTAGTAAATTTCATATATTTGTGGTAAACTAAGGGTCTCTAAATATATTACATTCAGGAAAAAATGCTATAGTGACATTATAGGAAATAACAGACCAAATGCCTATATAATTTATATGAGAATAACTAAACAGTGATGATGATGATGATGATGTTGATGATGATGATGAGAGCCATAACAGTTTGCTTTGGGTCAGGCTTTGTGATACATTATCTCATTTGGCCTTCACAAGAATACAATGAAACACACAGCATCTCCATTCACAGTCGAGGAAAATTACTTAGAGAGATGAAGTATTTTTCACAAAGTCCCAGAGCTAGCGAGTGGTGGAGCTAAGATTCAAACTCTGGCCAAAGCCAGGTCTGTCTAGTTCCCAAACATCAGTTCTTAACCCATTAGTTTCCTTCATAAATAAGTATCGTTTCCTTAATATAAATCAGAAAGATTAGATTAGATGATGTTAAAACATTCTTGTTAGATCTATAGCTCATTCATTTTTTTCAGTCATGTACTCCATAAACACGTGCTGAATGCTTGCTAACTGCCAGACCTGCTGCAATGGTAGGGACACCCACAGCAAAGCAGAAAAGGTGCCTGACTTGATCTCATTCTGGAGAGGAAGACAGAAGACAAACACTTTTGGGGTGAAGTTTTTCCCACCCTCGGGGAAGGTGTTTCTGGTACATTTGAATCATGACCTGAATAAAATGAGAGATTTTGCTATAGGCATACGCTGGGGGAAGAGTTTTCTAGGCAGGGGACTCATTCCAATGGCTCCTTCAAAGTCTAACCATGCTGAGCATCCTTTTGACTAAATGTTTCTTCTGTTTGTGGGACTCATCTTTTAAGAGATAAATTTTTAAGATGACAAAAAAAAAAAAGAAAAAAGTTGGAAGTGATTAGCAGCATTCATCTGATCCTTACTGTTCCCTAGACCCTCTAATCTATAGACTGAAAATTTACCATTTGGGAAAAGAGCGAGTCATGTGATTCAGTAGGAAGTACCAAACTGGTAATAATAATTTCTACAAAATATATCTGAGGTATTAGCCTCATATATATCCTCACAAGATATAATAAGTGAAGATGACCTTTTAGATTAATATTACTCTGTGAAATATCATTTATAAATGGATGAACAATTATTTGAATTCCCCAGTGTCTTGAAGTTCATTCCATACAAAGTGGAAAGTTTAACAAATACATATTTTATAAAAATCAGAATTGAGTCTCTATATATTTAATATGATGTCAGGATGAATTGTATAAAGCTAGCTGAATTATTTAGCCTAAGACTAGAATAATGACAGTTTATTGTATCAAATTCAATACATCAAAAGGAATAACACAATTATTGGTATTACCATTATGTTCTTAAAAGCTAGCATCTTTTTTCAATTTTATTACCATAGGGTCAAATCAACTTGGATTTTGTAAAATAGTCTATAATCATCACTTAGGATATTTAAGATCACTTCAAAATAGCTTTGTTTTTATAAGTGCTCATTAAATGAATAGAAATTTGGTATGGTTTGCTAGGCAAATAAGAAAAATAAAATTTAACAACATCATTCTATGAATAATTGCAAATCACTTATATAGAACTAAATAGAAAGTGTTACTCCATATAAATAACCAAAAAGTTGCCACAAACAGGTGTGGGAATAATTTCATTTCTATTTAAAGTAATAATATTGTACATAACTAATCATGCTAAATCATTTATGCTTTCATTATTTTAATTTTACATATACCATATTTACTTAGCACTTTCCAGGCAATAAACAAACCCTGATTCGATGTTGAGGTTGCACAGATTATAGTTTTGTAGAGACTTATCTTTTCTTTTTTGTTTTGAGACAGAGTCTCGCTTTGTTGCCCAGGCTAGAGTGAGTGCCATGGTGTCAGCCTAGCTCACAGCAACCTCAAACTCCTGGCTCAAGCAATCCTCCTGCCTCAGCCTCCCAAGTAGCTGGGACTACAGGCATGCGCCACCATGCCCGGCTAGTTTTTTGTATATATATTAGTTGGCCAATTAATTTCTTTCTATTTATAGTAGAGACGGGGTCTCGCTCTTGCTCAGGCTGGTTTCGAACTCCTGACCTCGAGCAATCCGCCCGCCTCAGCCTCCCAGAGAGCTAGGATTACAGGCGTGAGCCACCGCGCCCGGCCTGAGACTTATCTTTTACATAAAGAAAATATTACTTTGACTCAATGAATACTTTCCCTTTTCTGATTTAATTATTCTAGCTTACTGTTTCAGAATATTTATAAGCCAAAAGAGCAAAGTACTATAACTTTCTGCTCACAGAAGTGTGAGAACATAATATTAAGAGGGAAAATTCCTATGCTTGAGCCATGATTCCATATTAATATTTTATTTTCTCATTTATGGGTAACACTTATATGTTCTCTACTGTGAAAGAATTCAAGCCTTTTTTACTTTCATCAAATTACTTTTAAAAATTAGGGAAATAAGGCCCTCTAGCAAAATATAATATAGATATTTCTTTAAAAACATGAGGAACATATTTGAACAAACAACTTTTATATAGATTTCTGTTTAGCAAACTGGCTGCAGAATGGTCCAAATACCAAACATAGGAAAAAAAAAATTACTGAAGAAATAATTTTAGACCATAATACACAGAAAAAAGATTTGAAGTCTAAAGAAAAAATTATTAAGGACCAAGTTTAGATTTATGGTCTATATTTTCAGTAATATAGGCAATTATTCTCTTCAGAGTATAAAGATAAATCATTTTATTCTTTTAAATAATTTATAAAAATGCTTCTATTTGAGTATCAAAATATATTGCCAGTTAAAAAATAACATATAATATTCCAAATAAAGTGTACTAAATTCTAATTCAAATATTTTGTGCATGATGCATTCTACTTTAACATATGTCATGTTTAATATGGTTTCTAGGTTCTAGATTTTCAAGAGGACACATTACTCACAGGAAAATTCTTAAATATCTCTCTCTATATTGACCTGGATCCAATTTTGATTTAAATATTCTCATCAAACAAAATGACTGAGAAGTTTGAGTAGGAAAATCTGTGTCAATTTTACCAGTGTGAAGAAAAACAGTGGAAACCTAGGCAATAGGTGCAGATTCTTTCTTGTATAGTAGTGATGGAAAGATGGTTTGGTATGGTAGTTAAGGGCCCAGGCTTGTGTTTTAAGGCACACTTTGCCACTTATCAGGGAGGGTAACCTCAAGTAAGTCATTTAATCTTGCTAAACTTAGTTCTTATCTGTAAAACTATATATATTAGTAGTGTGAAACAGAAAGGGCTTTGAGGATTAATAAATGCATAGGTAAAATGCTCCATATATATATTTGACCATGGTGATCACACGGTATGTGCTGTAGGCTGTTAATGATAGGAAAGAAACTAGTTATATGGGCCAAGAAAAGATATACAGGTCACATGCATTTGTCAGATTCATTTAAGATCTGCGTGCCTTACTGCATACAAATTATACCTTGATAAAATAACCAAAGGTGAAATAATATATATAAAGGTAGGAGAATGAGGTGGAGAGAGATAGAAGAAATGTAAACTTCTTGATTCTATTAAACTAAACAAGGCTAATAAGAATGATTTGTTTGAAACTGTATGTGCATTGTTAGTTTACTTCCCTGGACACTAACAGTTGGCTCAAATATATTTTATATATTCACAAAAAATCAACTTGTTACTCTCATTTTTTATCATTATAAATTCTGAAACAGACATAAGACATCACCTCAGGAATATCTCACAAATTGTAATTAGAATCCTTGCAAAATCTCTCCATTCATTGCTTATCTCTATCCATTTTGTAAGGGACCATGCAAATGACATATAACCAAGATGACTAAGGATTAATCATTTCAAACAAGCCCATGGTAGCTACTGAGAGGCAACTGCACATCACGCACAATGTTAATCAGTTTAAAAATTATTTCTTATAATCTTCTCAACAATTCTACAGAAGTATAGTCTTCAATCTACCATACAAATGTGGAACCATAGAACCATCAGCGTAGGTAAGTTGTCCAAGGTCACAGAGCTAGTGGTGTCAGGATGGATTGGGACCCATCTCAGACTCCACGGACTGTGATTTTAATCATACTTTCTGCAGGGCCCAAAGTGCAAATACACCTGCATGTGCCAGTTTTCTACCTAAGAGTCTAACATGCATATGATATTTGGTCCTTCTCTTTCATAACTCAATGTTAGGCAGCATATTTGGTCCTTCTCTTTCATAAATCAATGTTAAACAGCAATCAGTCACTTCTGATTTCTGTTTTCACTGCTGCTGCTTTTTGTGTCTATATTAGAGACAGACGGGGAGAGGAGGAAGGAACTGAGAGAAGGAAAGAGAGAAACAAAGGAGAAGCAGGAAAAGAAACATTGTTTCCCATCATTGTATTTTATCTTGGAGACACGAAGTTCAATTTTATAGGTTCTACATTGTAAGAGATGAAGGAAATTTAAGACAAAGCTTGAAGAAGTAAAAGCCTTCTATCAAAAAAAAAAAGAAAACCTTATTTTGAAATAATCTGAGATCTAGAGAAGAGTTACAGAGTCAGTCATTCCTTGGTATCCATGGGGCCTTGCTTCCAAAGACCCTGCAGATACCAAAATCCACAGATGCCCAAGTCCCTGATATTAAATGATGTAGTATTTGCATATAATCTATGTACCTCCTCCCTTATACTTTAAATCGTCTCTAGATTACTTACAATACCTAATATAATGTAAATACCTTGTAAATCGTTGTTATACTCTATTATTTAGGGAGTAATGACAAGAAAAAAAAAGCCTGTACAGTTCAGAACACAGGCAACCATTCATTCATTTTTTTTCTCAAATATTTTTGATCCAAGATTGGTTGAATCCACAGTTACAGGACCTACAGATAAGGAGGGCTGACTATACAGAGTTCTAAATATCCTTCAGTCAGGGAAGCCTTACATGTTAATCTACAAAATCGACAGTGCCAACCAATCTATGAGACTTGGATTTTTACATTATTTAACATCAGGATAAATTTTCCTTTAACAGCATAGGTATAGTCTGCCTATGTACCATTGTCTGCAGTAAGAGGGATTGCCCACCTATCACAAATGCCAAACGATAGTTTCCAAATTTCAGTATCAGCAGGTTTGTGAGTTTACTGCTTCAACACTTCACTTATTTATCCATTTATGTGTCCATCCATCAAGTACACCCCAAGTACTCAGTGTCAGGCACTCAGCTATCACTTCCCTCCTCACTGATAAGGCAGCCATTGTGGGTCATTGCAGCCCATGCTCTCTTGAGTGACTAACCAGACTCAGTCCTCTTTCCTCACCACTGGTTCCAGGCCAAAGGAAAGGAGGCAGGACCCTGGCACAGTTACTTTCACCTCTGCTTTTTTCTACTAACATTAAGAGTACCAAGGAGAGGGAAATATGAGTCACATTCAAGACATTATTGTAGTCTGATGACTAAATGAGAATAAAAATTATATAATTTATTTTAACATGTACATTTCCTGTAACGCAATAACAGAAATTCAACAGACTCATCTTTGTTTTAATTGATCAGTTAAATGTCCATTTGGCCTCTTATCAAAAAAAAAAAAAAATCCAATTAAAAATTTACCAGGCACTCCTCCTACAGTTCTGGTGAGAGTGTAAATTGGGACAATCTTCCTGAAAAGCAATTTGTGTTTTCAGCCAAATATATACAGGAAGCTTAAAAATATTCATGCTTTTTAGCCTAGTAATTCCACTTCTAGGAATATTTTGTAAAGAGGTCTTATGCAACTTGAAACGTTTTATACAAAATTTTTATGTCATTATTATTTGTAATAGGGAAACTTAAAAAACAAGACACAAATGTCTAACGAGAGTAAGTTATGTCATAGTCATAGAATTGGCATATTACCATTAAAAATATTTTTGAACACTTAACACAGGGAAAAATGTCTGGGAAACAGACAAGCTTAAAAAGGAATATTCAAAAATTAAATATACTATAATATTCTATGCAAAATGTATAAAATGGTGATGAAGATATAAAATATCTTCTTATCTTAGAATCTTATCTTAGAATCATAAGATTTTAATCATGCTTCTTCTTTGTATTATTCTAACCTTCAAAACATTGAGTTTATGGTCACAAATTAGAGAAATCCAAAATCTGATATACTGAAAGCATTTTAAGTATTTAGATGGCAAACTGAATGCCAGGAATAAAGGTTCAAGCCTGAACCTAGAGACACAGATTAACAGAGCATGTGTTATAGACCACAAGAACAGTCAAGGAAGCAGGAGAGGGAGGAAGGGATGAGCAGAATTCTATGCAGACACTGAATGAATACATTTCAGACAGGCAGACTGGGGGCAAAAGGTGGCACATGAAAATTCTCTTTTCCACTGTCCATCCAGAAGAATTCTTAAATCAAACGATTTGGGTCAGAAAGTCTATTAAAATAAATAAATAATGTTGTATAACTGGATTCTTATATTAATGACATCTGTTATAAGTCACTTATTTGATGAAATAGAGTAGTAGTATGTTTAGGATATACTTCTTTGGTTTTTGTTTTTGCAGAATTTTCTAAAACATTATTTTCTCTGATTCTCTTCGGTTATCTTTTACTAGGTAGAAACTTTTTCTCAGTCTAAATTCTTTGCAGGGCAAAATATTCTTAACTATTTCAATGCAGAATGACACATACTGATTGTCACCCGAATTCGGCCCAGAAGTAGGAAAGAAGTAAACATATGTCACATTTTTTCACACTTGCTCAACTTGAATTTGGTAAAGTTTACTCCATAAATTTTAAAGGAAAGGGAGGATTTACCTTATACTTCATCATGTACAGAGAAAAAAGTTTTAGGCCAAAACAAACAAACAAACAAAAAAATATATATATATATCTCAAAACCATTCATAAGATACTTTATTCCATAAAAAAAATTATACAAACACACAGCATGAGATTCAAATAAAACACCCATAATTGTGCTTCTCTGACCTCATTACAATGAAATCACCTACAGTTGACCCTTGAATAACTCAAGGGTTAGGGCCATAGGCCCCTCTCACAATTGAAAATCCAAATATAACTTTTGACTTTCCCAAAACTGAACTCCTAATAGCCTACTATTGACCAGAAGTTTTACTGATAACAAACAACACATATTTTATATGTTATAGGTATCATATACTATATTCTTACAGTCAGGTGAGCTAGAGAAAAGAAAAGGTTATTAAGAAAATCATAAGGAAGAGGTATATATATTAACTATTCATTCAGTAGAAGTGGAACATTACATAAAGGTCTTCATCCTCAACGTCTTCATGTTGAGTAGGCTACGGAAGAGAAGGGGTTCCTCTTACTGTCTCAGGGGTTGGCAGAAGCAGAAGAAAATCCATTTATAAGTGAAGTTCAAACTTGCGTTGCTCAAGGGTCAACTGCAGTTCAAACATTTGTCCCTGAATTTGATCACAGAGTTATCAATATTTTGATAAACTATATGAAACCTAAATATAGGTCATATGGTGGTATCAAGAAAATATTTAAAAAGCTGTCCTTTAATAAAGTTAAAGGTCATGGGGAAAAAAAATCTATAAACCTTTTCTTTCTCTATGAAAGTAAATTGAGTTAGGACCTAGAAAAAGAAAAGGCTTCAGCTACTTCTTGAACAGTTGTCCTAATGTCACTCATTTACATTCCTTCCCATCAGAGAGTGGCTTGAAGATGATTTAATCTAGATGACTCAAAGTACAAAAAACTCACTTGCTTCTCTTGAACCCCAAATTAGGGGTTAAAAGATCTAACGTTTTTACAGCATTGTGCATAACAGTAAAATATTGAAAATACTCTGAATCTCCATCTAAAAGGAAAAGCTTAAATGTAGTACGGGATACCCATACAATGGAATATTCTGAAGCCGCTAAAAAGTAGAGTTTGTGAATGTGTGAGTATAAATGAGTAGAGAGAGAAGTGAGATGCATCTGTTTGTGTGCATGTATACCTATGTAGAGTCATCCCTTGGTATCTGAGGAGGATTCGTTCCAAGACCCCCGCAGATAAAGGGCCTAGTATTTGCATATAACCTACCTACATGCTCCCATATACTTGAAACCACCCCTAGATTATTTAAAATACCTGATACAATGCGAATGCTATGTTAATAGTTATAGTGCATTTTTTGTATTATTTTTATTGTTGTATTATTATTTTTTACTGTTTCTCCCTAATATTTTCGATCCACAGTTGGTTGAATCCATGGATGCAGAACCCACAGATAAGGCAGGCTCACTACATATATGTGTGTATGACTCATATAGAAAGAGAGAAAAAGAGACGGAGGTGATCAAGATATAATGCTAAGTAAAAATCACAGACAGCTGAATAGTGTATGTAAAATTAATTCATATAGTATCAACATTACTATTAATAATATTCACTGACCGGTTTCTATACAGGTGGTACCCACCTACACACTTCGTACATATTGATTCATTTAACCTTCACAATAACCTGTATTATTGGTTCTATTGTTTCCCCCCTTAAACCAATAAGGAAACTAAAGCATAGGGTAACTTGTAAATAATGTGCCTTCGGTCAAACAGCTATTAAGCATTTTTGCTTGTAATTCTCCATTTGCACCTTCCCATTCCTACTCCCTCTTCCTTCTCCGCCCTAAAGAGGCTGATTTCTATACATTCCGACATCTGCATTGCAGAGTCTATCGATCTCATCTGGATTAAGGCCATGGGAGTGACCATCAGAGGATGTGGAACAGAAGAAGAAAAGAGACTGCCCCTGTCCCTGCTGTCCTACCCCCACCCACTCACTGCCTTGTGCTGGTGATGGAACAGTGGCTGCATTTCTCCACTCGGGCCCACAGCTCCTGTACAGGAGTCCCCTCCTCACAGGGACTGCTCTCACTGGGCTTCCCTCTCCCATGTCTTTAGGATGAGGTTTGATAACAGCTTTCCCCTCTCCCTAAGCCAGGTTGCCTTACCATTCCTTGTTGCTTCCCTTAATACTTCCATAACTAGTTCCTTCCTCAAAGACTTCAATGGCCTCTTTGATTGAGTCATCTATTTCCTGCCAGGAATGTGGCTGTTATAGCAGCAGAAACAGGATTCAAACCCAGGCAGGCAGTCAACAGTGTCTTTTTAGTATTGAAAAGTATTTTAGTATTGTTTTTTTAGTATTGAAAGATTATGCACTAAATTATTAATAGGGGCTTTATCCAGGAAGAAGGATAACCAGAGGGAATTTACATATCTATATTTTATAGTTATACAGTGTTTAAATTTTATTATGTATTTTTCCAATAAAAACACAGTGAAGTATTATACATTCAACATTAATGAGATCACAATAATGGGATCTGATACCACTTACTACTACTGACTACTCCTTTAAAGAAATTTATTATACTTATAGAATAATCCACTTAGACAGACAACCCACTTTGTAGTTAAAATATTATTTGACAATCTTGACTATAAGGTTTTCTTATAAAATATGAATAATCGTTCTCTAACATAGAGGCCTAGACAATGTGTTGTCTATTGATACTCTTGGACTATAAAAAAAAATTCTTGCATAGGAAAATATTTGAGGATTATTAAATTACTATTCCTCGTATTGTTGATAATGTGCCAATGAGATACTAAGTTATAGCTCTTCGAATGGGATAAAAACCAACAAAAAGAAATGTTTAACATATATTTTTAATATTTATACTTCAGATTTTAACCACCACAGAATTTTACAGTCTTCCTTGGGACATTACTGATGTACGATAGAGTAAATTTGCTTCAAATTTCATCAAATCTCCATAATCAAACTATATATGCTATATATTTTTTCTTTTTTTATTTCAGAATATTACAGGGATATAAATGCTTTGGTTACACATATTGCTTTTGCACTGCCTGAGTCACAGCTACAAGCATGCCCATCCCCTAGACAGTAAGCACCGAACCCATTAGGTATGAATTTACCCATCCCTTCTTTCAACTTTCCTACCTGACATCAAAAGACTGTTACCTTCCATATGTGCACATAAGTGTTGATCAGTTAGTACCAATCTGATGGTGAGTACATATGGTGCTTGTTTTTCCATTCTTGGGATACTTCACTTACAAGAATGGGCTCCAGCTCCATTCAAGATAATACAAGAGGTAGTTTGCCATTTTTTATGGCCAAGTAGTACTCCATGGGATACATATACTACATCTTATTAATTTTCTCATATATTGATGGGCACTTGGGTTGTTTCCACATCTTTGCAATTGTGAATTGTGCTGCTGCACAAACATCTGAGTGCTGCTGTCTTTATTTTATAGGGACCCGGATTCTAAGTCACACTACAACCTGTTTATGCATGCATTGTTCTGCTTAGCCACCATGCAGAGAAGCCTTGTGTTCTCCTTTTCCAAGCAGCAAACACAACATTCTCATACAACTTCTCCAGTGCTCACAGTGAATTTCCTACAGCCTAATGGTCTCTAGCAAGAAAATGGAATTCAATATTAATAATTCTGTCTCATAGCTAAACAGTTTGGAATGCATCCTTTCCAAACATTCAAGGATAACTGTTATAATGTTCTGGATAGGTAAAGGGAATTTCAATTTCCATTTTTAAATGGTAATCAATAATTAATAACAGATATGTACACCTGAGGTCTATATAATTCAAGAAATGTTTTATATTAGCACCTAATATTAAACTAACCGAGTCCATTAAGGAAAGGAATCATAAAAGACCAGTCTTTCTCCTTCAATTCTTTCAATCTTCCATTCCCTCTCAATGTGAAATGTTAAATCCATCAATTACATGGGTGGCATTTCCTAAAAGCTAAATCTAGCTCACCAGGAAAAACACACACACACACACACACACACACACACACACACACACACACAAACCCAGAATTATTTCTGCATCTCTAGGTATAGAAATCCTCCAGATGTCACTCAAATCTAACTCTCTTACACAGATTTACTAATGAATGACTGCCAGCAGTGAATATGCCCCGACCCCAAATCCTTCTGCCTCTATGACGTCAAGACCTTCACAGCCCTATATTTCCTGGGCAAACATGTGGGGGAAAAAAAAATCCAGGTCATTCATTATTGGAGCATAAATGTTAACAATCAATGTCTCCCAGCCATAGCTGTTATCCTGACCTAAGTCCCAGCTGTCATCAACATCTAAATCACTTAACATCATTTTCAGAATTGATTTTACTTGAATAAACCTATTTACTCTGTGAGGCAAGAAATAGGAATTAACTATACATTTTAAGTTAATGCTGTATCTTACGATTATGCATGATTGTATACAAAACCGTTCAATTAAGCATTAATATACTTAGGCACAAATTATTTCCTTTCCTCTATAGAGATTGGTGGTGAGCTATGCAGTGATTTTTCATTCTTCAATATAAATACATGGAATGCATGCAGGAAAAAAAAAACTGTTGATTTTGTCTCATTTTCATGGCTACAGTAGTTTGCTTACACCCCAAATAACATTTTTTAAATCAAAACGATTATAAGCCTCTGGCATAAGGAAGGCCATCATTTTTTTGTGCTCGCCTCAAAGTTTGCCCCTATTTGCAGAAGCTGACTGCCAGGTTCACTGGCTATATGAGCTGTGACTACATCACAACCAGACTTAGTCTTCTCTGTGCATTTTCTGCACTAATCTCCAGAAACAACAGAAGGAACGCATCCTTTCTCTTACCCATGCATGCAAATGAAAACAAAATATAAAAATCCTTAATGACATGACTAAAGGAAAGACATGACTAAAGGAAAATACCTGTGAGTAAAAATCTATACTGAAAAGTCAACAGAAAGTGAATTTTATTTTTTTAAATAGCCCTATTCAGATTCAGAGTGTGTTACTGAATTTGGAATACAAATTCAGTATTTGGAAGAGAACCTCTTCAATGATCCCAAATAACTTTATCAATTCCAGAAGAATTATTAGTTTATAAGTGAAGAATGATTAATTTAAAATATTTATTGAAATAGAAAATATCACATTGAACCTGGAAGCTTCTGGCAAAATAATGTGATTAAACTCTGGGAATGACATTTTGGATCGGTGCTGAAGAAGCTAATTTTCTTAAAAGCCTGTTCATTTAAGAAGAGACATTTGTCTCATGGAAACTAAAAAGAAAGATTTTTTTTTTAAAAAAAAGTGAGCAAAGATGGTCCTAATTTAACATAGCTCTATAATTAGTAGTTAAATAGAATCTTTAAAGGTAAATGTTAAGAATTCCTGTTTGCCAATACTGAACAATACTCATACATGCATTTTTTAAATGATGTGACTGATATTGTCAACTGAATCAAGCAAAATCTCTGATTCCAGGATCAGGGTTGGACTGATTACAGAGGTGAGAGGAGGGGGTGGCAGTAAAATTAAGTAAATCTGTACATGCACAAAGGGAAGTAAATATCACCGATTATAAGGACACTGATTCCATGTAGACAGGTAAATCCTTATAATTTACTAGTTTTCATAAAATATCAATATTAGCACACAGATGACAGAAAATAGGTAACTTTATTATGTGCCATTATGGAATCTCAGCCCATTTTCCCACTAAATAAATCAATGTACCTGAATGAACTTTATGGCTTGTCTTACTTTGAGCACTAACAATAGAAACAAAAGGCTCTCTGAAAACTTTTTTAAAAGGTAATCACTAAAGGGCAAAACAGAATTGCTATGGGTTGAACTGTGTTCCCCCTGAAAAATACTGAAGCCCTAGTCGCCAGTACCTTTCTTTGAATGTGATCCTATTTGAAAACAGGCTCTTTGACGATGACCAAAGTTGAGGTCATTAGGCTAGATTCTAATCTGATATGACTGTTTCATTATAAAAGGAAGAAATTTAGACCCAGGCACAGAAGTATAAAGAGGGAAGGCATAGGAAGAATGCCATCCGCAACACAAGGAGTGAAAGGAAAGTGAGGAGAGTGGCACGGAACAGACCTTCCTCTCACAGCCTCCTGCTGACACCTTGGTCTCTGGAACTTCCAGTTCCAGAACTGTGAAGTAACACATTTCTGTTGTTTAAGCCACCGGTTTGTGGGGTTTTGTTACCACAGCCAAACGATCCAGTGACACTCTACAAAAAAGACACCTGCACTCGAATGTTCATAGCAACACAATTCATAATCACAAGGCTGTGGAAACAGCCCAAGTGCCCATCAATCCAAGAATGGATTAATAAAATGTGGTATATGTATACCATGGAGTACTATTCAGCTCTAAGAAATAACGGAGATATAGCGCATCTTATATTTTCCTGGTTAGAGCTGGAACCCATACTACTAAGTGAAGTATCCCAAGAATGGAAAAAACAAGCACCACATATACTCACCAGCAAACTGGTATTAACTGAGCAGCACCTAAGTGGACACATAGGTACTACAGTAATAGGGTATTGGGCAGGTGGGAGGGGGGAGGGGGACAGGTATATACATACATAATGAGTGAGATGTGCACCATCTGGGGGATGGTCATGATGGAGACTCAGACTTGGGGGGAGAAGAGCATTTATTGAAACCTTAAAATCTGTACCCCCACAATATGCTGAAATAAAAAAAAAAAAAGAAAATAGTCTCTCTCCCTCCACATCCAAATTGTAAGCAACCTAATTTTAAATATTTTTTCAACCTCCCCCCCCCAAAAAAAAGAATTGACATTTCATTGTCTAATTTCACGTTACTTATGATCACAATAAAATATGCTGAAACTTTGCTATTCTTTAAACACACGACCAAGGTATTTTCTTTCATTTTTTTCTCCTAAAAATAAGAAATATTTGAAGCAGCTACAGTCATTTTTAGATATAATTTACAAATGACTGCTGTAGTCATCCATATAATGTTACTGCTATTAGTGATGTTCCATTAACACTAGTTGTTTCATGCTTTCTGCCATAGTATCAAATTTTAAGAACAATTCAGTTTATGATATCTCAGATATCATAAAAATAAAATGGGATAATGGAATAAAGAACAAAAGGTTAAAAACAAAGTAGAAAGTTTAAAATTCAAGTCAAAAGTTTTCTGAAATGTTGATTAATCAACACTAATGGAGCTCATTATTAATAAATACCAATGTTAAAGTTAGCAAGAATAAGTGTATGAATTACACAGAGAAACCTCTTTCTTGCAGAGGTCAGAGATAAGCCAAAACCCACATTTTTGTGGTTTTTGGCTTATCCTTTACACAAAAAGATTGGAAACTGTAAAAAGGATTCATTGAATTTGAGGAATACTGATTATACCTTAGTTATTATAAATGGGTTACTGTTTAATAAGTAACAATTAAAATATTAAAGAAAAGAAAAATCTTACATAAAAATTAAAATAGACTATTTTGCTACTGGGTTATATACTATGCCACTACCATTAAACACAATGTACTCCTGAGAGATAAAAAATATTCAAGGTAATTGCAGTAACTAGTTCATTGTTAATTTTAAGTCTAGGCAACAACTAAATAACTAGGAGGGTCTAGTTTGGGATGGGGAACATCCTAATTTACATTTAATACAGAATTCTGTCTGCAGTACTTACGATAAAAAGAAATTAAGTATTTAAGTAACAGTTACAAAAAAGACTCTAATACATATACAAGGAGATTTTTAAAGCTACTCCATAAAGAAGGCATAACTTAAAAAAAAATTCATTGAGCCATGAGTCAAGTGGGTCTGGGAGGAGGGAAGGAACCGGTAGACTAGGAGGCTCTGTTCAACATGCTCAACATGCTCACACACTCAAGCGCCGTCTAGACAAGTCTTGCAGGAGGAATGGTTAAGAGAGTAAACATTTTTATAAACTCACATTTTAAATGTCTATATTCACAGTTTTATTTGGAGGATGAAAAGCTATGAAGTAAAATAATACTGTGATTGGGATAAATATTAGATACTCTAAAATTAATATTTACCTTTCCCTCCAAAAATTTTCTGAGTTTAAAAAAGACTGAATTTCAAGGTATGCAGCAGGATGACTTCTCCATACCAATTAAGCCTGAAAGTAGATTTTTAAATGATATAGCAGAAATAGAGTACTTTATAGTATAGTGTGTTTTACATTTTAATTTAATGAAGCACAAAATAAAAGTATCTCTGTGTATTAAAAAGTCAAAGTACTAATTCAAGCAACAAATACATGATACTGGACTATTCTGAAAGTAGATTACATTTAAAATAATTAGATGTGATATTTTTTCTCAGTATCAAGTCATTTACAGAATTTGTCCTACCTTATGGTGTTTTCAAAGTTTTGAGATGCAAACACTGCTGTATAGGCATCAAACATCTTTGTTGATGTGATCTGAAAAAGGATGTCTAGGAGTCGCAGTACCATAAAGAGAACAAATAGCACTTACAGTTATAAAAAAATCAAGCAGAAACTTTTATTTGCCTAGTTCCTACTTTATATCATACTTTGCACTTTCTAGGAACAACAACAACAACAAAAAAAAACCCTTTCCCTTCCACAGAAACATGAAACATTGCTTTTGAAAGACTGGAAGCAACTGACTAAAAATTAAGCAATTGCTGCAAATTAAATCTGTAGTACAGCTGCAGCCATTTAAAAAGAGCAGCTGTTGAAGAAATAGAAGTACACTCTCGGCATCAAACTACAAAACATTAAAAAACATAGTGACATTTGATTAAATGGATATTTATTAGAGACAGTTCCATATGGCTTTTACACAGATTCTTTTCCATAAACACCAGCTTCTCTTTTTTCGTTAGAAGTTGAGAAGTGCTTATCTCTACAACAGTCAGACACACTTTGCTCCAATTTTGTCCTTCGAGAGACAATTTTTATTTCATTTAAATGTGTATTATATCTAGACCAGTTTGATTATGTATAACTGGACTTTAATGTTTTGCATCATTTCACTTTGTGTGCCTGAATCTGTTTCTCTTCATCTAAAACTCAGTTTTCTATTCTTCAACTAAAACATTATTTTTTCTTTCCCCTATGCTCCCAACCAAAGCATTCAAGTAATGTTCATTCAAGAAAAAAACACACTTACAGGAATAGAGAGTATTTATCTATGCCATGGCTTTCCAGTTATTTTGAAACAAATGTATTTGTGTTTCTATATGGCTTAGAAATTTCTTTAGTGTACAGAAAAAAAAGAATGCACATGTGAATAATAAATGCATAATTTTAGTCACTAAAATATTTTTTCTTTTCCAGTTAAATGATCAGTTATGTAAATCAAATACTCAAAGCAACAAGGAGGAATAATCTAGTGATTTCCATACTTGTCAGAGAAAAATCATTTGGAGAGCTTGTTCACTAGGGCCACTTCCTTGGAAGTATTCAAACCAGGAATCCAGGTAGAGTTTGGGGGATTTGGGAAGAGATGCTCTGAGCACTAAATATTTATTTTATTATTCTTAATAATATACAAATGTCAAAATGCTTTTTTTACTTTTTTGTAGCTGCCTGATTGTGTTACGTTATATGTAACTAGCAAAGAGTGGGTCCCCTGGTACCCCAGATTTGGTTAGGGTTAGATTTAATATGATGTAAGTCTTCCTATCCAGGTGACCAGGACTAGTAGTTGATAAAACAAAAATAAAATCAGTTAATTAGTTGAAAGAGTCACTTAAAGCAGAGAATCATTTAAACAAATTAAATGGGTATATAATAAATCTTCATTTTATCTTTATACTTTCATTATTCATACATTCATTCACCAAACTTTTTGTGAAGGACTAAAACCCCTCAAGGTCTAGTTCTCATACTTGGTATTCTGTGTCATGTTTAAAAGGAAGATAATTTAAACATTTGCAATGCAGCAGAGTTCTTTGGTTTTTATACTTTTCCTAATATTTCACAATAATATCACCTATACCTAAGTTAACATGTATGCTATGCCCACTTTGCCTTCATCAAGTCTTTCAAAGAAAGCATTCAACCAAGTTTTCTCATAAACAGCTATAGTATCTTTCAGCATATAGTTCAGCAGTTTATATAACTTTTATTTAAATTATGTAATTACAATAGTCAGGATAAGTGAAGTAAACTGGAGTGGGAACAAACACAATTGATGAGTATCGGTTGGTATTTTTAACGAAAAGACTTGAGAGCCCAGGTTAGTCAAGTTAACTAGTTAAATAAGGTCAGGTCAGCAAAGACAGTTTCTCCTGTGCTTTTACTTCCAAACCTGAATGGTGCTCTGCATTCACTATCAATGCTAGTTTTGTTTGGTTAGTTTGGGAGCTTCTCCCACTAGAACTCATCTTTCTGAGAAGACGGTAGAAAAAGTTATTCATAAATATTTCTCTCTTCACTGCCCTCCTATGGTTTTTAAGCTGAATGGAATAGCTTTGGGGCAAATCACTACTTAAAAGAAAAAAGAAAAGAAAAGAAAGTTATGTAATCCAAAGCAAACATCAGAGAAGGGAAACTTCTTTCCATGAGATGAAAATGGTCAATAGACCAAGTTAAGGAAAATTATTCTTAATAGACTTGTAATTAATCAAGGCATTTCTTTAATAATAAGATCCTCTGTGTTAGTTTTGCAAGTGCTATATTTTATTTCTTTGAGAAACAACATTTTAGAAGACACGATATATTATGTTAAATTTTACAGTGTTTAGTATACACAGCAGCTCATCCACGATCAGAATTTTTAAATTCTGAGTGCTGTATCATGTAAATGATAAAGTTAAGGAAATCATTTTAAAAGCCTTGCATGCGGAGGGCCTATGCTATAAAGCTAAAAAATATTATATAAGCATGATGGTGTTCTGTTGTTCCACACTGGAGTTTTATCTGTGATATTTCTACAATGAACCATCATTTTATAGCAGTGACACACTAATCGCCAAATCTCTCTTATTGGTTGGCCACTGACACATCTTGAAGATGTGTCAAAGACTCAAACGTGTTCTTTTAAAAAATAGTGGAGGATTTGGCCTCATGGCAATTAAATGAGGCCAGAAAGCAGCAGCAAGGGCCGGGCCCGGTGGCTCACACCTGTAATCCTAGCTCTCTGGGAGGCCTGGGCAGGCACACTGCTCGAGGTCAGGAGTTCAAAACCAGCCTGAGCAAGAGCGAGACCCCGTCTCTACTATAAATACAAAGAAAGTAATTGGCCTACTAATATATATAGAAAAACTTAGCCGGGCATGGTGGCGCATGCCTGTAGTCCCAGCTACTCAGGAGGCTGAGGCAGAAGGATTGCCTGAGCCCAGGAGTTTGAGGTTGCTGTGAGCTAGGCTGACGCCATGGCACTCACTCTAGCCTGGGCAACAGAGTGAGACTCTGTCTCAAAGAAAAAAAAAAAAAGAAAGAAAGTAACAGCAAGAACTTCATGGACACTTGAGCTCATCTTCATTACTGTCCCTATAACCAGAAGAAAAATTTTCCTGAGATCCTTGCTTTTGTCAACAGTGATGAAAAGGACTCAGAAAATGATTGATTAGATCCTTAACGAACTAAGCTTTTGATCATTCAGGGACTTCAGGTTTAGATCATCAAACTTCTCAATTTTATCCTTTTGCATACCTCCCACTTGCTCTGCGGCACCAGATCAATTTAAGATTCTGTTATCCAATATTCAACTATTAACATCTCAAGTTAGAAACGTTCATAAAAGATCTCGAGTCATAGCGAGAATCTTCTAAGCAACTGCAGCTGCAGAAGTCTCTGGTCCAAGTGTCCTCAGCGTAGTATGAATCACTTTCCAACCACAGTTTTTGCCACACTGGCCCCAGAAAAGCATTTTATAAGTGTGCTCATGTTTGATCACAAACTCAAAAGAGTAAGATTTAGATAATAGGATAAGCAACTGGAATATTTATCTGCTGCAACACTCATTTTCCTAGACTTCCTCTTAACTACCAACCAGGGGAAGTTCTGCAATTCAGGCCCTCAACAACATGAGATGTGCTCAAGGTGTAGCACTGGAGAACATGCTAAGGGAAATTAAGGCATGAAGGTGATGCATGAACTTCGGCACTGAACAAGGAGAAGGAGTAACGAAAAAGTCCCCTGGACTCACCAGTACAATCACATCATCCCCATAAAAACAGGGCAGTTCAACAGCACCCATTGCAAAAAATCTTTAGCTCTTTAGACCAGGCGTCCTCAAACTACAGCCTGTGGGCCACATGCGGGTGTTTTTGCCCGTTTGTTTTTTTACTTCAAAATAAGATATGTGCAGTGTGCACAGGAATTTGTTCATGGTTTTTTGAAAACTATAGTCCGGCCCTCCAATGGTCTGAGGGACAGTGAACTGACCCCTGTTTAAAAAGTTTGAGGACCCCTGCTTTAGACTATACTATATTTGATAAAGCTCATTTAAAGGAAAATGATAGGCCGGGCGTGGTGGCTCACACCTGTAATCCTAGAACTCTGGGAGGCCGAGGCAGGAGGATCGCTCAAGGTCAGGAGTTCAAAACCAGCCTGAGCGAGACCTCGTCTCTACTAAAAATAGAAAGAAATTAAATGACCAACTAAAATATATATATACAAAAAATTAGCCAAGGCTAAGGCAGTAGGATCGCTTGAGCCCAGGAGATTGAGGTTGCTGTGAGCTAGGCTGACGCCACGGCATTCATTCTAGCCTGGGCAACAAAGTGAGACTCTGTCTCAAAAAAAAGGAAAATGATAGATTCAGTATTTTTCAATTTCTATTCACTGTGTTGGTTACCTTCTAAGGGAATAACTAAAAACTTTTTAAGAAGGAAGAATATTTAGAAGCAACAGCTATGATTGCTCAACAGTTACTCTTGAGAAATATTACAACACTATCTGAAAATCAAAAGTCAATCCCAGCTAACTGCTATTTTTCTAAGCAAAAGTGTAGATAAGAAGCCTGGCCACGAGAAATTGCGGGTTTTAATAAATGTTGAAAACATCACAAAATATACATTTTCAAATTAGTATAATTATTTTCAGCTCTTTCATCAAGAGGGTGAGGAAAATGCATGAGAAAATTCAGGGGGATGGTAAACTTTTCAACTATCAAAAAATCTAGGCAAAAATGCATGTGCCAAAATTTTGACCTGGAAATAATTTGAGATGTTTACAGTAAAAGAGCGACCTTTTAACATTAGAATTAATAATATTGAAATACAGCCCCCAAAATACTGGCATTATCCTGGTTTTAATAAGGATTATGTAATATTAAAACTTGGTCTGATTATACAGAAGGAAAATGTCATTTAAATTATTTTTCAAAATAGGTAGTTCCTCTGGATGAAAATTGTTAATTCCTGGAAATTCTAACATTTGCAATAAATATTTACATCATTAAATTTTCAGGCAGGTTTTAATTTTGCTTAATACATCCAATATTTATTGAGTTCTTATTGAATGTCAAGCACTGTGCTAGGTGGGTACCGAAAATACTGAACACAAAAAGAGTTAAGTCATCAGGGGGTCACTGAAGGTAGTATGTATATTGGATAGAGTTATGGGGTCTGGATCCAGTACTTAATTATGTAACCTAACTTATGTGTTTCCAGAAGCTTGATCTAATGAGATTGTATAAAATGCAACTGCCTGCTTCAGGTATTTATGTCTGATTACAACTACAACTGTTGCAACTATACAATATATTGGTATAATTTATTTTCTCAGTATCCTCTTTTGAATCATTGCTCCTTCCTATTTAGCATGCTGCCTCCAAACATGGCTCCCCTATTTATTCTACATGGGCCAAGCTGTCAGTAGGAGTCAACTAGCCTTATTCCTAAGAGCACTTTATAAAAATTTAGATGAAGAACAATTCCTCAAGCTAATTGTCCCTCCCCCACAATCATGTTGTGACTACTGCAACTGTTGACAGACTATTTTGGAAGAACTTAAGTCATCTGCAGAACCTTAAAGTTTACACATTTTGTTTATTTGTTTTAATTAATTCCTTGAGAAACGAGTACCTTCAAGATTTCAAGAAGCCAAACTTGTGGCTTCTGGCAGAAGATTCGATCTGGTGAGAATGGCTTGCTCTGGGGACCAGGAGAAAGACAAGCTGTTGAAGCAGAGAAATCAAGCTCCATGTTTGGTTGTTACAAAGGAAGGTGGGGATTGGTAGGAGGGCAGCGAAGATGTCTTTCAAAAAGTATTCAGTTGTTGCTTAACGGTCTCATTCCCAAGGCTAACATACTCAAGAAAAGAGGGAAAAAAAAAAAATTCTAAGTTTCTTCCTCTTATACACAATGGTGTTCCTTTAAATCAAGAATGTTCTTTTTTTACCTTCAAACATAAAAATCTTTCATTCCCTTTAAAACTCTCTTGCATATTGAGTAACTATGGAAGAATACATGGATTCTGCAAGGATTGTAAATCATGACATGTGTGCCAGCTATAATGTAGGGCAGGCCTCAGAATAAAGGAATATGCATTCCCTAGATGCATAACAATACACATGCTAGTTTATTCTTGGTAAAATTTAAAAATAGGCCTCTGGTTTACTCAACAGCATATAGCGTCTCTTCACACAGGATTGGGTTGACAGTACCTTATTAGCCATCTTAATTCATCACATATTCATGCAATATTAGCTCAACAATCATAATTATATATTAATGTGTTAGACCTAGCTCCCCCTCACGGCTCCAAAAGGGCCTCAAGCTGTTTTAGAAGCTTCTTTGCTAGAATTCAATGAAACAAAGCTTACATATGAAATGAATTCCCTCAGTAGAAATTACATTGTTCCTCCTCCTCTTAAACCTCAGAATCAAGTAAGGAAAATGCTGGTAAAAAAAAAAAATCTAATGATCTAAAAAGAAAAAGACACTACTTTTTCAGTATAATAAGCAGTATTTCCCCTTAGGAATACCTATGACTACCACATGGATATAAACTTAATATTCATAATAATTTAATTCACCAATCCTAAATTCAAATATTGAACAGGGTTTTTTTAAAAAAATTTTTTTTTATTTCCGCATATTACGAGGGTATAAATGTTTAGGTTACATATGTTGCTTTTGCCCCAGCCGAGCCAGAACTTCAAGCGTGTCCATCCCCCAGACAGTGTGCACCACACCCATTAGGTGTGTATATATCCATATTGAGCAGTTTTTAAAAACAAATGTAACTAATGTCTTTACTCCCTCATAATCATATCAAGAGGGCAAAATTCAGATATTAGACATCAGTGTAATTGTGAACAATAAATTCTATACCAGCAATAATCTCTCTAAGAGATGACTGTCAGGCTGCTACATTAATTGTAGAGATTAACTTTTATTTAACATAAAACACTTTGGTTCCAGCCTATAGACATTAAAAAAAAAAAAAAAAAGGAACACAAATTAATTAAGAATGGTACTTTTCTATCCATACTACAAAATGAAGGCAAAGCTTGTAATAAAATCTTTCTGAGTGTCATAGCCACAACTGGAAGAAAATGTAGCTTATCACTGGGTGATTTTGATATGTATTTAAAATTTTGTTTAACGAACCAAACAGAATAAATACCCCGATGTATTATTTTGTTTTCATTGTCAAGACGCTGGCTCTTTAAAAACCACAGGTTAAAGTCTAATACATGTGAATTCCAGCCCTTGACAAATCCATTGGGCAACTGCTTTGACCTCTACAAACCTCCATTTCCTTATGAGTAAGTTAAAGGTAGCAAAACAAATTTACAGTGTTGTTGTGTGGACCAAATCAAACAGTATACTTAAAATGCTTAGCATGGTGCAAATACTTGAAAGCTATTATTAATCCCAGATAAAAACTGCACCTTCCCAGCCAATTCTCAACTGCTCCTACTTTTGGCAGCTTTTCTCCCCACAAGTACCTTTTCCAGCCAAGTAGCTCTAGACTAGTTCAGTTCAAAACATAACTACCTGTAAACAAACATTGAACTTTACTTAATGATACACATGCTGACAGATTTCAGGGACATGTACAAATGTCTGTAACTAACTTTGAAATGCATCAAAAAACCTAGATGCATCAGTGCATGGGTAAAGGGTTGGAAAAATAAATGGATATGTGATTAAGCAAATATTGTACAATGTTAATGGTAGAATCTAGCCACTATGTATATGGGGGTTCAATGGGATATCTTTTCAACTTTTAAGTATGTTTTTAAATTTTCGATATACAAAGTTGGGGTAACATAACTACTCATCACACTTCACTGAAACCTCTCTGTATCTTGAGAAATTCCAAGTTTCAATTATTGTAAAGGGGATGGGGGAAAGAAACTGAACTGCCACCTTCTTCGTGTCAAAAATAATACTTGGAAGGTGTTACTAAGACATTCAAAAGTTTAACCGAAACATAGGAAGCCTGACTTGTCTAGCTAATGTATGAATCACACAGATGAAATCAATAATTGTTTTCTTTTCTCTCTTGATGTAACATATCATGTCAGTTGGTCATGAGATTTCCTCTGTGTTGATCTGACCCCACTGAAGAATATACCAATACTTGACAGCACTAGAGCGAATATATGGTAGAAAGTGATTCTTTGCATCTTATGCATTAATTTTTAGGAACCAGGCCATGTGTCTGTAACTCTTAAGATGTCCCCACCGCCACTTACTCCACTTCCCTCTCTCTAATCCCAAGCCAGCAAGTAGCCAACCTCACTTGTTTTATATGTTTAAGGGAAAAGACTTTAAGCAGAAAGTCAAGATTCTTTTTTCAATCTCATGTTTACCTAGCTAAATAATGAATTATTCCTTTGATTTGTGGCCTTAATAGTTTGCATCTTAGCTAGAAGTACTGATCTTTATGATACCACAAAAATAAAGGATTTTACCAATGAGGCAGAGGATCATTATTGCTGATGAGAAATTGGAAGGCTGGAAACTCTGTTCTTTCAAACTGCTTGATAATTCTCATGATAACCAGGGGTATACATTTGTTGGTACACAGTATTTGGGTTTTTGCTGTGGTATTTTTAAAAGCATGGAAAAGAGGTATATTTATAATGCAACGTGAACTCTTACTTTCCTATTAGCACCTCCAGATTTCGTAGGCAATCCCAATCAAAAGTATATTATTTCTTTGCTCCAAAAGGTTATCCAATGGACTTTAAGATTCTTGAAAATGTCAGAAACACATCTTTCCTTTTTTGTACCCTAGCAGTGAGGAAGCATTCCCTATACATTTGCCAGAGAGAGGCATCTTCTCAAAAGATGGCACAGCAGTGAATGTATGGGCGGAATGAAGGTTAGCCCATCTGCACTAAATTCCCAAACAGCATCAGTAGTTAACAAAGGCCGTTTTTTCATGTTCATAACATAACCAAATTCATAACCAACAGTAACCCTGTTAGACCAGAAAAATGAGTGCTCGGCTGCCACTTCATTGCTACTGGCAGAAAAGAATATAGGACATCCAGCAATTATATTCTTAATAATTTTCAATGTATAGTTTAATAAGTACTGACATTTTCAGCCCACAGATTCAAAACAATTTGATGGGATTTGCCAAGGGTGATAATTTTGTTGTCATATCTTTTTGCTCTTTGGGGAAGGACATTTTATCTAAACCCCCAGGCGTTGGTTTGAAGCCCTGCGGACCCAAACATATGTTTCGAGGGACTCATACTCTATCCTGCGTGAATAATTTAGATAATCACATGGAGTAAATTCCCCTTCGATGCCAACTGTATTCTGCAGTAGGTTTATAGGATGTATGATGCCACAGAATGGAATGGGCAGGTAGTTACCAAGACAGGGTAGAGATATGAAACTTTGTCTTTAAGTTCCCATCTTTAGGGGATGGTAGAAATAGTGTTGAATTACTTATTTTACTCAAACAGTCAAGTTTCTTTGAATGTTTCTTGCAATTCTTTTATAATTTTTATATGCCAGTCACAGAAGAATTGACAATCTCTACTTATTAAGATCATAACCACCATCCAATCTATCCCACAAAACTCAAATATCATAAAATCAAATATTAAATAGCACAATATAAATACCACGTCTCCTCATTACCACCTGCCATAGATATTACCAAGGCATTGATTTTTCTCAGTCTAAAGACATGATAGATTATAAGTTCGTGACATGAGTGTTTTGCTTGTCAATCATAGCAATACTGTGCTAGCATTTTCCCACATATTTTCCCAATCCTCAAAATAAGAATAAAAGCCAGAATAAACCTTTTCTGTTATATCCCAAAGAGAAAATAAATTATTTAAAATGCAAATGACTAAAGCAAAGAAATTCAGGTAGAGGAAAAACACCTGATTTTAAATTCCATAACTTCTAAAACAAACTAAAATGCAAACGGAAGTATTTAAACAACTCATGTGCTGTGGCTTCTTGGCTCTGAGTCATTCTCCACCTGTTTCTACTTGGGTGCTTATCTAGCACCAGCCTCTGGCATTCCCCACCAATGCTTCCAAGAACGTCTGCTTGCTTCTCAGTTTCTTCCTTTATTAGGAGTACACAGCCTGTGTCTTCTTCAGCCCATTTAAAATCCCATTTTCTTTCCAGATACACAAAACCAAAGGCATTTCCTTTGTTCATTATATACCAAGCATGCTTAAAGTTAATGAATCATTTAATTAGGCAAAGGGATTGCAAAAGGCCTTTGTGTTTTTTTTTTTTTTAACTCTTTACTAAGATTTTGCCATAGAATAAAGCTCACATGGAAAAGCAAGTGTGAAGACACTAGGCCCAAAGATTTGGACATGTAGGGAAAAGATGAGGAGCTCAGAAATATGAAAAGAAAGGGAGGGAAAAGAAAAAAGTACAAATATGTATATACATGTATACTGCATACCTACCTTTGGATAAATGGTAGATGTCACTTCATCCTTAAGTGACAGAACTGTGTTGTCACTCATGTCTTCTCAACAGTGAGCTAAAAAGAATACCTGACAGATCGTTTGGGTGATCTGGCTATGAAGATTTAACAATCACAGCACCCTCTCACCACCAACCCCACCTCCACCACCAAAACAGCAAAAGAAATTTACCTACTGTGGTGGGATGAATAATGAATAGTCCCCTAAAGATGTCTACATTCTAATCTCTGGAAACTTATTTTATATGGCAAAGGGATCTTGTAGATGTGATTAAATCAAGGGTTTAGGGATGGGGAGATTATCTTGGATGATCTGGGTGGGCCCTAAATATAATCTCAAGTGTCCACAGAAGAAAGAGGCAGAGAGAGGCTAAAGGACAGCAGAGGCGATGTGAAGACTGAGACAAGATGGTAGGCTCTGAAGATGGAAGAAGAGACTAGGAGGTAAGGAATCCAAGAAATGCAGCTCTAAACGCTGGAAAAGGAAAGGAAAAGAATTTTCCTCTAGAGTATCCCGAGAAAGAAAGGCCCTGCTGAAACCTTGATTTTTGACCCAGGCTTCTGACCTTCCAGAACTGAAAGAGAATAAATGTGTGTCATTTTAAGCTACTGAGTTTGTAGAAATTTGTTATAGAAGCCATAGGAAACTCACACACCTACATTAAAATGGAAAAATAACTGTTGTCATCAAAATGACTTTAAAGAGAGTGAAAATTCAAAAATATCCCAAGAAAAAAGCACTTGCAATGTATACAGCTGACAAAAGATAATGTATCCAAAATAATGTAAACATTTCTTATGCAATTAGATGACAAATCACTAACTTTTAGTAAAGTGGTCCAAAAAACAAAAAGAGGTACAACATGGTGGGGGTGGGGGGGAAGAGTTTACATTGTTATGAACATTTTGGAATGTTGTTTCAATCTATCCAGGAAAGCTAAACAAGCACATGCCATATGACCCAACAATTTCACTCTCAGGTATACACCTTGGAGAAATATTTGTACATGTGCATGAAAAATGTGTGTATAGTTTTATTCATACTGTTAGACAGTAATATCCAGAAATTAGAGACAATTCCAAAAGTCCATTCATACTAGAATGGATATGTTATTGTATAGTACCTTCACATGCTGAATTAATATACATTGGGAAAATGAGTGAACTATGGTTATATACAGCAACATGATTGAATCTGAAAAATAATGTTGAATGAAAAAAGCAAATCATAAAAGAACACACACAGTATGATTCTAATGCTATAATGCTCAAAAATAGATAAAACTAAACATTTTTTTAAAATTATATTTTTAAGAAATTCACATTATGGAAAAAATCTAGGGAATGATTTTCTCAGAACTCACAGTACAGGTTAACTGCATAAAGAAAAGAGGAGCAGGGGATGAGGGTAGAGAACTCAGGGAGATGTATAGTCTCTGAAAATGTTCTCTCTCTTAAGCTGAAAAGTAGAATAGGAGTGTCTGCTATTCTTTAAACTGTATATATATATATACTCCTTCACATGCATAATATTCACAAGTGAAGTTTTTAATCTACAAAATTCAGTAACACAACTCACCAGAACTGTTATAATAGGAAATTAGATACCATTTCCAAGATCTACCTCTCCATTTTAATTGTTCATTATTGATTGCTGAAAAAGCTCTAAACGCCTTATACTTTACTACATGTAAGATTACATACAACATGCATATATCAAGTATCACTTATAATATATTAATTGAAACACAATTAAAAGATTTACCCTGTTGGTAAATAAGAGTTGCAATTTATTTAAGATGTCAATCCAAAAATATGCACTCTTTAATGCTTTTAGATACCAAGCTGTTTATGTTCCCAAACATTTTGCCCTTTAATCCAAGCCAAATTTAAAAATTCCCCCAAACAAGATTAAAAGCTACACATTCCAACATTTTAAAAAATTTCAGCGGAAACTCTGATAAGATTTAGAATTTAAACTGTTCTTTATTTTTTTTCTCAGTATACAGAGATCCACTAGCTACTTACTGTTTTTCTGAGAAATAGTTCTTAAGATGAGTTGCAGCTGTGATAATGTGGTCATTTAGATTAATGAAACCCCTGAGGAATGACTAGATTTAACAACTGAAGAGTGTTGGAATTTAGATCTAACTAAACGGTTGCACCTTTAGGAAGAAAAACAAAGTAGTATCACTCTTCAAGTTTCCAGAATTTCCTACTGATTGGGGCTTGCAGTGGGAGTGAAGGAAAGAGCCCAAGTTGTAGGAATGTACAAAAGCTAACTCTCTATAAAATTGACTTCCAGGATGCCAACTATCAGACAGCAGAGATTTTCCACTAAAAACACCCTGAAAGAAATAAGAGAAAAATGCATGGAAGTTGGCTAGAGTTTGTTAAAGACACTCTGAATTGCTTTATGGAACAACTGAGTAATCCCTTCCTGGTTCTCTTTTCCCATCTAGTCTCCCAGGAAATATGTTAAAAATGCAGATTCCTGAGCCCCAACTCTGATCCACTGAGTCAGATTCTCTGGGGATGGTACCCAAGAATAACTAGGTCATGTCAACATATACTCAAATGTAAGACTCTACAAGGGACTATAGGCTTTAACAGGGTAGGGATGTATCCCTTTCAGTGTTTAATTCAGGGCCAATGTGCACTAGCATGAACATAATGGCTGTTTATAACTGATGTCCTCTCTAACCAATCACATTAGTCCCATACTGGTGAAAAATACTGTAAATGTTATCATATCCCAAGTGCCAACATAGTAGCCAGCCCACGTTTTAAAAAAAAAGGCATTCAACAAATATTTCTTGAGTAAGAAGATCAAAAAAATAACCTTGAGAGAAACATGTATCACGCATCGAATATTGTTTTGGTATAAAATACAAAATCTATTACTTCTTTGAAATGTTCACTTTTAAATAAATACTACTAATTTACCCAGAATTTAAAAAACCTAGACTACCAACTCACTTTCTTCCTTTTTCAGTCCTGGTTCTGAGATTTTTAAGTGCTGATGAACTTGAGGCAACAGAAGAAAAGATGATTTTTGAAACTATGGATTTGCTGTGCAGAAAATAATAGCAATGTTGCTTTGAGATGTGGAATGGGGAACCCAGAGGGAAAAGAGAGTATGATCAGACTCTATCTCTGGAAACTGGGATTTATAGAGCAAAAGCAAAGAGGAAACAGTATTAATTCAGGCCAGTGGCTCTTTCCTTTGTTTGGCTGCATGTTAAACTCACCTGGGGAGCTCTTTAAAAAACACCAACACCTGGCCCTACCCTAGATTTAATTGATCTGAAGTGGAACCTTCCACCAATAATACTGAAAAGCTCCAAAGGAGCTTGTAACGTGCAGATAAGATTGACAATCACTTGTACACAAATTAAAAATTAGGTTGTTCGCCACCCTAAAAGCATGCTACAGAATCCTTTGGCTATTTTTGATGAATTCAAATGCTAGGCTTCTCTCCAGATCTGTTGAATAAATCTCCAGGGTGAAGCCTGGGAATGCACATGTATTAGTCAACTTAGGCTGCATTAACAAAATACCATAGACTGGGTGGCTCAAACAGCAGAAATTTGTTGCCTCACAGTTCTAGAGACTTGAGGTCCAAGATGTAGGTGCCACCATGGTTGGTATCTGATGAGGGTTCTGCCCTGGAATTGCAGACAGCAACCTTCTCATGTGTGCTCACATGGTGGGGAGAGAGCACTCAAGATCTCTGATGTCTCTTCTTATAAGTCCACTAATCCTGTTATGAGGGTCCCACTCTCATGAACTCATAGAAACCTAATTACTTCCCAAAGGCACTTTCACCAAATATTACCACGTTGGGGGTAGGGCTCCAATATAAAAATTGGGGATGGGAGAAGGAAACACAATTCAACCCACAGCACTGTATTTTAAAAGTTTCATGACAATTTTGGTGCCTATTTAAGGCTCGTACTTACATTACAGATTCATAACTCAGAGATTGCTATTTAAGAAGAAGATAAATCTCATTACCACAACTTGCACGTTCACATCTTTAAACTCTCTCCCAATCCTGTTTAAAGTATTTTAAGTGAAAAAATATTATAAACTATAGTAATACATTTTTCTGACCATTTATACATTTTTATGGGAGGCAATCCAAAATGGATATTTAAGAATTTGAGCTTTGTAATCAGACACTTCAAGGATCTAACTTCTAATGACTGTGGTCATACTTGATACCATTGGACACAACCCCCTCCCTAAGTAGATGCCCAGCTCAGATATCATGAATTCTTACTTCTTTCCCACAAGCTCAGATACAGCCTCAGAGCCCTTCTTAACACAGCATTACAGTTCAAATAGGAACGACACTCAAGATAAAATCTATTTTCCATTCTTACTCTAAAAACTTCTATTTTGTGCCACGAAGTCCATCAACAAAATTATTTCTTTATTAAGACAAAATTTTGGTGCATTAAAAAAAAAAAACACCCTAACAATTAAGAAAATAATGGATGATACTGAATAATTACTGTTATGCAAGTCGGAAAAAACAATCTGAGCTTTGTTAACACATGTGGCACAGACAGAACAAACCAGAAAAGAGATTAAATTTAAAATACGATTTCCAAGAAGAGGTGGAGATGGACGTAAATTCAGAAAACAAGGAGATGCAATTTCCAAAGTTGTTATTGGCAGAGAATGTCATTTAGAGTTTCCTGAAAGCTCATAAACCTTCTGCTATGGAAATATCTATTTTGTCTGCCTCATTCTCCACACTGACCTGTAGCTTCAGAATTAGTGTTATTTATAATTACAGCACTGTTAAGCTGTGTTAAATAATTTATTCTGCTTTCACTTCCTAAATAACTTAGTATTTCCCCATTCCTCCCACATAATATTTACTTTCAGATGCCATCAAAAACATATGCTGTACCTAAAAAATATTATGTTTCTCTAGACATTATTCCATATGTAATGTCTTTTTAAAACCTATAAAAAGCATCTGTATTTATTAGAAGGGAATTTGAGGTGTTTCTAAATGGAAATAGTTCCTAACTAATTATAATCAACAGTGTAGGAAAGGAATGAATTTATCAAACCCAGAAAGAGTCAATTTCCATGCTGAGTTAGTACCCTGTGTATGTGTATATCTTAGGAAAGTAACTCTGAAGACAATGTGGAAGACTGATTCAGGTGAGGCTAGAAACAAAAAAAAATCATTAGGAGGCACGACCAGACCACCATCTGCGTGGGGAATAACTGGATAGCCTAAGGCTGCAGGAATAGAGAGGAGTTGAAAGATCTAAACCTGGCAGAACATTATAACATAATGAAAGTGAGAAATGAATTTCAGAAGGGAGGCAAAAATGGATGTTGAATGTTACACCCAGGTAACTAGAAAAATACTGAGTAATAGGGTGGCTAGGAAAATCTGGAAAACGTCAGTCATTCAGTGTTAAAGAATGGCTTGGAAGTCTTTCAGTGTTAAACATGAACAAATGTGCCTCAAAAGCTGCCAAAATATTAAAAAAAAATAATGATAATGGTGTGATCTCTCTGTTTGGCATGACTGACTTCTTATACTGCATGACTAATGATTCTCAAGCATTTACCATCTCTGGGTTCTGAAGCATAGAGGAGAGGTAGTGAGCTCCAAGGCTTCCAACTTCACTTCCTAGTTCAGTATGGAATTGTGTGAAGACACAAACAATTGGACCATGCTAATGATACACTCAGTGACAAAGTGGCAGCCTCACAGTGCGCAAATAAGCTATTTAGTAACTTCTCTTCCAGAGTTATTTCACAACATAATGCCTGCCAGAAAAGACATTTGAAACTTTGAGAGGATGCTTAGTGGTTCTTAGATCCTTTGTGTGGAGAGGTCCAACAGAATCAATTACTGTGCTTGCCAATCCACCGCTAACACGCAGTGAACAAACACTTCTTAAGTACTCGTTTTTAATTTCTCTCAACAGCAGTTAGGTGAAAAGTCGTAACAACAGTGAAATAATTCCCTTGGGTCTGGCATGCTTGAAGCTGCATATGGAAGGGGAAATACAGAGATTACAAGTGTAACCTGAAACACTAGGTAGCTCTTAGTGTCAATGTCCTTTGAATTGCCTCTTGTATCTTCATAAAACCATGATCAGCAAGAATTTACCAGGTTTCTGATGTCCTGCCAGGCATTTCTCTTTATCATTTCATTTAATCTTTACAATCAGTCTTATAGATCCCACTTTATTAGGGCAATTTTGCAGATAACAAAATGGGATCCAGAGAAATTAAGTAATTTATGGCCACAGGCTAGTATAGACCTTAATCATTAGCCATTCTAATTTCCAGACAAAAAGCAAATGATAATATGCAATACACACAAAGGTAACATATATAAGATGCAAACTGTTATTAAAATGAAAGAAAGCAAGATTCTGAGACAGCCCAGAGTATAAAAGGGAATGCTCAGAAATCAATTGCAAATGGAAAAATAAATGCCATAATGAATTTATGAATACAGTTCAATTCTTATAGAACAATGTTGCTATTTTAAAACCTAAACAATGCTATTTACTTTGCTTGAGTATAAGAGAAAAAAATCACAAAGCTGGCTACAAAAGATGAACTTGCTATTAATATGAATTTAAATAAGTTTTTTAAGAAATGTTCTTATCCGTTGAGCAACATTCCACTGTTTAATTAGCTCAAGTATTTGGATTAAAGTGGCTATCTTAAAGATGTATAAAGAAAAGTCCAAAATCCAGTAACAGATGCCAGAAAATGTATATTCAATGCTTTTAAGAGAGTACCACATACTTAGAAAAAAATACATTAAAATGAGAAATTTTTTATAATCCTCCTTTATATAATAAAAAGTAGTAATTCATGTTTTATAAAACATTTAATGCTGAAACATCTAGAATATGGGGTAATGGAAAGAGTCCAAAGCAAGACTATGGGAAATCACTCCTAGACTATCGTTATAGTTAGCTCATTTTAGAATTAAAGATTCCTAGATACGTGAACAGATAGAACAGTATTATCACTGATCCCCTTTCTTTTGTTTTCTTCTTAACGAATCTTCCAGACATTTCATTTATTTATAAGCTATCATTTTAAACCAAGTTTGTCTGCCTTTCCTCAAATCAGAATTTTTTAAAAAATGAAAACCAAATTAACTTAGAATTCATGTTTAGCAGCTTTCTTCTTTTACTTCCCGTGATATAAAAATTGAATGCACTTATTAAAATAACACATAAGTCGAGCAGTTCAACAACCAAGAAAAAACTTTGGAAGGCATATTGAACAAAGGCTGTTTGCCCAACAAGGACAAAAACAAAGAAATCTCAAAAATCTAATGAAATTTGTGCTTACTTCCTACAATTTTGAATTCAAGGCGAGTTCAAATGACAATTTTTGTCCTCGTAACTATAAAATGAGAAGCACACTCTTCATTCTATTTTTCAAACCAAAAATTTGTGATGGGAAAAGACAGATGCCTTTAGTAACAAGAGCAGGGGGTGATGGCTAAAAGAAAGGAGGAAACATTTATCTTAAAATTTGAACTTCATCAGACACAAAGCCACAATCAGGTAATCATACTTATTAACAGATTAAGTGGTATCTCTATTCAGATGGGCTTTGTCTAGAATATCAGCTACACAAAAACTAGCTAGAAATGCAAAAAGAGCTAGAAATGCAAAAAGAGACAAAATAGCCTTTTATATGAGACATTTTTAAATAATACAGTAGTCATAATTTAGTCTTTAAATAACTTCTTTAAAAGTACACTAAAAATAAAAAAGCATTAACTTTCTTTTATTCACTTTCAAAGTATTACTCATGGCTAGTCATTATATTACATAATAATCACCAGAATGCAACTCAGGCACCCTATTAGATGGGGTCCATTAACTGGCCCCCATCTGCTGCTACCGCCTCACCTTCTTGAAACACATGAGAATTGTTACTTCCCATTCAGCAAGGATTCTTGATTGCTACACAACTCTTTGGGGATTTTGGGGGGTTTTTTGGGGTTTTTTGCTTATACATGTTATAACATTTGAATTTTTAAAAACATGTTATTTATTCATATAATAGAAAATAGCTTTATGCACAGATCATAGCTGTCAGTGCAAAGTGTCTGTACTTCACAGAAGCATCTTGTTTCTTTGCCTGCCTTCCAAGAGTCTGGCTGTTAGGAGCTGGAAAGGGGGGAAATTTCCATGTTGCATAACACAGTGCAGTGTCCTGGACAAAGGGTGGGGCCTCCGGACTCCCAGTGACTATTTGTATAGATCTCTAGGGAACATGCTTTTCAAGAGTCAGAAGAGAGAAAAATAAATGGGCCAGAGGGTCAGGTTTTAACCTGCTGACTTAGTTCATAAGCTCTTCACACTCGGTGATGGCCTCTGCCCCACGTCCGTGTAAACGTGGTTCCTTACTGATTGAAAATCTCAGAAAGGGAGATGTAAAATGAGTAATATTTTTGGCACAAATTGGTATTATTTATAATGCTTCCCTTTTCTGGAACATTCTTTTAGATACGGTCCCTCAAGTTCTAAAATGTAAGAACTGTTTGTCCTATCTGTTCTCCCCATTTCATCCAACTACAGGACTTTCAACTTTTATGTTTTCTATTTTATTCAGGACATGCTACCATTTTAAAATGTTTAAATAAAAGTATCTAAGATATTTGATATTCCAGAACACATAAGTATCTGGCTTGAGGAGCTGGTATAAAATTGATATAATACCAGAGTTGTGAGCATGTGTAATCCAACAACTCAATATGAACCAATATAAGGGCTACTCAATTCTTGGAATATATACACTACAGAAATGAAAATGATATACTAATGAAGAGAAGAAACTGTATAGAGAAACTTACAATTTCATTGACTTTTATCCTCAGACAGGAAAGTTTGATGAACTAAGGAAAACACCCAGAATTTTGATAAACTATATATAACTTCAAATTTATTTTAAAAATAAATAAATGGGGTGTCATGAACCCAGAAACACAGAAGTAAAAAGTTAGGCACAATGTCTAAGCTTCTACTTTCATTTTCAGGATTCTTTTATATTCTTGTATGTTATTAACTGCTTCTTAATTCATAATACTGAGACTTGCTTGGTGATATAAATGGAGTATAATATTTTATCAGTTCATAATGTGGTGAGAGTGTTTTATCCCAAAATATTTGGTTTCCTCTCTATAAGATATAGTTTGATGGTAATTAGTTGGATATGTCTGGAAGGCTTTGGATAAACAGACACCAGAACTTAGCCACACATGAGAAACTGATGTCTGTGCCCATATGTCTCATTTCATTCAATACAAGATCAGCCATTTTTAGTCCTGCAGTGAGTCTTCAAGGAGATATAAAATTTGCATAACAGACTACCCACGTCATAGAAATTAGTGTGGGCTTAGGACCCTATGTGAAAGCAGACTGGCTCTGAGAGTAATCATGATTCAGCCCATGGTAATACATCTTACCATCATAATCATCCAGAATAAGATCTTACATACATAGTATATTTCACGAGCCTATAGAATGACATTGTTACCATAATAAATTGCAGAAGAGAGAATTATGACAAAAATTAGCTGAGTAATGTAAAAAATAATCATATATTTAAAATCATAGTTATAAATTTCAAAAGCAAGACATAAAAAAATTATCTAGGTATTGGTTTGCTAATTGGCAAGTGGACCTTATTAGGTGAATATATTTCTTTCTAAGTATATAAATCCCCATTTTGAAGGGGCATATTAAATTTGTGGATCTACTGAAATACCATTTAAAATACCACAGGCCTACTTCATTGAATTATTATGCAATTACATTTGTGTATATTTAATATAATGCTAATAAGACCAAGAAAATTTCCCATCATTTCAACGTAATTAATACAGGGCACACTTTTTTTTAGGAAAAAGTCACTCCGAGAACAGAGCCATCTAGTGGCAAGTGCAGAATGATGATTACAACACCCAATTAACAGTGAGTATAACAATATTTTTAGTCAATATCATAACTAACAACCTAAACCACACAGTAACAAATTTTAAATGGTTCTGCTATTCAGAAAAAAAAATTCAGTGGAAAATTCAATTATAATAGGAATGTGTATATAGTCCCTATTTTTTTGAAATCAAAAAGACTAAAATAAGAACTACACACACATGCACACACAATACACACAGACACATAGATACACACAAAGTGAAGGAACTGGGTAAAATTATTAATAATATCCAAGTTTCGGTAGTGGATTAAGTGTGATGTTTTGTCTCCTTGAAACTTTTCTGCATTTTCCTCATACTTCTTTTATAATTAGAAAATATAATATTTCAAAATACTTTAGGAGAGTACTAAAAATATGAAAAATAAATATCAGAATAAAGTCACTAATCTTTCAGAATATATGGTATTTTCCAATTCTAATTGTACCTCCTTGTAGATCTAGAGATTATTTGCTGTGACTGAACAAAATCCTACCAGCTGAGATCATTACTCATCTGGGAGTAAATCACAATATACTTAGATAGAAGGCATATAAGCTTGAGATTTGATTGAGCAACAAATAACAAGTATAACATATTTATGTAGAGTTTTAAAAATACACACAAATTACTTTTCAATATACTAAATACTGCAAATAGCACACTGAGGGAGAAAAGGAAAAGATAATTATTTTCATGTTTTAGATAAAGAAATGGAGCTTTAGAGAGATCACATATTTATCTCCAGCTCTGTCATTAATAAGTTAAAATTCTTCTGACTCCTACTCTATTGTTCATACTATAACAAGTCTGATGCCCAGAACTTAAATTACCTGTAAACTATTACACATATCTTCTTAAAAAGTCTCATTGGCAGCAATAGCACTTGTTCTTATTCCTATTTATATAGAGACATAGGTTATGTACTATAGCTGAGAAAATGTATTTTGGGTATAATCTGAATATAGATTTTACTATCCTAAAATATGTTGATATTTTATAAGAAGAGCTTTTTGACTAACTGAATACCAAATTGCAAGAAAGCTTGAAGTAAATGTTCAGAGTAAATGGGGAACAAAAGGAAACTTTAGACATCGAAAATAATAACATTTTGAAAAATCTAAACAAATCAAACTAAAATTAAAAATGGACCTAGCAAATCACAACGTTGTATAAGGCAACCCTGAGGGGAAGAATACAATTCCAATAAGAGGCCAAATCCTAACCCTAACTTCACAAATAACCAAATAGTAGTTCAATTTTCAATCTTCCTGATAATCAAAATTGATTTGGAAATTCTGGGATTAAGCACTTGTCAACAACAATAACACTTTTAGCATATTTTCTACCTAAAATTACAAGATATGTGTGAAACTGAAGACGGGTAATAACCCTTGTTTGGGAGTGCCAACTTCATCTATATATGGGTAGCATCCAAAGCAGAGATGGGTTCAGCAGGGAGGTGGCAAAGGAAGTACTACTTCATCTCTTTTTCCTTCCTTTAGTATTCCTTTTGTTCCCATGCTAACTGCTATTTTTTCAATCTTTTGATACCATATCTATATTTTGATGCACTACAGATAAATAATAATAAGCTACTTTAGGAATAAGACAGGATATTATGCACTTGTACACTGACATTTTGACTGATACCTGTCTTTTGTGCATCTGGTAAAGCAACTCAAAATTCATTAAATTTGCTCCAGGGTTATGTTAGCAGGAATTATGGGTGTTTTTAAAAAAAAAATCTTCATCATCATTATCATCATCCTTTTCACTTACTGGGTTGAGCCCAAACTTTAATATAGATTACTTAGGAGAAAACAGTAGACAAAAATGATTATATTAATCTAGCTTTTCCAGATAAGTCTATCATTCTATGTTTTATATCTCCATGTCAAAGTAACTAGAAAGAAGGAAAAAAATGGATGTAAGTGTGCTATATATATATATATATATATATATCACTTTTACCAGAATTTCATTTATTCACATAGCAATCACCTCAGCCATGTTATGGACGAACCACTCACAATATTGTACACTTAGTGTTTTTCTTTAATTTGAAATTTTCTTCAATTGGACTTATTTTTTATGACTTTATACTACTACTTAAATGGAAACTCAGTAACACTTTATATAAGTACAAAGTGGCCATAAAAGTAAAGTCAATGAGAAACTATGCCATGCTATCAAATTCTCCCAAGATCTTATTTCCTGACCAACATGCTGAACCTAAGGCCTGCCTCTGCTACAAAGGAGTGATGTTAAAGGGATACTAGCTCCACACTGAGATCTGCTCCCCTTACCTTAACCAGAAAAATTAGAGCAGAACTGAAAAGCAAAGAACTTATTAAACATATGATTTACCAGCCTTTCTGGTTGCATCTAAAATAACCTTTTATACAACCACTGATAGGGACTCTATGTTTCAAGAAACACTGTAGTCTATTATACCAGGTAGGCATTTCTCAAATAAAATGTTACATTTTATCAAGAATGATGGTGGTTAAGCTAAAAACAGAATGGCATTCATCCATGATCTGAATGAGTGAGGGAGGGTAGTGTTTGACTATGTGAATGGGAGTAGTGAGTCAAAAAGAGGGCGGAAATGCAGAACTCCTTTGAGATCACCAACTCCCACTCCCCTGCTTAAACTGATGAACTATACAGTCTTTAAAATAATCAGGCTGAAGCTATCTTTTCAAATAGCAGATATTTTAAAGAAGACTACTAAACTTATTTTCCATAATGAATACAATAGCATTGTCTTTGTTCTAACTAATCAGTTATATGAATTCTAGCATACTATTAATAACATAACCAACTTTCATATTATTCCCAAAGCTTAAGGATTTAATTTACCAGGATTTTAGGTTTGTTTGCATTGCATTCTTCTTATAAACTATGGGTGAGATGCATCATAGAAGTACAAATATCTTCCTTGATACCATCTTATTTCTCCAACCATTCACTGCCTAACAAGATTTTGCTTTTAATAAATTACAGTACATGCTTTCAGCAAAAATGAATTACCATGATTGTGGATTATATACTTGCAGGTCAGTTATTAAAACAAGCAGGATGAGAGAAGAAAATTACTAAAATGAGTAAATGAACAAACATGTGCAGATTGTCTATTGACTTTGAACTCCATCCCCATCATTCTCATCCATAGGAGGTGGGATGATTCTAAACCACATTTTTCTTGATCCTCAGCCAGCTGGCTTCTTGTCAGGTTATGCTAAAGGGAGGCACTGGTCAAAGATTTGAAGGTGGAAGGAAGGGGAGGCTATTTTTTTTTTCTCTGCTTCTAGCAGAGGCAAGAGCAGCAGAGGGATACTGTGAACCACAGCAGGTGACTATGGCATGCACCAGCCTAGTCATTTTAGAAGTATTAGTAGTAGTATTGACTCCTGGGGGAACTACTCAGCAACAGTAGCACAATTCTGTTCTAAGAGTGCAAGCACCAACCCCTCCTGTACCTCAGCATCAAATGCAATTTCATGGTCTCCAGGCCTGGGTGGTTACAGCTTTCTGATTTTTGGATAGTAGCCCTTTCTCCTTTTTGCACCTCCAGTTATCTCTGAAATTGATTTTTTTCATTCAATATCTTGCTGCTTATATTAGAATAGGTTCTGACTTTCTGAATGGGCACTGCTGGTACACAATAAAACCAGTATAGCTCAAAAGTATTTTCTCTTCCTATCATTACTGGCATTAAATTGCCAAAGTTTTGAAATATACATTTCAGATTAATGCTGCAAAAACCTTTGAATATGTAAGTATAAATATACATACTATATACACATTTGACACAAATTGGAAGAACGTACTCTAAAATGATAAACAATCTCTTGATAGTTGAATATACATTGTTTTTTCTTCATATATTACTTTACTAACAAAAACACACTAAAAGGTACATGACAAAATTTAAAAAGATAGAAATTATGCTAGTTAACTTCAAAAATGTCTTTAAAATTTTTCTCTATAAGTATAATATACTTATTATATGTGTGTGTGTGTGTGTGTGTGTGTGTGTGTGTGTGTATTTGCCTTTGAAGTTTCCATCAGGATGATTTTCTGCTTGTAACAAAGTATAGAAGGAGCATGGGGTTTGGAGTCAGACAGATAGCATGACTATCCTAATCTGACCATTTCATAATTGCATAATATCTATAAAAGTCTCCCTCACAAGGTTGTTGAGAATTTTGTATGAAATTACAGTTGCTAAAACTGGGGTATCATTATACCTACCATCCATTCTTTTGTTTAAATAGCAACTTGATACATATACAAAGACACCAAATTACAAACAACAGATGCTTATTGTAAAAATTTTGAGAGTACAAAGCAACATTGAATTGGGGAAAAATTTCTCCATCTGACAAGGAAGTACCATTAACATTTGAAATATTTCCTTCACCCTTATATCAAGGTACTTGTGTTTACATAGTATGTATAACCTTAATATTCCTTTTTAAAAAATTTAAACTTTCCCACTCTTAATGTTTTACCATAAGCATTTTTTAATCACTCTATGAGCCACCATGTTATTGACCATATAATGTAAGTAACCACCATGTTATTGACTATATGATGTAGTATAGACAACATTCCAATGACCCCAGAATGCTGCAGCCATGCAAAAGACAGACAGCAGCCTACTTGTGTCTTTGCTTTTTATTGGAATAACTGTTTCTGAATCTTAGGAATGATAGCTTGGTTTCCTATTTACCTTCAAACAAGTATAGCAAAACTAGGGGACTGATGGATTTCTTCTAGTTCTTCTAGTTCTATCTGCTTGCAGTAGTGAAAACTCTTCCTAGAGGCAGGCAATAGGTTGAATGTTAACTGTAATTTTCTGCATCCATCTTTTCCTGTTTCTAAGGGCATATCATCAGTACTACGGTGGGAGAGGGCTACTGACCAGATACCATTTCTAAACTAAAACCCAGCCCACTTTTTAAACCTACATAAAAAGATTTTCCCCAAACATTACATCATCCCTAAATTAGTTTTCTTGGAAATTAATATTTATGCACCTCAATAAAATTCAGGATAAGTAAAAAGACTACTATTGAAAAAAAGGAAATAGTGTCAACAAATTCAATAGTCCATTGGACATAAATGGAAACTGCAGAAGCACATAAGAATCAGTCAATAGTAGGACTCTCAGGAAACATATTAATAACCTTTAATAACCTTGAGGAAAAGCTACAGAGTCACCAGGCACTGCTCTTTGTACTTTTGGCAACAAGCAGGACAGCTACACGGTGTATAAATAATAAATATATCCATGTGAAGATGAGCATGTACAAAAAAGTGCAAATTCACTAGCATATTAAAGGATCCAAGTTTCTAAAATCCAGAAAAAATAATCTGGAAATATTTTTGAAGAAAAATATGTCAAAGAGCATATTTGCTAGTGTTAGTAAAATTGATATATAAAGGAATCACCAGAATAATCGTCATATCTAACTATATACAGAACATTGTGAAAACTGACAGAGAAGATAAGTTCAAGATGCAGCAATTTTAGTGAAAGGAAATAACCTTTCTAAATGGTAATTTATCTGACATGTTTATTAATTTAATCAGGGCATAGTTCAGAAGTTCTTTACTTAAAAAAATATTTTTACAGCATTGCCATCCACCAACTATGACAAATTTAATAATATTACAAGTTATTTTTTTTAACAGCTATAACAACTCAGATAAGAAAATGTTCTGGCTTTTAACCTGCCAAAAGTTGGTTAACCCTTCCCTATGAGTAGAGACATTATACCCTTTTCTACCAGTTGTATTGATAGTTTAGGAAATCTGTATTCTGTTCTAGATCAACCACTTAGATAACATTATGATAATTTATATAATGTATGTATATAGAATTGCAGTTAAAATATTTCACATAAGGACAAAAGAAAACATACATGAATTAAGGTATATATTTTATGTTATGTATACGCACATACAAACCCATGCATATGTAAACCTTAATTCATGTATGCCTCATTTTTTTTTATAAGTGAAATACTATAATACCATTGGCAGTCCTGTAAAAATCTAGGATACCTATATAAATGTACGGTCTACATATGGAAGCATTAGTATTAAGAACAAAACTAAGTGAATAAATAAAAAACTTTCCCTACATAGAATTAGAAAATAGAATCTTTTCCCTACAGTGTCCTCCACATTATTATAGAAGGGGAATTCCTTCTTCACTCAATGTCCTTTCTAAGATTTTGCTTGAAATTTTATCTCTTTGTGAATTGTCAGGTTTGTTTTTTGTGTTTGTTTGTTTGCTGTTGGAAATAGATGCGTTCATGGGAATGAAGTCATTGGTTTGCTTTGTATGTAAGAGGATTAAAAGGATTTCCTGGATGCCGTCTTTGGCATAACTCAACCAAAAGAGGAGAAAGCAAAAATTAAGGCTAGTTGACAAAACCATCTCTATGCTTAGTCTGACAGAGAACACGTATTCTCAGGATAGTCCTCATGCAAAATCATAGGCCCTTTGCTCGATTCTTGTGAGCAAGTTCATGGTTTTCTTTCTCCTGTTATCAAGAGCTACCCTACAAAGAAACAGAGGATTATTAGAGTTCTATAGCAACAAACTGAAATGACCAAATCACTAGTTGTTCACCTACCATATGATGCTTGGCAACTCTACCCATAGACGCACATGTACCTAATTGGATTTCCAGCAAAATTTTTGGTAATAACTATTACAGTATTAAATACTGGAATATTTTCCTGAGTTGATCACGTTTTTAATTACTGTAACTCTGGCCTACTATTATAAATTAGTTTAGCTTTGCAACTAATGATTTAGGTTATGTGAGGTTTTGTTTCACCCTGCAGCACAGAAATATGGATTTTTATCAACATTTTGGGAATAAAACTTGTTAAGTAGTCAACTTTAAGGCATAAACATTATGGCTTAAATGAGAAATATTGATACTTGTTTTACTAAATCTTACACAATTTGTTTGCATAGTATCTCTTCTTTGGTGATATGACATTTTACACAAGCAAACTGACTCCCGGGGAACATACTAGTTCATTGTTTTAAAACTAAAACAATTTCATTGTTTTAAAACTCAACCTGCTTCTGTCTTTTAGTAAACTTAAGTTATTTGACTTACTCCTGTCACTCAGCAAACTTATTTGGGGCAGAACATAGTAAATGCCTTCAATTCTGTTTGTCAAGATGCTCTAGATATAAATGTTTAAATGGGCAGTTCATTTTTAGTCATCCCAAATTAAGGACTTTTTTTTCACGTAATTTTTGTCAAGGAAAAATATTATCTTTGGTGATCAAATGCCAATGTCTTTATCATTGAAAATGTTACACGGATAGAAATTGATGCTTTGATGTCAGAAAGCACCACACAGTAACAGTCCCTAAAATCTGCTTACATAGGTTCAAGAGCAGTTACCTGAATAGATTATCCTACTTCCCATCTATTAGACCTTTCCCAACTTTTTCAGTATTTTCAAATATTCACCTGCCCTTATACTACAAAAATAAAGAGAGAGGAAAAGGAGAGCAGCAATTAAGAAGATGTTTATCTATACATTTATAATTAGAAAGCTTACCAATTTTAGCATAAACATATAGCAATGACTGGGATCTATTGAAAAACAGCTCACCATTTCTTAGTGCGTATTTGATGTATAACATACAAGGCGGTTTGCTCAAACATTCTTCCATCTTTACTTAGCAAGCATCTCTTGTTGCATACCTACTTACTGTGTGCCAGGAACTCTGTTACCAGCACTGTTCTTTAGCAATGAATAAGATTAAAGAGTCTTCCTTTTATTGAGCATGCATTATGGTTGGAGAAGGTAGACAACAACAAAATAACATACCAGGTGGTAGTATCAACAATGCAGAAAAATACGGTCAGGTAAAGTGGTAAGGGTAAGTTTATATGAATTGCTTTAAATAAAGTAATATGGGGAAGACTCTATGAGGAAAACTAGAACAGAGGCTGCAAGGAAATGAAAGAATAAAACCACACGGGGATTCAAAGAAGCACATTCCAGGCAGAGGAAACAGTAAAAGCAAAAACCCCAACGTAAGGGCATGTTTCGGTTCAAACAAAAGCCAGCAGCAGATGTGACTAGAGTGAGTAATAGGAAAAGTGTCAGAACATGAGGTCAAAGATATCACAGGTAGACAGATCATGTGAGCTCACTGGCTGGGTTAAGAACTAAGAATTTTATTCTGAATGAGAGGTGACACAATTGCAAGAATGCAGAGAAATGACACGATCTGATTCACCTTTCAAAGGATTAGTCCTGCTGCTGTGTGATGAATAAACTATAAGGAGGCAAGGGTGGAAACAGGAAACCTTTAGAAGGCTATTGCGATAATTCAGGCAACAGATGATAGCAAGATGGTAATTGTGTAGGCGGTAAGAAGTAGTGGGACGCTAGAAATATTGTGCAGTTAGGTGGAATAGGCTTTGCAGATCAAATGTGAGATTTACGAGCAATGGAGTTGGGAAGGTTAACTCCAAAATGTGTGACCTAAACCTCTGGAAAAGTGTAATAGATGCATCAATAACATGATTTCCTGAACATGATCCCTATTTATATTTTTTAAATATAGTTTCTAACATTTTATAGGTTTCCTTTCTGCTCTCTTTAACCAAAAAATTTACCTTCCTGATTAATTTTACTCAGTTCTTAGATACTCCAACAAGTCACGATTCTCTCTTTCCATTGTTTTTGCTACCTATATACCTTCACTTCAGCAAATGTATATACACATTAGCAAATTTGTCGTCCAAAACCAGTAAGTCATAAATCTGGGAAATAAAACCCCATAAGCCTGCCACCTAACTTCCATGAGGCTGTCTCTTACATTCTTTGTAACTGCTGATTCAAACCAGTGGTGTAGGCAGACATTAAATGAGTACCATGGTATTCTTTCTAAAGGTGCTTGAAGACGGAGGCTGAAAATTCTTTCAACCTTGTCAAGATAGCATTGAGGAAAGCAGGCAGACCACACAGCACTGTGAGAAAAAATAGCAGCATCTTTAGCAGGTGAAAAAGGTACATGCTTCCCTACTCAGGGCCTCATCATCTAATCAAGGTAAACTGGTGCGAGCTGCCAATGAAGTGTAAGAGTCAAAGGTCATTTGATGTCAGGCGTCTGGCAGGCTTCCCTTCCACGTGTTCGCCGTCTATGGCTGATGTCTATCATTAAGTTAAGCCCAAGTGATCCTCAGCACATGATGGGAGGGTGACTGCTCCATGATCTTTGCCAGCATTTCCCCAGGTGGGTTCTGCAGATCATTAACCACGTAAGATGCTCTGAGATGGAAAAAGGTTTCTCTGATCAAGCAAATATAGGAAATGTTCTATGCTACATGCTTCCTGCAGAAATTTAAGATATTCCTTCAATAAAGGTTTTGTCAAGTCCTGTGGTAATTAAACCATTAACTGCTTAACTAGCATTTCCCAAACTTATTTTACCAATAGGTAAAGAAAACAAGGACCTTAATTAGAACAATGAGAAGAGGATGACCCTTTGGGGACACACTGCAAAGGAAAATTGTCAAAATGTGGTGAATTATTTAATGAATGGATGAAGGAGAGGTAGGTTTGAAAGAGGATTTCAGTTCTTCACCTGATGACCAAAAAAGGGGCAAAATGACATATCGAAACAACTGACTTCCAAAATAAAAAAATTTTTTGTTTTAATTGTACTCTTCAGGCAGGACTGCTATATTCCATACACTAAATCAGGCACCAAGAACAATGAATTAGAAAGAAACCAATCTTGCTTTCGCACGACTTAGTCTACATGAGCCATTAGGAGAACTAGCCTGCTAAGTGCAGAGGAATGCTATGATTTGGGGGCACTAATACTTAACTTGGGTTTGGGAATGTGGAAAGCAGTGTTGAGGGAAGCATTCCAAGAAGAAATAACATGTAAACTGAGACCTAAAGCAGCAGAGCATTCTGGTCAGTTGATAAGAGGAAGAAGAGTGTTGAGATACAGGAACAATACTGACTGATCAGATAAAGGGCCCAGTGAGTCAGGGATAAGCAATGGAACAAAGAAAGATGTGGTAAGTGTGCATATATCACCCACAAAATGAAGGGGTTAAACAGAGTTAAATAAACAACTGTCCGTGTGTCATTGCTGCCATATTGTAGGCACAAATATTCCTAAATGAATATGAAATTTGGCTCTTTCCAAAAGAAGTCCAACACCCCCATCTAGTACATGAGAAAATTCTTCTGGATACTGGGATGCCATGTCACATGGTGGAATTAAAGAGAGGGAAATAAACCCTTTTGCTTTCGGATCCCTCTCACCTTCAAAAAGATCATTGGTCCCTTCTCCCACACCAAAAAAATTAAAACATACAGGTGAATTAGAGATCACTGGACAGTGTATAGAAGAACTGTTCATACACTGAGGTCTGAAGGTTGGAAGTTTGAACTGCGTTCTTAAATACCTGACATTTTACAATGAGTCTGTCTTCCATGGCCTTTTTCAAGTGATCAAGGCATACTTCCAAATACTAGAATTCTGCCGACATATCTAAAGGGATTAAAAGGTAAACACTAGATTTAAGCAACATGCTGTGTAAAACTAAAACTGCAAGTAACTTTCTGCAGGTAACTGGGCTTTTCCCTTGCTCCCCCTTCAGCTCAAGATAAAAACTCTTTCCTGCCTTGAACATGTCCTCGGAGTCAGAAAACAGAGCCTTCATGCATCCAAGTAAACTAACTCTCACTCTCTGTTTAGCACCCACTTGCTGTAATGCTATACTTCTAGCCCTCCAGTAGCTCAGCATCCTGATATGCATCTTCATTCGTAATAAAAATACATTTGATTTATTAAAATATAAGCACACACCTACGAGCCATTTTTGATACACCACAATGAAGCCAAATTTTAAATGACTCTTTGTTGATGGCAACTTGAACTATTTCTAACACTTTTATCCAATTTGACATTTGGATAGCATTCTATCAAATGTTAAAATACTATGAAAAGGACCATCTTAGGCACCAAACTGATGCACCTTTTGTAATATTTTATGAATCTTTTTCACTTTGCTCACTAAGGCAGCTTCACACTAAAGGAGTTTTCCATTTGAAACACAAATCAAAGCACATTGGTGCCTAGCTGGTGCAACAGAAGGATATGCAAATTTATTTTTACCTGGTTGAGTAAAGGAATTGGGAATATAGAACTGTCTCCTCTACAACCCCTTTAAACTTAGAATTGCAAAAGTCAGGAAGAAGGGTTCATTCATGTCCCTGGCCCACTGGCCCCTGGATGGCAGGAACTAGGTCTCATTCACTGTTCTATGATAAACTCACAATTTAGCATATTTAGCATAAACTTGACAATTTTTGGCAACTAGACAACCCTTGTAAGTGCTGGATACATAATTGTTGAATGAACACACTAGTAAAAGCATAAAGTGCAACTATTATAAATAAAGCATAATGACTGGCAATATTTATAAATGAAACAAACTCCTTGGTTGGAAAAAGAATGTGGTGCTGAACTATTTAGCTGCATTTTGCTTTACAAAACTATTTTCTAAAGGAACTACTAAAATGAATTAAGGATTATGTAGCATTTAAAAGATTTGGAAGAACACAGATTGTTACTTAATCAAAGGGCAGAATGACTAGGAGAAAAAAAAGACAATTCCCCATCTTCCCTTCCTAGAGGACAACTTGGGTAGAAGATCTTTTCACTCTCTAGGTCTGAACTGTCTATAAATAAAGAAGAATATTCTTAGCAATCCAGCAAGTGACAAAAACATATGTTAAGAAGGATAATGAGCCTTAATAGAGGTAGTAGAACACCAAAATAAATCCCATTTAAAAAGAATAAATAAATCTTGTTACCCAAAACCATTTTTAAAAAATGTATGGAAATCAATATTTATATACTCTCTGTCTTTCAAAAATGTAATGTGGTAGTCCCAGCTACTTGGGAGGCTGAGGCAGGAGGAGCACGTGAGCCCAGGAGTTCCAGACCAGCCTGGGCAATACTCTGTCTCAAAAGTAACCTAAACATTTGTACCCCCATAATATGCTGAAATTTAAAAAAAAAAAAAAAAAACCTCCAAAAAATGTAATGCAATTACCCTTAACAAACAATTGTTTTAGTGAATGAGAAACAGTGGTATTATCAATATTAGAAATCTGAGTAAGTGGCTGCATTTATATACAAATTTACAAAAATATATTGAAAACACTCAAGTTGGGAAAACCAAGGCATAATGTTAAAATATCTTAACTCCAAGTTTCTTTGAAGTACTTTATTCAGAAATGTCTTCTATCAAAATTTTTGTAGGTTACAAAATTGTCTTCTTCACCAATTTTATACCATTTTTGCTCAACTGTAATCCACTGTCTACTTTGAGGGATAACCATCAGTTTCCTAGAACTGATGGCCTTAACATCATTAACAGAGTTAATGTATGGCTAACCTTTTCCTTCCCATGTCTTCCCATCTCAACAAATGACAGGTTCATCCCTCCAGTCTCTGAGAACATGAATCCATTAATGTAAGAAGATGTAGGAAAAACTAAAGAAGTGTTTCTCCTACTCTCACACGTCTCTCAACCCTTCTGACAGCAGATTCACCAGCAAACACCACCAGCTGAGGATCCTCCGATTCAATTCTAACTGGAGCCAGCATCAGATGCCACAGTTTGAGGGCTCAGTACCACACGACTGCCTACCCTTCGGATGCCAATTGCACACCCCAGGTTGTGACTTGTACTACTGACCGACCAATTATAAATCAGAGATCCCATGACACCCCTGTTCGGGTTGAATTAATTTTCCAGGGCAGCTCACAAAACCCAGAAAAACACTTCACATATGGTTACCTCTTTATTATGAAAAATACAAAGCATATAGATGAACAGCCAGATGGAGAGATGCACAGGTGGTACCCTTTCTTGGTATACCGCCTCCACATGTTCACTACAAAAGCTCTCCAAACCCTGTTTTTTTGAATTTTTATAGAGAGTTCTTTATGTGCTCATAACTGATTAAAGCATTGGCCTTTGGTAGTCAACTCAACCTTTAGCCCCTTTCCCCTCCCTGGAGGTTGAGGGGTAGGGGCTGAAAGTCTCAACCCTCTGATCAGACCTCAGTCTTTCTGGTGGCCAGCCCCCAACCGGAAGCTACCTAGGGGCCCCAGTCATTGGTCAACTCATTAGCATACAAAAGATACTCTTGTTAAGGGTTTTAAGAGCTATACGCCAGGAGACAGAGATGAAGACCAAATGTACATTTCACAATATTACAACTAGCAAATCCATTTAGCTCCACTTTAAGACTATCTTCCCACCACCTTCAATGTCATCTCCAAGCCACCATTATCTCCCACCTGGATGGTCTGCAAGAAAAAGACATGTCTCGTGCTTCCATCCTTGCCCATCTACAGTCTAATTTTCATCCTACTCTTCCAAAGAGTGAGTCAGAGCATGCCACTCCTCTGCAATGTCACATCTTATCAGAGTAAAACCTAGAATCCTCAACATGTCCCACAATGGGCCTCCATGACCTTGTGTCATTGCCACTCTTGCCCTTGTTCTCCCACTGAGCCCTCATCTGTGAGATTTACACTCACTGTTTTCTCTGCCTGGAACTGATTTTCCCCCAGACATCTACAAAGCTCCCACTGCTTGCTTCTTTCATAGGAAAAAGCAATTGCCCCCTTATTAATTTGCTCCTCCCTGACCAACCTGTACGAGAAAGATAGCTATAGGACATGTGTACCACCTATAGGTAACACTCAGCCTGCTTGATTTTTCTTCATAGCATTTATTCTACCAGATATATTATCTATTGGAATGAAATTTAAAATGAACAGAGGATTCGTCTACTTGTTAACTGGCATTCTAAATGCTTAGAGTCTGGCACATAATAGGCACTCAGTAAGTGTTTACTAAAAGAGAGAATTAATAATTCCTAAAAAATATTGACAGACCAAGAAGTAAACAACAGCATGATGCATACCTGAGACCCAGGACACAAACTCAAATGGCTACAAGGGCAATGTCCCCACTACTTACCAACCTTGTTCCCAGCCTTCCCCAAATGTGACATCGCCTCTGGGAATTAACCCTCGTGGAAGTGCTGCATTAGATATCATGAATTACAAAACAAAGCAAAGCTGGAGGAATACAGAAAATTAAGGTCCTCCCTCACTCCATCTCAAAACACTCAATACACTGTGCCCTCACTCAGTAGGCACTCAAAAATAAATGACTGTCTGGAAGCATAATCATTTTTATTTTACTGGAGAGTAAAGAGGAATGAGAGACATGACATGTTCTCATGACTTGAGCTTATACAACTGGACAAAGGGAGAGAGCAGTAGTAGTAGCAGAGGCAGGCTCTTCGAGTTCTCACAAAACACAAATTCCTAGTTGTGCTTTGGATGGGAAGGGCTTCATTTCAGGCATGTGGGGGAGAAAGGGGGGAGGGAAAAATGCCCAGACTATGCTATTTTTAATTTATTTGGTAAGAATGGCTATTTTTCCCTCTGATATTCTTGAACCACCCAAATGTCATGTTTCCATGCACGGCTGTCTGGATGCTATCAAAGGCATGGCTCTGAGGTGAGAGGAAGGAGTCATATGCTCATCTTCTCACATGCTGCTACCGCTGCTGATTTTTTTAAAAGCTTTGTGACCTAGAAAGGAGATGTACGGTATGAATGATGCACGGACTGCAGAGAGCATAGGGCGTCATCAGTCTATTTATACCTCCAGGAAGGAAAAAATGAGTACAGGGCAATGACTCTATATTCCAAGGACTGGGTATGCAAAGATCGTCTGCAAGAAACAATAAACAACAGAGCGAGGGAGGCATTTATGCCGTCAGTGAGAAATAAAAGGTGAGGCCATATTCCCATTTTCCTTGGTCTTCCAAAAATTCAGTTTGCTTCTAAAGAATTTCAAGTTGATCCCCTGATATTTCCCACTATTGTGTAAAAGTACCCTTAGTCTGAGTTAAATACACTGCCACCCACATTTCAAAAATTGGCTTCCCTCCATATGTACACACGCACTCACATTTGGCTATCATCTGCAACCATTCGGATACACTATAAGTCTTGGGGGAAAGTTTTTCAGGGCTAAGAAAGTATTTGGAAAAGCCTTACAGTTACTCGTGTGACTTAACTCTGAGAATGGGGTAAAAAATGAGATTTACAGAGATTTGTACAATTTGGGAGAGATTTTTTTTTTCCTCCAAGGTATGGAGTTCGTCTCTCTTAAACAATGAACTATTTCCAGGACAAAGCAGGAAAAAAAAAAAAAAAAAAGCACCCAAGCCCAGCTGTTAACACTTACCTCTGCATCACTAGAGAATATAGCACCAAGCTTTGCTTCTAGACTTCCATTTGTTTCCAATGTAAGCAGGATAACGTGGAGCCCACTAGAAATGACACTGTAACACTTATCCATTTTGCTTTTTAGTAACCCGTTTGCAATTTCTGCCAGCTTGATTTGCTTTTGGAGTTATTTTACTAGCAAGGGCGATGGATTTGCTGACAGCTGGCCAGAGTATGAAGTTCTAAGGCTTAATGTGAGGTATTTCCTAGTGCAAAATTTACTGATGCACATAGGCTCACACCTGGAGCCAGGATTCCTTAATGGAATACAAACTGACATTGCTTTGAATATACCCAAGGCTCACAGCAAACACTTCCTGTTACTATCACTGTCTAAGTCTTCTCATCATTTCTGAGGCAGACAATTTAAAGCTTGCTTCACCCTTTCCTTTCATCCGCTGAAATCCCGTTTGGTTTTAATTCACTGAGCACGCACTATTATATCATCTGTTCACTTCTTCCACAGCCTGACCTATAAAAGGGGTGAGGCTGAGTCTTGCTCAAATCGGAGAGAACTAATGCTTTTAATTCTTTCCTTTCAAAAATGTCCTAGGTAATTTTTGAGCTTGTAAATGTCATGAATTCGTTGTTAGGTCAATGATATTCTTAAATCAGTTGCTATGTGTAAGAAACATAGTGACTGATGGATACAGCCAATGGATTTAGAATGAAAGTAGTAAACTTATCTGATTAACCAGATTTCTCAAAATGTAAATGGCTGATATAAATCACAACCAATTTGTTGTTTTTGTTTTATAGCATGGGCTTATGGGTTTAAGCACTGTTGCTCTCTGTTGTTCCTGGGTCCCCATGCCAGAAAGGAAAAGTGGGCAGTGTGAGGCTTATTAGATGAAAGACACAAGCACATGGAAAGCTGATATTCATGATGGAGAGGCCAGGAGCTGGAGGAGCAGGGATGAGGAAAGCAGGACAGACACGAAAACTCAGCCACAGTACTTAAACTAACAGCTACTTGATAAATATTTGTAGATTACTCACGTAACACAGGGGAAAGGATTATGTCCTACATCATCTTTGAAAACTCCTCTACATGCATCGTGCTACCAGGAATAGGAGCTTGATTTTCATGTGCTTAGTAATTACAAAGGTCTCTTGTCTCTTAACTTTCTGCTACTTAAACCAGTACCACAAGATCTACCCTCCTCCTTCTCTTCCTCCTCCTCCTCCTCCTCCTCTCTTTTTCTGCCACAATGAAGTTAACCAAATGAGCCCGCCTTTCAATGGAGATCAACATGGCACAGACAAAACCAGTTGTTCTTTCAATAGATTATGGAAGTACCAACATTCAGGGGAAGTTTGGAACAATTTGGCACATTTTCTGAGAGGCAGAGCAATGGTGTTCCAAAAGAAAATTCACTAAATGCAAAAAGCAGACCAACAGTGAATATCTACTATTCTTTGTAAAAAGGAATTTCATTTTCACGGAGTAGGGTTTCTTATGATTTCCACATTGAATCTTTAACTTATGCTAATGCGTCTCTTCATAATTTTCGCCATAATTACTGTGAAGCAAAAGAAAGCAAAGGGACTTATTCAGACATATTTAACTTATACACAACAAATGGAAGGAGATAGTCTTGTGCAATTTTTAAAAAAACACCACAGGAAGAAATCCAATTACTGATCAGATTTTTTTGAAGCAAACAGATACTTTAGATTTCCCCTTTCTATGTTTGTATACTTGATCACATTGACAGTCATCATTCCTTCATCATTCCAGAAAATAATGAAGTATTACCTAAATAGCTTATATCAGCAAGTAATTCTGGTCTAACTGTATTTGTAAGTCCTCCTCTCACCAACACCCCTTACGTATCCATGCAGGTAATGAAGGTCCTATATCCAAGTTTGGGGCGAGGACTATAGTGATATAGTTTAGCAATATCTATAGACGGGACAGAGTAAGATTTTCTCTCCAATGGTATATTTATATTAAATGTCCCTTAAATCAATTTCTACATAACTTCTTGCAAAAAGAAATAAAAATCGGTAATTAGTATTGACAAAGCTAAACCAAAAATGAATATTAAGAAAAATATTTTGTTTCTATTAATATGACATTCAGTATACCTATAGAGGAGCACTTCAATGTGGAATTTTGACTCATTCAAACTCTGTCCATTACCACTGACTGGTAAATTATGAAAGATAATCATGGCCTCCCCCCCCCCAAAAAAAAAATATATATATATATCCTTGAATATATATACCTATTTCCTGTGACACTGCCATTTTAACACTATATCAGTGGACAATATAATTTTAGCGCATGTTTTTGTGCATGTTTTTGCACATGTTCACATTTACTGAGTTAAGTTTAAGCACATGCTTCACTATTCAGTGTTTTAAGTTGAGATAATCATTTTAAAAGACACATAAAGCACACATATTAAGGAATTTTTTTTTCTAGTTTTGACTTCCAAACTGCTAGTTTACAAACTACTAATGAACATCACTTTCAAAAGAGCTGTCTTATAATTTCTGATCTCAAGAACAAACAAAATGCAGTGCTGTTAATGAAATATTTCTATTTGTCTCCCACTTTCAGCCATACGGTGGCATTGCACTTCCCTGTCTCCTTGACATTTAGTGAGGTCATGGGAGGTCAATGAAATGTATGCACAAGAGGTTTGCAAATGTATGCATGAGGAGCCAGAAGTGCTCAGAGCCAATTTGTAACTTACCATGTTCAGCTCGCCCCTCCCCCTGCCATGTAATTGTGAAAGCACACAGCACATGGTGCTTGCCTCAGAAGTAACTATGGGAAGCAGACTCTTCCTCCCTACCCACACAGACATGAGGGAAACCTTTTTTGTTATAAGCCATCAAGATTTTTACAGTGATTGTTACAGCAAGCTAACTTAACCTGTCCTGACCACTACACATACCAGGTTGTGATTAGGAGTCACACACTGGACGTTTGATTAAAAAATTGCATGAAACAATTTTTTTTTAACTTCAGCATAATACAGGGCTACAAATGTTAAGGTTATGTATACATGAAACAATTTTATACGTAAAAGCCATTTTAATATGGACTATTGTAGTGTCGATGATTGAATTCCATTTTGGTGTAGAACTACAGGTCTGGACCTGAGGTTTTCACATTTTGTATGAAGTAAAGGGTTAACAAGCAGTTCACTATTTAACAATAAATGAGAAAAATAGAGGTAGATGAGCTGATCCAGAGGTGCAAAAGGGTCAATCAGAGGGAGGCGCTCACCTGGGAAAAGTAGAAGACTGAGAAGACAAGATTTCAGAGAATGGAAAACAGTTCCAAATGGAGCTAGAGAGCTTGGCAGGGCCTTGCACATCATGGGAAGGAGCAAGAAAGGCATGCTGTGGACCCTGGGTGCACTGGAAGATTATAAGCTTGGGCACTGTTTGATCTGATCTGTAATTCCAAAACGTTCCTCCCTGTAGTTTGAAGGCAGAGTCGAAGAGAGGGAATGGGTGGAAATAGAAGGGTGAGATGAGACAAAAAGAGTAATTGGGAGGAACACATTACTCATCCTGCTCAAAAACACCCTATGAGTGACCCACAGCTTACAGAGTGAAATGTCCTCCAACATCAGGGGACAGAGCTTAGTGGTAAAGGCCCCCGTCTCTCATTCCAAGTTCAACTTGTGCCACACACTGGCTGTATGATGTCCTGGGTTCTTTATCCATAAATTTCTACTTCTTGGGTTTATCATGAAGATTAAAATAATATATGTAAAAAATGCTTAATTTAGCAAAGCAGCTGGCTTTTAGTGGAAAGTTAACTTGCTTATCTAGTGCATTTTTATGACCCATGACATAAATAAGCCATTCTTCTTCAATACCATATTTTTTCATTCCTCCTCTACTAATGATGTTGCCTTTGGCTGTGTCTTTCCCCAGTCTCCATCTGCTCAGACTCCCCTCATCCTTCAGGTCCAGCTCAACTACAGTCTACACGATGAAGGCTTCTCTAAATTGTTCCCTATGCCCCAGGAAATAATTTCTTCCAATTCTGAACTATACCACAGTTTCTAACTGCTTCATGACACCTAATTATAAATTGTTTGCAGGTTTTATTTTTCTCAACTGTATTTTCCTTTAGCCAGTATGACTTCTTATGTATCCATGTATATTCCTAGCAGTTCTTAGTTGTTATGCCTTGAACTTTCTGATCCTTATTGAGTAACTCAAGGAATTCGAGCAAATCCTAACATATAATTTGATGATAACTTATTAGTATACTATTAATATATGTTTTCATTCATAAAGTGTGAGAAACAACAACCATTTCACAAAGCTGTTAGTTTTCTTCCTGCTTTTACCTATAAATAATCAAAAGTTGGATAGGTTATGTCATTCTTTTAAAATGACATGGCATATTGATGGCAAATTCTAAAGGAAAATTTATAATCTCCGACATAAACCTCTAGCTCCCATATTCCAGGAGCAGAATGGGAAGAAAGCCAACCACGACTGGTCAGATAGCATTCTTTACTTCCATGACCATAAAGGTAATCAAAAGGCCGGTAAGTATCCTTATAAACAACTGGCTGTTAAAAAACAATTTGAGTTTTCCCCTGACTCCACCACCAAGTGTGTCTGTGTCTGGCTACTCTCTGTCTAGGCTGTAGTAAACAAGCATTCAAGAAGTGTTACGTAAGTGATGTGACTTATTGAGAAATAGATTTGCACTTGAAATGCAACTGGCTCCTGTAGCTTGATCCTTGTAACCTGAAAAACATATGGCCTAAGCCCAGGCCACTTATGTTAAGTGATCAAACCAAATTCAAAGGGACTTAGAGAATAGTTCTTGCTTACCATTCTGATTTCAACTTTTCTGAAGTAGGCTTTAACCTCTACCCTATGAACTACTCACTACAGAGCCAGCTCTAACTAAGCAACTCACAGGATCACAAATCCATCCCAATAACTTGTTATCCCTTATAAATTACTTTAAAATTTAAGTCTTTTGGAGGCCAAAACTTTAAAATTAAATGCTAACTACTTGTAAAAACAGGAGCAGTTACCTGTCTAGGATACTAACCTATTCCACAGAACAAACACATCACTTTGACTTTTCATACCTCAACACAAATGTTCATTCATTCTTTCAAATTTCCTTTGCATGGGCTTCCCTCATACTCATTAGACTCAAAGCTTAATTAGATTTCTTTGGATCTTACACCATACAATGACTTTAAAATTTCTTTATTTTTATGCAGTGCCCAAATCAACACAATCACACACACAAAAAAAGCAAAACAATTACTAATTTTGAAAGTCTATCAACATAGGTAGGGAAATTATCATTTACATACAGTTCCTTTAACCAAGAAATGTCACCAAAGCAAGCCTTTACTAGGTAGTGCTGTCTGTTCATATTTTTTCCAGACTGACTTATGCAACATCCTGATGTTTAAAACTATTCTGTCATGGAAAATCTGTCTCTAGGGTGGGATGGGGGAGGGTGTCCCATTTTCTTTTAAAGTTATAAGAAACAGACAGTTAAACAATACAATACATTTCTTGTATTTAACATTTTGAATTATGCATTGCAAGGATACAAGGTAAAGACAGATATATGCATTTGAAAATAAAAAATTAGCAGAGAACCCCATTTCTCCCACAGCATGAACAACACAGTAAAGTCAAAATATTTTGCCTTGTAAGAGAGGCAGTCAGCAATACTCAGTGATCTGAAAATTTTTCAAGTGCAATAAGTCATACATCTAATGGAGTTTTTATTTGGTTTTCTTTAAATGTTACTGTAGAAATTTCAAGACTGTTAACAGATAATAATTTTCCATCTTATAAATGTAAAGAAACAAAATACTATGAGTACAATAAAACTTCATTCATGCTTCTCCTTTCACTATGTTGACTAGAAGATAAGTCAATATAAATAAACAAAATTCATACTCCATGTCATATATGAATGTTAGGACAAAAATAAATTGAGTACTTTTCCAATTGAGTCTTGGTTTCTCTGACAATTAAATCTTCTTTACTGACTTCATATCCTTTCTTCCAAAGCTAAGGGCTTTTAAAGTCCTGTTGTCATTTTTTTGGATGATTATAGAAAAATTACATTTTGAAACTAAGTGAAGATTTCCATTTTTTAACATTTGAAACTGACTTAAAGACAGGACATATTAAGTGACAAGAGAAGCCAAGAATCACGGGTCTGGCTCAGTGATTAAAAGCAGTTTCTGGACTGGAAGCAAGGCACATCTCTGGACTTTGGTTTCATCATAGGAAACAGACTAACTTACAACATAGCACAGTCCACATCCTACGTGATGAAGATATTATGACAGAAAGCTAAATCACTCCAACATTTCTACATTACAGTATGTGCCTGAATGCACATATTTTTTCCTTCTATATTTTGCATTGCTTTTTGGATGAAACTTTTGAACCGTATTTTCTCATATTACTAAATCACTAAATGCAATGTCAACATCTGAAAATAATTATTTCTGTGTATTCACTTAACCTTGGAATGCTGAGAGATGTATTTGGCTTAAGACACAGCATAACAGCTATGACAACTCTGCCTTAACATTATATACAGCAGGCTTCTTTAAGAGAGGAATTGCTATGTGGTTAAAGCCTTATAGTAAACACTGAAAAGCTGGTTGTGCTGAAGATAAATTAAAATTTAAGAAGGCTGAACACCTGTGGATAGTTAGGAGCATCCTTAAAAAGAGAAATAGGGTTAACTTGGAGCATTCTGATGAACTAATTCTTCCTAACAAGAGTCTACACCCAAGACTAGGAAGACTTCTTTACTAGATAGAATCAGCTATAAGATACCCCAAGAAAAGCCTTAACATTGACAAGAGCCTTTCATGGGTCTGCTTTTTAAGAAAATTTTAATAAAATGATTTCCTACTTTAGTAGTGGTATTGGAAAAAAGTCCTTTTTCTTTACATAAAATGAGATTTAGTTAAAATTGGGGGAAAAGGTTTAATATGAGCAACTAACCCTCAGTTGTTCATTTCAAACTTTTGAGCTATGGGCTCACAGGGATGTCTGCCAGGATAAAATGTAAGCTGAGTACAAATCTGTTTTCCATTCGACGCCTGACACCTACCACACAACAGGAATACAATTAATATTTGTTAAATAAGTGAATGAAGGCTGAGTCGGGTGTAACACTGGTTCTCAAATGCTGGCCACCACAAAGTGTTGCTACCAATTTGTAGCGAAATTGGAAAAACAAGGCCTGAAACTTTGTCATAAGCCATCTACTTATCTCTGACGTCAAAGCTGATTTATCTCATATCACCCGACACTCTCAACTTTTTTTAGTAGCATAGTCCAGATGTGTGGTCAACACTCAAAGGAATTGGATAGCTTTGGGCTCAGAAAACAACCTTAAATTTTATCCAGGACTCCAGGCAGGAAGGCAAGAAAGAGTGGGAGAAAGAGAAATCACAATTTTTTTAATTGCAGAGGGCATATGATTAAAAACTCAGCTCTATTCTTCTAAGGGGAGAGCTAGTTCAATATTATTTGATCCTAAACCTTGCCAAGACTAGAGTTGAGGACTAATTTATAATTATTAGAAAAGGTTTGGGTAATTGAAGAACTAGTTCCAATTTTCAAGTATGCATGTGATCTTTATTGAGAATTTAGGCTTTCTCTTGGTTTCAATTCCCTTCTACAAGAGTAAAAGAATACAACATACATTACAATACACTGTGATCCCCTGAGAATGTATGTCTCCTGGACCTTGGAACAGGCAGAGTAAGGCAGCTCTCATCCATTTCCCCCAGAGAGCAAAGGTGACTAGAAACCAGAATCCTGGAGATGAAATCACACATGTCTCCTGATAAATTCCCAGTTCCTCTGACTAAATATTTCCCCCCTTAATCCCAGACACTATAACTGTCAGTCATTTTTGGTCTGTTATTCCAATATGAGAAGTCTGACTTAAGTGCCATAAAAGTCTTGGGAAAAAAACATTTTTGAACACTGGTGGGCTCAGGGGACTGATAATGGAATTATGAACCTTTCACCCCTAAAACGGTTCCTTGGGAACAGAAAGCAGCTCGTTTTGTTTTGTTTTTTTTTTTTTCCCAGTATAACCCGCCTCTACCCTCTCCACATTCTTCCAGGTGGTGCTAAAACATCTAGCAGCTGCTGTCATGGAAGCTCTAAGAGTCTTTTGGGGTGATAATGGTAGTTTTAGAATCTGTCAACCCCAGTGCTTAGGAAAATTTACAAATGATAAGTTTGGTGATCTTGTTAAATTGCAGATTTTGATGTGGCAGTCTGAAGTGGGGCCTGAGATTTGGCCTATCTCATGGCTCCCTGGTAATGCTAATGTTGTTAACCCACGAACCTTACTCTGAATCGCAAGGATCTATTCCACCACGTTTACCTTTGTAATTTAATTTGAGGAATATCAAAAAAATTTCTCGCCCACCAAAAATCTCAATCTTAACTATCTGATGCAACACAAGAAATACAAAAAAAGGGGGTGGGGTGGGGAAAACAAAATCTAGTTTCCCTTATTTAACTTGTTTGCCCCAATCTGACACTAGATTGTACTAAGAATGGTTAGACCACATTTGCAGTCTAAAATTTGATGACTTCTAGCTTTGTGCCTATACTACCATATAAAAGCATCTGTGTATTTCTCACACGATCCTTATGATCGCTATGAGCTAAGGAGAGCAGGCAGAATTATTATTTTAGAAAAGGAGAAAACAGACTGACCAAGGTAAGCAACTTATTCACAGTCTTCTAACTGGCAGGAGTCAGATCGAGGAATCATACTCCAAATTTGTGACTCCCAAGTCTAGAGTCTGTCCATTTGAACAGTGCCTTTCACATCACCCATGTTCTTTCTTTTTTTTTTTTTTTTAATTTTATTTATTTATTTATTTATTTATTTATTTTTTTTTTTTTTTTGAGACAGAGTCTCACTTTGTTGCCCAGGCTAGAGTGAGTGCCGTGGCGTCAGCCTAGCTCACAGCAACCTCAAACTCCTGGGCTCGAGTGATCCTTCTGCCTCAGCCTCCCGGGTAGCTGGGACTACAGGCATGCGCCACCATGCCCGGCTAATTTTTTTTTATATATATATATCAGTTGGTCAATTAATTTCTTTCTATTTATAGTAGAGACGGGGTCTCGCTCTTGCTCAGGCTGGTTTTGAACTCCTGACCTTGAGCAATCCGCCCGCCTCGGCCTCCCAAGAGCTAGGATTACAGGCGTGAGCCACAGCGCCCGGCCTATTTATTTTTTTTTGAGGCAGAGTCTCACTTTGTTGCCCAGGCTAGAGTGAGTGCCATGGCGTCAGCCTAGCCCACAGCAACCTCAAACTCCTGGGCTCAAACAATCCTCTGCCTCAGCTTCCCGAGTAGCTGGGACTACAGGCATGTACCACCATACCCAGCTAATTTTTTTCTATACATATATATATTTTTTTCTATATATATATGTTAGTTGGCCAATTAATTTCTTTCTATTTATAGTAGAGATGGGGTCTCACTCTTGCTCAGGCTGGTTTTGAACTCCTGACCTCAAGCAATCCGCCCGCCTCAGCCTCCCAGAGTGCTAGGATTACAGGCATGAGCCACCACGCCCAGCCCATATCACCCATGTTCTTAACTCCCAAATTTTCTTTGACATCACTATACTACTGTTCCAGCAGTTCTATAACTGGGAGTGGGAGGTGGGGTGGAAAGGAATATCAATGGCATATGGGATTGTTTGGGGTTCACTGTTTTACTACATACTGTACCTTAAATAAATTTTTTAAATCTGGAAGGTAAACCTAAATTCTGTTGGATGACATATAGCTAAACAGAAGGAATGAGATTCTCAAGATTTGACTCAACAGCAGAGATATATATTTTAATCAATCTGAATACAAATGCTAGTCACAGATCATCAGTGTTCACAAGTGGATGAAAATGCTCCACAATCAAGAATCTCAAGTGACTCCACAGTAGCAAGGAATGCAATGGGGATTCCCTATGACAGAGTGAGGAATGACAAGTTCCTTCTGTCCATGCTAGTCTCAAAGAGAAGCTCTTTTTCCAGGTCAAGTTCATGGCCTTCCAGGCCATTTGTTTGCTGTTGTACCCTGGGATATGTAAAGAGTGGTCCATAAATATCTTTTAAATCAAATGAATAACTGAAGTCGTATTATAACAATAAACAATGTAATAAGTGGTAAAATGTCTTTAAATGTGGAACTGTCATTTCTTTCTTTGTAAGTGGATTCTTTTTCACAGTAATATGAATTAAAAGTTCTTTTAAAATTTTTAATTCTTAGGATAACTAGAGACATTTTGCTCTTTACAAACTAAAACTCTTTAGTTTCTGACAAAGATAATACCAACCCAATAAATCTCACTGTATACAAATTCCATAATGACTCAAATGAGAAAAACATAGCCACTGGCTCCTATTTATTTCCAGTCTACTCTTCATGATATTACGGAAGTTTCATTTCTGATTTTCCTTTAGCTCTTGGCTCCATCAGCATCTCATGAAGGAAGTCTATTACAGGTTTTTCTTAGCACCATGGGCTTCTCTTTCATAGAAGTCATATAATTTTATACGTATTTGCTTTACCTGTCCCTGGCAGTAGACTACACTTCCTCTCAGGACAGGGATCTTTTGCACCTGCCTGTCCATGATCCTTACCAGATCTAGGAGTTATTAAAAACTAGCAGACTCTCTCTAAAAACATTTAATTCTAAACAGCCTATCTGGCTCTACCCTCATATGAAGAAAGATGAGCACAGAGCTTTCTATGGAGGTACCATACCACACCACTTCAAAGCCCCTACACAATTTCAATGGAAACAAATTGTTAAGCATATGACATAGCTACTGCATGTTTCCATGCTGGTCCAGAAATTATTCAGGGCACATGCAGTCAGCAGCCATGAACAAGGAAAGGTTACAGTCAAGACTATCGCAAGAGACAGAAACTCGGCTAAAATGCAGAAAGAAAAAAAAAGTCATCTTCAATGTTTAAGTCTTGATTTGACAGATAACAAAGAGTAAGCACTTTAATGATATTTTAAAAGAACATCAATGTTGACAATATTTTTAACAATGTGGGAGCCTCATACCACCTCCGTCAGAAACATCGTGTCTAAGGAAGAACAAATCAAAGTTAAATGAGAACCGATTTCAGAGTGGGGATTAATAATAGATTACTCAAATTTTCTACTAGCAATTCTTACTCAATATTGGTCAGAGTGGAGGCAGACAACCACATTTAAAATACTGGGACCATCTAGGAATTTCATCTATACATGCTCTTTCTCCATAATCCATCTATGAAAAGTTTCATTATCTATGAGGCCTATAAACAGGAAACATTCTACTAACATAAACAAGGAATCTGAAGGCAAAATTGTGACAGAGAAAGCATATATTTTACCTATGTAGCTACAGAAATGTCCTTCCAGTCACACATACTTTTCTCTACTAAAATTACATTTTGTGGTTTTCTAAAATTTTTACGCTGTTCTTAAAATTCTGACACTGAAATATGGTACAATATTTATAACAGGTCTACTTAATTGGGTTTTGGATTTATTAAAAAACTCAACTGCAGTCCAAATTGGAAATAAACAAACAGCTGCCCTGAGAGAATGGCATTAATATTTGCTAAAATTTTTTTATTTTCTTAAAAGTCATCCTGCACATAGAAAACTCAAGCACTACCTGCAAAGATTGTAACATATATCCACCACCAACTGATGTAATCTCCAAGGCTGTGTGCCACTTATGTCTGCTATATATTTCAACTTTTCTTTCTACTTCATAACATATCAAGAGTTATAATTCACACTTGTCTCCTTTAATATCAGGAACCCAAAATCTCCAGTTTGTCTAAGGGGTAGGGTGTTCTGTCCGGCATCCTCCTACTCTTCCTCCTTCTTAAGGGAATCCACGTTTGTAGAGGCAGCTACTCCTCTCCCACCTGACCCAGTGTCACAGGTCTGTGTCCTACCAAAGGTCAGTTTGGTCATGGACTGATCCCACTGCCCTTTGCAGGGAATGATTTGGAAAAAGTCACTGAGGCTAATAGCAGGAGGATTTCTGGAGGCTGCTAGGAAAGTTCTGCTCCACTCTTCATCTACTCATTATTATGCTTGGACATGAAGTCCCAGAAGCATATCAGTTTTATCGCTTCCCAATGGAGGAGGGCAAAAATCAACAGAATTCCAGGGCCACAACTCCTTGATGAAGTCATCCCAAGACCTTTTAGACTTCCATTTGTGAGACAATATACTTTTATTATTATCATGTATATCATTTTCAGTGGGGTTTTCTACTGCAGGTACACAAAAGCTTACTAAAGGATAAATATAAATTGTTATTATTTAAAATATATGTAAAATACATTAGTTTAAAACTATTTAAAATCCACCTAAGTTTCAAGAACAATTTTATATAGTAAATGGCATGACACAGAATTGAATTTTTCTTTTGAAATATAATGCAAGTCTTGAAAAATATGGCTCAGAAAGCTAAATAATTGAAGGAATTAGCCCTCTGAATTTTTATGAAAATATGGAAAAAAGAAGTGAAAAATAACTGAAGCTCTTCCGTTTTATTGGTCCACTTGGACCAATATATATGTCATTGGATATGATTGACATATAAAGAGATGTACATATTTAATGTATGCAACTTAATGAGTTTGGAGATAAGTATACACTCATGAAACCATCACCATAATCTGTGCCATATACCACAGTAGGGAACATTTTCATGTGAGAAGGCTGCATTAATTTAGCTATAATCAAATACCGCCACATTCAAAAAACTTCAATTAGATATACTTTAAAATGTACATTATTTTATAAAATTCTAACTACTATTATAGGTTACTTAAGTATGAAGTGTCCAATTTCCTTAAGTACTAAGTTTGACCGTTCATATATCTGACACTCACTTTAACATTTCTTGTTTTATTTTTATTGTGAAGGTGCATCCTCAGTCTTTCAGATGTATAGTTTGGCTTGGGATTATTCTTCAATATTTTTTTGAAGTGATTTTTGTGAAACCATGGATAAGTCAAAAATTCACGTTATTTTCGAATATGAGTTCCATCATGGAACCAATGTAGCTCAGACAGCTTCAAATATCAACAAAGTGTTTGGGAAGGATGTGGCTAATGAGCATTTCTTGAGCATACTGCCAAAGATGTGGGTATTCTACCACATTTTTCCACATTTCAATTGGATCTTTCTTAGCATCAAACAATGATTTTACAATGTCATCTACTGAGAGCTCGATCAATTCCATCTATATTTCTTCAGGTGCCTTAGTGATATTAACTAGGTGAGGCTGAAATACTAATTTGAATATAACATCATGACTCTCCAAGTCAGTGAAACTTGCATTGTATTTTTCGATTAATAGGTCTATAATAGCTGTGTATTCTCCAAATGATTCACATATATCACCCTGCTCATCAATGACCTTTGCTAACTGAGGAAAATGTTCACCTGAAATTTTACTTTTGAAGAAGAGTTTTGAAAAAAGAAAGCCTTTTTCAAAATGCTTGGATTTTTTTGCCACAAATCATATAGAGACTTAGTTTTACCTTGCAAAGAAATATTCAAGTTGTTTTGATTTGACATAGTATCACATAGCTGCATTCCTATAGAAATCTTTCAATAATTCACATCGCTGATTCTGTTCTGCACAATATTTAACTATCTGTTCTCACATAGAAAAAATGTTGGCTAACACCTGTCCCTGCCAACACACATTAGAATGAAACTTCAAGTCCACACTGAATACTTTATAGTTCAACTTTACCATGTTATGAAACTGATGATATCATGTTGCATATGCATAAATATATTCAGAGTTAACAATATTTATAACTTGTTGCAAAGTGTCACTTAAAATAGTAGCTTTAGCACAGAGATTTTGCTGATGCAAGATACAATGAAAAGAAATGAGAGCATCTGGATCTTTTCATACTTTTTTTTTAATCTGTGCAATAAACCCTTCATGTTTTCCTGTCATAGAAGGTGCACCATCTGTACTACACTCACTAAACTTACCAAATTCAGTCCAACTTCATGATAATTATCTTGAAAGTTGTTGAAGATACTTATTCCCTGTGTTCTGTCCACAGGAGTGTCTAAAGCGGGTAACTCTTTGTAGCAAAGAAAATCTTCTCTTATGACCTGAAGTATAAAACCTACACCAAGTCAGTAGTATCAGTTGATTCATCCAAAGCGATTGAATAATATATATTTTCCTTTTATATTTCCTGAAGTTCTGTTAAGTTGAAGGCAAATTCACGTGGCCGATCAGTTATGGTTCTCCTTGAAAAAGACAGTTGTTTGTATTTCAAAATGTTATCAGGGTCTAAGCATCCTACGATTTCGACGATGCATTCTTTCATAATTTCTACATCATATTGAATGGCTTCTCTTCTTTCCCTGAGTATATAAGCTACCTTATAAGTTGCTTCAGTGGCATTATTTCCAGGTCTTATTACTACTTGAAAGAATTGTCTTTGCCTTTGATTTTCATCTTTTAATGTCTGCAATACAACCTTTTGCACCTCTCCCTCTAATTGAAAATATGTGTGGTCCTTATAAGTGTTACAATGCTGATGAGCACTGGCTTTCTTTAATGTTGATATTACAGTATCACAAAGCAAACAAATCATCTTATCATTAGCAGAAACAAGATAATAGTGCAATTCTCAATCCTCATTAAAAAATCTGTTTTCTTCCTTTAGCATTCTCTTGGTCTTTTTGACAAGATGGGCTGCTAAGCAGACAGAATTAAAAAATACTGTCGAGCTATGTAACTATTCACAAATTCCACTTCAAACAGAAACACACTGCACACTTGTCAAAGCTGATAACAGACTGGTGCACTCGACCCCCATAAACTCTTGCTACCCAGCCTCATGCGGTGGTGGCGCCAGTCAGGCGGGGGAAGTGAGAACTAAATCGTGAGCGTAGCAGCCGCCCAGTTAGCCCTCATGGCTTACTAATGTTCTAATTGTGCCGGTCAGTCTGGGAGGGTTATTTCGTTGAAACTTATTTTATTCTTTGGCACTTTAAATACATTCATTTAAAAAAAATAATAATAAAATAAAAATATAAACAATGAATAAAAATGTATTAATAAAAATTAAAGGATTGGTTCGTAAAATTGGGATTCCGTCAAAAGGCTGCATTTAAGGAACTAGAAAGCCACATTTGGCTTTAAGGCCACAGGTTCCCCCCCCAACCCCTACCCCTGCCATAGCCCTATCTATTAAATCCAAATATTTCTTCCTACCTTATTTATAATTTTTTTTTTTACAAGAACACTTAACATAAGATCTACCCTCTGAACAAATTTTTAAGTATACAATACAGCATGTTCCTGTTCACTGTAGACAATATAGTGTACAGTAGATATTTAGGACTTACCCACTTACTCATCTTAGATAAACATAAACCATTGTACCTTTTGACTAATACCTCCCAACTTCCCACTCTTCTTTTTTTTTCTTTAAGAAATTTCCCAGCATCTCATGTGATCCTAGAAACATAACAGAGAATTCAATAATTTTCAGAGAGTAAATCTTTTGCTTTTTTGTCATAGAAAAGAGCACTTAAGTATCTGGTGAACTTCAGAAATCAGAGCTGCTTCCGTGTGCCTTTAGGCAAATCATTCAACCACCTTAGGTGGTTTTTCATCTGTAAATAAACACATTTTTTCTAGTTCAAATGTCTCATTATCATTAGTATATTATCACTGCTTTTTGCAAATGATTTGTGAAGAAACAAGAAATCGTGCTGCTAACTGACTAATCATTTTTAAAGTGCATCCAGATTAATACTTGAAGTCTGATCATGAGGTCACTCGATCTCATTTGTTTTAAAACTTTGCTTTAATTCTCAGGTAGCAGAAACTTATGAACCCTACAGCAATTGCAAAATGTATTATTAAACTAATGTATTAAAAGAACACATTTTCTTTGCAAAGGCTTATATAACTGAGGCTTATATAACTGAGACTATAAGGCACACAGACTATCTTTGATTTCATGACTTGTTAGTTTAGTTTGGTTTTTTTACTTGAATTTCAAAAACTTGAAATATAATCTAATACCATGGAAAATGTAGACATAGCTACATGTGTGTCTCAATAGCAATGACGTGTGTGTGCGATTTTTTGTTTGTTGCTGACCAGTCACTATTTGACAGGCATGGTGCCCTAACAATTAACCCTTTTGATTTAATTTAATCCTCACAGTAACTCAAATGTCCCATCTTAAGCATAAGAAACCCACCTCAGAAAGGGAGATATAAAAATTATTAATACTTTAAGGTCAGGGAGCTAGTAAAATCTTTCATCTCCAACATTATATACACTATGTACTGTATCCTCATCCTCTCAAAGGATGAGAACATTTTTTTCCTCACATGAATCTACAGGTCAGAACAATATTTTAGTGAACAGCAACAAAAAATCATCTTATAAACCTTCCTAGAGAAACGTTTTAGAAATTAAAATATACAAAACTTATTTTCTTGTTTTTGGTTCATTCATTCTCCCTATAGCCTCATCTCATTCTGGTCTTTTATGTTCAAAACATATAACTGACCTGTTTTAGACAGAATCATAGAATGCCAAACATATAAATATGCAAACTTTACATACAGGTAGTAATAAGGATAGGCAGATAATGTTTCCTCCCCCAAATGAGACAATCTGAGGGGGGTATTACTCTCTTAGAACTAGAAGGATAAAATAGAGATTTTTGTTTAAAAAAATCTTCCAACAAACCAGACTACTTAAGTCTTGAATAGTAACTGCAGCCCAGAAAGAGTGACTTGCCTGGAGCTAAGGAATAAGACATCTGCAGCCCTGTTCAGAACATGAATTCAAGGTAGTTTTCACACCAACCATATCCCTCTCCACATAGCGGCAAACCAACAATAGAAAGACGCCAAAAATATGACCTTTACTACAACACACTTCTTTCAAGTTGAGTGCAATCGTGTTTCTATATACTAAAAGTAGGGAATGGAAGTGCACAGGGACTCAGGCAGCAGCTAATGCTTATATAAACACCAGGGAATGATTCCTGGCAAAATGCAGTATTTTTCAATAAAATGCTCAATTTCTGTACAACTTTGCTCACTTCCATGGTTTTGCAGATCTTCCTTCCAACGTAGTGCATTACTTTTGCTCTCCACTAGTAAATACAACGCACCCTACCCCCAAAACAAAGAATTGAAAAGTTGGGTCATTCATCTCCAAAACAAAATAGACAATTTTCCTTCAGACAAAACTTGGTTCGAATATACAGGCTTCACTTAAGGCATGGTGTTTACAGAGAACTAGCAGATTATGTCAAGTTATTAATGTCAACAAAAACTTCTTTGATTAAAACAAATAGCTTTCTAAAGAACATAGTTTGTGAATTTGCTCCACCAAGAACCATGAGTGTTTCCTTCTGCCCTGGGATAGGTATCTCCATGGCACAAAGAACAACAAAGTGTATTCATTTGTTGCACTGGAGTTTCACTGAATATAGACATTGCTGTAGGAATTTGTATATGTGTGCAAATGCTGATGTAGTGGGAGAGGCAGAAAATAAACTCAAACACAAAAGAATCTTCTCAGCATAGCATTTAAATATTAGTAATAAAGGTTTCCAATTTTATTCTCTGTCTTCACTAATCATTGGTATGAATACCGTCTTCTAAATTTCAGCAAGATTGTCCTTTTCTACTTTATATATTTTAAAGCGGTTTTTCAGAACTTGTGGCCAAGGTAATAGATGAACCAAATTATATCAGTATGGGGTTTTTATCCTCAGGCCAATTTTCCCGACATCAGGACAATGAGGGGTCAAAAATCCTTTTACTGTATTATTACAATCCTTTAAACTAAAATACATGTGGGTTTTCTGTTCCTTTTCAGATAATTTGCTCTTTTCATAAAGAAGAAATAAAAGCAGAGATGAAGAGCGCTTGGCAGTTAACTACACTTTCAATTATAGGCCCTGTTACTGTTTATTTCTGAGACAGACATGGAAATTTCCAAGACTGTAATGTCTGCCAGGCCCATTAGAGGGAGCTACAGGGAACACTAGTTTCATGGCATGGTATTCAGAGGAACCATTGGCAAAAAAATGCAAATGACCCAAGAATATTAATATAGGGCATGGAATGCTTCAAGTCACTGAGATCTTGAGTCTGCAAAGCACCTGTGGATCACCACATCCCTTCATGGCCAAGAGCCATTTGTGCATACTAATCTTTGCTACTGCTGAGACATGGAGAGACCATTGGGCCACCTGTTCTTACGAAAGCAGCACAGTGTAAATCACTCACCAGCATTCAGAACACCTGGATGCAAACTGACAGTTTCCTGGCAGCTTTCAACGCTTTTCAAACGATGAAAGATGATGCGGCCAACTGCATGAGATGACACATAAGCATGCACAGGAAAATCCCAGAATGATGCTGGGAGATGAAGGATTAGTAGTAGTTTAAATCAAGACATATAGAAATAATTATTAATTTTCTCCTACATTATTAAGTAGTTCATACTGTGTAAAATGCTTGAACATCTAGAAAACACTTCTTAAACTAGTTTTTTTAAGCTTCCCTATTTGAAATGATTTAAGCATGTTCTGCTTTCCAAGCCTTGAAATCTGACCTAGTGCTAAAGACTAACTGCTCACATCGTCTTCCAAAGCAATCAGTATCTGCCTTTTACTGAAGGCATTTGACTGGTGTTTAAGCAAAAGAGCAGCTTCCTAACCATAACATAAATATTTTGCATTTGGGTCAAAAACAGATTCTCAATAATACCAAGGAATTGTACGAAAAATTTCAATATGAATCACACTATCCCTTCCCCAAACATTTAGTAATCATTAGTTTTATATTTCTTTGATTTTCTTAAAGGGAAAAATTACCCCCACATAAAAATAAATAGCTAGTGGACCAATACATTGTCTGATATGTTCTGATTATCATATATGCCTATGATAACATCATTGTGCCATTTTAGCAGAACTTTAACAAATGACTTAAATTATTGAAATGGTTCAATAATCACCTTTACACTTTCAGAAGTTGTTGTTGGCATTACTTTTCAAAATTTAAAAATCATGCACGATGCACTGTGGTAGGTGCTATATATACAGCGTCTCTAATTTCCCACCAAAACATTGCAATAAGGACATCTTAACCATTTCACATTTTATAGACAAAGAAACTATAGAGTTTGGAGCATTTAAATGACTTGCCCAAGGTCACAATTCTAGTAAATAGCAAGGCCAAGATTGAGTCCAGTTCTGTCTAGATCAAGGACCACACGAAACTCCACTCTCTAGCCATACTACCATTTTGCTGCAGGTCAGACAAGGACAAAGTCGAACATTACCTTTGAGCATTTCAGCCACTAAATTCCTCCTCCAAGTTTTGAAATGCTTGTTTTATAGACATTTTATGGCTGAAAAGATCAGAGTTCGCAAACTTGTTTCATTATTGCACACTGGGTCCAATCACCTGATTTCCTGGGACAAGCCCTAGACCACAGTGCTAGAAAACCTTGGCAATGATCACGACACGGCCACCAGACTAGCTGTATGTTTTGGGGCAAGTCTCCAAACTATTCTCTGACAAACATATCTGATATACAAATGGCATCTCTAATCACCCTCTAAATGTTTGCAGCTGTGTTTATGATTCAGTTAACATGCCTAACACTTCACACAATTGCACTCTCAGAAGCCATGATTACAATAGTGAATATGCATTGCAATATTAGTATGAATCTGTTGTCCCAGGGCTAACAGAATTTAAAAATGCTAGATGCCCCTTCTTCGTGATAATCTGGATGACGTAAAAGACATAAGAAATTCAGCAGATTATTTAAAATATGAAAAATGACACAAAGGTACAATTTATGGAAAGCAAGTCATATTCTATTGGTCAGAAAATTCTAATCCTAGAATTACAGTTGATCATATGTTCAAATCACATCGAATAGATGGTTTTTAAAAGTGCATCCTGGTTGACTGTAAAGCCAGCTGATTTGATTCTCTTCTCTTAGGGTCAGATACTCGGAGACAAAAGTCAAAAAGGTTATTGTGCCTTCAAAAATTTTAAATGCTTATCCTTTCCCAAAAGTCACATATTTTGATGAACTTTGAAAGACAGTGAAACAATGTGCTAAGTCAAATATATTTTTGTCTTTATGCCATGTTTAAGCAGTAGAGTCACCTTGAAGGAGTTTCTCTGATTAAGTGCACTGTTCTCTTAAAATGCCTTTGTACAAATATGTTTACTTAAAAAAGCAACACTAGCAAACAGTTAAATACCATATGCTACAAGTCATGGAAAAAAGAGTTTAACTACAGTTCACATAAAACTGAGGACTCAAAGGAAGGTTATTTTGAAAATGTACACAAATAAATTTTAAAAACATTTGGGGCATTTCGGAGTTCAAGCCTAAACCATAGAGCAACATGTAGCAGATGTTGGCATTTGGGTGCTGGGTAGATGTCAAAATAAGAATCGGCCTCCAAGATATATGGAACATGGATTTGATGTTTCAGTATTTGGAAGAAAACAAGAAAGTGAAATGATGGCAGTAAAAACCAAAACATGACCAAGAACAACCACAAAAAAAGTAAACAAGCTCTTTCTACTGGCCAAATCTACCTATATATCTATTTCTCTTTCTTTCTCTCTCTCTATATATATATTGACTTTCTCTTTTTATAATCCCTCCCTCCCAACATGTTTTGAATGTAGTAGGTGCTGAATAAAGTGACCATTCAATGAAATTTACCTTTTCATTTAAAGTGAGCCCATATAATACTTAGGATCATTTTCCCACCTTACAGGGTAAAAATTGTTCTTGGCTTAGGAGAGCATCTCATAGAGCCTCACAAACACAGACAAGACCAACACAACATGCACATCTAAACAGCCTTGCATTCCAAGATGCTCTTCATATCAGAAGACCCAAACCCCTAATTCTCTGTAATTTTTAACCATTTGAAAAAGCACTGTAAGTCGCAGCACTCTACCAGGAAACAATTTGAGAGAAGTGTTAAGAATAAGATAATATAGCCAAAAAAGTAACTGTTTGAAGAAAAGAGAAATAAATCAAAAATCAAACCTATGTATGCTATTTTTCTGACCTACATTTACCAATACCAACATTAAGCAATAGAACTCAATTATACTCAAAATTATTACTTAATTAAATGCTTATTTATACTATCAACTAATGTCATTTTCCTCAGAGAACATAATGAAGCATTCATGTGGTAGAATTATGAAGGACAGGAAAGGGAAAAGTTAATGACATCAATGTTATTTACAGTCAACATTTTCCACAAGTCCCAGTTACAATATTTGCCTAATCATCTTTTCATTTTACAAGTGAGATTATTTTAAAACAAGTTTGGCTTTGTGTTAGAAAATATTTTAGTAATTAAATTCCTTTTTATGGTGCTCATTTGACAGGTTTGGACAACAGATTCATACTAATATTGCAATGCATATTCACTGTTCTAATCATGGCTTCTTAGAGTGCAATTGTGACCCAAAAGACACAATCCTGAATGCCATAATCCTGAATGTTGATATCCCCAAAGATCAAAATCCCTAATGTCTAAAATCCTGGAATCACAATCACAGGATAGTTGCATCGAGTTAGGTAGAACTATTACTTTGTTATTGCCTTTATTTAGAAATTAAGAATGGTTTAAGGAGATACACATGGGTGGCCAGGGGTATATTTTTGGACTAGGTGTCAACTTGACTGGATTAAGGAATACCTAGAAACCTGGTAAAGCAATTTGTTATGCTATATATTCCATCTTCATACAATTTCCAATACTGGAGATATAAATTATATAGAGACTTTTATAGGGTTCTAATTCATTTTATGTAGCTTTTGCAAATTTGACTACATGGAAGTGCATTATCACAACATTGACTTTGTAAGCATTGTGTGTGCATGTAAAAACATTGAGACTTTCTTAATAAATGAAGAGATGTCCTTTTATATATTTACATTTCTGAAAAATAAAATTTCTCAAGATCTTGACTTTTTGGGCAACTGCATATATGGTGGTGACCCACTGCAGTTTTTTGACCAATCTCATCAAAAGACTTATGTTATCTGCCACAGCATTTCAGATGTGTCCAATTTAGACACAACCATATAAATAAATGCATAGAAACAATTCTTAAGATATAACTACTTCTGTTTCAAAGAAGAGTAAGAAATTCATTATTGACTGGAATGATGTGGGATGACTACAATGTGTTCCCGGTTATAACAAACTCATTATTGAACATTACAAAAAAAAATATATATATATATGAATGTGCCTTTTTAATTCTGGATTTAGGATAATATTTTGTTTTACATAGATTATCCTATGTGGAAATACAGACATTATATGGTTAAATTTGCTAAATGAAACTACCTGTCTCCTATGAAACAATATAAAATTATGAAGTCCATTTTATTGTCTTGTCAAAAAAAATATAATAAACTGCAAAAACTGAACATAAGCTAGTATCTGAAACTTGGTAACATTGAATCAATAAAGCCTGATATTTTGACAAGATGAATTTAAATGAGCTCTAAGATCTAGCAAGCACATATCTAACCATTAAGAAGAGTGTATCTGAGGATACAAGAATGAAATACCAAAACAGATACATATCTATAAAACGCAAAGTCAGTTTCCAAGGCCATACTGTATCCTCCAACTAGTTCTAACTGGCCTTACTCTACTAATAACAAGATGCCAAGCTATTTTACAGGCCCAGGGCCAAGAAGTTACAAGTCATGCACCTGGAGCATGTGCAGAAGACTTCAACCTCAAATAACACCCAGAACTAAAGTCTCGCCTCCCTCCACCCAAGAACCAAAAGATCAAGACATGACCAGAATCTGAACAACTAGAATACTTTCAAAAGCAAGAAGTCCATTGTCTAGGAATGTCTGATGATAAGACCCCTATCCATGTCTTACCATACATGGTTTTGTTTGAAGTCCTTCCAATCAAACCCGCCCTACCAGTGCTTCCACATATCAATCTGTCCACCCTAATCCATAAAACTCTCCCCAAATCCCAGATCGAAGAGACAGATTTGAGTTTTGCCTCCTGTCCCCTTGCCAGTCAACTTGCAATAAAGCTTTTAATTCTCTCAAAAGCTGATGCCATAGTATTGGCTTCTATGTACACTGGGCAGTGAGTCCGCTGCTCAGTACCAATACCATAGCTACCTTCTATTGTATTTCCCAGTAATGCATTCATTTTACTTAATCCTTAAAGAGAACCCTTAGCGTACAAACCTCAAATATTGTCCACGCATAAAATTCAAAGGCACACAACATTTATACCCTTCTTAGATTAAAAGCAACTAGAGATTAGAGACAAGCACTATGAGTTTTCTTTGATCAGATTCCAAAACCATACAATTCTCAATTAGTCCTTTATCAAACTATTTTTGCTGACATACATATAAAGAATTCTTAATAACCTCCTGAACCTAAATTAGAAGATTTTCTGAAATTTAGGAAAATTTCATATCTCCTTGTGTCCCCTGACCATCCAAGTGTTCCCTGATCCACCCTTAAATAAGATTTCAAAACTAGACCAAATAAAAGTAAAGCAACTATATAAACTTTTTACTCCTTTCATGGAGTGACCAATTGTGGGCCATCAAGTCTAAGTTTAACCACCCATGAAATCACACAACAGCCTTTAAATCTTAATGAATCTTCCAGGAATCTAACTTCTTTATTGCCCAAGCCCAGTGAGGATATGAATGCATAAGTTTTACTTTAGTGAATGTAATTGAATCTAAGCTTCAACCATATACAGGAATTCTTATAACATTCCAGCAAGACCCAGTATCAGTACCCATTATTAATGAGAACAATGAGCTAGCTACTCAGTGTTTTCCCCTTTGAGTCAAAATATAAATGTTACTTTCATTATATTGATTCTATGTTTTTTTTTCTAGAATACATAAGTGTGTCCTTTTTTTTTTAATGACAACTTTATAAATAATTGGAGACAGGTGTTTTAGTTCCTATTAGTCTTCTCTAGGCTACTACAGTCCCACTTCCTCCTTTTTTTACATGATTTCCAGACTTCTGGCACTCTCGTTTGTCAATGTCCTTCTTAAAATTATGGTGTCTTGGACAGAACACAGTATTCCAATTGTGGTCCGGCCAGTGTGAAGTACGTCAAAGATATTACTTCCCATGATGTGGACACTCTTATTTCTATTTATACTGCATAAGGAAGTCTTAAGAGTTTTTTTTTTTTTTTTCCTTTTCTTTTTCTTTGAAGCAGCTGCATCATACAGTTGGCTCATATTAAAGTTTGTAGTCAAGTAAAACCTCCAGATGTTTTTCACAAACTGAAAATTTTCATATTCACTTCTCACTCAGAGCCAGCAACCACTAGCTCCAGTAACAGGTAGAGAACTTGAATGTGTAGCTGCCAAGAGAAGGACAAATATGTCGGACAATCCACTATATTACTATATATATATATTTTTTTTTTTTTTTGAGACAGAGTCTTGCTTTGTTGCCCAGGCTAGAGTAAGTGCTGTGGAGTCAGCCTAGCTCACAGCAACCTCAAACTCCTGGGCTCAAGCAATCCTGCTGCTTCAGCCGCCCAAGTAGCTGGGACTACAGGCATGCGCCACTGTGCCTGGCTAGTTTTTTCTATATATATTAGTTGGCCAATTAATTTCTATTTATAGTAGAGATGGGGTCTCGCTCTTGCTCAGGCTGGTTTCAATACAAGTAGGTCTACTATTTGATCCAGCAATCCCATTACTGGGTATCTACCCAAAAGAACAAAAGACACTCTATAAAAAAGACACCTGCACTCGAATGTTTATAGGAGCACAATTCACAGTTGCAAAGATGTGGAAACAACCCAAGTGCCCATCAATACATGAGTGGATTAATAAAATGTGGCATATGTATATCATGGAGTACTATTCAGCTATAAGAAACAACAGTGATATAGCACCTCTTATATTTTCCTGTATAGAGCTGGAACCCATTCTACTAAGTGAAATACCCAAGAATGGAAAAATAAACACCACATGTACTCATCAGTAAATTGATATTAACTGATCAACACCTAAGTGGACATACAGGAATAACATTTATCGGTTTGAGAAAAGAAAAAAAAAGAAAAAAAGAATGTTTGGACTACCCTAAGTGCTAGCTCTTTTTAAGTGTTAATTTTGTAGATGAATTTATTCCTATAAATATGCATACATGTAAATTTATACTTATAAGTTACAAAGTTCCTTAGAGCAAGAAAACAAACTTTAATTAAATCATCATGAGACTTTATTTTAAACAGTGAAATATTCTCTAAGAAGCAAAACATGGTGAGACTGGAAGTAGGCAAGACCACCAGAAACATTGTATGATGAAAAAAAAAATTGCTCAACTTCTTTAACACCCACCCCCTGGTGGAAAGAACCCCACCAGCTTTATGTATGTCACTACCTTGTTTGGTGATTTAAGGTAAAACTACTCCGAAAAACATGCATTACCACCAGACTTTATTGGTCACTTATACCAATCCAGGAGTGCGCCTCTTTAAATCTTCTAAATTGATATTTTTGGCAATCCATATGTGTTCCTGTTAATCCAGGGTTATCTAGAAACATGTTCTTTTTGTTAGTTCTTTCAAATGAATGACACAAGATTCCACAGACTGTTATTTTTGCCTAAGACTAAGTACTACGTATTGTTCCAGTGAAACTAAAAGCATTTCTTTACTGGAATTTCCTGAGCACCCCTAAACTCTCATTTGGCTTTGAAGTATGATCATTGTGCTCTGTACAGACAAAACACAACATGGGTACCATGATAAACAGGATTCAGGATGGAATCCTACTGTCATTGCATCATGATCTACTGTCTTAAAATGGCAATAGAGGCCGGGCGCTGTGGCTCACGCCTGTAATCCTAGCTCTTGGGAGGCCGAGGCGGGCGGATTGCTCAAGGTCAGGAGTTCAAAACCAGCCTGAGCAAGAGCGAGACCCCATCTCTACTATAAATAGAAAGAAATTAATTGGCTAACTGATATATATATATAAAAAATTAGCCGGGCATGGTGGCGCATGCCTGTAGTCCCAGCTACTCGGGAGGCTGAGGCAGAAGGATCACTCAAGCCCAGGAGATTGAGGTTGCTGTGAGCTAGGCTGACGCCACGGCACTCACTCTAGCCTGGACAACAAAGCGAGACTCTGTCTCAAAAAAAAAAAAAAAAATGGCAATAGAATAATTGTTGATATTCTGGTGCTTATTATAAATCATTGTTAATATTTATCAAAGTTTCTTATTGGCTATCTGGTTTACTCTACAGCGTAATGGAAAAATATGATGGAATTATATTTTTCCATGATTTTCTAATAAGTAGATATTCTGACATGTATACCTAGAAGTTCCAATGTAAATTCCATAAAGGAGGTATAAACATTATTCCACACCACCTCACAAACAATTTTTTTGTTTTTCAAGGATAGGACCACATCATCGTTGATTCACCTGTGACTTTATGTAAATAATTTGCAATGATGGAATTTGTTTTATAAAATAAAATCACAAATGCATGTTGAATTCTTAGTTTGTATAAAGAAGTCAGCAATTCACATATGCCCCTTTCCACTTATTTGTATTTATGGAATAATTTCTTTACTAACATAAGAACTCGTGATCTAAGGGAAGTAATTAAAAGAGAGAAGGAGGCAGAAAAACAGGAAGGAAAGTGAGAGGTCTACTGGAATAAATTATTCACCCTCCTCCAACAATCAAAGGGCAAAAATACTTTCTTCAAGCTCATGTCTCCATTAGTACTTTTTCCCCTTCCTACTCTTTTCTTAACAATTAAAAACTGACCACCTTATTTTACAGCCACTCTATAACACAATAAGATTACTACAATGTATTAAAAATTGTAAGCGAAAAATTATCCTTTAAAAGTTTTCCTTTGTTAACATCTACTTTTTTCTTAATACTATATTTATGGTTATGGTAAAAAAAAAAAAAAAAGCCAAAAATCCAATGCTTTCTACTTGTAGTTTGCAGCGTCTCTCATCAACTTCCACTTCACTGAAAGGCATTGCTATTTCTTCATCCTTACACTAAACACAACTGCTCTACTCAACACCCTATTCCTTTCTCACTCGGTTATTAAAATATGTACTATCTGCTCTTTCAACATCTCTAGCATCGAAATGCATAAAACATCCACCTTCTGGTCCGACTTTTACCATCCGTGGCCTTACCTTGGGATGTATCAGGGTAGCAGCCAGCTGGCCCTGCATACCACTAGGAGGCTGCAGGAAGCTGGAGGGCTGTCTGTCTCTGGCTCACTCTCTACAAAGGGAATCAAACTTTTAAGAGGAGGCACAGTAACATATGTGGCATAGGAAAGGTGAAAATAAGAGAGTAGCAAATCACAGATCAGCTGCTCGCCAGCTCAAAAACCTCACGCATGAGAGTCCACTTAACCTTCGTAATTATTTCTAAACCAGAATTAATGATTCTGAAAGTCTGTTTTTGAAGGAACACCTTTGTTTGTCCAGGTGCATGAGGTTGTTTTCCTCTGCCACAGAAAAACAAGTTCAAGGCATTATGAAAAGTGTGCTCTTAAAAAGAACACTTTAATCTTAGCTGTATGCCTAGTGTGAAATATTTCAGGATTAAAGTCTCAAGGAAGAAGCAAACGAAGACAGACATGAGTGCAAATGCATGAGTATGTACATTGTATCCATTGGAGAGAAAACAGACAGAGGCTGAGACAGAAAGACTAAAGTGAAAAACTAGTTCCTGACAGATGTATCTAATTGTCATAATTTTTATAACTTTCATATCTAAGAAGATAAAAGGATTTATAGGACTGTAATTTAAATCTGCATACATTCCCTCTGTATACATATGCATTCCCTCTGTATGCATATACTTTGCTAAAATCTTATATAGAAATACATTTGGATAAATGAAAGGCCACATTTATTTCAGAGACCTGAATACAGAATATGGCATTATAATTTAGTACTATATAAAACCAAAACTAACTAAAACCAATGCAAGCGTGGTCGCCTATACATTCCAGTGATGTCTAGTATTTCAAGTTTAATATCATGCCACTGAAATGTTAAACTATTACTCTAACATAATTACTGTAACAAATTAAAGTTATCAGTATTAAAAAATTATGTTCTACAAAAAACATATATGTGTCATAGTCTGACAGTCACAACTGAAGAATAAATTTCACAGTTTTATGAATTGTCTCCAAAGCAGGATATAAATATGCTAATAACTGAGATTGCCTTTTAAAATTCATATATTCCTAAACATATAAAAATATTCATATTATATCTTCCCTTTGGGACTATTTAACAAAATGTGCCTGTTTTTAGGAGGAGAAGACAATATAATCTTGGTGGTGAAGGATACTCTAGAATTCACCTAAGTCTATATGAAGCTAGAGTCATGTCCTTCTATCCATATTTTAGAATGTGGCGAAATTTACAACAGTGAAAATAAGTATTAAATTATGGCTTTTTTCTGACAGAAAACAATAGTTTCCCAAATAGGACACTGTATACATTATAATGAGTGTACTTATTAATAACAAATAGAATAAAACGTTTAGGTTATTTTTATTCAAAGGTATTAGATTCAGATCCATTTAAAACCTAAAAATTATATTAGATTTCTTTCTCTGATCCCCATTTGTACTCGTAAAAAAAAAAAAGCACTTCATAGGCTGGATCGTCTTTTTAATAGACTAGACAGCAGTTAGTGCTGCCCTAAAATTTAAAAATAAATATAGCGTCTTACTCAAAAAACACAGGAGAAGTTGAAACTTTCAATGGTTATTACACAGAAAATTTATACTATTATATTAGTAAAAGTTCATAATTCAACTGGGAAAGGAAAATATAGCTATAACCCAGTCTGAGCCAAATTATCCTAGGCAGGCTATTCTCAGAGCTTGAATTTTCCAAATATTTGCCTACTCTTTACTTTATGTTGCTCATTACCAATCTATGTTTTTAGGACTTCAAAGGCCAGCTATTCAAAGGAGCAAGAAGCTAGACAGAAATGAAACCTGAATACCACTCTCAGGAACACAGAGTGACCTGGCCCAGCCACAAAACCAAGCCTCATTTCACCTCTCCCACTTCCTGTTAATAGCAAAGGTTAGAAACAGATTCTGTTCCCAAGCACAAAAGTGAGCATGTCTTTTTTTTTTTTTTTTATTACCAATAAAATCCTGAGCAGCACACACAGGTACAAGTGTTTTATGCTATTTGCTTATTCTATACCAGAGTTATAAACTCTTAAGACAGACGGCAGCATAATTGTTAAATTCTACAGATTAACTTGGCTGCAATTAAAGCAACAAACCTCATGGCCAACAGAATAGTCTCACAGTCTGGAGTTGTTCTCCGGTACGAACACAGATTCAAGTCTGATAAAGACATGTAAAAAACATTAACTTCTTTGATCATCGAAGTTAGAGCTGCTATTAGTATAAAATGGCTCCTGGACATCAAAACACTAAAATTATATTTACACAAAGGCAAAAGTAAATAGCAGAAAAAACAACTTAAAAAAAAAAAAACACTAGAAAGTATACAAACGTATGTGCCTAAAAATCAATGTCATAGTATTTTTAAGTGGCTAATTCGATACTTTAATGATTTCAAGACTCACAGAACATATACATTTACCTAATATAGCTATTCTATTTATCAACACTATTGTGAATTTACCATTTCGATGTCCTCTATTTTATCCCCAGCAAACTGTGTTTCAGCTCTTAAACACCTTCAGTGACCAGAAAAAAGGAAAAAAAAAAAAAAGCATCTATTTTTTGGTTCTAGTTCTACTCCTTAGGATAATATTGAACAAGTCTAACTCTCATATACTTACCTTTCTCATGTTTGTTTTAAAATATACAGTTCAAATGCCTGTCGGATTTAGAACATACAAATAAAGGGCAAGACATTCATCCTTTTGTTGCCCAATAACTTACCTAGTATCTGAGGGCAAAGTGGAATGATCACACCTTAGCCCAGAAACGTCTAAAAGCTTGCATTTCTAGAGATAAACCTGGCACGCGTTCAGGGGGACCTCACGTAGCACTGTGCAGCCAATCCTTCCGGGTTTCTGCTCCATATAACAATGACAAGTAAGGCTTGTGCTGCCTACACAGTGCTCTTGAAAAGTCACAAAACCAAGCCTTCACCTGGGCCTCCCTGTCCCTTGCAATCCATGAAGAATTTCCTTGAATGCCCTCACATTCCACATTCAGCTGAAAGCTCCTGACCCAACTTTACCCTTGGCCAAGGGTGCTGGCTTATCCCAGGGTTGCCTCTACTCCACAATCACATCAACCCCAGCATGAGGCTCAGATCAGTCTCCCAGGTTAAAAATAACATAAAACTTGGAAGCATGCATTCATGAATGAGACTTGACTGAGTTTAGAGGGTAGAGGATGGGGAGATTTGGAAGTAAGAGTCACACTGCAGGTTTCTGCCAGCCCCTGATCTTCTGTGTGCTCTCCTCCCCTAACTCTTCTATAAGTTGCTAAGAATATTCCTAAAGAGTCTCTCTCTCTCCCCCTCCTCCCCTCCTCCTTCCCCTCCCCCTTTCTTTTCCCTCTCCCCCTCCCACTCTCTCCCTCTCCCCCTCCTCCTCTCCCTCTCCCCCTCCACCTCCTCCTCTCCTCCTCTCCCTCTCCTCCTCCACCTCCTCCTCTCCCCCCTCTCTCTCTCCCTGTCCCCCGCCCTTCCTCCTCTCCTCCTCTCTTTACCTCTCCCCCTCTCTCCCTCTCCCCCTCTCTCCCTCTCCCCTTCCACCTCTTCCTCTCCCCCCTCCCTCATCCTCTCTTCTTCTCTCCCTCTCCCTTTTTCCTCTTCTCCCCCTTTCTTCCTCTCCCCCTCTCCCTCCCCCTCTCTCCCTCTCCTCCTCCTCCTATCCCCCTCTCCCTCTTCCCCATTCCCCCTCTCCTTCTTTCCCCTTCTCCCCCCTCTCTCCCCCTCTCCCTCTCTCTCCCTCCCTCTCCTCCCCCCTCTCCCCTGCCCCCTCCCTCTCTCTCTGTCTCTCTCTAATGCAGACATTTTCTCTCTTCTCTGAAGCCCTGGCTTCATGTGATACCCAAGCCCTTTGGAAGAAGGGTGTTTCCCCCATGCTTTCACCAATATCTAAATACTTTCCATACTTTTTCTAAGAGGAATTTTGGTGACAGTTAAGTCAGTAAAATATTCTTCACCTGATTAAAAAAAAAAAAAGTTCCTAAAACTATCCCATGCCACTGTCTCTTTCAATAACATTAAACTTCATCAGATAGCTGATGTATAATTTTAAATTATTTATTAAATAAATATACTTATTTGTGGTGTTCAGTATCAAATTAGTATTTAAAATATGATAAGAAATTTAATATTTATATTTTATTATAAAATGAAACAAATATTAACTATATGAAGCGACCCACCTTGATTTTATTTTTTGTCAAATCTGATATTTTGAAATGCATCCTTGTGATTAAAAAACAAAGTTTCACTTGGTATAATAAGAAAGAACATGAAAAAAGGTTACCTTCAGGGTCTCTCCTTTCAATAGTAACCCCAAAGGAGATGTCACAGAATACTTTAAAAATCACTGCTCTAGGATTTTTAAAAGAAATCTCTCCTAATATTATTAGGCCATAAGCCATTATTTTAAAGAACAGAGGGCTTAGTTTCTTTAATCTATAACCCCACATGTAGAAATGTATAGGGAAAAAAACATCAGAAATGCAAATAAGGATTTATTAAAATCATCAGTTAGGTATTATTTATACTGACAAAACCTGGAGATAATAGACAAGTCCAACAAGAGCAAAAACTGCTTAAATATGACACAATCATATATAGAATATTAAGAAGTATAGAGGTGATATTTGTAGACTTTTAATGTCGTAGAAAATGGTTATAAAATACTGTTAATTTAAAAATATACAACACCAATCAAAACATATCATCCTAATCAAGTACAATATAAAAGATTTGAAAAAAGTATTGCATAAAAATTGACAAAACATTATTTTCAGTTATTTTTTGTTTGCTTTCTTAGTTTAGAAGGAATTTAAGCTAATCATCTTTTTAACATGTAACTATATTATGTAAAATTTAAATGAAATAGATGAGTATATCACCAGAATATCAGAAAAACATTACAACACAGCCAGAGGTGAGGTTAGTTCACGAAAACCTACCATTGAGTTTGGTGCACATGATTGAGCTAGGCGTAAGTTGAGCACTAATAACCAAGGCAATCAGTCATGATGCACAGACCTCAAGCAACGACAGCTAACCTTTACTGAGTGCCTGTTACGTGCCGGGCTTTGTGTTCAGCAACGCATATGAATTATCTCATTTAATCCTCACAACACATCTAGGATTGGTATTTTTGGTGTTCTCACTTTACCAAAGGAGAAACTGATCTAAATAACTTAATCTAAACCCAATAACTAGTGAGAGGCAATTACAAAGGTCATAAGCCAACTTGTTTCCATTCCATAGGGAGGGTCTGGAGACCATTTTTGACCATCCTAGATCCTTTACATGGGAAAACTAGAATTACTCCGTGAGACGTAGAATGAACTTAGGAGTCAGGCAGTCTGAAATTCAAATCCAGGTTCTCCCACCTACTAGCTTTCTATTATTTTAATGGTACTAAATTTTAATTAAATCAATGATAATTGATATTATTGTTTTTGTAAGTAGATAAAATTTATGCACGAGGCACATATGTGCTTTATATCAACTTTGTTTACTCTTTATAACAAAATTCAGAGATGATATAAGTAAATTGCCTTGAACACAGACAACACTCTACAAATATCAGCTATTAGTCTACATTTTTCATTTCCATGAAATTTTTAATTTCCATGAAAAATGTTTTACAATGTTAACTATTATTGCTATGTATAACACTTGACTACTTTCAGACTTTTAAGAGGGCAATCACAATGTTTTAATGACCTAAATGAGCCACAGGACCATTCAGAGGCAGTTCTAGCTGGAACTGGCTGGTCGAACTCATATACTTCTTCATGTCTCTTCAAGTTTTAAAAAAACCTTTGCCAGACAAAAGTCCATGCTTTTGGCATATACACCATAATTTACATTTAGGAATTGCTACCATAGGAAATTAAAAATAGGGCTAAATCTTACCTCCCAAGATTACGGTTGCTATTTTAATTGTGTAAAATATTCTTAAATATATTGGTTTCTAAAGATATTAATTTGTGTTTTACTAATCTTTTTCTAAAATAAATGTTAAAAAATCAAAGTAAAACAGAAAAGGAAATTATATCATTCTAATGTCAGACTTAAAATATTTTTCTATAACAGTACTTTTGTGTACTGCCGATTTAATTTTTAGAAAAGTAAATTGGTTCTAAAAATTAAAGACTGCCACATGATGTCACATAAATAACTCTGCTAAGTAATGACATATCATGTATAAGGGTAACAGTTAAATATATTTACTCACAGAATCAATGCCCAATTCCAGCATTAATTTTAGTTGCAGAAGGAATGTTTCTCATCACTTATATACATTACACACACTTTAAGGTTTCCAATCATCATTGGTAAAATTTGTTATTTGTTTCAAATAAAAAGAACCAATTTTATTGCCTTAATATAATAAGTTTATAAGAAAAAAAATCACAATTTATCAGCTTAGGTACTTTGAATATAAAGTTGAGGAATTTCAATATGAATTTAAATAATTTTATATCCATACAGAGTATCAATTCCTAGAGAGTTCTTTCTTAATTAAAAGTGACTACGTAGTAGGGCCCACAGTTGTGTGCCTGTGTCCATGTATGTATATACCTGGGAAAAAGAGGAGTTATCACATAATCTAAAGAAAATGTCTAGAAAATTTAAGAAATCAGATAAGCTGCATTCTAATTTTTCATAATTTTTCAGGGGCTTTAAGAAGTGATGAAGCCATTCAGAGAAAGCTTAAAAAGGATATCACTGAAATACACACCAATAAAAAATTAAGTTGTGCAAAGTACTACTAAATTTGGAGTACTTTAAAGTACCTATAACTTCAGAAAATGTTATTTATTCTACTATTCCTGGCATATGGCGGCTGCTTAATAAATGTTTTTTGAATGTTCAATTCTGGCCTTAAATTGTAACTTTTGAGTGACACAATGCACTCACAATGTACACACATGCACTCACACACAAAGGTGGGCTGTATCCCATGAGGTCTTAAATTTATGAATTTAAATTTGTGTCTTAAACCCATGCATTATTTTACTTATTAAATCATTAATTTTTTTCTTCTTTGAACATATACAATGTATTAAATAGCTGTTGGGAATGACAGGATGATAAACACAACTCACAAGAAAGCAAATTAATTTAGTTGTCAACTATACTGCACAAGAAAACAAACCTAACCCATTTTTTGTTGTTATTGTTTCTTTTTTACAATGTAATGTAGACCACTCACAATCAGATCCTGAAATCCAAGGGTGGTGATGCCCACAAAGGAGAATTTGTTTAAGTCACTTATTCCTTCCATGTCCACCCTGATTTCACACACATCTATACAACAACCTGGGAAGTGTTCTTACAACTAAAGTTGATACTGTGCTGTGGACAGTGTTGAGCCATGGATGCATTTTATTAATACTTTCGAACTGGCTGGGCGCTGTGGTGGCTCATGCCTGTAATCCTAGCACTCCGGGAGACCGAGGCGGGCGGATTGCTCAAGGTCAGGAGTTCGAAACCCACCTGAGCAAGAGCAAGACCCCGTCTCTACTATAAATAGAAAGAAATTAATTGGCCAACTAAAAATATATAGAAAAAATTAGCTGGGCATGGTGGCGCATGCCTGTAGTCCCAGCTACTCGGGAGGCTGAGGCAGCAGGATCGCTTGAGCCCAGGAGTTTGAAGTTGCTGTGAGCTAGCTAGTTTGAGGTTGCTGTGAGGTTGCTGATGCCACGGCACTGACTCTAGCCTGGGCAACAAAGCAAGACTCTGTCTCAAAAAAAAAAAACAAAAAACAAAAAAACTTTAGAACTAATAACCTTGGTTATACATTTATAAATGAAACAGTGATGAAGTCCATCACATATTAGTTTTAAATTTACCAAAATGACTCCTTTTGGATCAAAGTTTCAAAGGCAGGTAGCCTTTACTCCTTTTGTACATGAGGACATTGAAACACATAGAAATAGAATATCCCACCCAAAGTCACAAGCTAGTATGCGTCTGAGTTTGAACCGAACCCCATTTCTGCCCAACACTGAAGCCTCTTTGTCTCTGTCCCCAACTGTAACATCCGATGAGCTTCACTCACACTGACTCTACAGAACCTAAAGTAATCTGTCAGCATGTTACCAAGGAATGAAGGCTTATCCAAAGCGAACTAAATACTTTATCACAAAACGATCAACTTGTTTGGGGGTAAAATGAGCATAATCACCCCTAAGAAAAACCTGATGGATTGCAGCTTGGCTGTAACTACAATTCAGACACGTGTTTTATCTGTCAAAGTGAGGATCAGCGCCAAATGGGAGCCAAAAAAGGAGCGTGGGAAAGCCCGTGGTTTGGGGTAAGGGTTAGGGAAACAGCTGCTATGGGCATGATACAAAAAGAAAGAAAAAAAATAGAGAGTCATCAGCAATAAATAGAACGTAAGTACTCAACAGTCTGTGGTTAAAAAAGGTCTTTAAATAAAAGATATTTGGGAGAGTTAAAAAATGTGCTATTAACTTTATCAGGAATCCTGTAAGGTTTGGTCTTTAGGATCAAAAAATAATGAGTATTTACAGTCAGAGTCTTATTGTGTTTGACATACTTTTATGTCTACTAATGGTTTATATTTGTTTATTAGACTAAAAACATCAAGTTTTGCTCTTAAAAATATCAATTCCTGTCCCCAGTTTAAACCATGAGAAAAGATAGTTACTAGAAAGAAGTAGTAACTGTTATGCAATATTTATACTTGGCCCAGAAGAAAAAGATAAATAATTGAGTCTCTGTCTCTAAAAAATTGATTGTCTCAGAAATCTGTATGTTGCCTTCATTCAGCCAATATTATCTATTTTTTTGCCAGGCTCTGTGTTTCATATTGTAACAAATTTGAATACTCAAGAGATATCTTAAAATTTGCTTTCATCAAAGGGTGTTAAATATAAACATAGGGAAAAAATTCTTATACCCTCAAAATTTATAATCCAAAGCAGACAAAATACCAGTAAGAGATTGAACTTGATTGTCAAAAACCTACACTAGAAAGGTAGATTTAGGAGACTTTCTATGCTGTGATTTAGAGAAAGTCACTTAGTCTGACAGAACCTCATTTTACTCATCTTTATTTTGATATCAGATTGGATGATGTAGAAGACTTAATCCTGCTATATGATTTTAAATCTATAGTTATCGGCCCTAAATGTATCACTACTCTCTTGCTAAGTATTTATGTTCCCAAGAGCACTTCTTTTTCTACAAACTCTCAAAAAATTGTGTCTACGGGCATGGCCTTACTTGGCCATTTGTGGAGGGATGATTCCAAAATCTTGTACCCTATAGGCATACAAGAACATATATGTATATATAAATATTACACTATTTTAATATACTTAATATATTTTGGTATATAATAAATACCACAGAATTCCTCATTGCCCATCTCCTCAGAATCCGTTCTTTTGCTGGTTTTCCTTACCTCAGGGATCGTATTTTATTTTCCACCATCTTTCACCTAACTACGCAAGGTAGAAAAACTTGGAAGCTATTTTTGCCTCCTGTATTTCTGTCACCCCTAAAAATCTGACAGAACTTACAGAACATGATTTCTGTTTAACAGAAACATCTCTGAAATCCCCCTACTTCCCCTAGCCCCAGCTACCACCCTGGTCAAAGGCACCCTCCTCTGTGGCCCAGCTGCTGGTCTTCCCACATCCAGTCTTGGCCTCCTTTAACTTCATTTTCCGTAATACGGGTGAATGGTCACTTTAAAATACAAATTAAACCAGATAGTCCCCTGACTATCTGCCTGACTATATCCCCTGACTATCCCCTGACTCTGAGCCTCCTGTAGGGCTCATTTCAAAATCCTTGTCAAGCAGAGGTAGTTCCTGCATCATCTGGCCCCAACCTGTCTCTCTCAGGTCTACTGCTCAGCCCCCTACAACTTTCCCTGCAGTCATGACTCCTCCACGTTCTCTGTTCTCCCCAGGGTTCCACAGGACGCAAGAGTTCCACACTCTTGCCCAAGAGTGTTCACATATGTCATTTCCTGGACTTGGAAAACTCATTGAATCCATTCTTGCCTGGCTACCCCCTGCTCAACTGTCAGTTCTCAGCTTAAAGAATAGTTTCTCGAAGGCTTTCACTGGCCCCATAAGCAAAGCAAAATTCCCTTACTATTCGATATTTTACACCCTTTAATCATACTCATGTACTTGTAATTAATTACCCAATATATTCCAACTAGACTATGAAATGCACAAGGGCAGAATGATGTTCCTTTTTTCATCTTGTTATATCTAGCACAGGATGCAACTGGTGTTTCAGTACATCATTACTGAATTGTATGTCTGCTTTTTGACACATATGTGGTATGAGCTAATATATCTACAGACTGAGCCCGGCGCGGTGGCTCACGCCTGTAATCCTAGCTCTCTGGGAGGCCGAGGCGGGCGGATTGCTCGAGGTCAGCAGTTCGAAACCAGCCTGACCAAGAGCGAGACCCCGTCTCTACTATAAATAGAAAGAAATTAATTGGCGAACTAATATATATATAAAATTAGCCGGGCATGGTGGCGCATGCCTGTAGTCCCAGCTACTCGGGAGGCTGAGGCAGCAGGATTGCTTGAGCCCAGGAGTTTGAGGTTGCTGTGAGCTAGGCTGACGCCACGGCACTCACTCTAGCCTGGACAACAAAGCGAGACTCTGTCTCAAAAAAAAAAAAAAAAAAAAAAAATATATATATATATATATCTACAGACTGTAAACATACACTTTCTCACTCTTATTGCAGTACTTGATTTTTACAGTCAGTATGACGTTCTTCAATGTTAACAGAATGCAGAGAAATGAAGGCCAAGCTGGTAAGTCCTATCTACCTAGGATGGCTAATTATCATCCTTCCTACTCAACAATGACCTTGAGTTTAAGGACATTCAGAAAAGGATGAGGAGAGTTAAGGAAAATAGAGTGCTTTCAAAGAAACATAAAACAAAAGAGCTAAAAATATTCTTTACATATTACCCATACCCATCTATGTAAGAGATCATTTCACATGTTGTCACAGCAGTCTATGTTTTGTTGCCAGTATTATTCACCCAGGTGGGTTTTTGTTTGTTGGCTTGTTTTTTGCCTTTTCTTGGATATATGTGTAATGATAATCGCTCACAGATGTATCGAATACTTCTATGCTAGACTAAACATAGATTAAATCAAAAAGATGCCTGTGTGCTTCTCAGGAGGAAAAAAGAATACTAATGACTTTTTCACGTTTTCACACTCAAAAACATTTTCAGGTAAATTAAACGTAGGAGGTTTGGAAACAACAGTGAGGTAGAAAATAACAGTTGTGTCATGAAAGCTTTTTATAGCACATATTTAATTTATTCTATCATTTGTACTAATATAAAAAATACCTCTAAGACAACAAATATCTATTGCCCACATGATGTATATTTGCACTATGCCTGCTAATGTGGAGCTACAAAAAACAAGTATAAATTTTCAAGAAACTGTAATCTGGTTAGGAAACTACTAACCAGTACAACACAATTTATAATAATAGTGTTTAAGAGTAAGAGTATAAACTAAGTGCACTATATATAGGAATATAGCAATTGTGAAGTTTTAATGAAGGAGGTGAGCTATGCAGAACATATGGTGTTTCATAGGTCATGAGAAGTTGAAATTTTTATCTGTGAGAAATTAAAGGCAAAAAAGAAGAGGAGACAAATATAAACAGAGTAAGTTAAATGACTATCTAATTGAAATCTTGAAATCAAAGCTGATGGGGGCATGTAAATGTAAGCACATAGTAATGAGATAATTAAAAGCAAAAAGTCTAACTAGATTATAAAGGTCTCAGATATTAACTAGAAGGAGCTAGACTAGTTGGGGAACATCAGGTGAAAACATGTAATGTTTTTAGCAAGAAGGGGACTATTTAGGGCCTCAATGCTGCACCAGCCATTCATAGTCATCTTGTGGGCATCCACCAGATGAAAGCCATGTTTATAAAGATTATTTATCCATGATAGATTATGGCTGTAAGCAGGGAGAGAATCCTCAGAGACCTGTTAAGTAACTCAATTCGGTAACTCAGATGACAAAGGGTTAGACCCTATGGTTGTCAACAAAGGGATAAAGATGGGGGAAAAAGTAGCAGAATAATATCAACATAAAAAAATGCCAAAATTCTGACACATACTACGCTATGAATAAACCTTGAATACATTATGCTAAATGAAATAAGCTAGGCACAAAGAAGACACATACTGTCTGCTGCCACTTATATGAGTTACACAAAGTAGTCAAACTCATAGGGACAGAAAGTAGAATGGTGGTTACCAGGGCCTCATAGAGGGGGAAATGAGCAGTTACTATTTAATAGGTACAGAGTTTCAGCTTGGCAAGATGAAAATAGTTCTGGAAATGGATGGTGGTGACGCTTGCCTAAAAATGTGAATGAACTTAATACTGAAATGGACACTAACAAATGGCTAAGATGGTAAATTTTATATGCATTATACCACAATTTAAAATATTAATTAAAAAAAATAAATGCCAAAACTGGGAAGAAGGAGAAAAGAATTCCAAATTACTCTTACATCACTAGCTTCGAAGACTGGGGTAAATGGAATTGTTATGGAAGTAAACAAAAGGAATCCGGCCTGAGAGAAGAGTATGAATTGTGAAATGTGCTTGATGGGAATATCTAAATGTGTTTCACAGGCATCTGGAGACAATAGATAATGGCTCTGTGGACAGAAGAGGAAATATGCTTTTATTTTAGTGTCACCATTTTGAGGGGAGGGGTGAGAGGGGAGCCAGTCATCATGTTCAATTCTCAGCCCTAGATTTTAACAGAGATGCTTTTAAAATAGATTGCTATGTGAAAATATTGTTCACATTTTAATATCTCTGAATTGGAATGGTCTTATAATGAATAACATCTTAATAGCTTGAGATATAATTAACAAATAAAAACTGTATCTATTAGAAGGTACATCTTGATTTGTTCTCAACAACAAAAACCCACAAACAGCATCTTTTGATGAAAAACAGTAGTTGTAAAAACAGAAACCAGAAACTAATTCTAGATAGCTTAGGGCAGGGTTATTCATAGAAGGAAGGTCAGGGACACAGTGCAGCCCCAGGGAAAAAGTAGAACCAGAATCATGAGAGCCCTGAGGTCACCAAGATCTCTCTCTCTCTCTCTCCCCAGCCCACCCTCATATCTGTTTCATTCTTTTTGCAAATTGACTTTCTCTGCTTCTTAGCCCTGCAGGTTTTGCACTTTGGAAAAGACTGACTTGACTCACCCTTGGTCCCAATACTGAATCCCTGGATCAGAATCTCACTGCTCAGCTTAGGTCCAACTGAGTGCAGCTAGGACAACAGATCCATGTGAAACAAGTGTGGCTTCCCACAGATGACTACAATGTGGATAGTCTAGTAGCCCAGTAAGATTAGACTAGCGCATCTCAGGGAAGAGGAATAATGTCAAAAGCTATGGAAAAAGACAGTTGAATTAAATGGGCATCTTTAGCCTGGGAAGAAGACTTGAGAATCCTAAGAGGCATACAGAATACAAAATAAATATTCGGAAAAAGGAGTCAAAGTTACAACAATTGCAGTTTTGGGCTCAACATAACAACAAACCTATAGCAATATTTTATTAAATATTTTTTGTATGCAAGATAATCCATTTATATTATCACTCAACAAACCAGCAGAGCTGGAATTTGAGTTTTCATTTAGTAAACAGAAAACCCAATGCCAAGAAACTCAGACTGTCTAATATCAGATAACTCATATGTAACAGAATCACAACTTGTACCAATGTGCACTTGGATCCAATGCCCTTTTCCTTCCTTACACCCTGGGTCACTTTGTATTGGTTTGACTATAGAATGCTCTCTTTCATACAAGGTATAGTAGCTAAATAAACACTCATTACAGAAATACTATAGGAACAATTATTATTTGGGAGGGGAGACATTATCTCACCTCTCTGATGATTTCCAACTGTAATATTTCATGTGTTTACTGTTTTATATTCAGTGAATTCATTTTGAAAGTATTCATTACAAGCAAAGAAAAATACTTTTCCTATCTATCAAAGATTTTACAATCTTGATAATTTCCAAAAAGAAAATATTCCTTATCTATAGCACCAAAATTGTTAGTAAGAATTTTTCTTTTGTATTTTGTTTTTAAGGAAAAGAGATCTAATTCATCTTTAAATAAGAATGCTAGTAATAGTAAATATATCCAAATCTGAGAAACAATATTTTCTAGAAAGAGTTGTAGAAGTGACCACATTTTTTGATTAAAAAAATAGCTAAAATAGAATTTAAAAAAATAAAACCTATTCAAGGTTTAATAATATTGTGCTTGGGCTTTCCAGCTGTGTCACTGACTTATAAACATACAATGATTAAGACCTCAAGATCCTTAAGATCTATTAAATATTACTTTCAAGCTCCAGATTTCGGATACATCCATTCATGAACCAAATGAGGAAGAATTCAGGTACAGGTGATAATGAAGCCTGCTCTCAGTGCCTTCGATAGCTTTCACCAGATTTGTTTGTTTTGCCTATCCATTCATTGAGTTTTCATAGAATTTCACTTGAAACAAATATTTCACTTGCAGAAGAGAGGGAGAAAGGAATGGAAGAAAAGTTGGAAGGAAAGAAGGAAGATGATATATAAGCCATCCTTTTAGAGCCTTCCAGAATCCTCACTCACAATGGATTCATCATTGTACTCTGAGAAAAAAATGCAGCAGAAATAATATATGTACACATAATTAATGTTGTCATAGAGTTTAAATTTTTATGGCGTTTAAGAATTTCTATTGAAAGACTTGAGAATATTTTAAATGAAAATTATGATAAGAGAAAGAATGGCAATAAATTATATAATCATTTAGGCTTACATATTTTCCTTTAAAACTCATTTGTACAGTTTACTGAATACAAGCATGTGATATTTGAGAAGGAAATTCTGAATAGGAAAAAATAAGAACAGATGTTATGTTAAAAAAATTATGCATAAATCCACTTAATTTTTGAAATAAAAACGAAGAATGACCTTATGAAAAGAAACACTCTAATGAACACCATCTGCAAATTAAAGTCAGCTTCAGGCAATTTACCACAAAGAAAAGTGTTGCCTTTAATAATGAAGTGTTTGCTAACATCTACACAGCCAAAGAGCAGTGTAAATACCAGAGTGCACAACATCATTAAGAATATCAACTTTTGTAACTGTAAGTTTTCATTTAAGGTATATAGATCCTACACTAATATCTTACGAAGAGAGACTGATAACATATGTCTAAATTTTTAAACTTCATCCATGCTCTTATAGATTTCTATATTAAGTTATAATATGTGACTTTTCTAAAGTTTTACTTGAAAGAAAATACATTTTACTAGGCTTCAGTACAAAAGAAGTTCTAAACATAAGGACATTACACAAAAAATTTTTAAGAAAACTTTTTATATACTAGTTGCTTTTCTTTGTGTAGTCAGTATAGATATATGCTATACTACATCTATACTATGGAAAATATATATAAGCCAACTGGAAGCAATTTTTTTTTTTAATTATCACAAATTTACAAGAATTAACTTAGAAACCCTAAAATTAAGTACTACATAATCAATTAAAAATTTAATTCTAAGCCACAGAATCTTAGTAGTAGAAGGAATTGGGGAATGCTGGTATATCTTCCTGCATGTATCCAATCCAATGCAAGCTAATAAACTAGAACAAATAACAGCACCAATCCCTTCCTAGGAACCTTGGTAATTAGCTACAGTACATGACAACAGAGCTCATTTGGCTGGATTTAGAGGTACTACACTTATAGATCAAGAATACCTATATGAAGACATGTCTATCTGCTGCCTCTTTGGCCTTTCTAATAATTCATCCATTCAATTGAAACTTAATCACTTAGTTGATCAATTAAAAAAAAAAAGTTTTTAGTGACTACCTATTGTGAACCTAAGCATGTACTCATGAGGAAAAGCAAATAATGACGAGTGCCTGCTAGTGCCTGGTACTTTGGTAGATGCTGTAAGCAAATTGCTTTAAGATTAAGTAATAACATTAGGAGACAAGAAATTTTTTATCTCCATTAAACAGATGAAGGAAAAGATGCAAAGATGCCAAGTAACTTTCTCTAGGTCACGTAGCTAGTAATCAACATCTGCCTTGATCCCAAACTGCATGTTACACCACTGTGACTCCTGCCTCCAATAAGGCAGAGAAGCAGCGTAAAGCAGGGTGTCTAGTACATAGACCAATGGAATGTAATAGAGAGCCCAGAAATAAACCCACACATATACTAACCCTTGACAAGGGCATGCGAATACACAATGGGGAACAGATAGTTTCTTCAATAAACGGTGTTAGGAAAACTGGATATCCATATGCACAGAATAAAATTGGATCCTAAATTACACCATATACAAAAATAGATTAACGACTTAAATATAATACCTGAAACCATAAAACTCCTGGATGAAAACAGACAAAAAGACATTGGTATTGGCAATAACTTTTCGGAAATGACACCAAAAGCAAAGTCAACAAAAGCAAAAGTATACAAGTAGAACTACATCAAACTAAAAGCTTCTGCAAGCACAGCAAAGGAAATGATCAACAAAATGAAAAGGCACCCTACAGAATGGGAGAAAATATTTGCAAGTTATATATCCAATAAGAGATTAATATCCAAAATACATAAGGAACTCACATAATAGCAAAATAAATAAATAAATAAACTTGATTAAAAAGTAGCCAAAGGTCCTGAATAGATATTTTTCCAAAGAAGACATATTTAATGCCCAACAAGTATATGAAAAGGTGCTTGACATCACTAATCATCAGGAAAATACAAATCAAAACCACAGTAAGATATCATGTTAGAATGACTATCATCAAAAAGATGAAAGAAAACAAGTGTTGGCAGGGACCTAGGGAAAAGAAAACCCATGTACACTATTGTTAGGAATATAAACTAGCATAGCCACTATGCTATTTATTTTTTAAAAATTAAAAATAAAACTACCATATGATCCAGCAATCCCACTTCTGGGTACATATCCAAAAGAAATGAAATCAATACATCAAAAAGATACCTTCACCACATGTTCACTGTAGCATTATTCACAAAGCCAAGATAGGAAATCAACCTGAGTAATCATTAACAGATGGAAAGATAAAAAAAATGTGGTGTGTGCGTATATGTGTGCATACACACAGACACACACACACACTAAAATATTAGTCAGCCATTAAAAATAAGGAAATTCTACCATTAGTGAAAACATGGATGAACCTACAGGACATTATGGTAAGTGAAATAAGCCAGACATGCAAAGACAAATATTAATACCACCTGATCTCACTTATATGTGCAATCTAAAAACATTGAACTGATTTATATGTAGAATGGGAGCTTCCAAGGGCTGGGAGGTGGGAGAATTGGGGAGATGTTGGTAAAGGGTACAAACTTTAACTATCAATCATCATAAGTTTTCGGCATCTGATGTACAACATTGCAACTACAGTTAATAATACTGTGTCATTTACTTGAAATTTTCTCAGAGCAAATTTTAAGTATCCTCACCACACACCCACACACATATACACACACAAAATGGTAACTGTGGGAAGTGTTAATTTGATTGCAGTCATTATTTCACAATGCATACATCTATCAATTCATCACATTGCACACCGAGCAGCTAAAACTTTATTTGTCAATTATATCACAGTAAAGCTGAAAAAAAAAAAAGATGATGTGATCTCTCTGATGTGGTCAGGGAAAGATGACCACACAACAAGTAAGGAAATGCTAAACTGTGAGACAATATGTGTGAGGAGCTAAGGGAAATGAGAATGAGCTCTATAGCTCCAGAAAGTTTTGTGAAAGTTGTGGGTTTGGAAATATGGCATGAAGGACGAACAGGATTTTATTTATTTATTTATTATTATTTTTATTTATTTTTTATGTTTTTGAGACAGAGTCTCACTGTTGCCCAGATTAGAGTGAGTGCCATGGTGTCAGCCTAGCTCACAGCAACCTCAAACTCATGGGCTCAAGCAATTCTCCTGCCTCAGCCTCCTGAGTTGCTGGGACTACCAGCATGCACCACCATGCCAGGCTAATTTTTTCTATATATATATTAGTTGGCCAATGAATTTCTATTTATAGTAGAGACGGGGGTCTTGCTCTTGCTCAGGCTTGGTTCGAACTCCTGACTTCCAGCCAATCTGCCCACCTCAGCCTCCCAGAGTGCTGGGATTACAGGTGCCCAGCCAGGAACAGGATTTTAGTCTAAGCACAGAAGAGAAGTTAAGTCATCCCAAGGAACAGAAGAGCCTGAAGGTGGGCGGCCACCCGGCAGACTCACAGGAAACAGGATGAGGTGCCGATCAGGGTTAGAAGGTGTGCACAAAGAAACCATGAGGGCACTGGCTAGGTATGACAGGGCTGGGTAGACTCTCACATAATAGAACAGACAAAATAAATATAACAAAGATGGAGAGAAAACTGCTGTGAGGACAGAGGAGGATTAGTTAAGAAGCAGTCGCTTATGTTTGGATCATACTACTTCTTTCCTATTTCTCAGTTTCCATCTTCCCTGACTCTTCTCCCTCCTTCATACCACATTCAAAACTTTACACAGAAAAGCTGATCTTATATTCATTCTTTTTCCGAATAAAACGGTCTATCAAAATGAATGTTCAGGAAAGAAATACAGAAAGCCAGCAGAAAACTTTGTATTTGAGTCAGCAAGCAATAGGAAACCATGTGGAAACTCCTGTGTCAGGTATTATCTTGAAGAAAGGATTTATGCCCTAGTTCCTGTTTAAAAAAAAAAAAAACCATGGTAAGCCACACAGATGTGGAATGGCAATGGCACATGGCAAGTGGCCAACAGCTCAAGGAATATGAATCATGCCTGGCAAGGAAAACAGTTCAAATATACATGAATAAGGTGATCTGAGGTAGACGTGTCAAACAAAGAGTTAAACCTTCGGGAATTGCTATTTCCATAAGAGAGATACTAGATACAGCCAGATCAGTAGGAGGAAAGCTACAATGGCTAGTACTATTCAATAAATTTATTTTGTAAACAGTAAGTCAAAAATATTTAATGAGTATACTTTGTTAGGTTTAATTCAGGATAAAAAAAAAGATTAAAAGTTGTGGTTCCTGACCTCATGAAACTTACAGTGTTATATTTTTAACTTTGATATGACTAACGTTGTCCCTTTCCTTTTTTTAAAAAACCTACAATTATATGGCTTTCTACATAAGTGTGATTTTATTAAGTCCAGGACCCAATTCATTTTAAGCAGCATGTTTAAATCAAAATTATAATTGTCACTTTTGCTAAAATTTAACTCTGAAAATGAAGAGAAAAATAATATTCCGCTTCGGAAATAAAATTATAAACCTAACAAATTTATCAAAAGAAACAAAAAAACTTTAATAAAATATGGAGTTTAAGAAAACAGCACATATTCCTTATAAGTATAGCATACAATTTCTCTATTTTAGTTTCTCTCAAACTCGTAACACTAGAACTCTCAAGAACCACCCCACGTTTTTGTTTTAAAGTATTCCCTTTCCAAAATCCAACTAAATGATGTCAGGTTAGATATGTAAGCTTACCTGCCAAAAAGAGAGAAACCAGGAAGAGCCCTTGAAAGGTAATAATTCATTAGGAAGTTCAAGTAGAAATCTAAAGATTGAATTTTAACAAAATTATTAAGTTTTGGAGTTAGAAATTTTTTAAATAACTGAGTGTCTACCATGTATATAGTTGCTTAAGATAGATATATCTATATGTATATCTACATAAATAATATTTATCCTCAATTAAATTTCCAATTTCTCCAAAAAGAACAAAAATATATAATTGACAGTCCTGTTTTTTATTTGAAGCTCAGATTGGAAATAGCCCTGAAATGAAAATGGCAAGTCATATTATTTTTTGTCTTATAAAAAAAAGACAAAATTTAATTTGTCATACCTCTAAATCTCCTTCTTTAACATAAAATTATCATGTTGAACATTCTGATATTAAATGTCTTCATTTCCTTTAGGAAGCAATGCCAACAAGCTCTTCCATTCCTAACACAGTTGTAAATCTAGTTATCATGGAGAAAAGGTCCTGATACAATTGTGCTCACAAATCCTCACATAGGATAGAAATATTGTCACACTCAGGCCCCCACCTCATGCCTGTGCCACTCACTCCAACTGAGAAAAAAATATAACTATTAACTTAATAAGCATAGTTAAGTGCTCTGCCTGCAAACTTGCAATTCTTCTTCCAAACAGAATCAAAGATATCTGCTAAATACATTGGTCAACTAACTGTAAGGGAGAGAAGAACAATTTTAAAAGGCACACATAATAATATAGAAGCAAGGAAAGTTGAGCTGTTCAGCATCAGGAAAATATTTCTAAATATTTTAATGGTCTCTGAAGATGTTATTGAAACGTCTGCTGCATTTTAAAGTAATTCAAGTTGGTAATGAAGACCTTGAGCAAGCAAGAAAAGATTTAATTAAAGTCAGTGTATGCACTCACCCACACACTAAGAAAATGAATTAAATGTGGTTACCAATTCAACAGGCCACAGTAAAAATTCATGTGACAGTATTCCTTAATGAGAGACAAAAAGAAGATGTTACACTATAATGAGTAGGAGTTATATATCATTTCTCTATTCCTATGTAATTTTCTTTTATCAAATACTTCTCATCTACAAGACTTTTCTTTTTTTTCTGTTTTAAGTTTTAAATATAATCTTCACTGGTAGCCAAGCTTTCAATTCCCAGAAACGTGAGCTGACCCAGAGTACCTATTGCAAAGTATTTAAATCTAATAGCTCAGCATTAGGATTATACCAACATAATCCTGTGCCTCTGAAGGGTTAGTCTCATATAACTAGGATATAGACCTATTTTTCAACCCAGCATCAGAAAAAAATTAATTTTTGACAATACTATAGAAATAAAAGGAAAATGGAATTTCTATTTCATAAAAAGAAAAAAAAATAGTCTGTGGATGCTTTGCTCAAAATTTTTTAGTGTGTTTATAACAGAAATTATAAATTTCTTCCATAAATTAAATTCACTAAAATAGTTTTAAAAACCATCACACTTAAAAATAAAAACATCTGGGCCCCACCTGAGACCATCAGATCAGAATCTTTGGCAGTGCAACTTGGTAAATAACTCTTCATTTCCTGAAGATGAGTCTAAGGTACAATCAGGGCTCAGAAACTCAGGATTCAATTGCCTGGGAGGTTATGTTAGCTCCATACTATTAATACTTAACTTGAAGTCCTGTCTTACGACTTCCTCAGGCACAGAATTATTCACAAAGCTCCATATATATTTCCTGAACCTATCTCTGTGAAGTTCCAAGTATCAGCCATTCACTGGGGATAACCACCAAGTTCCACAGTATTGTTGTCAGATTTAATGTGATAATGTATACTAAAGATATTAGCTAAATTTCCAAACACCATCTTACAAGCAAGTTATGATGATATCTCATTTACTCAAAAACATTCACTAACCATCTACATGGCACTGTGATAAACAACGTAGGGCATGGGAGAGGCAGGCTCAATTATGTGCAGATCATCCTGAAGGAACTCACTCTCATTTTTAAAAAATGTTCACAACCCAAGGTGGAAAATATAAGTGCCATAAGAGAGTAATCAATAGAGTGCTATGGAGCCTCGGAGGAAGGAGAAAAAACTTCCAGTTGGGGTGATCAGAAATTCCATCATGAAGCAGGTAAAAGACAGTAAAATTTCATGGTGAGGTGGTTGGAGATCAGGACAAAAGATGAGCATTAGAGGCAGTGGGCACTATTGCGGCAATAAAAAAAAAAAAAAAAAAAAAAGGAACTCAAGAGACCTATCTACCTATGTCTGCCTGGCGGGAGAAGAATGCACTGTAACCAATTCAAAGTCACTAGAAAATTGACGTGATGAAGGTAGCAGCAGTTCCATAGGCTGATATAGGAAGGGCAGATGAGACAGGGTCATGAATCCCAGATGAAGAGGTGTTCATTTCATTTGAAAGGCAACAAGGAACTATGAACTATTTTTGAATCAAAGGATTGACATGACTTCATATTAACACTCAACAAAACTGCTATCACGATTGGAGCTGTACACCATGAAAATGCAGCGTAGTAGCACAGGGAATGAATTAATATTCAGAAAGCATGGAGGCAGGATGCCCGCAATAGCCCATCCAAGCATGATGTGATGATGTGGCCCTAAACTGGGACAGTGAGAGCAGAGAAGGGAGGGAAGGCCTGGACATAAGGATTATCACTTTGAAGAAAGTTATATCCTGTAAATTCCAGTGATGTTTTTGCTGTCTAGTGTAACAGAAACAGGAAGCCATCAGCACCAGACAGACCTGGACCAAAACCCAGGCTCTGCATCTGACAAACAATGAGCTCTTGGGTAAGCTACTTAATCTCTTTGAGCTTCAGACAAGAATAATAACACACACCTCTCATCTTGTTGGGAGAATTCGTTGTACTGTCTGTCAAGCGCTTAGCATACTGGGGGGAAATTAGCAAGAGCAAACAAGAGAAACAAAAATGAAGATTAAAATATTAACAATGGTAAGAAGTCAACATGAGCTTTTATAATAAAAAGACTCAGCTACTTCTTCCACCCTCATGAGGGTCTGGCTGTACTACTCCTTTAGACAGCAGAAGTCTCAAGGCTTTTCATTCTTCAGTATCTCTCTGGCTTCAGGTGGCAGTTCCTTCCTTTTAAAAATAGAGCTCAGTAGGACATGTGCCAGAACACAGAAATAGACCACTAGAAGGTAAAATGACACCTTGCATCCCTGGCTCCTGGGCTCGTATGTGTTTGGGACAGAGAGAAGATCGGTGTAAAAGTGTCTACTAATGGATGTCTCAAAGTAGAAGGAAACACGACAGGACTAATGGACAACTGTGCAAACAGTGGACTCCTACAAAGCTTTTAGACAAGAAAAATTAACTTGCTCTTTCTCCTGTCTAATTCAATCACTGGTACACAAAACTGTGTCTCATTTGGAGTGATCAGACTGAAAGTTAATACGAATACACAGCTGAGTGGTTAAAGCAACATTCAAAACAAGATTTACCAAATATGGTTATACCATCCTTACAACAGCCTTACAATCCAGAATATAGCTGTATTGATTTTACAGCCTCTTATTAAGCTGTATCATTTTAAGGAATGCAGAGAAACCAAGGCTAAAAAGTAAGTACAGTTGTTTAGAAAATCCTTTTCTCATTTTTCTTAAAATATTAGGCTTTTATAACTCAAGAGAACTCACTGCAGATTGTCAAAACCGTATTGGCAATGTTATCAGCATAAAAGTTTTAGAAGTGGATGTGAAGAAATCAACTGATGACACAGGTAAGACACCTGAGATACCTATATTGAGAAAATATAAATAATTTATTGTTATTACCCAAATTATCACTAAGGACAACGAAAAAAGTGAAATAATTATAGTTTTGCAAGTGCACCATGCTGTTTCTCCCCCAGAATAATGTTAACTTAATGATTCCTCCTCTCAAGCACCCCTTTTATTTCTCCCCAGTCAGCCACCAGGTATTTTCCCACTTTCCCCTAGATTGGGTTAGCCTTATTAATTACTCATTTGGAAATAAAGGTCAGAGTTCCTGCCTTGGCCAACAAAAGGCATGAGACTGAATTAGATAGAGATTCCCAGCACTCCTGTAAAGACTAACATTCTCGTGGAGAGATTGATATCAGTAAGTTTCTATAAAATGATTTAAAGAGTTCAATAAGCATCCAACACATCCTCTGCTCTTTGTCAGCCTGCCCATATTTAATTAATACTATTATAAACAATCTTTTTTTAAAATTTTCTATCATTTGTACTCTTCTCTTTGTCAGCATTCTTATAATTGGTTTTGTTGGCATTTAAGAAAATGAGCTGATTCTCTTTTTGACTGAGTTTCCTATTTTAATAAATTTGCATTAATGAGTATAGTTTGTAGACCATCTTTAAAATATATACCCAGCAGGCAATTATTTACACTTCAAATTTAAAACAAAACTTTCATTTTGTTCAAAGCATATAGAACAGTGCAGTGTTTGGGAAATATTTTAAAGTTTCATTTAATAATACTATTTGAAATCAATTATGATTTTACTAATTATGCTATAGTTACTTGATAATATATTATCATATCTATTTTACTATATTATACATACTTACATAGTATACTACTCTGTTAACTTGATAAATTTTATTTAGCATGGTTACAGGAAACAAACTTTAATATACATTTTAAATATAATTCTCCTAGTCTTTACAGGTACCAACAGGGCTCAGAACCTTTCTTGAAATAAGCCCAACTTCCTAATTCAGGCATAAAGCGACAGAGGCATATAAAACATATGGCACAGTGTTTGGGAGTATATATGTGCAAAAATTTTAAGCTATGATTTACTAATAGAACATACAGAGAATTTATTCTCACTGTGCCTGTTTCCTCAGCCGTAAAATGGAAACAGTGTTACCAACCTCAGAGAGCTACTAATAAGGATTAAAAGCATTTATAAATGGGAAGTTTTTAGAATTAAGCCTGGCTTAAAGTAAGCAACATACAAGGTTTAATAAATTATTGTTAGCATCATCATCTCAGTTAATCTCTAAAACAGCTCTATAAGGTAGTTAAAAATTTTTTTAAATAAGAAAGCCTTAGCTTTGAGAGATAAAGCATAATTTACCCGAAGCCACACAGTTAATATATGGCAGAGCAGGGATTTGACTAACTCCAGGCTTTCTGACCCCTCTCTAGTGGTTAATATTCCTCTTAAAATATGGCAAGCAGAACTGGTCACAATGCTACAAACATACAAGTAGGATTCTGGAAATTTTGCTGTCAAAATCTAAGATGAGGCAGTCAATTCATTGAATTTGCAGCCATCTAACCCTTAGGTATTATTTTTTTATTTATTTAAATGGGAGTTAGATAATGGTCCAATCTCTCTCATCATGAAATTATAAAATTATTTCTAAAGCTAAATTTATAGGAATTTACCTTTTCTCCTGTTAAATTTAATATTTTTAGTGTTTGCTCATTGTTCCAATCTATGTACATTCTGAAACTGACATTCAATCATCTTAAACTATTAACTATGCTTCCCAGTTTTTGTCAACTGGAAACTTAATATATATATTCTTTCGATGTTTTTAGTCAAGTTCTTAATAAATTATTGAAGAGGACCTGGTCAAGGACAGAGTTCTGGCTTTGGAGATTCAAGTTCTAAATTCTCCTGTGCTCTCTCCCTCTCTCCTCACTGCTCAGACCAAATTTTACTGGCACCTCATGCCAACCTAGCAGATAAAAGGCATCAACATGACCAGTTTTATCATGCCAGTAAAATGTTAATGGGTCCCACACCTTAACCACTTTTAGAAAGGTGACTAAAGAGGGAAACCAACAAATAGAGATAAACTAGCAAATAATGGTAACCCTATAAATTAGAAGAGGGATGTTTTAACAAGTATCATATTTTTCAACATTTGTAATGGGAAACTAAAAGGGTTTTTGTTTTTTTTTTTTTTACTTCTAATGTTTGTTTTCTTAATTACAAAAAGAATATATGTTTTTTGAAAAAAAAATTAGGCAACATATCAACATAGAAGAATGTAAAATAAAAAAAAAGGTTTTTTCTGACAAATCTCATTGGTAATCTCTTGATAATTTGGCATTTTTTAATGCTAGTTTATAGTGTCTTGAAGTTTGCATTTCTATAGATCTCCCCAGGTTGTCAAATATTCTTTTCTAGTTATACACACATAACTATTCTTTTCTCATTATATATAGTATATATGTATACACACATATATAATGTTTAAATACTATATCTCTTCATTAAATTGCAGAGAAATCCTTAAGATTCATTTAAGAAATTCATTTCTACTGTTAATATTTCTACCATCTCACTTTCTATATAACTACATAAATACTATGCTACCAATCCCAAATGACATTCTAAACAAGTAACAGTGGCTACCATTTATAGAACGTGTAATACCTTCCAGGTTGCAAACATAATTTTATTTATCAGAGCAAGCCTGTAAGGTAGAATTTATTATCCACATTTTATAAATGAACACATTCAGTCTCAGAGGGATTAATCATTTTACTCAAGGCCAGATGGCCACTGACTGCAGTGAGGCTCAGAATCCAGATCTGATAACAAATCCTACATCTTAATCACTGCACTGTATTTGAATCCCTCCATCGATAGATCCTACTATCACTATTTCCACACTTAGAAAAAGGAAAAATTCCATTTCCATTTATTTTATCCTCCCATCCATATGGAATGTTAATAAAAATGAAATCATAATACTCTAAGTTAGATTGTACTCAACCTTGGCACTACTGACATTTTGGGTCAGAGAACTCATTCTTGTGGAAGCTGTCCTACGTTCTTTAAGATGTTTAACAACATCCCTGGATTTTACCTACTAGATTTCAAACTGGCAGTACCCTTCAAGTCCTAACAACTAAAATATATCTACAGATGGGCAAAATTAGCCTCAGTTGATAATCAACACAGTACTCTACTTAAAAACTTGAAAACACAGAGTAAGCAGAATAACAGATTCAAGTTCTTGCATATTTATTTACATTTTAAAATCACATTTTCTTCTGTGGAGATTATAATTATAGAATTGACTACTTCTGGAAGAATACATAGAGCTCAACATAATTACAATGCTTTCCTGAAAGCTTATTATACAAATCTATAGTTAACTAAATTAGATAAATAATATTTCAGATGCAACTTTTTAGATTAGTAGTCCATTTAGTGTAATGTTAAATAAATTTGTTTTTTTACCCAAAGTGCCACAAAGAAGTTTCTTATTTATCCCAACTCATGAAAAAGCAATCCATACCACCTTTAATGCAGAGATATCCTTTTAGAACATTCCGTTCTCTACTCTGTCCTATTTTTTATGATTTCCGTATAAGTTACAATCATGAACCCATAAACTATAGAAAATAAATAATGAAGCATAACTTTATGGGGAAAAATCATGAGACAGTCTGCCATTCAAGGCTAGAACACTAGTAATTAAAGTCGAAATAAAATCCAAATGATCAATGAAAATGCTGAGTCAAACGCTGCCCCTTGAATGAATACTTCACTGATATCAAATGCAACTTTGGAAAAGGCCCTTCCTCTAAGCTATATTTATTTAAATCTCTCCTACAGGAACTTTCTACATGAAAGACTGACTGCTTGTTCAGTCCACAAATGAGGTTCATGCCCTTCTTGTAGCAAGTTTATAGAGCTGTGATTTGCAAACTTTTTTTTTTCTCATGCCAGCATACCTGATGGATGTGACACACACATCAGTAACTGTGGCCCACTACAGCACTGATTCAGGGGGGTGGGAGGTCCCCCTAGAGATAACATATCAGAATCCAGGGCAGGTTAGTGTTTGAAAAAGCCTATCATGTGATAATCACCCTTGTAGAAAACAAAGAGCCATCTCAAAGAGCACACCTAGGATGAAAAGTTAACCATTGACAGTGCCACCTTATGCTAAAAGCATTTCCCAAAGCACCTAGAATTTAGTGCATCAAATCTCAAGCTTTCCTTTTCCAGCTACAATTTTATTATTCATTTTATGGTATTCATTTTTTGTACTTTATTGATCTATCATAGTTGTACATATTTTGGGGGTACATGTGATATTTTGATACATGTGTACAATGTGTAATGATCAAATCAGGGTAACTTAAATATCCAGCACTTCAAACATCTATCTTTCCTTTGTGTTGGGAACATTACAATTCTCCTAGCTATTTTGAAATATATAATAAATTATTGTTAACTATAATTTCCCTACTGTACTATCAAATACTAGAATTTATAATTTCTACCTAACTGTATGTTCGTACCCATTAACAATCCTCTCTTTGTCTTCCCCCAACCTCCTTTTCCCTTCCTAGGCTCTAGTAACCATCATTCTACTCTCTATCTCCATGAGATCAACTTTTTTAGTTCCCACATGAGAGTGAGAATAGGCAGTGTTTGTCTTTCTGTGCCTGGCTTATTTCACTTAACAGAATGACCTCCAGTTCCATCCATGTTGCTGCAAATGACAGGATTACACACTTTTTATGGCTGAATAATATTCCATTGTATGTACTGCATTTTCTTTATCCATTCCTCAGTTGACAGACACTTAGGTTGATTCTATATCTTTTGTTACTGCAAATAGTGCTGCAATAAATATGGAAGTGCAGACACCTTTGATGAACTGATGTCCTTTCTTTTGGATATATATTAATACTCAGCAGTGGGATTGCTAGATTACATGGTAGTTTTATTTCTGGTTTTTTGCAGAACCTCCATGCTGTTTTCCATAATGTCCAGCTACATTTTATTTTTTTAAGAGATAAAGTCTTGCCGTGTTGTTGCTCAGGCTAGTCTCAAACTCCTGGGTTCAAGCAATTCTCTGGCCTCAGCCTTCCGAGCAGTTAGGAATACCGGCATGCACCACCTTGCCTGGCCCAGCTACATTTTAGACCTATGCATTATAGAGTTCCAGTGATAGTTATAAATTTGTCAAATTGTTTTAATATTTGTATTAAGTATTATATACAAAATCACGAACAAAATGTCATATAGCTAGATTGGTTCTTTGCTATCTATGATTCTATACCTGGAAGAACCCAAAGCATTAGTAAACTCATTGCAGATTTCTATTGTGTTAAAGGTGTACTTTGAATGAAGGGTGTATAAATGAAACTATTTTTTAATTCCTGAAAATTTGACCAAGTTTCACGTAATGTTTCTTCCTCCCAGTTTTTGCTATTCTAGACATACATAAATTACCAGAAGATATTTAAAACAGAAGAAACCTTAGCTATCTTCCTGTTTTCACCTGAACCAAACAAGAACAGAAGAAGGTTCAAAGTCCCAAAGGCACAATACAGATAGAGCACAGTATTAATTGATGTGAAGGACTTCAAAGTTTTAGCTGAAAATAACAAAATATAAATCTATAAATTATTATGCTGACAAAAAAAAGGAAGTGCAGTCTTAAAGTATATTAAGGGTCTCACTAACTATACAGTAGCTCATAAGCAGGTGTATGACAAAATTATACGTCCTTTTGCCTGCTCGCCTGCATTTTGATATAATGTAGGTTTAGGGTCCATGCTTAGGCAAGTATATGTTGGTAAAAGGTCCATAAATTATTCTTGTACAAAAAAGGTGACAATCACACTCTATTTTGTTCCAGTCAAACCACCACTAAACTACTATACCAAGCTCTGGACTTCCCAATTTCAAAAGACCATGATATCTAAAAAGAGAGGAAAGGAAAAGAGGCAGCATGAAAATGGTATGGAAGGAAACTTAGTTCCCTGTCATAGTAGTGATTATGCAAAAGCTTAATGAGGATCACTTGTTAGAATTTCATAAAATTTGTCATACCTTAAATTTCCCCCCAACCCTATAACAACAGTGATATTTTCCATGAAAAGTAACACACACATAATCAAGGGAAAAAAAAGCCTTCCAAAAATTTGCTATGACATACAAAGACAAGTCTAGAAGAGTACTGAGAGCAATGAAGATTTTACCATGTGGAAAACTTCACTGAGTGGGCAAAAAATAGCTATCACATTGCACTTACAGAAACTTGACCCAGAAGTGCTAGTTGGCATCACTGAATACAGCCTAATTTATATATACATATATTTAAAAAAAAAAAAGACAAACCATAGTAAGCATCTAAGGGTGATCCAAGAAGAAAAAAAATCAAAGTGGAACTACACCTGATAATTTTATAAGGTTAACTCCTCTAGACTTTCTAGAATGTTTCTATCGATAAAGTAAGCTTTTAACTACTCATATGACCCAGCATTCGTCTGTTCAAGGATAAGAACCTTGCCCATGTACTTTTAAAGTGTGATCAGAGGTTATGACAGTATATTGCCGTGGGATTGCCAGAGGGTTGCACAGAAGCTACAGTCTGTACTTACTCAGCAATCGCTTCCAGTGGGAAGATTCAGCACCAAGAGTACAAAGTCATCTGCCCTGTAAGATTTAGGACCCTACTTAACATCTAATCTTAAACAGGGTGATAGTCTTTGGACTCATTATCATGGCCAAAGCTCTCTGAGTTTTCAGTTATAATCTGAGCACAAGAGGCTTCCAGTTCTAAAAAGCACGGACATACTAAGGAGGGGAACATGGTGGGCCAACGTGACTCTGGTATTAAAGCCCTTTTTGCGAAACAATGAAATCGGGTGCCTTCAAGCAGACATGGTCACATGAGGTTGCAAAAAGTATCACACACTGAATGCGTCCAAAGCAAACAAACACATCGTCTTCCCTCCTTCAGCCAGACACTGAAATAAACAAAAACTGACATTCGGATGCTTTTTCCTTCAAAGAGCTGCATCACTATCTGGTTTCTCAAGTTCACGTCTTTAAGTAGTGTTCATGCCCTTTGTTAACATCTTCCACCATCAATCACTGACCTATCCTGCTGACTGCAGCTCTTTCTTCTCCCCCCTTAAATCATACTTCCTTTCACCTCTGCTATCTTAATAAATCTTCAATGTCTGTAACCAGGACTTTTACAAGAGCCCCTTAAATGTCTCCTTGTGTCCAGTTGGGCTCTCATCTGATCCACTGCTATCAAAAGTATGTGTAATCTGTTCACGATCACTCTCCAGTTAAAAAAACAAAAAAGTTAACATTCAATGCACACTAAACAATGTTTGGATTGTTCAATCTAAGCCCCAGCCCCACACCTCTCCTGTAGTATTTCTTAAAATTTCCCACCACCTGCCTTTCTCCTCACCACAAATCTAGACACCTGTACCAAGTAGCTTTTCCAGAACACAATATGTGTTCCACACCTGGTGTCTAACCTTTTACTTTTCCTCCCTGGTATCCTCAGGGCCTCAGTTCCACAGGGGAAATACAAAGAAGCATTCCTCTTTTTTTTTCTTTTTTTTTTTAACACTAGTCAAGTGCAGTAGTGAGAAGAGGGGAGAGTAGAACAAGGAATTCGATCTGTAACTTACTGTTAGATACATTCTTTCTATTGCACCAGAGTTGATTACAGTCGGCTCACTACTAACACAAACACATGAAAATGTTAAGCATAAATCAAAAGGAGATGTCAGAAAAGACAAGACAGAATTTTACCAGAAATCCATGTTAAGAGGGTGATGGTATTTGAGCATTAAATTTAGCTATGACCTTTCTAGAGGGCAAAGTTCTCATGACTTTCTGTATTTCAAAGCATTTATTTGGCACTGTAATCATCTGTTCCTGCAGTATCTTTTCTGGAAGCTCGGGAAGTGGGGCAAGAGTGGTCCATTTCTGAATCTTCCCGAACAATCCCCACACTTTCTGGCATGTTGTGGGTACTCTTCAAACATTCTGGAATAAAAAATGCAAACAGTGCAAGTTTTCCAAGGAGAATTCCCACAAGCCAGAGATCCCCAGTAGCCAACCATGCTAAAAGTGACTTTCCCACTAGGAACAAGAAACATTTACTAGTAATAGTAAGCACTGGCACTCTTCCTTACAGTTAAATTCCCCAGTGCCCACGAATACCCTGACATCTGATTGATGGTTAAAGTTTTATTATTAGTAATGCCTCAGCAATGGATAACCTCTGGTTTTATGGAAAAATTGCATCTCTGACCTGCAAGGCTGAGATCTGGATTCTAGCCAAATGCTAACTTCAGTATGATCTCCCTTTCTCTCCCCCCGCCCAGCCCACATACACACACTCTGAAAGAAAATGCCTACCAGTCCCTGTCACCTTAACTCAACCACCTCAGACATAATCAGCTTGTGCTAACCTGTTAACTCTCCTTCGACAGAACAGTAAAAAGTGGGTAGAATGCCTGAGCAAAGATTTGGTTTTTTTCCTTCTGTTTAACTACCATCTCTGATTCTATCATATTTTTTTTTTCTGGAAAGAATTTTTTGTTGTTAAGTACGTAGTTATAGAAACTGGTTTAATATTCTCACATTAATTTCTGTAGAAATTGACAACTCTTCAAATGAAAAAGCATATTAATAATCTCAGATGTGAAAGCAGTTTTTAAAATATCATATGCATGTCGCTTTCTTTCCCTATTTATTTAAACAAGCAATAGCTAATGGTATTGTGCAAAGTTTTTTAGTCTTTTGCAGGAAATGCAGGGGATAATCAACAAAATCCTGACAAGCAAAACTGAAATTGATCAATATTACATACAGCATAACTCAGACACAAAACAATAGCTCATAATATTTCTTCCTATGACTTGTGGAATGAAACTTGAAAATGTAAAATAAAAACACATTTATAGACTATGCATAAACTCTTAGGAAAAATATACTGTGTTTAATAAGAACTTTGGTACATAGAATTCTTTCAGGCAAAGACTTTTCTTAAAAAATATGTTCATAACTTGGAAAGACAATCACTATGAAGCTGATATTGGCAATCTTACTGGCCTGGTAATGGGTGAAGCAGGCTCAATATTCTCCATATATACGTTTTATAAAAAATGTTCTCTCCTTAGAATATTTGTTTTCATGTTCATCTCAGTATATCACAATTGTGGTGACAGAGATTTGTTGCCACCTTGTAAACAAAAATAGGCCAAAAAGCCTTTGTAAAAAAATGAAACATATTTCTGTATATGTGTATGTATTTCAGCACAAGCGTATCTATATATTTTCATAAAACTATAACTTCAGGTAAAGTTACAAAAATGGTCTATATGCCTGTCTAAAATTTCACCTCCACCTACTGTGGAGGATCACTGGCCAATTAGACCTCCAACTTAAAGAAACTTTAAGGCCGGGCGCTGTGGCTCACGCCTGTAATCCTAGCTCTCTGGGAGGCCGAGGCGGGCGGATTGCTCAAGGTCAGGAGTTCAAAACCAGCCTGAGCAAGAGCGAGACCCCGTCTCTACTATAAATAGAAAGAAATTAATTGGCCAACTGATATATATATAAAAAAATTAGCCGGGCATGGTGGCGCATGCCTGTAGTCCCAGCTACTCGGGAGGCTGAGGCAGGAGGATCACTCGAGCCCAGGAGTGTGAGGTTGCTGTGAGCTAGGCTGACGCCACGGCACTCACACTAGCCTGGGCAACAAAGCGAGACTCTGTCTCAAAAAAAAAAAAAAAGAAAAAAAAAAAAAAGAAACTTTAAGCCTGTCCAGCCATCTGGGTCAAGAATCAGGAATGCTGAAGGATATTACTTCTAAATGTGTTTTACCCCGTATTGAATACCCCATCACCATTCAGAAAAGCACCAGAGGTGCAACTTCCATGTCTGCAAGCCAAACTACTAGGCAAATGGCCCTAATAAACATTCTGTGAATATATCCAAATAAATAATGTCAAATGACTACATTTCTCAGTAAGGCTTTAATGATTTCCCTGATTATAAAATATATGCAACGTTGAAAACTTAGAAAATGCAGAGAAGGATAGAAAAGTAAAAATCACCCATGATTCTCCATACACACAACAATTAATATTAAGACAAATTTTCTTTCTGCTGTGCATTTAGGTGTCATAGATGATAGCATGCCTTATCCTCAATTTTGTTTCCTGATTTTTTTTTCCACCCATCAAAAGTATTTTGAAGACTAAAAACTCTTAATTTCATACATACATCTCTCATCTTTCATTGCTCCCAAGCAGTATGTAAAACATTTCATAACCAGAAATTAACCACAGCATAGTTAGCAAACTGTGAAAAGTTATAGCATGATCAAGCTATCATAATTTAAATATCTATATAGCACCTATCACTGAAGTGCTCTGTAGGTTGACAAATGGTCTGAGTTAATATGAAAACAAAATAGAAGTATTTCTTCCATAGGAAGCCCCGGGATATATTGGCAACATGTTTTTGATGGAAATGGGATTTGTCAGACTGTTCAAAGACTAATAGAGAGAGAAAGCCTTGAGTTTTCTTGGAACAATCTAATGTTTTTGCTATATTAGAGCTCAAGATATCAGAGTATCACCTACAAAAACATCCATTTAAGAGGGAGAGCATGCAAATGACACAAATTTATTAAAAATTATCTTGTTAAAATTTATTCTAAAATATAAACACATTTACATCAATATAAAATTCAAAACCAATTTTTCTTATATAAAATGTTATAATAGCCTAAAAAACTAAAAACTTTTAAAGGGTTTGAGATGCTTGATTAGAATTTGTTTCCACATAAGGGGGTTTGACAACCTCCCTGAAAGTCAGGCCCACAATTTGTACATCTTCTGGAACATGTGGGCAAAAAATAAAATTGGAAAATAAAAGTCACCCCTGATTTTTTAAAAGCAGGAAATATAGGTAAATATTCCCTCAATAGTATGTCCCCAAGAGAAAATACTAAAGGAATTTACAGTCTACCCTCAAAGAGAAGATCAGCCAAATCAATACCAATCTTGATGGTACTGTTTTCAATATACATTTATAATCGTTCCACTGACATTACCATTTTGGTCCAATTCCCAATCATCTCTGGATTATTGCAACGGTCTTTTAATTGGTGTTCCTTCTTTTGTCCTAATACCTGTTCTTACTCAACACAGAGAATCTGACCTATCCTATTCAACATAAGTCTGATTACATCCTTTCTTTACTCAAAACCTTTCAGTGGTGTCCCATCCGCCTAGGAGCAAGAGAACCCCTACCCCAGGGCCAATGTGATCTACTGTTCTCCCCCTAAACACACACTTTTCTACAGCTCCTCCTGTATTGCAGAAGTAAAAATCAGAGAATTTTCTAAGACCAAGTTTGGAAAGAAATGACTACCCCAGGCGGAATTTCTAAATTGAAACCAACGGTGGGCAACTGAGACTATACAGGACTCCTCTGTGGCCAAACCAGAATAACCACCTCAGACCAGACTGAAAGATCATTCAATGAGTGGAAAAATCTGGGGAAAAAGTGTTCTGAGGATTGAGGCCTAGAGTAAAGCCCTACAAAAGCTGGCTAAAAGAGAGCACATCTTGAGGAATAGCCTCATGTGACAAAATAAACACATTCAGTACCTTCCACTGAGGGCCACAGCTGAGTGTGCCAGGTCCTAGCTATTTTATACAGATAACAGGCAAGAAGTCCCCATGATTCAAGCATAACAGCACCATGGGTAAATAATGAAAAAAGGAAAGGTATGACTACAATTTTACCATGAAAAATGAAATTAAAAATTTTTGAAAAGAATTTTGTTTTTCCAAGTCAAAATAAGAGTGATAATCATTTAAATCAAATTTAAAGCATGAATCAAGTTTCTGTAAATAGAGTTATTTGACACACTGCACAATTAACTCTCAGTAGTATCATCAGCCATTTTCACAAACAAGGCCCATTAATTTTCCTAAATCTCTCTCTTAATTCTTTTTCACTCAAATTGTTTCCTACTGAAGTCCCAGAAGTATATGAAGTCCCTGTCAGATTTCTCTCCTGCTGTTACCTTACCTGGCTCTCAGGAATCCTCATGAGTCGGTAGCTTTGGTTACAATTTAAACAGCTCTCTAATATCATTTAGTGAACTTCCATAAAATCTGTAATCTGTTTATTTTGTAACACTTGCCAGTCTATTTCTGTCATCAAATGCATATTTGTTTGCCTTGTTTTATGTTTTGCTTTCTGATATTTACCCTATAGCCTTCAGTGCCATGGCTGTGATGGGCAAGAATAGACACTATTTATGTTCAGCTGGGAGAGATGTTTGACAAGAACCCCTGCCCATTATTTGTATTAATTTAACCTTTACAATCTTAAGAAGTTGATTATATCATTCCTAAGGTATAGATAGGACCACTAAAGTTCTGAAAATTTAGGAAACTTGTACGTATTACAAAGGTTTAATCTGTCTCAGTCTAGTGAATAGGGCATATACTCTTTCTACTTAACATTTGCATAGCAATTTATTTTATTTAGGCTTTATAACAGCTCCGTAAGATAGTGACACTGTTATTCCTATCCTATTTTACAGATGAGGAAATTGTTATACAGAGCAGTGAAAAAACTTCTCTGAGGTATCCTCAGTGGGGAAATCAAAAATGAAACAAAATGTCATATGTTCATAAATATAGTGTGTTTGTGTATAAATTAGTGTTTCTTCATAATACTGAGCCTTCTTGTCTGAGCCAAGCACTTTTAAGTATTTGTTAAACCAGACTGCAAAAATCAGAACTTCCTGTACAGTTTTAGTAGACAGACATTTACAACCCTGTGTTTCTCAGCTGAGGCACCTGGGGTGTTCCTTAAAACTGCAGATTTCTGCACCCCAGGCTACACTTAAGGAATCAGAATATACGAGGGTAAGATTTAGAAATCAGCATTTTAATAGGTTTCCCAAATGATTTTTATTCACACTAAATTTTCAGAACTACATCATCCAGCTCAATTTAGAAAGTGCCAAATGAGGTGTAATTATAAGTAGGTGAAATCAGGCAATCTCCTCACAGACTTTGGAAGTATCTAAAAGAAGTTGATTAATCTATTAATAGGAGATGTCTACTATAATTCATAAACAACAGTTTAATTTAACACAGCATTATAGATAATTATCAACAGGGGAAAAGTCAGAAAAGAGAAGATAAGAATCTAGGAATATTGAAATGCTTAGAATGAAGCAAATATTCAATATAAAATAAAATAAAGAGAGTTCTGGGATTTTAAATAAGGTACACTTACTTGCTGGCATTTTCAATCAATCCTGGTCACATAGAGGTAAAAGTTCTTAGAAGATTGCCATTAAGGTACATTTAAAAGTCAAAGTGATAAATTTGCAAAGATCCAAGGAATAAGAATCAATGTCTTGGAAAGCAATGAATGTCAGAAAAGTTCGTGAATAGCATTAGGGCTTCTTACATAGACCATCACTTAGTGCTTTTTGTTTAAGGACAGATCCTGAGCCAATGCATGGCTTGACTTCCTGCCCAGGACCCAAGAATGACTCTCTCAAGTTCTTCCCCTGCTTTCAAATCATAAGGAGTTCTAGATTTTAAGTGAACTAACATTATGTCCCCAAAAGACCATAAAATAACTATTTTTTGAAAACTGAGGAATTACATATTTGATTTTGATCTAATCTTTCTGCACAAGCAAAATACAGGCATCAGTTGTTTGCACTTACTTTCTATGGTAGTTTTCATTTCCGAATGCCACTTTATTTTTTAGATAACATAATCAGTGTTCATTATATCTGTATCCAACATTCCCAACCTAATTCTCACATTTTTCATTAACACCTGTTAATTGCTTAAAGAAGTTCCACTGAAAACATTTAAAAGTTCTAGTTGTAGTTCTCTAAAGGGGTTAAGAAGAGTCAATCTAATTGTTACTCTAGTAAAAGGTATGAAAAGAAGTGGACAAAATGAGACTACCACCTTAATAACTGTGCTGTAATTTAGGTCCTATTTATCTAGCAAAAACAATTCCACTTATAGCAAAAGCAAATCATTAACAGTAAAAACAAACACTATTCATCATGATACAGACACACACTTAGCTCCTTGTTCCAAAATGAAAATATACTTAAAAGATTTTCATTCTAAATTCTTTACAAAAATGTCAAATTCACAAATGGCTTGATTATATTTTGATTATTTCAAATTAATTTATAACTAACTTCTAGTTTATTATTTATTTTATCAAACAGAAACCATATTCAGATTTTTAAACATAATATATTATTCAAATAACTCCCAAACTCAGGAAGCTGTCAGTAATAGTAACCTTTCTGGAAAATCTACCTATGAGGATCATTTGATATCTACAGACAAAAAGAAATTTGTCACCGTAAAGTTGGAAATAACTTTTTTCTAAACATTATACTTCTAGTTTATTTAATGTCATGATATACTGTCTAATATACTCAAAAGAGATGCTTCTGATTTCAGTAAAAGGATATGATAATACTGTATCTTCACTAAAGTGTTAAAATTGCGGCGACAAAAATGTTCTTATTTAACTTAAATTTTTTCTGTTTTCAGAAGTTCTATTCAAAACTAGGTGGACCAAAGAAAAAAAATGACTGGATAAGCTAAAAACCTTTCAATAAAACCTTACAAACTTCTGATTTTTCAGTTCACCTTGACTCAAATTATGCTACCAAATTTCTAGATCATTTCACATGATTCAAACAGTATTGCATCTGGATGACATTTTAAATAAGCCAATTTCACAATGTCTCTCTGGAAGCCAACTATCTCAGAATGTATTTTGTAATTTAATTCAATTAAGAGACAAAATAGACACAGTATTTACATTAGACTTTTCAAAAAATACAGCTGTTCAGTAAGAACCTCTAACAAGAATAAAGACCAACAGAGTAAAAAGGAGATAGCTGAAGAACACCTGTCAGATCTTTGTGGGAAGTAATGGGAGCAAATAAAGTCAGAGTTCATTCTTTCTCAATTTATTAACTGAATGTGAAAAGCATTTCAATTTTTATTTTTCTAAAAAATGTACTGTCATTTCAGAGATCTCTCTAAAGTTTGTACTACAATGATCTTGGGGGTAACTTTGGTTATATTCAATTGAGAGTGAGCTAAAAATAAATATCTAGGACTCATGCTGAACATGGGAAATCCTACTAGTAAGGGCACCAGCAAATGCAGCCCCTTAAGTGACGCACGCAAAAAGAGAAACATTTTTTAAAGTAACAAAAATGCAATCATCATAGTAAAAACGCAACTCAAAGACGTGTTGATATTCTATTTCTTTTCTTCTCTGCAAATCCCTTATATCAATGTAGTCATTAACTTAGTGTCAGGAGAATGGGGCGATAAATATTTCACGTTCAAAGTCTTTTATTTCTTTTCCATCCATTTATTCTGCCAGCCAGCCAGCCAGCCAGCCCGCCCCTACAAAGAGCAAGACACTAAGCCAGGAAATGTTTATGGCTGAGACAAGGAGAATAAAAAGTTTGATTGCTTTCATAACGGAAACTGTCAGGATCTGAGTCTGACTTCCTCAGTTCCTGAGCCTAGAAAGCAAATTCTCAGGGTAGCATACGCAGATCAACAGGCTCGCTCGTTTCCAAACTTTCTGAGGGACTGCTGAGGCACAACCCCAAAATACTAACTCTCAAACAAGGGGATGTTTCAGACCGCAGAACAAACTCTGCTTCCTAAGGAGTATTTCTTAAGTGGACCTCTGAAATACTTAGGATTAAAAATAAGAACTATTTCCTTTATTGGTGTTCACGCTAGCTTAAAAAATGTGCTAAGGATGCTGAACCCACATAGCAGTACAAATGCCACAAAATAAAACATTCTCCCCAAAATAATATCTCAACAACTTCAAACTTCCAGCAGGTCTATTTAAGTGGCTTAAACCTGGAGAGGAGGAAACACTTGCCACAGACATGGCAAAAATATTCAGTCATTTAAAATTACTTTAGAAGCTGGAAAATTTTTATTAAAATCCTATTAAAACCAAAACCACAAGATTCTTGCACAAAATTATTTCATTTTAATATTCTAACAAGGTACTATGGGAGACAGAAAGCTATTCCTTCACCTTCTAAACACATTCTGAGGGAGAAGACTCTATTAGATAAGAAGAACATAAAATGAAATGCACATATATGGGGGCAAGAGAGAAAGTGAGAGAACAGAAAAAGAAGACTGGCCCAAAAATAAATTTACAAGACCAACATTTATATTAATTCAAAGCAACTTCAAAAATATCCATGACAAATTACTAGTTACATTCAAATACAAACCCTTTCAAGAAGCAGATGTGTTAAAATTACACTTTATTCTTTAGCTAGCTTCTTTAATAAGTCTGAATTAAGTCAGTTTTACCAGGAGTAAATCTGAGTTCGTTATTTCATTTTATCCAAATGTGCTTCTTTGTATGCCATGATTCTATTTGCTTTTGATGTTTTTAGATTATTTTCGAAGTGACATGTGAAACTCTATGTATCTTAGAAATTCTATCTATTGTCATCCTGCAACACAAAGATAAATATACCTTGTCCCAAAAGTAACTATAAGCATCACACAGATATAAACCAGTAGACACAAAATAAATACATTTGTTTAAAATCGAGCTCTCTGTGTGTGTATATAAAGGAATATGCTATATATAAAAAGTAATTTCCTCATTAATTCTTGATGTAACATTGGAGTTATGCCTAGAGGTAATGAATTCATAGAGTTTGAGGAGAGGTGATAGAAGGAATGTGACATTAAAAATTTCTCAACTTTTTCATCTCAAATCAGTTTCAAATCATAAACTGCAGAGTGAACTCAGAAAATGGCTCGAAAAGTCATCTAATCTCAATTCCTAGTTTAGAAATTCCACACTACCAAAATCTCCAATCCTTCCTATACACAAAATGGAACCATTTTCATTTTGTTTCCATGAAAGTGATATTAACATAAGCAATAGTGAGAAGTTATCTTTATATACACTGTTATAATTTTCATCCATTAAAGCTACTAGCAGGTTTGTCACTTTAGTTTCCTAAACTACAAAGATAACAACCTACTATACAAACATAAGCACTTTCATTTCTAGAGATACATTGAATAACCCAATTACAAACTAATCACTATGAACATGTGATGTGTTTACACTGTATACATAAGCAATCCTTGCTATCTACCACACTGTGAAAGACAAATTTATAATTAACTGGAAATATTGATACTGTGTCATAAATCATGTCAACATAATGGGCCATAATTTTACTAAGGACTCTACTAAATTCCCCCTCAAATTAAAATAATATTTTAAAATATGTGCAGTAATATGCAATAAAGAAAAGAGAATATACTTGCTAACTATTCAAGTGGTACAAAAATAAGCTATCAAGATTACAGATAAAATTTTAAAGATTATATATTAAATGCTATCACTAAATCTAGATTTCCCATTATAACTAAAGAGGTAGTATTAGTATTCAAGTATTTTATATCTTTAAAAATATATAGCTACATTGTCCAATATGGTAGCCATTAGCCACATGTGTCTATTGAATAATTGAAATGTGGCTAGACCAAATTGGGATGTGCTTTAAGTATAAAACACACAACAGATATTTAGATGTAGTACAAAAAATTAAATATATGGCTCGTGTTCTATTTCTATTGGACAGTGCTTATCTATATTGTTTACAGGACTGTTTTCATAGAAGCCACTGGGTGACACTGTTTCTCCATTAAATTGATACAACCCAAGCAATTTCCTGGCAAGGGAAAATCACACATGCACACACAAACACACACAGGTCACAAATGCACACGTACACATAGGCACGTGTCCACATACACACACACACACACCCTGTGACAGACAAAAGGTATCCCTTATAAACTACTCATTTTCTTAGGATAAAACAACATGAGTATCCTTAAAGTAATTTTTTTGCTATGTTAGTAGAAGTGGCTATACTTGAAAACGTTAATAATAATTCAGATTCCTTAATAATAAATGACAGCTCTAATCAAACCAAACATGCAGAAGTTGTTTAGTTTGTGATTTTTTTCCCAAAGAGCTTCCCATCTTCTAAAAGGTAATGTTCTTCATGACCTCCTCTAATATTACGTCCTATTTACTTAGATTTTAATGGCTTCCTGAGTTAACAGTAAAAATAATTTAGATTAAAAAAAATAAACAGCTGTTTTTGATAGTGAAGAAATGCTTCACTGATTTTCAGACTATATTTCATTTGAATTTAGAAATCCTGAACACATTAAAACCAATTTACTGAAAAACTAAAGTAAAAATAATCAATATTTGAGCCAACATTGAATATTTTTATTTGATGAGATAAGGACTCCACATTTTCAATGCAAGTGATTTTCATGTACCGGGCAAAGTCAAAAATAACACATTCCAGAGGCTGCCTGGTACTATTTGATGACCAGAAAACTCACTGTGAAGGGCTGAAAAAAAGTTTATATCATCTGTGCATCTACTACTCAATCTGATTATTCAATCTTCCAATTCTGAATGAGAATTTAGAGTTGGCTCCACATGTAAACTCACAAATGATACCTGGCTTAAAACTACCAGCCTCTCTTCCTACTTCCTGTCTCCCAGCAACATATTCAAGGTAAAGAGGAAATGGAAAAAAGCCATCTTGCCTGAAGCCGACTACATACATTTAGCTGACTCCCTCCAGTTTCCTTTTCTCTAAAATCAGACTAATTCCAGTCTACTAACTAGAGCCTGGCACAGAATTCAGCATTTTAAGATACCATTGGAGGCCCAGCATGGTGGCTCATACCTGTAATCCTAGCACTCTGGGAGGCCGAGGTGGGCGGATTGCTCGAGGTCAGGAGTTCGAAACCAGCCTGAGCAAGAGCGAGACCCCCGTCTCTACTATAAACAGAAAGAAATTAACTGACCAACTAAAAATATACATAGAAAAAATTAGCCGGGCATGGTGACGCATGCCTGTAGTCCCAGCTACTCAGGAGGCTGAGGCAGTAGGATTGCTTGAACCCAGGAGTTTGAGGTTGCTGTGAGCTAGGCTGACACCATGGCACTCACTCTAGCCTGGGCAACAAAGTGAGACTCTGTCTCTAAAAAAATTAATTAAAAAAAAAAAAAGATATCATTGCAACCAGCTACTCACAAACTACTTCAAGACATCAAAAAAATCAGTGTGCTACATTGAAGTGTCACATGTCTTAAATCCAATAATATTTTACTTTTATTTCAAAGCATACTATGAATTAATTACTGTAGTCAATTACCGCAATTAATTTCCATTTCAAAATAAAATTCCCCATGTCTTCAAAATGTCAATTTTGCTTAAAATCTAAACCATTTGTATTTAACCATTACATGTTGAGCACCTTCTGAAAAATCTATGGCATTATACATTTTTTCCTCATAAAAATGAACAAATGAAAGTTTGCATATAATTTCAGAGAAGAGATGAATGAGCCCTGGATTCAGGTTAAAAACCTGCTCTAAGCTATTCTGAACATTTCTCCAACTATTAACAAAGAGATCATTTAGCTATTTTCGTGTGACTTCCCCTTTTCTGTGTTTATGTCTCATTTTTGTAACTAGGCTCTAAGCTCTAGAGAAGCAGATGCCATGCCATATCTGTGTCTAATTTGTATGATTTCCAGCACAAGGCTTAATGCATAGAAAAAAAATGTGTTGATTTGGCATTTGATAGGTTGACTGACCAAAGAGCCTTTGTGGATAACATGAGCTAAGGGTGGCATCTTCTTTTAAAACAGTAGTATACATTTACCATGAACAGGTATGGCCAACTAATATTCTTGACAATTTTGCCCAACACATCTCACTGTGAACTACAAGTCAGGCATATCTTTCAGACTTTTCTCCCAGTGTTATGCTGATAAAAGCACAAACTATATATTCTCAGTTCAAAGTTAAAACAATTCCCAAGGGTAATCTAATTATAAAAACTCCTTCACAAAAAAATACAACCAATAGTAAAAATATGTATAGGTAATTACTAAAAGGATTTAAATTTCTATGTAAAGGAATGATGTTCATTTGAAAATTAATAGGAGTACATCTTTAGGTAAAAGAATATGGAAACTGGACTTCCTCAGGTTCTTCATAATTATTTGATAGAGCTTCATTAAACACCTGACTGTAGAAAATAAGCATAAATTGAGATTTCAATATATGTGAGGGTTTTTTAGAAGATATAATTATAAACATCACACAGAAGAGGATGAGGAGGAAGTCTCCACTGAACAGGAGACATGTGATAATTAAGTAAACAATTCACCATAAACATGTAGGGTTATGAATCATTTCACAAAGCATAAGAAATTTTCCCCATAGCCCATTGCAAAGGCACTGTTTCAGCAAGGCAAAATCTCTTAAAATACTGCATGATACAGTAATTGCATTATCTTCACCCATCCAGGAAGGTACAACTCACAACAATAACTATTTCTGAAAAATGGAACTCCCATTTATTTAATTCCCAAATAAAATTATTTTGACAGATTAAACAACACAAGTTTTCAAGAAGTTGACATAGACTCTATTGGGCTGTTACTGACACAAACCATATTAATGGAAAATCTTATAATATATAGGCATACTCCTAATTTTGAGGTTTATAAATATCCTACCTCAATGTAATAAATGAGAACTTGCTTAAAAATAGAAGTAAAATTAAATTTGGTAAAGCCTTTATTCAACTAGAGCCCTAGAGAAATTATTCTTAGAGCTGAATTTTCTAATAGAATACAGCAAATTCACACAAATGTCACTACAGATATAATGAATGTTTTTTCAGGCCAGTGTCACTCACCCTTGCCTGCCTGAACCCCCTCCCCCCAAGCTTTTCAAAATGTATTTCATACACAGAGTCACTGTTCTGGTTGTTTATTTAATTAACATGACAGCCCAGCATACACAGCATTTCTTTCAGTTCTACAGTTTTAACTTTTTACACTTTCGACTCAATACAGAAAGAGTAAAATTACTGTTTTCAGTCCTTCCAACCTCTGTAAATTTATATAGATTCACTGACTATTTCTGTCAATTAAAATAGTTTTTCAGTATGCTTTAAATATCTGCATTCACAAAGTAAAATCACAATTTTTCCCCACAAAAAACCAAAACATTATTTTCCCTACCTTTCCCAAGGGACAAGAAAATCTTGTTTTTCCTTTCCAGTATTTTCAGAAGTTGACGTTAATTAATTTTAATTCTGTCACCATGTCATAAATAATCAATACTGTTCTTTGTAGCACCATGAGCTGCGTAATACTACTAAAATGTGATGGCAGCTACAATTAAAAGCCCATGACTACTTCTGAAATGCATTCAACTTGAGAAATATGTTACATTGAAACACATTTTGGAATTTAAAGATTAATATATTCTATACATTCAGAAGAAATACTTCTATATTTTTTATCTGTACTATAAAGCAAGTTACACTTTTTACAAAGACATAACAGTGCCTACCATTCAGTGCCTCTCATCAAAAACCATACCCATTTCTCCTATTATGGTTTTCTTGTTGTTTTTTTGCTTCGAAATGTTTTTCTCACATCAGTGATGAAAAACTTGATTCTTCTTTTGATAACCAACTTACATTCCTACAATAAGCAATTCATTTTTGCTAAAGATGTTTAAGAGCTTAGGGAAGTATTTATAGGAAACATTTTGGGTTTTTACTCACATAATGCAACATATGTAACATATACTTCTGACTGACGTAGTATCCATCCCAGAGAATTTTGTCATTAAGTGGTACAAATGCATTAATGGAGAGAATGATATGCTTTATGTTTATTTTTATCTGAAATCATAGGTAAAAATATTAAATTCTTCTTAACAAGTAACTAAAATAAAATTGCATTGGTTTGGAATCTTTCAAAAGTGAGTGTGTAAGGTGGCCACAATCATTAGAGAGGAATGCATCATCAATTGTACTCTTTGATGTATAAAGAAAATAGACACCTCTTCAAATACAATTTCCAAATGTTTTAAAATTGCATAATTAATATTATTTTTAAAAATAACATATTAATCATGCATAATATCTAATAATTCAAGAAATTCTAAGTACTTCTGTATATTTGTGTTTGGTGGTGGTGGAGGGTGGATACAGTTGTAACTTGAGAGAGATATATCTGGTCTCAGATATGAAAGTCTACTTAAAAGATATATACACCTTAATGGACACTTACCTTCTTAATACTGCCAGCCAAAAAAGCACAGTTTAGCACATTCATCTACAAAATCAGCCTCAGTATTGAGGATACTGAGCTGGCAGGACTAAACCATTAACAAAAGCCATCCAGGTTCTATAAACTTTGTTATATACTGAGAATAAAGATATCTTCACTTGCATTCACAGACAAACCAGTGCTACAGACTTATAGTTCTATCCAAGGAAGGAAGGAAGGAAGGAAGGAAGGAAGGAAGGAAGGAAGGGAGGGAGGGAGGGAGGGAGGGAGGGAGGGAGGGAGGGAGGATGTGTGTCCATTGGTTTGTGTTATGAGAATTTTGTCATATAGTCTCTTTGCACTTTTAGAATTAAGAGCCATTTAAGAGGGGTAGTTCATAAGCAAGTGGTCACTGTCATTCATACAGAGAAGATAATGTTAAATTCTCTCACCTTTAAATCTCACAAAGAGCAAAGTCCACATAAATTTCAAGAGGCCACTGACAGACTCTCTGAGCTCTACTATTTAAAATTCACTTATTGCCTGTGAGTATTGTCTTGAGTTGAGGGTAGCCATTCTTTCAGAAAACAAAACAAATCAACTAATCAGGCGGCATTCAGAAGAGTGTTATACTTGTTTCACAGTTATTTTGATTCTTGACGTTGTAAAGCATGCAAATGACAGCGTACACTTTGCACCCTTAATCAGAAGTTTGTTTCCTTATGATAAAACAGATAAGCATTTACTGTATAGCTCCTGAACTTTTCACACAGTTAGGCATGGCATATTGCCCTATCTTTTACTAGTCTATGTCAGTTCCCACCCACTCCCCACAATTACACTCAGCAACAACTTTAATGGGTCATATATAAAAACTGGTCTTCAGTGACACGCATACACTCACCCATGCCCTTATTAAAACTTCAAGGATTTCAGTTTCTGCTAAATATATTATTGTTCTCCCATCAAACATTAGAGATAAAGTCTCTCTTTTGAACATTTTTTCATTTACACAGCCTTTAAAAAAAAAGTAACTGAAAAAAATCACCAAAATATATTATAAATATGCATTTTTCAACAGCATTAATCAACAACATTTAAAAATGCAATACTCAGTTATTTTCTTATAAGTTTGCAAATAATTCAAAGTCTCCATTTATCAATTTAAACCAGAGAAAATCAATAAATATTTGTAGGTTAATTAACACGGCTGGCTAACTCACCTAAACACCTTCTTATCGTAAATCCACCCTTAACTTCTAACTTATAAATATTAAAATAAAATTTCAGAAATTTAATTACAGAGGCTAAATAATATGAATTTGGAGTCCAGTTATTTACCATTAAATCCCAGGTTTTCCTTAAGAATTATGGTTCAATTTTGCAATGGTCATATCACATTTTCCTGTAAGTTAAAGAATAGTTTATTCTAAACATTTTAAAGCAGTGATGTTTTCATTTAAAAGGCATTCTCTCCTGTAACTGTGGGAAAAAAATTTAAAATCTTTAAGTTTACCCTTAAATAGATAAAATTTTACTTTGTTTCAATGATTTCCAAATTTCTCCCAAAACTAAGTATCAGTCAGTGGCCTGTTTTTTCCTTCACTCTTAGAGTATGCTTAAACCCAAGAAACATTTACTTTATCTAAACAAAAAGCTAAATAAGTACATTTGCTGTAAAATAAACACACAGACTATGGCGCTGTCATCTATTCTGCTAAATAATGTCAAACAACCACAGATCTGTGTAATCAACTTCATTTCAGAAACAAACTAGCACCCACACCATATGGTGACTATTTCTTAGAAATACCTAAATGATTATCCACAGAATAACCTCAAAAGAAAAAGCTTACTATATCTTAGGATAGTCCCTAACTCCCTAGAATTGTCCTTGTGGCACCATAGTTAGACATAAATTTACATGGGAAAAGTGTAAATTTCCACTTGCTGTATACATAACCAGCTCCCTCCTACCACTAGCAAGTGTCAAATCTGCTTCAAGTAGGGAGGGGAACACTTAAGAAAGCTTTTTCACATACAATTTGTAGTTAAAATTGGGATTTGTTCTTCTACGTCCTTTCTAGCAACTATCCCATGGTCTTAAAATGTTTAATAACAATAATGAGACTTATCTCCCAAATTGACTAAACTTTTATTTACAACTTCATGGTAATTCCAGGTTCCTCCTCCTCCTCTTCCTCCTTTCTGAAAGATACAGATCACCAGCAATCTTAGAAATGTTATTCCAAATTAACATTTCCTGTAAAACCTGTATAAATCCACTTGTCTTTCTAAATATCCACTTCAGTATGCACATACTCAGAGAAATGTTTTTAGTTGACAAGAGAAAGCACCGTTTACCATTTTGAGCAATTCGGATGTTCAGACATACTATTTCCCAAATTGAAGTTCATCATTATGATACAAACACACCAGCATGTAATACTGTATGCCACTAAATAATGTTTAAAAACAAATTGGGCACCACTAGATGCAGTCTCTCCAAATAAAACTTACTGCAAACCCAGAAAGTGTGTATCAACACCTCACCTTTCAGCATGCCTTGCTTTGCCCTAGAACCTTTTTACTGGTTTTCATAAATGTTTACCCTACCACGTTATAAGAAGGACATTTTACAAAAGGAATTAGAAATCTGGTAAAATCCACGTATTGAAAAATCACCCACTGCTAGAAAACTAAACTTCTTTCTAAAATTTCTGGTAAGGGGAGAAAAGTGTGAGCGTGCTTGAAAAGTGTAGGGAAGCCATACACACCAGGTGCAGCAGATCTAAAAAGTTAGCTCAGCTGCGGGAGCCCCTGCAAATGCCACCTGGTTTTGTTCCTTATTCGTATTTCAGTTGTCCAAGTTATAAAATACTGTGAGAGGGTGAGGAAACCCCCACTAATTCTTAGTACGTCTCAATTATACCACTTTTCTAGCCTACCTTCCCTTTAGTTCCCAAGCGCTCGGATTCCCTCCACTTTGCGGCGGTTTCCAAGTGTTTCAAGTTTCCCCGGGAGCCGAGAGCGAGCAGCTGCCTGGTGCTTACCTGTTCTCGGGGTATACACGGTAGGGACGTCCTGCGGTGGGACTTGCTGCTGCAGCCGGACATCTCGGCGGACACCACGGAGCTGGACCGCCTCCTCCTCTTAAACACGGGGATATCTTCCTTGGTCCCAGCAATCAGCTGGGACCCAGAACGCTCCCTCGGAGCCGCCTCCGCGGACTGCGGCAAGATCTGCTCCACGTACCTGGCCAGGAGGATCCCCAGCACGCCGGCCAAGTACGCCAGGTAAGGTCTCCAGGCGACCTTGAACCTCTCTAAGGAAATGAGGGACACGGTCCTGACCGCGCTAGTCAAGGCGATCATGAGGACGCCCAGCCTCAGCCTCAGCACCAGCCATGTCGCGGCGGCCAAGCAGCTGAGCACCACCCCCGCGGCGGGGAGCGACAGTAAGTGATCCTCCCCGACGCCCAGCCCAATCTGGACGAGCGCTTCCCCCCCGCAGCAGGCGGCCAGCAGCGCGACGGCCAGAGGCAGGCGCACCCCGGCGCGCAGGAGGTACAAGCCCATCCAGAAGAAGGCACACAGGAGACTGAAGAGCAGCGCCGAGGGCTGCAGCCAGGGGCCGAGCGGCGCGCCGCCCCCGGGAGCACCTCCCCGAGGCCCCGGGAAGACGCCCCCTTCTGCTCCCCCGGCTGCTTCCTCCTCCTCCGCCGCCGCCGCCGCCTCCCGACTCTGCTCCGGGTCACAGCCGATCTCCCCGCGGACCAGCCTCACCAGCAGCGCCAGGAGAAAGGACAGGGAGCCCGCGCACAGCGCCGAGGAAAGTTTCCGGGAGCGCCGGAGCGGCTGCAGCACCAGGTCTCCCCAGCAGCCGCGGCAGTCGGAGCCCCGCCGCGCCGCGGGGCCCGCGCGACGGTGGCAGTCCCGGCCCGCCGCAGGGGCTTGCCCCAGCCCACCGTGGCCGGGCTTGTCCCTGGCTCGTGCAGCCTCGCCGGGCACTGCCATGGTGTCCCCTCTTCACCGAACCCCCGGTGGCTCCCCGACCCACGCGCGCGCACACAAACGCGCCCCCGGTCCCACCCTCGGGATCCCTGCTGCCTGTCCCCAGGCCCGCGGTCCACCGAAAGTTTCAGCTTTCGAGTAACTCCGGGAGAAGAAGGCTAGATGCTCCGAGGAGACTTCAAGTTAAGAGCGAGCATGCTCGAGTTAAAAGCTAGCACAGGCAGGAACGGTCGCGCTTCCCCTTTTCTCTCTTGGAATGGCTTTTGCAAAGTCTGTGCTCCAGCCCCACCCCCGACTTATAGCCTCCGGGGTCTCTTCCTACTCCAGGATTTTAAAAATTGCCCAGTGCGTCCCGCGCGGTGCCGGGGCTGCTGACGCCGGAGGAGCCGGGGGCGCAGGGCGAGCTCGGGGCCATTCCGGACGCGGCTCCGCGCCGCCCTGCTGCGCGCCGGGCCCGCGGCAGATGGAGGGCTCCCTTCTCTTCCTTCCCGCAGCTTTCTCTATCACTCCTTCTCTCTCCTCGGCCGATCCTCCCTGGAGCGGCCCCAGGACGCGAACCGCCATTCCCTGGGGCAGAGAGCGAAGCCTCGCCCGCGTCCGTCGGTCCAGTTCATGGCAAAGGGTGGAAGAGGGGCTGAGAAAGAACCGAAGTTGCCAAGTCCCGTCGGAGAGAGAGACTCAGACCGAGAGCCGAGCGGCAGCCGGAGGAGAAGGGAGGGAGGGAGAGGGAACGAGCAGGAGAGGAAGGGAGGGTTAGAGGAAAGGGAGGGTGAGAAGGGAGAAGGAGATTTGGGGTTTTTTGTGGGTTTTTTTTTTTTCCTCCTCCTCCTCGTTGGTGCAAGGTTGGTGGTGATTTACAGTTTTGCAGAAGGGAAAACGAGTGGAGACGGCTGCTTAAAACTGTATGAAACAGGCAGCTGGAGCGCTCGGCAATTCCGCTTGCTTGCTTGCTTTAAGGCAACTCCCTAGGAAAGCTTTCTCAGCCGAGCTCCCGCCTCCTGCCCCGGAGGAGGCGCTGCTCTTGGCTCCAAGGCTCCTTCGCTGGGAGAGCGACCCCGCACCCTCGTGCAGGGGCTGCTGGGCGGGTCCAGCTCGCAGCTCGCTGCAGCCCAGGGCTGTGGGGGTCTGCAGCTGGCCCCGAGTCTGAGCTTCCTAGGACTTTGGGGGAAAAAAAAAATGTACTTGGCAGGTCACGGGAGCCAGTGTACTTCCTACCGTCATTGAAAATGACAGCCACATCTACTGTCTGAGTGCTTCAAAGATATTCATAGGTTCTCAAGTCAGGTACGACAGCAAACCAATTTCAGGTGGCGTTGTAATGCTTTTAGCTGCTCCTAGCTTGAAAGACTGTTTTCAACTGAGAACCCAAACCTGTCCTGTTGGTTCAAATGAAAGTAGAATCTCAGAGAGTTATCTGGAACACAATAGAATTTATTAAAGAGAAGGGGGAGAGGGGCAGCATTCATTTAAATCCAATGTATAAGTATTAATCATCATTTGTTGACTGTGGATGGTAAAAGCACATTGAGCTTAAGTGACCATATCCTCAAAAAGGTTTACAAAGTTAAGAAGCCCAGATAGTTTATCAGAACATAATATAAAGGTGAGGATAGGTGGGTTAACAATGGGATAGGTGGGTTAACGCTAGGAAAAGTCTTAGAAGACTGATTATGGCTGTGAAATATTACATCTACAAAGAAAAAAGCATATGAGAAAAAAATAATCAGGATCCTGGTTATTAATGATTGCAGGCACATGTGCTGTAGTAATGTGATGTTTAAGAAACTAAAGGAAATTTTTCAAGTTAACTTTTTTTTGGCAGATTATGAAAAATAATTTAGTATGTGTTCAATGTGTTCGATGGCCTTTAAAAAACTCCATCTATATTCCTTGGGAGCTAGTGTCTTGTTTAAACTGAAACAAGAATATGATAGTCCACTCTTGTTCAGTTTTAATATGGCTATCTTAGATGTCATTTGCCCTCACTAATAACATTAATAATAATCCAATTTTGTCTTAATTATCTTGACATTCCAGGTTAAAGTGTGTTTATAGCCTGGAGTATTTGGATAATTGGTTCAATATGCCACTGTATTTTGTGTGTAGAAATGAAGCAATAAAAGAAAAAGCCAGAAGGAGATATTTGAGATAAAATAATTAATTCATGGGAGTTAGGGAAGAAGATGACTCAAGTTTTCGACATAGCTTCATGGGAAACAGCCTGCTCTAGTTAGAATCAGGTATTAATATTATGACATAAGTGGATATGAGGTGCTGTGATGGTACAGCTTCTCTCTGTCAGATGTCCAGAACTGTGCTCACACACAGGAGTACAAGTTGGGCAGCTAGTCAATGGCAGTGGGTACCATCTGTTTAATAATTAAGGGAACAGGAGCAGCAATGTCTTTGCCAAAGACAAATGAGCCCCCTAGCATGCACACATACTTTCATGAGTTTCCTTTTTAGACATATGATTCATATGCCAGATCCTACCTGGAACACATCAGAGTGAAAAACCTTGATTGGAAAAATCATGTTAATATCTGTTGGCATCAAAAATAGCATATTAAAAGGAAAAACTGTAAAAATTGGGGGATATACCAAGGTTAGAAAGAAAAGCAAAGGAAGTTTTACAGGATTTTAATTTTCTCTGTCTTCTATCCCAACAATTAGCTCAGTTCTTTAGAAAAGATACTATAATAAATATTACCATGAAAACTGGACCCTTAAGGGATGGAAAGTAGACTTTTTTTTTTCAAGTTGTAACAGAAAAAAAGGCATTTGCCATCATTATGAACAGGAATACTAGGTCACATGTTAAACAATGACATCCTGGAGCTGTTCGATAATATAACGAAGACAATGTCCTGGCATCCAAGTTTCTGCCCATTTCCAACAAAAATCATAATCAAAAAGTTATTTGTCCACCCAAAGGAAAGAAGGTAAATTTTTCTCCCCATTACCATCCAGAACACAGAGGCAGGTGAACAAAAACAACAAAAGAGAGACATTAGAGAGACACAGAAAGCTGCAGGGCTACAGTAAAAGCAGTGATTAAACATGTGCATAAATACCGAGATACATACAGTGGACATGGAGCAGTCACATGTAAATCTTGCTCATTTTTTGGCAGATAGTGATGAGTCCTAATTCAAGCAAGAAAGTGACAACATGGTCAAACAATAAGGAAATTGTTGGACACATAGAAAGATAATGGAGTCTGGACAAGAGAAATAAAAATTCAAATTTCCCCTGATAAAACTCTCCACTCAGCCAAATCTAGCTAGTATGTTTTTATTAGCTCTTTGGAAAGAGGGTGTAGAAATTAACCCCATTGTATTTGTCCTTTACCCAATACGATTAGGTTTAAAGGGACTCTATTGTAAAATTCAAAAAGTTGACACTCCATAGTATGAGTTCATTCATTCTCTACTACCTACCCCATCTCTATGCATTTATATCCAAGAAGTACCTAAAATTGTATCCAAACCAGAATTTTTCCAATTCCTGCCCTCCAACCCCACCCAAACTCTTCCTTCTTTGTCTTCCCTCATCCCAGTAAAAAACATGACCTTCTACCTACGTAGTTGCTCAAATCCCAAAAGCCAGCATTGCTCTTGATTCTTTCCTCTGTTTATCTCACTTATCAGTCTGTTAGCAAATCTACTTGATTTTATCTCTAAAATAGATCCTGAATCCATTTACTTTCCACCATCCCTCTCATAATAACCTACCAAAGACTCATCATCATCCCCAGCCAGGACAAATGCAATAACTAACTGGTCTTGCCCTCCTTATAATTCATCTACACAGCAGGGTTATAGTTTAAAAATATAAATTGAATGATGTCCCTCTGCTGCTTAAAACCATCCAAAGGCTTCCCATTAAGCTTGTGGAATCCAAAGTCCACATGACCCCTGCAAGGACCTTCATGATCTTTCCAAGCCACTCTCTCTGACCTCTCTTCCTGTTCTGATGTTCTTCCTTCACTACTGCTTCCAGCACTACTTACTAGAACTTTCTTCAGCAATGGAAATTGACTCTGTGCTGTCCAGTATGTAGCTACTAGGCATGTATGGTTGTTGAACACTTGAACCATGGTTAGTGCCACTGAGGGACTTAGTTTTTCTATTTTATTTTATTTTATTGTTAATGGTCTGGCTTGGCTAGTTCTACAGTAATGGAGAATGTTCTCTCTGGTACCTCAAGCCATGTTTGTGGTCTTCATACATGTCAAATCAAAACCTCTCTCCAGGACCTTGGGATCTCCAGATTTTCACATGGCTGGCTCCTTCTGCTCCATTAAGTCTAACTGCAAGTGTTACTGTATTTATAGAAAGGATTTTTCCCAACAATCTTATCAAAGGATTTGGGGACACTGTGTTAGTTTTGCATGGCTATAAACGAATACCTGAGGCTGGGTATAGTTTGTTTGTTCCCATGTTGGTGTGAAGGCTTGCATGCAGCGTCATAGCATGGCAGAGAAAGTCAAAGGGGAAGTGGACAAGTATAAAGAGGGAGAAGCCTAAGGATGGTCCTGGCTTTTTAACAACCCACTCTCAAGGGTACTAATCCATTCCCACAAGAACAAATCCAGTCTCCAAGAGTGAGAACTTACTACTGCAAGAACAGCACCCAGCCATTCACAAGGGATCTGCCCCCATAACCAAAACACCTCCTGCTAGGCCCCACCTCCCAACACCACCAAACATCACATTTCAAGGTGAGCTTTGGTGGAAATAAAAATACCATAACCAAACCATAGCCAAACTCAGTACATACTTACTGAATAAATACTGGATGAATTAATGAATGAATGAAGTAGTTGAATAAATGATGAAATAATAAATGACAATATCTTTATAAAGTCCTAAGTTAAAGATCATCTCCATATATTTTTTTCCCATTTATTTCTACACATAATCCCTCTAAATCTTGTATTGAAGATTCTGTTTCCCAGAGTGAACCAATGGGCAAAATCATGCAAACAGCACTTTTACAGAATGTTGCGTTAAAAATAGATAGATAGATAGAGTCATGGTTTGCTTAATGACAGGGATATGTTCTGAGAAATGGAGCATGAGGCAATTTCATCATTATATGAACATCCATAGTGTGTACTTAAACCTAGATGGTATAGCCTACTACACACCTAGGCTATATAGCATAGCTTATTGCTCCTACGCTAAAAACCTGTACAGCATGTCACTATACTGAAACTATATGCAATTGTAACATGATGGTATTTGTGTATTTAAACATAAAAAAAGGCACAGCAAAAATACTATACTATAATACTATAATAATATAAGACTACTGTCACATATATGGTTTGTCATTGAACAAAACATTGTTATGTTATATGGGGCACATGACTATATATTTAAATTATTTAACTATTAGTGAAATAGGTAATAGTCAAAGTTTGAAAACTTTGCATGAATAATCCATAGCAGTTTTCTGGTAGGTACAAGGAAAAAGCAACTTAAACATATGCATCTGGGTAGCAAGTAAGCTGAAAAATTCAAAATTAGATGTCTGAATATGGGTGATTAAAATGTCATTATCTCACATCATGATGTATAACCTAGTCTTCAAGTATGGCAATTAACAATACTACTTTAGGGGATTAATTTAAGTTTTAAAAAAAGTAAGCATTTTGCCAAGATAGACTTTATTAATACTTGTTATTATTTCACATACAGTGAGGGAAAAATGCAGAAAGCTTGTATTTTTACAGGCATCATCTTCCTTCTCTTTCTTTTGAGTGCTGCCCTTCTTTGTAATTTTCAAAGAATTTAAGCAACATCTTTGGATATACAATTGTGACTTTGCATTAAAAAAAAAAATAAAGAGAAAAAGCAAGGTGTAAGGACTGGTTGCTACCAACAAAAGTATTATTAAAGAATCAGACTATTTACAGCACAAACAACCAGGACAATTCACATCACTTTTCAAGTCCTCTCTATCCTGACGTCTACACAGAGTTGATATTCCCCACATCAGGGGTCCTCACACTTTTTAAACAGGGGGCCAGTTCACTGTCCCTCAGACCCTTGGAGGGCCGGTGCACATTCCACACTTGCACACTGTGGGCCCAGACCAGTCGGCTGCTAAGCAGGACAGGCAGCGGTGGAAAAAACACCCGGAGGGCCGGATAAATGTGCTAGGCGGCCCACATGTGGCCCGAGGGCCGTAGTTTGAGGACCCCTGCCCTACATCATGTCTTACATGTAGTCAATGGCTGGTTCTGCCCTTTCTGAACAAATCGTTAAGGAAATCAGAGTACTTTAGGTACTGGGCTTCCCGACTTTGTTTACTTTATGGCACACAAAGAAGATGATAATGTTTTGTTGTCACATCAAGATAAAGGGACAAATCTTTTTTGCAAATAAAGGCTTCGGGCACAAGGCCTGATAAGATCGTAATCTCAGGTACACCTGTAACTTGTGGTACACTAGCTGGCAATTTGGGGGACACCTAATATTTAACTCACTAATAAAATATAGGGCCTTCTTCAGAAGTCTGTTAAACATATGACAAATTTCAAGATCTTAATGGCTTGCTGATTAACATACAGTTCTTTGCACTTCTTTCTGATCACTTTCACATACATTTCCTCAGTTGGTCTACAAATGCATGATTTTTTTTTTTTTTTTTTTTTTTTTTTTTTTTTTTGAGACAGAGTCTCACTTTGTTGCCCAGGCTAGAGTGAGTGCCGTGGCGTCAGCCTAGCTCACAGCAACCTCAAACTCCTGGGCTCGAGTGATCCTTCTGCCTCAGCCTCCCGGGTAGCTGGGACTACAGGCATGCGCCACCATGCCCGGCTAATTTTTTATATATATATCAGTTGGCCAATTAATTTCTTTCTATTTATAGTAGAGACGGGGTCTCGCTCTTGCTCAGGCTGGTTTTGAACTCCTGACCTTGAGCAATCCGCCCGCCTCGGCCTCCCAAGAGCTAGGATTACAGGCGTGAGCCACAGCGCCCGGCCCAAATGCATGATTTTTATCTAGCTTTAAAATTTGGAAATGAGGCACACTAAGTGTGATTGGTAAAATAGACACTATTATAGCTGAGCCTAGAATCCAAATCTTTCCTACCACTCACTGACATGCTGTTCATCACATCCATAAAATTTTTCCCCCAAAACGTGCAAGCATAGTATAACTCTTGAAAACCTGAATTATTGTGTAATAATACAAATATATTTTGTTAAAATCCCCAGAATAACTTTTTTTGGAAATCAGCATGCTTTAATCCCATGTACATGTATCAAAAGGTGTTGTTCCACCAGAAAATGAAGACTTATGCTTTTATTTCTAGATTCTCCACATCTCAATACCAGTGGGCAAGGCTATTAAGGAGGAAGGAAACACTGGCACAGAGCCCAGGTCAAGCAAAAGAGTTGCACACAATGTTTTTATGTATAAATCTGTTTTTATACAAATAGCAAAATACAGGTTGCGGATCCCTTATCTGAAATGCTTGGGACCAGAAATGTTTCGATTTCAGATTTTTTTTTTGGATTTTGGAGTATTTGCATTATATACTTACTGGGAGAACACCACTAATACAAAACTCTGAAACGCTTCAATGAGTATTTCCTTTGAGCATCATATCAATGCTCAAAAAGTTTCAGATTTTGGAGCACTTCGGATTTTGGATTTTTAGATTAGGGATGTTCAACTTGTATTATAACTAGTATGAGTAATCACAAGAGCTTTGAAATTTTGTCCTGGCATCCTACTAATTCTCATAAATAATTTTATTAAAATAAATTGTTCCATTTCTCAGCTTTAGTAAGACCAGGATGACAAACTTAATTAAATCTTTCTGTGCTGACTCAAAATCTTACAATGTTTCAGACTCACCATTATGAACAGTACTTTTCAATATGTGTGTACATGGTGGGGTAAGGATGGGGATTAGATTGAATGTGATCTGATTTCTGTTCAGCAATAATTACATTTAAAATAATCCCAATCTCAAAATCTAAGCAATGCATTGGCAAAAGCCTGAGCGTAATAATCATTTACTCTTGTGTCATATTCTTTAAGGGCATTAACTTTAGAAACAAAACAAAATTCTCTTCTACTAGACTCTGGATAGAACCAGACAATAATAATATAAGAAAATCAAAATGATTGAATACTTTGTTATCGGAGAAAAGAATGGGCAGAGATTTTCAGTAACATTAACTTCATGAATGAATTACAACTCGTATTTATTATAGTCCACAAAAATATGTGTGTTGGCTGGGCACGGTGACTCTCGCCTGTAATCCTAGCACTCTGGGAGGCTGAGGCGGGCAGATTGCTAAAGGTCAAGAGTTCAAAACCAGCCTGAGCAAGAGCGAGACCCCCGTCTCTACTAAAAATAGAAAGAAATTAATTGGCCAACTAAAAATATATAGAAAAAATTAGCAGGGCATGGTGGCACATGCCTGTAGTCCCAGCTACTCGGGAGGCTGAGGCAGAAGGATTGCTTAAGCCCAGGAGTTTGAGGTTGCTGTGAGCTAGGCTGACGCCATGGCACTCTAGCCTGGGCAACAGAGTGAGACTCTGTCTCAAAAAAAAATGTGTCTCTATTAAAGGACACATCATGTACTATTAATATTTAATGGAGAGAAGTGCATTTTACTAAAATTTAATAAAAATATGTAATAATATGAAAAATACCTACTTTGGTGAAAGAAGCAGAAGAAAGAAAATGCAGTGCCTGCCAAATAAATTGCCAATAAACAACCCGAGACTGAGCTATTATTGACTTCGTGAGTAAATACTTCAGGTCTACAGTGGCTACTGATGAGCAGTCCATTCTAAAATTTTCAAACTTAAGGATGATTTGCATGTTTCCACTAGAGCATATTTATTGAGAAAAATTCAAAGCTTATTGATAGAAAGGAAAATATATTTAAATAAGTATAGCCTACTTCTGTTTTATATTTCAACACCACTGAATTCCAAAGTTAGTTGTTTTTTTTTTATTTCAGCATATTATGGGGGTACAGATTTTAAGGTTTCAATAAATGCCCATTTCCAAGAGTTACAATAGCACCCAAACTGTTACTTTTTGTGTATATGATAGTAGGATGCCAGGACAAAACATATAAACAGTACCGAAACATCTTTCGTCTGTAAATTTAATGCTCTTTTATATGAAACCTACCAATGTTTCTAACGGTTAATGGAGCATTTTGAGCCACCTTATCATTTTGGAGGAAATTCCAATAAGCAGCCAAATGTCTAGAATTAGGCAATTGATAGAAGGGGCAATAGAAAGAACACAGAGGCCGGCGTGGTGGCTCACGTCTGTAATCCTAGCACTCTGGGAGGCCGAGGCGGGCGGATTGCTCAAGGTCAGGAGTTCGAAACCAGCCTGAGTGAGACCCCGTCTCTACCATAAAAATAGAAAGAAATAAATTGGCCAACTAATATATATAATATAAAAATCAGCCGGGCATGGTGGCTCGTGCCTGTAGTCCCAGCTACTCGGGAGGCTGAGGCAGGAGGATTGCTTGAGCCCAGGAGTTTGAGGTTGCTGTGAGCTAGGCTGACACCACGGCACTCATTCTAGCCTAGGCAAGAAAGCGAGACACTGTCTCAAAAAAAAAAAAAAAAAAAAGAAAGAACACAGATAATTTACTAATTGAAAATCTACCCTGAATAATCGATCACCCACTACTTTTTTTCTTTACAACTATCTAAGGAGAAAACATTTTTAAAATTAGAATGAAATTTTAAAATGGATTCAAAAATCACTCATAAAAAGAGTATATTATATAATTCTGAAAACTTCCTAATATCTATGTTGTGCTTTGCAGCTTTAAAAGTAATATGGTATTTATTACTCTAATTTTCACAATGTATATGATGTCAGTAAAGCTTATATTACCATCGCTATTTTATATGAAAGGAAACCAAAACCCAGAGAGATTGAGATTTGGTTCATCCATGTTGTAGTGTGTATTAGTACTAATACCTTTGGGCGGCTGAATAATATTCCACTGAATAAATATACTGTTACAAAAGGTCTTTATATATTCTGGGTCCAAGTTCTTTATCAGATAGAATTTGCAAGTAGTGTCTCCCCTTCCCCTTATTTGGATTGTAGTTTTGCTTTCCTGATATTATTCTTTAAAGGACAAAAGTTTTAAATTTTGATGTAGCTCAATTTATTGATTGTTTTCTTTTGTTGATATAATATCTGAGAAATCATTGCCAAATCCAAGGTCATGAAGATTTGCTCCTATGTTTTCTCAAAACTATGAGTTTTATATTTTTAGTTTTTATATTTAGGTCTTTGATCTATTTTGAGTTACTTTTTTGCATATGATATGAAGTAGAAGTCCAATTTCATTATTTTGCATGTGGATATCTAGCTGTTCTGGCACAATTTGCTCAGAAGTTCTATTTTTTTCTCATTGAATTGTCATGACCCCCACTACCCTTAAGAGACAGATAAGAATTAAAGATGTTAGAAAGCACTTCTTTTACGTTGAGGCAAACTCTGCTTCTCCTCAAATATACTTCCCCCTTCTACTTTTAGAGAAATACAAAATGTATTATTGTTAATTTCTATACAAAACAGCATTTCAAACATTTGTGATCTTTTTGAAGTCTTATTTTCTCCAATAGAGGAATTCCTAGTTTGTGTAATTTATTGGAGAACGTGGTTTATTGGTCCTTCAATTTCTTTGCAACCTTCATGGCTATGTGTCAACATCATTCTGGAATAGCCTACATCTTATGAATGCAGAAGAGAACAAAACTGCTGTTTTACTTCTCATGATCACATATGCATGTTAATATTAATGGAAACTGAAACCATGTGAACTCTTTTTTCTAGCTATATGTATGTGGTATTTTCTCATGGTTCATTAAAACTACCAGAAATTTAAAAAATAGATTTCAGCAAGAAAGAGCTCTTTCATTATGTGTTCTGATTATTTCATGAGGCACTTTAGTAAAAAAAAAAAACCAAGAGTCCCCAGTGAAAAAGAACAAACTATTGATACACACAATAACTTGGGTAAATCTCTAAAGAATTATGCTGAGTGAAAAAAAAAATCCCACAAAGTCCCATATTGTATGATCCTGCTTATATATCATTTTGAAATGAAAAAAATAATAGAAATGGAGAACAGGTTAGTGGTTACCAGAGGCCAAGGAGAGGATTGAGTAAAAGGGAAGAGTGTGTGTGTGTGTGTGTGTGTGTGTGTGTGTATGTGTGTGTAGCTATAAAAGGGTGGCTGGAAGGATACTTGTGGGACTGAAACTATTCTCTGTCTTGACTGTATCAATTCCAATATCCTGGTTGTGATATCGTACTATAGTTTTTCAAGATGTTATCACTGGGAGAAACCAGGTAAAGGTTACATGGATCTCTCTGAATTATTTCTTACAATTCCATGTGTGAATACACAATATAAAAAGAAAAAAAGTATATTTTGCATTATCTCTGATACTAAGGGGAATCACTATTATTTCTTTCTGTGCTTAGTTAGGTATGTCATTAAAAAAAAAACTGCTGATTTCCTCATTACTGTTCCCACATTGAAATTCTTTTGATGTTTGGTTAATTTAGTTTGAAATAATTGCTATATAGCCTATAAATTAAAATGGAAAATACATTTATAACTAAAAAACACAATATATGCTATTTTAGTCTTTTGGCTATTACAAAGCAGTTTTCCTAAAAATAAATGTTTATAAGGTAATATCTAGGTATTATTTTATTCTTTGCTTTTAAAGATGGCTTATTGACATTGTTCACTATGAAATATATGCAATTGGTAAAGTAGATAACAGCATCTTAGTTGCATAAATATAGAAATAGAAGCACAGGTATTTCAGTTGTCTCACTTAGGATACTTCACAATTCAGTCTGGATGCCAGGTCTATTGGTGCTATGGTCCAGCAATTAAATACATATATTTATATTTAAGTAATTAGAACTAAAGAATACTGTCACATGATTAATTATCCCACATTACTTACATTTACAATTCTGTTTTTATTTGTGGTTGTATTGGACCTTGCAGAATCTAGGGCTATTTTTTAAAGTCTCTCAAATTCTTAACTCCTCCGAAGCATTAGCCCCAAAGAGGGCTATACAATGTCTAGTTGGCTTTAACATAATAGCTATGTTGTAAAAGTGAGGGAAAGTACCAAAATATAGCATTTAAAAATCAATTACCTGTAGAAACTGTAGAAAAGAACTAATCGGTGACTATAAACACCTATTATTTACACTTACAGACTTAGACTCAAATACAAAATGCAAAATGCTTAATGACTATTATTTCCCCAACTAATATGGAGTTCTGAAATGAAGGGATTGTTTAGGATTCTCAGTGTGATCAATATCTGGTATTCAGGGACTGAGCGGGCAGTGCTCATGTTAGTTAATCTGAGTTTTTCTCTGCTTGAAACTGTGAGGCATTTTTTTCATTCTACTGGAACCACAGAACTATGGTAACTTTCCACAGAAATGGCAAATTACATACAGAGCTTAGGCTCAATGATTTCCTTTAGCCAAAATCTAGAAACGGGGCATTTTGAGCTCGGTAAGAACAGTAAGTGATGCATGGGAGAAAGCAATGTAGTTCTCCCTTTCCAGAAAAGGGGGGACCTCCAAATATGTAAGAATGTTTGTTTTCTCAGTCTCTTTTTCCTCACCTAATCTTTATATTGGTTTTTTTCTTTTTTTTCTTTTCTTTTTTGTTTGTTTTTGTATTTCTAAAGACTCATCAATGAACTTCCAGTCCATTTACTACTGAGAATTAATTTGACATTATTGTTTTGATTCTTGTTATTATGATTAATATATTGCGTGTAAAGTTATAGGTGGCACATAGCTAAGAGTTCTGGAAGTTATGGATGATGCATAGCTGAAAGCTATCACGGAAAGATCTAATATTATTCTAAATTAAAACAATGATTATCATTTACCATATTCTCTTATTCCATTTATTTTGTATCAAAGTATTCAAGAAACTGAAGAAAAGCCCAGAAGAAACCCTCAAGGTACAAGTCATTTCATCTCCTTATAGTATAATGATACTGGAGAGTTTTTCAGATTTACACTTATTATAAAGGTTTATTTGAGAAAGGAGATGTCTCACCTACAAATTCATTTATACCGCAATAAGAGAGTTACTCAAACAGGTGTTTTGTTTTGCTATTTGGTAAAATAAAAATTCAGTATAAAGTTTTGAGTCGATCTGTCTGAAATTTCTCCCATAGAAATGTTAACCATCCTCCTGAAATTGCCATGCATCTTCTTTCTTCTAGACCTTACCAAAAAGCCAATATTGCTACCCAACTGGAACAGGATTGTAGAATAGGAGGATACATCCTTAACCCTATAAAAATGCCCGGGAATTTTTAATGGGCAGAAGTGGTCAGAACCTCAGTCTTACTTCTGATCCAATAGATGGTTCTCCTGTAGCACAGTGCTCCATAACCCAGGGCTGGGAGTTGGCTCAGGACCACGTTGGGATGGAAGAAGGCCACCTACTGAATCACCGCCACCACATCCTGCAGCATCTTCCATCCAAGTCTTCCCTGGGCCCACCCCTGCTGAGCTCCCAAGGTCTGAAGAGATCACAGCTTTAGAGCATTTCATTACAAATTTTAAATTTCCAGTCTCTGGCATTCATATTGCATTTCAAGATCAACATCCTTATTAGTAGTAGTATAATTTTTATTTTGAAATTTTATAACACCTTTTCCACTGGGAAATTCCAAGCAGGCTACTGAACTTCATTACCACACAGGCAGAAATCCTCACGACACCCCTCTGAAAAAGGTGTTAAATGAGAGAGAGGGAGAGAGAGGTCACCATCACCTCCTCTTACAAAAGCCCAGTCCTCAATAATTAATGAATGAAAAGACATCTTGAGTCCAGTGGTCACTGGCAGTAATTGGCATATATTTTCTCAGCTGCCTCTAAATGAAAATGGTAATAATTTAACCAATATATTTGGGCTGACGGCTAAAATAAGTTCCCTCTTGCACCCAAGCAGTAGAACTAAGTGGGACCTGAACAGACTACTCTCTGTTACCACTTGATTGCGGAAAACTCACATGTTGTGCTCAGTAACTGAGTATTTCAAGTCCTGCTCACATTAACAACTGCCTTCCTCTGTCCTCATTTTAGAGGTCCTGAAAATTGGGAGGACACTAGGTTCTATTTGTTTTATTTCTTTTTCTCTGTCCTCAGTCCTTTCTTATGTAAAAACCTTTGGTGTCCACACCAAAGGACACTTTGAAGGATACTTTGAGTAATAAAATCAATAAAGTCCAGCTATCAGATGAAATTATGTGACAGATGTGTAGTTCGTGGTATCGCACAGTAGCTCTCAGCCTCATACCTAATGCCTCCTTTTATAACAAATATTTGATATTATCACTATAGCACTATAGCTATGGGGTTCCCCTCCCACATCCCCTTGACTGTACATCAGTGACAACCTACTGCTTCTCTCTGGGGACTTTTTCTGGCTGCAGAGAGTGCTAGGCTCACACACGTCATGGCCAGCCAGAAGATGCTAGCCTGACAGGAGACCAGATGACCTCATAGGGGTGCAGACAATTGGGGAGGGGAGGGTGGTTGGGGTAGATCTTCTGCCAGGGGACATGGTGTTTCACTACATGAAAAACTTTGACTGCTGCGTAGACATAGTGGGCATCTCATGCCAGTAGAATAGCAACCAAAGAAAGGAGTTATTATTCTGGTTATCATGAGCAGGTGAGGTTGCTGCTGCACGAGGGGGGCAGGAAATGACATGACTGAGCTCGGGGAATTTGCTGAGGTGCCTCTTGGTGATTTCATCCCAGGGAATAACTGGGAAGGATTAGGGCAATTTAGGGTCCAGAGCCCTCATGGATCTAGGTCTGTGTTACTGAAGCAGGCCAGCGACTCAGGCCAGCAGAAGTGCTAGCTGAGGGTGAGGATGAGGAGACCCTAGAATGGGTCTTAGAAGAGGGAGCTGTGAATATCAATGATAACCTTGGGCCATCTGCAGTAGCTGGATTTGCAGTTTATCCCACTAATCCTCCTGTTGTCTTTGTTTTAGAAAGTATATGTGTGTGTGAGGAGGGAGAAAAGAGAGAGAGAAGAGAGAGAGAGAGAGAGAGAGAGAGAAGAGGTATAGGAACTGAATACTCCTGTGTAAAATCAGTAACAGAGCAGCTCAATTTAAAGCAGGGCATGAGTATATCTGGATGGCCCAAGGGGTGGACTGTAGCAGGTGGTGGCAGTGCCCCGTTCATCAGCATTCACTTTCCCTGTAAACGCCTACAGCTGCAAACACTTGTGCCTTCCTTCCCAGAGTCTTTCTCTAACTGCAGGTGCAGGAATGAGCAACCATATTGTAGAGTAAACACTTTTGTGACCCGGCTACAGATGAAAGAACTTACTAACAATTAAAACCACTTGAAAATGAAAAGATGAATAACTTTGGGAGTTAGTGATGCTCCTTCGCCAAGGATATTTTAGCAAAGGGAAGACAACGCCATTCAGTAAGATCTACCAGAGAGTCAATCAGCAAGTGTCAGGAAGGTGGAGAGTGGAGGTGAAGGTTGCAGTCAAATGAAACACAGACAGAAGCATCCAGTAGATAAAAGAAAGAAAGAAAGTTAAAAGAAAGAAAGAAAGTTAAAAGAAAGTGATAAAGGGGTTATTTCAGTACTGATCAAAGTTACAGTCAATGGACAGAGCACCCTAAGACCCAAAGTAAACTCTAAGGAAGCTCTCAATTTCCAAATAATGCAAAGAAAAATACCGCTTCTGCATGTCTGCAATAGCTTTTGCTTTAAAGCCGGAGCTCATCTTGTAAGTAAGAAGAACATTGTGGCCTACTGTAAGATCATGTACCTACCTCTGTGTGCTCCTGGGCCTCTCCTTGACCCACAGGTCTATTTAATATCTGTGGATCCCATTATCCAACCAATAGTTCTGGGCTTCTCCCCCACTGCAGTGCCCCATGCAATAAAATATTTTACCTACTGTCTTAGGTTTTGATCTTATTACTTAGGTTTCTGCACTTTAGTGATGTTGCTTTTCTCTGGCACAGGATTTTTGGGTACCAATAATCAAATAAGAGGCTACCATAGCATGCCTTGAGACCCCTTCACTCCCAAAGCTAACTTAGACTTGCCTTCTTCTGGGCCCCAGAAGGGCTGACCTACATAATTCCTATTGAAATTATATAAATGGTATTTTCTAAACAAAAAACTTTATTTCTCTGTGTTCTCAGAGTCACAGTGGAAGGGCCTACGTTTGCTACAAATTTAGTTATCTCTGGCTACATTTAGGAGGGTTGGCTAGGATTACATTTTTCAAAGGCATAATTATCCTCGTGAGAGTGGCAATGGCAGAACACACTGAGTTGCCAAGTTTTTAAGCATTTAGGCAAAAAGGGTGACCTCTTTACCTCTTGGGCATTATGTAAGATGGAAAAGGGACTCATACTTGATAAGATTGTGTTTGATTTGGGGCTTGGACACATTGGAAGTTAGATGGGAAGAAAGAAATAAAATATGTCCCGCAAATTGTCTTCTGGAAGAGTCCTCAGAAAATGTGTGCCATGTCTTTTTGGGAAAATGAGGCTGTCAGGGACTAAATCAGTAAGTCCATGGGGGGGAAAAAGTGCTATTATAGAAAATGAGGGAACAAATCTGTATGGTTTAATCTAATAGAAAGAAGGCATTTCCCTTTGTCTCACCATAGTGCCACTGAAACTGAAATGAAGGTGCCATATGGTAGTGTGAGTGATGCCAGCACATGGAGAGGTGAACAGAGTCACGTGATGAGCACAGAAGGGTGGGTAACTAAGGAAGACAGAGAGAGATGCCACAAGACACTGCAGCAGGTAGGACATTTGCTAGAAAATACATTCTTTGTTGGTATCATTATTTTGACCTGCATTCTTCAACTGTAGCAGCCTATCTAATCTATACCCCCAACTGATGTGTCTTGGGAAAATCAGATTATAAATATGAGCTTTAAAAGGTATCCTTTGTCCCTCGTATACTTCCATGTTAACTATCAATATATCACCACGTGTTTATGTCCTACCCCAGGTTAGTCCCTTCTTCTGAGAGAAGATAATGTGCAAAATGCTACCGTAACTAGGCAAAAACCTCAGGCCTACATCTAACGGCATAAATTGTAAACACTTCAAAGAAGAACAAAACTTAACATAAAATGTTCTGATGTAGAAGTCATCATTTAGGTTTAAATATAGCATGACCTAAAATAGGCAAAAGTCTTCTTTAGAAGAAATCTATAAAAATGCCCAAATTATATTAAGATACACTTATCTAAGTAACAATGGTAATTTGGTAGGTTTTGTATATCCATGTACCAAAACTATAGATTTCTAAAGAGGTATTACCCCCAAAATGATTTGAAGATTCCAATCAGGCTATCAGTAAAGTATTATCCAACCCAAATTTGAACTCACCAATTCCCACTAAAACTTTATTTTTAATCATATTTATCTGATCTCAAATCAAGACTTCTTGGGAAAGATCGTTTAAATATTCCAGAAGAAATGAACAATTCTTCACCTGAGTGTTTATTTCTCTCTTCTTGGACTGTGGCCTGAAGCTGGTTTGGGACAGAGGCACAGTTCAGATTTTTCCACAGGCCTTCTTGACCTACACGAGCTGGCTTGCTATAAACCAAACCCCTGCAGCTTTCCCTATCCTGGCAAAGCTGGGAAAGCCATAAATATTTTTGGCAAAGCAGAACCCTAAAATAAGACAAGGTTTTTTATTCCAAGATCATATAACATTGGTCAAAGTGGCATACTGAGGCAAATAGCTAAAACATATTTTTAAAGCAAATATGTGGTGATATAGAAATATTTCTCACACTAATCCATGTCAACGACCTAGCTGAGGTTTTAGAACACTGGGCTACGTAGGATGCCCTGTTTCAGGTGGAGATTATAAACGGCCCTAGATTCTGTGAGATGAAAGGTATAGGTGCAAACGTACATGAGCCACTCAGAAACAGAGATGCCCCCCAGACAGGCTTCAAGTCTCAGAGACTTAAGAATACTCCTCAGCCCAGTGGTTTCCAAACCCTGGTGCATTTCATACACCATAGCTGGGCCTGGGCTTCAGAGTTTCTGATTCACTAGGTCAAAGGTGGGCCTGGACACGTGCATTTATCACAAATTCCCTGGTACTGCTAATTCTCCTGGCTCCAGAGCCCCATTTCAAGAACTATTGCATTAGCATTAGGCTAACTTGGACATCACAGCAACACTTCGGAGGAAAGACAGCCTTGAGGCCACAGTAACTTTCATATAATGTTTACTTGTGCTAAATCCACTAAACTCTGGCAGCAATTATTTACATGGTGAATATTTGATATTCAGTTTATTGGGGGTTAATCATTTGTGCCACCCAAGTGCTGAATTGGGGGAGATAATTGTGAGAAGTCAGAATGATGGGAAAGTCTTAAATCCAGGGCTCCTGTTTTTTTTTTCCCTGGCCACGGGTTTCATACAATCCCCACATCTACTGAATTGCAAAGAACCACAACTGATGATTAGTTTGCTTTGAACAAAATGGAATTGGTATTGACATTATTTTTTTCTCAAAGTGGATCCATGTTCTTAGGTATCCCCTGATTAGGTTCCATGTTCCAAAGTGATCCATGTTCTTAGATACCCCCTGATTATAAATGTAGTACTCAAAACTAGTATTATGTATTTTTTTTAATGTCATGTTATTTCACCTAAATAAGGTGACATAAAATAATATGTGGAAACATGATTGTAATGCACCTGGACAGTGAGGACCATGATAGAGTGTATTGTTTTCCCTAAGACCTCCCTACCTGTCCATGTGAGAGGATTATATATCCTAGTCCTTTGCCACATTCTTGCCCCTCTCAGTGACACTTGCCTTGACCCTGTGACTTGTTGTGGTCAATGATATGTGAGCAGAAGTGACCTATGGGACCACAAGTTCCAGCATTATTCTTCCCTCTGCCATCAAACTGACTTTCCCCAGGTAGAGGCAGTTCCTCCAGCCTTGTGCTTGAAAGAAGATGATATGCAGCAGAGTCCCAGCTGACCTGCATCGTGAGTGACCAATGCTTCCGGTTTTCTAAGCCGCTGAGATCTGAGATGTATTTGATCCTGTCCGATAACTCAGCAAAAGTACAATATGAATATACACAACACATAAAATGAGAGAAACTTTAGTGACCCCTTTATTGAGAAAGTGTTACAGAGAATATGAAAAGAACGAGTGGAATTTATATAATCTCATTTGCAGTTGATAAATATGAGATCCAAAGAGGTTAAATGATTTGCCTAAGGTTACACACTTCATGAATGGATTATTATTATTTCCAAGAAAATGGAAGAGAAAAACCAATAACTGAGTGCTATGTTAGGAAAGGTACCATCTGTAGTATCCACTGTTGTCTAACATACAAACATGAGAATGCTGTATTGGAATTCTAGAATTCATCTGTTGGAAACTGGCTGTCTCAAATTTAAAACTGAGTTTGCTTAATCAGCTAGAATTTTCATCATAAAGCTGGTGTGAAAGATACACATAAGGCTATAGTGAGGCCCTTGGCAAGCCAATGCCCAGATCACTTAATAATAGATCTATAATTAGTGTAAAGGTAAAGACAATATAGGTTGCTGCTACAAAATATCTGAATCATATAATTAATTTCCCTTAATCTAATTCCTGTTCACCAAAAAAAATTTCTGATAATTTGTTTCCCTATGTTTAGCTTACCTTGGGGGTGGTAGAAATAATTTGCTGATGAATAAGTGAATATCTTATTCAGTTGTATTTCCTGTTATCTAATGGATTGCTCTTCCCTTCACCATCCCCAGCATCTGTTTTACTTTCTAATAGCATGTGGCTATTCCTTTGAGGAATAATCAATCTCTCCACTCAGCCCACACAATCAAGGTGGGGTTGACCTCACCTTCAGCTTCAGAACTGGCCAACACGAATCAGCACACCCCATCTCCCTGGCCTGGTGACTGGTTTATAGATGGGTGTGTGACCCTGTGAGGGCCACGACAGCAAGATTCAGGATGGCTGCAAAAGAGAGGCTATGCCTTCTACACTGGATATGAAGTCTGGAGCTGTAGTGGTAAGTTTTTAATTAAGAGAGGAGATCATGTCACAAATCAATCCAACATGTGTGTGAGTTGGGGTGGGGGCGAGAATCAATCCAAGATGGAGAACCAGGTAATTGTGATGTTGTTTGAAACTTCACATCAAGCCGGCCAAAATTCCAAACTTTTTTGGTTATTTGAGTCCCTAAATTCCCTTTCTGCTTAAGCCAGCTTGATATTGGGATTTTTCTCACTCGCCACTAAGAGTTCTAACATAAATAACATAGGAAATTAACAACATTGGCATTTTGAAGTCTTATTTGCATTTAGAATGTGCAGGTTAGCCTCCCTGACATTCACAAACTCTGGGTGACTGACAAGATTATTTTGGCTGGGATGTCAAGCTCTGAGCCTAGGTAAACTGACCAAGGTAAATGTCACCCTGCAAGGCTTATTAATAGCCAGCTGTTTTTCTCCTTCACTTCTAAGGTTATCAAGCATCCAACCTCACCCTGCCTTTTTCTTTTAAATATATACGGATCATTGGGTAGCTTTTTTTTTTTTTTTTTTAATTTTTTTTTTTTATTTTGGCATATTATGGGGGTACATAGCCAGCTGTTTTTCTCCTTCACTTCTAAGGTTATCAAGCATCCAACCTCACCCTGCCTTTTTCTTTTAAATATATACGGATCATTGGGTAGCTTTATCCTGTTTTATTTTAGAGATGAGCTCAAAAGAAGAAATCGCTACTATATTCAGGGTATTTGGGGGTTGTTAAACAAATCAACAGGTATATGTTGAACAACCACGTTTGCCAGCCACATGTTGGTGTATTGTATCCTGTAAGAATAAGCTTTCTTAGAGCAATCCTCTATAAAGAAGGCTGTCTTGGCATGTTCAAAATAGAGGCCAGGATCATGCCAGCAAATTACTAGGTTCAGATTTTTATCATTATTGATATAGGGCTTCTTTAACTCAAGGCTCTATTTTGAGGAAAAGTATTGAATAATCTTTAGAGATAAGTATACGTAATGAATTAGAAATGACATTGAGTAGAGTCTGGAAATTCTTTTTCAATTCTGTGTTATTGGCTCAGTGAGAGTAGCAAAGTGTCTCTGATCAGGTATGACACAGATTAATTTTCTTCATCTGTCATCAATTTGGCACACACACCCTCTTCTTTACACCCCTAGCTCTTCTATACTGGGATAATTACTTCTTTGTACCAAATTCCATATTAGAAAATAGTAGAAAAATCTTAGTTTCTATCTACAGTTGCTTTTCAGATTTTAATACAGAGTCTTCATTAACTGTATACAGTTAAACATGAAGGCTGTTTCGCTCCTTGCTGTTGGCTAAATGGCTAAGGCTCGTATTTATTACACAGGGACTGGCTTCTGTCTCCATTTGAGCAGCCCGGCAACTTTCTGTCTTCTCTGAGTGCTCTTTGTCTGCTGTTTCTGTGTTCTGCCAGAGCCGTAGCCGTTGCGAGGAGGGGGTGTATATTCTACTGATTTTTGGCTGGGAAAATAAATTCCAGCTTAGGTCCAAGTTGAAAACGTATCCCCCAGTAGGCAAAAACATGGACTCTAGGATACTTCCTGTGCTCCCCATTAAAAACACCTTTGGCCTCAGCAGCCTGGAGTTTTACAGTGGAACCATTTCATGCTTAATAACATGTCCTACACTAGGCACCACGGGAAATACAAAAGCACAAGGCCACACTCTCTGCATTGAAAAATGCAGGCTCTTGCAGGGGAGATAATTACTTGTATGGACACGGAAGCAAGCAGGCACACACCTTGAAATTGATACAACACAGTGTATAGAGAAGTGAAGAAATGTATGATACGGATAGTTAACTGGGGAGAAGAAACCAAGGTAAGTTTAATTAGTCAGGAAAGACTTCATCGAGAAAACCTAACTTGAATGGTATTTTGGAGGCCAGGGAAGACTGCAAAAGTTATGCAAAGTCTGGGCTGGCCGAAGGAAAGCTTCTCCGAGTGAGTTGAGTCCTGATATCACTGTAGCTTAAAAACCTGGTCCAACAATTGCTAGTCATAACGTAGGCCACATGTGTATACAGCGAATTCTTCCCATTTTAATTGCTTATTTTGGCCCTGTAAACCCGAAGCCTGTATCTTCTTGGCTTTCATTTGGTAACGTATATTTAAACAAGTTTCTAATGTCGCATCTATTGAACTCTAACAGAACAGTGGCATGTATTTTAAACCCGATTGTCTTTGTGTGACAAACCACTAAAGCTCTCTAAAAGCTTCAAAAAAAAAAATTTTCATGTTAAAGAGTCATCGAGTAAGCAATTCTATCAGTTTTCGAACAAAACCCATAAGGGTGCCGTTCTCTTGGTTTATTAACTGATCTGTTTGTTAGAAGCCTTTATTATAATAAATCCAGTCATTCTGCAAATATTTCTCTAATGCTTTTAAAATAAATAAAACCCAAACTTTGCCTTTAAGCAGCAATAAAATCAGGAATGCATCAAAGCAAGAAATTCAAAGTACAGCTCAATGTGGCCATGAGAGAGCTCCGCTGTTCAAAGGCATTGGAAAAAGGTCCTGGAAAGGTGTAATATTTATACATCAAGTCTATCTCACTGCAGCTTTATTTCATACTTGGGAAAAAAAGAATTTCCAGCCAGTGGCCATTGATTTTTTGGAATGTGTTCATTGACTTTATTTGTTCCTCAGACTTATTTCTAAATATTTTCTGCATCCTACCAGTTCACTTTTGAAAGTGAGACTATCTCAAGAGTTTGTTTTATAGTAATACAAATAAAACAAACACAACGTCCACAATTTACTTGAATGGAAGTATTCTACTTGTAAAGTCTAAAAGCGGTACTTTGTACTTCATGATTTTGACACAGCCTGATCTTACTTGGCCAAATGCCTTTCACAAAACAGCCTGGTGAGAGGGGTCAAGGGTGAACTTGCTACTCACTGAATCTAGAAATGACAAATTATTCATCATGCTGAAGGAAATATCACACAAGCCTGTAATATAAACTTATTTTACCCATTTAGCCCTGATGTCTGCGTCAGCTCGTTCTTCCTTTCTCACGATACAAAACTGTAAATGAGTCATGGTAGCATGCTTCCTATGAGAATTATTTTTCTCAGTACAAATGAAGGCCAAGTATAGCCTGATGCTTTCATTCTAAGGATCACAAAGATTTTAACTAAGATACTCTTACTGATTGAGCTACTTTTCATTGACTCTAATTTAAAGCATTTGGTTTTTTTTGAAAACATATTTTCCAGAAAACATCTACTAGTGTATTGCTGCCTGCATCTCATGACAGAATATAAAGTTAAAAACAAGGTTAAGCAAATTTAATCATCTTTTCTTTCTCTTCCTTCCACAGTTACACCTTTTATGTATAAAGAGAATGTCTAATAATCTCATCTTCCATAAAGTTATGTACTTATGTATAAAGAGAATTTCTAATAATCTCATCTACTTAATTAGAGATTATTTTTAGAAAACAAATACTGGCTGTGGGCATTGATGAATATTCAACCGCTGAAAAACTTTTCTATATTTTGTCATTACAATTCATCGTAATCTGTGATATCCTGTAATGAACGAAGCAAAACAACTAATCTAAAACTTGAGCCTGAAATGTTGAACCTATCAGAACTGGCGAGTATAGTCAGTTGCGTAATAGATGTGGATATCTTCAAAAATACATAAAAATATACCAGTCACATTTTTCCCCCAAAAGTATGTTAATTTATAGACCTATTTTTTAAAAACAAATTTTTTGAAGATGAGTATCTGTATGTGCTTTATAATCTATGCATACTAGTTTCCTGATTTATGCCAAGTACTCTAAAGATACTACTTAATGATAGAGTTGATAGCAAATAGCACTGTTTGTGACATAATTACCAAGTAAAACACTATTGTCAGTTTTATGATAATGATTGAATATTGGCTGCTGAGCTATATAAATTATAAGATTGAGTATAACAAGACAGTTTCATAAACAGTCTCATTCCTGTGCTCACCAATGTGAGCATTTGTTTCTACCTTTCTGGATTCTAAGTAAGCCCACCTATACCTGGCTTGGCTTTCCTTCATTTAGGAAAGCTCAAGAAGGTCATTTTCTTGTGTTAATATTTGTAGATATATGTACTCAATATTCCTTCCTTACAAAAAATGCTTATTCAGTTGTTGGAATTGAGACTCCCAGTCTTTTCATAACTTCTATAAGGCATTAACATAAAACTTCACTTGAAACAGTAGTAACATCTTTTCACTCATTTATACCCTTCATTTCTAGGAGACTTTTCAATTTCAAAAGAACCAGCTTCATATGACCTTATATGAGATTGCTAAGACCTTATCTTTGTGTGCTAATGAACCACTAGAGTGACATATATAATAAATATTGTTACGGGATCAATATTTTTAAAAAGAAAATCATAACTCATACTGATATAAAATGTGTCCATTTTATTTCATTCATTATTTAGTGAGGGAACCAGTAAGATGTTACAATTAATTCCAAGGAGGATTGAAGAAAACATATAGGTAATAGAGAATGCTGAAATGAGTTTGCAAATAAGTGCAAAAGTAGTCTATCCACAGGGAAACAATCAATTGCATTCTATCAGACACATTTCATTTGCATTTCTATGGATAAGATTCACCTGCATTGTTATCAATTTTCTAGAACTTAGAGTTGTAAAATAGTTCAAAAATAATAAAAGGTGGTGAAAACCAGGAAGGGTATGCTAAATAGGACACTCAGTGTGGTGGGCAGAATTCTAAAACGGTCCTTATGATTTCCTCCCTCATTGTTATTCCTATGATTATGTTATGTTACATCACCACAGGGATTTTGCAAATGTAATTAAGGTTACTAATTAGTTGACCTTAAGCTAGGATGATTATCCACATGAACCTAACCTAATCACATGAGCCTTTTAAGAGCATAGGTTTTTCTCTACCTGGTAGTAAAAGGAGAAGTCAGAGATTTAAAGTATAAGAAGAATTTGACATGCTGTTCCTGGCTTGAAAAGAACAGGGCTATGGGGAAAAGATCTGAGCAGGTCTTTTAGTTTCTGAAAATTATTTCTAGCCAGTAGCCAAAAAGAAAACCATGACCTCAATCATGCAACTGCAAGGAACTAGATTCTACCAACAACCCAAATAAGCTTGGAGAGAATCTTAGAGTTTTTAGATGAATACTCAGGTCAACTGACAACTGATTTTGGCCTTTTTGGTACCCTGAGCAGAGAACCCAGTGACTGTCCTGGACTTCAGACCTATAGAACTATGAGCTAATATAAGAATGGTATTTTAGTGTTAAGTCTGTGATAATTTGTCATGCAGCAATAGAAGATTCGTGCACACCTTATTTTTCTTTTCCCATTCACAATACTCATTGCAATAGTAATAAGAGTTAAGTATATAAAAAAAATAATCATTCATACCTTGGAGATTTTCCCCTCGAAGTTGGCATTTAATTTCTATAGCAGAAAGTTTAAAGACTTACACAGGTCATATTTGAGAGATAAGTTGAAAATGGAAAAAAACTCTAATTATAGTTACTGTATATGAATCCACAAAGGGACTCAAAGCTGGTATCCACATTCTTCTTAACTCTCTGACCATGGTTTAAAACTTAGTAAGTACTGATTTTAAGAACTAGCTATCAGTTTTTCCAAGCAGTGCCCTACATTGATAAATACTTTTCTTTATAAAAGAAAATCACTTGTGAACACATTGACTGCAGTCTTCTCCTAGAGAGAAGGCAGCTTACTTTCTATCAGCTGCAGAGGCATTGGAATAAAAGCATAAGCATTTGGATTGAGATTCCAAATCAAACGTGTTAGGTTTGGGGGTTTTCACCCTCCAATGGCTGACCTCTGGGAGTAGGAAAACAGAAAGAGATAATGTCCATGTTTGAACCATGTAATCCTTACAGAGCCCTGTAAGGGAAACTGCCTCTGTATAGGCAGCAGGTTTCTTAGGCCAAACTAAGATGGCTGCCGCAATGTTTTTTTCCGGCCCAGCCCCGCTGGTTAGCTGGCCTTCCGGGGAGGCTTGAGTCAGCATACTCATGTAACCAAGGTGTTGCCACTAGTGTTCAGAGCCACCTATAAGTGCTCTGTGCCATGTTTTTCGCCACTGCTTTGTGCCAACCCCCCCAATCCCCCATAAAGCTAACCACAGAGCATCCTCCTCACAAGCACCGACAAGTCCCTGCCTTTGGAAACCGGCAGTCGTTGTGCAGTTTGTCTGTGGGTATGACCATAGACCTAGGAAGTAAGCCTTATGCACAGGGAATATTGAAGAGCTAGAGAAAAGATTAAACATTTTTCAAATACACATATACCTATTCTTAAAAATGAATGTGTCTCCCGAAGCTATGGTGTAATATATGATTTTTAAATTTATTTTTAAGAAAAATCTTGTGGACATTTAAATTTCACCTTTAAATTTTTATTATTTTGCCACATATTTGGGGCATTCTACAGCATTTTTAAAAGATTACCTGTTTATTTTTTCTTTTAGATAAACGGAATTAAGTGAAGGTAAAACATATTTTATTAACTGATTAAAGCTTCTAACCCCTACCTCTCCCTCACCTTCCTTTTTTTTTTTTTTTCTGGTCTGGAAACATCATTTTCAATTTTTTCCATCAGTACAAAAACAACATGCACAAAATAGAAGTTATTACAAGTAAGCATTTGATATCTTAACACAGTAGTTTCAGCTTTCCAACACAAACCTACTTTTTATTGGCGTGTTTTTAAATGCATATGCGATAGTCAATGCATGGAAATATACCCAGTTACAGACACTATGTATGCACCAGTGCTCCTCACTTTGTACAATAACTGTGTTCAAGAGAAGCTGTGTATGTAAATCATTTATTCACATTTATAACATTGAAACATTTAAAAATGCACTAGGAGAGCTTTCTATTTCAAGAAACCCTGTATTGATCCATTTTATAGCACAAATAATCATTCCCAGGTATTATCTCCTTTGAAAATATTATGCCTGGCACATAATAAGCATTAAATCAGTAGAGAGGCAGAATCAAGCTCAAGAAACAGGACTTCGAAAGCAGAAAGAAATTTTAGGTTTTTCAAAAAAAATAGTGTTTAGAAAATATGACACTCAATAATGTTAGCATAGTGAATTATTTTTACTTATTTTTCAAGGCTATCTATATTTTTTCATTATTTCATTCTTCTATTCCAGAATGTCCAATTTAAAATTTGGAATCCTTAGGAAAAAATATCCAGTTCTTGTCAATTGTACTGATGCTGAGTTGGGAGATCAGCAAGAAAGAAGGCATGATATGTCCATCTAGGTAGGCCTAACCAGTTAGCTAAAGCAGAACAATTTCTAAATTGCTCATGTGATGGAGGCCAAAATTAATTCAATTTTTTTTTTGGAAAAGTGCATGCAATGTGTATTTGCATATTGAATTATATTTTTCCTTTTTAACATTAGACATTTTCTTGCCTGAAAAAGAATAAAATCAATTGGGATCAATCTGTGTATATTGATTTCCTATTACTAAAACAAATTATCACAAACTTAGTGGCATAAAACCTCACAAATTTATTATCTTACATTTGTGGTAGTTAGATATCCAAAACCATGTGCATTGGGCTAAAGGCAAGTGGACAGGAGAGAATCCATGTCCTTGCTTTCTCCAGCTTCTAAAGGTCACCTGCATTCCTTGGTTCATGGCTTCATCCAGCAATGGCATCACTCAGACCTCTGCTTCTGCGGTCATGTCTCCTCCTCTTCTCTCCAAACTGTCTGCCTTCCTCTTATAAAGATCACTGTGACCCTAATATATTGGACCCAGCTGCATAATCCAGAATATTCTTCTAATTTCAATATTCTTAATCATGTTTGCAAAGTTCCCGTTACCACAGGTAATACATTTTGCAGTTTTGGGAATTAGGATATGGACATCTTTGGAGGGCCATTACTCTGTACTATGCTCTAAGACAGGGGTCCTCAAACTTTTTAAACAGGGGGCCAGTTCACTGGCCCTCACACAGTTGGAGGGCCAGACTATAGTTTAAAAAAACTATGAACAAATTCCTATGCACACTGCACATATCTTATTTTGCAGTAAAAACACAAATGGGCAAAAACACCCGCATGTGGCCCATGGGCTATAGTTTGAGGACGCCTGCTCTAAGATATAAATATCAAATTTATTACACTGTCTCTTCTTCTCAATACACAATCTAAATGATTTAATTCCTGCCTCTGGAGGAAAAATCAGTCTCTAAGAATATTTACTTAGCATTTATTGAACACATTCTATCTGGTGGGTACAACGCCAACTGCTTTGTGTACATCTACACATTTAATCCTTACAACAGACCTATATTATTAATTTTACCTCATTGCATTCATGAAGAGATTGAAACTACAGTGTTAAATCACTTATTTAAGATTCCAAATCTAGCAAGTGATGGTCAAAATGACCCCAGAATTTGTTTTCTATTTTCCTTCTCAAGAAATTAGCAAACAAGGCCAGGCACGGTGGCTCACACCTGTAATCCTAGCACTCTGGGAGGCCGAGGCGCATGGATGGCTCAAGGTCATGAGTTCAAAACCAGCCTGAGCAATAGCAAGACCCCATGTCTACTAAAAATAGAAAGAAATTAATTGGCCAACTAAAAATATATAGAAAAAAAAATTAGCTGAGCATGGTTCCAGCTACTCAGGAGGCTGAGGCAGAAGGATTGCTTAAGCCCAGGAGTTTGAGGTTGCTGTGAGCTAGGGTTGTTGGAGGCAAGGACCCCCAAAGACCCTCAACTCCCCTATGACTCGTCCTACGCACGGGCTTCGCCCTGGAAAATTCCCAGAACGAAAATAGCACTCCACCCTCCAGCTATAGCTCCGAGAAGAATGCATTCCATGATGTGCTGACCATGGAATTCTCCAGGGTGTGCTAACTGCAATTGTTCCCGACCACCTGCCAGGTTGGAGATGAGTAACCAGTCACAAACAGCTTCGATACCGATAAGACACTGATTGGGGCTGATTAACCCAAACCCAAGACTCATCGTCACCCCACTCTATTTTTCTGTTTCTACTTCCTTGTTTCTGTATGCTTATAAAACCTACAATGAACCCAAGTAAAGTAGACCTTGACAACCCTTTGCTTGGTCTCGTTCCTTTCTCTCGCCCATCTCTTTCAGGCACGGTCCCCCTTGGCCCCACGAGTAACAGAAGGTCCCGAGGGCCAGGACATAGGGTGACGCCTGGCACTCTAGCCAGGGCAACAGAGTGAAACTCTGTCTCAAAAAAAAAAAAGAAAAGAAAAGAAATTAGCAAACAATTTACATGATTTTCATATGCATATTAAAGTACACTTACACTTAGTTACATTTAGTTATCAAGCAAAATATGGCCAAACAAACTAAGCAGTGGAATTAAGGTGATGCCTGTTTTTAGAAGCTGACAGTCTGCAACCAATAACGTACATCAGGAATTAATGTTATTAAATCAACTCTTGGCAATTAAAATATGTTCATTGCAGCATTATTCACAATAGATGTGGAATCAACCTAAGTGTCCATCAACAAATAAATGGATAAAGAAAATGTGGAATGTGCATACAATGAAATATTATTAGGCCTTAAAAAAAGTAGGGCATCCTATCATTTATGACAACCTGGAGGACATTATGCTAAGTAAAAATAAGCCAGGCAGGAAAGACAAATATCATGTGATCTCACTTATATGTAGCATCTGAAAGAGTCAAACTCATAGAAGCAGAGAGTAGAATGGTGGTTGCTAGGAACTGGGGTAGGAGGAATTAGGGAGACCTTGGTCAGAATGTAGAAAGTTTCAGTTAGAATGAATAAGTGCTAGAGATCTATTATACAGCGTGGTGACTATCAGTAATAATAATATACACTTAAAAATTGCTAAGGGAGTAGATCTTAAATGTTCTCAACACGCACACCTACAATAATAACTATGTGATGTAATAGATATTTTAATTAGGTTGATTGAGGTAATCATTTTACAATGTATACATATATACCAAAACATCATGTCCTACACCATAACTACAGTTGACCCTTGAACAGCATGGGTTTGAACTTCAAGAGTCCACCTAGACATGGATCTTTTGTCAATAAATACAGTTGGCCCCTGGTATCCACATCCACAGCAAAACACTGATGGAAAATACAGTATTTGAGGGATTGGAAACCCACAGATATGGAGAGCTGAAATTTCCTTCATGCAGGTTCCATGGAATATGCACCAATTCTGGTATCCTCAGGGGTCCTGGAACCAATCCCTTGAGTATATTGAGGGACAACTATATATACAATTTTTGTCAATTATACCTCAATAAAGAAAAAAGCATTAATATATGAAAATGAAGATTCTTGAAACTAGTTTTTAGTTTCTTCAAGAGTGTGTGTGTGTGTGTGTGTGTGTGTGTGTGTGTGTGTATGCGTGTCAGGGATACACTGCTAGGACTTCAATACCTGAATATCAAATGGTTTAATCAGACTGCTTTATTTCCAACACTACTCACACAAATTGAGCTAAAGCGCATTTGGAGAAGCACAGATGAGGAAATTTCTGTGCCCATGATGTACCTGGCAGCAGCAGTGCTCCCGGAGAAGATCATAAGCCCTGTCTCCTTTTATCCTTTTGGTAGGTGCTCAATTAATATTTGTTGACAGATGGGAGGAAGGATAGAAAGAAAGTAGCCAAGAAGGAGGAAAGGGAAAAAAAAAAGAAGATCCAGTCCCCAGTTGGGCACTGAATAAGAAATACTGACACATATGGGCCAGACGGAGTGGCTCATGCCTGTAATCCTAGCACTCTGGGAGGCCGAGGTGGGCGGATTGCTTGAGGTCAAGAGTTCGAAACCAGCCTGAGCAAGAGCGAGACCCCCGGCTCTACTATAAATAGAAAGAAATTAATTGGTCAACAAATATATATAGAAAAAATTAGCCGGGCATGGTGGCGCATGCCTGTAGTCCCAGCTACTCGGGAGGCTGAGGCAGAAGGATTGCTTGAGCCCAGGAGTTTGAGGTTGCTGTGAGCTAGGCTGATGCCATGGCACTCACTCTAGCCTGGGAAACACAGTGAGACTCTGTCTCAAAAAAAAAAAGAAAAAGAAATATTGACACATATGAAAACTAAAACTGAGACCAGAGCAGTCAGGGTGCCTTCCAAATTCAGAGCCTTAAGCCAGATACACAGCAGGCAAGGAAGAAAAAAATCCATTGTTTAACTCCCTTTACATCAAGCTGGGTTCATCCTGTTCAGAGTTGGGGGTGGGTGACTTCGTAAAACATTTGGCTGTGCTAAAAGGAAAAAAGAAAAGTGAATTTTTGAAATGGAGCCCTTGAAGGTAAGAAAAGCACTATGAGGAAGCTGAGCATGGCAAGAGAATGTTAGGTCTTTGTATCAGCATTAAAAAGGTCTACTTTTGATGGAACACTTATGGTACTCATCTTTTTAGTGTTCTCCCTCATTGAAGCATAAGCAAATTAAAAGCATGGATGAGTCTTGCATCTTTGGAGTTCAACATCCAATAAATATTTAATAAATGAATCACAGTGCAAGTGGAAGAAGGCCATGATGGAAATGAGTCAAGGCAATATGGTCACAGAACTTGGAATAGTCAACTATGGAGATGAGCCATATATATAAAGTAATAATCACAGAGGAATTGATGCCCGGACCAAGTCATGAAAGATAGCAAAAGTTACCCAGGCTAAGAAAGAAGGAGTGTTCTTTCCAGATGAAATGGGCTATAGGATGGCAGAAAGGTTTAAGCCGACATAGTGTGTTCTGAGAACTCCATGAAATTTGGAATAAAAGGAGTAAATAATGGGAAGATGTGAGTGGGTTGGTGAGGAGTGGCAAGGATGAAGAGAGAAAGAGTTTGGGTCTTATCCCCCAACCAGTGGAGAATACTTAAGGTCAATTAGGTAATCAACATGACTGGATTACTCCCCCCAGCTGTACAAGCATTTGAATTTTAAGGGGGTCAGGAATGGGGATTCTTCTTGGTTAAGAGCGAGAATTGCAATAGTTTGGGCAAAAAATGATGAGCAGCTGAGTCAATGCCCTTCCAGTGAGAATGCAGCGGAGATGATGGAGGTTACGTAGAAAGGTAAGAGAGAGGATGAGGAGCAGGTGGAGTCCCTGATGTCTCCCAGGTTGCAGACTGGAGGGTGATGCCAAGTCAGGTCGGAAAGAGCAGAAAGAGATTGGAGGTGTGGGTGAGTGGGTAAGCAGCATAGTTCGGATATATTGAGCTTGAGGCACTGTTTGAAAATAATAACAAATATTATTATATTATTATAATTATAATATTATGGTTATAATATTATGAACTACCAGACTTGTGCCAGGCACTCTTCTCCATGTTTTAGATGCCACTGTGAACATCAAATGAGATAGTGTATGTATATAAACACTTTTGGAGAAAGCATAATATGCAACATTGTGTGAATTAGTATTTATGTGCTCCTTTCTATATTTATCATATTGAAGAGAGTAAGACATTAGGTTTTTTCTTTCTTTTTTTCTAAACCAAGAAAATCCCATTACAAAAAACTTAAAAAGATAGTAAATCAACAAACTTACGTGTAACTCCTTTTTTTAATGACTTAATGGGACTATATTTTAAAATGCTTCTAAAGTAATACCTTTCTATATATACAGCTAGTCTCATGAATTGAGAACATGTGTTATTTTTATTGTTTCTTTGGTTCGATATGCAAAAGATTTGAATAAGAGTTTTTAAATAATTATGTCTTACCTTCGCTCAGTTCTCCTAAGCATCAATCTCTTTTCACTGACACACAGCTGAATCTTAAGAGCTTCCTGATCACCATTAGCTACTTCAGATGTTGGCTCACTATAAAAATCATTGTCTTCCTGTAGCATCGGTATTCACTTTGCCTGTTCACATTTGCAGGTCTTTATGTTTTGCAGTCTGTACCAAAAGATGATATAGCTTTCAGTGTTTCAATGGAACACATTGTTCTAGCACTACTGTGTTTCCTGTTAAACTGATAGACTCACTAAAGTTTAAAATATTTTCTCTTCTTTTGAGTTAAACTGGTATATTGAGTGCACTGTTTACCCTGCAATGAGAAACTTTATAATAGAAAAACCTGTTGCTTTACAAGTGAGATACCGAGTATGAAAATAATGAATTCTGCATTTTTCTCATCTGAAGGCAAAGGTCATGAGAGTCCACTAATGTGGCAAACAAAATTATCTTGTGCAATCTTGTCCTCAGGAATGCAAATAAGTGAGTGAAAAGGCTAGTAATATGTATTTAAGAATTAAAAACTGCAGAGTCTAGCCAATTAAATATAATTTGGACTGTTTAGAGGAGTGAAAAGAATCCTGAATTTAGAATCAAGAACCTAGCTTTGAGTGCTGGTATAATTTGGGGCATCTCTGAAATTATCAATTTCCTAATCAATGGTATCTATCTATTTGTATACATTAAATAGATAATATGCACTTTAAAATTATTATGAACATTGAAGTTTCACATGACTTGTATCATGTTAAAAATACTCTTCATAGGATAAACTCTATATTAATTTTTTAATGAACATGAAAATGACTGAAATGACAGCATGTTTTCTAAATGTACCAGTGCACTATCAAAAAGAGATAATTATCATTACTTTAATTTTTATCAGAATAATAGTAATGATATACCAAATGCAATTCTTCAACACATAGTAAGTTTTAATTATATGTGCTGATACTGGCATTGACACTGTACATTTATAAAATTTCATTTACTTTTTCATATAAGTCGGAAAAAGTGAACCTTGTCAGACAAGACTTCTTTGACTATCTTAAATAAAATAGGACATCTGACATCCTTTCTTCCAAAATTATTTTCATTCCTGATTTTCACTACCTGAAATTAACTGTTTATTTGTACATTTTCTGTCTCTCTTCAACAGAGTGTAAGCCCCCGGGGAACAGGGGATTTTGTTTAATTCATTATTGCATCCCTAATCCTAGCCCGGTGTCTGGCACAGAAGAAGCCCTCAATAAAAATTGTCAGATTGATGAATTTCTCTCTGCTAGATATTGTGTTATTTCGAATGTGCTTTGTCACTTAATTTTTATATTAACCCTTTGAATTAGATCCTAATAATAGAAAAATACTTAAACAGTGCTTTCTAGATGCCCGGAAATATTCTCAGGGCTTCACTCAAATAATTTAATTCTCATTTATCTCATGAAGTATTCTCATTTTGCAGATAAGAAAATGGAGGTACAGAGAAGTTAAATGACTTGCCTAAAGTCATTTTATCTAGAGCCATTTTATCTAGAGCAGGCGTCCTCAAACTACGGCCCACAGGCCACATGCTGCCCACCTAGGACATTTATCTGGCCCTCAGGGTGTTTTTGCCTCCACTGCCTGTCCTGCTTAGCAGCTGACTCGTCCTGGGCCCACAGTGTGCACTCTCCAACTCTCTGAGGGACAGTGAACTGGCCCCCCGTTTAAAAAGTTTGAGGACCCCTGATCTAGAGAGTGGTTGAACCCAGTTTTAACTTAGCCAGTGTGGCTCTAGTTTCCATGATGTTAACCGTTATGTTACAGGCCTTTCTACATGTTTATCTTCCATGTTAGATAACTAAGGCTGAGAACCTTGCATAGAAAGTGTAATGTTTCCTTATGTTTGCTTTATATTTATGCTGCATTCATGTTTATCATTGATTTGAAAATGTCTTTTCATATTAATTGCTATGATATAATACAAAATGAATATAAAAAATTGCAGAAACGTGTTTAAAGCTAGTCATTTTTATTTTTATTTACTTATTTATTTTTATTGTTTTTGACACAGAGTCTCACTTTGTTGCCCAGACTAGAGTGAGTGCCATGGTGTCAGCCTAGCTCACAGCAACCTCAATCTCCTGGGCTCAAGGAATCCTGCTGCCTCAGCCTCCCGAGTAGCTGGGACTACAGGCATGTGCCACCATGCCCGGCTAATTTTTTGTATATATATTTTTAGTTGGTCAATTAATTTCTTTCTATTTTTGGTAGAGACGGGGTCTCGCTCAGGCTGGTTTCGAACTCCTGACCTCAAGCAATCCACCCGCCTCGGCCTCCCAGAGTGCTGGGATTACAGGCATGAGCCACCACGCCCAGCCTAAAACTAGTCATTTTTAGAGTTATTGAATTATTGATGATTAGAGCTAAAAGAGACCTTAAATGTCACCCATATTCAAACTTGTCATCTTACCGATGAGAAACTGAGGCACAGACAGGTACAGTGGTTTGCGGTCTCAGTTGTGGTCACTGAGAATATTAGTTATCATTCTGGATTGAGGTTCTTTTTTGTGAGTAGAATGCTTTCAGATGAGCAGTTCAGAGGGCTTAATTTTTCAACTCCTGCCTTTCCTGCTTGCCTTTTGCTAATGAATCATAGATGCTATGGTGATAAGTCCTCTACAAATAATAAATGGAACAGAAAATAAACTATGCAGAAGGGAAGAGGCTAATGGTTTCTTCACCTCCTTGTGTTTAATGATTAAGCTGTACATCTTCACAGAGGCTTTTCAGAAATGTCAACAGAATCTATTTCACCATCATTTAGCCATATATTTTCAAGGTTCTGAGATTATTGAATTTATTGCATTAGCTAATGGTGTACTATTTATTTGAAAAAAGAACTAAACTGTATCTGCACTAATGTTATTTTTTACGTTTTCTGACATTTAGTCTGAGATAAATGACAAATTTAGACTTAATATAAACATTTAATATCCACGAGTCAGATGTTATGATGGACATTATCGTTTCATTTGTTCATAGGTGCCAAGTAATGTTCTATGTGTTTGATATAAAGTGGTGAACATGTTAGACAAATAAATATAGAGCATTCTATCAGGAAGGAAGTGCTGTCAGGAAAGAGAAAACACGATTAAGAGGATAGAGAGAAACCACTTCTAATAAGGTGATCTCAAAAGGCCACTTTGAAGTGGTGACATGCAACAGAAACTTGGAGGCACTGAGGGACTGATCTGTAGAACATGTGGGGAAACTGTAGTCCTCAGAGAGGGAAGGGTGACTGCCAGGGCCTAGGAGATGGGAATATACTCACCAAGTTTGAGGAGTAGCAAGAGGGCCAATGTGACAGAAAGGAGTGTGGTAGTAGGAGAGCAAAAAGAGACAGTTATGGAGGTGTGTAGGAGTCAGACTGGAGAGGAAATTGCAGGCCATTGTAAGAACTGTAGGGTTTGTTATAAAATGGGAGTCCATCTTGAATAAGGACATGCCAAGAAACTAAGTTGTACATTTGGTTCCAATAGCAGACAGCATTGGATTAACTTTGTGTGATGGTTGATTTTAATATGTCAATTTGATTGGGCTAAAGGATGCCCCTCAGGTGGTAAAACAAATTTCTGGGTGTGTCTGTGAGGGTGTTTCCAGAAGAAATTTTCATTTGAATAGGTAGGCTAAGTAAAGAGGATTGCCCTTATCAATGTGGGTGGATATTATCTAATTCACTGAGGGCCCAAATAGGACAAAAAGGCAGAGGAAGGTGAATTTGTTTTCTGCATAAGCTGCCTCCTGGTTCTAGGGGCTTTAGACTCAAACTGAGACTTACACCCTTGGCTTCGCTGGTTCTGAGCCCTTTGGGTCCGGGCTGGAACTACACCAACATCAAATTTCCTGTACTTTCAGCTTGCAGATGACAGATTATAGGACTTCTCAGCCTCCATAATCATGTGAGCCAATCCCTCATAGTAAATCTCTTTCTCTATATCCATGTACATCCTACTCATATTTCTCTGAAGAACCCTGACTAATATACCTGACCCCAGATTTTGCAAGTTAGTATAATCTACAAGAAAGGATCCCCATCAGCAAACCAGAAATGACAAGGAATTCCTGAAGGCAGACAAAAAATAGCTGATGATTAATAATAATTGTAAGGCTGGTGGCGGGTCACCTCCCTTCCCTAGATCAAAAAGAAAAGGCTCATGAGACCAGACCCGCCAAGGACAAAACTGCCAGGCCCCGCTGAGAGGAACCACACCCAGATGTCCACCTGGATAAGAACGTTTTGGCTCCTGGATTCCAGAAATACCTCCAGCCCCTCCTAAAATCCCCAGCTTTTCCCGCCAAAAGTCCCTAGCCAGGCTCAAAGGATATAAAAGGCCTCAGCCCCTTCAAACGGCGGCTACTTCCGGGGCCCCCGCTCTTGGGGCCCCGGGAACCTCGTCCAGGAGTGTATAATAAAGCCACGTGGTTTGGCCCCCCACTCTTTCTCTTTCTGTGTCTCTTTTCTTTTTGCCGCCGCCGAAAAACTTTACAATAATAATAATAATAATAATAAAAACCTGAAAAGATAAAGCAGATGAGATCTCCTGGACAAAGAAATCAGAAAAGAAAAGAAAAAAAATAGTTCAAACATTTGGAGCAAGAGCAAATGGTCACATGGGAGCCCTGAAGGAACTCCCGTCTCAGAATCAACAAATGCAAAGAGAATTAGACCATGAAAATTAATTTAACTGCTTGCGGATCACTTGAGGGAATTGCATCCTTCCCCTCCTTGACTGCTTGTGTATTCAGCATAGCTGCCACTGATTGCTTTGGGCTTAGGGTAAACTTCAAGAACTTGTCTGTAAATAAAGTGAGATTGCAATTTCTTGAGTTGGGGTCTGAGAGAGATGCAAAGGAGCACTTAAGGCACCTCAAGAGACACAAGGAATGGTAGCGGGAAAGTACATCAATGAACCTAGTTATAAAATCCTTTAAACCTTCCACTCCCAACATGAAGCCCTACTTGTATAGACCATTGGAAGGGTCATAGGCCAACCTTCCTGTATATTCTTAAGGGTATCTTTATTTTTGACAGACACCATCCATGTACAGAGAGTTCTCAGTCTGTCTTCTGTCCATAACTCTATGGGGCTGGACAGGGCATGGGGGATGGAGAAAATCCCAAAATATTTCAGAGAAAAAGACAAAGGGTAGCAATAAGGAGTGAGAAATTAGTATCAGACTTCACATCAACAACGCTTTCTGCTAGAAGACAATGAAATGGCATCTTCAAGATTTACATAAAATACCATATTTCCAACACATCTTGAAAATTCAAAGAGCTTTATAGAGAATTCTGCAGGCTCCTCCTGGCAATAAGTGACTGGAACTCATAGACCCAAACCCATAGGTTTGGGACCAACACCTGGAGGGCCAGTTAAAGGTGGGTTGTTTGGTGCCACTCCCAGGATTCTCAGAAGGTGTGAGTGGAACTTCTAAGAAGTTCTTAGGTAATGCTGATGCTGCAGGGACCACACTTTGAGACCCACTGGATTAGTTCATGTTTTCTAGTCACCACTATGCTTAGCCATTCTGAATCACTCACTTAGGTCATTTAGCTGGCCACTGTGGTGATTCCAGCTTTAAATCTTACCTGCAATCATTTTTCCAATTACCGTGTTTCCCTGAAAATAAGACAGGGTCTTATATTTATTTTTCCTCAAGAAGATACCCTAGGACTTATTTTCAGGGGATGTGTATTCTGTTTAAGTACGGTACAACAATCTACATTGATTCAAATATAGTTAAGTCGTCTTCTTCTGGAACATCATCATCATCATAACTCTGCAAACCCCGAATTCCATCCTGAATTTCTTGCAACTCTATTTCTGTTGGAGACTAAGACCCTCCACACTCCAATGACTTGTCCTGACTTGTCCTGACTTGTCCTACGCAGGAAAAATAGCCTAAGATGAAAATAGCACCCAGCCCTCCAGCTATAGTTCCGAGAAGAATGCATTCCATGACGTGCTTGCTCCAGGGCATGCTACCTGCAATTGTTCCAGACCCCCTGCCAGGTTGGGGTTGAGTGATCCATCACAAACAGCTTTCGGTGCCATTGAGATGCTGATTGGAGCTGATTAGCCCACACCCAAGCCTCATCATCCCCCCACTCTATTTTTCTGTTTCTACTTCCTTGTTTTCTGTATATAAAACCTACTAAAAATCCAAGTAAAGTAGACCTTGACAACCATTCGCTTGGTCTCGTTTCTTTCTCTCGCCCATCTCTTTCAGGCACGGCCCCCCTCGCCCCCGCGAGTAACAGAAGGTCCCGCGGGCCGGGACATATTTCCTTTAGAACCACTGGCCCCAGTCTCTCATGTCAAGCAATAGAGCTCTCATGGGGCAGATGAGAAGGGCTGCTCGTCTTCTTTACCACTCCTTGAGGAAATGCATGGGTTGTGCTGATGTGCTGCATAGCCACGACCATCACTAGGTCTTATTTTCGGGGTAGGATTTATATTGTGCAAATGCTTAGAAATCCTGCTAGGGCTTATTTTATGGGTAGGTCTTATTTTCTGGTGAAACACGGTAATAGGCAATATTTTTTATTTTAAAAAAGCCCATCTTTTCCAAAATTTACATGTTGAAATGCTAACTCCTAAGACAATGGTATTAAGAGGTGGAGCCTTTAAGAGGTGATTAGATAATGAGAGCAAAGCCCTCAGAAATGGGATTATTGCTTTTAAAAAAGAGGCCCAAGGGAACCTGCTTTTCCCTTCCACCGCATGAGGACATAGCTAGAAGGCATCATCTATGAGGAACAAGCGCTCATTAAATGCTGAGTATTCTGGCACCTTGATCTTGGACTTTCCAGCGTCCAGAAATGTAATAAGTAAATGTTTGTAAGTGACCCAGCTCATGGTATTTTTTTTTTTATAGCAGCTTGAGTGGACTAAGGCATTCTGACTAATTTTCATTTATGTAAAGACATGCATGTCATTCTTCAGTTGCAGATATACCTGGATTCATAGCTTTGTTTATCCTTTTACTAGCAACTGTGCTTTGGGTGTCAAACTACATTTATCATGCCTCAGCTTCCTTATCCACAAAAATGAGGATGGAATACTAATGGCATCTCTCTCACAAGATGATGTTGGTAAGGGGTAATTGAGCTGATGCCCTTAAAGCTCTTAGCTGAATGCTTGGCACCTGTCTTAGTAACCATGAAATTGATGATTCTGATAAAAGTCATGTTGTCCAATCTCATTTCTTTTTGGCTTTGGACATGTTAGCAATACTGCCTTTTTTTTATGACTATGATAGCAATAACCAAGTGTTACTGAATTTTTTTTTTTTTTGTATAAAAGAAGTTTGGATTTCTTGGTTTGCCAGATGCAGATTTAATGCTTATGTGAATAATTCCAATAATGGTGGGACACTCTAGAATTGCATAAGAGAGAACAAATTTGCAAATAATCAGAAAAAAATAGGTAATAGCAGAAATAGCAAACAGAGGTTGGCATAAAGCGATAAAGTTGATGACTGACATTTTGCATCTCAGAAACCAAACTTTATGGAAAGGCAAATTTCTGTCCATTTTACTATTGGTGGCAGAAAGGTGCTTGAGAAAGCAAGCCTGCCAGTAAACCTTATAGATGATAACAGCCATACTCAGTAAGATGGAAGGACCTGAAGTATCTGAATCCACAGTGCATAAATATGAGTTCCACTCAGAAATAAGGGGCATGATTTTAAGTTTTACTTTGTTATTACTTTTATTGAGACTAACAATTTATAAGACTTATGGAATATGTTAAATATGGTATTACTAGAGCACCTTTTAAAGTATTTTAAATCTCATTATGCATATAAGTCTTTGGGTAGAAATGCTACATTTGGCTTCCAGAGGATATTTTGCAAAATAGAAGTAATAGTAATAAAAGTAAACTTAGCATTTTGTTTATTTTCCTACATTACTGGGCTTAAAAAAGATATATTTCAAGTTTTCTCAGCAAAAAACTTGTGTTTAGTATTTTAACCATTAAGTGATCTGGTTTGTATAAAAGCATATCCCTATACGGGGATATTTTCTTCTTTCTGGACCCAGTGCTTAAATAGGGCATAAAGCCCGTTAGAATCAGCTTATGACTAATTTACTTACCCCTCAGAAAAATATCAATGAAGTGCTTATTTTTGCCCTTTGCTAAACATGGATTGCAAATGAGAAGTTTCCTTATCAGAAATATTTTAATATCAGAAATATTTAAATATTTAATATTTAAATATTTTAATATTTAACAAACAGCATGTAGGAATACTAATTAAGGTACCAAAGACCCAAATTGTAAACTTGGTTCTGTTACCCAGTACTATGTGACCTTAGTAAGTCACTTTTTCACTACAAACCTTAATTTTCTCATCAATGAAATAAGGACTTTAAGAAAGTGATTTCTAACAACCTTTCCAGTGATAAAAAAAAATTTTGATACTAATATGTAATGCTAATTGTAAAAGAACACAAGCTGACATCCTTAAAACTAGATAATTAGCTTAAAAAAAGTTAATATTCCTGCTTGTAGTTCTTACAAAGCAGTTACCTTAAGATGACAGCACATGATGATAGTATTCATCAAGGTATAGATTTCTCACCATTTAAAATAGTGAATGAGGCTGAGATGATGGTAAAAAGAACTATAAAATTCTTACCCACTTTAGAAATTCATTAACATGCTTGGTTATTGATATAGCATGCAGAATTATTGTTCCCAGCTCAATTTTTTTCTTTAATGGGTCATAGGGAAGGTCCCTGGGAGCCACAGGTATAGACAGAATGAGAACCTGGCAGAGAGGTACAAGTGGGCCCATTGAGATTCCCACAACTTGCTTGTAGCTTCAAGACCAGACTTTTGAGATGCCATTGCAAACTGCCTGTCACCTCCATTTAGTGGGTTTTGAAATAAATTTATTGGTTTACAACCAGAATTTGAAAATTGAATAGAATAAGATAGAATAAAAATTTTACAGTGCACTGCACACAGTAAAGGTATGTTTAGTTTTGCAAAATATGTTTTTCCCAAATATGTTTGAATGTTCATGTGGGGGAATGGTACAGAGGGATGACAATATTAGCCAAACCTGTTTGAAAAAATACTCTTCTTCATGGTGAAATGATGTTGAGCATGATGTTGAGCAGATCTCATCTTGTTCAGTCGTAAATAAACACAAGATCTGGTAGTACCTAATTCATGGTGTTAAGTTTGAATCCCCATGATATACTGTGCACAAGCATTCAATTAACACCCGAGCCCAGTAGCGAGCCAGAAACTGTTCCTCAAAAGAAGTATAGTTACTTGCCATAAAGTGGTTGGCTTTGCTGAAGAACTCCGAGGGATGCTGATTCTCCTTTAGGGCTTGCTGTAGTCTGTACAGCAGCATCCTGAGACTTCCAACGTGATTGTACCTGCTGGGTCATACGGACCTAGTTGTGGAGCCTGTTTGTGTGGCAGGCTGGCTAAAGAAGAGTCTTCTCTTGCTCTGAGCACCACTGAAGGCTGGCAGCTTTTCAGGCCACCTGGTAAAAGGGTCAAAGCAGGACACCAAATGTGGTAGAAATTGCCTCCAAACTCTAAAGGGCCTCTCCAATAGAATGTTCCTTTTCCAACTTTTCTGTGTCCTTGTGTTTTAGCTGTCTCCTATAAACAGCATGTAAGTGGAACATTCTAATAATTGCTGTCTCTTAAAAGACAAATATATATACTAATATACATTTTCATATTTCAATTATTCTTACTGTTGTGCTTTGTATTTTCTATTCATTTCTTGACTCTCATTTTTATTTGTGGGCCCATAGTAAATGAAATCTGTGTTAACGTCCACCCAGTGTACTATTGGAATCTTGATTTTTCAAGTTGTATCATTATTAGTGAATTGATATTGATCTAAAGTTGTGTTCTTCCCTGCTTAGTGGAGTACCCTAAAATTTCATTTCCATACATATTCCTGAGATAGGTTCTGATACATATTAAAAGAGTTCTGAAATTTTGTGTGAGTATTCTCCTCCTGGGTATAAATTTGGATTTGACTCCCAAGGGCATGTTGGGATATAACTTTACTGAATTCTGAAAAAAATGAGAACCAGCTTCCTTTTGGAAGATAGTTATCTCAGGTAAGGGAATGGTGGTGTCCTGATGCTAGAAGAGGAACTAGCTAGTTAGGCAAATGAAAGACAATAGCAGAAGGGGTAGAGGAATAGCTGCTTTCTTAGGTACGGAAAACTCAGAAGATAGTAAATTTCGCAGTTCTGTAGTTACTCTTCTGATTTTCTTATACATCCTCATTTCAATTCTCAGGGCCCATTTGTTCCAGATCAACCCCCTGTTATATAAGAAACCTCTCAAGGTAAAGATTGATTTTGAGCTTTTTTTTTTTAGCCCTTTCATTATAAGAGTTAGGAAATTCTTTCACTATGATCGTAGAAATTCTCCTAGATGTCTGTCTTCTATTTCTGGCACTAAAGTGGGCTTGGCTACCTGGAGTAACACAGTACAGGACAGCAGAAGGGTTTTGAACATATATTAGGAATTTGTTAAGAATTCAATAAATATATTGAATAACAGATTAGATACAAGTTAAAATGGAATTTATATACAGGAAGGGAAAACTGAAGCTTCCAAAGAATGTGCCAGAAAGAATCAAAGAAATGGAAAATATAAAAGAGAAGTTAACTTTCTGTGGGGCTATAGTAAATTGTTTGGTATATATCTCATTGAAATTTTAGAATAAGAGATTGGAGAGAATGGTAAGGAGGCAATATTCAAAGACACTGCGGCTGAGAATTTTCAATATTGAAAGATAATAGACCAGTCTTAGGAATCCCAAGGAGAAATAGACAAATTTTGTTTTTTTAATATAAAATTGCAGGATACAATTTACAAAGACAAAAATACCAAAAAAAGAAGATCTTAAAAGCATCCAGAAAGAAATTAGATTACCTATAAAACAATAAGAATTAGAACTAACTACTAATACTACACAGCAACAAATAAGCCAAAAGACAAAGGAATAATGTCTTTATATACCAAGAGAAAGTAAGTATCATTCTAGAATTGTACTTCTACTGAAACATGTTTCCAAGGATGAGAGTGATATAAAGACAATTTTATACAAACAGAAACTGTAAATATTAATGCTAATATTGCCAAGGGAACTTCTAAGGGATGTACATTAGAATGCTGAAAAGTGATTTGCAAAGGAAGATTGAGATGTAAGGAAGAAAGAACAAAGAAAATGGAAACTTGTGGGTAAACCTGCCCAAATACCTCATACTTAATAATACCTAATTTATAAGTTAAACAAATACAATATAAATAAAATCCTGGAAAGGTGAAAATATGGGATCTATGGACCAAGTAGTAACTATAAGTATACTTATTTTGAACAAATGGAAATAGACTACAATTTCTAGGGAAAAAGGCAAAGATTGACAGACTGGACTAAAATGCCCGGCTTTTTTATGTCACTTGATCTAATATGCCACGCAATGAAAGGGGCACTATTATTTCACAGCCTGTTAAAAAAATAAAACGAAAACACTGCCTATTAAACTATGAAACTATGCTTTAATGTTAATCCTGTGTGATGAAAGTTCTCTGTTACCCATTAATTAGCCACACCAACCTCTTTACTTGGAAGTTGTTTTCATTTATTCAGAAGGATTTGAGATCATTTCCACCTTCGGTTGCATTTATTGCTGTGTGATATATAATCTCTCTGCATGTATCTGAGAAACAACACATAAGAGCTTTCTTATAAATATCTTTCTTAAGTCATTTCCCATTGATAAAAGATTCACTGTCTCAGTAGTATATAATTTTAAATCCATATGTACTCAATAACATTTTAAAAAATACATAAAAGAAGAAGAATCTGCTGTCATATTAGAAAATTAATAAACCTTCAATAATTGATAGATCAATCAGAAAAGAAATAAGAATTGACATAATATGAAAAATGCAATGATAAAGTTTGCTCAAGTAGATATACATAATTAAACCCTAAAACTGCAAAATATGTTTGTTTCAAGGATAAATGGAACATTTGCAAAAATTGCCTTGTGCTATGTAATAAAGCAAGCAAAACAAATTTCAAAGAATCAATATTTTAGGAGCATATTCTGTGTTAAAAAAAATCCTCTTAATTCAATAACAAAATAGATACCTTTAAAAAGTCAATCAGATGAAAAATTTAAAATACACTCTCTCATAACTCCTAGGTCAAAAAAAATTAAAAGGAAAATTAGAAAATACTGAGCACCAAAAAATAATAAAAACCCTTCCTATCAAAGCTTGAGGATTAAAGTTAAAGTAGTATTATAGGGAAATGTATATCCTTAACTATTTACATTAGAAGAGAAAAAACCTAATACTTCATTAATTATCTAATTAAAGAGGTTTAAAAAGTGAACACCAAACTTCTGTAAAAATCAGAAATATAGGATTAAATATAAGAGCAGAAGTTAAGGAGACAAAAAATACACAAAGACAGGATCAAAAGTGAAAAAATAGTTATTTGAACAGATTATTGCATTGATGGAGTTTAGAAAGATTGATCAATTAAAAACAAAGTATAATAATATTAGTAAGTAAAAGAAGATTTAACTACAAATGAATCAGATAATAAAAAGATCGGGAAAAAATATAAACAAGTTCATACCAATAAATTTGAAATTTGATTATGATAAAATAACCTTAGAAAAACATGACCTACTAAAACTAACTGAAAAAGAAAACATTAATGTTCCGATAACAAAAGTATATCCCATGAATAAAATATCAGGTTCAAATAATTTTACAGGTGAATTTTTTCAGTAGTCAAAAATAACATATTTTAAAAGTCTTCTAGAAAAGAGAAAAAAAGAGACTACTTTCCAACTTAATTGATGAGAGTAATTAATGTTAACATGAAAATAAGGAATAACAAAATAGAAAATAATAAAGAGTATCATCACTCCTGAACATAGATACAAAAATTCCAAATATGTTAGCAAACTAACTCTAGCAATTGTTAAGCTTTCCCTTTAAACTCAGGAGCAAGTCATTGATTCACCTTATAACCATTTCTATTCTTTTACACTTGAGATCTTATATAATAAAACAAGAAAAATAAAGCATAAGAATTAGGAAAGAAGAAAGGCAACCTTTATTATTTATAGATTATATAATTATTTCTATAAACAACCTCAATTTTCTACAGACAGATTATTAGAATTAATAATAGTATAATAAGATTGCAAGATATAAGGATAAGATGCTAAGGACAATTAAATTTCTGTATACTTATAAATAATAATTAAGAAATTTAATTTAAACAAGTATTTAGTTTAATTTATAATAGAAACCAAAAACTACATGGTAGTCAGGAATAAATGTAAATAGAAAGTACAGTTGAAAAAATAAAGCCTGCATAAATGGAAATATATACCATGTTTATGAATAGAAAGACTCAATAAATATGTCATTCTCTCTAAATGCATTAATAGATTCAATGAAATTTCAATCAAACTCCCAAAGGAGTTTTTCTTGGAATTTGACAAGCTGTTTCTAAAACTTATATGCAAGAACAAAGGATCTAGAATAGCTAAAATATTCATGAAGAAGATGAAGGAGGAGAAAGAAGAAAAGTGTCTTACAAAAAATACAACTCATTATGAAGAAAATGGAATTGAGAAAATGTAGTACTATTATAGAAAAATAAGCCAGTGGAAGCAAGTAGGGGCAGGCCCAGAAATAGATCTATTTATCCATGGCTATCTGATATAGAACAGAGATAGAATTCCTAGTCAGTTAGCCAAGGATGAGCTATTCATAAATAATGATAGGAAAATTTTCTACTCATAAGAAATAAAATTTGAAGTCTGCTTTTCACAAACACATATAAATCATTTCTATATAGATAAAACCTGTGAAAGACAGACTTAGAAAGTTTAATGAAAGCATAGGAAAACACATCAAAATGGAAACGATTTCTTAATTAAGGCATATAAAGTACAAGCCATAAAGAAAAGGATTAATATATTCAAATACATTAAAATGCAAAACTTCTAATTATCGAATAATACTATAAAAAGAATCAAAAATAAACAACAAACTAGTTCAGGAAAAGACATTTTTAAATATTTTAAATGAGAAAAACTTTATATCCAGACTATGTAAAGAATTCCCACAAAGCAATATGTAAGAGCAAACAATACATTATAAAAATGGGAAAATACAAGAAGAGGCATTTCATAAAAGAAGAAATAGGAGTAACCAACATCCATATGAAAAGATGCTTAACTTTTTTAGTATTTAAGAATATACAAATAAAACAAAATAATCATTTTATATCCACGATATTGATAAAAACTTAAAAAATTGATAATTCCAAATATTAGAAAACATGTGGTAGAACAGGAACATACAAAGTACTGATGAGAATGTAAATTGTTACCACCTGTCTGGAAAACAATTAAGCATTAATTAGTAAAGTTGAAGTTATGCCTACACTACAACCCAGCAATTCCTTTCCAAGGAACGTACCATAGAGAACTATTTCTATATATGTGTCTGAAGAAACATACCACAATCTCAATAGAGGCATGGTTTGAAATAGATAAAAACTGTAAATAATCAATGGATGGGAGACTAGATAAATAAATCACCTTAAATTCATGTAGTTGTTTGTTATATAGTTTTGGAAATGATTGAACTGGGATATCAACATGGATGAAACTGAAAACATAATATTTTGAGGGAAAATGTCACTGAAGTACACATAAAAGTACGATTTATTGTCAGCACATAAAAGTAAAAAGCAGACAAAACTTAACAGTATATATTTTAGGACACAAATTCATGGTAAAACCATGAAAAATATCAAAGCATGATTAATGCAAGTTTTAGAATACTGACTCCCAAAAAGAGTGGACAGGAGGCCGGGTGTGGTGGCTCACGCCTGTAATCCTAGCACTCTAGGAGGACAAGGCAGTAGGATTGCTCAAGGTCAGGAGTTTGAAACCAGCCTGAGCAAGAGCGAGACCCCGTCTCTACTATAAATAGAAAGAAATTAATTGGCCAACTAAAAATATAGGCACGGTGGTGCATGCCTGTAGTCCCAGCTACTCGGGAGGCTGAGGCAGGAGGATTGCTTAAGCCCAGGAGATTGAGGTTGCTGTGAGCTAGGCTGATGCCATGGCACTCACTCTAGCCTGGGCAGCAAAGTGAGAGTCTGTCTCAAAAAAAAAAAAAAAGAATGGACAGGAATGGAAGTGCACTTAAGTTGTGGCTTCTTTCCTAATTTGTAAGCCAGGTGGTGCCTGTTCATCTTATTGTTCCTTCTTAAATTGCACATATATGTCATATGGTCTCTTTTTAGGTATATGCCATAATTTTTGTACCAGGAGTCCAGAATAAAGGAATTTGAACCTGATTTTATCTAGATCAGGCGTCTTCAAACTACGGCCTGTGGGCCTCATGCTGCCCACCTAGGACGTTTATCTGGCCAGCTGGGTGTCTTTGCTGTCGCTGCCTGTCCTGCTTAGTAAGCAGCCGACTTGTCCTGGGCCCACAGTGAGCACTCTCCAATGGTCTGAGGGACAGTGAACTGGCCCCCTGTTTAAAAAGTTTGAGGACCCCTGATCTAGACGATGCTGTCAAAAGCAGCCAGTCTCCTTGCCCCCATCGTGTTGAGCGCAGTTTAGGAGTGGGAGCCACTCTGTGTTTTCTAGTCTTCCACTCTCAGCACTTGATTTGAGGTAATCACTGGGAATAATTTACTCGTCTTCCACCACTCATGCCAAAGGCTGAAGTTCTAACATTTTGGGGATGGTCGCTGCCTTTCATCTCATCTTAGTCTTAACCAAGCCAAGTCCCTCTCATTTCCTGAAGTTTTGCTATTTGAAACCTACTCTTCAATATCACCTTCTGCATCATTCAGGTTTCTAACTAACCTGACATAATTTTGTTTTTTACTTAAAATATGCTTATTAACTGTAGCAAGATACTATACAAAAAAACCCCACATATTTTGAAAAGATTCCAAAGACCCAGAAGAAATTGTAGAAATGGTATCAAACTTCAAATAGGCCCTGGTATAAAAAGGGAAATTAGAAAATAATAAAAAAGTATAAATAAACAACTACCAAAGTGAAAGACTATTAAACATGGTTGACAAGTTTAATGGAACTTGTAAGATTTCTACGCTGGTGGACTTTCTGTGACACTGTGAATAGATTGTCACTGAAGCCGCCACAGCTCCTTGCAGTTATATTTTGAAAACAGGCAAATCCACTATGGCTGGAAATGGATTGCTATTTAAAACAGTGAAAGGAAAGCCCAAGAGTAATTCTTTTAGCTTAGACAAAGAATAGAGCATTTCAGGGTTACCTGAAAGCAGTATCAGTCAGCAAGTGAATGGAAATCTTTTTTTTTCCTCTTTCTTAGTATTGATCGCAGGAAAACTGACAATCATGAGGAGACAGAGTCACTCTGGTAGCTACTGGACCCTGCCTGTCTCAGACAATTCCTGTTTACCGCCCTATGGCAGTGGTGCCAAAGGACTGATCTTTCTCTTGGGGCAGGTGCTGATACAATCAGCTGGAATCAATTCAAGATAAAAGGAACAGCTTTTTGAAATGGGTCAGAAGAAAGGAATAATCACTGCAAATGAGTGAAGCCTCATTGACAAGAATGGAAAAACAAACATCACACGTACTCAGCATTAAATTGGAACTAATCGATCAACACACACGTGCATATATGGAAATAACATTCATAGAAAATCAAGCAACTGGGGGGGAGGAGGAGATAGGTAAATTCACACCTAATGGGTACAATTATCTGTGGGATGGGCACACTTATAACTTTGACTCAAGTGGCACAAAAGCAATTTATGTAACCAAAACGTTTCTACTCCCATAATATTCTGAAAAGAGAAAAAATAGAAAAAAAACATACTAAAATAAAAATATTCCTGGCCTGAACTTTACTACTCTTTGTAATTTTAGGTTGAGTGTTACAATGCCATAGGAAATTTTAATTTTTAATATTATATATAAACAACTATAAAATATAAGTGTTGCAAAAGTAGCTACAGTAATCAATCCCCATAATCTTCTATTAACAGCTGAAAATACCTGATCAGTTTATCATTTACTGGGGATATTTTCCTTCCAGGTGTTCTTAGCATGCAAATACACATACGGATCTGTATTTGTGGGTAGTGTTTAGTTGTGTTTTGTGCTAGATCTGCTTTTCTCTTGTACTTTGCATTTTAAAAAATTGAATAAATCTTATTTAGCCATGAGCATTATATGATTTAGTCCATAGCCTCATTTCTACCTATTAGTTTGGTGCAAAAGTAATTGCGGTTTTAGCATTGTTGAAATTTGCCTTTGATATTGGAATACATTCTTAAATAAATGTGGTTATGTTATAAATCATTTTCATGCATATTTTCTCTTTATGTTTTTTTTGCTAATGACTTATGACTTGCTGTTTCTTTTATACTTATTTTAGACTATGGAAATGATGTTAGATGAAAGGCAAATTCCAGTGATTTTCTTGAGCTCAAAATGGGTCGTAAAGCAGCAGAGACAACTCGCAACATCAACAACACATTTGGCCTAGGAACTGCTAATGAACGTACAGTGCATTGGTGGTTCAAGAAGTTTTGCAAAGCACAGGAGAGCCTTGAAGATGAGGAGGGCAGTGACTGGTCATCAGAAGTTGACAAGGATCAGTTGAGAGCAATCAACAAAGCTGATCCTCTTACAACTGCACAAGAAGTGTCTGAAGAACTCGGAGGTCGACCATTCTACAGTCGTTCAGCATTTAAAGCAAATAGGAAAAGTTTAAAAGCTCCATAAGTGGGTGCTGCATGAGCTGATTGAAAATCAAAAAAAAATCATCATTTTTGAAGTGTCCTCTTCTCTTATTGTTTGCAACAACAGCAAACTACTTCTCGATCGGATTATGGTATGTGAAGAAAAGTGGATTTTATATGACAATCAGCAATGACCAGCTCAGTGGCTGGACTGAGAGGAAGCTCCAAAGCACTTCCCAAAGCCAAACTTGCACCAAAAAATGGTCATGGTCACTGTTTGGTGGTCTGCTGCCAGTCTGATCCACTCCAGCTTTCTGAATCCTGGTTAGACCATTACATCTGAGAAGTATGCTCAGCAAATCAATGAGAAGTACCGGAAAACTGCAATGCCTGCAGCCGGCATTGGTCAACAGAAAGGGCCCAATTGTTCTCTATGACAACGCCCGATCGCATGTCATAAAACCAATGCTTCAAAAATTGAATGAACTGGGCTAAGAAGTGTTGCCTCATCCACTATATTCACCTGATCTCTCGCCAACCGACTACCGCCACTCCTTGAAGCATCTTGACAACTTTTTGCAGGGCAAACATTTCCACAGCCAGCAGGATGCAGAAAATGCTTTCTGAGAATTTAATGGGTTTTAGAGGGAATGAACAAACTTATTTCTCATTGGCAAAAATGTGTTGATTGTAACGGTTCTTATTTTGATTAATAAAGATGTATTTGAGCCTAGTTATTAATATGATGATTTAAAATTCATGGTCCGAAACCACAATTACTTTTGCACCAACCTAATAATAGCAATGAATATGCAGAATTATTAATATTCAAGCAGGCATTTCTTTTGCCTGAATGGGCTGTGCTGCTTCAAATTCCCTAAGACATTATATACTTTTTCCTCTCTATTGGGACTATAATCTTCCTTCCTTTTTCATCCGTTACCCTCAACTTACTACATGCCAGATATCTGCTAAATACTTTATATACATTATCTCATTTAATCTCACAGCAACACTCTGAGGTAAGTTCACCTTGATAGGTGAGGAAACTAACACTTAGAGGGGTTAGCTTGACACATGAGTAATCAATGGTGGCATTGCTCTTCAATTGCTTGTGTCAGACTCACCTGGACCACAGCCCCAATTGACGGTATCTAGTGATTTTTGCATTTGGAGTTCAGGGGTAGGGAGTAATCAAGAATAATCGTAGGTTTCTGACATGGTTACACCAACAGCTAAGAGAGCAAATAAGAGCGCTTGAAGCCAACTTGATGGGAAAAATAATTGTTTGCACAGACTGAGATTGAGGTGCCTGTGGGACACCCAGGTGGTATCTGCTTAAGAGTTAAACAAGATTGTACTGTGGTTTAGAAAGAAAATATGATGGGGACATGAAGAAGGATATAGGAAGGATATAGGAAGGAAAAAAGTTCAGGGAAAAAAATCTTTTTGGATCTAAAAACAGTGCAACTACATACATGCATGTATAATAGCAGAAAATTTAGTCATATTAAAGAAATATGCCTAGTTTTCAATCAGAACACAAAAATGTTAACATTACAACACATATAAAACTTCTAAAATTTAATTTGGCCTACTTAATGAGTTGCTATCAAGTTTTTAAAAATTCCAATATAGCCCCAAAATACAAAACTTGATTTAGAAAACAAATGTCATATTGATCTCAGGCTGAAATAAAATAGAATTTGATTATGAAAAGTTTTCCCATAATTTGAGTTGGTTTTACATTGTGAAGTCACTACCAAGTCTTGTTTGATTCAGATATTTTGAGAATGCTGCATGCACTAAGATGAGAAAGAGTAATCAAAGAGGAATTCAAGAGTACCCATCAATTTTTGTTTCTCAGTCCTTAAATGCCTATCTTATTTAATTTACTTGCTGGCATTTATATTTCAGGATGGTGTTCTTGTTGTTTTTAATAAGCAGAATGTCTACAAAACCTTCTATATGATTTTAGGTTTAGAAAACTTTCCATTCTTATCTCACAGAGAGAGAGAGAAAAGAAAAAGGGAAATGTAAAAGAAAAGAATAAAATATGATAGAAATTAAGCTCTGAATAAATTTTCAAAAACTACAAGGCATTAAATATGGTTATTAAATTAAATAAAAATGTTGAAACTTCTTGCTTATGCCACTATGCCATATGTGCTAATTTCTTTTAAGTCCCCAGCTAGATATCAGTGTTTTAAAGGGGGTTTACAAAAAAATAAAAGGAAAATTCTTAACTGGGCTAGGTAATAATCTACTTGCAAATTTTCATTTATGTTACCAGAGGGAAGGTGAGCTGAGCTTGTATTCAGTACTGTATACCAATATGCTTCCTTTAGCTTATCCCACATATTTTATCTCAAATGGCTCAAATTTCTCCACATAAATGTCACAAAATGTCTATGCAAGCTAATTTTCATGGATTTCTATGAAAAGCTTGAGAAATATGGCCAGGAAATAGTCTCCCTCTCAGGCCACTTGCTAGATTTCTTTCAGAACTCTTTGGTTTTGCCTTAGTCTGATTTGTGCTGCTATAACAAAAAATACCTGAGACTGGGTAATTTATTAAAAACATAAATTTATTTCTCACGGCTGTGGAGGTTGGGATGTCCAAGGTCAAGGCTCCAGCAAATTTGATTATCTGGTGAAGGTTGCTCTCTCTACTTCCAAGATGGTGCCTTCACACTATGTCCCAAGGAGGGGAGAGATATTTTGTCCTTACACGGTAGAAGGGATTGAAGGGCAAAGAGGGTACAAGCTTCCTCTGTCAAGCCCTATTATAAGGCCATTAATCCATTCACGAGGGTGCTCATGACCTAAACACCTCCCAAAAGGCCTTACCTCCCAACACTGGTGCATTGAGGATTACATTTCCAACACATGAATTTAGAGGGACATATTCAGATCACAGCAGCTGTAGAAAGAAACCTCATCATGGGTGTTCAAACAGCCAACAGACAACTAAATTGTGGCTGTTTGTTGACTAGAGTTAAAGGTATCAGATGGTTTTGACCCTGAAACACGTTAAGTAATCTAAAAATGCTCAGTTTTCTGTTGTATACAGAGTGACTTGAATGTAAAGTAAATCTCTCCTCTGAGGGCTATAGTATTTGCATAAGACATATTCAAAATAACAATTGGAATCCATAATCTGCCCGTAAAATACATGGTCAGATTCTTATATCTAAGCAAATTCTGAAGTTCATTAGCACAGTGAGTTTGTTTCTTAGAGTGTAAGTTATACAAGAGTGTTTAAAGATAACATTTCACACATGAGGAAAACAGGCGGATGAAGGGCAATAACTTACTCTTGGTCCCGTAGTTTATAAGGTGACAAAAGCCAGAACTTTACTCCAGGTTCTCAGTCTCCCAGTGCAATAATCTCCCTTATGGTATCGTTTCAGGATTGCTGGATACATGAGTGCGTAAAACTATGACCGTGTGCATTGATGACAACAGTGGAGGTCACTTAGGCCCCCAGCTGTTATTTCTCTAGGAAAATTAAGCGTTTCCACAAGAATGGAAAATCTGAAAAGAAAAAAAAAAAATATATATATATATATTGTTTGCACATAAACTTCTAACAGAATAGTCTTGGGAAAAAAAGACAACACCATGCTGGTCTAGGGAAACAGAAGCAACAAAGGCCAGAGATATTATAAATTAAGTAAAGAATTTTCAATGACTAAATGGGCACATAGAAATGAATGGCAGTTAATTCTTTTTTTAAATTCATTATATGTGGCTAGTGCTTCATAATGATGAGTAACTTTAAGAGGAAAATACTGGTCCTATTCCTCTTCCATATTACCAAAAAAAATAACACAGATATAATTATCTGTGGTAGCATTTCTTTGCTGTTTCTTTTTCCTACCAGATTGCAAGCTTCATGAGCACAGAGACTGTGTTTGTTTTATTTATCGTTATAACCCCAGTGCTAAGCACAGTGTCCCATGCATGGTGGATGCTCATTAAAAATGTGTTTAATGCATAAATAATGAGGAGATCTGTGTAGGAACAGGAATGTGGGTTGTAGACTATTGCAACTTATTTGTGTTCCCACAAGCATAAATTCCTCCTCAATCAGCTCAAGCTTAACCCTGGAATAAGAAATCATTTTATACGGCAGAATTCTTACTGGATTAGGAGGGAAGTCGAGATTCTGCTGCTTACTTAGGTAACGTAATGAACTTCTCAGGGCCTTAGTTTTGTCATCTATATAATGGGGAAAATACTGGCCATAGGTTCCCTCTCAGGGTTCTTCTGAAGAGTAAAGAAATTAATGCCAGTTAGAAATTGTATTTAACCATGTAGCCAAAAGGCCTACAGTTCCTTCTGCTACCACCACTAGCATTATGGGAGTCATTGTGGAAGCTACTCTTCTCCTGTTTCATATAATTTGTTCCAGGCACAAAGGTTCTTCACAGGAGTCATTTTAATGGTAATGGCAACCCCTACATGAGCCTCCAGTAGAAATAAAGGGTGAGGAAAGAAAGTACATTCCTTTAAAATGACATTTTCTGAGGAACAACATAGTTTTTTGATTTGCCCTCAGGAGTTTCCAAAAGAAAACTTCCCATAGCGCATTGTTGAATTACTGCCTTGGAGTGAATTTTATATCTAGAGATGCTAGATTTGCGGATGACGACAATAGGGCCTGAATCTTTGAGTTCCATTCTGTGGTAATTCCTTGAACATAAATTATCTCCCAGAGAAAATGCATCTTGTCTTATTTTCACAAAGGCCATGGAAATTTTTTTTAAAGAGCAAAGTAGTTTTTGAGACCTTTTGAGCACAGAAAACAGTTTGTAAATTTTGCTAAAAGATTTGGAATTATATTTCTTTTATTGCAAAGATGTTTCCTCTTCAACTGTAGTAAATACATTACCTCTGATAAAAATACCTCATCAAAGATGTTAACTACTGAGCTCATCATAGCTCTTTGGTGTAAGGAAACAAAAAGTACTTTTATGAATTAAATTCCCCAGTAGAGTGTTTAAGTTTATGCTTTGATAGCTTCTCCCTGTTTCTACACAGTAAGTGATTACTTTTCTCAGAAAGGTAAAAAAAAAAAAGGATATATATCTTAAAAATTGAGCTTTTTCGTTTTACTTAAAAGTTGTTGAGGTGAGTAGGTGTTTTGTTGGTTTATTTTAACAGAAGCTTAAAGATTGACTAAGCATGCAAACATTTTGGGGTGATAGTATCAGAAAATTCTGTAGAAGCTGCAGCTCACTGTATTTTTAAATACAATTGACATACATCTCAAAGCTGAGTAATATTTTGTAAACATACTTCGGAGTAAGACTCTTGGAGCTGGTCATGATCATTATCCACAAGAGACTTTTCTAAATGACTACCAAAAGGTCCTGCATAAGGTTGCTTTAAAAAATTTTACGGGACACGGTTTGCTCAAGAACTTTCTAATCCTGTTGATAGTGTACATGTGGTTAAAATTAACAATACAATGCAGACAGTAATTTCAGTGAAAATACCAGGCTTTGCATCAGAAAGGTCCCAGGTCTGATAGTTGTAAGAGTTTGGGTAGATTGCTCAATCTTACTTGATCTTCATTTCCTTTACTGTAAAATGCGGGTATTGATTATTCATGAGAGTTTTATGGATTCAAAAATGTGGATGTGAAAGTATTCTTTTAAATTGTAAGATTTGCACAAATGCTATGTTTTATTTAAATGTAACCTATGCTAGTACCACATGCACAGTTTACATAATAAATGATAAAACAATTCAGAGGAGGAAGCAAACAGCTTGTACTGGCAGGACATGTTTTCAATGAAGTATATTTAAGGTTCATTTAAACCTGAAATTGTTAGGCAATTACAGAAAGGCACTTCTTTGATTATGTTTATGTACAAAGTCTCTTTCTCACCAAATTAATGACATGGCTTTTTCTATTCTTTCCTGCTTTTGCACTAACTGAAACCACGTGTAGATTTGAAAGCATAGTTTGAAATTCAGCATCATTTAAAATTTATTTTCCTTTCTAGAGATAACCTTAGCTAAGTTCAGGGGGAAGGGTTGTGCAGGCACATGACAGTAGAGAGATGACTAGAATGTGATCAGCAACGGGTTGGATCTGAGCCCAAGAACAGCCATCAAATAATACCACTTTGACTCACAACCTCCAGTACCCAGAATGCACCTGAATGGGTCACTTAGTTTCCTGTGACATCCAGGTAGCCCAATTCCCTTACAAACAAAGTTCTACTTAAGTTCTCTTCTGTTTTGTAAGTTCTTGACTGAAACATCTAAATCAGAGCTGAAATGATTAAGCCGACAGATCTAAAAAGGATTTTCCATTTTTCATCTCTCTATGCAATTCAATTGCAATCTCTTTAGACTTTTGTTTATCATTTATATGTTTTTATTTTCTAATAAAATTTGTTGTGTGCAATTGTTATCCCTTCCCCCAAAGTAATGCTATTTTATTTTTCCATTGCTACTTTTCAGATTGATTTTATTTCATGTTATAAAAAGCAGGTATATACTTTTCCTTATATTTTGTAGGCATACTCTTTCATGGCAAGAAAAAAAAAGGAAAAAAGAATGCTAAATAAAAGATAGAACATAGCTTTCACAAATTGCTTAATTTTTCAAAAGAAGAGCTTTATAGAATATTTTAATACTCAATTTGAAATATTCAAGATGGATGGTGAGTCATGCCCTTAGTTACTAAAAGGCAAAAGAATAAAGAAGACAAATTTAATTAGCATATAATGAGCATCTGAGATTTGCAGAGGATCTTTTACATGCAGTAGTTGTAGCCAATGACATGTGACTAGCCTACTTTTATATATTGGCAGAAGGTACTTTTATTTTAGTTTTCAGTTTTCCTCAGCTGGTCAAAAAGAGCAAAAGTTTTAAAGTTCAACAGACATGAATTGAAATACCAGTAATACTGTATGCTGACTATGTATTCTTTCTTAAACAGTGATTTAATCCCTTTAAACTTCATTTTCCTGATCTAGAAAATAAAGACATTCATGAACACCTTGTGAAGAACAAAATGAGGTAGTACATATAAAGATCATGGTAGTACACCTAGAATATATTATGTATTTAATACTTAATAATAAAGAGTGCTCTGACTCCTTTTTTGAAATAGTCATTTATTATTATAGGTCAGTAAGATTGTGGGGTTAGTATACTAATGCATAATCTATTTTATCTTGACTAATACAGAAATTGGTACCTAGAATTGGGATGATAGATACTAAATAACTTATCATATGTGGCATCAGACTAGGGTGCTGACAGGGAAGAAAATGATATTTCAGGGTGGGAGGATAGAAATCATGCAATACACAACTGGAAGAGTTTATGTCTTGGTCTGTTTAGACCACTGTAATAAACTACCATAGACTGGGTGGCTTAAATAACAAATATTTATTTTTCACAATTCTGGAGGCTGGAAGTCCAAGATCAGAGTGTCAGTATGGTTGGATTCTTGATGAGGCCTAGTTTGCGGATGGCTGTCTTCATGCTGTAGCCTCACAAGGTGGAGAGAAAGAGCTATAGGCTCTTCTTCCCTTTATAAGAGTCCTAAGCCCATCATGGGAGCTCCATTCTCTTGACCTCATATAAACCTAATTATTAATACTTCCCAAAGGCCTAATTACTTCCCACCTCCAAATATCATCACATTGGGGATTAGATTTCAACATATGAATTTGGGTAGAGGGAGCACAAACAGTCTATAGCAGCATAGAAGGTAGACAAAGTATCTAATGAACTTGTAGTTCTAGAAGTTAGAGAAAAGAATGTTAGTGCCATTGTTGATTGTGGTTGTCTATATATGGCAAGATATAAAAAAGACATGATCTTAGAAAAGAGAAGGCATATCTGCAGAATGGATTGAATGGAAATAGAGGCCATAATTTTAGAGTCTCTTATAGATGGAAGAGACAGCCAGTTCTTAAGCCTACATAGTAGAAAATGAAATTAAACAAGGCTAAAGGCTGGTAAAATCTTGGCTTTGTTGTAAGAATTAAAACAAGTACCTATCGGGCTCACCCACTGTTAAAACCTCTGCATAGATTAAGGTGGTACCCATGAAATTCTTAAAATTAGAACAAAATGAATCAGTGAATAGGGACTAAGGCTGTAAGCTCTTGCAACAAATTCTCATTTCTAAGGAACTCACAATAAGTCGAGAGAGAGAAGCACAAGGGAAAAGAAAATATAGACTTAAATTTACATAGACTTAAATATTCATTTATTGAATGAAATATATATGTCTAGAAATACATTAATACATATAGTATATCTGGAAAATATCTGTGGCTCCTAGTACTTGAAACTAACTGAAATTTAACAGATAAGAAGTCAATTATTTTAAGAGAACTTATAGCTGTAGATACCATAGGTCTGGCCTAAGAAAAAGTATTTCTCTGAACTAAAAATGATCCTTCAGGCTTTATCTTTCTACAGATAGGAAGTAGGCTGAGAATGATTCTTGTCCCCAAGAGGGGCATACTTGCAGTGGTCACTTCAGATGGGGCCAAGTAGAATAATGAGAAAAAGTCTAAACATACTGCGGAAAGGAACAAAAGCCACTAGAGAACAATGGACTGGGGTAGAATTGGATATAATCTAGGAATATAATCATCTCTGGGGCCTAGAGGAAGTTCAGAAACTAGAATATCCAAGTATTAAAGAATTTCCAATGGCCTTATTTCCAATTCTAAGACACCATAACAGGTATAAGCAGCATGCATGACCACATTTTGCCTAGGGACTGCATCACATTCAGAGTGCACTTGCAGAATCTTATAAGAATGCCAATTCTGATTCCTTTTCAGACAGAAACTCACCACCACTATCCACACACATATTGCAACAAGATGGTGAGCATGAGGATGGTTGGATGGTCCACAAACATGGTATCATCTAGCCTATTTGCAAGTTATATAACAGAGGTTTAGTAGATGAATCCTTATCACATTGACTATCTATTCTTTATAAATAAACCTATGAAGCAGTCTCAATTTAGACTTTTTATAACTAAAATTCTACTTATCAAAAACATCACCAACCATGCTGTTACATTTTCTGCTGATTTTCTTAAAGTTCAGCTTCAATCATGTGGCCCTCCTACCCCAAATCTTCCTATGCCTCCCTACTTTTGCCACTAGCATAATTGCATGTAACTGCCACAAAGCTAGGCAAGTGGGGGGGGGGTGTTGTTTTCTGCCCCAGAGTAGAGAGCAATTTCATATACCAGGAGTTGAAACTGGAGGTTTTTACCCCACAAAATTTTGGGGGGCTCTTAGAATTAATGATGTCACCTGATTTATACTGTCGAAACAATTTGAGCTTCATAGATCCGCTGTTCTACCTAATTGGCCCTTGTTTTAAATCTTGTTCCTGATGGTACACACCAAGAGCTCTCAAACCCAGCTGGGCTACTGGACTTTTGCCTTTGGTAATTTGCCCTGCCCCTGTACTGACACCATGGTATCCATCCATTTCTGCCTGTTGGCCTTCATTTTGCTCTCAAATTTCCTTTTGGAAATTGTCTTGTTCCCTTAGCTTTGGCCGTTTGTGACATCAGTCTTTATGTGACTTTGCCCCATCTGTCATTCAGTCAACCTCTACTCCTTTCTTGGCTTCAGCTGCTATTGACCCAGGTTCACATCTTCAGGTGGTGTTTGGAAAAACCCTTCTTGGGAGCTGGCAGGCAATCCTCACACTACACCATATGTTGCAGCCAAACTAGCCTAGTCACACAGTCTGATGAATTTCCTTCTGTCCGCTAGGGTTTTGAAAGAAGAGAAGATACCATGTCCTTCTGGATCTACCCAAAATGTCATCTCTTTTGTGCGGCTTTCTTTATCTGACTCCTCTGGATGCAATTAATCCATTCTATCTTTGTACTCCCATACCACTTTTTGTTTCTCCTAATTTTTATTAACTTCATCATTTCACATTTCAAACCAAATAAATGCTTCATTTTTTTTAAATGGACCTGCTCAAATACCACTGTCTGAATTTATATCTTTGACTTTCTTCCCCCTCTCAACAGAAGAAAACAATTCCTTCCCCTGTTTCTTTGACATTCACAACAGATCACAGTTCCTCAATGGCAGGTATATATTTTATTCTTTTTTGTGTTCTCTAAGCTGAGCTCAATGACTGAAACAGTAGGTTGTCAACAGGTTTCTGTAAAACCTCACTGTTGACATGGACTTTACCTACATTATTTTGTTTCATCTTCATAATAAAAAATAAGACATAAATAGCAGCTATTTTCCTCATGAGAAAAGGAAACCAAGACTCAGAGTGGCTAAATAATTTAGTCCCATCTCCCACAGGTATAGCTACAACCAGGTTTTAAATGAATTTAAGTCTAATTGACTTACTACTCTTCTTTTCTTCCTTCCCTTTCCTCCCTCCCTTCCTTGTATAAATGTCAGAAATTCAAAGGCAAATAATATATGTTTTTACCCTAAAGGGATTCACAAATGGTGAACTTAATAAATTAGACATGTAATAAAGATTGAGACATGTTTTGACAGAAGGAAACTTAGAATTCTATCAGAACATGCAAATGGATATCTACCCAGATTAGATGGGAGTGGATAAGGGTCAGGAAATATTTTTATATGGAATAAATCTCAAATTGGATTAGAGTATAGGCAGCTGTTAGTCAAATGAATAAATGGGAGAAAGAAGTTTCTAGACAGGAAGAAAGCATTGCAAAGCCATGGAATTGTGCAAGGACATGTTTTTTCCAGGGAGCTGCAAGCACATTAGCATGGCAGCTGCAACAAGGCAGAAGGACTGGGCAGGCAGAGAGTTGACACACCTCCTGGAAGAGATGGTTTATAAATAATAAAGCAGAATTATTCAACCCTTATTTGGCTTACCTGTTCTTTGTGAAGGACACTGCCTTTAAAACGTCAACAACAGCAAAGAGACTGTGGTCATCACGAAAACTTTAAACTGAGAGTAGGTACAGTCATGTGTCGCTTAATGATAAAGATACATTCTGAGAATTGTGTCGTTAGGTGATTTTGTTGTGTGAACATCACAGATTGTAATTACAAAAACCTGGATGGTCTTAGCATACTACACACCTAGGCTATATGGTCTAACCTATTGTTCCTAGGCTACAAACCTGTACGGCGTGTTACCGTCCTGAATACCGTAGGCAGGTGTAACTCAACGGTAAGTATTTGTGTATCTAAATATAGAAAAGCTGCAGTAAAAATACAGTATTACAATCCAATGGGACCAACATCACATATGTGGTCTGTAGTTGACTGAAATGTTGTTATGAAGTGCATGACTGGATGGCAGTCGTGGAAATGCTCAGACACATTTGCTACTTCAAATGATTTAAATTTCTTAGTCCCAGCTAGAATACATCAGGTGATGGGAAGAACTCAAAGAAAGTGATTTCCCAGAATTCCCCTCCCACCTCCAACTACCACATAAAACAGGAAGAGCCAACATCATGATTTTGAAAGGAATTATATAGCATTTATTTCAAGTCTTCTTAGAACTTTCCTGCTAGTGATGCAAATTTAATTAAGGAATACTACTTAGTTTTAGGAATCACTCCTTTCGTATCTTGTGGTAGGTAGAATAATGTCTCCCCAAAGATGTCCATGACCTAATCTCTGGAATTTGTGAATGTGTGACATTCACAATGTGACAAAAGGGACTCTGCACATACAATTAAGTGTCTTAAAATGACGAGTTCATCTTGGATCACATAGGTGGGCCCAGTATAATACCAATGGTCCTTGTAAGTGAAAGAGAGAGGCAGGAGATTCAGAGTTAGAGAAGATCAATGAAAACAGGAAAGAGCTATGCAGTGCTGGCTTTGAAGATGGAAGGGAGCCATGAACTAAGAAATGCAGGCACCCTCTAGAAGCTAGAAAAGTCAAGGAAAAAAATTGTAGAATCCTGGAGCCTCCAAAAGGAATGTTGCCTTGCCAACACTGTGATTTTGATCCCAGTAAGACCCATTTCAGACTTCTGATCTCTAAAACAATAAGATAATAAATGTGCATTGTTTGAAGGTACTACGTTTGTGCTAAGTTGTTAAAACAGCAATAGAAAATGAAAACATAACTAGCTCTCTGTTTCAAAATGCCCTTCATTTTTCAATGTCCGTCTTATTCATTATTATGTCCTCAGTTCTTAGCACAATACCAGGAACAAAGCAGAAACGTAAAGAAAACATCTGGGCTTAATTAGTTAAATAATTTGCTCATTTTTAGGAGCTTATATTTCACCCATCAGGCAGGAGATTGGATCTTTCCGAAGGCTGTTAAATAGTGCTGACAACATATTCAGTGTTGTTCTACAAGTCTCCCATGTGAAATGTAATGTATGTTTAAAGCAAAAGAATGAATGATACTTGAATGAATTTTTTTAAGCAAATCTTTCAAAAAATATGAAATACATGCAGAAAGGTATACAGATCTTGAATGGAAAATTTAATAAATTTTGTGCAAAGGAACACATTTATGTAAGCACCCTCTAGATCAAGAAATAGAGCATTGCCACCCTAAAGTACCCTGCCTGCCCCCATCCATTCACTGGTTCCCTACAGGTAACCTATCTGGACTTCTAGTACCATAGATTAGTTTTTCCTGTTTTCCAGATTTATATAACAAGCAACAGACAGTGTGCACTATTTTGTGTCTGGCTCATTTCAATGAATAGTGTTTACATGTCGTTTATATGTAGTAGTTTATTCACTTTTGTTGTTGCATACTATACCATTTAGGAATGTATTTTAATTGATTTATTTATCCATTATATTGTTAAGAAGCACATATGTATAAAACTCAAAATAATGCTTTTATGAACATTCTTCATATGTCCTTTGGTAAGCTTACCTACATATATTTAATAGTCCTGTTCTTTTTTTTTTTTTTTTTTTTTTTTGAGTCTCACTTTGTTGTCCAGGCTAGAGTGAGTGCCATGGCGTCAGCCTAGCTCACAGCAACCTCAAACTCCTGGGCTCAAGCGATCCTTCTGTCTCAGCCTCCCAAGTAGCTGGGACTACAGGCATGCGCCACCATGCCCGGCTAATTTTTTCTATATATATTAGTTGGCCAATTAGTTTCTTTCTATTTATAGTAGAGACGGGGTCTCGCTCTTGCTCAGGCTGGTTTCGAACTCCTGACCTCGAGCAATCCGCCCGCCTCGGCCTCCCAGAGAGCTAGGATTACAGGCGTGAGCCACCGCGCCCGGCCAATAGTCCTGTTCTTAATGAGTAGAATTCTGAGTCATGAGGCATTTCTATTCTCAAATTTTGTAGATATTACCAGTTTCCCAAAGTTTTATCAATTTACATTGGTTGTACCAATTTACAGTCTCAACAGTGATGAATGAGACTTCCAATTGGTTCATATTTACACCAATACTTAGTATTAATATTTAATTTAGCTACCTTGTAGTTATATAGTATGCCTTATTTCCCTATTAATTCTTAATACTCTGAAACATAGATCGACAGTTTTTAAATATATTTATAGGCCTCTTTTATATGTTCCTTGTTCATTTTTCTATTGGGTTGTTTGGCTTTTTCTTATGGATTTATTTGTAAGAGTTCATTACATATCTTGGAGATCCTGGATAGAAATTCTTTGTTCATACTACAAATGCTGTCACCCTCTATGTGTCTTGCCTTTCCACTCTCTTCGTGATATCTTTTTTGTCCCCCCTTTTTTCAAAATGTTTTAATTACTATTCTTTTCTTTTTTTTAAAACAACAACAACGTAAGTTTCATTGTGTCTATTTAAGGTGTACAACATGATCTTACAGGATACTCTTCCTAAGATAGTGAATGGTTACTACAGTGAAGCAAATCAACATAGCCATCATCTCGCATAGTTATTCATTTTCTATGTGTGTGACAAGAGCAGCTAAAATCTACTTATTTAGCAGAAATTCCAATAGAGTCCAATTATATTAACTGTAGTCCTCATGTTGTACATTAAACGTCTAGATTTGTTCATCTTACATAACTGTGGCTTTTCCCTGTTTCCTCCCTGCTCTCAACCACCCCTGGCAACCACTGTTTATTCTCTTTCTGGATACTTGATTTTTTTCTTTTAAGATCCCACATATAAGTGAGATCAGGCAATATTTTTTCTTTCTGTGTCTGGCCTGTTTCACCTAGCATAATGTCCTCCAGGTTCAGCCGTATTGTGACAAATGAGAGGATTGTGTTCTTTTTTAAGGGTGAATAATATTCCAGTGTGTATATATAGATGCCACAGTTTCTTTATCCATTTCTCTGTCAATGAACACTAGGGTCATTTCTGTATCTTGGCTATTGTGAATAAAGCTGCAATGAACATAGGAGTACAGATATCTCTTTGAGATACTGATTTCATTTCCTTTGGATATATAGATCCAGAAAAGAGATTGCTGGATTGTATTATACTTCTATGTTTAATTTCTTTAGAAATCTTGGTACTGTTTTTGTAGGGACTGCACCAATATACATCCCATCAACAGTTTACAAGGGTTCCCTTTTCTCCACATCCTTGTCAACACTTATCTTTTTCTTTTTTATGTTAGCCATTATAACAGGTGCAAGGTGATAGTTTATAGTGATTTTAATTTGCATTTCCCTGATGATTAATGATGTTGAGCACTTTTTCATATACCTTTTGGCCATTTGTGTCTTCTTTGGAGAAATGTCTATTCAGAATCTTTAGTCATTTAAAAAAAATTATTATTATTATTTTTTGCTACTGAATTGTATGAATTCTTTATTAATTTTGCATTTTAACCCCTTATCTAATATATGGTTTGCAAATATTTTTTCCCAGTTCTTAGGTTGCCATTTTATTTTATTGATTGTTTCATTTGCTGTACAAACGTCTTTTAGTTTTATGTAGTCCCATTTATTTATGTTTGCTTTTGTGTCCTAAGATTTAGGTGTGACAGCCAAAAAATAATTGTAAAGAGCAATGTCAAGGAGATTTTCCCCTACATTCTTTTCTATGAATTTTCTGGTTTCAGGTCTTGTGTTTAGGTATTTTATCCATGTTAAGTGTGTTTTTGTGTATGGTGTAAGATAAGTGTCCAATTTCATCCTTTTGCATGTGGAAATCCAGTTTTCTCAACATCATTAATTGAAGAGATGATCCTGTCCTCATTGAGTCTTCTTGGTACCCTTGTCAAAACTTACTTGGCTGTATATATTTGATTTATTTCTGGGCTCTCTATTCTGTTTCATTGATCCATGTGTCTGTTTTTATTCCAGTACCATACTGTTTTGATTACTATAGCTTTGTAATATATTTTAAATCAGAAAATGTGATACTTCCAACTTTGTCTTTCTTTCTCAGTGTTGCTTTGGCTGTTCATGGTCATTTGTGGTTCCATACAAATTTTAGTATTGTTTTTTCTTTCTTTAGTATTGTTCTGTGAAGAACTTCACTGGGATTTCGGTAGATATTGCATTGAATCTATATATTGCTTTGGGTTGTATGGGCATTATAACAATATTAATTCTTCCAGTACATCAGCATGGGATATCTTTTCATTTATTCATGTCTTCTTCAATTTCCTTAATCAATGTTTTATAGTTTTCAGTGTAAAGATCTTTCACTTCCTTTGTTAAATTTACTCCTAATTCTTTCTTCTGATGTTATTACATTGGGATTATTTTCTTGACTTCTTTTTTCGGCAAGATTGTTATTTAGGTATAGACATTCTATCAATTTATAAATATTGATGTGGTATCCTAAAACTATACTGAATTCATTTATAAATTCTAACCATTTTTTTGTGGAATCTTTCAGGTTTTTACATATAGGATCTTGTCATCTGCAAATAGAGATATTTTTATTTCGATCTTTCCAATTTGTATGTCTTTTCCATATTTATTTTTTGTCTGATTGCCCATGATAGTAATTCTAGCAACACGTTAAACAGAAATGATTAGAGTGGCCATTCTTGCCTTGTATTAATACAAGATCTTAATGAAAAAGCTTTTAGTATTTCCCTAGTATTTCAGTATTTAGCTGTGGGTTTTTCATAAATGGCTTTTATTATGTTGAGGAAACTTTCTTCTATCTCTAAATCATTGAGAGTTTTTGTCAAGAAAGAATGTTGAATTTGTCAAATGATTTATTAATATAATCACGTGGTTTCCATCTTTCATTCTGTTTAGTGATGTATCACATTGATTCACACATATTAAACCAGATTTGCTTGTCAGGGATGAATCCACTTGGTCATGATGCATAATTTTTTTGATGTGTCATTTAATTTTGTTTGCTAATATTTTATTTTGAATTTTCGCATCAATGTTCATCAGAGATATTGGCCTGTAGTTTTCTTTTCTTGTGCTATTTTTGTCTGGCTTAGGTATCAAGGTAGTGCTGATCTTGTAAAATTTGTTTGGAAGTGTTCCCTCTAGCTCTGTTTTCTGCAGTAGTTTATGAAAGACTTGTATTAATTCTTCTTTGAATGTTTGGCAAAATTCAACCATAAAGCCATCTGGTCCTGAGTTTTTCTTTGTTGGGATGTTTTTAACTACTTCTTCAATCTCTTTATTTGTTATTTGTCTGTTCAGGTTTTCTCTTTCTTTCTGATTCAATTTTAATAGGTTGAATTTTTCTAGCAATTTATCCATTTCCTCTACATTATACTATATAATTAGATGGTGTATAATTGTTCATAATAGTTCTTTATGATCCTTTACATTTCTGAAACATCTGTTGTAAGGTCTCTGCTGTCATTTCTGATTTTATTGATTTATCTCTCCTTTTTTCTCTTAGTTTAGATAAAAGTTTATTCATTTTGTTTATTTTTTACAAAAACCAACCCACAGAGTTTTATTTTTTTCTATGGTTTTTCTACTATTTATATGATTCATTTTGATTTTGATCTTTATTATTTCTTCCCTTGCTAATTTTAGGTTTAGTTTTTTTTTTCTTTTATTTGAGTTCCTTGAAGCATAATGTTAGGCTACTTATTTGGGATCTTTTTTCTTTGTCTAAGGAATTTATTGCTATAAACTTCCCTCTTAGAACTGCTTTTGTTGCGTCCCATAGGTGCAAGTTGTTATGTGTATTTCCATTTTTGTTTGTTTCAACATATTTAAAATTTTTCCTTCTGATTTCTTCTTTGATTCATTTGTTATTTAGAAGCATGTTGTTTCATTTCCACATATTTGTAACGTTTCCAAGATTCTTCCTATTATTTATTTCTTGTTTCATATCATTTTTGGTCAGAAATAATACTAGATATGATTTCAATCTTCTTAAATTCATTAAGACTTGTGACTTAGTGTGGCTTAACATATAGTTGATCTTGGAGAACGTACCATGTGAATGAGAGAAAAATGTGTCTTTTGCTGCTATTGGATAAAAAGTTCTGTATGTCTCTTTAGGTCCATTTGGTCTATAGTACCATTCAAGATCAGTATTTCCTTACTAATTTTCTGTCTTATTGATATATAAATTGTTGAAAGTTTGGTATTGTATAATAGGTAATAATAGGGAATGCTTCCTATTATTATTGTGTTGTTATCTATTTCTCCCTTAATGCCATTAATATTTCCTTTTATATTTTGGTGCTTTGATGTTCAGCACATATATACTTATAATTGTTATATTCTCTTGATGTATTGACCCCTTTTTCATTAGAAAATGACCTTCTTTGTCTCTTGTGAAAGTTTTTACTTGAAATTTTTTTTTATCTAAGTATAGCCACCACTGCTTTCTTTTAATTACAATTTATAAGGAATATCTTCTTCCATCCCTTTACTTTCAGCCTCTGTGTTTCCTTAAAGTGAGTCCTTTATAGACAGCATATATTTGGGTTTCGATTTTTTAAAATTCAATCAGCCACTCTATATCTTTGATTAGAGAATTTAACTCATTTACATCTAAGGTTATTATTGGTAGGTAAGGATTTATTAATGCCATTTTGTTATTTATGTTCTGGATGCTTTGTAGATTCTTTGTTCCTTTCTTCCTTCTTTGGGGTTTAACTTTGGTAATACTCTGTAGTATTTGGTAATACTCTGATTTGGTAATACTCTGTAGTACTGAGCTTTGATTTTCTTTCTCTTTATCATTTCTGTATCTGCTGTAGCTTTTTGTTTTATAGTTATCATGAGGCTTACATAAAATATCTCATAGTTATAGCATACCATTTTAAGCTGATAACAACTTAATTTCAGTCACATGCAAAACTCTAGACTTTTATCCTCACCCTCCTATTTATATTTTATATATGTCACAATTTACATCCTTTTGTATTGTTTATATCTTAACAATGTTTTGTAGCTATAGTTATTTTTGACTGGTTCGATTTTTAACTTTTATACTAGAGACATGAATGGGTTACATGCCACTGTTACAATATTGTTATATTCTGAATTTTACTTCCATCAGTGAGTTTTTTACTTTCATATGTTTCTTTTAGTTTTCATTTGAAGAACTCCCTAAAAATTTCTTGTAAGGCAGGTCTAGTGGTGATGAATTCCCTCAGATTTTGCCTGTCTGGGAAATACTTTACTATTTCTCTTTAATTTCTGAAGGGTTTTTTTTTTTTTCTTTCAACACTTCAAATATATCATCCCATTCTCTCTTGGCCTACAAGTTTTCTGTGGGGAAATCCACTAATAGTCTAATAAAGATTTCCTCGTATGCGACATGTCACTTTTCTCTTGCCATTTTAAAAATTCTCTGTCTTTGACTTTTGACAATTCAATTATTATTATTTGATTAATTATAATTTGATTATTATTAATGAGGACCTCTTTGGGATGAATCTATTTGGGAACTTTTGAGCTTCATAGATCTGGTTGTCTCTATCTCCAAGACTTGGGACATCTTTAGCAATTATTTCATTAAATAAGATTTTTAACAATTTCTTTGTCTCTTCTCCTTCTAAAAATCCCAGAATGAGAATATTTGTTTGCTTAATGGTGTTCCATAAGTTCCATAGGCTTTCTTCACTCTTTTCCATTCTTTTTTCTTTTTTTAATCCTCCGCCTAACTAATTTCAAAGGACCCATCTTTGAGTTCACAGATTCTTTCCTTTGCTTCATTTAGTCTGCTCATGCAGCTCTATAGTTTATTTTTTATTTTATTCATTGAATTATTCAGCTCCAAACTTTCTTTTCAGTTTATGATACATATCTCTTTGCTGAATTTTTCATTCTGATCATGAATCACATGTCTGATTTTGTTGAATTGTCTACTTGGATTTTCTTGAGTCTCCTTCTGTTCCCTTAAGGTCATTATTTTGAATTTCTTTTCAGGAAGTTTATAAATTTTCATTTCTTGGAATCAGTTGCTGAAGAAATATGTGACACCATCCTTTGGTGGTGTCATGTTTCCTTGCATTTTTCATGCTTCTGTGGCCCTGCATTGATGTCTGTGCATCTGACGGAGCAGTGACAGGGTAGTTTTATAGGAAAATACTTTTGCCTGTCGATGGATTTGAAGGTACCAGTTGACCAGAGTGTGGTGGCTCTGGCTCTGGGTGGGAGCAGTGGTGTAATTTCCATGCAGCTTCTTTAGCTGTGCTCAATATCCAATCATGACTGCTGATACCTCAGGGGTCCAGGCTACAGGAGTTTGTGGCAAAGGTGGTGGCAGCATAGGTTATTTACCGTCCTCAGTGGAAAGGGCTTTAGAGAACCTCCCGTTCTTTTTTTCCCCATGGTGGGGAGTTTTAGCTGAGGGCTTCTCTCTTACTATTGGGCCTGGCATGGCCCATATGCAGCTGCAGTAGTGCTGGGATTCAGGGCACAGGTGTTCAGAATGGCTGTGGACCTGGGATCCTGGGTTCAGTGTCTTGCAAAACAATTATGGTACCTGGGACAGATTCAGATTTTGAGGCATGGGTGGATATAGATTGCTTACAAATCTGTGGTCTGTGACTCTGAGGTACACCCCAACATCTGAGGGCCAGGGAGCAGGGATATAACTGTGCCTCTGACCCTGGGAGGCAGAGTGCAGCATCAGAATGAATTTAGGGAACAAGGGGTACTTTGGAGGCTTGGGACCCAGAGAACAGTTCACAGCTGCAATTCAGGTCCTGGAGTCAACAATGCACAGTGGCACCTCAGGCCCCAGGGGATGAAGTACCATGCAGTGGATCCTAGGATAGTGGGACATGGCAGTATCCCAGGTTTTGTAAACTGGGTACAGTGGCAGCAGGGCTCCAGGGATGGTGGAACACAGCTGTGGATTGGGTGGAGAGCAGCACAGCAATGGCTCAACTCCTCTGGGAAGCAGGGCACTTCAGTAGCTCAGACTCCAGATGGCTACTCCAGTTTTGTGGAGGTGGGGCTCTGTGGCTATTTGTTCTGGAGGGTGGGGCAGGACAGCTCAGGCAAGGTTCTCATTCCCTGGCACATGGGGCACCACATAATCTCAGCTGCAGAAGGTGAAGCTACACCGGTTAGCCAAGACTCTAGTTCCCTTGGTGGGGGAAGGGTACTGAGTGAGTTTGGGCTCTGAGGGGCAGGGCCAACTAGGGTAGAGGGATAGAGTGGCTCTCCAGAAGCTTGGCCTCAGGGGATAGGGCATAGCAGCAGTTTGGCTTGGGAATGCTGTGCTACTAGCTTGGTATGATGCAGTAGCAGCAAAGCCTTGGGGATGGAAATGTGCAATGGCTACTCATCCCCAGAACAAGATGCACTCTAGTAGTGGCTCCAGTTCTAAGATGTTGCAGCATAGTAGTAGCTCTGCCCATAGGGAGGGACACAGCATTGGCCCCTTCTCTGGGGTTATTGCAGCTGTGTGGACTCTGGGCGGCTCCATCAGCTGAGCTCACAGCCTGTGAGGATTGCGGGAGTCTCCAATGGCAAAGACTGCAGGTGTTCATGGTGGTGTGGGAGCTGCTGGGGTCCTCTTGTTTACCTTTTCTCCACAGGGAGAGGTCCCTCCTGGTTCCCAACTGATCCTGACTGTGGTGGTTGGGGTGGCAGAGGCAAGATCTATTCATCTTTTCTGTATGCACCCATTGAGTTTCTGTTTTCTACAGGACTTCTGCTACTCCTTTGCTGAACCCCGGTGCTCTCCTTTAGTTCTTTTCAAAATGCAGTTATTTATTTATTATAAGAACCTCTAGTTGGTCATCTGGCTGATGTCACTCCTCTTAATTGTGTCTTTTAATGAGCATGATTACTGCATAATGGTCTAAGTTCTCGATTTGTTTTATATTCACAATTTTCTGTCCTATTTAAGAAATGTTGACTATTTCAAATCCAGGAAGATCTTCTCCATTTTCCTCCTAAAATCTTTTATTTTATTTTCCACCTTTAAATTTAAATTTCCACCTTTAAATTTCCACTATCTCATTTCATTATTTGTTTTATGAATATTTATCTGATCCCACATCATTCATTAAAAAAAAAAATTCCCCTTACCTGCTGCACTGTCATTGTTGACATGAGAATGTGCATGATATGTCTATTCTAGATCACTTTCTCTTCTGTTCTATCTGAGTAGTTACCTTTCTTTATGTGAATAGCACAATGTTTTAATTGCCATAATTTTTTTAAATATCTTAATATCTGTTTGTATAAGTACTCCAGCTTCAATCTTCAAGATCATTTTGACTATACCTGGTCTCCAATCTTACATATATTCATCATATTTCATATCTGTTTATGCTTTTTGTCCTATTTTCATCTCTTTTGTTCTAGGTTTCTTAGCTGGGTATATTTTACTGACATCTTTCAATACACTAATCATCTATTCTGTTGTGCTAAGTCTGATATTTGATTTGTCTGTTAAGATCTTAATTTCAATTATTCCATTTTTAAGTTCCAGAAACTTCACTTGATTCTTTTAAAAACTCAATTCCAACTTACTTAGTAAAATTTTCTATCTTTTCAATTATTTTATTGAACATGATATTAAAAATTAAAGTTTATTTCTGATAACTTCAATGACTGGGTCAACTATGAGCTGTTTCCATTGTTTTTGTCTCATTTCTTCATAGGTTTGACAACTTTTTCTTAAATGCTGGACATTGTGCATAAAAACCCAAGAGGCTTGTGATGATGTTGTCTTCTGCCAGAGTACTCACATTATCAGTGGTAGACAGAAAGTAGAACCAGAGTCCCTTCCCCCAATTTGGGACTGACCTAACTCAAAGTTACATCGCAGGTTTTTTGCAAAGCTGTGTCTGCCTCACAGGTTCCTACTGAGAGTTCCACCTTACCGTGTCCCAATTTCTTTTTCTGTTTACCACTGAAAGACTGCTGACAGTTATCTTCCGCTTTGAAAAAAACTACCAACTTCCAGGTTAATTTTTCTGTACCTCCTTGCTTGCCATGATCTTTGCCCTTTAAATTCTGATTTTCTTGGCATCCTAGAACTCCATTTTCCCCCACTCCTCTAACCCTGGCAAAATGCCAAAAAAACCTGATGGCTTCTTTCCATTTTTAGTGGTGACCTTCTTTACAATTCCTGACATTTTGTCCTGTCAGTAATTGGCAAATGCCCAAATAGGACACGTGTGCTGCTTGCAGAGTTGTCTCCTCGCCTCTTTGTGCTTTGTGGTTTCTTTTTTCCTAGGACTATGGCTCCTCAAGTCTCGGTTCCCTCTGCTGTTCTCTCATGCCTACAGGTTAACATGAAGAGTGTGTGTGTGTGTGTGTGTGTGTGTGTGTGTGTGTGTGTGATTTGTTTGAATTGTTCTTGGCCGGAGCATTGTTCTGCTACAAAATAATTCCATCATAGCTGAAAATGGAAGCTGTTATATCTGAATAATATTTAATATCAACAAATGAAGTGAGTAGACAAAAGTAATTTAGCCAAAGTGACACGGGTATGTGAAACTATTAGAAAAGAATTTACATGTTATTTTCAAATATTGTCAGACCTCTGCAGAATTATAAAAAAAGAGTTTACAATTACTAGATGATCCGAAATATTCTCCCAATGGTAGGATCATAAAAACAATTCCCCAGAATACAGGTCATTGAGTTTTAATTTTGATCCTCTTTAAAATTTTAGTATGCATTATAAATTGTTTTCTGGCTCTCATGAAAAGTAATGACTAGAATCCAGCACAGGTTTACTAAGAAGAGGCCATGCCGAAGAGAACTTATTTGCTTTTTAATAGCCTGACCACACAGGTAGAAAATGGTAATTCTATGGTAATACCTTAAAATATCTCCATTAAATCAAAACAATTGGCATAGACTATCATAATAACTTTTTGGACATGTATAATATAATTGAGTATAGAATAATTTGTCACCAGTTGAATTCTAGCCAGAGTGTTGATTAATCGGGCTGGATACCAACTTACAGTGTAGTGTCTAAAACATTACTTTCCCCTATCCTGTCCAAAAAGTTTATCAGTTACGTTCCTACAACACGAAGGCATGCTTATTGCATTTTTCTAATGACATTAGCTGAGAAATCTGGTTAATATAGTATAAGGAAATCAGTATTCCAAAAGTCTTCTAAAGACTGTAAAATGCAAAACCAAATATTTAATTAATATCATTTAATATAAATAAAAGTGTGAAGCTACATTTAAAAAAAATCAGTATGTAGGAAATGGATATTTTGGTAAGAATGGTTATTGCATTTTTACCAGAAGAAAGGTTAAAATAATTTTGGAATACACTAGTAGAACTGTAATGTAAAACTAGGACAATGAGAGCTATATGGCATATTTGCCTGACCTCACATGTTCAAACTGAATATCAGATTTTAATAGGAATGCTAGCAAAGTGTGATACTTCTAGGGAGAATGACTGAGATGGCAGTCAGGAATCACTGAAAAACTTGGGATTTTTTATTCAGATTATTTGGAATTATAAATCCTATTCTCCCATCTGACAGTTTTTCTACACGAAAATTGAGGGGGGGAAATAGAAGAAGTGTTATGAGCAGAAAATAGACTTATAATGAGCTCATTTTGACAGGGAAAGGAGAATGTGGAAAGCAGATTTTTTGCCTTGCTAAAAGGTATAACTTTCTAATAATTATAGGTGTTAAAAACTAAATGGGCTATCTTGTGGATATGAGTTTTATTCATTCATTTGTAATTCATTTGCTCATTCAATAGTTATTGAATGCCTATTCTGTGTCAAGAATTATATTATGTATTGAAGAGACAAAGAATAATTAGAAAAAATAACTTCCCTCAAGGCATTCATAATTTAGTAGGAATGGGGTAGGAGTAAAAGAGAGAATGGTAGAAAAATAAGTGATTATAATGGAATATAAAAAGTTCTAACTGTTCTCAACAAGAGTGGATAGAATTACTAATTCTGCCCTAGGATTGAGTGGACATAAAGACATTTTGCATTCAAATAATATTATTAATATCTATGAATAATTAGTTTTATCTATATGCAAAATTCTTTGCTAAATGCCTTGCACATACTGTCTGATCGAATCCTCAAGACCATCCTATTTTTTCCTATTTCCTTATTTTACAGATTAAGAAACTGACACACGGACAGGTTGTGTAATTAGCAGAGATACTGAACTATACTAAGTGATAGACCTGAGTTACAAAGAAATTTTATTCTAGGGATTATGTTCTTAATCGGTGTTTTTCAAATTGTTTCGCCTTATATGTGGCTCATGAAATCAAATCAGTTTCCCCATTATATACAAAAATATTAATGGAACAGAAAAGATCTGAGTTCCTTATATAGAAGAGTAAATACTATTTTATGAAGCTTTATAAGCATATGTATGGGTGTCTGCATGTGTGCATGTGCATGCTAGGTCACAAAAATCATTTCAATACACCAGAGCACTGTGCTCTTCTTAACAAGATCTGCCTTCTGGAGAAACTAGTTATAATATATTCCTTATAGCTGTGCACTAGTTATCTACTGCTGCTTGACAATTAACCCAAAACCTTAGTGGACTAGAAGAGCAACATTTATCATCTCACAGTTTCTGTGGGCTAGAAATACAGGCAGGCATGGCTTAGCCAGGTCCTCTAACTCTGGGTCTCTCATAAATGCCGTTACCTGAAGGCTTGACTGGACATATTTGCTTCCTAACTCACTCATTTAGTCATCGGAAGGATTCAGTTTATTCCAGGCTGTTGGACCAAAGTCTCAGTTCCTTGCATGTTGTTGACTAGAAGTCTCCTTCAGCTTCTTGCCACATGTGACCTCTCTATATACAGCATCTTACAACATGGCATCTTGCTTCATAGAGCAAGTGAGAGGGCAAGAGTGCAAAGGAGAGTGTCATTAAAAGAGAGAAGGTCTAACACGACAGAAGTGATAGTCTTTCGCAACATACTCACAGAAGTGAGATCCCATTACTTTTGCTGTATTCTATTTGACAGAAGTAAGTCACAGTATCTGGTTCTGCATATACGGAGCTTGAAAGTCAATACTCCATCCTAACAAAAAGTAAAAAGCTGAACAAACTAAATAATCAATAACTCTTCTTGGATCTGTGAGAGATGTAAGGTCATAGGGCAAACAGCTGCATTCCAAATTGGAGAGACAGAAAGGCAAATACAGAGAATCACAACATACCTAAGCAAAAACCACTTTGAGGACCAGAGGTGGGGTAGGAAAATCTGGACTCCTAATGATGAACTGCTAGAGGCTAGCTTCAGGCAAGTCTGAGAGGTTAAAACTCCTGGGAGACCCACTCATAGGAGGACCTCCATGGTTTTGTGAGTGTTTCCTCCAGAAGCTCAAACAAATTCTCACAGTAAATATTAGAGAAAGAGCTCCTTCTGCTTCCATCAGGGAGAGGAGAAAAAAAAATTTGAAATACACCAAGGAAATCTGTTCTTCCTAACAAGGTCTGGCCTTAGGAGAAACTAGTTAACCATAGTCCAACCTGCTGGAATTTTACCAGAGCCTAACTGACCTAGGAGATGGGAAATATCCAACTTCAGCAAGCTCTGGCCTTCCTCATGGGAGAAGGGAAATATCCAACTGAAGTCCTCTTTAGCCATCTTGTCCCACCTAAGTGGGGAGAAAAAACCTGAGAAGCACTTGTGAAGGTCACAGTCCAGAAGCATAGGCTCATTGAAACACTGAGATCTAATCATAGGACTATAGAACACTTCTCTCACCCTACCAACCTATTACTGAAGGCCTATTTACCACAGTCCCTTTTACCTAGTACATCATGTCCAGCTCCAAAAAGAAATAAAAAGACAAACAAACAAATGAAAAAACCCACAACAATTTGAAGAGTTAGAGCAAACATCAAAACCAGACATGGCAGGGCTGTTGGAATTATCAGATGGAATTTAAAACAAATATAATTAATATGCTAAAAGCTCTAATAGATAAAGTAGACAACTTACAAGAACAGATGGGCAATGTAAGCACAGAGATGAAAGTCCTAAGAATAAAAAATCCAAAAGAAATGCTAGAAATAAAAAACACTAACAAAAACAAACAATGCTTTGATTATTTATTAGTAGACTAGACACAACCGAGGAAAGATTTCTGTACTTGAGGATATATCAATAGAAACCTCCCAAACTGAAAGACAAACAGAATAAGATTGAAAAAAGGACAAAATATCCAAGAGCTGTAGCATATATACAATGTGAATACCAGAGTAGATAAATTTCAGACACAGCAGGGAGCAAGGAAAGCTATCAGGAATAAAGAAGGTCATTGCATAATGATAAAGGGGTCAATCCTTCAACAAGACACAACAGTCTTTAAAATGTATGTGCCTAACAACAGAGCATTAAACTACATGAGGCAAAAACTGATAGGACTACAAGGAGAAATAGATGAATCCACTATTATACCTGGAGACTTCAACATCTCTCTATCAGAAACAGACAGATCTAGCAGACAGAAAATCAGTAAAGACACAGTTAAACTCAACAACACCATCAATCAACTAAAGATAGTGAACAACAACAGAACACACATTCTTCTCAAACTCATGTGAAACATTCATCAAGATAGACCACATTCTGGGCCATAAAACATACCTTAACAAATTTAAAATTAATGTAAATTATACAATATCTCTTCTCAGATTTCTAATTCACAATAGAATTAAACTAAAAATCCATTACAGAAAGATAACTGGAAAATCCCAAAATACATGGATATTAAACAACTTCTAAATAACACGAGTCACAGAAATACATCTCAAGAGAAATTCGAAAAATATTTTGAAACAAAGGCAATTGAAAACTTATCAAAATTTGTAGAATTAGTGACAACCGTGCTTAAAAGGAAATTTATAGCATTGAATGTATACATTAGAAAAGAAGAAAGGTCCAAAATCAATCATCTAGACTTCCACTTTAGCAAACTAGAAAAATAAGAGCAAATTAAAACCAAAGTAAGCAGAAGAAAAAAATTAGAATAATCAAAACATTACATGTGTCAGATTCCTGCCAGAAGAGAAAAGAAAAAAAAAAAAAAAAAGAAAAAAAAAAAAACATTACATGTCATACCTTAAGTATATACAATTTTTGTCAATAATGATGGAAAAATTAGAGTAGAAATAAATGAAATTGAAAATAGTAAATCAATAGAGAAAAATAAATGAAACCAAAAGCTAGTTCTTTGAAAAGATTAATAAAATAGAGAAGCCTTTAGCCAGAGAGAGAGAGAGAGAGTGAGAGAGAGAGAACACAATTACTAATATCAGAAATAAAAGAGGGGCCATCTCTACAGATCCCAGGGACATTTAAATAGATAATAAAAAATATTATGAACAAATCCACACTCACAAATTTGATAACCTAGATGAAATGAACCAATTCCTTCAAAGACACAATCTGATAAACACACAATAAGAAATACAGGGATAACTCAGACATGTTGTGGGTTCAGTTTGAGACCACTGTCATAAAGTGAATATTTCAATAAAGTGAGTCACATGAATTTTGTTTCCCAGTGCATATAAAAATTTATGCTTATATAGTCTATTTATGCTTATATGCTTATATAGTCTACTTAGTGTATAATAACATTATGTCTATAAACTGTACACACCTTAATTAAAAATACTTTATTGCTTCTGTGATTGCCATTGGTGTCTTATTCACAAATTCTTTGCCTAGGCTGATATCTAGAAGAGTTTTTCCTACATTTCCTCTAGATTTCTTATGGTTTCATGCCTTACATTTAAGTCTTTTATATATCTTGAATTAATTTTTGTGAGTAGTGAGAGATAGGGGTCCTATTTCATTCTTCACAACCCAATAAAATAAATGAGATTTGATTAAACTAAAAAGCTTCTGCACAGCTAAGGAAACAAACAACAGAATAAATAGACAACATACAGAATGGGAGAAAATATTCACAAGCTGTACATCTGATAAAGGGCTAATAACCAGAATCTACAAAAAACTCAAGCAAATCAGAAAAAAAAAAAAACCATTAGAAGTGGGCAAAAGACATGAACAGAAGCTTTTCAAAAGAAGATAGACAAATGACCAATAAACATACAAAAAAACCACTCAATATCACTAATCATCAGGGAAATGCAAATTAAAACCACAATGAGATCACTTTACCACTGTTAGAATGGCTTTTATTAAAAAGTCCAAAAACAACAGATGCTGGCATGGATGCTGAGAGAAAGGAATGCTTATACACTCTTGGTGGGACTGCAAATTAGTACAACCTTTATGGAAACAGTATGGGGATTCCTCAAGAACTAAAAGTAGGCCTACCATTCAATCCAGAAATTCTACTACTGGGTATCTACCCAAAGGAAAAGAAGTTTTTGTATCAAAAAGACATCTACACTCAAATGTTTACTGCAGCATAATTCATAATTGCAAAGGTGTGAAATCAATCCAAGTGCCCATCAATCCATGAGTAGATTAATAAAATATGGTATATATATACCATGGAGTTCTACTCAGCCATATAAAAGGATGAATTGATGCCTTTTACAACAATTTGGATAGAACTGGAGACCATTCTCCTAAGTGAAGTATCTCAACAATGGAAAAAGAAAACACCACATGTACTCACTATTAAATTGGAACTAACTGATGAGAACACACATGCACAGAAGGAAGTAAAACTCTGGAAATCAAGCAAGGGGGAGAGGGAGAGAAGGGGAAGGAGAAAAACCTACCTAATGAGTACAAGGTGAGATGAGTATTTGGATGATGGGCTCACCTACACCTGTGACTCAAGCAATACAAAAGCAATTCATATAACCAAAACCCTAGGTGCCCCCTTAACATTTTAAAATTTTAAAAATTACTTTATTGCTAAAAACGCTAATGATTATCTGAACCTTCTGAGAGTTGTCACCTTTTTGCTGGTGGGCAATCACGCCTCAGTGTTGATGGCTACTAACTGATCAGGGTAGTGCTTGCTCAAGGTTGGGATAACTGTGACAGTTTCTTAAAATAAGACAATGAGGTTTTTGGCATCAGTTTACTCTTCCTTTCGGAAAAAGATTTCTCTGTAGTATTCAGTTCTGTTTAACAGTAGAACTTCTTTCAAAATTAGAGCCAGTTCTCTCAAGCCCCTGCCACTGCTTTATCAACTAAGTTTATATAATATTCTATATCCTTTGTTGTCATTTCGGCAATATTCACAGCATCTTCACCAGGAGTAGATTCCATCACAAGAAATCATATCCATAAGAAGCAACTCTTCATCCAATCATGTTTTATCATGTGATTGCAGCACCTCACTCACATCTTCAGGCCCTACTTCTAAAATTCTAGTTCTGTTTCTGTTTCCACCACATCTGTAGTTATTTCCTCCAATGAAATATTGAATCCTTCAAAGTCATTCATGAGAACTGGAATCAACTATTTCCAAACTCTCGTTGATGTTGATATTTCTACTTCCTCCCATCAATCACAAATGATCTTAATGGCATCTAGAATGGTGAATCTTTTGCAGAAAGTTTTCAATTTACTTTGCCCGTACCCAGCAGAGGAATCTCTATCTGTGGCAGGTATAGCCTTACAAAATATATTTTTTAAATAATAAGAATTAAAATTTGAAATGACTCCTTGATCTATGGGCTGAAGACTGGATGCTGTGTTAGCAGGCATGAAGACAACATTCATCTTGTACATCTCCATCAGAGCTCTTGGTAACCAGGTACATTGTCAATGAGCATTAATATTTTGAAAGGAATCTTTTTTCTGAGCAGTAGGTCTCAACAATTGACTTAAAATATTCAGTAAACAATGTCATAGACAGATGTGCTACCATCCAGGTTTTGTTGTTCCATTTCTAGAGCACAGGTAGAATAGATTTGGCATCATTCTTAAGGTCCTTAGGATTTTCAGAATGGCAAATGACCATTGGCTTCAACTTAAAGTCACTAGCTGCATTAGCCCCTAAGAAGAGAGTCAGGCTGTCCTTTGACGATTTGAAGCCAGACATTGGCTTCTCTTCTCTAGCTACAAAAGTCCTAGATGGCAACATCTTCCAACAGAAGGCTGCTCTGTCTGTATTGAAAATCTGTTGTTTAGTGTAGCCACCTTCATTAATTATCTTAGCTAGATCTTCTGGATGACTTGCTGCAGCTTCTACATTAACATTTCATGTGCCACCTACACTTTTATGTTACACAGACGGCTTCTTTCCTTCAACCTCAGGAACCAACCTCTGCTAGCTTTCCGCTGTTCTTCTGCAGCTTACTCACCTTCCCTAGCCTGCATAGAATTAAAGTGCCAGGACCTTACTCTGTATTAAGCTTTGGCTTAAGGAAATTTTATGGCTGGTTTGATCTTCTATCCAGACAACTAAAACTTTCTCCATCTCAGCAATAAGGTTGTTTCACTTTCTTGAGATTCATAGGTTCACTGGAATAGCACTTTTAATTTCCTTCAAGAACTTTTCCTTGGCATTAATGTTGTGGCTAACTGTTTGGCACAAGATGCATAGCTATTGGACTATCTTGGCTTTCAACACGCCTTCCTCACTATGCCTAATCATTTCCAGCTTTTTATTTAAAGAGTGAAACATGCAACTATTCCTTTTACTTGAACACTTAGAGACCATTGTAGAGTTATTCATTGTCCTAATTTCAATATTGTGTCTTAGGGAATAAGGAGGCCCAAGGAGAGGAAAGGAGATAGGGGAATGGCCAGTCCCTGAAACAGTAAGAACACATACAACATTTATCAATGAAGTTTACTGTCTTATATGTGGTGCCCTTATATGTGGAACAATTCCAATAGTAACATCAAAGATCACTGATCACATGTCACAATAACATATATAATAATAATGACGATGATGATGTTGATAAAATTTGAAATATTACATGAATTACCAAAATGTGACATGGAGACACAAAGTGAGCACATGCTGTTGGAAAATTGTACTGACAGACTTGCTCAGTGCAGGTTTGCCACAAAATTTCAATTTGTAAAATATTCTATATCTGGCCGGGTGTGGTGGCTCACACCTGTAATCCTAGCACTCTGGGAGGCCCAGGCGGGAGGATCATTTGAGCTCAGGAGTTTGAGACCAGACTGAGCAAGAGTGAGACCCCGTCTCTACTAGAAAAAATAGAGAGAAATTAGCTGGATAACTAAAAAACATATATATGTAAAAAAATAATTAGCCAGGCATGGTGGTGCATGCCTATAGTCCCAGCTACTGGGGAGGCTGAGGCAGGAGGATCTCTTGAGCCCAGGAGTTTGAGGTTGCTGTGAGCTGGGCTGATGCCATGGCACTCTAGCCCAGGCAACAGAGTGAGAATATGTCTCAAAAAAAAAAAAAAAAAGTCTATATATGCAAAGTGCAATAAAATATAAAACAATAAAAAGATGTATGCCTATAAATAATATGGGTAGGCCTATATCTATTAAAGAAGTTGAATCAATAATTGATAACCTTCCAACATAGAAACGTCAGGCCCAGATGGATTCACTAGTGAATTCTACCAAATATTTAAGAAAGAAATTATATCAATTTTCTACATTCTCTTTCAGAAGACAGTAGCTGAAGAAATATTTCCTAACTCATTCTATGAAGCCAACATTATACTAACACCACAATCAGACAATACCAGACAATATTATAAGAAAAGAAAACTATAGAAAAATATCTCTCAAGAATGTAGATGTAAAATTTCTCAACAAAACATTAGCAAATCAAGTCCAATGGTATATAACAAAATTTATACGCCATAACCAAATGGGATTTATCCCAGGTGTAAGACTAATTCAACATTAGAAAATCAATTAATGTATCTCATCACATCCACAGGCTAAAGAAAAAAAAATCACATGGTCATATCAATAGATACAAAAGAAAGCATTTGAAAAAATGGAACATGTATTCATGATCAAAACTCTCAGTAAATTAGGAATAAAGGGTAACTTCTTCAACTTGATAAAGAATATCTGCAAAAAACATATAGTTAACATAATGGTGAGAAATTGAAAGTTTTTCTACTAAGATCAGACACAAGGCAAGGATGTTCCTTTTCACCACTGCCTTTTAACATGGCTCTGGAAGTTTCAAGTAACATAAAAAGATAAGAAAAGGAAATAAAAGGTGTACAGATTGGGAAATAAGAGATCAAACTGTCTTTGTTTGCAGATGACATGATTGTCTATGTAGAAAATCTGAAAGAATTGACCAAAAAAAAATCCTCATGGAAATAATAAGTAATTTTAGTGAGGCTACAGGATATAGATTAATATACAAAATGTATTCATTTTCCTATATACCAGCAATGAACAAAACAAATTTGAAATTAAAAACACAATTCCATTTATGTTAGTACCCCTACAATGAAATACTTACTCAGGTATAAGTCTAACAAAATACGTATAAGACTTATATAAGGAAAATTATAAGACTTTGTTGAAAGAAATCAAAAGAGAACTAAATCAATAGAGACATATTTCATGTTCATAGATAGCAAAAATCATTGTTGTCAAGTTGTGAATTCTTCTCAACTTGATATATAGATGATTTTTAACAAAGAAATAAAGGTAACATTGGAGAAAAGATAATCTTCAAGAAATGGCGCTGAAAAAACTGAATGTTCACATGCAAAAAATCAGTCTAGTCACAAATCTTACACCCTTCACAAAAATTAACTCAAAATGAATTATAGACCTAAATGTAAAACACAAAACTATAAAACTCATAGAAGAGAACAGATAGCCTTGGGTTTAGCAATGACTTTTTTTTTTTTGAGACAGAGTCTCTGCTGCCTGGGTTAGAGTGCCGTGGCGTCAGCCTAGCTCACAGCAACCTCAAACTCCTGGGCTCAAGCGATCCTTCTGTCTCAGCCTCCTGAGTAGCTGGGACTACAGGCATGCGCCACCATGCCTGGCTAGTTTTTTCTATATATATTTTTAGTTGTCCAGCTGATTTCTTTCTATTTTTGATAGAGACGGGGTCTCGCTCTTGCTCAGTCTGGGGCAATGACTTTTTAAATATGATGCAAAAGGCATAATCCATGAAAGTAGGAATTGGCCAAGTGCAGTGGCTCACACCTTTAATCCTAGCACTTTGGGAGGCCAAGGTGGGAGGATTGCTTGAGCTCAGGAGTTTGAGACCAGCCTGAGCAAGAACAAGACCCTGTCTCTACTAAAAATAGAAAAATTAGCGGGGCGTGGTGGCACATGCTAGTAGTCCCAGCTACTCAGGAGGCTGAGGCCGGAGGATTGCTTGAGCCCAGGAGTTTGAGCTTCCTGTGAGCTAGGCTAATGCCATGGCACTCTACTCAGGGCAATGGTGTGAGACTGTCTCAAAAACAAAAACAAAAAGAAAGTAGGGATTGATAAGCTAGACTTCATTAAAATGAAATTTTATGGTCTATAAAAGACACTGTCAAGAAAATGAAAAGACAAGACACAGCCTGGGAGAAAATATTCGCAAAAGATATAGCTGATAAAGAACTGTTACCCCAAATATACAAAAAACTATTAAAACTCAACATAAAAAAAGTGGGCAAAAGATCTGGACACCTAACCAAGGAAAATATACACACAGAAATAATTATATGAAAAGGTACACCATATCATAGGTCAGCAGAGAAATGAAAATTAAAAAAACAGTGAGATATCACTACAGACCAATTAGATGACTAAAATCTGTAACACTGACAATATCAAATGCTGGCGAAAATGTGGAGCAAGAGGAACTCTCTCATTCATTGCTGGTGGGAATGCAAAACGGTACAGCAATTTAGAATAGAGTTGGCAGTTTCTTACAAAACTAAACATAATCTTATTACACAATCCAACAGTTGTACTCCTTGGTGTTTACCCAAAGGAGTTGAAAAATTCTGTTTGTACAAAAACCTACACATGAATGTTTACAACAGCTTTACTCATAATTGCTAAAACTTGGAAGCAACTAAGGTGTCCTTCAGTAAGGAAATGAATAAATAAACTGTGGTACATCCAAGCAATGAAATTTTATTCAGTGCTAAAAAGAAAGGAACTATCAGGCCAAAAAAAGACATGGAAGAAACTTAAATGCATATTACTAAGTGAAAGATGCCAATCTGAGATGGCTACAAACTGTATGATTCTAACTATATGACATTCTGGAAAAGGCAAAACTGGAACCAGTAAAAAGATTAGTGGTTTCCTGGGGTTAGGAGGGAGGGAGAGATGAATAGACAGAACACGGAGGACTTTTAAGACAGTGTAACACTCTGCATGATACCGTAATTGTAGATACAGGTCATTATACATTTGTCCAAACCCACAACATTCAACATCAAGAGTGAACTCTAATATAATCTATGAACTCTGAGTGGTAAAAATGTGTCAGTGTAGGTTTATCTGCTGTAACAAATAGACCACTCTGCTGGGAGATGTTGATGATGGGGTAGACTTCGCATGGATGGGGGAGGGGATATGTGGGAAATCTCTGTATCTTCCTCTCGATTTTGCTGTGAACCTAAAAACGCCTCTAAAAAATAAAATCTTAAAAGCAAAAGAAACAAATCACTATGTTCATCCAACACTTTGGGGAGAGGATCCCACAAAATAGTGAATACCAGGAAGCAGGGATCACCAAGCATCAAGCCAGAAGCTGCCAAACAAGAGGAGATTATAGTTACCAAGTCTTACACGTGGGCTGCTTCCCTTAGACTCACGTAGCTAAACCTAAGGAGCTGTATACCGGTGGTTCTTTCCCTGGTAGAATGTCGACATGGAGAAACTTTGTTATTTACTCCTTTTAAAGCTCTTAAAATGTGGGTCCTTCCCCCATAGTTTTGATAACAATAATAATTAACATTTCTAACATGTAATAGTATATACTACATGATAGACACTGTTTTAAACATATTGCAAATATTTTAGCTCATTTAATCCTTACAAGTACCCCATGAGTTAGTTACTACTCTTATCCTTTTCGTTTTTCAGAGGAAGGAATGGATAGAGAGGACAGAGAGTTACTGAGCAGCAGAGCTGAGATTTGAACTTAAACAGTTTGAATCCAGAGAAAAGGCTCTTAGTCACTGTATATAACACGAGGCCTCCCACAGAGTCTCCACTGAATATCCTAAAACCTAAACCCAATACCTCTTCTCCACCTCACCTTCCTTTATCTTTCTATAGTATTTGTTCTGTCCACAGCCCTAAATTTTGGGGGCTTTTCATTTCCCTTGGGTTTCCAAACACTACTGCAATCATGATTTTCATTCTGTGCATCAGACAATTTCCTCCCACTGCAGCATATTGCAAAATTGTCGCAAATATTTGTTGATAGTGGATCGTGGTATGTATGCAATTCCTCTCCTTTATCAGATTTTAAATTGCTTACAGGTATACACTAGTTAAAATTATGTGTGCAGGTGGTAGAGTGAGTGCATAATAATTGGTTGAATAATTTTAGAAATATTCAATGTATGCCAAACATAGGACTTATGCTCTCATTGTATGTATTCACTTAAGGCTTAGGTAGGGAGCAACTATTCTATGTCAGGCATTCTCCTAAGTGCTGGGTAAACAGCAGAAAACAAACTAAACTCCCAAGTCTTCTGGAGCTTACTTTCTGCTCAGATGGGTTTAAAAGAAATGAATACAGTAAATACAATACACAAAATGGATTCTGATTAGCTTGCCTAAATGTACACACACACATATGGCATAAATACATGAATCATCAATGATATAGTTGCCACAGTAAATCAGAACAGAAATGTGAAGGAAACTGAAAGCCTTCTTGTTTTTATCCTTGGCTAAAGGAGTACTTGCATTGATTGCCTGCTCTTACAAGGAATAAGAGATAGAACTTGGTAATAATGCTCTTTCCAGAAGAATTCAGAGCCTGATTTTTTAATTCAGAATCTCACTTTGTCAGATTTCCTGACTTCTTCCAACATTATTTTCATATGCAACACTTAGCTTCTGGACAACCCATGTTTTTCCCCAACCCATTCAAAAATTTTTTTTATTTCACTAATTCTTAAGGCCACCCTGTTGTCTACTTCAGCTGCTCTCAGTTTCAGCCACCACAGCACATCCTGGAATTATCTTATAATCGTCCAGAAATATGTCCTAAATTAGGATTCTATTGTGTTTAATAACTAGTTGTAACTATAGAAAGAATTTCACACCAGATGAAGAAAAGCTTTGATCTTGGGGGTAGGGGAACCACTTTCTCATTCATTTGCAAATTCCCCAGTTCTTTTCTAAAAGGTGGTTTCTAAATCCTACAAGGTGTAGTCTACCCATGTAACTGGGAATATCCTATCATGAGGCTACAATCACACGTAGGCCATTTGCTTCTTACTGTAATCAGTGCCAAGTAATATTTCTCAGGCATTAGAAGCACCAAAATTATCCAGGTCCTTTTTAAATTAGAAAAGAATCTATGCTGCCACCCACGAACTTTAAGTGTGGCTTTGATGAAGCCTAAAAGTTTTTCAAATAAAATATACTACGGAAGATGATGCCTTGTTTTATTTAGATAACAAATGCTTTCTTAGGCGCCGAGGAGTCCAGCATGGAGATAGTCATTGTTCATTTTCTCTTTTTTGGCCATTCAAACAATTGATTGTAATAAGAGGGATAGAGGAACACAGTAATGAGCTGTGCTAGAGAGCAATGAACAAAATGCTTACATTGTGTATAAGTGGAAGGAAAACAAATTATAAGAGATCTGCTTTTGAAGGTTTGTTTACAATGAAAGAGTTCTGCAGTACTTGAAATATTAAAAGAGAAGTTGATGTTAGAATTATTTTCTACACATATCAGCTCTCTTTTTGTGTTCATATTGAATGATTTCGCCAAATGCGGATATTTTCCTAGGGCAGATCTGTATTCAAGATAATTTTAAGGCTGAATACTTGACTTTCTAGATTGAGGAGTTTTATTAAAGTATTGAATTCATACTTCAATGATGTTATTAAGTTGTCAAGAACATTTTAGGTACCTCAAGTTCATTTGAATTCAGTCGATATTAGAAATTATAAACTTACATCTGGGTGGATATGAAGCCAATTGCTAATGAGTATACACTTTTATAAACCAACTGCTTTTTTTCCTGAAAATAAGAAAGATTTATCTTATAAGCACAGATGAAGTTAATGAGAAACCAATGGTTTAGTTTGGTGTATTCAACTATTCCTCACCTCCCAAATCTCTTTACTTACAAATTAGACAAGTTAATGCCCCTGAAAAAATGACCTGGAAACGTTTTATGACTTAGCATGTGTCATTAAAAGAAGAAACACAAAAGATATTCATTGAGTGTTATAAAATTATTTTTCCATTTATTTTGCTCAAACTAACTGCACTCTTTTGGAAATAAGTGTAATAAAAATATATTTGATGAATTTATGAGAAACACGTATACTTTGGGATTTATGTCAGGCCTTTATTTCGAACATCTTTTAGAGAACGTGCAAATAAATGTGGTCCATGGCTCTTCAATTATAGTAAGTAAATCTGATCTCTCCTTCTTTCGGGGTTCCCACTTCATTAGTTTTCTCTGTAATCATTGCTGCTCCTTCAGGCTCTTTTAAAATTCTACACTCCTCTTGACACCCACCTCCCTGCCCACCACCACTCTTTTTTTGACCAAACAAATCTTCCAGAAGGAAGATTTATGGTCAAGAAGTTTCCAGAGATCCATGATTACAAGACCCTCCCTGTCCATTTTTCAAGATTTCGCTCTTCGTGGTGTCCATACAGTGCAACATCAAGAGAATGCAGGCACAGAGAAGGAACATGCCTTCACTGGCTTCAGAAAAACTTGCCTTGAATTCATTTTTCTTTTTACATACTGAGGAATCACGGAGGGCATGACTATAGTTTCTTTCTAAGTTTCTGATTGCAATTTTTGCTTTCTCTAACATTATATTAAAATGTTTTCTATCAAGAAAATGGAAATGAGGGCTGTTGTAGCTCAAAAACAAACTGAAAATGGACTGGCCAGCTGCCTCGGCAAATGCCTGCAGTTGGGCACTGCCTTGATGGGGTGATCACCGCACAGAGTCTAGGCCAAAGCTTCAAAGTCTAGACAGAGGGATTTGGAAGGACAGACTCCTAATAGCCAAGGCCCAAAGAGATTGATCTGTAAACAAAAAGACCAATGAATTAATTTAGAGTTGGCATTTTAATAGAAAGGACTAGATTTCAGCACACACACCCCCGCCCCATCTTGCTTGAAACGAAGCTCCTCTATTTTCTCTTTGCAAAAGGAATATATGAACATTGTTGTTAGGGACTAAATCGTGTTCCCCCAAATTCATGTTAAAGTTGTAACCCTCAATAACTTAGAATGTGACTGTATTTAGGCTCTCGAAGAGGTAATATAAGGAAAATTAGGTCATGAGGGTGGGCCCTAACACAATGTGACTGGTGTCTTTGTAAGAAGAGGAAATTTGAGCATGAGCACGCAGAGGGAAGACCATGTGAAGACAATGGGGGAGAAGACTGCCATCTACAAGCCAAGGAGAGAGGCCTGAGAAGGTCACCTTGCTGACAACTTGATCTTGGACTTCCAGTCTCCAGCATTGTGAAAAAATAAATTTCTGTTGTTTAAGCCACTCAGTCTGTGGTACTTTGTTATGGCAATCCTAGCAAACTCAATACAAGTGTGGTGGGGAAAAAAATAATCAGAAACTCAAAAAAGGAATAAAGACAATAAAGGATACATGTAGTTTCCAAGGAAAGCTGCTGTTACAATATTGAAGTATGTCCTTTAATCTGTTTTCATGTGCATATATATTGTAGTTTTAAAAACAGAATTGTAACTTTGGCAGGTATTTATAGCTGGCTTTCCTGCTATTTCTACGTCAGTAGAATGCTTTTAATAGCTGGGTAATATTTCATTGCATGATTTTATCTTTTATTATTTAGCCAAACCCTTAATGTTGAACATTTAGGTTGTTTTCAACATTTTCACTGTTATAAATAGTCTTCTATTGAAATCCCAGTTCTACAACTTTATGACTGTGGATTTAGATAATTAGTGATAAGTTTGGGGAAAAAGCATGTTCATTAAAAAGTTGGACTTTAAATTCTGAAATATATGGACAAAATCTCATAACAAAATTTAGGGTTTTTTTTTTTTTCTTAGAAGTATTTTCTTTTTTTACTGATTAAAATCTTTAGCACCATATCAGGAATCTGGGTTATGTTGATATTCTTTGCCAAAGTCTGATGGCTTGCACATTATTTAAGGATTTATATCCTACTTTGTATTTCAGACTCCTTGTCACTCAAAAATTTAAAACAAGCATTTGATAGATAAATTATTAATTTAATTTTTCAGTGTAAGCGTAATCTAAAAGTTTTCCTTGGATCCAGCATTCTAATAATATACAACCATTCAACCTTTAAATTTGGTCTGGGATCATAGGCATTTACTTTAATATAAATTAAAGATGTTCAAGTTCTTTTTCAAATTAGCAGAAAAGGAGACTGACTAATAAAAGAGAGAATGATAAATGAGGAAAAATTACAAGTATGTGAAACACTCATTGATGTGGTAGTATTAAAAATTATCACCACATTCTTAAGTAGCTTCAGCTTAGCTATTATAAAATTGAAGAGATTTCCATTTTATCTTATTTTCCATTTGGAAAGCACTTGAATCAGATGTCATTTTGTCTCATTCTCCTATCGCAAAATTGTGCTTTAGTTACCTTTTTATTAATAGTAACTAGAAAAAAAGAAACAAAAAGCAGCATATTTTGTGAAATCTATTCAAAAAGACATGAATGGTTTATTTCTATATGTTTTCTTGTTTAACAAAACTCAGCCTTCAGGTCTTACTTGAACGGATAAAAAGCAAGTACTGGACAGCTCACTTTCTCCAGCTATTTAGGAAGATTGTGGTGTTTGATATCACGCTGAGAACAGGGAAAACCCTGAACAGGTTGAATGCTTCCTTCCAGAAATTAAATTTGCACATTAGGTAGCAATGCCAAGGTGAGCTGTGGTAGATGCTTATGGACTCAAGAAATAGGCTTTGGTCAGGCTTGAAAAATCGGGAGAAACAAGTGCATAATATAGAGTTTTCCCTAATTCATTTGGCACAAAGTATAATTCATTACATTAATAGAACATATTTTGATTGATTTCTAATTTTTGCATAATAAAACATGCTATGGAAGTCAGAGCAAGGTTCAAAATCGTATAATACAAAGGTTCAAGTTAATTACCCTTGTTACTAGGCGTCGCTTATCACAAAGAGCTTAACTTAGCTTTGCTCTTGCCTGCAGAGTTGCACGAGGATTTTCATTTTACTCTTTCTAGTTATGATACATGCTCATTATAAAAAAGTAAAAATTTGAAAAGCAATTCAAAATATAGGAAGGAGAAAGTAAAAGTTATGAAAATCCCACCACCCAAAGGAAATTTCTATTCCCACACTGGGGAAAATCTCTCTATGCATATATATCAATACAGATGTAGGCATGTATCTTATATAAATCGGATAGCATTGGCATTAAAATGTGGGCTTTGCAGGAGTACCTATTTCATAAGGCATTATAGGAAATAAATGAGTTAGTAAACAATGTATTGTACCTGGAACAGAGTAAATGCTCTAAAATTTTTTTATGCTAATAGTATAAGATACTAATAGTATTTTATAGTATAGTATAAGATAAGAATAAGTATAAGAATAGTATAAGATACTAATAGTATATGATACTATTAATAGTATCTTACTCTGTGGCAGGCATTTGTTATAAGCCCATTGCATGTATTAACTAATCCTCACAATAATCCCATGAAATAGAAACTATTATTCCCATTTTTAAGGGTATGCATATTTATTTAATAGCATTTGCCAGTTTTCTTAAAAAAGTAATTGAAACAATTCACATTCCAGCTAGCCATTATGAGAATATACTTTTATTAATTCAATTTAATTTAAAAAATTTTTATTATATTAGAATATTAAAGGGGTTCAAACGCTTTGGTTACATAAAATTGCCTTTGCACAACCAGAACCAAAGCTGTAAGTGTGCCTATCCCCCAGACAGCATGCAACTCACCCATTAGGTGTGAATTTACCCAATCTTCTCCTCCACCCTTCGACCTGCCTATCCCCAATGAATGTTACTTTCATATGTGCACATAAGTGTTGATTGATTCGTACCAATTTAATGGTGAGCACATGCGGGGTTTGTTTTTCCATGCTCATGATACTTTACTTAGAAGAATGGGCTCTAGTTCCATCCAGGTTAATACAAGAGGTATTAGTTCACCATTTTTTATGGCTAAGTAGTATTCCATGGTATACATATACCACATTTTATTAATCCATTCATGTGTTCTTGGGCTTTTGGGTTGTTTCCAGATCTTTGCAATTGTGAATTGTGCTGCTATAAACATTTGAGTGCCAGTGTCTTTTTTTTCCTTTGGGTAACTAAGCAGTGGTAGGATTGCTGAATCAAATGGTAGTTCTACTTTTAGTTCTTTGAGATATCTCCCTACTACTTTCCATACAGGTTGTACTAATCTGCAGTTCCACCAGCAGTATATGAGTGTTCCTATCTCTTTGTATCCACACCAATATTTGTTGGTTGGGGACTTTTTGATAAAAGCCATTTTCACTGGAGTTAAGTGATATCTCATCGTGGTTTTTATTTGCATTTCCCTGATGTTTAGAGATGTTGAGCATTTTTCTTGTTTGTTGGCCATTAGTCTGTGTTCTTTTGAAAAGTTTCTGTTTATGTACTTTACTCACTTTTTAATGACAGAATCAATGCAATACTCATTAAAATATAAACATCATTTTTTTCAGATCTAGAAAAAATAATTCTACACTTTGTATGGAACCAGAGAAGACCCCATATAGCCAAAGCAACTTTAAGTAAAAAGAATAAAGTAGGAGGCATCAATATACCAGACTTCAAGCTATAGTACAAGGCTATTATCACCAAAACAACATGGTACTGGCACAAGAACAAAGAGATAGACCAATGGAACGAAACAGAGGACGCAGACATAAAACCATCCTCAATATTGCTATCTCATCTTTGCAAGAGCAGACAAAAACATACACCAGGAAAAAGAATCCCTGTTCAATAAACGGTGCTGGGAAAACTGGATAGCCACATGTAAAAGACTGAAACAGGATCTGCACCTCTCACCTCTCTCAAATATCAACTCACAATGGATAACAGACTTAAAGCTAAGGCATGAAACCATAAGAATTTGAGAAGAAAATGTTGGAAAAACTCTTATAGACATTGGCCACACCAAAGAATTTATAAAGAGACCCCAAAACAACAACAAAAATAAGTAAGTGGTACCTAATTAAAATAAAAAGCTTCTGCACAGCCAAGAAAACAATCATCAGAGCGAATAGACAACCTACAGAATGGGTGAAAATATTTGCACGCTCCACATCTGATAAAGAGCTGTTAACTAGAATCTATAAAGAACTCAGGCAAATCAGCATGAAAAAAATCAAACAACCCTATTATCCCCATTTTTAAAATCAAGAAATTTAAAAATATACACTGGTATGACAGCATGGAGAGCTTAGCAGAACTATTCCCCGTGAAACTCATGAAAATTATAAAAACACAATCATTTAAAACCTTTGGAAATTGTCCTAAGAGAATTCTATATAAAATCCTATAAGAAAAGCAATAGTCAGTGGTATTTGAACCAAGACCACTCCCTCTCTCCTCCTTCCTAGCTTTACCAACCAAAGACTCTACTCCAGTCTGGTGCAGCCAAGAGCTTAAGACTTTCTTCCAGGGAGAAGCAGGATGTCAGCATTTCTCATCTTGCCCGAAGCTAGCTATTGCTGAGGCTTTTTCTGGTTTATGTCATCATGAGGTGGGTGCTCCTTCTAATGCCCAGCTCCCGCTAGTGCAAGGGAGGCCCTACCTTGGGTGCAGTGCCACTGAGAATATTGGGACCCTACCATCCTTCCTCCAGTGCATGAGGTGGTAGTTCCATGACACAAGAGGCAAGCTGAGAAGAAAGGCTACTGCTTTTCTCCACCTAGTACTCAACTTCTAAAGACAGGGTGTCAGAGAGAATTGTGCCATCATCCCTACTTCTAGCTTCAGAATCCTGGGTCAGAGATTTTGCCTGGGATAGAGGTGGGCCATGCAAAGCTACTAACTTCTTCCCAAAGGAACTGACTTCACCAGAAAATTAAGTTAAGAAAGTTCCACTTACCTTCACATCATAAAGAATCGAAAGGCTAAATTAAATACAAGAAATGCAAATCTTATACTCTTAAAATGACAAAATAATGTTGAAAATGAAAGATGCTATAAATAACTGGAAAAATATCCCACAATTATAGATTAGAAGGCTTAATATTGCCATTGTTAAGATGGCACTATTCCCCAAATTAATCTACAGAGCCAATGTGATTCCTAGCAGAATCTCATCTAATTTCTTTGTAAGAAACTGACATGCTGATTCTAAAATTCATATAGAATTGCAAGGGACATGGAATAGCAAAAAAAAAAAAATCCTAAAAAAGAAAAGCCAATTAGGAAGACTCACACTTCAGTATTACAAAACTTACTATAAAGCAATAGTAATCAAGACAATATGGTACTCACACAAAAATAGACATATAGATCAATGGAATCAAATTGAGAATTCATAAATAAAACCATGTGTCATTCATTAGTTGACAGTCTTTTGACAAGCGTTCCAACATTTGATGGGGAAAGAATAGTTTCTTCAACAAAGAGTGTTGGGAACAACTAGATAGGCACATGCCAAAGAATGAAATTGGATCTATACCATCTACGAAAATTAACTAAAAATATATCATAAACTTAAGTGTTTATACCTATAACTATAAAACTCTTAGTAGAAAACAGGGTTAAATCTTCATGACCTCAGATTTGGCAAAAGATTCTTAGATATAGCATGAGCAACAAAGGAAAAATATAGATAGTTTGTATTACATCAACATTTAAACTTTTGTGCTTCAAAGGGCACTATCAAGAAAGTGAAAAGACAATACACATAATGGCAGAAAATATTTTCATATCATATATTTGATAGGAGACTTGTATCTAGAATGCATAAATAACTCTTATAACTCAATAATAAAAAGACAAAAAACCAACTAAAAATAAACAAAGGCTCTGAATAGACATTTCTCCAAGGAAGATACACAAATGATCAATACACATATGAAAAGATACTAGTTTTTATCATTAGTCATCAGGGAAATGCAAATTAAAATCATGATGAGAGATACCACTTCACAACCACTAAAATGGTTAGAATAAAAAGTCCAGACACTAACACGTGTTAGTGAGGACATGAAGAAATTGGAAGCCTATTCACGGATGGTGGAATATAGAATGGTACAGCTGTTTTGGAAAACAGCCTAAAAGTATTTTGAATGATTAAATATAGAGTTATCATGTGACTCAGTAATTCTACTCCTAGGTATATGCCCAAGAGAAATAAAAACATATGCCCATACAAAAAACTTGTACTTGAATGTTTATAGCAGCATTATTTATAAGAGCCCCAAAACGGAAATAATCCAAGTGTCTCTAACAGATGAATGGATAAACAAAATGTGGTATATTCCTATTGCCGTGGCCCATTTACAGGATGGGGGATGAACACAGAACATAAAAGAAAGACAAAAAGAAAGACACACACACACACAAAGATGGTTACATGACTCTAGTGCTGAATGCACTGGTCAGTTTGTTTTTATACTCTAAAAAACTAAGGTTAGTTCCCAGGCACTACAGCAATGGCCATAAATTCCGGAACACGTAGCCTTAAGGACACAGGTGTCCCCTGACTCAAGGTTTCCAGGTGGTTGCTCTAGATGCCAGGCATAGATCACAGACAGAGATTAGCAAGGTTGGGCAAGGCAGCCACAGGGGACATTTTCCGTCCCCAGTTTCTCTTAGGCTGACTCCCTGCGGCTTTGCCTGTCTTAAGGGCTCTTACCCATCAATTGGCTAACCAGCCATCTTATGGGGCTAAGCAGCAATCAAAGGAACAATGTGTTTATCATGTGGCCCCCAGATACCCACTGCCATGGGGCTGGGCAGCTCTTGCCTTAGTGCAGAAACTCAGGTCCTTTGTTATGCCACTAGGCAACAACCTTGTTTGTCACAGGGACCCTGTCCAGAACACATTACTCTCAAACGCTCTGGGCAGAGCACGTACATTACTCACTAAATTTAATTCTTAAACCAGGAAAGTATAATATCAGTCCCCAACATCTATAATAGAATATCATTAAATCATAAAAAGGAATGAAGTACCTTTACATGTTCCAACATAGATGAACCTTGAAAACATTATGCTAAGTGAAAGAAGTCAGTCATAAAAGACTACATATTACATGATTCCAATCATATGAAATGTCCAGAATGGGCAGATTTATGGAGGCAAAAAGTAGGTTGGTGGTTGCTTGGGGTTGGGGCAAATGGGGAGATAGGAGGATGATATATAAAGGGTATGAGGTTGATTCTGAGAGTCATAAACATATTCTAAAATTGACTGTTGATGATAGCTGTACATATCTGTGAATATACTAAAAACGATTGAATTATATATTTTAAATGGGTGCATTGTATGGTGTGAGGATTAATTTTACATATCAACTTGGCTAGGTCATGGTACTCACATATTTAGTCAAAAATTATTTTAGATATGAAGGTATTTTTAGATGAAATTAACATTTAAATCAGTAGACTTTGAGTAAAGCAGCTTTACAATGTGGGAGCACTCATCCAAGCACTTGAAGGCCTTAATAAGAAAAAGATTGACTTCCCCAAGCAAGAAGGAATTCTGCCAGCAGATTGCCTTTGTACTCTAACCATAACTCTTCCCTGGATCTCTAGCCTGCCAGCCTACCCTGAAACTTTTGGACTTTCCAAGCCCCCACAGTCACATGAGCCAATACATTAAAATCTCTCTCTCTCTCTGTAAATATATGTGTGTGTGTGTGTGTGTGTGTGTGTGCGCACATTCTGTGTATTCACTTTCCCTGGAAAAGTCTAATGGAAATGCTATATGAATCAATAAAGGTGTTTAAAAGATGCAAAAACTCAGGCAAAGTGAAGCTAATTCTCTGCCCAAGGTTCCAGAGCTGGAAGATGGTAGAATGGAAAGCTGCTCCGTTTAGTACTATGTAACAATTCTGTGCCCTTGTTAAAGTTACGCCAGGTATGGAGTGGTGTTGAAAAGTTTGACCTAAGTTTAGGATGGAGGTGTTTTCAGTAAAGATATGGGGGCCTGTTGAAGGAGGGATATTGAGTAGGAGGAACCAACTCTGCTGAAGGGATGGTATTTGTTATGTTTAGCAACTGGTATGACACAGACATCAGCCTACCAGAATGGGCCCTGACCCCATCTAGTGGAACTGGAATAGACATTCACACTAGCTTAATAATGTCATTTCTGTCCTCCAAAAGGCTTATTATCAGAGACATTCTCATTTGGACAAGCATACACTACCTGGTGGCTTTCTTATTTACTATTTTTCACTGATGTGTCACCGGGATGCCAAGTCACAATAAAATAATTTCTGCAACTGACTACTAGAATACACACATATCTTACTATAGTAAGAAAACATTGCTTTAACAATAAGAAACATTTATTTATATTTTAACTATTTTTCAGATATTACAAATTTTATGTTTTCCAGAATCCAGTGAACACAATGTAAGATTTTCATGTGTCATCAGATCAGAATAATAGAAGAATTCTCCAGTAATAAGGAGTGCCCTGAGGGTAATATTGAGATATTCTAGGCTTGTTGTTTATATAGTAAGTGGCACTGATGCCTCTGGACTTATTATGTCTGACTTGGAAAAAATAATTGTTCTATATCTTACCTCATTTTTGGACTGTTATACTTTCAGCAGTTATAGTTTCTTATTTTTACTATGTCCTTCCACTGTTGGGCCCTGAGAGATTATGAGATTATGAATGTAACACATCATAATTTTGAATAATGGGCCTCAACTTTAGCACCCAGTTTCCGTGTCATTTGTGCTGTCCACACAGGTGCCTTTGTCTGCCTTTTCCAAAATGCCTCTTAAGTTTTTTCATAGGCAAGACTTTCAAACAAAATAAACTTTTCTGGTAGCTATGCAGGATTGATCAGCGGACATTTTCAGGTGGCATTTTACAAGGTAGTAATCACTTGTTAGAAACACTTCTGAATCAGTTTGCTTTTATACATTCTGTAACTCTGTTTTCAACCACTTACAAGTAGTTAGTCTATGGGAGATTGATTGACATTAGCCAAGTCCTCAAATGACAGATTTAATTATTTTCTATATTTATGTAATAAATTTAATGGACTACTGCAATGCATAAGCAGTATGGTAATCCTGGAGAATGTGTTGATTAAGATAAAAGAGTCCCCCTTTGAACCCAAAGAAAAGAAAAGAAAAAGGCATTTATTGTTATATATTACAGAATAAAACTCTATAGCAATCAGTATACTTATCCTTCCTTTCCAGAACTCACAGGGTTAGGCTAGCTGTAAACCAAAAAAGTAATCAGAAAGTTTTCTGATGTTCACTGAATGAAGGAAAAGTGACCTCTATAGTCTTCTGAGGGGCTTTTAACTGGAGTAAAACTTTCATTCTAGTTTTATTAGGATAAATATCCTAGTGTTGTTTCTTCTTGGAAACTATAAAACAATTAGAATGCCTCATGTTTTCATTTATTTATTCATTTACTTATTAATTCACGTAACATAGGACATTTATTTATTGATGTGCAATTTGTGTAAAGCCCATGTGAAGTGCTGGAACAAGAGACAAGTAGAGCCTGAAATCCTGCTTGTGTTCTGCTCACCAAGCTGCTCTCTGGACAACTGCAATCTCTGAGTGAGGCAACTTTTTCTAATTCCTTGCCCAGAGGGGATGCCTTTTTGAAAATCTGCCTACTTAGAGGTCTGTTCGTACCATCTGCAGTCCTGTGCTTGAGCTTAGACATAAATAAGAAATGATCATATCCTTAAATAAGCTTGAAACATAGCAACACTTGGCATATTCTCTCCTTTCTTTATACGTTGTTAAATGAGCCCCGATGAATCTGTCCTAATTCTGCTTCATTTTATCTAATACTCCTTATCAATTATCAAAAGTTTCAGTCATTCTGTGAACATATAAATTTTAATATGTTGCAGATAGATGATAACTTACTTTATATGAGTTCTAGTCTACACTGATGTTTTAAGATGTACTCTCTTAATTAAGCCCTTTAGGAGGTGTTCCTGCCAATGAGACATTTCTACATCATTTAATACTGTGGATCACTTCTTCAGAAGGCATAACTATATATGGATGCCTACAGAATGCATTTCTCTAAAGTTGGACTTCAATTTCAGAGAGATGCATTTTCCATGAATTTTGTATTCTGTCTGGGGCCTCCAGCTTTCTATACCTTGACAAGCCTTCCACCCCAAAAAACCCACCAGGGGAAAACTTGTAGGTGTTTCTGCAACATCCGAACTGAGTGACTACCTGGCTTCTGTAACAGTTCCATTCATGGAAAATTTCACATTGAGAAGCAGATTGTTTTATCTTCCAAATGTGACCTTAGGATCTTTCTTTCTTTAAAATGTGCCATTATTTGTTTCCTTACTGTGCCTACTTATATTGGTCCTGGATGTATTTCACAGGGTATTTGCATGGCAGGGCTAACCACCTGAAATGCCCTCGATTAATTGAGAACTTGGAATATACCCTTGTACATATTCTTTCTTCTAAACATCTCTTTTTTCAAAAAAAATATTAAAATTAATAGGTAATTATAAAAATATTGATTTTGAAGAATATCTCATTAAATCTTATGAATTAAATCTATGCATATTTCCTTAGCATTGCAAATTTCAATCATTTGAATTGTTAGTAAAAATAGTAACAGGAGAATCAATAAGTTCTTCTCTAAGGCATTGAAATTATGACAGATTACATTATAAAATTAGTTATCTACATTAGTTCTACACACTAACACAAGTGTTTTGGTGTTATTCATTGGCCACTGTAAGTGAAGGAATAAAAAGATAACACAAATTGTTGTATTGCATACCTCTAAAATATGAGGCTTAAATAGACTGTTAATGGTGAAAGTATGTATATGCAACTCTTACTCTTCTCTGTGGTCTAACAATTAATGTACACCTCTTACACCAAGAGAAAAGTTCTTTTTGCATTCTCTATTCTAAGAAGCTTTCTTAATTTCCATCACTGGAAAAATTTTGGGTATTTTTGTAATCTTTAAAACTCTACACATCTGTTCTTCTTGGCTTGTGACATTGGTGAGAAAATATGACCCAAATACTATATTGCACTTCAAAATAATTACATTAAAAGCAATGTTTGTCATTTGTATAATATCGAACTACATGCTTTTGCTTTTGTTTATGTAACACTCACATTTAACACCTTGTCAATATTACTGTGACCTTATGTGAATAATCTGCTGGCATAGGAGGTAAACCTGCATTAAGTCATTTGACTTTATTATCAACATATCATGCTTGGATATTAATAAAAGTCATACTAAATGGGATTTATACCAATTCTTGTTCCATTTCAATTCCTCTGTAGCTTAGTAGAGCCTAGCAACACATCAGAGCTACTTAGGGAGAAAACTCCTCTGCACATGGATCTCTTGGAAAATAAAAAAAAGTACTTAGGGGAGATGGTAACAGTGCTGTTTTATTTCTTGAAATATTTTTTTCATTACAAAGATTGATTATATGTTGTGAAAGCAAGGAGCCAGTATATTTTGGTCTTAAATTCCAAAATACAATAGGAATTCTATTCTTTAGTCATCTGGTAATTTGTTAAGATTGTTGTTAAATGACTATATGCACAAAATGTTGTTGCAAATAAATTTGACTATGTAGTCATACTCCCTAGTGGAAAGTTAGGAATTTTTTTTTACTAAAAACTTAGGCTCAACGTGTATAAATATTTGGAAATGTTCTTCTATCACACCTTTCAAGCCAAGATCGCAATCACCACCATATTAAAATAATTAATCACCAAAGCCTGTAAGGTTGCTAAAACCTTTTTGGATAGCCAAGAGGCCTTTCTCTGGAGTATATTTCTTGTTTAAATTCCAAAAGTCCTAGTTCCCACTTATCATGCTACTTTGAGTATCACAGACTTCAGTAAGTTAGTTTTCTCACATTCTGTGGTCTTATAGTAGGAGCAAATAAATTATGTCTTTGTCGGTGTCACCTTTGGTCGCTTAAAACCTGTGGGAGATTATCATCTGGTACATAATGTTGTGATGTTTTAAGATCTAGTTCTGTTGTTGGAAGGAAAAATCAAATATTTCATGTTGGACAACATGACATGTTTTAGCAGATGCTTTTTCCTTCTGTGGATGCTTCTGACTTAATTAATGTATTAGGATAAGCCTATATTTGCTGCTCTAATGGTGGGGATGTCAGAAATTCTTTCTGAAGTTCGAAGATGAAAGCCTGAAAGAATAGTTTTAATCTCTGGATTTGTTTACCAGTGGAGAATATGATGGGAAAATACATTCTGTGCATCATCTTCATATCCTATATATACTTGGGAAATGGAATGAGAAAACCCACTCTCAGTTTTGCTAATACCCAAATTCTATTCTTGGATGTTAACAAGCAAGATGTGAAATATAAAAGCCATGGCAGAACTGCTAACAAAAACAGGGTCAAAGTTCTTAATAGCAAATGAATGACTGCAACAAAGTCCCCTAATTGATGTTATTTCAACTACAGAAGCTTCTAGTGTATAGACAGCACCCTCTTGCAAGACCATCTGCAGCCCAGATGCTGGAGCATATAACATCTCAAAGCACATTTGTCTGGGGTTCTAACAAACTCTCTGATATATGTGAAGCATGATTGCTGTTGTTCTTATTTTTTCTATTTTTTCTATTTTTTGTAGAGATGGGGTCTCACTCTTGCTCAGATTGGTCTCTAACTCCAGGCCTCAAGTGATCCTCCTGCCTTGTCCTCTATAGTGCTAGGATTATAGGCATGAGCCACCATGCCCAGCCCATTCTAACATTTTTTTAAAGCACATAAACAAGAAGCAAAAGTCCAGCAGCACCCATACATACACATATGCATATACTTGACACATTTGCAAGAGGTAACTACTACTAAGATTGCGTAACCCCTTTAGTTACTTCATATGTAAGTTGGAGATAAAAATAAATATATCATAGTGTTGATGAGAATAAAAGGAAATAAGATATGTAGAATGCCTAGAACATTCAGAAGTCTTGCCATTCTTTTTTCTCTCTACTTCTCCTTCTTTCTAATTTTACTTAGAATTCTTATTCATATTCAGACCAATTTTTAAATTCATAGGGTTTTGCATTAGTCAGATTTTGCCCCAAACAAACCAGGATCTTAGTGTCCTATAACTGCAAATGTTTATTTCTAGCTCATAGGTCCAGGGGTTGATTTTTCACTCAGGGGTGTGCAGATTGGCTAGGCCTGGCTACTTCAGGCTCCAGTTGGTCAGGTCTCTTCTATATTTAGTTTATTGCTGGACTCTGGTTGAGTAGTGACATCTACATGGGTGTTTTCTTCTCATGGAGGATGGCAAAGGATCAAAGGAGGAAAGTGAAAACACATCATGCCCAATTCTGAGAAAGATAAATATATATATGCAAGAGTTTTTAAATAAGTTTTGTCATAGAGTGACTCTTCCCTCCCTCTCTTCTATTCCATTGACCAAGAAAGTGTTATTTACTGTATCTCAGTTCTCTATGTTGCCTTCTTGCCCCTTCTTTTTTAGGAGAGCAAACACAAACACTGAGACATAATCCAAAACCAATGCCAGTGGAGAACAGAGGCTGCTTGGGAGGACAAGTCACACAGAGTTAAATACAGAAGAAGAGCAAGATGGTGTCCAAGATGGCAGAGAGGTTTCTAAAAGGGAAGGATCGCCACCGAGCAAGCAGCAAGATAGAAGGGGAATGGGTGTTTGGGGAAAAGACAGGGAATCAAGGCCAGTGGTAAAGATACAGTGGTCCTGAACAATGCTACAAATGAAGAGGGTGGAAGGAAACAGATGCTAATCAAAGCAGGAGGAAGTTGCTTGGATTGCTTAAACTTCTTGGTTCTTTTTCTCTCCAACTTCAAAGAGAAAAGCATAGAAAGGATGGGAGAACAGATGATTCTCTGTTGATTATCAGATTATCAGATGGAGAGGATTAGATATTTCAGAAAACTTGCATTTAACTGTTGTTTCCCAATTCTAAGAACAGTATAATCTGTTATACTCTTTTTACCCCACACTCATTGAGACATAGGCCAGGGGAATGAACCTGGCCTCTTTGACTAGCTTCAATGTCTATATACACACACACATATAGATGTATACGCACACATGTGGTCTGTCCTTATAGCTGCAATTTCAATTAATAAAAGGTAAACGTAAATTATAGATGGGATATTAGACAGTGAATTTCCTTCCAGAGTAATATTAGTTATATTTAAAAGAATGCAAATTATTCATGTCATTATAATTGGGTTTATTCTAACTCAACTGTCAGTCTTCCAGTGTCTGTGAAGTCCTTCTTGTTTAAGAGATTTTTTCTAGCATTGTAAAGTTACTAGAGCTTTCTTTAATTCTCTCCTATGTACTTTGTCATCTCAGTTTCTTACATTTAATTGGGTAATCTTAATAGTTTTAGTTCAGGTAATCTTTAAAAAAAGACTGTCCACTGGAAATGTAAAACAATTATTTGAGGTTTTTCAATTTTTTTTTAATATACATACATGGATATGACCATGTTGTTCATAAAACTGGCCCCAAAGACACTTTCCTGGTTTAGAAATCTCTTTAGGAGAATTTTCAAGTACATAGAATATAGTGTCAGGAAAGCCAAATAGCCCTTTCTAGGAAAGGAAAACTTTTAAGTCTTATTCATTCTACTCATTTTATTTTCACTTAAAACAACTTTGATTGCCAACCATGTTGAAAGATAAATTTAAGATTGGGCATTATGAGAAAACACCTTTCAAAGGACTTATAGCCCACTCTACTTCTCTACATGAAAGGAATATCATAGGAGAAATATTTCTCTGATTTAGTAATTTCAAACCTTATTTTGCATTTTTACTTTTGGAGAACACCTTTAAAACAGACCTTTACAGAATTTTCATCTAGAATCACTCACTTGATATAGTTTCTCACTGAGTTAAAAGTTAATCAAGCAACTTTTGGAATCAGCTACTATCATACTTAGTATTCATAAATTATTCAGAGAGATGGTGTCTATTACTTTCAACAATAGAAGGGGAAAAATAACTCATTATTTCATCTTCAAATTAGGTAAACTGTTAGACCAAAACTCCAAGTACAGTGGGCCTGGTGAGAATGACTGATGAAAACAAGGAAAACTATTAATCATTTTGATCAGAAAAGAATACCATAATTTCAGGAACAAGTATTAGTTATTTCTTCCCACTTTCATTAATCAAAAATAGTACGTTTTCTGTAGGTTATTTACTATTATGTGTATTCAGAAATATTCTCAATTAAAATATCCAATATTAGAAAATATCCCAGATTTTTAGACATGATGAAAGATCAGAAATAATATACAATGCTTGTATTTCTATAATCCTTTATACATTTTAGAAGACTTCACATGTACTATCTAACTTAATCCTTGGAATGATCTATTTCAGGTAAAATTATTATTATTATCCTCTGTTCAGAAAGTCATGGGACTTTCTGAGTCCATAGGTTATGCAGATAATAAGTGGCAGAACTTGTTTGATTCTAGGGCTTCAGTTTGGAAACATTATGCTAGTTCTATTTAATTCACTGCTTCCCTTCTTTTATGAACACATATTTTCATTAATCATAAATAGCTTAAAAAAGAAAGCCACAAGGACGTAATAATTTGTATTTGGTACTTAGTTTTTTGTATACTTCTTGCTCAGCAGTATACAGGTGGCACATCATTAATTCCATTTTTCTGTAACATTTTTTAAATTATTCATTTTTTAAATTAAATCATGAACTTAAATTTATATGTATCTAATTACAGTTCAAGCTATTAGCAGGAAAATTAAATATAATAATATGTCATCCATTGATTCCTTTAACACACATGGATTTCTCACAATCTGTACAGTAATTCTTGTGTTAAATGCTGGGGATATAAAGTCCGTTAAGACATAGTCCCTGCTCTTGAGGAGCTTCTAGTCTTCTGGGAGGAAGGCAAGTAAATCAAAGATTACCATAGTCAGATGAGTGCTCTTGGAGATAGTCACTGTGTCATTAATTCATTGAAAAGAAGCAATACATTGTACTAGAACTGAGATACAGTCATTGAGAAGGTGAAGGTTGGGGTAAAGTTTTTAAGATTTAACAATAGAAGGGAAGATGGAGGCAGAGTGACTGGCAAGGAGGCCTGAAACAACATGGCCCTTTCCGGAACACACAGACTCACTGAATCATGTGACATGATTCTGGATGGGGCTTTCCCTGGGCCCCGGAATCAGCCAATAGGGTCTATGGGGACAGTGGAGTGTTGAGTTAAAAAGAATAAAAACAGAGAGGTGAGAGAGGAGAAAGTGGAAGAGTAGTATTCATAGGGACAGATTTTCCTTCCTTTCCTCTGGAGAGAAGGAAGGCAGGATAGTCCCCATTCTCTAGGACAGGGGTCCTCAAACTTTTTAAACAAGGGGCCACTTCCCTGTCCCTCAGACCGTTGGAGGCCTTGGAGAGTGCGGTGCACGTTCCACACATGCGCACTGTGGGCCCAGGACGAGTCTGCTGCTAAGCAGGACAGGCAGCGGTGGCAAAACCACCCAGCGAGCCAGATAAATGTCCTCAGCTGGTCTCATGTGGCCCGGGGATTGTAGTTTGAGGATGCCTGCTCTAGTAGAAGTAAAGTTCTTTCAAAAGGGGCTCCAAGAGGATCATTTGTAGAGGATCTTGTCAGGGCTGCCTGACAAGAAAGAGAAACTGGCATCTCACCAACTGCTTGGACGCGTGTGCAGGCTGTAGACTGGTTGATTTTCCCACATGTGCCTCTTTGAACACAAGAACAAGAGAGCTGGAAAAAGATGCCAGGGCATGGGGGAAGGGAGGTGGTCAGCATGGAAAAGGCTCTGAGCCAAACATTTGGCATGGTAAGAATGTGGGAGCTGTTTGTGGACAAATTAGAACTGTGGAAGATAGCTTGAGCCATCTGCCCAATGTCACGCCAACAGGATGCAAGGATAGGTGAGGGGACCCAGGCAGCAAGAGGCTGGTGGTGGAAGAGAAGAAGTGGATAGAAGAGGCCCAGGTGGAGCTGGCCGTCTCACATCTGGACACTGTCAAGTTTAAGGGCCCCCAAGAGGGGGTGCTGAAGGGCTTAAGCATTGGGATTTCAACAGCAGAAGGGCCCTAATGGCCTGTCACTGTTAGCCAGGGAAGCAGCAACCACCAACAGTGAACTATGAAAGTCTTGCTCCTACCTACCACAGCACACTGGGAAAGGAGCTAGTTCCAGAAAATAGGAGGGAAAGGAAGTGTCCCAGAGGCAGACATATCACTCCCACTTTCCACTCTAAGAAGAGGGAGTGAGAAGAGAAGTAAAGTCACAAATCACCATCCCCAAACCACAAAACCAAGGGGCCTTAGGGGAGGAAAGCAAAAGAGATTTAAAATACATGAACTCTGAATTATAAAATAGAGATACTTTAAATTATCAAAACCATTAAAAAAGTAAGTAAATTTGTATTTTGTAATGGGATCTACTGTTCAGTGGGTTGGGAAGTTTGATATACTGTGGTTGATAAGGGTGATAATCCCAGTAAAAAGTGGGCAAAGGACATGAACAGAAACTTTTCAAAAGGAGACAGACTATGGCCAACAAACATGAGAAAAAATGCTCAACATCTCTAATCATCAGGGAAGTGCAAATCAAAACCACAAAGAGATATCACTTAACTCCAGTGAGAACGGCCTTTATCAAAAAGCCCCAAAACAGCAAATGTGGAGAGGTAAGAGCACTTGTACACTGTTGGTGGGACTGCAAACTAGTACAGCCTCTATGTAAAGTAGTAGGGAGATGACTTAAAGAGCTGCAAGTAGAACTACCAATCCAGCAATCCCACTACTGGGTATTTACCCAAAAGAAAAAAAAGACATTTTATAAAAAAGACACTCACACTCAAATGTTTATACCAACACAATTCACAATCGCAAAGATGAGGAAACAACCCCAAAACCCATCAATCAATACGTGAGTGGATTAATAAAATGTGGTATATGTATACCATGGAGTACTACTCAGCCATAAGAAACTGGTGAACTAATAGCTCTTGTATTAGCCCGGATGGAACTGGAAACCATTCTTGTAAGTGAAATATCACAAGAATGGAAAAATGAACCACATGTACTCACCACTATATTGGGACTAATTGATCAACGCTTATGTGCACATGTGAAAATAACATTCATCAGAAATCCAGCAGGTGATGAGGGGAGGAGGAGATGGGTAAATTCACACTTAACAGGTCCAATGAACACTATCTAGGTGATGGATAACTTATAACTTTGACTCAAATGGTACAAAAGCAATTTATGTAACCAAAACATTTGTAGCCCTATAATATTCTGAAATTAAAAAATATATATACATATATATGTATATATATATATATATAAAGGTGACTAGAGAAAACAAAAATTGAATTAATTTTTTTTTTTTTTTGAGACAGAGTCTCACTTTGTGGTCCAGGCTAGAGTGCCGTGGTGTCAGCTTACCTCACAGCAACCTCAAACTCAGGAGTCAAGCAATCCTCTTGCTTCAGCCTCCCGAGTAGCTGGGACTACAGGCATGCGCCACCATGCCCAGCTAATTTTTTTCTATATATTTTTAGTTGGCCAATTAATTTGTTTCTATTTTTAGTAGAGATGGGGTCTTGCTCTTGCTCAGGCTAATTTCGAACTCTTGACCTTGAGCGATCCTCCTGCCTCGGCCTCCCAGAGTGCTAGGATTACAGGTGTGAGCCACTGTGCCTGGCCAAGAAAGTGAAAATTTGCCCCTAGAAAGTCCCCACTCAAAACTGAATAATTAGATGATTACAGATAGACTTAAGGAGTATAGCAGAAGATAATCCTGGAGAGGTGGGCAGGAGTCGGGGCAGTATAGCCTGTAATGTGCTAAGCTAAGGAGTTAGAACTTTGGACTAAGAGCTCTGGGAGCCACTGAAAAAATCTAGGCAGGAGAGTCATAGAACCAGAGTGTAGAAGGTACCCTTTGGCAACGGAATACAGGCTGTTTTGTCTTTAGTCATTGAGTTTAGGTAGGTTTCAAAAACAATAAGTGACACACTGTTTTGTTAGCATTTGCTTGGGTAACTATTGATAACAATGTCAATAAATTATAATATTTTTTCTCAATTTTTTAAAAAAACCACCTCAAATCTAATGATAAAATTGTTTCCTATGTCCTCAGTGTTAAGTTCAGTAAAATGTACTTGTGTTTTTCAGCAGTTCTAATATGTTGTGTTAACTGGCTTAAATTTTATGCCAGTGGAAGATTGAAGCTAGAGAAGACGTAACTTCAAAGAGTAGGGACTATAACTCATTGTTAGATAATATTTTTATAATTTTCATGCAACCAATGCTCATAAAAATATTTGTGTGTTCAGTAACAAATATATTTGTTCAAAAGTATATCTTTCTAGCATCATTGCTTTTTAAACTCTTTAGAATGCTAGAGAGAGTTAATCTTTCTAAATTCCATCTTTTTTTTTTTTTTTTTTTGAGACAGAGTCTCGCTTTGTTGTTCAGGCTAGAGTGAGTGCCGTGGTGTCAGCCTAGCTCACAGCAACCTCAAACTCCTGGGCTCGAGCGATCCTTCTGCCTCAGCCTCTTGAGTAGCTGGGACTACAGGCATGTGCCACCATGCCCGGCTAATTTTTATATATATATATATCAGTTGGCCAATTAATTTCTTTCTATTTATAGTAGAGACGGGGTCTTGCTCTTGCTCAGGCTGGTTTTGAACTCCTGACCTTGAGCAATCCGCCCACCTCGGCCTCCCAAGAGCTAGGATTACAGGCGTGAGCCACCGCGCCCAGCCTCTAAATTCCATCTTTTACCCTCACCACTGACCTGAAAGTATTCAGTAGTGTGAACGTGGTACTTTAGGAAGAAAATTCCCCAATGGTGTTTCTAAAAATTCATGAACAGTATGGTCATAGTTTAAAATGTTTCTGAAAACTGAATGCCTAGTAGAAAAGTGTTTCTGTTCAATGTTGCTGAACATGGGCATTTTTACCTCATTAGCTAGTCACCTGAAGCTAAAAACTGAACCTGGTTCCAATTTTTTTTCTTTTTTTTTTTTTTACTTTAGGAAAAGTAGAATATGTTGGTGAAAATTTGGAGAAAAATAGGAAGTAATTTGTAACCCACCATATTAAGGAAAATATATGACTGAGTCTATTGTACGCAACATGTGTTACTCAAAGTGCCTCAAATTAGGAAATAGGAGAGGAAAATCTACTCTTAGTCAGGAACTGACTGTTTGACTTAAATTCCCTTGTCTTTATGTGGGGGGCTGACAAGACAGTGAAACACACTTATCTTTTCATCTAACTCTAGATGATTATACCATTTATTTAGTATTTCATTTCAGTTTAGCAATCAAAAAAATTTTCCAAATGGATAAATAACTAAAATTTAATCAGATGAATCATGTGTTTTAGTTAGGGAGAATAATAAATAAATGAAAGAATTTCTTTTGTAAAAACAAGTCAAAATATAGTAGAAAGACCAAAATAAAATAATTAGGAATTGCAACTTAAAGCATTGTTTAAAAATATTTTTAAAAAACGAAAATATCTAAAGCCTTATACTCAAAATGTGGTCTGCAAATCACCAGCATTGTAATCGCTTGCAAGATTATTAAGAGTTTATCAGAAATGTAGAATCTCAGGCCCCACCAAGGCCTACTGAATTAGAAACTACATTTTAGCAAGCTCCTCAGGCAATTTTTATGCCCAGTGAATTTTGAGAAGTTATAGAAAGGCCTGTGGAATATTTTAGATAACTCACATGAAATGGTTTCTAACATATAACTTAGGCACTTAATTTAGCCAAAGTCTACTTTCAAAAAAGGAGCAGTTCTTATTGTTTTCTTTTTTCAAATAACTACAGCAAGTGTAAGTTTGCTTGTTTGCACATATTTACTTTTCTAAAATTTTCAACCTATTAATATATTTCATGGGACCTAATTTTGCTTGTTCAAAAGTGATCTAGTCAGCTGATTTTAGGTAAAGAGATTCCAGAAATAAACACCATGGTTTAGAAAGCACCCTCATGAATTGAAAAAGTTTCTACTCTCATTGTTGAGACCTTTACCTGGCATGCTATAATGAAAGAGGGGTTTCTTTTGGTCAGCGGTACATTTTTCCTTCAACTTACAACAAAACCCAGTTCACATCCCACCATTCACTGGCACTGGCTTTTGCTATTTTTTTTTTTTTTTTTAACCATCTTTCTCTTTTCAGATTCACAGCACCTCTTCTTCAGGGACTGCTCTAGGAGTAGGAAAGCCTGTGAGAAGGGGATGGCCAATATCTATGATTTAGTAGACTTGGAAAAAAAAAAAAACCAGTAGGAAGAATCACAGAGGAGGGATATAATGATGAGGATGAAGAAAGAAAGATGGGACAAGACCAGGGGAGAGCAGATAGAGAGTGTCAAGGAAGCCATTTTGTGAGCAAACTCACATATATAAAGTTTCTTAAAATTAAAGCATTCCCTTTGTTTTTCTGTCACTGTGTCATCTTACAAGTCATACTAAAGAACTCTTATTCTGGGATAGTAGCTTTGGGGTTATAAATGCAAAAAATAGAGATTACACTAGAGTTTTTGTTTATTAAAAAAGTATAGTTGATAGGGAAAAGCCCCGCCCCGCCCCCCAGGGGTGGGGGGCTGAGGCTGATTGGGTACTGCTGATTGGGTACAAGTGAAGCTTACGGCTGATCCTACTAATCCCACTGTTAATTGGCTATTGGTTGTGTGTAACCCCAAGAAGAGTATAAAACTGTAGAGAAATAAGGAAGTGGTGCTCAGAGTTTGGTGGCATGCCCCTCTGAGCCCGCTAGCGAAATAAAAGCTGATTCTCCGACCCTCTGTGTGCCACTAGGTTCTTTCCCTGGTCAATCGCTGGTCTCTTGCCACAGCATACTGACTTTTAGCTTTTAGAATGGCAAAGATGCATTATTGTTTATTCATTCAAATATACAGTCATTTCTTCAGGAAATATTTATTGAATAAAGTATGTTCCAGGAACCATTCTAGATGCTCAGAATACATCAGTGAACCAAATAGACAAAGACCCCTGCTCTCCAGGAGCTTGTGTTCTAACAGGGGTGGGGAGAAGAGTGACAAAAATTGGCTACAAAACAAATAAATAAATGCTAGAAGGTTCCATCATAAAGGGACAATTCACTTCCATTCTACATTCTATGCCTTGAGAATAAGTATTTCAAGCAGTGAGGGGAATAGAGTGTACAGTAATATACAAGAAGAGACTAAGGGTTCCTCTTACAGTCCTTAGCCATTAAGTGAAAGAGATACAACAGGGACATAGGTAAATACTATAAAAGGCAGATTATTCCAAGTAGGAAAAAAAGCATTATAAAGAGTTTCAGGGGACTCAGGGGAAGAATTTTTTTTATTTTAATAAATGATATGACAAGAAATGAGGAAATGGAATATTCCATCAGAGAAAGGAAGTGCTAATTTTATAGCACTTAAATAATAGATGTGACAAGTCGTGCTTAAAGAAAATATTTCAACTGCGTAATAAAAATACAGTTCCCAAGTTGAAAAATATATTTTAAAAATCTGGCTGATTTCAAACTTCAAAGAATGAAAGCTCTCAGCTTCGACTAATCCAAAAGGAATATTTACATAAGGTTTTATAAACGGCCAGTATTCTTGTTTTGAGACTATTTCCTTTCTGTTATGCACCTCTACTTTCACTGTTGGGATCACTCGGCAATTGTATTTTTGTGAAGTATAAATTAAAACCCAAATTTAATTCGCTTAGTCGGATTAGAAGTTGTTTCTCTTGATAGTGAAATCACTGTTGAAATATAGAGTCATATTAGATAAAGGTGGAGATGGCATTGAAACTGCCAATCAAATAGTAAAACAAGGTTTCAAGAAGATAAATCATCAGTAAAACACCCAGCAATAAAGGCCTCCATTGTGAGGTTGATGTTTTCTTACGGGCTTTAAGAAAAGATGAATTCACTCTTATTCTCTAAAGAAATGGGCTTTACCTGATTCTTCTTCCTCTTCCTCTTCTTCCTTTTCCTCCCCCTCCTCCTCCTCCTCCTCCTCTTCTTCTTCTTCTTTTTTAAAGCAACAGATGGACAAACAAGGAAAGTCAGTGTAGTGACTTTGGAAAAAACCAAGGTGCACAGAAAAAGTACAGACTTTTTGAATTCCAGGAGGCAATGGATGAGGCAATAAATATGAGACCAATACAAATATGGTATTAACAGTTACCTTTTGTATTATGCCTCACAACTTACAAATGTTTTTCACATACCATAAGTTATTTAACTCCAAACAGCTCCTTACTTTCATTCATCATTAATTATCCATTAGTCACTGTTATTCATGAAGTAGACTCAATTAAATCCAACTGTTGCCTGTGGCTAAGCCTTGAACTATGGTTGCTTTGAGTTCTTTCTTAAGATGGAAGTGTGGAAAGAAACCTACAAAATGCCTTGTCCATAAAATCTAGTAACGTGCAATGATATGGATGATCAGTGAAACAAATTGAAGTACAAAAATTCTTTCAATTGCAGAAAACCTAGCCCAAACGGACTTCCACCAACATGCCTCCAAAGGTGTAGAGGCAAAGCTTGATTCAGGGCTTACAAAATATCACTAAGATCCATCCATAGGCTGTATGGATTTTGGATTTTTCAGACTGTAGTGGGAAAATCCCAGAAACTTCAGGCTCACATCATGGCAATCCATCAGAACATAGTTTGCTTTCTGGTTGATTTTTTTTAAAAAGTCCAGAATTGACTAATTGTCTGGTTCCTCTGCCTTGGGTCATTTGTTCCTTCTAGAAACAATCACTGCAGCCAGGGGTAAAGGAAAAATGCCCTAATTGTTTAGGCTAACCCTAGTGCAAATGCTCCACCCTTTGAGCTAAAAAAGAAGATATGAAATCAATGTTTTCTTGATACAAAAATGGCAATAACTGGCAAAATTAACAAATATCTATAACACTATATCTAATAAGAAAACTGCTGCAAATAAAAGTGTTTCACACTTTGCTACATGGTTCTCTCCACTACTAATCTATTCTTTCTCGAATCCATTTCATCTACTGACCCCAGACTAATTGTCCTAGTCTTACAATGTCCCATCTTTTTCCAGAAACCTGAAAAGCTCCCTGCGATTTATGGAACAGATGTCAGAATCCTTAGCCTGACTTTGAAAGTATTTTGCAACCTGGTCATGTACAACTTACCTAACATTCTTATCTCTAGCCTTTGTTTGTGTTGCACTCTTTACAAATGTGTTTTCCTCGCATCTCTCCTTGTCTACATTGTACTGATAGTTTAATAATTGAAGGAAATGCCATGTTTTTCTATGAAGCTGAAAGTAATTTGTCATCTTTTCAGTTCCCAGAATCCTAAACCTCTCCCACAGTACCCACTACTTTCTATCTGAGTCTGCTATTTGTGGACATGCCTAACAAAGTCCATATTTCTCACTGCAGGAGGGGTGTAGGTCTTAAACATCTAAAGTAATTTCTACTCAATAATATGTGTTTTTTAATTAAACAAGTAAATATAGAGTACTCATGAAAAATAATTCATCCTAGATATTTTCTATGTAGGCAGAGAATTTTTTTTTTTGTTACTTTGGAAACAAAATGTTGGCAAATCAATCATTCATTTGTGCAATCAAGCTTCCATTTATTTGACCTTTGTTAACCGCAAACCATGTGCTAGGTACTATGCAAAGTGATGGAGATGTGAAATCCAATGAGTTGGTTCCCATTCTGAAGGAACTCATAGTTTAGGTGGAAAACAACCAAAGTAATTATAATGTAATGGAAGAAGATGATGTGTAAACACAGAGGAGGAAAAGATGAATTATGTCACAGAATTTCTTTAAAATTTTTGCAGAAAAAGAAAACTTTTAGGTGGAAAGGAAAGAACAGAAAATTAGCAGGTATAAAATCAAAGAAAAAACAAGTTGTTTTTGGGAATTGTAACAGTTCAATGTAGTCTGTGTAGAGTGTATTTTGGGGTATAGAGGAAAATGAGGTTGGAAAGATTTATCAAAGCCTGATTTTGAAAGGCTTTATATTGCATTAAAAGTAATTTACATTTCTTCCTGTAGATAATTGGGGATTAGCCAAAATTTTAAAACTAGGAATTGATACCAGATTGATATACTACAAGATAATACAGAGAATGGCCTGGGAATAGGAAAGAGAGAACAGGAGACAGTTTGAATGTGAGTATAATTTTGAAGACTCTATCCTGGAAAATAGGATATATTTAAATGTCATTAATTGAGTCAGGGAGTATAAAAACATAACAGATTATGGGGACATGAAAAAATATGATCACATTGAATTTGAGATTCATGGAACTTTCAGGCGGAGGTATCTAATAAGTGAGATAAGTGACTAGAAATAATGACTGCCTTATCTATTCCTCCTCTATAGGAATAATAGAAATGAAAACATTTTCAAAGTAAAACGGAAAGTACATAGACTTATATGCAAAACAAATTATTAATGTACAATAAAAATTATTTTTGTACATTGTCAAGGTAGATAAAAACATAATTTGCCATTTGGCTTATTTGGCTTATGTTGCACAAGTTGGAAAGGACAGTAAGAAACTGACAAGTAAATTTATCACTTTTAACATAAGATTGATCCAAGTTGTTGGGGTGGTGACTCCAAGTTCCTGGACTGGATAGACTCTCACCCGGTTAGGAAAGCCCAAAGGACTGACATTTCGCAAAACATTTTCCAGCTTTTTTCTGTTGGGACTTTATCATGTTTTTCTTCACCTTTACTCTTTGGAATTTTATCCCAACTACTGTCGTTTACTGCGTACCACAAAAACTTAGTAGTTTGGTTGTCTGAAAGGCTTACATTAATGTTAAGATATTTGCAGTTATTTTTCCAGAATCCATCAAAACCACAAAAAAGATAAACTGAAAGTTAAGAATTCTTTTGGTTTCTCTGAAGGAATCATGTTAATATTGTAAAGTATATTGTAAAAATGTTTTATATGCAGGCTAAATATCGGTAACTTATAAACTTAGAATGGTGATCTCTCATTTCATTGCTTACACACTTTAATATGTAATCTTACATATTAAAATACACTCTTGAATAGCTGAGCCCTTGGAAAACACTGAAAACTGGGCTCTCGACTATTCTATGCTTCACTGAGGAAATTGTGACAGCAGGAAAAGCTGAAGTCTGATGTGAATATCATTGGGCTTGTAAATAATTAATTAATTAATTAATTTCAACTAAAAAGATTCCTAAGACAAAAATCCCACCCCACGGGACATTATACTCAACTATAACATTTGATTAAATATGATACAAGTATAAGAGAATAAAGAGACAAACCACAGACTGGGAAAAAATATTTGTAAAACATGCATTTGATAAAGGACTTGTATCCACATATACAAAGAGCCCTTAAAAGTCAACAATAAGAAGATAAACAGCCTAATTAAAAAGTGGGCAGTTGACTTCAGCATTATTAATCCATCCATATAAAAAAAACACTTGTATCCCTTATATCTATTGAAATAAAAAATAAAATAAAATAAGCAATAAAATAAATATTATCTGGAAAAAAGTGGGCAAAAGATCTGAACAGAAACCTCACCAAAGAAGATATACAGATGGTAAATAATTATATGAAAAGATGCTCAATTTCATACATCATTAAGGAATTACAAATTAAAACAATGAGATACCACCACACTGACGCTAGTACTAAATGCTAGTGAGGATGTGGAGCAACAGGAACTCTCATTCATTGTTGGCGAAAATGCAAAATTGTACAGCCACTTTGGAAAATGCATTGGCAGTTTCTTATAAAACTAAACATAGTCCTACCATAGGATCCAGCAATCATACTCTTAGGTCTTTACCCAAATGAGTTGAACACTTACATCCAAAAAATTCCTATACACATATATTTATAGCAGTTTTATTCATTATTGCCCAAAGTTGGAAGCAATCAAGATGCCTTTCAGTGTGCAAATGAATAAACAAATTGTGGTACTTCCCATACATTGAAGATTATTCAGTGATAAAAAGAAATGAGCTGTAATCCTAGCACTCTGGGAGGCTGAGGCGGGCGAATTGCTCAAGGTCAGGGGTTCGAAACCACCCTGAGCAAAAGGGAGACCCCGTCTCTACTATAAATAGAAAGAAATTGATTGGCCAACTAATATATATAGAAAAAATTAGCCGGGCATGCTGGCACATGCCTGTAGTCCCAGCTACTTGGGAGGCTGAGGCAGGAGGGTCGCTTGAGCCCAGGAGTTTGAGGTTGCTGTGAGCTAGGCTGACACCATGGCACTCACTCTACCCTGGGCAACAAAGTGAGACTCTGTCTCAAAAAAAAAAAAAAAAAAAAAAGAAAGAAAGAAATGAGCTATCAAGTCACAAAAAACATGGAGTAAACTCAGATTCACATTTCTAAGTGAAATAAGCCTGTCTGAAAAGGCTACATACTGTGTAATTCCAACTATATGACTGCTATGGTTTAAATGTGCCCCCCCAAAGTTTAAATGTTGGAAACTTAATCCCCATTGTAACAGTGTTGAGAGGTGGGACCTTTAAGGGGTGATGAATGCCAGTATTGAGGGAGTGGGTTAGTTATCTCGGGAGTTGGCTCTTGATAAAAGGATGGGTTCAGCCCCCATTTTCTCTGTCTTGAGTTTTGCTTGGCTTTTCCCTTTCTGCCATAGGAATGGTGCAACGAGAAGTCCCTTACCAGGTGGCCGAGCAGATGCTGGCCTTATTCCTCTGGACTTCTCAGCCTCCAAAATTGAGAGCCAAATAAATCTCTTTTATTTATAAATTACCTAGCCTGTGGCATTCTGTTTTAGCAGTAGAAAGCAGAATAAGACAATGATATTTTGGAAGAGGCAAGACAATGTGGATAGTAAAAAGATCCAGGGTTAAGAAAAAGGGCGTGATGAAGAAATGGAGTGCAGGGGAGTTTGGGGCCAGTGAAACTATTCTATATGATGCTATAACGGTGTATGCATGATACTATGTGTTGGCAAAATCTATGGAACTATACAACATAAAGAGTGAACCCCGAGGTAAACTATGAACTTTAGTTAATTAGTATCAATATTAGTTCATCAATTATAATAAAGGTCCCACACCAATATAAGATTTTAATAATACATGAAAATAAGGAGGTGGGGATATTTAGGAACCTCTGTACTTTCTGTTAAATTTTTCTGTAAACCTAAATCTGCCTTAAGAAATACAGTCTATTAATTTAAAGATAATGACACAAGTAACTGCATTATTTGTGCTCTAAGAAGTATAAATAAATAGTATGAAAATGTGGGAGAATTCCGTAAGGATTTCAACTAGAGGTTATTTATGAAGACTTCACAGAAGTCATGAGATTTAAGATATGTGTTGAAGTGTGAGCTAAATTTAATGAGAACAATTAAGACAAACCAGAAACATTTTATCAGGTACTGTTTCATAAACACAATTCTGTGGAATGATAGTCATTTAGACTAGGTTGTGTTGTGCTATACCGAGATACATAGGTGGCCTAACAGGAAATGACAATGTTTGTGTTAAATATTATTTTTCTTATATAATTTATTCCAATATAATCATTTTTCTTACTTGTTTAAAAGGGGTGGAAAAAATAGACATCCTAAATAATTACTAATGAAAGTTTGTGAAGATGTTAAAATCAATAAATTAATCTCTCTCATCTTGTAGATGTTTCTGCCTTTGCCAGTGCTGACATTTTTCCTTAATGCTCACATCTTTCTCTTTCTCTTTACTGCCAAACTTTTCTAATAAGCAATCTATATTCAGTTCTTCAATGCTAATACTTTATTATTGCCCATGCACCTTAATGGTCTCTTACACGTCAAATTCAAAGGTGTTTCTTCTATTCTCCTTTTTTATCACATTTCTTGAGTTTTTACCCTTCTTGGCCATCCACTTTTCTTAAAAGCTTCTCTACCCACAGATTTCAAACATATAGGACATTCCCTGCTACCCTTCTGCTTCTCTTACTATTTTGGTAATAACTCTTAGATTGATACAACTTCCTCCTCCATTCTGAGATTACTATTCTGTGAGTATACAACTATTAATAAGAGAGGTTTGGGGGACCTCACAATCTAGTGGAATGCAAGAGTGACTGGCCTATCTTCTCTAAGAGGCAGAAGCCAAGTAATAAGGGGAAACTGATGCCAGCCTAATAAATGTGTGGGTATAGGTAGCACGGGAACAGGGAAGAGTAAATGCAAATGGATGATAGAAATAACATGATATTTCAGAAACTGGCTGAAAAATTCACCAAAGCTAGAGTTTAAATGTAGATTAAAAATTGAAAATCAGGGGGGCTGAAAATTAGACTCAGGACTGAGTTGTAAAATATCTTATTCATTATGCTAAGATGTTTGCCCTGTAACTAATAAACGTAGTCAGTCCTCAGTAAGAACTAGTTAAGTACTGGTTAGAAGAATCAATTGATCAACCAATCAACTAGCATGTATTGGATGGATAGTTAAAAATAAGAAATGGTCTGTGATTATGAGACATTTAGTATCTAGTTGCTGGAGGAAAACAATTTACAGAATGAAAAAGAATGAGATCCTATTAAATTATACAAGGTGCATAATAAGTATGGGAGGAAAGAGTATTAATCAATGTGTATATAGTCAACATGCACTGACTATTAGGCCTTGAATGTTAAGTAGACTTTGGATAGAGTCAGAAGAGAAAAGAGGATATTTTAGGTAAATGGAAAATCTCAAAGACATGGAACTGAAAATTGGCCAAGAGTGGAGAAAAACACTACTGGCATTGGGCTGTAGAAAGGCTACTGTGATTTAAGAAATGTAATAGTCATTGAGCGTGTGGTAGCCAGCCACCATGCTAACTCCAAAGATTCCCTTCTCATGACATTTATTAGCAAGCTGCAGAAAAGCAGAGATAAAGTAGAATCAAAATTGAAGGCATCAAAGACACAGGCAGACTGAATGTCATAAGAAGTAGTGGATGTCATCAATAGAATAGGCAGAAGTGTGGGAAAATTTAAGATTGTTCAGGATGAAATTTAAGTCATCTTAATACATGGGTCCTTATGTTTCAGTTCTACCTTTTGTAATAGCCTAACGGTCAGAACACTGACAGATACAGTCTTCCCTGAGTGTCCCGCTGACCTCCCTGAATAAGCCTTTCATTATCTTGTCTTCTTTGTCACTACGGTATATTTTAGCTTGAATGGTTTTCTTCCTTTCACCTGACCATCTGCTTGGTATATTATTCTGCTCCAGCAATGCCCTGTCTCCTCCTTTATGTTTATTCAACTTTCAATCATTTTTTATGATCTAACTGAAGTCATACTTCTATTAAGCCTCAGCCAATAACTTCTTAGAACTCTTACCGCGAATTATATACACGATAAACTAAAATCCAAAATACACTGTATCGGCAAGGCTGTAGAGAAACAGTAGCTCTCATGAATTTTTGGCAAAAGGGTAAATTTATACAACCCCTAAGAAGGCTATTTGGCAGCATTTATCAAAATTAAAATGTCTGTACCCTTTGGCACCATAATTCTACTCTGAGGATTTTATCCTAGTCATACAGTACCACATATGTGAAATTACATAGGTATATGATGTTAGTCAGTATGGCATTAAAAGAAAGAAAACCTCTTAAATTTCCATTAATAGGTTAAAGAAATTATGGTATATCCATACAATGGAATACTTTGCAATTGTAAAAACAATGAAAAAGAATAAGAAAGTGCTTTATGAATGGATTAATATGGAAAGAATTTTAAGGTGCAAAAGACCACATAATATAAGCTACAAGACTGAGATAAAAAAATTCATTCCAGGTATGTTCCTAAATTTGTGTGTTGTTTAGACTATGAATATGCTGCCAATTCAAAATTATATGTCTGTGTATGTTTCAATGAATTTTCTCAGATCTGGTAATAAAGTAATCAACTTTATTACACTCATTCTATTAATACAGCACAATATTTAGATGTCTAACAAAGGGGTAGATTTTCCTCTCCCATGTTCAGTAAATCTCCTGTGTTTTCAAGTCACAACTCTCCTTGTACCTTATACCCTGCCCCTCCTCCTTTCTTTGTTTCTTTCTGCCAGACAGCCCCATCTTCCCATAACATGCACCAAAATATTTAGCCTGATTCATTTTCTAAGATTTCTGACATTGGTTTCTGATTATATTAAAATCTTGATCAAAGTAAAATGTTTAACTATCTATTTTAAAACATTATTCTTTTATCTAGGATTCTCAATGACTAACCACAACTGTGTGTATTTATGTTAAAGCAAGTGCACAGGTGGTTTAGATCAAACAACTGATTTTTTTTTACCTTCCCCCTGTTGGGAAGGCTTCTGCTTCTCTCAAGGACTGTGCGTTCACACATTAACTGGTTGTGTGTCACTTCTAGGATTCTATCAGTTCATCTATTAAAGCCAACTATTGTTCAAATTCCCCCAGCATGCTCACACAATAGCATTCTGTGACACTGGACAACTCTTTTAGGCCTTTGTTCAAATGTCAGCACCTCAGGGATGCCTACCCTGGTCATCCCATTTAAAAACTGACACTTTTTTCACTCCTAATTCAAGGACCACCAATCCTACTTTTCTGTTATATAGGGATGTGTGTGTTCATTCTTGTGTATTACATTTTAAAAAATTTGATTTTTAATAAAAATATGTTTGTGTAAATATAGATATAGATAAACACATTTATTAAATACAAGTTCTGTAAGAGCAAGAATTTTTTTTCTATTTTTCTTCACTGATTTATCTCCAGTATCTAGAATAGTATCTGGTACATGAGGTACTTGGTGAATATTTGTTGAAAAAAAAAAATGTGTTGTTTTTTTTTTTAGGAAACCTAAGAAGCCTTAGCACTTCGAATTGTATACTTGATTGCATTATATCTTCAGGTATAATTAAAAGATTAAACTAAAATTTGTAGCATGGAAAGTTTGAATTTTATCATTTCTTTGGCAATTATCCTCTTTTTACTGGAAATATTAATGAGAAATCAGTTCCCAAATGGGACCAGCCTGGGAGAAGTACAAGAAAAGAGGGGCCTTGGGAGGAAAAACAAGGATGAGGACCAAAAATAGAGGGAATATAAATGAGCAGATGTAACAGAGGAGTATCATCAATAACAAAACTGTCCATTGTGCAGAAAGCACTTTGGTTATAATTTCATTTTTTCTAAGTGTCCTCATCTAGACAAAGTGTACTCGACATGTGTATGCTAACTTCATATGCTGTTAAGTTCGAGTACACTATAACTCATCTTCAGTTTTAGCTAGAGCTATTTGAGCATGGGAAATTCTCAGCGTGTTTGCAGACAGCATTACAGGGTATTCTCCCTCCGAATCTTGAATCATTCATTTTGTTAAGAGAGTTTAAAACATTGCTGTTCTGCGTCGTAACTAAAGTTAACGACGAAGTTAGATTTCCTCGTGAGGATTTGCTAAATTACCTCTGGCCAGATGGCTTCTATATCCTGAATTTCCTTCCTATGCTGATCTCTGATGACCCTCAGCTGCACGGGCTGCCTTGCCTATTTAACCTCCTCTCATTATGCTGTCATCCTGCTAAAAGGGATTCTCCACGGATCAGCCTTGAAACAAATCTCCCTTATTTAATTCCATTCAGAAATAGAATAGAAATGCTATACAAAAAATAATAATTAAACAAAATCTTCTTGAAATTAAAACACAAAGATGCACACTTTTTATAGGACAGTTTATTTTTTTTATTTTTTTAATGATGGTCCTATCAAAGACTTACAATTGAAGATAATAATTAATAGCTTCATATGTACAGTGCCTGGCAAAGTGCCTTGCTATATATTTATTATTTTTAATGCTATGCCTCATTAAAGAAAATAATTTTGTTAGCTGGCCCAGTTTATATATATAGTAAGTAATATGTAATAGGTATCAACATGGGCAATGAATACGATTAGTAGATGCTTGTTGAGTGATAGAATAAATAGTTGTAACGTTAGAGTATTTTTTTCCTATTGAAATCCAGTTGTATCTTCTGCTTCAGCTATCAGGAGTCACTCACCACAGTAGCATCCATTTTCAATAACTGATTGTCTGGTCTTGGAACACTCTCTTACCCCTAGATATTTCTAGAATCACTGAGGAATGTTTGCAGGCTCTAGAATTGTTCTAGTTATCACTTCTACCTAACACCTCACTCCTTGTGCCAGATCATGTCTCCATCTACTCCGTATCTTCTCTTGCTTTCCGGAAACTTCTTCCTTACGTCAGTTGCTGTTTTCCACTTGGGCACTTCTTTCCAAGTATGAACCCAGAATATTCGCCAACACCACACAGCACAGCTAAGATCAGCCAACATGATTTAACAAGATTTTACTCAAGGTTTGTGTAGAAAAAAGCCAAATTTTTATTTGTGAGAAACCCATACATATATACGTACATTTACACAAAACACTTGAAACTGGATTAAATATATGAGAATTTTTAGACCGAGGTACTCCACAGGTACCCTTGGACCTGTGAAGCTGAGCTTCTACACAACTATTCTCAATGCTCAACTGAGACTTCAAAACTCACAACTATTCTTAATTCTCAATTGAGCTTCTACACAACTGTTATACAAGGACCACCATCCCTCCTTCCCTGTATCTTCCTAGAATCTAGAAAATCACTTTCAGATACTCCCCAAAAAGTGCATGCGTGAGAAGGATTTATGACCACTCTTCCCAGAGTAAAAATAACCATTGCAATCTTTTATTCTTGAAGAATAGCATGTTACTGTCTTGAACTTTCTCATTCCACAGTAGGTTATTGACTTTATCTTTGCATAACTGAAAGTCCAATTAAAAAAAATTTTTTTCCCAAAGAAAGAATGTATCATTTTTCTATATGAAAAAACTACTTTTAGCTTTGAAATAATATAGATCTGTATCCTCCCCCTACCCTCACCCATACCTACATACACAGTAAAGCCACTGGAGTGAACAATATGAGTCTGGTTTACTACACACCTGATCAACAGAATACTTTCTGATCATGTGAGCTATGCCTTTACATTCTATCAAGATGTATTTTAGCTATAGTTTTCCAAATATTAGCAGAAGAAAATGTCTATTTCTAAAAAACTAGTAAAACAAAAAATTTTGTGAATACATTTTCAAGCTTCTTATTCTAAAAAAGTATTATACTAACAATTTCTTTGGAATCGAAAGTATTTGAAAACTTTGGGGGAATGTCAGGAATGAACTGATACCTAACATCTGAAAAATTCACTGTATCAGTATTTCTAAACATTGGTTGTACATTTGAATCACCTGAAAAAGTTTTGGAAAACACTGATGCTTGGGGCGTAGCCACAGCGATTCTGATTTATGTGGTACGGTGTCTCAAGCATCAATATTTTTGTAAAAAGCTCTCTAGGTGACTCTATATGCAGTCATGACTGAGAATCTCTGCACTATATGAATCCAATGTGTGTGTGGTGGTGGGGTGGTAGTGTTTATAAACTGTTAGCTAAATAAAATTTCACTAAATGATATGAAAGACTCGAAAGTACATCAAAAATTAATATTGTTATTAATAAAATGTCCATACTGCCCAAAGCAATACACAGATTCAATACAATCTCTGTCAAAATCCCAATGGCATTTCTATTTTTAGCTCTTTGAGGTATCTCCAAATTCTTTTCCTCAGAGGTTGCACTAATTTGCAGTCCCACCAGCCGAAATAATAATAATAAAAAATACCAATAATATTTCTTCACAGAAATAGAAAAAATAATTCTGAAATGTGTATGAAACCACAGAAGACCTTGAGTAATCAAAACAATTCTGAGGGAAAAAAAAAAACCAGACTGAAGGTGTCACACTTCCTGATTTAAAATTATATAGCAAAGCTATAGTAAAACAGTATGGTACTGGCATAAAAATAAACATGGACCAGTGTTCGAGATAGCTCTTCCTTTTTAAAGTAGATGTTTATTGTTATAAAGTTTCTTCTTAGTATTGCTTTTGCTGCTTCCCATAAGTTTTGGTATGTTATATTTTCATTTTCATTTGTCTCAAGATATTTTAAATATTTTCTTTTGATTTCCTCTTTGGGCCAATTGTTGTTCCAGAGTATATTCTTTAGCTTCCATATATTTATGAATGCCTCCATCTTCTTATTCTTGTTGATTTCTAGTTTTATTCTATTGCAGTTAAAAAAGATAACTAGTATATTTCATTCTTAAATTTGTTAAGGCTTCTTTTGTGGCCTAACATGTGATCTGTCTTGGAGAATGTTCCATTTTTCTTTGCGAAGGATCTATATTCTGCTGTTGAGGAAAGTTGTGTATGTGTACTTTAGGTCTCTTTGGTTTATACTGTTGTTCAGTAATCTGCTTCTTTATTAATTTTATGTCTGGATGGTCTATACATTATTGAAAATGAGGTATTGAAGTCTTTTAGTGTTATTGTATTGCTTTCAATTTCTCTCTTCAGATCTGTCAATATTCACTTTATGTATTTTGTTGCTCAGATGTTGGGTACACCTAGATTTACAATTGTTATATCTTTCTGTTGAATTGATGCTTTCATTATTATACAATCTTGTGAGCTTCTTTATCTTTTGTGATAGTTTTTGACTTAAAGTCTATTTTGTCTGATATAAGTATAGCCACTCCTTTTTTTTTTTTTTTTTTGGTTACTCTTTACATAGAATATCTTTTTTCATCTTTCACTTTCAGCTGACGTGTGTCCTTAAATAGAGTCTTTTGTAGAGAGTATATCACTGAATCTTATCTTATTATCCATTTGGCCACTCTATATATTTTGTTGGAGAATTTAAAACCACTTATAAAGTAATTTTTGACAAGTGAAGACTTGCCATTAACATTTTATTCATTGTTTTCTCTCTGTTTTGCAGGTTTTTTGTTCTTCTCTTCCTCTCTTGCTGTTTTTCTTTGTATTTATATATTTTTCCTGGAGATTTGTTTTGATTTTTTCTCTTTATATTTGTATATCTATCACAGGTTCTTTCTTTGTGCTTACCAGAGGCTTGTATAAAATATCTTGTAGTTATGACCATGCATTTTAAACTGATAACAAGTTCACTTCAACAGCAAGCAAAAACTTTAGACTTTTACTTCCCTTGCACACACTTTGTGTTCCTAAAGTAAATGTGTACTTTTTTATATTTCGCACACGCTGACAGATTTTTGTTGTTGTGGTTATTCTTAATATTTTTGTCTTTTTACTTTTATATAAAGGTTAAAGGTAATTTATGCACCACTATTACAATGCTACATTATTCTGTATTTGTCTATATATTTACCTTTACCAGTGAAGCTTATGATTTCATATGCCTTTGTGTTCCTATTTAGCATGTTTTTATTTCAATTTGAAGAACTCCTTTAAGCATTCCTTGCAAGACTGGTCTAGTCATAACAAACACCTTCAGTTTTTGTTTGTCTGCAAAGGACTTTATTGCCTTCATTTTTAAAGCATTGTTTTTCTGGATATAATATTTTTGGATGGCAGAGTTTTTCATTTTAGTACTTTGAATAAGTTATTCCCTTGAGCCCCTGAACTGCAAAAATTTTGATCAAAAATCTGCTGACAATCTCATGAAAATTCTTATTTATGTTATTAGTTATTTTTCTCTTGCTGCTTTGAAAATTTCCTCTTTATCTTTGATTTTGACTATTTAATTATAATGTATCTTGGTGTAGACATATGCATGTTCTACCTGTGAGAATCACTTAGGAGTCTTTGATCTGGATATCTATTTTCTTCCTCAGATTTTAGAAGTCTTTGGCTATTATTTTTAAAATACGTTTTCTGCCCCTTCCTTTTTCTCTCTTCTCACTCTGTGATTCCCACAATGTACATATTGGTCCACTTGATGATGTCCTATTAATCTTGCAGGTTTTCATTCTATTTTCTTCTCTGACTAGATCATTTCTCTCTTTTTTAAAATTGATTATCAACAAAGATATAAAAGCCATTTACTTGAGGAAGCTTGGTCTTTTCAATAAGCAGTACTAAAATAATTGGACTTCCTTTGGAAAATAAGAAACCATACATGCCATAAATAATATTAACTTGAATTAATATAAAAGCTAAAACTTCTGGAAGCAAACATGCAAAAAAAATTTTTGTGATCTTGAGTTAGGCAAAGATTTCTTAGAGTACACATAAAGCACAAACCATAACAGAAATAAGTTGATAAATTGAACTTCACCATAATTTTAAAAATTTTGGTTTTCAAAAGACAAAGTTAAGAATATAAAAAGGCATGACATAGAAACTCTGAGTTTCCTTTCTTGCTGGTGATCCAAGAGCCAGAGGACAGATGATAGCTAAATAGGCAGTAGAACAGTGATGTCAGTGAAATGCTGGCCAACTGCCTAGATCATCTCAAGCATGACCCATTTTTGATGTCTTGATGTCATTCCTATTCAACCACACAAAAAAATTTATTAAGTCCCTACTATGAACCAGACATTGGCAGTGCACCCAGAACAGAAATGGGGCTGAAAGCAAACAGGCAATTTAACTAGCAGAAAGAGAGAAAGATGAATGGCTCATTTTATGAGGCTAAAATAGTCTTGATTCTAAAACCAGATAAGGAAGAGTCAAGAATTTAAAAAGTTATAGGCCAACTTTACTTATGAACCTAAATAAAATACTATCTAAATCTAAGAGTGTATTTAAAAATTAATATATCAAAATCAGGCTGGAGTTATCTTAGGAATGCAGGGATAGCTCAACATCAGAAAAAAATTAATATGATTTATCACATTGCAAAATAAAGGGCAAAACTTACCCAAATCAGTGCCAAGAAAGCATTTGATAATGTTTAACAGCTGTTTATGGTTTCAACAATTACTAAACCAGGAATAGATGTGACCTTCCTTAAAGGTTATTAACTGGATAATTTTACCTGTCTTTGAGTTTGCTGATTCTTTTTTTCTGCTTAATCTTCTGTTTTCTATTGCATTTTTATTTCAGTTATTATATCCTTTAGCTCCAGAATTAATTAATTTCTTTCTATCTTTTTTGTTCATTCTTCTTCTTTTTTTTTAGACAGAGTTTCACTGTGTTCCCCAGACTAGAGTGCCATGTGCCATGGCATCAACCTAGCTCACAACATATTTAAACCAGAGTGCAGGTTTTTGTGTAGACATAAGTTTTCAGCTTTGGGGGAAAGATACCAAGGAACATGGCTGCTGAATTGAATGGTAAGAGTATGTTTAGATTTATGAAAAACTTCTGGGCTCAAGCGATCCTCCTGCCTCAGCCTCCCCATTAGCTAGGACTACACGCACACGCCACCATGCCCAGCTAATTTTTTCTATTTTTAGTAGAGATGGGGTCTCGCTCTTGCTCAAGCTGGTCTCAAATTCCTGATCTCAAGAGATCCTCCCACTTCATCCTCCCAGTGCTAGGATTACAGGCATAAACCACCATACCTGGCCCTAGCTCCAGAATTTCTGTTTGATTCTTTTTTTTATGATTTCTAACATTTTATTGAACTTCTCATTTCTGTTCATTTATTGTTATCCTGGTTTTTGAGTAGCTTGTGTTCTCTTGTACTTCACTGAGCTTCTTTAAAACAATTATTTTGTATTTTCTTCAGACAATATATAGATTTCCATTTCTTTGAAACTGGTTTTTGGAAATTTATTGTCTTCCTTTGATGATATTATGTTTCCCTGATTTTTTTTTTATGCTCTTTGTAGTCTTGCTTTAATTTTTGCATATTTAAATAAGCAGTCACCTCTTCTAGACTTTATGGACTGGTTTGGTAAGTAAAGACTTTCACTGGGGAGAATGTGATGGTGTCAGCAGAGGGGTAGGAAACCACAGAGGCATTGGCTGGGGTTAGGGACTCAGCATCTCTGGCTCTAGGGAGGCATGGTGGCATGGGCTCTGAAAGCAGGATTCTACATCAGCAAAGACTGTAGGGATCCTTAGCAGCAAAGGCTGCTGCAGTCCTCCTGCTTTTTTTTTTTTTTTTTTTTTCTTCTGTGAGGAACACATGGCTGGGGAAATTCCTTTCAGCACTGAGTTCTGCAGGTCAGGGGATGAGAAGACACAGGTAAAATGAAACTGTTCTTCCTACCCTTTTCTATGCAATTATTCTTGGGTATTTTGCTCCACTGGTTGCTGCAGCTTTTTAAATGGACTCTGGAGCACTCCCAGAGCTATTTGCATCCATAGATAGTTGTTACATTGTTTTTGTGGGATGACAAGGGCTGGAACATCATAATCTGCCATCTTGCTGTCATTATTACTATTTACTCTTGATTAGGCTATTGTACAATTCTGTAAGTGTCCACATGTTAACTTGTAGAAATACAATAGCAATGCAAATGTTCTTCTCTTATAACAATGAAAATGAACTTATGTTGTCAATAGACAAATCATTCCTGTCCATAGATAAAACTACAAACTAAATGTTTTAGCTTTTTATTTATTTATTTTTGACCTGCATGGATTTTTTTTTACCAGTTTTGCATGTAATTTCACAATCTTATTCTATTGTTCTTTCATATGTTTTCATATTGTTCTTTCATACTTCTGTCTCATATATACATATGTGACTTTGTATGAGATATATATTGATATACACACACACACATACACATATCATGACTCTTTTTACAGCACTTTTAGTATCACAACAAAGTTGAGAGAAAGGTGTAGAGATTTCCCATATACCTCCTGTCCCCACACATGCTTAGCCTCCCCCTTTGCATCCCCTCCCCCTCAACATCCCCTACTAGAGTGGTACATTTAATACGATTGATGAACCTACATTGGTACATTATGATTATGGACCCAAAGTCCATAGCCCATAGTTTACATCTGGATTCACTCTTTGTATTGTGCATTCTGTAAGTTTGAACAAATGTAAAATTACATGTGTCTGCTATTATAGTATCATACAGAGTATTTTACTGACCTTAAAATCCTCTTGTGTTCTGCCTATTCATCTTTTCCTCCCCACTAACCTGTGGCAACCACTGATCTTTTTTTCATTCTTCCCATAATTTTGCTCTTTCCAGAATGGAATTATATAGTATATAGCCCTTTAAAATTTGTTCTTTCACTTAGTAATATGCATTTTGGGTTTTTTAATATCTTTTTATGATTTAATATTTCATTTCTTTTTAGTATTGAACAATATTTAACTGTTCAAATGTACCGCAGGTTATTTGTCCATTCACCTACTGAAGCATATCTTGGTTCCTTCCAAGTTTTGGCAATTATAACTGAAGTGGCTATAAACATCAGTGTGCAGGGTTTTGTGTAGACATAAGTTTTCAGTTTTTGGGAGAAGATACCAAGGAATATGGCTGCTGAATTGAATGGTAATAGTAGGTTTAGATTTGTGAAAAAATGCCTAATGGTTTTCCAAAGTGTCTGTGCCCTTTTGCATTCCCACAGGCAACTAATGAGAATTCCTGTTCCTCCACATTCTCGTCAGCATTTGCTGTTGTTAATGTTGTGGATTTGGGTCACTCTAGTAGATATGTAGTGATATTTCTTTGTTTTAATTTGCATTTCCCTGGTGACATATGATGTGGAACAATGTTTCATATGCTTATTTGCCAGTTGTACAACTTCTTTGGTGAGCGGTCCCTTAAGGTATTTGTCCCATCTTCTATATATTTTTGAACCTAAATTCCTTGGTAGGTTTTTTATTACTTAGTTAAGTTTTTGATATGTGATCACTTCATATGAGAGTCATATTTTAAACTTAAAAAAAAATCACACTGTGACAGTTTTGGAGGACTCACTGAAATGTCCAAGTGGGTCCATCTTCCTAAATCAGTAAGACTGAGTTGCTCGAGAAGTGCACCTCATGTTTTAAGCCGAGTGCATCCTTTCTTGGCTCATAGAGAGAATGTCAAGTTGTAGTAAATATTATCTTTACTGACGCTTGCATCTCTGCTGTTTTAATTTTTCATTCTATGGTTTTATTTTCTACATCCTGACTAAATTTGTTTCTGCTTTTGGTTTGTATAAGCAAGTTATAAATATCTGGTTTCATAATCTGACCATTTAATAATCTCTAGTTCATAGAAACAGCAATTTATTCTCTGATGGAAGGGAGATGTTAGACAACTGAGTTATTGGCCTTTTTTTTTTTCTTTAGTCTACTTGTCTATTTGCAAGGTCAAGTCAATTAAGAAAATATTTTATGCTCATTAGAAAGAAGAAAAGTGCTTTGGAATCTGGATCAGTGATTTGTGTGCATGTGTTTATGTGTTGAATTTTGACCTATGTTTAATATGGACCGAGGCTACAAAGTCTCTGTGTGTCTGTCTATCAGTGAGAAAAGCTTTGACCTCTCATTATGTTTAAAATATTTTCTTACTCCAAAGGGCAGTAATATATTAGATACAAAGGCTCTAAAAATAAATTAGGTCTCTTCTGATATACAAAGTAATAAACATGGGCCTAATTCTAATAGTTTCAGAAAATAAAGACAAAAACTTCTTATATTTTAAAATGTGCTAGCATTTTAAAAAGAAAACAAACCAATCTCATTAAAAGTGCTAGTTCAGAAGCAGCTTTTTTCTACAAGAAACCAAGTTAATATAAACAGGTGAATCTTAGATAAATCAGACCAGTTTGATAGTTTTGAATTTAAAAATCTAAATGAAGATTTAATTTCCTTGAGTCTATCAGTCTAGAGCAAAACTTTTGAAACAGCAAAACAGTATTTGTATAATGTTTGCATTTGTTTCCTCTTGAAGAGACTAGTTAATTTGAGCTTCCTAAGCTTCTTATGGTGGTTTAATTCAAAAAAGCTAATATTATTCTCATATCTTTTTAAAATTTGTCTACTCAGAGGTCCATTTGTGCCATCCAGAACTCCAAATTCTTCCTAAGAAAGACAGAATACTGAAACATTGGTTATCAAATAGTTTTGTGTAGGTAAATTATTATTAATATAAATATATTTATATTTAGAGACTGTATACTTTACAGGAAGGTCCAGGAAATTCACAGTGCTCTCACTATGAATATTATTTTCTCGCCCTTGTCAGAAAACAATTCTTCATAGACTTCTTACATTTCTATATGTCTTCCAGGGAGAGGCACTGGCTATCTTTACTCTGGATTATTAATGTCTTTCCAAGCTCATCAGCTTGGAAAATAGTGTTTCTCTCTAGAGCAGAAGACAGATTTGTTTACAGGTCATTATAATGAATACATCTTCCTCTGAAGTAAATTTCACTTTATTTCCTTGCTGCTCATTATAAATGATTTAGGTTTCCTAAAGTCTTGCTTCCTCGGGTGTGATGCAAACCCATTCCACACACAGCATCCACCTGGGCCCCCTTTACACTGGCCAATTTATGAATTGGTAGGCAAGGGGAACTGATAAGAAATTGAAGCTCATGCGGCTTACTCTGTTGTGAGTAATAAGCAGTCCTTTCCCTCTGACCCAGGAGTCTTGAGACTTCTACCAGCATCTCTGAAAATACACCAGGCTAACTTGTTAGCTTCTAAGTATGGTAACATCTTATACTTCATAGGATAACATCATAACTCTTGAAGACTCTTAGGAAGCCAACCAAAGATCCACCAGCAATTTGGTCTTCAAAAAAGACAAACAGTCTCAGAGTCTCCCTTAAAGACATGTAGCAGGTGTTTTTTTTAACTATTTGTACTCGAGGAAATAGACTCATTAGTATAGGCTTTGGAGCTTAAAGTGACATCACTTAAAGACTGTACCAGACAACTCAGTCAGCAGTTCTTTTTATTCCAGAAGCCAGCAAATTTATAAATGCACACTGCTGACCCAAGATCAAGAGGAACAATAATTAATTGCATAGTACTAAATGAACTGATAAGGAAAATGTATGTTATGGTGTGTGTGTGTGTTTGGGATATTATAGATTTTTTAAATAATTGAGCTAACTTTATTTTTTTGACATGTACTTCTTTTTTATTTCAGAATTTTACAGGGTACACACGTTTTGGTTACATAATTTGCTTTTGTACTATTTGAGTCAAAGTTATAAGTGTGCCCTTCACTCAGTTAACTTGCATTGTACCCATTAGGTGTGAATTTACCCATCCCCTCTTCCCCCCTCCCACTTACTTGATTTTCCTGAGTTTTGCTTCCATATGTGCACATAAGCTTTGATCAATTAGTTCCAATTTAGTACTGAGTACATATGTTGTTTGTTTTTCCACTCTTGAGATACTTTGCTAAGAAGAATGGTATCCAGTTCCATTAAGGTTCCATTAAGGTTCCATAATGGTATCCAGTTCCATTAAGGTAATACAAAAGATATTAGATAACCGTTTTATTTTGTTTTATTTTTAATGCCTGAGTAATACTCCATGGTATACATATACCACATTTTATTAATCCATTCATGTATTGATGGGCACTTGGGTTGTTTTCACATCTTTGCCATTGTGATATTACAGATACTTTTGATAGTTATATGACGCAGCCTCTTACCTTTATGCCACATCTTATTAAATTACGCTTTTGCAGAATGAAATGAAACATACTTTAAATGGCATCTTGTTTACTGCTTTTCACCCTTCAGAAAAAAATAATTTAACTAAAATTCTTTAATTTTAATTACAATGTAGTTATTTTCAAGGTTCAATAGATATCTCTTTTTAAATTGGAATATCATTGCACAAGTCAATCGTGCAGCCAAGGTAATGTACAAAACAACCTTGTCATATTTGAGAATAAATCCAATTTAATCAGAGATATAAGCCCACCATTAAGGAACAAATGTTGTAACTCGGATGTGGAATCAAAGACTACAAAACCCTGACAGGACACTGGTCTGATACCTTCTATGGATTACAAGATCTTAGCCTTGTAGAGGTTATAAAAGATCAATTCCTTGCTGATCAGACACTTAGCAGATTCTGGAGACCTTAAAAATGTAGAGCTCATACACATAAATAAATATTACATATGTAACCTGATGAAGATAAATTTCTTTCATTTTTCTAGCCTCAGAATTGAAGAATAAATAAGAGTTATTCAAAACCAAACCAAACACTTGTGAAGCATGCTATTTGAAAGCTATATAATATCTTTGGCTAAATCTCTGTAACTAGACAAAACACTTTGAGAATTTTCCTTCATTGTTGTTATCCCCATGCGACAGAGTAAATATTCAATTTTTTGTTTATTCTCACTTCTTATGCTAGAATGTACGCTTTATGAGGGAAGCATTTTTCTTTATTTAGTTTATTGCTGTATCTCCAGTATTTAGAACCGTGATTAACACATTGTAGGCACTCAAGAAAACTTGTCTAATTACTGATTGAAAGAATTAATAAATTCTTAAATTCATAAGGCCATTCTCAGTATATCCACTGAATAGTATATATGCCATTTATAAGCCTATCTGGTTGCAGGAAACCTACAATTGTATTTTTCTTTACAGTGTATAATAGTGCCTCTTACCTACAGCCTTAGTAATGGCATGTAAAATTATGCGCTTATTTGTGGAAATGCTTATACACGTATCATTGACCTTAAATGCTTTGGGTCTATGTCAAAATAAATATACCCAAATAGATGATGTGATCTAATGTAAATGCCACACGAAAGACCTGAATTCTGTTTCTTATAACATGATTAACCTTTGTAAGCATGTCAAAGGGTCTCTTCATTTACCTCAGTTTCTTTTTCTACAACAAAAAGTTAATAATCTCTATTAAACTCAAAAGATTATTGTGAGGGTAAAATAATAGTTAATAAAATGCCTTAAGAAACAAATCTACTACATAAACATGTAATAAATTTATTATTTTTAGTGGAGAGGCAGCATTGTGTGACATTATAAAGAATAGACTTTGGAAGGAGACAGGCTTGGGGACAAATCCTAGCTCTGGGACTTAGCAGCAGATGGAAACAACCCCATTTAATTTACAAAGTTAATGGGAGAATTGGAATTAACATACTGAAATAGCCTACTGTCTAGCACAGGATCTGGCTCGGAGTAGATGCTATTCTCAGCTTTTCTCATTTCCTTTAATATTTTGGCACCTGACCATTAGAATTGCTATTTCTCCCATTTTTTATATATAGCTCAGTTTCTTAATCTGTGGAATGGGGAAAACGTATTGTATTGGACTCTTTCAAAAAGCCTCCTCAGAAGGACTGCATTAATAGATTGCCATCTCCCAAGCAAATGTCTCAATGATCCCATCCTTGAGGGCAACGTGCTGCCATTCTTTATTAGATGTCTGCATGGTCAACCCCAAAGAAAGAGACAGAAAAATTACATTTAGGGAAAGCTCTTCAGGGCAGGGCATCGGTGGAAAAAAAAAAAAAAAAAGAAAAATGAGGCAATACAAAGTCTAAGGTAAACCAGGCAAAGGGCCAAGAATTTCCATGAGAAGGCAGATTGGAGACCATCAGCTCTCGAGTACCCACAAGCTTCCAGCTCCTTTCAAATTCAGGAGAGACACAGAACACGCTTCTCTGGCAATTTTTAAAAGTCAAAGCCAAACCAGCTCCCTGTCTTCAGTTGCCGTTAGCGGACATCTTTTCACAGTTCCCTCTTGGCCTCAGATCACTGGCTCGGCTGACATCATTCTAGTCACATGGCGGAGATGTTTACAGTTTGTGGAAACTTCAATTTCATTCTACATTAATCTAATGTCAAGGTTATTCTCCTAAGCAAATGAAAGTGGGATAATGAAATGTTCAAGTCATTTCATCATAATTATGTTATAAAGGCTTTGTGTCTTCACTGTAAATTCCCAAAAGGAAGGAGTCTCGTTTCAAGCGCTTTCGGTTTTTTGAAATGAAAAAAGTAAGCTTTATATTGTAACAGCTAGAAATGAGCAGATGTTTCGGCGTGCTCTGAAGTCGTGTTCTGACATTATTGTGCAACTGCTTCCACACTAGTTGTTTCTTTACCTATTTTAGATGGCCCAACCCTGATCCAGCCTTTAATAGCATTTGATCTGTTACTTAATGCTTTAGAAACAAAATGCTCCATCCCATGATATGTACTGTCTACTAGAGAATTTTATTAATTTTACAGCACTTCACTTAAAAATCAAACTGTGGGGATTTCGGTCACATTTTGATACTTCGGCCTATGCAAACCTAACTTCTTTTATTTTTTTTGGTCAAATCTGAGCATAGAAGAGTATACCAAAGAGTCATATTCTTCTATATCACAGGCTCAAAATGTCATTTATTGTTGTAATATTGGAATGTTCCTGGTGCTCTTCAAGGTTATATGAATACCATGAAGCAGTACGTAAAGACAATCAGGAGAACAGCTGTTATTTATGTAGAGTTATATTTATTGTTTATTTATTTTTAATATTATTGCAAAATGATGGCCCATTCCTCCCCAAGGCATTAAATATTGAGCAGTTTACTAGTCCAAGAATTGGGAGCTTTTGATTTATGATGCATGGCATTTGATATTTGCAATGATGTTCAGTGGATAAGTTTGATATTTAAATTTGGTGGTGTTCTTTGCCTGGTTATTTTAGGGCTCGTCCATATGCTAACTATGTGCTCCCTGGGGACACTTCCTTGTTTTTGTTAATTGATTCAGAGTTAAGCAAACAAGTTTCTTCTCTCCTAATCTCTTGTCTTGTCTTTCTCAAGCTCATTAATATTGTGGCCCAGCTGACCTTGGAGCAGATCTGTCTTTCTTTATCTTTAAAGTCTTTCTTTTTCTTTAAAGTCATGGCTTTTCTTTATCGATCCTCAAAGTTTGAAGCTCACGTTATATACTTTGGCCCAAATAAAGTTTTCTAAAAAGCAGTCAGGGCTCACGACATGTTTTCTCGCTACTACAGAAGAAGGGCTGTGGTTTTACACCTACCACAGACACAAAAGCAGCTAGGGATAACTTTTCTCCACTGGTTCCAGAAAGAAGGTCTGAGGATCTCAGGGTTTCCTTTGTCTCGCTGTGATCACACACAGATTGCTACTGGCCCGAGGCACTCAGACATTTCAGGGAGCTCTCCAGCCTTCTCTCCAACTAATTCCTTCCAGAGCCTCTGTTCAAGTGTGACTCATCACTCTGCAAAGCCACTGCCTCCCTGCGCGCCTCCTGCCAAACGCGGAGGGCATGTCTTTCCCATTGGATTCCTGCCATTTCTTTCATACATTTAACGTCATCCGCTTTCCCATTGTTTTTGTGCATCAGACTGTGAAAAATGTCAGGGGAAAAAAGTAAAGCAGAAACGAAAAGCCTGCAAAATGACTATTCTGAGACACCATCAGTAATGCTGGGGGCATTCTTTGGCCATGAAGATCTCTACTAGTTTGAATAGAGGGCTTTAGTTTAGTTCTGTTTATTTGTGTGTTTGTTTGCTTTTGGGGGGAAAAGCAGGGTGTTGTAAGATTTCATATGATTTAGGGAAGTGGAAGAGATTAGGGGAGATATAAAAGTGTGATTAGACATGCTAAAGAAGCCCAAAAAAATTTTTTTTTAAAAACTAAAAAAAAATTGAACACTTTTAGTTAAATTCATCATCTGAGCAGACACTAGGGCTTGCTAGAGATTTCATGACAACAGAAATATTCATCACATTCTGTGTCTGCTTCCGTGTCTCCATCAATTATCCTCTCTCTTCTCAGTACTGTCAACCTTTTCCTTTCTACTGGCACCCTTTTCTTCACCTATAAACACGCTCTAGTCTCTCCCTCCTGGGAATAAACACTTTCTTGACTCTGCCCCTTTACTGCACCTTCTTTTCAATTTTTTTAAAATAGATCTGTTAGGTAGATAGGGAGGGATTCTGAGTCTCCCAGGGACAAAAGTGGGTACCGTAGCAGTTCACTGCCTCCAGTAGGCTTTCAGAGAGGCTCATGGGAGATCTGCATGCATAGTAAGACTCAGGTCGTACAACTCCCAACTGTCCAAAGTGGTTCTATGACGTTGTCTGAACCACCGGGAGGTCCCTATCCAGACACTATGAAACAGGACCCAGACCATGACCAAGCTCTCTTTTTGCTATGACAGGGGTCCAGTGATCATCTGTGGTGTATGTATCTTGCTCTATAAACCTATGTCTTGCTCTTGCTCTATAATCCTCTTGCTCCCTCTCAATAAATTTCACCTCATGTTTGCCTTATTCTGATGTGTCTGGTCATTGTTCGGCCATGAGCACACACCAAGAACTAAGAACCCAGAACAGACATTTCAGACTGCAACCCAACAGATCAGCTTGTAGAACAAGCAGTCTATGTGGACTGTCTTTAGTTTTTACTTACTCATATTTTGTTCTTTTCCTTATTAATTAGAATCCCTCAGGCTGGGCGCTGTGGCTCACGCCTGTAATCCTAGCACTCTGGGAGGCCGAGGCGGGCGGATTGCTCGAGGTCAGGAGTTCGAAACCAGCCTGAGCAAGAGCGAGACCCCGTCTCTACTATAAATAGAAACAAATTAATTGGCCAACTAACATATATATAGAAAAAATTAGCCGGGCATGGTGGCTCATGCCGGTAGTCCCAGCTACTCGGGAGGCTGAGACAGTAGGATTGCTTGAGCCCAGGAGTTTGAGGTTGCTGTGAGCTAGGCTGACGCCACAGCATTCACTCTAGCCTGGGCAACAAAGCAAGACTCTATCTCAAAAAAAAAAAAAAGAATCCCTCCAACTTTACATTATTGTTATTCCAAAGTGAGCTTCTAGGCTGCTAATTCCAATTTAATTAGTCAGTATACTATTGGATATAAGACGGAAAACTCAATGCAAGTTCAGTTAAACCAAAAGAAAAGCTATTGTTATTAATTTGATTATTATTAGTAATTTAGCTCATTTACCCAAAAAAGTCCATCTTTTGTGCTGACTCCAGGTGGAGCTGAGCTAGGACTTACTCTCATCTTCCTGACTCTGCCTGCTATTTTGGCTTACCTTGTTGGCCGATTCATGCTTTGTGGCGGTAAAACGTGGCAGAGATTTTTACACTTAACATTCTCATGGCTATAACTCTATCAGTAAAAGAGTTTGTTTGATCCTATCTCCCATATAATTCTCGGGGTTAACTTTGGTGGACTCCAGATGAGTTACATACCCACTGCTGAACCAAGCATGCTGACCAACAGGCTGCAACGTTCTGTGTCACTAGACCTATGTCATATGTACTCTTTGGATTCAAGCATGGTTTCGAATTTTGGCCCTAGTGGTGTTTATTAATAGCAATAATATAGCTACACTTCTGTGTCATGTACTTTACAGCTAATGTTTGTTCTTTATAACAACTCTGCAAGTTATGTATTAGACATTAAGAAGATGATAGAAGTTCAAAGAGTTTAAGGAATTGGTCCAACTCTTAAAATAATAAAGAAGATCTAAGATTTGAAACTTTTTGTCTGGGCTCAAAGTTGTTCTCTCCCACTGCGTCATGCATTTAGATACATCATATCGAAAGCACTCATCACAGGGCTAGCACAGGGGCTTAACTAACATCAGTGCCTTTTCTTTCTTTTTACCTGCAATTCTGATCATGTCATAGCTCTTAAAAATTTTTACATGAAGTCCCCTCCATAACAGGGCCCCTGCCTATGTTAGATTGTTTCCTCTGTCACCATTCTTCCCCAGGTCACTCTAGGCCATTTGTTCTTCCTTCAGCATGCCAGGTTCCCTTATTTATCTGAAATTTTGAACGTAAAATGCATTCACTATGTCTGGCTTCCTCTCCCCATGACAAATAACTCATTTGTCAAGTCTGTCCTCAAGCATTGACTTTCTTCTGTGTTTCCTCTGCAGTTCATATGTATGTCCAGTATGTAGTAGGCTCTTATGTATTCTCCCCACCATGCTGTGAAATCTTCAAATTAAGGCCATGGATCGGGCCGTGTTCTTCTCATATCCCTGGGACACAGTGAAGGTGCTACACAAGTGTTTGTTGAATGAATAAATGTGCATATGAAGAAATCAATTCCTTTTTCCAAAATTGGCCCAAACTCCTTCTTCCAGAATAAACTTAGTTAGATACAAACAACATCAACAAAAGATGACAAAAAGAAAGAAGAAAGAAAGGGAGGGAAGGAAGGAAGGAAGGAAGGAAGGAAGGAAGGAAGGAAGGAAGGAAGGAAGGAAGGAAGGAAGGAAGGAAGGAAGGAAGGGAGGGAAAAAGAAAAAGAAGGAAACAGTGACTAAGACATTCTGCCACACAGAGGAAATGCAGAGCAAATCTTTACTTATTTTTACATAAATAAATGATTATTAATCCACAACCACTTATTAAAAGAAAGTGGAGAATTTTGACTATGTGCCTTTAAGTCTTGGTGGACACAGGAGAAATAATTCTTTTTTTTTTTTTTTGCAATCACACAAGAGGAGGTTTATTTTCTGGCTAGCCAGGGTCCAAGCCCCAGAGCACCAACGCAGTGGCCACTCTCGCAGGCAAGGACCGAGAAATAATTCTTGATGTCCCCTTTTTTCCTTCTACCCAGTGGATGTCGATACAACTTCCTTAAATAATCTTTTTGTGCTCATTGCTTTATTGCTATGGCTACTGCTTCAGTCCAGATGAAGATGAAGGGGGCCTCATAAGGCTTCCCAGACAAAATGATGGGTTAGCTGAAGATCTGGATTGAAGCAGTAGCTGCAGCAATATAGCAGTGAGCACATTACCTGGATAATTTCAAGAGTCTCTCTCCTCCCCCTTCCTTTCTCCCGGATCTCTTTATAATCTATCTTCCACACGGCTGCAAGAATGATGTTACTAAACTAAACAAGAAGTCCTTCTACAGCTTTCTATTCTCTTTGGCATGAACTCCAGGCTTCTAAAATGACAAAGCTATTCCAAACTGCCGTAATTTACCTCTGTGGTGCCTTTCTCTTGTTATTCCCACATTCACGTCTCATGCTCCAGCTATACTGACATGATTTATACCGTCCTGCACACACTCTATCATTTCAAGTCGCTTTACTTTTGACTGTGCTGTTTCCTCTATCTGGAACATGCCTTCCCCTTTGTCCATTTGACAAATACAAGCTCATAATCATCTAAACCACCATTATGTCTGAGATGCCTTAGTAGGTCCCCTCAATGTAATTAACTGCTTCTTTCTTTTTCCCCAGAGGTACCGTGTTTCCTCCAAAATAAGACAGGGTCTTATATTTATTTTTCCTCAAGAAGACACCCTAAGGCTTATTTTCAGGGGATGTGCTATTTTGTTTATGTATGGTACAGCAATCTACATTTATACAAATATAGTTAAGTCATCTTCTTCTGGAACATCATCATAACTCTCCAAACCCTGAATTCCATCCTGAATTTCTTGCGACTCTATTTCCTTTAGAACCATTGGCCCCAATCTCTCATGTGGAGCAATAGAGCTCTCATGGGGCAGATGAGAAGGGTTGCTCATCTTCTTCACCACTCCGACGAAATGCATGGGTTGTGCAGATACGCTGCACAGCCACGCCCATCACTAGGTCTTATTTTCAGGTTAGGGCTTATATTGCGCAAATGCTTAGAAATCCTGCTAGGGCTTATTTTATGGGTAGGTCTTACTTTTGGGGAAACACGGTACACACTTTTATGAAAAAGCCCACAGCACTCTATTTCTTGCATTTATTTATTCTATCACTGGATGATAAACCCCTTGATGGCAGAAACCATGTCTTATTTATCTCTGATTCCCTGGCACCAAGAACAAGTGCCCAGAATATAAACATTTGGTGACTGGGCTGAAAAAAAAGAAAAAAGAAAAGACAGAAAACTAGAAAGAATTAAGTTTACTTTTACTTCTGTTTCAGGCCCCTAAGATATAAATCTCTAAAGAGAAAAATCTCAGAAAGAATAAAGGAGAGGTGTCTCTTGTCTCTATCAAAATTACTGTGCCAACAAAAACATTTATTGCAATATAGTAAAGTTTATATGTGCGCAGATTATTTGATCTTGAGTTTTCACTTGCAAGATTTTAATTCTCCCAGAAATAACTTGTCCTCCAGCTGGCTTAAAAATATATGCTAACTGCTGGAAAATGAAATCCAAGAAATTTGCATTCTTATTCTGTGAACTAACAAAAGCAAGAATTTGAATAAATGAAATATTTTTGTTATATAGCTATTTCTTGCCCCAATGGCTGTCTTGATTCGTAGTAAGAAACAAAGTACAAACATGGAAATTATTTCTTGTCTTAAATTAGGTACTATTTATTTCACTATTTCTTCAATTTATATTTTGTCCCTATATCTAGTAGGTGCTTACTAAATGAACCTTCTGTCTTTCTTAGTTATTCTTCTTTCTTCCTTCCTTTTCTTTAAAACTGCTCAAACAAATATTTTAACAAATCTTCTAGGTTCTCCCCACCAAGTATCCCTTTTAATGCCCTGCTATCACCATAATATTTGCTATTTTATTCTACTGAAATTGTACCATCTAACTAACCACAAACCTTATTATTGAAATATGATTATTGTAGATTTAGCAAATTCTTACTAATGACCTTCAAGCCAGCCAATTTTGTGGCTTTTTCCTTTTCCTTTACCTCTTTATCATGTTTGACACTATCGAACTCTCTTTTTCTCTTTCCTTTTTTTTTCTTTTTCAGTTAAGTCTTTTCTCTTTTAGCATCTCTGATACTGCTTTTCTGGTTGATAAAAGACTGAGACTGTTAGCTGGGGGATGTTTATGAGGACTTACTTTATTCCTCCTGGCCTGCAGTGCTTAATTGGCCTTTGATGCTGTGGGGGAGAAAGAAAACTTTCCCTTCAGTTCCCTCAAGGTTCACTGAAAGATCAACTCACAATAAAGCAGATTAATAAGAGAAAGAGATTTATTTACCATGCACACAGGGAGAATCACAGAGTGATCACCCAGTATCTCAGTGGGGTCCAGAAGTTTATATAACCTCATTTTAGAGGGGAGGAGGGAATTGAGGAATATAGGTAATTCTGTTTAGGGGCAATAAATGGTCACTAAGGAGGCTGAATAGATACTTGGACGAATGAATGGATGAGGGGTAACAGATTGACTTGTAAACGATTCTCTTTAGAAATTAAATTAACCTGAGACACAGGTATTATCTTTTTGTTGTTGTTGTTGTTGTTTTTGAGACAGAGTCTCACTCTGTTGCCCAGGCTAGAGTGCCCTGGTGTCAGCCTAGTTCACAGCAACCTCAAACACCTGGGCTCAAGCAATCCTCCTGCCTCAGCCTCCCGAGTAGCTGGGACTATAGGCATGCACCACCATGGCCAGCAAATTTTTTGTATATATTTTTAGTTGGCCAATTAATTTCTTTCTATTTATAGTAGAGATAGGGTCTTGCTCTTGCTCAGGCTGGTTTCGAACTCCTGACCTAGAGCAATCCACCTGCCTGGGCCTCTCAGAGTTCTAGGATTACAGGCGTGAGCCACCGTGCCAGGCCCAGGTATTATCTTTAAAACAGGTTTTGGGCCAGGTCTGGTGGTATTCTTGATCCTCTTTCTGGCAATATATTGAGATAATAATGCGGGGGGGGGGGGCAGTTGTTTTTTTTTGACGGGTCTGTCTAGTTTTATGCAGATAGAGGGAAAGCCCCTTCCAAAGCCTGTTGAATGCTAAAGGCCTTTAATTCAAAATGTTCTTTATACCAAGCAGTCATATTTTGGGGTAAAATTCCTTGAGCTCCTTCAGAGCTAAGCCAACAGAGATGGAACCCGAGAGATGAAGGACTGAAGGATCAAGTTGATTCCACTGGGTAGTTTCCTGTGGGTAGTTTCACAGAAAGTAGAGCCCCCTGCTCAGATACTGAATCTCAGGGTATCAAATTGCCCCCACACTTTTGGGGACTAATCATCAGGCCCAACAAAAGCCTTAATCTCTCTTTTAGTCTGCTTTGTCTTTTTAGGATGAGAGATAATTAGAAAACAATATAAACTCACTGTGTCTCATTTGACATGAATTTAGTATATATTCAATAAATTGAATGATAGTTTATATTACTTTTTAAAATATGCTCCTTTAAAATAAATTTAAGTCAGTTTTATAGATTTCTATATATTTTTGAAAGGAAACTCACTGAGGTAAAGCATATATTAATATGTTACATGTATCTAAAAACATATATAAATACATAAAATATTATTTATAGACCTATAGCAGTCATCAAAACACATTTAAAAACTAAGTTTTCTGAATTAATTTTCAAAGTGATCCATGAAAAGATATGTGATTTCTATATTATATATGAGATATCTATCTCTCTTTATCTATATCTAGATAAACATAAATATCTATGTATGCTAAAATTGCTTTAGGATAGTTTTAAAATATAACGCCCTAAATACCTCAGATATTATAGGTATTATAAATGTTGAGTATACATGAAAGACTCAAAATAAAAAATACTTATTTCTTCTTTTGATAAAATTGCTCGTACATATTCAATTTGATTTTCTAAATTTCATAAGTAATGTTTCTCAGTCTTTGGTTTTCTCTCTACTAAACCCTTAATGAAGTATCATGAAATATTTTGTTAAACACACTATTTGGTATTCTGTAAACTGAAAAATTCAGTTAAACTGAATTTAAACATTTCAAAACCTTATTTATGTCAAACTGATTTACCTCTGAGGCTTTATGTGTTCTTATCTCTCAGATCTTCTCCAGCAAGGCAAGTCCTTTGATTTAAGCCTGATAGTTGTAAATGGAGTCCCAAGATTTCTTTTAAAAGTGCTTCCAAAACATTGTTAATCTTAAAATTGACTCTTCACATAGTTTGGCTTCCATTTTCAAACGCTCATAAAAGAGACTGCTTTATGCTAGAAGTTCTTGGCTTGAAGCTCTACTGAATAACTTTGACTACAAATAAGTAATTGTGTGTTCGATTTTACACTGTCAGAGAAAGAGTAGAGGCAGGAAGAATTATCTACATGAAATCAGACCTAAATTTCACATGGAAACATTGCTAGTTTCCTGTGAAAATCCACTTCTAAAATGAATGTGACAACAGCACACAAATTTACACATTTAAATGAACATCCACTGAAATGGATATCCACAGATAGGATACATTCTCAATTTAGTTTTAAAGGAACCGTGGGGAACACTTTATTGGCTCATGAGTGAAGGCAATAGATGGGGCAGTTTATTATTTTGGGGCAGGTAGCACATAACTTGAAATTGCAGTGTTTTCATGATTTCAGCAAAGACAAAGTGTGCCCTATGTGTATCTCATGGTAACTTGGAATGAAGCCAAAATACACAGCACTAGAGTTCTGAGGGTTAAATCATCATATACTATCAATCTGAACAACACAGTGATTCAAGTCATTTGCCCTGAAAGCAACTTAGAAAGAAATTCAAGTAAAGCTGGTTAGAACAAGTCCATCATTGTTTTCAGAAAAGCAAAAATGTGAGAATTTAGTTTTTCAGAAAGACTCTGAACTATACGTGCAAACAAATTCAGTATCTAATTATTGAAAGTAGGTTTCTTTAATAATGAGTCATTTAGGTGTTTTAGAGGTAGGTTTTCTGTCATATATTTCAAACACTTATTTTTAAATTAGCAAAAAGCAACACAATAAACCATCCAAGTTAGTCAGTCCTCAACTCCAAAACAAGCCGAATGCTAAAGACATAATTTAGTATTTTTTAAATAATTTATAAATTTGAATTTATATGTAAATAAAAGTCAGTCTTGTTCAGAACGACGGAGGAATCTTGGCTTAATAACTATTTTTCTAAGTCAGTTAATGGGGAAGCAACTGGAACACACTACAAATGGCTGATGGTAATCAAATAAATGCACCTATTAAAAATACATGCACCCATACCTCTGAGGGATTTTGTTATTCATCAGTAAAAACCCTTTTTTAACAACTACGTTTGATTCCCCATAATCATTCATGCTCACAAACATCCAAACCAAAAGTGAACAAATATTTTCATCCTGTATTAAGCGATATTATAAAGGCCTGGGCATAATAATGAAGTGAGAAACATTTACTGGCATACCAGGGTGGTATAAAAATAGTAGCAACATTGACAAGGAACAGTTTAGGCAATTCACAGTGACAGTCGTTTTCTGCATCAAAGATAAAATCAACATTGCCTTAGAAACCATCATAAGATGCTACAACCTAAAATGGTGTTTACCTTGAAGTTTATAAAATAGAAAGCATTTTTGGTGAGACGAATTTAATCATTTTCAAATGCATCTCAGCATAATATTTGAAACTTCAGGCATATTGAAACATGCAGCTCCAATTGCTAACACTGTGCTTCCGAAGAAGCTAAATGTTTTGTTGTAAGAAGTTGAAATGTATGCTATTAAACTAGCTTAAACTAATTAGCTATTATATAGTATCAATTTCTATTTGCCTCAATTCTTTGGAAAAAAGATCAACATTGTAATAAAACAATTAAAAGAATGATTACACAATTTATATGAGTCCCTTCAAAACTGACTACTGGTCCGTAAGTCATAACCCTGGGCTTTGCCCTTTGATAAGTAACATGGCAATTATCATAGGATTTTTGTGCGATAACCTCTAAGAATCAGTAAGGAAAAAAACTTTTCTTTATGCTACTTGAAGTGCAAAACAGATAAGAAATATGCTTCCCTGTTACAGTAATGTAATGCAAATAGAACACACTGATCTACAGTGTGTTAGGCTTTAGACTACAAAGACATTTATATTTAGATCCTGTGCTCTTTGGCAATTATGCCTTAGGCTAAACATTGATACAATATTTAGAAATCTGTTAAATTTTCAATATTGACTATGCATGAATAATATAATTTTTCATTTTACACGGATGGATACTCTACGAACGGCCCTTGTATATATATAAAATTGCTGAAAGCCCTATTTCATGGTTCTAAAAATGGGAAAAATTCAAAGTTAATTTACTGGATAGAATATAATGAGGAGTCTTATAACCCAAAGTATCATACCGCTAAACTTACCTTTGTTGATGACTAGCTGTGAACCTAAAAAAGTTGTTAAGCCATTTAACCACCAGATTCTTTAATTGAACTGCTTCAAATATGTGATGTAAAGATAAATGAAAAATATGTATGTAGTGTATTAAAATTGTCATAAGAAATGGACTGTGTAATCTGCTGCAGAAATCAGGATATGAAAAAGACCAAGTATATTTTTCAGCCAAATAGAACACATTTTCAGAGAAATATAGGGAAAGGTTTAAGGTTTTGATATTGGTGTTGCAATCTTATTGCAAAAGGGATAAGCCAAGTATTACAAGGAATGCAGTCCTCAATGCGGGCAAGGGCAGGAACAACTAGATTTTCTCCTACCGCCTCTGGAAGGAGCACAGCCCTGAGGTATCTTGGTTTTGGCTCATTGAAACTGAGTTCAGACATCTAGCCTCCAGAACTATGAGAGAATAACTTTCTGTTGTTTTAGGCCACCATATTTGTGTTAATTTATTGCAGCGGTCACAGGAAACTAACGCAGATGGGTGGAAAAGTACATGAGAAGATGCTCGACATCATCAGTCATGAAGGAAAAGCGAATTAAAACCACGGTGAGATACCACTACATACCTATTTGGATAGATAATATTGTGGTGCTGTTTAGGGGGTGGATAATGAATAAACCAACCAATAATGAATAAATCAACTGCTTGGAAAACAGTTTAGTAGTTTCTTAAAAACTTAAACACGCACTGTACGTTCCAGCCATCCAAATCCTAGATATTTATTCAAGAGAAAAGAAAGTAAACTTCTGTACAAAGACTTACATATGAAGTTCACAGCAGCTTTATTTGCAACAGTCAAAAACTGGAAACACTTAAAATGTCCATAAGGAGGTGAATGGATAAACAAACTGTGGTATATCTACACAATGGAATAAAACTTAGCAATAAGAATGAACTAATGATGTATAAAAAACATGAACGAATCTCAAAATAATTATACTTAGTGAAAGAAGCCAGACAAAAAGAAGAGTACATACTGTATGATTCCATTTATATAAAACTCTAGCAAATGAAAACTATTCAACAGTGACAGAAAACAGATAACTGTTTGCCTGGGGAGGGGGGTTGGGAAGGACAAGAGGGAGGGATTATGAAGGGTCATGAGGAAACTTTGGGGAATGACACACGGTTGCACAGGTACACACTTATGTCAAGGCTTTCCAAGTTATACTCATGTGCAGTTTATTGTATATAGATTGTACTTCAATGAAACTGTTATATAAAAGTATATTTTTGATGACCTGCTTTCCCTATAGGAGTAGATCCAAATTCATAGGATGTTAATCTTGAGGACATTTTTTTTTCTTCACACAGCATAGAAAACTCCCCAAAAGTCTTTAGATGTCTATGCTTGTTTACTCATTTGGTTTGCACTCAAGTTGGCAATCTGGTGTATATTATGTCTTAGTGACCTCTTCTTCCACTATTACATAATATCCTGCATATAATATCTATTAATTAGTATGTGATATTTAGTTCTGCAACTCAATGAACAAACCTCTAGGAGGAAAAAATGGCTCAGTTCAATAGAAAATAAGGATATGAGTTATACTGTCTCCAAGGTAAGTAGCATATGAATAGTTGGTAGAACTACAGTAAAGAAAGAGATAAAGGCCTAAGGAAAAATTCCTACAAAATGTCATTATGCAAAATACTTGAACATATGAAAACAAGTAACCAAGTTTCTATTCCACTCTAAATTCTGGTATTTCTATGTTATCTTTATTTTTTAAGTTATTTAAGAAAAACATTTATGGAGCACCAACATTTTAAACACAGTGTTTTTCATTAAGTGTTGAAAGAGAAATAAGAAAGTCCCTGACCTAGAGAAGCTGACAGGTTATGACATGAGACTAACAAGTTAAGAAACAGAGAAACTAGATGGTGAACAAACGCCACCACAGCTACTCAGAAAGACTTGCTGAAGGTGAAGGAGCCATGGAATGGGTCATAAAAATGGATGTCTTGATTAAAGTTCACTCTTTGGGTTAATTTGAACAAAACTGAATGTTCTTGCTTGTTATATCACATAATAAAAAATAAAATAATTAAAAAACCCGCTCTCTATTTCCTCTTCCAATCTTTCACTTTCATATGTAGGAAGTGTTTTCTCCACGACTTTATCACTATAGGTAGAGTTTGGATGCCTAATCAATGTGGCTGAGTCATGGTTGCCCATTGTCATACAAAGCTTCTGGGCTTCAAACCAAATCTACACTGCTCACAAACACTCTCTTATAACCAATACTAAGAGGTACTTCAAACATTTAAAGCATTGATGCAAACCTACTTTTCAAACAGCAAAATCAATATACCATTAAAATAAGAGAAAACAAAACCATTATCATGATTATTTAAGTATTTTCCATTTCTTTGGTCAAAACATTTCACCAAACACAATTCTAATCATTAAGTTCAAAACAATTTGTTTGCAGTTGATAAACGAACTAATGCATTCTGAGCTCATTGCAAAATTTCTTGCCAAGGATAGAACAGTCCTCATAGGTGCTTACCTGCATAGACCACGTAAAGTGGTGGATGCCTAAGCTAAACTGAGCTAACATGTCCCTTGTCAGAGAATTCTACCAAGCCAGAGACAAAAGTCGAAATTAGGTTTAATCTATTGGCTAGGGCCTTAAAGTGAAAGTCTTGAGCTGTCGGTCGCCATGTTTTCCACACTGAGATAAGAATGGTGATAAAACAAGGCTGGCATGTCCAGGAAGGCCGAACCTTACCAGACAGAATCTCTCTACAGTTTTCCTTGTTCTTAGGGCCTCAGTGCCTGGATGTTTTTCTCAAAGCAAAGTTGCCAAACTTTTCTTTGATCCCATGAGTTTATACTGTTTTTTTTTTTTTTTTTAAGCTACTAAGAGTTGCAACTTTTAAAAATTTGAGTTGCAAATTTTAATATGAAAGAACAAAATGCATCAATAGCCATTCTGCCTCTAAGGTATTAAAATATACCACACAGCTACAATAATTAAAATAATATCATTGTGAGGGTAGCATATAGAGACAGATTAATATAAGAGGATTCAAACACCAGACTCATACCAAATACATATCAATGAGAAATAGATAAATTCTTCCGTAAATGCTATTGGGTCAAATGTCTCACTAACTGAAAAAAAGTGTGTTCGGACAACTTAAAATCTGGCACTAAAATAAATTTTCGATGTATTAAAATTTTTAACTATGAAAACAAACTATAAAACTAAGAATTTAAATTATATTAGAACATGACAAGTTTTTTTAGATCTGCATTCGACCACAGCTAGAAACAAGACAGAAAGTTTAGTTTGAATTTGAGAAATTTAAATTTTAAAAATTTAATTTAAATACAAACTTTTACATAAAAAGAGTGGTCAAAAAGATAATATATATTTTACATAAACTAAGACAAAGAGTAAATGTCCTTGATATATAAAGTGCTTTTTCTAAAAAAGGACAAAAACATATGGTGCAATGGGCTAAAAACATTGGGAAACAATTTCACAAGATTAAAATAAATCACCATTTCCCTGATGATTGGAGATGTTGAGCATCTTTTCATATGCTTTTGGCCATGAGTCTATCTTCTTTTGAAAAGTTTCTGTTCATGTCCTTTGCCTGGTTTTTAATGTGGTTGTTTGATTTTTTTCTTGCTGATTTTCCTAGGTTCTATATAAATTCTAGTTATCAACCTTTTATCGGATGTTAACATGCAAATATATTCTCCCATTCTGTAGGTTGTCTGTTTGTTCTAATGATAGTTTCCTTGGCTGTGCAGAAGCTTTTTAATTTGATCAGGTCCCATTTATATATTTTTGTTGTCACTATGATTGCTTTTGGGGTCTTCATAAATTCTTTGCCTAGGCCAATTTCTGTAAGAGTTTTTCCAACATTTTCTTCTATAATTCTTATGGTTTTATGCCTTATGTTTAAGTCTGTTATCCATTGTCAGTTGATTTTTGTAAGAGGTGAGAGGTGCAGATCCTGTTTCAATCTTCTACATGTGGTATCCAATTTTTTCAGCACCATTTATTAAATAGGGATTCTTTTCACCATAGTATGTTTTTGTCTGCTTTGTCAAAGATCAGATGGCAATATGAGGATGGGTGCATACCTGGGTTCGCAGTCCTATACCATTGGTCTATGTCTCTGTTCTTATGCCAGTGCCATGTTGTTTTGGTGATAATAGCCTTGTATTATAGCTTGAAGTCTGGTAAATTGATGCCTCCTAATTTGTTCTTTTTGCTTAATGTGGCTTTGGCTATTCAGGGTCTTCTCTGGCTCCATACAAAGCATAAAATTATTTTTTGTAGATCTGCAAAAAATGATGGTGGTATTTTAATAGGGATTGCATTGAATCTGTAGATCACTTTGGGTAATCATCAGGGAAATGCAAATCAAAACCACAATGAGATATCACTTAAATTCAATGAGAATGGCTTTTATTAAAAAGTCCTAAAACAAAAAATGTTGGCATGGATGTGGAGATAGGAATACTCATACGCTGTTGGTGGGACTGCAAGCTAGTACAGCCTGTGTGGAAAGGAGTGGGAGATACCTCAAAGAACTAAAAGTAGAACTACCATTTGATCCAGCAATACTACCAATTTTGGGTAAATACTGGGTATTTACCCAAAGGAAAAAAAGACATTTTATAAAAAAGACACTTGCACTCGAATGTTTACAGCAGTACAATTCACAATTGCAAAGATTTAGAAACAACCCAAGTGCCCATCAATACATGAGTGGATGAATAAAATGTGGTATATATATACCCTGGAGTACTATTATGCCACAAAAGATGAATAAATACCTCTTGTATTATTCTAGATGGAGCTGGAGACCATTCTTTGAAGTGAAGTACCACAAGAATGGAAAGAAAAACACCACATGTATTCACCATTAAATTGGTACTAATCAATTAAAACTGGTGTGCATATATAGAAGTAACATTTATCGGATGTCAGGCAGGTGGGAGTGGAGGAGATGGGTAAACTCACACCTAACTGGTGCGGTACATGCTGTCTCGGGGAGGGGCATGCTTGTAGCTCTCACTTAGGTGGTGCAAAGGCAATTTATGTAACCAGAGTGTTTGTAAACTGGTAATATTCTGAAATTTAAAAAATTAAATTAAATTAAATTAAGTTAATCTCTAATGAACACATGACAAAACAGTCAACTTCACTAATAATAAAAGAAGACATTTTTAAAAGGAGATATAATTTTAATCATGAGATTCAAAGAGATGAATAAATTATTAAATATAATATTGATGAGAATATAGAACACTCTTACATATCCCTATGTTAGGTATAAATTTATACTGCTTACCTGGAGAACAATTTGGTAACTTTTAACATATATTTAGACACTTTGACTCAGTTATTCAACTTCTAGCAATTTAATACAAAGAAATAATTGTGAAAGTCCACAGGCATAAAGGGACTAGGAAATTCAACAAGGACATTTTTCAAAATTTTTCAAAATATTTTTGTTTTTCAAAAAACAAAAAATAGAATGTGCTCAAATGCAGAAAATTTGCTTAATTATGACAAAAACATATAGCAAAATATAAGTGGTCATGAAAAGTGATAATTCAGTTACATATTTACTGACATACAATATTATTAAAGGAAAACAGAAATTCATAGAGCTATATACTATTTTTCTTTTAAAAGTATAACATACATGATATATTATGGCATAAGAATTGAAAGAAGCAAGGAAAACACTGTTTTCAGGCTCTAAGGCACTTGGCAAATATCCAAGTGTCTCAGTTTCTGCTTACAGAGCATGCTAACAGTTTTATTATTAACTCTTTTACTACAAAGAAAAGTGCACCTGTTCATCCTTCTTAATTCTGATGAATTAGTTGCTGACCTAAGGGATGTTAATCCCTGCATTAAAATTAAGGCTCTAGAGAACTGGCATCTCTTGTATGTGAGAATGGCAAACCTTTTGTACATTATCCCATCAGTTCTGACAGGCTCTGTTAAGTCTCAGACTTAAATCTTTCCAAGTCAGCTAAGAGGATTAAAATATGGATACAGAAACATTAACACCCTGCCCTGAGTTTAAATATCCATGCTGTACCAAGAAACATTGGCTCATTTGCAGGTGCTCATTGCTGCCATTTACTTTTTCAGACCAGAAGCAAACAGAAAGTCTAACTGCACAAACAACTGCCTCGCTTCCCTTTAAGGCTGCAACTAAAATCATGAGGCCAATTGGCTTAGAAAGGTGGAAATGGAAAATGCTCCTCATTTGTATTTTTAGTTTTTTTTTTTGAGACAAAGTCTCACTCTGTTGCCCAGGCTAGAGTGCTGTGGCATCAGCCTAGCTCACAGCAACCTCAAACTCCTGGGCTCAAGCAATCCTCCTGCCTCAGCCTCCTGAGTAGCTGGGACTACAAGCATGTGCCACCATGCCCAGCTAATTTTTTATATATATTTTTAGTTGTCCAGCTAATTTCTTTCTATTTTTGGTAGAGACAGGGTCTCGCTCTTGCTCAGGCTGGTCTCGAACTCCTGAGCTCAAATGATCAACCCGCTGGTCTCGAACTTAATTAATTAAATTAAATTAAATTAATCTCTAATGAACTCATGACAAAATGACCCACAAATGGCCTCTCAGAGTGCTACGATTACAGGCGTGAGCCACTGCGCCCCGCCTTGTGTATTTTTCATATCATCTTCCTTTAGAGGAAAGATGATGAGAAAACCTCTCTGTTTATACATCCTCTCCTACGTCCTAATACCCATAACATTCTGAGCTTCCTTTCCCGTGACTCAAATTTCCACTCCATTCCTTCTTCCAAACCCTTGATTTTACTCCCTTGACCTTTGAATTCATGGGAAAAAAAAAATCCTATGTTCACCACCTATACCAGACATTTTCTTCTTCTCCTTGTATCTACAGGAACTTTTCTCTGCCCCAGCACAAATGCAATAGAAACAGATATGCACCATCAGACTCTTTCAAGGAAGAACTTACTGACCAGCTAAAGGGAGAGTGGTGAGCAAAAGCCTACAGCTGCCAGCTCCTTCCCAATGGGCCATAGCTGAAGAGCGCTTCCTCCTCTGAAGTCATGTCTTTCTCAGGGGCAGGCTGCAGCTGGTGACTGAGTGAGGTAAGAGTACCAAGGCCAGCTATTTTGGTGCAAATATGACACACGCTGATGGGCTATATTGACTCAAGAGCCCTTTGCAGGGCTGATAAGCTTTTGTCAGTGGTTTGACTTCTTCCTCTGCCAAATTCAGCTTCTTCTGTCTTCCCTTCACAGGTTTTAATACTAATAAACAACTTGCTGTTTGAACTCCATCTCAGTGCCTGCTTCTAGAGACTCCAACCTCCAGTCATTGGTACTAGCAGTGGTCCAAGAGTGATCAGTAAGATGGGATTTAGGAGCTGATCATTCATCCCCTGGCTGATAGTCAGGAGCCCATTACTGATGGTAGCTGGAACACAGACAGGCCCTGGCACAAGGTGGCTATATGGTTGTTAAAACTTCCACTGGTGGAGGAGGGGGCAAGATGGTGGACTAGAAGTAGCCTGAGCATGCCGCCTCAAGGAGAGGATCAAAAGTTGCAGGTGGATGCCTATCTACCAATGGCTCTTCTTGGAAAGAACATGGTAAAACTCTGAAGAATTGATAGGGGACAATCAGAGTGAGGGAGAAGGGGATGGGGCAATTCATTTGACAGGATTGAAGGGAACCTTGGGGAGGCATCCACATATGGGGAAGGACAGGACGAGAGAGCCCTGGGGCTCCATGCTTAACTCTCGCAGGCACTGCAGCCTGGGCTGTGAGGGGGCCCCACCACCATGGCAGGCCTCTGAACTGATTGGGGAGCTGCTTGAAGCCTGTGCAGAGACACTGTACTAGACAGCAGGCACAGCAGGGATCTGGTGGCTACCAATCCCGGGTTACTGTAAATGGCATCATCCTGATCTCTCAGATATGAGGCACCAGGTCTGCACAGGGCTTGAATTTGCAATAGCAGAATTTGCATCACCCTGCTGGGCCAGAGAGGGAGCAGTCAGAGTAGATGCTCCCTGTGCCATGCCCCATGACTGGGAGCCTAGCACCCCTTCCCCGTCAATATGGGATCTGAGCAGATGGGGTGCCTCAGGTGCCATTGGCACCACCTGAGAGACCTTGTGGTGACTGCCTCAGCAGGACCTTGGTGGGGGGAGAACCTTAGCTGCCCAAGGGACCTGGCCTGCAGCCCACCCTCACAGGCACAGCTCCATCACCTGCACTACTGGAGCCTCCCCTAACCCATGTGGCCCTGCCTTTGTGATCCCCACACTGCTGGAGCCACTCTACTCTCACGTAGATCCGCCTTTGCAGTTCCTGCACTGTGTTCTGACCACATGGCCACACCCATGTCACACTTTCCCTTCCTCCAGGCCACAGCTCTGGCACTGAGACTCCTGCTGTGCTCAGGCCCTCAGTTCTGCCCCCAATACTTAACTATAGCTGATGGGATTGTGGCTCCACCCCCGGAGCCTCCAGTGCTGCCCCGGAGGACCCAAGGCTCTGACCCTGTGGCTCTGGTGCTCCCTCTGGGCCCACAATTCCACCCCTGAGATTCCAGCACTGCTGGGCCCATAGAACTGCCCTGAGGTCCAACACCCTGCCAGGGACACCCCAGCCTCGAGCCAACATTATACCTGGACAGTTCAAGCAAACACCCACAGTCTGGACACCCACAACCACTGCCTAGATAGCCTTGCCCAGCTGTCTTTGTCACTTACACAGGCAGACCTTAGGCAGAGCAATCTCCCATAATGCCAGCCTGCATGGAGAGAATATCACTCAGCCCCCAACTTGAGCTTCCATCAAAGATCTGGGGAACAACCCACTATCCCACAAAAAATCATCAAGCACCAGCTTGAACTGTGACAATCACAGGGGAACAAGACAAAACTGAACAGCTGCATTACAGGCTTTTAGTGCACGCTCCCCTCCCCTGCCAAATCAACATTCCAGAGGACACAACAGTGCCATGTTGAGACCTTCCCTTCTCACTAAGTAGGAAAGTTCCCAGCAAAAGACAACAGGTGCCCTGCAAACCTATCAGCCCTGAACTGAAAGAAGAAGATTCAGATGAGAAGAAACCAGCAAAAGAACACTGGCAACATGAAAAAACAAAACAGTTTGAGGCTCCTGAAGGATCACAATGGATCTACACTAGTGGACTCCAACCAAAAGGAAATTGTCAAAATTTCAGAAATGGAAAGCAGAATATGGATGGCAAATAAGATGAATGGAATTGAAGAGAAAGTCGAAAACCAGCAAAGAGAAGCCAAAAAAAATTCCAGAAAACCAATTGAAAAAAATTAAAAAGTCACTAAAGAGCTAGATAATATAAAAAAGGATATCATAGAACTTAGTGAAATGAAACAGTCATTTAGGAAATTTAAAAATATAGCAGAAAGCTTCAATATCAGGTTAAACCAAGCAGAAGAAAGAATCTCAGAGCTTGAAAACAAGGCTCTCAAGCTAACCTAGTCATTCAAAGATGCAGAAAAGAGAATAAAGAAGACTGAAGAATCACTCAGATAAATATGGGACTATGAGAAGCAAACTAATATACAAATTATAGGTATCCATAATGGAGAAGAAGAAAGAGCAAAAAGCATGGAAAATGTATTTGAGAGAATTATTAAGAAAAACTTCACTGGTATCATCAGAGCTCTAAACATCCAGATACAAGGTGGTCATTGAACGCTGGCAGGATTCATAGTGAATATGATAACACCAAGACACAGAGTCTTGGTGTTATCATATTCACCAATGTCAAAATGAAGAAGAAAATTCTGCAAGCAACAAGATTAAAGCAACAACTAAACTATAAAGAAAAACCCATCAGACTAATGGCAGACTTCTTAGTGGAGACCTTACAATCCAGGAGGGCTTGCAGCCCTACCTTCAGCCAAGAACAACTTAAACAGAACCATTTCCAACAAAGAATCTTGTATCCTGAAAAACTAAGTTGCATAAATGACAGAGAAACAAAGAATTTCCAGACAAGCAAATGCTAAAGAAATTCGTCACAATTAGGCCTGCCCTACAGGAAATACTCAGAACTGCACTATGCATGGATCAATACAATAAAATCACCAAAAGCTATACGTTCCCAGATCCTATAAAACAATAGCAATAGAGAAAACAAAGCAATAAGGTACTACCCAACATTATGAACAGAACAGCATCCCACATATCAATACTAGCACTCAACATAAATAATCTGAATGCTCCATTCAAAAGGCACACCCTAGCTGAAATGGATGAAAAACATACCCCAAGTATATGCTGTCTCCAGTAAACACATCTAACTCACAGGGACTCACACAGACTCAAGGTGAAGGGGGAGGGGAAAAATTATTCCATGTAATGGAAAACAAAAGAGAGCAGATGTAGCCATTCTCATATCAGATAAAACAGACTTTAAGTCAATAATGGTAAAAAAAGACAAAGAAGGTCATTATGTAATGATAAAGGAAGAAATTCAACAAGAAGACATAACTATCTTAAGTATATATGTACGAAACACAGGAGCTCCCACATTCATCAAGTCAATTGTACTAGATCCAAGCAAAGAGATAATAGAAGCACCATGATTTCCAGGGACTTTAGCACCCTGCTGACAGAGTTGAACAGATCATTGAAGCAGAAAATCAATAAACACTGGACTTAAATGAGACTCTAGAACAAATGGGCCTACCAGACATTTATAGAACATTCTACTTAAAAACTACTGAATATACATTCTTCTCAGCAGCACATGGGACATTCTACAAGGCTGATCATATATTAGGCCACAAAACATGTCTCAACAAATTACAAAGAATTAAAATTATTCCATGTATCTTCTCAGACCACAGTGGAATAAAATGAGAAATCAATTCCAAGGGAAACACTCAAATCTACACAAAGTCATAGAAATTAAAATATATGATATTGAACAATCCTTGGGTCGATGATGAAATTAAGATGGAAATGCAAAGGATTCCTTGGACTGAATGACAGAGGAGACACAAACTATCAAAATCTATAGGATACAGAAAAAGCTGACCTCAGGGGAAAATTCATAGCCTTAAATGCCTACATCAAAAAGATAGAAACATCACAAATTGACAACCTAATGTCACATCTCAAGGAACTAGAAAAGAAAGAGCAAACCAAATCCAAAGCCAGCAGAAGAATTACAGGAAACAAAAGAAAACAAATAAACAAACAAAAAACCACAATACAATGGATCAATGAAACAAGAAGTTGGTTCTTTGAAAAGATAAGTAAAATCACTAGACTTCTTGCTAGATTAGCTAGAAATTGAAGAGAAAGCTCAATAATAAATGAAAAAGAAGATCTTACAGCTGATACCACAGAAATATAAAATTTCTTCATAAGTACTACAAAAATCTCTATGCACATAAACTAGTAATCACAGAAGAAATAGACAAATTACTAGAAGCATACAATCCCCCAAGCCTCAATCAGGAAGAAACAGAAATCATGAATGGACCGATAATGAGCTGCAAGATTAAAATAGTAATTAAAAAACTCCCAACAACAAAAATAAAAAGCCCCGGGTCAGATCAATTCACAACTGAATTCTACCAGACTTACAAAAAACCCCCCAAACTGGTACCTATACTACAGAAGTTATTCCATAACATTGAGAAGGAAGGAATCCTTCTTTTCAACTCATACTATGAAGCTAGTATCATCTTGATACCAATGCCAGGAAAGGACACAACAACAACAACAAAGAAGACTACAGACCAATATACCTTATGAATATAGATGTAAAAATCTTCAAAAAATACTAGCAAACTGAATTCAACAGTACCTTATAATTAATTCACCACAAACAAGTGGGCTTCATCCCAGGGATACAAGGGTGGTTCAACATATGTAAGCGAAAAATGTGATTCATCACATAAACAGAAGCAAAAACAAAGATCATATGATCATCTCAATAGACACAGGAAAAGAATTTGACAAAATCCACCACTCTTTCATGATAAAAACCCTCACAAAACTAGGCATAGAAGGAACATACCTTAAAATTATAAAAGCCATATATGACAAACCCACAGCCAACATCATAATGAGTGGGGAAAAGTTGAAAGCATTCCCCCTAAGAACTAGAACAAGACAAGCATGCCCACTGCTACCACGTCTATTCAACATAGTACTAGAAGTCCTATCTAGAGTAACCAGGAAGAGAAAGAATAAAGGGCATCCAAATCAGGAAAGAGGAGGTCAAATTATTGCTTGTTGCTGACAATATAGTCTTGTAGCTAGAAAATCCCAAAGACTCCACCAAAAGACTGCTAGAATTGATAAATAAATTCAGCAAAGTCTCAGTTTACAAAACCAATGTACACAAATCAGTAGCATTTCTATATACTAATAATAGTCAAGCTGAAAATCAAATCAAAGAATCAATATTATTCACAGTAGCTACATAGAAAATAAAAAATAATACTTAGGAATATACATAACCACGGAGATGAGAGATTTCTACAAAAAGAACTCTGAAACACTGAGGAAAGAAATCACAGATGACACAAACAAATGGAAAAACAACTCATGCTCATGGATTGGCAGAATCAACATTGTTATAATGTCTGTACTGTCCAAAGTGATTTACAGATTCAGCACAATCCCCATCAAAATACCAGCATCATATTTTTCAGATTGAGAAAAAATATTATAAAATGGCTTCATTTAGAACCAAAAAAGAGAATGAATAGTCAAAGCAATCATAAGTAAAACAAATCTGGAGGCATCACATTTCCTGACTCCAAATTATACTACCTGGCTACATTAACGAAAACAACATGGTACTTGTATAAAAGTAGAGATATAGACCAATGGAGAAGATTAGAGAGTCCCGTATAAAAATCATCTACCTACCACCAACTGATCTTCAAAAAAGTAGACAACAACATACAATGGGGAAAGGAAGACCTATTCAATACATGGTGCTGGGAAAACTGGATAGATACATGCAGAAGAATGAAACAGGACTCCTATCTCTCAACACATGCAAAATGAATTCAAGATGGATGAAAGATTTAAACGTAAGCCATGAAACAATAAAAATTCTAGAAGAAAATATAGGAAAATCTCTTCTAGACATTGACCTAGGCAAAGAACTTATAATTAAGATCCCAAAGACAATTACAGCAACAACAAAAATAAATAAATGGGAGTTGATCAAAAAGCTTCTGTATAGCTAAGAAACAAAGTAAATAGACAAGCTACAGAATGAGAGAAAACATTCACAAACTATGCATCTGATAAAGGGCTAATATCCAGAATCTACAAAGAATTCAAACAAATCATCAAGAAAACAAACAAACAACCTCATTAAAAAGTGGGCAAAAGACATGAAAGGAAGTTTTTCAAAAGAAGATAGACAAATGACCAACAAACACAAAAAAATGCTCAATAGTACTAATCATCAGGTAACTGCAAATTAAAACCACAATAAGATCTCACCTTACCCCTGTCAGAATGGTCATTATTAAGAAGTGAAAAAACAATAGATGTTGATGTGGATACAGAAAAAAAGGAATGCTTACACACTGTTGGTGCCACTGAAAATTAGTACAGCCACTATGGGAAATAATATGGAGATTCCCCAAAGAAATAAATACACTAGCACCTCTTGTATTACACCTCTTGCATTATCCCGGTTGGAGTTAGAGCCCATTCTTTGAAGCAAAGTATCACAAGCATGGAAAAACAAGCACCACATGTACTCACCATCAAATTGGTACTAACCGATTAACACTTAGGTGAGCACATGGAAGCAATATTCGGTGGGTGCAAGGTAGGTGGGAGAGGGCTGGAGGGGATGGGTAAGGTCATAACCAATGGGTGTGGAGCACACTGTCTGGGGCACGGGCACACTTGTAGCTCTGGCTTGGGTGATGCAAAGATAATATGTGTAACCAAAATGTTTGTACCACCATAATATTCTGAAATTTAAAAAAGCAAAAAGCAAAAACCAAAAACAAAACCCCTAATTTCCAGAAATGACATTTTAGAATGTACTAATGCAGCAAAGATTTGTATGAAATTAAAATTAAGGCTTTTTTTTGCATTAAAAAGAAGAAATAAATACAGACTTGCCATTTGACCCAGAAATCCCACTACTGGGTATCTACCCTCCAAAAAAAATAAGTCATTTTATCAAAAGGACACCTTCATTGAAATGTTTATTGCAGCACAGTTTATAATTGTATAGATGTGAAATCAATCTAAATGCTCATCAATTCATGGCTGGAATAAATATATATATATATATATATATATATATATATATATATATATATATCATGCAGACATAAAAAGGACTGAAAGAATGTCTTTTGCAGCAATTTGGATGGAACTGGAGACCATTATCCCAAGTGAAGTATCTCAGGAATGAAAAAACCAATGCCCTGTGTACTCTCTAACAAAAGAACTCATCAATGGGCACACACAGGCACAAAGAGAAGTAAAGGTCATTGCAAATCAAGAAGCAGGAAGCAGGGAGAAGGGGAAGGGTAAAAATCTATCTATCAGGTACACTGAGCACTATTTGGGTGATAGGCACACTAATAGTTCTGACTTAAGCGTTATCAAAGCTATCCATGTAAAAAATTATACCCCTTTAATATTTTAAAATTAAAAACACTAACAACAACAAAAAATATTTCACTGGGAAAGGCAGTGAATCTGGTTAGAATATGTATAGGCTCGTGAATGCCTGGCCAGTTGTTCAGGGACATGAATGGAAAAAGGCTAGACAATCGGGACAAAGAGGTTGGGATTGAGGCAAGTGGATGGAAATACAGGAGTCAGCATGAAATATGAAGATCTTTGTAGGTCATATTAATGCTCAATGTAGAGCATCCACCATAGATGAAGCAATAAACAAGCAAGTAGACAAGATGACCTGATTGGTTGACATTATAGCTGATGTCATCAGTGCTGGCAGTACACATCAACAAGGTGGGCACAGTGGCAGAACTGAATACTATGCACAGGCCCAAAAGCATGGACTGCAACCTATTGCCATGGCTGAATGTCCGGTCTGCAAGTAACAGAGACCAATGCTGAGCACCTGATATGGACGATTCCTCAAAAAGAATAACTGGCCACTTGGTAGCAAGTGGGCTACATTGGGTTGCTACCATCCTGGAAGAGCCAGCTCTTTTTCCTCATGGGGATATTTATTCTAATTATTTTTGGACTTTTCTCACTGCAGGGCTCCAACCAGCACTACTAAGTTTTTGATCCACTGGCATAATAGTCCTCATAACAGTATTGTCAGGCCAGGAAACTCACTTTAAGCAACATAGCTGTGGGAATGGGCATATGACATATCACACACTGGTCATATCACATACAGTACCACTCAGCATCTGCTGGCCAGATAGAGCATGGGAAGGCCCGGCTGAAAGCACAGTAGAAGTGCAAGCTTACAGGTAAGGCTCTGCAAAAATGGAGAGCAATTTTCCAGGGTGCAATATATTCATTAAGTCAAAGACATTTATATGGTGCGATGCTCTCACTAGGAGAGGCACATTGGTCTGAGAACCAAGGAATAGAAATAAAAGTGGACTTGCTTATAATTACTTCCAAAGACACTGAGGGATTTTGTGCTTCCTGGTCCTGCAAGTTTGAGCTGTGCATGGTTAGAGTTCCTCATCTGCAAAGGGGACATATTTTTGCCAGAAGGCACAGCAATCATCCCATAAAATTGTCAGCTACAATTGCTCCCTGAACACATTAATTTTTAATGTAAATGGACAAATATAGAGCATCTGATCTGCGAAGGGCATAATGACCAGGAGGCAGGGCCTCTGAGATTGGGTTAGGCCACCAAGTAAACTACTGAGGCCAGCAAGGACAGGCTGAGGGTGAGGAAAATCTAAAATGAGTAATAGAAGAGTGAGACAATGAGTATTAATTGCAGCCCTGAGATCAGATGTAGCAGCTGGGACTGCAGTTGGCCCCACTAATCTCCCTCCTCTATGTTTCCTCCAGGGAGAGATGGCCACTGAACTTCTATGGAGAAGTATATTTGAGAGGCACAAGGATCAACTGTGGTAGACACAGATGTGCTTCCCAGGTTCCCTTTTAAGAAAGTTCTTACTGTTCTGCTGAAGAGAGTGTGGGCAGCAGATAGTCTCCAGCTACAGTTCTTTTGGAGTCATCCCTGGCTGAAGAGGGTTTCTTTGCCTAGGTCATGTCTTCTCCAGACAGTTGTCCCCTCACGTTCAGGGACTGAGTGAGGCTGGGTATGAAGGCCTTGCCATTTCAGGGCGTACTCCAATGGGCAGTAGTCATTCCAGAGTTCCTCACCAGGCTGGCAGAGGCTTTGCTGGGCCTACACTGGAGCTCAACTTCACTGCCCAAACCCACGTCCTTCCCCTTCTTTTCACCGGCCTTGATCTCTAACACAGTCTTGCCCCTTAAACTCCATCTCAACGTGTGGTTCATCATTAGGACATCCATGCGAAGGCTCTCTATTCTCTCTGGGTGCAATTTGCACCATGTTATCAGTGTCTTGGTTGATTTTGTAACAAGGTAGAGAATTTTATTGGTCAGAATCTGGGAGAGCTATCTGCGATCATTATACTCAGAATGAAAGAAGTATACTTTCCAAGTAGATAATGCAGCCGGGGAGATGATGAGGTTTCAGGGCAGTAGGAGCTTCCGTCCACTATTGTATCTGCGCTTGCTGTCGAAAATGCAGAAATGAATGAAGGCCTCTGCCTGGTGGCCAGGGAGAAAGAGAATTTCTTACTAGTGCATATGAGAGTGAAAATTAAGGCAGCATGGGGTAGTACCTAAAGAGAGTTATTTTTTCTGGGTAGTATATTGCCTTGAATACTGGCATTATTCCTCAGGGATTCTAGAATTAATGTGTGCTTCCTTTTAATGTGACTGCATTGGAAGACTGGACATTGAGGGAGCCTAGTTTCACTCACATTATCCCTTGATGAATTATCACCCAAGATCTCAGACCTGCTGCAGTTAAGCACTCAGCTATATCTCAGGTTAAAATATTCACTTTAGGTTGGATCCAGGAGTAAATTTTCACCATGATTATCAAATTTGTAGGAAAATTGTGTAAAGAACTCTTGTCAAGTAGACCCAAAGCACTATGCTTCGTGGAATACACAGAAAATAATTGTGGAGGTTTTGCCACAATCTAAGTTACAATTTCATAATGCCTAGATATAAACTGGTTGTCACAATGGAAACACTAGACATGTAACATTTTAAAGATATGCCAAATTGAGGAAGTATTAAAAATTTCCTCATTACATCATCATCTAAAAATTACTTTACAGTCTAACTGCAACAGCCTCACAAATTCCTGAGAAATTATTATTTTTCTAGAGGGAGAAAGAGTAGATGGCAGATGTGCTGACATGTTTATCTTTCTCAATCAAGAGTCAAAATGCACTGGAGTTTTGATTACTGCTTTAGGATTTTCAATTACGCAAGCTTTGGAACAAGTCCTGTTTCTCTAAAATTGAAAAAATATATGGGAAGTACTTTGCCAGGGTGGAGGAGTCATGACTCTAAACCATGACTGTAACGAGCTGCAAAAATGCAATAGGGGTGCAAGTCCTCAGCCATGGATGCCCTCTTTGTTATTACCTACGGGGATAGTTCTGCAGGCTTTCTTGGTAGCAAATCACTGACTTTATACAGAGAAGCAATGTACTAATTCCTAGAAATGAGTATCACTTGGTTAAAAACCAACCATGGGAACCCCATTTGTCTCTCCATGTATCAAATTTTCCAGCCTGCCTTGCAGCACTATGTAGCCATGGGTCTCAGTTACGGCCATTGAGATGGGAGGGGACATGTGGCAGGATGGCAGCAGATTTTACAACCAGATTTGTAGATTTGGCAGTAGAAGACTGAGGGAATTCCCACCTGATATAGTCGCTATTTATTCCATATTAAATAGTAAGTGCTAACCACTACTGGTTACTTATATATCTGAAAAACTGGAAATAAATTAATGAATTTCCTCCATGAAGTAGAGCTAAAAATTTATCTCCTGACTATGATGAGGTGAAAAGAGGGTCATAGATTTGAAGCAAGTGGAATGTCTTAATATAATCCATTTAAATTTCCTGCACCATGTGGGTCCAAGTTCAATTCATTCCAAGGGACAATGACTCCTCTGTGTTTCCCACTTGTGTACCTGGCCGCTCTGGGAAGCCAGATCCCATTCCCACATGGGCTTTATCTGAATTGGAAGATGGTACAAGAGGTAGCATCTCCGTGGGTCTACTTAGGTTAGACTTGGGTGCCAAAGCCACCATGGAATCCCACATTGGTGGGCAAGGTTGTGCCAAATCCTGACCTCACCTAGAGAGGCTGAGACAGGTAGCAGCAGTAGTAGATGATGCAAATAAGAAGACAGCTAAAGTTCTTACCAAGCAAGTGGCTGGGACTTAGGGTACAGTGGAGCAGGCAAATCTGGAGAGATGCAAACCCCAGATCTACAGCATCCTCTTTTGTTCACCCCCACCATTCAGCTGAGTCTGATATAGCACACAACGTCACCTCATGGTGCTGAGAACAGATACAGAAGACAGGGGTGTTAAGAGACGGGAAGCTTACCCATGATCACCCTGTTCTACCAATACTATCACTCAAGCAGCAGTGTATAAATAGCTGCAGCTAGGAGCTCTGCTATCCATTAATTTAGGACAAGATCATAAGTAAAATCAACAGTGGTCTGGCCCCACGAGAATGGGAGTTGGGTGGATGAAACAAATAATTCAGAAGAACAGTAATCAAGAATGGATTTAGACAATGTCCCACCTTCTTCCCAAACGTTAGAGGATTCTTTGGGGGTGGGAAGCAGGGCTCATTCTTGGCCTACAATTAAGATGGCAATAAGGATAACAGAATCAACAACCTCATCTAGACTTGGAGTTTCCAAAGGGATGAACAAGCACTATTTTTTTTTTAACCAATCCTCTGCATTTCGTGGGAAATCTCCTACTCATGTGTCTGTACATTGCTTCTAGTCCTAACTTTATTTTTTTCTCTCTGAACCTTTCTGCTTCTCCGTAGCTGAGAGAGTCTTTTATATGGAAAGAGAGGAAGCAAAAGGAAAGACTGTTCTCCTGTTCACACTCCATTAGATACTGTCATTTGAACATGTCAGCTAAGTATATGGCACATTGGTTCTCCCTGGTGGACTGTCTGTATCTACAGCAGTGGATGATCATCCATTTTCCTGCCAGATGAGGAGCACAGCAGCTGCCTCAGGTCAAGTAGGAACCAGCACATCAGTTAATAACCTGAAACACAGCCACAGTACAAGCCTAATCCAACCAGCTTTGCTTCACTCTACCTTGTTATTTCTCCTCCCTTCAGTTCCACAATTTCTATATGTACATCTGAAATTTAAAATGAGATGCAGAGCTTATTTTTTTTCTATTGATTCCAACTTTCTAATGCTGATCGAACATCTTGGATATTTTTTAAACCATAAATCATATCGACTAGCTCATTTAGCTTTGTGTCTTCTGCAAAGCTGAACCTAGAGACAGGCGTTCTCTTCTTAAGACTTCTAAGAAGCCTGCCTAGAGGAAGTGAGATGCTCCAGATGACCTCTGAAAGTCCCTGCCAGGCTTATGTTTTGAATTTTCCATAACATTTCATTATGTAAAACAGACCCATTAGCTATGTTTACTCAGGCCCATGGAAGAAGATTGAGACAATTACCTAAAAATCCACTGTGACTTTTCAGTAAATGTTATTAAAGAAAAAGTGGGAAATGGGGCTTGAATTATCCAGGGTGTTTATTCCCATTGATCAAAGTCACCAAATAATTACCTCATTTCACTTTGCCTGATTAGTCATAAGTCCATGACAGATTTTGTTTTAGAACATCCTGAAAGGGAAATATGGTAAAACTCTATAGTAAGACTGACATAGCAAGAAGTTGACTACTCAGGTTTTCTTATTTAAGTGAAAGAACATCTCCATAAAATCAGAATTGTTTAAAGTTTCCATGAGATTAATGAAGACAAAGGAACTAATCTGTATTCAGCAAATATTGGCAAAGAGATGATGGCTGAAATGTAACATTTCATACCAAAAGCTTATAAACTTTATGCCATAAAATAATGAAATGGCTTCTGTTAGTTTTTATTCAGCATCATATTCATAATGTTGAGCTTTATTAAAGATCGTGAACAAGGGATAAACAATATATGAGATATTCTCTAGAAAGTACTAGAATGATCAGGAAAAAAGAGATATTTTAAAACATTACTTAGATTAAAAACTTACATGTGAATTTAAAATTCACCTAGGGAAATACAAACTAGTTCTCATGATGGGAATAAAGAAAATAAATACTGTACTAAAAAAAAAAAAAATTAGACTATAATGGTTCAAGACAATGATTTAAAATGAAACCTGACTTTTTTGTCCATGGTTGATGGCAAAGTATCATGTCACAAACACTGCTCATCATGATTTTCTATATATGGTACTGGTGAGGATATTTACTTTCAGCCAAAGATCAGGAAACATTCCATGGCAATGAAATCTCTTAATCTGTGAAACACTATCTCAGGGGAAATTGTAGCAACCTCTTCATTGGTCACTCACTGTTTGCTTGAAGAGTAGATTGGACAAAACATGATAAGACGTATCATGGGAAACAAATCCATTTTCAAGGGTGAGGTAAGAGCAGGAGATAAAAAAAAGGAAACAACTTCTGCCCAGTGACTCCTCTGTGAGCAAGGCATTTTTACACACATATTTAATATCACAGCTACTCTGGGAAGGAATATTATAAACATTTTACAGATGAGAAACTGAAGCTGACAATAGCTTTCTGGAGTCACAAGTCATAAGTGACAGAGCTAGGGATGTGTGCTGAGACCTGAGTCTGTCTCACACCTAGGATCATGCTTTTCTGTTCTGCAGAAGAAGGTAAGTTAAAGTGACTATCACAAAAAAGACAAGTGCAGCAATATTTAAATCTCTAGCTGATGAGGCAGACGGCTTTTTTTCTATCTTTGCCTTGTGTGATTACTCTCTATGTTCAGACACGAACCTATTAGGATAGAGAAAATGGGCTTACAAAAGCAAAACATTATCTTCTCATCATTATGTTTGCAAATTAGGAGATTAATGACAACTATTAAGAGTCCAGTTGCAATGAAGTTATAGGAATTAAAGCCAGATTACTGGGGTCTTAATAATGAGTGACAGAAAACCAAGACAACTATCCTTGACAACTCATCCAGTCTACACACTGTTGTCAGAGTTTTCCCTATTTCAGTGCCAGCAGGAAATGCAGACAACTATTACAAGAAGAAGAGAAAAGAGAAGGTGCTATAAGAGGAAAGAAAGATCATGGAAAGAAGTATTTTTTTTTTTAACAGCAAAGTAAGATTTCAATATGTTTGTTGGTTAAGGATAGGAATCAAAAGAAAAAAGAAATGAAAGATTCAAAGAGGAGATTAGATAATTAATAACAGTAATTAAAATTATCCAGACAAAATTTGAAAGAGTAGATATCAGAGAAGTAGAAATGATTTATTTGGGGGAAAGATGGAAGAAGGAGAAGATGTGAGTAAACACAGAACCATAGTAGGCATTACAGTGGCTATCTTTAGGAAGTTAGAAATGTCAGTTGTGAATAAGGGGGCCGTGGTTAGGGACTTAAATAAAATCAAAACATTTAGGATGTGTAATGTGTACATGGAAAAAGGGACTAGGATGGCAACAAGGAATTGATTTGAATAAGAGGAAAAGAATTGTTGAGCATCCTCAGGGGATTTTAGATGTAACTAATTATCCTTCTTGTGTGGTGTCTGCCCACCAACCATCAGCACCTTGGAAGGAGAAAGAAAGTGGCTTGAAATTCCCGGGCTGATGATTCAGAGGGCAGAGTAAGAGATGTGACCAAAACAGCAAGGGTGCAAATGAGAATAAGGACAAGGAGCTCAGGCAGGGTGGAAAGAAAAGTGAATGTAATTGGGGAGGGTATACTTGGACATGAATGAGTAGGTTCTGAAGGTTGACGTGACATGAAGATAAGTTCAGTGGGAGTAAAGTAATGGCAAAGGCAAAAACATAAAAGGCCGGGAGAATTTCAGGTATTAAAACTTCTTTAAAATTATTTGGAGATGATAATAAGTTCTAAGGTATAGCCAAATAAATGGGTTGCCAGTATGGAGATCTAAAAATCTCAGTTCTCCTCCACCATTTGTGTTTTTTTGTTTTGTTTGTTTGTTTTCAGTTCTTAGCCTGGGAGACATTATAGGCAACTGACCAGCAATTTGGATCCTGACTTATTCATTCACTAATAATATTTGATTCCTTCTCAATTTCCTTTCAGGAACATCCTCATAGTTCCCTTAATCTAATTGTCATTTACAGAATATTTCATTTAACAATAACAAAATAAACATTCTTCTTAAGCACACATGAAACATTCACCAATATAGAGAAATTCTGGTCCATAAACATACTTTAAAAATTTAAGAGAATAGAAATCATATAATATATACTCTCAGAACAAAATGGAATTGAACTAGAAATCTATAACTGAAAGGTAGCTTTTAAAAATCCAAATTACTTGGAAATTAATCAACACACTTCTGAATAACTCATTGGTTAAAGGAGTCACAAGAGAAATTTTTAAAACATTTTCAATTCCATGAAGACAAAAATACAATTATCAAAATTTGTGAGATGCAGCTAAACCAGTACTTGGAAGTAAATACGTAGCATTAAAGGCATGTGTTTAAAAGAAAAAGACAATCTAAAGTCAATAAACTAAACTTCCACCTTAGAACACTGAAGAAAGAAGAGCAATTTAAACCTAAATCAAACAAAATTAAAAAATAAAAATTAGGCCGGGCGCGGTGGCTGACGCCTGTAATCCTAGCTCTCTGGGAGGCCGAGGCGGGCGGATTGCTCAAGGTCAGGAGTTCAAAACCAGCCTGAGCAAGAGCGAGACCCCGTCTCTACTATAAATAGAAAGAAACTAATTGGCCAACTGATATATATATATATAAAATTAGCCGGGCATGGTGGCGCATGCCTGTAGTCCCAGCTACTCGGGAGGCTGAGACAGAAGGATCGCTCAAGCCTAGGAGTTTGAGGTTGCTGTGAGCTAGGCTGACGCCACGGCACTCACTCTAGCCTGGGCAACAAAGCGAGACTCTGTCTCAAAAAAAAATAAATAAATAAATAAATAAAAATTAGAGCTAAAATCAATGAAATTGAAAACAGGAGAACAATAGAAAATGTCAACAAGACCAAAAGCTGATTTTTAAAAAATCAATAAAATTGATAAAACTCTAACCAGGCTAACCAAAAAAGAGAGCTGAAGACAGACAGACAGACAAACACACACACATATACAGAAGATACAAGTTATGAATATCACAAATGCAAAAATGATCATTACTACTGATATATCATAGACATTAAAATAATTTTAAAGAAATTCTATGAACAATTCTATGCAAACAAATTTGTTAACTTAGACGAAATGGACTAATACCTTGAAAGACAAACTACCAAAAGTCATACATGGTGAAATAGATACCTTAATAGCTCTATCTCTATTAAAGAAATTGGGTCAATAATTAATAATCTTCCAAAAATAAACAACAAGAGCCCATATGGCTTCACTAGTGAATTCTCCTGAACTTTCAAAGAAAACATAATGTCAAGTACCAGAGGGAAGAGTTCAAACTCATTTCATAAATTTGGCAATGCATCAGAAGACCAAAGCCAGATAAAGTCATTATAAAAAAAACTATAGGCTAAAATCTTTCATGAACATAGATGCAAAAATTTGCAATAAAATAATAGCAAATCAAATAGGGCAATGTATAAAAACAATTATATACCACAACCAAGTGGGATTTATTCTAAGTATGCAAGGCTGATTCAGTATTATTATATCAATTTATATGATCTACCATATTATCAAGTTAAAGAAAAAAAAATTATATATGATCGTATCAATTGACACAGAAAAAGCATTTCACAAAATCCAACCAATACCTATACCAATGATAAAGTTTAATTTATAAATTGTACACAGGAAGAGATGAACAACAGTAACTAATAATAAATAGAACAATTATAACAATATACTGTAATAAAATTTACGTGAATGTGTTCTTTCTCTCTCTCTGAAAGTATCTTATTGTACTATATCACTCTTCTTATTCTTGTGATGAAGAAAGGATAGAACAGGACAGCATGAGATTTCATCATGCTACTCAGCACAGCACACATTTTAAGACTCATAAGTTGTTTGTTTCTGGAATTTTCCATATGTTTTGTGACCATGGTTGACCATGGGTAACTAAAAACTTCAGATAAGGAAGGGCTTCTGTATATCACTACAATGGGATATTATTCAGTGATTAAACGAAATGCTCTATCAAGCCATGAAAACACATGGGAGAGCCTTAAATACAGATTACTAAGGAAAGAAGCTAACCTATGTGGAAAAAGTCTGAAAAGTCTGCCTACTATAGGACTACAATTATGTGACATTCTGGAAAAGGTAAAACTATAGAAATAGTTAACATATCAGTGGTTGCCAAGGGTTCAGGGTTGGGAAGATAGTTGAATAGGTGAACCACAGTGGATTTTTAAGGGGGGTCAAACTGTTCTGTATGATACTGTAATGGTGGATTACACATTTATGCATTAATCAAAACCCATAAAGTGTTTCCAGCATAAAAAGTGAACATTAATTAATGCAAGTTTAAGAAATCATATAAATGGTTGAGGATCCTGGATTGAAGGCAGATTGTGACAAAAAAAAAATCCAACTATATACAAATGTATGAAGCAACCTCACTGAGGTTGATGGGGGTTGGGGGAGATGCTGACCTAAGTGACTTTAGAAATGAATTGAGTCATAAGACTAAAGACAAAAGAAACTGCACATAAGCCCTATCCTTTAGTTAATTATGTTGTTTCCCACAGGGGTACAGGTTAACAATTTTGAAACCACTATACATGTATACTAGAATGAAACAATTAAATAAATGATGACAGAGGGTAGGAACCAGGTTTTTCCCTACTGGAGTAGGAACAGGGGTAAGGAAGGGAGGAAAGCTAGAATGATCCATGAGCATGTTAGCTTGATATAGATACTGATGAATTAATATAGAAATATTTATAGATATGTGTATATTGAGGTTAGCATATACATATGTATTTCTTTGCTCTCTTATAAAAGGAATCAGACTCTTTGTAGAAATGGCCAATTCTAGGACTGGGCCAGGAAATAACCAAAATGAGCCTAGAGTATCTTAACAGTGCCAAAAAGTAAGAAAATACCCCCCCCCAAATCACTGATGTGAATATGTTGATAGGGTATAGGAGTTAAGTGTAAGAGCTCTCAGTGGTCAGAGTTGGGACAATTTAAGCAAAACAATAAAGTAGTATTGAATTATAATCCCAAATCTAAAATAAATACCCAGGAGTCCATAATGATATCCAAATAATTAAATAAATGGAAAAGAGACAGATCTCTCTTGCAGAAGAATTCCATATAACTTATATAGATAACCGTGCCCTGAGGGAGGAAGAATATAACTGTCCACTCCTTAACAGTGGACTGTGCATAGTGACTTCCCTCCAAAGAGTAAACTATAGGAAGGGTGGAAAAGAGTAACTTTATAGTGGAGAAACCTGACAAACACTACCTTGGCCAGGTGATCAAGGTTAACAGAAACAGTTATAAATCATGTTGACAGCATGTACTCTTGAAATGATGGCTTAAGAATGACACTTTACCTGTGTGGTCTTCTCCAAAACCCTTAGCCCCAGATAAATCATGGGGAAAAAAACATCAAACCCCAAATAGAAGAGGCATTCTACACAATACCTGGCCAGTACTTTTCAAAACTCTCAAGGTCGTCAAAAACAAGAAAAGTCTGAAGAACTTTTTACAGCTAAGAGCTAACTTGTGACAGCTAAGAGCTGCCTAAGATGACTAAAATGTAATGTGATAAGTTGGATGGGATCCTGAAATGGAAAAAGGACATTAAGTAAAAACTAGGAAAACCTGAATAAAATATGGACTTAAGTTAATTATAATGTATCAATACTGGATTATTAATTGTGACTAAGGTAGCATACTAATATGTTAATAACAGAGAAAATCGGATGTAGGGTATTTGGAAACCCCCTGTACTATCTTAGCAACTCTTTAATCAATTTAAATCTATAATATACCATATTGTATATTATATATATAAATAAATGCACTAATCTGTAAAGTTAGGCCTACTTAAAATAAAAAACTTATTAAAAAAAGAATGCATTATGCCCAACACTAAAACCTTATCATTCCCCCAAAACCTTTCCCTCATCATCAGTTGAGACATCTGTGTCAGAAAACTAGATGTAGTTTTGACACCCCCTCTCCTTCCTTCATCCTCCTCACCTAAATAATCATTAAGTTTGGACAATTATACTTTCTTAATAATTTACAAATTCATTTCCACATCTTCGTTCCCACTGCCTTAGTCCAATATTTGTTACCCAACTCTTCGGAGGGTTTAATGTCCCAGCTTCTGTTTTTTCCCCACTTAAGTCCATCATGTCATACTGTAACCAGAGTGAAATTTCAGAAATACCAGAATGATTCTTTTCCTTTCCTGCTTAAAATCCTTACTGACTCCCCCGTGCCTTGAGCACGGAATCCAAATGGCTTAATGGCATCACAGAAAGCCTTTTGGTAACTGACTTCTGTGTACCTTTCCAACATTATCTCTGTCTGTTGTTCCCATGTCATTCCTTTTCTCCCATCGTCTTGAATTACTACAGTTATTGGAATGGTTTAACATCCCTCATATTATTTTACAATATTTTCCTCCTGCAGCTGAAATTCCACTTTTTCTGGGAAGCTTTTCTACTATTCCAGGCTGAGAGATGCCCATCCTCTTTTTCCCTAGCTTTCTGGGTGTATTTAAGAGAAAACATTTATCACATTGCATAATCATTTTTTTTTTCATTTTTGTATTCATATATACTCATCTTAAGCTTTTGGAGAAGGACAACACGTTTTCCCTCTGAACCCAAGAATCTAGCTTAGTGCCTGAAAGATAGCGCCTGAACATAATACGCAGAAAATATCTATTGAAAAAGTTCCATAACTCAACTTTGGAAACCCTAGCTGTCCCAAAAGAACTTCCTTTTTTTCTTTGAAAGAAAGTCTGGTGTATATTAATATTTGGAAGAAGGTGGAAGGTATGCTAATATTTGTTAAGCAAATATCATGTACCAGGTACTGAAATAGGAGCTCTATATGCATTAAATTATTAAATACATTAAATCCTATTTTACACCTGAAAACAACTGAGGCTTAGGAGGAAGGAAGTACACTGGGCAGGAGCTTTGAGTTTTGGAAATATGATTCTCGCTTTGCCTCTCATACTTGAGTAAGTTCAGAAACAACTGAGATAAATATGTGTGAGTCTGACAGATCCAAATAGTGGCTTTGTTATTGGTAAGCTGAATTGGAGATCTGAATTTGGATCTATCATAACAAGGCTGGATCCTTGGATTTCATATGCAAATGAGAACTGGATACGGGAAGCTGAGATGCCTACCAGAACTGCAGCTTCAAACATATGAATATACAACCACCACTACAACTATCACCATCAATGTTGGGAACAGAGAAATACAAGTCTCTAGACCTGCTCCTAAATTCCTGGAAATGAGATCTCTCACAACATCATTAAGGAATTGGATTTTCTAGGATGCCAAAAACTACTAATCACTGACTAACTGCTTTTTCCTATGGCTGTATATGGTTTATGTTTCTGCTGGGCTTGACTTAAGAAAAAGAAAGTTCCCCTTGACTGTAACCATTTTACCTGACAAGTAAAGTGCACAGAGCATTCCTCTAAGTTTTATGTGAAAAACACAACATAGTATATGGAAAATAGAAATTGAGAAAGTGGGTGGAAAAAGAAATTTAAAAATATAAAAGTTTTAGAGATAATTATAGTAAAAGAAGATAAAATAAAGGAGTCCCAATATGTATACAGCTGAAATCCAAAGAAAAGATACAAAGTAATGGACCAGAAACTAGGGAAAATGGAATAGAATTATCAATCCAAGATATCTGCTCAAAGATACTACACTTCAAATAGGAAGAAAAAAAAAATCCTTAAGGAAGCCAGACAAAAATATCAAGCCATTTATAAAGAAGAAAGCAGGCTAGTCTTGTACTTCACCACAATCTATAACAGCAGAAGGATATAGATTACAAGTCCTTTGAATACAAGATACTCAGGAAAAGAAGGTTTATGAAAAGGTTTTAATATATAGACAAAATATCTTTCAAAAGCCATAAAAACTCAGGAAATATGGTTTCTATGAGTATTTCTTTTATTAATTTCTTTTTCTTTGTTTTTCATATCAGCATATTACAGGGGTACAAATGTTTGGGTTAGTGTATTGTCCTTCCTCATCTGAGTCAGAGCTTCAAGCGTGTCCATCCCCCACATGGTGCACACCGCACCCATTAGGTGTGTATATACCCATCCCCTCCTCCCTGCTCCCACCTGCCCGACACCCTATGAGCGTTATTACTATGTACATGAACAGAAACATTTCAAAAGAAGATAGACTAATGGCTAACAAACATATGAAAAATACTCAATATCTCTAATCATCAGGGAAATGCAAATCAAAACCACAATGAGATATCACTTATCTCCAATGAGAATGGTCTTTATCAAAAAGTCTCAAAACAATAAATGTTGGCATGGAGAGATAGGAGTAAGTATTTCTTGGGAAAACTACTACAGGCTGCACTTTAGCTGGATGAGACAAATAGAGAAACAACAGCAAATAAACTGGCAACAGGCACTAAGGTTAAAAAAGGTACAGCAACTGGCAGTAACAGAACAGAACATAATGTTCATACCATGACAATGTAGAAATAATGGACCTAATGGAAATTTGTGGAAAAAAAAGGAAGAAGATTGAAGGTATAGTAGGTTTGCTGATTACCTCATCTGTAATCTCTGGAGTCAAAGGATATCATTTACTGCTGGCAGATCAAATAATAGATGTTTAAGCATATTTAACAATACAAAGGTAAATATGAAGAAAGATAACACTATTGATTAACGTCATTTGGTGGCAAACAGAGAGAGAGAGAGGTGGAAATATGTTAGTTTTATCCTTGCTTATAGTAAAAACCTATGAGAAACTGACTAAAGAAACATTAGACCAGTGACTCTCAGTGTTGATAGCTGGGTTGCAGCAACAGTTTGAGGAAGTTTGTGAGGTCAAAATATTTTCATAATAATACTAACATGTTATTTGCTCTTCTTACTGTGTGGACATTTGCACTGATACTGCCAAATAATATATAAAATTGTTTGCATTTTAGTAGAAATTAAAGCGGTGACACCTAATTGTAATAGTATTCCTTGTGTTTTTCACTGCCGTGCACTTTCAGTTAAAAACAAACTTCCAAATATACTTAAGTATGTCCTTGTTGAAGCTATAAAAATTCTTAATCTTGTTATACCTCAACCCTTGAGGGACATGTCTTTTTAAAAATTCTGTATAACAAAATGGATGTACACGGAACACTTCTACATTCCAAGAAGTAATGATTCTTCCAAGGAAAAGCACTTGGACAATTGTTTCAGCTGTGAGTGGAACCAGATGCGTTTGTCATGAAACACCATCTTTACTTGAAAGAATAATTGACAGCCTATCGTTAATCTGATTTTAGTATTTAGGAGACATGCTTTCAAAAATGAACAAAATGAGCCCATCAGTTCAAGGAAAACCACTGACAAGCAAAAATTAGGATTCTGGAAAAAATTGTATCTGCTCCTTTGAGCTTCACAGTTTTCCAATACGCAAAAATTTTTCTGATGAGATCAGTGATGATGTCAATAAATGTGTCTCTTATATTTAATAAAATATATATTTGGGGGGTCTATATTATATTAGTCAGTGAATGAATATTTTTCAAATGACCACTTTGTGGTTTTACAGAAGCACACATAAGTAAAATATCCATTAGAAGTGCAAAACAATGGATTTGAATGTAACAGAATACCAAATCTCCATTGATATGGTTTAAGATTTCACATCAAGGGTAATATTTTTAAAAAATACTACTTGTTGGATTTTAGTGATGTGTCAAAAAAAAGAGATATTTATACTTACCTGAAAAATATGTTAAAATACCCTGCACTTTCCAGCTATATATATGTGAAACCAGATTTTCTATACACACTTCAGCTAAAAAAATATACCATAACAGATTGCATTCAGAACCCTGTATGAGATGCCAGCTGTGTTCTCTTAAATAAATAAGACATTGAAATGATTTGCAAATGTATAAGAATGCCAATCTTCTTATGAGATATTGCTGCTTTGAAAAATGTTATTTTCTAAAATTATGATATGTATGTTGATATATAATGGGTTCATTATTGTTATTTTGAAATAAATTAATCAATATATATATATTTTTTAAAATATCTCAGTTCTAATTTCTAATACAGAAGATATTGTTAGATATAGCCCAAATAAACATGAGCTCTTTAGGGTTCTCAATAATTTTTAAGATTGTGAATAAGTTCTAAGGCCAAAATGTTTGAGAGCCACAACCACTAAACTAAGAGTGCTATAAAGATTGACAATTAAAAATCCATTCTTGGAAAAAAGTGCTTTAAAATGCAGGATTAAGTGGGTTAAATCTATCTAAAACCCTGCATTATGTACTTGCTGAATAAAGAATTCTGGGGAAAACAATATTTCACCCTCTCTGGTCTTCATGGTTTCTGATAAGAAATCTACCCTCACTGGAATTATTTCTTCCTTAGACAAAAAGTATCATTTGAGTATTTTCTAGATTTTTTTACTGTAAAAACAGTAAAATAAATTTTACTGTTTTAATAAATTTGAGTATAATGTGTCTTGGTGTGGATTTCTGTGAATTATCCAATTGGAATTCACGTAACTTCCTAATTGTGTAGATTTATGTCTTTTGCCAAATTTGTGAAAATTTCAGTCGTTATTTCTTAATTTTTTAGCAAGGCCTTCTTTCTCCTCTCATTCCAGGACTCCAGTGACATGATTCTTTTATTATAGTCCTCTAGATCTCTATTTATTTTTTTTTCCAGCCTATTTTCTTCTTTGTTGTTCAGATTGGACAATTTCTCTTGTTATATCTTCAGCTTCACACATTGTTTTTTCTCCCTCACTGCTGCTATCAAGTCCATCCACTGGGTTTTTAATTTTGGTAATTGTATTTTTCAGTTCTAAAATTTACATTTGATTTTCCTTTATTATTGCATTTTGTTGCTGAAATTTTCTGTTTCTTTGCTGAGACCATTTATTTTTTGTTTTAAGCATGTTTGTAACAGAAGGTAGGGCCTGAAATAGGGGGGAAAATGTTTTACAAGCCATTTCTTTAAAATGTCCACCACTCTTTTTTGAGAATTAAAACCTACATCCTCGCCTCAGGCAAGAATTCAGGCAGGGCAGGGCCATGCCTTTTGGTCTTTGTATGAAGAAGATGTCTCAACAGAACTATCCAGGTGGAGATTCGGGCAGAGGTCTAGGCAGAGGTCACAAGATTGTCTTCGCCAGAGAATCATCAACTATACACAGCAACAGGCTGAAGCTGAAAATCCTTTCTTTAAAAGCTCTGTCCTTCTGCTTATGGATAGGATGGGAGTTTTGATCCTCCCCATTTACTGGCAAATTAATAAAATCCTCTTTCCTTTCCCTCAACCACTTGAACTCATTCTTCCGATGTGGCTTCAGGGACAAGTGCTGAACTTTTGGTAACAGAATTTGCCATCCCTGGGTGGGCTCATCAGTGCCCTTGTTGAATGGCACCCCACAACTGCTGTGGCTGGAAGTGGGAGGCAGCAGCCCCAGGTCGAGCTGTGGGTTTTCACTTGTAGGAGCAACTTCTTTTCAAGGTGAGAGAGCGAGGGATGGCCCCAGCAGATGACGGAGCCTGTTTTAGCTCGGGGGTCTCCCGTCTCTTTCTCCCCGAATTGGACACAGCTCTGACCAACCTAAAACTTGTTGGGGAAAAGCAAATAGATTTGGAAAGTGTCTCAACAGCCTCAGCCATTTGTTTGGTAAGTGCTCTGGAGTGCATGCCAAGACCCTTGATTCCAACCATTTGGGAGAGGCTTTCAGACTTTCCTCTTGGATATGTTTGGAGGCACCGTTTGGGGTGGAAGTCATGAGTTTGAGTGGAACTAAGGAAATTGGTTTGGATTTGGAGCTCACTTGCCTTTCCCTGAGAACCAAGGAGGATTGGGAGATGTTGGTTCTTATTTGAGAGAATTTGGTTCTCAGTTGTCCCCTTTAAGAAGATGTTGGTACTCATTTGAGAGTTTGGTTCTCATTTGCTTGGTTCCCATTGTGTAGGCCTTGGCATTTTGTGTTGGGGATTCCCTATAGTGTCTACTTGTGATGCTTGTGAGTTTTATTGCAACATTAGGAAGCTCCATCTGAAAGCCCCTTGGGGAGAATCTTGGCTGAATGGCCAACTTACGGCTATAAGTCTATGTCTAAAAGACAATGGTATTATTGTATCCAATGTACATGCTGGAGTGTGAGGAGAAGTGGCTGTTGAATGAAATGTCAAATGGTCGAGTAAATGGAATGAGATCATATGCTTACAATCTTTCGTGCAATTGCATAATAAAGAGGCTGAAAGGCTGGGTGATAGAATTGGGGAGGGATTAATCAGATTGGATCACATGAACCCTTTACCTGCTCTGCCACTGCCAGCTCCCACTCACTGGGAAAGGAGCTGTGGGCTTGGCCATGCTCAAGTTCACACTGCTGGGGCCCCACTTCCCCACCCACCATAGGCCTTTGTGGTACTCTGTTCTAATTAAACAGTCAAATTCCCCTGGTCTGCACCAGTTTGGGGTCAGCTGTTGGACACCAATGCAGCCCTGGAGGTGGACCCAGGAGGTGGGTACCATTGAGCTCAGCCTGCCACTGCACGATGAGGGGGAAACAAGGGCCAAGGAGGGAGCGTCTGCTGCTTGATCGCCCCTGCCCCAGGCACATGCACAACACAGCAGGGACATGCCAGGCACACCACAGCTGGGGCCATTCACAGGAAGATGCTGCCCCAGGCTCAGCCACACTGGATCTTGTGCTGATGGGGCCCCTGCCAGAGGGCTGCAGCCACCTGGGAAACAGCCCAGGGCAACCACCACACAGTGAGAGGGGCTGGGAGGGTGTGACTGGCTTCAGTTCCATGCCCACTAGTTTATAACTCAGGGGAGGGAATGAGCTCTCCTTCTATAAACTCAATTTGGCCAGAGGACACCCATACCTGGGCCAGGGCAAAGTCCAGGACTCAGACGATGAAGGAGGGGCACGGGTCCCCCACTAGTGGCTCCAATCCCAATATTCCCCAAAGGAGCCCCAGGTGAAATCAACAGTGGGGATTTAATCGGTACCAAGCCACATGGCCAAAAGCAGTCTAGAGGGCCCCTTCCCACAGCTGCTGCCCAGACCCCTGACACCAGCTGAGCCCAGTGCTCTGCGAGCCAGGCAGGGGTGGGTGGGCAAGGGGCCAGGCAAAGTTGAGGCAACTGTAGGCAAGCGGCGGAGGAGGAACTCGATGAATGGTACTCAGTCACATTTGAATGGCAGGATCCTAGGGCTGGAGTAGCCACGAAGTGCTGCTGGACTGAGAAGATGGCCTCATTGCCTCCGAGCAGTAGCAGCTACTTACTTGTGACTTGTAGCAAGAGGCTGAAAAATTCACCTTAGGACAACCTGTTCTAGTATATGCACCCCTCCAGGTTCTGACTTTATTAGAACAGAAGAGGGGGTTATTGGCTGACTGCAGGAAGGCTGGGAAAATACCTGGCCCTCCTTTTGGATAATCCAAACTTTAAGTTAAGGACTGGGTCTACCCTCAATCCTGCCACGCTGTTACCAGCCAAAGAGAATGAGCCTTTGCAACATGGCTGATTAGAGGTTCTGGAGACCGTCTACGCTAGCAGGACGAATATGTCAGATTGGCCAATACCAAAGCCAGGTTAGGATCTTTCCACTGGCAGAGCAGCTTTATGGACAGTGAAGGGCTGGAGATGGGGTGGTTGCAAAACACACTGCCACCTGGGACTTCAGCCCAGGAAGCTGGGCTGATTGCTTTAACCAGCGCTCTTCAGTTATCCAGAGGAAGAAAAGGGTACATATTTATACAGACTCTAAATATGCTTTTATGGTTGTGAATGCTCATGGTGCTCTTTGGAAGGAAAGGGACTCCTGATGGCAGAAAATAAGGCCTCAGGGTAGTTAATGCCCCAATTATATTTAGATCCCCTCTAAAGCCAAAGACTGGGGCTCTGACATTTGGGATGGCATAGCTAAATGGAGACAGAATTCTCATGGACTTGTTCTCCTGCCCAAGACCAGGAGTTTGGCCTCTTGTGGGGCACTTGCATGAATGCACACATTGAGAGCGTGATGCTTGATGGGTCTGGTGGGACCTCATTTGGGAGAACCCTGTTTACAGCAGGCTGTTTGTGTGCTCAAAAGAGCCCAAAGACAGGGCAACCTGCTCCACAGGGAGCCTCTTCCTAGAACAGTGACAGCTGCAGGCCATAGACTGGCAACTCCATTATCAACAGGACCCAGAAGAACCCTCCACTGAGCCCTGAGCATATTGCAAGACTGATAATGGACCCTTCTTTGTATCAGAGGTAACCCAGCACGTAAGCAAAGCCCTAAACCCAGAATGGAATTTACACGCATCCTGGAATTGATGTACGAGACCCATCTAAGTTAGGATAAAGTGTTGCTGCCTGCCCTCCTCTGGTAAGGGTTGGCCCTAGAAGCAGGCTTAAGTTAAGCCCCTAAGAAATAGTTTATGGGAGACCCTTCCTAGAACCCCGAGGTAAGTATGGTTATATAATCATGAACAAAAGAAAGCAGAGTAAAGCAATGTGTCAAACGAATGGGTCAGACATGAACCATTATGCATGAGTTTGCCTCTTTCAGATCCCCACCCCAGTTGGAAGCAGAGAAGTGGAAGAGACCCCGTGAAAACAACTCACATCTCATTGAAATCATCATGAATAAAACCTTGGGCCCATAATACAGAGTAAAGAGATGTCCCCTGAAAGAGAAGGACCCAAGCCCTCAATGGATAAACCAACCTTTAGGAGATCTAAAGTATCTGCTTAAGCTTTAGTTATTTGTTCTGTCTACAGAATCCACTCCTTAGTGTGCATTTCCCTGAGCTATCACCTCATTCCATGCAAGTATTCCTGAATATGATTTCTGGATTTGCAGAAGCTGGTCTCTCAGATCACCTACTGGGCATGATTAATAGTTCCACACTCAGAAGTCCATGTTTCTTTCTTTCCCAACCCTGTATCAGACATTGTATATGAAGTGACAATAAGAACCCACAGTCCTACTGGAATCTTAGATACCAAGTGGGGTAAAATCCCTCTTATCAGGTATCCTCCATTTCACTTCATCAATCCTCATGGTTGTAGTTGTTGCTTATGCCCTTTTTCACCTGGTAATCTGTTGCATTCTTTATTTTTGTAAATCTATTAATTATAAACTTTTCATCTAAAACATTCCCCAGTTCAGCAGGAAGTAGCTTGATGACTACGTCACTCCTCCTCCCATAGATATAGAAGGATAAATTTGACAGTGGGAAATATGTAACAGAGGGAACAGCCTGTAAAAGGGTAAAAATGTTTTACAAGCTGTCTCTTTAAAACCTCCTCCACTTTTTTTGAGAATTAAAACCTGCATTCCTGCCTCAGGCCAGTGGTCGGGATAGGCATAGCAGTGTCCTTTGTTCCTTGTGCCACAGGAGATGGCTCAACTGTCTAGGCAGAGATCTGGGGGGAGGTCACAAGGTTGTCTTCCCTAGAGATAAGATGGATCTGAATCATCAACTACAGTTAAACAGCAATAGCCCAAAGCTGAAAAACCTCCCTGTAAAAGCTCTGTATTTCTGCTTATGGATAGGACAATGGCATTTTAAGACAAGAGTCTTCATCCTCCTCATTTACAAATGAGGCAAATTAATAAACTCTTCTTTCCTTTTCCTCAGCCACTTGTCTTTATTCTTCCAATGTGGTTTTAGGGACAAGTGCTGAGCTTTCAGTGACATGTTCCTAATTAATTTTTTTTTTTTTAGACAGAGTCTCACTCTGTTGCCCGGGCTAGAGTGCCATGGCGTCAGCCTAGCTCACAGCAACCTCAAACTCCTGGGCTTGAGCAATCCTCCTGCCTCAGCCTCCTGAGTAGCGGGGACTACAGGCATGTGCCACCATGCCCGGCTAATTTTTTCTATATATTTTTAGTTGGCCAGTTAATTTCTTTCTATTTTTATTAGAGACAGGGTCTTGCTCTTGCTCAGGCTGGTTTCGAACTCCTAACCTTGAGCCATCCTCCTGCCTCGGCCTCCCAGACTGCTAGCATTACAGGCGTGAGCCACCACGCCCGGCCATAATTACTTTTTGAAGCATTGTTATAATGGCTGCTTTAAAATGTTTCTCAGATAATTCTAACATCCCTATCACCCCATTGATGGCATCTATTGATTGCCTTTTTCATTTGAGTGAGATTTTCCTGGTCCTTGGTATGACGAGTGATTTTCTGTTGAAACCTAGACGTTTTGGGTGTTATGGTAGAAGACTGTGGATCTTCATTAAACCTTCTATCTTAGTGGAATTCCTCCGACAGAACTCAGACAGGCAAAGGGGAGAAGCTGCCACTGGGAGGTAGAAGTGCAGATTCCACATTCAAACTCTGTTGACACCTGAGAGGAAGGAGGGGCTCTTGGTTATGCTTAAGCCTCTGCTGACACCATCCTGGCTGGGAGGGGTAGAGAGGCCATATTGTCACTCCCTTTGTGACCTCCACGGACACCCCAGAGGAGGGGTGGGTTCCCTACGCTGGGTGGTGGTAAAACTGCTCATTCTCTGCTGGGCCTTTGCTGACACCAGGGCTCATGGTGGAAAAAAGGAATAGGATGTAGTGTTCAGTAGCACCATAGGGTGACTGTAGTTAACAATTTGTAGTATATCTCAAAATAACTAAAAGAGTGAAATTGGAATCTTCCTAGTTCAAAGAAATGTTAAATGCCTCAGGTGATGGATACTCCAGACCCATGTTTCATGCTTGTATGATAATATCTCATATACCCCATAAATATGTACAACTATTATGTGTCTATAATAATTGAGAATAAAAACATTTTTTAAAAAGGCAGAAACCAACCAGGGATGCCTGAGTACTAATTTTGCTCTTTATAGGATAAGAATATGGTCTTGGTGCTGGGTTGACTTGAAAACCAGGAGGCTCTCAATGTGTGCAAACATTCTCTTAATGGAAATATTAAATCTACATAGTGTCTTAAAGTACATTTGGTACAATGTACACTATTTGTGTGATGGCTATGCTAAAAGCCCTGACTTCACCACTGTATAATTCATCCGTGTAACAAAACACCACTTGTACCCCATAAATCTATTGAAATAATAAGAATAATAAAAGAACATTTTAAGCTCTAGTGAAAGAGAACTGTGGTATAGCCATAAATTAAGCTTTTGAGATCCAGTGAACCCCTGCCTTCTACCTGGAATCTTCATAGCACTAGGAATACTTCTTAGCATTCCCACATGAGAGATTCTAGCAAGTCTCAAGAGGTCTCATCAAGGTGTGTTACCTTTGCACCTGCTGTGTGGCCACTGCATCCTAGCTGAATAGAAGAGAGAGAGGGCAGTGAAGAGAGAGAGGGAGAGAGGAGAGAGAGAGAAGACTACTGCCTATTTTGGTGTACTCAACTACTTTGGATACACTCTACTACTCTGCCCAGTATGGAACATGGCAACTATTTCTTTCAAGTTACAACCTGCCTCTAGGCATGGCTACCTTCTTTACTTCTTCATTTAAAAGTAGTTTCATTATTTTCTAATTCCCTGCTGATTTTTTTTCTCCAACTATTTGCACTGACAGTCAATAGAACCACTATAAAAGTTGTATTTTAACATCTTGAAGTTAGACTTCCTTGGCATTTTTTAAAGCCCCTCTAGAATGCTATTTGTTAGCAACTTAGGACCAAACTGTTCAGTGTGATAATAAATACCACACATACATTAGTATTTAAAATATAAAAAATATTTCTGAAATAATAGCACAAAAGTAGGTAATACCTATACAGGCTAGTGCTTCCACAGAATCTTGTTTCATTCTTACGATAACCCTGCAGGGTGAGTATCTGTACTCCAGGTAACACATGAACTGCTTGAGGCTTGGCAAATTTTATTACTCAAGTTACAGAGCAGATAAGTTTTTCTTATTCAGAACTTTTTTATTTCAGAACTAATGTTTTGCCCTACCCCAATAGCATTCCTAGGTGTTGCTTTTATTCTGTTCTTTTAAAACCTTACTCCACTCTGACCTAACATCCTACACTCAATTCGATCTCATGTGCAGGTTATGCAACTGATTTTGACTTCTAACATTGTATCATTAAGGAAATAATTTTCATAAATAAGCAATCAGTGGGTCATTGTTACTTTTTCTTCCCTGTATACAATGGCAATCCATTATGTCTTTGGCATCTTTGTTTGCAAAGCTCCTGAGAACAGGAGTTATGAATTATTTTTGAGCCCCCAGAATTACACACCATTGAAATTTACAGATTGCTGTCATCTCCTTTCTCAGTCCTGGGCTGAAGCTTGTAACCCCCAAAATAAAACTTACAATTTTTTAAAACCCTGAGCCAGAATTGTTAAACAAGCACAGGGAAGTTCAATATCAATTTAGCTGGGAGAGGTTAAAAAAAAATCTATTCGCTATGCACATTTGATTTGTGGTGTGTAATAGATTCCAAGAATAATCACAAGATTTGTTTGATGAAAGCTATGACAACAAAATGGAATATTGATTTATGCTACCTCCAGGCCATTTTTCATTTATACATTTAATAAGCATTTATTGAACCTTTTATAAGTCCCAGAATTATTCTAAATGCAATCCAGAGAATACAAAACAAAACCTAATAATATGTGATGCCTTAGTAGGCATTTGTGGTGAGAACATTGGACTGGACATTTAGCAACCCAGATTAAAAACCTATTTGCAAATAACTGCTGTGTGATCTTGGGTAAGTCATTAATCTCTCTTGTCCTGTCTCTTCAGCTATAAAATGAATTCAATTGTATCCTTTTAGGTTTCTTTCAAAGCTCAAAGTTGTGTGGTCTGTAATAAGTCCTAAATAATTGAGAAAGTTGAAAAATACAGATGTTGTCTAACCCTCCAGACAAAATGTGAGGTGGAATTCTAAAGTTTAAAAGAAAAGAAAAATCATAGGATGTACTTCCAGTGTTTCCTAATAAATATGAATCTCTGAAGTGTTTATTCTCCTTTTAAGAGGTGTCCTTTCAGTTTAAGCCTCTTTTGTTACAGATCTCTATAATGCATACTTGTCCTAGAAGTAGGTATTAAGAAACTGTAATAATAATTGTTCTAAAAAGAGCAAAAAAAAGCAATAGTGACAACAAAGTCATCAGCCATTTTTCTATTAGCAAAATAACTTTGTATTGTCTCTTTTAGTTTACATTGCAAAATCCATGTGATTGCATTTATCTTGTGTCTTTGGTCATACTGCTTTCTTGGCTCATGTTTCTATGTTACTAACACCTTTTGGCACCTGAGTCCACATTTAGAATTTTCTCATCCCTTTGTCAAATAAATAATCTTTACTAATAGAAGGTATTGTTAGTAAATGTAAAACAAACACTTGGGACATAAAGATCATCTTTAGACCCTAGCTAAGATATATTTTAATCAACATTTCTTACATCGAATCTCTTGGTTTTTGTGCTTTTAAGTCTTTCCAGCCAACTTTTATTTGTTATTTTCATTTTGAATTGTGTGTGGGATATGAAATACCTTATCAGGGAATCTGTGTTGAAAAGTCATTGTTTAAATTCCCATAGCGAGTTCTTCTCTGCATATACTACCAATGACAAGATCGAGGACTGTTTGAATCATAGGCATCAACACAGTGAACAACAAAGGGATTCCAAGTAAAAATGTTTACCATAAAAGCACCCACACTCAAATATAATGTGATTTATCAAGTTAATTTGCTCAATAAAATATACTTCTATTCCCAAAGAGATAATTTGTCAGAATGGTCCCTACTCAACAGACAGCAGAGTTTATAAGAATAGGCCAAAACATCAGCAAAATGTATGATTTTGTCTACAAGAAAGAGGAACTCAGCCAGTCTTATGGTCAGGAAGAATAACGACCTAAATCCTGTTAATCTTTTCCTAAGTCATTGAAGAAATCAAGGAGAAGCTAGGAAGTGGATTATAGCCAGAAAAGAGAAGGACTAATGTTAAGCAAATAGCACAATATTTTAGCAAGAGCAAAAAAAAAAAATCATGCTGAGAATGAGTCTGTATATATTGCTTTGAGGAATGTTATTGTGTAAACAGAGTGCACTAAAAAAATCATATCCTTATCCATACACACACACTCACAGGCAAACAGTGGCATTGCTGTCAGTAATTGTTTGACATGCTAGCCTCAGCCTGGGCGCTACTTTCCGTTTTTAAACAAAGCAAGTAGAATACTCTTGTTTCACTTTTACTTTTCTTCCTTGTTGGGACACAAATACATTAAGAATAAAAACACAAAATCCAAAATTTATATTACTTTCTTTTTAAACCTTGAAGTGACCCCTTTCTCATACAGACTATAAAGTTAAATGGTACACATGGGGGGTAAATAGGCTGATAAGTCATTTTAAAGATCTAATTGCTTAAACGACACACATTTTCTAACTAGTAACATAAAAGAGATCTTAAATTCCAGGTGTAGGCCGGGCGTGGTGACTCACGCCTGTAATCCTAGCTCTCTGGGAGGCCGAGGCGGGCGGATTGCTCAAGGTCAGGAGTTCAAAACCAGCCTGAGAAAGAGCGAGACCCCGCCTCTACTATAAATAGAAAGAAATTAATTGGCCAACTGTTATATATACAAAAAATTAGCCGGGCATGGTGGCGCATGCCTGTAGTCCCAGCTACTCGGGAGGCTGAGGCAGAAGGATCGCTTGAGCCCAGGAGTTTGAGGTTGCTGTGAGCTAGGCTGACGCCATGGCACTCACTCTAGCCTGGACAACAAAGCCAGACTCTGTCTCAAAAAAAAAAAATAAATAAAAAAAAATTCCAGGTGTAAAGATATGTATTTAATACAGCAAATCTGCTCTTGCTGATACTTAGCATAACTATCACCAGTATAAAATAAATGACAAGTTTATATTCAAATTCTTGATGAAATATGAGCACAGGAATAACTGTTAGCTTGGATTATAAGCTAATTCCAGTTATTTTGCCTCTACCTACATTTTAGAAAGATCTGAAACAATTCCACTAATAAAATAACTGGAAGAAAAGACAGTATCATTTCTTATTATGAAAGCCTGTTGACTTCAGAACATTAGACACAACCTTAAACAAAAAGTTGTGCAAATGTTTTAAAATGTTTTTTAGGTTCTAGACAAAATAAAATGAAATTTAAAACATCTATAAGACCCTAACTTTAGGGGAAAAGTTGCACAAGCAGTGAATTATAAACATAATGATAATGTCACTCTTGCAGTTCCTTCTGATGAATATTTATTTAGAGCTTACTAAGTCCCACAACTGTGCTAAGAATGTTATGTGCTGTCCTATATCTTTATGTCTACATCTATATGTCTAAATCATGCATACCAGGACTATCTGTAAGGTACCCAGCCATTGTTAATATACTGAGAACGGTTTGCACAACATCGATGGAACCTGGCAGCCATGCAGAGTGGACTGTACTGTGCATAAGTGAACAATGACGGCTTCACTGTACTAGTGAGTGGGGTGCTAGACACTGTTGAGTGAGCATATGTACTGTGTGACCATCACATTCTAAATGACTGAGCGAGTAGAGCAATGAATCTGCATCAGATTTTGTGTTAAGCTTGAACATTCCTCTGCAGAAACTATTCAGATAACTCAGAAGGCTTTTGGGGGACAAGGCAATGTGTGCAGTGCAAATAAATGTGTGTCAAAAATGCCTCAAAGATGGTCAAAAATCTGTTGAAACTGATCCATATTCTGGAAGACCTGCAATAAGCAGAACACCTGAGAATGTTGAATGTGTACAGGTTAGGTTAAGAGACACTGGGAGAACTGTGTGAGGTCCCAAGGTGCCTACTTTGAGGGGCACTGAGGCATCAGTCCTATGTACAATATTTCTTGTATCTTGTATCTTCTGAAAGTCCCTATTTTTCCTATTATATGGCCAGATACCTTCCAGATAGACCTTGTATATACATTGTTCATGTCTCTAAACTGTTGGTACTGAAAATAGTCCCATAATCCCATTTTCCAAATGACGAAACTATAGCTATTAAAAAATTTGCCAAAAGTCAAATATCTTAGAATTAGAAAACTCTATATTTGAACTCGCCATAACTGCCTCCAGAAGGAATAGTCTTAACCATTGTGGAGAAAATTTACCACCACAGAAATTCCTGTGAAGAAAGAACTGGACAAACTGATATATGGAAATGATATGATATAATTGCCAAAAAAAAAAAAAAGAGGTGATCTTAGGCTGCACTAATAGTTTCTTAGTAGTCACATATATGGAGGTAACATTACTTTTACTGGTGATACCACAGGTGGATTTCTAGCTTTAGTTCTAGAAGTGACACTTTAAGAGGCACAATAAACAATTGGAGCAAATACAGAAAAGAGTAACAACACAATGTGAGAGCTTTGTAGAAGGAATGATAAGAGAAACCAGAATGGTTGTCCTGAAAAAGAAGAACAGAAAAAAGGACTACTCTATACCTACCACATATGAGGCACTCTGCTAAATAATTTAATTGTTAACCAGGAAAAAATGCTAAGCCACCTCTGCCTTCCGAAGAGGTTTACAATCTCTATGAAAAGCCTTTATCATAACCTTGCCATTTTGCTTATCAGAGCATGAACATTGTTTGGAATATGCAAAATAAGCTGGGAACTGGGTTTAGGAGTAGGGATTGGAAAGTATTGTATTAATTCTGATTAATGAGAATGTTTTATATTAGTTATAAAGAATTATTAATAAAGTGAAATAAATTTGGATATCTGAAAGACAATAATGAATGGAAGGCAAAGTCATGTCAACAATAGGAAAAACATGTACTCGCCATCAAACTGGCACTGACTGATCAACACTAAGGTGCTCACACAGTAGTAATAGGGGTGGGGGGTTGGGGATGGGTAAACTCACAACTAATGGATGTGGTGAGTGTTGTAGAGGAAGAAAGGGCACGTCTTGAATCATGGTTGGGATGCGGCAAAATCATAACATGTAACCAAAATGTTTGTACCCCCATAATTTCCTGATATAAAGATAAATAAATAAAAAAGATGTCAAAAGTAGAAAAATAATACAAACATGTCAATAAAACTATAATTGCTAAGATAAGCAGCCATTCTTACTAAAAGTAAGAAAGAAACTAAATATAAATAGAAAGAATTAAATTAAATAGGGGAAAGATTAATTAGCTTTAAAAAAACTGAATATTAGTCTGGGTGATCACATTTTTATTAAATGCAGAGGAAAAAAAGAGATGCTTGCCATTACCATCATTATCTAAACATTTGGGGAGGTTTTATTGCATGTAATAGTAAAGCAAAATTTAATAACTAATATAAGTATTGGAAACAGTAAGGTGCAATCTGACTGCTCTACTTTTCTGATTATATGATTGTATAGTTAAATATCCAATAGATTATATATACTATATATTTAGTGAAAGAATTTGGTAAAGTGGCTGGATACAAGGTAAATGTATAAAATACTTTTTCCATATTAGCAATAACTGCCAAAAAATGTAAATAGTAAAAATATTCTAAATATCCAGTAGATTATACTATATATTTAGTGGAAGAATTTGGTAAAGTGGCTGGATATAAGGTAAATATATAAAATAGTTTTTCCATATTAGCAATAACTGCCCAAAAATGTAAATAGTAAAAATATTCTAACACAATACTTACAAACAAAAGTATAAAGTATTATAGGGGGTTATGAAATATGATCTGAAGAAAATATATTCTTGAATGTGGGTCTAGCATAGGGCTTAAGAATTTCCATTCTAACAACATCCCAGGAGATGCTGATGCTTCTGGTCCAGGGAACTACATCTTATACTATGTATGACAATAAATTTGATAAATAAATTAAATGAATACATCTTTAGAAAGACACAATTTATCAAAATTAGCATAAAACCAAATACAAAATCTGGAAAGTTTTATATCTGTTTACAAATCTGAATCTTTAAGAAAATTTACACAAAGAAAACTCCAGGCCCAAAGGGCTTTACCAGGGAATTCTTCCAGCCACCAACCATACACAATCCTTTCCAGAGAATAGAGGAAAACAAACACAAAAACAAAACAAAACAAAACATGTGAACAGCTTCTTTTATGAACTCAGCGTATTATTAAATCAAAGTCTTAGAAGGATATTATAGTAATAGGAAAAGAATATATATATATCATTCACTGTCATGAACATAGACTCCAAAATATTAAAAATATAAAATAAAATAAATATGTAGACAAAACACATTCATCACTATATAAAAGAGGGAGACACACACACACACACATACAGAGAGAGAGAGAGAAAGAGAAAGAGTAAAGAGAGAGAGAGAGATAGAGAGGAGAGAGAACAGCTGAGTCCTTTATGGTGACAATAAGTAACTGCATCAGCCTTGGATTGTCCACTTGGGACTGCTTGATAAGTGACAAAATTAAATTAAATTTAACACCTACCCACATAGGCAGTCTTAGATGGGTTTGCTATTATATGCAACTAAATGATTAATTGATTGATACTACTCTATCACCTACAAAAACCACAGTGTAATCATCTAACCTTTACCTCCTGTATTTTCAGTACTCCAACAGTTCACCCCAACTTTGAATTCAATCCATTAACTTGGTCACCTTTTCACTCACTGTGCACTCAGGCCTTCCTCACTTGCCTCCTGTCCCAGCTTAGTCTACAGTCCATCATTGTTGTCATTTCTTAGTGTATAATTTCAACTCTTTTGACATCTGTCCTTCATTGCCATTTGCCTGAAGAAACCCCAACCCCAGTTAGGATAAATCTCTGCACACTAATGATTGTACATGTGCAGCTCACATGATTTTTTAAAAACCAGCCACATTGCTAATCAATTTCACTTTAAACCACTAACCATGAGCCTTTGGAACTGCCAAGAAAACTTACCACATTTTCTCATCAGTTGATTCTCCTCCACTTCATGGTGACGGTTTCACAGATATTCCTCTATTTTCAAACATCCCATACTTCCCTTTGCCCTCCTCACTCTTATCTGATGATTCAATATTTTACTATCATAATAAAAGCAATCACAAGGTAATGCCCTCATCTTCTTCCACAAACTCCACTGACATATGTGTAGCTCTTACAGTATAAACCCTGCCTTGCTACCAGTTACAACTTAACTATCATACAAGAACAACACAGTGTCCCTGGTCCAAATTAGGAAGATGCTTAAAAAACATGTACTAACCAGGCACAGTGGCTCACACCTGTAATTCTAGCATTTTGGGGAGCCAAGGATCACTTGCGGTCAAGGGTTCAAGGCCAGCCTGTGCAACATTGCAAGACCCTGTCTCTACAAAAATAATAATAATGATAATACAAAAATTAGCCAGGAGTGGTGGTACATGCGTATAGTCCCAGTTACTCAAAAGGCTGAGGCAGGAGGATCACTTCAGCATAGGAGTTTGAGGTTGAGTTGAGCTACTAATATGATGATGCCACTGCCCTCACACCCAGGCAAAAGAGTGAGACCAATGTCAAGAAAGAAAGAAAGAAAGAAAGAAAGAAAGAAAGAAAGAAAGAAAGAAAGAAAGAAAGAAAGAAAGAAAGAAAGAAAGGAAGGAAGGAAGGAAGGAAGGAAGGAAGGAAGGAAGGAAGGAAGGAAGGAAGGAAGGAAGGAAGGAAGGAAGGAAGAAAGAGAGAGAAAAAATAAAACATGTACTAGACCAATGTTTCTCAAAATGTGGTACTCAGACTAGAACATCAATATCACCTGAGAACTTGTTACAAATGCCAATTCCCAGACCTATTGCATCAGGAATTCTGGAAGATTGGATCCAGCACTGTGTTCATGCAGCCCTCTAGGTAATTCCAATGTGTGCTAAAGTTTGAGAATCCCTGGTCTAAAATGTACTGATCCAATTAGGTTTTAGCTCCTGCTCTAAACATGCTGTACAGTAACTCACTGTTTCATTATTAGGAGGAAAGAAGAGAGAGAGGAGCACACTTAAATGCACACTTTTCACTTTAAGAAGTTTTTCCCATAGGTTCTAACTCATTCTTTTTCTAGACAAAATTGAAATTCAGATACAGTAGTACCCAAGTCCTTATAGCTAGCCTTGATTTTGCCCTTTACTAGTGATATGTAATGGACAAATCAGTTATCATTCTCCTAAAATAGCTAATCTCTACCCCTTCTGCATTAGTTTCCTGGGACTGCCATAACAAATTACCACAAACTGAGTGGCTTTAAACAGCAAATATTTATTCTCTGACAGCTGTAGAGGCTACAATCCTAAATCCAGGCATTGGCAGGGTTGGTTACTTCTGGAGGTTCTAAGAAAGAATGTATTTCATGCCTCTCTCCTAGCTTGTGATGGTGGCCAGCAATCCTTGATATTCCTTAGCTTGTAGATGTGTCACTCCAATATCTGCCTCTGTTTTCCCATGGACTTCTCCTGTGCATGTCTGTCTCTATGTCCAAATTTTCTTCTTCATATAAGGACATCAGACGTTAGATTAGGGCCCATCCTAATCCAGAATGATCTTGTCTTAACTTAATTACAACCTCAAAGATCTTATTTCCAAATAAACACTGGTCACATTCACAAGTATAGTGGTTAGGACTTGACCGTATCTTTCGGACAGGGGAGAGAAGATCACTGTTCAACCCTGTAAACTTATCTTCTACCATCCTAAGACCATGGAAGGGGGAAAATGAATACATTTTCCCTGCCAAAAAAAAATATATACATACAAACTGCTTCTTTTTTTTTTCAATTTTAAAAATTAATTTTTTTACTCAAAAGAATGTTTCCAGGGTTACAGTGAACAAACAGGAGGCGGGGCAAGTCTTTCCACTCCTTGCTTTCTTTTTTTTTTCTTTTGCATTCCATCCTTTTATAATTTTTATTTCTTTTTATTTTATTTTAGCATATTATGGGGGTACAAGTGTTAAGGTTATTTATATTGCCCATGCCCCCCTACCCCCTCAAGTAAGAGCTTCAAGCATGTCCATTCCTCAAATGTTGCACATCTTACTCATTGTGGTTGTATACACCCCCCTCTCCTCCCCCTCCCACCCTCCCAACACCCGATAAATGTTACTCCTATATGTCCACTTAGGTGTTGATCCGTTAATACCAATTTGCTGGTGAGTACATGTGGTGCTGCTTGTTCCATTCTTGAGATACTTCACTTAGTAGAACTGCTTATTGTACAATCTGCTGTTGACTCTCTGTGAAGCACAGACTAGCATATCCATAATGCTTAGGACCATTGACCCTAAACTCGCCCCACCCCATATGAGAACTGTGGCAAGAGTATGCCAAGCTTGCTGGCTACTTCCACCACCTACTCCACTTGCTGGACCAAGCATGCTGATTCCTGAATCCTGCCTCCAGGGCTGCCACTGTCCATGGAACCATCCCAGTGTAGACTGCTCCACCCCATCTCACATCTGTTAGAGCTCCCTCCAAGGCTGCAGCTAAATTCTAAACTTAGGGAAGAAATAAAATGACATAAATTCATATTATTTCATTTTTTTAATTAAAAAAACTTCAATGCACTCATTGACAGCAATGTGGTATGAATACATTGGCAGGATTAGTCATCCTTATTTTATTTTAAATGTGGCTGACCAAGCATTTGCGCTAGAAATGGAAATGACAGCAGGTCTACCGTTGTCTTCTCTGCTTGGTCTTGCATTGTTCATGTTTTTCAATCCACAGTGTTTTGTTTCATTTCAAATTTTTTATTTTTTATTATTATGGGAACATAATAGTTGTATATATTTATAGGGTACATGTGATGCTTTGATACAGGCATACAATGTGTATTAATCAAAACAGGATAAGTGGGGTATCCATCACCTCAAGCATTTATCATTTATTTGTGTTAGGAACATTCCAGTTCCACTCTTTTAGTCATTTTAAAGTATACCCTCATTTGTTGTTGTCTTAGTCACCTTGTTCATCCTATCTAACTATATTTTTTGCACTCATTAACCATCCCTACTTTATCTCCCCCTCCTCACTACCCTTCCCATCCTCTGGTAACTATCATTCTACTCTCTGTCTCCATCATATTAATTGTTTTTAGAATTTAGCTTCCACATATGAGTGAGAACATTCAAGATTTATATATCTGTGCTTGGCTTATTTCACTTAATGTAATGTTCTCTAGTTGCATCCATGCTGTTGCAAATGACAGAATTTCATTCTTTTTTATGGCTGAATACTATTCCATTATGTATAGGTTTCCTATTTTCTTTATCCATTCACTCATTGATGGACATGGAGGTTGATTCCAAAACATGGCTATTCTGCATAGTGCTGCAATAAACGTGGGAGTGAAGATATCTTTTTGATATACTGATTTTCTTTCTTTTGGATACATACCTAGCAATGGGATTTTGGGGTCATATGGTAGTTCTATTTTTAGTTTTTTTTTCTTTCTTTCTTTTATTCTGACTGTGTATTTTCAAATACCCTGTATTCAAGTTCATTAATAATTTTTTCTACTCGATCTGTTCTGCTGTTGGGAGACTCTGGTACTGCTGCATTTTTCAGTTTGTCAATTGAAGTTTTTAGCTCTAGAATATATACTTTTTCTGTGATTCCAATCTCTTTGTTAAATTTCTCTGTTTGGCTTCTGAATTCCTTCTTTGTGTTGTCTTGAAATTCATTGAGCTTCTTCAGATAAGCTATTTTGACTTCTTTATCTGAAAGGTCATATATCTCTATTGCTCCATGATTGTCACTGGTACTTTATCTAGTTTGATGAGACCGTATTTTCCTGGATGTTCTTGATGTTTATGGGTGTTCACTGATGTCTGGGCATTGAAAGTTAGGTATTTATTCTAATCTTCAGTGTCTAAGCATATTTGAACCTGTCTTTTTCCAGAAGGCTTACCAAGTATTCAAAGGGAATTGAGTGCTGTGATCTAAGTCTTTAGTCACTGCTGTATCAGCATAAGGGGCACCCCAAACCCAGTAATGCTGTGACTTGTAGACTCCTGGTGGTATCACGTTGGTGGACTTGGGTAAGATATGAGAGAATTCCCTGGATTATCAGGCAAAGTCTCTCACTCTCCTCCCTCCCTGTCTGTGCTGGGCTGCAGCACTTGAGGGAGGAGTGATTTGGATACTCCCTTGTGGCCACCACTGCTGGCTCTGTTCCAGGTCACACCTGAAGCCAATCCAGTCTCATCCAAAGCCTATGGTGACTGTTGCCTGGTTACCTCTGATATTTATTCAAAACCCAAGGGCTCTTTTGTCAGCAGATGTTGAATCTTGCCAGGACTAGGACCTTCTCTTCTGGGCAGCATGCTTCTCTCTGGCCCAGGATGGGTCTAGAAATGCCATCCAGGAAGTAAGGCCTGAAATCAGGGGCTTCAGGAGTCTGCTTGGTAATTCATTTCACTGTGGATGACCTGGTACCCAAGTTGCAAAACAAAGTCCTCTGAACTCTTCCCTTTCCTTTCCCCAAGCAGAAGATGACTCTCCCAAATTGCATTGCCTGGAGTTGGGGGAGGGAAGGACACAGGTACTTCTTATCTGCCACTGCTGGTGTTTCACTTGGTCCTGTGCACCCCAATTCCACTGGCTCTAAGCCAGCACAGCTAAAGAATTTGCCCAAGGATGGCAGATTGTGTAGCCTGGCTGCCTTTAAAATTTATTCTAGGCCACTTTCTTCAGCTGGTGGTGGGGCCAGCCAGAACTCAAGTTTCTAACATTGGGGCAGAGGATTCCACTCTGGCCAGGCTGATCTAAATGCTCCTTCTGTGACGGCCAGCAGAATCTGCCCTGTGCTGTGTTCCCCTGTGACAGGGCAGCCCTGAATTCCAATGCGAAGCCCCACAATTGCTTCACTTTTTCTTCCCCTCCCCGGACACATAGAGACTGTCTTCACCCAGTGCACTGGTGTAGCATTGCCACAGGATGGGGGGTGGTGGTATAGGCAATGCAAGACTGTCTTTTCTGCCCTCTTCTGGGCCTCTTTCCTCAATATCATGTAGAACCAGGTACTGTGATTGCTCGCCTGATTTTTGGCTCTTATGAAAGTGCTTTCTTGCATGGATAGTTGTTGACTTTGGTGTTCTTGCAGGAGAACGATTGCTGGAGGATTCTATCTGGCCACTCTGTACACTTCCTCAATCCATAGTTTTTTGCAGAAATCTTTTAGAGGCATTTGCCAATTTGAAGAAGGGTTGTGTAAGTAAAACCAGACACTATAATCCATAAATCCACTTCATTACAAAAATGCTGGCAGTTGCTTCTATCTGCCTTCCTTACAACCTTGTCATTCCATTATTGATCTTTGGTACTTCTCTAGATTTTGAGGAAATCTCTTCTGGTTTCTACTGTGCTTCTCCCAGCTTTACTACTGAGACCTCAATTTGGACACTATGGATGGTCCAGTGTTAAAGATACCAAGGCACAGAGAAGAAAATAATGCAGGGAGGTAGCATGGAAAAATGTATATCCTGAATTCTATCTCCAGTGCTGCCACTCTAATATATCATTTTCAAGATTAGAATTTAGGTCATAAAAGAATTTGGTTTAGAAATAATTAATGTGCCATGGAAAACCAGGCTGAGAGCTTGGAAATGCTTCTGCATTCCTACCTGATTAAGGCAGTCATCAGCTTGACAGCAAAATGTGCTCAGCAGCCATCCCTCATCCAGTGCACATGGTAGCCTGGGCCCAAGCCATCAGTAGCTGGCAAGACACTTTCTAAGGACAAAATTTTGTTCTTCAATTTTTGGTTAATTTGTGCACTCCAAATTTGATTTCGAATGCATGGATTTGCTGAAAATGTAGGTACCTATGGCTTAAACTGTCACGTTGAGTGATGCTTTCTCATGTATATGTTCCTGGAGTCTCATAGCTATAAACTGCGAAAGTGGAACAGCTACTCTGGCAGTAAGCACCAAAGCACACAGGGAAGTTTTTCACTCAGCTACTGTCATCTCTCTGGTTTCCAGGCAATTTCCCATCCCTGTTCACTCTACCTGAGACTGTTTCTCCCAATCGGTCAAACCTTATAAGTCAAGTAGCACTTCTGTGAAGCCAGTCATTCTTTCCAAAGTTCTGGAGGGGGGTTTAAAACTAGCAAAAGCCAAACCTGAGCATAAAAGGCAATGACTTTTATAACTGTGGTACACATGATAGCAATCTTTGAAGTTTATTGGAAACTTTATATTTTATATTACTAGAACCCAAAATAGAATTCTGAGCATTTAAATTGGGTTTCTAGGATTCTATTAGAGGCTAATTTACACTTGAAACATCTAGGACATTTAATTTTATAAACTTTGAAGCCAGGAAAATGTTCTTAGTATTTATAGGTTGGGGAAAAATAAGTGAAATGGTAATAAAAAGGAAATATTCTGTTTATGCTTTCTTTGGGGATTATGTATAGGGTTACATTTTGACGGTCTGCCCAGAATTTCAAAACCTTGGATTTATATATCAAAGGTGCTTCATACGTGCCTTCTCCTTGGCTTCCATTAATTTAGACACTCAATTTCCCTCCACCTCGACAGAGGCTCTGTGCCATAATTTCTTGTTTGGAATGTGTATATCAAGTTAGCACAGCCAGGCCTGAATCAGGGATCTTTGTGCTTTCTCAAATGCCAAATGGACACAACCACTTTAGATGATATTACTTTTGAAGACAATGGCTAACTCTAAATTCATCGTGGTGTAGAGCGAAGAGGAAATAGGCAATTTCTATCAGCCCTCAAAATACAGACAGCCATTTTCATTCAGCTCTTTGCAATTCCTTTCAGGTTCCCCATCTCTTAAATTTTAGCCATTAGGGCCATGTAGCATACATTTTTATGAGCTTAACTACTGCTGAACTAAACTGTGCTTTGTGAATTATTCATACTAAGCATGTTTAAGCATTCCAACATTATGCTGGCTTTAAAAACATGCAACATGTTTGACACATCCTAAAATTGTTCTCTTCAATAAACCAGAATGCCTTTAAACCTTCCAGTGGCATAAATAAAATAGCAAGAAGTACCCAAAAAAAGAAGATAAATTAGCATAAATTTTACCAAAGCAGCACAGGTATCATATGCAAGAAAGGCCAACATATTATTTGGGAAGTACAAATGACAAAAGAAATTCTTTAAAATTTTTGCAAGGAGAAGGAGATTTTAAATTTACATTATCTACAAGGTGAGGCACTATTAGGACTAAAAAGAGAGAATTGTTGGTAGACAAAGAACTGGAATGGATGTAATTAGACCAGAATAGTCTACTAATCAGGTGAATGACTTTGGTAAACTACCTAACTTCTGTAGGACTTCATATACTTAACTTTAAAATTAATAAGTTGAACTTATTTATATAAATCTTGGTCACATGGCAAAAGTAATCCGGGCTGGAGGGGTGACTGTGAGCAGCTAGTGGTGTATTATGAAATGAGGATACCAAAGACTGGATCAAATGTGGAGCATGGGGCATGATCATAGCCAAAGCTATAATGTAACCATCAAGTCCAGAGTATGAGGCAGAGGTAAAGATAGGCAAGTAAGTAATGAAGTTCAAGACCAGAACATGCAGTGGGACATGCTACTAAGTATAAAAATAAGCACTGGGAGAAATGATTAAAGATGTATCCTGTGATTAATGACTAGGGACCAGGAAGCTCCTTCTATGTGTTGCCTATGGCAGAATCACATCAGCTTAAAGGAAAGGTGTAAGGTGGAATGTGACTAATCTTTCAAACCTCTCCCAGCTCTGTAATCTCACAATCATGGCTTCTTTTTTTCTTCTTCCAGACCTCACCTTCAAATCACCTTAGTCCATTTACCCTTTGGGTTCCCATCTTCAGGGAACATTGCTAATCTCTCTACGGGGTCATTCACAAAAATCCTTTCTGTTTTTTCCTGGTCCAATTTCTTATATTTATTTTGTTTTTCTTTCTTGCATTGAAAGAAAAACATTCCATTTTCCCCTGCAGCACATTGCATTAGACTTTGTTATACTTTGTTCTAACATTTCTTATTTCACTAACATGACACTCTAGTCCTATGAATTTCCTTTGAAAACAATTTCAGTGGTGAACATATTGATAGTCTTAAAAATTGTTGTCTTGTTTTCTTTTCCACAAAGAAAAGGTCACTTTAAGAGAGTTTTCTATGTGTTTTTTGGTTAGGCTGTTTTCATCTATGTTAATTAGTGATATCTGATTTCATCAAGAAATTCAAGTCCATAGCCTACACCAGTTCAGGAACTCTTCTTTGATGGCTAGTGTCCAGAAAGCTACTAGGTAACTTTATATGTAGTTATTGTTTTCAATTATCTAAGAAGCAGCATTTTTGTTTTATGCACTATAAGCAAATAGTTTAAAAATACTAAACATATTTTCTTCAGAGAATCTATAGCAGAAATAGATATGTCTTATAAATTGAGATACAAAAATATCTCCATATTTGTATATTCTATTAAATGATATATTAAAATACCACCCCTTTGGATGGATGTTTACGTTACCAAAAGTGCTGAACTTTGCCTATTTCTATACATTCCAACACTGATAATTGACAAAGCACCTCACAGATATCCCCAGCCACCAACCATTAGTGCCAATGATATGATCAAGGGACACATTTCAAAAGATAAGCAATATCTGAAAAACAATCCACTAGGACAAAAGAATGCAAAGCCTTACTTTTTTGTCATTCATTTTTTTATTTTTTTACTTTCAAAGAAAAATCTTCCTACCAGCCATCACCATATGGACAGCATTTTCTTTTTTCTAATTTTTTTTAATTTCAGCATATTGCAGGGGTACAAATGTTTAGATTACATATATTTCCCTTGCCCACCCCAGTCAGAGCTTCAAGCATGTCCATCCCCCAGACAGTGCTGTGTATTTCCCCATCCGCCCTACCCCTCCCACCTGCCTGACACCTGATGAATGTAACTACGATATCTGCACTTAAGTGTTGGTCAGTTAAGTCAGTTAATACCAGTTTTTTGGTGAGTACATATTCTTGTGATACTTCACTTAGTAGAATGGGCTCCAGCTCTATCCAGGATAATACAAGAGGTGCTAGATCACCATGGACAGCCATTTTCGTTCAACTTCCTTTAATTCCTTTCAAGTTCTCCACCTCCTTCTGGCTTTAGAGCTAGGTTGCACATACTTTTAAGAGCTTGGCTGTTGCTGAGCAGAACAAGAATACTATGCTTTGTAGATCTATGGATCATCACATGTTTCTCCAGACCAATTATTTCAGAATCTCTTGAAGCTTGTTAAGAATTAAAATTTCTGGGCTCTTCTGGATCCTCCGAATCAGAATTTCCACTGGTGAAACATAAGTATCCATATTTTTTAATGCTACTTCATGTGATTCTTATAAACACTAAAGACTTAGATATACTGTATTAGAGTACAATGGCTTAAATAGCTACTTCCAAACATTTTCTCCTTTAAGAGATTTTCCTCTATGTGTCTCTTCTATTTGCTAAACCATAAGCAAGATTTGATTAATGAGGACAATTATTTTCCAGGACCAAGAACCATTTCTACTTTCTCTTAATTTTTTTTTTTATTAAATTTAGGAGCACTAAAGTGCCTACTCCAAAAAATGTTTCTCATCAGCCTACCAAATTACAAATATACTACCTACATGGAGAACCTATAGATATATCTGGCTTCATAATGTTTGTATAAAATCACTTCTTACCAAACATTTTCTCACAAGACCATATATCAGGCAGTAAGGCTCCCAGTAAGGTGGGAAGAAAGAGAACTTCTATTAAAAAACTTTCATCTGCTTTTTTGTTTCTTCTAGGATATCCATTACCCCTTTTCTTTCCTCATATCCTAAAGATTTTAAAAAAGCAACATCTGCCCCTTCCTGCTTCTATTTTTCTTCATGCATTTCTCTACAGCCATATTCACCAGAACATTCATGCCATTGCTCCCTAAATACTCAAGAAACATGACAAGTTGTCTTATTTCTTAGTTCAGGCTGGGTTTTACCATAAAATATGTTGCTTTTTCAAGAGATGGAAAGTTGCTGCTTACAAAATGTGCCCGTATGTACATTCAAAAGAATTCAAGTTTAGAAAACATTCATTTTCCTGTACATTAGAGCCCTGGGTGATTCTGATTTCTTTAAATTCTAACATATTACTGGAGTGTGGGCTACATTTTCTTACAACTCATATTCCCTTCTATTTTTTTTTGCTGCTGCTTCTTTAAGTACTAAATTTTTTTTTCAAAATTCAGTGCATTGCTACAAGTCAAATTATAATAAAATTCAAGTCTACGCTTATCTTTATTTCTGGATTCTTCTCTGGGCCATAGATAGCACAAGATAAAGTAAAGAAAACTCAAGGCTAGGCATCACCACACTCAAGTTCTATTCCTGAACCCAGGGCTACCACGTTGAGCCAGGTGGGCCAGGCATGCCAGTATTGCAGGGAGTCCCTGAGTTGTGCGATCCAACAGATCCAAGGACCTTCCCTGACTTATTAGCCTGTGATGTATGACAACATAATTGCACCATCCTAACAGTAGCCAGTGCTTCACAGTGCAGTAGTATTGTGCAAGAATTTCATAAATTATGCTATTCCACACAAATAAAGACTTTTTCCTTTGATAATCTCAAATTCAAGAAGCTTAAAATTAAAAATATAATATTTCTGCTCTAAAACTGCCACTGTTTCCTGACATTTAAATTCATATCTAGCCTCACTCAATAGATATGGATATGTTTTAGATCTCTGAGTCACCTAATACCTAAGTGCTCTGAACAGGTGTCAGCTAAGGAACGTATAATCCATTTAGTGGAAACCTCTAATACTAGTTTTGTTTCCACAGATGGTGTCGGATTATTAAAGTGGAAATATGCCAAGAAGATTTTAAAGTACCTTTCCATTTAAGAGAGGGATCTGTACTAAGCTGGACTTTGCATTATTTAAAGCTATGATAAGTGAATTCAGCTCTCATCTTTTCATGACCCAGTCTGACCAAATCCATTATTTTTTATATCTCCTAAATTTCAGTTTTCCTGTTACTAACACCTACATCATAGAAAGAGTTTCTGTGAGGAAAACATATCATTCACTTTCAATCTGTTACTTTGTAGCCATATCCTTTTCTTTTTCAGAAAGCAGGTAATGGATGCTAATGGGTTGAAACAGAGTTCAGAAAAACAAATAATGCTAAATCTACTGCTGTTTGACCATGGGGAAGTCATTTAATTTATCTTTATCTCAGTTTGGTCATCTGTTAAATAAAGGAATAAACTTGCTTTAAACTACTAAGGTTTTTAAGTATAAGCAAGAGTTAAAGTAGTTTAGGATTTGTTTGTTCTTTAAAACATAATATAAACCCAAGGTATTGTTGTTATCTACCTAATCATACACACTCTCTACTATTGGTCTTTTAGTTAATAAGGATGGCAGTATTGTAGAGTAGAAAGATTTGGAGTTAGTAAATTCAGCTCTTTTAGTTAGCTCTGTGATCTTGGGCAAATTATACTTGCATTTCTTTGGCTGCCTAGAATCTGACTTACCTATATCTGGAGAATTCTCTATTTTATGTATTTTGTTGAACTATTTCTAACTATAGAACCCGAAAAGAGCAAAAACCCACTCTTCTATCTACCTCCTACTCCCAGTACCGAGGGCTTTGGCACAAGACCTGGGCTTCTCCAAACAGATGCTTCCATCTGAGATTCTGAACTTGGATTGAGTAAAACAGGCAAAGAGAGAGTGAAATGGCGCTACTCTTTTGGTCAGGATGAGAGTTCTAGGAGTTTCCATTTGGCTATTCCTACTAAATGACCCTTACCATATTGGTCAAAATGCTGATCTCAGTATGAATCTATCCCCTGGTAATTGTGATATCTATCTCAACTTTATACTGAGGAACTGGGGAAAAAATTCAGGGGATAGATTCGGACTATGATGTTTTATGTCAGAATTCCAGTTATCATCTCACCTTTCAAAAACCATCACCCAAAAAAGTGGACTTAATGATATCCATGGTTCCAAATGATTAGTTTCAGCTCAGAGTTAGTACTGATTAAGCCTAAAAATATTGGTGCATTCCTTAATCTACCCTAGTATTATGGGGTAGGCTAAGAGGGCATGTTTACACTAAGGACTTGAAGCCATATTCTATTGTCCCTGCTCAAGCATATGGCCTGGCCTCAAGTGATACTGGATCTGTAAAAGTGCAGTCATCAGATTACAATAATTTTCCTCTCACCCCTGAGAATCTCTCCAGGCAAACCAACTTATCAGAAGCTACTTTGAATGTACCCCTAAAGAAAAGTAGATGTCTTAATGTGCTGAAACTTGAGTATCTAGAATAGATTAAAATCTCAAACATATGCAAATGCTAAATAAATGAATATCACTTAATTAGAAGATATCAGATGTATCATTTTATATTGCCAAAAACTCACTTTGAAGTATAAACTATATCGAGCCCTTTTTCTAGTTAGAGAAATAGGCAGCAAGCAGTATCCTTCATGAATACTAACTTGGAATTTGAAACTTATGGTTTTTTAATCTAAAATACACTGACTCCAGAAGTAAAATCTCAATGGCACCAATATTAAGAAGATATTTTTATTTTTTCCATATTAGAATATTTTTAAAATATCTGGTTTCAGAATGACTTCACCCCTTTTGAAATATACATTTTGTAAGAAAAATATTTTAAATGGATAATACTACATGTAATATTATGAGAAATTTTTAATCTAAAAGATATTTAAAGGAATTTTAGCAATCAAGGCTTATAATGAAACTATGATAATTAATATCATGATTGGCAATTGTGGTAGATAAATTGACTAGAAGCCCAGAAACAGAACTATTCAAGTATAGAAATTTGGTATATGCAGCAGTGGGAAAAGGAGGGACTGTTTAATAAATGGAGCTTTAAAAAAAGTTATCCATTTGTAAAAACAACAAATTTGACTCTACCCCATGCCATAATAAAAAAATCAACTTTGAATGGAATAAGGGTTGAAAATGTAAAAACAAAAATATTAAACTCCTACAAGAAAATATAGATGAATATTTTAAGACCTTACAGTAGAGAAAAACCTCTTAATTCACAAAAATCAGAAAAAAGAAATTCTGTTCATCCAAAATACCTTAAGGAATGTGAAATGGAGGGAGAGCCATAATTCAGGAGAAGACATTTACAACATTTACAATAACAAGAGATTAGTATAAAGAACATATTTTACAAACTCCTAAGATATCAATAATAAAAGCAGAAACTTTATAAAAAACTGAATAAAAGACAACTATGTAACCAAAGAAAAAATTCATATGGACAATAATATTGTTAGTATTATATTAATGGTCAGTGAAAGGCAAATAAGAGAATAATGAGATACAATTTCGTAGGCATTAAATTTGCAAAACATTTCCAAAAAATAGAAGAAGAGGAAAAAATTCCAAACTCATTTTTGAGGTCAGCATCATCTTGATACCAAAGCCAGACATAGAGATCACCTGAAAAGAACACTAATGGTTATATCTCTGATAAACATGAGTGCAAAAACCCTCCACAAAATATTAACAAACAGAATTCACCAACACAGTAAAAAGATTATACAGCATAATCAAGTGGGTTTATCTCTATGATGCAAGGATGGTTCAACATATGCAAATCAATAAATGGGACACACCACATTAACAGAATGAATAATAACAATCACATGATCTTCTCAATAGATGCAGAAAAAACATTTATCATTTTACAAATTCTCAACAAATTAGGTGTAGAAGGAATTTACCTCAACACAATAAAGGCCATATATGAAAAGTCCATTAACATTGTAGTCCATGGAGAAAAACTGGAACTTTTTCCTCTAAGATCTGGAACAAGGCAAAAATGCCCACTCTCACTATATCTATTCAACATAGTACTAGAAGTCCTAGCCAGAGAAATTAGGCAAGAAATAAAAGTCATCCAAATTAGGAAAAAAGAAGCAAAATTATCTCTGGTAACAGATGGCATGATATTATACATAGAAAATCCTAAAGACTTCTGAAAAAAAAAAAAAACAACCTTTCAGATCTAATAAAAACATTTATTAAAGTTGCAGGATACAAAATCAGCATGCAAATATCAGTTGTGTTTGAATACACTAAGAACACACTACCTAAAAAGGAATTTAAGAAAATCCCATTTGCTATCACATCAAAAAGAACAAAAGACTTCGGAATATACTTAACCAAAGAATTAAGAAACTTGTATACTGAAAATTATAAAACACTGATGAAAGAAATTAAAGCAGACACAAATAAATGGAAAGATATCCCATGTTCATATATTGGAAGAATTAATATTGTTAAAATGTCCAAATGTTAAACTACCAAAAGTTATCCACCTATTCAATGCAATCCATATTAAAATCCCAATGACATTATGGGCTGGATACAGTGACTCACTCCTGTAATCCCAGCACTCTGGGAGGCCAAGACAGGTGGATCGTTCCTCCTCAGGTGTTCAAGATCAGCCTGAGCAAGAGTGAGACCCCACCTCTACCAAAAATAGAAAGAAATTAGTGGGACAACTAAAAATATACCAAAAAAAAAAAATAGCTGAGGATAGTGTAGCGTGCCTATAGTCCCAGCTACTCGGGAGGCTGAAGCAGGAGAATTGCTTGAGTCCAGGAGTTTGAGGTTGCTGTGAGCTAGGCTGATGCCATGGCACTCTAGCCCAGGCAACTGAGTGAAACTCTGTCTGTAAATAAATAAATAAAAAAAATCCAATGACATTATTTACAGGAATGGAAAAACCCTAAAATTCATATCAAACCAAAAAGACCCCAAATAGCCAATGCAATCATGAACAAAGCTGGAGTCATTACACTTCAATATATATTCATATACTTTTAATATATATTAAAATATACTACAAAGCTACAGTAATCAAAACATTATTGTACTGGCATAAAAATAAACAATTGAAACAAAATAGAAAGCTGAGAAATAAATCCATGCATGTTTGATCAATTGATCTTAGACAAGGATGCCAAGAACACAAAATAGGGAAATGTTAATATCTTCAATGAATGGTGCTAGGACAGTTGAATATTCAATAAATGGTGCTGGGACATGAATGAAATTGGGCTCTTATTTTAAACCATATGCATAAATAAACTCAAAATGAATCAAAGATTTAAATGTAAAACCTGAAACCATAAAACTCCTAGGTGAAAATATAGGAGGAAAGCTTCTTGACACTGGCCTAAACAATAATTTCTTGGATATGACATCAAAAGCATAGGCAACAAAAATGAAAATAAACGAATGGGGTTATATGAAACTAAAAGCTCCTCCACAGCAAAACAAACAAAACGTAATCAATAGACTGAAGAAATAACCTATGGAATGGGAGAAAATATTTGAAAATCATACATCTGATTATGAGTTAACATTCTAAATATATAGAGAAACCCAGCTTGGTAGTAAAATACCAAATAATCCAATTAAAAATGGGTAAAGATTATGAACAGACATTTCTCCAAAGGAGACATGCAGATGGACAACAGGTATATGGAAAAATGCTCAACTTTATTAACCAGCAGGGGAATGCAAATCAAAACTAAAATGAGATACCACCCTACACCTGTTAGAATTGCTGTTATCAAGAAATGAAAAGATACTACACTAAGTGTTAGCAACGATGTGGAGAAGTGAACACTGTACACTGTTGATGGGATGTAAATTGGTGCAGCTACTATGGAAACCGGTATGGAGGTTCCTCCCCAAATTAAAAATAGATCTACCATATGATCCAGCAACTCTACTTTTTAGTATATATTCAAAGTAGTTGAAATCAGGATCTCAAAGAGATATCTGCACTCCCATGTTAATTGCAGCATTATTCACAATAGTTAAGACATGGAAGCAAAGTGAATGTCTGCCGATGGTTGAATATATAAAGAAAATGTGGTGCATACATTCACTGGAGTATCATTCAGCCTTAACAAAGGAGAAAAATCTTGCTATTTGCAGCAACATGGATAACCAGGAGGACATGATGCTAAGTGAAAACACGCCCTAAGGACAAATACTACATGATATCACTTACATGAGAAGCCTAGAATAGTGAAACTTATCGAAGTAGAGTGGTTGCTTATCAAAGAATGGTGGTTGCCAGAAGCTGGGGGAGTCATGAGTCCACGGATACAAAGTTTCAGTTATGCAAGATGATTAAGTCCTAGAGATCTATCGTATAGCATAGTGACTATAGTTAACAATATGTATTTTATACTTAAAATTTTACTAATAAAGTAGGTCTTGGCCGGGCGCAGTGGCTCAAGCCTGTAATCCTAGCGCTCTGGAAGGCCGAGGCGGGCGGATTGTTTGAGTTCAGGAGTTTGAAACCAACCTGAGCAAGAGTGAGACCCCGTCTCTACTATAAAAAAATAGAAAGAAATTAATTGGCCAACTAATATATATAGAAAAAAATTAGCCGGACATGGTGGCGCATGCCTGTAGTCCCAGCTACTCGGGAGGCTGAGGCAGGAGGATCGCTTGAGCCCAGGAGTTTGAGGTTGCTGTGAGCTAGGCTGACGCCACGGCACTCACTCTAGCCTCGGTAACAAAGTGAGACTCTGTCTCAAAAAAAAATAAAAAATAAAAAATAAAAAATAGAAAATAAAGTAGGTCTCATGCTAAGTATTCTCATTACAAATAATAATAGTAGTAATAAAAATAAATAAAGAGGGTATGAATAAACTTTTGGAGGTAATAGATATTTTTATGGCATAGATTGTGGTGATGGTTATACAAATGTATAATTATCTCCAAATTCATGAAGTTGTATACATTAAATTTGTACAGCTTTTTGTATGTCAACCATATCTCAGTAAAGTAGTGTACAGGGAAAAAAGGAGCACCTGTCGTCCCAGCTACTCTTGAAGGTGAGACAGAAGTATTGTATGAGCCCAGTTCAAGTTCAGCCTGGACAACATAGAAAGATCCCATCTCTAAATCTGAAAAACAAAAAGCATCACCATATCAAGGCTAGTGATCTTTTCTGTGGCTTTCATCTGTCTGATGAAACACAGGATTATAATAGAATATGAGGCACCCTAATTACAATAATTAGATATAAAATAAATTAAAATGAGTATGGAATGGTGAGAAGGACATTTGTTCTTCAGGATGTACAGAAATATGAAAAGGGAAAAAGATTGTTAAAACTTAAACAGAAAGAATCAGCAAATTAAGAAATATGCAAATGAGTAGAATTAAGGACAGCTTCCAGAAGGAATTCTGATTTAATTTGTATTTAGCAAGCAGCTCATGATGCACAGCCTCATTCACCTTTCTACCAATATATCCAAGACAGTGGTTCTCAAACTTTGGTGGGAAGCAGAGGTATAAACACGGAGGCTCAGGTCTACCTATTCTCTTCACGGACCTTCCACTCCGCATTCTGAGTTCTCCTAGTGTTCCGATATGCACCAGGGCTCGAGAGCCAGCGATGCAGGAAAACACACAGAAGGAAAACTCATAATGCCACTGATAGCTGTGGTTATTCCCCAAAGAATAGAATAGAAAACTCTATTCTCTTCTCTCGTCGCCCATTCAAACCTGTTTTCTTTGTACCCATGCAATTAAATCTAAGCAGCGATCATGTCTTTTCTGATCATGCTCAGAAAGTAAAAAAGTCCTCTAGTCACTTTTGGTCACAAAAAGCTTCATTTCAGTATTTTATTTTTTTTTATTTTTATTTTTTTATTTTTTTTTTGAGACAGAGTCTCACTTTGTTGTCCAGGCTAGAGTGAGTGCCGTGGCGTCAGCCTAGCTCACAGCAACCTCAAACTCCTGGGCTCAAGCGATCCTTCTGTCTCAGCCTCCCGAGTAGCTGGGACTACAGGCATGCGCCACCATGCCCGGCTAATTTTTTCTATATATATTAGTTGGCCAATTAGTTTCTTTCTATTTATAGTAGAGACGGGGTCTCGCTCTTGCTCAGGCTGGTTTCGAACTCCTGACCTCGAGCAATCCGCCCGCCTCGGCCTCCCAGAGAGCTAGGATTACAGGCGTGAGCCACCGCGCCCGGCCCATTTCAGTATTTTAAATATTCCCAAGTAACAGTCAAATCTCCAAACTTCATTTAAAGTTTGCTTTCTCCCAGCTCAGGCTAAGGAGTAGGTTGGAAGACTGCAGAGTGATGAAGTCTCCAGTTACCTCCTTTGTTTTGCTTCCTAAAACATGCACCCCACCTCCCTCTCTGAATAGGCTTGCTCCGCATCATCTAGATTTGGGGGAGGTGTATTAAAAAGCAGTGGTGTCCAAGAAAATTCTCACCTGACAGACAACAGCATAATCTGGCTTTGGTTTCCCTGATTCTTTCTTTTGGAGCATCTTTTACTTCCTATGATCCCCATCCCTGGCAATGAGATCTCACACAGTTACTCTTTGAATACAATGGTTTCTCCTCTGCATGGCCACATGCAACTTCATCCTGATTTTCTGAGGCCCATTCCACTCTCCCAGGAGTCTACCATCCCACCAAGGAGTCTCCAGACATGTCTCTGTCTTCCACGTGGCCCTCAGAAGCCTTCCTTCCGAAGACCTCTGGCAGCCCAGACTGTGCCTAAGGCAACCAGACTCTTCTCTGGACAATCGGCAGAGGCTGCTCAGAGCTGCTGTGCCTTTAGGTTTTTCCAGCAATCCCCATACTGACCATGAGGCAACCTCATAGGGACCTCTTTCAATCAATCATCTCTCACTCAACTTGATGGCAGTTGGAGGGGACATTTAACACCATTCCAAATCAAATAATCTCCACTTCAAGGGATATGAATAAAACAAAACAGTATGGAAAAGTAAAACATAATATGACTGGCTACAATGTACTAGGTAAAGTCAAGAAAAATGTAACAATAGCCATATTACTTGAATGCAGTAGACTTGAAAGTAACTTTTTTAACGTGGATAAAAGAGAGTCATTAAAGTAATATAAGGTAAAACTCATAAAGTGTATCAAAATACATAAAGCAAAATTCTTGACATTTAGCAGTAATTTGACACAGACACAACTATTCAGTTTAATACACGTTTCTTAGCCCTTAAACAATTATGTAACATATATATAAGAAATTAGAAAAATAAAATTCAAAATTTTATATTTATCAAATTTTGTAAGCCTTCAAACAGTTAAACAGTGCACATGGTCCCTAAAAATCTATATAGATAGTCTGTAAAAAAACAAAACCTAGCCGGGCGCGGTGGCTCATGCCTGTAATCCTAGCACTCTGGGAGGCCGAGGCGGGCAGATTGCTGAAGGTCAGGAGTTCAAAAAACAAAACCTAGATAAATTCCAAAGTGTCAAAAATATGCTACCAACATTCTTCTTCTGCAAAAGAGTAAAACTAGATATTTTCAGAAAAATATTCAAGAGGGACTCCAATCAGTTGACAATTTGAAAATAGTTTCTTAAATATAGGCCCAAAATATAAATCTACTATTATTCAGGAACTGATGATGATGAGTGAACTCCATTCTAACATTTTCAGGAGATAGTCGTGGCAATTTTATATTTTTTAATCGTAAGTTAAAATGATTTGAAATAAATTAGTGGACTTTCATTACATAAAGTAAAATTCAAGAATTTGGAAAATAATCCATAGAAATCTAAGAAAGTCAGGAAGAAAATATTCATGATTTTGAGTCGTTAGAACACAATTCTGAATAAGACAAAACATCTCCTTTTTCATTTATGAATGAAAAAAATTATTGGCTGCTTAATTTGTAGAACTAAGTGCTCAGCACTGCTGTACACATAAAATAGTGAATGAGTCCCAGGTCTTGTCCTCAAGAAACTTAAATTCAGCAGGGAACAAAATACATAGATGATTAAAATATAGAAGATAAGTTCTCTGAGATAATAGTAGTTAGCACAGGGGCCAGGGAGCATCACTGGACCACCTGCCGGCTGCAGTGCAGCAGAGAGAGTTTCCTGAGAGACAAAATACATAAATGAAGTCATGAGGGGAAGCAGCATTATCCATCAGGCAGAAGGGTATTCTTAGCACACGAGAAAGCCTGTGAAAAGAGACAAAGCAGAGTATGTTTGGAGAGCTAATAATATTTCAGCACTGCTAGAGATCGAAATGATGAGATGTGGTTCAGGAAAGGTGAGCCTGGTGGGAAATATTAAGGAATTTCAACTTCATCCTGAGCAGACAGAAAAGACTGTACCTAGGGACACGGCTGAGAAGATGTGCATTGGAGAAATGTGACAGGAAGGGGGCAGGACACACACCCTCTCCTTTCTAGGGTGAGTCCCACACTACACTAGGAATAGATGGGGTTCATGAGAGGAAATGAACACCTCAAACCCAAAACACATGCTCCAGGAGCCAGAAACTGAGTACCAACAAATACTGACTACTGGAAGATCCCACAGTGAAGAATAAAAAGTAAAAGCAGCCAGGGAGAAGGACACAAGGAAGAACACAAAATGCAAGAGAAGAGCAAGGATGCAATAGTATAAACTGAACAGAGGCTTTATAAACTGTTAGAACTGAGGACAATTGGCACAGCGTCCACTGATTAACTTTAGGGAGAACAATTTCAGCAGAGAGTTGTAGCACCATGTATTGAGTTTACTCTGAGTACATTCATATGCTACTTTCTAGAAACTTGGCATTCAGTCCTATTCTGTAACGTTAACTCCCCAACCAATTCGAAATAAAGATTATAGTCTCATCCCCAAGATGCCTAACCAGAGGTCCCCAACCTTTTTGGCACCAGGTGCCAGTGTCATGGCAAACAATTTTTTCATGGACGGGGGCAGGGTGAGATGGAGCTCAGGCAGTGATGCAAGGGATGGGGACCAGCTGGTTGTAAACAGAAATACAGATGAAACTTCACTAGCTCATCTCCTGCTGTGCATCACCCCCTTTCCTAAGTTTCTTGGAAGATAATTTTTCTAAGGAGGCAGGTAAGGGGGTTGGGCTCGAGGGAGCTCTGTGGCCTGGTCCCTAACAGGCCATGGCCCCAGGCATTGGTCTGCAGCCCTGGGGTTGGGACTACGTGCTTAATGGGCTGAACTCTAATGCTTAGAATTCAGGTTTGTCTGAGACAGTTATTATTGCTGGGAAGTGGTGATGGTTACCCTAAGTAAGTACTTTAAACAAAATGAAACAAAAGCTTTATGAGAAATATCAGAGTAATATCTTTCCAATGGATTATTCATTTTAATAATACTAGAAGCTTTTAACAAAATAGTGTTAATTTCCCTAATGTCATTCCCAGCAACAGTGTTATTATAATGGCATCAAATTATAATCAGAGTAATATACATATATATATATATATATATATATATATATACATATATATATATGAAGTGAGAGGCTAAAATCTGAAATGTGAATTATGGGAATATATGAACTTTCAGCAATATGTTTTTAGAGGTATGATTAGTGAAGCATCACTTTTTTTTTCTCTAGCAGTGTGGCAAATCTCTTCCCAGTGCCACTGAGCCCTACTGAGTTCATCAGTTCAGTTACCAATTATTTTCCATTTATCAATGGACACTAATTTTATTTTTCTCCATGGTATTTTTTAAGTACTCTTAAGGGTAAAGTGGAATGGAAATGAGTCATTTGCTCTTGCCGTAACAACTGGCCAGCTCAAAATATTAAGTGCCAGCTCTAAGGATTATTATGAATACCACATTAAATACATCAAATGCCAAAATTGTTCATGTTGATACACTCATACATGAAGTCAGAGTTTTCAGAATTTCAGGAAAATTGGAGTTCTGGGATTACATAGCATATGATTAGCTATTCGTTCATTTGTTGATTTAGTCAATCGATCACTCATACACCAAATATTTATTGAGCATCTACTATGTCCCAGGACCTGTTCTAGGTGAAGGAATAGAATGAACAAAACAGATAAAACCTTGCTCTCAGTGAACATCCTAGTGTTCTTTTATATGAGTTCATTCCATAAAATTAGAAAAATTCATTATGAATATATTTTGCCTCTTTTGAAGAAAGGGCATTTGTACTTAGAAAACTTTAGAGATTAGTTTGTGATATATACAATATTTTCTCTCTTTCCCAAATACTTTTAAAATATTTATCATCTGTCCTTGACAAAAATTGAAATAATGGTTTTCTGTTGAAGGCAAATAAAAAGGGTCTATAATGTATGTATTTTTTGCTCATGGGGAAAAATTCTAATAACAGAACAAGATTTTTTCTTTTAAAAAAAAAAGCATTTTAAAGAAATTATAATTTCAAATTTAGAATCTCTGTAAACCAAACCCTTAATTCACCAGTTACCTGCAAATTCTAAGACTCTGTAATCTCCAGATGTGTCTCAATTCCACCAATACTGTAAGATGAAGTACACATCGATCCGTGCTTCACAACTCTCATAGTTTACTTCTAACGCCTTTGTTCTGCTTACATATTTTGGGGAAGTCTTCTTCTTTTTGCATATTTGTAGTGATGTCACCTATAGACTTAGAGTATTGAGAGCTTTTCACAACTTTTTTTTTAACTTCTTCATCAAACATTATCACTCATAAATGCAAAAGATGTGCATAATGATAAAGAAAGCTCTGTGGTTCTCTGTTTTAACTCAAAAAGTACTTCATTAAAATTCCCACAACTTCATACTTCTATTGCCGGCCAGGACATATTTGATTGTGACTTGCTACAAATAAGTTTTGACTTAATCCCGGTCATTTCTCCTATTTTATAAACTTTAGGAGCCTCTTTTAAATTAGGGTACCTTTTGACATATTCTGTGGGTTTCATATATTTTTAAGTTGTTTCTTTCCCTACAGTTTTCTCATATTATTATCTAAGCTAAGGAAAAACTGATCTCATTTACTGTGTTGGGTAAATTTTTTGGATTTTTCTATTTAGTATAAAACGTATTCTATTTGGAGATTTCTGTCGGTGGCAGACAAACCTAATCCTAACACACACACAGTCCACAGCTTATTTTCACAAATTTAACAGTCTGTGCTAGATCCTGTATAACTATTACCATCTTGATTATTTATTGAAGTTGATGAAATTTTCAGCTATGTCACATGATTATTAGTGGCAATGGTATGACTCACCAGTCCGACTCTTGGGGATTTTTTCTGAAAAATAAAAACACAAACATTTGTTTTGACATCATTTTCACATAATCATAGATACCTACAAAGAAACAAAATCAATCATGGCCAAAATGGCAAATGATTGGTGATAATAGAAATATCTGTATGGAGAAAAAGCAACCTAGGAAGGTGAGACACAAATACATTGGTGTAGTTTGCCACCACTATCTAGGCAGGGACAGGGTAAATACCGGAATAGTTGACTGTCATATCAAGTTGTCCATGACTTCTACTTTGTTTGTATCAAACAGAATGTTTTTTTTTTTTAACAAAGAGGTTTATTTCATATAACAACAGTAAAAAGAAAACTATACTGTTGTTTCACAATTTGTGTAACTGCATTAATGTAATTGGTGCAGTTGTATTACTTTTCTCAGAGTTAAATTTTTCCTCTCCTTATTACTCGGGAAAAGCAGGGTGCACATATTCTCTGTTCTTTTTTTTTCTTCCCTCTACTTGATTCTATCTTACGCATGAAATTGTAGAGAAGGTTCACCTTCATTTTCTAACCAAAATCTCATACATTAAGAATCAGATGCATCATGTGTCATGCAACTGTCCTATGACTTTGATTATTTTTTGAAATTCCAGTGATTTACAACTATGACTTAATTGCCTGAGAGCATTTTAATCCAGAGTGGTTAACATTACTTGAACTGCTACATCATTTAATTGGTAACACTATAGGTTTACAAGCAAAAGCAAGCCTTCGACTAGAGACAGAAAGTCTACAAAAAATAAATACAAGAGAACCAAACCATCAAGTTTTAAAAGTTGATGTCAGAAATGTCTCATTTAGTTCAAATAAACTACTGTGAAATAATAATCCTTTAAAACACGTAAATAAAGAGCCAAGTACCTAAAAGTAAAAATAATATCTAGATGAGACAGTTTATATTGTGTTGGATGATGGAATTTGATGACAAAAAGGCTCAAAATATACCTATATATAAAAAGTTTGGAAGTTTGGCTCCCAAAACAATTATGAAATATTTACACCATCTCTAAGGAAATGGTTGGAATATAAACAAAGTACCCTACTTAAAAGAACTTCAAAGATCATTTTTATTGTGGCAATTAATTTACTTTGTGAAACTCTGAGGAAATTACAAATCTATTGTAAAAGTTTATGGTACTTGATAAATCAAGACCAGAAATTATATTATCATTTATAATCATTGATAATTACAAAGCCATCCAAGATATTCAATGAGGAAAAAAAAAATGCTTTGAGATTAGATGCAACTGAGCAAAAGTACAGCTTTTTTTTATTAGCAAGACACTCTTTTTTATTAGCAAGACACATAGAAGTTCAAGTTACATTTTAAATCTTTATTTCTACCCAAAATTTTAGCAGACTTTAATATGTTGCTAAACCATTAGAGCAAGTGCCTTACCATGATATCACAACTAAAAATAATGATCAGAAATTGATTTATTGTACAAATGTAAAAGTATTAAACTTTTACTGACTTTTATTTTTTTCATACTTTAATTAACTTTTTTAAAAAATTTAGCACCTCTATGTGCCCAGTGCAGTACAGAGAGGCAGTGTGATATTGCGGTTAAGAGTGTTTAATCAAATTGTCCTGGATTCAAATCCAGGTTCTGAGCCATCTGCGTGATCTTTGTTTGCCTCAGCTTTTAAAATACGAATAATAACCTTTACCCCATAACATCATCTAAGAGTACCTTGCAAGGCTCAGAGTTTCAAATCAGAAGTGGACATAAAAGTCCAATTCTGGCTTCATTTACCCGCTTTTTCTTTTTTTCTCTTTTCCTTTCTTTTATGGCTTTGAGTGGCAGCCCAAGGAAGGAAAAATAAGAACACACATTTTTGGCTGAACTATGAACTTCTTCCCTCTCTCTTCATCCACCAGTGTTCTTGGTACACTGAAAAGAAACTTAAGGAATTTTAAAAATCTTATTTTCCATGTCAGAAGCTATTATATCATCCCATTTGCAATAACACATCTTAATCTTCTCCAGGTTTGATGAATTCTTGGGCCAACGAGAATAAAAATGTCATATACTTGGAAAACTAAATTAGAATGCATATTTAAATTTTTCAAAGCATTACCTCCATTACAACCATATAGAAGAAAAAGCTGAGTGACTGAATTGGAAGGACAGGAGATAATATTTCTATGCTTCTGAAAGAACACCCATTCAGGCAATGTTAGAAAATGGTGTTATTTAGACCCAAAGCCCTTGCCAAGAGACCTCAGCAGACACTGTGAATCATTCCTTTATTAGATGTGTCAGTTTCAGCACTTTTTCTCATAGTGAATGCTCCTCCCCTAGCCACGATGGGGAGAGGTAATGAGAAATCCATAAAGAAAGGCGGTTACTATTTAGCCATTCGTGAGAGTCCCTGGGATGTGCCCAGTGAGGATCTCCTTCATTTTTTCTTAGTTTCCTCCCAATATATTGGAAGAATTTTGTCTACACATCAGTGTTTTTTTTTTTTATTTTTAAAATTAATTCCACATTAGGTTCTGTATTACTATGAACCACACTACTGTTTATGGAGAATTAACATCTGGTTACAAATAACAATCTCATCGATTTAACCTCATATGGCTTCCTATGATTAATAGGAGGCTCCCTTAAACCAATACTTCCTTATTCTGTTTGAGGATTATCAGAGATTTATGAATTCATTTTAGAAAGTTTCAATCCCTAACTACACTTTTTAAACACCTTCTAAAAATCAATTACCTCCTTTTCAATTAATTAAACCAATTAAACCATGGAAAATGTTCATCTTAATCTTGTCCCTGCACTTCACACATCTTGAGAAGCTGTTTTCCCTTCCATGTGTCTTCTGCTACATGCAGAGTACTAATCTCCCCCTACCCCATGCTCTCTATATTAATCTTCGGATTTAAAGGTAGAGACACATACATTACATCCTCAAATGTATTTTTGAAATTTAAATTGTCAAGTCAAACTGTTTCAAAAATTACATTGTATCCCAGTAGAAAAATGTTTGTTCTGCCAGTGGAGCAGTTCTAATATGACACTAAGAGCATTTAGCATTTTAGCAAATCAGGTCTTCTAAGGAATGCTAATATTGTCTTCTAGCTTCCTGGAAAGTGTGGAACTTTGGCCCCCCCTTTTCAGATTCAAGTGACAGCATGGTAAGTCTTATTCTTAGATAAATGAGTGTTCTTGGCTCATCTTTTTGCTCCCAACTCTGGAAAGATAAAATTGCACACTTATCCTGGCGTGCACTAGGTCCTGCACCCTCACCAGATCACACAGTCTAGGTCCTATCCTTATGTGTGCAAGTCTGTCACTTTATACCCACAGAACCAGATATTACCCTCAACCCTCGGTATGTTTCCTCTGGGGAGATAAAAGAAAGGTGAGATGGCAAAGGTGGCCCGTGCTGAGTACCCTAAGTGGACAAGTGACCTCAAACAGGTTAAAGCAGCTTAAAGGAAGGCTAGATTAGCAGTGGAAGGAGCTGAAAACCTAAATCATCCCAACAATATTTATTTCCCAGCTACATAGCTCCATGACCCTTCTAGCCTCAACTTGCTCTTATGTGAAGTAAGAAATAAAAACAAACATGAACGACCCACTAGAGGGTACAGTGTATAGGAGGGCAATGATTCAGACCAGGCAGAAGAATGGGCTTACGGAAGTCTTTCCCAGAGGAGTTGATGCTTTAAGAGAAACACAGGACTCAACTGGGTCAAGGAGATGTTGGGGAAAAGGCAGCTCAAACAGAAGGGATTGTAGATGTGCAGGGTTGTTGTGAGTATTCATGAGATAATATTCAAAACACTTATTCCTCCTACATTGAGCTTGGTGCTCAAAGTTAATACTTTCTCTCCCTAGTCTAACAAAACAGACAGTGCCCAGTCTACCAAGATAGAGTTTGGTTTTGGAAAATGCATTGCCAACCACATTCTTAGCATTCAAGAAAGAGCACCTTAGGACTATGGAAAGACATGCCAAGTCCAGCTTCATGGACATATGACCTCTGCAGTTGCACAGAGCCCCACACTTAGACGAGTGCTGAACTTGCTTAGTTACTACTGTGCTCTTAATGTCTTGAAACTCTTAATAATTTTAAACACAGCAACCCAGATTTTCATTTTTCACTGGGTCCCACAAACTATGTAGCCAGTCTTGGGTATGGTATCAGAAAATCTGGATTCTTGTAGACCAGATTGATTCACATCCTGGTTTTCTTACCTCCTAGCTTGATGAACTTCTATGAATTCTCTTCCTGCAGCTTTAAAAATAGAAATATTAGAAAATCCTACTCATTCATGAGAGTCAGATAAATTCTGCATGTAAAACTAATTTTTATTTTGTAATGTATGGCAGAAAGAGAGGAGAGCCATCATCACTCAGCTACTGAGACCCTTGTGTATAAAAAAGTTATTATTTAGAATGATTTAAAATATCTGGAAATTAGTGCATGCCTACTGCCCTTTCTTCTCTTTTCTTCTCCTGTTACTCTTTTTCTCCTTTCTCCTTCTTTTCTTTACAATTGAGCTCATACTATATGCCAAATCCTATACTGAGTGCTGAAAACACAGGTCCAAGCTAACATAGTTCCTTCCCCAAGGAGCTTGTGCTTACATAGAAGAAATAGAAACATGCACAAAGATAGTGAAGTGTAATAGGGACATCATAGTAAAAGCACAGGGTGCGGTGAGAGCACACGAGAGAGCCATGGCTCAGGTGTGGGGAAGTAATATGGGCAGGAGTGGTTCCAGGAAGTCTTCCCCAAGAGAGTAGATGCTGTAAGAGAAGGACAGGATTTAGAAGAAGAGGGGAGGCATTGGGAGGAAGGTGTCTTAGGCAAAAGAGAAAGTATATGTGCAGTCATAAAAGCTTGAAACACATGTTATCAATAACTATGAGAAAACACAAGCAGTTCTATAAATCTGAGTCAACAATGCATGCTAAGAGTGAGAAATGGTGAGGCTGGAAAGGAAAACAAGCAAAGGCCAGATCCCATGATATTATGAATCAGAATTTTAGCATCATCCTGAACATTCCCTGAGAATTACAGGAAGGTAAGGAAAGTAGAGAGATGATCTGGCTAGATACGGTGTAGACATGAAATGCTAATGGAACCTAGGTAAGAAGTTCATGTGGGACTGGCTCAGCTGACTCTAGTAGTACTATGGAATGAAGATTCATAGCAAACTTCAGGCCCTTGAGAAATATTTTATTGAGCAACTGTTATGGAGCAGATACTTTGTTATGTTCAGAGAATGCAAAGATAACTTAAATAGACTACCCCTTCCCAAGAAGGGTAGACTGCAATATATTGAGAGCTGACACTCTTCTGAATTGAGACACAAGGATTAATCAGACACAGGATGAGGTCATTTGGAAGAAGAAAATGTTCTAGGCAAAGAAAGTCACGTTAGCAAAGACAGGAAATGAGAATTTATATTGACTGTGCAGAGTCCATGGGAGAGGTGATAAGAGATTGAACCAGGACAGTGATTGTAGGGATGGAAATAAAAAAGAAAGCCAGGTTTATGGAATCTTCAGGAAGTATTGGCAGGTCTAGGTTATTGTTTGGATGTGAGTGGTGGTGGGGGTTGAGGGATGGGAGAGATTTCTTTTCTACCATGATTCTTTCAACCCTCAGTGTCAATAACCACAATTTTCTGAGCTAGTAAGCTTAGCTAAGTTGTTTTTCCTCCCCAGGTTGTCATTTAAGAGGAGATCTATAGCCTAAATCTACAAATGTATATATCTACAGTCACATTACTGTTTAATTTGATTCCAAAACAGATATAATAAGAATCCCAGTATAATCTTAGTTGTTCAAATACAGATCCGGAAAGTGTCTTGGTCAAACGTGTCACCTTGTCAAACAACCGCTTACCATTAACTTAATATAGTATATAGAAGACATATAGGCATGTCCTTCCTCAGATCCAATTCAAGGGGCTCCACTGTGGAAACACAGGATTTCAGGGGTGGAAAGTACTTCATGGAAAGAATCCAAGTACTCAGGACACTCTGCAATTTAAATTCCTGTATCCACAGTTTTCACAAGTTTAGCATACTAGAGGAACAAGGCAATGTAACACTTGCTTTGGTAAGTTTTCCTTCAATTCCCAGCTCTGAGAAATAAGATTTTGAGAAGCTGAGAACAAAAATATATAACTGCTGATTTCACAGCCCCATGCACTTTCAAATTCACTTTCCTCTTTTGTCAAACAACTGTCAAATCAAGGTTGATTTTTTCCCCCTCGTCATTCAAATGTCTCTCATGCTTTCTGGTGTAAGAATCACATTAAAAATGAAATTAGTCACTATTTGCCTGTATTTTTCCTGGCAGGAAAGGAGAATGCAGCCTAAAAAGAATATAAACTCAAATGAATGGGTGGAATGGGAATACACGAATCATGGGGAATGAAACTGTTCTGTCACAAGCAATGAGAATGACTGCCATAGAGTTTGCAAACCAGAAACTTACACATTATCTCATTCAATTTGATTTTGAATATTAAGAATATTCAGGCCGGGCGCGGTGGCTCACGCCTGTAATCCTAGCACTCTGGGAGGCCGAGGCGGGCGGATTGCTCAAGGTCAGGAGTTCAAAACCAGCCTGAGCAAGACCCCGTCTCTACTATAAAAATAGAAAGAAATCAATTGGCCAACTAATATATATATATAAAAAAAAAAAATTAGCCGGGCATGGTGGCTCGTGCCTGTAGTCCCAGCAACTCGGGAGGCTGAGGCAGTAGGATTGCTTGAGCCCAGGAGTTTGAGGTTGCTGTGAGCTAGGCTGATGCCACGGCACTCACTCTAGCCTAGGCAAGAAAGCAAGACTCTGTCTCAAAAAAAAAAAAAAAAAAAAAGAATATTCAGTGTGTAGATGATAATATTTAAAAGCCCTAACACCAGAGGAAGAATCAATTGATCAAAAAGAAATCACACCATCTGGGGGATGGACATGCTTAAAGCTCTGACTCGGGGCAATGGCAATATATGTCACCTAAACATTTGTACCCCCATAATATGCTGAAATTAAAAAAAAAAAGAAAAGAAAAAGAAATCAACTACTGGACAAAACATAATTTATCTACTATTATGGGGCAAGTCAAAACCTCATTTTTGTCTCCTAGGAAATTATTTACCTTACCATTAACAGAAAATGATTGCTTAAAATACTCCTTCTTTAAAAGCCCCCCAAATTTCTAAACATAGTTACATGAGTAACTTATTCAACCTGGAAGACACACAGGCATATACACACATCTACCACACACATACACACATACACCAGTTATACATACACATATCATACCAGATTTATAGCCTTTACTATTTGAAGCAAGGAAAAAGGATCTATATATCAAAACAAAAGGAAAATTACAAATATTTTCATTATTGCGTAAGCCAATCATAGATTTCTGACATAAATGCATGATTATAAATGCAAGATGTCTTTCTAACGGATCATACCAATATGCTATAAGTTCTGAAACATGAGATCAACCAATGACTAACGTTCAGATAAAAATCATGACTCTATAAATGGGAGGACAGCCAAGGAACAGACTGTGTATAAATAATAGCTAAGTACCACACATATAGCTTAATTAATATTGCACTTTACTTAATATTTCAAAAAATCTTACATCTATTGAATGTACATGTGAAGACCTACTATATTCTGGACTTATTCCGTTTGTATTATTCCATCCTAAACAGGGGCTGAAATCAATTCGCTTTCCTAAGACACTTCTATTTCATTCACTGCTGATCTTGTGAGCTTTTTTCTTGTTGCTGAAATGGATAAATGTTCACCACATTCAGTAATATTTTCCAGACTTCCAGACAAATTAATTCATAATATACACATTCGCCTCCCCTTAAACCCATAGTTTTTGTTTCCAGAGAATACAGAGGAAGTTTATTTTTAAGAAGAATTAATGAAATAAGAAAATGATTGCTTCACTGAGCAGTCTAGCCTCAAAGCCACTGTTAGTCTAGAGAACAACTTCAGTGACGTACTTCTTTTTCCTTGGGGGCTTGTTCCAATTAAAATGAATCTACTCTCCTGTAAAGCTCTCTTTATCTGGCTACCAAGTACTTAATGAGAACTCCACTACCTCCTCTTGCCTGATTCAAATAAGCTTTCAGGACAAATTCCGACATTTTTGCTATTTTAAATGTTGACTTTATAATAACTTGTTCTTTATATTTTTTTAAAAATAGTCATATTTCTTTTTATCTTTTCCATAATGTTTCCTGGAAGGGGGAAATTTTTTTTGAGAATGTAATTTTCTGGTTTCTTTGCATTGTTCTGTGCAGGTATCTGTTTTTGTTCATCTGTCTTGTCTTCACTTGAAGGCAATGATCATATTTATACTTATATTTTGCATTACAACTAAAATATATTTTTAAATCATAATTCATCCATCTGCTTACTATTCTTCTAGAGATTTATTTAGGCATGTTTATATTACCAATCTACTAATATTAATATACACAGTAGTGATTTTATAATGTGCCAAATAGCTAATTAATTAAGGTATTCTAAGATTGACACCGTGGAATTAGATTTCTCTAAATATTAGTCTACAGAGATAGCTTGTAAAATTAGACTGTGGACATACACTAACTAGTGCTAAAGGCTCAATAAAAGAATCTTATTAACCTCAATTCTTTCCTAATTATTCAATGTTTCATTAGGTAACTTGATTACTGTATCTATTCCTTAAAAGCTTACTTGATACCTCTCTCTCCATTTGACTTGATTTTTTCAACAACTTGCCCAAGGTTGCACATTCAACAACAACCTGGAAATGGATTCAGATATGTGTAACTAAAAAGCTTGTGCAGTTCACACTAGGCAGAATTATAGCAGCACATCATCCTCCAACTCCACCCAGAACCTTCTCCTTTTCCTATATTTTCTACCTAATCTATTAAGTTACTCAAGTCAAAAAACCAAAAGACATTTCCACTGGCATGAACATTTGTTCCCCTCAAAACTCACATGATAAATGCGATGTGCACTGTCTGGGGGATGGACATGCTTGAAGCTCTGACTCGAGGGGCGGAGGGAAGGCAAGAGTAATGTATGTAACTTTAACATTTGTACCCCCATACTACGATGAAAACAAATAAATAAATATCAGCTATGATAACAAAACAAAAAGAAAAAAACTCATAGGTTGAAATTTAATCCCCATTTTGATGCTATTGGGAGAGGGGGCTGTGGCAAGGAATGAGGTCATGAGGATGGAGTCCTCACGAGAGGGACTAAGTGCTCACATATGAGGGACTCCAGAGCTCTCTCACCCTCTTTCTACCACGTGAGGATGCGATGAGAAGAGGGCAGTCTACAACCGCAAACAGGGCCCTCGCCAGAACCCAACCATGCTGGCACCTTGATCTCCGTACTTCCAATCTCCAGAACTGTAAGAAATGAATTTCTGTTGTTTATAAGCCACCCTGTCTGTGACATTGTCATAGCAGCCTGAATTGACTAAGACACCCTCTGAGACTTCCCAAAGTGAAGTTCTCCTTTTCTCCTCCATCATCAATCTTCTTTATCATAGACAAATTTTCTAAAAGACAAAACTAATTTGATACACACACACACACACACACACACACACCACCATAAAATTCTGGAGCAACACCTTATAAGACAAAGTACAATTTCATTAGCATGCCATATATTGTTCTCTGTGATCCAAGCCCTACCTATCTCCCTCCATCCCTTCCTGATATAACATGCCCTATACCGCACTCTCCATTCATATCAAACCATGTTCTTCCATGAACGTGTCAAGAGTTTTCATGTTTCTGCAACTTTATTCAGGCCCACAAATTATCTGAATGTGCTTTGCTTCTCCCAATTTCATCAGGTCAAACGGTGTTTCCTCTGTGAAGCCTTCTGTAAGTTTCTCCCATGGGGACATTGTGATTGACAGCTCAACATCAATTCCACCCCGAATGGTTGGTAAATCAGGATAATCTTATGCCTTTACTCTATACAGGTTCAGGAATGGTACATGACACAACTCTAGCCATATTTAGAGTCTCTATATGTTTGACATCTTTTACTAAGCTTTAATTTCTTCAATGGCAAGAAATCTATCACATTTATCTTTTGTAATGGTCATATATATAACTCATAAAGGCACAATCATTATATGTAATTGCCTATATAGTATTAATACATATTGTCATTTAGTAAGCAGAATTTTGTTTGTATTTATCATATAGGAGACTTTTAATGATAGTTGCAACTGTCATATAGTAGGCATTTAAATGTTGATATAATATATTGAGACTGGGCACAGTGGTTCATGTCTATAATCCCAGTAGTTTGGGAGGTCAAGCAGGAAGACCACTTGAGGCCTGGAGTTCAAGGTTGCAGTGAGCTATGATCAGGCCACTGCAATCTAACCCAGGCAACTGTTTTCTTTTTTCTTGAGATTCTATAATTGAATCTGATTTTGTCATGTGTGCCTCAGTGTATTCATAAAACATCTAATTTGACATCCGATTTGTCCCATCTCAGTTATGTGGAATTCTAGCTACTGTAGTACCTACCTAGAATAGTGGCATAGTGCTGTAAACATTCATTCGTTCAAAAAATAGTTTTTGAGCACGTTTTATTTACTTTCCAGTCATTGTAGGGATGCATAGATGACATTTTGGTTCCCAGTTACTCACAGTATAAAAGATGGGAAAGAAATAGAACAATTTGGCATTAGTAAAATCATACACATGTTGGAGTATGACACACCTGGATTCGTACCCTGATCTTAATTTTCTAATCACCAGACTTTCAGCAAATTGCATCCCATCTATGAGATTCTCAGTTTCTCCATCTGTAGTCTGGGGTAAATTGTAGGGTTATTGTAGGGTTATTGCATTATTACATGTCTGTAAAAGTATTTCATGTGTGCCTGACCCTTACTGAGGAATCGGCAAGAGATACTATTTCAATGGAAGAATTAACAGGCAATTGTGGAGCAGAAAGAAGAGGATGATCAAGGAGGAAAAAAAGAAAGCTTCATGGAGGAAGTGTCACAAGAGTTTAGACTTGAAATTAGTGAAGTCTTCCAGGTAGACAAGGGAGGAAGGACACTCCAGGTGGAGAAAACAGCATGAAGAGAGACACAGATAGGTGCATGAGTGTGAAGCAGACAACAGCTTGGTACGGCTTGTGTCTATAGCAGCAGATGAGTGAGGTTCTGGTACTTTATTTTTGGACATTTATATATCCCTTAATGTAAAAATAGATAAGGTTTATGAATAAGTCAAGAAGTTAAAAGTGATTCTTGTCTAGTGTCCAGGCCTCAGAGGTAGAAAAGATGGAATGCTACCTTCTCTTTTAAGATGCACCACCTGGTATGAAGTTCTGTGTCGCATTAGACTTTTTAGACTCCTGAAGAAAGTGCTGACTTGTTCTGTTTATTTTTTTGTTTCCTGCTCATTCAGAGTCTCCAGTCTTATCCTTTCAAATCCACTTTCACACTGCAACCAGAGAAACCCATCAATCTAAATCATAAACCTACCAATGTTGACCACACTATTTAAATACTTTGTTTTTCATGACTTTGAAAAAATAAAACTTAAACTTCTTTGCATGGCAACCATGTCCTCCAGGACCTATTCTTTATATCCCTGTCTCGTCATAATATTTTTTTTGTCTTTTTCTGCTTCTGTACTTTGCAATAAAGAAATACCAAACTACGTAAGGTTCCCTGAAAACACTAGGCCTTTTCAAACTGTGTGCATTTTCTCAACCCTCCCATGCACTTGAGCATCCTTTTCTCCTTCGTTGCCAGCCTACCATTCTTTAAAACATGTTCAGGTGCCTTATCATTCCCTGATACCCATTCCAGGCCGAATTCACTTCCTCCATGCTCCGTTAGAAGAACTTGTGTCCAAGTTACTTGTTTTTATCTGTCCCAGTGGAATGTGAGTTCCTGAAAGAAAGATCTCAGATCTCACTCATCTTTGAATAAGCTCAGCACAAGCACTGCTACATGGTACCTAATCAGTATGCCTGTTGAGTAATAGGTAAGCTGGAATGTAAACAATCATTCTAGCGTAGCAGTTCCCAAAAGGTCATTGTTCTATTGATTAATAATATTCCTGAGTTGAAAATATTCCATTTTTCATTCCAAATATTCCATTGAACCAAACTTTGTATATTTTGTTTGATCTCAAAGACTTTGTTTCTTGTGACTTTAAAATAAATATTGTTTTTCAAGTTTTTCCAAGTTCCTGGGTGTGTCTTAATCAAAGTGGAATAGAATAGTTTAAAGTTGGACCCTATGGCTGGTTTTGATTTCATTAGTTATGGTTAATGGGAAGTGTAAAGAAGCATTAATTTGGTCACAACTAGTCATACAATTCTGAAACACTTTATCAACCAAGATTTTGACAAACACTAAAATGCCTACCATATGCCAGACCTAAGATCCTTGAGGGAACTTCATAAGGCAGATAGTCTGGCTTCATAACTGCTATAGTCTTTTTCTTCTAATGGTAGCATATTGTTTTGAAAAGACAAAATATGTTTGGTTCTACAGCCTCCCTATTGCATTTGCGCTTCATAATCTGCTGAGAAGGCAAGACCACAGTGCCTTTATCATAACTTGGCTCATTGTCCTGATGCAATGCTTGGGATTTGTTGATAGAGTTGGGCAGCTGCCCAACCAGAAAGAATTTAACTATGATCTTGGCAACAAATATTATACCAAGAGGCTAACAGATTTGCTTCATAATCAGTTTTTTCTTAAAGGCTCTAGCAATTGCATTTTTACCTTTTCTTTTGTGATTCATTTGCATAACAGTTGAGCTGCTGCTGTCAAATCAACTTGATACAATTTACACAACTCTCTTTCATCACAGTCATTCATTCCTCATTTTTGTCCAACAGCTTTTTAAGAAACTGTATGGTTAGAGGCCAACTGTATTGACTCTATGTTTGCAAACAACCACTTTCTAAAAATTGCCTGAGTTTTTCTTCTCTTGCTACCTTAGTGCTTCCCTGTGTCTCTGTGTGTGTGTGTGTGTGTGTGTGCAATATTGTACACTTCTGAGCATAATTAAGACCACCATTAGAGTCTCCTAGGAGTAGCTCTTCGCCAAGAGAATAGCAGTATCAGAAATGTACTCTAGGCCGGGCGCGGTGGCTCACGCTTGTAATCCTAGCACTCTGGGAGGCTGAGGCGGGCGGATTGCTCAAGGTCAGGAGTTCAAAACCAGCCTGAGAAAGAGCGAGACCCCGTCTCTACTATAAAAATAGAAAGAAATCAATTGGCCAACTAATATATATATATATAAAAAAAAAAATTAGCCGGGCATGGTGGCACGTGCCTGTAGTCCCAGCAACTCGGGAGGCTGAGGCAGTAGGATTGCTTGAGCCCAGGAGTTTGAGGTTGCTGTGAGCTAGGCTGACGCCACGGCACTCACACTAGCCTAGGCAAGAAAGCGAGACTCTGTCTCAAAAAAAAAAAAAAAAAAAAAGAAATGTACTCTATGCCAGAGGCCAGAAGATATTTATCTATGAATTTTAGTTGTAGGCTGGCCTACCCTCTTGTTCTTGTCTTAGGATAAAGGAAGGTATAGGAAGAGCATTCCTACAGGAATCCCACCATAGTACTTTCATCTCAAAATAGATGGTCGATCTGGCTGCCAGCAGAAGAATCTCCTCAGACCACCTGGTGGTCAGATTCTACCTGTGGATAGAGCTTTGTCTGGATAGCTTTCCCCAGAGATATTCAATATCATAAACATCACATCGTTTATATTTAGCATCACTTTAACTATCATGTAATAATTGCCAAAAGAACACCTCTGAAATCAGAAAGAACTGGGTTTAAGTCTCAGGTCCTCACTGTCACTTGCTAACATGGAGGTGATAATACTAACCTCACGTTCCTTCAAGGATTATATGACAAAATGTATTGAAAAGCACCTGGAACATAGCAGTATATAAGACATGTTATAGACAACTATAACATCTCTTAAAATGTAATACAAAGTGAGTAGTGTTTTAAAAATCAGAAAACATAAAGGCAAGTGAGATTTTGCTCAGTAAGGCTGAGGGGGCTCCAAATCAATCCTAAGTGTCTTAAGGATTGTAAGCAATTCGAAAAGAGAAGCCAAGAGCTGCCCACATGATCTTGTCGTCACTGCGTCAGGGAGTCTGATGTGAGTGCTGAAGAAACAGACACTGGAGCTGGGACACCAGTGATAGCCATGTCACCTTGGGCAGAGAAGTTGACCTCTCACATGCTTCAGTTTCCTCATCTCTAAAACAGTTTTGTCTTTACAGATTTCTTGTGAAGATTTAAAGAGTTGACACCTTAAAGCATCCCTGGGACATGGAAGGCTTTTAATATATGTTGAATCTTATGGTTATAATACCAATCAGACCATTAAGGCAGAAGGACAAAGAAAAGACAAGTGTCATGCTGATCCATTGTCTCTAAAGTTAAAAGAATTTACCTTGGCCTGAGCACTAATCCTTTATTCCATGTGGTTATTAAGAATGGTTATGCACTTTCTTCATGATGAAATTTCACTGGTGCATATACCATGTAAGCCTTCTTCCCAGGTGGTTTCTCTTACTCACCCCCTCTTCCCAACTGATTTTCATGCCCAAGGCATACATCCTGCCCTGGATGCCCCTACCACATGCACTTTCCATGCAAACTGAGGTCAGAATTTAACCTTTATTCCCGTGGTATCTTTTCCCTTGCTTAGTGTTTAATCATGCTGATTAAGTGTACTATACTATACTACAGGAATATTTTCTTTTTGTTTTCCACTCTTACCTTTTGATATACTTTTAATGTTTCATTGTTAATATTTTTCACAAAATACACATTCACATCATTCCCAAATCATGAAGATTTGTAATTCCTAAACAATTCATTCTAAAAGAAAAACCCAGATTAGTAGGGGAAAAAAAGTCAGAAACAAGTACCAGCGCGAGTGCTTGTCTTAAATAAGTTCTGCTTACATTTCGTGTAAAATTATAGTTACCAGGAACCAATAGATTTTTGACTTACAGCTTTTATTCTATTGAAATCCAATAACGCCAACCAAGTGTCATAAAAGTGTTTTTTGTGTTTTTTTCCTTACTGTGGTTAAATTAGGATGTGACTTATCTGGCACAAACTTATCCTCAGAACCCAGTAGCTGACTTCAGTTTTACATAAGAGAACCAACAATCAGACCTATGTTAAATGTGCTCATGAAGACCAAGCAAGAGAAACACGAGATTGCATGAGTCTACCACAGAGTAAGATTTATTTTATTTATTTATATTTATTTATTTATTTATTTTTTGAGACAGAGTTTCACTTTGTTGCCCAGGCTAGAGTGAGTGCCGTGGCATCAGCCTAGCTCACAGCAACCTCAATCTCCTGGGCTCAAGCAATCCTCCTGCCTCAGCCTCCCAAGTAGCTGGGACTACAGGCATGCACCACCACGCCGGGCTAATTTTTTCTCTATATATTAGTCGGCCAATTATTTTGTTTCTATTTACAGTAGACACGGGGGTCTCACTCTTGCTCAGGCTAGTTTCGAACTCCTGACCTTGAGCAGTCCGCCCGCCTTGGCCTCCCAGAGTGCTAGGATTACAGGCGTGAGCCACCTCGCCCAGCCAGAGTAAGATTTATTTTAAATGAACAGATCTCTCAGCTTGGGGTTCTATAGCAGCTAGTGGTGGTTCTACTTCTCCCTTTGTACTTCCTAATTTCAATATATGTATTTAATCATTCTATTTTATGTTTTATTTTAACGAGTAAGCCCTAGGCCATCTCTGTGACGCTACAGAAAAAATACTCTCATGAAGGTTATAAGAAGGCTAGTCAAGAGGGCAAAACATTTCCTGATAAAAGCTTTTTCTAAGAGGTATAAATAGAAACTTTTCCAGAACTGCCACTGATGCTATTTTGGGAATCATGTAACATTCACGGTATACTTCCACACAAGACAATCTTGTGCTAAAGCACTAGGAAAAGAGACATTGCCTTTGGAGTTCACTATATGTCATATTCAAAAGTAGTGGCAGGTTTATTTAAGCTCCTATCTTAATCCTCACTTGTTATTATGATAAGTAGCTTTGTAGTTTTCTGCTTTATCCAGGTAGCTTTGTGGTATTTTGCCCATTAGAAGTAGACGGTAAAAACTCCTCTCAAAATGCCATTTACTTGATCTATCACTACTATGATAGAATTTAAATTAAAGTTTTTAAAAAATAAGATAAAAATCTTATATTTAATCCCATTTTGAATGGAAGAAATAAATTTAATTCAAAACGAGAAAAAGAATTCATTCAAATATCCAAAACTATGCCATGCATTGATATAAGGCTTTTTATAAAGCGCTAATAAGAATGCCTAAAATTCTGATTTTTCAATGCTCATTTTGATTTATGATATTTTACTACAAATACTCATTGCTTTCCTAAAGAACCTATACATCTCAGTATCTCAGCATTTTACATAAATTCTACTTTGGCATTTTAAACAATTCCTAGGAAGAAATCATACAAACACGTATGAATGATAAAGACGTTTGTGAAGTTCTGTAAAATAATCCTGTGAACTTGGACACTAATGTCACTATGGTTGTATTTCACTAGCACTCTACATTTTATCATACATTTTAGAGTCATAAGTGTAATTCTTCACTTGAAGATGAAGAAAAAGCATGGCAAAATTATGCCATATGTAAACTCAAAGATCAATGCTAATCATAGGACTATATAGACAAAATTCTCAAACATATCAAATGACTTATATGATACTCCAGCACTTGCTGAAGCAAGATCTGGAAGAAGACAAGAAATGAGAAATATAAACTCAAGCACTCAAAGCATCCTCACAATAAGAACATTGGCCAATTCTGCAGGAGAGTTGAACGGCTGAGCAGTGAGACTAGAGGAATAGAACTGAAAATCAGGAACTTGCTAGGAAAGGAAACACTGATAATTCACCCACCTCGAAGCGTAAACTGGAAGTAAGCAACCCCCTCTTGAACATGCCACCTGGCATGCCATCACTTGTTAGGCCACGGAAGCTCAACTCCTAAAATTACTTTAAAGCAGTCCTGAATTAGTAGGGCCCCAACACGTCTGGAAAAATCCTCTATGGAAGGTAGTACCATGTGAAAGGCATCAAAATTTTTTCCAAATAATTTTAATATAATATAATCACAGAGTCAACTAGCAGACACAATAGACAAATAAATAGACACAAGATAAAACAAAAACTGTGATTTATTGGAATCATTAGTCCTAAACACAAAATAATTTTACCTAAAGCCCACAAAAGCAATGCTAGGATTAAATTTTGGTAAACAAGTAGAAAATATAAAACATGATCAATATGAGAAAGAACAAAATATTAGTAGAAATTCATTAACTGAAAAATATAACAATTGAAATTATGTGAAGATGTACAGTCAGTGATATTTGAAGAAAGAATTAGTGAGCTGAAAATAAGGCAGAAGAAACAATCCAAAATTATCCAATATTAATGGTCAAAAATATAGAAAATATAGAAGAGCTGGCAGGAGACTTAGAAAAGAGATGAAAGAAAAATGCATCAAAAGTAATATTTTATTAAATAATAAGTGAAATTGTATATAAAATAATAAAGATTTTAATTTGCATATTTGAGAAAACCAGCAATTGACAAAAAAATAATTAGAAAGAAATCTGTACTTAAATGGCTTACAGTAAAACTGCAAAAACCAAAATGTGGAGAAAATGGTAATGAGTCAGAGGAAATAAAGACAGACTGCTTTAAAAGAAGCAATAAAAAGACTTACAGTTGATGTCTCAGTAGCCAGAATGATATTGTTAATGAACTGAAGAAAATAATTGTTAATCTTAAATTATATACTACACAAAAGGATACTTTAAAATAAAGGTGTTTTTAGAACAAGAAAAAAATGAAGTGTACTACCAGTAGGAAATTCCAATGACTGTTCTGTAGTCACAATAAGAATGGTACCTGATGAAACATCAAAGATGCATAAAAAAAAACCACAGCCAATAAAAGTCATTAAAATGTGGGTAAAGTTATATAAACTTTATAAAGTAATAAAAATTAGCATTAAAAATTACTTTCATTGTCTAGAAGGATGTTAAAAGTATCAATTAATAGCAATTTGATAGTTAAATGCAGTTCTTATCATTTCAAGTGTAATGATAAATAAGTAGAAAGTGAAAAAATAATTTCTGAACTAGGAGAGAAATGGAATAATAAAAATTAATCAACTTAGGGAGAGAGACAGTGATGAAGCAAGAATAGTTGAGTAGAAAGTAGAAAATAAGAAGATAGATTTAAATCTTAATTGATAAATAATTACATTAAATGTAAACAGACTTGCTGCTATTGTGAAATAACAAATTTTTCAAAGCATATATAAACAACTTTGTTTTTAACAAAAGATATCTATAGCATGAAAATACATAAAGGTTGCAAAAAATAATGGAAAAAATCAAACAATAATCAAAATAAAGTTGATGTTGGCTCCATAAAAGTTATACATGTTTCCACCAGCCCATTTCCTATTGTTTACACTTAAAAACTCTGGTTAGGGGCAAGCTACCTAAAAATATCTGGGAGGGGAATAAAGGGGAGGGGAATAAAAACTTGAAGAAATAATCCATGCAGAGGTGAATTTAAGGTTTTTCTTCTATTTTTGCTCTAAGAAGAACCCCAGTTGGGAAGTAGTACAATGGGGACACTCAGGTAGAAACCCCACCATCTCTTTTGCCATATTAATCATGAAAAAGAGCCCCAGCAGACAGGAATGTAAAAGAGACAAAGCCATATAAGTTTTTCTTCTACTTCTGTGTATGAACCCACGTAAGTCCGGTCCTAGGTTCTGAACCACACATGCACAGGGTAGCAAAAGCTTAGAAAACTGAACAGAGATGTAAGGGCCCACCCCCAGAAAGTGAGTCAAAGCTCAAAATTTGACTTCTTACAAAATTAAAAGCAACATTCTCCAAAGGATTGTTACAGAAGCCAGATTCTACACACGTAATATTCACAGTGTTCCAGATAAAATCCAAATTACTTGACAAAGACCCAGTCTCAAGGTAAAGACAGCTATAACAGCTACATCTCATGCAGTAAAGAAAACCACAAAAATGAATGAAAAAAAGAGAATCACCATGGAGCTATATATACTATAAAAAAGAAAAGTGAGAATTTAGGGACCAAAGAAATACAAGGCCTGAATTAAAAACTTTAATGGGGTGATCTCACAAGCAGAATGAAGTTGACAAAGAAAAAAGTCAGTGAACTTGGAGATATGTCAATAAAAATTATCCATATGAAGAACAGAGAGGGAAAAAAGGCTCTTAAAAAATAGAGACTCAAGGACCTATGCAATAACATCAAAGATCTAAGATAAGTATACTTAGCTCTAGATATTCATGAAAGTTTAAGTATGTGTGTTGTTATCCTCATAATAATCACTAAAAAAATAGAGATATAACCAAAAAGCCAGTAGATAAATTAAAATGGTTTACTAAAAAATGCTGTCAAATATACAATAGAAGGGAGAAAAGAAACAAAAAAACCTCAGAAAGAACAAATATCTCCCTCTAAAAATGGTACGCTGAAATCCAACCATATCAGTGACTATATTAAATGTTAGTAATCTAAACTTGGTAAAACAAAATACCATGCCAAATCCAGTTTACCACCTGAATTTGTGTGTGTGTGTGTGTGTGTGTGTGTGTGTGAATAAAGTTTTATTGGAACACAGCCATACTCATTTTTTTGTGTTATCTGTGTTATCTATGGCTGCTTTGTGCTATAAAGAGAGTTAAATAGTTGGAATAGAAATTATGTAGCCCACTGTTTTAGCTTTTTTGTGTTGCTTTAAAGAAATACCTGAGGCTGGGTGATTTATAAAGAAAAGAGGTTTATTTGGCTCATGGTTCTGCAGGCTGTACAAGAATCATGGTGCTGGCATTTGCTTCTGATGAGGGCCTCAATCTGCTCCCACCAATGTCAGAATGGGAGGAGGAGCCAGTGTGTACAGAAATTACATAGTGTGAGTGAGGAAGCAAGAGAGAGAGGGAGGGGAGGTGCCAGGCTCTTTTTTTAAAGAACCAGCTCTAATGGGAATTAACAGAGGGAGAACTCACTCACTACAGTGAGGAAGACGCTAAGCCATTCATGAGGGATCTACCCCCATGACCCAAACGTAACCCATTAGGTTCCATCTCCAACATTGGGGATCAAATTTCAACATGAGATTTAGAAAGGCCAAATATTCAAACCATAGCACCTGAAAAACTTAGAATATTTATTTGGTCCATTACAGAAAAAGTTTACCAACCATCAGTCTAAATCTGTGCTATGCAATAGAAATATAATGCAAGCCACATATGTAATTTAATTTTTTTCTAGTAGCCACATTTAAAAAGTAAACAAACTTAAAAAGAAGTGAAGTTAATTTTTAAAAATATATTTTATTTAAGCCAATATGTCCAAAATATTATCACTTCAACATATAATCAATATGAAAAAGAAACTTTATATTCTTCCTACTAAGTCTCTGAAATCCTGTGTGTATTTTAAATAACAGCACATCTTAGTTTGGACCAGCCTCATTTCAAGTGCTGTGTAGGCACAAGTGGCAGATGGCCAAAGTATAGCATAATACAGATCTAAACACTCCACAACATGAGACTTGTGTGAAAGGGGTCAGCATGTGTTGCTTGAGGAATAAAATAAATAATTTGTAGTCAGAGGGTGGACTGTAGTAGATTAAATATGACCACACATATATTGCAACTCCTGCCATTAAGTAGTGGAAGCTATTTTCCCACTCCTTGAAACTTGGTTCACCTTATGACTTGCTTTAATCAACAGAATGTGATAAAAAGTGGTGTTGTATGAGGTCCAGAGTCCAATCCTCAGTATGACTTGTATCTTTTCCTTGGAAAAGCTTGGAAACACTTGGCAAATATCCATGCAGTTTAAGGAGGCCTGGATCCAATTTTCAAAAGAGAAGACATTTCGCAGATCATTGATCATAGGCAATAGCTCACACCAAGACCCCAGATATGAGTGAGGCTACTTTAGAGCCGCTCCTACCTACCCCCAATCAAGCCACCAGATGACTGCTACTATATGAGTGAAGCCAGCAGAAAACTGGCTAGATTATCCCAGCCCAAATTTCAGAATTGTGATCAAATAAATAGTTGCTGTTTTAATCCATTAGGTTTTGAGGGCAGGGGTGTAACACAGCAATATATGACTGACAGATATAGTTTTACAACTGAATGTCACCTGAAAGGCCTTTCTGGGAAGCAGGCTTTCTTGCTCAGCAAATTTCTATGCCTTTCTCTGAGGCATTGAGAAGATTTAGCTGTTCTCCTGAGACCAAAAGAGATTTAGTTCTATCGATAGTCCTCTCTGCCATTTATATTCCCCTAACAGCTCTCTTTATTACCTATTGTCACTTCTATGGGAAGGACACATCTGTAAGGTTATTGCTTTCTAGCATTCCACATGGAAAGAGGCATTCAGTCTCTCTATTCTCAGACTCACATTCCTAAGTCTAATAAGAAATGCTTTAATATTCCCATTTTCAATGTTTTCTAAGATTCTGGTTCTCAAACTCTCCTCCGCTCCATATTTGGGCAAGATTAGCTTATATAGTGGAGGGGATGGCTGCTTCTCCCCAATCACCGCTTCTCCCCACTTTTTTCTTTCTTATAGCTATTTATGAGAGCCTCATTTTGGACAATGTCTGACTGGCCAAAATGGGGTTGAATCACAGGTCTAAAGTATACAAATGAGGGAAATGGGAGAAGGAGAAATACATCAGTTGTTTGCACACTATTCTACACTATGGTTTGAATGTTTGTCCTTTCCTAAAGGCATGATGAAATTTAATCCCCAATGTGACAGTATTAAGAGACAAGGTCTTTAACAGATGTTTGGGTCATGAGAGATGCATGGATTATGCATTAAGGGACTAATGGGTTAATGGATTAATGGGTTATTATGGGAGTTAAATTAGTGGTTTTATAAGAAGAGGAAAAGAGACTTGAGCTAGCACACTCAGCCCCCTTGCCATGTGATGCCCTGCTGACTCAGGACCATGCAGAGTCCCCGCCAGCAAGAAGGCACTTATCAGATGTAGCTTCTTGACCTTGGACTTCTCAGCCTTTATAACTGTAAGAACTAAATTCATTTTCTTTATAAATTACCCAGTTTCAGTTATTCTGTTATAAGCAACAGAAAATAGACTAAGACATCCTACCACATTCATCTGTTCAAATAAAATTGCAAGTATATGGTCAGTAAATTAGCTTATAATTCTTATAAACACTCCCACACTTTACACAGATTGAATTCATGGTAAATACCAAATATGTAATTGTAATTTATTGATTGATCCAATAAATCTATCCAGTTAGAATCCATGCCCTTTGCATGTTCAGTTTTACTCTCCTCCAGAGGATGGTGTTACCTCCAATTCTTTTGAAGTCAGTTGGTGTAAACCTTTCTATAAACAGTTATGTAGACTATTAGTGCCTGTTGGATAATTTTCTGCTTGGATACAAACGGAAGGAGGGATGTCAGAGAAGGAGAGAAAGTGGTTGTGCATTTCATATCCATGAGAAAATATTCTGAGTTCTCTTCTGGCTAGAAATAGAGAATCAGGCCCAGCAGTTCTTAATCTATAATTTTTGATACTCTGATTGATACAATGGCACAATAGCTGTGGTTTACAATCTGCTTCAGTCAAGTAGATTTTATAGCTCACTGATTTTCTAAAATGTTCTTATAAATAGATTATTTTATTATTACAATAAGACAATATGTGTGATTATGCCAGACATAGATGCAGTATATGTAGAAAATCAGTGTAAGATCCTGGAGTGTTGATCCAGCATGAACCATAAATCAGATGCCATTCATTATATGAATGAATAAAAATATGATTTTGTTACTAAAATTTCTAAGATATAAATGTGATTAGCAGATGGCAAGAGCTCAGATTTATCTAAAGAACAGCATTTTTCAAAAAATCCAAATAATTAGCTATTTATCTCTTTTTCAGACCTTATTGAAACTTTAAGGCAAAATAATAAAACATTTTTTGGAAAGAGTATTGTAGGGATGAAAGTTTGCTGAAAGATCACCTCACAATTAAGGTAAATTAATGATAAAGGTTTATTTACCATGTGCATAGGGAGAATCACAAAGTGGAATATTACCCAATATTCCAATGAAGTTCAGATATTTTTATACCTGTTCTTTTGGAAGGGAGGGGAAATGTGGAGCACAGGTAATTCTGTTTAGGGGCAACAAATGGTGCTAGAGAGGATAAATGGATGAGGGAAACAGACTGACTTATACATGATCCTCTTTGCAAATTAAATTAACCTGAGAGACAGATACTATATTTAAATGATTTGGCCAGGTCTGGTTGCATTCTTCATCTTCTTTCCTGCAATATACTGAGATAACAGAGAGAGGAAGGGGAGTCAATTGCCCCTTTCATCTTTTGATTGTTCAGTCCCATTTATGCAGATAGAGGGGAAGCCCACTCCAATGCTTTTTGATCTTCAATGGCATTTAATTCAAAATATTCTTTATACCAAGGAATTGTATTTTGGGGTGAAATTTCCTGAGCTCCTTCAGTATAAAATAAATACATAATAGGCTTTCTATATGTGTATATGCCAGAGGAAAATGTGCTATGTTATTCTAGAGAGATATAAATAGAATGGCATTAGTAAATATGGGAGACTCTTAGAAGGTTCCAATAAAAGTTTTTTTAAAAACTTAATGATTTCAGAAAGCTAATTTCAAAGTGTGATTGTGAATATGTTGGATCATTAGTTTCACTTAGTAAATTACTATTTCCAAAAAAGTAATAATTTAAGTAAATGAACATCTAACAACAAAGTATCAATTAAAACACACTGTTTCTCAGAAAACCTTCCTGCTATTTATTAATACTTTTTATCCAAAAAGAAAAAATTGAAGAGGAAAGAAAATAATATTTAGTATGATTTTTGTTTGTTGCTTTCATTTTCTCTACTGTTTGTTTTCTTTTTATATCCAAGTATTTAATTTCATCAAACCTGATGGTTACATCATTAAGCTAGATTTTGATTTCAAATAATGCTGGATTTCATGGAACTAATGACTCTGAACAGGCAAAACAACGCACTAGGACTTCTCAGAAAAACACAATGGAATAATAAAATATAAATCATAAATATAAAATGTATCATATTAGTAATTTTGTTGAAAGTATTTATTGAGCCAAGTTCTCCATGGTGCCAAAGTCACTCCCCAATAATAAACATAACAGTTCCAAAAAGTAAAGTTCCAGTAGCTTGAGAAAGTTAACACTGTTCTTGAAGGATTAACTTAAATCCAAAGAAAACACAAACCCATAAATGTAGAGATTTTTATTAAATGGAAATTAAGAGGAGTACTTTGGAAGACTGACACAGGGCAAACCAGGCTAAGAAGTGTCTTTTCAGTTGGAAAGGTTAACAACCATTTAAAAACTACTAAAGTTCATTAACATACAAACATTATATGAAGTTGACCTGACCATCATTTTGGGAATGCTTAGGAATATTGGGGATTTCTTAAAAAACACAAAATACAAACTTTTTAACACATATATGTATTTTCCTTTCATACTCTTAAAGAAAGTTGAATTTCCTGATAGATCACCTATAAATATGTACATACAAAATGCCTTCAAGCTGAATCTCCTTCTTGGCTCAGAATTTTCTAGGTGGTATGTATGGTGTTAATGAAGTTAATTATGCAACCTGTGGTCAGGATGCCAACCCACCCGTGTCCTCAAGGACCTTATTCTATGTATTACAAGCTCATTCTCCAATATCTACAACATCTCTGTTTACTTAGCCAAGTTGGCAACCTTAATTATTCCTTCTCTGTAGGCAACAGGAGCTCTGTAAGAAGAGTGGTGGTTACCTTTCCAATGCATAGGCAATTTCTCCAATATCTACCTCCTACAAGCCACCTTTTCAGGATGACTTTATTTACTGTGTTTTTTCCCTATTGCCTCAAACCAAGAATCTCCCTTTCCATTCATGAGAGTGGAAAAATATGCCTGCCTTTTATTTTCTCTCCCCTCCCAGAGGATTCTTTCCTTTGTTCTACAGTCCAGAGGTCAGTTCCACCTTCACCCAAATGACTACTTCCTGGTTTTTGTACTCACCTCATGGCCTATGCCCTATTTACCCACATACGGAGTTAGCTGAAACTGAATCTTTTCTTACAGCTTTTAAATATGTTTAAATTGGGAGAGGGGAGCCAAGATGGCTGGCTAAAGACATCACTTTTTGGATTGTCCCAGCTGGAAGGTAGAATATTGGACTGAGGAAAGTAGACAGTAGTTGCAGCTCAGGTGGGGATCACAGGGAGAGACCACAGAGATACCTGGAGACCCAACTGAGAAATAAGATGGAGAACAGAAGACAGCAATGTGGTCCAAACCCAGAGAGGCTCAGAGCCCAGTGAAAGGGTAATCCCCTCCCTCACGTAGGTACCTTCAGTGAGCATTGGGACATAAAACATTTTGGAGGTGCTTCCACCCTCCACAAGCCCAGGCACAGTGGCTAAATAGGAATAGCAGGGTGAACCAGCAATCCATAGAAGTTCAGGTGTCCAAAAGGGACACTTTTCAGGACAGTGCCTCAAGAGTTAAGAGTGCCAGCTATCTTACACCTAGACAATTCCTTCTCTCCATCACCTCCAATCACAGCATTAGAGAGTAATTTTAGCTCTCAGGCCAGTTGGTAGCCATGCCCCCCACCCCCACTGCAACTGTGAGAATACTCTGAACCAAGTACCACACAAATAACTGCATCTCCATGGTGGGTATACATTCCCAGCCAAACCCACCACTGACAGTAGGGACACTGTAATTTGTGAGCTTCCTGCTGTCAGGTGTTTGTAGGATCACATGCTAGTAGCTTAGACAGGCAGGCCAGAACTGGTGCCCTCCCAGACAGGACAGTGGTGCAGGGACATGTAGGGGTAGATCTTGGTCCTAGACACAGGTGGTGAAGAAACCCTTTTGGACATATCCAATGGGAGAGTGTGGAGGGGTGCTGAGGAATGGGGATCTGTGAGCACGCCTATCTCCCACCCCCACTGGAGAACCACCATACTGAATGCCTTGGGGATGCTGGCTGAAAGGGAGCAGTGGCCCCTCCCCCACTCATTACAATAGGGAGTGCAGACTGAGCCAAGAAAATTATGAGTGACCACTTCTCCCAGGAGGGAGTATGCCCATGACAGAGGCCCCTACAGACAGATAGGCCTACCTCTCTCCCCTTGGGGTCTTGTGTTGGAACAGGCATGCACAGCTGAGAATCCACCCACCTGTCAGCATCCCACAGAGACACACAATAGTGGGTCAGACACCTGGACTGTGGGGTAGTTCGAGAGCTGGTCTTGGGCGGTGAGGGAACTCACATGAATTGAGCTGATGGGAGAGTGCTGTGGAGTTACAGGAGCTAATAGGGAGAGCACCCATCTCTCCCTGCAGAGAAATTGCACTAGTAGACAAGAGAGGCAAGAGTCTGACTTGAAGCCTTAGCTCTCAAGAAATTAGACCTCTCCCTCAGGAACAGCCTACCTGGCTTGGAGAGATTGCCCTGAACTTCATACCACTGACTCCCCCTAGTGGCCAGATAAGCAACCTCTGATACTCACCAAGGCCTTGAAAAGCTTCTCTGGCTCTCTCAATCCAGCCATGACTTGCCTTGCTCCTCCCCCACCTCTATTTTCAAGGAAATAGAGATCAAGCAAACTCCTGGGAGCTACAGGGTCCTTTCTAAAGCTTAGAGCATCTGTATGCCTCTTCTGGAGGACCAGAGCTCATGATGGGCACAAACATCTGGCTATTCAACATCTGGCTATTCCATTCAAACATCAATCAATGACAGAGAGAACAACTCAGTAGCTAAACAAGGGGCCTTCCAATGCAAGCAAACAGGGAGTGGCTAATTCATACTGACATGTACCTCTCACCATCACTGAGATTAAGCTGGGAGACCTAATTCATTATACACTGTTGGGAAGAGGTAAAGACTGCAGGTCAGAGGTAACCCAAGAATTACACCTAACCTGCTAGAACACCCCATAGGCAACTCAGGACCAGCACTCCTCTCCTTGGTATGCTCAGTGACTGATCTTCAGGGACACAGAGACAGGCCCATAAGTCAGGCCTAACACTCTAAGTTCTCAACCAAGAGGCCAGATGAAAAGGAATGAGTGAAAGAACTCTGGAAACAAGAAAAATCAGTGAAGGGACATACTCCCCCCAAAACAATACCTCCTTACCAATGGATATGAACCAAAACAAAAAGATTGAAATGGCAGATTAAGAATTTCAAATATGGATTATAAGGAAGCTCTATAAAATACTGGAGAAAATAGAAACCTAACACAAAGAAACTACAAAACAATGCAGGAAATGAATGAAAAATGTACTAAGGAAATATATTTATTTTTAAAAAATCAAACAAAACTTCTAGGAATAAAAAATTCATTAAAGGAAATAGAAAACACATTGGAAAGCCTTAAGAATATGTAAGACAGAAGAAAGAATCTCAGAGCTTGAAAACAACACCTTTGAATTAAACAAGTCAGTCAAAGGAACTGAGAAATAAGAAGAAAAAACAAAACCTTCAAAAAATATGGAATTATGTAAAAAGGACTAACACAAGAATCATAGGCATCCCTGAGAGCCAAGAAGCAAATACACAAGAGCTGGAAAACCTACTTGAGGGAGTAATTGAGGAAAATTTCCCTGGCCTTGCTAGAAATCTAGATTTCTAGGTACAAAAAGCTGAAAGGACTCCTGGGAGATTCATCATGAAAAGGCAATCACCATGACACACAGTCATCAGACTTGTCAAACTAAACATGGAAGAGGCACTCCTATAAGCCACAATGCAAAAGCATCAGGAAACTTACAAAAGAAAACCCATCAGACTAACTGAAGACTTCCCAGCTGAGACCTTACAAGCCAGAAGAGATTGGGGCCCCATTCTCAGTCATCTCAAACAGAATAATGGCCAGCTTGGAATTTTATATCCAAAAAACTAAGTTTCTTATATGAGGGAGAAATAAAGACTTTCTGAGACAAGCAGACAAACAGTGAGGGAATTTGTCAAGACCAGATCTGCTCTGCAGGAAGTACTCAAACTGCATCAAACATGGATCAGAACAATAGACACCCACCCTTTTGTCAGAACCTAGATACCACAATGGCTCAAGAGGTAAAACAAAGCAATAAAATTCTATACAACAGGATGAACAGAAATCCACCCCATCTATCAATTATTTCAATAAATGTGAATGCCTTGAACTCCCCACTCAAGAGACATAATATGGCTGAATGAATTAAAAAAAATATAAACCAAGTATCTGTTGTCCCCAGGAACCATATCTAACTCACAAAGACTCATTCAGACTCAAGGTGAAAGGACGGAAAACAATATTCCATAAATAATGAAAACCAAAAGAAAGTTGATGTGGCCATTTTCTTATCAGATAACATAGACTTAAAATCAACAAAAGTAAAGAAAAACAAAGATGGTCATTATACAATTGTGAAGGGAACAATTCAACAAGACAATGTAACATTTCTAAATATCTATGCACCCTAACACAGGTGTTCCAAGGTCCATATACCATATCTTACTTGATGTAAACAAAATAATACACAGCAGCATTGTAACAGCCAGGGACATCGACATCCCACTGACAGAATAGGACAGATCCTCCAAGCAGAAAATAAGCAAAGAAATAATGGGCACAATTGGAACTCTAGAACAAATGGGCCTAAAAGATATTTACAGAACATTCTACCCAAAACCCACTGAATATATTTATTCTCATCAGCTCATGGAACATTCTATAGGCCACAAAACATGCCTCAACAAATTAAAAAAAAATAGAAATTATATCACATATCTTCTTAAACCACAGTGGAATAAAATTAGAAATCAATCCTAACAGAAACATTCAACTTTACACAAAGTCATGGAAATTAAGCAGCCGACTACTGAATGATTACTGGCTCAAGGAGGATATTAAGATATTAATCAAAAGATTCTTTGAACTAAATGACAAAGGGGACACAAGTTATCAAAATCTGTGGGATTCAACAAAAGCAGTCATAAGATGAAAATTTATAGCCTTAAATGCCTACATCCAAAAGACAGAAATATCACAAGTCAACAATCTAATGAATTGTCCTAAGGAATAGGAAAAGAAAGAGCAAACCAATCAGAAACCCAGCAGAAGAAAAGACATAACTAAGATTTCAGCAGAACTAAATAATATCAATAACAAAAGAATTATACAGAAGATTAATGAAACAAAAAGCTGACTCTTTGAAAAGATAAAATCAACAGGCCTTTCAATAGATCAACCAGAAACGGAAAACAAAGGACTCTAATAAGCTCAATCAGAAATGAAAAAGGAGAAATTACAACGAATATCACAGAAATACAAAATATCACCTCAGAATGCTATAAAAATAGAATTAAAATATATAAACATGAAAATATCGAGGGAAGGGACTAATTCTTGGAAACACACAACATCCCTAGGCTCAATCAGGAAGAAATAGAACTCTTGAACAGATCAATATCAAGTAACGAAATTTAAGTAGCAATAAAAAAATATTCCCACAACAAAAAACCTTCCAGTGTTATATTCGAGATTCACAAGGCCGCAGGACAAAGAAACAGAGTCACCAAGGCTGTAATTATCAAAAGGAGTTTTATTGTCTAGCTCGACCTAGGGTCCAAGCCCCCAGAGTGCCAGCGCAGTGGCCTCTTCTCCGGGCAGGGACCCTCCTTTGTGTGTTAGTCCCCTTTTTATAACTTAGTTGTTTACACACTGGTCATGCATCCACCCCCACAGTGATTTTTACTTCAGCCTGCCCCTGATAGGCCCTAACCTGTTCCGGGTCCTAGCTGCGAGACTCAGGTTTCTGCTCTCTTTGTCTTTTTCTTCTGCAGCCCATAATATACTCATAATGCCTTGCGGTTAGCAAACAAGCAGTAAACAGAAGCTGGAAGGTGTCTATTGTCCTTTTAGCCCAGTATCTTACACCAGGTCATATGATGTAACAGCCAAATTTTACCAGACCTACAGATAAAGAATTCAATTCTTTGTCTCCACTGTAGTTTTCAGAGCAGTTGCTGTGAGACCCAGGGCTCAAGCCTGGCTGAAGAGGAAGAGGTGCTTCCAACAAATACAGTGGCTTCCCTAAGGCAATACAGCTAGAGCAGAAGGGTGTCAGGCCTGCTTTACCCTCCCACTGAAGTTTCTTTTAGTTAAAAAAATTTTCACTGAATGTCCTTTATATGTCAGGCATTCTGTTGGACAATAGAGTCACCAGGATGAGGAAGGCACAGCTTCTATCCTCAAAAACCATCAGTCTAGTGAATGGTCAATTTCATCAGGTAGAGATCAGAGAGGGTCCTTCCCAGCGAAACACCAGGAATCCTTAACTCACCTGGTGGACTCCTTCCATCCTCTTCTGCTGAACTCACCAACTTGTGTAGGGGGACTTTCAAATTTCACTCCTCAGTCCCCTTACAGCCCTATCTATACTTCCTTTTTTAAGCTCTCCTAATGATATCCTAGATGAAGATTTTACTACCATGTTCAGTTCGTTAAAAGGAATTGCATATCCAGTGAATTTATTGTTGGTGGTATCAATGCACCTCCTACATTATTCTTCAAGATATGCTGCTTCTGTTGGATAAAACATTGGCAGAGTCTTTTGGCTCATCCCATGTTATCCAAATTTCTGTTCCTTTCATAAGTATTCCTACAGCTCTGGGATTTTAGCTGTTAAGAGGACAATCAAACTGAATCAAAACAATTATGCAATAATGTGCATGCCAAGGTTTCCTGGCATCACTTACCAGAAATTCTACTGTGTTATACTGTATTGCCCAAATATTTTATTTACATTCAACTTGTCCCAAGGTATTGCTAAGAATAGGAATGAATATATAGCCTGTTTGCTTAAAGTATCAAGCCACATAGCCAAATTTGGACTCGTTAATGTTGTATCTCCCTCATGAATAGAGAATATGGAATTGAAAAATGACTACCATGAAAGACAGAATGACTCAGAAATCTAAGAATAGCCAAATCATGTGAAAAGACCCAAAGGCTGCTTCAAAATGAACTGCATCTGCCTGATTCACAAAACTGACAAATTACACTATTCAGATCTATGCAAAATAGCATTTCACTAGAATTTTATCTGCATATTTAATTTTGCTTGGGGTTGCTATGGGTTTACCTTCTTACTGTGAGATAATTTATGGGTTCAAAGGTATACTGTAACCCAAAAAATAATCTAATTTGCTTTGCTTCTATTAGATTACAAGTAACAATTTGCACTGTTTGGAATTGTTTTAAGAATAGATTTGAAAATGCACTTTGGATGAACCAAACACTCTTCAGAAATCTGAGAGACACTGACCACCAAAGCACTGAGAAAGGAAGATAATATGGAAGTCTCTGTCACTATGGGGGTGGTGTCTAGTATTGCCCTAGGTAAGCTCTTCATTCAGGATTCTGGGAATGAAACAAACCTTCTGAATGGAGTGTTCCCTCTGCTTTAGTATTATTAGCTGCTTTGTCAGGAAAAAATTGGGAACAGAACCCAAAGCGATCTAAGAAGACATCGCCACACTCATCACTGTTACTCCATCAAGAAAAGAATTCAGGAGGAGGTCACCAGAACTGAATGTCATCCGGCATTAGCCACCATTGTCAGCAACTGTCATCACCACCACACTGTGCCCTCTGGAATTCGCATGCTTTGATCAGCAAACAAAATCATCCTGGATCTCTTCTATGAAGGTCCTTGCAACTCCTTGCTTTCATTAAATTCTGGAACTCGCCTGTGGGCTCAGCTTGCCCGTGGCTCTCAGCAATGGAAGATGTCTTTTCCCTCATAAGTGGTATAGGCATCTCCACCATTCACCATTGCTGTTTCCATATCATTCTGTCATCTGTAAATCCCCTACTTCTTTTAGTTTCGTGACAACTGGAGAAAACACTCAGTGCCCTTTATTCCTGCTATTCTCCATTGATCTCCCATTTATCCCCCCTCATTTATTGAAGATGTTAAATCCCAGTTGATAGCATGGCTTTTCAACTATCCTCATACACATGACTCTAACATCTACACAGGTGACCCACTCAGCTGTCTGCCTTCTCCATTTCTTGATCTTCTGCCTCCAATAGTTCCCTTCTGCTTCACTTGGCCACCTCCTTCAAAGAACTCAATCTAGACTTGTTTACATCAAAATCTCACCATCCCTAAAATTCTGATTGCAGATGTTCCCTTCTCTCACCAACACCATTTAGGTTTCCACCCTTCTCTCACCACCACCATTTAGGTTTCCACCTATAGGTCTTAGATTCACAGCCCTATAGACCAGTCTACCATTTTTTCTTTTCTTTTCTTTTCTTCTCTTTTCTTTTCTTTTCTTTTCTTTTCTTTTCTTTTCTTTTCTTTTCTTTTCTTTTCTTTTCTCTTTTCTTCTTTCTTTCTTTCTTTCTTTCTTTCTTTCTTTCTTTCTTTCTTTCTTTCTTTCTTTCTTTCTTTCTTTCTTTCTTTCTTTCTTTCTTTCTTTCTTTTTCTTTCTTTCTTTCTTTTGTTTCAGACAGAGTCTCACTCTGCTGCCCGAGCTGGAGTGTCGTAGCATCAGCCTAGCTCACAACAATCTCAGACTCCTGGGCTCAAGCCATTCTTCTGCTTCAGCCTCCTGAGTAGCTGGGACTACAGGCATGTGCCACCATGCCCGGCTAATTTTTTCTATATATTTTTAGTTGACCAATTAATTTCTTTCTATTTTTAGTAGAGATGGGGTCTTACTCTTGCTCAGGCTGGTCTCGAACTTTTGACCTTGAGTGATCCTCCCACCTCGACCTCTCAGAGTGCTAGGATTACAAGCACTGAGCCACCGCACCTGACCCAGTCTACGATTTTTTTGATTACCTTAAGCCCCCTGCAGACTTCCCTTTCCTCTTCCTCCACCTTGGATGATGTAATCCTTTTTTATAAATTCTCTTTCACAGTTATTGTTAAGTTTCTTTTGCTACTTTCCCTCATGCACCAGCTTACTAAAACTCTATTCCCCAGTATAGGTCAAACCATTTATGTTCTCTTTGCCAGCTGAATATTGCACAGAAAAATTACATAAACCAAATTGACTTTTAATTTTAAATGCATTTTCTTAAAAAAAATCAAATTTACATTGGCTGGCTTTTGTGTCTTTCTTATAGGTTTGCTTTCCTATCCCAAGATGATTATTTCATACCTGTCCTCTATCTCTCCTCAAACTTCACTCCCGAGGTCTTTGGTTTCCTGTTCAATTAAGAATGTAAACATCGTTAGCAGGGAATTCTTGAGCTTTCCAGCACCACTTCTATACACAAATAAGATTCTGAAGAAAGTGACGTCAGCAAGATGGCAGAATAGGAGTTTTCAGGGTTCAATCTCTCATAGAAACATCAGTTTGAACAAGCATCCATGTGGGAAAGTACCTGCACAAGAGCTAAGGATTCCAGGTGACAGATTATGGCATCTGAGTGGAGCACAGAAAGAAGCAAAGAAACATTGAAGAGAGTAGGAAGGACAGTTTCACATGGCCCACATCTACCCCTGCCCCAAGCGCATGCATCGCAGCTCAAAGAGAGACACACTTTTCATAGGAGACTTCACCACCAACCCAAAGACCAGGCCCAGCTCGGTAAATCTTGGTGCCAGGCCATCCCCTGCAGGCACGAGCTCCAGGCCCAACTGCATAGTGACCCAGGCACCAAGCACCAAGCCAACCTGCCCAAGGACTCCAACAGCAAGCTTGCCTGTGGACCCTGCCAGCCAACCTACCCATAATCTCTGGACTGATTGACAGATGAAGGGCTTTTCCTGCCAAAGCCAGTCTGTAAAGATCCGCAGGGGTGCCTACTTGTCCAGATGCTCAGACACCAATGCAAAGCCACGGAAACATGGGCGTCACCACTGATTCTTCTTTTTCTCATTACATGCCACCACTTCATACATTAAAAAATTCTGTCCATTCTTTTACTAAAAATGTATCTTAAATCCATGCAATTCTGTCCATTTTCACCACCATCAGGCTAGTCTAAGACACTAACAGCTCTTTTCTAGATTTTTTTATGAGCCTCTTAACTGAGCTACCTATCAGAATAGACTTCATGGGCATGAGACCTGGGTGGTTACACAGTCTTGTCCTTAGAAGAGCCCTGAGTTTTATTTAATGCTCTGCTGTTGTTGTCTTGAAATGTTTAATAATTTTTTATCAAATGGCCCCACATTTTTATTTTCCACTGGCCTCACTAATTAAGTAGTTTGTCCTGTCCCTGTTTTGTAGTCTTGCTCCTTCTAATTCACTCTATAGTAAGAAGTCTGAGTAATATTTTTGTAATGTTAATGTGTGAAACACATTGATGTCTTCCCACTGCCTTTGAATACAGTCCCCACTCATCTGTGGTCTACAAAGACCTGCCTGGCTGAGCTGCAGCCTCTCTTCCCAACCCCATCGCCCCCACTCACTGAGGTTTCAGGCACACTGGTGTCTTCCAGCTCATCGTACCTGCTGGTTTCTGTCCTGCATCAGATCTTTCTCAACATCCAATTCCTCTCTCTGAAACCCTCTTTCACATGTTACTTCCTTCTCATACCTCAAGACTTAGCTTAAATAGTGCTTTATCTGTCGGGACATGCTAATTACGATAACACCACCAAAATCTTTGTGGTTCATCACAAGGAAAAAGGTTTATTTCATAGTCATGCCACAGCCCAATCAGTTCATGTCAGGTTTCTAAGCCAGCCTTCCAGATGGGGATGCAGAGACCTGCCCTTTTCAATACACAGGCTCCAGTACTTCCTAAGGCTTCAGATTCCTTTGCTGACTCTGCTGGATCCAGAGGGGAGATGAGGAAAGAAGGTGTGGAGGGTCACAGGAGAGATTTGACACCAGGGCTTGAAGGGAAGTTTGTTAATTTTGCTCACATTTCATTGGCCCCATTATTGTGAAGGAGGTTGAGAAATGTTGTTTAGCTCGGAGCCAAGTAGGCAAAAGAGATGTGTTTGAGTGTGTATTACGATGTGGCCACTCACTGTCCCTTACTCAGGGAGATGACATCCTTTGCTACCTGTGCATACTTACTATCCTGCACATCCTACACTTTCTTATGTGTACTTACTACCTTGTCCACATCCCTTACCCCAGGACATAATAATGTTTAGAAGCACATGTTCTGGAATCAGATGTCTTAGGGTCAAACACCAAGGTCATCCCTTTTTAGCTATGGAAACTTGAGCAACCTACCCAGTCTCTCTGAGCCCTTATTTTCTCTTCTGTTAAAAAGTATAATAATAGCATCCACATCAAAGAATCATTGTGGGGATAAATGACATAATATATGTACAGGGCTCAGTGCCATGCTTAATTTGTTAATGACTCAATAAATGTAGATGTGATGATTACTATTCAGCACTCTATACCCAGAGCCTGGGCTGGTACATTGCACAAGCGAGCACTAAATGTATATTGGTAGAATGAATGAAAAATGATTAAGTAAGAAACTTCCCTTCATAGTTAAGCCTTCAATAAAGACAAGAGGTGTCTTCACAGGAACGTTTAGTTCACTGGAGACATTCATTGCTGATGCTTAGCTCTCAGAAGAATCTGACTTTTCAGGTGGTCTTGGACCTGACACTAATGGGCAAGCCCTGGGGTCCACCCAATCATTTTAAAACTGTCTTTCAATGTGTGCAAACTTGAAAAAAGCAGAAGATCTCATTTTCCTCCCTTGAAATTCTAAATGCACCTCTTCATTTGCATCAACTGATTTTTACAGTTTTTGAATTTTTTACATTACATTTACATTACATTTTTTTAACATTTTTTAAATCAGACTTCTTTCACACATAAGAGGAACACTGAGATTTCTTCTTAGAGAAAGAATAATGATGAAGAAAATAAATTATCAATTAATAGGAGCATAAAGCTTGAAAATTTGCATTGCCATATAATTTTAAGATATTCTGTAAAATTAATTGTGAAAGTAAACATATGTTCATAGAAAATTTCAAATGATACAGAGACATACAAAGTAGAAAAGAATATGTTGTTTTCCATTATTGAACCCCCAGTCTTGGTCTCCAACAGCAATGTTCACAATTTCTTGTGTTTGTTTCCAGACATTTTCTATGCAACTATGAGCCAAAAAGATTTGTTTTTGTTAGGAAAAAAAAATCAAATCTTACACACAAATTCTTCTGCAACTTGCTTTATTGTTAATAATTTCGCTTTGATATTTTTCCTCAGCAACTCATTTTTCATTCCTTTTACTGACTACATGACATTCCATTGTATGAATATACTATTATTTATTAACCAAGCTCTTCTTGGGAGATATTTAAGTTGCTTCTATTTGGTACATTACAAATCTCCTACTATTATTATTCCCTTATATTGGTTCTTGAAAGTACTCAATTGCTTGTTGTTCTGATGCTGTTTTCCATGGAACATAAAGATTCATAATGAGGCCTGATGGAGCATCTTACAGGAAACCAAAGCTTCTGCTGAACTGAAACTATAATAGAAAAGTTGAACAAGGGACTAAGTCTGTAGGCATGATGTTGCTGCCAAGGGCAACCAGGGCATGAAAGTACAAGGTCTTGGGCAGGGAGAAGGGCTTGGGGAGACCAGTGGACAATTCGCAGCTGTGGTTTTCCTTGGTGCACTTGTCAGTTCTAAGCATGGTGCAAGAGGCTGAGGAGCCAGGAAAAAGGTAAAGAGGATGCCCCTGCTAGAGGCAGAACAATCATCAGAACTTTGAGCCATCTCGTGCAGCTGAAGAGACACAATTTAGACCATTGAGGGGCTGGGATTCCAGTCAGAAATGAAGGGCAGAGGACAACATCCAACACTCTGCTGGGATTCCCTCATGACATTGACTGAATTCTGCAGCTATGTGGGGGAAGGAATGTAAGAAACCAAGCTTCTTTCCAAGTCTTTGAAACCAGAGGGAGGTTTTGGGCAGTCTCACAGTGCTTAGGAGACAGGCATTTGAGTTCTGGATCCTCAAGGTTATGTGGCCCAGATAAGCATCCTGGACTCTCAGAACCTTTTGGGAACTACAGTCTAGAAACAGGGATAAAAGAGATCCAAATGGAGACTTAGCACAGCTTCAATCCAGCCTTGAATTTAATTTCTGAATGGATTAAGGTGATCAGGCGCCCCACTCTTTCTGCTTTTTAGGGAAGATAAAATGATCAAGCTCCTGTAATTTTTCATATACGATGTCAGGCATGGAATCAAAAACTGTCAGGTATTATAAACTGAATGTATCCTCCCCAAATCCATATGTTGAAACCTTAACCCCCATGACATGGTATTAGGTGGTAAGGCCTTTAGGAGATAATTAGGTCATAAGGGTAGAGGTCATGATGGCATTAGGGCTCTTATAAGGAGATGAATTGCCTCTTCCTTTCTACCATGTGAGAATGCAATGTGAAGACAGTCATCTGCATACCAGGAAAAGACCCTTCCTAAACACCCAACCATACTGGCACCTTGATCTTGGCTTTCAGCCTCCAGAACTGTGTGAAATAAATATTTGTTGTTTAAGCTACCCAGCCTATGGTAGTCTGTTATAACAGCCTCAACAGGCTAAGACAACAAGCATACCAAATCACAGGACTATATGAACCAACACCAAGAGAAAAAGCAATAGAAAGATATCTACAGGTCATTCAGATATTGTAATTGTCAAATAAGGACATTAAATTATAGCAACTAATATGCTCAAGAAAATAGAGAGAAAGATGAAGAAAATAGAAGAAAAGATGGAAAATTTCACCATAGAATTTAAATCTCAAGTCACATAAAATTCTAGAAATGCAAAATAAAATAACTAAAATGACACACTTGATTAAGTTTCCTCATCTGTAAAATGGAGATCATCATAATAATTACTTCCTTTAAGGTTGTTATGGGAATGAACTAAGTTAATGTGTTTAAGGTACTTATAACAGTGCCTAGCACATAGTAGCTGCTGTATACGTACTAGCCGAGTTCCTAGGATAAAGAATTCCACCACCCATAAGAACTTTGCTTAGAGATCTGTTGTTAGATGAAGAAGGCATAATGACAGCATGGACCACTACTTTCTCTGTGTATTATTTGTTGTACATAATTTAAACAGAAAATATATTTATGGAAGCAACTTCAATTGCAAAGCATATTAGAAGATTCAAATGAAGATGTGACGTTGTAATTCCATTTCCTTTACAAAGGCTTAAAAATGCATATTTATTGGAGAATCAGGCTGATTAAAAGCACATTTTTATTCACAAAAGAGAAGAAATGGTTTGCATTTTCTAGTACATTCTATGAAAAAGCAAGCAAACAAACAAAAAATTCTAGCTTTTCTCCATTTGTCTAAGTAAATTAGATGTCTATTAAGTGATAATAAGAGTAATATTATCTACTTCCAAGTCTCACTATTCATACTCATGAGCAAATAAGGAAGCATCATTAATAAGACAAGGTACTCTTAAATGGCATTTTCATAATTAATGTGCTGGATAAATAAATTAAATAATTCAGGGGGAAAAATTCTCAAGTCATTTCTTATGAGTAGAAATTACTCAGCCAAAAGGCATTTTAAAATCAAATGTATGTCTAGAACAAAATCACATATAATATGATGATTTCTTACAAAAAGTAAATAAAATGATTGGTGGATTATTTTTATTTTATCTGATTTCTCTCTGACAACTACAGTACCAATTATAATTAATTATATAAATTATGTCTAAATAAAGTACATAAATATCTTCTGACAGTTTTATATTCCATTTCCATGGTTCAGAAAAAGAATCTAAATTCATAATCAAGATAAACTAGGAACCAAATTAAAGATCTTGATATAAGTAGGAGAAAATGTGTAATTAGCATAACATACAAAGTATCAACAGCAACAGATTGTGGCTTTAATTGAGTATTTAAATCTGAAAGTTGTTTTTAAAAGATATCTATCAAAGGCAAAACTTTAAAAATGTCAAAATTTAAATTTATATTTGTAACATTCCTACATGTAACACAATAAGAAAACATTTGTAATAAAACTGGGAGGAAATAAATCACCAGATTTTTTTTTTAGTAAACAAAAAGCTTGGACCCAAAACTGACTGTTTTATTTATAGTTTTACTTGGTATTACATAGATAAAATATCAATCTGATAACATGTTTTACCTTAACCACCCTAGCGGTAAGGCAGTGGTCACTAAAAAGAATATGTATCCATGACCGTATTTATTCTACAAATTACACTGAAGAAACTTAAAAGATATACTAGCTAATCACAATGTATAGGCTTTATTTGTTCCTTTTTCAAGTAAACAAACTGGAAAAAAAAATTAAAAATGTGAACACTGGATACTTAACAATACCTACAAATTAATGTTGTTTTTAAGGGGTGATAATAGAATTATGGGTTTCTTATAGAATCTTAATCTCTTAGAGATTCATGATGAAATATTTACAGAAGAAACAATATGATGTCAGGGATTCAAGCTAATGGGGGCAGGAAGGAGGTGAGTAGTTGACAGAACAAACCCAATGATCAGTTACATGATATTGACAATCAGAGAAGCTGGCAATGAATACCTTGGGTTCATTATACAATTCTCTCCTTTTGTATATGCTTGATATTTTTCATAATAATATTTTTAAAGATGTTCTAATTGCAGTCAAAGAAAACTCACTCTGATTTCATGAAAACAGAGAATAAAGATATTTGAGGTAAATTATGTGGGAATATTTGCCCCCTTTATATAGAACTTTTAAGTAGTAACTCCTTCCATATGAAATAAAACATGTTTTGTGGGTTAACACCTTTTTATTTTAAAATGTTGCATTGAAGAAATGAAGATCATTGCAGGAGGTTAGATTATTATATAGCCTTTCTTTTTCTTTCTGGTTTCTTTAAATACTGTAATAAAATCTATGGTCCCTTGGTTTGCAATTTTATAATGATATCCTTAAAAATGGAAAGCAAAGAAGAGAGAAAAGATAGTGAACTCTCAGAAAATGCTAACATTGTTCTATTAGTGATTTGTAACCACAGTGTTGTTTCTTTTTGTTGATATCTTCAATTTTCTGATGTTGGCACCAGTTGGTAATTTTTTCTTTAAAGTCTTACATGCTATTAAAAAGTGTTGCTTTGTACTGGATTGTGTCAAGTTAACCTGATGAAGCTAAATGTCATGTGCTTTAGTTGCAAACATCATTGTCTTTAGAGTTTAAAAATGTACCTTAAGAATAATGCAAGAGGCCGGGCGCGGTGGCTCACGCCTGTAATCCTAGCTCTCTGGGAGGCCGAGGTGGGCAGATTGTTCAAGGTCAGGAGTTCGAAACCAGCCTGAGCAAGACCAAGACCCCGTCTCCACTATAAATAGAAAGAAATTAATTGGTCAACTAATATATAGAAAAAATTAGCCTGGCATGGTGGCGCATGCCTGTAGTCCCAGCTACTTGGGAGGCTGAGGCAGCAGGATCACTTGAGCCCAGGAGTTTGAGGTTGCTGTGAGCTAGACTGACACCATGGCACTCACTCTAGCCTGGGCAACAGAGTGAGACTCTGTCTCAAAAAAAAAAAAAAAAAAAAGAAGAAGAAGAAGAATGCAAGTGATGACCTCTTAGAAGCTTGCTAACTGTTCTACAAGGTTTGAGGTAATCATGATAGGAACACATGTATTTCCAGTCTCCTGATAATAATGCTGACAAATTTCAAGGCACTTCTGCTCAGTTAGTATCTGAAGAATTTAAGAAATTATTTTTCTTTTATCATAAGATCTCCAGTTCTACACTTTGAGGGTTCATTTTGAAAGTTTCACAATTTCCATCTCAGATCCAGTCAGATTTTTGCATCACAGAAACCAGTGCACTTGTTTCCCTTCAAACACTTTGATGTCATATGAGAGATAGTTGCATGTTGCCAAAGTTTATCACAGTAAATTCAAGCTGTGACTGTATTGACATAAAACCCAAACATCCAGATGAAAAGTGAAAAATCCTATGAGTCATTTGAATGTTTCTGTACAACAAGACTTAATTAGTTGAAAATAATATGCTTACATTGAACATATTTTCAAATATGGAACCAGAATGCAAGAAATAAAATCCTGATATTTTTGTTGTGGTTTATGTAAAGACAGACAAGTATTGACAAAATTATAAAAGGAACACTGACTGACTTTTGTATGAAAAGATCTAAATGTATATAAATACATATGCAGATGAAAAGTATGGACTTTTAACAGATTACATTTTTCTACTGCTTTTGTTTTTAAAGGAATTAGCTGAAAGCAACGTCTTTTTAAAAATATTTTAGAACTAATGTTTCTCTATCATATCTTGAGATAATGATCTCTTATTTAATGATAATAAGCTCCTGAATTGCCAAAAATCCTTAACGTTAAATGCAATAAACAATGCAGTTGCTGGATGTTATTTAAAAGCCTCTTATATAATTGCTTGAGCCACATTAATAGTAAATTTTTCCAAAGTGTTTTGCCAATAGAAGTCAATAAACACAGAAGAGGTGACAGGAAATGTAAATTGCAGTTTTTAGATTCTGGTTCTTGATAATATATTCTCTAAAAATCAATAGAGTTTTCCCATTTAGATGGCAGCAGTTTGGTTTCCAGTGATTAAGTAACCATTTCAAAGTGGTTAGTTGTGGTAAATAAGCAAAAATTTTCCAACCCCCAAAACCCAAAGAAGGCTGGGCACCTCCATAGCTTTAGATGTTCATTGTTAGGTGTCATGATAACAGAACATCCATTTTCTTAAGTGGTTTATTAGCCTCACCTACTTGTTATACTCAATATTTAATGGCAAGAGAGAATTGCCAACAATTAGCTCCTGGAAAGTGGCCAGTTGACCCACATTAAAATAATGTTTGCTTCAGCAGAGTTCCCAATGCTGGATAAAGTAACAAAAATGAATGAGAAACTGAAATTGTTGCTATAAGGTATTCACAGAACACAATCAGAAGCCTTTCTCTGAGTCACCTAAGCACAGCTTCAAACTGCACAGGCAAACTAGCACCTGCCGAGAAAGCCCAGCAACACATCTGTCTGAACTTGAGTAATCAAAAACACGTTTTCTCTTTTCGATCAAAGAAAACGTACAGAGAGATAAAATGACTGCATTTTATGACACACCATAAGGTATAATAAATGACGACTGTAGCCAGATTCCAAATATCACAGAATGCCAGTGCAGGTGTATTCACTGTCTCAGCCACACATTGAGTACGTGTGTGGATTTAAATTAATAAAAAGATATTAAGGGTGTTATTTAAGGCTCTGGAGTCAGATCTGAGTCTGAATTCTAGTCCTGCCATTTGAAAACTATTAGAAATTAATCTTTCTCACCTTGATTTCATCACTGGAAAATGAGAATAGCAATTGTGTTGATTCATTCTTATAAAAATTAAGTAAAATAATGCATGTTAAAATAGTATCACTGTTGCTGGAAGTACTCAATAATTATTAATTCTTATTCATGTTATTGTAGTCATTCTATATAGGGTTTCCAGATTTAGCCAATAAAACAAAAAATAAATAGAATTCTCAGTTAAATCTGAATTTCAGATAAACAATGATTAAATGTTTAGAATAAATATGTTCCAAATATTGCATGGGACATACTTATTCATAAAAAGTATTCATGATTTATCTTAAATTTAACTGGGCATCCTGCATTTTATCTGGCAACCCTATGTATAAAAAAATGCGGTCAGGAAAATTCATTTATCTGTCATTTAGCCAAAGATCTATTGGTAAATAAAAGATATCTAAGTCAGTCAAACAAAATGCACACATTAAAATTTGTGGTCATTCATTAAAGAAACATTTTCTAAAGCTTCACTCAGTGCCCATGTACCTTAGCTTCAGATCTAAAAAGTTTATTTTCTGATTGAGAGATGCTAGTCTTGCAGAGTTGCACTTATTAAAAAATATGAAAATATACTTGTGGAAAAACTTCATCCACCAAAGGAGCGTTAGCTCCAACTGCTGGCTACAGGAAGTAATCCCAGTCAAGCCTGCCTTCTCTGAGCCCCTGTGCTCCCTCTTCTGAGTTGTTCCTGTCACCTTGTAATCCCAAGCTGAGACATGGACATCGAACTTCCCATTGACATCTCTTGTGCTACCCCAATAGCTGGCCCTAGTCACGTCCCTGATTCTGTTTCAATTCCATGGGCTGTGCTTTGGAATGTTCTCCGTGTTTTCTCAGCACTTCCACCCCTGTTTTGTTCCTGGCCTGACTTTGTACCCTCGTTCCAGTGCCAATATCTTGCACAAGTCCATTTCGCTATGTTACCAATACAGGAACTGTTTTCGAAGCCCAAACAGATTAGGCTCTGCAAATGAGTAAAGAGCCAGATATAACAGGAACACTGATAGCAGCGACAAATTATGGTTAGCCACCTGGCAGCAGTGATATGCTATAAAAATAATGACTGCCATTGGTTGGGAACATACCACTGCCAGCCTCAGCATTAGACACCAAATACATCATCCCTTTTCATCCTCTTCAAAGTAGGCAATATTATGCCCATTTTGAAGATGAAGAAAATGAGATCACAGTGCTATATTGTGTCAGTGCCGGAATTGAATACATCTCTCTAACTCTGCAAACCACACACATTTGACCACAAAAATCCTGTCTGCTCAGCGAAAGAGGGCACAGAAAAGAAAACATTTAAGTGTCTTGAACCCAAGAAGTAATGTAGTCTTAGATCACTGAATATAAGTACAAATAACAACAATTTGTGTATGTTCACTGTTCCTAGGCTGTAATACTATATATATATATATATATATATATATATATATATATAGACACACACACACACACAAACTATAATAAAGATGCAGGTCAATTCAATATCGAAGTTTAAAAAGTAGGATTACTACAAAGACTTAAATTATTTAGAGAAGCAACATAGTTAAGTCATTGAACAAGTTTTGGAGTGAGGGAGTGAGAAGGACCTAGGCGTCAGTCCTGGCTTCCTACTAGTTATGAGAACTGGACCATTCCACAGGCCTTAAGTTCTTTTGTAAAATGAGGGTGATGGTGTCTATTCCACAGGTTGAGTATGAGGATTAAATGAGAGTACAGGTAATACATTTACACAGTGACAGACCTATCACAATCAATGAAAAATGTTGCTTTATCAGAATACAAGGAAATGTGCAATATATTTTAAATTTTTGTTCAAAATAGTTAAAAATAAAAATAGAAAGCTGTTTTTAAAGGGCTAAAATCCTCGGCCAGCTGGAAGAGTCAGTCATTTTCAATGATTCTTATTTTTATTCTGAGGGTTCTCAATGGCAAATCTGTTAATAAATAAATATATATATACACATATATATATGTATACACACAGAGAACTATTTAAAACTCTATCCTTTCTTCCACTAGTTTTGGATCCTGAAAAAGCCTTAAAGCCATAAGGCTTTGATCTTTAGAATCCAAGGAACTGCAGTCTAGGCGTGGGCATCTCAGTACTATTTACTTCTATGTATTTTAAATACTATACTTCTTTAGATATGTTCTGAATAGTCTATATACTACATCTTTACTTACTACAGACTTGCTTTTCATGTACTAGTTTAGCAGATATACAATCAAACAAGAAAATCTGCCGGTGACAATAGTATGACCCAAAAAAATTTTTATCCAGAATATAATCACAAAAATGTAACCCAGCTCCACTCTCAGGAATTGCTTTTTTTTTTTTTTTTTAAGTGATGAACACCAAAGAGAGGTAAAGACAAGATAAAAACTTGTATCTGCTCCATCCACCTTTGCATGGCATTTTGGGAGTCAGCCCGTGTGACAGCCATACCTGGGTTTGCTTGGGAAATGTTGCAAACATTCAAGAGCGCGACTGTGATGGGTAGAACCAGCAGTGGGCATGTAGACCGAGATTTGGGTTATAATCCTAGCTGTACCATGCGCTAGCCAAGCCTCTTACAATCGCAGATCTTCAGTTTCCTCATCTGCAAAATGTGAGTAATACCACCTAGATCAGAGGATTGTTGCTATAATTACGGTCTTTCTGCAAAAGCTTGGCACACAGTAGGCTCTTAAATGTTAAACGTTGTTGCTGGGAAATGCTCAACTCTGTCTTCGGTTGTCACAAAAGAGTGAGTAAAACAGGCTGGGCGCGGTGGCTCACGCCTGTAATCCTAGCTCTCTGGGAGGCCGAGGCGGGCGGATTGCTCAAGGTCAGGAGTTCGAAACCAGCCTGAGCAAGAGCGAGACCCTATCTCTACTATAAATAGAAAGAAATTAATTGGCCAACTAATATATATAGAAAAAATTAGCCAGGCATGGTGGCGCATGCCTGTAGTCTCAGCTACTCGGGAGGCTGAGGCAGGAGGATTGCTTGAACCCAGGAGTTTGAGGTTGCTGTGAGCTAGGCTGATGCCACGGCACTCACTCTAGCCTGGGCAACAAAGTGAGACTGTGTCTCAAAAAATAAATAAAATAAAATAAAATAAATAAATAAATAAAAAATTAAATTAAATTAAAAAAAGAGTGAGTCAAAGCAGAATGCTCTTGGAGAATTCGTCTACTAGTTTCAATGAAATAGGAGAAATCTTCCTGAACAGTTTGCAAGTTTTCAGCATCAAAGGAGATAAATACTGTGTGAGAATTTACAGAATCAAACCTTTTGATGCTTATCCTTCCCTAGTTTAGACCAATTGCTGAGTAAATGAACAAAGTATTAAGGTCATAGAAAGTCCTAGTATAATTTTTAAAAGTGTGTGTAGGAATGAATATATGTAATACTACTGAACTAAACACTTAAAAATGGCTAAGATGGCAACTTTTCTGTGTATGTTACCACAATAAAAAAAAAAATTGGGGTAAAATGTGTGCATAGGAATGAGGAGGGAACATGGGAAGGGGTACAAAGGATTTTTTTTTCTCGTTTCTGGTTGCCTTTTTTTTCTCCTTTTTAAGAAATTTAAATTTAAAGCCTTAGAAAAAATAAAAGTGCTTACTATGAACCATTTGATTTGATCAGTTTTGTATGGGAAGGGTGAATAGGATTAGAGAACAAACTGCTAATTCTACACATAGATGAATTGCAAAACACCTGCCTGGAATACTACAGGATTAAAACTTTGCAATAGAGGAGAAACATTGACATTAGTGTATCTAATGACTATATGTCAACCTGGCTCAACTAGGTTTCTGAATGCCCAAATGCTCCCTTTTAGGTATTTTCATGAGTTGTACAGCTATTACATGAAATTGGGTAAGATTCCTTGAAGACCTATCTGGTGCTTTAATGTCCCTCTATTAGTGAGTTTAAAAGTATGAGTACATCCAATCCAGTCGATTATAAAGGTAATATACTGCAATAAGTTAAAATGTAGGAAAAAATCACATTTTTAATGCAACCTTTGCCTTTTGTGTATTAGTAATACTATGAAACTATCATTTAAATAGATTTTTATGTATAATTCTCTATTGTGTCTTTTTAATTTAAAATACTATTACAATTTTCAAATTCTGTTCAAAAATCTTCATAATTACCACTTTGAATTGTTACATAGTATTCCTTTGTTGATATATCATAATTTACATAACTATTTTCCTATAGTTGGATATTTGGGTGGTTTCCAGTTTGGGGCTTCTATTTAAAATGCTTCAATAAATATATTCTTTTATACATTTTTATTTCTTTTGGATTACTTCCATAGTAATTGGAAGTAACAAATTTCCTTAATTAAAATATTTGTGTATATTATACATACCACCAAATCACCTTCCAAAATGATCAGACCAATTACAGTCTACCACAAAATATTTGAGTTGTTCCTGTTTCCATTTAGAATTGTTGACTTAAAAGATGAGTAAATAATACTCTATTATTTTAATTTGCTTTTATTTGATTACTAAATATGTTGAGTTTATATCCAACAAGCCACTATTAATTTGGACTTGCTAACACTCACAGTTAAATCTTATCCTAACTAATACAGAGACTGACATATAAGTTTACAATGAATTCATGGAAGAGTAATTTTTTATTTACTTTCTTGTGCCATTTAAGCTTATAAAAGATGTCATCTTTCCATTTTAGTCTGCTGTATATAGTAACAAGTCTTGTACAATTCAAAATCTTCTCTAAAGATAATTTAGAAATGCAAAATCCGGTTTAAAAACTACTTAATTGTTGCAATTATGACATTTCTGTTCCGAGACCGGTGAGCATGGAATTATCTAACTGGTATATTGAGCCACATAAAATTGTCTTTATTTGACTATGTTTCTTACAAAAATGGCAATTTAACATAGGAACCTGAAACATACATAATGTGAAGAATGTTTACCAGCAGTGTGGCCTACAAGCTAGTAGTCCTTTCTCGCATGAGGGCCAAGACAGTAAAGAAAATGAAAACATTCACAGTTCGTGTTTTAAAAATTAGGTTTATGTGTGTGTTTCAGTTAAAGAAAGTGCAACTATTGCAACTGCAATTACAGGCTTTATAACTTTGCACTAAGATTTCAGAAACTGCATAATCAACTGACACTACAATATTTAAAAATAAATCTGTGTCTTTTTTTTTTTTAACACATTTTGTGTGATATGGAGCAGTATAGGATACTAAGGAACAATGTTTTGGGGTTGGAGAGAAAAATTGCCCTGAATCCCATCATAGACTAGTCACAAAAAAGACAGGATGTGAGGAGGTCATTTCTAGGCTCTGGGGAAGCACCAGTAGAAGCTCTGCCACTTGGGGGAGCAGTCTGGGAGGACTGCAGGAGGAGGTGGGTGGGGACTGTAAATGCCATGTGACCAAGTGACATTTACTTGCTACTCCTCACAGGTAGCATAAAGCATATTCTTGCTACAACATTTCCTGAAGGGAAAGAGAATAGGAGTTTTCTCCTTCATCAGGCTTTTAATGTCTTTCTCATTTTTGTCAAATGTGCATTTTCTGATGCCCAAGATTGCAGCTTTTATGACAAAAAAGAATTTTTCAGAGGTTTGTTTACTTTGGTTTTGAAAGTTGTTGCTTAAAGCTATGAATACATTTTTTCCTTAAGCTTTAAGTATAGCTTACAAAACTTATTATTCTATTTACGAGTTAGCAAATTTTAATAATTTTAAAGGGCCTTTAAACAATGTTAAGAACTTACATAAAATACCTTCAAATCTGCATCTATCAATTTAATGTATTCAAGTTTCTTTTTCCAGTACTTCATTTGTCTGACTAATGAACCTTCTCAGGTACTCAAGGAGTTTTATAAATCTAATAAAAAATCTTTTAAAATATGACGCATTTTATATATGTTTTAAAAATATTTTAATATGGCATATACGTTTAATGAAAGTTTCAAATGAGAATTCCAAGACGGATCTACTAACTTAAAGTCCAAAATATCTTAAATATCTGTAAGTATGAATATATTCCTTAATACAAGTATATTAATATTGCAGGTTTAATTCTCTTAAGTATTTCTAAACTTAATTCTAGATTTTCTCAGGATTGAAAGATACCTGTGTACTAAAGAAAGCTTTATATCATCCCAAACAATTTGGGGTGTGTTTGTAGGGGGGTAGGGGCGGTTACCCCATTAGGCAAATGAAATTGCAGAATAGCCAGACATGTTGGCCAGTACAGTAACCAAGAGTCTCCTGGGAACAAGCCGAGCCCTAATGACAGTTTATAACAGGGATTTTAAGGATTGACCTCTCAGCCCTCCCCAACCCTTCCTGGTTTCACTGATGCCCTGGGAAATTTACTGCCTTAGGTCTCCTTAGAAGTCTGTCACTTCCATGGATTTTGCAGTCTTTCCCATTGAACTCTAAAGACTTTTGACCTCAATGGACTTCTGTATTCTTTTCACATATCTCTCTCTCGTAAGTCCAATAGCTTTTACAGATTTTAAAATGATATCCAATTGATCTATCTTATAGAGTTACTATAATGAGCATTAAATGAGTTAATGTATGTAAAGGCCTTATGGCAGTGCCTGGTACAGAGGAAACTGTGTTATCTCGCACACTTCATCTGACGAATCAGTCACATTTTCCAGTGTCGTTCTCCTGCCAACATTTTTGTCGCACAGTGGTCATAGGTGTGGTTCCTATAGTGCTTCCAAATGCTAAATTCCTGGCAGCAGCCTCTTAGGATAAGTCAGCCTTAGATACGCACAGAAGATTTCACAGGCCCAGTGAGATGACGCTACTCAGAGCTGAGGCTTTCTCCACACATGGGTATAGATGAGGGAGAGAGAGATTTTAGTCATCTACTTTCATATTTTAAAGTGGTTTCTTTTTAGGGTGATGAAAATATTCTGGAACTATATAATGATGATGGTTGCACAACCTTGTGAATATACTAAAACCCCCGGAAATGTGCACTTTAAAATGGCGAGTTTTATGATATGTGAATTGTATCTTAATAAATCACTTAAATAAGTAAAATGAAAACAAAAACTAGGTCTTCAGTTGCCATGGCTGCCTAGAAAAAATTTACCTCAAAATCTAGTGGCAGAAAAACCGCCATTTATTATGGTCATGTATTGTGTGGCTCAGGAAGCCACATAAGACAGAGCAAGCTGGCTCTTCTCTGCTTTATGATGTCCGGGGCCTCCGTTGGAAGACTCTGAGGGGCTCAAATCATTTGCAGGTTCATTCACTCAGATGTCTGGCAGTAGGTAGATGCTTGGCTGTGGGCTGAGACCTTAGCTGGGGGTATTGACTGGAACACTTTCTCATGGCCTCCCCACCCGGCCTGGGCTTTCTCACAGCATGGTGGCAAGGTTCCAAGGACAAACGTCCCAACAGAGAGAAAAGAGGAGCCAGGAGGAAGCTGTTTCGCTTTTTATGACCCGGGCCTCTCAGAAATCTCTGGGAGCCACTTCCAGTGAATGCCATGCCTTAGAAGCCAGTCACTGAGGTTAGGCTGGATTCAGTGGTGGGAACGTAGAATCTCTCCTCTCTTCAGGGAAATGCCAATATCACATTATAAGTAAAGCACACAGATAGGACATATTGGAAAATAAAATCTGCCACCGTCTTTAATATTGATATCCCTCTGAAAAAAATATAATCTACTCAGTGTAAATAATTTTTGCAAAATAGAGCCCCTGAGATTTTGCATATAAGCCACTAGACTGGAATCAAAAACAATATAAAGCAAAATTTCTCCAACATTATGACAATGAATAGATAGGCATTTAAAAACTATATTTAGGCCAGGCACGGTGGCTCACGCCTGTAATCCTAGCACTCTGCGAGGCCGAGGCGGGCGGATTGCTCAATGTCAGGAGTTCGAAACCACCCTGAGCAAGAGCGAGACCCCGTCTCTACTATAAATAGAAAAAAATTAATTGGCCAACTAATATATATAGAAAAAATTAGCCGGGCATGGTGGCGCATGCCTGTAGTCCCAGCTACTTGGGAGGCTGAGGCAGGAGGATTGCTTGAGCCCAGGAGTTTGAGGTTGCTGTGAGCTAGGCTGCTGCCATGGCACTCACTCTAGCCTGGGCAACAAAGCGAGACTCTGTCTCAAAAAAACAAAAAACAAAAAATAAATAAATAAAAACTATATTTATTATGAACACATTTTTGTTTAGGAGTTACACATTCAATCACTCATTCAGTCATTCATTCGTTGGACAGAAATTTATCATTGTCAAATGTTCTTTCCGATTCTGGGATGCATGAGGGAGCAAAAAAAGACACATGGCACCTAGGCTTAGCAAGAAAGAATAATTGCAATAGAATCACATAAATGTGACAAAACAGAAAATACAGTGTGGTAGGAGCACAGTTTAGTGATCCACCCAGACTACCCAGATGTGTAAATGGCTATAGTGTGATTTGTGGCTTTTAGGCATTAGTAGTAAACAACATGATCCAGATCTTTCATGTCAGTTACTGGAAAGGAAAATCCTTCCACAAAGTTAGGCCTATGTGAAAGAAGATTGAAGTCATAAAAACACTTACGCAGTTTAAATAACTAAAGTAAAACACGATAATTCAGTGGCAGAGCTTACTTTCAGCCTCCTTCCCAACCTCCTTTTCCCTAAACCACCATCTTCAGAATAACTTGGTAGGGTGCAGTCAAGAATCTAGATAATTACACAAGTTCCAGAAACTGTCTTTTTTTTTCTTGGAGAGACAAGGTCTCTTTATTGCCCAGGCTGGTCTCGAACTCCTAGCCTCAGCGATCCTCTCAACTTGGCCTCCCAATGTGGTAGGATTGCAGGTGTGAGCCACCACACCTGGCCCAGAAACTTTAAATTCTAAGAATGTGGGCATATTGTGTTTTTTATTTAAATGACCCATATAATAACTTTAATTTTTTTTTACATCACTATGCCCATGCCCATAGAGTTAATATGTTTATTAAATTTGTCACCCTTCGCTGTGTTTAATCAAAGCACATTTTAACTTTAACCAGTGATTACCAGAAACTTACATATTCTGTGGTCACACCAAATGTTAAGATAGCATTTTTTCTTTAGAATACTTTGAATGGAACTGGCTTTTTCTCCCAAAGCCTTAATTATTTTAGATAACAGAACATGAAAGTAGTGACAATGTAATTATAGCTTTATGCAGCTGAAATTCAATCCATTTCTCAATTTACATAAAAGAGACAGGACACCAGCTAATTCGCCCAGAGAACTGAACCAACAGCTGTAAGTTTTTCTGCCCAAGATGGTTTGTCCTTGGAAAAGGAGCTTGCTGTCTAGTGAAATGCCAGCTGGGAAGAAGTGACTCCTGCCATCTGCCATTTTGAACACAAAAATATACAAGAACTGCAACCAGGCAGGCAGTTTAGTCTGCTTTTGAAAACACAGAATAGTAAAATATTTTCAGTATAGCTAAAACCTCTTTGGGTATAAAACTAACATTTTCTTTTCAAAAGTGGGAAAAATAGGAAAGGCTTTCCCGAAACTCAACTGCTTGAAAAAAATTTTTTTTTCCTATTGTCTAGAAGAAAGTGTCAGTCCCTCCTGCCTCATCCACTCTCTCCATCCCCCAACCTCGCCTGAGCTCTTATCATTGCGTGTTTGTGATCGTCTAGTTTATTTCCAGTTCGTTTGCAACATCAGACTCTAAGCTCCTTGAGGGCAGGGACTGGTCCTACTTTTCTTATATACAGGTAGTTGGCATTTGCAGACAGGTGAAAATTGTTTTATGAAAGAAAGAAAGAGAAGGAAAAAAAGGGGGGAAAGAAAGGAAGGAGAGGAGGGAGAAAGGAGGGACAGAGATGGGGAAGTTGTCAAACCAAGGAGTGAGGGAAGAATGGATTTTGAAGATTGAAGCAAAATTAGCCATGACAGAAAATAGGTTCTAAACAATATTTTTACATTTTCATTCTGACTTGTTTAGATTCAATACTTTCACTTTAACAGGAGCTAGGACGAGGGTCTCCCTTTTGCTCACATATTTTTTTCACTGCATGAAAGTAACTTCTGATTTACAAAGAAAATACAACACATTTAAACCTTGTTGCCACTGACACAGCCGGAAAGTGACAGCAAGGTTTTTCTGAGATTTTTCTCAGATTCCTGTTTCCCCTGTATTCCTCCAGATTTGTTATATTGGGGAGTGAAAGCTAATCAGGAAGACTGAAGCACAAAACCACCTTGCATTTGACTACAGTCTTTCTCCAGTCAACATGTTCACTTGTACCAAATTTATTACTCACCCTAAAAAAAAAGAGGTACCTTGAAAAAGGAATTACTTTTTTATGGGCTTAAATCACTATCACTTTATCATAGACAACTCAACAGTGTCACTGTGAAAGGAAAGGGACGTTAACTACCCGGGGGGAATCTTTGCAAGTTAAACTCATAGTAGTTAAAAAAAGTTGAAGAAGTTTTAAAAAGTCCTCATGCTGCTCAGACTCAAATTTTGTTCTTAGCAACTGCATGATTTCCTTGTTGATTGCTCCTTGTTAAAAGTAATATTCTCCAAGCAAATATTACTTCTGAATAGAATTTACACATGCTGAAAGAAAAGTTTATATAATTATATGGCTTCGCATGAGGTCAACCTACTGTGATAAGCCTTGGCACAGAAATCTGGAAATAAGGGAAGGTTGTTCTTGTTTTCTCAAAACGGGAAGCCTGGAAAAATTACCTGAACTTATATTTGAGAATGAAATTAAGCTAGAACTTTTCCCATATTTTAGACAGGACAAATACCCTCAGATAAATCCATAGCAATGAATAAAAACTGTTAAAGATTTAAAGCCATTTGAGCTGACTTCTGAGGTTAGCCCTCAGATCTGGAAAAACATGCCATTTCTGGTCACCAACTTGCGGGTGTCAAAGGACACTTGCAAAACCTATCTACCTGCCAGGTCTCTGCCTCAAGTGGAAGAGCTAGTCTGATATCTAGAGATGCGATTAGTGATTTTATGGTATAGAGTGTAGCTCGTGTCAGTGGTGAAAATGGTTTTCTTTGTCCTTATTCCCTGAAGTAGTCATACAAAGGGCACAACTTAAAAGCTTACATAACTATGATAAAAGTTATGTATAATATCTATAAAATCTTTAGATTCTAGAAGGATCTGCCTTAGCCAATGAATAGGAGGTTAAACAGGTTTCAAAATTGTTATCCACAGTTAATTTATGAATGACCTAAAGAAAGTCAGCATATTAAGTTTCTCAAGACCAGTGTCATAACATATTTTTTAAAAATAATAAGCCACTGCTAAACAGAATGTTATTTGTTCTACCACAGTGGTTCCTGGAAATTTGACTTCAAATCTTCTTAGGGAGATCTGACACATAATGACACATAAATCTTGTTGGGATCCGAAATATAATTGAGCTCAAATATTTGACATGACTTTTATGGAGATACAGCTTATATTCCAAGGAAGGCAGAATAGTATTTAATTACCAAAAGACATAACAACTATCAAGAATAATTTACTAAAAATATTCCCAGGGAAGCCTTATTTTATTCTCAAGGGTGAGGGTTTAAAATTCAAGAACATTCTTAATAAATCAGGGAGGACATAGGCAGAAGAAACCTAGTAAACAAAATATGTTTTGTGACGTTACTTAAGTTTTGTCTCTCCAAAAGTGTTTTAAGCTTACCAAGTAGAGGGACTGTATTAAATAGCTCAAGGCCGTATAATTAGAATTACAGTAAGTATGCCACAAAAGTATGTAATTAATTGTCAGATACATTAAGCAGGTTGTAGACATAGGGTCCAAGTTATCTTGCTATCATATCTGGTAGGATCTTGTGACTGAAACCAAGGGACACCAATCCTCTAATATGTATATTCTGGACATAATTCTTCATAAAATCTACCACCATTTAGATTCTATCATCTAAATGTGATGGTCTAATTCACAGTGGGTATGTGGCTAGGGTGTTATTTAAAGACCCTTACTTTGTGCTGTCATAGAACTTTAAAATTTTGTTTAGTGTATTTTTATATACCAAACTCAAGGAAGGAGAGATCTGCAAGACCAATGTGAAAGAGAAAAGTGCATATTATCTTACAAATTATTCTGTTTGATGGCTAATTCCCATCTTTCTGGATAGGTAGTGCTTAATGATCCAAACTCTATTGTAGCAGTTATGATGTTTGCTTTATCAGAGCAACTATGGCTAATTATAACCAAGTAAATGTAAACCTCTCATTGATGAATGCATTATTGTAAATTAATAAATGTAAATTAATAATTTACATTTTCAGAATGTCAAGAAAGTCTCTAAGAGCATCAAAATATAAAGGGGTCTTTATAACCCTAAAAGTTCTAGTTTCCCTATGCGGTCAAACATAGTGTGTGATCTGATTATAATGTTTCCCAGCCAAGTAAGTAAGTAGGATAAATAGAATCAGCTTATCCATATCAATGAGTATAGCTTGTGGATCAGTTCTGAAGAAGTCACTGGCCTCAAAGAAATTAAAGTAGTCTATATTATCAACATTTTGTAGATAAGGAAACTGAAGCACAGAAATCATCACTAAGTGGCCTGAAATCACATACAGAGAACACAGTCGTCATTTCCAGAGCTGGGACCTACAAGCCCTAAATCATGTCTTGACTTATTACTAAATCCTGTTCCAGGCAGTTTCCTGTTTTCTTGTTACCATTCTTTATTTTAGATTGGGTTTGAAATACTTCTCACGTTGCTTTCAGTGATTTATTTCCTAGTACAATTAGATCTAATGATTAAAATGTTTAACATTTTTGTGTTTTCTGTGAACCTGGATAACATCTAGACAGACTCCCCCTTCCCACACTTTCTAAGAAAATAGGACGAAGTGGTCACAAGGAATTACATGCTTTTTCTCTCAAGGTTGAGCTGACTGAGAATGACAATAATAACCCAGAACAGAACAAACGCTAGAGGGTTAGCATTTGTTGTTGTTTTCCCCTTTCTCCAATAAGCAAACAGTCATTTAGCAACATAGCAGAGAGTCCTACTGGAAAAGTATATCTTGGTGTTATCAGTGTTATCACATATATTCCATGACAGAACAGAACAATAATTATCCTGCCAAGCAAAAGCCATAAATTATAAATATACTTCCAATTCTTCCCTATTTTGAAAGATCTGTAAATTTTGCACATTGAGATAGCATGGAATAGAACTTCAGTAAACACAGAGGCTTCCTGATTCTTCTAGTTTAGAAAGGCTTTTTCTAATATAATCAAGAAAACTGCATCTTAAAACTTCTTAAAATCAGGCCAAATGTTTTAGGAACTACAGACTTCTATATAATGCAAATGTATAATATAATGAAGATGCAATTCAAAGCAAATTGTGCTTTTGACCTCATTTTACCTGTGTATACTTCTGTAACTGGGCAAATGAATTAGAGTAGCCTGTGACTGCAATTAATGGAATTAAACTGTCTGAAACTTACACAGTATTATTTATTGTACATAAGAAAAACTGCTTTGAGCAACTTAGTTTTATATATTATATGTAAATGATGTAATGATACAGAACTACTTCTTTTAAATTATGCAATGCATTCAGAATTGGAGTTTTTCAAGCATGGAGAAAGAAAACTAAGACACACAACCAAATATAACTTACTTTTTGGTCATTTAAAAGTTTTTCCTGGCCAGGCACAGTTGCTCACGCCTGTAATCCAAGCACTTGGGAGGCCGAGGCAAGCAGATTGCTCAAGGTCAGGAGTTCGAAACCAGCCTGAGCAAGAGCAAGACCCAGTCTCTACTACAAATAGAAAGAAAATTAATTGGCCAACTAATATATATAGAAAAAATTAGCCTGGCATGGTGGCACATGCCTGTAGTCCCAGCTACTCTGGAGGCTGAGACAGAAGGATTGCTTGAGCCCAGGAGTTTGAGGTTGCTGTGAGCTAGGCTGATGTCACGGCACTCACTCTAGCCTGGGCAACAAAGCGAGACTCTGTCTCAAAAATAAATAAATAAAATAAAATAAAAGTTTTTCCTAACTTCACAAAAACCACCTGAATGCAACTTCACAAAAACCACCCCTGAATGCAACCACCTGAATGGTAAATTGAAAGAATAGCAAAATTTACAATTATCTTTGCTAATGGGAGATAAGATTAGATAAATGAATATAATAGATAAATCATAAAAAATGGAGGATAATAAAGGTGTATTTGTGGTAATCTCCCTCTTTTTGATCATCTTTAAAAGAGATTATTAATGATTCTTGAATGCCTTTCTGGTCTTTATTATTCCTCCAGGTCATGCCTGATTTTCTAACTAAACTGTGAGGTCCAGGTACATAGTTATGCTTTATCAAGCGTTTATTATGTGAATGAAAAACAATAGGAAGAAACAATTTAAAAGTGCATTCTTCTAGATACTCCATAAAATAATCTTCTCCATGAGCAAACTACAGTTCAAACATTTAATTGTAAGGAGAGTCTCATAAAGCGACACATACACAAACAAAAGTAGAAGGTTATACAAGGATTTGTTGAATTTAGTATGATGAGAGTAAATCCAAAAAAGTACTGACCATTTCATTTTTCCCAATGAATAGCTTTTTTTATTAAAAACATTACATTAACGGCAAATTTTTTAACATATTACATTCATGTTACCATTATGAAAAGAAAAAACAGAATTCGACTTGATAGTATTGAATGCAAATATAACGAAAAAAAAAACAGTGAGTTGTTTTCTAAAATGACTTTACTAGAAGTGCTAGGAATTGTATGTAAACAAACGATGGGAAAGGCCACTTCACACTCCTTTATTAATACTGGAACTTGGAGATCTAGCATGTCATTAAACACATTGGCTGCATTTGGCTTAAGAATGAATGACTTATTTTCAGCTCTCAAATATCCTAGCATTACTCTGCTGTTATCACTCAGGCTGCACCCCTAAAGACTCACATCACCGTAAGATGCTTTTTGTTACTAAGGCAAAATCTCTGGATCCCTCACATCTCAATGAGTCTCTCTTTATAGTGTAACAGAAATATTCTTGCTACTATCCCTTTAAAAATTCCCATTGTCCTTGGGTAAAGTACAAGCAGCTTCCCAAAGGTCTCTAAGATCTGGCCCTTTCTTAACTATCCGGCTGCATTTCAAGCCTCTCCAACCCTTACCCCACCTCAGACTTCCTTCCATCCACAGTAAACTAATTATATTGCTACCAGCACCCCCCACCCTCTTTCACACCTCTAAGCATGTGCACAACATATTCCTTCTGTTTCAAATCCCTTCTTCCTTTCTGCACTGAGTCCTTCAACTAGTTAAAGCCACTTACCTTGCAAATCTCAGACTCATCCTTCTCTTTCAAATCTTCTATGACCAACGAGACTGGATGAAACACCCATCGAGTGTTTATGATGTCATATAACAATTGCCATATACCTTTCCACACTAGAATGGGAGTATAGAATGTCTTATTTATTATGTAGCAGCCCCAGTGCCTAGAATTTTGCCTCATATATATGATAAATACTCAACAAAGACATGCTGGTGAATGAAGCATAAGTGTAGGTAGAAAGACAACATATTAAAAGATCATATTTTAAAATATATTCATGACTATGGGAGGCAGAATAGTGACCTCTCAAAGAACTCCATGTTCTAATCCCTGGAACTTGTTATCGAAACTCTGTGTATTTATTCACTCTTTTCCCTCATCATCTGCCTGTCGACATTCACTGTGCAATGTACTGTCCAAATCACGTCTTCAGGATGCCTTCTTGACTTTTACCCTGTGATGTGTGATTATTTAGCATTCATCATAAATGCATGTATGTATCACTATGTGCTTTCTTGAAGTTTAAAAATATATTATGCATAAAATGAAGGCTTTTAATAACCTTTAGTTAGCAAACTACACACTACTTCTAATAAGCAAAAACTAGCAGACCAATTCTTATTGCTATTTTTTAAAGCCATTAAGCATTCAAAACATTGAATCAATGACAAAACAAGGAGAGCTTTCTTTTTTTGTAGCCTAAGAGATCCCTTGTGATCTCACAATTAAAATATCAGAGGAACAATGAATAAAAAAGACTCAGACAATTTCACAAAAGAAGAAAACATCACCCAGCTGATGTTTTATATATTAGCCAAGTCTCTACTTCAACAGAAAGAGGTGACCACCCACACCAAATTATGTGAAAAGTAAGTTTGCAATGTTTTTCTGTTTTTGTAGGTTGTTTTGATAGAGCTTGCTTTAAGCAAACATTGTAATCCTTGCTTCCATTAGAAATGTTCCTTCTGAGATTTTATAGCTACATTTTTTCCTTTTTGCAAAATGTTCACCATTTTTTGTGAGGAACTTTATACCAACTACTAAACTAGAGGATATTTTTTGACACTGGTATAAAGATTTTCTAATGCCACTATTTGCTATTATTATTATTGTCATTTTCATTATTAGACTGGTGTTTAAAAAATTGTCATTCCACAACAGCTGGATCCTGTGAGCAAGTACAGCAATTCATAACCCACACCTAGTATTCCAAGTACATGGTAGGTATTGAAATTAGCCTCTGCCATGCATCTTCCCTTTCATTCTTCTCCTTTGTCCCACCTTCTCCTTTACTGCTACTTAGCTTATTTGAGGACTGATTGCAATTCTACTCATTTTGTTGAATTTTCAGGGGATATCAGTGCTCAAGGTGGCACTGATTGCAAGCTGGAAAATAAAGGATGAACCATGATAAGAAAAGGATTTGCACCTAAGTGAATTAAGTGATTTTTCATTTCAAAAAAAAAAAAAAAGAACAGTCTACAGTCTACCCTGTTTAGGGGCACGTCTACAACTCCCAAACTTTCCTCTTATCACATATCTTCTAACGGGGTTCAGGAAAAGAGAAAAAACACAGGCTAGTGACTTTGTTTGCTGAAGTTATTGCTACTAAATGTGTATGGTGACTTTGAACAGATCACTATGGAAAAGGGTTTAACTCTCAATCTTTACCTTAAGTTCAAATTATACATCATTTAAAGTAATAACACATGAGCTTTGGTAACAATGATCCAAGATATCAATTTATCTAAAAGAAATTGAGAACCAAACTAGAAGTACAGACAGTAAAACCCCACAGACGTGAGGCAGGCCTTGAGGCCTCCTGACTCCCAATCTGCATTAACACTGTTGCTATTTTATCAGGGAATGGTAGCCGATCATTTTGAGATATATAAATGAATCAAGTTTTATATTTTCTAAATTGCAATACTTCTCTGCTTTACCAAAAAACCCTCAATGAAATTTCAGTCTCTTATTCTGCCCACTGAATATTTTCAGGGACACTAGCAGAGATTTATAAAAGTAATTTTTGGATTCACAGATGAAGTGAGTTTTGGAGACGGTGTGGCCAGAACATTTGCACAGAGAAGCCAAAGGAAGTATTCGGACAGAATTTACTTTGTGCTCACAGGGGCCAAGGGAAAACTTCCCCTTCACCCTCTGAAGGTTCGCTGAAAACCAACTGACAAAAAGCAAATTAATAAGAGAAAAAGCATGCAAGTTAATGCTACCACGCACAGCACAGGGGAATCAGGAGAATGGCTACCCAGCAACCCAGTGGAGCACAGGTAGTTGCATTCCCTTCTTAGCGGAAAGGGAGATGGGAAAGTGTGGATGATTTTAAAGGTGTCGTAAATGATTTTTAGGGAAATTCAATGGGCTTGAAGAATATACAATGGCCTGGGACAGAGTCTGTTGGGCCACAGAGCTGACAATGGTTTGTGACAAAAGTCTGTGCAGGTGTGTTGACACAATTCAGTCTTTCTTCCTGCCCTATGAGTTCAGTTAATGAAAAGTCAGGGGAGGGACCAGAGGTCATTGTTTTCTTCTTTGGTGGGTCTGGACTTTAGGCAGATAAAGGAACTTCATCCTGTGCCTTGGGAAAGGTAGAGGACTGAGAGACAGGGGTGGGGAGAGGATGTCAGAGAGACCTTCGCGCTGCTTCTTCAGTTCAGCGTGTCAAAATGCCAAATCTTGGGGCGGTGGTTTCTGAGCCCCGTCATACTTGATCTCATCAGTCAGATCACTCAGAATCACCAAATCGGTCTGTACGGTGAAACTTTCAACTCTATGTAATAAGTTAAAAAGAAAATCCAAAATGTAAAGCTGAGAAAAACGTTCCTTAGTTGCAAAGAACACAACAAACGCTATATGTAAGTGGCAATCTCAAACTCTTCTAGGAAGAAACAGGAGAAAGAAAAATCAGTTTCTCTCATCCTTATAAAATGCCCCTGGGGATGAAAATAATCACAAACAGCCAGTCAGTTGGTTCTCTCTTCCTCCCTTGGTCCCTGTGGTAGGTGGCTAGCTAGCTGGCTACTGGTGGAAACTGGGGGATGTGGTGAACCAACCAGCATAGCTCTTTGTGAAGGGAATTAATATTTAACAGTATGAAAACATAGCAATTAACCTTAAGCCTCTAGTAATTAGCCATAAATAGACCAGACTGTTCAATTTATTCACATTTCAGGGAAAAGAAGCCACAGACTACAATGTACTTAGTACATCAATAGGTCTACCCACAAAACATTTTTGCTTTTGGGAAAAAATATATATATATTTGTCTAGTACCTGTAAAAAAAAGTGTTTGACCGAAGTGTTTTGAGTCAATGGCTTCCTGTAGACCAGCGGTTCCCAATCTTTTTGGCAGCAGGGACCAGTTTCATGGAACACAATTTTTCTACAGATAAGAGGCGGGGTGGAAGGGGGACAGAGCTCTGGCAGTGATGTGAGTGATGGGGAGCAGCTGTAAATACAGATGAAGCTTAGCTCGCTGGCCTGCGCTCACCTCTTGCTGTGCAGCCAGGTTCCTAAATTTCATGGAAAACAATTTTTCCACAGACTGGGAGGTGGGGGGGGGCAAGGAGGCAGAGCTCAGGGGGTGATGCCTGGCCCTGTTCCTAACAGGCCATGGACCAATACTGGGCCACACCCAGGAGCTGGGGACCATAGCTATGGACAACTTCAATATGAGGGTGTTATGCAGTAGCCAAGTGTGGAGCAATTTGCAAAAGATTTCAGCTGACCACTATTGGGTAGTTTCAGGGCAATGTTCTTGAAAACATTTTCCTTAAAACAAGAATTGCCTTCCTGTTTTGTTTTATTTTGAAATATGCTTTTCATCTGTTAGAATGTCATCAGAGTTAATGTTTGCTTATCTAATGGGTTTCATGAAGCAAGTATTGTCCAGATGTTGCTTGAATGCTCTAAACACTCCACAAAGTACTGTACATAAAAGACAAGCTTCTTTTGTACTGCAAACGTCACATCTTTATTTCTGTGTAACATTGATGTTAAGTATTTTAGTAATAATGTACATTATCAAAGAGATTACTGTCACAATACATTCTCAAGTTATCTTATATTCTTAAAAACGTGAATGCACAGATGAATATATCCAATCCTTGTAATTTTCCTCCAAGTAGTGTGTAAAACTGAAAAGGTCATTACGAAAGAAGAACCTCTCAATTTTAATAGATTCCTCGTTTGTCTAGAGAAATATTATCTGATGTCAGCCAGATGGGATCTTGTATTTCCCTCAAGTTTCTGGTATTTTCACCTAAATTTTTCTTCATTTCCACTTGCTAACTCCTGTGTCCTTTTCAAAGTTAATTATGTCTGTATACCTTTCTTTCCCTACCTACTATCACTACTGGCTGAAATCTTTCTCACCTCCTGTCTAAACATTTTTAATTGCTCTTGATAATGTTATCTAGTCTATGGGTCTTCTCTGCCCTGATTTATGCTGCAAGTCTCCCTCTTAAAAACATTTAATTCCCTGCGTATACACTGTGGGTGGGAATGTAAATTAGTACAACTTCTATGGAAAGCAGCACAGAGAGTTCTCAAAGAACTAAAAGTAGATCTACCATTTGATGTAGCTATCTCATTACTGGATATTTACCCAAAGGAAAAGACGCCATTATATGCAAAAGACACCTGCAATTGTATGCTTATCACAGCACAATTCACAATTACAAAGATATGGAATCAACCTTAGTGCTTGTCAACCAATGAGTGGATAAAGGAAATGTGATAATATATATATATATATATATATATATATATATATATATATATATATATACCATTGAATACTACTCAGCCATAAAAAGAATGAAATAATTTCTTTGCAGCAACTTAAATAAAACTGAAGTCCATTAACCTAAGTGGAGTAACTCAGGAATAGAAAGCCAAATACCACATGTTTTCTCTTATAAATTGGAGCTAAGCTATGGCTATGCAGGGGCATACAGAGGATTCAATGGACATTGGAGACTCAGAAGGAGGGAGGGAAGAAAGATTACCTATTGGGTACAATGGTGACTATTCAGGTGACAGGCACACTAAAAGCCCAGACTTCACCACTATACAATTCATTCATGTAACAAATACCACTTGTACCCCTAAATCTACTGAAAAATAAATAAATAAATAGGCACAGAGAAAGTTTCAAACACCCATTCATGATAAAACCTCCAGCAAACTACTGATAGAAGGAAACTTTGGAGACCCACTAGAAGGCATCTGTGAAAAACCTATAGCCAATATACTTAATGGTGAAAGACTGGGTGCTTTACCTGGAAGTTTGGGAACAAGACAGGAATTTCCACTTTAACCACTCTATTCAGTATTGTACTGGAGGTATTAGCCAGGAAAATTATGCAATAGAACGAAAAAAAATTTTCCAGATTGGAAAGAAAGACAGACAGAAAGAAAGACAGAAAGAAAGACAGACAGACAGACAGACAGACAGACAGAAAGAAAGAAAGAAAGAAAGAAAGAAAGAAACAATTAAATTCCCCTCTAAAACAAAAACAAAACAAAACAAAAATCCTTCAATTCCCTCCTTTGCCCAACAGATAGAATATAGCTTCATAAATTCTTGCTCATATACATTATGCTGCAGCTAAAATGGAGAATAAATTATGGTGTCTCAAAACATACATCTCACTTTCCTACTTCTTTTGCTTCTGTTATTCTTCCCCACACAGAGGCTTCCTATTATCTTACTTATTTTTCTTTACCCGGGGTAGCCTTTGCAGGAAACTTCAGCTTCCCAGGAACTCTCATCTCTCTAATCTTATAGTACTTTGTCTATCCCAGCTATTTTAGATCAGTTGTGTTTTCGCCTTGTGCAATTCTTTGTCACGTATCCTGTATTGGTGGGGATTTTTTAATGCTACATTACTTCAAGTCCCGCAGTTCTGTGAAAGGTTTTCATATCGCACTTCAACAAGAGCAGCTCTGCATGGAAGAGAAGAAAGTTTGAAAAACAGTAGCATATATTATTACTTAGTTGCTAAACCCATATTTAGGCGTGAGACAGAAAAGGAACTATTTTTCACTTCAATGTGCATCCAAAGTACCTTGTACATAACAGGGGCTTGAGAAATATTTAAATATCACTTAAGGCTTTACCTCTAGGGAGTAATTGAAAACATGAAAGTCCTAAAAGAAAATATACATGCTTAATTTTAAGTAGTTTTTCATCTCACAAAAGAGTAAATCTTTTTTTTTTTTTTTTTTTTTTTTTGAGACAGAGTCTCACTCTCTTGCCTGGGATAGAGTACCATGGCCATCAGCCCAGCTCACAGCAACCTCAAACTCCTGGGCTCAAGGGATCCTTCTGTCTCAGCCTCCCAAGTAGCTGGAACTACAGTATGCGCTACCATGCCCGGCTAATTTTTTCTATGGTTTTAGTTGGCCAATTAATTTCTTTCTATTTTTAGTAGAGATGGGTCTCGCTCTTGTTCAGGCTGGTTTAGAACTCCTGACCTTGAGCGATCCTCCCGACTCGGCCTCCCAGAGTACTAGGATTGCAGGCGTGAGCCACAGTGCCAGGCCAAGAGTAAATCTTGAAATGGTTAAATAGTAAGTCCCTGACCTGCTAAGGAAGAATATTTTACTTCAGCAGAAATGTCATGTCATCCATGTTTCTACCCAATGGAAGAACTATTTTTAGCTTGGAATCCAGGCAGGATTTTCTCACCCAATGTAGGCCAATTTAATCTCTTCTAACCAAACCACATAACATACAGACAATAGAAATTAGAAGAATGTGTTTGTGGTATAACAAATATATATATAGTCTTTGTCCCTGGTTCCTGGCAGAAAGCTTCAAAAATCCTTGGCATTTCCCAAGTGATAAGGAGTGTCTTTGTTATGCTGATGGGGGAGCTCATAGTGGGCACCCCCCAATAGCCTAATAGCTTTCTAGAGACTGGTCAACAGAAAGACCAACTATGTGATTAAAGGGTTGGAACGTTGGGCCAACTAAACCTCTAGGAAGGGGAGAGTGGCTTGAGATTGAGTTCAATCTCATGTCAAATGATTTAGTCAATCAATCATGCCTACAGAATGAGGTGTCAATAAAAACTCTGGACATTGGAGCTCAGTGGAGACTCCTGATAGTGAACACATTGATGTGCTGGGAGGGTGACACTCTGGATTCCAGGAGAAGAGGGCATAGAAGATCTGTGTTCTTCCCACCCTCCACCCCCGACCTTGCTCTATGCCTTTATTCATTTGGCTACTCCTGACCTGCCCCTGAAAGTACAGTCTTGCATAGCCTTTATTTAAAAAACTATAATCATAAGTACAGTGCCTTCAGTGAGCTCTGTGAGTTATTCTAGTAAATTATCAAACCTGAGGTGGTTGTGGGAAGCCCTGGATTTTTAGACAGTCAGGCAGAAGGGGCTTGGAGACACCCTAGTTTGTGTTTGGAAGTGGGGGAAGTCTTATGAAAAACTTTGTTCTATACACTTGCGTTTCTGCGGGTAGAAAAAATATAAAATAAAAAAAAAAAAACAAACAAAAAAAAACTTTGTTCTTCACTTGCATGATGCTATAGATTGAATGCTTGATTCCCCTCAAAATTCATACATTGAAATCCTAAATCCAAGGAGATGATATTAGGAGGTAGGATCTTTGGAATGGCAGAGCTCTCACTATTGGGATTAGTGCCCTTATAAAAGATCTCCAAGAAAGCTAGCTCATCCTTTCTGCTACTTGAGGATACAGCAAAAAAGATACCATCTATGAACCAGAAAGTTGGCCCTCACCAGGCACAAAATCTGCCAGTGCCTTGGACTTGCCAGCCTCTAAAACTGTGAGAAATAAATTTCTGTTGTTTATAAGCCACCCAGTTTATGGCATTTTGTTATAGCAGCCTGCACAGACTAAGACATGAGGTCAGCTCTAACTCTGGGTAGTTAGTGTCAAAATCAAATTGCATCGAAGGACACCCAGTTGGTGTCAGAAAAGTAGTGTCAGGGTGCAGTACTGTAGTTAGTCAGTGGAAATACTAGTTCAGAGGACATGAAGACTGAAATGAGAGACAATGATACATGAAGCCTGGCAAAGAAGAAGTGGCAGCCCCTGAACGACAAGCAATGAACAATAGAAACTTTCCCAAGGGTAATGGAGAAATGAACTTTCTCCTTAAGAAAACTGACAGCGACTCTTGGGGTAAACTTTGTGAGGGACAGAAGACAGATGAAGAAGCAGAACCTGACTTGATCATCCTAACCCAGAACAGCATGAGGTTGTACTTAGCAGGGGCAATGTAAAAACAGGGGATAGGAGGTTGCAGATTGCAACTGAATGAGAACAAAGATATTTCTCTTAGTCACGTAAGTTAAAGAAGTCACATAAGTCACCTAAGTTAAAGACAGAATGGGAAATTAATATCAGAACCATTCCCTGTGTATCATTATGCTTACTTCAACACCACAGTAAAATAAATGCGATTTCCATCCCATTGCATGTGTTCAGTCATGTTAACCTAACACTTTCATTGTCTCCCTAAAATAAGGAATTGCAAGACCTCTCTAAGGATTGTTAAATAGATAGCTAGATTAGCATGTCATGACAGTCAAAATTCTGGTACCCAGAGGAGACAGGAGTAATCGTGCCTTAACTCTCACGACATTTTGCCTTAACCAGGCTTCTTTGTGTCTGAGTGGCTTTACATGTTCACTTATTTTTAATTATAGTTCACCAGTTTAACAGACACTTTCAAAGAAAACAACAAATAAGTAAGTAAGTAAATAAATCTAAGCCCTGGGACTGATTCCAAGTTGAAAAAGGCCAAATTGTTTTGGTTCTAGAATTCTGGAAGGAAATATATTGAAACTAGCAACTATTGATTCAGATAGCAAATTTCCCTGCTGAAAATATGCAGGAAGTGGGAGTGATGTGAATGAATGTGTAAAGGGACATTATATCCTGTACTTGATGAATGAATACGCTTAGTTGGCCATTATCAAACCATCATGAGAACCATGAAGCTTACCTTCTCCCTTCCTTACAATCTGCCAATCCTTAGAAAATGCACAACATTTTTTTCCTGTGCACTGTCAATGTCTTTAATATTTTCTGCTTTAGAAAAAAAATTACCAAATGAACAATTTGTGCTTTTAAAACATAAACCTTTGTCTTTGTAATATTCCAGGTTTCCAAGTTTTCTGTTAAAAATCTCAAGAGGTTCACAGCTCTGTGGCTTTCTAAAAACAAAAAAAATTCTCAAGAGGTGACCTAATAATATTTTTTCAACAAATGCTTACAACAGTGTTCATTTGAATTCACTTCACTTCAGCTATAAAGCAAATATATGCCATGTATTTCTTATGCGGGGGGTGGGGGGGTGTATGGAGAGAAAGATTTCATAGTCTAAAAGTTCTAACATAAAATTCCAAAAAGTATGAAAATTATTGGAACATGAAAACAACCACAAATTCATAAAACCTGACTTGCCACAGTACAATACTTTACGATATGTGACAGTCAATTTCATGTGTCAACTTGGCTGGACCACAGTACCCAGATAGTTGGTCAGACATTATTGGGGATGTTTCTGTGAGGATATTTTCAGATGAGATTAACATTTAAATTGGTGAAATTTGAGTAAAGCAGATTACTCTCCATAATGTAGGTGGGCCTCATCGCATCAGCAGAAGGCCAGAATAAAACAACAGACTGACCTCCCCCAAGCAAGAGGGAATTCTGTAGCAGATGGCCTTAGGAGTTGAACTGTAGCATTGGCTCCTTGGGTCTCTACCTGCTCCTGGTCCACCCTGCGAATTTTGGTACCTGACTGCCTCCATAATCACTCAAGCTCATTCCAAATACACACACTCACATATATACATACACACATACACATGCACTCATCTTATTGATTCTGTTTCTCTAGAGAACCCTGACAATAGAAATAATAAACATATGTCAAAAGGGAAAAAGTAATTTCCAACCTAAAAGGAATAACCTCTAGCTAAATAAATATTTTATGTAAAACATTACATACATCATAATGAAAAACTCCTAGTCACAAATATGTTTATACATACAAAATTTCCACTTTTGCCATTCATCATAAACTAAAAAATTATCAAAAATACATCAGCTTTGATAACAGATAGCTTATTTTTTTTTTATTTTTTTTTTTTTTGAGACAGGGTCTCACTTTGTTGCCCAGGCTAGAGTGAGTGCCGTGGCGTCAGCCTAGCTCACAGCAACTTCAAACTCCTGGCCTCAAGGGATCCTCCTGCCTCAGCCTCCCAAGTAGCTGGGACTACAGGCATGCACCACCATGCCCGGCTAATTTTTTGTATGTATATTTTTAGTTGGTCAATTAATTTCTTTCTATTTTTAGTAGAGACGGGGTCTCGCTCAGGCTGGTTTCGAACTCCCAACCTCGAGCAATCCGCCCGCCTCGGCCTCCCAGAGTGCTAGGATTACAGGCGTGAGCCACCGCGCCCGGCCCAGATAGCTTATTTTTAATACACACTGACATGGATATCTTTCCTTTTCATCCCAGTTTCCTTTCTTCTGGTAAGAGCACTTTGATTTTTCTTTGGGTGACTCATTACCTATTTGATATTACCTACTATATGGGGTAATGCCCGTGCATAGCCCCTGTATACACTAGATAGGAAGATCATAGGTTGTGATGTAGCTACAAATAAAGGGAAATTCTATAGCCGTGGCAAAGGCACCAACAAAGAGAGATGGTCTAAGTATAATGCAACAAGAATTTCAGAACCTGAGACCACATGTTAGGCCAGTGGTAAGGGTTTGCAGAAGAGCATTTTTTTCTACATTCCAGTAGAAGTGGAATCTGAGCTTTGTGGTACTCCTTCAGAAGAGGTGGAATAATAAAAGTCTAGGAAGTCCCTTTGTCCAGGGGTCCTGTTACCTGCCAGATTTCTGGTTCCATATAGGCCACCAACTATCACCACTGCCTGGAGCTGATCAGGATAAAAGAAGGCGGGCTCCTGCAGATACATCCCCATAACCACTGCATTATTCAGGGATGGTTATATGACTCAAGTAGGGACAATAAAGCTGCAGTCCCAGGAATACTTTTCCCAAAGATAAGCTTTCTTTCCTTTGGAATTGTGTTTGGGCAGCCAGCTATCCTTTCTCTCTAGAAAGATCATTCCTCAGAGTGAAATCCATGCAGAAGACAAAAGCAAAGCCAAGACAGAGAAAGACAGAGATCCTTGAGGGTATTGTTTGAGATCAGCCATACCTAAAGCCATACCCACCTCCTGGCATTTTTGATCACATGAGCCAATAAATCCATGTTTAGCTCAAGACTGAATTGAATTTCTGTCACTCGCAAACAAAAAAGCCCTAATTCGCTTTTATAACTTTGCCAAGAATTATATCTAGAAGTCACAACGGATAAAACAGACGCTGAGTATATTAAATGCATCCAAGTTGTTTTATACTTGCAACATAACATACTTTAAGCACAGTGGCAAATAAATGAAGGCTTCAGTGTAATGGCTCATGAGAGTAGAGGCTGATTAGAGCAAACATTATTCCTGGTACACTGGCCTCTTTTTCCAGCTATACTTTCCCTTAGTCCTTCCCATAATTTACCTAAGAGGGTTAAGGAACATGCTGGGCATAAGAACACAGAAGAAACAGGAAAAGTGATCTGGGACCATACCTTCTCAGCCCCCAAAACAGGTACCATTATTTCCACACTCATCATTTTGGGTATGTTTGATTATGCAAGTTTATTATCGAATTTAGGGACTGTGCTTAAGAATGGAAAACTCTCTTCTTTTCTCCATATACTCATCATATCCACATTTGGGCATCTTTTGCTTTCTTTTCGCTACACAATTTAAGACTTTTAAAAGAAGAGAGTCTTGAGCAGAGAAATAACCATATGACATTAGAGTTGTCCATCCATCCTTTGGAAAGGGAATGGAGGCGCATCTGCCCTAGCATACAAAGCTCAGGTACTGTGGGATCATGCATTTTACATCACATACAGGAGCAAAAGCTTTAGCAAAGAGTTCTGTTAGTTCTAAGGAGGAAGAAAAAGGCCAGTCAAAGCCTCTGCTCTTCTCCACTGTGTACTTCATTTGTCCACACACTCCTAGATATAGAAGAGTTTCCAAGAACACATAAGGAAGCCACATAAGTGGACACTATATATTTTTGTAAAGAGGTAATTAACCATATTCCTGTTGCCACAAATATGACACCATGATGTTTTAAATTCCACGTTGGCTGAGACTCCACTGTCAGTGACAGTATTAAAGCATAAGGCAGGGAGAGTGGCAGTCCCTTTCAGCTGAGAGCAGGATGAACTCAAATAAGCATAATAAGCTCCGGCAATAAAAATTTAGATAAAGTGGCAAAAGAGAGAATGGATAAATTACAGTGTGTGTGGAATCTAGACACTTGAATGTGTTTGAGGAAGTTGTAAAGTCTCTCTCTTTTTTTTTTTTTAGGAGTTGGTTTATAATGAAAATACTGTCTACCATATGCTTGCCTTTGGGCAGGAAAAGGACTAGATACATATTTTTAAGCCATTTCCAGCTCTTACGTCTAAGTCATTCCTAAAATGAAGAAAAAGAGCTGCTGTTGACTGAACCAGGGTGTTTTTCTCTGACTCATCCACATTATTGGCTCAAAGAAGAGAACAGATGTGGGTCATCAGGGTGCATCGCTGACTTTTTGGCTGATCTAAGGAAGCTAATCTTCTATCTTTTGCACTGGCAGATGCGTGGTAATAGCTAACATTTAACACTTCTAAACAACAGGCGGAGGATCACCAGTGAAAAGGATAGAGATAAAAGTTTTTAACCTTTGTTTTCATCAGCTTGAATGCAAAGCATATCTAGTGAAAGTCTGTCCCAGACAACCTTATCAAGTGTCATTTTTCAATAAGTTAAAAAAGGCCATACACTGAATATTTGTTTACTTCTCCAAATATGGCTGGTTCTCTAGTGCTTGCCTTCCTTGATCCTGAGTTACTAACTCCTGTTATTTTTTGTTTTCCAAGAGAGAATTAATCTGAAAGTATAATTTTTTTTTTTTCCTGGAGATATTCGGCTCACTTTTTGGCTGTCTACAGATAAGCTGTGTATCTGAATTGATAAAAACCAGATTGTTCAACTACTGATGAAATGCTGATAGCACCGTGAAAACCTTACATATAAAGCCCTATTAGAATTGCTAACAATGTGCAGGCTTTTGGACATTTGCATTCACTGAGGTTAGGCATGTAGCCTAATATTGCCTTGAAAAGCATGCAGCTAACCCAAAGCGCAGCCGATTTCATACTAAAACATACTTAAAGGAGTACAGGCTTCCAGATTTTTATCATTTAAGGCCAGATTCAGTCCTGTAAGACATTTGTATAACTCCCATTAAAGATTAACAGAGGTTGCAAAAATACATTATTTGGGGAAAATTTTTAACTTTAGCCAACTCAGAGTTTCAGAGGTTGTTTTTTTAATATCTGATTGTTTAGAAAACTTTCTGTAACACAGCTAAATATCTAGACTATGTTCTACCATCAGTTTGGGAAGGCTAAGAGAAAAACCAGTTCCCATTTGCCTCAGCATTTCAGAAGAGGGTCTGGCTATTGCACTGTTCTGTTACTGTTAATGATACTGTTACTCCTACTGTGGTTATTATTCATAGATAGACTCATAAAAACAACCTCATAAGGGGGATATTTGTATTTTATTTTTACAAATGAAGAAAATGAATGTTTGTGGGGCTAAGTCATTTTTCTGAAGCCATATAGTAAGGAGGTGTCAGGTTCAGGATTTATATCCAAGCCAATACACACTCCAGGACTCATAGTCTTTCAGCTATACCAGGATTTACGAATGGCTTCATATAGGCATTGTGGGATTGAAAGCAGAAGAGGATATCCAATGACCTGTCCAAAAGGTGGGCCCTCCAACCAGATTAATCCTGAATGCCACACAGTCTCTTAGACACGTATTTGTGTCCAGAGGTAAGAGAAATTAAAACCTAGAAGGATAAAAAGTGAGAGAAATTAAAAATATAGGTTCTTGGGTCAATCAGATTTCTTACTAACTGCAACCACCTATCTTCAGTTCTCTATGAAAGAAGCAGAAATAAGTCCTGTTATTTTATCATATTCAATAACATTCAGTTTTAATCTTTCAATATATCACATCATTATTATGTACTGGGTTTAGGATCTTTTTTAAAAAAAGCAATTCTCTGACCCCCCTTTGTTTTCATCCTTTCTTTTTCTGAAAAATGTCAACTATGGTACAAGAACCTGCCACATTGTTAATCATATATGAGAAAAACTAAAGGTTTATTCAAAATCACTAGATTTACAAAACCGAGCCGAGAATCAGTCAAGTGTACACCTTTTCTGACACCTGGCAGCTTGAATTTCTCTGCCTTTTTTGACAAAGAAGTATCAAGAGATTAGCTTTCTGGCCCTTCTAAATAAGACCCTGCCAAACCCACAATATGTAGAAACCTATCAATGTGATAAATAATATGAAAAACAAATCCTGGGAAAAGGATTAAATTTGGTGGAGACTTTCTTCAAATGTCCAAATTCCTCTTTTGTCAAAAAACAGCAGAGGAAGCTACTAATGTTGTCTTGGAAAATTTGAAAGTGAAATATGTTTACCTCTTTTTACTTATCCAAGTATCTTAATGCAGTTAAAGCAATAGACTCAAAACATCCTGTAATCGAAAGGGCAGATTTTTTCAGTTACTGACTCCAACTGATTAGAAACAGAAAAATCGTAATGCAAGCCATAAACAGAAGTGACACAAAATGTTTTCCCCAGAAAACAACAAAAAGTTATAAACAAATGCAAAAAAAAGAGAGAGAGAGAGACTAGGGAAATAGGAAGGAAAATTGAAGTCATGAAGAAAAAGTGGTTCTGAACAAAATAAAGTTTCAAGACGTTAAAGAACCAATCTGCAGTTGTGATTTTCCCCTGTATAATGTAGGAGCCAAGAGCCCAGGCTTGGCCACTTTGTAGTTGTGTCATCTTGGGCAAATTAACTTCATCTCTACACACCTTGCTCTCCTCCCCTATATTGTAGCCATACCTACTTCAATGTTATTGTAAAGATTAAATAATTTGATGCTTGTAAAGTTCTTAGAATCTTGTCTGGTACATAAAAATATCTTACTACATGATTGCCAAATAAATGTGACTTTATTTACTAAATTTTAAAACTTGAACTTGAAAGGAATTCACATTTAAAAGGCTGCTTAATATATTTAATGCCATATTTTCTACCCTTTCCATGTGATGTTAGAGGAGAGAGGAAAATACTATAAATCTGAACTCATCCTCTGTCTTTCAGCATTTTACTCATCTTTGACTTTCCTACATTTATTTTAGAAAAATACTCACACTCAAAGGGATATAGTAATGAGCAGCAAGTGATGATGCATCCTGCATCAGGAGGGAGGGTTCTGTTATTTTTCTCGTACTGTAATTTTTTAAGTGCTCTATTGATAGCAAATCAACCATTACATTAGGAATAACATTGGATTCTTTGTTAAGGTGTATGTGCAAAAAAATACTAACATTGTGGAGATGGAAGACATAGCTGATTGGTGATCATTAGAACAAACCCTCATCCATGACATATGTGGGGAAGTGGTTCCAGGATATACCCAGGATATACCCAAATCCATGCATACTCAAGTCCTGCAGTTGGCCCTGAGGAATCTGCATGTATAAAAAGTCAGCCCTAGCTATACTTAGGTTTTGCATCTCAAGAATACTGTATTTTCTTTTTAAAAATTTTATTTTATTTTTTCTAATTGAGAAATAGTGTATTTTTATGGGGTACACAGTATGTTTTGATACATATAATGTGTGGTGATCAGATCAGGGTAAATAGCATATCCATCATCTCAAACATTTCCTAATATCATTTCTTTGTGTTGGGAACATCCAATATCCTCCTTCTAGCTATTTGAAACTACATATTATTGATAACTATAGTATTCTACAGTGGTATAGAACTTATTCCTCCTTTCTAGCTAAAATTTTATATCCTTTAACAAATCCCTTCCTATTTGTCCCTTCCCAATACTCTTCCCAGCCTCTGGTATCCTCTGTTCTATTTTTTACTTGTATGAGATCAACTTTTTTAGCTTCCACCTATGAGTGAGAACATGCAGTGTTTAACTTTCTGTTCCTGCCTGATTTCACTTAACATAATGTCCTCTAGTTCCATCCATGTTGCCACAAGTGACAGGATTTCATTCTTTTTTATGGCTGAATAATATTCCATGGTATATATATACCACATTTTCTTTATCTATTTCATCTATTGTTGTACATCTAGGTTGATTCCATAGCTTGACTATTGTGAATAGTGCTGCAATACACAGGAGAGTTCAGATGTCTTTCTGATATAACAATTTGTTTTCCTTTGGATGAATTCCCAGTAGTGGAATTGCTGGATCATATGGTAGTTGTTTGTAGCTTTTTTGAAAGCCCTCCACACTGTTCTCCAAAGTGGCTGTACTAATTTGCATTCCCACTTAACAATGTGTGAGTTCTCTTTTCTCCACATCCTCACCAGCATTTATTATTTTTTATCTTTTTGATAATAGCCATCCTAACTAGGGCTAGATGATACTTCATTGTGGTGTTGATTTGCATTTCCCTGATGATTAGTGATGTGCACTTTTTCATATATTTGTTGGCCATTTGTATGTCTTTTGGGAAACGTCTGTTCAGATCATTTGCCCATTTTTTAATCAGATTGTTTTGTTTTGTTTCTTGCTGTCGAGATGTTTGAGTTCCTTGTATATCCTGGATATCAACCCCCTGTCAAATGAGTAGTTTGCAAATATTTTCTCCCGTTGTGTAGGTTGCCTTTTCACTCTGCTGATTGTTTTCTTTGCTATGCAGGAGCGTCTTAGTTTAATATAATCCCATTTGTTTATTTTTGCTTTTGTTGCCTGTGCTTTTGAGGTCTTATTCATAAAATCTTTTCCTGATCTGTGTTTGGTCGAAATAAAAAAATCCCTGCAGTTCAAACCCATGTTGTTCAAGATACAACTGTATCATCAAAACATCTATTGCTTTAAGTCTGAAATTTGGCCAGTGGTTTTCAAACTTTAGCATGCATTAGAATCACCTGGAATTCTCCCATAAAGACAAATTGCTGGTTCGAATCCCCAGAGTCTAGATTCAGTAGGTCTGGAGTGGGTCTAAAAAATTGCATTTCTAACATGTTCTCAGGTGATGGTGGTCTGGAGACCACACTTAGAACCTCTATTCTAGAGTTATACATTAAAAATCACTTGGGGAGATTTGAAAAAATACCAATAGTTAGTAAATCAGAATCTTTGGGAGTGAGTCTGAGCACCTGCATTTTAAGAAAACCTTCCCCAGGTGAGTTTATGGTAGAGCTAAGATTGAGGACCCCTGGTATAGAAAATGATTGTCTAGGAAAGGGTACAGATTCACTTGGGAAGCTTTCTCAACGTTCTTTCCCCACCCCCAAGGTTACATGATGCCCTGGGAAGAAGATAAAAATATAGTTTTTAAATGTTTCTCAAAGTTAGTTTGAGGATGATTTTGGTGAAAATTATCTTATCTTTATTTATTTATTTTTTATTGTTTTGTTCTTTTTTTTCTTTTCTTTTTTTTTAATTTCAGCATATTATGGGGGTACAAACGTTAAGGTCACATACATTGCCCTTGTCTCCCCTCCCCCCTCGAGTCAGAGCTTCAAGTGTGTCCATACCCCAGACTGTGTGCACCACACTCACTGAGTATGTATATACTATCTTATATTTATAAAACATAAAGATCCCTTGCCTCACCCAGGACCTACGAAGTGTCAGAGTCTTTACCCGACATATTCATGTTTGGAAATTGCTGGTCCAGGGTTAAGAGGAAGTTAGGTTCTGAGTCTTTCTTGCAGGTTAGGAGGAGCGCAGGAACCTCACAATTAATATAATGATTGGTCGGTTTAAAGCTCCTTGGCACCAGCCTTAGAGAGATGAAAGAAGGATCTGGGCAAGGAGGAAGGCAGGAAGGCGAGGGGATGAGGGGCAGGGATGGCATGGGGAGTGCTCCCGTAGACTCCTCGCTCTCAGCCGGAACCAGCCACCACCCAGCTGGCTTCTCCTCTCATTTGCCCTGGCAAATGAGAGACAGAACGAGTTCTGCTGATACACGTCTCTAAAGCACCAAGCAGCCCCTGCTGACAGCTGGGTTCGTTGCTGTGTCAAACCAGAAAAAGCGAGAGAGCAAAAGAATTTTGCAAGAAGACATTTTTCTTCATTTTTCCTTCTGAACGGAGAAAGGAAAGCCCTGTGTAGGGAAGGTGGGGAGATGGGATGCAAACATGATTATGTAAGGCACTGAAAACAGTAAAGACTAATGTAAAGTGAAATTTTTAGGTGAGTGAGCGTTAAGGGGAGACTCCTTTGTGACGCTGTTTATCTTACAAACAACTTCTATTCAAAATCTAGCACCGTATTACTTGTATATATTACCATGCTATTGATGGTGATTTCAAACACTATTTTCTGGGTCTTTCCAAAAAGACAAAAATGAATTAAGAATCCTCCCATCACTTTGGAAAGAGAAACTCTACCTGGTGTCTGGTGTCGGCCATAATCTTTCTCTAGGTAGTGTGCCAGAGTTTGCAATTTTTGCCCCTAGAATTGATGGTATAGTGATGCCTTTCCACCAAAGGAGAATTCCAGCTCTCTTAGCTAGAGTCTACGACTCAGGGGTCCTCAAACTATGGCCTATGGGCCACATGCGGCCTGCAGAGGACATTAATCCAGCGCCCTGGGTGTTTTTGGCACCGCTGCCTGTCCTGCTTAGCAGCCCACTTGTCCCAGGCCCACAGTGCGCATGTGTGGAATGTGCGCCGCACTCTCCAACGGCCCTCCAACTGTCTGAGGGACAGTGAACTGGCCCCCTGTTTAAAAAGTTTGAGGACCCCTGGTACATGAATCTCTCGGTTGATGTTGTTTTCCATCAGCCCACAGCTTGGTTGTGCGTTGGCAGCTTTACAAAATACTGGGGTCAGCAAAAGAAACAAAGGTCAATTGGCTCTACTTGGCAAAATCTGCCAAAACAATTTTACATCCCAGCATGGGTTTCTAATGACATTCTCAAATAAGTAAAAAAAAAAAAATTCTAATATGTAAATAAAATGTCACTTATTATATTACAGACATTTTTTAAAAGGGGAGAAATTCAGGCATTTTTTTTTTAATATTACATACTGCTAAGCAGCTTTTCTCCATATGTGCTGTGGATGGTTATTCTAATTCCTTAACAGTGATTTAAAATTTTATAAGGAAAACATGCAAAGTACTGAAAATTCATCTAAGCATAGCATAAAGTTGTGAAGTCAAGTGACTTTCCCCATGAACTTTGCTTAAAATGAGAGGAAATTGAAAGAGCTTTCCTTCTACTCTATCTGAAGTAAACACAGGGCTTTATTTTTGTTAATTTATGAGATTTACTAAGGTTGTTCATTTAAAATAAAGGTTGCTCATTTAAAATAAAACTGATTTTAGGAATATTGCATTCTCCAATGTTGTGCTTTTGCTAGGCATTGTAGAAACAGTAGTTGCTATACCAACGTTCCCCCATCTGTGCAGTAGTCTAGTCTACTGTCACTATTCTGTGAAATGTGTAGACACTTCTGGAAAGCATGGACAGACTGGATTTATATCTGTAGGAGTGAGAATAAAGAAAGGAAAGACAGTGAGCAGGCACACTTCCCTTCAAGAGCATAAGATTTAAGACAGTAGCCGTTCAGATCTGTGTCAGTAAAGGATATTTTACGAATTCAAAATAGAAGCTCAGTTTTTACTACATTTTGCAAAGATAATTTCTCTCTTTCTTTGAGAAAGACCGTAGGCTGTGGTGGCACTTGTCAGAATGAGAAAATATTACTTTTCTATTACACCTACCATAAATATAAAGAGGTGAAATTTATACATTTTTGTTTAGACTTGAAAGCACCCCATTTACCAGAATAAACTCATTATTTTGAAAAGATTAGAAAAATTTTAGTGATAAAATTTTACAAGAAGAGTAGCTAAATGGTAAAAGGCCAAACATGCTGAGAATAATTGTATATAAAAGAAAAATAATAAAGTTCCTCATCTCCAGTGCAAAGTACTTATATAAAACAGGTGATATAGGAAAAGACAATTTTTCGAGCAAACGTCTTTTTTTCTTATGACAAGATTACAACAAATACATCTGCTACCTTCTCCTGTAATGTTTTTGTTCATTAACTGCCATTTGAGCCATGAGATATGGAATTTAATATCACTGTTACAAAAAATAAAAGATTTCAAATTGGTTAAACTAATCATTGGAAATAGAAAAAAGTGTGTGTGTTTTAAACCAACTGACAAGAATCAGTATGTTACCTTTAAGAGTTTTTGAATAGTGAGTGGAGTCAAAATATTGCTCTAGGTAGCAGTCCTGAAAATGTGTTCTGCAGATCCATGGGGAACCCCGAGAACTTATCAGGGGTTTAAAAGGTCAACAATGTTTTTATAATTATACCGAGGTATTATTTACCCCTTTCACAGTGTTCACCTTTGCCCTGATGGTGCAAAAGCAAAGATGGGCAAAGTGACTAGTGGCTTAGCACTAAATAAGGCCACAGCATCAAACATCATCTCACACTCTCAATTAAAAAAAAAAAAATGGTTTCCGTTAAGAATTTCCTTGATGAAGTAGTAAAAATTATTAATTGTATTAAATCCTGGTCCTTTAGTCTACATCTTTTTAATATTTTGTGTGATGTAATGGATAGTACACAGAAAGTACTTCTGCTATATAATGAAGTACAGCGGTTTTCTCAAATAATAGCACATGTGCAATATTGTGAGTTGCAAACAGAACTAGCTGCTTTTTTTTCATGGAACACATTTTTACTTGAAAGAATACAGATAAACTATCATTACGCAGATTTGTTCATTTGGCCAATAATTTCTTCAAAATAAAAGAAGCGAGCCAAACATCTCAAAGAAAACAACTGAAAGGCTTATTGCCAATAATAAAGTTTAAATTTTTGAGCAAAAATTAGAATTCTGGAAAACTTTTATTCGCCACTGTGAGTTTGATTACTTCTCAATACTTAAGGACTTTTTAAATGAGCTCAGTGGTTATTTTCATGAAAGTAATATTAATACGTCAACATTTAGGAGGACTGAATTAACTCAGTGAACCAAGAGTTTCCGAATGACTAATATACCATGTCACAAAATCAAGAACGGCTCAGGGTGCAAGAGAGATCAATGGATTGTAATGTATAAAGTACATAAAGTTTATTAATAAGCTTTCAGAGTCTCCATTGCAAACGAACTTTAAGAAACTATCACTTGTTAAGTTTTTGGTGCAAGATCAAAGAATACCTGAAAACACTATTAAAATACTCCTCTTTTTTAAAACTATCCCTGTGAGGCCAGATTTTTCATATTCCTCAACCAAAACAACATACTGCAAAAGATTGAATGCGGTGCAGATATAAAATAATCTGCCGTCTTTGACTCAGCCAGGCATTAAAGAGATTTGCAAAAAGCATAACATATAGTTATTTTCATAAAAGTGTGTTGTTTATGATATTTTTATTATTTTTAAATAAACTAAAATATTTTTTGAATTCTCAGTTTTAGTTTCCAACTCTGTAAATATTGATACTATAACCCACATAGGCAAATGTTTTGGGAGTTCTCAATAGTTTTTAATAGTATAAAGCTGTGGTTCCCAGCTGCTGGGCTGCAAACCAGTAGCAGTGCATGGCCTGTTAGGAACTAGGCCTCACAGCAGGAGGTGAGCAGAAGGCAAGCAAGTGAAGCGTCATCTGTATATACAGCCGGTCCCCGTCACTCGTATCACCGCATAAGCTCCACCTCCTATTCAGATCAGCAGTGGCATTAGATTCTCACAGGAGTTTGAACCCTACTGTAAACTGCACATGTGAGGGGTCTAGGTTGCGCACTCCTTATGAGAATCCAATGCCTGATGATCTGAGGTGGAGCTGAGGCGGTGATGCTAGGGCTGGGGAGCAGCTGCAAATACAGATTATCATTAGCAGAGAGGTTTGACTGCACAATAAATGTAATGTGCTCAAATCATCCCAATACCATCCCCCCCCTCCCCCACCAGGCCGTGGGAACATTGTCTTCCATGAAACTGGTCCCTGGGGCCAAAAAGGTTGGGGACCACTGTATAAAGTATTCCTGAAGCAAAAATATTTGGAACCCATTGCTCTAGCCTAGGGTTATTTTCACTGTCATGCTGTGAACAAACATTGATTGAGGCACACCTACAGGCAGTTTTCTAAGTGTGAGTAATCAGACAAACATTTGAAAGTGTAGATCACTGAGAGAAGGTTACATGATTTGTACGTCTTGTGAATGGTTCCAATAACCTGCAGATTGTAGCATGTCCTGAGCTGATCTCTCTAATCATGTATAGTCAAAGTGCATATCTCCATCCCTTCTTGACAAATTAGTGCAAGGTGCATTTAAGGACATACACCTTTTTTTCTTGCAGCATCTTAAGAGTAACAACTTGTCCTTGACAGGAATAAAAAAGTAATGCAGGAAAGAAGTCAGCAGAAAACTATTTCAAGGGAGTCATAGAATAAAAGCCAACGTAATGAGTTTGGTGACAGCAAGACTGAGACTAGAGAAAAGAGCAGCAACTGCTTTAATAAATGTCATAAAGCCTATTGATTCCAGCGATGCATTCACTTTGGTTAATAAACTTGGGAATGAATCTTAGAGTAAAAAAAAAAAAAATTCCAGAAGATATCTGCGGTGAATTAGACATTCTAGATACAAAGCTAATCACCTAACGGTAGTTAGATGACGTACGTGCTCATTCCTACTTTCATTTGAATGTTGTGACTTAGAGACAAGAAAAGTAGAACGGGGGAGTGAATTAGTGATTACACCCATGGTGCTTGTGTCACTCAGGAAGTTGAAGTCATTCAGTTATTTTACAGAGGATTTAATAGAAAGGATTGTGAGGTATTGTGAGGAAGTCAAAACTTCAGGGGACAGCTACTACTCCCTAAATCTGAGGAAACAGAGGAAGAGGTTATTAATACTCAGAAGCTTGAAAGAGGGGACCCGCAGAACTGGCACCCGGATTTCTTTGAAGGAGTGCTGCTCAACCAGTGCTAATGACTTCTTTTCAGGAGAAAAGAAGGGAGTTGGGCCCTAAGAAGAAGAAGTTATTTCTGGGGAAATTATGGAATCTTTAGGCATTGGTGCCTGTGCTGTCTTGGAATTGAGAATGTTCCCAGTGAAAATAAAAGGGAAAAAGAATAAATGGAATATCACTTTTAGGATTACACACGTATGCCCTCCTTTATATTTTATATTTGTTAAACATCTCACCAGATAATTTTGCTTCTCATTTGAATTATTCAAAATTATGTTGTTAGATTATGCTACATTCATTTTTAAGTTTCTGGCAATTGAATCTTGCTTATGTTTCTATCATTTGTTTTCCATCATCGGCTTTACTGGAGAATATCTAATTTAAATAAATTCCCTTTTCTGTGGGCCCACCTGAATCACCCCCAGAGAACTGAAACAATGCACAGATGTTGGCTATAGAACCACCATCTGGAATCTTTGAAAACTGAAGAATGGGAGGGATGCCAGAAGTCCAAACTAAGCAAACATTTTCCTGGTTACCGAAGAATAGAATGAATGGATTCTGTGAACTACAGTTCAGTATGTGTGATATGGATCTTAGCAATTGGGGATTTTAAAAAATTTGTAATGCTGGCATATATTCCAAAGTAAAAAGCATCATAAAATAACCTTATTAACTTTTTAAAATAAAGTTATTAGAAAGGGGATAGGAAATTGTCATAGATTATATATCATAATTTAAATTAAAGAAGGCGTTTTATAGAAACTCTCTTTTGAAATGAAGAAATGTCAATTAAGATAGATATATCTTTTGCAATAATTAAAGCAGTGGATTCACATTAATAGTTTAATAACCTAGAAGGAAGCCAAGCTTATTGTGCTATTGACCAGTGACTTAAAGGAAGACGTGCAGGCAGCTGCACCAAGTTTGCAGACAACACCTCGCAGGGAGGGACAGCAAATACATTGCATCTGGATTCAGAAGGATCTCCAACTAACAGAACTCTATGATGAAACCAAGAGATGCAATTTATCGTGTGTACTTATAAAACCATGCTTTTAATTTGTTAATTACATATTGCAGGATGCAATAGTCCAGGCATGAAAATATTTGCTCTGAAAAAAGAACATGCAGCTCAGTTGTCCACAATACACGATAAGGCTGTCAACACTAAAATGTACTGTCAGGTTATGTGAACTGATGCAGTGTAGGCATGGAGGTCTTGGTGGCAGGGATCATCCCACTGTGATTTCTGCAGGTCAGATTAACTTATAGAGAACAGTACTGATACACTCAGCCGAAGAGAGACATTTGCAAACTGAACTTTATTTTCAAGAGGTCAAATGGATGAACGAATGTTTAGAGACCCAGAATTTGCCAGCTTATGAATGTTTAGCTTAAAGAAGAAAAAAAAATCACTAATTATCTACAAATTTGTGAAGCCTATCTTACAGAAAGCTTATTCTGAGTTATTGCAACATTAAACAAGGACCAGAGTGAGACAGAAAGTGCCTTAGGTGAAGGAAGGAAGGGCCTGCCCTAATAAAGCCATTGCATGACAGGACTCCAGTGTTGCAGGACCTGTCCAGACAGAAGCTAGAGGGTCACGTTGAGATCCTACACGAGGATTCCTCCTCATTTGGTGGGAAATTGAACTAGCTTTTTTTCTAAGATCTCTATCACTTCATTCTTCCATAATTTTATATTGTCAACAATATCTAGAGACATCCCACTGTGTGGCTAGCAAGTTTGTATTACTCGGACCTAAAGAGTGTTATTTCTTACACTGTCCAAATAAATTTTAAAAAAATTGAGGATAAAGCTGAATTACTTGGGAAATTAGAAGCTATGGAAATTCAGGTGGAAAAGAAGGAAAATAATCACAACTTCATATTTATAATAAAAAAGCTAAGTTAATTATAAGTCCACAAATGGATCTTGCTCTTACAGTATCAGGACAAGAATCGAGAATGAATGGAGCCCTGAAGGTGGCGAAATAACTGTACTATGCAATATAGATGGTCAGAAACAAACTTTGTTAAAACATAATTCTATTTGACTTCCACATACCTGGCTTTTCCTATTCTAGATCTCAAAATCCCACTATAATAGGCATGTAGAAGCAGCTTAGTTCAAATATCAATTTCATTTGAATTCTGTATTTCTTGACTTTATGAAGAAAGGATTGTTAGAATGGCTGAGGGCCTAGAATTCATTAACTTCGGCACAAATATATACTGCAATCTCCAACGGAGTGCTAAGATATATTTTCCAGTCATCCTTATATAAGGGACTAGTGAAAGCCTTTAGCCAGAGTGATTAAAGGAATGTTCCCTGTCTGGGGAAATTTTGGAGGCCTTTCTTCTGCATCCAACACTAGTGATCCTCTTTTGTGGGCCCTGTGCAATTCTTGTCCCCTTCTGGTCCCTATTGCAAAAACATTTCCTTCTTTTAAGACCCTTATTATCCTGAGAGGAACTCGTGCTCTGTTATACGCCTATTTGAAGTTAACTTTACATACAAATTACAGCGTATCCACTACAAAGGAAAATTTGCTAACCTCTCAAATGCTTTGCAAAATGCCTGCACTTTCTTGTATTATTACTTTTTATCTTGAAGTGGCTTTTCTTTAGTTTGCTCAAGGGGATAGCCCTGTTCCATAACATAGGTGCCCTTTGTTCTCCACAGTCAATGTTCTGTTTTCTTCGGATTTTGCATGCGTTCATCCTGTGCGTCCCTGTCCTAAGGATGATACATTCTATTCCTTTCAATGGGAAGAGAAACCTCTCAATTGGGGACGGTGTTAGCAAGGAAAGGATACCTTCAATAGACCAACTCAGACATTACAAATGATATTTTTTGTATTACCCATTAATTGCCCTCCTGGGTGGTTGTGGCTCAGTATCTGGTTTGGTTTGGTTTTCCTCTAACGACTTCATGCCCTCTGTTCTATGTACTAAACAAGCATGAAAATAAAAGTATAAATAGAAAGGTACTTTGAAAAAAATATTTAAATTTTTTCATACCATTTCCTAGGTACTATGGTCCTACGTATCTAATGTATTATGTGCATGGGCTGGTAAGCATTTTCACAAACTCCATTTCACCCAAGTTTAACCGTTGGTTTGGCCTGCAAATGAATTCCCCTTAAAAAAATCACCAAACTTCTCACCGGGCCATGAACAGAGACATCTGGTCATGCGTCTTCTGTGCTTTTCTTATTATCACTGCAGCCACGACAAGCTCAGTGTCCTTGATCAGACAGGTGAAAGGGACAGAGAAATAAGGGGTCCCATTTCTCCTGCCAGGCTACTTTGTGAGCAGACATAGCCCTTGTGCTGCAATCTTTTGCGACCCAGGATCTACTTTCTCATAGAATAAGTAAAGTTAATTTACCAAACTCTTGCTCCATGCAGCTACAGTTTGAGTTAAATAGAGTTTAGAAGGCTGACATCATCACATTATTTCTATGGGGAAATGTACTCCTTATTTGAAAGAATTGCTTTACAAATAATCTTTTAATATATAGCCATTCAAAAATCGATGAATTATACCTCTACTCTTCAAGATTATACATGCACCATAAACATGGTGAATAAACATTGTTTATTGGTGAATAAACATGTAGAATAAACATTCTACAATATGTGTTTTATTTTCCTACCACAGAGAACTTGAGAGTATATTTCCTATTTGAATGTAACCAACATTAAGATATTTTTAATAAAACTAACTTAGGTCCACATGATCCGTGACTAAAAACAATAGGATGTGTTGGTTTGTGTATGTATGTGTTGGTTTGTTTTTTCCAACTTGTCTTTACTCATAAAAAACCATTTTCACTCTTTGCTGAGAGTGCTGGGTGCCAGAATAGCAGGACATAAATAGATTTGATTCATGACCGTTTAGGCTTAGGTGACAGACACCTTCTGGCACCAGTTCACAGGTGGGACAGGGGCTCTAGTGCTTCTCTGCAATAGTCTATCTGACCCAAAGCATAGCTGATTGTTGACAAGGTGGCTATTTACCCACTTTGAAGGGGAAACCTTGCAGACTTAAAAAGTCACAACAATTGCTTGGGGTCTAATTTTCTGAGCTTGACAGAGAGCTGCCTAAAGACCTTGGCTTTGCACGAAGCTCCTTTGTTTTCAGATTTCATAGATTTGTCGTATTCAGTATCGAAAATACGTTTTGTAGGTAGCCAGGCGTATCGCAAATTATGTTTATGTTTTTGACCAATTTCTTTGAAACAACATGGTCAAAACATACCAAGCAGGCGTAAGGAGAGTTAAAAAGAGGAGAGAGAATCTGAGGAATGTGGTTTTGCTCAAAACTAACTGAGAGGTGAAGTCACAAAGCACACAGTGTTGAAAACCTTTTGTAAACTAATAACAACAGCTGCTTAATAAATGGCTTTTGTGGGGATGGAGGAGGGAGTGCCTGCTTGCATAGCGCTCCACACTGGCAAGTAAACCTCATGTTAAGGCAAAGGAAATTCAACAATGTTATCTAAAATATACAAAGGGCACAAACTGATATAACCTTAAATCAACTGTGCGAATAGTCTTAAGAAGATATTATTTTAAAAACAAATGTTTTCTTTTGTCTAAACTATGAAATATGAAATTGTGTAGCTTTGCCATTTCCTTTCACACTGTTTAGGACTCAAACTACTTTTATTTCCTGTTTTGTTCCCCGCCCCCCCCTTCTAATATGAACCATAGAAATATAAGCATAAATCTAAAAGAAGAAGAAAAATAAGCTCTGGTCGTACTCGATGTGTATTATGTTTTAGCCAAAATCAGGTATATGTGATGAAAACTAACAGGAGGTTTCCATCTCAGAAGGAACATGGTGTTTCTTTTGACTTTGAATTACATAACATGATAAAGGACTCCTTTTTCCTAACCTCTTCTAGCAATTTCCCTGACACATCCATTAACTAATGTTAGCTATTATTTGTTTCAGTTTTTTTTTTATATAAGAAATGATGAAAGCCACCAAGAATTTAATATTAAACCTGGATGCTCAAATGTCCATTGACAGAACAGAATTTTGGAAACAACTTGATATGTTAAGTTATAATCATATTTATTGGGAATTCAAACAGAAAAAAATGTAAGCCATACTGGTGATAATTACAATTAAAGTATTAGATAGAAACTCACTAGGAGATAAAGGGACTGTCACAGTTTTCAAAACCAGCAAGAACTTAAGGGAGGTGAGTGTTGTCTCTCTAAATGGATAAACATAATTAAAACATTATGTCCGTGGGAACATGGTCAGTTCAATGATATTTGCTTCTATCTCTACATCACTGCAAGAATTTACCTGTATTGTGTGCCAAGCAGTGAGAACCTAGAAATTCTGGTCTCACCAACCACGGAGTGTCAATATGACACCAAATGAAGTTGGCACAGATCCAGGTGTTCTACCTAGCACATCCATACAACACAGCCCTTCGTGAGTCTTGAAATTTTAATATTTATGTTCAAACAACTTCTAAAGCAGCATAGAGCCATAAAAAAATGATATGACAAAAATTAGAGACTGGGACACTAATTCTTGCATTACCTCTGTACAAAGTTGGTATCCTTGCTACAGTTTGTTTAGTAAAAGAAAGAATTGGGCCAAATTATTCTAAGGTTCTTTTCAGCTTAAACATGCTACAAACTTCACAACAGGGCACTGCTTTCCAAATTTTTCATCAAGGACCTCTTTTTCTTTTTTTTTTTTTTTTAAACCACTGCTATAGACTGGATGTCTTATGAAATCATTTATCTCCCCATGTTATCGAAGATACATGTGTACATAATTAATACCACACTGACTTAATATAAATTTGATATTTAAATGAGGCCACGCAGCCTTATCTTGGGTAAACATATGCAGTTCATTAGCTTTGGGGGAAATATTAAAGATATGGGCTACCTAGGGATCTAGCTATACTTGACTGGAAAGCAGCAAACTGGGGGAAATACACTGTCTAAACCTGCCCTAATTAGGATGAGTCAGCTAGGGAGCTTGAGCAAATAAATAATTTTAGCCAATCTGAGTTTTAATTTCTTCCACTGATAAATAAAAGACAAAGGCTTTGAATATTTTTAATTCCACAGGACCAGTAAAAGTTATCAAATATGAGGGCAGTGGAAAGGAAGCTAACTGAGGTCAGTTGTGGGTTTATCTCTGACGTTAAAATTATGCTGAATCTAAAGCCACACATAAGGTCTGGAGAGTCAGTGAGTGGAAATCAAATGAGGAAAGACAAAAGGATATCAAAGATGAAGGCATGTTCAGGTAAAAGAAAATAGCTAATCAAGTATCTAGAGTGGAATAAGATTATACCCAAAAAGGTGGATTGGAGTAATGTTATTAAAAGGTGCATTAAAAAGTAAGCTCAGGATGCTTCTAGAGCTTTCTGAGCAGGGGACTTGCATTTATTTATTAATCCATTTAGCTCAAGATTATGAAATACACACTGTATATGAGGCATTGTTTTGGGGGCTATGGGGTGACACAAAGGGGGACAATATGTGTTACTTCTCTTCAGGGAGATTCACAGTAGAGTACAGAAAGCAAGATATATGTATAAACAACCATATAACCCATATTATAGCTGAGCCACTCTGCCTTTTGAGATTCCAATGAAATTGAATTGAATCTCCACCCACATTGAGGAGGAAAATTCGTGGGCCTCCTTCAACTGGGGATTTACATCACTTCTCATTATTTCGGACTCCAGCTCTGGCCACATTCTCCATATCTTGAGTCTGGCTTCTTCACGCTGCTTCCTTCTGTCCACCCTGTGTCGACTCAAACGTGGAACATGCCTCCTTTTCTTTGATCTCTCCAAACATAACTCATATAATTAATTTGTATGTACTAGATATTTTCTATTTGCACCTCCAAATCACCCCCTGCCTGATCCACTGTGCCCTGAAACCTGGGAGTCTGAAAGGTCAGACTGCTCTGACCTTTCTGCTCAAAGGTCTTCCATGTCCACTGATTTCCAAATCCTGGTAAGATCAGAGCAGGGGAGTAAAGTGAAGGCAAGCAGTTTATTTCTTCAGCTCCTTTCCTGATGGGTTGCTGTATGTTGCCTGCGTTTGTGTACCTACAGCTCCTGTCAGGTGATCAGCCTGCCCGTCTAACTAGAGCTACTATCTCTGGATTCCTTCTGCTCATCGCTCCCTCTCTATGTCCCCTAAGCCTGGGCAAACCCTCTTGGTTTTCCTAAATCCTGCCTACACCTCTTACATAATCCCTTTGTTAAACTCTCTTCAGTTACCAAATTTGGCCATCTCTTTTTTGCCTGGACCTAATTGCTAAAATGAAGAATAGAGGCCGGCCGAGGTGGCTCACGCCTGTAATCCTAGCACTCTGGGAGGCCGAGGCAGGAGGATCACTCAAGGTCAGGAGTTCCAAACCAGCCTGGGCAAGAGAGAGAGACCCTATCTCTGCTAAAAATAGAAAGAAATTAAGTGGCCAACTAAAAATATATAGAAAAAATTAGCTGGGCATGGTGGTACATGCTTGTAGTCCCAGCTACTTGGGAGGCTGAGGGAGGAGGTTCGCTGGAGCCCAGGAGTTTGAGGTTGCTGTGGGCTAGGCTGACGCCATGGCACTCTAGCCCAGGCAACAGAGTGAAACTCTGTCTCTAAAAAATACAAAAATAAAAATAAATAAAATGAAGAATAGATATTTCTCAAATATTTAAGGTATAATAGTGAGGGTTACACCGTGTAGCACATGTTATAACTTGAAAAGATCAGATAGCCCTCTTCTTCTTTTTAATTTTTAATTCATTTCATTTTATTTTTGATTGACAAAAATGATCAGGATTACCCAACCTATGATGAGTTGTATAATTATTTCATTATATATTACAATGTAATAACAGTAGAAATAAAGTGCACAGTAAATGTCAAGTGCTTGAATCATGCTGAAACCATGCCTGCCCTCTCCCCCTACCCCACTCCTCGCCCTTCTGTGGAAAAATTGTCTTCTATGAAAACAGTCCCTGGTGCCAAAAAGGTTGGGACTCCTGATCTTGTTTTGAAATTGTGGAATACATTGTGAAATGACTAAATGGAGCTAATTAAGATATGCATTACCTCACATACTTAACATTTTTTGGTGGTGAGAACATTTAAAATCTTTGTTAACAATTTTCAAGAATATAATACATTGTTATTGACTATATTCCATAGCACTGTTTTTAAAAGTCTTTTATTCAATGTCGTCTTGCCTCTTTCGATTGCATCACCATCTCTTCTAAGGCTCTGACATGTACTATATTGCTAAGCCCTTTTTCCTCCCTGTGACTTCCCTTTGCTCCCTTTCTCTGAGTATCTTTGTTCCAAGTTCCCCCAAATCTCCGTAGAGACTTTGAACTCTACCTATCTCTTGGTCTCATCCTTGACATACTCTGAGGTATTTCTACAACCAAAATCACTTCTTGAGATGCTTTGCTAAACAAAACCAGTTCTCATTCTTGCCTCTAGCTCATTTCCCACTCTCCTGACTCTCAGCTATTACGTGAGTTTAATACAAGGATAAGAGTTTTATCTCTACCATTAGAGAGGGAAAGATAAAATGATGTCAAAGATGAGAGAAGAAAGCTGGCAGCATCAGACTGCTTCTTTAAGAAGGTGACATTGGACAGATGTAAGCTTTGAAAGATAAATGTAATATGGCCAAGCAGAATTAGGTGGAAAGAAATTCAAAGGCGAGGTAAAAGAAAAAAGCAAGTGCATGATATGGGAAGGCATGACTCATGTGAGTAATTCTGTTTAGCTTATAAATGATGAAAGTGGTGTTTGAAAAGATTAATTTGACAGTAGTATGCTGGATGGATTCAGGAAAAGAAAAACTCAAGGCAGGGAGACCAGGCTATTGCAACAGTGTATGCAAGAGCTGATTAAAGTTCAACCTTAGAATGATAGTATGATAATAGAAATAAAAGCAAAATATAGAAAACTAAGAGCCTGTTAAAAAAAAAAAAAAAGAGGTTAATCTTCATGTCCTTTACTGGAAAATGGGTATCCTAGAATAAGATTAAAAAGAAGTGGAAGAAGAAAATTGTTTAAAATGATATATTGTCATATTTCATTTGTGCTGTGATTAATATAACAAAGTACCACAGAAGAGGTAATTTATAAAGAACAGAATTTTGTTTCTTACAGTTCTGGAAGCTGGGAAGTCCAAGGTCAATGTGCTGGTATACAGTGTCTGGTGAGGGCCTTCCTGCTGTGTCCGCACATGGTAGAAGAATGGAAGGTCAAAGGAAAGAAGACAACCGCTGTGTCCCCACATGGCAGAAGAGCAGAAGAGCAAAAAGGGCCTATGCTAGTTCCCTCCAGCCCTTCTATAAGGCTGTACTCCATTCACCACTTCCCCAAAGGCCTACCTCCTAATACTGCCACAGTGAGAATTAAGTTTCAACACATGTATTTTGGGGGACATTCATACTGCAGCATACATATTTTATATATACATATATATAACTTACATATAGCACTATATGCCTAGCAATGTATTGACACACGAATACTCAGACATTAAAGGGACTTTTTTTGTCATCCAGAGAAATGGTGATGGAGCTTGGAATCAAAATCCCGGCAGTCTGACTCCAAAGCATGGGCTCTGAATTATTGTTATGTCAACCTATTTATTCCTCATTCAGTTATTATCCTCACTTGACAGAAGCAGACATTATTAATGCTCCCATTAATCCCAGGAAACAGAGGGTACAGAGAGTTTGATCCTTTACCAATAGCTCCACAGCAAAAGAACATGAATTTGACCCAAGGTTGGAGTCTATGGTGTTAACCATTATATTATGCTGCCTCTCACAAGATACCTATCAGTGGACTTAGTGATTCACTTGTTTACAAAGTGAGACTGAGGCTTTAAAGTTAAAATGATTTGGAAGCCTCCTTTGGTACAGAAATTTTAACATTAGAGTCATCTAGATTATGGCATAACCCCGGTTTAGCTACCAATTAACTGGGTTAACATGGGCAAATCTCAGTCTCCTCATTTGTGAAATGGCACAATAATCCTTCCTTCGTAATATGGTTATGAGGCTTGCAGGAGAGATATCAGTAAATGGTTTCATGTGAGATCTTGTACATATGCTGTGTAGCTGAAGGCAACAGTAATGCCTGCTCATTGGGTATGCTCAGCATTATACCTGCCTTATAGTAGGCAACATAAGTATTTGTTTAATGTAAGTATCAATTGGCTAAATAATTGATTGATTGATATACTGGTTAATGGAAAGAGATTTTACCACCCACCTGATTCCAACAACCCATCTCTCTTTTCTCTGACTCATTTCTGGTCTATGATTTCAAACTTGAATTAATCTTCTGTCTAGCATATATCCATTAGTAGATTAAAAAAAAAAAAAGATGGTAGCATTTTTAGAAAATGTTTAAGTATAAGGCAAGCCTAATACATATAAAAATGCATGCAACTTAATCATACCATTATCCTTTCAAGATTGTTCAATGAGCAGAAAGATTGAGGTTTCAGAAACCTTATTCTTTTCTTCAGACAAATCAGATCTAAAATACTTGTCATTGTGTCTGACTCCCTTGCTCTATATAAAACCATACTTTGTTTTTGAATGAAAAAGAAAAAAATAGAAAGGAAAAAGAAAAAAATAGGAAGAAAAAATAAAAGGAAAGAATGAAATTCTGAATTATTGAATTCCTGAATTTCATTCATTTTTGTTCACTAACAGTTTAAACTGGATTTTTAGTCACCAGGTAGACCTGCAAATGAATCTAGAGTTTTGAATGTTGGTAACTTTCAGAAAAATTAACACAAATCAACTGAAAAATTTGGAAACTTTCAATTGACTAAAAAACAAAAATAAATAAGGATTTTGATCACCAAGCAAAAAATCCAAAGCATTGCATTTTTACCACGGCAATTATCAAAATTCTCTTCTTATAATAAAATTCTCTAGTGAAACTTTTCTGAAGGAGATATAAATGGTGCTTTTAAAAATATAATGTACACATGGTTATATTTTGGTAAATTATAAAATGCCTTCCCATTCTGCACATCGTCCCCTCACCCATGTTCATTCTGGCATATAAAGTTTTGTCTTTACTTTAGTCAACACGGTGAGCAGAGGTAGGGACCTTATTTTTTCAGGCATATATATGGCAGCATTACTCTGGAAAGGAAAAAATGTGCCTATAAACTACACTTGCACATGTCATAAAAATAATGCCACCCTCCACAAATAGGAACTCACATTTGTATAAGGCTGTGACTTATTTTCTACATAAAGAGGAATAGCCTAATTATTCTTCACAGAAAGTAAAATACTACAAAGTACAAAAATGAGATGTTTTTGGCATTTCACTCTTTCAATTGACTTAGCAGGTCTTTCTTCTTTTTCGGAGATTAAAACCCTTTCTAAGTGTCTCTTTCTCTGTCATGGAAAGTCCTACTAACTTTTTAAAATGGAGAATCTGAAACGTCTTCCTCCTAGCACAGTTTAGGAGGGACACTTCAGAGCATGCTGTATCACAAGTTGCGGTTTGGAGAAGCCCCTTGCCCTTATCTCAAGCTTCGTTGTATCAAAACATGTTAAATATACCAGCCAATAAGCAGTTTTAAAGATAAAGATAAAAATATTCACTCATAATATATGAAGAGACCTCTAAATTAGGAAGCAGGAAAAAAAAGGGGGGGAGTGAACAAAAATTGCAGGAAGAGGTTACATTTCATGAAGAAATTTATCTCCACTTCTCCACATTCACTCCCTGCCTCTGCTGCTGCCACTCTTGGGTGTGTTCTTGGATGCTCAAAAGAAGCTTTCTAGTTTATGGCCATGCTGATATTTCCTCTAGGGAGGGAAAAATGGCCTACAAGCGGTGCAATAACCGAAAAGGAAAACATCTGTTTGGAGCATGGAGCAATTTACTGGCTGAGTTTAGAATACAGTGATTGCAGCTGAAAACCTCTAGATGATTCTGCAGGTCTCATCAGAGCACAAGGAAAGGAAAATTGGTCTTTAGGGGAATACCCCTGGGATTAAACTGGCTTAGACTATAGATTGTGTTTGTCATTTAGATAAAGGTGGCTTTCTTAATAAGATAGAAAATTTGAGAATAACAGCAGCAATTAATGGTAAAAGGATATGGTTGAAATGGTAAATTTTATCACAAAAAATAGCAAGAAAGAAAAAAAAAGACAGCTACCACTCCTCATATTTCAGATTCTAAAACAAGTATCAAAAACCCTGAATCTGAATATCTCCAAAGCAAATCCAACTTGAAGGAAACTTTTCTGTGAATTTGTCCCCTCAACTTTAACTAACAAAGCAAAGAGGCCTTTTGTTTCTGTATAGACTAACATCATTTTTGAAATGTTGATCTTTTCAAAGGGCCAGCATCTCAACCTACCAAGTCTGTGTTCATTGAGAGGGTTTAAATTGTACCTAGAGGGAAGGGAGGAGTAAAAAAATAAATAAATAAAAGGAAAAAAATTTTTTTTTAAATACATTGTTTCCAGGTATGTGAAGATCTAAAATTAGGTGTGACATATACATGAAACTAACATGGAAAAGGAGAGGCTGTAATAAGTTGAAAAGTTATTAGAGCAGAAACTAACTTAAAAGTAAAGATTGTACCTATTTTCAAGGCACCATATTGGACCTTACAAATGGACTGAGATAAATCTGGCAAATAGACCAGGTGTGCTAACTATCATCAGGTCGCTGTCACTTTGCAATTGGCTGCCATTAGGTGCCATACACACCAGCACATTTCAAAATAATTGTATTTAGAGCTACCGTGTTTCCCCGAAAATAAGACCTACCCATAAAGTAAGTCTATGAGGATTTCTAAGCATTTGCACAAGATAAGCCCTAACCCGAAAATAAGACCTAGTGATGGGCGTGGCTACGCAGCATATCTGCACAACCCATGCATTTCGTCACAGAGCAGTAAAGAAGATGAGCAGCCCTTCTCATCTGCCCCATGAGAGCTCTATTGCTCCACATGAGAGATTGGGGCCAGTGGTTCTAAATGAAATAGAGTCGCAAGAAATTCAGGATGGAATTCGGGCTTTGGAGAGTTATGATGATGTTCCAAAAGAAGATGACTTAACTATATTTGAATAAATGTAGATTGTTGTACCGTACTTAAAAAAAAATAACACATCCCCTGAAAATAAGCCCTAGGGTGTCTTCTTGAGGAAAAATAAATATAAGACCCTGTCTTATTTTCAGAGAAACACAGTAGGTTTCATTGAGTTCATACAGTTTGAATCTAATTTCTTTAATTATTTTCAAATTGCTTCATAAAGTATAACTGATAAAAGGGGGAAATAGATATGCAATGCAACATAATCTCTTGAGTCATGTCTAATACTTGTATATCAAGAGATTAAATAAAATCCAAATTAACCACTTTTAATAACAATTCCAGTTGAACTGATGGATTCGTGATCATAAGGACCATGGTAGAATACCACTTGATCATTCTACAATGTATACATACTTCAAAATGTTATGTTTGTACATGATGAATACCTACAATTTTATCCACCAATTTAAAAAATTAAAAAATCTTTAAAATTTTTTTAAAAGGATTACAAAATGATATGCTAACTAATCAAAAAATAAATTAAATAAAAGAGAAGTTAAATGGGGGTAAAAGAATATTAATTGAAATTATTAAGGGAGAAAAGAAAAAAAATCTTATCTCTTTAGTCATTAAAAATAATTCCAAAGAAACTATAGGGAGTCCTTTTCATAACATGAATTTGGAACTTTCACTTGTCAGATTATGTCTTCAGAAAAATGACTACAGAGATTCAATGTATATCCCGATTCAATGATTCAACATGGGGCTATGGCTACCAGTGTTTTAAATAATTTATTATTGCTTAATGATAAATTGGCTACTACTTGCCAACAAACACTTGTCAGTAGGTCAGACTTCTGGTTATAATGATGAGTGTTTGTACAACACTGCTAAGTTTACAAAGTAATTTTTCACATGCAGTATTTCATTTAAATCTCACAGCTACTGATACTACTGATAAAGTATTCTCACCACTCTCCTTTGACAGAGGGGAAGTAAAACTTGACAAAGTCGTAGGGTTAGTAGGGGAAAGAGCATCAGACAGGACCCTGGTACCAGAACTCCAGTTACCATGATCTTTCCACAGGAAAAAGCTCAAAAGACAACTTGAAATGCAGAAATTAAAACAACCACAAAGGTTTTGAGAGTTTTAATTATTTGCATCAAGTGAACATTCTAATATTAGAGCACTCTTCAGTAATAGGTCACAGTTGATGCCAGAGTTATCAAGAGGGCAGAAAACAAACAAACAAACAAAAGCAGATACAAGAATAATAAAAGTGTAGTCTTCTGTTAGCAAATCCTGCTCTTCCATATGGGACCATGGTATTATCATTTATATTTTCTAGGGCTGCCATAACAAAAGTACCATAGACTGGACGATTTAAACAACAGAAATTTATTTTCTTCAGATCTGGAGGCTAGAAGTCTGAGATCCAAGAGTGGCAGTGTTGGTTTCTTCTGAGGCTACTCTCCTTCGCTTGCAGCTGATCATATTTTTCCTAAGTCTTCAGATCATCTTCCCTCTGTACCTGTCTGTGTCCAAATTTCCTCTTCTTTGAGAGCACCAGTTTTACTGGATTAGAGCCCAACCTAATGACCGCATTTGAACTTAATTTTCTCCTTAAAGACCCTATTTCTAACTATAGTCATATTTTGACGTCCTGGGGGTGAAGACTTCAACACATAAATTTTGGGGGGATATAATTCAGCCCCATACAACTCATAAACATTTACCACCGCTTACTGTGCACAGAGCTCTGTGCTGAGCAGAGAGCATTGATCCCTGACCTCAATCGCATATCCACATTTTTATATACATATGATATGAAACAGAAAAGTTAAATAAAACTCCAAAAGTTAAATGACAACAAAATTAGATCATTGCATGTTCATAATCATGTTGGTCCAGGTGAAAAGAGTTTAATTTTCTCAGTGTGTCATTCCAGCAGGGAACTGTGTACTTTATGTTAGGAAGAATAACACCTTAAATGGTTAGAATGTTTACAGTTTGCTGCTCTGTCAACTGCCTGGAAAATTAATTTGTATGAAATACATCATTAAGTGATAATAAAGGTATCACTATAATTTTATAAGAAAAATGTTTTTGTAACTAAGAAAAATAAAATACATACTAAATAAAATACATACTAAAAAAGGAATGATATGAATTTGTGAGCTTGTGACTGAATTAAGGAAAAAAATATAAATAATGTCATAGTCACCGATGAAAGAAATAAATAGCTTTAAATACAGTGGCTAACTTCTGCTTGCTCTTACAGTTTTTTTTAAAAAATAGTTTCTAAAATATTCTCCTATCCTATGGCAAACTTGATTTGCCTATTAACCTTAGAAGTCACTGTTTTACATACAATACTAAAATCTATACTCATATTATTTCCTTAACAAAAGTTTCTGGAAATTTTACATTTAATGCTACATATTCAAACTGAAAATTTAATGTTACTGTCTTGCCAGGCCATTATCTCCCAAGACTAACAATCAAAAAATAAGCAAATGTGTCATTAAAAATTTTAGCAATGTCATAGGATACTTCAGTTGGAAGTTACCACAGGAATTTTCTATATAATTCCCTGATTACATGTATGTGTGTGTGTACAATGTCTTTAGTTTTGTTTTGAATTTTGGTTATGCTTGGCATTGTGTTGGCTTTTCTGACGATCGTCAAACATGGATCAATGTCTTTGGAAATAGGTTAACAATTACATTTCTATTTTATGTGAAATGGTAGCTCAGAATGCATCATTCTCTAAGACACAGTGGGAACTCTTTATCTCTAATTATCTAACTTTACACTGATCACGTAAGTAACTCAGGTAACATGAAATGATGGTAATAAAACATCTTCCATTTGAAATGCATTGCATAACTCATGCCTGCTACTATAAACAGACGTCATCAAAAGAACAATTACTTCTTTTGATGTTTATTTACAATCCTCAGCCTTCACATGACAAAATGGTTAACATTTTTAATTGGTTTATTTAGCTATAATTTTTTTTCAACTACAAGTAACACCATCGCAGCAAAAGAATGGCATTACATTAAAGGGTGGAAAAAAAAAAGCAGAAGCATGACCTGGCCAACTACTTTTATTGGGCTTGAGTTGATACATTATCAAAGAAAATTGTCATTGAGTTTATGATACCTGTTAACTTTTAACCAGCAAGATAAATTTGTTTTCACTCTCTGGCAAGACTCTGTACTTGGTTATTTGCTTGCTTGCTTTCTCTTTTTTTCTTTCCTTATTTGTATTTCATTTTTTTCTTTTCTTAAAAATCAGAGTATATTCTCTTTCCCTTATCTGTGCTCCCAGCCTTCTAAATCTAAATCTTTAATTGTTGTAATTCAATATATTATTCTCCATTCTAACAATTATCAAGAAGAACACACCTCTGTGGTATTTAAACATACTTGTACAGCTAGAAAAACTGAAATAAAATTGACCTCTTACTATAACTAGTAGCAAATTATAATCAATGTCCTATATTTGTAGAAAACAAAAGAATTGCTCAACTGTAGGGTAAGGTCCACTATAGAGTAGTTTTATGGTGATGATTGTTCAGAATAGCACTCTTGGAGAATCAGAAGCAGAGATAAAAGAATAACCTTAACTACCAATCTACTCCATGACCTTGAACAAATCAACAAGTTATCTTTTTTCTTTCACTTTGACAATTACTATTTATTCTGCCTGTTGGCTTGGACTACTGAACTAGAGTAATGGCTCCATAATTTACCTCCACTAATTGAAACTTTACATGGTATGAATTTATGCTTAACTTTGCACTCTATACAATGCTTTATTACACAAATTACAGTTTTGAAAAAGGTAGCAGAGTATAGGATGATGATGAAACCACTTAAATAAACAAATTGAGATCAAGCACTTTAAGAAGCATTGTTTGCATATAAATATTATGCTCACTATGGTTGATCTTTTCCTGGTCTTTACTAAATGTCTGTCAGGACATCCAACTATTAGATACCCATTTATAGGAGGACTGAATTACTCTGGATTTGGAAAGCAGAGTTGCCTTCCATTAAAATTCAAAATTAAAATTCTAAAACATTGCCTTTCATTAAAATCTTTAATTCTGATATTTTATCCCCAAGTAGCTAAAATAGTAATAGTTTGCAATGTAAATTAACAAGGTTAGTTTACTGAAATACTTTTAGGGAATCCAATGAGGTTATGTGGTCATGGCTTTAAAAGCATTAATTTTTTGTTTTTTAAATACCAAATTATATTCTCATTGTTGTTTTAATAAAGAACACAGAACCCCTCTCCATTTGATTGCTCCAAGCTTGTTTCTGTCTTCAACATTTTCCCACTTTATAATGTTGAATTGGAGTTATTTTTCACCTACTCAAAGTATTCTATACATTTATTCATCTTTCAATAATCTTTGTAATGGGAAAACTTTGCTTTTCCCCCCAAATTTCCTTGTATCCTCCCTCTTTTCATGAATGTAAAGAAATTCAAGGTATTGAAATATAATTCACAAAATTCAATTAGTGTCCTGGAAGCCCCATTACAAATAAAATCCCATTACCATGAAGCTAGCTAGAAAGGAATTGGCAAACAACCCCAACAAAATGAGGCAGTTTGGTGGAGATAAAGACTGAGCATATTATAACCCAAACCACAAGAACAAACTACATGGCTATTTCAGTTGGATAATCCAAGTCCTGCTTCCTGCCTCAGTAAGTTTTGGGGAGGATGTCAAACAGCTGCTCTCTTTTACAAGGAATTAGCTGCATTTAGTGATAGGTTGAATGACCGCTACATGTACAACTCATAATTTTTTTTTTTTGCAGGGGATGCATGAATATCAACAGACACAGGATAATCAAATGATCACCCAGTATATGGCTTTTATAGCGTACACTTTTGATCAAAGAAAGCACACAGTGACAACACTGTCTTACGCTATTTATTATGGCAGCCAGTGATTTTCAAGTTGAATTCCAAGAAATGCCAAGATCTGTTCTATTTCCCTGTGGCAGCCTTCTTTCATTGTCTAATATTTTGTTATGGAAAGAGTCCTCCTCATTTTACTATTCCCATAATCAAATTTTTAACTTTAGAAAACTTCCCACAAGGATAGCAATGTAAGATAGCATAACCATATGGAAATGAAAGGTCCTATGTTATACTACTGGATTTGACCAACGGCTTCATTAATTAATAAAGGGGGGAAAAAACCATACTGAGTCTTACAAAATATAATGTAAGTTAGAGGAGAATTGTTCTAAATTTTCAGTTTTTACAGGAAAAGAAAAGAAATTCTTTGCACTAGTTTTTCTACTCAGCAAAATTATGAAGTTTTGTCACGTACCTTATAAAGATTGCCACTCAAGATCTATTCTAGTACCCCTGTTCACAATGATTTTAGGAAATGGCACCACCACCCTATTCTCTGGCCCCCTATTCAGTGGGAATTACAATTAAGCATTTAAAATAGCTAAAAATTGCTCCTAATGGTCTTCTAAATTTCATGTTGGGAAGAACCAGAAGCCACTGGAAAGACATTAACTGAATTGTCATCTCTTAGAAGATATACTCAGGCTATTCATACGAATATGTGAAAAAGAAGAAAGAAAGTGGTACTTGCCTCCCGTGATCTTTTTCTAAATGATCCAGAAAGATTGTGTGCGTGTGTGTGTGTGTGTGTGTGTGTGTGTGTGTGTGTGGTTCACTGGAAACACAGTGGTTGACAGAAGGCTTTTTTTGTTTGTTCAAGAAATAACCATATTAAATCATCCTTGGAATAAGACCAGTGTCTTAAGAATTTTTCAGTAACAGAAATCCACGCAAACCAGGTTCACACAAGAACCTGGTTACAAGAAGAAAAATACAAGGTTATCTTAGGGTCACCAAATAAAGAAAGTATATTTAGGCCTTGACAAAACATGAAAAACTCGTAAGGCAGTTTTGTTCGCCCTTCAGGCAACTTCTCTACTTTTCCAGACCATATGCTGCAATGCAGTTATTTTTGTTTCTCCACAGCAGTTTTCAAGGAAGTTGAGTTTCCTCTCTCCAGTTCTCTTTAACTTGTAAGTAGAATGTCCATTACCACCTGATTCAGTGTCTGGGGCTCTGACTTTAAGTTATCAAGAGAGTGAGGCTAATTGTCTCAGCTTGGGTCACACTGCATCTTGGCCCAGGGATTGGATGTTAACCTGACATGCAAATGCCACCAGGGCTGGCTGGGCTATAATGTCTGGAGAAACTGTTCCTTTTCTGCCAACCAGGTCATCTTTTATAGGCAGTAGATATCAGTCATAAAACTTGCCCAGTTTAGAGAAAATCAGTTTCTACAGATTATATAAATGCCCTGCATACTGAAGATACTAAATAAATGATAATCGTAACAGTACTGAGTTGAAAGCATTCTTTCTAATAAGGTGAACATGACATTTAACTGCTATATCATCATAAATTTTTTAGTTGGCTGAATATAGAAGAACATGTTTGAAATTTGGGCATATATTTAATAATTATATTTGAAATTCAATATGTAGCAATGGAAACCAAAAGTTCATATTGGAAAAATCCTTTATCAACTACCGTTAGTGTTTTTCATCAGATTTCAATTATTGTATGCAAATAGCAAATGCAGATATATTTTTTTAAAGCTCTTCGTAAAGTCAGCATGAAGAAAACATGTCAGCTTAAAATAAAATCAAAATGTTATAACCATATTTATAACAATAATACTTTCCATTTCCAGCTGCCATGATAGTCACTTTCCCTGTATAGACTCGTATACTCACAACAATTCTTACATTTAGGTATATTTTTTAACCATTTTACAAATGAGGAATCCGAGGTTCAGGATATTGTATTTTGTCCAAGCTACATAAGACAAGTATGTAGTGGTAGCAAGATTCTCTAATAATAATCAGGCAATTTTTCAACTAACCCAAGGGCATCTTTGCAAAAATTAGAAGAATCTGATGCTTTCTCAAGACAGTGTACCAGCATCTTCTAGAAAATTGCCATTATAAATATAGAAACCCATAATGGCTACAAATGTGAATGGCACAGCCCCAGTCCCAGAACTGTACAATGCAAAACCTGCACAACTATATACACCAGCCTGTTAATTAAACTATTGTGGATGTTAATAGTCAATCACTCTTTTTACATGGAATACTATTCACTAATGCCCTAGCCCTCCCGTCTCTCCCATTTACCCCAACCCCATTACCTAGGTAAATGATTAAATTCTGAACATGTTTTAGCCCGTTTGTTCCATTGATATTCCAGTAATAAAAGACTTTAAAGTGATTGTTAAGCCACAGTTCCATGAAATCCCTACATATAATTCAATCAATAAAACATTATGTGGTCCTAGAACTGCACAGAGTTTATGGCCCACTGTGACCTCCTTTATTTAAAAACATCGTAGTTCTATGGCCTACAAGGGAAATCTCTTAGCAAACATCAACAGAGCTTCCATTTTGTTGTTTCCTTGTTAGAGGAAGTAAAATGTGACATCATTCAGAACACCTGTTTAGAAGACTTAACTACATGCATTAACTGTGTTTACCATCATTGGCTTATTTCTTCCATGCCTGCAAGGCTAAACGTTTTCCAGAATGATAGTTTTGCCACCTAGACCAGCAATGCTGAAGGAGGATGGAGGAGAGAAAGAGTGACAGATCAGAATCTCCAGGGACGCATGTGTTGTTAGAAAAAGCACAATTAATATTAGACAAGATTGTATTTGGGCGATGAGAAAGGAAACATTTTTTTTTTAATTGCATAAGCTACAGAAAGTAAAACCTTATAAAACTCTGAATGACAGGAATTGAAGTTGAGGGAGGGAAAATGAGAAAGGGAAATATGGAGTACCAGTAAGATCTTGAAAAACACTTGTCCGGACAGTTCCCTCTGAATTCACAGGCACCATTTCACTAACCAGCATCTTAGCTGACTACATCCTTTTCATTCAGGACAAGGGAGGAGATGGACAACCAGCAGGGTTACTTGACTTTGCTTTTAAAGGCAAGGGAATCTAAAGTTTTGGCTTTTGTGCAGTAGCAAACGTGTGCAGGGGAACAGTAAGAGACCTAGAATAGTGCTGTTGAAATTTATTTTTCATAGATATTTCTCCCAACAGCCATATTCATATCATATTTCTAATATGACATTGTTTCTATGTTGGTGAGGAACATAACAATCTAGCTGATGCTACAACAACCCTATTTACATTTACAAACCTCAGGAAGCACAGTCACTTAAAATAATTTAATGTATATGTATATGTGCATCTTCCTATTAAATTTTTAAAATAGTTTGCTTATGTACAATAGTTGCATATAGTAATGGACTTGAATGAGATCTGAAGTGTAAGTGTTTACCAGGTCAAGAAGGTTCTTAGAGGTACCACATCTCATTCTCACACAGAAAGTTTTGATTCACAGTATTAATTCCATTAGAACATGCCAGCGCAGAACCAAAGAAGAGGGTCTTGCAAGGCCTCCAGGAGTCTTTAAGAAGAGAACCTGCACTGAGGTGCACTGCAGCAGTGTGTGGCTTTGCCAAAGCATTTCATTGTCCTGCCAGCCATTCCCATCTGCCAGCCTCCATGTTCTTTATGAGGCATAAAATAAAGATACTTGAGGTTAAAAAAAAAAAAAAATTAGGGGCAGATTCACCAGGAGAAAACTTCATGAATGTACTTAAGTGGATCATGAATATTTTTTTCTATATGCTGCAAGCCTCTTATTAGGACTGTTTAAGTAGTAAGGATAACTTGGGGAGGAAGTAGAAGAGTCATTGTAAAGAAAAATAATTGCTCTATGGTTTAAAGAGTTCCATTACCCTTTGCTGCTTCAAGGATCCAAAAATAAATCCCAGTACATATGCCTTAATCACTTTGTAAAATATTGAACAAGGTAACTGAAGATGGTTTATGTAAAAGGATCCACATGAATGAGGAGACTCATTTCAAACAAATTTGAAAATAAAAATAGCAGCTCCTCGGAGAACACACTTCATTATAAAATTTTTCCTTCAACATCTATTAGGCACTAGAAATATTTTTAAGACAACCAAATGAATAATTTTTTCATTACAAATATCTTTTACCTAATGGGAAAATTGTTTGTTAAAATTTCCTATGATGAGTTCTTCATTTCTCTTGGCCAAATTTTGTATTAAGGCATGAATATTTCTACTTGGCTATAAAAACAAAGATTATATCTTACAATAAAATTATATGGCCTCGAATGATAAAATCCACATTTCTTCCCAATGCTCTGGTAGTACTAACCAAATCTTCTGTAACTATATAACTATTTCCCTTATATTATTTTCTGGGTAGTCTTAAAATGATTATTTTGCATAAATGGAGTCTCATTAACATTATCTCCAGAGAGGCACCTTGGCAAGCCTTCAAAATGTTGTTGGCAGCCTGTTTTGGTAAGGCAGCATGTTCTTCCCCTGTTCTCCACATTTGTGTGTTTGTTTAGATCTTGACCTAGTAAAGAAAGTTTGCTCATTAGAAATGTTGAGATAAAGATTCCCTCCTCCAAAACTTCCCTATCGCACACATTCTCTTGACAAAGATCCTTCTAGTCTAAGAAACTCCTCCTTTACAATTAAAAGAAAATATACAGGAAAGCTATTTGACAGGTTTTTACAAAGTTGAAGCATTTGGATCATAAGCCCGAAAGGCACAATCCCAAACCCCAAAATCCTGAATGTTGAAACACTGCAAGATCAAAGCCCCAAAAGCCTAAATTCCTAACATCTAAAATCCTGAAAATCACAAGCACAGGAGAGTTGCATCATGTTAGGCAGAACTATGACCTTGTTATTTTCTTTATGCAGAAGAAATGGATTTCCACTGAATCCCCAAACCAAAATTACAGATTTGGAATTAGGTGCTATCGAGGCTTCTTAAAAGTGAATTTCAAGGTGTTACCAGTAAAGTTTGTTTTTTCCATTCAGTCCAATGCATTTGGCAGAAGATCCCGATGATTAGCCACGAGATATGGCAACGATAAAAACTTCATTTTAAAAATGCGTCACTTGCCTGTGTTGGCATTCTTTCCAACCAGTGACATTCCAGGAGCTTTTAATGAATTAAAGCTGCATTTGTCTGAAGAAGCCAGTGAAGTGTCTGCCTGGTTCAAAATTAATTATGTGCATAATAGGATAAGAAGACACTTATGCAATGGTGTTATAGTTCGATTACCAGTATTGTTTTCCCCAAATTTGTGACCTGTGTATGAGTGCATGTGTAATGGATTTCCACATACCCAAAACAACAGGGAAGCATAGCACAGAAAGTGGGGAAATTGAGTAGAGAATGCTCATGTCAGTACATATCTAATCAGAAGAATTTCAAAAAGAGCAGCACCGCATAGAAAATGAATGAGAATGTATTCTCAAGGAGAACCATATCTTAAAAGAAAAAAAGCAGATATTTACCATGATGCAAGAGTTCAAAATATAGTTAATTATTGTGAAAGTCAGCCGGCTCTTATAGCTATCTCTACGCAATTGTCTGTAATCTATTCTTATGATGCACTTGGTCATATGTTAAATTTTTTTTTTAGTTTTTTTTTTTTTTAGGTTTTTTCCCCACTATTTTATTTATCAGCATTACTTTTTGTAATTTGTTATGCTATATATTTTATCTTTGCATCATTTCCAATACTGGATGTAAGACTTGTGTAAAGACTTTTGGAGCACTCTGATTGGTTTTATGCATTTTTTTTCAAATGTGACTCCATAACGGCATTATCACAATGTTGACTTTGTGTGTAAGCATTGTACATGTACATAAAAACAATGAAACTTCTTTAATAAATGAAGAGACATCCTTTTTCTCCATCTGCTCTTGTGAAAGATAAAATTTTTCAAGATCTTGACTCTGAGCAACTGGTGCTGTGGTGATGTAGTGGTTACCCATATGGTTTTTGATCAATCTTGTCGAAAAACTTAGGTTGTTCAGCACAGCATTTCAGGTAACTGCAGTTATAAAGCTGGGTGCACACAATTGCCAACCATAGTGATATGCATGTATACATTTTGCTTTTGACCTATTTCTTTATAAACACAGTTCATCTGCTCCTAACTGTTATACCCATGGGACTATGTTTATGCCTAAAAATATGAGTATTATCATTGTTTATTTTATTGTGTAAAGTGGCCTATGAAGGATTCTGTTGTGTTTTTATATGTTTCCCAAACAAATCTCCTTTTAAAAATGTAAGTAAATATCTTTTAAAGAATTTTAATATTCTAGCCGGGCGAGGTGGCTCACGCCTATAATCCTAGCACTCTGGGAGGCCAAGGCTGGTGGATTGCTTGAGGTCAGGAGTTCGAAATCAGCCTGAGCAAGAGCGAGACCCCCGTCTCTACTATAAATAGAAAGAAATTAATTGGCCAACTAATATATATATAGAAAAAATTAGCCGGGCATGGTGGCGCATGCCTGTAGTCCCAGCTACTCGGGAGGCTGAGGCAGCAGGGTCGCTTGAGCCCAGGAGTGTGAGGTTAGTGTGAGCTAGGCTGACGCCATGGTACTCACTCTAGCCTGGGCAACAAAGCAAGACTCTGTCTCAAAAAAAAAAAAAAAAGAATTTTAATATTCTTTTCTCCAGAATTATATTTTCAGGATTTTGATCTTTTGAGATCTTAACACTCACAATTATGGCGTTTGAGACTGTGTCTTTTGAGATTATGATCAGCTTCCCAAAGTAAATATTACTTGCTTACAATTTTTCCAAGACCTAGAAATTTGGCAACTGCCACCATTCCATTGAAAAATCACCACACAAGCCATCTTTCATGCAAATAACTAAGTGTTGCCAGTGCCTTTTATCCCAGTGGGATATAGTGAAATGTAATCTTCCACTGATGAAAGTTAATAGTTTTGCATTCAATTTATATGGTGTCTCCAAGGCCAATATTTCTTTTCCTCTTGTACCAAATTGAGGTACTCATCCTTCTTTAGATTTTCCAAATTATAAATTTTCAGAATTTTCAGATTTTTCAGAATTATAAATTCTTTAAATAAATATCTAGGTATTTATTTTTATTAGCTACCGATCAATGTTTTATGTATCATTCTGTCTACAATTGTTTTACAAAGAAAATTGGTTAATCCTGATTGCCCTATCAATTCTTCTTCTTCTTTTGCTGTTTATTTTCTAAAAGAATAGTTCCCCAAAAAAGTAAATAAAATAGTTCCACATCATTAATCTTGATTTCCCTGACAGCTACAAAGAGACTGATTTCTCTTAACTGGTTTCTATGACTATTGTATTTACTATACTTAAATATTAGAAGAACAATTGTTTTACAAATCAATATTGATATTTTGGTAGCAAGTAAAAACACTATGTATTGTAACAATGTGCACAGTTCTCTGCTAAGCAGAGAACACAAAATTTAAGCAAAACTTGGTTTCAATCAACCACTGAATGATAGAATATAAACTAGTGATTATTTTCACTCTCCCACCCCATATGTGATTTTTGTTGTCGTTGTTATTCTTAAGCAGATCTAGGAATTTTTTTTTAGTTATAATAAAAAAAAGAAAATAATTTAGATTCATTTTATAGGCTCACCATCTCTCTCCATTGCATTAATTTTGTAAAACTAAATCAGAGTTGCATGATATAGCCTTCTCTAAAATACAATCTTTACAACAGTCAGTGAGACATGATGGAAACCATGCAATGTAAAACTGCAGGATCTAAATGAAGCTGGCTCTGAGGTGGTTTATATGAGTTTCATAAACTAGTTTAAAGCCGAGTTATGAAAATATTACTTTTAATGGGTTCCTTTAAAAGTTCTCAGGTTTGCTCATTCATTTTTGTCTTTCATTCGTGTATTTATTTTTACTTACACATTTTCACTTGTCCATCAAGCATTTAGAGTAAGGTTCTTTTTGGTTTGGGCATACATTGCAAATAATACCATAAGAGAAAAATCAAAGAAATGGAAAATCAGTAACAAGGTCCATAGAAGATCAAGGTTCCAGAGGTACAGGGAGACAAGTTCTGAAATGCTATCTACAATTTGTATCATACCCTTTGCTAGTCGTGAGGACAAAAAGTTCAATAAGATGCAGTCCTTGTCCTAAGGAACTCTTGAATCTTTATTGAAGGCCTAAAGCATTTGTTGATTCCACACAACTGATTCCTTTTCATTCTCTGAATTATATCACAGCAATTTGATAACCATTATCCATTTTAAAAATACACGAAAAAAATTTTCTGTAAGAATCAGAAGAGTTACATTATTCTTTTTCTTCTCAAACTAGTTCTTGATATTTCTGTTCATCTCCAACCAAATTTTTTTGTATTTAATATATTTAAACTTAAAATTATTTTATGTATAACACTATCATATACATACATGAAATAGTTTATATCCTACAGCCATAGAGCTCAACATGTTGAACTGTTTTTCTGCACTGAGTTATTGTAGTTTTTAACAGTACACAATCAAAATAACATATATACAACTTAGATCATTTTTAAACCTGAAGATTAAATTTTATGGGAAAGCTTCGCTTATTCAGTTGGCAGTGTTTTTGTAAAAAGATGAGTTTATGTATCTGAATGAAAATTTCTTACAGCTAGACTAAAACAGTGTTCAGAATCAATTTTATTCCTATTTTTCATTCTTTATAAATGTATAAGCACAGAAAAACTTGTTCACATAGTAATTGGGAATGGAAAAACTTTTGTGAAAGCAATGTCAGGCCTTTCAACTTTACTGAATTAGGTGATAAATCTCAGATCAGCCAGTTAGCTTGAGTAAGAGCTTTACTTATTTGTTTATTTACTCTTTGAAAGCAAGGAATTGGAAACTGCCGTATCTTTCAAAAGGATTTGTTATTTAGTCACGACAGTCACCTACATTCTCAACATCAATCCCAGTAAGTGTAACATTCCTTTGTTCCTCAGTTGGCTTTTTTACACCCTGGGACAATATACTAATTCAGGATATCCGAGAGAGGAGACAGATGCATGACTTTGTAAGGGAGGGAAAAGGAGATTGTGAATGGGGAGGAGGTAGGAAGAGAAAGCTTGTACTCTATCACAGAAAAAAAGTCAGAGGCTTCTTCATGAATTATTGCCAAGACTACAGTTGGAAGTTAAGAATCAGCATATTGATTACCTGAAATTCTCAGTGTTAGCGTAGACCTTGAAAAGCCTGTGCAGGCTTGCAGGGGTACAGATATGCAGGTGAGAATTCCACTTCTGTAGATATTGTGATGCTTGCAGAAGCTCACATGGTTAAAAGGCGGGTATTTCCAAGACAATCAAAATTATAGGTTTTGTATAATTTTGGGGAAATCACATTTCATTGATAGGGATGCACTCTTAAAAATATATACTATATGTGATTTTGTTTCTATCAAAAGAAAGTTTGGTATTGAGAATTTGTATACCCACATTTTTCCTAGTAAGAGGTAATCATGCTTTGCAAAGAGTAAACTATCATATCTCCAATTTTCAGAATGTATTAGATATTTCAAAAAATGCAAAAGTCTAACAGATTCTAATATTAGTGATATGAATTCTTTTAACCCTAGTATTTCTGGAGATGAGGAGATAAGATGTGAAGACAAAACACACTAATTAAGAACATGTATTTGACATGTTTTTTAAAAGCCAGGTATTCTAAAGAGCTTGTTTTTCTCTAATTAAAAAATATCTTTATTTGCTTTGGGGGAGGGTTGTTTGTTGGTTTATTTGCTTGTTTTTGTTGCATGTATATAAATGTATGTATTTGGCTGAAGTGTCTTTCATGTTTCTAATATGGATATTTTGAGTCTTTGGAAAATAATTTTTATCCTTTTAGTGAAATTTTCCACATTAATATTGAGTTTAAGAGTTAAATTGAGGCCGGGCGCTGTGGCTCACGCCTGTAATCCTAGCTCTTGGGAGGCCGAGGCGGGCGGATTGCTCAAGGTCAGGAGTTCAAAACCAGCCTGAGCAAGAGCGAGACCCCGTCTCTACTATAAATAGAAAGAAATTAATTGGCCAACTGATATATATATAAAAAATTAGCCGGGCATGGTGGCGCATGCCTGTAGTCCCAGCTACCCGGGAGGCTGAGGCAGAAGGATCACTCGAGCCCAGGAGTTTGAGGTTGCTGTGAGCCAGGCTGACGCCACGGCACTCACTCTAGCCTGGGCAACAAAGTGAGACTCTGTCTCAAAAAAAAAAAAAAAAAAAAAAAAAAAAAAAAAAAAAAAAAGAGTTAAATTGAGTTGGGTAATGTTTAAGAAATATTTATTAACACTTTGTATAAAGTACTACACACGATGATATAGGAGATACAAGGGTGAATTATTCAAGAAGTGTAGAATCTGTGTAACAGGGAAACATATATCAATAAAAACTACTAAAAGCTACAGAAAGAAATAAGAATATGCCTAAGGGTGTGCAAAGGCTTTCTAAGGGATAGGATAACACTATTAGTTTTAGGAAAATCGATGTCAAGAAAATGAATAAAATCTTAGTAAGACTATTAATTGCTATTTGATTATGGTTAATTATCTATATTAAGCCATTCATTCATCAGAGATTTCTTGAAAGCCTACTATGTAAATAGCATAACACCAATAAAAAAATCTAATGCATGATGTGGTTGAATGAGGGAGGTATCATTATTGCCCTCAAAATACTCCTAGTCTTTTGGGGAAAATAGACATTTAAACAAATGATTACAATATTGTTAGCATTATATTTATAATACTTATGAGTCAGAAGTATAACATCATTCCTTTTGTTCTCAAACTAGTTCTTAATATTTCTGAATAAATATAATAAAAATGTGTATTTTTAAAGCTAAAAGGATAAGATTTCTGTTTCTGATTCGTAACAGCTTTTATGTTCATTTTTCTTTAAAATAACTCTTAGAACAAGCCAATGTAGCAAGAAATGGTTAGATTTGGGATATATTTTGAGGGAAAAGCTGAGAACATTTGCTAATAAATCAGATGTTGAATATGAGAAGAGGAAACGAGGTAAGGGTAACTCAAGTTTGGGGTATGAAGAACTGGAAAAATTAAGGTACCATTTAGTGCATTGATATATCAGTTAATATTTGCTGCATAACAAACCACCCCAAAACTTAGTGGCTTAAAAGTGATTTATCTGCTCACAGTTCTATGGGTTGATAGTTTCACTTAGGTTTAGTTAGATGGCTCTGCTGTTATTTTCACTTAGACTCACTTATTTGGCTGCAGTCTGTTGGCAGCATGGATGAGACTAGATGGTACGGGATGGCTTTGCTCACATGTCTGGTGGTTGGCAGGCCGTCGGCTGGGGCACCTTGGTCCTCCTCCAGGTGGCCTCTCCCACAGGCTAGCTCAGGCTAATTCACAGGGCAACAGCTTTCCAAGACAGCAAGAGTAGAAGGTGCAGGGCATCCTGAGACCTATCTTCAGAACTTGCACAAGGCCACTTCTCCCACTTTCTAATAATCAAAATAAGTGACAAGGCCAGTCCACATTCAATGGGTAGGGAACTAGACTCCATCTCTTGATGTAAGGAGCTGCGAATAATTTGTGACTATTTTTAGTCCACCATAGATGGGAAGGACATCAAGTACAGTTTACTCGTTCTAAAAAGTATAGTTTTAGAGAAAAATCTGTGCTTCAATGGAAAACTGTACATTGCTTAGGACACACTCTTTCAGGTGTTTTAATTCTGATTTTATGAGGGCTATTTTAAAACTCTGTGTCTTATACACAGCAGTGCAACATTATTATTCTTGTCTGTGGACATGAAAATGAATTATGTCCCTTAAAAGATCTATTGACTTCCCTCTCTCGCTGTGGAAGAAGCCATCTTTGCCTCTATTTGCACATTTATTAAAAAGACACTTATTACATGTCTATTAAAAGAAGACATATGGATGGCCAACAGGTATGTGAAAAACTGCTCAACATCACTAATCATCAAGGAAATACAAATCAAAACCACAAGATCCCCTCACCCCAGTTAGAATGGCTTTGAACGAAAAGACAAAAGATGACAAGTGTTGGCCAGCACGTGGAGCAAAGGGAACCCTTATAAACTATTGGTGAAATGTGAATTGGTGCAACCACTATGGAAAACAGGATGGAGATCCCTCGAAAAATTAAATATAGGACTACCACGTTATCCAGAAATCCCACTACTGAGTATTTATCCAAAGGAAACGATACCCGTATGTCAAAGAGATAACTGCGCTCCTATGTTTATCTATCACAGCTACTACGTTCACAGTAGCCAAGATATAGAATCAACCTAAGTGCCCATCAGTGGATGAATGCATAAAGAAAATGTGGTGTGTATACACAATGGAATATTATTCGGCCATAAAGAAGAACGAATCCTGCCATTTGCAACAACCTAGTTGACCTGGGGGACATTATGTTAAATGAAATAAGCCAGGAACGGAAAGATAAATAGCACATGATCTCATTCATATGTGGAATTTGAAAAGGTTAATCTCATAAAAGTAGAGAATAGAATAGTAGTTACCAGAGGCTGGGTAGTTGCGGGGGAGAGAGGAAATAGGGAGATGTCGGTCAAAAAATACCGACAAATATAAATACATATTTATAACTGTAAAAATATATTTACAGTTAGATGGAGGACAGATCTATTGTACAATAAGGTGACTATAATTAATGATGACATATTGCATTCTTAAAAAATGTAGAGAGTGGATGTCAAAAGCTCTCCCCACAAAAATGATAACTATGTGAGGCAACATAGTTGTTAATTAGCTAGATGTAACCAGTCTATGATGCATATATTCTTCAAAGCATCCTGTTATTCATGATAAAAACATACACTGTTATCTGTTAATTTATATAATCTATAAATCTAACCTATAAATAAATCTGTTCTTTGTATTCTTTTCTATCTTCTTTTCTTAACTTCTTTTACTTTCCTTCTTTTCTCCTTTCTTTTCCTTTTAAATTTATTTCATTTGTGGTAAAGTACACTTTATATGATGTTTACCATCTTAATCATTTTTAAGTGTGTATGCGGCTCAGTCGTGTTAAGTACATTCAAACTGTTGAGCCACCATCACCACCATCCATCTGTCCAACTCTTTTCATCTTGCAAAACTGACACTCTGTAGCCATTAAACAATAACTCCCTGTTTCCTTCACCTACAGCTCCTGGTAACCACCATTCCTACTATCTGTCCAGTATTTGTCTTTTTTGTAACTGGCTTATTCCACTTATCATAACGTCCTCAAGGTTTACCCATGTTGTAGCATGTGTCAGAGTTTCCTTCCTTCCCTTTCTAAGGCTGAATAATATTCCATTGTATGTATAAACCACATTTTGTTTATCCATACTTCCATCAGTAAACACTTCCACTTTTTGGCTATTGTCAATAATGCTGCTATGAACATAGGTATACAAATATCTCTCCAAGACCCTGCTTTCAGTTCTTTTGGGTGCATACCCTGAATTGGAATTGCTGAATGATGCAGTATTCTTATTTTTAATTTTTTGAGGAATCACCGTACTATTTCCACAGGAACTGCACCATTTACACTCCCACCAGCAGTGCATAAGGATTCCAGTTTCTCCACATCCTCACCAACACTTGTTATTTTCTGGTTTTCTTGATAGCAGCCATTCTAATGGATATGAGATGGTTGGATTTTTTTTTTTGACTAATTATAATATCTTCCAGATTCTCTTATTAATAAGTTAAGTAAAATCTTTAACATTTGTTCATTTTATATCTATAGAAGAACCATACCTTCTTTGAAAATTAACTTTTAACAAGCTGAATAAAGTGGTCTAGAGTGGGTTTCCTAAAAGTGAAATATACTACAACACATTTGTTTGGTAATAGACATGCTGCAATTAAGGGGCAATTTATGACTGGAGGGGCAACAGCAGGAGCAAAGTTCTTGAAAAAAGCAAGAGGATTGGCTCTAAATAGTCTTAGAATTATATACAATTCATTTATTGTAATTGAAAGAACATCATAATATTCAAGTAAAAATGTAGATATATTTCTTGACGTGAAGGATGTGGAAGGTATCTTCTGAATTCCTTTGTTCATTTCTTAATCCTGACTACCTAGTCCAAAACTAGTTCATAGCAGCTTCTTCAGAAATGTTTCTTGAATGAATATAGCAAGAATAATCCCACTCTATAAGAAAGAGCATAGGAGTAAAGACTCATCGTGTCTAATGCATAAATATACTTACTATTCACATAGTTCAGTTATAGCCTTTATTAACAAATACTTAAAATAACCCATGTAAATAATTTTTAAAGCACACTCTGCCAAATTACCCTCTTCCACTCCCTTCAGCAATCAAAGGTAAAAAGAGCCTTTTAGCAATGTCAATCTGTCTACAACATGACACCTTTTTGACAGAGATAGAAAACTGCCAAATTAATGAGAGGAAGCTAAATAGGGAGATTGTTTACTCAGCTCTGATAATTTGCTCTTGGCAAGCCAGTGAGCCCTATCTGAGAGACAGGGAATTAAGAAAATATCATGCTTGGTCTTAGATAAACAGAATATGGAGGAATATGATTTAAAACAAAAAAACAAATTTAACTGACTCAGATCATAATGAGCCAGTCAGCAACTGAGAATAAAGTTAAAAGTTGCAGAGATGCCAAAGGTAGAAAGACAAATCTCAGAAATTTCTCCTTCAGTTTAGCTCAAATGAACAAACACTGATTGTTCAATAAATAGTCAATATTTACTTTCAATAAAGATGGCAACAGAAATTGGTACAAAAAACAATAAAATTGGTACTATGTTGTCTCCCTACTTTTTTATTTCTAATTATTATGGGCATGTAATAGTTGTATATCTTTATAGGGTACGTGTGATGTTTTGATACAGGCATACAATATGAATTAATCAAATCAGGGTCATTAGGGTATCCATCATCTCAGGCATTTGTCATTTCTTTGTGTTAGGAATATTCCAATTCCACTCTTTTAGTTATTTTAAAGTATACCCTAACTTATTGTTGACTATAGTCACTTTGTTGTGCTATCAAATTTTCCATTCTATCTAATTTTATACCCATTAACCACTCCCACTTTATCCCCCACTTCCTGCTACCCTTTCCAGCCTCTGATACCCATTATCATACTCTCTGTCTCCATGAGATCAACTGTTTTTAATATTTGGCTCCCACATCTGAGTGAGAACATGTGATATTTGTCTTTTGTGCTTATTTCACTTAACATAATATTTCCCAGTTCCATCTGTGTTATTGCAAATGGCAGGATTTCATTCTTTTTTGTGGCCGTATAATATTCCCTTTCTTATAGGTACCATCCCTTGCGTATAGGTACCATAATTTCTTTATCCATTCATCTGTTAATGGACACTGAGGGTGGCTATTGTGAACAGTGCTGCAATAAATGTGGGACTGCAGGTATCTTTTTGATATAATGATTTTCCCTCTTTTGGATATATACTCAACAGTGGGATTGCCAGGTCATATGGTAGTTCTATTTTTAGTTTTTTGAGGAACTGTCATGCCATTCTCCATAATGGTTGAATTAATTTACATTCCAACCAACAGTGTATAATTGCTCCCATTTCTCCACATACTTGTCAACACTTGTTATTGTCTGTTTTTTCAATAAAAGTCATTTTAACTGGGATGAGATATCTCACTGTAGTTTTGATTTGCATTTCTCTGATGACTAATGATGATGAGCATTTTTTCATAGACTTGTCAGCCATTTGTATATCTTCTATTGAGAAATGTCTATTCAGATCTTTTGTCCATTTTGTAATTGGATTATTTGATTTTTCCCTATTCAGTAGTTGGAGCTTCTTATATATTCTACTTATTAATCCCTTTCCAGATGGGTACTTTGCAAATATTTTATACCATTCTGTGGGTTATCTGTTTACTTTGTGGTTTTTTGCTGTGAAGAAGCTTTTTAGCTTGATAGGATCCCATTTGTCCAATTTTGCTTTGGTTGTCTGTCTTTGGGGGTATTACTCAAGGAATTATTGTCCAGACCAATGTCCTGAAATGGTTCCTCAATGTTTTCTTTTAGTAGTTTCATAGTTTCAAGTCTTAGATTTAAGTCTTTAATCCATTTTGATTTGATTTTTGCATATAGTGAGGGATACTGGTCTAGTTTCATTCTTCTGCATGGATTCCTAGTTTTTCCAGCACAATTTATTGAAGAGACTATCCTTCCCTCACTATATGTTCTTGGCACTTTTGTCAGATAAGTTCATTATAGATGTGTGGATTTATTTCTGGATTCTCTATTCTGTTCTATTGGTCTGTGTGTCTGTTTTTATGCCAATACCATGCCATTTTGGTTACTACAGCTCTGTAGTATAATTTGAAGTCAGGTAATGTGATTCCTCCAGTTTTGTTCTTTGTGCTCAGGATGACTTTGGTTATTCTGGGTCTTTTGAGGTTCCACATAAGTTTTAGGATATTTTTTTCTATTTCTGTGAAGGAAATCATTGGTATTTTGATGGGGATTGCAATGAATGTCTAGATCACTTTGGGTAGTACAGACATTTTAACAATATTGATTCTTCCAATCCTTGACCATCTTTCTATTTTTTTGTGTTCTCTTCAATGTCTTCCATCAATGTTTATAATTTTTATCATAGAGATCTTTCACTTCTTTGGTTAAGTTATTCCTAGCTATTTTACTTTATTTGTAGCTATTATAAATGGGATTATTTCTTGCTTTCTTTTTCAGATTGTTGGCATATAGAAATGCTATTGATCTTTGTATGTTAACATTGTATCCTACAACTTGAATGAATTTGTTTATCAGTTTTAATAGAGGTTGTGTGTGTGCGTGTGTGTGTGTGTGTGTGTGTGTGTGTGTGTGTGATCCTTAGGTTTCTCTAGCTATAAGATCATATCATCTGCAAGCAAGGTTATTTTGACTTCTTCCTTTCTAATTTCGATGACCTTTATTTCTTTCTCTTGTCTGATTGCTCTTACTAGAACTTCCAGTACTATGATGAATAGCAGGGGTAAAAGTGGGCATTCTTATCCTGTTCCAGATCTTAGAAAAAAGGCTTTCAGTTTTTCCCTATTTGGTATGATGCTTGTTGTGGTTCTGTCACATATGGCTTTTATTATATTGAAGTAAGTTCCTTGTATACCCAGCGAGGGTTTTTTTTTATCATGAAGTGATGTTGAATTTTATCAAACGCTTTTCCAGCACCAATTGAAATGATCATATGGTTTTTGTCCTTCATTCTGTTGAAATGATCTACCATATTGATTGATTTGCATGTGCTGAACCATCCTTGTATCCCTAGGATGAATCCCACTTGATCATGATACATAATCTTTTTAATGTGTTGTTGAATTTGGTTTGCTATAATGGTATTTCACTGAGGATTTTTGCATCTGTGTTTATCAGAGATATTGGCCTAAGTTGTCATTTTTGGTTGTGTCTTTGGTTCTGGTATGAGGGTGATATGGGCCTCACGTAATGAGTTTGGGAGTATTCCCTCATCCTCGGTTTTTTTGAATAGTTAAGTAGGACTGGCATTAGTTCCTCTTTGAATGCTTGGTAGAATTTGGCAGTGAAGCCATTAGGTCCTGGACTTTTGATGGAAGACTTGTTATTACTGCTTCTATCTTATTACTTTTTATTGGCTTATTCAGTTTTTGGATTTCTTCCTGGTTCAATCTTTGTAGGTAGTTATGTTTAGGAATTTATCCATTTCTTCTAGGCTTTCCAATTTATTGGTACACAGTTGCCTCTAATGATCATTTGGATTTCTGCAGTATCAGTTGTAAAGTCTCCCTTTTCATCTCTGATGTTATTCGTGTCTTATCTCTTTTTTCTTAGTCTGGCTAACGGTGTGTCAATTTTGTTTATCTTTTTAAAAAAGCCAACTTTTTGTTTCATTGATTGATCTTTGGCACTGATTTTTTTTATTTCAATTTCATTTATTGCTGCTCTAATTTTTTTAATTTCTTTTCATCTACTAATTTTGGGTTTGGTTTGCTCTGGTTTTTCTACTTCTTTGAGATGCATCATTAGGTTGTTTATTTGATCCTCCTATTTTTTTTTGATGTAAGCACTTACTGCTATAAACTTTGCTTTTATTACTGCTTTTGCTATACCCTACAGGTCTTGATATGTTGTGTTTTTATTTTCATTTGTTTCAAGAAATATTTCTACTTCATTTTTAATCTCTTCATTGACTCACTGGTCATTCAGGAGCATATTGTTTAATTTCCATATGTTTGCATAGTTTCCAATGTTCCTCTTGTTATTGATTTCTAGTTTTATTCCATTGTGGTCAGAGAAAATACTTGGTATGATTTCAATTTTTTTTAATTTTGTAAAACTTGTTTTGTAGCCTAACAAATTTCTCTATTTTTGATATAGTTACTAACTTATTCTTAGACTAGAATTCGAACTGAGAAAAAGGATCTGCTTAAGTATATATTATGGGGCGGGGGGGAGAGCAATATGTGCATTTACTAAACATTCAAATTAAGTACTACTACAACTACTTCCAAGTGCCTTCCAGCAATTGTGACCTAACCTATGACCAATGACACTTCCTCCTACAGTGTAGTAAGGATGACTTTTATATCCTAGATGGCTAAATCTGAATCTGTAAGTCTGTTCCTGGTCTTCTCCATTCCCATTAGTTTGCCTTTTGTTTCTTCTTCCATGTTTACTGGTATGTGTTAGCCAGAGATTCCCTCTCTGTTTTCCTACAGTGCTGTATTATTACATTTTTAAGGTTATACTACCAATTTGTGTAGTATAACCCCTCCATCTTCTTGAGTCCCTTTTCTCCTGAACTTGTTAGCTCCTCTTCCATGGTCCATTTGTCCATCTGTCTGTCTCTTCCTCTCTCTCTCTTTTTTCTCCCTGTCTCTCTCTCTCTTTCCCCCCAGTTTTCATGGAGTTGTACACATTTATGGAGCTGTCTCCCTGAGTTGGATTTTCTCCTACCTTTCTGTCTACTCCACCAGAGTATTTTTTCACCATACGCCTCACTACTGTCATGCTTGGTTCTCTGCTCTTGTACTTGAGGAAATCCCAGTGGTTCAGCCTGGAAAAGACTGACTTCATGGGAAGATGCCTATAGGAAGATCCTCTCCTAGAACACATGCCAACCCTCTCATCCATTTCTTCTCTCCATAAACAAACACCCTGTGAGATATCTCCTTTATAGCTAAAACTAGTAGCAGAATTTGTCAGAAAAGTTTTGGAGCTTTGACATTTTCTTACAAAGACCTTGTGATGACTCACTAAGTTGATGTATGAGACTGTCAGACTGATTTTAATTTTGATCTCTTATGTTTTTCTCCCACCCTGTCACTGTCACACTAATAACTGTTAAAATGCCCCAAAAGGCAGACAAATGGGAAAACAAAGACAAGAGCCAGAGGATTGAAAGTTCCCAAATGAGCAAATATTGCACATAGTTGAGAAAAAATAAAATTGGGTTAGTTTGTAAATGTTTGAGCATTATGAAAATCTCCAGAGGGAGTAAAAAGAGATAACCTTTGACCATAAGAATGAGATACTCTGATTATGATGTCACTCGTCACTTATTGAGATTTTTAAAGATTAACACCTTCCTGACTAGGTTAATTTTACTTAAGAATGAGCACAAATGTAGTGACCTGTAAATAAAACAGAGATTTAAAACATATATCGTAATATCGAGTTTAAAATCAAAACAGGTAAAACATTGTCAATTTCATTTTTAAAGAAGTCACAAAAAAATTCTGTTCATATTTGTGCTCATTTTGAAAGTTGTCTTTGCCAAAAACAGAATATACTTATTAATTTATATGTGTTTAGTGTGGAAAATCTAACTACTAACTGTAATAATTAATAACCTTGTTAACTGCCAATTGCTAAGACCTTACCTTTCTCCACTGCATCCCGTTGAGTTGTTCATCTTGGCTCTAATAACTGGGTGGCCTGAGTCAGGTGTCAACAGTCAGTTGCCTTCCTCTTATACACTATCCTCCTCCTCATCATGAAATAGCCACTATTCATTGATGTCTGCTGAGTGCTGGGTGCTTTTAAAAACCTATCTCACTTAATTCTCACAACAGCTCCATTAAGTAGGTATTCTTTTCCCCTTTCCAAGGAAAACTGAGGTTTAACAAGAGTAAGAAAGTTTCCCAAAGGCTTATCTCTGAAAGTGGTAGAACCAGTGTTTGAAAGAAGGCATGTCTGCTTGCAATTTTTATTTTTTTAGACAGAGTCTCACTCTGTTGTCCAGGCTAGAGTGCCTAGCTCACAGCAACCTCAAACTCTGGGCTCAAGCAATCCTTCTGCCTCAGCCTTCCGAGTAGCTGGGACTACAGGCATGCACCACCATGCCCAGCTAATTTTTTCTATATATTTTTAGCTGTCCAATTAATTTCTTTCTATTTTTAGTAGAGATGGAGTCTCACTCTTGCTCAGGCTGGTTTAGAACACCTGACCTTGAGCAATTCTCCTGCCTCGGCCTTCCAGAGTGCTAGGATTACAGGCATCAGCCACCACGCCTGGCCTCTACTTGCAAATTTGAGAACACTATAGTGCTTCCATGGTGGCATGTGAGGGAAAAGCACCTTCAATGGTTCAAAATCAACAGCTCACAGGAAATCGTTTTAAGTATGTAGGGTGAAAAATTGTGACTTTTAGCAAGAATGTGAAAGTATTGTGTAAGCTTATCTTGATGATCAGTGAAGCATGAAAAATATGCTTCTCTTAATATGAAGTTATGATAATAAAGCATTTTAGAGTGTATAAAGAACTTTTCCATTTCAGCCTAACTTAAGAGAGCAGGCCAGGCATTGTTATTCTCTTTTTACGGAAAAGCAAATTAAGTCTCCAAGAGGCAGGGTAGTTTGGCCAATGCCACGCAATTAGGACACAGTGGAATAAACCCTGAGCCCTGGGTCTTTTCAGTTCCAGTTGTATGCCCTTTCCAATACACGTTAAGCAGCCCCACGTTTGTGAACGATGAGAGGAAGCTCCCTGGACTTTGCTCCATAATTGCTTTAAAAAAAAAAAAACACTATAAATCAACTTGAAATGCATACTGAAAGCCTCATTCCTTAATTAAGTTTGGCACAGTGGTACTAACAAACATTGTAATAAAATTATTCCATTCCATGCTATGTGACACAATGTGACTACAAAAAGTATGAAATAAGAAAGAGCACAAGGAATTTACAAGTCATGAAAAGACCAAAGACCATTTGCAACCAACGGAGTTTAGGCAAGATTTGAACAGGACCATGCCTAAACATTCTCAGGAGTCTCCTTTCATATGCCACTTTCTTTGTTACAAATTATCTTCCAGAGTGATCTAGATATATACCAAAGATTTTTTTTTTCTATTACATGTCATAAATCACATTTGCTAAAACTATAATTGTGGACTGTTGAGATTTTAAAAATTCTATTAATAATTCACTTTTTAAATTGGTTAAGTAATATATAATTTAGGACAGGATTTATGTAACAAATTCATCACATCTCACCTGGGACTGCAGTTTGAACATTGTATTATTCTTGATTTTATGTTTTTGTTTCAGTATGAAGGAGCTGTATAGAGCTGTGATTCTCAAATTGGGGTCTACTGACCTCTAGAATTTCACTAGGATACTAAGATATCTTTAACATGATCTACATGTGTGCTGCCCCTTTGCCTTCCTGGGCTGATTCTGTTTCAGCTTTGGGTTATCTTCAGTTACCTGTACCATTGAGTATCCTTCTTAAGCATCACACAGGCCCTGTGCCTTCACTAACATTTTTCTAGAATGTTCTAGAAGTCACATAGGCCCCAATTAGGTACAATCTGCACCAAGGGCAGTTGGAGACCAATATTGAGAGCTATTCATTAATGGTATTTGTCTTACTGCATTTGAGGGTTGAAGAGGGTGGCAGGGCACATAGCAGAGAGAAAAGGGGAAGTCGAAAGAGAACTTATTTCAGTTAACCAAATGCATAAATGGTTAGAACTGGGTTAACTAGGTTTAGAGTTTCTGAAATGACTCATTGATATTTCCAACTGCCATTCAAGAAAACATTTCAATGATTCATCGTGACTATATATTTAAGAATCTGCCTGCTAAAGAAGGAACCAAGGTAATGATAAAAATGAAAACAGACAATTCTTCAACTGGTTACAAAAAAAAAGTATGATCGACTTCATACCAGGAATCCGCCTCTGATATTTGCACTTCAGTAAAAGTCTTTATTTTCTTTTTTGCCAACTCCTATATCCTGATAGCTTTTTCTACAAGTCTAAATTCTGGCACTTTCACCTCAATATTGTTTTGTGTCAAGAACAGTTACAATTTTCATAAGGTATTTAAATTTTTATGAGAAGTACGTGGAGATATATTACTCTTAGCCAAAAGCCTACCATGTGCTTTCATTTGATCACTGATTTCAAGGATAAAGAATCCTGACTGATTCTTTTCCAGATTGTGAGGGGAAATCGTGCCAGTCACCAATGAGTACCACATGGCCACTGTGCTTATGGGCTGCACCTCAAGGGGCGCCTTCCACGCTGTTTACGGCAACATAAGATGGATGTGGGTAATTTTTAAGTTATTAACTAGTAAAGGGAACTTTCTCTAACTTCCCTACGAAATTACTTTAGAATCTCTCCCATCCTTATCTACATCTGAAATATTTTATAACTTTCTTCCACTCAAATAAAGTGAGTTACATTTAATTCCCTGTAAGATCTAAGTTCATATCACTTCCATAGTCTTTGAAGTATCAGAACATTTGCTTATCCCAGATGTTACTAACTAGGATGCCATAAGAAATTATAAAAAATACGGAATTAAAAATTGCAGCGTAACAGCTAATGTGCCATCTCTCTCTACTGGGTAGAAGTAATTAAAAATTAAGAATTACTCTAATATAGGTGCCTAAAGTTGTGTTTATATGGTCATGAGATGGCATCCTCAATCAGTTAACTTAGTATCTTACCTTTATCTCTGATTTCACCATGTAAGAAAATGTCATAAGTTGTCCACCTGGACTAACTTGGCTGCGTGACTGTGTTCTTCTAGCTCATGTTGAATGTGGCATATAAAATAACAATAAATATTACCATCTTGAATATCATAATATCTGACTATAATTATTTAGTTCAGGTTTAAGGTAGAATTTTTTAAAGTAATAATTTGAGAGGTATAAAGCTACTATAACAAAAGAATAGGTGTCATCATGACTTCAAAGTCAAGATTACCAAATTCTTTCTTTGGTCATATCTTTTGGTAAGGAATTTAGGTCCAGGTGTTCAAATATTGCCCTTCATATCTTAAGACAGAGAGTTTTTGTTTGATTAATCTAAGGAAGCTTTTTACATCAGATAATTCACAAAATACACCAAAACGGAATTTATTCTTTTATGGGGCATAATATAGAGCAAAGGTCTGGATTCCAATACTAAGTGGGACCTAGTAACTGAGTGATGTTGACAATTTACTTAATCTCTCCGAGGTTCAACCTCTTCATCTCAAAAATAGACGTTATGGTCACACTTATGTTTAGGGTTATTTTTAGGATTAAATAATATAATACATTAAAAGGTATTTAACAAAGTGCCTTGCACAAAGAAAATGCTTAATAAATGTTAACTATTTTATAATAATACTAAACATGAGTTTAATGAAGCTACTAATGACAAATTTAAAGTATGTAAATGAGTCTTATAAAGCTGTGTGTTTGAATGCATTGAGTCTGCCCGTTTTCTATATTTGTAAGTAAAATTCTCACGATGATAATGCATTTATCCTTTAATATGCTCCTTGATAACCAAAACTGACATTCAAACTTAAAATCTAAAGCAGCAGAAAAGACTGAATAGAGCTAACAGAGGACTTCAGATACCGTTTTGTGCAGTCTCTGTGTTTTTCACTTATGAGAAAACCAACAGCCTGAGAGGTAAAATGACCTCTCACAGTAATGGGACTAGAGTGTAGCCACCAAATGTCATAGAACATGGAAAAAAACACCAAGGCCCCCAAATCCTTGGTAGTATATACTTTTCTCAAAACCTCACACTTTCTCCTGACCTCAGATGCTATTCATGCCTTAGTTCCTTGTTCAATACATATAACAAATACAAATACACAATACATGAAGCAAATTATGGTGTGATCAAAATGCATCTATGAAACTAGTGTATTTAGTCCCTAGGAAACAGAAACTGTAAAGATAAATTTCAATGGTTTAAATTATATAGAGTATGTTACATTTTTTTCTCTTCAAATTATCTTTATATTATTTCATTTTATACTTAAATCAACCCTATAAAGTGGGAAGGACACTGAAGTGTCCATCAATATATGAGTGGATTAATAAAATGTGGTATATGTATACCATGGAGTACTATTCAGCTATAAGAAACAATGGTGATATAGCACCTCTTGTATATTCATGGATAGAGCTGGAACCCATTCTATTAAGTGCAGTATCCCAAGAATGGAAAAATAAGCACCACATGTATTCACCATCAAATTGGTATTAACTGATCAACACCTAAGTGGACAAATAAGAATAACATTTATCAGGTGTTGGGCAGGTGGGGAAGGGATGGGTATACATACATAATGAGTGCAATGCGTACCAACTGGGGGATGGACATGCTTGAAGCTCTGACTCAAAGGGGGAGGGGGAGCAAGGGCAATATAGGTAACCTTAACATTTGTACCCCCATAATATGCTGAAATAAATAAGTAAATAAAATATAAATTGACAAAAACTTTTATTTCCTACAGTGCACCCTTCAAAACAAATTTAAGGTTACAATCAACTAGGAATAAAAAGGTTAAAAATGTGTCACTAAATGAAGTATCTAATATTAATGAGTTATCTGTAAGACTCAAAAAAGCTTTTCCTATTTAAATGCAACTTAGAGACGCTATCGTACAAGTAAATCATAAGATTCCGAGTTGCGTTTTAAAAATGGTCTTTGAGAAGTGTCCTTGGTGTGTTGCTAAGTAGAATAAAAGAAATTCTGCTGACTGTACTTTAACACTATGATAGGTTCTACTGATGTAAAAGCATTATCACTACCCACCCTGGGCAGATAATACTTTCCCAAGGCACAGGGCAATAAAGATTGTTTGAGCCATGCTGTCAGGATTGTAAATCCTCTCTGAGAAAAGCAGTTTACCCCTTTGCCACGTGTACTGCTAGGATCAGGAGCAAGCAGGGAAGCTCCAGGAGGAAGGCACATTCACGACATGGTGTTCACGGCCGTGGCTTTGAACCCTGGGCAGTGGCGAAGACAGTCTCTCAACCCCTCCCAGGGAGCTGACCAGAGTTGTGCCTGAAATTTGTTAAAAGGCAGGTGACATGATCATGGCAGGGGAGGGGAAGAGTGACTTGGTTACGAGATCAGTTAGATGAGTGAGACTCCAGTTTAAGGTTCTAAGAGGCAACTGGCATAGTATTAATATAAAAGAGCGTGGCATTTTAACAGTGGAAAGATCTGAGTGGGAATTCCTATTCCTCAATTCATTTCCCACCAGCATGACGTTAAGTCAGTTACCTTCTCCATTTAAGCCTATTACCCTTTTTATTCCTCAATTTCCTCATCTGTAAAGTAAAATAATGCCTTTTAGGGTCGTTGTGGGTTAAATCAGTTAGTGAAGCCCTTAGAGTAGTGCCTGGTATATGGTAAACTGTATTTAAGTATTAGCTATTGCATGTATTAATATTATCGTCTCTTTGACCCTCAACTTTCTCATCTGGGAAATGGGGATAATACAGCATGCCTCGTAGACTTGTTTTGAGGATTATGTGAAAATTGGATAATTTATAAATGGCAGACGCTGCTGTTGTTATAGCTGTTACTTTTGTTCTTGTTTTTCTCCATGCATGTTTATTTGTGTCTGACTGTGGTAGCATATGCTATCATGCTAACTGAAAAAAAAAAAAAAAACGTGTGCTGGATCTTTCTCTAGTTATAGGATGACAGTCTATGAGACAACTTTGGAATTTAACCTCAAAGTTGCCTAAGTAGTAGAAGATACTATTCCCAGACAAAAGAAGTAAATCATTGATATTGAGTTAGGATAAAAAGGTCCTTCATAAGGTCATAAAATAAGACTATAAAATCCAACATTGGAAAACTTGGGTTATTCAGTTTTAAGCATAAAATGTATTCCACAGAACAATTCTCCCTTATATACTCTATCATGTTGCTGCTAGCATTCATTTGTGATAAATAGTTAACCGGAGTCAAAGTGAAACCTTCATTGTACTCTCAGTTAAGACTTGAAGACATTCTTCAGGTCGCACAAAGATAGGTGACAAGAGACATGGTCTATAAATTTGCTGATCATGTTTCTACATGAAGCTAGCACCGACGTTACCAGTGTTGCTAGCAACAAAATTATACTGGGGGCAAGACTGAACCTGCACTGCAGGACCACAAACGGGGGAGGCAAGCAAGGCATTCACCTTGGGGGCAGAAGACATGATAATCAAGATAAATAATATTGGTAGTGCAGTGTTTTAAACACAAATCAAAACTAATGCAAAAAAATCCATGATGAGCACAATATCAAAATTTTAAATAAAATTAGTGAATTACTTTTCTATGGTTGCTATAACAAATTACCTTAAACTTATTTGTGTAAAACAACACACATTTATTTTTTACAGTTCTGTATATTGGAAGTCTGTCTCGGGATCTAACTGGACTAAAAATAAGATGTCAGCCGGTTGCCTTCCTTCTGGAGGCTCCAGGGGAAGATCCATTTCCCTGTTCTTTCTGGCTTCCAGAGGCTGCCTGCACTTCTTTACTTGTGTTCCCCTTTCTCCATCTCCAAAGCCAGCAACAGTGGGTCGAGTGAATTATTCTGGCTTCCTGCCTCCCTCTTGTCAAGTGTAGGGACCAGATGTCAGGTCCATGTTCCCTGGTTCTTAGTTTCCAGTACAGAAGAATGGTTACTGGGACCAAGTCCACAGAGCAAATGAGCAGACCAAGCAGATGTAAGCAAGCAAAGCACCAAAGTTTATTAAAGCATAGAACATTCCGGAAAAGGAATAAGTCAACCCTTGACAGTGGAGGAGACCCTGAATTTAACAAGATTTACCCTTTTATACTGATTCCCTAATTTTATATTAAATAGGGGATGGAATATTCATGTTTTTTCTTGGGAAAAGGTGGAGAATTCCCAGAATGGCAAAATTGCTTTTCTATCCTTGAAAGGCAATTTCTGGGGGTTGCCATGGTATCAGTAAACTGTCATGGTGCTGGGGGGTGTGATTTTTACTATTTTTACTATGTTAATGAGGGTATGTCACTTGAAGATACCGTCACCTAACTTGTACACATGCTCCAGAGACCCTCAGTTGTGGCTTTGATCATATCTCCACTTTGTAGCCTTTCTACCACTTTCTGGTTGGTCAGTCTTTGGAGACTCCCTGTTGTAGACTAAACATCTGTTCAGTTCCTGGGGATCCCTTGACACATCATCTGTTCCTTCTTGGAATCCCCCCTTCTGGTCACTTTGTTCCTCTTAGTAGACAAAGTATCTCCTAAGGCCATCTGTTTCTCAACAGAAACCCTCCCCCCTAGACAAAGCATCTGTTCCCCTTCCTCCTTATCCCAACCTAACACTCTCCCTCTTTTAAGGATCCCTATAACTACATTGGACCCACCCAGATAATCCAATGTAATCTCCCCATGTTAAGGTCCTTTGTACTTGATCACATCTGCAATGTTCTTTTGGCCATGTGAGGTAATATATTGACAGGTTCCAGGGATTGATCTTGAACATCCTTGGAGTTCTGTCCCCACAGAAGGTCTGCCCCTGCACGTACATGATCTGGTCCCACTCCCATTGCCCTAATCCTGGCCCTGCTGCGTTAATTTGGCATATGGAGGCCACTTTAGTTCTGGGCTTCCTGGATTGGCAACATTCTATTCAAGATACCATGACAAAATCTAGAGGTGTCACAGGCAAAGATGTTCTGAAAGTGGCCCAAAAGTATAAAAGTAATCAGAAAATAGCAAAACAAGCACCATAAATAATTCGTTCATATGCAAAGGCAGAAATGTTTCAGTATTTGGAAAATGTTGAAAAGCTAAAACTCATCTCTAAAGCATCAGTGACATATTTTATTACCCTCAAATGTTCACTGTTGCTTTTATACTACTTATGGTTTATTTTAAATGCAGCAAACGTTTCATTTGAAAGTTATTAGTGGAGCTTTTTACCCTTGGCATAAGGGAGACTTATCATCAATTTTTAGCTGGAGTGCAGTGCCATACTTTTCTCCTGAACGGCCTCAGGTGTTCTAGGACCACTTTCTGTTCACACCAAGTGTTACTATTCCTGGCAACTCTGAGCATATAGGTGACTTCTTTGGTCTTGATGTTGGACTTTTCTATCTCAAATCTTCCCACTTGTTTGTGAGTTCCTGAGCACAGGGACCATCCTATTTATCATTTTGCCACAAAGTAGATGTTCAGACATTTTTGCAAATGTGGCAGCATTGCATTTTCAAAATAACCCAAAGAATTAGGTACTGTCTTCTTGCTCTATGTGCCATGCAGGTGGAGCATCTTGCTTGAAGTCACCGAAGACATGAGCCAGCTCCATCATGCTCTAAAGTCCCGGCCCTTTCCACCTACCTCCACCCCAGTTCTTCTATTGCAAATGCACTTCCGGAACATCATGATTGGGAGGTATCACTGAAGCATGCGAATATCCAAATATACACTTAAATCAGGAGATATCTCCATAGGTTCCAGATCATTTACCTCTCCTTAGGAGTACTTAAAAAGGATGAAAAGGCACGGTTCAGGGACCGACACCCCCTTTTCACACACACAAAAAGTCTGCTAACAAAAACAATCATTAAATCCGTATTAGAAAATTGAGCAATCCAATTCCTAAAGATGTATTAATTACCCTATTTCTGGTCAAAGAAAAAAATTCTTTACTTGCTGTCAAGGCATTCGGGGAGGCTGAGAGAAAGACATCTGCTTCCTTATTAGTATCCTTGCCAGTAGGGCCAATTAAATTAAGAAGGTCTTCTTTTCCCCAATAGATTTGGTTCTAAACACATTACACAACTTATACTCAGGAAATTTCTTGCTAGGAGATCATTTATACCATTAATCCTAGGGCTTTCTTTTGCAATCTTTTTTCTGTAAAGGAAATTCCCACCGTTGCCCTCAATTAATGGACATATTTATTTGTACATGAAAGAGCAAATTCCTCCTACACATGCCTTTAGTCAAGGCAGCCAGTGCCAGCAACAGGATCTGCAGGTGCAGCTTCCAGCATCTTCTCAGTGTTGACTGCAGCATCAATAGAAAAGCCTTCAGTAATCACCCCAAGGACAGGATGCCATGGGCTCTGCCCACAGAGTGCTCACCAGCAGCCTCAAACTGCCACGGGAGGTCAGTGAGAGATCTAGGGCCATGGGCCCTTTCTGCCTAACCAGAGTTCACTCAAGGGCACATGAGATTCTAGAGAAACAGCCATCAGCTATTTCACCCTATGGCTGACCCTCTTTTCTCTCAAGCCCTGATATTCCTTCTCTAATTGTTGCCTTCCCAGGTCAGACACCATCATGGCTAAACACCATTTCAGGAAGAGCAAAATAAAACAAAAAACATTTGTTTTAGGAAACTTCACAGTGAAGATGTTAGCAAACTAGAACATTCTATTTATCAGTACAGAAGTTTCTAAATTAAGTTTCCCTCAATAAACAAACACATTAAGGATAGCCTTTCTGAGAACTACTTCTTTTCAAATAGTAATCAGGATAAATAATTTTTATTCAGTCGAGCCACTGTTCCTCAAATTTTGTTAATCATCAGAATCATTTTGAGAGCTACTAAAAATATAGATTCCTGGGCTTCCACTTAAATCTAATGAATCAGAATGACTCAATGGAGTGCCTGAGAAATCTAAATTTTTTTACCAGGATGATGATTAATGGACAAGTTTAGGAAATACTTTGGGCAAATCTTTTTTGTGTTCTATTATATGCATAGCTTTGCTTTCGGTCCTATACCTCCTATAAAAATGAGAAGACAAGAAGATACAGGGGTCATATTCTGAAAGGATTTGAAATTTAGTAGGATAAATCAGAAAAGAAAATAATTATACATTAAGCCAGAATATAAGAAATGTCACAAGAGTGGGTCCCCCAAAGTAGATCTAGGAGTTTAAAGGAAGAAGAAATCACCTTAGGTCACCGAAGGCAGTAAGGAAAAGCTCTAAAGAATATCTTTTATTTGACAAGGACCTTTAAGTGTAATCTTGATGGTAATCAGAAAAGGCAAAGATACAGCAACATAGAAACCCACTGTTTGACTGAGAAACAGTGAATGACAGTGTTTGGCTATCGTACAAAGAGTAGCTAGACCAAAGGCCAGGAATTATTGCCCAATTGAAAGACCACTGAATGTTTGGCAGTGTAGTGTATATTTAATATCATAAAAGATGGGATCAATTAACTAAGACATGGAGTCAGCTGGTGGTGATATGCTCAGAAACACATTTTGGAAATATTAATTTGGCAGCATTGTTTACAGTGGAATGAAGATGTGAAGGAAGTTGGTGGTGTTTGCAATGTTCCATATGCGGAGTGATGAGCTCATCATGTTTTATGATGGAAATGAAGAGGGAATCATAGATGAAACAGACATTGCAGCAGTAATCTCCAGAGAACTGGGTCTCCGATTTCATATGAAACCTGAAACACTCAAGTGAACTCCAAGACAGAAGAATGGGTTCATGCCTGGCAGGAAGACAGAACTTCTAGACTCATAGGGTATCGTGCTTTAAGAATGAGGGAAGGAAAATGGTTTCCACAGAAAAGATACTGAGTTATAAATATCTTATTTTTGATATTTGCATCCAACTAACTTTCGAAAGCAAAAACAGGAAGCTTCTCGCTAAACACAATAAAAAGATTTTTTAAGAACACTTTGGTTTTTTTTTTTATTACATCATGTTGGGAGGAAGAATCAGAAGAAGTAGAAAAAAGAAAAACCCTTCCCTGTAACCTCACTTCCTACCAATTTCCCTCTCGTACATCACTCTAGCCACATGGGCCTGCTACTTTCCAACAGGGAGGCAGAGTTCTGCCCCAGGGCCTTTGCACTCTCCATTCTCTCTGCCTAGAAGTCTCCTCACCCAGAGAGCCACATGGCCAGCTCCTCTCATCCTTCAAGAATTTGCTCAAATGTTGCTTTCTCAATAAAGCCCGTCCAGACCACCCTATCTAAAATTGCAACTCACTCTCTCCACCCCACTCTCCGGATACCCACTACCTTACCCTATTTTCCTTTGTACTGTATTTGTCACTAACACAATATATACAATTCATTTATTTATTGTCTTTTATTTATTGTTCATCTCCTGTCACAAAAAGAAAATCCCGCAGGGGTACAGATTTGTATCAGTAAGTTGTATTCCCTGATGCACCCTTCACTTAGAACAGTGCCTGGCAGATAGTACGTGTTCAATAAATAATTGTGAATGAATGAATGAAGAGAGAGCAGAAATCCAAAAGAGTGACATAGGACTCTAAGGAAAAGAGAGTCTGAGGAGCACATAGGAAATAAAGCATCTGAGTAGAAAGGAAAAAAGTAAGAATTAAACAGACTACAAGCAAAAGATTAAGAAAGTAAAGGAGGAAAGAGAGAACTTAGAAATTGCAGAGAAATTGCTGCGAATATTTTGTAATGCTATGTATGTTTCTTTTAAATGTTTTCACTTAAATTCTGATATAAGGTAAGATTTTTCCAACTCTAAGAAATAAAAAATAATTTTAGAGAGAGATCTAATTTTAACTTTGGTTTCTCGGCAATCATTTGATGCAAATTAGGGGGAAAAATGACTCAAGTTCAAAACGAACTAAGAATAAAGAGGGACAAAATATGGATTTTTTTTCCTGGTTGAAAAAGAATTTTAGTTTGGCAAATGAATCTGTCATGTTCATCCTATATTGCATCTTTTCATGTTTCAAGAAGTTAAGAGGACACTTCATGCTAAAAGGTAACACCAAAGCCATTCTTGATATGAACAGAAATCATTCCAAAAGCAGCCAGGCGGGGCAGGATAAGGATGAGATAAGAAACACACTAGCCCCTGGCACAAAATGTAAAGGGCATCAAAAAACTCAGCTATCAAAATACATAATATCTTCATGAGAAATTTTTAAAAATCAAAATTACATTAAAAAGTCCATGATGACCAAAATATCAGAATTTTAATTAAGAACAGGCTGCTGTTTATTTTAAAACCCTGCATTATTGTGCACAAAATAATTGGACAACATGGAGCTATAAATAATCATGTCTGTTTATGGTAGAGCTTTTATTAACTTCTATTTGGCTCAAAATACAGGAGAATACACATATATAAATATATATTTAAGATTTTTATTTTAATTAATTTATTAAATTTTTTAGCCTTGAAAACACCAAAGAATCTTGTACCTTGCTCTCCACCCACATTTGACTTTTTCCCCCTGGCTCTGCCTCAGCCACTGTCTTGCAAATGTCACAAGAAGGGTTCTTCTAAGGGACGCTGCTGGCTGCAGATGAAACAGCAACAGGGCACAAGGAAGCTGAGGTCACAACAGACCCTTGAGTTGGGAGAATGTATTAATAAATGTACACAGAAGCACACATTTCCTTTTGCCTCCAACTCCAATATAGCTCCACACAGCACTGCAGCCGGGACCCCGCCCAGAAGAAGCAGAGGGTTTTGATAGACACCTACTGTGTTTCCCCAAAAATAAGACCTACCCATAAAATAAGCCCTAGGAGGATTTCTAAGCATTTGCGCAATATAAGCCCTACCCCGAAAATAAGACCTAGTGATGCGTGTGGCTACGCAGCGCATCTGCACAACCCATGCATTTCGTTGCGGAGCGGTGAAGAAGATGAGCAGCCCTTCTCATCTGCCCCATGAGAGCTCTATTGCTCCACATGAGAGATTGGGGCCAGTGGTTCTAAAGGAAATAGAGTTGCAAGAAATTCAGGATGGAATTTGGGGTTTGAAGAGTTATGATGATGTTCCAGAGGAAGACGACTTAACTATATTTGAATAAATGTAGATTGTTGTACCATGCTTAAAAAAAATGATACATCCCCTGAAAATAAGCCCGAGGGTGTCTTCTTGAGGAAAAATAAATATAAGACCCTGTCTTATTTTCAGGGAAACACGGTAGTAAAACGGGTTTTGAGGTCTGAACCTGAAAACTCTCAGATACCCTTTTAAAATCAAACCAAATCCTTTCCTTTTTTCACTGATTTATTTACGTTGTTGCTGCTAATATGTAATTTCTGCGTGTACAATAGGACTGTATGCAACTTTTAGTCATTCAGAAAGCCCAAAATACCAAACCAACTATTTCGGTAGGGATTTGGTATTTTTGACAACATTAAACTCAATTTAAATTAGGGCCTACAGAGGCCCATAGTGTGCACCAACAGATGCACCTAAATCTCCAGAAATCAAACAAATTGATTTTGCCATCTTTCTGCCAATAGTTACCATGCTCAAATAGAAACAAAATGACCTTTTCCAGCCGTACCTGCAGTGCAGAAAAAATGACTGATCTTTTTGCATGATATATTTATGTAAATATTATTCAACAGCTTTTGATAAAGAAAAACACAGCATATGCTTAAGCAAGCACATATGTTTTTGAAAAATATTTTAAATGCAAGCAGCTTTGTGGAAATCCTCAAGAATTATTTCAAACGTTAGTAATTATATTCTCAAAGGGAAGGTTGGTCTCTATAGAAGAAATAAATGCAGGGAATTTTTTTTTAGTACTTGCGATTGTGCAACACAGATGTCAAGATATGTTTATACTAAGAGTTGGGAAAATAAGCACGATCTTGGGGACCCAAGTCTTAAAAGAAATCAAGAAAGAGCTAAGTTGGGGGAAAAAAAAAAACCTTTGCATTATTTTCTCTCCTCCTTCCCTTTCAATGTGAGTTTACCAAAGCATTGCTCTCATGAGAGCTTTGTGCTTGGATAGCTCTATACTGAAAAACTGGGAAGAGACAGGGAATGATAATTACTATTTGTGAAGCATCTATTCTGTGCTAGAACATCTGCTAACCTCTTCACATTTATTATCCTGCAAAGTAGGCAATTCTTATTATCCACAGGGAGATTAAAGAAATTATCCAAGGTTATAGAACCAGTAATAATAGTACCCACCTCACTGGTTTATTGTGAAGATTAAAATGGATTAAGACATGGAAAGTACTTACAACAGTGCCCGTCATGTAGTAAGTAGATATAGGTCATTGTTATCATGTCATGAGAAGACCAATATGTATCTCAGTTTCTTTAATATATAATGCAGTACAGTAAATGTGTTCCATTTCTATATACTTGTCATGAACCTACTGTTATTGATTCATAGAAGCATCACTTCTTGGATTGGCATTTCTCAGTATTTTTATATTGAAAATCACCATTATAATCTAAAATTCAGTGAAAGATTATTAAGCAAAACTGTGTGTAAGAAAAGCCTCCCCGTGCTTTATTGACAGAGCAAATAAATTATGTAATACTATTTACCTGCTTTATTTGCATAGTTGTGTGATATGTGCCAATCGCACAGATAAAGCTGTCAGTGATAGATCTATCTATGCGTGTTTAAATGTGTCACAGGCCAAGGCAAGACTTCACTGTCTCCTCCTGTGGAAGGAGAGAAAACAAGTTTCAGAAAGCTTTAACCTGATTTTCTCATTACATTCTTTTCTTTCAAAAACTACAGTTGCCTTTAAAAAAAAAAAAAAAAGTTTTTTTATGTCTGTGTTAACTTGTAATGAGTTTATTATTGTTCTTTTAAAACAAATCTAAACACATATTCAACAATTTTCAGCGTTTTAATTTCTAATGCTTAATTGCTCATATAAGTAGAAAAAACCCATGGAAGCAAGAGCTCTCTGGAGAAACTCAGCAATTTTTAAAAGTACACAAAAAAGACAAAATGTTTGAAAACCACCACTATAGGTGCTACTTTGTACTTCTTCTGGATGCCACGAGCCTTGGCTCTAACCAGCCATAATAGCGTCACAGCTAATTGGGCTGGGGTATGATTGTGTGTGTGCACACCTTGTGTGTCTTGTGCATGTCTGCATGTGCACAGTGTGGAGCAAATGTCAGAATTAATCAAAGTGTATCCGAGCACAGTGTTCCATACATTTTCTTTTACCTCCTCCTCTGATAGCCTTATGAAGTGCTATTATTATGAGCATTAGCAGATGAAAGCAGTAAGACAAAAAGAGGAAAGTATGAAATGTAGAGTAGAAATAATAAACAGAAAGTCTATCTTTATCTGGAATAGAAATCTTCCTATATGGGATGGAAAATTAAGAGAGGTAGAATGGTTGAAATAGGGCAAGTCTCAGAGTAAATAAACAAGCAATCATAGCTCTCCATGTTTGATCATTTATCTTCATTCATACATAGAGATATTAATACTTGACCTACCTTTCCCCATTTTTCTAAGGATCAAAACAAATCCAACAAATACAAGCTGTAAATTCTAGAAGTAATAAAAAGAATCATTTGTGTATATCAGAAAGTATTGTAACTGTGCACTTACCGTTGTTTTCAAGGTTACTCATTTTAGAAGAACTTTTTACTTATTAGTTTGATAATTTCTTAACATCAAGACACTATTTTTGAGTGTTTTTGTTTGTTTCATTTTTTCTAGTTTGAATTCTTAGTCTAGTGTCTTAATCCATTTGAGTTGCTATAACAAAATACCTTAGCCTGGGTGATTTACAAACAGTAGAGATTTATTGCTCACAGGTCCAGAGGCTCCAAGATAAAGGTGTCAACAAAATCGGTGTCTGGTGACTGCTTTCAGCTTCATAAAGGGCAGAAGGGACTGTGTGTCCTCAAGAGACAGAAGGGACACCCTCAAACCTTTTTCATAAGGACACTAATCCCCTTCATGATGACTGAGCTCTCATGATCCAATCACCTGTGAAAGGCCACACCTATTAATAGGTATTTGGTATTAAGTTCCAACATCTGAATTTTGGGGGACACCAAGATTCAGACCATAGCATCCAGTTAGTTTAAAATCATGATATGTGTCAACCTAATTGTTGGCAATGTGTTTGAATAGCATTGCTAATTATTGGCACTTTCATAAATTGAAAAGGGCAAATTTTCTGTCCCATTATCTGGGAAATAGGAAAGAAGATTATTTTGGAAATATACTACAACCATGTGCTTTGTGAATGACTAGAGAAAACCTCGATCATAGAACTTTTCAGAAAGTCATTGGTTAAGGTGAAGTGTTCTTATGAGGATATCATGAAAAGAAGAACAGAAAAAAAAAAAGCTTTCCAAATTTTCCTTGTAGTTTGCTAACTTGAGGATCATATTATGAAATAGAATTGGCCTTAGTTTACTTTTCTTCATAAGAGAGAGAGAGAAAGAGAGAGAGAGTGTGTGTGTGTGTGTATTTATCAAGCCAAACACCAGCACTCTGTTTACACATGGAATGTCACCAAGCCACCCTTGAGCTTTGACCGGGAGCATTCATCTTACCATGTCTGGCAGTGACCATAGCGAGGGTGTCTATGTTTACTGTTCTTGGCAATGAGCTGGCACCACAGTTAGTCTGAGGCCTGGTCAAGAAAACTCACGCAACTCCAAAGGCTGATGTTCATTCGGTTTACCTTTGGAAAGTCAAGAAAATTGAAGCCTCATGTACTTTTACCACTACCTGGATAATCAAAGGCAAATAGCTCCAAACTCTGTTTCTCTGTAAAACATGATAAATAATAAAATTTATTAAAGAAAATTCAATCTTCATTATTTAAAAAAAAAGAGAAGCATTTTGAAATTCTGAATGAAAGCATTACAGAAATGTTATTCATTAAAATTATTATGTAATTTCTCTCTCATTCCTATGAATGGATGTGTTTGAGAAAAGAGGCCCACCGTGAAGCCATCCTTGTTCTGTCTTTGACATTCAATAGCATCAGGAAAACAAAACTGGAAGCAACTGGAAAACAATATAAAGAAATCCATATAAAGAATTAGATTTATGATAGAGGTCAGGGAGTTTGGAGGAGGAAAATCAATTTAGACTAGTGTAACCTGAATTGCAGAATTAAAAAAAGAAAGAATAAGAGGAGCCCTAAAACCTGGTAAAGCCATACTGTGGTAACATAAAACATTTTAATTCCTCCTCCTTTCAGTAGTGCCACTACTCATACATGAAAAAGGAAAGAGGTTTGTCTTTCACCCCATGTTCTCTTCCAAAGTTGAGTTTATGCTCAGGGGCAGAGAGAGAAGTTTCATTCAACCCACACACACCTGAGCGATGAATGTAGCACATCATACCAACACTTTACTCCTGAGAAAATATCTCAAAGCTCATGTGAGCCCTACACATTCAGTATCACCATAAACTAGAAAATCCAAATATAAGACACTTTTTTAAGTAAAGAATTTTCTTCACTCACAACTAGTCCCTGGAGTTACTTTCTTTCCTCTGAATGTTTTCACAAACACAGCCCCTTATAGTAAAGTCTGAAAATCTGAACTTATTATTTTTTTTATTTCAGCATATTACAGGGGTAAAAATGTTTAGGTTACATATATTGCCTTTACCCCACCCCAATCACAGCTTCAAGCGTGTCCATCCCCAAGACAGTGCATACCACACTCATTAGGTGTGTATATATCCATCGCTTCCTCTCCCTTCCAACCTGCCCAACATCTGATGAATGTTATTACTGTATGTGTACATAAGTGTTGATCAGTTAATACAAATTTGATGGTGAGTACCTGTGTTGCTTGTTTGTCCATTCTTGTGATACTTCACTTAGTAGAATGGGCTCCAGCTCTATCCAGGATGATACAAGAGGTGCTAGATCACCATTGTTTTTGTGGCTGAGTAGAACTTCATAGTATACAAACACCACATTTTATTAATCCACTCATATATTGATGAGCAATTGGGTTGTTTCCACATCTTTGCAATTGTGAATTGTGCTGCTATAAACATTCCAGTGCAAATGTCTTTTTTTATAAAATGTTTGTGTTTTTTTTTTTCATTTGGGTAGATGCCCAGTAATGGGATTGCTGGATCAAATGGTAGTTCTACTTGTAGCTCTTTGAGGTATCTCCATATTACTTTCCACAGAGGTTGTACTAGTTTGTAGTCCCACTAGCAGTGTGTGAGTGTTCCTATCTCTCTGCATCCACGCCAACATTCATTGTTTTGGGACTTTTTAATAAAGGCCATTCTCACTCAAGTGATACCTCATTGTAGTTTTGACTTGCATATCTCTGACGATTAGAGATGTTGAGCATTTTTTCATATGTTTTTTGGCCATTAGTCTGTCTTCTTTTGAAAAGTTTCTGTTCACATCCTTTGCTCACTTTTTAATGGGGTTGTTTGATTTTTTTTTCTTGCTGATTTTCCTGAGTTCTATATAGATTCTAGTTATCAGCCCTTTATCGGATGTGTAACGTGAATATTTTCTCCCATTCTGTAGGTTGTCTGTTTGCTCTCATGATAGTTTCTTTGACTGTGCAGAAGCTTTTTAATTTGATCACGTCCCATTTATTTACTTGTGTTGTTTCTGTGATTGCCTTTGGGGCTAGGGAAAGAATTTATGAACTTATAATTATCATTATCTGATCTGAATTTATGCAGAAGAAACACTTTCCTAAATAAGAATACAGAAGTGACCCCTTCAACTAAACTAACACAAATAGTTGCATGTGGAGACAAATATTTTTAAAGGAAATTATAAAAATGAACATAAAAAAGAAAGATTGTGGGCAAAGCAGGCTATTCTCTACAACAAAAAAGGCAAAAATATTTCAAAGTAATAACTGACACGGAAGACTTTATTTATTAATTCTAGGCATAGTTCCTTAAAACCATATATCACAATAATATCTACAAATGTATATAAATAATAACTACCTAATCAAAACCCAATTAACACTAAACTTTCTTTATATTGGAGAAGTGAACTGTGGAATTTCTTTCCTATCTTTGCCACCTCACTTCAGAATTCCTACAGGAAAATACTTATGTGGTTCTTGAGCCTAGTGATATGAAGACCATGGATTGAATACAGGCATTAGTGACATAGGCTCTGGATAGCATTCTTCCTGTTCTACATGACCATTGTAGGTTCTGAATATCATATCTAACATCTTTAAACATGTGCTATAGAACACATAAATTAATGAATAGGTCTAATGAGTAGACCTATTATACTAAATTATATGCTATTTATGCAAGATGTTTTCCCTATAGAAAAAGAATATTTACAACAAAGTCTATCATGAAAGCTACATGGAAATTAACACATTTATGAAAAGGATTTATGTAGATTTACTCTGGTCTTACTATAGGGTGTAAGGTTTTTAAAGGAGGCAGAGATCCTTAACACAATGATGTGCACTGCTAGTTAGATGATTCATTCACTCATCCGAGAAGCATTTATGGAAGACTTACCTAATGTCAGGGACTGCATTACTCATGTGAAGAGGATATGGTTTAATAAAAAAAATATGACCCTTTTGAAACTCACAGTGTAGTTGGGATGACAGACAACTTCAAAAGAGTAAGGGAAATCATAATAGATTCATACCCAAGCACTGTAGGGTGGCAGAGGTCAGTAGCCAACTGGGCTCCCATGTCAAGGCAAGGCTAATTGCAGAGCCCTGCAAAACAGTGGTACTTATTTCATAATAGACTCATGAGGGACCAATAATGCAAGTGAATGAAGTAGCAGATGCAAATACATGGAGTTGAGAGAGAGTATTTGGGATTTTCAGTACTATGTGTGGTTTAGAAGGCCTGGTACATAGAGCATGCGCAGGCAAAGTGGCAGGAAGAGGGAGAGTCAGATAACGTACGTAAGGAATCCAGATCCCTTCATGAAGGTATTGGGAGTGACCCAGTTGTATCTGTGACTTAAAAAGAGAACTTGTGGAGGCATCAAGAATGATTAAGTTGGGCCAAGAGATCATTGCAATTTGATAAGACGTATGCCGCTTTCCTGATGGAAAAACAAGCAAAAATGTTCTGAAGCTGACTTTAGTTAACAACTGTGGCAGCTGCTCCTAGTTGCCTATGTAACACTTATTTTCCTTTTCATTAATACCTACAGAATTACAATTTGCTTGGGGTGGCAACAAGCAAAATTAAAAATGCTCATCTCCCTCATAGATCCATCTGAAACCAAAGCCATTTGACCCTACCACTGCCCAATAAGATGTAAAGGGAAGTCTACTGAGAAGAGCTTCTGTAAAATCTGTTGTTTTCCTGATTAAAAAGAGAGGGTCAGAGTTAACACATGCCTTCCTATTCAACCTTAGCCCCTGCTTTTTAATTGAAACATGAACATGATGCTTAGAGATGGAGCAACAATGTCGTAAACTTCAGGACAAAGCTGATGTGTGAAAGATAAATTTTATTTGGTGAGGCACTATAATCAGATTTCTATTACTTATAGCCAAAGGTAACACTAGCTGACTCAGCAACAAAGGAAATTTTAAGGGGAAGGGCAAGGCAAAAAAAAAAAAATCTAAATTAAAAAAAGAAAAAGCTAGACAGTGAACAAGCAGAGAAAATAATCTGATTCAAGATAAAGACTGAACCAGAAAAGACCCCTAAGTTTTCTGTTGTAATTAATATCTGCAAATGCCTCAACCTTTCTTTTAATTAATCTTATCATATATTAACTTTTTAAAAGTTTAAATCCATGGCCCAATGTCTCCATTTTCCTGTTCCACCTCGCCACTTCCTTTTTTTTTTAATTTCCTTGGATCCATGCAGGATAAAGAGTACGCCAGGACTGAGAGTTAGATGGATGACCTCCGTTGCAACTGAAAAACACTAGCAAATAAATATCCAGAGTGTTTAGACAGTCCCCATGACATCCTAAACAAGAATTTTCCTCTTTCACTGCTTCCCGAAAGAATACCCATCAAAGCAAGTATCATCAAAATATCTTTCTATGGCAAATTAGTTTTGATAAAAAGGACTATTTAGAACCTTATTCACGAGTTTGTTTTTAACAAAAGCAAGAATTGATTAAAATGTCAGCATCATTCTAGTTTTAAAGAACAAAAAATTCCCATCAGCACACAAATGGTATTTTAAAGTGTGCCAGACCTACCAAATGGGGCTTTGGAACCTGAATGCAGTGGATAGATCACATCTTCTCTTCCAGTCAACATTGGCAGTTCCCATTGGCATTTCTGGGATCCCAGCCATACATGGAGGCTAACATGTGGTTCTCAGTCATTCAGTTTCCCTGCACATAACAGGAACTGTTCTGATTATATGTGGGCTAATGCTGACACATTCTGTTGTTCCAACTAAGTAATTCCAAACATTCACATCTGAAGCTGACCTACATTACCACTCTGGCTGCCAGATGTTCTTCTGAGGAACTGTCTCCTCTATAGCTTCATGAACCTTGATTAAAGTAGATGAAGGGCATTATAGTTACCTCATCACCCTTATGCAGAACAGTGTTCTGGCCGTGGATTAGAATGAGCCTCCAGTTGGAAAGAATAACCATTACTATAGGAAAAGTTCTAAAAGCTCCATTGAGCAAACACATCATACAACTCAACTGAATGATTTTAACAAATGGTTGGTCAGCCTGCCCTAAATGGACAAATCCTTTATGACAATACCTGATTTTATTATGGTCCAAGAGTCAGTAATATCACTTCTGAGAAGTTGGCTTTCTCCTGGATTAGGATGACAAATAATGAGAGTCATTTCTATATAATATTGCAAGATAAGACTTTATATGTAACACATTTCACCTACACCCAGCTGCATGCTGGTTTGATTGACCCCAGATGCTAGAGAAAGGAAAGGCAAAGAGCAAAACTACGTAATATAGTTAAGCACCTTTTTATTTATACCTGCATAATGAACTCAATGGCCAGAATACATATTGAAAAATAAGATTTACTATGAATACCATTAGTCAAGATCTGCCATAGCTCAACATTTGGAGTGATTAAACATGAAAAGCCTTATATTGAATCAGGATAGTAGAGTTTTCACAGATGGTATTAAAGGAAAGATTAGGAAAAGATAAAAAAAAAGATAATTTTTTTCACCAAATCTGCGCAATCTAGAATGTTCTAAAGATCGAATCTTCAGAAATCAGAAAGTTAACGCTGGTGTGGACTTAACTTTATAGAAAAATGAAATGTTTGTGTGGTAGATGCAGGGTTTTCTGGTGGAGAAGAAACAACTTGTAGCTCTAAAAATCCCATAGCAGGCACGCCAAAAACATTCAAGTATCAGCCGTAACTAATTGGTAGTATTTATCTAGATCATGTATGGGAGGTAGAGTTCAAGATCAGAAGAAAATAATGCCATAATTGATTAAGAATATCTTCCATGGATAGAAGTAGGTAGAACGCGAGTAAAATACGCCATCTTACCTAGGGTGTGACTTCTTGCAAATCAGTTGTAATTTGAATACAAAACCCATCATTCTTTGTAATTTGAATACAAAACCCATCACGCAAATGAAATTTTAAGAGAATTTAAGAATTCTAGATGTTATTTTTTACCATCTGCTCTACCACTGGTGCTAAAGCTTTTCTTTCCTCACCACCACTTTCCATACCAGCAGATTTGTCTGCTACTCTGGCAATTACTCATGGTACCTTTTCTCAATCCATTGCTCTACTTGAGGTAAGAAGGAAAGGTTCATTTATCAATTAACAAGGACACAAATACCTAAAATTTATGAGAATAAGGTAAAGAATGGATACTTAGGGTATAATTCAAATTGGACAGTCAATTTACTAAACGTTGACTAAAATTATATTTAACATTACTGAAGTTCTCACTGTGAGATAAGCAAAAATCAGAAATACTCTAGACCACATAGCAGTAATTTATATACTTCATATTTACTGGACATATATTCTGTGTTACCACTATTCTAAGTATTCTACATAGGTAAGACTGTTATTTTGGTACACTTTAAAATGAATATGACTTGATCTGTCTTCAAAAAGTTATGATTGCAGGGCGTAGTAGCTAATGGCTATAATCCCAGAACTTTGGGAAGCTGAGGCGGGAGGATTGCTTGAAGTCAGGAGTTCAAGACCAGACTGCACAACATAAAGAGACCCTCATTTCTACAAAAAAATTTAAAAAATTAGCCAGGCATGGTAGTGAACACTTTCAGTCCCAGCTACTCGGAAGGCTAAGGAAGGAAGATCATTTGAGTTCAGGAGTTTGAAGTTACAGTGAATTATGATCACACCACTGCACTCCAGCCTGGGTAACAGAGCAACAGAGCAAAAACCCCTTCTCTAAAAAAAAAAAAAAGGAAAAAAGTTATGATTTAGTAGAAAAGGTCAAGCAATAAACAAATTGATTATATAAGACAGTTTAACAGGCACAAAACTATAATATATGACAGAAATTACTAAATTTCAGAAAGTTATTGCTTTTTAAGTTAAGGACTTAGGAGAAACACTCCAAATCCCTCACTGAAATAAACAAAATTGGTGAATTAAGAATGGCATGATTTTTCATGCCTGTAATCATAGCACTCTGGAAGGCCAAGGCGAGTGGATCGCTCAAGGTCAGGAGTTCCAAACCAGCCTGAGCAAGAGTGAGACTCCGTCTCTACTAAAAAAAACAGAAAGAAATTAGTTGGCCAACTAAAATATATGGAAAAAATTAGCCGAGCATGACGGCACATGCCTGTAGTCCCAGCTACTCGGGAGGCTGAGGCAGAAGGATTGCTTGAGCCCAGGAGGTTGAGGTTGCTGTGAGCTAGGCTGACACCATGGCACTCTAGCCCGGGCAACAGAGTGAGACTTTGTCCCAAAAAAAAAAGAAAGAAAGAAAGAAAAAGAATGGCATGATTCTAAAACACATATCCCCCAAACAGTCATGTATTCCTCATTGGAGGCAACCCCAAAGGACTCTGAATCTACCTCTCATCAAAATGAGAAAAAAAAAAACAATGAACAGATCTTGGAGTTCATACGATCCATTGGTCCTTCCATTCTGCCATAACGATCTCCTTAGCTGCTCCAGGTAGCTAAACACCAAGGTGTGCTCATCCACTCAACACCCAAAAGAAGACAGTCATCAGCAAGGTCTTCCAGATAACTATCATGAGTGGGAATTGTGGCAACTTCCAAAGCAAAGGAAGACTATAAGTCCAGTGGAAAAACCAATTCATTAATTCATCGACAATTTACTGATATCTGCTGCATGCAAACCAGTCTATAAGGAAAAGTGAATACACAAAGTTGATATAATTCCAATTTGTGTCCTCAATCTTGGGACTCTCAGGTCTGGTCAAAGAGAAAACAGCTTGTAAGAAAATGATAGAAATGAATTTGAGCATTTTTCTTACCACTTTCCCTTCCTTTCACCACCACAGGGGAGGGCACTGCACGACAGTACTGAGGGTAGAGGAGGCAAGAAATGGGGGAAGAGAGAGACCCAAGCAGGAGATGGATCCACCCATCTCGATCACAGGCAGTGTGCCCACTGCATTTCAGGAGGCTGGGCACAGGGACTGCAGGCATGGAGGCGGAGATGGCAGGAGAGATTGGGAAATTACTTATACTTCAACATAGTAAATTATTGCAGATAACAAGAGCAAGGTCTCTGGAAATTGGAGCTCTATATCTACCTACCTATTCAAATAAATATTAAAAAAAAACACAACACATATTTTCCCCCTAGCTTTATATGCTGGGAGGGCTGAAACACAATGGCATTACCCTAACAATGAACACACTGAGAACCCAGATCTTGGAACCAGGACTTCTTCCTGATTCCAGGATCAGGACAGGGAAAGTACAAGATAAGGTAGGAATATCTTTTGGGGACGGAAAGTAAGACAGTGCTCAAAGAATAACAAGGACATGTCAAAAGGACACAGGCATCATGTGAGTAGAACTGCTTGCTGGTCATATCTGGGGCATATTTGAATGTCAAAATTGATATAGTAGCAGATTAAAAACCAATTAATAAAATAGTAATCCGTGAGACCATGCTGATTAAATTAAATAGACAGGTATAGTCTTTTTATGCTGGGATGCCAAAAATAAATATAGTCAGTAAGAGAAAATTAGCATTTAGCAACCATGAGAATGGTAGTTAGTGCAGGTGGGAGTTGTCGACAGAGGCTTAAAGGTGGTGGATAAAGGTTTGATGACAACCAGATATGGGCAAAATCTTACGGTATCTCCCCCGAAAAACATTATGTTTAATATTAGTATCCAAAGGGAGAAATATTGACTTAACAATGGAGAAAACTAGCAGGCACGAACATGAGCAGGTGAAAGGCTGAACACCAACCCACTGTGCCCCAAACGTGAAGCACCAAGAGGAACACGACATCCTGTCTGTTGTGTTCCTGCCCTGAGTCTAGTCATGAGGAGACACCGGACAGGCCCAGGCTAAGTGCCGTCCTATAAACAGAATGTAGAGCCTGGGTTATTTAAAACTGTGAACGGCATGAAAGATGGAGGAGAGGGAAACACCTGTATTCCAAATTGGAGGCCACTGGAGAGACACAACTCAATGCGACATGCATTCCTGGATGGGATTCTGGGCCAGAAAGAACAGCTGCAGAGATGTGTGTGGATGGGATTTGTGGGTTAGAAGGTGGTATCGTAACAATGATTTCCTGATTTGGAGGGTTTCCTAGGGGTCAGACAGAAGAGTGTTCCTGTTTAGGGAAATAGCATACCATAGTATTTAACAGACGTTATGTTCATAAGTTTCTTTCAAATAGTTCAAAGAAAGACTAATCATCATACATATATATACATAATTATATATGTGATATATATAATATAAGGTATATTAATATATAATATAAGATATATCTAGACAAGGAGTGATAGAGCAAATGGTTGGAAATCTCAATGAAGAGAACACAGGAGGTCTTCATACTGTACTTTCAACTTTTCTAGAAGTCAAATAATTTGGAAAATTATTTCAAAATAAATTCTTAAACTTTTTTAAAAAAGTGAATGTGATAAGGACTGTTACTGAAGGTTAGAGCAGGAACAAATGCTAGGCCACAAGCCCAGGCAATGTAACTGTCTTCACTTTTCCCTTATTTAACTGAATTTCTCCCTCAAGCACCAGAGTCTGCCAAGTCACAGAAACTTACTACATGTTAAGTAAGGGACTCCCACACACCCATTTTCAGAGATTTGCATCTGAGCACTGGGCACTAATAATTTCCAAGAACCTGTGGAGAAGAGTGAGAAAACATAGCCCTCAGTTTTCCGGGCCTTACGGGGACCCACGAATGGAAACGTTGATGTCTCCTTCCTGTCCTGCGTCCTCATTTCATGCGGATTCCCTGGGAAACATTCCTCATTCTCCTACAGGTTTGTTGTTCTCTCCGCCCCTGAAATACCTTGGCATCACTTAGCTCTACCCCAGCCCTGACCAAAAAAAACTACTTACAGCCCAGGAGAAAGAATGAGGGGATTCCTGAATTGATGGACTCCCATTAACTTTCTACCACCTTAGGAGAATGGAAGCATACATTTAAAATTTAATTGAAATATACAAAAATTTTTTAAAAATTAATTTTCCTGGACATTTCAGTTTGTGATGTGACAGCAGAAAGTGGGGCTAGTAGGGGAAGGGTTCCTGCCTGGTCCTTGGAAGAACAGACAGGAAGCACTCACAGCTGACATTAAAACATTTTGGAGAAAAACACCAGGAGTGAGAGTGAAACTCTCTGACTTCACCCCCACTCCCCAAGTCAAGGAAAGGATTCTTGGGGTTGAAGGGTGAGAAAAGAGTCAGAAGAAAAACGGTGGGCTATTGGTAGGACTTCGAGAGAGGGGCCCTATACCCTGTTTCTTGAGCAAAACCCCAGATACATCAGTGGGTCCTAAAGCAGAGAGTCTCATAAGTTTCATTTCCCCAAGCAGAGTCTTGGGGAGGTAGCATAAACCCCTCCCACCCCAACCAAAACAGTGGTTTTCATCCCCGGCCAAACACTGAAATCTCCTGGGAACCATACTAATCCTCAGACCCTTACCCAAAGCAGGGTTCTCAAACTTTAGCAGATATCAGAATCACCTAGAGGGATTCTTAAGAAAAAACCACCCAACAGACTTCTCGATACCACTCCCAGAGTGTCTAATTCAGTAGGGGTGCCAAGCATTGGGGTTTCTCATCAGCCCCAGGTGAGGCTGGACTCACTTTGAGAGGCACTGCCCCAGGTATGGGTGGCTTTAAAGTAACTCCGGTGATTTCTTCCAGCCAGTGTCCAGAACTGCAGCTGTGAGCAGATAGGGCCTCAGGCGATCTCCCAGGCATTCCTCCTTGTTAGTGGGAAGAAGCAGAAAGCACTCCCAACGTGAGCCCAAGACTCGCACAGCAGCGGTAGTGGAGCAGTCCGCTGACTCCAAATCCACACGCACAGAGACAGACGTCTCTAATGGAGGCCACGCCAACGACCAATCCAGGACTAGATGTGGGGGAGATGGCTCAGAAGATGCCTCTGTGGCCAGGTGGCATCGAGAGCAGAAAGCCCTTTATGCCTTTTAATCACAACCCAGAGGGGAAGTAAAGGGGCAGTGGGAATTGCTGTGCGGGAGAATTGAGTTTTGGACATCTTAGCTGAGCACAGACTCAAAACAGAAATTGCACTGAAATACAGAAAAATCTGAAGGCTAAAAGTTTGTGGACTGATTTTTTTTTCTTTTACTTTTTTTTTTAAGGTAGATGGCAAGGTCATGCTTTATTTTGCATGGCTGGTGGGGTGGTTTGGGGGGGGGGCGGGTGGCCCAGAAAGGGCATGAGAAGATCTGGTGAAGTTGGGAATGCTAGCTGGAGTAACAGGCATGGGAACGGACCAGAGATTGTTAAAAGGATTATCGACCTGCATTGCAGGGCCAGCTGAGATTGGGAGCCATAAATTTGCCGTGGCGTCATTGCACACGGTTATGTGGCTTTTTTCCACTGGTGCCGGCAGCCACCACCGCGTAGAAGCAGAAGGGATTGCTGATATTGATCTAAAGTTGGAGGTCTGTGGGTAGGTACAGCTAAGGGGCAAATCAATGACATAAACTGAAGACCTGGAATGTTAGTTGAAGAGTTTAACTATTAACTCTCATTGAAAGCAACTGGCAGCCAATTAGGTTTGAGGAAGGTGGAGAATGGGTAGCACAAGATTGCAATGTAATCAGTTACAAAGACGGGAGATAAGTTCAAACCCAGTATTGCTATGGGGCGACTAGGTGATGGATGTAGAAAAGGAGCGTCAGAAAACTTCAGTGAAAAAACTTAATTAATCAGAGAACAAATTATTTAACCACAATAAACTTAAAAATAATAATCCGAGGGTAAATAAGGAACCAAGCTTCTATGAAGAAGATGTTCCTTTCTGAAAAGTAAATAACAACCATTGACACATACCTTTTCTTGCCAACTTCTTTTTAAAGGGACTAAAACACACTAATGATTCTTGTATTACAAAAAAGAAAAGTGTAAAAGTCAACTAAAAGAGATTTTAAAAATCATCACTTGAGAATTCAAATGTTATTCAGATTATTTAACATCCCCCAATTATTTAACATTCCCTTTTATTAATAGCAAAAAAGCTATCCCCAGGATTATTATCTAGTGTACTTTTTTAGATGCTTTGCAATGGTAAGGAATTTTAGTGTGCAAAACCTAAAGGGGCAATTGCTTGCATATTTATCAGCAAGCTCTATTTTAATAGCCCTTTGCTTACTGTGAAAAATCCACTGAGTTGGAATTAAACCAAGAGTTATTTGCGGTGAGTCTGAGAACACAGCATACATGCTTGCCAAAGTAGTTATATGATAATGCTACATTAAATGGGGCATTTATTATATGAGTTTAAAAAGAAGAAGAAATGGCACAATCGTTTCTCCTAGTCTGCCACGAGAAAATTTCTTTAAAATGATTTGCTGATCAGACTCTGCAGTTTTTTCAAAATTGTAATTACAGAAATGAGTAAGTATCCCACCGAAAGGCCTGGAAGCACTAAATGAAATTCCAGGGAGTGATTGAAAATGTTGATCCAGATGGTGGTCAGACAATGTTTGGGAACTCCACTGTCAGCGTAATTGTGAGTAATGACAGAACTCTGAGAAGTTTGCACATTTCAATCAGATAAGCATCCTAAATGTTGGGTTCTTTCAAACTTTGTTTAAATGTACCTTAGGTCATTATTTATCTTTTTGCATTTGTTTTAATTTTGGACATTTCTATTTATAAGAAGATATTCAAGAATATATATTCCAAAAAAAAAAAGAAGAATATATATTCCATGGGTTTTTAAGCTACCTTTACATCTATAATGGATTCTATGAGTACGCTTTTTAAAACAAGTATATTGGGTGTTTCACAAAAAAAGTAGTCAATTATTTATTCACCAAGATTTTTGTATAAGCTCCCCCTCTGTCTTCCCCTGCACCACTTCCTTCTCCTCTTTATTCCGAGTATCCACTATTAAGGCTACACAAGGCCCTCAAAGATCTTATAGTTTAGTGAGAAGGAAAAAAACAAACACATATCAATACAATCATTCTAGAACCGTAATAAGAGCTATACTATCCTACCGGGCACCATGAATGGCAGTAGAAAGATGGAGAAGATGAGGCATGAATTTGCTTCAGAAATGGTGGTCGTGGAAGGCCTATTGGAGATGACCTCAAAGACGAGCTGACTTCCGGAATAATAGTCCAGGCAAAGGAACCCACCTATGCATGAAGACCTGAGTAGAAAAGAGCTTGGACTTGCTCCTGAAAGTAAAATTAGCATAAAGAATCACTGGCTTTTGGTCAAGAATAGATGAGAGAAAGACAAAAGTGGAGGCGAGTAGAACAATTAGGAATTGAGTACCATAGTTGAGGCAAGGGGTAAAGGTGGCCCAAAGTAGGGTGGTAGCAATGAAAACATCCTGCTCCCTGTCACACTTTTGTCTATCCAACTCTATTCTAATATTAGCAAAATAGCACTATGGTTTGTCCCATTTTTCACAGTTCTTTATCTGTACAAAAAGACACACAGCGTCTTCATATAATAATTGCATGCTGTTTTCGCTAGTTTCCAAATGAATTTTTTAACTTCTCCTGAAAATATCATCCTTGTAAGGAGTCCATGTGAGGAATTTAAAAGAATTTTAAAGGGATCGCCAACATTTATCTCCCCTGAACTTAAAATAGTCAAATTGTTTTTATAGCGAGAGAATAATTGCCATTTTAGCTCACAAGAGAACATCTATATTATATGGATATACTCTCTTGTCTTGTGAACTAGATATCACGTTACACAAACAGGCAAAATGGCTCCAAGCCAGCAGTATAAATCTGGTCCAAATTTAAAAGTTAAATTGAGACAAAGTTGTTTCTCAAACAAGTTTAATTTAACGTTTACTAAGCACCATTCTTTCTCTCTATTAATGAAAATATCAGTGCTGATAATGCCCAGGTGGCTTTTAGCATTACGATAATGTTCACCTATATTTCCCAACCAATTAAAGGAGGAAAATTAGCATGCCTAGGCATTTATAATTCTTTGTTGAATTGATGATTCATTGATGACATTAATTATAAGTGAAATTAATGCACACAGTGTAACACAGGCTGAAACTTTTCACTTCAGAGTAAAGTCCCTTGTTAATTAATTTGTTTATTTGTTGGTTTATAAAGGGCTTAGTCTCATGGCTAGCATATCTTCCTTATTAAACAAATAAAATAAATTCTTGATCTTAAATCATCTCTCTAGTCAGGCCCAAATTATTCAATCATCTTTATTATTCACAGTCGGGCACTTGCTGTCTGCTCTAATGCTGATCTTTGACAAAACCCTCCTGGATAGTTAGCAATTTACAATATGAGTTAATGGATATGTCAGTAAGAAAGGAAGATATAGGTCATAACAATAATTAGCTAATTTTTTATGAAGAGAAGAAACTGTTATTTTTTTATGATGAAATCATTTTCTTCGGCTTTATTGAGTAGCAGGGGGAGGGGCTTAAATCAACTGAGGCTAAAGGTCAATCAATAATAACCCCAGAGCTCCAAACATGGCTCAAATCCATTTTATTAATCACCTCAGGGAGTAAATCCCTAATTCCAAATTAGGTCTCCAAATCCCTTTCTATGCTTCAGTTTATCCTCGCTGATCTGGATAGCCATTTACCCCAGACTCCTCCTTCTATTTTTGTTTTCTTTCTTTCTTTTTCATGTGGCCATCCTTGTGATGAATATTTGAACATCACTGCACTGCTTACATAACCTTAAGTGCCAAGTTTCTCAGGAGGATTCGAGTCAGCCAAGCAGAACACATCATGGCGAGGGAGGAGGAGGTGCTGCCATGGTGACTTACCCAGAGGATTCACCGACGTGAATGTTGCATAAATTAAACGCCATTCATCATCCTGGTTGTCTTTGTCAAAACTATCTTTCCCTTTTTGTAAACAGCTGCAGGGTTGTGTAGTACGAGAATATCAGGGAAATAAGAAGAGAAAGGGCAATATATGTACTTCTACAGGGCATTCAGAAAATCACTTCCCTCTGGCATTGGTGAAGACAAAATAATTGCACCAGATAGACCTGCTCCATGGTACGAGAAAACACTGATGAATGCACATGGCATTATGCAATGGTGGCTCCGGCAATAAATACCCTCACTGTACACAGTGTGTCTCCAGATATAATCATGTGACAATTTTACTCGTCACTGTTTTCTTACCCAGAGCTTCATCCATCTTACTTAGTTCTTGTAATCTGTTCAGTTCAGCCTCTGTGTCTTGTGGCTCCTAAACACATGAACAATAACAATAACACACTCCTGCCATGACATCAGTCAGTAGATAGCTACCCATAAAAGGAGTCAGGTGACTAATTGTTGGCAGCAAATATTAGAACGTCCATGCTCTTTGCCAACCAGGAGATACCTCTGTGCAATTGATTTCCTGGGCTTGGCATGGCTTTATTTGTGTATCTTCAAACTGCGTCACTAGCTGTGGGCTCTGGGTCTATAAAAGATTAGCATTCCTGACAGAGAGGCAATCAATAACAGCGAGAAACTTCCGCTGCTTTGCTTGAGAGGGACAGTATCTTGCGGTTTAGTCAACATTATTTATGTTTCTCATTTATCAAATTTATGTTACGAACAGAGAGGTTCAAACTAGTGGAAAAAAATGGTTCTCAATTAAATACCTAATTAGTGTACCCCAACTTTTAAAGGTTCTCTTTTCCTCGCTAATTAAACTTTACTAAATCATAAGCTTGGATTAATCTTAATTATAAAAGTTTTTGCAATTAATTTTTCTTATTTTTACCACTCAAAACAAATGGAGGCCGGGCGCTGTGGCTCACGCCTGTAATCCTAGCTCTTGGGAGGCCGAGGCGGGCGGATTGCTCAAGGTCAGGAGTTCAAAACCAGCCTGAGCAAGAGCAAGACCCCGTCTCTACTATAAATAGAAAGAAATTAATTGGCCAACTGATATATATATAAAAAATTAGCCGGGCATGGTGGCGCATGCCTGTAGTCCCAGCTACCCGGGAGGCTGAGGCAGAAGGATCACTTGAGCCCAGGAGTTTGAGGTTGCTGTGAGCTAGGCTGACGCCACGGCACTCACTCTAGCCTGGGCAACAAAGCGAGACTCTGTCTCAAAAAAAAAAAAAAAAAAAAAAAAAAACAAATGGAAAACAAGGGCTACATTAAAGGAGAAATTCCCTTCATGTACCAATATTTTAGAATGAAACTAAAATATGTTTTTAAATAATTTAAGAAATATTTAAATCCCAAGGTAAAGTAAGTAGTGTATTATGAGCACCTACCATAAACTAGTCTTTGAGCATAAAATAGTGACAATTCATAAGCCTTGACCTCAAGAAGTTTGCTACCTAGAAAAAGATACAAAAAACCCTTCAAACCCAACATGCCCAACATAGAACCTGAGATCTGCTCACACTAATTTCTTCCCCTGTATGCTTCATCTCAGTGGTGGTACCACCATTTATCCGGGTCCACAAGCCATACAACTAAGAGACATCTCTGTCATTGGCCTTGCCTTCCTCTCCCACTTCCTACCAACACCAACCCCATTGATTTTATCTCCTAAATATATCTGCAATGTCTTCATCCTAGGCTAGGCTACATATTTATCTTGCATAAAGAGTGCAAAATAGTCTCCTAACTGGTTTTCCTGTGTCTTCCCTTTCTAGCCTCCAATTAGTCTCTACAATACAGTCAAGTGAGTCATTTCAAAATACAAATCTCATATCCTTCTTTAAACATTTTCCCACCGGTATCTGGGGCCCCAAAGCAAAAGTAACAGAGGCAACTACTTAGGAATCAGGTCCCATGAGAACAACAGCAATGTCAACTAAGAAGGCATCTTCAGCAAATCTCCCTACAGTCCCCCTATGATTCAGCCATGACAAGTTATTCACTTTTCCAGAATATAATGCTGTCTCTGTGATCCTTTGCTTCTAAATGAACTTTTTGCACTTTGTCTGATAAACTCATACTTTTCCTTTAGCCCCCTGTTCAACTCCTCTTGCCTCTTTTAGTCTTCTCTTGCTGTACCAGGGCTGAGTTACTCAATCCATAGACCTTCCATATTTTGGGTTTCATGCTGTTGTTAGCCTTTTCCCACACCACAAAACAGTTCTAGTTTAAATATATGGCTATAGTCACCACTGGACTGTTAGCTACTTACAGGTAGAGAGCATTTATTCCTTTACTCAATTTTTCTTTTTTTTTTTTTTGAGACAGAGTCTCACTCTGTTGCCACAGCCTGGGCAACATGGCGTCAGCCTAGCTCACAGCAACCTCAAACTCCTGGGCTCAAGTGATCCTCCTGCCTCAGCCTCCCGAGTAGCTGGGACTACAGGCATGCACCACCATGCCCGGCTAAATTTTTCTATATATATTAGTTGGCCAATTAATTTCTTTCTATTTTTATAGTAGAGACGGGGTCTCGCTCTTGCTCAGGCTGGTTTCGAACTCCTGACCTTGAGCGATCCGCCCACCTCGGCCTCCCAGAGTGCTAGGATTACAGGCATGAGCCACCGCGCCCGGCCTTTACTCAATTTTTCAAAAAGTATTTTTGAATGTCCATGTAACTCTAACATATGAAAGGCATATAATAGACACTCAATAAGTATGTCCTGAATGAATTTTAGAAAAACTTTTTTTGTCATGTTATTTGTCTTCTTTAGGAAAAAACAAAGGGACTGATGGTGTTTTATCACCATTGTTGATTTTTCTGTCTTTTGGGTTTGAGTTTTTTTTTTTAATCTTTAGCATCTAGCACAATGCCTGGCACATAATAGGTGCCATGTGAATATTTTCTGAATAGATGAAAAATTCCCTGGAAAATCCTTCCCATATTTCTGCAGGGTAAACTCCAACTCTTGATTCACTTTTTTAAGACAACATTACTCAGCTCTCTCTGACCATTTTAGCAGCCCCTCTGTTAGCCTTCAAAGAGCAAATGTGCAATACTTACAATACTACCTAATTGCATTTTAAAGTCTTTTTGAGCATCTTTACACCAGAGTATGAGCTCTTGATATTGCATCTGGTTGGCCCAGTGTAATGAATAAATGGATGCCGGAAGAACTACAGTGAAATACTATATCTGAAAGTATACAAGAAGGGCCCATTAATTTTGAATCAAAGGACAAAAGGTTAGGTTTTTAGAGAAAATGGTGTTGGTGTTGAAAGATGAATGAGATAAATAAAGTAAAATTTCAGGAGTCACGTAAGGGACAGGGACAAGGGTAGGCAGTCCAGAGAGAGGACAGCATAACTCAGCAGGGTCTGATGGTGCAAGTGCAAGGGCTCACACCAAGAGTCTGGACCACCAGGAGAGTGAAGGATTTGGAGATGCTACAGGGATGGTGCAAGAAAGGCTCTAGAGCCAGGTTTTGAAAGGCTAATGTCAAGCTTAGAAACTCTTGTCACAGGGGAAATTTAAATGTGGATTAAGAACACAGCATGCCATAGAACATTAAACTCTGATAAGGGCAGAAAGTGGTCACTGAATTTGGTGAACAGAATGCGGGAGCTTTCAGGAGACTGTTCTCCTTGGATATCAGAGAAGATCAAGAATGCAAAGGTTTCACAATGAGTGGAAATCAAACAGAAGCAAAAAGAATAAAGGAGTAGCTCAATCTGAGAATTTTCATAATGAAAGAAAATTTTAAAACAAGGACAAGAAATCAAAGTTGGTGAGAGAAGATTAGACCTACGAGTAAGTCTAAGAAAAAGAGGCCAATTAATGGAGATAATATCAAGAAACAGATGAAAAAGAAAATACTACAAGTGGAAGGGTGATTCTTTGAAAGGAAGATGGATATTTCTCCTTTAATGACAGAATGTGTAACCTTAAAATCACCAGCATACTATGTTTCTTTGGCTCTCTTTAATAGAGTGCATGTGGTGATAATATATATTAGCAAGAAATAGCATTTTATTGTATTTTATTTATCTCTTAAATGGATAAAGACTGCATTATTTTAGAAGGGGAAAAAAGCTAGGCAGTATTGGGTGAGAGATGGTCGCTAAATTTTCTTGTGATTCTAAATTTCTTTGCCCAGAAGCCTCTTTTCCTGATAGTTTTCCATGTGAGCGATGTGGAAAGAAGGGCGCTCATTCACCGTACGCTTTAATGGACAATGCTAGCAGGTGTCTCTGGTTTTATATCTCTAAAAATGTTTTCCACAGAAAGAAAAAGATCACAGTTGAAAAATCGTAAACTAATGTGATTTCTTGCTACTGTGTATTTTACACATTCCAAAGTTCAATGGCTAGCATACCATGTTGGAAAACTGTTAAATGAACTTGCTATGCAATTAAAACTTGGTTTCAAGTCCATGTACATTTTTTTGTTCCTGTAAGAAATCAGCAGTATGATGGTTTCCACATGCAGATCATTCAGTACTCTGAAGGTACTATCACATACAAAATCAAAAAAGAAAATCCTCCTAAATTGTCTTACAAAACAGTAAGCTAGTTGTATTTCTGTTAATGTAGTAGCTAAATTAAAAATTAGAAAAATGAATTCTTAAAAAACCAAATCAGTTACTCTATATAATCTGCTGCATAATTGCTGTGTATACTGATATCTTAAACTAAAAGAAAATTTCAATATATCCTTACAACTGCACTATGAAAACTATGGTAATTTTTCTTTCCTTTTACTTTCAAAACTAAATTGAATACTGTTATTATCTATTATAAAAATTGTCTAAAATAAAATGTGAGTTTCAACAACATACTCAGGCTACTTTGAATTATCTCTAGTTTTATAGTTTCCTTGGCTTAAACCATCCTGCTTCTCTATTTCCAACCTCTAATTCATTTTTTTGTTTATGAATATAGACACAGACACATCCCACACAGATACAGATCCATCCCATAGGCTCTTTAAAATGAGTTCAGTCATTCTTCGGCAGGAATTTTTTTTTTAACCTACATCATGTAAAAAAAAAAAAAAAAAAAAAGGATTGACCTAATTGTGTTTTGGAGCATGCAATCTTCTAGCCATATTTGCAATGTCTCTTTTTAAATGCTAGTGTTCTCCCCCACTCTACCTTTAAATGTTTTAGGGAAGACACGCTAGAAAAAAAGGGGGGGGGCATCCAGTGCTGTGTAGGCTGCTGGCAGTGCTGTGTCTTAATACCATGGTGCTGGGCTTATCTTCCCATCTTGACTGATTAGCGCTTGATGGCATAGTCTAAGCCTGCAGCAATGTTAGAGGATTGCTCTGCATTGCTTTGACATCATTGGGAAAAGTTTCCCATGACAATCTGCTTGCCCTCCCCCTCCACCAGCTTCTGTTGTTATTTGCAGAAGTCACTGCCAGGATTTGGTTCTCAAGAAATCCTGAAAAGTCAGATAACTCTCTGAAGGAGCAAACAGATGAGAAAGGGCAGATGGCTCAATAAAAGTATCATCCAAATAATTCTCCTAGGCAGTTACCTAGCTCAGTTTCCAACAACCATTTAAATAAATGGTTTTAAGTAAAATTGTTTAAATGCCTATACTCTTCGTTTTATAAAACTGTGGAAAGAAGTCCAATTGCAAGCATAAAAATATTTTTTAATTTAAATTAATGTATCACACATTTGAAGGATAATGCATACTAAGCCTCCAATAGAGTGGAAAAATATTTGAAGTAGCTCAAGAATTACTTTGCCATGTTATATAAAGGAATCCATTTTATAAAATAAAATTCATCTCATGAGCCACCAAGTATTATCTCTAGTGGGTATCTCAGTACACACAATATAGAAGGAACCTTTATTGCCACCTAATATCCTAAAAAAGTAACAGGTTCTACTTATTTTTATAGAAGTAAAGATAATGTGTATGTTTGTACATGAGATACAGCATAACAATGCAACAGGGATACAAAATATTCAAGCAAAGAAATGGATAGGAATGTATTCTGTTGTGGGTTAGAACCTTGGCATGTCCATGATCACCCTATATATCAGTCATTCAATTACTTACCAGAAACAAATAAGTCCTATTTATACTCACCTCCATTTCAGGTTACAGAGACTTCGTCTTCAAGTAAGATTTGATGCAAGTTATCTTAGTGGTTATGTTGTTTCCACAAAAAGAATGAAACAGAGTATGCATGTTTTTCTTCTTTCGTAATTATATTAGTCTAAGAGGGCTTATTCTTATTTCTTAAGTCAATTTAGACTTAGTGACAAGACGGAAAGTAAAAACATTTTCACTTTTTTCTTTCAAAGAATCTCCCCTTAATAATGAGAATGAGAAACAGAAAAGCCAATTCTATCTTCAATGCAAGATGACCTGTCTAATGCCAGCTGTTTATATGAATATGGAAATAAATGAAAGAATGGTCTTTTCTTAGCAAAGAAAAGAGTCAAACCTAAGTGCATACAGAGGTGGAAACCAGTGAAAACCCAGATGATTCTCCCTGAAGAACCTCAGAATAACAATGCAGGGAACAATGCAGACTGGCTTAAAAATCAGACGTCACAGAAAGCAAGAATAAGCAAATGGTATAAAGCAAGGTGACTTTTCAAACATACGTACAAGAAGCAGTTAGATCTGCAGCTAAAAAATATAAAACTCCTAGAAGAAAAACAAAAGAGCAAAGATTTGCTCTGTGGACAACTTAACAAAACTAGTCCCAAGCTCCAGGCACGAAGGCTAGTAGGAGGGACCCTATGGAAGACAGGGCATTAAGACTGCACACTGAACCCCGGGACCACTCTCTCAATCTCCTTCCCACCTGGCTCCAGAATGCCAGCCGCTAGCCTGTTGTCTCCAGGCAGGGTATTACAATACCTTTTATCTAGAAAAAAATAAAGGGAGAAAGGCCTATTAACATGTGGAGTCTGCTAAAAACAAAGCTAACTAGTCATGTGACTCTCCTGGAGTGAAGGTTTTGAGATAAGCCCACTCCTACCCAAAGATCTTCACCCAGCTTTTTAGCTCCTCACTCAAATGAATGGACAGTCAAGGATTATTGGGTATTTGAGAAAAGAATCTAACATAAAATATACCTAAGAAAATGAACAAATGGGGGGGGGCTAGCTAGGAGGAAACAGACACCACTTAGACAATGCAGGTAACATAATTATAACATTGTCATAGAAATAAAAGGCATTATCAGATCAAGTAAATAAGAAAGGGATACTAATTTTAAAAAGGAAAAATCTGAAAAAGAGCTCTTGAAATTTTAAAGTATTATTTCTGCAATACAAAATTCCAAAGAAGGTTTAGATAATACTATCCTGGAAACATCCCACATTCCAATAATAATATTCCAGAAAATAAGACAAAAAGCCAATGAGATGGGTAATAGAAGAGGAAAAATAAGAATAATGGAGATTAACCTAGGAGATAAGTCACACAACTAATCAGATATCCAGAAAGAGAATATATAAGATATTGGCAGGGAGATAATCACTAAAGAAATAATACCAGAAAATTTTCTGTAACTAAAGTACATAAATCTCCAGAATGAAAATGCGCACCAAGTACCCAATGAATGGAAAAAGATCCACAACAAAGCACGCCATTTTGATTGAGTCTCCAATTAATAGGAAAAAAAATCCAGATTTTAGCCTTTTACTTTCACATCATATTCTACTTTTATTGCTATTTTATGTGTATTCATAATATTTTCTAAATATTTTAATGAGAAATTGAAGAAAGTAGGACAAGATATTTGTTTGCTACTATGTTAACAAAAAAATCTTTCATAGTTGAGGGTCTTTGGCACACAATTTATTACTTAATTGCACAGCCTTATAGTATTATATGACTATTAAATTTGTTTCTCAAAATAGAAGTGGTAGCCCACATATATACTGTCAAATGAGTTTTAAGCAGAGCACCAAAGTAATTCTCAGTAGGAAAACCAAAGACAGCATATGCAAAAATTGTTTCAAGATTACAGACCCAAATATAAAAGCTAAATTTATAACACTTCTAGAAGAAAACATAGGATGGTATTTTTCAATCTTGAGGTAGGCAAAGATTTCTCAGAGAAGACAGAGAAAGCACTACTATAAAAGAAAAAAATTACAAATCCCATTTATCAAAATTTAAAAAATTGTTTTTATAAACAAAAACTCCATCAAGAAAGTAAGTAGGGAGAAAATATTCACAACATATATAAAATGACATATTTGAATCCAGAACATATAAACAACTTCTACAATTCAATAACAAGTGGTAGACTCAAAAACAGGCAAAAGCCATTATGTAATGACATAAATGATGATAAACAAATGTCCAATAAACACATAAAAAAGTGTTCAACATCAGGGAAATTAAAATCACAGTGACAAATGACAAACCACTGTACACCACTAGAGTGGCTAAGATGAAAAAGGTGGAATACAAATATTTATGACAATATGGAGCAACTAATACTCTCATACATTGTTAGTGAAAGTATAAAATGGTACACACATTCACCCCATGGAAACAATTCCACTCCTAGATATTTATCCAAGAGAAATGAAAACATATGTCCTCTAAAAGCCTTGTATAAGAATGTTTATAGCAGTTTTACTCATTATAGCCAAACACTGGAAACAGCTCAGTGTCCATCAGCAGGAGAATGGATAAACAAAACTGTGGTATTTATTCTATGGTATACTTCCCAGCAAAAAGAGGAACAGATTACTGATATATGCAACAGATGAGTCTCAAAAATATTATGCTGCAGAAAAGCAGCCAGACACAAAGGAGTGCATGCTGTGTGATTTCACTTAAATAAGACACTAGATTAGAAAGAACAAATTAATTAGCAATGCTTGGTGTGTATTGGGGAAATGTGTGTTATGAAATACAAAGAGCCCCAAGAACACATTCTGAGCTGATGGAAAATTCTATATTTTGATAAGGGTATGGTTTACACAGATGTATTCAATTTTTCAGTACTGGTTGAACTGTACATTTAAGATCTATGCATTTCACTGTACATAAATGGCATTTCAATAAACATCATTTGGATGAAATAGAAGGGCTAGGTTTGGATATTAGACTTAGAAGACATTTTTCCCAGTAATTATCAGAGCATCGGATAACATAGCCATATAGTGCAAATGACAAATATAAAACTCAGCCAAATATATTCTCCAGCAAACTGGTATTAACTGAGTAGCACCTAAGTGGACACATAGGTGCTACAGTAATAGGGTATTGGGCAGGTGGGAGGGGGGAGGGGGGCGGGTATATACATACATAGTGAGTGAGATGTGCACCATCTGGGGGATGGTCATGATGGAGACTCAGACTTTTGGGGGGGGGGAAATGGGCATTTATTGAAACCTTAAAATCTGTACCCCCATAATATGCCAAAATAAAAAAAATAATTAAAAAAATAAATAAATAAATAAAATAAAAATTTTTACTCAAGTATAAAAAAAAAAAAACTCAGCCAAAGTAGATTTTAACATTACTACAAAAGTTCCAGTTTCATGTTGTCCCCACCACTGCTTATGAGGAATTCTACTGTAGATGGAAGTTAACCTGAAAACTACTTCTTCTAGAAGACTATAAATATTACAAAATGCTCTAAGTTAACTTGTTTGGTGCATGTCAGTAACCTCCAATGACTAAAGGTAAGTGAGGTCTGTGAGTGTCCTTTCCCCGTAATCTCGTCTCTGGGAGATAAAAGGAAAGCAAGTCTTAGACTGAATTTGGTAACACATGCCAACATTTATTAGCAAGCAACCATGAAAACAATCATACAAACTGTTCTGTATGCTCAACGAAGTCCCAGCCCTATGTCCCTCTTGGCGCTTTGACAACAAGCACTTTGCATAAAAGTTTAATTAGGAACAGATGTCCTAGTGGAAAGGGTCAGCTAATATTCCATTTAGATCAGGTAACAGAAACCCTCCAAAGATCTCAGGATGTGAGGTAGATGGGATTCTCAAATCAGAGTAGAGGTGGCTCAAGCCCACTCAAGACCAGTGGATTCTTAGGTCCTGTTTGAGCAAGGCTGAGGAGGCTAAATCACATTTCTAGTCTATTGACATGTCTCGAACACTACCCATTTTATCAATAAAAAATCATTTCCAATTTCATTTCATTTATACTGATGTATAAATGTTTTAGAGCTAACTCAGGTAAAAACAGTTGTGGGTTTGGGGTTAGAGCAATAGTCTAATTAGTTAGAGCAATAGTCTAATTCCAGTTTCATGTTAGAATCACTTGGAGAGAGTTTTTAAATCTCCACACCCAGACCACACCCCAGACCAAAAAAATCAGAATTTCAGGGGCGAGGGGGGTGAGATTCAGTCATCAGTGTTTTTCAAACCTCCTTAGGTAATTCCAGTTTATAGACGAGGTTGAGAACCACTAGATTAGAACCTTTCTATCTACCCTAATTGCAGCATATATTCCCAAATAGGTGTTTTAAATGCTATTTATTCACCTTCGCAGGATAGATAATATACATTACATATCACATTGCCAGTGAGCAAATATTTTCAAGTAAATTATAACAATACAACAGCATAAAACTCATCCCATTTACTCAATGATAGCAGAGACAACAGAACTAGAGATGCCAACCAGGGCTGTAATAACAGCTATGATAATCCTCAGGAAGAGAATTTGGCCATTTATGAGTAATGGATGTATTCAAATATAGAGGATGAAGACTCTGCATTAAAAAATCTGATCTTTAAGCAGTTCCAATGGAGAAGTGTCTGTGAATAGTAATATGTGCCCTTAATTGAAGGAAGTGACTATTCTCAGCCGGTTCGTATTACAGCCAAGCAGCAAGGTACAAATAGAACAGAATCAGCCCAGACTACAAAGCCCTATACATATTCCTCTTCTGACTCCCCTTCAGAGACACTGCTAAGATTTGTCAAGGTGGTGTTCACTCTTACCGTAGTAATTTCTAATAAATTTACTTTGCCTTTATTGGCAGGTTGCCTGGAGATATTTTGGTGAGTTCAACGGCAATATCATAAAGAATACCTCATCAAGACTAATTCCTGTTTTGGGATGCTATATAATACATGACCCCAATGAATGCATACCCGACTATGTTTAAGTAGAAACAAATTTGCCAATATAATATTCCAGTCAAGTATAACAAAATATTTTGTACCATCCCATTTTTTAATCAAAAACATCCTGAGGGGACTTGAGGAAGAACAAAAACCCAACCTACCCAAATAGAGCTCCTTCACAAGTGTCAGATTATCTGAAAGTTATTAAAGATTTATTTTGGGGAGTTATACATCCCAATGCTATATTCAATCTCAATGCTTCTGTCCATTATTCCCCTCCATCCAGGGTTCTCTTCTCACGGTCATCTCTCAGAATGTGGTTTAGATGATATTTCTGTCAGGTCTTTGATGAACCCTCTCAACCTTCTCTTTATAATTAATTACTTCCTCTGCTCAGATACCTCTTTTGTATTTATCGTGTAGTGTTTGTTTCCATTTCTTTCTCCACCCACAACACTTTGATCTATTGGTGTATATATCCTTGTTTCTTGCAGCAGTCCCCAATGTTTTGGGCACAGAGACAGGTTTCATGGAAGACAACTTTTCCATGGACCAGAAGTTGGGGGTGTGTGGAGGTGCACACTCAGGCAGTGTTGTGAGCGAGGAGGAACGGCTGTAAATACAGATAAAGTGTCGCTCCCTCACCTGTTGCTAACCTCCTGCCGTGCAGCCCAGTTCCTAACAGCCCGCCGACGGGTGGTCAGGGACCACAGTTTTAGGGGCTTTTTATATCAGGGCCTAAATGTTTAAAAATGTAAATGTTTATTGAATTATTTAACCAGATCTTTTTGGCCCTGAGATTATTTTATTTAATTGCAAACACCGCTTATAAACCTTTACTAAATAATGATACCTGAGTAGTCCATTACTTTCCCAAAAGAAAAAGATTCACTATGATGGAGACACATGGTTTTCCATTTGGAATGGAAGTCCCAGCTGCTAGAACAAGAGCAAAAAAACCAGAAACTAGAAAGATGCCAAAGGCAAAAGTCGACTATTTGCAGACAATTCTGGCAAATAAGAATTTTGTAGAGATTTTGCTGTTTTTGCAGGATTTTTAGGGAAATCTGATGTGCTTAGTATACTATTCTAGAATAATTTTTTGACATATTTCAACATTTTCATTTTGGGAAAAAATAATTGCTATATAAGATTCTATCAGGTTCAAAAGAGCAGGCTGTGTGTGTGTGTGTGTGTGTGTGTGTGTGTGTGTGTTATTACAGAAAAGAAAATCTGTATTCCCTTAAATCACTTTTCATATTTTTATTGTTCCTGCATTTTTCAGGGATATATTTCTAGCCATTTGATTCCTTATCTTAAAAATAGGGAGCAAATTTTTTCATGCTTCACTGAAAGAAGGAGCTTGTTTTCTCTATTTTAAGGGGTCTGAGAAGTTAAATGACATATTCAGGTCACTTGAAAACATGAATGTCAAGGTTGACAGGAGTAAAGATTTACCTAGGAAGCCCTCCTTCACCTGCAATCAATGAGTGGTTGTGTGGCATAGAAGCAAGGCATTAGCTTTAGTGTCCAAAATTCCGAGGTCGAATTAGAAATTCAGTACTTAACTACACAACAACAGGCCATTATTTCATGTCTCAGGGCCTCACTTTCTTCTTTTGTTAAATTGTCATAATTATACCTCTTTCACAGAATTTTCTTGAGTAATAAGAAAAAGTTTACACTAGGCAATAAAAATATTTTTGTTGAATTGGAAATCTATTCATAGCAACTCTGAATCAATTAAGTCAATAAGATAATTTCACTTATCTGGATTGTCACTACTGTATATGGAATCCATTGACCCACTCAGTGCTATGGATTCAAAGAATAACTTTTTATGGACACAATTTAGGGAAGGTAAGGTTTGCCAGGACACCGTAGCCAATAAACCACCCCCAGCATGAGACCACAGAGGTGCTTCGATATCTACAAGTGGTCCAGATCTCTGTTTTATGTCTCTTCTGAAAGAAGACAAAGTGCTGTTCTCTATCGGGTTCTCACAGATGAAGTGGACAGAAATGTTAGCCCTGTGACCTTAATGAGTATCACATGAACAAGTCCCCTACCTACTACTTTGGAAATGTCACCAAATGAAATGTTGCATTTAGAAAGGTCAGAAACTTGAATGAAATAATGGCATAGCCATTGCCTGGCACACAGTTGAGAACATCACCACTGTTGCTAGAAACTGTAAGAAGGATGCAGTAAGTTTGGCAACTGCATCACATAGCAATCACTCATCACATGTCGAGACACCTGCTTTAACTTGGAAACTGGTTCCTCTCCCACGCAGAACCAAATAAACCCACACAAAGCCCACAGAAAGAATGCCTGGCATACCCTACAGGTACTTGTTTTCCTGTTGTTAGGCAGCTGGAAGTTCAGCCAAAGCTTAAAATGCAAACTCAGTCACTCACACTTAACACATTTTCTGTTACCATAAGTATCGTTGATAAACAGTTAAAAACTCCCAGAGATAATGTTTCCAGAACTCCCTTCTGTTTCAAGCCTGTTACCCATGGAACGATTCCAAGGAAAACAAACACTAAGAAGTTCAGGACAACTTCTGTGGGGCTGTTTCCTCCCCTCACATGATTAAACACTCACCTAATTGCCACTTGGCTGCACAAGGTCTTTCTAAAACTTAGCTGCTCACTCCACTGTAGCGTACATATGGCATTACAGCAAGTATCGTCTACTTTGACTAGCTATCTCCCTGGACAATAATCAATTATATGAATTTCAACCCTCACCCTAGGCTAGGAGCTCCTGGAGCATTAGTAATAAGTAATACCTGAATCATCATTGTATCACTGATGCTTAAAACAGGACCTGGCACCTAATAGATTTCAGTAGATATTTGTTGACTATATTAAGAGTGACTTAGTTATCATACCTTATTTCCTATCAACCCCATAGCATTTTTTTGTAATACTGTTCCTGCCTTCACATCTCCACTGCATCTAATGACAACTAGATTCTTGAATATCTGGTAGCAAAGGTTAGCCCTCTGAATTAACCAAGCTCTTCAAGCTACTTATCACTCATTCACTCATTTCCTTTCATCAAGCTCCCAATCTACTTTCTCAGTTTCAACAAATATTTAGCATTTACCATTGACTGCATGAAAACACCATGTAACATGCATTTATGCAAGTTTGAAAAGTGTACAATCCCCGCCATCGATAACACTCTTCAATAGAAATGCAATGAAAGCCACAAGTGAAAGTCAGGTGTCATTTTAAACTTTCTAGTAGCCATATTTAAAAAGTAAAAAGAAACAAGTAAAATTAATTCCAATAATATATTTTATATTTAGCTACATATATCAAAAATATGATTTCAACATGTGATACATATACAAAATCATTCAAGAGATATTTTTACTTTTTTTTTTCTTACCAAGTCTTTGAACTCTGGAATATAGTATATTCGACTTGGACCAGACACATTCCAAGTGCTCCATGGCCACATGTGGCTAGTGGCTACTATATGGGACAATGAAGATTTATAAAATCACATTTTCACAAAAGGGAAACAGATGTGCTTAAAACCCTGATACAAAATGGATGAGAATTAACATGATATTAAGTAAAAACAATAAAACGTGGGTGCCAAGGGAGACCCCAATTCTACGAGGGATAGAAGCTGGCTCCCTTGGACTTATTCTCTCTTCCCTTTACTAAGCCAAGTATGCTCTCCTCTTGCCAGTCACTTCCTCCTTCATCCAATGACTGTGCAACTATGTATCTGTGCTAGCAGCTACGTGTTTTACAGAACTATATACATAAATGAAGGATACATTCACATGAAGATGAGGACATGTGTAAACAAACGTGATTCTGTGCAGCTTACATAAACACTATGATTAGAATACAGAGAGAGACACAAGCAAGGTACAAAATAAAGGGCTGTGATTGGCAGATTATATAATGGTGTACTCTGTTGCTAGCTGAGTACCAAAATGTGAAGGGCAGGCAATGAGATTAAGATGTGAACCTAGTCAAAAGAGAAGCCAACTAATTCTGCTTTTCATCCCTGGAGGAAAAACAATTAGTAGAAATTAATGATGGTGTTTTCACAGCACCTATTATACAAGGCTCTCTTTGTTCTTTGTTATCAGGACTGGGTATGATCTTTGAATGTAGAATTTGGTCGTAAGTCACAAAGACTTATGAAAATATTCCCCGTGCTTGACAGAGGTTTTCCTGATGTTACTCTTTTCTATCTGGCACAGACTAGGGTGAAGAAATGCAAAGAAAAGAAAGAGAGCACCTGCCTAAGGGTCAGATGTAAATTAAATGACAGAGATCGGAAAAACTGCATCAAAACAACTCAAAATATAGGTAATGACAAGTGTCGAGGACTTGGGGAACATTCACTCACAAAGCCAGTGACAAGGAAGCTATGTTTTGGGAGTGGGGGATTTGATTTGATTGAGAAGAGGGGAAAGTGATCAAGAAGAAGGAAGACTCAGGAAGGAAACATAACATACCCTGAGCAGGCTTAAGAGAGAACGAGAAATAAAACAAGTAGCTTTATAAAAAACTGATCAACACAAAGCAAATAAATGGCAGTGATGGAGACAGGAAGTAGAGGTGAACTGGATTCTGAGCCTCAACGGACTCATCCTAGATGCACTGGCCACTAGCTAGTCATGTAGCTTCTTTAAGCCTCTATACTCTCATCTGAAATGTGGGACTCCAAATAGCACCCACTCAGTGAGGATTAAATGAGATAATATGTAAAAAATCACAAAGCCTGGCACATAATGAAACATTCAATGCATGTTAGTCACATTTGTTAGACAGTGCCCTTTGGGGGCACAAAGTTTGGAGACTGATAACAAAGGCAACTGGGTAATGTTAGAAAGTATCTAAGTTACCTTTAATGGAAAAAAAGTCTTATTTTTATTGTCATTTGTTGACAAAAGAGATTATAAATGAGGAGTCTAACTTAGAAAGTGGTGATAGTCTAAGTGAAAGGTTGTTAGAACCTGGGCCAAAGTTGTGCCTAAATAAAAAGAAAGTGGTGGAGACAAGGCATATTTTTCATAAACAATCTAAGAATTTATGATGAACAAGATACGAGAAGAACCAAGAGAAAAGCCTAGCCCTAGTTTTGCACGAAACACTCACTGCTTGTATCACTTTTGGAAGATTGCTTGATCTTTCCAAGCTTCAGGTTCCCCATCTTTAAAATGGAAATAACATTAATACCAACTTCAAAGGGCTATCATGAGTTTTAAGCAAGTTATTTGTCAAGCACTTGGCATAGTGACTGGCACATGGTAAGTGCTGTATAAGTATGTGTTCAGTGAAGCTGAGAACACAATATTAAATGAATCTTTAAGCATGGATTATTATTTTTTTTTTTTTACTCTCCCAGACATTGTGTTTTTCAGTCTATAAAACAACACTGTGAGTTAGTACGACTCCCATTTTAGGAAAGAGGAGAGAGTCTGGGAGACGTAGTCAGAGTCACCAAACAGGAGGTGTGAAAAACTCATCCAGGCCTCTCCCACCCAGGCCCTGGCTCTTTCCTCTCCCACACGCACCTCCAATGCCTGATCCTGAAAACACAGTGATGTCATGATGATACTGAGAAGTTGGGAAGGGCTGGTGGGTACACCGATTTGTCATTAGGATTCTTGTTACTTAGACCTTTACAATCTAAATACCAGAGGATCATTAGAAGCGTAGAAATAAATGAAGACCAACCAAACGAGAAGAACCAGAGGCTATTTATTCAGAGCTTGCTGTAGGAAGGGAGTCAGCCGCCATCATTTGCGTTTTGGCAGAGACTCACAGGCAGGCAGGAGAGTGGGCAAGCTTCAGAGTGGGAAAAAGGGAAAGTTTCAAGTATGCCTTGTTCAGAGTCTATTGGCCTGGGGAAGCTTAGGTGGGCTAACTATTAACAATAACTGAAGCAGGGCATCCTATGTGATTGGTTTAGGGGATGCATATTGCCTTTTCCCTGTTGATCCTAAAGGGAAAAAAAATCAGGGAAGCTGTCAGTTATTAATTAAGTCCTGGCTGTTTGAGGCTGATTTTTACAAGGGTTATTGTTTGGCTTCCAGAACCAGTTGCTAGAGATGATGGTCTGACTTCCTACATGTCTGATCTGTAGATAATAGGTTGTCTACCTATGATATGTAGACAATCGATTGATTTCCTGGGCTGACAATGGCAGATTGTGGGTCAGAGTTCTCTTTTTAGATATGGTCCGGCCAATGCCAATTTGTATATTCAGTCTCTCAGAAGTCATCTAGTTGAAACCCCAGCCTAAATATTTAATTCCTAATCATCGTTCAGCATAATAGAAAACTCCATCCTACAAGGTGGCTTATTCCATTCCAAGACTACTCATTTTTTTTTTTTAATTAAGATTAATGTTTAGATTGGAGAAGAAGATGGCTGACCAGGGACACTGGCTGCCAGATCATCTCAGAAAGAAAGAAACGTTTTAGCTGGAAAAGAAGAAAAACATAGATTGGGTGTAATTCTGAGAGAAAAGTGCCAGAACCTACCAGAAATTCTACAGGAAGAAGTTGCAGAGAACAAGATATCACCAGAAGTCCACCCCTGAGAGGCTTGGAGCCTGGCTAAAAGGGTAGGTAGGGGTTGTGGGGGTTGTGGGAGTTGTTTCTCTTTCCCTCACACCTCTGGAAGTAAGAAGGCTGCCAAACTCTTAGGGAGTCTTTCTACCCTCGTGAGCCCAAGGGCTGCTGCCACCAGTAAGCTGGAAGCTTCTTGAAAACAAAGCACCAGGCTGCCAGCCCCTCGGGGTCACTTCCCAATACCACGGACCTAAGCTGAGATGGCAGGTGCCATATTGTTTTTCCACCCACTGTGCACCTTTGTCCTTCCAGGGAGCTTCAGCCCCTTAGTTTCTGTCTTGCTCTTTCCAACAAAAACATTTTCCAATTCTGACCCAGACTATGGGTGCCAGAGGGGCCGGTAGGCCTAGGGGATCTGCATACTTGGACATACTGGGTGGGCTGCCTTCCAGAGAGGGACAGAGATGACCAGAGCGTCAGCTCTCCAACATTCAGACTCTTTTCCTCCCTCACCCCTCCCTCCCCTGCTGCTGCCAAGAGAGACAATTAAGCCAAGACTCTCCTAAGTAGCTGTTTCCCCTCTGTTCGTGCTTCCACAGAGAGTGGGGCTCACACTTTTCCTCTTAAAGACCTACAGTGGACCAAGGGGTGCTCAGTCTCTGAGCGCCCTGTCTACAGGTCCTCCCCAGTGCTGCTCTCCCAGCTGCTCAGGCAGAGCAGGGCACACCCCAAAGCAAAGGGACATCAAACCTCCTGGGGCATTCCATGGGCAACTCACAACTGGCACAACATGTTTCCCTGGCATGGTCAAGGATTGAACTGGGGGACTTGGGGACAGGCCCGCAGGCCAGATCTCATACCCCTAGGACTCAATTGTGTTGCTCAGGGGCACAGAGGGGAGATCAGTGAACCAATCTTGGGAGGCAAGGGAGCCCTCATGGGCAGAATGGAAAAGAGAGAACAGTGTGGGTCCCAGCTTCAGCACAATCATGGAGCACCCCTATCCCCCACCGGAAAGCTGTGCTCTCAGCCCAGGGTATGATCCTGGACTAGGAAGCTCCCAACCCACACAGCCATTGCTGGTGACTTCAGCTAGTTCGAGCTCCTGCCTGTAGCCTGATGCTGGAAGGAGACTGCAGGGCAGAGGAGAGGGGAGAAGGTTGAAACCCACTCCTGACCTCCTGACAGCTGAAGAGTGACTCTCACATGACCCTACCTGCACAAGCAGACTTTCCAGCTTGGTGGGTCCACTTTAGCCCCTCCCTGGTGGCTTTCCCAAGCAGCCTGGGAGCTGATCCTCAATCCTCTTTACTGGCCCAAGCCCATCAAGCCTAAGTCCTCTACCCGCCTCTGTTGTGGTGAAGAATAAGGACTCATCTGGAAACTCCAAGGCCCCGCCCACCACCTGTGGCATTCAGGTGCTCTTCCTGAGGGGCTAGAGATGGTCATAGATTAAAAAACAAAACAAAACAAAACAAACACCACTGCAGCAGGTTTTTTCCAGCAAGCACCACCTAATGGCAGGGAGGTCAATTTGTACAGCCCTTTACAGCATTGCTAACTCAGTTATAAAAGGTGTGACTGATTCCCACCCACAAGAACCACCTACTGTCTCAAAGATTAACCTGAGCATCCCAATTCACACTGTGAAGAGGACCACAGGGCTGGGAGAAAGAGAAAGGATTTCAAAGACCTCCATCTTCCCTCATCAACAAGAGACATGGAAACTGCCCATAAACAGAGCTCACCACCATGACAGCCTATAAACAACTAGCAACTGAGAAAACCACCACACTAAGGATACCTTTAACCAAGGCATCCGTCCAGAACCTAGACTCCATCAAAGCACCCACGAGCTGTTGGGAGTCGACTACCTCTCACCACCCTACCCAACAGAGTGACAGAGACACCAAGGATGCAAACACACAAGAGGAGTTTATTTTCTGGCTAGCCAGGGTCCAAGACTTGAGCACCAATGCAGTGGCCACTCTGGTAGGCAAGGACCCCGACCGGGGTTGCAGCGTGCCTTTTATCCCTATGGTGCATACGCTATGCAGTGGCTGATCACGCGTGGATCATGCATTGACCTTTAACATGATTGGTTGGCTGGCAGCCCCACTATACGGGAGTTCAAACAATGCAAAGTTGGCGCAAGCAAGCAAGCAAGCAATGGTTTCCATGGCAAAGGCAAGCAAGCAACAGTTTCCAGAAGCCGGATGTTGCTTCTGGCTTCACTGGGGGTGTGGGCCTTGCAGGTGCACAATGACTCGACCCCTCACAGAGCAAAGCCAAAGGATTTTACCCAACGTATGCTATAGACACACCCTTAAGAGTGAGGGAGTAGGAAATCCCTGTCTAAACTAAAGAAAATCCAAATACAAGAAGCAGCAGCTGCTCCAGGTGAGAAAGAATCAGCACAGGAACTCTGAAAGCATGAAAAACCAGAGCGAAAGGACAGCCCCAGAGGCACACTACAGCTCTCTAGCAAAGCAACACATGAAGCATGATTTTTCTTTCTCTGTCTGCAGCAGAGATGACCAGCTCTCTACCAAAGATGCATATTCTCCTTCCATGGTGTTGAGCTGTTCCTGGAAAGCAGCTGTTCAATGTGCCTGGTCCTCACTAATGGAATGTGAGCAGCATGGGTCACTTCTAGGCTGAAGCGGTTAAAGAGCAGGTGTACCTTCCCCATAGTCCCTTCCCCATCTGCTGGCTAAAATTTCAGGACTCTAAGGTTTGCAGGGGATGGAAAAACCATAGGATGGAATAAGCATGAGTTGGTAAATCACTGCATGGAATGCCATCGATAGACACTCAATTTGGACTTTATGTGAGCAAGAAACATATTCTTATTGTATTAAGCCACTGAGATATCAAAATTCATCTATTATAGCAGCTATTATTAATGATTCGTATTAGTAATTAATTAATGCAGACATTCGCTCACTTATCATTTGGTCGATACTCCCAACCCCTACACTTTCTTTCCAATTTTAGTGGAACTAGCTTTGTTCACCTCCAACTCTCCATAGAGAACACAGAATTGCTGGCTCTGCTGTCATATACCTGAATGCCATTATAAGCAGGTATGGTTGCTGTAAATTCAGTTTTAATGAAAATTCATAAAGGGCTTCAGCTCTGGTCAGCACTTTACTCTGCAGAATGTCACCAATACCAAAAAGGAATCCCTTGATACTTGGGAACAGGTAGAGCCTCATTGAATTTTCAGCCTGTAATGAGAAATAGCAACTAATACCCAAACTGGGCCTTACTGCAAAGCCAAACCCTAAAGGAATCCCATGTTTCCTGCTTGTAGTTATAATGCTGGGCCCTTCTCTTCTTTTAAGCCCTGAATATATTTTTTTCATGATCTCTCTCATCTCTTATTTCCACACTTGCAGTAAGGTCTTGCCTCTTATCAAATCTCTCCATACCCTCTAGCTGAGTTTCATCCATGCAGTTCCTACAGCAGTCATTCCACACATTACAGTGGGCCGAGAATAAAGAACAGACTAGAGCTCATGACATAGGAGGAGAGGCCAGGTCACGTCAGGTCTCATAGGCCATGGTAATGACTTTAGTCATTGCCCTCAGAGAAAAAAAAAGAAGCCACTGAAGCACATGAAGTATGAGGATGATATGATCTGTTTTGCTTTTCTAAAAGATCACTTTGGCTGCAGGGTAGAGAACAAGGTAAGGAGGGTCAATTAGAATGTCATGGCAGCGATCCAGCCAAGAGATGATGCAGCTTAAATCAGAGAGTGGCAGAAGGGTTGGATAAACAGGCTTGTTAGATAAGGAATGAAAAGAGATGTTTATGGAGGTGCCTGGAGTCTAATGGTGATAGGGACACTTCCTAAAGGACAGATTTGGAGAGAGCACTTGCTCTCTTGCTTTTATAATGTTTGTTTTCTTTACACGTACTCTTTAAGCAATTGTCCTAAAGGGTGGAAAAGTGTCTCTGAATGCGCACACACGTACACACAGCTACCTGCAAGCAATTTGTAAATCATCCACTGCAGGGCACGCCTGCTTCTTCTCTTTCCCTTAGAGTTCTCTGCTTCCCTACAGATTGTGAATAAGCCAAAGACTCCCTGGTTTTCTTTAAGTCTGATATCAGTGGCCAGAAACATCCTCACATACAGATTAGACCCAAGGCCCACCCGCCCATAACTCCCCTTGTAAACTTTCCCAGGACTAGTCTTGCCAAGCAGGCTTTACCTACGGCCACTTCCTCAGCAAGTGACCCTTCCCTGATATTCTCTTAGATGTAGGGTTTTTGTTGCTTCTCTCCTCCCACATGTCCTCAGGGTCCAAGGGCGACACTTCCTAGTTCCAACACCCCCACTATTGCCACTGATCACAAGGACTATGGGGATTCCCTTTACTTCCTCTTTCTCGGAAAGACCAAAATCCGCTAGTGCCTGCCATATTGGAGCCACCCCTCCCTCCTCTGTTCTTGTTCCTAAGGCAGATTATCTCCTCCATGTCAAGGGTACAGATTCAGCCCATCTCACTTTTTCTCCGGAATCTCCACTAAATAACAGATGTTAACTGAAAGAGAGAGAGGGAAAGAAGGACAAGAGAGAGACAGAGAGAGCAAGACAAGGAAAGAGAGAGAGAGAGAAAGAGAGAGAGAAAGAAGCATTTTTCCCCTTGGAAGTTTGCCTTGGATCAATTAATTTGCCATATTTAACATTCAAGCTTTGTGCATATGCTAATAGATCATTAAAATTCATGTGGGTCCTAACAGTTTTGCGTTTTCTTTCTTTTTCTACGTTTTGTAATTTCTACTCAATTCTGCAAATTATAACATTGCAAGCGAGAGTGATCACCAGGAGAAATCTGCAAGGACTAAAAAGTTAAAAATCTCCACCATTTGTTATATACTCTTTGGCCTTGAGTAGTTCACAATTCTGTATTTCTTTTCCTGGATGGAATACTGATTAACCTCAGAATGCTTTTGTGTGCCGTTAAACACAATAACAAAATATATCCGTTAAAATGCCCGGAGAACCTAAGAATCAAAAAGAATTTAGGGACTCGGGAGGTCATAAGCGTCAAGTTCCCACATAATACAAGACTCTTCTCTACATATTGTTCCTGAAAGATTTGGGCGTTTAGCTCCTGTTTGCATACTTCAGGTGTCCAGGGACTCACTAACTGTGAGGTAAGCAGTCCCAGTGTTGGTTCACTCTTATTTAGGGAAAGTTTCTGTTACTGAAATAATAAGAATGTTCCCATTACTTTGACCTCTAGGTGCTCCAGAACACTGAGAAACAAACTTATTTCCACGTCTGAGTCACAGTCTTTAATTTTTTGCACACAGCTTGAGTCTCCATGAAGTCTTCTCTTCTCCAGACTGAGCATGTGCAGTGACCCTAACTCCCCCTCAGAGGTCAGGTCTTGCCAATGCCGTCCTCCTCTGCCCAGGTCCGCTTCACTCATGCTGGGAGCCTTTCCATCTCCTCTCACCTCATCTCACCCGACACACTTCAGATTGGGAATACCCTGTGACACCCGGGTCCTAACAGAGGCCAGGAGATGTGACCCAAAATCCATAGAGCTGAGACTCTCACATAACCATTCTTGACCTGACCACAGCTCTCTCAGTTTTAACTTTTTTTAGCATCATTTGGCTGGTCTTAAATTCACGGTTCACTAAAATCCAAAATTGACATTTTGCTGCAAAGTTAAGACTTTTCCACAATAAAGCTGGTTAATTTTAGACTAACTCAGACACTTATTACATTCCAAAGAATTGATTTCTGCCTAGTAAGATACCTGAATTCTTATTTTGCCATTTGAAATATTAGCTCTTCTTCCCAGCATTCAGTCATCTCTTCCTTCAGCCAAATCAACTATCAAAATACTAAATAGGATCGAGAACAAAATCTTGTGATAATATTTAAATCTATGAAATATATTTCATTACCTAAATATACGACAAAGAAATTTAAATTATGTAGCTCAACTGTAAACATTCCAAATGCACTTCATGACATGACTTTTGAGGTAAATTTGCTCCCTGCACATAAGAGGATAAAATAGGATTAGATAGACCTATAATTGCCAACCTGAGAGACTTAATTTTGAAAGAACTTATTATTATTGACCACAGAAAAGCTGAAGGACAAGGGATGTGCTGACATCCTTATGGAAAGCTTTTATTGTGCTTTGCAAGGAAATTTTAGATGCACTATTCTGTAGCCCTTCCCAGCTAATAGGCTTACTTAGTCTCTGCTTGCAAAGGTGCTCAGAGTAATGAAAATATGTAACTAAGTTTAATATTAGTCTACTAACAATTTCAATATGTCTTGCAATTTTGAACATATCTATAAAAACTTCTAGTCACACCTCTCAATTCAGTGATCTCAAGGAGCCTTCAAAACAATGATATAAAAATCAGAAAGCAAAAGAAAACCAATTTGTTTCAGCAATTTAATGTGTCCTTGATTATACATTACAGATAAATATGTGTATATGCCTTCAGACTGGAGATACATATATATATAGAATTGCTTAACTGTAATGCATTTAGCAGTAAATCTATGACCTAATTATTGCTATAAATTCATTACCAAACCTTTCCCTTACACACACCAAGAGAAAATATAAACCTTGCACCATTACAAATTCTAACTGCAGCCAAAGACATCCAATTATAATCAGTTGCAGTAAACTCTCACTTTGCATTAGGCATAATTAACCATGTGATAAATAATCAGTATAATAACATTTAATGTGCTGTGATAGCATTTCTAAGCTATTCATGTGAATTCTAGAAAATAAAATATACTTCAATTCTAACCATCAATGTTTTTAACGCTTTCATGATTGAAATTTCATGCCTGTGCCTTGTAGGAGAAATTTTAGTACACCCACTGAAAAATTAAAAATTGGGTACACTTAAGGATTCCTTATGTATGTTGTAATAAAAACATTCCCTGCTTTCATCAAAATATTATCTACTTTAATAAATTACATCACTACAAATGTAGCCAGTTTCTGAATTTTTAAGCATTCCCAGAGTGGCCAAGATTTCCTTCTATAGAGGGTACAAGGTAATTAGTAATAATTTTTAATTAATATATCTGCATTTCAAGAAAGGTCTCATCTGGTTCATTTCAATAGTAATATAATAGTAATAATAATAATAATAATAAAATCTCTCTATCCATGAAAGGAATGAAATTTATGTCTATTCCATGGAAGAATATTCTAGACTCACAAATAACACTTTTTATTATCAACACTAATATTGTCTTTTTTATTTCTATAACACTAAGGTCAATTAGGAATAATATGAAATACTATTTTTGATGTTCATGCTCTTTGTTCAACTTGTCATTAAATGACAAAATAATAATAGCACCTATTAGAATTCCATGTTTCTATTTTATAAATATGACAATAAACTCTATGGAATTGCCAAAATTAATTGATTGAACTGTAATTTTGTTGTGCATTGTAATCACGCTTAAGAATGGATCCTAAGCTAGTGCTTAGAATTTTTTTTCCTCTAGGTGGAAAGTGTCATAAAAATATCTGCTCTAGTGAGCTTTGACCTGTATTTTCATTAAAAACGTGGTTATATGTTACATTTAATTACTTGCCTCTTATTTTTCTTCTTTGTTCAACAAGACTTTTGCCTGATAATCTCTCTGGCTCAGTTTATTTTTCCATCTTTAGAGGCTACTCTAAATTAACTCTTAATTAATCACAGTTGCTAAGTGGATGCTCTCTCATGTTATCTATGCAGTCACTTTGTGTTCAATAACCCAAAATTCATAAGGAAACTCTCAGGATTGTTTCCTTCATGTTTGCAGCTTTAGAAAAGAAATTTACAGAGTAATCAGGAGACCTCCTTTACCTGTCTTTAAAAGGCTTTTCATGTGCTAATCAAATGGTGCAAATTGTTGCCTTTTAGGAGAAAAATTCAAGTTACCAGGACTTGGCCTACAAAGGGTTCTTCCAGAAGACCTGGTAGAGTTCGAATAATCCATTTACATTTCCTCACCATTATGAACAAATCTGGATGGATAAATAGGAAAGTCAACAAGCTTCTCGGGAAATTTAACCTGTAACCTTACGATTATTCCATATGCACTTATGGACTCACCTACCTGTCCACATAGAATAAAGTAAGTGTTATTGAGAAGTTTCTTTCTCCTCTGTACACAGAGAGAGCTACTATGGATCTGGCCAAATGACCCTATCCCTACTTTATTTGTTACTGTTTATAAATGATGCTGCTGATATAAAAACCAAGAAATAAATAAGGCAACTACATAAAAGTACTATTAAAATATTTTTACTCTCAAAGAAAGAGCATGTGCCTCTTGAATATTATAATGGGGGGTGATGAGAGTGGAAATACATTATTCTATGAGAGGAGGCTCCTCATCTATTGTCTTTACTGCAATGCTCTGTACACATCCACCTATGCCAGGAACATAGGAACACAGGCCATTTATTTAGTATGGACCAAGCCCTGTGCCAGAAATGCAAACATGAATAATACATGGTCTCTGCTCTCACGAGACTCACATTTTAATTAGGGAAACTGACTAAAGTAAACAAAAAATAACCACAGGATGCCGCTGTCATTACTAGAGGTATAACCACGGAGGAGGCGATGGTTAGAAGCCAAGAAAGAACAGGTGAAAAATGGAGTGAAGAGTTTTGAATGGAGAGAAAAACGTGCAAAAACACAAGAGCATGTGCCTAGTGGCCTGGTCTATCCCAGGAGGTGGCAGATAGTTCCACATGACCAGAGTGCTGCAGGCCTGCCACCAAGGGATGGGGAGGTCATGCAAAGGAGGAAGACAATGGATGAAGTTGCCAGTGTGCAAACCCCATGCAGACCTCCAATCAGGGGTCCTGCTGTTTATTTCCTGTCCATCACCCCATTCCTGCACTCCCTCCCCTCCTATTCACCCAGTTTAGATGCTGTGAGCCATCATTATAACCACTCTTCACAAACGCCCTCCAATCGTTTATTTCTCTCTTCCTGTGCCGCATGCCCATAGCAAAACCCAACCCCTGGTTAACCGCACTCTTCCCTGTCCACGGCTAATGCAGAGTGGGAGAGTGTGGCTGGAGGAAAACAACACAAACACACACTGTCATAACCATGCAGACTCACCTCGCTTTAATTTTTGACTATAAATCTCAGCAATACGATTGCCTTTTTCTAAATAGTTTCCTCTTCCCCTGAACAACCCATTTCACACCTTCCTTCTCTTCAAATACCCAACAGCTCCTCTTCGCTCACCTTCCTTATTTCAGTGAGAAAATAATAGAGATCAGAAACGAATTGCAAGCCGGGCATGGTGGTTCACACCTGTAATCCTAGCACTCTGGGAGGCCAAGGCAGGAGGACCGCTCAGGGTCAGGAGTTCGAGACCAGCCTGAGCAAGAGCGAGACCCCCTCTCTACTACAAATAGAAAGAAATTAGTCAGACAACTAAAAATATGTAAAAAAAAAAAAAAAAAAATTAGCCAGGCATGGTGGCACATGTGTGTAGTCCCAGCTACTCGGGAGGCTGAGGCAGAAGGACTGCTTGAGCCCAGGAGTTGGTGGTTGCTGTGAGCTAGGCTGATGCCATGACACTCAAGCCTGGGCAACAAAGCGAGACTCTGTCTCAAAAAAAAAAAAAAAAAAAAAATTGCCCACCCTTCCACATCAGTTTTCCCTTTCTACTGACTCCTTCCTGTCTAAATTCAACCATGCGGCAATATGTCCCATCTTTAAATTAGTCTCCTATATCCCATGCACCACTCCAGCTGCTACACCACTTTCATTCTTTTTATTAAACTCCTTGAATGTATCGCTTAGATAGCTCTCTCTACTTTCTCACCTCTTATTCTCTCACTAATCCATTTAATCAGATTTCATCTGCACCACTCTACCGAAATTGCTTTTCTCAAGCACTCCACCTGTCTCCCTTTTACCAAATACATGATCGATTCTCAATTCCCATCTTATTCAGCCCATTCAGAAAAAGCTAAAAACTCCCCTTCTTAAATTACATTTAAATCATTGGGCTTTGAGGGCCCCAAACTCCTCTGGTTTTTCCTCTACCTCACTGGCCACTTCTGCTGGGTCCTCTTCCACTTCCGACCATGGTGCCTCAAGGCTGTATCGTTGGCCTTGTTCTCTAGTTACACACTTTCCCCACGCGTCTCACCTAACCCCAGAATTTTGAATACTGTCTATATGATAAGTTTCATCTCCACTTGTATTAGTTATTTATTGTTGCTTAACAAATGACTCCCAAATTCAGATGTTTAAAACCACAGACATTTATTATCTCAGTTTCTGAGGATCCAGAGTCTGGGGACAGCTTAGCTGCGTGCCCCTGACTCAAGGTCTCCCATGAGGTTGCAGTCATCTGAAGAGCTGAAGGGCCAAATGATCTGCTTCCAAGCTCGCCATGGCTGTGGACAGGGCGTGATTCCCTACCGTGTGGGCTGCTGCACAGGGCTGCCTCGCAGCATGGCAGCTGGCTTTCCTCAGGCTGGAAATTCCAAGACAGAGCTAGAGAGAGAGTGCCCAAGACAGAAGCCCTAGTCTCTGTATAACTCAATCTCAGGTGTGACATCTCATAACTTCTTCCATATTCTATTCATCAGAAGCAAGTCAGTGAGTCCAGCCCACACTCCAGGGGTGGTGATTTATTTAAGAACATAAATAGCAGGAGAGGGGGATCAATGAGGACCATTCTATAGGCTATCTACCACACTACCACTCTCTCTTTGGAGTTCATCAAGACTCATAAATTCCTTGGGCTTGAGCCTCATACAGGGGCCCATACATAGTCCTTTTCTGTCCATATTCTGGCCATGATGTTGTCTCTGGTCTAAAGCATTGGAGGGTGATAAAAGTAGTAGCAGCAGCAGCAGCAAATATCTTTAACCCTGTGCTCATCCCCCTCCACTGCTGGCACCTAGGGTGGTCACCCCACCCATTCTACAGGCTCAACATTCCTCTGGGGGTATCTATGTGTATCTCTGAGGGATTTTGAGACCTTTGCTCTACAAGACTTACACAGACTCTTCCAGTTGATGTCCCTGCCTTTGAGCAATGTGGCCAGGTCATGCTCTCCCAAGTCAGCCTTAAGCCATAGTTGATGAGGGACAGAGGCTCCGGATGCAAATAGAACTATTCTTACTCTGCCAATAGATCTGTGCCTCTCCTCCCACTGGTAGTGGCACATGGAAGTCATGGATGGGGTCCATGTTGAAAGAGATCACATTCTAGGAATGCAACGATTACAGCTTAAAAGAGTTTGAAGAGAAGGCATAGTTGGAAGACACAGTGTTTTACATTGATGTTATAAAAGTCTGCAAAGTAAATTTAACATGACCAGAAAAAATGAATCCTTGCTAACATTTACGTGCATTCTCTGGGTAAGACTTGCATTTGTTAAATTGTCATCAACAAAGCACAGTAACAACTTCAACAGAGTTTTTGGAAGCCAGTATTCGCCCGGATGACAGACAATGCAGGAACATGAGTAATCATGTAACCAGCATTAAATAAATGGTATGAGGGGACTGCAGACAAAGGCAAGAAGATTTATTTTGTTTCAACACATCAGGGTGCTAAGAGCCATGGTATTCTGAGTAATAACAGCATTGCTACCTTCTTCTCATGGTAGGTTGTTATAGACTGAATGTTTATGCCACCCCCCAACAAATTCATATATTAAAGTCCTATATTAGGGCTTTGTGCTGGAAATAGGAAGTAGGGCCTCTGGGAGATAATTAGATTTATATGAGATCCTGAAGGTGGAGCCCCCATGATGGGCTTTAATGCCCCAATAAAAAGAAAAAGAGAGACCAGAGCTTGGGCTCAATCTCTCCCTCTCTCCCTTTCCCTCTCACTCTTCCCCCCATCTTCATCCCCTCATCCTCACTCTCTCTTTCCCTTCTTCCTCCATCTCTCCACCAAGTGAGGATACAGCAAGAAGGGGCCATCCACAAGCCAGGAAGAGGGCCCACACCAAGAATCACGTCTGCCATGTAAATCAGTTTATGTCGCTCGTCTTCTAAAACAAAATTAAACAAAATAAAGCCTACAATTGCTTCTCATCACACAAAGAGTAAAATCTAAAACCCGAAACATCCAGCCTCCAGCTCTTCTCCTGTCTTCCTCCTCTCTCCTCATTCAGGGGACCACCAGACATCACCTCCTCAGAGAGACCTTCCCAAACTATTACCATCTAGACTGTCGTTTTTCACACTGTCATTCTCTAGCTCCAAATTTTCTATATTTTCTTTATAAATATCACTAGCTGTGTGTATGCTGTATCCTGTATAGTGGTTTTATTTTATTCTAGTCTGTCTCCCTTATGAGAACATAGGCTTAATTAGGACTGAGACTTTATCTTTTTCACCACTGTACTAACAGTACCTAGAAGAGTTCCTGGAACATCGTGAACACTCAACTATTTATTGTATATGATAAAGTAACTGTTTTATGGTGTACCATGAAAGACATATTTTTATAGAGCTTTGGAAACACAGTTGAGGCATAATTAACTCCAATGGTCATGGTCAAATGCAAGCTTCACATAGTTTCCAGATTAATACCCAACTTCCTCTTCTTCTTAGTACTAAATTGCCAGTATATTCAGATCACTCCACTGTTAAAAAAAAAAAATCAGAATCTTTACATTTATGGTAGAATACATTTCAAATTCACTCACATGGTATTCAAAGTTTTACTTGGTCTGCCTCTACTTTAGTCTCCTCAACTTTAAGTGTCCATCTCTAATTTTTTGGAGTTAACTTACTGAAATTTCAGTCTTATTCTCATATCATTTTACCCATCAGGAATGTCTTCTTCCTTCCCCCTTCAAGGTGATGCCCAAGCTTTCTGCTCCTCTGTTGTGCATCCTCAGATACCACAGAGCTTGCCTGGCCTCCTCCTTGTGTTCTCTGCAATGAGGTGGTTACTAATTATCTGCATCATTCATTTGGTATTTGGCAATTTCTTGGTATTTGGCAAAATCATTTAGGGAATGATTACTTACTTTTTATGTTTCATGACATTTCTGCTCAACTAAATGTAGATTAGTTGGGAAGGACAAATGCTCATATCTTTTGTGATAGTCACAGAATTGTGGCTATGGTAAATGTCCAATAAATTATTATTGGTTGACCAACAAGTAGACATGAATACTATATGGAAATGATGCTCTCTCTGACTCTGATATTATACGGGGGAATAAGCTCATCCACTGAGGGCTATTTTTGAGTCAAGTTGACTTACATCCTAATTAATTTAGGAAGCATGAGATTGAATTTGAAATTTACATTTCTTGAAATGAAGAGGCTTAAGATTCAAAGGATTTTTCTTCCAAATAAAAGGTATAGATATCAAATATTTATAGTAAATAGCAGAGAAAAATTAAGAAGAGCATGCCTTCTCGGATCTCCTTTCCCAAAACACAGGGATGGAACTATAAATTTTTCTGAGAAGTTGTTCACCAGACTATGAAAACTTGCTCATTAATTCTTTTTCTTCCTGTCTTTAATTTTTAGAGTAAGTTCAAAACATCAAGATGTTGATCCTCAGCCAATAGAAAATCTCATTCCTCGAGTCTGCATGCCTGTTAAACTCCAAGGAAGGCGTGGAGGACTGCTTTGAATTTGCAGGTTGCTTCTCAGCTGGCTCTAAACAGAGTCCCAAAAGGAGCTCCCCAAGAAGGACAACAGATGTGACACTCATATGCTTCCCTAATGTTCATTCTCTTGAACTTGATTTCATTTACTCTTTTAACTCTTTTTAAAAGGAGAACAGTGTTCTTGGGTCAAAATACTATTTCGTTTTATTTTGCATAAATTTGCATAATAGGGCACTCACTCAAAATAGAGATCACAAAATCAAGTAAATTCATCAGTCAACCTACAGTAATTGTATTCGAGTTCAAAATGGCTGGCGTTAACACGTGCAAAATGCCTACAATTTTTAAATTAAGCACAATCTCTATCAAGAAGAGGTAAGACCACCACTGAACAGCACACTGCTTAAGAGCCCTGTGAGAGAGCCCCTGGTGCTACTCTGTTTTCACTAAATAACTCTGCAGGAGGCTGGCTGGGGCCCTGTTTTCCTATCAGTTCTACAAAAGTGAGCACAGCTCAACTTTACCCCTTCTGTGAAGGTATTTTAATGATCTTTGTATCTTTAGGACCTACCAGTGTTTCCACAACACAACGTAGTCAGATGATCTCTTCTTTCATTTGAAATTATTCTGTTGTTTTCACTGTAGTCCATAACCAAATTTTTCTGAAAGTATGGTCTACTAATCACCTCCATCGGAATTATCTGCAGGTTCTAAACCAGCTCTCTGAGGATGGGGTCTACAACTCTGAATTTTTAACAAGCTTCCTGGATATTTCTCAATGACATGAAATTGTGAGATCCATTGCTAGGTAAGCACATACCCAGACAAACACATGCACACACATAGCACATAAATACATTTCCCATTCTGAGAGGAAAATATGCACTAATCAGACGTCAGAAAGTAGGATTTTTCTATCAGTCTTTTGTATCAGTTACTAAAAAGAATGATTATTTACCCAGGGGAAAACCCTATTTACTAAGCATATAATGAAAAATGGTGACACCTTTTCAATAATCCACTTTGCATTTGCCATTCATTGAGAAATCAGGGCCTATCGCGTTCCACATAAAAATGTAACATATTTGAGCCACATGATTCCTTCAATCTTCAAGAGCCCTACCATTTGGAGATGATTGAAAGTACATGAAGAAAAAAAAAATCTATAATGTCAAATATTTTAAGATTGTAGAACTTAATAAAGTACACATTTTAACCAAATATGGTCATTAAATACATTAAAGGGTGCATTTTCCTACCCTCTTTCTTTGTCACGAAAAAACTTTTCAAGTCTGGGAATCCTTGATGTTGCTGGATTTTTGTTGTTTGTTTGTTTTAATAGGCTTTCTATGGAGATTCTCTTTCCAGTGCTAGAATGGCTTATGAGAGCTGTTTGGAAAGGCCTTTCTCAAGTAAGTAGTTTCCATGTGGACAGATGTTGTGCTGGTTTTCCGCTTGCTTTGCTGTTGGTCATTAAAGTATCTGGAATTGCTAGAAGGCTAATCAGCAATTTTTTGACAAATATCAAGTAATTAAATGATTACGGCTCTGGCTAACTTTTCAAAAAAAATTAATAAAGCCCCTGTCCAGTGGATGAATCCACACAGCCTTCTTTCTTAATTGCCCTGAAGTGTTTCTAGTAATACGAAAGCATTTGCTGAGAGAAGAGCTCTTAATGGTGAAATGTAGGATGCTCTAAATAAGTGTCCTCTAAATTAGAAAGTGCAAGCATCAAGCACATTAAATAAAGTATACTACCCAAAGACTTGGGAGCAGAGAGAAATCAATAGGCTGTCCAATCAGCTTTTTCTGAGGGGAAAAAAAAAAAGTCCTTTGTATTCAAAAACAGTACACACGAGTGTCCCTTTGTGCCTTTGGAGTTGGTTTTCCAGTAATCGTGATCAGTTCATACGAATCTATCCACAGTCTCTCACTTCTTTCCCCTCACTGTTGAGGCAGGGCTTTCTTTATAGGCCATTGCCAAGATCATAGAAAAATAGCATTTGAGGCTAAAGCCATGAACGGTAGAATTCCATATCCTCCTCCTCATCATCATCATCATAGAATATTGAAAAATAAGTTAGGAACAGCATGAAATATATTTTTGAAAAAAGATATTTTCTGGTTATTTAATAATAACTGCAATAACAACAACAACAATGGAGAATATTTATTCAGTGCCAAGAAATGTTCCAAGACTTTAAAAAGTATTGATACTCATGTAATCCTCATTACAACTTCATGAATTAAGTGATTATTCATTATCTCCATTTTAAAGAAGAAAACTGAGGCACAAGGAATATATTGATTGAGATCATATAGCTGGTAAGTATCAGAGTCAGGATTCAAAACTAGGCAGGCTAGCTTCAAAGCCCACACTTATAATCACTGTGTGATGGTGGTAGGAAGTAAATTATATTAGTTCTCATAGGTATGGACTCAAGTCTTCATTAGCAGAGCTTAAACAACTAAGTTACCAGTCATAGGGAAGTCTTACATAACATCTTAAACATATACCTGAAGGTCTTCATAAAAGTGGAATCATTTTTATCTAACATAGAATATGCCCCAGAGAAATAAATAACTATGATTTATAAAACTAATATGAGAAGCACTAAATGAGTATTATATTATTCAGAATTAGCTGTGATGCAGTGATAGGAGTCTACTGCAAAAATCTAAGTAAAAATACAGATATAAACAAGGGAACAGATAAAGTAGGGATACAGTGGGGGAAAGTCATAGAAAGGTGTGTATTGGAGTAAATAAGTAGGACCTGTGGATTGATTGGCTATTAGGAGTAAGAAGGAGTTCTAGTAGTGATAGCCGCTGTGATAAGAAATGGTAAAAGGAGATACAAGAATCTAGGTGTAATGGGGAGACACAAATCACACAGTATTTTAAACAGACAAAGTCTAAGACATAGAATTATTAACAAAAATAGGGGACAACCTCCTGAAAGGAAAAGGGAACTTTGAAGACTACAGAAATGGCAGATACAAGTAAAAGCCATTACCTCTAGCGCAACAGATCTGGGAGAGGCCCCTATTCCCTACCAGAGTTGAATTCCAGACCTTGACAGAGGCAGCCATGACCCTGTTGTGACAAAGTGCTTTGCTGAGACGCCACGCCAGCAGAACACATTAGGATTTCAATATCTGGGGCGTTGGAGGAAGCCATCCAGGGTGCTGAATTCATCAGGATGCTGAATTCCCTGGAAAGCTACATTTGGGGTACTGAGGAAAGCTGCCAGTGGGGAAGTGTCACGTGCCCATCTACAGGAGCACATGAACCAGGAAGAGAAAATCCTTCTTCCTTCAACACGCTCTACTGACAGACAAAGCTCAACGTCCTGCCAGCTGACAAAGGAGACATGTTCACAGGGTCCAACTCCATAATCACAGGGAAGGCAATAAGGAAACGATTTAGAGCTGAGAAGCAATTAATAGAGAGCAGGTACAGTATGTTCAGGAACAAGGTGGATTCTATTATGGGTATTTTCAGTTTGAGGTGCCTTTGGAGATACCCACATTGGCTTAATGGGTCCTGTGTTCTAGAGAGCAGTTTGAACTGGAAGTGTTGCCTTTTAGAACTATCAACAGATAAGTGGCAGATAAAGCCTGAGACACAGATGAAATTGTCCAGAAAAAAAAAAAAAGGGTTATTTGAAGAGAAAAAAATGTCAAAGACACAAGGGAAAGAGCACATATTAAAAGTAAACAGGCCGGGCGCTGTGGCTCACGCCTGTAATCCTAGCTCTCTGGGAGGCCGAGGCGGGTGGATCGTTGGAGCTCAGAAGTTCAAGACCAGCCTGAGCAAGAGCCGAGACCCCGTCTCTACTAAAAATAAAAAAAAAAACAAAAAAACGTTAATTGGCCAACTGAAAATGGAAAAAAAAAAAAAATAAAGGAATAAAAAAAAAAAAAAAAAAGTAAACAGAGGGGGAAAGAGTCCACAAAAGAAACCAGTAAAGAAAGCACAAAAGAGTAGATTTACAGTGAAAAATGTGAGGCAAAAGAGTTGAATGACCAAAAGTGTTAAGAAAAACTGTAAGACTTTACTAGATTTGACAACTAAGAGGTAAATTTAGTAAAAGAACATTCAACGCATGGGTGATAATGAAAGCCAAACTGCAACAGATTAAAGAGTGAATGAACAGTGAGGAAATAGAGACAAAACATGCATTATTTTTTCTCTAGGGTGGAAAGTATAAAAGAATGAAGTGTCAAAGGGAAGGTTGTTATGTCTGTTTGCTTTGGTGTATGTGACAGAGAAAACAGAAAGACAGTGATGTAAAAGATGCTTGAGTATGAGAAAGAAGCCAGTGAAAATCAAGAGATGCCAGAAACAGAGGAGATAGCTGATGAAATGAACACTGGAAAAGGCTGCACCCAGATTAAAAAATCAAACTAAGACAGTAGTAAAGATACCTCTTCCTCAAGAAAGTTTTTCAATGAATGAATAGAAGTAAATGGTGGAATTTCCATCCTAATTAAGCTTATCACATTACTCAACTCATATACAGCCCATTCATTGAATTTTGGAGCTTGGCAATGGCTCTTGTATGGTGATCCACAAACCAGTAACATCAGAAGGGCATGAAGAAAGCTTTTCTTTCTGAGGATGCCTTAGGAGAGAATTTAAAAGACAGAGGGAGCCTAGCAGCCTTCTTCAACCAAAGCAGACACCCCATTTTCCTGTTTGGTACGTTCTGCCTCCTTTCCCTATTTCATTCAAAGGAGAGCTCTGCTATAACATCATTTGGAAGCCTTGCTTTCAGTCCAACCCATTCATTTTACAGATGGGGAATCTGGAGATGAGAGAGAGAGTAGTAACTTGTCCAAAATACAAGGGCCACTCTACCGCTAGAACATAGGTCTTGGCTGGTTACCAATAATAAACATCAATATGGTGATATCGTACACCATGATTCAAGAAAAATCAAGAGATCACATGTCTGTGGCTGTGTATGTGTTTGTTTTATAGAAATGCATTCAGAAATAACTATTCTAATGACTTTCTAGACCCATAGATGAGATATGCCCCCAAGGAACTGATTGTGGTCTTCTACCACATTGATGTCCCAACTATTCAAGCCAGATAATTTTCTATTCCTCTTGCAAAGAATAGAAAGTCCACAATCTCCCTTGAGAAGTAATCCTCAGTATCTTCTCAGTTTTGTCACAAGTAAACAAAGGAAACCAAATAAAAACTTCAAACGGTGCAGCTGCTATGGAAACAGTACGGAGCTTCCTCAAAATATTAAAAATAGAACTACTGTATAATTCAGAAATCCCACTTCTGGGTATTTATCCAAAAGAATCAAAATCAAGATGTCAAAGAGATATTTGCCCTCTCACATTCACTGAAGTACTATTTATAATAGCCAAGAGAGGGAAACAACCTAAAGGTACATTGACAGATGAAGATTAAAAAGAATGTGGCATATACATACAACAGAATATAATTCAGCATTAAGAAAGAAGTAAACCCTGCAAATGTGACTACATGGGTGAACCTTAAGGACATCATGCTCAGTGAAATAAGCCAGTCATGGAAGGACAAATACTGCGTAAATCCACTCACCTGAGGTATCCGTTATAAAATAGTGAAATTCGGTCATGGTTACTTTAACTTTCATTTCCCTGGTTACTAGGTAACTTCAGGATCTTTTCATATCTTTATTGGCCTTCCGGTTTTCCTCATATTTTCCTCCATTGCCCATTTTCCTATTGTGTAGTCTTTTTTTTCTTTTTTATATGTATTAACCTCTATATATTCTTCATACGAATCCTTTATCTTTTGTATATGCCGCATGAATATCTGCTCGAAGTCTAACACACATCATTCACCTTTGTTTATAATGTTTTGGGGGCCTACAGATATTTTTACCTTTGCCTTGTCAAACCTATTGCTTTTTCCTTCATAGTTTGTGTTCCTTGAATCTTGTTTGAGAGATCCTTCCCTACCCTGTAATTGTAAAGACATTTTCCTGTATTTTCTCTAAAGTTGTAAAGTTTTATTTTTTATGATCAGGACTTTAATTACAAACTGGAATTTATTGTGATGAATGGTATGAGAAAGTATCTACATTTATTATGACAGGCAGTTTGGTGTCACGAACTTGAAGCCAGACTGCTCTGCTACTTATTAACGGTGTAGCCTTGAGCAAATTATCCGGCCTCTCTGTGCTTCTGTTTCCTCTCGTGCAAAATGGGGATAATAATCTTATCTACCTCATAAGGATACTGTGAGAATTTAATTAATGTATGTAAAGTGCTTAGAACATCGCCTGATAAATATTAAATGTTCAATAGATGGCTAAAATAATTAATTAATTAGTTAGTGAAATTCGTAAAAGCGGAAAGTAGAATGGTAGTTGCCAGGAGCTAGGGGGAGTGGGAAATGGGGAGTTGCTAATCAGATATCAAAACAGATGAAAATTTTCAGTTATGCAATTTGAACAAATCCTAGAGATTTTCCTGTACAACGTTGTACTGATACGTAACAATACTGTGGTATAGATTTAAAAATCTGTTAAGAGGGCAGATCTCATGTTAAGTGTTCTTACCACAATAAAATAGAATAAAATAAACCATAACAATTTTTTCATTAATAATAAAAATGAAAACTTTCATGGCCTAACTTCAGGATTTCGGGAAAGGACTATTAGAATTATCTTAGGAGAATTTTGCAAAATCCCCAAGCTCTAAGATATCCTGATAGGTTATTAGAACTAGCCAGGGAGAGTGGGACAAAAGAGAGAGAAAGTGGGTAAAAAGAAAAGGAATTATGAATTGTAAAAATCTCTTCAGATGGCCTTCTTATGTTTTCCAACTGGTTCAACTGAACGTCTTATTTCACAGCCCTCTTATTATTCTTCTATAAAGATAGAGGGAAATTTCACACATTATTGTTAATTAACTTGTCTATGTCACTAACTGGAAGAACAATGTGAAGATGATTACAAAAATAGAAGAGCCATCAAAGTCCAATAATGAACAACTGATGTAAAATGATCTAAGGCTGTCCTGTCCAGAACCCTGACATTCTGATTGCAATAAGAAAGGGAGACATAAATGAAAGATTGGAAATGTATCATAAGCAAGAAAATGTTTGGTAACTGGAACTTGAGTTGGGGGAATGTTGTTTTCGACTATTTCATTTTGTTGGGATCAGTGTGTTGCTCTCTGCTACCCCAGTGACCTGGAGGCAGAAAAGCAGTCGCCCAGTGAGAAGATTCCAGGGAACTGCAGAACCTTCACACATCTCCAGAGCCAACATCCAAACCTACGCAGGCTCTATTACCACATGCATCTAGCTGTAGCCACTCATGGTTTAATCTGCTAACTGGCCTCCAATGATGTCATAAAAGGGAAACCAAGAATTTTTTTTTTTTTTAACAGAAACATTTGTTTCTTGGTTCACTGCCCAGGCTCATGTTCCCAGAGTGCATACTTCCTTCTTTCTTTCACACCACTCCCAGCCAACCCAGCAATTGTCCTAGTAAGTGTGGTAGCTACAGCAGAGTGAGACCAGTATGAAATTAACACTGGAGTAAGGCATATGAGATGTCCCAGGGGAGTACTGGAGGAGAACAAGAATCTACGTGCAACATGGCACGCTTGGCTGATGATAATATACCATGGAAATCCCACGGTGGGAGTCAGTCTGAAATAGCAGAACTAAGAAGGGTGCAGACACCCCAGAAAGAGCACGGGGTTATTCATGGAGCACAGAAAGACATTACTAGAAGTTGTATTTAATATTTTTATCATTCTTTTCTCAATTCTTTTTTCCCTGTGTGTTTTACAGTTAACAGTATATGCTTATGAAGTTGTACACATTAATACATTAATATTAATGCATAATACATGCTCATGTGCATATATTGTGGGGGTTACCACTTATACATTTTTTCCAACATGGATTAAAAATTAAAAATTTTAGTAAAGTTTTTAAGTTATATAAGATAAGCACCATTTCTTTCTTCTTGATCTATTGCTAATCCTTAATTTGCTAGAACACTCTTTAAATCACCAGGGGTTCTCACTCACTGAAAAGCCACAAGATACGTTTCAGGCTGTTCAGAATTTCAGAACTATTCAAATAATTCAAAAAATATTAATTTATTAATTTTAATTATTTTAAAATTTTTAATATTTTAAAAATTATTTTAAACATTTATATTTAAATATTATAAAATATATATTTATATATATTATACATAAAATATATTTTTAATATATAATATATTTTTTATTTATTTATATTTATATATATTTTATATATAATATATATAAAATATATATTATAAAATATATATAATATAAATATATATTTATATATAAATATTATAAAAATATTTTAAAAATTAATTTAATTATTCAGTGGAATAATTAAAAAAAGAGAAAAAGAGGTGCAAACAGAAAAATATAATATGGTAGACATAACTCCAATCCTCAGAATTCATGAACAAATACAGTCTCTTTTCTTTTAATGGTAATGTAGTTTTTTGCATAGGATCAATAAGAGTCTGTCCTCCAGTTTATAAGAATATAATTTGACAGAACAATTATGCAACCAAATTGATAGAATTTTCTGGAATTTTACATATGAAAATATATTTCATTATTTTGGTGTGATAAGCCTGCCATTTTTAGATAAGGGCTATAATTTGTTTGTAGAATCAATGCATATAAAGTCTTCCTAAGGAATTTGTCCAGTACCTGTTCTGTGGCTAAGGGAATTTCTTCAGGCGAAAGGGAAATGATATCATATAAACACCTAGATCAGTGTTACAGCTCGTTTAGAATTTGTGTCATAGGCTTTCCAGCTTTTTACCAGAAATCCCTCCATGACAAAAACAAACAAAAAACCTAGATCTTCAGGAAGTAATGAAGAGCATAAGAATTAGTAAGCATTTGAGATAAACAGAAAAGACTGTTTTTTCTTCTTTATTTCTTTTTTCTTCTTTATTAACAATACATATGGCTATTTAAAGCAAAAATTGTAACATTGTCTTAATACACATGACAATGATAGCATTAAATCAGCAGGTGGGATAAGAGGGCAAGTGAACCTATGCAGTGGCAGGGTTCTCCATTTTACATAAACCAACACAATCTTAATTCTGAATAGATTATCATGGTTAAAGATGTATAAAGAAATCACTAGAAAAATCACTAAAAATAAATAATGCAAGGAGATATAGCTGAAAAGCCACAAGATACGTTTCAGGCTGTTCAGAATTTCAGAACTATTCAAATAATTCAGAAAAAAGTAGAGGAACAACAGTGGAATAATTTTAAAAAAGAGGTGCAAACAAAAAAATATAATATGGTAGACATAACTCCAATCATACAAGTAGTTCTATTACATATTAATTAAGTGAGCAATCAAAATATAGGGCAGAGGTTCTCAGAATGGATAAAAAAGCAAGAATGAATATATGCTGTCCAAGGGAAACATACTTTATATATATAGAAAGACATAAGTTGAAATTAAATGGATGGAAAAAATATCCACCAAATCAGAATAAGGCGGCTAGAATGCTCGCATAAATCAGATTTCAAGGCAAATAGTATTATTAGAGATAAAGAAAATAAAGGAAGATATAAAACCATAAATATTTATGAAGCTAGTACCAAAGATTTGAGGTACCTGAGGCAAAATCTGGCAAAATTAAAGGAAAAAAATATACAATTCTACAATCAAAGTTGGAAATGTTAGCACTTTATTCTCAGCAATTGATAAAAGAGCCAGACGCAAAACATAGATAATCAGTAAAAACAGGTAATCTGAAAAACACCCAGGACCACCATAACATAGTCAATATTAGCAAAATCAGCTACTGCAGAACACACAATATTTTCAAGTGTGTATGTACATGCCATATTTACCAATATAAAGCACTGGGCCATAAGACAGGTCTCAATAAATTTTAAAAAATTGAAATCCTACAGAGTATGTCCTCTGTTCACAATAGAATTAAGTTTAAAATGAAAAACATGATATTATTTCAATACCTATGAGACTTTGGAGTAAAAAAATTTCTTAGAACACAAAAAGCACAAATCATTAACAAATTGATAAATCAGAATTCATCAAAATTAAAAATATTTGCTCTTGGAAAGACGATTAAGAAAATGAAAAGGCAGACCACCAACTGGGAGAAAAATTTTGCAATGCACATAGATGGCAATAAATTTGATCCGAAATATCTAAAGAATTGTTACAACTCAATAATGAGAAAACAAAAACCCAAATGAAGGCTGGGCATGGTGGCTCATGCCTGTAATCCTAGCACTTTGGGAGGCCGAGGTGGGAGGATTGCTTGAGGTCAGGAGTTCAAGACCAGCCTGAACAAGTGTGAGATCCCATTTCTACTAAAAATAGAAAAAATTAGCCAGGTGTGGTGACTCACTCATGTAGTGCCAGCAACTCGGGAGGCTGAGACAGGAGGAACGGAGGATCGCTTGAACCCAGGAATTTAAGGTTGCAGTGAGCTAAGATGAGTCACTGCACTCTAGCCTGAATGATAGAACAAGACCCTATCTCAAAAAAAAAAAAAAAAAAAAAAAGAAAGAAAACAAACAAAAACCCTATTTAAAAAGTGTTCAAAAGATGTGAACAGGCCGGGCGCTGTGGCTCACGCCTGTAATCCTAGCTCTTGGGAGGCCGAGGCGGGCAGATTGCTCAAGGTCAGGAGTTCAAAACCAGCCTGAGCAAGAGCGAGACCCCGTCTCTACTATAAATAGAAAGAAATTAATTGGCCAACTGATATATATATAAAAAATTAGCCGGGCATGGTGGCGCATGCCTGTAGTCCCAGCTACTCGGGAGGCTGAGGCAGGAGGATCGCTTGAGCCCAGGAGTTTGAGGTTGCTGTGAGCTAGGCTGACGCCACGGCACTCACTCTAGCCTGGGCAACAAAGTGAGACTCTGTCTCAAAAAAAAAAAAATAAATAAAAAGATGTGAACAGACCCCTTACAAAAAAATATGAATATTTCTGGAACAATGGCTTGCAGAAAAAAAAAAAAAAAAAAAAAAAAATATGAATAAATCTTATTAAAAGATGCTCAACATCTAATTGTCAGAGAAAAGCAAATTAAAACTACAAGATACAAGTACACATCCACTAGAAGGGCTAAATTTTTATAAATAGAAATAACCTTATCAAGTCTTGGTGCGATGTGAAGCAATTATAACTCTCCTACACTGCTGTGGATATATAGAATAGCACGGTTACTTTGGAAAATAATCTGACATTTTATAAAAAGTTAAACAGTTACCTGCCATACAACTTAGCCATTCTCCTGCTATGTATTTACAAAGAGAACCTAAAAAACAAAAACTTGTATATGAACACTCATAATAACTGTATTTTTAACAGTTAGAAACTAGAAACAACCCAAATATCCATCAAGAGGCGAATGGATAAACAAATTGTAATATATCCATATCACAAAATTCTAAACTATTGATTAACACAAAGGATGAACATCAAAATTATTACACTTAGTGAAAGTAGGCAAGCAAAGAAAAAGAGTATAATATATGATTGAATTTATATAAAATTCTAGAAAACACAAATCAATCTAAGCAGACTGGTGTTCACCCTGGGAGAGACAAGGTATAGATTACAAAGGGGGAGAGAAAAATTTGGGGGATGCTAAAAATGTTTTATATCTAGATTTTAGTGATAATTTCATGGTTGTATACATATGTCAACGACACTGACATTGCCAATGCCAACTGATCAAACTGCACATTATAAACATGTGCATTTTATTATACTTATTTATTCCTCAATAAAAACGTAAGACATTTTTAAATTGACATTCCAATGTCAACCGATCAAATTGCACCGTTATAAACATACACATTTTATTATACTTCATTTGTACCACAATAAAGACAGAAGAAATTTTTAACATAATCCAGCATTGGGATGTCAACTATAGAAGAAATAAGATTAGCCAAGGGCTGATAATTATTGAAGTGGGGGGATAAATCCAGGGGTATTCAGTACACAATTATCTTTACTTCTGGATAGGCTTGAGATTTTTTGCTAAAAAAAAAGTTTCAAAATGTCTTTAGAGTGCCTATTAAAAAATGCAATCTTGATTCCTTATGAAATCTGCAGAGAGAAGTTAATTTTCTGGCCTTTGTAGGTGCTTAGCCTTCTAGTCTCTGTAGTTGCTGACCACACTATCAAGTGGATTATATATGTTAATCTGTACTCTTGCTACACCTTTGTAAATGAATCAGGCCAAAATGCAATAAGACCAGGTTTTTCTGTGATCAATAATTATTTTTGAGGCCGGGCACGGTGGCTCACGCCTGTAATCCTAGCACTCTGGGAGGCCGAGGCGAGCGGATTGCTCAAGGTCAGGAGTTCAAAACCAGCCTGAGCAAGACCCCGTCTCTACCATAAAAATAGAAAGAAATTAATTGGCCAACTAATATATATAATATAAAAACAGCCGGGCATGGTGGCGCATGCCTGTAGTCCCAGCTACTCGGGAGGCTGAGGCAGGAGGATCGCTTGAGCCCAGGAGTTTGAGGTTGCTGTGAGCTAGGCTGACGCCACGGCACTCACTCTAGCCTAGGCAAGAAAGCGAGACTCTGTCTCAAAAAAAAAAAAAAAAAAATTATTTTTGGAGATTATGTGTGGATTACAAGGTGAGCTATAAAGAAAAAATATATCCAAAATTTGGAAATAGGCAAGGGGATGACTACATTTTCTTTCAATGTCACACTGGATCTTGTCTAACACACACACACACTCACACACACACACACACACACACACACACACACACAAGGATTATTTAATTCTCCAAATTATGTACCTTTAGTTGACTTACTATTCACTGCTGATTAGGGTATTTTACAACTAACGTTGTGAGGGTAGATGTTAACTTGTATAAAACATAATAATGCAAATTATTTCTGAATAATATTAAAAATAAATTTTGCCTAGTCAAGATGTTACATATAAAGATTCAAATGACTCATGTCAGATAAAAAAAAGAATAATCCCAAATATTATACTTTAATTGCCCTGGAGGACACTGACTAGGCTTGTACCTAATTTAGCATTCTTTTATTCAATATTCATTCTTTCAGTGACTATAAATAATTTTTCACTCCTACACTCCTTTCAACCGGATTTACCACATTTCTGGCTCCCTCATTAAAAATTTAGATAAATATTTAACATGTGCTCACTTTACAAAGAAAAAAAAAAAAGCCAAGCATGGTGGCTCATGCCTGTAATCCTAGCCATTCTGGGAAGCTGAGGCAGGAGGATGGCTTGAGATCAGGAGTTCAAGACCAGCCTGAGCAAGAGCAAGACCCAGTCTCTACTAAAAATAGAAAAAATTAGCCGAGTGCAGTGGCCTGTGCCTGGAGTCCCAGCTACTTGGGAGGCTAAAGTGAGAGGATTGCTTGAGTTCAAGGCTACAGTGAGCTATGATCATGCCACTGCACTACAGCAGGGGTGTGACAGAGTGAGATCATATCTCTTAAAAAAAAAAAGTCTAGAAATTCTCAAACCCTGCCTTGAATCAAGCATGCAATCTCTCCTTAAGTATCTCCTGGACACATAAATAAAGAAGCAGAGGCAAAATCAAAGGACACTTCATTATTAAATATTATCAGCACATGTGCCTGAAACCCCAGTGCAGGACTCTGTACAAATTAGGTTTAAGGTCTACAGGGTTACTTCTCCTTCTACCTAACCCCAAATCTAATTTTTTTTTTTTAATCAGGCAGCTGCCCTAGATGTTTTAAATGAAGAGAGTAAGGTGACCAAACTGCCCTTTGGAGTCAACTGAAAGAAGCAGAGAAGAAAAGGTCAAAACACGGGTAACCTTTAAGCAAATCTCAGCCCTTTGGTAAAGGTGGCCTAATCAGCATCCTGAAATCTGATAAATCAAATTAGGCACAAAATCCTTTCTAATGTGGTAGCAAGAAGGATTAGGAAAGGCATTGGGGGGTTGAGTTAGCTAATCCCCTGGCTAGATGTGTGTGGTCTACAGCAGAGCAGTTGTGAAAATGTCCCGGGATAGGTTACAATCTAGTTGGAGAGTCCAGACTGCGAACAATATGTAGTGTTAAATTAAACTAAATTTGGCCTAAGGACATGAGTCCTTGCATAACTAACCGCAACCTGACTTAGTACAGAAACTAACAGAAAACCTAATTTAGGAGTACGCACTAGTAACAGAGCTGAGTTTCAGCCAATCAAAACAATTGAGCTTCTGTCAATCACAGCTAGCCGACCAATCAGACCATGTGCACGTGAGGCAAACACCAAGCAACAGCCAGTCGAGCCATACTTGCTCCTCACCTGCATTCTCTGTCCATAGATGCTGCCTGCCCACGTTGTAGGCCGAAGTTCTCTTAACCTGTTCTCCTTCTGGGATCTGCTGATTTGAGAATCGTTCTTTGCTTGATTAGACTCTGCTAAATTTAATTTGTCTATTTTTTTTTTTTTTTTTAGCTATAGTAACAGAAGATCTATCAATATAGATGTTCTAAGTTAGAGGAAGGAGCCATTACTATGGACCAGGGTGTTCTAAATGAATTTTGATGGGTGAAATGCCAGATTTTTTTCTTTTTCTTTCTTTCCTTATTATTTTTTGAGAAAAGAAGCATATGCAGGAAATTTTTTTTAAAGGCTCTAGGGGGAGAGAGAGAGAGAGAGAACAAGGTCTACCCTGAGATTTCAGTTGTAGTTCTTAAGCAAGAATGAAGGTGTTAATACACATTCATGCATATTTAAATAAAATATAAAAAGAACATGAAGAGGAGGAAAGAGGCAGGGCAGGAGGACCAGAGGCACCACGCTGAGCCCTAACACACACTGACAACATCATTGCAACGCCCCAGGAAGCCCTTGCTCTCGGCGGGCAGGACTTCTCTCTCTGGAAGCATACCCCTAGAGCAGCTCTGATGGATGGCTCTCAAGACATTTCATTGCTTGAAGTTGAGCAAATCTGAATTCCCCTCTGGACGTCAACATTAGCTCCCCAGATACTCGTGTTAATCCTCTTCTATTAAAATAAATTGGACTGGAAGGAAGAAAAGAAAGAGAGATGTGGTGGAAGAAGTGGGTGTTCGGTTGGGGAGGAGAAAAGGGAGGGTGTTCCAGAAGCTTGAACCACAGACTGAGCAAACATTTTAAGCTTGGAAGTGTGTGCAAGGCACAGAACCTGCAGTGTCCTGGCTGCGCCACTGGCTGTCTTGGACAAGCCACTTAACCACTCCGGTCTAATTTCCGTGTCTGTAAAATGAGAGAATTAAATCAAGAGAAATGATCTCCTACCTTCCTTCCAATTCTAAGGTTTTAAACTTTAAATTTTACGAGTGCATGAAATTAAATCTAACAATAAACTGAAATGATAGAAACAGAGGACTTAATTTTACATAAGTAAAGCAGTAACAATCATTAGTTCTACTCCTTTACAAAAATTTAAGTTATTTACTTTCTGAATAGAAACGAAGCTATATTAGAGAGGCAGTCACAATCATATTCAAAATGCTGAAACATGGGGGAAAAAAAAAACCAACAACAAACAACAAAGCATGGTCATATTTTAATTAATGAGATGCTGCCTCCTGCAGTACAAGGTCAACATAGCACTTGAACTTGAAATGTTCCCTCCTGACAAAATCAAACCATTTTGTATTTTTTAATAGTCTTGTTTTTAGAAGAGGCTTTTTGTTTGTTGTTATTTGTCTTTTTTTAAATGAAGGTGGTGGAAGGAAAATAGGATATGAACTTTAAAAAAATGAAAAAGTTGGCGATCATTTGAAGGAAAATGCTTTCTTACTAATTATGCAAGCGTGTCTGAGAGGGGGTTGCCTTCACAAGTCCTGGAGCCTGGCTTCTCCTCTGTGCCCTGTGCCACCTGGTTTGCAGCTGAACAAAGAACAATCCTCTCCATTTTGCATTAGTCTTGCTTGAAGAGTTCATAAGAAAACAGTGATACCAAATGTGGCAGGCTCTTGAAAAAGTGTAATTACACAGAAACAAATAGGGTATGTGTTAGCCTAAATATGTCTGGAATGATTTATTATTTTTGTTACAGTTCAGTAAGTTTTTGTCTTTGATGTGAAGGTTTTCATTGAGGAAAATGGATGGTGCATTCTGACAGTAAAATACGCATTAGAAGAGCATGAACTCCGGATTCAGACTGCTTGGGCTTGAAATCCAGCCCCGGCCCCTACTAGCTATGTGACCTGGATTAAGTTACTTAACGTCTCTGTGCCTCAGTTTCCTCAGCTATGAAATATGAATGAAGGTAGCACTTATTTTCTAGGTATCGAATGAGTTAACATTTGTAAAGACCTTAGAACAATGCCTGGCACGCAGTCAATGCTATGTAAGTATTTATTAGCACTATATAAATATTTATTAAATAAGCAAACTCAGGGGACTGAAGAAAGATCTAAATCCTTACTTTCTCATATAGTTTTCTTTTCATAACTAGCAACCATGTCTCTTTTTTCTATCTTTCTATTTTTTAACAGTTACCATCTTTTTCCCATCCTTTTTTCTCAGATATACTCTTTCTTGTCCTCCTATCATTGCAGAGAAAATAACAAGCAAAGAATCATAGAGCAAGAAAGTATTTCTAATGGCGTTTAGTCCTTTCATCCACAGGGAAAAGGAACTGAAACCTAAAGAGTTTAATTGACATGGCTAGAGTCAAATAGCCAATAAACGGTCCCCTCTTGCCAGACATTCAAAAACTCCTTCCTCTCCAAAGCACGTTATTTCTGATAGTGAACTTCTCATTATTTTCCACCCCTCCCCTCTTCTCTTCTCTCTCTCTCTCTCCAGTGTCGACTGTGGGCTTTGTATCTTGCTCAACTGTGTTCTTAATTACCTTTCTGATCTTGTTGTTTGAATTCCCTTTTCTCTGACATAAATAACATGCCCATAGTTCTGGAACAACAATGGAGACACAGGATAGCATAAGAGGGTTTTTTTTTTATTATTTTTTCAAAGGTGATACATAAATTAATATAGAGTGAATGAGTTAGAAAAGCATAAAATTTAAATCACAGATGATTTTGCATTTAGAGAATTAACTTTATTTAAAAGAGTGAACTTACATGAAATTGGCACTGTTCTAAAATTCAAATGCGTACCATCCTATAGGGGAGGAAAAAGTGGCTTTCCTCTACCCTTCTAGGTTCTTGGACTGGGCTACAAATTAAATTAACATAAAGCAGATTAACAAGAGAAAAAAATTTTAATTTCATACATAGTACGGGGATCCCACAAAATGTGCAGCTCAAAGAAGGGTCAAATCATTGAAGCTTATGTAGCATCCTGAGCTACAGAAAGCAATAGGGGTTTGTGGCATGGAGTTCAGGTGGTGACACAAATTATGGGAAGGTGAGGGGAGGAAATTTATGGTGAATAAAGGTTGTGTTGTTATGCAGATGAAGTCTCTCAGGTAATAGAGTTATCTCAGAGAAGCCCTCTTCCTGATACAGATACTTTTACTAACATAGATTTTCTTTATAGATGTAAATTTCTTTTAGAAAAGACAGCTTTTCAGCACTACTCCTGTGTCTGCACCTTCTCAGAATAACCAGCTCAAAATATACCAAAAAGGCAAAGAAGTATATTCTGGGGTGGCATATTCTGGACTGTTACCGTCATATTTTGGGAGGGTGCGTCCTGAGCCCCAACAATCCCATATGTACAGGTATAAACCACATTTAATTAAAATGCATATTCAAGCTCTAGGATCTTACCGGTTTCCATGCTATGTTCTTTCAATCATCTGGCCACAGGTACTCAACTACCAAGGTATATACACCAGCACAAATTAATTATTCATCATCATTTATTGGGTAACTACCATCTGCAAAGAATTGGGTGGTATGTTAAACTTTAAAAAATAAAAAAAGACTCCACAGTGTAGCTTATAGTTTAGTGGGGAAAACAGAAAAAAATCATTGACAATGAAATCAGTTTGTTAAGTGTTAAAACAGAGAAACACACAAAGTATCCTTCAACAGGGGCCTCCACCAGGAAATAAATGTAGTGCAGAAGAGAGTATAATACGGTCTAGTTGGGAGGCATATAAATAACTAATGAACAAGTAAACATGATCACCAATTGAGATTACCACTATGAGCGAAAAGATCAGGGTGCTATCATGAATGAGAAAACAAGAAGGAAATTTTGACTGTTTTATGTGGGGTATCCAGGAAGGTTTCTCTGTGGAAGTGACCTGAGGCTGAAATCTGAACAACCAGTAGAGTATAAAGTGCTCCAGGCAGAATAGCGTGAATGGAAGTCCTGATTCAGTAAAGAGTTCAGCGCTCTGAAGCTTCAGGCTAAAAGGAGGCCAGTTGTGCCCACTGGTTGTGAGCAATGGGAGGTGGTGCAAGATGAAGCTGGAGGTCATGTGAGAGACATTGGTTAAAGGGTATTAAGTTTCAGTTAGATTCAATGAAAGAGTTCTGGAGATCTATTGAACAGCATGGTGACTATAGTAAATAAAAATATATTTATTGTATACTTAAAAAGTTGCCAAGAGATTAGATCAAAATAGTCTCACCACACACACACACAAAAATAATAAATATGTGAGATACTGGATATGTTATTTAGCTTTATTTAATCATTCATTTCCTAATGTATAGGTATAACAAAACATCAAATATATGCAAATGAATACACGCCAATTTTTTTTTTCAATTATGCTTTCGTAAAAAAAGGTAAAAACATGGGCCGGGCGCGGTGGCTCACGCCTGTAATCCTAGCTCTTGGGAGGCCGAGGCGGGCGGATTGCTCAAGGTCAGGAGTTCAAAACCAGCCTGAGCAAGAGCGAGACCCCGTCTCTACTATAAATAGAAAGAAATTAATTGGCCAACTGATATATATATAAAAAAAATTAGCCGGGCATGGTGGCTCGTGCCTGTAGTCCCAGCTACTCGGGAGGCTGAGGCAGAAGGATCACTCAAGCCCAGGAGTTTGAGGTTGCTGTGAGCTAGGCTGACGCCACGGCACTCACTCTAGCCTGGACAACAAAGTGAGACTCTGTCTCAAAAAAAAAAAAAAAAAAAAAGTAAAAACAAGACAAAATAAAAAGATGAGGCTGGAGGGAGAGGCAGGGGCTGGAGCTGTAGAGCCTCTAAGGGTTTGTATTTTACCCTAAGTACAGTAGGGACCCCTTGAAAGATGATAAGCAAGGAAATTACACAATCTTATTTACATTTTAAATAAATCACTGATTACTGGTGTGGAGAATGAATTATGAAAAGATAGGAATAGAAGGTGGGAGACCAATTAGGAACTTCTTTCAATAGTATAGTGAAGAGATGATGATGGATTTCAGCAAAATAAGAGGGTAGGAAAGACATGAGAGAGAAATCAGTCAATTCAAGACATACTTTGGGGTTGAATATTTATTCAGTTCAGTGTGATAAATTGGATGAGGGTGATGGTAGTGTAAAAGATACTTCCAGATTTTTGGCTCCAGTTTTTCTCTTAATCTCATCCTATGTTTTCTTCTTCTTCATTCTTTGGCCATCTTTTTTGTACTCTTGTGGAAAGAAGCAAAATAATGGAATCCAACCTGTGCTCTTAATGCTTGCAAACTTTAGCATGGTCCTGACATAAAAACAGACACATAAACCAATGGAACAGAATAAAAAGCCAGATATAAATCCACACATTTACAGTCCATTGATTTTAATGAAGTTGTCAAGAACACACAATGGGGAAAAGACACTCTCTTCAATAAATGGTGCTTGGAAAACTGATATTCACACTCAAAGGAATGACATTGGGTCCTTATCTCACGCCATATACAAAAGTCAACTCAAAATGGATAAAAGACTTAAACATAAGACCCCAAACTGTAAAACTACTAAAACAAAATAAGGGAAAACCTCCACTATATTGGTCTGGGCAATGATTTTTTTGATATGATCCCAAAAGCACAGGCAACAAAAGCAAAAAGAGACAAGTGGGAATCCATCAAACTAAAAAGAGTTTAAACAGCAATAGAAACAATCAACAGAATAAAGAGACAACCTACGGAATGGGAAAAATATTTGTGAACAATATATCTGATAAGGCGTTAATATCCAAAATAGACAAGGAACTCAAACAATGCAACAGCAAGAAAACAAATAACCCAATAGCAAGAAAAACAATTTAAAAATTGGCAAAGACCTGAATAGAGGTATCCCAAAAAGGGACATACAAATGGCCAACAGATGCATGAAAAATGCTTGACTTCACTAATCATTGGAGAAATGCAAATGTAAACCACAAGGAGATATCACCTCGTAGCTTGTTAGAATGACTATTATCAGAAAGATGAAACATGACTAGTGTTGGTGGGGATGTAGAAAAAAGAGAACCCTTGTACACTGTTGATGGGAATGTAAATTAGTATAGCCACTATAGAAAATAGTAGAAAGGATCCTCAAAAAATTAAAAATACAACCACCAAATGATTCAGCAATCCTACTACTAGGTATCTATCAAAAGGAAATAAAATCCGTATGTCAGAGAGCTATCTGCACCCTGATTTTCAATGCAGTATTATTCTCAGTAGCCAAGATATGGAATCAACCTAAGTGTCTGTCTATCAGTGGATAAATAAAGAAAATATGGTATATATATATATACACAATAAAATACTCTTCAGCTTTTAAAAAGAAAGAAATTCTGTCATTTGTGACAACACAGATCAACCTGGAGGACTTTATATTAAGTGTGCCAAAAGATGAAATTATAACAAATCTAATTTAAAGATCTTAATTGGCTTTTATTTGTAATTCTAGAATCAGGTAACGCCTCATACTATAGCATGGAATCAGTGTTTCAATTAGCTGAGCAAAGGAGGTTGGCTTTATGGACATAAAAGTGCTCAAGAAAATAGAAACAGAAAGCGAAAAGCTGATTGGTCATTTCAAAGTTACTTTCCTTATAAAGATTAAAGCAGGGGGTGGGGGTGGGAGGGTGGGGGGCTAAAACTGGCCTGTTTGGGGGTTTAGCTATAATATTATCTCTCTCTTTCCTGATTTCTTGGAAGGTCAGATAAACAGCTTAGTTTCAGGTTGGTGGTATGAAACTTCAGCATGAGTCACCCCATTTTGGTTTGGTCTTTTGAGCCTAGTGCGGGAGCTCAATTCTAAGCCAATGGCCTCCTATAAATTTTATTTAACAAGTGAAATAAGCCAGGCACAGAAAGACAAATACTGCATGATCTGACATATATGTGGAATCCAAATAAGTTGAACTCTTGGAAGCAGAGTACAGAATGGTGGTTATCAGGGACTGAGGGATTGGGGATGAGGGAGGTGGGGAATGTTGATCAAAGCATACAGAATTTTTAGTTCAAGAGGTCTATTTTACAACATGGTGACTGTGGTCAATAACAATGTATTGTCTGCTTGAAAATTGCTAAGAGAGTAGATTTTAAGTGTTCTCACCACAAATAAATGATAGGTATGTGAGGTAATGTGCATGTTAATTAGCATGATTAATTAGCACGTTAATTGGCATGATTCAGCCACACAATGTGTGCATATTTGAAAACATCATGTTGTACATCATAATACACACAATAAAAATAAAGTTTGCAAGCTTTAGGACTTCATCATGGAGGAAAATGTGGGCCAGCTTTATAAATACATTTTCATTATGATCTGAAAGTTCCAGGAAGAGCTTGAAGTGCCAAGATGTCTCCTGGTATTTATGCCTTAAATTCTACCCATAGAATATTCATTCGGCCCTGGACAGCATTTCAGCTCTCAGGCATTTCCAATTGAAATGCAAACATCCTAAGCAAGGTTAACACCATATATCATTTATTCATCTCAGAAAGAAATATTTTAAGCAGATAGCTGGGAGGAAGTCATTACCTGGGTTGCACCATAAGGTTGGGAAATGAAAAGAAAAAGAGGAAGGGCACTAAAAGGAGAAGTGAAGGACACTCACTTTTGGCTTTCTCCGAGTTTGGCAGAAGAGCAGCCTTGGATGTCGCTTGCTGATTAGAATGTTATTTTCTTGGGAATATGAGTATGCATATTCAGGTGGATAATTAGTTGAACAAAATAAGAAAGGTGCATCTAGAATTGATTAGAACACAGTGAAGACTGAGAATAAACCACGCTGTGCTTGCAAACATGACTATAGCAGTATTGTGTGATGAAGCTCAGTATGCTGCAAAAGCACATCCAGCCAGAAATGTGGAAAAAGAAGGTGTTTGGAGCAATTGAAAACAAAGCCTTCAAAGTAAGAAAATAGTCGGAAGCTGAGAGAGAGATCACAAAGGATGGAGGGACCCAAGAAAAATCAGTATAAGCTTAGTTATAAATCCAGATCTTGACTTTTGATGTTATATAAATAAAAAGTTTATACAGTAATGGTAACTAAGAAAATGCAGGAATAAACTTAAAAGCTAACAAGCAATTATATTGAAAATGTAAATAATATTCCAATTATCTTATTCATTTATTCATAATTTAAAAACCATTCATTGAAACCCTGCTATATAGATATCTGAGACATTTTTATTCATTGGCTCTTTCACTGATTCTTTCAGCAACTATTTATTAAGAAATTATAGGAGCCAAGGGAAAAACCTCACTGAAGTTTCACTAAAAAATCAGCTCACAAAGGGCAGATTAATTGGAGGAAAAGCATACAAATTTATTAACGTATACACAGAGAAAGTCACAGAGTGATCACCCACCCCCTCAACAGGATTCAAAAGCTTATATACCATCCTGGGAAAACAGGTTATGGTGGCAAAAGCATGTCATGGGAGATAGGACAAAAAGTGCCATATTTGGGGTCTCAGTGCCTGCGCCCCAATAAACCTACTTGAGGATTTTAAGCAGGGTGGCCAAAGGGTCCAATTTATGATTTAGACAGAGTATTCTGAAGGCACTGTTGAAGTCCAATTTGAGAGAACAAGAATAGATATAGAAGAGAAGTTTAAAAGGCTGATGAAATAATCTAGACAGCAGTTGATCAGAACTTGAATCTAAATTTGTATGCTTTTCCTCCAATTAATCTGCCCTTTGTGAGTTGACTTTTCAGTGAAACTTTAGTGACGTTTTCCCTTGGCCCCTACAATTTCTTAATAGTTGTTGAAAGAATCAGTGAAAAAGCCAGTGAATAAGGTATGTTACTAGTAGTCATAGCAACAACAACAATAATATCTTTAACATACTGTGACACTTGCTCTGTTCTAGACACTCTTTTAAGCCATTAACATGCATTAATTCATTTAGTGCTCACAAAAATCCTATAAAGCAAGACCTATTTCTATCCCCATTTTACAGATGAGGAAACTGAAGTAGAAAATGGTTAAGTAACTTGCCCTAACTTTATAGTGTAATACACTAACAGAGTATGTAAGTTGTAAAGCCAAGAGTGAGAATGAAGGGAAGGAATTCAAAAAAATATTGCAGGGAAAATTTGATGACATATTATAAATAGGAAAACTTAAGAAAAAAAAACAGATTTCCAGCTTGTACCTTGGGTGCCTGCGTGTGGCATTAATGGACATAGAGAAACAGTAGAGGGACTGCAAATTAGTTCAGCCTCTGTGGAAAGCAATATGGAGATACCTTAAAGTGATACAAGTGGATCTACCATTTGATCCAGCAATCCCATTACTGGGCATCTACTCAAAAGAACAAAAGTCACTCTATGAAAAAGACACCTGCACTTGAATGTTTATAGCAGCACAATTCGTAATTGCAAAGATGTGGAAACAATCCAAGTGCCCATCAATACATGAGTGGATTAATAAAATGTGGTATATGTATACCATGGAGTACTATTCAGCTATAAGAAACAACTGTGATATAGCACCTCTTGTATGTTCCTGGACAGAGCTGGAACCCATTCTATTAAGTGACGTATCCCAAGAATGGAAAAATAAGCACCACATGTACTCACCAGAAAATTGGTATTAACGGATCAACACCTAAGTGGACATATAGTAATAACATTTATCAGGTGTCAGGCAGGTGGGGGAGGAGGGGATGGGATATACACATACATAATGAGTGTGATGCACACCAACTGGGGGATGGACACGCTTGAAGCTCTGACTCGAGGAGGGAAGGGGGGCAAGGGCAACATACATAACCTTAACATTTGTACTCCCATAATATGCTGGATGAAATAAATAAATTTAAAAAAAAGAAAAAGAAAAACAATGGAGTCAGCAGATCTAATGGGAAGTGGATGGATCCGGTTTGAGATATTTGAGGCACCTGTGGAATAACCAAATGGGTATGGGGAGTAGGTATTTGGAAAAGTAGGTTTAAGTCTCAAGACAGAGGTCTGAAGCCAAAGTATAAAATTGCAAGGCATTGGTATGGAAATGGAAATAAAAACTATGAAGAGCCTTCACAGCTTTCACAGGGAAGGAAATTATCCAGATTCAGTAGGTATCTGTTTCTTCCCTAAGAAACCAGCAGTCCTCCTCACAGTTCCAGATATGTTGTGCAGTCGGATGAAAAATAAAATGAAAACCAAGATGGTTTTACAGTCGATTTAAAGGAAGAATAAGTGCAGTGTTCTAGTTGCTTACAGATTTTAAAGAAAACTTCATCGTAATACCAATATATAATTTAGTGTCAACCAACTGAAATATTTTAAGCTACAGAGTTTGCTGAAATTAATGAGGAAATTCTTACTATGGATTTATTCAAGAATGAAAAATTGATGGGTAGAATTTTATTTTAAGGTGTAAAATATGTAACAATCATTATTTTTCTAGGACCTACCAATCTTTTAGTCAAAAGTGATATAGACTAAGTAAATGATAACAAACAAAATAAATTTCCTTTATATCCATCATGCCTCTGAAAACCCAATATAAAATTTTTTCTTAGATTTTTTTTGTGCTGCACTATATGACTTTGGATTTCAAGTATGGAAATTCTCTATAATATATTGAAAACCAGGAGGTAGACATGTCCAGGTTAAGCAAGAGAAGGAGACTACATTAAAATGAAAAGAACGCCACTCTTGGTTTGTCAGGGGAATGTGATCTCTTAAGCATGTTCACTAATGCACAGTCTCTGTCTCTGAGCCAGAGGAATACAGAGCAGAAAAGCAAAATAACATTTTAGGGTATAATGATACACATAAATATGCTAGCCTACTCTTAACATTTATTAACTCATTTTACAACAAGGTACTGTGGCTGCAACATGCCTTTGTCTTGATGTTCCATTGCTAGTCACCAATCACAGATTAGATGCATAGATAAGTACATACATAGATATGTCATAGATATAGATATAGATATACTTTCTAATTACTTGGGGATGAGTTATGAATACAAGACAGTCTCTTCCTAAGTCCGGTTGAAGGAACAAGTTAGGTCCTGCTAATCTCTCTTATTGATGACTACAAACTTCTACTCTCTCTTTTTTTTTCTTTCCTCCTTTAACAGGAGAGGCAATCCTTAAACAACTGAGAATGTGCCCAGCTTCTACTCTTTCTTAACTTTCTTTTGTTTTCTATAATACTAGGAATTCAGCGACACTGCCTTGTGCTGAATTCACAGCACTTAATGTTTAAATAATATATTTGGCTATTAATTTTTCATGATTTTGTGATTATCTGTATTGCCATCTTTTATATCACTTTTAGATTATGTCATTTGTATGTATCTTCTGTGTCCCCAACTGGATTGTAAGCTGTTTGAAGTTAGTAATCTTGTTTTATTGTTGTTTATACCTCTCTATCATGCTGAAATGAATTCCTTACACCCAGGAAATTTTTATAATTATTTCTTGATCAATCGAACTCATGTTTGCTGAATCAAGATATCTGTTTTAAGAAGAGATTCATTCACTCTCTCACTCATTCATTTATTCAGTCAAAAATTATTCAGCACCTATTACATATCAGCCATCACACTGGAAATATTCCCGTGAATTCGATAAAGACCCTGGTGTCTTGGTGTCTTGGAACTTATATGCAAGAGGGGAGAGTAGTGATAATTAAATACCCCAATTGATAATATGATGTCAGATGTTGTTAAGTGCTCTGAAGAATAATAAAACAGGCCAAGGGAGTAGAGAGTGATCAGAGGGCTCAGGGAAGGCCTCTCTGAAGAGCCAACATATGAGCAAAGCTCTACCTGCCTAGGTAAAGGGAGCACTAAGTACAAGGACCTGAGACTGGATGGTTTTGCTGAGTTTAAGACAAACCAAGAAAGCCAGAATGTCTAGATCAGAGTGCAATAAAAGGAGAAGGGTAGAACCGGCTCAGGATATGATTCAAGAAACCCATTTCTCACACGTGATTCAGTCATTAGGTAGCCTGCGATTTGGGGCAATATTCTGATCTTAGTATTACCAGGTTTGGATAGGACAGAGAATATGTGAATGCATTTTGAGCAATTTTAAAGGATCATGATTATCGTTTTAAATCCTCAACCTCTGCTTTAGGGTTTCCAGGGGGTTCTCCTAAACAATCTCATTTTCTTTTCTTCTCTATTTTCCTATAATAATATGGCCTCAAATATTTAAAATAATTTAACGGAACAAAGAAGTATAGACAAATCCGTAATTATAGTAAGAGATTTAACATGCTTTTATCAATAATTCATTGAACAGCAGATAAAAAAAAATGATATAGAAAAATAGAACAGGAAGACTTACTAACTTGACTTAATGAATATATGTAACACTACATCAATATACTGTGGAATATACATTCCAAACTTTTTTACAAGTTCACATGGAACACTTACTGACCATGTATTGGGTCATACAGCAAGTATTAATAAATCACTCGAGGAAGGAAGGGGGACAAGGACAATATATTTCAAAGAAGATCATACAGAGAAAGCTTTATGAACAGAACACAGTTAATGTATAAATCAGTATTTTAGAAATATCAGAAAATCCTCCTAGGTTAGAACCATGTTAGAAATAAGAAAAACATACGAATAAGGAAAAATTAAAATAGAAGGCATCAAAATTATGAACAATTGTTTATTTTAAAGATGTGCATAGTCTTTAAAGCATATATTAAAAAAAGATAAAAGCTAAAGGATAATGATCTAAACATTCATGTCAATAAATTAGATAAAGAACATCAAATTAAGCCCCCCAAAAGTAGAAGACAGACCAAATATTACTAGAGAAATTCATGAACTAGAAAGCATACATACAATAGAAAGAATGCCAAATGTTGATTCCTTGAAAAGACTCATAGAACTGATAAACCACTGGTAAACAAGTAAAAGAGAGAGAAGACACAATCTGTATTAGAAATGACAAAAGGAACATCTTGCAGACATTAAAGAGATTAAGAGAATATCATAAATTGCTTTCAAAAATAAATATAAATTTAGTACAAATGGACAAATTCCCAGAAAAATATAACTGTGACTCAAGAAGAAAGAGGAAATACGATTTTACAACCATGAAAGGAATTGAATCAATGATGAAAAAAATCTTCCCACAACTAAACTCCAGGCACAAGTGGCTCCACTGGCTAGTTATTGAAACATAATTTATGCTTCTTCTAAGAGGCTAGCATAACTTTGATAGCAAAACCCAAAGGAATGGGAAGAGAAAGGAACATTTAGGTCAATCTTACTATAAACAAAGATGCAAAAATTCTCAAGAAAATAGTAACAAACTAAGTCCAATAACATATAAAAAGGATGGTACATTTTAGCAAAGGTGGTTTATTCCAGGAATATAAGTTTAGTTTAACATGAGAAAGACAATTTAATTCACTACATTATCATATTATCTCAATGCAGGAAAGGTAGGAAACGCATTTGATAATATCCAATATTTATTCATGGTAAAAAAAAATATTCAGCAAAAATAAAATAAAAGAGAACATTTTAATCCAGTAAAGAAAGAATAGGCAAATGTTTTTTGATAAAGGGCCAGATAATAAATATTTTCAGCTTTGTAGATCATAGGATCCCTGTCACGGTATACAACTATTCTGTCGTGATGAGAAAGCTGCCATAGATATTATATACATGATTCAGTGTGGCTGGGTTCTGATAAAACTTCATTTTCAAAAATATGTGGCAGGGTGGATTTGGCCAATAGGCTATACATAGATTGTCAATTCCTGAGTTAGAGGGTATCTATAAAACATAATTCTTTGGTACTTACTATAATTAATGATGAAATCATTTTCTTTCAGATAAGAACAAGACAAAATTTCCCACTATTACAACTGGATTCACAATGTATTTGAGGTTCTAGTCAGTACAATAAAACAAGAAAAAGAAATAAAAGATATAAGGATTAGAAATAAGAAATAGAACTGTCATTATTTGTGTAAGAAATAATTGCTTAGATACATAAAGTCCAAAACAACCTACAGATAATTTTTATTAATGAGGAAAACTTATCATTATTCCTGGATACAAAAATCCATATAAAAATTTATTCCTTAAAGCAGCTAAAAAAGTAAAATTAAAAGTGATATCATTTACAATAGAATAAAAATATAAGGTACCTAAAAATGAATCTATGAACATATGTATGAGATTTCCATAAAGGCATTTATGAAACTAATTGAGAAACATTTAAAAAGACCTAATGAATGGAAATAGAAAAGATGTTCATAGGTTGATATCTTTCCATCTTAAACATGTGAATACTCCCCTGCTGTATAGATCCAATTCAACTGCAAACAAAATCTCAACAGTCATTTTGTAGAGTTTGGAGAGCTGATTAAAACATACAAAAGTTCAAAACGCCAAGAATATCCAAAATACTTTAGAAAAAGAACAATATAGGAGGACTTGCTCCAACAGACCTCAAGACTTATTTTAAAATTCAAGTAAATAAAACAGTGTGGTACTAGCCCAGTGACAGAGAGTTCAGAATCAGACCACACTGGTATGGCACCCATATTTGACAAAAGTACATTTTCTACCAGTAAAGTCTTTGCAGATTTTTAAGTAAATGGTGCAGGGAAAATTGGATATCCATGTGGGATAAAATAAAACCATACCCTATTCACACAGTTTACTAAAATCAATCGCTAATAGATTAAAGACTAAAATGAAAACAGTAAAATTCTAAATCTTTAGAAAATAATAGAGAAACATACCCATATGACCTTAAGGCAGGAAAAGAATTCTTAAATAAAATGCAAACAAAATTATTCTTGAAGGAAATGAGCGATAAATTCTTTTACATAGCATTAAGAACATCTGCTTATATAAAAAAAAAACTATAAAGAAGATGAAAATAAAAATCAGAGAGAAAGGTATTTGCAATGCATAAACTCAAAAAGAAACTACCTAGAATATTAAAATCACTGCTACAAAAATATGTTAAAGATAATACAGTAAGAAAATGGGCAAAATTTTAACTAGGCAAAATGACAGAAAAAGAAGAGGTAGTCCAAATGACAAATGAACTTAAAAAATGATGCTTGATTTTATAAGTAATGAAGGACATGCAAATTTTCATAACCATTATATATTTAGCAGACTAAGAGAAATTTTAAAAGTTTACCCTAAGTGTCTCAAAGGATGTGGCCATGGGAACTCCCATACATTGCTGGAAAACTATTTGTCATTTTTAGTAAAATTGAAGATTTGTATTCCCTTGAACTCAACAATTCCATATCTAGAGAAACTAGTATATATGTATACAAGAATAAAAGTACAATAGTCATAGCTAGAAACAAGCCAAATGTCTTCCAACAGTAGGACAGATATAAATGTGGTATATCCATGCAATGAAATATTATACAGCAATGAAAATGAATGACCTTTACACAACCAGATCATATACAATAATGTGAATAGGTTTCATACAGGTAATATTGAGATACAGAAGCTAGGCAAAAAGAAATATATAACACCATTTAAATAAAAGGATTTTTTTTTTAAATTTAAGAAACAGCTAAATCAAAATGTAGTTTTTAGAGATGCCTATGTAGGTGTTAATATCTCCTTCCTTTTCTTTGTGGTTTTATGACAAAACACCATAGAATGGATACCTCCAAGTCAAAGAGATGAGGTTGGGATTAGACAGAGACAAAAGCAGTTGAGGACTTCCCGGGAGCTGGCTACATTATATTTCTTAACCTCGATGGTGTCGACACTGTGTCCACCACAGAACTATTTGTTCTCGTGACAAATATTTATTTTATAAATTTTTCTATATACATATTATATTTCACAACAAATAAAAAAGCAAAACAATACACACATAAAAATCAAATACTAAATATTTAGGTTCCTGTTTGCTGAAATCTTGTTTTCATTCTGTCCTACCAAATAACTATTGTACAATTTCAATTTTTGATTTATTTTATTTTTTTTGTGTGTGTGTGTGTGTGAGACAAAGTCTCACATTGTTACCTGGGCTAGAGTGCCATGGCATCAGCCTGGCTCACAGCAACCTCAAACTCCTGGGCTCGAGCAATCCTACTGCCTCAGCCTCCCAAGTAGCTGGAACTACAGGCATGCGCCACCATGCCCAGCTAATTTTTTCTATATATTTTTAGTTGGCCAATTAATTTCTTTCTATTTTTTACTAGAGATGGGGTCTCACTCTTGCTCAGTCTGGTTTCGAACTCCTGACCTTGAGCAATCCTCCTGCCTCGGCCTCCCAGAGTGTTAGGATTACAGGCGTGAGCCACCGCGCCCGGCCACTATTGTACAATTACTTATATTTTATAGATTGTATTTTCCCACTTAAGTTGCCCATTTAAACTCAAGTGAGTTTAAACTCAAGTGAGTTTAAATGCATTCCTATGTATGACTGAATTTTATTCTTTGGAAAATATGAGACCTGTCATCATGTTTATCTGTATTGGAACAATCTGAATTTATAGATACCAAAAAAAAAAAAAAAAAACCCTACAATATGCTGTCACATGGCAGTCTTCCTCAATACCTACCCTCCAAAGCTAGTTAAGATGAAAATCTGACCTGACATAGAACACACAACAATAACATGAAATCTACAAAGGAGATATAGAGTTTTTGTCTATCTACCAACAGATGAAGATACGTAAAGGATAATGCCACACTTGATTCGTATAGATGTGAGGTAGATTGCAAACATACACAAAAGGCTAAGAGCAATCTAACAAAACTGAATACCCAAAATATATTATCTTTTTATATAGGTTTCTAAACTTCCACCAAAAATATTATTATATGGAAAATATAAGAAACCTCATGGTTTCAAATTAATGGTTTTAAATGCTGGATTTTTATCCATTTTAAAAATACCAGTCCTACTCTTTCTGTAAAAGGTAATTTACTTTCAATACCATAATACCATCTCAACCTATATGCTGAAAAATGAACATTTAAAATGACATTAATGGACATACTACAAAATCACTGAAGATGTAACACTTTTAAAATACAGTTTTCATGTAGCTATATTAGTCTGACATTCCTCTGTGCCTAGAATCTGTCTTCTCAATTCTATTTTGAGACTTTTGGTCATTTCTCTGATAGCAATGCCAATAAAGCTGCCAGTTGCCATTAATCTCAGTTCTATGAAAGAATAAATCATTCCCACAAGCAATTAAACAATAAACGCATTAAAACAAGACCAATTAAAGCTAAGTAGACATTCACCACATAGTTATAAGACAGGCTTGTCATAATCATTTCAACTTTAACTGAAAGTTTCTTCAATAATTCTTTCCAACAGAAGCAAGACTGAAGATTTTGTTGTGGGAGTACCCAAATTCAGGCGAGTTTAAACTGAAATAGTTCATCAGGAATTTCAATCATATGTCTGTAAAGCTTCCCTGTGCTATTAATTTGCATGCCTAGGATTGGTCCTAAGCTTTGTTTGCCAATAATCTACCAAGCACAGCACACTCCAAGGTTTGTAACTGTGCCAGCTCTCTTTCACATTTCCAAGCTTTTAATACATAGCTTTGCAAAGACAAAGAGCTCACAGTCAGTGGCTGCATGTGATTTTTTTTTCCTTTAGGTAGTCATTACCATAGACGACTGATTTCAGGTGTTTTAATAATTTGGCCCTTTCTGGATATGAAAATGTCTGAGGTCTTCTCCTTGAATTCAATAGGCAATCTTTACAAATATATCAGTTATTGCTTCATATGTTACTTTGTAATACTATGAATGCATGAATGAATTTAGGTAATTTTCAGAGGAACTGTAAATAAATTCTTAAAAACTAATTTCTAAAGTTGTTGTTTTTGTTGTCTGGCCACATATGCCACATTTTATCACCCAAAACACATTCGTTCCTCCCCTAAGGAAACAGAGAAATAATGTAGCCCTTTGTCTACAACAGCAAATTCCAATTTCTTCCACCCCCTGATAGAGCAACAACTTTTCTCATTAAGGTAGTAAAGGGAGAGAAAAGCTGTAAGTGTAGACAACGCACTCCAATTTTGTTAGCAAGGGAAAGAGATTAGGGTGAAGGAGAGGGAGTTTGATGGGGCAAAGGGAACTCTCACTGAAAACCCAAACAAAAACAAAAGTTCTCAGATGTAGCAAGTGAATCAGGGAATTATGAAATGCCATGTTTTGATCTCTTGCCATTAATAAGATATTCTTCAATAAAGGTGATTATGATGGAGAAAAATTTTGAGAATTTGCCCTGTTCTTAGAGCAAATGAAGCAGCATCAAAGAAGCAGAGAGGGTCTAGTACAGGTACAGACAGAAACAGAAGAGAGACCCTACTCCACTCGAGGCTGAGCCAAAGGCCAAACAGGTGCCTAACACAAGTTAGCCTTAGTTACTAAAAAATACACTACCCAGGACCAGGCACAGTGGTTGATGCCTGTAATCCCAGAACTTTGAGAGGCCAAGATGGGAAGATTGCTTAAAGCTAGGAGTTTGAGACCAGCCTGGGCAACATAGCGAGACCCCATCTCTGCTAAAAAATGCAAAAGTAGCCAGGCATGGTGGTACATGCCTGTAGTCCCAGCTACTCAGGAAGCTGAGGCAGGAGTATCACTCGGGCCCACGAGTTCGAGGTTGCAGAGAGCTATGATGGTGCCACTGCACTCTACCCGGGCAACAGAGCAAGACTTTGTCTTAAAAATAAAAGAAAAAAAAAATGCAACCAAACACTTACATAGCAACTTTATAAATTATAAGTGGTCCATAGGTTGTCTAATCTGGATCCTTGAATGGGCATCAGTAGGTTCACAAACAAACTTGAATTGTAAGCAAAGTATCATGTGCAAGTACATAAATATAACACACCTTTCTAGGGAGAGAATCCATAGCATCTGTAAATACATTTTAAAAGTATATGCTACCTTGCATAAAATGTTAAACATATTTGAGGTTTATGTCACATTTATTTCTGGATCCCATCGGAATAACTTGTACCTATGCAGACAGGAGAAAATATTTCATGAGGGTTATGTAACTAAACATTTCAAGGCTTCCCTTTTATCTTAAAAAAATGTTTGAGCGATTTTTTTTCATCTAACCATATCAAACACTATAAACAGTATACTGCAAAAATAACTAAGGAAACTATGTCTTCTTGAATTGTGGTTTTTGCCAACACAAAGAAATAGCTCATATTTTCACCCATCATTGCTGACTGGTTATGAGAATTAGAAACAAGAATATAATGATAGGAACATGAACTTTTAACAATGGTTGAACCATACTCTAGCCTTGTTCCAAGTCTGCTGTCGCCAACCAGATCTTGTTATGACAGTTTAAGTGTCTTTTCTGATAGCAGCATTTGAGGGATTAATTGAAGATGAAATCCATGTTTGCGTGCACATGTAATGAAAAGAGTGTGGGAGGTTAATAAATGCATATTTCTCATGGAATTTCAAGAGGGACAAATTGTTTCCACCAAGGGAAAAAACAGATAAGAGAAAATATATATGTGACATGGGTATAAAAAAATAACTCAATCTACTCTTGAAAATTAGTCTAGGCCTGGTAAAACAAGCCCTAAAAGAAATAGAATCTGACCAAAATATCTCAGCCTACCATCAGAGGAAAAAGTCACAGCAAACCAAAAATATAACCTGGCACCATCATACTTCGTGTGTCCATACCCCTAGAAATGAAAGAAGCTGGAAAAAAACAAGTGTGCAAAAATATTGTAAGCTATGACATTTTGTAGTAATACAGTGTTACAAATATACTAATATACAAATATACTCAGCAAATACTGTAAATCCAGGCTCACCTCAAACCTTGGTCTACACCCATGATTATTTTCTTTTATTTATTTGACATAATTCATTCTTTCCTGAATGCCAGCCTGTGACAATAGCAAAAACTTTTCTTTGCCGTGAGAAAGACCTGAGTTCTGGTCTCAGATCCACTGTTTTACTAATTGACCTTAAACAAGTAACTTAACTTGAAACCTCAACTCTTCTTTCTTTAAAATAGAAGTGACAACAGCTCCTTTGCAAAGATGTAAGAAAGCTGCCCCATCAACAGAAACATGATTTCCTTTAATCCATACTTGTCACTCTTCTTTCTTCTTCTTTCTTCTTCCTCTTCTTCCTCTTCTTCCTCTTCTTCCTCTTCTTCTTCTTCTTCTCCTTCTCCTTCTTCTTCTTCTTCCTTCTTCTTCTTCCTTCTTCTTCTTCTCTCCTCCTTTCCTCCTCCTCCTCTTCTTCTTTTTCTTCTTCTCCTTCTCCTCCTCCTCCTCTTCCTCCTCCTCCTCCTCCTCCTCCTCCTTCTTCTTCTTTTGTGATAGGGTCTTGCTCTGTCGCCTAGGCTGGAGTACAGTGGTGTGATCATAGCTCACTGTAACCTCCAGTTCCTGGGTTCAGGTGATCCTCCTGCCTCAGCCTCCTAAGCAAGTAGAACTACAGGAGTGAGCGACCACATCTGGCTAATTTTTTAATTTTTTGTAGAGATAGGGGTCTTACTACATTACCCAGGCTAGTCTCAAACTCTTGGCCTCAAATGGTCCTCCTCCTTCAGTCTCCCAAAGAGCCACCACACCTGGCCTGTCACTGTTCTTTAAACTTCTTATTCAAACTCTGATTTCAAATTCATTGTGAAAAATATTCAGAACAGTAACTGACACATAATGACTCTCAATACATAGGAACAACTGATGCTTAGAATAAAAATGCGCATAGTAACTTATGCCTCTGGATAATATCTTAGATTTGTTTCATCTTTACAAACATAAGTATCCTAAAACTTACACCTGGAGTCCTAAGGCTTGAATTGATTCTATTTGATATATATGAATTGACAGCGATGTAACTCAAATTTAACCATACCTACATAACTTTTGGGTTTTAGAGATGGGGTCTCGCTCTTGCTCAGGCTGGTCTCGAACTCCTGACCTCAAGTGATCCTCCCATTTCGGCCTCCCAGAGTGCTAGGATTATAGGCGTGAGCCACTGCATCTGACCCTACTTTTGGGTTTTATTTCCTGGCATGTATTATGCTATCAATGGAAGATCTCACTCATCATCTTTTATTTGCAAATTACCTCAGCAAATATGGGAGCAATTTACAACCAATCATACTACATATTAAAATTACACAATGCCCTGTCATCTGTCCCTCTCATCAAGAAGACCACTTCCTTCGTACTAACTTCTGTTTTGTATTTAAAAACTGACTACAGAATCTTCCAACACATTAAGAATACAGCCTCTTAAAACAATTTTGCTCCTAGAGGGATAATACAGTGAAAGAGCTTCAATGTGCGGAAGGTTATTTCCTGTTAATTGATGTCCTCCAGTGTTTTAATTGCTTTGACTAAACAGTAATTATCAAAGCTTCAACCCTGTTTTTGCCAAAATTCTTTCATTATTCATGTACTTGTTACAGTAACACCCTGTAGGGCCTTACAAAGAACTTGTTAGAAAACTCTTGATCAACAGCATACCCCTAATAATAATGAAAGACGGTTTGTCTGCAAGCAGTAAAAACAGGGCCTGAGAAGAGGGTTTTATCCATTCCTGTCTGAAAATTGGAAGCCATTGGGGTATTAATCTGGACTCCAGGGTTGCAGACAGAAACAGAAGCTCACTCGTTTAAGCACACAAGAGTAAACAGTAGGTGGAGTCTTATCCCTGTGGGTGGAATCTTACCCCTGGACTCTTATTTTGGTTCCATCATCTCCTTTATCTGTGCAATTTTTGGCATCCCTTTCCTTGGCCTATATAAAATGGGGACACTAATAAAAACTATCCCATGGAACTGTTGGGAGCACTAAATGATTTAATACATGTAAAGCAGTTTCAAAATTGCTTGACACATAATACATGTTCAATAATTGCTTTTAAAGAGCAGAAGTGAACCTAATTTTAAGAGAGAAATGAAAGCAGAGGATGAATGCCATTAAGATTCACTTATTCTGCTTGAGTTCTTTGTAGAACTCAAGTTATTATCCTTTTAGTGAATGCATAGCATGCAAATATTTTCTCCCATTCTGTAGATTGTCTATTTTCTCTATTGATTGTTTTCTGGGCTGTGCAGAAGCTGTTTAATCTAATCAGATCCCATTTATTTATTTTTGTTGTTGCCGTGATTGATTGCCTTTAGGGTCTTCTTCATAAATTATTTGCCTAGGCCAATATCCACAAGAGTTTTTCCAACCTCTTCGTCTAGAATTCTTATAGTTTCATGCCTTAGGTTTTTTTTTTTTTTTTGGCCATATTTTTATTTACTACATATACTATAAACATATACAATACATGCTACAAAAAAAACATTTTTTTTAAAATTTAACTGTCAAGAAAATGTATAGTGTTATAATACAATGGCACATGTTCATATTTTATTTCAAATTGGTTTGCTTATCACCCATTTCAAACCATTAATAGTGAAATGTTACTTGTGGATAATTAAAAATTATCTATTTGCATTATTAACAATAAACAATTCCAACAAATTAATAAAAATTAACCATGTCAAATATTAGTATCCAAAAAAATGGGCTTTTGCAGAAATGATTATATAAAATATAGCAGCCAATTTCAGTTTACTTTGCTTTGTGACAATGTACATATGCACTCGAATAGGAGTCTATCTAGCATTTGCTTTTTTCTGGAAGATACTTATAAGAAGTCCTTTGATTTCTTGAGGTCCAATAACTGCCACACCCAGCCAAATCCAACTCAACAGTACATGTAATGTCTCTGGACAACTGATCATTGAGAAATTCTTATGATTTGGGTAGAGTTGCATGTTCCACTAACATGGTGCAAAGAGAGATATCACAAGCCAATATCAAAGTCAAAGGCAAAAGAAAATACAAACATTCAAATCAGTTGTGACAAAGTTTTTCTACAAATACTTTAGATGCCATACTTTCAGGAAAACAAGATTTAATGTGTATTTGGATTTTACAGTATCTATGCTCTAACTGAAAGTTTAACAAAGTAGTCAGATGGAATTCAGTCTAGTACTGCAAATCTGTTCATTCAAAAATAATGAGCACCCACTATGTGCATAGCACTGTGCTAATATTTTGAAACTTGAGTATTAATGTCTTTATCAAGCATTACCTTAGTGTGAGGTAAAAATATATTAAATTAGCGTCAACTCATTAGTTTGCTTGTGGTAATGTATGTAATCCATGCCAGCTGGCTTCCCTGTGCCATGTAACAAGCTTCTTCACTCCTCTCATTTGCTCACATATACATCTGCACATCAACTGTGGCAATGTGCTAGTCACTAGGATACCATGATTTGGTATGTGTTCAAAGAATGCAAACTTATCATATTAACCTATACAGGACAATTAGAAAGGTACATTATTTTTCTACAATGAGGTCCAAAGCAGAGTATAAGGTGTTTCTATTGGTCATACCACACCAGACCAATAAGTGCCTTTATAGACTGGGAACTAACTTTCAAAGTTTCATGTTGTAGTCTAAATAGCCTAGATCATTTTTGGTCTCATAGGTCTATTCTTTGGAGCACCTGACCCCATATACATCATTCCATACTTAAAAGGGCTTGTAAACTAAACCTGAACATAAACAAAAAGAACCAAAAATGAAGGCAGTTTATAATGTAATGTACTTCAAGCACTATTCTGCCCCTGTGAAATTAATACATAAGTAATTCATGATTGGTTCAAATATTTTTCCAAGCTCTAACCCTACCCTCAAACTCATGTAATTCTAACTTGACTTTTACACAAGTTGCATGTAATGCAGAGGGCAGAATTTGGCCCCAAAACCTTCCAAGGAATAATGTAAGTGATTGGTCCTTCCACTCCAAGTAGAATCTAAGGATTCCAAGATTCTCCTATTAAGATACTGACACTTAGGAGAAATGGTCCTTCTGGATCCCATTAACCAGGAGTCTATTAGTAGTAGCAGGGTAACCCACTAGGATCCCTTAGAGGAAGGCAGAGAACTGGGGGTTTGGCTGTCCACTTAGTGAATCCAATACTGGCTTAAAGCTATGCACTGAATAAAGTGCTCTGCACATCCTGCTTTTCACCTGGAATGAAAATATATACTTATCTTAGAAATTAACCTATTTGTAGGTTTGGGGAAAAAGAATGACAAGGGTTGAAAGAATCCCAAGAAAAAGTATGAAGCATTGACTAGGAAGGAAGACAAATGCCTCTAGTAGTGTTCTCAGAATTCTCAGGATTGGAAATATCAGAATGACTCATACGACAGTCATGTTCCATAAATGAGAAAGCAATCTCACTGGGTACTATTCACACGGTGCATGATTACTTCATGGGGGTGGAAGGGAACAGTCTGTTGCCATTTGATAGTATAGTTTCAGAATGAAAATAAAACCACTGAATAAATCAGGGTAAGCAGTGTGTACACTCCTCTCCTGGCTGTCAGTTTTCCACAGGTTGATTTGCATTGCCTGAGAGAAAAGAGGCAAGGCACCTATTGCTTCTGATACACACAGGCATGGCCACCATCACCTAAAATTGCCAATTCAGACGTTAACACACAAGCCCTCCGGTTTCGTGCCCTGAATATCATAAATAAGACTAGGAACGGAGTAGTTCAGTCTAAAAAAGATCACAGGTAACAGAATGCTTATATAAACTAGACTGCTTTTGACATCTGTAAGAAAATTGTATAGATGGCAGTTGGGAAAAAAAAAAAGATTGTTCCCATCTGTCAGCAACACTGTTGAGCTACACTCAGCTGAAGCCCTCATCGGGATTCTGTTGATCCAGCAGACGGACATGTGTGAATGGGAAGTGACCTCGTTTGCCATCACACTCCCCTTCCCACTGACCGCTCACATTGATCTTCGTAACCTTCACCAGCTCACCGACCTCCAATCGCAGCCGGCACTGAGGCGGAGGCGGGTCTACACTTCTCGACGTAAGGGATTGGAATCACCCCCTCTTGCCTTCGCTGTCCTCTGCATTCCACCACCGCTCTTGAGGCTCATCTCGGATGCTCGGGATGCCTCCTTTCTTAAAGGGAAGACCTTCTTCATCATTCCCATTAAAGTCAAAGAGGGCTCGCACATACTCTGCCTCCGCCTGCCCGAGAATCACTCCACTGCCCTGCCTGGATCTGGAAACTGGTTCTATCAACGTTGTAGTGTCCAAATAGTGTGTTTTGTAGGATTCCAGTAAATCAGGCAATGGATCAAACTCTCGATCTCCTATTCGGAGTCTGGAGGGGCTCACCGCGGGCGGAGACTGGGCGGGCGACGGGGGCACCGGCGGGCGCGGCCCGCTACTGCTGGTGATGTAGTGGGAGACGCGCGAGTCCTCGGAGACGCTGAGCACGTAGTCCCCGGGGCTGGTGCTCGAGTCCCGCACCAGGAACACCCCGTGCCGCTGGCCCTGCAACAGCACCACTGCCTCCTGCCGGCTCAACCGCCCCCCGTACCAGCTACTCCGCTCCTCCGAATGGAAGCTGCCCGCCATGGCCGCCTCTGCGCCTACACGCCGGGCCACCGCCCCCGCCGCGCGCCCCTCCAGCCCCGGCGCCCGCCGCCCGGCTGACCGGCTCGGTCTCAGCCTCACGGCAGTGCCCGAGATGGCCACGCCCATGCCTTAGGTTTAAGTCTGTTATCCATCATGAATAACTCCAGTGAGAATGGTTTTTATCAAAAAGTCCCCCAAATCAGATGTTGGCATGGATGCAAAGAGAAGGGAACACTCATACGCTGCTGGTGGGACTGCAAACTAGTACAACCTCTATGGAAAGCAGTAGGGAGATACCTCAAAGAGATACAAGTAGAACTACCATTTGATCCAGCAATCCCATTACTGGGTATTTACTCAAAGGAAAAAAAGACATTTTATAAAAAAAAAAAAAGACACTTGCACTCAAATATTTATAGCAGCACAATTTACAATTGCAAAGATGTGGAAATAACCCAAATGCCCATCAATACATGAGGGGATCAACAAAATGTGGTATATGTATACCATGGATTACTACATAGCCATAAAAAAATTGGTGAACTTATATTCTTTGTAACAACCTGGATGAAACTGGCAACCAGTCTTCTAAGCAAAGTACTGCAAGAATGGAAAATCAAACACCCAGTGTACTCACTATTATTAAACTGGAACTAATTGATCTACACTCATGTGCACACACAATAGTAAAACTCGGTGGAAACCAAGCAGGTGAGAGGGGGAGAAGGAAACGGGTAAATTCACACCTAATGGGTACAATGTGCGCTACCTTCATGATGGGCACACACATAGCTTTGACTCAAATGGCACAAAAGCAATTCATGCAACCAAAATATCTGTACCTCCATAATACTCTGAAATAAAAATAAATAAATATTCACTTATTCTGTTTTCTTTCCATCTACATTTCAATCCTTGCCAATTTCAGACAAGCGACTTAGCAACCAGTCTGTAAGTCTTCTTTTCTCAGATCAATATAATATACTTCAAGAAAGGACTTTCAGCTGGGCGCGGTGGCTCACGCCTGTAATCCTAGCACTCTGGGAAGCTGAGGCGGGCGGATTGCTCGAGGTCAGGAGTTCGAAACCAGCCTGAGCAAGAGCGAGACCCCGTCTCTACTATAAATAGAAAGAAATTAATTGCCCAACTAATATATATATAAAATTAGCCGGGCATGGTGGCGCATGCCTGTAGTCCCAGCTACTTGGGAGGCTGAGGCAGCAGGATTGCTTGAGCCCAGGAGTGTGAGGTTGTTGTGAGCTAGGCTGACGCCATGGCACTCACTCTAGCCTGGGCAACAAAGCGAGACTCTGTCTCAAAAGAAAAAAAAAAAAAAAAAAAAGAAAGGACTTTCATTACACCATTTGGTCCTGTGCTCATTCCTGGACTAGCTATTTTGACTGCAGATGGGGATCTATGATTAGCCAAGCAGCCCAGTTTATACCTGTTACCTCAGCATAATGATTAATAGAGTACGCTTCCACCCTCTAAAGTTTCCCAATCTCCATAGCATTACCTATATAGTATTCTTGCCAAACAGTTTAATCTGGAGCTAATTATACAGGAGCAACCAGAAAAATCCAGCCTGTGGGACATTCTGTTACACAGCCATCACGAATGTCAATGTCATTAAATGATATTAAAAAGGAGACTAAAAGACTAAAAAGCATAATAACCAACCAAAACACATGATTCTGGGGATGGGAGAAGACCTAAAAAGAGCATTTGGGGAATAGCTGGGTCTGATGGCATCATTGTACTTACGTAGAAGAACATCTTTTGTCGCTGTGAGATGACACAGGCTGAAGGATTTAAGGGAAAGGTGCAATAATGTCTGCATCTTGCTTTCAAATGAATCCAAAGGAGGAATCTACCAATAGAGAAAGAGATAAAGAGCAAATGTCACAAACCATTGACAGTGTTTGACCTGGCTAATTCAACAGATTGTATTCATTGTTTTACTCTTTTCATGCTTCCGTACACTTGAGATTTTTTCAAAATAAAAAGTTGGAGGGGAAGTGATCCCATTTGAATAATAAATGATAAGTCAGTCTATGAGCGGAAGAGCTTGGGTTGGTTGTCTACTCATTGCTTGGCAAGGCAGGAAAGTCATATAAAAATGTGACTGGTCCCATTCATAATGAATGTCTAAAATACGGGGAAGAAGAACAAACTCCCAAAGAATCTGAAACCAAGGAAGAATCACTGTGCATCAGGCAGTCACCAATTTATGTGCTGTAACATGCAAATTACCTCTAGTCCAAATGCACTTGTTCTTAATTTCCATTTATGAGAAGGAACAAGAGGAGCCATTATCCTCTTAGCAAAGGAAATGCCTTTTTCTCAGTTACTTCCCTGAAATTGCCACCGTTCCTTGCATGTACCTAATGGTCAGAAAATCTTCACTAAGTGAGGCTTAGGAATTCTTCCAATTATGGTCCTGAAATCTGAGCCCCACCTAACCCGAAAACTATTGTTAGTTATCTCTCATTGCTATGATTTCTCTAGAGCCTCCCCTTCCAACCAAAGGCTCTCAGAACCTGCAAATTTTCCTGATGCAAAGATTATTTTTTAACATTCAATAAACTTAGACAATGACCACTATTCTTTATTTCATAATTTTGCAAGGTATTTGAGAACTAAGGCCATAAATGGAAATCGGAGCTTGAATCTCAAATCTCCCATTTCTAAAATGTCACTTTGGGCAAGTTATTTTTCACTGGTCTGAACCTCAGTTTCATCATCTGTAAAAGGAGAATAGTCCCACCTGCTTTTCTGGCTTGTTGTAAAGTATTGGAAACAAACGAGGTAAAATCTGTAACAGGTGTTTCTGTAAATGGGAATGATGATGATGGTGACCCATCTCCTGCCTTCAGGGAGCTCACAATCTAGTAACCTGTCCCTTCTCACCCATGTTGCTCCTTACTCCAACTATTAGAACTTTTATCCAGAACAAATCAGTGTTCCTTAGATGGGTAAGTACAACATAAATATCTAGGCTTTTGATGCCTGAGGCAACCTAACTGCACAGCATCTTATTTTCTTTTGCACTTTTTTTTTTTTTTGACAGAGTCTCATTCTGTCACCCTGGCTAGAGTGCCGTGGTGTCAGCCTAGCTCACAGCAACCTCAAACTCCTGGGCTCAAGTGATCTTCCTGCCTCAGCCTCCCGAGTAGCTGGAACTACAAGCATGTGCCACCATGCCCGGCTAATTTTTTCTATATATAGATTTTTTAGTTTTCCAGGTTATTTCTTTCTATTTTTTTTAGTGGAGACGGGGGTCTCGCTCTTGCATAGGCTGGTTTCGAACTCCTGACCTTGAGCGATCCACCTGTCTCAGCCTCCCAGAGTGCTAGGATTACAGGCGTGAGCCATTGCACCCAGACTTCTTTTGCATCTTGTTTTGATTTTTAAACATACCCTAATCCAAATTCATTAGAGGGCATCAAGTTCTTTTTAAAAAAAAAAAAAAAAGTCAGTACAGGCCTTTCTATATAAAATATTACTTTTTCTTTGCACAAAAATAAGTAATATTTTCTCAAATTAACTTGGATTTTCTCTACCATTAGTTATATCTGCATGTTTTTGTGACTAAGTAAGACTGTATTAGAGAGTAATACGTCCCCAATAAAGCAGAAGACACCAGCTGGTGTATTATCTACTGAAAATCCATTTTTTTCTAGATGGTAGAATCTTTGTTAGCAGTAAATATGTCATACATGGAAAGAATGTAATTAAGCTATCTGATAGGAGGTTTGGATTCACAGAATTAGAAGAAAAATTATTTTGGCTACGAAATTTAAAAAGCAAGACTTCAATATCAGTGCATGAAACAATCTGGAATACTGAAAGCCATTGATGAATTGTTCTGAATTGAATATGGGGATTTCAAATATAGATTTGGAACTAGTCAAGGCCAAATAACACAATTTATTCATCTTCATACCACAGATATTTTAATACAAAGGCAAACAGGCTAAAACAGGTGACCAATAAATTATGAATGATCTATGAACAAATAAATGAATATAAAGCTGGAACCACTTTTAATAGGCATTCAGAACCATAATATTTCAAAAAATTTAGTAGAATCTCGGTTATGTTGAAAACATCTACTATTTAACCACTTTAAGAGAGCCATATATTCTCATACATGTTCAAGAGTAACCCTGTATATAGGGGGCTGCCAATATAATATGGTTTCAGGAACCCCAGAGGCCAATATAGTTTTGAATATGATTTTAAATAACTAAATTTCCTTTTAAGTTTCCATTGTAAAGAATCATTTTACTTAATGCCACTAGACAAAGAACCCAAAATTTACAAAGGCAGATAATGGCAAAGACTCTTTAAGCGGGTAGGTATTAACTCCTTTCCCCCTCTCTCAACCCCTTAATACCTGGGTAAAAATGAGAGAGAGAAGAAGGTTGCTGCACATGGCCATGAAGTGCTAACAGAAGACTGTTGAGACAGCCACACACATCAGTTTTTTGCCTGAGCCTCACAAGAGGTGCAACCTGGGGAGCTGACCGTAGCTGGAGTAGCTTGCTCAAACTATTTTCCAACTCAATTCAATGTACGTTTTACACGAGACACTGATGAGACATCTGCTGAGGCGATTGGTCCCAGTTTTTGAACCCGTCTCCTAAGATATGAACTCTAGTTCCCCCACTTGTCCAGAGAATCAATCTCTCTACCAGCATTTTCTGTACTCTGGGTCCCCTACCTTGTCTAATTATTCTTCCTCAGTAGTACAGAAAGTTTTCCTCTGGCTGCCATCTCAATATCCGCTCCAGTTATCTATTGCTACATAACAAACTGCCCTATAGTTTAAAACAGTTATGACCATGTAATGGTTCACAGTTGTGCAACTTGAGCAGTGCTCAGCAGACAGGACTTCATCTCTGCTGAAGGTGATGTCAGCAGGAGCTCTAACTAGGACTCAAGAATCCAAGATGGCTTCACTCACACGCCTGGCACCTCAGCCAAGGTGCTAAAAGTGCTAGAGTCTGACTACACCTTAGTCTTTGCACGTGGTCTCTCCAGTAGGCTAGCTGCTAATTCCTTACCCAGCAGCCCAGGAATTCAAGACAGCAGCAGAGACTGCCAGTACACCTAAGGCCTACACCCAGAACTGGTAAACTTCCAACCCTGCCCCATTCTTTTGTTTGTTTGTTTTTCATTTCAGCATATTATGGGGGTACAAATGTTAAGGTTACGTATATTGCCCATGTCCCTCCTGCCTCCTCGAGTCAGAGCTTCAAGCGTGACCATCTCCCAAACATTGCACATCTCACTCATTGTGTTTGTATATACCCATCCCCTCCTCCCCCCTCCCACCCGCCTGACACCCGATAAATGTTTTTCCTATATGTCCACTTAGGTGTTGATCCGTTAATGCCATTTGCTGGTGAGTACATGTGGTGCTTGTTTTTCCATTCTTGAGATACTTCACTTAGTAGAATGGGTTCCAGCTCTATCCAGGAAAATACAAGAGGTGCTATATCACCATTGTTTCTTAGAGCTGAATAGTACTCCATGGTATACATATGCCACATTTTATTAATCCACTCATGAATAGATGGGCACCTGGGTTGTTTCCACAACTTTGCACCCTTGCCCCATTCTGTTGATAAAAGCAAGTTACCAGGTCTTCCAAGACTCAAGGGGAGGGGAAACAGATTCCACCTCAGATGGGAGGAGAAGCACGTGTGTGCGGGGATAAGTAGCCATCTTTGCACGAGATCACCTTGTGGTTTAATTTCAGTACATTTTAACTAACACCCATAAACTATCATCTTAGGTGATGACAGAGGTGAAATTATATTCTTGCTTCTTAAATTCCTGTACTATTGATGACTGATATAAATCATTTCTTACTTTATAATTTTCACATAAGATAATATATAAAATAATCTAGTAGTATTTCTGCAGTCCTGGTGAATTGAGAGCAGAATCCCTGTGAAACACTCTGGGTAGGTGGGGTAAGTTCTTCAAAAACCACCGAACTCACCAAAAGGTCTTCCTTTTCTCACCCTGTCACAGTTCCAAATAGCCTTGCCATGATAATCTCCTTTATAATAAGGCACTAAACCAGGAATTAAAATGAGATGTGTTACCTAGACCCAGGAACATGTTACATTATCAATAATAAGAAACAATTTCAGAGATCAGCTTGAAAATCACCTGCACAAGGTCTTTGTAGAATGAACACATGATAGAGGTAAATTTGGAGAGGATGCAGGGGAAGAGAGGCAAGATAAAAAGAAAAATAAACCAAAAGAATTTTAGCAGCTGTCACTTTTAAGAAAAACTCTTTGAGGGAGCAGTGGACATGAACAGGACTGAGACATACTAAAGAGAAATTCTCCTGTGCTAATCTGACCTGAGTAGATCATCTCATTTTGCTTAACAAGGTTCTATGTGAAGGCCGGGCGTGGTGGCTCACGCCTGTAATCCTAGCTCTCTGGGAGGCCGAGGCGGGCGGATTGCTCGAGGTCAGGAGTTCAAAACCAGCCTGAGCAAGAGCAAGACCCCGTCTCTACTATAAATAGAAAGAAATTAATTGGCCAACTGATATATATATGTAAAAAATTAGCCGGGCATGGTGGCACATGCCTGTAGTCCCAGCTACTTGGGAGGCTGAGGCAGTAGGATCGCTTGAGCCCAGGAGTTTGAGGTTGCTGTGAGCTAGGCTGACGCCACGGCACTCACTCTAGTCTGGACAACAAAGTGAGACTCTGTCTCAAAAAAAAAAAAAAAAAAAAAAAAAAAGGTTCTATGTGAAAAGCAATGAATGTTGTTTTTGCATCATCCAATAGAAGCCACGGTGTAATTCGTTAACTGTCTGTTATTAATTTATTATTCTTAACTGACTGCCTGTCATGGAAGGCATGATTATATACTGATTTCCAGTTTTCTGCATCCTGATGCCCATTGGAGAATTCAACCTCTGAAACCTCTTTTACATCCAATATAAGGGGAAAAAAATATTTTTTAATTACAAAAGAGTAGATACTACTTCAAAGATTAGTTTCTACTTTTTATTAGCACTTCAAGGAATATACATAGTACAGTAACAACAGCCAAAATAGTGCTGAGTAACCACTTAAGAGTAAATTTTAAGGCCAGGCGTGGTGGCTCACGCCTGTAATCCTAGCACTTTGGGAGGCAGAGTGCTAGGATTGCTCAAGGTCAGGAGTTCGAAACCAGCCTGAGCAAGAGCAAGACCTTGTCTCTACTATAAATAAAAAAAAAGAAATTAATTGGCCAACTAATATATATAGAAAAAAAATTAGCCGGGCATGGAGGCGCATGCCTGTAGTCCCAGCTACTTGGGAGGCGGAGGCAGGAGGATCACTTGAGCCCAGGAGTGTGAGGTTGCTGTGAGCTAGGCTGACACCATGGCACTCACTCTAGCCTGGGCAACAAAGTGAGACTCTGTCTCAAAAAAAAAAAAAAAAAAAAAAAAAACAGTAAATTTTAAAAGCATTGAGCACCCTCTTACCAATGAACCCTATTAATTCACAAAATAAATATCTTGTAAACAATCATTATATATAAGGAACCAACAGAGATCCAAAGAAAACTGGCCTGTGCCCATGAAGAGCTTAAAATCTGATAGGGGATGTAAAATGTGAAGACAAAAAGCCATAGTATTAATAGCCAATGAATGGTGAAAATGCTATAGGAGAAATAAAAAAAGGAAAAGTGCTGTAGAACATCAGAAGATAGAACCAAGAACAGCTTCAGGGAAGAGAAGCTCTTCCTACGTGCCCTTGAAGATGGGTGGAATTCTTAGAGTGGAAAATGGGAAGGGAAGAGCCTTTCAACACAGAGGTTAGGGCGCACAGACAGAAAATGCAGAACGTTTTCCAGGAATAGAGAGTATACAAAGTAGGAGAGTTTGACGAGATGTAGGAGAGGCAAAAAATCATAGTAAAAAACGGAAAGCTGAAAAGGTAGATGGGACTGTCACTATCATACTAAAGATTTTAGATTCTATTCCTGGGTCTTTAAATATTTTTGCTTAAGTACCACCAAAAGAATTTTGGAAAAGCTATATACTTCCTTGTACAATTTCTCTTTACAATTAGGATTTCTTGTCTTACGTTTAAATAATTGCAAGGATGTAATTTCCAACAATATTATAAATATTAACTTTAAAAAATGTTACATTAATCTCTTAATATATTCATTCAAGTTCAAAATTGTCCATTTAAAAAACATATGCATACACTCTTCTTAATCTGAAGTTCTACACTGTTTATTTTTCTTTCTTGAACTCCCACTTCCATTTCCATTCTCCCATAAAGTTTCATTCTAAAATTCTCAAAAGTCTTTTCTCAGTCACCCTTTCACATTTCTCTGAAAATAATCATATGTTCACTATATAAATGAAATGAGTTTATTTCCTGTTATCATAAGCTGCTTTTATAAAAATGTTCCAGATTATGATAGCATTACAATGATTATCAGTACACAATTGGTCAAAATATAAGTGTTTTATAAATTTTTACAAATGATTATTAACTATAAAAATTAAAATGTTACTAGAAATGAACCCCTTAATGAGATAGATGAGGCTTTTAATGTATTTTTTAAATGTTTGAAAATATCTTTATTGGCACCTAATTAATCTGACTACTTAAAGAGTTCTCATTTAAACATCATTTTCTATCTCATTTTGAAAGACTGCACCACTGTCTACTTTTTTTAGATGAGGCCTTTTTTGAAAATATTTCATGTATCAGTGGATGAATAGCCTTTATTACAAGAAGTAGATTTAACTTCAATTCTATTTCTTATTTTTTGCTTTTATAGCATGTCATGTAAATAAGTATATGAGAATGAAAGGAGTTCTATTACAGAAATAACATTTAATTCTTTCACCTTTTGAGCTGTATGTCAAATATCACAACGATCCATCATCAAAAATTATTTGGAGCTATCATCTGATCATTTGATTAGCTCCACCTTAATTTTATTCACAGCAAGGCATGGGATATTATCAACAAGAGGATATGATTAGGATCCAATTGTCACCAATATTTCAAACTGCCTTATTGCTGACATTTCAGAAATTCTATAACCTGGGCCAATGCACAAGATTCAGGATCAGTGAGATAGCATCTCTTTTGTCAGGTAGGAGAAGGGCAACTGCCAAAGAAGTCATTGGAAAGGAAACCCACAATTTGTATTCCATCTTCACAGCAGGCAGATCAACTTGAAAAAAAAATTGAGAATCTGGAAACTAATGTTTCCAGATAAACATTCTGGAAACTAAAACTATCTGTGCCTGAGAATCTCTTGGGAAGTCTTTGTGAGCCCCTGAACCATGTGCATCCTGGTTAGAAGACTGCTGTAGTAGGGGATACTTGGTGAGCTTTGAGCAGAGAAGTGATGCTGTTATAACCAGAATATCTAGAAATATTAAGCCAGAAGCAAGATACAGATTGGATTGGAAAGGGGAACTGTTCAAAGCAGGGTGACAAATGGAGACCTTATTATAGTAGGTCAGGAAGTTTTAAGAAAGGTGTGAACTAAAATATTAGCTTTTAAGTAGAAAGAAGAGAAAGGCATTACAGAAACAGAATCAAAATGGTTTAGTAAACCACCCATTCTAGAGCTACCCCTTGGAGTCATAAATCATTGGATACACTTATCACCACCCTCTTCCCTTTAAATAGTTAGAAATAACTTCACATCTCCCTTGCACTTTCTCTTCTATGATCTGAATATGTCCAGGTCCTTTCACGGTGCTTGATATGACATGGATTTAAACAGTTTCATTTTCCTGTTTTGCCCATGAATGGTTTGATATGACATGGATTTAAACAGTTTCATCTTCCTGGTTACTCTCTTGCCCATGAATGGCTTTTTCAGGTGTGACTCCCCCAGGAGAATGCATGTCACACATGCCAGTGGAGAATATAGCAGGAGACTTACTTTCTGTCTTCAGGATGTGATAACTCAATGTAGTTGGGACAGTGGGATCAAAAAGTCAATTTATATGAACATCCCATTAGTAGAAATAATCCAAGAAAATGGCATAACTTCAATGCACCTGTGCATTCCATTTTTGTATATATTTAATTCCCTCAAGTTTCCATCTTACAAAAAAAAAAGCTGAAATTTTAATATGATTTGAATATTCACTGTTCAAATGACCAATTTCCAAACCTCACCAATCCTGCCCAGAAATCAAAATCTTAAATTATTCCATTAATATAAGAAAACCTACTGCTTTAAAAAAAAAATCAGCTCAATTTTACAATCTGAACAGTCTGAAGCAAAAATTTTCAATAATACTTGCATAATCTATTCACTTACTTAAACTCCCAAATACTAATGAGCATAATATGAGATTAGATAGTGTTCCCCTCTCTGTGGGAAAAGTTCAAGCAAAAAAGACAAAAAGAAAGATTATCCCCCAAACAGAAAACAAAACAATGTTTTAAATTCAGACAAATGGTTATACCTTCATATGCTCTTTTGCAATATTTCAAAGAGAAATTATGTTCAACAAAAAAGAAAACACTTTCTTTTTTTCATTATGTCTTTGTTATTAGGCAACCACTGAAACAGAAGTCATATTTGCAAAATTCCTAGAAGAGATGACTCATTACTTAGAGCAAGAATAGTGAGGTGTGAAAGGCTCTTACATTGGTTTTAAATGCAGTCAACCCTAAACTAATTGCTATTAGTTTCTCTCATGGCTGCATAAAATGGTCAATATTTAAAAAGTCAAGGGAAGATTGACAGAAGGATTGAAAGACTCTGGAATAAAGTCTGCAAGAAAAAGCTTACAGTTATTAATATAGTAAATGTTTTCATTTCTCAAAAGAACCAAATTCTCACATGGTTTAAACTGGCCATTCTTTACAATCTTAAATATGTCTGTTAATTATCCACAACTGAATTCTCTCCCCTCAGACCTCCCAAATATCCAACAGACACTGACAACAGATTTGATACAGAGTTTTTTAGTTTCTTGGAGGCAGGCAAAATTTGAAATGAGGATATTGTTATTTTCCCTACGCCTGCTAAGTATTTTAAATAATTCCTATAAAGGAATTTGTGAAGTTGCTATAAAGTCATATACAGTAAATGCAACAGTATTTAGAGAAATTAGATTCAATTCTTACTGTCAACCAAGTTTAATGGCTTATAACATTTCAGAGTTAAATGTTTTATCTACTGATTAGGTGACTTCTCTTGTCCTAATAATGATTGATAAAGAATGTACAGTTTTAAGTTTAGAGTAGGAAGTGGAAGAGTTCGAAATATGGCTACCAAGATAATCAACACCAATGGCCAAATAAATATTTAGTGGTGTTACAATGGACAATGAGAAAATTATAGCAAGTATTTCTATGAGCAAGGCTACTAGGGAGCTGGAAATATTCTATATCTTGATCTGAAAGGTGGTTGCATGGAAGTATACCTGCACAAAAAATTATAGCAAGCTTGCACTTACATTTTGTGCACTTCATTCTACTTAAGTTATATCTCAATAAGGAAAAGAAAATGTTTCTGTAAGTTGATCTTGTCTCAGTGACTCTAAAGTTCACTTTTTATTTGTTTTGCTTTGTTTGGAGTTAAGCCTTTCAGATGTTATAATGGTTAAGAGTACATAGCTTCTCCACGGCTTTTATGCACCAGTGACATTTATGTTAAAACTCTAAAATTGCTCTTGCACAGAGACGTGCCTTCCTGTCTAACCAAAGCTTGCAAAACCAGGGCCAAGACTTGCCTTACAAATAAGCAGAGCAGATACCTTTATTGTGACTTGTGTTATGCCAAATGATCACTGTGCTCAAAAGTCCTTTCAAGGAACATGAAAGAACCCTAGAAATTTCCACTTTTATATAAACCTTTCAGTAAATAGATTAGATAAATACAATCAAATACAATGTCAGGTTTTCCAAACTCACCCAAAAGAGCTTGGAAGGAACAGAACACAGGGCAAGTGTTTATTGGTGTGCCTTAAAAATTTGGAGTATGGTATTAGTTCACCAGGTTTTTTTATGGCTGAGTAGTACTCCATGGTGTACATATACCACATTTTATTAATCCACTCATGTATTGATGGGCACTTGGGTTGTTTGCACATATCTGCAATTGTGAATTGTGCTGCTATAAATCCTGGATGGAGCTGGAGCCCATTCTTCTAAGTGGAGTATCCCAAGAATGGAAAAACAAACACCACACGCACGTACTCACCATGAAACTGGAACTAATCGATGAACACTTATGTGCATATATGGAAATAATATTCATCAGAGATCAAGCAAGCGGGAGTGGGGAGGAAGGGTAGATTCACATCTAACAGGTACAGTGCACACTATCTGGGCGATGGGCACACTTAGAACTTGGCCTCAAATGGTACAAAATCCATTTACATAACCAAACCATTTGTACTTCTGTGATATTCTGAAATAAAAATAAATGACTTTTTTTTAATTAAAAAAATAAAAATCTGGAGTGTGGACACTGCTCATGCAGGCTGTGGTCCAGATGCCACAACCGGATGCTGTTTGCTCGCAGAAGTGGGTACAGTGGTGGGAAAGGGGGAGGGGGAACAGAGAGAAGCAAGGCTCTATTTCTTCTGCCAGTCCCATGGAGAGATTGTGCAAATATTAACAATACCACCACCCCATCTTCTCGCCACCAGGCATGCATGCCGCTATTTTGAGTGTGTAAAGCATGAAGAGGGGCAGGGGGAAGGGGGCAAAACTGGTTTCCAAACATTCTTCAGTCCCCAGTGCAGAAGAAACCACAGTGCAATAAAGAAGCCTGGCCTCCCTCCCGACTCTGTCACTACCTAGCTGTGCAGCTATCACTTAATTTCTCCCATTTGCCATTTCTTCATCTATAAAAGGAAGAGGTGGAAGAAAATGATATATAAGCCCGGGGATGCCAAGTGCTCCCGGTCTTGCTGAATTACAGTATCTCCTACTGTGTCCTGTTGGGTTCTATAATTTTTCAGTAAGAGAGGAGAAATGTTTCCACTTGGAGTAGGAGGTTCTCATTGTTTATCTCCATGTCTACCGTAGCAACATTCAAACATGCCAGGACCACAGAAATCTCTGGCTTTCTCCTGCAGTGTCCTCTTCCTGGCATGTTTTCCAAAGAAGTAGTCTTAAAACAATGAAGTACAAACTCCTGGAGAATTCCTACAGCCCCGCAAGACAAGGTATCGGCATCATCATTCAGAATTGGCCTACATTAGCATTTCTTGCTAATTGTACCATTTTCCCCCAGGTTTCTGTGTTGGAATTCATAGATGATTGCCCTGGGTGCTATTTGTTGGATTCTACTAAAAGAGTATATACCCTTTACACTTAAAATTATGAACATGATTCTGTATCAGAGGGTAAATCCTCTGGCAGAGCTAACTCTGCACAGCTAGCAAAAGCCAAACGATTTTAAGCATGAGTTCTTTTCCGTACGTTTCAAAACAGTACCTCAAAAAAGCCAACTTTTAATGAGTTGGGTTGCAGTCTGCAACATGAGAAAGACATCACGGAGCTGGGGAGGTATTGTGTCAGTGACAGTAACATCCTATGACAGACGATGCAAAGTGTTGCAGACCTGTCGCTGTCAAAGTCTTGTCACATTGTCTAGGCAGGATCTTGCTCCATCAAAATAACTCAGACACACAACAAATACATGTAAAAATAAAAAGTCGGCATTGCTCCTGCTCAGAAAACAAGTTTTTGGGGGATAGGATCAGGACCTCCAGGACTGCGACATCCATCAAATCGTGGACAGGGTAAGCAGCATGGTTCTATCTTATTTGGCAGCCGCCACTCAGGAGGGCTCCCTGTCCTTCCACAGCTGTCCTCATAAGTACCTGCCCTGCCCCTGGGCTGAGGTTGAGAGAGGCAGGCACGAAAGGGCATATGAGAAGTGGTTTGGGCCGGGCGCGGTGGCTCACGCCTATAATCCTAGCACTCTGGGAGGCCAAGGCCGGAGGATCGCTCAAGGTCAGGAGTTCGAAAACCAGCCTGAGCAAGAGCAAGACCCTGTCTCTACTAAAAATAGAAAGAAATTAATTGGCCAACTAAAAAAATATATAGAAAAAATTAGCCAGGCATGGTGGCGCATGCCTGTAGTCCTAGCTATTCAGGAGGCTGAGGTAGGAGGATTGCTTGAGCCCAGGAGTTTGAGGTTGCTGTGAGCTAGGCTGATGCCATGGCACTCTAGCCAAGGAAACAGAGTAAGACTTTATCTCAAAAAAAAAAAAAATAAAAATAATAATAATAATAATAATAAATAATGCTTAAAAAATTTACAAAAGAAAAAAAAAGGGAAGTGGTTTAAAATAAAAATTTTGGCTGCAGATGTGGGAGCCAGAGGTGAAAGGAAAGAACCCCTCAGTTATCTTTATTCTGACTCTGGTATAATAAATATGCTTCATGAAATTCTACCACTTCTATCAGAAAAAACAAAAGAGATGAAGGTATATTTAAGTTGGTAGTACATTCTATTTAATATTTTGTTTACCATTTTCATTTGTGCTTTCACAATGAAAGTGCAAAACTAAATTTTACTACCCAGCACATTTGCTAAAAATAACAGCATAGTTTAATAATAAGCTTACTTTCAGCTACATACCATTCTCATGTCTATAAACCCAGTCCTAAACAACGCTGATTTTTAAATTAAAAGAAAAGTTCACTCTCCTTTTTATGTAATTTCTAAAAATAGTTTGCTTAGCTAAATATGTAGGTCCTGCAGCATTGGCTAGATTTATGAAACATTCTTTAATAAACCAAACAATGACTATATAAAAAGCAGATGCAATACCTTTGTAATTCAATTTTATAGTTTAAAAATATTCTACATGGAAGTGCCAAATTCTGCCCTGTGGAGACACAGGGCTCCCGCTGACGTCAATGAGAGCCACGTACCCACAAAGGAGGGCAAAACTATGCCCCGAGCACTTAAATTTAGTAATCCATTAGGCGCAGTGAAGAAGAAAAAGATCAGTTCAAATACCATCCATCTCATCAGCATTTAAATCTGCCAGTATTAAATGCTGTTCGAGGCATGTTTAAAGTTGCAGCGTTTACAGATGCAGGAAGCAACACAGGAGCAGAAGGACAGTCATTCTTCATACAACAATTTAATTGGAATTTTATGTACACTTCTATTCTCAAGGATAACTACGCCTTCATTCCTTCTGAGACCTTCTCCTACCATTTAAAATGGTTGAAGAAGAGTCCGATTTCTTGAAATAAAATGTAGAACTTGTGGTTGTATAATCAAGGGAAAACCTCTTCCTTACATGAATAAAAAGAGATTTTATGCATGAACTAATGACTCCTTTTACAGAAGTAAGCCAGGACTGCTGGATGCACGTGAATAAGACAGAATAAAGAAAGACAGTGGGAAAAGAGAGAGGCTCTGAGCTGCAAGATTTGAGTGATGAGTCCAGGGAAGCCACTGGCTTCCTGTGTAACTTTAGTACCTCACCTAGGTTCAGCTGACTTATAAAGAGCTATTATCTTAACTCTACACTGTTGAAATAAAGTAAGGATGCAGCACCATGCCAAGTGTAAAACACTTTAAAGAATTAAATGTATCATAGAAAAATATAGCGGTAGTAGAAATATCATCTGGATATAGTCTTCAAATCCAAATGCTCTATCATGGATAATGTTTCCTCATCAGACTTTGTCACTTGTGGAATTTTCCACAGGAGAGTTAATTCCCTGACTGCTCCATGAATTAAAAAAAAAAAAAAATCTTAGAGGCATACCAGGTGAGTTTAATTTTGAAGCATGACAAGAGTTAGACAATCTTTTCCTCTAATAAGTCTTCCCTCTTTCTATTCTCTTTCCCTTTTGCTCAGTTTTACATCCTACCGCCAGAATAATCTTACTAAAAAAAAATGTTCTTCCCAGTTGAAATACTTTTAATGTCTCTCCAGTTAACCAAAAGGCAAATCCGAATGCCCTAACCCAAATATCAAGGTTCTCTTTAATTTGGACCCCAATCTCCAGTAGCCAATCTGAACGATTCACTGTCCCCTACAAAGGGCCCCCTACTTACCCTTTCTGTGCTTTTGCCACTTTGCTCTGTCTGCCAACAACTGCATCTCCAGAGGTCCCCATCTACATGTATTTCAAGGTGAGATCCACAATCATCTACTCTACAATGCCCCCTGCACGCCCTTGCTCCTAGCGAGAAGTACTCTATTCCTCAGCTGAATTCTGCATAGCAGTTAGCTTGTACTTCCCTCACTGCAATGAATGACCTCCATCCAGTTTTAATTATTAATGTGTGATTTATTTATCTTATTAGCCTATGAGCACCTTATGGGCAAGTTGCATATTTAATTCATACTTTTTTAAATCATAGAATACCTAAACCAATAATTCATTAGCATTACAAGAGTCAAAGACATTTGCTGGCAACAGAAAGAATTAGTATACGATGTTATCATTATTGGTGGGGAAACAATCATAGTCAAAGTCAAATTAGAGTAAAATGCTAGCTCCATTTCAAGAGTGGTCAGAGAGCCAAGGAGGTCTATGGAATGTTCTGGCACAAGTTGGTTCTAGTCTGGCGATAGGTTCCAGGGAAAATTTCCTTCCTGGGATCATGTCTTTATATGTGAAAATATCATTTATTATGTTGTTGCTGGTGAAAGTATAAAGAGAGAAGTAGCTGAGAAGACTTTGGGGCTGTCACCATCTAATCCTCACAACTCATCTCAATGCTGCTCCCACTGACTTGGGAAACACAGTAGGTCTTACAAAAGACTTACAATAATGCATATGAGAAAGCTCTTCCACTTCTTTTCCCTGACACAAGCAAGTCTATGATGCAGTATCCTATCTCTTGTCTCTGTTTTCTACGTGATCAAGGGTCAGAGACTTTGGGTCACAAAGGCAAGACCAGGTTGAAAAGATGAGAAATACGATGCCCTGGCTGGATGGCTCAAAATGAGGCTGACACACTAGAGGATGTAACCAATTAAGAGAGATGCCATTGGAGAGCCCTTAACCTCTTCCAGCTGTATGGAACCAGATCAGCTGATTCACCTGTGGCACTTACGGAGCAGGCAAATACTGAATCCACCCCCTGGGATTTGTGATTTAGTGAAACGGGCCTAGAGATGCAGCATTCATCTATTTAATAATCACCCAGGACTCTATGTTGCATAAACCAGAGGTGAAGACTCAAATTCAGTTTAAAAATCTATTTCCCTTGTTTAAGTACCCCCATGTAGTAACACTAGGTCATTGTGTCAATTACATAAAATGTCTAATCACTGCTACTAGATTCACCAAAATAAGATAATCAGAACAAACAGTGGATCTATATAGGATGAGAATATTTTATTGTCTTATTGATTAATCAGTTATAATCTCAGCCAGAATTTGTGAGGAGGCATGCATATAAGCGGCAAGGAGAATTTGCTAATTAAAAGCAAAACTACTTTCTTTTACACCTTGTAAGGAAGTCACCTCTTTGTAGCCACACTACAAAGAATTTCATTATTATAAGCAATATTTTTATTTTAAAAAGACACTGTTTTAAGTATGGAAAGTGAGACGTAGATATTCATCGGATCCCTTGGGACATTTAATGCAGCCCACAGTTGCTTAATTCATTCCTCTCTGCTCCATTTTTCTAACAATGCCTAAATAAAAAAGCACATTTAAGGCTTTTTTTTTTCTGGAAATCCTTATTGTTTTCTTTCTCCCCTTCCTCTCCAATTATTTCTTTCATTTCCTTTATTATTAGAAGCAACAACTGAGTCTCATCATTTGGATATTATTGTTAGCATAAGAAGCCACTCTGAATTATATATTTGAATCTCATCCAATCTATCTGAATCCCTGAGCCTCAAAAAAAAAACTTGGCTGGAAATAGCACTCTCTCATGAGGTATTTAGTCCTTCCTGCTGCATGTTTTCTGTCTGTCACATTACCTAAAGATGAAGCAATGGGAGATAAGATTGTGAAAGTTATTCATAATGTAGAAACTTGCAAGAGGCTATATGCTTCAAGTTTGTTAATTATCAGGTTGCTGTTTTGGGCTCATTTTCTCTTTTATGAAATTTCTCTCTTCTTTTCATCGGACCAGAATTTTTTCACAGCTCTAGTCAGATTTTCCAAATGGCAAACCTTCCCCTTTTCCTGAGTATCATCAATATTGCTTTATTTCATAACTCAACATGTTTTAAAGTTTACTTGAAAAGGAAATTTTTCTCCATTTAGCTATATTAGACAGAGACCAGAGCGATCCTACAGTAAAAATAAGCAAAGAGTAATAGTTATGAAAGCAGAGAGAAAAATTAACCTTGCTTCAGCAAAAATAACCAAATTTTCTCCTCACTTGGTCTAAGTAAAGGTTATCATAATATTACAGGATAGCGGGTATTACAAGCCAAAGGGAAATAAGAACAAAAGAAAGTATCACCCAGGAGACACCAATTCAAACAGAGGCTTCATGATTCCAAATCTTTCCAACGTCAAGTTGAGGCTCTCAACAATTTCTAGCCCATGTAGCAGCATTTTTAATATGCTGCCCATGGCTCAGTAGGAAGTCAAACACTACTTTACACTCGGGCTCATCAAGTCAACTCCAAAAGTTCTGATGCAGCAAAAATCCTTCTTCAGTTCCTCCTCTGATTACTAACTCTTCCTGAAGGGAGGTCCAAACTGACAAGGCCAGAAACGATCACACGAGGTTGGGAAAATAAGGCACAGTCAGCTCATCTGTAGAAAATGGGGCAAGAATGGGCAATGATCCCCTTACATGACCTCATGCACCAACTAAAAATGACCCACGGGGCAGACCTGTAGACCAGATATATTTTATACACACACAAAAAAATTTGCCTTCATCTACTAGCTGAGCCTGACCTATGCCTGGTTTTTACTTGCTCACGTGGACTTGAAGAATAAGAACACAGAAGTCAAATCCAAGGATGGCAAGGATTTTGCATTTACCTTTCCCTCAATATTTCCTCCTAAAATGGTCTAGAAAACATATGTGCATATGCATGTATCTGTGCCTGTCTAAGAAGAGTATGTTTTACCTGGAAGAATTTAGGAGAAATATTTGGGGAAAAAGGAAAAAATAAAAATAGAAAGGAGGAATAATATCATATTAATGCAATGCAAGGTTTAAAATTGGTTATATTATTGATTATGTAATAGTATATTATTATGTTTCCACTGTGGCTACAGGTGTGTGTTTGGGTCTATGTCTGTGTGTGTCTGTGTGTGAATGTTAGTTTGTCCTAGTATGACTTACCAGCACTCCTCTTTTTTTTTAGTACAAAGTTGAATATTTCCACTTAAATGGACTCAAATTTAGAAGGTCAATTTGCTAATTTGTGTACTTTCTCTGCCCCTAGTCCCTAGAGGACAGAATCCAAACATTCTCCTCTGATTACATCCAACATTTTTTCCTGTTTCACACAGCCTATAAGAAATACAGCTATAGTAATTCCTTCTTGAAACTCTTTACACTAACCTCAGGCTACCAGCCCCTTTATCTGACCAATTCCTGCTTCTTCTTTGAGATATTGCTTCCTCCAGGAAGTCCTTCCTGATCTCCTCTTCCCCTAACCTGGGTCGGACTACCCTCCTTTTGTGCAACCGGAATATAAGGTGATGACTTATTAACACGATCTCATTGCTACCTATTTACTCCTATACTTTCTAACTAGATTTAAACCTCCTTAATGATAGCAACTATATATATCATCTCTGTAGCCCCAAGGCCTAACCATGTCTAACATGTAGTAGATGATCAACAAATATTTATTAAATTACTAAGTGAAATCTCAGCTGATTCTGCAAACAGCAATGTATATGCCAAATAAATAAAAGGGCAAAAAATACAGAAAAATCACTGGATCCAAAAACTTTTTTACAATTCTTACATATATATTAAATTTCAACAGTTTAAGGGCCATATACATGTATAGCTATATATTTATAAATATATATGATAGTAAGCCTTTCTGAACTTCAATATCCTTTTGAATATCTCTCAAATCTGTGCTACCACTTAACTTCATTACAATTATTTGACAAAGTACCCCCTTTTCCCACAACATGAAGGCCTCTTAAAGACAGGGCTATTTATTCCTTCTACATGTGTCTCTAAGTCCTGGGTCTGTTCCTATTACATCTGTGACCCTTAATAAGTGATTGGTAAATTAATGTTGTTCATTTAGTCTTGATTTTTTTTTATCTCTTTTAATATAAGTTCTAATACACATAAGCCTGAATCTCAATTAAGTAGAAAAGCAGTTTAAAGATAGAGAATTTCTAGCCCCTTTAGCTCAGAAAGGAGTCAAATCGTGTATGAGCACTATAGTTTGAGACAACACCACTTTTTTTCCTCCTTGGTTTTTAATGTGTGTGCATCTGTTTACCACATCTCCCAGGGACTTTCAGTTCATAGCTGGCGTTAGTGTCATGAAGTTTCAAACTGCACAAGGTGGCTATTTCTCCAATCACTCTGCAGGACAGGGCTAGCGTAACTTCCCACGATGCCTTGTGCATTGTGCTGAACACAGAGCAAGTGCTCAATGTGGACTTGTTGCTTAACGAATGAAACAGTCAGTTTTCAATTTAGTGTCTCAAGTCATATCTTTCATCCCACTTCCTTCAGTCCAATATAAAAGTTAAGCGACATCTAGATTTTTTTTTACTTAAGAAAGCTTTGTTTTTTACTTCAAAAGCTTTGTTCCCATGATTCCCTTTGCCATGACAACGTTTTATGGCATACACATCACACATTCCAACATTTTCTTGCAAATGAGAGCCACAGTGACTTTCACAAAACTTGCAGTCTTCTCCAACTCTAATGGTGGCACCATGTGTACCTGCTGTCTGGGAAGAGTCAGTCCAGGTGGCAGAAGTGCTTGCGGTCACTATGTGTGGGGAGGGGGTGGGACAGGAGGTGCTGGAGCTAGAACCTCTTACAAGCAGCCTGCCACCATTAGAGCAATAGTACTCATGCTCTCCTAAGAGAGATGCCTAAGACGGCGGAGTTTTCCAAGGTAGACTCCTTTTCAGAAACCAGATTGATCTGAGTAGAGCCCTTTCTCCAATTTCAGAAATTCCTCAAGGTTCAGGTAGCTTTTGTTAGTGTACTTATTCCCAAGCAAGCAAATCTCAGTTCCTACTCTAAAGTCCCTCAAGGATTTCTTTTCTGGAACCCACTGAGTTTTCTCTTACTGAGAGAATTTGTCATCATCTGACAGCTCTTAACACCCTCATCAAATATGGAAAGACCACTGCTGAAGCCCTTACAAACAATTCCAAGCTTCGGATTTCTGAGGCAACATGGCTGACTAGAGACATCAGTCACCAGATTGTCTCAGAAAGAAGGAAAAGTTTTAGATGAAAAACACATACCCCAGGTGTAATTCTGAGGGAAAAGTGCCAAAACCTACCAGAGATTCCACAGACAGAAGTTGTAGAGAAGAACAAGAAGGAGCAAGATTTCAGCAGAGATCAACCCCCGAGAAACCTGGAGTCCTGTGGAAAGGGTAGGTGGAGGTTTTGTTTCCCTTTCCCTCACACCTCTGGTAGTCAGCAGGCTCCCGAGCTGTTGAAGAACTTCTCTACCCTCACAAGCCCAAGCTGTTGACAGTGAACTGGGAGCTTCTGAAGACAAAGCACTGTGCTGCCAGCCCCCTCAGGGCTGCTCCCCATCACCATAGACCCAAACCAAGACAGCAGGCACCATACTGCTTCTCCACCCTTCGTCCTCTCCAGGGGAGCTTCAGCCCTTCAGTTTTCGTGTCACTGGTCCTGACACAAACATTTCCCAACTCCTCCTCAGAGTGCAGTGGCCACAGGGGACCAGTGGGTCTTGGGAGATCTGTGTGATCCCAGAGCTTAGACATTCCAGGTGGCTGTCTTCCAGGAAGAGGGACAGAAGGGACAAGAGTGCCAGCTGTCATCTATTCAGACTCTTCTCTCCCCCCCCTTCCCCAACTCACTGCTGCCGAGTGACATGGATGCCCCAAGGGACAATTGAGCTGGGGCCCATAGGACCAGCTGCCTCTCCTCTGTTGACATGTCCACTACATCTAGGCTTCCACAGAGAGTAGGGCTCACACCTTTCCTCTTAAAGACCTGCAGTGGACCAAGGGATTTTCAGACTCTGAGCTCCCTGCCCACCACGCCTCCCTAGTGATGCCCACTTGGCTGCTCCAGCAGAGAGGGCACACCCCAAAGCAGAGGGAAATTAAGCCTACTTGAGCACTCTATGGGCAACTTGGGACCAGCAAACTTTTCCCTGGCATGGTCAGGGATTGAACGTGGAGGACCAGGGGAACCTTCAGGCCATATCCCATACCCCAGGACTCAATCATGTTGCTCAGGGACACAGAGGAGAGATTAAAGATCTAATCTTGGGAGGTGAGAGAGCCCATGTGGTCAGAACTGAAAGGAGAGTGCAGTGGGGTGTCCCAGCCACAGTGCCCCCATGGAACATCCCTCTGTCATTCAATTCATGAGTGCATAAGGAAAATGTGATACACACACACACCATGGAGTACGATTCAGCCATAAAAATAAAGAAATAATGTCATCTGCAGCAATGTGCATGGAATTGGAAACAATTATCCTAAGTGAAGTATCTCAGGAATGGAAAACCAAACACCATATGTTCTCACTAGTAAGTGAGAGGTAATAGATGGATACACTTGGGCACAAAGTAATATAAAGGACAGGAGAAACCAACAAGGGGAGAGGGCATGAGGGTGGTAAGAGATAACTATTTACCTATTGGATACAATGAGGACTTGTTCTGGTGATGGGCATACCAAAAGCCCTGAATTAAGCATTACAAAAAACATTCATGTAACAAAAACACTTGCACCCCTTTAATTAATATTTTAAAATAAAAAAACGCAAAGAGTTCCAAGATATACGAAAGGCAAAATAAATAAGTTGTATAAAGATCAAACAAGAAGACATAAAACTCTCTTTATAAGGAGATAACATGATTGTTTACACAGAAAAACTAAGGAATAAATGCACACATTAGAACAAAGCTATGAACAGAGCAAGATTACAGAATACAAGGTCAAAAACAAAAATAAATTGTGCTTCTATATTCTAGCAGCAAACAAATGGAAAATTAAATGTAAAAACAATCCCAAATTAAAAATGAAAATACAGCCTTTCTAAATGTGTGAGTTGCAGAAAACGTAGTGCTTAAAGGGAAATTTATAGCATTGAATATATATATTAGAACAGAATACTCCTGGATATTTACCCAAAGGAAAAAAGCATTCTATACAAAAGATACCTGCACTAAAATGTTTATAGCAGCAAAATTCACAATTGCAAACATGTGGAAACAACCCAAGTGCCCATCAATACATTAATAAATAAAATGTGGTACATGTATGCCATGTAGTACTACTCAGCCACAAAAAACATGGTGAACTAATACCTCTTGTATTAACCTGGAGGGAACTGGAACCCATTCTTCTAAGTGAAGTATGACAAGAATGGGAAAACAAACACCACAAGTTTAGTCACCATTAAATTGATACAAATTTATCAACGCTATGTGCACATATGGAAGTAACATTCACCAGGGATGGGGCAGGTGGGAGAGAGGAAAAGGAGGTGGGTAAATTCACAATTAATGGATGTGGTGCTCACTGTCTGGGGGATGGGCACACTTGCATTGACTTGGGCAGTGCAAAGGTAATTTATGTGACCAAAGCATTTGTACTCCTGTAATATTATGAATTTTTTTTAAAAAAGGAAATAAAAAGAATGAGAATGATCTAAAATCAATATTAAGCTTCTATCTTAGGAAACTAGAAAAAGAGAAAATTAATTCCTAAGTAAGCAGAACAAAAGAAATAATAAACCTGAGAGCAATCAATAAAATTGAAGACAGAAAATCAATAGAGAAAATCAACAGGACCAAAAGCTGGCTCTTTCAAATCAGTAGAATTGATAAGCCTTTCTTTCAAATGATCAATAGAATTTGATAACAAAAATTAAGATACAAATCATTAATATCAGAAATAAAAGTGAACACATCACTACAGACCATATAAACATCAAAAGGATAATAAAGGAATACTATGGACAATTTTATGTCCACAAATTTGATAAACCAGATGAAATGGACCAGTTCCTTAAAAGCCACAATCTGCCAAAATTCACACCAGAAGAAACAGACAATCTGAATAGTCCCATATCCTTTAAAGAAATTGAACCAATATTTAATAACGTTCCAAAAAAGAAAGCACCAGGCCTAGATGGGTTCACTGGTGAATTCTACCAAACACTTAAGGAAGAAATTATGCCAATTCTCTATAATCTCCTTCAAAGAACAGAAGCAGAGAGAATACTTCCTAATTCATTCTATGAGTCCAGCAGCATTACCCTAATACCAAAACCAGATAAAGACATTTTTTAAAAACCTACAGACAAATACATACATACTAAATGAACATAGATGCAAAAATTCTCAACAAAATGTTAGCACATTGAATTCAACAGCACATGAAAAGATTTATATACTATAGACAAGTGAGATTTATCCCAATATACAAGGCTGGCTCAGCATTTGAAAATCAATTAATGTAATCCATCATATCAACAAGCTAAAGAAGGAAAATCATATGATCATATTGATAGGTGCCAAAAAAGCATTTGACAAAACCTAATACTCATTCATAACAAAACTCTGCAAACTAGGAATAGAGGGAAACTTCCTCAATTGGATAAAGAACATCTTCAAAAACCTATAGCTAACATGGTACTTAATGGTGAGGAACTATTAATAGTAACTTTCCCACTAAGATCCGAAACAAGGCAAAGATGTCCCATCTCACCATTCCTTTCCACATCCTGCTGGAAGTGCTTGCGAGGAGTACAATGACGATGAGTATACTTTGGTGTCACTGCCTTGATTCACACTGAGGTACCAACAATTTTACCCACCATTTCTTATACACTGTCAGTACAAATATAAGTTCAATGAAAAAAGCAAATAGTATCTTAGTATTATTATGAAAATAGTTTAAACTCAAAGACCCTCTGGAAGAACTTCAGGGACCTCCATGGGTCTGTGGACCATACTTTGAAAACCACATTTATGGGCAAATAGACCAATGACATAGACGAGAAATTTAACAAATACACTCACATATATACATTTAATTTATTTTCAAGGCACCTAGGCAATCAATGGAGGGAATAAAAGTTTTTTCAATGAATAAAATTAGAACAATTTGATACACGCATTGGAAAAAAATAGCTCTTGACCCTACCTTGCAGCACATAAAATAATTAATTTGAAATAGACCATAAACCTTTTATATTTATAAAACCTGAAACTGTAAAACTTCTAGGAGAAAACAAGAACAACTTTATGATCTTGGGCTAGATGAAGATTTTTTTAAAGAAAACACAAAAAGACCTAATAATAAAAGAAGTATCAAACTAAAAGTTTTCTGCACAACAAAGGAAACAATCCACAGAGTGAAGAGATGATCTACAGAATAAGAGAAAATAGTTGCAAATTATACATTTGATTAGGGATTAATATCCAAAATATATAAGAAGTCAAACAACTCAATAGTAAGGAAACAAATAACCTGATTTAAAAATGGGCAAAGGATCTAAATAGACATTTCTCAAAAGAAGACACACAAATGGCCAAGACAGGTATGTGAAGAACTCTTCAACACCACTAATAATCAGAAAAAAAATGCAAATTAAAACCACAATGAGATATCACCTCACACCTGTTAGCACGGCTATTATCAAAAAGACAAAAGATAACAAGTATTGGCCAGGATATGGAGAAAAAGGAACCCTCATACACTGTTGACAGGAATGTCAATTAGAACAGCCATTATAGAAAACAGTGTGGAGGTTCCCCCCAAAATTAAAAATATAACTATCATATATGATCCAGCAATCCCACTACTAGGTATATTTCCAAAGGAAATGAAATCAGTGATATGTGAAAGAGATATCTGCACTCCCATGTTTATTGCAGCATTATTCACAATAGCCTAGTTATGGACTCAACCTAAGCGTCCATCAATGGACAAGTGGATATTTAAGAAATGGATATTAAGGATATTAAGAAATGGATATTAAGAAAGTGTAGTATACTAACGGAATAGAACACTATTCTGTCATTAAAAAAGAAGAAAGTCCTGTCATTTGCAACAACATGGATGAACCTGAAGGAAATTATTTTAAGTGAAATAAGCCAGGTATGGAAAGACAAATACTGCATGATCTTATATATACGGGGAATCTAAAAACATTGTTCTCATAGAAGTAGAGACTAGCATGGTGGTTACCAGGGGCTGAGATGCTTGGGCAGGAGTGGGGAGGAAAAGGGAGGGGAGATGTTAGTCAAAGGATACACAATATCAGTTAGATGGGAGGAATAAGTTCAAGAGATCTATTGTGCAACATGGTGACTATAGTTAACAATATAGTGTAGTCTTGAAAATTGCTGAGAGAGTGGATGAAACACTTTTGTGTTCCCACCACAAAAATAACTATGTGAAGTAATGCATATGCTACTTAGCTAAAGTTAGTTATTCCACAATGTATATATACTTCCAAACAATATATTGTACATGATAAATATATACCATTTCATATGTCAATTTAAAATGAATAGATAAAAACAAAAAAGAAATTATCCAATTAGTCCTTCCTATGAAAAAATACACTCCATAGCCTTCCTTTCCCCTCAGACATCATATGCTACAACTATGCTAACTGACCTAATCAGATAACCTCTCAGTGTATTAGCAATTTTTACTAAATTGCCAGCAAGAGGAACTTTTTTCTCCACTGTCATTACCTTACCACATGTTTGCATGTCAATTGAGGCAGATCTACAGTATCCACCCTCTTCTATTTAAAGAAAAATAATTGAAATTTCATTATTGAACTTCAGACCAGGAGCCCTACTCTGGTTTCGAGCAGATTGCCTTTCAAGAGTAGATGAATCGCTTAGCCTGCTGCAAGGTGATAGTGACGCATGTGAATAACTAATTTGAAAGGGGAGATATGAGGTCACTAAAGAGGAAGCTGTAAATAAAATTATCACCAGAAGTATCTTACCATGCACTAACAGCTACAGATATAAAGCAATCACGTTTAGTTCCATCTCCTACGTTGAGGCCAGTGGCACCGCCAACAAAGCACAGATGCACACCACATGAGCAGGTGCGCGGATGATTTCCTAAGCTGTGTGATGGCTGTTTGGAAACAGTAGTGGGCCCATCCCACACTGGAATTGTACATCTGTTATATACCTAGCATTCATTCTGGAAAATCTTTGCATTCATCTAACCCCTTTGGTGGTGCATTCATTTAGCTGGGCTAAATATTTCATGAATATTCATTAGCATACCTTATTTACATAGTCATCAAGCTATTTAGACACTGCAGCCAATATTCTAAACCAGAACTTTGCATTAGCCATCACTCATGGACAACCAAGATACGATGATGATTTGATGTTCATAATGACCCTGAAGTATTACATGATTTTGAAGTCCCTCCTATATCAAAAGAAGTAGATTCATCTCCAAATAAATTTCAACTGAAAATTAAAATGGTAATGAGATACCATTGCTGGCCTATTAAATTGGCAAAGATTAAGAGAAGTGATGGAAGTATGGGGAAATGGGCCCCCTAAGCACTGCTTAAGGGAAGATAAACTATAGCACAAAGTTTTTAGAGTACAGTTTATCAAGATTTGTTAAAAGATTACAGATAATAATAGCTAATATTTATATGGTGCTTATTATAAGTCATATAGCATTTTAAGTGTTTTTCATTTATTAACTAATCCTAAAAATATCCCTATGAGATAAGGATTACTGTTAGCCCAATTTTAAAGATGAAGAAATTTGAGTCCAAGAGAGATTAATTAACCTGTATAAACTCACATAGCTGCTAAATGGATTTGAACATGGAAAATCCATCTTCAAGAGTCTGTGCACTGAATAGTCACATTATATTGCATCTCAAAACACACAGACCTCAAACCCTAATTGCTCTTCTAGGAATTTATACAAAGGACATGTTAAAAATATACATACAAAAGTGTATCTGGGTCGGGCGTGGTGGCTCACGCCTGTAATCCTAGCACTTTGGGAGGCCGAGGCGGGCGGATTGCTCAAGGTCAGGAGTTCAAAACCAGCCTGAGCGAGACCCCGTCTCTACCAAAAAATAGAAATAAATTAACTGACCAACTAAAAATATATATACAAAAAATTAGCCGGGCATGGTGGCGCATGCCTGTAGTCCCAGCTACTCGGGAGGCTGAGGCAGTAGGATCGCTGAGCCCCGGAGATTGAGGTTGCTGTGAGCCAGGCTAATGCCACGGCACTCACTCTAGCCTGGGCAACAAAGTGAGACTCTGTCTCAAAAAAAAAAAAAAGTGTATCTGGCCGGGTGCAGTGGCTCACGCCTGTAATCCTAGCACTCTGGGAGGCCAAGGTGGGCGGATTGCTCGAGGTCAGGAGTTCGAAACCAGACTGAGCAAGAGTGAGACCCCATCTCTACTATAAGTAGAAAGAAATTAATTGGCCAACTAAAAATATATAGAAAAAAGTAGCCAGGCATGGTCATGCATGCCTGTAGTCCCAGCTACTCGGGAGGCTGAGGCAGTAGGATCGCTTGAGCCCAGGAGTTTGAGGTTGCTGTGAGCTAGGCTGATGCCAAGGCACTCACTCCAGCCTAGGCAACAAAGCGAGACTCTGTCTCAAAAAAATAAAATAAATAAAATAATAAAAAAAAGAAAAAGAAAAAAAAAGTGTATCAATAGGGTGTTCATTATAGCATTAATAATAATAATATAAATGTTCAAAGTATCTAAATACTCAGTTGTGAAAGAGTATAGCATATCCATGTGGCAAACCGCTACTAGCCATTTTTAAATGTGAATTTTAATAAAACAGAAAGTGATTCTGCACAGTGAGACCTTGTGCGGGCTTTTCACCATCCCCACTTCCCCACGACTGCCCCACCCCCACCCTTCCTTGCCCCACTCTGTGCCCTGAGAGGCCATCCCCCATGGACTCCGTGACCCAGGTTCCCATCAGGGCTGGCTTCCAGGGGGATCCTGCCAACAAGAAGATCAAGAGGAGGCCAGACTGGGAAGAGAGAAAGAAGAGTTGGAGGTCAGGTTATTTCTTTTTCCAGCCTCACCCTGTGGTTGTGGCAGTGGGTGCTTCCTTTCCGGACTGCAGCTCCTGGGTTCCAGGATTCCAGCTGTCACTGCGCTCCAGTGACATTATTTTTCCCAGGCCCACTCAGGCAAGGGAGGCAACAGGCTCCCACTGTTAGTTTCCAAGTGCCTTGACCTCCCTTGTTGGCCACCGTAGCCTTACCCACAGTTAGGCAAACTGTCCCTTCACAGAGGTCCCCTTAGTGGAACCACCTGAGTGGAACCCTGCGGCTTACAGAGACCCCAACTGTGGCAGATGGAGAGTAGACTGAGACATATATTTTAGCTTAAAACAAAACATAAAAAAAGTCTGGTAGAATATATAACGAAATACTGCCAGTGTTTACCTTTAGGGGGTGAGATTAGAGGTTACTTATTTTCATCTTCTTCATAGATTTTGGAGAACGAGAGGAAGTTTTTCCTGGCTGAAAAACTCACTGTGTCGAACACAGTGGGGGAAATGTCACAAGTCATTTGTAAAATAAAAATAATGATGTCTACCTCTTCAGGTTTTATGCATATTAACCTAGTCCATGTAGAGACCTCAGCATCTGGTAGGTATTCATATGGTGTCTTTTTCACAATTCCCTAATACCTGATTATCTGGCTGGTAAAATTGCATGACACGTGATAAAAGTACATATCCAAAAATTCTGCCAATTATTAAAGGCCATGTAAATGTATATTTTGAAATTGTACAAAGAAAGCGAAAAACTTCCACACATAGTAAATAGTGATATGAAATATTTTTTGATAATTTTTTTGAAATGACCATGCATCTGCCCATTAAATTGTCATATAGAATGTAGTTGTAAAATGCAAGGAACAGAAAGCCATTCTCAGTTTGCATAGATAGCCAAGAGCTAGTTCCACAGAGAAGTAAACAGAATTTTCTTCCAAGTATTCCAAACACCATTTCCCAGAAACTGTTGTGTTCTTGATGGGTATTAACTTGCAAGATTGTCACAATGAGGGTAAAAAAACACATTCCAACTCGTTCAAGAGACACAATCCCCCCTTTTGACAATAAATGAAATTTCAATTTCTCTTTGGAACTATTCACAGTCAGACTTGCAGGCCGTTGGTCTTCTTGGTCCTGTAGCTCATGTCTCACTCACAGTATTCCTTCCAATACTTTCTCCATACACCCCTACTCCAGTCGGTGCTGGGTGATAACCCCAAAAGGCCAACCATATGGATGACAATTTTTTTCTGTTGCTTCCACCAACCATAAGTGACTGAATAAAATAATAAACAAAATTTCATGATAATAACAAATAAAATCAATGAGAAGTCCTCCAAGCTGAAGATTTAAAAGGGGGCCAACACCACTGAAATGTCTGAAGCCAGACAGGGCCTAAGGAGTTCACAAGTTCATTCACTATAGGAAGCTGAAGGAAATGTGGTCAGACCTGCTGTCAGTTTAAAGAATATCACTGAAGCTTTGCAGAAATGATGTATGTTCCCATTCAAACATACCAAAAGCTATTGAACTTGATTTCCTTTTTAAACATGTACTTTGCTATCCTCAATTGCTGATGGGTGAGGAAATGCTTTCTCCCACAGGGCATTTTTGGTTCCCTGACAAATGTATTCACAAGCAGCAGACTTTTCCCACAAACATGTATTTATGTGTAAGATCTCCAGGAGACTGCCGTTTCAGAGCTCTTGCTTCTCTTATTCATTTTCCTGCCCACGAATCCAGCCATCTTCCCATCCTCCCCGTCTCCTTCCTCATCACGTGACAACTTTGTACACCTCTACTAAAATCTTGTAGGATTATTATATTGATCATCAAAATGCACTCCCATTACTGCTGTCCCCGAATCCTTTTACGTGAGTGCTTTGGGTTTGCAGCCATTTTTAGCCTAAGATTTGCAGCTGATTTGTTGCCCTGGCTTGAGTTGACTCTGCAGCATCAACCAAAACTCAGCTCCGCAGCAGAACACCCGGCTTCAGCACCCAGGACCTTCACACTTCACTTAATTCACTGTCCCGGGAACATCTCATCCACAAAATAAAAGTCATAAGTTGCTTCCAGGCTGATTCTAAATACATCTACCAGGGAAAAATAAAAACCAGCTTCTATTATTGTATCTGGCAATTGGTAAAGATGAAACTCTTGAATATTCAGGGTAAGATGAGGAGTCTATTTGAACAATTTTCCTTTACTTTTTTTCTTGCTTGAAACTAGGGGGAAAAAAAGGTAGAATAACATGGAAAACTCCCATATATAGTGAAATATATTGTATGAACCCATATGCACATTTAGATACATACATTGTGTTCATGTGCATTATAACGCCTTCATTACAAACTACTACAGAAGACAGTTCAGCCTCTAGCAGTTCAATGGCTTACAAGTAACTAAATGTTTTTGGCTAGATGAAACCATTCTTGTCTAATTACCTCTTAATGTGCTTTGGAGACTGTCAGAAGAAAGAAGTTACAGGACAGAATATGAATATAATTTGATAAATTCTAATTATTGCTATCATGACTGATTGTTTTTCCTCCAGTTGCATACGCTAATTCACAGCTAGTTTCTGTTACTTCTGAACCGCGTGTAGTAAGATGGCACGTACACCAACCAGAGGCCAGGCACATGTCAACCAACGATAAGTATGAGGAACTCTAGTCCTAGAAGAAAAAATAATAAAAGGCATAGCTGCTTGTGCTCAAGGAGAATTTTTCTTTCTAAAAGTTGCAAGCCGTAAAATATAAATTTAGTTCTCTTCGATTCCTAATGGAAAAGCAAACACTTAAACTCCAAGGTACACCATAAAAGGATTACTTTTCACCATCATTTCCCTCTCTGTAATGCTAGGTTGCATAAACCCAAGAAGACATATTGACTATTTAGTGCCAATTCACTACTTCCCTTTTGTAACACTTGCTTAGACCATGTTCACCTTCTGCCACCATTACCTGTTTCCCTTGCCTGTTTAATAAGATTTTAAATGACTTGGGATAGTGTAACATCACAGACAGAAGGTGCTCACCTATTTACTCAGTGAGTGAAGGAATGATTTGATTGCAAATATAGAAAAATTAGGGTGGAAACTATTCAACACTTCATAGAGGCAATCTAAGTAACTCAATTCCCACAAAATCATCACTAGTTATTAAAATACAGCTTGCTTTCTTTTTTATCACAACAGTCTGTACACTCTCTTAGAGCTAATAAAGTTTAGGAATATCCAACACACTCCAATTATTTTCTGGTTTCTATTTGGTATCCCTAAATTGGTTGCTATTGCTTTATCCTAAGGGCCAACTTGAAAATAGGGGGGAAATGACTCAACATTTTAGCTACCTTTAATATGTCTACTTCCACATGATCATGTATATTCATATTCCTTGGAAGCTGCCACCCACACAGGCTGCAGCCCCTTATGGTGCTGCTAAGTGAGTAAGTGAATACATGGGATGGTCATAAATTGTTATTCTGAAAGCATTCATTGAGAAAAAGCTTTCTACTGCACCATCAATTATTAAAGTTCTGTTTTTAACTTCAGATTGCATTAAAAATCATCTAAAAACCCTATCCTTTATTTTTATTTCTTTCAGGCAAATATTATAGAGAGAGCTAGTTGCTACATATATAACACAACCTTAACAAATGGGAACAGGCTTTAAAAAGCTAGGCATGAATCTGTGTACGTATTCAAGCACTAGTAATGATGCTCTTCTACTGTTGTGTTTTTCCTATTAAGGTGCAGCACAGACTGGGCTCTCCTGCCCTACTGCATTCTGTTATACACCCCCAAACTTAGACTAGGTGACCATCGTCTCAAAGCCACTTATTTTAACTCGGATTTAAATGTAAATATTTCCAAGTTCCAAAGAGCAGCTCAGATCTGGTTTGAGCCTAAAGTGGTCCAGTCTTAGAGAGTATTTTGCCAGGTCTGAAAGGTGATACAGAAAGGGATGTGATTGTGTATGTTTGTGTGTGTGTGTGTGTGATAAAGTGCCTTGGGAAAATCTGTATAAACAAAATGCCACTGCATTTTGCAAAGTATTGGAAAACTATATCATCATCAATATCCATTTGCAAATGACTTACCTAAAATGGTAGAGATTATTAAATTCTTTTTCTCATTTATTTCCTGTGATCACGTACATTTTATCATGTGAATCAATATTCTCCATTCACTCTGAAATGTCCAAGGGCACTTGGATTCTTAGAAGTAATGAGCTAATTTCAAGTATTGTACTTCTGCTCCTACCAGGACTGATGATAATAAAGTATCTGTTATATTTGTTCTCACACTTATTCTACTTCATTCTAATTATGCAATTTAAATTTATAAAAGATGAAATATAAATATGGAAAAACATTGAAATATGAGTGTTTTAAAAAGATTTGGTAAAGATAAGTTGAGTTTTAAAATTAATGATAATTCCTATTGAGTTAAATGTGGGTAAAACAAAACCAAGTTACAGGAAAAAAATAAAAATTTAGAGAGATCCTGAGCTCATGTTACTCCAAAAATGTATTTAAGAGCTCACTTCACTTTGAAGAGAACAAAATTAGAAACTGTGGAGTATGAATAATGACTTATGCAAAAAATCTGAACTACAATCAATAGACAATACAACAAAATATTGCTCAATGAACAAGTGTGCACCTGCACATTTGAGAATGTGTGGTAGGAATAAAATAAAATGAGGCATTTACTACCACTTTTGGTATATCTGGCCTTTTTTCAATGAGCTAATCAACTTTAAGCTTTGATAAAAGGGCTCTGCTATAAGTAAGAGACATTTCAAAATCATTTAACATGTATTGGCTTTAATAGCCACTCCCTTTCCACTCCTTTACAACAAAGATTCCAGATCTAACAAAACAATTTCAGGAATTAAAATTCCTAAAATGCTAACCTGGAGCAATCAAATTCATGGCAATGTTTTCACCATTGCTCTAGTGAGTGGAGATACTGCCAAGTGAGATTCCTACACTTAACGATGGCAGCCCTCTCTTTAGATCGTTTTGCTTCTAGGAGCTTAGGTAACTACGACAAATCTCAGCTCTCATTCACCATCAAAATAAGCCCTATGTCTTTATCTTACTCTCCTGCCCTTGTTGTTCTAGCCAGAATGTAGCCAGAATGCTAATAAGGCCAGCGAGAAAGTCTAAGCATCTATTTCATTGGCTTCAGCTCCCAATTCTCTTCTATATATGTAGTCAAAATATTAATAGAATGGGCCCAAGCTGCTCTAAAGAGCTGGCCATTTTGCTTTCCTTCAAATCTTTACAATGTCTCTCACTGGCTAAGTCTACTCCTTGCTCAGGGGGACCCCAAGCCAGCAACCTAGACCAGCCAGGCTCTAGTCATGTGGGCAAATGCTTTCACTCATTTTGTCTTTGTTTCCCATAGTAGATGCAGATATGTCTTATATTCTATTGAGGTGACAAATTCCAAATTTCAATTTTGAGAGTAAAGGAAAATAGGCAAAGGAGGTAGGTCTATTTTTGGCTCTGTTACACTGTTCTTTAGGCTCACCTGGTACAGAAAACAGAAACGTCCCATCTTGTATAGTAGACTCCTACAATGAAGATGAAGGCCAATCGCAACCTGATAATAAAGTTATTTTACCTTACGTTTTTGGGACACAGATTACCCTAGGGGAATACAGAAGTGGTAAGCTCAAGAAAAGGAAGGATCTGCATGCTACCCTGGCCAATCACAATCATAATGTATTAATATTATTTCTTAAAACAACCTCAGTGATCATAAACAATAATAATACACAGATTGTGTTCTATGACTTTTAGTTAAATTATCATTACCCTACCAGGGGTTTCTAATCCTATCATTGTTAGATTATAAAAAGCATCTTTAATGCTGTTCAAGATAAAAAAAATAAATCAGTGATGAATAATGTGTTAACATGTTAATCTTCTAATCCTATTACCTTGTTCTGAAAATGTTATCACCAGTATGATAGGCACACAAACCTTAGAAGAAATTAGTTTTTGTTTATTTTATTTTATTTTATTTTTTGAGACAGAGTTTCACTCTGTTGCCCTGGCTAGAGTGCTGTGGCATCAGCCTAGCTCACAGCAACCTCAAATTCCTGGGCTCAAGCAATCCTGCTGCCGCCCGAGTAGCTGGGACTACAGGCATGCGCCACCATGCCCGGCTAATTTTTTTCTATATGTTTTTAGTTGGCCAATTAATTTCTTTCTATTTTTAGTAGAGATGGGGTCTCACTCTTGTTCAGGCTGGTTTCAAACTCCTGACCTTGAGCGACATGCCCACCTCAGCCTCCCAGAGCGCTAGGATTACAGGCAAGAGCCACCGCGCCCAGCCAGTTTTTGTTTATTTTTTAATACAACTATATTTTTACTGACTTTCTGTGGTAACTGCTACATGTTTTGTGAAGCTGACAAATTTTGAACATTACTACTGATCATTTTATAACTTCTAGCATTTTGAAAAAATTTTATAAAATTTACCATTTCAAACATTAGAGTATAACAATCAGATATTTCTCAAATTGCCTAAGTATTGCTTATTGAAGCAATGTGCCTATGTGCCAGATACTGTTCTAAATGCATTATATGTATACATTTTTTAAGTCCTAACAACAAACCAATGATCATTTTATTTTATTTTATTTTTTGAGACAGAGTCTATCTTTGTTGCCCCGGCTAGGGTGCCATGGTGTCAGCCTAGCTCACAGCAACCTCCAACTCCTGGACTCAAGCAATCTTGCCTCAGCCTCCCGAGTAGCTGGGACTACAGGCATGGACCACCATGCCAGGCTAATTTTTTCTATATATATTAGTTGGCCAATTAATTTCTTTCTATTTTTTAATAGAGACGGGGTCTCGCTTTTGCTCAGGCTGGTTTCGAACTCCTGACCTCGAGCAATCCGCCCACCCCGGCCTCCCAGAGAGCTAGGATTACAGGCATGAGCCACCGCTCCCAGCCTAAATGACCATTTTAAATATGGATAAAACAAGGCAAAAGAGGTTAGATAAGTTTCAGCAAGTTGCCCAAGATTTCAAGCAGTAAAAGGTAGAGGTGAAAATCAAACCCAGCTAGTCTGGCTCCAGAGGGCCTGTTCATGCACTGTAATAACCTACAGCACAAAATTAACCCAAACAAAGTGTTTTTCCCTAAGTGTATTTGATAAGTAAGGAAATAATTATGCCATCAGTAAAGTTACAATTTAGTTGTGGAAAAATATAAGTCGTAAATGATTCAAAATGAGACTCGACTTAATTAATTGAAATGGCCTGGAGAAGAAGTTTGTTAGTTTGGTTATTGTTGTTTACTCTCAATCTGTTTTATGAAGTATCTGCAAAAGTTTATAAACTGCTATAATTTGGATATTTGACCCCGTCCAAAGGTCATGTTGGAATTTGATCCCCAATGTTGGAGGTGGGGTCAAGTAGAGGTGTTTGAGTCATGGGAATGGATCCCCCATGAATGGCTTGGTGCCTTCCGCATGGTGACAGTGAGTTCTTGCTCTATTACTATGTTTCCACGAAAATAAGACAGGGTCTTACATTTATTTTTCTTCAAGAAGACACCCTAGGGCTTATTTTCAGGGGATGTGTTGTTTTTTTTGTATTTTTTTTTTAAGTACGGTACTACAATCTACATTTATTCAAATATTGTTAAGTCGTCTTCTTCTGGAACATCATCATCACTCTCCAAACCCCGAATTCCATCCTGAATTTCTTGCGACTCTATTTCCTTCAGAACCATTGCCCCCAATCTCTCATGTGGAGCAATAGAGTTCTCATGGTACAGATGAGAAGGGTTGCTCATCTTCTTTACCACTCTGCAACGAAATGCATGGGTTGTGCAGATACACTGCGTAGCCACGCCCATCACTAGGTCTTATTTTGGGGCTAGGGCTTATATTTCGTAAATGCTTAGAAATCCTGCTAGCACTTATTTTATGGGTAGGTCTTATTTTCGGGGAAACACAGTTTTTCCAAGAGCTGGTTGTTAAAAAGAGCCTGGCACCTCCCCTCTCTGTTTTGCTTCCTCTCTCTCACCATGTGATCTCTACACATGCCAGCTTTGCTTCACCATCTGCCACAAGAGGAAGCAGCCTAAAGCCCTCACCAGAAGCAGATCCTGGTGCAAGGCTTCTTGTACAACCTGCAGAACTGTGAGCCAAATAAGACCCTTTTTAAAATAAATTACGCAGCTTTAGGTATTCCTTTATAGAAGCACAAACGAACTAAGACAAGAATCTATACAAAAAATGAATACGTACTAAGAGTTAGAGAAAATACCAATCAGAACAAAAGCTCAAGAATTAAGTAAGAACAATATAAATAATAGGTTTAATGCACTTATTAAACTTTATTAAAGTGAAATTCTTGGTATCCAAAATGATCATTTACATGAGTTCCATTATCCATAAAAAGGAAACATATCACCTCCACCAAATGACAAAGTTTCTACAGGCCTTTACATATCAAATAATTTTATGGCATTAGAGATGTTTTCATTGTACTTCAGAGAAACACAGAACCCTTAGAGAAAGAAGTAGAGTTTGGTACGATTTCAGAAGACAAAAGAAGTGTGGCCAAGGTCATTCTGGGCAGAGGGAAAAGAAGTTTAATAGCATGAAAGTATGAAATACTTTTGTAGGTGTGAGCAATGGTGAATAGACTGACACGGTTGGAATTGTGTTTTCTAAATAATCTTCTGTGGAATGCTCATTGAATGATCAAAAAAAGTTTCCATTGTAAAAATAAGTTGAAGAAATGCTGAATTAAGAAAACTAATAATTGGATTGGAGATTTCTTTTTTTTTTTTTTTTGACTGTGATAAAATAGGTTATCCCAGACTAACCTAATACAAAGTAATATATATAAAGCTCCTTGAAAGCATTGGAAACCAACCAAAACCTAAGGGTCCAACCTCCTAAAGGGAAGAAAGTATATAGAGGGAAGTCCTACCTTAGCCTGTTGCTTTGTTCCTTTGGGGAATTTTCCACTTCACAGTTCAAAGCAGAATCCAAACAGAGAGCAGTGGCTTAATACTTGTGGCTGTGTCACTAGACTGGAGAGACAAAAATAGGAGTTCAGAGATACCAACACAGCCAGGACTTGAGGGCCCAAGATACTAAAGAAAAGGGAACCATGCACTAGTGACCCCAAAATTCTTTGTGCAACTTCTGCCTCAAGTTATTTGCAGACTCTTTAGTGGTATGGGATAGGTAAAAGAAAGAAAGAAACTACTAAGATGTTTAAAAGGCAAGTAGAGATTTTGGCAGTCTGGGGATAAAGAAATTGGAGTTATAGAGGCTATCTACAAAGAAGGGTTCTGAGAAAAAAAAACAGGCTTTGTGTCGAGACTTCTGAAGGACTAAACTCGTGAATAAGAGCAAAACTAAAGTTGGGATGCAGCTGGAGCAAGGTGATTCTCCTGTGTTTCAACTGCCTTCTAGAAGAAAATTAAATTGTCTTTCAAGGAAGATGACATAATCCAGAGCTTCAAAAAATTTTCATACAAATGTCTAGCATTCATTCAACAGTGAGTTTTCAGCAAAAATGATGAAGGTCAATAGGCAACATAATGTCATTTGTAAAGTGCTAAAAGAAAATAATCACCCAGCTATTATTCTATACTCAGGAAAAAAAAAATCTTTCATTAAAATACATGACAATTATTGCACAAAAGAAGGAAAGTAGTAGTAAATGGAGTGAAGCATGCTATAATTCCAGGATCATTTTGGAGGTGAAAAAATGTATCAATTTAAAATATACCAAAACATTAAGGATATATACTGTAAACTAGGGGTTAAAATAAACAATATACTTTTAAATAACCCATGGGTCAACAAAACAGAAGTAATTAAAATAGAAAATATATCTAACTAAATAGTAATAAGATCTATCAAAATTGATGGGATATAGCTAAATTAGTTGCTATAAAAGTATAGCATTGTAAGATTGTTTAAGAAAAAAAGCACAGATTATTAATATGAGGAATGAAAAAAGGAGACATCACTACAGAATCAACATATAACGTTAAGAAATGTACTCTCATTCTATGGCATCTATTATCACTTAGTCCAAATCTGGAATTCTATATTATTAGTAAATATAAGGTACAAGAGGTGTAACATGAGAAGTTTTATAGAGAAGTGCTTAGAGGGGTTACTGGTAGGAAAGGGAGGACCCTTGAGAGTTTGTCTTATGATTACATTTGCATAGCAATGCCTGGTTTTTATTTATGTGATTTTTTTATGTGAGATGGCTTGAACCTACATTTGCAGAGCAAGAACTGTGTTTTAACTTAGAACATATGTTTATTTGGAGATGGTTAGGGAAGGGGATGATGACAATTTGGGAAAGTCAAAATCTCCCCATCTGGCCACTCCCCTTGTCTCAGCATTTAAATTAATTTGCAACGTTGTAATAACAACACTTTTGTGAAATCAGCAGCTTTGCCTGTTTTGTTATGTGTCACCAAAGTGTCAAATATAATAGCAGCCATATGTAAATGTTTTGACTCCAAATGGCTTTATTTAGAAAAATAAGCACAACAGCAACCGGTGAATACAACATGAATTAAGCATGATACCCTGTTATTGAACTTCATTTACATTTATGGTTTCTACATGAGATGTTATCATGGGGTGTATGGTAAATTGAATAATGACCCCCCCAAATATATCCACACCCTAATCCCAGGCATCTGTGGATGTTATTTTACATGGCAAAAGGGACTTTGCAGATGTGATCAAAGTAAGGATCTTAAAATGAGGAGATTATCCTGTAATATCTGGGTGGGTTCAATGTAATCACAGTGGGCCTCATAAGAGGGACACAGAAGTGAGAGTCAGAGAAAATGATGTGTTTTATGAAAAAGACACCTGCACTCGAATGCTTATAGCAGCACAATTCACAATTGCAAAGCTATGGAAACAACCCAAGTGCCCATCAATTCATGAGTGGATTAATAAAATGTGGTATATGTATACCATGGAGTACTACTCAGCTTTAAGCAACAATGGTGATATGGCACCTCTTGTATATTCCTGGATGGAGCTGGAACTCATTCTACTAAGTGACATATCTCAAGAATGGAAAAACCAGCACCACATGTACTCACCAGCAAATTGGTATTAACGGATCAACACCTAAGTGGACATATAGGAAAAACATTTATCGGGTGTCGGGCGTGTGGGAGGGGGAGGAGGGGATGGGTATACACAACCACAATGAGTGAGATGTGCAACGTTTGGGGTATGGTCATGCTTGAAGCTTTGACTCCAGGGGAGAGAGGGTGCATGGGCAATATATGTAACCTTAACACTTGTACCCCCATAATAAGCCAAAAGAAAAAAAGGAAAATGATGTGTTGACAGAAGCAGATGCTGGAGTGATACCCTTTGGAGAAGGAGAAGGGACCACAACCAAGGAGAGCAGACTTGCTGGAAACGGCACGAAAATGGACCCTGTCCTCAGAGCTTCCAGAAGTAACTAGCCCTGCTGGCACCTTGGCTTCAGCCCAGTGAAACTAATTTTGGACTTCTGACCTCCAGAACTGTATGAGAATAAACTTATGTTGTTCAAACTTAAGCCATTAAGTTTGCGATAATTTTATAGCAGCTACAGAAAACTAATACAGAGCCTTAACGAAATGGTTATCAAACCTGGTATACATCAGAATCATCTGGGCAATTTGCTAAAAAAAAACAAAAAAAAAAAAACAAAACACAGATCCTGGGTTCCCATTCCTAGAAATTCTGATGAGGCACAGGATTCCAAATTTTTAGACAAGTTTCTCAGATGACTATTGTGCCGCAAACCAGGGTACTTGTGAAAAGAGGGGTGTTTGGGAACAACTCACTGCCTGAATTCATTTCCCAGGGCTGCCATAACTAATCACCACAAACTTGAAATCTTAGGACAAGAGAAATGTATATTCTCTCTCAATTCAGGAGACCAGAAGTCTGAAATCAGTTTCACTCAGTCAAAATAAAGTTGTCCACAGGGCCATGTTCCCTGCAGAGGGTCTGGGGCAGAATTTGTTCCTGTCTCTTCCAGTTTCTGGGAGCTGTTGGCATCCCTTGATTTGTGGCCATATCACTCCAATTCCTGCTTCTGTGGTCACGCTGCCTCCTCTTCTGTGTGTATCAAATATCCCTCTGCCTCTCTCTTATAAAGATACTTATAATTAGGAATATCCAGATAATCCAGGATAATCTCCCCTCAAAAACCCTCTTTCCTTGTAAGGTAACGTTAACAGGTTCCATGAATTACGACCTGATATCTCAAGTTGGCCATTTTTCCACCTACGACCTTAGTGCCTTTCGAGGTTATTTAAGGATTAATTCAGGAGAGCTGAGGCCAACTTTCCAAAAATACAAGACTAAAATCTTTTCACATTCATATCCCCTTTCGTCCCGTTACAAATTATAATTATGCTATTAAAAAACAACCAGTCTCACTGGACTATTCTGATGATTAATAAGGCTACGGTTAACAGGGAATTGGGGGATTATTGGAAGAAGTAGGTTCCTAGAATTCAGGAGCATTTCTATTGTGAGGTTCTATACCCCTTCGAACATTGGCTTCTCCTTTTTAGGGCAATTTTACATGTAAGGATATAATTATGAAGATTTGAAAAAGTCAATCAAATCGCAGCATTCTGATGCCTAGTAAATGATGTAAATAACACTAAAGTCCTACACACATAAAACTTTTCATCTAAGAATTTTAAAGAGTTTTACAGACATTTCCATAATGGCTCATAACAGGGATTATCATTCCTCGCTCACATGTGGAAAAATCAAGGTCAAATATGCCATTCTCTGAGGCCCTCTAATATTCCCCTTTTTAAAAAATGTGTAATAACACACTATAACAAAAAAAATCATAGTTTAGTACTAAATTTATGGCAAATATTCTGCTTGAAATAAAAATCTCTTTCAAAAAAATTAAAAAATTCAAAAAATTAAAATTGGCTTCTCATGAGGGTGCTTCTGAACATAAAAGTATTTCCAATAATGGAATCTTCATTAAAAAGATTCTATTACAAAAGAATTTGCTGCATGGGACCACAAAAAAATGTTGGTTATAAAGTTATTTTTTATGCAAAAGTATATTTCAAATTTAAATAAATTCAAGATTTCTTTTACCTCTAGGCAATTAAGAAATTTAGACTCCATGGGTCACAGACAAGAGCATTCTTGTTCACTTTGGCTTCTTAAGGCACTTCAGATATATAATCCAGAAGAGAAATTAGCTAGAAATTACAAGAAGTATACAACAGAATTCAGATTGCAGCCTAAGAAAAGTGTATAGGGTGTTAATGACCCACAGAAATAATAATAATTAGTATAGATTTTATTTTCCAAAAAAATGCCCCCTTTCTTTTAAAAAGAGCAGGTACACATTCTAACATTTTTTATGTCTCTAAATAATGGGGCTTAAGATCTTTCCCAATTGTAAAATGTTATCCTTTTCTCAAGTGTACATTTTTGTATCCTATTTCCTAAAGAACCATTTACAGCTCCACTACATTTTATTAATACTATTCCCTACTCAAAATCTAAATAACCATGCCCTTAAAATCAGCTTGTCTGTCAATAATCTAATTTTCATTTTAGCACACCATAGTCCACCTTAAAAGTGCTTTTAGAAAGCAAAAAAAAAAAAACAAAAAAAACCTTTCTAATTCACCTCACCTGGCTAAGACACACTATTATTCTCTCTGTGTCCCCTCAATATTAAGACATTCTATAGCATGCCTACAAGGTGTTATTCACTTGCTTGACTTCACTAGGTAATCCTGGCTCCAAACTGGGCTATGAGCTGACCTGCCAGCCTGAGTCCTTTAAAATCCCCAGAGCAATGGCTAACAACCACCTCATCAGGCCGGGCGTGGTGGTTCACGCCTGTAATCCTAGCACTTTGGGAGGCCCAGGCGGGTCGATTGATCAAGATCAGGAGTTTGAAACCAGCCTGAGCAAGAGTGAGACCCTGTCTCTACTAAAAAAATAGAAAGAAATTAATTGGACAACTAAAAATATATAGGAAAAATTAGCCAGGCATGGTGGCACATGCCTGCAGTCCCAGCTACTTGGGAGGCTGAGGCAGAAGAGGATCCCTTGAGCCCAGGAGTTGGAGGTTGCTGTGAGCTAGGCTGACGCCATGGCACTCTAGCCTGGGCAACAGAGTGAGACTCTGTCTCAAAAAAAAGAACCACCTCGTCAAAATGACCTAGGAAGCTTGCTAAAGTGCAGATTCCAAGGCACCATCTCAGCCCTGCCAAATATAATTTCTGGAAAAATAACTTGGGAATTTGCACTTTTCACAAACATCTCAAGTCATTCTTTTGCATAGCAGAGCCTGGGGGCACTTAGTAAATTAGAATATGATCAGAAAGATCTAACGCTTCAGAAGACCCACTTCATACGTTCTCTTCTGCTCATAAATACCCAGGTTTTAATAGCTTGATGGTACTATTCTGAAGAAATAAAGTAGTCTTGGTCAGTGCCATGAAGTTAAGCATCATCCACAAACCACTCAGTAACTATGACATATCCTACTGCAACTTAAACGCTGATTCCATTTTCGCTTTCTTAAATTCCTACTTTTATTCCTCCTTTTCAATCCTGGTAACTTCATCATTTCCCAGAGCAATCAACCTTTACTCCTCATTATTTCAGTGCCAGTTCTATTTTCTAGAGACTTCTCCCTAATGTCCTTATCCCAGCCCAGGAACCTCTTCCAGAAAAGCCAGGAGAATGGTTAGGCAAAGAAAAATCAAATTTCTAGAGGGTACATTATTTGGAAACTTTTTTTTTTTTTTCACAAATGGAACAAGCAAAAGTAGCAATTTACCTGTTGTGAACATATTTTGGACCACAAAACACCCTAGCAGGCCCTAATTTCCTCTTGGTTAGCAAAATAGAGAAGGCTAATTACAAGGGATTATTCTTAGGGGAGGAAAAATCTAGCTCTGTGTTGTATGACACAGGCAACTTCACTCTAGCTGTAGAGATTTTTTTGTCGATACAACAACATGAGGACAATTAAATCTTGTTCTCTTTCACTGAGAATAAATTTTTTTTTTTCCAAAAGGAGTTTAATGTGTTCTCCAGGGACAGAACGCTACACAAAACACCATTGACAGGAATGATCACTGTCTCTCCCGTTTACACACAAAAAAATACCGTCACCTCTTGAGCAAGACACTGAGAAAGAAAACCCAGTTGTAAGTGGGACAGAGAACACATTTGCCTCCACACAAAGTCAAACTCCTGCGTTCAAACGGTCTTGGTAAAGTGCTTCTCAGCAGAATGTTGCTGGCCAATTTACATGGCATTTGGATTTGAAGTTATATGCCATTTGGGGACGATTACTATAATTAGAAAAATGGCCTAATTACTTTTCTGGCAAGAGGGAAGAAAGAGAACAGACTTTTCAGCTTATAGAGAGACAAGTCCTTGAGAAACCTCAAAAGGTTCTTGGGATCCTGTTTGACAGGAAAGAACATCTCATCTGAACCTCTTGGATCTGTTGAAAAAAACCAAGCCAGAATGCCAAAACCACAAGACAGGGAGAAAGAGCAAGAAAAAAAAAAAATACTCCTTCCTATTGGATCTGGAAACAAGAGCTGACAGAAACGGCCCTTTCCGTCACGTTGCAAAGCTTCGTCTGCCGGTGCTTGCGAGAAGCACAAACAGACAAGAGGGAGGGTGGGAGGGACACATGGGGATTCTCACAGGGACAAGATTTGGAGGAAGATTTCATGTGAGCACATTGTTTAATGGCCGTGTCTGTTCTCCCCGTAAATAACACGTTATAACTCCAAAGACTGAAAGAGCCCCTCCTGTGATTTTAGGTCCCAAGTTAACAACGATGGTATAAAAAGGCAAAATCATACGAAGTTCGTCTTTTCCTGGGCTGAGGGAAGGGGGACACTCCTGCATCGGCTCAAACCCCCGTTTCTCCAGGCCTGGGTCCCCCAGGACAGCGTCTTTTACCCAGAAGGAAAGTGGGAACAGCGAGCGCTCTGTGAGAGAAAAATGACCCAGGGCTTTAGCTGTTTAGGTCCCGTTTCCTGCATTTAGCAATGGGAACACCTGCGCTCCATCAAATATGTCTTCGCAAAAAAATATAATTTAAACCTGTCATGAATTTTTAAAGGCCGTAAGGGTAAAATCGGGATAGTGAAGCAACTGCAGAATGCACGTGGCGGGGGGTGGCGGGGCTGGTGGCTCCGGAGAAGCAGAAAGAGTTATTAAGGGACTGCTGCTTTCAAGTCGTGAGCTGCCTAATGAAAATGTTCCCTCGGTAAATGTGGCTCTTGTTGTCACGTTTCCTATCATTAGTGACTCCTGAAGTTCCCCCTCGCCCTTCCTAGACACTTTCTCTGACACAGAAGGGGCAAGCCGGACCTCAAGCTGTGCTAAAAGTGAAACAGCAGTTCCGTCTTTCACCTGTCTTAAAAGAGTCATCCCATAAAGGCCTCCTTGCTCCAGAATTCCCAGCCTAAATGGAAAATATAAACACGCATAAAAATACCGCTCCCTCCTCCACCCAAATAGCATCATTTTTCAGTTTCAATCTAGCCTCGAAAAATCATGCATCAAACTAATTTTTGCTTTACATCAGCCAACTCGTGTGACAGTTTCGCAGCATGAATATTGTTCCAACCAGATTCTCATTAATTTTATTCACTTTCCAGAAAAAAAAAAAAAGGATTTGGTACATTATATCAAGTCAATCTGGTATTCTGCCTTTGGCAGTAATCAATTCCTCTGGAAGAAAGGGAAAATCTTCTACCATTACAGAGCCGGGGTTAATGTCTTGTGTGGGTTATAAATGTGAACTCATTGAAATATACTCTTTCAATGCAATTGGAGGGTATTGACCGTAATGCGTGGACTCTTTATAAAAGACACAGGTTAAGAATTATTTTCAATGGGAAAAATATAGGCCTTTTTTACTGAGCTGCTATGAACAGGTTAATCAAAAATGGGTTATCATCCTGGGTCCATAATTTTGAAAGCCAACTATTATGGGCTGAATTATGTCACCTCAAAATGCATGTATTGAAGTCCTAACCCCCAGTACCTCAGAATGGTACTATATTTAGAGATAGGGCCATTAAAGAAGTGATTAAGTTAAAATGAGGCTCCTAGAGTAGACCCTAATTCTGTCTGACTGTTGTCTTTGTAAGAAGAGGCAATTTGGACACACAAGAGAACCAGGGGTGCTCGAGTGCAGAGAAAAGACCATATGAGGACACACTGAGAAGGCAGACATTTGAAAGCCAACGAGAGGGTCCTCAGGAGAAATCGACCCTGACAACACCTTGGTCTGTGCCTTCCCGGCTCCAGAACTGCGAGAAAATAAATCTGTGTGGTGTAAGCCAACCAGTCTATAGTATTTTGTTATGGCAGCCCGAGCAGATTAATACATAAACCATCAAGTTAAGGGACTGATCTAGAAGCAAGGTCTTAATACCAGGTTGCAGCTGACAATACCAAGAGCTGGCATAAAACAGGCAGCAAGGAGTGAAGTCAGAAGCACAGGAGAAAAGAGTCAAGCAGCAGAGTAGAAGCAAGAGACAAAAGCAATATACACCTTGACTTCCAATCTGTGAAGGGGCAGGGTGGGAGATGTGGCCATGTCCTCCACTGGACAAAGATGTGGCCAAATGCAATGCTACAGAGTCCCAACTTCATTCTGTGAAGTGAGGTAGGAAAGCGATCAGGCCTGGATCATATGAGGCATTGGTGAGACGAGAGTACAACCTTTTGGTATTGCAAGGGATTAGGCAAAAGATGTCTTAGGCTCTGATTAAGACAGGTTTCAAGCCATGTCAGTGGTTGCGACAGGGATGGAGGGTGACAGAATTGACCCAGAGAGGAAAGAGGGAGAAAAAGAGAGTAATCAAGAAAGCAAGTGAAATACAAACCTGGGTAGACTGAGAAACACATACATCTGACTGAGCTTATTTCAAAGTTCCTGGACTTCTATATCAGGAAGGATGGTGCTCAGAAACTAAGGTGATTATAGAAATCTCACATTACATTGTCTCACGCCTGAATCTGTGACTGCCAACCTTGTTTATCTCGTGGGCTAGCCCTGGGCCTTGCATGGAGCACTCACCCCACAGACACTGGCTGAGTGAGTGAGAGAATGGGGCAAGCGTCAGACATGCAAAATGAGCAGCTTTGTCGGTCACTGTGATTTTCAAAATAAGGAAAAATCAACTCATGCAAGTTGACTCTATTTCTAATGTTGCTTCTGTATTATTTGAAAAGCATCCAAATTCAGCAAAGGGCAGGAGATGGTATATGTTTTCAAGTTTGCTCCTGGACCTGGGCACACACTTGATGTGGTGACTCCCTGGGTTGATGACACGTCTCAGGGAAATAAGTTAAGGATGACTTTACGTGGGCATAATGTCATGTGGATGTCTTTAGCAGAACCGAGAGCTGTAAAACTAATCCATAAAGAAGCTCTCCATATCTCATGTTGCCCCCTTTCTTGTTCCTTCCTCCCAAAGAGTGAACCCCATTCTCATAATCCTGGTAGACCTTCCTGGGAATCAGCACACATCCTTTTTTAATCTTTGGGACTATCCTCTCGTCTAGTGAAGTCTTTGGACTATCATTATTCCTAACCTCTGACACTTTGCTTAGGCTGAAAAAAAAAAACTCCCTGTAGGAAAAGTTTATCCGTCGATATTATTTTTCATTATTCAAAGAATGAGACATTATTTCACAGAGTGCATCTTCTTTGTTACAAAGGAGAAGACGGTACAGGCATTCTCACCTCCCTGCAGCCTCAGATAGACTAGCAACAGCAACTGGATTATTTAGAACCTATGTCTCTGTGGTGGGTGAATTATTCCCAAGCAACTCGACAGAGCAAACGCTACGCCAGGGACAGTGAGGAATAGAACGGTAATTAAGGTGTGGCTTCTCGCCATCAATAGAGGAGACACAAGTACAAATGCTTCCAATACCAATCAGATGACCAAAAGCACCACAGTCTCAAGCAAGCGAGTGCTGGGGGAGTTTAAGGAGGGGACAAGTTGATTCTAAATGGGGACAAAAAGGAGGCTTTCCTGGTGAAATCGTGTGCAAGTTGGAGAATCCTGCTTGATGAAGCAAACTCAGTTCCCCACGGGAGACCTGTTTTCACATCGGAAAACCTTCAGCTGCAGAGAGAAAAACAGGAGTGACATGTTAATTTATCTTGATGCCTAACTCTTCTGAAATTAAAAGCTCACAAAGGCATAAATATCCAGGTTTATTAAACATAAAGCCTCAGTGTCTCACGGGTAGTTCCATTCCACTGATTTTTTTTTTTTGAAAGTCAATTTTAACGGAAATATTATAAGATAAATATTAAGAGATTGCTTCAGGGCAGCCCGCCCCACGGAAGTCTGAAGCTGCCACGCTCAATGCGTCAGGCGCTGCCCACTGTTGTTCCAAAGCCCCACCGGTTATGTGCCGTGCTGTCGTGGTTCATTCAGCGCCATCGGGCACCTTGCGCTTGGGCCTGTCTGTGCAAATGCACACGTGCTACTGCTACAAGATTTGAATCCGAATGGAAAACAGTGAACTTCAAATCATAGTCCCAAGAAAAGGTAACAAGCCTAGCAAGGAACAGGCTTATTCTTCTTGACTTACAAATACATTAAAACTGCTAAATGACACAGGGATCCAGGCAAGCCAGCTCCTGAAACTAAATACGCGTATTTGGGATTGTTTTTAGCGGTCTCCATGGCTACTCCCGGGGTCGCCCGGTCTTCTCAGAATCGTGTGTTCGCACGCATGAAGGAACGCAACCACACCACCCGCGGGCTCCAGAATTTACACTGGCCCCTCGTTCAGTTAAGGAGCTTTCCGTAATTGCCTTCCTTGCTATTTTGAGTGTTCTTCCTGAACTTCCTGCAGTGCCTCTGTCAGTTCCTTCCTCACTCCGTGCCTTCAATATCAACCATCAAGACCTTGGCGGTGGCGGGGGTGGTCAGGGGGACTGGTTTCCTGTTCCACCAATAAATCCTTGTCAGTTGAGGCAGGTGCATAGAAAGAACTCTCCTTGCTACCTTTTTTCCCAGCCCAATTCTTCCTGTACATCCCTACCAAATGACTTTTCTCCCAGAGAGGCTTTTTTGGGACATCCCTGTTCCAAATCCACTTACAAGATTAAGTCCAAATGCATCAGCTGGATATAATGGACCCCCCACAATCTGGAATCTAAACCTTATCTACTGTAATCACCCTTGATCCTTCATTCCAATTAGAAATGCCCTATTCTCTGGTCTTCAAGCAACCATTAATTTCCCCAACCCTGTTCCTTTGTTCATGCTGATCTCCTTGCCCGAGATAGCCTCCAATCTTCTTTTCACTCGATTTAACTACAGTTCATTATTGTTATCTGTGGGATCCGTGTTCTATAAAGTCACCCAAGTTAGTGAATGCTAAACCACTGCTCTTAGTGGAAATACAGGGTTAGGTTCCTGTGAGCCTCTGGACACATTTTTGTCAACCAATCAATACATAACCTTGTTTCATGTGTGTTTCCATTTAAAGACATCTTATTTTACATATACTATTGATTCATTAACATTGAACTCACAACCAACAGTACAATAACTCATGCCGGAACAAAGCTTCACTGACACACACATTTTCTCTGTAAGGTACATCACAGCTTTCTTGTGGTTGGAAACACTAGACAGCATTTCAGTACTTTGCTTGGGGGTGTTTTAAACAGAGAAATCACCAACAAAAAGTACAAAAGTTCTAGAAACATGGCAATACGTAGAGCGCAGAAAGGACCCTTGTTTGCCGCCTGAGAGCAGAAGCAAGGAGGCTGAGAGTGGCCTTGTTCGACCTCACGCAGGAATGTTTTCACTGCTCTGCACATATCTGCAAACGACAGCAAACGGGCCACAAGTGTTGACTTTGGTGTTGCGAATCAAATTCAGCAAGTAGGAGAATTCTCAAATATGGAATCAGAAAACAGTGAGGATTAATCGTATTACTTATTCATCAAGGAAGCCCTAGAGTAGCAGAACTGGTCTTGAACCTGGGTGTGAGGACTCTTTACTATCTGTGTAAAAGTTAGCCAAATATTTCATCTCCCTAGACTTTTTTTAATACCAAACAAGAATGAGCTTGATTTTTTCTCTTTTTTTTTTTTAAATGGAATCTCACTCTGTTGCCCAGACTGGGGTTCAGTGGCATGATTAGAGCTCACTGGAACCTCGAACTCCTGGGCTCAAGTCATCCTCCTGCCTCAGTCTGCCATTCTCTGGGAAAACAGGCGTGAGCCACTGCACCCAGCAAAATCCACATTTTAGTAAAGTATGGAAGTCCCCTGCCTTCCACAAAACCTACTCTAGCCTGTCAAGTCTCTACCTCCTCTGAATTCAGAGGCTTTATTACTTAAATATGCTTATATGTCATTCAATGTAGTCTTTTTCACATTTTGTATTTCCTCAGTTCATATGATTATTTAAATTTCGACTTCTCGAATAGACGATAAGCTTCTTGAGGGCAAGGAGCTCTTATTAGCTTCTCTGTCTCACTCACCTGCACCTGGAGCAATTTTCCGTCATAAATAAATGCATGAGTGCAAGGCCCCGCATGAATCATTCCACAGGCTTCTCTCAGGATCCTGAAGACAAGGGTATGTGGTTTACACATAAGCGGCATCCTTCATCATGCCCAGTTAGGGCTCTTGGCATCTAGCTGGCGAGCAGTCAGACCAGCAAACTTATGAAACCTGCTTGCAAAAGAGCTTATCTTTCCCTGGAGATAAACTACCTGGCACTAAACCAAAGCCACTTATATACAAGTTAAGAAAGCTCAGGCCGGGCGCGGTGGCTCACGCCTGTAATCCTAACACTCTGGGAGGCCGAGGCGGTAGGATTGCTTGAGCTCAGAAGTTTGAGACCAGCCTGAGCAAGAGCGAGACCCCGTCTCTACTATAAATAGAAAGGAATTAATTGGCCAACTGATATATATAGAAAAAATTAGGCAGGCATGGTGGCGCATGCCTGTAGTCCCAGCTACTCAGGAGGCTGAGGCAGTAGAATTATTTGAGCCCAGGAGTTTGAGGTTGCTGTGAGCTAGGCTGATGCCATGGCACTCACTCTAGCCTGGGCAACAAAACGAGATTCTGTCTCAAAAAATAAATAAATAAATAAATAAATAAATAAATAAATAAATAAATAAATAAATAAGAAAGTTCAATGGCTTCCTGATAGCTTCTGAGCTTCCAGTTTGTTTTTGTTTCTGTTTTGCTTTTAAGAGACAGGGATCTCCTTATATTGTCCAGGCTGGACTCAAGGGATCCTCCTGCCTCAGCCTCCCAACTAGCATGGACTCCAGCCACCACGCCCAGCTTGCCTCCAGCGTTTAGAAAAAGACCAGCCCCAAGCATGTTAACCTCAAGGAGTAAATCTTCTCGTGGGGTACATGACCTGGAAAAAAAAAAAAAAAAAGCAAGATCTCACCCCTAGTGAAATTGCCATGCAGTTTTTCCCGATATTCAACATTTATTAAACTGCCCCTGATATAAACTAATGTCCGGGTGTTAATTAGAACCCAACACCCAAACATCCTGGTAGTCTCCCCTTTCCTAATAACTTGCGCTGTTTTCATAGCAGGCCACGGTTTCACATAATTCCATGACGGAAAAAAACTGGAAAGAGGGGAAAGAAGAGGTTGATATTCAGAGGAAAGCCGTCAGCCCGGTGCAAGAGGGGAGAATCATATCACACAGATAACTCATGACGTGCTCTTGGCCGTGGGTCTATCCTTATACTTTCTTAGTGATTTATTCAAGGGCTCTGCTTTGTTTCACTTGCAAACTATTTTAACATCGCTGTGGGTAAACAGAGTGTCACCAGATTTCCCGTCTTTCCTGGGCCATTTTTCCTAGTTATATAAATGTTTGTCTTAATCCTACTTCTTCCTCTGCACTTTTCAAAATGTTTTTTTATGCTTCTAGGCTGCACAGGGTCAGTGTGCTAATTACCAAAGGAGATGAAGATGAAACAGTCTCCATATTCAGAAGCCAAATAGCTAGGCTGGAGTCTTTAGGCAACATCATTTTTTTTTTTTTTTAGTGCGTTCATAGTCATCCATCCAGGCACCCTTCAACCTCACATGTTGTTGCAAATTATTAACTGACAGCTCCAAATGGGCTCAGAGCAGAAAACTCCAAGTCAAGGATCCAATCATGGCTGCTTCTGCTTTTGTGGTTTTCAGGAGTGGGGGAAGTGGCAGTCAGGTATGCTAATTTATCAGCATGTTTTCTTCATCTCTAAACGTGTGCATTATGGGGGAGAAGTCTAGGTTAAATGCTAACGTTCCACAGTTTTCCCACCATCTGAACTGTGTTATATTTGGCAAATAGTTTTCTGGAAGGGGAACAACACGTTAAGCTCTGGCCATGACACAGTTTGTGATAAGCTTAACTGAATTCAAGAAGGAACAATCTATGCCAACTGTTCTTACACCCTTTCAATTTCTCATGCACCCAGGGAAGGGAAAAAAAAACTTAAAACAAAGCTTGAATATTTCAAAAGAAACTTGACATATAAACCATATTAATTAATCCTGATACTATTCTGACGTGATTTTAAAATTATAAACAATCCTCTCATTATTTCCAGAGAGAGAGCTTTAGACAAAAATATTCACAATCAAAACAGGTTAAAAATTTTCATTAAGTTGTTTTTTTTAATATTCCTGTTCAACCCCAAAGGGAAAGAAAAATAGACCATTTTTTGCTATAAATCAACATAGATAAAATAATCACAGACATTAAGTTTTCTGTTTCTTTATGAGAATTGCTTATATTTTTGTGAGCTACACCATCAGAACAATATTTCTGTTAAAGTGTTTAATAGTTGAGACTGAAAATTCTAAAACCTAAAATCCGGCAGTTTCCAAGTTTTCCTTAACTAAGCCCAGCATACTTTTCACTAAGGGGAATAAGTCTAGCTGTAAGGAAATGATTCATTCATGAGCAACCAGCCTACACATTCCATTTCATCTTTAGTGAGGCTGACAACTGAACTGAAGTTTAGTGCATGGTTTAAAGGGAAATTACTTATTGAAACTTTTCAGGCTCACAGCAATAATATTTCAAATGATTTTAGAGTATCTTAGAAGTGAGGCCAAATATCAAGAGAATGGCATAGGCCAGGCCACATAAGGCAAATCATTTTTCCCACTTAGCACTAGTTGTAGTACTTGTTGCATAACAAAGAAGCTCTCTCAAGTGTAGGTAAGTAGACAGACATCAACTCAGGTAGGACTTGGTGTAAGAAAGGCCTTTGCTGTTCTTCAGTCCACCTCAAATGTCCAACTAGTATCTTTAGAGCGATACTGAAAGAGGGAAGTTGTCAAAGCAAGTATGAAGGTAGAATGCCTTTGAGATTCTGATAAAAATTATGAACTCAAATTTCAAAAAACGATCATATGTACAATTTGGCAAATGGGCAGGAGGCTTCGAAATTCATGGAAGTGTAACGATTTATGAACCTCATATGAACTAAGAATCCCAGAATAAAGGCATTTTCCCCTAGTACAAAGCAAATGTCATTGAGTGAAATAACTTCAAACTGTTTGAATCATCCGCACAGATTGATTTATCGTTAAGTACCTACCCTCATGCAAAGCACTGTGCAAAATGCTATCCACCCTTAGGTGGTCTCAGTTAGCAAACCTCAACATGCAAGGGCAGGTTTGGGTAAGGGGCAGCGTATCCCTTTACAGTAATTGTATTATTGCAACCAAGGGTTTTGCTGCTGCTGCTGCTGCTGTTGTTGTTATACTCAAGTTTAGCTTTTTATACTTATTTTTCTTTAGAAATATTTCTGCAAGTCCAGAAAACATGTTAAGTTTTAATTGTGCAATTCAGGGTGAGCGTCTAAAAGCCTCACTGACTCGGTGGAGGCAGCATTATTATCAGTTATCCTTTTACATTTGTCAGGGCTCTTCGGAGAAACAGAACTGAGAGAATACATAGAGAGATACAGAGAAGGAGATTTATTATGAGGAATTGGCTCCGGAGAATGTGGAGGCTTAGAAGTCCTACAACCTGCCCCCTGCAAGCCAGAGACCCAGGAAAGCCAGGGGTGTAGTTCTGGTCCAAACCCAAAGGCCTGAAAACCAGGGGAGACAATGGTCCCTTTCCCAGGTAGAGTCCAAAGCCCAAGAACCAAGAGCACCAATGTCCAAGGGCAGTAGAAGATGGATGTCCCAGCTCAAGCAGAGAGCAAATTCACCTTTCTTCTGCCTTTTTATTCTACTCAGGCTCTTAACAAATGAGATGATACCCACCAGCATTGGCGAGAGCAATCTTCTTTACTCACTCTCTTGATTCAGATCCTAATGCCTTCCAGAAACACTCTCGCAGATGCACCCAGAAATATTGTTTTAGCTGCTGTCTGAGCATCCCTCAGCCCAGTCAGGTTTGCACATAAAATATTAGCCATCACAAAGTGTCTCCAGAAACCTCAGTCACCCAGCATGAAGAGCACGATTATCAGATACCTATTTCAAAGTCTAGGCTCAAACCTTACACAATATTGCCTCCGGCTATGCAACAGAACCCAAGGCATAGCCAGGAAGAAGCTTTCAGAGTTTCACTTAGATCAGATATCTGACTTCTGGTGCTGCAGTACAAGCAGGTTCAGAGAGCAATGCCCCTAAACACAGGGACTGAAACAGCTGCTGAATCCCAGCAGCCTGCAAAATACAAACCTAACACTTAAAGCCCTTTAGCTGAGAATGCCCAAGACTTCTCCAGCTATTTCTACTATCTTTGCACACGTACGCAGGCAAAGTATATTAAACATTGCTGATGCAGTAAGAAATAAGACAGCCTTCGTTTTTTGCCGTGCAAAGGAGTCCAGTCAGAAAAACCTTGGACGTGCACATGGTTATGTATATGATGCGATTTTTTTCATCATTGAAAACAAACCCGTGGGTCTCCAGGAGAAAGAATGTGGCAGATTGGGTCAGTAATGATTTTCTGCAAAATGTGACACTTGATCCGGGCATCAGGGTACAATGAACACATTTGAAGTCAGAGTGCCAGGATAAAATTACTCTATCCCTGATAAGCATTGAGACTTGGAATAAGTTCCTTCATATTTTCTAAGCTATAGTTTTTCTTGTGTAGAAAATGGGGGTAATAATATCCATCTCATGGAATTGCTGTGAAGACTGAATTAAGCAATATATGTAAAAGCTTTTATCATCATCATATAACTCATCATCCAAACTAGGATACTTTTGAGAGTATAAGAAGGCACAATTAAAAGTTACATACACTACAGCAAGAGGCATAACCCAGGACATATGGTCACCCTGTTTATCTCAGTATCTAACACACAGATGGCATTCAAAATACATCAGCTCTTTTCTTTGTTCCTGAATATTGAAGAATGTGCTATCCCAGGCAGCAGAGCAGGGAAATACGTAACAGAGGGAACTCAATGAACAGAGGAATATTCCGATATAAAATGTTATTAATAGGTTCCTCCTATTGATACAATCACATAATTATAAAATATTACCACTGGAAGAAATCAAGATATCATTAAATCCAAACACTTTATTTTATAGAGGAAGGAAATGAATCTCCAAATGGTTAAATGATAAGGATATTTAGTTTCAGAGGCACGACCAGCACCTGGGTTTTCTGACTGCTCACCCAAGGACTGCACCATCATAACACCCCCATCTCCAAGAAAGATTTCTCCTGAATCATCGAAATGATAGAAAATCCAGTCCTCGACAGCTTATCTCACACTTCTTGAATCCACTAGTTGCAAATCCAACTAGTACTGTCTTCAGGGAAGACCCATGCAACTAGCAACTCCCTTAGCCAAGAAGGAGGAATAATTTTATTCTGCCACGCATTATGTATTGCCAAGTTAAGAAAAAACAAATAGGTTCTTCCTCATGTATATAACATATTTTCTTCAGATTTGGAGATGCCATTCAGAAAAGATATATTTTACAGAGCAAACAATTTAAGAATTTTATTTCATAAATAATGTACTTCAGGTAAACCTAATTCTTCCAATTGCTGAAATAACTGTCTAGAGCAGAAACCATCAAAATTTTTTATTTTGCACAGCATGAATACACTAATAGGCACACATTATCATCATTAACATGGGTCTCAAAAGCAGGTGGGGAATAGCAGAATGTGTATAATTTTTTTTCTCCAGGATCCCCAAATTATTCTGATACTCTCCTGACATCCAGCTTACATCCCCCCAACACACAACACACAGATACACACACATACTCCAAGCCATTTTTCATAGCTCTTGGAGTAAATCGAACATAGATAATGTTTCCACCTGAAAAATAAGTTGGATAGGGAGAGAGAGATTTCCATCCTTTTTCACTGTATTGTTGAAACCTTGTCTAATAGTTTCCTCTCTAAAAGTTTTTCATAGCCTCATCCCCCAAGCAGAGTCAGTTCCTCAGTCCTCTGGGATCTTTGGAGCATTTGCAGTCACCCCTGTTATCATCCTTAGTCACATTCTCTACCCTAATAATTGCTCCAGTCTCTGTGCTCAATAAACTGCTACCCAGAGATATGTATTAGAATTCCTGTTGCTCTTTAAACTCAGAACAGCCTGGCACATAGTGGGAGCTCAAATAATCACCTACTGAAGGAATTATTTGAGGTACCTAGGAAACAATCTATTAATACAGATAATATCCAGGGATGTTTTTTAGGACAAAGCAGATGGTCTGTGTAAAAGCACCGTAAGTCCTTTGGAAGAAAGGTCCTGTAAAACTACAAGGCACTCTTCTCCTCTACCGTGTGGCAAATAGCTACAGTGTTTTCCTTAAATGGTTCTTAGAGGCCTGGAAAGCTAATATCTCTCCGTAAGTGCTTGAACCCCAGACAGTCACTTATGTAACTGGAAGCATTTGAGTTATTTCGTTACATGAAGTCATTTTGTTTTTTAAAAGTGCTGCACACAAGAATTTCTTATCTTACCTAGCTCATTATGTGTAGCCTTAGAGAAGTGACTTAAAAAAAAAAAAAAGCTCGTATGATAGAAAAATGAAAGAGGAAAAAAAAAAGCTAAGTTCTGTAAAAAAAAAAAATGTTTCAGACGTAGGGTGGGAGTGGGAAACTACCCACATCCAGACTAGTAAATTAACCAATGAAGTTTTTAGGCTCTCAAGTCTTGTGAGAATGCATGATACTCAAGAAAAACTTACCTAAATGTAAATATTTTGGCTTTTATCCATGTGCCTTCTGGTTTAAGGAAGAGACAGGTTATTGCAAGATGATATGGACAAAAAAAAAGGAGTATGATATAGACACAGGAATTTAAATTTCACCTCACATGGTTTTTTACAAAGTATAAAATGATGTCAGATTCAGTAAAAGAATTGCTAGGTTTTATGTCCTGCAGCTGTTTTATTTTCTTTATGATCAAATTGAATGGAAATAGTCATTCATCTAGTGGTCTACTGACATTTATTTTTAAAAAATACTTTATAACTGTGTTGTGCAAAAGTAAATAGCAAGCAAACTTCCCCGTGCTATTCAGTGGAGATTTAAATTCAAAACCCCGTTCTCCAAAGCACCAAATGTACTCACTGATTTCACAAGTTAATCAAAAGATTTTAGTATCCATCTACAATACTCCCACCACCCCTCAAAAATAACAAATAAAACCACATTTTTAATCTGTTGGTTGATTCAGACAGGAACATATTCATTTAGCACTGAATGCATTTATTCTAAGCTGTCTCTGAGAGTTTTATGAATTCCAAATGTACATTTTGAGGTGTTTAGACTGAATTATAAGCATTTAAGCATAGTACTCATATATTATTAATTCTTGTTAAAAAGGTGCCAGAAAAGCTATGTTATCACTGTGTTATCAATGACTTCCAACCATAGATATTTTCAGCAAGCATTTTTTTGAGCCCCTATTGTAACGAATGGGGCCACTAGTTGCTATAAGTAGCTGTAAAACTTGATTTTCGCCTCAAGGAGTTTCTGTCATTGTATACCCTAAAGACAGAAATGTAGAGCAGAGGAAATCAAAATACTTAAACCTGTTTGTCCTAAGAAGCAAGAACCTTTCATTTTATGTTAACATTTTTAAATATGGGCATCCTCCCCCTTGATGACACTATGAGTTTACTTATTTCCCTCTTTTTCAGTTTGGTGACTGTCATGTGGATATGATTTCAGCGACCTTTTGTATTCAAACTTCTGCTATACTTAATGACAGACACTCCAGGGAACTGAGTATTGACACAAACATCTTCAGACTGAAGAACATGGGTCATATGCTCTATTAGCTGGAGAAAGATATTTTGTCTTTCGAGCTCTGGATTTTTATTTTTTATTGAATAAACATTGTGGCAACTTCACCATCTGCCCAATATATTGTAGTAAACACTGCAGATTTGCAAAAAAAAGAGTATGTTCCCTGCCCTCAAGAAATCAAAGTTTTCAGATGGCTTATAAATAATAATGGTCTAGAGAAGTTGGCAAAGACCAAATTTTACACATTTTTATACTCTTCCTCTCTTTCTCAGCGAATGGCCCTATCACCAACCCAGTCATCCCAAGGATCATTCTAGATTCATTCCTCTACTTCAATTCAAACATTTAAACAGGGTGCAAGCTCTGTTGACTTCACCTGCCAAATTCCTCCCAGATTTATTTCTACCACCACTGCCCTGCCTCAGATCTGCTTGTCTTTCCTCCTGGCATGCTGCAATGATCCCTACATTTATTAGAATTGTTTAAGCGACAAGAGAAATGAACCCAACTCAATCTAGCCTTAGGAAAAATAATGGGGATGGCAGGTGATTTTCTGAAAGAAAAAGAGTTGGGTAGCCTACAAAATCAAAATAACAGTGGGACCCAGTGCGAGTAAGCACTTGGAGACCAGAAAGTAGGACTCTCTCTTCCCACCTGTTGTCTCTGTCTCAATGTGTGCTGTGGCCTTTTTCTGTCCTCCTGCAGTGGGTTTGCTAAGGCCTCAGGAAAGACAACTGCACTGGATGGCTTAGTGTCCCCTCCCCACTCCAAAAACAAACAAAAAAATTCACATCTACCCAGAACCTGTAAATGTAGCCTTCATTGGAAATAGTGTCTTTGTATATATAATCAAGTTAAGATGAGATCATACTGAATCAGGGTGGGCTCTAATTCAATGACTGGTATCTTTGCAAGAAGAGGGAAATTTGGACACAGAGACACACTGCAACAACAGAGGCAGATGTTGGAGTGATGCACCTAGAAGCTGAAGAATGCCAAAGATTTCCAAGAACCGCCAAAAAGGCTACAAGAGGTGAGGAAGGATTCTCCCCTACATCCTTCAGAGCACCGCCCTGCTGACATCTTAATTTTGGGCTTCTAGCCTCCAGAACTGTGAGAGAATAAGTTTTCTATTTTATAAATCCCCCAGTTGGTGATTTTTTTTTTTAACGGCAGCCCTAGGAAACTAATGTCATGGCCAATGGAAAACCCAGGTTTTGATCATTTCAGTCTAGGATCCCTGAAAGAAAGAGAATGCTTCTGTCTTCCATATTAGCATATGTAGAATCCTAATCCCTGAATCTGATTGACCTAACTGTAGGAACTCACCAGTTCCTTGGACGGATCAGAGAGCTGGGGATGGGACGCTAGCAGCACCCACGCCTAGGAAATCTGTGCATCCCTCTGATGAGGAGAAGTGGCAGGGAACAGTGGTTGGAAGCCTCCTCAAAAACTTACGGAGCAGGGCTGGGTGCGGTGGCTCACACCTGATACCTAGCACACGGGAAGGCTGAGGCGGGCAAATCGTTTCAGCTCAGGGGTTCGAGACCAGCCTGAGCAAGAGTGAGACCCCATTTCTACTAAAAAATAAAAAAATAGAAAGAAATTAGCTGGACAACTAAAAATATATACAAAAAAAATTATCTGGGCATGGTGGCACATACTTGTAGACCCACCTACTCAGGAGACTGAGGCAGTAGGATTGCTCAAGCCCAGGAGTTTGAGGTTGCTGTGAGCCAAGCTGATGCCATGCACTCTGGCCTGGGCCAACAGAGTGAGACTCTGTCTCAAAAAAAAAAAAAAAAAAAAAAAAAGTACGGAGCAAGACAGAAGTAGTTACTCAGAGAAAGGGAAAAGATGCTGATATGAAAATAGGGGGCAGGGATGGATACTGAGCAAACAGCTGACATCAGCTATGGCCTCTTAAGATACCTCTCTGAATCTTACCTTGTCCCCTGCGATCCACTCTCCAAGTCCCTGCTAGACTGGTCTTCCCCAATGGCATCTCTCACCACGTGGCCTCCTTAAGATCATTTTCCAGCTCTCTTTAATTTTCAGGGTAACAAATGTCATCACTTTGCCCCTGCCTCCTGTGCCACCCCCAACACTCACCAACCTCCAGACAGACCAAACCTCCTACAGTTCTCTCCACACTCAAGACATCTCCAAGCCTCCGTCTTCTTGCTCCTTCCTGGAATGTTCTTTCTACGTTCTGTACTCTGTTAATTTCTGTTCGTCCTTTAAAACTGCATTTAAGTATCAAATAGTAACCTGCTTCTCCACACATCACCTCACCTTCTAGCTTCAAATCTGTCACCTGCAATACGAGGGCTGACTGTCATTAATTCCCAGGAGAAACCTCTTCAGACCTCAGTGTGCTTCCCTGGTAACTGAAGGGTAAGTCTGATTTCTTATATGAGGCCAAAAGGGCTGACGAAAACCACAGAAATATATCAAATGACTTCAAGCAAACTTCTCTCTCCCTGGCAACAAAATGCTACCTAATTCTGAAATCCTAGATTTGCTGTAAGTTAAGAACTCAGAGCCTAGAAAGAGTTGTTCTGCAGTAGATGAAGGGGATGTTGCTATAAACCAAATAAAAGCAAATCACTTATTCATTCAAAAATAATGGAAAGAGAAAAGGAAGATGCAGTCTACCGATACGATTGGAGGGTTATGGTGAAAGGTCTGAGCACCTCTTGGATGCTGGTCAGTCTCATTCTAGGATCTGGAAATTCCATGTAACTTATTCCCTGGGCATCATGATAAATCCAGATCTGACTGGACAGGACAACACACTAAGCCAGGGTCATTCATTTATACCCCAGCACTGGCTGTGTTGCTTAATCCAACCATGTGTTTAATAACATAAGCTCTAGACTCAGACTGGATTGGTTCAAATCTATGCTCTGCCATTACAATATGTGGCCTTAGGGGGCTTATTGAAACTCCTAATATCCGTCACCTGTAAAACTGGGACAGCAATGCTACCTCTCTCACAGGGTCCAAGCACTTAGGATATTGGTTGGCATATAGTAAGTGTTCAGTAAATGTTTTTATTATTTTATCTCCAGTCTTTTAGCAGGAGCATAAGAAATAAAGGAAAGCTGAGGGTGGGGACGCAAATGGCATGGGGCAGGCCCCAGTAAGAGAGGGGTTGGTGGGACAGCTCAAGAGAAGGAGGGCACAGTGGCTAAACCTTGTTTTAGTTGGGGCCGGCATGAATTGGAAGCAAGCTAAGTGACAGAGGTCACATTTATTCAGGGCCAGTCATTTCTCTGTCATGGCCTGTCTCAAATTGGAAGCTCCTTTGGATGAGTCTGAAAGTAGGATTGTCACCTTCAAATTTTTCCCTGTTTGTCCTCTCTTCTGGCAAGAAGTGAAACCTTTCGGTGACGCAATGCACAGATCCTCTGTAATCCACCATGGGAAAATAAACTTTCTTGCTGGAACATGGTAATCTGCCTTGCTGCCCTACACGGAATGGTGTGAGGTCCAAATTGCCTGTGACAAAAGTTTAAAATGACAGTTATGAAAACAAAACCACACAAACTGATAAGAGATGTCATTTTAAATATGTTTATTGCATTAGTCAGGGTTCTCTGGAGAAACAGAACCAATAGAATGTGTATGATGGGTGAGGGGAGAGAGATTGATTGATTTTTAAGGAGTTGGTTCACACAATTGTGGGGGGCCGAGTCCAAAATCTACAGGGTAAACCAGCAGGCTGTAGCCCCAGGGAAGAGCTGATGTTGCAGTTTGAATCTAAAGGCAGTCTGCTGGCAGAATTCCCTCTTCCTTGGGGAAGGGCAGTCTTTTTTTCTCTGGAGGCCTTCAACTGATGGATGAGACTCACCTACATTATGGAGGGTAATCAGCTTTACTCAAAGTCTACTGATTTAAATGTTAATCTCATGTAAAAAAAAAAAAAACCTTCACAGCAATATCCAGTGGTCAATCAAATCTCTGGGGATTGTGGCCTGGCCAATTTGATGCATAAAATTAATCATAACAGTTATTAGTCTTTTTCTTCCCCAATTCCAAGGAAATGTCATCACTTTAACCAATGAGATACTACACTTACTAGTTAGTAGAGTTCTATTGTTTCTCTCTCTCTCTCTCTCTCTCTCTCAAAAATATAACAGTAACTATTTCAACTATAAATTTTTGTTTTCTTTGCACTCTCTTTTGTAGAAATAAGGCCCACAATCCCAAAATCTCTGAGTCTTATATCACTATGTCCCAAATTCCATGCGCATTTAAGACATACTATGAAGAACCATGCTCCAGAGTTAGTTAGCTTCCTAATATCGGTGTGCATTTTTTATTACTAAGTTGTTTGAAATAAAGTGAAATGATACAAATAGGATTTGACACATTATTGCTCTTAACTTATACTGAACTTAATATATTGTGATGTGAGACACAAACTAACACAAAGTGATCTGTACGAAGAACCCCAGAATGGAATAGGTAAATTTAAAGTCACAGTTGAAATGATATTAACACTGAGTGAGCAATGCACTATATTTGCTTTTATATTGCCTGTGGAGTCTAGGATGCCCCAACACAAATTTTAAAACCACCTTTCTAGAAATTCAAACAGAGAATTTGCTCTAAAATCTTTCATACTCTCAGAATATTTAATGTCAATATAACCATAACTGCCCAGGCCCCTACTCTACTGGGTCCCGGTTACTTCTCGCTTTTGTCTGCACGCTGCATACGTACCCTTTGCACAAAAGGTTATAATCATTTTAGAAAGACAAGAAAGGAATTGTAATTCATCGTTCCCTGAAGTACACAAACTATTCATTTATCCATCCATCTATCCATCCATTCATCCAGCAAATATTTATTGGTCTCTGCACACTCTGCTAGGTCCTAGAATACACTGATAGACAATGTACACTCCATAACCTCCTTGAACCTATGGTGTATTGTGGAGAAAAAAAGTCCTCCAGAGCTGACAGGCTAATACGGAAAGAAAAACTAGTATCTAACAGTTTGGTGTGCTTTGCAAGAATGCGGGGCGAGAGTATTTGAGGCAGGCCCTTGAGGAGATTAGCTACTTCTCCCCACGGAGCCAAGTCCCTAAGATAGGGGTCGCCACAGAGGATAAGAAAATTGATAGGCAACAGAGAGAAATAAGAGAATACACAGAGACTAAGGTATAGTTTATAGTTATATATATATATATATATATATATATATATATATATATATATAGAGAGAGAGAGAGAGAGAGAGAGAGAGAGAGAGAGAGAGAAAGGTCAGTTATAACACAGTAGGGAGTACCTAGGGGACTGGCGTATCTCCATAAACGCCAGCAATATGGTTAGACTCATACAGGTTTTTATAATCACAGACATCAATTACCAGTTGTCAGGATAATATATTTGCATATCAGGGAATGCAGCTGCTAGGGGATACAGGTAGTGGGTTAGGGTCAAAAGTCCTCTCAAGGGGCTTCTAATTTATCTAGGTGAACAAACAGGTACAAAGTCTTTCAGGGGCTAACTTCTAAATTCTAAGAGGTAGTTGTCAATTAACAAAGGTTAATTTGTTAATTAACAAAGCGGTATAGTGACTCTACATTTCTTTGATTAGTTATGGTGGACTTAAAGGTAGACAGACAGGAGAGAGCAGGAAGCCCATCTCTATAAAACAGGTTGTTTATAACCACCGGGGTGCATCTCTGGGCAAAGTACATTCATTGTCTCCGGCTCCCATCCTGTGGGCCATATTTGCCTTGTCTTGTCTTTCAAGACACAGTAAGCTCACAGATTTTGAGATACCGGGAAGCCTTCCTGGAAAACATCCCTACCGGAGATTTGAGAGCTCTCCCGTGATAGCAGCCTCTAATAAGTGAACCATTGAGTCCACACACTCCTTCAGGACAAAACCCTGCAAACTCCTGTTTCTGTCTTTAATATAGTAGTACTGGGTTATCCAATGGAATAATGGTCTTATGAGCCACATTTCATTAATTCCTCAATCATATTTTCCCAACACAGGAAATATACAGGTAAGTAGTTTTCCTTTAATCTACAGGTTATTGAGAGAGTGAACCAAGGAGGAGCAAATGGAGGAGGGCGGCGCGGAGGGCCACACGAGGCTCAGCTGAAGAAGGAATACGTAGGCTGAGACCTGAGGCTTGAGAAGACCTTAGGCAGGGTAATGGTAAAAGAAGGAGCATTCCTGGGAGAAAGAATACAGCAGTTCGAAGTCCTTTCCCTAGGAAGCAGCAGGATAAGTAGAAGGAACAGAGAGTAGGAGACAAACACAGACCGTGGGTGGGAACAGACCCGGCTCCACCACGCCGAGCCTCATGGAGGCCGTCTTAACCTCAAAATGTAGCTGAGGCCCGAAAGAGCCACGTAAACCAGCACATCTAAAACAGGTTTTAAATGAATGGGGGGAATTCATTTAAGAGGTTTCAATCATTTGGGAAAAACATGTATCTTGAAATATCAATAAGTTATATGCAACTTCTCTCCCTTTATACTCAAGTATACAGATATAAGCTAAGTATCTGTGTTTAAATTATTGAAAGCACATTTATAAAACACTGGTTTTTTTAAAGACTAGATATTCTCTCTGTACTATACTTATATGATAAGCTTGTGGCTACCACCTCTAGCAAACCTTGAAAAAAGTAGAAAGAAGAAGGTCACCGAAGCTTTTGAATGCACCAAAACGCATTTCAATAAAATATTACAGGGTGAGTCAAAGACAAGACAAAAAATAAATAAATAAATATTACCAATGGACTCAACGATGGATTTTCTGCCAGGATATCTGAAAGCACATTTTAGTTTAGTCTAGAATAAAGATTTTTTTCTACTTATTAAATTTTATTAGCTGCAAAGAAATAAATCTGCAGAGATTAATATAAAATGCATCTGAAATACTGGGGGAGTCATAGACTAAGGTGTCATTGAGAATATGTCAGGGATGTTAGGGACACTGTAACCCAGATGCCTCTACCTACAAATTTATGGGTGAAGAGCTAAACCATAATGCTGTCAGAGGGAACGTAGTGCACTGAACATGTGCTCATGAATTCAGCGATATATCTTTAGAAGAGGTACAATGCCAGATTCCTAAGCTGTCTCCCTAATTGTGATTTTTAGTCTTTGCTCTTTTCTTGCCTCTATCATGGAGAATCCAGGAGCCAGAGCACTGTATCTGAATATAAGTCATTAGTTGTTATTTATTCCTCTCTATTGACTTGTATGTGAATGTCTTCATTTTTCTATGTTGAGATTAAGAACCGCATCATATGAATCAATGTTTGCAAGATGCATTGAAACCCTGAAACTAACAGTGTAGGGTGAGGGTTAGTTTCTCACCAGAAAATGACCTCCAAGCTCTCTGTGAGTCCTGAGATGCTATGGCAGGATCCATTTGTTGTGCATCCATCACGACAAGGGCTAAGGTCAAGGCTGCAATAGCAGGAAGCACTGGTCTAGGTCAGAAAAGCACTGGTCTTTTCCTAATATGGTGGGAAAAGAATGTGTTCTCAGCAACTTAAAATTAATAGTCAATAAAATTCAACATATGTCTTACGAATGGATAATAAAATGAAAAGAAAATTAACTTTAAAACTCAAAATGGAATTGAGACACGGCAGGGGAAGAGCCATTTGGGAGACAAAGAGTCAACCCTGACTTTCAAGGAACCATAAATTAGCAAAGGAGAGAGAGACGTACTTTTTTACTATGAAAGGAAGTTAAACAGCCACATTTCCTTCAAATCGGGAACAGATTTGAGCAGCCGTAATTTCCCAGGATGAGTGGGCTTCCTAAATTACCTAATTGGATGAGGGTCATTTGATCAGAGTAACTGATACTGCATTAACTCCACATAATTCTCCAACCAAAACGAATCAGTCTACAGAACCTTTCAGTGGTCTTAATTGATGATAGCATTGTTTGCCTGTAGCACACTATTTCTTTAGCATTTGAAAATGTTATTAAAGATTTTCTTCATTTTTAAATCTTTTTTTTCTGTTTTAACATACAGATACTCTAAGCCAGGCAACACAGAAAGCAAAATAAAAAAGGTGAATTTTCTGTAACATATTATAAATACAGCTGGGAGAGGTAGTGCATGCTTTTAGTCCCAGCTTTTAGTCACCTCAGCTTGGGGAGCTGAGGCAGGAAAATAGATTGAGCCTAGGAGTTGAAGACTAGCCATGCAGCACAGCAAGACCCTACCTCAACAACAACAACAAAACAGAAAAAGAATTTTAACAATAAATAAATTTAGCAAATAAAAAATGCAGCAGATATTTTTAAAGCCTTTGAATATTCTAAATGAAATCAATAACAAATTTTAACAGAAAAAATACAACAAAATTTGGAGCAGCAGCCCATAAGACTATATGAAAAACCTCCTAGAGCTAACAAACAAAATCAGCAAAGTTGCAGGGTACAAGATCAACATGCAAAAATCAGTTGCGTTTCTATACACCAACAATAAACAATTCAAAAAGGAAATTAAGAAAACAATTCCATTTACAAAGTACACTGATTAAGATGACAAGTTTTAAAGCCAGACTGTTTGAGTTCAAGGCCCAACTGCCACTACTAACTGATCTTTTGCAAATTGCCTAATCACTCTGTGCCTCAGTGGCCTCATCTGTAAAAATGGGAATAAATCGTTATCTATTTCCTGGGTTTCTGTGAGAATAAATCAGTTAATATGTGTCAATTGTTTAAAACAGCCACATGACACAATGAACACTCAGTAAGTGTTAGATACATGAAAGGAAATTACTTCATTCACCAAGTAGCATGGATTTACAAATAATGCCAAATAATGGAACATTTTTAAAAAGAAGCTCTAGCCTCATTACTTCCTATCATTGCTAATATGTACATTATCCAGAAAAAATCGTCATATGCCTTCCCTTAGCTGGACCATTCTACATTTAGAGGTACTAGAAGAACTTACTACTGAGTAGTTATTTATCTATATACATTAAAGAGGTCAGGGAGTCTGTAGTAGGCTTTTATAACATTTAAGTTATTTAGAACTTCATGAAAAAAGTGGTATATAATAGACATACAAGTAGACATACAAACCAAAGGAAAAGAATAGAAAGTCCAAAGATAGGCCCAAATGCATACAGTATCTCACCTTGGGGAGGAAAAGATATTTTTTTAAATATATGGAACTGTGACAATGAATCACTGTCTGGAAAAAGATAAAGTTGGATCCAAAGAAGTCACAAATTTAAATAATGAATACAAAAACATTAAACCATAAAATTTCTCAAAGAAAACAAGGACGAATTCCTCTACAACTTTGGAGAGAGAGAAGCCTTTCTAACCGGCTATCAAAATCAAAAGCCACAAAAGAAAACAATTAACAAATTTATTGCACAAAAATTTTTTTTAAAACTTCTCCTAGGTATTTTAAGGGAAGCCAAAAACAGAAGTAAAAAACTGAGAGAAAAAACTGTGAGTCACATCACAGACAAAAACCTAATTTCCTTAATATTTACACAAATACTAGAAATTCAGGGGAAAGAGACCAACGTCCTTAAACCTGTGCAAAGACAATCAACATCACTCATAATAAACTAAATTCAAATTAAAATTGCACTAATATACCATTTCTCACCTCTGAGAGAGTCAAAAGCCCTGCATTTGATATCATATTTTGTGGGCAAGGCCGAGCATAAAGAGGTACCTACTATGTTGACTGCCATAATTGCCCTCTAGAAGCCACTTGACCATAACTATCAAACTTCCAGATGCATTCAATCCAGCCACCTCAATTCCAGGAACTTATCCTGCAGATAAAATTCCCACATGCTAGATGTTATTCACTACAGCACTGTTTGCAGGCAGCAGTAAAAAAAAAAAAATTTAAAGGGAGAAATGGCACTTATATGTATCTATACAAGGCCAGTTGTATAAGCAATGATACATCCACTTATCTAGTCTCTCTAGATACTGATATGGAAAGATGTCTACAATATATTAGGTTTTAAAAAGCTCACTGTGTAAGAAAGGGATGAAATAGGAATATCTATTGATCGTTGCTTGTATTTGTACATTTCAAGGATACTTATGAAATTAATAAAAGAAGACGGGACAAGTGTGTAAAGATGAACTGGTCAAAAAGGAGGTAAAAGTGACACTTCTCCATGTTGCCGTTTTAATACTGGGAGTTTTTTATCCATATGAAAATATCACCTATTCAAAATGTTTAAATTCTAAAGTGTCAGTGGACAAAGAAGATAATTACCAAATTTTTAACTAAAATAAAAAGAATTGGCATAAAAATGGAGAACTGAGAACCTTTAAAAATAATTTGATAGAGGTGAAAGACCCAGTGATATGTTTTATGTTTCAAACTCATCTATACTTTCTCCCTATGACATGACTGTTTTTATAACAGGTGTCTTCCACACGTTTTTGTCTGGCCAAATAAAGTTAATAAAGTTAGGGGCATTTATCATAGGTGGAGGAGGAGCTTAAAAACTGATATAAGCTTGTTTTCATGTCGAACAATTTGTCCAAGCACAATTATATACTGTTTTTCTTTTAAAGGTATATACATCGTCATTATTTACATTTCATCATTTTTAGAGCAACAATATACCTTATGCAAGTACAGGGGGAAAGAAAAGAACCAAAGGAAATTGGCTTGAATCAAGAGCAGTGAGGAAAACAGAGAGTGGAACTGTAACTATTTCAAGAAGTGATGCACACAATCAATTTCAACAATATTAATGTGTCAAAAAGTGGTAACTTAAGCCAGCCTGCTTTCACCACAAAAGGGGTGGAAAGATATGAACACTTTCTCCCTTGGGAAAACCTTTCCCGCCAAACCACACCAAATGATGGCAACAGATACACCAAATCTGCCAGTACTAAGAAATGAAAGACAAATACAGGAGACATTCAAAAGCAATCAAGCATTTGGGAAAAATAAGGAAGAATGAACTAGTTGGTTCTGACCGATTTAAAAATGCTGAAGTAAGTAGATAAACTTGGAAATGAAATCATAGAAAACATCACAACACTAAAAAGGTTATATTGAGGACATCTTAAGATATAGAATATTTTCTAAAAGTTCTTACCCAGCTCACAAAGGGACAGTGTCCTGTTTTCAAATTATGGAGTGGTTTCAAAACCAGTACAGATCCACATTTTATAGAAGGAAAACTGTTGCAGAGAGAAGTGACATAGAATGCCCCCCATATGAGATAAACCGGTATAGAGTGGAGCCTGGATTTCTGGAGCCTACATTCTTGACCACTAAACAACGTCAAAAAGTGACGGCAGATAATCAATGAGGAAGAAAACCAGAGATGCATATTGGAAAAAAATTTTGAGGGCCATTTTTCAAGCGCACAAATAGTTCCCCATGTCACAGAGCACGTGTAGATTCTCACCCTATTGTATAACAGGAGTAATAAAACAGCAACAAAAGTTAATATTCATTGATGACTTACATGTGCCAAACTCTTTGCCTTCACTATTTCATTTCTTCCTGACAACGCGCTGTGATGTGAGTGCCATTATCATCCTCACTGTAAGACTCAAAATTGGAAACTGAAACTTAGAAAAGTGAAGCAATTTACCTGTCATTCAACTTCTAAGTGGTAAAGCCAAAATTCAAACTTGTCCCCAAACCCATGCTTATCTTAAAGGCTGTTGACATGAAGGCTGAGAGGTCAGGCTCTGACAATGAATCCTGGCACCACAACCTCTGAGCTGGGCCACCTTGGGCCAGTTACTAAACCTTTCTGTGCCTATGCTTCAGTTGTTTCACCTGTACCGTGAGAACGATACTAGTATTCACTTGGTGGTGTTCTTGTTAGAATTAAATGAGTTAATACAAGCAAAGCCCTCAAAAGCAAGCCCGCACACACAAAATCCTCTACAGTCACAAATATCAGCTAAGGTTATGATGACAATAATGGTAATTGCTATTGTTATCACTCACACCCTGGCTTATGTTCCAGCACCACGAAATAGTGAATGCTCATAAGATTTCCCTGAACCACTAGGAAAAGGTTATCTTCAATAAGCTTAATAGAAAAGAAAGTTTGCAGTATATTTTAGAAATTTTTCTACTAAAAACATTTATGTGCTCAATGGGGTCTGCCTTCATTATCCCAAAAAGTCATAATAAGGAACAATGAGGTTAGATAAATAAGCTACCATTATTTTTGTGAGAACATTGACTCACAATAATGAGAGCTGGGTGCCAACATTCGATTACGTTTTCCTTCATACTTTTGATGACCAAAGGATTTGCAATTAATATTAGTTCTTAAAAAAAATTATAGCAACTTGGTAGTGGAACATCCAAATTCTTTTAGAATTTATCTTTGCTATTTAAAAAGAACCATTCCATGCTAATTTAAAAAGTAAGACACCATAGTAACCTAAGATTTCATTCATACTGAATGTAGATGGAAAAAAAATTGTTGTTGCTACAGTCTGTATGTATTATTTCCAAAGCCTTTACATACATTCTAAACAAAAGAATAAATAATGGCAATATTTAAATAAATAATGGCAATATTTTTAGAGAACTATCCTATCACACTTTTATGTACTCATTCAACAAAAACAAAATTTCATTCTAAATTTAGAGACACGTTGGAAACAAGATTTTACTGAATTCCAAATTGGTCCAATTTCCCAACTGGATCATTTCTTCCTGTTTGCATAGATTAATGTTTTTTAATTAACTGCTTGCCTAACTTCAGATGGCCGTACGTCTTCGGCACATAAAAACATTTTCTTATTTCCCGTTCAACACGTGTCAGACACACTTGCCTGTTTCGCCACACTGGAAAATGAAGTTAGAACACACACATTTGCAGAGGCCACCAAGAAATGGGGAGGGAGGAATTGCTCCTATTGTCACTTAACGGGAAAGAAATATGAATTTCTAAAGACAGACACCTCCCAAAGAAGAAAAAAATTAAGAAGCCTATTATCTGTCCATTTTTTAACTAAACTTATAGGTGGGAGGAAACATGGTTTTTTTTTAATTACTCAGGAGAAAGGCAGAGGAAACTAAAGTCCATAATATCTTATTCATCTCTTATGACAATAATATCTTTACACTTTATAACACATGGAAAGTCAACACATGAAAAAGATGTGGGTGGGCAGTGCTACGCTTTGCCTTTGTCTTGTGTTATATTCCAGATTTCTTACCCATTCTGTGTCTTCTGCTAGTATCCTCTCTTGCAGTGAGAGGAAAAGTACAGGATGCTGACATGAGAGGACACAGGATGGATGAGATAACTAAAATATAACACAGGGCAATACACGCTGCATCGAAAGGCTCCTCATTCCATTGGTCAACTATAATACACCATAGCAAGGAAGGGTACTGACATAGACCGTGAAAACTGGAAAAGACAAATAAAATAGAAACTGAAAATTTTACAGCATATTAAAAAGCTAAATGTCTGCGTAAAATAATATTGAAAAAGTCTTGGCAGGGTACGGTGGCCCATACCTGTAATCCCAGCACTTGGGGAGGCCGAGGCGGGAGAACTGCTTGAGGCCAGGAGTTTGAGACTAGTCAGGGCAATATAGTGAGACTCCTGTCTCTACAAAAAAAAATAAAAAGAAGAAAAACTAGCCAGGCATAACAGCATGCACCTATAGTTCCAGCTAGTCTATGGTCGCACCATGGCACTCCAACCTTGTCTCAAAATAATAATAATAATATTAAAGGGTTTTTTTTTTTTCTGAGCTGATTCAGCAAATATTGTGTGCCTACTATGTGCCTTGCTGTGCTAAATAAGCTAATATTAATGTTCTTTAATACATTCACACGTACATATTTTTTGTCCCCAAAGAGATTTTCAGCTACAAAACCCATATTGGAATTTAGTGTTTAGGAAAAAAAAAGTTGAAGGATCTATAGAGATGGATGAGAATAGAAAGAACCTGGCAGCACAGAAATCCTCCCAGACCAAGAAGACAGTGCAATAAACTAGAGGGTCAGGGAGAGCACAGCTTGTCCCAGGAATGGTAAGTAGATCAACCCAGGTAGACCGGATACACCAGAGACAATACGACAATTGGAAAAACTATGGGAGTCTGAGTAGAGCCAGGTTTCAAGTCTCACCTCGAACACTCGTTGTTTAAGCAAACTACTTATGCCTGACACATAGTAGAAGTTCAATCTACTATGTTCAATCAATATTACTGAACTGGAGAATAACGGCAAATATGGGAGGTGTGTTGGAAAAGTAGGATGGGATTAGATAATAATCTAATATATCTAGGTAGGAAGAAGAGCTAAATAGAAATAAGCAAAGATGCTCAATGTCACTAGTAATCATGGAAATGCATATTGTAACTGTGAGGATAATATATTTTGCCCATCAGATTAGAAAAAAAGTGAAAAAGGACACTATGCACTGTTTGCTGAGATGTAAAGAAATAAGCATTTTCTTGCAAAATCAATAGGTGTATGGACTGGCATAATCTGAACAAAAGTTGAAGATCTGCTACAGGCTGTGGCTTTTTAATCCATGTATCTTCTCATTCCAGGATCCAGCCTGCGAGAGAATCTCCTAGCTGCTATTCTCAACCAAGAGTCTGAGCTGAACCGTGCAATCGGATTAAGGCTCTTCATAGGTGGTATCTGCACACATTCCATGGAACAAAGCCAGTTACATGGTCCGAGCCTGATGATTTGATGGGTGGGTGGGTGCCATGGTGGAGGGGGACAATCTTCTAACAGGATGGCTCTGTATATCACATGGCAACAGGTGGGGATATATAATCCGAAAAGAAGGGAGTAATTGGGAACAACCCATAGACTTACACCCTAACTGGTTTGCCTGCTTCCACACAGCAGCCAGAGCTATCCAATTAAAACAGAAGTCTCATTCTGTTACTTCTCTACCCAAAACCTTTCAACAGTTACCCATCTCGCTCAGAGTAAAACCCAGACTTCCCCATGGTTTAAAAAGCCTTACATGATTTGACTTCACTCCCCACCCCACACGTCTCTAATCACTCTTCCCTGTAAAGCTCCTCTTTAGCCTCACTGACTTCTGCCTCAGGGCCTTTGCACATACTAGGCCTGCTGCCTGAAGCGCTCTATCCATATATGCCCTGGCCCTGCCCTTCATTCCTTTAGGTTTCATTCAAATAACAAGAGTATATAAATTGGTGGTCACACTAGTACATACATGTGATAAAACCGCATAGAATTACACACACACACACACACACACACACACACAAATGAGCGGTGTCAAAACTGATGAAATTTCAATATAGTCTATAGACGATACCAATGTCAACTTCCTGGTTTTGCTATTGTACATAGTTATGTAAGATATTAACATGGAGAAAGCTAAGTAAAAAGTACATGAAAACTGTTTGTACTATTTTGCAAGGTCTAGTAAGTCTATAATTATTTCAAAATAAAATATTTTTAATGAGGAAAAACACTGGTGATCAATCACCTTGTTACACCGTATAAAATGGCACCGTCATACCTCTTATCTCTTTATTCTTCGCTCTCCTCTTCATTATCCGTATTGTGAGCTACAGATTCCTTGTTGCTACAGGTGATACACGTCCTTGATTACTGTCTATTTGCATAACTAGAACACAAATACTGTGACAGCAGGGGCTTTGTCTGTTTTGTTTGCTACTGATTCCTTGGGACCAAGAAGAATACCTAGAATATAGTGGGTACTCCATAAACACCTGCTAAAGGAAACGAATGGGCCCACCAGTCAAAATTGGAAACTATCTAAATAGGAAATTATTCATAAATAGGAAAATAATTAAATAAATTTTGATATATACCAAAATATTGTATAGCAATTTAAAGAATGGTGTAGATTTATATGTACTTACATAAAAAGAGCTCCATGATAGATTGCTAAGAGTAAAAATAAATTGTAAAAAGCTAGGACTGGATGGTCCCAATCGGTGAAGCAGAAAATCACCATAATGTTTAAGAGTGGGGATTCTTAAGTGCAGGTCATTGTCCCATTTTTAATTTGCAGGGTGGCCCTGGGCAAGTTACGCAAACTTAACTTGCCTCCATTTCCTCATCTTTAAAATCAAAATAATAATGCTGCAGGGATTAAATGAGTTAACTCACGTAAAGTCCATGATATAGACTATTCCATCTATAGCACTTAGCATATTATAAACATTTAATATAGGTTAGCTATGATTCTTTATGTATAAAATCCTGTAGGTACATATGTGTAAGTGTTTTAAGATCATAGAGAAAGGTCAATACTGACACACAGGAAAGTGTTAACAGTGGCAACCTCTGGGGATAAACGAGGGGAGGGATGCTGGGTGATTCTTTTCTTTAATTAAATAAATCCACACATCTGAAAGCCAAAAATAAATTATTTTAAATCACACAAGCTAATGCTTCCTTCCATGACTATGGAACACACACACACACACACACACACACACACACACAGCTGCGGCAGTCCACCCCAGGGCCCTGCCCGCACATTCCTAATTGCTGAGAAATCCTGGCGTGGGCTCTGTTGCGCCCAAGGTGTGCTGAAGGGCAGAAGTCTAAGAGCACAAACTTCTCTTGCTCTCTCTGATCTCTATCCATCAGGGACTCTATTAGATTAAGCCTCACACTACGAAAAACTGTTTCCAACTCAGAATTCTGCTAAGGACTCCTACCTCTTGCAGGCTTGCAGCTGGTTGGTCAGTTGACTTATTTTCTTATTTTATTCAGGTTATATTTTGTCTTTTGAAAAACATCTCTACATCTCAGCATTGTTTTAGCTCATTGCTCAACTATGCTACTTAACTTTTCTTTTTTCTTTTTTTTTTTTTGAGACAGGATCTCACTCTGTTGACCAGGTTAGAATGCAGCAGCATCTACAATAGCTCACTGCAACCTCGAACTCCTGAGCTCAAGTGATCCTCCTGCCTTAGCCTTTTAAGTAGCTGGTACTACAGGCATGCGACACCAAGCCCAGCTAATTTTATATTTTTTGTAGAAATGGGGTCTCACTATGTTGCCCAGGTTTGTCTCAATCTCCTGGCCTCAAATAATCCTCCTGCCTCAGCCTCCCAAAGTACTAGGATTATAGATACCAGCCACCATGCCCGGTCAGCTTTTCCTTTTGTTTACCATCCATCTCATCTTTAAGTTTCTTGGTTTTACTTTTTCTTTTTTACCTTTAATTTTAAATCACATACTTTTATGTTTAATCATTTTTGTTCCTTTTCTTAGTGTCCTTTTTCTAATCCCTTTTTTCTATTAGTTTTTATTACCTTTATTCTTTAAAATTTCATGATCTGATCATTCTCTTTAACTTTTACTATTTTTGTCTGTCTACCCATCTTATTTTTAAATTCAATAAAGTCTACAATAATTTTCTTTATTTCCTTAAGCCCTTTGTTTGGGTTGTTAAAATTCATTATCTCATTTTTTTATATAATTCTTGTGTGTTTTGCATTTTGTGGATGATTTAAGATAATTTTTTTCCTGTCCTCTCTTAAATTTTAATTTGTTGCTATGTCACAATTTATCTTTATCATGGCCAGCAGGAAGCATCATACCACGTCAACAGGATAGTCTGGAGACCTTCTGTTGTTCAGCTGTCCCTGGAGCACCCTCCAGTTCTGCCACTCTGTCCACTTTTACTTAGCAAAAGGCCTCCTTTTCATAATGTTCGCTTTCTAAATTTCTTACTCTAGAGTAGTCACGACAGGGTATGCACTATTTCATCTCCTAGCAAGATGATTGTTATTCTAAAATTCAAAGTCCGGCCGGGCAAGATGGCTCACGCCTGTAATCCTAACACTCTTGGAGGCCGAGGCAGGAGGATTGCTCAAGGTCAGGAGTTCGAGACCAGCCTGAGCAAGAGTGAGACCCCGTCTCTACTATAAATAGAAAGAAATTAATTGGCTAACTAAAAATATATAAAAAAAATTAGCCGGGCATGGTGGCTCATGCCTGTAGTCCCAGCTACTCGGGAGGCTGAGGCAGAAGGATCGCTTGAGCCCAGGAGACTCTGTCTCAAAAAAATGAAAAATAACAAAAATAAAATTCAGAGTCCAAGTATAATCTAAGGAGTTCAAGTTGGACAAGAGATTATAGCAAGAGAAAGCTGCTTCAGCAACATGTCCAGCCTGACTTTGGCTAAGCCACGCATAGATTTCTATCAAAGAAAGGGAGGTACTGTATTCATAATCAGATTTACGACGTCACCTCTACGTCAACCTGATTCTTATATGTGTATTTCTAGCTTAGTTTCCTCCTTTTTCAGCAGATCTGTAGAAAGATCCTCCAAGGTATCGGTGTCATCAGCTATCTTCCCTCATTATGAGACAAGAAGCTTGAGAGAACTGAGCTGACCCCTCTCTGGAGGAGGGGAGAAGAGGGTTATTCATTTTGTTTTGTCCTGAGTCAGCTCTGCTTTAACTGAATGACACATAAGGTATAGTCATATCTTAAGTAGTGTGGTTTACTTAGCCTTTCAAAATCAAATGAAAAGATACTGTTTCTTCAACAGAAAAGATGTCTGTGACTCACAAGAGGGGTCTCAAGATACAGCAAAACATCTGAGTTTGGGTTTCTCCTCTTCTATGTCACTTGCCCAAAGAGTAACACAGAGTTATCCTGGGAAAAACAACCGGGTTGGTTTTCTGGGCTTGGCCCATAATGTTGATTATTCTAATTTCTCACAGTTTTCTTCCCTTGTGCTTCCCTTATGTTTGTTTTGTTTTGTTTTGTTTTTTTGAGACAGAGTCTCACTTTGTTGCCCAGGCTAGACTGAGTGCCGTGGCATCAGCCTAGCTCACAGCAACCTCAAACTCCTGGGCTCAAGCAATCCTCCTGCCTCAGCCTCCCGAGTAGCTGGGACTACAGGCATGCGCCACCATGCCCGGCTAATTTTTTCTATATTTATTAGTTGGCCAATTAATTTCTTTCTATTTTTAGTAGAGACGGCCTCTCGCTCTTGCTCAGGCTGGTTTTGAACTCCCGACCTCAAACAATCCGCCTGCCTCGGCCTCCCAGAGTGCTAGGATTACAGCCGTGAGCCACCGCGCCCAGCTCTTATGTTTATTCTTTATGGATCCTCTCCTCCCTGTGGGCCCAGCCTGCTGTTGCACAATCCCTATTACTTTATTTCCCCGTTGGTCTTAGGAAATGACACTTGCCATGTATCCCGATTGAAGGTCCAAATCATCAGGCCGTTCCTATGCACTCCCAGCACTGATCCATGACAACCCTCTTGGTTCAGCTCACTCCCTAATGAAGGCCCCTCTGGCCAGGTATCTTTCAGGCTCTCTCCATCTGTGCGATACCCTGACCCATCTGAGTTTGCTCTGCTCAACCAGCAACTGCAATCCCAGCTGACGCTAAGCTAAATGATGACGCTGGCGTTTATAGTCTGCTATCATCAGGAACGCACTACCCTGTGAATGGGAATCCCCAGGAAGTGACTGCAAAGGAATTCAACAGTAAGGATCTTCCGTGGGTTAGCAGACATCTGCTGTAAGACCTGTGTGTTTGAGAAATTCGTTTATTCATATTCAGTGTTTAGAACCCTCCTTTTTTTTTTTCTTCCAGCTAAAAATGGGAGAGATTGGCAGTAGAAACACCACTGTGATAGCTGCCTACTGCAGAGATCTGCTGCTGTGCAGTTCGTGCTCTAGAAATACGTTCATTCTGCTCATTCTTTCAGTTCCCTGATAAGCTGCACACACCTGGCCCACCTGTGCTGCCATAAGGAACAGACAGCGTTGCCATGATCCTTTCCAATATTTTGCTTCATTTTCTTTCAGACTCTGACAAGAAAGCATTCATCAAATAAAAGACCTGGCTATATTCCAAGAAAGCACAAACATTTAAATTTAACCGTGCTGTTAGTAGAACTCATTAAAAGAAGGAAGCCTAATCAGGGGCCTCCAACAAGGTTTGTGGAAAAGGCCCTCATGAAGCTCCCCCCAAATTCACCAAGTTGTTGGAATTCAGGGAAATGATCATGGTCTTGGATCACAGAAAGTGTAAATTGGTTGGCATAATTCTGAGATTTTCAGAAAGCTTTCGCCAAAATCCTAGCGCAGAAATAAATATATCACTTGCTGCCAAACCATGAAAATAAAATATTAAATGATAAAAATATTCCACTGAAAATAAGCCTAGAAAATAGCTATAACCAAATGGAAGAATTTGAAGATTTCTTCCAGTGTCAAGAGTGGATACCATTTAGAAAAGATAACCAATACCAAATTACATCTGCATTTAATACAAAATACGTTCAAAGGTTCTGAGAAACATAAGCTCAATAACTCCTGCTGTCATTCATAAAATAGGTATCATTACTCATAAAAATGTAATAATGTAATATAGAGGGGGGCAAACGTGCATGCCCAAAGATATTCTTCTCAGTATTATTTATAATATTTTTATCTGAAACCATCTAAATGATCCCAAAATTGCAAAACTATTAAGTAATGATTCATTAGTAAAGGAAATGATCAATGTCAAATAGACAACAGAGTAATTTTCTACATTCGAAATTATTTTTGTAAATGATCTGCAATAGCGTGAAGAAATGATTTTTATAATAATTTTAATTTAAAAGGCATATAAAAAATGGAATAAGCAGTGTATGTAAAATGATGTAGATAAAAAACAGGAAATTTTAAATGACAGACCTAGCCATATCTAGGTGTGAAAACAGGTGACATTCAAATTCCTTTCTATGTAACATGATGTTTAGTGAAATTTTTTCCATTGCAGTGAAATTAACAACTAGAACCCAAAATTGAGGACAAATGTATTAAGTGATTAAGTAAAATGTCCTAAGGGAGTCAAAAATAACGGGGGCCAAACAGCACCTCAGGGGTTGATTAAACAGCAGCTAAGTTGGTTCTGCCACCTGACCCTACACCCACCATGACTCTAATTCAAATAAGTAGAAGAGACAACCCAGGTTATAAGGAGTGGGTTATTTAAGGTAGATGGGGGTTTCTGCCTCCTGCAGCCAAGGAGATGGAACCCCAGAGAATCACTTACCTACAGAAAAAGAGGTCACCCTGTCACCTGGCTGGGTCATGACTGGGCTATAGAATCTGTGAATCCATGCTGCTGCTGCCATTGGAGTACATGATGCCCTTTTTAGGGAAGCATGATTCGTGTTTGGGGACAAATATAAACATATGTAATGTCTCCTCCCAGCTCTCCCAATACACATGAGGGACCGGTCAGAGACCCCAAAAAGGGAAGGGGAGAGGGTGACCCAGTGGCAAACCACATCCCTCCCATCCTGCTGTCTCTACTCCCAACTGAGAACAAGAAAGAGGGAGTCGCGGAGGCCTAAGCCTGCCTGGTGCAGGGAGAAGAGAAGGACACCTCTGTGGAATTGGTTATAAGATGAATGCTTCACAATGAGCCAAAGTGTTTAAAAACTGGAAGTGATTGGAAAATATGGGATAGGTACAAGGTATTGTTAAGCAATGTGAAGAAAAGTGACACCGCAGACGTGTTTGGAGTTCACATGTCCATTACACTAGTTACATATTTTTAACGTGTTTTCTACCATAATTATTTGGGAGCTTTTGTATTTGTTTCTGTTTTGTTGGTTTTCAAACTCTAACCACTTAAAGACGTCTGCACCTGAATGTTTATGGCAGCACAATTCACTATTGGAGGGACATGGAAACAACCCAAGTGCCCATCAATTCATGAGTGGATAATCAAAATTTGGTATATCTTCACAATGGAATATTACTCAATTCTAAGAAACGACAGCGAGCTAGCACTGCTTGTACTATCCTGGATTAAGCTTAAGCCCATTATCCAAAGTGAGGCGACACAAGATCAGGAAAATGGGCTCCACATGTACTTGCCATCAAATTGGTACTGACTGATTAAAACTATGGTGCTCAAATGGTGGTAGTGCTCACCAGGGATTCAGGGGTGGGGTAGACCCACATCTGAGGGATATGGTGACCATTGCAGAGGGGAAGGGAATACCTCTAACCCTTCCTAGGTAGAGGCAAAAATATAAAATGTAAGCAAAATGTCAAAAAAAAAAAAACAACTTTTATCGGGTGGCGGGCAGGTGGGAGCGGGGAGGAAGGGATGGGTGTATACTTACATAATGAATACAGTGCACACCACTATGCTTGAAGCTCTGACTGGGGGTGGGGGGGGTTGCAAAGGCAATATATGTAACCTTAACAATATTTGTACCCCCGTAATATGATGAAATAAAAAAGAAAAGAAAAAGCTCTAACCACTTTTAATTTGGTCATATCAAATATTTTTAAGGATTCAGGATATAAATGATAAATGTTTAAGTCCCAGAGCCTTGTACCTGCTCCTCTATTAGAGCCTTATGCATTTTATGAACATGTCTAGTCTTCCCCATTAAACTGTAAGATCTTTGAGTGCAAAACTCGATATATGTTTTTACCCCAAAGGACCAACACTGTGCCTTGCATACAGAGGGTACTCAATAAATATTAACAGAATAAGCTATTTATTCCTATATTTTACTGCTATTTCAAAGCAAATATGAGAAAAGTTGCATACATATTTGTTAATGAAGAGTCACCTGAGTGATGGGTCAGTTAGTCCCGGAATTATAATTCGGAGACCTATATAAATTCTTCCACCTTGGTAGACCAGTGGTTAACTGATATAGTTGTGTTAAATATTTACAATCCAATCCAACACATATGCCTTCCAACTACTCTAAATTTAGAAAAATACCCCAACTCATTTTAAACTGGGAAAACCTTGTTGTGCAAGAGAATTATCTCTATTACCAACTTCTTAAAAATCTAATTCATCTGATGCTGAAACTTTATAACGTTATTCCTCCTTAGTTATCCTACAATGACTAATGATTAACATGAAGAATTGTTCCATATTATAAATTATCAATCACTCTTATCGTATGTGTCAGAATTAAATACAAATTTGAGGTAATTAAGGTCAGTTGCCTAATCTCTTAGGTGGTAAATCACATTTACTCAAATTGAGCAAGGACAGTTGGCCAAATGAGTTATATACATACAAACAGCCTGAAAGTCATCTGAAGATTGTGTTATGTGATCTTTCATTAAAATTTCTGCATGGAAATTCTACAGGACACAAGAATTAAGGCCAAAGTGTTATTTTAAAAGTATAACTAAAGAACTCTTTCTTGATTTCATATTTTAACAATAAAGAAAATTATTCAAAGTCTAGATTCAAAGAAAAGCTTTTCCCAGACCAAAAATCTACCAGAAAAATTAATATGTGAAGCATTAATTTTTTTCATCATAATTACATTTATTCCAAATTGCATTTTAAACATCAACTGTTTTATTAGTTCCTTTCCAGGAACATACCTGTAAAGTATCTTACATGGTTGCAAATGTTATTATACGTATAGAGAAACAGATAAACTTGACCTAAAGAAGCATAAATTATAGTAGATGTTTGGTGTCACCATTTAATTAGTGAAAATAACAAATGCCTAAGATACAAATTACGGACTCAATTCATAATTGTAACAGAATGGCACTATGCCAATAAAATTAAATGTAAAACTCAATTTTTTGTACTCTATTTCTTTTCAAAAGAAAATGCCTGATGACTAAAAAAGGATGAACGCAACTATTTTTCAGGATAAAAAAAGGTTTACAACAGAAAATAATGTGAACAATAAAAGTCAGCTATATAAAAATAAAAGTCAGATATATATCAGCAGCCTTAAACTAAAATTGAGTCATCCTACTTGAATGTTTAAGAATTCTGATTATAACTAAGGCAAAATAAATGTCTTTTCCACTTTAAAAAAAAAAAAGGGAAAAGTCAGTGCAGTTGCTGTGATTGGGCTTAAAATTTTGCTCTAAGCTTCCTGGCAGCTAAGCAGGAGTGGAAAATTTAAGTCTGTTACTTAACCTCGCCAATGGAATGATGACAGTACTTTCTTTGAAGAGACATTGTAAGAATACCCTGAGAAAATGTAGGTGAAGTGTTTGGCATAGTGCCTAGCACATGGGAGATGTCTAAGGATGTTATCCATTATTACCATATAAAAGGAAAAGACAGGTGATGTTTCTCAAAGAAGATGGTTAATGCTAGCATCAAATCCTAGGAGAAATTTCCTATATGAATCATGTAGTAGGGACTTAGGTAAGAGCCACTTCATTACACTTGACTGCAGTAGAGCTTGAAGTACGAAGACAGTTTCCTCTTCCAGAGAATGAATGCTCATTGTGTTGGTGCCAGACACAGTGCCTTGCACAAGGGAAATAGTCATGTTTAATTGATCCGCTTACAAAGTAATTCTCTTCCATAAATACAGCTGAGTAGCAAAGCCTTTCCCTTTTTCTTCCACAGTCTGTTCGGAGTCTGCAAATGTCCTAAGCTATGGCCAATGCTCTCATCAATCCTTCCAACTACCTGTCAAGTGGGAAAAAATCCCTAAATTCCCAGTCTCTGCCACTACCTTAATGGAGCACATCAACTGACCAAGAGCTAAGAAAGGGAACAGAGTAGAATATGGATGACATCTTCCCTATCATTTTGCAAGTTGAAATCCTATCTTCTTTTTAAAAATCTAAGAATTTGAGAAAATCTGAACTTCCTAATTTTTGCCTTACCTCCCATCCTCTTTATAACCGGGTTCAAACTTGCTATCCTGTTTCTTCCTTATACCCACCACACACCCACCACAGTCAGGTTCCTACTGGTGTAGGAAGTCCCGCCTCTTCACTGAAACTGCTCTTGCTTTGCAAAATCTCAAATGATTCCTAATTACCAAACACTATGGACATTTCAATTTGTATATTTTTTGGCCACCCTGAAACACATATATTTTGGAATACTTCCTCTTTTCTTGTGACTTATATAATGTCACATTTTCATGGCTCTCCTATGCCTGGCCATTTTCTCCCTCCCCCTCTTCTTTGTCATGTCCATATTTTCTCACTTGTACATTTTTTTCTAGGAAAATTCACCCATACACATCCTTCCACCTTCCACTACTCTCCTCCACCCACAGAGCAATCCCTGGACCCACTAATCTACACCAGTAGGAAATGGACTATGAAAGCTTTGCGCCCTCAAGGAGTGTGTACTTTGATGCAGCCATCGAGGAGAGCGGAATAAAAAAGAATCTCCCAAAGGACAAAGACAGGAGTCACAGAGAACATGAACTAGGGAATGCTCAGAAGGCGGGAAGCCAACAGCCACCAGATAAACGAATCAAGGACCTTTTCTAATGCCAGCGAGGACAGTCTTCATAATATTCAAAATCCCCGTCCGGTAGAATTTAATAATTGCTATGGATAGTGACTTCTATATACTTTTTATTTCTCTTTTTTCTGAACAGGAAATTTTATAGAAGTTATTCTCCTCTTCCTCTACCATTATATCTTTAATACTTATGGGGCATATAGAATGCCTTCTAGTGTGTAGGTCCACAAACTGCAAGAAGCTACATCTGGCCCTGATGAAGAGCAACCAGGCAGGCCCAGAGGTCAAGGACTTTGAGTCAGGTGAGTAACCTAATGGAATTTGGTGACTGTCTTCCTTGTGGAGGGACTGATGGTGTTTCGTGAGTGAATGGAAGTGTGTTCATGGATACTTGGGAGTACAGAATGTTGACACAGGTATTTGAAATGGAAACAGTTTCTTGTTTGACCAACTAATAGGATCAGTGGCGGCACCAACTCTCTAAGACAAGAAAGGCCAAGTTTGAGGGAAAGATTCAATTTTGCACATGTTAAGTGTGGGGTGTCCATGAAAACCCAAGTAGAGATACTACCAGTATAGTTATATATAAAATCCGAAGTTGTATATACAATCTAGAGTTCAAAAAGCAAAATGAAATCTGAGAATCCATAACACGCAAATAATATATAAAATCTTAGAAATGAATAAGTTCATCCAAAGAACATACAGAATAGATGGACGTCTACAGTATGAATTTGAAAACATTGTTTCAAGTTTACAAATTTTGTCAGTTCTCATATGCGGGCTTTCATTCTCATGTTTAGTCAGTAAACACGGTTTTTATGCTGAGTCAACCTCCTACGAGCTCTGACCTTGCCTCTCGGGAATAGCCAGTAGAAAACACTGTTCTAGTAAAGTCAGTGGAAAGTTTATAGACTTGTCCAAATCTTATCCACATTATTTATAGTCCGAGAAACAGAACCAGAACATTTAGGGTAAAATGGGCTTTTCTGAATAACTCTCATCATTCACAGTCATAACTAAAAACATCACAAAACTTCAGGATTAAAAAGGACCTACAGATCTTTGCAAACCAACACACACACCACCATAAATGTTACCACTACATAAAGGTTACATATCATAAATATAATTTATTTAATAAAAATCCTAAATGAATAAATTTAAGAGTTATTCCTACAACATTTGAAAGATTAAGAAAAAAAAAACTATTCCAAGAAATAACTTAGTAAGTGCAAAAAATGTTGTTTTAAGTGCTCAATCTCAAGATAGAGCTTTTCCATCTCTAATATTCATACAAACAAACTCACTGGTGATATTCTGACATCAGCAAGAAAGTTTAGTTTAAATATTAGGAACCACCTTTTAACTGCAAGGTCATGCAAACATTGCTAGAGTTTACTAAAGGAGTTTGTGGAATCTCCCTCAGAGGTTTTTAAGAATCAGTTAGACACTCATTTAAAGGAATTAGTTTAAGATAACTTGAATGTACTTCTTTGGCAGCAGGGAGTTGGACCACAAGATTGTTGTTCTATGGCACTATTTCCTGGCAGGAAATTGAAGGTGGGAAAAGAAAATAACAGTGAGTTTGAAGTTTGGGGTTTTATTATTTAAATCATTTCCTCGTATTTAATGACCTGCAAATTTCACCATTTATGGCATTTAAATATATTCAGGACTCCGGGATGTTTTTCATGCCCTTGCCAGAAGGGATTTACTTAATTTCTGAGTAATTTATCCTTGGGATTTCTCTGAAGCAGGCATAATGTCTTGGTTCTGGCTCCAGCTTTATAACTTCCAGTCAAGTCAGAGAACCACAAGACTGAGCTACCACAGTGGACTGACCTCTATTGTTCAAGGACATCTTGGCTGGCCTGGACCCTCTTTGATACTTGAAACTAGTATTTGAAGCCATACACAGGAACTACCTCTATGGTTGGAAGCCATTAACTTTTCCAACCAAAAAAGTCTATACAGTGAGCTTTTGCTTAGTGGGTTAATGAAGTAGGGAAAGGTAAGGACTGAATAGCATAGATAAAGCGAAACTGTAATTACAGTTAATCCACACCCAAGTCATCACCTCAACACTCTGAATGAATAATCAAAGAACATATATAAAACAGGAAGAGGAAACCAACTCAAAAGACTTCTCAAAAAGCAGCCTTGCAAGTCAAGGGCTACCGAGTACAGAGCTCCCAGGAGAGTGCTAGACTCTGCTCTACACTCTTATTTGTTTTTTCTTAAGAACCTGGATACAGAATTCTCTCTTAAGGGGTAGAGGGGAAAAGGTCACTTTTTTTATTTCAGAATATTATGGGGGTACAAACATTTTGGTTACATAAATTGCTTTTGTACCAATTGAGTCAAAGCGTGCCCATCCCCCAGATAGTGTGCATTGTACCCATTAGGTATGAATTTACCCATCCCCTCCTCCCCCTCTCCCACCTGCTTGATTTCCAATGAATGTTGTTTCCATATGTGCACATTAGTGTTGATCAACTAGCTCCAATTTAATGGTGGGTAAACGTGGTGTTTATTTTTCCATTCTTGTGACATTTCACTTAGAAGAATGGTCTCCAGTTCCATCCAGGTTAATATGAAAGGTTCACCCTTTTATTATGGCTGAGTAGAACTCCATGGTATACATATCCCACATTTTATTAATCCACTCATGTATTGATGGGCACTTGGGTTCTTTCCACATCTTTGCAATTGTGAATTGTTCTGCTAAAAACATTCAAGTGCAAAAAAAAGAGAGAGAGAGAGAGAGAGAGAGAGAGAGAGAGAGAAAAGAAAACATTCAAGTGCAGCTGTCTTTTTTATACAGTGTCTTTTTTTTGGGAGGGGGGGCAAATACCCAGTAGTGGGATGGCTAGATCAAATGGTAGTTCTACTTTTAGTTCTTTGAAGTATTTCCATAAGGTCACTTTAAATCAAATTTCCAACAATACCATAATCAAGCAACAAAGTATTTGTTGAACAGATTATTAAATAAATAATTGAAATGAACATTGGTTGCTGATGGCCACGACAAAGGACACCATTTTAAGACTCATAAAATGCCTGGCAAGTGAATGATTTCTCTCCGAGTTCCTCTCCTAGAAACAGAGGCCTGTCTCCACTGCACCTCCAGTAACTCCAGAACAAAACCACAGGAGCTAAAGGAACGAGGTTCCTGTGCTGAGAAGTGACTAGGCTGATGCTACAGGCGATTACAGGCTGATGATGAAAACACACAGGCATTATGGCCAAAGCAGCATCACCCTCAGTGCTTTCCATCTAGAAAATGCTCCAAAAGCAAAAGAAAAGTAATGGCTGTAGGTGGAAAGAGACTTAAAACTAGACACAGTCTTCTTTCATGAAGGAGGTGTATGGGGAATGAGCGCCCGGGGCTGGCTGACCTCAGACACAGTGAGCAGTGGATAAATTGGTCTCGGCGAACAAAAGCCTATGGTCAGGTCCCCAGATCTTCCATTTCCTGTCAGGGTGCCTTCAGCAAGTTCTTTACTTTCCTTAAGGCTCACTCTTATGAAAAAGAACAAGAAAAAGGGAGAAAGAGAAGAAAGAGGCAGGGAGAAGGAGAAGTCCGTATGATACACCCCTAGTGGATTGTTGGGAGGGTAAAAAAAGGTAACCATGTGAAAGTTCTTTGCGAAGCACGCAATTCTACAGAAAACAAGGAATTTTATGTTTATTATTTGATTGTCATTACTTGCATAAATATCAATTAGATGTCCTCTTACATACAACGTATCTCTGTCTCAAAATTCACCCAGAATGTGGAGTAATGGAAACTTTCAAATGCAGAATAAAGACACAGTACTTAAAAGACAAAGGGAGCTATATACAGACGGTTCTGACTTTAGCTGGACTTTAGGTGGATTTATAGGATTAACCCCATCGTAAGTAAAGGAGCATTTGTATTTATAATCCATAGGTCATGTGTATACAATGTGTGCCAAGTAACAGGCCTAGCACATAGTACACCACTTGTTATATACACATAATTACATATTTAATCTATAATTGGTCCAACAACTTTTATGAAAAGGTGAATTATTTTCATAAATCTGAGTGCCTAATGGCTATCCCAAACAATGTATGTCTTACTATTGCCTAAAATGTCATCTCTTAGAATAGCAGTTTAGTTTTTTCCTGTCCTACTCTGGAGTAATTATCTCCTTCTCTGGGAGTACAAGAAAAAAAATGCCTCATCTAATAAGGGTTCTTTAATAATGAAATTTATAAAAAAGAGAAATGAACATTTCTTGTCCATATGGGCTGGGCGCTTTATATATAACACTACTGAGATGGTAGGGAAGCCTAATGCTTGCTGAGAAGCTACCATGCTCCAGGTGCTGGAATAAGCAATTTCCATACGCTATCTCATTTAATTCTAACAGCAATCATGAAAAACACCTCTCACTTTTCCAGATGAGAAAAGTGAGCCTCAGTGAGATTAAGATTTACCTAAATTCACACAACAGTTTGCAAATTTGAGATTCTAGCAATTCAACTTACTCATTCCAAACATGTTTAAACAGTAACCAGTTAATTTAAATAAAAGAAATAAGGTTCACAAAGTCATTTCTAGAATATACAACTATCTATAGAACAACCATGTCAATGTATGGCAACTTAAATCTTTCTCAAGACCCAAATATCAATAGGCAAAATGAAAATATGGCCACAGTCCTAATAGAAAGTTATCACATTTGACCCCAATTTTTAAATTTATTTCGCTTATTTTTTTCCTTGTATTTGGACTTGTGGAGCATTTCTTAGGTTTTTGTTAAAGGCAGCTGCCTATTCTTTCTTGAGCTGGTGATTTTGAGAGCCAAGAAAAGATAGGAAATTTGACGAGTGAAAACTTCGAGAATTAAGGAATTTTCAAAACACTCAGTCTGCAATAATGCTATTGGCATCCAGTCAGTATAACTATGTTTGTTCTCAGCTTCAGCAAAATGTCACCTCCAGAGTAGATTAGGTCCCTTTGTCATTTTATTGCATCCTGTCCTTTTCCTTTGTAGGTGTTTAATGTCTTTCTGTGTCATGCTATCGTAAGCTACGCTAAATAAGGGTAGGTACACTTTTGTCCGATTCCCAGGCTCTTCACAGAGTTTGCAAACACACAAAAGGCACTTGCTAAACATCTGCTACCTGAATGAATGGAGGAAAGTGTTTAGTAATTGGCTATACATCCATGGCAGAGCACTTTCATTAGTGTTTCCTACAGACACCAATTTACTCAATTTTTTGAAGTATAAACAAAAGACCGTCTTGCTACAATATTTTAAAGATAATGTTGTTGCACATTTTTTGTCTTATCAGAATGTTTCCGGCAACTTTTCTGCCAATAAGATGATTAAATTCAAACTCGCCAAACTAATCCAAAAACAAGACAACAGCCTGCCATCGCACCTGCACCAAGCCGTGTCTGCTCCTTCCCAGAGTCGTGTTCACGTTCAAAGACAAGATCTTCCTTTGCATTCTTACGACTTTTTTCCAAATTTATTTCTCAGCAAGCAGTCATACCTGTCTAGTTTCTATCTCCTGTCATTTGTTAACTACTAATATTCCAAATGCCACTCACCTGCACACTGCTAAAAAAAAAAAAAAAAAAAAAAGAATATGAAAACTACACCCCATGAAAAACAAGAAAGATTAGTATTAAGAATAAACTCCCGACTCTGCCTTTAGCCTCCTAAATGAAAAGGTAGATAGAACAGGTCTTGTTTGCAAAATAAATTCAAGACCTACTTATCTACCAACAGTAAAAAAAAAAAAAAAAGAATAAACTCATTCTGGTTTGTAGTCTAGTAAGAATAGAAAATAATGTTAAAAATTTTTAAAAAAAGAATAAACCTTTGTCAGGTTAAAATTTTCAGAGAGCTCTTAAAAAAAAAGAAAAAAAAGTCTAACTCCTTCCTGCTTTTAATTAGTAGTATTTTAATTTAAAAAAAATTTTTAACTTTGTGAAAGTGGGTTTTTTAATTAGGTTCATTTTTAAGTCTCGAATCACAGCAAGTGAGCTAGTATGTACGTATGGAAATCAATGTTTCCATTCCCAAAATGCTCATTTTCTATAACATCACTTTTGTTACCCTTTATACAAAACTGCCTTCTCTCAAACTTCTCCCACCGTAGTTGGCAGAATACCCTCTCTGCAGCATCTTCTGCAAACTAAGCCTTTCTCTCCTGAAATGTTCATATGTCCTTTTTCCTGAACTTCCTTCCATAAATGAATCTCTATAGTAATAACTCATTCAGGAGTTTTTACCCAATGAGATTTTCTGCTTCTGTTTGAAATGGCAGCACACATTACTTCTATACCGCATGGGCGGACTAACCAATGGTCTGTGAAGCATATTTTTATATGAACTCAAGATGTAAAAATGAATTGCCCTTTTGCGTAATCTTTGGCCCATGTCTCTGAAAAGCTTTTTCAATGTATTTTGGTAAGACATGCTTAACTAGTATTCTCCTTTCTCGAGAATTTTCTTCTTATGTTTTTAGGCTTCTTTTCCCATTGTGCAATGCCACCTTTACTTTTTTAATGGCCACTGGCAAATCATACTATGAAGATGGCACTTTCCCTCTGGAAATTACAAAGATTTAGGGCCAGGCTTGGTGGCTCACGCCTGTAATCCTAGCACTCTGGGAGGCCGAGGTGGGAGGATCGCCCAAGGTCAGGAGTTCAAAACCAGCCTGAGTAAGAGCAAGACCCTGTCTCTACTATAAAAATAGAAAGAAATTAATTGGCCATCTAAAAATATATATAGAGAAAAAATTAGCCAGGCAGGGTGGCGCATGCGTATAGTCCCAGCTCCTCCGGAGGCTGAGGCAGGAGGATCGCTTGAGCCCAGGAGTTTGAGGTTGCTGTGAGCTAGGCTGATGCCATGGCACTCTAGCCCAGGCAACAAAGTGAGACTCTGTCTCAAAACAACAAACAAACAAACAAACAAAAAAACCCTGAAATTACAAAGATTTGTCAGGCTACCCATTTCCAAATTCAAATTTCTTCTCTTTATTAATAAAGTTAAATAATGGATCATTAGACTTTCTATTCTGTCACAATGACAATAAAAACTGCATTTTTGTCTACTCTTTTCTTTTACACTGTTGCTATGAAAATCTATCACCTATGTAAACAGTGTATTAATCACTTGCATTTCAGAAAGAAATAACACAATGATCACCTCGTATGTGCCACCCACCTTAAGAATGAGAGTTTTGCTGGTCATCACAGGCTTTCTGTGGGCCCCTCCCCCCTTGCAACCCTCACTTCTCTATCTTCTGCCCTCTCCAGGTAGCTACCACTCTGAATTTTATGTTAATTATTCCCTTTCTTTATTAATAGGTTTGCCACATATTTGTGAATGCATTTAAAAAACAGTTTGTCTCTTTTTAGAACTTCACATTCTAATGGATCATACGTTGTGGATTCTTCTGTGACTTGTTTCTTTTACTGTACATAATGTTTTTGAGATTCAAGCATATTAATATATGTAGCTGAGTTCATGAATTGTTACTGCTACATAATATTTCAGTGTACGAATATACTGCAATTTATTTATCTAAACTTTTAATACCTGCCAATTTCACAAGAGTGAAAATATCTCAAAAATTATTAATAGCATTCCCCTAATTATTAATGAATCTGAGCATCTTTTCAGATTCTTATGAGCCAGCATTTCCTCTTCTGTAAAATTCCTAATAATGTATTTTGCCTGCTACTTTTTATCGTTTTCATCTTTTTTTTTTTTTTTTTTTTTTTTTTAGACAGAGTCTCACTCTGTTGCCCAGGCTAGAGTGCTGTGGCATTAACCTAGCTCACTGCAACCTCAAACTCCTGGGCTCAGGAGATCCTCCTGCCTCAGCTTCCCAAGTAGCTGGAACTACAGGTATGCACCACCATGCCCGGCTAATTTTTCTATATATTTTAAGTTGTCCAGGTAATTTCTTTTGACTTTTTTAGTAGAGACGGGGTCTCACTCTTGCTCAGGCTGGTCTTGAACACCTGAGCTCAAACAATCCTCCTGCCTCGGCCTACCCAAGTGCTAGGATTACAGGCATGAGCCACCGTGCCTGGCCTTTTTCATCTTTTTATTGATGTTTTCTTATATCTTCTATTATTATTACTATGTTCGTTCACTCTTTGCTTTCTTTCAATGAATAGAAATTCTTGATTTTACCTGATTGGATCTATAAAAATTTTCCTTTATGATTTCTATATTTTGTGTCTTGTTTAAGAAATCTGCCCTAACTTTAGATCATAATGATATTCTCCTATATCATGTCTCCTAAAATTTTTATAGTTTTGGCTTTCACATTTAATTCTTTAGTCTACTAGGTACTGCTTGTGTATGAAATGATGTAGGGATCTAATGTTATTTATTTTTACATCATTAAACATTTAGCACCCCACAATTTACAGAAAAGCCCATTCTTTCCCCACTGGTCTGCAATGGCACTACATTATATTAATAAATCAAGGGTATACATAATTACTAGTCCCATTCCATTTCTGAGTTCTCCATTCTGTTTCTGTGCCAATACCACACTGTATCAATATCATGTTGTCATACTTCCCATAACTTCATAATTATGAGAGTTTCAATTTCTCCACATTAATGTCTTGAGCTCTGATAGGGTAAATCCATATCTTACTAATTGTCTTCATTAGTGTCCTGCTTATTATTGGCCCTTTGTTCTTACATGAATTTTAGAATCATTTCCAAAACACTTTTGGACTTTTATTGAACTTGCATTAAATTTAAAGTTAAATAGATGTGAACCTGGCATCTTTATAATACTGAATCTTGCTCTTTGTACTTGGTATGTCTCCCCATGTGTTTCAGTAATTTTAATGTCTTTAAAGAAATGTAGGCCAGGCATGGTGGCTCATGCCTGTAATCCTAGCACTCTGGGAGGCTTAGGTGGCCGGATCGCTCAAGGTCAGGAGTTCCAGACCAGCCTGAGCAAGAGCGAGATCCCATCTCTACTAAAAATAGAAAGAAATTAATTGGACAACTAAAAGTATATAGAAAAAATTAGCCAGGCATGGTCGCTCATGCCTGTAGGCCCAGCTACTCAGGAGGCTGAGGCAGGAGGATCGCTTGAGCCCAGGAGTTTGAGGTTGCTGTGAGCTAGGCTGATGCCACAGCACTCTAGCCCAGGCAACAAAGTGACACACACTCTGTCTCAAAAAAGAAAAAAAAAAAAAAATGTAATGATTTTTTCACACAGAGCCTGCATATTTTTCATTCCTAGGAATTTAACTTTTGCTAATATTACAAATAGCAAATATATAACAACTGATGTTTTAAAATGAAATTTCGATTGAAGTATAACATAATATAGAAAAATACACAAATAATAACTGTATGGCCCAACAAATTATCACAAAGTAAACTTGCCCACGTGGCCCCACCTCCCTCATAAAAATAGGACAATGACAGCACCCCAAGTGCCCAAATCACTATCGATTTCTTCTGCAACTTCCTATCACCAATTTTCATCCCCATTACTTTTCCCTGTTCTCAGTGGTATAAGTAGAATCATACGCTAGATATTATTATTTCGTGCATGTGTTTTCTCTCAACCATTATTTGTGAGCCTCATCTATATTATTGCATGTATAATAAATAGCTACAGCTCATTCTCTTTCATTTCTTATAGTATTACATGGTGTGAATGTGTGAATATAATACAATTGATTTATTCACATTCATCCACTATTGAGTGGATATTTAAATCATTTCCAGTTTTAGGTTATTACAAGTAAAACTACAATGAACATTCTTGTATATGTCAATTGGTAAACATATGTACCCAGGAACAGGGCTGCTAAGTCATAGAATATGTTCATGTTCATCTTTAGTGGACAGTGCCAGTTTTTCAAAACAAGTGCAAAATTTATACTCTCATTATCAGTGTAAGAGAGTTCCACTTGTTCCATACCCTCTTCAACACTTGATATTATCGGTCTTTTCTCTTTTAACTATTCTGGTGGGTGCTTTATGGTACATCACTGTGATTTTAAATTGCATTTCCCTGATTGTTAATGAATTAGAGCTCCTTTTTATGTTTATCAACTAAAGTGCCTGTTCAAGTCAATTGCCCGTTTTTTGATTCGGTTGTCTCTCTCTGTCTTATTGGTCTGTAGGAGTTCTTAATGTTCTGGCTGGTCAGTTATGTGCATTGCTGATATCTTTTCCCACACTGTGGCATACCTCTTTGTTTATCAAATAATATCTTTTGATGAACAGAGGCTCTTAGTTTTAATGTTAGACAACCTATTAATGCTTTCCTTCATAGCAAGCACTTTTTGCATCCCTTTCCAGAGGTCATGAAGATAGTCTCCAATGTTATCTTCTAGAAACTTTATTGTTTTACTATTCTGAGAACTGTATTCTTACTGATTCTTAGAAATCAAACTGAGTTTTGGATGGCATGTAAAGTAGGGCTTAAGTTTTACTTTTTCCCATATGGTTATCTAATTGATTCAAGACCATTTATTTAGAAAATTGTCACATTCCCACTGCTCTGCAGTGTCACATTTGCGATGAATTAGAAGTGGGTCAGTTTGTGGAATTTGTGTTTTGTTCCATTGATCTATTTGCCTAGGCTTATATAAATAATACACAATATTAATTAACTCAGGATGAAAATCAATCTTGAGATCCATTAGTATAAATCTTCCAACTTTATTGTCCTTCAAGAGTATTTTATATTTCAATATAAATTTTATAATCAACTTGCCAATTTATGCACAACACATACACACACAACTTTGTGAGAATTTTGATTTGAATTGCATTGAATCTATGGGTTCATCTGAGTGGAAGTAACTTTATATTCAAAATATAAAGTCTTCCAAACCATGAACTTGTTATAACCTTTCCTGTATTTAGATTTTCTTTCATTTTTCTCTAAAAATGTTTCACAATTTTCTGTGAAAATACCTGCATTTCTTCCATTAGATTTATTCCTAGTTATGTGATTATTTTTTATTATTACAAATGTATTGTTTTTAAATTTCACTTTCTAATTGTTGCTGGTATTTAGGAACATTGATATTTTGATGGTGATCTGTTCGGATGCTTTGTTAAATTCACTTATTAATTCTAGTAGCTTATCTGTAGGTTGTTTTGAAGATTTTTATGTATAGTATTTTTTATAGTATTTTTATGTATTTTACGTCATCTGTGAAAAATGTCTTGTATTTTCTTTCCTTTCTAATCCTTAGGCTTTTTATTTCTTTCTCTCTCTCTCTCTCTTTGGTCTTATTTGTTGTAATTTTTTCCCCTGATCTTGCCTATGAAACATGGCAGAATGGAAAAAAACTTTAAAAAATATTTAAAAAGCAGGTTTTCTGTTATCAAGTTCTTTGTCCAAAGTCTCTTTTTATTCACCTTTCTCTCTATTCCTAATTAAAGCTGTCCAACCATATCCATCTGCTAATATATTGCAACCAGTCTTCTAGGTTCCTAATCTGGACCATGTGACTACCCACTTTGGCAACTCCTTCCCTGCAATCTGGACTTCCCTACCTCTTCAGCTTTCTGCTGTACCAATCCGCAAGTCTAATATGACCAATAGCTAATATTTATTGCTCATTTACGAGATACACAGCACTGTGCTCAGTTCTATATATTTCATCCTCACAACAAACCAAGAAGCTAATACTATTATTAGTTATAATATCTTTGTGATCTTTTTATAATACAATGAGTGTGTTTTTCTTCTGTAACAAGAAAATAAGAAAAAATTCTTAAAATAAATGTTTGTTGAATACTTCACTGGAAAAATCTATACATTCTTGTAAATACATGTATCGCTTCTCAGCCTTGTGGCTAGATCGAATGTAATAAATATATATACACACTTATCCATCTTACAGAGTGTCCCAAAAGTCATCACACATAGGGAAAATGGGAAATTGTACCTTTTGAATATTTTGTAAATAAAGATACATTTAGCTATAATTTCTCATTTTCCCTATGTATGGTGGTGACTTTTGGGACACCCCGTAGTGTGTCCTTGAACTCTGAGTAGAAGGAAAGAAAAAGACAAGTAGAAGGTTTTTTATCACTCAAGAATAAAGTCCATTTTAAATATGTATAAGTGTATCCAAGTATGAAAAACAGCACATGCTAATGTGTTCACATAATGTGTTCTTTATGTGAATTCATTTGGATAACTTAAAATGAGGGAATTTTCACTTTATGCCCTTTCAGTCCTTCTCTTTTATGTTGCGATTCTATTAAAGGGAAGATATATTTGTGGTATTTATAATTTTCCCTTTGCTATATGAATAGGTTTCCAGGAAAAGTTATATTAAGGTCATAAATGCACAGCAGGTAATATTTTTTTAAAAAAAGATAAAAACTCTATTTGGAGCTCTGTCAAACCCTGGTTAAGTGAATTTTTAAAAAGCATTAGCTCCAATTTTTTCAAGTATGATACAATAATCTTGTCACCTACCTCAAATAATTGTATGAATTAATAGGATAACATAATTTGAGTTCCTTCAAAATAGGCACCCTAAATATAAGTAAAATTGTTTCATACGGTTCCATTAACTTTGGTCTTCTTATAAAAATAAAATATAATAAGGGATAAAAGACAAATGTAGTTTATATTCTAACTGCTCACTCTTAAAAAATGATTTTTTGATACATGTCTCTATATTACAATCTATTTCTGCCATTTCTTGAGAAACAGCATTAAAGAATTAAAAGTGTTTGCTCTTTGACTCAGTAATTCTACTCTTGTGAATATTGCCTATCACAGCCAAAATATCAAAAAGGTTTTTATACACAAATGTTTATTGCATATTTAATGGCATAGAAAAAAAACTAATGATCCATGAATAGAAGAATGTCTAAATTGTAATTTAGTCACATGATGAAACATTATATAAACATTAAAATATGTATGTTTTAAATGTTATTAATAATACATTTAAATATATTTAATTTTATAAATAACAAGGAGAATGGTATATCTTATAAAGTTCAGAGAAAAAAAAGACAATGAAATTGTTTAGACACTCTGAGCTCAGCTACACCAAAGAAAGGATTAAAATGAAAAAGGTTAACAAACCTTGTCTTCAAATGGTCAAGTTATAATTATGCTATCCTCTTTTAATTTTTCCAATTATCTATGATGAATTTTTATTTTTTTGTGATGAGGAAAACTGGAAATCTTATTTTAGAAAAAAACAGTTTCAGGAATACATTTTAAGTTCAATGAATTAAGTTAACCAAGAAATCGAAGTGATATAATGCATGCAACTTGGACTTGGTTCCAACACATGAATCCTACAGTCAGACACATCAGTACTTCAGTTTTACTCAACAAGGAGTAACATTAGTCAACTCATGGGCCTCACTCAGTACTGTGAGGTCCCACATTCTAGCACCACAAAAAACTCAGCAAAACAGCATTTAGTCACGAAGAACACCCAGCACCATTGTTCACTTAATTGCTATCGGTGTACTCAATATCTACTGAATAAACGTTTTCTCTGCAGCTTCAGATACACAGAAAAAGACCAAATATCTGGTTGATTGGATGCACAAGTTCTGCTTCCCTAAACTGGCCTATGAGCAATTGCTTTCCAATTTCATGACAGCTAAATTATCCTTCTAAAGTTTACAAGTAAATTGTCTTAGTTCTGAGACCACTAATAATTTGCTTTGCAGGATAAAATTGTGTCAACCAAACACAGAAGCTGAGTAAGTTTCTGAGAACAGCCCCTTCTCCTTTTTCACTCTTTTACTCTGTATTTAGTTTAGTGTAGGACAGGTATAGCTTTGCCCACAAGTATTGTAAGCCTTTCATAGAATTCTCTTGGGCTCCAAACAAGCTTTGTTCACTAGACTTGAGGTTTGGTGACAATTGCTTGCACCCTCACCTCAGCAGATGGGACAGACTTGGAATTCTGACATGACCAGTAATTGCGTATTTTATGGTGGCCCCTGAGTCACACCCATGAAAATCTTTGTTCTGAGTCTGAGAATGGTCTTTTCAGGAAAAAGCTTGGGCGATAAAGTCAAAGAACTCTAGATTCAAATCTTGGCACAGCCATTTATTTGTCCTGCAACCTTGGGCAAGTTACTGCATCCCCAGAGCCTTAGTTTCCTCTTTTGAAAAATGGGGATAGAAATTCTTAATTCTTTTGAGTCTGTAGGGAGAGTTTTTGAGATAATGTAGGTAAAAGGCCTAATATGGTAGTTGATATTAATATCCACTAAAGTATAGTCCAAATGAAAGTATAGATGTTAAAACAAAAGTTTCCACTGAGACACTTCCTAAAAAGAGAAATTAGAACAGGATGCAAAATTATTCAAAATATCTAAGGGAAAATGTATGAATATTGAGAGTTGGCTATTAGGAAAGAAGCTATTTGTAGCATTGTTTTTAGCACCTTGAAGATATGATTCTGACTTTATTTTTCTTAATTAGTATTATTGGAGTCTAAGACAGAGAAAAGTTATAAAACATAAGTGTAAAGCACAAAAATTATCACTAAATAAGCACCCACAGATAAAGCTCCCATTCCAGCTAAGAAATAAAACATTGCCAGCACCACAGAAACCCTGAAAGATTTTGTTTTGTTTTTTTCTTAAGGCTTTTCAGAGGATTGCCCTACCCTTCACCTAAAGCCAGGGAACAGTGGCTTTAAAAAGAGGCAATGTCCCTTGCAGCTGGGAACATCAAGGCATGAAGCTGACTGAAACAGCCCATGCAGGAAAGTAACTGTTTTCTGGGAATTTATGAGTGCTGAAGTATTAATGAGTACTAATTAATGTATGAGTGTTTCTCTTGGATCCAACGTGGTTTCATGTAGGAGAGAGAAGTATACGGGAATTTTTTTAGATACTAAGAGTGCCTGCAAGAAAAATGAACACGCATCAACAGAAAGAGAGGAAAGTTTTTGTTCCTTGGGGCAATAGAAGAAGTGAGCAACTAGACTAAACAGAAATGCACTCGCCCATGTGAAAGGAATCGCAACGTGGGGCTCATCTCTGAAGAACCTATGCATGTGCCCACATGAGGAAGAATCAGCTGAAATGTCTGCTACATCCAGAGTATGTCCCTGTCACCTCCACAATACCAGTCAAGCAAAATTCCCCATCCTTGCCTCTCCTTCGTCCCCACCTACCAACACGGGGGAGGTCATGAACAAGGCAGCAAGTGAAGACACGAGGAATTGAAGGCTGGGTGGGCGTGAGAGAGAAAGCCTGTCACATGGCCACTGAATGCCACCTGTTCTGGGGACACAGGTTTCCCAGCCTGGAGCAGGCTTGGACTGCAGAAGGGGGAGGAGCTTCGACTTTAAATCAAGTTTCACCTTTTCATGCAGATCAACGCCTCTTACATGGGACTGAGTGTTTGACTCTTTGGATTTAGACTCTTTCAATTACTGAAGATTATCCAGAAAATTCATGGGATTGCACACATTTTCAGGGGAAGAGAAGAACCACCTTCAGTCTAATAAATGTAAAGGAACAATGAAACGAAAAAAGAAGTCACTTTCTGACCACATGCTTCGATTTATATGTGTTCGATACACTGGAGATGCCACTAATTTTATTATCATGGCAAAATTTAAGACAGGTGGAGGGAAAAGCCACATCATATCCAAGTCTGGCAGTATTTGGTGTGACTTAGACCTCCAGGACCACCTGCAGAATGACACAATGACACAAGGATACCTGCCCTGGTGAAGTTGCTGCCCCTGGAACATAATTCTTTGAATGTTTCTTAAAATGGCCTTACCTATGTCAATGTAATGACAAGGGAAAGCATCCACATGCCTCTATGCCACTTACCTGAACGCTAGGACACTGCACACATGTGTAGCAATGATGAGGGAGAACACCTGTGGGCCAGATCTCCAGGTTACTCCTCAGACCCAGAGCACGATGTTCATCCATTCTTCGCTTCAGTGCACCGCCATAACTTTACCATGCAACCTCCATGAAGCACACAGTGGAAAAGTTCATCCAAGAAAGTGTCTTTCCTGGACTCTGATATTGCTTGCACTTGTCATGGTGATCCTTGGAGCACTGCATCCTATCAGAAAACAGCAGGAAATAGCATAAATGAAAGGTCATTCAAAAATAATCAAAAGGCCGGGTGCAGTGGCTCACGCCTGTAATCCTAGCACTCGGGAGGCCGAGGTGGGCGGATTGCTCGAGGTCAGGAGTTCAAAACCAGCCTGAGCGAGATCCCGTCTCTACTATAAAAATGGAAAGAAATTAATTGGCCAACTAATATATATAGAAAAAATTAGCCGGGCATGGTGGTGCATGCCTGTAGTCCCAGTTACTCGGGAGGCTGAGGCAGGAGGATGGCTTGAGCCCAGGAGTTTGAGGTTGCTGTGAGCGAGGCTGATACCACGGCACTCACTCTAGCCTGGGCAACAAAGTGAGACTCTGTCTCAAAAAAAAAAAAAAAAAAAATCAAAAATGAAGCTGTCTTCTTTTGTTTAAAGCCTGCACTATAAAATTTGAAACTCGATGATTATAAAACAAGGGGAAAAATATTAAACACCAGAAATATGCTGTCAATTAACACTCACAAGCAAAAGTAGATTAAAATAGGGTGCTTAAATATTAAAGCAGGTATCTGGCTTGTATCTAATAATAGGGTTTTACAGTTCTAGACTTTAAAAGCTGAATAAACAGATAAAATCATTCTCCAGATCTTGGGTCTACTGACCAATTAATTAAAATTTAATTTTGCCATAGCTATAAACTTTTAGCCACGTTCTATTCTCAACCCAATATTTTGTGTGTCTGTCTTCATTCATGGGCCTTAGTCTAGAATCTGAAGATATCAGAGACAGGAAGTATCTTCAAAATCATTTTATTCCACCCCCTCATTTTTCACACAGAGAAAACAAAGACCCAGAAAGATAAAGTGGCTTGCCTAAAGTTGCCTAACTAGTGGTAAAGATGAGTCTAGAACTCCAACTAATAACCTTTGCATTAGACTAGAGATTTTTCACCTATATTTTCCATAACCTTTGGGCTCTCCAGAGATGCTTCAAAGGCTGCCTCAAGTTAAGGAAGATTTTCAGCACTTTTCTGCAGAACACCAGTCCCCATTATTCTTTTCCCATTTCAAACTAAGCAACTCCATTATACTGTGTTTAACATACCTATTTCCTTGTTAGATTTCATTTGAGGAACATATTTGGCTAAAAAATACCTTGAAAAGTATTGCTTTCTATGAGTATCAGTGAATTTTTATTTTTTAAAAAATGCGTTGGGAATCAAGAGAATAAACCTAAGCATGATTAGATAACTTGCCAAGAAATCACTAATTGGCTGTTAGTTAGACTTTGGTCGAATAACTAGTTTCGGCCACAACCTATATTGTATCTTCCTTTGTTTTTTTTAACATAAGAAAACCACTGAAAGAAAATACGTTTAGAATATGACTTCATGTAAGAGGATAAAAAGATCAACATGTGCGTATCAGGTGTTTCCACAAAAAACAGGCAAGTTATATTGGGGATGTCATCTGTAGTCACTTCAAAACCCTGTTACTTACTGGGAACTTTGCAACTCAGGACACCTTTGTTGAAATATATCTTCCTCCAATCATTCTAGTTGCAGAGGGGTCATCTCTTACTAGTGGAGAGAAATCCATGCTCTGGCAATACCTAAAATTGCCTGCCTTGTTATATCTTTATAACTGGTTTTCTAGTTAACTGAAAGAAGATGAGAGGCAGATTTCATGCATATGAAATAAATAAATGCAACTTTTTTATCTCAATTATATTGATTTTTCTAAGGATAAGACAGGAAGCACACAAGCCAAGATGACTGGAACCTGAATAGATGATAGGTTCGTGTAGGAAGTTCAATATGCATCTGAGGGCAAAGGGGTAGCAATACTTTTTCACCTTCCACATGGAAATTTGACCTTTAGCTTTGCTTCTAGCTCTGTTCCCTCGGCAACCAAATAAAAATTGGCATGTTAGCTATTTTACAAGGCAACTTTGCTTATGATAAAAATAATTTCTAATTGGTAGACTGCATCTGACTGGGAAAATAATAAATACTTGATTGGATGCCTGGGCATTTGAGCATTCCCTGAGGGCATTGACTCTTGTCCTACCTTGTCCTACATTTAGGATGCCAAATACCCTTGGGATCTCCTGAGGTCATTGCCTATGGAAACTCTGAGCTATGCCAACAGAATTGTCTCAAGTGACATTGCCCCTGTGGGACGTGTTCAAATCGGATCCCACATCCACCCAATGTAGATTTCATCTTCTTTTATCTGAGCTGCCATCTAAAGAGAAAGTAACTCCAGAAGGCTGAATAAACTGTTGTGTAAACTGTTAAAAGGATTCTCAATAGAAAGGAGCACCTGATACTGCCCCACCAATAAGTTAAGCCTCCTTCCAAGTGGACAGGGGCCAAGTGTGGGTATGGTCATTTTGTGAGCCTGAGTGTTTAGTTGACCATAAGGACAATGCTTGGTGGACATTGCAACTCCAGAAAGAAGGGCTCAGAGATATTATGAATGGTTCTCATGGACTCTTAGAATTTAAAGAGAATGCAAACTACTACCCTAAACATGAACTAAACAACATCAGTAAGTACAGACTAGGTGATGCTATGACAACAAAACAACCCAAAATTTAGTAGCTTGCACTAACATTTATTTCTTGCTCACAGTACAAGTTTATCACAAATGGGCCACCTGAGGCTATGCACACATGATCTCTACTCTAAGACCTAGACTGAAGGAGTGGCCTCTATCTAGAACAATGCTAATTATCTTGACTGAGGGAAAAGAGGACATAGAAAACTGCAGGCTGATGTCTCACATTTCATTGGCCAGAACAAGTCATGTTGCCAAGCCTACAGCCAATGAGGGTGAGGAAATATAATCCACGCTCAAGGTGGGGAGAGGTGTATTTTTTAACAATAATCAACCTACCGCAAGAACTTATAACCTTGTGAGGTCTTACATAATCTCTTTCGTCCTCCTATTCAGCCAAAATCTACCTCCTTGTTACTTTCACTAGTTGGTACTAGATCTGTCCTCCAACTTGACACTTAAGGTCTAAATCTTTTCAATTTCCATAAATCTTCTGACACTGAGGTCTGTATGAGCACCTGACAACATCCTAGACAGGATATAAAGATAACAACAACAAAAAAAGAAAATTGGTCCCACCTTCAAGCATCTAAAGGGGGAGACAGGCCTAACTGTTTCTATGATCAAAATTATTCAGACAACAGCCACAAAGTACTATGGAAACAGACAAGAGGAAATTGATTACATCAGACTGGACCATCAAGGAAAAGTATCACATTTCCGGACCACACCTCCCCACTTCTTTCAACTCTACACCTTCAACTTTACAGCTTTCCAGATCCTTGTCTTCCTCTAGTCAATATCTTTCTTTGCCCAGAAACAAAGATAATACTGCAGGTTTGTTCTGACCTAATCAGTGTAGATCAGAATTATAAAGGCAAGCTAAGACTCTTGTAGTCATTTTTGTTCTCTCATAAGCTGTTCATTCATATTGAGATTGTGATAAACCAAAACAACAAGGTCTTTTTCACATGTATAATAAATATTGGCCACATCCTCCGTCGTTATCTTAGTTTCTTATTAGATCCGACATTTCAACCTAGCAAAATCATCTTACATGCTGTTTCTGGCGGTCAGTGTGTTTGTAATGGCTGCTTGTTTTGTGCGTCTTCTCAAATGTGGTCAACGTGCCATCTGTAGCCTTCTCATCCACATCTCTAATGGAAAAAAAAAAATGTGGTAGTAGACAGTATGAACACCAGAAACCTTCCAATAACCAGCTTACTTTCTGGATCATCCAGTCAATTTCTGCTACATAACCCAAGTTGTTGCCTAATCTACAGCACCCCAAATTCTCTTCAGGGTAGCAAAAGAAATTTTGTCAAATAAGGATGTTCAAAATTAGAGCTGTAAATCGTGAGGGCCGGGCCTTTTCCTCTACTCATTGGAATTTAGGAGAAAAGAGTGGAAAGGCAAAAGTTGAAGGTGTGATTTACACCCTTTCCACAAACCCAAAGAGGACAGGCTCCACCTCAAGGACAGAAGGGATGTGGGGACCTCGAGGGAAATACATCCAGTCATCAATTGAGGCAGCATCCACCTGTTTCAGGGGGATGAGGATCCACCCTCTGGGAGAACATGTGAGAATGACTCAGGATGGTACATCAGATTGAAGGTCTAGAACTAATCGAACTTCTCTGTGTTCTACTGTGTGTATTCTTGATAAATGTCTGCTTATTCTTTTTTTAAACAGCTTTATTGAGATATGATTCACACAATTCACCTATTTCAAGTGTACAGATTTTAATATATTCACAGAGTGGTACAGCAATCACCAAAAGCAATATTAGAAGATTTTCAATACCCTAAAAAGAAACTATGCACTCCTTAGCTGTCCCAGTCCTCCCCTTTCCATTAGCTCTAGACAATCACACCTCTACTTTTTGTCCCTATAGATTTGCCTATTTAGGACTCTCAGGTGAGTGGAATAATTTAGTTTGTGGTGTTTTGTGGCTTCTTTCACGTAGCACAATGTTTTCAAGGTTCGTCCATGTTGTAGCATGTCTTAGTACTTCATTCCTTTTTACAGTTGAACAATATTCCATCGTGTATACCACATTTGTTATGCATTCATCCATTGATGGACATGTTTCCACCTTGAGTCTATCATGAGCAATGCTGCTGTAAATATTCGAGTGACAGTTTTTACGTGGATATATGTTTTCGTTTCTCTTGCACATCTATCCAGGAGTGGATTTCCTGAGTCACATAACTGTATGTTTAATCACCTGAGGAACTTCCATACTGTTTTCCAAACTGGCTGTACCACCTTACCTTCCTAACACTAGTATATCACTCCTCTCTAACACTGTAATCTGACTTTTTTGTTCCACATGCTTATTTTCATGCAATGACATTTTCAAGAAATTTTGTCCAAGATTATCAAATTCTCCAGCTCCTAGGCTATAGGATTTTTCTTTCTATTGTAAAAGACAGTAGGATAACTGTCAATTCTCCTACAATCACTCCCATTCCCCAAGCTTGTCCAAGTTTGGCCATTTCTCAAAGATCACTTTGCATGAAGGCAAAAAGAAGACTATATATCGACTTGTGTATTTTTCTTTTTTCTTTTTTAGACAGAGTCTCACTCTGTTGCCTAGGCTACAATGCCATGGCGTCGGCCTAGCTCACAGCAACCTCAAACTCCTGGGCTCCAGCGATCCTTCTGCCTCAGCCTCCTGAGTAGCTGAGACTACAGGCAGGTGCCACCATGCCCAGCTAATTTTTTCTATATATTTTTAGTTGGCCCATTAATTTCTTTCCTTTTTTTAGTAGAGACGGGGTCTCACTCTTGCTCAGGCTGGTTTCCAACTCCTGACCTTGAGTGATCCGCCCACCTCGGCCTCCCAGAGTGCTAGGATTACAGGCGTGAGCCACCGCGCCCGGCCACACCTGAGTCTTTTTCTTCAACACTGAGAAGAAAGTTTGCACAAAACCCATCAAACATAGATTTTTTTAAGTTAAATTGATTTTGGTTATTTGACATTAACTTATGCTTTTATTTCCCTGTGTTATGCCTATGTTGAGTTATAATAAGTAACATGTCATGAAATACAAAAATCAACATTATAACAGAAAAGAATATCTAACCACAAAATTGTATAAAATATATCCAGTTGATAAATAAATATTGTAGATGTGCCCCTACAGATGAGCTATCTTGAAAAGAATAGTGTGAATCATCAGAAAAGTGATGGGGACATTCAGAGTGAAGGAGAAGGTGACCAGGGGATCCATTCGGCAAGACAAGAAGGTACCTTGGGGAGGCACTCACATTCGGGTAAGGACAGGAGGAGAGAGCCCTGGGGCTCACCCCTCCCCCCGGGGACACTATGGCCCAGGCTGTGAGGGGGCCCCACCACCACCACCACAGACCTCCAGACTGATCAGAGAGCTGCTTAGAGTCTATGCAGTGACATGGAACCAGAGAGCAGACACCACAGGGACCCGGTTGCTCCCATTCCTGGGTTGCTGCAACTGACCATTCTGAGCTCTCAAGTCCAGAGCTCCTGGTCTACACAGGGGTCAGCTTTGCTGCAGCTGCCTCCACATCTCCCTGGCCAGGTCAGGAAGGCAACAGGGAGAGAAGACAGTGTCACATGCCGCATGACTGGGAGCTGAGCACCCCTCCCCTCCACGGGGGATTTGAGCAGAATGGGTGCCACACGCCACCTGAGAAGCCCTGTGGTGACTGCCTCCATGGGACATGGGTGGGGGGAGAGCCCTGGCTGCCTAGCAGACTGGTCCTACAGCTCAGCCTCCATGACCCCCATGCTGCCACCTGATCCTGTGGCTCTGGTCTTGAGGTTTCAGTGCTGCCGCTAGGCCCCGCACCTCTGCCCTGGCAGTCCCCATGCTGCTGCCCAGCCCTGTGATTCTGACCCTGTGGTTCCTGCGCTGCTGTCCATCCTAGAGTCCCGCCCATACAGCTGCAGGACTTGCAGCCCTGCCCAGATGACTCCTGCACTGCCACTGAGCCAGCCGGCTCTGCCCCCAAGGTTCCCAAGCTGATGCTGACACCTGTGGCCCCATCTCCATGGCTCCTACCAAATGCCTAGTGGGAACCACCTTTCCCTGTCCAGTGCTCTGCCAGGGACATGCTAATCTTGAGCCACCATCACACCTAGACCCAATTAGAGTGAACGTCCACAGCCTCGACACCAATCACCAATGCCTAGATAGCCTCATCCAACTGCCACTGTCACCACTGCATGGAGACCCAAGCAGAGCAATCTCCCATAATGCCAGCCTCCGTGGAGAGGAACGCACCCAACCCCCACCACGAGCTTCCAAAAGCAGCTTGTGTTACAGCCCACCACTCCACGCAAAGATCATGCAGCACCAGCTTGGACTGTGACAATCACAGAGGAACAGGACAACCCAGAACAGCTGCATTACAGGCTCTCAGTGCATCCACCTGTCTCCCACCAGGTCAGTCTTCCACAATCGGTCACAAGAGTGCCATCTGGTTCCACTGCTTCTTCTCACAGAGTAGGAGAGATCTCAGCAAAGGAGAAGAGGTATACTGTAAACCCATTTGCCCTGAGCTGAGAGAAGAGGTTTCAGATGAGAAAAAAATACAGCAAAAGAACTCTGAAAACATGAAAAAAGCAAGCTATTCAACACCTCCAAGAAATCACAATGGATCTACAGCAATGGATGCCAATCAAACGGAAATTGCCTAAATGTCAAAAATGGAATTCAGAATATGGATGACAACTAAGATGAATGGAATTGAAGAGAAAGTTGAAAATCAATAAAAAGAAGTCAAAAAATATTTTAGGACATCAATGAAAAAAATGAAAAAGTCACTAAAGAAATAGACAACATAAGAAAGGAATAACAAAACTTAAAGAAATAATAAAAAGGTCATTTAGGAAATATCAAAATACAGCAAATAGCTACAACAACAGCTTAGACCAAGCAGAAAAAAGAATTTCAGGACTTGAAGACCCAGGCTCACAAACTAATCCAATCAGTCAAAGATGCAGAAAAAAGAATGAAGAAGAATGAACACTCAGAGAAATATGACACTATGGAAAGTGAGCCAATGTATGAATATATAAGTATCCTGCAAGGCGAAGAATAAAAAGCAGAAAGCATAGAAAACTTATTTGAGGGAATTATTGCGGAAAACTTCCCTAATGTTACCAGAAATTCAGATAGAAGATAGCCATCAAACACTGGGAAGATTTATAGCAAATAGGACATATCCAAGACACATTGTCATCAACTTCACCAAAGTCCAAATGAAGGAGAAAATTCTACAAGCAAAAAATGAAAGCAGCAACTAACCTACAAAGGAAAATCTACCAGGCTTACAGCAGACTTCTCAGCAGAGACCTTACAAGCCAGAAGGGATCCGAGACCCATTTTTAGTCTTCTTAAACAGAACGACTGCTAGCCAAGAATTTTGTATCCTGCAAAACTAAGTTACAAAAATGATGGGGAAATAAAGACTTTTCCAGATAAGCAAACATGAAGGGAATTTGTTACTAATAGATCTTTCCTAAAGGAAATACTCAGAACTGAATTATACATTGAGCAGCACAATAGATACCCACCAGAATAAAAACACCCAAAAGTTAAAACTCATAACTCTGGCCGGGCGCGGTGGCTCACGCCTATAATCCTAACACTCTGGGAGGCCGAGGCGGGCGGATCGCTCAAGGTCAGGAGTTCAAAACCAGCCTGAGCAAGAGCGAGACCCCGTCTCTACTATAAATAGAAAGAAATTAATTGGCCAACTGACATATATATATAAAAAATTAGCCGGGCATGGTGGCGCATGCCTGTAGTCCCAGCTACTCGGGAGGCTGAGGCAGAAGGATCGCTCGAGCCCAGGAGTTTGAGGTTGTTGTGAGCTAGGCTGATGCCACGGCACTCACTCTAGCCTGGACAACAAAGCGAGACTCTGTCTCAAAAAAAAAAAAAAAAAACCTCATAACTCTTACAAAACAGTAGCACAACAGACAAAACAAAACAGCAAGGTATCATTCAGCATGATGAACAAAACAGTATCCTACATATCAATACTAACACAGAACACGAATGGTCTTAACCCACAACTTAAAAAACATAGACTGGCAGAATGGATGAAAAACACACCCCAATATATGCTGTCTCCAAGAATCACATCTAACTCTCAGGGACTCACACAGACTCAAGGTAAAGGGATGGAAAAAAATGCTCCACACAAATGGAAACTGAAAATGAGCAAATGTAGCCATTCTCATATCTGATAAAACACTCTAAACCAATATGGTAAAAAAAAAAAAAAAAAAAAAAAGAAAAGAAAAAGAAAGAAAGAAAAATATGGTCATTATATGATGGTAAAGGGAGCAATTCAACAAGAAGACATAATAATCCTAAATATACATGCACCTAACACAGGAGCTCCCAGATGCATGAAGCAAATTATATTATATCTAAGCAAAGCCATAAACAGTAGCATCATAATTGCTGGAGAATTCAACACCCCACAGACAGAGCTGGACAGATCATTGAAAACAAACACTGGACTTAAATGGAACTCTAGAACAAATGGACCTTACAGACATTTACAAATCATTCTACTCAAAAACTACTGAATAAACATTCTACTCATCAGCGCATGGGACATTCTCCAAGATTGATCCTATCTTAGGCCACAAAATAAGTCTTAGCAAATTCAAAAAAATCAAAGTGACACCATGTATCTTCTCAGACCACAGTGGAATAAAACTAGAAATCAATTCCAAAAGAAACACTCAAATCTACACAAAGTCATGGAAATTAAACAACCTGCTGCTGAATGATCCTTGGGTCAATGATGAAATTAAGATAGAAATCAAAATATTCCTCAAACAGCAAAGGGGACATGAGCTATTAAAATGCATGAGATACAGTAAAAGGCAAAAGTTCACATCCTTAAATGTCTGCACCAAAAAGACATAAAGATCACAAATTAACAACCTAATGTCATTGAAGGAACTAGAAAAAGAAGACCAAACCAAACCTAAAGCCAGCAGAAGAAAAGAAACGAAATACCAAAGCTCAGAGCAGAACTAAACAAAATAGAAACAAAAAAAATTTTTTTTAATGCAAAGGATCAATGAAACAAAAAGTTGGTTCTTTGAAAAGATAAACAAAATTGATACCCCATTAGCAATATTAACCAGAAATAGAAAAGAAAGACACAAATAACCTTAATCATAAATGACAAAGGAGACATTACAACTGATACCACAGAAATGCAAAATATCGTCTGTGAATACCGTGAAAACCTCTATGCACGCAAACTAGAAAATGTACAGAACATGGATAAATTCCTTGGCACACACAACCTCCCAAACCTGAGTCAGGAAGACATAGAAATCCTGAATAGACCAATAACAATAGCAGTGAGATTGAAGCAGTAATAAAAAAAAAAATCTTCCAACGAAAAAGCCCCAGACCAGATGGATTCACAGCTGAATTCTACCAGACCTACAAAGAAGAACTGTTAACCTATTCTACTGAAACTATTCCATAACATTGAGAAGAAGGGAATCCTCCCAAACTCTTTCTATGAAGTCAGTATCACCTTGATACCAAAGCCAGGAAAGGATGCAAGAAGAAAAGATAACTATGGACCAACATCCTTATGAACATAGTTGCAGAAATCCTCAACAAAATACTACTCAGCCATAAAAAGGAATGAAATAATGTCATTTGCAAGAACATGGATGGAACAGGAGACCATTATCCTAAGTGAAGTATCTCAGGACTGGAAAAACAAACACCACATGTGCTCTCTAATAGTTGGGGGCTAAACGATGGGCACACACAGGCACAAAGAGATGTAAAGGTCACTGTATATCAAGAAGGAGGGAAGGTAAGAGGCTGTGAGGGGCAAAAACTTACCTAGTGGGTACAATGACATTATTCCAGTGATGGGCACACTAGAAGCCCCAACTTAGGCATTGCACAAGGTTTCCATGTAACAAAACCGTTTATACTCCCTTAAAGTTTTGAAATAAAAAATATTTTCTCCCCAAACATAACTTTAAATTATCTGCCATTTTGATTATCTAATCCAAATCCAACCACCTCTTCATTTCGGCATGCTTAAAGCTCTCTATAAATCTGAACTCTATCTGTACAGCTTCTACATTTTCTAGGTGGAGTAGTTAATTGATGCATGTATTTGGGCCAATGCCTAAACCTAATTCTGCTTGCATCTGACTAAGTTCAAGTCCTATCCAGTCCTCTGGAATTACTCCTCCAGAAAGGAGGAGAAAGTATCTGATCAGTACCAAGGTGCTAACTTAGGGTAGAGTAATGAAAAAGCCTTGAGGAGTAACAAACATCCCTGTGATTTTTGTTGGTTTCTTTACAAGGAAGCCTCTGAGGTAGAAGGAGCATCTATACAGGGCCATCTAGTGGCAAAGGGGCATAGTGCAGTGACTGGCTCCTTGACAGTACTAGAACCTTACCTTTACTCTATCTTCATGTATGGGGGAAAATTCCTGAACTCAGGATATTGGCCATTTAAGTATTTATGGCAGCAATAGAGCAACAACAAAATTATTTGCAAAAGCAATGAATTTGGCTAAATTTTTTTCACAGTAAGAAAAACCAGGCTTATAGCCAAAATGGATTTGTACTCATCAGTTTTCTATATTTTTTCAAGCCATAGTATTATTAAGAAAAAAATAAAAGAACAGGCCGGGTGTGGTGGCTCAACCTGTAATCCTAGCACTCTGGGAGGCCAAGGCGAGAGGATCGCTCGAGGTCAAGAGTTCAAAATCTGCCTGAACAAGAGCAAGACCAGACTCTACTAAAAATAGAAAGAAATTAGCTGGACAACTAAAAATATAGAAAAAAATTAGCCAGGCATGGTGGTGCATGCCTGTAGTCCCAGCTACTTGGGAGGCTGAAACTGAAGGATTGTTTAAGCCCAGGAGTTTGAGGTTGTTGTGAGCTAGGCTGATGCCACAGCACTCTAGCCCAGGCAACAGAGTGAGACTCTGTCTCCAAAAAAGATAAAATAAATTTTAAAAATTAAAAAAAAAAAATAAAAGAACAGTTTTGCCAAGATTAATCTTTCTAGAAACATTAAAAGCCACAATGAACTAATTCCCCTTTATGTTGGAGAACATTAGTTTAATAGCATTACTTTATAAAGCAATATGACCATAATAAAAAAAACTAATAGAAAATTAATGATCTATATCACAATCGAAATCATTAAAATGAAATAACAGTGAATCTTAATTAAACCATTTGACATTCTTAAGATGTTTTCTTGTGTGCCTTTTTGATAGAAATTGTTTTGCTTTTTTCTTTAAAATGAGATGGAAAATCAAACGAAAACTTACTTCAGGTGGGAGGCAGAGGATGGGGTGGACATATTCACACCTAATGAATGGGTTCAGTGTGCACCGTCTGGGGGATGAACACGCTTGATGCTCTGACTTGGGTGGGGCAAAGGCAATGTATGTAACCTAAATATTAGTACCCTGATAATATACTGAAATTTTAAAAAATTGCAGTGGAAATACTATTTCTCCCCTTAGCTTTCTTTCCTGCTGGAACAGAAAAAGCAACTGCTTTTTGGGTATTCGGGTATTCCTGGAGTGTTGTGGAGCCAAAAACAAGAAAAGGGAGAGCATTTTGATCTGATCTCAAATCAATGTTTTGATTTTAAATTGATTACTGACCTTAATCATTTCAACAGACCAACCTGGGATCTTGCTCAAGGCTGAATTCCAGAAGCACCTTCTAATGGTTGAGTTATTTGGGTTTTGCTTTGCCTTCGTCTCCTAAGTTATCCTTCACTGTCAGGGGAAACCAACCTGTAGCACTTCTGGCTCTTTCCATGTACCTGCGTTTCCAGTCTCAATGCAGGTCCATTTTTCCTAATAATTACTCTTCACCATAATTTCTCATTTTTACTGATATTAACATGGACTTTAATGGACAATTCACACTCACATGGGTTTATGAAAACAGTAAGACTGTATTTGGAATTGTTACCTAGTCATCACATAACAGTCAATCATATTCTCATTTTTGTGGACACCTTATTTCTAACTTTACAAAACACTTACTATCCTCCCTTTAAGCTTCTCAGCATTTACTATTCATGAAATAGTTTAGCATTGATTTTTACTGAGGAAGCCTGAAATTACTAAATATTTCATTTCACCCACTCCCAGGTCATAAGTTGATCTTATTTTTATACAACTATTCATATAGCATATAAATGTATAATATATGATAAGTAAATACATATATAATAAGTAAACAAAGTAGTACAAACTTTAAGAACATTGTGCAATTTGTCTTAGCTAACAAAGCAGCAAGAGTATAACCAGTGATTACCTGGATCCAGGTGGGAGAGATGCAGAGAGGGTGTCTCATTCTAATGAATTTAAACAAATAGAGGATAATTGTGAAAATGTATGATTATACATTCACTTGATTATTAAGTATAGATTTTTCAATGTTTTACCCTGTATCTTGCCCCTAAATGTCCCATCTATCCACACTTTTTCTCAGACTTCAATGGATACGATATCCATAGTGGCTAGGATTTTTAAAATTTGCAATTAAAGGTCAGACTAAACTTGGGGTACAGTTAGGCTGACAAAGTCGTTACCATGTAAACTCACCTACAGGGCGAATTAGGATATAGTTACAGAGGACTTGAATTGGGAGAACTATGTGAAATTATGGTTTTGATAGACAGATAAATACATACATATCTATAAACATATATACAGAAATAAGCATAGATATGCATATGTTTATGTGTAATATTAACATGTATATTTTTATTCCCTGATCTGCCCATTAAAAGGCCTGGAAGCAATGATACATCAATACCAATGAGCACAGCTGTGTCCAGATCTTGGCTTCTAATTACCATCTCCACTAAAAGAAAATAAGGCTTCATGGAGAAATGGCTGAGCACAGGCAGAACTGAAGCAGGGGAAGGACAAGATGAGTCTGGAATACCTTATTGGTCCAGAGATCAAGGAAACATGCAAAGAATGATGGGGATATGATAAAAGGACACAAAAGCCAGCTTGAACAAACACCTCTAGCTAAATTAGGGGCCATCTGAACACATCATATAAAGACAGTAATAGATTATAACCTATTGAATAAAATAGCAAACAAAAAGATTTCAATTTATAGATAAATTGAAATTTTGATGAAGAAAGAGTTGTGTTATATAATCTTAAGAGACTGCACCACAAAATGCTTATGTATTACAACTGGAAAACAGAGTAATTTACAGTGGAAAACTCTGGGAGAGACCCCCTTACTCAAGTGATCAAAGGAAGCACCATCAGCAACACAACAAATCAAAATCACATGCCACATGATAAGGTGCAATGAGAAGAACTTAGTATCTCTTCCAGCATGTTCCCAACAGACTCACAATTGAATCAAATTAAGGGACATTCTTCAAAATAATTGGACTTTTATTTTCAAAAGTGTCAAGAATGTGAAAGTCAATATTAAAGAACTGTTCCAAAATTAAGGATGATAAAGAGACATGAGACCTAATTAGAATGTGTGATTCTACTGAATCGTTTTGCTATAATTGGCATGATCAGGACAATTGATAAAACTTTAACAGATTCTGACAAATATACCATAGTAATGTATCAATGTAAACTTTCTGATGTAGTGGCTGAATTTGGTTATGTAAGAGGATGTCCTTGTTGTAAGAAATACACATTATTCAGGAGTGAGCAACACACTACTAAATGATTTGGAAAAAAATAGTACTGCACTATACTTCCAACTTTTTTGTAAATTCATGCTTATTCTAAAATTTTAAAAATTATATACTATATGTGAAAGTCTATCCAAGCATTTGAGTAGAATTGTTTTTTAAAATATTCACATAAAATAAATTCAGAACCAACTTTTCCACATTCATTTCATGAATTTACTATTTGGTTGGAAAATTAATCACCCTATAACTGTTTAGACAGCAGTACAATTATTTTTTTTCTGTTTGACATGATTCACTCAACAAATAGTCAATGAATGCAGGCCTGGCATGGTGGCTCACCCCTGTAATCCTAGCACTCTGGGAGGCCGAGGCAAGAGGATCGCTCCAGGTCAGGAGTTCAAAACCAGCCTGAGCAAGAGCGAGACCCAGTCTCTACTATAAATAGAAAGAAATTAATTGGCTAACTAATATATATAGAAAAAAATCAGCCGGGCATGGTGGCGCATGCCTATAGTCCCAGCTACTTGGGAGGCTGAGGCAGTAGGATTGCTTGAGCCCAGGAGTTTGAGGTTGCTGTGAGCTAGACTGATGTCACAGCACTCACTCTAGCCTGGCTAACAAAGTGAGACTGTCTCAAAAAAAATAAAAAAATGAATGCATAAGCAGGGAAGATAAGGTCAAAGCAGAGAATAAGGTAAACGATGTCTTAGTCGTTTTGAGTTTATATTCTGTTGAGGACATAGGCAATAAACACGTAAAGAAACAATTTCAGACATTGGCTGTGAGAGGAAGAAAATAAAACAAGGTAACGTGAGCGAAAGTAGATTGTGTAGAAGAAGGTGACTTTAGAGAAAGTGGTCAGAGAGGAGCCTCCGTGGGGAGATGATATTCCAATGATGAGAACAAGCTGTGACAAATTCTGGGTAAAGTTGGCCCAGACAAGGAGACACATTGTACAGTGGCTCTGGGCAAGAGTGAGTGTGGTGCTTTGCCGGAAGGGAAGTGCAGCCACGGTGGCTGGAAAGAAGCAAGAGTTGATAAGAAATGAGGCCTGAAGGCCGGGCGCTGTGGCTCACGCCTGTAATCCTAGCTCTTGGGAGGCCGAGGCGGGCGGATTGCTCAAGGTCAGGAGTTCAAAACCAGCCTGAGCAAGAGCGAGACCCCGTCTCTACTATAAATAGAAAGAAATTAATTGGCCAACTGATATATATATAAAAAATTAGCCGGGCATGGTGGCGCATGCCTGTAGTCCCAGCTACCCGGGAGGCTGAGGCAGAAGGATCACTCGAGCCCAGGAGTTTGAGGTTGCTGTGAGCTAGGCTGACGCCACGGCACTCACTCTAGCCTGGGCAACAAAAGCGAGACTCTGTCTCAAAAAAAAAAAAAAAAAAAAAAAAGAAATGAGGCCTGAGATGAGATGCAGGGGCAAAATCACACGGGCCCTTGCCGGCCACGTTGACAAGTCAAGATTTCATTCTAAGGGCACTGAGTAACCATGAAAGGGTTTTGACCTTTAATGATCTCTCTTAGCTTTAACAAATCACATTGCCTATACTACAGGACAAACGGATTGATTGCTAGGATAAGAGAAAGGTAGCAAAGTGAAAAGTGATAAATTAGAAAGCTATTACAGTCTAAATGGGAATTGATTTGGTAAAAAAAAAAAAAAAAAAAATACAGGATAATAGTTGAGACATGGAGAAGCAAACAGACTTGGGGATGTATTTTGGACTTAATTCACAACACATTTTTATAAGATATGTATTTTTGGTTGAGCAAATTCTGCGTGTTTGATTAACTTCTTTGTATTAATATTTTAGTACATAACTCTCTAATCTTGGCAGGAATGAGTAATTAGGAGCCTGTGAGTCTAGTTAGACCAAAAAAAAAAAAAAAAAAACCAAAACAAATTATGACAAAGTGAAAATGGAAAAAGAAAGGACTCCTTTTGATATGCACTTCTTTCAATAATAATAGTCACTCTAACCCATACTACTAAGTGAAGTATCCCAAGAATTGAAAAACAAGCACCACATATACTCACCAGCAAACTGGTATTAGCTGAGTAGCACCTAAGTGGACACATAGGTACTATAGTAACAGGGTATTGGGGAGGGGGGAGGGGAGAGGGGGACGGGTATAAACATACATAATGAGTGACATGTGCACCATCTGAGGGATGGTCATGCTGGAGAATCAGACTTGTGGGGGGAGGAGGGAAAGGGCATTTATTGAAACCTTAAAATCTGTACCCCCATAATATGCCGAAATAAAAAAAATAGTCACTCTATCCTAGTGTAAGAAGTGCTAAGTAGCATTAGTTTTTACTCAAAAGAAGTACCTGATTGGCACAAAATTGTCATGTGAAGCAAGAAAGGAGAATGTATTTGCAAATGATAAAAACAAAAAAAGAAAAAGGAAATGAGATGTCAGGAAACACCGTAACTCTGAATGTTTGCACCACCAGTTGGAGTAGAGAAGGAGAGAGCTTGAAGAAATCAGTGTAGGGCAGAGGAATTTGTAGGACAGAGGAAGGGCAGAGGAATTCTTCCAATTGTCGGGAATTTACTTGGGTGGGGCAATGAGCTAACCGCAAACCTTTGCTTCTGGCCATTGCTTGCTCGCTACACGGCTGTAGGGGGAATTATGGGGTGAGGTCATTGAAGCACGGGCAACTGGCCAAATCAGGCAATAGAGGGCAACCAACCCGCCAATTATTTCAAAAGGCAATAGTGGGCAACCAATCATTTTAAAGGTCAACGCATGATCCATGCGCAGTCAGCTTGTGCGCAGCTTGTGCACCATGGGGATAAAAGGCATGCCGTTGTTCCGGTCGGGGTCCTTGCCTGCGAGAGTGGCCACTGCGTTGGTGCTCTGGGGCTTGGACCCTGGCTAGCCAGAAAATAAACCTCCTCTTGTGTGATTGCATCCTCGATGTCTCTGCTTTTCTGTCCGGTGGGGCTGTGGAAGGTCGGTCCCTAACATCAGAATGTTAGCCCTGCACTCTGGGAAATGTAGCTAGGGGATACCGCACCGTGACTAAGAGAAGCAAGTGTTGAGCTGTTAAATTTAACTAAAACCTGGAGGAAACACATTCCAGGAGCCCACTCTAACCCACAAACAAACTCTGCAAGGTCAAATGGTCCACCCAGGTTAACTTACCTTCCTGAGAGCAGTGTTCTCTGGAACTGAAGGGACCAAGAATAAGCAACTGTGAATAGTTGGGTTTTTTCCCTCCTGAACTCCCCTTATCTAAAAGCAGAGCTTTCCAAAAGAATTCAGCTGTCATAAATAGACTCCCCTCGGAGTTTCACAACCAGGGAAGTCTGACTCCTATAACCAGAGATGAGAAGTCAGCACAACGATAAGAAATTGACTAAACAGGCACCATCGCACAGTATCACATCTCCCATCCATTCTCCTAAGGGCCCTCTTATCTTTCCTAAAAATCATTTATTTTCCCATATGTGCCCATCTCCCCTCTCTATCTCCTATTAAAATGGTATATAAGTCCCAAGTCCCTAACCACATCTTTGAGTCCCATGTTTCTGTGAAGTCATTCATATGTACATGAAGGAAAATCTCTTTTCTCTTCCTGATGTTTTTTGTTTTTTTTTTTTGTTTTTTTTTTTTTTGTCAGTTTAATTCACAAGTTGCCAATAGCTAAACCTAAGATGGTAGAGAAAAAAGAAAGAGGAAGAAAAAGAATTCCTTTTATAAAAGAAATCTGACCTCATAAAAGTTTCTCCTAAATAAAGAACAAAACTCACTCCTCACCCAGTGGTTATTTTTGCAGCAGATTAAATTTAGAGATTATTTTATACCCCAACCAAACCCTACGAAGAATTTTAAGCAACACACAACAAAAAACACATAGAGTAAAATAATAAAATATCAATAACAATACAACCCTAGGAAATTTTCAGGCATGCATAAGGAGGAATAAAAGCAAGTATTCAGTTATAGATGTCTGTATAATTCGGTTTTCTCTCTAAGATAGTCAAAGGGAAGTGGAAGTTATGGTTGACTTTTGTTGTTAAAATGAGAAATAAAGATACAATGATTCCTCAAAGAAAGCAGAACTTTTATCGCTTACAGCTACGTGGGAATTTCTCACATTGGACTTTCCTAGTGGGGCACTGGGCCGTGTTATAGGAAACATCCTTGACAACGTTTCCACTGCTAATGTAGTATCGGATTTCATAAGAACGTTTCTTGTAGCATTCCTCCAAGAAATGCACGGCCATACTTCACAAGGGGGCAAAGTGGGGCAAATTAGCTAATTAGCATAGCTGTTTGCTGAGCATTCTCCTGCCTGCCTTGCAAAGGCGACTGGACTTCTTAAATCTTTACCATCCCTGGGGATACTGATCAACAGAGTTGCCAGAAGCCAAAGCAAGAGTTCCACGGCTTCCTTCCTCAGAACACAGCAGGGCTGTTATTTGGTACATTTTCAAAACTATACATATAAAGAATAAGCCCCAAAAGTGACAGAACACTTCAAAGCACAGTTTTTTTGCTTGACTGGTAACAACAATGATTAAAGTGCAATTAAGATGAGACAGGAAGAGAAATGTAGCTGGGAGCATTCTAGGTGAAGAAAGTGACTCCAGGTCTGGCTGCCTAAATGCATGCGTTTTGGAAAGTCATTTGCCTTCTGAGTCCCCATCCCTGAGGTATCTAAAGTATCTAAAATATGCTGCGGGTAAAGTTAGATGATACCAAGACAAGTCAAAGACTAGGGGAAGTATATTCCTTTCATCAGTAGCCGCCAGTAATCCGCTACTTGTTTGAAGGAGGAGCAAAGCTGGATCCCAGAACACAAAGCACTTGAACAATGAGCAACCAATTGGAGCAAGTCATTTAAGAGTTTGTTGCTTCCTAGAGGGTTACAAGAATGAACTGGAAAAGAAGAATGAATTTATCCTTGAGACTCAATGAATTATTTTCAAGAAGATGCAGGAAAGTCAAAAGTATGGAATATGGCATGTTCAACAGATGGTTCTACTTTCTGATCACATGCAAAGTCAAAGTGTACCAATAATCAGGAAGTAAAAGAAAAAAAACTAACAGGCAATTTTGTCCATATGTTTTGAATAGAGCTACAAAGTTTATTTGTCTTTTTCTAATTGTTTCCAGGAAGTTATTTTTCCTTGTCTGCCTATGGATAACAAGATAAGGAAAATTGTGTCATTGTCATTTGAAGGCTGGTTGACCAGTTAGTTGGTTAACCAGTTAGTGGCTCTGATTTGAAAAAGAGGTCACTTAAAGGAAAAAACTAGTGAAATAGGTTGCTTTCTTTTGAAGGACAGTAATACAACATCATGGTTAAAAGTATGGATCTGGAGTCAAAATTTCTGGGTTTAAATACTGGCTTGCTAGAAGACAAAGAGCAATTAATTCACCTCTCTATATTTTTGTTTCCTTATCTGCAAAATGGGATGGTAACTGTAAGCACACCATAAGGTCATTTTGAAGATTAAATAGCATAACTAATTTAAAGCACTTGGAATAGGTTCTGCTTGAAATCAAGTGCTCATAAATGTTCATTGCAATGATTACACAGTTAGCAAAGTGACCTGTGGTTACTAAGCTAGCCACCTATCCTGAGAGGTCGCCCCTCCCCCCCCCAGGTAACTGCTGAGAAATACTGAAGAGGAGGAGGCTTCAGTGCTGACATGGTCTAAGCTACACTCAGTAATTCAAGCATTTCTGTTCCCAAACCATATGATTTATTCTAAATAAATTTTCTCCCAAAAATGTTTTCCCCTCATAAAATTCATTCCAACATTTCAAATGCAGCTTATATTTACTTTAACTAGCTAAAGAACATTCCATCTCACATAAACACATTTTTAAAAAAATAATTAAAAGAAACAATGAGATTCCATATGGAGAAAGAAGACAATGAAAATGTGTTCATGATCTGAACTTCATAAATTATAGTTGGAATGTTTGTACAGCTGCACTATTTAATTGGTTTATTATCTGCCCAGAATTATGAGCAATACAAGGGGAATATTGCCTGATTACTCTTTTTATCCTGTGGAAAGTTAGTTAAAAACTTGTCACAGAAGCAATTTAGCTTACAGATGGAGGCAATTGGTTCACTTTGAATTTGATGGACTAGGGGAAACGGGAACTTCTGTACATTCTACATATATCAAGAATTTGGCTATTGTATCCAAGAAAGGATGCAGCCAAAGTTCATAAAATTAGATAATAAAAATTACGTAGAAATAAAATAGGAGTATGTTCCCTGCTCCCACAATTGAACCCACTTCCTATTGATGGTTAACCTTGAGCCGTTTTACTCAGATTCAATCCTCCCAAGCAATCCTTAAATCAGGGGTTGGGAACCTGCAGCCCTCTAGGTCCTTAAGCGTAGTCTTTTGACTGAATCCAAATTTTTCAGAACAAATCCTTTTATTTTTATTAATACATTTTTGCCTTTCATGTTTTTATTTTATTTTTAAGAACATATTTAAAATACTGAAGAATAAAATAAGTTTCCATGAAACAATTCTCCCAGATAGACCAGCACAATTAGAACATTAGTAAGCCATAAGGGCTAAACTGACAGCTGCTACACTCAGGATTTAGTTCTAACTTCCCGCACCTCACTGGCGCCACTACCATACAAGGCTGGTTGCCAAGAGTTTATGGAGGTCGAGTATGCCAGTCTACTATCAGCTTTTGACAAAGGTGTCCTGTGTTTCTGTTTGAACTGGAATTTGTGAATAATTGCCCAGCTCGACAGTATTTTTTAATTCAGTCTGCTTTTAATAGCCCATCATGTCAAAAATACTGAAAACTATAAAACACTGATGAAAGAAATTGAAGGAAAAACAAATAAATAGAAACATGTCCTGTATTCATGGATTAGAAGAATTAATATGTTAAAATGTCTACACTATCCAAAGCAGCATAAAGATTCAACACAATATCTAACAAATTCAACAATTCAATTGGCATTCTTTACAGAAATAGAAAAAATAATCCTAAAATTCATATGGAATCACAAAAAACCTTGAATAGCAAAGGCATTACTGAGAAAGAAAAACAAAGTTGGATGTATCACACTTCCTGATTTAAAATTACGCTACAATGCTATAGTAATCAAAATAGTATGGTACTTGCATTGAAAACAGAAACATAGACCAATGGAAAAGAATAGAGAACCTAGAAATAGGTCCAAACATACAGTCAATTAATTTTCAACAAGGGCACCAAGCAAGAGGACACAATAGGGAAAGGTAATCTCTTCAAAAATGTTGCTGGATTTCCATACACAAAAAATGAAATTAGACCTTTATCATATACCATACACAAAAATCAACTCAAAATGAATAAGAGACCTAAACGTAAGGTCTGAAACCATAGCATTTTTACAAGAGAACATAGAGAAAAAGCTCCTTGACATTGATCTTGGCAATGATTTTTTTTATATCCCGTCAGAAATTCAGGCTACAAAAGCAAAAATAAATAAATTGGACCACATTAAACTAAAAAGCTTCTGCATAACAATCAACAAAATGGAAAGGCAACCTACAAACTTGGAAAAATATTTGCAAACCACATATCTAATAAGGGGTTAATATCCAAAAAATATAAAGAACTCTTACAACTCAATAGCAAGAAACAAATGACTCAATTAAAAAATAAGCAAAGGACCTAAAAATGGCCAAGAGGATTGGGAATGCAAATTAGGACAGCCATTATGGAAAACAGTATGGAGATTCCTCAAAAAATTAAAAATAGAACTACCATGTGGCCCAGCAACTCCACTACTCAGTATACATACAAGGAAATTTAAATCAGTATGTCAAAAGATATTTGCACTCATATGTTTACTGCAGCACTATTCACAATAGCCAAGAATCAACCTAAGTGTACATCACAGATGAATGGATAAAGAAAATGTGGTGTGGCCGGGCGCTGTGGCTCACGCCTGTAATCCTAGCTCTTGGGAGGCCGAGGCGGGCGGATTGCTCGAGGTCAGGAGTTCAAAACCAACCTGAGCAAGAGCGAGACCCCGTCTCTACTATAAATAGAAAGAAATTAATTGGCCAACTGATATATATATAAAAAATTAGCCGGGCATGGTGGCTCATGCCTGTAGTCCCAGCTACCCGGGAGGCTGAGGCAGAAGGATCACTCGAGCCCAGGAGTTTGAGGTTGCTGTGAGCTAGGCTGCCGCCACGGCACTCACTCTAGCCTGGGCAACAAAGCGAGACTCTGTCTCAAAAAAAAAAAAAAAAAAAAAAAAAAAGAAAATGTGGTGTATATATACATAATAGAATACTATTTAGGTGTTTTTTTTAAATCTTGTCATTTGCAGTAACATGGATGAATGTGAAGGACATAATGTTAAGTGAAATAAGCCAGGCAAAGAAAGACAAGTACTATCTGATCTCACCTACATGTGGAATCTAGGAAAGTTGGTCTCACAGAAGTAGAGAATTGAATGGTGGTTAACAGAGTCTGGGGAGGAAAAGGCAAGGGGGAATACAGGGAGTGGTCAGACAATGTATACAAAGTTACTATTAGATAGAAAGAAAAAGTTCTGGTGTTCTATTACATAGGAGGGTGACTAGCTAATAACAGTGTGTTGTATATTTCAACGTAGCTAGAAAAGATGATCTTGGAAGTTATCACCACAAAGAAATGATAAAGGTTTGAGGTGATGGACAGACTAACTACCCTGACCTGATCATTATACAAGATATACACATATTGAAACATCACACTGTACCCCATAAAGATGTACAATTTATCATGTGCCAATTATAAGCAACATTTTTAAAAACTAAAAAATTTAATTAGAATATACCATTCAAAAAATGGCCAACCAGTATATGAAAATGTACTCAACATCACTAATTATCAGGGAAATAAAAATTAAGACTACTATAAGATATCACCACACACCCATTAGGATTGCTATTATCAAAAAGCCATTAGAATTCTAGAGGAAAATGTTGGAAACTCTCCTAGACATCGGCCTAGGCAAAGAGTTTATGAAGAAGTCCCCAAAGGCAATCAAAGCAGCAACAAAAATAAATAAATGGGACATGATGAAACTAAAAAGCTTCTGCATAGCCAAAGAAACAGTCATGAAAGTAAACAGACAACCTACAGAATGGGAGAAAATTTTTGCATCCTACATAACCGATAAAGGGCTGATAACTAGAATATACTTAGAACTCACAAAAATCAGTAAGAAAAAATCTCCTATTATAGGAAAAAATAACCCTATTAAAAAGTGGGCAAAGGACTTGAACAGAAACTTTTCTAAAGAAGACAGAAGAATGGCCAACAAACATATGAAAAAATGCTCATCATCTCTAATCATCAGGGAAATGCAAATCAAAACTACAATGAGATATCACTTAACTCCAGTGAGAATGGCCTTTATCAAAAAGTCTCCAAATAACAAAAGCTAGTGTGGATGTGGAGAGAGAGGAACACTCCTACACTGCTGGTGGGACTGCAAACTAGTCCAACCTCTGTGGAAAGCAATATGGAGATACCTTAAAGCGATACAAGTGAATCTACCATTTGATCCAGCAATCCCATTGCTGGGCATCTACCCAAATGATCCAATGACACTCTACAAAAAAGACACCTGCACTCGAATGTTTATAGCAGCACAATTCATAATCGCAAGGCTGTGGAAACAGCCCAAGTGCCCATCAATCCAAGAATGGATTAATAAAATGTGGTATATGTATACCATGAAGTACTATTCAGCTCTAAGAAACAACAGTGATATAGCACATCTTATATTTTCCTGGTTAGAGCTGGAACCCATACTACTAAGTGAAGTATCCCAAGAATGGAAAAACAAGCACCACATATACTCACCAGCAAACTGGTATTATCTGAGTAGCACCTAAGTGGACACATAGGTACTACAGTAACAGGGTATTGGGGAGGGGGGAGGGGAGAGGGGGGCAGGTATATACATACATAATGAGTGACATGTGCACCATCTGGGGGATGGTCATGCTGGAGAATCAGACTTGTGGGGGGAGGGGGGAAAGGGCATTTATTGAAACCTTAAAATCTGTACCCCCATACTAAGCTGAAATAAAAAAAAATAAAGGTAAAAAAAAATCATTAAAAAAAAAAAAGACAAGAGATAACTAACAATGGTTGGCAAGGGTGTGGAGAAAAGGGAACCCTAGCACACTACTGGTGAAAATGTAGATTGATACAGCCATTATGAAAAACAGTATGGAGATTCCCAAAGACATTAAAAAACAGCTTACCATATGATCCAATAATCCCTCTTCCAGGTATGTACCCAAAGGAGATAAAAGCTCACCAATTTCCTGAAAGGTATCTTCATGGAATGCACAGAAAGAACACTGAACTGCAAGACTTAGGTTTTAGGTTCTTCCATGAATCAAAGCTTCCTTTGATCCCAGTTTCCTCACCTCAAACTACAACTCAGAAATTTATTTTCTTACATAAAAAGAAGTCCGGAGGTAGGGCAAGTTTTAGGGTTAATTGATTCAATGCTAGAGGATCTCATCAGAAAGTTCTCTCTCTGCTTTCTTGTTCAAAGCACAAACTTCATCCTAACAAGGTCATGAGAAAACAGCCGGCAGCAACTGGGACCATATATTTCCTCATTTGCTTTGTGAATGTGCATCTTGCCTTAAGGAGTAAACCAATCACAGCCACTAGGGCAAATGTCATAGCACATTAACTGGCTGAGACTTATGGTTCTCCATTACAACTGCACTGTAGAATTGCCTAGGAAGTACATTTTAAAACACCCAGCTCCCACACCCCAAAGACTCCAATTCAGTATGTCTGGGGTGGGACTGGAACATGTTCACTTTTTCTTTTTTTTTTTTTTTTTGAGACAGAGTCTGTTGCCCAGGCTAGAGTGCCGTGGCGTCAGCCTAACTCACAGCAACCTCAAACACGTGGGCTCAAGCAATCCTTCTGCCTCAGCCTCCCGAGTAGCTGGGACTACAGGCATGCGCCACCATGCCCGGCTAATTTTATATATATATACTTTTTTTTTTTTTAGTTGACCAATTAATTTCTTTCTATTTTTAGTAGAGACAGGGTCTCGCTCTTGCTCAGGCTAGTCTCCTGACCTTGAGTGATCCTCCCGCCTCGGCCTCCCAGAGTGCTAGGATTATAGGCATAAGCCACTGCGCCCAGCCAACATCTTTACCTTTTAAAAGCTCTTCTGATGATTCACTGCTTCGGAGTAATTAGGATGCACCCTTAAAGTTTAGAGAAGAAGGTACTGAGAAGTCAATCAAGAAGTGAATATTATAGTAGATACAGCTTCATAGCATATACCCCTTTAAACATTCAAAGTGTGCATTTGCATATTAATTGTTCAACAGTAAAGAAAGTTAGTGTTATTTTTGCTAGCTACTTAACAAAGAAGGGTCATGGAAGACAGAAGAAAAGGAAGCGCTAATAGCTGAGGGAAGTGCCAAGAACAAAAGCTCCTTTTACTAGTCTCAGGCAAACATTCTTGTAGAAATTTCTGAAATGGATTAGACATAGATGAGCTATACCAGGATGAAACAGGGATTCAATAAGATCAAAGCTAAAGAGCATATAGTCCAAAGGTCAAGGTAAGGTTGTCATCCCGGAATCTGAACAGACAGGAAAGTCAATATCAGGACCCTGGGGACCATAAGGTGACAGTGATCTGAGGCAAAAGCCATTTCCATTAGGAGAGTAACTGATTCCGGAGGGTAGGCAACTCAGAGCCCATAGAAGAAAACCATGGTGGAAATTAAATTAGCTAGAATTGGCACAATAAAAATCAGCAGTTGCAGATGCCTCTCAAGTCTAACTGGCTGTCTTCCTTTATACAAAGACAGAGAAGGAAAGGAACTCTTCCTAAAGTAGTAGTGAGACCCCTGAATAGGCAATACTTCTTCTTACAGTGCCTTTAGCAGAACTTTTCCTGCCAAGGTGCAAGGCTCACCAAACACTTGGGTTCTAGCCAAAAGGGATTGAAAACACAGAACACTAACAACTCAAAAAAAAACCCATCAAACAAATATGTGGAAAATGAAAGATGTGGGGAAATGTAAGACAGACATTCCAAAATGCGTCAAGAACAGATATAAGAAAAGCAATGATGTAAACGTTTTATCAAAATGGCATTAGTGAAGTCACTCGTGATGTCTGAATGTTGGCAACTCAAGGAATCTTGGGTCTGTAAAGCAGAATCACACAGAACACAGTTCTGGCAAAGTTACAAATAGGAAGCACTTGTGCAAACACTGTGTGACAATGCCCTTTGGAAAAGGCACGAGTGTAGTTCAAGAAGTATGTTTATCCCGTCTAAAGCAGTGGTTATTTTATACTCTTTGGGCTAGGCTTAGGGGGAAAAAAAGGAGAAAAAAAGAAAAGAAAAATGAAAGAAGGAAAATGTAATATTAAAAAAAATTAAAATAAATAAATAAATAAAGCAGCGGTTAGCTAATTCCTGATCACTTGTTTCTACAGGCACTCTTTCTAATTCTTTCAGAGTCAAATCATCAACAGATTCTGTCTGGCAACCATCAATAAAACAACTATCCAACACATACCACTTAAACACAAATGAGAATCAGGAAGCCCTTCTGTCTAAATCAAACGTTTTATCTTTCAGAGAGTCCCATCTCCGTCTTAGCATTGCATCCACTTTAAGTCCTGGTCAAGTTGCCAGTAATGCCTCCCACCATTCTCATTCTCACTGAGAGCTTAATTTTATATGTTTTTTTGCCATTGTAAGGGGATGGATGGGGGGAGTTTGGAATGAGAAGGTTTGATTAATGAAAATGATGTGACCATAAAAACAAGAAAGAGAATCGAAGACAAAAATGAGACAATCCTCACTAAAAATTCATTCAACGAATGTCTCTAAGAGCCTCTGATAAGCCAGACATCATGAATAGGCCTAAGATCACAAACGTTTTCTGTTGAATGGCAGCAAAAGAAGCGACTAATAGGATTTGTAAACCAAAGCTGGGGAAGGTGATGATGGAAAAGTATTCGACCTGAAACGACAGTTCATGAAAATTCTGTCAGCAGTGTTTTGGTGGACTGGAGAGATGAGGGAGTGGGAAATGGAGGTCAATGACTTGTGCTGTAAATTTAAGTTAGTGCATGTGGCATTTGCTGCTTCCACAATTTTAAGTGATCTTGAGATTTATCAATCTATGTACTTCAAGTCGTTCATATATCCTACAGCATTGAACCGTAGGACCATATGTCAAAATTTGGCTCCAAATGCAGGTCTTTCAAGAAGTCTTTCCTCCTTGGATCACTCTGCAGCTGTCACGTCAGGGCCTACTGACACTATTTTGCATAATGTGATAGCTGTATTGTGGGGAGTTAAGCCCACAGACCCACAGCAGTTGTGCTCACATTCTGGCTCTAAAACTTACAAGTTGTATGACCCTAGATTTTCTCAATGAATAATCCCTTTAAAAGCTCTTGCCTCCGTTCTTGGAACAGGAAAAAACAGATTCTTCTTGATTTGTTTCAGACACATACGTCTGGTCTCAAGAAATGTCTACTGAATAACTGTCTTCACCAGTGAACTCCAGTGCATGGAAATATAACGATCGCACCTCAGTATCTTCAATACAAATGGTCAAATGTCTGAAATTCAGAGCATTCTCTTTATAGAGTGTCAGAAATTCTGAGCATTTTTCTTATATTGTGTTGGGTTCGTGGCATCAGATTTGAGGGTTTCACTGGCTGTAGGAATAAGTGCATCCGTGAACTCTAAGATCTGACGTGCACAGGCTCCAATCCAGCCACTCGTGTGTCTCTTGGCCTCAAACATCCACAGTGTCCCTCCAACATCGGATAGAAGAAATTGGGGAATAACTTCTGGATAGCCATTTTAGGGCCAAAAGACACAAGACTAGAAGACTGTCAAGTATAAACGTCATGATAAGTTTTCGGTACTCTAGCCAGACTCCGTGCCAGGCCATCTCTTCCCTGGAGGGATGGAAGTGGGGATCCAGCCATGTCTGTAGAGCTGCACATTTGAGAAGCACATGCAGGGCCGCATCACCCTCTCTAAGATTGAGGCTCGCGTCCCCAAGTCCACCTGTGGACCATAATGGACACTGAGATATTTGAACAAAGCCAACATGAGATGCTTCTAAAGGTAGAAGGCTATGTGGCTGACTTCTTGGGTTTTAGAGGCATTGCTTGGTGAATCCATAGCTGTGTAGCTGACGGTCTTTCAAGTGTGAACATCGGTGCCTGCAGAGACAACAGAATCAGCAATGATACAGGGTTCCCGTCTTAGGGACAGCCTCCTCCCATCCTCCCATCCTACCATTTTACTCAACCTCTCATGAAGATCTTTTTTTTTTTTTGCTTCTCAAACAATAATATTTGATACCTAAGCTTCCAGGAGGCTTAGCAGAATCCTTGACTTAAAACATAAACCTATATTGTTTCACAAACCTGCTTCGACATATGATAGCACTATACAGAAAACCATTTATTTGCCCTTTACCATGGGTCTAATGAAAATAAGGACACACTTGATGCTGATAGGTTATTAAGTCAAGCACAGGGTATTTTTGTTTATGGGGGTGTTGATTTGAGAGAAGAGAAAGGTTTTTTCTTCAATAACACATTTTGCAGTCATTAATCCATTATTTTATTTAATCCACCCCCCCCCCCACCTCGAGGCTTAGCACAACATTCCTTAAAATCTGTGATAATTGTCAAAGTAATTTAGATTTAATGGGACTTTTTGCTGACAGAGCTGGGGAAGGAGGGGAGGAAGCAATGAGCATGAAGGTACAAATAGCTCTTTCTAAACATATTACCTGCAGCAGAATTCAAATGGTATTCCTTACTATCGGTCCACATACCTGCTTAAAACATTGACTCAAAGGACTTTCTCACTCATTTTCTTACATTTTTCTTTTTAGAGAGCAAAATTGTGGCATGCTGTAAAAACACGTCATCACTGGTATACAGGCAATTAACTTTTATTACACAAAAGCAGTGGTGGCATTTAAAAATTATTATTATTAATATATGCTGGAGAAGAGGGAATAAATAGTTGTCTCATTATGAATCACCCCAAACTCTCTCTCTAGACACTCTTTTCATACAACATTCTAATGAAAAACCTTTAGATCCTTACAAATGTTTTTTAAAAACTAAATCATTCAATAAACTGGTTCGAATGTGACTTTTAAGCAGTAGTGTGCTAATTTAGCAACCAGCTATCATTTGCAGTCTTTGCCCCTCCTGATAAATAGTCCCACCATAGTAGCTGATTTCAAGCTACCACCACGAAGCCCCAACACGGTGTTGGGAAGAGATACACACAGTCATCTCCCACCACTGGTACGAACCCATTGGGGCTGAGGCAAAAGATGAAGTAAACCCCCAAAATTCAGCTCTTCATACCACCATTTGTGGAGGCAGGGGAGCCTCTATCAGAAATGATGTTTTCCCTCTGCCTCCCAAACCTGACAAGCCTTCCTCACTGGAATGTTTTCTAGGAGCTCACTTTTATCTCCAATCCCAGTCTAGGAGTTACAGTCAAAAACAACTTTAAAAAAAAGGAAGGGTGGGTGTGGTGTTCACTTGTCTAGACATCCAATGTCTTAATAGCCCTTATTAGTGTTATTATTGACTAGAACGAAGCACTTAGCATAAATGAACCCAGGGAATTCTCCAGGATCCCTAAGGAGTAAGTAGGCAGCAAGTGTGGGTTCTGTTTTATAGGAAGCTAAGGGTTTCTAAGAAGATAAGAAATCAAGCTCGGCGATAGAACATTAAGCAGCAATAAACATGCTCAGCTACATAGCAGAAGAGGCCTTCTCCTCTGGGAAAAACAACTACCTTTTATTCCCCCCCACACACACTCCAGTCTTTGTGCTCTTACCAGTTGTTCCACTTAAACTTAACCTACTTTCCCCCAGCAGGAGCTTGGGGACCTGGTTAGCATAAACAACTAGAAGCAGTAGCCTCTGTGACTTGGGACCTTCCTTTTCACCCCCACCCAGATTTTCATGCATCCTAAAAATATATAGCGAGAAGAAAATGTAGCCTTATGTAACAGGCTGTATTGTTGAGAAATTAAAACTTATCTTAATGCTTCTTGCTGAAAACTCATTGGCCAAAAGAAAATACGTTTTTTTTTTCCTCCTCTGTCAGACATTTTTCTGGCCTCTGAATTCCCCAGAAGAAAAGTCAACATTTTTGGTTTCAGACCCATTGGATTAGATTAAGCAACCCAGTCCCAAAGGTAGAGGGCATGGAAGTTCTTGCCCCACTACACCCTGAAAAAAGCCGGATATCCAGAGACTAGAAGCTGAGGATGAGGGACTTTGGAGTCATGATGGTAGACTGGGAGTAGGAGACGTGCTTGTCCCTCCCAGCACTTAAGAAGTAGCAGCGCTTCCTAGCGAATGTCTAGAACCCAGCACAGCCCAGTCATCTGGTTCAACGCTCCATGGAGGAAGTGGGTGGTAATAGGGAAATGCCTTCAAATGGACCACACAAGCTCATACAACAAATATCTCAGCAACTAAGAAACAGAACAGAGAACAGAGGCCCTAGTCCAATTATTCTGGTTCATTTAAGCCCTTTGGCTCTCTCGCCATTCTGTGTGAAGAAGGTCTCCAGAAAAAAACATCTTGAGTTTGGGTGTCCTGCTGACCAAGCAAATGGAATGAGCCATATTTAACTTGATTTACAACTATAAAGAAATGAGATGCTTTTTGTATCTGAGTGTCATACTGAAAATCTTGGAGTTCCTTTACTGTGGCAAGAAAAACTTATAATCCTCCCCTGCCTTAAGCTAACCAGATACCCTAGCCTGGTTTTTTTGCTTGCTTGCTTGTTTTGGGGTTTTTTTTTCTTTGTTTGTTTGTTTGTTTGTTTGTTTGAGACAGGGTCTTACTCTGTTGCCAAGGGTAGAGTACAGTGGCATCATCATAGCTCACAGCAACCTCAAACTCCTGGGCACAAGCAATCCTCCTGCCTCAGCCTCCTGAGGAGCTGAACAATAGGTGCAAGCGACCACACCCAGCTATTTTTCTTTTTTTTGTAGAGATGTAGTCTCACTATGTTGCTTGGGCTAGAACCCTGTTAATCCCATACTTTTATGAATGTTCCCTGGTTCCACAAATATCTCCACTGCAAATGAACTAACTACTCATGAAGCTAGATTTAGTGAATTGGCTTAGGGCTTGGACATTTATACTTGCAATGTGTAGATTACCCTAGATCTTGGTATACCCCTTTTTTATTAAATTAAACTTGATCAAAGATGTATGCATCCTCTTTAAATTAGTAATTACTATGGGGAAATGTTGTTCCTACCTTACCTTTTTTGCCTGACTTGAATATTTAGATATATCTGAGGTACATTTCTGGAGTCTTAGCTGCTTTGTACAGAAATGTTATGAAGCAAAGCAAAAACAGACAACGCATGACAAATGTATCAGTCTCCACTAGTGAGTCAAGTGCCCAAAGCTGTCTTGCTTTCCATGATGTTAAAGAATAACAGAGGAATATGCAATTAGAAAATATAAGATTATTGTGTCAGCTTGCTCTGAAGACAGAGTCCCATTTTCTGCTTGTAATTAAAAGCAGGTGTCACTACCTTCAGATCAGGCAAGTTATTTAACCTCTGTGGGCCTTCATTTCCTCACTTAAAAGTTTGTGTGTTCAAATAGATGATGTCTGAGGTTCCATATAACACTAAAATTCTATCATTCCAAGATATTATGAAATCCCAAAAACAAAGGACGAAAGGAGCATTGTTCTCATTCTATTGTCCATCCAGCTGGATTTATCAGATTAAGATTCTGAGTTTATAAATAAGGAAGAAAAGACACTGATACAATGTAGAACACATTTGCAGGAAAAGCATTTTCACCCATACGGATCTTAACAATTTCACGTGCTAGCAAATAATTGAACAGACTATCTATAGAAATGGTTTTGTTCATTTATCCACTTTTCTCTATACTAGTAAAAATAACTTTATTGCTTTGTTATAAAATTGTGTTCAAATAAAAATAGAGAAACGCAATTCTCAACTGTTTCTGAGGTCTGAGAAGTCTTCGCAAGCCCAAACATCTCTTTATAGAAGCACAAAGGCAAGAGTGCCATCTGCTGGTCTGTTACTAACAGTGTCTTCACAACTTTATACAATAAAATTTTTTTTTTTTTTTTACAATAAAATTTTTGCTTGTCGAGTAACTTCTAAAATTTGAGTCCACACCCTACTTTGAGGAAAACACTGAGATTTTCAATAACTTCATGTACAGAGCTTAAAGAGAAAAAATCATTTGTCCAAAAGTCCAAAATGCACAAAACATATCAGTATATTACTCTGTGAATTAAATAAATGCTTATGTTAATTATATCCTACAATATTTACCATATCAAAAAACTATGAACCTACTGGTCCCAAGAATAAGTAGATAGTGTCTTTCTTTAAAAGCTTCCAAGAAAGCTAGAATATTTGGAGTGTTTATATAGTTAGGAAATGGTGTCAAAAGAGTCCTCAGTTAGACAACAGCAACCTGAATAGTAACTCCATAAACAGGGTTCAATTAAGGAAGAAAGAACACACAGTTAAGTTGAAAAGTCATATGTTATATTTTTTTTTTCTTAAGCCTTTGACAAGAACACTGATGTCCATATGTTATATTTAAACATAATTTTATGCCTCCAAGCTGACACTGAGAAGCAGATGAAGGCCACATCGCAGCACTTACTGATTCCATCCTCCTTCATGGAGTGCTGGGCATTGACATCTGGGCCAGCCACCAAGAGTACTCTTACTCTTCTTAGTCCTCTCCTCCCAAAAATAAATTTCCTTGAGAGAAGATTCTCTTTTAGAGGACCCCCTATAGCCACGGAGTGGCTCAGGGAATGTTTCACATAAAAAAAAAAATAATAATAATAATATATATATATATATACACACATACATATTCAATCAAATTACTAAATCCAGTAAGTCTGAGATAATCCCAGGAAATTTTACTCCATTGCCTGAAATGTTGCATGATGCTGAAGGAACATCTAAGGAGACGTGTGAGACAACTGAAATGCTTTTTGTTCAAAACAGTACTTGATGCTTTCTGTGTAGAAAGCATTTAACTGGAAAAAACAATCATTCTAAACAGATGACTTTCAATATTACCAAGAATCCAAGAGATGAGCTAGCATAACTCTTTAGGATCCTTGGCTTTCCTATTCATTTTCTGCCTTCCCTGTATTGTGAAGAGAGTCTCCCAACCGTTCATTGATTCTTGGCATTAAAGGCCTTTTTTTTCATGATGTCATGCTCTGAAGTTGTATGGAAAAGCCAATTATTAAAATATGAAATCAGGGCCGGGCACGGTGGCTCACGCCTGTAATCCTAGCACTCTGGAAGGCCGAGGAGGGAGGATCACTCAAGGTCAGGAGTTCAAAACCAGCCTGAGCAAGAGCAAAACCCCGTCTCTACCAAAAATAGAAAGAAACTAATTAGCCAACTAAAAATATACAGAAAAAATTAGCCGGCCATGGGGGTGCATGCCTCTAGTCCCAACTACTCGGAGGCTGAAGCAGAAGAATTGTTTGAGCCCAGGAGTTTGAGGTTGCTGTGAGCTAGGCTGATGCCACACCACTCTAGCCAGGCAACAGAGTAATACTCTATCTCAAACAAAAAAAAAGAAAAAAATCAAATCAAGTAACTAGTATACTAATAAATAAATTTAGGCATAGGCAAAGACAAAATGTATATTAAAAAAAAACATGCTTTACTGTTCTTTGTTCAAAGAGGATATCAATTGTGTTATTTCCTCTGTGTATGAATATGAATAAGTGATGAATAAGCACCTTACAGAGTAGCCACAGTCTGTATGTGAATTAAAACTATTTCATGATCAAAGGGTCGTTTCAGTTAGTGTTGGTGCCACATCTTCACACTTTTTCTGTCACTGGTACCAGGATGTGCAAATGCAGTTGCCTGATGCTTCTGGTTCTCTGAGAATGTCTTTGGGTCATTTTATGTGACTCCACCAGGCTTGCCAAAGTACTAATGACAGAGCTCTGCAACCACACCCACAAGAATGCAGGAAACCAACCAGTCGTGAGTGTACAAGTAGTTAATGGCAACAGACAACTTGGAGGAAATTAGTCCATGTAAAACATGCCACTCTTCAAATTTACTCAACATTGAAAAATGCCACAGATCAACTACAGTAACAACACTCAGACCAAGCGGAGTAACTTATATTTGTATTGTACTCCATAATATTTCACCTTCCCATATATTCTTTTCCCATATATCATTTCATTCGTTCTTCAGGACACCCTCTGAGATAGGCACACCACTTTACAGATCACTTGAGATCATTCCCTCCATTTTTCACAGTCAGAAAATAGTTACTGGGTTTCTCCACTTGAATAATGTTTCTGTAGTACTAAAAACCCATCAGAGTCTGTCAATGAGATACTACTAGTAAATGCCAAACCATAACCTATAGGTTGACATAAGCCAATGAAACACAATACTGGTTTCTTCTAGAACTACCTTTTATGCTGATGAACTCATCGATCACCCAAATAGCTGGCATTGCCACACATAGCAAGAGATGACAACTGACAGGTGCCAAAAACAGACATTCCCCTCTAGACTGAAGGATGCCAGTAAGGAGTTATAATAAAACAATGGAAGGACAAAAATCAAACTTGCTTTTTGAATATATCAAACTGATATCAGAGCAAAAATATATTTGAGATTCTCTAGACAAAGACAAACAACAACAACAAAAAAAAAACCAGAGGCCTTTTTTCAGAAAAACAGATTCCCTTTTGTCAAGATCTCAGAGTTAACAGCAGAGTCAGTACAAGAACCCAATTCTTCTAATGCTGAGCCCTGAAATTAGGGTTGCAGATTGAAACAATGTGAAAAAACACAAGATAATTCACGAAAGTGATAAAAATAAAAACATATATGGCAAATACATTAGTAGTCAAAGAAGAAATCGAAACAACAATGAAGTACTGTAATTCACCAGTCTAGCACTGTTTGAGAATTTAATCATCAAGAACATGCGGAAACAGATGACTCACATAAACAGCTGGTAGGAAAGTAAAGTGATCAAACATTTAGATAATAGATATAGACATAGCAACAGATATATCATTGAAAATATACAAATACTTTTACCCTTTCATCCATTAATCCCATTTCTAGGATGAACTCAGAATTATTTATAAGGTTGTTTATCTCAGAGTTAATTACAACAGACAAATAATGGAAAAATGTAAATATCTACCTGTATATGCCGAATTGACAAAATGAAAGTGAATTTTTGTCTCCCGTTACAATGGAATACCATGAAGCCTAGAAAAATCATGTTTTAGAAGAATGATTTATGAGTTGAGAAAATGCTTTTGATATATTGTTCAGTGAAAAAAGCAGGTAGGTAGTAGGTGTGATCCTAATTAAGTCAGTATTTGTGAATAAGCATGTTTAGCAAATATATTGTCACTAATAAACATAGAAAAAGACACTGAAGATAATTTAATAACAATAGTTATCTTTGGATTAGAAATTATGAATTTTTTCATTTTATAGTTTCCTGTATTTTTCTAATTTTCTGCAGTGAATACATACTTTGTTCATTAGCAGAAAAATAATTTTATTTAAACTAAGCACAATGCAAGACGAGGCATTTAAAAATAAACTAAAACCTATGCTTTGAGAGAATCAGAGGCTACAGTGCCTTCAAGTTCCTCAATTGAACAGGGATTAGCACTTGGGCAATTCATATGGCTCTTAATTTTCTGGAAATTAAGGCAAAAATTGAGTAACAAGCTCAATTTTCTGTTGACAAAAAACCCATTAAGTTATTTACAGGAGGTTTTTTTCCTGGAACTATAGTCAAATAGGAATCTATTATTTGAATCCTTAGATAAAAGACCCCTAACATATTGAGCAATAACTTCAACTGTGATCTGAAAAATATTAATAGGTAGATTTTTTTGGCACGTTTAGGCATTGACCCTGTGATAAATCATATTCTACTATATGAAATTAAATATAAATACAATTCTGTGTGAGATCTGTATAATCTCCAGCAACAGATGGGGCCTTATAATATGCATTTGAGTAACAAGTGTTTTCAATAAAATCATAATAATCTATCCAATAATGTTGTAATCTAGAGAAATCTTCTCTTTGGTTGGAACGAAGGCTTAGTTAGAAGCAGAATACTTCTTTATACTCAAAAGGAATGTCTTTAATACCTGAATATCTTAGATTAAAACAAACATTTAAAATAATTCCCAAAGGAATTATAATAAGTAGTACATATGTTTTTTGTGAGTTTATTATTGGAGTTTATACTACATGCTCTGAATCACATCAAAACCTTTCTGCTTTAAATTTGAAAAGATCTTATATAAAGTGTTGACTACATTCTTAAAAATACCAAAAGAACAAAAGTCAATTTTACTGTGCATTAGTTTAGGAAATTGAATTAGATTTAAAAAGTTGGAATTAATAAAAACTAGATTAAAATTTTAAAAAGCATAAATAAAATTGTCTAGAAGAGAGGATTAATTGTATTGATCATGTCAACTTTATCCTACCCTTGTTCACAATACCATTTCACTAATCACCTATCAAAGGCAAAATAAAACCAAGGAATGGGCCAGGTGTGGTGCCGCCTCTAATCCTAGCACTCTGGGAGGGTGAGACAGGAGAATCGCTCAAGGTCAGGAGTTCCAGACAAACCTGAGCAAGAGCAAGACACCATCTTTACTAAAAATAGAAAGAAATTAGAGGGACAACTAAAAATCTATATAGAAAAAATTAGCCAGGCATGGTGGCTCATGCCTGTAGTCCCAGCTACTCGGGAGGCTGAGGCAGAAGGTTTGCTTGAGGCCAGGAGTATGAGGTTGCTGTGAGCTGGGCTGACTCCATGGCACTCTAGCCCGGGCAACAGAGCAAGACTATGTCTCAAAAAAAAAAAAAAAAAGAAAAAAAAAACACCAAGGAATGAGCCTTTCTGTTGGCCAGTTTAGATATATTAACCTCTCCTTTGCCTAAATCCCACTATACAGTGTAGTGAACACTCATTTTGCCTGGCTTCTCATCCCTGGCCAATTCATTGTCCCATCTATGCTCACTCACTATGACACAAAAAGGTACATTCAGAGAGAATATTACTGATACCTATGACATCTGTCTCAAAAAAGTTATGAGCATACCCCAGACATCCCAATTTGCATTTTGATACTATTATTTTATTCAGTAAACATTTTCATCTCTTATTAAAATGTGCCACGGGGCGACTTCTGGGGCTCCCCTCTCTTGGGACCCCAGAACCTCGTCCACGAGTAAAAAAAAAAAAAAAAAAAAAAAAAAAAAAAATGTGCCATGACCCTACATAAAGCAGACTAGAGAGAGATATATGAGGTAATATGTGGAATAAAGTCTTACAATTGCTACACTAGCATTATATACATGAATTGTTCAATGAAAAGCAAAGCAGAAAACTGTCAAATTCATCTAAATAAGTGTAGCAAGTTTACTACCATAAAACATGTGTTCATATGAATCCTTTAATGATCTTGAAAGTATTCTTTCATTCTAATATATTGATATTTAAAGATCAAGTGAATAGTCCAACCATTTTTCTAGCCTCAATTCTCAGTACTGTGGATACAACCTAAAATACGGAGCAGACATTCATATTCCTCTTAAGGATATCTGATTCCAAGCCTCCTAATGATCACAGCCATCCTACTTCTCCAACTGTGAAGCACTCAGCTCAAGAAGCACTTTGAGATTTTGAAAGGAAAATTGCACTTTTTTTGTTTGTTTCTGGGTATGTCCACCATTTCACTCCCTCCCTCCATATCTGAGCATACTATGCTATTAATTTTCTTCGCCTAAAGAAGTATCTGTTTCTCCTTACTATTTATCTTCTGAGCCAGTTCTCTCTACACTAAAAAACATTTTTCTAGTTCAACAGTGGCTATTTTGATAGCTATAGTCTTAAATATTCTCAGAGTTTTTGAAAGTCTTAGTGAGATATTTAAACTTCTCTTTTTGCCTCTTAATACACCTGGTCATTTCATTCAGAGAAAAATCCCATAGAGAAATTTTATTACATTTCCCCTGATAGACTTGTCCTGTTAAAGTGTTTATTCAGAAAGTCTACCTATTATTGTAGAGTTTACCAGTATATCTGATATCCAATTGGTTCCCTGTGGAATATTAGCTTTTGCACAATATATTTTAAAAAAAAATTTTAAGCACTTTGGTGTTTTCATCTACAAACAGAAAGTCTCCACAGGTTGTCACTTTTTAACAAGCATCGGTATACATGTGCGAAAGCACACACCTATATACTAATTTGTCATCCAAACTACTGGAATTTATCATAATTCATCAAGACACAACTGAAATTTGCTTTTCAATACAATATATGAAGAAAGGAATCACGGAGCAAGGTGTAGTGTAAATAATATGGAGGCAGAGGTATTATGAAAACAAATTATTCTCAAGACCTTAAACATCCTCCAGTCATATATAAAATATTATGCAGCTCAAACCAATGGCATCTCACACCACATCAAGAGTATGTGTGAAATTTTAAGAACCTGTTCCAATATTCTGTGTTAGGTTTAATAACCTAGCCACCACTTCATGAATATTTGGTCCAAAGCTCTTACGAATTGACAAACTTAATAACCTCTTCTTTCTTATTTGAGGCTGCTATATGTTCAAATTTAGAAAGTTCAATCTAGAAAAAAATTCAAGTGACATAGAAATTAAGCAGAATAGGAATGAAAGGTCATATTCCTTCATTGGGTATAGATACTCCCTTTCTTCAATAAAAGCTAAAAGTTGGATCCTAGAATGCAGGCAGAGATTATAAATACTAAGTTGTATTAATTGAAGGGCACATGGAGGATCCTGGCACTAACTCTTTATGTTACTAGTGTGAATATAGGCCAGTATGATTTCCCACTGTACGAGGGTAGAAAAGTGAAGATTTAGCATCATGTATAGAAAATGAATCAATACTGATATTTGACCTCAAGATTATAATAGAATAATAGCATTGTGACATGCCAAGAATTTTTCTAAAAAATTTACAAGCATATCATTTAATCCTACAACACTAAAATATATCTTTATAACCTAATTTTAAAATAAGGTACATGGAGGTTACGTAACTTCTCCAAGGTCACACAGTTAATAACATTGAAATTGGGACACAAATTTAGACAGCCTATGTTTCAGCATCCCCCCACCAAAGAATCACATTGGCCCTCCATCAATGAACTCCAATCAAAAAGAAATTTTTTTGAAATGTCAGATATGGAATTCAAAATATGCATTGCAAGTAAGCTCAACAGGATTGATGAGAAAGTTGAAAACCAACACAAAGAAACCAAAAAAGTAATTCAGGACATGAATGAAAAATTCGCTAAAGAGGATGGGCACAGTGATTCACACCTGTAATCCTAGCACTCTGAGAGGCCAAGCTGGGAGGACCACTTGAGCTTAGGAGTTTGAGACCAGTCTGATCAATTGTGAGACTCCATCTCTATTAAAAATAGAAAAAAATTAGCTGGGTGTGGTGGCACGCACCTGTAGTACCAGCTGCTCAGGAGGCTGAGGCAGGAGGATCACTTGAGCCTAGGCATTTGAGATTCCTGTGACCTAGGCTGACACCACAGCACTCTAGCCTGGGCAACAGAGCAAGATTCTGTCTCAAAAAAAAAAGGGGGGGGAAATGCACTAAAGAGATAGATGCTTTTAAAAAAATATTAACAGAACTTCTGGAAATTAAGGAGTCATTTAGGACATTTCAAAATACAGTAGAAAATTTTAACAGACTAGCCCAAGAAGAAGAAAGAATTTCAGAACTTGAAAATAAGACTTTTGAATTAACTCAGCAGTCAAAAATAAAGAAAAAAGAATCAAGAAAAATGAGCAAAATCTTCAAGAATTATGGGACTATATAAGATGACCAAATATAAGAAGTATAGATATGCCTGAAGGAGAAGAAGAAAAAGGAAAAACTATGGAAAACCTATTTGAGAGAATAATGGACAAAAAATTCTCTGGTCTTGTTAGAGATTTAGACATCCAGATGCAAGAAGATCATGGAATTCCTGGAAGATCCATTGCAAACAGATCATTTCCAAGGCACATAGTCATCAGACAGGCCAAAGTCAAAGTGAAGGAGAAAATCCTACAAGTGGCAAGATAAAAGCATCAAGTAAGTTACAAAGGAAAACCCATCAGACTAATGGCAAACTTCTCAGAGGAAACCTTATATGCCAGAGGGAATGGGGTCCTATCTTTAGTCTTCTTAAACAGAATAATTGTCAGCCAAGAATTTATCATCCTGCAAAACTAAGTTTCATAAATGAAAGAGACATGAAATCTTTCACAGACAAGCAACACTAAGGGAATTTGTCACCACCAAACTTGCCCTACAAAAAATCCTTAAAAGTACTCTATACATTGAACAGACCAATCTATACCCACCAGTGTAAAAACAACCAAAAGTAAAAACTCACAGCTCTTACTAAACAGTAACACAAGGGAGGAAACAAAGCAACTGGGTAGCAATCAACATGATGACTTGTGCAGTTTCTCACATATTAATATTAACATTGAATGTAAATGGTCTAAATACCCCAATTAAAAGGTATAGATTGGCTAAAGGGATTTAAAAAAACACAACCCAAGTATATGTTGTCTCCAAGAAACCCATTTAACTCATAAAGATTCTCATAGACTCAAAGTAAAGGGGTGGAAAAAGTATTCCACCCAAATGGAAATCAAAAGCAAGCAAGAGAAGTTCTTATCATATCAGATAAAATAGATTTTAAATCAACAACAGTAAAAAAAAAGACAAAGATGGTCATTATAGAATGATAAAGGGATCTCCTCAACAAGGTGATATAATAATCCTAAATATACATGCACCTAACACAGCAGTTTCCATATTCATAAAACAAATACTACTAGACTTGAAGGAATAAACAGCAACATCATAATAGTCAGAGACTATAGTACTCCACTGACAGACTAGATAGATCATAGAGGCAGAAAATCAACAAAGAAACACTAGACTTAAATGGTACTCTATAACAAATAGATCTAGCAGATATTTACAGAACACTCTACCCAAAAACTGCAGAATATACATTCTTCTCATCAGCACAAGAAACATTTTCCAAGACAGATATGTTAGGCTACAAAACAAGTCTCGGCAAATTTTTAAAAATCTAAATCATACCATGTTCCTTTTCAGGTCACAGTGGAATAAAATTAGAAATAAATTCCAAGAGGAACTCTCAAAAGGACACAAATAATGAAAATTAAACAACCTGTTGCTGAGCAATTCTTGGATCAATGATAAAATCAAGATGGAAATAAAAAAATTTTTCAGATTGAACAATAAAAGTGACACAAGCTACCAATTTCTTTAGGATACAGCAAAAGCAATGCTAAGAGGGAAGTTCACAGCACTGAATGTCTGCTTCAAACTTAGGCAGGCTAAGCCCAGAGCCTATCCTTTATATGATTTACTATATTGTCTCCATGTTTTCCCTCTCGGGTCCCAGAAATTATTTGACATTCTAAACTGTAGACTTGTAAGTGTGTGATTGAAACTGTGGTGAGGAAGAAAAGAGAAGAAGGGGAACACTTAAAAAAATACCTAGCATAAAGAAATTTTTCTTCTCTGGGGCTTGTGTGGTGCTACTACCCCAAGTACAAAATTGTACTCAAATATTATTAAATATATATCCTGACAAAATATGTTTTCAGCTGTTCAAACTAGTTGCTTTTGGTGGGAGGCTGGCTTTTCAGACATAAGTGATATTTTTAGCTGTGTCTTCCATTTTCATCATCAACATAGATTGAACAAGAGACTATTGCTTTAATAGTCAAACAACCCTCAATAATTAACCACTCGCTTCAACATAAAATGCATTTCACCTGCAGTATAAACTATTGAGAATTTCCAGATTGTGCTCACAGGCTCCTAAGCTGCCCCTTGCCACAACCAATAATGTGCACATGCATTTGACCCTTAGTAACCTCATGTTCTACATATATGTGTATTCTCTGCAGATAGTTTCCTGATCACTATAGTTCATAGAGTGATGGCAACTATGAAGAAAACATCTTGATAAAACAGACTTCCTAAAATAAAGAAGGAAAACATCCCACTTCTAGAAGTAGGGTTACACGGCATCATTAATTAAACAAGCAGGGTATTATTAACTGCTTACTTTGTAATACTGGTAATGGAAATAGAACATGAATAAACACAGAGTTTGTCCTCAATGGGCTCGGTCTTACTTTATAAAATAAATAAGAAAGTCCAATATTATGATATGGTGATAAATATTATTGAGAAAGCAAAAGACATTATGAGAGTCCAGAGGAGACGTACAGATGAGGGATAGAGAGACTGTATAAATTGCATCTTGGGGTTGGATAGGGAAAGAAAGGCTCCTAGAATCAAAGGCACTTAAACCAAGTTTTAAACAGTGAGAAGACTTTAGCTAGGGTGAAGGGAATTCCAAGCTCAGAAAGCATAATCAACAATTAATAGCCCTTAGAAAATTGTGTCAAAGTAGTAAACTGTAGGTAGGTTGGTGCAACTGAATGATAGTACGCTTGTGGAGGTGTGGAGAGTGATGGAGCTAGAAACACCCACCAAAGCCTAGGAGACTTTAATCATGCCTAAGCCCACTTTTCCTAATAAATACATGTTGTAAATTATTCACTGATATTCTCTTTGATGCTTGAATATCCCATCAGTTAAAGATATATAAGCATATACCAAAGAGCGTAGTCAGAAAACCACGGCACAAGTTTCAGTTAAACATGGTCGACCGAACAAACAGAAAACTGAATGAACGAAACCCCACTATTATGAATGGACTAAAAGGGAATAATTAATAAATAAAAACACAGTGATCCACAGGACAACAAGAATAGAAGGAAAACAGTGGCAAATGAGAGATATTAACAAAATTTTAGAAGATGGAAAGCAAATGGATGAATGGCAACTGATTTAGTAGATCTGGGAAAGCTGAGCACAGTCAGAGGAAGAACAAATGTGACCCAAGGTGTCGCAGTGCAGAATCCCAGAAAAGTATAGGAAGTAGAGGTAGAGATCGATGAAAATGGGTATGAAAGCTGGGGCAAGCACCACTCCTGCACCTTGGAGAAAGACGGGAAGTCTGCTGTGGAGAACATGAACCAGAAAGGCTCTGCAAAGGCACACATGCCATGCACACAGCTCTGTACCCATGGAAGGCGTTATAAAGCTACTGGAGTGTTCTTTGTTGCTAGGCCCGAAGATGACTGCAAAAGCCTGCTCAGTATCGCTCTTCCAGCTTCCACTACCAACCAAGCAGAGTTGGCACTTGAGCTAAAAACCCATCTGGCTTCCCTGATGTAGAACAAGAAAAGACAAGCAAGGATTGGCCCCTGAGGAAACCATCAGCCTTGCATGAATAAGTTGGTGTGAGCATATACTGATGTGAATCTAGGGTGAAAGTGTTGTGAATTCATTTTAAACCAAACCATAAAGCATGTCAACATCCACAGTCTTAGCTGACATTCTTTCTTCTCTGGACTTCCGCAAGAGCCTTGCAAGTGCATTGCTACCTACACTGGGGACCTCTGTAATCCATCCTCCACATTGCAGCCAGAGAAGTATTTCCAAAGCTGGGATGTGATTGTGTCACCCCTCAGCCAGTGTCACCCTGGCTATTAAAATCCCTTCATAGCATCTCACTGTTCTTAAAATAGAGACCAGGATGTTTCACATGATCTACAAGCCTCACAGGGTTTAACCCCTGATTCTCCAGCCTACTTTGTGCCATGTGTCCCCACCCCACCCCACCCCATTCTCTGTACTGCTCCCCTCCAGCACAGGCTTTGGAAGATGCTGCCTGCCATCCTTGAAGACTCTTGCCCTTACTCTTCACGTAGCCCATTCTTGTTCATTCTTGGGGTCTCGGCTTTAATGCCACTTTCTATGAGAAGCCTTCCATGAATGCCCAGATGCCATGGTAGCACTACATGCCTTCCCTGCATTACCACTTACCACTGCTGTAATTTTATGTGTCCAAGTACCCTACTGTTTCAGCACTTGTCTCTCCTGCCAGACATTAAACTCCATGAGTTCAGAAAACATAAAAAAGTTTATTTTAGTTTTTCCAATAAACTGGCATCATGCATGGCACATAGTAGGCACTCACTAACTATTTATTTAATTTGGTTGGCTTTTGTGATCTGGATTTTGATACTATATTTTCACTCCCAGAAAATATGACTATATAAAGTATTCACTAAGAGTTTACTTTCATTTTAAAATGAATTAATATGGCTAAAGAGACAAGAAATAATACTTGGCAAATAGGATGACATATATTTCAATAGCCATTTTAATTTCATCAGAATTATTCCATCATTTCCCAGGAAATTTGCAAAGCATTATTGAATAAATAGTCACATCACTTCCTGAAATTACATGCAGCTGGAAATCCTTCTGGCTCTAAAAATAAGAAAATGAGAAATCTTTTCTCCCCTTGAATTGGATTTGCAGACTGCTTTTTTCAAAAATATTACAATCCTTATTATCTTCAGCATTGTTTCAACAGTCATTAAAAATCACATTCTCATTTAGCTGGCTGTGTGGCCCTCTTATTTCCCACCTCTAAGTATCCCTTCTCTGTAATAGGTTTTAAATTAAGACCACAAAGTTACTCCAGCAGCTTAGATGAAGCAACAACATCCATAAAACATCATTTGCTCCATTTCTTCCCAAATTCCTTTGTAGCGAAAGATGGACACCACGGAGAAGCAGGTACTCCCGGGGTAACACATGGTTGGGAGCATGCTTTTAGGTAATGAATAACATGCAGTTCTGACCTTCTAATGCATCATTGACTCAACCTAACACAAGAACTATAATGGCATCCCATGAAATGAAAGCACTCCATAAATTATACAGTCTTTTAACAGCCAAAACCCAAAAAGGAACCAAGTTTAACTTTGGTGCTATTTTTTTAGTACTTAAAAATGACAAGTCTTGGATATGAATTATGCTTTAGGCAAAACTGTGAAACACACACATACACACACTTCCTGTACTTCACCCAAAGCTCCAAAACACTTTGTCTAGGCCTTCACATACATCTCACCCCCACTGCCCTAGGCCTTGTGATTCAGCCTGATTACCTAGACTATACCTGGCTCCCTTAGAAGAAAAAAGAAATAGCCCAGTGAGAACAACCCCCCTGGACTTGTGCTTTATGGAGTATGCTTTAACCTGTGCCCCTCTAGCCAAAGCAGACACTGCTGTTTACCCAAGAAACTAATTTGTGCTGAGATATCAATCACAATTTACTAAATTATGTGTTTCATAAACCATATACATTTGAAGCTTATGACAGGGAGCTAAAATTAGAGAAATTTCAGCTAAATAACCACCAGATAGGAATTTTGGGCAAAGAAAAGTCACTGGAAGGAATCAGCCAAGGGAGGGTACCCATCTACTCCTGCTTAGCTGTCCACCTTTTCAAACATCCAGTAAGGAGAGAACAAGAGATGGCAGATAGGAATACATCTTCACTGCCAGAATTCCATTCAATTCTGTAGTTGAATTGATATAGCCCCTGCCTATGGGCCCTACTTTCAAGGATCTTACAGTGTGGGCTGCTCAACTGCATGTCAGTTTTAAAGTCAAAGGCTCCATAACTTAGATACCACTAGAATATAAGCTCCATGTAGGCAAGGACTTCTTTCTGGCAATCATAAACTCACCGTCTTGGCCGGGCATGGTGGCTCACACCTGTAATCCTAGCTCTCTGGGAGGCTAAGGCGGGTGGATTGCTCAAGGTCAGGAGTTCGAAACCAGCCTGAGCAAGAGCAAGACCCCGTCTCTACTATAAATAGAAAGAAATTAATTGGCCAACTAATATATAGAGAAAAAACTAGCCGGGCATGGTGGCGCATGCCTGTAGTCCCAGATACTCAGGAGGCTGAGGCAGGAGGATTGCTTGAGCCCAGGAGTTTGAGGTTGCTGTGAGCTAGGCTGACACCACGGCACTCACTCTAGCCTGGGTAACAAAGTGAGACTCTGTCTCAAAAAAAATTAATAAATAAATAAATAATAAAATAAACAAACTCACCTTCTTGCACTGAGCGTGGTATTGGTGAATGAACAGATACCAGTAATACGGCCTTCCAAATAAAAAGATCTTTCTTAGCCCATGTTCTCTTTTGCAAAATGGAAATTACAACACTCACCTCATAAGACTTTTGTGTGAATTAAATTCAGTGATATACGCAGAAGCTCCTAACAAGTATTTCAGAAATAGTAAGCGTCCTCTTTTCTTATTAAGTAGACTGTACTAATTGCGATGACAGAAAGAAAGGATGGGACAGAGAATACAGTCAACCTTCAAACATTCATAACAGAGCTGGGTTCCTTTGGCACCGAGGACTTGCAATACGCAGATAATCCAGGACCTGTATCCAAGTACACTGAGCGGGAAGGGAAAACCGAGAGTGGAACAGAAGGCTTGGGACAATCTACTTTAAGAGGACTAGGAATCATCTATGCTCTCACCATATAGCTAACGAGGGAGGTGGTAAAAGAGTAAAAAACTTAGTTTTAAACTCACCGCAGAAATCCCACAATAGCCTCGCCATGGTGATTTGGCATAACCTGTGGTATTCAGTCCTTAAAATGGGCTTAACTCAATGTTGCTGAGGATCCAGAATATTCTGTTTTGTCCCCTGCTCTCATAATGCTAACAAATAATTAGTCAATTCTGGCTATCTTTAACATGGTTCCAGCCAATTAAAGAGCTATTTAAGACTAGTAAATATGGAACATGGAAAACAGAAATGATGGCCGGGGGCAGTGGCTCACGCCTGTAATCCTAGCACTCTGGGAGACCGAGGCGGGCGGATCGCTCAACGTCAGGAGTTCGAAACCAGCCTGAGCAAGAAAGAGACCCCCGTCTCTACTATAAATAGACAGAAATTAATTGGCCAACTAAAAATATATAGAAAAAATTAGCTGGGCATGGCGGTACATGCCTGTAGTCCCAGCTACTGGGGAGGCTGAGGCAGGAGGATCACCCGAGCCCCTGAGTTTGAGGTTGCTGTGAGCTAGGCTGATGCCACAGCACTCTAGCCCAGGCAACAAAGTGAGACTCTGTCTCAAAAAAAAAAAAAAGAAAAGAAAAGAAAAAAAAGAAAATAGAAATGAAAGGGAAAAATGGGCAGTTTGAATTGCGGTGCAGCAAAGGAGTAGGTGGTGGGATCTCGCGGTGTGTCTGAGTCAGCCCTTCCTCTGCCTTCCCTGCTTGAGCTTCAGCTGGCGGCCGGCGGTAAGGTTGGGACAGACTCTGGAAAGGCCAAGACAAACGCCGTTTCCCACTCTCCGAGAGCTGGCTTGCAGTTGCGGGTGGGAAATCCAGGTCCATCAATCACGGGCCTGTGGGTGCAACTCCACGGCCGTACAGTGCAGCCATGCTGTACTTCACCGCAGAGGTGCCTGAACTGGTGGGAAGTGCACCAAAGGACTTAAAGGTAAAGCTATTGCCCCTTGTCACCTGCCACTTGCTATTGGTGGAGATGAGGCATTGGACTCTCTCCCCAAGGCCAAGATTGCTGCTGGTGGTGTCATTCAACACATTGCAAATCTGTGGGAACAAAGGACAACAGGAGACTGTCGGCATGCCTGGTTTCCTCGTTATCTTAGGATTCTAAATACTCTTAACAGCTGTCCAGGGCTGGTGACTTCAGTGGACTGCATCTCTGGGAAAACCACAATTTTGCCTTTTTGGGATTCTATCTGAGCAAGTTGGAAGTTTAATTAGCTTCCCAACCAACCAGATTTCCGCATTCAAATCTTAATCATATTTAAGTGTTATTGTAAGAAGCTATGGATTCCAAAGTAGTGAGTTTTGATTGAGTTAACTGTTTTTACAAAAAAAAAAAAAAAAAAAACTGGATTTTAATTGTGATGCAGAAGTTAAAGTAACAAACATTTTGTTTTGTGCTGACATTATTGCACTCTGGTGGATAAAGGTCATATACAAAAAAAAAGAAGAAGAAGAAAGAAAGAAAGAAAGAAAAAAAAAATATTCTCCAGGGCTTTGCCTAACTTAGCAATAGGCCATTATTTCTACCATACGGCGTAAGTATCCCTCCCTAATAAAGATCCCAACAAGTAAGAATTCATTTTCAAGGCAATTTAATAGTGACATTGACTATTTTATTGTATTAGGTACCATGTCAAACAGTTTTGATTGTGTTTGACACAGTACCTAATATTATCACTAAATCATGTTATAATTATGATATGACACAGTACCTAATATAATCATTAAATGACACATTACACAGTATCTAATGTAATCAGTGAATTATGTTGATTTTTGAGTCCTTATCTTATATAATCTAGCCTTTTACACAAAGTCCTACCACCCAATACACAAACACCTTAAATTGTTTTTCTAACAGAATTTTTTTTAAATGTACTGAATTATCACCTTCTTTCAACTAGTCTGTTTTGGCAATATGTGTAAAATATTGACCCAGAACTTGGTAGTAGTGTAGTCAAAACCCTCAGAAGAGAGTTTTCTCCAAAATGAAAGCTATTTCACAGGAAGGACAAACCTTATTGCACTGCTTCACTTGACCAGCAAGAAGAAGAAGAGGAGGAAGAACAAGAAGGAAGAAGAGAAGGAGGAGGAGGAGGAACCTTATTAGCACCAGACTTTAAGTTTGTGATAAGTAGTTAAGCCTATAAGATTTGTGACAGTGAAACATGTCACTTGTTCTCATCTTGAAAACTGAGAACCTAAGGAATATTTTTTGGCATCTACTCTTGGACTTTTCATTCTTCCTTCTAGTTCTTTAGTTATGGCCCACAGAGAGAACACGGTTAGCAAAGCATTAAGCTATCTGGCTCATCATAAAACATATCCATTTGATTATTCAGCACACATTAATTAAGCATCTATTGTGTCCAGGAACTAGACTGATACAAAAATGAATAACACAAGAGCTTATGAGGGAGACAGACATGGAAACAATTGCTCTACAGCATACAAAGTGTGAGCACTGTAGAACAAAGTAGAACAAAAATGTAGAGAAATAAAGATGGTCCAGAAAGGCATCATTGAAATGGTGACAGTTGAGCTGAGTATTAAAGAAATCAATAGAACATTTTTCAGACACACATGTGATAAGGGAAGGTATTACAGGCAGCAAGAAAAGTATGTCAGAGACATGAATCGAGATAACCGAACTAATTTGGGGAACAGTGGGCAACCTGTCCAGGTAGACAGGTGGAGCTAGGGGAGATGGTTGGGAGAGGTAACTAGGAGGGTGGATTAAGGCCAAATCACGAAAATGGCCTTTATTAATTCATAAATGAGTATTCACTGGCACTTACCATGTGCTAGAAATCATCCTAGTTAATATGGGCACGGTAGACAAGATCCTTCCCCTAGATGCGGGTATATGTCAGGCTGAGGAGTCTGGACCTTTGTCTAAAGGCAGCAGAGTTAAGCAGGGAGAGTGGCACAAGCAGACTTAGAAAGGTAACTCTTTTGATGCTGTAAAGAATGGATTGAAACAGGAGACACTGGACCGAGTAAGATAGGTCAGAAGACTACTGGAATAGACCACATGAGTCCTGTTTCTGCTCTCTTCCATGAAGTATTATGGTCTTCTCATACGTAGGTCTTCATGGGAAATTTGCAGAGAATTTTCATCGTAAAATATCATTATTACTTGACTGAGTTTTCACAAAATATGTGAGCTTGTTCTCAAACCTTAACAAATTCCTACACCAAGAATATATTTTTGTTGGATTCAATGTCATGTTGCACCACTAGCAACTCTTAGTCATCCTGACTCATTTCCTGCACTTTCATTTGCTTCAAGGGAACTTCATTTTGTCTAAGAGTTGAGACAGTACCAGACTTAAGCCACCTATAATGGCCCAGTGAATTCTATAATAAATTTCAAGAGGACTTCCAAAGGAATAGATGAATCAGCATTAAGATTCTCAAATTGAGTATTTAAAAAGTAAAAAATTAAAAAATTAAAAAAAAAAAAGGAATAGATGAGCTAGGACTCCCAGAATCTCAAAAAAAAAAAAAGAAAGAAAGAACTAGACTACACTAGTTTTCTTCTTCCAACCCATCCTTTCCACAATAATTAAGACCTCCACGATGCATGATCTTCCAAACTCTACTATCCATCTCATATATATCTCAGACTCCCAAGAATTGCCTAAAGCTCTGGAATTTATGTGAGAGGTTCTGAGAAATTCATTCATTTTTATATGGAACATCACACATTTACATCCATTCTTTCATTTTTGTACCCTGTAATGACCCAAGGAACAAGGCAAATTAGACATAATCAGAACTATTTTAAAGGTGAAGAAACTAAAACCAAGAGAGATGAAGACTTTGACCCAAAGGCACATTCTAGTAAGTAGCAAAATCAGAATAAGAATCCAGAGCTTTTGATTCCTGGACCATGTTCTTTGCTTTACCTCTGCTCTGTGTCCTCAGCCATCGATCATTCTCTCTCTCCAGTGGTGCCAATACAGCTGCAAAACAGCTCTTTGCTCTCTTAAAAGTTAGTAAGTAACCTCTTCTGTGTTAACCTGGCCTTCCTGAAGCAATCACTCTTGTTTTTTACAGCTCAGATGAAGCCACCATGTTAACCCCAAATAAAATCTGTTCTTCCCTTTAGTGATTCCCTTCCTCCTCCTCTTCAGCCTCCTCATAGCTCCAGAGAAGTTGAACCCTAGTCAACCCACATTGACCCTAGTAGGATTGAGGCTATTTTTAGATCAATACTGACAGGCTCAGGCAGCAAAGAGAGCCAGTGAGACGCCAAACTCAGCATTCACCCTGGAAATGAACAAAAATGGGAAGCAAGCTGGCCAGTTCTGTGTCCCTTCAGATTTGTAATAAATTGTCTGGGAGAACTTGGTGAATTAGCGATGACTCCAAGCCAGGAATGCTTTGCCTCGGCCAATCCTGGAACATACTCTGCTAAACCTAGGCCACCTGAGGTTTTTCAAAAATATTACTTTCACATGAAGTCCACATCACTCAGCCACTGCTGCCAAGAACAAGGCCTAGAGAGCACATTGGCAAGCTTTGGTGCTGGCCCCGCTGCATGGTCACATGAAGTGAGAGGAAGGATGTGAAAGAGGCAAACTGTCCGAAGTAGGAGTCAGAAATCCTAGATTCCGTACCACTCAGGAGCCATGTGACATTGAGAAAGTGCTAGAAAGATCTGACAGCCCGAGCTCTGGACTGTTGCAGCCTTTGCTGTCAGTCCCTTTGGGGACTGACTCAGCTTCAGCCACAGAGAACCCCTCGCCTAAAATCTGACCCTTCCAGGGGCAGCCCACATCCAATATCTGATCTGGATAAAACGGATTGGAAATTTTGGTCCCATGCAAAGACATCTCTGCCAGGTCTTCTCAGCTCCAGAGCTCCCTGTGGAGTCAGATGAGGCTGCCGGGCTGGGCTTACATCACGGCTGGACCGCCCCCCCTGCCAGCCTGTTTCTGCCACCTCTCTTCCAAGGTCTGACTCCATGAGAACTCCCTAATGCGGATCCTAAATAATGAACAGCAACTCAGAGTGTGCATCCTGCAGAACCAAACATACCGCAGCAGTAAATAAATGCCACTGACACTATTAGTGAACTTCAGCAAAATGGCACCTCAAATAAGAATGCTTTGAAAATAAAGGTTTCTTGTTTAGATTTAAAAATCTTCTCAAACCATGCAAAGTTACACTAGCGTTAGAGGCTTAGATGAGATCTCTGCGAAGTTTCTGAAGAACAAAAAACACCAATAACATATAATAAAAAGAAAATTGAGCCTTCTGCTTCCGAGTAGAAGCAAAACCCAGATGCAATCATGGAATCAGAGAAGTGTTTCTTCTGCCTCAGCAGCTTTACCTTTCTCTACAAATCCCGTCGGATGTGGTCCCATACACCTACAGTGCCTCATGCCTTCCTGCTCTCTAACGCCTTCTTTCAATCAATGGGGAAAAAATTGATGCAAAACTCTGTCACTGTCTCAGACATATCATTGAAATTACATTTGTTGGGACTGCAAACTAGTTCAACCTCTGTGGAAAGCAATATGGAGATACCTTAAAGAGATGCAAGTGGATCTACCATTTGATCCAGCAATCCCATTACTGGGCATCTACCCAAAAGAACAAATGACACTCTACAAAGAAGACACCTGCACTCAAATGTTTATAGCAGCACAATTCACAATTGCAAAGATGTGGAAACAACCCAAGTGCCCATCAATTCATAAGTGGATTAATAAAATGTGGTATATGTATACCATGGAGTACTATTCCGCTATAAAAAATAACGGTTATATAGCACCTCTTGTATTTTCCTGGATAGAGCCAGAACCCATTCTATTAAGTGAAGTATCCCAAGAGTGGAAAAATAAGCACCACTTGTACTCACCAGCAAATTGGTGTTAACGGATCAACACCTAAGTGGACATATAGGAGTAACATTTATCAGGTGTCAGGCAGGTGGGGGGGGGGGAGTGGGTATATACATACATAATGAGTGAGATGCGCACCAATTGGGGGATGGACATGCTTAAAGGTCTGACTTGAGGGGAGAGGGCACAGGCAATATACGTAACCCTAACATTTATACCCCCATAATATGTTGAAAAAGATAAATAGAAAAATAAAAGTGGGAATGATAAAAAAAAAAAAGAAAAAATAGAGAAATTACATCTGTTAGTTGATTGACTGTTACAGTGGGCTCTGTGATGGGTACCCAGATCCCCCTTCAGGACAGAAAGGATTATTCTCCAGCAGCTAGTAGTGCAGCTGGCAGATAGCCCTCAGCTCTAAATCCTCTCCTGGAATCACCTTCAGCTGAAGACAGCTGCACCACCCATCAGCACAGCCCCATAAAATGACTGATCAGTGCATGAGGTTAACAATGGTCCCTTCATCCCAATTCAGGACAACTTTGAATGGCCATTCCAACTTCCAAGCCCCCAGGGAGTTGGTTGAGGCTATATGGAGATTAAATCACAACTCTAACTTCTCCCTCTACCCAGTCCTTCCTATGCTTCCACAAAAAAAGTTGGCCTCAAAAGTACTCCTCAGGAAGTTTCTTGTGTGCTAATCTCTGTCCCAGGGTCTGTGTCAGTTGGCACCAGTAGTCTTAGGGAAAAGAACATGCTAAGATGGGACGTCAGTGTTTGAATATTCTCTAGTTGGTGGGCAATGAAGACATCATCATTCATGGTGGATTCTAGATATTTCCAGGTCCTCCATACACCTTCCCCTCACCTACCCAACATATACCAGCAGGAAGCAAAAAGAATATATATGAAACTGGATCAAAGTATATACTATTATTGTTACTTTCACCAGTGTTGAAGTAGGATGACAGAACAATGGAAATAAATGTATCAGGGCTTTGAGAATTTGAGGGAAACAGAAATTCTAAGGAAAATAGAATTAGATGGCAGTTGCTAGGACCAACTGATGCTCTGGAGAAACAAAAAATGAAAAGCTGATGTTATAAATCATCAATTAAAAGCTATGTGTGTGGATAATTGGTATTCAATGGATATAAAGTTCATGTTGTGCAAGATAACTATCTTCTAGCCATCTGCTGTACAACATTGTGCTTATAATTAATAATACTGTATTGTACACTTAAAATGTTGTTAAGAAGGTAGATCTCGGCTGGGTGCAGTGGCTCCTGCCTGTAATCCTATACTTTGGGAGGCTGATGCAGGAGGATCACTTGAGGCCAGAAGTTCAAGACCAGCCTGAGCAACATAGTGAGACCCCCTCTCTACAAAAAATAGAGAAATTAGCTGGGCATGGTGACATGTACCTGTAGTCCCAGCTACTTGGGAGGCTGAGGCAGGAGGATCACTTCAGCCCAGAAATCTGAGGTTGCAGTGAGCTATGCTAATGATGCCACTGTACTCTAGTCAAAGCAAAAGAGTGAGACCCTGTCTCCTAAAAAAACAAAGAAGGTATATGTCATGTTAAGTGGTCTGACCACAGTTCTTAAAAAAAAAAAATCCATGAAGGAAAAAAGCTAAGTATGAAACAAAGTTAGAGGATTTACACTTCCCAATTTTAAAATCTACTGCAAAGATAAAGTAATCAAGTAGCACTGGCATAAGGATATACATATAGACCAATGGGGTCCAGAAATAAACCCATAGATCTATAGCAATGGTGCCAATTCTATTCAACAGAGAAAGAAGAGTCTCTTAAACAAGTGGTTATTGGGGCAATTGGATAGCCACATGCACAAGAATAAAATTGAACCCCTACCTCACATCATATATAAAAATTAACTTAAAATGGATCAAATACTTAAATTTAAGAGCTTAAAAATCTAAAACTCTTAGAAGAAAATACAGAAGCAAATCATGGCCTTGGATTTGACAATGGTTTCTTAAATATGAACCCAAAAGCAACAAAAGAAAAATAGCTAAATTAAACTTCACTAAAATTAAAAACTTTTGTGTATCAAAGTACAATATCATTAGCGTGAAAAGGTAACACACTGAATGGGAGAAAATATTTGTAAATGACTTATCTGCCAAACGTTTAATATCCAAAGAATATCTACAACTCAACAAAATGACAAAAATCCCAAATAAAATATGGACAAAGAATTTGAATAGACATTCCTCCAAAGAAAATATACAAATGGACAATAAGTACATGTTATTCATCATTAGTCATTAGGGACGTGCAAATCAAAACCACACTGTAATACCACTTCAATATGACTTCACACCCACTAGGATGACTATGGTCAAAAAACAGACCATAACAAGTGTTGGCCTTGATGTAGAGAAACTGGAACTGTCTTATATTACTGTTAGAAATGTAAGATCATGCAGCTGTTGTGGAAAACAGTCTGGCAGTTCCAAACATAGTCAAACATAGAGTTACCATATGATCCAGCACTTCTAAGTATATGTCCAAGAAAATTGAAAACATATGGTCACCAAAAAAAAGTGTACATTAATGTTCACAGCAGCATTCATTATTCATAATAACCAAATGTGGAAACAACCCAAATATCCATCAAGTAATGCATAAATAAATGGGTAAATAAATGGATGGGTAAATAAAATGTGGTATAGCCATAACGTGGAATATTATTCAGTAATAGAAAGGAATGAACTACTGATACATGCTTCATCAAAGAACCCTGAAAACATTATCCTGAGTGAAAGAAGCCAGACATAAAAGGCCACATATTGTGTGAAAACATTTACATGGAATGTCCAGAATAGGCAAATCCATAGAGACACAAAGTAGATTAATGGTTTCCGGGAACGGGGCAGAGGAGGAAATGACTGTTTGATAATGAGCTCAGAGTTTCTCTTTGGGGTGATGGAAATGTTTAGGAATAATAGTGATGTTTGTGAATATGCTAAAAAAAAACCACAGAATTGTACACATTAAAGGGTGAATTTTATGATACATGAATTAGACTCAATTTTTTTTAAAGCTATGGTTTAGGGGGGAAATAAACACTTAAGTATGAAAGCCAGAGAGTCTCCTTGGAAGCACATACAGAGAATCTTATCTCCTGCAAATGGAGGGCAGAGAAAGCTGGGGAACAGGCCCAGTACTTAACAAAGTTCCAAAGAAGGTTAAATCTCAACCTAGAAAAATCTGCCATGCCAAGGTCAAGACCATGACTGGCAAAAAATGGGACTCTAAGATACGGGGTGGGAGTCATCTAGTATTATAAATCTGGAATCCCCAGATTCTTCTGAGTCCTCCAAGTCTGCAGAAAGGGTCCACTCCTCCCTGTTGAGGACAAATACTTCTTCCTCGCTCAAAGACAATGTGGAGGTCCCTTCCTAAAAGAAACCAAGTGCCCCCATTCCAAGATCTCGTCCCACTTTCCCTCACTATAACGTCAACAACCAGGGTTAAGTCACATTACTCATCCAGGAAAGAGGTGGGCCTGCAAAAGGAGAAAAGAGACTATATCCCAAAAGAACTGCAAGACATAGCCTACATGTACTGACAATAGACAGCAGAGTAAACATGGGAATCAGTGGGAGTGGGGGTCAGAACCCAGGGAAGAGTTTGTCAATATTGGTATGCTTGCTTTAGGATATAGGGGTTTGTCCAAGTGCCCTTGGACGTGGTGTTAATATGCTGCTAGTGTGGCTCTCAGAGCTTATAGAAAGTGATGGCCCACACTTAGAGAGGCAAATTTCTCAGACCTCCCATGGCAGACAGTGGATGAAGGTGCTTCTAGGATGCTGGAGTTGATAAACTGTAAGTCAGACAACCCACCAGATAACTATTCTCTATGGAGAAACCCAGGCATAACTTCAATTGCCAGAGGAATAAAATATGTGCTGGTAAGAGGTGGTACATTCCAAATCCACCTCCATAGGAAGAACACAGGGGTCTGGGAACCAAAGGGTTGAAGCAGCAGTTGCTCTACTTACCCTCCCTCCCAGTGACTCACTTGTAGAATTGGTACTTCCCATCCTTGCAACTCTGGTTTCTGTCGGTTTTGTGGTTGTTGGCTCCCAAAGGAGACCCTGCAATTTTCATGCTACGGTGGATACCCAGGCACTTCATGGTCTTTGTGCCAAAGAAGCATGGTGCAAGAAGAGCAATCATCATCCTGTCAAGAATCAGTGACTCTGGCCGGGCGCGGTGGCTCAGGCCTATAATCCTAGCACTTTGGGAGGCCAAGGTGGGGGGATTGCTTGAGCTCAGGAGTTCGAGACCAGCCTGGGCAAGAGTGAGACCCTGTCTCTACTATAAATAGAAAGAAATTAGCCAAGCAACTAAAAATAGAAAAAATTAGCCAGGCATGGTGGTGCTTACCGATAGTCCCAGCTACTCGGGAGGCTGAGGCAGGTGGATCGCTTGAGCCCAGGAGTTTGAGGTTGCTGTGAGCAAGGCTGACGCCACGGCACTCTAGCCCAGGCAACAGAGTGAGACTCTGTCTCAAAAAAAAAAAAAAAAAAAAAAAGAATAAGTGACTCTGATCATCAGGAGGTGATGGGGTAGGAAGGAACATATCTGGCAGCCAAGAGATCCGTTTGGACATCTCTGAGTGTATTCTTTTGCCCAAATCTGAAGGTACATTCACTAGTGCAGCAGCTATAGCCTGAAAGGGGCATGGTGACCAGGGGATCAGATATCTCAGAGGTGAGGGTCTGAGTACTCCAAAGGATATGGCACTGGGACCAGAAGAGATACAAGCTGAAGGTAATGTCGAAGGGACCAAATGTGAGGGGTTGAGTCATTGCACACCTGCAAGGCCCCGCGCCCCCAGTGAAGCCGAAAGCAACATCCAGGAAGGCTAACCAAGACGTCCGCTTCTGGAAACTGTTGCTTGCCAACTTTGCATTGTTTGAACCCCCGTATAGTGGGGCTACCAGCCAACCAATCATGTTAAAGGCCAATGCATGATCCACGCATGATCAGCCAATGCATAGCGTATGCACCATAGGGATAAAAGGCACGTTGCAACCCCGGTCGGGGTCCTTGCCTGCGAGAGTGGCCACTGCATTGGTGCTCTGGGGCTTGGACCCTGGCTAGCCAGAAAATAAACCTCCTCTTGTGTGATTGCATCCTCGATGTCTCTGCTTTTCTGTCCGGTGGGGCTGTGGAAGGTCGGTCCCTAACACACAGTTCATCTCTAACTGCCCTTTTATAGCGTCCCCCATGGAAAGGCGCCCGGCACAATCACAGAGGACCTGTTCCCAGACGTTGTATGAAAAAGCAGATTTGGGCGGCAGAAGGGGTGGACTGAAGTGGATGTTGCAATGGGGAGCCCAGTCCCCTCAGGACTGGAGACTTGTTTTTCCTGCTGCAGAAGTGTTGCCAGCTAGCAGCCCTCAACTGTCCGGCCTTTCTAGAAATCGCCCTCAGCTAAGGAGAGCCTCCTAGCCAGGAGCCATCTGCACCAATGACAGATCAGCATGGCTTTATAACAGCCCGGCCCCCTCACCTCACTGCAGGACAAGTCTGCAGGGCACCAGGGCACCCACCCTGAGCTCAGTCTCTGTTGAGATCTGAAACACAACCTAGTAGCTCTTTGTGCTCAATCCTGCCTCCTTCTCTTCCCCCACAATTGTCGATCTTGAAAGCACTCCCCAAAAACTTCCTGCTTGCAAATTTCTGTCTCAGAGTTTGCTCTCTGGGAGATTTGACCTGCAATATTTATAATTACACCATAACAAAAATAAATTGTAGATGACATTGCATTTCAGCTCATCTCTTAATTCTGCTAAGTTACATTTTAATCATCTCTGATTAACTTATTATCAAATATCCCCAAAGAAGATTAGAGAATATTTCCTACATTTTTCAAGTCTCCAAAAGCCTACCCAGACTATCTTTAGTCTCAAATAAATGACCTCACTTGACAGAAATCAAGGCTAAACATTATTTCCCTAACCTCCTTCCTCCCACTCCTAAATTTCTTTGTGTGCTGACGCATACTTTTCTCTTTTCTTCCTTTCTCAGATAATAAAGTGTCTCTTTCCATACCAAAGTGAATTCATACTACTTAGTTCTCTACCCTATGGCTTCCTGACTTCTTCTAAACAATTTTTCATCGAAGTTTTTAATCTTCCCATCTGAAAGTTTCCTTCCTTTTAGTTTATTAATATCTAAAACATTATTTCATTAACATCTTTAATCTCCATACCAAAGTTTCCTTTTAGTCTATAAATACCATTGCCTATTAAAAAACAAAAACAAAACAAAACCTTGAGATCTATTTTGTTTCCTTAATATGCGTCTGTTTCTCTCTTAGGGTTTCCCACTAAGCAAGGCAGGGAAATCTATAACCACTGTATCTACTTCATTTTGGGACCATCCCTCAATAAACTACAGTCTGGGTTCTGTCCATATAGTTCTCTGATAAAGTACCTCTCTGCATAACTTCCTAATAGTCAAATGGCTTTTCCTTAGTCCTTTTCTTTCTCAACCATTCTATGGTATTTTACATCATTTGGCCATGTTTTATTCTTAAAACTCTTTCCGCATTACATTTTCCCAGAAGCTGTACTGCCCAAGCTTTCTACCAAACTCTTTAACCTCATTTTCTCAGTTTCTACTCACACACTACGGGCACTCCCAAAATTCTGTTCTTGAGTCTTTCCTCTTCCAACTATAATCTTCCTCTTTTCTACTGATCCCATTTTTCCTCTTCTTGGCCTACAAAAACTATGATTCTCAAATGAAATCACCCATTTGACACTTTTCTCTTTAGCTCTAAACCACATTTTTACCATGAAGTAATATGTTAATTATTGATTTCAAAATATTAAGAGCTATTCTTTATTATGATGTGACTATTTTTATTCCCAGGAACTAAGCATTTATGCTAAATGTGCGCTGAATATTCTCAATATCTTTTCAGGACTTATTGAGATAATAATATACATTTTACCTTTGATATATTGTACTATAGCGTTAGGCTCCCAGAAAGTCAATTATTTTTATGTGCCTGAAATAAATTCTGCTTTAAGATGTATTATTTTATTGATTTACTTATTTTTTTTAATTTTATTTTTCTAGAGACAGGATCTCATTATGTTGCCCAAGCTGGATTCGAATTCCTGGGCTCAAGCAACCCTCCTGCCTCAGCCTCCTGAGTAGCTGGGATACAGCACATGCCATTGTAAGAAATGGAAATTATAACAAAAGCTCAGAGCTAACAGCTTAGTTTCTGTCCCCTCAGCTTGCTTGCTTACAATATATAGCTTAAGTAAAGTCATGATAGGCTTCGGTGGGTGCTGGGCCTCAAAAGGTGGTAACCGCAGGTCATTTCCTGATAAGAGGTTGAAAAGACCCGGGATGGGGAGAGGGAGGGCCAAACACCGCATGACTCTGCAGTAAAATGCTGAAATGAAATGCAGAGGGAAAGCCCTAACGCCAGAACCAATCAGCTGGTAAGAGGAACCAACCAGAAAAGAGATTAAATAAACTGCGGAAGACTGCAGGAGGAGGGAGGGGACAAACTACTTAAGGGATATCCGCAACCCAAGCTGGGGTCCTCCTCAGAATAGAGGCCACTGCAATTGGCGCTCTGAGACTCGGTCCCTAGCTCGAGCTAGTCAATAAAACTCCTTTTGATGATTTCAGCCTCAGTGACTCTGTCTCTTTGTTCTGTGGTACTGCGGTTTCCCGCTCAAACACCATCACACCTGGCTTGATATCATTTTATTTTTTAGCATACTGCTTGATAAAATTTTGCTCAAGATTTCAAAATCAATATGCATAAATGAAAATGACTCACAAATTTTATTGGAGCTGTCTTCACTGGGTTTTGTATTACGGTTATTCTTTTCCTATACTATGGAAAATTTTATAGACCATGAAAAGTGTTTCATAACAGTTCCAAGTACTCACCCATAACATCTTCTGAGTCTAGAACTCATTTTTTAAGGGAGTTCTTTAAAACACTAAATTTCTTCCATGGTTTTGTTACTTCCATATCAATTTTAGCTAGATAAAATATAGAAACACTTGTTAAAATACACAAGTGAGCTGGCAGAACAATAAAAAGAAATCTTAAGAGACCAAAATTTACGATTTACATGAAAGTGAGAATCAACTGGATTGATCCCTGGTGGCCATGAAATTGGGTTTTAACAGAATTAACACACAAGGGAAAGAGGACAGAGACTGGATTCTATACAAAGTGGAGAGTCAGATCAGAGAATCTGCATAAAGGGACAAGTGGGTGAATTAGGGGAAATGCCTTACAGGAAGATACAAATTATTCCATATGCTTAGGTTATAAAGATAGTCCTCTTTTTTTTTTTTTTTTTTTGAGACAGAGTCTCACTCTGTTGCCCTGGCTAGAGTGCTGTGGCGTCAGCCTAGCTCACAGCAACCTCAAACTCCTGGGCTCAAGTCATCCTCCTGCCTCAGCCTCCTGAGTAGCTGGGACTACAGGCAGGCACCACCATGCCCAGCTAACTTTTTCTATATGTATTTTTAGTTGGCCAATTAATTTCTTTCTATTTTTAGCAGAGACGGGGGTCTTGCTCTTGCTCAGGCTGGTTTTGAACTCCTGACCTTGAGTGATCCACCCACCTCTGCCTCCCAGAGTGCTAGGATTACAGGCGTGAGCCACCGCGCCAGGCCTCTTTTTGTTTTTTACCTTTCAAAAATGAAATTTATTTAAGACAGTTTTTAGACCGGGAGTGGTGGCTCATGCCTGTAATCCTAGCACTCTGGGAGGCAGAGGCGGGAACATTACTTGAGCTCAGGAGTTAGAGACAAGCCTGAGCAAGAGGGAGACCCCATCTCTACTATAAATAGAAAGAAATTAACCAAACAACTTAAAATAGAAAAAATTACCTGGACACGGTGGCGTGTGCCTATAGTCCCAGCTACCAGGAGGCTGAGGCAGCAGGATCACTTAAGCCCAGGAGTTTGAGGTTGCTGTAAGCTAGGCTGACACCACAGCACTCTAGCCCGGGCCACAAAGTGAGACTCTGTCTCAAAAAAAAAAAGAAAGAAAAAGACAGTTTTTAGTAAAAGCAAAATACATAGGTCAAAAGAAATCAATAATACTGTTAAACTGGTAGTGAAAAACAGTTTTCTGCCTTTTCTCTACTCACCCATGATTTCCTTTCTTCAGAAACAACCACTTTTAACTCTTAGCTGTTTGATATTGTGCTTTGTTCTGCTTTTTTGGACTTTTCTATATTAGGCGTGATTGACACTCTATCATTCCACACACATCTCTCTCTTTTCTCTCATCCTCCCAGTGTGATATACTGATTATTGACATAATTATGACTCACTTACATGACAAATATTATTTACAGTTAAGGAATGCAGTGTAGTTTTTGAGTTTTTATTTTTTCCTAGAGTTCATAATTAACTCAGTTTTTTCAAAATTTTGAAAAATCCACCAATCACTAATTCATCCCCATGCTCTCTGAAAAATGAAAAATCTCTAGTCCATATTCAAGTACACCGGTTACTCTACCAGTTATTCTTTTTGAGGCAACCCATCTGAACTCTCCGCCTTTAGGCATTTCCTGTTGACTTCATGCTGTCCTCCCCTACCCCTTCCCCTCTTTGTCATAGTTATTTATACTACTATTTTAGAAACTTTATGGCTACCCTGTAAGCAGTACAATTCCTTTTCTCCCTCAACAACAATCTGTATCTCTAAATTTCCCACTTTATAAGAACAACTACAACCACTCAATTTACCTTTCTTCCTTTTCTTCAACATTCCCACTTGTATTCCCAACTGTCTTTAAAACTCAGCTAATAACATTTGCATTCTACTTTGTAATTAAGTAGATAGTCCTCTTTCTTTTCTTCTAAGTATATTATATTTTTGCCTTTCACTTCTAATCCATAATCGATATGAAATGATTTTTTTGTGTGTGGCGTAAAATAAGAATTGAATTTCAACCCAGAAGCAGTTTCTGGCTCCTTCTCTAGTCTCTTCCTGGTTCGGCCCGCCTGCCTCCACTCCAGCCTCCATCCTGTCCATCAGGGCGACCCAGAAGTCCTACAGGATGTCCACCTCTGGCCCCCCGGGCCTTCAGCAGCCTCTGGCACATCAGCGGGCCCAGTGCCCGCATCAGCTCCTCCGGAGCGGGCAGCAGCAGCAGCTTCCGGAGCGGCCTGGGCATGGGCATGGGCCTGGGTGGGGGCCATGCCCGGGCCGGTGGTGTGGGGGGCATCACAGCCGTCACGGTGAACCAGAGCCTGCTGAGCCCCCTCAATCTGGAGGTGGACCCCAACATCCAGGCCGTGCGCAACCAGGAGGAGGAGGAGATCAAAACCCTCAACGACAAGTCTGCCTCCTTCATCGGACAAGGTGCGGTTCCTGGAGCAGCAGGACAAGATGCTGGAGGCCAAGTGGCGCCTCCTGCAGCAGCAGAAGACGGCTCGGAGCAGCATGGACATGGGCATGTTGGACAACCACATCAGCAACCTTTCGGCGACGGCCGCACGCACTGGGCCCGGAGCAGCTGAAGCTGGAGGCGGAGGGCTTGGCAACACGCAGGGGCTGGCGGAGGACTTCAAGAATAAGTACGAGGGTGAGATCAACAAGCGTGCAAGAGATGGAGAACGGATCTGCCCTCATCAAGAAGGATGTGGGTGAAGCTCACATGCACGAGGTGGAGCTGCAGTCCCGCCTGGAAGGGCTGACGGACGAGATCGCCTTGCTGAGGCGGCTGCACGGAGAGGAGACCCGTGGGTTGCAGAGCCCCAAGTCTCGGGCACACCCGTGGCCCCGTCCACGGGCAACAGCCGCCCCCTGGACGCGGGCAGCCCCATCGCTGGGGTCCGCGCCCAGTACGAGGACATCGCCAACCGCAGCCGGGCCGAGGCCGGGGGCATGTACCAGGCCGCGTAGGAGGGGGAGCCGGAGGTTCTGGCAGAGAAGCACGAGCATGGCCTGCGTCCCACGGAGCCGGGGATCTCCGACATGAACTACAGCATCAGGCGGCTCCAGGCTGAGATCGAAGATCTCAGAGGCCGCAGGGCTTCCCTGGAGGCCTCCATGGCGGACGCCAAGCGGCGCAGGAAGCTGGCGGTTGAGGACACCAAGGCCAAGGCGGGCGAGCTGAGCGCCGCCCTGCAGCGAACCAAGCAGGACATGGCGCGGCAGCTGCGCGACTACCAGGAGCTGATGGACGTCAAGCTGGCCCTGGACGTCGAGATCGCCACCTACCGCAAGCTGCTGGGGGACGAGGAGAGCCAGCTGGAGGCCGGGATGCCGAACACGAGCATCCGCACGAAGACCGCCAGCGGCTTCTCAGGTGGGCTGAGCTCGGCCCACGGGAGCCTCGCAAGCCCGAGCCTCCTCGCAAGCCCTAGCCTCGGCCGCGCCCTGAACTCCTTCTCGCCCAGCTTCGCCTCGGGTGGGAGCCCCGGCTCCTTCAGCCGCGCCAGCTCCTCCAGGGCTGCGGTTGTGAAGAAGATCGAGACCCGCGATGGGAAGCTGGTGCCCGAGTCCTCCGATGTCCCGCCCAAGTGAGCCGGGGCCCCTGCGGCCCCTCCAGCCTACCCCCTCCCCTCGAGTGGCCGCCAAATAAGCCTGTTGGGGGAGGCAACTGTGCCAGGGAATATAGGGGGACAGGAGACCCGCCTAAGGCTCAGCCTCAGCCCCCAGCCCACCCTTGGGGAGAGTTCACTGCCTGGTATACCCCTCTTACTTGTGCCCCCAACTTAAAACCAACTCAACTGCTGTTTCCAAAATAAAGCCTCAGCTAGCTCTGCCAACCAAAAAAAAAAAAAGAAAAAAAAGAATTGAATTTCATTTTTCACACATCTCTTCCTTTCTAGAGAATAAAGCCCCAAATTGTTAGCATACCATTCAAGGCATTTCATGATCAAGGTCCACTTCCTTTCCTGTTATCTCTGACTGCCACCCTGTGAATCCTTGAATCAGATATACCAAACTACTGGCAATTCTTGAGAATGTGAAATTATTAAAAAGGTAAATCTATATTTGTAGATAATACAACTGTACACCTAGAAAATCCCCCAGAATTATTTGAAAAACATAAAATTAATGAACATTTAGAATAATCATTAAAATGTTTGCATCCATGAAAATGTTTGTAAGAATACCAAATTATATGAGATATGCTTATAATATAATATTAACTGATAAAAACGGAATTCAAAATTATACCTACCATATGGTTTAGTCTAAGTTTAAAAAAAATGTACATATGAAATAAATGTTAAAGAAATATACTAAAATGTTAACATTAATGGTCATTGTGTTTAGGAGGAAAAATTTTTCCATTATTTCCAGGTTTTGTAAGTTAGTTTCATAATAAAAAGTATTAAATAAACCATTTAATATTTGCACATAAATATCAATACAACTTATCCATGATTCGAGAGGTTCCACAAAATTTCAATGCCTTGATAAACAGGGACCTTAATTTTACATTGGTCATAACTATTAAAACAATGAAACATTCATTTAGAAATATTAAGTGTTTATGCCTAGAAAACACCAAGGTTCATTGTCACTGCAGTTATAAGACTCAGTAATAAAGAGATTAGGGGAAAAAATCTGTCAAGGTAGTATAATTTGTAACATAATATAAAAATACCATTTATTGTGCTTTTTTTTTTTTTTTTGAGACAGGATTGCACTGTGTTGCCCAGGCTGATCTCAAACTCCTGATCTCAAGGTATCCTCCTGCCTCAGCCTCCCCAAGTGCTATAGGTACAGTGTGAGCCACCACAACTGGCCTTTATTGTGTATTTTCTCTGTTATACCTAGGTGACATGCTAATTACTTTGAATATATTATCTCATTTTTAATCCTCAGAGTAACTCTATGACATAGATATCATCATTCACAGAGGTGGTTAAGAGCGTATCATCTACACAAAGTAGAACCAAGAAAGTAAATTTGTTGATGAGTCCTAAACTAAATTCTCAGATAATATGTATGAGATTCTATTTTACAACCAAAAGTGCTCCTAAGACCAGCTATCCCAACATTTTACAGATAAAGAAATTCCAGTATTCAGAGAGAAAAGAGATTTGTTGATGATCACACAAGTAGTCGATGGGAGTGACAAGAATTATTGTTTCATCATCCTTTCCAGTCTACCATGCTTTGTTTCCTGATCACTGAGTTCAAACCAAAATGATTGAATATTTATTTGCCTTCCAAAAGTTACCCTGATAATCCACAAATGGTTTCTTTTCAAAAATGATTTTAAAAACTCTCATGCCCATTCACATACTTTGAACATTGGAGTTTTTAAGAACAGCACCTTAAGACCACATACCGAAAGACCATCTGCTTTCTGAAAATAACCACTTGAATAAGCAGCACAGCTTTCAATATATAAATTCTCTATTAAAATGTTTATGAAGTAATTCTTCCTTTTGTTGCTACTAAATGAAAACACTATATCTTCTATTAAAAATTCACTAAGGAATGCCATTCATAAAAAGATTCAATTAAGTATATGAAACTTATCCCACTGTGACTTGTATTGAGTTGTTCTGCAAGACAGTATAATCCTATTTTTGTTCTGAGCTCATCTCTGGAGCAAAAAGATTGAATTTCATTATGAAAAAACAGCTCTGCTCTGCCAATCAGAGTCCCAGAGGAATCTGACTATGTGAACTGCCCAGGACCTAGGGTGAGAAAGAGGCTAGTCATGCACTGTCTCTCCTCTCTCTCTCCATACACACATAAAAAGCCTTCCTACGTTATCACTTCCATTTAAGATTGACCGGAGTTAATTTTTTTAACAAATAGAAAGAATACCACAGCATTCATTCATTGTGGGTTTTTTAAAATTTTTTTTAAATACTCTTTTTAGAGATGGGGCTTCATTATGTTGCCCACGCTGGTCTTGAACTCCTCACCTGAAGCAATCCTCCCATCTCAGCCTCCCAAAGTGCTGGGATTATGGACACGAACCACCACGCCCAGCTCACTCATTCTTGACTAGAGGCCTAGCAAAAGTCATGCACCAATCCAAGGTTGATCTGCTGAAAATTATAGCTAACTACACTCAGGCCTTACTTAAATGTCCCCACTGAAATTTTCTTCTCTTGTCTCTGAAGATATAAATTCTCTATTCTGTCTCTTACATCATAGACTGTTCCAGACAATCTAATTAAACTTCTGTCTCTGTTCAGAAATCCCACTACAGGAACAATAGGCTTTCCATATTCTTCCTGAATAACCTCAAATGATGGAAAACTCACTAGTACTTCCTGAGGCAATTTGTGCTTTGTGGGGGCAGCTCTGGTAGGAATTTTTCACTGCATTGCTCAGGGAGTCTGCGAATATTTGCTTAGATGTCCCATGGGTTATTAGACACATCTATCTGCACAAGAGTGGCAATAATTAACCCCTATGAAGATGGCAGGTTCATGCCCTCACTCATTCCACCTACCCAGCACTTCCCATGTGCCTTCATGTTCTATAGAACCTCGACCTTCAGTCATGAAAAATGTACACAGTAGGGGCCAGGCACAGTGGCTCACATCTGTAATCTTAGCATTCTGGGAAACCAAGGCAGGTGGATCCTTTGAGCTTAGGAGTTTGAGACCAGCTTGAGCAAGAGCGAGACCCCCGTCTATACCAAAAATAGAAAAAAAAAAAAAAATTAGCCGGGAATGGTGGCACATGCCTGTAGTCCCACCTACTCAGGAGGCTGAGGCAGAAGAGGATCCCTTGAGCCCAGGAGTTTGAGGTTGTTGTGAGCTAGGCTGACGCCCTGGCACTCTAGCCGGGGCAACAGAGTGAGACTCTGTCTCAAAAAAAAAAAAAAAAAGTACACACAGTGAAAATTAGGGCATAGGCATTTAGGGCTATAATTTTTTTTTCTCATCTATAAATATTTTTTTCTTGATCAGTCATTTTTAAGTGCTGATCTACATACTGGCTTCATCAGAATTACCAGGGAATTCTTTTTTTAATCTTGAGTCCCGTTCCTAAAGATCACAATTCAGAAAGTCTAGAGTAAAGCTTGGGAAATCAAATTAAAAAAACAAAACAAAACAAAAAAAAAACACCCTCTTCAAGAGACTCTGATACATATCCCAAGTTTAAGAACTGATCTAAATAACTACAGTGTCTTTAGAGTCTCTTTAGTATTCTATAGCTCAGAATCATTGGTATGCTTACTGGTATTTAAACTCACTGTGTACACTAATTGTGACTTCCACCCTACAACTATGACAACACACCTTCTCGGCCGAGCGTGGTGGCTGACGCCTGTAATCCTAGCACTCTGGGAGGCCAAGGCGGGCGGATCTCAAGTTCAGGAGTTCTAAACCAGCCTGAGCAAGAGCAAGACCGTCTCTACTAAAAATAGAAAGAAATTAATTGGCCAACTAAAACTATATAGAAAAAATTAGCCGGGCATGATGGCGCATGCCTGTAGTCCCAGCTACTCGGGAGGATTGCTTGAGCCCAGGAGTTTGAGGTTGCTGTGAGCTAGGCTGATGCCCTGGCACTCTCTAGCCTAGGTAAGAGAGTGAGACTGTCTCAAAAAAAAAAAAAAACACCTTCTCAATTCCCTACTGCTGCAGGTTGGATTACATGGGAGTCAGAGGTTAGCATTCAGGAAGTTTATTAGAGAGTGACTGGTAACTATGGAGTGAGAAAATGAAGCAGGATTGGGCAGTGAGACACTGGGCTGAGATTCCATCTAAACAAAGACATCGGCTGACCTCAGGCAGCTCTGAGGCTGGAATAGCCCTTCTAACTTGTTCTGAGTTGGGACAAGTGATTGGGTCTTTACATCAAGTATCAGCTGTCATTGGATGCGAGCTACCTCAGCAAGGGGTCACGACCTTGGCCAGGTGACTTTCTTCCTCAGAAGGCAACCAATGGGGGAATAAACTCCACAGTCCTGAAGGGGAATCTGAGTGCACCTCACAACATCCACTCCACCTACCTTCACGGGAAAAAAAAGAGATAGCAAGAGTTAAACCTGAGCATTTCTCAGTAGAGAACAAATAGTCTTTAATTTTCCAATAAGAGCACATTACTATCTCTCACTTCCTCCCATTTCAAGCACTAGATATTTATGGAATGATTCACCATGACAATGAAGTGTGAATTTCTATGTGGTATTATTTCTAATCCCTAAATGGCACTTCTTGGGAGCTCTTCAAGGCTACAGTTTTGATTAATCAGAATAAATTGCTTTAAAGAACTGGTCAATTTTTTTTGTTTGTTTAAAAGATGTGTAATTAGTACATGAATTTCTCCATCATTCTTCAGAAATTCTTTCAGAATTCTTCAGAAAGAAAAATGGGAATTCCTGACTCTGAATCATGCCCTATATTATGGTAATCATCATTGCATCATCTGATTTAGTAGGTATATCAGACAAACAGATGTTTTGGCACTTCCAGATCAGACAGGTGCCTTTAGGAGCTCATATCTAGTTGTGAGAAGTGGTAGTGTTCCTGCAGGTGTGAACAGCTCTTGGCCGAAGAAAAATCCGAGCAGCACACGGAGAGTCGGAGGGTCAGCTTTATTTCGCCAGCGGGCTCAGAGAGGCATATCTGCCACCAGACTCTGAGCACCCCTTTTTTGTTTTCTTTTAGTTTTATACTTTTGGGGGGGTTATAGTTAGCCAATGGTAAGTTTACACAAAAGTCACCTCATTTACATAGTAGTCAGCCAATCAGAAGTATGTCCCAAAAGTTACTTCATTTACATGGTAGTCAGCCAATCAGAAGTATGTCCCAAAAGTTACTTCATTTACATAGTAGTCAGCCAATCAGAAGTATGTCCCAAAAGTTACTTCATTTACATAGTAGTCAGCCAATCAGAAGTATGTCCCAAAAGTTACTTCATTTACATGGTAATCAACCAATCAGAAGTATGACATAAAATCACCTTATCAGCTGTGAGTATTAGTAGCTGCTCAATTTAGGAACGGGATAAGCGAAACAAGCTTGTTTTGGTGGAACGCCCTGAAGTTGGGGCTAGAGATAGGACGTGGAGTACTACACTTGGAGTCAAACATCCTTTGCCTGACTTCTGCTTTTGCTGCTTTCAGCTTCTGATACCGAACATTTCACTATGTCTGTGAGTCCCAGTTTCATTGACCAGTAAAATAGGAATGATGATCACCTCCATCACAAGGCGATGACAGAGGCTAGGTATGATGACTGATGTCTGTTATTCCAGCACTTTGGAAGGCCGCGGTTAGAGGGCAGGAGTTCAAGACTACCCTGGGCAACATAGGAAGACCCTATCTGTATTTTTTTATTTATTTAGAGACAGAGTCTCACTGTGTTGCCCAGGCTAGAGTGAGTGCCATGGTGTCAGCCTAGCTTACAGCAACCTCAAACTCCTGGGCTCAAGCCATCCTCCTGCCTCAGCCTCCTGAGTAGCTGGGACTACAGGCATGTGCCACCATGCCCAGCTAATTTTTTCTATATATATTTTTAGTTGGCCAATTAATTTATTTCTATTTTTAGTAGAGACGGGGTCTCGCTCTTGCTCAGGCTGGTTTCAAACTCCTGACCTTGAGTGATCCACCTGCCCCTGCCTTCCAGAGTGCTAGGATAACAGGCATGAGCCACCATGCCCAGCCTAGTTTTCTTTTTTTTTTTTGGTCTTTATTCCACTAGGTACTGAGGAATAAAACTTATTGTTGCTGTGTTAACCTTCCCTTATAGTTACATAAAATTTTGCTTTATATATTTTGTGGTTATGTAAATAGGAACATATACATTTTAAATTGTTATATTTTCTGATATATTAAAACTTTTTATGAATAAAATTTTTCTCTAGATCTTTCAGGAGAATATTGTATACAAATGGTGAGAATGGACATCCTTCTCTTGTTCATGAGCTTTGAAAGGGAGGGCCCCCAGTTCTAGGCTACTGTCCTCAATGATTCTAATCATCCCATCTCTGCCAAAGATAAAGCCATGACCTCAGCAAACCTTGGAGACCCACCCAGACCTCCACTGGCCAGGCACAGGGGCTGGGGGGTGGAGCTGATAGTTCAGCTGAGCTATCTCAGGTAACACAAAGAACAAAAGACATTCCTGCCCCTCCCAACCATCTGCTCAAGGCAGGGATGCAGGCCTCTGTTCCCAAAAAGAGTGGGGGAAGTTTTAAAGAGACAGAAAACATCTTTTGCCCATTTTTTTTTCCAGGCCATTCCCTCTGTTACATTTTCCTCACTCTCAGTTTTACACTTCCATATGTATGGGAGGAGGGGTGACGACTCTGTTATTAATAATTCTTTTTTTTTTTTTTTTTTTTGAGACAGAGTCTCACTTTGTTGCCCAGGCTAGAGTGAGTGCCGTGGCATCAGCCTAGCTCACAGCAACCTCAATCTTCTGGGCTGAAGTGATCCTCCTGCCTCAGCCTCCCAAGTAGCTGGGACTACAGGCATGCGCCACCATGCCCGGCTAATTTTTTCTATATATGTTTTCAGTTGGTCAATTAATTTCTTTCTATTTTAAGTAGAGACGGGGGTCTTACTCTTTCTCAGGCTAGTTTCGAACTCCTGACCTTGAGGGATCCTCCCGCCTCGGCCTCCCAGAGTGCTAGGATTACAGGCGTGAGCCACCACTGTTATTAATAATTCTTATTAAATTGAGCCATCTGTTATTAATAATTCTTACCTTCATACAATGAGCACAAGCATAGCCTGTACAGCCCCTGCCTCTGCTTCACCTTCCCCTTCCTGAAGCTGCCCAAAGAGTTGGAGATGAGAAAGAGAACATTTCTGGAATTCTCTGATATCACTTGATCTTGAATGCCATTAATAACAATGGCATTTTTAATTAGTAACAATTAGTAAAATAATTGTTATTTTTAATACTTTTCCATTTAATCTGTAGATGGATTTCGTATTAATTGTTTTTGATACAAATAACTGAGATTTTTCTTCTCAGGCAGTACGGAAAGAAATCAATCACTGCACAGTCATAAACTGAACAAGCAAAACTAGGCTAAAGGTCACACAGGGCCAGATCAGCACCACCTGTGACCACTCTTAGCCAAACAGAAGGAACACATCCTGCTGATAGGAGGTTAATGACATCACATTCACAGAAGAATGATATAAACCATTATCACCCCCACAGGACTGAACTTTCAACTAAGCTACATTCTCCCTAACTCTTTTCATCATCTTCTCTCAAGAAACTGCCTCTTTAAAATGCAAGTTAGAAAAACATAAAACACACCTGGAGTACACTAAACGCTTACATAAGGAAATAAAATAATAATGTTTAAATTTGGTATGTAGAAGAATTAACTGGCATGATGTTTTTAATGTACAGATTCCCTGCCTGGCACACTGGCTCATGCCTATAATCCTAGCACTTTGGGAGGCCAAGGCAGGAGGATCGCTTGAGCCCAAGAGTTGGAGACCAGCCTAGGCAACATGTTGAGACTATCTCTACAAAAGAAATAAAAACAAAATTCAAAATCCCTGAATCCCATCACCAATTCACAGATCCAAAGAAAATCTAAGAAATCTGCACTTTTAATAAGCATCATTGTATTTAATAACAGAGAGAATGGCCTATAAAAGGGTAAAAATATTTTATGAGATGTCCCTTTAAAACCTCCCCCACTCTATTATATATCAATTTAAAAAAAAAATTTTTTAAAGGGTTTCTGGAAGAAATCATAAAATAAAATTTTATGACTTTTGATAGGCAAAGATCTCTTAAACAGAATACAAAAAGCACTAACCATTAAAAAGCCAAAATTGATAAATTATGCTACATTAAAATTCATAACGTCTGTTCATCAAAGACATTATTAAGAAGTGAGAAGTTAAGCCTATAATGGAAGAAGATGTCTGCAGTACATCTTACTGACAAAAGACTCAGATCCAGAATACAAGAGTACTCCTAAAATCAGTAAGAAAAATGTAGATAATCTGATAGAAAAACTGAGCAAGAAACTTGAACAGACACTTAGCAAAAAAGACTATCCAAAAGGTCAATAAACACATTTAAAGACACTCAACTTCTTTAGTTGAAACCAGAATGAGGTATCACTACCATCTTCTATTAAGGCTAAAAATTAAAATGATAATGCCAAAAGTTGGCAAGTGAAATTCACATAAAACTACTTTGGAGGCAGGGTGTGGTGGCTCACACCTGTAATCCTAGCACTCTGGGAGGCCGAGGCAGGCGGTTCACTCAAGGTCAGGAGTTCGAAACCAGCCTGAGCAAGACCCCTTCTCTAATAAAAATAGAAAGAAATTAATTGGCCAACTAAAAATATATTTAAAAAATTAGCTGAGCATAGTCATGCATGTCTATAGTCCCAGCTACTTGGGAGGCTGAGGCAGAAGGATTGCCTGAGCCCAGGAGTTTGAGGTTGCTATGAGCGAGGCTGATGGCACAGTGCTCTAGCCAGATTCTGTCTCAAAAAAAAAAAAAAAAAAAAAAAAAACACTACTTTGGAAAAACCATTCAGCAGTCTCTACTAAAGATAATTACCACTTTATGCCCCAGCAATTCTGCTCCTAGATATACTCAAAAAGAAATGTGTGCCTATGTCCCCTAAAAGATGTGTATAAGGATGTCCATGGCAGCATTGTTATTAAAAAAAATAAAAAAAATGCAAAATTTTCACAGAGTACTATAGAACACTAAAGATGATCAAAGAATCATTGAATTATTCCTGTTGTTTCATGCAACAGGAATAAATCTCACAAATATAATGTTCAGCTAACAAAGGCAGAGCAAAAAAAGTACATCCTCTATCATTATATTTATATAAGTTTCAGAAACAGGCAAAATTATTCTCTGGTTTAAAAGTCAGGGTCGTTGTCACATTTGGGGCTATAATGACTGAACAATTATACCAGGACAGGCTCGGGCTTCTAATGTTCCAGCAGGCGTGAACAGCTATTGGCCAAAGAAAAACCCGAGCGGCACACGGAGAGTCGGAGGGTCAGCTTTATTTCGCCGGCGGGCTCAGAGAGGCATATCTGCCACCAGACTCTGAGCACCCCTTTTTTGTTTTCTTTTAGTTTTATACCTTTTGGGGGGTTATGGTTAGCCAATGGCAAGTTTTCACAAAAGTCACCTCATTTACATAGTAGTCAGCCAATCAGAAGTATGTCCCAAAAGTTACTTCATTTACATGGTAATCAACCAATCAGAAGTTCAGAAGTATGACCCAAAATCCCCTCATCAGCTGTATTAGTAGCTGCTCAATTTAGGAGCGGGATAAGCAAAACAAGCAGGTTTTGGTGGGATGCCCTGACATTAATAACAGTTATTTTTTGTTCTGAGTACAAGTAACCTCATTTTTTGGAAATTGATTAAGCTGTGTCCTATGGTCTATGCACTTTTCTTTACATTTTTTAATTTTGTTTTGTTTTTTGTTTTTTTTTGAAACAGAGTCTTGCTTTGTTGTCCAGGCTAGGCTAGAGTGCCGTGGTGTCAGCCTAGCTCACAGCAACCTCAAACTCCTGGGCTCAAGCAATCCTCCTGCCTCAGCCTCCTGAATAGCTGGAACTACAGGCATGCGCCACCATTCCTGGCTAATTTTTTTCTATATATATCAGTTGGCCAATTAATTTATTTCTATTTAAGTAGAGATGGGGTCTTGCTCTTGCTCAGGCTGGTCTCGAACTCCTGCTCCCAGAGTGCTAGGATTACAGGCATGAGCCACCGCGCCCGGCCACTTTTCTGAATATTATACTACAATAAACGTTATTTATTTTTTTTTTTTTTTTTGAGATAGAGGTCTCACTCTATTGTTCAAGCTAGTGTGCCATGGCATTAGCCTAGCTCATAGCAACCTCAAACTCCTGGGCTCAAGCAATTGTCCTGCCTCAGCCTCCCGAGTAGCTGGGACTACAGGCAGGCACCACCACACCTGGCTAATTTTTTTCTACTTTTAGTAGAGAAGAGGTCTTGCTCTTGCTCAAGCTGGTCTCCAACTCCTGACCTCAAGTGATCCTCCCACCTCAGCTTCCCAGAGGGCTAGGATTACAGACGTCAGACACCATGCCCAGACAACAATCATTTATTTTTTTAAATTTCCAAAATATTTCACAACAGAGAAATATAGATTTTTCTTTGCCCACAGCAACTGAGGGATCTCAAGAACCCCTAGCTCAGGCATGAAGCCAACTAAGCCATGGCACACTCACAAATGACAGATAACCCCAGCTGCAATTTTTCTAAGGCCAATTTATTCCAAGGTTCAACTATACTGCTTATGAGTATTTTCCCCATTCCTGCTGGTCTTTCTCTTTTGCCATCATCTTCAGTTTGAATTTTGTTTTCTCTTCCAATACATGGTTCCAATGCTAATGAGACCAGACTTTGTTGGATCTCAGAAATTCATTTTCCATTGCCTTTTTTTTTTTTTTTTTTTTTTTTTAAAGACAAGAGTCTCACTCTCTTGCCTGGGCTAGAGTGCCATGGCGTCAGCAACCTCAAACTCCTGGGCTCAAGCAATCCTTCTGCCTTAGCCTCCCGAGTAGCTGGGACTACAAGCATGCCCGGCTACTTTTTTCTATATATTTTTAGTTTGCCAATTAATTTCTTTCTATTTTCAGTAGAGACAGGGTCTTGCTCTTGCTCAGGCTGGTCTTGAACTCCTGATGTTGAGCAATCCTCCCGCCTTGGCCTTCCAAAGTGCTAGTATTACAGGCATGAGCCACCGCACCTGGCCCATTTTCCATTTCTTAATTGCAATGGTAGCCATAACACAATTACAGCAAGGCAATTTGCTATCCAAATCTTAAGAAAAGAAAAGAAGAAAGAAGAAAAAACTATTTAGATGCTAATCCATCTACGATCTTTTAAAAACTTTAGCATGGTTTTACTTTGATCCCAGCATTCTCATTTTAAGTTCCAATTGAATTTTATTGTGTAATTTCAGTGTTTTGCAAAGGAACAAGTTTTTATGAATTTTTATTACAAATTGGAATAATAGATATTTATCCCTTTATGCTTCAGATTTCATTTTCAAGGTCAAAAACAGCATTAATTCAACTTCACATTTTATTAAATGTTATGTTGATGTTCCAAATCCCCCTGGCCCCAACTCTAATTCTTTCCCACTTTTGATTATTCTATTCCATCAGAACCACAGCAACTAAAATTGCCTTGGAAGAAAGGAGAAAGAATTAGAATTTAGTTATTGACTTTTCCAAAGGGCATGGTAATGAATATATAAAACAATCAGGTGGTAAATAATTGCTGGTGCAAAATGAGCAGTGCAAATGACTTACTATTGGGATTTTTTAACTTTTCCTATGATTAAACTGTGGTAAAGAGCAGTGTCTTGCAATTATAATTTCTAATAAAGACTCTGGCCAAAAAGATTTTTTAATTACTTTTATTGAGCTATCTAAATTTAAGTCTCTATTTTTGACAGTTAGTACAATTAATCTGTAAGTGAAAATTTGAGTCATCTTCCTTTAAAGACTGTAGTTCTGAGGCTAAAAGTTCTGTTATATCAAGATAAAATCCTACAATATGGAGAAAACCAGTAAACCACAACTCACCACTTCATTCAGAAAAATGGAAAAGAATATTTCTTATTGAAAATAGTGAATAAATTCTCTTCCACCAGTAAAAAATCTTTACTAATGAAAATATGCATAACCATAATATATTTAGAGAACAAAAAAGCATTATAAGATCATAGGTATATGAAAGTATATTTACATTCTAACAATTGTTTTTATTATTAACGAATGGTCAGGGGAAAAAAAACTTGCAAGTATGACCATTCCTTTGGAAATGACAATGACCCTAAAGTAACATTTTTCTTCAAGTGTTAGAGATTTCTATGGCAACTCTCCATCTGCTTTCCACTATTTTCACAGGCTTTTTGAATTAAGCTTACATATGTCAATGTTCCAAAATTATCTTTGTGTTTGCATAAACCATATGGCTCTTTGACAAAGTTGATTATGCCAATAACATTAGAGAAATATTTAAATGTCACATCTGTTATGTAAGAAAAAAATTGATGTAAAATAGGAATGAGGTTGGGATGGGAAGCACTATTTCTACAAATTCATTTGTAATCCAATGACTACAGGCTTCTCCTTAGTTTCTAAATCAGAAAGTGATTTAAATCCTAAAAAGAGAGTATTCTATATAGAATATACTTGAGTTTATCCAATACTTAAAATCTATAGGAAATATGCAAATGTCCCAATGTAACTAGATACGAGCAGTCTTCATCATATGAATCACACAAGTTTTACTAAGGATCTCATGTAAAAGGGTAAGGTCTCCCTTATGCTATGATTTGAATGTTTGTCCCCTGCAAAACTCATGTGAAGATTTAACTGCCATTGTAACAATATTAAAAGGTGGGACCTTTCATAGGTGATTTGTCCAGGGGGGTTCCACCCTCGTGGGTGAGATTTGTGCCATTCGACCCCCTCTTGCTCTCACTCACTCTGTCTGCTGTCTACCATGTAGCGATGCAGCAAGAAGGCCTTTGCAAGATACCAGCACCTTGGCATTGTACTTTCCAGCCTCCAGAACTGTGAGCCAATAAATTTTTGTTTATTATAAATTAACCACTCTCAGGTATTCTGTTATAGTAGCACAAAATGGACAAAAACATCTTAAAAAACAAAACTTATTAAAAGGCACGTGGGAGCTGTAAGTCAAATGTCACTAGAGAACCACTTGAGAAATAATTAGATGCATGAGAAGTGTCCAGGCTGGAAGGTTAAATTTTCATCTGAGATTTATTCTTCAGTCCTATGTCACAGAAACCTCCGGCCACAGGGTCTTGCAAAAAGGAAACATCAACAGAACCCTTAACTCTTAACTGTTGAAACTTTGGTCCTAAGAAAGGCACCTATATTCATGGCTGTATTTCCTACAAAAAACATTAATTGTAAGTAGACTTTCTTGAAGATGCAGAAAATAATCTGACATGACGTTGTTAAAATAAAATAAAGTAAATACATTTAAGTAGGCAGAGCAGTCTGGCATGTGGAGAAGGCATAGGTCCTATGACCTAGAAGAGCTGGGAGGAGCCTCCCCTGTCATAATCTCATCTATCACCCTAACTTGCCCTCGTGTCCCCGATCTCACTATCTGCTTTTATCAGCTTAGGTCATTGCAATTCCCTGTGGAAACACTCACATCTGAGAAAGGCATGCCATTACAACTGGCCTAGCTCATTTCCCTAGCAAAGAGTAGTGCTCTGAGAAAATGGGATAAGTATGTTTTCATAAGATAGGATGGTAGTGTCCCTACAGGGCTCTACTTAGAGCAGACTGGCATGAGCAACCACAGAGGAAGATGTTCTCAAAGTTGGGAGGCAGAGAAGTGTCATGAGCACATTAACTATGTGGAGCAGCTGCAAACATAGACAAAGGCAAATTTAACTTCTCTTGAGTGTGTTCAGGGTTAGGCTTGGCCTTTGCTTGATCTTAGATTCCTTTGGGAATATTATAGAAATTGTCAGACTTCTTCCATGAAATTTTTCCATAAGGAATGGCTGTAATCCATGTGGTAGTATATAACAGAATTTCTTTCCTTTTTTTTTTTTTTAAGACAGAGACTCATTCTGTTGCCCAGGGTAGGGTATAGTGGCATCTACATAGCTCACTGTAACCTCAAACTTCTGGGCTCAAGCCATCCTCCTGCTTCAGCCTCCCAAGTAGCTGTGACTACAAGCATGCACCACCATGCTCAGCTATTTAATTTTTTCTATTTTTAGTAGAGACAGGGTCTTGCTTTCACTCAGGCTGGTCTTAAACTTCTGAGCTCAAGCAATCCTCTCACCTCAGCCTCCCAGAGTACTAGGATTACAGGTGTGAGCCATCACATCTGGCCTAGGATTTCCTTCTTTTTGTAGCTGAATAATATTCCATCATATACCCACATCAAATTTTCTTTATCCATTTCATCAATCAATAGACATTAAGGTTGTTTCCACCTCTTGGTTATTATGAATAATACTGCAATGAACATGAGAGTTCAAATATATTTTCCAGATCTTGGTTTCAATTCTGTTGGATAAATACCTAGAGATGAGATTGCTGGCTTATATGGTAGTTCTATTTTTAATTTTTTGAGGAACCTCCATTCTATTTTCCACAACAGTGACGTTTATGCTAAGTAAAATAAACCAGTCACAGAAAGACTAATACTACCTGATTCCACTTATATGAGGTATCTAAAATTGTCCAGTTGGCCACAGGAGTTCTCAAGTGCTCACTCAGGTCTCTCTTCCTCTTCTAAAGCCACAGTCCCACTCTCATGATAACCCATTCATCCTTTCACCCATTAATCCATTAATCCATGGTGGTAATGAAGGGATTAAATTTCAACATGACTTGTGGAGGAGACAAATATTCAAACCTTAGTAGCATGCTGTAGGCACTTCTGGTAATACTTGGAAAATACCGTGAAACAGTAAAGGGAATATGATCAGTGACAGGCTTTGTGGAAGAGATTGAAAGAGACTGGAATGTTCGCAGTGCTAGAACATGGCAGGGCACTTCCACAGGAGGCAGCAACATGAGGCACAGCACAGAAGAAACCTCGGTAAGGTCTAGTCCACCCAGCATGATTGAAGTGGGAGGTGCAAGGCAGGTGAGCAGGAAATAAGAGATACGGTGCAGGGGCAAGCTTTGGGATGCACATCTAGAGTTTATCTTATACATTTCCTTTTAGCATCTGCCTCTCCATTAACAATTATAATAATAGCATCCCATATTTGTTGATTTATACTACAAGCCAGCACTCTGCTAAGTATTTTACATATATTATTTCACTTACATCTCAGGACACTAGAATTAAGTATAACTATTCTGATTTTTACAAATAAGGGCAACTGAGGCCCAAAGAGATTAAGTAACCTGATTCACTTTATTTGAAAACAATCTGAGTTCTTTTATCTAAGTTCCTGTTGCAGTTTTAGTCTATATTATCCAAAATTTGAGGCCGGGCGAGGTGGCTCATGCCTGTAATCCTAGCACTCTGGGAGGCCGAGCTGAGAGGATCACTCAAGGTCAGGGAGTTCAAAACCAGCCTGAGCAAGAGTGAGACCCTGTCTCTACTAAAAATAAAATATATAGAAATAATTAGCCGGGCATGGTAGCGCATGCCTGTAGTCCCAACTACTCAGGAGGCCGAGGCAGGAGGATCACTTGAGCCCAGGAGTTTGAGGTTGCTATGAGCTAGGCTGATGCCATGGCACTCTAGACCAGGCAACAGAGTGAGACTCTGTCTCAAAAAAAAAAAAAAGAAAAAAAACAAAATTTGACATTCATTTATTATCCTTCTGATCACCTTGTCACCCAAATTGGGGAACAAATTAGAGCCCTGGCTTTTTAAATTTTTTGCACAGCATCTTGTGCAGAGCTGGAAAAAGCACCAATGTTTAAAAATTCTAGCTTAAAAGTCAGTTAAATAAATTCACATAAGGCTCTTTTACAACTGATCCATTCCAGCATTGCACTGAAATGCATGTCAAGATTATTATTTTATAGTGGTTTTCATACCCTAAAAGAGCTGTGAATCTATTTGCATTTTTGTCCCTTATGGCCAAGCTGATGATTACAACCTAGGTCAACCGAAGTCTGCAGAGTAGAACCAGCCTCTGCCTCCACCTCCTTATACAAGGACATACCAAGAACATGGCCAGGACCAATAAATGTTAAATAACAGCTTTAGGGCAGCATTATAAAGCTTTTTGAAGCTCTCCATTCAGTTATATAGGGATACAGTAATTACACTGGAAGGCATTTTAATCCATCTGTCATATCTTAGAATTGGCTAGAATCTGTTAGTATCAACCAAGAGGATTCAGAAGTTCCTAGATCAAAATGCTGAAGCATCCATGCTCTCCTACTTACTGTGTGACTGTTAACTACATATGTATTTTGTATTCTTGATGCTCTGGCATCTGGGCCCCCCCTGACAGGGAAAAGATTGCCCCTTTCCAGGGATAGCCAATTCTTAGAGATAGCAAACCACTCCCTACAAGTGCACCTACACATATAAACCAACTAACCCAGAGTGCATACTCCAAACCACCTCCTCTATCTGGCTCTTACACTCCAGTAGGCAATCTCTCTCTTTCCTAATCACCCCTGGGCCAGGTACCAGAAAGCCAGGGACAGACCCTGCGGCCTGGAGCCCCTGAAATTATTCAAACTAGCCAATCCTAAGGCGGCTCACCCTGCCTGGCTTGTTGCTCCCCGTGGATTCACCATAAAGGCTCTTGCCCATGCCTTTCTTCCACTCCTTCTGCCTCCCAACTGACCCCAGAGCCTCCTGTTTCTAAAGGAACTGTGAGTAAAAACGTCTTCCTTCATGACAGTCATTTCCACATCTGCATCTTACCATACCTGATTAAAACAAATCCCAAGTTCATTTTTAAATCATAACCCTGGAGGAGTTTCTTAACCTCCCTGAGATTCAGGCTCCACAAGTTTATAATGAAAGTAATAGTATTATCTGCCTTGAACAAATTGTTATGAAATTAAAATAATTAATACTTAGAAAATGTTGAGACCAGTACTCAATATATAGGGCACATTTAATAGCTATTAGCTATTATTATTGTGATAAATGCTAAGTCCCAAAAATAATATATTCTAAAATAGCATTCTATACCAGCATACTTTATCAACTATGGCTTACTGCTGTGGCTTGAACCGCTTTTCCAAAATACATGTTGAAATTTAAATTGCCACTGTAACAGTATTAAGAGGTAGGACATTTAAGAGGTGATTAAGTCATAAGGGCTCTGCCCTCATGAATAGATTATGTTATCGCAGGAGTGGGTTAGTTATCTTTTCTTTTTTTTTTTTTTGAGACAGAGTCTGGCTTTGTTGACCAGGCTAGAATGCTGTGCCATCAGCCTAGCTCACAGCAACCTCAAACTCCTGGGCTCAAGCGATCCTTCTGCTTCAGCCTCCCGAGTAGCTGGGACTATAGGCATGCGCCACCATGCCCAGCTAATTTTTTCTATATATATTTTTAGTTGTCCAGCTAATTTCTTTCTATTTTGAGTAGAGAAAGGGGTCTTGCTCTTGCTCAGGCTGGTCTCGAACTCCTGAGTTCAAACGATCCTCCTACCTCGGCCTCCCAGAGTGCTAGGATTACAGGCGAGAGCCAGCACGCCCGGCCAGGAGGGGGTTAGTTATTTCGAGACTGGGTTTGTTACAAAAGTAAGTTCAGCCAAATTTCCTCTCTCTGTCTCTCATGATGCCTTGCCCATCCACCATGTTATAATGCAGCAAGAAAGCCCTAACCAGCTGCCGGTGCCATGCTCTTGGACTTTCCAGTCTCCAACACTGTAGTATTCTGTTATATCTGCAGAAAGCAAACTAAAACAAATACATTTAGTTTTGACATTCATGTATTTAGCACCCATGGGTTTAGCTATATGTGAGAAATAATATAGTCTTCTAACATTTTAATAACGTCTAGTTTTCAAAGGAAGAAATTAAGTACAATTCAAGTATGGTTTTAGTGAGTGGCTCTGGACAATGGCCCAAAATCTGTAATTCCACATAGCTTCCTACAGTCTGACATCAATGGGTTATTCTTATTAAGAAACAAAACTTTCTTTGATTCTCTGTGGAAAAGGCCTTCCCACTCCACTCCCCAACAAAGTTGGCTGATGATGTAAGAAAAAAATTAAGTAAATAATTTAAGAAAGAGATGGTTGGAAGCCAGAAAATGTAACTTTTAGATAAATTAAAGGACAAAATATTAAACTCAGCAAAAGCTGGGATATATGATGTAAAGTTCACCATATGCTCTGTATAAAAACAAGAAAAAGCAATTCTTTGGACTATTTCAAGGAGAGTTCCAACCAATTGCAAAAACTGCTTATATATGAGAAATCAAACCACACTAAAAATAAAAAAGGGGGTCAACGTATTGAATGAAAAGATACATAACAAACAGATGACTCTGGGTAAATGTGATTAGAAAAAAAGCCAGAAGTATATTAAAAACAAAAGAAACTTCCAGGGAAGCAATACAGAATGAGGGCACCAGACTGCCCTTTGCTGTGAATAAAAGTAGAATCAAAGTGTTAACAAAGCATTTCTTCCCAGAATATGAAGTAAAAATGAGATACAGCATTAATTTAGTGTGTTGCTATAGAAGCATTTTCTCTAGCACCAAAGAACACATTGCATTATATATTGCAATAAATACTCAATGCAGACCAAAAAAAAAACACCACAATCATTAAAAGGGGATAATATTTTTTAGATATAAAGGCAATGCATTTTCACACCAGTAATTTCTAGTTCCCACACATTGGATGGCGTTGAATCTCCCTCACATTGAACCAGATGGAATCAATGGTATTAGTACTTAAAAGAAGTCAATTTTAAGTTTTAGGTATATTTGACTATAACTGAAACAACAGGCTTTACTTTCAAAGAAACTGATATTTTTAATTATAAAATCTTTCTTTTTCCTTTTAACACAGAGTTTTAAGTCCAATATAGAATTTTACTATGAGACACAAGGTAGAAAAGATACAGGTTATGCCATCAAAACAGCTTACCTGTACACAGAAAGGGAAACAAAAGCTCAAGTAGCAGGCAGGAGGTAGAAAGAGTTGAAAGGGTACAGCTAGGGCATCTCAAGAAAGAAATCAGGGCCCACATATCAGTCTTGTGTGTCACAACCTAATAGAAACCTCCTCCCAAAAATATCCCCAAATCTCCATGCTCAGCTAGTTAGATGAGCCAGAGATGGCACTTCTAGTTGTCCATTACGTGAGCACAGCATGCAGGAGATCCTGAAATTTGTGCATGCCTACACTGGGAACATGGAAATTCTGAGAACAATGGACTTGTTAAAGGACAATTTTATTTTTTTAAGGGGGTAAAATAATGACCGTCATATAACTGTAAACTGAACACATGTCAAAGTTTGTATTTAACTCATTAATTAATGAGGGAACCAGTAATATGTTACATGTGATTCAAAGGAGAATTCAAAGACTATGTACATATATACATACACACACATATATATAATACATATACATACACACATATAATACATATACATACATATATATATAAATGCTCAATAAATTTACAAGTAGATGTAAAATAGATTTATCCACAGGGCAATAAACTATTGCATTCCACTGGATACAACTAATTTGCATTTCTTTTTCTTTTCTTTTTTTTTTTTTTTTTTTTTTTTTTTTGAGACAGAGTCTCACTCTCGTGCCCTGCGTAGAGTGCTGTGGCGTCAGCCTAGCTCACAGCAACCTCAAACTCCTGGGCTCAAGCGATCCTCCTGCCTCAGCCTCCCGAGTAGCTGGGACTACAGGCATGCGCCACCATGCCCAGCTGATTTTTTTCTATATATCTTAGTTGGCCAATTAATTTTCTTTCTACTTGTAGTAGAGACGGGAGTCTCGCTCTTGCTCATGCTGGTTTCGAACTCCTGACCTTGAGTGATCCTCCTGCCTCGGCCTCCCACAGTGCAAAGATTACAGGCGTGAGCCACCATGCCCGGCCGAATTTGCATTTCTGTGAACAAGAATCATCTGTATCATTATTCATTTTATACAATTTACAAAATTGTAAAATAGCTCAAAGACAATGAAAGATACCAGATAACCAGAAAGATACACCAGACTATGCCTTATTTTCCTATAAAAGTTCCCACTAATCTTTTTGTTCAGTCCATAGTCTTTCACACTGATTGGAAGAGGCCTGAGATCTGGAGGAAAAGGCAGCAGCCTGCAGGGATCTCCCCACCAGAGCTAATGGAATATCTCATGGACATTAGCAGTGGAAGTCAGGAGAATGATCAGAAAAAGGATCCAACCAGCCCACCACGAGGAACACCAGCACAGGATGCCTGGTTCCCAAGGTGGGACAAGGGTCCAGGCAGGGGAGGCCAGCCAGGGGCCAGAAGGCAAAGGCCCTTCTCCTCCTCACATCATGATATTAAGCTTCTGCTCGAGTACAGACACCATCTTGGGAAGGAAGAATGAGAAAAGACTCCTTGAGTAATTGAAAGAGCTGGAGAGGTTAAACTTCAAATAAATGTTTAATAGAATGAGATTGTTTTAAAACAGAAGAAACTGGATTACTTTCAATTGGCCGGTGATGTGTGCCGAATTGTGTCCTCCCCCGCCCACAAAATTCCTTGTTCCAGTCCTAACTCCCAGTGCCTCAGAATGTGACCTATTTGAAGACAGGGCCTTTAAAGAGGTGACTAAGTTAAAATGAGGCCCTAAGGGTGGGCACTAATTCAATCTGACTAGTATTTCTAAGTAGAGGAAATTTGGAGAGACATGAAGAGACACGAGCCACGTGCTCGCAGAGGGAATGTAGCCATCTGCAAGCCAAGGAGAGGGTCTCAAGAGAAACCAGCCCTGCCAACACCTTAATCTTGCTCGTGCAGCCTCCAAAACTGTAAGAAAATAAATTTCTGTTGTTTAAACCATCCAGTCCTTGGTATTCTGTTATGGTCGCCCTAGAAAACTGATAAAGGGTTTTAAGAGTTGGTGGGGGAGAGGGGGGAGGGTTCCTTCTATAACAGAAACAGAAGCAAAAAGAGAGGTCAGTTACATAAAATACAAAAAGTTGCTTTTTTGTTGTTGTTATAGTTTTGGACATCTGTATACATTTTAATGCTGTCATATTAGATGCACCCTTCATAAATTTTGGACACATTCTCAGACCCAAAGTTGCTAATCATCTTTACTAGAGATAGTTCTTCAACAGAGCAAAGCCTTACGACCACCAAAGAAATAAGTCTCAAAAAGCTCAAAACCTCCTTCTGGAAGTTGCTCAGGGTCAGGCTTTTGCAGAATAGAAGAGATGACAGGGACAATTCTGAAGCAGAAAGTGTAAAACTGGAAAGAAGATATTCTTGAATCAGATTCTTTCTTTTCTTTTTCTTTTTTTTTTTTTTTTGAGACAGAGACTCACTGTTGCCCAGGCTACAGTGCCATGTTGTCAGCCTAGCTCACAGCAACCTCAAACTCCTGGGCTCAAGCAATCCTCCTGCTTCAGCCTCCCGAGTAGCTGGGACTACAGGCATGCCTGGCTAATTTTTCCTATATATTTTTAGTTTGCCAATTTATTTCTTTCTATTTTCAGTAGAGACAGGGTCTCGCTCTTGCTCAGGCTGGTTTCGAACTCCTGACCTTGAGTGATGCACCCGCCTCGGCCTCCCAGAGTGCTAGGATTACAAGCGTGAGCCACCGCACCCAGCCGAGATTCTTTCTTAAAATCATGATTGGCAGTCATCTTAGTCCATTTGTGCTACTACAACAAAATAATCTGAGGCTGGGTAATTTATGCAGAACAGAAATGTATTTCTCACAGTTCTGGAGGCTGCGAAGCGGAGGTCAAGGCGCTGGAGGGTTTGGTGTCTGGTGAGGGCTTGCTCCGTCATTGGCATGTTCCTGTGGTGGCATCCTCACATGGCAGAAGTCACAGGGCAAAGGAGCCTAAGCTAGTCCCCTCCAGCCCTTGTATAAAGCACTAACCCACTCCCCAAGGGAGAGCCCTCATGGTCTAATCACCTCCTAAATGCTCCACCTCCTAATACCAGCACAATGCAGAGTAAGTCTCAACACCAATTTTGGAAGGGACATAAACATTCAGACCACAGCATCAGTATTTTGTCTCTTTTTCAAACCGCTATGTGTTTCTGAGCCTTTGATGGGAGAGGAAGATCCCAGAGGTTTTCTGGAAAAGCAACTCTAAATGAATATCCGAAGAATAAGTTTTTAACTCAGTGATCACTAGATAAAAACCCATGAACTTTGACCTGAGTAAGGATATACCCAGGCATAAGTGCCTGGCGCAGAAACAGTGCTATGCTAATTTCAGCAAGAAAGAAAAACACAAACTACATTTCCAAATTTAGTCAGCTAGGGACATTGAGTCAGGCCAGCCTAAAACAGGCCCAAAATTTAATCATTCCAAGGAGTTGAGTATTGTCTCTTATCTGCTAATCTAAAATTAAATTTCCCATTTAGCTTTGACATACAGACTATTTATAGGCATTCAGAAAAAAGAAGAAAACCAAGAAGCTCAAGCCCAGGTCACGTTGCCTAAAAACCAAAAGCAGTGAGAAGAAAGCGACATCTAATGGTTGGTTTACTTCAAAACATCTCCAGTTGCCCCTAAAATTCAAGAAACTAGGAAAGAGAGATTTTTGACATAAATCATCAAACAAAGATAGCCTCAAAAGTCATCCTAAAAAGTCAAAAATGTCATCCAGTGCTCCTGGAAACCAGCTCAATGCATTCAAATTAATTTTGTGCTGGGATTCAGAAACTTTTGACCGGAAGGCATTCCAAAGATTAACCATACACAGCTTAAAATGCATTGATATAGACTCACGGTAAGAGTTGTTTTTACTCCCGTGAAAAAATATTAATAACAAACACTTAAGAAGTGGAGATACGTGCCAAATCCTGTTTTAAGTGTCTCATATTTTTTCCTCAATCTACAATATTTATGCAAATGAATAAACAAAAATTCTGTTAAAAGGCTTAAAGTTAAAGTAGGAATGAATTAATGTTACAAAAAGACAAGAATATCAAATTTATCTAATTACTTCTTAGAACAGAACTGCAAAAGAACTTGAGAGGTCATAGTTTTTATATTTTGGCCCTCAGGAGTTGTTGAAAAACCTAACCCATGAGAAGAAAATGCAGCCTTTTTACTTATTTTTACTTATTTTTTTCCTTATTTTTTTCTATCCTGATCTTTGCTTTGTCTTTGCTCACTTGTGAAAAGAATGCTTTCAAATTTCTTTATTCCATCGCTGAATTTTGCTGGTACTTTTTAGGATTAATAGGTAAACTCCTGAAGTTTATGTGTGTCCAGGAACCATCCCTACCCTTCTAGAAACAGTTCCCAGATGAATGGTGGTAATTAGCTTAAGCTTAGTAGGCTAAATGGTCAGGCCCAGTACCAAGTATATTAATTACAATATTTTTCTTCTATAGCAAAATATCTTCATATAAAAATGACACTATCAAATATAGACATTAACCTATAATGCCTACTAACAGAAGTTTTTTAAAAATATTGAGCATTCCAGCCTGAGCAAGAGCAAGACCCGTCTCTACTATAAATAGACAGAAATTAATTGGCCAACTAATATATATAGAAAAAAAATTAGCCGAGCGTGGTGGCGCATGCCTGTAGTCCCAGCTACTCGGGAGGCTGAGGCAGCAGGATTGCTTGAGCCCAGGAGTTTGAGGTTGCTGTGAGCTAGGCTGACGCCATGGCACTCACTCTAGCCTGGGCAACAAAGTGAGACTCTTGTCTCAAAAAAAAAAAAAAAAAAAAAAAAAAAAAATTTGAGCATTGATCACCTTAACTAATTAAGTATCAACCCCTATAAACTGCTCCTAAATTTAAATGTAGTTTCATTTCTCATAAAAGTTATAGAAGGTGTATTTGCTCTCATGTACAGTTTTATCAGCCAATGAATTACATGTGGTCTCCTACCTATACATAAGTTCAGCCTGAAAGATAGCTTCAGGATGCTTTTTAGTAATAACCATTGCTTTGTAACTAATAAAAGACACTAATTTATCTCTTATGGACTCATAATTTGATCTGAAGCACCTTCTGTTGTTATGTAGACCCTCTTCACACTTCTTGAAGGCTGGAGGGGTGGAGGGGTCCAGTGGGTCACTAGTCTCCTGCTTTTGGAGTATCTCTCTGCTACACGTGGAAGATTTTTCTTCTTGTTCTTTTGTAATAGTCAGAATAGAAACACATAAGGCTATATAACTTTAACAGAACGTGTAAAACCCTTTGCTTATGTTTCTCCAATTAAGAAAATATTCTGTTAAGAATCAAATTTCTACATGGCCCAATCTTCTTTCCTTAAAATTTTAATACCTTATATATACAATGGATTTTGCAGAGGATACACTGAGATTATCTGTTAACCAAGCTGGTAATCTCCAGCTCCTTCCAAATCTCTTACATGAGTTACCATTTTGTACTCCTCGGGGAGTTACCGTTTTGTACTCCTCGGAACAAAAGAAATACACACTTCAGAGCAACCATAAAGAATTCAGTCAGCCCACTGCTGAGCAGACAGACCCTCTGGCTCGTATCATTTATTGGTGACTTCCAGGAGTTTGATATAAGGTGTTTTGTTTTGTTTTTCTCTCTCTCTCTCTCTAACAGAAGAATTGTAAAAGAAATTCTATCCCTTTCTCATTACACCTGTTAAGAGGAAGAAATGTTTCAGTCGAGTTTTCGACTCTAGATAAAACGACATGTTATTGGTAAAAAAAAAAAAAAAATTTCAAAGATGAACCCCACAAAGTTCTTCTTTCCTTGGAGTCCCCAAATCCCCTCACAATCCAGCCCCCAGAATCCCCCTTTTCAGATTCTTCCCAGATGAACACATCCTCACCTTTCTTGGAAGCTTCTCCTCGCAGCCTTACTCCCGGCATTGCTCTAGTACCTCAGAGGCCCTGACACATGTTATAGGCTCTCAGGACAGGCATCTTAAGTTAATTAACTAATTATAAAATGTGCAAAGTTATAAGCTTATTTTCAACTTGTCCTCAGGTCGATCTCTAGGAAAACTAGAAATTCAGTAATTTTGAATTCACAGTTTTATTTCTTTTTTTTTTTTAAGACAAGAGTCTCGCTTTGTTGCCCAGACTAGAGTGAGTGCCGTGGCATCAGCCTAGCTCACAGCAACCTCACACTCCTGGGCTCAAGCAATCCTGCTGCCTCAGCCTCCCAAGTAGCTGGGACTACAGGCATGCGCCACCATGCCCGGCTAATTTTTTCTATATATATATATATTAGTTGGCCAATTAATTTCTTCCTATTTATAGTAGAGATGGGGTCTTGTTCTTGCTCAGGCTGGTTTTGAACTCCTGACCTCGAGCAATCCGCCCACCCCAGCCTCCCAGAGTGCTAGGATTACAGGCGTGAGTCACTGCGCCTGGCCTCCCAGTTGTATTTCTAGAGATGCTCAGGGGGAGCAATAATGTTACACCAAACTAACAACTGAGCCAAGCTCGTGTCAGAGAGATGGGGGCTGACAGTGGCTAAGAGCTTTTCTCCCAAAACCCTAGGTAGTTAGGTCAGAAGAGACTTTAGCAAGGCAACAACTCTCCTGGTCATTACAGGCCTTGGTTTTCGCATCTGTAAAACAAAACCCTGGGTCTAGATGACTTCGGAAACACTGACTTAACTTTTGCCACAAAGGGTAGGCCAAAAACAAGACAGTGGCTATAGAAACCAAGACACTTTATGGTATATCCAAGAGGGAAATCTGTTTCACCAAAAATTCAGAGAGAGAAATGGTTCTCATGAGAAAAGAACGAAAGAATAATTCCCAAGGATTTTGTCTTCCTGCAGAACGTCACGGAGAAAGAAAAATAAATGGAGAAATGTGGCAGTAAGGAAATTCCGTAGATGAGAAAAAAGAGAACTTTTTACGAGCTGCCTTAGCGGTAAGTTTTCAGAAGAGAGAGATGCTTCTCAATCCATGGTAAACAACCCATTTCAGCGTTTTATTTTATTTCTAATCTTGTTACCAACTGATCTGTGTAAGGGCAGAGAGAGACATGGGGACACTTCATCACTGAAGCATGAAAAGAGACCAAGCAGTATTTTGAAGGCAATAATTACCAAGCTGCTTAGCCCTGGGCTAGCAGATTTTTTAAAGAAATTTTGTATAAGGGCATTAAAATGAGCACATTGTGGAACGCACACTTGCAAACAAACAAGTTAGCCTGCTAGAGTTATTTGGGTGCTGGCAGAAGACATGAACTTCCTGTACAGGTTATTACTGGACAAAGGACAGGTTATTACTCACCACAATAGTATCAGCATTTGAGTGAGATCGTCTAAGTCCCGTATGCACCAGGCGATGCAAACGGGTCTAGATGGCACTAGCATTCAAGTAGGTTGTGTCTCAGCAGAAAAAAACTGAACTTAGGGAACGTGAATACTTTATAATGGGAAATAAGCATGCCTGCCTTTTGCCTCAGAAACAGTATCCTTATTATATTGCATAGTAAGCATGCTTACCTTTTGCTACAGAGGGGAACAATACCTCCGTCTGTCAAGATGTATTGGTTTCCTGTTGCTGCTATAACAAATTACCACGAACTTTGTGGCTTAACCAATAAAAATGTGTTATCTTGCAGTTCTGGCGGTCACAAGTCCAAGTTAGGCTTCATTGCGCTAAAATTTCTTTTCTCTTTCCTTGACCTTTCCAGCTTCTACAGTCCACCAGCATTCCTTGGCCAATAGCCCCTTTCTTCCATCTTCAAAACTAGCAAAGGCAAGTTGAGTTCTTTTCACATTGCATCACTCTGACCTCACTATGACCTTCCACCTTACTCTTCCACTTTAAAGGATCCTTGCGATTATACTGGGCTCACATAGACAATCCAGGATAATATCCTTATTTTAAGGTCTTTTAGCTGATTAGCAATTATAACTCCATCTGCAACATTAATTTCCATTTGCCATGCAAAGTAACATTCACAGGTTCCTCGGATTAGGATGTGAACATCTATGGGATGCCATTATGCTGCCTACCACACAAAACTACAAGAAAACCTGCCCTTTGCTCCAGAGAGAGACACAGTCTTTATCTTCCTGTTACGGCGAGCGTTGCAGCTAGTGTTACAGCTCACAAAGAGTCAAGGAGAGCAGTCTTTATTCTTCCAGCACGCTCATCAAACTTCTGACCCTCTCCCTTCCTTGTTCTCCTCCTGCTTTTATACCCTTGGTAGGACTCAAAAAGTGTCCAATCAACAACAAGCTTTAACACCCAATCAACATCAAGCTTTAACACCCAATCAGCATCAAGCTTTAACATCCAATCAGCATCAAGCTCTAACATCCAATCAGCAATAAGCTTTAATAGCCAATCAGCAACAGTGGAATTCAAAAAGTACCCAATCAGGATCACGCAAGCAGCGTCAGGGGAGGACAGGAGCAGGCAGCCCAGCACCCTGCGCAGCCACGACAGCGAGGCCGGCCGCAGTAGCGTGCACCTGTCATGGCCTCCAGCCGGCAGGCACAGCCGCCCACATGCAGAGCGGTGGGGAGGCGGCCAGCGGCTGCGTCCAAGAGCTGGATGGTTTTTCCCTGTCATTCCAAGACTATTTGCTATACAGTTTATAATCATCTACTGTGTATTCCAAAATAGCTAAAAGAGAATAATTCAAATGTTTCTAGCTTAAAGAAAAGACAAATATTTAAGGTGATGGCTATCCCAGTTACAATGACTTGATCTTTACAAATTGTATGAATGTATTAAATTATCCCATGTACCCTAAGAATATGTACATCTATTATGTATCATCAAACAAGAATTTATATATACATATATGTATGTAAACATCTTTGAAAAGATGGTCCAGAACAAAGGGCAGTCAGTGCTTTATTTCATAAGACATTTAAGGCAGTCATGGAAAATTGTCCTTCAACACTCACCACTACCTGCTGCGCTCGTACATTTGCATAAAAACTGACTAAATATTTTTAGTGGTTTTAAATTATATATATATATATATATATACACATATATATAGTTTAGTATGATACCTGACAGAGTCTGGCTCACAAGGCTATCTTGGTTAAATGAGTTTAAATGGCTAGATAATTCCATGCATCCACGGAAATAGAGAATCTTTTTAGCAAAAGTTTCCTAGTTTAATCAGGGACTGAGTGCATAATCAACTACCATCCACTTCCAGAGATTGATGAACAGTTAAGGAAACAAAACTGTTTAAAGAACCCAACAAAGTTGGTTTAGAGGCCGACATTGCAGAAAAAGTCCTTTGATATTTCTTTCCAGTGCTAAAGAATTTTCTATGTCAGGAAATTCTTCATACTTAACCTTAAATCTTGCTATTTGCAGCTTTAACCCATCCCCTCTTAATCCAGCCTCAGGGATATTTCTTTCACATGAAATCCTTTGTGTCTTCCAAAACAGACAAAGATAAAAGACTCTCACGTATACCTTCCCTAATAAAGTGTTCTGAAAGAAATTGTCCCTGTTGTTGTTACACCAAACCCATAAAAGAAGATTCTTTGGTAAATTTTGGTTTCCAAATGAAGGTAAGTTACATCCAAGTTAAGTTATTCTCATTGGAGTAAGCTGAGAGGAGTTTATCACCTTTGGAGAAATATTTGCATTTTACATTTTGCTTATAATAAGATGTTAAAAAATTGGCCGGGCGCGGTGGCTCACGCCTGTAATCCTAGCTCTCTGGGAGGCTGAGGCGGGCGGATTGCTCGAGGTCGGGAGTTCGAAACCAGCCTGAGCAAGAGTGAGACCCTGTCTCTACTATAAATAGAAAGAAATTAATTGGCCAACTAATATATATAGAAAAAATTAGTCAGGCATGGTGGCTCATGCCTGTAGTCCCAGCTACTTGGGAGGCTGAGACAGAAGGATCGCTTGAGCCCAGGAGTTTGAGGTTGCTGTGAGCCAGGCTGACGCCATGGCACTCACTCTAGCCTAGGCAACAAAGCGAGACTCTGTCTCAAAAAAAAAATAAAAAAATAAAAATAGAAGTTACAACTGAAACAACAAGGTAAAATAGATGACAGAGTATGAGACCATATGTGGAGTCTGCAAAGGAGTTAGCCAAAATCCATTAACGTGGCTCCTGAAATCCTTCATGTACATCAAGGTTATAAAAAATCAGATTCTTAGATACCAGTGAGGATTTGTGGAGAGAATTTCTTTGGAGGTAGCTGTAGCTCCTTTCTGAATCCCACTGCTTCAACATTCCAGAGAGGGTTCCCGGTAAGCCTGACCCTGAGAGCTTTATTACTGAGAATAAAACAATCCTCCTACCTGAGGAAAACAGAATGAAGAAGAGTTTCCTTCTGTGTTGGGATCAACTTTCACTTCCAAAGCTAGTTTAGAAAAAAAAAAAAACGTGTTTCCTGTATACCCTCTGTGGGCCCAGGCTCTATTGCTGGCCAGGCACGGTGGCTCACACCTGTAATCCTAACACTCTGGGAGGCCGAGGCAGGCAGATTGCTCGAGGTCAGGAATTCAAAACCAGCCTGAGCAAGAGCAAGACCCCTTCTTTACTATAAATAGAAAGAAATTAATTGGCTAACTAATATATATAGAAAAAATTAGCCGGACATGGTGGTGCATGCCTGTAGTCCCAGCTACTCGGGAGGCTGAGGCAGCAGGATTGCTTGAGCCCAGGTGTTTGAAGTTGCTGTGAGCTAGGCTGAGCAACAAAGCGAGACTCTGTCTCAAAAAAAAAAAAAAAGAAAGAAATTCATTTCCTATAGATCTTTACTTTTTAAAATAATTATTAAATGTTTTAATATGCCTGTGTCATTTGAGCAGCTGCAGACTATTAATCATTATAGTAACACTTCAATGCCAAAGAAATATTTTAACACTACTAATTAACATTATTATCCCAAAACAATTGTATATAATTTTTAAGTTTAATTTCATATTTTGTTGTTGCGGTTAGGATTACCAGGAAGAATGCATCAGTCAGGGTTCTACAGAGAAATAGGACCAATGGGAGGTAACAGGGACAGAAATAGAGAGAGAGAGGGATAAAGAGATTTACTGTAAGGACTCAGCTCATGTGAGTATGGGCCTGGCAAGCCTGAAATCTATTAAAGTAATTCACTGGGAGGCCGTTAGACCAAGCAACACCAATACTTGGGTTCCTACATATGCAAACTGAAACCCAACTCAGTAGAAATGGTCACATTCTGGGCCTATCAGAAACCACCAACTAACCTCTTACTAGGGACTTTTCACCAGAATGATTTCTTTGCCTTGCTTCTGCATTCACCCTATAAAAGCTTTCCCTTGTGTCCCTTTGGTGGAGCTCTGAAATGCTTGTGGCATGGAGCTGCCCAATTCATGAATGGCTATCTGCTCAAATAAACTCTATAAAACTTACAGGGTGGGATTGGGCACAGTGACTCACACCTATAATCCCAGAAATTAAGGAGACCAAGGAAGGAGGATTGCTTGAGGCCAGGAGTTCAACACCAGCCTGGGCACCATAGCAAGACCTTATCTGTACAAAAATTTTTTTTATACTCTTTGCTATGGAGGGGAAAAAAAAAAAATAAAAAAAAATAAAAAAAATAAAAAAATTTTTTTAATTAGCTGGGCATGGTGGCACACACCTGTAGTTCTAGCTACCAAAGAGGCTAAGGTGGGATGATTGCTTGAATCCAGGAGTTTCCGGCTATAGTGCTCTATGGTGTGCCACTGCACTCCAGCCTAGGCAACAGAGCAAGACCCTGTCTCTTCCAAAAAAAAAAAAAAAAGTAACGTGCCTTAGTTTATTTTTTAACAAAGGCTATCAAGCTGCCCAGCTGAAAACTCAAATAGGTGTTACCATTACACTCGTGAGACAGAATTTCTTCTTCAGGAAACCTCTCTCAGCTTTTGCTTTTAGGGCCTTCACCTAATTGGATGAATCGCCACCCACATTATCAATGGTAATCTCCTTTACTTAAAAGTCAACAGGCCAGTGCGGTGGCTCAAGCTTGTAATCCTAGCACCCTAGGAGGCCGAAGCAGAATGGATCATTTGAGCTCAGGAGTTCGAGACCAGCCTGAGCAAGAGGGAGACCCTGTCTCTACCAAGAAACAGAAAAAATCAGCTGGGCGTGGTGGCTCATGCCTGTAGTCCCAGCTACTCGGGAGGTAGAGGCAGGAGGATCGCTTGAGCCCAGGAGTTTGAGGTTGCTGTGAGCTAGGCTGAAGCCACTGCTCTAGCCCAGGCAACAGAGTGAGGCCTTGTCTCAAAAATAAAATGAAATACCTTCACAGTAACACCTAGATTAGCGTCACTTGAAAAACTGGGTACCATAGCCCAGCCAAGTTGACACACAAAACTAACCATCACAATGAACAACAACGGAAGTGCAAAAATATGTTACAGTAGGATAAATACAGAGTAAGAGAAGTGTAGTGAAAAGTGCAATTTTTCAGGAGTAAGAAATAATTTTATTTTTTAAAATAATGGATATCAAATCTTATTTTAAGAGTGTTTGAAAGCATATAATACATCTTTTACAAAATGTTTAACTTATGATTTAAAAAACATTAGATTTCAACATAAAAATACGCAAGTATTGACTATCAAAATTCATGTAGGGGTTATACAAACAGAAATGTCTGAAGCCAAGTTCTAGCAAGAGTAACAGAGTTCAATAAGTACTCACTTAATGTCGTTGATAGGTTCTTGGAAACTTGACTTTAAGCGAAATGATGTATAAGACAACCAATTTTTTTTCTCATCAACATTATAAGGAAAAGATATTGACAGAAATGACATTATTTGAGGACCTGCTGTGCATCATTTCCCTTAAAGTCACAGTTTCCAAGAACCTGTCGACTTTGAGAATTTACCGTACAGTTGCTAAACTTACAGTCTTAGACTATACTGTACACACAATAGCTGTGTGAATTTAAGAGAATAAATGGAGTTCCTTGGTTTAGGGGGTGTTGTTTTAATATGTCACATTAATGGCACTTACTGACTAGGAAGATTAATTTAAATAATATTTGCAGAGCACTTAGCATAGTTCCTGAAACACAGTAATTCCTCCACAAATGCCGGCTATGATTGTTATTATCCAGCAGGTGGCAATGCAGAGCATAAGCCACCAAGCTCTACAATATAGGATCTCACAACCCCAGGCTCGTCCTGCCCGGCTAGCCTTTCTCTGATCCTCTCTCCCAGTCAATCCCCAGGGTTCCATGAGTAGACACTAAAGGATTGGTCCTTAATCCCAACCTCAGCTCCTAACCTATATCATCCCGTTTTTCCTCCAGAAAGTGCTCTGGCCTTGGAACCCCCAAGTTTCCTGAGCACACATGGGACTTCAATTCTCTGCCTTGTGCTGGGCCTCTTCCTAGCAGTTGATCTTGCTCCCTAAAAGACTTCTAGTGACTGTGAGCTCAAAGTGCCTCTGCTGATCTACTCAATTACAAGATAGCTTCTACATCTTAAAAGTGTAAAGTTTTCTGGCGGCGAAAGAAACAGAGAGAGAGAGAGAGAGAGTGGGGCCAAACAACGTGGCTTTATTGTGCACTCCCGGACGAGGTTCCCAGGTCCCAAGAGAGGGGGCCCGAGAAGTCGCATCTGTTTGGAGGGGGTGTGAGCCTTTACACTGTTTGGAGAGGGCTAGGGACTTTTGGTGGGAAGAGCTGGGATTTTTCCACTGTGACCTTTGGTGGTCATTGAGAAATAGGAGGAGCTGGTGGTATTTGTGGAATCCAGGAACCGAAAACTTTCTTATCTGGGTGGACGTCCAGGTGCTGTTGTTGTCAGCGGGGCCTGGCAGTTGTCCTTGGCGGGTCTGGTCTCCTGAGCCTTTTCTTTTTGATCTAGAGAGGGGAGGGGGGCCCTGCCACCAGCCTTATAAAAAGCAATTTTATTTTTCCAGCACACGTGATTTGTTTGTGTGGAGGAGCTGTGAATGCTTTAGGTGACAGACAAGCAGTCTGTTTCGGCTGTAAGCCTTGCAGACCCAGCGTGTTCACTTTGGTGATGCCTTTGAGGGTTTTCCTGGCCCTTCCCATGTGTGTTGTCCTTTTCAAGCTCTTCTGTTTGTCGGCCACGTGTAGTGCTGTGAACTTTCTGGGCTGCCCCTCCTTCCCAAGGCAAACTATCCCACTCAAGGCTTCTTACCTTATAGAAATCACAAATCACTAAACTATACAACTATTTTCTGGCATTTTGCATGTTTATCCTAACGGACAATTTTAGTCACATTGAATTATTTCTCCAAATTGAAGCCTTTGCATTTTTTTTTTTTCAAGTTGAGCCTAGGAAATAGGCCTCTTCAAAGAGAGAAAACACAAAATACCTTATTAACCATTCGATGTAATTGATTTTGAACTTGATCAAAGATTTCTTTTACTTTGATCTTCACAGGCATCGATTTTCTGGAACCACCGTGATCCTTCCCCTACTTCAATTTAATAATTAAATCCTTTTCAAAAATCGTTTAAGTAATAATGCACTTTGAAGACACTTCAGAGAAACGGAACAAAGAGGGATAAAATACCACACTTCCATCACCCAAAGACAACCATTGTTAACATTTTTTTGGATCTTGTTTCTGAGAGGAAAAAAAAAAAATCTACTTCCCCTACTACATGCATACACACACGCACACACGCCACCAAAATTAAAAGGAAGGGAGAAAAAGCAGATCCGAACGTGATTTCCTGCCTTTAACTCTTTTGCAGACACTTGGGCTAATTACCCAGCAACCTTCATTTCCTCAGGTCACCAAAGAGAACAAGAGCTTTTCTGAGCAGGCTGCGTGGGTCTCACTTGGCCCTCTGCTAATAAAATTTCCAGTCCTGTCTTCTGGGCTTTTTCTAACGAGGCAGGCCTCCTACCGTTTTTGTCCTTTAGATGGCAGCATGATCTCTAACACTTTACTGCCTTTTTTCCCCGAGTTATGCAATTCTCACAATCTGAAATTAAAAAAAAAAAAAAAAGAAAATTCAGGGAAATTATCTGAGGCAGTGCTGCCGAGTTGAAGAAATTGGAAGAGAAGAGGAGGGTCCCTGAGGGTGAAGGTGTGGAAAATGGGGAAGCCAGAAGTGTGTGGAATCTAAGTGTTCCCAGCCCCCACATCTATGACATCTAAGGCAATACATATGGGGTTTGTCATTGTCATACCCCACTCACTGTCACTCGCAAGATTCTGCACAATAAAATGTGCTCATTCATTCATTCATTCAATACATATTTATCGGCTTCCTACTGTGTGCCAGACACTAGACAGCTGGACCGCTGGGCAGTAGGGCAGCAGACAATTGACACTGGACACAGACATAAACCAAACAGATCATTCTCCTTCACTTCTTCTGCCCTTGTAGATCTCATATGCAAGTGTAGGAGGTAAACAATTAAAAAGGAAACAAATAGGCTGGGCATGGTGGCTCATGCCTGTAATCCTAGCACTCTGGGAGGCCGAGGCAGGAGGCTCGCTCAAGGTCAGGAGTTTGAAACCAGCCTGAGCAAGAGCGAGACCCCGTCTCTACCAAAAAAATAGGAAGAAATTAATTGGCCAACTAAAAGTATATAGAAAAAATTAGCCGGGCATGGTGGCACATGCCTGTAGTCCCAGCTACTTGGGAGGCTGAGGCAAAAGGATTGCCTGACTAAAGCAGGACCCACACCTTTCACCTCTCACAAAAATCAACTCACGCTGGATAACAGACTTAAACCTAAGGTATGAAACTATTAAAATTCTAGAGGAAAATGTTGGAAACACTCTCCTAGACATCAGCCTAGGCAAAGAGTTTATGAAGAAGTCCCCAAAGGCAATCACAGCAGCAACAAAAATAAATAAATGGGACATGATCAAACTAAAAAGCTTCTGCACAGCCAAAGAAACAGTCATGAAAATAAACAGACAGCCTACAGAATGGGAGAAAATTTTTGCATTCTACCCATCTGATAACTAGAATATATTTAGAACTCACGAAAATCAGCAAGAAAAAATCAAATAACCCTATTAAAAAGTGGGCAAAGGACTTGAACAGAAACTTTTCTAAAGAAGACAGAAGAATGGCCAACAGACATATGAAAAAATTCTCAACATCTCTAATCATCAGGGAAATGCAAATCAAAACCACAATGAGATATCACTTAACTCCAGTGAGAATGGCCTTTATCAAAAAGTCTCCAAACAATAGATGCTGGGGTGGATGCGGAGAGAGGGGAACACTCCTACACTGCTGGTGGGACTGCAAACTAGTTCAACCTCTGTGGAAAGCAATATGGAGATACCTTAAAGCGATACAAGTGAATCTACCATTTGATCCAGCAATCCCATTGCTGGGCATCTACCCAAAAGATCCAATGACACTTTACACAAAAGACACCTGCACCCGAATGTTTATAGCAGCACAATTCATAATTGCAAGGCTGTGGAAACAGCCCAAGTGCCCATCAATCCAAGAATAGGTTAATAAAATGTGGTATATGTATACCATGGAGTACTATTCAGCTCTAAGAAACAACGGTGATATAGCACATCTTATATTTTCCTGGTTAGAGCTGGAACCCATACTACTAAGTGAAGTTTCCCAAGAATGGAAAGACAAGCACCACATATACTCACCAGCAAACTGGTATTAACTGAGCAGCACCTAAGTGGACACATAGGTACTACAGTAATAGGGTATAGGGCCCGTGGGAGGGGGGAGAGGGTGGGTATATACATACATAATGAGTGAGATGCGCACCATCTGGGGGATGGTCATGCTGGAAACTCAGACTTGGGGGGAAGGGAGAAAAGGGCATTTATTCAAACCTTAAAATATGTACCCCCATAATATGCTGAAATTAAAAAAAAAAGGATTGCCTGAGCCCAGGAGTTTGAGGTTGTTGTGAGCTAGGCTGATGTCACAGCACTCTAGCCTGGGCAACAGAGTGAGACTGTGTCTCCAAAAAAAAAAAAAAAAAGAAAAGAAAAACAAACCAAATAAAAGTATAATACAAATTTAGGTAGTAATAAGGACTATGAGGTAAAGGGACTAGAAAGGGTGTAGGGAGTGGGCATTTTAGATGGATAGTCAAGCAAAGTTTCTCTCAGGAGGTGATATTTGAACAGGGACCCAGCGAAGTGAGCAGGGGAGTGAGCCTCTCAGTTGTCGGGGAGAAAATAAGGCAAAGGGAACAGCCATGCAGATGCAAAGGCTGCTGCACCCAGCCATCCTTGGAGATGTCAACCGAAAAGGAAGAAGCTGAGGCAAAATTAGTGTGAGTAGAGAGTTTATTGGGGCCAAGCTTGAGGCTTGCAAGCCGAGCACATAGATTCAAGTTGCCCTGAATATACACTTCGATTAGCAGCAGTTACCAGCGGATTTTTAAAGGCAACAAAAGGGGACAGGGAGTGGGCTGATGCAAAGTTGTCTGTCAGGAATTCTTATAGGTTTACAGACATAACATTGATTGGTGATCGGCTGTCCATTGTGGGTTCTAGTGTCGGGTGTGGCATTATCAGCTTAACTTCTAGCTACTTGTGACAATGGCAAGCAGATTCAGTAGATGAATACATAGCTCAACGCAGGAAGTAGGACACAATTGCTGTCTTTTTTGTTGTTGTTGTTGAGACGGAGTCTTGCTCTGTCACCTGGGCTAGAGTGCCGTGGCATCAGCCTAACTCACAGCAACCTCAAACTCCTGGGCTCAAGCGATTCTCCTGCCTCAGCCTCCTGAGTGGCTGGGACTACAGACACGCGCCACCATGCCTGGCAAATTTTTTCTATTTTTAGTAGAGACGGGGTTCTGGTTCTTGCTCAGGCTGGTCTCGAACTCCTGAGCTCAAGCAATCCTCCCACTTCGCCTCCCAGATTGCTAGATTACAGGCAGGAGCCACCATGCCTGGCCAGCTGTCTCATTTTAATATTTCTGTGGGCCTGATAATTAAAAAGACTTGCATTCCTCAAATAAAAGTTCTTTTTTTTTTTTTTTTCCTCAGCTCTTTGAGGAACAGGAGGAAGCCAGTATAGCTGGAATAGGATGAGCATAGAGGAAAGTAGCCATAAAGGAAGTCAGAAAGATGAGGTCTATTTTTTGTTTGTTTGTTTGCTTGTTTTGAGACAGAGTCTCACTCTGTTGCTCGGGCTAGAGTGCTGTGGCGTCAGCCTAGCTCACAGCAACCTCAAACTCCTGGGCTCCTCCTCAGCCTCCCAGAGTGCTAGGATTACAGGCGAGAGCCACCGTGCCCGGCCAGAAAGATGAGGTCATATAGGGCTTTTATGTTCAAACCTTGCCATGAAGAAGGGGCCAGCTTTTATCATAAAGCTTATGGAAGACCTTTGACCAGAGGAGTAACATGATCCAGAGACTGTTGCAAAAACCAATGGAGGGAGAGTGATGGCCCGAGGTGGAAAATGGGAAACTGAGAGCCAGAAACAGGGAGGAGTTGTGTGCTAGGATAGCTAGGGAGGGAGAGGCCAATAGTTCTGTTTGGGGCAGTTGGGTTTAAGGTCCTATTAGTCATTCTATTACAGATGTCAAACAGGCGAAAGGATGCACAAGTCTAAGGCTCAATGGAAAGGTCAGAACTGGGCTGGGCACAGTGGCTCACGCCTGTAATCTTAGCACTCTGGGAGGCCGATGCGAGAGGATCGCTTGAGCTCAGGAGTTCAAAACCAGCCTGAGCAAGAGTGAGACCCCATCTCTACTATAAATAGAAAGAAATTAATTGGCCAACTAATATATATATAGAAAAAATTAGCCAGGCATGGTGGCGCATGCCTATAGACCCAGCTACTTGGGAGGCTGAGGCAGCAGGATCGCTTGAGCCCAGGAGTTTGAGGTTGCTGTGAGCTAGGCTGACGCCACAGCACTCACTCTAGCCTGGGCAACACAGTGAGACTTTGTCTCAAAAAAAAAAAAGAAAAGAAAAGAAAAGAAAAGAAAGGTAAGAACTGGAGAAAACTTGGGGGTCCTGAGTATGTAGACAGCATTTACAATCAAGTGGCTGAAGGAGATCGTGCACGGAACAAGTGTGGATAGAGAAGGATCCAGGGATGGAGCCCTGGGCCACTCCTGCATTTAAAGGAGCCAGCAAAGGGCACCGAGAAGGAAGGCAAGCAGGGCAGAGAGAAAACCACAGCAGTGAGGCGTTCCAGGCGTTGGTACTGCAGCAAGAGGGAAGTCATCCCCTTTGTCAGATGGTACTGAGAGTTCAGGCAAATGAGGACCAAAAACTGACCACTGGATTTGGGGAGATGAAAGTCATCGCTCATGTTGGCAAGGGCATCTATTGTCCAACGCTCTGCCCTATGTCTTTGTCCGCACACACACCTTCATTTAAATGCTTTTTCCTCTTTCCATCTGTGGTCTTTGCCTATTGAAGTCCTCTCATCCTTAAAAGTAACCCTTCTCAAACACTGGTATGAAGATGGGCTGGTTCATGATAAAGCCATACCTAAGTCAAGGGGGGGAAAAGAAAAATGACAGTGTAAGTAAGATTTTATAAAAGTAAATATATTGAATTTAAAGCACTGTTCTTGGGCTGAGATAACTCCTTCCATATTCAAAGGTTGTCTTTTATACAAGAAAAAATAAATAAAGTTTCACATCTGTATTCTGTTTCCAGAATTGTTTTCTAAATTTTATCACCTTATATTCCCAAAGTCTGGCAATTGATGCTTTAAAGCATAACCTCTAGACTTTCATTATCCTCCCAGGCCAAAGTGACCGCTCATATCTTTTATTTGCTTGGGCCCTTGTCCTCTTTTATTTTCCCTCTAGGAGAGAAAATTCCTCCAAGCAAGTGATCTTTTCTTATTCGCTTTCTTATTGCCCATATTAGAAGCTCAGAAAAATCTTCTTAAAACAAATGAGAAAACTGAGCTGTAAAAAATTAAATTACTTGGAAATTATAATTTTCCAACATTTCCCGAGCACTTACTATGTAGCAGGCACTATTCTATGCATTTGATATATATGTACTCATTTCACCCTCATAACAAATCTATCAGGGAGGTTACTATCCTCACACCCATTTCGCAGAAAGACTATGGAACCCGTCCAAGGTCACAGAGCTAGGAAGTGGTCACTTTAAAGTTGAAATCCAGGCCGGGTGCGGTGGCTCACACCTGTAATCCCAGCACTCTGGGAGGCCGAGGTGGGAGGATCACTCAAGGTCAGGAGTTCGAAACCAGCCTGAGCAAGAGTGAGATCCCGTCTCTACTAAAAATAGAAAGAAATTAATTGGCAAACTAAAAATATATATAAAAAATTAGCTGAGCATGGTGGCCACGCATGCCTGTAGTCCCAGCTACTTGGGAGGCTGAGGCAGGAGGATGGCTTGAGCCCAGGAGTTTGAGGTTGCTGTGAGCTAGGCTGCCGCCACGGCACTCACTCTAGCCTGGGCAGCACAGTGAGACTCTGTCTCAAAAATAAATAAATAAAGTTGAAATCCAATAGATCGGCTCCCAGTCATTTAACCATTACACTGCAGGTAAAATCGGTTATGTGACTTTTTAAAACACAAAACCGAGTCTGCTGGTGTTCTTTTCTAGTAAGCCACGGTTATGGAATCACTTTTCCTCCAACCTGTTTTTTTAAATAGTTATAATTTCAAGTAAGTTTATCAGAGAATTCAACCCCTTTTGTAACGTCCAAGCAATATTTCCAATCATCTCAGATTTCCCATTCCACATCCTAATGTTGTACGCACATCTGTTTAGCTTTAACGTCTTCCTATTTCTCTGTGAGTTTCTTTCTCACTTGTCCCCCTGAAAGAAAGTAAATTAAATTAAGTCATCGAACATTGTTCAGGCCACTGTGACAGAAACTCAGTAAGTGGGAAATAAGCAATAACACCCAGGTCCTTTCATTAGGATTGCCAGTACCTGTGTGGTACGGCTTAAATAAAGCTGGAGTCAGCCGAGAGCCCTAGATTTTGAATGCAGGGGGTCAGCCCACAGGTCTGGTTCTCTAGATGCAGGTATGCCATTTCACACTTTCAAGGTCCAAAGATAATTTTAGACTTCAAACAGTAGGAAAATATCAATGCTAAGAAAAAATCAAGATCAGAGCAGCTCTCCAGTCGAAGAGGCCCAAGTGACTTTATTTTAAGGGGTCTCATGTTACATTTGCCTGAGGAACCCCTTTGAGAAATCACAGGACAATTTTACCATTGGACAGCCAAAACAGTATGACATCATTTGCCTAAATTTCTATAACAGTGGCCAATGTGTATCAGAAAAGATATTTTGGCCGGGCGCGGTGGCTCACGCCTGTAATCCTAGCACTCTGGGAGGCCGAGGCGGGCAGATTGCTCAAGGTCAGGAGTTCGAAACCACCCTGAGCAAGAGCAAGACCCCGTCTCTACTATAAATAGAAAGAAATTAATTGGCCAACTAATATATAGAGAAAAAATTAGCCGGGCATGGTGGCGCATGCCTGTAGTCCCAGCTACTCGGGAGGCTGAGGCGGGAGGATTACTTGAGCCCAGGAGTTTGAGGTTGCTGTGAGCTAGGCTGACACCACGGCACTCACTCTAGCCTGGGCAACAAAGTGAGACTCTGTCTCAAAAAAAAAAAAAAAAAAAAAAGATATTTTATTAGAAAAAAATTAGCAAATGTTCATAGCAGGCCAAAATTACCTAAACTTACTTACTTTCTCAATGTCCATGAGGTAAATATACCCATTCTCCCATATCTTAAGGTGAAGATTCTTTGACACCAGAGAGAACTCCCCTACTCTCTGCCCACGGACTCCCACTGAAAAGCCTACGTGGCCTCCTTTTCTGAAGGACCCATTTGCAGCACCCAACACTTCGCCCTGGGGAAGGCAGGAAGTGCCCAGGAACCCTCCTATTCTCTGTCCAGAGTATAACCCTGACAGCTGAGCCCATAACTTTAACAATGAAGCAGGTCTCCCTTCCTGAAATCTTTTAGCCATGTTCATGTATGTAATGCCCCTGAATGCTTGAGACTCACATGGAATTTGAGAAATGGTATGTCCTCAAGATAGCACATATTGCTTCTCCTTTGAAAGACTCCCTCTGCCCCCAGCTACAGAAGATGCAAAAGTATTCATAATTTGCACAGGGGCTGACAGACCTCCCCAAAACCCAAGTAGCCTTCCTGCTACTTCCTTTCAACGAGATTGATGAATAGCCTTTCTCTAAAAAGTATGTTTTCATACTGACCAAGGATTTGCAACAGAGTGTCACATATTCTTATAGAAAGAAAAAAATATTATATTGCCATAACAAAGGTGTCATTTTACCAACATATATTTGTGTTTCCAGAAATACACACATACAACATTCTACACAAATACAGAGCTTTATTTACAGATAATATGCCATTCTTCAAGTCATCAGGTAGCATTTACAGAAGTCAACTATATATCAAGTGAAAAAGAAAAACCTCAGAAATTGCAAAATTCAGAAAAGAATCCAGGCTACGCTTGCTGACCACAATGCAAAAAGAGTATAAATCAATAATTAAATTATAAACAAAAAAGGCTTGTCAACTTAAAAGCATTCATCCAAATGACTCTCAGGTGGTGATCATGTTTTTTTAATTGTAACTTCAGAAAAGTTCTCTTTGTATATGCTTTTCAGGTTAAGGCCTGTAAATTTTTCAATGTTGACATTATTTATTATTTATAAAGAAATACTACAGGGGAGGAAAAGTATCTTTTCCTTCTACCTGATGGGGTGCAGGAAATGCTACCCCAAAATATGGCACCTTGGCATACAGAATATTTTGAGCTGAAGGAAACTGAGAAAACCACAGGAGCAGAAAGGTCACTCTGATCTTTCGTCCCCCTCCCCACTGCTTTAGAAGACCCTCAAGTGACAGGCGTCCTGCCCTATACCTACAGGGAAAAAACGTTACGTAGAGAGGCCAAGCAGAATGTGAGTACACAAGCTTTCCAAAGTTCACGCTTGTATATTACCATTAGGTCATACTGCCTTTTTGTATAGCCAAACTTCTACACAGCTGTCTATTCTTTATTTAACTTAAGCATAAAGAAAAACACTTTTCCCTAGGTCTTTGGGTCTTCATTTCTGAAAGCTCCCAGATCATATAAAACTAATATATAAATCTTTTTTTGTTTTTTATTTTTTTTGTAGAGACAGGGTCTTGCTGTGTTGTCCAGGCTGGTCTTGAACTTCTGGTCTCAAGAAATCCTCCCACCTTGGCTCTCCCCTATAACTGGGATTATAGTCGTGGGCCATGAGGCCCAGCCATTATTAAATAAATTTGTTCTGCTTTTTTCTTGTTAGTCTTTTGTTATAGGGATGTCAGCCATAAACATTGCCATGAGTAAGGAAAAGATGCTGCTTTTCCTTCCGTACATACCCTTCTGCATTCATGGCTGGGGCCCGTATAACAAAAGATAGATTAACAATAGAAAAGCAGGGCATGGTGGTGGCTCACGCCTGTAATCCTAGCACCCTGGTAGGCCAAGGAGGGAGGATTGCTTGAGCTCAGGAGTTCGAGACCAGCCTGAGCAAGAGCGAGACCCCGTCTCTACTATAAGTAGAAAGAAATTAGTCAAACAACTAAAAATAGAAAAAAATTAGCCGGGCATGGTGGCGCATGCCTGTAGTCCCAGCTACTCGGGAGGCTGAGGCAGGAGGATCGCTTGAGTCCAGGAGTTTAAGGTTGCTGTGAGCTAGGCTGACGCCAAGGCACTCTAACCTGGGCAACACAGTGAGACTCTGTCTCAAAAAGAAACAAACAAACAAACAAACAAAAGAAAGAAAGGCACACAAATTTACTTAATATAAGTTTTATGTGTCACGAAAACCTTCACAAGGAAATGAAGCCCCAAAGAAACAGTTAAGCTTGAGTGTTTTCATAGTACGTTCAATGAAGAATGCAGTCAATAGGGCTCAGAGAACAGCACCCTAAAATGAAGGCCTCAGAACAGGAGTTTTTCTCTGACCTCCTCATGCCCTCCTGTCTCTCAGTCCTATTCTCCCCTGAGGCTAAATGTAAAAAAATAGAATCCCTCTTCCCCAATTCAGGTAGGTCATAAAAGCCAGAACCCCTTTTCCCAAAAGACAGCCATAAAACCTAAAATTATTCCATGTAAAAACTGGCCATCAAGAAATTATCTGATCTACTTTGTTTGACTGTAGGTCATAAGACCCCGATTCCAGAGAGAGTCCTGCCCCACACCTAGAAGGAAGGAATGCTGCTCAGAAAGGCCAAGAAGAATCCAAACAGACAGGCCTTTGCTGGGTTTCCCCACTCAGTCTGTCAGCATTAGATCACACTCTTTTTATCCAATCATGTTTTTACACCATGGCTATCCATACTGGGTTGAACCTAAGCATAAAAATGAACAATTTTGGCCCAGTGCAGTGGCTCACTCCTGTAATCCTACCACTCTGGGAGGCCGAGGCAGGAGGATCACTCAAGGTCAAGAGTTCGAAACCAGCTTGAGCAAGAGCGAGACCCTGTCTCTACTATAAAAATAGAAATAGCCGGGCGTGGTGGCTCACGCTTGTAATCCTAGCACTTTGGGAGGCCGAGGCAGGCGGATTGCTCAAGGTCAGGAGTTCGAAACCAGCCTGAGTGAGACCCCGTCTCTACCAAAAATAGAAATAAATTAATTGACCAACCAAAAATATATATACAAAAAATTAGCCGGGCATGGTGGCGCATGCCTGTAGTCCCAGCTACTCGGGAGGCTGAGGCAGTAGGATCGCTGAGCCCCGGAGAATGAGGTTGCTGTGAGCCAGGCTGACGCCACGGCACTCACTCTAACCTGGGCAACAAAGGGAGACTCTGTCTCAAAAAAAAAAAAAAAAAAAAAAAATAGAAATAAATTAATTGGCCAACTAAAAACATATATGGGCCGGGCGCGGTGGCTCACGCCTATAATCCTAGCACTCTGGGAGGCCCAGGCGGGCAGATCGTTTGAACTCAGGAGTTCGAGACTAGCCTGAGCAAGAGTGAGACCCTATCTCTACTAAAAACAGAAAGAAATTAATTGGCCAACTAAAAATATATAGAAAAAACTAGCTGGGCATGGTGGCACATGCCTATAGTCCCAGACACTCAGGAAGCTGAGGCAGAAGGATCGCTTGAGCCCAGGAGTTGGAGGTTGCTATGAGCTAGGCTGATGCCACGGCACTCTAGCCTGGGCAACACAGTGAGACCCTGTCTCAAAATAAATAAATAAATAAACAATTTCCCCTGTATCTTTGGGCCTAAGGCTCCCGTATATACACATTAAATAAATTTGTATGCCTTTTCTCCTATTAATTAATTTGCCTTATGGCAGCAATTTTTCTGCCAATTTTGGGGAGCCAGGAGCCCTTGTTCCCTATAGAGTCAAGGAAGACTATGATAAGACAAGGGGTGTAAGTAAACCGAGGAAACTCAGCAAGGACTGTTCCTACAGACTTACTCTTCTCTGTGTCCCTGTGCCTTTCTGAGATGAGGAGGCTCCTATTTTCCAGGTATAGGGAGGCCACTTCTCACATGAAGGTCTCATGACCTGCCTCAGGGGAAGGTCCTCCCTAGGTTTTAGAACATATTTCATGGAAGATGGACAAAGGGAAGATCAGAGTGACCTTCCTGCTTCTGCTGTTTTCTCAATTCCTTCCTCTTAAAATATCCAGGATGCCAAGGCACCATATTTTGTGGTAGGGTGTCCTGAATCCTATCGTCACCGTGGCTAGCCATAGACCTTTCCACGATTTAATTATTTCTGCTGAAACTAGTTTGGTTTCCATAGAAATCTCAAACTGCTGACCTTTTAGAAAAGCCTCCAGGAGACATATTATTGCAGAGTTTAGGACGCGTCCACGATCAGACTAAAATATAAAATCAGACCCTGTGGTTAAGTTCTGTTACAAATTTATGGCCTCTTAAAGTGTATGTTCAAAAGATGATGAATCCCCAAGTAGGGTAACTTTATACTAACTCATACCATTTCTCCCAAATGGCATTCAAGACCAAGACAATTGCAGACTTGCTTCTCACTTATTCTAAGATAATTTCCCTAAAGCATGCTCTTCTAAAAGCAAAGAAACTCATTTAGGCTGTTAATTAAATTTGTCCCCCAAAGATGAAGCACAGAACGTGAAGTTACAATTTTAAATATACCCTCCCACGTACCTCCCAATACCTAAAATATTTTCAACATTTGTAAAGGACGTATTTACATAAAGTCAGCTAAAAATACAAAAGTGTTTCTTTTTCTTATTTCGAACAGGCCTCCAGAATTAAAAATAAAAACTCTCACAGGAACCATGACACATCAAAAAAGATGGGAAGAAAACTGTGACTTGAGGGTCAGATAAAATTGTCCCATGCTCACTTGAAAACTCAGGCATTTTCAGCCCCGTGCGGTGGCTGATGCCTATAATCCTAGCACTCTGAGAGGCCTAGGTGGAAGGATTTTTTGAGCCCAGGAGTTTGAGGTTGCAGTTGAACTACGATGACACCACTACACTCTGCCCAGGACGACAGAGTAAGGGTCTGTCTCAAAAAAAAAAGAAAAGAAAGAAAGAAAACTCAGGCATTTTCAACAGGCTGAGAGATTGTTTTCTATAAAGGGAAACATATGTTATCCATACAGATCTTTTCATTAAACCCTGAAGTCCCATCTATAGTATTTGCTGGTTATATAAATGCTGCATATGGGAAGGAGGTCTAAAGCCACTGGACTTGAAATTCAATGTATGTGCACACAGACATATGCACATGATTTCCTGGGTGTGTAACTTTAAGCAGCACGTAAAATGCCTTTGTAGGTCTTGTTCTGTTTTACGTTTTTCAATGTTAAATGATACTGAGCTTCAGAGCCACAGTTTCATGCCTGGGTTTATACTTTAACAGGATTTCTCATTCTCCCTGGCCACACACATTAGGAGGAAATTTAATTTGGCCCTAAGAGTCTAGGCATCAGGAACTAGTAGTGGTTTTATTTACCTCCCAAATAAACTGCACCACCGAAAATCTAATCATCTGCAGATCATTCTATATGAAAGGAGTGAGCCTCTTAATAGATTACACAGTAGAAGGGAAAGACCCGTAGGATTGAAAATCAAGTCGCTTCACCACTTAGCAAGTGGTTCCGTGATTTGATTCCTAATGATCCTAAACGGTATATACCTCATCTAGATTAAATGGGAATAAAGATTTCTTCCCAGTGTGCCCTGCAGGTTCATTGTAGGAGAAGACAGGCCAAAAAGGAATGAATGTTCCATACTCAGGGAGCTAGGATGACTAAGACACGGCCCTGCCTGGTAGATCTGGAAGGAACGTCCTAAACTGCAGAGCACAATGGAAATGAAGAGCATCGTCATAAACCACTTGCCACCCCTCCCCTCGATAGTCTGGGTGTTTGACTGGCAGTTTGGGTCCCTCCCTGTGTCCCCATCTGAAAGGCTTTTCTGCAGAAAGGCCCAGGGCTCAGTGACCCATCCCACCCCCTCCCCCCTTTTCCCAGCCAGGTCTCTGCTGGGACAGAACTTGCTCAGGGACGCCTTCCCTGAACCTCTATTATTTTGCTAAACTGTAACTTTGTAGATTTAGGATTTTTGTCTTGTCTGTTTTACAATGGAATCCTATTGCTTTGATTTGGGTGCATGCTTAAGAGGTTACAAATTTTATTTTTCTAACATTTTAGCATTGAGGTTTCCAAACATACACAGAAGTAGAGCTAAGGGATTCATGACCCCCAGGTACCTGCCACGTGGCTTCAAGGCCTCCCAGCTTCAGCTAGAACCCCTCTTCCTGACGCCCCTCCCCAAACTCTGGGTTACTGTAAAGCAAATCTCAGACATTTTTTTTCACCATAATATCTCAGTATGCTTCACCATAGTACATCTGTATAGATTTCTAAATGGTAAAGGCTCCTTTTAAAAAAAAACCAAAATCACAATTAATTACATCAGCACCTAAACCTGGCCACTCCGTTCAAAATTATAACCACCCCCCCAGCCCTTCCTCTCTTTTCTACTTTATTTTTCTCCATTGTTTTCTTTCTTTCTGGCTTACTATATATTTTGTTTGTTTGTCATCTCTCTGAGCAACTAGAACATAAGCTCCCTGATGACAGGTCATTTTGTCCGTTTTGTTCCCCGATGTATTCCCAGGACCTAGAATTCTGCGAAACACTTTGCAGGCACTTGATAATCTTCTTCTGAATAAATGAATCCATTCAAGTCAAAAGAACAGATTGGCTGCACATGATGAAATTAGAGCAAGACTCCATCCTGGCCGTAAACATCACTTTTTTCTCTGACAAGCTTTTGATCAGAGCAAGATAGCAGACTGTTCAAATTTGCTCTTTACAAGAAAAACCGAAGTCCAGGACTCCTATGTAATTGCTTAAGGGTGTATTCAAGTGACAGTATAAACAAACAACAAAGGAGACAAAAAAGGAACCTAGTAATTATTACCACCTTGACAGAAAACCATCTCACTTCCACCCAGACGTTCTTAGTCCCTAGTAACACTGAGGAGAAGAGCTTCGTTTCCAAAACCTGAATTTCCACCTCCTGTTTATTAATAGTCCCGGAACAGACACATGCTAACCATAGAATTTTCTGATTCTATCTTGAATCAATATAACAATAATGGCTAACATTTATAGAGCACTTACTATGCCCTAGGCATTCTTCTGAGCGTTTTATGCATATTAACTCACTTTATGTCATCATAACGACCCTTCAGCGCAGAGACAATTATTACCCCAGTTTACAGATGAGGCAGACTGAGGCACAGAGAGAGAGCTCTGCACAGCAGAGCAGTGAAAAGCACACTCTCCAGCCACACACCCGTGCCCCGCAGCTGGGAAGCAAGGGGTCTGGTGAGCAAAGGGTCATGACTTGAACCTGGGGTGCAATTGAACCAAATTGGGGTCTGCTCACCCGGCGCAGAAAGGCCAGGCACTGAAGCTGAGAGTTGCAGGAGTTGTATCATGCGAGGAGTACAGGCAGCTGATGCTTAAAACCTGAATTCCCCGATGGTTTACAAGCCAGGGTTTTTAAAGGCAGGGGTACATTTCAGGCAAGTAAAATTATATTAATAAATCACTACATGGAGGTTCTACATTGGCCTGGCCCCAAAAGATAGGATATCCTGAAGGAGGGCCTATGGGTCATAGGTGCACTCAGAGATTCTGGAAATTAGCAAACAGGAATGTCAAGATGATAAGACTCTCTCCGGGTCCCGCAGGGGGAAATTTAGAACAAAGAATGGTGGCCAGAGTTCAGTTATTCAGGTCCCTCTTCTCTGCGTTTTCTATCCAGCAGAGTTTTCTGAAAAACAACTCAAGAACATATGTTAAGATGCCATCTTTTGGTTTCCATAGGGAACAAAAACACGTCAGGACACTGGCTTGCTTGGAGGGCTACTGTTACTCCCATTTGCTTGTCCAGGCTAGCCGGGGACCTGGAACTTCCCCTGAAGGGACTCGAGATTTTCTTTTATCTCCATGCCTGGGGGTGCCCAGCAGGCCCCTCAGAGGGGACCCTGCTCTGTGTCAAGTCCTCCCCCTGTCATGGGGTCAAATGGGGGAGCCACAGAAGAACCTTCCACGGTTCCCTCCCACCTGCTCCAGACAGACTGAGGTGGGGAAGGAGCTCGCAGGAGCCCCTGCTACAGCGTGGATGGGGAGGGGTCTTATCTTGACATGAAGATTGGGGCTGTGTATATGCGACCTAAAACAGGCTAGTCGACATACAAAGAGCAAGCAGAAAAGCCACAGGCCTGCTAGGGTTTTCGATCCAAGGCAAGGGGGTTTTATCCCACTGAGCAAACTATGCAGGGTCATGGGAGACAGAAATAAATCTGTGTTTTGCTGACAGCTTACATATTTTACTTATTCAACATCCAAGCTCTCTGTAGGTACCATCTGCCTCCCATGCCCCAGCTCCGCCCCCCTTCCGGTTGAAGAATGTCCCTGCACCCCTCACCCTATCTCCACATTCCCCATCCCCCTCTCCATCCAACCCCAGCAGGTCCCAGACTCACCTTGTGCCACCCAGACCTCCCTGTGTTCAGCACAGGTCACCGTCTCCATGCATCCATAACTCGGATTATACAATGTCCTTCCCCTCTGCTACACCTCCTCAAAAATGGAATCTCCCTAAGGGACACTTTCCCACTCTTCCTCAGCTACATTTAGCCCCTAGGCCACCTGCCTTCCAGTGGCATGTTGGATGTGCCTCTGTTCTGGTACTTTCATATTGTGCTTGGTGGTGTGACCAGTCCCCTGGGCTGAAGGCTCCAGCCGGGCAACCTCTTGTTCCTGCAGGTTGACGTAGTAGCACCGAAATGACTCAGTCTATGTTTACTAAATTCAAAACAGGCATTTTATTGTCTTTGTGATTCTTAAGTTGTTCTTTTTGTTATCTTTTTGGCTAATTTTCCATCTTTAAAATGTCATATTTGGCTGGGAGCGGTGGCTCATGCCTAAAATCTTAGCACTCTGGGAGGCTGAGGCAGGAGGACCGCTCGAGGTCAGGAGTTCAAAACCAGCCTGAGCAAGAGTGAGACCCCCGTCTCTACTAAAAAAAGAAAGAAATTAATTGGCCAACTAAAAGTATATAGAAAAAACTATCCGGGCATGGTGGCGCATGCCTGTAGTCCCAGCTACTTGGGAGGCTGAGGCAAAAGGATTGCTTGAGCCCAGGAGTTTGAGGTTGCTGTGAGCTAGGCCGATGCCATGGCACTCTAGCCCGGCCAACAGAGTGAGACTCTGTCTCAAAAACAAAACAAAACAAAAGTCATATTTGATAGAAATCAAATATTTCCAAGTACAAATTCATAACAGTCGGTTTCTGGATGAAACACAAAATCTCCTGGAAATGAAGGTACGTTAGAACAGACAGGTAGCAGGGAAGCGCTCTGTGCTGAAGACTGTGTTGTCTATTTCTTCACTCGGGGCTAGGGGGGAAAAGGGATGGTTCCCAGGACAGCTCATGAGTTTGACACGATGGCCCTTTCCATGGGAGGCAGCCTGTGTTCCCCCTCCCACACACTGCCTTGCTCAGAAGCAATAAGGGAGATTGCCTTTAGAGTCAGAAATTTTTCTCTGGCTTAGCTGGGGCTCCGTGTACAGACTTCCCTTTTATCTGCCTTCAGAGCATTTTCTTGTCTGGCCTTAGAAACCCCTGGAGATACTTCATAAGACTCAACAGATGGAGGCGAGGCCGGCACATTCCAGACTGATTGAAGGAAGAGAACAGATGATGTGCACATTTTTTTTTCAAGACCACATGTACCTTTTCTCCGCCAAAGGGGTTACCAACTAGGCAAAGTTGGGCCCTTCCTAAAAGTGGAGCCTTGGTGACGGTCAACAGTAACTCTTGCTTGGAAACAAAGCCAAGACTCAGCTTCCCACATGGTACGGACACTCGTCTTGCCATTGTGGGCAAAAACGATAACGACTAAGAACAGTTGTGTTGGAGAAGCAAGTATCATTTCAGGAAAATATTCAAAACAACTGAGCAATTTCCATCTCCTGAGCATGACATAACATCTCACGTTTCCATCTGGTCCTATCAATTCCATATGAGGCAAATGCCCTCTGCCACTCACGGTTATTAATAAATAACTAAGTACACTCCTTTCCCATCTCCACCGTCTCACGATGCAGGTGGTTCCTGACCGGGCATTGACCACGCTATAGGCAGAGATTGAGGGTTGTGGAGAGGATGGAAGGCCGGAGCTGGAGGAAGTGGCTTAGGCAGTGACAGATATTGTTGGGGCTTTGCCACATAGCAACAACTCAGTAGATGTTTCCTGAATCCATGTTCTGCCCACAGATTCAACAATAGAGTAGTGACTGATGGTAATTATTACAGAACATCAAAGCCCAGGAGTTTTGTTACTGTCAGATATGTCAAAATACTACATGAGCTACTATTAATACAAACATAAGATAGAAGATTAACTTGATTACCAGACCATCATTTATTGGCCCACATACCACCTCCCAGGCCCGGTGCCAAGGTTTTAGATGCTGATAGTCATTTATGAGTCCCCGATTGTTTACACAGTCAAAATTACTACAAGTTGCAGCACCACTGAATGGCATGGCCCTTTCTTTTAGTTATCAAAAGAAAATAGCAGATGGGCGTGGTGGCTCAAGCCTGTGATCCTAGCACTCTGGGAGGCCGAGGTGGGTGGATTACTCGAGGTCAGGAGTTCAAAACCACCCTGAGCAAGAGCAAGACCCCCGTCTCCACTATAAATAGAAAGAAATTAGTTGGCCAACTAAAAATATATAGAAAAAATTAGCCGGGCATGGTGGCGCATGCCTGTAGTCCCAGCTACTCAGGAGGCTGAGGCAGGAGGATGGCCTGAGCCCAAGAGTTTGAGGTTGCTGTGAGCTAGGCTGATGCCACGGCACTCTCTGTCTCAAAAAAAAAGAAAAGAAAAGAAAAGAAAATAGCACCCGGGCGTGGTGGCTCAAGCCTGTAATCCTAGCCTCGGAGGCCAAGGTGGGTGGATTGCTCAAGGTCAGGAGTTCCAAACCAGCCTGAGCAAGAGCGAGACCCCGTGTCTACTATAAATAGAAAGAAATTAATTGGCCAACTAAAAATATATAGAAAAAATTAGCTGGGCATGGTGGCACATGCCTGTAGTCCCAGCTACTCAGGAGGCTGAGGCAGGAGGATTGCTTGAGCCCAGGAGTTTGAGGTTGCTGTGAGCTAGGCTGACGCACGCACGGCACCCTGACTCACTCTGTTCCCCACGGCACTCTAGCGTGGGGAACAGAGTGAGACTCTGTCTCAAAAAAAAAAAAAAAAAGAAAAGAAAAGAAAGAAAATAGCACTACAACCTCCTGGTTTAAACCGATAATCAGACATATTCGTTTCTTCAGCAAACTTCCCAGGACTTACCAGGGTTTCAGGAAGAAGGGAGAAAGTAGATTTCCATACTGACAGTGACCTGGTTTTCTACTCCAAGAAGCAGAGCACAGTGCCCTCCTGCTGATAGGGAGGGGCGGGTGTGACCGAGCTATCTAGATGCTCTGCACTAGGACTAGCAGTGAGACATCACTACTGAAGGTGTGCTTACGACTCGCCCAAAGCTCTGATTCTCTCCAGAGCTCACCTAAAATGCCCTAACTACAGCTCCCGTAAAAGCTCCAGCAGCCAGAGAACAAAACTAAAGTGAACCTATGACCTCGATTTCCTTTCTTTCCCTAAAAGACACAAAGGATATCATTGGAGTTATTAATTCTGTACAATGGAAGTAGATATTAGCTTTATTTTCCCTCTAGAGTAAAATCATTGGCAAAGTGATTTCTATTACAAATACCATGGTGCAGCTTACTTTTCCCAATTTTTTTTCTGAACCTGAAAAATGTAGCTACTATTTCTCTTGTGCCCAGCCACTTTCTCCCTTACTCCTCATCATCTCTCATTACCACCTTGTAATTATGGCTCCCTCAGGGTGTGTTTCCAACTCCCTGGATCCCTAAGTAACATCTACACCCCACACACAACTCCAGGGCAGAGCCACACTCCCCCTTCACTTAGGGGGTTCCCTCCTGAGCAGGTGCCCACCAATGTGGCTGGCACAGGCAGGGACAAGAAATGCCTTAAAAGATGCCTGAAATGCTATGTTAATGTGATATCATGGGCATATACGATTAAAAGATCATATAGAAATTTCTCTGTATTTGTATTCTCTGTATTTGAAATATTTCTGTATTTGAGTTGTATTTACCCTCAGGTTTGGGGGGAGACTTAGCACATTTCATGGAATGATTGTAAATAGAAGACCAATCCATTAACATGAGCCTAAGGCCAGCGGGAAAGCCAGGTCAGAGAACACAGAGGCAGAGGCACTGGAAATAGCTTTTCAACGGGAAGCTCTGTTTCCTCTTCCTTTCCCTCCCAGTGGTTTAAATATAGAGAATGGAAGAAGAAGGGGGAGGGGGGGCAGAGGAATGGAAGAAAGGAAAAGAAGGAATGAAAGGAAGGAAAGAAGGGAGAGGGGCTGACGAGATGAGAAGGAATCAGTGAAAGAGCTCCAGAAGCATGAAAAATCCTGGAAGAAAACCTAAGAGAAACTCTTCTGGACATTGGCCTAGGCAAAGAATTTATGTCTAAGACTTCCAAAGCTAATGTAATAAAAATAAAAATAGACAAATAGGACTTAATTAAACCAAAAAGCTTCTGCTCAGCAAAAGAAATAATCAAAAGAGTAAATAGACAACATATAGAATGGGACAAAATATTTGCAAACCATACATCCAATAAAGGACTAACATCCAGAATCTACAAGGAACTCAACTAATCAGCAAGAAAAAAAAAAAAAAACTTCATTAAAAAGTGGGCAAATGACATGAACAGACATTTTTCAAAAAAATAAAAAAAGATATACAAATGGCCAAGAAACATGAAAAAATTCTCAACATCACTAATCATCATGGAAATGCAAATTAAAGCCACAATGAGACACCATCCTACTCCAATTAGAATGGCCATTACTAAAAAGTAAAAAAACAATATATATTAGTAGGGATGTGGTGAAAGGGGAACATTTATACACTGCTAGTGGGAATATAAATTAGTACAGCCTCTATGGTGATCAGTATGGAGATTTCTCAAAGAACTGAAAGTAGATCTACCATTCAATCCAGCAATCCCACTACTGGGTATCATCTACTCATAGGAAAAGAAACCATTATATCAAAAAGATACCTCCACTCATATGTTTATCACAACACAATTCACAATTGCAAAGATATAGAATCAACCTAAGTGCCCATCAACTGATGAGTGGATTAAGAAAATATGACATATGTCTACCATGGAGTACTACTCAGTGATAAGAAAGAATGAAATAATGTCTTTTGCAGCAACTTGAATGGAACTGGAAGCCATCACCCTAAGTGAAATAACTTGGTAACAGAAAAAGAAATGCCACACATTCTTACTTATAGATGGAAGCTAAATTGTGGCCACAACAGGACAAACAGAGTGGTATAATGGACACTGGAGACTCACAAAGGAGGAGGGTAGAAGGAGGGAAGGATGAAAAATTACCTAGGATACAACATACACTACTCGGGTGATGGGTACACTAAAAGCCCAGACTCCACCACTATGCAATATATATATATAAAGAACTTCAACCAGTATGAGTAAATCTATTAAAATATAAAAAAGAAAAAAAGAAAATGCTGTTCCACCACCTTGTTTTTTCAACTGCTTTTGAGAAATCTGATGACAGTAATCTCTAGTCTTTTAACTTCTTTGCCTAAAAGCCAAGAAAATATTTGTCTCTATCTTGAAGTCAATAGTTTTACTAGGCCATGCCTCAGAGTTGTTTGTTCCAGGTCAATATTCCCAGATACCGGCCGGGCGCTGTGGCTCACGCCTGTAATCCTAGCTCTTGGGAGGCCGAGGCGGGCGGATTGCTCAAGGTCAGGAGTTCAAAACCAGCCTGAGCAAGAGCGAGACCCCGTCTCTACTATAAATAGAAAGAAATTAATTGGCCAACTGATATATATATAAAAAATTAGCCGGGCATGGTGGCGCATGCCTGTAGTTCCAGCTACTCGGGAGGCTGAGGCAGGAGGATCGCTTGAGCCCAGGAGTTTGAGGTTGCTGTGAGCTAGGCTGATGCCACGGCACTCACTCTAGCCTGGACAACAAAGTGAGACTCTGTCTCAAAAAAAAAAAAATAAATAAAAAAAAAAAAAAAATATTCCCAGATACCTATTAAGTTCTATTAATGTAAAGTCAGTCCCTTATTTTGTTTCTAGAAAGTTTTCTGGAATCGTGGCTTTAAATATTAATTATGGTCCGTTATTCTCTTTTTCTTGGTCTAGGACTCCAATTATACCAAGAACAAATTTTTGTTACTTATCTTTCATTTAATCACTTTTACCCTAACCCTGTTTATTTCTTTCATTATTTAATTTTTACTCTCTTAGTTGCTTTCCTGCTTTTCCTCAATATCATTTGTTAAATTTTAATTCAAATATGTTCTCACTTAGGTACCTTGAGACATCTATGTATTTAGTCTTTATTTCTGATATTTGAAATATTTTTTCTCTTTCCTAAATTCAAGCAATTGTAATTTTATTTCTTTTTGATTTTGTAGAAAAACAGCCTGTTGCACCACAAGACTGACTCCATCTTGAAGCAAAACTGCCATGATGACCAATGTTTGACCTCCACATACCAAGATGTTCTACAGTAAGTTCTTTAAGCAATGCCTGTAGCATAGATAACCCCTCATAAAGATGCTTAACTCACATCCCCATTGTTCACAAGTCTTGGCAAGAAAGTCTGAAGACATGAGCAGCTGCACATGTTTTACCCTAAAAGCTTGCTATATCAAGAATACTTTCTGGAGGTTGAGTCTGGGAATCCACCTCTCACGGACACCTGAGACATAGCTTCTGTTCTTAAGTCCCTATTAAATGTTTCTTTCTGAGAAACTGGATTTGTCAGCCTCTTTCTCTGGCTTCTCGGCTCCATTTGCCTTTGGGAGTAGGTTTACATACACCTGCTCCCCACAGAACAGTGTTTGTTCACTTATATCTTTAGTTTTTAAAGTTCTGTTTCAAGATGTTCTTTAATGTCATGAAATGCATGTTTGGAGGTTATTTCTTTCAGTTCAGACTATGTTACTTTTTTTTTCCCTTCATGTTTGTTGGATTTTAGACTCATTTTCAGTTTGTTTTTTTTTAATTTATTTAGGGTGGACTTTCTATTTCTGAAAGTGATTTTATCTCATTCCCTCTTCTATCTTCTGTCAAATGTTTATAGACCCCTTTCCCCTACCCCCAACCGTCCACAAGTCTTTCTTCTTTTTAAAAAAATTTTTTAGTTTATTTTTTATTTCTTTTTTAAGCTAGTCAAATTTCCACAAGTTGGTCAACAGAACTTCAGAGAAAGCTCTACTAGAAATAGGTGTTCATTTTTGTACACTTAAGTAATCTGAAATTTGTAGTACCTTCTGTCTCTGAATAATACTGTAGACATGGGATTTGTGTGAATTTATTTTTTCTCATTAATCTCTATTGTTTTTTAGAGAATTTGTGGGGAGATTTGAATTTAGACTGCCAGCATTACCTCAGCTACCCAGAGATTGCTGCAATATATGATTCTGAATGAATAAAAGCATTCGATGATATTATGACTTTATATGTTAAACGTAAAAATCTTACAATGCGCAGCACATATTGGATTTCACAAGATCTTCTGATACAAGAATTATAGAAATTGCCATATGTTAATTGAAGATTATACAGATATGTGTTGTTTTATTAAGAAAAATAATTTTCACAAAGAAAGAGTATTAGGTTCAAAGTATTAAATCTTATTTATTAGGCCAGTTTCAATTCTAACACAAATATATTTGTGTTTCTTTTCACTTCACTGTAATGTTAAACTAGATCTTAAAATTTTTCTTTAATTTTCTTAATTTTTTATTTTATTTTTTATTCTTTTTTTTTTTTTTTTTTTTTTTTTTTTTTGAGACAAGGCCTCACAATATTGCCCATGCTGGTCTCAAACTCCTACAGGATCCTCCTGCCTCAGCCTCCTGGATAGCTGGGATTACAAGCGCATACCACCATGCCTAGATGTTTCTATTCTTTGTCAGACTCTTGAGGATCTAAATAATCACTTTTAGAAATTAAGTAGAGCACATTTTAAACAAAGAGGTATTCCTTTTGTCTTTGCCCCATATTTGCTGAATACTTGTATGAGAATTTAATACTTTATTGCTTAGGACCACACCTTATGTTCTATAACTGAAAGAACCAGCCATATTTGTAAACTAACTGGGGCATGACACTCGATCCAGATTTGTAGCAAATCTTCACCCATACTGCAAACCAGATGGAGAACTTAACTATTTGATCGCATCTAGCAGCTGTCTTCTTTCGGTGTTTGTATGCCTAGAGCCAAAACCCATAGACTGCTGTGTGCCCCTACTGAAGTAAGAGGCTCAGAAATCATACTTTCTAAGTTTTTCCTTATTTCCCTTCTGAAGTCTTCCTAAAACATTAACCAGCTTGATGGTAAACCAAGTAAGCAAACACAGGGAAATCCCATCCAAATGTAGCCTTGTATCTATGCAATACATAACTTCATTTTTACCACATGGTATACTCACACATGTTTTACTACATAGTTTGTACACAAATTGGGAATAAAGATCAATGAATTGCCCTCCTATATAACTTATTGCCCAATAGAAGACCATCATAAAAAAATTGGCGACTAAACCTTACTGGCCAGAAAGACCTACATATGGTTCATCTCTTTCTGGCATGCACTAAATCAGAGCCTTAAAGAGAAAATAGGCAGGGAGGCTCAACTTAATGCTCTCATTACAGAAGACAAATGGTAAAACAGATGGTAGAATATAAAGCAATTCCAGCTCTTTATCACTTTGGTTCTTCCAGAATTAAACATTTAGACCACAGTTCTTTTAAAATATATCCATGAGAAGGCAGGAAAACAGAAAAGGCATGTAAATTTTCCTGGAATTCATGCCACAGTCATGGAAATGGGGTTAGTTTGGACCTCAATAAAATCAGAGAGTGTGAAGATTCATCTTTTAATGTAAAATTAACATGTGACCCAAAGCTCTCTGGTGCTTTCTGGTTCTCAAATGGAGACTGTTTTTGCAAATCAAAGTAGTTTTTTTTTGTTTTGTTTTGTTTTTAAGGCTGACTGAACCCTCAGCTGGGTGGCAATCTTTTATTCACGTCATACACTTGACCAATTTTTTAAATACTCATCTTGATAGCAGGAGCCAAGAGCAGCTATAGATTTTTTTAAAAACCTACAAAACCCTCAGATTCAATTTCAGTGTGAAATTTCACTGTGAAATGTAGTCAGAAAATCCATTTGCAGAGAGACATTAACCAGTGTGACTCCAGCAAAGACACAAAAAGGGCAGGGAAGGGGACAGTGGAGGAGGTGAGAAGGAATGGAAGAAGGCAGAAGTGCAAAGAGAAACAGTGATTCTGGGTACCCTAAATCACTGCTGTGATTGAGCCTGCTAACATACTCATGGGAAGGACAGAGGTCCACCATAAAGACAAATCATTCCCTGCCTAGCATTCCTGCACGATCACTGCAGCAACATAATTAATGTGCCATTAAATTGTTGCTTCCCTTAAGTAAGAGCAACATCAAGTGTTTGCAAAAGTGAATTGATTTCAGATAAAATGGAAAACTGCCTCACAGTTCAGTCTTAAGGACCATAAAAGTCAGACACAACAACAAAGGCAAATTTAAGCCCTATGTCCCGAAACTGTCATTTCCAAGGACTTCCTCTGCTACAGCGTCAATCAATAAAGAATGGCGTTCCCTCAAGAGACTAAGCTGGAAAAGAATGTTCAGCCTTTCTGACACAAGGCTGCCCAATCCGACTGTTTGGAGGAAGGACAGAGATTCTGAAAGGAGCAAACTTTTAGGCAATTGGAATGCTGTCCCTCCAGAGTTCCAGGAAAAATTTAAAAAATTAGGACATCAGAAAGAAAATAAAGGTTTAAGTTTTATTGCACACTTAAGGACAAGCTAAGATGAAGCATGGAACAGGGAAACCTTATATTCTGGGCTTTGGTACTTTTATTTCCTTCTATTTAACAAAACAAAACAGACTCTTGAGTATGGAACTGAGTGCTGGATTTAGAGACAGAGGCACACCTCGGCCGCTTCCTAACCATAAATTACTCACCAAGTTACTTAATCTCCTCACTATTTTATCCAATTATAATCCTAGAAAGGACATAAAACTCATTTATTGTGAACCCTGACATTTAGCCAGTGCTGTACCAGACACTGAAGTCCACGAGACCATCTGTACTCAGACAAAGATGTTTTTCCACACAGCCAGGAAGCAATTATATAGCAATGTGGAAACAAATGTGAAAAGCAAACAATACGTTCTACAGTAACAGTTAAGGAAATTCGGAGCTTGTACAAAGACACATTTAGGAATGACAGGGCTCAGAGTTCCAAGTGGGAAAGTGGGTCCCCTTCCGTCCAGAGAGCCTTTCAGTCCTCAGGGTGCTGCTCTCAGCTAGCTGTCCATTCTCTTCCCTTAGGTATGAACAAGATCTTTAAGGTGTTCCTCCCTGGGTATTCACATAGATACAGTCAAAAATCTTAAACTGTAGGCCAGGAGTGGTCTTTCACACCTGTAATCCTAACACTCTGGGAGGCAAGGTGTGAGGATCGCTTGAGCTCAGGAGTTAAAGACCAGCCTGAACAAGAGCAAGACCTCATCTCTACTAAAAATAGAAAAATTAGCTGGGCACTGTGTGTGCCTATAGTCCCAGCTACTCGGGAGGCCGAGGCAGGAGGATTGCTTGAACTCAAGAGTTCAAGACCAGCCTGAGCAACAGTAAGACCCCGTCTCTACTAAAAATAGAAAGAAATTTGGCCAGGCAACTAAAAATATAAAAAATTAGCTGGGCATTGTGTGTGCCTGTAGTCCCAGCTATTCAGGAGGCCGAGGCAGGAGGACTGCTTGAGCTCATGAGTTCAAGACCAGCCTGAGCGAGAGTAAGAACCCCGTCTCTACTAAAAATAGAAAGAAATTTGGCCGGGCAGCTAAAAATATAAAAAATTAGTCAGGCATAGTGGCACACACCTGTAGCCCCAGCTACTTGAGAGGCTGAGGCAGGAGGATCACTTGAGCCCAGAAGTTGGAAGTTGCTGTGAACTAAGCTGATGCCACAGCACTCTACTGGGCAACAGAGAAAGACTCTGTCTCTCTCAAAACAAAACAAAAGACTATTGTTGTTTGGGAGAGGATGAAAAAGTAAATGCAGTCATGAAAGAAAAAATAGTGGTATGTAGTATATGTCAGGGTTCAATGCCCAGATTCCCCCTTCAACACCAAGGCAGCCATTCTCCCAGTTGCCAGAAGTCTTGGCTGCTGGTAGCTCACTTTCTAGGAACTTTGTATGTCACTCACTAGGAACTGCCCTCTGCAGAAGGAATTGGCCTCATCCAAAGTTATGCCCCTGCCCAGGAGTAGCCCGCATCCAGTAATGGGGATACAAAGGCCTGAGTGCTTTCCACACTTCAGGACATCACCAAATGGCCATCCTAGAGCCAAAGTCCCCAGTGGGATCACCCAGGCCGCTGTTAAGACTCTATGTGGTTGAACTCCTACCCCTGCTCAATCCTGCTTCCCTCACTTCCCTATAGGTAGTATTTATAAGAGCATCATCCAATAAACCTCCTGCTTGAAAATCTCAGAATTTCAGAGCACGTTCTTAGGAACCTGACCTGAGATGGGGAAATTCTTTGCTTCTTTATAACTACAGGATTTTCACCCACACTTTGTGCCCAAGCCTAGACCTACGCGAGTCCTCTGCCACTTATAACTTTCTTCCTCACTTCACTCTCAAATATGCTCAAAGTTAAGATTAATCCACTAATAATCAAGCATTGACCATTAAGAATTTTTACGTGAGGCCGGGCGAGGTGGCTCACGCATGTAATCCTAGCACTCTGGGAGGCAGAAGCGGGAGGATCGCTCGAGGTCAGGAGTTCGAAACCAGCATGAGCAAGAGCAAGATCCCTGTCTCCACCAAAAATAGAAACAAATTAATTGGCCAACTAAAAATATATAGAGAAACAATTAGCCGGGCATGGTGGCACATGCCTGTAGTCCATGTGTAGCATGCCCAGCTACTCAGGAGTCAGAAGCAGGAGGATTGCCTGAGCCTAGGAGTTTGAGGTTGCTGTGAGTTAGGCTGACTCCACGGCACTCTAGCCGGGGCAACAGAGTGAGACTCTGTTTCAAAAGAAAAGAAAAAAGAATTTTTACTTGAGATCATCAAAGGGCTTATAAATAGTTACTTACGATCAGCCTTTTGGAAGGCCTCCTGGGTGGGGATGGAACTTCACAGCATATTAAACTCACAGCAGATTAAGATTTTGTGTGAGTGTATCTTTCCTGAACTGTGCACATCTTCTAAAAATACAGTCTGCTTCTAAGAGTACAAAATAAAAGCTATTTGGGTATCAACATCAGCAAATAAAAAAAGAGGGAAAGAATTGAACAATTATCTAAACAACATAGTCAGAAAAAACAGTGAATATAGATAGGCCTTCCTTTCACTCTTGTTTCCTTTTCTGTTAAAGGGTGTTTGGGGATAGCAATAGAGTTTCTTTTTATTTTTGAGACAGAGTCTCGCTTTGTTGCCCAGGCTGGCGAGCGTCAGCCTAGCTCACAGCAACCTCAAACTCCTGGGCTCAAGCAATCCTTCTGCCTCAGCCTTCCGAATAGCTGGGACTACAGGCATGTGCCACCATGCTTAGCTGATTTTTTCTATATATATTAGTTGGCCAATTAATTTCTTTCTATTTATAGTAGAGACGGGTCTCGCTCTTGCTCAGGCTGGTCTCAAACTCCTGACCTCGAGCAATCCGCCCGCCTCGGCCTCCCAGAGTGCTAGGATTACAGGCGTGAGCCACCGTGCCTGGCCAGCAATAGAGCTTCTTTACCTGAGAGATCTGAATGCGGGGACTCTGGTTACTTAAAATAAAACCATCCATTACCAAGATATTTTTTGAAAATTCCCAAACTCTATGCAAGAGACCCCCAAAAAACATTTTGAAAGGAATATAAAAAATAGTCTTTGTCAATGTTCATTTACTGAAGAATTCGGCTTTAATAAAAGAGGAATTGGATTTCTACCTTTCTGCTAAAAGCCTACAGAGCCAGAGAATCAAAAGGCAGAAGGGTAATTATTTTTCTTAAAAATTCAAAGCAAAAGCACCAACTTTTCAACATCAGAGCAAAAAAAATCTGCTTACTCTTATCTAAAGCAAAATTCACCCGAAGTTAAATCAGAGTAAATTGTCAGTCTTTTTCAGGAAAAGAAAGAACAAAAACATAAATCGTTCCCCTTGTAACAGGATAATGTTTATAAAACATTAACACAATGTTTCCTTGCCAATTAAAAGTGAACATAGAATTTACCTTTCAGCTTTGATATCTTTACCTGACCTGTATACTACTAATATGAGCCAAAGGGATTAAGGAAACCACAGGATACAAAATTGCCTACAAAATTGTCTTCACTGAAAATTATTGTCAGGGTAAAAGGAAATGGTATTAGAGTTTCTGAAATAGGGATAGACTGAATTTCCTTTAGATATAATTGGTAATACAAATTATACAAATATATTTGTATACAAATATATTTGTATTTGCAATGTCAAAGCCTAATTATCTGGTCATTGCAGAGATTCTGTGAGCTATCTAATAATCTTTAATAAAATCCTTTCTGATGTAACTAGCAAGAAGGGATTCAAACTAAAAACAGTAAACAACAAAGAAACTGATGCTAAAGATTTCGCAGTCAACAGACTCACAAAGAAATAGGAATCTTTCACTGATTTACTTTCTTAGTTGCATTTGAAGGCAGGGAAGATCCTACTACCATTACAGGACTGATAGTTCTTCTTACATGGGAGAAAACTGTTACTTACATGATCACCTGCAGTAACTTGGAACGAAGCACCTTCTGTTGGCAAGACTGAGTGGTCTCTGCTTCTGCACAGGAAAGCTTAAAGAAAGAAAATGCCAAGCTCAATATTTAAATTCTTTTTCTTTTTTTGAAACTGAGTCTCACTCTTTTCCCCGGGCTAGAGTGCCGCGGGGTCAGCCTAGCTCACAGCAACTTCAAACTCCTGGGCTCAAGCAATACTTCTGCCTCAGACTCCAGAGTAGCTGAGACTACAGGCATGCGCCACCATGCCCGGCTAATTTTTTCTATATATTTTTAGTTGGCCAATTAATTTCCTTCTATTTTTAGTAGAGACGGGTCTCCCTCTTCCTCAGGCTGGTCTCGAACTCTTGACCTAGAGCGATCCTCCCGCCTCAACCTCCCAGAATGTTAGGATTACAGGCATGAGCCACCACGCCCAGCCAATATTTAAATTCTTTTCTTTTCTTCTTTTTTTTTCTGAGACGGAGTTTTGCTCTGTTGCCCAGGCTAGAGTGCTGTGGCGACAGCCTAGCTCACAGCAACCTCAAACTCCTGGGCTTAAGCGATCCTCCTGCCTCAGCCTCCCAAGTAGCTGGGACTACAGGCATGTGCCACCATGCCTGGCTAATTTTTTTCTGTATATATTAGTTTTCCAATTAATTTCTTTTTATTTATAGTAGAGACGGGGTTTCGCTCTTGCTCAGGCTGGTTTCGAACTCCTGACCTTGAGCGATCCTCCTGCCTCAGCCTCCCAGAGTGCTAGGATTACAGGCATGAGCCACGGCGCCTGGCCTTAAATTCTTGACTCAACGTACAATCACAGAAAAGGGTTTCTATGACTACCCTTAGAAAGAGACCTTACATCTTGCAGTGGCTTGGCTGAGATTGCTGAAAGGCAGACAGAGAGTGTGATCCTGAATTGGCACAATTTGCATTGTAGGTTGATTTCACAATCCTCTGTAAAGCAGACATTAGGGAACTGATTGAGAAAGGGTAGGGCCCTGAGAGCTAGAATGGAGTCCACTGGCACCCCAAACCCTTGAAAACACTAAGCCTTCCTTGCCAGGGGAAGTAGTTCCCTCTTGCATTAAGTTAAGTCTATTCCTGACTTAATACAGGAGACTGGACTGCAAATACCCCTCCTGAGGTAGTTACACCTCAAAGGATGCCAGTTCTCTTCCTGTCTCATTCCTGCTTGGTCCTGTACTGACAGCTGGAGCTGTAATCCAGCGTATCCTTCAAGGTAAATTACAAAGTCAAACCACGGAGTATGCAACAAGAGAAATTACAAGCGTTGGCAACTGAGACAGGAGGATCGCTCAAGGTCAGAAGTTCCAGACCAGCCTGAGCAAGAATGAGAATGCCATCTCTACTAAAAAATAGAAAGAAATTAGCTGGACAACCAAAAGTAAATAGAGAGAAAAAAAAAATAGCTGGGCATGGTTGCGCATGCCTGTAGTCCCAGCTACTCAAGGGAGCCCAGGAGTTTGAGGCTGCTGTGAGCTAGGTTGGTGCCACGGCACTCTAGCCTGGGGAAAAGAGTGAGACTCTGTCTCAAAAAAAAAAAAGAGTTGGCTAATCTATATCACCAGATATCTGGAGAACAAATTTGAAAATGGATTCCTAGGATGCTAGATCAGAGGGAGAGGCACATCATTTTTAATTTTTCCTGAGACTATAATCTTATGGAAACAAATGCTATCAATTCCAGATCCAATATCCTGCTTCCAGCTGTTTACTTGGTTGCTTAACTCAAACCTGGACTCAGTGGTGACGTATGGTGAGGCTGAGAAGCCAGATGGTATAATGTGAGAAAAAAAAAAAAAAAAACCAGCAAAGATCTAATGAGACAAGAATAATAAACTAAAATTATCACAGGCAAATTATATATTTGTCCCCAGCTATGTCTCCCAAGAAGGCCCAGGGTATTTACCAGGGCACTGAGAAATATTTAAATGCTGAGGGCAGTACCAGTTCCTTTGAAAAGCACTATGATGGTTAAACTGTATGGATCAAGATAAGGTAGAAAAAGCTGCCCTTGCAGTGGGCCACATTACATTAATAAAGACTAGGGGACCCAGAGTGGAAGAGGCCAACAGAATCACTGAACCACAAGGGACAGGATGGCTCTGCTTACCATAACAGGCGGCAAGGCTAATGTGGACCAGAATTTCATTTGTTTTATAGAGTTTGCTCCAAAAGCTATTTTATTAATAAAAGTCCATCGATGTTTGTTTAAGGCTGACTAAAATGTATATATGCACATATACAAGGTCTAAATATCTGCGGTTTGAAAACAGCTCTGGAGTTAAAACTCTAGGATCCTTGTGACGACAGAGCTTGTCCTGAATATGGGAGACAACACAAATGATCATTCCCCTAAACAAAGGTCCACTCCAAGTTGACCTGCTATGTGTATTCACACAGAAAACTGGGGTAGGGTTATTTCAAGTATTTTTCTAAAATTATCATTATTGTAAATTATCTTTAGAATGATTCCCAAGGGAAAGTTTGATTCGAGTCACAGAAAGACTTATGCATACACACTCAGTCTTCCTTAAGAAACTGTGGGGTGCCGCCCCTTGAATTGGAAATTGTTACTCCAGAAGGACCCTGTTAATTTCACAGTTGTAATTGTCAATTGTCTCAAAAGTAACAAGAAGGAGACCACTTCATGCCAAAGCCCATGGGTCAAAGATAAAGCTATACTAAAAGCCAAAAGTATGCCATTAAATGCCTTAATATCCATTAATATTAAAAACAAAACAAGTACTAAAGGTAAGCAATTTAAAACGTAACATCGAAAAACACCAAACTAAAATAAAGGAGGATATTACTAGAGATAAAGGTCACATAACTGAAACAGTAGTAGAGTTGCACCTTGAGCCTTCATCTTATCATTCCTAAACCTGTTGTTGTTTTAATTTTTATTACAGCTGCATCTTTCTGGATATCTGAAAACTCCATGATAGCATGCAGCAATGTGGCATCCAACTATTGTGGTTTAATGGGGGGGGGGGGGAGACCTAGAAAGGATTCAGAAACTTGAGTTTTAGTTCTACTTTCCCCAATTACTGGATGAGTGACCTTGGAAAATTCTATCGATTCTCTCTCCATACTTCATTTTCCTCATACTTTAAAGGGTTGTCAGCATACCATGATAAAAGTATGTCGCCTTAGCCCATTCAAGCTGCTATAACAAAAGACCATAAACTGGGTAGATTATAAACAACAGAAATTTATTAATATTTCTCACAGTTCTCAAGGCTGGGAAGTCCAAGATCAAAACACCAGGAGACTGAGCCTCTGGTGAGGGCCTGCTTTCTGGTTCATGGATGGCACCTTCCTTCCAGGTGTGACCAAACAGGCCAAGAGTCTCTCTCTCCTAGGCCTCTTTTATAAAGGGACTAATCCTATTCGTAAGGACTTCACACCATGATTTAATCACCTCCCAAAGGCCCCCATCTCCTAACACTATCAACTTGGGGATTAAATTTCAACATATTAATTTGGAGAGGACATAAACATTAAGATCATAGCATATGTCACTATGTCATACAAATTGTAAAGAACTTACAGAAGTCAGGCATTGATTTCATGCACGCATATTCACAGGTGTTGCCTTGGGCAGGGATGGAGCCACTACAATCCCCAGCATTTCCATCTATGCAGTGGAAGCCACTGATCCTCAACTCTAGTAATGTATTTTATTTTATTTTTTTAAATTTCAGAATATTATGGGGGTACAAACATTTTGGTTACATACATTACCTTTGCATTACCCAAGCCAGAGCTACAAGCATGCCCTTCCCCCAGACAGTGCAATTTTTGACACCATTTCATGTGGAAAGCAGTAGAATCTGTGGCTTCGCTAGCCACCAGCTGCAGGAGAGTGAATCCTTATTCAAATTAGGTTTAACACATTAACTGCCATGTGAGTTGTATTTAACTCACATTAGTTTTGAACCTGGGGCTTCATGAACCAAAACCTGGGCAAAACCCTGCAGTTGGTTCATGAAAATCTTACCTGTTGGTGTTCTTATTGCTACAATTAATATTGACAAATTAATTCTAAAAATATGGATTAAATGAATAGAAGTTAATAAATTTCATTTTTCATTAAATTTTTCATTAAATTAGAAAGAACTGTTTTGTTTTCCAAGTTTTTATTCTATTTTCATAATAAAACACTGTGGCCCAAGGGAAACATTTTTTTTTTCTAATGTGGCAATCAATGTGTTAAAATTAATCCAGCCGGGCACAGTGGCTCACACCTGTAGTCCAAGCTAGGCTGAGGCAGGAGGACGGTTTGGGCCCAGGAATTCGAAGTGACGGTTAGCTATGATCACACCACTTCACTCCAGCCTGGGCAACAGAGCAAGACCCTGTCTCTAAAACATAAAACTAAATTAAATTTTTCAAAAAGATTAATCCAAACCAAGAATTTAAGGAGAATGCTAAGGGAAAGAGGAGAGCTACTGCCCATCTATAATTATGGAAGGCAAATTATTATATGCCCTGAAATTTGGAAAATAGGAACAAAATATGTTCTGTTTTGGTATTCTTGGAGAAGTGACTGTGTACACAATTCAACAGGAAAATTAATGTTCCTTCCTGTTCCAAAACCGTCATCTTCTGGAAAGAGAATCGGAGCCATGTTGCTTCTTTCTGGCCAAGCTCAGCAACTGTCACAAAGGAGCTACTGAAGGCACATTAAGAGCGAGTACTTCCCTTAGAATCACTTAATTTTATAATACACAGATGGAATTTTTACTTTAATAGTCATGGAGAGAATATTCCATACTTTAAAATTTTTCCCTAGCCATTTTGGAAACTCATAGTTTCCTACTCAGAGGAGTGAAAAAAATACGACTGGTAATGCTGACAGGCAAAAATGGAAAACTTTCTCCATCATTCTTCTCTCACTTTTTTATTGCTCATCTGGATTGGCCTGTGGGGTTTAATGGCCAAAGAATTAATTAGAAATATCTGTTCTGGTAGAAAAGTTGCTGCCATACCTTTGGATAGTGATTTCTTTAACATAGTTTTAAAAGTTAAACGATCACCAAGCAGTGACATGCTCTCTCTTGGAGTATTCCTCTTCGTTATTCTTATAAATTAGCTGCGACTTCAGAGAGAGTTTGGTGCCATTTTTCCATTACGTTGAGTAGCTCAGTGTTCCAAAGGAGCTCTCAGTATTTCTGAAAGTCTTGCCAAGTCATTCCTGCCCAACCTGAGACCACACACTAAGATGGATACTGCGATTTCTTAGTTTCAAGACTAAGATAAATGATAAATAAGCCGAGCCAAATAAAATGAGGTGATGGTGTTTAGGCCAGTTGCTAGCCTAAATGCATTCGACAGCAATCACCGTCAAGTTCTTTCAAGCTCCCCAGTCAGTGGCCTGGCATTTCTTAGGAGAAGAAAACCACTTCGGATTGACATTATGGGAAACAGCATACGTAGTCCAAGAAATCAATAAACACAGAAAGAGAAAGTCAGTGGCAATGAACATAGTGACACAGGAAACCAACTCAATTAAAACCTTAATGAAGTTTCCCCCAAAAAGTCTATCATTAGATTCAGTGTCTTCGGAATCAATATGACTGACAGGAATTAGGTATTTAATAATAATTGCATAAATAGGATGGAAAGCTTAGCCTGCAAAACTACCCAGTGATTTTTTTTTTTCTAGAAATTTAATTTTCCATCCATGGCCTTGAGAGCCAGAGATAACTGCTAGTCTTCCTAAAGAAGAGCATAAGTAGCAAGTCCCGGCTTCTGATACAGACCACAATTGGCGAGCCCAACAGAGGGGGACGTCAACTTGCGTAGCATTGAATGGTCCTCAGCATAGTAACATATGCATCTAGAATTTAAATTCATTTCAGTGACATTATAATATCCCAAATATAAGCAATGTTATACAGAAGTACCTCAAAAGTACTACTTTCATATCTCTAGTTACTAAAATAAACAAACCTCGCAAAAATGTAAAAAATAACAAAATATGTGTTTTCTGGGTCTCATTATTAACAAATAAAGCAGAGAACTAGATGGTTAAATACTCATAAAATGGTGTGTTATGAATCAGAAGGAAATCACACAGGAATCTATGCTTTTGTTTTTCTTCTTCAAAACAAGCTTGCATCCCTTTTCCAAAGTGTGTTATTTGGTCCCACGTGTGCTACTAATAACTTTTATTGTTCTTTCTTTTATAAACCATTATCTTCTCTGCCCTTGCTGGGGAATGTCTAGCACTGTCCATTCAAGTCATTGCAGAGCTGAATACATGAAGAAAGATGGAACTCTGAACTAATGCTATCCTAAGAGGAAAGTATATAAGAATTAGGAAGCAAAGATATATAATTTCTCACTTGAATAGTAGTGGAGAGAGTTCTTATTCATAATGAAATGTATCCAGTGTCATCTTGTGAGTTTGTCACCTGTTTTTAAGAACAACCACTGAAATCTGCTACTAACGACTCCTGAATTTTTATCTCTAGCTTATTTCTCTACCTGGACACACCGAATTATCTTCTTCCCCTGGTCCAGTCCTATCACATCTCGCCAAACCCATGTCCTCTCGTGCAACCAATGGCTATGATCATTTCTGACATTGTTTCTAAGTTGTTAATTAATTTAGCCCTGGAAACTTAAGGAGTCTAGAACTAATAACAATAGGAAACCTTTATATGGCATGTGTTCTGAGATCTTTACATACATTAATTTATTTAATCGTCACCCCATACATAAGGTAGATACTATCATACACATTTTTACAGATGATGGAATTAAGGCACAGGTATATCAGGCAACTGGATCAGGAACACATATCAGGAATCCATATCCTTAACTCCTGCTTTAAGCTGTCTCTCAAAAATAAGCAAGAAAACAAGCAAATAATAGCCTGGCACAGTGGCTCATGCCTATAATCCCAGCACTCTGGGAGGCCAAGGCAGGAGGATCGCTTGAGGTCAAGACCAACCTGAATAAGAGTGAGACCCCATCTCTACTGAAAATAGAAAAGTCAGCCAGGTGTTATGGTACTCCTGTAGTCCCAGCTACTCGGAAGGCTGAAGCAGGAAGATCACTGGAGCCCAGGAGTTTGAGGTTGCTGTGAGCTAGGCTGACGCCACGGCACTCTAGCCCAGGCAACACAGTGAGACTCTGTCTCAACAACAACAACAACAACAATTAAAAATAAAATAAATAAAAATCCCATCAGCATTCTTCACAGATATAGAAAAACTAATTTTACGCTTCATATGGAACCAAAGAAGACCCCGAATATCAAAAGCAATTCTAGGCAACAAAAACAAAATGGGAGGTATTAATATGCCAGATATCAAACTACACTACTACTACTTTGCTTGGAAAGCAAAGGGAAGACTGTTCCCCCTTGTGGAATAAACCAGTGAGATAATCCAAAGGCTGAACCTCAATACCTTAGAAAAACATCATCCAATATGGTAGCCACTAGCCAGGTGTGGAGATCTAAATTTAAATTTTAAATAATTAAAAGAAAATAAAATTTCAGATGCAGCCACATTTCAAGCGCTCCATGACCACAAAGGGTTGGTGGCTTCCCTACTGTGGATAGCACAGACACACAGCATTCCCATCATCACAGAAAATTCTATGGGATAGCACTGTCTTAAAGGATGCTTGCATAGGAGAGTAACGTGGGTATTCTAAAGAAAGACATTATAGTCCCAAACAGTAGGATGAGTGGATTATTGACATAGGTGTCCAGATTCACAACTACAGTAACTAGGTTTTGTTTTGGCATCCAAGAGAACCAAAGGCCAGGAAGTCCAAGATCAAAACACCAGGAGACTGAGCCTCTGGTGAGGGCTTGCTTTCTGGTTCATGGATGGCACCTTCCAGGTGTGACCAAACAGGCCAAGAGTCTCTCTCTCCTAGGCCTCTTTTATAAAGGGACTAATCCTATTCGTAAGGACTTCACACCATGATTTAATCACCTCCCAAAGGCCCCATCTCCTAACACTATCAACTTGGGGATTAAATTTCAACATATTAATTTGGAGAGGACATAAACATTAAGATCATAGCATGTGTCACTATGTCATACAAATTGTAAAGAACTTACTCTGTTGCCCAGGCTAGAGTGAGTGCTGTGGCATCAGCCTAGCTCACAGCAACCTCAATCTCCTGGGCTCAAGCGATCCTGCTGCCTCAGCCTCCCGAGTAGCTGGGACTACAGGCATGTGCCACCATGCCCGGCTAACTTTTTTTCTATATATTTTTAGTTGGCCAGTTAATTTCTTTCTATTTTGAGTAGAGACGGAGTCTCACTCTTGCTCTGGCTGGTTTGGAACTCCTGACCTTGAGCGATCCTCCCGCCTCAACCTCCCAGAGTGCTAGGATTACAGGCGTGAGCCACCACCGCGCACGGCCTTCAAATACATTTTTATACTGTAAAATGCTTTTCCTGTTTCTTTTTCTTTTCTTTTTTTTTTTTAGATAGATTCTCCTCTGTTGCCCCAGGTAGAGTGGTGCAGTGGCATCATCATAGCTCACTGCAACCTCAAACTCCTGGGTTTAAGGGATCCTCCTGCCTCATACTCCCAAGTAGCTGAAACTACAGGTGCGTGCCACCACGCCCAGCTAATTTTTTCTATTTTTGGTAGAGATGGGGTATAGCTATTGCTCAGGCTGGTCTTAAACTCCAAGCCTCAAGCAATCCTCCCACCTCAGCCTCCCAAAGTGCTAGTTCAGGCGTGAGTGACTGCACCCGGCCTTGAGTAAGTTTTTGATGGCAATACTTTTATTCACATCACAATGAAACAGCTATTTTATATTAGCTATTTTCTTATTCTTCCTATCAGCATCATCTTCAAGTGATTATAACACTGTGCAAGACAATTCAGAATAGACTTACAGTCTCTTTCCCATAAATCTTCTGTCTTTGTTGAAAAGGCAAATTTCCCAGCTCAGGAAATTAAGCTTTACCTTTGTCGTTTCGGTTTAGTTTGGTTGGTTTTCAATGAGTTCACCTATAGCTATTTCTAATAGAGTAGGATGTGAGCACGTGGCTGCTTCTCAGTTGTCAATTTTCCATAATTTTTCTTACTTTATTTTTAATTCTCCTGTTTTCAAATAGAGGATATACCAGACTTAACCATTTAGAAGGCAAACCTAATCTATATTCCATACTTGCTGCCTCCAATCAGGTCTGTACCGTTCTTGTTTCAGGATCCTTTTCCAGATGTCAGAAACTGCCATTTTGGGCTCATGAAAATAGTGGTGCCTGTCTTGATATTAAATACACACGCACACACAGAGCAACTCTGCAAACTTTTTTGTAACTTTCTTTGGTCTTCTCTTGAACTTCAAAAGGGAACCCTAACTTCATCCTCTGTTTTACATTTTTTCCTCCCTTTTACTTCCACTAGGGTCTCTTTCTTTACATCTTTTTAGGGAATTGTTACAGACGCTCCTGGGATTTATAAAACTAATTTCCTTCACATTAATGCAAAAATTCTGTTGCTTGCCAACTCATTAGAAACAAAAGTTATGATTCTCATTTTGTTTTTCTCTCTTCTCTTTCCAATCTTTACCTCATGTTCCTTTCAAGTCACCTTTTCAGTTGCTGAGAGTCAAGATTAATCTTTGTCTTGTACCTCCCCACACCACCCTCTAACCCTTGCAAAAAATGGTAATTCGGTCATTTCAAACGTGTCTGTGGGCACGTGCAGCCCTGTTTTCTTTCTCCCTTCTGTCTGTCACTGACACACGCAGGACACTGCTCTCCCCTCCCCAGTTTAGACTGGTCTTGAAGAATTGTGCAACAGCAACACCTTTAAACATTAAAGGATATATTATTATAGCCTTGACGTTTATCTGATCAAATGTGTGTAATTTTAAAAATCACTCTAGTTATCAGCAGAAGAATGGGTAGAAGAAGGGGAAGACGGTCGTCGGGAGGCCACTTGGGGGTAATTGCAGTGGTCCCCAGAAAAAGTAATCAGGCAACAGCAAAGGCAACTTGGGACAGAAAATGGAGTTAAGAGACCCTGAGGGGTAAAACTGACAAGACTCAGAGACCGGGACGTGGAGGTCGAGAGAGAACAGACTATAATCAATAATCCCTCAATGGGCTTTGATGCTGAGACAATGGTGTCCTTTATGGGGATTAGAAGATCCAGGAAGAAGACAAGTTTAGTGAAAACGTGATTCGTTCCATTTTGGTAAATGTCCTTCCTCTGGAAAACAACACTTTGCTTCTAATTACTTTTTTTTTGAGACAGTCTCACTCTGTTGCCCGAGCTAGAGTGCTGTGGCATCAGCCTACCTCACAGCAACCTCAAACTCCTGGACTCAAGCGATCCTCCTGCCTCAGCCTCCCGAGTAGCTGGCATGCTGGACTACAGGCATGCACCACCATGCTCAGCTAATTTTTTCTATGTATTTTTAGTTGGCCAGTTAATTTCTTTCTATTTTTAGTAGAGACGGGATCTCGCTCTTGCTCAGGCTGGTTTCAAACTCCTGACCTTGAGTGATCCTCCTGCCTCAGCCTCTCAGAGTGCTAGGATTACAGACGTGAGCCACCTCGCCTGGTCTGCGTCTGGTTTCTTAATTCAATTTGCAGTTGACATGAAGTATTTTGGGGACACAGTGAGATGTGGGGAAATCGACTCGTGCTTAGCAGTTAGTTCATTTTCTGCATTTGCCTTTGATATCCCCACGGGACAACCAGGAAGGTGATGACTGGCGGTTGGAAAGACAAGTCTGGAGCTCTCAAGAAAGACCTTACCTAGAAATATGTATATTCATGTTAGGTCCTTTGTCCCCTCTTTTTAGCTATTGTGTCTCAACTCCAAATTCACTCTTCTGCATTGTGCATTGTCATGCTGTGACAGTGACTTTGTAAGCTACATTTCCCAGGTCCTGTGGACAGCTGGCTCCCTGGTAAATTCTGTGCTAGAGAGAGACTGGAAGGCAAGATGAGGGGACAAGGACCTTCCTTCTTCCTTCTCCCCTTTTGCTTGGTGTTCCTACCGGTGGCACTTCACCCCCACTGCAGCAGCTGGCTCCTGCATGAGCATTTTGGGCACCCCAACTCCAGCATCATCTCTGGTCCTCAGCGGTACCAGCTACCACCTGGTCATTACCACTTCTCAGAGGCCTGGGCCACCGCCCCGCAGGCTCCCTACTCTGAGCTTCTAGCGTCTGGCAAGTCTCATCTCTGCCCTTTGGTTCTCCCAAGGCTGGGGTCAATAGACCCTTTTCAGGAACATCTCTAGGTGAGCCCAGTGCCCCCATCTGTTCTTTTTTTTCTTTTCTTTTTTTTTTTTTTTTGAGACAGAGTCTCACTCTGCTGCCCCGGCTAGAGTGCCGTGGCGTCAGCCTAGCTCACAGCAACCTCAAACTCCTGGGCTCAAGCGATCCTCCTGCCTCAGCCTCCTGAGTAACTAGGACTACAGGCATGCACCACCATGCCCGGCTAATTTTTTCTACGTATTTTTAGTTGGCCAATGAATTTCTTTCTATTTTTAGTAGAGACGGGTCTCGCTCTTGCTCAGGCTGGTTTCAAACTCCTGACCTCGAGCAATCCTCCCGCCTCGGCCTCCCAGAGTGCTAGGATTACAGGCGTGAGCCACCTCGCCCGGCCCGGCTGGTAAACTCTTTTTCAGGAACATCTCCAGGTGAGCCCAGTGCCCCTGTCTATTCTTTCTGTGCCCCAACACCTGTCAACAGTGCCCTGTAGGGAACTCCCTCCATTGAAGTCTTTAGTATGGTTTCTCTGTTTCTGGCTGGACAGTGACTGCTACGCTCTGGGCATATAAAAATGAATGATTCACCTTCCAGACCTACTTCGAAGCTCACAGACTAGTGAGAAGATGGAAACAGACAAATAAAGGTACTATTTTCTCTTCAAAATGGTGCCCGTCTTCATTTCCTCTCCCACCCAAGAGAATAAAAAGCATGATAGCAGAGGAATCAAAAGCTATAAACCCTAAACAGCAGAGAGAAAGGGGGAGAAAGGAAACACAGAGCATTTCACAAATTCCCGGAGCTGGGAAGGTGGAAGACGTGTTACTGATGAAGCAGCCTGGAATACACGTGAAGAGGGACACGGACATGGATGGAACAGAGTGCCCACCATAATACGGCAGAGAAGGTCAAAGGGGAAGCGAATACATGCAGAGAGAGCAGACCAACAGGAGGATGAATTTTGCTTTATGACAACCTGCTCTCGCAGGAACTAATCCAGTCTCAGCACAGTGAGAACTCACCACATAAGACAGCACAGAGGCCGGGCGTGGTGGCTCACGCCTGTAATCCTAGCACTCTGGGAGGCTGAGGCGGATGGAAAAAAAAGAGAGACATTATAGATAAATCCAGGAAGTCCAATATCCTGCTAATAGTATTGGTAGTTACACGAAAAGAGAATAGAGAACAGAAAGATGAAATAGCACCCTATAAGAAGTTACAATAGGCCAGGCGCGGTGGCTCACGCCTGTAATCCTAGCACTCTGGGAGGCCATGGCAGGTGGATTGCTCAAGGTCAGGAGTTGGAAACCAGCCTGAGCAAGAGCAAGACCCCGTCTCTACTATAAATAGAAAGAAATTAATTGGCCAACTAAAAATATATATAAGAAAAAAAAATTAGCCGGGCATGGTGGCACATGCCTGTAGTCCCAGCTACTCGGGAGGCTGAGGCAGGAGGCTCGCTTGAGCCCAGGAGTTGGAGGTTGCTGTGAACTAGGCTGACGCCATGGCACTCTAGCCCCGGGCAACAGAGTGAGACTCTGTCTCCAAAAGAAGTTACAATAGACTGAGGAATGAAATATAGTTATAAGGATTCTACATCGCATTAAGCACAGCAGTAAGAGACAAATTCTCAAACTGATAAACTAAAAATAATAACTGAATTATCTGTAGATTAAAACAACTGCAACTAATCATTTTGCTCATAAATTTGCAAGTTAGGCAGGTCTTGGAAGTAGCTTTTTTCCAGATAGCATCAACTGAGACTGATCAAATAGGACCTGGAACATTCACTTTAAAAATGTTTCATGCTCGATCAGCCTTGGCAAGTAAACAAACAAACAAAAAAAAATGTTTCATGCGCATATATGACAATGTGGTACTCAATGTCAATCCCAACTCAAGTGGGGCTCCAGGGCTGAAAGCCAAGTTCCTTTCCACCTGGACACCCCACTTGTTAGTTAGATTTCTGCACAGCATGGTAGCTGGGTTCCAGGAACAAGAGTCTCAAAAGAGTTAGGCAGAAGCTCGTGACATTTTTAAGGGCTAGACTTGGAGTTCACATAACGTCACTTCCACAATAGCCTATTGGTCAAGACCGTGGAAAAGGCTGCCTCCAAGTTTCAAAGGGAGAGAACAAAGACTTTACCTCCTAAGGAGAATGGCAAGTTTCTAGAGAGTTATGTGGGACAGGAAAATTGTTGTGACAATCTTTAGAAAATATAATCTGCCACAGTGACCTTAGCATATTATTTGGTGATATAAAGTTAAACAAACAGAAGAGCTAAATACAGTCAGTTTAAAAGAATTAAAAGAGGTTGACCCTAGGGCTGGGGTTGGAAAACAGTAGCAGAGGGGCATTTGGGGGACTATGATTTTTTTTTAATCTTGAGCCTTCTGTAATTTTTTTTAATCAAGTGCATGTATTTGTTTGATAAATTTTTCAATGATTGTATTCAGAAAAATACAAATGAAGCTAAAATAGCAACTGCTCTCTTACCCTTACAAGCTGACAATCCTGGTCTCACATCAGCCGGTACCCAGAACTCAGCTTCTGCACTGGTTTCCATAAGAAAAGAAAAATAAGCACTCTACATTTGGTGATTTTTATTTTTTTGGACCGTTTATGGAGACGGATGAGAGCATGGACAAGGGTCACATTACGCATGATCGTTATGTTTAGGTTCTCCTAAATATGTTTAAATAATTTGTTAAACTATACATGCGTTTGATTCTTTTATCTTTTTGTTATTATTGTTGTTGTTTTAGAAGGACAGGGTCTTGCTCTGTTGCCCAGGTTGGTCTTGAACTCCTGGCCTCAAGTGATCCTCCCCCCTCAGCCTCCCCAAGTGCTGGGGTTACAGGCATGAGCCACTGCACACAGCCTCACATTTGATCTTTAAAAATCAAAAACTAGGCTGGGTGCTGTGGCTCACGCCTGTAATCCTGGCACTGGAGGAGGCCAAGGCAGGAGGATCGCTCAAGGTGAGGAGTTGGAAACCAGCCTGAGCAAGAGCAAGACCCCGGTCTCTACTAAAAATAGAAAGAAATTAATTGGTCAACTAGAATGTATAGAAAAAATTAGCCAGGCATGGTGGCACATGCCTATAGTCCCAGCTACTCGGGAGTCTGAGGCAGGAGGATTACCTGAGCCCAGTAGTTTGAGGTTGTTGTGAGCTAGTCTGATGCCATGACACTCTAGCCCGGGCAACAGAGTGAGACTCTGACTCAAAAAAAAAAAAAAAAAAAAAAAAAATCAAAAACTACAAAAGGCTTACAATGAAAAGCACCTGCTTCACCCCACCTGCCTTCCACTCCTACTGCATTCTCTAGGGTCAGCCTCTTTTAATTCTTTCCAACTAATTGTATATTTATTCTTCTGGTGGTATTTAAGAAAGCTCCATTTGAAAGCTCTATCTCGTCTCCTCTGTCTTCTCAATTCTACCCTCTAGCCCCACCCCAGAGACTCCCATCTGCCTTCTCAACAGTAACGCTGCAGAGGCTCCTTTGGTTGTCTAAGTCCTGCGATAGCTCCCAGCTCAGCCCCAGAGCCTCAGCGTCAGCTCCTGAATGAGCTTAGCAAAGCTACTCCTCTTCAGAGGCTTAGATGTCTTCATAAGGAATGTTATACCTGCTGCTCATTAAAAAAAATTTTCTCCTTATGTTACACAAATACTAATACGTAAAATATAATCAATAATGGAAGCACATAATTATTGCATCTAAGCAATGGGTATGTTCAATAACCACACGAAAACACCAAGAAGGAATGGTTAACTCTATGGATATCAGGAAATACATTCAAGAAGAAAGAAATGGTAAGTGGAGAAGCTTTTTCAGATAAATAGAAAATTCTGGAAATGGTAAAAATCACACAGTGTCTTATGGGAACCTATAATTTTTGGAGAATAAAATTCAAGAGGAGATGTGAGAAATGAGCCTTAAAAAGTTAGCAGGAATCAGATGGTCCTCATATACGAGTCTAAGGAACTGAAATCGAGCCCACAGGCCAAGAGTTGAAAATTTAAATGCCTGCAAATGCCAAACAGATTGTGTAAATGAGCAAAATAAGATCATTTTAATGAGAAAAAAAGAAAGCATAAGATCCTGTGGGAAACTGGGGAAACCATGCCCTTCCAAATGGAAAAGTTTAATTATTCTTATGCAGAAGTATAAGACTAACGTTGCCAGAGCTTCTAGTTTTTTAATAATAGCAGGCGATCCAGATTTTCTGTCAAATTCCCCAATTTTTAAATATTGGCACCTATTACATGTTTTTTCCAAAATACACACAAACACACACACACACACACACACACAGAAACACTTTTTTTTTTTTTTTTTTTTGAGGCAAGTTCTCGCTGTTGCCTCGGCTGGAGTGCAGTGGCATGCTCACAGCTCACTGCAGCTTCAAACCTCTGGTCTTAGGTCATCCTCCCATCTCAGCCTCCTGAGTGGCTGAGACATACCAGCATGCCTGGCTAATTTTTCTTTCTTTTATTTTTTTAGAGATGGAGTCTCTCTATTGTTCCCCAGGATGGTCTTGAACTCTTGGCCTCAAGTGATCCTCTTACCTCAACCTCCCAAAGTGCTGGGATTACATTCGTGATTCACCACACCCAGTATATATATATATATATATATATATATACTAGCTTTATAGTTATATACTAGCTTTATAGTTATATACTAGCTTTACTAGTTTATATATATATATATAAACTAGCTTTCAGTTATATATATATATATATTTTTTTTGAAAGCTAGTTTCAACCAACAGACCGAAAGTCTTTACCTCTTCTAAAAGCAAAAGGGAAAAACCATGATAACATTTTATAACAGGGAGAAGTCATGATCAGATCTTCAGTGTCAAAGGTTGCTCTGGTGGTAGGATGCAGGATGGACTGACTGGAGGAGGGAGAAATTGAATGTGGAGAGATGAGGTGGAAGGCTCCTGCCATCAATCATTGCTTGTAGATGTGCTCAGAGTCCAAACTAAGGCACGATGCTTTTATAATCGGTTGCTATTTTTTGATTCCAAGAGGTGAAATGGCATTGAGCATTTCTTACCAGAATTCAACCACGAATGATCACTGTGAACTTCCTTATTTCTGTAAATCTCAGATGCTACATACACTTTCAGAGATAGAATGAATTTATGTCTTCATTACACTCCATACCTTCTATTATCTTCTCATACATGCATGCCAGTAGCAGCAAAAAGAAAGATTGCACGAGTGGCTTCAGAAAGGCAGCTTACTGAACGTCTACCCTCTGCTTCTGTATCATATCAGTTGTAGAAGTAAACAGATATTTTCTGCAAACGGTTCCCAAGTACCCACGTCTCTGAGTGTAAAATAAACAAGGTAGACCATGAAAACAGAGTGCATTAAACAGAGCATTCCAACTGGGAAATTTGCCTAAACATGAATCTTATTTTTACCGTCATTTCAAGATGTCTTTAATCTACCTATACAATTGACTTTTAAAGAGGAGAAAATGGAGGAAGAAGGAGAGAGAAGGAGAGAAAGACAGAGAGAGGTTATCCATCTGTTTTTCCATAACACCTCACACTTCTATTTCTATGTGCCAAGATACATAAATATATCTCCTATACTTCATTTCCAGCACAAAATTACTGCATCTAAGCAACAGACATGGGGAAAATTTTAGCCACTTTCCATATATTTTTAAGATTTTTCTAAACCTAATCTTTGCAAGACAGATCGAATACTATCTTAGTTTCACGTTAAATCAGTGGGAAATAATGTCCCCTAGTTCCATAGATGGGATCTGTCAGGCGCTGGCCAAGCTCAGCCCCCTCCCATTCCATGAGTTCACAGGGCATCCCTGGGAATCCAGCCAATCCCACTTGTCCCCAGAACAAGTAGGAAATGAGATACTACATCACATTCGTGCCAGTCGTGCTTTGAAGACAGTGCGGGCATTCGTGATACCAGTAGCCCTTTCAGCCCTGGCCCAAGCAGGAAGCAGCTCACATGCGGGAAGGAAGCTGCCCTTTCTCACCCCGTCCCAGGCTCTGGGCTCTGTTCCCACCATTTCCAAGCTTTTTTTTCCCCCCTTTCCACAAAGATATGCATGGGATATGACCCCTTCACCAGAGATCCTACTCTCATGGCTGTAAAATTCCTTCTCCATGGGGATAAACATCAGCTCTCCCACCACCACGTGTCTGAGTGTGTTTGTTCTACTCCAGTCTACGGAGCCTCCGCTTAAAGAAGGTAGAGTTCCCATCTCTGAGATCAGAGTAAAGGGAAGAGGAAATTCCTGTGAATCCTTCTGGAATTGTGACAAAAAGAGATACGTTCCAGATATCCCGAGTTGAAAATGAGGATACGCTTTCTCATAGAAACAACCATTAGCTTCCCAGGCAAGTTCATAAAATCCTATTTAAATCCATAACATTCTCAGAATATTTCAGAAATGTCTCTGCAACTCATCTGCTCTGTTCTCATTTTTCCCCAGCTTGTTGTTTTTTTCTTTTTTTAACTGACTAGCATGGGTAGGATCCTGCTTTGTTCATATTCTTCAACTCTCTCCACTCAAATTTACAAAGTCCCATATGTGCAACCCAGCAGATATTAAAAACCTACCCAGGCTCAGCTGATGAGTTTTGCAGTGGCTGCGCTGCCCACCCATCTCAGGCTGTTGACAGAGGGTGGATATGTTCCACAGCTCTTTCTTTTCCTTCTATGCCAATCATCTCCAGCTTTCATGGAAGGTGTGGAAAAGTTTGAGGCCTCTTCTTATAAATTGTGATCTGCCAGAGACAGACCCATTTATATGTGGCAATTTCATATGTGATATCAATTGATCAATGGGAAAAGGATAAATGGTTTACTAGATGGGGTTGAGAAAATTGCTCACTACGTGGGGAAAAACAAATCACTCTTCTAAATCTTAAGATTCCCCTCCTGCAGTATTTGGAAAGAAGAAGAGAAAACAGGAAGAGAAGTACACTGAACCCTTGAAATGTACAGACTGGATGATTTTGATAAAGCTGGTCAAAGTCTCTTTGTGTGGGCAGGTGACCCTCTGCTGTACCTTCCACACGTGGCACCTGGTGTCTCCTTGAAGGGTGATTGAATGACCTACAACTTCAGCTTGGCTCCCATTGGCTTCCTCGAGACAGCCACCAGCAAAGCTCATCAGGTTCCTGATATTGACCCGACTCCTCTGCACCTCACCCCTTCAGGTGAGGGCTTATCATCCCCTAACTGTGATCTCCTATAGGTAACACCCCACCTCCCCTAGCTCAGGTGTCCTCTTCAGGTCTCCCCAAGGCTACAGATGAGGCAAACTCATTCGTCCTCCAGTTTCTTGCTAATTATATAGCTGTAGTATAAATTCTGTGCCTAGATTTCCTGGGGTCCTTTCTTTTAACTCTCAAAAGCCTGTTTGTTGCTAGTATTTTGTTGCGGATGTTTGCATCTATGTTCATCAGTGATATTGGCCTGCAGTTTTTTGTTGTTGTTATGTCCTTTTCTGGTTCTAGTATCAGGGTAATGCTGGCCCCATAGAATGAGTCAGGAAGTATTCCCTGCACTTCAGTTTTTTAAAAGAGTTGGAGTAGGATTGGTATTAGTTCTACTTTAAATGTTTGGTAGAATTCATCAGGTCCTGGACTTTTCTTTGATGGGAGACTCTTTACTGCAGCTTCAATCTCATTACTTGTCATTGGTTTGCTGAGATTTTTTATTTCTTCATGGTTCAATCTTGGTAGGTTGTATGTGTCCAGGAACTTAGCTATTTCTTGTAGGTTTTCCAATTTATTGGTATATCATTGTTCATAATAGTATTTAATAAGTCTTTGTATTTCTGAGATCTCAATTTTTTTTTTTTTTTTTTTTTTGGAGACAGAGTCTTACTCTGTTGCCTGGGCTAGAGTGCCCTGGACCCAGCCTAGCTCACAGCAACCTCAAACTCCTGGGCTGCCTCAGCCTCCTGAGTAGCTGGGACTACAGGCATGGGCCACTATGCCTGGCTAACTTTTTCTATATATTTTAGCTGTCCAACTAATTTCTTTCTATTTTTTAGTAGAGACAGGGTCTCACTCTTGCTCAGGCTGGTCTCGAACTCCTGACCTTGAGCAATCCTCCCGCCTCGGCCTCCCAGAGTGCTAGGATTACAGGCATGAGCCACTGTGCCCGGCCAGAGTATGTCTCCTTTTTCATTTCTGATTTTATTTGGGTCTTCTCTTTTTTTCCTTAGTCTAGCTAAAGGTTTGTCAATTTTGTTTATTTTTTCATAAAACAACTTTTTGTTTCATTGATTTGTATTTTTTATTCTCAATGTCATTTATTTTTCCTCTGATCTTTATTAATTTTTCCCTATACTAATTTTGGGTTGCGTTTGTTCTTACTTTAATAGTTCCTTGAGGTACATCACTAGCTTGTTTACCTGAAGTCTTTCTACTTTTTTGATATAAACATTTATTGCTATAAACTTCCCTCTTAGTACTGCTTTTGTCTTATCCCATAGATTTTGGCATGTTGTTTCCATTTTTACTTGTTTCAAAAAATTTTTTAATTTTCTTCTTAATTTCTTCATTGACCCATTGATTGTACAAAATATTAGCAACTGACAAAAGATTAATAACCAGAATATATAAGAAGCTCACACAACTCAATAACAAAAAAATCAAATAATCTTATTTTAAAATGGGCAAAAGATCTGAGCAGACATTTCTCAAAAGAAGACATACAAATGGCCAAATACATAAAAAATGCTCAACATTACTAACAATCAAAAAGATAGGCAATAACAGATACTGGTGAGGATGTGGAGAATGGGGAATCCACCCACACTGTTGGTAGGAATATAAATTATTCCTATGGAGGTTCCTCAAAAAACTAAAAATAGAACTACCATATGATTCAGGAATTCGACTACTGGGTATATATCCAAAAGAAAGGAAATCAATAATTAAAAATAAAAATAAATTTTAAAAGAACAAAAGAAAGGAAATCAGTATATCAAAGAAATCTCTGCACTCCTATGTTTATTACAGCACTATCACAATAGCCAAACTATGTGCCCATCCATTGATAAAGAAAATGTGGTATTCCATTCTCTCTATATATATATATAGAATGGAATACTATTCAACCATAAAAAAGAATGAAATCCTGTCATTTGCAACAACAAGGATGGAACTGGAAGGCCGTAAGAGAAATAAGCAAGCACAGAAAGACAAATTTCACATGTTCTCACTCATATGTAGGAACTAAAAAAGTAAATCTCATGAAGATACAGAGTAGATTGGTGGTTACCAGAGGCTGAGAAGGGGAGGAAGGAGAGGGAATGAAGTAGGGAAAGAAAGAATATAAATGTATTTAATACTGAACTATACACTTAAAGATGGTAAATTATATATGTATATTTTACCTCAATAAAAAATAAATTTAAAAAATGAAGAAAGAAATTTTAAAAACATTGTTTGGAGGAAATAATAAGAAAAAAACCCTAAAATTTGGTCATTTCTTGCTCTCTTCTTCTCAAAGCAATGAGGATGTCTTAGAGTGACATGAGAAAAAGTCACTTACAAAGAAGTGGGGAACAAAAAAAGCACAAAAATTATCGATTTAGATATTCTGTGGCTGCATATCAGTAATTCAGTACTATCCTTATGTGACCAGAGAGGAGAGAGAGCTCAGGCCCCTCTCATTAGAATAAAGCTGGGGAAAGTATGTGATCGGTCCAGCTAAGTTCTCCCATTCGTGGCCCAGCACTCTGGCTGGGAGATGGGGTACTGTGAGGTCCCATCCTGTGGTAAAGTAAGTCAGCCTCACCAAAAACCACATACTTGGGCTAAGGCAGTGTCAACAATTACCCAAAAGAAGACAGAAACACTTTTCAAAGTAGACAAAAGAATGTGTTTACTACACAAGAGGCCACTCTAAAAGACACTGTAGAAATCATTTCTAAGAAAGTATTTAACAAATGATTAAATTAGATACTTAAAGAATTTATTATGTCTTGTACAACTGAGGAGAAAAGAAACCTATTCAGGCTGGGCGCTGTGGCTCACGCCTGTAATCCTAGCTCTTGGGAGGCCGAGGCGGGCGGATTGCTCAAGGTCAGGAGTTCAAAACCAGCCTGAGCAAGAGCGAGACCCCGTCTCTACTATAAATAGAAAGAAATTAATTGGCCAACTGATATATATATAAAAAAATTAGCCGGGCATGGTGGCGCATGCCTGTAGTCCCAGCTACTCGGGAGGCTGAGGCAGAAGGATCACTCAAGCCCAGGAGTTTGAGGTTGCTGTGAGCTAGGCTGACGCCACGGCACTCACTCTAGCCTGGACAACAAAGTGAGACTCTGTCTCAAAAAAAAAAAAAAAAAAAGAAACCTATTCAAATACACATATATAATATTTGGCATATATGCAATTTTATATTGATGGACATGCTCTTACTTGAGGAGGGAGGGGGGCATGGGCAATATAAGTAACATTAACACTTGTACTCCCATAATATGCTAAAATAAAAAAAATACAAATAAATAAATAATTTTATGTGTGTGTGTGTGTGTGTGTGTGTGTGTGTGTTTCCTGTACTGCAAGTGAGATCAGTCTTGAGAAAATTTCTCCAAAATGATTTTAGGCCTGCAAAATATTTGCATCAGGAAGTTGCTTTCTATACTCTACACCAGGGGTCCTCAAACTTTTTAAACAGGGGGCCAGTTCACTGTCCCTGAGACCGTTGGAGGGCCAGACTATAGTTTAAAAAAAACTATGAACAAATTCCTATGCACACTGCACATATCTTATTTTGAAGTAAAAAAACAAACAGGCAAAAACACCCACATGTGGCCCTCGGGCCGTAGTTTGAGGACGCCTGATCTACACAATATAATCCCAAATCCAATAATTCCAACAATGTAATGACTCAATAACTTTATTTAGAGCATCTGTTGCCCTCAGAGAATGTTACAAAGGGGATGATCAATCCCTACATGTCTTAAAAATCCCTCAAAATGCAGATCAGCTTCACAGATAACTAGGAAGACCTTGGTCACCTTAGAATTGGAGGGAGGAGGATTCTTAGGCCTGGACTTGTTACTTGTTGATTGGGATCCCATCCATAGAAGATAGGAGAAGATGGCATTCTGAAACACTATGATGTTATACTGAAATGACTGAAGCCAAAAAAAACATGATTTCCTTTTTAATAAAGAAAACCATTAACTCTGAGGAGGAGACAAATAATAAATAAATGAAAGAAAGAAAGAAAGAAAGAAAGAAAGAAAGAAAGAAAGAAAGAAAGAAAGAAAGAAAGAAAGAAAGAAAGAAAGAAAGAAAGAAAAAGAAAACCAAAAGAGTTTTCTGTACTGTCCATACAACTGGACCATATGCCAACTCTAGGAGCCTCTGGATATTCATGATTTTACTAATGTCTTTACTGATGAAACTAGTGTCTAATTTCCCATGACTAACAACAAACAATGAGTGACTCTTTAGAAGTTGATTCAAACCACTTCTAACTTTTTATGAATTTCCTTTAAATACTTAACACTCATCCGATTACAGATGGCCTATTGAAGAGTGGCTTAGCATAAATGTTAACTGACCTCACTGGACAATTCTTTCAACTATGTTAGAGAAACATTCTTTAATTTTTGTCCTGTGGTTAAGTTCCCAGCTGCAGGACAACTGTGCATAATAGAGGAATGGAAAAGAGAAACAGAACACTCATGTTACATCTCACTGTACTCTTATATACACATTTTTGTTCATATATGTTTTTCCATCTTTTATTCCTTCTATACATCATTCCGGATAGTTTCCTCTCACTCATCTTCCAGTTCACTAATTCTCTCTTCAGTTGTGATTAATTTGCTATTAAGTCCATCTAAGTTCTTAATTTCAGTTATTTTTCATTTCTAGAATTTCTATTTTTTATGTTCTACAGTCTTCTGTCAAAGTTCTTGATCTTTTCTTTTATTTCTTTATGCATAATTAGCATAGTCACTTTTAAATATGTGTATTAACTCCATTATATGAATCCCCTGTGAGGCCAGTGTTATTGTCCAGTGCTTCCCTTGGTTATTAGTCACATTGTCTTGCCTCCTGTGTGACTACCAGTTATTTGTGATTGAGTGCCATACATTGCATATTAAAAAAAAAAAAAGCCTAAAAATTATTTAGGCTTAAAATAATTTTAGCTTCCTCCAACAAGAATTTTATATTTGCTTTAGGCATAAGGCTATGGACAATAGTAATACCTAATCCCATTGATCCAATTAGGAATTGAGATCATCAAAAACTGGGCTTCATTCTATATGAGAATTGTTGTATTTCTGATTGAACCTTAGTCTCTCAGGCTCTAACTCAAAGCTTGGGGAGGGCCTCCCCCTTAATGGATCTGAACTATAATATAATTTTATCCCACTAACCTAACAAGACTGTCAGATCTCTGCTTGCCCTCTCAGCTACCCCTCTGAGGTATCCTCTGGCCATTTCAGGGGAAAGCCCTCTCCTGGACTCAGTTACCTGAAGTTCCTTTTTCTGGATCTTGGTCCCACAATTTCTTACTGCTGGCTAGATGTAGCGGCTCACACCTGTAATCCCAGCATTTTGGGAGGCGGGAGGAATGCTTGAACCCACGAGTTTGAGCCAGCCTGGGCAACATAGTGAGACCCTGTTCTAAAATAAATAAATAAATACATATCTTAAGTTCTTACTACCTCATTAGCTCTCCATTGCTATCAAGCATGCTTTATTTACATTTTGTCTAGCTTTTCTAGTTATTCTCAATAAAATAGTCTATCTGGTACTATTGAAAGTGGTACCTACCACCAAACTTGTCCTCATTATCCTAACTTATTTAATAAATTTTAATTTTATGTTTGATTTCCTCATAATTTCAGTGCCGCATTTTTTAATCCTCCTATTTCCAGGATTAATATTACATACAAAAGTAAGGACTTTTTCATCTTGAGCCTATTCTTCTCCCAAGAAAAATGTTTTCTATCTCACTAGTAATGGGTTTTATAAGCTTTCTGCTTTTGTGTTGTAAGTTCTCAATTCTGTTTTTTTGTTTTTGTTTTTTTTGGAGAGGGAAGGGAAGAGGGTTCAATCTCTTGTTTTGTAGTCTTTTTGAGTTACAAATGTTTTATTGATTGGGACACATATTTTTAGCATGCTTGCTTTGGGTTTATCTTGCTGATTATGTGATTATAAATGAATATATTCTGTGATTTGGTCTTGGTAGGATACACAGATTTAATCTTCCCTCACTTCTATCTTTACACATTCTGTTTGGATCTCCTTTATCTATCTGATCCTTCACAATTTTCGAATTATCTCACAAGTTTTCTAGCCCAGTCCAAATTCTACCTTCAAAGAGGCAGAGTATAATTCCCCTTTCCTTAAGTGTGGGCTGTGCATAGTAAATTCCCTGCAAAAATACAGTACAAATTATAGCACTCTGGGAGGCCAAGGTGGGCGGATAGCTTAAGGTCAGGAGTTCAAAACCAACCTGAGCAAGAGCGAGAACCCCATCTCTACTAAAAATAGAAAGAAATTAATTGGCCAACTAAAAATATATAGAAAAAAATTAGCCAGGCATGGTGGTGCATGCCTGTAGTCCCAGCTACTCAGGAGGCTGAGGCAGCGGGATTGCTTGAGCCCAGGAGTTTGAAGTTGCTGTGAGCTAGGCTGATGCCACGGAACTCACTCTAGCCTGGACAACAAAGTGAGACTCTGTCTCAAAAAAAACCCAAAATAAACAAACAAAAAAAAAGAAACAGGCCAGGTGCAGTGGCTCACGCCTGTAATCCTAGCACTCTGGGAGGCAGAGGCGGGAGGATTGCTCGAGGTCAGGAGTTCGAAACCAGCCGGAGCAAGAGCGAGACCCTGTCTCTACTATAAATAGAAAGAAATTAATTGGCCAACTAATATATATATATATTAGCCAGGCATGGTGGCACATGCCTGTAGTCTCAGCTACTCGGGAGGCTGAGGCAGAAGGATCGCTTGAGCCCAGGAGTTTGAGGTTGCTGTGAGCTAGGCTGACGCCACGGCACTCACTCTAGCCTGGGCAACAAGCGAGACTCTGTCTCAAAAAAAAAAAAAAAAAAAAAAGAAACAATGGGCAAGTATACACAGTTGATTTCTGACAACACTTTTGAGAACACTGTGTACAAGAGGAGTTGGGAAATGGGACAACAGAGGAGAAATCCTTGGGTCAACTAACAGGACATGCTCAACAGTTTACATGCCCACAGAAACAGCTCTGGAAAGAGCAGGAAATGCTGATGCAGGAGAGAGCCCATGAGAGGGGCTGGAACCCAGAATACAGGTGAAGCAGGGGCCAGTGACAAAGCAGAACACAAAGAAAGGCAGAAAGCATGGGTACATGGGAAGGTGGGGCGGCAGATTTGAAGGTAGGAAGATGAAGGAGTTCATCTGGGTTTTACCAAGAGCATCTCTCTCTTGTTTGCCACTTCATCTCATTTCCCTTGAACACATATCCTAAGAGACATTTTTTTCACTTCCAAGGATGGAGAAAGAGTACCCACATCAATCTGATTTTGACCAAAGCTTTGGGCCGTCAAAAATAGCTCAAGCACTTTGGGAGACCAAGGCGGGAGGATCACTTGAGGCCAGGAGTTTGAGACCAGCCTAAGCAAGAGTGAGACCCCCGTCTCTACAAAAAATAGAAAAATTAGCAGGGCGTGGTGGCACACACCTATAGTCTCAGCTACTTGGGAGACTAAGGCAGGAGGATTGCTGGAGCCCAGGAGTTTAAAGTTGCAGGGAACTATGATAACGCCACTGCACTCTAGCCTGGGTGGCAGAGCAAGACGCTTTCTAGGGGGAAAAAAAATGGCAAGTTTTACAAAAGCATTCACTGTGAAATCTCTTCTCCCTAGAAGGATACTTTTCCTTTTTCAAAATCCCTAAATTTTCCTTTTAGCCAAAGACTGAGACTCACCTATCTAGTAAACTTCGTACTGGAGTTAATGGCCAGAGCAGCTTTCTTTTGGTGCCTACTTTAGAGAAAGTCCAGATGCATGTTTCCTAAAATTCCCCTAGGTTCCACTAGTCTTTGCCTTTTCTCTCCATGCTGTATTCAGCAGAGCATGGTCATCTCACCTAACACGTGCATCCTGCTTCCCTTATTCTAAGCCTCCTATAATTTCTCTTTCTCTTCCTTCCTTCAGAGCCTTAACCACAAATTGGCATGTTGTCTACCAAGAAAACCTCCTCGCTATTGCGGGTCTTCAAGGGGGTGATGGATCACCCTGTCCTGTTGGGTTAATCGTTGAGAAACGAAGTGCAATTGCTGCTCACGCCTGTAATCCTAGCACTATGGGAGGCCGAGGCGGGGGATTGCTCGAGGTCAGGAGTTCGAAACCAGCCTGAGCAAGAGCGAGACCCTGTCTCTATTATAAATAGAAAGAAATTAATTGGCCAACTAAAAATATATAGAAAAAATTATCTGGGCATGGTGGCGCATGCCTGTAGTCCCAGCCACTCTGGAGGCTGAGGCAGGAGGATTGCTTGAGCCCAGGAGTTTGAGGTTGCTGTGAGCTAGGCTGATGCCATGGCACTCACTCTAGCCTGGACAACAGAGCCAGACTCTGTCTCAAAAAAAAAAGAGAGAGAGAGAGAGAGAGAGAGAGACTATGGGTTCAGTTTACAATCTGGAATATTTTGAAAGCCACAGCATACAAAAGCACTCTGGGCTACAAGGTAGCAAGACAGTGGAGAAACCTCAGCAGGGGAGCTAGAAAGCACCCCTGGGTTTCCCTGCAACTCCTGAGGGGACAGGAGATCCAGAAGTTTCCATGGGCCCCATGTGGGCATGGGTGTCCACCTGCCAGGAGGCCACCTGCAGGATGAAGGTACAACACCTTACAAAGCTGTGGTCTGGGCCTCCTGACATAAATAAAGGCGACACAGCTACATTTGAGGGCCGCTGTTCTTGCCAAGTTGTTGGTGTGAACCAAAGAAACACAGACAGGCTTGCCATTCACTGCCCAGTGAAACAAACCAAGGAAAGACCACGAAATGAAGTGCGTCCTCCTCGGCTATGGCACGTGGCAACCGTGTCAGCCCTCAGGAGCTTAGAATTGGAATCTGCACAAGAGGAAAGGAGAAAATCTTGACAGGGAGCCATGTCTGCTCCGGCATCATTTTAAAACAAAAACTGGCACAGCCAATTACTAGGTTGGACTGAAGAAAAAGAAAAGGATAAAACTGATCAGACCAAGCCAACAGCTCAGAATGGTCAGAAGTCATCCATTATATATTTTAACTACTTTAAAAATGTAATTAAATCTGCTGGGCGTGGTGGTTCACACCTGTAATCCTAACACTCTGGGAGGCCGAGGCGGGCAGATCGTTTGAGCTCAGGAGTTCGAGACCATCCTGAGCAAGAGAGAGACCCCATCTCTACCAAATATAGAAAAAAATTAGCCGGGCATGGTGGCACATGCCTGTAGTCCCAGCTACTCGGGAGGCTGAGGCAGAAGGATTGCTTGAGCCCAGGAGGGTTGAGGTTGCTGTGAACTAGGCTGTCGCCACGGCACTCTAGCCCGGGCAACAGAGTGAGACTCTGTCTCAAAAAAAATAACATAAAACATCATTAAAACACCAGCTTTGAACACATTGGAGACCACCAATATGTTAACTTCCATTCAGACTTCTTCACATTTGTGCAGACTTTGAAATATAGCAGTTTTATCCATCTCTGGCATATATATATATATATATATATATATATATATATATATATCATATTGAGTAGGTAATAATCTGCACCAGTCGTTTTTTAAAAAATTCAGACTTGCACATGACCTCTCCCATAAAATTATACAAGGGAGTAGACTTAACCATAGCATGCATTCATCAAATTCATCAAATGCCAGACAAAGGTCAAGTGCTTCTGCTCAGCTCTTGCTGCTGTCTGAAAGCCACAGAGACAAGCACAGCAACAAGCAAACAAGCAACACATGTCATAATAATTATTTAAGCTTAAGGTTTGAGTTTGCGATACTTTTTGTTTATATTTCTTAAAAAAATTTTTTTTCTAGTGAGATGAAGTAATTACCTTTAAAAGCAGAAATGAATCACTGGTTAGAAAGTTTAATTTCAGCCTGGGCAACATAAAGAGACCCCGTCTTTACAAAATAATAAAATGGGGGATGGGGGGTGGGCCTGTAGACCCAACTACACAGGAGGCTGAGGTGGGAGAATTGCTTGAGCCCAGGAGTTTGAGGCTGCTGTGAGCTATGATTGCACCACTGCACTCCAGCCTGGGTGACAGAACAAGACCCTGACTCTAAAAAAAAATCACATAAAAATTTAATGAGAAAATATGATGATAAATAAAACAAGATTGCACACCCCGAAGAAAAGTGCCAATTTGGCATTAAGTAATATTAAGCTGGAGTTCGAAACCAGCCTGAGCAAGAGCAAGACCCCGTCTCTACTATAAATAGAAAAGAAATTAATTGGCCAACTAATATATATAGAAAAAATTAGCCGGGCATGGTGGCGCATGCCTGTAGTCCCAGCTACTCGGGAGGCTGAGGCAGCAGGATCGCTTGAGCCCAGGAGTTTGAGGTTGCTGTGAGCTAGGCTGATGCCATGGCACTCACTCTAGCCTGGGCAACAGAGTGAGACTCTGTGTCAAAAAAAAGATATAATTGAATAATTATATCTCTACCTACAGTATATGAAATGAGGGCAAATGCCTATAAGTTTCATACAAAAATCTTCTGAAGGCAAGAAAATACAGTGAGAATTTATCCATCACCCAATTCCGTTTTTACTGTAACTAAAACTGCTCAACTTGAATTTCATGCAGTGAAATTTTATAAAACAGTTCTATAGTCCTGCAAAATTACATGATTTTGAAACAAAACACAGTGAGCCTCAAAGGAAGGAACTCAGATATTCCTACTTAATTGAACTACTTAGTGTCGTCAACACAAATTTTATGTGAATGAAATTTAAATGTGAAGTCTAGAGGATCATTCAAAGTAAGTAACAAGTGAAGAAAAGATAAATTCTATCAGAAAGAGCGTATTAAAGTCTGGGCTGTGTTAAATAAACAAACATTCACAAAAACAATACTCCCATTTTCTGATGAAGTCTTGGCATTAGTGGCATTCAAGGTGGGACTGGTACAAGTCACTCAGCATCATTGGCTCTAGGAAACTGTCAGTGGCACTTTTAGGTATTGAGACAACCAAAAATGCCCTCCCATATTTCCAGATACCCTTAAGGGATCAAACTATGCTGGTTAGTGTCAGCATAACATTGGAATGTGTCCAATCCAAAAGGACACATTCAAAATTACCTATCTGGTGAATTCCTTTAAAACTTAGATTTCATAATTCAGCTGGATAAAATGTGGATTTGCCTATCTCTAGATTTTTCTGGTTTTTATACCTACTCACACAAATGAACACAAAGAAGATTTATTACATAAAACACAACTGGAGAAAAAAAAAAGGTTTTAGATTCAATTTTAAAATGTCATTGAATAATTTGTCAAGAATGTAGCCAAGTCTATTCTGATGACATGCAAAGAGTTGCTCAGATAAAAGCAGTTGCCAAAATCTGCGCGTGGTCATTGTATTTGTGCTAAATAGTTGTCCATGCAACATTTTCGAAAATGGTGGATAAAGCCATAAAAATTGTCAAATTTTTAAGGCATGGTCTTTAAACTGAGGACTTTTTAGAGTTATTGTAACGATAAGGGTGGAAATTTCCAGAAAGCATATTTTCATAGTGAGGGTTTTAAAAGTTTCAAGATAAGGTGCTTATACAGATATTTCAAATGAAGCTAGAATGAATTGTTTTATTATTTTAAAAACTCCACAATTGTTAAATTTATTAAGACATTGTCCTTAAACTGAACACTTCTCAGTTATTTATAATATTAATAAGGGTGATAAGTTCCAGAACGTATGTTTTAACACTGAAGTTTTTAATAGCTTCAAGACAAAGTTCTAGGACAGATATTTCAAATAAAAATATAAATTACATTTTTGTATTAAGAAAACTCCATTAGGCCGGGCGCAGTGGCTCATGCCTGTAATCAATCCTAGCACTCTGGGAGGCTGAGGCGGGCGGATTGCTTGAGCTCAGGCGTTTGAGACTAGCCTGAGCAAGAGTGAGACCCCATCTCTACTAAAAATAGAAAGAAATTAATTGGCTGACTAAAAATATATAGAAAAAATTAGCCGGGCATGGTGGTGCATGCCTGTAGTCCCAGCTACTCGGGAGGCTGAGGCAGGAGGATTGTCTGAGCCCAGGAGTTGGAGGTTGCTGTGAGCTAGGCTGACACCACGACACTCTAACCCAGGCAAGAGAGTGAGACTCTGTCTCAAGAAAAAAGAAAAGGAAAACTCCATTAATCAAACACCTCTCAGCATAACTTAGCTGTACCAGGTAATGTACCTGGATGATTATTTCTAATTAGCTGAATGGGCTCATTTGGGCAGTGCAGGGTCTCCCTGTTAACTGCTCACAACAGCAGAAAAAGTGTCAGCAACAAGACTGAATGCAAGTTTGATCTAAAATACAAAAGAACACTTTTTTTTACTCTTTTGAAATTGTGAGGGAATGTCTGACAGAATATGAGACTAAAAAAATGTTTTCAGAAGGCACCAATAAAAATAACTCAGGGTCTTACGACATTTCAACACATAGTGTCAGGCAAATATAATGATGACTTAAGCTTCCTCAGAAGTCCATTCATCAATTCCTTTTAAAAACCAAATACTTTTTAAATACTCCCCAGTAAGGAAAGTGAGTGTTTTCTAGGATATTGTCAGTAATTTAACATTGCTGTGTAAATTTCCTATTGCTGCTCTTTCAGACTTCTCGATCAGTTTAACTGAAGGAATTGAGATTGAGAGTGCAAAGTGACATGCTTAAATAAACAAACAAAAAAAGGACTGTTTCAGTTGAATTAAAGAGAAGAAATGTAAAAAAAATAAAAAATAAGAATAAAAAATATTTAAAAAAATAAAAGACTCACTTATAATTACTTATCAGTGTGGGCCAGAATTGTTTTCCATATGGCACTACCAAACAAAAAACAAAAATAAATTAGATACTAATGTTAACGTGTTAATAGTGATACAGAAAATGTCGGGTGCCGGGACGCGACTGCTTGCCACCTCCCCCTTGCTCCACATCTCTGCGGGCCAGCGCTGCCCGTGGCCAGTTGGCGGGCACGCTGCTGGGGCCAGGCCCACCACACAGAGCCGCCCAAGGCCCCCAGCCAGCCGGAATGACCCCAAGCCCACCTGCCGCTGCCAGTTTCCAGCCACGCTGCTTGCCTGATCCTGATTGGGTAATTTTTGAATCCCACTGTTTTTGATTGGATGTTAAAGCTTGATGTTGATTGGATGTTAAAGCTTGTAGTTGATTGGACGCTTTTTGAGCCCTACCAACGGTATAAAAGCAGGAGGAGAACAAGGGGGGGGGCAGAAGGTCAGAAGACAGGAAGAGAGCTGTGACATTAGGTGTGTTGAGCCTGCCAGAGGAATAAAGACTGTTCTCCGACTCTTTGTGTGCCGCTCGGTTCTTTCTCAGGTCAAGAGCTGTAACACTTGGTATAATAATAGAACACTGCAGTTGTCATTTATAACTCCTGAGTAGCATGCACCACCATGTAGGCATGTGCCACCATGCCCAGCTAATTTTTTCTATACAGACATTTTTAGTTGTCCAGCTAATTTCTTTGTATTTTTAGTAGAGATGGGGTTTCACCAAGAGTGCTAGGATTACAGGAGTGAGCAGCCACACCCAGCCTAAACTCTCATTTTAAATTTAATTTACTTTTTACTGTGGTGTCCCCTTGTCAAATGCAATTTTACATAAACTGCAGTTGTCAGTTATAAATGAGTGAGTTGAATTCAGGTTTCTATCCCGAATCAGATGTAATCAGGTTAAGATGAGGTCATACACGATTTGGATGGGCCCTTAATCCAGTATAACTGGTGTCCTTACAAGAAGAGAAAACCGAGGCAGAGACGACAAATGCAGCCGTTTGTGGTAGTTTGTTAGGGCAAGCCCTGGGAAACTATTAATAATGCAACTCCCCTAGGAAGCTGAGGAGGGCGGATGGCTCAAGGTCAGGAGTTCGAAACCAGCCTGAGCAAGAGTGAGACCCCGTCTCTACTAAAAATATAAATTAATTGACCAACTAAAAATATATATACAAAAATTAGCCAGGCATGGTGGTGCATGCCTATAGTCCCAGCTACTCGGGAGGCTGAGGCAGGAGGATCGCTTGAGCCCAGGAGTTTGAGGTTGCTGTGAGCTAGGCTGACGCCACGGCACTCACTCTAGCTTGGGCAACAAAGTGAGACTCTGTCTCAAAAAAAAGAAATAAAAAAAATAATAATACAACTCCCATTTCAATTGTTTAGCAATACCAAAACAGCCTCTGTTCTCATTGCCTGAGTTTTGTTTTGAAGAAAGGTTATAATTTAGAATCTATAAATTGTCTAGTAAAATATAGTTTTCATCTATATTACATACCAGAGTTTATGTGAAATTGCATTTGATAAGAGGACACCACAGTAAAAAGTAAATTAAATTTAAAATGAGAGTTTAGGCTGGGTGTGGCTGCTCACTCCTGTAATCCTAGCACTCTGGGTGAAACCCCATCTCTACTAAAAATAGAAAGAAATTAGCTGGACAACTAAAAATGTCTATATAGAAAAAATTAGCTGGGCATGGTGGCACATGCCTACTTGATGCCAGGAGTTTGAGGTTGCTGTGAGCTAGGCTGACGCCATGGCACTCACTCTAGCCTGGGCAACAGAGAGTCTGTCTCAAAAAAAAAAAAAAAGGAAAGGAAAGAAAAAAAAACAAAAATCAGAGTTTGAATTCACTGCCTTAGTTCACCCACTTCATTTTATTTATCAGTTTGCTAAGGAGGAGAGAAAGAGAGAATGACTGGCCCAAGGTAACAGAGCACATTTTCAGTAGAGATTGAGCTGGGGCTTTACATCGCTTGATTCGGAATCCAGTATTTTTCTTCTGTCCCTATGACAAGGCTTCACTCTCCAGGGCAGGAAGCTTAGAATGATTTGAAGAGACAGCCTTTCCGGCATGGAGATACTTAAATAGCACGGTTCCCACATAATGCTCTCAAGAGATTGCCTCTCATATTTAAATAAATGTACATTTTTTATCCTAGACAGGCCTAGGATTTCTCACAAATCTAAAATTATTTATCATCTGTTTGGATGGGGGGCCAAATTCTGCCTTTTAGGATGGCAAAAGCAAACTTCAAACAAAACTGTGTTCTATTGCTTTAGAAAGAAAAAAAGAGAGAGAGAAAAGGAAGGAAAGGAAAGGGAAAGGGAATGGAAAAAGGAAAGGAAAGGAGGAAAGAAAGGAAGGAAGGAAGGAAGGAAGGAAGGAAGGAAGGAAGGAAGGAAGGAAGGAAGGAAGGAAGGAAGGAAGGAAGGAAGGAAGGAAGGAAGGAAGGAAAAGAAAGAAAGAAAGAAAGAAAGAAAGAAGGAAGGAAGGAAGGAAGGAAGGAAGGAAGGAAGGAAGGAAGGAAGGAAGGAAGGAAGGAAGGAAGGAAGGATTTTTGATGGCTACCACTTCCTATATGAACTAAATAATTACTTTTTCCTACCCTGGGATATTATTTATTAAGAAGAAGAAAAAAAAAGTAATAACAGCTCCATTTTTCCTATCATGCTTGTGTTGCCAAGGGCAGTAAATTGTAGGAGTTATTTTGGTCTTTATTCAGGGTGATGGAAGCCCCAGTATTGTGTTTTGGACACTATTCAGAAGTTTGATCCAATTTAATTTCTTGGCCCGGGTCCTGCCTTTGTTGAAGTCTCTCCAGGGGTCAAGGTCAAGGAGCCTCACTAGTAACAGACAGCGGAGTCTCCAAACTGAGAAAGGACTCAAATTGGGGAAAGAATGCAGAGGCAGTAATTCCTTCTTTTTTTTTTTATTTCTGCAAATCATCAATGATACGGAAGGTCAGACAAGTAGGATGGAGATAGAAACAGTGCGTTTCCATTGGAAAAAGGAATGTTAACGGGATGAGAAAAACAAGCTTGCAAATATGAAAAGAAACGGAGTTTTACCCGGGCTTGGGGAATTAAAAGCTTTGAAAGCTTTTCAGTTTCCAGCAGTATCAAAATATCCTAAGTAAAACGTTACTTGTAAATGGGGCCACTTAAGAAAAAGATACAGAGCCAAACGCGATAAAGGGAGAAAGTTCAGTCTTTGGTTATAGGAAGGAAAAAAACAAACAAAAAATACCCAAAGCAACTTCTTTCCCTCATTGTTGAACTGTCTACCCTTTGCCATTCTGAACTTGAACGCTACTCTGAGACGCACGGATTGCTTAACCCCACCCCAAGAAGTACTGACAGCTCACTTTTCTCGAACATGCTTTATCTCTAGTCAGATCTAGAACTTGCCATAAATTTTAAAAATCATCACCACCCCTGGCAGCCTTCCCAATCAGCCATAGAAGCACTCTTTGTGCACGCTTTAGCCGGGCTAAATTTGTGTTTTCAGACAGGCCCTGCGAACTCCATACGAAAAGCTGAGGGTGGTTGCCATGAACACAATTTTAGATTATTTCATTCTCCATTCAAGCTTTCAGAAAGAGCTTGCCGCCAGATTTGTTTAAAAGGATCCCATCTCACGTGAGTGATTTCCTGGCACACAAAGCCTTCCCTTCCTGTTAACATTACAGCGTGTGTGGCCCATTTCTTCAAAAAGTAAGTGTTCCTCTCGCCCACGGAAAGCAAGCTCGTGGAGCCCATGGCAATCCTACAAAGCCACATTCGGATATGCCAATTCTCTAGCTATAAGACAGCTAGAATTACTATACCTAAAACATCCTTATTGCTTCGCCTGAATTGGCCACTATCTTGTAACTTTTTGTTGTTGTTGTTTTTTGATATTTTTATTTAGTTGGCCAATTAATTTCTTTCTATTTTTAGTAGAGACGGGGTCTCGCTCTTGCTCAGGCTGGTTTCGAACTCCGGACCCTGAGCGATCCTCCCGCCTCGGCCTCCCAGAGTGCTAGGATTACAGGCGTGAGCCACCTCGCCCGGCCCTGATGTTTTTGTTTTTGCTAATAGGGAAACAGGCTTTGTTTTCCGTAGCTAAAATCGCAAATGGTCTTTCTTGGAAGCGTCGGAAAATATGACTATGACCGTGAAAACTACGTTTACTGCTTAGCAAACACGCGTGCCCCAATACCATGGAGTAGAAATCAAAGGCATTTCAGTGCGTCAGTTGCCTGTGGCTGGAATCTCTCTTGCCAGCCAAACAAGATGAGGAAGACGCAGAGCATGATCTCAAGAAGGATTCTGTTGACAGAAGCAAGTTGATTTGTGATGGGTAGTTAAAAAGAGTTATCTTGCCCCACTTCAACGACAGCGTCCAAAGCAGCGTTCTCTGACGAGTGACCTCCTACATAATGATACGCACGGAGACCGGAGAAATCGGTGGCCAGTTCGTGGTCACATAGAGGACTGTATCACATCCCTCCCTTTCCTGCTGTTCACCCGAAATCACCACTGGGCTTTTGAGGTCAAACAAAAAGATTTGACGCAAAACACTTGAGAAATGCAAGGTCCTCCAGGGATTTTTTTTCGGATTTGAAATTACTTTCACCCCTCCACACAAAGATTGAGAGGCAAATGGGTGTTTTATTCCATTTATATGTCTGGTGTGGACAGGAGAGCATCATCCTCTTTAATGAAGGAATTTCTGCTTTCTCTTCTCTGCGTTCCTTTCCACTGGAAGGCTTAGCACTGACATAAGTAACCAGATCCTGTTTCACTTTTTTTTATATGCACCAAACATGGGCTGTGTGTTTATCAAGGATTTCAAAGCGTAAGATGTTACACCCTCTGTTTTTGGGACAAAATGAAAATCACTCATACACTTGCTGAGTTACAGAGGCATGCTCCTTCACCCCCAGTGACTTCACTGTAAAAAGAATCTAATATCATCTTCATCTTCCTTTCGAGGTTCTTGTGATTGTGCATTGTGTAAAATGCCTAGCTCATTACATTCTTATTACATTATTTTTGTTATTATTATTATAACTAGTACTACTAATGCCTAATGAAAATTACATGTGCAAGAGGTATTTGTTGCTAAATTTGACTGGCTTTAAAAAAAAATAAAAAAAAAAAAAAGAGGTATTTGTTTTGCCAGGCACAGTGGTGTTGGCCTGTAGTCCCAGCTGCTCAGGAGGCCGAGACAGGAGGATCCCATGAGTCCAGCCTGGGCAACATGGTGAGACTCTGTCTCAAAAAAAAGTTATCTGTTTTGTGGACAAACAAATGAATGAATGAATATTTATAAATGGTTCTCCTTAGGTCCCCTCAATTGCCTGCGCTATAATGAATAGCTAAAGCAGTGCCTCTCAAACTTTAAGGTGGCCGGGCGCTGTGGCTCACGCCTGTAATGCTACCACTCTGGGAGGCCAAGGCAGGAGGATGGCTTGAGATCAGGAGTCCAAGCCCGGCCTCAACAAGAGTGACACCCGTCTCTACTAAAAAAAAATAGAAAAAATTAACCAGGCAACTAAAAATACAAAAAAATTAGCCGGCATGGTGGCATACACCTGTAGTCCCAGCTGGTTGGGAGGCTGAGGCAGGAGGATGGCTTGAGCCCAGGAGTTTGAGGTTGCTGTGAGCTAGGCTCATGCCATGGCACTCCAGCCCAGGCAACACAGCAAGACTCTATCTCAAACAAACAAACAAACAAACAAACAAACAGCAAGATAGATCTCTAAGGCGTATTGATAAGCAAAAAAGAGAAAATTGAGAAAAAATGTAATATACCATTTGTATAACAAAAGAGGGATATATACATATATAATTTATATGACAGACTATCTCTGAATACAAAAGAAATTTTTTTTTTTCTTTTTTACTGTCTCTGTTGCCCGGGCTAGAGTACCGTGGCATCAGCCTAGCTCACAGCAACCTCAAACTCCTGGGCTCAAGCAATCCTGCTGCCTCAGCCTCCTGAGTAGCTGGGACTACAGGCATGTGCCACCATGCCTGGCTAATTTTTTCTATATATTTTTAGTTGGCCAATTAATTTCTTTCTATTTTTAGTAGAGACGGGGTCTCGCTCTTGCTCAGGCTGGTTTCGTACTCCTGACCTTGATCAATCCTCCCGCCTCGGCCTCTCAGAGGCGGATCACAGGCTAGGATTACAGGCGTGAGCCACTGCACCCGGCCTCAAAAGAAATTATTAACAGTGCTTCCCTATGGGGAGAGAAACTAAGGGTCAGAGTGCTGGGGACTTATTTGATTATAAACATTTCTGTATTCTTTGAATACTCTCCTTTCTTTAACATATTATTTTTAAATCAATTTAAAAATGTTTAATCATTAATGTTAAAAAAAAAAAGGGAGAGTATGTTTCTGTCAGGTGTCCGTCTCATTCATATGCCCCATTGGCCACAACATGTAAATACATTACACATTCAGTCTGTTAGTCTGAATAGTCAGGAAAATATCTGAAAATAGGCCATTGTAAAAATCTGTAATTTTGAGATTCAAGACCCAAGTAAACATATATTTTTTTAATTTAAAAGAAACATGCAGGGACTATAGGAAGAAAAAGCAAAACTTTATTATGAGAAACAAAAGAACACTTGAATAAAAGAAAAAGATAAAACTTGTTCCTGATGGAAAAACTCAATATTGTCGAGATGTCAGTTCTCCACAAAATAATATATTTAATTACAATCCCAGTCAAAACATTAACAGAATTTTCACATACTAGCAATACTAAATTTCTCCATTAATCTGAAATGTCGGCCAGGCGCAGTGGCTCACGCCTGTAATCCTAACACTATGGGAGGCTAAGATGGGAGGATCGCTCAAGGTCAGGAGTTTGAAACCAGCCTGAGCAAGAGCGAGACCCTGTCTCTACTAAAAATAGAAAGAAATTAGCTGGACAACTAAAAATATATAGAAAAAATTAGCTGGGCATGGTGGCGCATGCCTGTAGTCCCAGCTACTCGGGAGGCTGAGGCAGGAGGATCGCTTGAGCCCAGGAGTTTGAGGTTGCTGTGAGCTAGGCTGACGCCACGGCACTCACTCTAGCCAGGTCAACAAAGGGAGACGCTGTCTCAAAAAAAAAAGAATGGCCAGGTTTCGATACCTGTTAAAGCTGCGTGAAGGGGACCACAGGTTCCTTAGACTCCTCTCTCTACTGATGGATATGATTGAAATTTTACATAATCATTCATTAAAAAATAAAAACAAGAAATAACCTGAAGAAAATACTTTACTCTGATACTGGAGGGGAAAGGACTTTCAAAGAAAAGATCCATAATGGAAAAGCTTGGGGGATATGACTTAAAATCTGTGTTAAAGGCCGGGCCTGGTGGCTCACGCCTGTAATCCTAGCACTTTGGGAGGCCGAGGCGGGCGGATTGCTCAAGGTCAGGAGTTCGAAACCAGCCTGATCGAGACCCCGTCTCTACCAAAAATAGAAATAAATTAATTGACCAACTAAAAATATATATACAAAAAATTAGCCGGGCATGGTGGCGCATGCCTGTAGTCCCAGCTACTCAGGAGGCTGAGGCAGTAGGATCGCTGAGCCCCGGAGATTGAGGTTGCTGTGAGCCAGGCTGACGCCACGGCACTCACTCTAGCCTAGGCAACAAAGCGAGACTCTGTCTCAAAAAAAAAAAAAAAAAAAAAAAATCTGTGTTAAAATAATAAAAGTTAGGGCCGGGCGCGGTGGCTCATGCCTGTAATCCTAGCACTCTGGGAGGTCGAGGTGGGAGGATCGCTCAAGGTCAGGAGTTCGAAACCAGCCTGAGTAAGAGCGAGACCCTGTCTCTACTAAAAAGGGCATGGTGGCGCATGCCTGTAGTCCCAGCTACTCGGGAGGCTGAGGCAGGAGGATCGCTTGAGCCCAGGAGTGTGAGGTTGCTGTGAGCTAGGCTGATGCCACGGCACTCTAGCCCAGGCATCAGAATGAGACTCTGTCTCAAAATAAAAAAAGCTAGACACTAGTGTTTGCAACACAGGAGAGAAAAAAGAATTAATATAATATAATGTAAAATATACATTAATTATTATTTATTATTATAAAATGTATTAATATAATACATTTACATAGATGAATAATAAAATACATATAACTGGCCAAAAACATATCCAGCCTTTGTTGTAATAAACTAAACATAGGTAAAAAGGGAAGTTGATTGTTTTAATTTATCAAATTTTCACTTTAAGAATAATATTAATGAGGCCATATGCGGTCGCTTATGTCTGTAATCCTAGGACTTTGGGAGGCTAAGGCGGGAGGATCACTTGAGGTCAGGAGTTCAAGACTAGCCAGGGCAACAAAGTGAGACCCCGTCTCTACAAAAAACAGAAAAATTAGCTAGGCATAGTGGTGCACGCCTGTGGTCCCAGCTACCCAGGAGGCTGAGGCAGGAGGATGCCTCCAGGAAGTTGAGGTTGCAGTGACCTATGATGACACTCCTACACTCTAGCCTGGGGGACAGAGTAAGACCCTGGTCTTATTAAAAAAAAAAAAACAAAAAAAACAGTAATATTAAGGGTTGGAAGGGGCACAAAAAACAATGCCATATACCATTTCTAGAAAGCAAATAACAGAAGACACCAAAAACTAAAAATGTTTCTGTTCTTTGAGCAAATAATTCCCATTGTAGGAACATAATCTAGGGAAATAACAAATACATACTCAAAGTTTTCAGTTCAAGAAAGCATATGGGCCAGGCGCAGTGGCTCATGCCTGTAATCCTAGCACTCGAGGAGGCTGAGGCAGGCGGATCGCTGGAGGTCAGGAGTTCGAAACCAGCCTGAGCAAGAGTGACACACTGTCTCTATTAAAAATAGAAACAAATTAATTGACCAACTAAAAATATATAGAAAAATTCCTTCTTGCCTCCATGAAAATTAATGTAAAAAAAAAAAAGTAAAAATATATAGAAAAAATTAGCTGGGCATGGTGGCGCATGCCTGTTGTCCCAGCTACTTGGGAGGCTGAGGCAGGAGGATCACTTGAGCCTAAGAGTTGGAGGTTGCTGTGAGCTGGGCTGACGCCACAGCACTCTAGCCGGGGCAACAGAGTGAGACTGTGTCAAAAAAAAAAAAAAAAGTTTATGAAAGCTTTATTTGTACTAGAAAACACTGAAACTAATATTCAACAATAGGCGACTTACTAAAGGATAGCACACACACACAATGGAATACCATTAGGAGTTGAACGATGTGGAGATGCTCGACATATAAATTACATGTTACTAACCCAGTGGTGAAAAAAATGTCATACATAAAAGTAAATATCCTAATATATATACATACACTAGTATATTAACATTTATTATTAATACATGATTAGATTATGAGTTATTTTATTTCTTTTTTTTTTTTTTTTTTTTTTGAGACAGAGTCTTGCTTTGTTGTCCAGGCCAGAGTGAGTGCCGTGGCGTCAGCCTAGCTCACAGCAACCTCAAACTCCTGGACTCAAGTGATCCTTCTGCCTCAGCCTCCCGAGTAGCTGGGACTACAGGCATGTGCCACCATGCCCGGCTAATTTTTTATATATATATTTTAGTTGGCCAATTAATTTCTTTCGATTTATAGTAGAGACGGGGTCTCGCTCTTGCTCAGGCTGGTTTTGAACTCCTGACCTTGAGCAATCCGCCCGCCTCGGCCTCCCAAGAGCTAGGATTACAGGCGTGAGCCACAGCGCCCGGCTAGTTATTTTATTTCTTATTGTCTGTATGTCCTAAAATTCCTATATCGAATTACTTTCATATTTAGAAAAATTTCAAGGAAATTCTTTGATACTTTCACAAAATACATTTCATTGTCTAAGAATCACTTTAATATTTTGTGTTTTTCTAACAAGAGGCTTAAGTAAATAGAAATACAAACTGATGCAGCTAAAAATGGAAACATCATTTTTCCTTGTATGCTATCTAGCTGCTATTATGAGTAAAAATTTGCCTGTCAGAGTACTATAGTTTCTTCTGAAATCTGGACTCGTTTTCTCCAAAAAATATAAACTCCAAAAAATATACACAACTTAAATTCAGATTATATTCATGTGTCCTCTTTATAAATTAGTTAATCCTGTAAACCAAAAGGGTATGCTATAGAATCTCATCTAGGTTCATCCAGTCTGGCTGGGTCTTGTCACTGAAACTATAATTTAGAACTAAAAAAAAATAATCTTCTATTCAATACTTTGTATGTATAAGACTGGCAAAAACTTAGAGGTCTCTTTATCAATGTTTCCAATACTACCCTAAGTTTTCTCCTTACACCTATCTGATTTTGCATGGGTAAAAAACAAAAGCTATCTGAAAACTTCCTCCTAACCATGGCCAAAATGTTCCTTCAGCCATGATTAGGAGGAACTGTACAGCACCTAGTGAAAATTGAATCGGTTATTTCTCATCTGACGAAGACTGAACATTTACAACCACAAAACCAATGCAGTTTGCACTATGGTTTCATTTACATCCACTAAAGGGTTTGCACTTGCTTCCAAGCTGAGTGTTTTTTTGTTTTTGTTTTTGTTTTTTCGAGACAGAGTCTCGCTTTGTTGCCCAGGCTAGAGTGAGTGCCGTGGTGTCAGCCTAGCTCACAGCAACCTCAAACTCCTGGGCTCAAGCAATCCTCCTAACCTCAGATTCCCCAGTAACTGGGACTACAGGCGCGTGCCACCACACTCAGCTAATTTTTTCTACTTTTAGTAGAGATGGGGTCTCACTCTCGCTCAGGCTGGTCTTGAACTCCTGAGCTCCAGCAATAGCAATCCTCCCGCCTCAGCCTCCAAGAGTGCTAGGATTACAGGCGCGAGCCACCCTGCCCCAGCCTCAAGCTCAGTGTCTCTTCTTTTTTCTTTCTTTTAAACAAAATGTCAGGACACTTACCGTCTTTATCTCTACAACTGTTAGGAATATTTTTAGTGATTCTGAACTGCATGGAAGAGGATTAATGCCACACTTGACCTCTCAGTACTCAACTTCCTTACAGCCAGCCATCACATCCTCAGCCCCGCCTCAGTCACCTATTCTCATGGTCACATGTGGGATCTCTGTGTTAGCAATTAACGTTATCATGAACAAAACCTTATTTCCAAGTATCCCTCTCTGACTTTCCAGTTCACGTCCTCTAGTAACGAGCCCAACAATTCTTCAACCTCACCAGTATCTACTACACTCTCTTGATTTTTCACTATCTCACTGCCATGACTTCACTTCCGCCACCCCAAATTAGAGACCACACTTTTTTTTTTTTTTAAGCTTGATTACGTGATTAATGAAACACTTTTTTTCTAGGACCTCTTTCCCTTCACTCTACCTGCCTAATAAAACTCCAGTTCTAGTTAAATCCAACTCTCCACCTACTCCAGAGCTGTTCCCACACAACTCATTTTGACTGGGGATAAAAAGCACACAATGGGCCGGGCGCGGTGGCTCACGCCTGTGATCCTAGCACTCTGGGAGGCTGAGGAAGGCGGATTGCTCGGAGGTCAGGAGTTCAAAACCAACCTGAGCAAGAGCGAGACCCCCGTCTCTACTATAAATAGAAAGAAATTAATTGGCCGACTAATATATATAGAAAAAATTAGCTGGGCATGGGAGTGCATGCCTGTAGTCCAAGCTACTCAGGAGGCTGAGGCAGGAGGATTGCTTAAGCCCAGGAGTTTGAGGTTGCTGTGAGCTAGGCTGACGCCACGGCACTTGCTCTAGCCTGGGCAACAAAGTGAGACTCTGTCTCAAAAGAAAAAAAAAAAATTAGAAAAAAAAGCACACAATGTTATCTACTCTCACTTTAAATTTGCAACGACAAATCTCATGTGTTATTTCCAAGCTGTCCAGTATTTCTATTATTAATACATTTCCCCTTATTCCATTCACTCTTCCAGATAATTATTTTTCACACTTTCTGCTCTCTCCCTGAAAGAAAAGAAATCAGAATATATCCGACTGGCTACTTACTCACTTCTGGCACTTACATGTTTAAGAATAGGCATCTCAGCCTTAAGCAACCTGATTTCTCCACCAAAGCTCATTCTTGTGAAGCTGTCCCTAAACTAGTAAGATTTTCACTCAGTTGTTCTAATATGAGAGTCACCTTTGGCTAGCCCCTAGACAGACACAAACACACGCGCTTCAACTCTGATACATCTAATATTACCCCCCCCTTGCCAACTCCGTTGCTCCTTCCTCCATTCAAGCCACCAGGACCTTTTTCCAGGCTTATGTGAAACCCCAAATAGCTTTCCCTGCTTCCACTTGTGTGCAGAATACATTCTGTTCCCCACAAAGCAAGCAGTAATCCTTTGAAAATAAGTCCTATCCCCTCACTCACCTGTTTATTACCTTCCAATGACTCCAATCACATTTAGAATAAAGGCCGGGCGTGGTGGCTCACGCCTGTAATCCCAGCCTTCTGGGAGGCCAAGGCGGGTGTATCGCTCAAAGTCAGGAGTTCGAAACCAGCCTGAGCAAGAGCCAGACCCCCGTCTCTAACTAAAAATAGAAACAAATTAATTGACCAACTAAAAATATATATAAAAAATTAGCCAGGCATGGTGGCGCATGCCTGTAGTCCCAGCTACTTGGGAGGCTGAGGCAGGAGGATTGCTTGAGCCCAAGAGTTGGAGGTTGTTGTGAGGTGGGGTGATGCCACGGCACTCTCTCTAGCCCGGACAACAGAGTGAGACTCTGTCTCAAAAAAAAACACTATTTAGAATAAAATCCCAAAGTGCTTTCCAGTGGCTTGTGAGACCTACATCAGCAAGCAGCTAACTACGGCCAATGTGCCAAAGCTGGTCCACTGCCTGTTTCTGTAAATGTTAAGTTTTCCTGGAACACAGCCATGTCCATTTGCCTACGTGACATCTATGGCTGCTTTCCCACTACGACAGAGACAAGTAGTTGTGACACAGCCCTTATAGCAGCCTCCCCGCTGCCAGCCTCCAAATTTACTAGTTACACAAAAGGATTTATAGAAGTTTCACGACCCCCTGTGCTGCAGGCTGTGCCCCACAGCCAGCCCACCCCCCAGCTGCCTGGGACACGCTTCTCCCACATGTCCTCACTCTGCGCTGCCTGCCTCACGCTGTTCCAGTCCCTGCTCAAACGTGCCACCTCGCAGAGAATCCCTAACGCTGCTCACTAAATAGCACCCCACTTTTCTCTAGCCCCTCGCTTGTTTTATTTTCCTTCCCAGCCCTTATCACTGACTTCATGTATTTATTGGTTTATAGTCTTGTCCCTTACTTTGCCACTGGAATGTAAGTCCCCAGAGAGCAGGGTCTTTCGTTCTATTCATTGCTGTATCCCCAGAACGCTGTACATAGTAGGATTTCAGTACGTATCGAATTAGTGAATTTTCTTGGTCTTCATTTGTGTCATGGACTTAATGTGTCCCCCTTCAAGTTAACACATTGAATTGAAACTCATGTTATTCCAAATGGGAAGATCGACACCCAGCGGAGCCCTGGGGGCGGGTGGGGTCATGGCACAGGTGGGGCCACCACAGCCAGCCAGAGTGGGTAGTGCCCTGCCAACCTGTGGGGTTGACCCACTGCAAGGGGTTCAGAAGGTGACACTTCTGCCCCAGTAGGTTCAGAAGGTGGGACCACCACCCGTGTGTCTGAATGGTGGAGCACTGAGCTGAAGAGAATGCTGACAATTTTAAGTCTAATGGAATTCACTCTGTTAGATTTGGAACTTAACTTGGGACCTGTCACCCATTTCTTCTTTCCTATTTCTCCTTTTGGAATGGGAATGTCTATCCTATGCCTGTCTCACCATTGTATTTTGAAAACACATAACTCACTTGGGTTAACGGGTTCACAGATGAAGAGGAGTTCGCCTCAGGATGAAACAGACCTTGACTCTCATCCATATCTTATGTAGATGATATTTAGATGAGACTTTGGATTTTAGACTTTAGAGTTGATGCCAGAACAAATGAAGACTTTTGAGATTGTTGAGGTGGAATGTATTTTGCACACAAGAACATGAGTTTGGGGCAGGGGAGACAGGGACAGAGGATTATAAGACTGTGTCCCCCAAAATTCATATGTTGAAATTCTAATGCATAATGTGACAGTATTTTTTTTTTTTTTTGAGACAGTCTCACTTTGTTGCCTGGGTTACAGTGCCATGGCGTCAGCCTAGCTCACAGCAACCTCCAACTCCTGGGCTCAAGCAATCCTGCTGCCTCAGCCTCCCGAGTAGCTGGGACTACAGGCACTCGAAACCATGCCCGGTTCATTTTTTCTATATATTTTTAGTTGTTCCGCTCATTTCTATTTTTTTTAGTAGAGGCAGGGTCTCACTCTTGCTCAGGCTGGTCTTGAACTCCTGACCTTGAGCGAACCTTGGCCTCCTAGAGTGCTAGGATTACAGGCATGAGCCACCCCGCCCAGCCTAGATGATATTTAGATGAGACTTTGGATTTTAGACTTTAGACTTGATGCCAGAACAAATGAAGACTTTTGAGGTTGTTGAAGTGGAATGTATTTTGCACACAAGAACATGAGTTTGGGGCAGGGGAGACAGGAACAGAAGATTATAGACTGTGTCCCCAAAAATTTGTGACAGTATTGAGAGGTGGGGTCTTTGGGAGGTAAGTACATCATGAACGAAGCCCTCCCTCATAGTCTTTCCACCATGTGAGACTGCAACGAGAAGACAGTAGGCAGCCTGGATAATGGGCCCTCACCAGAACCCAACCATTCCAGCTGCACAACTGTGAGAAATAAACTTTGTGGTTTACAAGCCACCCTGTCTATGGTACTTTGTTACAGCAGCTCAAACTGCCTAAGATGATTTGATTCCTTTTTTCCTCCTTTGATTCCTCCTTATTCTTCATTTGTGTTCTTGTATTTTGAATAGAGTGGAGAATGGAAAAAAACTTTAAAATCATAAAAACAGCAATACTGTACTTTAATCTTGTGAGAATCCTAATCCAAGCTGGCATAAATTACATAACATACAGTCTGAAAATACATCTCTGATCCCTGTGTATGCTTAACTCTCATTTACACTAACAAAGCCATAGCAATGGATGGTAGCAGATTACTATTGATTTCTAATGGTTTGAACTTCCAGTTTCCGGTACAGCATATGAGGAGCTTGGAAGTCATTAATCCAACCTAATAAGTAAGAAACAGAACTGTAAATCAACAATTCTTCTTAGAACCATGAGAGAATTCAGGTCACAGGGCAAATCATTGCCCCCCAAATTGAAGACAAACAGGTGAATGCAGAGAATCACCTTATAGAAGCAACAACCCACAAAGAGAAACCAACCTCTGCAGGAACCAATACCCGAGGTAGGAAAACCAAAACTGTAACTGACAAATGCTGGAAGCTCAATGTGGACAAATCTGAAAGTTAAATACTCCACAGGAGGCTGGGTGAGATGGCCCATGCCTGTAATCCTAGCACTCTGGGAGGCCGAGGTGGGCAGATTGTTTGAGCTCAGGAGTTCGAGACCAGCCTGAGCAAGAGTGAGACCCTATCTCTACCAAAAATAGAAAGAAATTAATTGGCCAATTAAAATATATATATAAAAAATTAGCCGGGCATGGTGGTGCATGCCTGTAGTCTCAGCTACCTGAGAGGCTGAAGCAGGAGGATTGCTTGAGCCCAGGAGGTTGAGGTTGCTGTGAGCTAGGCTGATACTACGGCACTCACTCTAGCCTGGGCAAGAGTGAGACTCTGTCTCAAAGAAAAAAAAAGAAAAAAAACAGGAACCCATTCTACTAAGTGAAGCATCCCAAGAATGGAAAAACAAGCACCACATGTACTCAGCATCAAATTGGTATTAACTAATCAACACTTAAGTGCACATATAGTAATACCATTCATTGGGTGTCGGGCAGGTGAGAGGGGTGAGGAGGAGATGGGTATATACACACCTAATAGGTGCAGTTGCGCACCGTCTGGGGGATGGACATGCTTGAAGTTCTGACTCGGGTAGGGCAAGGGCAATATACATAACCTAAACATTTGTACCTCCGTAATATGTTGAAATTATATATATATATATATATGTATATATATATACACATATATACATATGTATATATACACATATATGTGTATATATATATACATATATATATATATCAGGATGTTGGAATTATCAGACTGAGAATTTTAAATAATTTTGATTAATATACTAAGGGTTGTAATGGGAAAAGTAGACAATATGCAAGAACAGATGTGTAACATACTCAAAGAGATGAAAATTCTAAAGAAGAATGAGGCCGGGCACTGTGGCTCACGCCTGTAATCCTAGCTCTTGGGAGGTCGAGGCGGGCGGATTGCTCAAGGTCAGGAGTTCAAAACCAGCCTCTGAGCAAGAGCGAGACCCCGTCTCTACTATAAATAGAAAGAAATTAATTGGCCAACTGATATATATATATATAAAATTAGCCGGGCATGGTGGCGCATGCCTGTAGTCCCAGCTACCCGGGAGGCTGAGGCAGAAGGATCACTCGAGCCCAGGAGTTTGAGGTTGCTGTGAGCTAGGCTGACGCCACGGCACTCACTCTAGCCTGGGCAACAAAGCGAGACTCTGTCTCCAAAAAAAAATAAAAAATAAAAAAATAAAGAAGAATGAAAAAGAAATGCTAGAAATGAAAACTACTGTAACAAAAATAAAGAATGCCTTTGATGGGTGAGGAAAGAATCTCTGAGCTCGAGGATATATCAACAAAAACTACCAAAATTGAAAAAAGAAAAAAACCCTAAAATATCCAAGAAGTGGGGTACAATTTTAAAAGGTGGAATATACATGGAATACCAAAAGAAGAGAATGGGAACAGAAAAAATATTTGAAAAAAATGACTCAAAATTTCTAAAATTAATGTCAGACACCAAACAATAGATTCAGGAAGGTCAGAGAACATGTAGCAGGATAAATATCAAAAATTTGCAGCTAGGCATATCATATTCACACTGCAGAAAATCAAAGGTAAAGAAAAATCTTTAAAGAAGCTAGAGGGAAAAAACAACTATCTGTAGAGCACCAAGGATAAGAATAACATCAGACTTCTCAAAAAACATGCAAGCAAGAAAAGAGTGAAGTGAAATATTGGAAATGTTGGGGGGAGGGAGGGGAAATCAAGCAACCCAGAATCCTGTATTCTGTGCAATTATCCTTCAAAACTATGGAGAAATAAAGACTTTCTCAAGCAAATATTGAAGGAATTTATTGCCAGTAGACTTGCCTTGCAAAAAAAAAGATTAAAAGAAGTTCTTCAGAGAGAAAGGAAAGTATATAGGTCACAAGCTCAGATCTACATAAAGTATGAGAGAAGGAAAAAGTGAAGGTAAAATATTTGTAATAATTTTGCAATGTACTTATCTTGCTGTTTGTCATAAACTAAAAGTAATTTCAATCCCTAGACAATCAGTTGCATAACTGGAAAGTTTAGAAGCATGTACGGAGAGAGATGAGCAAAACTTGGTTATCGGTGATACTGATTTTCTTCTTTCGAAGATGCTTATTTTAACACAGTCCTGCAAAATACATTCAAATAACTAAACACTTAACAAAACGGCACACTAGTAAGATCTCTGGGTTTTTATATCACGCAGAACTGGTTCAGAATCCAGGCTCAGCCACTTGCTGTATGTATGGTCTTAGACAAGTTACCTGAGTAACTCATCTGTAAAACCGACTGGGCACAGCGGTTCATGGCTATAATTCCAGCACTCTGGGAGGCCAAGGAGAGAGGATAGCTTGAGGCCAGGGATTCTAAGCTAGTCACCAGAAACAGAGAGACCTTAAAAAAAAAAAAAAAAAAAGTCTCTTAAAAAAACAATCAACTAGGCATGGTGGCTTATGCTCATGGTCCTAGCTACTAGGGAGGCTGAGGCAGGAGGACCATTTGAACTGAAGGCTACAGTGAGCTATAATCAGGGCACTGCACTCCAGCCTGGATGACAGAGCAAGATCCAGTCTCAAAAATAAATAAATAAATAAATAAAAAGCAAAACCTACATGTCATACATAAACTACTAGTATTAAATGTGAAGGATATGCAAATTCACCTAGCCTACTGTCCAGCTAATTCTAAATGCTTAACAGCCAGTTATAAGTGCCATGAATCTTGCAACATTTTCACTCCTTCATGAATTAATTTAAAGCTAATGAGTTTATAGCCAACTTCTAATAGATGTATAAAGTTTAAGAGCATGTACTTTGTGGAAATCACCCCTGCTGGTATTTCCTGTCTTTTAAATATTTCGTTATTTTTATTAGTTTTTTAGAAATGTTATCTTGCTATATTATGAAACCTTTTTGAATGAGGAGGTGGGATAAAAAGGTAAGAGATCAAACTAACAGTTTTATATTTTCTCCAAAGGATGGATGAAACAATTCCAGAAAATGGCTTCTAGAAGTATCTCAATCTCCAATCTTCATAGAAAAGCACCCAAGGCAAACCTGCTAGTACACACATATCTGTTACTAGAATTCACTTCTGCATTTTCTGCATTTTCTGGCAAAGAAGATAAAATTTCAATTATTTGGTATTTGTTAAATCTACTTGGAATACATGTCTCATTTTCAAATTTCCTTATAAACAATAAATATCAACTAACCTTTCTATGCCAAATGTCATGCTCTATTTCAGGAAATATGCCCTATGCTGCCAAGTTCCTACATAATTTGCACAATGTCACAAAATAAGACATAATGCTGGAAGGAAAAAATAATTTTGGCTCAGTCCCATGAAAGCAAGGCTATTTTTCCCTGGTTTGGAAATACATGTAGGCTGGACTTGACATTCAAGCCAGCTTGAATATGACATACTATAAAGACTATTTTTTTTTTTTTTAGTGCTATAGGGATTTTTTGATGTTTTACTTCTCACAAAGATAAAATGGGCAATTTTTCATTGAATGATGTTAATAGTTAAAAAATAAAAGAAAAAAGAAAAAGGACAATTTATTACACTGTTTCTCTAGGACTTGCACATCCCACATTAAAAAAAAAACAAAAACACATAGCCGGGCGCGGTGGCTCACGCCTGTAATCCTAGCACTCTGGGAGGCTGAGGCGGGCGGATTGCTCGAGGTCAGGAGTTCGAAACCAGCCTGAGCAAGAGCAAGACCCCGTCTCTACTATAAATAGAAAGAAATTAATTGGCCAACTAATATATATATATAAAATTAGCTGGGCATGGTGGCGCATGCCTGTAGTCCCAGCTACTTGGGAGGCTGAGGCAGAAGGATTGCTTGAGCCCAGGAGTTTGAGGTTGTTGTGAGCTAGGCTGACGCCACGGCACTCACTGTAGCTTGGACAACAAAGTGAGACTCTGTCTCAAACAAAAACAAAAACACATACACAAAAAAAATGTATTTGCACAGCCAGACCAATACACAGCTAGAAAGCTCAGTGCCTTCATGAGAAAGGTAGTAAGACAATGCCCCTACCTTACATCAAAGCAAGTCTGATTTAACAGATAACGTATTTAAGAACTGTAAAATAAGAAAACATTTCCGCAGCAATGAATTCTAATATTTTCAAATCTTGAAAAAATTACTTTTCAGGAGAACTTAAAAAAGTTTTTGAAAACTTTTCATGTTTTTCCCCTCAATGGAGAGCAAAGCAGAGAGCAGCAACCTTTGGATTAACCAGTCCTTCCATCAACAATCTCCTAAGTACATCATCAAATCCAATCCGTTCCCTAATAGAACCTTAAAATGGTTCCCCATAAATCTTTCACATAAAGCCCATGCTTTGAGGCATGGAAAACAAGGCCGGCAACCGCTGGTCCTTCCTACCTCTTCAGACTCACTTCCCACCACTCTCAGCCTTCTCCTAGACAGAAGGCTGGTCCCCTCTGCAGCAGAGATCCCCACCTTAAACTACTCCATCTTCCTCTCCATTCTCCATCACTAAGTCCCATATACTTTTTGGAAGGCAACTCTTGGAGTTCTCCTCTGAGAGGAGCCTGCCTGAATGCTCCAGAGCTGGGTCAAGTGTTCTCTGTGCGTCCACATTACTCCAGGCATACCTCCAATGTGCGGCATTCACACCAGACAGAAATCATGCTCACATCACTATCCTCTCCCTGTGCTCAAATCTGCAAAGTGTCACACCTCACTCATTTCTATTTCAAGTACCAAGCACATGCTGGGCACTAGTTACAAAATTGTAGTCTTTTTTTTGCAAATGGTATTTCTTCTGGGAAATTTCACTTTGTCCTACATCATGAAAAGTCACTTCCTCTGGAATATCATTCGAAAATTCTCCAAGAGATTTGCCCCAGTGTGATCTCAGAAATGTTATTTTACCTCTCCGTGCTTATTTCCTCCCCATTTTATAATGGGGATGAGTTTTCAAGATGATTAAATGAGTTAATGTATCTTACCTAGTCAGAAGACTCTGATGCTTGGTGTTTGATAAATGTCCTCTTATTCTAAGTGATAATGGTATGACTTACTTATCCTACTTTATTACTGAAAGAATTTAGGACGACTGATTTAAATTGATGTTTGTTACACAGGAAATAAAGAGTAAGCAGTTGTTTTTCTGTTCCTAAATTTTTAATCGCCAGTAATTGAACCAATCATTCTTTACCACTGCCATTTGGCAGTTGGTGAGCCGATCACAAAGAATATTTCCACTAGGTCTTAGCTTAAATCCCTGCTGCTTATTCAAAAAGTGTTCAGGGTCCTGCCCTCATTCAGGTCCAGACTAACAAGCAGTTTATGAATTCTTCACTGGAGCCAAAATGATAAACTTACCAATGTTTAACATAGATTTTTAAAATATGTAAAATACAGCCTCAGTCTTCTACTTGTTACTATTTCCACTATAAATCCCTAACTCATGATACCCCCACTTGGATATCTAAGAAGCATCTCAAGTAGAAAACATTCAAAGCTTAATTCCTAAATTCACTCCTGCCCACACCTTCTCCACGCTGTAGTCTTTCGTATCACTTCTATCCTACCAGTAGTTTAAGCCAAAAACCCTGGAGTCAACCCTGCCACTCTCTCCTGCTACATCTAAACTGTCAACAAATGTACCTTCAAGAGAATTCCAACCATATTTTTTAAAGAATAGACTTTATTTTTCAGAGCAGTTTTAGGTTGACAGCAAAACTAACCATTAGCCACCACCCACTCTGGTTCAAGCCAGATTATTTATTTATTTATCTCACTCTGTTGCCCAGGCTAGAGTGCCATGGCATCAGCCTAGCTCATAGCAACCTTGTCTCAGCCTCCCGAGTAGCTGGAACTACAGGCATGCGCCACCATGCCTGGCTAATTTTTTCTATGCATTTTTAGTTGTCTAATTAATTTCTATTTTTAGTAGAGACAGGTCTCACTCTTGCTCAGACTGGTTTCGAACTCCTGACCTTGAGCGAGCAATCCAACAACCGCCTCAGCCTCCCAGAGTGCTGGGATTACAGGCATGAGCCACCGCACCCGGCCCAAGACAGATTTTTAAATAGCCTTTTAACTGTTCTTCCTGCTTCTGTCTCTGCTCCAATATAGCTAATTCTTCAGAGGAGTCACAGTAACCCTTTCAAAACATAATTCAGATCACATTTCTCAGCTCAAAACCCTCCCAAGGTTTTCCATCACCTAAAAGACAGTCTTTTCATATCAACCTCAGCCTTATAGTACACCAAGCATGATGGAATGTTAATAAGCTAAAAGCTGGAATTATTTTTTAATGTTTTGTTCAATGTAGCATCTCCAGGACCTGGGATCATGCTTGGACAGTGTAAGAAACTAATACATATTTTAATGAGGCAGGAAAAAAATGCTCTTGCAAGGGTCGTTATACTTGCTGTTCATTGAGAATTCTCTTACCTCAGATACCCGTACAGATTCTTACTCAGCTCCTTCAGGCTTTGCTCAGTAAGGCCTTACCAACTACTCTACTTACAATTGCATCACAAATTAACTCCCCTCCCTCCTTCCACATACTTTCTTTGTATCATTTACACATGACACACCATATAGTTTTACACATTTATCCTCATCTACACAAATTCTGGGGTACATGAGATCAAAAATGTTTTTGTTCACTGCTGGATCTGCATTTGGAGCAGTTCAGTACCTTGCACTTTGCAGGTGCTTGATATTGAATGAGTACATTTTTCTATGTACACTTCACTTTATTGCATTTGGGTAAAGCCTGAGAATCACCTTTTTGTAAAGTCTTTAAATGTATTTCTAAGATCTATAAGATTTTGCTTGTGTTATGATTTTTATAATTTTGTAGACTAAAAGTTAACTTCATGACATTGGTAGTACAACAGCAACAAGTTTCTTTCCTAGAAGTACTCAATCTAACATTTCTAATATATAGGCCTATAAAGACCTCCATCCTAAGCCATACAACTATCTTAACTGACATAAATTATGAAACTAACAGATAAGAATTCATTTTTAAGACAGCCTTCAATAATGCTGCCCAACCACGATCCAGAACAAGAAGTCTTTATTTAGCAAATCTTAAAGAGTAATCTGAAGTCAAGAGTTCGGATAATTTTTTGTGTCTCTAATACCTATTTCAAATATGAATAGCAAAAAAATACGGAAAAAATATACTCAGTATAAGGAGAAACTGTACACATTTTACAGCGTTTAGTGATGCACTTCAAAGCCATTTATGCTGAAAGAAACCAGACACAAAACAGTATATATTGTAGGATTCCATTTATATAAAACTCTAGAAAATGCACACCCACTTATTGTGACACAGAGTAGATGAGTGGTTGGCAGGGGCTGAGGATGAATGGAAATGTTCTGTATCTTGACTGTGTTGGTGATTACATACACATCTTTCAAAACTCATCTAACTGTATAACTTAAATGGATTAAAAGATACTAAAATTAATATTATTAAAATCGAGATTTTTGGACTTCAAATGACTGGAGTGCTTTTTATGACTCAAGAATAATCAGAAAAACTAAGAAACCTGCACGAGATGTCTTTCAATGACAAAAATAGACCATATATATAGTGGGTATAGGAATTCCAAGTAAAGATATAAAGATTGAGATTGTACTCTTTAAGCCATGCGATTTCAATAAAATGATCATATGTCTCATGTTAACCTCAAAGCATTCCTATTAGGTAAGTGATAGCACTGCACTAGGTTAACAAATTAAAATATAGGTAGAGGCTGGGCGTGGTGGCTCACGCCTGTAATCCTAGCACTCTGGGAGGCCCAGGCAGACGGATTGCTGAAGGTCAGGAGTTCGAGACCAGCCTGAGCAAGAGCCAGACCCCGTCTCTACTATAAATAGAAAGAAATTAGCCAAACAACTAAAAATAGAAAAAATTAGCCCGGCATGGTGGCACGTGCCTGTAGTCCCAGCTACTTGGGAGGCTGAGGCAGGAAGATCTCTTGAGCCCAGGAGTTTAAGGTTGCTGTGAGCTAGGCTGACGCCATGGCACTCTAGCCCAGGCAAGAGAGTGAGTGAGATTCTGTCTCAAAAAAAAAAAAAAAAATCTACTTATAGGACAAATTTTGAAATAACTGCTGACTTGCTCAGATTACATTTAAAAAACAAATCAGGCCGGGCGTGGTGGCTCAAGCCTGTAATCCTAGCTCTCTGGGAGGCCGAGGTGGGTGGATTGCTCGAGGTCGGGAGTTCGAAACCAGCCTGAGCAAGAGCGAGACCCCGTCTCTACTATAAATAGAAAGAAACTAATTGGCCAACTAATATATATAGAAAAAATTAGCCGGGCATGGTGGCTCATGCCTGTAGTCCCAGCTACTTGGGAGGCTGAGACAGAAGGATCACTTGAGCCCAGGAGTTTGAGGTTGCTGTGAGCTAGGCTGACGCCACGGCACTCACTCTAGCCTAGGCAACAAAGCGAGACTCTGTCTCAAAAAAAAAAACAAAAAAAAACAAATCAAAAAAAAAAAAAAAAAAAAAAAAAACAAATCAGATCTTTCAGGTGATTTGGGGAAGGACATATATGGACAGAAGAGACAGAGAAACTTAAATAACATAACTTGTACTAACACTGACATTATGCAGGCAGTAAAAAGATAACCAACTAGGCTACCCTTTAATTTATGACATTCAAGAGGACACAGCTAGGCACCTTATGACCCATTCTCCCACAATGCTCAATGATGTCTATAATAAACTACTTGCACCGGACTCAGCTCTCAAGAGTAAACTCTCTTGAATAACTTCACAGTTGGTAAAAGAAAAACATAATAAATTAAGTAAAAAAAACCTTTAATTTTATATAAAATTAATAAAAATAAATAAAAGAGTAAACTCTCATGGATTTATAATCCAATACTATTCTCTAGCTATACACTATCCCCCCAAAACTTTATGCTTTTCTAAGAAGACCTCAAAATGTAACAATCTTATGCATACACAAGACCCATTAGGCATCCAAATATAAATTTGTGGAACAGTTTTAACAGAAACATATAAATCCATGGCAATTTCATAGTAAATCTATAAGATTTATAAAATGTAGGTTTAGCAGAAGCATATAAATATACAGAAGAGGAAAAAAAAATCCTCTGAAGGCAGCAATGCTCTGGAAGCAAGACAAAACATTCAAAGAAACCAAATACTGAATAACTCCTTGAAAATAGTATTACTTAAAAATGTTATTTGTATCATAAAGGGCTTATTATTTTATTAAAAAGGGCTCTAACAAATGCAAGTATTTTTAATGACATTAAATAAACCAGAATGATGAGTATGTAAAGATGTAACACCAATAATCCTTTATGTTGAGAATGTCTCTACAAACTGAGGCATGGTTCACCTGAAAAGGTTCTTATGAAAAGGTTTCTGACATTATAATAGAATGTGGCTTAAGTCAGGTAACTTCAACCCTACTAGTAGTGTTTTATCTCTGTAATTCTCCAAAATATTTTACCATAACAAGTATTCATCCATAATACTCACTCAACAAATATTTTAGAGACTATCGCATGGAATATATGATCACTCCAGGGACTGGCTATGGCAGCAACACTGAACAAACTTCATAGTGGCACTACAATGTACATTCATGCTCTCACAATGTGAGAAGTAGTTTGGTATAATGAGAGGAATGCTAACCCAGGAAACAAAAATCTGGGTGAAAATTCCTGCTCTAACCTGCTTACAAGTCCTCTATAATTTTCAGATTAACAGAACCGTGTGTTATATATATCATGAAAACTTGATTCAAGAAATTAGGCTATGTAAATATTTAAAAGATCAAAAGTGAAAACACATTTTGTTACATTTTAAAGGTACAGAGCCTCATGACCATTAGAAGTGAAAAGATATTCTAATCTTTAAGAACAAAACCAGCAAACTTAATATTAAAGCTGTAGTATTGGAATTGCAAAATGTCGTACACCAGGTCATAGGATTCCTTAAGAATTAAAAAAAGAAGTATATACACGGGAAATTTTCCAACAAAATGTTTATCCTTTTACAAAATATTCTCTGTATTTTTTAGAATACAAAAATATTTAACTAAAAATCCCCAAATGTGCCATTTTAAAAAAAAACTTCAAATAACACATCATTTGTACTTCTTTATAAATAGACTATATATATGCTTCTCTTTGTAGATCTGCACCTCCAGGCCTTATTATACAGACAAGTATAACAATTTTTGCATTAGTAATCTATATAAACTAAGAATTTATCTTTTAGAGAATTTACACAGGTGTATTAAAGGCTTTGGCTTTTTTTAAACCTTGTGACTAAACGGAAAGTCCCCCCACCAAGTATTTTTAATACTTCATATTTTCCCATTTTTATATTTAATTCAAAATCTAACACTTTTGTTAACCATTAATTAAGAAAAGAATTCAAAGAGCAAACAAAAAATGCTTTAAAAACAACTGTGGCAAATTCTATCTTTTTAAAAGTATTTGCATACTTAAAACATTTTATTAATGTGTAAAAGAGAAAAAAGCTTTAAAGCCAAAGGTTTATTGACATGATTATCAATGCTTTCAATGAGTAAAACAAATCTTAATATATGCACTGAGAGGTAATTACTGTCCATTTTAATTTCCTTTCATCTGAAATTCAGAAGTAATATGTGTCCATTTTAGGGAAAATGTATATATGAAAAAGTAAGTTTATTAGAAAAATAAACAACTTTAAATTTTACAATATTTTCCACTTTAAGATCTTCTAGATAAAGCATTATGTGCCTTATGGTTTAAACATAATCTAATTTACAAAATCTCGTTTAGTCCTGTTTAATAAAACAAAACACAAAAACACTAATGGTGAAGACAGCGGACTATTAATAACCATTAAGAAATCCAATGTAAAAGTTTCCCAAAGCCACCATTTGTTGAAGGTAATATGGCAGTATTTACTGTAAAGTATATTAAACAATTTTCAATGAAACTTAATGTACTGGTTTATTACCAAGATCAACATTATCATATTAAAATGCAAATTGTATGATCTGTTTATTTCTCAAAAAACTGTATCAACTAGACAAAGGATAGGCAAACTTCTTAAAGGGCCAGATACAGGTTGAGTATCCCTTATCTGAAGGGCATGGGACTATAAGTGTTTTGGATTTGGGATAGTTTTTAGATGTATATAATGAGGTATCCTGGGGATGAGACCCAAGTCTAAAAACAGAATTCATTTATGCATCATATACACCTATACACATAGGCTGAAGGTAATTTTACATATTTTTAATACTTTTGTGCATGAAACAAAGTTTGGACTGTAACCTGTCACACGAGGTTAGGTGTGGAATTTCCCACTTGTGGCCTCATATCAGTGCTCAAAAAACTTTGTACCAGGCACAGTGGCTCATGTTGGTGATCTCAGCTACTTAGGACGCTGAGGTGGGAGGATCACTTGAGGTTCAGAGTTCGAGACCAGCCTGGGAAACATAGCAAGACCCTATCTCTAAAAATAAAAAACAAAAAGAGAAAAGTTTTGGCTTGGGGGCATCTCGGATTTTTGGATTAGGGATGCTCAACCTGTAGTGAATATTTTGGGCTTGCAGGCCATAAGGCCCCTCTAACTCAATTCTGCCACTGCAGAGAGAAGGCAATCACAGACAACATATAAATGGGTATGCCTATGGGCTACAGTTTGTGCAATGCTGAACTACACATAAATTAAGAATAAGAGACTGGTTTCAATTGTCATATTAAAAATATATCATATTCAAGGGTAGGAGGAACAATGTAGATGGGGAGACATTAATAAACGAACATCACAAATTAAAATTCTCATACTTATTTCCCAATCACAATTGAATGTGTGTGTATATGTATACATACAAGTTAAAAAACTAGCTCATTTTAATTACATGTTCTTTTTGGTGTGTTAATCTATAGTACCAAACCAATAGTATCAAAATCAGATAAGCAGCAAAAGGATAAGTGACTGAGTACTCAGAGGTTAATCAATAATCATGAAATTTGGTATTGACATCTAAGTATTTCTATACAATGAAAAAATGCAATTATTCACTGTGCCCTTAAGAAAATATTAGATGAATAGTTTCAGATGTCATTTTAAAACTTAATTGAATTGTTACTTGAAGCTAAATGTGATTTGCTTTGTTTTATTAGAAAAAATACTCAAGCAAGGTCTACAATCATCGGTCAATTAATAATGACTTACAAGAACATGAGGCAATAAAATAAAAATACAAGTACAAACTATATATCTGAAACACTTCTATTTGGCAATTTTATAACAAATCAAATTTTAAAAAGAACAAAGAAGATTGCAGATTACTTCGCAGATACAGAATAAAGCAATTGATGAAGTGCTTAAGCAAAAGAAAACAAAAAAATAGTAAGAAAACACACTGCTTTTCTTTTCTTTTTAAAAATAAATCACATTTGCTACAGATCATATGAATAATACCCTTATTAAACAACCATTCCAGAATGTCTTATAGTAGCAGTGCTTTTATTTGCACTTCATTTAATTTTATAAGACTCATTTCATGTATATAGCTCTTTACCCCATTGTTAATGAATAAAGCCTCCTATAATTTTTATTTTTTTCATTTTTTAAAGCAAATGAGAAATGATTTATGTATCATGGAACCTTTCCCATTTTGGAACCAAAGGTTTTAATTTTATATTTTTGTCTATTCTTTATTTAAAAAATTTAGTGTAAAAACTGCTGGTTTTTATATCACTGTAGTAAAGTGAAAACTCCTCAATCAGGAGTATTTTCTGCAGTTTGACTGCATATAACCACATACTTTACAATATGTCCTTCCAACAGTAAGGAAATAACTGATTTCACGATCACTGTCAGAAATGAGTGCCATAATTCTATTATGGGTATAGGTCCTCCCTCAAAGACTTTCTGGAAGGATGTTCAATATGTTTTGTTCTTATAGATATTAACAGTAGTACATAGTCCCTTAAGTCTGCAAAAGACATTTATTGTTAAAGAAGGTGCTTTATTAACAATTCCTCTGGCAGCACTAGTGAATTACAATATCCTTCAATATTATTTCTACCATAATATATACATTTAACTTTCATGCCTCTAGAAAAACATCTACAGTACATTTTCAAAATATAAAAATATATTACAAATCTGCTGAATTATTTACAAGCAATGTTCTATTATCTCTATGCAACATTTGTTTGATACAATACTAACAAGTTACACATATTTCCATTTCTGTAAGTTAAAAAAACTCCATATGGCTTCTTGCTTACCAAGCAAGAAAGTGATTTTATTTTCCTTTTCAAAACCAACTTTGGTGCATAAAGGATTCAGTTTGAAGATACTTTTAAAAAAAATACAATTTTTCTTACATTAAGAAAAAACTCAAAAACCAAATGTTTCCCTCAGAAAAAAAAAATTAGAGTCATATAGGTTAAATGAAAATACGAAGATTATTCAAATAATTTGAAAGAGAGGTTTTTCAAAAACCGTTAACAGATTAGTTATATAGGTAAATATTAACATACTGTACTCCATGAGATAGCCCTAGTCCTGAAAAGGGAGCCACCAGACATACTGCAACACTCTTTAACAGTAATTTTCAGCCCTAATTCGATAGACGAATTTTTAGTTGATTGCAAATGTCGTTCACTGTTTGCTTAAATACAAATTGAACACTTTTCTTATCAGAGTTCTGCAAAAGAACACAAATGGCAACCAATCACATCTATTTATCATAATTGAAAGGTAAATTATCTCTTGATAATTTTCATTGTCTAAGTATTTCTTAATATGACTTCAAATCAATAGACACTGTCAAGACAAATATCTTTACAGTGCTTTTGGTATTTGTAAGGGCACATGTTGTAATTGTTTTCTTTCCAATGTAAACTACTGTAATCACTAAAGGGAAGAAAAAAAAAGCAGCTTAAAGCAGCAAGCATGCAAAGCCTTTAAGAAGCTGTTCCACTAAGTTGCCAGAAGAGTGTTTGCTCAGTCTCCCACAGTACCATTCCATGAAAATGTGGATATACAGTAATATATTAATATATTCCACAGAAGAGCCTACTTCATTCACAGAATGTTTACACTAAGCATAAATATTATTCTAAATACTGGATTAAAAAGAAAAAAGGAAGGGGGTTGACTCTAATGTGCAACTTTTCCTAAACCCATTGTCAGTGACTAAGACTGCAGGTGTCCCCGCTTGTTTGCTTTTTATGTATTTATTTATTTTTTACCTCTTCAACCTCTTCTGCGGCATTGTTCTAGAAAAAGAGAAAAAGGAATTTTCTTTTATTCAAATGAAACAAACACATTGAGTCATTCAGAAGAGACATTTAAGATATTTATAACATATAGGCAATGTGATGATCATAGACCATCATTAAAATTTATTCCTAAAACATTTACACATAATGGATACAAACCTAGTTACGTAATATAGCTGTTTAATAAATTTGTTATGTAGGCTTATGTAGCCTTATATGTTCCTAAAACAGTAAGTCTAACATGTACATTTAACCAGTACTTTAAAACTGATGTTTAAATCCCAAATAAATATAGTTGTCCCTCAGTATCCATGGAGGACAGGAAGGGGGGTTGATGCTCAAGTAACCTACCCACATCATCCTGTACACTTTAAATCATCTCTAGATTACTTATTATATTAACACAATGTAAATGCTATATAAATAGTTGTTAGTATAACAATTTTTATTTATGTTGTTTTTTATATTTTTTTCCTAGTATTTTCAATCCATAGTTGGTTTAATCCACAGATACAGAACTCATTGATACAGAGGGCCAAGTATATGTTCTTTTTAGTCTCATTTTGAAGTTAAATACATTTTTGGAAAGTTTGCCATGCTTTCACTTTGACATGTGCACAAGCAGGAAATTATTTCTCCTAAAAAAGGTAAGAACAACTGTTTTTACCCTCTTAATTTCACAAGACTTTTTAGTCAAAATCCAGAAATTTAAGCAAAGATGCTACACCAGGGCAAATGCAGAGAGTTCTATGATTCTATACCACTTTACAGTACTCTCAAATCTGATTATCAGAATAGAAGCATGAAAGTTTAGAATCAAAAATTAAGATTTTTGAGCGATGCGGTTAAGAAAGAGTAAATCCACAGAACTACCTAATATGTCTTAAGAACATCCTCATTTCCCAAGAATAAAATCAATAAGAATACTAGAATCACACTGAGAATATGCGACTATTCTTATGTACTTTGGGACATCAGTTCTAAGCTTGAATATTTTTTTTTAAATCACCTTCAGTAAAAAATATCTAAATTGCTTTCTATGTATCACAAGAGCAGGAAAAATAAGCTGTTTTGGTTGAGAAAGGAGGATGCAGGGCAGAAACACAGATTAATCTTAATTTAAGATTCATGCCCCTTTGTCAACTGCTCTAAAATGTTTAATACCAGTCTAAAGGCAGAGTGGCTCTCAAAACATCACTTTTTTAGAATGCTAATTTTAATTACCCCTCTCCAAAGAGTCAACAGAAATAAACCTTAAATTAGGTAACAGTAAATAAAGAATACTTAATTGTGTTTTCTTTATAGAGAAGTTACTTGTGACTTTCTCATCTTTTTTTGGTAGTGAATTTCCCTGGATTCTCTAATCCTTGATAATCTAGCTCATTCCACAAAGAAAAAATTTTATTGTACTTAGTAGCACCTTCATCAAAAGACGTTCTAATTTTTTTTTTTTCTGGAATAGAGAAAACACAAGAGTCTCAATGTTTCCAGGTGTCTAAGCCCATTACGTTAGAATACCATTTACAGAATACAGTCACAAATTAAGGAAAACTTGCTATGTTGAATAACATTCCAAAAAGTTGAGTCATGGTATGAACAGAACCTACAAAGCATTTAATTACTATAAAATTAGATTACCTTTATGATATCGAAAATTTATATTTGCATTATCAATTATTATGTCATTATATTCCTGTCAACCTATCCTTATGCAAAATATATACTACTAAATTAAAATTTTATTTAAAATCATATAAAATCCTTTCGTTAAGACTACCTCTTAAAAACTGGTTTTTAGTATTTTCACCACTTTTTTAATCACCCTGGTATACGTTATCTGGAGAGAGGCAGTATGGAGTTCAGCCACATACTATCTGTGTAACCTTAGACATATTAAACTATTTAACCTCTAGCCCCAGTTTTCCAATTTGTAAGAGTGATAGTAACAGCTACTTCCCAGAGCTGCTGTGAGGGTGAAGTACATGTAAAGTACCCAGCAAAGTGGCTCAGCACATAGAAACGTTGGTGTCTTCTCCCCGCCCCCAATACTTTCACAAGCACAGTACACTAAAACAAAGGTCAGATCAGAAAATTATTAGAAATGTGATACTCTGAGCTACCTCTTTTAAATTTAACACAATAGTATTTAAATTGCTCTTTTAAAAAGCTGGTTTGGAGGCACTGTAAGTTAAAAAAAAAAAAAAAATCAAACAGTTATGATATTTAGGGTTCATGTAATATATTCCCAGGTCCACAAAAGTCTGGAATTATAAAAAGAATTACATACTTAAACAAAAGGCATTTATTTTCAAATCAATATGTGTGTTATAATCTAAACTACTTAAGATGAGCCTGGAATTAAACATGCATATGAACTTGAGTAAGATCTTTCTGGATTCTACCAATTTTTAACTCTTTGTGATGTAATTCACATACAAAAAAACTCCAGAAAGATATGCCTGGTATTGAAATTCAGCACTTAAAAATAAGTCCTAACTTATCCAAAATTTAGAAAGACAAGATTACAATTAAAAAGTAAAACACAGAGTCAAGAATTAAATTACCTGTATATGTTTGGGTCCAAAAGCAAGGCAGTATCTTTGGGTAGCTTTGATAAATGAACTACTTTAGTTTTTAATTGATGTCGTTCACTTTCATTCACCCACACATCAGGCAGACTATTAATTAAAAAACAAGTCAACAATAAAATAACATTAATTTTATATTTACCCTTTACATTCCCCAGCCTTTTCTGCCAGTTTAATCAGGCGACCTAAGTTAAACAAGTTTCTCAGAAGTCAAGGAAGCTCAGCCATCAGCCTCAGTAGTGGGACATGGAGTCGCAAATAAGAAATGGCAGTGTCAAATTTCAACATGAATTTAGGAATTAATAAGGAATTTTTTTATGGCAAAGCCTACAAAACTTAGAAACTTATCAGAACATATCGCCTGGCTTTTAATTCACTCAGTGAAATTCATAAAGAAGTTTCCTTATTAAGAAAGAAGTAAAAGATTAAACTCCACTTTTTAAAAAAAACACGTGACCAAAATTCTAAGTTCAAAGAAATTTAATTTTATAAGGAAATTCAAATAGAAGTATTCTGATATTGGGATTAATCTATTTCTAAAACACTAGGAATACGCAGTTGTTTGAATTTAATAAGTTATTTTTAACGGAACTGTGTTTATAACCTTTTTATACTAAGAGCTTTTAAAAACTACTATGAGGCCAGGCATAGTGGCTCATGCCTGTAATACTAGTGCTCTGGGAGGCCAAGGCAGGAGGATAGCTTGAGCTCAAGAGTTCAAGACCAGCCTGAACAAAAACAAGGCCCCGTCTCTACCAAAAAACAAAAATACGCAGGGCGTGGTGGCGTGCACCTCTAGGCCCAGCTATTCAGGAGGTTGAGCCAGGATTGCTTAAGCCCAGGACTCTGAGGTTCCTGTGAGCTAGGCTAAAGCCACGGCACTGTACTCAGGGCAAGAGTGAGACTGTCTCAAAAAAACAAACAAATAAAAAAAACCACTATGAAACAAATGAACTCATTAGGAAAAAGGGATGAGAGAGAAAAAAGACCAAAGAACAGTTTAAAAATGATCCTACTTTTAATAGAGATTTTCATATTACTTAATAGTAGAGAAAAATGGTTAACTTTAATGTTCATCAAAAAAGAGTTAGTTAAATGAAGAGTAGCATTTCCATAAAACCAGTCTAGGCTGGGAAGATGTTTCATATTAATGGAAGTTTGATAACCACAGGATTTTTTAAAAATTAAGCAGACTTAATATGCTAATATGCATTATAAATTCCCAAATCTATTTAAGAACTCATAATTCACACCACACTCATTATCATCTCTTTAGAATAGAGTTGGCAAAACAATATTGTAGAAAAATTAATAAAGACAAATGTTATCCACATATTTGAAGTTTTAAGTACACACAATGAAATCCCCTTCATTTAAATTTATTCTATTCTTGGTGCTTATCAATTTTGTCCAGAATTTCTGTGATACACCCTCATTACCTTTTATAAAAATAAAATTTTAATAAAAAGGATAAAAGGAAAACTAAATATAAAATATCTGAATTGAGGAACATCTACATCAGAAGTGCTACAAAGGGGCATTTAAACTCAGAGAAAATGTAATCACTGCTAGGAAACTGGCCGGTTGCTTTTTTTTTTTTTTTTTTTTTTAATAAATTAATTAATTTATTTTTGAGACAGACCCTAGCTTTGTCACCCAGGCTAGAGTGTAGTGGCACCATCATAGCTCACTACAACCTCAAACTCCTGGGCTCAAGTGATCCTCCTGCCTCAACATCTTCCCAAATACTGTTTCCCTGAAAATAAGACCTACCCATAAAATAAGCCCTGGCAGGATTTCTAAGCATTTGCACAATATAAGCCCTACCCCCAAAAATAAGACCTAGTGATGGGCGTGGCTACGCAGCATATCTGCACAACCCATGCATTTCGTCCCAGAGCGGTAAAGACGAGCAGCCCTTCTAATTTGCTCCATGAGAGCTCTACTGCTCCACATGAGAGACTGGGGCCAATGGTTCCAAAGGAAATAGAGTCGCAAGAAATTCAGGATGGAATTCGGGGTTTGGAGAGTTATGATGATGTTCCACAAGACAACTTACTATATCTGAATAAATGTAGATTGTTGTACCATATTTTAAAAAATAACACATCCCCTGAAAATAAGCCCTGAAAATAAAAGAAGGTGTCTTCTTGAGGAAAAATAAATATAAGAACCTGTCTCATTTTCAGGGGAACACAGTAGCTGGGACGATAGGCGTGAACCACCATGGCCAGCTAAATTTTTCTATTTTTAGTAGAGACGGGTTTGCTTAGGTTGGCCAACTGCTTTTTCTATTAAATATCTCTCATTGTGTGCTGAAAAATATTTACAAATGTTTAAAATAAATGATTCAAAGGCACAGTTAAGGCTGCTTGCATACTATCTGAAGGTCATTAAAAATCCTAAAAATAATCATATCCTTAAAATGATTAAAAACTGCTGCAACTACTTTTATTGAAAACAATTAAAAAGGTGAAATTCAGAATCTTGTAACTTGAGCCAGGTACTTAAGAGCTTTCAGATTATCACTTTAATCCTGATAACCTCAACATGCTGTACGTACGATTTAATTTCTCTAGGTCTTCATTTGAATTTAATAAATTAATTGTGTGTATAAGACTCTAATAAAAATAAAACGTAAGTCTATTAGTTACACATAGTATTTCAAATACTTACATGTCTTCAGGCATCCAATGAAGCAAAAGTTTTATCTTTCCAGAATCCTCTTTTCTCTTAGCTATTACCTGGTAATGATATGAAATCATAAAAACAATTCGTAAATCATCATTTTCATTTTTAGTTAAAAGGCACTTTTGCCTCTAATCAAGAACTTAGGTGTTCATATCCTGGAAGAAATATTACTTTACCATCAGAATATCCTGCTTTGTAGCACTCAATCTTTTGTCTTTCCCACAAGACTGAAAGCTCCATGACACAGGAAGAATCTATCTTCTGGACTTCTGTATCATACCACCTATGGCAGCGTTTAGTATAAAATGAACTGTACACTTCATCACCTATTATCTCTATCCAAGCTGCCATAGCACTAGTCCGATCTTCTGGGCCTCCTCAAGTCCCCAAAGCCATTCTCCACTCGTACCCAGACTGTATTTTTGCAAAGCACAAATTCAGTATAGTATTACTTCCCTGGCAAACTCTTCATAGGTTCCCTGAGCAGTTAGGAAAAGGTCACTCTTAGTATAGTGCACAATACTCTTCAGGACCTGGCCTCTGTGACCTCACTTTTTTCATGTTTTTCTGCCTGGAATTCCTTGAGCCTCATATTGAAGATGATTTCCCATACTATGAGACATGTAGAAGAAATGTTCTCATCTGACCTCTAACTTACCAGAACAACCAACTCTCCAACTCCAAGTTTCCTGTGCACCGGCAGCACTAACGTTTTACAGAAGAAACAGCTACCACAGATCAGACACCGTTCTGGGTGCTGGGCACACAGCAGTGAAGCAAACAAATACCCTTGTAGAACTAAAGATTTATTTCTAGGAACACTGTGTTCACAGCTTTTAGAAGGCTTGCTAAAGGTCAGTTCCTTAAAAAAGGATATGCTATAGAATTACAGTAAAAGATTAAGAATAAAAATCATAAAATCTCAAACATCCATACATTGGGCTATTTCTAATGGCTTTTCAATGGTCTACAAATTTCTGGCTCCACTTTAAATAAATAAATAAAAACTGCAAACCATTTGATCATGTATAGATTACAAGTATGGTTTATTCAAGAAATGTGACTGGGAACCCCAATTAATTCATCTACAGTCCAAAGTATGACTTTGGTCCTATATAAAATAAATTACTGAACATACATTTACCCATTCAGATAAAATGTCATAAGGTATACATGCTTCATTTTTTTACTACTCATTTTAACTTGGGCAATTAACATAAAAACTACAGGTCTTGGTCAAGTAAAATAAAATTTATACCAAATTTTTACTCCCATCTCCTTAGCACTTCTCTGCCTGGAATGTGCAGTGTCTACCTATACTCATACATAATCACAAATATCCTTTTTAGGACATGTTATCACCTCCTCTTCCTTGCCCTTAGCTCCAATAATGGATTATGGGTCTCTACTTTTTATAGTATGTCTCAAAAATGCTGAGTCATTACTCAGCATGTATTACACTATATTGTGATTGCTTTATGTGTCTGTCTTCCCTCATAGAATGTGGACTATACTGTCCATCCAGTGTCTACCACAGGTACTGACCCGTATTTCCAGTAAATGGGGAATGCAAACATAATTATAATGAAATATTAGATAGTCATTTAAAATTAAGGTTTGCAAATGCTAAAATCAAGTAAAAATGCTATTAATATCAAAAGATACAGTTATACAATATGATTATGACTGTTAAAACCAAAATTTGTATGTGATTGGGTGTACAGTTAAGTAAAAAATTCATCAATCTGAACAATCAAAATTTGTACTACTCCATGTAAACCAAACCTCAAAAAAGTAAAAGAAAAAAACTTATGTGCAATATTATCCCACAAAAAGGTAGTTTTGTTTGGCAGCAAGATCACAGTGTACAACTTTTTCTTCTACTTCTCTTTACTCTTTTAGCCTTTAATTGCATCATTTTTTAAAAAGCCTTTTCTCAATTTCACTTTTAATCATATATTTTCAAAAAAGGAAAAGAGAAAAGCTTTATATAATCAAACAATAAAGCCATGTTATGATTATTAATTGAATCACCAAAAATGCCATTTGTTGCTATCTGCTAAACCTGTAGTTCAGCTGGATTGCCAACCAAGCATCCACACTAGTTAAAATACTTAAAATTTTTTTTTTGCTTACTCTAATAGTAATTTTATTTAAATTGAAAAAACCCTACAAAGTACTTTACAGCAGTTTAGACTGAACATATATGCAATTTCCCCTCATTTGTCACAAGATAAAATGAATTCTAACAACGCAACAAATGACTTTCAAAACGTGTACTAGTTGAAATATTTTTAAACAAACAGTAAAGAAAAAATACTGCTAGGAAGAAAAATGTATCTAATTTACAACTAAGGCATCTGTTGTTTGCTGGAGCTTTTTGCTGTTTCTGGTTGGTTGGTTTTATTTTAAATGAAAGGCCAATCAGTCTTTAGGTTCAATCTTAAGGAATCTATCAAAGTTAAATGGTATAACAATTCAAACAAAAAGACCTAAAGAAGTGTAAGAAATAGATTCACTCAAGCCTTAAATTGGTGTAAAAAGAGAAAAAAAAGAATATAAAATTAAATTTAATATATAAGAAAAAAAAATTTAAAAAAAGAAGTGTAAGAAAAACATACTTGCCGTTTATTACCAGATTCTAAAAATTAAGGTACTGCTTAAATAAAAACAGATCAAAATGGCATTTTATAACTCTTAAAATGGCATTTTGTAACTCTAACAATTGCCATTTTAACAAAATTAGCACTTTAGTGTTTTAATAATCTCAATCTGGAGTTTTTTAACCAAGTTCCAAGCACTCAAACAAAATATTATAATGTCATCCTGAAAATATATCAGAACTGAGCAAAAGCAGAGCTTTAAACAAAGTAATACTTTCTTTCTATCTCCATTATATAAAAACCTGTAGGTTTTGTTTTTGTTTTTCGAGACAGAGTCTTGCTCTATTCATCTAGGCTAGAGTGCTGTGGCCTGGCTAATTTTTTTGTTTCTTTTTCTTTTCTTTCTTTCTTTCTTTTTTTTTAAGTAGTGACAAGGTCTTGCTCTTGCTCAGGCTGGTCAAACTGGCCTCAAGCAATCCTCCCACTTCAGCCTCCAAGAGTGCTAGGATTACAGGCAGGAGCCACCTTGCCCAGCCATAAACCTGTAGTTAAATAAATAAATATTCTAATTCTAGACTTGGCAACAAAATTAACTAAAAAGCCCAAGGACAAATCTGGAGATGCTAAAATGAAATAGTATGTCCTACCATGAAATAAGATATAAAAACATTGCAAGCCAACAAAGCACAGCAAGCCAACTGATATAACTAGGATTCTGCTGACTTCTGGAAAAGGCTCAAAAGAAAATGTTGCAATTAACGAAATAAGACAAATTAGGCAAACTGTACAGTATAGTACCTGACACTTTTTTTTTAAACCAACTGTTTCATTATCAGTATGGTAATTTCCTATAAAAGTTAATTTGATAACAAGGTAACATGAATTTGCAGTTAATACTAGCCATTTCTGACTAGTAACAGAAGTGATTCTGTTTAACGTCTATTTGCCTTCCTCAAAATCTTCACAGTTATGGAACTTTGGAGAATTTGCTCACCTACCTTCTTTCCTTTCTATTGTGTCCAAATAACTTATCTGATTGTGTATGTCTCTCTTGATACAATCCTCTCTCGCAACCTATCTGCCTTATAGTCTCCATTAATGGCAACTCCATCATTTTGGCCAGCTGCCCAGGCCAAAAAACCTTGGAGTCATCCTTTCCTCTTATTCTCACACCTGACATTTGATTTACCCATGATCCTGCCAGAACAAACTTCAAAAGATAGCCAAAATCTAACACTTATCTTCTCCACTGGAACCATTCTAGTCCAAGCCACTCTCTCGCCCGAAAGAATAAAAAGATGAATTCCTTTTTCCCCACCCTTAACTTCCTATAATCTGTTTTCAACACAGAAACCAAAGGGAACACATTAAAAATTACATACAAAACAAGAGAAAGTTCTCTAGGGCAGGGGGTGGAGGTAGGGTGTACTGCAAAGCTACACCAAGAAATTTTTGAGAGTGCTGGGAACAGTCTGTATCTTAACTGTGGGGGTGCTTTCCCAGGTGAGTACAACTGTCAAAACTCAGAATTGTATACTTTAAATGGGTGCAGTTTATTATATATAAATTATACCTCAATAAAAATGTATTATTTAAAAAAGCTAAATTATACCATGCGTATTAAAATCCCCTTGGAGGTAACTTATCTACTCTCCCTTCCTCCCACATACCCTCCAGCTACACTGTTTTTCAAACATACATGACATAATCCCACCTCAGGATGTTATACTTGATTTTTCCTTTGGCTAAAATGCTATTTCCCTAATAACTAAAGGGCTGATGCCCTCACTTCCTTTTAAGTTGTTATGATTTTACTAATCTATCTTGTTTATCATGTCTCTTCCACTATAATACAGGCATTTTGTTTTGTTTTGCCTTAATGTGTTTTGTTCACTGCTGTATCATTAATACCTGGCTCACAGCAGGTGCTCAATATTTAAGCGAATGAACAAATTAGCCCTAATGCCATACTCCGGGAGTGATGACCACATCTTATTGACCTGTTTAACAATAAAAATGATTGGGGCATGGGCAATATGTAACCTTAACACTTGGACCCCCATAATATGCTAAAATAAAAACAAACAAACGAACAACAAAAAATACAATACGAATGATTACAGACCTATCACATCATAAACCTATGTTTTCAAACTTCAAAGGAGGACTTCAATGATCACTGCTGAGCAAGCCCCTAATCTTGCTGAATCCCAACAAAATTCCCAAAGTAGTCATTTAAAACCTTTCTGGTTTCCAAATCCAGTAATTTTTTTCCTTTCCAACTCCTTCATCCTTATTTAGAAAACTGTATCTCCCATGTTATTTCAAAGAGAGTAAATATGCTGGGCATGCTGGCGCACACCTGTAATCTCAGCTATGCAGGAGGCTGGGGTGGGAGAATAGCTTGAGATCAGGAGTCCAAGACCAGCCTGGGCAACATAGTGAGACCCCATCTCTACAAAAAAAATAAGAAAAATTAGCCAGGCATGGTGGCATGCGCCTGCAGTACCAGCTGCTTGGGACGCTGAGGCCGGAGGATGGCTTGTGCCCAAGAGTTTGAGGCTATAGTGAGTTATGTTAACACCACTACACTCCAGGCTGAGAAACAGAGGAAGACCCTATCTCTTAAAAAGAAAAAAGGGAGAGAGAGAATATGTATGGTTCTCCTTGCCTCAAACTCATACCACCTCTCACGTCTTCCAGTCTCAGAAAACGTTCCCTTTCCTTTGTTACTAATTCTCTACCTTCTTGCCTTTGATTCAATTCTTCACACTCTCCCTAATATCCATAGCTAATTTCCAACATCTGTGACTCTGCCCTAATTACTGAAAAACTTGCCAGGAATATACTGATACCTGACTACTGCTCTATTTTCTATCTTCCTTTCATTAATAATACCATACATACCACAAGAGTTCTCACCGTGGAACCCATGAATGGGCTGGGGATAGAGGACCATAAGCCCTGTGTAATAATACTCAACTATACTATGTCACACCAGAAAAGACAATACAATCTTTCCAGTCCATAGTTTCATCATCCGAAAACTTTTGAGTTAGGGGGCAGCACTGATTGTGTGGTTACAAAAAGCACTCACAAATTCATTTATATGACACATTTAAATAACTTGCCTTACATTATGTCAAGCACGCCTCCATTTAAATTTATTCCGTAAACACAATCCACTATTGGTTATTTTCTTGGCTCATTAAATCTGAATGGATCTTACAAAATTACAATTCCTAGAGTTCAGTCTAACCTAGACTAAGGTTATATCACATAAAAATGAAATACAAGATTATCTTTCAACCTTCTTTAGTAAGTAGCTATAATACTTTACAATTCCTAAGGTGACTGTCCACAAAAACACACAAATTAAACATTTCCTTACCTTTAAAATGAAAACATATACTGGGGAAACCCTGCACAACAGATTGTTAAAACAGCAATGTGGGCAGCTGCTTTCTACACTTTAAAAAAGGGCAAAAGAATTGGTGGCATATTTGGAACTAAATAAAGTGAGCAAGACAGATGAGAAACCAGAAAGAAGAGGGAGAACTATGGAAGTAAGTATATGCATTAAAATAAGTAGGCAGAAGTAAGAGAAAAGCTATATAATTGGAAAATAAGTATACAGTCATCCCTCAGTATCCGTGTAGGGCTGGTTCCAAGGATATCCCTTCCCCTCCTCAACCCATGGACACCAAAAATCCAAGGATACTCAAGTCCCCTAGCTAAAATGACATAGTTATCTGCATATAACTTACACACATCCTCTCATATACTTTCAATCATTTCTAGATAAGATGTAATATAGGCTGGGAGCAGTGGCTCATGCCTGTAATCCCAGCACTTTGGGAGGCTGAGGCAGGATGATCGCCTGAGGCCAGGGGTTTGAGACCAGCCTGGACAACACAGTCGATTCCCTTCCACCTCAACTCTCTTGTCTCTACCAATAATTAAAAGATTAGCCAGGCATGGTGGCACATGCCTATAGTCCCAGCTACTCGGGATGCTGAGGCAAGAGGATCGCCTAAGCCCAGGAGTTTGAGGTTGCTGTGAGCTATGACCATACCACTGTACCTCAGCCTAGACATCAGAGGGAGACAGTTTCTCCCACCCCCTCCAAAAAATGACTGAATACAACCAAATAGTTGTTATCCTGTATTTTTCTAATTTGTATTATTTTTATTGTTGTTTTCTATTGTGTCCACCCACCCACCCCATCCCCAATTATTTTTGATCCATGGTTAGATGAATCCATGGATGCAGAACCTGCAGAAAAAGAGGGATGACTATATATAGAAAAAATGAAAATGCAAGAAAACCTTGCAGGGAAGGAGATGGGAACTATAGAGATTCAAACCACAAGATACAACAATGACCTTTTACATTTAAATTGTCATGCATTTTAACTGAAATACAACAAATAAAAGTAACCCAAATTCAGTATATTTTATTTTAAAAGACAGGAATCTTGTTACATTGCCCAACAGCCTGGTCTTGAACTCCTGGACTAAAATGATCCTCTGGCCTCAACCTCCTGAGTAGGTGGGATTACAGGCATCAGCCACATGTCCAGCTTTAATATATTTTATATTTTGACAACCAAAATTAAGCATTCACTTTTCCAGGGATTCAAATCACCACGAGTCTGGTTTACAATTTAAATTTACCTTTATTAACTTACCTATAACCAAACTAGACCAATTTAAAAATGACTGCATAACAAAATGGCAAAAGAAATGGAAGAAAGAATAGCTGTCTATTATAACTTCTTGTTAACAACAACAACAAAAACAACTGTATTTACTGCTTTTGAAACTTTGGTACTTTTTCTTCTATGTTGACAACACATTCAACAAAATATACAGTGCCTACCATACGCTAGGCACGATTCTAGGCACTTATGATTTATTAGTGGAACAATGCACATTAAAAATCTTCTCCCTCATAAAGTTTTAATTTGATGATCAATGTTATCTTATTTTCTGTTTAACATAAACTTTGGATGTGTGCCCTGGGGTTGGTGGGAGAGGTACATGTAATACAAAGGGATGTGAATGAACCTTTTAAACTAAAAGGAGTCTAATGTTCTAATTTTACAAATGAGGAAACCAAAGGTCAGAAAAGACACCTAGTTTACTTAAGGTCAGAGCATCCCAATATTCCTCAATAGTTCAAACTAATGGCTAAAATATTCAGCTTAATCATAAACATGTAAAATCATGGGAAATATCTGCTTTATAACCAATAATACAAATAGCTTTTAAAATACTAATGAAGCAAAAGGTTTTGTGACTTTTGTTAAAATATATTTTCTTAGGATTTTGATCAATTCAGAAATGATTGTGAAAGTCAAAATACACTTTTTTGCAAACCTCTATATATAATTTAAAAAAAAAGAATACTTACAGTACTATGAAAAACAACACTGTGTCCCTTCCCTAAACTTTCTATATGAGCTGAGAGGTTAAAGCATATGGCTCGATGTCTTATCGCATCCAGTGTTTGTGCATCGAAGAAATCATGTGGTCGTGCTAAAAGTCAACACAAAAAAGGTAAAGAATATTTAGAAAAATATTAACAGTCTGCTAAACAGCCAAATGGTCCGTTTTCCACAAAAATAAGTAATAAGAAAGACTGAAACAAGTAATTAGTAAGTGCTTATCTCCTGTGTTTAAATGCAAGATATTCTTTGCTTTCAAAACACGGACTCCAGCTGGGAAGACAGATAAAGATGTACAAAAGCAGAATTCCAACAAATGAGTGAATGTGGGTTAATTCTGCCCCTTGGTGTGTGAGGTTCTAACCTCAGACCTCATGATTCCACATTTCAGCTACTTTATTTTTCATAAAATTTTGTCTTTTACTCCAGTATCTTTCCTCAGCACAAGGTCTGCATTTCAACAATCTACTGAACATCATCTGTGCACCACACTGGAATCTCAAACTCACCATGGCCAAGCATGTAAAATAAATTTCATAAACATTCTATATTAATATTTGACAAAGTGGTAGTATTGTTTTAAGGTTGAGACAAGTATTTTCTTGATTACGAATAAAGTGTTCTAAAAATGAACTAAGAAAATTGCAAACATTTTTGAATGCTAATCAATCCACCAAAAAAAATTTTTTTTTTTTTTTTTTTGAGACAGTCTCGCTTTGTTGCCCAGGCAAGAGTGAGTGCCATGGTGTCAGCCTAGCTCACAGCAACCTCAAACTCCTAGGCTCAAGCAATCCTGCTGCCTCAGCCTCCTGAGTAGCTGGGAGTACAGGCATGCGCCACCATGCCCGGCTAATTTTTTCTATATATATATTAATTGGCCAATTAATTTCTCTCTATTTTTAGTAGAGATGGGATCTCGCTCTTGCTCAGGCTGGTTTCGAACTCCTGACCTCGAGCAATCTACCCGCCTCGGCCTCCCAGAGTGCTAGGATTACAGGCGTGAGCCACACGCTCGGCCAATCCACCAAAATTCTAACTCCCAACTCCACCAGTAATCAGCTCTGTGACTGTGGGCAAATTGTTTAACCTACATTACACTGTTTCCTTATTTGTAAAATGGAGCTATCATGACAGCTATAGACTGATTAAATAAAACAAATGCATGTGAAAAATGCTTGGTAAATCATAGTTTATATTAATGAGCTTGTATAACTTTTTAAAATAACAAACTGTTTCACAGAGTAGTCAATCTTAGTGATCACAATGAAGTTATACATTGAAGATTTACTTTGGTAAGACCATTTTTCAAGTTTCAAGTTTACCCCATTAAATATTATTATAAATGGTGCTATTTTTATTCCTAAGGAAAAAGTTGCTCAAAATAAAGAAAATAAGTTGATTATTTTACATTTGTAGAGCTTTCTGACACATGTAACTTTTCGAGATCTGTAATTAAAAATTCGATTTTACTAACAAAAGAAGAAATGGCTTGATTTCAGCATACTCTGAATTACATGTATGCCGATTTACCCCACTATGATATTCACAGAGTTCTCAGAACATATACACAAATGCACCATAGGTCTTGCGTGGGAACAATTTCACCAGTTGACATATTTATTCAATAGTATATACCTAGATTGCTCTTTTCTCTAGATTTTTCCTGAGGAGGAAATAAGCAAAACAACACCTAGTAAAAAACTAGCAGAACCAACAAAACTAGAACTGCAATGGCAATGGGAAATCAGAAAGAATAAAGTATTTTAATATTTTTCCAGGGGGAAATGTTTACCTAATGCTAAGAAACAAATCCCCTTTCTATTAGATCTGTGCTATTGGAAAAAATGTGTACTTTCTCCATGCTCTCTAATCACATGCTTTTTCCTATGAAGGATAAGCACTTAAAAAAAAAAGCAACAACTTATCCCTCTAAGACATTCAACTACTCCTCATTCAAATTCAAACACTGAAGTTATCACTTAAATTCACCATAATGAAAGAAACCCTCAATCTTCAGTGTCTATATGCATTCAGACCTTAACCATGTTATCTCCACTGTTAAATATCAAAAATACCAAACTAGAATAGTCTCCAAATCAGATATATGTCATGATCCATCAAATTAAGGGAAGAAAATAAATCACTTATGATTTCCCCCACTTAAGTGTAACAATGGTGTTGTAGTTACACAGAAAAATATCTTTATTCTTAGGAGATGAATTCTTAAGTATTTAGGATTCATGACCCAAAAAGGTGTATGAAGTAGTGAGATAAAGCAAATGTGGAATGTTGGTAAATCTCTAAGTGAAGAGAATTTCAAGTATTTAATGTACTATTCTTTCCACTTTATTTTGAAGTATGTAAAACAATTCCTTTAATGTTACCAAACAGAAAATTACTCATGCTGCATGCAGTTCTATTTCTAAGGTACTTTTTACCTAGGTAAGTAAAAATGAACTTCTTGAATAACATGAGGAAGGTACCAGAAAAGTGATTGTTTTAGTACATTGCTATAGATGTGTATATTTTTAAAGAACAAACTGCAACAGCAGCAACCATGTCAATTCAAATCACAGCACCCTCTTAACAGTGACTCCCCACAGTGAAAAGCCTTGGATCTTTTAAAGTTCATAAAGTAATCTATGATAGTTCCCATTCTCCCCAACAGAACAGGTAACAGAAAGGTTTTTTCACCTACCACCTCACTCCCCCAACTCTCCCTACACAGCCTGTACTAGCTATTATTAGGAAAAACACCATTGTTGAAAGCAACATATACTTTATTTATTTATTTCTTTTTGAGACAGTGTCTCGCTTTGTTGCCCAGGCTAGAGTGAGTGCCGTGGCATCAGCCTAGCTCACAGCAACCTCAATCTCCTGGGTTCAAGCAATCCCCCTGCCTCAGCCTCCCGATTAGCTGGGACTACAGGCATGCGCCACCATGCCCGGCTGATTTTTTCTATATATATTAGTTGGCCAATTAATTTCTTTCTATTTATAGTAGAGATGGGGTCTCGCTCTTGCTCAGGCTGGTTTTGAACTCCTGACCTCAAGCAATCCGTGCGCCTCGGCCTCCCAGAGTGCTAGGATTACAGGCGTGAGCCACTACGCCCGGCCGAAAGCAACATATACTTTAAAGCAGGCAGTGCACTGTTTGTAAGCAAGAACTGAGTATATAACTGAATCTATCTTCTCTTTACAATAGAGTAGCAAATTACATAAGTGGTGCCAAGTACGTAACGTGAAAAACTCAGAATATTTAATGACTACTGTGTATACACTGAGACCAAGATAATAGTGAGATTAGGTGAAATGGCTGGGAAAGTTACCTTTGGTTTTGAGTACCACAATGTGTATTTAGCAATTTTCTGTGTGCAACTGCATGTTACTCAAAGTAACAGTCAAGTAAAATGACTGGAATTTTATTTCTGTTTTTATAAAAGGAGGTTAGAAGGAAAATGGATCCATAACCTAAATTCAACAGCCAACTGTGATGGATAATATGCATGTTTCTTTTAACAAGAAGAAACTTAAGGAAGTTTAGAAAGCTCATTTTTCACTTGTGGTTTGTTCATCTGTCCACTATACCTTTATATTTACAAAAAGATTTCACTGTTTTAGAGACTACCTTTACTTTTATTCTGAATTTGTGTCTGGAGTCTCTTCTATACCTTAATCAAATCCCAAGAAAAATGGTAAGGTGCAATCCCCCTTTTTCGTCCTTTCTAATTCATCCTTACTGTGGACTCCCATTCAATGGCGGCTTCATTCATTTATACTCTCATTCATATTCCTTCACTTCAGATATATTTAATTAACTAACTGAAATGAAGAACCAGGCACTGTGCTAGGCTCTAGGGTTTCAAAGGTTGATTCCTGTCTCCAAGATTTACAACCCTTATCATCTAATTATTTTCTATCCTAAACATCAACAATACATCTTATAATCTGGTAATTAAGCATATAACAGTTGGACATACATATTACAACACACTGTAGGTACTGAGACACAGAATACATTCAAACTCTTTTGCTATCTACACACACTACTTTGGAGTAGATATGTTACTTAACTATTATTTATTATTTATCTTTAACATGTTCAAATTTTCTAAAACATTTCTAGGAACACCAATATTGCCATATTTTAAATTTTCTTAATTTAGAACAGAATTAAAGTAGACCCCCAAATCTAATTCTATACAATTTGTATTTGAAGGCCACATAAACTCCCTTAGCTACTACAAACATATGCCATAGAACTCTAACACTGACGGACATGTGTCCTCCCTATTTGTTACTTTTAATAGAAATAGATGAGCAGAGTTGAAGTATAATAAAAATGTTGATTTGCATAAAATCCCAAGATATCAACAAATACCATCTATAACACATACAGATTTTCTAAGGGAAACACTTACGTAATGAGCGCCGTCTTTTGTTCTTTAATTTCCTCCTTTTGTTCATTCCAGCTTTAGAAGGAGATTCTTCTTTGGCCTTTGGTTGGCTAGAAACTTTTGAGGAGTTCTGCTGACTGAAGTGTGTGGGTACATGGCGAGCTAGCCCTCCCTGAGAAGCGAAGCTGGCGTTGCAGCCACCAACAACACACTAAATGAAAACAAGAGAAAAAGAATGTCAGTGATGCTGAAAAGGGAACAAAAAGAATATGAATAAGTGAATAGTATTTTCAGAAGTAAATTAGTAGTGCAATGGAACTAATTCCAGAAAGAAAACATGAGGGACTAGTATGGCCCTTTTGTTTTATAAATAATCTAGGTTACCCAAGATAACACACATTAGGCAGTGGTAAAGCTAGAAAATAAAACTCTATTTTCTTCAGACAGGAATTCTAGTAAAAAAAAAAAAAAAAGAAATAACAAAAAAGAAAATAAAGCTCAAGTTTCATGACTCCTCAGTTAACTGCTCTTCCCATTATATGCAAGACAAAAATAGTGGGATCTTCTTCCCAGAAAACTCTGGTTTTGAATTAATCATGTTCATAACAGGAACAGTAAGTTGTTTTTGCAACAAAGAGTCTGATATCCTCATAATTACTTAGATTCTTGGATTCTAAAAATCTTTTTATCTTAATATACAAAATGCTACTTCAAAACCTTCAGCCTCCCTATTGTTCTACATTGTCAAAACAGGTAGGAATGAAGTTCGATATTGACTTTAACAACTATTAGATCTCTCTTAGAAAAAGACATGCTCATAGACTGGGCGCAGTGACTCACGCCTGTAATCCTAGTACTGTGGAAGGATTGCTTGAGGTCATGAGGTCATTAGTTCGAGACTAGCCTGAGCAAGTATGAGACCCCATCACTACTAAAAACAGTAAAGATTAGCAGGGTGCGGTGGTGCACGCCTGTAGTCCCAGGTACTAGGGAGACTGAGGCAAGAGGATTGCTTGAACCCAGGAGTCTGATGTTGCTGTGAGCTAAGCTGATGCCACAGCACTCTAGCCTGGGCAACAGAGAGAGATTCTGTCTCAAAAAAAAAAAGTACTGGTTGTGGGTGGCCGGCCCTCTACAAATTCCATTAAATACTGCCTTTTTAACCTTCTTTACTTAACAGACCAAGAAATCAAAAAGGTTAACTACCCAAGTCACCTGGAGGATCTGCTATTCCAACAATGAATGCAGAACATTCAGACATCACTGTGTAAGTGTGATTTTTAGTTAGAGCTTAGCAAATAATTTTTGCAAGTCTTCTAACAAATTAATATTAGTAATTAAAATAAACTATTTTCTAAAATAATCCCCCAAATAGCAAACTCCACAGGCAGATTGCTAAGAACTTTTTTATTAGTAATTTATTATCCAATTTACTTGGATTCTGACTTAACAACCAAACTGCTAGCATGGAAATTTATCATGTTAAAAACCAAATACATCTATGACATTATTCCCAGGTAGTTCACCTTGTATTAGAGTTTATCTAATACCATAAAACAATCTACATGCCCCCAGGCTCTTTGTTTCAATTCAAGTACCTTTACTGTCTTAAATTCCTAAAAACACAATTCTCTATTAGTAGAAACCATAACTTTCTTCATATAGTCTTTCTAAATCTACCCCAAGTAGACAAGAACCAACCATTCTTTGAGGCTGTCTTCACATTTTTTACTACAGTTATGAATACACACACACACACACACACACACCCACACACACACACACCCACCCCTAGAAAAATCTTACAAACTGTAGATGTATCTAAATCTAATAATGAAACTAAACAGCTATATGCTTATAGAATCTGATAAAAATCACATAAGCTCCTTACATGGTGCCGTTAATTATTTTCTTTGTTTTGACATACAAGAGACATTGTAGGGACTTTTAATTGCCCTTAGCATTGCTATTAAAAATCTTTACCCACTCTACAGTATACACTAAGTTTTAAAAAGGAGGAACGATTCAAGATTTTAGTGTAAATACTTATCTGTATCCAGTATTAAACAAGATGCTGCAAGTATAAGGATATATAAGATACAGTCCCTACACAGAAAGAGCTTCACTATGTGTTCAGCAAGACACACATATAAAGTGATAACCTCAAGGCCGGGCGCGGTGGCTCACGCCTGTAATCCTAGCACTCTGGGAAGCCGAGGAGGATGGATTGCTCAAGGCCAGGAGTTTGAAACCAGCCTGCGTGAGACCCCATCTCTACCAAAAATAGAAAGAAATTAATTCCTATACCAGTCCATGGCCTGTTAGGATCTGAGCTGTGCATCACCACCTGAGCTCCGCACCCCCTACTTCCTCCTGTCTGTGAAGAACTATCTTCCATGAAACCAGTCCCTGGTGCCAAAAAGGTTGGGGACTGCTATTGGGGAATTCATGAGAGAAGCAATTCGCCATATCCATTACTCTGAGAGCAGTACTTCATTTAGTTCTTACAACAACCTTGTGAATGGTGTGGTCCTCAAATAGCCTGCATCAAGAGTGTACAGCTACAGATTCCGACCATGAAAAGTTTAGCATCTAATGCATCTAATGGTTACCACATTCTTAGAATTTAAGGACCTACCACACATATTTTGAGTACCAAGAATGAATAACACTTTTTAAAGGTGCCATCTGCTGCAGGTTACCACACTGCCATAGAACTACACTGTCCACTACAAAAGCCAATGAGCAAATATTGCTACTGAACACTTAAAATATGGCTAGTATAACTGAGAAACGAAACTTTTAATTTTATTTCATTTAAATAATGTTATTAATTATTTATTGATGTGAAATCTACATAACATACAATTAACAATTTTAAAAGTGTACAATTCAGTGGACTTTAGTATGTTAATAATGTTTTATAATCACCAGTTCCATATCCTCATCAAGACTTACTATTTCCATTTTTTATTAAAACCATCCTAATAATAAGTGTGAAGTGGTATCATCTGGTTTTAAACTGCATTTTCATAATAACCAACTTAACTTTTAATTTAAAGCTTGATACTCAATTCAGCTACTAACAAACTTTTGAGTATATTTGGAACAACTTGGGTATGTGAATCTACTTTTGGGGAGGGATTGTTTGTTTTGAGACAGAATCTCACTGTCACCCATGCTGCAATGCTTTTTTTTAAAGCTATAGCATCATCATAGCTCAAACTCCTGGGCTCAAGAGATTCTCCTGCTTCAGCCCCCTGGGCAGGTGGGACTGTAGGTGTGCACCAACATACCTGGCTAATTCTTCAATTTTTTGTAAAGACCAGGTCTCACTCTTGCTCAGGCTGGTCTTGAACTCCTGGCCTCTAGTAATCCTCCCACCTCAGCCTCCCAGAGTGCTGGGATCACAAACATGAGCCTGAATCTACTTCTTCAACTGCAAATTTTGTGAAACCTAGTTAAATTGTTTAACATCTGCATTGACTGTTTTAAGTATAATTACTCTATGTTAGTTTTACACTATCCAATACATTCACCCATTAGACACATGTAGCTTCTAAGTACTTAAAATGTGGCTAGTCTGAATTGAGATATACTGTAAGTGTAAAATGTCATATTTGGAAGATTTATTATCAAAAAGTACATTTCATTAATCTTATGTATTGATAACAAGTTTAAATAATAATATATCATGTTAAATCAAAGATATTTAGATTACCTTCACCTATTTTTGATTATTTTAATGTGGCACTAAGAAATTTTAAATGACATATATGGTTCATATACATTTCTATTATACAGCACTACCTTAGAATAAGCCATACAATACTAATTTCCCTTCTTTACCATTTTAGAAGTTATCATCCCTGTATTTCCTAACATCTACTCTAAAATCATACATTAAGAAAAATGTATTATGGCCAATGTGCCAGATACTTCTGGGAATACAAGTTAAGATAGTCTTTGCCACCAGGTTCCTAGTTTAATATTGGTTTATTCAACAAATCTGTTGAAAAACTTCACATTTCAAATATTAGAACAGCTACTTGAATACAATTAAGGCAGAGATGACGATAACAGTTCAGATGCAAACCTTCTGGTTTAAATTCAGAGGGATTTCTCTACCCAGGATTATCTATACGGAGCCCCAACAGGCTCGTGTGTCCCAGGATCCTTCAAGACAACAAACAGACTCTAGTAGTATCTAGAACCGAGAGAGTAAGCATTAAGAGTTTATCTGAATCACAAGTGATCCAATCTCTGGAAATGAAATCAGTAATGCAAATTCTAACAGAGAATTGTTTTAACTTTAATTTTGGTCATTCATCAATGAAAAAACAAACAAATCTAAAAAAAAAGTATAATTTAGAATGAGATAAAGAGGACTTATACTAATATAAGAAAAACATAATAGTTCACACATATTTCAATACAAACTCTTCTCCCTTAATAGAGAAAATAATTTTAGGCATCATCTAATCAACGTTCCACTCATTATGTGTACATCCCAGAGACTGTGAGGCAGGGACAGGTGCTGTTGCCTCAACTGGCCTCAGTGCCTTCATTCCCCTTAACATGAGCATTTCATGGTGCTGAGTATGGTTTTAGTACTCAAATATTTTAAATTTTCACTCATAAATATATCAATGATGACTGAACTCAAGCCATTACACATGGTGTTTTGATGAAAAGGCAACCTGTTTCAAGCATTAGGAAAAACTGGTTGTTGGACATTGACTATTTTAAATGTTCTATCTCCTAAATCCACTGAAAGCTAACATATGTTAGCTGCCACTGTCATCATTAGCTGTTCTAAAATTCAAAACATGGAATTACTGGGTGTTTTTTTTCCCAAACATTTATTTGGATGAAGCAATATTTAAGACTGTCTTTGCCAGTACTAACACTATCTTATTCACATTCCCAGAAGTGCTACAAAGATCTTCAAGGGGTTATTGGAAAATAGGGCAGAAAGTAGCAGCTTCATGGCAGATTAACAGGTGATCTAAAGGAAAACAAAAATTCCAGGTAGAAATTGATTCTTAGTTTTAAAGAATTCTTTAAAGTTTCTTAGTTTTAAAACTAAGAAATTGATTTCTTAGTTTTAACGAATACACCACAGTAATGTGGTTAATGACCCTGGATTCACATAGCCACTGAAATCCTGAATCTGCCACTTACTGTCCATTAAATACTTAATCTCTTTTTTTTCTCATCTATAAAAGGAGGGCAACAACAGTAATTAATCCAAAGAATGGTTGTAAGGATTAATTCAGTTAAAATATGTAATGTAATAAAATACATATGCAATGTGCAAGCCACTGAGTAGCATCATTCAAGCCTTTGCTATTTTGATATTTCTGACTCTCACTTTACCTTCCTCATCACACAACAAACTCTGAACTATCAACATGAGAAACTATTTGCAACCAGTTACTTTAACGTTTAAATTACAGATAGTCCACACTCTTTAGTCAGAAATGTTTTTTTAAATATTTTCAAACTGCCACCATAAAGAATCATTTACATAAATGAAACTAAATGCTATTTCCTAAATAGTCCAATATTTATGTTCCCTTTTCGCTTTCAAAAGCACATATACGTTCTTTAATTAGATAGTGGTGATGGCTGCACAACCTTGGAAATATTGAATCTTATGGTACATAAATTACATATATATAATTTTAGGCCAGGCGCAGTGGCTCACGACTATAATCGTAGCACTCTGGGAGGCTGAGGCTGGTGGATCGCTCAAGGTCAGGAGTTAGAAACCAGCCTGAGAAAGAGTAAGACCCTGTCTCTACTAAAAATAGAAAAAAATTAGCCGGGCATGGTGGCTCATGCCTGTAGTCCCAGCTACTCGGGAGGCTGAGGCAGAAGGATCGCTTGAGCCCAGGAGTTTGAGGTTGCTCTGAGCTAGCTGATGCCACGGCACTCTAGCCTGGGCAACAGAGACTCTGTCTCAAAAAAAAAAAAAAAAAAAAAAAAAATCAGCAAACTAAATTCTGGCAACATGAAGAAACAAGCTAAACACCTCTAAAGGATCAAATGATCCACAACAACAGACCCCAGCCAAACGGAAATTACCAAAATGTCAGAAATAGATTTCAGAATATGGCGGGCAAATGAGATGAATGGAATTGAAGAGAAGGTTAAAAACCAACACAAAGAAACAAAAACGTCTCAAGACATGAATGAAAATAAAGAAAAACTCACAAAGGAGAGAGACAAATAAGCAAGGACCTGACAGAACTTATAGAAATGAATAAGTCATTTAGGGAATTACTAAATATAGGAGAAAGCTTCAACAACAGGCTAGACCTAGCAGAAGAATCACAGAGCTTAAAGACAAGGCTTTTGAACTAATCCAGTCAAAGATGCAGAAAAAAGGATAAAGGAGAATAACAATCACTCAGAGAAATATGAAACTATGAAATGAGCCAAAATAAAAATATAGGTTTCTTAGAGGGAGAAGAAGAAAAATCAAGAAGGATGGAAAACCTATTCAAGGAAATTACAGAGGAGAACTTCCCTGGTATTGCCAGAAGTTCAGAAATCCAAATAAACATGGTCATTGAATACCAGGAAGATTCATAGCAACTAGGACATCCTTAAGAAACATAGTCAGCAAAGACAAAATGAAGGAGAAAATTCTACAAGCTGCAAGATAAAAGCAACAAATAACCTACAAAGGAAAATCCATCAGGGTAACTGGAATCTTCTCAACAGAGACTTTACAAGCCAGAAGGGATTGGAGATCCATATTTAATCTTCTTAAACCTGACTGCCAAGAATTTTGTATAGTGCAAAACTAAGTTTCATAAATGATGGGGAAATAAAAACTATTCCCGATTAGCAAACACTAAGGGAATTAATTTGTTATTACTAGACCCGTCCTACAGGAAATACTCAGAAGTGCAGTATATATACATGCAATAGCATGATACCCACCTGCTTAAAAATACCCAAAAGTTATAGTTCATAGCTCTTATAAAACAATAGTAAAAGAGGGAAAACAAAACAATATATTATCCAGTGATATTAATCAACATGATGAACAGAACAGCATTGCACATACCAGTATTAACAATGTGAACAATCTGAATTCTACACGTAAAAGACAGATGGGCAGATTGGAGGAAAAAACACAATCTACGTATTTGCTGTCTCCAAGAAACACATGTACACCACAAAAACTCACAAAGACTCAAGGAAAAAGGATGGGAAAAAAATATTCCACACCAATGGAAACCAAAAGCGAGCAGAGGTAGCCATTCTCATATCAGATAAAACAGACTTTAAGTCAATAGTGGTAAAAAAAAAAAAAAAAAAAGACAAAGATGATCATTATATTAATATAATGATAAAGGGAACAATTCAACAATAAGACATAACAATCCTAAATATACATGCACCTAACAGAGGCTCCCAGTTTCATAAAGCAAATTCTTCTGGATCTAAGTAAAGAATTAAAAAGTAGCATCTTAACTGCCAGGGACTTTAACACTCCGCTGACATAATTGAACACAGAAGCAGAAAATAAATCAAACACTGGACTTACACAAGACTCTAAAACAAATGGACCTCACGGACACTTACACAGCATTCTACCCAAAAACTAGTCAATATACATTCTTCTCATGAGAACATGGGACATTTTCCAAGGCTGATCACATCTTAGGCCACAAAACAAGTCTCAGCAAGTTAAACAAAAATTGAAATCATACCATGTATCTTCTCAGACCACAGTGGAATAAAAGTAGAAAGTAATTCCAAAAGAAACACTCAAATTTATACAAAGTCATGGAAATTAAACCACCTGCTGCTAAACAATCCTTGTGTCGATGATGAAATTAAGATGGAAAACAAGATTCCTTGGCCTGAATGACAAAGGGGACACAAGCTTTTAAAATCAATGGGATACAGCAAACGGTCCTAAGGGAAAGTTCATAGCCTTAAATGTCTACAAAAAGACAAAAAGATCACCAATTAAAAACCCAGACCAGGTGTGGTTGCTCACACCTGTAATCCTAGCACTCTGGGAGGCCGAGACATGGGAATCATTTGACCTCAGGAGTTGGAGACCAGCCTGAGCAAGAGCGAGATCCCGTCTCTACTAAAAAAAATAGAAATAAATTAGCTGGACATCTAAAAATATATATAGAAAACATTAGCCAGGCATGGTGGCGCATGCCTGTAGTCTCAGCTACGCAGGAGGGTAAGACAGAAGGATTGCTTGAGCCCAGGAGTTTGAGGTTGCTGTGAGCTAGGGTGATGCCACAGCACTCTAGCCCGGGCAACAGAATGAGACTGTCTCAAAAAAAAAAAAAAAAAAAAAAAAAAAAAAAATCTAATGTCACATGTCAGGGAACTAGAAAAAGAAGAACAAACCAAATCCAAAGCTAGCAGAAGAAAAGGTTCAGAACAGAACTAAACGAAATGAAAACCAAATAAAATAAAATAAAGTAAAATAAAATAAAAAAACAATTAAAAGGATCAATGCAACAAAAAGTTGATTCTTTGAAAAAATAAACAAGATCAACAGACCACTAGCCAGTTTAACCAGAAATAGATATGACTCAAAAAAGCTCAATAAGAAATGAAAAAGGAAACATCACAACTGACAACACAGAAATACAAAATGCCCCCCGTGAATACTACAAGAACCTCTACACCAGGGGTCCTCAAACTTTTTAAACAGGGGACCAGTTCACTGTCCCTCAGTTGGAGGGCCGTACTATAATTTAAAAAAAAAAAAACTATGAACAAATTCCTATGCACACTGCACATGTTATTTTGAAGTAAAAAAAAACAAGTGGGCAGGCTGAGGCAGAAGGATCGCTCGAGCCCAGGAGTTTGAGGTTGCTGTGAGCTAGGCTGACGCCACGGCACTCACTCTAGCCTGGACAACAGAGTGAAACTCTGTCTCAAAAAAAAAAAAACAAAAAAACAAAAAAAAAAACAAGTGGGCAAAAACATCTGCATGTGGCCTGCGGGCCATAGTTTGAGGATGCCTGCTTTACACAAACTAGAAAACCTGGATAAATTCCTAGAAACACACAACCTTCCAAGCCTGAAGTAGGAAGAAATTGAAGTCGTGAACAGACCAATAACAGATTGAAGCAGTAATAAAAAATCTGCTCCCGGGGGGGGAATGGGCATTTATTGAAACCTTAAAATCTGTACCCCCATAATATGCCAAAATAAAAAAAAATAAATAAATAAAAAAAAAAAAAAGGCTAGATAAAATTCAAACAAATAAAAAAAAAAAAAAAAATCTGCTCCCCCCCTCAAAGCCCTGGGCTGGATGGATTCACAGCCAAATTCTACCAGATCTACAAAGAACTGGTACTTATCCCATAGAAACTATTCCATAACATTGAAAAGGAGGAAATGCTCATTCTATAAAGCCAGTATCACCAAAGCCCGGAAAGGACACAACAAAAAAAGAAAACAACAGACCAAGATCCCTTGTGAACACAGATGCAAAAATCCTCAACAAAATACTACCAAAACTGAATTCAACTACATATCAAAAATATAATCCACCATGATCAAGTAGGTTTTATCCCAGGCATCCAAGGATGGCTCAATATATGCAAATTAACAAACATGACCCACCATGTAAGCAGAAACAAAAACAAAGACTACATGATCATCTCAACAGATGCAGAAAAAGCACTCGATAAAATCCAACAGCCTTACATGATAAAAATCCTCAACAAACCAGGTAAAGGATTATAAAAGCCATGTATAATAAACCCACAGCCAATACCATACTGAATGAAGAAATGGAACAAGACAAAGGTGTTCACTGTCACCACTTCTATTCAACACATAAGTGGAAGTCCCAGCCTCAACAATCAATGAAGAGAAAGAAAGGAAGGACATCCAAATCAGTAAAGAGAAGATCAAACTATCCCTGATTGCTGATGATTATATTGCCCCAAAGACTCCTGGAATTGATAAATAAATTCGGCAAAGTCTCAGATTACAACATCAACGTATACAAATCAGTAGCATTTCTATATACTAATGACAAGCTAAGAGTCAAATCAAGGACTCAATATCATTCACGATAGTTACAAAGAAAATAAAATACCTAGATGTATATTTAAGTAAGGAGGTGAAAGATTTCTACAAGAAGAACTTTCTGATGAAAGAAACTACAGTTGACACAAACAAATGTAAAAACATCCTTGCTTATGGGTTACTAGAATCAACATCATTAAAATGTCCTCACTGGTCAGGCACAGTGGCTCCTGCCTGTAATCCTAGCACTGTGGAAGGCTAAGGCAGAAGGATCACTTGAGCAGTTTGAGACCAGCCTGAGCAAGAGTCAGACTCATAACTCTACCAAAGATAGAAAAATTAGTCAGACATGGTGCCATGAGCCTATAGTCCCAGCTTCTTGGGAGGCTGAGGCAGGAGGATAGCTCAAGCCCAGAAGTTTGAGATTGCAGTGAATTATGATGAAGCTACTGCGTCAGACTCGAGAGCCAGAGCAAGACCCTGTCTCAAAAAAAAAAAAAGTCCATACTGCCCAAGATGATTTACAGATTCAACATAATCCCCATCATAATAACAATGTCCTATTTCACAGATCTGGAGAAAATAACCCTAAGCTTCATTTGGACCCCCCAAAAAAGAGCCCAAGCAACCAAAGCAATTTTAAGCAAAAAGAAGAAATCTGGAGGCATCACATTACCTGACTTCCAATTATATTACAAGGCGATAGTAACCAAACCAGCATTATAGTGGCATAAAAGTAGAGGCATAGACCAATGGAACAGAACAGAGAACCCAGGAATAAAACCATCTGCCTATAACCAACCAATCTTCAACAAAGCAGACAACAAAAGACAACAAAAGTAAGCCCTGTTCAATAAATGGTGCTAGGAAAAGTGGACGGCCACATGCAGAAGAATGAAACAGAACCCCTATCTCCTGCCATACAAAAATTAATTCAGGATGGATAAAAGAATTAAATGTAAGGCATGAAACCATAAAAATTCTAGAAGAAAACGTAGAAAAAACTTTTAGATATCAGCCTAGGCAAAGAATTTATGACTAAGACCCCAAAAGCAAACACAGCAACAATAAAAATAAATGGGACTCAATTAAAAGGATTATGCACAGCAAAAGAAATAATCAACAAAGTGAATAGACAACTGACAAAATGGGAGAAAATATTCACAAAGTATACATCTGACAAAGAACTAAAATATCCAGAATCTACAAAGAACTCAAACAAATCAGTAAGAAAAAAACAAACAACTCCATCAAAAAGTGGGCAAAGGCCAGGCACAGGGGATCGGGCTCACTCCCGTAATCCCAGCACTGTGTGAGGACTGCTTGAGGCCAGAAGTTTGAGACCAGTCTGAGCAAAAGCAAGAAAAAAAGACATCATCTCTCCAAAAAATAGAAAAATTAGCCAGGTGTGGTGGTTCTCACCTGCAGTCCCAGCTACTTGGGAAACTGAGGCAGGAGGATCACTTGAGCCCAGAAGTTTGAGGTTGCAATGAGCTATGATGTTGCCACTGCTCTCTAACCTGGGCAACAGAGAGACCTTGTCTCAAAAAAAAAAGTGGGCAAAAGACATAAACAGAAGTTTTCCAAAAGAAAAGATACAAACGGCCAACAAACATGAAAAAATGCTCAACATCACTATCCATCAGGAAAATGCATATTAAAAAAACCACAATGAGGCCGAGGGCGGTGGCCCACACCAGTAATGTTAGCACTCTGGGAGGCCTAGATGAGAGGATCACTTGAGCTCAGGAGTTCAAGACCAGCCAGAGGAACAGCAAGACCCTATCTCTACTAAAAGTAGAAAAAATTCGCTGGGCATCGTGTTTGTGCTGTAGTCCAACCTACTCGGGAGGCTGAGACAGGAGGATCACTTGAGCCCAGGAGTTTAAGGTTGCTGTGAGCTAGGCTAATGCCACAGCACTCTACTCAGGGCAACACAGTGAGACTGTCTCAAAATAACAAAGAAACAAATACCTTGACCCTATCAGAATAGCGCGCGCGTGCACTCTCTCACGCGCACTATATATATATATATATATTTTTTTTTTTGAGACACGGTCTCACTCTGTCATCCTTCTTGGAGTGCAGTGGCATCATCATAGCTCATTGCAGCTTCAAACTCCCAAGCTCAAGAGATCCTCCTACCTCAGCTTCCTGAGTAGCTGGGGCTACAGGCATGTGCCAACACATGCGGCTAATTTTTTCTAGAGGCTCACTCTTGCTGAGGCTGGTCTTGAACTCCTGGGTTAAAGTAATCCTCGCATCTCCGCCTCCCAGAGTGCTAGGATTACAGGCATGAACCACCATGCCCAAAGAGAATGACTATTATTAAAAAGTCAAAAAACAATACATGCTGGTGTGGATATAGAGAGAAAGGAATGCTTGTACACTCTTGGTGGGACTGTAAATTAGTACAATCTCTATAGAAAACAGTATGGAGATTCATCAAGAAATAAATGTAGACCTACCATTCAATACAGCAATCCCACTGCTGGGTATCTACACAAAGGAAAAGAAGTCATTTTATAAAAAAGACACCTGTACCCAAATGTTTATAGCAGCACAACTCACAATTGCAAGATGTGCAACCAACCTAAGTGCCCATGCCCATGAATTCATGAATGGATAAAGAAAATGTGGTGTATGTATACATGGAGTACTTTTCAGCCATCAAAAAGAATGAAATAATGTCATTTGCAGCAGCTTAGAAGGAACTGGAGACAACCATTATGCTAAGTAAAGTATCTCAGGAATGGAAAACCAAATACCATATTTGCTCACTTATAAATGGGAGCTAAATGATGGGTACACACAGGCACAAGGTGATATAAAGGACATGAGAAACCAAGAAAGGGGGAGGGTAGCAGGAGGGGTATGGGATAAAAACTTATTCACTGAGTACAATGAACACTATTCTGGTGACAGGCACACCAAAAGCCCTAACTTAAGTGTTATGCGAGGTATCCACATAAACAAAAACAACTGTACCCCCTTTAATAGTTTGAAATTTAATAAATAAAACTACACTAGGATATGATTTCTCACCTCTTAGGGTGGCGAAAATCCAAAAGTTTGACAACATCCTCTTAGCAAGGCTTTGAAGAAGGCATATGCTCTACTATTGCTGATGACAGCACAACCTCTAAGAAGGGAATTTTGGCAATATTTATCAAAATTATCAATGTTTATATAACCTGTGATCCACTTGTATCATTTTGGGGAATTTTTCCTATATATCTAATCATACATATACAAAATGACAGATGTTCAAGATTCATCACTGCAGCACTATTTGTAATAGCAAGACTTGAAGCAATGCAACTGTCTATATAAAGCTTGGTTAAACAAACTGCTACAACCACACAATGAAATATTATGAAACTTCTTTTAAAAAAAGAATATTCACTATGAATTAGTATGGAAAGATCCTAGTGTAAAGTACATTCAAAACACAAGATACAGGCCGGGCATGATGGCTCACGCCTGTAACCCTAGCACTGTGGGAGGCTGAGGCAGGAGGATCATTTGAGCTCAGGAGTTTGAGACCAGCCTGAGCAAGAGCGAGACCCTGTCTCTACTAAATATCGAAAGAAATTAGCTTGAAAACGAACAATAAACAAACTAAAATAAACAACTAAAAATATATAGAAAGAATTAGCCAGGCATGATGGTGCATGTTTATAGTCCCAGCTACTCGAGAGGCTAAGGCAGGAGGATTGCTTGAGCCCAGGAGTTTGAGGTTGCTGTGAACTAGGGTAATGCCACAGCACTCTAGCCTAGGCAATAGAGTGAGACTCTGTCTCAAAAAAAAAAAAAAAAAGCAAGATACAGATACACACGATATAAGACATCAATCATGGGGGAAACTTGGGGTATATGGGAACTCCACTAATCTATATATTTAAAATTTCTACTAAAGTTAAAAGCTTATTTTCTTAAAAAGCAGGGTACAGACAATATATAGTTTATAAGATTTTGTGTAAGAAAGAAAAGAGAATGAGACTACATGTTTATCTGCTTGCAGTTCCATACAGAAATACTAGAAGAATTCACAAGAAACAATTAATAGTAACTATGTATGGGAGGAAGGGGGATATGAGAACAGGCAAGGGAACCAAGATTTCTCAACATAAATTTTTTTCATAATTTAACTTGTTAATGATTGCCTTTTCAAAAAAACATTAACTTATTTTTTAAAAGCAACTCCACAATTACCTCATTCACTATGAAACCCAAGGGAAGTTTGTGACACAATATTTACATTCCAGTAATGGTTTTAACAACTATTAAGCTTCTTTAAATTCAAATTTTTAATCTCTTTAGTATATGGATTCTATAATTAGAAATCAAAATATTATTTAATTTTTAATGAGGATAAATGGAAAAATGACTTTTACAGAAACGTGCATTTTATAAAGACTTCTCAGAATACATCTAATTTGACAAAGTGATTTACAACTAAACCCAGTAGTATGACCTCAAAACTGAGTGAAAGATCCAACTGGAGAGCCCTGTAAAAGAAATAAAAGAAAAAAAAAAAAATAAAGAAGAAAAAAACTGAGTGAAAGGAATCAAATCCCTTAGTGTTGTACAATTTATTTCATATAAGAGTCGGTGTTGTTTGCCAATAAAAGAGGCTGAAACCTTTGACAGTAAGAAAACATAATCAGACCACAAAGTATTAATGACAGCTGACATGGCTTCAAGTCACTGGCCAGCCCACTAGCTATTTTCAAGACCCTAACCTTACAGCAGCTTTTGTTCCTGTTTTTTAAATTATAAAAATTGGATTAAATTATCTTTATCTCCACCTACTTTCTGAAATTCCATGCACCTAAAGGACTGTTGAAATAAATGATTCTTTAAAAATTTTTCATAAGAGCAAAACTATGCCTATTAAAAAACACATTAGCTTAAATTGAAGTTTAAAAGAAAAACTCGCATACATGCATACACACACTTACCTTGAATGGTTTGTCTCCACTGTGTGTCAGCATATGCCTCTGTAACCAACTCTGACTGGTTGATGGAGTGTTATAGACTTTACAACCTTTCCATAAGCAAACAAATACCTGTTAAAAAAAAGAACCATATTAATTTTCATCACTTATTTCAACAAAGAGTTTGATTCCTTTAAGTTCAAAAAGAACATGTTACAAATCTTCAACTGACAAAAAGAGCCATTTATTGTATTAGCGAATCAAAATGCTTAATGTAGTTAAACTTATAAACTTCCAAGTGTATGGCACTGTATTAATTGGTCCCCATTCAGGTTGCTGTCCACTACCTCAATACGGAATGACACACCAATCACAAAGTACTACTTAGAAAGAAATGTATTAAAAAGTTACAACTTATCCTTAGGAACTGGGACCATGGCCCATTATTTATATTTTCATATTTACTACACAAAGGAACAAGCACCTATTAATTTTAAATATAAAGGTATAAAAATAATTAAAATTAATAACCAATGGTAATTAGTAGATACTGGTATTTTCAACTTCAAAGAATGAGTAAAAATTAAGTCCTCAAACTACAATTTTTCAGCACTCTGGGAGGCCAAGGCAGGTGGACTGTTTGAGCTCAGGAGTTCGAGACCAGCCTGAGCAAGAGCGAGGCCATGTGTCTACTAAAAATAGAAAGAAATTAGCTGAACAATTAGCTATTTATATATATATAAATAGCCGGGTATGGTGGCGCATTCCTGTAGTCCCAGCTACTTGGGAGGCTGAGGGAGGAGGATTGCTTGAGCCCAGGAGATTGAGGTTGCTGTGAGCTAGGCTGACGCCACAGCGGCACTCTAGCCTGGGCAACAGAGTGAGACACTGTCTCAAAAAAAAAAAAAAAGTAATTTTTCTACTCATGCTTTTCTACTCTCACATGTACACAAACACAAACTCTTATATTAAGAATTATTTCTGGGCCGGGCGCGGTGGCTCACGCCTGTAATCCTAGCTCTCTGGGAGGCCGAGGCGGGCGGATTGCTCGAGGTCAGGAGTTTGAAACCAGCCTGAGCAAGAGCGAGACCCTGTCTCTACTATAAATAGAAAGAAATTAATTGGCCAAATAATATATATAGAAAAAATTAGCCGGGCATGGTGGCACATGCCTGTAGTCCCAGCCACTTGGGAGGCTGAGGCAGAAGGATTGCTTGAGCCCAGGAGTTTGAGGTTGCTGTGAGCTAGGCTCACGCCACGGCACTCATTCTAGCCTAGGCAACAAAGCGAGACTCTGTCTCAAAAAAAAAAAAAAAAAAAAAAAAGAATTATTTCTGGCCAGGCATACTAACACAAATTCCTATATTAAGAATTATTTCCTCCACACCTGTAATCCTAGCACTCTGGGAGGCCAAGAGACAGGAGGATCGCTTGAGCTCAGGAGTTCAAGACCAGCTTGAACAAGAGCAAAACCCCATCTCTAAAAAAAAAAAAAAAAACAAAAAACAAAAAACAGAAAAATTAGCCAAGCATGGTAGTGCATGCCTATAGTACCAGCTTCTCAAGAGGCTGAGGCAGGAGGATAGCTTGAGCCCAGAAGTTTGAAGTTACAGTGAGCTATGGGAGACACCACTGCACTCTAGCTAGGGCAACAGAGCGAGACTCTGTCTCAAAAAAAGAAAAAATTATTTCCAAATACCCTGATTATGATACAAAATTTCATACAAAATGTTAAATTAATATAGTAGTAAAAGCAATTGACTACCCTATCATCATAATAGATCCATATTCTTAGGTTTAAGGGTACTGAGTATGACTGGATTTGGAAAGTACCAACACTAACAATCTATCTTTACCATCTTCTTACTAATAATGACATATCAATTTCCTAATTCAGGATATGTCTATCAAACCGAACATTGAAAACTGCTTCCCACCAGGGAGAAAAATATGAATCTATGGCAATCATTACCTTGAATGTACCATTTATATATTCTGTTCTTTTCTAAGGTAGGAACAATTATACATAGTCACATTTTGAAGACTATAATCTATTATACATAGAACACAACAAAGCTATATAAAGAACTGAGGAAATAGTCTTTAAAATAGCCAGTCTAAAACAAATTTTTTTTAAAAGACAAGAAAAAACTGACAATCTATAAACAAATAACTGAGGTCAATTTACAGTCAAACACGAAACCACTGGCCGAAACCACTGGCCGGGCAGGGCATGGTGGCTCACCTGCCTGTACTCCCAGCACTCTGGGAGGCCGAGGCAGGCAGAGTGAGACCCTGTCTCCACCAAAAATAGAAAAAATTAGCCAGGCATAGTGGCACATGCCTGTAGTCCCAGCTACTCGGGAAGCTGAGGCAGAAGGATTGCTTGAGCCCAGAAGTTTGAGGTTGCTGTGAGCTAGGCTGACGCCAAGGCACTCTACCCGGCCCAACAGAGTGAGACTATGTCTTTAAAAAAAAAAAAAAAAAAAAAGCCGAAACCTCTTTGTGTCAAAAAGATCTAACAAGGCAGTATCACCATGCCATTTGACACAAATGTTTAGAGAATATTATTGCATCCTGATTCCACAATAAATTTGCTAGTTTCTTTTAGCTAAGTAGATAAAGGAAGTCAACATTTCCTACTTTATTGTTAAAATTCCTGACCCTACCACATTTATACACTGATGCCCGAGGCTCCCAGAGTTAAAAGTTACTTTTCAAAATAAATCTAGGAAAAGAAAAATTAAGCAATGCTTAAATGCTATAGAAGTTAATTCAATATTGTTGCATATCAATCACATGCAGATAATCAGTGCTATCTATCAATTTCCTGACTCAAGACTATTAAGAGTCTTAAATTTTCAATCCAGTGAATAAGGGGTTGGTTTAAAATTCTCTCACAAGTCATACTACATAAACAGAAATGCCTTAAACGAATTATTTAGGAATAAAATTAATGTTATTTTTATAACAATTTTTGTAACAATGAAGAATTCTGTTGATTCTTCTTGATGTTAAGATTCTGAAGTAACCCCTACTGTGAATTACTCTCAAATCAGACAAGGTAGCATTCAGTTCTTTCAAGAGCATCATTACCTCTACCTAACATTACTCAACTAAGCACTACGGGAGAAACAACCATCTCTAACTTCTAATTTTTTTTTCCTACGAGTAAACTTGACTATGGAGGCAATGGCAGACTCTGTACTTACATCAGATACAGCATTAATCAGTGAGTAGGTATGGTCTAGAGTTCAGATGGAATAATGTCCAGTAACACTTAAGGAAAGATGTTAGGATTCAAAGAAAAATCAAAACCTTCAACCTAGTGAAATTTATAAAAAATGAAATAAGTATAAAGAGACCAAAGTTATCTATGTAGTTGAAGTAGTTAATTGTCTAAATTTGTAAGGAAAATTTTGATTGTAATTTAATAACTCAACTTCATTTCTCACAAAGATAAACCCAAATATTAAAATGTGTCAAAACTAAAAAATGATAATAATAATTCTGGGGGGGGGAGGGGACACTTAACTTCCACAAGACAAAGATAGTCTTGATACACCAAACTGGCACTAAAATTCCACATGAAGGCTACACAAAACCATTCGAAAACTAAATTGCCTTCCCTAACCTGTATCAGGAAGATCTTTTGACAAAAAAGCAGCCCAAAATCTGACAAAAAGGGTCTTCTTCAAACCTGAGACTTTTTATATACACGTAATGTGAAAAACATTTTTATGCTCTATCTTTAGAAACTCTCCAATTGTAAAAGCTAAGCCCTGAAAAATCAAACACCATAGGGTTCACATTCAATCCAAATTTGGGAGGGATATGTCCAAGAATATAATGTGTCATGGTTCTTCTATCCTATCTGAATTAAGGTCTATTATAAATAGAATAAGACGCAAAGGTCCACAGTCTAGTCTCTCATGACACAGAGAGACTTATGTCACATTAGGTTGTATTAGATATAATAGAAATAGAAAATGGACAACCTGGGCCAGGCATGGTGGCTCAGGCCTGTAATCCTAGCACTTTCAGAGGATGAGGTGGGAGGATTGCTTGAGCTCAAAAGTTCGAGACCAGCCTGAGCAAAAAGTGAGACCCCATCTCTACCGGAGGGAGGGAGGGAGGGAAGGGAGGAAAGGAAGGGAAGGAAGGAAAGGAAAGAAAGAAAATCAGGTTGTCTAACCAGAATTCTATCTAGCTCTTTTGCTTTATAGCTATGTAATCTTCGAAGAATCACTTAGAATCTAAGCCTCTATTTCCTTTTTCATCAGAGACACTCTGACTACACATTTGGTAACTCCAAAACATATATCTTATATCTGTAAAGATTTAAGATGATATATTCTTTAAGACTAGTCGACAGAAAAACTAGGTTTATATTAGATACCAAAGGTCCCTTCTCAAAATAACCACCATCAAATTTTTCTGTCCAGGAAAATTGAAACAAAACAAAACAAAACAAAACAAAACAAAACAAAACAAAACAAAACAAAAAACCAAGCCGGGCACCGTGGCTCACGCCTGTAATCCTAGCACTCTGGGAGGCCGAGGCGGGTGGATTGCTCAAGGTCAGGAGTTCGAAACCAGCCTGAGGGAGACCGAGACCCCGTCACTACTAAAAATAGAAAGAAACTAATTGACCAACTAAAAATATATATACAAAAAATTAGCCGGGCATGGTGGCACATGCCTGTAGTCCCAGCTACTTAGGAGGCTGAGGCAGTAGGATCACTTGAGCCCAGGAGATTGAGGTTGCTGTGAGCTAGGCTGATACCACGGCACTCACTCTAGCCTAAGCAACAAAGTGAGACTCTGTCTCAAAAAAAAAACCAAAAAACCACAGCCCTTAAAATAGTATTTTCTTAATTCTATCAAAGAACCTTGAAATTTACAATGGCTTAACATGTAAGATACAGAAATCTAAAGTTTCAATGCTGCAGGGAGGTTTGGGTTTTCTGTTGAGAACTCTTAAGAAGTCTGAGTTCTGTCACAGTGGTCAGCTTTACCTTCAGGGATCTCCTCCAAAATGTCCAAAATCAAAAAGGCTGGTACAAACCTGAGAACCAAGGGTAGTCTTAGTCTCCTTCACTTTGGTCAACATCCTTGAACAAATCTAACAGTGTATTTATCTGAATGTATGCATGGCCTATATCCATAATGGCTTGTGTGACAGTACTGATAAACACACTTAAACCTAAACATCTTACACCTGAGTGCAAATTGAATCTATCAAATTTTTCTGAAAATAAATGAAAAATCCACTGTGAAGGAATGTAACATAACCTGACAGAAACCTAAGTATGCATAAAACAAATTCAGTTATTACCAGTAAATTAAAATCAGCCAAATATTTAATATATTCTAAATCCAGAGCAGGTAAACAGTATAATCTACATGCCAAAATAAATAACGGTCTAATTATAATAAGTAATTGGTTCCTTTCATGGTAAAATGATACAAAAAGATTTTATATAACTAAGAGATACGGCCAGACATGGTGGCTCACGCCTGTAATGCCAGCACTTTGGGAGGCTGAGGCAGGAGGATTACTTGAAGCCAGGAGTTCGAGACCAGCCTAGGCAATATACTAAAACCATATGTCTATAGAAATTTTAGAAATTAGCCAGGCATGGTGGCATTAACCTGTAGTTCCAGCTACGTGGGAGGTTGAGGTGGAGGAATGGCGTGAACCCAGGAATTTGAAGTTACCACTGCATTCTAGCCTGGGTGACAGAGTGAGACTGTCTCTAAAAAAATAAAGAATAAATAAAGTAAGAGATAGAACATCTAAAGTCAGGAAGAGGTTGGATGGATGACACCATAGTACCTTCAAGCTCTAATATTTCTAAGGGGAAAAAAAACCCAGCTCTTTTATAAGATGTAAACATGAAAGAGAAGCCAAAATATTTTTAGATATAATTATTTTTTCTCAAATCAGTTTGCTCTTTCAAAATCTGCGAAAAAATGATGAATATAATTTTGTATCCTATTATTTCTACCCATATTGAATATATTAATATCAATTTCCCACTAAAAGATATTTAACAGAACAGAGAACAAAAATATTTACTAAAACATTCAAATCATAAAAATGAAATATTTCGGCCGGGCGCTGTGGCTCACGCCTGTAATCCTAGCTCTTGGGAGGCCGAGGCGGGCGGATTGCTCAAGGTCAGGAGTTCAAAACCAGCCTGAGCAAGAGCGAGACCCCGTCTCTACTATAAATAGAAAGAAATTAATTGGCCAACTGATATATATATAAAAAATTAGCCGGGCATGGTGGCGCATGCCTGTAGTCCCAGCTTCCCGGGAGGCTGAGGCAGAAGGATCACTCGAGCCCAGGAGTTTGAGGTTGCTGTGAGCTAGGCTGACGCCACGGCACTCACTCTAGCCTGGGCAACAAAGCGAGACTCTGTCTCAAAACAAAAAAAAAAAAAAAAAAAATGAAATATTTCTTAATGCAAAAGATATGACCAATCTCATGTTGTATTTAGGATACACTAGATTGGCAATAAAAACTCAAATCACCTCCTAAGATTGATCTCACATCCTAGCAGCACTCCAATTTAACCTATAAATTTAGTCCACAAATGACACTTTTAAAACACACAAAAATGGCCGGGCAGGGTGACTCACACCTGTAATCCTAGCACTCTGGGAGGCCGAGGAGGGAGGATCACGCAAGGTCAGGAGTTCGAAACCAGCCTAAGCAAGAGGGAGACCCCGTCTCTACTAAAAATAGAAAGAAATTAATTGGCCAATTAAAAATATGTAGAAAAAATTAGCTGGGCATGGTGGTGCATGCCTGTAGTCCCAGCTACTCGGGAGGCTGAGGCAGAAGGATCGCTTGAGCCCAGGAGTTTGAGGTTGTTGTTAGCTCAGCTGATGCCACAGCACTCTAGCCCAGGAAACAAAGTGAGACTCTGTCTCAAAAAAAAAAACCACACACACACAAAGATGACTGCTCTTCAATCAAGTCTTCAAATAATAACCTATCATCCCTCCCACCCAAATCTCCTCCCTTTGTCCCCCAACAGAAAACAAACCAAAGAATACAACAAGCCAGGTGCAGTGACTCACATCTGGACCTAGCACTTTGGGAAGCTGAGGTGGGAGAATTGCTTGAGCCCTGGAGTCTGAGACCAGCCTGGGCAACATGAAGACCCTGTTTCTACAAAAAAATAAATTTAGCTGAGTGTGATACTACATGCCTGTACAAGTCCCAGTCATTTGGGAGAATGAGGCAGGAGGACTGCTTGAGCACAGGAGCTGGAGGCTACAGTGAGCTATGATAACACCACTGCACTCCAGCCTGGATGACAGAGTAAGACCTCATCTCAAAAAGAAAAAACAGAAAAAGAAAAACAGAAAAGAAAAAGAATACATACAAAAATAAACTTAGGCTGGGCACGGTGGCTCACACCCAAGAGCTGAAGGTAGCAGTGAGCTATGAATACACCACTGCACCCCAGCCTTGGCCTCAGAGTGAGACTGTCTCAAAATAAAAAATATATTAAAAAAAAAAAAAAAAAGAAAAGAAAGAAAAGAAAAGAAAAGAAAGAAAGAAACCCGAACTACTGAACAGCTTTCTGGAAATTGATTTTAATGTTAGAAATACTTAAGAAAGAACGCGCAGAATACTAATAGATCTTATAATAAACAACTACAACATGAAGTTCCTTACCTACCAAGACTTAGGTGTACAGTAAGAGGTCACTGGGATTTGAAATTAGATGAGTAAAAGAGCTCAGAGTCTAGTCTTTGGAACCTAGTCAGGCACAGAAGAATGGACCCAATAACATAATTCTATTATACTTAACACAAAAGATTGATCTGACTTTTTTGCCTGTTTGCTTTTATTTTTGAAATCAAAGAAAGTATTCATGCCAGATGATTGCAGTCGCTCAAAAAAAAAAAAAAAGAAAGAAAGTATTCATAATTTTTTAAAAGGTACACTCATAATTTGGCATTTAAATAATTAATTTCTAATGTAGAACTGCATGCCCACCCACTTTATTATATGAAAACGTCAAGAAAAGGTAAATGCCACTTGACTTCAGCCTTCAGATACAATTAAAATCCACATGGACATAGCAACATAAATAGCTCACCAGGGGGAAAATGATGTTTCTAAGCTATAATAGTTTTGTTTTTTCCCAGAGGGAGGATTTATACATGAATAAGACAAAGAAGAGAAATATAGTATTTAGATCTTACTAACTTATTGCTCCAGTAAAATTGTTATCTTCAATAATTAGAAGCATAAAATTTTCTAGGGTTACCAATTTTTTCCTCATCTGTTTGTGCTCGGTGACAATAGTTTAACACTTGGGGTACAAAGAAATAGTAAGAAATCTAAGAAAAAAATAATTAGGCCAGCAAAATCAGCTCTTTTCCACTTATTTTAGGTAACTAGAATATTCAAATTCATAGAGATGGAAAGTAGAATAGTGATTACCAGGAGATGGTGGGAGAAAAGAATGAGTTTGTTTAATGGGTACAGGCTTCAAGTTGGGATGATGATGAAAAAGTTCTAGTGATGGACAGTGGTAATGGTTGCATAATAATATGAATGTACTTAATGCCACTGAACTGTACACTTAAAAATGGTCAATTTTTTTTTTAGTTACCTTCAAAACGGCCATCTCAAAAAAAAAAAAAAAAAAAAAAAAAACACAACTCCAACTGATATATATATATAAAAAATTAGCCGGGCATGGTGGCACATGCCTGTAGTCCCAGCTACTCGGGAGGCTGAGGCAGGAGGATCACTCGAGCCCAGGAGTTTGAGGTTGCTGTGAGCTAGGCTGACGCCACGGCACTCACTCTAGCCTGGACAACAAAGTGAGACTCTGTCTCAAAAAAAAAAAAAAAAAAAAAAACCACAACTACTTCTCAAAACACAAACTCCAAACTCAAAGCACAAAATCAGGTAAAGAGTTTTCTTATCTTTTATAGTACCACCAAGCTTTCCAATTCTCATTCATATTTTATCATTCAGAAAACGTAGTCTACATACTAATGACTGGCATTCAGAAAATACTGGATACACTTTCCACATTTCTTTGATCCTTTACATTTATAGTTTAGCAAATATCTTTCATTATGTGGACTCCTTTCTTTGGTCAAAACAGCATTACTCTTAAAATCAGCTAGAGAATCGTATTATTTATAATAAAGTAATATCAGTAAGGATTCAAGAAATGACATGGGGGGATTTTCATTTCAACAAGATAGTACCTATGGTAGAAATATCAAAATTTCGCACTTAGTTCTGTAATATCAATAAGGTACATGTAGTTGCGGTGATAACATCATACATTTAATTTAGAGAGTTCACTCTGTAACTGCGTTTTTTCCTACAAATCTGTAAAGCGCTAAAAACATTTTCATAATGCTGTGTGCCAACTCAACTTATAGAATTCTGAGACTTAGAAATGTGAAATCTTCCCACATCTACTAAGAAGCCCAGTGATCTTCCACATAGCTCATGATCCTATATGTAATAGCTAAGTCAAGTGACAAAAACGTAACATGCTGTGGGGCTCAAAAGTGGTATATGCCAAGTGACATCAAGCACTGGCTCACAAAAGGCAGATCTGTAATAGAAACCAACTTGCTAAGATAGTTCACGCTAACTATCTGATATATTAGGGCTGGAGGGAGGCTTGAGTTACCAAAGCAGCCTAACCACTGACCTGGGTTTTACAGTTAAAAAATTCTAGATGAAGGACACAGTTCATTTATAGACCATGCAGAAGTATAACATTTTACTGGTTACTCAGACATCACACATATTAAATCTAACAGGAAGACAAATGTACAAATGTTTACTTATCCAGTTTGAATAATCAAAAGATTGCTGACACATTATAACAGACTCTGACAGGGACAGATATTTCTTTTTTTTTTTTATTTTGAGACAGAGTCTCACTTTGTTGCCTGGGCTAGAGTGCCATGGCATCAGCCTAGCTCACAGCAACCTCAAACTCCTGGGCTCACACAATCCTTCTGCCTCAGCCTCCCGAGCAGCTGGGACTACAGGCATGCACCACCATGCCCGGCTAATTTTTTTCTGTATATTTTTAGCTGTCCAATTAATTTCTTTCTATTGTTAGTAGAGATGGGGTCTTGCTCTTGCTCAGGCTGGTCTCAAACTCCTGAGCTCAAACAATCCACCCACCTCTGCCTCCCAGAGTGCTAGGATTACAGGCGTGAGCCACCACACTCGGCCAACGACAGATAATTCTTAAAAGAAATTTCAAATGTGACACCCCTGGTGAAAATGCTAGAAATGCATAAATGGTTGCATATTTAAGAAAAAAACAGAAAGATCAATACTACAATTTAAATATCAACAGAAACTTGAAAACAGTTTACCCACTCCTTTAAACCATGATTTTAACCACTGTAGTATGAGTGTTCCTCAACAATGATGGCAGGCTTGTAGGAGATGCATGGTCTGGTAAGTTACCTATACTTATGATGTGACATTAATTTCTGGAAAGCCTACTAAGTATGGTAAATATTTAAGATAAACCTAGGTGAAGTTGAAAAAATTGTGTAAATTAATACTTTGGTCCATTACACTTTGACTCACCTAATTTGCATACCTCTTTATTCACTACCCAATAAAAGGTACATGAACTGACAAAATTAAATATATTTCTGACAAGATATAGGTCAATACTGACTAATCAGAACTTTCTATCTAAATCAGCTCTGACAAGACCTGGGAAAGATGATCAATTCTCACAAATAACGAGTTCAGGCTGTCGTTTAATAGGACTGTACATAATAACACTGGTAGCAATAGTCTCTCTAGTTAATTTCAGCATCAGGGATAATTTAGGACCCTATAACAGGGGACATTCAGGACACTGTGCTAATTCCTAAATGTTCTCAACTCAAAACATTAGAACCTTAGAATATATTGTGTTCATCTACAATATTTCCACTATATTTTTAAAAGTCTAATTTTTTCCAAATATCATATTTAAGAGCAAACTAAAATTCAGCACATAATATACCCTATTTTCATTTTACTCTACCAATTTTGTGGGAAGTAATTATCAGAAAAATCACTTGAAAAAATAAAGCCTATATAAAAACAATCCCAAATTACCTTCAGAAATAAAACCTAACTAGCAGTTATAAATTAATAAAACTAATGAAAACAGGGAGTGAAAAAAAGAAATGACAAAACCAACCCCTCCTCGCTGACCATCTACATGTATGGAACGGATGTGATCTGCCAGATCTGGGCTAGAGTTGAAGCAAGCCTGGCACTGGTCCCAACAACAATTATAGGCAATATTTTTGCTTGAAGAAGTAGTGCTTCCTTGTCCATTCATCATTGCTGGAGTTGAACGCCCACTGGAAATTGTGCTGTCTACATCCATTATAGTACTGCTTATGCTACAAAAGAAGAAAAAAGGCTGTGTTATTCCTAGAAATTCACTAACATGAATATGATCTTATAAATTTTTAATTAAGATTACCACTTGACATTCTGCTCCATATGAACAATGCATAGTAACCATATTCTCCATGAGAAAACAACAATGCTTTGAAATTAATTCATTGGCAATAAAGAGCAAATCAAGGCAGAAACACAATGGTACCTCAAAACCAGATGAGATAATTTCAGCAACTTTTGGCAGACATGAACTCCCCACTACTATACCCTATAGAAAACAAACCACAAATAAACATAGCTTATCACATCTCATCCCTTCCATAGTTCAAAGGAACATGAGAAAGTAATCATTTCCAGCTGTAAACAATTCACAAAGCATTATCTTTACAATTCTGCAAATCACTTGTTGACCTGAAATCCCTTCTTCTACTCACTAATCTGAGAATATTAAATGCCATCACATCCTACCTCTTTTCATGTCAAAGAAGTTGGGAAATTTTGCAGTATTTTCCCTTCTAAATAAAAAAGCACAAGAGAGAGAACTGGATACATTAAGTCTCTGATTTTACCAAACTCCAAAAAAAGTCTTTTCCTGGCCCTCAAATGTAATTTTTTTTTTATTATTCCCAAGCCACCAAAAGACTGAAAATGTCAATCCTTTTCACTTTTATTTACTACACAAAGTATTATATATTAGTAATTCTTTTATTTACTACAAAAAGTACATATTTGTGTTGTCAGAATGCTCAAAATTTCACACCTTAATAAAATGTACCACACTTTTGCCTTCATTTTAAAAGCAATTCACTTTTTAATTTTTTCCTATATCTTACCAACAGATAAAGTACACAGAAGTAGCTTCAATCAGAAGGATCAACAGTAAGAATGTTTTCAGACTAAAGCTATGAAAAGCTGTGTATCTGCATGCAATTTAAGCAATATCACTAAACTGTGAAAATGATATTAACTCTTAAGGGTTATGCTTCCTTCCACTGAAAGTTTTTATCACGTAAAATGTCAAAGACACAGAGCATATCTAAATCTGAATGCAATTAATATTTTGCCCTACTTGCTATTTGTAATCTGTTTTTCTGAATCATTTGAAAGTTGCAGATACTATGACACTTCAACCACAGTTAATTTAGCACACACGTTCTGGAGAAAAAAGATTATTCACCTATATACCAATATGACCTTATTTGCTCACATCTAAGAAAATTATTAATAATAACATGAATTTTGTTAGTTTATTAGGTTAGAGACAAGAGCAGGGTCTCACTCTGTCACCAAGGCTGGAGTATAGTGCCATGGCCATAGCTTCAAACTCCTAGGCTCAAGCGATCTTCCCACCTCTGCCTCCCAAGTAACTGGGACTATAGCAAGCCACACCTAGCTAATTTTTCTATTTTTGTGATCCTCCCTCCTCAGCCTCCCGAAGTGCTGGGATTATAGGCATAAGCCACCAAGCCTGGTCTTAAGTAAGCTTTATAATGATTTCTAACAACAAATACACCCATTTTTAAAAGTTAGCAAAAATGTTTTTGTAGGTTGCTTCAGATATGAAGAACGTCTCAGATTTCCCTTTAAAGGATATTCTAGTATTTAAGTTCATCTGGCTACCTACCTACCAGTCAATATGATTCTAAAGTTCAACTCTAAAGCTCCATTCTAAAACTTTGTAATCTCTATAAAAATCTCAAATGCCAATCAGCTCTTGGACTATCTGAATAATCATATATTGTTTGTTGTTACAGGACTACACTGTAGGAGTTTTTCTATTCTGAAATATAAATTTTATTCAAGCCCTTAGAAATTTCAAGTTTCCTAAGGCCCTAAACCATAAAATGGTTGCCTATTTTCCTTATCATTTACTTTATGTATTTTAAAACATTCAACTGTAAAGCATATACTTAAACTATACTAACTTAACTTCAAAGGGAAATATTAATAATTTTAAGTAAACATCATGCCCAATTTATAAACAATCTTAGGAAAAGTGAAAAACCTCAACGAACTATTGTGATTCAATCTCCAAGGTATAGTTAAAACTCACACACATATGAGTGCAGGGCAGTAATGATCCAATTTGCATATCTAAGGTGGGGAGGGAGACAGAGATATAAGTTATCCTCTAAGGACATAACCTCTTTGGAAATATATACAAAATCCAGTAGATGTCTGCAATAGAGGGGTGCCAAGACTGGGAGATAAACTTATATTTCACTGTATATACCCTTTTATACCACTTTAACTTATACTGCTTTTATTAAAAAGTTCAAAATGAAACCAAATCAATTCTTTTTTAATTGGGCAAAGTAAATAGAGACTCATATACTTATGAGACATCCAACTATCATTACAGAATCTATCTACATAGTGCTTAGAGTAATTTTGCTTATTATCTTTACCAAAGAAGGGGAACATTATGAAAAAGTGCGAATATCTATGAACACTAAGCATTGTTTAGGCAGTCTATGTGCGATACACTTGAAACAGTACTTCTTGTGGGTACAGCTACTCATAAAATTACAGCATAAAGTAAGTGTTAAGAGCATGAACTCCGTCTACCTCTGGGGACTAAGTTGTGAATATGACAGAGTGTGGAGTAGCTCCCATAGCCAGCAACACTCAAGAGACCCTACACATGTTCAGGATCCCCTCCCCCTCCCCCAGCCTCCCCCAGGTTAGCCGGGCCAACTGAAGTTCTGCTCCACAGCTCCTATTAGGGCTCCTTCAATTTCTAGGAAGTATTCCCATCCTAAGCCTTAAGGCTCCTTTTGGCCCCAGACCCATGCTACAATCAGCGATTCTCTCCATTCTTAAGAATGATGAAGTGCAACATTCTGATGCAAAATTCCAATTATATGGAAATGACAGATAATTTCTGATTTTGACAGAAACTGAGCTAGATATGGATTTCACAAAAAGCAGTGTCCTTCTTCTTGAAGCAGTGCCTTTCCTGTAACAGTTTATATAATGAGACAACCAGACCTAGAAATAATCTACCTGATCCTATATTTCCAGTATCATAAATATATTATAATTTTTCAATTAATTTTCTTTCTCAATGAACACTTACTGATTCTATGAAATGTGAACACCTAAGGAGTCTAGTATTTGAAGTAAAACCTAAGCCAGACAAAGCACTCACACTATTCAGGTAGTTTCAATAATCTAAAGCAGTGTTTCTCAAACTTTAATGTGTACATGAATCACATGGGTTCTTATTAATTATAGATTCTAATGCAGTAGGTTTAGGTTAGGCCCTGAGATGGGACATTTTTAACAAGTGCTTGATGCTGCTGCTGTGACATTTTCAGTACCAAGGCTCTAAGAGATCTCATTCACTAGTATTATTGCCCAACTGAAAACAACCACACTAAGAAACTGTCTCATATAGAATGGTTAACCAAAGCACACACAGACCCACACTGAGCCTGGGATAACAGAAAATCCATGAGTTTTTAAAACACACACACAAATTGTTGGAGATTTCAAAGCATTATCTGGGGAGGGATGTGAGACATTTTTTAACATTAACATTTCCCCTTTCATCTTTTCCATGGGCCTTGTTAGAAACTATATGGCAAACTAGAGTTTTCTACTCAACAGCTACAGTGACCAACCATGAGTTTATGAAAATGATTTCCTTCGGGAATCCAAAGGCCAACTCACTAATACATCCAAGAACAGCCCCATCTTTGAGAACTCAAATTATTCTAGGCAAACATCTGCTTGATGGACATGCCCAGGGCCTACAGGGTTGCCAACCTTGAAAACATCATAAAGATCAGCTTGCTAAATGACAAAATGCATGAGCAGAGGAAGCAAGCATGGATGCTTATATCACCATGACTGAGAAGAACAAGACCATGGTCTTAAGGTAACTGAGCAAAAAGTTCACGGACATGGTTTCAGATTACACGTCGCAAATAATCTTTAGGAAACTACCACTTGGCAAGGGTTGCTGTATTATCACATAGCCACACAATTATCTCAAAAGGCTATTAAAATACAACTCTCTTTTACAACTAAATATCTGTGTGAGGCCAGATATGTCTCACACAGTTCAAACAAAAAAATTTTGCAACAGACTGAATGCAAAAGATAGCAAAAGCTAGCTGTCTTCTGTTAAACCAGATAGATATTAAAGACACTAAGTATAGGACAGGCATGGTGGCTCACGCTTGTAATCCTAGCACTCTGGGAGGCCAAGGTGGGCGGATTGTTTGAGCTCAGGAGTTCGAGACCAGCCTGAGCAAGAGTGAGACCCTGTCTCTACTAAAAATAATAGAAAGAAATTAGCTGGAATATATATATATATATATATATATATATATATATATAATCCTTCTGCCTCAGCCTCCCAAATAGCTGGGACTACAGGCATGCACCACCATGCCCGGCTAATTATATATATATATATATATATATATATATATATAAATAATAGAATGAAATTAGCTGGACTATATAGTCCAGAAGTATAAAACTGCCACTCTTGGATTTTTATTTGGAAAAGTTATTTTTCATCTAAAACATTATTTATGTTACATGTAATTGGTTTATTTTTTAACTAATTTTTTTAAGTTATCAGTTTTAAGGTCTAAACCTGTACAAGTATAACCTGCATAAGCAAAAGCTCTTTGGTTTCTTGAATACCTTTTTTTTCTTAAGGCGACAGGGCTCTCAATTAACTGCCTTATTGAAATATAATTCATATTTTTCAATAAAAATTAGAAAGTAAAGGGGTCCTAAGACCAAAAAGTTTGAGAACTACTGATCTAGGCTATATCCACAATGAAATTTGAATGCCTCCCCGAAACTGGAAAGAATGTGTTTCTGAACTAGAGTATTTTTATTTTATTCTAAGGTTAATTGCTGAATTTGAAATTCATTCTGAGGTCAAATGGATAGGGGCAGTCTCACAGGCAGTTTCTAGGAAATCCATTTGTGTTGTAGATTTTCTCAGCTGGTAACTGAGTCCTTCTCTTCTTCCCCCAGTCTCTTAAAAGAGTTCAAGGCTACTAAAATGTCTAACTATTTTTTTTAGCATATGTGCTGTTGAAGCAAGCACTGAAGTGTCTAACTTTAAAGGAGGATAGAAGACCTGAAGGAAATGAGCATATAATCTGAAATCAAGTATAATTTACTGACATTTGAAAAAATTAAAATACGGCCGGGCGCAGTGGCTCATGCCTGTAATCCTAGCACTCTGGGAAGCTGAGGCGGGCAGATCACTCAAGGTCAGGAGTTCGAAACCAGCCTGAGCAAGAACGAGACCCCGTCTCTAATGAAAATAGAAAGAAATTAATTGGCCAACTAATATATATAGAAAAAATTAGCCGGGCATGGTGGTGCATGCCTGTAGTCCCAGCTACTCGGGAGGCTGAGGCAGCAGGATTGCTTGAGCCCAGGAGTTTGAGGTTGCTGTGAGCTAGGCTGACGCCATGGCACTCACTCTAGCCTGGGCAACAAAGCGAGATTCTGTCACAAAAAAAAAAAAAAAAAAAAAAGAAAATATCAGAATTTCCTATAAATATGTCATTGATAAAGAAAGCTACAGCTCTGCACTGGTATTTCCACCACTCTAAGGCTTCACATGTAGCGATGTCCATTCACATAAAGTAATTCCTGCAAATTACACACCTTATGCCTTAACCAATTAAACACCTTCAAAGAAGATTCAGTTACTTGCTACATGCTCTCCTCTCCTAAGGGACTAGCCAGGTGTATGTGGGGGGGGGGGTGGAAGAGGGAGGTACAATTAATGGGTTGATATGAAACAATATTAGAGTTTTAGTACTTAAGTTTGAGGTTCTGGTCACTTATGCATTTGTGATATGAAGTCAAAATAATTAAGGTTATTAAGCAATGGTATCTTCCAAATAAAATTTCCTTATTAGTAATTCCCTTTCACAGCTCTAGATTAGTAGAATTCAGGTATACGAGGACACTGCAAGACAAACTGTCCATATCTGCAAATCAGGTTTTCAGAACTAAGTGGCCAAAATAAAGAAATAAATTGGCTACTAAAACTGACATAAACTATATCATCCACAAATGCCCACTTCAAATTTAGATTCATCTAAAAAGCCTTATTATTCTAATCTCTATAAATTAATGTTAAAGTGTTAAACTTATAAAAAATAAACTACAATAAAATACCCTTTTAATCTGTCTTATGCATGGGGGTTCCATATAAATACTCACCTGCGAAAAAAGTTTCATCCATTACTCAAAGTCTGTCAACTGTTTTTAGATTATCCTCTCAAAAGACATAAAAACTGTCAACTACTAACTGTGAAATGTAGTGCTTTCACACCAAAAAGTTAGAAGCCACTGAACTATGTCATAAATTTAAAGAATGAAGAAGAAAAACAACATGATCAAAAAGTCTAACCACTTTCTTCAGGATCTATAAGTTACTGATTTGAGGTTTCACATAAGAACCTTCCTAATCCCTAATGCATCAAAGCTATTTTATTTTTGTTCTATCAATGAAAAACAAATAATCCTTAGGAAGTCTTCAGTTCACAGTTTGTATCCCAGTAATTATAAAACAAATATTCCATAATTCTAATTCTTCAAGAATGGAGCATGGGTCTTCATATGGAATGAAGTGAGTGGCATGAAAGGAAGACAAAAACTCTACTGGTACTAAGTAAGGAACATTCAACAGAGGGGCAGAATGAGCATTATAAACTTAGTTTAACTTTGTAATTAGTAAAAAGCTTTGGCTACCAATAAGAATATATACTTTTCCAAGGCATATTTATCAAATTATAGGCAAGCAACATTACAACCATACACAGAGATTCCTAATATAATCGTGTAAGAAGCAAACTATCATTTGGCAACAGGTGATGTTCCTTTCATCTATAAAACTGCCACTCACAACCAGAAAAATTATACTATGTGTCTCTAACAATTATAATCTAAATTATTAAAGGTTAAAATTCAAAACATTGTAAAGCATTTAAGAATCCCCTATGTCTTGGAAAGTCTGAAGTTGTACACCTGATGTTACATGACTTTAAGAGTGAAAACTCTTGAGTTACCCATACCATTTCTCATCTCCATTTATTGAAATAGACTATAATTACGTGCCCTGCTACTGATTCCAGGCTTATCAAAGGGATAAAAAGCTAAAACTGAACCAGCTGACAGAAACAGATACTATAAGAAAACTATGAACCTTGCCTATTACATGTTCTCTTTCTTAAGAGAGAAAATTTACACAAAAGGCACTCTAAATTTTACTTCCCACTTCTTACAACAGCTGGCACTATGTCTGCTATGTCCTACACTGTTCTTTGTGCTAGTGTCAGGCTGTATTTTTAAAAGATGGACACTTTCGTGCTGGGCATGGTGATGAGGGGGAGGGTGATATTGCTTCAGCCCAAGAGTTCAAGGCTGCACTATGCTATGATCACGCCTGTGAATAGCAACTGTACTCCAGCCCGGGCAACAGAGCAAGGCCTCATCTCTGCAAAACATTTTTAAAAATTAGCCAAGCATGGTGGTGTTTGCCTGGAGTCACAGCTAGAGGAGGCCAAAGGATCACTTGAGACCAGGAGTTCACGGTTGCAGTGAGCTATGATCATGCCCTGCACTCCAGCCCCAGTGACAGGGCAAGATGCTAAGTCAAAAGACAGCCAATTCTCAAAGATCCCATCCTACTCTTCTTTAAATTAGGAATCTGTGTTACCTCCTTCTTACAACAGGTGGGCTATGCTATCTCCTTTTGAATCTAAGCAGGGCTGAGACTACTGCAGAAGTGATACTGCAAACTTTCAAAGCTAAATCATCATAAAGTTTCAGTGTGGCTCTCTCTTGAAACACACAACCTGGGAGTCCTACACCACCACTTCAGACTGCAGTCCCCAACCCCCCAGCCTCGGACCAGTACTGGCCTGTTAGGGACTGGGCCACAGAGCTTTGGCGCAGCGCCCCCCCACACCCATCTGTGGAAAAATTGTCTTCCTGTCTTCCATGAAAGTTAGAAATGAGGTGTGGGGGGGGTATGCACAGCAGGGAAGCTTCACCTGTATTTATAGCTACTCCCCATTGCTGGCATCACTGCCTAAGTTCCCCTCCACACCACCCATCCACCATGGAAAAACTGTCTTCCATCAAACCAGTCCCTGGTGCCAAAAAGGTTGGGGACCGCTGGTAAGAAATCTGGCTCCCCTGCAATCACCATGTTGAAGAGATCCTGTGAAGAACACACAGAGCTAGAGAGAGATGCTTGAGAAGCCCCAGCTGTTCCTGCCCCCAGCTGTGTTGAGTCTTCCCAGCCCAGGCACCAGACATGTGACACACTGAAATGAGTCAGTGAGCTTTCTGATTTCAGTCCCCAGCCTTTAAGCTGCTCCACAAGCTGATACCAAGTAGAGCAGAAATAAGCTGACCCTGCTGGGCCCTGCCCACATCGCAAATTCATAAGCAAAAGCTATTGTTTTAAGCCACTAAATGCTGGTTGGAGTGGGCTGTCATGCAGCCATAATAAATGAAACAATGCTTCACATGTATAAACTCATTTAATGCTTACAATAACTATTAATATTCTCATTTTACAGATAGAGAAACTGAGAAACAAGTTATATGACTTGCCCATAGTTAAACAAGTGTAAAATATTAATGCCAAAAAATTAAATTACCACACTGCTATACATTCAAAGGAGAAATCTGAATTACTGATTTAAGAAATAACTGAAGGCCGGCGCGGTGGCTCATGCCTGTAATCCTAGCACTCTGGGAGGCCAAGGCGGGTGGATTGCTCGAGGTCAGGAGTTTGAAAGCAGCCTGTGCAAGAGTGAGACCCCATCTCTACTATAAATAGAAAGAAATTAATTGGCCAACTAATATATATAGGAAAAAAAATTAGCCGGGCATGGTGGCGCATGCCTGTAGTCCCAGCTACTCAGGAGGCTGAGGCAACAGGATTGCTTGAGCCCAGGAGTCTGAGGTTGCTGTGAGCTAGGCTGACGCCATGGCACTCACTCTAGCCTGGGCAACAAAGCGAGACTCTGTCTTAAAAAAAATAAATAAATAAAAAATAACTGAAATCTAAAATACAGCCTTATAACATACATCAAAATGACACTCAGTTTAATCTAGTGAACCACACAAAGATAAGTTCCTTTGGTTTTGTACATCCATACTACATACACACAACACATATAATTTGATTCATTTGGGTAGACAATTTTACTAACAAGATAAAATTATTAAATTTCATTCCCACAAGTCAATTAGCTTCACAAAAATTAATTCAAAGTCAGTCACAAAAAAGCAACACTGTCCTCAGGTAGAAATTTTCCCAAATTTAGTACTGAAACAGATTTGAACCTAATAATGTCAACATAAAATCCAACTCCAAATATTTCATTCTAAGGACAAGTGGTAATCACTTTACTTTCTATTTATCAAGGACAAACAGTAAGTTATGAAGCTAGTCTTAAACAGGATTAAGGAATTTAGACAGAAGATTTCTTCTGTAAGGCTGCCTGGCTTTGCTTTCCAAACTGCTGTAGTACTACAGGCTTTTAGGTCAATTAGGTAAAAAAGCAAAGACAAGTGCCTATTTATTATATGTTTTATATATGTATGTTATAAATAAGTTAAATTCCCCAAAGCCCCTCCTATTCACCTAAGGTGGAAGTAATTCTGTTCCCTTAGGATCCAGTTAATTTGTACTGTGAATCACCTATAAACCTCTCTCTATTCAGAGTAAACTCCCAAACCTAGCTAGTGCCTTGCACATAATAAACGTTCTTAGTTTTTACTAACAAATTTAAGTAGGATTTTTAAGGCAAGTAAAATATATAGCTTTGTCACACTGAGATGATCATAAAAATTAATTGGAGGCACACTAAAAATCATTAGCCAAAATCAAGATATTATTATTACTATTATTACTATAATTACAAGCTACAATCAGTGCAATTTTTATTAAAAGGCTAAAATAGATTTTTCTAATCAAGAAAAAGACTACTCTCTAACCCCACAATTATTTCTCTGGATAAAGACAGAAGATTTTTTTCCCCAAGACCCAGCAACATTCACTAAATTGGCCAAAGGGGACTTTATGCAATAATGATGAAATATGGTGTATGGAAAACAAGTAGGCTACATTTTTTTTTTCAGCCCTATGCACATTAAGTTTGTCTTCATCCCAAATCTATTGTGCTTAAAGATTACTCCACCCATGGCCGGACGTGGTGGCTCACGCCTGTAATCCTAGCACTCTGGGAGGCCAAGGCGGGTGGAATGCTTGAGGTCAGGAGATCGAAACCAGCCTGAGCAAGTGCAAGACCCTGTCTCTACTATAAATAGAAAGAAATGAATTGGCCAACTAATATATATAGAAAAAACTAGTCGGGCATGGTGGCGCATGCCTGTAGTCCCAGCTACTCAGGAGGCTGAGGCAGGAGGATCGCTTGAGCCCAGGAGTTTGAGGTTGCTGTGAGCTAGGCTAACGCCATGGCACTCACTCTAGCCTGGGCAACAAAGTGAGACTCTGTCTCAAAAAAAAAAAAAGAATTACTCCACCCACATTATCAGCAAGCAAATAGTATATTCAAAAGACTGTAATACTAGAAACATTCTATTTCAATACAATTACACTATAAAGAGTTATCTTTTTACAATGCAAAATTCTACTTAAAAAAAAAAAAAAGAAAGAAAAAAAGAGTTATCTTTTATCTTCTTAAAGAGATTTCGAGAAAAATGTGTACACAGGTATTATATTAAAAAATCTGCTATGAAGGATAATTCGTTTTATAAAGAAGCAATTACATTTAAGTTTTTTTAAAACTTAGTGTTAAATCATAAAAATTATCTAATAAGATGATTTCAGTATATATGTGTCTAACAAGAATGACTATAGTCGTTCTTGAGTCAACACCTCAAAAGACATGTTGAAGTGACTAATTTCCAAGATTAATTTAAAACACAAAAAAAAAACTATTACCAATTCATCCACTTCAGTATTTTAAAAAGTATTTATAAAAAGTAATGACAATAATATTATCAATTAGAAATGAATTAATAAATGTTTTGCTGAAAAACACTCATATTCTAAAATCTTAGTGTTTTTCTCTAATTGGTAATTCTTTATTTTTCTAGGAAATCAAAATATAAATGAAAATAAGAAAGCAAGTCAGGGGCCAGGTGTAGTGGCTCACACCTGTAATCCCAGCACTCTGAGAGGCCAAGGCAGGAAGATCCCTTGAGCTCAGGAGTTCGAGACCAGCCTGAGCAAGAGGGAGACCCCATCACTAATAAAAATAGTAAAAATTAGCCAAGTGTGGTGGCACGCACCTGCATGCAGTCTCAGCTTCTCAGGAAGCTGAGGTAAGAGATCACTTGAGCCCATGAGTTTGAGGTTGCTGTGAGCTAGGCTGACACCAGGGCACTCTAGCCCAGGTGACAGGGCAAGACTCTACTACTTCAAAAAGATATCTGTATACTCATATTCACTGCAGCATTATTCACAGCTAAAATGTGGAAACAACCCAAATGATCACTGACAAATGAATGGATAAGTAAAATGTCATATATAAATATAACCCAGTATTATTTAGCCTTAAAAAGGAAATTCTGACATATGCTACAACATGGATGAACCTTGAGAACATTATACTAAGTGATGTCAGTCACAAAAAGACCAATGCTGTATCGTTCCAGTTGTATGAGGTACTTATGTAAGAACAGTTCTCTTTTGTTGTTTCATCAGTCACACTAATGACGCTCAGAAAGAAGAAATATGCATCAGATATTTCCACATTCAGTTAAAGTCAATCAATTACTAAGTTCCTAAATATAAGCAGTGTACTGAGTATGATAGGTAAATTCTGAAGTATAAAGACAAAATCTGATCTTTAATCTTAAAAATGTTATAACCTAGAAGACACAAACACAAACAGATATTTCAATACAACACTATAAATATGAAATAGAAATATGGTGAGTTTTAAACCAGAAGAACCTACCTAAAGTATCCTTGAGATCCTGAATAGAGCAAAGCCACATTTGGCAATATTCTGGGTTTGTCTACAGGATAAAATATATTACCTATTTCACTTCATTTAAAGTACTTGCCAAGTCTACAGCAGAATCTTCACATCTGAGCTTCAAATTACTTTATTGTTTTGTCAAAAAACCTTCATTTTTAAGAAAAAGAATCAATCTGAGGTTCAGGGAAATGAAATAATTTGCCGAAGTTCCTTAAGGCAGGCTCGAATAAAGCAAAGACTACAATACTCATCACTTATCCTCACTGGAGTATTCTTTCCACCACACATCTGTGCATGAGAAATGGGAAAATAAATGACTATGAATTAAATACAGCCCCCCTAAGCTCTTTACATACACCATCTCACTTAATCCTAACACACAAGATATTGCTCCTATTTTACAGATAAGGAAACAACTTCTCAGAAGTTAAATTCTATTAACCCAAATCTTTCTGTCTCAAATGTAAATGCTCTTTCACTACTCAATTTAGTTATTTTAGTGATGGGTGTGACCAAAAAAAAAAAAAAAAGAAAGAAAGAAAAAGAAAAAACTATTGTTCCAATTAAATTCTCAAGGAAAAACTTTTTATTCAGAATAACATTTTTCTTACAGAACGTGCAAGGAAATTAGCTTTTCTTACCTTTGATTCAGCTTCCCAAGCATTACAACTTTCTCCCTCAACCTATACCCTAGCTCAAGTCTCTTCAGTTCACACTTATACTACTCCTACTACCATCACCTAATTGATTTCCCAGCACCCAAACTTCTGCTCTACCTTTGCCACATATTAATTTTCCTGTAACACATGAATTTCATCATTGATCCAAAATATATTTAGAATACCTAAAATGTGTGTCAAGTACTGTGCAAGGCACTACAAATAAGAGTGTGATCAAGACAGTCATGGTTCTTCCTCTTAAGGAACCCACAATACAGCAGAAGACACAATATAAACACTTAACAATTACCCAAATTGTGATAAGGGAAATGAAGAACTCAACAGTGCTGGCAATGTTAACAAAGAATCTAGATTGCCTGAGAAAATGTTCAAGGTAAGACCTGAACATGAACTAGGAGTTTCAAAGACAAAAGGTGGAGAGAGGCCAACGGGTTTCATTCCCTAACCTACAATGAGAAGTGTGCACACCTGTGTTGGTAGGCAAGGCCCCACTTTAGCCATTAATTCTTATTTCCCAGTTCCAGTGTGCATCCTCAGATCTCAGGAGGTGGTCTCCTCAGCATGCTAAGCTCATTCCTGCCTGTATGTTTCAATTAGAGTTTCCAGAATTCTCTCATCGCCCATCTAACCCTAAAATCCACCCCTCTCCCAAGAAATCTTTAGTCTCTGAGTATACAATATTCTCCAGTTCTAATTTTGTTGCACTGCATTAGAATTCAAAGAAAAAAATTGAAAATAATTCAATCATCTCTTAAGTCTTGTCTTTAAAAACTAAATATCTGAGGAGGTATCATCATATTTCTTTCTTATCACTAAACAAGGCACAATACTAACCATCACTAAATGCTCAATAAATATTTTTTTAAAAACATCCAAGTATCGTGTAACCACCTATCCACACCCAAACTTAGCCTTTTTTGTTCTTTTGTTTTGTTTTTTAAGAGAAGGGGGTCTCACTATGTTGCCCAGGCTACTGGGTTCAAACTTCTAGGCTCAAGCAATTCTTCCACCTCAGACTCTAAGCAGCTGGGATTACAGGCATATGCCACTGTGCCCAGCTGTCCATTTCTGTTTAAGACCAATATAATTATTACTTGACAAATGCAAATTACCAGTCACAAGAATGAACTCAATACGTGGTTAGATCATTGCAAATCCATTACCATTACTGAAAAACATATTCCATAGCACAGAATAGGTTAGACAGATGTAAAAAATAAAAAAAAAAAAGAAAAAGAAAAAAAAAAAACATATTCCAAAGCTTTTTACTAATAATAGATAACTAACTTCACCTACATATTAAAAACAATTAAAGGGGGTATGAAGCCTTTTAGGCCCACCACAGAATAGACATATATGTTTAAAGGAAACTGATTAAAATGTAGATTTTGTAATGAAATATTTGGTCCACCACATCCTTTTGCAGATTTCTGCTGCACTCATTTATAGATCTTTGCCATACATTTAATGCTTGGTATTGTACTTTTTGGCATTCCAGATCTTATACTACTTCACAACAACAGTAGTAGCTCATCACTAGTTTTATCAACTCATTTGTGCAATGTCTGTCTGCTATCCATGAGGTCAAGGCTTTGTTTTATACAATGCTGTATCCCTAACATCTAGAATAGTATCTGGCACATAATAGGGATTCTGTATACATCTGTAGAATAAACATGTATCCCATAGTAAATGCTTACTAAATTGTGTCCCAAATAGTCTACACACAATCCATGTAACACTATTACAGGATAGGAACTATTATTTACAAATGAGAGAATTGAAGTAGTAAGACATGAAATAAGTAAATCCTGTTGTTGATATTTCAATCTAATGCTAACGATTAACTCAGTATTCGTCATACCCAAGGTATTATGTCAGGTACCTAGATCTAAATGTGGCCAGGCACAATGGCTCATGCCTATAACCCCAGCACTCCAGGAGGCCTTGGTGGAGGGACCACTCTGGGCAACATAGCAAGACCCTGTCTTTACAAAAAGTAAAAAGACTAGCCAGGCGTGGTAACATGTGCCTGTAGTATCAGCTATTTAAGAGGTTGAGTGAGAGGGATCACTTGAGCCTGGCAGTTCTAGGTTGCAATAAGCTGTGCTCACGCTACTGTACTCCAGTCTGTGTGACAGAGTGAAACCCTGTCTCAAAAAAAAATAATAGAGAAAAAGAAAGATCTAAGTGAGTGAAACTGTCCCTGCCCTCAAAAATACCATTCCATAACAAAAAAGATGAAGCAAGCATTCAAATAACATGGATTCTTCAAAACAGTTCACCTGGCTCTTTAACAGAAATTATTTCACTTGAACTTTAGAACACTTTAAGGTAAGACCTAACTCTGTTTTTTGCAGCTGAGGAACTAAGGTTCAAAGACATTACTCAAAATCATAATAAAGGTAGCAAAATTGAGACTTGAATTGTGTACTCTGACTTCAGATTACAAACTCTTTACACTGCAATATTCCTCAAGCGATCCTCCTGCCTCAGCCTTCCAAAATACTGGGATTACAGGTGTGAGCCAACATGCTCCGCTTTACACTGAAATATTCTGTATTCCTCCACCTATAGAACAGAGGGAAGTAGGAGGGAGAAATACAAATACAGGAATTAAAAGGACAAAGAAAGCCAAGTTTAAGGAGGCCAGGAAAGCATGCATTGTGGCATTCTGATGGACTGAAAGTTGTCTCAGTCAACAAATATTTAAAGCAATTATCATGTAACAGAGAATATGAATAAAAAGAAAAACAGGAAAAGCTTATTTTCTAAGTGAAAATATGTGAAGAAGAAAACATGAGCAGGTTTATTTAGGTCATAAAAAAGGCATTGTATAGTAGTTTCCTCCTTGCTCTGTAGGAAATGAGCTCCTGTATCACAAGGAAACACTAACAGCCCTATGGAGATAATGACCTAGTGAGTTAACTGCCCAAGAGCTACATAGGTGAGCCATGTCAGTGGCTGAGCACGTTCCTGCAATCCCAACTACTCAAGAGGCTGAGGCAGAAAGACTGCTTAAGCCCAGGAGTTCAAGTCCAGCCTGGGCAACCAGCAAGACCCCATCTCATTTATAAACTTAAAAAAATAATAACTGAGCCATCTTGGACTTGCATTTCCAGCCCCAGTCAAGCATTCAGATAACTGCAGTGCTTAACATCTTCACTGCAACCTCACAAGACCCTGAGCCTTTAAGTAGCTAAATTTGGAGGAAATTGTTACCTAGCAATAAATAACACAATAGGCAAGATATGAAATCTGTTTACAGTAAAACTTTCTGCTAGGAGCTATGGCAAAACAAACACCTTGTAGTTAAAATTCTAACAGCAATATATACAAGATAAAGTAGAAGTATTTCTGACTTCCTATTTTGCACAATACCCACCCAGTAAAAGTAAAAAGCCCTGCACATAGGATATTCCTGTGTTTGGTAGCAACCTAGCCTATGTACAGGATACTTTGGCAGACCCAACAAAATAATCTTAAGGTTTCTTGAAAGTATTAATAAAATAGCTCCTTAAAATCTCTCCATATAAATTTAATCCTGAAATCTGAAGTTTTTTTAATTGTCATTTTGTTTTGTTTTTAGCACAGAGTCCTATCATCCTGACAGTTACACTACATTATCAATGAAAACTGAGACCCATTAGAAACTCTTTTCTCTAAATTTAACCAAAATAAGAGGGAAGCCGTCTGGGTGCAGTGGCTCACGCCTGTAATCCCAGCATTCTGGGAGGCAGAGGAGAGATGATCACTTGAGGCCAGGAGTTCAAGACCAGCCTAGGCAACATAGTAAAACCCATCTCTAAATAAATTTTTTTTAAATTAGCTGGGAGTGGTGGGCACATGCCTATAGTCCCAGCTACTCTGGAGGCTGAGGCGGGAGAATCACTTGAGTCTAGGAGTTCCAGGTTACAGTGAGCTATAATCGTGTGAGGGACAGACCAAGATCCTGTCTCTCAAAAAAATAATAAAAATTAAAGGGGAAGCTGACCAAAGATGAATTCTGAACAGACTATAAATACTTGCTTTAGTGTTGAAAGTGGTACCTAGTGAAAGGGAGTTCTAGCATGAAGTATGAACAAAATATTAGTATAGGTACAATTATTTTATTGCCTCAACCATACAGATCCTTAATAAATCTTGACAGTAACCTCAGTATGCAGTCTTCTAATAGTAATCTGATTTAAAAGTTTAGCTTCCCTAGAAAAAGATCTTTCCAGTCACACTAGTGGAAAAACTGGCAATATAAACCAGTTTTCTGAAGGTTGAAGCAATTTTAGTTATACCTCAAAGTGTGCAACACATACGTCTAGGAGTCCAAACTTTGTGACCCATGAGATAAGGGCTTCTGGCCTTAACTGACCATTAATTTCCATACTACAGGTTGTGCATTCCTAATCCAAAAACCCAAAATATTCCAAAATCCAAAGGCTAGCGCTGTTTTGTTATTGCTGTTGTTTAACTGCTGATACAGGTATTCAGGTGATGCTACTGTGCTGCTTAGTCACCCTGAACATATTACTTTTTCACTGTATTAACGGTACGTCACATTTTTTACCATGAAGTACTTCTGTGTGAATAAGCAGATGAAGAGGATTGCTTATTACGTCCATGCAAATATTCCAAAATTAAAAAAATCTGAAACATCCTTGGTTAAACATTCTAAATAAAGTTATAAAAAATAAAAATAAAAAATCTGAAACACTTCTGATCCCAAGTATTTCAGATAAGGGATACTCGACCTGTAAATGGCCTTTCCCATCACCCCCATTCTTACACATGTACTTTTCACTTGACATCTAGATTTATTCAGAAAGGCTGATAAAAACAGGTAGTTGAAAGTGATTAAGTTAGGTCTTTCAAAGTAAGTCATGGCTTATATCCTAGTTGAAGGAAAAAAACAACATATAAAGACAACCACAAAATAGAGGCTATTATAACTCACCTAATCCAGATAAGAAGAGTACTTTCATGTATTATCTGATTCAATAGCTAGTACTAATTTGTAAACTAAAATGATTTTATAGGCATTTAAAATTTTAAAATTCCACTTAAAGGCTAATTTACACAATTTGAAAGGGAGACTATGTGTTCTATTTTCTTGGCAATAACTTTTCAGTATCAATCTATGTTCACTATAAGTGTTGACATTTGATTACTTTTTGGTTGACTCATTCACTGAAATATTTTTAAACTCTTTATATGATAAATACTATGTTGGAAAAATGGAATAAAAAATGATGTTTAACATTTTTTTTAATTTTTTACAGTTAATTTAGCCTTTGAAATTATCCTAAAAGGGGTAACTTTTCAAAAAGTACCTAAGCTTCACTGAGGACAAAAAAAGTACTTAAGCTTAAGTTCAAAGTACAAGAAAAGCTAGTTTTTAGTGGTTTCACATGGCTAGATACCCCCCCAAAGAAAATTCTATCTTTGTAATCAAAATAAAAGTAAAATTACACATCAATTTCAAGATTTTCTAAATTTACCAAGATAAACATGCTTATAAATTTACACTGATTGTGCATAACTTTCTCCTGGGGGCGGGGGGACCAACTTTTTTCCTACCAGGTGTCATTTAATCGTTTTATAAATTAGTTACTTTTCTTTTTTTTTTTTTTTTTTTGAGACAGAGTCTCCCTTTGTTGCCCAGGCTAGAGTGAGTGTCATGGCGTCAGCCTAGCTCCCAGCAACCTCAAACTCCTGGGCTCAAGTGATCCTTCTGCCTCAGCCTCCTGAGTAGCTGGGACTACAGGCATGCGTCACAGTATGCCCAGCTGATTTTTTCTATATATATTAGTTGGCCAATTAATTTCTTTCTATTTATAGTAGAGACAGGGCCTCACACTTGCTCAGGCTGGTTTCGAACTCCTGACCTCAAGCAATCCACCCGCCTCAGCCTCCCAGAGTGCTAGGATTACAGGCAACTGGCCAAATTAGTTACTTTTCACCACACAACTTCCCAGTACATGTTTGTAAAAGACACCTTAGGCCATGATCTCTAATAGCTAAGTCTTTATATTTGATTTCTTTTATAGTAGCACTTAAAATGAAAAATATTTATAAGATTTCAAAAAATTCTAAAGCATATCAGATAAACTCAAAACTACAACATAATCTCAAAGTGACAGGAAAACAGAATGGGCATTCTAACAGAAATTAAATTCTAATGATAATAGAATCCTTGTAATAGGAATGCTTAAAAATTTTTTAATGTAATTTAAAACTATGATATCCATCAGTTACAAAAATAAAGACTTCCTACCATGAAATCAATCTATAAAATCTACATAGATTGGTGTAATCTGCATGACAGTGTATACAAATTATGGATCCTTTCCAAATAAAAAATAACTTTGGGGGAAAAAAAACTCAAAGGCCAGGCTAACGAGAAAGCATTTCAGATCAAGACCACAAACCAGTTTCACTAGTAAAAATGCTTTTTCATATAGGTGACAAATCCATTACCCTGAAATGGTCAAATCAGAACAGTACTTTGTGTAATCTCTCATACTTAAGCATTTATGAAAAGCAAGTATCCATGGTTATCAAACTTTAGCCTTATTTGGACACCAATATTTTACTTCTTACTCTGAAATACACTGTAAAAATTAGATATTCAACCAAATGTCTAATAAATCTCAAATGAAGCCAAAACTCCACTTCATGAAAACTACTTAACCAATAATGCTGTCTCCTAAAGTGATGTAGTATATTGGGTATTAACTAAAAACAAAACTCTGACACATACCCTCATTATTTAAGGTGAATTACTCTAACTCTTGTCAAGTGGAAATAGCAGGGGACTTGAAAACCTTTGTTCAGATCCAGCTTCAACATTTCCGTGCTATACTTACAGTCTTGAGTAAGATACTCAACTTGCTTCTTCATCTGTTAAATGCAAGTCAAAATCATACCTATCTTGCACATAGTTGTGAGAATGAAAGGGAGACATTTAAATTATGCAGTGCTAAGCAAGTGTATGTGTGTATACCGGGTAAATGAAAAACTGTGGTAGACTGTACAAACTAACTTCAACCTTCAAATATGTAGGGGTATCAGTGAAGGATATAATAAAATGATAAACAGCACATGCTTCATTGTGTAGTTCACATCAATTTTTAATTTTCTTGAAGAAGTTCTCCTTCCTGATTATGCAAAATTTCTAAGGTTTGTACAGTCTATTTTACCCCAACCAAGATATTTTCTTACTAGAATTAAGTAAATGTCAAACAGAATATAACGCTAATTTTCAAAATATTCAAGGCTTTGTACTCCTGTAGCATTAAATATAAGCTAAAGTGTTTAAATATAAACTTTAGTTTAAATATAAACTAAAGTGTTCATTTTTATCAGCTAACAGTTGGATTTCTAGAACTTTAGAACACTTAAATTTTTAATCAAATCACTATCAACTGTTAAAAATTCAACTGTTCGTCAAAACATCAGATGGTCAAAATAAACGCTACTTTACTTTAGAAGTAGTATAACATGCATGACGTGATTCTTTTTTTAAAAGTACATTAGAAATCAACTAGTTAAAATATGAAATCTTCCAAGGAGATCAAAAGTAATGATAAAATCATTGAAACGTGCTATTCCAATAAATGTCCTGAAAAAACGGGGTGAATTTTTTCAGTTTCCATGTTATTTCTAATCAGCTTTAGAAAAAAACAATACTAAAACCTTCAGACACCTATCCGATACATGACTTTAAATATTACCATCTAAAATCATAACTCCTCACACGTCGAAGCATTACTATGTATTTTAAGCCGCATGCTAATGTTGTACCTTCAGAAACAAGACTGTTATTTTGTTTATGATTCCAATTCCCCCATTCCGCAAACTTATTTTTAAAGGCCATCAATTCTCTATTCTTTTTTAAACGATTTACACGGGTTTTAAACTTTCTCCCAGATTTGATCACAAAACAAAATAGGAAAGACTGTTAAAATCACGTTGGAGACCGCAATGTCGGCTACAAATGAGAGATTACGATAAAAACAACGATTTAAATGCAAAAGAATTGTCCTTCCCCCCCACCCCCCCACCCCCCCCCCCGTTTAAGTACAGAAAAGTGATAGTTGGGGTCTCCTCCCTGGACAAGGAAGTTCTGTTCGATCCGGGCGAGACCAGCCATATTGGAAAACACTTGTCAATTATAGTTCTGACAAGTGCTCGCGAACGCGGCCGGACCGAGCTAACCTCGCGTACCGAGGGGCGTACATCCAGGCCCGCTTCCGCTCCGCCGGAGGGTCGGGGCCTGTTTGGGGACGGTGACCGAGTGAGCGCTGTCCTCAGGCCGGCGAGGAGTGCAGCGCCGAGGGGAAAGAGGGCGGGGAAAGGAGAGTCGGGGGGGAACGGTTTGAGAGTTGGGAGCCGCTATCCGCTGCGAGAGGGGCGCGGCGGCGGCGGCGAGAGATTTCCGAGTTGAGCGCCTGGGGGAGGGGCCGGGGATTCGGGGAGCAGGGGGGATCGCGGCGAAAAGTCCCCCATGTCCCCTCGGAGGGGTCCGGGAGTTCAAGAGGAGGAGGAGGAGGAGGAGGGGAGGGGGTACCGCTTCGGCGCACTGACCTGTCCTCCGAGTCCATGCGGCTCAGGGGCTCCCCATCCGACGACATCTCCAGGCTGCCTCGCCGGCCCCCGGAGGTCGCGCTGCTTCCGCCTCCCCCGGTCCCGTAGCCCTCGTCGCCGCCGCTGGAGACGACGCTGCTGCTGCTGCTGCCGCCCCCGCCGCCGCCCTGGCTGCCCCGCGGTCCCTTGGGCTCCTCCAGGCCCTCCTTGCCGTCCCCATCCCCGCTGCTGCTGCTGGCGGCGCCGGGGCTGAGCGAGCGCGTCTCGTCGCTGCTGCTCCCGCCGCTGCTGCCCACCAGGCTCTCGGCGCTGCTCTCCTCCTCGCCCCCGCCGCTGCTGCTGCTCTCGTCCTCCTCCTCCTCCTCCTCGTCCTCCTCGTCCTCGTCCTCCCCGGCCTGGCTGGCGCTCTCGGGGCTCGGCTCCGACATCGTCTCCGCCTCGCCGCCCCCCACTCCGCCGCCGCCTCCACCGCCCCCACCGCCGCCGCCGCCGCCGTTCAGCAGCAGCGCCGCCACCGCCTCGGCCTCCGCCTCCTCCTCCTCCTCCTCGTCCTCCTCCTCCTCCTCGGGAGGCTCAGCCCGGCCCCGCGCCGCCGAGCCGGGGCTGCCGGGGGGCAGAGGGCTCAGGCGGGAGAGCTCCTCCAGGTCGGCCATGTCGGTGATAGCGGCGGCCATGGCGGCGCCTGCTCCTCCTCCTCCTCCTCCTCCTCCTCCCCGCCGCCGCCGCCGCCGCCGCCGCCTCCCTCTCTCGACTCTGGCTCCCTCGCCCCCTCCCAGACGCCCAAAACTCCGCCGACGCCGCTGCAGAGCAGGAGGAGGGCCCGCGGGCTGCGTCAGCCTGCACACGCGCTACGGAGCCCGCGCGGGGACAGGCGCGCGACTCCGCGCACTCACGCGGAGACGGCTGCGCGCCTGCGCGGCGGCACGCGGTGGCGCCTCCCCCGGGCCGCGAGTTCCGCGCCCGCGTCCCCGCCCGGGCCCCGTCGGGCGAGCGCTCGGAGTTTCCTCGGGGCCTTCCCACGCCCTCTCCGGCCGCGCGGCACGAAAACCCGGACGCCGCCCGGGGATTTTAACAGCACTCCGCGTTCTCACGGTAGTCATTCATTCCAGGCGTGTTCGGGGAGGGTCCCCCGTGTACGGGCGCTGGGCCAGGCATCGAGCAAGTCCCTGGCCTTCTGAGCGCTTGCAGTCTGCGAAGACAGGCGATTAAAACGAGCAAAAATAAGTAGCAGGATGCGAGATGCTAAATCTCTACGTGCGGAGGGTCTCAGGTTTTAGTCTAACCTGTGTTTGAATGCCCCAAGGGATGTTGAGATCACTGACTCGGAGCAAACATCTCTTTGGTTCAAGGTCCACAAACTTTTGAGCTCAAAGTGACAGCTACACATTTTCCAAGCTTGTTATGGATATTTTATCTGTCCCAATTTTTAAAATACTGTAATATAGCCAATAGACTCTAAATACCATAAGGATTTAATACCCACCAACGTGCATATTTTTTTTTAAAATACGGTCTTTCTTATACCTGGACAATTTCCATCCTTTATCTGCTGGAACTCATATTTGCATTGCCCATCCCCTCAAGAATTTCATCCTAATCATATATTTTGTGCTTGAATTGTTTTACTGATCATCTTTTTACATTTACTTGTAATAAAATGTGTATATGTGTTGCAATTTACTGGGGTTTTTTTTAACATTTTCTATAATCATTAATCATAAAGCTCTTAAAAGTGTTATTTCAACTGATCAAACACAAAAGTAAGATTTTATCAGCAATGCATGTTTCAGAGATGGAGTTGGATGGATTTTTTGAGAAAGAATTCACCAACAATTCTATTCCAAGTTTTCACTTCCATGGATGTAAGCGTTAAGAAAACTTGTGCGCATAAATAAGCAGAGGAGAAAATGAATGGAGTTTTGTTGTAGTAGTGCCACTCAATTCTTTGAACTCCCTTCAAATTTTATGCCAAAAAATCACATAAAGATCTAACAAAGAAAAAAATACTTTTAATGATCTATCAGCTGACAACCCTGATTAGGTTCTCTTTCAACTTTGTTGAAAGCAACTAACTGAAAAGCACCTGACTTGTGAAAGGATGTGTTTACCCCTTCTCATTCACCAGTCAATTGTCCCTTTCTTTGGTGTCCTGGAGGTTTTTTGCATTCCCTGGTATTGCACCTTAGTAAGGTTTTGGATGAGGAAGCATTATGCCTTTCTTTTGTAAAGTAGGGGATTGGGATTAAGAAGGCTGCAAAGGAGCCCACATTACTCCCTGACCTGGGGGCACGTTTTCAGGCAGGTCAATTTTAGGGATGCCTTTACTCAAGGGAAGTGAGGTTAGGAGAGTTCATTGCCTTAAAACAGAGTCTCCAAGCTCATACACATCTTGGAAAGTTTCATACACCATGAGAACCCAGTATCATGTCCTCTGCCTTAGACCTTTGGTCCGCTGTTATACGGAATGTTGCTTCAGGGAAAGCAAAAATAAAAATAACTCATGATATGAGACATAGTTTACAGATACCTTCACACACATATACCATGCAAAATATTTACTTCAAATATTTCAAACCTCAAAGCCATGCTTGGAGATAGGTAAGGAATGTATAAACATCCTGTCATATAAATTAAGAACTACCAGAGAGTTTAACTAAAAAGTGTATATTAAGTTTGTAGAGGAAGAAAGATATGATACCCTTTCTCAACCATCATAAGGGTCACAGCTGACACCGCAGTAACAAAAGATAGGTTAACAAGAGAAAAGCATAACAAATTAATCAAAGTTTTATGTGACATACAGGAGCCTTCATAAATGAAGACCCAAAGACCCAGAGAAAACTGTTGATTTTTTGTTCGTTCGTTTAGCTTCTGATCATATCCTGCGTGAAAACTGTCCATGTTTATGCTTCCTTAGATTTGATGACGCGAATGGGCAGCTGTGTAGAAATGTGATTGCACAAGGGGGTATGACCTAATGATTATAGACCGAGTGGGGAAACCCAGCAAAGCCTGTCTGTTCAGATTCTTCATGGCTTCTCTGTGTGTACGTAGTAGCATTCCCTCCTCCCAGGGATAGGACAGGACACTTTTGGAAGGAAGGACTTCAAGGGAGAAGTGAGAGAGTGACCTTTCTAAGTTTTATGGCTTGTTTTGGGGGAGAGGAGTTCCAGTTTCTATGACTAAGTAGGAGTGAGAGGGGCAGGAGACAGGAGCCCACGAGGACACCAGAGGAACTTAGCTTCAGAAGATGTTTCTGAGGCCTTCCAATCTCCTTTTGTTCAAAGTACTCAGCATACCAAAGTGCCATACTTTGGGGTATCATTTTGTGAGCATCAACAGATGTGTGTGCCAGACACTGTGTTAAACACTGGAGATTATGGTTCATGTTTGGCTGAGTTAATCAAGGAGAGCTTCACGTAGAATGTAGGATTTGAACAGATGTGCATAGTAAGACATATAATAACTATGTCTAATTTCATTAATTTGAGTTGATCTTGAAGAGTGAATAGAATTCTATGTTGGGGGAACTATAGGACTTAGAAGCAATATATGGAAAAGCGTAACAGTTTATTCATGTCAGGGTTAATTAACCATGAGAAAGCATGGTTGGGAAGCTAAAAAGAGTTAAAGATTAGATTGAAGAAGGTCTTGAATAAAAAGTTTTGACATTGAAATACAATGGGTATGTATTGAGATATTTTAATAAAGGTATGATATGATTAGGGTTATATGACTAATGTATAGGAGATGTGGTGAAAAGTGAATGGAGAATACACACATGGAAAAATGACAGGCATCAAAGCCACAAATGAATGCTCTAGCTGCAGTATTTATACTTGAAGACAAAAATGAACTATCTTCAACTTGGCTTTTTGGAGAAAATCATGTTTCCTATCACTGGAGAGTTTGTGTTAGTTTTCTCTTTTTTTTATTGCAAATGTTCTAAAAATTTGAAAGAGTTGGATGATAAACCCTCATACACCTAAAGTCATCAGTGCTCTCTCTTCCTCTGTCCAGCCACCACCCTCACCCACCATTCCCATTCTCATCCTCCTCTTGGTTTAGTTGCCAACATCACTACTCTGCATGCAGATCTTTAGAACAAGGCCACTTTCCTACATAACTACAGTATCAGGGTGTCATTATTCCACTCTCCAAATTTAAATTACTGAAATAACTAAGGACCTCCATGTGGTGGAATTCCTGTAGGCAGCATCAGGTGAGAAGTTTGATGATCCTGCACCAAAGGTGGCCAGGAGCCCAGTACCCATCCACAAACTGTGCATTCCCAGTCTGTAGCTAAATAAGCACTAAAATTAGCTTTTAGAAACTTTTATAATAACTTGACTGAGTTAATTTCATGTCTGTATAAAATAACTACTCAAATAATTAAAAACTAGGGCTTTTATATGTCATCAGTTATTTTTTTACCTTATTATTCTAGCAATTCATTTTTACTGTATTTTACAAAAGTATTAGTCCACTGGAAATTAAAAAAAAAACAAAACAAAACTGGTCTTTCATTCCACCTTGGAGAGTATGTGATTCTATATATAAATACAAGTTGCCTAATAACACGCTATTGCGTAAGAGCTATTTGATTAGAAATTGTATTCAAACTCATCAACCAGGCTGGGCACCATGGCTCACGCCTGTAATCCTAGCACTCTGGGAGGCCAAGGCAGGAGGATTGCTTGAGCTCAGGAGTTGGAGTGAGACCCTGTTGCTACTAAAAACAGAAAAATTAGCTGGGTATCATGGCACATGCCTGTAGTCCCAGCTACTCGGGAGGCTGAGGCAGGAGGATCGCTTGAGCCCAGGCCCAGAAGTTTGAGGTTGCTGTGAGCTAAGCTGATGCCACAGTACTCTAGCCTGGGCAACAGAGCGAGACTCAGTCTCAAAAATAAATAAATACATTTAATCAACCACAATACTAATGTAGTTGAATTAGCAACAATGACTTGACTTTCACTGGTTCTTCTTCCTGACAAGCCTATTAGTCAAACACTTCCAGATTTCTGGGAACCCTTGGGGTTGCAGGGGAGGAGTAGGGAGGGTCCCTTGTATGCCCAAACACTCCTCTCCCAGGGCCTCCTTCCCCTGCTCTGCCCTTCTGTGCACTGCAGGCATCTGCTGGGATTTGCGATACAAACAAAACAGCCAAAGCCATGGCTAGTGGGAAGAAATGGAGATCATTGTGTTGACCTGTATTAGGGGAACCCCGAAGCAGACTGCTATGTGCAATATTATGCACAGTTTTCAGTGAAACAGCTCTTTATGTTTTCACTCAGAGCTCTGTTTCTCTTAGGGATCCAGACATGCTTTCATGGGCCTAGATTGGCGACAGATTTTGAGTAACAGCTACCCCACGCTGTATTTATTACTCCCCGTCCAATGACTAAGTCTTTCTTGTAGGGCTCCGCTAATTCACTCTTCCACTAAAACGAGTTCTGTTCCAGGAAGCAGCCTCAGCCCCCATGTCAGCAGGTTTCTAGCAGTCCTGCCTTGCCAGTTGGCCAGACAAGCCCAGACATGCTTGAACCCAGCAACAGACCCAGCTTAGCTTCAAACTGAGATTCCTGCTACATGACAAATGAGATACTTCTGAAAAATTCCCTGAAATTGGCAGTTATATTACATTTTGCACCTTTATTTTGGGCTCCCTTATTGAGGTTCTGAGTGTTGACACTGCCATGGCGAGTAGGATCAACTGCAGCACAGTGACCTCATTCTCTGAGTGACTTGGAATCCAAAGAAAATATGCATGAAACAAGATAACACCTTACGGGATGATGAAAATGATGGGATCTTAAAGCTCCAAAGAACTAGAAATCTAGTGCAAGCTTTCCCATTCTGTAGATTGTAATCCAACCAAAACACAACCAAATAATGATTATAGTTTTTGAGTTAAAAAATCTGTCAGTATAGCCATTTTGAGACTTAACTGCTTTGGCTGACACCTTTCCACAGTAAGGAGGTCATATGTATTTGTGGTATTTTTAGGAGTTCTCACTTTTAATTTAGTAAAATACCCTCCCTATAAACTACAGATGGAAAAGTAGGCAGAATGTGAAAAAAGGTGAATAGCATAACCACCACATTTTTTGCCCCTTTCGTGTATTTTATATCTGCCTTGCCAAAAACCTTTATTCAATGTTCAAAATTCTCTCAATTATTAGAAATTGAACTTGACAGATTACTTATTGTAACATACAAGTCACAATCCGAGCTAGCACTTTATCCATCAAATCCCTGAAAAGGCAGGGAAAAATCTAAACTTAATGAGTGAAATATAAAAACAAAAAGCGTATCTATCAGCAGATTGGATAAATTAGCTTGGCGTTAAGCCAAAAGAAAGGAACACCTCCCCCCTCCACTCCTTAAGTACGTTTGGCAGCTATTTTGACTACTACCCTTACTCATACCCTTATTTTTGCTCTTCTTTTTTCCCCCTTTCTCCCTTATTTCGTTACTTGCTTGGATATCTACCTTGTCCTATCTACATTTTGGTAAACCATCTCAAAGGATTTTTTTTTAAGTGAGTTTTGTTGGGTTGTTTTGTTTCTGCTTTTGCAGAACCTACTAATTCTCCTACCCCTTCACTGCCACCACCTGTATCTGCTGGGCACCTGGCCTTCACCATCTCTGAGAGGTAGGTTTGGCCCTGTAATTATGTTCTGACCAGAAGCTATGAGCAGAAGGGACCCTAGCCTTGTTAGGAAGCTGCTCACCCTCCTTCTCTCTTACTCTTCCTGTTCCCCATCCCGGGCTGGGATACAGACAGGAGGACAGAGCCACAAGAGAAGGAACTTGGGTCTCTAGATGACCTCATTCTGATGCCATGGACTAAACATTCAGACTCTTTGAAGTGAGAGAGAAATCTTTTGCCTAGTCTGTCTCCTTTATTTTATTTTATTATTTTTTGAGACAGGGTCTCACTCTGTTGCCTGGGCTAGAGTGCAGTGGCATCATTATAGCTCACTGCAGCCTCAAACTTGTGAGCTCAAGCAATCCTCCTGCCTCAGCCTCCTGAGTAGCTGGGACTACAGGCATGTGCCACCACGCTCGGCTAATTTTTCTATTTTCTGTAGAGATGGGGTCTCGATATGTCTCTCAGGCTGGTCTGGGACTCCTGGCCTCCAGCAATCCTCCCACCTCGGACTCCCAAAGTGCTAGGATTGATTACAGGAGAGAGCCACGGCCCATGGTCTAGTTTGTCTCTTTTAAACTGGCCAGATCAATATCCTAATTAAGGCCGGGCATGGTGGCTCACGCCTGTAATCCTAGCACTCTGGGAGGCCGAGGCGGGCGGATTGCTCAAGGTCAGGAGTTCGAAACCAGCCTGAGCAAGAGTGAGACCCTGTCTCTACCAAAAATAGAAATAAATTAATTGACCAACTAAAAATATATATAGAAAAAATTAGCTGGGCATGGTGGCGCATGCCTGTAGTCCCAGCTACCCGGGAGGCTGAGGCAGGAGGATCGCTTGAGCCCAGGAGTTTGAGGTTGCTGTGAGCTAGGCTGATGCCATGGCACTCACTCTAGTGGGGGCAACAAAGCCAGACTCTGTCTAAAAAAAAAAAAAAATCCTGATTAATGCAGGTAAAATAAACAAACATGATTTGTTATTTCCCAGAAAACTGAGGCCTTCAGGAGTAAAATCCTTCAATCCTTCCCCTTCCATCCATAGACTCATCTATATACTTGACTATCATTTCCTTCCCTATGAAAGCCTAAGCTTTCCACCATGGCAGGCCCTTACATGTCCTTAAACTGGGGAGAGGGGGAGACCATTATGTACGGTTTTTTCCCCATCCTTGTATTAGGGTTTTTTAGAGAAACAGAACCAATAGGAGTTATAGACATATAGACATATTAAAAGAGATTTATTATAGTAATTGGCTCACAGAAGTCCCACAACCTGCTGTCTGTCTACAAGCTGGAGAACCGGAAAAGCTCGTAATGTAATTCAGTCCAAGTTCTAAGGCCTGAGAGCTGGATGGGGGCCACTGGTGTAAGTCCCAGAATCTGAAGGCCCAAGAACTAGGAGCTCCAAGGACAGCAGGAGGTGGGTTTCCCAGCTCAAGAAGAGAGAGAGTACACCCTTCCTCTGGCATTTTGTTCTATTTGAACTCTCTACCAACCGGATGATGTCCGCCCACATTGACAGGGGTGGATCTTCTTTACTCAGTTTACTAATTCAAATGCTAATGTTTTCTGGAAACACCTTCATGGTGACACCCAGAAATAATCTTTTACCAGCTATCTGGGCACCCCTTAAGCCAATCAAATTGGCATATAAAAATTAATTAACACACTCCTTTTCTGGGATACATGACAGCTCAGCTAGAAATCACATTTCCCAGCCTCTTTTATGCTTTTGTACACCCAGTTAATAACCTAAACATAGTCCATTCAAGTGCTGGATTCTTTGGGTAGATAACAGTAGCAACCAAAGAATTGTGAATATAACCAGCTCCCTAAATTTGGTGAATTTTAGCTGTCTCCCATCTGTCCTTTTAGCTGCTCTCATGACCTGTTGAATGGAGAATGCACTCAAGACAGATACAAATACATTTCAGGAGAAGGATTCTGTACCCTCTAGTCACCATCATTGAATCAGAAATCCCAGTGGTTCAACATAAGACAGTTTAGGAATCAAGCATCAGAAAGCATCTCCCAAGGTATCAGAAACAAAATTTTCTGTTCACGTAAAAGTAAGGAGAGTCCACTAACAATTATAGATGATCCTCATACCATGGGTACCTTTAATTTCACTGTTTCTAACACTCGTCATGCTATTTAAAAATTCACTAGCTTCACCAACACAAAACCCATTTTACATTCAGTGTACCAACTAGCATGGTATAAAAAAGGTAATGATAGTAACAGAATTTGTTAGCAGTAAACTCTGAATATGCTCCTTTCTGATACAGTGCTGGTTGAAGACTCTGAACTGGTTTTCATTTTTGTTTTTTAGCATGGGAGTTGACTCTTTATACAATTAAACCTTACATGGTTGGCACATACATGTGCTGAAATATAGTGTTTTAAACTGAATTACAAGGCCAGGCACGGTGGCTCACGCCTGTAATCCTAACACGAACATGATCAAGTCTTTCCATCCTCATAAAACAAACACTGGTTGCAATTTCATCCAAACTTTGTAAAAATATGAACTATAACTTGCTTGTTCCTCTTTCCCATCTTTCATACTTTGTCTCTCTACTGCAAAAAATGTCTTTTAAAAATTACTTTCACTACGATCATTAACTGTCAAATCTAGAATACTCTAGACCTGTGGTCTATTAGGGACCAGGGTGTAGAGCTCCCCCCACCATGGAGAAACTGTCTTCCATGAAACTGGTCGCTGGTGCCAAAAGATTTTAGACTGCTGCTCTGGACTATTCAGAATACTGAATACTCTTTGATCTGACTCTTCCAAACTTGCTATCACATTACAATGAAATTAGGTGGCACACCCAGTTCTGCCTTGCACTCTTTGCTGCATTTTCTCCTCTCCTTTCCCCTCTTGCCACTCCTCTCATGATTTCCAGGATGCCACACATGCATCTAAATCATCTAGATTGCCTATTTCTTCTTGATCTCCCTACCTTTTTTTTTTTATTTTTTATTTTTTGTGAGATAGTCTTGCTCTGTCACCTAGGCTAGAGTGTTGTGATATCATCATAGCTCAGTGCAACCTCAAGCTCCTGAGCTCAAGCTATCCTCCTGTCTCAGCCTCCCTGAGTTCTAGGATGACAGGCCTGAGCCACCATGCCTGCTGATGTCCCTGCTTTTTATATGTTGGTTTCCAAGTCTATCTACTTAACCCAAGTCTCCTTTATTCTACATGGTATGGTCTACCTGGTAAATATTTAATAGCATCCATTCTCAGGATTCTGACCTCTGTTGAGAGCCTCCCACATTACTGTACAGTACTGATTCCGCCTTGAGATATATATAGGACCTTAACTTATACTGGCGCCAGTATAGGAAATTTGATGTTTCTGTTTTCTCACATAACATGGGGAGGGCTGGACGCCTCTGCATATATTGAAAATGGACCTCAGCTGATTTGGTCCTTCAGGAGTTGGCAGGTTCTTTCAGTAAATATCAATAGCATCCATTGATTTACATAGGTAGGAGCTAAACATGCCCTGCCCTAAATGTTGATTTCAGCTAGTAGATTACAATGCAAGCAAGGTCCAAATTTTTCCAACTGTAAAAACTTTTATTAGGCCGGGTGCAGTGGCTCACGCCTATAATCCTAGCACTCTGGGAAGCCGAGGCGGGCAGATCGTTTGAGCTCAGGAGTTCAAGACCAGCCTGAGCAAGAGCAAGACCACGTCTCTATTATAAATAGAAAGAAATTAATTGGCCAATTAAAAATATATAGAGAAAAAATTATCCAGGCATGGTGGCGCATGCCTGTAGTCCCAGCTACTTGGGAGGCTGAGGCAGGAGGAGCGCTTGAGCCGAGGAGTTTGAGGTTGCTGTGAGCTAGACTGGCGCCACTCTGTCTCAAAAAAAAAAAAAAAAACAAAACTTTTATTAGCAAGTGGGCAAAAAAATGCCTTATAACCAGCTCATGTAAGGTTGAGAAAATCCTCCCCCTCTGTCCTCAAGCCTGCCTACAGGCATCTTATATAAGAGCTTCACTTTGAGGTGGCTGCAGCAATAGCCAAATAGCTATTCGGGTCTGTCAGTAGAGACCTTCAAAAACTGGACTAATGGCCAGGCGTGGTGGCTCATGCCTATAATCCTAGCAGTCTGAGAGGCCAAGGCGGGAGGATCCCTTGAGCTCAGGAGTTCAAGACCAGCCTGAGCAAGAGCAAGACCCCGTTTCTACTAAAAAAATAGAAAGAAATTAGTTGGACAGCTAAAAAATATACATATAAAAAAAATTATCCAGGCATGGTGGCTCATGCCTATAGTCCAAGCTACTCAGGAGGCTGAGGCAGGAGGATCGCTTGAGCTCAGGAGTTTGAGGTTCCTGTGAGCTAGGCTGACATCATAGCACTCTAGCCCGGGCAACAGAGTAAGACTCTGTCTCAAAAAAAAAAAAGACAAAAAAAAAAAAACAAAAAACCTGGACTAAAGACATTAGAGAGGGGTAAACAACACAGAACTGAATAAACTTAGACCTAGAAGGTTGCAGGTTGCTGGGTTTTCTAGTAACTTATTCACTATATTCAATATTTTGAATGTCTACTATGTATCAGGCACTGTTCTCAGCGCTGAGTATATAGCTATGAATAAAGGCAATAAATAGGCCGGGCGCAGTGGCTCATGCCTGTAATCCTAGCACTCTGGAAGGCCAAGGCGGGAGGATAGCTTGAGGTCAGGAGTTTGAAACCAGCCTGAGCAAGAGCAAGACCCCATCTCTACTATAAATAGAAAGAAATTAATTGGCCAACTAATATATATAGAAAAAATTAGCTGGGCATGGTGGCGCATGCCTGTAGTCCCAGCTACTCGGGAGGCTAAAGCAGTAGGATCCCTCAAGCCCAGGAGGTTGAGGTTGCTGTGAGCTAGGCTGACGCCATGGCACTCACTCTAGCCTGGGCAACAAAGCGAGACTCTGTCTCAAAAAATAAATAAATAAATAAATAAATAAATAAATAAATAAATAAATAAATAAATAAAATAAAGGCAATAAATAGCCCTGCTCTCATGAAACTTACACTTTGGCCAGGTGTTCTTGTACCTCATTCATGTGAGCATGACAGGGCTGCAAAATCATTCTAGGCCAGCCATATATCTGGGACACCATTCATTTTTCCGATGAAAATGTATTTCTGACATCCCTTATGTTAATTAATGAACCTTCTGGCATAAATTCCAATAAAGATCCTTGAAATGCTTAAGTAGCCACCTGGGGAGTATGGATTCCTGATTAGGGCACTTCAAACTATAAGCGACCACCCCTGGGGTGTGAATTCCTAATGGGGTGTCTCTAATGATAACTCACCTCCCTTAGAGTGTAGATTGAAGTTAATTTACACACAAGTACATTAGACTGTTTATAAGGAAGTGTTTCAGAGTAAAATATGACAGAAGCAATACAGCAACATGGCAGGAAGTTGGGTTGCCCAGAGCTCCCCATGCTGATTTTTAAAATACTGAAAGACATTGGTACTGCAGGTAAATCGCTACTGCCTGAGTTCCCCAAACACCCTCCACATGGATGCCTGAGTGCCTTCCTTACAATCCCCGGCAACTACAGGGACAATAGGCATATCAGGGATCTCCAGGTCCTGCTACTGTAGCATGGTTTGCATCCATTCTGAATTTTCAGTGCTACACAGTCTTGCTCAAACCTTCAGCCATGTAGAAACTGACAAGGCTTTCTGAATCTCAACTCCAAATACCTTGGGTAAGAAATTTTCATTGTCTCATTTTGGCCTGGGACTCACATCAAAATTGATTGAGACTGGCCAGACCACAGGACCTTTGCACAGGAGGCTGCTTGTGGGGTAGGGTGATGGAGATGCTTGCAGACCGTCTGCAGGTGTCCATGACGGGCATACTGGATTTTTCCAGCAGCAGGGTTTGGCCATGAGGGTAAATCGAGAAAGAGTTAAACATGTAAGCAGGACAGTGGACAGTGGAATATAAGTTGGGTAAAAAGGGAAGCAAAAACAGAACTTTATTAAATCATTTCAGTAGAGAATTTTATATACATCAAAAAGAGCTAATGTGACTCATACCTATAATCCTACCTACCATTCTGGGAGGCCAAGGCAGGAAGATCGCTTGAGCTCAGGAGTTCCAGACCAGCCTGAGCAAGAGAGACCCTGTCTCTACCAAAAATAGGAAAAAATTAGCTGGATATGGTGGCGCATGCCTGTAGTTCCAGCTATTCAGGAGGCTGGGGCAGGAGGATCGCTTGATCCTGGGGGTTTGAGGTTGCTGTGAGCTAGGCTGACGCCACAGCACTCCAGCCTGGGCAACAGAGTAAGATCCCATCTCAAAAAAAAAAAAAAAAAAAAAGCTATCAATGCACACTTGAAATGCTCGTAAGTTCTGGTCAGATATAAATATATTTAAATATATACATGTACTTCCACAGACGATCTGATTGTATTCATAACTGCTACTTTAAAGCAAAGATATTTTCCATATCCTATCATCATAAGGAAACTGAAACTTGCATCCTTGACATCAACTTCTGAGAAATATGTAGAGAAAGGGTCTTCGTGGACATCACAGTATTTACTGGTGTCTAACGTTTCCAAGAAAGGAAAGTTGTATGGGGTGTATTTATAAGACTTAGCTAGTGATTAAATAATCTCTTTATCTAGAGTCTGGTAAGTAAAAGAAAGTCATGGGGTATATTGAATACTGGTTACATGCATGTCCTATTGTTGAAAACTAACCTGAGCCAATTTGGGCACGTACAACCATTAGATTCTTTTTGGTAGATACATATAGGCAAAGAAATTTCTTTTCATGTAAAAGCCGAGATTCCAGAGGGAGTACAGGGCCAGGTACCCAGAATCCTCCGGTGTTCTTGGCCAGACACCCCCTTGAGAGATTTAGCCTATGGTATCATTGCTAAGAGTACACAGGTTACAGGCCTCTTGGGATTTGTAAACCCTGTCCATGCAAGAGAAGGGAGTGTTTCTGGAGTCCTTTTAGATAATCACATATCTTGAACATCTTTCATTTGCAAAAAAAAAAAAATCTCATTTTTACCATTCAGTATGTTGGTGAACAGGCCACTATTTTTACCAGTAAAAACCCATTTTTCACATTCAGTAGGCAAATTACAAACTGTCACTGTGATCAAGATACTGGCACCAAAAGTGTTTGTAAAAGTTGCTTCTAGACAGCAGAAAATCACCACCCCTAGACTGTGCATTTTTTTCTTTACATTTCATTATGAATATGTTTATACATACAAAAGAGTAGAGAGACTAGCATAATGGAACATGGGAACTCTCAGATGTGACTGTGAAGGCTCTCTGGGATATGGCCTCAGACCACATTTGTACACTGGACAAGTACCCACATTGGTCCCCAACCTGTTCGATGTTCACTGACAGAGCCCAGGTTAGGGTGAGAATAGTGAGGCGCGTAGAACACAAAATGCAAGAAGGCATCGTGCTCAAGTGCTGCACCTGCGCTTGGCTGCCCTGAGAGTGATTCCTCCTTAACTTTTGAATTCTATCAACAGGCGCCTCTCTCACCTCACCTTAGTGCTAGCTCTGTTCCCTGAAAATCTCAGGCACCTCACATGCACAATGTCAATGCATCCTGAAAATCCACTGACTTTGAGACTCTCTCTTATATGCTAACTTTGGGAATCGACATCCAACCTTTTTGAGACAGAGTCTCCCTGTGTCACCCAGGCTACAGTGCAGTGGCATCATCATAGCTCACAGCAACCTGAAACTCCTGGGCTCAAGCTATCCTCCTGCCTCAGCCTCCCCAGTAGCTGGGACTACAGGTGCGCACACACGGCTAAATTTTTCTATTTTTAGTAGAGAGATGGGGTCTCTCTCTTGCTCAGGCTGGTCTTGAACTCCTGAGCTCAAGTGATCCTCCTGCCTTGGCCTCTCAAAGTACTAGGATCACAGGCGTGAGCCACCGTGCCCAGCCCAAACATGCAATCTTGATAACAACCCAAGTGTTCACATGTGACTTGTATTTTGGATCTCAAAATGTAAAAGATTCCCAGAGCCTCTGAGAGTCCATAGAAACCACCTCAGGACAGACGCAGCCTTGCCCAGGCTATACTCTGGGCAAAAAAAAAAAAAAAGGCTCAGCTTTGTTGCCTCTGCTGGTTCCCTGTGCAGTGCAGAACCTGCACAACCCGTAGGGGCAGGGATCTTGTGACTTACGCCTTTCACGTGGGTGATGTGAAATGAGTACTCGGTTTAGAGTCGGACACACCTTTTCAAATGCAAGCCAGCCATTTGCCAGAAAACTATGGGCTTCACCTTACTTGGTCTCACTGAGCCTGTTCCTCCATCTCTAAATTGTGGGTAATAATTTTTAGAGTTATTATGAGGAGTGAATGAGTTAATAGACGCAAAGTGCTTTCTTCCTGTAGTATATAGGTGGTGATCATTAAATGCTATTAATAGTTTCCCCGGAAGAGCTTAATGCAAATTTTAATGCATATGTTTCCTTCAGGAGATGTTCCAGCTGTGGTGGAGGTCTCAGATCTGCTAAGACCTGAGATAAGAATAATAATAGTAATAACAACAAGTATTTACTAGAAGTCTTTTACTTGTGCCAGGCAGGGTTCTAAGGGACTTTTCATGGACTAGCTCATTTAATCCTCCCAACCATCTGAGGGAGGAATTTGTAAAATCCCCTTTTAGAGATGCAAAAAAGGCCCTGCCCAGAAAGTCCCAGGGCTCCTCTGGCTCAAAGAAAGCTAAGAACTAAAGGCAGAAGAAATTCTGCATTTTCAGAACGTGTGGCTCTCTGGCCAGGCTGGGTCTCCTCCACCAGGGCACACGGACTGCCCGTGGGGGAAAAGTTCCCACACCGAGATGAACAGCTCCATCCTCCCCTTGCACCAATCTGCCTTTATATTCTGAATATTCTGAATATCACCTTCCTAATATTCTGAATTATCAAATAAGCAGCACAGTTGTCCTAACAATAAAAACTAGATTCTAAAGATGATTTCATTCCGTGTTTCATGAAATATGAGAATAGGTTCGTTGGTTTCATGGAGTTAAAATGAAGTTAAATTGTTTCAGGAGATCCAAATTGTAGTACAGGCTTCCAAGAAGTGATTTTTACTGATAGCTTTGCCTGTTCTTTAGTTTGCCTGTCAGTAAAATGGATGTTGTTCCACATCTGTGAACTTTCAGTGAACTTAATCATTGCTGTCATCATCAATTTCTCTGCCATTGATATGGAAGTTAAGTTTAGTTTAAGTAAAGTTAGTACCCAAAACAAATTAAGCATCTTAGCACTTGTATTGGGGGGGGAGGGTTAAGCCTCCCCTGCACCCTCAAATGCAGCTATTTACATTTATTAGCATATCACTGACAGGTCTCTTCGATCTCAAGCATGGAGCCCTCCCTCTTCCAAATGTTTCCAGCCCCAGAATGCTTAGATATCAAGATCTGAGCGAGCAGAAACAGTCCTGATCATTCCCGGCAATCTGGCCAACAGGTCAAAGGTGGTCATAATATTGGTATTTTTGTTTACTCAACAGATACTTACTGAACACCTACTATGTGCCAGGATGTGTAGGGGCTCTGGCAAAGAATGCAAAAAGTCTTTTGGTTGGGGAAAAGGGCAGATAAAGCCATGAAAGAGGAGAGAAGCTGTTTCTAGGGGCGCAGGCAGGCTGGGGAGAGCGCAGGGTATCCGAATTGGCTTCCCCCAGGGCTGGAGAAAACGTCTATAAAGGACCAGACACAATGCAGGTTCTGTCTCAAATATTTGAATCCATTCCATCTACAGCATTTGGCAGGCAGGAAGTCCCCGCTCTCTGTGGATTTACTAATGGGAGAGACAAACCTCTGATGTCATGAAGTGGCAGGAGGTGTGCTCATTCCTGCTTCCCTTGAAGGGGATGAATAGCTGCAGAAGTGTCTGCAACGAACCCCAGGGAGCACGTTTAAGTGTGGGTGCACGTGCTGGCATGCAATCGTTTGTGACATCCAACAGGCTTCAGCTCTGTCCCATAGAGTGAATTAATTCATTTATACTTTTCAACAATAAGTATGGGATGAGAAAAAGAAGGGTTGGCATCGAAGATTAGGACACTGGCCCGATCTTAGAAGGAGAGAGGGTCTAATCCCTTGAGAGAGAAGCTCTACGTGTTGTTCTGTTTTCTTGTCCTGGTCAGCTCCTTTTTTGCCCATTTATAGCTACTAGACAAACAAGCTACAGGCTGAAATCGGGTCTCTGGAGCATACATAGCTACCAGTAAATCTGGAGAAACTCTGGATTTCAAAAGGCTAAATCGAATTATGATTCAGAAAGTTTGCATTTTAAGGGGTGGCCATGTAGTTATTGTTCGGAAGAAAATTTTAATACAGTCCGAAGATAATTAGGTACAAAGCCTAAATTAGATGCGGTACTTGCTAAATTGAAGTCCTGTAACTTAGAAAAGTAGATTCCTATGCAAAGCCAAGCCCACAACATTATAATGAAAAAAGCCTTCTACTAAGGCTGGTCTGATTGACTTGGTCAAATGGTATATAAATTAAATCCATCTGAAGAATCTGATCTCCAAATGGGATTTTCATTTCCATAAGTCTGCAGTTTAAAAGTGTATGTGAAGTAAGAAAGTAAGAGTAAAACCATTTCCCCCCACGGCTGGTGAACTTGGCAGCCCACGTGGAAAATGAGCCAGCTCTTCCCCTGCTGAACAAATCCATTCAAAATGATTTCATAGTTTTCCTTCCTTATCCTGTGGAATGTGGAAGCCATTTTCTAGTAAGAATATAATTCTGAAGTTTTAACCCTTTGAGACAAGATAGTCATTCTTTTATTTTTCCAAGGGTATGTAGAATAATGCAACGGGGAATTTTTTTTTTTTAGCACAAATGCTGTAGGCAGAAAGTTGATTCAACTCTATTTAATTAGGACCCAAGGGAAATAGTTATGCCTAATATAATGCAAAGTTCTGTAATTGAACTAATATGATTTTGCAGCTACCTGCCAGGGAAATACTAATGCAGGTAGATTAAATGATGCAGGAAAATTTTTTTGCTTTGGTATCGCACAATAAAATAAAATAATAAAATAAAATAATTAAAAATCGCTAGTTGAAGATTGTTAGCTTATAGTTAAGTTGGATTCTTTTTGGGGTGTCTATCTTTCCTTACCTAATTTTCCTCCAATTCTATTTCAGTTAAAAAAGATATATACATATTTACTGAAAATTGCATAAAAATATATATCTTTTTTTTTTTGAGACAGAATCTCCCTCTGCTGCCTAGGCTAGAGAGTCATGGTGTCAGCCTAACTCACAGCAACCTCAAACTCCTGGGCTCAAGCTATCCTGATCCTGGGATCCTCAGCCTTCTGAATAGCTGTGACTACAAGCAAGCACCACCGCACCCAGCTAATTTTTTCTATCTTTACTAGAGACAGTCGTGCCCTTGCTCAGGCTGGTCTTGAACTCCTGACCTCAAGCAATACTCCCACCCTGGCCTCCCAGAGTGCTAGGATTACAAGCATGAGCCAACACACATGGCCTGCATCTTCTGGAAGAGAAACACATAACAAACTTTTTCTGTTTTGCCTTTTTATTTTTGCATATTTTTATTTTTATTTTTTTTTTCTGAGACAGAGTATCACTTTGTTGCCCAGGCTAGAGTGAGTGCCATGGCATCAGCCTAGCTCACAGCAACCTCAAACTCCTGGGCTCAAGCAATCCTGCTGCCTCAGCCTCCCGAGTAGCTGAGACTACAGGCATGCGCCACCATGCCCGGCTCATTTTTTCTATATATATTAGTTGGCCAATTAATTTATCTCTATTTTTAGTAGAGACGGGGTCTCGGTCTTGCTCAGGATGGTTTCGAACTCCTGACCTCGAGCAATCCGCCCGCCTCGGCCTCCCAGAGTGCTAGGATTACAGGCGTGAGCCACCGTGCCTGGCCAATATTTTTTTTAAATAGGTAATTCATTCGCATTAATCCAAATTTAGAAAAGGTATACGCTCCTGTCTCCCAGCTGTCCAGTTTCCCTTTCTAGGACAATTAATATTTTAAGTTTGTATTTTTGTTGTGATAGGGAGTGTAATTCTTTCTGATCCATTTTACGTGTATATTTAAGTAGATACATATATGTATTCTCTAAATTCCAACTTTTATTTTTATACCGAGGGATGGTTAATTCCAACTTTTATTTTTATACCGAGGGATGGTTGTTAGGTTTAAAGAATTTGCCCTCTCCAAACTTCCACCCAAACCTCCTATTAAACCCACTCCACACCCCTTCCTAGGGGTGTTTTAGGCAGTAGCCTTCGCCAGCCCCTAGGGACATAAGGGAATGAAATGCAGAAGGGGAGGCCTGGCGAGGTGGCTCACTCCAGTAATCCTAGCACTCTGGGAGGCCGAGGCGGGAGGATCACTCAAGGTCAGAGTTTGAAACCAGCCTGAGCAAGAGCAAGACCCCATCTCTACTAAAAATAGAAAGAAATTAATTGGCCAACTCAAAATATATAGAAAAAATTAGCCGGGCATGGTGGCGCATGCCTGTAGTCCCAGCTACTTGGGAAGCTGAGGCAGAAAGATTGCTTGAGCCCAGGAGTTTGAGGTTGCTGTGAGCTAGGCTGATGCCACGGCACTCACTCTAGCCTGGGCAACAGAGTGAGACTCTGTCTCAAAAAAAAAAAAAAAAAAAGAAAGAAAGAAATGCAGAAGGGGAACTTACTTTCCTCATCCCTCCTGATAAGGAGGATTCTTTTGCCTCCCAGTTGTTCCCTAGGGAGCAAAAGGAATGGAATGCAAAAGGAGAACTTACTTTCCTTATTCCTCCAGGTTATTTGAAAAGAATTCACTCCTTCCTAAAAAACCCTCCGGTGAAAAACAAGGCTTTCCCCTTTTCTCACCTGGACATCTTTTTCAGGCTCCACCTACCTGCACCCAGATGTTCAAAATAAACAGCATTTTGCTACCGCAGCATAACTTAATATTAACCTGTGCCTTACATTTTTTCCTAACTTAAAATTGTATCTTATCGGCTGGGCGTGGTGGCTCTTGCCTGTAATCCTAGCACTCTGGGAGGCCAGGGCAGGCAGATTGCTCGAGGTCAGGAGTTCCAAACCAGCCTGAGCAAGAGTGAGACCCCATCTCTACTATAAATAGAAAGAAATTAATTGGCCAACTAATATATATATATAAAAATTAGCCGGGCATAGTGGCTCATGCCTGTAGTCCCAGCTACTTGGGAGACTGAGGCAATAGGATCGCTTGAGCCCAGGAGATTGAGGTTGCTGTGAGCTAGGCTGACACCACAGCACTCACTCTAGCCTGGGCAACAGAGTGAAACTCTGTCTCAAAAAAAAAAAAAAAATGTATCTTATCTTTGACAAAGGAGCAAAAGCAATCCAATGGAGAAAAGATAGTTTTTTCAATAAATGGTGCTAGAACAACTGGACATCCACAGGCTAAAATGTGAATCTAGACACAGACCTTAAGCCTTTCACAAAAATTAGGTCTAGATGGATCATGGACCTAAATGTAAAACGCAAAATTACACAACTCCTAGACGACAACACAAGAGAAAATCTAGATGATCTTCGATGAGTTGTTTAGCTACAACACCAAAACAAGACCCATAAGACAAATATAATTGATCAGATGGACTTCGCAAAAATTGACAAATTCTGCTCTATGAAAGACAATATTCAGGGAATGAGAAGACAAGCCACAGACTGGGAGAAAATATTTACAAAAGACATATCTAATAATGGTCTCTTATCCAAAATATACAAAGAACTCTTAAAACCCAACAATAATTGCTATGTAATAAAAAATATATTTGGGGCCGGGCGTGGTGGCTCACGCCTGTGATCCTAGCATTCTGGGAGGCTGAGGGGGGCCGGATTGCTCGAGGTCAGGAGTTCGAAACCAGCCTGAGCAAGAGCGAGACCCCGTCTCTACTATAAATAGAAAGAAATTAATTGGCCAACTAATATATATACAAAAAATTAGCCGGGCATGGTGGCGAATGCCTGTAGTCCCAGCTACTTGGGAGGCTGAGGCAGGAGGATTGCTTGAGCCCAGGAGGTTGAGGTTGCTGTGAGCTAGGCTGATGCCACGGCACTCACTCTAGCCTGGGCAACAAAGCGAGACTCTGTCTCAAAGAAAAAAAAAATATATATGTATTTGGTCTCTGTCCCCAGTTCCAGGAGCAGACCTCCTAAACCCTTGGAATTTCCTGTGTGGTAGGAGCTTCTTTTGTTATTCATAACCGGACTCTTTGCAGAGGTGAGAGGTAACTGAATACCAGAGTTTACCCTAAGGACAAGATTCAGGGTGGGATCCTTAAATAGCCCTTAAATGACCAGGATGGGGCTGGTCACCAGAAAGACCAAGAGATTACAAGGTTGGAACTTTCAGTTCCACCCACTGACCTCCGGGAGGGGATAGGAGGAGTTGGAGCTCTACGAACACTCCAGAACACTGTTCATTTCCGCAGCACACGTACCAAAATTGGAACGATACAGAGATTAGCATGGCCCCTGTGCAGGAATGACATGCAAATTTGTGAAGCTTTCCATATTTTTACCAATTAAATAAATAATCAAAATAAAAACTCTCGGCCGGGCGCCATGGTTCATGCCTGTAATCCTAACACCCTGGGAAGCTGAGGTGGGAGGATCGTTTGAGCTCAGGAGTTCGAGACCAGCCTGAGCAAGAGCGAGACCTCGTCTCTACTAAAAATAGAAAGACATTAGCTGGACAACTAAAAATATATAGAAAAAATTACCCGGACATGGTGGCACATACCTGTAGTCCCAGCTACTCGGGAGGCTGAGGCAGGAGGATCGCTTGAGCCCAGGAGGTTGAGGTTGCTGTGAGCTAGGCTGACACCGTGGCACTCCAGCACAAGGCAACAGAGTGAGACTCTGTCTCAAAAAAAAAAAAAAAGTGCTGGGAGGGTGGCATCATGGGAGTAGACGTGGAAGCTTCACAACCCCTCCCACCTCCACCACTTGCCCTAGGCATCCTTTGACTATTCCTGAGTTTTATCATTGATAATAAACTGGTAAACATCCCTAAGCATTTTCCTGGGTTCTGTGAGACATTCTAGCAAATTATCGAACCTGAGGAGGATATGTGGGCACCCTGAAATTTGTGTTTTGTTGGGCAGAAGTATGGGGACCTGGGCACCTCATTTGTGGCTGGCATCTGAGTAGGGGCACTCTCTTGCGTCTGAGCTCTTTAACTTGTAGAATCAAATGTTAACTCCAGATAGTGCCAGAAATGAATTGAGTTGTCAAACACCCAGTTGGTGTTAGAATTGGAGAAATGATGGTGTCAGGGGAAAAAATTATGATAAAAAATGAACACTCTGGGCTGGGCACGGTGGAGTTCGAAACCAGCCTGAGCAAGAGGGAGACCCCATCTGTACTATAAATAGAAATAAATTAATTGGCCAACTAAACATATATAGAAAAAAAAGCCAGGCATGGTGGCACATGCCTGTAGTCCCAGTTATTCGGGAGGCTGAGACAGGAGGATCGCTTGAGCCCAGGAGTTTGAGGTTGCTGTGAGCTAGGCTGACGCCATGGTACTCTAGCCCGGGCAGCACAGTGAGACTCTGTCTCAAAAATTCCCCCCCAAAAACAAAAAAACAATGCAATACCACTACACAACTATCAGAGTGTCCTAAATCCAAAACAATGACAACACCAAATACAGGTGATGATGTGGAGCAACAGGAACTCTCATTGACTGCTGGTGGGAATGCAGTCTTGGAAGACAACCTGGCAGTTTTTTCACAAAACACAAGATACTCTTACCGTATGATTCAGCAATCACACTCCTTGGTATATTCCCAAATGAGCTGAAAATTTATGTCCAAACAAAAACCTGACCACACACATTTGTAGCAACTGTATTCATAATTGCCAAAACATTGGAAGCAACCACGATGTCCTTCGGCTGGTGAATGGATACACTGTGGTACATCCTATTATTCACCAGCTACATACAACTGAGGTATCAAGCCATGAAAAGACATGGAGGAATCTTAAATGCATATTACTCATGAAAGAAACAATCTGCTCTGGGAGGCCTAGGCGGGAGGATTGCTTGAGGTCAGGAGTTCGAAACCAGCCTAAGAAAGAGCGAGACCCCGTCTCTACTATAAATAGAAAGAAATTAATTGGCCAACTAATATATATAGAAGAAAATTAGCCGGGCATGGTGGCGCATGACTGTAGTCCCAGCTACTCGGGAGGCTGAGGCAGAAGGATTGCTTGAGCCCAGGAGTTTGAGGTTGCTGTGAGCTAGGCTGATGCCATGGCACTCACTCTAGCCTGGGAAACAAAGTGAGACTGTCTCAAAAAAAAAAAAAAGAAACAATCTGAAAGTGCTACACCCTGAATGATTCCAACTATATGACATCCCGGAAAAGGCAAAACTACAGAGACAATAAAAAGATCAGTGGTACCAGGAGTTCGGTGAAAGGGAGGGATGGATAGGCAGAGAACAGAGGATTTTCAGGATGGTGAAACTCTTCTGTATGATACTGTAATAGTGATGTGTGTCATTATACATTTGTCCAAACCCACAGAATGCACAGCACCAAGAGTGAACATTAATGTAAACTATGGGTGATAATGATGTATCAATGTAGTTCATCAACTTTAATAAATGTACCACTCTGGTGAGGGATATTGATAATGCAGGAGGCTGTGCGTGTGGTAGGTCAGGTGGTGTACAGGAACTCATAAAGTCTATTTAAAAAAAACCAAAAAACCTTTCCCCTAAATAGAAAGAAATAAATCTTTCTATTTCCAAGAAGTACATCTTAGTACATCTTAGAGATCTTTCCATATCAGTAGAATTTGTTCAGCCCTTTAAATAGTTCCATGGTATGGATGTACCATTATTATATTGCCAGTTTCCTATCAATAGACATTTAAGCCTTTTCTAATATTTTGCAGTTATTATAAACGATAATGTTGCAATATATGTTATTTCACATATGTCCATGTGTATTTGTAGTCTCAGTGTGCATTTGTTATTTCTATAGGTGCCACCAAAATGTCTCTCTAGAGTTTGTATCAATTTATACTCTTACCAGCAAAAATGTGTTTGTTTTGCAGAGACTCACAGCACAGTGTTTTATCAAATATTTGGATCTCTGACAATCTGATAGACTCAAAAAATGTTATCTCAGATGTTTGTTTTTTTAATTGTGAATTTCTCTTATGGATAATTTGTACTTCTGCTTTGTGAAATTTTACCTTTTTGATGCTTAGTGCACCTAGAATTTATTTTGGGAGAAGTTTAAGAGATAACTAGTTTTCCTTCAATGTTATGTAACAAGGCAACATCATCTATTCTTTGCCAGTTTGAAAGGCTCCCACTTTCTCAATGCTGCTCTCTTTTATGGCTGTATTTTTTTTTACTATATATCCAATACCAGTACCTTTATGGTTTTAACAATTGTAGCAACAGACTATGCTTCTATATCTGATAGGTTGAGACCTTACCATTCTTTCTTCTCTAAAATTGCTTTTCTATTTATTGTCATTTATTCTACCAAATACATTTTAGAATCAGCTTGTCAATTTACTTTAAAAAATCTGAAATGGGGCTGGGTGCAATGGCTCACGCCTGTAATCCTAGCACTCTGGGAGGCCGAGGCAAGTGGATTGTTTGAGCTCAGGAGTTCAAGACCAGCCTGAGCAAGAGCGAGATCCGTCTCTACTGAAAATAGACAGTAACGAATTGACCAACTAAAAATATATAGAAAAAAATTAGCCAAGCATGGTGGTGCATGCCTGTAGTCCCAGCTACTTGGGAGGCAAAGGCAGGAGAATCACGTAAGCCCAGGAGTTTGAGGTTGCTATGAGCTAGGCTGACGCCACGGCACTCTAGCCTAGGCAACAGAGTGAGACTCTGTCTCAAAAAAAAAAAAAAAAAAAGAGCAAGCTCCCAGTCTCTATTAAAAATAGAGAAAAATTACTTGGGCAGTTAAAATTACATAGAAAAAATTAGCCGGGCATGGTGGCGCATGCCTGTAGTCCCAGCTACCCGGGAGGCTGAGGCAGGAGGATCACCTGAGCCCAGGAGTTCGAAGTTGCTGTGAGCTAGGCTGATGCCATGGCACTCTAGCTCAGGCAGCAAAGTGAGACTGAGTCTCAAAAAAAAAAAAAAAAAAAAAAACCAATCAGAAATGATAGGATTTACACTGAATTCATAGATTGATTTTATGGGACAACTACTATATTGCAATTTAGGAATATAGAATAGTTTTTCCACTTGAGTTTGGGCTGCTCTAACAAAATATCATAGATAGAATGCCTTATAAACAACAGATGTTTATTTTGCACAGTTCTGGAGGCTGAGAAGTCTAAGATCGAGGCATCAACAAATTCAGTGTCAGGTGAGGGCCTGCTTCCTGGTTTATAGATAGCTGTCTTCTCCCTGTGACCTTACCTGGTAGAAGGGGCAAGGCAGCTCTATGGGGCATCTTTCGAAAGGCTACTAATCCTACTCATGAGTACGGTGCCCCATTATACAATCACCTTCCAAAAGTTCCACCTCCTAATACCATCACTTGGGGGTATCACATCAACATATATATTTTGGGAGGACACAAACACTTATCCCATAACAGCCTTCCTTTACTTCTTTTAGTAATGTTTTATGTTTCCTGTTAAGTTTATTCCTAGGTACTTTATAGGCTATGTTGCCATAGCCTCAGACCTTTCTTCATTACCTTCTTTTGAATGTTTATTCCTAATATATGAGACGCTCTGTTTTTTTCCCCTAAAAGATACATCTGTTGAGTTTTTTTCAAAATGATTTATATTATTTTTCCCGAATTGACATAAAATTTTAAACTGGGAATGAAACCTATTATTTGTTATGCAAGGAGAATGAAAGTTTGCTATACGCCTATTACTACTAACAATAGCTGTTCCTTGTTTAGCACAACTATATGTCAGCCACTATTCTAAGTGCTTTACACACTTTAATTGATTACAACAATCCTATGATTAAGTTTACATTGTTATCCTCATTTGATAAATGTATAAACAAAGGCACAGAGAAGGTAAGTAACCTGTCACACAGCCAGAGAATAACGGAGACAGGGGTTATGAGCAATTTAGCTTCAGAATCCTTCCTCTTCATCAGTTAGGACAAATTGGCTACTACTTGCCAAACATTATGAACTTTTTTTTTTCTCGCTCTGTTGCCCCAGCTAGAGTGCCGTGGTGTCAGCCTAGCCCACAGCAACCTTAAACTCCTGGGTTCAAGCAATCCTACTACCTCAGACTCCTGAGTAGCTGGGATTACAGGCATGTGCCACCATGCCTGGCTAATTTTTTCTATATGTTTTCAGTTGGCCAATTCATTTGCTCTATTTTTAGTAGAGACAGGATCTCGCTCTTGCTCAGGCTGGTTTCCAACTCCTGACCTTGAGTGATCTGCCCGCCTCGGCCTCCCAGAGTGCTAGGATTATAGGCATGAGCCACCGCGCCCTGCCCAAACATTATGTTTTAAATGTATTATTTTCATTTTATTTTCTATGGCCCTATCAAGATTAAAAATTATTAAATCCATTTTACATGTGAGAAAAGTTAGGCTAAGAAAAATTAAGTAGGCCTGGCGTGGTGGCTCACGCCTGTAATCCTAGCACTCTGGGAGGCCAAGGCGGGAGGATTGCTCGAGGTCAGCAGTTCGAAACCAGCCTGGGCAAGAGTGAGACCCCGTCTCTACTCTAAATAGAAAGAAATTAATTGGCCAACTAATACATATATAAAAAAAATCAGCCGGGCATGGTGGCGCATGCCTGTAGTCCCAGCTACTCGGGAGGCTGAGGCAGGAGGATTGCTTGAGCCCAGGAGTTTGAGGTTGCTGTGAGCTAGGCTGACGCCACGACACTCACTCTGGCCTCAGCAACAAAAAGCAAGACTCTGTCTCAAATAAAAAGAAAAATTAAGTAACGTACCCAGGGTCACACAAGCAGTCCTGGAGTTACTGGTATCCCAAAGCCGACCTGCTTTCCATGACTCCTTGAGGCATTTCATTTTGTCTGTTAAACTGCACTGTTTGTGTGTCCATTAATTTGATCTTTAGTCAAAGATAAATAAATTTTGCAATCAGGACTTTTGATGAGGATAAGGTAACCAGAGATACCACCCTGAGACACATCATTTCAGTCAAAGCTAATAACTTCACATTTTGGGTAACCCACAAAGCCCTTTCACAGGGAAATGCATTATTTTCCTTGAGATTTCTAGAAAATGGCATAGTGGCCTGTTTTCATTCTGGCATCTTAAAGGGCAGAACTTATCTCCCACGAAAAATAATTAGCAGCCCTTTCTCCACGGTATACTACAAAACACTGTTAGTTTAATATTTATTACTAATTTATCACAGATCAGGCACTATCCTAAGGGCTGGGCTACAAGGGTGAACAAAACAGACATGGTCCCTGCACTTAGGGGAGCTTCCATTCTAGCGGGGGGAGGCAAACATTAATAAGTAATCATCCAATTTTGTGTTTATGAGCTGCGATAACTGCTCTGATGGGAAAGTACCAGGAGATTTGAGAGCATATCACGCGGCAACAGTCTAGTCTTGGCGTGTGGGAGGGAGGGAGGGCGCTGACAATGGATCCCTTAGGAAGTTAATATTGGAGCCCACATCTGCAGAAAGGGGCAGTCGAGGAGGCAAGTTCCAGGGACTGTGAGGACTCCAGAGTGCCCAGAGCACTGATGACAAACAGGAACAGCTCACGGCAAGGCTGAAGAGGTAGGTATGAGCTAGAGAGCATGCAGGGCTTTGTGGGATCTTACGTGCTTTGTGTCTTTGGCCCCAAGGCAGTAGAAAACTCTCTAAAGGGTTTTATTTTTATTTTATTTATTTATTTTTTTTTTGAGACGGAATTTCACTCTGTTGCCCAGGCTAGAATGAGTGCCATGGCATCAGCCTATCTTACAGCAACCTCAAACTCCTGGGTTCAAACGATCCTCCTGCCTTAGCCTCCCAAGTAGCTGGGACTACAGGCATATGCCACCATGCCCCGCTAATTTTTTCTATATATTTTGAGTTGGCCAATTAATTTCTTTCTATTTTTAGTAGAGACGGGGGGTCTCGCTCTTGCTCAGGCTGGTCTTGAACTCCTGACCTAGAGCGATCCTCCCTCCTCGGCCTCCCAGAGAGCTAGTATTACAGGCGTGAGCCACCACGCCCGGCCCTCTGAAGGGTTTTAAGGGGAAGGATATGCTCAGGTTTCCATTTTTGAAAGTATCACCCTACAGTGTAGAATATGGATTGGGGAGTGAGAGAGAAATCTCAGTGAGTGGCGATGGTGGCTGGATCAGGGAGGTGGAGGAAGAGAAGGAGGTAAGAGTGTACACTTGAGGGATAGGAAGGTTCAGTAGCAGGACCCGAAGGTGGCTTGGATGGATATCAGATGTAAGGCAGGAAGGGCCCCTCAGGGACAGCTCCTTGGGTCTGCCTGTGCAGGTAGAAGGACAGTGATACCGTGTTTCCCCGAAAATAAGACAGGGTCTTATATTTATTTTTCCTCAAGAAGACACCCTAGGGCTTATTTTCAGGGGATGTGTTATTTTACCCTTAAAACCTCAGCCTGCAGCACGCACAGGATGGCCTGGACCTGACAGGGGGAGCCAACCTTGTTGGTGGGGCTGCCCACACCTTTCCGGTCACCTCTGGGATAGTAGCTGTCACGACGGGGCAGATGAGAAGGGCTGCTCGTCTTCTTTACCGCTCCATGATGAAATGCATGGGTTGTGCAGATGCGCTGTGTAGCCACGCCCATCACTAGGTCTTATTTTCGGGGTAGGGCTTATATTGCGCAAATGCTTAGAAATCCTGCTAGGGCTTATTTTATGGGTAGGTCTTAGTTTTGGGTAAAGACGGTACTTACCACTGAAGTGAGAACTGAGGAGGACTAGGTTCAGACCCAAGGGCTGTGAATTCACTTTTTAGTGCACTGTTAGAGGTGCTTCTGAGACATTCAGGTGGAGATGTCAACCAAGCTCCCGGAGACATTCATTTGGGGTAATGGTGTTCTCCAAGACACCTGTGGCTAGAGATATTCATCTGGGAAATCGCCATGGGTGTAGATGAGATCACCTAGGGCCAGAATATAATGTGAGAAGAGCTGGGGATTTAAACATGGACTGATTATCTAATTCATGGACTTGACCAAATTGTCTTCACCCTTGCAATATGGTCCTTAATAGGTATTAAATAAATATTTGAAGAATGGAATCTTTTAGTATTTTCTTTTTCTTTTCTTTTCTTTTTTTTTTTTTTTTTTGAGACAGAGTCTTACTGTGTTGCCCAGGCTAGAGTGAGTGCCGTGGCATCAACCTAGCTCACAGCAACCTCAAACTCCTGGGCTCAAGCAATCCTCCTGCCTCAGTCTCCTGAGTAGCTGGGACTACAGGCCTGTGCCACCATGCCCGGCTAGTTTTTTCCTACATATTTTTAGTTGACCAATTCATTTCTTTCTATTTTTTTAGCAGAGACAGCATCTCGCTCTTGCTCAGGCTGGTTTCGAACTCCTGACCTTGAGCGATCCACCCGCCTTGACCTCCCAGAGTGCTAGGATTATAGGCGTGAGCCACTGCGCCCGGCCTCTTTTAGTATTTTCAATAATTATTTGTACCCAATCCTGGGTTTGGTCATAAGAGCATGTAAAACATCAGTTGATACCCCTACCTCCCCATTCCCTCACAATTATGCACTTTTTCAGGGAGTGGAACAGAGATAAAGCTAGGAGTCCTGTCTTGTCTTTCCTTTCTTTTTTTTCTTTCTTTATTTTTTAATTTGAGGCAGTGTTGCTCAGACTTATCCTGAATCCCTGGGCTCAAGCAATCCTCCCACCTTAGCCTCCTAAGTAGCTGGGACTACGGGTGCAAGCCACTACAGCTGGCTAAGGCTAGGACTCATTTTTTTGGTATCTGGTTGTAGCACAGTAGAAGCAAACCCTGACCACCATCTTATCACCAAACCTCTCTGCAATTTCCCCTGGGAAAACCTTTCCTTGTCCTCCTCATCCCATATAAGAAAATTCCATCTTTGGATCTTTCCATACTCATGATATACACCCGCTAGAGCCCATTATTTCATCAGAACGTCAACATTTATTTGTTTATGGCTCTGTCTCCCTTTAAAACAGTAAGCTCTGTGGCTTAGTTATTAAATAAGCCAAAAAAAACCCCAAACAGTAAGCTCTTAAAAGGTACATATGTTGTTTTTTTTGGAGATAGAGTCTTACTCTTGTTGCCCCGGCTAGAGTGTGGTGGTGTCAGCCTAGCTCACAACAACCTCAAACTCTTGGGCTCAACCAATCCTCCTGCCTCAGCCTCCCAAGTAGCTGGGACTACAGGCATGCACTACCATGCCTGGTTAATTTTTTTCTGTATATTTTTAGTTGGCCAATTAATTTATTTCTATTTTTAGTAGAGACAGGGGCTCACTCTTGCTCAGGCTGGTCTCCAACTCCTGAGCTCAAACGATCCACTCGCCTCGGCCTCCCAGAGTGCTAGGATTACAGGCATGAGCCACCTCACCTGGCTGGCAGTTTCAGGTTAACAGCAAAATTGAGTGGAAAGTACAGAGAGTTCCCATGTACCTCCTCCACCCACAGGCACAACCTCCCCCACGATCTACATCCTGCACCGCAGTGGGACATTTGTTACAATGCACCTGCACTGATGCATCTGTGTCACTCAAAGTCCACAGTTTACATTAGGGTTCGCTCTGGCTGTTGTACATTCTATGGGTTTGGAAAAATGTGTAATGACACATATCCACCATTATGGTAACATACAGAAGAGTTTCACTGACCTGAAAATCCTCTGTGCTCTGCATATTCATCCGTCCCTTCCCTCAATCCCCCTAATCCCTGGCAACCACTGACCTTTTATTTGTTTTTTTAGAGCTAGGGTCTCATTCTGTCCACCAGGCTGGAGTCATCATAACTCGCTGCAACCTCAAACTCCTGGGCTCAAGCAATCATCCTGCCTCAGCCTCCCGAGTAGCTGGGACTACAAGTGCATGTCACCATGGCTGGCTAATTTAAAAAATTTTTTGTAGGGATAGAATCTTGCTAGGTTACCCAGGCTGGTCTGGAACTCCTGGACTCGAGTGTGACTCCCACGTTGGCCTCCCAAAGTGCTGGGATTACAGGCATGAGCCATTGTGCTTGGTCCACTGATCTCTTACTATAGTCTACTATAGCCCATAGTTTTGCCTTTTCCAGAATGTCATATAATTGGAATCGTACAATATGAAGTTTTTTCAGATTGGCTTCTTTGGCTTAGTAATATGCACTTAAGTTTCCAGCATGTCTTTTCACCGCTTGATAGCTCATTTCTTTTTAAGGCTGAATAATATTCCATCATCTCGATATATCACAGTTTACTTATCCATTCACCTACTAAAGAATATCTGGGTTGCTTCCAAGTTTTGGCAATTATGAATATAGCTTCTATAAACATGCATGTGCAGGGTTTTTTTTTTTTTTTTTAGACAGAGTCTCACTCTGTTGGCCTGGCTAGAGTGCCATGGCGTCAGCCTAGCTCACAGCAACCTCCAACTCCTGGGCTCAAGCGATTCTCTTGCCTCAGCCTCCTGAGTAGCTGGGACTACAGGCACTGGCCACCATGCCCGGCTAATTTTTTCTCTATATACTTTTAGTTGTCTAGCTAAGTTCTTTCTATGTTTTTAGTGGAGACAGGGTCTCACGCTTGCTCAGGCTGGTTTTGAACTCCTGAGCTCGAATGATACACCCACCTTGGCCTCCCACAGTGCTAGGATTATAGGCGTGAGACACCACATTTGGCCAATGTGCAGGTTTTGTGTTGATATAAGTTTTCAATTTATTTGGATAAATACCCTCTTTGGAGGGTGATTGCTGGATTATATAATAGGAGTATGTTTAATTTTGTAAAAAACTGTCTTCTAAGTGGCTGTACCATTTTGCATTCCTACCAGCAATGAATGAGAGTTTCTTTTTTTGAGACAGAGCCATGGTGTCACCCTAGCTCACAGCAACCTCAAACACCTGGGCTCAAGTCATCCTCCTGCCTCAGCCTCCCAGGTAGCTGGGACTATAAGCACGTGCCACCATGCCCAGCTAATTATTTTATTTTTACTTTTTGTAGACACAGGGTCTTGTTATGTTGCTCAGGCTGGTCTTAAACTCCTGACCTCAAGTGATCCTTCCACCTGGGCCTATGGAGTGCTAGATTACAGGTGTGAGCCACTGCACCCGGCCAGAATGAGAGTTTCTATTGCTCTACATCCTCACCCATATTAGAATGGCCATACTATCTTTTTAAAATCTTTTATTTTCTGGCCAGGTGCGTTGACTCATGCCTGTAATCCTAGCACTCTAGGAGGCCGAGGGGGGAGGATCGCTCAAGGTTAGGAGTTCAAAACCAGCCTGAGCAAGAGCAAGACCCCCGTCTCTACTATAAACAGAAATAAATTAATTAGACAACTAAAAATATATAGAAAAAAATTAACCAGGCATGGTGGCCAGTGCCTGTAGTCCCAGCTACTCGAGAGGCTGAGACAGAAGGATTGCTTGAGCCCAGGAGTGTGAGGTTGCTGTGAGCTAGGCTGACGCCATGGCACTCTAGCTAGGGCAACAGAGTGATAATCTGTCTAAAAAAATAATTTTTTAAAAATTTTCTTCCTTGTTACTTAATTATGCTAAAAAAGAAAAATATGTTTTTATTTGCTACCTAAATGGATGGATTATATTTGTGGACAAGATATGTGAAGTACCTCGGAGCTATGAATTACATGGTGGTTTCCCTTGTAGGAAAACTCCAAATTCGAAGTTCTAAAACTGTGAAAAAATTAGAGTTGGAAATAGAATGTTTCATTTATTTGGCTCCAATTAGTATATAAAAGATATTCTCTGTATTTGTAGTTTTTTTTTTTTTTTTGAGACAGAATCTCACTCTGTCACCCAGTGTAGAGTGCTGTGGTGTCAGCCCAGCTCACTGTAACCTCAAATGCTTGGGCTTCAAGCGATCCTCCTGCCTCAACCTCCAGAGCAGCCGGGACTACAGGTTCTCGCCACCACACCTAGGGAATTTTTCTATTTTTTGTAGATGTGGGATCTTACTATTGCTTAGGCTGGTCTTGAACTCCTGGCTTAAAGCAATTCTCCTGCTTCAGCCTCCCAAAGCACTAGGATTACATGGGTGAGCCACCACACCCAGCCTCTTCCTAGTCTTACGACAAGCATAACATTGGCCAATCAGTAAGGACAAGAAAGAACTAGATACTGAGTATACCTGCAGGTTGATTAGTAAGGAAATCTAAATGAGGAAGTTAGTTAAAAATTTAAAGAACCATTTCAGGAAGTCTATTAATCTTTGCTGATTAAAATGAATGATAATAAGGCCGGGCGCTGTGGCTCATGCCTGTAATCCTAGCTCTTGGGAGGCCGAGGCGGGCGGATTGCTCAAGGTCAGGAGTTCGAAACCAGCCTGAGCAAGAGCGAGACCCGTCTCTACTATAAATAGAAAGAAATTAATTGGCCAACTGATATATATATATATAAATAATTAGCCGGGCATGGTGGCGCATGCCTGTAGTCCCAGCTACTCGGGAGGCTGAGGCAGAAGGATCGCTCGAGCCCAGGAGTTTGAGGTTGCTGTGAGCTAGGCTGACGCCACGGCACTCACTCTAGCCTGGACAACAAAGTGAGACTCTGTCTCAAAAAAAAAAAAAAAAATGAATGATAATAATTTGTTGCTCTATATCATTTGAGAAGAAATAGGACAGTAGGTCCTTAATGTTTGCGTATTTGTAAGAGGAGCCCAAGTCATAAGTCATGTCTACGATGCTGTCCTTACTCACTTGAAATGCCTTTTCATATCCTACTAAGAAAACGTCTATTCAATTACTTAAGAACACTTTAACTTCATAAATTGTGAGCTGTTTGGACAGGTTGATTCAATTAAGAGTATACAAAAAAAAAAAAACCCACCCCAGTATAACTATTGTCATAGAATTCTTTAAAATTATGCAAAAGCCACATGATCTTCCTGAGGTAGGACTGAAACACAAACAGAGCTGTTTTCTTTCTACTGTGTGTTATTAAGTTTAATTGCTTCATTCTCATGATTGCTCTTGAAAGAGAAGGAATCAATCAAGCTTTCACCAAAAGCGGATGCCACTGCATTATGTATGAGGTTGGCAAGGGAAGAGAGACCTGTGACCTAAAAGGAAATCAGGATCTCAAGTACTTACAAATGCGAGGCTCCTACGTGTGTCCAAGTCTCCTTTGTTAAGAGACATACTGCCTCCGAACATGAACTTCAACAGTGTTCACTTAACACTAACTTTCCCAAGTTTATTTTTTTAGGCTAGGGCAATCCTTTGAATATGAAAGTGATGCAACCGATCCAATGTTAAAAAAATATAAAGACACCTTTCCCCCAGGAGCGTGGAAAAGGCCCTGTCTATATTGCCTCCTTAAAATGCCTTGGAATTTACAGCACCATTTTTCAGACGACAAAGCAGGATTAGGTGTATTGATGGAAGAAATCATCAATTTGCCTGTGTTTGAATCTCCTGGCTCCCTGGGGGCAAGCCCCTGGCCTCACTGTCACTAGAGTCCAAACAGCAGAGTGAATTGGTCCAGACTCTTCACTTAAAGGCATTTATCCCACATCTGATTTTCTTTTTTTTTTCAGGGGGAGGACTTTTTTTTTTTTGAGACAGAGTCTCGCTGTGTTGCCCAGGCTAGAGTGAGTGCCATGGTGTCAGCCTAGCTCACAGCAACCTCAAACTCCTGGGCTCAAGCAATCCTCCTGTCTCAGCCTCCCGAGTAGCTGGGACTACAGGCATGTGCCACCATGTCCGGCTAATTTTTTCTATACATATATTAGTTGGCCAATTAATTTCTTTCTATTTATAGTAGAGACGGGGATCTCGCTCTTGCTCAGGCTGGTTTTGAACTCCTGACCTCAAGCAATCCACCCACCTCGGCCTCCCAGAGTGCTAGGATTATAGGCGTGAGCCACCTCGCCCGGCCTAGGGGGAGGACTTTGTAAAAAAATTCTGAGTATTATAGGGGTACGAACATTTTGGTTACATAAATTGCTTTTGTACAGATTGAGCCAAAGTTATAAGTGTGCCCATCCCTTGGAGAGTGGGCACTGTAGCAGTTAGGTGTGAATTTAGTCATCCCCTCCTTTTCTCCCACCTGCTGGATTTCCAGTGAATGTTATTTTCATATGTGCATGTAAGTGTTAATCGATTAGTTCCGATTTAAAGGTGAGCACATGCGGTGTTTGTTTTTCCATTCTTGTGATACTTCACTTAGAAGAATGGTCTCCAGCTCCATCCAGGATAATACAAGAGGTGCTAGTTGACCTTTTTTTCATGGCTGAGTAGAACTCCATGGTATACATATCACACATTTTATTGATCACTCATGTATTGATGGGCACTTGAGTTGATTCCACATCTTTGTGATTGTGAATTGTGCTGTAATAAATATTCAAGTGCAAGCTTCCTTTTTTTAATAAAATGTCCTTTTTTCCTTTGGATAAATACCCAGTGGTGGGATTGCTGGATCAAATGCTAGTTCTACTTTTAGTTCTTTGAGGTATCTCCATACTATTTTCCATAGAGGTTGTACTAATTTGCAGTCCCACAAATAGTGTATGAGTGCTCCTATCTCTCCACATCCATGCCAGTATTTGTTTTTTTGGGACGTTTTGATAAAAGTCGTTCTTACTAGAGTTAGATAATATCTCATTGTGGTTTTGATTTGCATTTCCCTGATGATTAGAGATGTTGAGCATTTTTTCATGTTTGTTGGGCATTAGTCTATCTTCTTTTGAAAAGTTTCTGTTCATGTTTGCCCACTTTTTAATGGGGTGGTTTGATTTTTTCCTGCTGATTTGTTTGAGTTCTTTATAGATTCTGGTTATCAGCTTTTTATTGAATCACATCTGAATTTTTTTTTTTTTTTTTTTTGAGACAGAATCTCGTTCTGTTGCTCAGGCTAGAGTGCCATGGCATCAGCCTAGCTCACAGCAACCTCAAACTCCTGGGCTCAAGGGATCCTTCTGCCTCAGCCTCCTGAGTATCTGGGACTACAGGCATGCGCCACCATGCCCAGCTAATTTTTTTTTCTGTATGCTTTTAGTTGCCTGGCTAATTTCTTTCTATTTTTAGTAGAAACGAGGGTCTCGTTCTTGCTCAGAGCTGATCTCAAACTCCAAGTGAGATATTAGGTGTTACCAAGAAGAGGAAGCCCTGAAAAAAAAAAAAAAAAAAAAAGAGATATTAGGTGTCCAAAAAAAATTTCTTGGCTGGGTGCGGTGGCTCACGCCTGTAATCCTAGCACTCTGGGAGGCCCAGGTGGGTGGATTGCTCCAGGTCAGGAGTTTAAAACCAGCCTGAGCGAGACCTCGTCTCTACTAAAAATAGAAAGAAATTGATTGACCAACTAAAAATATATATAGAAAAAATTAGCCGGGCATGGTGGCCAGTGCCTGTAGTTCCAGCTACTCGGGAGGCTGAGGCAGGAGGATTGCTTGAGCCCAGGAGTTTGAGGTTGCTGTGAGCTAGGCTGATGCCACGGCACTCTAGCCTGGCAACAGAGTGAGACTCTGTCTCAAAAAAAAGAAAACAAAAAAAAAATTCTTGTGGCTCTCTCCTAATTTCTGAATTTGTCTCCCCATCGATGAATCTGTTTCCTCGTTATAACAGGGTCACCACTGGGAACTGCCGAACATTCCCAGAATTTAGAGCCATATTATAACCCATGTTACCCTTTAGCCTCCTTCCAGGAGCGATTTCTCACGTGGGAAGCTTTCCCATCTAACCTGCCAGCAAGATTGGGCTTCAATGAAGTGCAATTTGTTTGTCATCTTTGTAGGCAAGATTCAGCAGGCAGCAGCAGAAACAGCTGGCAAAGGTAGAGTATTTTAGGTGGGATGGAAGACCTGGAGGGGAAATGAGAATTTGGTAAACAAAATGTCTTTTAATGGCCCTCTTTCTCTGAAGAAATCACATCTTTGTCTTCTGTCTGGACAGAAATGTTACTCTCTAATCATTATGGTTCCACTGAACCTAAATATCATTAACAAACACTTCAAAGCCATGTTTCTATAAAAAGAGGCATTCTTTTCGTAAGTGTCTAATTTCCCTTTTATTAAGAATAATTTCAGGCCGGGCGAGGTGGCTCACGCCTGTAATCTTAGCTCTCTGGGAGGCCAAGGTGGGTGGATCCTTTGAGCTCAGGAGTTTGAAACCAGCCTGAGCAAGAGCGAGACCCCGTCTCTACTATAAATAGAAAGAAATTAATTGGCTAATTAATGTATATAGAAAAAATTAGCCAGGCATGATGGCACATGCTTGTAGTCCCAGCTACTTGAGAGGCTGAGGTAGGAGGATTGCTTGAGCCCAGGAGATTGAGGTTGCTGTGAGCTAGGCTGACGCCATGGCACTCACTCTAGTGGGGGCAACAAAGTGAGACTCTTGTCTCAAAAAAAAAAAAAAAAAAGAAGAAGAGGAATTTTAGCATTTCTACCATTGGCAGTGTGCCGCGACCAGCTCCCAGATGGCTGGGAAGGCCTGGCAGGCAAGGTGGCTCAGGTGTCCCCGTCCTTCCCTTCTCTCTCTGTCTAGGGGAGAGAAGGTGGGCTGGCCCAGCCACCGAGTGTTATAGAACCCTGGCAGCAGTGCTCCCGAATTGTGGGGTTTAAAAAACAAAAAAGAATAATTTTAAACTGGGTGGGGTGGCACGTGCCTGTAGTCCTAGCTACTTGGGAGACTGAGGCATGATGATCACTTGAGCCCAAGAATTTGAGACCAGCCTGGACAACACAGTGAGACCCTCATCTCAAATTTTTTTTTCTTTTTAGTCTACCAGATGGTTGAATTCGGAGCAGGACTTCCTGAGCACACAGCCCTTCTCTCATAGCTCTTGGTAGGATGGAGAAGAAGGAAAGGAAACCAACATATATTGAAAGCCTACCTTAGTACCAGGTACAGGAACAGGTAACTCTCCCAACTTCTTCTTCTTTTTTTTTTTAGCCAGTCAAATTTAGCAGTGGGGGGTTGAATACCAACTTTAGTGACACTAATATTAATAAGTTCTTATAACCCACTACCATCGGACCAGCCCCAACTTCTTTTTTATACAGATGGCCAACACAGTGAGACTCTGTCTCAAAAAAAAAAAAAAAAGAAAAGTAATGAAGTTGCCGGTGACACCTTTGCTTGGGCAGTACTAGCAGGTGTCCTGTGTCGTCTTGTACAACTTGTACAACACGCAGCACAATGCCGGAAATGTAGTGGACAATCAGAGGAGGTTTTTCTAATTAATTATTAAATAATTCATATTAGCACAACATAACACATATCTTTGTTTTCTATTTTTTAGAAATGTTGCTTCCTGGAAGACTCAGACCTAACTAACTTTGGATACGAGCTCCCCAAAACGTAACTTTGACGCCAGGTGTCACCACTACTGTAAACAGAGATTGATCAGCATGTTAGTCCATTTATTTTGAACAGATAAACACTGCTGCCGGACTATCAGATTTTGTTTGTTTGCTTGTTTTTGAGACAGAGTCTCACTCTGTTGCCCGAGCTAGAGTGCTGTGGCGTCAGCCTAGCTCACAGCAACCTCAAACTCCTGTCCTCAAGAGATCCTCCTGCCTCAGCCTCCCGAGTAGCTGGGACTACAGGTGTGCACCAACACACCTGGCTAATTTTTTTTTTTTTAATTTTTGGTAGAGATGGAGTCTCGCTCTTGCTCAGGCTGGTCTCAAACTCCTGTCCTCAAGGGATCCTCCTGCCTTGGCCTCCCAGAGTGCTAGGATTACAGGTGTGAGCCACTGCGGCGGCCCGGACTGTAGGTTTTATTAATGACACGAGCAAGTGCTGGGTTGTGAGCTTTCATTGTAATTCCAGTGAACAATCTATTATTAATATCACATTAACAGCTCAGAATTTGGTTAATCTCTTAATTAAAAGGCAGTAGGCATTAAAGACAAGCTGACCCAAATAAGGTTAGCTGCCAGGTGCTGAGATACCTGTCTCTACATGCTGCAGAATCTCTCAGCGGAGTCCTGTGATTAATTGCTGGGGCCCTGCAAGCGCAGGGTGAACGGATCAAGCACCTCTGGTACTGCTCTGAGGGCAAGAGGAAACGGAAGAATAAATGGAGTTTAAGAAACGTGAACAGTGCTGCCAGGTACGGACAGAGTACCAAACGCGTCCTGCCTCTGGGGCAAAATGTCTTACTTCTTTTTCTGAAGTTAATAGAATCACCTCAACTTGGGCACATGCCCTTTCTCTCTCCCCTTTTTGGATGAGATGTCGGAGAAGAAAGGAGTCTGCTGAATGATTTTCCTTTTTTTGGAGACACAGTCTCGCTCTGTTGCTCAGGCTACAGTGCCGTGGCGTCAGCCTTGTTCACAGCAACCTCAAACTCCTGTCCTCTAGCGATCCTCCTGCCTCAGCCTCCCAGAGTGCTAGGATTACAGGCGTGAGCCACGGAGCCCAGCCTGCTGCATGAATTTATGCTGAGTTCCATAGCTAACTCATTGACCCAGTTCGCCACAAAAAACTTAAATACTAAAGTTGGAGTCTTGTTTTATTAGTATTCTGGCGTGCATCACAAATCACCAAAAATTTAGTGGCTTAAAAACAGCACCTATGTATTATATTAGCCCAAGTTCTGTAGGTGAGAAGTCCTGGTGCGTTTTCCTGAGTTCTCCGTTTCAGTTTGTCACATGGTCAGAATCAAGTGTCAGCGAGGCTAGACTCTATCTGGAGGCTCTGGGAAGTCTCTTTCCAGCTCATTCAGGTGGTCGGCAGAATTCAGGTCCTTGTGGTTGTAGGACTGAGGTGAGGTCCCATTTCCTTGCTGGCTGTCAGCTAGGGGCTGCCGACTGCTCCTGGCAGCCACGTGCAGTCCTTCCGGCTCTCTCTCCCCCTCTCCACGCCACCAACAGGGCAGTGGCAAGTCCCTCAAATCCTGGATCTCTCTGACTTCTCTTGCTACCAGTCGGAGAAAACTCAATGATTTTAAAGGGTTCCTTAGAGAGATCAGGCCCATCTGGATGACGTCCCTTTTCTATATAATGGAGCATAATGACAGCAGTGACAACTCATGACATCCGCTGGTTCCACCCTCACTGGAAGCGGAAGGGAATTATACAAGAGCAAGTTTCGTTGGGGTCATTCTTAGAATGCTGCCTACCCCAAGTCTCAAAGTCTGCTTTCTCTCGATGGATGCCAAAGAAAGCAACCAGTTACACGCCCCTTGAAGGGCACCAGTTCATTATCTCCCTTTCCACCTTCAAGTGAGGAATGGGAAAGCCACGACTGATGCCCTTTACGCGCTGGGGCAAAATGCAAGAAGAGGTAGGCTGGGTCTCACCTTCTTACTTGAATGTCTTGCTCTCTTAAAGCCAGGAGCAGACTGTTGGAAAGTTAAGGCATTTCCTATCATTCTCTTTCCCTCTGTGTGAGATTCCAGATCCCTGTAGTCTTGGGGGACAGAGAGATAAGACAATTAATTTTGTTACGTAAAAACAACAGACACTGGCCGGGCGTGGTGGCTCACGCCTGTAATCCTAGCTCTTGGGAGGCCGAGGCGGGCGGATTGCTCAAGGTCAGGAGTTCAAAACCAGCCTGAGCAAGAGCGAGACCCCGTCTCTACTATAAATAGAAAGAAATTAATTGGCCAACTGATATATATATATATAAAAAAGAAAATTAGCCAGGCATGGTGGCTCATGCCTGTAGTCCCAGCTACTCGGGAGGCTGAGGCAGAAGGATCGCTGGAGCCCAGGAGTTTGAGGTTGCTGTGAGCTAGGCTGACGCCATGGCACTCACTCTGGCCTGGACAACAAAGCGAGACTCTGTCTCAAAAAAAAAACAAAACAGACACTGGGAGGCCGAGGCGAGTGGATTGCTCCAGGTCAGGAGTTCGAAACCAGCCTGAGCAATAGCGGGACCCCTGTCTCTACTATAAATAGAAAGAAGTTAATTGGCCAACTAATATATATAGAAAAAATTAGTCGGGCATAGTGGCGCATGCCTGTGGTCCCAGATACTCGGGAGGCTGAGGCAGGAGGATCGCTGGAGCCCAGGAGTTTGAGGTTGCTGTGAGCTGGGCTGACGCCACGGCACTCACTCTAGCCTGGGCAACAAAGTGAGACTCTGTCTCAAAAAAAACCCAAAAAACCCAAGACATTTATTACATACTTACGCACTCACAGACATTTATTACATACTTATGCACTCAGCGAAGATTTACTACGTGCAAAGCTCTCTGCTAAGTGGTGAGGCTACCATGGTGACACAAGCAGTTGCAGACCTCACGAGGTCACTAAATGCTGTGTTAGGAGAGAAACTAAAGCTGTGAGGGACACAAAAGAGGGCTGTTTTGTCCCGAAAAGGGGTGAGGCAGTCAGGAACGTCTAGAAGTGGTGAGGTCTTAAGTCAAGCGTAGGTAGCAATTCCTTAGACAACGGGAAAGGGCGTACATGTGTGTATGAGTTCATGCGTGCCCGCTGGGAGATTGACACAAGCAGAGGGAACAACACGCCTTGCTGCTCAATTCAGATCTCCACGCTCCACGATGCATGAGCAAGGAGTAAGACGTGAGGTGACAGGGAAGTCAGAGGATTGTTGTAGTTAAGTGCAACTGAGCCCCTGGTTTTTTTTTATTTTTTCAAATTGTGGTAAAAATGCACATAACATCAAATTTACCATAACACATTTGGAATGTGCAACTCAGTGACATTAAATAGACAATTTACAACTATCTAGTATGAAGACATCATTATCTAGTAACAAAGCATTTTCATCGCCCCAAATGGAAGCCCTGGCCCCATTAAGTAGTCACTTCTAATTTCCCTCTCTCCCCAGCCCCTGGCAACTACCACTCTGCTTTCTGTCTCTATGGATTTGCATATTGTGGGTATTTCACAATAATGGAATCATATGATATGTGGCCTTTTGTATCTGGGTGCTTTCACTTAGCATAATGTGGTGTTTTTTTTTTTTTATTTTGTTTTGTTTTGTTTTGAGAGAGAGTCTTGCTCTGTTGCACTCTTGCTGGTGGCGTCAGCCTACCTCACAGCAACCTCAGACTCTTGGGCTCAAGCAATCCTCCTGCTTCAGCCTCCCGAGTAGCTGGGACTACAGGCATTCGCTATCATGCCTCACTAATTTTTTCTCTTTTTGGTAGAGATGGGGTGTCACTTTTGCTCAGGTTGATCTCGAACTCCTGACCTCAAGTGATCCTCCTGCCTTGGCAGCATAATGTTTTAAGGTACATCCATGTCGTAGCTTGTGTCAGAACTTCATTCCTGTTTATGGATAATCTCCCGTTGTATAGATATACCACAATTTGCTTATCCATTTGTCCATCGATGGACATTCGAGTTGTTTCCATCTTTTGGCTATTGTGAATAGCGTTGCTATGAACATTTATGTATGAGTTTTTGTTTGAACACCTATTTTTTTTTTGAGACAGAGTCTCACTTTGTTGCCCAGGCTAGAGTGAGTGCCGTGGCGTCAGCCTAGCTCACAGCAACCTCAAACTCCTGGGCTCAAGCAATCCTGCTGCCTCAGCCTCCTGAGTAGCTGGGACTACAGGCATGCGCCACCATGCCTGGCTAATTTTTTCTATATACATGAGTTGGCCAATTAATTTCTTTCTGTTTATAGTAGAGACGGGGGTCTCGCTCTTGCTCAGGCTGGTTTCGAACTCCTGACCTCGAGCATTCCGTGTGCCTCGGCCTCCCAGAGTGCTAGGATTACAGGCGTGAGCCACCTCGCCTGGCCCAACTCATATATATTTAAAAAATGCACGTAGTTGTGTCTGTCTCATAGCCCTTTCCCACCACATTCTCCTCTCCTCGTGCCAGAGGTAATCCTGATTTCGGCATGTATCATTTGCCACGTTTATGTGCATCCATCTATGTGTGCGGGTGTTTGTATATTTTCTGGAATATTCTAACGCTTCACTCAGATAAAGTCACATTGTCTGTATCTTCTGTTACTTGTCCCCCACCCACTCTCCATTCAATCTCATGTTTGTGTGAAGCTTTCGTGCTGAAACATGTCATCCTAGTCAATTTATTTTCAGCACAGCACAATCTTTTCATTGTCTGAGAATACAAAAATGACACTGCTATCTATTCACAAGGCAAATCTGATCATGCCAATCTGCTTAAAACAGCTCAGCAGTTTTCCCCCGTTCTGAGGCTAAAGATGACATTCAAGGTCTGGCTTGACTTCAGCCTCCTTCTGCCACCAGAACCTCACCTTATGTCCCTTGCTCCCTCCCCTTATTTTTTTTTTTTTTGAGACAGAGTCTCGCTTTGTCGCCCAGGCTAGAGTGAGTGCCCTGGCGTCAGCCTAGCTCACAGCAACCTCAAACTCCTGGGCTCAAGCGATCCTCCTGCCTCAGCCTCCCGAGTAGCTGGGACTACAGACATGGGCCACCATGCCCGGCTAATTTTTTCTATATATATTAGTTGGCCAATTAACTTCTTTCTATTTATAGTAGAGACGGGGTCTCGCTCTTGCTCAGGCTGGTTTCGAACTCCTGACCTGAAGCAATCCGCCCGCCTCAGCCTCCCAGAGTGCTAGGCTCCCTCGCCTTCTATTCATTACCTCCTACTCATTCTTCAGGTCTCAGCTCAACTTTGCTTCCTTGAGAAAGTGTCCACCACACCCCCAGATCAGCCCTCTGCCATGCTTTCATAACACAACGATCTCTTCTTTCCAGCACTTGCCAGAACAAATCACCATATGATTTAATGAACATGAGTTGAGAGAGGCAAAGGTCCTATCTATTTTGCACACAAGTGCATCTCCAGGGCCATGTGTATTTGGTAGGTACTCAAACAAACTGGGCTGAATGAATGAGAAGAGAAATAGGAGCTGGAAATCTTTTCTGGCCTAGTAGGGATATTTTTTCTATTTAATTCTACTTAATTAAAACTTGTTAAATATACATATTCCAGAATTACATTTTGGATCGTAATGGTGTGGTTGGGACCAAAAATATCCTTTAGCTCTAAACAACTAGAAGACCGGACAAGCTAAATGAAACAATTTTCGGACATTGGCCAGCATGCAGTGCCGGACTGTGATCCTGGGAGAAGGAGGCAAGCTCTGCTTTGCCCTAGGGACGTTTTCCTGGCCAGTGGTGCAGGGAGAGGGATCCCAAGCAGAGATAACAATTCAAAGCAGGGAAAGAAGAAACAGGACTAAAGAACAAATGTGGGGCCGGGCGCTGTGGCTCACGCCTGTAATCCTAGCTCTTGGGAGGCCGAGGCGGGCGGATTGCTCAAGGTCAGGAGTTCAAAACCAGCCTGAGCAAGAGCGAGACCCCGTCTCTACTATAAATAGAAAGAAATTAATTGGCCAACTGATATATATATAAAAAATTAGCCGGACATGGTGGCGCATGCCTGTAGTCCCAGCTACCCGGGAGGCTGAGGCAGAAGGATCACTCGAGCCCAGGAGTTTGAGGTTGCTGTGAGCTAGGCTGACGCCACGGCACTCACTCTAGCCTGGGCAACAAAAGCAAGACTCTGTCTCAAAAAAAAAAAAAAAAAAAAAAAAAAAAAAGAACAAATGTGGCCCGACTGGCTCACGCTTGTAATTCTAGCACTTTGGGAAGACAAGGTGGGAGGATTGCTTGAGTCTAGGAGTTCGAGACCAGCCTGAGCAAGAGCGAGACCTTGTCTCTACTAAAAATAGAAAGAGATTAGCTGGACAACTAAAAATATATAGAAAAAATTAGCCAGACATGGTAGCACATGCCTGTAGTCCCAGCTACTCGGGAGGCTGAGGCAGGAGGATTGCTTGAGCCCGGGAGTTTGAGGTTGCTGTGAGCTAGGCTGATGCTGTGGCACTCTAGCCCAGGCAACAGAGTGAGATTATGTCTCAGGAAAAAAAAAAAAAAAAAAAAGAATAAATTGGGCTGGGTGTGGTGGCTCAGGCCTGTAATCCTAGCACTTTGGGAGGCCAAGGTGGGAGAGTTGCTTGAGGCCAGGAGTTTGAGGTTGCAGTGAGCTACCATGATATCACCATGCTCCAGCCTGGGCAGAAGGAGGAGACGCAGTCTCAAAACAAACAAACAAACAAACAAACAAACAAACAAACAACAACAACAATAAAAAAAAAAGGAATGGGACAATAGAGAACAAATAGCAAGAGGGTAGATTTAAACCCAAGCATATAATCACATTATAAAATACACCATTTAAGAAACAGATTGTCAGATTAGATAAAAAAGCAAGAGCGCATTATAGTGCCTTCAATAAAAATGTACTTTACAAGAAAATTTATTTGAGATGTGACCTCATGATATTGCTCACTGCTGGGCTTGAGCTATCCTCCTGCCTCTGCTTCATGAGTAGCTGGGACTACAGGCTCAAGAATGCATTTTAGGGCCGGGCACGGTGGCTCATGCCTGTAATCCTAGCACTCTGGGAGGCCGAAGCGGGCGGATTGTGTGAGGTCAGGAGTTCGAAACCAGCCTGAGCAAGAGTGAGACCCCTGTCTCTACTATAAATAGAAAGAAATTAATTGGCCGACTAATATATATAGAAAAAATTAGCTGGGCATGGTGGCGCATGCCTGTAGTCCCAGCTACTCGGGAGGCTGAGGCAGGAGGATTACTTGAGCACAGGAGTTCGAGGTTGCTGTGAGCTAGGCTGACACCACGGCACTCACTCTAGCCTGGGCAACAAAGTGAGACTCTGTCTCAAAAAGAAAAAAAAAAGAATGAATTTTAAATATAAAGACACATATTGGGTAAAAGAGTAGAAAAAGATACACCATGCCAACAATAATCATAAAAAAAGCTGAAGTTGCTACTTTAATATAAGACAAAGTAGACATTAGGACAAGGAATTTTACCAGGGTTAAAGAGTGACATTTCATAATGATGAAAAGTTAACCCTAAATGTGCATGGACCTAATACAAAAGTTTCAGAATACATCAAGCAAAACCTGATAGCATTCCAAAAAGAAATAGACAAATTCACATTCATAGTTTTAGCTTTCAGTACTGCTCTCTCAGTTACTAATAGAAAGAGGAGACAGAAAATCTCTAAGGACACAGAAGACATGAAACTGCAGTATCTTTTTAATTGCACACCAGACATTTATCAAGATAGATCCTGGGCCATAAACTGAGTCTGAATAATTTTACAATGTTGAAAAACTACAGAATATTCTTTTTTTCACTACAACAGACTTAAATTGGAAATTAATTATAAAAGTTATCTGGAAAGTCTCCCAAATACCTGGAGATTAAACGACACTTACTCATAACTCGTGAGTCAAAGGAGTTTCAAAGGATATTAGAGAATATGTTGAAATGAATGAAATGAAACACAATCTATCAAGAACAATTGATAAAATGGATAAACAAACCTGTAGCTAGACTGATCAAGAAAAAGGATAGGGAATATACACATTACCAATATCAGGAATAAAAGAGGGGACATCTCTGCAGATATATATATATATATATATATAATTTTTTTTCCTACAGCTCTTAGAGGCTAATAAGGCGATACTATGAACAACTTTACAGCAATCAACGTGTTAACTTACATGAAATGGGCCAATACCTTGAAGGACATAAATTACCAACATTCTCTCAAGAAGATATACAAAATTGGAATAGTCCTATACCTGTTAATTAAATGAAATTTATATTTAAATATCTTTCCATTAAGAAAACTCCAGGCTCACATGACTTCACTGGTGAATTCAATTAACTATTTAAGGGCTAGGTGAGGTTGCTCATGCCTGTAATCCCAGCACTTTGGTGGGCCAAGACGGAAGGATTGCTTGAGGCCAGAAGTTTGAGATCAGCTTGGACAACATAGCTAGATCCCATCTCTAAAAAAAAAAAATTAGCTGAGTATAATGGTGTGCACCTGTAGTCCTAGGTACTCAGGAGCTGAGGTGGGAAGATCACTGGAGCCTGGGAATGTGAGGTTACAGTGAGCTATGATTGTGCCACTACACTCCAGCCTAGCCGACAAGAGCAAGACCCTGTCTCAAAAACAAGATCTCAATATGTGAACTTTGAGGAAAAAAGAAAAACAAATAAACAACAACAACAATTTAAGGAAGAAATAAGCCGGGCGCGGTGGCTCACGCCTGTAATCCTAGCTCTCTGGGAGGCTGAGGCGGGCGGATCCTTTGAGCTCAGGAGTTCAAAACCAACCTGAGCAAGGGCGAGACCCCGTCTCTACTATAAATAGAAAGAAATTAATTGGCCAACTAATATATATATAGAAAAAATTAGCCGGGCATGGTGGTGCATGCCTATAGTCCCAGCTACTCGGGAGGCTGAGGCAGCAGGATTGCTTGAGCCCAGGAGTTTGAGGTTGCTGTGAGCTAGGCGGATGCCACGGCACTCACTCTAGCCTGGGCAACAAAGTGAGACTCTGTCTCAAAAAAAAAAAAAAAAAAAAAGAAATAATATACAAATTCTTTCAGAAAACAGGGGAGGAAGGAACCCTTCCAATTCATTTTATGAGGTCATTATCACCAACACCAAAAACAAAGTCATTATAAGAAAATTAATCTACAGAGTAATATCTCTCATGAAGGACAGACACAAAAATCTTTGATAAATTGGAAAATTGAATCCTGGAATAGAAAGGCAAAAGACCTAGACTAGCCAAGACAATATTGAAAATAAAGAACAAACTTGGAGGACTTTCACCAGCCGATTTCAAGACATACTACAATACGCAGGACAGTGTGGTACTGATGAAACAATAGATGTATAGATCAAGGGAATGAATGGAGAGTCCAGAAACAGATCCACATATATATAGTAAACTGATATTCAACTCTGCAAAGGCAATTCAACGGGAAAAGGAAACTCTTTTCAACAAAAAGGGAATCCCTGGATATATTTTTGAGAAAAAAAGGGAAAATTGATCCTTATCTCACAGTATACACAAATGATAACTCAAAAGAGATCATACATATAAATGCAAAAGCTAGTAATATATAAGTTCTAAAAAATATAGGAGGAAATCATTGCAATCTTGGGATAGGCAAAAATTTCTCAGGATACAAAAAGCATCCTTCATAAGCTTGGTAAATTGTACATTGTCAAACTGAAACCTTACTCTTCATTGACATTGTTAAAAAAACAAAAACACAAGCCAGAATTAGAGAAAATATTCTTAATACATATTTAATAAAGGACTTGTATCCTGTGTATATATGTGTGTGTCTACATATGTAAACACACATATGCTCTTAAAACTCAATTATAGGCTGAGAGTGGTGGCTCACGCCTGTAATCCTAGCACTCTGGGAGGTCGAGGCGGGAGGATCGCTCAAGGTTAGGAGTTCGAAACCAGCCTGATCAAGAGCGAGACCCTGTCTCTACTAAAAAAATAGAAAGAAATTAGCTGGACAACTAAAAAAATAATAAATATATATATAAAAAATTAGCCAGGCATAGTGGTGCAGGCCTGTAGTCCCAGCTACTTGGGTGGCTGAGGCAGGAGGGTTGCTTGAGCCTAGGAGTTTGAGGTTGTTGTGAGCTAGGTTGATGCCACGGCACTCGAGCCCAGGTAATAGAGTAAGACTGTCTCAAAAAAAAAACTGGGCCGGGGTGCGATGGCTCACGCCCGCAATCCTAGCACTCTGGGAGGCCGAGGCGGGCGGATTGCTCGAGGTCAGGAGTTTGAAACCAGCCTGAGCAAGAGCAAGACCCTCGTCTCTACTATAAATAGAAAGAAATTAATTGGCCAACTAATATATATAGAAAAAATTAGCCGGGCGTGTTGGTGCATGCCTGTAGTCCCAGCTACTCGGGAGGCTGAGGCAGTAGGATTGCTTGAGCCCAGGAGTTTGAGGTTGCTGTGAGCTAGGCTGATGCCACGGCACTCACTCTAGCCTGGGCAACAAAGCGAGACTCTGTCTCAAAAAAAAAAAAAAATTGGATTCAGTCAAAAGGCCACACTTAAGGACCTAGAAGGCCATAATGTGGCCTTAAGACCAGTGGGTGCAGCAGCAGAAGACAACTTGGAAGTGTGTCTTGGGCTGCAGTCCACAATCTTGGCTCATACAAACACTTTATATTAATTTTGCATCAGCTTTTTCCTTTTAGGTCAACAAATGATCAATAAACACATAAAAAGATGGTAAATATCATTAGCCATCAGGGAAAAGCAATTTAAAAAGCACAGAGAGATACCATTTTATTCTATTAGAATGGCTAAAATTTAAAAAATAGATAATACCAAGTGTTGACAAGAATATGGTACAACTACAATTTTGATACATTGCTAGTGAGAATGTAAAGTAGCCTAATGCTTTGAAAAACCATTTGGCAGTTTCTTAAAAAGTTAGACTTATACTTTAACCATATGACCCACCAATTCCACTTCTATGTAGTTAGTCAATTGAATATAAACATATGTCACACAAAGACTTCTTGTTTTCTTTTTTGTTGTTTGATTTTTGAGACAGTGTCTCACTCTGTTGCCTGGGCTAGAGTGCTGTGGCATCGGCCTCACTCACAGTAACCTCAAACTCTAGGGCTCAAGCAATCCTTCTGCCTCAGCCTCCCAAGTAGCTGGGACTGCAGTCATGTGCCACCCATGCCTGGCTAATTTTTTCCTATATATATTAGTTGGCCAATTAATTGCTTTCTATTTATAGTAGAGACGGGGTCTCGCTCTTGCTCAGGCTGGTATTGAACTCCTGACCTCTAGCGATCCTCCTGCCTCGGTCTCCCAGAGTGCTAGGATTGACTTCTTGTTTTTTTTAATTTTTTGGAGACAGGGTCTCACTTGTTTGCCCAGGCTACAGGTCAGTGGCATCACCATAGCTCACTGCAACCTCAAATTCCTGGGCTCAAGGAATCCTTGTGCCTCAGCCTCCCAAGTACGTGGGACTACAGGCATGTATCACCATGACTGGCTAATATTTTTATTTTTACTTTTTGTAGAGTCAGGGTCTTGCTATGTTGCTCAGGCTAGTCTCAAACTCCTGGCCTCAAAGGATCCTTTTGCCTTGTCCTCTCAAAGTGCTAGGGTTATAGGAATGAGCCACTGCACCCAGCCAAAGACTTATTGTTTATAATAGCCTCAAACTGGAAACAACGCGATATACATCAACAGGTGATTGGATATGCAAATTTTGGTATATCCATTCAATGGAATATTACTTAGCATTCTCAAAGAACAAACTACTTATATATGCAACAACATGAATCAATTTCAAAAACATTATGCTGGGCAAAAGAAGGAAGACATAAAAGAGTACACTATATGACTGTATTTATACGAAACTCTCGACAAAACAAAACCAATCTATGATGTCAGAAAGCACATCAGTGGTTGCCTGGGGCAGGGGCTTCCCAAGGTCAGGTGGGTACATGATTACCAAGGGCACGAGGGAATGTTTTAGGGTTTATTTGTGGATTTCTCTTTATACTTGTTTTGAATTAATCCAGGTTTTATGTCTAAAGGTTAAAGGTCACTTGGAGGCAAAAGTCTCTTGCAGATGGAAATGGTTGATATCTTTTTTGTGGTAGATGTTACATGGATGGGTATAAATATTTGCTACACAAAAAAATCATTGAACTGTACAAGTACAATGACTGCATCTTATTTTATGTAAATTATAGCCCAATAATAGTTTATTTAATAATTTAAATGGTAAAAAAATTCAGTTTCCCAGGATGCATTCTAGTCTCACTAAATCAGAATCTTGGGCTGCTGATAGGATTCAGGAATTTACATATAAGCAAAACAAAATCCCCAAACAATTCTTTTGATCAGCTAGGCTAAAGAAATGCAGGTAGTTTACGAAATGTGGATAGTCTGACACATTTTAAATGGTATATTCTTTGGGTTTCACTAGACACTCTATGAAGATACTCAGCGAACTCCATCTCGGGCCCATGACTTTCATTGTTCTCTTAGACTCAACATGATCCATGCTGACTTCTGCCTCCAGTACGCACGCCATAGCCTTATTATTGCTCTCAGGTTTCCACTTTACTTCCTTTACATTTTTTTTTTTTTTGAGACAGAGTCTCACTTTGTTGCCTAGGCTAGAGTAAGTGCAGTGGCGTCAGCCTAGCTCACAGCAACCTCAAACTCCTGGGCTCAAGCGATTCTACTGCCTCAGCTTCCCGAGTAGCTGGGATTACAGGCATGAACCACCATGCCCGGCTAAGTTTTTCTATATATATGTTAGTTGGCCAATTAATTTCTATTTATAGTAGAGACAGGGTCTCGCTCTTGCTCAGGCTGGTTTCGAACTCCTGACCTCGAGCAATCCATCTGCCTCGGCCTCCCAGAGTGCTGGGATTATAGGTGTGAGCCACCTCGCCCGGCCCCTTTACATTTTTTATTTCTTTTACTTTTGTAAAAGGAGGGAGAGGGACCACCGATTATGTATCATTTGCACAAAGTTTATCTGCTGATCCTGCTTTCTATTCTCCACAGGAATCTGAGATGAACTGATTATTGTCTCTTTGAAAGCAATCACAGCCCTCTCTTGAGTTTTCCAGAACATTCTGGCCCAGACAGTGTTAAGGATCAACGCCTAGTGTCCTCTTCAGATGAAGACAGTAGATGAGACTATATGTGATATTATTAATTTTTTAGGGCTAGTTTTGATTTTAAAAATGTAACTCTGTAAATTGTCTATTATTAATACAATGTTTGACATTACCTATGAACCAGTCCATCAAACCAACCAACCAAATCACTTGGTACTTAAAGGAGAGCCTGTGTTTCATGTTGCTGTTCCTGAGATTTCCTCAGAGATGATATATTCACAGTATGAAGTTCTACCAGGCCATTGCACACCTAACTTTTTACTAAGCATCCTGACACGTGACTTTTTGGCATGCTGATTGGTCTTCCCTCAAAACTAGGTTCTATAAATGTGAGCTGAGCCTGTTTCTGAAATAATCTCCACCTGGTTTCATCAACTGAACCTTGGTTCAGCAACTGGGGATGTGCTAGAGTTTGTCCTGTTAGAAATATAAGTGAAGGATCCAATCAGACTGAGCCATGGTGGCACCCCGTGGCAGGACCCAATAAGATCACGCCACCTGGCAACCTGGCATCACCTCATTACAAGAACCAATCAGATCACACCTCATTACCCTACGCTTATAAAACCTGACCCAGCTCCCAGCTTGGGGAGACAGATTTGAGCATTTCCTCTTCTTTCCTTGGCAGTCGACTTTGAAATAAAGCTTTTCTTTTCTCAAAAAGGCAAAACAAACAAACAAAATCCACCCCCACCCCCCAAAAAAAGAAATACAAGAGAAATGTAACAGACAGCAAATATGTTTCCAAAATGGCTTACTCATGGTTTTCCCTTTATGCTTAGCTTTGAATTAACCTAGAAAGTTTTATGGCTAAGATTTAGCAGTCACTTGGGGACAGAAGGCACCATCAGGTTGATTTTAACTGTATCTCCTGTTTCAGGTCTAATGGGAACTTTAAAATTTGCTTTCTGTTCTTTATTCTAAAACTAAGACATCATTGCTGGTCAAAAATAAATCTTAGAATGTAGATGTGTTTAAAGAAGATCCAGCATGAACATTATCATGTACATCCAGGTTTTTCTGTTAATGAATAGTATGCATATGTTTCTTTAACAAAATGAGATCCTACAGGACATACTGTTTTTGTTTTTTTTTTGAGACAGTGTCTCGCTTTGTTGCCCAGGCTAGAGTGAGTGCCATGGCGTCAGCCTAGCTCACAGTAACCTCAAACTCCTGGGCTCAAGCAATCCTTCTGCCTCAGCCTCCCAAGTAGCTGGGACTACAGGCATGCGCCACCATGCCCGGCTAATTTTTTCTATATATATTAGTTGGCCAATTAATTTCTTTCTATTTATAGTAGAGACAGGGTCTCGCTCTTGCTCAGGCTGGTTTCGAACTCCTGACCTTGAGCAATCCGCCCGCCTCAGCCTCCCAGAGAGCTAGGATTACAGGCGTGAGCCACCGCGCCCGGCCCATACTGTTTTATAATTTGCCCTTTTCGCTAAATACCTCGAGCAGCTTTTCGTAGATTAACCACACCACAATAATAGACAGCACATAATGGATGTTCTCTGGTTTATGTAACCAATTCCCTAGTGGGTATTTAGTTTGTGGGGTATTTCTTGCAGCTCGGCTCAACACCTACTTCAGCTCTCCCTGCTTTCCTCTATCCTAAAAGCTGGGAAGATAAACACTTGCTTTCCAGACACCTTGAATGTAGGGGTGTCCCTGTCATTTGCTTCTGGCCTGTGAGATGGAGAGATTATAAGAAAAAACACACTCTGGCTTTCTCCTATTCTCTCTCACCACTCAACACACCTCAGCAGCACATCTGGTCACCAAAACGAATGTGGATTTCCCCCCACCGACTCACCAAGCAAATCTCTGGCCGATTCTCCAGCGGACGGCAGCTAGATGTTCTCTGACTCAATTCTGCGGCTGTATACCTGGGGAGTGCCAGTTTCCACGGGCAGAGGGCTCTTGGAAAGTTGGAACTTTCAGCCCCACAAGACTGCTCCCACTTCAGATGCCAGTCACAAGTCCGGGCCACCTGACTCACTGGCTACAGACACCAAGGTTCCCATGACCATCTCCTTGGGTTAGATCGATTTGCTAGGACAGCTCACAGAACTCAGGCAAACACTTACATCGCCAGTTTATTACAAAGAATATTATAAAGGATACAGATGAACAGTCAGATGAAGAGATACCTAGAGCCAGGTATACGGGAAGGGGCAGAGAGCTTCAGCACCCTCTGGGAGCAAGTGACCCTCCAGGAAAATCTGCACATTCAGCTGCCTGGAAGCTCATCTGAACCCTGTCCTCTTGGGATTTTATGGAGGCTTTGTTGCATAGGCATGATGGATTAAATCACTGGCCATTGGCGATCAACTTAACCTTCAGTCCTTCTCCCTTGCTCAGAAGTCCAGGGGTGGGGCTGATAGTTCCAACCCTCTAGCCACAGGGTTGGTTCCCTTGGCAACCAGCCCTGATCAGGAGGCTGTCCAAGAGTCACCAGCCACCAGTCATCATCCACCAGCATACAAAAGATGCTTATCGTCGCTCTGCAGATTCCAAGAATTTTAGGAGCTCTAAGTCAGGGAACCAGATGAAGATATATATTTCACAACATCACAGAGACATAACTGGAGGTAGCAGATAATGCCTCTTCGGCTTCCTGCTCTGCACAGGTGGCAGTGCCTGAGGGACAGTAGTCACTGCTCACAGCTGAGCAGGGAGAGGCCTGGCTCCTTCACAGCATCCAGGAGTTTCCAGCGAAGCCTGGATGCCCACAGTTGGGCTTCTTACTACATGAGATAAATAGACCCTGTATTGAAACCAGATATGAAACAAACTATGAAATGGCTATGGCTACTCACCAGGTTATTTGAGATAAAATCCCAGAAGTAGAATATGCATTTTTTTTTTCTTGAGACAGAGTCTCACTTTGTTGCCCAGGCTAGAATGAGTGTCGTGGCGTCAGCCTAGCTCACAGCAACCTCACACTCCTGGGCGATCCTCCTGCCTCAGCTTCCCGAGTAGCTGGGACTACAGGCATGCGCCACCATGCCCGGCTAATTTTTTCTATATATTTTTAGTTGGCCAATTAATTTCTTTCTATTTTTAGTAGAGACAGGGTCTCACTCTTGCTCAGGCTGATCTCAAGAGATCCTCCCGCCTCGGCCTCCCAGAGTGCTAGGATTACAGGTGTGAGCCACTGCCCCCAACCTAGAATATGCATTTTTAAGGCCTTTGAAAGGTTTTATCCATTTACATTCCCACCACCCCCATATGCATATCGCTTTCCCTACAAACTAACTTTGGGCATTATCATGCTTTTTAATCTTTTGCAGTCTGATGGGTAAAAAAAGGATATCTCATTATTTTAATTTGCATATCTTTGATGACCACAGATATTGAGCATCTGTTCACGTGTTTATCCAATGCTTGGATTTCTTCTTTTGCAAATTTCAAGTTAGGGAACTTTACTAGAAGCAGTTGCTTCCCTGCCTTTGCTGTGGGTGTTTGCAGCTATGGCCGGAAGCCAACGGGGTTGAAATGTTAGCAACTCCACCGTGCCCTGCCGTGTCCCAGTAGGCTGCTACAGGCATCAGCCCTGTCGCAGGCCTGCTCTTTGGCCTGTTTCCAGATGCCCCCACCACCCTCAAAACACTTGGCAAGCGTCTAGGTGAGATATTTTACTTCCTAAAAAAAAAAAAAAAAAAAAGCTGGGGATCCTTCAGCATCTGCTACTTAAACCATATGCCGAACACGTTTCCGGACAGCTTTAGTTGCTACTTCGAATACGGTGGGATGAGTCATTCATTTTATGCTGGGTAGGCCCAGATAGCCTAGTAGGCAGTGAATAGTGATTTTTTTTTTAATTTATTTATTTAATTTATTTATTTTTTTGAGACAGGGTCTCACTTTGTTGCCCAGGCTAGAGTGAGTGCCGTGGCTTCAGCCTAGCTCACAGCAACCTCAAACTCCTGGGCTCAAGTGATCCTCCTGCCTCAGCCTCCCAAGTAGCTGGGACTACAGGCATGCACCACCATGCCCGGCTAATTGTTTGTATATATATTTTTAGTTGGTCAATTAATTTCTTTCTATTTTTAGTAGAGACGGGGTCTCTCTCAGGCTGGTTTCGAACTCCCAACCTCGAGCAATCCGCCCGCCTCGGCCTCCCAGAGTGCTAGGATTACAGGCGTGAGCCACCTCGCCCAGCCTATTTTTTTTAATTTAAAAAAAGATTTAACTTTACTTTCTTCTTTTCTTCTTTTTACTAGATTAGGTTAAGGGATATTGAATAGTGATTTCTTAAAAGCAACACAAATATCTGCACATAAATCACACATTTCAAGTAATATAATTTGGAGAAAATGAATCTTATTCATGGGTGCTACTCTGTTTTTATTATTATTATTATTATTATTATTATTATTATTTTTGAAGCAAAGGAATCCACCAGAGCTACTCTGTTTTGACGTGGAATAATATGTCTCCCTTTATCCAGTTTTAATAATCACCCAGGGCTAAGAAACATAAATTTTGACTGGATATGAGGGCTAGGTCCTAAGTCCAAACACACCCGGGTCCGAGGCAGGGCCTCAGGCTTTTTGCATGTGTGGTTTCTGCTTTTTCAAATCACTGTCCATGAATGACTCACAGCCTAGGGGGCCCCAGAGGGGCCTCCAGCCTCGATGGCATTCTTAGACATCAGGGCCTTCAATTCAAGGAGCAGGCTAGCAACAGCTTGCAAGTGGCAACAGTGAGCAGCACCTTCTTTGGGAAGCTGGGCTGATGTCCTTCACTTGCCCCTCGGATCTCACATCTTTTGCAGGAGGCCAAGCTGTATGGACCCTCTGGGTGGTTCTCACACTCTTGGGGTCTCAGGATTGTCACATGCCTGACAACTCTTTTTTCTTTTCCTTCTTTGCCAACTGTATTGACAACTCTCGAGGACCCTAGATAGCCTGTTTGTGTAGGTCACATCTACTGGTATCTGCTGCAGTAGAAGAGAAGGCTGAGAAATGTTTAAAATATTTACTCATGGCCGGGCACGGTGGCTCACGCCTGTAATCCTAGCACTCTGGGAGGCTGAGGCGGGTGGATTGCTTGAGGTCAGGAGTTTGAAACCAGACTCAGCAAGAGCGAGATCCGGTCTCTACTAAAAATAGAAAGAAATCAATTGGCCAACTAATATATATATGGAAAAAATTAGCCGGGCATGGTGGCACATGCCTGTAGTCCCAGCTACTCAGGAGGCTGAGCCAGAAGGATTGCTTGAGCCCAGGAGTTTGAGGTTTCTGTGAGCTAGGCTAACGTCATGGCACTCACTCTAGCCTGAGCAACAAAGCAAGACTGTGTCTCAAAAAAAAAAAAAACATAAAAAAAAAATTTACTCATTCATCTAAAATAACAATAATAAACTCACTACATGTTAACATAAATAACATACTTTCCAATAAAAGCTGACTATATTTTCCAAAACAAAACTGAGAAGGCAGATACTGCTCTACTTTTGTAACTTTTTTTTTTTTTTTGAGACAGAGTCTTGCTCTGTTGCCTGGGCCAGAGTGCCGTGGCATCAGCCTAGCTCACAGCAACCTCAAACTCCAGGGCTCAAGCAATCCTCCTGCCTCAGCCTCCCGAGTAGCTGGGACTACAGGCATGTACCACCATGCCCAGCTAATTTTTTCTATATATTTTTAGTTGTTCGGCTAATTTCTTTCTATTTATAGTAGAGACGGGGGTCTCGCTCTTGCTCAGGCTGGTTTCAAACTCCTGACCTCGAGCAATCCGCCCGCCTGGCCTGCCAGAGTGGTAAGATTACAGGCGTGAGCCACTGCGCCCGGCCGCTTAGGCTGGTCTTGAACTCCTGAACTCAAGTGATCTCTCCTGCCTCAGCCTCCCAGAGTGCTAGGATTACAGGCGTGAGCCACCGCGCCCGGCCTATAGCTCTCTTTTAATATCTGGGTTAATAAGACAGATTTTCACGTCTGCTTCTGCATTCAGTGTGTTGAGATATCACAGGTTATGTAGCCTTTGGGAAACTCCACTGTTCTGTTGATTATTGAGAGAATGAAAGTGAAAAAGGCAAATAACATCTTAGTATTATTATGAAAATAGTTTTGACTTCACAGGACTTCTTCAAAAGGTCGAGGGAACTCCCAAGACTTCCTGGCCATGCCTCAACAGAACGCCTGTGACCTCTGAATTTTATTAGGTTCAGTCAGTGGGTGCCACAGCAAGAAATTGTGATGAGGGAAGAGTGTCTCATCAGAACTATTTATTCTCCCAGCTCCATCCTTGTAGGGACTGCTGTGTCTCTTGAAAACAGAGTAAAGGTGTCCTTCAAGTGACTTCTATGGACCCCAGTTACTTCTCCCCTCTTCCTTTTGGGCCTAGGGGTAAAAACAGCTCTCCTGTTATCCATTTTCGTGCTTCTACATTCTGCGCACACCTTTGTAAATAAACGGTCCTGAATTTATCCAAATTTTATACCGCCACAAATAAATGAAACAAAAATTCAATAAACACAGCCTTACTGTATACCAGTGGTTCCAAGCGAGCTGGACTCAAAGTGATCCTGCAATGTCAGCATTAGTATTACCTGTGAATTTATTAGAATGCAACTTCTTGGATCCTCCTCCAGACTGATTAAGAAAGTTTAGGGATGGGCCCAGCAAGAGCAATCTGTTTTAACAAGCCCTTTGGTATTTGTTCCTGCCAAAACTCATGTTGAAACTTAATCCCGATGTGGCAATGTTGAAAGGCAGGGCTTTGGAGAGGTGATTGAATCACAACGGCTCTGCTCCCATTAATGGATTAGTCCATTCACGGATTGATGAGTTAATGGATTAATTAATGGATTACTATGGGAGGGGAACTGGAGACTTTATAAGAGGAAGAGAGACCTGAGCTAGCATGTTAGTAGGCCAGTAATGCTCGCTCCCCTGCCTGGGATGCCCTGTGCCTTCTTAGGACTCGGTAGGGTCCCCATCAGTAATAAAGCTCTCACTAGATGTGGCCCCTTGACCTTGGACTTCTCAGCTTCCAGAACTGTTAGAAATGAATTTCTTTTCTTTGTAAATTACCCAGTTTCAGGTATTCTCTTATGAGAAACAGAAAATGAACTAAGACATAGACCAATTTTGTGGAAAAACTTAGGCATGGAGAGGATAAGTACTTTGGTCTAAGGACACAGAGTAAGTGGCAGAGATAGGTTCCAACACAGACAATCTGGTGCCGGCACCCATGCTCCTAACGGGGCACAATGTGCTCCTAACGGGGCACAATGAGGCCCCACAGCAGTAACAAGGGTGTTCTGTGCTGGGCGTGGTGGCTCACACCTGTAATCCTAGCACTCTAGGAGGCCGAGGCTGGAGGATGGCTCCAGGTTAGGAGTTTGAAACCAGCCTGAGCAAGAGCGAGACCCTGTATCTACTAAACATAGAAAGAAATTAATTGGGCAACTAAAAATACATAGAAAAAATTAGCTGGGCACGGTGGCGAATGCCTGTAGTTCCCGCTGCTTGGGGCAGGAGGATGAGGCTGGGGCAGAAGGATCGCTTGAGCCCAGGAGTTTGAGGTTGCTGTGAGCTAGGCTGATGCCAGGGCACTCTAGCAACACAGTGAGACTTTGTTTCAAAAAAAAAAAAAAAAAAAAAAAAGATGTTCTGGAGGGACTCAGCCTTAGTGGCAATAGAGTTGCTGGGGAGTCCCTCCTGCCAAGCCAGGATGATCGCCTAAGCAGTTTCCCACACTCGAGGCTTGGAGTTCCCTCCAGGGAAGAGCTGGGATGAGTCATCCTCATTCAGAGATTAGATAGGCTTTTCTGAACCTAGTGAGTAGAGAGGACCCAAGGGACTCTCCAGTAACCTGGTGAGTCACTGAGCCCAGGGACATAGTTCTGGGGTTCTATCCTACACGTCAGTGTGCTGGCCCAGGCTGGAACTACACGAAATAGTCTTGCTGTTCTTCCTCCGTGCTTTTGACTCACAGCCTTTTAACTCACGTTTTAGGCTGACTTTTTGCTTGAAATTATTTTAAAATTAAATTAAAAATTTTAAATGCAAGGCCGGGCGTGGTGGCTCACGCCTATAACCCTAGCACTCTGGGAGGCCGAGGCGGGCGGATTGCTCCAGGTCAGGAGTTCAAAACAAGCCTGAGCAAGAGTGAGGCCTCGTCTCTACTAAAAATAGAAAGAAATTAATTGGCCAACTAACATATATACAAAAAATTAGCCGGGCATGGTGGTGCATGCCTGTAGTCCCAGCCACTGGGGAGGCTGAGGCACAAGGATCGCTTGAGCCCAGGAGTCTGAGGTTGCTGTGAGCTAGGCTGATGCCACGGCACTCACTCTAGCCTGGGCAACAAAGCGAGACTGTTTCAAAAAACATTTTTAAATGTAAAATACTAAAAGTATCTACTTTTAAAGCAGAAGCTATACATTTTATTTATTTATTTGCTGTATTTCAATAGATTAAGGGGGTACAAGTGTTTTTTTGGAAAGCATACACATTGAAAGATTTATTTCCAGCCTATCAATGAAGGATTTGATCCATTTTTTAGGGACGGTTCTGGGAAAACTCCTTCCAACTTTCTTTTGCATAACAAAAAAATCATTTGTTTCTGCATTAAGTTAATCAATTCCTCATACAGTTGTTAAAAGTTGCTCAGTAGCGAGTTTCTCTGCCATATACTGAACCTATATAAAACCATTTTATGAATAAAAAGTGAAAAATGTGTGTAAATCAATCAACTTACAAATATTTTAGTGGCCAAGTAGCCTGGGACAGTTTTTTTCCAGTTAGTACACAGAAACATTTCAGGGCTACGTGGGCAAGGAGGACTATTTTGGGTTCAGTATCTAGAGAGTTCCTTTCCCGTATGAACTCCTGCCTGAAACAGATCTGCCCCCAGGCCCCTACCACTGTTGCGGCAAGTGTTACAGCGCTTGACAGGGGAAAGAATCCAGCGGCACACGAAGATGGAGAAGAATGTTTACTCCTCTAGCAGGCTCAGGGGACTTCGGACTTCTGACCTAACCCCTTCCTTGTTCTCCTCCTGCTTTTATACCCTTGGTAGGACTCAAAAAGCGTCCAATCAGCAACAAGCTTTAACATCCAATCAGCAACAAGCTTTAACATCCAATCAGCAACAAGCTTTAACATCCAATCAACAACAAGCTTTAATATCCAATCAGCAACAGTGGGAATCAAAAAGTATCCAATCAAGATCGGGCAGCCAGCTCAGCCGGAGGATGGGAGCAGGCAGCCGAGCACCCAGTGTGGGCCTCGACAGTGGGTGTCTACACTGGAGGCCTGGCCCCAGCAGCGCGCATCCACCTGGGCCTCCAGCCTGCCCTGCCCAGAGCCGTCCCTGGAGGATGCTCTGTTTTCCCTGTCACCACCTCAGCTCCTCTCTCCTTGTACATGCACAACTTCCCTCAGTCTTATTTTTACACCTCTGGGTGTAAAATCCTCCAGAGTGGTGAGAAAGTGAATGGCTGAGTAAGAAGACTTCACAGAAATGGACAAAACTACAAATAATTAAAATCAACAAATTAAGCATACCATAATTTGTTGTGACAAAATATGATGGGAGAAGTAAAATGAAAATAAAAGTTCTAAAAAATGAAATGATGTAAAATTTCCTATGAAAAAAGGCTTATTTGCACTTTAAAAAAAATGGATGATAGAGGTTATGAAAACAGTAGATTCTGTTGGATACATTTTCAAAAGCTGATGTAACATTTTAAAATCAGTATTTTACAGTATGCCAGAAATTGCATGCTTTTCAATGTTTCAGTTTATGAAAAACTGTAAATTTTTCAATGTGAAAGTGTACAACGGGGTACACCTAGTTTCAAAAACTACTTTTGAGGCTGGGCATGGTGGCTCATGCCTATAATTGTAGCATTTGTGGAGGCCGAGGTGGGAGGATCACTAGAGGCCAGGAGTTCGAGACCAGCCTCAGCAACATAGTGAGACCCATCTCTATAGAAAAATAAAACAAATTGGCTGGATGTCATCGTGCACACCTGTAGTCCCAGCTACTGAGGAGGCTGAGGCAGGAGGATTTTAGTACACCTTGAGCCCAGGTGTACAAGGTTACAGTGAGCTATGATGATGCCACTGTACTATAGCCTGGGCAAAAGAGTGAGACTCTGTCTCAAAAAACAAAACATAAAAAAACCACTTTTGAGGCCGGGCGTGGTGGCTCACACCTGTGATCCTAGCACTCTGGGAGGTCGAGGTGGGCGGATCGTTTGAGCTCAGTAGTTCGGAGACCAGCCTGAGCAAGAGCGAGACCCCATCTCTACTAAAAATAGAAAGAAATTAATGGGCCAACAAAAAATACATAGAAAAAGTTAGCCGGGCATGGTGGCGCATGCCTGTAGTCCCAGCTACTTGGGAGGGTGAGGCAGAAGGATTGCTTGAGCCCAGGAGTTTGAGGTTGCTGTGAGCTAAGCTGACGACACAACACCCTAGCCCGGGCAACAGAGTGAGACTCTGTCCCCCCCCCCCACCAAAAAAAAACCACTTTTGAGGGTATGCATGCAAAAAAGTTTAAAGATCACTTGTTTATAGTTATCTGTTTAATGTTTGACCACCATAGCACTATGACTGTCAACGTTCTGGAAACTGGGGGCAGGTGAGGGTGGGGACTTGGATATGACTGAGCAACCAACACCACAGGAAGCTTCCGTGGCCTGGGAGGTGGCACCCCGAGGCAATGACCCCACCTGAGATAAACCCCCTGCCAGCCTGTCTGCACTCCCTACCGTGAGACTCCACACTTCCTGGGCTTTCCGTGCAGCTCTCTGACAAAAAGCAGGAGCTGGGTATGATGAGCACTAGGTAAGATGGAAAGTACTGATCTAATTCAAATTTTTGAAGAACTAGTATTCCTTTTACTATATCCTGTCACAAGTACCTCTGCTGACTCACTGTTTGTACATACGTGATTTTCATCTAGCTTTCTGAAACGTTTACAAGAATCACAGCTACTTCCTGCTTTATCCAAACTCCCTAGGCCGCCAGGGATGTCAGAAAAGAACATTTGTCTTTCTTGGAATAGCTACAAAATGCTGTGCTTAAGAAAACCAAAGTAAGACACACATATACATACACAACAAAACCCCCACAAAACCCGAAGTATAATAGCAACTCCTCCCTAACACACTGACAAAGATCTGTAACAATCATCATATCGTATCTAAAGGGAAATATCTGTTGACTATTTCTTTTGGCAAGACTTTCCTGTGACATCGTTAGAGGAAGGTATTATGTGTAAACATGTTTATGTGGATGCAGAGAGCTGATCACTGTCCTTCCATTTTAAGCTCTGTTTTCTTTTACTTCCTACGATATAGACTGTATCTATTTGCAATTCATATTGTGTGTTTGTTTTCTGTGAGCAGAAAAATTTTTATACATCTGCATTTTGAATTAAATCTAAATCCTCTTTCATATAGCATGGGGGGGGAAAAAGACTTACTAGTGCCAATTTAGTTTCAGCCATTTTACATAGGAATCCAAAAGCATCAGGTTTCCTTGTACTCTGGGAACAATATATAGCATGAACAAAAGGTTATAGAGGGAACAAAATGTAATTGATTCTGAAGAGCGTGAACATCTGCAAAGAATGTATTGTAAGAGAAAATGATCTCTGAGGGTCCTGCTTATGATGAAACGGTTTCTTGTTACTCATGTAAGAGAAACGGCCCTCTCTGCCTTACACACCCTTCTCAAACTCCAATCCCTAAGCAGAATGGGACTGTAGATGTTTGAAATTACTTTCTGAAACATGCAAACAAATAGAAATACAGTAGAAGACTTCAGAAAACCAAATTCTACCAGCGGTGATGAGCTAGAGAACTTAAGAGAAAAAGTCAGAAAAACTATACTCCGATCAAAATTCTGCCATTAATTGTGGCCAAGTCAATTTAACTCTCTGAGCCTTAAGTTCCTCAACTTTGACATGGGAGGGTTGGACAGACAAGGGTCTTTTATGATACTGTCTAGGATTATAAGATTAACAGACTACTTTTTCTTCTAGAAGTCTCTTGAGTCTCAAGACTTTCCCTTTGAGATGGAAAGAACAAAAATTCTAACACAACCGATTTAAGAACATCAACATTTATTTAACATGATAAAAAAGAAATGAGATATGAACATTTGCATTTAAACAATAGTAAGTAGCCTTTAATACATTACATGTGCTCATTGTATAATATATACACAATGAACATAATTACATTTATACACAAACTAAGTACTGGGTTTAAAAACCTGCTTATTGCTGTACACATCTATTCCAATGAAGTATAAGCCCAGTACTTCAAAATACCTACACTTTTAATTGTTTTTAAGAAAAGATAAGCGATAACATTTGTTTTGAAGCTGACAAGAGTGTGGCAGTAACTGCTGACGTTGCAATCTGACTCTGAGAAAGAATTATAGCAGAAAACAGGACATACTTCAATTAGCAATAAAATGGCACATTTTAAATATATATATATATAAAATTTTTTACAAATCAAGTGTGAAACAAAGCACTGCAGAAGCCAAAATGGGAGGGGGAAAAAATAAAGGAAAACAAGCTTCATTGGAAATAATAACTAACTTTTATGTACTGAAAAGCAGAAAGAAATAGAAATTCACTTAGACTTAAGGAATATCAAAATCTGGAAATCAGCAACTAAGTAAGCTGTGGCTATAGACTGCACATTAAAAAGCACCTTTACTTATGTGCTCTGAAATCATAGCAGCAAGCTGGTGTCAGAATAATAACCTTGAGATTACGGAGTGTACATATGGGCCATTAAAGCTGTTTTGGAATAAACATTTTCCAGAAGTGATAAAATGATGCTCTGTGGCCAAAAGCATCAGAACTATGAATTTCATAGATTTAAAATATACTGTACAATATCTTCTTACATTGCCGAAGGTCCGCGTCTTTAGCTTTGAAGGGTTTCAACAGAAGTCAGTATAGCTGAAAAATAAGAAAGGGAAGATTACTCTGAGACCTGTGAAGTTAATGAATTACCATTTCCCAAAGCAACTGAAGGTGACACTCCATAACAACAGAACTGACAAGCATGGCCATGAAAATCCTGAAACATAATACAATCAAAGAACATTTTCCCTTCATTTCCATAAGCTTAATGCACAAAGCAAAGAAGCACAATGCAATTAAATAGCAATTCAGAATCAAAAATGGACCCAAACTTGTGGCTGAATCCAAAAAATCAACAAATGAATGAAGATTTGCATAACTTCACTAAAATCTGTGATAATATATTGAGCTGCTTACATACCCCTGTCATTTGTAAAGCTTCCCTAAGTCCTGACAAAACTACTCATACAGAAAGATGACATATGCACAACGGGAATATGTAAAATAATACAAGTTTGTGTGCCACTAGTTGTTTGTGGTGGCTGTAGGCAATCAGGCTGGAAAATACCTGACAAGGACTGTACCTCGTTACACTGTGCAGTGCTACTGGCTCTTAGAATTATAAATAAAACAGACAAATAAAAAATCCAATAATAACTAAGGAACCTGGAAATGCATAATACTTGAGTTTTAACTCTGAACATCCTTCAGTACCAGAGTGGTCTGTGTACAATGAGTCATAACCAGTTTATTGAACCAAAAAATAACATGAATGGCTCTTAATGTACCCTTCTCCACCAATTTAGACAGAGGCCATCTATCAACTCTGCACAAGAGAAATCAAATTGAGTGTAATGTTTATTTTTCCTACGTCTGGTGTTATTTCTGTCACCCGTAGCAACTGTCACTCCTGAACATACAGAGTTAAGAGTTTAAACCCATGTGCATCAGAGGCAAGACACGAGGAAGACTGTAACAATCAGGTCCTATGTAACTCCACAGCGGTACCTCAGTCCTGCACAGTCGCCAGCTGACAAAAACAAAAGCCTCTTCTAGGTTCCAGTTAGAAACAAACTCAAATAAAAGTTACAAATATGACAAGACAACATAAATCTTTCTGGCTTAAAAAAAAAAAAAAGGATACAGATTTATAGCTGCCACAAAAGGGTGTGAAAGGAAGTAGACTCTAGAACTTAGTATTTGTACACATTTATTTTGAGGACCTAAAAGTCAAAGGTTTTTTTTTTTTTGAGACAGGATCTTGCTCTGTTGCACTGGCTAGAGTGCAGTGGTGTCATCATAGCTCACTGAAACCTCAAACTACTAAGCTCAAGTGTCTCTATGTGTTTTTGCTGCTTATAATTGTTTAACAGAAATTGGTGGTAATCTCAAAGTACCAAAAATTACTTGATATGGTAGATACTGTAAGAAAAAAACACAGAAAAAGACATACAATTGTCACTCTGTACCTCGTAGCTTATTTATTTATTTCTTTTTTGGAGACAGGGAAGGTCTTACTTTGGTTGCCCAGATTGGAGTGCAGTGGCACAATCATAGTTTACTGTAATCTCAAACTCCTGAGCTCAAGCAATCCTCCCACCTCAGCCTTTCAACTAGCTGGGACTACAGCCTGTGCCATTGCCCTCATAGCTTTTATAAAGAGTCAAAAGAGAAAAAAAGAAAAAAAATGTATATCTATAAGTACAAAATCATTGGTAAAAATTAGTGATTGTCTATAAAGTTTATGTATTTATTTATTTTGAGAGAGTCTCACTCTGTTGCCCTTGGTAGAGTGCAGTGGTGTCATCATAGCTCACTGCAACCCCAAACTCTTGGACTAAAGCAAAGTTCCTGTCTCAGCCTCCTAAGTAGCTGGGACTACAGACATGTACCATCACAGCTGGCTAAATTTTTCTTTTTGTAGAGACAGGGTCTCGCTCTTGCTCAAGGCATGCCTCAAAATCTTTTTTTTTTTTTTTTTGTGAGTCTCACTCTCTTGCCTGGGCTAGAGTGCCATGGCGTCAGTCTAGCTCACAGCAACCTCAAACTCCTGGGCTCAAGCAATCCTCCTGCCTCAGCCTCCCAGGTAGCTGGGACTACAGGCATGTGCCACCATGCCTGGCTAATTTTTTCTATATATATATATATATTAGTTGGCCAATTGATTTCTATTTATAGAGATGGGGATCTCGATCTTGCTCAGGCTGGTCTTGAACTCCTGGGCCTTCCAGAGTGCTAGGATTACAGGTGTGAGCCACCATGCCTGGTCCTATAAAGTTTACTTTTATTTTTAATGATGGGGGTCCGGCTATGTTGCCCAGGCTTGAGTGTAGTGGCACTATGATAGCTCACTGCAGCCCCAAAGTTCTGGGCTCAAGTGATCCTTCCACCACAGCCTCCTGAATATATGCCACCATTTCAGGCTTGTCTATAAAGTTTAAAAGTAAAAACATAGGAAATTATTCTCAGTTCTAAATCCGTGATTTAAGGAACATTGTTCAAGAAAGGCTTCCTGCTTCTCTCTGTTCCCTCTGTGGCTTTTTAAAATGAACGGCTACTCCCTGACTTCAAAAAATTCAATTATTTAGAAATAATTTCTAATAGATCTTAAAGACTTCAACAGTCCATCAAGCTGGCTATACCATAAACCCTTCTTTGTCCTTTGCAAAAATTAACAAATTCCCAATGAGGTAGACATGTCACACTAACTGTAAAAAACATTACACAATCAACATGTAATGACTTAACCAGAATTCTCAGACCCCACTATGGCAATTAAGTAGAAGCACAGCTGCAGAACACTGTGAGGCTTGTCTTGGCACAGGCCATACCCTCCAAGTCTTCCTTGAGCCACCGTTTTTAATGGATGATGAAATAAAAGACAGACAGAATGCTGTCACGTAGCAAATCACTGGAAGGGCCAACGCTGGAAATCTGAGTTACGGCCCATGCTTCCAAGACATGCCCCGCTCGTTCTGCCAACTTTCCTTATGCACGGTCCAGAATCAACCCCAGTTTTGATTCGCTACACGAACGGATGAATAAGATTCAAGTAAAAAGCTCCAACGGTAAAGCACAAATGCAAAGGGAAATGACGTACTTCTTCCGAGACTACACACACATGAAATGTGATCCTTCTGTGAGCTGCGGCTGGGTGGATGGAACTGGTGATGCCGAGGACTCAGGAGACGGGGAGAGACTTTTCGCTAAAACACACCAAGAAAATGTGAGAAGATAAAAATCTTGAAAACACATCTGGAGAAGTAAATCCTGATCCTGGGATCCCACAACAGTGAGAACACGCACTGGGAAGAAAGTGATAGCTGTGCTTGGTTCTGCTGTGATTCTCTAATCTGGTATCTGACTGTTCAGTATGAGATGTCTTCTGAACACTATTTAAAAATTCTTTTCTTTTGTTTGCTTTGAGGTTAATTTTCAGGTGTTCATCAGTGGGTTCTGTTGGATCTTTTCTAGTCCCATGCAGTTTAACATACAGATGACTTACATGTTGTAGGTTTGATGCTACCACACCATTTTGTACAATAATCAAAAGTAGCCAGTGACAATTAAAAAAAAAAAAAAAAAGAACTCCTCTGCATGACACAGTGCTTAGTATTTGTTATAAGGAAACATGGCTGATCATATAAATTTGCATGTTTTATGTATATAAGACACAGGAACTGGCTTGTCCAGAACCCCACGCTCTTCCACCAAAGAACTGTCCTGAATAATTGGATCTCAATGTTCTTACCTGTCTGCAAGGGCAGGAGTTGGGCGGGGGCGGGGGTGGGGTTACTAGGAATGTTTTTTCCTTATTGACTGCAAGAAGCAAAGCTGATAACCTGCACTAACAGTGTGATCCCCCCAGCCCTACCTCCAAAAGAAAAGAAAAAGAAAGAAGAGAAGAGAAAAGAAAACAAAAGAAAAGAAAAAAAGAAGGAAGGAAAGAAGAAAAGTATCTGTGAGGGGTTTGAAAAAATATGAGAGAATAGCACAGAATTTATTTTTTAGTAGGCTATAAAAAAGGATTTTCTACTATTAAAGAAGCAGCCAGATTTGCATTATAGTAGGGGCTGGAATACACACATCTATTCTATACTTTAGATATTAAATCCTCAACAGCTCCCAAAGTGGTAGGTTTGTGAATATTCTGGAAATCTAGCCCTGGAAACGGATAAAATTTCCCCAGTACTAATCTTACTAGACAAAGTGCTCTGTATGTTTTACAATTAAAAGCAAAAACCCAAACCCAACCAATGAGCTGATACCCGCGCCAGAGTAGACCCTGTGGCAGGGCTGCCCTTTCCTCCCCTGTCCAGCTGCTTCCCCCGAAGGTGCACATGGAAAGGCAAAAATTGACACATCTGTAGTCAAGGGACTTAAGTGGCTCCAATGTTAGAATTCCCACATGGAAAATAAGTTTAGAAGTTCAGAGGAAGCACCAGTGAGAAAAATTTGAAATATGTAATATCTACCTGCCATTGTTTGACTTCCTCTAGAAACCTCAGGAGTTGATTCATAAGAAGTAACAGTTTCTTCCTGTTCAGGAATACTGTCCTTTATATTTTCTTCAAGGTGGCCTTCTGGTTTATGATTTGTGATCTGTGCCTCCTCTTGAGGGCTAATGAAAATAGATTGATATTGAAACTGTTATTACAGAATGGAATGTAATTAATTTTTGCTTCTAATTTTTTGTTAAAAAATTTATCTTTAGGCCGGGCGAGGTGGCTCACACCTGTAATCCTAATACTTTGGGAGGCCGAGGCGGGAGGATCACTCGAGGTCAGGAGTTTGAAACCGGCCTGAGCAAGAGCGAGACCCCGTCTCTACTATAAATAGAAAGAAATTAATTGGCCAACTAATATATATAGAAAAGATTAGCCGGGCATGGTGGTGCATGCCTGTAGTCCCAGCTACTCGGGAGGCTGAGGCAGGAGGATCGCTTGAGCCCAGGAGTTTGAGGTTGCTGTGAGCTAGGCTGACGACACGGCACTCACTCTAGCCTGGGCAACAAAGTGAGACTCTGTCTCAAAAAAATATATATATATATGTATATATAAAAAATTTATCTTTGTTTTTTTCTCTCTCTTTTTTAAAGGTCATGGCTGCTTCAGATTGTTTTTTTTTTTTTTTTTTTTTTTTTGAGATGGGATCTGCCTGTGTCGCTCAGGCTGGTCTTGAACTCCTGGGCTCAAGCGATCGTATTGCCTTAGCCTCCGTGTAGCTGGGACTACAGCCACTCGCCACCACGCCTGGCTCTTTAACCACACAGAAAAGATACCATCATGTGTATTTAACAACTGCTAACATTTTGCTTGCAATTAATCTCTTTTCTTCTTTTTGCACCATCTTATGAAAATTTCAAACAAAAAAATTAGAGCAAATAATAAATCTGTACACCCAGATTCAATAACTACCTACACTTTGTTAGCCTTCCTTCATCTAAACCCCTAATCCTACTCCTTAATCTATATAAAGACTCCCATCTCCAGACATGAGATGGGAGTCTTCCTATGTTGCCCAGGCTGATCTTGAACTTCTGGGCTGAAGCGATCCTCCTGCCTCAGCCTCCTCTGAGTAGGTGAAACTACAGAGGTGTGCCATCGCACCTGGCTCCGGTATGTATTTTTACTACTTTAATGCCACCAGATATTCGGTCAGTATTTGAATTTTCCTCACTGTCTCATAATGTCATTTTAGAATTGTCTGAATCAGGATCCAAACAAGGTCCACCCACATATTACCTGACAAGTCTCTTAAAGTCAGCTTTAACCTAAAACAAACTGCCCTACATCCCTTTTATTTTGTACCATTTTTATATTAGAAAGAACCTGGTTTATCTGGTCTATAGTTTACCACATTCTGGATGTTGATGATTGTGACCTCATATTTGTTATAAAGTGATACGATTTTGAGGCTCATTCAGATTTAGGTTTTGGGGCAAGCAAGGAATACTTCATTAGGTGGGTGTCACGCACTATTGCATTAACAGATTGTTTCTTTCCGTCATGTTAAAAAATGATCGGGAAGTTCAGGGGTTATAAGCTTGACTCATTCGTTATAAAGTTCCCTGTCAGATTTTCACCTAACAGCTTTAGTGGCTACTGAGGAATATTGTTCAAATCTGTATTTCATTAGGATTGGCAAAGCAATGGCACTCTAAGTCTCTCACACTGGAAATTCTAAAAAAGAAAATAGTTACCTCCAACCATTTGGTTAGAGTTGGTTTGGGAAAAGCAAGACAAATATTTGATTCTTTCCCTTTAGGTGCCAGGTTTTGCAATTAAAGTTGGTTTCTTCCTCATCAAATTCTTCATTAAAAAAATATAACAATATAATAAATTGAAAAAAAAAGTCTATTCCCTAGCATCTTTTAAAGTGGCCAACAAAATTAGTTTTTGTTGTTGTATCATGACTGCAATGATTTTTAATATACTGGATGTGTTTTTTTTTGTTTTGTTTTTTTTTTTGAGACAGAGTCTCACTCTGTTGCCCAGGCTAGAGTGAGTACCATGGCATCAGCCTAGCTCACAGCAACCTCAAACTCCTGGGCTCAAGCGATCCTCCTGCCTCAGCCTCCCGAGTAGCTGGGACTACAGGCATGTGCCGCCATGTGCAGCTAATTTTTTCTATATATATTAGTTGGCCAATTAATTTCTTTCTATTTATTATAGAGACAGGGTCTCACTCTCGCTCAGGTTGGTTTTGAACTCCTGACCTTGAGCAATCCACCCGCCTCGGCCTCCCAGAGAGCTAGGATTACAGGCGTGAGCCACCGCGCCCAGCCTGAATGTGTTTTAAAGTATGCCTATTAATATAAAAGTTCAGCAGAGAGTTTTCTTACCAGACATTTCAAATTTAATCTTGTTATTCAAGATTAAATAAAGGCATTCCTAGTCATATTAAATCATAGCATTTCTCTTTTCTGGCATAGGTAATTTATTTATTCAGGGTGAAATTGAGGATCTATGTTTCAAAAGGCTGGATAAGAAATACAGCCAAAACATAAAAACCAATCACCGTACTTTTATGGAATCTCATCAGGCAATGTAGACTTATGATCAATGTGTATTACTACACAGCTGTCCCTCGGTATCTGTGGAAGATAGGTTTCAAGACTTCCCATGGATTATAAAATCTGCAGATGCTCAAGGCCCCTTGGTAAAATGGTACGGTGCACCTGGCCTTCCACATTCTTGGACGTGGAACCGCAGATGCCTAGCCCTGGACACAGAGGCAATGCTGAGGTGTTCACTAAGCTACAGCTTCTGTGCCTTTTGGCATTTTTTAAAAAAGGTATCATTTACTGAATACTAACCACAGTGTTAAGTGCCATACATGCATGTTCTTATTTAATCCTTATAACACATTTGTGAGGTAGATACTATCATTATTCCCATTTTTGTAAGTGAGGGAGCTGCAGTTTCGAAAGATGACGTAACTTGCTCAAGATCCCATAGCTCCTAAGTAACTAAGCTGGGACTGGAATCCACTACTTTTTGACTCTGACGGTCACCATTTTTAAGCAGTTATACAGTTTTGTGAGTGATTCCTTTGTTTTTCTTAAATACTACCTGTGTGCAACATCCTCAGGCATTTGCTCTTTGTCTCCTTCTTTATCCATCGCTTCCTCGGAGCTCACTCCATTTGGCTCGGGTTTGAAAACTGGTTCGTAAAAAGCACTTTCAGTTTCTTTACCCTATAGGATAGAAAGAAAAATTTTCTTTTTCAAAGAATGCTTACCACATTTATTAGTAAATCTAAAGTGATTCAAAAATAAAGTTTATTAAAAACATTATACTCCGTCAAATATTAAATGACGATAAATTTAGATGCAAGTATACTAAAAATATTAACATTCTTTACCACTAGGGTGCAAAAAATTATCTGTCCACAGAGAGGATGCACATTGCTAACACGTAGCTGTCGGGACAGAAGATTCCTTAACTGGGTTAACAGTAATTTATTCCAGCCTTGACTGATCATGTTTTACATTTTCAATTAATACATTATTTTGATGTGGCTGAAGACACCAATCAAATTAAAAGAAACCTATCATTTCATTTAGATCTATGGCCTCTGTGACCGCAAGAAACATCTTATTTTCAACCTTACCACTAGATCTTAAATATCTGTCCTAAAATAATCTCTCTACCTCTTTGCTGAAATCTGTATTTTGGGGTTCAGCTTCTTTTAGTCGAACACTTTCTGCTGCAGGAGTTTCATGGTTTGGCTTGACATCATTTTCTCTAACGACAGTGTCCAGCTCCTTAATGTTATCATCCCTCCTCCGAGTCTGCCCAAAAAAATACGTAGCATTTTTAGATTTATACTGTGCATGCATGTATATTTTATAGATAAAAAAGCTAGCTCTCCACTCACAGTCTTCTCATGAAATTCAACAAAGGAAATATGTGTGTGTGTGTATATATACATATATATATATTTTTTTACACATTTTTCTCATCTTTTAAAAAAATCATCTATTTTGTAATTTGCAGAATGTGTCATTATTCAACTGTTGCTTTGTTTAATTTCCATTAGCAATGACTGCTCTTGATTGGACAGAAGAGGGATGTGTATTAGGCCAGGGAAACACTTTCAGCTGATGCATCCAGTTTAGCCATCATAGACAGACTCTAAGAAACTACTAGGTGACAACTGTCTACTAGCAGTGACAGACCAAACAGAAGCTACTGAAAAGGTTGGGCAGACTGCTGTAAGATGAGGGCAACGAACACACACAAAGAAACAGCATGTGCCGGGCGCACGGTGGCTCACGTCTGTAATCCTAGCACTCTGGGAGGCTGAGCCAGGCGGATCGCTCAACGCCAAGAGTTCGAAACCAGCCTGGGCAAGAGCGAGACCTGGTTTCTACTAAAAATAGAAAGAAATTAATTGGCCAACTAAAAACATATATATATAAAAATAAGCCGGGCATGGTGGCACATGCCTGTAGTCCCAGCTACTCGGGAGGCTGAGGCAGAAGGATCGCTTGAGCCCAGGAGTTTGAGGTTGCTGTGAGCTAGGCTGACGCCATGGCACTCTAGCCCTGGCAACAGAGCGAGACTCTGTCTCAAAAGGAAAAAAAAAAAAAAAATTAAAAAAAAAGAAAGAAAACATGATCATCACTTTATAAGGCTGAACTTGAGATGTGATGGATAGCAGACTGGAAACTTACTTAGAAGCTCTCTCCTGCTACAATTTAGGTCATGTTAAATTAGGGCACATTTTATTGGGAGGGGAATTGGGGACTATCTTGGTACTCTGTATGACATTTTACATTTGTTGAAAATATTAAATACTTTTATTTTCTCAGTGTCTCTGAGTAGGAGAGAGAGCAGCTTGTATTATCACCTGACAGGAGAAGAGATTAAGTCTGCAACTGGTGAAAAGGCATCTGACACGTACTTCAGCTCTGGCCTCTTGAGCCCAGGATTATTTCCATTTTATTTAGCTGTCTTAGCTTATTATGATAAGAATTAAATAACACAAAATAACTCTCCATATTGCAGGCCTTGTAAGAACCCATCAGGCATGTATATCAACTCCACGATTCTGAAATTCATGCGGTATTAGATTTACACACAGGAACAGTCAAAAGCAACTGATATACCTGACTAGCCCTGAATGGAGTCTCCCTTAGATTTGAAGGACTTTGTAAGGGTGACTGGTCTGAAGCACCAATGACATTTAATCCTTTTTTCTTTTCCCTCAGGCATGCCTGCTGATGTCTCCTGATTCTCTCCATCTGCTCTTCCACCGTCATCCTAGGTCGAGCACTTTCAGCCAAACAGAGCTGTTCCACCGCGCTTCTTGGTCTTTCCTTCAAATCAAAGATAAACACATGAACACATAAATGTAGATCAGCTTGTGAAAAGTAGGGGGGAATAAAAAGTGTGACAGAGTGGAGGTTCTGAATGTGACACACCAGAAAGGCAAATCAAATGAAGTTATTTTATTCCTAACTGGGAACTGGTGTTGCAGGATCAAGGATGGAAAGACAGAGAAAGGGAGATGACATATATGTAAGGGAGGAAAGAGAGAAAAGGAACACAGAGAAGGAATTTTCTTGGATTAAAAAAAAAAACCCAAAAGGGTACAGTCGCTCTGGTTTAAGCCTACCCCATGGTCCTTAAACAGGAAACTGCATGAAACTCAAACTAGGAGATCTGTTGAGATTTTTTTTGCCAAGAATAAAAAAGAAAAAAAAAAAAAGAATAGAAAAAAACCCCCAAAAAACTAGGAGAAAAGGGGGAATCATAGTATGTAAATATGAGAGATTTCTTTCTTTCTTTTTTTTTTTTTTTAAGACAGAGTCTCACTCTGTTGCCTGAGCTAGAGTGCTGTGGCATCAGCCTAGTTCACAGCAACCTCAAACTCCTGGACTCTAGCGATTCTCCTGCCTCAGCCTCCCAAGTAGCTGGGACTACAGGCATGTGCCACCATGCCCCGCTAATTTTTTCTCTCTCTATATATTAGTTGGCCAATTAATTTCTGTCAATTTATAGTAGAGACGGGGTCTCGCTCTTGCTTAGGCTGGTTTCGAACTTCTGACCTCAAGGAATCCGCCCGCCTCAGCCTCCCAGAGTGCTAGGATTACAGGCGTGAGCCACCGCTGTTGAGATTTTTTTGCCAAGAATAAAAAAGAAAAAAAAAATGAATAGAAAAAAAAAAAAAAAACCTGGGAGAAAAGGGGGAAATCGCAGTATGTAAATATGAGGGAGATTTCTTTTATTCTTTTTGTTTTTATTTTTTTGGAGATGGAGTATTGCTCTGTTGCTAGACTCCAGGCTGGAGTGCAATGGTGTCATCATAACTCACTGCAGCCTCAAACTTGTGAGCTCAAGCAATCCTCTTGTCCCAGCTTCCTGAGTACCTGGGACCACAGGTCTACACCACCATGCCTGGCTAATTTTTCTATTTTTTGTAGAGACAGGGGTCTCACTTCTGCTCAGGCTGGTCTCAAACTTCTGAGTAAAAGTGATCTGCCCGCCTGGCCTCCCAGAGTGCTAGGATTACAGGTGTGAGCCACTGTGCCCAGCCCACAGATTTATTTTATTTTAATGAAAATGTAGCATTAAAATATTTAAATCACACATCTGCTGTGAAAAGACTGTAAAAAAACCCCAGATATTTTATGAGTAATAAAGTTATGAAAATATTTGTTTTCTATGAATCAGATTGTCATTTGATAACTTTTATATATGTGTATATATGTATACCCATATTTATATGTATAGCTGACCCTTTAACAATACAGTTTTTTGGCTGGGGGCAGTGGCTCATACCTGTAATCCTAGCACTCTGGGAGGCCAGGCAGGAGGATGGCTTGAGGTTAGGAGTTTGAGACCAGCCTGAGCAAGAGTCAGACGCCGTCTCTACTAAAAATAGAAAGAAATTAGCTGGACAACTAAAAATATAGAAAAAAATTAGCCAGGCATGGTGGCGTATGCCTGTAGTCCCAGCTACTTGGGAGGCTGAGGCAGGAGGATCGCTTGAGCCCAGGAGTTTGAGGTTGCTGTGAGCTAGGATGACGCCACAGCACTCTAGCCTGGGCAACAGAGTGAAACTCTGCCTCAAAAAAAAAAACAAACAAAAAACCCCACAAAAACCGACTTACTATTGGGGCTGAGCAATTTCCATATATTTGTAAATTATTGTTATATTATTTTCCATTTAAGAAAAACCTAAAGATTTACCGATATTCCTCATCTGTTATGAAACTTGTCTTTTATATGCATTCCAAGTATTTTCTTCTGGCATTGGTGTCACATAAAGCCCTTTCCTGTATCAAGATATATTACTGTAGTCTCCTATACTTTTTCTTTGGTATTTGGTTATATACAAGTCTTACTCTTAATATTTAAGATAGTGGTAGAAAATATAAATCAACTAAGATCTTTCTGCTTGATCTCAACATGTTTTTTTTTTTAGTCCTTTTTCTGTTGATTTATTTTATCATTACAATTTCCAAAGAAAACATGCTTTCAATCTGTAACAATCACCTAACTCTATGAACAAACAATAGTATTACAGTGCTATGACTGATAGGGAAAATGTCGGGCACCAGGACTTGGCCGCTTGCCGCCTCCCCATGGGCCAGCGTTGCATGTAGCCAGTTGGAGGGCACGCTGCTGGTGCCAGGCCCGGGCAGAGAGCTGCCTAGGGGCTCCTGCCTGGCAGAATGCAGCTGGGCCCACATGCTGCCACCATTACGGCCATGCTGCTTGCATAATCCTGATTGGGTAATTTTTGAATCCCGCTGTTTTTGATTGGATGTTAAAGCCTGTTGTTGATTGGATGTTAAAGCTTATTGTTGATTGGATGTTAAAGCTTACAGTTGATTGGATGCTTTCTGAGCCCTATCAAGGGTATAAAAGCAGGAGGAGACCAAGGAAAGGGAGCAGAAGGGAAGAAGACCAGAAGACGGGAAGACAGCTGTAACACTAGGTGTGCTGAGCCTGCTGTGGAAGAATAAAGACTGTTCTCCGACTCTTTGTGTACCGCTTGGTTCTTTCCCTGGTCAAGAGCTGTAACACTAGCTATACACACTGCCGCAACATGACCACTAACGTTAATTCTGATACAGCTATTCATCATTTTTATTCCACAATAATTATTTCTATAGGTTTTATAATTTTTACTAATTGAAAAAACTTACAATTCTTATATATAAATTTGTCAGATTTTTTGGGCACATACTTTGTAGCTGTACTTTTTATTTTCTCATTTTTTTACATGCATGTTTGTTCAGTACACATGTAGCTGTACTTTAATCTTCCCCAAACAGCCACACATCTTATCATTTGTAGTACCTTTTCAGCCTTTTCTTATTGCTTAAAATTATCTCATAATAAATAGGTAGAACATGTATAAAGATGAAAAGTTTTCTGCAGCCCCAAATTCTAGAGGATATTTGAGGAAAGGGAGCTAAGTATCTCACCATATTCCCAAGAACAAGATTAAACTGGTTTAGAGTCAGTTTGAAGTAAATGAATTTCAGATGAAAGTGTGAAATACAGCATTTATTCCTTAGTCCCAATTCATATTTCTCAGAGTAACCAGAAGATTGGCAAACTCCAAACCTACCATAGATAAAAGGCCTGACACTCTCAGGCTAACCAGGAAAGCCATTAACTTTTGGGTAGCCACAGGACATGTCCATTACTCTCATCCAGGAAATGCTTAAGAGTTTTTTTTTTTTTTTTTTTGAGACAGAGTCTTACTCTGATGCCTGGGCTAGAGTGCTGTGGCGTCAGTCTAGCTCACAGCAACCTCAAACTCCTGGGCTTAGGCAATCCTTCTGCATCAGCCTCCGGAGTAGCTGGGAGTATAGACATGCACCACCATTCTTGGCTATTTTTTTCTATATATTTTTAGTTGGCCAATTAATTTCTTTCTATTTTTAGTAGAGATGGTTCTCACTCTTGCTCAGGCTGGTTTCCAACTCCTGACCTTGAGCAATCCTCCTGCCTCAGCCTCCCAAAGAATTCTTAGAGATTTTAAGGGATGTAGTACAGGGGATCGTTCAGAGAGGAGATTCTACAAACTATAGACTAAGACCCCATGTCAAGGTGGATCAAAACAAATCTAAATTAGGTATTCACTAGGTCTGCCCTCTGAGCTGCTAATTCTCTAAATGAACTTTTAAGAAGCACTAAAGTTACTAAGTTTTTGTAGAGTAAGTAAAGAAGAATTCTGATAAAACACTAAAAATGAAAACATACAAGAAAGCAATACATAGGTCTAAGACTCTTTCTAGAAGTTATTTTAAGTTAAATACCGTTCTTAGATCCATCATCTTCTTCGTTTTCCTTAAGGTTACATACGAAGCTATTGTCGAAGATTCGGGGGTAGGTGATTTTGTTCTTGGTGGGACTACTCCAACAGGAAAGTGAGAACCTAAAAATTAAAACAGCAGTAAGTTCCACAAAACATCTCTTACACAACATTGCTTTCTTTTGACATGCTCAATTTCCGATGCTTTTAAAATCAGAAAGCAACTTTATTTACAAAGAGCCACAAGTCAATCAAGATATACCAGAAAAATTTTGGGTTACATTTAGAAATAAAGTTCTACAGATTAACAGATGACATTAAAAATTATTTATAAAATGACTTCTTTTATTGTACTGGTACAGATCTACCATCATCCTAAATAGTTTAATTCACTCATATATTACAAATTAGAAAAGTAATGGCCCAGAATGATTAAGTGATTGTCCTAAATGTCTTTAATTTCTGTTTGGTTTTATACTTTTTCTTTTTAAGATGGGGTCTTATTATGTTGCCCAGGCTGGTCTTAAACTCCCAGACTCCATCAGTCTTCCTGGCTTAGCCTCCCGAGTAGCTACCACCATGCCCAGCTATCCAGCTATGTCTGTTGTTTTTCAATCACACCACAATGCCTCAATAAAGTAGCCACTAACAATGGTCACAATAGTTTACCATAGGTAATCATTTTCACTTTCTCTCTTGTATTTTGAAAAATCTCTTAAAATGAACACATACCACTTTTATAGTTAGAAAACATTAATACAACAAACATGTCATTTAACATATATGTATTTACAATGCAGTCAACGTGTAAGCAGAATATATATACTATCATCCACTGAAAACACTAGTAAAAACAAATTACTAAAATCTCAATGGTTTTGATTAAAAAAAAGTGTCACTCTCTTTGGGCTCACTTTAAAGTTACAAAGAAAAAAACCTCTATCATGCTAGGTAGTGGGCCATTTTTAAGACTCCTTACTTTAAGTCATGTGGCACATAGTAAATGACACTGTAATTGATTAGTCAGTGTACTTCAGGTAATTTATATAGAAGCCAGACTATGATTATAAGTTAAAACAAAACCCCCAATTTTTTTAAAACCCATTCCAGAATCTGCCTACATAAACCCCAAACTTTTTCTAAGTTTTATTATTTTATATTTTATTTAAGGCTAGTCAAGTGAAGCAGTGGGAATGCAGAAGGAACAAAGGAATCTGTAACTAACTGGTTGTGATTCAATTAGTTATAAACACCACTGCATTTGGACCAGCCAACCTCAAACTTTTAAAAGAGGCAAAACTTCTATGCCAGGCATGGTAGCTCACGCTTGTGATCTTAGCACTCTGGGAAGCTGAAAAGTGAGAGGATCACTTGAGCTCAGCCTGAGCAAGAATGAGACCCTGTCTCTATTAAAAGTAGAAAAATTAGCTGAGGGTAGTAAGCACATGCCTGTACTCCCAGCTAGTTGGGAGGCTGAGGCAGGAAGACCGGGTGAGCCCAGGAGTTTGAGGGTACAGTGAGCTGTGATGACGCCACGGCATTCTAGCACATGCGACAGAGCAAGACTGTCTCAAAAATAAATAAATAAATAAAACCAACAAAACTTCCAGAAAGAATTCAAAACACATTAGAGAACATATTTTGGATGATATACTTATTATGAGTAAATAAATACATGTAATGATAGAACAAATGATGGTTTATCTACTTCACTATTTTCAAGTCAATTAAATTTCTGTATGAATTAAAATCACTTCAAAGAATAACTTATTAAATAATTTTTAAATTTTATAAACCTGACCAGCCATATTTATCCCACATCTATCATAGGGCATTGTGATTGTGTAGAATGAACAGCATATGCAAAATCAAACAACAAAATACTTATTTACTGTATGCTTTAAAAACTTCTACTTAAGAGGAGGCTACAACTAAAATGCCCACAGGGATTAAAAATGCTACCTGTGTGTTAAATGGCAACTCTTTCTCCATATCCTGTCTGAGAAGCACAGATGCTACTCAGTTCCTATAGATCAGTGCTTGTTGCCAAATGGGCAGTCTGGCTAGATCTGCTGAGGGTTTTTTAAAAAAGAGATAGTGTCTTGCTATGCTGCCCAGGCTGTAGGATGACCCCAAAGTGGTGGGCTCAAGTGATCCTCTTGCCTTAGCCTCCTGAGTAGCTGGGACTATAGGCATGTGCCACAATGTTCAGCTAATTTTTCTATTTTGTTAGTAGAGATGGGGTCTTGCTCTTGCTCAGGCTGGAAATACTTGCTTTATCTCTACATAAATATGTACATATCTTTTTTTGCTGAATTGTTTGAAAGTAAGTTGTGCATATTTTTCTGCTGTTTCAGAATTCATATATGACATTGTCCTACATAACAATACCATGATTGCACAATTAGCTAATATCTAGAACATGTTTAAATTTCTATAATTGTCTCACTTTAGAGCTCTTGCTCATGCTGGTTTCGAACTCTTGACCTTGAGCGATCCTTCCACCTCGGCCTCCCAGAGTGCAGAGCTTTTTTTTTTTTTTTTTGAGACAGAGTCTCACTTTGTTGCCCAGGCTAGAGTGAGTGCCCGTGGTGTCAGCCTAGCTCACAGCAACCTCAAACTCCTGGACCAATCCTGCTGCCTCAGCCTTCTGAGTAGCTAGGACTACAGGCATGCACCACCATGTCTGGCTAATTTTTTATATTTTTAGTAGAGACAGGGTCTTGCTCTTGCTCAGGCTGGTCTTGAATTTCTGACCTCTAGCAGTCCTCCCGCCTTGGCTTCCCAGAGTGCCAGGATTACAGGTGTGAGCCCAGTACCTGGCCACCTCCCGTTTTGCTTATGATACTGATTTCTTAAAGAATGATCAGCATTAAAAAAAAAAAAAAATCAGAATACATCTAGTTAAGAAAAAGTATTGTTTCAGAATTTACTTTATAGAAATTGTGTGAAAATTTGTTTTAGCCATTAATTTCTTATACATAATTTTGAAGCAGAAAAAAAAAGAACCTCAGGAAACGAAAAGCTTTCAAAAAGTTTGGCATAAATTTATTTCTTAGTAAAACCTAATCTGATGTGATACTTGTTATTTTTAGTCTTTATCCCACTTAGAATATTCCCAAAAGTCTAACGTTTTTTTAAAAAGGGGGTGCTGCCTCCCTCCTAGCTGAGATGACATGTGTGGTTTATGGGCCATACTGTCTTCCTAATACCCGAGAATTTCTTAACTCAGAAACTTACCAGATTCCAAAGGTTTCAGAAAAAGGAGTGTGTACTTGTATACATATTGGGTCAACATGTAAATTGAATTTATTACTAAAACAAAAAGAAAAAAAAAACAAACAAAAAAACACCCCAAACTCTAAAAACAGGAGATAAAACATTCCCAATGCTGACCTTTAACAACGGAAGTTTCCATCTCTGAAACAGGTTCTGATTTTTCTTCTCCATTAGATTCATCAACTTCTGCCACTGTTGTTAACTCTGGCTCACTCTTGTAGAGTCTATAATCTGGACCCTTGAAAGGAAGACATGTAATTATTAAGAAAAAAAAAAAAAGCTAAAAAAATTTCTTTTCAAATGTTTACCTCTAAAGACTGAAATTAAAGTCTAAAAATTAATAGCCCTGGAGAGCTATCTTGGGTATAACACTATTTATATGCATATTAATATATATATATATATCACAACTAAGCAGAAAAAAGGAATCTGAAAGATTTTTTTAACCTCTTATTCTAAAAGAAAGAATATTCTTCTTAAGAAGAAAGTCCCATTTTATCATGGTATAACTAAAGTCTAAAAATAATTATGTTAATTCAATAAATTTTCATTTAGAAGGTGGTACTAAAATTCCTGCCACAGAACATTTTGTTGTTCTCAAATTAGCTCTATTCCTTTTTTCTTATTCATTTCTCCTTATCTCATTTTACATTTATTTGCTTAACTCCAAACCTCTTATTTCCAGTTTCCAGGGGTAACATCTCTCCTTGGCAACGTTCATATAACACTTTTCCTAGACCAAACTGCCCAACCCTTTTACCTTTCCTAGTAACAACAATCTTTTTCTTTCTCCCTTCTTTCTGATCTAAAGATAAAATTTTGTCTCTCATATCCTGAAATGGTATATTTTATTATAAAATATGGCTTCATCAACATGTGCAAAATCATCACTTTATGAAAATATAAAAAAATACCAAGAAATGATGAAATAGAAAAATTACGAAACTACCGTGTTTCCTCGAAAATAAGACAGGGTCTTATATTTATTTTTCCTCAAGAGGATACCCTAGGGCTTATTTTCAGGGGATGTGTTATTTTTTTTTAAGTACGGTACAACAATCTATATTTATTCAAATATAGTTAAGTCGTCTTCTAACATCATTGTAACTCTCCAAACCCCGAATTCCATCCTGAATTTCTTGTGACTCTATTTCCTTTAGAACCATTGGCCCCAATGCCCCTTGTTGAGCAATAGAGCTCTCACAGGGCAGATGACAAGGACTGCTAGTCTTCTTTACCGCTCCACGATGAAATGCATGGGTTGTGCAGATACTCTGCGTAGCCACGCCCATCACTAGGTCTTATTTTGGGGGTAGGGCTTAGAAATGCTAAATGCTTAGAAATCGTGCAAGGGCTTATTTTATGGGTAGGTCTTATTTTTGGGGAAACTCGGTATTAACAAATGAGAATGGTAAAACCAAAACAGAAAAAACCCCGCAGGGTATAAAGTTATATACAAACAAAAAAGCACTGGCTAACAATGGGGTTATAGTAAAAAATAAGTTTGAGTGCAAAATAAGTTTCAAAAATGAAAGGGGATGTATGATTGATTATTCTGTGGCTATTCCAGCCACTTACACAGTGAGATCCATTTCTTGGATATCCTTGAACTTGATGAATCTTCTTTTCTTCAGGCAGATGCACGGGGCCCCTGCTATAACAGAGCAAGGAGCTGCTATCACTGGGCAGAGGGGGGACTATGGGAGGCTGCTCTGTAAAGTCATAGGACCGAGGAAGTGGAGGACGAGGTGGGACTACTTCCTCTTCCTAAAGATTGTAGAATAGTCACCTTATTTAGATAAGCAGATTGAATTAAAGCACATCTAAATTCTTTGCAAAGGTACATTAACTTAAATTTATTTTAACATACTTAAAGGGACACTGCCAAGCCAAAAGTCTCATATTGAAAAGTAAAACCAAAAATCTTTATGATAGCCAACAACTGGGGTTTTAAATATGGTTGCATCTAATGTTTTTTTTCGGTAACATGTAGGTTAGCTTTCTGCTGAAACTCAACATTGAAATAGATTACTGAATCAAACTTTTTCTTAAATTTTTTATTTTTTTAAAAGCCAGTTAAATTTAGCAGTGGGGGGTTGAATACCAACTTTAGTGACACTAATGTTAATAAGTTCTGATAACCCACTACCATCGGACCAGCCTACTGAATAAAACTAATTACTGTATTTCATTTTAAAAATAGAAGGAAAGAATTAATCAAAAATCAAAATTAATCAAAAATCTTACTCTTATTTTTAAGAGAGAGAAAAAAGGAACATTTCTTTCCCTCTGGCTTTTATACAAAATTCAAGATCATACACTCTTTGAGTTAGGTTGACAGTATCTCTTTATAGCTGTAATTTCTCTATGATATTCATGACACACAACCAACTTATTTATCAGTCATCCCACAAATTTTATGAAGTATAAAAAACAACGATAAATATTCAAATTACTTAGATTAGAACAAGTATGACAATGTTAAAGTTTTAGAAACATAGATGAAATGTAGTGATTTAATATTTTTTGCATTTAAACAGGGAAGAAAAATCACGTTAGCAGCACAAAATTACTGAACCAATAAAATTTCAAGATTAAAGCAATAACTCCTTAATATATTTAAGAGACATCATCATTATTATTATTATAGTAGAGAAGACTTAATTACTTCTAATTCATATGTTAAACATTTAAATTATAGTTAGAAAAACAATCTAAACTTACCTCATTTTTGTACTTAACTGTTGAGAAAGGCTTTAATCCTGCTGTACCTATTTAAAAAAATTAGAAAACGTAACTACTTATACTAAGCACATCTTTCTAAATCTATAGAAAGAAGAATTTCATTTCACTTATTTTAAGTGAAGCCTTCAGTTTCTAACCCCTCACTTATTAATGCTTTCAGAATTTGAAACCAGTTATATTAAAAAATACAAATTAAAACATTTAGTTTAAACAGGAATAGAGGGAAATGGTTTTCTCAAATATTACTGGTGTAAGCATAATTTGATATAATCTTTTAGGAGGGCAGTTTGGCTGTACTCATCAAAATGAAAAGTATATGCTTTTTTTCTCAATTCTTGGAATCCATTAAGTACTAGCATGTATATTCAGTTATATGTATTAATAATGTTCATTGTAGCATGGCTTATGGCAGCAAAAAACCCCCTGAAACAAAATTATGGAAAAACAGCTATACCATGATCCCATTTTTGTTGTGGGGGAAAAGAATTCCTAAAGCCCAAACTGTATGTGTTTATAATTATACACATAAAACAATTATTATTTGTGTGTGAGTATGGTTAGCAGAATTTTTACTTTATAAACTTGTGTATTTTTTTTATTAAAAATATTAAAATTTAGAAAAATTTATATTTTTCTTCTTTGAAATTTATTTTAAAATTTGTTATTAGACACCAACTGCAGTACAATAAACTTGTGTATCAATTCAATGTTACTAAGAAGAGTGTCTGTTTGCTGATGTCAAATTCATGAAAATAGCACAATAAACACAATTATGCGTGTCGTTATATTTAGATAAAAAGTCACGCACTGCATAACTACGTTTCAGCCAACAACAGGCCACATATGTAGTGGTGGCCCCAAGATTATAATGGAGCTGAAAAATTCTTATCGCCTAGTCATAGATGTCTTAGCTGTCATAGCACAACACAATATCTTTTCTATATTTAGATATGTTTACCTACACAAATACTTACAATTGTGTTATAACTACCTACAATATTCGTTTTAGTAACACAGTGTATAGGTCTGCAGCCTAAGAGCAATAGGCTATTCCAGATAGCCTTGGTGTGTAGCAGGCCATACCATTGCGTATGCGCTTAGACTTTATGATGCTCACAAAATGACAAAACTGTCTAAGCGATGCTTTCTCAGAAGGTACCCCCATTGTTAAATGATGCAGGACTGTAACACTGTGGGCAGGCACCACAAAATAAAATGCAAAGCTAATTTACCTGCTTCTGTAGTACCTCTTTGCTGTTTGTGTTTACTCAGCCCTTCCATGACATCCTGGATTCTCCAAAGTTCTTTTTGAATCTGTGCACGCTGAATTCCCGCTGACTCAGTCTGTAAGTAAAAACAGACCACACACAGGAGAAAAAAAAAATCATTAAATGAAGTTATACATTCCACTAATTATATATTTAAAAACTGAGAATTGGATTAAGTTTTAAGAATATTTAATAGGATCTATGTGGCCCTCCCAGTTTTGCAACTCCAGTGGCAAAGACAAAGCAGATAAAAGATAAAGCAGAGAAAGAAAAACATTTAATTGTTCAGACTTAGAAATCAAAACTCCAAATTAAAAACAAAAACAAACTTCTGGTTGTGGTGGTGGTGGGGGGATGGAAGGTATACTAGCCTCTTAAGTTCTGGAACATAGAACAGAAAAAAAAAAAAAAGGGACAACTTACAAAATATACTCAGATGAGTTCTTTTTTTTTTTTTTTTTGAGACAGTCTTGCTCTATTGCCTGAGCTGGAGTGTTAGGGTGTCAGTCTATCTCACAGCAACCTCAAACTTCTGGGCTCAAGCAATTCTCTTACCTCAGCCTCCCAAGTAGCTGAGACTACAGGCACCCACCAACATGCCTGGCTAATTTTTTTCTTTTTGTAGAGACACAGTCTCACATTGTTGCTCAGACTGGTCTCGAAACTCCTGGCCTTAATTAATCCTTTCACTTCAGCCTCCCAAAGTGCTAGGATCACAGGCATGGGCCACTGCGTCCATCCCACTTTCTTACTTTTAACTTCCTATATAATGTAATGCCCTCAGGCTAAATATTCTGAAACCAAAGTAAGATCATATTGGTTTTCTCTAAGATTCTATTAGAACTCTAAGACTCTTAATGATAAATAAGATAACAATAACCCTGCTTTAGATAATAATAAACATCATTTTTCAAGAATGTAACTTTATTCTAAAATATAGACCGTGAAGTATAAAAACGGTCAGACTATCTAGACAAACGATTTCTTTCACTGAATATCAGTTTTTGATGATGGTGGATGTTATAATATAGTCAGTGTTTCATCAGTATGCTGAAAAGTCCTCCGAGGGGTAGAAATCTGTTTCAAAGTCTATAAGCCTAAAGATTATGAACCAAAACTATTTCAAAAACTCACTACATAACATTAGTTATCTGGTTTTCTAAGGTACAGGCTGGAAGCAAAGTAAAAGAAGGAAGTGCTCACCCAAGCACCAAACATAATTACAGCCCAGAGACGTGAATAACTGACACACAGGAGGAAAGACCAACTATAAAAATCAGATACTTTGCATATTTATATAGAATATGTATCACTTTTATAATAATTAAAATATAGACATACAAATTTTTGCCCTTCTGAAAGGTAAATAATACGAATCTAATTTTTGTTTTATTTATGTTTTTTTGATTACTAGTGACTTGTTATTAGTGATCTGAGTCTTCCTTTCTATGAATTAACTACTCATATTCTTTGTCTATTTTTCTAATGGATTATTTTTACAAATCAAAAAGAAAAAGTCTCTTGAAAATCTACACAGTAAACTCTTCTAGAATTTTTGAGGTCTTTTCCCAGAATGTGATCTTTTAACTTTGTCTATGTTGCATTCATTGAGGAGAAATGTTTAATTTTGATAAAGTCAAATCTTATTCAACAATTCTCTCTCTCTCTCTACTTTGTGCATTGTATTTTTTTGGTCTTGTTTGAAACATCTATCCTCCTGCTGTATTTCCTGCTATTAGCTTTAATAAATAGTGTTCAGTTCTCTAATGCACCTGAAGTTCATCTCTGTACATGGTATGAGCAAGCAGATCAATACAGCGAGCCTATATTCCAATACCATCTAGTAATAATCTATCTTTTTCGTATTGATTAGTGGTGCTACTGCTAACACATATAATTTCTCACATATGCATGGTCAGCTGTTGAACTCACTATTTTGTTTCATGGGTCTATTTTTCCCTATACCATGTTTTATACTATGGTTTTGCATGTTTCCTTGCTTACTTATTTAACTAACACTTGCTTATAACAATAATCATAATAACCTAGTAGGAGTAGGTACTATTATTACTTTCATTTTATAGTTGTGGAAACTGAAACCCAAAGTTGTTATGCAACTGGTCTAAGGATGCATGTGTAATGCTACCATTCAGAGTGTGCCTTCTACTTCTTCATTTTCTCAAAAAATGCTCTAACCACTGGTGGTCTTTATTATACTTTAAAAACATTAGAACTACTTTTAAAATTTCTTTAGAAAATTCTACTAGAATTTTGGTTAGAATGGGATTGTATTTATGGAAAGAATTTTCATTGTTAAAACATCAAATCAGACCATCAATAAAAATGATATACCAATTATACCTCTTCAATAATTCAAGTCTTCTCTTATGTTTTATAATATGGCTATTAAATTTTCATGATAAACATTTTTTGTTACATTAAATATGGGATTTCCAAACTGCTCTGGCTTGCAGTCTCTTTTAGTATGGCCTGTGAGCTAAGAATGACATTTATATTTTTAAGGAGTTATAAAAAAAACTAAAAACACCAAACAATAATAGACTATATACCTGCAATACCTAAAATATTTAATACCTGGCCTTTTATAGAAAAAGGCCGATCTCTGGATTATCATATCTATAGTTTTTTTCCTAGTATATTTTATTACCTAATTTTAATAGCTGATTATTGAGAGTGGTAACTTCAGTGTCCAATACAGAAGCCACAGCCACATATAGCTATTTAAATTTAGATAATTAAAATGAATACAACTAAAAGTTCAGTTTCTCAGCCACAATGGCCACATTTTGCCCCAAAACTACATGTGGCTAGTACTATACTGGACAGCGCGCAAAGAGAGGACAGGTAATTTTCCACGAGTCAATCTTACTAATCTTTTATCTGTTCTATTGATTTGCCTGTTGAGTCCACTGGATTTCCAATATAGATCACCAAATTTACATAGCGTCATAAGCATAGAATAACTTTTATTTTTGTCTCAAACATACACTATCTCTACTCCTTAGAGTAATTCTTCAAGATAAGCATTATTTCTACTTTAGAGATAAGAAAAGTAACCCCTGAAACCTGATTCCAGCTCTGCATGCTTACAAACTGAGTTCTTTATATCAAATGGAGCTGTCTCTTCCCCTATTCTAATACTATCAGTCAAGACAAGTTAGTTAATATAATTTGATGAAAAAAAAGAGAGACATTTAGTACAGAACAGATTAGAATAATTTTATAAAAAGATGAAATATACATTATTTGATTAATTCATACAATTCAACACCTCAATGCCAAGTGACACAGATGGAGTTGGGAAAGACTATGAATCCACATTTATAGGAACTGCAGACAGAGCTGAGATAGTTAGGCATGTAGAATACTACTCCAGGGCTCACCAGGTAAGGAAGATTCCTGTCATTAAAAGTACTGAAATCCAGGTGTTAGTTGGCCAGTAATGTGAAAACGGTTAAGGGTATGCATAAACCTAACAAGGTGGGTTGTATATTACCAAGTAAAAACCAGTTAAAACAATGTAAAAAAACATTACACTTTCGTACCTGAACTTCACCAAGGCGATCTAGCTGCTCCTGCATCTGGTTCCTGGTAACAGCTACATCATATTCTAACTTATCATATTCTCTCCACGCTCGTTCCAATTCCTAAAATCAAAGAGCGTTAATTACTTTAATGGGGGAAAATGTGCTTTTATGGTGTTATCACTACAATTATAATCTTTCTAGATTTTAGAAAATAGTATAGTTTATATTGGGCAAAATACAAATTTTTATAACCCATATTCTTCTGTTTATCTCATTTTCAAAACTCAATTCAACAAGAATTTACTGAGCAACTTAAGTATTGTTGTGCTGCTGTTTTATTCAAATTTACTAAAAAACATATTCAAATTTACTAAAAAACAAAGACATTAAAATATTTGAATGATTCTACTGTCTAAAGAGCATTATTTTGAGGAAATAGTTTAATTTATTCATGTTAATAGGGTAAATTTCTCTTGAAAGTTATTTCCTAAAATGAAGAGGCATAAATAAAGCATTTTCTTATTTGTCCTTATTAAAAGTTCTCCATGGGCTGGGCGTGGTAGCTAATGCCTGTAATCCTAGCACTCTGGAAGGCTGAGGTGGGCAGATCATTTGAGCTCAGGAGTTCAAGACCAGCCTTAGCAAGAGTGACACCCCATCTCTACTAAAAAAAATAGAAAGACATTAGCTGGACAACTAAAAAATATATAGAAAAAATTAGCTGGGCCTGGTGGCACATGCCTGTAGTTCCAGCTACTCAAGAGGCTGAGGCAGAAGGATTGCTTGAGCCCAGGAGCTTGAGATTGCTGTGAGCTAGACTGATGCCACAGCACTCTAGCCCAGGCTACAGAGTGAGACTCTGTCTCAAAAAAAAAAAAGAAAAAGAAAGAAAGAAATTAATTCTCTATGGAAAAAAAATACTAAATATCGTGCCTCTATAGCATACTGGATTTTCGATAATACCAGAAGCTTGACATGACTTTACTTACAATAAACTTACAGTAATATAATAAGACAAATTAATTTAGCTAACTATATAAACAATTCAGTGAATCCTGCTCATAGAGACTCAATATAGACACTATTCACCTAAGCTTTTCTCTTTTGGAAAAGAAAATCATCCCCAAACCATAAAATCACAAAGAAGTTTTTGATACTTGGTCTTTTAAAAAGTTATGTATATATATATATATTTATATTCACACACACACATATACATGCATATATATTTAGAGACAGGGTCTAACTATGTTGCTCACACTGGTCTCCAACTCCAGGGCTCAAGCAACCCTCCTGCGTCAGCCTCCTGAGTAGCTAGGACTACAGCAATGTGCTACCACACCTGGTGTGATACCTAGTTTGTCATGGGCTGAATATAGAATGATTTTACAGGTGCTGAAGAATACATCACCATATCATACTGTTTCAGGGATGCTAACCCCATGGGGCTATAGTTATTCTTCCTAAGTTTCAGGGAGTGATACTACGGTAACAAACCGATAAACCTAGGACAGGGACGGTATTGATCACTATTTTATTATCAGAAATTACTGTAATGTTGGCAAATAAAATACAGCCAATAAATACTTATTGAAAACTATTGTTAAATTAATAACTCGTCTAAGAACCTCCCATGATCAGGGACTTCTTGCTTTGAACTGCTCTGAATGAAGCTCCCCTGGGAAATGTCAGTTTAACAACAGCAGAAGTCTAGGGAGATAAGGAAAGAGTACTGAGTATATACGAAAGGTTATCTAAAATAATCTTAACAGTTAAAAAAAAAAAGCAGCAACATGTTACCTCAAGGTCCTGAAGGTTTTCTTTCAAAGAGTTTTTTTATTTTGCATATTCTGCAACTAGCTTAAAATCACTTTAAAAAACATAGGCAATGAAAATCATTGAAATTGTACTTTTAAAAATTAAAATGAGTGGATGGCCATTCCAAATGGCCTTTTGGAATCATTGCCTTTTTTTTTTTTGGAGACAAAGTCTCTCTCATTCTGTTGCCTGGGCTACAGTGTCATGGCATCAGCCTGGTTCAAAGCAACCTTAAACTCCTGGGCTCAAGCGATCCTCCTGCCTCAGCCTCCTGAGTAGCTGGGACTACAGGCATGTGCCACCATGCCAGGCTAATTTTTTCTATCCATTTTTAGTTGTCCAGCTAATTTCTTTCTATTTTTAGTAGAGACGGGGTCTCACTCTTGCTCAGACTGGTCTTGAACTCCTGAGCTCAAATGATCTGCCTGCCTCAGCCTCTCAGAATGCAAGGATCACAGGCAAGGGCTACAGCGCCCGGCCAATAACTGCTTTTTGAATTTAAGAGGCTTCTTCTCTTTTTTTTTTTTGGAGACAGAGTCTCGCTCCATTGCCTGGGCTAGAGTGCTAAGAAGTCTTTTTAAGCAGGTTTTACAATGAATTATATTAATTTTATTTAAAAAGCAAAGAGATAAAGCGCTAAAGATTTTTATCATCATTGTATTATGTGGATAATATAGAGAGTCTGTTAAGCAGATTTCACAATGAATTAAATTATAAAAAAGCAAAGTAATACTAGATTAAAGATTTTTTTATCTCATCTATTTTATGTAGTATTAGTATCTCTACTTGGCTTTAGTAAACTGTTTTTACCTGAATAAATATGAAAATTGACCTTCTGTTTTTTTCTTTTTTTTTTTTCCCCTCTAGACAGTTCTTAGAACTCAGAAAATTGACCTTGTTTAATAAAAATTGTTTCTGGTCATCTTCTGATTTGCATATATCACAAAAACTGCAAATTTAAAGAGTAGGCCTTTGATGGCTTCAGGGAGGGTAAAAAGATACCAGACCCAATGGCAGCTCAGTGGCTAACCAAGAGTGCACTGCCAGGCTAACAACCTCCCTTGTAGAAAAGCTAGAGATCAGGGTGGGCTCAACTACACTGTACAGGCATCTAAACACAATAACATTTCAGGATGGTTAAGAATCCTCTCTTGGCCGGGTGTGGTGGCTCACGCCTGTAATCTTAGCACTCTGGGAAGTCAAGGCGGGAGGACCGCTCAAGGTCAGGAGTTCGAAACCAGCTTGGGCAAGAGCAACACCCCCGTCTCTACTAAAAATAGAAAGAAATTAATTGGCCAACTAAAAACATATATATAAAAAATAAGCCGGGCATGGTGGCACATGCCTGTAGTCCCAGCTACTCGGGAGGCTGAGGCAGAAAGATCGCTTGAGCCCAAGAGTTTGAGGTTGCTGTGAGCTAGGCTGACTCTAGCCCTGGCAACAGAGTGAGACTCTGTCTCAAAAAAAAAAAAAAAAATCTCTCTCTCTTAGAGAAACAGGAAAAATTGAGATTGAGAGCTAGAGATTACTTTACCAATATTTTAGGAGTATAGAAACAATATACTTTCAATCTCCCTAACTTGGACAATTAGGAACTACTGAACTGTATCATTTGGCCCACGTCCCATAATCCTGCTGGGCCCACCTGTTTCCGTCTTTACCTCAGCCTCCTGAAATGTGATTACTGGGTAAGTAGTAGCACAAGTCAACAGGGGACAGCAAGAAAAAGGGTTTCTTTGAACACCTGGCTGAGGAGTTCGTTAAAGAGTTTAACAGATTAAACGAGTACAATGTTAAAAATCTTCAAATATGATCTTACCTTTTATTTGTCAAGAAGATAATATACATGTACACTCAGGCAATTAAAAAGGGGGTACTAACTTTCAAATATGCAATTATCTGAAAATCACAGGTACTAGTCAGGAAATAGAACTTTCAATAAAACAGTAGAGAATCCCAGGCCACATAGTTAAGAGAACGAACAAACTCTTTCAATCAGGAACCATGTGGATGAAATTCATGAGTTGAAGGAAGCTAAGCGAAGCGTATGCACTACGTTACTGATTACACCTACATAGAGTTTAACAACAGGCAAAGCAAATCTACAGTTTAAAAGTCAGGTAGTGCTTTTTTTTAGGAGGGGAGCCTTTGGCATGCTATGTAAAATTCAATGTTTTGATGTGGATACTGGTTAGGTTCCTAATCTGTAAACTTTTCTGAGAATATGTTATACTCCAACAAAAATTTAAAAGAAAGTGTGTGTGTGGTGGAGGAGTGAGAATTGCTATGGGACAGCAGAAGATTTTTTAAAAAAATTGACTCAGTCTAAGTTTAGGGTATGGAACAAGCATAAATTATAATAATAGCTATTTCTTTATAGTCTGTACTGAGACAAGACTTGGCCACTGTTGGGGAAAAGGACCTAAGTAGGTTTACAGCACTCAGCTGCAATGAAACGCCAGGCTACCAAAAAATCAATAAAGATTTTAGTATCTAACTATGGAGCTCTACAGCAGATACCTCTTATGATTTTTATTAAAAAAGGATTAGGACCAATGATGCATTTTCAAGTTTTTTTTTTTTTTTGAGACAGAGTCTCGCTTTGTTGCCCAGGCTAGAGTGAGTGCCGTGGCGTCAGCCTAGCTCACAGCAACCTCAAACTCCTGGGCTCAAGCAATCCTCCTGCCTCAGCCTCCCGAGAAGCTGGGACTACAGGCATGCGCCACCATGCCCGGCTAATTTTTTATATATATATCAGTTGGCCAATTAATTTCTTTCTATTTATAGTAGAGACGGGGTCTCGCTCAGGCTGGTTTTGAACTCCTGACCTTGAGCAATCCGCCCGCCTCGGCCTCCCAAGAGCTAGGATTACAGGCGTGAGCCACAGCGCCCGGCCCGCATTTCCAAGTTTTTAATGTAATGAGAACTTTCTTTTCCTTATCCAGAATCAATGGCAATTTGAAACATAATCTACTCATGGGAATATACTATGCTATACACAAATCTCAAATTTTTTTATCCTTGTATTTCATTGTCATGCTGCTTCTCTTTTTAATAACCAATAATTGTCATTATTATGCTTAGAGCTAATAGAGAGACTGGTTTATTTCTGGCTTGCCTCTTTTTTTTTTTTGAGATAGAGTCTCACTTTGCCACCCTGGGTAGGGTGCAGTGGCATCACCATAGCTCACTGCAACCTCAAACTCACTCCTGACCTCAAGTAACCCACAGGCCTTACTCTTCCAGAGTGCTAGGATTACAGGCGTGAACCATACCAGGCCTATATGTTTAATTTCTAGTTTATGACAACAATTATAGGTATTCTATGTTTTGGCTACTTATAATCTTTAACATATATTTAGTTTCTCTTTTAACACTCTCTTTGAAATAAAATTATATTCTTATCTCAAAGAACCTGCTTACTCCTTATTATATAAAATTCTAGATATAACAAAAATAGAAAAGCTAGAATACAAGGGAAGATAAAGAAAAAGAACTATTATTGTGTCACACTTCTGTTAGCACTTTTGTGGATGTTCTTTTAATTTTTCTTAAGTGCACATAATGGAAACTACCAAACATACACAAAAGTGATGCCCACCAGCACCCAAATTCAACAGTTATCCACACACGGCCAATCTGCTTTCATCTATAGCGCCCATCTTTTATCCCTGTTGTGTTATTTTAAAGCAAACATCAAACATCATATAATTTCAACTATAAATACTTCGTTATGTTTCTCTAAAGAAAGAAAATCAAAATGAAGAAAAGGAAACAGAAAGATCTTATTTTTTAAATTATAAAAATTCCCCCACCTCCCTCTTAATTCTTTTGTCACTTATTTGATGAAGAGAATGAATCTGTTCTGGGTTATTCCGTAGAATTTCTCCTCTTCTAGATTTTGCTAACTGAATTCTTGTGGCATTGCTTAGCATGCTCCTCTGTTTCCTGTAACCTGGTAGTTAGATATTGAGGCTTCTGGAGATTCAGATGTGATTTTTAGTAAAAATAAGTCAGTGCCCCTTATCCTTGGGGGACATGTTCCTGGGTGTGGATGTCTGAACTGTAGATAGTACCACACCCCACATATATACTATGTTTTTTCCTATATAAACATACCTATGATAAAATTTAATTTATAAATTAGACACACACTAAGAAATTAAACAATTATAACAAATTATATATCCATCATAAACTGGGTTTAAAAAATCTGGCTGTCTCCTTTTTGGGGCATGTTGTATTGTAATCATGAAATAATTGGGGTACCTAAAACCATCTTAAAATCTTTCAAAGAACGTTGCTTGACAATTCATGGATGGTGACCGATCAACTGTAAAAAACTACACTTTAGGCCGGGAGCGGTGACTCGTGCCTGTAATCCTAGCACTCTGGGAAGCCGAAGTGGGCAGATCACTCAAGGTCAGGAGTTCGAAACCAGCCTGAGCAAGAGTGAAACCCGTCTCTACTATAAATAGAAAGAAATTAATTGGCCAACTAATATATATAGAAAAAATCAGCCGGGCATGGTGGTGCATGCCTGTAGTCCCAGCCACTGGGGAGGCTGAGGCAGCAGGATTGCTTGAGCCCAGGAGTTTGAGGTTGCTGTGAGCTAGGCTGATGCCACGGCACTCACTCTAGCCTGGGAAACAAAGCAAGACTTTGTCTCAAAAAAAAAAAAAACAAAAACAAACTACACTTTGTTGTAACCATGATTCTCAGTAGCTCTTTATTACACTGAGAAAGAAGATATTTATAAATATTAAAATATTTAATGTGTACGCTTCTCTCCAAGGTAGTTCATTTGTCCTGCTTCTTTGCCCCTTACAGTTTACAGGCTACACCCTTAGCACATAACCACTACAGGCTAAGAATCTCATTTTACTCATGGCCCTATGTAGAATCCAGTTTAGAGCATAAGGAAATTTAACAGAAGTTACATACCACTGATTAACTGTGTAAACACAGGTAATCTTTCTGTATCTCAGTTTTCCACCTTAAATGTAGGAATAATAGTATCTATGTCAGGGATCTTAATAGAGTAAATGCATGTACAGCACTTACAACGAAGCCTAGCACCCAATAACTGCTCAAGAAATATTAATAATTATTACTAGTATTTCATATATTGGTATTATTTTACAGTAGATAAATGTATAAGCCATCTACCAGCGTGATTCAGGATGACTGAGGGCCTTGTACTTGCTTTCTGATGTCTGACATTCCTTTAAGTTCTTTTAACAGAACACTCATTTTAGATTTTTGGGTATGAGAATCTAGATTTAAATTCCAAGTTCCAGAAAGTACAAGTTATGTGACCACACAGATAGCGAAGTGGAGTAGAAAGTAGAGATGCTCTAGAATTAAAAAGTCCCTGATTTAGGCACTGACTGTTCCCTATTCATTATGTCACCTTGGCAAATCACTTAACCTCCATGAGCCTTACTTTCTTCACCTGTGTGGTGGAGGTAACAGAAATGAAAATAAGAAATAAAAATGGAGGTGATAACTGTATTTATTTTTCATAGGACTTCCTTAAATTTCAAACCAGATGACATACGTGAAAAACATACATATGAATATATTTAGCTGCTCTTGTTGGAGGAGTCATAAATTCTCCGAGTCTCTGTTTCCTCATCTACGACACAGGAATGATACTGGCTTTCTCCAGCCCTTGAGTTACTGTGAACAATCACAGCAGCGCTCGTGAGCTGGCGTAGCATTAAGAATACTTCCTCCTGTATTCAGAGACAGGGCTCACGGGTAAATTCTCCCAAGAGGTGATGGCAGCGGATGTTTGTGGAGTCCCATACCACATCCCCTCTGCCCACCTTTCAAGGACATGTGATACAGTTCCCTGCATGCCACTGGCCCACGGCAAGCCAGCTGCTAGCTAAGGCAGTCTGGAACTGTTGGTGAATTAAGGACTCTGGGGCAACCTTGACCAAAGAGTGACAGATGCTCCAGACCCTAGGCCTTTCAGTGGGACATTCTGAAGCATTCTGGTCCTCTCCTTGGAGGGTCCCCAGTGGGACCAAACTCCTGCTGCCCACAGTGGTAACCAGCTCAAAAGTGCAACTTTTATTGGCTTTTCTTCTTTCCCGTCTCATTCTCCTCACTCCCTCATTTCTGCTTTCTGGAATCTTCTCCCAAATAAAGTATCCCTACTCAGATCCCTATTTCAGGCTCTGCTTTCAGAAGTGAATCCAAACTAAGACAATGACAGACTGAAAAATTTATTTGAAGGTATACAACTGACCTATAATGTAACCCTATAATGAAGCTTAGATAAAAAGTGGAGGCAAGGAGAGGACACAAAGGCACCATGCTGGATGGGGCTTGAGGAAGGGAAATGGGAGTATCAAAAATTAAATAAATTGTACAAGGAACACTGCTTCACAAGTTTACCTCGTGCTAAACCTAATTTGATGTACCTTCATGGCCTACCAGGTGAGGAGATGTTCTCAGAATCGAAGCTTTGATGGCCATGGAGGCCCTGGTGTTATACCTCTTATGCCTGGGGCTTAGATTTGAACCAATGCCATGAACTGACTGTGAAAGAATTAGAGGAACCCTTTGAGATTCTGCCAGCACAAATGTAATTCAAATTTAAATCTAATCAACATCTACCGAGTGCCAACCATATGCCCAGTATGATGTTATGCACATACTAACATTTGTAGCCTTAAGCTACAAATATAAATAAGTTTACATAAAGGCACAAATAACATAGTTTGTATTCTATGCAGTAAGACATGTCTTGGTAGAACATATTCAAACGGTTTGTCACAATCAGTGATTATTGCTGAAGGCAAGGAAAGTGAAACCAGAAAAGTGATTATATAGAATAACAACCAGAAAAAGGGGATACTAAAACAAGATTAATTTCTATTATGACATTTTTAACAAAATTCCCATCAGGGCTGGAGTTAACCTAGGAATGGAACAAATTCCGAGCCTACTGATGAGATTTAAGTTACTAATCCCAGTGGATAAGAAAAGAAATTTTCTAAAATTGGAATTTAAAGAACAGACATCAAATCATTAAAGAGTCTTCGACCAAATGTTAGTATAGGCCACCATTTTGATTTGACTCAGTCTGTCACAGGGACACTGAGCATTTCATTAGCTTAGCATTAACAGTTTAACCCTGTTTCCCCTTTTTTTGAGATAGAGTCTCACTGTGTTGCCCAGGGTAGAATGAGTGCCGTGGCATCAGCCTAGCTCACAGCAACCTCTGGGCTCAAGCAATCCTGCTGCTTCAGCCTCCTAAGTAGCTGGGACTATAGCCAAGTGCCATCATGCCCGGCTAATTTTTTCTATATATGTTAGTTGGCCAATTAATTTCTTTCCATTTATAGTAGAGACAGGGTCTCACTCTTGCTCAGGCTGGTTTCGAACTCCTGACCCTTGAGCAATCCGCCCACCTCGGCCTCCCAGAGTGCTAGGATTATTGGCGTGAGCCACCACGCCCAGTCTGTTTCCCCTTTCTAATCTCACATTCTCTGTCCTCTAACAGGACTCCTCTATTCCACTCAGTCAGTTAGTTCTAGTTCCTGCTACTCCAAACATATTTCCTACATTTTTAACTCTGTGTTGGGGCTCCAGGTGTTATTGTTCTATAAAGACCACCCTCACTCTTCCACACCTTTTCTGAGACAGGCCCTCATTCTGTTGCCTAGCCTGGAGTGCAGTGGTGCCATCACAGCTTACTGCAGCCTCAGACTCCTGGGCTCAAGTAATCCTCCTGCCTCAGCCTTCAGATTAGCTGGGACTACAGTTGCATGCCACCCATGACCAGCTACTGTTTCTTATTTTTTGTAGAGATGGAGTCTTGCTACGTCACCCAGGCTGCTCTTGAACTCCTGGTCTCAAGTGATCCTCCTGCCTCAGTCTCCTGAGTTGCTGGGATTACAGGCATGAGCCACTACCTCGGGTTTCTCTCCTCTTCTTATCCAAATCTTATCTTATTCATTGATGAATTCAGTGAGTACTTCCTGGTAGACATTTCAGGTGCATATGTATTCTTTATGACTATATGACAAAAATCCATGTAGATCTAAGTCTTCAGGACTATGGTAAGAAGCCCTGGATCTGAGTTCCAGGCATATGATTTATTAGTTTTGCAACCTTGGATGAGTCACTCATCTCAATCACTCACATTTTTAATGCACATCCCTATAGCACTGGATGCTAGAGCAACAAAGATGAATGAAACATGATTTCTTATTTTAAGGAGCTCACAGTGGAAAGGACATTAAAATTTTTTTAAGTCTATAAATAAACATCACAGTATATTTAAGAGACTCAAATGAGCCAGTGAAAAAAATAGTATTTCAAAAATGGAAATAGAAATATAAGGTATTTAAGAATCATAAAAACTAGGTTTTTGATTTATTTAAAACTATGGCATATTCCTTTAAAAACAGCTCATGTCTGGAATGTTAATTTAGGGTCTAGAGAGGAAGCCATGTTGAGATTCTGGTATCCTGCCAGCTTGGAAAGACCCCTCTTAGTTAAGCTATATCGTCTGTGGACTTCTTGAAAGGTAGCCGCTCCCTAAAAGGCCCCTGGAAGGTACAGATGAGGGTGTATTAGCAGTTTTCTATAACAGGGTGGCTTTTGCTAGGAACTGTCTTTCAAAAGGCTGCTTAGACATGTGCTCTTACTATGTTTAGAGATGACCACATCATAGGCTATAAAGCAGACTGTTTTAAACTCACAGAGCATTCAATTTATAAACTCTAAGCAAGACTTTTAGATTTGGTAATCCCAAGAGACTCTTAACAAAGTCACAGGACTAGGGGTTAAAAGGGTTCTGCTAGCTTTATTTCTTACTCAAACCTATCATCTAAACTTAGATCACACTGCAGCTGTGAAATGGTAATGTTGACAGCTTCTTAAAAGCCTTTCACAGGTGCCTTTTATTGAAATGCTTGGTTAAGAGTCTAATTACAACCTTCCCCAAATTATTCTAAGCCCCTAAAATCCGTAAAATATTTATTTTCTTAATGCAACACATTTTACCATATTTAAGAATGTTTCATTTGCATAATACATAAAACAGGAGTCCCTATCTCCTCTATAAAACATCTACTTCATAGGGAACAAAATGCCTACTAATTACAGAAATAGAGATGACCCTTTATTTTTATGTTCCTAAAGAACTGTATACTAATAACAAATTAATATTTCTTCTTATAATAAGAACAGTCCTAAAGCAGCCCAATTAAACAGAAAAAAAAAAGAAAAGAAAAGAAAAAAGAACTGCATACTATTTCAGTGATTTTTACCAGGGGGAAAAAAATCTACTTACGGCGGTGGCTCTAGAGAGTTCTCGACACGTACTGAGCAGTCCATTTTGTAAATCGTCCCTCTGTAACACCACTGTCTGGATGGCTGCTGGGTTATCTGCATTCATTTCTATCTCTTGGCTGGCTGATAGCAAAGCTTGCTCAAGCGTGTACTAGTATAATAAAAAGAATTGCACTTAATGTTCTGCATCATTGAACTAATTCTTTTTACTTTAGTTATCAGTGTCCTGATAATAATCACACAAAGTAACATCACTCTTAGATAATAAACATAATTGTCCTACTTTCTCCTTGTGGAGCTGCTGAAGTTTCTCTTCCAGAGCGTGTACCACTTTATCTTGTTCACATAATCGGCTTAACTTGGTCTAGGTTATAAGAGTAGAAATCTCATATTAGTAATTTTTTATTTTTCCTGTAACAGGAGGGCAGGTAGTCACTATATGACAAACAACACATGTAAAATATTTAGTAGACAGAATGCTTAAATATGCATGCAAAAATTTCCCCTCTACAATCTGCTAGATAGGTCAAGTGATATATGCAGTCCTCAATTAAAACACTAACTGGGTTCTGTTTTCATACTTTTTTTTTTTTTTTTTGAGACACAGTTGTGTTCTGTCACGCTGGGCAGAGGCATCATCATAGCTCACTGTGACCTCAGACTCCTGAGCTCAAGTATCCTCCTGCCTCAGTTTCCCAGGTAGCTGGGACTACAGGTGCACCACCAACATCTGGCTAATTTTTCTATTTTTTTGTAGAGATGAGGTCTTGCTCTTGCTCAGGCTGGTTTTGATCTCCTGAGCTCAAGGCATCCTCTTGCCTCAGCCTTCCAGAGTGCACCTGGAGCCATCACACCTGGCCTGTTTTCATACATTTTTAAACAGATAAGAACAGATAAAGCTGGGGGATCGCTGGAGCATGGTGGCACATGCCTGTAGTCCCAGCTACCTGGGAGTCTGAGGTATGATGACAATGCAGTATTCCACCTGGGTGACACAGCCAGATTCTATTTCAAAAAATAAAATAAAATAAAAAAGTATAGAGAGTACTCATGATCTTACCTCTTATCTAAAAGGCCAAGAAGCAATAGTTTTCATGTATTTTTAAAATTATGTGCTTAGGTTCTTAGAAAAAATATAAACAAAACACTGTTTCTAATGGCAATACTATGAATAAAAATACTACAAATGGTGAAAAATCACTTAAAATAGTTTTGATGTTTTAAATTTTTAGTATTACCTGAATTTTTTATTTATGAAAATATGAGAAAGTACTCAAATAAAATTACAATAGTACACAATAAACCAGTTCATCTAATGTCTCAAAATAAAAACACTAGACAAACTGGAAATATGACCCAAATTTTATGGCAAAATGACTTATGCAAGAAATTTGAGGCTTTATCTCCTTTGCCATGAAAATAACTACCTTATCTTTGTCACACAACAAGACTAAAGCTACACCAAATGGAAGGTGTTGAAATGAGAAAAAGGTACAACTCAACAGAATAATGCCAGGGGAAATGAGGGAAGAATGCATGGCAAATTAGCAATCTAAAATATGATTTAAAAAAGATTAAATTCAAATGGAGCAGTGACAGAAGTTCTAGAAGCTGATACTTACTCTAGAAGACATAGCAATTTTTGTCTCTAGTCTTCCATAACTTTTTTTTTTAAATCAAAAACAGTTTTTACTTTCATTTAAGTGATGCTTAATATGTTCAACTGCTAACTATAGGGGAATAGTGGGGAGAAGAGGGAGGTAGGAATAATTTAATCTAAAGAATAAAAGAAGAAAAAACCAATTATTTGATGTCATTTTGGGAACATGGGAGGATGAGTTTTTTGTCATGCTTCTTTCCAATGTTTTGGTAGAGAACATGACAGAACACTGACAATACATATCACATACTTACATCAATATCTACTTCTTCGGGTCTGTATTTGTATAATGTGCCTCTACATTCATCTTGTGATAGCTATAAGGAAAAATGTCACATAGCAACTTAAAAAATCATATTTAAAAACATTTATTTAGCCTATAGTTAATATTTCAGATTTATATTAAACATATTAACAATATAAAAATTGGATTTTAATGATTCTTTAGTTCTAGAAGTTTAATTCAAGCACAGGTCATTATGAAAGCAGAAAATACTTAACAGTGATATAATATGCAAGATACATAAGAATGATGTTAACTTAAGCTTGTCAAACATAATAATATGCTGGTCAAACAAAATTAACACAGCACATTACATTTTCCATTTTAAAGACACATATTATTTTAAAGAAAAATTGACAAATACAATCATAGCAAGTGCATCAAATCAAACATTTGAATCAAGCATAGTTAAACAGTCAAAACTGTCCTTTAACGGTATACACATAATCACACACTGTGTATGTGTACACTCAAATGCCAACACATCTTATTTAACAAAACCTATAACATAGTGCATACATATACATAATATATAAACACACATACACAATATAGACTTATCTTGTTCTTCTGTCTTAAGAACTAAAAGATAATGAAGGAAAAGGATGGGTTTAATTGAAAAGAGGAAAATCATTAAAAATCTCATAAAACTGAAAGCCTATGTCACAAACTATGGATAGTCAAATTTCACAACAAGTTTATGTGTGTTAGTGGACACCATTTGTATAATATACTGTCAGGAATTATTATTCAGTGTATTCAAACATCCTTTCTTCAGCTTCTTCTAAGCATCTTTAATTCAAACAAATTCTCATTTCTCACTGTGCTTACCAATTATTTCAATAGCCATCCCAGTCAGTTGTACCATAGATCGTATCATAGCCTTTGCAGGCAATATTGCATGATTTATCATGTCTTTTGATTTTTATATTGACTGCTATATAGTAACAAAAACACAGTAGAAAAAACTTAACTGGGGCTCACTGCATGTTTACAAAGTGGCACACTTTTTCTCAAGGTAGGGATAAGAATAATGTGTCCCAACTACAATCTACCTTGAAAAATTAGATTTCATATATACATGTACAAATGCATAAGAATGTATAAATGACAACTACATATGTCCTCTCTGTAAAAACTGCTTGACAACTACATCTTTAAAAGGAGGCATAATTTGAACAGCAGATAACTTTAAATAGATCTAGAAATGTGGGGATCAGGAGAAAGTTAAAAATATAAGCATTCCAAACATACAATAAATCCTGAATTTACATATTTCATTTCAAGACATTACTTCCACATACCTCATGCAAATGAATCTGTGATTATTTAAAGATACGCACAGTGATTATTAAACCACGAAACTTTTATAGACATGAGTACTACATGAAAAATGAATTTAATGATGTCAGAATACTTGTGTACTATTTTAAAGATCATCCCATATGTTCTAAGAAGTGTCAATTGTCACTCTAAATTAAAACACCTAGATCCAAGAAAATAATTTATACTGCTACCTGAAAAAAATAAATTTAAAAATGCTTGACCCATGATTTAAAAAAAAGACAGTGCCAAAATCACATTTTTCATACTTATAAGAAATTAAAGATGAAAGGTTCCAAAGCTACTAATATATCTAAATATACTTTGCTTAATATTTAAAGTTAACTGCAAAACAGCTTTACTAAACTATGGAATTTGAATATAACTATAGTAGACACTGCTACATCTAGATTAAAACATTAACTATATCCTATATTCTAGGGTTAACAGAAAAAAGACTAATAATATTAAAATGAAAACCTACTAATTTGGAGTAAATATTTAGGATACTGATATACTATTTTTATTTAAGAAATCTTATTGCAGATTCATTTTCATATCACTTGGCATATTATAATAAAGAAAAATGTCTGCTCTATAGTTAAAACTTTTGAGTGATATCCATATAGCCATATAGTAATAAATATATTACTATCTAAATCAGATTTATTTTTGTTGTTCCTCTATTTTTAGTACCATTGAAAATTTTCTTTAACTCTTTTATCAAGTTATTTTATAAAGATATTCATTAGATGCCAACTAACCAAAATTTTAAACTAATCAACTTTCCTTATACACTGCTTTATGTGTCAGAAGAAAAGCATAACATTATTCCCTAAAAAACAGTAACATTTGGGCATTGCTTATTTTTCATTCTTGAAAATAATCACTAATACTTTTCTCAAGAAAAGATGGGCAAATTTCTTTAAAAAATACTATGAGTATTCTGATTAACTCAAGTTTTGCATATTCAAGTTCATGGTGATAATTTTTATCATTTTAAAAATTCATATTTAGCAAAAAAAAAAAGTTCTGGTCTGAATGCCTTCATCTGAAGTACCTTAGCAACGTTAGAAAAATAAGTAAAAAAATGGGCTATATAGAATTACATAAACAAGAGAACAGTGCTCAAACTTTGATTTGAATATGTATTATATAGATTTTACTAACTATATGAGGATGTGTGAAAATATCAAACAGTTTTTCTAAATACTGGCTTGGCATTAAGTTAAAACAAAAGTACTTATGTTAATTAAAATTAAACTTTTCTTCAGTATCTCTTAGATATGTTAACTATATATGTTTGAAAGTATATGAATATATATAGCCCAACTCCAAAAAGGATTTTTAGGGAAATATTTTTAAATTTGATAAAATAAGACATTATATCTAATAAGGGATAAAAAATGCTCATAGGACTGTAGGCATTTGCTGCTATTAGTCTGCATCTTTTAGAACGATTATTCATCAGGTGACTAATTTCACTGATATTAATCATGTTATAAAAACTATAATGCAAAAATGAAGTTGGGAAAGTGGGTAGAGTGACTGATAATAGCAGAGGATTTTTTCAACTTGATCCTCACTTAGTTTTAGCGTTTGTTTTCAATCAGTTTTAGATCTTTTTTTATTTGACCAATTTAAAAAGAATTACCGCCTAGGTTATTTCTCAGGTGTCCTCCGAGGAAGAAAACACAAACATAAAGGTCCTCCTGAGGGAAAAACTGAGCGGCTATGATTCAGAATAAAATAGCCATCAAATATTATGCCACTGTACTTCCAGCTAAATATAAGGAACCTATTATTACAACATTGTAATGCAACCTCAGAAAAGAAAACTGTAACAGTGTACAAATATAAACTTCTGTGAAGATTTTCTTTAGATAATAACATAAGGGAAATATGGAGAAAACATAAGATCTAATTTCAATTTGGGTAAATTTATGGACAGAGCTTAAGAAATGTGTCTGACTATCACTTTTTTTTTTTTTTTTTGAGACAGAGTCTCACTTTGTTGCCTAGGCTAGAGTGAGTGCCGTGGCGTCAGCCTAGCTCACAGCAACCTCAGACTCCTGGGCTCAAGCGATCCTTCTGTCTCAGCCTCCCAAGTAGCTGGGACTACAGGCATGCGCCACCATGCCCGGCTAATTTTTTCTATATATATTAGTTGGCCAATTAGTTTCTTTCTATTTATAGTAGAGACGGGGTCTCGCTCTTGCTCAGGCTGGTTTTGAACTCCCGACCTCGAGCAATCCGCCCGCCTCGGCCTCCCAGAGAGCTAGGATTACAGGCGTGAGCCACCGCGCCCGGCCTGACTATCACTTTTATCCATTAAAGATGCCCTGCAAGAATTAAGTCCTTTAGTAGTACCTGAATAAATTACAGCCTGAAGACTCCCTAGCCTAAGCAGCACTGAGAGTTCACACTGATTTCCTGGTAACTAGTTGCTTAGTCATGCCCATGTGTGGCTGCTGACATTATTTTCTATACTCCAGTTAGAACTTTTAGTGCAACTGAGTAATTTAAATCAATGGCTTCTGCACTGTGAACTCTGAATGTTCATCTATAATAAAAAAGAAAAAGAAAACCAAATAGAAAACCCAGACTATCATTCTTTTTTTTTTGAGACAAGAGTCTCGCTCTATTGCCTGGGCTAAAGTTCCATGGCATCAGCCTAGCTCACAGCAACCTCACTCTTGGGCTCAAGTCATCCTCCTTCCGCCTCAGCCTCCTGGGTAACTGGGACTACAGGCTCGTGCCACTATGCCTGGCTAATGTTTTCTATTTTTAGTTGTTTGGCTAATTTCTTTCTAGTTTCAGTAGAGATGGGGTCTCGCTCTTGCTCGGGCTGGTCTCGAACTCCTGAGCTCAAGCAATCCACCTGCCTCAGCTTCCCAGAGCGCTAGGATTACAGGCGTGAGCCACCACGCCCAGCCCTATCATTCTTGTTTAAAATGTGCAAATTGTGAAAATAAAACATAATGCAACAAAATGCCTTTGTTCTCGTGTCAATTTAGTATTACATAAAATGACATATTTTACTGACAGCTTCAGGCACTGAAAAAGACATCAACTTCAGAGTAAGTGCTAAGGTTCTCGGTGTGACACTCGAGTGGACTCTCACGGTTCTACAATCTGGGGACTTTAAGAATTGAAAGATGCCACTTTTTTTTTTTTAAAGTAAAGCTGTTTAACTTTAAATATTTAATATTTTTTATCACTTTACTGCAAACTAAAGACTATTTTAAATCACACAACGTACTTTAAATATTTTGAAAACTGTGCTCACAAATAAGTCACCCTCCCATCAACTGTATCATCTCCTGGTTACATGGTCCCACGATGCAGACCCCATGGCGACTGGACCAAACTAGAGGCTTTTAAAGCCAGTGTGAGCTCAAAGTGCTTTTTTTTTAATAGTGTTTTTATATATTTTAATCAAAATATATATTCATTTTTCATGTTAGTGAATTTTCTTCTTCTGTATGATTTTTAAATATCGTAACAGGTCATAGGCCAGAGTAATTTGAAGTACAAGGGTGTTGGAGGAGCAGAAGCTGATGTTGCAGAATACACAGCTAGGAACATTTAGACCATGAAATACACAAAAATTGGATAGAAATGTACGTGACATCTTTTGCAGATCTGCAGATTACCAAGTTTTCTAAATTATAGCCAGCTAACTCCATGACACATATTTTGAGTTAGGGAAATGAACAGGTTAAGATCGGACTGTCCTAATGACTGCGTAAGAATGATAATAATACAAGGAGAACATACTCCTAGTATGTTAAGAAATAGCTATCTTTAAGGTTTACCATACTACAGAACAGAAATTAAAGAACTCCCACACAAATATAATCTATTCCTATGATACTGGGGACAGGGGGAGACTGAGGGGGACTGAAGTATTTTTATAAAGCCTTTCCCCTAAATATTAGTTGTAAATGCTTTTAGAGTTGATGTGAACATATGGAAATCTAGTAAGAATTTTGCAAGTGTACTGCAGACCTCCAAGTACATATCAATCAAACACTCTGCACAAAAACTTTAGGAAAATGGCACACTTAATATTCAACAGCAAAATGTTCAGCAAAGCCATGCTAAGAATGCTGCAGCATCTTGAAAAGCATGGATGAATTGTGGTTTTCCAAATAAACATAAACAAAAAACAAAATAAGAAAAACACTGATGTCATGAGTAAATCTGAGGATAAACCAAAACTGTCACTGAGGGATTTTGCAGATGATAAAGCAGTATCATTCACTGTCCAAGACCTTACTTGCTGGTACAGTTGGGGTCTTAGCGCCGAGTTCTCAATCATTGTGTGAACCATGGTGATTATAGGTTCATTTTCTTTCATCTATTTCAAATCAGGAGGAGCATACAGCAAACATCAGTTTACAGCATAGCTAGATTTGAAAGACGACACTGTAAATATAGCCTCTACTTCAGTATCTTGCTAATAGTGCAGTTGTTTACATTTTACCCAATGGTTGTACAGATTTAATTTATATAAACCATTTCAAACAAGTATTAAATGCTGTAAAATACTTCCAAGGTTATAAAAAAATTGCTAATTGCAACATTGCTGCAAATAGGTTTTACTTTATAATTAGAGTCAATTAGTGACTATTCCTACATATACTAGAATAGATGTTAAAGCATCAAAATTCAAAGGAAAAACTAAACAGTGACAACCTACAAACTTAGAGGAGAACATGGTATCACTTAATTGATTATTCAGTAATAAAGCTGAAAACAACATTCAGTTCTTTAGGTTTTACTCAGAAAAAATTTAGTTCTCTACAAATACTAAAATTTTATAATATACTCAACACATCTTGTCACTCAGATAACTGTACATTTTATTAATCTTGATAGACATTTATATACATTCTATTTTGGATTTTGTCATAGTATAGTACCACATGTAGAATTATTCAAGGACATGCAAACTAAAACTTGCTCAGTAAAGCCTGAGTATGTCTCCTTAGTTCCTAAAAAAAGCAGGCTGAAACCATGTTTCACATTTCCAGCTATGTTGTACTTAATTACTGCCTCTAGAAAGATATTTGTTTTAGCAGGCTCTGTACTTAAAGCATTCAAAAGACAATCATGATATATATATATATATATGGAGTAAAAGGCCAAGAAAGTTTTTATCATTTTCAAGCAGACAAGTCTATTTATAATTGTGATTTGTGACATGTAGTTTATGTAATTTTCATCCTTCATATTATAGAAAATAAACAATTCTATCATGATTAACAAATGCTACTACTTTACTGATTTTGCCAAATCTCCAACAAAAGTTTACGAATCTTAAGATTAGCAAATGTGTAATATAATAAAAAACAAAATCCTGAAAAGCTGTATTTCTAGACAATTTTATTTTTAGCCTAAGTTACCAATGTTTCATCCAACAAAATGTGTTTGGTTGTCAAATTAGAAATCTCCTGTGACTAGTTTAATCTACTTTTTAGTCAGTTAATAATAGATAATGAAACATGCATATCTTTTAACAATATCACAATGAAAAGTTTCAGTCAGGCTAAATCATTTATTCTTAAATTTATGTATCCACAACTTCTTTTCTGAGCTAGAATATGTTTTTAAAAATCAACTTCACTGAAGAATAAATTCACAAATTTTAGTTGCACAGGCCAATGACTTTTGAAAAAAGTATACAATCATGTAACCACTGCCACAATCAAGATACAGAATATTTCCATCTACCCAGAAAGTTCCTTCATGTTCCTTTACCACTAATTTCCACTCTCTTATTTCTCCCAAGTAACTACCAATTTGATTTCTGGAACTATAAATTAATTTTACTTGTCAAACTGATTAATTAACTAATGAAAAGAATATTTGGGACTACCTAATCAGTTAAGCTCAAATTCTTATTCCCCCCCCCCCCAATGTTATCCAATAAGGGACCAAGGCATTTATATATACAGGCATATCTCATTTTATTGTGCTTTGCTTTACTATACTTTGCACATATTTCATTTTTTACACATTGAAGGTCTGTGGCAACCCTGTGTTAAGCAAGTCTGTCAGTGCCATTTTTCCAACAGCACGTATTTACGTTGTATCTCTGTGTCACATTTTGGTATTTCTCATAATATTTCAAACTTTTTCATTATTATAACATCTGTCACGATGACCTGTGATCAGTGATCTCCGGTGTTACTACTGTAATTGTTTTGGGGCGCCACAAACCATGCCCATACAAGACAGCAAACTTCATCAATAAATGTGTGTTCTCTGGCTGCTCCACTGACCAGCTATTCCCCCATCTCTCCCTCTCTCTGAGCCTCCCTACTCCCTAAAACACAATATTGAAATGAGGCCAATTAATAATCCTACAACGGCCTCTAAATGTTCAAGTGAAAGGAGGCGCTGCACAGCTCTCACTTTAAAACAAAAGCTAGAAATGACTAAGCTGGTGAGGATTGCATGTGGAAAGCAAAGACAGGCCAAAAGCTAGGCCTCTGGCACCAGTCAGCCAAGCTGTAAGGAAAGGTTACTGAAGGAAATTAAAAAGTGCTTCTCCAGGGAACACAGTCAATGAAAAGAAAGCCAAACAGTTGTACTGTTGCTATGGAGAAAATCTGGGTGGTCTAGGTGGCAGATCAAACCAGGCAAAACATTCTCATAAGCCAAAGCCTAATCCAGAGCAAGGCCCTACCTCTCTTTAATTCTATAAAGGCTGAGAGAGGTGAGGAAGCTGCAGAAGAAGAGTTGGAAGCTAGCAGAGGTTGGGTTCATGAGGTTTAAGGAAAGAAGCTGCTTCCATAACATAAAAGTACATGGCAAAGCAGCAAGTACTGATGGAGAAGTTATCCAAGCAGCAAGTTATCCAAAGTTATCTAGCTAAACTAATCGATGAAAGTGGCTAAACTCAACAACAGATATTCAGTGTAGACCAAACAGCTTTCTACTGGAAGATGCTGCCATCTAGGACTTTCATAGCTAGAGAAGAGAAGACAATGCCTGGTTTCAAAGTTTCAAAGGACAGGATGACTCTCTTGTTGGGGCTAATACAGCTGGTGACTTTATGTTGTAGCCAATGCTCATTTATCATTCCAAAATCCTAGGGCCCTTAAAGGTTAATGGTAAATCTACCCTGCCTGTGCTCTATAAACGGAACAACAAAACCTGGATGACAACAGATAAGTTTACAGCATGGTTTAATGTATATTTTAAACCTGCTGTCGAGATCCATTGCTCAGAATAAAAGATTCCTTTCAAAATATTGCTCCTCATTGACAATATACCAGGTCACCCAAAAGTTCTCATGACATGTGCAAGGAGATGAATATTGTTTTCATGCCTGCTAACACAACATTCATTCTGCAGCCCATGCGTCAAGGAGTCATTTCTACTTTTAAATCTTATTATTTAAGAAATACATTTCATAAGGCCACAGCTGCCGTAGACAGTGATTCCTCTGATGCATCTGGGCAAAGTAAATTAAAAACCTTCTGTAAAGGATTCACCATTCTAGATGTCATTAACCCTTTGCACTCGCTTGCTTTTTTCTCGATTCCTTTATTTTACTAAGGATTTAATTTTTTTAAATACCCCAGATTTTACAAAGTGTGGCAGTAGAATAAAAAACTGGAGGCCGGGCGCTGTGGCTCACGCCTGTAATCCTAGCTCTTGGGAGGCCGAGGCGGGCGGATTGCTCAAGGTCAGGAGTTCAAAACCAGCCTGAGCAAGAGCGAGACCCCGTCTCTACTATAAATAGAAAGAAATTAATTGGCCAACTGATATATATATAAAAAAAAATTAGCCGGGCATGGTGGCGCATGCCTGTAGTCCCAGCTACCCGAGAGGCTGAGGCAGAAGGATCACTTGAGCCCAGGAGTTTGAGGTTGCTGTGAGCTAGGCTGACGCCACGGCACTCACTCTAGCCTGGGCAACAAAGCGAGACTCTGTCTCAAAAAAAAAAAAAAACAACAACAACAACAAAAAAAAAATTGGAGTTTCTTTTCATACAAACTTATTTATTTGGATTTTTTTTTTTTATTTCGGCATATTATGGGGGTACAGATTATTTGGATTTTTTAATATTTTAAATTACTGATACATTCAAAGAGTAATTTTAATCTCTATACTTTTTGCTAACTGTGTCGACAGTTAGCAAACTGTGCTAACTGGACATCTGAGTGCAAAGGGTTAAGAACATCAATAGGAGTTTGGAAGAAGCTGATTTCATCCCTCATAGATGACTTTGAAGGATTCAAGACTTCTGTGGAGGAAGTGAAAATATGGTAGAAAAAGCAAGAGAACCAGAATTACAAGTGGAGCCTGAAGATGTGACTGAATTGCTGAAATCTTATGACCAAACTTGAATGGATGAGGAGTCCATCTTACAGATTAGCAAACAAGGTGGTTTCTTGAGGTGGAATCTACTCCCGGTGATGGTTCTGTGAATGTGGTTGAAATGACAACAAAGGATTTAGAATATACTACATAACCTTTGTTGATAAAACAGCGGCAGAGTCTGGGAGGACTGACTCCAATTTTGGAAGAAGTTCTACTGTGGGTAAAGTGTTGCCAAATAGCACCACATGCTACAGAGACATATTTACTGAAAGGGAGAGCCAAATAATTACAGCAAACTGCACTGTTGTCTTATTTTAAGAAGTCGCCACAGGCACTCCAACTTTTAGCAAACATCACCCTGATCAGTCAGTCAGCAGCCATCAACACCAAGGCAAGACCCTCCACTAGCAAAAAGATTATGAATTGCAGAAGGCTCAGATGATCACCAGCATTTTTTAATAAAGTATTTTTTGAATTAAGCTATATACATTGATTTTTTAGACACAATGCTACTGCACACTTAAGAGACTACAGTATATGTCAATACAAGTGGTTCGAAAAAAAAAAAAAAGAGACTACAGTATAGTATAATTTTTATATGCACTGCGAAATCAAACATTTGTTGTGACTTGTTTTATGGTGATATTTATTTTACTGTGGTATGCTTGTAGGTGACATCTCATGTACAGAGGGAAAAATATATTAATATGCAGTACAGGATCAAATTTTTATAATGTTGGAAAGTAACTTATAAATAGGCTAGTATAAATATTAATTGTTGTCTCCTTGACTCAGAGGTTATGGGGGAGGGGCCAGGAGCATTAATGTTTAAGAAATAATGGAGAACTGAGTACCCAAATGTAAAAGATGCTCAAGGTCAAACTGAAATTGCCTGCCAAGTCTTGGTAATCTGGCACAAATGGGCCAACTGAGTCAAATGGCTAGGTCTGCTGATATGGCTCATACCTTACTTAGTAGACTGCTTTGAAAGGGTAACTATGCATGTACATATGGCGACATCATGTTTGCGATTTCACAATGCGTCTGTTTAACTTACACATCAAAGATCATTAAATATCTAGTCATTAAGAAGTGATTATTGCAAGAAGCAACCAACTCAGGTATAGGAAAACTAAAAACAAAAATAACATTTAAAGTATACATTGTAATTAGAGCCACTCTACTTAAGAAAAAAAGAAAAAAAAGAAAATGTAGGCTGGGCGCAGTGGCTCATGCCTGTAATCCTAGCACTATGGGAGGGCGAGGCGGGCGGATTACTCCAGGTCAGGAGTTCGAAACCAGCCTGAGCAAGAGCAAGACCCCGTCTCTACTATAAAAAGAGAAAGAAATTAATTGGCCAACTAATACATAGAGAAAAAATTAGCTGGGCATGGTGGCGCATGCCTGTAGTCCCAGCCACTTAGGAGGCTGAGGCAGAAGGATTGCTTGAGCCCAGGAGTTTGAGGTTTCTGTGAGCTAGGCTGATGCCACGGCACTCACTCTAGCCTGGGCAACAAAGTGAGACTCTGTCTCAAAAAAAAAAAAAAAAAAAAAAAAAAAGAAAAGAAAAGAAAATGTACAAACTGCAGAGTGGCTCAGAGATCACTTGTAGACTTGACTCCTTTTCATTATGAAAAATTTCAAACATATACATATTAAATTCTCAAATATTAAAATTAAAAGGCATCTCTGAAAGCTGGCAAATCGGTACAAAAAAAGAAATGAAAAATGTCAGCGGGAATTATTTTGGATTGTGGCACTGCGGATGATTTATATTTTTCTTTCTCTATACTTCTCTACATTTCCTAAATTTTCTACACTGAGCAGACAATGCTTTTCTATTAAAAAAAAAAAGTAATTACAGAGTCAAGTACCAAAATATATAAAGTAAACTAAATCAATGGAACAACTATCTTCTCTGGCAAACACACTTGGTGACACAGAGAGGCCAGGAAAATTCATTACAGCACCAATTTTTCATGTCACATTCAAGGATGAGGCAGAAGAAACCTACTGGAGTGCACTAGTGCAGTGAGCTTCTAGTCACAGAGGCCTAACCTAGAACACTGCTCTCACTTTCATTCTGTCTTATGTATCTGAATCCACATCAGAAATTTACTGGAAGAAATGTTAACTAACTAAAAAAAAGTAAATTACCCAATGCATTTGTGACTATATATGGCTATCTTATAATAATACCTTTTTGGCCTTTTTATTACTGGCTGCTTCAGAAATGAAGTTCAAGTTTACTCGGACCAGTGGTTCTTAACCCACATGAGCATTACTTGGGGAGCTTTAAAAAAATAAAGGTACCCTGATAGAATTACCCAGGCAATTCTAATGTGCAACTGGAGAACCTATGATAGACAACATCCTTAAATCATCAAGGTGGCAGGCTGGCCTGAAGATTCCTTTGGCAGAAGTGACTAGGACGGTGTCTAAGTAAGTCAAAGGTAATGTGGTAATAGTGAATGTTCTTCAGTTCACATCCTCCTTGGGATCCCATTTTATTCAAGTTGGAGAGAGAAGACTGTGGAAAGGAAAAGCAGTGGAACTATTTCAAAATTCCCCAGGGTACCACACCAGCTTAACCAAGGGCTCTTAGGGTGACGGGGTGGTGAGTTGCAAGAATGATCAGGACAGCTGAGTGGTTCTGTAGGTGGTGGCTCTCTCCTTGGCATACAACAACAGCTCGACGGCTACTAAACACAATAATCAGGATCCCATATGAGGGGAGTTTGGTCTCCTGCTAAGCAACTTCAATTATTTGACTGAACCTTCACTCTTTACAGATTTACAGAATTGGCAATAGTAGATTTGCTTTATCTGCAAATATAGCAGTGGTTCCTGTCACTAAATCCCCTCTAAAATATTCTATTTTTTTACTACTTAGAAACTGACTTATATAAAACGCACTGTGAGTACCTTGGGATTTTGTGCCCAAGTTCTTAAAAAGCAAAAGGAATACCCAACAATTCTATTCTGGTTTGAACACGAACCTTAGAAACCATTATGATAATGGTGTTAGCGGCCTACATACTCAGTTTTAAGGAATCAGAGTAAGAGAAAGACTAATTAGTACATGTAGGATTGCTTAATAATTTACTTGGAAATGAGTTTAGTACTTTGCTTCCTACTTTAATTCCTTCTTTGAAGTAACAGGTAATACGGGCTACGTTTCAGTTAATTGGTAAATTATAAAGCTATTATAAAAGGCCCAGCATTTCACAACAATAAAAATGAGAATACATGACTCAAGCATTACACAATTTTCATAATTAATTTTAGCAATAGATAAGAAAACGTATGTGGAAATACCTTGGAAATATATGTAGGTAATGCCAATGTATTCCTGTTTACAACAAAAACATATTTTTACTTGAAGTTTCCTGAGTCAAAATATTTAGAAAAACTAACTAGAAAATCTGATAGTTAATCCTAGCCTCCTTCTCAGTTTTGAGGCATGTTGGGGGTTAATATAAATATCTTGATTTGAAAACCCTATCATCAAAATGAATGTATTCAATGTGACCAGATATAATTACGTAATACTTGCGAGGGTCTTGAGCAGAACTTCCCACCTGACAGCTGTGGGCTGGAAATGGGTTGCAAGGTGTGTGGAGACAGGGACCACTGAAGCCTTGCTTGGCCCAGCCTGGTCCCTGCAGGCCAGGGCTCGCCACAGCATCACCTGCAGCGTGTACCAAGGGACTACACAAATGTCCTTGCTCTGTATGTGCGCCATGCAGTAAAAGGTCAGAACCACTGAGATAGCATTTCTGTTTCAGAAAAACTAAACTTTTCTTCCTTTGTTGTTCCATGTGATTATTTAGCTCGGTAGTTTTCTCAAACCTAACTGAAAATAAAAACGAAAACTACCCACGGAGATTTACAACCTATGCAGGGCTGGGCTCTGGCAAATTCTGAGTGGGGATTAGGGAAAAGGGAGCCTTGAATATTGAACTTTCTTTCTTTCTGAAGATCCACTGAGAGTTCTGAGAAGTCAGGCTTGAGAACCATGGTCCTGCGCCTTGGTACTAATTCAAGTTACCAGCATCAGCAAGGAATTTTTCAAGGTCTAGATGGGTACATACCAGATATTGGTCAAGATAACTGCACAACTATCAAAGGATGAAAAATTTCAAGCTAAGTATCTATATACAAGTGTTTAATCTATATAGAAAACTTGTATATAGATTAAAATAGTCTCTTACAGTTTTTGTATGGGATATAGAACACCATAAACCTTTTTTTCAAGAGACAGTGTCTTGCTATGTTGTTCAGGCTGGTCTTGAACTCCTGGAGCTAAAGTCATCCTCTCACCTCAGTGTCTTGGGTAGCTGGGATTATAGGCATGCACCAGTGTGCACTGGTTTGAATCTTTTTATTAATGACATTAATGGACTCAGCAAAATCACAGTGGATCTGGGGTGTTAGTCAGGAATCTAGAGTGTTAGTGAGGAATCCAATTTCCAACTGCCAGCAGTTCTATTCTAGCAACTTCTAAATGTCTGTTTCCAAGTCTCTATCTCTGTGGAAATCAGACCAGCTCTGAATGCAGAAGAAACAGGATATTTCGATTTATGAGGTAAATGTTCCTGAATAATTGGGGGGCTAGCAAGAAGGGACAGAAATCAGCAGTGAGCCAAGAGCTGAGCTAAGATGGTCATACATACAATTTATCCTTTAAAAGATTAATTCTTCAAACCCCCTTTAAGAAGTGGCTTAGTGGCTTAATTGCTCTTTAAAAAGTTTATATACAACAGCGCTGTCCAGTAGAACTTTCTGTGATGATGGAAATGTTCTCCATCTGTGTGGTTCAATGGTGTAGCCTCTGGCCACCTGTGGGCTAGGGGCTCTCATATCACCTAGCAGGTATGATTCCCCTCCTGATCTGGATCTCCCTCCCAGAAGAGAAAACATTTGCTCAAGCTCTGTCTTTTTTATTTATTTATATTTTAAGTCGGCCAATTAATTTCTTTCTATTTTTAGTAGAGACAGGGTCTCGCTCTTGCTCAGGCTGGTTTTGAACTCCTGACCTTGAGCGATCCACCCGCCTTGGCCTCCCAGAGTGCTGGGATTACAAGGTGTGAGCCATCTCAAGCTCTGTCTTGTAACTGAGTTTCCTTGGGTCTGAATTCTGTGCTTGTTGTTCCTTTCTCTTCTTGACCAAGCTGTCTGATTTCTATCAGCCCTACAGGGATTCTGCCCTTTGCTGTTAACTAATGAGAAGACCTGTCTTTGTGCTGTCATTTCCCATTTAAATGGAAAATGGACTTTTCCCCCAGTTCTTAAATGACTTCTTAGGAAAAGATCTTTTCAGTTGGGAATCTGTCTTAACAATAGGAAAAACTCCAATAACCTAATCACTGAAGACTTCATTTCTCAAGAATGTCCTCCTGTGTCTAGATCAATAAACTCCTCAGACATGTAGCACAACTAAAAACCTAAAGAATTTGACATGCCCAGGGTGAGGCTTTGAGAAATGGGGTGTGGGGGTGGTGTCTTTATAAACAAGTCATTTAGGTAATGTCAACGTAAATGCCTTCTACTCTCTCTCTAGGCACATCTGAAAGTCCAAGAACCTGGGATCGAAGGCTATGACTACCCACTGAAACCATTCTCTGTTTAACAGTAAGCAGGGAAATTCAAAGTGACCTCTGTAACGGCAGCATGTAAATAAGTCTCTTTATAACTGAAGGGACAGTCACAGTATTGAGATTACTTCAGAAATTTTAAAAGCAATTTTTTTTTTTTTTTGAGACAGAGTCTCACTCTGTTGCCCGGGCTAGAGTGCCATGGCGTCAGCCTAGCTCACAGCAACCTCAAACTCCTGGGCTCAGTGGATCCTTCTGCCTCAGCCTCCCGAGTAGCTGGGACTACAGGCACATGCCACCATGCCCGGCTAATTTTTCTATATATTTTCAGCTGGCCAATTAATTTCTTTCTATTTTTAGTAAAGACAGCTAAGGCTGGTTTCAAACCCCTGACCTTGATCGATCTGCCCGCCTCGGCCTCCCAGAGTGTTAGGGTTACAGGCGTGAGCCACCTCGTTTGGCCTTAAAAGCAATTTGAATACGCTGTCTATGTTATTCCTAAAAGTAAACTTTGGAAAAATATTACTATTGTTATATATTCAGAAGAATCAATAATATTTTAAAAGATATACCTAGACTATATAGTATTTCCCCTTTTATTCAACAAAGATAGATTAGATACTTGTGGTATATTTGGAAGCAAACACTTAAGGTCTGGGCTAGTGCCTTTCCAAATAATTTAGTTATATAACTTACTTACAGTTGGTTACTGGATAAATTTTACAGGTCTGATTTTACTTCAGTGGCTTAATGTATTTTCCTTGTTTAATGGCCCTTTCCTAACCATTGTTCCTTTAACTTCAAGCACTACATTATTATTTGATGCTACTATCATGTTTATTCCTGGCATCCACAGGCCGTAAGAAATATTAAAAGAACTCAAGATCTACTAAAAAAAATGGCTTATTGTGGACATAATGTTTGAAATGGCCACATTTTTCTCTTCTTTGCAAATATGGTTAATGATACACTGAAACCTACCATTTTTAAGGGACAAAACATCCCCAAAGTGAATATTGTACATCTGTTAGTCAAAAAGGTATTTGTTCTTGCCATGGGCACACTGATCCTAAAATTCAATTGAGTTTTAAATGAAAATCAAAATACCTTCTTAGATACAAGGATCTGGATTTTATTGATAGAGACTGTGCTCTTCCACAGTTAAAATGGCACCGATAGCTGCATTCCCACCATTAATTCAAAGATTTATCAGCTTATGTTTCAACTACATAATGACATACTTACGTCAATCCTAGAAATGTTTCTGGCATTTATGTTCAAGTCTGTTTCCTTCCTAGGCTTTGAAAACCATTCAGGAATTTTACTTTGTAAGCACTAACATCCTGCCTTTCACTGAACTCTATAAATCTTTGGTAAATGGATAAACTTTCTGAAAAACACATGTAAAATTAGTATGGAAGCAAAACCTATTATAATTGGGCAACAAAAGTACTTTCTTCTGTAAATACAAAATTGGACTGTATAAACATTACATATTTTAGGAGGGGTGGGTTCATCAAGGAGCCGATACTCCTCAGGTAACAAAGAACAGAATTGTGACAAAGAATGTCACAATTTGGGGGGTGGTGGTGGTAGACTGAGGATTTCAATGACAAAAAGAGATTTTTTGTCATTGATTATTATTTTGTAGGGAACTAGTTGTTTATGGAATTTTCTGAGTTAGTTCTGTTCGAAACGAACGGAACGACTACTTATTAACTCTGAAGGAAGTCAAGATAGATTTAAAAAATAATAGGAAAGAAAATTAATTAAGGCAAGGTTTTTTTTTTTTTTTGAGACAGAGTCTCACTTTGTTGCCCAGGCTAGAGTGAGTGCTGTGGCGTCAGCCTAGCTCACAGCAACCTCAAACTCCTGGGCTCAAGCAATCCTGCTGCCTCAGCCTCCCGAGTAGCTGGGACTACAGGCATGTGCCACCATGCCCGGCTAATTTTATATTTTATATTTATATTAGTTGGCCAATTAATTTCTTTCTGTTTATAGTAGGGACGGGGTCTCGCTCTTGCTCAGGCTGGTTTCGAACTCCTGACCTCGAGCAATCCGCCCGCCTCAGCCTCCCAGAGTGCTAGGATTACAGGCGTGAGCCACCGCGCCTGGCTAAGGCAAGGTTTTTATCCTAGTTTTGTGATTTTGGTCAAGTCCTTGGATCTGACTGAATGGGAGGATAAAGGCGAATGGCCCGCGTGAGGCAGAGGCTGTGCGAGAGAAGCAAGCAGGACACTGTAGAGGACGGTGCTTTGTAAACTGTAAAGTGACACTTGGACAGGCACTGCATAGGCACACGGTGCAGAGGATGGGAGTCCATTTGAAGTATCCAAGAGACACAGAGTCACTGGCTGGAGAAAAGGGTTTAAGGGGGAGGAAGAATGTCACAATTTGGGGGTGGGAGTGGTAGACTGAGGGTTTCGATGACAAAAAGAGACCTTATTTTGTAGGGAACTAGTTGTTTATGGAATCTTCTGAGTTAGTTGAGAGACATAATGCAGCAGGAGCTTTAGGGAGATTAAATTGGCAACTGCACATCGTTTCAATTGGAGCGACTGCTCCAGAGTTTCCATTTATTCAGGGCTTACTAGTTCCTCTTACTGTGCCGTGAGGTTTATAGCTGTTACCTTAATTAATCCTCAACAACCCTAAGAGGTTCATATTATTACCCTGTTACAAATGTGAAAATGGAAGCTTAAAGTTAAGGAACTTCTCCAAAGCCAGGTAAACTAAGATGAGGAAAAGTCAAGATTATCATATAGTAGAATAAGGATATACAACACAAAATATAGATCTGAGACCAGGAACTTTGCTACATGTAGGCAAAGACTCACGGAGAAGCACTATAGAGGATGCACTGCCAAGATCAGGTGACTAAATCGTACAGAGGAGCTCGGACCTCTAAGGAATTACAGTGGCCTTTCTTCTCCTGACCAAACACCATGCAAAAATGCAAACAGATAAACCTGTTCAGACTGTTATAGAGAACCTCATGATTTTTCTGTTCTCAGTAAAAACTATTTTTAAAGTATATTTAACTCGTTTCAAAGTATTTTTAACTTAAATTGTGCTGGTGTTGGGCAGACAAGATTTTTAGGAGAATGTGATTCAACTTCAGGTGCCTCTCTGACTTAATTCTGCCATTTTTTTTTTTTTTTTTTTTTTTTTTTTGAGACAGAGTCTCGCTTTGTTGTCCAGACTAGAGTGAGTGCCGTGGCGTCAGCCTAGCTCACAGCAACCTCAAACTCCTGGGCTCAAGCAATCCTTCTGCCTCAGCCTCCCGAGTAGCTGGGACTACAGGCATGAGCCACCATGCCCGGCTAATTTTTTTTTTTTTTTAATATATATATATATCAGTTGGCCAATTAGTTTCTTTCTATTTATAGTAGAGACGGGGTCTCGCTCTTGCTCAGGCTGGTTTTGAACTCCTGACCTTGAGCAATCCGCCCGCCTCGGCCTCCCAAGAGCTAGGATTACAGGCGTGAGCCACCGCGCCCGGCCAATTCTGCCATTTTTATAAATCTGTCTAATCGCCATCCTCAGAGTGGCTGAGCAGCAGGCAGGGTGCCAAGGAGGCTTGTCATGCCTTAGGTATCTCCAGGTGGTCTGCCACTGTCTACGAGGCAGACTGTGAAAGACTGGGCCTCACTTTCCCTGTGTGTTACCCTCTCTTCCCTTGGGGGATTTTAAGGTGCCCACTTTAAGCTCCAGGTCCAAGCAAACAGTAAAGCAAAAAGTCCTGATGGTTCTCAATGCCCAGTGGGCTCTTCCTGAGGATTATGCATTCAATATGTTTGTTACATGAATGAGGTTAATGGCAACTTATGTTTTGAAGCATTTTTTTGCTTTTAGTTTTTGGGTCAGGGAATTGAGGGATAAAGGCAACAAGCTTCCCCCTTCTGTCGTTCACTTGGATAATTCTGCAGTGTTTCTATTCACCTGTCAACACATATCAGTCTGATGATGAGGCCCCGGTTGCCCATGGTAGTTGATAATATATCCCCCCTTTTCTTGTTCACTCTTTTCTCTATTTTGGTAATCACTTCCCAAAGTAAACTTGCTGCTAATAAGCCCACAACAAGAAAGCCCACATCAGACTCTGCTTTCTGGGAGAAACTCAGACAGCTTAGATATGAGGAGTAACATAGTGACAACTAGTAAAACAAGGAATAGATGAAGAGTTGAGAGAACATCAAGAAATAGGGAACTTCCCCAGTTAGGGTTGAAATGGGTAAAAACAATTAGCAAGAAGGGAGAGATTAATTACTGGTGAGAAACAGGAGAATCATGATAATAATGTAAGCATTAGGTATGTCAATTTAAGGAATCGGAGTACTGACGTATACATATTAAGTCTTTCCACATTTTAAATATTTTAAATTCTTTCTTTATTTTTTTAAGAGACAGGGTCCTGCTCTTGCTCAGGCTGGTACAGTGGAATGAACACAGCTCACTGTCGCCTCGAACTCCTGGGCTCAAGGGATCCTCCTGCTTCAGCCTCCAGAGTAGCTGGGACTACAGGCATGTGCCACCACACTGGCAAATTTTTATTTTATGTTTTATAGAGACAAAGTCTCACTATGTTGCCCAGGCTGGTCTCAAAATCCTGGCCTCAAGCGATTCTCCTGCCTCAGCCTCCTAAAGTGCTGGGATTACAGTAATGAGCCACTGTGCTTGGCTGAATTCTGATCTATGTATCTATTGTGCATTTAGTCTCCTTAGAGTTCTGCTGTTATAATTTCATATCCTGCTCAAGAATTTTCTGGGTTTCATCTGTCTTCCCCAAACCCCTCCTATGCTCAAATATGCAGAAAGGGAAAGGGAGAAAAAGAAAAAAGGAGGAGTTGGGTGTAAAGGAAAGAGATACAAGACAATTTTTTTTTTTTTCCTAGAGACAGGGTCAGGCTGATGCAGTGGTACTAACTCCTGAGCTCATGCAATCCTCCCACCTCAGCCTCCCGAGTAGCTGGGACTATGGGTGTGCCACCATGCCTGGCTAATTAAAAAGAAAAAAATTTTTTTCTTTTCGGTGGAGACTGAGTCTCTCTATGTTACCCAGGCTGGAAGATCATTCTTAACAGTAAGGGATCAAAAAAACAAAAAAAAAAATATAGATATGCTGTATCATATAACTAGTTTGGGATAGTAAACACTAAATAATATACTTTCAATTTTCCAGTTTCCTTGTTTCCTTTTCCAAATGCCTATTCTCTATCCCCCAGAAACATTACTTTGTATAACTCTCAATCATCCCTAAAAATAGAAGCTCCAGGACCCCTTGGAACATTAGAGACAATGGGATCTTGCTAGCTCAATAGAATGAAGCTGCTGAATTGACATGGACAATGAATGCCAACAAGAATCTTTTCAATCATTTTGTTAGCATTTCTTCCTTTATAGGGAAGTTGTCTTTCATGAACACAAAGAACAAAACACAAAAAAGTACTCTTGGATTTTTACCTTGAATAGTTTCAGAACCAGTTAATAGTTCCTTTTTTTGCATTTCCCTTGGTATAAATATGTTTAAAATTGGCCAGAGTTCCTGTCTGCATAGATTTTTTATTTTCACTGTTGTTTCTTTAAAGGGTATATAAAACATGCTGATGAGGAGAGTTCACAGTAACCCATAACAGAACAGCTGATTTCATCCAAAAGTCACTAGTATTTTTAGTATAAAGTTCATAAAATATTGCTGTTTATAAAAAAGAATTACATTATCAAATATAAACGCCACATCAGCAAATTTGAAAGTCTGGTTTATCTTCAAGATGTTTGAGAACTTAGTATTAAACAAAAATGATTTATTTTCTTACCCCCAATAAGCAATTGATAATGCTTTCTTTAAAAAAACATGCTCGCAGGCTTGGCATGGTGGCTCATGCCTATATTCCCAACATTTTGGGAGGCTGAGGTGAGAGGTTCACTTGAAGCCAGGAGTTTGAGACCAGCCAGTGCAACAAAGTGAGGCCCTGCCTCTACCAAAAAAACCAAACCAAAACAAGACGAAAGCCAGATCTGTAGTCTCAGCTTCTCAGGAAGCTGGGGGTGGGTAGGGATTGCTTGAGTCCAGGAGTTAAGAGGTTTTGCTGAGCTATGACCACACCACTGTGCTCTAGTCAGGGCAACAAAGTGAGACACTGTCTAATAAAAGGGCACACACATAGGTGCTGACTCTGTTTACAATCTATCCCCAGTCCATTGGGTCTCTAAATAAAATCAGATGTTTTTCATCCTCAAAAAATATAAAACAGGACCCACACCTTTAAAATAAAAAAAAAAATAAAATAAAATAAAAAAAAATATATACTGATACAAAATGACAGAAGGATTTTGCTTTTGACTCAGGCAAACCTTAAACATTTTCCTGCAACAAAGAACATACTATAGGTTATGCCTGAGCTTTATTTTTCTTTTCTTTTTTTTCAGAGATAGGGTCTTGCTTTGTCACCTGGGCTGGAGTGCAGTGGCGTGATCTTAGTTCACTGTCATCTCATACTCCTGGGCTCAAGCGGTCATCCTGCTTCAGCTGCCGGAATAGCTGGGCCTACACTAGCCCACCACCATGCCCGGCCAATTTTTAATTTTTTTTGTAGAGACAGGGTCTCACTATGTTGCCCAGGCTGGTCTTGAACTGGGCTCAAACGATCCCCCTGCCCTGGCCTTCCAAAGTGCTAGGATTACAGGTGGGAGCCACTGTGCCTGGCCATGGAAACATGTTCTAACTTCCCCATTCCTATTAATATTCCCTTCATGACTGATCAAAAAAGTGCTAGCTCTTCATCTATGGAGAGTCCTTGCCTACTTCCTCTCTTCAGCTCCTGGTGTAGTTTCTAAAACCCCAATTTCATTCTTTTACCTAACCCAATCAGTCCTGGTCCAGGATACAGGAGCCAAGAAGTAGAAATTGGGGGAAATCCTAGAAGGTAACAAGACTTAGAAACTTTAAGTCCCTATTCCCAATGTTAGACCTGCTGGAGAAGATATATATGTTCCTAAGATCTGGGGTTGGCACACTGAACACATTTTTTGAGAGAGACGGTTTCCTCAACATGGCTAGGGTATATATGATAAACAAATGATTTACATTCAGCTCTATGGCACCTTTAGGGATTCCTAATCATAAAATGCTTGCTCAGTAAGGAAACTTATGCCTATTTGCCCTGTTTTGAGAATTCAAAAAAAATATTTCAAGGTTTTTTCTTTTCCCTCATAAGATAAACACCAGCAATTATGACACTTTCTAAGAATTGCAACAGGACACTTCATTCTTTGGTGGTGGTGGGGATATTAGGGTAACTGCTATCTGAAATTTACTTCCCACTTTCTGGCAAGTACAGAGCCAGGGCAACTTTTACCTATGGCTTTTTACACCCTATCCCTTCTATATTCTGTTAGGCAGAGGAATAAACGTGATAAAAGCTAATAAATGTTAAATCAATTCTGTAGATGTATTTTAGGATGAAGCTGACAAGTCTCACTTAAAATTGTAACCAAAAGTTTCTCTAACATTCACTGACAAGCAAAATGAGAAAAAAAATGAATTACTGATATATTATGTTTTTATTCGTTTATGGATAAAGTATATACCTAGGATTATTGTATATTTAAATGTTCTACTTTGAGGCTACGCTATCTTGAATTCACAAAATTGACAAACAAACCTGGGCTAGTCTTGTAGACCATGAACAGTCAACTTAACTGGGCTATAAATGCATAAATAAACTACAATAGTGTACCTTACAATGAAACAAAAACCAGAAGAAAATCCTATCATATAACTAGTATAGCTATTGTTATTTTAAAACCACTTCAATACATGACTTGTCTTTATCAGTGGTGATAACGAGAAACCAAACTATACTACTCAAGCTATAGCCACCAGAAGTCAAAGATTTTTGTATTATTTAACATGCAAATCTTCAGAATTTCAGACACGGCATTTTCACTCTTTGTTATAGACATTACATTAGTATCAGAAACGAATTTATGTCTGAAGCAACTCAGAGACTACTCTTTGGTTCCATTTATTGTGAATAGCGATAGGAACTAACATAATTTAAATCAATTACAGTTTCTCTTTTTGATGACTGTGGTATCTGACAAGGGGCAGGAGGAAGACTGCATTTTGTTGCTGCCCTTAGGTTATTCGAATGATTTATTAGGGCAAGTAGAGTAAGTGTTGAAAGTGAGAATCGATTAGTATATGTTCATTTGTTATGACACACAGTATGAAATATGGCCAAAGCCTCTTCCTCTGACTTTCAGATTTCAGAATATACTTTCTAAGTTGTGGTTATATAAAACCGATATATCAATTTATAAAGCCAGGTAATCAATAATGCCTGCAAAAACAACAGGCTTATTATTCTAAATTAAGTATTGGCAGTAACAAGTTAAAAGCTGGAAATGTTTGGCTGAATGAAACATTTCAAAAATTCAAAATTATCAAGAACTATTTTCACATATATTTTAATAGCCATATACTGATGTAAAATATAAGACAGTTCAAAAGTAAATAATTTCATTTACATTAAATGCAATTATTTGAAACCATAAATATTTTTAAACTTATTTAAAGAGAGATTTTCTTTAGGAAACCTTAAGGGTATGTACATTTTAGCATATGTGAGCTTCTGAGCAAAGTGTCTTCCACTTATTTTATTTATTTATTTTTTGAGACAGAGTCTCACTCTGTTGCCCTGGCTAGAGTGCTGTGGCATCAGCCTAGCTCACAGCAACCTCAAACTCCTGGGATCAAGCAATCCTTCTGCTTCAGCTTCCCGAATAGCTGGGACTACAGGCATGCGCCACCATGCCCGGCTAATTTTTTATATATATTTTTAGTTGGCTAATTTCTTTCTTTCTATTTTTAGTAGAAACAGGGTCTCACTCTTGCTCAGGCTGGTTCTGAACTCCTGACCTTGAGCAATCCTCCCTCCTCGGCCTCCCAGAGTGCTAGGATTACAGGCGTGGGCCACTGTGCCTGGCCTCTTCCAGGTTTTTATATACTGTCTAATTATTAGCTAAAAGTGGCCCAATTTTTGCTATCAGAAATAGTCTTATTTTTCTTTTTTTTAACTGAAAAATGCTGACTGAAGAAGTAGTCTTATTTCAACACAAAATATCATTCAAACAATCCAATTCTGTAATTCTTCTAATTGTCACAAAATGTAAAAATTAAAAAATAACTTTATTTCAGGATCTAGTAATAACAAAAATGTTTATTACTGGAAAATCCTTAGTGATGTGTTGAGAGACTAGAGAAAGTCAATAATACATTGAGAGTTTTAGAATCCACCTGTAGGACCACCATCATGGTGCAATAGAAAAGGTTCACAAAGTGTGCTCGGACAGGAATGAGGGGAAAGTGAACCTCAACTGGGATATGGGTTATTTCGATAAAGGGATAAGACATAGCTCGACCTGGAAAAGGGAATTTAGGAGAAAGAAGCACCTTAGGGTGGTGTTTTTGATATATTTACCTGTCCTTGACTAAGATTTTCTAAAGTTCTATGTCTCTGCAGTTCCAGCTTTGATTCACTGAGGTCAGTAATAAATTACAGTAAACCACAGGTTTAGTTTCAGAGATTACAAATAGCTTCAGATTCACATTATTGTTTTGTAAGCCTGATTTTTGTAATATTCAGTCATTTTTCAGAACTCTCTAACTTTAAATACAAAGGAATCTGAAGAAAGTTATTTCCAATGCATCTTAGAATCTTTCTGGCAGTGTAGAATTTTGAGGGAAGATGTATTTTCCCATTTTATTAGCTAACTTGTCTTTGTTACACTGCTTTCAAAGTGCATTATATCCACCGTGGTTAAATTTCAATGGCATCCGTCTCTGGATTAAAGATCTAAATTTGGATATATAAAATGCTGATTTCTAAAGCATTCCAAGAGGGATAATAATGATGAAAACATTTTGTGGGAAACAAATTTTATATTAACGAAAGTACTAATGTATTTCTTTTAACAAAAATTAAAATAAGAAAAATGATTTAACACCTTTTAAAGGGTTATCCTAATGCAAAACCCCTCTTTAAATATAACTAACGTAAAGCAGCACACTACTGTTTTGTTTCAAATAGGCAAATATAAATATGTAAACATTGGCCTTACAACATTTTCCATAGTAACCTCTTTATTTGATAAAATTTTCAAGTCTCAACATTTTAAAATAAGCTAGAATAAGTTTTGACTTAATTTATATGAAAAATGCATTCACCAGAAGAAATATTTAGTAACAGCAAAAAAATTCCCATCAAATCAAAATTAAATATTAATAGAGCATTTCACAAAAACTGAAATATGGGAGAGTCGGTCCTTGCTCACTGCCACTTTCACTTTTGAACATTGGCTTTAACCAGCCACACTTGCTGCCACCACTGAGGTAATGTCAGGAAATGTAGGTCACTATAGAATTGGCTTTACTTATCTTTGCAAAGACTAAACACTGAAAGGACACAGCAAACAGGGAGGAAGGACAGGCAACTAAAAATGATCCCACTACACATGTCACCCATGCTCAGACTCCGCTTTGGGAAAACAGAGCAGGCTACACCTACCCTCCTCCCCCTCTTCCAACAAGACAATTCACAGCCCAGAGTCTGCTCCTTTAATTAGGTCAGCTCCAAGCTGGGATAAGCCTCAACAAGTAGGTGTTTTCATGCGATAAGAAGAAGGCCAAAGAATTTAGGCTCTCCATTTCGGGTGACCCAGCATTTGCATCCCCCCCTTATTTCCACAACTGTCCTTTCCCCCTGTTTATTCCGGTATTCCTGAATTTGCCTGGTCAGGGATTTCTTACTCCGCCACTAGTTAGTCACGCTATTAACTCGAAGTGAAGGACATATCTGAGTAGCCTGAAAAACTGTCCTACATTTAAGAAGTTCTATTAAGTAATAAAAGGAAGAAAATGCTACAAATCCCACCTGATGATCCAAATACATGGTGTTCCTTTGAAGATGATGTGAAAGAATTTCATTCTAGTAGGCACCAATTAAAAAAAAGAGAGAAATAGAGAAAGAAGGTGCAGAATTCATGAAAAGGTCAATTTTGAAATTAGCAAAACAGGTAGTTTACCACAACCTATTATGTATCAAAGTACATGACAACTTTCACGTACATGCTCCCTTGTAAATGGTACAGATGACATATTAAATGGTTGTAAAATTATACTTAGTTCTGTAAGAAATTAAGTAGACATGCATACAGACACCGAACTATTAAGCAGAAAAAAATCCTTCAAATGGCTTTACCAGACTGAATGACAGAAGCTTTATAAGTTAATTCTTTTCTGCAACACAGTCAGTACTTTTCCCAAAAAGATGTTTCTCAACTCTATGTAACCACAGGCTATTAAACCCTTTGAGAAATGTTTACATGTATTCGTTCTTTTCATCAAGAATAAAAGACATCTTAAGGTTCACCGCCGACATTTAAAAGGCAGGATGATTAAGACTGTAATGAATTTTCAACTTTTTACTTTACCAGAAATCATGGAATTTTTCCATGTCTGTTTCGACAGACGTGGAGGTCTGTATTCAGTAGTATTCGAGGAGCAGCAATGCCATTTTGAAGTCTGTAGGCATTTCCTTCCTCACGACCAAAGGTCGGTGGGTGAGCGGGCGGGGTAAAAGTCTCAGAAGAAATGCATCCTGCCTACATTTTCTTCTGGTAACGTACAAATAAGCTGGGTTCTCAAAGGGTTAATAGGAGATGCTAATGGCGCCGCTGCAATGATGGCATGGGCTCATGCTCAACACTAAGGACGCTGATCGTACTGGTTAAAGATGGCGGACGACACAGACACATTGCTGCATAGCTGACCTTTGGGCTGTGGGCCTCAAGCTTTAGCTGCATGAGCTGTGCTAACGTATGCTCCCGGATACTGCTCAGCTCGGCTTGCTGCCGTCTCAGCTTTATTAGCAGCAGCGTGAGCTCCTCTGGCTGAAGGAGTACAATTTAAGAATCCAAACAGTGGAAAACAGATTAATTGTTGTCTTAAGTGACAGACATTAAACCAAGATTTCTTGGCAAGTTTCCTCTTATGGTTGACACCAAACATAGCGCCTAGGCACTATGATGATAGGTCCTACATAAATGCATAGATATCTAGAGAAATAGAAGGAACAGTGTTACTTTAAAAGACACGGCAAAACAACAGTATATTAAGGCATTTTCTCAGAACTCATGAGAGAATATTTAAATGTTAAGTATAAAAAAAGCACAACACCAAAAAAACCATTCTAAAGGACTGTGCATAAGAGCTGTTAAAAGACTATTCAAAGATATTTTACTAAGATGTCTAAAAGTTATACCTAAGACTTTTCCAGCAACAGAACAATACCTGCATGTCCAACAGCCTAACAGGAGGTAAATAAGGAATTAAAATTCATGTAAAGCTTGGATAAAATCTTTGTAACATTAAATTCAATATCTGGGATCTATTAATTATTTCCTAGCTATGTTTTGAAATGTCATTGTGCTTTCACAGCATTTTTTTTTTTTTTTTTGAAACAGTATCACTCCGTTGCCCGGGCTAGAGTGCCATGGCATCAGCCTAGCTCACAGAAACCTCAAACTCCTGGGCTCAAGCAATCCTCCTGCCTTAGCCTCCCGAGTAGCTGGGACTACAGGCATGCGGCACTGTGCCCGGCTAATTTTTTCTCTATATACTAGTTAGCTGATTAATTTCTTTCTATTTATAGTAGAGACAGGGTCTCGCTCTTGCTCAGGCTGATTTCGAACTCCTGACCTCGAACAATCCTCCTGCCTCGGCCTCCCAGAGTGCTAGGATCACAGGCATGAGCCACCGTGCCCGGAAAGTTTCCAGGGGTGCATAAACTTTCCTTCCACACTCTGGGAAAAGCAGAGAATTGTTTGGTTCCTAATTGGCTACTATGATCCCTAAGGGAAAAAAGTTGTCAGTGGTGGATGAAGTTCCTTAATAGGCCAACCTGATCTATTTTTCTGTGTTAGAAATGCAGTAAAGTATGGGCGCTGGTAGTCTTACAGCCCATTAAAGTATTACTTGTTGCTTATCTGAGCTTTGTTATGATTAAAAACTGCAGGTGGGCCAGAGGGAGACTCACTTAAGTGCTCTTAAAACATCTAGGCCAAAAGGTGGTCCTGAAACTGATTTGTTTTGCGTACACCACAGCGTTACACTAGTTCTCTTCTGCTCCATTCATTTGCTTTTTATTTCCCACACAATTCTTTTTAGAGACAAATTATTTTTAACTGTGATTTCGAATCACATTAAAAATTACTGCCATCAGACAGGAAAAGTGTCAGCAGAAGTAAACTATAGCTACTATTGGATTCCTTAGATAATACTTGGTATCCATAAAAGTTAAAAAATAGTCTTTTACTGTCTCTTAAATGCTCAAAGAATGTTTAGTGTGTGACTTAAAGAAAAAACTGCATACATAAAAGAAAAAAAGTCGCTTTTGCTCTGATGCCGACCATATCTCATGACCTCATGATTCCGGGACAGTCCTCATCTTATGATCATCAGCCCTGTGTTTTGAGGTTTTGCTGGGGAGAAGGCAGGGTTGGTAAGGGATTTAGACATTCTAAGAACCCAGAGTGACAGAGAGAGAAAAAAATCTTGAAACTCTGGTCTATTATTTACAGAGCCAAAAAGATAAAAGGATTTTCCAAAGAATGAAAGATACCAATAAATTTACTAGGCATTTAAATTTTGAGGCAAATAAAACGAAGCACATTTGACCCCCCAAAAAGTAAGAGAGGTGGTAAATAATTTTTATCCTAAATATCCACTAGAGGGAGCAAAACAGAACATTCTGTAATATGATATTTAACATTTATTTTATGATTAATCCCTGGTTTGTTTGTCAGATCAACAATCTAATGTTTAAAAATTACAACATTTAAAACTTTTTAGCTTTAATCAAGCAGTATCTATACTCTTTGATAAGTAAATTGTTAAGTAGTAGTCCAAAGCCAGGTATTATATCTACACATATAAAAGATAAAACAAAACAGTATTTGTATAAAACACATAAGATGAATTTTTTTATTATGGCAAGATGGGAATTTTAAATAATAAACAATTATAAAGGTATAAAATCACATCTTCACAGGCACTGAGACTATTTACTGATAACAAAGCCAGTTCCTCTGATAAAACAATTGTCATTAAAATAAACTGAAGTGAGGAAAAGTCATCTTTTCTCTTTAATTTGAAAAATAGTAGTGTCTTGGTAATGTAACTCCTTTTCGATTTGAACTTAACACTAATAATGAAATGACAATGGTAAATACTTGCTCTGACAGAGTATTTTTAGAGTCAAACTTCTTTCTAGCCCTGTAGTTTGACTACAAACAGTTGCTTGCTGGATTTGTTCCACTAATGAATGACTCCAACTTGTGTGGTAAGGATAAGGGAATTAACAAAGTAAAGAAACCCACCTAGGTTATACAACAAACTTTCAATATATAACCTTTTATTTAGGCAGCCAGACACTTAGGGAAAGGTACCCACTAAGACAAGGAAATGGCTACATGATTCCAATTTCTTTTGATGAGCATGTCTTCCACAAAAGCAGTAATGGTGTTTCTTTGGGAGACATCTCTGAAAACTTGAACTTAAAAACCATGTCAGATATGTGCCTTCCTGTGTAGCACATAAATAAAACATGATATGGTAATAAAGATATTACTCACCGTTTTGCCTTGGAGGCTCTGGGGGCTAACAGACTGTAAAGTTAGGCCAGCTGGCATTGACCTTCTGTCAGGCACATAGACATGCTAGGAAAGTAAAGGCACAATTGAGATTCCGTGGTAAAGTTTTTTTTTTTTTTTTTTCCTTCTTGTCAATGTCAGTGATGAGAAATCTTAAATTCCTATTATGAAATACCATTTGAAAATTGTTATCTGTGCTTATGAAAGAAGACAGATACTAAAATTTCTTGTGTGATTAAAATACAGATGCTGATGAACAGAGTAATTCTACATAGTCGGTTCAGTGGTTTTCAAAATCTTTGGCCTCAGGACCTCTTTATATTCTTAAAAAAAAAGAAAATTTAGTGACAAGAGTGGCACTGTTTTGCAAATCTTTAAAGTCTGGCTGGATCCTCATATCTCCTTCTGTATTCAATCTCGAGTGACAATCTCTTTTAGTGGAAACGTGTAAAGAAAACCAACCTTCAGTATATAGCATTGGAAAAGGGAAAACGTTTTTCTTGATAATCATAGATATTTATCTTTGATACTGCACTAAAGTTCAAAAAAGCTGTACTTTCTTAAAGCTCAGTTGCAAAGTGGCATCTGAAACCATATCAATCAACTTATGGTACTCTGTTAACATTAATACCCATTGGTCTACTTGTATTTTAAATGAATCTTAGCTATACATAATTTTGCAATCAAACACTGGTCATCTGGAAAATATGGTTGGTTCAGTGAGTTGTGCAATATTCCAAATGTTGACATGTTTCAGTATACAATATTAAAAAAATCACATTTGTTAATATCATGACCAATCTTTAAGCACTGGAAAGTGGTCAAACCTGCAGTGGCAGACATGAGATTTCCAAAATTCTAATTTTTGCTTGAAAACGCAAATGTTGTCATCAGCAAAAAATACTGTCAGTTGTTTTCCTTGAAGTGACAGGCTAGCATTTCACTTTGACAAAGTGTGTCTGTCAAACATCATGTCTGAATAATGATAGTTGTCTTTTGTTCCTTCCAGTAAAAATACTGTTCCACAAAAAAAGGAGCTAGTTCAGCTTGCAACTCAAATAATCATGTGTTTTTCTGTGAGACAACCACTAGCACTTTGGTATGCAACAGAAATGCTTTATATTCCCATTTGGTCACATGTAATATTAAAATGATGTAATAAAAGGTGAAGATTCAATAAAACTACTTTTTACTGTTTCAACAAGAGGATTCGTAAATGAAGCTGCTACTTCTTATTTTTTTATTCAAAGTGCGTGGCAGTGAGGCCTACAATGACCACTAGTCTAGTTTGAAGCCACTATTTTGATTTATACTAAGGTGTCAATAGTTTTATCCATCTTTGCTTTTGCAGTATCAGTGCAAATGGTAATACAATGAATAATGCCTTATTATTATAAAAATAATTTTGAGTGTATGGACTTCCTGTAATGGTCATGGGGACCCCCCGCCAGGGTCCATGAGTTATACTTTGAGAACTACTGATCTAGATCAAGAAAGACGATAGCATAGTTTAAAATAAAAACTTGGCAATGCTGGAGATGTTTTTTGGAAGGAGTAGCATAGTAGAAATTTAGTTGGCTAGGAACTGGATAGAGAACATAAATTTATCTCATTTGCTGTTAAAACAGATGATCTATTCTGGCCAAGAATATGAAAAATACTAATAACTACAAGAGTATGTAATTTAGAGCCACTTCTAAACCACACATTAAATTGTATTAGATCAGATTTTTCTTGTAAATTGTTACTACTTTTATCAATCCTGATGTAACCTTTGGATGTACAAAGTGACAAATATTGAACTTTGTTACAATGGAGTTCAAAGGGAGCCTTTTTTTTTTTTTAGTGAGGCAAATTGAAAGCTTTCTTCAAAAGAAAATTCCTGACTGATTTATTAACTTCTAACAAATGTTTATGAACTATCAAGAAAATGTTTTATGTAATAATGCAATTGAAGGATTTAGTCTATCACAAGGATAAAAAGAAAAAGTACATTTTAAAAGAATATAGACATTAGGGCACTGGCTGTGTACTGGCTGATCAAAACAATTGCTTTAGCATTATGAAAAGCTGGTCAATACAAAGCACTCTAAAGCAATGCTTAAACCAAGTTAAGGTACACATTAAAACATGATCTCCATCTATATTTTAATTCTCCAAATGTATATATATCATTAAAGATTGTTAGGCTCTAATATTAAACTGAATACCCAAGGAGATATCTCAATAAGTCACATATTCAGCTGGTTAGAAGGTGAGGTTAACACTTGTATCCTAGCAAAGAACACGATGACCTTGATACAAAACTGCAGGTATGCCAGCAGAGGGCAGGCTGTAGAATTTGCAAGCGTGTAAAAAGCCAATAAAAATGCATGTGATCTTAACCTACACGGAGAACTGATGAGATATGCTCTCAGGCAGAGAAGAATTTGCATCTGCTCAAAAGAACTATTTCTGTGCTCCTGCGAGATAAATCGTTACAAGCCCAGGCGTTTTTTTACACATGAGATTTTTAACACTGTAGAATATTTTCCTTTAATTTTTAAAGACAAAAAAAAAGAGCTGCCTTGCTTACCCTTCTGCCTATTCTCCGGTCTCTCACATTTACAAGACTAGTGGATTAAAAAGAAAACACAGCATTTACAAAGTAGTGAGTCCACAGGAAAGGAGCAGATGTTTTACCTTAGGGTGATGGGCCCTGTGTCTGCGGTCTATTGTCACATCTCCTCTCTGAATTGGTGAAGTCACTTCTGATCTATACGTGCGCTGAGGAGAATATCCTTGGTAAGTGGCTATTGACCCATGGGAAGGTGATGTGGGAATAGAGTGCATTGTCTGGTCAGAAATGTTAACCATGGTTTTAGGACTACTCAAAGTCCCGTGTCGAGGGAGGGTGCTCTGCTTATTATAAAACTGACGCTGCTGCCATTCATAGAGCTGCCACATCGTGTCATCTCTCATTGACCTCCGTTTCTCTTCTGCTCCGGGTCCTGCTGTCTTGTCGTGAGTGGACGGCGTTACACCGCAGATACTTTCAGGCCTCGTCTTGCTGTTTCTTGGGAGTGTTCTGTAACCTTCAGGGTAGCGGGCCGCGATCTGCGCTCGGTGGCTTGGCATATTTCTTGGTAGTGTTTGGTAAGAAATTATCCTAAAATAAAAAAAAAAAAAAAACAATTGAAATGTAAAGGCGAAGGAGAAGAGTCGTTTTCCCAATTCTAAATCAAAGGGTATTTCTTCTCGAAGTAAAATATGTATCAGGCCGTACTTTTGAAAGATTGCAACATTATACAAGATTAAATTATTAACAGATTTTAATCTTTTTATGAAATCCGATTTAACGAACTTAATACAGTAAGTAAGCAGCATCTATGTCAATAACCCAGAAGACTATTAGTTCCACACAGTGTATAGTTTGGCTTCACTTGAGAAGTGAGAATGTTCAAAATCTAATCAAGTCTGTCCTTAAATTTTCTTTTTATTCACATTAATAAACTCCCAGAATCCCATTTTTATCAATCTCATCAGAATAGTCAAATAGGATTTTTGTGTATGGATGAAATATGGGAGTTCTGAGTTGTAGCTATGGAGCACAAAGACAGAAAATGAATTACTGCAAGTGTATGTTGACTATTCTGTTGTACCTTTTCCTTAAGAAAGAATGGTTGTTTATGGGAGGAACATACATTTGTGGTTTGAAGGAATAACTTCCCTTCATAACATTTCCCAACTTGAAAAATAAAAATGACTCGAAGCTAAAGCTCAAAATTTTATTACTTAAAAACAAACCACTTAAACATCATAGTATTTCAAATATAAAACTGCAATTTCAGGAGTTTTGCAATGTTTCCAGTGCAGTAATATTCCACTTCATAAATGGTTATTATTTTTCAGGGGGGTTTTAAAAGCAATCTAAAAATTCTTTGTAAACATTATACATGCAAAATATAATTATTTTAAAAATGCTAATTTTGGAGACTGGATATATAATTGCATATTATAATGCTAAGCACAGAATACTATAGTTTTCTAAAAGAATAAAATTTTAGTTTACTATTTTAAAAGATGCTTTGATAAACACACTCTTGAGTTTATCAAAACTAATATTGTGGCCGGGCGCGGTGGCTCACGCCTGTAATCCTAGCTCTCTGGGAGGCTGAGGCGGGCGGATCCTTTGAGCTCAGGAGTTTGAAACCAACCTGAGCAAGAGCGAGACCCCATCTCTACTATAAATAGAAAGAAATTAATTGGCCAACTAACATATATATAGAAAAAAAAAATTAGCCGGGCATGGTGGCGCATGCCTGTAGTCCCAGCTACTCGGGAGGCTGAGGCAGCAGGATTGCTTGAGCCCAGGAGTTTGAGGTTGCTGTGAGCCAGGCTGACGTCATGGCACTCACTCTAGCCTGGGCAACAAAGTGAGACTCTGTCTCAAAAACAAAACAACAACAACATAAAAACTAATATTGTGATAACCTCATGTTAAGTCAAATATATCATGTGAAATAAATTTTTAAAAGTCAATTAAAAATTCTATATAAACTTAGCACTTGTGTAGCCCCATCATCTTCAGAGATAGGTATAGTTACAATTCAAATTCTAAACACAAATGTAAATTTTTAATAAAAACCACCACCAGAAAAATCTAGATGGGAAAGACCAAGATTAAATTACATGTGCTCATCTTACACTACTACCTCCCTGGGGAATAAATTTATATCCTAATAGCAAAATCAACATACTTCAATGAACTAAACCTGTAGAAGAGTTGAGACCCCATGAATCCAGGTTTCCTGACCTCTTCTTTCAATGTTTAGCTAACAACTTTCTCCTAATTACTCTATTTTCAACATAGAGTATATTTTCGAATTGTGCACACATAATACATGCAGGCTTCTATTGGGTGTTAAAATGTCAGAGATGTGGTGATTACACAGACCAGAAAGGGTAGAAGACTCAAAGTCTAAGTTACTTGATCCTTTGATAACCTGGGAATCCTTGGCTAATAATCTGGATGTCAAAGCTCTTTTTTTGACCTAAAGACTTGTCGGTAACAATTCATAAATACTAATAATGCATTATAGGTTTTTAAAAAAGGTGGATGTGGTGGTTCATGCCTGTAACAACAGCACTTTCAGAGGCTGAGGCAGGAGGATCACCTGAGCCCAGGAGTTTGAGAACAGCCTGGTCAACATAACAAGACCCCATCTCTACAAAAAAATTTAAAAATTAGCCGGGTGTGGTAGTATGTGTCTGTAGTCCCAGCTACTCAGGAGGCTGAAGCAGGAGGATTGCTTGAGCCCAGGAGTTAGAGGTTGTGCTCAGCTATGATTACACCACAGCACTCCAGCCTGGGCAACCCTGTCTCTAAAAACAAAAACAAATTCTTCATTGTGACCAGGTGAAATGAATTGAGCACTACCTGAGCCATGAGGCATGCTAATAATAAAATCCCGACACAATCTGTTTCTTTTGGGGTAGTAAAATTATGTTATTTTTACATAAAGATAAAGTCTCATGTTAAATACACTTTCTTTTTGTGGGTTAAAACAATCACACAAGGATAAAGCTGTGAAAAACATAGTAATACCCTGGGAAAACAGTAAAGCAGGGAAAAGTCCTTGATCAAATACTAGAAAAGCCAAGTTTTGATTTTTGCTTTCCTACCCAGTACTTGGACCTTAGATGAGTTATATCTTCTGGGACTCTGAGAGTGTTGATGGGGGCAGTAGGGGAGAAAAGATCAAGAGGTCATATTCCTATACTTCTTTTAATATCAGGGTTACCAACAGAACTCAGGGGTCATTATATCAGTGATTCTATGACTTTTCGATTTAATAAAAAAATCTATTTTTTAATTTTGCCAAAGGCATGGACATCATTAAATATAACTTTACTCATCTACCATAATGACAATTTATTAATAAAGAGATACCAAAAAATTAGGAAGGACATAATCTTAGAATGTTATAAAGCCCTTCCTATGCTATCAAAATTTAGTTGAACGACCAACTGAAACTTGTGGAGGCTCTTTTCTCATCTAGAAGACGATTTGATCATTAAATTATCACACAGATCTAAAATCCCATGCCTTATTGTATATTTGAAGTATTTCTAATTCCTTTAACCATTTTTCCTAAACTACATTTCTTTCATTATGCTGGTTGTTCTACAGGGTTTCAATGTCTCAAAAATAAGCTTGTTCAAAATTGATCAAAAAAGCCCCCAGACAAGAACCACTGCATTTAGGTCAACCATCTGATGATCTTGGGGGTGAACTGAGAGGATACAGTACCCAATACTCTTACATAACCTATATAAAGAGCTCAATTCCTTGAGGCCTTCCCTCCACCCATATGTCCCATTTTTTTCCCTGCTTGGTTTTCCTTCCCAACTGCACCTTCTCTGACAACCTGAAAGCCATAAACTGGAAAATGTCCAGAGCTGGCAACCCCACGGCTATCTGCTTAGGAAGTACGTCAGCCAGGAGAAGATGGCTCCATCCAAGAGACTCTGCCATGGTACTAAAGCAATTTGCCAGGGTTTATTTGGTTATTCATAAATTCAAGAAATACTATAGAAGCCCTATTATGCAAAAGGCTCTAGATTAGGTACTGAACTTTATCTTAGGAAGGGATGTACATTGCCAACCTAAAACATTCTAAAAACTGCCCATAAACTAATGTGTAAATTATAGCTCCAAAAACACCTAATTACACTAAACACCTCCATCAACTGCTCTGAAGCATCTGTAATGTGGGACCTGGACCCTGTGGTAGAGATGTATATTGAACTGTCAACCCAATATGATCACTGACAGCAGGCTATATTTTTAGTAAGCTTGGTTAATTAATGATTACAAAGTTTAAAAAAAGTTCTTCTGCTATCTTTGAGACCACTCTGGTGGAACTGTAATAAAAATCAGGTTGCCAAGCAAATGCATTTTTATCCCATGTACTTTCTAGCATTTTGAGACCTGTTTTTCAAAAACTGCAATTTCCTTTGGCGATTTTCCCCAAAGAAATTCAAATTAAGCAAAGTGTGATTTACGGTTTAAGGGAAAGCTTAAGAAATGAGCACTGTGAGCTCCTTCATCAGGTTTAGTGCCCCATTCACCAGCAGCTGCCTGTCAAACACCATGAAAACTCTGTCCCTGTGATTCTGCCACGAGAACAATGGCTTAAGGCAACCATGTGTCTTAACAGTGCCTGGCAGTCACAAAGAAACTTTAAAGCTTTGTTCACAGATGCAGGGATCTACTATTTAACTAAATATTAAACCTGTTTTTCTTCCTAACAGAACTTTAATAACAAAAGAAAGCTTTTCATAAAGATTTTTAAAAAATCAACTATATTGTGAATTACAATATGCTTCTTTCCACCAATAAAAATGTATTTCATTACAAAATACAACTATTTTTTTATGATAAAGTTTTATATAATAATGTAAATGGTATTTTTCAATTATCAAAAGTGGACTCTAGCCATCACAAAAGAACGTCTAACTAAGAGCATTTATGGAAACTGGCAAAACAGTGAAGCCAAAAATACAGGAGGAACCCACAGAAAATCTCAGCTCAAAACAACCTAAAACCAGCCTTCAGAAACTGCTGGTTTGAATTCAAAAGAAAAAGGTTACAGAAAGACTTTACAAATATTAATTACAACCATTAAAGGACCTAAAACTAACATTTATAATTAACAATTAAAAAAGCCACCTAATTTCTAGATATTTGTTGAATCTCCCTATATACTTTTAAACTTAAAATATGACCTTATTTGAGGAAAAGTGATTCTTTTTTGAGGTGAGATTTAACTTGGTAGATACAGATTCAGCAAATCTGATTTGGGTTTTTATTATTTCCCTGAAAGTGAATTACCAAGTACTTCAAACACCTTTTCTTTTTTACCTTCCCCCCCCCAACTACTTCCTGCTTTTCTGTCTAACCAAATTTTGTTTATTTTCCTGCTAATAGGCTATGAGTTTATTTATTTTTGTCATTATGATCAACATTAAGTACTCTAATTTTATTTATTCACCAATGCATTCATTCATTTATTTGTTTGTTTATAATTTTGGATCATCTGGTAAGTGAAAACTATTATCTCATTGTTTCTTTAATGTGCAATTTCCCTGATTACTGGTAAATCTCAGCATTTATTCACACACGTTTTAAAAAAAAATTGACAAAAATTATATATATATATATTCATGAGTAAAACATATTTTGAAACTTTTATACACTGTGGAAAGGCTAAATCAAGCTAATTTAAATATGTATTACCTAATATACTTATCTTTTTGGTGGTAAGAACAAAATCTCTCAGCAATTTTTTTTTTTCCAAGATTTTGTTAATTTGTATTGATGAAAGGAAGGAAGGGCAGCAATTTTCAAGTATACATTGTTATGGCTATATTCACCATGTAGTTCAATAGATTTCTCAAATTTTATTTTTGAAATAGTAAATAGTTCTCACAAATAATTCTCCCTTGGGAAAATTAGAACAGAGCACTGAAGGTGGGGGGAAAAGAAAACTGAGGTGAATAAAACCTCACAGGAGGGTATTTTTGCAGTTTTGGGAGATGGAGCCAAGTGCCCAGGCACCCAGGCTTTTGAGCTTCACTCCTGAAAGAAGACGACTTTGGCTGACAATTACAGACGTCAGCCATCACAACTTAGCAAAACTGGAGGAACATTACCATACCTCAGAATTTTCACTATTAAAATACATTAGTCTTCATTCAATTAAATCACCAATGTCATTGTTTACTGGTTTTCTACTACTGAAAAGAGTTACAATAATTCTCCAATTATTATTTTTTTTAAATTTTAGAGATGGGGTCTTGCTGTGCTGCCTAGGCTGGGGTATAGTGATATGATCATAGCTTACTGCAGCCTCAAACTCCTGGGCTCAACCAATCCTTCTGTCTCAGCATCCTGAATAGCTTGGACTATAGACACACGTCATGTGCCTGGCTTATTTAAAAAAAAAATTTTTTTGGCCGGGCACGGTGGCTCACGTCTGTAATCCTAAGCACTCTGGGAGGCTGAGCCGGGCGGATTGCTCAAGGTCAGGAGTTCGAAACCAGCCTGAGCAAGAGCGAGATCCCCGTCTCTACTATAAATAGAAAGAAATTAATTGGCCAACTAATATATATAGAAAAAATTAGCTGGGCATGGTGGCACATGTCTGTAGTCCCAGCTACTCGGGAGGCTGAGGCAGGAGGATCCCTTGAGCCCAGGAGTTTGAGGTTTCTGTGAGCTAGGCTGACGCCATGGCACTCACTCTAGCCTGGGCAACAAAGTGAGACTCTGTCACAAAAAAAAAAATAAATAAATAAATAAATTGTTTTTTAGAGCTGCGTTTTGTCTATGTTGCCCCAGCTAGTCTCAAACTCCTGGCCTTAAACAATCCTTCCGCCTTAGTCTCCCAAGTATTTGGAATTACAGGGCTGAGCCATTGCACCTAGCATAACTGAATTTCTTTCTTTTTTTTTTTTTTGAGACAGAGTCTTCTTTGTTGTCCAGGCTAGAGTGAGTGCCATGACGTCAGTCTAGCTCACAGCAACCTCAAACTCCTGGGCTCAAGCAATTCTGCTGCCTCAGCCTCCCGAGTAGCTGGGACTACAGGCATGTGCCACCATGCCCAACTAATTTTGTTCTATATATATTAGTTAGCCAATTAATTTCTTTCTATTTATAGAAGAGATGGGGTCTCGCTCTTGCTCCGGCTGGTTTCGAACTCCTGACCTCGAGCAACCCGCCTGCCTCAGCCTCCCAGAGTGCTAGGATTACAGGCGTGAGCCACTGTGCCCGGCCTGAATTTCTTTTTGATTCCTTTCTCTGCTCTCTAGCAATGCTGGAGCTTTGCATATCTAAGCTATGATATGTATGTCATTCTTATTATTTTAGCTTGTAGTTTACTTCTTCCAGAAAGGTTTTCCTGAACTCTGAACCCTTAAGATTTTCTTGGTTGTCCCAAAATATATTCTTATAGTACCCATTCTTCCTTCATTGTACTTGTCATACTATCTGTATTTACTTACCTAACTGTCTGCTGTACTAGACAATTATCTTTGTAAGAAGCCAGACTCTATCTTTTCATTATTTTACTTTCTGGCTCCACTATTAGTATATAGTGGTTATTACAGAATAAATATATGAAGAACAAGTACACACATGAATGAATAAATTTAAAACTTAGTCATGTGTATTCTGATTTAAAGAAAGCCCAGGAATGAGGCTGAGAATTAGAGAGCTACAGGCTTTCACTGCCCCCACACTGCTTGTCTCAAGAAATACTTACAATGCACCAAGCTGCAGAAACTGCTAATGGAAGACACTCAGAATAGGGCAATGGGGAGGTTGGAGACAGGTTTTCACTGGCTAATCATAGTTCTGAATCTTAGTAGGTGATAGTAGCGGGGCAACAAGACATGGGTGAGATGGGAAGAATGGGCTTGCTCCTTCCCTCGTCCCAAACAAACTTGATCTCTACCTACAACCCAAGCCTTGCCTGGTGTTGTGTCAGAGAGGATGACTTCTTGCCATTAGCATAGATGGGTGACAGAACAATGAGAGACAGAAAAAATACCGATATCTGATGACCATAAATGAAAAGATATAGCAAGGTGGCTGTAATATGTAAAGTATAATTTAAACCAATACTTTTAATTGGAAGTTCAGAAACATAGCACCAAAGCAGCCTGGGTTCATAATGACAAGACACTTACCCCCTGGTTTCTTCTTCATGACCTCTGCCCTTCTGGATTTTAATCCACTGTTCCAACTGCTGCATTGAATTTGTTCTTTGTATGACCCGATCAGCCTCCGTGTGTAAGGGCCCTGTATTTGGGTGACTTCCACTTCTAATATCTGCCAGGCTAACATTGACTGCTTTGTTCTCTGAACTATTCACATTGACTGGTCTGTAGTGTGCAGGCTGAACAGGGAATGCTGACCCACTGTCATGTTCAGATGGCAGAGAATTCAACTTTACACTATTAATTTTTGTTAAAGGTCTATCTTGACCATCCTTCTGAAATCCGTATTTTTCAGCTTCTAATGCCTTTTTTTCTTCAAGTTTGCTTATTTCCTTATTTTTCTGATTGTTCTGAATCTCTGGTTTAATCAGCACTCTATGATTGGGAATGTTATTGGTTTCTTTAGTTGGTGCATTTTCAGATGTAATCTTGTCCACTCTGAAATAAGAGAAGAAAATCATAGTAAATAAGATGAAATAAAGCGTAAGTTATTTCTGGGATTCAATCTAGGAAAATTTTGACTTATAGTGGGGATAGGGCGGGAGAGACTGCAAAGGGTCACAGAGGACAATCTGTAGAAGTCCCCAGTGCTGTGGTATTAACATTCAAGCACAACACCAGAAAGTATAACAAAAAGGGGAGAAAGAAAAATGAAAGTGTATTAAGTACTGAAGGATAAAAAGTGATCTGTGCCCCCACCATTAGAAATCTGGAAATAAAGCAAATAAGACTGTCCTATGACAGTTAAACCACAAAATCCATACATAAAGGACCGTAGTAGCTAGTATCTCGAAATAAACAACATAGCTCCCAGCCAGGAGGGTTAGCTCATCATGAGACAAACACGAGTTTGTTGTGGAAAAGTCTGTGGCAGGAAATTATAGTCTCATGCTATCAAAGATCCGAACCATATGACTAACTCTCTTTGTATTCAAGAGGACCCGAGTTTTAGAGCTCTTGGAGCCAGACTGCACGTATTCAGCTAGCTGCGTCTTTGGGAAAGGTGCAGAAAACTTACAGTTCCTGAATTTCCTCTTTGGTAAACGGGTATAGTAAGAACCAGAGATGAGCTAAGCAGTGGCTGACACAGACCTTATTATGTTATTATTATTCCATCTCATCAAGCCATTCTGTATTAGAATCTGTCATCCCATGCCCCTCTGCCCACTGGAAGAATGTGCCAGCAATTAATAGTGCGTGTGGGGGGGTGGGGTGTCAGTGGTACTGCTTACTAGTATCGAGATATTTTTGATGAGAATCAGCTTCCCTGAGCCCAATCATTTCCAGACTCTGGCAAGATCAAGCAGACTGTATGAACCTGCATAATATGGCTAAGATCATGCCACTCTGGGAGGACTCTCAAGAACTGGCCAACCTTCCACATTTCATTATGTAATAATGCTCCTATCAGATCCTAAGTGTGGAAAATTGCTGCAAATTTTTATGATGTGTGGAAAATACATACATCTATATCTATATATTAGGTTATTAAGCATGAAATGTCTGATTTCCTTAAGTACTAAGTTTGACGGTTGATATCTCTGACATTTCCCTTTGATACTTCTTTTACTTTTTATTGTGAAGGTACATCATTAGTCTTTCAAATGCACGTTTGGCTTCTGATTATCCTTCACATGTTTTTTTACAGTGATTTTTGTCAAACCATGGATGAGACAAAAATTTGTGTTATTTTTGAATACGAGTTCCGTTGTAGAACCAATGCAGTGTACACAGCTTGAACTATCAAGGAAGTGTTTGGGAAGGATGTGGCTAATGAATGCACAGTAAGTACATCAATGGTTTGAAAAGTTCCATATGGGTGATTTTAATCTTGAAAACGAGCCACGTGGGCGAGCTGAAACCAAGGTAGATGATGATGAGCTGAAAGCTGTAGTGTAAGTGAATCCATGTCAACCCTGCATGAATTAACAGCAAGATTTTGACGTTATTATTCCAACAATATCGGACCATTTGAAACGAATCGGCAAGGTAAAGAAGATGGATAGATGGGTTCCGCGTGAATTAAATGAGCGTCAGAAAAGAAATTGTCTTGAAGCTTTGCCTTTCTTTGCTGTTATAACATAAAGATGAACCATTTCTACAACACATTGTTAGGTATGATGTTAGGTGTGATTCTTTTGGACAATCACAAGCATTCAGCACTATGGTTGGATAAAGATGAAGCACTGAAACACAGTCCAAAGCCAAATATTCCTCAAAAAAAGCTAATGGTGTCTGTTTGGTGGTCTAGCACTGGTATTATCCACTACAGTTTCATGAAACCTGGTCAGTTGATTATAGCGATGTCTACCACAACAAACTGGACAAAATGATGAGGATGCCTGCAATTAAGCAGCCAAGATTGGCCAACAGAGACAAGCCAATTCTCCTGCAAGACAACGCTCAACCCCATGTCTCACAAACAACACTGCTGAAACTAAAGCAGCTGGTCTTGGAAACTCTGTCATCCACCATATTCACCAGACCTTGCACCACCTGACTACCACTTCTTCCAGGCTTTGGACTACTTCTTGCAAGGAAAAATATTCAATTCTCAACAAGCTGTGGAAAAGACCTTTTGTGATTTTTATCACCACTGGCTCTCCAAGCTTCTTTGCTAGTGGCATTAACAAGCTCCCGGTAAGCTGGCAAAACTATGCCGATAGTTTAGGTGCATAGATCACTTGTACTGCTTCTTGTTTGAGATATAATAAAATACATTTGATTTGAAATCAGACATTCCATATTTAATGACCCAATATATTCAACCATAAATGAAGACATAAATAGATTTTAGATAGTTTGGAATATGTTCACTGAGGAAAAAAATAAAAAAGAAAAAAAAATGTGACAAAGTACAGGTATGGACTATCCATATATTTAGATTAGAAATAAACCATAGCTTCCAGATCGGACCCAATTAGACACTGGGAGAGTTTACTAAGATAGGCTAGGGCTTCTTTTCCTTGAAAGATAAAATTCATAGAAAATTTATACTAAAAGCATATTTATCCTTGTTAAGTTGGAGAAGGGGGAACATAACATTGAATATTAAATATTTGAAAAGATTTCAAAAATTATTTGCCTCTAGTCTATTTTAGAAATTAAATTAGAACTATGGTGGCTTTTTTCCTAATTTTTCCAAACATTTATCATTTAAGAAATAATCAAAACGGTACCTATGATGACTTTTCTCTAAATGGAACAAAGCTGACTCAGGAAAATATGCTAAGATAACATAATCAGGGGTCCCCAACCTTTTTGGCACCAGGGACCGGTTTCATGGAAGATAATTTTTCCATGGAGGTGGTGGAGAGCTCTGTGGCCCAGTCCCTAATAGGTCATCGACATGTGTTGGTATGTGGCCTGGGGGTTGGGGACCATACACATAAATAATATAAAACTTGTGATTAATTTTAAAAAGTGACATTTAAATTATTGTAGAAAATACATTGAGATACATAAAATGAAAACAATGGGCCTGGAGATGGAAATCATTCAGCAAATGCATATCAGATTTTTAAATTTTTTGCTGTCAATGATCTGCACACTAGGGAATTATGACATCTTAGTTTAGGTAAAATACTCGATAAATCTGGGGAAAAAAAAGAAGCATCTAGTTAAAAACTGGATGTTTTATCTTTTAGGTGATATGCCTTGATAAAATTTTCAGCATTCTTCCTATATAGCAAAATGAGTCCATTATCTTAAAACTAAGCAAACAAAATCTCCCCATACTTATGAAATGAAATATTACAACAATTAGGTACTTTCACTTTCAATGACTAAACCTAATAGCATGGGATGAAAATGCCAACAGGTGGGCTGGGTGCAATGGCTCATGCATGTAATCCCAGGATTTGGGGAGTCTGAGTTGGGAGGATCACTTGAGGCCTGGAGTTCAAGACCACCCTGAGCAAAACAGAGAGACCTCATCTCCACAAAAAATTAAAAAAATTAGCCAGGCTTGGTGGCACATGCTTATAGTCCCAGCTACTCAGGAGGCTGAGGCAAAAAGATTGCTTGAGCCCCGAAGTTTAATGTTGCAGTAAGCTATGACGACACCACTGCACTCTAGCCCCAGCAACAGAGTAATACCCTGCCTCAAAAATAATACATAAATAAATAAATTAAAAATGACAACAGGCAGGAGTAGAAGAAAACATGTAATTTCTACAGGATAACAGTGACTGATTCCAGGTTGGAGACATAGGCAATATCCAATAATTCTTGGCTAACTGAGCAAATTACACCAGCATAAGTGGCTGAAAACCATATGGGCACAAAACCAATGAACTATTAGGTTGCCAGAAATCAAACCAAATAATTGATGGTCACCGTTATCACCTCAAATTATGAGTAATTATTAGTTTTTAGAGTGATAAATTCAATAAAACAAAATGGAAAGAAGTTCAAATTCTGATAAAAGTATAACATATAATATTAAAATTATGTGGAAATAAATAAATAAATATTTTAACTACTATACTGATTTCTGTATTCTAAACAATTCCCTAAAAATTTTACTCTGAAGTTAAAATTATTGAAGATTTTCAAAGAATTCTTTTCACCTACACATCTCCCATAGTTTTTTGCGCTAACTACCTCATCTTATGTCTATTCAGGTAAATTTTACATGAGGAACTCCATAAGCAATTTCCCTTCTATTGGCTCTTGACCTAGAATATGCACATGGTTGAGGGGGTGTTTCTTAAAAATAGGTGTCCAAGAGCTCCAGTCTGGGCCCTCTTTTCTTTTCTTTCCATTTTTTTCTGCCCGGCTCTAATTATTAGTTATTGGTTAACTTGATTTAGATTCAATATTTATAAAAATAGCACAAATATACAATAGCATCAACTTAAATTTTTAGCCAAAAACCTTTATTAAAATGTACACTAAAACAAACAAACAAAAAAAGGACTAAAGATTTACACTGTAAAAACCACTAATTTCCTGAAAAAAAAAAAGGGGGGGGGGGAAGACCAAACTTCCATGTTAGCATCTTCCTTATACAAGACATGTGCCCAAATGTCACTGACTGGAAACAAAATTTAATTGTATCATAAATCTTTCTTCAAATTACAGTAATAGAATTTTTTTTTTTTTTTTAAAAAAGCACATTATTCAACCTCCATTTGGGTAGTTTGAGAAAGATTTCCTCTGACTAGCTTGTAACATAACATAATTAAATTAACTTAATAAAATACATTCTCTTCTAAGATTTAGGATCTTTAAAAACATCTTAAAGGATAACAATCTGTGTAGCTTTAAGAGAACAATTAAAAATGTACTTACCGGAAATTAAAGGTAATTCTGTAAGAAGAAAGAACATTCAGTTTGAATGTTAGGATTCTGGATTCACCCCAGTACACTGATAGGTGGAAATGAGCAAAGAGGAAAGGTGGAATAAAAATGTAGGTGGCATCTCAAACTAACAAAAGGTATATTAATACAGAACATGAATTAATCCTTGCTTTCTAAGGAAAAAATGGTTTCAGATCATGACTAATAAAATGTATATACTATGATAATGACACACTTGCAAGGCATGGAATAAAATGGAAGTGGAAATCACCATTATTTTTTCTACAAGCCTTTACCTTTTCACAGGTTCTGTCTGTACCAGGGCAGCATCTAACATGGCTTTCATCCACAACTCCATTTCCTTTCCTGTATCAGTGCAGAAATAATAGGTCCGCATATTTGGGTGGGCTGCCTGATTGAAAACGACACGATCATTTTAAATAAAAATATGGAATTCTGTAAAAGAAAAAGAAAAAAAAAAGATAAGTGGTTCCTTACATATATCACTGCTATTAAATTTCAAAGAAAGCAGATCTGTCTTTCATTAAATATATGAAATAGAAATGACTCAAGAGAAGAACATTAACTATTAATCTCCAAAAAGAAATAATACTAAATTTTCTCTGCTAACTTTACCCTCCCCCCCAGACGCCGTTTTTAGTTGTGTGCATTCTAAGATTTAAAAAAAAAGTATATGGGAAGGAAAGGAGGTAAAAATAAAGCACCTAGGGTACTGTTCCACCTCTATAACTCTAGCAATTTTCATTTACTGGAAGTCATACCTCTTATTCAAGAATAATCTTCCAGAGCAACTAGCAACAAAATTAACTGAAATGTACATATTATAGCATTTCCCCCTAGTGTTAGCAATTTCTCCACTCCTCAAATGGTGCTGCTGTTATTTTTTGTATAATCTTTATAGATATCTATAAACAAACACAAAAGATTTATAAATCTTTTTAATGGGTCATTTATAAATGATCCAACATGGTATTTCCTTTTAGTTTTTCTTTTCAAGTTTCAGAGTTAAAATGTAATCCTAGCACTCTGGGAAGCCAAAGTGGGAGGATCGCTCAAGGTCAGGAGTTCAAGACCAGCCTGAGCAAGAGTGAGAGACCCCGTCTCTACTAAAAATATAAATTATCTGGACAACTAAAAATATATACAGAAAAAAATCAGCCAGGTATGGTGGTGCATGCCTGTAGTCCCAGCTACTTGGGAGGCTGAAGCAGAAGGATTGCTTGAGCCCAGGAGTTTGAGGTTGCTGTGAGCTAGTCTGATGCCATGGCACTCTAGCCCGGGCAACAGAGTGAGACTCTGTTTCAAAAAAAAAAGTAAATATTTTTGGGTCCAAGAGGAAGGATTACATAGCCACTAAGTAGGTATTTTCTCTACAGTGGTTCAATCTGCCTCTGTACCAGAGAAACAGAAGGAAAACAAAATAAAGAAAATGCTGATGAGAGAGCACTACACAAGCTGTGAGCACTGAACGCTCGTCTTGACTCTTGGTCTGACAAGGTACAGATGGACAGCAACAGTAGCTGTATCAAAGCAGAAGAAAAAATGGTCAAGATAGGGACTCTTATGGGGCAAACAGTCTTTTTTTTTTTTTTGAGACAGAGTCTTGCTTGTTGACCAGGCTAGAGTGAGTGCCGTGGCGTCAGCCTAGCTCGCAGCAACCTCAAACTCCTGGGCTCAAGCAATCCTTCTGCCTCAGCCTCCCGAGTAGCTGGGACTACAGACATGTGCCACCATGCCCAGCTAATTTTCTATATATATTAGTTGGCCAATTAATTTCTTTCTATTTTTTTATAGTAGAGACGGGGTCTTGCTCTTGCTCAGGCTGGTTTCGAACTCCTGACCTCGAGCAATCCGCCCGCCTCAGCCTCCCAGAGTGCTAGGATTACAGGCGTGAGCCACCACGCCTGGCTGGGAAACAGTCTTAATTTCCATTTAAAAATGCCTGTGATGGTTCCCTATTAGACATTCAAAGACAAGGAAAAATAAAGACTATTTCAACCTAGAATAAAGGGGGAAGGTTGGTGGTAGGGGGTAAGGTAGGGGTAGTTAATGGGTGCAAAAATATAGTTAGATAGAATGAACAATATTTGACAGCACAACAAAGTGGCTATAATTAACAATAAGTTAGGGCGTATTTTAAAATAGCTAAGAGTGGAAATGGAATGTTCCTAACATAAAGAAATGATAAATGCCTGAGGTGATGGATACCCCATTACCCTGATTTGATTAATTCACACTGTATGCCTGTATCAAAACATCACATGTGCCCTATAAAGATATATAACTATTGTGTACCCATAATAACTAAAAATTAAAGCAAAATAGAACAAGGTAAAGGAAAGAGTACTAAGTATATAGTTACCCTGCTAAATAGAAAGAGATGAGTGGAATAAATCTGGAACCATACACTTTGCTCTGAGATTCTGACAATCTGCTTTATCTAAGATGTCAAATTAGTTTCTTCAAAAATTTATTTCAGGATACAAGTAATTTCAATAGTCACACTCATCAAAATAACTACATAACCAAGAAATCTCGCTTGACTATGTAAGAGAATAAAATTATCTACAGAAACAACTTAAACAGCTAAATGTTTTATGTTGTTAAAATAATTGAAACCACCACAGTGTCACTGGACTCACTAGAATTTTAGAAAAATGAATAAAGACCACTGCCCACATCTGTGATCAACAGAAAGATCACTGGGCTAGTGGTGTGGTAGTTAAGATTCAGGTCTAGCCAAGACTCATATAGAAACCCCAACAAACCCCACCCACATTTGCCATCTGTCAACTGGAAATATTTACTAGATGATGTCAAAGTACCTAATTTAGCTTTAAGTTCCACATTTGAGTTCAATAATTGTCTATAAGTTTCTACTTACTGTTTTGGTAAGCCATAGCATCAACGTCAACAGACTTAGTAGTAAAGTAGCTCATAAATTCACAGGAAACACCACCACAGAAGAGAGAATTTCAAACAGCAATTACTATTCTTGTTACAGATAAAATAAAATTAAAATCAAACCAAATCGTTACGGAGAAAATATATTTAACACGTGTTGTCACTTTTGCTGTTATTTTAACATTGTAGTATTTTTTTTTTTAGAGTCTAAGAACCCAGCAAATAATCCCAATAGTATGAATTCAATAAATTTTTGCTAAATTGACAAGCAAACAAAACAATTTAAACCCATGGCCAAATAATAGTATTAATATCACAGAGGTCTACATGTATATTTATAAAGCTATCATTTTAAGTTATCATTATTAACCTGTTATAATAACACTTCAAAACATTTAATTCTGCTCTCTTGTTTACAATGTTGATAAAGTTTATTTTGATGAAATTAATTTAAATACGAAGCTACTCCCTTTTATCCTCAGGTCTTTGTTTAAATTTCCTTTCTCATTTAGGCTATCTGTTATCAACCCCCTTAATCCACCAAAACTATGCCTTTCTGCTCTCTTTTCTTCAAAGCTGAGAAAGTAACACATTAATTAGCAAAAGTTGTAAATCAGCTGCAGTCCTGAGAAGTCTTTAAAAGCAGATGGAAATTTAAAATGGAATAAATTCTTAACGGAATAGATATTTTCATTGTTAAATAGCAGCATATGTTATCTTTATTTCCTTCCCTTCCCTTAAACCCTTTATACTTCTTAGTTTAAAACTTGACTTAAAAAATAGGAGACCTCTGGAATGCATTTTCGTCATAATCACAAAGCAAAGAATGCAGAACGGTTTTTGAAAACAAATTACTAAATTAGCATTGAAGTGGCCTTTTACTTGAGAGGGATTCACAAACCAGCAATATCACAAACATAGGTAGGGATTAGTCAGGGGAGGGGATCTCAGGTCTGCTTCAATTTAGTAGCAGCAGATTTAAGTCTCAACTTCAATATTCTCTGTAAAGTATCTGATGATTGCAACGCACTTAGACCTAATCATATCTCTGCAATTATTTTATAAGTTCATAAACATATTATGTTTATCTCTTACAGTTGTCTCTTATAGTACTCTCCCCCCAAATTTATTACAAAAAAATTCAAACATACAGTAACCTTGAAAGGATAGTACAGTGATTACCAGGACATCCATAGTTATATTAATCAATTATTAGCATTTTGACAAGTTTGCTTTATCTAGAACCATTTGAAAACATAGACATGAAGACAGCTGAACCCCAAATATTTCAGCACATGCTTCCTAATTAAAGGGAAATTCTCCTACATAACCATGAGACCATTAATACAATTTAAATATAAAAACCACTATAACTGTGTTTTTGTAATAATCTATAAATCAATATCCATTTTAATCAATGCAAGTTTCAAACACAGAATTAAAAAGAATGATTATTTCCTTACCTTAAAAGCATACTTGCGATTAATGTGATCCTCAGAGGTAAGCATGGCTATCTGAAAACTAGGTAATAGGATGCTTCCCAGAATGCCCTCTTCTTTCTCATCTAAGAGATAATTTAACATCTCATTAGAATATAAATGTTCTCACGAAGCAGAATAAATTTTCTCAAAATTTATTTCGGCCAAATCAAAAGGTTCTTGTAATATAAATGAACATATCATGTTTAAGCAGGTCTTTATAAGGTTTTAAATGAAAATATCAAATAGCAGAAGGATTTATACTTCTTCACTTTCAATGAATTTCCCTATCCTAAGAGAACTGAAACTTGGTACCACACATTTAAAAAAAGTCAGACATAAAAAAATAGCATACATTTGTTTTGTACATATACTATATTCTACAAAGCCCTTTTACACGTGATTCACTGAAAATAACATTTAAGAAATGACATAGAAACCTTAAAACATTAATCCACCCACATTTCTGGTAGGATTTAAATGCCTAACCATTCTAACTTCAGATAAACACATGGCTCACTCGCTTACACCCTTCAGTCTCTGTTCAGAGGTCTCATCAACAAGGCCTGCCTTGACTACCATATTTTAAACTATTTCTTTAACATTCCCTCTATTTTCCTTTGGGAATGTTACAACTTCCGAAACTCAATACCTAAAACAGACTACATGTTTTAGTTATTTATTTGCTTACTATCTTTCTCTCCACACCAGAATGTAAGTTCCATGAAGATAACTTTAAAATTGTTTGTGGTGCTAGGGTCTTGCGATGTTGCCTACACTGGTCTCAAACTGCTGACCTCAAGAGATTTTCCTGCCTGGGTCCCCCAAGGTGCTGGGACTACAGGTGTGAGCCACTGTGCCCAGCCCATGAAGATAATTAGAATGACAGCAGATGCTCAAAAAAAAGTACTGAATAAATGAATATACATGTGAATATACATTTTAAACTAGGGTATACAAATTACATGCTTTTAAAAACTTTTAACTTTGAAGGTTTCCTTTAGTAGTCATTCTGATACACAATAGAGTACTGCAAATAAATCACAGGCCTATGAGGCAAGCACATAAAATATACCCAGGAAAATGAGAAAACATTAATCTTGACAGCATAGATTCACATTATTAACTTGCTGCTTAGGGGCAGAGATGTTTATGAAACTTGAAATATGTAGTTCATTGTTACAGACCCACAAGACAAGCTAATAAAGCTGTGCATCAGGATCAACTCACCAACGAGAAAAGCCATACATGGGAAATATTGATAATTCTTTTTATTATGCTTGCTGTGTGTTTTTTTTAAAAAAATAATCACAAACTTAACAAGGGATTTTATTTATTTCTACCTCATTTCTAGAGTATATGGTGAAGATTCCAAAAAAGAAAAAGTTGCATTAAATAAAGGTTTTTTTCCTATAGCTTTTCTTCAAATAATGGAACAAAGTTTTGCTTTTACTATACTATGCTCATTCAGGAATAGTTCACTAATATTATTACAAAAAAAGAATTAATAAAAGTGCACATTCATTCTAAAAGGTAAAAAAAAAAAAAGTTGGAAAGTAGTCATCAATCATGTCGAATGAGAGAGACAATCCAAAAGAATGAGTCACACCCTAATTTTGAATCCAATTTTGTTTATATAAAGGACATAATCAGAAACAGCTCATGAAGCCAGCTTTATTGAAAGTCATTTTAACCAAATAATATATTCTGCTACATCTCATAATAAAATCGTATTTCCTAAAGTTGCTTCAGAATATGCAGAGGCACAGGGCGATTTCCCTGGATCCCCTCCCATCATTTTCCAGCCCAACACTACCTAGCGGTGAGATTTTGGGCAAGTTATTGATACTCAGCACCTGTTTCATCATCCTTAAAACTGGGGATAACAGAACTTAGCTCAAAAGATTGTAATCAAGGTTAAATGAATTAATATACATAAAGAACTCAGCACACAGTCAAGTGTTCAATAAATATTACCATTATAATATAAAACTAAAGGCACGGCATATAAAATCTTCATCTTCGGTCAAATGCCCACCTTAAGAGTTCTTCACTAGGTTCTTCTAATGTTCCTTATCATGACATTCTTCTAGGCCTAAACCTGACCTAAGTACCATCTTCAGACTGCGCCAAGCAAAGAGTAGGTACCGAGGGGTGTTTGCAGAATGAATGAACTTGCCATGGGATCAGCTGAGGCCTTTGTGAGATGGTATGGCAGCCGCCCACTTTCTCCCTCTGCCCTGTCTTCCTTCCTTCCCTGCCACAGCTGGTGGTTCCCGGAACACTTCCCAATAAACCTCCTACATATCAACAATCTCCATTACAGACTTTGGTTCCTAGGGAACAAAACCTGGGACAGGAGCCATAAGAATCTCAGCATTTTATTGGATTCAAGTGGCATTTTAAGATTTTCCATTTCTACTTAGTTTTAAAAGAACAAGACAAGAAATATAATTACAGCTAGGTAAATATTACCAACTTTCATTTCTAACCTGGAATACTCCAATATACTGTTAACTGCTCTCTGATCCTGTTATTATTTTTGCATTCAAGACAGAGCTCAAACTCATTAGGCTGGCAAACCAATGCCCTTTTGTGCCTTGATCTACCTGTTAAGCCTTAACTCTCACTGCGTCTTCCAGGAATACAAGTTCTACATATCATTGTACAAATGGGCCAAGCATACTCATGTTTTGCAGAACATGAGTATGCTTGGCCTTTGCCCAAAGTCCTTTGATAAGTCCTTTGCCCAAATCACCCTTTTTTCCTGATCCTTTCCTTGCACAGGACTGGCCAACACTCGCTCAACCTAACTGAGCACCTACTATGAGATTCTTTCCTGATTTCTTCAGCTAATTTGTGAGTTCTATAGGGACAGGGGGTTTATCTTGCTCATTTTTGCATTCTGCTACCTAACAAGGCATCCAGGTGCATCAGAAGAGCTCACAGCTAAGTTATCACGAGCTTAGTCTAGGCCTTTATCACCTCTACACAGTAGCTCCTAGTCTTTCTGCTCTGTTCCTTCTCCTTTACAATCCATTCTCCAATAGCAGCTTCAGCGAGCTTTATAAATATATACCAAAGCATATAATTCTTTTGCTTAAAAACATCGAATTTGTTTCCTCATGGCATTTACAGTAGAATCCAGGCTCCTATAGAGTCCTACATGGTGTGATCTCTATTTCTCCCTTCTCCTTTCCTATTGCTAATCTCCCAGCTCAGCACACTGCTTTTTTTTTTTTAATTTTTAATTATTTTATTAGTTATTTTATTTTATTCCTTTTTGAGACAGAGTCTCACTCTGTTGCCCGGGCTAGAGTGCCATGGTGTCAGCCTAGCTCACAGCAACCTCAAATTCCTGGGCTCGAGCGATCCTTCTGCCTCAGTCTCCCGAGTACTAGGACTACAGGCATGCACCACCATGCCCAGCTAATTTTTTCTATATAGATTTTTAGTTGGCCAATTAATTTCTTTGTATTTTTAGTAGAGATGGGGGTCTCACTCTTGCTCAGGCTGGTTTCGAACTCTTGACCTTGAGCGATCCACCCACCTAGGCCTCCCAGAATGCCAGGATTACAGGCATGAGCCACCGCGCCACCCGGCCCTAGCACATTGCTTTCTTTCTGCTCCTTCAACAATCCTAAACACTCTCCTATCTTAGAGCCTTTGCACTATTCACTTCCCCCGCCTGGAACACTCCACTCACTCTGGCTCCTCCTTGTAATTTAGATTTTGCTATCTAAAATACCTGCTCAGAGTATTGATCCAAAGACACCTTTCCCCCATGCCTGCCTTTCATACTATAACATTATTGTCTTACAAGCATATTATTATGGTCTTGTTTATATATTTGAGCTTATGTACTGTCTCCTTGATCTCTGTAGAAGGCAAGTTTTATGACAGCTTTCTTACACTGTCGTTTTGGCAACACCTGGCATGACATATGTCCTGCTTAATAAGTATGTGTTGAGGCTGGGTGCAGTGGCTCACGCCTGTAATCCTAGCACTCTGGGAGGCCGAGGCCGGTGGATTGTTTGAGCTCAGGAGTTTGAGACCAGCCTGAGCAGGAGTGAGACCCTGTCTCTACCAAAAATAGAAAAAATTAGCCGGGCATAGTGGTGCATGCCTATAGTCCCAGTTACTTGGGAGGCTGAGGTAGAAGGATTGCTTGAGCCTAAGAGTTTGAGGTTGCTGTGAGCTGGGCTGATGTCACGGCACTCTAGCCTGGGCAAGAGTGAGACTCTGTCTCAAAAAAAAAAAAAAAAAAAAGTATCTGTAGAATGAATTAAGTTCCATGGTAAGTTTTGTCAATAGACTACAGAATAGTCTAGGATTTGTTCTGTAAAATTTGGATTTAGTCAAAAGGCCACGTGTGGCCTTGAGGCTGTGGGCTCCCCACCCCTGAAACAGAAATAGAGTAATCCCAGTGCTCTGTAACTGTGGGCTCACTGTATGCCTACTATAAGGCAAAAAACAGTGAGAACCTGGCTTCCATCTGGTATTGGTTACTAACCTACTAAAAAAAAATACCAAATTGCTCATTTTCTGTCTTATTTTCCATATCTATTAAAAAAAAACATGGACTTATCTTTCAAAAACTATTAATAGCACACTTTAAATCTCAGCAGACTGGATGCTTTGAGAGATAGAGAAATGAATGGGGCTGTTGTCCTCAACATACAAGAGGATACCTGGGTGGGGACAAAAACTTGTAGTTAAGAGAACAGTGATTAATAGTATCAGCTCTGGAGTCAGAGTGCCTGGGTTCAAATCCCAGCCTTGTCACTTCCAAGTTGTGTTAAGACCTCAGGCAAACTATCTGACCTCTCTATATGTCAGTTTCTTTTTTTTTTTTTTTTGAGCATGTGTATGTCAGTTTCTTCTTATGTGAAATGAGGGTAAGATTTCCCATCTCATCAGGTAACTGTGAGGATTAGATGAAACAGATCATCTATGTAACATACTCAGTGCGGTGCCCAACAAATAGTAAGTACACAAAAATATGCAAGCTATTATGATCACCTCACTAAAATATGATTTTTATTTAAAACCTGACATTTCTTATTGATAAAATAGTGTAAATATGTATCAGATACTTCTTTCCAACCATTTGAAGAACAGAAGTGGTTAAATGATATTTTTTTCCTTTCTACATTTCTTCTTTTTTATATTCCTCCTGTCTGGGAACCACTAAAATAAATAATACTTTGGATGTAAACTACAGGTGGTTAATCATAAGGAATCTAATTCTCAACGTGGCTTCTGGCTCACCTTTGCATTTCTCAAATATGAAGAAAAGTTTTCCTATAATAATAAAAGCGAGGAATAGTACCTATCCATGAGCAACAACAGCAAATTACAAGAAATTCAGTGTTTTTTGGTTGCAAATTAACATTATTTTTATATTAGAAATTAAAAAAATTAGATAGTAAACATTTTCTTATTCTCATGTAAAGCTTTAAACTTTCTATAAATATACTGAAGAAAGAAAGGAAAGCAGAAATTACAAGCTCAGGGATAATGCCTGAGATACAACTACTAACTTTCTCAAAGAGTGGAAAATTGTAGAGTAAGCTTGGCAGTTAAGCTAAGATAATACCACAATTGCAGCATGTCCAACATCTCTATGACAAAATGCAATTTTATAGGTTTGGTTAACTCTGACTCAGCAGTCCTTCTCAACCACAGTTTGCAAGGGAGTAAAACGATGAAAATAATTCTACTAATTCCAAATATTGAAGGTTAACATGCACTATATAATGCTTCAATAAACAACCACTCAGTTTTGCTACATTAACTTTTGTATAGTAAAAAAATGTAAAAACTGCCAATTAGTTCTAAAACCCTCTGTTATATGTTGTAACTTATACTTTTCAAGAAAAGCCATCCACGATTAATTATGGGTTGACAATCTCATTCTTTAGTGAGAGTTTCCAACCAAACTTTAAAGTAGGGAAGAAGGAGAGATCATCCAGATTCATAACTGTATACACAGCTGAAGCAGATTTCTTTGAAGGGCACCATCTAGGTGTGCCTTTCATTGGCAGGTCCCAAATTTGTAGCATCTAAGAGTTCCGTGTGATATACGAACAGAGACTTCTTTAGACTTTTATTTAAAATGATATTAATCAATCAATTACTAACCAGAGCAGTTTTTCATTGATTGGTTAAAAAGAAAAGGGTTCAAAATAAATCCATGTCTTTGTAATTTATTTTTTCATTTGCTAATATATCATAGTAGCTCCTAATATTCTAATATCACTTGCTGGGGAGCAATATTGGGTGTTCCATGGACCCATAACTAGGTCTGGCAAAAATGACATGTGAAAAGAACCTCCGCAAACTAAGGATTTTATAGATTAAGTGCTGAATTCAAGGACAGCGTTACAGAGTGACGGTTCATACGGTCTTTATATACAACAAATCACATTATGGAAAATGGACTAAAACTCACACAAATCTGAAGCACTATACTGTCTCCTGTCATACCCCTAAAATGCAGAAATATATGTCAGTGAAGATAAGATTTTCTTGATACTTCTATTGATAATAAAATAGCAAAGAATTGTGACATTTTTTCTTTAAAAAGTATATGATACTTAACATATATTATGTTATATTGTAATTATAAAATAATACACTAGGATAGTTTACGGTAAACTTACCTCTATAATAAAAGAGGCAAAGATCAGAAAGCACAAACCAGCGTTTCTTCCACAGCTTCATGCCAGTACTGTCCTGTATTAATTAATATCAGCATATTTAAAGAGAATTTTCTCATTTCAAACAATAAAAACTCACTCTAAGGTGTGTTAATTTAAAATAAGCTGTTAAAACAAAGTATGTATGATATGTGTGTAATATCACCTATAAAAGGCCAACCATAATTTTGGAGGTAGCTTTCTAGGGATTTGTATTATATTAATATACTCCCAAGTAGACTGGTCTCTAAAAAGTAATACTGTCATGTGAAAAGAATATATTGAAGCAATTTGATTTAATTTCGTATTTGTAAGCGATTTGGAATTCACGGTTCTGAATACACATGTCTACTAAGATGAGAATAATGTAACCATTCAGCAGTGTGTGCATTCTGGTAAACCAGATTTAATAAATATGTTAATCTTCAGCAAGATGAAAAATATGTGAACTGAAATTATTCCAAAGATAATATGATTTAAAATGACTGTGAATGAAAAAACTTTAATATACAAATATATTTCATAAACGTTTTTTCTTCTTATGTCTACAGTTTAGGTTTTGCTCATCCTGCAAAAAAGAATGCCTATCTGGCAGCTATTTCGAAGTAATTTAGTCCACTAAAATACAAGGCTCAAACAAAATAACAATTTTAATAAAAATTACTTTCCCATATGCAATAAGGCAAAATTATAAGAGAAAATTAAACAGATACTTCTCTCTCAAAAAAAGCAAAAAAAAAGGTCAGTTTGGATGTGCACTGATTATTTCTTAATTTATTCTTAGTTGGAAGAATCATCTAATAATGATTATAGAACTACAGAAATTAACAGGGGTAAGACCTCTCAAAATAAAAGATTTGTCCTTAAAATTGATAGCTCCACCAAAAAAGGGACAAGAAAGTTAAATGATATACAGTATTTTCAGTTTCTCAATTATATTCTGAATTACAGAAGAAATTACAGATAGGGGCCCTGCAAACAAATATTTTCTTCAATTACCCATATATTACAAAATAAACACTTAAGTTAGAGAAACTACTTGGTAGTACTTTTGCAATGCTAAATTAACCAGGGATTGAGAAACAAGAACTATTTTAAATAAGAAGTGCAATATACTCTATTAGGCTCAATATTGCACCGAACTATTTGAACATAATTTGGACTTACAAAGACTAGTCAAAAAAAAAAAAAAAAAATGGAGAAATTCTTTTACTATAAACTAAATATGCAAAAATCTTTTAGCTTGGGAAGTTCAAATGTCAGATGTTTAAAATATAGTAAATGGTCTTCAAATAAAAATTGTGAGTTTTAATGAATAAAAATGATTAGGTCATCGGAAAACAATTAGCAGTATTTACCAGAATAGATTGGTACCATCAATGAACTAATATTTAACTTGTTTTGTATCATCGGTATATATGTAGAATCAGAGAGACAGAATAAAGACAGACAAAGGCTTTGAATATTGAGTATATCACCTCAATTATCTGGTAGTCACTTACCTAAAGCTTAGCTGCAAATCAGAAAAGAAAGTAAACAGTCTCTAAAGTAACCAAAATGACGTAAAAGTCCAAGGAAGTAATGTGCATGCATCTTAACTAATTCTAAAACTAATGATAAGGTTCCAAAAAAAATTAATTATCAAGTTTCTCAGCCAATGCAACAATATAAAACCCCAACTTATTAGGATGTCTGAAAGTGAACCCTGTATGAGCAAACAAGAAAAATAAATAAATAAATGGAATGCAGTACAAAAACTTAAGAGCAAGAGAGAGTAGCCTGACAGTATAGAAGCAAAATCTGAAAAAAATCAGAAAAATCTCAAATTATTATCAGATTTCTCTATAAAGGCAGAGAAGTATATATAATAAATACATATTTATTTAATGATTTTTATTGAAGACAAGAGTCTTGCTCTGTCATCCTGGGTAGAGTGCATAGCTCAAACTCCTGGGCTCAAGAGATCCTCTTGCCTCAGCCTCCCAAGTAGCTGGGACTACAGTAGCATGCCAGGATGTCCAGCTAATTTTTCTATGTTTAGTAGAGACAGGCTCTTGCTCTTACTCAGGCTGGTCTCGAACTCCTGAGTTCAAATAGTCCTTCTTCCTTGGCCTCCCAGAATGCTGGGATTATAGGTGTGAGCAATCATGCCCAGCCTCTCTAATGATTTTTGTTTGTTTGTTTTTTGACACAGAGTTTCGCTTTGTTGCCCAGGCTAGAGTGAGTGCCGTGGCGTCAGCCTAGCTCACAGCAACCTCAGCCTCCTGAGTAGCTGGGACTACAGGCATGCGCCACCATGCCCGGCTAATTTTTTCTATATGTATTAGTCGGCCAATTAATTTCTTTCTATTTATAGTAGAGACGGGGTCTCGCTCTTGCTCAGGCTGGTTTCGAACTCCTGACCTCGAGCAATCCGCCCGCCTTGGCCTCCCAAAGAGCTAGGATTACAGGTGTGAGCCACCGCATCTGGCCTTCTGTGGGGTTATTTTTAGTGTGTTATTCCTAACATTTTCATACATGATGTATTTATTTTTAAATGTGGAAAAACTTGTAGGAAACACACACACAGTCTCTGTTCTATGTAATGTCTATTCCCTTTTCTGTCTTTATTGTTTCTTTGACATTCTTCAGAGATAATAAGTGGTCAAAGAATCTGCATGACTTCTCTACAGTTTCTTCTCTATTTTATAGATTTTATGTAACTTCCTTAGGTACTGTCAGTTCAAAAGGTTCCCTCTAATTCTGTCCTATGTTTCACATCAAATAGGAAAAAAAAAATACCTGTTTATAGAGCCAACCTCGTCTGACCACAGGTGCATTAGGATTCCTTTTAATTGAATTTGACCGCTTTCCAAAATTATGAACTTTTTTTGAAGACCGTGAAGTCTAAATAGGAAAAAAAAGATGATCAAAAATGAGGTATTAATACCTAGAGATTTGAGCTTATTTTCATCTTCATAATTTTAATCTCTTTTCAGATTTCCCCAAGACTTGCAGGACTTAAATCTTTTCAGATAAATTATTATAATCCCACTTCCACTGGCTTAGTTGTTTCAAGTGTAAGAATTCTGCACAAAGAATTTTCCCCCTAGGATAGCACAAGTTTTATAATCTCTCCTTTTAAAATCTGGATATACAATTTTTAGAAAGACACAGTATGTAGCAGTATTTTGTCCTACTTGCTATATAAAGGCCTTGAGTAAAAAATTATTAAGAAATCTTTAAGAACACATCAAAAGACAGAACTCTGTGCTTTACATCTGCATTTAGTAGGGTTGGTTCGGTTAAAGGAAGTTAACAGCATTCAGTCAGAGGAAAAACACTCAGATATTAAACACATCACATCAAGTCAAAGCAAGACTGTAAGGGCATCTGCTTAATGTCTTGTAGTATTTTCTTCTTTATGGACAACTCTAAACTTAAATGATACCAGACAAATGGTGTTTACTGTATTCTTGAAAGTACACAAGGATATACAATCTTTTAAAATACTGCTATGTTAAGCATAAAGATTTATTTTGGCAGGAATTGTAGTGGTATCCAGCAAACGTAAAGACAATAAAAGCTGCATTTGAGTTTCTCCATAAAAGGTTAAGTACTATCAAATTCTCTCTTACTTTTAAACTTATCTAGAATCTTAGGAAATCTAGCATATTTCATTAGAATTTTGGTTTGTGAAGCTTTTCTTAGGACATAATCGAATTTTTAGGACCAATATCAATATTTTTCCTAAAGCAGGTTTCCTTGATACATTTTAATTTATTTTCAAACAGATAATGTTTAAACACAGTATAAAACTCAAATGGTAGTAATATAAAAAGGATAAAGAAGGACCCGTCTACTTCTCACCCCTTAGCTTCAGCACCCAGCCAATCTCACCCATAACCCGGTGAGGCAAGCAACACCACCGTGTTTTTGTGTGTGTTTATCCATCTAAAATAACTGCTGTCATAGTTATGAAATATCTCTTCTTTCTCAAATGATTGCATCTATAATACCCACTCTTCTATTTTACTACTTCTTGTAGCTCGCTGTATAAACAGAATGCCTATTTATATACCTGCACTCTTATCAACGTGCTGTGCTATAAAACTTTCTGATCTTTGCAAATCTGATAAGTGAAAAATGGTGTCTTTTCCTAGTTTTAATTAGTATTTTTCATACTAAGGATGAGGCTGAGCACCTTTTTTCATATATTTAAGAGTAAATTCCATTTTCTTTTCCAGGAAACTGATTTTACATAATTTGCCCATTTTAAAGCTAGGTCATAAACCCTTTCCTTATTTAAAAAAAAATTTTTTTTTTACTCATGTTCTCTAAGAGTTGGAACCTTTTCTTATTGATTCATAGCACTTTAATTATAAAGGGATTATTCTTTAATTGTTATATGAATTGAAGATATTCTGCATGCATGATAATTACATATGGTCAAATTTCTCACTGTTTTATATTATTACTTTTGGGTTTTAGGTCATACTTAGGAAGTCAATCTGTAGTCTGAACTTATTTTTTTTAAAAGTCTCCCATTGTTTTCATAGTGCTTTGTTTTTAATATTTCAATAACAGATCCATTTGGAAAATTTTTGGTATAAAGTGTGAGACACAGGGCCAATTTTCTATCCAGTGGCTCTCAATGCATTTATCAATTTCCCTAGATTTTAATTAAACTGTATTAATGAAGCATTATGCTTAATTATTCTGTTTGCTCTATGTTATTTAACAAGAATTAGAAATTTTTTACATTGTTTGAAAATTTACATTTACTTGTACTATCTTTTGAATTAAAAAATACTATTATAATTACCTATGTTCCATTTTCTTATAATAAAAAGAATTTACTATTACAATTGTTTTACTATGGAAAAACGTCTCCTCAGTCTAACCATTTTTAGCCAGAAAATGTGATTTCTAGGATATTATATTAATCTTCACCTTTCAAACGTAAAAAGTGGTCACTCTTTCACATAAACATCATATTTGTAAAATTATTCAAAATCTAAATGTAGCATTTAAAACTATGTAAGTCATTAAATTACAGTCTTATTACATTATATTTCAAGATACTGCTTTATATATCAATTACCTCCAACGTAACTAAATTCATGTAACAATAAAAATGTGATGATTCCTGTATAATTCTAAGTCCATTATGAGTAACAATAATAGAAACTGACTACTACTTATCAATAAGTAACCGTAAACAAAATAACTTACTCTGCCTACAGGGCTCATTGGATGCACTGCATAATCTGAAGTCATGTTATAGTTAGAAGCTTCATTTATCATACTTATAGGTCGTTCCTTCTTTTCTTCAGATGTCATGGTTGCAACGGTCCTGAAAATATAATATGTCAAAATGTTAGAACTTGCTGTGCATGTAAACTGCTTTATAACAACACTTCTCTAGTTACTGGAGTTAACAATGTGGGCATCCCACTTTTTCACTGTAATTGGATCCTAGCTTCTCTAGAGCCAGAGCTTAATACTGACAACTACTTTAAACATAACATGTCTAAGCCTAAAATAAGTTAATATCATGTTTATTTTAATAGGCATTACTGCAGATATTCTACTTGGTCACCCAGCTGGAAAATTAAAAATGAATTATAAGATCAACTAGTCTAATATTAAAAAGAATAATAGCAATAATTATTATTTGTGAATAGCAGCTTTCTAGTGCATGAAACATTTTTACACATATATCATTTAATGCTCATAAAAATTCTGTGAAATGGTAATTACCACTATTCTGATTTAAGGATAAGAAAACTGAGCTCAAATTAGTATTTAATAATTTGATGAAGTTTACACAGTTCTCTAAGCTTGCATCCTGGGCTCTTGAGCTTACTACCTGAATTTGAACTACTGTAAAAACAGCTTCTGAAATTACATTTCTCATGAAAAAAATGGTGAAGTCAGGTTTCTATACTATACACATAGTAAACAGCTGGCATTCTGTTATTTTATGTAACTGAAAATATCCGGATAAGGTAACTATTAAATTATACTGAATTTAATATGGATAACAGCAATTTCAATGTCAACACCATTCTGAATATAGGCATTCCGTGAAACTCTTTACTTACTGTTCATTCACTACAAAAATACAATTGTCCTGCGATGGTTGTCCTGTGACTGGATGTTTGCAGGTCACTTTCCTTTCATTATGGCTGCAAGAATAAGAGAGAAAGAGAATATATAGGTACTTAAATATTCATTTCTTTACATTAACCTTTGCAGTCTGACCTCAATCCTTTCTTTTCACTATTTAAAAACTAAAGTACATTGATTTACCTTATGATCACTGTATTTTACATCTCATAGGTAGGTCATGAAAAATAAATATGAACATCCACCTACCTCCCTGTCTTATGGTCCAATTTGGGCACTTTACAGAGACCTAATGACAAATTCATATATGGGGGGAAAAAAATCTAATAGTAGTACTATACCGGCACCAGCACATTAAAAAATTGAAGATTCTGAAAGAGCATAATTTATGGTGTTTCTATTTTACAAAAGAATCTTTAAGTAAATAGTGTAATGGGATTGATTTTTGTGATACTTGAGGAAGGTATGCTATGGATAATGGAATCTGAAGAAGAATCAAAAATCTAAGGTAAATGAAATGTAGAAACAACAGAAACAAAGAAAAATCTATTATGTATACTAAAAAAATTGCTTTGAATTAAAGGATGATTCTTTAGAGAATAAAACGTTTGCTTGAGAAATATCATTCTTTCTAGGTTGAGTGATAAGATTAGGTCTCCTACTGTCTTCTTGAAATGAGAAGGATAAAAAATTCTTCTATTTATCTAAGCCAAAAATATCAGATGTACCAAGTAATATGCAATATACACTGATATAGTAAATAATATACATCATCATCTATAAACCAATAATTTTTTCCTTAGGTCATACACCATAAAGCAATTTATAAGAAAGATTGTTGGCATGCCTGGTCCTAGAAAATTTACTTTCATTATGGAGAAAACTTTCAAGATGTTTTGTTGACTATTCCTTTGTTGATCTTAAAAGATTATTGTATGTGCTCTGTATTATGCAAAGTCTATAACTACAAGCTGTAAACCTTCGGGTAAAGTTCATATACTTAAGTTCTTTTTCCAAATCCTAAATTCCATTTTTTAAAATTGGCAGCACAGTACTCTGAAACTTTATCCATTAAATAAAACTGAAACCATATTTTTTAAAAAAGCATACAGTTTAAAAAATTACGTATTGATTCCCGTTACTCCTTAAGTTAACTGGTCTAAAAAGCACACAGGACAACTAAATTATCAGCTTTTTGTTGGTGGTTTTGTCTTTTTACAGACATACTTAATAGGTGTTAAGAATTGGTGAGTTTAGATATCTGTGGTGCTATTTTCACTGCATAAAAAATATGCAAGTTGGAATATAGCAAGTTCTTACTTGCTAATTAAAAAAACAACACAGTGGAAACCTAGGTTTCATGTGGGATATGAGTTTATGTAATAAACAATAAATTGATAACAGAATAAGTACAGGATAGATTCTGCAGATAAGTAAAAAATACTGAAGTGCTAAAACATGATGAATACTACAAATGTGTGAAGGTATGGAAATTCTGATTTTCTTATAGAGAATAAAACACCGGGCAGCCAAGGGGGAGTGGGTAACCTGTAGCGGGGAATAGACACCCTGATGATGAAGAATGGAGAGTAGCATAAAAAAGCTAGAGTTAGTTAAATGGTAGATGGAACAGAAATACACAAATAATCCCGTTTATGGTATTATTTGCTTATGCTGTATCATCTTGCCTGAGAGGAACATTGTAGACGACCTTAATCTCAATGATCTAGAAGTTCTACATTATACAACATGGCTCTGCAATGGCTATAGGGCTAAGTAAGGTACTACTCTGGCTTTCTGAACACCAAATAGATTTGACTACCCATTGGATAAAGACGCAGGACAATGCACACATTTAAATTACAATGAATAATTAAAAAGAAGCCCAAACATTATTCTCCTCAAAAGTAGATGCTATTTCAATTAAATTATCATTTTTAGGCCGGGCGTGGTGGCTCACGCCTGTAATCCTAGCACTCTGGGAGGCCGAGGCGGGCGGATTGCTCGAGGTTGGGAGTTCGAAACCATCCTGAGCGAGACCCTGTCTCTACTAAAAATAGAAAGAAATTAATTGACCAACTAAAAATATATATACAAAAAAAAAATTAGCTGGGCATGGTGGCACATGCCTGTAGTCCCAGCTACTTGGGAGGCTGAGGCAGGAGGATCGCTCGAGCCCAGGAGTTTGAGGTTGCTGTGAGCTAGGCTGACGCCACGGCACTCACTCTAGCCTGGGCAACAAAAGTGAGACTCTGTCTCAAAAAAAAAAAAAAAAAATTATCATTTTTAGTATTTGAGCACTTTAAAAAGATTACAACATCTCAATATAAAACTAAATTTAAAAACTTGGCATTGTATATTAGTTAAAAGACCACTGACTAAAAATAATATAAACTATGAATATATTTATGTTCTTTTACTTCTTCAAATGTATCCAGTGTGGTGGTCTCTTTTGCTTAATATTATGGTATTAAATTGACATGAAATTTCACAGAAAATCTACAAGGATACTCTAACAGCAAAGTCTTTTACCATTTAATGAAAGAAGCTTTTCCACTACATATGCCCAATTATAACCTGAAGTAAACAAAGAAGTCCTCCCTTTATTTATTTGTTCTAACTTATATGACACTTCTAAAATTTGGCACTGGTCCACTAATTTAAAAGATACATAGTTCATTTTTAAAAATATTGAAGTTTGCCTGGTGCCAGGGCTCACGCCTATAATCCTAGCACCGTAGGAGGCCAAAGTGAGAGGATCACTTGAGGTCAGGAGTTCAAGACCAGCCTGAGCAAGAGTGAGATCCCTGTCTCTACTAAAAATAGAATAAATTAGCCAGGCATTGTGGCGCCTGCCTGTAGTCCAGTACTCGGGAGGGTGAGGCAGGAGGACCCCTTGAGCCCTGGAGTTGGGGGTTGCTGTGAGCTAAGATGACACCACTGCACTCTACCCATGGTGACGAAGTGAGAGACTCTTGTCTCCAAAAAACCACAACAAAACAACCCCATTAAAGTTCAAAATCTGCACAATGATGTCATTGTATATTCAATCACAGTCACTCAAGATCGGCTGGTTTCTAAAAATTTCCAAATAAGAAGGCTCAGATTTTATAGGTAGTTAAAATGAAAAACTCCTGTCATCTCCTGTAAAACAACATACATATTAATGTATTGTTCTCTAATCACAATATCAACTCTAGCCTTAATTGTTCAAACACAGCAATTTTCTACTACCTGATAGGATTGTTCATCTTTACTGCTCTTGTGTAAACATAATTATATATATATATTTGTATATTTTAAAATTTATTTTAAATTGCAAACTCATTCCTTATTACCATATTAGCATTTACACTGCATTCTTACACTAATGTTACATTTTAAAGTATTGTAACATTAAAGGGTAAACATAGTTTCTAAACAAATTCTATCTTTTCATCCCATACCTGCCACCCTTTTCTGTAGATCACACTTTTTTGGGTGGGGGTGTGTTGTTTTTGTTTTTGAAGCACCTCAAAATTCAGATAAAGAAAATCATCAGTTCTGCTATAATGATTCAAACATTAAGGGAATAATCTGAGCTTAACACAAATTCCGCACTTGTATACGCATGATTTTGTCTGTGGGAAATTGTAAGTGAATGTAGAAAACTGTGCCAAACAAAACCCAGCCACACAGGAATACACAAAATACACATCTGCACACACCTAAAACATCTACCAGCTTACTTCAGTTCACATTGCCTGTTTTATGAAACACACCCAACCATATCTGGTGATACAACTTTCCATTCAATTTCAGATAACTCTTCTTCCAACACTTCCTAATAATTCACACACTGAAACCCTTCCAATGCCCACTTCCACAAGCAAACTATGTCTTTTTTTTTTTTTTTGTAGAGACAGGGTCTCGCTCCGCGGCCCAGGCTAGAGACACAATCATGGCTCACTGCGGTGCAAACACCTGGGCTCAAGGGATCCTCCTGCATCGGCCTCCCGATGTGCTGGGATCACAGGCATGAGCCACAACGCCCGGCCCCAAGTGTCATATTTATTGCAGTATTTTTGTATTTCCTAACCATTTAACATGTGTAAAACTGAACATACACGTTGCATTATCGCAAAACCTACTGTACTACCAAACCACAAAATAACATACTGCCATACTACTAGAAATGTATTTGAAGCTTTAATAGACATTCAAGTAAGGTGTCTTTTTTAAAACGTTGGTCAGAGATTTTTATGCTCTTTATGGATGTAAACAGAAAATGGAAAACATATGGTTTTTACATAAATCTGTATTTCTAGAGGAATCCTTATAAAAAAGGGATAAAAAGGACAAAACATACCTATGGTCACAAAACAAATTCTGCCTTGTCTCTGAACTCATCGTGGCTTAGAAGGAAGTCCAAAATTTTCTAAATATGATATCAGGCGTTCACTTACTCTCACTTTCAGACCGCCCTCTGTGATGTTTGAATGTCTAGACCAGTGGTTCTGAACCGGGGGTGATTTTCCCTCCCAGGAGACATTTAACAGTCTCTGCTAACACTTCTGAATGTCACAATTAGGGAGGTGTTAGGTGGGTAAAGGCCAGGATGCTGCTAAATATTTTATAACGCACCAGCAAGTACAATGCACATCAAAGTATCTGCTAAAAATGTCAATAGTGCTGAGGGTGGACCGGACTATCCACACTAGACTATCACAGCCCTTTCACAATGAACTCTACTAAATAAGGAACATTTATTGTTTCTTTGTGTTCCTCTATTCCTCTAGATGCAACAGAGACAGCAAAAAACAACAGTATCGAGGACCGGTTCCAAAACCAGACTATATAGGTTCGAATCCCAGCTTCTCCACTTAATAGTTGGGTGATGTTAGGCAACTTACTTCACCTCTCTGTGCCTCAATTTAAGACAGTATCTATGTCACAGGTTATTTTTTCACTTACTCAACATATACCCACACACACATATATATAAAACATATATATACATATTTTATATACAGCAGTCCTCCCTAATCTGCAGTTTCAGTTAATACAGTCAACCACTGTCTGAAAATAATAAATGAAAAATTCTGGAAACCAACAATTTATAAGTTTTAAATTTCACACCATTCTGAGCAGCATGATGAGATCTCTCACTATCCTGCTCTGTGCCTCACAGTATGTGATTCATCTCTTGGTCCAGTGTCTGCAAGATGTTGGTGCCACCTGCCCATTAGTCACTTACTAAGTAACTTACCAGATTGATAACTGAGCACTGGTAATCAGAGAGCTTCTGTTCAAACAGTTTACTTAGTAATGGCTCCAAACTGTTAAGAGCAGTGATGGTGGAATATTGTTATTGTTCTATTTTATTATTTACGTTATGTTGTCAATCTCTTATTGTACCTAATTTATCAATTAAACTTTATCATAGGCATGTATGTATAGGAAAAAAACATAGTATTTACAGGGTTTGGCATATCCATGGCTTCAAGCATCCACTGGGTGTCTTGCAATGCACACTCCTGCACATGAGGGGTGACTATTGTATAAAACAAGGAACTGCTGTAAGTACTAGAGACAGCAGTGAGCAAAACATAAAAATCCTTGGCCTCATGTAACCTACTTTACAGTGGAGATGTTTATGAGGATTAAAAGGGAGAGCAGTAAAACATGGTCTGGGACATTAAAAAAGCCCTTGATACATGGTATTTATTAGTATGGATTTCAGAACTTTAAGCATATGTTATATTATATTAGAATTCAGTTAACTATTTAAAACTTTAACTTGTACCTGTCCAAATATGGTCACATGTTGCTTAAAAACGGGGATATGTACTAAGAAATGTGTCATTAGGTAATTTTGTGGTTGTGCAAATATCATAGAGTGTACTAATGCAAACCTAGACCATATAGCCTACTAACACCTTGGCTATCTGCTATAGCCTACTGCTCTTAGGCTATGAACCTGCACAGCACATTACTGTACTGAATTATAACACAATAAGTATCCGTGCATCTAAACATAAAAAAGGTACAGTAAAAAATACTTGCAGGGCTAGAAGTTGCTGTGGATAAGTTAATGAGTGCATGTGAAGTCCTAGGACGTTACTGTACACTACTGTACATTTCTGAAACACAGTACACTTAGACCAGTCTGCATTTATGAGAAATATTTTTCTGTCTTCAATAAATTAACTTTAGTTTACTGTAACTTTTCTACTTTGTAAACTTTTTTTTATATTTTAATTTTTAGTTTTTAAAATGTTTTTAAATCTTTTGACTCTTTTGTAACAATACTTGGCTTAAAACACAAACACATTATACTGCTGTTAAAAAATTATTTTCTCTCTTGACATCCTTATTCTACAAGGTTTTTTCTATTTAAAAAATTGTTACTTTTCAAACCATTTTGTTAAGAACTGAGCCACAAATATCATAGAATGTACTTATTATGTTCTTATATGCATCAGCCTAGGCTTACACCGGGTCAGGATCAATGACCTCAGTCTTCCACCTCCAAATCTTGTGCCCCTGGAAGGTCTTTAGGGGCAATAACACGCATGGAGCAGTCATCTCCCACGATAAAATGCCTTCTTTTGGAATACCTCCTAAAGGACCTGCCTGAGACTGTTTGACATTTAACTTTTTTCCCCCCTGATAAGTAGTAGTACACTCTAACACAATGAAAAAATAGCAAAGCAAATACATAAACCATTATAACAGTCATTTATTATCATCAGGGGCCGGGTGTGGTGGCTCATGCCTGTAATCCTAGCACTCTGGGAGGCCAGGGCGGGTGGATCGCTCAAGGTCAGGAGTTCGAAACCAGCCTGAGCAAGAGAGAGACCCCATCTCTACTAAAAATAGAAAGAAATTAATTGGCCAACTTAAAAAAAAATATATATATATATAGAAAAAATTAGCCGGGCATAGTGGCGCATGCCTGTAGTCCCAAGCTACTCAGGAGGCTGAGGCAGGAGGATTGCTTGAGCCCAGGAGTTTGAGGTTGCTGTGAGCTAGGCTGATGCCATGGCACTCTAGCCTGGGCAACACAGTGAGACTCTGTCTCAAAAAAAAAAAAAGAATAAAAAAAAATATTATCATCAGGTATTATGTACCGTATAATTGTAAATGCTATACTTTTATATGACTGGCAACACAGTAGGTTTGTTTACACCACACTACTACAAACACAGATGTTAGAATGGCTATGATGGTACTAAGTGACAGGAGTTTTTCAGTTTCATTATAATCTTATAGGACCACCACATCATACATGTGGTCTGTCAATGACTGATACACGGCACGAGACTCTAATTGTTTAAAACTCATATTATCCCACAACTCAGTATTTACTGTAAAGTTGTCATTTCTCTTGGTTTTCATGCTCTGGTAAATATGTCTGTCGCTAGTATGTCAAAGGGCTAAAGGAGAAAATAATTCTAATATAAAAGCTCCATAGGAAGATGAGTTATGTTTTTATGCTAGCAAAGGCAGGAGAAGAGAAGGTTCCTAAATAGTGACAAACAACACTTTTTACAAAAATGGTATTTCAGAGAGTTCAGGGCTGAAGGAAATAAGTCATATTCACAAGCTCTATTTGACGATTATTCTCTACTAAAGGCCTGGATAAGATTATTGAATCCATGCCTCTTTTAGAAAAGACACCAAGAAATTGATAAATAGCAACACAAATTGCTTGTTCTTTGGCGTTATGCTCTTTCCACTATTTGTTACCAGAAATTTAATCATTCACTATAATCAGAATATTGAATGAAAGACCTGCTGCTTTAAAGCCCCTATGGAACTATTATTGCATTTAATAATGATCTGGTTTTGAAGGCTTTTAAGATGAATCAACCAGTGTATATATATGAAATGGCATATATATTTCCATCAAATTATGTAACAAATTGAAAATGACATGTCGACCAGAGATAGAATAGAAATTCATTAGTCTACCTAATTCCTTTTCATTTCTTATATATTTATAAGCCAAAAAAATGAATTATATATCTAACTACCAGAAAATGTGGGCTACACTTTCAAGCAGCCTAGATCAAAAGGGAAAGCTGATAAACCACACAGCTCCTATAACCTATTAGTGGAAGCAGAACAATTTACTCTTAAGTGGCAGGTGCTTTTCTATAAAAACTTAAGTTTTATGACAGCACCCTGAAAATAGGGGAAGCTAATATTTATCTCCCTTTCCATGGTCATTGGAGGAAGACACTTTTGTGCAGTCCACATTGCTATAGTCTTCTCTCAGTGGTTATAAAGGAGGATGCCAATGGCATTTCTAAAAATACACCATTACCACACACACATATTCTCTCTCACTCTCACATAACACAGGCATAAAATACACATTTAAAATATAAACCCCAATAAATCAAACCACATGAACTACAACCTGTGTGATAAGAAAAGAAAAAAAAAATAAATGAATTAAAAAAAATAAATCCCAATAAAATTGTAAGATTAGAAGAAGAGAGGGAAAAAAATTGTTTGTTAATAATGATGTTCCAAATTTCTAGTTAAAAAGGATAAAGGTCAGTAAAACTTAAAGAACTATTTTGTTTATAACGGAGTGTTAAATCACACAATGAGAGAAATTAAAGTGTTTAATGCAATTAACTGTGGACTGACAAATGAAATCTGGTATTAAAACTCTCATTCTCCTCCACCCCCCAAAATAATACCAAAACCATGCAATACCCTGCTGAATGCAAAAATCTTTTTTTTTTTGAGAGTCTTACTCTGTCTTCCTGGCTAGAGTGCAGTGGCATCATCATAGCTCACAGCAACCTCGAATTCCTGGGCTCAAGCAATCCTCCCTCCTCAGCTTCCCTGGTAGCTGAGACTATAGGCGTGCGCCACTCATGTCCAGTTAATTTTTCTATTTTTGGTAAAGCTGGGGTCTCACTCTTGCTCAGGTTGGTCTTGAACTCCTGAGCTCAAGTGACGCTCCCACTTCTGCCTCCCAGAGTGCTAGGATGTGAGGCACTGCACCCAGCCTGAAAAAATTTTGCATCTGATACTTACCTAGCCTCATAGGAGTTGTTTAAATCATCAGGATTTCTGATTTTGGCAGATATGAATCTAGTACTAAATGTACAAAATTTAGTAAAAAAAAAATTAAAATAAAATCTAGAAAAAATATGAATCTGATAAAAATTAAAGTAAAAGATTAGAGCAATGTTACGTATAACAAATTGTTATATGACATATTCTTTGAATCAAGTATGGAAAGTAACTGTTCCTGATTTTAAAATAAGAATATTTATGATTTCAAGGAGACGATGACTCAGGATTATGTAATGTGGCAGCATTGCCATCTTCATAGAGTTGGCTTGTCCCTTTTGGTTAGGCACCCCCACGGGCCCAAGCTGGCTTCTGTATCCCAATTATCACAAAATGATACTCTGGACCACAGAGTCCAGAGTTGATATGACATTCCATGCCTAATTCAATCAATAGCGAAATAAATGAGACTATTATAGTGAGCTTACGCCGATCAAGATTCACAACTTTGTGGCTCATCTAGAGGAAAGTGAATAAAATGAGACTGTATTATAACAACAAGAAAGAAGGGGAAGGAAAAGCCTATTTGCTAAGAAACATCCTATTTTTCTTAGACAAAGCAACTTACACATGGTCCAAAGAAAATATTTGCTGTAGTATACTGAAATGTAGATTTCTCTGTTCTATAAGATACAAGAAAAAAATAGTTTTACTAAATTCTTCCTTTGGGAAGGTAAAATACTGATTTAATCTGACTTAAAGAGATTTTATTTCTACTTTCAAATAATGTTTTAACAAAAAAATGTTTTACTGTTTTGGCCAATTAATAACTACATCTTCATTACCCACAGCACTTTAATTCTTCCCTGCAGGAGCATTTGTTTCTGCGAGGTGTATTTTAACCTTTATTTCATGGGCAAGTCCAGTGACTGCTTTAATACAAAATCCATTTTGTTTCTTTTTAAATTTAAGAAGTAAATATTGAAATTGCTATTAACATAGTATCAGTAATAGCCAATACTATTCTTCAGAGTGATACATTACAGTCAGAAAAAGCAAGCTTTATTAAATTTTATATGTGTAACCATGGCAGTATCGTTGAAAATGTATCCATTGTGTACAAAGAATAACATGTATTTTAGAAAACTCTGGATCATAGAGGATATTTTGGTTATTAAACTCAGATGCAAACTTATTTACATGATTTGCTGTGAATCATGTATTTCTCTTAAGGGAAAGAGAGAAGGATTTAATTTAGTTTAAGAAAAATAGGATAGCACAGTGGTTTGGCAGCTGCCATTTGGTAATTCTTCTGGCAGTTGTGATAATGAAGCCAGTGTCATGACTTGGACTTTTACAAGTGCCCAACCCATAAAAGCTGCCACATATCCATATTGTTAGATTGGAGTGGGCAGAAGAGGTGTGGAAACTATGGAAGCTATTGTATTTCTCTATAAAGAAAACCATGCAGCAAAGCAGCTCAGACATGTGCTTATTATAACTCTTGTTTTCAATATCCTTCTACTCAAACCAAAAAAAGTACTAAAGTTTTACACATTATCAATTTGGCAACAGCTTCATTATACTTAAGACAATTATACTCTTCAGTTTGTTGTAAAATTGGGGAGATATGACCAATAGAAATCATATAATGTTTTATAACTCTGGGACTCAAACAATCAAATCTTAATTAAGTTTTAAAAACATGTTTATAGCTTCTACTTAGTTGTTAAGTTAGTTGGTTCTATGCTAGTCCAAAGTAGTTTTAAATTATTAAATGTAAAGTTCATTAATATTTTGTATAGATAACTATTTTAATTTATTTTCATTTTAGTGAAAAAGAGAAAAATGTTATGTTGAAATCTGGCTGCCACAATGACTGCTTTTGCAATTTATTTTTAAACTGAAAATATGCTGGCATAGAAATTGTGCCTACAATTAAAGCCAATGTTTTAAGAACAAAAGAAAAACACTAAAAAGTGCCCTGCCTTTCTTGAGAGAAACTGAATTCTTGAGCTTTGGTTATGTGAAGAAATAACCACTGAGTAAGCAATCTAAAAGATTGTAATTTTTTTTTTTCCAAAACATGAAAAGTACATATTTCCTTTCCCCACATTTAGTTCTAAATGCCATTTGCCTTGTTTAACTTAGAACTAACTGCTTCCAGACATTTGCTAAAACCTCAGTGATTCACTTACCCACCATCTACCAATGCCCCTTCGAGTCTTAACCCTTCATTTCCTATCCTTTCTCCTCTCATTGTTTGGAAAACGGATAATCTTCAATTTCTTGGAAGGAAAGAAGCCCCACTGATCCTCACCTCCAGCACTCAATATCACGATCACCTCCATAACAGCAGCTACCACTCGGTGCTGCTCACACACTCAGCTGTCACACACTGTACTTGAAACCTGACAATCAATTCTTGGAGCCCCTTTAAGGTAGGTATCACTTTATAATGAGTAAACTGAGGCTCACAGCATTTAGAAAGTTGCCAGAAGTCATGCTGTGGGTAAGAGACCCCGCCAAGGCCTGAGCTGTTTCCTTTTCAGATCCCCACCTTGCAATAGCTGCCCCTTTCCCCGACTCTTACTATAGCCGATGATACTTTTCACTTGTGCCCTTCATCTTCTGTTCAAGGGCACTAATGGAATAAAGGCACACTCTCCTTCAAGGCCCTCCCCCTTCCTCCAGCGACAGCAGGTGAAGGGCAGCGCACCCACCTCCTCCCTCCCTGCTCTCATCTCACTGCCCTGCACCAGCCCAACATCCTTTCTATCTGCAGCACTGTAATGATGTAACGAAACCAATTCCAGCTGCATTTTTAAGCCCAATGCCTCTTTTCCATCATTCTGCCATCTGAAGCTTCACAATCATTTTCCACCCTTAGCTGTTCAGGCAAAATTATCACCACAACAGATTTAGAGATGTTACCTCACATTCCCCTCATTGCAAGTATCAAAGAATTTAAGCACAAATAGCACCAATTGTAAAGCATGTGTTGTACCCAATAGACACCAAAAATGTTGCTTGACCCAACCAAAGGAGGTGGCTTAAGCCCTGGTGGAAAAGTATGTGCATGATGTAACACTCCAAGTGCAAGGCTGAAACCATTACTATAGACTAAAAACAATAAATAAATTTAAAAAAAAAATTAAAAGTTCAAAACATAAGAGGATCATACACCAATTCACCTGTTTTAGTGTTTGGTTATTTACAGATAATTTCTAAATCATGTTTGAAAAAGCTTTCCTGGGGAAATGTAGGGGGGAAAATAATCTACAAAATGAACATTTTTAAATGAATTTTAAACAATTTGGGAAGTAATGCAAGAATTACTCAATTAACACTATGCTAGTTAAAAACAAAATGTACCTATCACATCCATCCTGAGTGTTATGCCATGAATATGTTTTATATCACTTGATAAATCAAAAACGAAAATGCCTAAAATAAAAGATAATTTTTTCGCCTGCAAGTCATTTGAGTGAACCTGAACGAAAGAAGCTCTTATCTGGCACCGTATGGTTAAAACAGAAGTATGCTTCTTAAAATGTACACAAAAATTCACCAAAGTAATTTTCTGCCAAGTGTTCAAGAAATAAGTGATATATGTGGTTGTCACCAGAAATCACCGTTTGAGAGTAGACAGCTAATAACTTCTCAGCCACTGTCCTAGTGCAGGCTTGTAAGTCTCTAAGATTTTTCAAAAAGGCTTATTTTTTAATTGATAAAACTTGTACAAATCTATCATGGACAAGATGTTCTGACATCCGAAGACTCTCTGAATGGCATCCTACTCCACCTCTTTGTAACCAGGCACTCCCTTATTTAGTCTCTCTTCCATGCTGAGCTTCAACTTCTTTCTATAAAATGGGAACCCAAAACAAAAAGCGAAAACCAAACCAAACCAACAACAAAATCCCCACCCTTTTGAAAGGATAAAGCACTAAGTTACATTACTTAGACCTACCAAATATTATCTGTACTTCAATGTGTTAGTTGAGTTAGATTTCTTGATAAGTAACTTCCTTGCTTTAAACAATTGTTGGCTCTCTGCATCACCTTTAACATGGAGTACAGTGGATTGCATACAGCTATAATTTAATGAATGGGGAACACTGATAATATGATCTAAGGTTAATGTTTACTATTGAATGACCTATGGAAAAAAAGTACTTATAAAGCCACATAACAGAATAAAAATGATCAGAGGGTATATTTTAGTGGTTTAAAAGAATACATATTTGAAAGATTATAGAGTCACTTAAATAAAAAATAAGTAAAACCTGGTGAATTTTTGTGTACAGTTTAAGCATATTTCTGTTTTAACCATACAGTGCCAATTACAAAAACCTTATGAACTTTTAAAATAAAAACTACGTTTCTAACAAGCTTATTGGTGATTAAAAAAGAAGTAAAATAAAATAAAACAAAGGAGAATTCCAACTGAGAAACATTTCAATAATCAGAGATATTCTTCTTGTCTTTTAAAAGCCATAATATAGCATTTAAATATATATAACTTAGAATTTCATTAATCCAGACAACTCTACTACTCCCTAATAAATGCCAATTAGTAATATTTTATTGTAACATGAATTAAATAGAAGTTTAATATACCATTGGGAAGGAAGCAAACAGTAAATTTTAAAAAGTTAAACTTAAGCATCAACTCTTTTGCATGTGGTCAGATACCACGTTAGAAAGTTAACCTAATTCTGGCCACGTGCAGCAGCTCACACCTATAATCCCAGCACTTTGGCAGGCCAAGAAAGGAGGATCCCATGAGGCTGGGAGTTCAAGACCAGCCTAGGCAACATAGTGAAACCTCATCCTTACAATAAAAATTAAAAAAAAAAAAAAATTAGCCAGGTGAGGTGGTGTGTACTTATATTCTCAGCTAGTAGGGAGGCGGAAGCAGGAGGACCGCTTGAGCCCAGGAGTTTGAGGCTGCAGTGAGCTATGATTGTCCCACTGCACTCTAGCCTGGGTGACAAAGTGAGACTGTCTCTTAAAAAAAAAAAAAAAAAAAAAAGTAAGCCTAATTTTAACCTACACATAAATCACCACACAATTTGAAGAGATCCAATTATTTTATTGTGGATAAAACAAAATTCTTTCCAAAGAGTCCAACTGACAAAGTAAATGGTTCGATTCAAATAGAAAAAAAAAAATGTTAATCATTTAACTATTCTTCATTGCACAGTATTTACTCATTTTCAAATACTGCATGAGCTTTAAATAATTACTTCAAGAACAAAAGGCTAGTTTACTTATAACTCAAATGATACCCCCATGACTTTCAAAACAGTTAATACTGTAGCATGACAAATACTTTTTTTTCATTGAATGTGAGCTAGGCACTGGTGAAACAGCCTTAATCACTTTGTTATAAATATAAACAAATAAACCTGAAGAGTGATATTTTAACCATAAATGAATAAAAAAGAAGAGACCGGCGGGGGACCTATCCTGCTTAAAAGGAGAAGAGAAGGGAGGCATCACAGAAGTGACTGCCATTTGAATTGAGCCTGGTGGGATCAGCAGTAGTCAGACATGGCTAGAGTTCAGCACAGATCGGGGTGGGGCGGCCACAGAAATGTGGCTGAAAATCTAGGCTTTAAATAATATATTTATGTATATAAAACTTATTATATTACATACGTTTTGAAACAAGGTTATTTGCTTCACTCCTAGGTTTTCTATCACTTCAAATTTCAAAATAACATACTTTTTAAAATTCTGAAAAGATCCAAATAGCGATATACTTATGCGACACAGACAGCACTTAATTAAGGCTCAGTTTAGTTGACAAATCATTATCCCCAAGCACTGAGAAATCTCTCACTTACAGATGAGGCAAGGGTGGGACAGAAATCCAATCCAGAATAGCAAAGTAGCCCCACTTCCTACAGCAGAGACAGGCAGGCTGAGCAGAATGGGCAATGACTTAGCAAGATGGGGAAAATCCAGTGGCCCCTACATGACATTGTGGTGGCAGTATTTCACTCCAGACACATTTCCTTCTACCACAGTACACGGCATGGTGTGCTATTAATTGGCTAGATAATTGCCAGGTTTTGATCTCAGAGTGAAGAAAAAAACTCTCTAATACCCAGATCAAGATATCTACCCTAATTTATTTAACTGTCTTAGTCATTTATTCATGCTGAAAATATTTATTAAGCATCTAACATAAACAAGGTTTTGTACTGTCTACCACTAGGAAACAAAAATACAGTTTAAGACTATAAGGGGCTTCAATAATACTATTCCATCTGAGTTTTACTAAGGTAAATTTCAAACAAAGAGTAGCATAATTATACTTTCTGAGCAGGCTACATTATTGGTGGAAAGCGTTCCTCAAAGCATACCTTATTCATTAGAAAACAGACAAGTGCTCTATTCTCTACTGCTTTAGTCTTGAGTAAAACTTAGGTCAATTTCAAATTATCCCAGCAGCTCTGCTCATTGCCCTTTTCTTCTTCTTCTTTTTTTTTTTTTTTTTTTTTTTGCCAGATTTAATTTCCTGTTCATACAAAAAAAGTTGAAGTAGCCTCTCCTCACTTGAACTTTAGTAGCAACCCATGACCTCAGATGTCACAATGCCTCAAAAACAGCTTTGTTTAAATTTACACTATGTTCCAATTCATCACCACCACAGCAATTTACTGATTAAGTTTAAAATACAAACTTAAAATCATGTTCAAATATTTTAAGTAGATTCAAGATAAATTTTTAAAAGGAATTGAAATAATCCACGAATTCTCCATATACTTAAATTGGGCAGAGTCTTAGCTGGAAGTTGAAAACTCTGCAACTTAGGGAAAAAATTGCAGATATTGAATTAAGGCTGTCAAGTCAAATAAAGTAAACTTGAAACCCTATATTTACATGGCTGCATACTTTCTGGACAGCCCTCATATATCTATGCTGCTAAATGTATAATATACCAGGAGTTGTAGTATGAGGTAGTTACTGTACATTCTAAAATCTGTTATCTTTGCACATTAACATACAAAGAGCTGATTTAGATGACTTCCTTTCAACAGCTATTTATTCACATAAAAATATGTAGAGTAAATTTTATTCTTCAACAGTTTCAGAAAATTGAAGTGAAAACACTTAACATATTTATTAAGAATTTCCATATTGCCTTTTCCTCAACTAGACTTAAAAAATACAAAGTACCTATTCTTTAAGAGAAAACTTTGTTTGAAAAATTTTTTAAAGCCCTTGAAATTACAAGGCTATTACTGAACCTGCATAAAAACAGACTTTGTAGACTTTAGTTTGTACTATACAAAGTTATAATAATATCATCCGCCCATACAAAATGGATTAAAAGAAGTTATAAGCAAAATATTTAGCTACACCTAAAAACAAATTATTTAGCTACGCCTAAAAGCAAAACAAAAAAACTTACCCAATACAACTTACTTCTTGAAAAATGCTTTCAAAACAACTAAATCAATTTATGTAGTGTAATTCAAAAAAATATGAATCGATAATGTTAATAATAAATCTTTAAAAGGCATATCCCCCAGCCTCTAAAAAACTCAATGGCAGTAGTATTCTTAATTGCTTAAAAAATTAAGAAATTTCTTAATTCCTTCAAATGCTAAAACACTGTCTATCACATATAATTTCCTGCTATTATATTGCTCTTAAATTTTACATCAGTAAGGATTCCTACTATGAATCACATCACTGAAACAGCCCAAATAACTAAAGAATTAAACAAATAGCAGCAGCTTCAACTAATTGTTAATTAGTTTAGACGGTATTAATATACTTTTAAAAAGCATTATTATATTAAAATTGTTAGTATCTCCACAGAAACATCTGAGGAATTATTCCTCTAATTCCCTGTAAGTGGGGGAAAATATCAAGCTTCTCCTCTGAGCAAGTTAAAAAATAAACAAGGTACTTGAAGATTTTAAATACAATCTTTAGGCTTTAAAGCAATTTGTGACTGCTATGTATTCATGCATGTTAAAGTTAAGGGGAGACTAAGAGGAAGACATTTTCAATCCTTACATCTTAAAATGTTCAAGCATTTGAAAACCTAATGAATATATTTACATTTCTACAACAATAATTCATCTATGGAAAATACTTATAATATGTAAATCTTATACTTATAATATGTAGGTACCATGCCTGGCACCAGGGCTACAAAGATTATTTAACACAGAACCATTAACTGAGAAAATGGACTGCTGCTCATTTAGTCATTAGCTATTTATTATTAATACACAAAAGTAACAAGAATTACTCACCGGTCTTCATCAAAATCACATTCTTAAAAAAGACAGTCAACTACAGGCAAAAAGAACACTGGAATAAAAATAAATCTCAACTCCTTTGTCTTTGAGCTGCTCCCAATGAGCACTGTGGGGACCAAGCACTAAGGAAATACACTGTGGCAGTCGGGCTGGCCTGCCACTCTGGAAGTCTGACACCACACTGACGTCACATTCTAACATGTCATTGCAGCTGCGATGGAGGCAGCTCCTCCAGGAAGAATCTGTTGTGATTATGCATGCCTTCGAGCCATAAGAGTAAAATAGGATTTCCATCCCCTTAAAATTAGCATATAGCATAAGGGTAAAAAAAAACACCAAGATATATGGTTGCAAATAGCTTTTGAAGAAAACGTTTAGTGAGAATTCTAATATACTTAGCTGTAAATAAATGGGTATTTCCTGTTAAAATTGTAAGCATGCCAACTAAAATGACTCCTTTAAACACATTTTTTTTGTTAGTTTCAAAGATGATGCATACATACTTGTCTCAAACCCAGAAAATGATGATAGCTGCTCGGATTTACTGATCACTTTACAAACTCATCTGAGTCTCTCATAACCCAGCAAGATAGCTTCTACAGTTATCTTCATTTTCCTGAAGAAACTGAGGCACAGAGTAGTTAAGTAACTTGCTCATAGTCACAATGCTAGCAAGTGATCAAACAGGATTCAAACCCAGGCAGTGTTTCCACTGCTCAGACATTTGATTACTACGTTATACTAACTAGTAGAAGAGATAACCAGCTGTTAACATTTCGATGAACATCTTTTTAGGCCAGAGTTCACATACATAAACATACTCAAACTATGCATGTTGCTTTGCAGCCTGTTTTTTTTCACTCAATAAATGCCATGGACATCTTTCCATGTCAGTAATTATATTCCTAACTTTCCTTTTTTTGATGATTGCTCATTCCAATTATCTAAACCCATGTAACAATTTATATTCACACCTCAGTGCATTCGATTTCTCCTTTCACCATGTCTTTGCTCATACTGAATACCAATGATTATTTTTCTTCTTTGCAAATCTAATAGAAAGTTACACAGTTCCAATTGTGTGTGTGTGTATATGTGTGCGCATTTTTTTTTTTTTTGGAGACAGTGTCTCACTGCGTTGCCCGTGGCGTCAGCCCAGCTCACAGCAACCTCAAACTCCTGGGCACAAGTGATTCTCCTGCCTCAGCCTCCCAAGTAGCTGGGACTACAGGCATGCACCACCACGCTCGGCTAATTTTTCGTTTCATTTTTAGTTGACTGGCTAATTTTTTCTATTTTTAGTACAGACGGGGTCTCGCACTTGCTCAGCTGGTTTCAAACTCCTGACCTTGAGCGATCCTCCCACCTTGGCCTCCCAGAGTGCTAGGATTACCGGCATGAGCCACCGCAACTGGCCTCACACATGTGTTTTAATTTTGGGTGACGTTAAACTTTTCTTTATATGTCTATTTACATGGGAGGCAGTCCAACTTAATGGTTAAAAGCACATCAACTCTGGAGTCAGATGATCCAAGTTCAAGCCCAACTCAACCATTCTGCGACCACAGGCAAGTTACTTAGCCTATGTTTCTTTATATGGAAAAGAAAGATAATAATTTAATCCTCATGAGATTTCTGTGAGACCTTATGAGAAAAACCATGTACACCAATTAGAAGAGTGCTTACCACATAATAAGTATTTAATTAAATGCTAACTCACATTTAATGGCTGACTTTATTTCTTCCACAGTTCATGCCCTTTACCCAAAATGGTGATTCGTAACAGAGCGTGGACAAACCATTTTACAGAACATATTGTAAATATCTTATTAGAATGCTAATGACATAAAAATTTTTTAGCTACCTGAATCTGAGTTGTCTTATAACTAAACCTAGCCTGTAACGTAAATGGTGCTAAAACATTCCTTTCATATGAAACTGCTGTAACAAAAATTAAAAATAGCATCTCAAGTTGAGAAAACAAAATTGTTTCATCATGTAGTTTGAAATACAGATAAGCAAGCCAACACAGTTTGCTGTAACCAGAAGGGTTTGCATATGTTTTAGAAAAGTAGTGATTCATGATCTTTCCCATTTTTTTTTCAAAACGAAGGTTTTGCTAGTCTCAAATATGTTCAGTTTAAATTTCTCACACTAAAAAAGAAAACAAACCCATTCTCAGAAACATCAAAAAGAAGTCAATGAAGTTAACGTTTTTTTCCACAGTTCTAAAAGCAAAGGACAGCCCCCTTTAAATGACATAAATCATAACCTACAAACAGAATACATGAAGGTTAAAATGTAGCGAGCTTATTGTCCTTACCCCCAAACCAATTCAACCTTCTATTATATAATAAAGCCTTCACTGTTCTCACTACTACCTCTAGAACATCTCTAAAATCTTACTAAGAAGGAATTTTATATTATTCGATTCTAGCAGGGCCGGTTTAGTTGCATTCATTGTTGTATATGATATAAAATCACCCCATCTGGAGGCAGACATTTTTGTAATAAAACTGAAGCACAATATGTTTGCATAATCACACAGTGGCATGGTGGTTCTGCATATGGCTGCCAGGAGAAAAATAATCAAATGAAGCAGCAGAGATCTGTTCAGAGACTCTGGAAGCTTGTCAGAGATACCGAGAAGTAACAAGTCAACTCAGTGTTTGGATTATGAAGTTACCAGCAGCCTGAACAGTTTCTCTAGCACCTGTCAGGCTTTGGCCTCTTCACCACCTACCACCGGTCGCAGAAGGACTAGCACAGGGAAAACACTGTCATAGAAGAGGGAATGAGATAAGGTCCCTCCTTTGAAGGGCATAACAGCCTGAACTGACAGTTTAATAGGAGAGAGAAAGCTGTAAACAGATCATTATAACATAACCTGATTTGCAGAGCACAGAAGAGGAAATGGCTAAATGCCCAGAGGGAATCTGGAAAAGGGTTAACAAAGTAAGTGACAGCTGACCGGATTGTTTCAAGATGAGAGTTCAGTTAGAGGTGGCAGCAGTTATAAAAGCATGAATTTAAGATGTAATCGAAATTTCATATCTATATTAAGATGCCAAACTAACAGAGAAACTATTCATTTAAGGAAAAAAATATAAATAGGGAGATTCTCACAAGTGCCTTGTTAAGATTCTGCCCAGCTTTTCCCAAATGGTGGCAATGGTAAGTGTAGCTTTCTCGCTTCTGCCCAAACCACATTTTAGGAAAGGAAGCTGATGCCCCAACTACTTTGTCAGAGCTAATAAACTTCTTTAAATCAGTGGAGAATCCTAAATCTCAATTAATCCTGATTCTCTTTTCACATTATCTCTATACTATAGGGCAGGAACCATGCTTCATTAAAAAGTCACAGAGAATGTCCAGTGAGGACCTCCTAAGTATTCCCCACCAAATAATGTGTTCCAGCACATTCCTCAGACATATTTGTGATCATGACCGCAGATCTAGTTGTAGTATCTATAATTTCCAGTCCTTACGCTACTTCTCAGTAGCATTTAACTCTTGACCAGTCTCTCTTCTTGCAAGTGCCACCACTGACCATGAATTATGTGACCCAGTTCTCCAGGACTCACTCTGTAGAACAGGCTTATGCCCAAACAACTCAATATCCAGCACCCAACTGGATCCACAATTTGGTATCCATTTACTTATTACTAATACTCAAAATAGAAATTCTTTTTTTTTTTCTTTTCATTTTCCCTTACCTGCAGAAAATGGAAATAGAAGTTCTTTTAATGGGTAAGGAACAGATCTCCTACCAATCTCTTCTCTCTATGGTACCTATAGTGCTGTACAACATGAAGCATGCAAATGTTTCATCAGTTGAATACTCATTTTACCTCCTAGGTCATTTAATACAAATCTTTCAGTCCAGAAAATACAATGAGAAGACCACACTGGATATTAAACCCCAAGTTTACAGAAAGACAAAGGTAAGAATAACGATAGCCTCCTTTTCCCCAAATTTCTGAATTCATTTATCTAGGCATATCATATACCATGTCCTCATGATTTAAAGAAAGAAAAACCAAAGTAACAGTAATTACAAAAGTAAATTTAAAATACTCACAATTTCAAAATATGGTATCTTTCTCTCTCATACCCATATTATCTTCTATTAAAAGCTCGCAATCAGGTAAGGACTAAATCAACTCACAACAGATGTTAAACACTCACAGCAAATGATAACCTGAGGTATGTTCCAAATATCCCATGAATTTACTGTGTAGGTAACCATTATGTCAACCAAAGACTAGTACAGGAATAAACTCCACGCCACCAGGGAAGACAACCAATGTGAGTGCTGGGCCAACAAATTCTTCTAAACATTATGTTAGTCATACTCATTTGACAGTGACACAACAGTTCTGATATTTTCAACTTAACTACCTGAGAAATATTCAAGACGATTCAATTATCTTAGTGTGCTTTTAGAGCTAAAATTTTACTACACAGCAAACTCTTAGAAAAAGTAATTGGAAGAGTTGAGTGATTTAAGAATCGAATTAATCCATAAATACCGGCTCAGGAAGAGACCAATTATAATGAAAAAAGCCATTCATACACTAGAATTTTCCTCCCTAGGGAGTGGCAAATACTAAAATATATTTGCTTTTTAACAGGATTTGGAATCATTTAATTTGAGAATGTCAAGTTCTCAGGTCATCAATGAACAAGCTGGGCCTCCTAAAGGCAGTTCAGTAAGACACTGACTTAGATATTTTTGTAGTCCCTTTACTTCTTTCAGACCTTTCTAAATCCTTCCTACTTTTTATGTGAGATTAGTAGTCACAACTGCTTCCTGCTGAACTCTATCGTGACTTGCATTCTCACCAATTTACATGATTTGGGTCCAGCTCAATTGTTACTTCTCAGAGAGCTCTTCCCCAATCCCCATCACTCAGGGAGTTCCAGGAATATGTATCAGGGAACAACCAACATGACCAACAAAATTTAGAGGCATACATACTCTATCTCAAAGAATCTGCCAATAGGGATGAGTGCACATAAACTATTCTGCACAATAAATAGATGATATATACTCATGGAACCTGGACTAACTCTAATCAGTTCACTCATACAACCAAATGCAAACAGAAGTGAGAGAGAAGATCTGAAAGGCGGCAATGATGTTAAGCATTAAAACTGATCATCCCCCTTCCCTGTGCCCTTGTTATCATATGGCATTTCAACTTCTGAGCTACAGGAGAAATGTGTGGTTATATTTATAGCTCCTTTGGCATATTTAAACTCTCTATCTTTGGGTACTTGAAGGCAATTTCCCTTGATGGAAAAAAAGAATGGATTCAGAGTGGTGAATCTTTTAGTAGTCTCTGAAATCTTTTAACTACATTTTCACCTTAACCATTACAGTTCTCAAAAAATTTCCAAAGAGTATATATGTGACCAATGTAGTATGAAGACTTAAAGATAGGGGGCTGGGTACCGTGGCTCACGCCTGTAATCCTAGCACTCTGGGAAGCTTACGTGGGAGGATTGCTTGAGGTCAGGAGTTCGAGACCAGCCTGAGCAAGAATAAGACTCCGTCTCTAATAAAAATAGAAAAAATTAGCTGCACATAGTGGTGCATGCCCCGTAGTCCCAGCTACCTGGGAGGCTGAGGCAGGAGGATCGCCAGAGCCCTGGATTTTGAGGTTGCTATGAGCTACGCTGATGACACAACACTCTAGCCTAGGCAATAGAGTGAGACTCTGTCTTAAAAAATAAATAAATAGGCCGGGCGAGGTGGCTCACGCCTGTAATCCTAGCTCTTGGGAGGCCGAGGCAGGCGGATTGCTCAAGGTCAGGAGTTCAAAACCAGCCTGAGCAAGAGCGAGACCCTGTCTCTACTATAAATAGAAAGAAATTAATTGGCCAACTGATATATATATATAAAATTAGCCAGGCATGGTGGCTCATGCCTGTAGTCCCAGCTACCCGGGAGGCTGAGGCAGAAGGATCGCTCGAGCCCAGGAGTTTAAGGTTGCTGTGAGCTAGGCTAACGCCACGGCACTCACTCTAGCCTGGACAACAAAGCGAGACTCTGTCTCAAAAAAAAAAAAAATAAAAAAAAAAATAAATAAATGAATAAAAAAGACTTAAATATACTGATATTGTCCTTAAATGTGCAGTGGTAACTAATATACTTGTGCTTTATGAGAGATAATTTTCAAATCCTAGCACAATAAATTCAGACTCAAGAACATACTCATAAATATGAAATTATGAATATGAAATAAACAACCAAAGCTGTACGGGTTAAAAAACAAATATAAATTTAGCTCTAGTTTCCTTATCTAAATCCTAAACATAATTCTTTGAATAAATTTTTTAAAAATTGAGAAAAACTATATATAACCTAAGTGGACACATAGGCACTACACTAATAGGGTATTGGGCAGGTGGGAGGGGGGAGGGGGGCGGGTATATACATACATAATGAGTGAGATGTGCACCATCTAGGGGATGGTCATGATGGAGACTCAGACTTTTGGGGGAAGGGGGGGAAATGGGGCATTTATTGAAACTTTAAAATCTGTACCCCCATAATATGCCGAAATAAAAAAAAAAATTAAAAAAACCAAAAAAACTATATATATATAGTTATGTGAATATATATTTTTAAATAATAATGTGACATACTTTGTGTATAGATTAATTTTCAGTCTGAAAAAAATCATAAAATCTAAGTTGCTTTCTACAGCATGATTTACTAACAAAACATCTATTATTCAAAAACTAACAGTCAATTCTATACTTGTACCATCTGCCTGGAAGACACATGGTCTTGTTTTTGATGCAGGAATAGAATCAAACATATGATAGTATTGCCAGTTTCATTATCATCAACAAATAAGCCCCAAAGAAACTTTTATCATAATGATTACTTTGTGTGTGTTAGCTTGACTTACTTAAAAGCATGTGGTTAAAAGTTCTAATACCATAGTACAGGACTACATTAAGGGGACTCACTACTGAGACATAGCCTTGAGACCTAAGAGTTATTTTTATCTCTACAACTGACTCAATAAAAGGTCCTGAGAAAGTGACTAACTTTATAACTTATCTTTTACTCATCATGATACTGTATAACAGACAAAATCATGTTATCTTGTGTCAAGATAACTCCAACCAAGACCATTTGACTGCCCACACCAAGTTTTACTGGGGTATGGCTATTCTCCCTTAAAACCAAACAAACTATATACATTTCTCTGCTATGTAGAGACTTAAAAACCAAAAACAAGTTTTACCTTATCACACTTCTACACTCAGATTTCTGGCACTGGGGAAAAAATTTCTTTGTCCATTTTCACACCTCATTTGTACAAATTCCTTGGCCAACAAGTTTTTTTCTTTTAAAGGAAAACATTTATCCTTATTTTGGAAGTTTATTGGAAAAGTTACACATATTGCTGTCTAGTTAAAAAAAAAAAAGTCCAACAAACCTTGGCTGAGATTTAATTCCTTGGTTAATGGTATCTGCAGAGTGTGATGCTTGTTTTGTAAAACAAGTATTTTGCTAGATCCTATGGAAGAATCAAACAATGAAAAAGAAATGAAATGTCCAAAACAGATGTGGATGGGTAAGTGGGATAGATAAATTATACACAACTAAAATACAAGTAAGAATATTAGATGCTACAGCATAAATGAAGTCTGGAGCCAGACGGCCTAGATCAGAATCCTGGATCAGGCCTTAGGAAAACCACTATACCTCAGTTCTTCATCTCTAAAATGAGTATAACAATAGCATTTCCTTCATATAATTGTTATGAGGAAATGAATGAAAACATTAAGACCCTTACAAAGGTGTCTGACACATAGAGTTTATTATGCAATATAGTTGATACTGTTCTAAAAGACATGTAGATCAGATAGAGCAGAGATAAATGCATAATAAAAGAGCTTTGAGCTTGAATCCAATAAAGCAGTGGTCCCCAACCTTTTTGGCACCAGAGACCAGCTTCAAGGAATCACGGAAGACAATTTTTCCATAGATGGTTGGCCGGGGGTGTGTGGGGGAGGGGTGGCAGCAGAGCCTGGGGGTTGGGGACCACAGCAAAAAATGAGTAGGATCTTGAGAGTAGAAAATAGCAAGTAATGATGAAAAACAATTGGAATAAAAATGAGATAGATGGTGAGTTTGGCTGTGTTATAATGCAATGGTTTAGTAAGGAAGGTGGAGAGCAGGGTTAAAGGTTGTGAAGATTCAGACAAAAGGACCTGGCTATTACAAAGTAGGCCACAGATAGCTGCTAAAGAGAGAAGGGTTATCAATCAAAGGAGATTTATCAGCAGAGTAGCATAAGTCACATGGAGGACTCATAAGGGTCTGGGTTTATTACAAATGTCTTTGAGAAAGTTGATTTTTCCCATGAAGTAGCTTCACTGAGTATCAAACAGGACTTTTACTAACAACCCACCACCACAAGGACTACCATGTGAGTTGTATTTAACTCACGCTAGTTTTGAGCCTGGGGCCTTGCGAAACATATGTAACTCACAGGTCTCTTCACCTTGGGAGCCTCGTGAACTGTTTTCAAGTTGCATATAACTCACAGAGAACAATTAAAAGTAACAAATTTTTCATTAAATTAGAAAGGATTGAAGTTTTTATTCTTTTTTCATAATAAAACACTGTGGCCCCAAGGAAAAAATATTTCTTTCTAGTGTGGCAGTCAATATGTTAAAAGCACTAAGCTGTGATCTTAGTTGGCTCTCACTGTCCAGAGATGATGAGTTGAATTGCGTAAACAAATCAATGTGAAAGAAAATGAGATTCGATATGACTTGAAAACAAGTTTGACTCAGTGCATATATTACTGTTTAGATTTTGAATGAAATGTTCTCTTATAAAGCTGCTAATGAACTCTCAACAGCGGTCAAACTTTGACAACCGTAGCTGTGGCAGAGACTGGTCACTGCTTCCCACTGCTAATTCTTCCTTTCTTGCTCAGCTTTATTCCAGAAAGGAACGCACCCAACTAAGTACTACATTTCCTGCCTTCCCTTGTAACCAGGTATGGCCATATTAATGAGGCACAGCCAATGAGATGTCAGCAAGAGTGTCATGTGGGACCTCTGAGAGAAAATGCTCTAAAGAGAGCTGACTCAGCCAGAAAATTAACTCTTCTGGCCTTTCTGATCATTTTTTCCTTTTGGACATAGTGACAGCCATTTTGGACCACGAAGTCACCTTGAGAAACAAAGTCTCATTCCAGGATGGTGAAGAAGGAAAATGTAAAAGAAATCTAAGGTCCTAATTCCACCTGAGAATACCTATCTGTGGGACTGCTTTACTGTATGAAAGAATAAATTGGTCTGTGTTTTAAACCATAGAAGCTCTCTTCAGCTTAAACCAATCACTGGAATGGGGAATAGGATTAACTCTCTGAAAGTAATTATTATTTAGACATTGGGGCGGAGGAAGCTCACCTTCCCAGAGCACATGAAAGAAAAAAAAAAAAAATCACAAGAACAAAATCTGAACTCTTTCCAATAGGAAGAAAGTTGGAGGGAAGAGTGGATAGCAGTTTGGTAGGCACAAAGAGCGATCTATCACATTGTATGACAAATTAATAAACTATACTTAAATTAGTCAAAATGTAATTTATCATGGAAAAAGCAGTTCAGTATATTAGGTGACTAGGAAACATTAACAATGAACAACAAAAGGAAGATTAAGCTGCCAAAACTTTAGGTTCTGCATAACTGAAAATATCGCAAAAGATGTACTCAACTTGAAACAGGGAGGACATAACTCACTTCCTTATACAGCAAAATTACTGTCAATCAAATAATAACATTTTGACAATGGCTACACAGAAATATTCTCCAACTCTAAATAATCTACTTGTAGATCTGTAGCTCTTTGATTCCTAAATCATCTAAATATTTCAAGTGTTGCTTACATATTAGATAAAAAGATAAAACAAGAAAGGAGTAAGGTACAATAATTGAAGTAAGAAAGCACTCCTTAAACATTGTTCTTAAAATTTTTGTTCAGATACCGAAAGATCACTGGCACAACAAATCATGAATACCGAAACACAAATGCAAAAACTGAAACTGTTTCTGGCTGGACGTGGTGGCTCAACGCCTGTAAACCCAGCACTTTGGTAGCCCAAAAGAAGAGGATCACTAGAGGCCAGGAGTTCAAGACCATCCTGGGCAACATAGCAAGACCCTGTATTTGCAAAAAATAAAAAAATTAGGCCGGGCGCTGTGGCTCACGCCTGTAATCCTAGCTGTTGGGAGGCCGAGGCGGGCGGATTGCTCAAGGTCAGGAGTTCAAAACCAGCCTGAGCAAGAGTGAGACCCCGTCTCTACTATAAATACAAAGAAATTAATTGGCCAACTGATATATATATAAAAAATTAGCCGGACATGGTGGCGCATGCCTGTAGTCCCAGCTACCCGGGAGGCTGAGGCAGAAGGATCACTCGAGCCCAGGAGTTTGAGGTTGCTGTGAGCTAGGCTGACGCCACGGCACTCACTCTAGCCTGGGCAACAAAGTGAGACTCTGTCTCAAAAAAAAAAAAAAAAAAAATTAGCTGGATGTGGTGGCAAGTACGTGAAGCCCCAGCTACTCAGGAGGTTGAGGTGGGAGGATCACTTGAACCCAGGAGTCTGAAGTTACAGTGAGCTATGTCCCAACCACTGCACTCTCGACTGGGTGACAGAGTAAGACCCTGTCTCCAGGTGGGGTAGGGGTGGAAAGAAAACCAGTTTCATAGATTCCTCTGAAAAAGTTTATAACACAATATTTGCTAGTATTATCTAACCAAAAAGGTTACTGGTTATTCAGAATTTAATCTGGAAGCCCCAGAATCAGTTCAGGATCTCAGCATAAATATTCAGTGTTGACAGGAATGTAAATGGTACAGCTGCTGTGGAAAACAGTTCAGCTCAAAAAGTTAGGCAAAGAATTACCATATGACCCAGCAATTGAACTCCTAGGTATATATTCCCAAAGAATTGAAAACAGTCATTCAAATAAATAATTTTACACAAATGTTTATACCAGTATTGTTCATAACACCCAATGGAAAGAACTCAAGTGCCCATCAATGGATGCATGGAAAAACAAAAATGTGGTATTTATATAAGACACTGGAATATTATTTAGCCATAAAAAAGAAGTACTGATATATACTACAACATGGATGAACCTCAAAACCATTATGCTAAGCGAAGAAGCTGGATACAAAAGATCACATAGTGTATGATTCTATATGTAAGAAATGCCCCAAATTGGTAAATCCATAGAATCAGAAAGTAGGTTAGTTCTAGTTAGCAGGGCTGAGGGAAGGTGCAATGGGGAATGGCTGTTTAATGGGCACAGGGTTTCCTTTTGGGTAGATAAAAATGTTTTGGAACTAGACACAGGTGATGGTTGCACACCACTATAAGTGAATATATTTAATATCAATGAATTATATACTTTAAAATGGGTTCATTTTATGCTATATGAATTTTACCATAATTTGAAAAGAACTGATATGGCATTAATATGATATATGTAAAGATGTGAGGGAAAATGTGCATTGGAATTTAATCAGTCTGGGCCAGTAGTATTTCAACTTGCTTTCATCAAACAGTATTCTACAATTCTTTCCCTGACTGAATATATTCTGGGATCATCTTCATTATATCTAGCATTCTAAGAAGACTTAAAATGTGAGTCCATATTCTGATATTCAGACAAATTACCACACTGCAAATGGAACTGTCCAACTGCCTATCTGACTTGTTCAGGAGAAAGGCAGGTTAAAGATTCTGATTTAAATGACAAATGAAAGAAACCCTATAATTTCCTGTTAAACAGACCCTTGAGGAAATTCCTTGGTCGTCTGGGACCCTCTAAACATCATCTTAAAAATGTTTTTGCTTCTCATGAGATATATGAGATTTACAGAATTTTTCTACTGTCTGTTATTCTGAAACAAGGTTCTACAAGGATCAGAGTGGTCTTTCCCAGAAGGCGGATCAACAGTATAAACCTAACACGGGGCAAAAATATAGAAGACTTGCAAATTCCATATTACAACTCTCAACATTCTATAATTAAAATACCATCTTTGTCTAGAAATTTTGTTTGTTTGAAATTTTTCAATTATAAAAGAGACAGGGCCAGGTGCGGTGGCTCACGCCTGTAATCCTAGCACTCTGAGAGGTCGAGGTGGGCGGATCATTTGAGCTCGGGAGTTCAAGACCAGCCTGAGTAAGAGCAAGACCCTGTCTCTACTAAAAATAGAAATAAATTAGCTGAACAACTAAAACAAAACAAATATATATATACACATATATATACATATATATATAGTCAGCCAGGCATGGTGGCACATGGCTGTAGTCCCAGCTACTCGGGAGGCTGAGGGAGGAGGATCACCTGAGCCCAGGAGTTTGAGGTTGCCGTAAGCTAGGCTGACACCACAGCACTCTAGCCCAGGCAAGAAAGTGAGACTCTGTCTCAAAAAATAAAAATTAAATAAAAAGCAAAAGAGACAGAAAGAAAATTAAAATCCTGCCCTCGAATGTTTTAGATGTGGTAAGCAAGTTCTGCATTGGTCTAGAATTTCTGCCCTGGACAAAGTAATAAAAAGGGTTGCAAACTTCCTTGTGGGGTGGGAGTTGGCTGGGGCCCTGAGGCAGACAGCAAACATCCCTTTAGCATCTCTCCTCAGAGATGGAGTAAACATAAACAGTTTGGCCCTGAAATACCGAAATATTGAGACCCTCCTTCTTGCGGAAGCGAACTGGAAGTATTTGTACAAAACCAAACACCGCTGGGTACTTCCTACTCTAGGAATAAAAGAATTGTCCCTATTGTCTTAAAACTGCCATCCTACTGTGGCTAAAAGGAGAGATAGCCTCAATTTTGGCAGATTTTAATACATTTACAAAGTATAAAACATGTAGTTTTTTCTTTTTCCCCATTTTTTCTGGAGATGGAGTCTCGTATATTGCCCATGCTGGAGTGCCATGACTATTCATAGGCACAATCAGAGCTCACTGCAGCCTTGCACTCCTGGCCTCAAGGGACCCCCTGCCCCCAGCTCAGCCTCCTGAGTAGCTGGGACTATAGATGTGTGCCATCACACCTGGCTAAAACATATATTTTCCACAGGTAAATGCCATAAATTTTACTTTTAGAATGTGTGTACTGTATATATATGTACTTAAGCCATATACTTTTGAAATATCATATTACTTATATTTCATTAGATATTGGGTGGTAGTTATTGAAAATGCTTTAAGCATAAAGAAATAGTCACTGAGGTACATTGTCTAAAATTTCCTAAGTCAGTCACATTAATTTAGGAAATATTTCATAAAACTCTCTAAACTGAAGGCTATTTAAATTTAAACATCTTTTTCTGCAACATCTTTTTTTCAACTGCATATAATAAAGAAGGTAGGTTTTTTCCCCTTAGGCTAATATTTTTGTAAGAAATGCAGAAAACTGGTTTATATCATATAAGGGCAATACTCCCTAACAATACAGGCAACTGAGCTAGAAAAGAAGTCAATGGCAGAATTCTATCCAGAACAAAACAAAACACATTAAACTAAACGATAGTTCTCCAAATGTCAGTCATTCCTGGAAATCTCTGAACTTGTGCCACATCTGAGTGCCTGCCACAGGTACTATTATCAATACTTGAGAGTTATTTTATTTAAAAAAGCAACTTAAATAGCCTCACCCTAAACAGTATCTGCAAAATTGCAGGTTTTTATTTTTTTTTGAAAAGTTATACTTTTTCTAACACACAACATTAAAATGAGAAAATTTCATCCACATTCTATCTTGCTGCACTGTAATTAAACTTTAAAAGACTTCAGCATCAACAGTGGAAGAAGGAGGCGGTTAGTTAATATATTAAATACCCCATCGGCGACCCACATTCACGGCAACTAAGACGACAAGCACTTCAAATATCACTATCTAAATCTGTATCAGAGGGCTCATTAATTAGCATAAGGGATGCTGGAAATATTTTTTCACGGTAAGATGAGTGACATTTAAACTATGTGGTTAGCTAGAGGTCTTTGCATAAATAGGAAATAAAAATCTGGCTACCTCGGCAGCCAAACACATTCGGAACAGTGGCCCAGTACAGAATGTCATTTGCCTCTGCAGCCCTCGGTGAAGGATTCTGCAGCCTGACCCCATTATGTTAACTGATCTCTCTGCCAGAACACTGTTATATTTGGAGTTAATCTTTCATGGAAGGTGCTTGTTGAAATGCCTAAAAAGGACACAGAGTAGGGACTTTACTATTCTTACGGGAAGAATTGCAATGGCTGCTTTTATACTTACTTGGTAATGTGTGCAGCAGAATTCAGTCTACGACTTGCTTTGTAAACTAACACAACAGGGAGCAAGGGTGTGGGGAGGGAAGTGTGCACCTCAAACGGTCAGAGGCTACAGGTAATCACCAAAGGAATTAACACAGGCGAATGCTCAAATAGACTTAGCTCACAACATTCCTAAAAATAATTTTATATACTACCAGTGACACGTGTACTGTGCTTTAAGAAACACCAAATTAAGCTCAGACGCAGAAAAAATTAGCAAATCTAACAAAACAAACAAGTATAGCTGTGGATTGAAAGCCGCAGATTTCCCAGATGAGTTGCTAGGGTTCCAAAGTATTAGTATACTATCTCACAATAAGAAAAACTATATAAACATTCTTAGAGTACCCTATTTCATTTATTCTAAGAAGTACTTAAAAGAAAAAAAAAAACCAACAAACACAACATTTTAACAGCTCTGAAATTAGGAGGCTTCTCACATCTGATGGTGTTTTATGATCACTGTCCACCAGGTGGCAACTGTGATACCGTTGTCATTACTTGTGTATACTCTGTAATACCAGAGGCAGGGTGCATGTCAGTGGCATGGAATACAATTCTAGAGACAATAGCTGAGCACACGCTTCCTTCCCCCTTAGGACCCAATGGTTGTGAGGAGGAGACACCCAACAACCTTTTGGAAGTAGGAATCAAAGTTAGGTGAGGCCTACCTGATGACCTAATTTGTTTTTTAATTATAAAGCTATCTGGATGGTATCGGTTTTGATGTCACACAATAATTGAAGGAAAAAAATTAAAGAAAAAAATTTCACTCCTATCTGTTATTCCTCCCTCCCCGATAAATAAATATTATTATTTACCTAATACTATCCCTTGGATTATACAAGCTGCTCCACTGAGCAAAACTTTAAAGGGGCCAAAATGAAAGTGACTGGCACCTACCTCCCCAAAGCATGGTGTTCAATGAACTGAATGCCTTGGGTAGGATAAGCAGAGGCTCCACCACCTCCTACTATCTTAAACTTGTCCCAACTGCACATATTTACAGTCTCTGCCTAGCTCTCATAGGCATCTGAGCGTGTCATTCCAGAATTAAAGAGTAGCTAAAAGAAAACCCGACATGCTTATATTTAAAAGAATACTTACACATACATCCCTGTGGGTCTGACTCAACATGTATTTTCCCTGGTACTGCTTTTCCACCTCCCATTATTCCTTATTTATATATTATTAATTTATTGTCTTTTTGTCATAAACCATTTCAAATTCTTCACAGGAAGAGGCTGGCTATGAATAAGTGAAGGTTGCTAGGACCTGAATCAGTTTTTCACTCGTTTGCTATTTTAATCGACAATCATTGAGCACGCATTGCCATAAGGGGTGGTGTGCACAGGGCGTCCACATGTGTGAGCTCACTCTGTAATCCCTGAAGCTGAGAATTGACAAATGACTTAATTAGGCCCTGCTTACATTTTCAAAAGGAAATTCTACCGAGATTTTTATAAAGCACGACAATACTTGGTATATACAACACAAACTAAAGATGAACACAAACATGCCCAGTCCACCTGTAACTGAAGAATAAAAAACTGTAGCTTTGTTTGAACATGTCCACAGACTATGATCTCAAAATGGAATAGTTTAAAAATATGCTTAAAAATTAACTACAGTCCATAGTTTATTCAGATTCTCTTAGGTTTTACCTAATTTCCTTTTTCTGTTCCAGGACGCCACGTACATTGTATCATCATGTCTTCTTAGGCTCCTCTTGGCTTGACAGTTCCTCAGACTTTCCTTGCTTTTGACGATCTTACTGGAATAAAGCATTTATGTAGTTTCTTTTGTTTTTAGTCTTACGGTCTCCACCGATTTCCAAAGTTAATTAGGCAGACACCTTTTTGTTCCATTCCCGTCAGTGAGGTTGTGTCATACATCTGTAATAGTTAAGGGGTTTTTGGGTCACAGTCTGCATTCTATCCCGAGATTCCCTGACTGCAAATTATTTTCTGCATAGTCAGGTTTTACTCTTTGTGTTGTAAAGTTCAACAAGTTTAGACAAGTGCATAGAGTCACAGATCATACAGAATAGTTTCACTACCCTAAAAATTCCTGTGCTTCACCTATGTAACCCTTCCTTCCATCCTCTAAACCTGATGTTTTTACTGACTCTATAGTTTTGCCATTTTCAGAACATCTATGGGGATTAAACAATATGTTGACTCTTTAGATTAGCTTCTTTCACATAACAATAAGCATTTAAGATTCATCTATGTCTTTCTGTAGCTTGACAGCCCATTTCTTCTTACTGTTCAATGATATTCCATTATGTGGCTATATCACAGTCTACTTATCCATTCACCTACTGAAGGACATCTCAGTTGCTTCCAGTTTGGCAATTATGAATAAAGCTGCTATAAACACTCTCATGCAGGTTTTTGTGTGGACATAGTTTTCAACTCCTTTGGGTAAATTCCCTGGAGCATGACTGCAGGATCACATGGGAGGACTATGTTTAGCTTTGTAGGAGACTGCCAAACTGTCTTCCAATTTTGCATTCCCACCAGCAATGAATGAGAGAGCTCCTGCTGATCCACAACCTTGCTAGCAACTGGTATTGTCAGTTTTTGGATTTCAGCCATTCTAATGGGTTTGTAGTGGTATCTTCCTATTATCTGCAATTCCCTAATGACACAAGTGTTGAGAATCTTTTCATAGGCTCATTTGCTATCTGTATATTTTCCCTGGCATCTGTGCATATCTTTTGTTCTTATTTTAATTGGGTTGTCTGGATCTTTTGGTTGTTTGTTTGTTGTTAATAAAAAAAAAAAAAAACCACAAGGCTTTATTTTTCCCATTCAAAGGGCACGTCTTTGCAGGATGGGGGAGCAAGTTCTGCCAGCAGGGAGGAAGGCCCTGCTTGCCAGCAACGAGCGCATACCTCAGGACCACAATGACTGAGTACCTATGCAGGAACGTCTTGGAGACGTAGTGGTCCTTGCTGAGACTTCTTCTTGTCCTTGGGGACTTGGGTCCACATCTCCTTCACATTCTCCAGGACCCACTGAAAACTTCCACATAGTCCAGGAACTTCTTGTTATTGTGGCAACTGATGAACCCGCAAGTGTTGTTCTTGGTGACTGTATGAGCCCCGAGAGTGCATCAGTCTTAAATTCCTCCTGCCCCGACGTTAGCAGCTCCTCTGGGGTCATCTCACTCTTAGGCTTGTCGAGGAGGCTCATGCTGGTGGCTGTGTTCTCAGGCCACTCCTATCTCCTGGGTTATCTGTTTTATCATTGAGTACAAAATTTTTTTTTTTTTTTTTTTTTTGAGACAGAGTCTCACTCTGTTGCCCAGGCCAGAGTGAGTGCCGTGGCGTCAGCCTAGCTCACAGCAACATCAAACTCCTGGGCTCAAGCGATCCGTCTGCCTCAGCCTCCCGAGTAGCTGGGACTACAGGCATGCACCACCATACCCGGCTAATTTTTTCTTTATATTTTTAGTCGGCTGATTAATTTCTTTCTATTTATAGTAGAGACGGGGTCTCGCTCTTGCTCAGGCTGGTTTTGAACTCCTGACCTTGAGCGATCCTCCCGCTCGACCTCCCAGAGTGCTAGGACTACAGGCGTGAGCCACAGTGCCCAGCCGAGTACAGATAATTTTAATGAAAGAATTATGTTTTTTGTCTAATTTACATAATATACTAGAGAATAGATTATAAATCAATCTTATCAATTCATCTGGTCAGCATTTTGCCTACGAATCAGTAACAAAGTACTTGAGTATTCAGTTTTCTTTCTTCTTAAAAGCAGCAAAAAAATTGGAATCAACCCAAAGGTCGTAATCTTTTAAGAAGAAATTAAGTTACAGTCATAGAAAGAGTGTACTACATAACTTTTAACACTCTCATTACAAATTCTGGCCACATTTTGGCTTTATAAAAGATCTATAGTTGTACTGTTTAAAAAATGAGCCATGTAAATGACACAGCTTGTCTACTACCAGGGCTTTGGCAAACATCTATGTTTCATTTTCACACCTCTGTCAAGCTTAATGATGCAGACTGCAAGTCAGCTAACTGATAACCTTTTCCAAGAAGTACTGGGCATTTCATCTGGAAATGTGGCTAATAACAATTTAAAAGAAATCAACTTCTCTATTTTATGTAGAAATTACAACTGCATTCAGTAAGTCAATGTGATTGATGAAAACATTCAACCAAAGGTTTAAAAAAAGAGAGAAAATGGGAAAGAAAAAAGCAATTAGAGAGTTTCTTGGACTTTCTCTTTGTGTGAATTGTTTTTTTTTTTTTTTTCTGAGGGGAAAAAAAATCTTTGTCAAGAGTATTAAGTGCTGTTCTATGGTGTGCTTGACAAAACCAGGGGAAAAAGTACTGTTTGTTATTGTTCTCATTGTTTTAATGACATCTCCATCCATATCCACCAAAGCCAATTACATAAAGATCTTGTATAAGATGTCTTTCCCTGAATACCAGAAATTCAAGCTATATATTAGGTAAAGAACAATACTCCTCTCTGAAAAATCCATGGAGAAAAAATTCAATTAAAGCCTAAGACTAAAAATTTAACTGTATTTTTAAAATAAAGGGATATGCAAAACATTACATCAGTACACTTTTAAAATAACAATAGGTAACCTATAAGTAGTGAATGTATGGCACATAAGTCTATCTAAATTATGATTGCCAATTCCAATTTAGCAAATATCCAAATGATACACACATCTTTTATAATTGCTTCTAAAACAAAACAGCATAGGCAAATCCAAACAAAACCAAAATTAAACACAACCCTATCAGATTAAAAGAAGTAGTATAATTCTTTTTTTTTTTTTTTCTTTTGAGACAGAGTCTCACTTTGTTGCCCAGGCTAGAGTGAGTGCCGTGGCGTCAGCCTGGCTCACAGCAACCTCAATCTCCGGGGCTCAGCAATCCTACTGCCTCAGCCTCCGGAGTAGCTGGGACTACAGGCATGCGCCACCATGCCCGGCTAATTTTTTGTATATATATTTTTAGTTGGTCAATTAATTTATTTCCATTTTTGGTAGAGATGGCGTCTCGCTCAGGCTGGTTTCGAACTCCTGACCTTGAGCAATCCGCCCGCCTCGGCCTCCCAAAGTGCTAGGATTACAGGCGTGAGCCACCACGCCCGGCCAAGAAGTAGTATAATTGACAGATTTGTTTTTAAAACGTTTGATTCCATCTCAAGTTTGGAAATAAAATTATATTTTAAAGCTCTTTATATAACATCTCATTACAGATACAGTCATCACTTTGTATACACAGGGGATTGGTTCCAGGGTTGCCTGTGTATACCCAAACCTGGGCATTCTCAAGTATTGGCACTCGTCCCAAAGAACCCACGTATGGGAAAAGTCGGCCCTCCATATATGCGGGTTTCACATCCCCTGAATAATGTATTTTTTGTTTGTTTGTTTTTATTCATTTCTTTTCATTATTTTTTCTTGATTTACATTTTGTTTTCTTCTTTCTTTTTAGAAGATGTAAACAAATTGGAATGAATAATGTATTTTTGATCTGTGTTTGGTTGAAACAATCTGTGTAAGTGGACCCGTGCAGTTTAAAACCATGTTGTTCAAGGGTCAACTGCAGTTTCTTTTTAAATGAATATGAGTGGTTAAAAAAAAAAATAGACAAAAAGAAGAAAAGAGAACAATACAGGTCATTGATCCCATTGCCCAGGACAATCTGCTGATATACAAAAAAATAAGTAAAGGCAATATATACACATGATTAGATAATTCAAAAGCTGTTCTGGCAACCTTTATATCAACTGCTTCAGATATACAAATTACTGAAATCCCCTCTTCCTTTTTAATGCAACAAAATTAATCATACAACTTTTTTTTTTTTTACAGAGAAAATAGTTTATTTTACAGAGAAATGTTTTCATTCTAACAGCATTTTTGGATATTGTTACAAGTACCATGAATTTTTAAATATACAAGAGTACGTTATTGTCTCTTATTCTTGTTGGGTCTAATGAAATTAAAGTTTCTTTTCCAAATGAGTATAAAAACATATCTGGGTGTTTAGCACTCAAATCCTTATCTTCTACTGTTCTTGACAACTACACTAAGTATTTGGCATTATACAAAAAAAAAAAAAAAAATCACTGGTGTCTCCCACTTTTTAAGTTACAAGGAAAGTTAAGAGCTAGAATTTAGGCAGAAATAACTCTGTTCTACCACGTGACACTGAAGGAGTAAACAGCTCAAGTAAATATTATTGGAAACCTGTTATAACTCTCTATAGAGCAATATCCCTGATGCATCTGAAATAATGCTATCTGACAATTCCATCCCTTTCTGATTAATGTGCTCAACTCCAAGAGAGCCTACCTATTTTTCCACTAGTTTCACAGCAAGTCTTGACTGATGATCTTACTTTTTCTAATTTACTGAAATCATCTGATGCATTCTCCCAATTACCACTCTTAGCATCTGTGGTAGCCCACCCCCCACTACCCAAAGCTACAGTCACCTCCCTAAAATGTAGCAAGTTCCTGACCCACAGATATGTTTGTTGTTGTTTGAAACACTGTATTTTGGGATGATCTGTTATGTAGCAATAGATAAATTAATGCCATCCATTGAAAGCCATCCATTTAATTGGATGACATTAAAGCTTGGAAATATTATGCAAGTCCTCTCGAATTTAAAAAGCACTCTCCTCTCAGTTCTTCCACCTTTCTGCTGCCAAACTCTAGAGAGTCGACACCAATCAAGCTACTAAAACTGCTTTCTTAAAGGTTAATCGATATTCTCATAATTGCCACGTCAATGATCTCTGTTTCTTTCTCATCTCTTTGATGTCTATGCAGCTTCTGACAATGGGAAATCTTTACATTTTTGGCTTCCACAACACTGAATTCTCCTTGGCTTGCTCTGAACTGATATTCTAACTTTCTTCATGTGCAGTATTTTTAGACAGACCTGATAGACACAGGCATTCTGATTTGAGTCCTTACCTTTTCCCACAACTGGCATGATGACAGCAACAACAACAGCAACCAGCACAATTAAAATTTACTGAGCACTTACATGCTAGGCCTTATGCCAAGCTCTTCACATGTCACATACATGCATATATCATCCAGACATATTTGGCTGTTCCATTAACTCATTGGTACCTAAATATATTGTGCAATTCTGGGAAATCTACTGCTTTAGTCAAGCTTTCTTTCCCTTTCCAGGAGTAAACTGCACTCCAAGTGCCTTATTCTCTTGTTTACTATCAATCTTCTCCCTGGCGTGTAGAATAGTGCTTGACATATAGCAGGTGTTTCTAGAACACAAAGTAGGACATTTGTTGCATAAATGATGGGAAAACCCCATATATTCTTTCCAATACACTATTTACTTATAAGTTTAAAAGTCATAATTATAACAAAAGATGTCTATGACATTGCCATTTTTGAAGGTCAAAACAGTTAAATTACTGGCAACTGCATTTACTTAATTTAGATAATATTGTTGTAAGACAGTTTCATTGCTATGAGTATAAAATACAATCAAAATAACTACATTAGTAGTTATGGTATTGAGAAAAGAAGTCTTAGGGGATTGCTTGTTGGAGGAGAGAGAAAGCAAAGAGGAATTAGAAGAATCCAAGGTTATGTCTAACATATTAAGAGGTAACAGTAGCGGGTAGACAATCAGTTGTATATCTGGAATACAGTAATTATATTTGCAAGCAAATATGTTATGAAAACCCTGTGTCCCACCACCATCCAGACAGTGAGTCCCTTTCTCAGTCTAGGCTCTGCCCTTACAGAAAATTTAACCACCAGAAGGATCACATTTGTTTAGGATACCCAAGAACCACCTATATTAAGATGTATCCAATGTTATTTTCTTAGTCATTTTTTTCCAAAGGCAGCTGTAATAAAAAAACCACATAAATCTGCCTATTTTGCTGCAAAAGTTTTGTATAGTAAATTGTCTATTATATGACCCAGCGTTCCTAAATAAAAACTCACATGAGAAATTCTATTCAAGGAAAAACTGTTTCTCTGAGTAAACCGATAGGCCTCTTCTCTGACGGCACAGTAACTTATACTTCCCCTTTACATGGGGAAACAGCTAAAACTGAAGTTCCACTATAGCAGTGTCACTGACTTTTTGTGTTTAGTAAGTTTGTATTTTATGATTTTCTTTAGTTCTAAACTGACTTATATTTTATTTTTTGTGGCAAGTTTTCTAGAAAAAATATAAAATAAATGTAATTCATACCCAACTCTTCATTATATAACCTTTTCTAATATATCTTATTTATAAGTTGAGGACTGACTTATTGTTAAATTATCATTTTACCTTTGGAGATACACATTTAGTCAGAAAGGCAAAGCTTAGCACTTCTTTGAGCTATTGGTATTATACTTATACTTACTATGTTGGCAATTTTTGAGTGCTTATTATATCTCATATTGGTTAGAACATATTTTTTTTAAAGCTTGCAGAATTTAAGATTCCTTTAAAAATGCTAAATTTTTTAAAGGGGTCTCAGAAAGTAGGACAGGTCTCTTTAAACGTCTCACTTTATGACATGTTCTCAGAAGGATATGGATATATGGTTTCAAATACAAAAATGCTTTTAAATCTTTAAAAGTAACTTGAAGTGAGAGGTGAGGGGGAGGGAATGCTGCTATCCAAACTACTTATATGCAACTCACACATACCATACACACTCACACAGGAGGCCAAAACATCAGCTGTTAACATGTCAGAGGCCATATTTTCTTGGCCATCGCTGCATGTCAGAGAACACTAAACACTCAATAAATACTCAGCGTCTGGATTCTATTATGGCTTCTGCATTATTTATAAGGCATACATATTTTTATATTTTACATTAAAAAAAAAGTTTTGGCTAACCTAAACAAGCTTAAACTGACGGGGGGGTTTTCCAAGTATTGAAAAAAGAAGAAATAATTTTTTTAATAAGCAAATAAATCTTGGAGCAAAAAAATAAATAAATAAATGAAAGGAAAAGAAATATGCTTACTTTCAAATGAGAGCCAGCGCCTCCCCATGCAGATTGATGTGACTGTAACAATTCCCAGTTTCCAGCTTCAGGTGGACTCTAACACTATTTGGCAGGCATTTACTTTCATTCTCCCTTTAACAGCTATTCTAAAATTCTGTCTCCCTACTTATACCACCTACCTAAACACTCCTGCAATTCTAAGTAAGTATTTGTTGCTCTAGAGCTCACATTTTACCTGTAGTCACGCCATTCTTACTTATTTCTTCCTTCAGGTCTTCGGAAGATGAGGTCCCTACCACCCTCCAGCATACATCCCCAATCCATTTTTTTCCCCTACTTCTCTGGGACTTGATTTTTTTTTTTTTTTTTTTTTTTGAGACAGAGTCTCGCTTTGTTGCCCAGGCTAGAGTGAGTGCCGTGGCATCAGCCTAGCTCACAGCAACCTCAAACTACTGGGCTCAAGGGATCCTCCTGCCTCAGCCTCCCAAGTAGCTGGGACTACAGGCATGTGCCACCATGCCCGGCTAATTTTTTGTATATATTAGTTGGCCAATTAATTTCTTTCTATTTATAGTAGAGACGGGGTCTCGCTCTTGCTCAGGCTGGTTTCGAACTCCTGACCTCGAGCAATCCGCCCGCCTCGGCCTCCCAGAGAGCTAGGATTACAGGCGTGAGCCACCGCGCCCGGCCTCTGGGACTTGATTTTAACAGTTGGTTCTTCTCTTTCCTCTATCTTCAACCTCTTCTCTCTCTACTGGCTACTACTTACCAGCTGAAAAATAAAACTTTAGTCATTCCCATTTTTGATGCATCTTGTCGCTGAATTTCTTGGCCAAAAAACTAGGTCACACTGGTTGTCTGTACTCCCTTCGTCCCTCCCACCCCCTTCATTCCTTCATTAACTGTAGTCTTACTTCTATTCTCCCACGCCCTTAGTGAGGGTCACTGATGTCTTCCTAACTGACAATGTCAAAAGATGCTTCTGAGTCCTCATCCCTCAGGATCGATGTGCGGCGTTCGACACAGTCAGCACTTCTCTCTCCTGGTTTTCCTAATCTCAGTCTTGTGGTTCTCTCGTGCTAAACCATTTCTTTTTTTTTTTTTTTTTTGAGACAGAGTCTCGCTTTGTTGCCCAGGCTAGAGTGAGTGCCGTGGCGTCAGCCTAGCTCACAGCAACCTCAATCTCCTGGGCTCGAGCGATCCTTCTGCCTCAGCCTCCCGAGTAGCTGGGACTACAGGCATGCGCCACCATGCCCGGCTGATTTTATATATATATATATCAGTTGGCCAATTAATTTCTTTCTATTTATAGTAGAGACGGGGTCTCGCTCTTGCTCAGGCTGGTTTTGAACTCCTGACCTTGAGCAATCCGCCCGCCTCGGCCTCCCAGAGAGCTAGGATTACAGGCGTGAGCCACCGCGCCCGGCCTAAACCATTTCTGATAGGCCTTTTCTGCTGGCTTATCATTCCTTTGCCCACTGGCTAGACACTGGTTTCCTCTAAGTTTCTACCTCTCTAGCCCTCCTTTATTTTACATACTTCATCCTAAAGTGATTTAATTCATGGCTTATTAAATAACTCCCATTATTATCCAATAATGGTTTTAGTGTTTTAATTAAATCTATACATTCTATTAATAAATCTGTTGCCCTGATTTTTTTCTTCTTGCTCTGCAGGGCCCTATATCAAATTTTTGCTTCTCTCAACAAGAGAGACATCCTACCCATATTTCAAACTCAAAATGTCCAAACCTCTTTATTCTCAGTTTAGCCTGTTTTCCCTTCCAAAATTTCTGATCTCAAATGCTGGAGGGAGTAGTTCTCCCCCTCATGTTTGCTAATCCTCACCCCAGTTCACCAAATCCTGAGATTCTTGCCTCCTCCTCAACTTTCACTGCATTTATCTTCTCTCCATTTCTGCTGCCACAGTTTAAAATCCTGGTCCTGTTTTTCAACTGCACCATTACAAACATTAAGGAATCTATGCCCAATCTCCTCTTCCTTCAATTATCCTCCACATTGCTGCAGGTTTGTCTTTCTAACATAAAATTTGTCCTGTTCTATTCCCCTACTGAAACCCTTAAAAATGACCCTGGCCAAAGCCTACAGGATTGCTTATGCTGTCTGGCATGGTGTACAAGGCTATTCTGATCTGCCTTCCTCATCAACCTGTGTTCTCTGCCCCCAAGCACCTCATGCCCAATGCTCTAGCACAATGGCCTCCAACCTTTTTGACACCAGGAGCTGGTTTCATGGGAGACAATTTTTCCACGGAGGCCTGAGGGGATGATTTGAGCACATTACATTCACTGTGTAGCCAGTCTCTCTGCTAATGACAATCTGTATTTGCAGCTGCTCCCCAGCACTAGCATCACCGCCTTAGCTCCACCTCAGATCATCAGGCATTAGATTCCCATTAGGAGTGTGCAACCTAGACCCCTCCCACGTGCCGTCTGCAGTAGGGTTCGGGCTCCTATGAGAATCCAATGCCCTTGGCTGATCTGACAGGAAGTGGAGTTTATGCGGTTATGTAAGTGATGGGGAGCAGCTGTAAATACAGATGAAACTTCCTCCACTTGCCTGCCCCCTCTCACTTCCTGCTGTGTCGCCCAGTTCCCAACAGGCCACAGACTGGTATCTGGTCAGGGAGCCGGGGGTTGGGGACCGCAGCTCTAGCAGCACTGAATTTTCTGTTCCCTGAAGAAATCTACAATCTTTCGGTCTTGCTGTTCACTCTGTCTGGAGTGCCACCCACACCCGCTTTTCTGCTTAGTAAATTCATATTCGTCCTTCAAAACCCAACACAGACATCATATGCTCTGGAACGCCACCTACACTCTCAGATCCTCAGGCGGAAGGAATGATTCCTTATCCGTGCCACTTCACACAGTGCATATCCTTCCCTCTCACTGCACTTAGCACCTGCTCCAGCGGGATCAGTCACCATCTTGAAAGATTTAGGTCACTTGGGTCCAGAATGTATAAATGATCCCATGTTTATTTCATTATTTCACAAAAATCATCTCTCTATAGGCCCCATTCCCCTACAGTGTAGATTAGACGTTGTTTGAGGTTCATGGAAATCTATTATCTATTAATAGTACAGGTACTGGAACAAGATTGAAGACATAGAGTTCTTCAGTTTAGAGATTAAGAATTTTGGAGTTACACAGATCTAGTTTAAATTCTGGCTCTGCAATTTATAAGCTCTGCAAACCTGAAACAAAGAACCACTCCTTCACCATGTTTTTCTATTTCTGAAATGGTAATAATAATATCTTTTCCACAGACTGCTGTAAGGATTATATGAGACAATAGGCATTCAATAACTACTAATAGGATAAGTATATCTGATATTCGATGAATTTATGAACATACTGGTCATGTAGCATTTCAGAAGTTATAAATATTTAAGATTAAAACTAAACTTGTGAGCATGGATTAATTTCTCAAAATCTACTTACACATTTCTTTAACAGTATTATTTTAACAGATGCTTTACATCTGTGTTTCTCTTTTGACTTCCGTTGATGGCTGTCCCATGTTTAAAATCTTTATAATTCTTGTAATGGAAACATGAAATCACTAATTTCATCTATTAATATTTTCCCAAATCCAACACAGCTTTTAATTACTTCCTCTACTTCAATACTCGATAACTCCGGTGCTTTAAAAGAAAATTAGAAAGAAAATGACAAAAAGGCAGACTAAGTGAACAGACATCAAAAATTAGGGAAAACATATAAATTCAATATGAAAATGTCATTTGACCTCCAGACAGCCCTTACTCAATAGCATTGGATTCAAGCTGAACACACGTAAATCAAGAGCCACCAAAATATCAATATTAAAATACCATGTTTCCCCAAAAATAAGACCTACCCACAAAATAAGCCAGGATTTCTAAGCATTTGTGCAATATAAGCCCTACCCCGAAAATAAGACCTAGTGATGGGCGTGGCTATGCAGCACATCTGCACAACCCATGCATTTCGTTGTGGAGCAGTAAAGACGAGCAGCCCTTCTCATCTGCCCCATGGTGACAGCTACTATCCCAGAGGTGACAGGAAAGTTGCAGGCAGCCCCACCAAGGCTGGCTCCCCGTCAGGACCCGGCCATCCTGTGCGTGCTGCAAGCTGAGGCTTTGAGGGGAAAATAACACATCCCCTGAAAATAAGCCCTAGGGTGTCTTCTTGAGGAAAAACAAATAAAAGACCCTGTCTTATTTTCAGGGAAACACAGTAGTGGAATCATGAATTATTTTTATTTTCTACTTTTTTTTTTTTTTTTTTTTTGAGACAGAGTCTCACTTTGTTGCCCAGGCTAGAGTGAGTGCCGTGGCGTCAGCCTGGCTCACAGCAACCTCAATCTCCGGGGCTCAGCGATCCTACTGCCTCAGCCTCCCGAGTAGCTGGGACTACAGGCATGCGCCACCATGCCCGGCTAATTTTTTGTATATATATTTTTAGTTGGTCAATTAATTTATTTCTATTTTTGGTAGAGATGGGGTCTCGCTCAGGCTGGTTTCGAACTCCTGACCTTGAGCAATCCGCCCGTCTCGGCCTCCCAAAGTGCTAGGATTACAGGCGTGAGCCACCACGCCCGGCCTTATTTTCTACTTTTTACTTGTCCGTTTTTAAGCATTTTCTACAATAATCATGTACTACTTTTTACAACAAAAATTATTTTGAAAAGCTTTTTGAAAAAAATGAGTTGTCAGGTGGAAAGCAGAATTATAAAACTGTGTGTTCCATATGATCTCAATTGTGAAGGTCACCAATGCATGGCAATTCGTTTCAGTATTTATAGGAAACTAACACAACCCTCTATTAAATAAAATTTACAGGAGGCTATTGGTTTGGACTGAGCTCTTGCACTAGGCCTAAGAGACCAAACCAAAATGGAGTGACTCGTGCTGAAGTTCCACACCACCAAGCCGAAACTAAGCTATCTGACCTTCCGAGAAACCAGGAGAAGACAGACAATAGCCAAATCCCCAAACAGAAGTTTTAGCTGGCGTGATAAGGTAGACTCTTCTGCTTAAGCCTTGACAAGGAAAGAAGCTTTGAAACAACCAATCCTCTTATTTTGTTTTGTTTCTGCTTTCTGCAGCCCTTTTCTACTTTACAGAATGAGGTGTAGCTGTTCTAGAATTAAGATTTTTAAAATAAATTTGTTGTCACTTTGTATTTTGACTTAATACATTGACTTAATACAATACAAATTTATTCTCTCACAGCTCTAGAGGCCAGAAATCAGGCCAAAGGGCAGAAATTAAGGTGTTAGGAGGGACCCCAGAGGTCCTCAAAGAGAATTAGTTCCTTGTCTCCTCCAGCTTCTGGTGGCTGCTGGCATTCCTTGGCTTGTGGCCCCATCACCCCATCTCTGCCTCTGGTGTCACGCTGCTTTCTCTGAAATCCTCACTCTGTCCACCTCCCCTTATAAGGACACTTGTGATTGCATTTGCTGCTGCCCTCCCTACCAAGATCCAGGAAAATCTCCTTAATCTCAAAGTCCTTAATTTAATCACATCTGCAAAGTCTTTGCAGGGGTGAGAATATCAGTATACACCCTTGGGGGCCATTGTTCAACATGGCGGGGGGCAGTGGTATGTCTTATTTAAATACTCAGGTATATTTGGATAATATTTAGGTATAAAGACTGCTCTTACAGCTATTTTCTTCTATCTCAGTCCTGATATTATCCCTGAATATCACTAAAAGTCACCACCTTAGTTACCTGATCAAGATTACATAGCTTCTACTACTCTTAAGAACAATTTTACATTGAAGAAAACATTATCAAGATTCAAATTAGTTATAACAAAAACTAGTTAGTAGGAGGGAAAAAAGAAAAATATAGTTTTCCTCTTTCAATTACTTACCAATATATGACAAATCTTGTTAGAGACTAAGACTCTTAACACTTTAACGACTTGTCTTATGCACGGGCTTTGCCCTGGAAAATTTTTAGGACGAAAATAAGCACCCAACCTTTCAGCTATAGCTCTGAGAAGAATGTATTTTATGATGTGCTTGCTCTAGGGTGTGCTACCTGCAATTGTTTGCTCTAGGGTGTGCTATTTGTTATTGTTTTTGACTCTTTGCCAGGTTGGGGTTGAGTGATTAGTTATAAACAGTTTTGATGCCGATAAGATGCTGATTGGGGCTGACTGACCCAAACCCGAGCCTCATCATCCCCCCACTCTATTTTTCTGTTCATACTTCCTTGTTTCTGTATGATTATAAAACCAGCAGAAAATCTAAGTAAAGTAGACCTTGACAACCATTTGCTTGGTCTCGTTCCTTTCTCTCGCCCATCTCTTTCAGGCAAGGTCCCCCTTGACCCCCGCGAGTAACAGAAGGTCCCAAGGGCAGGGACAAGTGGCGCCCAACGTGGGGCTCAAGGTACGGACCTTTGTCGGATGACGCCGCCGCAAGCTTCTCAGCCAAAAAACCCCTAGAGAGATCTCCGTTCTGCTGCTCACAAAATCGACGGTCTGGTGAGTAAATTTTTTACATTGTCATCCCATCAAAATAGGCCATTCATTGTCTACAGAGGCCGTTTTTATCAAAAATCTTAAGGCCTCACTCAGAGAGAGAGGAATTAGAGTTAAGAAAAAAGACTTAGTAAAGTTTTTTGTGTTCATTGACCGAGCTTGCCCTTGGTTTATTATTGGTGGACCTGAGATTCACCCACACTAATGGCAAAAAGTAGGCAGAGATCTAAATAATTTACTTCTAGATCAGGGCCCAGATGCCGTCCCTGTATCTGTCTTCTCGTACTGGGGATTAATCACAGATATTGTTGAAGGGGAAGATTCAGACCCCAATAAAAAGCAGCTGCTCTCCGTAGCAAAATTCTGCCTCCGACCCCGTGTCACGGTCCGCTTCAAGAGCGTCTTTAGAGGCGGCCGAAAGGTCGCCGACTCCCCCTAATAATCCTGAGGGACCAATATGCCCTTCCCCTTGCCCCTGGGTCTGTATTAATATGCCCCCTCCAGGCCCATCAGCTGAGCTCCAGACATCTAGAGACGAGCCCTCGATTAGTAGGCCAGACACGAAGACCTTCTACCCTCCCTTGCCTGAGGGTACGGCTCCTCATGCATTCAATTACCCGGTATTCAAAAACAACCCCCCCCCCCCAGTCCCTCGACCCTGCAGGAGAGGCAGCCCTCGAAGAGGAGGCAGCCCGATATCACGATTCCGAATGGCCGTCTCTTACCGCGGCCCCCCATAGACCTCCTCCCTATGCGTCCCAGATTTGCGCACCTTCATTAATGCCTCCCCTTACAATGCCCTTACTTTTGCATGCCAAAGAAGACTTAAGTCAAAAGATTACGCAATTAAAAGATGTCTTACGACTTCAAAAAGAATTTGCCCAGCTTTCCAAAGACTTGTCCCTCCTCCAAGAGACGCTTAAAGATTCTGTCCTCATTAAGCACCCACATTATGAGACAGCCACCTTACCTAAGAGATCCTTTAAATCCCCCCATAAGGCCCTAGCATTCCCGGTGGTTACCCGGTCTAAAGACCTTGCCGCCCCTTCTTCGAGCCAGTCCCCGCCCCAAGATTCTGACAATGAGGATACGGAAGGGAGGGAAAGAGAAAGCGAAAGCAACGACCTCCCGGAAAAGACAGATTCAGAGCCCACTGAATTTCGCAGACTAAAGTTCAAAACCTTAAAAGAACTGAACTCTGCCGTTAGGACGTATGGGCCCAATGCACCCTTTACCTACTCCCTCCTAGAGGCAGCCTCGGGAGGCGGCTACCTGCTCCCCAGAGAATGGATCAAACTAGTACAGGCGGTCTTTTCTCGAGGGAAGTTCCTCTCTTGGAAGGCCGACTTTCTCGACCGCTGTCAGACCATGGCTGCTAATAATTTAAAAAACCCCAATTCTGCATCTTGGACCCTTGAAAAGCTTAGCGGACAGGGGAGATTTGCTACTGAACAGCGCCAAAGGGGACTCCCGATTGGGCTCTTGTCTCAGACCGCCGCAGTCACCTTCGGCGCCTGGCGAACACTTCCCTCTACGGGATCTGTTCTTACTCCCCTGACAAAAATCACCCAGGGAGCTCAAGAGGGCTTTAGTGAATTTGTAGGTAGGCTTTTAGAATCTGCTGAGAGGACCCTCAGACAGGAGGATGGTGATAATAAACTTATTAAACAACTGGCCTATGAAAATGCCAACAGCACCTGCAGGGCCATCCTCAGGGGCAAACTTAAAGACAAAGACCTTAATGACATGATTAGGATGTGTAATGATGCTGACCCCTTCGCCCATAAGGTGTCGCAGGCTGTGCAGCTTGCAGTCGGGGCTGCCATTCAAGGCACTGCGGCACAGAGAGGCTGTTTTAAGTGCGGTCAGCCAGGGCACTTTGCGAGGCAATGCCCCTTGGCCACTTCCTCTGCCGACCCTAACCCTCCTAAGCTGCCAGGCCTCTGTCCTCGCTGCAAGAGGGGAAATCATTGGGCCAATCAGTGCCGCTCCAAGACCGATTACTTCGGAAATCCCTTGCCCCCCCTTTCGGGAAACGGCCTGAGGGGCTAGCCCCGGGCCCCTCGCCCTATTCAATTTCAGTCGGCCTCGGGGAACAGCCCACAAGAGGATCCCCAGCCCCTAGACTCCTCCGAGCAACCACAGGGAGCGCAGGAGTGGACTTGTGTGCCTCCTCCGACACAATATTAAGACCTGAGGATGGTGTTCAAATTTTGCCCACTGGCTCCTTTAGACCCCCCCCCCCCCAACATGTTCTTTTTTATTCTGGGCCGAGCCTCCTCCACTCTTGCAGGGCTCATAGTCCACCCCTCCATAGTAGATAGTGACTTTACCGGGGAAATTAACATCTTAGCCAGTGCGCTTACCGGCCCTGTGTGTGTCTCTAAGGGACAGCGCTTAGCTCAGGCATTACCCTTGCCCCTTAATACATCCTTCCTAGCCATCGCCTCTAACCGAGATGCTTCTTGCCCTGGCTCTTCTGATCTCTATTGGGTCCAAGCTATCACCAAAGAACGGCCCACCCTGCGGCTAAAATTAGATGGTAAACTTTTTGAAGGCCTTCTTGATTCAGGCGCCGATTCCACGGTTGTTGCCCAAGACGTCTGGCCCGATTCATGGCCACTGCAGCCCTCCCTTACGCACTTACAAGGTATAGGACAGTCTAGAGATACTCTCCAGAGGTAAAAAATTTTGACATGGGAAGACTCTGAGGAAAACAGAGGTACCACTCAACCCTTTGTAGTCCCGAGCCTACCTGTTAACTTATGGGGGGCGTGATATCCTTGCACAAATGAATGTCGTTATGTGCAGCCCCAATGAAGTTGTAACCAGCCAAATGCTTAAACAGGGATTCCTCCCAGGACAGGGCTTAGGCAAAAAGAGTCAGGAACTAAGAGCACCCTTAACCACCCTCCCTAAGTCAGACAGATCAGGACTAGGGTTCAAAGACCATTTTTCGTAAGGGCCATTGATCCCCCTGCACTTCAGGCAAATAAAATCACTTAGAAAAGTGACTCACCTGTCTCGATCGATCAGTGGCCCCTCCCGTCTAACAAGCTAGCCGCAGCTACAGCGTTGGTGCAGGAACAATTAGCTGCCGGACACATAGAGCCCTCTACTTCACCATGGAACACCCCCATTTTTGTCATTCAAAAAAGGACTGGCAAGTGGCGGCTGCTACAAGACTTGCGGGCTGTTAACCAAACAATGGTTCCCATGGGGGCACTCCAGCCTGGTTTGCCTTCGCCCATAGCTACCCCCAGAGGCTACTATAAGATAGTCATTGACCTGAAAGACTGCTTTTTCTCCATACCATTGCACCCAGATGACTGTAAGCGCTTCGCCTTCAGTTTTCTGGTAGTAAATTGTATAGGACCCTCCCCGCGTTTCCAATGGCGAGTGTTACCTCAAGGCATGGCCAACAGCCCTACCCTTTGCCAAAAATATGTGGCTCAGACAATTGATTCTTTTAGAATTCAATACCCTCAACTATATGCCCTGGGTAAAGAGAGAACCCATCACAGCCATAACACTCGCAGTTGTTTTGGGCCTTGGTGCCACAGGGGCTGGGACAGGCATAGCCTCTCTGATCACCTCCAACCAACAATTCCTACAGCTCTCTGTTGCCATCGATAATGACCTCCGAGAGCTACAGCAAGGTCTAAAATATCTCAAAGAATCCCTCGCTTCGCTTTCTGAAGTAGTGTTACAAAATAGAAGAGGCCTAGATTTAGTGTTCCTCCAAGAGGGAGGTTTGTGCGCAGCACTTAAAGAAAAATGCTGCTTCTACGCAGACAAAACAGGCCTGATAGAGGATAGCATTGAAAAAGTTAGACAAAGCCTTAAAAATAGAAAGAAACAGAGAGAACAAAGTGAGGCATGGTATCAAAATTGGTTTTCCACATCCCCCTGGTTATCCACATTGCTCCCCAGTGTCTTGGGGCCGTTTGTAGGTTTTTTGTTGCTTCTCACCTTTGGGCCTTGGGCATTCAAAAAACTAACCAACTTTGTCAAGTCGCAGGTAGACGCAGCCACACAAAAATCGGTCTCCGTGTTTTACCAACGGCTGGAACAAAGAGGCTCCAGAAAAGACCTCCATACAGAGCCTCCCCATACAGCCACAGAGGGTCTAAATTTTTCAAACCTTGCCTCAGACATGGAACGCAGTTGGTTCCAAAGGCTGTGGAGACGCCCATGACGGGATTATCGCAATGCTGTGTACCAGGTGCACACCCCCACCAGCAGTGAGGTAACTCCATGATGGGAATATTGTAGGTCCATGCCTGGGGGCACACTTCATCATTAGAAGTGCCGGAGCTGGATGCCACCTACATAGCCTAAGACAGAGGCCTCACCTTCACATTAATCACACAATCTTGTTTGGGGTGCTGGTCGCAGAAGCCCATCGCGTAGCCTAAGACAGGCTCTCCACCAACCTGTGTAAATCTCCCTCATATTAATAAAAAGAGGGGGAGATGTTAGAGACTAAGACCCTGAACACCCCAACGACTTGTCCTACGCAGGGGCTTCGCCTTGGAAAATTCCCAGGACGAAAATAAGCACCCAACCCTCCAGCTATAGCTCCAAGAAGAATGCATTCCATGACGTGCTTGCTCCGGGGTGTGCTACCTGCAATTGTTTGCTCCAGGGTGTGCTACCTGCTATTGTTCCCGACCCCCTGACAGGTTGGGGTTGAGTGATCAGTCACAAACAGTTTCGATGCCGATAAGATGCTGATTGGGGCTGATTGACCCAAACCCGAGCCTCATCATCCCCCCACTCTATTTTTCTGTTCATACTTCCTTGTTTCTGTATGATTATAAAACCAGCAGAAAATCTAAGTAAAGTAGACCTTGACAACCATTTGCTTGGTCTTGTTCCTTTCTCTCGCTCATCTCTTTCAGGCAAGGTCCCCCTTGACCCCCGTGAGTAACAAAAGGTCCCGCGGGCCGGGACAAAATCTAACATTAAAGGAGGAATTAGATATTTAATACTAAACTACTCTTCTCAGCTACCTATAAATTACTGAAATGTACAATATAGTAGTTATAAATGGTTCACATTTAGTACAAGTTTTTAAATATACTGACTTTTTTTGTATGTTAGGCTGTGAGTATATGAGAGTTCTTATTCATATCCTTTGTATGTCTGTAATATTTCTATAATAATTATTCCATGATTTTTAAATATTAAAAAAAGAAGAAGTATTTCTCCTCCATGAACCCTAGAAAACACCTGATGTATTAAGCATCATGTTAATGTCTAAATTTATGACAGTACTATCAAATGCCATTGTTAAAATTTATGAACAGGTCAACTCTTGGAATATGGAAAAAAATTCATGCTTCCTTATTAACTCTTTAGACAAGAAGAGCAAAGGTAGTGAAAATGAGAGTATGTTTGACCAATCAAAAAACAGATACACTGATAAGTCTCTGAACATTCACATCCTTTGCCCCACAATTTCTATTTGTTTTTTGTTTGTTTGTTTGTTTTGAGACAAGGCCTCACTCTTGTTGCCTAGGCTACAGTCCAGTAGAGTCATTATAGCTCAGTGTGGACTCAAGCTCCTGGAGTCAAGTGATTCTTTTACCTCAGCCTCCCAAGTAGCTGGGACTACAGGCATGTAAATAGTCTTGTAAAAAAATTAGCTTGACTAATTTTTCTTTCTTTTCTTTTTTTGTAGAGATGGGCTCTTGGGCTATATTACTCAGGCTGGTCTTGAACTCCTGGTCTCAAGTGATCCTCCCACCTCAGCTTTCTCTATTTGTTTTCGCCTTAGTAATCCATCCCCTAGATGAATTTTGCTGGCTAGATGCTAACTGCTGCAATTCTTCCTTTCTTGCCATTAGCAACTTGTCCTCAAAGAAAAGATATGTTCCTGATATAAAATCATTCTTATTAAACTGTAATTTAAAAGATTTATTCTCAAGGAAAAAATATAGCTCCAAGGAAAATTTGTGCATACTTCCAAAACACATCACAGTTCATCTGAACTGGAAAAAAAAACAAAGATGTGTTCTAGACAGCAGACAAGGTGTCTGCTAGACATCAAGAAGACATCAAGATTCCTTGGGAATCATCCATGCTAAGTGACAGCCAGGGGAAAAATTCTGTCTATATTAGTAAGTTACAGATTCCATGTTCTAAACTTATGTCACAGATTCCATGTTCTAGACTTGTGGGTTTTTACTCTTTACAAAGGAGATCTTAGACTTATGCTTTAAAAAATGTCAGAAATAAAAATCTCAGAATATTTGTAAGATTTTACTAAGACATGTATGAGGGGACTTCAAAAAGTTCATGGAAAAATGGAATAGATAAAAATTATAAACTTTATTTCTCAACAAAAGTGCCAGCAAGGCCAAGACACTTTTATAAGTGGTAATACCAGCTATTCCACCCCTAAAGAACTGAGGGTCCTGGGAATTTAACCATGTCTAGGTAGTCTTTTTTACATTATTAGCTGAAGAAAAACGGAACACCCTTTACAGATTTTTTTAAGATTAGGAAACAAAAAGTAGTCAGAAGGAACCACAATAGAATCGTAAAGTAGATGCCTAATGATTTCCCATTAAAACTGTCATAAAATTGCCCTTGTTTGATGAAAAGAATGGGCAGGAGCACTGTCATGGTGAAGGATTATTTAGTGAAGCTTTCCTAGGCATTTTTCTACGAAAGCTTTGGCTACCTTTCTCAAAACAGTCTCATCATAAGCAGATGCTATTGTTCTTTGGCCTTAAAGAAAGTCAATGAGCAAAATGCCTTGAGCGCCCCAAAAAACTGCTGCCACAACCTTTGCTCTCTTGATGAGTCTATTTTGCACTGACTGGACCACGCCCACCTCTTGGTAGCCATTGCTTTGATTGTGTTTTGTCTTCAGGATCATTCTGGTAAAGCCACGTTTCACATTCTGTTAAATGCTTCAAAGAAATGCTTCAGGATTTTGAGCACTCTTGTTTAAAATTTCCATTGAAATCTCTGCCCTTGTCTGCAGCTGATCAGGGCACCATGGTTTTGGTACTCACTGAGAGCAAAGTTTGCTCGACTTTAGTTTTTCAGTCAGAATTGTGAGCTGTCTACGGTGCTGGCCATTGTCTGTGCTGTTAATCATTGATTCTCTTCAATTAGAACAGGAACAAGATGAATATTTTCCTTGCAAGTTGATGTGGATGGTCTGCCACTGCAGGCTTCATCTTCAACGTTATCTCATCACTTGTTAAAAATGAGTTACTCATCTGAAGCTGAGTGCAGTGGTGCGTGCCTGTAATCCCAGCTATTTTGAGAGGCTGAGGCAGGAGGATTGCTTGAGCCAGGAGTTCAAGACCAGTCTGGGCAATATAAACAGGACTCTGTCTCAAAAAAAGGGGGGGGGGTAAAATAATAAAAAAAAATTGTAAAAACCAAGTTATCCATTGGTAAACTGCTGATTTCTTTGGGGATCCCCATAAGCTTTTCGTAAAGCGAGTCACTGATTTCAACACTCTTCCATCCAAGCTTCACCATAAATCTGATGTTTGTTTTTCTTCAACTTTAACAGAATTCATGCTGCTCTGACAGGGGCTCCTTTCAAACTGATGTCTTGTCCTTCTTAGCACCTCAAACTAGATCCTGTTCAGGCATGTTCTAACAAGTTAGTACGAGTTTATTTTGGTGCAAAAATTTTTTGAAATCCATGCACAGTTTTCTCATAATATGCATTTTCCACGAACTTTTTGAAGTCCCCTAGCATTTTTTTATTAAAGGGTCTCTAAATTGCATGTTCAATGTCAAGTACTTTACTTCAACATACTGATGTCAAATTGAAACCACCCTTTATAAAATTAATAAAGGGCCACAAGGTGGGAACCTTGGTAAGGGCTTGAACTCTGCAATGCTATGGGCATAGTTAAAAATAATATATATCTATATCTATATCATCTATCCAGCCATTGTTCCCCAGCTTGCTTTCCTATAATTGCTTAATACTCAGGAGTCACATAGCTGATGGTCATAAAGATTCTTAGCTTTTCTGCATTGTTCCCATAGATAACATCACCCTTGTGAAACCTAAGCCTAGTTTTTGAGGTATATTCCAGGCCCTGTGTTCTGGTGGACCAGCTAACAAACCCAGACCAGTGGCCCATACCAAGGAACTGACTCAACTGGTCTTGCGACCCCCCACTAAGGAGCTGACTCAGCACAACAAGATAATTTCTACACTCCTATGATTCTACCCCAAACCCAGGCAATCAGACCCAATTGCCTAGTGTTTTGCCTGCCAAAAACGATCTTTAAAAACCCTTTTCTCAAATTTTTGAGGAGAGGGATTTGAGAATTTCCTCCCATTGTGCGTGGGATGTTAAGCTTTCTCTGCTACAGCACCTGCTATCTTGGTGTACTAGCTTCCTCTTGAGCAGCTGGCGATGAAACTGGTTGGGCTGTAACAAAATAAGGCCAGGCCAACATTCAATCTGCCGAGTACCCTGGGGTCAAACCACCAGCCCATTTCAGGCTCCTAAATAGTTAAGGATGGGAGGCCTTGCCTCCAGATCTATTAATATTTGTACCTTCTCTTTTCAGAATAAATGAGGATTTGAGAACATGCACAGTAGTTGTTAGACTAAAGCAAGGAAAATTATTTAAATTAGGTTTCAAATTTAACAGGGTTGCCAGAATGAGAATCTAGCTGGTAACCAAAATCAAACTATCAAATTTTCAAAATACAATCAAACAAAAAATCCCCTAAAGTAAGTGAGTGGGCCAGAGGAGCAACCAACAGGAATTTTACTTCCACACAAGTCTGATGTGTTTCACTGAAGAGGCAGAGAAGGCTTAGGACTTAAGTAAACTGTAGGAATAAGGCCATTCTTTAACTTCCCTGGCAGCATTCAGGATAACAGAGAAGAAAATGCCATAATATAAAGAAGAGATAAAATTTAAAATGGAAGGGTAGGGGGTGGTTGGTTGGTTGGTTGAAGAATTGCTCAGGATTATGGTATGTTGTAATTTAAACTGTCTCAAGGCTCAGTCTTCCCCACCCCTCAAGGAAATTTATGACAGATTTGGCAAGGAGAGCATGCTAATAGTCAAATGAAAGAAAGACATTCTAGAAACTGTAGAGCCTGAGATGGCTTTTTTGCATTCTAACCTTAGAGCTTAACATAGGTGGGAGGACTTTAAAAAAAAAAAAAAAAAAGAAAGGTTACTTTATTATTATTGCTGCTATTACTTTCACTTTTAATCTGACCTGCAAAAGCTTACTTTTTATTATTCAAGCTGGTAACATCTGAGGAAATACAGGTTACACAAAACTGAAAATGTTTAGAATGAGTCAGGCAGGACTGAACCTACATATGTGACTTACTGAAAAGACCTTGTGTGACAGGTGCTAGGCAAATATCTGGATGTGTGAATTCAGGAATAATGTAAAGAAATACCAAAGCGAACCCCAAAAGAAGAAATTCTAAAATATGATTCCTAGACTAAATGTCTGCATAAACTCAAGAGAGTACCTGATAAAAGGTTGCTGAGAAGCATCCAGATGAGAGAAGAGCCATTAAGTTGGGTACTACAATCAAGAGAGGCTGACAACCTGAAATATCGTGGGTGAAACTAGGGCACCATTAATAAAACATTGAGAAAATTACAAATTGAAGCTAAACTCATGTGAATTTGCAGAGGGGTTAATAGCCATCTACTAACGGCTTAATTAAAGTGTTAAGCTAGGTTAAGCAATGGGATTATATATATTTTTGATATATCTACCTTAAATCATTTATTCTCCTGAGAGCTCACTGAAATAAAGTAGTTTTATATTGAGTCAGCTGACTGTGAATTTGTCAAAAAGCCACTGTGGGGGGAAGCCAAAGTACAGTGACTGTGGCCCTAAAGACACTGTGCCAATCCATTCACCATTCTATCTCTGACAGCCAAACAACCTTGCTGTTTAAGGGATACATTAGGAAGGTTTATCCAAATTCTCAATGGACCTTGGAGTTTCAGAGTTCTCGGGCATAAATAACAGTTAACAAAGAATTACTTACAGTTAAAAAAAAAAAAAAAGGTCCCTGTCAAATTATATTATTGGCTCATTTATAAAAATTAAATTACATAATGTCTAATAATTTCAATGTGTTTCTTAAACAATAATAGTACAAAATGGGTTTTGTTTTTAAAGCACAGCAATCTTCACAAAAGTAGAGAACAAAGAAACAGAAAATATAAGCCTCTAAATACTATTATTCGTTGATACGAACTGAAAAACATGAAAAGGAAAAAATTTAATTCAATACACATTTAGTGAATGCCAAATGAGTGCTGCTAGGTTTCCACTAAGAGTTTATACTTGACTAAATGTGATTTTATTTAACATTGTTTTCATAGTTACACAAACAAATTTGAGGTATTTTAGTCAAAAGCTTTATTATTTTGTCTACCATGCCAAACACAGAACACCTAGGTATTCAGCAATCACTCTATTTTTAAGTTTGCTAAGAAACTGAGACTACTTTTACATTTTATCATGTATGCATTGTTTTTTTAAACCACTGTATTATTATAAAGAGATTCCAAGTATGTTATTATAATATATGTTATATTATGTATATTACATATAATATATTAACATACCATATTATCATAATATAATATGTATTGTATAATATATATTATATTTTATTTATAAATAAGTATACTTCTATGAGTCTAGTATTTCAAATAGGATAGGTAATATTTTAAAAAAACTTTAACAAAGAAAATACATAATTGTTTGGAAAGTAAATTAAAAAGACAAAGATTTATTGAACACCAACTTTGTGACCAATATCATGCTAAGTTCTTTATATTACTATTTTGTCATCTACTAATCATGAATTTTGCATCCCATTATTTTACTTTTTAATTCTAAGATTATAAAATGAAAAATAAAAGCAAACTCATAATTTTTCCTTCATTTATCTGGCAACTCTGAATTACATAATATACAATGGAATGCGTATTTCTGGCAAATTAGCTTTAAAAGACCACAGAGGACTTATACACATTTTACACATTTGAAATAAAAAAGAACTAGTCGATTTTAAAACATCAACACTTATTTGTTTTCTCCCCACAGTAGCTATCTGTGAATGACTTATACACCTCATGATTCTTTGACCTGGTTCATGAATTAATCTTTTACTTTAGAAAGCTTAAATGAACCTCAAATTACCATGGTAAAGTACTGTACTAAAAGTAAGTGGAAATAACAGGATATGCATGATGCCAAGGCCGTATAAGTGAGTCAGTGTAAAGAAGTGGGAATAGATTTCTTGAGTATCATCACCCAGTCCTTGTCTCTAACAGCTAACCTTTCCTTTCCATGAATCCACAAGCTTACGTATACACCCACCTCCTTCACATGTGCCAATCCTGGAAAATGGCACAGTGGAGGCAGTTCACAAAATAATGATATTTCAAGAAAGCATCACATAATTGCCTGGCATTTGAAGGCACTAAGCTTTCAGTATTTTCTTCCTATTCCTCCCACCCCCCCCAACACATCGTTTTTCTAGAATTCTTTAAAGTACTTCCTATGCCTTAAATTCCTAACATTTATGTGTACTAACAAACAAGACATTCCCAAGGAAATAAACATGGTAATTTTATGCTTTCTCTTCAAATCTTAAAAAAATACAACGGTTTATCTCAAGCAGAGTAATACTATTTTAAGCTCTAGGAGAATACTCGGAAGATCTGGCTGCCAAGTTTATCCGTTAAAAATAAACAATCAAAATCATGTTCATTATGAAATAACAATTTATAGGTTTTAAATATAACATGATAATATGAGAGCATAGTATGGGAAAGATGCACAAAAATATCTCCCTTTAACTTCATGGTAAAACACGAACGCTTTAGATTTAAAAGAGAAAAAAAGAAATTACAAAACATTTAAATAAGATTATCTTTCTGTTGGTCACCATAATACGAGCTCAGAGGAAGTAAGAGCCCACAATGGCAAAATTATCATGCTCCAAACACTTCTGTAGCTAATCCAATAACTAAAGAGAGAACTAATTCTAAAATATGATATACAGAATAACTGTCACACCTTATATTTTACAAAGTATTGTCAATCTCATTTTATCTTAGAGTATTTTAAATGATCAATTGTCTTACAAAAAGCAACCTCTTATTTTTGCTCTTATGCTAAATGGGTCTTACCTTTTACTCTAGTAGATACAGTACAGAAACATGAAAGCAAAAAATTGTAACTTCATTAAGATATATGAACAAAAATGCTAAACTGCCCCAAAAGACAAATCCTGAAGTCTCTCAGCACACAATTCTGCCAGCATTATTCAGCACAAGTAACCAAATGAAATTTGTGGAGAACATGAAGGAGTATCATCATACCAATTTATGGACTTGTCACCTCAGAAATGTACTAGAAATATTTCAAAAGAATAAGATTTAGACTGCAGAAACAATTTTCTCCCAATCTCAGCTAAGCTGCTTGCTACATAAAGCTTCAGCATAGTGCAAAACAAGCAGCAGATATAAGTAAAGACATAGCCTTGCTAGGAATATCTGATAGATTAGAACAAAATAGAACAAAACAGCTAAACTCACCAAACAGCCTTTTACTAAAAATCTGTATTCTTCTCTTTGTCTCAGGTGTCTGGTTTCTAAAGACAAATTACATTCTTTCTGACAGAATGATGACAAAAGGGCACACCGTGATCCTTTTTCTGCTCTTTCCACTAGAAGAAAACTGAACTACACTGCAATCTCCAAGAGTAAGTACTTCATATGAGCATGCTCAGTAACTAATTTAAATGACTTGGTATTTTACCTCGGCATGTGATGACCTACTTCCAAACAAACTCAGAGAGCTGCAGACTCAACTGAAGATCATTAACTGCAATAAACTAAAGAGAACCACCAAATGGTAACTGATTTGTTTTTAACTTCTTAATTTTTGTGGTTCATTTAACTGGGAATGATTATTTCGACATGTTTATTAAAACAAGTCCTTAGGTTTCAATACATAACCAACTATGTCAACATAAGTATCCCAAAATGCTGAGATGAACTGGAAGCTACAAAATACTCAGGAAGTGATCTCAAAACATAAATATGACTACTGATAATTAAGCAAACTATAAGCAATCCATATTTTACTTTTCAACCTATTATTCTGTCCTTTTGCCTATTAACCAAATAAAATAATCTACAAACTATCTGGTGGTATTTTCATTTCTCCTCTGGAAATATTAGCAAAGAATTAATAAACTAAAATGCTCAATGCCTTTATTAAAAATGTTTGCTATCTTCAAAGTACAGTGATAGGATTTTTCTCATCTGTAAATTATATAATAGACATATTATACACCAACAAACCTTACCCAAATACTGATAAACCTATAAAACAATCTTTTTTTTTTAAGTTTGCATTTTCAAGAATAAGTTTTGCAAAAATGTCACAAAAGTCAACCAGTCTCTGTATATGTATTTATGCCATCAAATAAATAATTTGCCTGATTTATTGAATATAGTGCTGTAAAGGACATTAATTTGGGATGATGAAAATTATGGTCCAGAAGCTTATCCTCTGTTCCATTTCAATCTTCCATAAATCAAGATCTAGCACAGGTCCACCAAAACCAGCCACACCAAAACCAGACAGGCAACTCTTTCATATCTACTTCCCATTTTCACCTTAGGCAGATGAGCAAAAATAGGAAGCATTTGTACAAATGACACGAATCACACCCAGAATAGCAAGCCACTGACATCTTCAAAGGGGACCATGACGCTAATCAGGGCTTTTCCCTTCTTCACAACCCTTCCTGGTCACTTACATCATTTTCCTATTGTAAACCACCCACTCCCCACACAAATGTCTCATTTCTGTGAATAGTACCCTCATACTCCTCCACCCTCCAGCCCCCTAATTAACATGGAAGGTCTGAGTAAGAACACATAGGAAACAAACAAATTCCCTGGCAGCAGCTAAGATAAGGCCCTTCACAGATGGTGGAACAAGATCATCAAAGGTTCAGAGAGGCCACAAAAGTTAGAACAACAGATGGAACCACATCTAATTCCAACACCTTTCCAGAAAAAAAAGGGTTCTGTTCATAGAAAACTACCAACACATCATTTTCTTTTGTATTCTTATTGCCAATAAGCTTTTAAGCAGATATAACCGGAAGCTCTCAGGTGTGTGCTACATAGACATTCTATCTCAGGAAAAGAAAGAGCACAAGATCAAAACTAATACCATGAGTCACAAACATATCAAGAAGTATCAAATGTATATGTTTTGTGTACTGTGTGTGTCAGGGTGGAAGATTTATAGAAAGAGTTAAGTTATCTAAAGTACTTAAGGAAAGCTCTATGATTTCTGAATGAGGAAGTCAAAGTTCTCCATTAAAAACAGACAAAAAAAATCTAACTGTGATTTTTAAATATTTATTGAGAACATGTTACACATGAGGCACGGCGCAAGGCAATGCACAAAAACAAGCACCCCATCTCTGTTTTTATTTTTATTTACCTTTTTCCTTTTATTTCATAATATTATGGGGGTACAAATATTGTTAGGGCTACAAATATTGCCCCTGCCCCCCCATCTCTGTTTTTGAAAGAAATATACCAATAGAGATGATGAGGAGAGGGTATATATAATTAATGTAACTTATGATAGCAAAAGGTAGGTGCTTTTGTGTTCTGGAGATCTTAGAAGGAAAACATTCTGAGGAGGGGAATCAGTACAGTTTTTACGAGAGGGTGAACTTTCTGAAATGCCTAGATGAATAATAAGGATCTAGGCCAGAAAAGAGAAGGTCATAAACATATCAAGAGCAAACAAAGAGCAAAACAGAGGTCAGAGCCTGAGAAGTGGGACAGTAGGGGACCTGGGAATGGGCGTGGGGACTGGAGAGCTTGTGGACTGAGAACAATGGAAAGAGAAGGCTGTGGACAGTGGGAAGAGAGAAAAGAGATGAAAGCTAATTATTCTGGGCTGGAATCCCGGAAGAAGATGGCAAGAAGCATTTTACACTGTGGATACCGAAAAGTTAGGAGTGTGTGTTAAACAGCAGAGTGAGTTAACTCTAAGAAAGCAGATTAAAAAACAGGTAAAGGAGAGGCCGGGCGCTGTGGCTCACGCCTGTAATCCTAGCTCTTGGGAGGCCGAGGCGGGCGGATTGCTCAAGGTCAGGAGTTCAAAACCAGCCTGAGCAAGAGCGAGACCCCGTCTCTACTATAAATAGAAAGAAATTAATTGGCCAACTGATATATATATAAAAAATTAGCCGGGCATAGTGGCGCATGCCTGTAGTCCCAGCTACTCGGGAGGCTGAGGCAGAAGGATCACTGGAGCCCAGGAGTTTGAGGTTGCTGTGAGCTAGGCTGACGCCACGGCACTCACTCTAGCCTGGACAACAAAGCGAGACTCTGTCTCAAAAAAAACAAAACAAAACAAAAAAAAACAGGTAAAGGAGGATGGGTAAAAGAGGTGTTAACTTCAGCCACACTGGCATGGTACTACTCTTCAAATTCACTTTATTCCTCCAGACCACTAAATTACTCTTTAACATGAATTCCCTCTTTCTTCCATATATTTAACATAAGCATTGCTCTTTAACATTAATTCCCTCTTTCTCCCATACATTTAACGTGAGCATTCTGATTTACAATTGAGATCACCTTGCAATTACATGTATCCTTTAATCTTAGTTAGAGTATCTATTTAAAATCTTTTTTTTTTTTTTTTGAGACAGAGTTTCACTCTGTGGCCCAGGCTAGAGTGAGTGCCATGGCACCAGCCTAGCTCACAGCAACCTCAAACTCCTGGGCTCAAGTGATCCTACTGCCTCAGCCTCCCGCGTAGCTGGCACTACAGGCATGCGCCACCACGCCCGGCTAATTTTTTCTATATATATCTTAGTTGGCCAAATAATTTCTTTCTATTTATAGTAGAGACGGGGTCTCGCTCTTACTCGGGCTGGTTTCGAACTCCTGACCTTCAGCAATCCACCCGCCTCAGCCTCCCAGAGAGCTAGGATTACAGGCGTGAGCCACCTTGCCCGGCTAAAATCTTTTTATCTCATCACTCAAATATTCCTTAGCTTATAGTCTTACCCCTACTCTACCAGCAAAACCTGATATGTTTGCCATATGTTCCTTCAATCAGAATGAATGTCTAAAAATTCAGCCAAAGATATAATCTATTTCTGTGACAACCGAGTGTCCTCTGAAGACTTTACACAGTTTTAGTGCATGTGCATACACGAGGATGGACGGGTCTGTGTCCATGACTGAAAACATACCTAGCTTCCATCTCATACCTAACCAAAGAGAGGGGATGGAGGAGCAAGACTGGAAATGAATACGTAAGCCTTATACTGCAATTTGTTCCTCTTTTGTTTACATTAACAGACTTTATTTTTTAGAGTAGTTTTAGTTTCACAGCAAAATTGAGCAAAAGATACAGAGATTTCCCATTTTCTCCCCCTCCCAAAACACGCATGGCCTCCTGTGTTATCCACACTCCCGTCAGCACAGTACGTTTGTCATAAACGAGGAACACACACTGACACACCATTATCACCCGGAGTCCACAGTTTATGTTACAGTTCACTCTTGGTGTTTGTACATCCTATGGGCTAAGTCTACGACTGCAATTTGTTGTTGTTTTGTCTACCATAGGGTTCTATCAAAATCATTTAGGTAGCTGGAGAATACACACACACACACACACACACACACACACACACACACACACACACACTCACGCACACACATGCACACACTCAGGGACCAGACGCCTTTTAATCTGACCTTTGAGAGTGGCATCAAACATTTTGGAGAAACTCCTCAAGTTTTAGGGTTTTTCTCGCTAAGAGCCACTGCTCAACATGCTCACTACTACACAAGGAAAGACGGCCACATAAACAAATAATCGAAACACAAAGTTAGAAAACTCAAAAGGAAGTATGGTAAGGATACAATAATTCTATACGGGGGCAGGCCACGGATCAGGACATATTTGAGCAGGGATATCAGGAAGAATGAGTAAAATGTTTACATACAAAAAGGCAGGTGAGTATTTCAATAAAAGGAAACAAAGGGACAATTTGGGCAAGACATTGTATTGTGGGGTCAAAATCACTTAGAGAAGGCTGAGATGGGACTGAATCCAGAAGAAAGACTTACTAGTAACAAAGCATGTACTGAGTGCTTACTTCTGTCAGGCAGTGTGCTAAAAACTTCCCATGGATCATCATTTACCCTTGTAGTAACATTATACAATAACTTGGTTAAAAATCTCAAATAAAGATGAGAAAATGGATCTCTGTTAATTGTCTTACCCAGCTGGAAAGTCACAGAGCTGTGGTGTGACTCCACATAGCTTGATTCTACTGTCAGCACCCTAAGCCACCAAAATCACCTCACTACATTGCCTCTCTACTGGGAAATTAAAAAAAAAAAGTGAAAAACAACAGCTAGCATTTCTAGAATGTTTCAAACACACGATTTCACTTACTATTCAATTCTACCTGTTCTACAGATTTGGAGACAGAGGCTTATGCAGTGTTACGCAGACAAATGAGAGGAGTTGAAATTTGGACCCAGATTTTGGACTCCCAAACCCTTGGTCTAAATGAGATCCAAAGGGCAGTAAGCTTATGAAGAAAGCGAAGGATTTTCAACAGTAAGGAAGAACAGAAAGACGCAGGGGAAACAACTGTGAAGAGAAGAACCTATAGTGAATAAGAAGTAATGAACCCAAGGCAAGGGAGACTAGCTAACTCAGTTTTCATTTAGTTTTATTGCCAGATAATTAATATTTCATAAAACCCACCTATGGTAAGTGTACAGTTCAATGACTTTTAGTGAACTTATAGAGTTGTGCAACCACTACCACATCCAGTTTCCTAACATTTCCATCACTGTAAAACATTCCCTCGTGTCCCATTTGCAATCCCACTTCTATCCCCAGCCACAGGCAAACACTGATCTGTTCCTTCTGTCTCTATAATTTGCCTTTTTGGAAAATGTCATAAAAATGGAACCACACAATGTGTAATTTCTGTGTCTGACTTCTTCTAGGTAGCATTATGGCTTTAAAGTTCATGCATGCTGTACCATGTATCAGTTAATTATTTCTTTTTATCGGTAGGTGGTATGCTATTGTATTGCTATGCTAGATTTTGTTATCTATTCACAGTAGTTAATGGACATTTGGACTGTTTCCCAATGTTAGCTATTATGAATAATGCTGCTGTCAACCTTTCTGTAAAAAATCTTTGTGTGGACATGTTTTTATTCCTCTTGGGTAGATACTTAAGGAGAGAAATTACTTGGTCAAATTCACAATTTTTTCAAAAACTGCTGACCTCTTTCTAAAGTCACTATAACATTTCTATCATCAATGTACGAGAGCTCCAGTTTCTCCATGTCTTTTACAATATTTGATATTGATAGTCTTTTTGATTTCAGCCATTCTAGTGGGTTTCTCAGTGTGGTTTTAGCCCGCAACTCCCTAATGTCTAATAATGTTGAACATATTTTCATGGACTCACTGGCCATATGAGTATCTTATTTTATGAAATATATTTGAATCTTATGCCCATTTTAAAAATTGGGTTATCTTTTTATTATTGACTTATAAGAGTCCTTTATACATTCTGGATATGAGTTATTGGCAGACACGTGATTTGCCCATATTCCCTCCTGGTCTGTGACTGAACTTTCACTCTCTTAAGCGTCTTACATAGAGCAAATATATAAATTTTGATAAAGTCTAATTTATCAATTTTTCCTTTTATGCATCTTTTCGTATCATATCTAAGAAATTTTTGCTATATTCAATATCACAAATATTCTATTTTTTCCTAGAAGTTTTATAGTTTTTGTTTTTAGATTTCAGTCAATAATCCACTTGGAATTAATTTCTTTGTGTGATGTGATTATGATAAAAGGCCCAAGGTGTGTTTTGGTTTTCTTTACATATGGCTATCCAATTATCACAACATTATTTGTTGAAAAGATTATCCTGTCCCCACTGAATTCCTTTGGCAACTGTTACCAAAATTCCTTCCTTGGTTTTAGAAGGCAGAAATAACAAGGAAAGAATTAAGAAAAATGAATAAAGATATAGACAGATCTGAGTTGAAAAGAAAGAAAAGGCTAATGAAGTTCACACTTGATAGTACCTATTTTTCTCCCCCACATAGCTCAGTGATCTGCTAGGAATGAAGAAAAGAGAAGTGGAACAAGTATTTTGAGGTCAGTGATCAAAGGTCTAGAACATATGTTGTGGGGAATAGGAAAGTGACTGGACAATGAAGACAATCAAGTTAAAACATGCTGTTTTCTCTACTAGTATTAGTGACTAAGGAGTGAAGGCAATGAATTTAAAACATGCTGTTTTCTCTACTAGTATTAGTGACTAAGGAGTGAAGTGAGCTGCACACAGCTCCCAGGACATTAGATCTTCTACCCCCAACAAGAATGAAAAGGATTCAGCAAAAAGGAGGAAAGGATAAAAAGATTATATTTTATTGATACATAATATTTGTACATATTTATGGGGTACCTGTGATATTTTGTCACATGCATAGAAATGTGTAATGATCAAATTGGGGTATTTGGGATATCCATCACCTCAAGTATTTATCATTTCCATGTGTTGGGAACATTTCAAGTCCTCTCTCCTAGCTACTTTGAAACATACATTATCGTTGGCTATAATCACTCTACTCTAACAAATATTAGAACTCATTCCTTCTATCTAACTTTATGTTTGTACCCATTAACCACCCTCTCTTTATCCCCATTGCCCCCCCCCAACGTACTCACCCATCCCAGCCTCTTACAACTATCATTCTACTCTCTACCTCCATGAGATCAACATATTTTTTTTAGCTTCCTCATGAGTAAGAACACGTGCAATATTTGTCTCTCTGTGCTTGGCTTATTTCACTTAACATAATGACCTTTAGTTCCATGCATGTTGCTGCAAATTACATGATTTCATTCTATTTTGTGGGACCCTTTTCAAGAAGTTTGACATTCCAAACCTAACTTAGAGAATAAAGTATAGAATCAGTTATACATGGCCTCCAAAAAAACCCTCCAGTCTAAGAATGTGCTTTTCACCAGTGGCTTCTGAGGGTCATCAGGTTTAATGCTGTTTTTTACTGGGGCTTGGTAACCCAGCAAAGAGTACCCTGTAACACAAGAATTGGCATAAAATTTCACGTAGGTGTGGGTGGCTACCAAGCAACTGCAAGTCCCCAAGATCACACATGAAACAAATCTGAGAGAAGCTTAATTAACCCTATGAGGGAGGGGGAAGTGGCAATAGGATCTTGAAAATGAGAAACCAACCACAAGTTGGAAATAGCTGCTGCCATCACTGCCACCATTTCCTTCTTTGGGACAAACCAACGATGCTTCTCGGTACAACACAGGAACTATTAGTTATGAAGTACTGACACTACACATTGTTGACAAAAGGTTTTTATTTATATTTTACTACTTTCCTACCCAAAGATCTTCAGAATGTATTTTAAAAAGTCAAATAATTTTGATTTTTAAATATTTAATCTTAATAACTAATAAACTAATAAAATTAGAATTTTTTCATATATATATCAAGAAAGGGGTGATACAACGAAAAGAAATATTAACAGGAAGATCTCTACAAAATCAGAAGCATATATTTGCAAGAGTCTTTGGCAGAGGTATAAATCTGCAAAACAATTTGTTACTACCTTACGGAAAAGAATTGTAAATTTTAAAACATATTTTCACAAAATAAACTTAACCATCCCAATGACTTTTGCTGCGGCAATCAACCCATAGCACCTACTCAGCATGTGGCAAGATAATGAACAGACCTAATTATACACTATTTTGGCATTCAAGCTGTCTCTTGCGATACACAATGCTTAGACTATAAGAAAGTCTGTCATGCTTTACTAGAAAAACAAAAGCACAAAGTAATTTTGCTGCTGAATAAAGGTATTATGAGAAAAATATTTCATTACATAAATTTTAAAAACGGGGTGGGTCAGGACTATTCATGTATTCTGCTAAGCGACAGAAAAATATTTTTTAGTGCCCCTTCCCCAAAATCAGAAGTCATTTTTTTTTCCATTCTAACTAAGGATATTGTTAATCAGATAGTTAAAATGTTATCTTAAATATCACAGAATTTGTAACTTTCAAAAAACTTGGTTCCCTTTGTTCATTCCTTAATTCACTTCACAAATATTTAGTGAGTATCAACTCTGTGCCAAATACTGTTCTATGTATTACAGATACAGTAGTGAAAAGGTCTATACCAGGCGTCCTCAAACTACGGCCCGAGAGCCACATGCGGGTGTTTTTGTCCGTTTATTTTTTTACTTCAAAATAAGATATGTGCAGTGTGCATAGGAATTTGTTCATAGTTTTTTTTAAACTATAGTCCGGCCCTCCAACGGTCTGAGGGACAGTGAACTGGCCCCCCGTTTAAAAAGTTTGAGGACTCCTGGTCTATACTCCCAAGGAGCACACGTTCTCATGGGGGAAGAAATTCAATAAAGACTATGTAAGGCTGGGCGGGGTGGCTCATGTCTGTAAATCCTAGCACTCTGGGAGGCTGAGGCGGGCAGATTGCTCCAGGTCAGGAGTTTGAAACCAGTCTGTGCAAGAGGGAGACCCCATCTCTTTAAATAGTAACAAATTAATTGGCCAACTAAAAATATATAGGAAAAAAAAAATTAACCGGGCATGGTGGTGCATGCCTGTAGTCCCAGCTACTCAGGAGGCTGAGACAGATGGATTGCTTGAGCCCAGGGGTCTGAGGTTGCTGTGAGCTAGGCTGATGCCACGGCACTCTAGCCCGGGCAACAGAGTGAGACTCTATCTCAAAAAAAAAAAAAAGGCTATGTAAGAGAGTTGGGAAAGGGTTATGCAAAGAACTAAGTAAGATAGGTTAAGTGACTGTGTGAATGGATGGTTAGGAAAAGCTCTGAGGAGGCAACACTTAAGCTCAACACTTAAATAATGGCACAAAAGAGGGGAAAGAAACCCAGACAGATAGTGAGTTTAAAGGCTCTAAGCTTGGCACATCTAAAGAGAAGTCACAAAGTCTACTCTGTGACTAGAGTATGGGGGATTGAGAGGCAAACAGGAGATGAGGTTTGAGAAGTGGCAGGTCAACTAGTGTTGGATATATAAGCCAGAGAAGGGACTCTGGATTTTATTCCAAGTGCTATGGAAAGCCACTGGAAGACTGTGACAGGATCTGAATTACACTTTTACATTTTAAGAAGATTCATTTAGCTACAGTGTGGAGAATGGATTGCACAGGGTCAAGAGTGGAAGGAGGGGGGAAGCTGAGAGGCTACTGCAGTTGTCTGGGTGAAGATGATGATGGCACAGAGGGGAGGTGTGGTAGAGATGGAGAGAAGCGGGCAGATTTGGGATACATTTCGGTTGGGAGGAAACGTTAACCGGGCCCACAGATACATTGGGGGTAAGGGGACGGTAAGTGAAGGAAAGAGCAATTAAGGATGGCTACAAAGTTTTTTCTTTGACTGTATCCACTAGACACTATATTGGAGAGTTCAGTGATTGTGGAGATCAGGAAAGAGGTGTAGATGTAGGTTCATGGGTGACTGGCATATGGAGTACAAAGAGCCTTGGAATGAGGCAACCAAAAAGACAACACACGACAGACGCCATACCTTTATCATTCGACAATACCTGCTATGTGCCAGGTCTTACGCTTGGCATATCTGTGGGGAAAAAAACCCAAAAACCAAAAAAACCAGATCCTTGTTTTCATGGAGGACTCTATCAAAGAAGGCAAGTGCAAACACAATACACTTTGTAGTGCATGTTAGAAGGTGGTAAGTGCTATGAAAAAAAGAGAGAAAGTAGAGGAGTGTGGTTAGGGTGATGAAGTTAAAAAGGGTCAGGATAAGCATGACTCAAAAGATAGGATATGAGCAAAAAAAGGAGCAAAAAGCCAAGCAGAGGGAAAGGTCAGTGCTAAGGCCCTGAGGCAGGAGTAAGTAAGATCTGCCAAAGTAAGTATTGCTGGCATATCTGAAGAACGGCCAGACCAAGAGAGACTGGTCTGAATGGGAGACCAGTATGGCTGCAGAAAAGGGAAAAAAGTTGGCAAAGCAGTGGTCAGAAAAGCAGCATGAAACCCACAAGGGTATGATGTCATAGAAGTCAAGGAAAAAAGGGTGTCAAAAACCAACGATGCTGAGTAAGAGCAGAACAGAGAGGCTCATAACAGCTGATGTGGAGTGTGGAGTCGGTGAAGAGAGCCCTCTCTATAGAAGGACAGGGAAGGAGGTGCAGCTGGCGGGAGGAATATTCACTTCTAAAGGTGACAGGATAGGCTGGCTCTCAGGACTTAACTAAATTCTCAGTCTATTGCAGCCAACAGACAAGGGCTTGAATATTTTAATCATCTCAACATTGTGGATCAATTCCAAAAAGCCCCTTTTGTTTATTTTTTTGCTCAATTATAAATTATGGGGAAAAAGTCACTACTCTATGTCTCAAAACAAACAAACAAACAAAAAAAGCAAATAATGTGTAAACCAGAGTGGCAGCTTTAGGAGCAACCTGGTACTGACTACCATTTGTTGGTAAGCATTGCCGGTGTTGTAGATGTATGATTGATCTTTTTTGCACAAGAATACTGTCAAAAAGGTTTTACTGTTGATGCTGTATGTGAGGAAAGGAGAAACAGACTGAGGCTGTCGAGGGTTTCACTGTTAGGAAATTGAGGGAAAGGATCAGAAGAAGTCTACGCTTATTCTACTCTGCCAGTGTTCTCTCTTCTCTCTTTTATTCATACCTACCTAAAAACAAGACAGCACATAAGGGTAGATTTTCTCCTTGCTTTGTAAAAAATACTTTTGGGGCCAGAGTTTTATTTTCTATATTTATTTCATTATCACTGTCATATTAACTAATGACAACTTCCTTGAATTTTTGCCCCTCCCTTCTATCCAACTCTTCATTCACTTAATATGTGTTTATCCAAGTAGACAGTACGTTAATAACTAGTGCTGTCTTTTAGAAAAGTTCGTTTTCTAAAATAGAAACTAAACAACCTAAACAAAGATATAGTCTCAAATAAGCAAGTAGCTTATTTTAGACTATTATTATTAATAAGCTAAATAAGCTCCACAAATTAAAGTTTATCTGTACCATGGAACACGCCGTGCGGCTGTTAAAACAGTAAGGTAGGAGTGTGCGTACTGTCGTGGATGAGGTCTGTGGTGTGCACACCTCATCCTGAGTAAGAAAGTCAGGTAACAGAGCAGTAAACGTTAATACTGCAAATGAAGGCTACTTTCACTTTTTACTTTAAACACTCTTTTGTGCTATATGAATTGTTCCGACAGCATGTCCTAGTTCTGTAATTAATAATTAAAAAGAAAGGAAATGGGGGGAAGGGAAAGAGGGGGCAGGAGAAAGGGGAAGGAAAAAGGAAAGGGAAGTGACAGGAGTCAGGAGTAAGAAGACAAGTCTGTGGATGAGCAGTGTGGCAGGGGGGGACCTGGAGTGAGATGTCTCAGATTCGAGTCCTAGTCCTGCTACTAACTTTGGGCGAGTTAAAAACTCTCTAAGGTTCTGTTTACCCATGTGGTCAGCAGGACTAAGACTATTTCTCATATTTCTCACCCTACAAGGTTACAGTGAGCATTAAATGAGCACATTTTTGAAAAGTTCCCAGTACAGTGCCTGGGAGGATATGGTGTAAGTGCCCAATAAATCATAGCTATTTTTATGTCCCGAAATTAAAATGCTAAAAGTTTCACTTCAAAACCATTTGCCTTTTTAACCTAATCTGAAAGTAGAGTATATTTGATATAAGTCCTTTTCATTGGTTTAGAAAAGTAGGTTTTAATAAGGATCACAAAACCAATATGGGAGAACACATGCTGGTGCCTCTATTAGAAATATGTTTCATCTGGAATTCTTTTATTCCTGCTACACAAGTGCCTAGAGCTTCTTGTCCATGCTCATACTACCTTGAGTCCTAAAATCTGTGCCCTTTACCCAGAAATTTCAATATTCAATTTGCAGCACATGGTAAGACTGATAATATACCTTTGTCTCTTTAAGTCATTCTGCAATAGATAAGCAGAAGGAGGATATTAACGAGGGGCATATTCTCAAGACTATTCTTTCATATAAAAAAATCAAAACTCCTAATTATTAATATAAATCAGAATAGATTTTCAAATAAATTATAAAATTCACACCTAACTTTCAATTTGGAATAAAAAACTGATTAGAAATTTACATTGCTTTTTCACAATAACCCAGTTTTAATCATTACAATCCAGAATTGCTTTTCAAATGTTGGCTTCATGTGCTCCCATGTGGGGCCTATTCAAAGCTCAGGAATTCTCTTAATAAACAAAGTCTTACCCAGTGAAGCATCATTCTTATAAATCTTGCCATATTCTGTCTCTTATTATTATTAAGACTTTTTTTCTTAAAAAAAATTAACATTACACCCTCTTTGGTGTTTAAATTTCACTTACATGCTACTGTCCTTGGATTAATGCATTTCATCAACACTCTAAAACCTAATCCATGATTTAAAAGTCTAAAATTTAAAACAGGAATATACAAATCATTCTGCGAAGGATCGAATTATAAATATTTTAGGCCTTGTGAACTAAATAGTTTCTGTTAAAACTATCAACTCTGTTGTAATAAGAAAACAGTCACAGACAACATGTGAACAAATAAGCATAGTGTGTTCCAATAAAACTTTGTTTGCAAAAACAGGCTAGATTTGGTCCACAGGCTACAGTTGCCAACCTCTAATCTAGACTATCAATTAAGTGGAATGTCTATGATAGTTTTATATCACTCCTTACAAGCTGACTACCACATGTCTCTGACTAATGATTTAATTATTTCACTTATTAATGGTTAGTGTTATACTAATGATACACTAACTTTACTAAAAATAAATTATTTTCTATTCTTATAATTTCATTTAGGTTCTCCCTAAAACTTAACTGTTTTTTCATAATTCTATTTCATTAACTAAATGGAACTTAATCATTTTTTCCTCATGAATCCCATTTTTTAAAATTCATCATTTTTTATACCTTTGACTTCTTTCCAAATTTTCTGTAAAAAGTAGAAATGTCAGTTCTTCTCTGAAAATGTAACGCTCTTATAACATTCAAAAGTAAAGGAGGCATTTACGTGTTTACTTTTTCCCCCATTAAAGATTCGAATCAGTTATTAATAAAGATATCCTTCAAGGGCCAGCCTTTAAGATGGCCCCCAGTGATCCCTGTCTTCCTGGTATGCACACCCTGGAATAGTCCACCCCTGCAATGAATCAGGGCTGGCCCTTATGAACAATAAAATACAGCAGAGGTGACGCCCAAGTCTAAGTCATAAAGGTACTGCAGCTTCTGGTGTGGTCTCTTAGATTATTCACTCTGGACAAAGCCAATCGCCAGGTCTTGAGAGTCATGCAGCCCTGTGGAGAAACCAACTAGCCAGACCCAACGTGCCAGCCATGTAATCCTCCAGCCCTTGTTTTCAAGCTTGCAGAGAGTAAAGCCCTATGTCACATAAAAACTACAACCTTGTAAGAGACTCTGAGCCATAACTGTCCATACACGCAGCTCAAGAATGCTCCTGACCCACAGGAGCATGATTATTCAAGTTTTGGGGTGACTTGAGACAACCGTGGACATTCTTGTGTCTGTCTGATTAGGTTAAATTTTAGCTTCTTTTGTGTGGCTGAATATTTTGGTGCTTGGTAGCAGCAGCTGATAAACAGTCACGTGTACTGCAATATGATGCGTTTAGGAAACAAGACATTAACAACAACCACTTAGGCTGCACGGTAGTGATGAATGCTGTGCTGTTTGTTCAACACCACACAACATTAACTCAAAGCGTGCTGCGTGTCAGGCTACCAGGGTCTTCTCATTTCTACGTAGTGGCCCATGGCCCAGTTACATGCAAGAAACAATCCTTACTTCGCTTCCAATTCTTGCTCATGTAAATCTCACTGTTGCACAGGGCGCAACTTTTTAAACCCTGGTTTGACCCATTAGAGTGGTGGTCCCCAACCTTTTTGGCACTAGGGACTGGCTTCATTGAAGACACTTTTTCCATGGACCAGGGAGGGGCGGGCAAGGGGTGGCTGGGTGGGATGGTTTTGGGATGACTCAAGTGCATTACATTTATTATGAGTCAAACCTCTCTGCTAATGATAACCTGTATTTGCAGCTGCTCCCCAGCGCTAGCATCACCCCCTCAGCTCCACCTCAGATCATCAGGCATTATATACTCATAAGGAGTGCTCAACCTAGATCTCTTGCATATGCAGTTTACAGTAGGGTTCATGCTCCTATGAGAATCTAATGCCACAGCTGATCTGACAGGAGAGGCTGTACACATAGAGGAAGCTTCCCTCACTCAGCCCACCGGATTGGAGACCGTAACAGTAGAGGATAATGAAATGCAGTTACTAGGATATTTGCTACCAGTACTTTTCTTTTTGAGACAGAGTCTCACTCTGTTGCCCAGGCTAGAATGAGTGCCGTGGCGTCAGCCTAGCTCACAGCAACCTCAAACTCCTGGGCTCAAGCAATCCTCCTGCCTCAGTCTCCACAGTAGCTGGGACTACAGGTATGCGCCACCACGCCCGGCTGGTTTTTTCTATATATATTAGTTGGCCAATTAATTTCTTTCTATTTTATAGTAGAGACGGGGTCTCTCTCTTGCTCAGGCTGGTTCTGAACTCCTGACCTGGAGCAATCCGCCTGCCTCAGCCTCCCAGAGTGCTAGGATTACAGGCGTGAGCCACCACCTGGTGGCTACCAGTACTTTTGAACAATGAAACTGAAGACAAGGTAGAGGTAGAAAGGGAACAAAGTACATATAAAGAAATGTATTTATATAGACAGTGGGTCATGGTCAAAAAAGTTAAAAACCTGTGATATAAAATACCATATATGTTTACAACCTAGGAAAATATTTAGTCACCATACTCTTCCACTTCTTACCCATCCCATTCTCCTTTTCTGAATTATCTTCTGTCTATTCTTTAAATAGTCAGGCTTCATTGCTCATTTTGTTTTCATACTGATATTTTAAAATCCCTGTGGAAGCTGGCGCTGGTCCAGCTGCTTTTTTTCCTTATCTCAGTTCTGTCTCTGAGAGGGCTGAGAATAGGGAAGTCTCTTCTTCTTGAGGACACCACATTTAAAACATGCTTAGGCTGGGCGCGGTGGCTCACGCCTGTAATCCTAGCACTCTGAGAGGCTGAGATGGGTGGATAGCTTGACCTCAAGAGTTCAAGACCAGCCTGAGCAAGAGCAAGACCCCTGTCTCTACTAAAAATAGAAAGAAATTAGCTGGACAACTAAAAATACATACAAAAAATTAGCCGGGCATGGCGGTGCATGCCTGTAGTCCCAGCTACTCCGGAGGCTGAGACAGAAGGATCGCTTGAGCCCAAGAGTTTGAGGTTGCTGTGAGCTAGGCTGACGCCACGGCACTTTAGTCCAGGCAAAAGAGTGTGACTGTCTCAAAAGAAAAAAAAAAAAAAAACATGCTTAATGGCTGTCTCTCAGGACTAAGACAAACAATAAGAGGAAGATCATAAAGGGAACTTGCAGTGATCCCGAGATCACTGAAATTTTTGGCTTCTCTAACATACCAGAAAAATTTAAGATATGTTAGCTTTGTAAGTTTGATCTTTAACTCTAAAATGTCCAAGCAATATATATTTTCCACTAGGTGGACTTTCAGATTATTGCTCATGTGCAGCATGTGAGGCTCTCTGCTTTTACGACAGGGCTACAGATGCAGTGCGTGGCTTGAATGCAGGAAGTATCTCCCAGCTTTCTCTTCTGCAGCACCTGGCACAGCACTTTGCATTCCATTGACAAATGAACAGATGACTATTTTTTTTAAAAAAGCTATTCTGGGAATTGAAAAACCAAAAAAAGAAATATTCATCTAACTGACAATTCATTCACTTATTTGCAATCCTTTAAGAGGAAAGGCATTCATATCCATAAAGAAGTTTCCCTAGCTTTAAATCAATATTTCTACCACTGTAAATATAATTACTGGTAAATATAGCTAAATATTTCCTAAAACTGTATAACAAGGTGAGAGAGTATTTAAAGACTACTCCAAAACAAGACAGAAAAAATGAAAAAGGTCAAAACATGGATGTTTTCTATCAAAAGGGCACAGCAAATCTTAAGAAAAGCTTTGAAAAAAATGATAATAAGAGTAAGATGCAACTGATTAATAATTTTTAAAATACATGACATAAGGGGGAAATGTGGAATCAACATGTTATAACTGGATTTCAATAATTAATTAGGAAATGGAATAATGTCTTTGGAAAAGCACAGAAAATTTGAGTAATCAAATTTCCCCAGAATGAGATCAAGGGGGACATTAAATCACAAAAAGTGCTCATAAAAGGAAAATTTTGGCTGTTCCCAAAAGAGTCTTTTTTTTCTGAGCAACATTCCCAATTTTTATTAATTTTTCAAAAAGCAGTTATTATTCATGTCAATAAAATTTTAGTACAGTTATGTCATCCTAGTCCTATCATTAGTCTAAACAAGACTTGAGAACAGTCTGTTTACTGGGCTAAACAGCATGACTATGTTGACATTTGCCAAATTTTCTCTTCTTTCCCTATTTCTTTCTTTTGAGATGGAGGCCTCGCTATGTTATGTTGCCCAGGCTGGAATGTAGTGGTTATTCACAGGTGTGTGCCCACAACTAACCAGGACACCAGAGTTCTGACCTTCTGCGTTTTTGACCTGGGTGGGTTCACCCCTCTTTAGGCAATCTGGTGTTTCCCCTACTCCCTGGAGGTCACTTTATTGCAAATCCAGTGTAGTCTACCTGCAAGATGTCCACCTCGATTAGTATACCTTCCTCCATCTCTGCTGATATTTCCCTAATCCACCCATCACCATTTCTCATTTGGACAAATGCAACAGCTTCTGAACTATTCTCCTTGTTTCTGCTCTAATTCCCAGACCATTTAATCCCCCCCACCCCCCAGCAGCCACAGTAATATCACATGCCAAGACCTTAATGAGGCTACAAGGTCTTGTGCAATGTGGCCCTGCCCCTTCTTCAAGCCATTGCTGGGGGAATCCCCACCTTGTTTGCACTGCTTCACGCACATTGGGTTCTTCCAGACACTGTGAATCTCTTCCGCCTAGAAGGTTCTTCCCTGGTAAACTAAACATCTGTTTAGTCTCAGATAAAATATATTTAAATATACTTTATTCACCTATATAGTGATTAGTTTAATGTCCATTTTTTCCTCTATGCTGGCAGCTACAAAAATTCAGGGACAGTGCCCTGTTTTGTTCATCACTGTGACCCCAGAAGCTATCAGAGGTCGTGGCATATAAGTGCAATAAACACTTGTTCATTGGAAAGACTTTCTTTTGAATTTATCTTACTTATCATTATGTACACATAATGCCTTTACACATAAATTATAAATGTAAATAAACAATCACAAGGTAAAATAAATGAATATAGTAAATTTAAAAAGAGACAGAGTTTAAATGAAATATATTCTACCAGAAAAATCTCAAATGCATTATAAATCTATTCTTTTGCCTTTGGGGATTATTACAAGCTTATTAATTATAGTGATTTTATAAGTCAAATCTCAAAAATAAGACCTTAAAGATAAACTAAGCATTATTGGCTAAGCATTATAGTTATTCCACTGAAACATATACTCTAACCTGGCCATTACTGGAAACACCAATAACATTTCAGAACCAGGACCATCATTTCAAATACGATTTGTTTCCAAAATGGTACTGAAACCATTATATGAAAGAAAGATTAATGAAATTTTAATATTTTAAATTGTCCGTATCTTCCTATTTTTCTTTATCATGTATCTACAATACTGAAAGTATCACTGGTATATTTTCAAAGTGAACATACTAAGCAGAATGGAAGTAAGAGGAAAATAACCATCTGGGGGAAGGTAGCAGCAGAAAGGATTGGCAACTGTAACTTTCTAATTTTACTTCAGACCCATTTTCCTATTACTAAAGTAAAATTCTGGTCTAGACACTTCTTTAATCTCAGCTCTATTTGTACCTGCTCTCAATAACCCAGTAATGTTTGAACCTGCATACGTGTTAAGTGGCCACACTCTCCTTGGCACCCAATCAACTTCATTTTATTTTTCATCACCCCCTTGATGAGAACAGCAATGTTCTGAAAGGTGGTAGACCAAACATGGTGCTCACAGCTTGAAGATTCACAAACATATAAGTAATGTGACAAAGAATCTTAGAAAAACAAGTACTAGTTTTTGTGAAGCCTGGTCAGTCACCATTTACTAAGCAATCTCTTTCAAGAAGCATTTCTCACCCCTGACTGGCACAGAAACATAAATTGAAATAGATCACATTTTTTTAAAAGTTGAAATGGCTTAGTTTCACTTGCATAAAAATATGTTCCCATATGTTCCCTTTATGGTTTCTATGGTTTCTACGTATCAGGAAAGTAGAAAAACTCACTCTTCTCTATTACCATCCTTCCCCTATTTCTCTAAGTGTTCCCCTTAACACATTGACTACCACACACACACAAAATCAAAAACGTTTCCTTGAATCCACAGTATTTTATTATGAAAATAGAATAAAAACTTCAATGTAATTTGAAGGTAAGCACAATTAGAAAAACAAATTTTATTGACTTCTATTCATTTAATCCTTGTTTTTACAATTGCCAATATTAACTGTAACAATAAGAACACCAACAAGTAAGATTTTATATACGCTTCAGGTGGCCCTGGGGTAAAAACCAGAGTGAGTTAAATACAACTCTCATGGCAGTTAATGTGTTAGAAGTGTCAGATAAGGAGCACTCAGGACTTATCTGCATTCTGCAAAGGGAATGAAGAATTAAAAATAAGGTGAGCATAAGCTGGTCTAATTTTTCAATCCCCTATTTCACTTTAAAATACTTCCATTTAAAGATTTACTTGTATTCACCGATAGATTTTTGTTTACAAACACAGGATTATGACATGTGGCAGCCAGCACATGAGGTGGCCCTTATATAGTCCTTTTGCACACTAAACAGTAATAGATCTGACTTTTACATACAACAGGATACTGCAGAAATGGCAATGCTTCAGTTCTGAGGCTACATCACTGGAACTTGACTTCTGAGGCTAAGACTTTAGAGCTTTGGTGGCTTCCCTTTGCTCTCTCTTCAATCACTCATTGTGGGTGAAGCCAAGCACCATGACTTCAAGAACTGAGGCCACCTGCCAACAAACTGGACGCAGATCCTCTTGCCCCAGTCCAGCCTTCAGATGACTGCAACCCTGACCAACATCTTGGCTATAATCTCCTAAGAGAGTCTGAGCCAGAACCACCCAACTAAGTCACTTCCATAATTCCCAACTCACAGAAACTCTGAGATATTAAGTGTTTATTGTTGTCTTAAGCTGCTTGATAACTAAGACAGTATTTCCCCATTTTTCATCTATCACATACACAACCAATTTGAAACTCAGTGGGTCTAGAAATTTTAGATGCAGATAGGAAGACCCTTTGTGACCCAAATCTCGAATGCAAAAAGTCAGATCTAGACATAACGGGAGCTTGCTTTTGGAGCTGCATTTGTAAAACCTCATACATGTTAAATGACTATTGCTATTAAAAGCCAGAATGCTACTAGACAAGGTAACTTCACAGTACTGATAAAGACAGTCATACAGAAGATCCTCATTACATGCTAGATAAATTAGTGAACCAATAAAGGAAATCTGTATAATTTAGTGATAACAGTGATAATAATAAAAGAAACTATGATGCCATTGGTAGATTCATAGTACATGTGCATCTTTGTAATTACTTATTTGCAACATCTCTTTTAACCACAAGAGGGCAGGAACGGTATGTTGTTCCTCCTTGACCTTCTGGCTTTTAACATGATGCCTAAAGCACTTGGACCAAATATAAATTCTGCACGAATGGAGGGAGGGAGAAAGGAGGGATGCTTATTAACAAATAGGAAAAGATTAATTCTCACTCCAATGCCCAAAAAAGCTTGTAAATGAGAGCTGAGTTAGAATATAGGACCATTAAGGGATGGATAAAAATTCATAAATGGCATTCTAAAAAGGAAATAAAGCAAAAAACAGAAGCTCAGAACTTCAGACTAACTTCAAACATATGACCAGAGCATAAGGAATGTGGAATGGACTCAATTTCAATCTAAACTTTTTACTCTCATTCCTTTTCATCTACCTACTAATTAGAAATTTGTTGCTATTTATTATTCTTTCTATGAAATGTGTTTCTATAGAAAAAAAGTAAATTTGGCATATTAAATTTAGGTTCGTTCTCAGTTATCCACATATGATTATAATGCAACTTTCTTGTTCTATATAATCAAGACAAGCATCACTGTGACCCTGTCAGGAGCTATACCTACAGCAAGTGCAGTGCCCAGAAAGAAATAATCACCTCTCTGTGGCCAACCTAATTAACCCAAACCCATTAAGTGACCATAGATGTGACAATGCTCTCCTAAATCTCATATCAAGAACTTTCCAACTGTTCTGTTATTTTTAATGTTATCTTCCAGCAAACAGTTTATTGAATTATATTTTTAAATATCATCATTTTCTATTGGAATTGGAAGCTTACTCCTAATAAAAAAATTAGCAAAACCATTTTCCATTTTCTTCAAGTTACTTAACTTAGTTAGAGCCAGGGACATTATTATGTTAGTATTTTATGGGGCCCTTGGCAAATTATGTTGCTCCTATGGTTTATGGTCTGATTCTTAGATCTAAGGTTTGTGGTTGGCAGGTGTATTTATAAGCCTACAGAGACAGATAACAAATAAAATGGAATCCCAGTATTTCAAAAAGGATATTCTTGTAAAAGAAAGATAAATGAAGGCGATAAATGGTTTAACTCTTGATTAATCTAAAAGGCATTAATAAAAATATCCCACCTTCTCAATTAGAATAAATAATAAGATGTTACGTTTATGTTTGTAATAAAAATCAAATTGTTTCAAGGATGGCCATTAATTACTTAATGATAACAATACTCTATCTAGACTTGTAGAGAATAATGTTAAAAGCAGAGGCACTTATTTGGCTCATTCAGCCCCTACAGATAAAGCAAACTCCTGAATCATTGGCATACTTTTAAGTATATAAGCATATACACATTCTTTAGGGGAATCGGATTCTTTCAGCTTTAAATGACAGACAATCCAATTCAAATTAGCATAAGTGAAAGGAGGGAATTTATTGGCTTGATTAATTTCAAAGTCTAAGAGTAGATTCAGGAACAGCTAGATCCAGACTCAACCAGTATGATCAAAGAGTGCATCTGTCTGTCTCCTCCCTCTCTTCTCTCCCCTCATCCTGGTCTCTCCTCATATTTACCCCGTGAGGACAGCTCTAGGTTTACATCTTCACAGCTTCAAATCCAACAAAAGAGATTCTCCTCCTCTGGAGCTTAAGGAAAGTTCCAGGCCGAGGCGGGCAGATAGCTCAAGGTCAGGAGTTCGAAACCAGCCCGAGCAAGAGCGAGACCCTGTCTCTACTATAAATAGAAAGAAATTAATTGGCCAACTAAAAATATACAGAAAAAAATAGCCAGGCATGGTGGTGCATGCCTATAGTCCCAGCTACTCGGGAGGATGAGGCAGCAGGATTGCTTGAGCCCAGGAGTTTGAGGCTGCTGTGAGCTGGGCTGACGCCACGGCACTCACTCTAGCCTGGGCAACAAAGCGAGACTCTGTCTCAAAAAAAAAAAAAAGAAATGCATGTCATCTATATATGTTCATAGCCCTTCAACAAAGTTTCAGAAAGGTCCCTGAATCCTCTCTCCAAAGAATCAATGTAGAAAAAGGTACAGAGAAGAATAAGGACATTTCTAAAATGTTACCTTAAATCTAACACTGCACTCATATCACTCATATTTAAGTAGCCGATATCCTAATTAAATCCAGTACCTTACCCTGTGCCTCCTCAACTTGTAAGCACTGCATATGGCTCCCCTGACATGATATGTAATGATCACTTCTTAAAATGCTGCATTGTCCTCTGACTGTGGCTTCCAGGAAGGAGCTGCATTAGTTGGGTTCTGCCCCTCTGAGTTTTACAGATATTCCCCAGTGTCCTCTCCCCTTTTCTGTCTTATTCTATTTTACCTATCCTTTCTAGTCAAATGACTCTCATATATTCATCTCCAAATTGAAATTAAAAAAAAATTCCACTCTGTTTCTGAAAATCAAATGTAGACTTCAAAATCCAGATGCCACACTCAAAACGATCAAAACACACATCGTGTCTTCTATTCAACAAAACCAGCCTTTCCTGCCTCTCAGTCGTCCGTCTATCTGAAAAATAATCTGATCACCTGTACTTGAAGATTCAGCTCAGAAATTGTATCTTCTGCAAAGACTTCCCTCCCCTCTCTCCTCACCAGGCGGGGCTATGTACTTTCACAGGACCCTGCCCATCGTCACAGGACTTGCCTCATTTCCTTGTTGATGACTAGCTTACTGACTGAGCTCTTACAATACACTATAAACTCAATCAAAGGGGCACGGCTATACCTTACATCTGTATTCTGCATGCCAAGCCCAAGTGGCTGGCACATAAAAAGTCCCTAGTCGATGCTCAATGAGAGAGAAGGGAGGGATTCACTTTTATTGAAGACTTATAATTCTCCTGGTTTGTTTGTTTGTTTGTTTGTTTATTGAGACAGAGTCTCCCTTTGTTGCCCAGGCTAGAGTGAGTGCCATGGCATCAGCCTAGCTCACAGCAACCTCAAACTCCTGGGCTCAAGCGATCCTCCTGCCTCAGCCTCCCGAGTAGCTGGGACTACAGGCATGCACCACCATGCCCGGCTGATTTTTTTCTCTATATATATATTAGTTGGCCAATTAATTTCTTTCTGTTTATAGTAAAGACGGGGTCTTGCTCTTTCTCAGGCTGGTTTTGAACTCCTGACCTCGAGCAATCTGCCCGCCTCAGCCTCCCAGAGTGCTAGGATTACAGGCACGAGCCACCTCGCCCGGCCAATTCTCCTGGTTTAAAATAGCTATTATTTGCTAAAATGAACCGTCAGCAAAAAAAACCCCACAAGATTTGTTTGGTTTACTATTCAAACAGACTAAGCCTTGGTAAGGTCCAGGCAACAAGAATGCTACCAACATTTATAAAGTAGAAAGTCAGGGAACCGAATTAAAATTTAAAAATCAATATTTTATTCTCTTTTTCTTAGTAAAACCCTGAAGGGTTTTTTTTCCCCCCTTAATAATAATGGTAGATATTAAACACAAGGAAACTTTTTTTACTCCGAGGGACTAAGAGCAACAGTCTATCCATAGGCACCATATGGGCTTTCTGAGGAGGCCTTAACAAACCTTTCCTTGTGAGTTTCAAGCAAGTATCAAGTGTCCCAGCTGCTGTCCCTGGAAACACCTAGAGACGGCCTTGTGAGACAGAGAAGACTAGAAACAACTAAATCATTTTAACCCAAAGCACTTGCTTCTTAGTGATATTCCTCCTAACATTAGAGTATCGTTAATCCTTATAAGCTGAATTTGGGGTTGGAAAATTCACTGTTATTGGTTTCTCTGACACTGAACATAATTCTTAATGTCCTAAATTTTCTCATCTGTGAAATGGAATAACAGGTGTCTCACAGGGTGGTGGACAAGAGTAAGTAAACATATAGAAAAAGCATCTAAAGCACAGTTAGTGTTCATAAGGTATGATTAGAGTGGCTCTCTGGCATTCGTTAAGGAAATTAAGGTTTTTCTGGCTACACTGACACCTACTTCCAAAGTCACTTGATGACAGTTTTCTTTAACCTACACAAGGGAGGTGTTATTCATACTCATCTTGTTAGCCACATACTTTAACAATAATTTATTCCTTCTCGTGACTCCTAACGTATACAGTTGAAAACAAACTTACACTTTGAACTCATCCTTCCTGCTTTTCTCCTTTTAATCTCCTTTAAGTCAATGGTTTTGATAATGCTTATTTTCATTAGTAGTTTTTAAACTTTAATAAGCAATAATTCTGTTTCATTCCTGTTCGGAAACTTTCAAAGACAGCTGTAAATTTGTTTTGTTCGTCTATGATAAATTACAACAGCTTTGTTTTGTGGGCCCTTTAAAATAAACCTCAACAAATTGTTGCCTTGGGTTTTCTTAAGGTTGTTCACATTCACACCAAATAGTTACAGTCTGTGTTGTTTCAGTACCATTACATATAACTTTAGAAACCTTATCTTACTCAATCTAGCCCTTGACAGCCATCACTACAAATAAAAAAGTTAAACATGCCTTATTTCTGATATTTTACTTATACCTGTTGGACTGTAGTGCCTATATTTACTTTTTGTTTCTAAGCACAAGACAAAATGTTTCCAGTATTTTATTTCCTCTCTATCACTTCTAAATAATTCTGATGGCAATAATGCAAGGCCACATTAATTCACTGTAAAGCAGGTGTCAGAAATTTGATAGGCGGAAGACAAGGGTCTAGTCCAGGGGTCCTCAAACTTTTTAAACAGGGGGCTAGTTCACTGTCCCTCAGACCGTTGGAGGGCCAGACAATAGTTTTAAAAAAAACTATGAACAAATTCCTATATACACTGCACACATCTTATTTCGAAGTAAAAAAACAAATGGGCAAAAACACCTGCATGTGGCCCGTGGGCTGTAGTTTTGAGGATGCCTGGTCTAGTCAATGCCACTTACTATGGACAAACTGAGTATTCAAATTAAGTTAGAAGTAAATTTCAACTTCCATTATTAGCTGTAAATAAAATTACAAATCACATGCACATTTATTTTCTTACAACTACCTTGTTCCACAGAAATTTTGTCATTCACTTTAAAGTTCAGGTACAAAAATCTTTGCAAGAAACTGAAGCTTTTTGTTTTTGGAAAGATTGATGGAAAAGATCAATCCATAAGAACACAGCATAATCAAAACACTTAAAATGTCAAAACTATTTGCCTCACTGGCAATAATAAAAGAAAGTAAGTAACAGCTTGGATGGGGAAAAACAAATCTGCTTCACAGCTCAAACTCTAGAAATGTAAAGAAAAAGTGCCCTCATCTGGCCAAACAAAAAACTTAAAAATTTTAGGTGCATGTATTAACTCCTGTTCAAGAGTGATTTTAAAGGCTTTAATTAGTATACAAATAAATCTGAAAAAAAATAAAAATAAGTAATAATCCAACAGTATAACATTTTTTGCTGCCCTTAAAAATACAACTATTTTAACCATAAAATATAAAGCAAATTATATAATAATCTCCTCCCAGCCAGATAAATTAAAAATATAGTAGAAAGAATATACATTTTTATCAGTTCTCGTTTGCTAATGATTATAAAATGGCATAAATAAATTTATATCCTAACAAGAAGACAGACTTATGACAGGCATATGCTATTATCTGGGGGGAAAAGCTTTGTAAAACTTGAGTTCATGTTTTTTTCTTCCTGAGTACTTCTAAAAAATAAAATATAATTTAAAGTTAAGGCCGGGTACAGTGGCTCATGCCTATAATTCTAGCATTCTGGGAGGCAGGTGGGAGGACTGCCTGAGGTCAGGAGTTAGAGACCAGCCTGAGCAAGAGAGGGATCCATCTCTACTAAAAATAGAAAAAAATCCAAAAAACTAGTAGGGTGTGGTGGTGCACACCTGTAGTGCCAGCAACTCGGGAGGCTGAGGCAGGAGGATCGCTTGAATCCAGGAATTTGAGGTTGCTGTGAGCTAAGCTGACACCATGGCACTCTACCCCAGGCAATAGAGCTAGACTCTGTCTCAAAAAAAAAAAAAAAGTTAAATTGGTAATTATTTATATTATTAGAATGACATCTCTTCCAGCCAGACTCAGTAGAGCCCTGAATAAAAACTACTTTTCAGCAGTTATGTGACATTAATGCTACAATTGAATTGTTAGGGATGAGTAATCCTATCGTTAACAGTAACGATGATGATAATACTAGTAATAATAGAAATCACTAAAATGTTAGTTATTTGCCAGGCACGGTGTGATAGGCAGGATACACCCCCCTCCACAGGCTCCCCAAGAAGTCCATGCTCTAATCCCCAGAAGCTGTGACTATGGTGTAGGGCAAATGGGACCATGCAGATGTGGTTAGATTAAAACAGAGATGAAAGGGGGAGATTGTTCTGGATTATCTGTGTGGTCCATCACAGGGGTCCTTAACAGTGGCAGAGGGAGGCAGAACAGGGAGATGTGACCATGGAAGAGGGTTGGGGGAGATACAAAACTGCTGGCTTTGAAAACGGAGAAAGGAGATCACACACCGAAAATACGGGCCCCTTCGAGAAGGCAGAAAAGGCAAGCAAATGGATTCTGCCCCAGCGACTCTGGGAGGGAACACAGCCCCCGCCAGCACGTTGCTTTTAGCCCAGTGAGATGTGGCTCAGACTTCTGACTTACAGAACTGTAAGATAATCGATCTGTGTTGTTTCCAGCCGCAAAGTGTACGTTAATTTTCACCCCAGTAACAGAACACTATTAATAATACACTGAGCTAAAAACTCAGTTCATCCTCGTCCTGCCAAGGTAGGTGCCATTACTATTAATTCTACTTTGCATAGAAGGAAGCAGAGACTTGAAAAGAGAGCTCAAGTTAGCTTGCCTGAGATCGCACAGCTAGTTAATCTTCAGCCCTGTGACTTGTCCATCTGACCTGTGATGCCCCCCTCCTAGACCCCCACTGCCTTCGATGTGCAAAGGTGACACTAGCGACCGCTCAGTGCAGAAAGTGTTCCACTCACTTCTCCTACCCCTACTCCCAATGAGATCTTCCTCCTAGTTATCTGACACTATTTTTCCTCATCTCTTTCCCCACTCAGCCAGCCTTCGAATCACTGCATCTTACATCTATCTTCTACTTTCCACATTTACTGTGGCCATGCTGCAGCAGACACAAATCATCTGCATAAAAGCATTATTCTAGCTCATTTCCTATTATCAGTTCCAGGTCATGTAAAGTACAACCAGGAAACTTTCTACAGCTCCTCACTACATAACCAAGCAAAACCCAAGTTCCTTTAGGAATCCGACCTCCTCCAAAGAATCCCATCTTATCTCTCCATCTTCCACATACTACAAAACCCATGCACCAAATGTACTCTTCGGCCCCAAACGTACTCTGCCACTATCTCAACTCTGCATTCTTTGTTGTGTGCTATGATACTCACCTGTGTGAAAGCTGATTGTACAAATTGGGCTGTTTTTTGTCATATCCAACTAAATCAAAGGGTCTGGGGAAAAAGCACTCAGAGCACACAGCACCTGTTCCAGGAATTAAGCTGTCCTCAAGTCCAGCTGCTGAACCGGCCGGCGTGCTGCAATTCTAAGCCCAGCTTTCCCCACCGCCATCACTCACCAGCCAGAGCGGGTCAGCTCCCTGAAATTTTACCAGTGCCAGTGACCTTTCTTTCCAAATAATACACAACATCACTCTTTCTATCAAAATTCCCATCCTTCTCTCTGCTCTTCAGACATACTGAAGGCTATCAGATCTGTGTGTATGCCCTGAATTTCAATTCCTGCTCTCCAAAATAAAAGGTTGAAGAGATTCATCTCTATATTTTATTTTGACTTCGACACCTAGAATGTGTGTCTATCAAAAATCATATCCAACCCTTAAGAATAGCACGCCAGCCACAAAACCTTGCAGAATTTTGTTTGTCCCACTCATCAGTCCCTGCCTTCTCTAGCCTCATTTGGCTTCAGATACAAAAGACCCAGCTAGGCTAAAAGATGTGGTATATCACTGACTTTTTTTAAAAAAAACTTAGGTTACAGTAGAAACAGGGGGTTCAATCTTAGCTTTACCACTTTCTTGCTTTGTTCCTCTGGTCCCAGGTTTCCTTACCTGAAAACATGGGAAAATAACAGTATCCTTCTCACAGGGTGGTTTTAGGGATTGAATGGCTGTGAATATGCAGCTGGTAGAGAGCAGCTAGTATACGGATTGTTGGTTTTTACTGCAGTTCCCTCAAGAAGTGGCTTGTTCCCTCAATCTCAGTCCACTTGGCTGGTCACACTTGGCTGGTCACAAATGATCTGTCTAATCATTACATTCCCTCCTCCCAGAAGGGTGGATCTTGTGACCCGTTCCATAGTGCCAAGTTATGCCTCTCTTTCCATTAGGGCAACTCCTAACTCCCGACCTCTGGTATAACACTACAGCAGAGGAGATCACCATGAACCAGCATTGCCTTTTACCATCTTTCTTCTTCTCCCTCCTAACCCTTCCCTGAACCCCAGATCATACTTTTAACATATTTTCTCAAGCATAGATTTACTGTATCCACTAAGACATTGTGACTTTAATAACTGTCTGCCCACACTGTAAGGACTAGTTCCGTAGACCAGTTAACCCTTCTAAGGCTGGCTTTTCCAGCCAATCCCTCTTCCTATTATTGCAACAATGAAAAAGGTCAACAAAGAAACCAAAATTAGATACTAGTACATACTTTTTTTAAAAAGGTCAACATACTGTTTGTTATTGTTGTTACTGGTCTTATTCCCCTACACAATTGTAAGCTTCCTGAGAGCAAGGACTATGTAGCAGTAATCATCTATGAGTTCCCCCAGATCTAAATACATAATCCTGAAGTTTTATTTTTGATTAAGCTAATGAACGAATTGAATGCAATTATAGTTGAACTGAGTCAAATTGTACCAATCAGCAAAAAAACATTTTTGACATTACCTTACCCTAATTATCTAAGCTTAATAAATTAATGTGTTCTTTAAAGAGGTTTTTTAAAATACCAAAATAACAACCAATATATAGCCTCATTAAGGCTTTTATTTCACCTTTTATTATACTGAGTTAGTGGTATATTAAGCTTTCAGCTTCTTTATTTCAATGTCATACTATTTCCCAGAAATATTAAAGAATTAAAATTGATTTTTTTTAAATAATTGCTGTAAGATAATCAGAAGATTTTTATAATAATTGGCCTAACATGTTTTTCAACTATCTGTCTATCCATATAAAACACACAAAACTTTACGTAAAATAGTGGTTCTGAACTCTGTGCACAGAATCATCTATGGAATTCTTTTAAAATAGATCCTCAGGCTCTACACCAGGTGTCTGACTTGGTTGGTCTCATATGAGCCCAAGCTTGAATGTTGTTGCTGATTATTTTTAAGGAGCTGTACATGAACTGAAAGCAGTTTGAGGAATCAGCTTTGGAATACAGTTTAGGGGAAAACACCATATATTTCAAAGATAATATTTTTATAATAGGTCATGTAACCAACATATTTCTAAATCATCATTGTATTGCATGTGTCTTTGAAAATAACAGCAACAATCACTGCCAATTTTTTTTTTTTTTTGGCCAAGTAATTGGACCTCATATTCGTGAATTCCTAAAATATATTTTCAGGTGTAAAATTCTTAGTGCATCAAAAGTAATAACACAAAGTACATTCTAAATATCTTTAATCCTCCGTATCTGACAAAATTGTTCCCCATCTGCTTGTCGCCAATTTAAAACTCACTTTGTGGATTAGTCTACAAAAGAAATCCACCTGTATTTTATTATTTTTGGTGTTTAGTACCCCAGATTTCATATGCCTCAGCCCTGAGAATGACAGCCATCATGGGCGGACAGAGGAGCTTTTCTGCTGGGCCTGCAAAACAGTCTTGAGAATGAAAATGCCCTTGATTACTGTCAAATGACCTAGTCTTTCAGAGTTAAAAAATTTAAATCCCAAAGGTGATTTAAAGTCTATATTCAGTTGTTAATCCCTTTTGGACTCAAATAGCAGACACACACAATAAATCTCAAAGCTGACAGTTTGAGATTTGCTCACTACCTCTGGCACTTCCACACTCTATAAAATGTCATTGGCATACTGCACTCTGATACAAGGCATAAAACTAAGTACAATATTAGCTGTATATATGTGTATGGGGGTGGTGGTGAAAGACTTTTGTTTAAATAAATGCCACATTTTCATGAAATTTATCATGTTTCATCCTACTCTGTTCTGATTATTTTTTTCTCTATCTCTAACGTTCACACACACAAAAAGTCACTATATTGTAATAAATCTTTACAAATAAGAGGTAACTTTAAACTACCCTGAAAATTAACTTGTCTGGGACTACTACGACAAGCTCACCTCTCCCCTATAATACCAGAGAAAAACAACCTATGTCCTTACAAATTTATATTTAACTAATACTTCATTCTTTTCTTCAACTGTTTTTCAAGGTTTCCCTCCAGTCTTTACCCATATGCATAAATTTACAAAACTGAGATCAGAGCACAGTGCAATTGTTTCTTCTTTTTCAACATAAATAGTACAAACTGTTAAACAGAGGCTCTAACAATAATGTATAGGATCAAAAATGAAATGAAAAAGCATTCAATAAATAGTTATATAAAAGTCAATTCCATATTTTTTAAAACTGTACCTGAAAAATTAATTTCCCAGTGCAAAGGAATTAAATGCCTTGCTTAAAAATGTAATCATATGTGAGCCATAAGAATTTCTGAAAGAGGCAATGTGTGTGTACAATTAAAATATAACACAAATGTAAAATGTCTCCTCCTTCATCCTAAGCATTTGGTTTCTATTCCCAATCAGAATAAACCAACAAAATATACATGAATTTCTAGATTTCAACAAATTAGACTAACATACACTCAAATAGCATTATTTTGTAACCACTGGGGCCATTTTGTATTGCATGTTTGTTTACTTAACACCTTAATTTACACATTCTTTTTACAAGTACCCTCATGGTACCTAGGTTCAATATTTGTTAAAGCTACATAAATAGTTAATAACAATGTGTTATAGTCTTGAAAATTGCTGAGAGCAGATTTTAAGTATTCTCACCACAAAAAAAGAGATAAATATGTGAGGTAATGCATATGTTAATTAGCTTGATTTGGCCATTTCACAACCTATACATATTTCAAAACATCATGTTGTACATGATAAATAAATTCAATTGTTGCCAACTGAAATAAATACATAAAGTTAAAAAAACAGATACACCTTATGTCTCAAAATGAGAAGGTGACTGCCTCTTCAGTTCTGTTTATACCTAAGTTTATATCAAAGAGAACCTCAGTTTGGTTATAAGACTTTATGCTTTTGCAACACTTGCTAATCTTCTGCTAATAAAAAGAAAGGAGTCTGGGTCACCCCCCCCACCCCCCGCAAAACTACATAATATTCTACCTTATCTCAAAAGTCAATTGCTAGACATTTATATTGTATTCATTTTCTATCATGAAGATTTTTTTTTCAAGAGACGGAGTCTTGCTCTGTTGTCCAGGCTGGAATGCAGTGGTGCGATCATAGCTCACTGCAACCTTGAACTCCTGGATTCAAGCAATCCTCTTGCCTCGGCGTTCCTAGTATCTGGTACTACAGGCATATGCCACCATGCCCAGCTAATTTTTTGATTTTTTTGTAGAGATGGGCTCCCACTATGTTGCCCAAGCTGGTCTCAAAATTCCTGGCCTCAACCAATCCTCCCACCTCGGCCTTCCAAAATGTTGGGATTATAGGCATAAGCCACCATCATGCCCAGCTTATTACCAAGATTTTCAATTTAATGTCCTTAACATCTAGGCCCAGAAATGGAATTATGGAATTAAAGAATATGAGTACCTTTACCCTTACAGCCTTTGATACATATTTCTCAGGCAAACCTTTCTTTCTGAATGAATACTGGGGTGTGGGTGTATAAGTGCAGTTAGAACCCTATTGATTTTGGAACTTTGTTGGCAGAATCTTAATATACTTTAATTGAATTTTGGTACTACATGTTTCTTCTTTATAAAAAAACTATAAAGAAATCATAAACAAGTTTTTAAAACTCATTTCAAAATAAGGGTGAGACTTTCCCAGTCATAGTTACTAAACAAAAAAAATTTTTTTAACAATGCACACATCTTATTGTATTGAATCTTTTAAACAAGAATAACAGACATGCATAGTATACAATATAGTTTTTCTCCCACAATATACAAAGGATTTAAAGTGAAAAAGAACATCTCCTCTGCTCCACCCTGGATATTCCTCATCAAAACTCAATAAAACCCTGAAGTAATTATTATTAGCATTTTCTTTTGTATCCTACCTGAATTTTTCAATAAAAAAGGATAAATATATATATATCTTTATTAATATACAAACTGCTTTAAAACTGGCTTTCTTCTCTTAATAAATTTGGACTGTAGCACATATAAATCTATTATCAATACATATATTCTACCATTCTATAATTTATGTAACTAGTTCATTATATGTGTTTATTACCACCAGCAGTAAAAGAGAGTGATTATTTCTCTATGCTTTCACTAACATGGGGTGTTCCCACATTTAAATCTTTGTCAATCTGATAGGTGAATAAGATCTCTCGTTCCAGCTGGCTTTTTAAAAAAATTGGCCATTTGTGTTCCTTTTAGTCTGACCTTCGCTGTTCCCTTCTTTTATGCACATTTTCTATTAGCTTGCTCATTATTTTCTTACTGGGAATCAAATATTTTAAAATGCTACATATTTAAGTACAACTTCTCTCACAATAAAATAATTCTGAAGATGAACTGCAGTTTCTCTGAGTTGTACGAATTACTTGTTTAGAATTCTTGAACTTACTCCTGTCCAATTTCAACAAGGATGGCACAGGTAGATTTGCTTTTAAATGCATAAACCTACGGGTACAGATAAAAATACAACCAAATGGCGCCCTAGTGTGGAAGAAACTACAAAGACACTGCATCATGCAGGTAATAAGAGGCCCAGGGTACATCTAATTCTGATCTCAGCTCTGCTACAATAAACAGAATAACTCAGGTGTCACTTCAGCCCTCAAAGTATCAGCTCCTCAACCAATAAAACTAATAAGTTGGGCAGAATGGTCCCTAGGAGACTTCCAGGTATAAACCCCATGAGATTTAAGAGGCTGCAGTATTTTTCTTAGGACCATGAAAACACCTATAGGACAAAATGAAACAATTTGATCATCGTGAAGTAAAAAAATAATAAATACAATCAGATTTAAGTTTGTTAAAAATAAAACTCATATCTAAACAAGGTTAACAACATACTATCCATGGGTATTTGATTTTTAAGTCCTCAATACATTAGGAACTTGGGAAAAGATACACATATACCAAATACATTCAAAGCATTAACTTAGCACCTTTGATGTGGTTTTCTGATAATTATTTTAAGAGTAGGTTAGCAGGAATAATAAATAAATAAATGAACCTATTTAAGAGCCCATGGCTATTAAAGGCTCCTTATTTCCAGAACATATCATGCCTCTTATTGGCATTTATGTTGTTGCAATTTTTCAGCTCTTGTGATAAATGAAATATATCTTAAAGTAAGATGAGTAGTTGCATTTTCATGTTTCTACTCATGAAATTATTAAAAACAAATCATTTTTCTCCCATCCGAAGAATTATTTCTGGGCTGCGATGCCTACGCCTATTCATTTTACAGTTTTAAAAACCGTGTTTAAGAAAAAAATTGTCTCAAACACAAATTTTATGTAGGTGGAAAATCATTGCTATAGCAACAGTAGCTTCAGTCTATGAGAACTGAAAGGCAAAAAACTTACATTACTAAAGCACAGAACTTAATATTTGACTTCTGAGGGCTAAGGGCACAGGATGGTAGCTCCTAACCTATTATCACTATTACCATGAACCATTCATCTAGATACTATCATCCCAGTGAGACACAGCCAAACTCAGCCTTAAAGGATAAAAATACAGTGCCTTTTTAAATGATACAATGAATTACAATAAATCAAACATGACACTTGGGGCTATCCCCGGGCTGTTATTCCTACTCTGCCTCATGTTCCTTGGAGCCAAAGGAATTAGTGGGATAATAACAGCCTCAAATAGTTGAGTGATTTGTGAAAACTTTGAGGTCTTACTGCTAATAAAAAGAACCAGCACCAAGTCATTTCTTTGTCTGGGGGGGAAAAAAAAAAGCACTGCTCCCAGATAGAGCTGGTTTCATCCCCACCCTCAACTGTGTTTTTTCCTAAGGATCCTTTTCTTACTATCCTGATAAAGGTTGAAAACTGGGAACGAAAAGAAATTAAAACAGTATTTTTTCATAAACAGCAAAATTTTATGTGTATGAGGGTATATAAGAAAGGGAAATCAGTAGCAAATTTCTTCAAGAAGCTTTTTTTCTCATTCTATTGCTCACATGCACAGAGCATACCTCTGGTGTAAAGGGAATAATCACTACCACTGCTTAAACACCCCAAAAACATATGACGCACAGAGTTATGGCAGGGTAATAAATAAAGTGTTCACATAATTCTGTGATAATATTTTCCCGGCTCTGCCATTTTCTAGCTGCGTGACTATAGCCAACTTAATTTATCTGTGCCTCAGGTCTACCATCTGAAAATATGGATAATGATGGTGCTATCTTATAAGGCTATTGCAAAGATCAAATGAGTTAACATATGTAAAGCACTGAGAACAGTGCCTGGCACATGCTAAGTACTTAATAAAGTGAACAATTATCTCCCTTGTTTTGTTTTGAACCATCCTATTTGTGGTTTTAACTTGTATTTCCCTAAAGACTACTGATGTTGAGCATCTTTTGGAGCATGTATCTGCAATCTGTGTATCTTCTTTTGCCTATTAAGTTGCTTGTTTTCTTATTTTGAGTTTTAAGAGTTCTTTCTGCTATTTGGATATAATTTCTTTATTATTTGGTTATAATTTCTTTCCCAAATATATGATTTGCAAATATAGTCATGCACTAAATAAAGATATTTTGGTCAACAACGGACTGCATATATGGCAGTGGTACCATAAAATTATAATGGAGCCGCAAAATTCCTATAGCCCAGTGAAGTTGTAGCCATCACAACATCATAGCACAATGCAATACCCACACGGTTTGTGGAGATGCTGATGTAAACAAACCTACTGCAGCGCTGCCAATCATATAAAAGTAGAGCTCATGCTATTATGTACAGTACATAATGCTTCATCATAATATGTTAATGACTGTTACTGGTTTATATATTTACCATACCATACTTTATGTTGTTATAAAAAAAAAGAAAATTAACTGTAAAAGAGCCTCAGGCAAGGCCTTCAGGAGGTATTTCAGAAGAAGGCTCCATTATAGGAGATGACGGGTGATCAAATAATAAATATAGGACTTCAAGGCTCCCTGCCTTGAAGTGACAAGATGTGGAGGTGAAGACAATGATAGATGATCCCAACCCTGTGTAAACTGAAGCAAATGTGTGTGCTTTGTCTTAGTTCTTAACAAAAAATATTTTTTAAATAAAAAATTAAAAAATAATATTTTTTAAATAAAAAAAATATTTTTTAAGTAAAAAGAAATTTCTTCTTTTTTTTTTTGAGACAGAGTCTCACTCTGTTGACTGGGCTAGAGTGCCATGGCATCAGGCTAGCTCACAGCAACCTCAAACTCCTGGGCTCGAGCAATCTTTCTGCCTCAGTCTCCCAAGTAGCTGGGACTACAGGCATGTGCCACCATGCCCGGCTAATTTTTTCTATATATTTTTAGTTGGCCAATTAATTTCTTTCTATTTTTTAGTAGAGACAGGGTCTAGCTCTTGCTCAGGCTGGTTTCGAACTCCTGACCTTGAGCAATCCACCCGCCTCGGCCTCCCAGAGTGCTAGGATTACAGGCGTGAGCCACCATGCCCGGCCAACAATAAATTTCAAAACTAGAAAATAGCTAGAAAAAGAATACACAGAGAAAATACTTTTGTACAGATGTGCAATGTGTTTGTGTTTTAAGCCAAGTGTTATTACAAGAGTTGAGAATCTAGAAAAAATTTATAAGTTTATAAAGTAAAAAATTTACAGTAAGCTAAGGTTAATTTATTATTGAAGAAACAATTTAAAAAATAACTTTAGTGTACTAAATGCACAGTGTTTACAAGTCTACAGTATTTACAGTTATGTCCTTGCCCTTCATGCTCACCCAGAGCAACTTGCAGTCCTGCAAGCTCCATTCACAGTAAGTGCCCTGTACAGATGTCCCATTTTTTATCTTTTATACCATATACATACATACCATACCTTTTCTATGTTTAGATACACAAATACTTAACCATTGCATTAAAATTACCTACAGTATTTAGTACAGCAACATGCTGTACAGGTTTGTAGCCTAAGAGCAATAGGCTATCCCATATAGCCTAAGTATGTAGTAGGCTATACAATCTAAGTTTGTTACACTGTATGATTCGCACTGAGACCAAATACCCGAATGACTCATTTCTCAGAATGTATTTCCCTTGTTAAGCGACACATAACTGTGCTTTCTCAGTTGCTTGTCTTTTCTTTCTCTTAGTCTTCCACAGAGCAAAAAGTTTTCTAATTTTGAGGAATTTTAGTTTATCAATTTTTTTCCTCTATATGAATTGTGCTTTTGGTGTCTTTTCTAAGAAATCTGTGCCTAATTCAAGATCACAAAGATTACCTCCTGTGTTTTCTTTTAAAAGTGTTATTTTAAATTTAGGTCTGTGATGCACTTTGATTTTTACATAATGAGTGTAAGGTATGGGTTGAAGTTCTCTTTTTTTGCATATGAATGTCCAACTGACCCAGCAATGTTTGTTAAAAAGACTAACCTTTCTCCATTGCAATGTCTTTGCACAAAGGTTTGCCAAAAAAAAAAAAAAAGAAAAAAAGAAAAGAAAAAGAAAATCAATTGACCATGTGCCATGGGTCTTTTTCTAGATTCTATTTTGTTCCACTGTTCTATTTGTTTATACTTTCGCTGATGCTATCTTGATTACTTGCTTTATAGTAAGTCTTGAAACAAGGTAGAATGAATCCTTCTACTTTGTTCTTTTTCAAAATTGTTCTGACTTATACAAATAAAAATAAATTCACATAAATTCTAAAATAGCTATATCAACCTTTCTTAAACATGGTAAATCTACACTTACAGGTAATTATTTTTACAGGATACTGTGGGAACCTACTGCTCATACTAAGTGTCTCTTCATTCTTATATTACTAGCAACATTAAAATCTTCTCAGAGACAGAGGAAGGAACTGAGGATCTCCATTCTCCCCAATCCCTTCCTTAAAGTCTTGTCTTAGAATGTAAATGCTCACTCCTTCAATCGATTTCTTCTTAATAATCTTAGCCTCTTCAGGAATAACTTTACATCATAGTCCTCGAGCTATAAATAAAGCCATTTCTCCCTAGCATACCCTCCCTACAAGCCAAGCCAAGGGTCTTGAGGTGTCTGTCTGGAGTAGGGGAAAGGAAAAAGCTAAGAGAAATCTCTCTCTCTATTTTAGCTACTATTCTCATTTTACATTCCAAACTGCAGAAAAATCTTCACTTGATTAAAGATTTTATAAACTTCTTGCAATTGTCTTATTAGTCAAACACGAAAAATCACAACAGTAACAGATGGCAACTATAAACAAGAGTTTTGCAACTGTGGTTTTGTAAATGTATAGGCTGTGGTGCAGTCATCCTCCCAAGTAATTCGACTACCTTCCCAGGCAGATAAGGTTGCTTACTTGGAACCCAAGTATATAATGAAAGACACTTACATTTCAAAACTTATGTGGTCTCCAGAAACGAAGGAGAAAGTTACTTATAAAATCATTAGAGGGAGATTTCTATTGTATTTTGTGCAGAAAGTTATTCTGCATTTATAGGGTTTAAATGCCCAAGGAAAAAAGCCTTAGATAATGATAGTCACAGAGGCCTTTTTTACCCTTTACAGTTTGTATATAAGGAAAAAAAGGCCCTCTGTGCCCCTAAGTGATAAATCAAAATTTAAAATACAAAAGAAAGCCATTAATTATTCACTTAATATCTTTATGACCATGTTTATAACTGACCTCAAATATACACCTTACCACCTATGCCAAGTAATGAATGATGTGCTATCCCTTCCCATATTCCACTTTAGAAATTAAGAACAAATCTTACCAAAGGAGTATGATTATTCAATTTCCGACCTGAATTTCCTACAACTTAATTAAACTAAAGCCAATGAGAAAGACAAAAATGCTGTCATTAATTATCTTCTGAATTACTACCTCACAATTCTCCCTTAATACAATTAAAAGTTTTCACCTCACTCATTCCTATATATTTAACTCATTATTTAGAAACAAAATATTTGCAGAAACTTTAATACTCAAGTTTAGTTATTGTACAGGGTTTATTTTTTAATCGAAGGAAGAAAAAAAGAAACATTTCAGATAACCAACCACAAAAAGATATCTTTGGTCATATGGCAAAGGTCACGCACTTGAATTTTAATCAATGAATGAAAATGGGCAGCCAGGTGCAGTGGCTCATGCCTATAATCCTGGCACTCTAGGAAACCAGCCTGAGCAACAAGTGAGGCCCCATTTCTACAAAAAATAGAAAAAATGAGATGGATGTGGTAGCATGTGTCTGTATTCCCAACTACTCGAGAGACCAAGACAGAAGTATCCCTTGAGCCCAGGAGTTTGAGGTTGCAGTGAGCTGTTACAATGCCACTGTGAGACTCTGTCTCAAAGAATAAAAAATAGAGAAGAGAAGAGAAGAGAAGAGAAGAGAAGAGAAGAGAAGAGAAGAGAAGAGAAGAGAAGAGAAGAGAAGAGAAGAGAAGAGAAGAGAAGAGAAGAGAAGAGAAGCGAAGCGAAGCAAGAGAAGCAGTTCATACTACAGGGGTTGGGGTTTCTCCCTGATCTGGTTTCATACTTTAATGCAAGGGCTTACATGGTAGGTTGCTTCCTAAAATGGTTCACTCAGGGCCAGAGGTCACCAGGCAACTCCAGGAGAGACAGAACATAAATACTTAAACAACGGATAGAAAATACTGATAAAATATAAATTTTTTTTTCTTTTAGATATTGCCTTTTCTCTACATACAGTGCTTAACATTCATTTCTTACATCATTGAGTGAGAAGAAAATGACATAAATAGTTTATTAAAAAGAATGAAGAAACACTTGCACAAAGTAGAAGAAAAAGAACCTCAAGTTATCAATAATGGCCCAGAAAGATGCACAATCCAAGCATTAACTGAGAGACTGTGCCCCCAATTAAATCTTCAGCTGTTTTTTTTTTTTTTTTTTTCCTCCAGGCCTTTCCCAGGAGCCACTGATGGTTCTGAAGGATGCAGAAGACAGTGTCTAGGAAAACCTTAATTGAATCAATACACACAAGGTCCCAAAAAAAGACTCACTAATGAGTTCTTTAAATTACATATTTCCTGGATTTCAAATTTTTTTTTCCACATTTTAATGTTTATGTAATTGGCCTCATTTTAGAAGCTATGTGTGCATTTAATGTGGTAGTTTGTTTTCCTAGACAAGTTGGTATTAAACCACTGGTGAATCTTTCAGTGTTCAGGAGGCCATGTTTGAAACTCAAGTCTACCACTGGCAGGCAGAGCCAGTTTATCGCTCGCTGTCCTACAAATCACCGTAAACTGGATGGGTGATGGCCAGAAGGCTCTGGACGCTCTGCCAGCACTGGACAGACAGAGAGGGCTCAGATTCCCTGCAACGTAGGGTCAGTAGAAGCCAACTAGGAAAGCGACACCCAACTTCATTCATCTGTGGTTGCTTCAATTTACAACCATCCTTATTATTATTTTTTTAATTTGATAACCATTAAATGGCAATTAATAGACCTTTACTTAAGTTTAAATATTGAAACTGAACACTGGTCTTTAAGTTAACCACTTGAGTCTAAACTAGCTGTACGACATAAGCAAAGCTGCTAAAAACTCATTACTGTTATCTCAAGTTTTCTTTAAGGGTTAAAAAAAAAAAAAGGGGTAAGATGCCACATGCTTTCTGGGACTACAATCAGAAGAAAATAAATCAAGTAATGTACCTTCTTTGATGAATTATTTGCATATCTACTATGTGCCAGCAATTTAAAGAATATCAGTCTAATCCTGTATGGTAGCCATTACTTTCGCTTTATAGAAAGAGAGACAGGGACTCAAGGAGGTTATATGGATAGGATCAGGTCGCCAAGTCTGGCCAAATTCAAAGCCCAGCTCTTTCCACTTCACCCAGTTACCTCTAGCATATTAACTATTTCACCGTTATTCATTTCCCTTTTCCTGTGTTTCTGGAATATAACACATTCTTACAAGAAATCTCAAAATTTGGTATTATCCATTACTATTACACTCTTCACTCATTTGAACGGCTTTCTTATTGCTGTTATTATTTATAATAAGGCACTATGAAAATCAAAATGTGTACATGTGTGTTGCAGGTGTGTGTAGGGAAGAAGAGGAACACATGGTGAGTACAGAATTTTAAGTAAATGTAATATTCAAAGGCAAAGACCTTAGTATCAAATTTTATCTCCTCTCCCCCAAAAAAATGCTAGAGAGGTTTTTGTTTTTTTTTTCTTTTTGGTAAATGATTGCAATAAACTGCCTTCAATTCAGGGTCTTGTGGTTTCCACAAATGTATTTACCACAAGTGATTTGTTTCATCTCTGGCATAAATACAACATAACTCACTTTGGATGCACAAACTCTGGGGTTTCATTTTGTATTAGAATAGCCCACTTATACTTAAAACATATATATATATATATATATATATATATATATATATATTTTTTTTTTTTTTCCCCTACTGACTGAATCCAAATACACAATGTCAATAAAAAGTGAATCTCAAAAACCATTAAGGCAGCCAAAGAGAATATTTCAAAAGAAATGAAGCAAAATGGCAGCCAGGAGATGGCTACCTCTGACTGTCAGAAAAGCCTGAAGCCAATCTGAAGTTTGTCTCTATTTGAAACCCATGGCTTCAGCACAGGAAATCTAAGCTTTGAAAATAATCAAGAAGTCCCTTGGGGGAAAAATGGGGATGGGAACAAGAAATAGAAGCTTTCAACTAGGCCAGGCATGGTGGCTCATGCCCGGAATCCTAGCACTCTGAGAAGTTGAGCTCAGGAGTTTGAGACCAGCATGTGCCTTCAGACTCAGCACTGGGGAGGCTGAGGCAGGAGGATCACTTGAGCCCAGGAGTTGGTGCAGTGAGTTATGATGATGCCACTGCACTCTTACCCAGGATGACACAGTGAGACTGTGTCTCAACAAAAAACCAAAAACAAAAAGCTTTCAACTAGTATGAATAGTATGAAGTAGTTTAGTCTTAAACAGTAGCAAAGCTTGTAGTTAAATACTGAATTAACAATGACCAGAACAGAAACTATACTGATTCACTAACCACCGAAGGTGCCTTATGGAAGGCTGAGGGGACTAGGAAAATCTCCAGCCATCCAAGGACAAGTACAAGAGGGCAGTATCAGTGCTGTGTCATTTTCCCCAGCAGAATTTACCTTCCCTGGATAGGGAGGCTGATCCGGGGTTAGGGTTTTCTTTTTTTTTTTTTTCGGGGGGGGGGTGAGTGTAGCAAAATGGAAAGAAATATGAGGAAATCAAGACCCATGGGGTTGAGCAGACCAAAGGACCACGGAGCAGACATTAATTAGGGAGGCTCACCATATTGCAATTCTCCCGGCTCTTAAAGAGGCCCAACAAACCATGCCTATGCTATCAGATTGAAGCATGAGAAATTGCTGTTTTTGTGGGGTCAAAAACAGTCTAATACTGGCAAATAAATATGATTCAAATTACTAAATATGGCTCTATCCTCCTATATATCAAGCAAATCAAATTCTCTCTCTCTCTCTCTCTCTGGGAGTGAGATCTGCCTGAAGAGATGGTCAGAGCTGTCATCTTAGTTGACAGCGGTCTAGATAAGGTTCGGGAGCTCCCATTGCTCAGGGCCCCCCATTCCTGCCCTGTTTAGCTGTTTAGCTGTGCAGCAATGCCTTCGAGAATGCAAACTCTCCAAGAATCCTTCCGATAACCAACTTTAATAAATAACTCCTTTTGATGAAGTTAAGACTTATTAACAGTTTCTGTCTTTGTGACCAAAAGAACCTTACTAAATTCAAACTGTGAGCCTGAGAGGCCAGAAGGGCCGTTCCAGGGGTCCTTGAGTTACCAATCCAATACTCGTTATGTTTTTCTTTCTGCAATTCACAAAACCAGAGCATGACTCCCAATTAACCAAAGCACACCATGCAAGCAAAAAAGGCTTCCCCTTCCTTCTTTCACATATATAGACTCGCTCAAAGCATGTTATGCAAACCGAGAAAGAAAAATCATATTAATAAAATTGTCTAGCCAGGTTTAAGGACTTTGGTTATTTTTAATAGTAACTTTAATAGCCACACATGTTAAATAAATTAAAATGATATAAAACACATTAAATAAACATAATCCCTGAAGTTATCATGATCTCAATTTCCACTAAAAAGACTCTTTTAGCTTTAGTCAGCACTCAGCCTAGCAGGTACACTCCTGTCAGTGTGAGATGGCACAAAGCACATTAAATAGCAGCCAAATAGAGTCCCATGCAAATCAGATGGTAAATCTACAACTGGGGACCAGCTAGGAGCATGGAGAACATTGGCCAAATCTAAAAGCATACCACAACCGGCTGGGCGTGGTGGATCATGCCTGTAATCCTAGCACTCTGGGAGGCCGAGGTGGGAGGATCGCTCAAGGTCAGGAGTTCCAGACCAGCCTCAGCAAGAGCAAGACCCTGTCTCTACTAAAAAAAATAGAAAGAAATTAGCCAGACATGGTGGCACATGCCTGTAGTCCCAGCTACTCGGGAAACTGAGGCAGGAGGATGGCTTGAGCCCAGGAGTTTGAGGTTGCTGTGAGCGAGGCTGACACCACAGCACTCTAGCCCGGGCAAGAGAGTGAGACTCTGTCTCAAAAAAAATAATAATAATAAACAAAAAATAAAAGCATGCCACACCCTCTGAGCCAATAAAAGGCACTTCATCTTCTCTATGATATGGTATTTAATACCTAGTGACGCTACTCTTGTTTGGTGCAACATGGCTCTCTCTGCTTCAGATGACCCAGGGAACTAGTACTGTCTACCTTATTGCATTCTAATTATTAATTATAAGGATATTTTGAAATACTTAATAGTTTTATATACGTTCATATAATCCTATACATTTGAGCAAAAAAAAACTAATGCTACTAGGACAACTAACCAACTACTTGGCAAAAATAAAGTTAGATTCCATATGCAAAATCATTTCCAGATGGACTAGAAATGCAAAATAAAAAATAAAACATAAACATACAGAAGGAAATATAGCTATTTTTATAATCTAAGAGTAAATCCAAGTATGACACTGACATCAGAAACCAAAAAGAGAAAAGAGTGATAGATCTGATGACATCAAAACAGAAACTTTTGTGGCAATAAAGAAATCGCAGTCAAAATACAAATGAAAAACTTAACTTATTTAAAATCAATTTAAAATATGACCAACATATCAAGCAAAATATACACTAAAGATAATTAACCTGGAGATCAATTTGGAAAATATATCAAAACCTCAAAAATGGGTAAAGCTTTTAACCTATCAATTCTGCTTCTAATAATTCACCCTAAGAAAGCAATTTTTTTTGTCAAGGACATTCACATTATAGCATTGCTAATAACAGCAAAAATCAAAACAAACAAAAGCACCAACATGAACACATTCAATTATAATTCACCCCATCTGTTCAATGAAGTAATCTACTGCCATTAAAAATAGTAATGAGATTTATATTCATTGACACGAAAAGATAGTCACAATGTACTAGTACGTGTGAGAAAGAAAACGATTACAAAACAGCAAAAATAATGTGCATGCCAAAGACTACTGCCTACCAAAGTTATGTTCTTCCTGAGAACACGAGTAGACTGTATTTCTACCCCCCACCCCCTCCCACACACATGCACAGTTTGGTGTAGCCATGTGACTATGTTCTCTGCAACGCAATGTGGGCAGCAGTGTGCCTTGGAGCTTACATGTTGAAGACTGCACAGACAACACTGGCCCAAGCTCCCAAAGACTGCATGGAGTGGAAATAGCTCCCCAATCTGGCTCCAGCCTGGAACACCTATCCTGCACTGCTGTGTGAGCGAAAAATAAACTTCTGTTGTGTTTCTGCTACTATATTTTGGGCCTATATTCAGTAGCCTGGCCTACCCTAACTAATATAGTAAGATGCTGGTGGTTTTACTTTTTAAAGAAATCTGTATGTATGTAAATAGCTTGAAAAGTATGAAAATATATGCATCAAAACTTATGTTTACGATACTTAACCATACTGTTGCCTGTAGCTGTAGACTGTTTATTCTCATTGCTGTGCAATATTTCATTGTGAGAATATGCTACAATTTATTCACCTACTACTGATAGGCATATTGGTAGTTTCCAGTTTTTTGCTATTGTTAATACAGCTACTACCAACAGTCTTGTTTGTATATGTCTCTTGGTGAATTTTTACACGTATTTCTGTTTAAGTACTTACTAGAGAGAGAAACTGTTAGGTCACAGGAGATGCCTATGTTCAGCTTTAGTAGTTAACTACCAAACAATATTCCAAAGTGCTAATACCAATTTGTACTCTAACCAGCCCTGTGTGAGAGTTGCAGGTGCTCTATGTCCTCATTAACACTTGGTATTTTCTGTATTTTTCATTGTAGCAATTCTGGTGGTTAAGCACTATACACTTTTAATTAGTCTCACAACATAAGATATTTTTTATCTACAATTAAGGGCAGTTCAGTAAACTATAGTGTACCCCTACAATGGAATATTATGATTTCAAAATTACACATAAAATGTGACCTCAATGATGTAAAATAACGTCCAGAAACACTAAAAGAAAATGGGTTGACACTCTGTAAAGCGAGTTAGTTGTAGACATCTGCAACCTGACCTTCTTGAATTAAAGTAGGCTGTTCTCCTAATACTTGCAATTCACTTGGAAACATAGCATGGGCTCAGGAGTCTCTGGGCTGGAATCCTGTTGTCATGACTTATTGAGGTGACCTTGAGCTCCACCTAACCTCTTTAATCTGCCACTTCCAACCTTTCCTCACTTACAGGAGTGGTTAAGAGCTTGGATTCTAGAAGTAAACGGCCCAGGTTGAACCCTCACTCTTCAATTTCACAAGTCTGTCTTCAACTGTAAGTAGAGAAAATACAGGTTCCAACAGCTCATAAGACCGCACAAGAAAGAAATGAAGGTATATATGTAAGAGCACTCAGGATTGACATACATGCATTTGATACTGTCACTACTATTAACTACTTCTGCAGCTGCTACCACATCTACCACAGCCAAGAGAAGAGGGAAAAAACCAAGAAGCCACTGAATTCATCAGGAACCAACACGGCACCTGTACCTCAATTCACCTAAGTTTGTTCTCTAAGAGTGGCAGTCGACCATCTGAGACCAAGTGGCCAGACAGCTAGGGGTCTCCAGAAACCTTAACCTTCACTTACTTCCAAGAAGAATCCAAGGTTCTTGGCAAGGCAGCTGGAAAGACAAGCCTCCACCATGCAACTCCCAAATACAAAGCACAAGGATGGTGAAATCTGAGCACCCATTTTTATCTGAAAATTGATTAAAATGACATTTGCAAAGGCCTCCTAACTGATTTTCCTACATCTATTCAGGCCTCTCTCTAAGTTCACAGGATGGACTTTGCAAAACAGATAGATGGGACAGCAAACATATAAAAAAGTGCTCATAATCTCTAATCATTAGGGAAATGCAAATCAAAACTATAGTGAGATATTACCTAACTCCAGTGAGAATGGCCTCTATCAAAAAGTCCCAAAATAACAAACTGGCATGATGTGGAGAGATTGGAACACTCTTACACTGCTGGTGGGACTGCAAATTAGTACAACCTTTGTGGAAAGTAATTCAGAGATAACTCAAAGAGCTAAAAATAGAAATACCATTCGATACAGCCATCCCACTACGAGGCATCTATCCAAAGGAAAAAAAAAACATTCTATAATAAAGACATCTGCACTCAAATGTTCATAGCAGCACAATTTACAATCCTGAAGGTGTGGAAACAACCCAAATGCCCATCAAAACATGAGTCGATTAATAAAATGTGGTATATGCATACCAGGCGTCCTCAAACTACGGCCCACGGGCCACATGCCGCCCGCCTAGGACATTTATCTGACCAGCTGGAGGCTTTTGCCGCAGCTGCCTGTCCTGCTTAGCCAGCAGACTCATCCTGGGCCCACAGTGCGCACTCTCCAACGGTCTGAGGGACAGTGAACTGGCCCCCTGTTTAAAAAGTGTGAGGACCCCTGATGTATACCATGGAGTACTACTCAACCATAAAAAACAATGGTGATCTAGCATCTCTTATATTATCCTAGATAGAGTTTGAGCCCATCCTTCAAAGTGAGGTATCACAAGGATGGAAAAACATGCACCACATGTACTCACCATCAAACCGGTACTAACTGATCAACACTAAGGTGCTCACATGGTAGTAATACTCACTCGGTGCCGGTGGGGGTGGGGGGGTGCAGGGAGTTTGGGGGGGTAAACTCACAGCTAATGGAAATAGGGCACACTACTGTATAGGGGAAGGACACGCTTGTAGCCCTGGCTTGGGTGAGGCAAACGCTTTTCATGTAACCAAGCAAAATGTTGGTACCCCCATAACATCCTGAATTTTAAAAAAAGCAAAACAGATAGATGATCCTGGGCACCTTTCTAGTCTTAGTATAAACGTGAAAAATCTTTGACATGGCCTTCATGGTCCTGCAAACTTCATGGTCCTACCATCCATCTTGCCTCAGCGTGCTCCAGACTTCTTAGTCTATGTACTCTAGACACACATTTGAGTTCCTCAAAACCACCATGCTTTCTCCCTGCAAAGGCTTTTTTGGCAAATTATTCCTCTACTTAGAATGACCTCCCTTTCCTCCTTTGGAAGGGTTAACTCCTGTTTATTCTTCGGATCTCAATTTATTCTATTCTTTGCAGACATCTTATGACATTGCACTCCTCTCCTTCTAAACTTATCACAGTTGTAATTTAGTATTTATTTGTGTGACAGCTGGTTTAACAACTACCTCCACCACTAAAATGAAAACTCCCCAAGGACAGCAACCATGTCTGTGTTTGTCCACAACAGTAACCCCAGTAAAGAACACACCTTTTAGTGCAAAGTAGAGACTAAATAACCATCTTTTGGTTGCCTGAATTAAATGAAATGAGATGAAAGAAATGAGATGAAAAACTACGGAGTAACACAAGTCAAAACAATATGGAAGAGATAAGATTTCAAAACCTGAAATCTGTCAGCATAGCCAAGAATCACAGACACACACACAAAATTATCTCAGCATCAAGACTGAATCTGCCTACAACTATGTTTCCAAAGCAATAAATAAATAAAATTGCAGAGTCTTATGCAAGTGTGATGCCAACACTAAAATCAAGGCTTCTTTCTCCATAAGTTCCTAAATCAAATAACTGTTGCATTTGATGCCACTTTTATACATCTTGTAAGTAGGCTAAGTTCTGTTCACTCCTTTTGAAAGACACATTCTTTTTAGCTCTCTGGATCCCAGAATAATCTGAGATCAGATTGCTCCTCCAAGGTTACCCTGGAGATTGCTTTCATCACCGATCTATACACCAAGTATGGATTGCAAAAAGGGAAACAATCCTAAACAGATACAATTGGATAGGCAATGAGGTGGGAAAGGTGGGGCACGGGTGTGTGAGTAGTATCAGTTTGTTAATGAAGTGTTAATTCTACTGGGAGTAGTTGTCTTTCTGGATGAATATATGCTTAGCATTTGTCTTTCTTTCTTTTTGATGATAGAAAGATAATGTATAGGAGCTTTAAAACCAATGGCTTATATGATAAATTACTCAATTTAAACAAATACAAAGTGAACTACACATTCACAGGAGTCACAAAGAGTGACAAATTAAAGGTCAAATAATCCACATAATTAGGAACAATTAATTTATGTTGCCATGGGCGCTACCACTTGCAAAGACAAGGGAATAAAGGTGAAGTACACAGGTTGATTTGTTTTTTTAATTCAATCATTATCTTTTTTGTGACAGCCACAAGCATGGAAAGCTGATACCTAACTACTAAACTGCAGAGACTACTGAAATCATGATCTAGAACTTCTAGACAGCTGACAGCCTCTGATCTTTGCACCGGGTACCAGAAAGAAAGTTCCTGGATTATAGCCATTAGTCAGCTAAGGTATAAAAGTACAAATTTGGGATACAGCAGGCCATTTAGTGGTGGCAATCAATAATGTGTGAAAGCTAAGTACAGACATGCAGATCCCACCTAGAAACAGATAGCCACAGACACTCAAATGAAAATGAGAGGCAAAGCAGGGGTAACATTGTTATCATTTGCGATTTGGTTATATAACATTAGGTACAAGACATTTAGAACCATGATGTGTTTATATAACTGCAATATGTTTCAATGAAGTCAATATTACATGGCATAAGCTAGATGAAATTAAGTCAAGAGTCAAATTTAAATTGAACTTTCTTCAACCCTGCTCTAATTTGGGGCTTTTTTTTTCTTTTATAGTTTAGCATTGGCAAAGAACTGTTACTATTTTAAAAGCCCACACACAATTTATTGAAAAAAGAACATTAGGAAAAGCAGCATAATGTAGCTCAAGAATAAGGACTTTGCAGCCAAATCCCAACTCCACCACTTACTGCTTGACCTTGGAGAGTTTACTGCCGGTTTTTTTTTCACTCAGTTTCCTTCTGTAAATTGTCAAAAATACTATCTACCTCAAAGTTACAAGGATTAAGTGAGTTAATATTTTTAAACGTAGAAATACCTGGAACATGGTATGCCCTATATAAGTATCTGTCAAATAAATATTTACATCTCTTTGGGTCCTTTAGTTTAACTAGGTCTCAAGTAGATTTCTAAAATTCCATCATGTCTAAAACACATAAAAAAGAGTACATCCTTTAAGTTGAGATGTAACTGGTCATACCTCCACAGTGAGTTCTACTAAAAGAAAAGTGTTCATCCTTTAGTTTGATTTAACTCAAGTAAAGGAATGGCCAAAAAAAAATGAGCTATCATTTATTGAGTACTTACTATGTGCCATATACCCTTTATGTTACCTAGTCATTATAACAAGCCTATGAATCATATTATCATCCCCATTTTACAGATAAGGAAACTGAGGTTCAGGAAGATTAAATAACTTGCTCAAATACACAGCTAATAAAGTTAAAACTAGAATTCAAACCCAGGTCTTTCTGATTCCAAAGTCTGTCTTCTTAACCACAAAGTATCATGTTTACAAAAAAATGCTTTGCTATCTACTGAATACAATGATCTTATATACTCAGCTTAAACACAGGTACACTTAAAAAAAAAGATCATTAAAAAAACAGGTTTTTAAATAGTAAGTTACTAACAGAGTATTTGGCAAACACATAGTAGTTGCACATCTCAAAAATACTTCCACAATCAAACTGACCAATTAAAATATCACAGTGTTAACTAACAAGTATCTCATCAGTGAGCTAAAAATGCTGGGTACCATAATTTCTGAAAAGGGTGGAAGGAAATTCTTAATCCTGATTTGGATATGCAAGGCCCACTAACTGGTTTCCTCTCAATAGCTGAATAAGCGGAGTTCTCTTGTCCAGGCTAAATATTTAGTTGGTATCGACATATAGTACAATTCTGGAATTAAAATGTATAATTTCTGAATCATATGTTTATGTTCAAATGAGCCATTCATGACAGTAAAATGTAAAAGTAATTATAATAAGGACATCTACTGCAATACTCTTATTTCTCTTTTAAAGTAAAGGAGAGGGAGGAGGAACAATGCAAAAGACAGTAAGCCCTAGATACATCAATAATCTCTGGTATTTTGGTGAGCAATGGGGCAGCCATATTCAGATTGTCCTGGTTTACTTACTTGTTCAGGAGGTTCGAGAGTTTTTAGTTAAATCCAATCTCCTAGTCTGTAAACTCATCTACCGTGTTTCCCCGAAAATAAGACCTACCCATAAAATAAGCCCTGGTAGGATTTCTAAGCATTTGTGCAATATAAGCCCTACCCCAAAAATAAGACCTAGTGATGGGTGTGGCTGCGCAGTGTATCTGCACAACCCATGCATTTCGTCGCGGAGCGGTAAAGAAGATGAGCAGCCCTTCTCATCTGCCCCATGAGAGCTCTATTGCTCCACATGAGACTGGGGCCAATGGTTCTAAAGGAAACAGAAAATGCAGGATGGAATTCAGGGTTTGGAGAGTTGTGATGATGGTCCAGAAGAAGACGACTTAACTATATTTGAATAAATGTAGATTGTTGTACCGTACTTAAAAAAAATAACACATCCCCTGAAAATAAGCCCTAGGGTGTCTTCTTGAGGAAAAATAAATATAAGACCCTGTCTTATTTTCGGGGAAACAGGGTAGCACATGCCATGTCCCTTTTACTCAATGTTGTATTCTAAGATTGCTATCACAGTGCACCCAGGAGTTAGCCTCCAATAAATCTTTGCTGCTAAAGTTAAACATTACTAATTTTTTCACATCTATATATTTTACAAATTGAAACCAACCATAAGTAATTGTACGTTAGACAATACTAATTATAGCAGCAAAATGATGTATGCAATGAAACCATTTGTTTTTCTCATTAATGTTACAACTAAATGGCATGGAACAAACAAGGACCTACTGTAATGTCATTTCGCTTAAAGTTGCAGTTTCTAAGAACCTAATTGAACTCAGTGAGAACTTACTGTCCTTTCCCTTTTGTGAACCCTCTTCAAAACTGTTCACTGTGTTAACTATGATGAAACCACACGCTGAAGTGGTGTGTGCATCTGAACTGTTTGACCAAAATATATAGAAGTCTGGAGGATAAATGATACAATTATTAAGCGTAGGAAGTTCCCCAAAGTGGATCCTACAGAGAATCTGCCCAGTCTTGGTTACAACAGCACAAGCTGAACAGGTATTACAGGTTTCTAGTTTAACTTTTTTTTTTTTTAATTTCAGCATATTACGGGGGTACAAATGTTTAGGCTACATATATTACCTTTGCCCCACCTGAGCCAGAGCTTCGAGAATGTCCATCCCCTAGACGGTGAGCACCACACCCATTATGTATGTATATACCCATCCCCTCCTCCCGGGTTTAACTCTTTTCTATACTTCAGACCTTATCTCCAAATGACAAAGATTCTATCACTAATAATTTGAAATTGATTAAGGATGTGAGCAGATTAAGTGAACATTCTCCAAAGACCTGTAAAAATGACGTCTAGGATGCTAGATATAATTTCCTATCCAGAAATAACATTCTTTTGACCCAAGATTTACTACATAAATTGAAAGGAAGCTAGAGTAAACAAAGAGGTGAAGTACTCATATCCTAGGTTTCTAAATAAAACAACAAATGTTTACTGGGCACCAGGCATGTACCAGGTAACAATGCACATACATAAGCTTGGCCTAAATAGTGTTGGGTGCAGAAAGGAGAGATACAGAATGTGTTTCTCAAGAAGTCATTCACAGAACACTAAATAAAAAAGAAAAAAACAAAACAAAACATCTCATGGCACTTCTTAGAAGACCTGTAGTATATCCACTGGTGGGACCATACCCACACCCCATCAAGAGAAAAGATTTTCAGCATCTCCAAAACTCTAACCTTATGGTGTTCTGCACAATCTGAGTAGCTAAGTAGCCATGGATGTTATAAAGTAAGAGAACAGATATATCAAGAATAAATACTTATGAAGGATATGAGCAGTAATAATCTATCACTCAAAGAAACATAAAGAGCAAGAAATCACGCCTGTAATCCTAGCTCTCTGGGAAGCCAAGGCAGGAGGATCACTCAAGGTCAGGAGTTCGAAACCAACCTGAGCAAGGGAGAGACCCTGTCTCTACTAAAAATAGAAAGAGATTAATTGGATAACTAAAAATACATAGCAAAAATTAGCTGGGCGTGGTGGTGCATGCCGGTTGTCCCAGCTACTCAGGAGGCTGAGGCAGGAGGATCGCTTGAGCCCAGGAGTTTGAGGTTGCTGTCAGCTAGGCTGATACCACAGCACTCTAGCCTGGGCAACAGAGTGTATCTCTCTCAAAAAAAAAAAAAAAAAAAAAGGGCAGTAAAGAGTAGATGTATAGGAATCACACAGTGGAAAACTTCTTGGAACAAAAAACCCAAACAAGAAAGTCAACCATAGTTTTCCACAGGACACAGACACTCACCAGTGATGGAGACAGCAGAGATAACACCTGGAGGTATGTAACCTCCAACTCAGACAAGGCCTCTGCAGTATGGCAGAAAGATCAAATAAAAGTAGATAGATTCAAATTCTGGTTCCTAACTAACTAGCCATGATGGTAGATTAGCTACTTTTATGTGTCTTAGATTTCTCATCTGCTTAAAAAAGGGGGTAGGTGTAACACCTAACCTTGTCAAATTATTCCAAGTATTAAAGGATTCAACATATGAAAAAAAATCCAGTATTGTTTCTGATACTTAATAGGCACCAAATAAATAGCAGTGTTTTTCTCTGCATAAGAGAAGGACACTAGCCAGGCTAGAGCCTCGTATTCCATTGTAAAATTCTGTCTTAGATTTAGTTGTGTTGGCTACACCTCACACCCTTTGAATGTTGTGAGTTACTTTCTACCACCACCATCACCACTAATAATTATCCACCTTATATTTTACTTTCATTATCTCATTAGTCTTGACAACAACATTCTGAGACAAGCAGGATAGTTAACTGCCAGAGAGTACCAGGAAACTGAGAGGCAGGGAGATTAAATGACTTGCTCTAGATCAATTTAATGTTCATTAGATTATCTCTGTTCAGTAAAGTTGCTGAAGTTCATTAAAAAGAAAGACAACCTGCCCCCTGTTAACAGATAACAGGCTCTCTTTGTTATTGTGTTTTAAAGCTAATTTACTTATGATTTCATTTGTATTGTATTTTTCATTGTGCTTTGTCAATCATTTCACATGTCTTTTTTAAAGGACACAAGGCAAATGCTACCATAAATAAGAAATATCTAAAATTAGATGATGTATATAAAAATAGCTAGATCAGTACCTAGCATACAAAGCACCCTATGAAATATTTGCTGATTTTCAAAGTAGCTTCTGAGTGAACCCTAAACATTTCTTAATAATTTACTACACATGACAATCTTTGCCTCCATTCTATGTTTACATATATAATTTATTTCGCTGGGGAGGAGACATCATTTCATTGTTATTTCTGCTGCCTATTGAAATAAATAATCTTTAGATGAAGACAGCCACTAACCTACATAAAAATAGTACTCCATGGAATCCAGGAGAATCAAGGAGTCTGGTGATAGAATTCAGAAAATCCATTACGTTGAGTGGGAAATAAATTATCCTTTATCTTCACTATTCTCTAACTGAAATTTATCATTTCCTTCAATTATGAATGCATGCAACAAACCACAGTTTTATCAGCAGCACCTGATTTGTCACCAATAGAATTCAGACATTTCATATAAACGTCACTGCAGATATCTTGAAATATCATTCATACTCATCACCACTTCAAATTATCATAGTTATTAGACTCCCTTTTAGACTTTATTTACTGTGTCAATATTCCCTCAAATATTGACACACTGATTATTATTTATACCCACAACCTTCCTCCTCTAAACCATTAAATGTCTTTTGTTGCTCTTTGTTCCCTAATACCAATTAGGGTTCCCTCATACCAATTAACAGTGATAAAATCTCTAGGATAGTCCGGGTGTCACTCTGAAATCTAAGCAAAAGCTTTTCAGTACCCAAAGACACATAACCTATGTGGCTATACAACTGATACAACATGGTCTACCAAAAAAAAAAAGAGAGAGAGAGACAGAGAGAGAGAGAGAGAGAGAGAGAGAGAGAGAGAGAGAGAGAGAGAGAGAGAGAGAGGGGGCCAGGATGGGGAGGGCTGGAGAGGGGAGAAGATAGGTTAGGGAAAGGAGGTGGACATGGAAACAGCCTATTTATTCCTCACCTTCCTACTAATTATAAGTAGTGAACAAAGAAAAACAAGTACACAGACACACACATACAGAAACTATCACGTGGGCTGTGAAACTGCTTGGGGGAAGGCAGAAGAAAGAAGTGAGACTGTCTTTCTATCTGAAATGGGCGGAGAAAAGATGCACTGATTGAAACTGAGAGAGAACAGTGGAAAATGAAGACACGCTAGTTAGTTCTTTGTAGCAGAAGAATTGGCCAAGCACCTAGCTGAAGACTAAGAAATGTCAGAATGGAAAGCACAGATTTATTAATAATGATTTAACTCCTCTCCCCACTTCCGCATACCCAGAACAAACCATCCACTAGCGGCATCTTAAGAAGTGACAGTGAAGGCAAAAAAGAGTCTTTACAATATTAAATACATTAAATATTAAAAATAAATTTAAGTTTGCATGTGGCATCAGGACTAAACATCACAAATTGGCTGGTTCAGGAATAAATTTACCCACACAATATTGTTTCTATGAGAAATGTGCTGTAAGTTATCAACAGGCGATTTATATAAAGTCTGAACAGGACTCATGACTGAAAACTACTTTTATTAATTATCCCCCAAAGCATCAAACAAATGAGAAAGGTAGTAACAGAAAATAAAACAGTGGAAGCTTAAGAAATGATGAAAACATTAAGACAATGGTAGATATCTTTTTAGAATACTGACAGGGATTACTTTGACATTTTACACAAATTTTAATTGATTATATCCTAAGTTATTATATTAAAAACTAGGATACACACAGCATAAACCAAGCTTAAATTTAGTTTGTAGATTCAATGCTTTAACATAAATTTTAAAACATATACACACAAAATGAGGCATTTTTCTGTGCCAATCCTCTATTAAAACATTTTTCAACAAAAAGATTCCTTTTCCTTTTCCACTGACAAAACAAATTCTCAATTAACCAGAAAACCAATATGAGGTATAATATTATCACGATATAATAAGATTTCATCTATAATATGTAAATACAAAAATTGTGTATGTGCAAGACTTATGTATAAAAATAAAACTGGGTTTTTTTACTTCTGCTTTATGAGAAAAAATTAGCTTTAAAAATAGAACATTTTATTAGTCTAATAATTAATGTTCAAATAAGAATATTCTGAACCCAAGGTAAGGTAAGAGCATCCCACAAAACACTGGGATGACACATCAAGACTGTAAACACTTGAAAAATGCCTACTACATTTTTCCAAAGTAATTATGAATGTTGACCCTTCTATGCTTACTAAATTGTAACTTGCATAATCATACTCTATAGTTCTTTCTTACCCTATAATTTCAAGTATTATTTCTTCACTACCTTGCTGATACAGAACTTAGAATGAAATTTCTACCCAAATTTGTTCTTCAGGTCCACATTCTTATAAGATGAAATGTTTAAGTGCTTTGTTCTTTAGTTAAATTCACAAAGCAATTTGACAATGAATATATTAATATCCTAACAATGAGTGGCCAGATTAAAAAGGGCATATGGAGCGGCTTCTTTATAATTTGAGTTCCTTTAATCTTAAAACATTACAAGAAAAGCAAACAACTGTCTTCAGAGATGTAAGCTGAAAGGATTAATTATGTCTAGCAATTTCGTGATTAACAAAAATCTATTTTACCTAATAAATAATCCAATTTCTTTGTCTACTTGACTCAATAAAAAACATTTTCCAAAAAATCGTTCAATATAATATACTTATATGTCAGAAGAGCTAAAATTAAATAGAAACCCATTTCTTATGAAAGAACAGTATAATGTAAGTGGTCATTATTTCAAAACCATCCACTAAGATGCTGGCAGGGAGAAAAAAAAATCAGAGCTTGCCTGGCACATGGTAGAAGCTCAATAAATATTTGTTGAATGAAAGAATCTAATGTTGAAAACATTCCAGTGAAGAACAACATGAAAGTTGGAATAGCAACTTGCTCCTCTCATTCCAATTACTTAAATGTAAGTTCAGTAACAATGAAAAACTTATTAAATTAAATGTTTAATTCCATTTCTTATTAAAGCAAACATATTTCAAAATAAAAAGCAATTGCTTCTTAAAGCAACAAATCTAATTGTCAACTTCCTGCATGTTTCCCCAAATTATTGCATCATAGTACAATTCCTTTTCAGAAGTTAACAGATTTCTAATTTACATTAGATGACTAATAATGTTTTTGGCCATTTACTTAAATGGGTGTGTGCAAGTCCATATTATGGGAATAAAAGTAAGGCTACTTTTTTACTCCTGAAAAATCTACTTATTCTGTTTTAAAAAGAGATATCTAATTTGAATAATCAAGATTATATTTCTTTCCCCTGAAGGAAAGAACAGTCTCAGCTCTGTTTTGAAGTTGGCACCCACATACTCAATCTTGGTTAATTTCCAAAGTCACATATGTTACAGTAAATCCTCTCCTTTCAATGCCAAAAGTTTTTGCTCCTAGAAATGGTCTTACTGGTACCTTCTCAACATATCAATATCTCCCTACCTGTTAATCCTAGAGAGCAAGAGTGGCCAGCACACTTTAGAAAGTGAAGATTCCATTTCAAATCTACAAGTTTGACTTCTACTTTGAGCAAAATCTTATCCGTTAAATCTGAGAATTTCATAAAACAGTGGTTTTTAAAACAACCACCTTGGTTGGCTACGCACTTTAATCACCTGGGGAGCTTAAGTTATAATGACATCCTGGGGTGGTGCCCATGAGTATGGGGAGTGGGGACACAGAGAGGGGTGGTATTGGGCGAGGGGGGGAGTAGTGGTTGTTTAAATAAGTAACCAACCATTAAACTTGTTAGCTCTTAATACACTAAGGGTTTTCCTATAAATGAGGTATCAAAATTTCAGTTTTTGGAAAAACAGAGAACATCCTTTGGCCAATTCAGATGGAAGACTTAATGACATTCACTGAAGTGTTTTTCCAGTGAAGAACCACTGATTGGCTCAAATGAGCTATTCTCTCCTTCCTTCTTGAGGCAGGGCGAGTGAGTGAGTGAAGGAGTGAGCTAGAAAGCATATGAGCACACACTTGGCAAATGTTGTTCTCTTTTCCTTTAAAATAGGAGCAAAGACTGAAGACGGAAGAGTGAAAGAAAAAAAAATTCCATAATGATTTGTAAGTTTTCCTTCTCCCTTTCTTCAGAGAATTTTCCTACTCTCTTTGTTCAAGCAATGATCTGAACATCATTTATTCAACAATGATCTAACTTAAAAATATTAATATACCCTTACTAAGAAGGGACCTGACCTAAACGCTGCAAAGGATTAAAAAACAAAACAAAACAAAATTCTGTGCTGGACATTTCAATTAAAGTTTCTATAATCAATCCTTTGATTTAAAGGAAAACAAAACCTAACTGCTTTGTTTTAAAAATGTGAGCTTTTACTATTATTAATACTATTATTGATTTTATTTCATTATTTATTCATAACATTTTTGAGTAGGAAAAATATTATTTCTTAGGACAATATCAAGACTACAAGCATTGTGACCCCATAAATTAAAGTTTAAATTTAAAATGTCAAAAGTCTAAAATTCATACTCATTGATCCAGCAATGTCTATTGTCATTATGTAATAAGCAATTGCCACCCCAGTGGTTGGGAAAACGAGGGGGCTGAAAAGGTAGAGGAGGAGAGTCAGGGAAGTTTTTCTGTCCTTTATCATCAGCATGTATAGCTTCTCTAATTATTACTAAAAGATGTAGATGAATATTTACTTAATGGGAAATTTTCCAGATATATTAAGTGAATCAAGTTATGACTGTGTTTGATCCCAATCCTCTTAGTGTATATAAATGTACAGGAAGGAAACTGAAAGAATGTGTCAATACTTCAGATATAAAGTGGCAGAGTATAGATATTTTTTGGTGTGATACTCCATAGTTTCCAATAGGAGCATATATTTCTTTTATATGTAGAAAAAAATATTTTCACGTAATATATTGTCATTATGTCCCACAGGGCTGCAATATACCAACTAAAGTTAAAAGTTTTTTTGGTTTAAAAAGAATGGAAAGAAGTTATTTATGATCCAAGCTATAATTTCATTCTATAAGATAAATGATGATGAAAATAATGATAGGACTGGAATGATTGTCAGTGTCCAATAACACAGATTTCACATAAAACGATGAGAATACTCTTAATAGAATTCTATGACCCCATGTCTTATGACAACTTAAAAGAAACTTTTGAAAACTACATTACAAAAAGTTGTTTACTTAATACATACTAAAACGTAGATTTAACAGTGTAAGTCAGTCCATGGGTGACAGATAAATATGTTAACTAAAATGAGAGCTATGTGGGAGCCCATCAGCAAAGAAATCACAGAAGCCAACTATACCCTACACCATAATTCCATCAGAGTGGAATTATGCTCTTAATTCCACCACGGACAGGTTGTCATCTGAAGGACTCATAGCAACTTGCTAAATAAATGGCTTACTATTGCCAATTATACATAAATTATTATGTATGAACATGTGTTCCTGGATATGCATTTAAAAATGAACTCATTAGGGCCTCTGATGCATTCCTTAAGGCCTTGCCTATATTTAAGATTAAGAAGTACTTCAAGTACTTTGAATGTCAATTTCAACTGTTCAAATCAAAAGTTTTTATTTACCCATTTGAACAGAAACCTGCAGACTAATGCTGCTAATTTGCACAGCATAAATGGCTTTAAGAGAATACCAACATTTAACCAGTCTAGAAAAGACATTTTAAAGTAAACATTAAAATGTATCTTATTCATCACTGAAAGTATTATTATTTTGAAGCTAAGTGAACTGTATACAATTTTAAATGAAACCTTTTTTAATAACAGAATATTATGCAGAGGCTAAAATTATGAATCTGTAGATGTGTAAGAAAATGTTACAGGAACCATCTAGTGAAAAAAGCAGACTTCTGAAGGACATGTACAATATGGCTACAACTATCTGAAAATGGTTGATGGTGAGATTGTGTCAAAAAATACTTTAGTATTGTGTATATATCATTGTTTCAACTGAAATAAATGGTAATAAAAATTACAGATAAGGCAACTTTTCTAAGCCTAAATGCCCACTTTACTTTCCTTTGGATCCAGATTTTAAGTAAAGGAATAAAGCATAAAATTGAATGCACAGCTGTTTGCTTCTAGGAATACAAACAGGAGGAAATAAACGGAGGGAGGGAGGCTAACGTCTGCAGGACTGGGCTAACTACTTCATTCCCAGCTGTGTTTTAATTTGTCTTACTAAGTAGTAACAAATCCTTTTTTATGACAGTCAAAAGCTGAGACTTTCCGTTTGTGCCCAGCGAAAGTTAAAGGCACACTAGAAAATATCTGGAATGTTAGATTCAGTCATTTGTCTGGTCTATGTCCCAAATTGTGTAACATCAGTTGAATTTTTTAGGAGTTAAACAATTCTAATTTAAATTCAGAGATGATGACAAAGATGTCTGATCACTTACAAGTAACTTAAAATACAAATATACAAAGAATAGGCAAGTTAAAATCATACCCAATTTACTGCAGTAAGAGAATTAAGTATATAATAAAGCAAGTGAGTGTATCCTGAGGTCAGCTTATGCCACTGGATCACAACTGCAAACAGTTCTTTACCCTTCGAACACTACACAAGATTTCTACTATAGCCATAGGAATCAAGAAGACAGGGATATGGTAAGATAGAGGTGAGGCAATACTAAATCAGGTGAATGTCTTTATTATTTAGCTAATTTTAGACACTAGTCCTTTTTTTCTTTTCCTTTTAAATGAAAAATCATAAAGTTGGTAGAAGCCCAGAACCTGAGAGAAATCAAGAAGGGGACATCCATAAATACACTGAAAGTAGACATTCTTCAAGCTACTGATTTTCAATCCCATCAGCATAGTATGGCCACTTTTACACAGGACACTGGATTGTACAAAATATACTAATTTTAAACCTAAGTTTATTAACTTAATTTTTTAAAACTTCATTATAAACTTGATCCAGGTTTATGGCAATAGCTGTATTAGTTGACACAGGTGGAGGTTTTAAAAGAAGCTTTCATAATAGATACAATTATAGGTTACATAAAATGATGACTAATTCCATAGCTGAGCATCACTCAATTTTTTCACTGTTTTGTTTTGATATAGTCAATTTTTAATAATGTGATGATCTATTGTTTATATTGTAGATGGAAGTTTTACCATAAAGCACAATCGCTAAAAAGATCTCTTCGGGTAGCATACAGACCCACTTGATTGCCAACCCACCCCAACCTTGAATCCCAGGCTCTGCCAACTCTCTAAGGTTTAGGTCCTCATTTGTAAGATGAAAGAAATGCTTACATAGTGACAGGTGCATAAATGCTCAATAACTGGTGGGTAGGCCAGTATCATGTATGTAATAAATGACATAATGCATATAAAACACTCAGCAAAGCACATAGAACATACTTAAATGTTCCATAAACAGCATATAATACATAAAACAAGCAGACAAGAACTTAAAATAAGTAAACATAAAAGTAGTTTCTGATTTAAATAACTGTTTTCTCAAAATCTAAAAAAGAAAAAAACCCACTATCTATTAGCTTGTGGCATGTTATCCCTACTGTCTAGCACTATACCTAGCAAATAGCAGATACTAGATAAATGTTATTACATTACTAGATAATGGCTATCAAAGTCGATTATGAAGTTCTAAGAATTTGCCGACACTGCCTACTTCCTCTTTGTATCTCCGGCGCCTGACAGATATCTGACATAGAGTATTGATTGAATTTCATCTTTTCCCATTCGATTAAAAAATAACCTTATTTGAATTTTTAAAACTTTGTAATTTAAAACTCAATGCGGGGAATTTTGTGTTTAGACTATAACATACACAGACACAGGGTAAGGATCAGGTTCATCTAGTCCTTTACTGTACTTCCAAGACATAGTCAATGCCTAACATATATTAGGGGCTCAAATGTTTGAATATATGCATGCATTTTTTCCTTGTCCTGTACAAAAAGGGAAACAAAAGCCTGTCAACATCATAATTTCTCATCAGAATTCATACCAAACGAATGCATGGTGAGGACATAATGGAAAAATTATTGCTGGGGAACTTTTTTTAAGAAAAAGTCTTGGAAGTGACAAGTAGAAGCAAGAGCAAAACAAGCTAGCCACAACAAGGAACTAACATCAGTCTAAATAGCTTCCTGGAGTTCCTTACCAAAACTAAAACATTAAAAAAATTCTGGTGCCAAATATTATATAGTTTCACCAATAATACATAGTTTTTTACCTGAGAAACTGCATACAATCAATTTTCTGAAGTAAAAAGCTAACTTTCAGACTGCTCTATAAAAACCTCTTAATTATTTCCTCTTCTGTTTCACAGAAGTTGTAATGACTAGCTTGGTCTACTCCCTACGGGGAAAAGAAAAACAAAGCAAGGAAATGCTCCTAACCTTTTGACCACCTTGGACAATTAAAGAACACACTCCAAAGAGGTTCCTGCAATATTAACTTTGAGAGATGTCTGTTATAGGAAACCTCAAAAAGGAAGATTATAAAATGGAAATAATCCTATCAAAAAGCAAACAAAAATAACATACAGCAACTATTTAAATTCTTTTCTCTGTACTTCTGGGTCTGCCCGTATAATCTATTACAGAGAAAGAGACCACTATCCAATGTATACTTTTCAGGAATGTCTTTGAAGATAAAGAAGCTCTTCAACCACAGATGAGTTATTTTCAGAGTCAGTGACAGGAGTTGTTTCTAGGGGTATTAGTATATTCGGGACAGTGAGGTGTTATCATGTTCAGTTATACAGAAGCCTGAAAGGGTCACTATTCTTCCCAATGTGTTTGATTTATTATGAGGATTATGAGAAAGTTATTCCATCTCTGATAGAATCTTGTCACTTAAAGTGAAGGCCTTTCAATTTTGAGTGCAAAGTAGTAACAAATTCAAGATAAAGACTAATAATATTGTACATCCAAGAGTATGATTCACACCTTTAAAACTGTTATCTTCTCTTGCAAAGGAAAATAGATTCCATTTGATTCTAAATAGGTCACAATTTAAAGTCCGAATACCAATAATTCCTGGGCTTATAGAAAAATCCACAGGTTCCCAAACTGTACTAGATTGGGTAAATGGGTGACTAAAGACTAACAGCAAAATGCACACACATGCACAAATGAGACCTGAAGAAAAACAAAGGTATGGGGATTAATAGGAAAGAATCTGGCTTTCTTTCATACCCAGAAGGTGATCTCTCACTAAATGGAGTTGGGTTCATGACTCAGAAACACCTAACAGGAGTGGTTTTGGGATTGTCTGAATTCCCTTCTCGTCAGGTAAAACAGCTGATATTATAAAAATGCATTTAAGTTATCTTACATAGAGCCCTGAAGTCTTCCCAGTGACAACGAGCTTTCAGATGAGGACTGAGAGTTCCCATGCACATCTTTTAAGTAATCTGCTTCAGGACAGTCAACTGAAGGAAACTGGCAGTGGCACTCCACTCCACATTACACTGCTGTAGTGTTCCCCCTCCCTGCTTTTCTGAGTCACTGTTTCTCACCCCTTTCCTCATTTTCCTTCCTATGCCTCAGCCAAGCCATTGTAAACCCAGAGGTTTGACCCAATACTGACACAGAAATAAAGGTTTCTCACTCTTACGTGGCATTAACCTAGCATCAGCAGGTAACACTGGGGCATGTGAACCCCTTCATGGCAAAGCCTGTCATTCCTCTGTACTCACAAGGTACAGACCATCACACAGAAGGCACTCGGCCTTGGCTGATGTCTTGATAAAAGGTGACATTTTATTTTAAATCACACACAAAAAAAGCCAGTATAAATATCAGCTACTATTGAATTACAGTTTTTAAGTCTAAAAAACACTCCAAATGTTCATCGATGTATACAAATAAGCAAACAGAAAAAGTGGAGAGCATTTAATCATCTTATTTAACCATTTCTACTAGACAAAAAATCAGCAATCTTTCTTACAGTTACTTCTTCCAAATTATAAAGGTCTTTTATCAGGCATTTTTTCTAATGATTTCTTTTTTTTTTGAGTCAAGAGTCTCACTCTTATTGGCCGGGCTAGAGTGCTGTGGCATCAGCCTAGCTCGCAGCAACCTCAAACTCCTGGGCTCAAGCGATCTTCCTGTCTCAGCCTCCCAAGTAGCTGGGACTACAGGCATGCACCACCATGCCCGGCTAATTTAATATACATACATACATATATATATATATATATATATATATATATATTTTAGTTGTCCAGCTAATTTCTTTCTATTTTTTTAGTAGAAATGGGGTCTCGCTCTTGCTCAGGCTGGTCTCAAACTCCTGAGCTCAAACAATCCGCCCGCCTGGGCCTCGCAGAGTGCTAGGATTACAGGTGTGAGCCACCATGCCCGGCCTATCATAAAATTTCTTATCCAACTAGGAATAGCAGAGAATTTCCTGAACCTGGTAAGGATACCTTCCAAATATCTTCCTCAAATATCACTCTTAACGGTGAAAATTAGAAGCCTTCATTTTTAAGTCATAGCTGTAATTGCTTTTATTTATCACTATACTGGAGATACTACACAGCCATATAAAGAAATACAGGATAGGAATGGAAAAAGAATAAAAGACTGGAAAGAAATAAAAAACTGAAATCCATGATAATTTACAGAAGACTGATAAGTAATTGTATTAAAATTTAAAACTCTGTTCATCCAAATATCCCTTAAAGAAATGGCAAGCTACAAACTAGGAGAGAAGATTTGCCACGCATATGAACCAAAGATATATAATAAATTCTTTAAAAAATCAGTAAGATACCAAGAAAGTAGACAAATGCCATAAACAGGCACTTTGAAGAGGAAAAACACAATAAAAGATGTTTTATTTCATTAATCTAGGAAATAAAAATTAAAAGCAGATGGACAAAACATTTGACAACCACTATATTGGCAAATATGCAAAAGTTGGACAGTATCAAGTGCTGACAAAGACATGGAGTAACAAAAACTCATACACATTGCAGGATCAAGCGTACTTGGTAAAACCATTCTGGAAAACAATTTAGATTTATTTACTAAAGTTGAAATGCACTTACCTTAAAACCTCAATTACACTCCTATTTGCCGTGTTTCCCAGAAAATAAGAATTACCCATAAAATAAGCCCTAGCAGGATTTCTAAGCATTTGCGCAATATAAACCCTACCCCCAAAATAAGACCTATTGATGGGCGTGGCTACGCAGCGTATCTGCACAACCCATGCATTTTGTAGCAAAGCGGTAAAGAAGATGAGCAGCCCTTCTCATCTGTCCCATTGTGACAGCTACTATCCCGGAGGTGACCGGAAAGGAGGGGGCAGCCCCACCAACAAGGTCTATGAGAGGTCAAGTGGCTCCCTCTGTCAGGTCCCGGCCATCCTGTGTGTGCTGCAAGCTGAGGCTTTGAGGGGAAAATAACAATCCCCTGAAAATGAGCCCTAGGGTGTCTTCCTGAGGAAAAATAAATATAAGACCCTGTCTTATTTTCGGGGAAACACGGTACATATCCTAGAGAAACTCTTCTATATAAAACATATTCTATATTTTAAGCTGAGTGTCATGCCTAGTGGTTATTCATGTTATTTTTCTTTATGTCTGACAAATGTTATATTCATTTGGTATTTAATTGTCATAATGAAGTAAAACACACGTACAAAATATTATTTAAAAATATTCTTATTCTATTTATTATTTTAAAAAATTGTACTATTCACATATAAATAGTATAGTAAAAAACAGTTTGACAGAGTTCAGACTACTGCTAGTTACATAAAACAAACTGACCTATATTGTACAAGCAGTTTATATTATAAAGATTTTTTTATTTTTTTAATAAAGATTATTTTAACTTGCCTTGTTCCTTTCAATGAAACAAGTTTGACCAAAGGGTTAAAGGCAAGAAAGTACTTGCTATTAATTAATCTACATGTACAGAGTCCCCATCTATGAGCTTATAATCAAAAGCTTTCCCTAAATTATTTCCACGTGATTCTGGGAATTTGTAATGTCTTCCACTGCTGTCATTCCTACTTTGTTGCCTACTAGGCAACTTTGTGGTTTAAAGATTATGAAATTTTGCTCTGGTTTATCACACAGTTTGAACCTTCAAAATGACTAACAGCAAAAAAAAAAAAAAGAGAGAGAGATTAAATATTTACATGTAAAATGTCTACTGTTAATATCAGTACAAAAAAAACTTTATGACCAAAACCCAGAACATACTAATCTGAAAATCTTGATCCTTCAATTTTAGACTTGACTTAGTACCCTACAAACAGTATTACATAAATGAATTAAGTCACTGTCCTTTATTTAGTATTTGCATGTATCATTAATGTTCCACATCTTTAAATAGCTAACATTTGGAAAATATCATTTCTAATTTTAAAAGAAGATACTTAAATCCTGAAAAAAACACAGTGAAAACATAGAAACAGTTTAGTACGTAAGAGTTCACAATCCATCTATTAATACTGAACACCGCTTAACTGAAGCGTACGCTAAGCCTAGAAGTTCCCGGGCTGACCACCACCCTTGGCCAAGTGAGTCATGGCCTCTATTAAGTCCTGAGGTCGCCTTTCTCTAAGAGTCTACTGAAACTAAATTCCTGGAGCATTTCAATGCCCAAATTCACATTATCTCCATTCCCTTTCCCAATCTCTCTATTGACCTGGCATTAGCCCTACAAGGCTTTGTTCTTTATCTACCCCCTAGTCCACCTCTACCTTATAAACTAAACTAGCCGTGGAAATGATGCTCCATAATTAGCAAACTCGCCTACACCCTCAACCTCTTCTCAAAGCATTATCTCAGCATACTGGCTGCTGAGGACTTTCCTCTGAGGACATCAGCTGTCCTACTGCACTCTCTCAAAACAGCAGATGTTTATCCCCCTTGTGTTCCCCAAGGCCTTCCATCCATTCTCTTAATCCCAGGAGGCTGTCAAACCTGAGCCATCCATTCTCTTAATTCCAGGATGCTGTCAAACCTGGCACGACTGAAATCACTACCTTCAATGATCACACCGCATCACCATAACCCCCGCCTTCCAGTATGCATGTTTAACCCCTCTCCCCATGCTAGTTATCCGGAGAGTCTATCCCAATTCATCAGATTTCTTCTCGCTCTCCTTCCCAGCCCTAAGTCCAACAGCCTAACATTTCAACAAATTTATCATACCCTAAATTCTCCTGCCTATCTGCCTTTCATTAGATACATCTAGAAAAACCCTCTGTGGCTTCAAGTTTTCATGTTCTCTTTCCTACTGCCTATAAGCCTCCCTCAAGATTCCATAAATACCTAATAGCATTTAACACTGGAGCATCTCCTGAGAAAAGAACGGCACTATTCAAGGTCCTGAGAATTCAGTAGTGAACGAACAGAGGAGGACCCTGATCCTGTGAAACTCCTATCCCAAGACACACAAGAAAAAACAAGTGCACAAGAACTTGAACCAGTGATAAGTGCTATGGGAAAAATAAAAGACAGCAAGTGCCTTATCAGCGGGCTTTGGCGGAACAAGGGAGGTCATCTCAGAAACCTACAGTTCCTTCTACACCCCCCAAAATAGAAACACTCAGGTCCATTCTAGACCTTACACTGACACAGCCCCAATAAGAATATCAAACCAACAAAATACAACACCAAGAGAAAAAAAAATCCTATTCTACAGGACTTAAAGAACTGTTTAATAAAGAAGAGAATCACACATGTCCACTTAATTTTCTACTAATGCATAACCGAAAGAATAAATGATTAGTAGTATGCCCAGGATTAGGTGTAATCCATATATGAGATAGAAGAACCTAAACTTCGGCTAGGTTCAGTAACTTTTTCAGCACGTGTATTATACGGATTACAAAAATGCCCCAATTTTCTACCCCTCCTTATATCCATAACCTTTGCAATGTGAGTTTGCAACTCCTCCCATCAAAAGATGGAGTCTATCTTTCCACTTCTTGAATCTGAGAATCTGAGCTGGCCTTGTGCCTATTTTGGGCCAACAGAAAGCAGAAGAAGTGATGCTGTCCCAGTTCTGAGGAACTAGGCCTCAAGAGACCTTTAGTGCTTCTGCTCACTGGGGTGGATGCCTGCTTTCAGACATCAAGCTAGGGCCAGCCTACGAGAGGATGAGAGACCATGCAAAAGAGAGCTGAGTTATTAGCCCCACCATCCCAGATAAGGCCATCTTAGACCTGCCAAGTTCAGCAAAGCCTCTTACCTGACCACTTGATCTCAGACTGACTAGATGATCTCAAGACAAGAATAGGCCCAATTGAAACTAGAGGAATTACCCAGCCAACCCAGGAAAGTGTGCGCCATAATATATAGTTATTGTTTTAAGCCACTGAGTTTTTGGACAGTTTGTTTTATAGCAATAACTGATACAGCAAGATTATAATGACTCACATCTATTCAATTCTGATAACCTATTACTTTTCTCCATTAATGTTTTTGAGCAACTGAAGCCAATAATTATGAAATATTTGAATTTCATGGTCGCTTCTGCAACGAGGCTTAAATAACAAGCCAGATAGGAACTGTTATATACAGAAAAGATTTAGAACCCCAAAGGATTTTAGTTCTCCTACCAATAATACTGCTTGTTTCCAATTTAGAGCTTCTTTTTACGAAACTGCTGAGAAAGGAACCGTAGTTGGATCATTGTTCGTAAGAATAATGGGGGGGGGCAGCTGATTTGATATTGTAAAAATTCAGATTTATTAAGTGTTCAAAAGGATGTGGGATTCTTTTGTATAAGAAAAAAATTAAGTAATTTATTTCCTTTTCCTTTCATAATTCTTTTCTGAGATAAATTTCTCAGTGTGAACTATTTCTGAGAAATGTATCTATTGTTCCAAATTCAAAAAAAAAATTATTTTTTTTTTGCACAGTCTTCTGCCTCCTCCAAGAGTGTAAATAACTAAGTTTTTGAAAGCAGATAATAATAAATATACATGCTATCTCCCCTTCTCACTTTGGTAAGCATAAAAGGTTTATTGATGTGAACTGGCCCAGGCCTGTCCTGCTTCCTACCCTGTGGGGTTGTTCTGATAATCAAATGAGAGGGAAAGAGAGGAGAGGGTTCAGAAGGAATGTGACCCTGCTTGGCCCATCACCCACAGTTTTTAGGCCCAGCCTACTCAAGCCACTATTGGTCACAGGCTCTGCCTGTGCCAGCCAGCAGTGTGTGCCTGAGAGCGTCTGATTTCCAGCACTTCTGCAGAGCCTGAATATTAAAATATTTAAAATACTTAAAACCTATACATTTACACAGTTGCAATCTCGATTTTCTTATTCCTCTTTGTTAATGATAAGGGGTTTAGTTCTTTTATTTCTCTTCCCCTACCCACCTCCTTTACTAATGATAATAATTTATTCTACAGTTAAATTCATTCATTTCACAAAAATTTATAAAATATCTTTTCTAAATACCAGCAACACTTACGTTCAAAATTGTCTTTTCATAGTCACTCCTGGGTACATTACATCACATAGTGTCTTCAGCATTCTCTCCTTATACTTAAGTTCCACCCACCTACAAAAGTGTCCCTAATGTTACAGTGCCTTGAATTCTTCACTCCTGGAGAATATATTCAAGCTAGGTCCTGCCTTTTATCTGCAACCCTTGACAATACCTGCTTTATTATTTAAAGAAAGTTCTCATTAGTACCCTTGTCTGGGCCTTTCACAAAGAAACTGATTTCTATTTCCTAAATCATGGGGCTTTCTAAAATAGAAATAGCATTTTAAAAATGAAATATGATTATGAAATGTATACTATATTATCATCAACAAACATTTATTGACTATCATGTGTAACTGTTTCTACCTTCAAAAGGTATAAAATTTACAAGGGATGAAAATCACATTTCTGAACCACTATTAGCAGGCCACTCATTTTCAGTTGTTTTCCAGCATAAATGACCCCAAAGTATATTTGCTTAGACACCCAATGCCAGGAGCCTGCAAAACAAATACTCGTGTATTTCATAACTTTACCATGTTTCACAGCTTTTCAAAGTTTATTCATATAAATTAACTAGCAGTCTCACAAGCCTATAAAATAGGCAAAACAAGAATTATCCTCTCCATTTACACAAGGGGAAACTGGTTCATAACAAGATCAATTTTATCAAAGAAATGTGGCTAATAAAGGTTACAGAGTCAAGGTCTGATCAATAGCTACTTTCCACTTCACTGCAGTTCTCAGTGCCCATAGGCTTATGAAGATGCACAGTTTGGTCACAGATCAGAAAGCATGTTCTTCTTGGCAACTAACTGGCTTATAAGGGACCTAAATCATCTTGTATGCAGAAATCATGATTCCCTAAGTGGGTGTACAGTACACTTCCACTGGGTTGTAGGAGAAAATGTTTAGCATTCCTGTTTACCCTTATTATTAAATCACAATAAAGTAATAAAAAGTTTTACTAACATGTAAGACATGGATTGATAGCAATATACATATACAATTTATAAATAAATATACATACAATACTTATACTTGAGAATGTATACTCAAAAACTTTTTACTTGTGGGGTGCACAACCAAAATATTTTAGAGATCACTACTAAGCTAACCGGTCTAGACATCAAAAATACAAACAAATATATATAATAGAAATCACTAAAGAAAAACAAAAATAGGAAAACGGAAAATATATGGAACAGAAAAGATTCAAAGAGACAGCAGTAACTGGAAAAGATGCCAAAGAGTGGGTGAAATCAAGAGCACGCATTTTCAAACAAGACGACTCATTTTTGCCCATTAGATTAACCAAAACTCAAGTATGGTGATACCAAGGGCTGGCAAGGATACAAGAGAAGAATAATCCTACACACTGCTGATGTGAGGATAAAATGATAAAGATTTTTTTTTTTAAAAGCTGCCCAATAATAAGCCACAAATAGTAAAAGCATATATTAATCTGAATGTGATCTTCAAATGGCTCCAATAACTTGCCCAACACTAATTATCAAACGAGTTTAGGAAATGAATGTACTGTTACTCTTTAGAGCTTTTTGATTCACTACAAAGCCAGTTGTGCACAATGTGTCATATTATTACTTTGTGGGGATTCTGTGCTCCATAGACTTACAGAAAAAATGCTGCTTTACAATCTTACAATTATGCATTTAAGCACATCCATTTTGAGGGGCCCCATTTATGGTGTTTGGTAGAATTTTACTGTATTTTATTAAAAGCTAAATTATACATGTACAGCCTAATCCAGCAATTCCACATCTAACAACTATTTTACAAAAATATTGGCATATGACCACAAACTTTATGTTAAAATATGTCTACTCTAACACTTAAATATTGTGAAAAAAATGGAAGAAACTAAACATTCAAGAACAGGGGTATACCTAAATAATTAAAGCAGATTTTGCAGCCATTGAAACAATGGTATTAAGCTCTAACTACTATTATGAAGACTTAAGATATTGATCAAATAAAAAGAAAACATTAAATAGTACATATAGGGTAATCCCATTTATGTTAAAATATATATAAATTTATGTATATAAATGCAAAAAGAGGGGAATAGAAGGATGGACACCAAACTGCTGATACTTCAACCTCTTGGGAAGCAGAGTATGGGTGGGGAGGGAAAATCATAAAGGGTGACTCTACAATACATTATGAGGAGGAATAGGAACTTTTTCCTGTATGTTTCCCTTGGCATGCAGAGGGCTGTAGTGGCTACTCTTATTCAAATATTGCCACTGATAATAAATAATAATAATGAGTTAATCCAAAGGTCAAATTGACAATTCAGTCAAGCACTTAAAAAAATCTCTCTCTCACACACACACATTCTCTCTCACACAAATACATATATATCAATCTATCTACCCACACCTAAGACCCATGGCACTACTACTTTGATCACTATTACAGGTAGTTTGAATGAATGTATGAATTCTGCTATAACTTGTTCACTCGTCAATGGGAAATAGCAGTCCTGGCAAAAAATAGGAGTATTTTGCAAACTAACCTAGCATAAGGTACCAATTACTGATATCTTATATTACCAACTATATTAATTGTCAATATGAAACCAGGATGAACAGAAACTTAAGGTTCAATTTGCTCAAGTATTTAAATGTCTTTGAAACATTTGGACTTGTATGCAAGTTCATAAATTGCTTTTATTGTTTAGGTTTGTGGGCTTATGATAAAAATTTCCAAATATTAAGTTGGGGATGGTAAACACACTAGCATAGCCACCTGCTCACCTAAACCATGCATACATAACCAGCTTATCCCAACATGCTTTCCCACTGATCCAGAAGTTGGTCGCCAAATTCTTCTGAATACAATGCTCCAAATAGCTATTGCTATATAGATCTTGTCTTTTGTGACAACATGATTGAACCCGGAGGACATTATGCTAATGTGAAATAAAGCAGACACAGAAAGAAGAATACTGCACAATTTCACTTATATGTGAAAGCTAAAAAGACAGTTAAATACATGGAAAGAGAGTAGAATGGGGGTAAGATGGGAAGATATAAGTCAAAGGGTACCAAGTTGTAGGATGACTAAGTCTAGAGATCTAATGTACAGCATGAGGACTTAGGTAATAATGTACTATATACTGGACATTTGCTGAGAGAGTAGATTTTATAGATGCTCTTACTACACACACACACAAAAGTGAGTATGTGAGATGATAGATATGTTAATTTGCTTTACTATAGTAACCATTTCACTATGTATCTGTATAGCAAAACACCATGTTGTAAACCTTAAATACATAAAGTCATCATTAATAGAATGTATCTATACGATAGAACACAATAGCTTTTTCAAAATAAATGTGGTATAACAGATGAATTTTCAGCAGAGAAAAAAAAATGCATGGAAAGTTTAACATGTTTCTTTCCCTGTATCATTTCTCTGTATTTTGAAAATTGGAGAAGGAGTTCCTTATTTCCTTTCAAAATTCTGTCATACTGTCCTATTTCACGGAGTTTGAAATTTTAGGCTGAACAGCTTTGTAATAAATATTCAATAAAATGGGCATTACATGCAACTTCAACCACTTCAGCAAAAGCTATTGGAATTTTCATCTCAGAGGCAAATTCTCTTTTTATTAGACCATGCCTATCCAGAGAATTATTATGTGTGAGGAATCTAAGACATTTGGAAGGGCTAGACAAAAAACCACTCCCCATTTAGAGAGTATCTATAGCAAGCAAGCTGTGTTGGCATTACTCGAGCAACTGACACTTTTTGGGAATTACTCCTGAAGTGATCAGTCACTTCAGAAGCAGCAGAGGGAATGCCTGGCTCCAGCACAGTGAGGTTTCCATCACAGTGACATTGTACTGCCACTTATGCTAAACTGGTTTCCTCACCCTCCCTTTCTCAGGACAGCCAGTCTAGGACTGGCTTCTACTTTTTCTTCCTCAATTCAGCATTTTTTCTTTGTTCTCTCAGGTCCAGGCCTGAATCATCCTGCACGTGTTCAACTATCCCCTCTGTAACATAAGGCAAAAGTTTCCTTGGAGATCACTGATACCATCACTTCTTTTCTCAGAAGTTTACGGATGCTCAGGTTCACTGTCTTCCTGACCTTTAGGCATTTTGCGCTGTATTACAAAGAAAGATAAGTAGACCTCTGATTTTTCCGTCTGTTGCACTCTGACTTCCCATGGGTGAAATGGACTTTCCTCTCTCATCATGTTTCCAGAAGACTTGCCAATATTAGCATCCTATCTCCAGCTAGGGACAAGACAATGCCTGAAGACAAGCAGGCCAGTGTCTGCTCCAGCAATGGGCATATGATCCAAAGTGGTCAAAGTCCTTGTCCAGGGTTTTTTTTTTATTTGTGACTATAGAAGGAACCTTACCTTTTGGGTTAAAAAGCTAAAAGGGTATAATTCAGGGCTGCGGACAACCATTTTTCTGGTTAAGTGAAGAGAAGCTTTTTACAATAAATAAAGGCTAGCAAGGAAGAGCCTTGAAGAATTCACTTGTGTCACTCCTAAAAGTGGTGTGAAAAAAATGAAGTCTTCTTTTTGCTTACACTAGGTGGCTTTGGGTCACTGACGTTTACAACAATAAGAGTCCTGACTAGATGACAAATGATAAGGCCAAAAAAAAAAAAAAAAAAAAAAAGCAAGCCCTGGGAAGTTGAGATTTGGGTAAAGAGACTTGCTTTTCTTACAATTTGCTCTAGGTCTTCATTCCAAGCATCTAATTGCCTGTTGTGTGCCAGACACTGGAAACATAAAGATGATTACAGTATGAGACTGTCTCTCTGCCTGCCAAGAGCTAACAAACCAGAGGGATTCTCTTGAGTGGCTTACTGGCCACTTCAGGGAATAATTCCCAATTATTCCTCAGTGGCCAAGAAGTTCCCCAAGTGGCTCTGAAATGTCTATCATCTCTACCTCAGGAGGACCACTTTCCATTTCTCTCAGGTTTCTACTGGACCCACTGATTTCAGTACTTTAAGATACGGTCTACCTTCGATTTTTTCCATACTATTCAAGATAGTATAGACTTCAATAACAACCTTGTCCTTTTCCTGAAACTACAGTATACTTAGTTCAGCTCAAGCCTTAACTGTGAAAGTTTCTAAAGAGAAACAGGACGTTGTCTCCCAAGAGGCCTCAGAGGTAGGTCCCTGCATTTTCTTGGCTTAATCACCATCCGGCTGTCCAGTCAGGCCTCTGAGCAGACCCTGTCTGTCTCTCGGACTGGAATCACATAGACCAAACCCAAGAAACACTTGATTTACTAATTCATACTGAGATAGACAATGTCACGCAGACAGAATATTTACATTTCACAAAGAGCCAAATTATAAGGTTTCTGAATAGCGTGGGTAGAATTAAGCTTACTATTATGAGCAAAATTCTTTCAATCAACTTATTTATTGAGGATCTACTATGAGGAAGGCTTAAGCTAAGGGACCAAAAATACAGCACTGAATGAATAAGATCACTTTTCACGAAGCTTACCTACCATATCTGGAGTATGGAAAAACAAGTATTAGTTTCTTGATTCTAACATGTATTTAAAAATATATTAATGTTTCTCAAATAAGGATCAAGAGGTTTATTTTTTTCTTTTCTTTTTTTTGTTTCCCAGAAAACATTTCTCACTCAAAGAGGTTTGCTTAATACGGTCACATCTCTTTTTTTTCCCCCTGAAAATCCATCATTAAATCAAAAGCATAACTTATAATCACTGGAAGCTTAAAAGAATTATGGTAATTACACCATTAAAAATTTAATCATAATCCTATTAAGTGCTAAGAAGGAGAAATATAAGGAGAGAATCTGGTAGGGGGCAGAACTTAGTCTTGGGGGGCTCCCTTAGCCCCCTAAAATCTTGTCTTAACAAAGCAGTCAGAGCGACCCTTTCAAAGAGTGAAGTCAGATCACGTGTCTCCTCTGCTCAGACCTGCAATGGTTCCTCTCTCCCTGAATAACCAATAACCAATGTCCTCCCTGCAACCAATGAGGCCCACAGTTCAGCCCAATTACTTCTCTGATTTCAACTCCTTTTTATTCACACTCATCCTCCATCGCTGCTCTTTTGATCTTCCATACCCTGCTCTACTTTTGTCCTTTGAGCATTTATATATTCTTACACACTAAATTTACTTATTTACTGTTTATCTGACATTCTCTCCTCGACCATCCCATTCCCTGGAAAGGGCAGGGTTTTTCGGTCTATTTTACTTACTGACGGATCTTAATCACTAAGGCACATAATTATGAGTTCAAAATGTACTGAAGGGAATTGAAAGGAAAAACACATGGGTGAATGAATGATTTGAAGGCCTTGCCACTGTGACTGAAATAATCATCAAAACCAGCTGGTTATTAAGCCTTGCTCTCTACTGGATGGTAAGGGGCAACTTCTACAGCAGCTTTCTACTTCTGCTAAATTTCCATACCACGCCAACCCCATCCCGAGTCTTTCTTTAGATATGGGCAAGGCTTTCACTCAGGTGTGGTCTAATCTCAACACCAGGATGCTATTTATTCTCCATTTTGGGGGTGACTTTGCACTGCTCTATTCTGATCTACTCTGCCAGGGGTCAGAGCTTAATTTTCTTATGTTTGTGAAAAAGGCCCATCAAAGTAGCCCCCACAGTGGGCCAAGGCCTTTCAATACATGTGGTCAAAACATTATGTATACTTCATAGCATTTATCATAGTCTATTATCACATATTTGTGTCATTATTTTATTACTATCTCTCCCACTTATTTAACTAATAAACTCCCTAAGAGTAGGGTCCATGTCTGTTTCACACACGAAGCCTAAAAGTCCTTATCACACAGTAGATACTCAGTGAGCATTTGTTGAATGAATAATTGGATGGATGGCTGACGCCATCTTGGATTCAGTCCCTCTGTACTCAGACGTTAAAGTAAAAAACAATTTTTTTAAAAAAAAGAATAATTAGATACATGAATATGAAATTTCCAGCTAAATTCCCATATAGGTAAATGGTCACTTAGGCAGCTGAGATAAAATTTCTCTCCTTGGGAGGAGGGGGTTGCTTGTATATGAGGTTGGGATAGAACATAATGTTAGGAATCAGAGATTTCGGCCACCTAAAATACCGTATCCTCTTAAGATAAGCAGCTCAAAAACAAAACCCTCATTAACATGTCCACCTAGGGCTCCCCCCACACACACACCTACTCCCTTATTTTGGTCAAGGGTCTCATCATCATTCTTTTAAGCCAATCAGATGCAAAGGCTATGAGTAGCTTTTGACCTCTTTTTTTCTGTCGACCTCTTTGCTCAGCAAGACTCCTAAGCCCTGTCAACTCCTCTTTAATCTTTGATCAATGGCCTCCTTCCTGCCCTTTCCCACTGCCACCAACTGTGTTCAAGCAACTAACTCCCTGAATACGGGACAAACTCAGAAATGGTCTCCTTGATTCCTGGTTTTCCCCTGTCTAATCCATGTTACCTATATTAAAATATCCCTAAAAACCTTACTTTGTGCAATTAAATGTTATGCCAGCAAACATCTGCAAAGGCTTGCCTAGAAAATAAACACCTCAGCCTGACAAAGCCCAGACATAATATGGCTCCAAATAGCATTCCCAGCTTTGCTTCCCATTATTCTAGCATTTTCTACATTAACCTCACTTACCAGCAGAGTAGCCATCACCCCTGATCCCATGTTACACAGGTTCCCACCCCCATGAATTTATCATGCCTGTGTTTTTATCAAGCACCTAGAACAGTGTGTGGCATTTACTAGGCACCTCTAAGTAGATGTCAAGGAATGACCTAGTCCTAAGACTCTGTTAGTACAATTCTAGCCAACAGGTTTTTGTGGCGTTAAACAAGCTATTGTCTGTGGGTTGGTCTACTAACCTAGCCACTGTACTTGTTTTAAGAAATGATACACCTCTAGTCCCAACCAAACAACTCATGGGACACATATTTTAGGACCTGTTTATATTGCCCTGTATTTTTAGATATAGAGGGGGTTAGCCCAGAGACCTTAAATTGAAATGTTAGTGACTAATAGTGAAGCTATATGACCTACAATAGGACTCACAAATCTCTGAGCTTTAGTTTCATCAAATGAAGAAAAAGATTCACAATAGCCCAAAAAAGGCTATAGTGAAGATTATATGAGCTTAATGCTATGGCTGACATACTTAGCACTTATGTCCATGTTCCCCATACCACCTCCCCATTTTAATACACTGCATGTTTTTTTTCTACATTACAAACTCCTCAAAGGTTGAGACCACAGTTCATAGTTGTACTCTACCTAATGAATTAGCAAAAAGTGCTTTATACATGTAAGGAATCAGTCCAAAACTCTTCTGTCATGAATATGAAAATATATTTGAATAAGAAATATAATGTGTATGAATTGTTCAAAAGCATTATAATGCCCTAGTAATCAAAATCTGGTTATAATATTAGCATACTAAAAAAGTGCAAAACAACTTTGAATATCGAACACATAGTTAACATAGTCTAATGTTCTTAAGCAGTTCCCCACCTTCTTTCATATTTTGAATTGTGATAATCAATGAAGAAACATGTTTTCCTCACTTGCAACCCAGTCCTAGCTGTCTGGAATTCTCAGCACACATTAGACCCAACTATCACATATATTGAAACAAAATTCCATTAGCCAAAATCAAGCACTGCTCTATTTGCATATCTAATAAAAAGTTCAATTTTCAGAACTCAGAATTTTAACTTAAAAAAAGCAATATGAAAATATAACCTCGCTGAATTCACACACTATTCTGCTACCTTGCAAGTGTTGTTTTGATCCCCAATACTACAATGATCTTTAAATAATCAGAACAAAGTTTCACACTATTCAAAGACCATTGTTTTAAGATTTATTTGGCACTTTAACCATCGTAAAGCTTTGAAGGACAAAGGAATAGTCAATGACACATCCATTTCAAGCTACCATGACCTGTCATTACAGAGTCATTAAGCAACATTTTCAAGGAGTAAGCAGAAAGCTTTATAACTTCCAAATATGTAAGATTATCTTCTGTACTTTATGGGCTAAGTTACTTGCTTTCTAGTAAGAATATGTAATATTTAAAGCCACACTTAAGTTATAAAATTCACTGATGATAATTTTCAGCATTCTTCCTAAAGATAAAAACCATGAATCAAGTTTGAAAAAGCAATATGGAAATTCAAAAATCAGACTCAAACCCTATGTATATAATGTTATGTGCCCTACATACGTACCCTATGTACACACACACACAAATTTACAGCTGCAGTCCCTAACCCCCCAGCCAAGGCCCAGTATGGGTCCATGGCCTGTTAGGAAATGGGCCACATAGCAGCACCTCCTGAATTCCACATCACCTCCCCACAAGCCATGACACCCTACCCCTTCACCTATGGTCCATGGAAAAACTGTCTTCCATGAAACTGGTCCCTGGTGCCAAAAAGGTTGGGGACTGCAGATTTAGAGGCTGGCTAGCTTACTTTCTCAAAAAATTATTTTTCTCAGAAAAAAAAATTTAAGTATTACATATTTATCTTTTAAGATAAAGAATTTTCATTTATTGCCCTTTTTGGCCAAATGGATATAAAGGAAAGCACACTCTCTATATCATATATTTTGTTACCTAACTGTAAACTTGTATTAAAGAACCAACTTCAAAAAGTGTATAAAGGGGGGCTGGGCACAGTGGCTCATGCCTGTAATCCTAGTACTCTGGGAGGCTGTAGACAGGAGGATTTCTGGAGATGGAGACCAGCCTGAGCAAGAACTAGATGCTGCCTCCACTAAAAAAATAGAAAAAAACAGCTGGGTGTGGTGGCACACACCTGTAGTCCCAGCTACCTGGGAGGCTAAGGCAGGAGGATTGTTTAAGCCCAGGAGTTTGAGGTTGCTGTGAACTATGATGACACCATACTGCACTGCCAAGATGACAAAGCAAGACTCTTGTCTCCAAAAAAAAAAAAAAGAATAGTGTATAAAATAAACCAATTATTCAATTCAAACCTATATACAACTCTTACTCTGATCAGGTCTTTTGTTGACATTGGCACTAATATCTGTTTCTATGAAGCTCTGCAGGGAAGAAACGTACACAAACGTTTTACAAGGAAATATAAGCACAAAAAGCAACAGAAACAAAGTACACACAACTCTGACACTACATGCTTCAGTTATCTGTGGTTATCTCTGCAAAGCTTAAAGAGAGAGAATAAAACAGTTAAATAGGATAGGAAAGCTAACTAGCTTTCATATTTCCCACATCATCTCTTCTTGACATTGTAAGATCACTGTTTCCTAGAATACTGTAATTCCCAGAACAGTATAAAAGTCAAAAGAAATTCGGAAATGGGAAGGAATTTAAAAGTTGCCTTTCCAGCTAGGCTAATTTAAAGATGTGAAGACTGAGCTCCCAAGCCATTAAGGAGTTCAAGACTAGTCCAGTTCTCATGACTTCCCCTCTCCAATGATCTCTCTCCCTTACCAACTACAGAGATGCAATTGTCAATACCAAAATATTATCCAAAGATAATTTTTGGACAACCTGCCATTTTTAACAACCACTAACAGGAGTTCAGAAGAAAAGTAATGTGAGAGTTAAATGTACTTCGCTTCTGAACAAAGTAGAACACCTCAAGTTGCTGCCTCCCTTCTTGCTATGGGAGCTTCCTATTAGGAACAGTAGCCAGAGGGCTGAGCATCTGTTATCAGCCTCTCTGCCTTCCCTCTTACTATGAGAACAAAATCCACCCAGCTCACTCTACAACCTCCTTCTCTTAGAATCTGATCAATAATCTCCTTTCTTCATCTAAGAAAGAAACAACAATGAAAAACTATACCCAACACTAATCACTTTCCTGCTTCAGACCCCTATCTTTTCCTCTACTCTGAGTATTCTAAAGATAGTTCATGTTCCTGGTGTTTCTCATTGTGCTGTCTTTGCAAACTATAAATTCCAAAGGCATGTTTCTGTTGTTTTATTATGTGGTATGACAATGGAAACAGTAATTCTCCCCACTACTTCCATGATTAAAATGAGATTCAATAATATATGTGCATGCACTCTGTAAATTAAAAAGTTTAAGATATAAGTAGTACTCCTACCATATTAGAATGATAAAACATTCCTAATTGCTCATAACAAGTAAGTAAAATGTTTCCAGGAAGTTACAGCCTGCATTTAGGATTTAACTAATCACAAAACAAATTAGTATTTTGACATAACCCAGAAAGATAAAGCAGTAGCACCTAACATGAAGCAAACCATATATTTGTCAATGATTAGTTTACTTAAAAGTTTAATGAGTGATATATTTCTATAATATGCTCAATTTTAGAAAAAAGTCACTTTTGTAATATAAATTATTTATTGCTATTTTTAGACAAAATTATTGGCTGTCTATTAATGCCAACATGATTAAAACCTGCTACTTTAAAATATCTTCAGAGTTAAATTAGTGCAGCTTTCTTAACATTGTCTTAATTTTCCTGAGAAACTTACTTAGGCATAGCACTCACATAAAATTCTAATTTGTTTGAGTCAACATAAAAGAAAATCTAATCAAAATGGCTAGTAAAACAAAAGAAAACTCAATGTCTTCTTAACAGCTTAGTTCTAAATTAAAACATACATATTCAGCCAACGGAGAATAACATTTTGTACTGTCAAACATTCATCCAAGAATGTGTGCATTCACAGAAATTAAAACATTATTGAGAATTAAAATGTTACCTCTATTCTTATAAGATCAACTAGGCTTAATATACATTAAGCAGTCAAAATTACATTGTACAAATGACCTCAACTGAAAAAAATCTTTCTTCAGAAATACCAATACAACAGAAAATACCAATACAATAGAAAAAAAAAAAGCATTCCTTTTCATGACAATACAAATTCACTTTAATTTATGATGAAAATAACCCACTAGAAAAATACTTGGTGAATGTACTTAATTCAAGTATGTATTTATTTATTTTTTAGGCCATCTGATCATATATAACACAATCTCCAAATAAAAGATTTAACCAAAAAATATTCAGAGAAGGACCACACCATGAAATTACTCCTGTTCCTGTATCTTCTGTTTTTTCTATTTCTACATCCAACAGCATGCATTTCTAATACCTATAAATATCCCTTGACATTTTACATAAATTTCCTTCTAAAAAATTTAAAGTACCATACAGGTAATTATAATCTAGTTGAAGTATGACAATGATCTCAAAAAATGTCACTTAGTAAGAACTTACTAGGCTCAATGAAATAAAGGTAACTGTAACCAGGTTATCTGTTATTATCAATAAACTACTGAAGTCTCACCCAAATCTTGTAGTTAAGCATTCTCTTTCAAGCCTCAGTTTGTTAAAATTAAACAAAACATTTTTAAACAACAAGCTCTTAAGTAAACAGTTTCTGATATTTTAAAAAAGCCAAAACCAGTTTTATTTTTCCTTGGGGGATTAAAAATTTTCCGACATGATGTTGACCTCCAGCTTTGTATTTGTCTCTAAGAACTACTAAGCTAAATTTGAATAGAAATTATTTCAATATTCTATAGAACTGGTTTTAAGGTTGGGACTGACTGGTTTTTCTTCTCAAGCTCTACTGAAAGCCTCTTATTCAAGCACAAACATACCACCAGTAAAACACACTGACTTAGATACATTTAAATAAACTGAAGCAAAATTACAACCAATGCTCCAACATATGCTTGTGAAATACTCAGTATTTATTTCTGTTTATTTTTACTTTTTGCCCTGTCATTGTTCATCAGATTGTACCTAGCTTTTGCTACCTATTAATAGCCCTGGTCAAAATACACAAGAACAGAATTCACTTAAAAAGAAAAAAGAAAGATGGTAGCATAACTCAAAGATTATCTTTTTGTTTGATAATCTCTTAACACAGATAGGCAAGGACCAAATCTTTAAGTCCCACATAGCTAAAGACAAAAAACTATAATGTTCTCTATCACTGAGGAATATATACAGAAGCACCAAAAAATATAATTATGGCCATAAATGATCTAATTTCCAAATCAATGAGTATCTGGGCAAATAACAGAAGAAAACTTAGAGTGCCATTTTTTTTTTTCTCTTAAAATTCCAACACTGCACAAAATAAAGAATATGGTCAACATTATATAATAAACCTTAGAATTCTATCATGATCATGTCTGGGTATACAACTATTCAACTGAAGATTAACCACAGCATTCAAATTACCAAGGAAAAATTGAAAGTCAAAAAAACTCACTTTATATAGTATCTTGCACCTTCAAAAGTGTATGCTTCTTCCCAGCCAGTAGGCAAATCTAAAAAAACATACAGATATGACAATTAATATTATTTCAGTGAGATACCAAAATAACTATTTTAACTATTCATTTTCAGAATTAGTTATTTTAAGTAGGTTTCTATCAAAGTGTAGGACTGGCAATAAAACTAATAGCAGATATGATTTCATTTTTTGAAAAATGGCAATTCAAACTTAAACTCATCAGAAAACAATCAACACTAGATCAGTTGAATCAATATTAGAGATTATCTAACATAATGACACACTCTGATGATCAGAGATGAAGAGGAACTATGCTTTGGCACCACAAAAATCAAAAGGAAGCCTTCTAAATCCCAAGTAAAATACCTATGAGTATTTGGCAAAAAGCCAAAACTGTGCATAAGAGGAAATGTCTGCCTCTTCTTGGGAATATTGTATCTATTTAAGACCATATTTTTCAGTTTCATAAATGAATCCATCTAGGAAGTGTCACACCTAAGAAGGAAGAGCTTCCTAAGTACTCAATTGGTGGAAAAGAAATCTGACACCAAATTCTCCTGTGTGTGTGTTTCTATATGCTTGAGCCCTGACTTTAAGAAATGTGAAGTTCCACGTAATAAACTTGGAAACGATTTCAGGTGACCGATGATGCTAATACCTTTATGTGCTAACACATTACTTATAAATGACAAGCGGTTTGGATTTAATCATATAATACCTCTCTGAATTAAAAAAAGCCACTGATGTGTGCACAAAACGACAGAATCCAAGCAAACCAAACGAGGAAAAAAAAAAAAATTAACATGAAATCACCTAAGAGAATAAAATATTTCTGCAGTGTGAATGTTATCAAATCTGTGGGGGTAATTAGGACACGTATTTACGTTACACATAACCGAAATAAGCATAATTCCATAGGATGATGAGGCTAATTTAAATGCCACATCGTCCTTTATGAAATAAATTTGTTACTATCCATAAAAGCAAAGAGAACATCAAAGTTGAAGCATGTATGCAAAACACTGGAGAGGTATGTTGAAGCAAAATTTTTGACTGTACTGGGGGATTAAGAAATAGGACGGTGTATTAGTCAGAAATGCCTTTAAAAAAAAAATGTAACCTCATCATGCTTGCTACACCAGCCTTCCCTTTTACCTCCTCCACCTTTTTTGCAAATTTGGAGACGTTAGTCACTTCACAGACCCCCCCCACCCCAGCATGTAATAGAAAAGGCAGGTTTGCTCAACATGCTGGCAACTTCAGCAGATTCACAGAGTCTCCGAGTTAGTTGGAGGGAAGTACCCTGGAGAACAGCTGAAAGTGGCCTCCCCTTCTATCCAAAACCGTTCTCCAGCCCTTTCCAGCCACCAGAAAACAGCGGCAAGGCCAGTCAGGGAACACATGTTCCATTTCAAAGGCAAACAAGTTTCACCGAGTGTAAACAAAGAATGACAAAAGGGAAAGCCAGGGCAGCACTGAAACTACTCGGAGCCCTTTTTCTCCTGCTCAGCTCGCTTTTAGCATCCGGACAGGCTGCCGGAGCCGCCAGAGGGACCCGCTCGCCCCGCCTGGAGAGGGGGGCGCGCGCGTCTACACCCGGGACACCCCCTCGCACGCCCACCGCCTCCTGGCGGCCTGTGCAACCTCGGCGGCCGGGGACTTTGAATCCGGATCGCGGGCTCCGGCGGCTGCGAACGCCTCCTCGGGCTCCGGCCGTGGCAGGAGGGGACGCGCCAAGCGTTTCCCGAGCTGCTGCTCCGTGTCACGGAGAGGATCGCAGCTGCCCCGGACGCCTCTCCTCCTCCTCCACCAGCCACCTACCCACAAGTCCCACCTAGGAGGAGGAGGAGGAGGAAGCCGCGCGGGAGGAGGCAGCTCCCCCAGGCGCGGGGAGGATGTGGAGACGCTGCCCCGGCGGGCGAGTGGCGGGGTCCCCGGGCTGCAGGAGGGCAGCGGGCACGGGCTTCCTAGAGGGTGCTGGGGGGCGAGACGGGAGCTGGGGGGCGCGGGGAGACTAGCTCGGGATTCCAGGTGGGGGCGAGTGGGCCGCCCTCGGGGTCGGGGGTGTCCGGGTTGGGATGGGGGAAAGGGCGCAGGAAGAGGGCGCCGTCGCCCCGCGGCGAGGAGAGGCTGAGCAGGAAGAGGCGCCCAGGCACCGGGGAGCGAGGGCTCCGGGCGCCGAGCCCCCCGGCCGCCGCTCTACCTGCGGCCGCCCCCGCCGGCCTCGCCGCCTCCCGGGGCCCGCGGCTCGGGGCAGGTCGCCGGGCGGCCCGGGCTCTGCCGCCTCCTCCCGGCGGCTCCCAACTCCGCCCGGGCCCGGCGGGGCTGGGCGCTACCTGTGCTCTGCCGCCGGTGTCCGGTGACCACGGCCTCGCCGGTGACGGGGTGCAGCCAGGTGGTGCTCTTGGCCTCCTCGCTGCAGGGGAGAGAGAAGGGGCACAGAGCGGGCGTGAGCGGAGGCGCGCGGGCCGGCCGAGGGGCTGCAGGGGCACCGACCCGGGCGCCCGCTCCCGCTCGCGCCGGCCCCCCGCGCCCGCCGGCCCCCGCGCCGCCGCCGCCGCCGGCTCTTTACTTGATGAAGAAGACTCGGCCGCCCCTGGTGATCCCGTACGTCCAGGACCGGGGCAGGGAGCAGACCCACTCCAGGTTCAGGTCCGCCGCCATGTCGGATCCCCAGCCGCCGCCGCCGCCGCCTGCTCCTGCTGCCGCCGCGGCTGCCGAGGGAGGAGGGACGAGCGGCGAGCGAGCGAGCGGAGGGAGCGCGGGGAGCGCGGCGCGAGCGCGGCCGGAGCGCGCCTCCCCGGCCCGCGCGCCCCCGCGCGCGCCCTACCCCCTCGGGCGGCGCCCGCCCCGCCGGCCCGGCTGGGTCCGGCCCGCGTCGCCGCCCCTGCGCATCGTCCGCGCCGGCCGCCCCGCCGCCCCGCCGCGCTCGGGGGATGGGCGGGCGGCGCCGCGCCCGCGGCCAGACCCCTCCCCGCGCCCCGCCCGCGCCCACGCTCCGGGATCGATGGAAAGAAAAAAAAAAAAAAAAAAAAAGCCGCGTCCTGTCCCCAGGGCTTTGCCCCGAGGCTTCCCATCCCCGAGCGCGGTTCAAAGGGACGGGAATAATAAGCCGCGGTCCCGCGATTTCTCTCTGCTAAACAACGAAAACACCGCGTCCGAGCTTTGTTTTGTAAGAGCTATTTATTTGCACGTCCGAGAGCCGGTCCAAACACACGTATCGTTTTAAAATGCGAAGCCGTTTTTATGAAAGCGCACGGGAAGGCTTTTCCTGTTTGTGTGTGCCGTGTGCCAGATACCGAAGGTTTCTGACGAGTTGAGTGGACCCCTGAAACAGGAGTGGATTCCGACTTGACAAAACAAGTTTTTCTCTTCCGAGGCCCCTTCACTCATATAATGTTTTCTAAAAATTAAAAAAAAACAACAAAAAAAAAATACTTGCCTTTTTGTCTCATTTGTTTTTACGGATTCACTAATTAACAATGTGCATTTGTGCATTCCGGTCCCCCATACATTACAATAATAGCTTACTTTACAGAGTCCCTGCCACAGTGTACATTTATAAATCCCCACAGCACCCCTGTAGGTGCGATTATAGTCCCCATTTTACAGATAGGAAAAAAAGAAGTTTAAGGAAACAGTGATTTGCCCACAGTCATGATAGTAACTGGCAAAGCCCGCCTTGGAGCTGGGCTAGGGGTTTCAGGAGTCTTGTTTGTATGACCAACCACCTTGCTATACAGGCATGCTTCGTTTTATTGTGCTTCCCTTTATTGCTCTTCTTATTTATTTTTTTACAAGTGGAAGATTTGTGGCAACCCCACCGTGGGGCAAGTCTATCAGGGCCATTTTGCCAACAGCATGTGCCCGCTTTAAGTCTGTGAGTCACATTTTGGTAATTCTCACAACATTTCGAACTTCTTCATTATTGTTCTCTCTAATCAGTGATCAGTGGTCTTTGATGTTACTTTTGTAATTGTTTTGGGTAGCTAGGAACCATGTCCATAAAACAGTGCACTGAAATGTGTCAGCTCTGACTGCTGATCATGGACTAGCTGGCTGTTCCCCAGTCTCTGTCCCTTTCCTCCCGCCTCCCTATTCCCTGAGACACACAATATTGAAATTAGGCCAGTTAATAACCCTGCGGTGGCCTCTAAGTGTTCAGCTGAAAGGAAGAGTCCCATATCTTTCACTTTAAATCAAATCAAAAGCTAGAAATGTTTAAGCTTAGTGAGGAAGGCAAATGGAAAGCCAAGAAAGGCCAAAAGCTAGGCCTCTTGCACCAATAAGTTAGTCAAGTTGTGAATGCAAAAGAAAAGTTTTTGGGTTTTCAGGTTTTGTTTGTTTGGTTGGTTGGTTTGGTTTTATATGAGACAGAGTCATGCTTTGTTGCCTGGGCTAGAGTGCAGTGGCACCCTCATAGCTCACTGCAACCTCAAACTTCTGGGCTCAGGTGATCTTCCTGCCTCAGCCTCTGGAGTAGCTGGGATTACAGGCATGAGCCAAAAGTTCTTCAAGGAAATTAGAAGTGCTACTCCAGTGAAAAGAAACCAAAACAGCCTTATTGCTGATATGGAGAAAGTCTTGGTGATCTGGAGAGATGATCAAACCAGCCTAACATTCCTTTAAGCTAAAGCCTAATCCAGAGCAAGTCCCTAATTCTCTTGAATTCTATGAAAGGTGAAGAAGCTGCAGAAGAAAAGTTGGAAGCCAGCAGAAGTTGGTTCTTGAGGTTTAAGGAAGGAAGTCATCTCCATAACATAAAAGTACAAGGCGAAGCAGCAAGTGCTGATGGAAAAGCTGCAGCAAGTTATCCAGAAAATCTAGCTAAGATCATTGAGGAAGGTTGCTGCAGTAAACAACAGATTTTTAATGTAGATCAAATAGCTTTCTAGTGGAAGAAGATGCCATCTAGGACTTTCGTAGCTAGAGAGGAGAAGTCAATGCTTGGCTCCAAAGCTTCAAAGGACAGGCTGACATTTTAGACACTAATGCAAGTGGTGACTTTAAGTTGAAACCGGTACTTATTTACCATTCCATAAATCTTAGGGCCCTAAAGAATTGTTCTAAGTTGACCCTTCCTGTGCTCTATACGTGGAACAACAAAGCCTGGATGACATCGCATCTGTTTACAGCATGGTTTACTGAAAATGTTAAGCTCGCTGTTGAGACATTATTCAGAAAAAAAAGATTCCTTTCAAAATATTGCTTCTCATTGACAATGCACCTGGTCACCCAGGAACTCTGAAAGAGATGTACATACAAGGAGGTGAATGTTGTTTTCATGCTTGGTAACATAACATCCATTCTGCAGCCCATGGATCAAGCAGTCATTTTGACTTTTAAGTCTTATTATTTACAAAATACATCTCCTAAGGCTGCCATAGATAGCTTCCTCTGATGGATCTGGGCAAAGTAAATTGAAAACCTTCTGGAAAAGATTCATCATTCTAGATGCCATTAAGAACATTCTTGGTTCCTGGGGGGAGGTCCAAGTGGCAGCATTAACAGGAGTTTGGAAAAATTTGATTCCAACTCTCATAGATTATTTTGAGGAGGTTCAAGACTTCAGTGGAGGAAGAAACTGCCAATGTGAAAGCAGCAAGAGAACTACACGTGGAGCCTGAAGATGGGACTGCAATCTCGTGATCAAACTTGAACAGATGAGGAGTTGCTTCTTGTGGATGAGCAAAGAAAATGGTGATGGAATTGAGATGGAATCTCAATTGAGATGGAAACTACTCCTGGTGAAAATGCTATGAACATTATTGAAGTGACAACAAAGGATTTAGATATTATATAAACTTAGTTGACAAAGCAGTGACTCCAATTTAAAAGTAGTTCTGTGGGTAAAATGCCATCAAACAGCACCGCATGCTACAGAAAAATCTGGCATGAAAGGAAAAGTCAATTGTTGCAACAAACTTCATTGTTGTCTATTTTAAGACACCCCCAAATTTGCATGACTCTCACTTTATTGCCACAGGCTAGAACCACACACACAATATCTGTGATGTATGCCTATAATTAAAAAACAAGTCTTGTCCCCTCTCCCCCTTTTGTTCTTTGAACAAGGGCAGATTTCACTGCAGTTGAGATCTTCCCCCTTAATACCACCTAAGAGTACTTGCCTCTTCTCATTGTCTCCAGTCCTCCGCCACACTTGGAATTGTTTATGCATCTTTGCAGCAAAATGACTCATGCCAACAGGATACACAGTTCAATAATAATAGTACTACTTAGTATTCTTTTAGTGCCTTTTTCTGACCAGTTTTTGGGTGCTTCAGAAGCATTATCTCATTCATCTTCTCAGTAACTCAAAGAGGCAAATAATGTTTTTCAACAGTTAAGGAATCTAAGGCATGGAAAGGGTAAATGACCTTGGCCAAAGCCTTATCCAGCAAGTCAGGTGGGGCCTGGATGAGAATGCGGTTTCACTGGACTTCTTCTCCCATACTCTAATTCCCCAAGGCCATTCTGTCTTCAGTGAAAAGGAGTCTGCAATTACTGCTATAATTTTCCTGTCCATCTGCATACACAGAGGAAAAAAATAACTGCACTTTAATGTTTTTTCTTTTTGATTCCTTTGCATTCTCCTCTTTCACTTCACTACTTATTACTTCTTGACATCTTATCTCCTGCCCAGTCTCTGGGAAAAAATGACTTTTTTTTTTTAATCAATGAATAACTAGCAGGAAATGTTCCACATTAGCATCAGTGGTCACTGAATATAACATAGCAAGAAAATCAAGAGCTATTGACTTTATACTGTGCTATCATTACAAAGGAAAAAATCTAAAGCGAATCTTTTAACACCATCATAACTTTGGAAATCTAGTACCAGTTAGTCTACCTATAGTATTTGACTTTTTGACTGGGCATTACTGGGAAGACTGTAAGTTGATTGTATGCTGTACTGGGACTGCTTTTAACCCTGAATCTTTTGGTACTACAAGATTCATTAGTACATAGCATATTTTAAAAAAGCAATATTCGCTTAACAAAAATGTAGATATTGAGAAATCACATTCACAGTTCATAACTGGTAATCTAGAATCTTATGTGCAATTCTATAATATGTCCCCAAATTTAGGAAAACGAGTAAATAAAAACTTTTTTGTGACATATATACAAAATGAGGCATGCTTCTGATTTGAGGGAATAATAGCCTAATGGCTTTCAGGAGCCAATAAAAGCAGCCCCATATTAGAATATTGGGCACTCTGAATAATTTCCACTCTTAATGAATGAAATTGTATTTTTCTTACAATCTTCCTAGAATGCCCTTTCTCTGTAACTATTTCTTTATCCAGTTCTGCTTTATCTTGCAGTTGTGTGCATGTGTGCACCTCCTGCAATGTAGTGGGGCAGGAATCAAACCTTTTCCGTCACTGAATCTCCACATTCTTAAGCCAGCACAGGTATGGTTAGCAGTGAATTTAATTTTCTTCCCAATGCTTCAACCTCCCCACAGAGTTATTTCTCAATAACACAGCCCCTTTTTATTACCCCATACCTCTTCAATAACTGACTCAGACCTAAACTCATATCTAACCTCTGCTTTTTATTGTATTTTTTTTCATATTTCCATCCTATGAAACTATTCAATTTCTTATATCATGATCTGCCTTTTGGAGAAGTATTATTCTATGACTATCACAGTAGATCCAAAAAAAGAGGAGGTTTTAAGTACTAAGCACTAAAAATAAACGTCACTCTCTATACATAGAGGAAAATCCTTGTTCTAGAGAGCTTATGGTTCAAATAAAGCAGAAAGATACATATGATGACAAGAAAAATTAAAAGTTAAGTTTCCTAAAATATGTGAAGAAAAAAAAAGAACAAGGTGACATCTTAGAAAAGAGCTAATCAATTTGTCTCCCCTTTAAAAAAAAAAATGAAAAAATGTGAGTTCTAGAAAGTGGAGAAAGGCTCATGATTAAAAAAATAATTCCTTTTAATATTAAGAAACATCTCTGATTCATATATATTGATGTTTATGAAAATCTACTAACAAAGTTTTGTGACTTTATTAGGTTGACTTTCTAAATATATTTGTGATAACATATTTTGTTACCTTTATAGTTCACAAAATAAAGAATATTGTCAATAGTTGCTTTAACTTTAGTCAACTGTAACGTTGTTATATACCATGAAATGTCTATAGTGAAGGGTAAAATATGTGATCCAATTAGCTTGGTGGAAATCTAGGCAGAAAGGCTAGAGACAGGAGTCTAAAGCAGGGAAGAAAAATAATATTTGGAAGTCAATTTATTAAGGATTTTTTTTTTCTGTTAAGGAGTAAACTGATAGAGTTCCAGATAAAATTATTTCATTCACTTGGATGTGGTGGCTCATGCCTATAATCCTAGCACTTTGGGAGGCTGAGGCGGAAAGATCACTTGAGGTCTGGAGTTTTGAGACCAGCCTGAGTAAAAGCAAGATCCCATCTCTACAAAAAATAGAAAAAATTAGCCAGGTGTGGTGGTGCGCACCTGTAGTCCCAGCTACTTGGGATGCTGAGGCAGGAGGATCGCTTGAACCCAGGTGTTTGAGGTTGCTATGATGACGAGCCACTGCACTCTAGCCAGGGTGACAGAAAGAAACCTTGTCTCAAAAAAGAAAAATTATTTCATTCATTCATTCATTAACAGCCATATACTATATAGGATCCCTTCTATGTGCCAGCAATTCTGATGGGTGATAGGAATTAAAAGATTTGGCCTGCATTGGGGCAGCTTAGAAAGAGAGATAGCTATGTAAATACTTAAGCATAGTGTGGGAAGTAGCATCTCCATCCTTGTCATAGACTATAAATCTTCTATGATGGTTGTTTTTCAAGAGTGTTCCATGAACTATTCAAGGTCTATCTTGAACAACAGTCTTTTAATGTTGATGTTTTGGAGTGCTCTTCAGTTATGAAAGGGGAGAATTGAAAGAAATATGCAGCAGCACTAGTTACTCTACTACTGGCTGATCCCTTGTCTGCAGCTGGGGTTCTAGACTAAGTTTAGGGCATCTGCCTGCAGTATGGAAAATAAGAGGGAAGGTGGTACCATGTTTCCCTGAAAATAAGGCAGGGTCTTATATTTATTTTTCCTCAAGAAGACACCCTAGGGCTTATTTTCAGGGGATGTGTTATATTTTTTTAAGTACTGTACAACAATCTACATTTATTCAAATATAGTTAAGTCATCTTCTTCTGGAACATCCTCATAACTCTCCAAACCCTGAATTCCATCCTGCATTTCTTGCAACTCTATTTCCTTTAGAAGTATTGGCCCCAATCTCTCATGTCGAGTGATAGAGCTCTCGTGGGGCAGATGAGAAGGGCTGCTCATCTTCTTTACCGCTCCTGGACAAAATGCATGGGTTGTGCAGATGTGCTGCGTAGCCACGCCCATCACTAGGTCTTATTTTTGGGGTAGGGCTTATATTGCACAAATGCTTAGAAATCCTGCTAGGGCTTATTTTATGGGTAGGTCTTATTTTGGGGGAAACACGGTAGGTAAAAATGTTTTCAAGGAGTTTGCATCTGAATTCCCGGACTTGTTCAAATTAAACCTTCTTTCTTTACCCTAGTCAAGGGAAGCTCTAATTATCTACTTTCCCCTTTACTGTAAAAGAGAATGATCAAAATTCAGATGGCAGAGTTTTAGAAGAGAAGTATGTTAGAATTCAAGACCAGAGAGCAGGTTGTGGCAGGGGGAACATAAGAGTCAGGAGTCTTGGCTGGATTTTGGTCTTGCCATTAATTAGTTGTGTGACTTTGGACAAATCTTTTTAACCTCTACTTCCCACTCAGACCTCTGGGTCCTCATGTGGAAAGCAAGGGCATAGGTCTATTTAAGACATTACATATGACACTTTTTTCCTCTAAAGTCCTGTGCTTTTATGGGGTGAGCACTCCAACTGCTGAAGTTGGGGATATCTTGTCACAATGAACAGACACAAGTAAAATGCCTGCTCTAGAGAATAGTTTAGGATTTTCTGCCACTCATCTGGCTTGTTAATATTAATAGAAAAGTTTGTGAGAGCAATGTACACAGGTTTTTCACATGCACTATCGTATTTAACTTGTACAAAGGGCTCTGTAACAAAGATATCACAACATGTTACAAACAAGAAAATGGGCTCTACAGAGATATTATATAACATAGCCATTAAGTGGCAGACTTAGTTGGGGTTGGGACCAGGTTCTTCAGACTTTAGATTTCAAATTCTGTCTGCAAAGCATTCCTTTCCTAGCCAAGCTTCGTGCATTGTGTCCACTTCCTAACCCTAGTTACTCCACTGCAGTTGGTACCTGCTGTCATTGTTTCACTGTACCTGCTCTTCCAGGTCACCAGTGTCCTCCTGCAGGCTACTAAATCCAGTGGATGTTTTCCATTCCAAGCTTTCCTGACCTCCCTGCTATATTCACATAGTCACTACTCCTACCCCTTGAGACTCTCCTCTTTTTTGTTTCATGGGACCACTTCCTTGTGTTTCTCCTCCTGCATCTTGGGGCAGTATTTCTCAAAATGGACTTCTTTTTTTTTTATTTTTTATTTTAGCATATGATGGGGGTACAAATGTTAAGGTTACTTATATTGCCCATGTCCCCCTCTCCCCTTGAGTAAGAGCTTCAAGCATGTCCATCCCCCAAACGTTGCACATCTCACTCGTTGTGGTTGTTATACCCCTCCACTCCTCCCCCCCCCACCCTCCTGATGCCTGATAAATGTTATTCCTATATGTCCACTTAAGTGTTGATCCATTAATACCAATTTGCTGGTTAGTACATGTGGTGCTGGTTTTTCCATTCTTGAGATACTTCACTTAGTAGAATGGGTTCCAGCTGTAGCCAAGCCACTGGGGAAGCTTGTTTAAATACTGATTCCTGGGCCCCTCCCCAAACCCATCCAACCAGAACCTCTGAGACTTAGACCAAGGAATCGGCATTTAGCAAGCACTTTGGTGATTGTTACATACACTAACATTGAGAACCACTGCCAATATGATAATAATACCTAAATCTACATTTCCACCCTAGATCTCTCTCCTTAGTTCTAGATGATATATCACATTTCCTTCCAGACATTTTCCTTCTGGACATTCCTTAACTGCTTCAAACTCAACATGCCAAAACAAGTCATTTTTCCTGCAAATACTTGCAATCACCTCATGTAATACTATCTTAGTGAATGGTACCATCGTCCAACCAAATACCCACATCAGAAACTTCAGAATCATTCTCTCACAGCTAGTTAATAAATTGTATTAATTGTCCATTAAATATATCACGAAGTTATCTCTTCTTTATTTCCTATATCCTAATATGAGCGCTCATCACTGCCACCCAAATCATCTTTTTGAAAATGCAAATCTAATTATGTGCCTTTCTTGCTCAAAATCTTCTCATAGCTCAAAAATCTTACAGGATAAAACCCCAAGCCTGGTGCTTATCAGAGGCCCTTTCTGATCTGAGCCCTGCCAGCCTGCATGTTAGCCATATAGGATGGCCTGCTGCTCTGTAGCAAGCCAGGCTCTCAAGCCTCTTGTGCATGCAACTGTCTCTCCCTTCCCTGGTTATGTAGCAAACTCCTACCGATTTTTAAATTCTTAGCCCAAAGTTATTTCCACTAAGAAACCGTCCTTGGCCAGGCACAGTGGCTCATGCCTGTAATCCCAGCACTCTGGAAGGCTGAAGTGGAAGAATCGCTGGAGGTCAGGAGTTCAAGACCAGCCTGAGCAAGGGTTAGACCCCATCGCTACTAAAAATAGAAAGAAATTAATTGGCCAACTGATATATATATAAAAAAATTAGCCGGGCATGGTGGCGCATGCCTGTAGTCCCAGCTACCCGGGAGGCTGAGGCAGAAGGATCGCTCGAGCCCAGGAGTTTGAGGTTGCTGTGAGCTAGGCTGACGCCACGGCACTCACTCTAGCCTGGGCAACAAAGCGAGACTCTGTTTCAAAAAAAAAAAAAAAACAATCCTGATTCATTTGTACCAACCTGGTTATTGCTTTTCACCATGTTCCCATATCTTCTCTACCAAACGTGATGTTATCGTTTATATCTTGTTCTCCTCCTTAAACTTCCTAAATGAAACATTTTATTTATCCTTATCATCTAGTTTCAATAAATACTATTTAAGCAAATGAATAATAATACTTACATTTACATAGTGCTTTATATTTTACAAAGCACTCTACATTTGATACTTATTTCTGTTTGTATTACTGTGACCTGCCAGTGAGTTATGTGTCTATCCTCTCTTAGATTTAACACTCCCTTTAGCTTTTTATAGACTATCCCATGTAGAGGAGAAAAAAATGGCATGGGACCAAGAGCAGCACAGCAGTGAATGAAAATAGCTGCTTTCTACAGAGCTGTCTACCTGGCTTAAACCATACTAAGGATTTGTAGTTATTTTGAGTGAGACACTGAAGGACAGAAAGAATTCAGCATAATTTAGTTCATTAAAGAGATCTGTGGTCCTTCCTTTAAATACAAGTTCTTCCTAGAGAAAGTAATATTGATAATAGTAATATGTAGTACTTAGAAAAATCAAATAATATAGCTAAATGAACTGGGAGAAAAAAAACCTATATACACTTATAATCTCTATTGATACGTATAGCTCTAAGTGACAAAGGTTATCAGATCTCATGCCTTAAGCCTAAAGGATATACGAAAGAATGAAAGAGACTCATTTTCTCCCCCATTGTTATCGTTTTACACAGTATATGGATACTCTCTAAAACTATTTTTATACAACGTTTTAGGTCACTACTTGCTTAAAGCAAGAATTTTTTTTTTTTCCCATCTGACAACTCATATCTTTTAATAGAAAATTATACATATCCACACTTTTTATACATATATATATTTGATTTTTAACCAGTTTTCTTTAGTTTCCAAATCAATATTTTATTAGTTACTTATGGAATTATATAAACAATAATCTAAAATAGAATATCTGCAGTTAATTGTAATATATTATATAGCTCAGATTAAGGGACATTTAATGCAAATGCAAATTTTTGCATTATCATAGGCATTGCCTTGTGCATGGCTTGTATTCAACAAATGTTTAGTAATTGGATGAATCATAAAATAACTGTGTACAGTGCTGAGGGAAAAATGGAGACTTTTAACAAAGCTCTTCTATTTAGGATGCATTCTTCTTAAAACCCAGCAGTTATAAATTCAGAAGTGTCTTATCAGTTGAATTTCTGATCTGAAGAACATATGTGTATGATCTAAGAAAATTTTTAAAAAGTTATGAATAATTACAATAAGAAATGTGAACAGGTTTAAAATGAAAAGGGCTGAGAAAATGAATCAGATCAGCTTCAATTTCTCTTTTTTTGCAATGCTGTGGGGAGTAACAGTGGGAAGGAGAGAGACTGAGCTATATGGAACCCATTTTGGTGGAACCCTTGCCCTTTGCTGGAGGCTTGCCCCACTAGAATTATGTGAATATAGACCCAGGATACAACATTGGTTAGAGAGTCAGTGTTTTTCCATTTCCAAATGTGTCATTCTGAGCCCAACTTTGCCATTTTATAGAGTGGATAGAATTAGCTATTTATGTTTCTTACTAGAGTATTTTAGAGAGGTTTTTTTTTTATTATTACAATCTTGATAAAAGGGTGATTTAAAAAATTTTTATAATTGTCATAACATTCATCATTGACAAAATGCAGTTGATTCTAAATTTGCCAGAAATCTTTAACATGCCCAAGAGATCAGATTATATTCTAAATATTTATGAAAATAAAAAATTCAGTTGTGTTCATAAAAAAAGAATTTGGTGCTAAATATTTTGGTAACTGGAGAAATTCTTCTCTCCATACAAGTACTTTATGGATCCTTTATTACATTTTATTAGGGATCTTTTATTTACAATTTATTTATTCAACCAATGCAAGTAATAAACACTATTCATGAATCCAATCTATAATGTATTAGACTAGGGATACTAATAGATGCAAAGAAATATAAATTCAGGTTTTGGCTTAAGGCATTACTGTCAAGTTGGGGTGGGAAAGAGTGGGGAAGAGAGAAATAGACAATTATTGTGTCGGCAGTAAATAGCATGATAGATATTGCATGAGATAAAAGAAAAGAGTTTGGAAAATGTGCATCCATCCTGTGACTGTGACAAGAGGTGATTAGGGAAGCCTCCCTAGAGAAAGAGGTATCTGAGTTATGTTGCTTACTACCATTACCTTTACAGGTATTTCTTGAAATTGGTAAATTGCACCTTAAGTGAACTCTAGCCTCCTGCCTCCCTCTTCCGGTTCTGTTAGGGTATCAGATACAAGGGGTCTGGGGCCACATGTGGCTGAAATTACTAACATCACTTCTTCCCTATTAGACCTCCTTTGATTTTTAGTTGACAACATTGATGCCTGGACAAAAGACATATTTCTCAGGTTCCCTGTATTTACACGTGAGCCCTAGGATTAAGTTCTGGTATATGAGAACAGAGAAAAATGTACGGCAGGTTATGGGAAATTTCGTTAAAAGATGGTTGGCAGATATTTGATCCTGCTTCTTTCCTTCTTCCTCCACCTGCTCCTTGGAATATGTATGAGATGACATCTTGGATCATCCATCTTGGATGAAGGTAAGGGCCATATCCTAGGGATGGCAGAGCAGACACATGGATATAGACTGCGTCCCTGAGGACTTCAGGCAGCAGAGCCAACATGACAGCTCTTGACTGCTTCTTTCAGGCTTATAAATGAAGGGGAAATCAAATTATACCCTTGATTAAGCAAATAACACTATTTTGGGGTATTTGCTGCTTTCAGTTGAACCTAATCTTATCTGATATGTCATATCTATCCTGTTCACCAGCACTTAGCAAAATGCCTAGTACATGTCAGGTACTCCAAGACCCTTTTTTCAATGAAGGAATGAATGAACCTCCCCACACACATTCAAAATCACCTACATAAAATTGACCACATACCTCAATAACTCTTAGATGAACCGTATTTTCTCATTGATTATCTTGATATTTCTTGAAAGTAAAGCAAACCCTTACAGAAACTGCTTTAACTCATTCCAGTAAGTAGTCTATTAACTTCTGTGATATCTTAATTTGAACTATAGCAGTCAAAGGTCAGTTGACCTTCCAAATGTCCATACTGCTTTACTCTATAGACTACATGTTGCCAATATGTTATCATATTGTTGCATACAGAAAGCAGAATTGGCAGAAAATTTGAACGAAAATAGGTACTTTTACCAACTGTGCATTGACAGACATATGTTGTGCTTAAGTTCTGTCTACCTAGCTCTCAGGGAGAGGCTCACAATACCAACAATATTAGTATTATCAAAATTCTCCCGACCACACACTTTGTAGAAAAGCACTACTACTAATAATTATTAGGTGTAAGACAAAGTTGTCAAGAAGATTTAAATCACACGGTTTGTTCTCCATATAATGAAGTTTGAATAGTAAACATTTTAGAAAACATTTAAAGATACTCCCAAATTGTTTCAGTCCATTAGTTGGCAATGAATTTTTATTAAACATTTTGAGATGCAGCAAAAAGCATTAGACTCAGATCTAAGCTTTGTGTAACTTTGAAGCAGATTATTTTCACTTTCTATCTCTCTGTAAAATGGTGGAATATTTGTCCTCCACATTCATTATGTGTGTTGAAACAGATAACATCATGAAATAGTTTGAACTGCTCAGATATAAATGTTTTGAAATGAAGATGGCATTTTTCTAGAGTAGAGAAGAAGGAAAGGTAATTAGATTAGTAGTAATTTACATGCTGTTCTCATCTCTGGGCAGCTTGCTGTGTTCTTTCCTCTATAGTTCAGCATTTATTTTCCAAATGATTACTCAAAAGTAAACCTGAAGCAGCATTTGTTCCCTTCTGAAATAGTTGTATATGAGAATTGTCCTCCATGAAATTATACTTAATTTGGGGGAGGAGATAAGTTACTTTTACAAACAGTTAAAAAACAGAGAGAGAGAGAGAGAGAGAGAGAGAGAGAGAGAGAGAGAGAGAGAGAGAGAGAGAGAAACCATACTATACCAAGATTCTGCTTATCTGTGAGTTAATACTTAGAAGTTCAAAATCATACTTCAAAATCTTTCTTTTTTTCCTGCCCAACACTCTCATTATAGGAAACTGTACTGGATAAGTCTTTCTTCTTGGACTAGAAGAATTTGTGATCAGAAAGAACTTTCTCTTTTCCAGTCCTTTCATACTTAAAGGCTAATTGTGGTAGTGCTACAGGAGTAAGTATAATCCCATGCAATTATGAAGCAGAATTAAAAGGGATAGGCTAAAGAACACCATTGATGGACATGAGTTAGACAAAAGGGCTGTTTCACAGAACGAAGGATCTTCATCAAGCAATTAGAATGGCTCTCAAAATCATTGCAAGATATTTATGCACCTAAATTGTAGCCTCTTGTGTAGTATTCAGGAAAAACTCATAGGATCAGAATTGCTATGGCTTGAGTTGGCCTCATTTTCTATACTATCTTGTACAGATGCTATGAGAAAGCAGAGGCAGGAGTGGCTGCATAATTTGCAGTGTGGACTGCGATATGTTGAGCTCCTTGCTCAAAAATTATTAAGCATTTCAAGAAGGCAGCAGTAGAGCAGTAAATCACAGGTGCCTCTGAGCACAGTGCCCTGGGTGACTGCACAGGTTGCATGCCCATGAAGCTAGTCTCGAGAAGAGGTCAGACGGGTTCAAGTATTTGCCCAAGGTGATAAAATTGGTTAGGAGCAGAGCTAGCCTCCTGATTCCTTGTTCAGTTTTTCTTCTTCTTTTTTTTCCCCCCTGTATTCTATTATTTCTCCATATTCACTTTATGTTTAGCTTATAAGAATATATATTTATTCATTCATCCTTTAATATTAACAAATATTTCTTAAATATAGACTATGTGGCAGGCATGAAACTGTTCTAAGACACACTTCCTATACTTGAGTACTACCTAAGTATTGAATAAAGAAAAAGAACTTTGAGGGAAAAAAATACCCATCTCTACAGAGGTTGTGGGAAGGTGGAACTCTCATGTACTACTACTGAGAGTTAATTAGGTATTCGTTTTCTGGAGGACCACTTGGCCACATGTCTTAAAATGGGTATACCCTTTGGCTCAGAAATAATACCTCTTGGAATTTATCTTAAGGAAACAATAAGAAATGTGGGTAAAGTGTTATGTTCAGAGTTCTTCATCATAGTGATTTTTTTTTCTCAGAAATGCCCAAGAATTTGTTAGGTTTTTTGAGGGGGCACATTTTCATAAATCTATGCTGTTAAACAACACATAGCCATTAAAAATGTGGTTTTAGAAGACTATTGACATGGGAAAATGTTCATAATATATAATAGTGAAAAAGTAAAGTTTAAAATGGTATGTATTCTAGCACTCAGGGAGGCCAAGGCGGGAGGATTGCTTGAGGTCAGGAGTCCAAGACCAGCCTGAGCAAGAGAGAGACCCCATCTCTACTAAATATAGAAAGAAATTAGCCAGGCAACTAAATATAGAAAAAATTAGCCAGGCGAAGTGGCACATGTCTATGGTTCCAGCCACTTGGGAGGCTGAGGCAGGAGGATTGCTGGAGCCCAGGAGTTTGAGGCTGCTGTGAGCTAGGCTGATGCCATGGCACTCTGGCCTGGGCAACACAGTGAGACTCTGTCTCACTCAAAAAAAAAAAAAAAAAGGGAAACTAAAAATAAATAATAATAATTAAATAAAATAACATGTATAACATGACACCTGGTTTTCTTTTTTTTAGAAAATATATTTCTAACTAGATAAGCAGAGGACACATACCCAAATGTTACAGTGATTAAACTTTTGGAATTAGTTTATTTCTTTGTATTTAGTTGTATTTTCCAATATTTCTATTTTGAGGATATTTTATTTTTATAATAAAATTTTAAATTCTATCTATATTAAATGATGAAAATCTGTTTTCTTAAATGCCTAGAAGGCCAGCAATTCTGCATTTTACCATTGGGAAAAAATAATGCTTAAGTTTTATATATCAAAGCTCATGTTAGACTTAAACTAAATGTCCATCATAATATTTGATTTCAAATATGAAATATTTGCCTTATACTTGAAAGAATCCTTACATGTCACGTAATCTAATATCCCATCTAAAGTATAAATTGGCTCTACAGTATACTTGATAAATGTTCTAAGCTTACTGAATTTAGAGACAGATTTTTTTATTCATGAAAAGCTGGATCTTAGCTAAATTATAATAAAGAGAAGCCAACTTAGAATCAGAATGCCAATACTCTGTAACTACACTATAGTTTTTTAGGTATAATTGTGCATGATAAAGGCAAGAGTGGGTGTGTTACTGGATAGATGCTCTTTGAAAAATCTGTCCCAAATTGAATAGCTGACTATTGGCCACTGTACTTGCTCTTTCGTGTCTATTTAATGTCACCATTTGCCAGAGACTCTTTTAAAACACATGGATAGGAAAATTAGGAGACCTTCACGCAGAGCACGCTCATAGGAACTGATCTAACAAACTCTATCCATAAAAATACCTAGGACAAGGGGTTCATTCAGAATGTCACTCAGTAACTTATTTTTATATTTATAATTGTACACATTAAAAATTATTCTTATAATCATTACGTTTTGTGAAGTGAAAAGGCAACTTTCAAAAATTAATATGAAGTTAAGGAAGACACATACACACAAATATGAATAACTTAGTGCCACTTTAATCTCAATTTTATAATTAAAAATGTGCAGAGAAAATTTCTAGAAGGATTATAAGAAATTGTTAATATTACTTATCTTTAGGGAAAACTTATAATGAAATTTCAGAATAACAAAAAACATTTTCTAAGATCTAGAGATGACAATTTATTTTGAGCAATGTTGATTACAACATCCTAGTAGATTGTGCTGCTATAAACATTTGAGTGCAGATGTCTTTTTTGTACAATGTCTTTTGTTCTTTTGAGTAGATGCCCAGTAATGGGATTGCTGGATCAAATGGTAGATCTGCTTGTATCTCTTTGAGGTATCTCCATATTGCTTTCCACAGAGGTTGTACTAGTTTGCAGTACAATTCACAACTACAAAGATGTGGCAACAACCCAAGTCCCCATCAATACATGAGTGGATTAATAAAATGTGGTATGTGTATACCATAGAGTTCTACTCAGCCACAAAAAACAATGGTGACCTAGCACCTCTTGTATTATCCTGGAGAGAGCTGGAGCCCATTCTACTAAGTGAAGTATCACAAGAATGGAAAAACAAGCACCACATATACTCACCATCAAATTGGTTTTAAATGGCCAACATTTAGTGCACATATAGCAATAACATTCATCAGGTGTTGGGCAGATGGGAGTGGGGAGAAGGGGATGGGTATATATATACATAATAAGTGTGGTGCACACCATCTGGGGAATGGACATGCTTGAAACTCTGACTTGGGTGGGGCAAGGGCAATATATGTAACCTAAACATTTGTACCCCCATAATATGCTGAAATAAAAAAGAAAAACAAAACAAAACAAACAAAAAAACAACATCCTAGTAGAAAGAAATTGGGCAAACCATAGGAGCATGCTGCCTAAAACAGGGCCTATTACATTAGACTCAGCCATTCCTTTACTCTAAAATCCCATTTTCTATTCTGCCATCTTTTTTTTTCCTGTAAATACCATCCACACTAGTCAATTTCAACTTTTTTTTTACTTTCAAAAGATGCCATTGATAGTTACACTTTTAGTGTCTATTGATGGAGGAAATATATATATATATATATATATATATATATATATATACATACATGTATTATTTGATCTCTGGGCAGCACACCTGCTCTGTGCCCCAGATTTCCAAGAATAGTTTGGAAACTACTATTCCATATCTTTTAGTGCTTGCTACCTAAAGTTGGCTTAGTACTTACTTTTTTAAAAAAACAACCACCACTAAAAGTCATAACCACAAAACCTATGTTCTGTAGTGTAGATCATACTTTCTTATACTAGAAAATATTCTGAACATTTTTGTTCGTTACTGATCTTCTTTGAAACCCACATTTTCTACAGCATTTGTTATAACCAGCTACTTGGCCAACTTTGTTATAGTACTGTTAGATTGAGTTTACAAGTTAAAAATTATACCTATATTAGATTCCTCTCCCTCAGTTTTCTGTGCCTACCTGCCAAACAAAAATAAAACAAACAACAACAAAAAGCCCCTGCTTAGCATCATTGTATCTTTTTTCTCTCTTCCTGTCAGAGCTCATGATGCTTCTGTGCCCAGTGTAGTTGTACCTCTCACTCTCCTTTCTTTCCTAGATTTTCTTCACTACCAATCTAATCCTAAGGACTACTGGTGAATTTTGCCAAATCCCTATTTTTAAAACATGGGTCTAGAGGCTAGGTGTGGTTGCTCACATCTGTAATCCTAACATGCTGGGAGGCCGAGGCCAGAGGATTGCTTGAGGCCAGGAGTTCAAGAGCAGCCCGAGTAAGAAGAGACCCCCATCGCTACAAAAAATACAGACATTAGCTGCATGTGGTGTCACACACCTATAGTCCCAGCTACTCGGGAGGCTGAGGCAGGAGGATCGTTTAAGCCCAGGAGTTTGAGGTTGCTGTGAGCTATGATGACACCACTGCACTCTAGTCCAGGGAACAGAGCAAGACCCTGTCTCACAAACAAATAAACAAACATAGGTCTGGAGAATATAGAAGAAAAGAAATTTGCTTTAAAACGAGTTGCTCTTTTGTCTTGGGAGTTGCATCTCAAAGTAGACCCACTGAAATTAATGTTATTTTTTAACTTAAAAAATTAACCCAAGGAGGAATTTTTCAGGGATAAATAATGCTTACAAAGTGAATTGTGGTAAGCAGAAAAGGATCCTCTGGAGCAGCGGTCCCCAACATTTTTGGCACCAGAGACCAGTTTCATGAAAGACAATGTTTTCCTGGATGGTGGCTGGGAGAGTGGTGGGGGGCATGGTTTCTGGATGATTCGAGCACATTACATTCATTGTGCAGTCAAACCTCTCTGCTAATGATAATCTGTATCTGCAGCCACTTCCCAGTGCTAGCATTACTGCCCCAGCTCCACCTCAGATCATCAGGCATTAGATTCTCCTAAGGAGTGCACAACCTAAGTCCCTCAAATGCACAGTTTACAGTAGAGTTTGTGATCCTATGAGAATCCAATGCCACCATTGATCTGACAGGAGGCGGAGCCTGTACAAAGCTTCACTCCCAAGCCCTCCACTCACCTCCTGTTGTGCGGGTAGGCAGGCGTGGGGGGTGGGGTGGGGCTGGGGGTGGGGGAGGACTGCAGCTATAGAGTGATGACATCTATCCAATCATACAGAAAACTCCAGAACCTTGTGTTTATTTCAGATCTCATTGTTAATAGAAAGATTTGCAGAACTGTAAAGTATTGGTAAGATTTTTAACAAATAGTAGGCCTGGAAAGCAATGTTAGCTAGTTATATGAATAAAGATTATAATAACAAAATGTGAGGAAACAAAACATTGGAGATATAAATATTCAAAGAAATAATTTTGCCTCGTCCTTGGATAGGAAAGAATAAAGGAATAGCTATCAAAAGGAAAAAGGAGGCTGAGCGCAGTGGCTCACGCCTGTAATCCTAGCACACTGGGAGGCTGAGGAGGGAGGATTGCTTGAGCTCAGGAGTTCGAGACCAGCCTGAACAAGAGCGAGACCCCGTCTCTACTAAAAATAGAAAGAAATTAATTGGCCAACTAAAAATATATAGAAAAAATTAGCCGGGCATGGTAGCACATGCCTGTAGTCCCAGCTACTCGGGAGGCTGAGGCAGGAGGATCGCTTGAGCCCAGGAGTTTGAGGTTGCTGTGAGCCAGGCTGATGCCATGGCACTCTAGCCCAGGCAATAGAGTGAGACTCTGTCTCAAAAAAAAAAAAAAAAAAAGGAAAAAGACATCAAAGGCACATGGACTCCACCGTAGCATGCCAACTTGAGAAGGCAACACTGGGGAAAGATTTTGCACTCACCCATAGTTGAAGACGGGAAGAAAGGGAGCAAGAGGAACAAATCTATTTTCACTGTCTTTGTTACCTTTGGGATGGAATGTCACTTGATTAGAGTAATACCTTCCTACCACATCTCAAGAATGTTCTTTATTGCTAAGTATTGTGGCGAATCTGCTTTTTCTTATGATTATGATTAACTAAAATTTATGCTTCATTTCACATATTGATAGTATCAGCTCTTGCACAGAATAGCAGAATTCAAACTTTCTTTTCTTTTTTTTTTTTTAAGGTATTCTTTTTTTTTATTTTGGCATATTATGGGGGTACAGATTTTAAGGTTTCAATAAATGCCCATTTCCCCCTCCCCCCAAAAGTCTGAGTCTCCATCATGACCATCCCCCAGATGGTGCACATCTCACTCATTATGTATGTATATACCCGCCCCCCTCCCAGAATTCAAACTTTCTTAAGTTAGCAATCGAGGGAAATACTCTGTCACATAAAAAATAGACATATAACCTGGGTGTGGTAGAATGCACCTGTAGTTCCAGCTACACAGGAGGCTGAGGCAGGAGACTCACTTGAGTCCATGAGTTTGAGGCCAGCTTGGGTAACATAACAAGACCCTCTCTCTAAAAAAAAGAAATAATAAAAACACTGGTTCTTCAAAAAGTTAAACAAAGAATTACCACATGATCCAACAATTTTACTTTACTTACAGTATATACCCGAAAGAATTGAAAGCAGGGACTCAAACACACTTGTACACCCATGTTCAGACCAGCATTATTCTTAATAGCCAAAAGGGAAACCCTCCAAATGTCCATTGATAGATGAATAGATAAACAAAATCTGGTACAGGCTGGGCGTGGTGGCTCATGCCTGTAATCCTAGCACTCTGGAAGGCCAAGGTGGGAGGATCGCTTGAGCCCAGGACTTCAAGACCAGGCTGAGCAAGAGCGAGACTCTGTCTCTACTAAAAATAGAAAAATCCACCAGCGTCATGGTGCGTACCTATAGTCCCAGCTACTCGGGAGGCTGAGGAAGGAGGATTGCTTGAGCCCAGGAGTTTGAGGTTGCAGTGAGCTAGGCTGACGCCACGGCACTTGTTCAGGCAACAGTCTCTTTTTTTTTTGAGACTGTCTCAAAAAAACAAAACCAAAAAAACAGAAAAAGTGATACACACATACAATGGAATATCATTTGGCCTTAAAAAGAAATGAAATTCTAATACACGCTACAACATGGATGAAACGTAAAAACATACTGCTAAGTGAAAAAAGCCAGACACAAAAGGACAAATATTGTATGATTCCACTATAGAAGGTACCAGTATAGGCAAATTCATAAAGACAGAAAATATAATAGAGGTTACCAGAGGCTGGAGGAAGAGTGGAATGTGGAACTATTAAACAATGGGTACAGTTGCTATTTGGAATGATAAAAAACTTCTGGAAATGGATTATGGTGATGGTTGCACAATATGGTGAATGTACTCAATGCCATTGAATTATACATTTAAATTATGGTTAAAATAGTAAATTTTATGTTATGTATATTTAATCTGAATAAAAATATATATTTAAAAAAAACTAAAAAACATTAATAGTATTTAACCACCACAGAAATTTTGAAAAATATCATAGTTTCATACCAAAAATGGCCCTTATGTTCAAATGTGCATTATATTTAATCTCTCTGAGCATATAATTCAATTTTAGCTTTATGTGATTTTCAAACTTTGAACTTATTCGGTTTTTCAAATTCCTGAGCAGTCAGGGCTAGACTACTGAACACTCTGCAGGGGAAAAATATTCCATGCTGTTAACTAAACAAAGTTAAATAGAGTTCTTAATAAACTAATTTTAAAAATCTCCTCTGTATGGAATGTGGCCTTTTTCAAATGTAAATAACTATAAACCTTTTAGCACCTCTGACTCAGTATTCCTTGGGACACAATTTGTGGAATATTGCTAACCAATCACTTTCATGGTATAATTTGAGAATTGTCCTCCACAAGTGATTGATTGATTGATAAATTTATTTCCTTGCTCATTCATTATTTTATTCTTTCTGTCATGTATGGATCAATCTAACACTTATTTATTGAGTACCAACATCTTGCCGATCACTATGCTAGGTACCATTCAATGTCCTGGGGAGGTTCCTGTTCCTAGACATAAATGATCTGAAATGCCTTCTGTTTACCATTCTGCAATTATCCCTGGACCTATCCAATTAAAGATTTGCCTGGTTTCACTTGGATCCATTGCACTTTATTTTATGAAAGAGAAGAGAGGAGAGAAGCTTCTCAATTGGGATTGGCCAGGGTCCAAGATGTGGAAGGAAGAGCTTTTCTTCACCCACTGTGCCAAGGACCTTTGCTCCTTGGCTCATGAACAATGGAGAGCTTGCTTTCTCTGTGAGCACCACAGGTTCACACCACGGGACCGTCTCAGTTTTTCATTTAAGTGGATCTGGGGTTTCTAGGCCAGAAACATGGAATATACTGTTCTTTGTGACTCTTCCATCTCTGGAACCCTGTTTTCCTAAGAGAGTAATCTCCTTGGCCCCCATGCCCCAGAGGCTTACTCATTTATTCATCAAAAATATACAGGTATCTTCAAGAGCTTGTAACTTTTTTTTTTTTTTTTACCAGGGTCTATGAATAAAAAAAGGAATAAATTTTTTTCCTAGACACGTACAAGCCTAACAAAAATGCACTGGGATAGTGATGTGTTATCAGCATCATGTACTGAGTTATAGCAACTCAAATGTTTATTGAAGGCTCATTATGTGCCAAACATTGTTCTAAGTATGTTACGTGTGTTATCTTGTACAAACTTATCCGTAACGAACTTAAGAGGTGATTACTTTACATTACCCCGTTTTATAGATAAAGAAACAAGTCCACAGTTATACCACTAATAAATGTTAGAGCTGGGATTAGAACCCAGGCAGTGTGTCTCTAGAATTATCATAGAATAAATGATGGTTCTCTCGTGCTAGTAATAGACAATAGAGGAGAAGCCTGTCCTGTGAAAAATCACAAAGCAAGCACTTCTTGAGCTCAGTCTTGATGGATGAGTCATATTTCATTCATTAAGTACCAGGCAGATGTATGTGTGGGAAGGCACTAGGGCAGGGAGGAAGGGATTATTGCACATATGGTTGTGTAAATTGCCCAGCTAAGAAAATGGAGGGAAGAGGCTGGAATCTACAGCCCCCTCTGCTCACCACGTGGATCCCAGGATGGGTCTTCCCTCACCTGGGGGAAAGGATTTCCCCTTTTGCATGAAGGTACTATATATGTTGTTCTTTCCATCTGGTTTCTGGGAGTAGTCTTGTGGGATGGATGAACTGTAGATAATATTTAAACTAGAAAACTTTATTTTAAAGGCTCTTTTTGCACTTGTCTTGCAATTCTTGTGTCATAATTCTAGCACTTTATTATTATTATTATTATTATTTTTGAGACAAAGTCTTTCTCTGTTGCCCTGGCTAGACAGGGGTCTCACGCTTGCTTAGGCTGGTCTCAAACCCCTGAGCTTGAGCGATCCTCCCAGAGTGCTAGCATTACAGGCATGTGAGCCACCATGCCTGGCCCTAATTCTAGCACTTTAGATACTAAGTGTCATCAAAGCTACCTTGTCATGATGGCCTGCCTTCCCTTCTAGTACCCACTATTCCACGATTAATTCTTCCTTCTCCCTACCCATAAGAACATTCCCACACTTTTAAATATAGCTCAGAACTGATTGGTTCCTTCAGTGTTTATGTTAAGATATGAATGACTGATGATCCTCCTTAAAGCTCTAAAAAGAGATTGTTTGTCAATAAAAAGAACTTGCAATTAGTAAAGTTCTTTTACTAGGGGCAGATGTTTTGGATAGAGGGAACAATTTGACAGCTTGTGGGCAAAATTAAGATGTATAGCCATTTGTGTTCTGTTTAGGTTTAAGAACCTACAGTTGCAGTTCTCCTACTTGGTCTCTCCTAACAACTAATCCTGGAAATATATTATCAAATGCATGATTTAGTTGTTTTGGATATCTCTTGCCCCTCCATAAGCCCACTGTCACCTCTGTTTCTTTGTTCTTCTGGGAGTTGGTCTGTTGCTTCATTGGCCACTGTCCCTAGCTCACATTGCCATGGATCCTTCTCCCAGATCCCAGGAAAAGACCTCTCCAGTCCCAGCTTGGGTAGATTGAACCAGACCAAGAAGATTTTCTTGAACATTCACTATGATGATCTGTGCCCACTCCACTATCTAAATGAATATAAACTCCACAGTACATAGGGTTATATATAGGTTGTTGTTTATAGCAACATAGCAGGGTTGTTGTTTAGGCCAAGAAATGTTCTATTTCCTTCCCTCTCCTAAGGTTTTCTTTTAAAGTGCAAATACTGGAAGTGTGAATAGCACTTTCAACTAATTTACACTGAGGTGTTAGTGACTTTTGTGAGGGCCTTTTTTTTCCTCAGTAGGAATTTAGGGAGGGAGAAAATGAGAGGAGGGAAGAAAGAGAAAGGAAGAAGGAAAGAGGCAACCAAAAAAAGAAACAGAGGAATGACCATAATTGAAGTTGATAATAAGTAAAGACTAACTTTGTCCTGTTGATAATTTTTACTTTGGGACAACATTTTAGAATAACAACTAAGGGAAATACATTAAATGAGATTCCTCCTTAACGCATATGTCTAAGGAAACCAAGGAGACCTATTGTGAATCCCAGGTTTACAAATACACAATTTAGAAGTACTGATCTAGACATTTCATTGTATGTGAGGCAAACTTTCCTACTCTCTTTTTTCCTTTTTATTCTTTTATTTTAAATTTAAAAATATTTAGGGGATACAAGAGATTTTTGTTACATGGAAAAATGGTATCATGCTGAAGTCAGGGCTTTCTGTGTCAGTCAGGAGAATGGTGTACATTGTACCCATAGGTAGCTTTTTATACCTCACCCCTCTCCTATCCTCACCCCTTCTTAGTTTCCAATGTCCATTACAGCTCTTTAGACCATATGTATCCCTCATTTAGCTTCCATTTGTAAGTGAGAACATGTGGTATTTGTTTTCCCATTCTTGAAATACTTAGGATAGTCATCTCTGGTTCCATCCAATATGCTACAAATGACATTATTTAATTCCTTTTTATGGCTGAGTAGTACTCCATGTTATATATATATATATATATATATATATATATATATACCACATTTTCTTTATCCACTCATCAGCTGAAGGGCATGTAGGTTGGTTCCTTATCTTTGCAATAGTGAATTGTACTGTGATAAACATTCAAGCACAGTATCTTTTTGATAAAGTGACTTCTTTTCCTTTGGGTAGCTATTTAGTAGTGGGATTGTTGGATCAAATGGTAGGTATACTTTTAGTTCTTTGAGAGGTCTGTGTACTGCTTTCCATAGTGCTTGTACTACTTTACATTCCCACCAACAGTGTATAAGCATTTCCTTTTCACCATATTTGTGACAACATCTATTGTTTTTTGACTTTTTAATAATAGCAATTCTGACAGGGGTAAGGTAGTATCTCATTGTGGTTTCAATCTGCATTTCCCTGATAATTAGTGATGTTGGGCATTTTTTCATGTTTGTTGGCCATTTGTCTACCTTGTTTTGAGAAAGATCTGTTCATGTCTTTTGCCCACTTTTTCATGGGGCTATTTGTTTATTTCTTGCTGATTTGTTTGAGTTCTTTTTAGATTCTGGGTTTTAGCCCTTTGTTGTATGTATAGTTTGCAAACATGTTCTCCCATTCTGTAAGTTGTCTTTTTACTCTGTTGATTATTTCCTTTGCTGTGCAGAAACTTTTTAGTTTAATTAAGTCCCATTAATTTATTTTTGTTGTTGCTGTATTTGCTTTTGGGGTCTTAGTCATAAATTATTTCCCTAAGCAATTACTATCAGAGTTTTTCCTACATTTTCTTTTAGAATTTTTATGGTTTCAGGTCTTACATTTAAACCTTTAATCCATCTTAAGTTAATTTTTGTATATGGTAAGAGATAGGGATCCAGTTTCATTCTTTTGCATGTGGCTATTTAATTTTCCCAGCACCATTTATTGAATAGGGCATCCTTTCCCCAGTGTATGTTTTTGTCTGCTTTGTTGAAAGTCAGTTGGTTGTAGCTGTATGGTTTTATTTCTGGGTTCTCTCTTCTGTTCCATTGGTCTATGTGTGTATTATTATGCCAGTACCATACTATTTTGGTTATCATATATAGCCTTGTATAGTATAATTTGAAGTCATGTGATAGATTTGTTCTTCTCCAGATTTGTTCTTTTTGCTTAGGATCACTTTGGCTATTTGGAGTCTTTTTTGGTTCAATATGTAGTTTAGGATTATGTTTTCTAGATCCATGAAAAATGACATCGAAATTTTGATGGGAATTGCATTTAATCTGTAAATCACTTTGGGCAGTATGGACATTCTAACAACATTGACTCTTCTAATCCATGAGCATAAGATGTTTTCCAAACCATTTATGTTATCTGTAATTTCTTTCACTAGTGTTTTCTAGTTCTCCTTGTAGAGATCTTTCACATTTTTTATTCAGTATACTCCTGGGTATTTTATTTTCTTTGTTGCTACTGTAAATGGTACTGAGTTTTTGATTTGACTCTCAGCTTGATTGTTATTAGTCTATAAAAATGCTATCAATTTGTGAATATTAATTTTGTAACCTGAGGCTTTACTGAAATTATTTATCAATTCTAGGAGTCTATCAGAGGAGTGTTTAGGGTTTTCTGGGTGTAAGATCATATCATCAGCAAAGAGAGTTAATTTGACCTCCTCTTTCCTCATTTGGATGCCTTTTATTTCTTTGTCTTGCTTGATTGCTCTGTCTGGAACTTCCAGTACTATGTTGAATAGAAGTGGTGACTGTGGGCACCCTTGTCTTGTTCCAGGAGGAATGCTTTCAAATTTTCCCCATTTATCCATTCAAGATGATATTGGCAGTGGATTTGTCATATATGGCTTTTAGTATTTTGAAGTATGTTCTTTCTGTGCCAAGTTTGTTGAGGTTTTTACCATGAAGGGGCACTGGATTTTATCCAGTGCTTTTTCTGAATCTGTTAAGATGATCATATGGTCTTTGTTTTTAATTCTGTTTATGTGGTGAATCACATTCGTTGATTGTATATATTGAACCATCCTTGCATCCTTGGGATGAAGCCCACTTGATCATGGTGAATTATTTTTTTTTATGTGTTGTTAAATATCGTTTGCTAGTATTTTGTTGAGGATTTTTGCATCTATATTCATAAGGGATTTTGAATGACAAACATGACACAAGCATCCAAAATCTATAGAATATAGTAAAAGCAATGTTAAGGGGAAATTCATAGCTTTAAATGCTTACATCAGAAAGACTGAAAAGTCATAAATTAATAGTCTAATGCACCTCAAGGAAATAGAAAAATAAGAACAAACCAAACACAAATCTGGGAGAAAAAGAAGAAATAACAAAGCTCAGAGCAGAACTAAGTGAAATGGGAATAAAAAAAAAATACAAAGGATCAATAAAACATAAACTTGGATAAAAATTTTATCTAAAAAAGAAACAAACAAATAAAAAAGATAAACAAAATTGACATACCATTAACTAGATTAACCAGAAATAGAAAAGACTCAAATAAGCTCAATCAGAAATGAAAAGGGAGACATTACAACTGGTACCACAAAAATACAAAATATCATTCATGACTACTATGAAAACCTCTGTACACACAAACTAGGAAATCTAGAGGAATGGATACATTTTTGGAAACACATGACCTCCAAAGCTTGGATCAGGAGGAAGTAGAAATCCTGAACAGATCAATAATGAGTAGTGAGATTGAAACAGTAATAAAAAATCTTCCAACAACAACAACAACAAAATGCCCTGGACCAGATGGATTCACAGCCAAATTCTACCAGACCTACAAAGAAGAATTGGCACCTATTCTACTGAAACTGTTCCATAACATCAAGAAGGAGGGAATCCTCCCTAACTCATTCCACAAAACCAGTTCACCCTGATATCTACTCTTGATACATAAGAAATAAGTTTCCTCTTCACATAACTCATGGATCCTGTGAATTCTTTAAAGTTTATGAAATGACAAAAACATTTTCTCAAAGTGTGACAATATTATATATGCCTTGGGAAATGTTTGATATTAGAAACGTATTTCCTCTAAGTTATCTAAAGAAAAAAGGATCTCTTGTAAAGGTGCACAGTATCTCACAGAACTCAAGGGCAAAAGATACAGCTGGATCTGCCCAAGGACTGCAGCTGAGAACTAAAAAGTTGTCAGTGATTGAGGCAACACTTGGGGATATTTTTGCTTTTCTTCGATTGTATCCTCTCCCCTACTACACTTTCACAACAGCCTTAATTTTCCTCATCTCTATGTTTCTACTCTCTTTTTGAAGAGTAGCTTTCTTAACTCTACTTTTACATGGTACATTAGGTAGGGTTGCCAGACCTAAGTAGCAGCAACAAAGCCTGCCTGTATTTCATCTGGCAACGCTAAAATCATGCCTGGCCAATCCAGAGCCCTCATTTCTTGAGTCTACCTGACCCATAACCCAGGCTAATTTATAAGAGTCTCTGTGTTCCTTATTCAAAAGTCGGGAAGGTGAATTTAATTAGTCCAGCTTGGGACACTGTACAATCCTTGATCACACCCTATGTTGGCAGAACTGGTAGGCAAGAGAGTTATAGCCCATTTCTATAGGTGGGAAGCATTATCAGAAAAGGGAAAAGTGCTGATAAGTCAGCCCAAAATGTTATCTGGTAGAGAAGTAAACATTACGATTCATAAAGGAGTTGCTTTTATGAGTTTCTTGAGTTCAGAGGCCAAGTTTTATTGGTCTTTGTATTTCCTGGTTCATGGCATCCAGTGTTCTATACATGTGGGTGAATTCCTGAGACAAGAAAAGTTTGAAAAATTCTTCTTCTTCTTCTTTTTTTGGAGACATGTATTTCCTCTGTCACCTGGCTGGAGTGCATAGCTCACTGCAACCTCAAACTTCTGGACTCAAGTGATCCTCCTGCCTGAGCCTCCTGAGTACAGGCATGGGCCACCACACCCAGCTAATTTTTTAAAAAATTTTTTGTAGAGAAGAGGTGTAGCTTTGTTGTCCAGGCTGGTCTCAAACTCCTGACTTTGAGTGATCCTCCCACCTTAGCCTCCCAAAATGTTAGGATTACAAGCATGAGCCACTACTCCCAGCCCCCAAATTATTCTATTAATTTGGATATAAAAAATGTGAATCAAGAGCAAAACAACTTTCCGGAAGTGGTGTTCCAAGTTGCTAACCATATTGGTTTTAGCGGATGATACAATAAGGGATCAAATGGAGAACAGTGATCTAGAGTAGGTAAGAGTTGCTGAAAAGCTCAGTGACTTAAAAATAGATCAAATATTTTCTCCTCAGTACATTTTTTACCAAACAGGTATCTTTTAAAAGATAAAAAATTTACCCCAGCAAAGGTTGATATGTTAGCTAATCACTAAGAGGACAATTATTTTATTAAAATTTCAGATTAAATGTTTTTCTCATAATAAAACATTTAAAAAATAAACCTCTTGTAATGGGCCATTGCTCTTTTATTTTCTTTTCTTTTGGCCATTCATAGTACTCTTTACAAATTGATTTAAGCCATTTTTCATGTTTCTTTATGCATAGTAGTAGCTAGTGACTTTTTATTTATTACTTATCACTTATATGATGCTAACTAAATGTAGGATAAAATCATTTGTCTTAATATCTACAGCGCTGATGGCTAAATATCATGGTTCCATCAATCCACTTGGGGTCATAATCTTAGAGGAAGAAGAGAGTGGAGGGAAGGAGATGGAACTTAGAGCACATGACTGGGCTTGATGACACATGATTTGGGTTTAAGTCCCTGGTCTACTTGCTACTTACTATAAAGCCTTAGGCATATCATAACCTCTCTAAGTCTTGGTTTCTATGAAGCAAGGATAAATCTGGCTGTCCTGGCCATCCGCCTGTATCATTAATCAAATGAGATAATGTAGGTGAAAGTGTTTTGCAAACTATAAAACACTCCACAAACAAGATTCTTCTTATTGTTATTGTCCAATGAAAGATGCTTATAAATCATATTACTATCTAAGAAAAAACACATTACTATATGTATATATATATATATATATTTTTTTTTTTTTGAGACAGAGTCTCACTCTGTTGCCCAGGCTAGAGTGAGTGCCATGGTGTCAGCCTAGCTCACAGCAACCTCAAACACCTGGGCTCAAGCAATCCTACTGCCTCAGCCTGCTGAGTAGCTGGGACTACAGGCATGTGCCACCATGCCCGGCTAATTTTTTCTAACCAATTAATTTCTTTCTATTTATAGTAGAGACAGGGTCTCGCTCTTGCTCAGGCTGGTTTTGAACTCCTGACCTTGAGCAATCCGCCCGCCTTGGCCTCCCAGAGTGCTAGGATTACAGGCGTGAGCCACCGCACATTGATGGTTACTATGAGCTAGATTTACAAGCTATAAAGAGAGAATTATTCAAGAAAAATAAACTTCTTGAAATGAGTATTACTATATACACTATCTTTAAGGACAAAATTATTCCTATTGTTTATTTTTTTAATGTATAATGTAAGATGAACAGAAAGTAAGCTAAGCTTGGGAGAAATATGAGCCCCTAAAACAATAGAAAGATGTGGGTAACAAATGCTAGTGGCTTTGGTCTTTAACAATGGTTTGTATTGTTAAAGATAGGAATCTTTGAAGCCTACCCTGTTTTATTTCTGTCCTTGTGCCACTGTCTCCCCTCATTTTTGTTGGAATCCCCAGAAGGAAAGAAGAGTATAGTTGTTAGCCCCTTAATATCAGTGTCTACTGTCTTCTCATTTTATTTTTCTCTAAGATCTTAAGCCTCTCTATTTAGAGAAAAGGAGAAATAACGGCTTCTCATAAATGGTGGGAGACTTGTAGAAAAGCAAAGCTTTCTCTACTGCTCAAAGCTCCATTGGAATGAGTGTGGACCATATTGGCTCTGTCTACAGTGACTTTCAGGTTCTAACTGGGGCCTAATATACACAGATGCCCAATAAATGATCATTGAATGGATAAATTGATTGATTGTAGCATGGCTGAATTATTACACTCTCAAAAGGACATATCAGTATCTTTTTGTTAATTAATCCATTGAACTATATAAAGACGATATTCCAAGGACTTTCACCTTGAAATCATCTATAGATGATTTAATATTATTAAATCAAACACTTGTGACTTGCTTTATTTGGGGAACACTTGTAAATACCCATTTTGAATATTCATAAAGTGATGTCTATGTCCTCTTTTGCATTAACGGTTTTATTATTTTTTATTATTTAAAAAGTTAAAATCAGTTGAATTCATGTCTAGCCAAACTTAATTGAATTTCAAGTCTGTGCTGTTAAGTTTGAAGTGATTAACATTTACAAAAGAAAGGCAAGCAGGCTATTTCCAGGCAAGTTTTATGTTTGCAAGTTATGGAAAGATTGCTTATTTTAAACAGTGAGATTGATCTGGAGGTGATGAACTTTTAAAACAAGATGGACTATGGCTTATTAGAACTAGAGACACAGAAAATGAATTATAAAGACAAAATCTAGGAAGGATAGAGTTGCACTGATGGGCAGTTTTTAATATAAAATCTAAGCACTGTTATTCTATTTCTCTTGTTGGAGTCATAGATTTTAAACTTTGAACATTTGAACTAGTTAATATATCAGGTTTGCTCGTGTACTTACTGCAGAGCCTGCAATTGCTTTTCATTTTATGATATTTTATTTGTTTCATGCTATTGTTTACCATCACTCTCCAGGTTTATAGAATTCTGCCCCTTGTTTACAGTGACAATGTTCTTTCATTATTCTTGCCAGAAAAAATTAACTGCACTTTGTTGCTTTCCTCTGTGACTTGTCTCTTGCTTAGGTCCCAAGTTTCTGCCTAACTGGTTGGAGGAATACTTCTGGGCTTGCCAGTGTTTTGTTTAATCAGGTCCAGGTCATGGGAACAGAGCAATGATTCTGAGAATGATTTGTCTTCAGCTGTGGTCTGGCCACTCCAGAGAATAGCCACAGCATCCTGTCTCAAAGCAGGGGACATGTAGCCCTGAGAAATCATTCTGGGAAAAAATTCTGGAAATTAATGTGAAAATAGGGGAGGCTGGTGGGTAGCCTGGAACAAAACATCTGCCATGCTTGAAGGGGAATTGCCATTGGTTACATACCTTACCTCAATTGTCTGACCTTAGTTAAAAGGAATACAATATCTTTTTTACTGCTTCTAGTTCATAAGCAATCACATTCACATATTAGTCAAATCTTTTCTTTTTTTTAGAAGACAGAGTCTTGCTCTGTTACCCTGCCTAGAGTGAAGTGGCATCTTCGTAGCTTACCGAAACCTCAAACTCTTGGGCTTGAGGGATCCTCCTGTGTTGGTTTCCTGAGTAGCTGGGAAACCACCTAAGTAGTTGGTTTCTGGAGTAGCCCAGCTAGTTTTTCTATTTTTTGTAGAGAAGGGGGTCTCCCCCTTGCTCAGGCTGGTATTCAACTCCTGGCCTCAAGTGATCTTCCCACTGCAGCCTCCAGAGTGCTAGGATTACAGGTGTGAGCCACTGCACCAGGCCAAATCTTTCCTTTTGGATACCATCAAACTTATTTCTGTAAATATTTGCCAAATTGATTATAATTGGATTGTGTAATTATTAATTCATTTATCAAAATAAAATTTCTCTAGCAGAGAAATAGATGCAACCTTTTTTTTAAAAAAAATCTTACATTATAATATAGAGAACATTTTGGCATTCTCCAAAGATATCTCTGGGTATTAAAAATAAAGGCAGACCATTAGTATAATTGTCTAATATAATATCTCTGCCGTCATGTTCGCTCCCATATATGATAGATTTAGTAATTGCACAAATGTCTTTTGCCTTCCATACTTCAACATGCCACTGAGGTTTTATAAAATTACATCTAAGAACCACGTTTGTCCCATTTGAAGCAGAGAAAAAAAGTCCCATAGAGAGTAATTAAAGTTTCCTTTTTTCCCCATGAACCTTTTCTTAAAAGATAATTTGCTGACCCCAAAAGGATTTGTGGGACAATAAAGGATAATTACTTAAAATAGATGCTGTGGAGCATGCAAATAAAAAGAAACCATTGAGGAATGGTAATATTTCTTAGATATTACAATTTCAAGTATGCTTGCTTATTGTCAGGTCAAAACACTATTTTATTTTATTTTATTTTTTAAGACAAGGTCTCACTCTGTTGCCCGGGCTAGAGTGCAGTAGCATCACCATAGCTCACTGCAGCCTCAGACTCCTGGGCTCAAGCAATCTTCCTGCCTCCGCCTTCCAAGTAGCTGGGGTTACAGGCATGCGCCACAAGGCACAGATAATTTTTTGTAGAGACGTGGTCTCACTATGTTGCTCATGCTGGTCAAAACACTACTAAGATAAACGTTGGCATATGCACAAGATTCCCAATGACTGACTTATGATTTTTGTAAACCCAGCTAAAACAATATCGGGGAAAATCTGGTCTTTATTGGGCAATACAGTCAAGGGTGGGGTTTGGTGTGGTAAGAAATAAGGTTCTCATAACATTCTAGTGAAAGTTCAGTGGCCAGAGGAAAAAAAAATAAGTCTTTTGTGTCCTTATCATGTTTGCGTAATAAAAAAAAATTACTGCTCTAAAAAATTGTGCAATAGAAAGTACTCATAGTTAGATCTTTAAAAGATTGCAAGACATAAGACATGCATGTCATTTAATTATGTGCTGAATTACCTGTTTGAACATGTCTTTGCTGTCCCTGGGTATTCCTCAGAATTTCAAATGTCATTACAATTAAGATTTAAAGTACTTAGCACCATATACAACATGTGTATAGTTACTCTTTGTTGGATAGTTTAAATAGAACAGTAAGGTTTGTTTTAGAGTTATATATGTGCATATAAAACAAATGGCATTTCCCAAGATTATGCTTCCAAGTGTTAATTTTTAGCTGTAAAAAGAAATTAATTGTGCTAACAAAAATCTGTCTTGCCCACTAGTGATGAAACTTAAAATGTATTAGGTAATCAACTTTTATCAGAATATATGCAGGTCAACTGTTGGTTAACTTGGGGGTTATACATAAACTCTTAGGCAGATTTAAAATATGATAAGTTTGTTGAGACAATATCCAAACCTTTTTGCTCCCATTGGGCAGTCTTTCAAGGAATAGAAATACATGTTTTAAATCTTCTCCTTCAAGTCTTACTGAGTTGGTTAAGGTTCCCAATGTTAGAGTACTTGTAGTACATGAAGAAAGTAAGCCAAATAATTGAATGCTATCTCTGCATTGCAGGAATAACCAGATTTCAAATTAAGGATAGAGAAGCTTCTAGGAGTTTTTTTCTTTCTGACTAAACCTACCACACCCATCAGAAGAGGACAAAGTTCAATGGGTGACTGAATAAAGCTTCCTTTAATGCAGTGGCTCACAGATTTTTTTTTTTTTCCAGTGACTCTTTTGGCAGTAAAATGCCTTATACCCCATACCCTTCTTCCCCATAATAAGTACTTTTTTTTGAAGGTTACTTCTTAAGTGGTTCATAAGCCAGACAGCCCCTTACTAACTTAATAACTCCCAAAGCTAACAGCAGTTTAGTACTCCAAGTATACAAACAGGAAGGTCTTAGGAGTTATCCACTAAATTTCATTGTGATAGGACAGTGCTTGAATCTAAGAAACGGGGGAAATACAAGTCTTTAATGCCCTTCTGCCTACAAAAGGGAAAAGTCATATAGAAATAGCTATGCTTTAAAAAAAAAGTTAATGATACAATTGTGGTGGTAATCTAGGACTATGGATCCTAACAGCTAGAAATTGTTGATGGTTGGAGCAGGGGATAAAGTATTCTAAACCACCAAGCATTCCTACCTGCAACTCCACAAATGGTGCAAGGTGAATGTGTCTTGGGGTTATCAACCTCCTTTCTTTCAGAAGGACTTATATTTCATGAGCTAAGCATCATATAAATTAAGCAAATGACATTTTTTAATTTTGCATTTGTAAAATTACATGCCCACTATTATCCTTGGGGAAGCCCATTGATAAAGTCTGCTGAATTCTCTGGGGGCTACATGGCCCCTTTCAGAAGACACTTTGATTACATGACCTGGTTCTGCTTCTTTTAGCTGAGCCTGAGATGGAGGTTGGGGTTATGGTACTTGTGAGAGAAAAGAGATAGAGAAGATGAACTTTTGTCTAGAGAAGATGAAGTAACTTGAACATGCCAGCAGAATGGAGCCCAAGGAAAGGATGCACCAGGAGATTCTCTGTGAAAAGGCGTGCCAACAGATTCTAGGTTCTGGGGTGAACATCTCACATGGATGTTCATATTTCCCTTTTCTTTGTTATTGATATGATCTCTTTCAGCTTATTCAGGCTATAGTAAAACATGCTGAAACATTGGTGAGTAGTGTTTTCTGAATTCAAGGTGGGGAGAATCCATTTGTATGCTTTTGAGGCAATCTGTGCCTACAATTTGAGAAGGCTGAGGTGTCTGGAAAGCCCCAGTCAGGAGTGATCAGCGGAGAAATCTGAAGCAGCAGCACAAAGGGAGTTGACCCAAAACACTCAGTATAGATTTGTGGAACATGTAAGAACTTCACTGAGTATCTTCATAAAGTCTGGGGGAGGAGATAGACTCCCTGCATTTTCTTGGATAGAGGCTCTGACCCTTCCTATTTAGATATTAAAGAGAAGGGTGATTTGGAAAGGCTAGAAAAATTATGTTATACAATTCATTTCATAAGAATAGAAGAAATGAAATCCTATGTTGCACTGGTGAACTAGTATCGGGCAGTAAAGTAACCAGATCATGTTAAGCCAATTCCAGAACAACTTGGGGGATAAAGAGAAGAAGCTTTAAGTACAAACGTCTTGTTACTTCTTCACTAAATATGACACCTTTACTAATTGTGTAGAAACATATACAAAAATATACGGCATGCAAAGAGAATAGTTTAAAGTAGACTTTAATAAAAAAGTATACAAGAACTACTGTTTGCTCATTATGGTAGGAAATGCAGAAAAACCTAGAAAACACATTTCTGCCCTTGAGAAGTTTACTGTCATAAAGCCTAATTTGCACTACAAATTGAGAGACACATATGAGAGACCAAAGAAAGCATGTACAGAAATCCATACCTTTCTTCCTGGACAGGGCACACCTAACTAGATGATAATGACCAGGAAGGTGTAGAATGTTGATAAAGGAAACCCCCATCTATTACTTGGCAGGCATCAGGTACCTGAGACCCCCACCACTCTTGGAAGACCCACATCAGCATAATACAAACCTGTTACCTGGCCCAGCACCTAGTCTATTGCCTGACATCAGCATAACACTAAATCTATTGCCAGGCGCAGCAAATATCATGTTTCCCTGAAAATAAGACAGGGTCTTATATTTATTTTTACTCAAGAAGACACCCTAGGGCTTATTTTCAGGGGATGTGTAATTTTTTTTAAGTACAGTACAACAATCAACATTTATTCAAATATAGTTAAGTCGTCTTCTTCTGGAACATCATCATCACTCTGTAAACCCCGAATTCCACCCTGAATTTCTTGCAACTCTATTTCCTTTAGAAGTATTGGCCCCAATCTCTCATGTCGAGCAATGGAGTTCTCATGGGGCAGATGAGAAGGGCTGCTCCTCTTCTTTACCGCTTCACGATGAAATGCATGGGTTGTACAGATGCGCTGCGTAGCTACGCCCATTACTAGGTCTTATTTTCGGGGTAGGGTTTATATTGCGCAAATACTAAGAAATCCTGCTAGGGCTTATTTTATGGGTAGATCTTATTTTCAGGGAAACATGGTATCCTATTGCTTGGTGCATCAGCATAACACTGAGCCTATTGTCTGACACGTCAACTAACCTACACCTGGTACCCCACCCCTCGGACCACCCCAACTTAATAAAAGTGGGAAAAATCGGGTAGATGGTGCTCAGAATTTGGTGGCGAGGCCTGCTGGTGAAATAAACTTTGATTTCCCGACTCTCTGTGTGCTGATTGGTTTGTCCTTGGGACTACCCCCTGTAACACTTGCTGTAGCAACGTGATGACTATTCTCAGACCAGATTTTAGACGAGTGAGAGGAGAGGGCAGTGGTAGTTCTCCAGAAGAACTGTTGAGCTATCAGTGGGATGCAATTGGGCCCTGTACGTTGTGAGACTTCTGCAGAGGCAGGAAGCCTTGTTTGTTGCTCCTGAGAAGGGAGAAGAATGGAGCAGTCCAACCATGGAGGGACTGTGTCCTACCGAGGTCCAGAGCAGGAACTCTACGTCTGTCCTGCCTGAGTTCAGACATGGGCAGATTATTTCCTTCATCTACTTATTTTTCTTCAATGATAAGTCTCCATCTAGATGAGTCGATAAAAAGGTGATGTTTTAGGACTTGCTGTGAATATTTCTACCTAGGCTTAGATGAGGTTTTATGTGATAATTCTAGATGAGGTTTTATGTGATAATTCTAGATGGCAATTGCCCCCCCAGAGGGGGGGCAATCTGCCCCCTCTGGATTCATTTTGGAATTAAAATTAATCTTGGTTAAGAGCATTGGAATTCTGTGAAGGTGGCTTCCTTCCCCTATAACTGAGGTTAGGTCTCTAGAGATGGGCTCAGGGGGCATTTCCAGGTTGATCAGCTGCAAATATGTTCGTTATAGACTAGTGGTGCCATCAGAAGGATTTCTGTAGCCACCATGATTGTTCTGCTACAGCCTGCTCCCCAGTGACTTGGTAATCTCACAGAGTGAAGGAAGCAATGGTAGAAGAAGAGCTTGCAAGTATTTCTGCACTGACTGGTATAAGACACAAAGTATGTTATCTGGTTAATTGAGAAGTACTACAGAACCATCTTGGTGTAATAATATTAAGAGCAATATTTTATAAAACTAAATGAATTTTCTTGAGGTTCTAAACTGGATATTTTTTTAAAGGGATATTTTATTTAAAAAATTGTAACATTTAGCCCAGCATGGTAGTGCATGCCTGCAGTCCTAGCTACTTGGGAGTTAAGGTAGGAGGATTGCTTGAACCCCAGAGTTTGAGGCCAGCCTGAGCAATGTAGTGAGACCCTATCTCTTAAAAAAAGGGGGGGAGAATTTATATTACATTTAATTTCCTTCTTTTAGAATGAACATATGTTATGGTGGTAAAATTTTTCTGTACTATATTAACTTTGTCTATCAATAGTCAGTTTTTTCTGCAATATGGTATTTTTCTGAGCTGATGTTAAAATGCAAGCTAAAATCCAGGAAAAGAAAGCTAGGAGAAAGGGGGGTAATATCAATCAAAAACAAGAAAACAATAGTACACAGCAAAGGGCTGCATATAGAAATGTGCTCCAAATATTAATACTTTTAACAAAGTATAGTTTTTATATTTATACTTGGAATACTTCAGGTTAGGGTTCCAGAAACTGTACAAATACTTATCCTGCCATTGTTCCCATTTTCTTTAAGATAACACTATACTTAGTTTTATAGATGGACAATATAAACTAAGGATTTTTTTTTTTTTTGAGACAGAGTCTCGCTTTGTTGCCCTGGCTAGAGTGAGTGCCATGGCGTCAGCCTAGCTCACAGCAACCTCAATCTCCTGGGGTCAAGCAATCCTGCTGCCTCAGCCTCCCAAGTAGCTGGGACTACAGGCATGCGCCACCATGCCCGGCTAATTTTTTGTATATATATTAGTTGGTCAATTAATTTCTTTCTATTTATAGTAGAGATGGGGTCTCGCTCTTGCTCAGGCTGGTTTTGAACTCCCGACCTCGAGCAATCCGCCCGCCTCGGCCTCCCAGAGAGCTAGGATTACAGGCGTGAGCCACCGCGCCCGGCCTACACTAAGGATTTTTTTTAAAAAAATCATTGCAGGAAGCAAAACCAAGGCTCCTGACTCTTGGTTCCTGCGATAGCCAGTAAGATACACTCTTCTCTGAAAAAGTTCCAACTGTCTGAAATCTTTGATCTGGAACCTCAATTGGGAGAAGTCTTCCAGAAAGAAATTACCTTTGCTACTGTGCATTTACCATGGCCACAGTAAAACTCTGCGTTTGCATTCTGATGCTTTTTATTTGAGATTGTCCTGTGAGACATTGCAAAATTCTGAAATTTGCCCATGGTGGTAGTTCAGTTGCCTGGTCTCATTTGAAGTGTCTTTCTTTCCCACATGCAGGTACCGTGCTATATTTGAAAACTGGTAATTTCCATTTCTTTGAGACTCTCAGAGCTAAGAAGCTTGTCTGCTGAGAAGTTTCTCCCTCATTTGTGATTCCCAGAGTCAACTTGAGATCACGTGGTTGAGGATGACCCGAGCCCATGGACAAGCCATGCGATGTCAAGATTAGGCTCTCCCCAGTTCCCTTCCTTCTCCGCCCAAATGCTGATTGGATTGAGGAGCGGCAGATTTCTTAAATCAGCGGCAGATCATTAGAAGTTAGAGTCACATTAGTGCTCGGCGGACACAGAGTGCTCATTTGCCTAATTTAAAATTTTAGGCCTGGCTGAGAAACACAGTGAAAACAGCAAAATCTGTTATACCCCTTAATATCTCAAAGCTCCATAACCTGAGGCCCTTTCTCCTCTGTTGAACAATTCCTAAGCCTACATAAGGACAACTGCGTCTGTGTAGTAAATTGCAGCAGTCTGCGTGTTGTGGCTGCTTTCACCCTCGCTAAGACCCACCTGGCCAGCACATTTGCTCACAAGACCGACATTGGCGAGTCCTGCGCACCTTTGCAAGGCCCACTTGGTCCCTGCACTTTTGCTGAGTGGTCCAAGTGGTCAAGAGATGATTCTTGGAAGCCGCATAGAAGCACATGCAAGTAGAGTCCCCCACCTTCCTCCGTGGAAACAGGCACTCATCTCAGGACAAAGCCACCATAAATTACAGTTATCATTTGACAGGGCCAAAAATGCATTGTCTTACTCCCAGGCTGCAGCAGGCAAAAGCCATCTGCCCATCTGTTAAATCGGCTTGGCTAATCTAAGCCTCTACAAACCACCGAGGCGAAAATGCCCTGCCATACGCTAAAGTCTAAAGCCCTCAGCCACCTGTCCTAAGCTCACTAAAAGCCTCTCCTGGTTTTTTTTTTTCTTTTTCTTCTCCTAATTCCAATTCTTCTGTTTTATTTCTCAGTTCATCAAAGTTTGGGGTCCCTGTGGAGGTTCACCAAATAATGTCCTTTTTTTCCTTTTGGATTCTGAATAAATTGGGAAATAAGGTAAAAGAATAAGACAGATGAAGTGTTCAAACAGCACCATTATTACCCATAAAGGTTTAATTCAATAACCAAATGGATGTCCTCATGCAGAATCCAGTCCCACAGCAGAAATCACAGTGATGCTGGACTTGGAGTCCACATGGAGAGTTTTAATTTGCTACATTTATTGGTAGTTAAGAAGGCAGTGGTACTATTAATAGTTCAGATTAGCTTTATCACACTGCACTGCTTCATCATTCAAAGAAATCTCATTTTTGTTAGTAATTTGGGATTCAGTAGGAATCCAACAGTACCCCTTGTGTAGAATATGATATGAGTCAATGGAATCTTTATCTTTTCTTATAAAGTTTAGGGTGTAACAGCTACTTTTTGTTAATTGCGGACGTTTTGTGTCATTTTTCCAGAAACACTAGTTAGGTCTGTTTTAAATCAGTGGCCAGTTTAGCTACCACTGGTAAACACCAGCTGGCTGCATGTAGTGGCTCACATCTGTAATCCCAGCACTTTGGGATGCTCAGGCAGGAGGATTGCTTGAGTCCAGGAGTTTAAGATCAGCCTGGGCAACACAGTGAGACCCTATGTCTACAAAAATGAAGAAAAAAATTATCTAGGTGTATAGCTGCATGCCTGTAGTCCCAGATACTTGGGAGACTGAGGAAGGAGGATCACTTGAGCACAGGAATTCGACACTGCAATGAGCTATGATCCTTCCACTGTAGTCCCGCCTGGGTGACAAAGACCCTGTCTCATAAAAACCCCCACAAAACTGGCAAGCACCAGGCATGTTCTACTGCAGGCCTGGTTAGACATCTGGAGAAAGTTGAGTGGCATTTCAGCTTGGAAGATCTGTTTTTTTATTGTTGCTTTTGTCATTGTACTTGGTGGTGGTGTGTATTTGCGTATGTGTAGGTATGGCAGTAAGGAGGGAAGAATTTTATGAGAAATACCCGTTTTTAGTAGTGAAAGCCAGAGTTTCAGTCATGGAAATGTGCCCTTGGGCTAGCAAACATGTGAGATAAAATTAAAGGCACTGGCTGAAGGTTCACTGGGGAACCCAAGAAAGAATAAAAATATTGGAGGAAAATAACACTTTGAAATAGAAGAATGCATATGAAAAAACAAATGTCTAACACTGAAAATTTGTAATTTGCTAAGAAAATGTGACCTAATCTTTTCTAAATAGAAAGAAAAGAAACTAAGAAAGAGCAGAGATTTAGAAGTATGATATCATATTTAAGAAAATAAGTCTGAAAACAATAGGGCAATAAAAGCAGTGTTCAACTTACATAAATGCTGAATTAGATTTTTTTCCCACAGTGAATGGCCTAAGGAATTTTGTAAAACTGTGTAATTTTAAAAGACAGCTTTTTTTTTAAACTTACAAAAGAAAAACACAATGATAGAGGTTTTAAAGCTTATTATTATTTTTATTTTCAGTGAATAAAGACTTTTCTATCCAGATGTAAGTCTTTATCTTAAGTGAAGTCACATTAATTCACAATCAATAATTATACCTAATAATAGAAAAACATATGGTAAAACTAAATGCAGTTAATTTATAACATGTTCCTCTAAAAAGCTATCCTTTGAAGTTGATTTTAGAATTAAAATAGGACTATAAAGGAAAGACAAGGAAGAAATAAATTTACCAGGAATTATTGGAATTATTGAAACTTTTTGTCTCTATTGATAATACTTTACAATGAACTGCTTTTAGAAAAATACTGGTCCCATTCTACTAAGTGAAGTATCTCAAGAATGGAAAAATACGCACCATATATACTCACCAGCAAATTGGTATTAACAGATCAACACTTAAGTGGACATATAGAAATAACATTTATCAGGTGTTGGGCAGGTGGGAGGGGGGTGGAGAGGATGGTATATACAAACACAACGAGTAAGAGGTGCAACGTTTGGGAGATGGTCACGCTTGAAGCTCTGACTCGAGGGGGGAGGGAGGATGGGCAATATACATAACCTTAACACTTGTACCCCCATAATACGCTAAAAGAAAAGAAGAAGAAAGAAAAAAAAAGAAAAATACTGGTGACTTAAATTAATGTTTGAATTTGTGGGAATTCATTCATTATGTAATTAAACACTTTGATTTTTCAAAAAACTTTTTTACTACAAGGTTTAAATTATCCATGTGAAATAAATGATATGTAATTGGAATTCATAGATTATCAAACCAATAATTTTAGTTGTCTTCCATATGAAATCTTTTTAAAAAAACAATAAATAGAAAAAACTCAATTTTAATGCATTTTTTCTTACTTTATAGGGTTGTAATAAAATTGAAAGAGATATTGCAGTATTGACCCAAGTGTTTTAATCAGGTTGGTAATAAGTTTTACTAAAAAAAAAAAGCAAAAAACAAACAAACAAAAAACAGTTGTGGCTAAATAAGTTAGGGAAATTCTGGATTGAGTAAAATTAAACATGCCTTTCCCTTTAAAATATTGCAGAGGTTTTAAAATGGTAATAGACATTAAATAAATATCCAAGAGATAAGCATATTTCCCAATGAGTTTTGATTGATTATAGAATATTTATCCTTAGAGTATCTGTCAGGTCTAACACCATGCACACAGTATGTAACTTAAGTTATTTTTATTTAGAAATCTGTGAACAAGAAAAAAAAAGGAGCTAGATAACATGCAAACTAAATAATTATTGTCAAGTGTGGTAGTGTTTAGTGTTATTTATAAATATCCCATTCTCCTCATATCCAATACTGCATTTCCTAGACAATGAGTTTTGAGTGGAAGTGATGTGAGCCACTTCTAGGCTGGAGCAAATATGCCAAATCAGACTCTTCAGAGCTCTTTTTCTCTTGACCACCACTCTTGGTGATATTCTGGATGGCGACTGGCTACTTGTCAGCCTGGGTCCCAGAATGATTAGAGCAGAAAGTGGAGCAGAGGAAAGCAGACTCCCACAACGGACTCTTACATGGCACGTAGCATAAACAAAGGGCAGATACCGTCATTGTTTTAAGCTGCTGAGATTTTGGGCCTTTTGTTATCACAGCATAACTTAACTTATACCGACAGCTATGCCAAACGATCAAGAGTAAGTTGTATTTTTAACACTGGAAAAGAAAATCTTCAGTGTTTGGTAGAAAGAAAACTAGGTCAGAAGTGGAGCCTCGTGGCTGGGCGGGTCAGAGTGGAGAAGGCAAGGCTCCGGAGACAGAGCAGATCCAGCAGGTTGGCACGGATGACTGGGGTGGTGCCAGCTACAGAATGAGCCACCAGGAAAGTCATGAGACTGTCTCAGTGAGGGAAGCTTAATGGCCACCAAGGAGGCCCAACGTGACCTAGTGTTTGGGGTCAGGCCCCCAAACCAAGGTTTGATCATGAAGACCAAAAGGAGAGCTTATTTACCAGAGCAAGGCTTGATGACTGTCCAAGCAGGTTAGATGATTAACCCATTGGAATAGGAAATAGGGTCACTGAGCATGTCATTATTCATAATTAAGATGAGGTCACACTGGAGAAGGGCAGTCCTCTAATACAATATGATTGGTGTCTTTATAAAAAAGGGGAAATCAGGGATACACACACACACACACACACACACACACACACACACACACACACACTGAGAAGGCTGTGCGAAAATGAAGGCCGAGATCATGGCAATGCTTCTGCGAGCCAAGGAACACCAAAGATTACCAGAAAACCACCCGAAACTAGGGGAGAGGTGTGGAACAGACTTTTCCTCACAGTTCTCAGATGGAACCAAGCCTGCTGACACTTGGATCTTATTAAATAATCTCTGACTAGGAATATCTTTAATTTTGGAGCTTGGGGTGGAGCTAAATCTATAGATGAAAAATAAATGGCGCAAGATTAGAAGAATAGTGGAAAGGAGCCAAGTGAATCATTACAAATTAAAGATTTTGTGAATGGCTCTAGGGGATGGAAGAATAAGTTTTTCTTTTTTTTTTTTTTTGAGACAGAGTTTCACTCTGTTGTCTGGGCTAGAGAGCCTGTCATCAGCCTAGCTCACAGCAACCTCAGACCCCTGGGCTCAAGCAATCCTTCTGCCTCAGCCTCCCGAGTAGCTGGGACTACAGGCATGTGTCACCATGCCCGGCATATATATATATATATAATTTTAATATACAAATATATATTTATATATGATATATTTGATATATATTATAATATATTATATTCTATAAAATATATATTTTATAATATATAAAATATATTCTATATTTATTATAAAATATATATAATATATAATATTATATATTCTATATATATAAAATATATTCTATATAAAATATATATTTTATAGTATATATTATATATTATAGTATATATTATATTCTATATAAAATATATATTTGTATATTATAAATATATAAATATATAATATGTAAATATATTTTATATATAAATATATATATTTGATATATACATATATATATTTTTATATTTTTAGTAGAGATGGTCTCTTCCTTTTGCTCTGGCTAGTCTTGAACTGCTGACTTCAAGCACTCTTCTCACCTTGGCCTCCCAGAGTGCTAGGATTACAGGCCTGAGCCACGTCATCCAGCCTAGATTTTGAAATAGACATTAGAAAGATGAGCTTCTATTGGTTTTCCACCTGTTAATTGTCTAAGACAGAAACTATTTGGTTTTGGCATGGTCATGGTTCTTTCTTAAACTTTAGGGTACTTAGTCATATATTCCAGCTAAAGGTCTCTTCATGGACTTCTAGTCACACTCCTACACCCTTTATGGAATTGGGTTGACTTGACAAAACAAAGCCATTTCACACGTGGTTGTGAAGGCACCTGTATTAATTTGCTAGGGCTGTTACAACGAACAAGGTGGCTCAGGCAAAAGAATTTTATTGTTTCACAGTTCTGGAGGCCAGAAGTCTAAGCCCAAGTTGTCAATAGGGTTGGTTCCATCTGAAGACTGGGAGGAAGAGTCAGTTCCATGCCTTTTCTCTAGCTTCTGGTGGTTTTCTGGTAATCTTTGGTGTTCCTTGGCTTACGTAAGCGTCACCCTCATCTCTGTCTTCATCTTCACCTGGCCTTTTCACTGTGTGTGTGTGTGTGTTTATCCCCAAATTTCTCCTTTTTATGAGGACAGCAATCATCTTTCATTAGGGGCTCACCCTATTTCAGTATGACCTCATTTTAACTAATAGTCAATGACCCTATTTCCAAATAAGGTCCCGTGCCAAGGTACTGGGGGTTAGGACTTCATTGTGTGAATTTGGGGGACATAGCATCATGCATCAAGGGAGAAGTTGTTTATCTCACTATACCTACCTGTCCCCATTTTCTCTTTCACCTGGCCTCTTACAGAATTGGTAACACGTCTTTTTTCTTTCCTGCACTATAAGTTTTTAAAGGCCAGACCCCACACCTTTAAAATCTGTCTAGCTCTTGGTATACTATCTGTCACAAAGTAGGGTAGTCAAATCTTACCTGGAGTAGGACTGCCATAGGTTTCTAATTTCTTTCTCTTTGCTTCCTCCACTTTAGATTTACCTGTTCCAATCCATCCTGCACAAAACTGCTCCCCCTTCAGAGAATGCCCTTCCCTCAGTGGTCCACCTGGTAAACTCCAATTCACCCTTCAAATCTCAGATCAGGCACTATTATCTCCAGTGCCTTCTGTGACGTTCTGAGTCGAAGTTACGTAGCTGGCTTCTTTGCTTTGTATAACTTTGTGCATACCTATGGTAATCATTAGGCACTCAATAAATGTTCGAGTGAGTACTTGAATTAATTAGATGAATGATTTATAAGGCAAATCCTATAGAGTAATTTCAGGGAATATTTTCCTATTTCTATTTGCACTGCTGAATTAAGTGGGTCACACTTTAGAATAGCCTTCTCATATCTACATCACTTGTAACTCTGAGGAATTGCCCACAAATTTTCAAAAATGACATTCGTAAACAGCACAGCATCGATATGCAATTTACAACTTTTAAATCAAACTAAGAAAAAAAACCTGTAGGGCCCTCGAATCTTCTTTAAAAGAAAGATTGGTGTTCTACAACCACTGTGAATATTATTACCCAGAAATGCCATTAGCATCACTTGACGAATCAGAAAACTTCCGATGAAAGAGCGGCTCTGGAATGTAACCACTCCTCACCAATCTAGGCCGAGACGAGGATCAGGCGCCAGCTCCCTGGGTTAGGCACATGAAAGGAGGGAGATGACAATCAAGTTAACAGAGTGGACTGGGAGAGTGGGTGGAGCGATTCAAGGATGTGCTGAAAGCAATTTCAAAAGCATCATTAGAGACGAGGAGGAAAGCATTGTTTGGCAGAGCCAATCTGCATGTCTTGAGGTTTACACTGTGAAAAAGTGGATTATCTCGCCTGTAAGAAAATGCTGACAGCAAAGCGCAAGGGCAGCCAAGCCTTCCACCTTTTTAGCTGCCACCCGGTCCTATGCCTTCACTTCTCATGCACGCCTCTCCAAACAGTCATCTCCATTCGCTGTTTACATTTTCAATTCCCCTTCACTTCCCTTCATTCCACTTCGGTCTGGCTTCTATCACCACAATGACAGTGAAGCTATTTTTCTAGGTCACCACTGACCTCTTAACTGCCAAGACCCATAATACTTCTCTGTCTTTGTCTCATTTAATCTTCTGTTGCATTTCACACTGATGATGAAGCCTCGAAACTCTTTCTCTCTCAGCTTTCTCATATTTCTTTACCATTCTCCAGTTCTATCGTGGGCTCTTGTCTTTCTACCCACCCTGTAAGTGAATCCGCAGCCACCAAACCTGGTGGTCTTCTCACTCTCACTAACCCATCCCCTCCCTGGGTAGTTACATCAGTATCAATTTCTATATTATACTTGCTTGCGACTTCTCCAAGCTTCAGAGTCTTATATCCTATTGGTCTTCTTTATGATTTGTCTCAGTTGGTGACCCTGACAATCTTCCAGTCACCCATGCCAAAAGCTTGGGAATCTTCTTGGACTACTTCTTTCTAGCTCTCTTTGATCATGCACCAATCCTACTAATTTTTAATTTCTAAACATTTCTTCAATTTCTTCCCACCTCTTCATGTCTACCGTCACTGATTTCATTCAGGCCTTCATCCTCTCTGATCTAAAATTCTGAAAAGCCTTCCAAACCCTATCCTTGTTTCTCCTTTTATCTCTTTGAATCAGTCCTCCATAAAGCAGCCCATTATCTAACTAAAACACAAGTCCAAATATGTTGTTTCCTGCCTCCTGCCCACTGGGGGCTTCAGTCCCCACCTGGGGTCCTTGAGGCTTGAGCAATCAGAGTACTCAGAGGACTCAAGGGCTCAAGAAATGGCTGCTAGCAATTTCAACATTTTAGAAATCTGTGAAGCTATACTGGAGCACACCTGCTGCACATGATATCATATTTCCCACCTGCACCTTTATTCCTATCTTGCCCTCCACCCCAACCTGGCGAACTTCTATGCATCCTTTAAGATTACCTCAGCTATCTCTTCCTTCAGGAAATCCTCCTTTCATCTCTCCCAAATTCCTTATCTCTTTACCTTCTAAATACTGGATGAAAATATCTCTCTTTGCATTTTCCACATTAGTATTGCAAAAACTATGGACACCTTGTGGACAGGAACCATGTCACAAAGCCATGTTGCACTGAATCTGACACAGGACAGCCTTGATAGGTTAATGGTGAAGGTTGTCGTGAAGGAGGCAGTTGGTGGAGTGCCTGGGAGGATCTGGGACCCAGATAAATAATTTTTTATTTTCACTGCCACATGTCCCATTACAATTTTTACACAGGCGAAGTCAGGTCAAAATGTATATATATAGGAAACGAAGGGGAAGGAAGAAAGACACAAAGGGCCATCTGAGGCGTACAGTTATGAAGGGTTGAAGGGCAAATCTATTCCTCTGCTTTGTGAGACTTCTCAAGCTAAAGCAAATGGGCCTTTAAGATGTGTATAAGCTTCCACAGGGTCACCTCTTTCTTCCCATTAAATTATATACCAATTTACTGCCTCCTGGGAGCAGTGCGAATGAATGTCTAGGTTCCCTCAGAGCCTGCCCTGCTGCTAAGACGTGCTGGATCCTGTACTGGAAGTCTTGGGTGAATACCTTAATATTCAGGGTGTGCAGTAGATATTTGTTTGTTGGTTAATTAATTAATTTTCTGGCTTATTTTGCAAAGGAGTTGAGGCTAATTATAATAAGAATACATATAATAAAATAATAAGAAATATGAACAGAAACAGAGGGGACTAAAGAAAATAATACAACAGTGCAAATCATAAGGGCCAACATAGTTACTTTACTCATTCATTCAATTTTTAAGTCTTTCATTCATCCACCGAATATTTAGTGTGTATCTACTATTACTAGCTATATATTGGGTTCAAATTGGCTTTGAGTTTCCCAAGAAGTCAAGTTAACAAGGGAAATATGATAATTGCGTAATTATCATATTGCATAATTCTGCACAATTGCACAATTCTTATTATTAGACAGGAGGAAATATACAGTTTCCCCAAGGAAAGTAAAGCTTTCTCTAGTACTAAGCTTTGAAAAAAATTGCTTCCATGGCATTTGATGTAGTAGATAATGAGTCAGAAGACAGTGCCTTAAACAACTTATAGCAGTAAACATAGGCACTAATTTTAAATGTTCTAATACATGTACTAGGTAGAGGTGGCTCTTTGAGCAGCTTCTAAACAGACCAGAGACTGATACACATGCGACAATCGTCTATACCTAATGCGTTTTGTGGTAGTTCGGCTCAAAGAATAGCAAACTTGAAGTAAGGAGGTCTGGGATCTGTTCCAGTCTCACCAATAATTGAATAAATTACTTAGGCCCTTTGTGTCTTACTTATAAATTGATAGTATTATCATAATACACATTATAAATACTATGATAGTATTATCATAACATAAATAGGTAATAAATACTATGATAATATGATCCCACCCCTACTACGTTGCTATAAGAATTAAACAGGGGTATACATAGAAAGTGTTTTGTAGATTGCTATACAAATGCTATTTTCATAAAACTATGAGAGCTTTAATGGTAAACACTGTATTTTATTTATTTCTGAACTCTGACATCCCATCTCCCCACCACAGCAGTAAGCAAGCAACATGTGTTTATGAATCAAGTAGGAAAAAGAAAGAAGGAGGGCTGAACAATACCCTGTCTTACACATCTGGAGATTATATTTGACTACTCAAATTTTATTAAATTATTGAAATTTCAGTTTTCTGTGTATTAAAACTACTTGTCGACCGGGTGTGGTGGCTCATGCCTATAATCCTAGCACTCTGCGAGGCCAAGGCGGGAGGATCGCTCAAGGTCAGGAGTTCGAAACCAGCCAGAGCAAGGCCTGACGACACAGCACTCTAGCCCGGGCAACAGAGCAAGACTCTGCCTCAAAAAACAAACAAACAAAAAACTACCTGTCTGTCTGTAGAGTCAAAAGTAATGAAAAAAACCACAAAGGCGCTGTAACTCATTTTATGTCAAGGTGGGAAGCAAAGATCTCTCCAGGGGTGGCAGAGAGCAGTTTCATTCAACATGACACCCACTCAGCCCAGGGTCTGCTTTCTCCTCAAGTAAAACCTCAACTGAGAAAACCCAGGGTGCAGTTTAAGTAGCAAGCTGATATAAAGGTGGTTTTTAAAATAGTGGGTTTTTTTCCATGCATGTAAAACAAAAACTCATCATTCTAGAAAACTTAGACTATCTATAAAAGAAGAAAAGTAAAATCACCCAGAATTTGAACATTTGGAGGTAGTCATTTTTAACATTTTGGTGATTATCTTCCAGTGGGTTTTTTTTTTTGTAAGAATGAATACATGTACAAATTTGGCATAATAATATATACACTATTTTGTAAGCCTTAGTCTCCATATGATTAAAGGTTCTTTTATAAAATGATTTTAATGGCTTCCAAACAATTCAATTAAATCAACAATGATATTAATTGCTATGATCTACTGAGCACTTGCTGTGTAGTAGAGCTATAAATACTTAAAATACTTATTTAATCTTCACAATAACTCTGCAAGGTTATTTTATCACGAGGAAGCTGAAGCTTAGAAAATTTAAATAACTTTCTCATTGTCACAGAGGTAGTATGTGACTTGAACCCAGATTTATATCATTGCAAATACTAAGATCTTAGTCACTACGCTCTACTGGCTCATGTGTAGACAAAATACAGGTTATTTAACTAGTTTTGTGCTCTTGGACCTCTACATGGTTGCTAATTTGATGATATTAAAAACATACTGTGATTAACATATCTTTTGGGAAATTTATATACACAAGAAGATTATTTCTTTAAGCTAAATTGCTAGAAGTGAAATTGCTCAGAGAAAAGAACTGGACAATTTTTTAAAAACTTTGTATACTTATTGCTGAATTGCCTAACAATTTATAGTACCTAATTTCCTAAAAGCTCCTCAACATTAGATATTGTCTCTTCCTTAGTCTTTGGTACAAAGTTTTCAAGGTTTTCCAGGAAAGTAGTAATTCTACAGTTTTGGAGAAGTAGAAGATTATCCTCTTTGATAATAGGGAAGATCAGGTCTTGACTAAATCTACATGGCATTGTATCTGAGAAATTAAATCCATAAATAGCTTGGTGAGGGTTATAGCCCTAAAATTAAAATAGACTTTGAAAATTTATGTTAGCAAGAGCTCTTCACTGTGATTTATTTAATTTAAGAACTTAAAGCTGCTCAGGACACTAAGAGGAGGATGATTTTTTTTTTTTTCTTTTTGAGACAGAGTCTCACTCTGTTGCCCAGGCTAGAGTGCCATGGAGTCAGCCTAGCTCACAGCAACCTCAAACACCTGGGCTCAAGTAATCCTTCTGCCTCGGCCTCCCAAGTAGCTGGGACTACAGGCATGCGCCACCATGCCCAGATAATTTTTTCTATATATTTTTAGTTGGCCAGTTAATTTCTTTCTATTTTTAGTAGAAACGGGGTCTTGCTCTTGCTCAGGCTGGTTTCAAACTCCTGACCTTGAGCAATCCACCTGCCTTGGCCTCCCAGAGTGCTAGGATTACAGGTGTGAGCCACCACACGGGGCCGGGAGGAGGATTTATTCCACATTGGCCTGAGGGGAATATTAATGGCCATATATTCTCTTTGTGACATTATGTGTTACCCTGTGAAATTATATATATATATATTTTTATACATAATATATATGCATAAACTTCATAGAAAAAAGTGATTTTTCAATGCTTTTAGTTTTGGAAGATATAAAATTCTTTCCACACTGAACACTTACGAATTAAGAAATGTTTGTGGCTATCAAATAACATTGCTTGTTGAATATTGAAATGTCACTTTTCTTTCAAATGCCTTGATTGCTTTTCTTGAATATGGTAACTTGTGTTTAAAAGGGCCACCATCAATTTGCTTGACTCCATGGATTTACATGTCATTCTTCCATTGAGAGGTAGAGGCCATTCCTCCTTGCCCTTGAACCTGGGCAGGCCTTAGTGACTTATTTTTTTTTTTTTGAGACAGAGTCTTGCTTTGTTGCCCAGGCTAGAGTGAGTGCCGTGGCGTCAGCCTAGCTCACAGCAACCTCAAACTCCTGGGCTCAAGCGATCCTTCTGTCTCAGCCTCCCAAGTAGCTGGGACTACAGGCATGAGCCACCATGCCCGGCTAATTTTTTCTATATATATTAGTTGGCCAATTAGTTTCTTTCTATTTATAGTAGAGACGGGGTCTCGCTCTTGCTCAGGCTGGTTTCGAACTCCCGACCTCGAGCTAGGATTACAGGCGTGAGCCACCGCACCCGGCCTTTAGTGACTTATTTGATCAAAAGAATATGGTGGAAAGGATGTTCATATTCTGAACTTCTGAAGCTAGATGGTGTAAATTATGGAACTTCTGAAGCTAGATGGTGTAAATTATGGTATTACTGTTTGATCTTGACAAAGCTCTTTTCAAACATCTTCAGATATTTGAGGTCAACGGACAGAAGAGCCAGTGTTAGTAAAAATTGCAGACAACTAAAGAGGCAATGAAGTGTAGTCAGAGATAAATGGGAATCTCAGGACTTGGATTTAGCCCCAGTTCCTTAATCTTTGGGTGAGATTTTTTTTTTTTTTTATAATTAAATAGGGATGGGGTCTCACTCTTGCTCAGGCTGGTTTCATACTCCTGACTTCAAGCGATCCTCCCGCCTGGGCCTCCCAGAGAGCCAGGAGTACAGGCATGAGCCACCTCGCCCAGCCCTTGGGTGAGATTCTTATCCTCTTTTGGCTACCTTGTTTGTTTACAAAATAAATTTCTATTAATTAGTGGTTTTAGAACTGCTACAGGCATTCTATTTAATAAGAACATTTGATTCAAACTTAACTTTTAAAAGACTTTAAAAAAAATTTTTACTATTAAAAAATTCAATTGGTACAAACTAATGTAGTGGAAGGAAACTGGGTTTGTTTGCTCACATGCAACGGAAAGCCAAACACCAAAGCACCAGGTTTTCACAGGGAGAAAGGTTTACTGTCAGGCAGCCAAAACAAGGAGACAGGAGTCAGACTGAAATCTGTCTCCCCGCAGCCGGGGGTTGGGGCAGGTTTTATAGTCAGAGGGAAATGAAGCGTGATCTGATAGGATCTTGCAAGGGGGTAATGCCAGGAAACAGACTGCGACTGGATCTTGCCATGGGGTGATGCCAAGTCTCCGTCTGATTGGATCCTGAGTGTTGCCTGCCATGCAGAGTCCTCTTCTTAATTCAGTCCCTGCTCCTTGGTCTGACCACTTAGGCTCTGCCCATGATTGCATGCTTAGGTTATGTGACCTTCAACCTGAGGGTCCATGGCAACTGAAAAACAACTCACGACTTGGTGACATAAAAGTTGAACCCGACTCATCTGATGCAGTTACACTAAGAGTGTTAAATCCCAAATTTTAGTGTATTCGAGACCCCTCATACACTGTAAGGTCAGTCTCTTTTGTGTGTATGTAAACCCTGGAGTAAAGATCCTGTACTTCTATTTGACTGTCCTACCAATGTGTCATTGAATAAGAGGAATATAATTCTTCTGGAAAATTCTGCAAATTTCCTCTAAATTTGGGCCCTGACCCACTCACAGGAAATCATACAAATGAACACACAGGCTGTCACCAAAGAAATGACAAGCAAGACACACATCTAACTGGCCTGCTTCCATTTACCATGTAATCGTCAGTGGTATTGTCCTAAGAGACCACTTTCTGTATCTCTTCCTGAGAAAGCATATACTTATATATTTATATATTTTTTTGTATGATTGTTATCTGATCTTTGTGATAAAGTTACACATTTTGAGTGCTTTATGTTTAACTTTTGTGTTCATATATATATATATATATATTTTAGATGAGATGGAGTAATTACCTCTGCAACTAGAAATGGATTGCTGGTTAAAAGCAAGACATTTAAAAAGCAAATGTGAAGATGGAAATTATAATATCGATCAGGCTCACATTTTAGGATAGACGTGCTGTATTGATCAAGCCCAGAATAAAACAAGTTGTACTATAAAATACTAAATGCATCTTTAAGTTTTATCGACCAAACTGACAAGGGTATGCAAAATGAAAGCAATAGGCAGAAAATTCTCTTCAAAGTTACTATAATACAAGTTCATTTTTGTTTGGCAATTCAAGGTCTCAATGGATTATAGCTGCAGATTAGAGTGTCAGTAAAAAAAAATGAAAACTTAACAGCACTATGATTTTTTAGAAAACCATAATTTACTATTGGAATTTTGCTTTGATGCTAGTAAGAATGCCCAAATCTTCAATGTGATTGTTTTGCAAGATATTTCTATGTTCAATGGCAAGTTATAGCATCATTTTGAAATAAAATTTTGTGAATACGAAAATAAGGATTCCGGATTCTTTCATCAGTGTTTTGCAGCTCCTCCCATCAAGATGTGGCATCTACCTTCCCACCCCTTGAATTTGGTCTTGCCTCGTGATTAGCTTTGACTAATAGAATGTTGCTGAAGTTATATTGTGCAGAAGCTAGACCTCCAGAGCCTTGGAGCTCCTGCCTTTCCTTCTTGGAATGCCCTGGCCAACGTTTAAAGAAGTTTACCTACTGAGTGATGAGAAAAAACACAGAAAGAATGACTTAGCTAACAGCCAGCACCGAGGCTCAAGATATATGAGTAAATCTATCATAGATCCTCGGCACCTGATCAGTGCAGCCACAGGAGTAAACCCAAGCAAGACTATACGAATAACAGCCTAAGCTGTTAACAGAATTGTTAAAAATAATTAATTGCCCTTTTAAGCCACTGATCATTAGGGTGGATTGTTATATAGCACTAGATAACTGATATAACATAGTAACAAATATGGGTGCAAATCAGTAATGTTCAATAAAGTCGTCTGATAACATATTCTAAAGAGGATTTAAGAATGGACCTAAAGAACTTGATGTGTAAGTTAGAAAGCTGAGATGATATGAACTCTTTACAATTCAACTGGCAATACTGCAAACACTGAGGCTGTCTCATTTGTGCTTAATTTATAGTATGCTCTGGCATGCAGACATGAAGAAGATCTAATACACTGTCAAACCATCATTCATAGTAACCAGAAAGAAATGGTAAGAGTGAAAATCAGTTTTCAAATACTACTAATGTAGGAATGTCTTCAATAACCCTGTAAGAACAGTGGTAGGAAGACAAAAGCACCAAAATATTGATGGCTCTAGAAAAGTTGTTGTCAAAATGTACTTAATTGATCATCATATGATGTATAAGACAAGCACTAGCTATTAAGAAGATTCTAGCATCTTTGCATACAGTATTAGAGAATGCCATACAAATCCCAATTTTATTAAAGCTTAAACATTCATTTACAGGATTTTCAGGATTATTTGTAATGATATGAGTAGAAAGTTCTAGAACCTGGACAAGCTCATATTTGTTTGGCAATTCAAGGTCCCAATGAATTACAGCTACAGATTAAACTGTCAGTAAAGAAATGAAAACAAAGTGTAGACTCAATATACAAAATAATATTAAGCTGATTATTTTGAAAATTTAAGGGTATATCTGACAAAATGATTCTTTAGACATCTGGGATTTTAAAAAAGACACCACTAAACATGTTATAATTTAACAATATATGTTTGAAAATTATTTTCCCACCAAACGATGGTGGCTTGACGAATCCATTTATTGATTCTTTCCACACTGAACACTTATGAATTAAGAAATGTTTGTGGCTATCAAATAATATTACTTGTTAAATATTGAAATGTCACTTTTCTTTCAAATGCCTTGATTGCTTTTCTTGAATATGGTAACTTGTGTTTAAAAGGGCCACCATCCATTTGCTTGACTCCATGGATTTACATGTCATTCTTCCATTGAGAGGTAGAGGCCATTCCTCCTTGCCCTTGAACCTGGGCAGGCCTTAGTGACTTGTTTGATCAGTAGAATATGGTGGAAAGGATGTTCATATTCTGAACTTCTGAAGCTAGATTGTAAGACTTGTAGCTTCTGTCCAAGCCTCTTGGAATGCTCACTCTTGGAGCCCAGGGTCACCATGCAAGAAATTTTACTCCCTGTTGGTGTAACCACATGGAGAGGTCCCAAGTCTATATGGAGAAGGGACACAGCTGAGCCCACCTTCTAGCTGTGCCAACCCAAGTATCAGGCATGTTAGTGAAGTCGCTTTTGTTAACCCAGACGAAGTCATCTGTCCGTTGAATAGTACCATTGAGGAGTGACTCCAGTTAAAGCCACATGGAGCAGAAGAATCAACCAGCCAAGTTCTACCTGAATTCCCAACTTTCAGGAACAGTGATTTTTTAAGCCACTGAATGTTAGGATGATTTGTTACATTGAAATAAATAGTTAGAATATAGAATAATAATCTGAGATGACAAAGTAAGCTGTTAGAAAATTATTACCACTTCCAACTATAATATTTATTTCGTGAATCAGGCAACAGAATGAAAAATACAAAATACAGAAAAAAATTGAGCATCATATCTGATTTAACCTAAGACTAAAACTAATACCAATAACCTCCAATTTTCAATTTATTTGCATTTATAAAATAGCTTGATTGTAATCACTGGCTGATTTTATAATACACATTATTATAAATTTGAATTAAGAGGCCGGGCGCGGTGGCTCACGCCTGTAATCCTAGCACTCTGGGAGGCCGAGGCCGGAGGATTGTTCAAGGTCAGGAGTTCGAAAACAGCATGAACAAGAGTGAGACCCCGTCTCTACTATAAATAGAAAGAAATTAATTGGCCAACTAAAAAAAACATATATAGAAAAAATTAGCCGGGCATGGTGGTGCATGCCTGTAGTCCCAGCTACTTGGGAGGCTGAGGCAGGAGGATTGCTTGAGCCAGGAGTTTGAGGTTGCTGTGAGCTAGGCTGACGCCATGGCACTCACTCTAGCCTGGGCAACAAAGCTAGACTCTGTCTCAAAAAAAAAAAAAAAAAAAAAAAAAATTTGAATTAAGAATAAAATTTTGCTAATACCATTTTTATCCATTTTATACTTGGGGTCTCCAATAATGTTTCATCTGGGAAATAGTTTCTGAACTTAAAAAAGTTTGAAAACAACTGGACAAATAGTGTTTCCTTCTGGCTCTAATATTTACAAAATATATCACAATGGGCATGGTGGATTTTGGTTTGGACCACAATTTTTCTTTGTCAAGGGTATCAAAACATTTTTCTTTGAGTTCAGACCTGGCATTTTTCTTAAGAAGGAAAATAGAATCTCTAAAAAGTGACACCTGCCCTAATAACATATATATTTATGGCTGGTTTAAATCTCAGTCCGCAGATCAAATTATGTAAGAAGTACATTTATTTTTCAATAACTCAATTTAATTTCTATTTGGACATCTACTCTTCCAGCATGGTGGAAACTTAACTGTGGTCAGTTTCCCCATATCTTTTAGCTCCCCTTTCCTTGGACTGCATTTAAGACCTGGAGGAGGCCAGGCGTGGTGGCTCACGCCTGTAATCCTAGCACTCTGGGAGACCGAGGTGGGTGGATTGTTCAAGGTCAGGAGCTTGAAACCAGCCTGAGCAAGAGCAAGACCCTGCCTCTACTAAAAATAGAAAGAAATTAATTGGACAGCTAAAAATATATAGAAAAAAAAAATTAACTGGGCATGGTGGTGCGTGCCTGTAGTCCCAGCTACTCGGGAGCCTGAGGCAGTAGGATCACTTAAGACCAGGAGATTGAGGTTGCTGTGAGCTAGGCTGACGCCATGGCACTCACTCTAGCCTGGGCAACAGAGTGAGACTCTGTCTCAAAAAAAACCAAACAAACAAAAAAAAAACCAACCTGGAGGGCTTACTTAGTTCTAAGCCTTCAGGGCTGAAGAATACGTTTGATCACATATGCATCTCTGAGATCTTGCCCCATCTTATCAATATATGTTATGGACTGAATTGTTTGTGTTCCCCTGAAATTCTTATGTTACTTCCAAAAGGTGGGGCCTTTGGGAAGTAATTAGGTTTAGAAGAAGTCATGAAGGTGGGACCCCCTTTGATGGGATTAATGTTCTCATAATAAGAGAACAGGAGACCAGAGCTCACTGTCTCTCTCTTCACCCTGTGAAGACACAGTGAGAAGGTGGCCACTCACAACCCAAGGAGACGGCTGTCACCAGACACTGACCCTGAGGGCACCTTCATCTTGGACTTCCAGCCCCCAAAACTGTGAGAAATAAATTCCTAATCTTTAAACCACCCAGCCTGTGGTATTTTGCTATGGCAGCCCAAGCCAACTAAGATAGTGACCAATGTCATGGATGCAGCTTCATTCCTGTCCGAATGACGCCCTCAGGTCTGGCAGGGCTCTCAGCTACTTCCACACCTCTCTGAGGCTCTTGGGAATCATACTGCTGCTCTCACATCATGCTGAGATTTGTAAGGGTCTGTGGAGGATGTGAAGACCCTCTCTTGCCAATTCCCAGGGAACTACTCAGAAAATAGAGTTGAAGTTGCCTTTGATCTAAGATCCCACATATGTATCTGGAGATTTTGTTATCTCCAAGGAGCTTGACTCCAGGAAAAATGAGTGCTGGGTTCCTTTCTTCTGGATCTACTCACTCCTCCCTCTGTTTTCCCTCTCACTCCCTGTGCCAGGGAATCTTGTGATAGTTGGGAGCCAATGTGAGGAGTAAGCTTTGCTCTTACTCTGTGTTTTCTCCTAATATTTTTCTGTGCCACGAGTCCTTACTATTCTACAGAGATTCCCTGCCTTTCTAGGTTCATGGTGTTCTTAGTGTGTCAATAATTTTTTCATGGCATTCTTAGGCCAAGGCAAACAAAGAAAGAATAAAGAACAAGTAAACAAACAAATAAAATACCAAAAACGTAACTGTTGCATTTATTAAATAGTTTAGGTTCAAATAACTTAATAGTAGTAGTTTGTGTAGTATCCGATAGCTCAAAAATTTATATATCCCACGACATTCCTGTAAATTTGTGATGGCACCTATGGAACTGTGAATGTAGGCTGATGAAACACAAAATCCAAGAAGACTCCCTCTTTCTCTGCTGTTAATGTGCTTTCTTATGTGCAAAAGCTCAGAAGCACCTACCTGTGTGCTTGGCAGTAGTGAGCGGTGGGGTTGTGGCAGGAGAACGGGACATTGTGGAAACTAAATGCCATGAAAACCAATGGTTCAGGCGGAAAATTAGAGCCATTATAAGTAATATTGGAACAAGGGGTTGATTACAGAAAAGGAAAGAAGACTGGTGAAGTGAAGTTTTGGGAGTGGGTGATGAGAGACATGGAGAGCCACTAATCAATCTGTTGCATGGGTGACAAGTCAAAGACAGCAGAAAAACCCAAGAAGCCAAGCGTGCAGCTAACAAACAGTGAGTTCATGGAGAAGGGTATGGAAAGCTGTTAGCCCTGTGGAAGTAGGGTTGAACAAATAAAGAGTTTTATTTAGGGCTGGGTGCGGTGGCTTATGCCCGTAATCCTAGCACTCTGGGAGGCCAAGGCAGGAGGATTGCTTGAGCTCAGGAGTTCAAGACCAGCCTGAGCAAGAGCGAGACCCTGTCTCTACTATAAATAGAAAGAAATGAGCCAAACAACTAAAAATAGAAAAAGTTAGCCATGCACGGTGTCTTGTGCCTGTAGTCCCAGCTACTTGGGAGGCTGAGTCAGGAGGGCCACTTGAGCCCAGGAGTTTGAGGTTGCTGTGAGCTAGGCTGATGCCATGGCACTCTAGCCTGGGCAACAGAGTGAGACTCTGTCTCAAGAAAAAAAAAGGAGTTTTATTTAGGAAGATTAGGAGAGGGTAGCTTTCTCTGATGTCTAAGCAAATAGCCCAAAAAGAGAATTGAAATCCCTGTATTCTGGGAGCTAGAAAGTTTTATACACAAAATAATTAAATCAAAAAACTCTCAAGATGGATTGTCTGTCTTGCAACCATTTATACTTCTTTTATTGTCATTTATTAATGTCCTCAACAAGAATGATTGGCATGTCAGTTGTGATGAATGAGGAAAATCATATAAAGAGTATTAGGAGATTACTTCCTTCAGGTTTATAAATACAAGAGGAAAACTTCAAACACTGTGATGGTTACAACAAAGGCAGTTGGTTGCAATACTGTCACTTTGCCAGACAAATTGAGTCTGTGAGTTCTATTTGAAACTATCACAATTGTAAAAAGCCATTGGGCGTAGAAAGAACTTGCCATTCCAGATAACTTAAGTCTGACCTTAATTTCACGGGGCATTTTATAGTGCAGTGTAGTATAGATATGAATTAAGTATTTGTATCAGTAAGTCACCTTACTGGTACAAAAAGATTGGTAATCTGAGGGCCTAATGCTAATGGTGAACTGAGGTGGTAATTCTTGGGTGGTTAAAAACCACAGACTGTAGTTCTCAATGCACAAAATCCTGAAAATTTGAACAGAGTCTGCAGAAGACGGTGTACATTAGTTGTTTAATGCTGGATGACAATCACAAAATCTAGTGGCATGATACAATAAGCACGTATTTCTCGTTCACTCTTGCATGTGTCGGTGGGAGTTTGGTTTTTTCCAAGCCCTGGCTCAGGGTCGGGCTTGGGTCTCCTTCATGAATATTCTTTCTGGGCCTGAGTCAGAGGTCATCCTGCAGAAGCTTTTCCCATGCCAATGGGAAACAGTCCAAGGTGGCAAACCCAACCACACATGCACGGTTCCAGCCTTGGCTCACATCACATGTGCTAACACCTTATTGATTAAAGTAAGTCGCATGGCCAAAGTCAAACCCAATACAGTATGGAAGTGTATTCCTTCCATGGAAAGGGGAAGAAGGAATATTTCCTTAGCAACAATCTAACCTAAGATGCTTTATGTATTGCTATTATTCCTAAAAGTTTTCTAGCTTCTTAAAATTTCAAATGACTTAAGTTTATATTCAATTACAAATGATAGAAACCCAAGCTAATAGTAGCTTAAACAATATGAAATTTTATTTCATACATATAAGTGAAGAGTGCATAGGAAAGCAATCTAAAATGACATGGTATCTTTACAGTCTTCTAGAATGCAGGGTTTTCTCTCTTGCTCTATTCCCATTTCCAGGCCTCCTCCTGATCCAAGATGCTGATCAAGTTCCAGCCATCAAATTCACATTCCAGACAGCAAGATGCACAAGGTGAAGAAACTCACATCTCTTCCCAAGAAGTTGCATGCAATTCTTTTGCTTACCTCTTACTAGCCAGAAATTATTGGCATAATTATGCTAGCAAGACAAGATAGAAATTTATGCTTTATTCTTGGAAATTCCAGGTGTCCACGTTTCCTGTGAAAAATGATGGGTTTTATAATGTTAATATGTTACTAGGGAACAAACAGCTGCTGGTGAGAACAATTGACAGTCTTTGCCACAAATTCCAAAAGAAAATGTTTATATTCTCCATACTACCTAGCTTTTAAATGAGATATTTAATTTCTTCTTCTGAGTTCTTACAATAAAGGTATGATTGTTATCAGATAAAAAGACCATAGATATCAATCCTTAAAATTCTGAATTATTTTTAGTTACAGTTGGCAAGCTGCCAGAAAGAGAAAGGATGAGGAAATGAAGTTTTAATGTGTATGTCTATTCTCAATGGGGTTATCTACCTCCACTATCTTCCAGATTGATCCTGAAAGTGGAGTGTAGGGACAACCATTACTTTATCTTTACTGCTGTAATATGTTAATTCCAGTACATGAGTTCTTGAGAGACTTCAGAGAAGAGAACATTTCCTGTTAAGAACAAATGGTTACAATTTGAATTAACCCAGACATTGATGGATAACTGCTTTTTGTCATGATCTTTAGCCTGTAATCAACGTTGTCCAATATCTGTGCCCCACATACCCTCCTAGGCCTATCTCCCACTACTATTTTTTCCAGTATCTTTATGAAATTTATAACATGTTGAAAAATTACATGTCAAGAATTATATATGACTTCCTCAAACAAACTAGATATATTCTACTATATTAATTCCTTCCTATATTAATTTACAGTATTTATTGAACACTTACTAGGTATCACTATGCTAGGTTTCATTCATAGTATTTGTAGTCTAGTGGAGGGCATTAATCAAAAAATATTTTCCTTTTGTATAGATCGTGACCTATCTCATATTATACTTCTATTGCTCATCTTGCTTACCTTCCCAAGCACTGAACAAAATAGAAAAGCTGCGTCTTATCATCCGTATACACTTTTGACACCTAGTACTGTGCCTTGCACTGTTAGTTAAATGTTCAGCAACAATATTCAATGAATATTTCATTTACTGCTTTCCCCCTCACCCCAGGGGAGGCAATTCAAAGGAAGTTATGTTACCATTAACTGCTATAGAAAAAACTCGTTTGATATTGAAGCACACAGTTAAAAATATAAACGTGTGTCTTCTTAACTGGAGTGATCAGGATGGAGAAGAATCTACAAGATGAAAATCCAGCACTTGGATTATTAGAAATGCAAATATGTCCCAATGTATGATTATGTGAATTTCAGGTGTTCAGTGTCTAGACTTGCAAAAACCACATAGATGAAAGCAGATCTCTATCTAACATTTGTCTGCCTTGTGTGATTAAAAGACAGAAAAAAAAAAACAAAACCAAGCTATCAATAAATGATATTCAGGCATTTTTAGAAGTACTTGTGTCCTGCTGCAATCACTGCATAATATGTTTTCCAGACTCGGCAGCCTTTTCCTTGTCTCCTACTTGTTCAGGCTTCATATCTGTGGAGTGGATCATAATTAGGAATCTGGTCACTCTTTCCCCAGCTCTGATTCAATTAGCCATATGTTACAAGCAGCAAACACAGGGACTGTCAAACTGTAGCAATTACCAAGAGGGGAGAAAAGGTAGTAGGGTCAAAACTATGAACTTATAAAAAGCTCTGAAAGTATAAGCAACTCCTAATTGTGGAGCATTAATCAGAATTGTGTCTGGTCATTCATCAGCCGTCTCCGTGGACCATCTCTGGAAATAGCAGCCTTTTATACATGTGAGACTGCAGTGCTGAGCTCTTGCAGCAAGGGTATCAGAAAATGTAACGAGTAAATATGCAATTCTGTTTACATTCTTCATCTCAACAATGAAGAAAAATCAATAGGCTTACACGGTATGGCAGTTGTCCTTTGCAACGAAGACTCTCTCAAAGGGAGTTTTTCTAACTCATAAGGGTTTATTCCAAAAAGTGATTTACTCTTTATGGAGCTCTGTATGCTTAATTAGGGCTGTGTTAGGTCAATCCTGAAGTGGGAAATCCTTGGAGGGTCACTGTTCAATCCATTTCACCTCGAAAAGGCAGTATTAAATTTAAACATTTGAGATTTCAAAGCTGTGTTAGTTCCGAACTTTTCTTCTCTATTGCATGCTGGCTTGTTAGAGAAGGGGGGTTGGAAGTCCTGGGGGTAGATAACATTAAAAAAAAAATAGTTGAAAGAAAATGAGTAATGAAGCATGTGGTTCTCGAGGAAAAACTCAAATAATTAGGTAGGCTTTGTGAAGAAATCTGAGGCTTAGAAAAAAAAAAAACCTATTAATTTTTGGCTAACCTACCCATTCATGCTCTTCTCCATAAAAGAAGGAATGGAATTACAATACAGCCACACTCCACTTAGAATAACATTTATTGTACAGCGGGTCTGCCTCCTAGGCTTACTTTCTCATAGAAAAGGCCTATTATAAATCCTGGTAATTTTCCCATGAGTTCTACAAAGAGTGTTTCTTCGTGGTGGGTTTGAGTACTTTATCCACTATAATTTGAATGTCTCAAACTATGTCACTTCAAATCCTTTTCCTCAGGAGGTTGCTCTAGTCTGAAAAATACCTTCATTAAGAGAGTTCTCTAGTATTTAACCTGGAATTTTAAAATTCTGTTTTATCTGTCATCAGAAATAGGTCCCTCTTCTTGACCACTGGACTTCATTCAAGAAGCCAGTGTGCTCTAGCATGAGAAAGGTGGTTGCCTTTTCTTCAGAAAATAGGTGACTTTTAGCTCAACTGTATTGAATGCATTAAAAATTCCTTGATTTCTTTTGCTCTAGATATGTGTCCTTGTCTATAGACACTAGTTTTGAGATTTTGGTCAAGGAAAGGCTGAGGTTTGGTTGTGTGAGGTGAGTGGAGAGGATTTTTGAATGTAGAATAAACTTTTATTCTTCATACCAAATAGAGACTTTTTTTTTTTTGACTGAGTCTTGCTCTGTCACTTGGAGTACAGTGCAGTGGTGTCATCATAGCTCACAGCAACCTCAAACTCCTGGGCTCGAGTGATCCTCCTGCCTCAGCTTCCCAAGTAGCTGGGACTACAGGCACCAGCCAACAGCCAGCTAATTTTTTCTATTTTTGGTAGAGAGAGGGTCTCACACTTGCTCAGTCTGGTCTCGAACTCATGACCTCAAGCAATCCTCCGACCTCGGCCTCCTAGAGTGCTAAGATTACAGACATGAGCCTCTGCACTTGGCCAAATAGAGATAAAAAAATATATATATCGAGAGGATAAACATTCATCTGGTGGAATGGAACATGAGGAAACCCATGGAGCTATAAGAATATACGTGTGACCTTTAGAATTTTTTCCTTTTTGAAGTTAATGAACTGGGAAAGCGTCTTGCTAAGAAGTCAGGGTACAGGTTTCTGGCCCCTTTGAGAACTTCTGCCATAAACACTTCACCTGTAAGCACTTCTACTTTAATTTTAATAGTTTAATTGGAATGACAAGGGAAGCGAAGGTTGTCAATGCCTGTCTTGGGCAGCGGGCAGCTCAGTGGCCAAGAGATACCCAGCTGGCCTCCATTCCTGTGATGTGCTGCCACATGAGGTGAGGATCTTTGCTTCTGGATCCCTCATCGGCTTGGGTACTGCGTGCACATTCACAGTTCTAAGGAATGCAGAGTAGTCCCATGGGCGTCCCAGAGGGTATGTAGACAGAGCAGCTGAGGATAATTTTTTTTTTTTCTACTAGGAATATTTTAATTAAAACTACATGTGGTTTGAAATGTTGTACTGTCCTTTCTCTTCTGAAAATCCTTCCAATTCACCTTGCGTAAAAAGAAAACTCTTAAAAGTCCTTCATTTAAATCAGTACGGTGATGGCTTCAATGAGGATTGCTGAGTTGGGCTTTAATTTAAGATTATTTAAGGCACAACAGAAAGGCCAGGGCTGAATTTAACACATTGACTGTCACATTAGAAAAACAAAATTTTCCTTGGGGCCACAGTGTTTTATTGCGGAAATAGAATAAAAACTTTGAAAACGAAACGATCCTTTCTAATTTAATGAAAAATTTGTTATTTCTTATTATTTTCTGTGGATGAGTTATATGCAACTGGAAAAATAATTCTTGTCTTAAGTATTGTCATATTAAGGGTGTATCGGTGTCCTGCAGAGTAAGTTCTCTTATCATGTACTTCTTCAAGAGTATCCTCACTATTTTTAGTCCATTGCATTTCCATGTTATTTCCATTTTGGAATCAGACTGGCCCATTGCATTTTAATATATTTTCATTTTTGAATCCACTTTTCTAATTCCATAAAAACTACAACAGGCCAGGCGTGGTGGCTCATACCTATTATCTCAGCACTTTGGGAGGCCAAGGTGGGAGGATCACTTGAGATCACTTGAGGCCAGGAGTTTGAGACCAGCCTGGACAATATAGTGAGATTCCATCTCTAACAACAACAAGAAGAAATTAACCAGTGCAGTGGCTCACACCTGTCGTCCTAGCTACTAGGGAGGAAGGCTGAGGCAGGAACATTGCTTGAGCCCAGGAGTTCAAGGTTGCAGTGAGCTATGATGGCACCACTGCACTGCAGCCTGGACGACAGAGCGAGACCATGTCTTGAAAACAACAACAAAACAAATATACATACACATAAACATAAACACAAATATGACACATATAAAAACACACACACGTATATAAAACTAATTAAAAAATGAATTGGGATTTTGGTTGGGATTGCACTGAATCTATAGAACACTTTGAAGAAAATGGACATTTTTATATTATTGAATCTTCAAGCTCATGAACATGGTATGTCTCTCCTTTTGTTTTAGTCTTCCTTAATGTATCTCTGTAATGTTCTATAGTTTTCTGCATAGAGGCCCTCTATACCTTTTGTTAGATTTAATATTTAATAATTTGATATTTTTGGTTTTATGATAAATGGTATCACTTAAAATTTTCATTTTCTGCTTCTTGCTGGTATAAAGTAACACATTTAAGAGCATCTAGAGCTTCTAGAAGATAACAATATCTTCATGAATATCCTTCATGACCTGGGGTAAAAAAAGGAACGCCTTTGTGTAATTTTTGTAGCAATCTTGCTGACCTCTCTTGTTAATGCTAATTATCTATCATTCTTTTGGAAGTTCTGTGAACATACATATATGTCATCTGAGTTTTATTTCTTCTTTCTTTGCAATCATTTCCCCTTTTCTCATTCCAATTTTTTTTTCCTTTCTAAAAAATTTTTTAAAAAATTTATTATTTTGTATTAGCCGTGTTCCCTTTCTGCACTGGTTGACACCTTCAAGTCAATGTTGAAAAGGGAGTGGTGGTTACAGCCATACTTGTCTCGCTCCAGATCTCAGTAGGAAAGATTTCACCATTTCACCACTAAGCATAATGCCTATTGTATGTTTCCTCTTGATACTTTTTATCAAAATAAGGACATTTCTTCTATTCCTAGTTTGCTGAGAATTTTTATTATGAATAGATTTTAATTTTATCACAGTATTTTCTCCATTCATTTTGATGATCATATGATTTTTCTCTTTTCCATTAATGTGATAATGTGATTTTTTGAAACTTTAACCAATCTTGTACTCCTGGAATGAACTCAAATTTTTATATTTTGCTAAATTTGATTTGTTCATTTTTTTTGTTTGAGATTTTTCAATCTGTGTTCTGAGTGATATTGGCTTGGACTTTTTCTTTCTCGTAATGTTTTTGTCATGTTTTGATATCAAGGTTATGATAACAACCTCAAAAATAATGGGAAATAGTCCCTCATTTGCTGTTCTGTTGAAAAGTCTGTTGAAATGTTTGGTAGAATTTACCAGCAAAGCCATCTGGGCCTGCCGTTTCTCTGTGGGAAGGAATTAAATGGAGAATCCAGTTTCTTTAATAGACCATTTAGATTTTGTATTCTTGTGTTCATTTTGGTAGCTTGTATTTTTGTCTAAGTCATCTAAATTTTAACCTTTATTGGCATAAAGTTTTTTTTTATAATATCTTCTTATGATCATCTGAATGTTTGTGTGATCTAAAGTAGGAGCCAGCAAATTATAGTTCTCAGGCCAAATCTGGCCCATGAACTGTTTTTGTTTGGGCCAGTGAGCTAAAAATGGTTTTTATAATTTGAAAGAGTTGTTAAAAAAACAAAACAAAACAACAAAAACACAAAAATATGTCACAAACTTTAATTCCTGCTCTTAACTTTAATAATTCCTTAGTTTAAAAATCTTTGTGATTTAATTTCCTGTACTTTTTCTAATTTCTTGAGGACCCAATTTTTATAAATACTCTATTCTATGTGTACTGGAAAAAAGGTCAGGTTTGCTGTCATTTTGTTCAAATCTTCTATATCCTAACTGATTTCTTGTCTCTTTCTTCCATCCATTAGTGAGAGTTGTGTTTGAATCTCCCTCGTTTATTGTGGATTTGTATATTTCTCTGTGTAGTTCTGATAACTTTCTGCTCTAGGTTTTTTGAGGTCATGTTACTAGATCCATATATATTTAGAATTGTTATACCTTCCCAGTGAATTGAATCTTTTGTCATTAGTAATTGAGATGGAAAGGCAATATTAATACATTTTAAGCAGTAGGGACACTGTAACAAAGTATAGGTAGAGAAAATGTAAAAGATATTTTGGGAGAGGAAATACCATTTCATATATTTAGGGAAATAGGGAAAAAGAAGTCTGTAAAAATAGAAAGGGGCTTAATTTTGGTTTGCTTTAAGTGTCAGAGTGAGGAGTTTGTATCTAAGCCATTCACAGATTTTTGAATCCTACATTCAAAACATTCACAGTTTTTTTCACCAACATTTAAGTTTGTCACAATCATAAGTCATAAAGACTTTGATTTAAGGCTTTACACATCTTTATATACCTTTACCTAGATCAAATTCTTTTAACCATTTAATCTTAAACATTCGTTTTTAGTAATTTCCTACCATCTTATTTCTTTTTTCTTAAGAAACAGGGAAGCAGATTTTTATAAACAAAAATAATGAACGAGCTCTTGTTTATTATCCTCAAGTGAAAATACTCATGCTAGGTTTTCCTTTGTTCTCTTCTGAACAATGACCATTGAAATGAAAATAACTGATGGAAAAACAAAGTGAAAGTCTTGCCTCAGAATCTGGCTCAGTGCCAGAGTTATGTATGCTCCCTTTTTACCTTAAGGAGTGGCGGCTGCAGTGTGATTCTCATTTGGTGGGTGGGGACGCCAGGTTAAGATTCAGGACCTATTTAGCTGAACCAGAGTTGCAGCAAGACTTGCTCAACAGCACCGGGGTTGGAGCTGGCTAAAGCAGGAACAGTGTGAGGTCCTGCGGGCTTTCTGGTACATGGATGTTCATCTAATGCACAGAAAACAGCTTTCAACTTTAGCCTCCACTCCTGACTCACCTAGCAGCCACCAAACCCACAGCAACCATATCTGCAATGATTTATCAGAGACTGAATTGCTCATTTTTATTTCACTGAATAGGATCCTCCATCTTCCCAGCCTCCCATCAGTTAGTACCAAGGGTTCAGAAATAAGGCAGGTCCCAGCTGGGATGGGACACTGGTGTCCTTATCTGACAGGGGAGGTATCTCTTACATGACTGGTTCTGTTCCCTGTGCAACCACTTACCTGTAGTGAGGCCGTAGATAAATGACTTTATCTGTCTCCCCTTTCGTTTCTATATCTGTAATCTGGAGATAATAGAGTTAGAACTACCCCTTACATACTTGAGTGACACGCTCGTGGAGATAAATTGAGGTTGAATTGTAATATGCCTGCAAAGTCCCAAGAGCTCTGAGAATAAAGGCTATATATAAATAAAAATGTATTATGAATGCCTGAATTTTAATAAAAGCTTTTATATTGTGCCCCCATGGCACTCTAGGAAGTTGTAACTGTTGAATATTGAACAGATCTTTTTTTTTTTTTTTTCTTTTCCTCTCTCTGCTCCATCCAAAACATTTTCTAAACTGCCTAAGTTAGACCCCAGGAGATAACCATAGAGAAGTTTGTCTCTGTGCTTCCGGGTTCTTCTTTTTGTCCCCTTTTCCTTCTCAGAATGATGCATCTATGTCACCATTCCCAATGGGCTTGGGGCTTTCATGGACTTTCTACCCCCATTAAAATACACTGTCAGTCAAGGATTTAATAAACTTATCCATTGAGGTGTAACTGACTGACAAGCCTAATGTGTTATTTTCAGTACTTAAAAATTTTTATACCAGGACATTCTTTAGCCAAAGGATTTAATCTCAGATGGGAGTTTTGGATTTCAATCTAAGTACAGAGGGGGTGGTGGTTGATGGTGGTAGGGACAAGGAAAGAAGACAAACAGCAAGTTGGAGTTTCTGAAATCTCACTACATAGGTACAGGTATTAAAAAAATAACTCCAGTACAAAACACTTTTTATATTATAAGCCATATTTATAGAATACTAGCAAATGCAACCTTCATTGAAGTAGATATTATTTGCTCTATTTTATAGATGAGGGTACTGAAGCTTGAAGAGATTAAATAACTATCTTTATAAGACATTAAATAATTTTCTAGGTCACACACCTAGGAGGTAGCTGAACTGAGCTCAGACAAGCTCTTTTGACTCCAAAGTACTTTTCTTGCTGTGTGGAATAACAAAACAAATCATAAATATGTAGAACTATGCCTAGGATTATCTTTGGACTCACCTCTTTTCGCTTCATTCACGCTGGTCAGGTACACTATTTTTGGTGCTAGCAGGTCTCCATGTCCCAGACTATAATTTTTGCCATGAAAATGGAACATGCATATTCTCCAGAAATAATCGTATTGTGGTAAAATGTCAAAATAGATCTTTGGTATGTTCCAAATGCTTTCTAATATCTCACCAAATTTAGTGATGAATGTGTTTGTGATTTTTTTTTTTTGGAGACTGGGTTTTGCTCTGCCACCCAGGCTAGTGGTGCAATCATAGCTCACTGCAGCCTTGATCTCCTGGGCTTAAGGAATCCTCCTGCCTCAGCCTCCCAAGCAGCTAGGACTATAGGTACACACAATCACATCCTGCTAATTTTTGTATTTTTTGTAGAAACTGCTTCCTGCATTGCTCCTCGCCCCCCCCCCCCAACAAAGTGCTGGGATTACAGGCATGAACCATTGTGTCTGGCCAGTGATGAATATATTTTCATTATAAATCAGAACAAAATTGCTAATGCTTTAATAATGCATTTATGCACAACCCAATCTGAAAGCCTTTTCTTTATCAGCAATTTCCTTGACATATGCAGCATTTTTCTTGAATCTCTATTCCTCGAATAATGCTTTTTTTAGTTGTTTTGATGATTCTTTAGCCAGTTACCCTGTTATTTTTTTGTTGCCTCTTCTTTCTTTTTAACATGTATGTTTCTCAGAGCTCTTATATTAGAATTCTGCTATTTTTTTTTTCTTTTCCCAATACTCCTTAAGCATGCATCATTTCTCATAGTCTCAACTACAGTCTTTATGTTGGTTTCATTTCTCTTCAGCATGAATCTTGATTCAGGCAATTCAGGCTTGGATTTCCATTCATTCTTCCTCCTTGCTTTTTATGCTCATCACACACACACACACACACACACACACACACACACACACACACTCACACACACACATACACACTCACACATCCCATTCAGTCCCAGCTCTGTGCTGCCCACAGTATGGTAAATTACTATAACACAGAATTCACCATCTTTGAGGGTGTTTTTCCTATAACATATAAAAATTAAAGAGGCAAATATAAAATATATATAGGCTGGGCACGGTGGCTCACGCCTGTAATCCTAGCACTCTGGGGGGCTGAGGCGGGCAGATTGCTTGAGGTCAGGAGTTTGAAACCAGCCTGAGCAAGAGCGAGAACCCATTCCACTATAAATAGAAAGAAATTAATTGGCCAACTAAAAATATATAGAAAAAATTAGCCGGGCATGGTGGCGTATGCGTGTAGTCCCAGCTATTCGGAAGGCTGAGGCAGGAGGATTGCTTGAGCCCAGGAGTCTGAGGTTGCTGTGAGCTAGGCTGACACCACAGCACTCTAACCCAGGCAACAGAGTGAGACACTATCTCAAAAAAAAAAATATATATATATATATATAATGATTTCCTGATGAAATTAGTGATACACAATGAAGTTTATCAGTAATATTAATAACTAGTGTTAACCAAGTGGAGCCATTATCAAGTTTTGTCTATGAGTGTACAATTTGGTTTTCTTATGTTATTTTCTGTCTCCCATGGGCTTCTCTCTACTCATCTGCAGTTCTTCGCTCACTGTCATTTCATGACTAAGCTGCCTGTCAAGAGTATTAATTGGGGCCATTGATGACATGTCCTCTTGTCACACCAACTCACTCCTTTGCCCTTGCTCTGATTATTCAGTCTTTTATCCTTAATCTAGAGAAATTTTAGAAGTTTTCAGGCTTTACAGTATGTGAAGTTTAAAACCCCTGGTTTTATCTATTAATATCCTTCCCACTAACTTTGTCCTAAAGTGAAGGGACAATTTCTCACATCACTGACTGACTCTTTTTCTTTTAAAATTTGGCTCCCATTTTCCCAGAACATACTGAAATTATTTAAAGGAAAAAATACTTTAAAAATATGTTATTTTACAAGCTGTGTGGTCTATTTTTCCATGTGGCAAACACCTATCAAACTTTCCTCTCACATGTAGTTCTACTGAAATAAAAAATAGTTTAAAAATTGTCTTTTGGAGATTCACTTTTGTCTCTGGAATGTTCTATCAATTACTCCAACTGTGACCAATAGAAATGAACTATTGTTACCTTAAACAAAAGCAAATTTATGTGAAGCTGTGGTCAGGGATGGGGATGGATGTGGTGCTTGTGTATGGGTAGATAACAGGCTAGGAGGCTACAAGGTGAGTCTTGGGAGTGCAGAGGAGCAAAGATTTAGAGAACCAGGAAGCAGGAAGAACAGAACCATCTCATGGCAAAAAATATCTAGTTAGTGTACCTCTTCTCTTTTGTTACCACTGAAATGAAATCATTTCTATAATGTTTTCTTCATTGTTGCATCACTCACTCAATATTCATAGTCCCAGGAGAGAAAGAACCTGTTTGGCTGAGGTTAAGTCACATCTCTGGCCCTTGAGTCTACCAGAAAAAAGGACCTGGACCTTTGGTTTCCAAAGTTAGGCAATTGCCCTCCCACCAGGCCCACATCCAATGAGGAAAAAGCATTTTCCCAAAACGAAATCAGGGGAAGGTGAATGATTAGGTGAGTGAAGACCAATGTCCACTAGGAAACCAATATTTTTGGCCTGAGTTGCCTACCAGTTGAAATATCATAAGGAAGTAACATTTAGGGAGAACTTTATGCATCAATAAAATAATGCCCATTAATTACTTATTTGTCATAGGAAATAATTCTTAATAACCATATGTCTGTTCAATATGCATTTACAATAGTATACACAAATAAGTAATTCCTAAGTGGGCATAAGAGATGTTTTTCATTGTCTTTTATATTATGTGTAGGGCTGCTATTGAGATGTAGAAAAGGAGGAGAAAGGAGAAGGAATCAATTTGAATGGGAGAAAAAGACAAGAAAGGCTCCGTGGAGAACAGATGTGGGTATGTCAGTGTTTACACAGGTCACCTGCAAGTCTAGTATTTTGTGGAAACTTAGAATTGCTTTTAAATCCCTTTAGGGAACCTAGTTTATTTTTCTCTATTCAACTTTCTTCCTCCTCTCTACTCGGTAGGGTTTTCCCTATATTGGATCAAGCATTCAAATAGGTGAAAAAGCCACATATTTTTACTCTTCACTCTTCTTTCAAGCAATTTCTCTCCCCATCAAAAATCATTTCATGCATACTGCTCATAGATTTCAGTAGTAATGAAGATTCATTTTTCAGAAGGGAACATCAAAATTAAGAGAATTGTAAAACCATTCAGCATCCATCATTCTTCTCATAATTAGCAAGAAATTAGCTGAGAGCAAGATAAACTGTATATATTTCTGACATCTTTTCTTTTCTTTCTTTCTTTCTTTCTTTCTTTCTTTCTTTCTTTCTTTCTTTCTTTCTTTCTTTTTTTTTTTTTTTTTTTTGGCAGATGACAGGGCAGATTTGGTTGTTTCTTGTCTAATTCGACAAGCTGAATCCTGTCAGGCAGATGTCTTCATTAAGTCTGTGTAGGAAGAGGGAAGAGAATCAAAGGGAAGAAGTAGCGGGCTTTCCTTCTGGTACCCTGGATAGCGGTCAGATATCTTGCAGAATGATCTACGAGTACAAGAGTAGCTTGTAGTATTTTGTGTGAAATGATCATTTCTTTAGGATTAAAAACACCTGTGGCAGACATCCGCTGGGTCTTGACACCTCATTTTGTAGTCTTGGAATATGCAGTGTTATAACCCACTTCAGGAAGCGGTAATAATTGTGGTATTTCGGTCACAAAGCATAGCAGAGAGTATAAGGCAGTTAGGTGAGGGTCCTTAAAGCTGGGGAAGACTGAAAATGAGCTGGAGGGACATCCTCACCTGCAGTGGCGTTTGATATAAAAGATCCAGTGAAGTAATTTCTATTAGCAGTATCTATTTAATTTCAACCTTGTCCATTCCAAGTAGAGTAGATAACTAACTAAAGGTGAGTCCTTTTGCCATGTAGTGTTCCTCTTTCCCTTCCTCTTTCTGTTTTCCCAGTTGGAAGATCAAAATAGTCTTCCCTGTATAATTTCTTCCATTTGCTTCTTTTATGTTCCTAAAAAGCTTGTCAAATACTCCTTCTCAGGATGTATTCTTGTTTTTTATTTGTTGGTTCATTTCAAGAGATCTCACATCCTTCACATAAGTTATATTACAACGTTTGTGTAAAGAGCAGACTATCTTAGTAATTCCTGAGGCAGCTTTCTATAAGCAACTAGGTTACCTCAGCGGGACCAGGTGAGAAAATGGCGGCACAGCAAGAAGCTTCTCTTGTGCTTGTTAAGTACCTGGAATGACCAGTAATATGCAATCAGAGACCTGAGACTAAACAAGAGTGCAGCTATTTTGGACAAATTCCTGCTTTGTTAATTCAGTTATACATTGTGATAACTACTATGCATCCTTAACCATAAACTGCAGGTGATCAAATTATGCCTTTCAATCATCATGATAATGTACAAGGATATTATAAGAGCAGCAGTTACAAAATGCCATGTACTATCCAAGTAACAAAAGAATCAGGGTTAAGAAAATAGTGCTGCCAGGAAGAGCCATTTTTCTTTTCTTTCTTCCTTTCCTCTGCCTTGAAGATTAAAGATAGTGCACTTATGATATTAATGCATTCAAGCAACAAGCATTTATTGAATGTCCCTATGCCAGGTACTGTTCTAGCTTCTGGGGATACAGCAGTGAACAGAGCAAAGTTCTTACTCTCATGGAGCTTGTATTGCAGAGTTGGTAAGAACATACAGACGATAATGGAACAAATAAATGTATATCATGTTACATGGCGAGGAGCACTACAGAGAAAAGTAAATCAAGGAAAAGGGAGAGAGGAGGTGGTGGTGATGCAAAGCTAGCTATTTTATAGAGGATTGTCTAAGAGAATCCCCAGTGAGAAGATGGCATCTGAGCAGAGACCTGAAGGAAGTGGGGCAGCCATCTCTGTGGCTATCTGGACAGAGAGTGTCCAGGCAGGGGAAACAGCAAGTGTGAAGTCCCCCAAAGAAGGAGCGTGCTTGGTGTGTTTGAGGAAAAGCAAGGAGACCCTGTGCTGGACCTGAATAATAAGAAGAATAGTAGGAGATGATGTCGGGTAGATCAGTGGGCGGGTGGGGGCAGTGGATCAGATCATGTGAGCACTCTTGTAGGATTTAATTTTTTTAATTAATTTTTTTTCTATTTTAATAGATTTAGGGGGTACAAGTTGAATTCCATTTCATGTATAAATTGTATAGTGGTAAAATCTGGGCTTTTGGTGTATCTATCACCCGAGTAGTGTACATTGTACTCCATAGGTAATTTTTCATTCCTCACCCCCTCCCACCCTCCTGCCTTTTCAGTCTCCCATGTCCATCATACCACTCTGTGCGTCCTAGTGTGGCCATAGTTTAGCTTCTACTTCTTTTTTTTTTTTTTCTTCAATATTGAGTCCTTGACACTGATAGCTTCCACTTCTAAGTGAGAACATGCAGCATTTATTTTTCTGTTCCTGAATTACTTAGGATAACAGCCTCCAGTTCCATCCAAGTTGCTGCAAATGACATTATTTTCTTTTTTCTTTTTCTTTTTTTTTTTTGAGACAGAGTCTCACTTTGTTGCCCAGGCTTGAGTGAGCACCATGGTGTCAGCCTAGCTCACAGCAACCTCAAACTCCTGGGCTCAAGCGATCCTCCTGCCTCAGCCTCCCGAGTAGCTGGGACTACAGGCATGCGCCACCATGCCCGGCTCATTTTTTCTATATATATTAGTTGGCCAATTAATTTCTTTCTATTTTTAGTAGAGATTGGGTCTCGCTCTTGCTCAGGCTGGTTTCAAACTCCTGACCTCGAGCAATCCACCAGCCTCTGCCTCCCAGAGTGCTAGTGCTAGGATTATAGGCATGAGCCACTTTGCCCTGCCTATTTCATTTTTTTTTAATCACCAAGTAGTACTCCATGGTGTATATATATATGTGTGTGTATCACATTTTCTTAATCCACTCGTCAGTTATTATTTTGAGATGGGGTTTCACTCTGTTGCCCAGGTTGGAGTATAGTGGCACATTCATAGGCCACTGTAACCTCAAACTCCTGGACTCAAGCATCCTCCTGCCTCAGCCTCCTGAGTAGCTGGAATCATAGGTGCATCCCACAATGCCCAGCTAATTTTTAAATTTTTCATAGAAAAGGGGTCTTGCTATGTTGCCCAGGCTAGTTTCAAACTCCTGGCCTCAAGTGATCCTCCTGCCTCAGCCTCTCAAAGTGCTGGGCTTACTGCGTGAGCCAGCGCACTTGGTCCCTCTTACATTATTTTGCCATATTTTACAGTATGTTTGCAAATATGCTTATACATGTTGATACAGAATAAATGCCTTTCGTTTTTATGGTTTATAGATATAATTTAATCCCTGATAAATCGAAGCAACCATTCCATTTTAAAAGATCAAACTAGGTTAAATACAGAAGAACTTTTCTGTGAAGCCACTGGAGCGCACGCTTCCTTGCTCGTCTCAGCCAAAGCCCTGGGAAGGGCCTTAGCAAGGTTCATGTGACCATGTGATTTTTGTAAACACCTGTAAACTTTTAACTACAATTGGTTGACACTGCTGCCTCCCTTGGCTTTCCTTCCCTCACACTTCCTTTGGCCTGGCATTACGGGGTCACAGTGGTTGGCAGTCACTTCTGTGAGTAATTAGACATGTCTCTGAAAGAACCGCTGCAAGGAAACCTCTGCTGTCCGCCTGGCATTGTGACACAAAGGGGCAAGACCAAAAATCATATTGTGACATGAGAGTGTCCTCAAGCACCAGGCGCTGAGGTATATCGGCAGTGGAAGAGAGAAAAGGTTTAAAACATATAAAGCCAGAAGCTAGTCTGTGGAAAATTCTTTTTCTTTTTTTTATTTTCTTCTTCTTCTTCTTCTTTTTTTTTTTTTTTTTTTTTTTTGAGACAGAGTCTCACTCTGTTGCCTGGGCTAGAGTGAGTGCCGTGGCGTCAGCCTAGCTCACAGCAACCTCAAACTCCTGGGCTCAAGCAATTCTGCTGCCTCAGCCTCTCGTGTAGCTGGGACTACAGGCATGCACCACCACGCCCAGCTAATTTTTCTATATATATTTTTAGTTGGCCAATTAATTTCTTTCTATTTTTTGTAGAGATGGGGTCTCGCTCTTGCGAGAGCTGGTTTTAAACTCCTGACCTCTAGCAATCCGCCCGCCTCAGCCTCCCAGAGTGCTAGGATTACAGGTGTGAGCCACCGCGCCTGGCCTGGGAAATTCTTCTAATCATCAGAAGTGTAGACTTGTACACAGAGCATTCCCTTATCATCATCTAATCAACATGGACGTTCTCTCCTGTCAGGACTATACTTAATAATGCAGAGTGTACAATGATAAATGCACCATACTTTTTTCCTTTTTTGGTTGAGAATCATGAAAAATAAAATCTATCTAATTCCTATGTTAATATGTCACAAACTTTAGGGGTATTCCAAACAGTGAGCTTGTCTTCCTGTATGCTGCGTACCGCATCCCAATATACCAGGTCACTTAGAGTATTTGACGTATCTTGACCTTAAAAAGTTGAGTGGTTTCAGATGAAACAGCACACACACTTGCTAACAATGCAGCAATATAGACTGAAGAAAGTGCTCCACTGACAAGATTCTCACACATAACCATCAACTTAGTGAATATATGAGTATTTTCAGTATAAGAGTAGTTTGAGCATACATTTATGCAGCTCAACATAATGTAGTATCAATTTAAAACTATATTTGAATTCCTCTTGTGTTACAATTTTTTTTCAGAGTACAATGCCAAAAAATAGAAAACAAATTTATTAAAGAGGTTTATTTGGCGATTAAATTAACAAAATATTATGCTATTTTTCTGTATCGTGTAAATGTTTAATGTATTTATCAGTTTTTAAAATTGTATCTTATTGTGAGTTATTTTCTCTTTCCAAATATTTTTGTTCCTAGTTTTGTCTTTGTGACTTTGTGTTCTTTTTCTCAAGGAGTGTTTCTTCAAATTGGAACACCCCAGGCCCTGTAAGACTTGATTTCCCTTGGTTAGATGAGTTAAAAATGTTCCTGTCCTGGGAAAGTTGGGTACTGAGCTACCATTTCCAAAGTATGCAGACAAAGAAATGGCTTTTCTGTTATTAATAATTATCAAAACAATGAAACCCCTCCTGCACACACAAACACATTGCCCTTCCTCAGCTTTGTCCTCTAATATTGATGAAATAATTTATTTTATTGTGTGTATGAATTCAGCTTCCACTTATGTTATTAATATATGTTTGAATTATAAATTCTCAGAAGTTGGGCTGAGGGAGAACTTTTAACCACTCCATCCTTCAAAAATCAGTCTTCTGAAATTTCCTTTATCAAAAACTAGGCAGCATTCACTGGAAGAAAAGTCAGAGCTTTCTGAGCCAGTTTAGAAAAATGGGGGTAGATGGAGCTGAATAGAGGCCTAAAACAAAATAAGGGAATGTTAGTTGATCCCTAAATTAGAGAAATAGATAACTATTGGTATTGTTTTTAAAAATATATGTAGAGGTTATCAGATATATTCCACTGAATGCAAAAAGCAAAAAAAAAAAAAAAAAAAAAAAATCACTAAGCTTAGGTTGAGAAATTATAAAAGCCAGAGGCTTAAGTGTCTGTGTAAAGAAAACAAAAAAAACAAAGGAAATAAAAAGAACCAAAGACAAAAGATGAATTGAATGGCGAGTGTATTATTAGGTGGGAAGCTCTCTTGGAAATAGTTTGAAAAGAACAATTGGTTTCCTCCTGACCAATGTGCTATGCGAAGCCAAAATCTCTGGAACTATACTTGTTTTCCCCCTAGCCTCAGATTTTGCTCTCCCCACCATCATGCTCATATATCTAGTGAGCAGAAATAACATTGTTCTTCCCTAGTTCCCACAGAGGCTTTGCCACTGGATCTCTTTGAGGCTACTACTCACTTCTGCTTTTGGGGCTTATTTATTTCTGCTTAGGTGGAGCTGGGAATTGCAATTTCCAACTGGCAGCTCAAGTGTCTCAAGCTCTTTGATGTTTTCATCACTGCAGAAAAATTAAACTAATCTACAGATTATGAAATACGTGCTATAAAAGCACCTGGGGGAAAAGATAAAGACAATCCCAAATTTGAGGACAGGGTACAAAATGCTCAAGTAGTCAAGTTCATATTAATAGTATGGTTGGGAACTCCAAAACAGCACAAAAAGCTACCAAACAAAAAAACACCTGAAGCTTCATCATTCACTCTTTTATATCTTTTTACTATCCTTTTGTGGACGGAAAAATCCAAACTCTGAAATATTTGAAAGAAGTTTATTCTGAGGCAAATTTGAGGACTATGACCCGGAGCCACTCCCAAGAAACCTTGAGCAAGTTGACTCGCAGAGGTTGGGTTACAGTTTAGATTTATACATTTCAGGGAGACAGGGGTTACAGGTAAAGTCATAAATCAATACGTGGGAGGCATACATTGGTTTGGCCCGAAAAGGTGGGCCATTTTGAAGTGGAGGCTCACAGGTTATCGGTGGGTTTAAAGATTCTTTGGCTTGTAATTGGTTAAAGACATGAAGCTTTGTCTAAAGGCTTGGAATGGTTCAACATAAGGAGCTGTTATCAGAGATAAACCACTGGACATAGATTTGTTATATAAATTGAGGATCTGAAGGTTTGTCTCGAATACCCTTGGGCCTGTTAATGGGTTACAAAGGATGTCCCCAAGAAGAGAGGGGAGCATAAGGCATGTCTGACCTCCCTCCTCCTGGCAGACAATTTAGTTTTAGGATATTCCTTTGGCCAAGAAGGGATCCATTCAATCAGCCAGTGGGGGTGTGAGCCTTAAAATTTTATTTTAGTTTACACTCTGTAACTTAAAAAAATAAGATTCTTTAGAATTTTTGACAGCTATCAGTTTAACAAAATAAAACATTAACTACTACATTAAAAAAAAATGGATAATTCTGAGCTGCATTAAGAAAGACAATCTGAGCAAGAGTTGAGACCTCATCTCTACAAAAAATAGAAAGATTAGCTGGGTGTAGAGGAGCCTGCCTGTGGTTTCAGCTACTTGGGAGGCTGAGGCAGGAGGAGCGCTTGAGCCCAGGAGTTTGAGGTTGCTGTGAGCTATGATGATGCCACTGTACTCTAGCTGGGGTGACAGAATGAGACCCTGTCTCAAAAAAAAAAAAAAAAAAAAAAAAAAAAAAGAGAAAGAAACAATTAGTATTTTAGCAAAACATCCCAAAATCTCTGCTTGACAAGTTACCTCCTCTGAAAAGCTGTGATAATATGACCCAACCTACTGAGTGTCACATGATGCTTGTTTTGAAAATATTTTGCATTTCTTAGATGAAGGGCACGCGTTAACACTTCAGATTACAATAACATGGGCTTACATTTCAGCTACTTTAATTCTCATCCATCTCACAATTTGGCAGTATTCTTCACCCAATCCTTTGTTTGTTTTGGTCACCCTGAGAATTCTATTTTTAGAAAAAGATATTTAAAAAGAAACCACCCACACAGATTTAAAAAGATATTATCTTGAAACCTATTAATATATTTCTGATTTCTGCCTTAGGAAATGAGGTGCTAGTTAATTTCTAGGGAAGGTCCCATCTTGTTTGGACTGGAAAAACAAAATAAAAATAAAAGAAAGAAACAAAAGAAAAAGAAATGTATCCTGGTGAACTCAGGGAAAACTTTTCTCCTGTAACTCTTTTCTTTCAAGAGTAGAGAAAGGGTAAGGGTGGAGAATTATTTGTTATATCCTACTAGGATTATATTTCATATTTTGATTTAAATTTTGCTCATGCGCTTAGAGGCCTCTTTATAAAGAAAGTAAAAAGAACTTGAATACCCAGAAATGCTTATTAAATCCAACAGCACACCTGCTACAGATTAAATACCAGTAGCTCCTAGACTCATAACACTTTTTACATCCCAATATCTCTCTTTACTGAGGTGTATCATTTTGACTGCAGGAAATCAGACAAACATGGGAGTTAGACATGCAGGTTGTGGTTCAAAAGCAAACAAACCTAAACAATTACATAGTTTTGAGAAAAACATTTGAGCTTGCAAAGCTTACGATACTTGTTGCCATAAAACACAGTCCTGATTCTTTGGATAACCATGTGTATCAGTGCCTAAAGGTCGCTGGAATGGTACTCACAGTGGTATTTTAAACAATGAGGCAGGGCGTGGTGGCTCATGCCTGTAATCCTAGTACTCTGGGAGGCCGAGGTGGCAGGATCGCTCAAGGTCAGGAGTTCGAGACCAGCCTGAGCAAGAGCGAAGACCCTGTCTCTACTAAAAAATAGAAAGAAATTAATTGGACAACTAAAATTATATAGAAAAACTTAGCCGGGCATGGTGGTGCATGCCTGTAGTCCCAGCTACTCGGGAGTCTGAGGCAGGAGGATTGCTTGAGCCCAGGAGATGGAGGTTGCTGTGTGCTAGGCTGACGCCATGGCACTCACTCTAGCCCGGGCAACAGAGTGAGACTCTTTCTCAAAAAAAAAAAAATAAAAAAATAAAAAATAAAAATAAAAAAATGAATCTTACCGTGCTAGCTCCTAAGAGTAAGAAAGCTCTCTTCTACTAAAGGGAAGATCTTCTAGATAGATACTTCACCACTGTAAACTATTTATTGTAGTTTATTGATATTATTCCACCAGCCTCAGCTCGGAGGGTAGGTAAGGACTCTGACCCGAAGCAGAGCAGAAACTAGCTGAAGTCGTAGCAGCTGGCAGAAAAGAGCTCTATCTGGGAAGGCCACTCCAGGAGCCCAATTCCACGTGTGGAGAACCACTGTGGGATTTAGGGGCTGGTGGAGCTAGGCAGACATCGAGGCAGGTTTTATAAAAAGACTCCAGTCCTCTGTGGTGAACGAGGGCAAAAGGGATGGCTGAGACAGTAGCTGGCACCTGGCTCCAGACAGGACAGCTGCAGTGGGGGAGGCTGAGGTCTGGTGACCTGGGACATGCCAGGCGCAGGACATCAAACCTAGAGTAGCAAGACACATTTTAGACTTTGCTGCCTGGTGCACTTAAGACTGCTTCTATAATGAGCCTGCTCAGTTAGATTTATCTCTGGAACTTAAGTTATTGACATGAGGGCCTGCAACTGAGAAACTGGGTGAAGTTTCTGATGAATCCACTTACATGGTTTCCCTAAACTCACTTCCGTACCATTCCCATCTATTTTTCACCAAGAAGTCAGAGAGGTCCTTCAAAATATGTCTGATCAGTTGAGCCCCACCCTATTTAAATTCTGTCAATGGTACTCTTTGGGACTTTAGGCTAACTCCAAACCTTAACTGGCCTGCCAATCTCTATATGACAGTCTTGTCCTAATCCCTCTGGTCACTCTCCCGGTTGATTTCTGCTCTCTAGCCACAGTAACCTTTTCCTAGCTGATCAGGGTCTTCCTCTAGCTTTACACTATCTACTCTGCCTGGATTGCTCTTCCCTGTTTATTTCCAGAAGAAACTTGTCCTTCAGCTCACAAGCCAGAAGCCACTTGTCACAGAAGTGGATATTGGGTGAATTCCCCTGTTCCATACTCTTTTGGTAGCTTTTTTTGTTTTTAATCATCAAAGCAGTTATCACAATAGTGATCAAATAATTAAGTGTGTAATTAGTTGTTCAATGTTTACCTCCCCAACTAAGACTGAAAGCTCTACCGGACTAAGATCACGTTCATGTTGGATTCCACTGTACACCCGCTGCCTGCCTACCATAAGACCTTTTTTGCAAAGTAGGTTCTTAGTAAATAGTTATTGAATGATTGAATGCATGAAACAAGGGTTGAGCATCTCATCATCACGTCTTAAATCACAATAGAGTCGATAGTCTGCCCACAGTAAGGATCAGTCTTAGCAAAGCACGGTATCACATGTTACATCAAATATTGCAGTATACCAAACAAGACCAAAATGAACCAGATCTATGGCTTACTTCATTTACTACTACATTTATTTATTTTTTTCCAAAATTCTTTTGTTAGAGTTGGACTAAACTATTGCTTTTAGAAAGTGAAGGAGAGAGAAGAAAAGAGACAACAAAATACCACACAAGTCTTCTGAGGCCAGGTGTGGTGGCTCATGCCTATAATCCTAGCACTCTGGGAGGCTGAGGTGGGAGGATCGCTGGAGGTCAGGAGTTGAAGACCAGCCTGAGCAAGAGCGAGACCCCCTCTCTACTAAAAATAGAAAGAAATTAGCCAGACAACTAAAAAATACATAGAAAAAGTTAGCTGGGCATGATGGTGCATGCCTGTAGTCCCAGCTACTGAGGAGGCTGAGGCAGGAGGATCACTTGAGCCCAGGAGTTTGAGGTTGCTGTGAGCTAGGCACTTTAGCCCAGGAAACAGTAAGACTCTGTCTCAAAAAAAAAAAAAAAGAAAAAGAAAAAACAAATAAGTCTTCTGGAATTGCTAAATCAAATGAACACACTGTGTTGGTAACTTTTTCCATGTTCAACCATAAGCCATTAAATTTAAAACGACTTTCCACAAATAACATGGGTCAACAAGCTGTGGTCCTCTCGACAAGCTGGAAGCTGTGAAATGTTACAAGAGGCCCTTATTTCACCGTCCCATGGTCATACATTGAAGTGAAGCAGCTGATATTACAACAATCTGCCCATGGAAGGGGAAAGCACTTCCCGGGTTTGGGGCCTACTCTGCCCAGTCACTGTCAGAAACCTCTGCGTGTGCAGGGGGAGTTATAAATGGCTCACATCTCAGTCTCTAAAATGTCTCTTAAATCCATTTCCTCTTCCTAATTCTGTTCCTATTTCTACCATCACTACCTTTTTTTGGACCCTTTGTCATCCTTTGTCTGGGCTGTTTTAACAGTTTAATGGCTTTTCCACCTTTTATGTCTCCTTTCTCTAAAATTGTCCTCACCTTGCAGCCAGAATTAGCTTTCTAAAATGTTTAAGTACAGTCATTTCACTTTCCTAATTAAAGATCTTTTATGGCTCTCAGTTGCTTACATGAGCGATTTTAAAACTAAAACAATAACAACTGGGTGCTACTTCCGAGTGAAAAATATAAAAAAGACACATAAAAGAGAGAGTGGAATGGAGTAGAGGGGACCAGAGCTTTGGGCTTTTGACCCTTCCTGTTCTCCCATTAGGGCGCCTTTCTGGAACCTGTAGTCCTGTTGGATGAAACAGTTGATGTCACAGAAGCCAGGCTCTTCAGGTGAGCTCCCATGAGTCTTCACCATCTGACCATGATTATTCCTTCCAACATAACACCTCACTAATCCACCCACATATTTTCTAGTCCCTGGACTTCTCACCGTTCTCCAACACTCCCCGTGTTTTCATTCATCTCTGCCTTGGCATGTCCTGCGAGTGCTGCCTGAAAAGGCCATCCTCTCTGCTGGACAAATTCCGCACCTAGTTTGAACGAAAAGTCTTCTGGAAGCTCTTTCACACTCCCCCAGTCAGAGCTGGGCTCTCTCTGTCCCCCAACACTGGCTCTGTCCTTAACCTTGTCACAGCACTTAGCGTATTGTATTGTCTGTCTCTCCTACTTGATGTCAGAGAACAGTTTATCTTGGTTGAAGCCAGTGCCTTTTGAGCACAATGTCTGCTTATAGTTAAGTGTTTGCTGAATGCAAGATGATTTCTATCAGCTCCTCTCAGGAAATAAAATTCTTATGGGGGGATTCAGCATAACTCTTTCCTCACCACCACCTTCCTCACTGTCACAAAACATACCTACATACTTAAGATACTGTTTTTCTTTTCTCCCTGATTTGAATAGTGTGACATTGGGAATTAAAATAAGAAATATATTTTTGGTCTTTGCAGTTTCCTGGCACACCACTCCTAAAACTCTTGGAATTTCTGAACTGGTTAGTGTCTTTTTGCATGCTAATGAGATGATTGGTGGCTGGAGGGGGTCCCTGGATGGCTTCAGAGTGGGGGCTGGTTGCCAAGGGAACCAACCAAGTGATTAGAGGGTTAGAACTTTCAGCCCCACCTCTTGACCTAGCCTGGGCTTGAGGTTGAGTTAATAACCAATGGCCAATGATGTAATCAGCCATGCTTAGGTAACGAAGTCTTCCCCAAGACCCAAAACAACAGGGTTCAGAGAGCTTCCAGGTTGGTAAACACACAGAAGTACAAGGTGGGTGGTGGGTCTAGAGGGGGCCTGGGAGTGTGCCCCTTCCCACGTACCTGGCCCTATGCATCTCTTCCATGTGGCTGTCCTTGAGTTGTATCCTTTTATAATAAATGCATAATAGTAGTAAGTAAAATGCTTTCCTGAGTTCTGTGAGCTACTCTAGCAAATGATCTACCCTGAGGAGGGGATTGTTCCCACATAAACCTCTGATTTATAGCCACTTGGTCAGAACCCAGGGGATAACCTGAAGTATTGAGTGGTGATGGGGGTGGAGGCAGTCTGGTGGGACTGAGTCCATATGCTGTGGATTTGACGCTATCTTCAGGTAGGTAGAGTCTGAATTGAGTTAAATTATTGGATACTACATGTCTGTAGAGAATTGGAGTATTGGTGATGTGAGAAAACCACACACACCTGGCGTCAGAAGTGAAGAGTTTTTCCTATAGAAATGGACATTTCAGGCCGGGCATGGTGGCTGACACCTGTAATCCCAGCACTTTGGGAGGCTGAGGTGGGAGGATCGCTTGAGGCCAGGAGTTCAAGGTTACAAAGAGCTGTCAAGGTTACAAAGACTGTGAGACTGCACTCTAGCCTGGGCCACAGAGCGAGGCTCTATATCAAGAAAAAAAAAAAAAAGAAAGAAATAGACATTTCAGGACAATTACTATGTATCAATAGCCCCCTACCCCCCAAAAAGAAATATACATTTCAACAAGACATTAATATCTCTCCCTTCATCTTTGGACCACATTTTGGATCACTAAGAAGAGTCTGAGAGCAATGTGGTCACTCTTGAAGAGCTACCTGAGGAGAAAATGCAACAGTGTTCGTGTCAAGTCTTAAAATAAAAGGTATTTGAGATAAAAATTGAGAGAGATCCAGAGTTGTTCTTTTCTGAATGAAAAATAGTGAGTATGAATTTCTCAAAACCCAAAGCTTAGATGGGTAAGGAAGAACATTTTTTAGATTTTTTTTTTTCTTCTGAATTCCAGTTTGATATCTATTTAGAGACCCTACTCTTCCTGATGGCAGTAACCATAATTTTAGTCAATTCATGGCAAAGTCAGTCGCTTCAAGTTTTACCTTAGTCAATTCCCTGGCTGCATTTAACTAGCCTCACAGCCCTGAGGAGCTATCTGGGCCTTGGTCAGCAGTTGTCATGCTGTCATCTGGTGGGATGTCCTACAAGGTTTCGAGATGTCGTCCCTGCTTTCCCATAACTTGCATAGAGATATTAGTGTTCTTACTAATCGCTAGCTGTAGGACCCAAGATTCTTATGCTGCACCATTCTTTTGTCACAACTACAAAATTCCTTCTGAGGTCTTCCCTCTCTGTAAGGGTATAACTCTATACCTTTCCCTGGGGCTGTTGTAAGCCTAAGCCAGTTTGGTCTTGCACAACCTTAGATTGTTTTAGTAAATCTTAATAATAGTGACTACCATGAATCTGAGTTACTATGCAAAAATTATGTTAGAAATACAGAACTTATTTTTTTTTAAGAAAATACTTATTAGCAAGCAGGCTAAAAATTATTTATACAAACTGTTCTGGAAGATTGATGAAGTCCTAGCTCTCTGTTCTTTTGGGTGCTCCAACTACCTCTTTGCATGAAATGTTTACTTGAATGCAACACTATCCAGAGGCAGGATGCTGTGTCTTTAGCTGGCATCAGGAAAGCAGCAATTTTCTGACTCAATGATTGGACACAGGTTCATTTCAGGGTGAAGCTCGGGTGTTATCCTTAAGGGTACAGCTTACAGATCTGGGTGGATGTTCAAATTCTCTTCATTCAATAAGTTATTTTGAGTTTCACAATTTTCCACAATAAAACTCTATTTCTAACATTCATTATGCAATGAGAAAAGCATCTAGTATTGATGAAGATATGGATAACAGAAGGCTTAGATTCAACGTTGGCTGTCTCTGGAGTGTGGGCTTTTCTGATTGGAATGCCAGTTGACCACTCCTGGGATTTCAGTTCGTGATTTGAGTAATTAACCAAACCTTTGGTTGTAGCTTAAACCGACATGTATACGACACTACACTGGTTATGCTGGAGGATTTTAAAATATGCTGTAGATGTGCAAGGGCACGGAAGATCTGAAGGTCTCCCATACAGTTCTGGCCAGTGTGTTCGCCTCAGGCCCTCTCTGTTCTTGGCATCAGAAAGAGCTCTCTCTTTTGCTGCTCTCCTGGAGTTCCAGGCAGAAAAGTTGTGCAGGTTTTCTCTGCTCTGGTCCCAAAGTATGGAAACCATGCATGGAGAGAAAACAATGTAAAGAAATGCAATAATATCTGGCACATAGTAGGAGCTCATTGAACATTTTTGTTTGGATGAGTGAATGATTCAGTAAATGAAAGTATGATATCAAAAGAGCTCATGTTTGTGGATATTAAAATACAAACAAAGGCATGCCAATCTTATGCACTGCTAGAACATTCTAGATGATTGAGAGAATTTGTTTTTGTAGAAACGATCATAGACAAAACAACATACTGCCAAGATCCAATGGGAGAAGTAAGATGAAGGGTCTCTGGTGACTTCCTCCCAGCTGTCCTTTTGAGTATGAAGTCAGAATCTCAGGGTTTGAGGCATCCTGATGGGGACAGAAAACTGCTGCAATGAGAGTGGAGACAGGAGAGAAGGCCCTTAACCAAGCTCTTGTCCTGTTTTGAGAGTCAGAAGACTGAGCAAGGCAGAAATTGCCTGCCAGAAGAAATTTGGAAACATTTGTTAAATTTTGACTCCTTTATTGGCGTATATTTTTAAATTGATTTTATTTTTATCCCTCTAATGCCGGAATAATTTAAGAGGTCAAGTAATTTTAGAAGGCTTATACAACAACAGCAACAACAAAGTCTTCTCCCTTACCTTTGTTGGCTCCTTATCCTTCTTCCAAAGGGACATCCAATTTTAACTCTTAGCCATTTACATGTAGGAAATACATGTTATTTCCTAATTTTTTGATTTCAGGCATTAACCATTAACTTCCTAGTATAAAGGATGAACACTTAGCTTTCTTACCTCCTCTGCTCCTCTCCCATTGTTTTGCTGCCCATCATTGTAATAAAATGATGTCATAATTTTTAATTCGCATTCAGTATTTATTCTCATAAGACTATGAAAATATTAGTTCCAGCTGAGCCATGCAATGTGCTGGGATTACATTTCCTTTCTTTTTTCCATTTCTTTTCAACTTTTTTGTTTCTCCATTGCCTATTTGCCTCATTTTTGCTGGTTTGGCTTTCCAGGTATTTATTCCTTATTTATCTGCAAAGCCTTCCACAATGTGTAAATCTCTCTCTGTTTAAACACATCATGTATTCTCTTGGTTTCCATTTTTCTTGGTATACCCAGTATACATTGTAATTAAGAGCATTTGATACCTGGGTTTAGAATGCTTCGTTTCAATTCTGGTTTGTTTGAATACATCCTGAGTAGCTGAAATCTCACGCCTCAGTTTCCTCTTCTGTAAAAAAGGGAGAAAATAATAAGGCCTATCTTATAAGGCTGTTGGAATGATTTAAATATTAATGAATGGAATGTGCTTAGAACAATGGTGGACAAATCATAAGTGATATATGTAATATCCCTCCTGTCGCTTCTGTCCTTCTGTTCCAATCTGGACTCTTTGGGTTTTATCTCTTGTAGTTTATGTCTTCCTCTTTTTGGATTTACTCCTCATTTTGGTGGAGTACATTCCCTGGTAAAGTAAAATTTCTCAAACTTTAGCTTGTACCAGAAAAGCTTGTTAAGATTATAGGGTCTCACTCCCAGAGATCCTGCTTCTGTAGGTCTAGGGTGAAGTCCCAACATTTGCATTTCTAGTAAGTGCTTAGATGATGCTGATGTTACCTTTAGAACCACTGCTCTAGCAGCTTCCTGAGAAAGAGCATTTGAGAGATAAAACTTCTGAGATTTTGCTCATCTCGAAATATCTTTATTTTATTATCACACCTGATTGATAATTTGAATGGGTTGGAATTCTAAGTTGGAAATAAGTTTCTTTTGGAATGCTGACTGCATTGTAGTTCCCAGAGTAGTTGAACTGCTAATATCGTCTCCATTCCTGATCATTTTTTATGTGATCTGCTTTTCTTCCTCTGGAAGCTTTTAGGATCTTTTTATTGGATATATCCTGAAGTTTTTCTATAATGTGGCTTGATGTGTATTTTAATTGTGGTGAGTGCTCATTGGGCATCTAGACTCCTTCAGCCTAAAAACTTAACCTCCTTCAGTTTAGAAAACTTTCCATGGTATTTTTTTATAATTTCCTCTTATGCATTTTCTGCAGAACTTCTGGCACTTGAATTTTAAACTTTCTTGCAGATTTTCTTTCTCAAGTTCTTTTTATATTTCTTACTTATTGATGGTTTTATTTCCTTTTGGACCACTTCAACTTTATCTTCCAACACTTTTATTGACATTTTTATTTCTAACATATTTTAATTCTAAAGGTTCTTGTGCTCTAAGTAACATTTTTTAAAAAAACCCATCCAGTTTTTATTTCATTGAAGTAATATCATCTTCTCTCTACCTGAGGATACTAGAGCGTTTTTTTCAACTTTTTTTTTTTTTTGTTTATTGTATTGTAAGTCATCCACTTTTCCTCTTTCCTGTTTTAGTCTCCTCTGCTCTGATCCCCAAATATGGAAACCATGCATAGAGAAAAAATAATTTAAAGAAATGCAATAGTATCTGTCACATAGGAGGAGCTCATTGAACGTTTTTGTTTAGATGAATGAATGAATCAATAAATGAAAGTATGATATCAAAAGAGCTCATGTTTGTGGATATTAAAACACAAGCAAAGGCATGGCAACCTTTCACATCAAAGGCTTATAATTCAGGGTCTTCAAACTTTTTAAACAGGGGGCCAGTTCACTGTCCCTCAGACCGTTGGAAGGCCGGACTATAAAAAAAAAAAAACTATGAACAAATTCCTATGCACACTGCACATATCTTATTTTGTAATAAAAAAACAAACGGGCAAAAACACACACATGTGGCCCATGGGCCATAGTTTGAGGACGCCTGGCTTACACATCATCATGCCCAAGTCCAGTGATCCTCAGCTGCCCTTTTATACTTAACAATGAGGCACTGTCATAGTTTGTGGTACTATAACAGAATACCACAGACTGGGTAATTTATACAGAACAGAAATTTCTTTTCCCATAGTTCTGGAGGCTGGGAAATCCAAGATCAAGGTGCTGGCAGGTTCAATTATCTGGTGAGGGTCTGGTTTCTGCTTCCAGGACGCCATCTTGGTGCTGAATCCTCCAGATGGGAGGAATGTTGTGTTCTCACACGGCTGCATGAGAGCCAAAAACTGCATGAAATTTCTTTTATAAGGGTCTTAATCCCATTCACAAAGGGAGGAGCCCTTATGATTTAATCACTTCTTAAAGACCCCATGTTTTATTACCATTGCATTGTCCATTAAGTTTCAACACCTGGATTTCAGAGGGACACAGTCAAACCATTACAGGCACTAAAAAGCCCATCAAAAGTTCTTTTTTTTTTTGAAACAGAGTCTCACTTTGTTGCCCAGGCTTGAGTGAGTGCTGTGGTGTCAGCCTAGCTCACAGCAACCTCAAACTCCTGGGCTCAAGCAATCCTCCTGCCTCAGCCTCCTGAGTAGCTGGGACTACAGGCATGCGCCACCATGCCTAGATAATTTTTTTTCCTATATATATATATTAGTTGGCCAATTAATTTCTCTCTATTTATAGTAGAGACAGGGTCTTGCTCTTGCTCAGGCTGGTTTCGAACTCCTGACCTTGAGCAATCCGCCCACCTCGCCCTCCCAGAGTGCTAGGATTACAGATGTGAGCCACCTCGCCATCAGAAGTTCTGTGTGTGCCACTGGGGCTTGTCTAATGGTGGCTTTGCTCTTGGATGATTAGGGCAAAACCTGGGTCTTTCAACGGGGAATCTCTAACTGTCAGCCTCTGTGGTCTTTTTCTCTTGGGCTGATCAGTTTCTTTGCAGAGTGATTCTCTTATCTCTGGCTTGAGGTTTATAGTCTAGGCTGCCCCACATTCTGAGATCAAGTGGGAAAAAGTACTGAGGATTTTGTCTTTTAGACTGGAGATTTTTCTCTTAATCCTTGTTTTCATTAGGGCATGCACCCCCTGCCCCAGCTCTGCCTATTTTCCTCAAATTCATGTCCCTTTTGATTCAGTTGCTTCAAAGAGCAAACCTCGAGTCTTCTGCTGGGGTGGTGACAGGTAGACACCTAGCCGAAGGGAGTTGAGATGTCGATTTAGAGATTTAATTGTTTTTTTCCATCAGACTTTTAACCAAGAGTCCTGCTTTCTGCCCCACTTGAACACTTTCCTCCTGTCACAGGACCTTATTTTTCCAGTTGCTGAGCCCTTCTGCAGTTTCCTGGGAGAACTGATTTCTCGATTTCTGTTTTTCTGTGATTTATCTCTCAGCCATCTACTTCCAGTTCCAAAAATTTTGTTGCTAACTCTTTCTGTTGTCATTTCTTATGTGTTCTTGTTCTTATGTGTTTATCCATTTCGTTTGGGTAGGAATGGAGGCAAAGTATTCAAGTTACCATGTTTAACCAGAATTAAGTGAACACATTTTTCAAAATAGATTGAGAAATATAATATGTATCTTCACAAATGCAACCTGGTTAATGAAATATCTTTTGTAAATATGATGGTTTTCAGAGGAATTGAGGATGCAATGTATAATAAAAAAATATAAATAGTGAATATAGGTACTAGGAGGCAGAAGAAAATTAAGCTCATTATGGAGAAAGAAAAGAAACTATATAAATATAAAATCTTGGAGGTTAATGGTCATCTACTTGGTTGTTTTTTTCTATACCACCTGATTGTTCAAACCAGAAACCTTGCTGTCATTCTTTTTCATCTTCATATTCAACTGTTGTCTAATCTGATTGGTTTTCCTCTCTCGCCTTTGCCCGGAGAGCAGTCTAGGCCTGATGTCATTTCTCACATACACTATAGTGATTCTCTGTGATGATTCATTTCATGTGTCAACTTGGTTAGGCCAGGGGGTGCCCATATATTTGATCAAACCTTATTCTGGGTGTTTCTGTGAGGGTGCTTTGGGTGAGATTAACATTGAAATTGGTAGACTTTGAGCAAAGCACATTGATCTCCATGATGTGGGGGGCCTCGTCCAATCATGAATAAAACCTGGACAGACTAAAAAGACCAGCTTCCCTTGAGCAAGAGAGGATTCTCCAGCAGACTGCTGTCAGACTTCATCTGCACTGTTGGCTTTTCCCGGTCCTACAGCAGATTGCCTTCACTCCAGAACTGGAACGTTGGCTCTCCTGTGTCTTCAGCCTCCATAATCATGTGAGCCAATCCCTTTTAATATATATGTATGTTATATATAAAAATATAGATGCTTCCCACCCCATCAATAACAGTTCTGTTCCCCTGATTATTACAGCTTCCTTCCTTCCTTCCTTTAACTTCACCCTTATTCTCATCCATTCTCCAAACTACAACACCCGGTTGTCTTCTAAAACTCAAATAGAATAATTTTTTCTTACCGGTTAAAAAGATCTACAATGCCTTCCATAAAGTGTTTCAAGGCTCTACGCTCCTTCTTAAACATTCATCACCAACCCAACAGTTTCCTGAACATGCTGTGATCTTTCCTCTTCTGTTCTTTTACATGCATGGTTTCTTTTGGGAATGTCCTTCTTTTCCATCTGGAAAATTGGTCTTCATCCTTAAAGTCAGCCCAAACATCACTCTTACCTGAAGTATTCCTAATGCTTTTCCTCTCTCTCTCAAACAAATTATAGGCTTTAATTCCTAGCCTCTCAAAGCCTCTATCATAGTACTTATGGCAAGAAATGCAACCAAAATCGATGATATTGCATTGGGATTACTTATGTTTCTCTTTTTCATTAGACTCTAAAGCCCTTCGAGGGAGCCTAGCACATAGGAGGTATTTCACAAATATTTATTGCATAATATTGCTAAAATGGTACCTGAAATTTCTTCAGCACTTCTTACTGCAGCTGGAAGATGAATAAAAGAAATATGAAGTGAACTTGCTGCAGTTGAATTTAAATTGTAGTTCTGCATGTCACAGCTGGCATGGCAAAACAGGAAGACTGTTTCTATATTTTCTGGAACAGCTATTCGCCCTTCCTGGGCTGCCCCCATTAGATCTGCCATTTTATTCTTTTAACTCCTGATTTAATTTTCTAATTGTTTTGGTGTTCTTATAGTTTCTATTGTGTGAATGTCTTAACCTCTTTTGAAAATTGATGGCTTATAAATAATAAATAGTCTAAGCCAGCTCATTGCTTATTTTCCCAAGAGGCTTTACTTATAAAACCCTATCAGGGGTCCTCAAACTTTTTAAACAGGGGGCCAGTTCACTGTCCCTCAGACTGTTGGAGAGTGCGCACTGTGGGCCTGGGATGAGTTGGCTGCTAAGCAGGACAGGCAGCGGCCGCAAAAACACCCGGAGGGCCGGATAAATGTGCTAGATCGTCTCTTTTTTGAGACTTTAAATGTTATTTAAAAATAGAAGGTCAGAAAAATATTTTGAAAGGGAAGATGGATATGAACTACCACCTCCTTTCTGACTTTCCCCAAACTTATCTTTCTCCCATGGTGGAGATTCATTCTGAGGTGGATTCTAGAAGCTAGAATAAATATTCTCAGGTAGGCTCTTTCTTGAAGTTAACTGGGCCCCAGGTTTTCATAGTGAGAAACAAATTGATCTCTGGCTTCCGAACGCTGAAGAAATTGATGCCTTTCCACCCCACGGCCTGGGCAATGGATTCCTCCCCGCTGTCGGGATCATCACTCCATGGCCGGCCAGAGGGATGGGGACCGGCTCCGCCTCTGTGCTTTTTTCCAGACTCTCTCTTCCAACAAGCAGGCCTCGTTTCCGTCCAGCTCACAAGAAATTTACACTTTAACAAATTCTTCCTCCTGATCTCACAAAGTTCCTTGCTGCTTTTTTTCACTTTCCAGGTATTAGTGATTTTTGCTGTCAGTTGTCTTTTTTTTTTTTCAAATTCAAGTTAAAAGTTGCAGCCTTTTGTTATTCAGTTCTTAAGGCAACAGCTGTGCAAACGAGGCCTTTGTCTGTTATTCGTAGTAGGAGAGAGAAGCTGTCAACTACTTTATTAAGGCAGATCCTCCATAAAGTCGTTTGTTTATTTGAGGGAACCACTTCATTTCTTTTAATGTTTGATTTTTTTTTTTTTCCTTTTAAAGTTCTTCTCGGGTTATTGGATTCAGTGAACTTTAAGATTCTTTGTTAATCCCAACATCTTCTTCCTAGTCTTTTGAAAAGGTTTGTTAGGAGATAGGTCGCCTGAGAAACCAGGAACAAATGCAAACCTGTAGCAGGGCACCTCGGTAGAATTCTTTCATGCAGAGATCCTAAAACCTCCTTTTCCTTTGCTAGTGGGTACACAGGGTAAAGCTTTCCTCCTAAGACAAGGCTGAATGGACGTAATACAAACCACCTAACAAAGCAAAATAGCAGCAGCAAAAAAAAAAAAGATGTCTTTTTATAGTTTCAAAAAAAAAAAAATCAGAGCTTCTGAAAGAATATTGGAGTCTGTTATTTTACATCTGTTGTGGTCAAAGTTGATAGCAACCAGTTTCTCCCTGACTCCAGTGGTACAATATCTCCATTCAGGATCATCCCCAGAAACAATAAAAAAGCAGCCTCATGGCTGAGCGAGTAACAATCAAAGGAAACTTGACATTTAGTATGTTTTTGATTAATTACTGCTCTCAAATGAAACACGAGGTGGAACTTTGGGTTCAAGTTTATTTCTTTTTCCCACCCTGCTGCTAACGTTTCCAGTCAGGCTCCGCTTGTATCATTTCACCAACTGCTTCTCTTGGTATCAGTTTTTCTTGTGAGCTGAAATTGAAGTCCTTATTTGGGAGGAAGAAAAGCAATTAACTTAAATGCCGACACCCTGTAAGTGGTAATTTTGTTGGATGTAAGTGAAGTTGGTAAGTAGTTTCTTGTCCCTTTTATTATTATGTCATTTAGGGGCTGAGAGAAAAAAAAAATTGTTTGCGTCAGAACTCTGTAAATCTTTTCTTTCTCCTGCTCAAAGGGAGACTTAATAGGTAAAGCCCGAAAAGCCCCATGCAGAGGCCAAGAGGACTCAGAAATAACACAACAAAGCCACGAAGGTGACAGTGATGAGGGAGGGGTATTCTATGTTAAAAAGTAAAATGAGGGCCAGGGCCTGGTGGCTCTTGCCTGTAATCCCAGCACTCTGGGAGGCTGAGATGGGCGGATGGCTCGAGGTCAGGAGTTCGAGACCAGCCTGAGCAAGAGCAAGACCCTGTCTCTACTAAAAATAGAAACAAATTAATTGGCCAACTAAAAATATGTAGAAAAAATTAGCTGGGCATGGTGATGCATGCCTGTAGTCCCAGCTACTTGGGAGGCTGAGGCAGGAGGATTGCTTGAGCCCAGGCGTTTGAGGTTGCTGTGAGCTAGGCTGACGCCATGCCCAGGCAACAGAGTAGACTCTGTCTCAAAAAAAAAAAAAAAAAAAAAAAAAAGTAAACTGAGACACAATAACATTTTAAAAAGATTTTATTGGAGCAAACAATGATTCATGCATGATACAGCTCCAACCAGAAGTGGTTCAGGAATTCCATGGAGGGGACCAACGGGGAGGATTTCATAGGATGACACAGAAGTGAAGCAGAGACAATTTGATTGGTTACAATTATACAGCTGCTTTACAGTTATCCTCCTTTATCCTTAGGGGTCCGAAGACACCCAGTGGATGCCTGAAACCATGGGTAGTACCAAGCCCTGTATATGCTGTTTTTCCATATATATAAAAATATCTATAAAATAAAGTTTAATTTATAAGTTAGGCACAGTAAGAAAGATTAACAACAACAACTAAAAATAAATAGAACAATTATAATAATATACTGTAATAAAAGTTAGGTGAGTGTGGTCTCTCTCTCAAAATATCTTATTTTACTGTACTCACCTGCGTTTGGACCATGGTTCACTGTGAATAACTGAAACCGCTGACAGCGACCCCGTAGGTAAGGGGGACTACTGTATTTTATTTATCTCACTGAAAAGTCCCTAGTTCTATAATTTGAGGTTTATTGACTGTTTCTATTGGTTGAGCTTAAGTTAGGCACTTACAAGAAATAGCTCGTTAAGTTTTGCTTATGTTTGCAAATCAAGGGAGGATTAGCTCACCCCGGAGGCCTAACTGGCTCTGCCAGCTCAGGGATTTTTCAGGCCTGGTCTCCATTTTAATTTACTTTAACCTCTTTAAGGTCGAGTGTAAGGATGCGACTGTTTTCTGGCCAGGTATCAGGCTCCTCTCCCTCCCATTCTTCTAAAAAAGATGAGAGAGAAGGAAAAAGTTTAAGGTAAAGAGTTCATGCATATTATAAAAAATTTTCCTCAGAATGACACCAGTGTCATCAGGTAGAATATACTTTCCCTTTCACTCATGTGAAATGAAATAATTATTTCCATCTAATGGGTATTTGCTATGTGCCTGGTATGATGCTAGGCACGGTGTGTATAGCACCCGATTTAAGCTTTGCAATTCTTATTAGCTTCATTTTTATAAAGAAAATGATCTTAGTGAGGCTAGAAAGCTTGCCCAATGGGATGCAGGCAATGAAGAGTGTTCACATCTCTTTGACGTATCCTGTAGTTCGAAATGTTTCTGGATATGAGCTTAATGTAGCAGTGACCCCGGTATTGCCTTCCTTTCAGAAGCAGTTGTTTAAGGGAGCAGGCATTTTAAACTAAGGGATGTACCTAATCCTTGTAGGCTGTAAAGGAAAAAACAAATTGTTTTTTCTCTCTTCTCTCACACTCAACACACAGAACACTTCTGTTACTAGATGTGTGGGTTTTTAACCCTAAGCAATTCTTCTATGGACATTCTCCTGTGTCCTGTAATTTAATTCAATTCTGACACTATCTACCTGGAGCTACCTTCAGATCCAAAGACTGCCCCCACTTTAGATGCTAATCGCAAGTCCCAGGTTGCGACCTGTGCTTGTGACTGATGGGCTATAAGTCTGGGGTCTCATGACTCCCCTCCTTGGGTTCGATAATTTGCTAGGACGGCTCATAGAACTCAGAGAAACACTTAACTTGTGTTTACCGGCTCATTACCGTGTTTCCCCGAAAATAAGACCTACCCATAAAATAAGCCCTAGCAGGATTTCTAAGCATTTGCTCAATATAAGCCCTACCCCGAAAATAAGACCTAGTGGTGGGCATGGCTATGCAGCATATCTGCACAACCTATGCATTTAGTCACTGAGTGGTAAGGAACACGAGCAGCCCTTCTCATCTGCCCCATGAGAGCTCTATTGCTTGACATGAGAGATTGGGGCCAATGGTTCTAGAGGAAATAGAGTTGCAAGAAATTCAGGATGGAATTCAGGGTTTGGAGAGTTATGATGATGTTCCAGAAGAAGACAACTTAACTATATTTGAATAAATGTAGATTGTTGTACCGTACTTAAAAAAAAATAACACATCCCCTGAAAATAAGCCCTAGGGTATCTTCTTAAGGAAAAATAAATATAAGACCCTGTCTTATTTTCGGGGAAACACAGTGCAAAGGATATTACAGAGGACACAGATGGACAGCCAGAAGAAGAGACAATAGGGCAAGGTATGGGGGATGGGCATGGACTTCCAGAGGATGACCTCTTTGTGGGGTGCCACCCTCCCAGCACCTCCACATGTTAACAGCCTGGAAGCTCACCAAATCTTGTCGTTTAAGAGTTTCTATAGAGCTTGATCTCCCCAGCTTCCACTGCCACCTCCCAGAGGTTAGTAGAAGGGGGTTAAAGTTCCAACTCTCTGATAAGTTGATCTTTCTGGCACTAAGGCCTGTCCTGAGGCTATTGTGGGGCTCCACCCTAAGTCACCTCATCAGTATAAATTCAAGTGTGAGCAAAAGGTGCTCATTATTACAACAAAAGACCTTCTATCACCCAGAAAATTCCAAGGTTTTTTAAGACCTTCTATCACCCAGAAAATTCCAAGGTTCCTGTGACAGGAACCGGGGACAGAGACTAACTATATGTCATATTATACCACATAGGCCAAACATTGTTTCAATTTAATGATTAATTACTGAGTGTCTATATTGTTGTGCTATGTTAAAACAGGAGCTAGGGATACAGCAGTAAATACATAATAAATTGTACAGTTTTGTCACATAGTCCTGAAAAATGATTGCATTATGCACAATACACTGACATCTGACTTTATAAACTTACTTTTTGAACAACATAAAAGGATCTTCAAATTGTCACATACCCAAGTACATTTCACATTATATTCCGAACCCAGAATGTATAAGAATCCTAACATATAGGAAAGGCATTGGTATATGTTTAACTCAGATTGTGTTTACATTTCCATCAGATTTCTTTTTCTGGCATTTAGTAGCCAGCCCATCGAAGTAAGAATATGGGAAATTGATTTCTTTTAAAAATCAAAAACATCACTGAGGAGGAAAGACTTTTCCTTTAGCCTCTTATGTTCTGTACTTGGGGCCTGCAAATTAAACCAACAAAAGCCAGATGAGCAAGAGAAAAAAAAACCATTTAATTATGCAAAGTAGTTCACAAAGAAAGGTGACCCAATGAAGTGGTTAGAATTTGGGGCTTGTATACCATCTTAATAGGGGATGAGGAGGGGTGGAAGGGCACTTCTGGAAGAACAAATATGACTCTTAGGAGAAGTGAAGCATCCTTAGGAGAATAGATGGGAGATGAGAGAGTTGATGGCAAAGTCTGTTTGGGTGATTTCTTATTCAGGTGCTTCCTTCCCGTCTTCAGCTAGTCTTTGGTGGTAAGTAAGAGTCAATCTTCGCTGACTGTGAAGCTAGGGTGGTGGGGAGGAGGATTTATGACAATGGAATCCTTTTGGGAGGCTTTGCTTTAAGGAAGTTAAAGAGAGTTCAGAAAAGCTTCTTCCTGCAGCTGTTGATTCTTAAATATCTTAGGCTCAAAATAATCCTTATGCCACTATGGTATATTGTAGACTCTTTCAGTATATATATATATATATAAGTCATCTTAATCAGAACTGCTTTTGTTAATCTTTGTAAAGGATTTATTAATATGAAAGCATCTAAATGCTTATTTACTAGCAAATTCAGTCTAATGCTAGGTCACTTTTTGTTTTGTTTGGGAAAGATAGGTAAGATTTTAAACCTGAATGGAAAGGAAAAATTCTTAATGAATTTCTCACAGCTTGCTAGCGCCCTTTCCTTTGTTGCTACCACAATACAAAAACCATGACCTTTTCTGGTGACATTTTGCATCAGCAAGTAGCACCAAATCTTTTGGAAGTGAGATTGTTTTTAATCGTAAAATATTTTTGAATTATTGCAGAGAATGCAAGGACTGGAGCAGAGAGAGGTTCTCAATTGATAATATACCCAGAGGGGGCTTATCCTTTTAATTATAACACTAAGTATGATATAGGTGGGAGACAGGAGAGGAGGGGGGAAGTTTGGGAGAAAAAGGAATGCTTTTGAAGCTTTGAGTACTTAGTTTAAAAAGATGTCTCATATATTTGGTTGTATGTCTCATATCTCTTCTTGTATCTGTTTGTTTTTTACACTCAGGGTCTCGCTCTGTCACCCAGGTTGGAGTGCAATGGTATGATCATAGCTCACTGTAACCTCCAACTACTAGGCTCAAGTGATCCTCCTCCCTCAGCCTCCCCAGTAGTTGGAACTGCAGGCATGTGCCACCACTCCTGGTTAATTTTCAAAATTTTTTGTAAAGATGGGATCTCACTATATTGCCCAGGCTGGTTTCAAGACTCCTGGCCTCAAGCAATCCTCCTGTCCTGGCCTCCCAAAGTGCTAGGATTACAGGCATGAATCATTATGCCTGGCCTGGACTTGTTTTTGAAAAGGAACAATGGACATTAAAGATTTGGAATTATTTCAAAACATGTTAAAATCAAAGATAAAAAAACAAATGAGATACAGGGAACTAAAACTTATCATAAAGGCTCATTTTTTCCTAAAATGGGTAACCTCTCTAAAATGTGTTTGAAAATCCTTAAGAACTCAACTGAGACAGTGAATTCAATTGATCCAGTGAATCAAAGAGGCCACAGTGATTACTTTTAACTAATTTTTTGTTTAGATCAAATTGAACAATCAACTTTCCTTTGCAGTCTTGATATTGGATTATTTTTTCACTGGAGGAATACAGAATAATCGATACTTTTTATTTAAGTTATTAGGACTGCTTGAGAAATTTGAATAACTAAAGGGAAGACCTTTGGAATTCTAAGAGCTATGCCACTAACAACAGACATACATGTAGTTGTTCATGTAGCAAAGTACACCGCATGGGTGCTATCTCTGGAAGGAACTTCTACGAGTGCATTTCAGTGTCTGACAAAAAGCAATATGTGTTTGGTGGTGATGTTAGTTCTTTTGATCACTCCTGGTTGAATTTCCATATTTTCCCATGTTTATATTTTCATTGCAGGGGAGAAAAGATTTCTTTCTTCACTCATTGCTAGGTTCATGGCTGAGACCCCTGTAATCAAAGACAGATTAACAAGAGAAAAGCCTACAAATTTAAGTTTTACATGACACAGGAGCCCTCAGAAATGAAGACCCAAGGAAACAGGGAAGATTGTGTACTTTTATGGACAGTTGTGCAAAAGTATGATCGGAGGACAAAAGGACATGCTCTAATGGAAATTAACTTGGCAAGACCTGTTTTTCAGGTCCTTCTTGACTTTGTGCCTTCGAGGATAACGGATGTTTCTCTCCTCGGGGTACAGGAAGGACTCTTGTGTGATGAAGGTCTTGTAATCTACTTTAGAGATCAGGTCAGATCATTCCTGCTCCAGGGGAGAAGGAGTGAGAGGAGGAAGGTGAGAGTGACCTTCTTGCTACTTCTTGTTCTCAAATGAGAAGGTGCATTATTTTGGGTAGCATATCTTGAACTCTGTCACCAATAAAGAAGGCTATTATTGACCTAAAGACCATTTGAATCACACTGTTGAACATTCTGCCATTTTAGCAACTTTTAAGGGGCCCTAGTAATATCACAAATACACACATTAATGTATGCTACTTAATCAGAAATAAGTGCATGCGGTCACGCTTTTTTTTTTTTTTTACTTTATTTGTGTTCCAATGCTAGGTGAACAGAAAGTTTTTAATGCATATGAGGAGCCAAAACAGAATTCTTTTCCTGTGTGATGCAGAAAAAGAGGAGCAAAGTTGAGCTTTGGATGCTTCAGGCATTCATAGATTAATAAGAATGTGAGTAGCTGCCACTGTCAGGGAGCTCTGCATTCCATATTGTCTCTCATATTTGAAGGTGATGCTTGACAGGTTCACCATGATGCCAAACACAAACAAAAACATTCCTGTTTGCAGGAGCTATCTGTATTCATTAGGGTACTAGCTAAGCGGCTATAACTTGGAGACCTCAAAATAAAGTTGTGTAAACTAGATAAACGTTTATTTCTCTCATACCTTATAGCCTAGAGGTAGCTGAGTTGTCCGGGGCAAGTAGACAGCTTTGTTCCACAGAGTCATCCAGGGACCCAGGCTCCTCTCATCTTTGGGCTCGTTGCCGCCATGTCTAAGTTCCAACCACGAGAAGGGGAAAGAAGTATAGGGCAAGCAGATTCCTTTTAGGGTTATGACAATGTTGAACTTTACCTGAGCCCTGTGACTTTGGAAAATAGCCATGGGTAAAGAAATCCTCCACCCTTTGTGCCCCGGGAAACAGCTTATTACAAAGAACTTCCTTACCCATGACTTCGATAAGAATCAAGACTATGACAAGGCCAGTCACTGGCCTTCCAAATTCCCATTCTTTGTCTTAAAAGTGATCAGCTGAACTGTTTTGGCCCCATCCACCGATGGGAACAAAGTGCTTCTTAACCAAACTTTGGTGAAGATGTTCTCCTTCCTCTGTGTCCCCGAACCTTGGCCTACTTTCAGCCTGAGCCAGCATCCAACCCTTCCTTAAGGGTCTCCTCCAGAAAAATAGGCTGGCTTCAGGGTAGAACATTCTTGAATGTGCTGTCCAACCTTGCCATCCTTTCATCTCACTTCTCTACACCTGCTTCTTTTTAGCCTTGTTTACTTCTTTCCATGAAAGGAAAACCCTTTTTGTCCAATGCTTGCAGATGTTGCAGTCAAAATGTTCTCTCTATTACAATAGTCCCTCCGTGACACTTTTCAAAGGTCCTTTTGCATAAAGTCCAGATTCGTTTTTAATTTGACAGATACGAACCAGAAGTTCCATTGGTTGGAATCTAGCTGCAGAGGGGCCTGGGAAGTGTTCTGTCTAGCTGAACAGCTAAATCCAGCTAAAACTCAGGGACGTTCTACTACTAAAAGAAAGAAGCATGTAATATTAATAGATATTAGATGACAATTACCAGTAACTGCCACACTCTTCATAAAGAACTACACTATTTGTAGTTCTACATTTCTTCTCTCAGACTCTTTGGAACTTTTGCACAAAATAGGTCACCCAGAATCTAGCTGCCACATGTCACTTTGGTCTTCCTGTCAGAGTTTCCCTGAACTTGACTACTTTGCCATGTTTCTGAAAATGTGTCAATATGATCTTCCTTTGGTGCAAAATGCTTGGGGCTTCTCAAATTCAGCTTAGGACTTCAGTTTAGGACTTAGGGCTTGTTTAGATCCTAATCAAACTTTGGGAGATGTATCTTTGTGGACACAGGTGGGCCTTAGCAGTACCATTGCATATAATTGTATAGATTGAACAGTCCTCTCAGGCAGCATTGGTCTTTAGAGATGGATAGATAGGAAATCAAATCCTAGGTCTACCAGTTACTAGCTGAGGAGCCTTAAGCATGGTCTATATCATCTCACAAAGATTTATTTCCTTATCTATAAAATGAAAGTACTAAGACCTGTCTTGTAGAGTTATTACATGAAATAGAGATAAAATTCATAAAGTATCTAGTACAGTGCCTGGCCTTTGGAACATGCTCAGTAAATGGTAGATGCCATTTTAATTATTAAATAAAACTTTTCTTTGGAATTCTCCCATTCCATATCTTCCAAATGCTTTATCCTTCTGTGTTGCTCTCCCTAGTCTGGGTCTACACCCCCTTTCTTGTCTCTCCAGGTGTCATATTATGCTGTCCTCAGCATTTTTGCTTGCTCTCTTCTCTGCTATCAAAGTTGCCTGTTCTGGGTTTAATTTCTTCAAGGCTCAGTTTTCTGATTTTGGATATAAAATTTCCTTTAGAAAGGAAATCCTGGGACCACAACAAATAGAATGAGTTGGATCTTTGTTTATTTTCAAATTGCATATCATGCTTGCATTCTAAATACTGGAACTTCTCTATGATATTTTCTTAAATATCCTCTTCTATTTTCTGTCCATAGTAGGAGCAACAGAATTGCATTGCTCCTACTTGCTGGGAAATTCCACAAAGATGTTTAAATGTTCAGAACACATTGTATACCTTCGCAGCCTGCATTTTGATGGAATATGCATAAAGTAGTGGTTGAGATTGGTTGCAGAACCTACTTCCCAACACAGAGAAAGATGGAGTCACTCATCCTCCTTCATGGTGCTAAGATACAATAGTATCTGTGAATAAATGCACATGGATTCTTATTTCAGGTATGTATGTCTTTAAGTTCAAATCTGCAAGTCATAATGTTCACCTTCCTTAGGTGTTTCTTTGGTATAGATCATTAGAAGCTTTAAAGTCCTGTCAGTGAATTACTTGTTTTTTTTCTAAGAATAGCCCTTAATCTTGGAGTTCTCACCAAATTTGTTATGCAACCAAATATTCTGTGCCATCTGTTGGTATTGTTTATAAGGGAATGAGCACAAGCACATGTGTCTATATAATGAAAAAAAAATCAACCTTGAAGGAAAACTGTTATAAGTTATGTGGGAATCCTTGGAGCTTCCAGGTAAGCCAAAAGATAAATTTCATATAAGGAGGTTCAGTCATTTATGTTGCATTAGATGGTATTAAAACAAGACTTCACATGTTACTGGTATTTCAGCTTAGTGCTAAAACTGAAGTTTTCCCAATGATGAAGCATTTTTGCTTTTGGGGAATAGGGTTGTAAATAGGGAAATACGTTGAGTAAGTTTCTGAGATAGACAGAAGGTTACTAGAGAGTAACTGAATACTTCTAGGACAATATTTAATGTTAATATCTAAAGATTATTACTCTGCCATGTCTCCTTTTGGGGAGCCTACAGGCTGCCTGGTGATAGTTCCAGGAATGAATGTGCCCAGGAGTAAGTTCCTGTCAACCGCACCACCTCCCTCCCCCAGACAATATCGTGGGGAGATTTTATTTTTCTACCTTTCTGATATATTTCAATTCCTTCCTTCTCTCCAGCACCCCTGCCACTAGGTCCCAAGTCACCATCATTTCCTGCTTCCATTATTGCCCCAGCTTCCCAACTTATCTATTTTTGTATTTTTCCAAATTATCGTGCAACAGCCAAAGCCATTTCCTGAAAACAGAAATCAAATCGTGACACTCGCCTCCTCAAAACCCCTCCATGGTTTCCCATTGAACTTCGAGGAAAATCCAAACTTCCTCCCATGTCCTCCAAGACTGAATGTTCTGGCTTCTGCAGCTCTTTCAGCCTTGGCAGCACTTCTTACTGAGCGTTGCTCCAGAGCCCGCGGGGTTTCTTACGTGCTGTGGATTTGCTGAGTGCTTTTCTGCTCAGGCTCTGCTCCCTGCTTTCTCCCACTCTTCGCGGGGCTTTGTCATCATTGCCATTTAAAGATGCCCCTCCCACGGAGGCCTTCCCTCATTACACCATCTCAAATAGGTTCCCCTTTCTCTAGTGTTCTCTATCGCAGCCCCTCATCTCCATCTTAGTCTTTATCGCTATTTGTAATCATATATTGATTTATTTGTTTGTTTGTGTGTCTCCCCAACCAGAGAGGAAGCTCCATAAAATGCAAAGACCATGTTATTCATCACTCATTATTCAACCTTTAGAACATGCCAAGAACATAGTGAGTGCTCAGTAAGTAGTTGTTAAATGAGTGGCATGAACAATGATTACATGAACGAACGTCTATTAGACCTTTATTACGTATTAGGCACTCGGCCTACCACGATACTAACCATTTTACCTTTATGAGAAACATATAAAAGAGATACTGACATTCCTGGTTTACAGATGAAGAACCGGAGATTTAGAGAGTTTAAGTCACTTGTCCGAAGTTTCATAGCTAGTAGGTTACAGAGCTAGGACTCAGACTTTGTTCAAACTTAAAAGTTCATTCTACCATATTAGCCACTGCTCTTCATCCATTTGTCCTGCCAATATTTATTAAGGATATAAAGTGAATAAAACTAGTAGGCAATAAGGAACAGTAGTGGTGACAGTTATAAGCTGTGTGGCATCTGAAACATATTTATGGATGAAATTACCAGACGATGTTTGCAAAGCAACTTGGAATCAAGCACGGTGCTACAATGCAGAGAGATTACCGAGTCAAGGCATAACTGAGAGTGCATGGTGCCTGATGGGAAAAGGCTCTGGCTCGAAGAAGATCATAGACATGGTTTGGAGAAGCCCCTGACTGAGCTTGTTCTGCTCCTAGAGAGGAGACATTGGTGCATCCTAACAAATGACAAGGCTGCTTCTGGATGTGATAGCAGCAGAGCTCAAATCAGGTTTTCAATCTACTTTAAAAAAAACTAATGGTAATGATTACCTTATAAATGTTTGTAGCCTCTGCGGGGAAGATGTCTTTTCAAGCCATTTGAAAATGTTGCACAGATCTGTGTTGTTATGGCGATGCAGTGGAGCAGCTGTAGAATAACATTCGTAAGGAGAAAACAAAATCCAATCCTTAATGCTTGCAGCCTGTCTTAGTCTAATTTATTTCTCTTTGTAAACATGGAGGTGCTTTAGGGGAGTTAGAAAATGTGGAAAGATGGAGAAGTTGTTCTAGCCTTTAGATATCCATAGGGCAGAATACCCTAATACACAATCAACTGGAAGCATGAAGATCCCTTCTAAATTTATCAGTATTAAAGAGGCAACTTCAGAGGTTTTCCTTAAAAAAGAACCACAAAGTAATTAAACAGCAGAAGGTTTTGCTTGAGCAAAAGGTCAAGATGCTTGGAAATATCCTTTTCCATGTATCTCTAAAAATCTTGAGCAAAATTATTATTGCTTGTGTCAATCATTTATTTGCTTCTAAATTCCTTTTATTACACTTAGGCCGAGAAGGGCTTTGTACAAAAGCATATTTCAATTAAATTTATTTTAACACCTCCATTTAGGTGTTTGTTTGTAGATAGAAATAGGACATTTCAGACACTGATTGGACTGATTAATGGTGCTCATCAGAAAGAACCAAGGGATCATAATTAAACAACAAAAGTACATGGTCTGGTGGTTTTATGTTGCATAAATTATGCATGAATATGGCATTCATATTTCATGGTAAAATTACAGTGCTGTTTCCTCAATGCATTGTCTACATAAAGAATATTATCTGTGTGTGAATATGAATACGGATCTACCATCCCTGATCTGCTTATTTTTTATAAGCAAAAATTTCAAATAAAGATTCAACAGTTTCAGCTTGAGGATGCAAGAGATTTCACTTCTTCTCTCCACTGGGTGTTCTTCACTGTTGCCATGTTCAAAATAGCCAAATATTTAACATGAGAATGAATCTAGACGCTGTTACCTTTTGAGGCAATTGTTTCTGGAGGTGTGGACTTCACGGAATATAAAGAGGTACCCCCAAATCAGCAGAAAAGAGCTACGTTTGGGGTACAATTGAGTAGCTATCGTTTGCTTTTTCTAAGGAAGGATATTGAAAATCAAAACCAACTATCGTCACTATTATTTCATAAAAACAGTTATTACTTATAAGGACATAATTAACTAATTGAAAACCTAATATATTTGTCTTCATTGAGAACTCTGTACGTTGTGTTTATCTGACCTCTAAGCACTAAAACTTATCATTCGCAGCATGGCGCCAACCTGTGGGCCAGCCTTTGGAAATTATTGCTTCATGGGTCATTAACCTTTACTTCCTAGGTAGTATTTACACGTGGTTGGCAATTGGTAACACCAGGGCCATACTACCGTATGCCCAGCTTCTCAGGACATGGGCTCTGGGTTAGCTATTAATAAAAACGTGAGGTTTATCTCTCAGTCCCTATTCATGACACTCCCACTTGTTGTCAAGTGGTCCAAGCCACAGCAGCCTTCTTTCAGTTCTCTGGATGTACAGATCTCTATGCATCATAGTTCCTTCTGTCCATACCATTCTTTCCAGCATTCTTCACCTGGATAATACCTCTTTATCCTTTAGGACTGAGTTTAAATGTTTATCAGAGAAACCAACCCAGACCACTCATCTCAAATAGGTTTCCTCACAAAACCTGTTGCTTTCCTCCGCTGAACTTAATACAATCAGTAGACTATCAGATTCCTGAAAGTACAGTGCTGGGATAGGCGTGTCTTTGTATTCCCATCCCACCCAGCATGTGCTTGTCACACTGCTGATGTGCCTTAAACGTTTGATGAATGATTAGTGATTATAACAAAACGATAATAACAATTGCTATTACCATTGACTGAGTGCAGACTATGTTTCAAGTACTTTATGTGAAACCATTGTCTTTAATCTTCACAACAAGCCTGAGAGGTAAGTTCTTTCTATGCTTATTGTATGAATGAAGAAACTATGGTTCACAGGTTGAGTTTTTGTCCATGGTTGCCCAGATAGTAAGTGACAGACAGGGTGGAGTTTTCACCTAAATATGTCTTGTTTCAGAGCTCATGATCTTGGCCCTGTCACACCAAGAAATCCTTTTTACTGAATAACCAGGAATTATTAATACACAAAATGATTTCTTATTATTTTTCACCTAATTACGATAAAAAGCATCAATTTATCGATTGCTTTGGTTATCCATTGCTGCATAAAACAACAACAAAAAAACTCCAAACACTTAACATCTTAAAATAGCAACAGTAATTTATTTGCTTTAAATCTGCAATTTGAACAGAGCTCGATGGGTCAGTTCATTTTTGTCCCATGGCATCAGTTTTGGCAGCTTGATTGTGGCTGACGGATCCAGTTCCAAGAAAGCTCGCTCAGACGGCTGAAGCTGGTGCTTGCTGGAGCTCAGTTGGGACTGACAGCCAGGGTCCTGCTGGCCCTCCATGTGGTCTCTCTGCATGGCTAGGCTGAGCTTCTACGGCATGGTCACTGAGTTCTAAGAAGGAGTGTCCCAAGAGCAAGCATTCCAAGAGGACAATCCCCAGTGTGCAAACCTCTATTTTCATCACGCCTACTAACGTACCATTGGCCAAAGCCAGCCCAGTGGCCAATCCCAAAGTCAAGGGGAGAAGGGGCTATCCGGGGAGGTATGGTTCACTGGGGGCCCACCAAAGAAATAATCTTCCCCATTGCTCCTCAACAGTGAGTGATAAAAATAAAGTTCTTTTGGTCTCGTTTGTTTTTTAGTCTTTTTTTCTTAAAATATAAAGTGATGGCTGACTCGCCAATGGTCATTTCCCTAATCACTACTGTTTTGAGAAAAAGCACAGTCATCCCTGTGTTAGTCAGGATAGGCTAGGTTTCTTGCAGGAGCAACAAACAACTCCAAAATTTAATTAGCTGAATGCAACAAAAGTATATTTCTTGCTCTTGCTGCATTCTCAATGCAAGTCACAAGGAGGGCCCTGCTCATTGCAGTTCCTTGGTGACACGGGCTGGTGGAGGCTTTATGCTGACTTGTGCCCCACGATGACCTCCGGCAGAGGGAAGAGATGTGGTGACTCATGTGCTGGCCTTTAATACTGCAGCTGGAAATGGTATCCGTTGCTTTCTTTCACATCTCATTGACCAAAGCAAGTCATATGGCAACGCATAACTTCAAAGAGGGTGAGGAGGTACAATCTTAACCTAAGTCCAGAAGACTAAGAGCTAGAAATATTTGAACACGCATTATTACAGATTGAGTTGCATCCCCCCAAATTCATATGTTGAAGTCTTATATGCAAGTGCCTCAGAATGTGACCTTACTTGGAAATAGGGTTGTTGCAGATATAATTAAGATGAGGTCATACTGAATTGAGGTGGGCCACTAATCCAATAGGACTGGTATCCTTATAAAAAGGAGAAATTTGGACACAGATGCACACACAGGAAGAGCACCACGTGAAGACAAAGGCAGGGGTCAGGGCGATGCAAGCAGAAGCCACAGAATGCCAGATTGCTGGCATGCCACCAGAAACTAAAAGAGATTCATGGGACACTTTCCCTCTCATAGTACTTAGAAGGAACCGACCCTGCTGACACCTTCATCCTGTGCAGACCTGCAGCCTCCAGAACTATGAGACAATAAAGTCTTGTTGTTTGAGCCACCCAGTTTCTGATAATACTTTGTCACAGCAGCTCCAGTAAACTAATACAAGCACTAATGACTATCACAATCTCTAACATCTCTTCTGTTTTCCTTGCAAAATAACTAACTTTCTCTAGAGTTTCCTTTCTGTTCTCCTCTTGCACATATTGGGCACTTGAGCATTAGTACCAGAGACAACCTGTTTTTCCAATTTTAGAATCTGAAGTTGTTTGCAACTCCTTTATTTTTTTCTTTTGCTTCTAAGTAGATCCGATTTCTGAAACTATTCCCTCACAGTGTCTCTTGCATTCTCTTTTTTCTCATCTAAGCCTGTCTCCTCTTGCATGGCAGAAGGATAAGTTTTTACTTCCTTTCTTTGTCTCAAGTCACACCCTGCTTCTATTCATTTTACGTATCATTTTCAGAATAGCCAACTCCAAACACCAATCTCTATATAGCAGTTCTCTACTTGGTTCTAATGTGTCCTATTATCTCCTAGCCTAGTTTTTCCTTCTTTCTTCTTCTTTCCCTCCATAACCTCATTCTCTATTTTCATTATGATTAGGCATAGCCTCTCTGACCTAGCCAAATATACCTGATGGTACCCATTACTGTACTCATCTTAGGAATGGTACCTCAGTGGTTTTGTCTGACATTTCTTATACAAAATGTTCTCCCTAATAATTCATATGTTTCTTTAATGGGGTTATCTGAGAAATCACCTCCCCAGGGAAACTTAATGGATAACACCATCCATACTGCTCTTAACCTTCTCAGCAATTATTTAGTTTACATTATTATTATTATTGCTATGAGCAGGCATTGTGCTAAATGGTCTATATGAATTATTTAATATAATTCTCTTGCCAGGACAAAAGAGAATATTATTCATATTTTTAAGATAAAGGTTCAGTGAGTTAAAACCCACTGAATCTTTTATAGCTAGTGAAAGTGATCATGATTTTAAAGAAAAATCATGTTAAGTATAATTTATATAAAATAAAATGTACCAATTTGAAGAGTATAATTTGATGAGCTTTGACATATATATATGTGTGTGTGTGTATGTGTGTGTGTATGTGTATATATAATCTCCCTATAATCATCACCCAGACAAGATATAGAATATTTTTACAACCCCCAAAACTTTTCCCATGCCTCTGTGTAATCAATCCTCCATTCACAGGTTCAATGATCTGATTTCTGTCACTATAGATTAGTTTGACTTTTTCCAAAATTTTATATTAATGGAACCGTACAGTATGTTCACTTTGGTTCTGCCTTCCTTTGCTCAGCATTATGGTTTTGAGATTCATTCCTGTTGTGTGTGCATTAGGAGTTCTTTCATTTTAATGCTAAGTAATATTCCATTATATGAATAGAGCACAGTTTGTTTGCCCATCCACCTTTTAATATTCTTTGGTTTCATGTTTTGGCTATTTTGAAGAAAGTTGCTATGAAAAATTTTGTAGAAGTTTTTGTGTTATGTTTATACATTTTTATTTCTCTTGGGAAAATATTAATACCTATAAGTAGGCATTAATTACTTAATTTCTATAAGTAGAAATTCTGGGTCATATGCTAAGCCTACATTTAACTCCATAAGAAACTATCAAAGTATTTTCCAAAGTGAGCAAACCATTTCACATCCCCATCAGAAATATATCAAAGTTTTTGTTGCTTTGTATCTTTGTCAACATTTGATATTGTCATTCTTTTCAATTTTAACCATTGTAGGGAAATGTAGTCATAGTTCATTATGGCTTTATTTTTCATTTCTCTCATGGCTAATGATGTAGGGAATATTTTCATGTACTTCTTGTCCATTTATACATTTTCTTTTGAGAAGTTTTTGTTTAAATATTTCACCTATTTTAAAAAATTATTTAACTTTTTGTTGAACTGGAAGTGCCTTTTATATATTCTGGGTAAAAGTGCTTTGTGCAATATATCAATTATGAATATTTTCTCACAGTCTGTGGTTTGCCTTTTAATTCTCTTAATGATGTTTTTCAAATAGCAAAAACTATAATTTTGTTGAAGGCTGATTTATTTTTCCTCTTATGGCTACAGTTTTTTTGTGTCCTACCTAAGGAATTTGCCTTTCCCAATGTCATGAAGAGATTTGGTAGGTTGTGTCTTTCAAGTAATTTGTTGTTTTCATCTAAGTTTCCTAATATATTGGCATAAATTTGCTTATAATACACTCTTAATATTGTTAAGAATGTGAAGGGCTGAGATTTTACTCTTCTTGCAGGTTAACAGGTTCCCTTGCTACAGTTTCATGGATGCTGGCAGAAGACTAAAGACTCTCCATCAGGGATGAAGGACAGTTCATTACTCACAGAATAGCAGTGACCAGAGTGTCAGCATTTTTCACCAGTTCCTTAAACCATAGTTACCATGGAGTGACATGAACAGGTCTAGATAACACCTGCATGTGCAGTGGGTTGTATTACAGGAGAGGAACACTAAGCTTAGGAAACCCTAGAATTTTATGATGAGCTATAATCATACCTTCCCTTTGTTCCACGAGAAGTTACTATGTACATCATCCAAGGCTGTAAGAAAGCCTGATATTACTATCAGAATCTTCACTAGAGAGTTCATTAATTATCACAAAGGTTGCTAGTTTGATATGTTTAATAAGTACTAACAGAGCACTTAATATGTGCCAGACACTGATCTAAGCACTTCGCACATATCTCATTTAATTTTCATGATAACCCTTCCATTCCTATTCTACTTATGAGAGACAAGAGACACAGAGATTAAATAACTTGCTCAAGATTAAGTGGCAAGTAAGTGATACAGCCAGATTCGAACTCAGACAGTCTTACTGCAGAGCTTATATTCTTTGTCATTATATTGGGCTTCCTCTGTTAGAAGTTACTGTTTATAGATGAATAAGTGGTATGTAAGACATGTCTATTGACTAGAAGTAACATACAGACACCTCTATAAATGTTGCATAAGAATATTATATCACAATATTACATATTAATAAGAATGAGGGAGACCATCAGTCTAGAACTCTTCGAAGAAGAATTTAGGCCAAGGATTCCATTTGGTCCAGCATTCTACCACCTAATGGAAGATTCTATTGTCTGATCCAAGTGGAAGATTAGCTGATTCTGCTACCGAAATATTTCCACATCTGCCATTCTTGCAAGATAGATGTTGGAGTACCTAAATGACTTCACCAAGCTCAAAGGTTGCATTTTTTTTTTAGTGCCTGCTTACTAATAAAAACGTGTATATGCCACAATATTTGATCTGAGGTTTGCTTTTATTATAACACCCTACCTATTTATTGGTAGGACTGTGGATAGAGTTTTCATCTACTATCAAGTGTCAGAGATCACAGACATTTACCAAAAAGAATCAATCAATTCTGAAAGGTTTAATTGGCTTAGGTCAGTTAGCAATGCCACGTTTGTCTGACTCCAAAGATCTATGCTTTTTTTTTCAGGTTATCACCAGATGATTATAATTCTGTTCTGTACTTACCTTAGAAAAATACAACACTATCATTTTCTTCTTCTTTTTTTTTTTTTTTTTTTTTTTTTTTTGAGACAGAGTCTCGCTTTGTTGCCCAGGCTAGAGTGAGTGCCGTGGCGTCAGCCTAGCTCACAGCAACCTCAAACTCCTGGGCTCGAGTGATCCTTCTGCCTCAGCCTCCCGGGTAGCTGGGACTACAGGCATGCGCCACCATGCCCGGCTAATTTTTTATATATATATCAGTTGGCCAATTAATTTATTTCTATTTATAGTAGAGACGGGGTCTCGCTCTTGCTCAGGCTGGTTTTGAACTCCTGACCTTGAGCAATCCGCCCGCCTCGGCCTCCCAAGAGCTAGGATTACAGGCGTGAGCCACAGCGCCTGGCCTTATCATTTTCTTCTTAAAGGAATAATACAAGCACATGGCAAAAAAGTTTAAATTGCCCAAATGGCTAAGAATGAAAAGGTTTTCCACTCACCCCTGTCTTAAAGTTCTTTCTCTGCAAAGGACCACTGATGTCCTTGTGTATTCTTCCAGAAGTGCTCTATGTGCATATAAAGATATGTTCTTGATCTGTTTCTTGATTATCCTTTCTATGTCATCTCATATCCCCAAATAAGTTTTGTGTTCATGAAGGGAACACTGTTTATTTCTTCTTTTGTTCTTCCACACTGCTTAATTTAATTTCTCAAAAAGAAAACTCAATAAATGTATATTGCTATTTTTTATTTGGGTAGGATGAACAAATAATCAAGAAAAGGGTGAGTTGGTAATAATTAAAGGTAATTAAAGGTAAATTAAAGGTAACAATCTGATGTCCAAATACCTGAAAACTTCAGAATCTAGTGAAATCATGCACACACACAAATTAGAATGGTTAACTTTGAATTGAAAGGACACTGATTTACATATTCATGACTATATTCCAAATATCCCCAAATTTCAGTGGCTTTGGTTACAAATGAGGCTGTGATAGCTTATATCATAGTTTTGTTATTATAACTGGTTGATTCCCCCCTGCACAATCTCCCAAGCTCCCCAGCCATTCCTGGGGAGTGTTCACAAAATCACTCTAATGCGGTTGCATTTAAGTCTCTTTTTTGAGAGGTGCTGGCTGCAAGCTGTTTTAGAGTAGTCTCTATGGAAATGCCACTTCTCTACCCAGCATACTTTTTATAATGCTCCCAAAGGTGCACAATCTCCAAATTGCCAAAGACTACTGGATTCCTCTCCACTTTTACTGCAACACAGGAGCCATGCTATCTTTGCAGAAATGATGAAATATTCTTTCTTCAGCTCTGCCTTGAACATTGCCAATCTCATGAAGTTCCTTTGTGAACAGCCACTTCAACCTTTCTCTGTAGTCCTTTTCTATGTGACAGTTCAGACTGAGTCTCTGGGGCAGGCTGCTAAATGAACTAGATACTGACTAGATACTATCCTTTGCGTCTGTTCTTCTCTGGACCCAGGAATTCACACATAAAACTGTTCTTTTCTGTCCCCATTTTCCATCTGGCTCCTGCAAATGGTTGCTGAAGCTGGCCTGTGGAGGAATGGGTGTTGCCAACCAAACATATCCAATCTCAGCTATATAACATTTATCCAAGTTGGTTTATTTAGTGGAAATATAGAACATGGCTTACCAGAATGCTTGGCTTAATGTAAGGCTTCACATCCTATTTGATGACATTTAGAACTCTATATTTTTGGGATATCTCTGGCACATCAACATTTTTCTTAATCTTTTCAAGTGTGGGATCTTTGAGCGCTGGGTTGTAAATAACTGTGTTTTGGTAGTTCACACATTAAGCATCATGCTGAAATCAATGGACACATACTCTGAATGATAATTTATTTGATAGAAATGCTTCATTGATTTTACAGGAGCCAAGCCAAATTTGTTACCAACTTAGATTCATTAGGGAGGCCCCATTAACTCAAGGGAAAAAAAGGATTAAATTCTTTTATTATATTTTATAAAGCATTACACATTAATTAGAATTTAGTTTGTTTGATTTTTAGACTACTTCCATTGCATCTATGGATCTTTACAGAGAACGCATCTGTTAGTTTACTTACCAAGTATTTCTTTACGCTGGTTACTGTGTTGAATTTTGTGGGACTATGTGAATTGCAGAATTGGTTTTTAAAATCCTCACTCCCTCCTGGGTGAAGTGCTTACTCTCTCCTCCTGGGGCGCTGGCTTATTCTAAATTTGGATAGTAGAAAATGGTAAAATGGAGAAGAGACTGAAGTTCTTTGGAACAATGCACCAGTACTACACAATCAATGAGATGCTTTGTCTGGGTCTAGGCAAAAAGAGGCTGTTTCCTTTTGTCTCTCTTTCTCCTCACAGACACAGGCTGATAGGATTGAGAAGGGGACTTAGGGAGAAGAGGGCGAGTGAGTAAGAAAACCATGGGATGGAGAGACAAAGCAAGAAGGAGACAAGGAAGAGAGACTTCTTGGCACCCCTCTGAGCTGAACTGAACGGGACTGGTTGTGCCTCTAGGGAAATGTAGAGGGCTCTTTTCATCATCTCTAGAACTGGATATATCCCTGATCTTCCTTTAATAAGATTTACTTTTGGGCAATGTGCTGACCAGCTGAGGTAGTGCTAAGAGATCATTGGGGTTTTTATAGACCTCAAAATCTCTCTGAGAATCCTGAAGCCACCAGTGTGCTAAGCATGCAATGCTACTTCAGACAAAGTCTCTGATGCCTTCCCTTCCTCTACAGCCAGATTTCCACCTCCAAACCCCTTCTTTATAGAAAATTCTAGAGCCTAATGTCTCCTACCCTTCCAGCATTTAACGACACAGCTGAAGGATTATCCTGAATGCATAAAACGCAGTCTCTTCCTTATTGGAGCATATAATTTTGAAAAAAGAAAAGGTATTACACAAGTCACTAAAATAAAATAAAAAATAACTCTTTTTAACGACGACTATATGTTAGAAACAGTATCAGAAAAGAAGTTAGAGATTTGAAAGATGTTGCCAGCTTGACTGATTTGAAGTATGAGTCAAGAGAAAAGGAAGAATTATTTAATAAAACAACTCTGAAGTTTTGTGTCAGATTGACTGGAAGATTAGTCTATCATTAGTAGAAACAGATCATGTGGAATGAGTATCTGAAGAGATTCCCACCAGGGAAATGTTGAGTCCAAGGATCTGAAGGAACAGATTGGTGGAGACATAAGGTGGACATCTAAATATTTGGGTCTGGAGATTAAGAGAGTGTTCTGGGCTAGAGACAGATTTGGTGTCATTCTAGATGTAGGGAAATCTGACCCTCTTATAGGATATGTTTAGCAGGTTAGGAGAGAAAGAAAAGTTACAAATGAAACACAAAAGAACAAGGACAGTAAAATTTTATCCAAGCTAAAGGAGAAGGGAGGTTAAGAAGCAGGAAGGAATCAGTTGTATCAAATGAGGCTGAGAAATTCTAAAAGGATGGGCTCTCAGTAAAGTCCATTAGAGGTGACAATAAGGAGGTTATTGGTATTAAAATAGAGTATGGAAAATGGAACCAGATGGTGTTGGATTAAAGAGTGAATGGGTAGTGAGGAAGTAGAGGCCGTGTTAATTTCTAAGGAATTGTGTAAGAATAACTGTGTTGCATACATGAGTATATTTAAACGTTTGTGTGGTTTGTATTTGAAAGTTCACCAATAGTGAGCAAGATGAGCAATTAATAAGGTTTTCAGATGCTGTGAAACAGTGATTATTCAATAGGTTTCCAGAGGCAGTGAGACAACAAATTGCCTAGCACAAAATGGTTGGTTTCAGAATTCTTTTGGGGGAGAAAGAAATCATCTATATCAGTTCAAGTAGTCATCAATATATGCAGAATATTTTTAAAAAATTAGGCAATGGTCTCTATCCTGTATGTGCATAATTTGAAACACTCTGAGATCTCAAAGGGATAGATTATACCTCTAGGAGAAAGTAGTTTTAAATTATTTTATAATCGGGTAAAAAATGTAGTTTTGATTTCTACTTCCTTAATCCAAAATCAGCTAACTATACCATCTATTTTACACTATTATGTTCTAGAGAGTAGGTTTCCAATATTTAGTATTACTTGGTATAAATGAGGTCTTTTTAAAAATAACTTAGATTTCTGGAAACAATCAGAAGACTAATGAAAAAGAAACTTAATTAAAAAAGGAAAAAAGTTCTAAACGTTTAGTTGCTCTTCTGTGTCTTCAAGTTGAATTGCAAATATAACATGATGAGAAGAATCTAATTTCTCATAATTAGTTAGAAGACATTTAACATAGCTCTAGGAAAAATATAAACCAGTTTATAACATAGGAATACACCAACCTTGAGCATAGGGAATTTTGTGAAATACTTTTGGTACGTTTGAAATCCTCCTCTTGAGTATCTAATATTACAATCAAATACACATTAAGAATTGCAGAGGGCAGGATTATTTGTCTAGATAGACATCACATGGATAGAGAACCCAGTTGGAAACTATCTGAGAATTATTTTAGAAAACTGTAAAGCAAAAATAGTCTTCTTCTTCAATTTTGTAGCATGTAAGAAAGCTATGGTACTCATCTTAATCTTTATTTTTTTCTCTAAGGAATAATCCAAAATACTAAATAGATACGGACAATGTCATTCCCCATGCATTACAGTATAGGATCTATAGGACTTTGAGTGTACTAAATTAGGAAAAATTTGCATTACCTTAAAGATATCCTATAATATCAATCATTCACTTAATTATATTTTCAGGGAGACAAGGGTTAGCTTTCTCTTCCAGTATGGATACTGGGGCAGGAAACAGTAAAGGCAACAGATTTATTTGCATTCTGACTCCCCTCTTTGCAACTGTATGACCTAGCAAGTTTCTTTTTGACCATCAGTTTCTATATGTAAAAAATTAGGAAATACATATCTTACAGGATTGTTGTAAGGATTAAAAAACAAATGTGTGGCTCCTTACTCAAAGTAGTTACCTCTTTGGTGATGGTCCACTCATTTATTTCCTTTTTAAGTAAATAACCAAAAACAGAGAGTGCCATACAACTTCACTTTGCAGAAATTTTAAGTAAATAGCCTACTTTGTGCCAGGCATTGGAACCTGGTGTATACATTTTAACTTTGAATGTGGCTCATTGCTACAGAGTTCATGCTTTCTTTCTTATGTATGGAAGAGATTTACCTAGCCATTGGGTTGAGCCATATGAAATTGCTCATATTCAACATTTTGATCTATCAAAATGACATTTCATATGATTCGATCTATTAAATTCTATTTAAACCATAAAGTTCAACTCAGATCCCAATGCCTGATGTGAAACTGAAGATGGATAGCCTTCAGGACACAGTAATTTCTCTTCTTTTCCTGTCATAGTCCCTGTACCATTTATTTTGATACTTCTCATGTGCTATTTTGCACTGTTGGCAGTATTTTAATATGAATGTCTCTTGCCTTCTCGACTACTTTGTATTTTCCTTGAGGGTATTCATTCTCCATTGTGGTACCTGGCATAAAATGTTGCCTATAATATCTGCTGAGTGAAAGTTTTGTGATGCTAATAATAATAATAATAAATAATTCATAATTACAGACCTGAATTCTCTGAGGACAAAAAAAATTATATTGTGCTTTCTTCCAACATTTCACCTTTTCATCCATGTGTCCAACGTCACAGAAGGAAATTTCTTTGGTTTTGAGGAACCTTCTGTTGATAATGTATGTGATAATGTGTCCTTGATATACATAAATAAAAATGCTACTGACTAGTAGTTCAGCATGACTCAGGGCATTGTCCCACTAAAGGTCCTGGAGTTCCAATAATCATTTGTGCTCTCTCCTTAGGTTCCACTTGGATAGAGAACTAGGAGAGTGAGGAAGTTAGCCAAAGTCACAAAAGGAAACAAAGGTAAAGTAACTAGTCCATGTGGGGATTGATTCTTTGTTCTTGGTATGATTCATATTGTGCATTGAATCAACGGCCAAATAGAAGCACCAAACAAAAGATTACTTAAGAAATGAAAATGTTATTTTCCTTTGGAATTCTAATCTCATACCTTCAGTCAGAAATAGGGAAGGAGGACTGAGGACAGGAGTATGTCCCATAGGGCTGGAACTGGCAGAAGGACTGCCCTACAGAGTTAGGTTTGATAAAACTGAGAAAACATGTTTATGTCAAGAGCTCAGCTTCAAAGTCAAGGAAACTAAGTAAGTCACCAAAATAAGGAGCAGGGCCTTACCCAGAGCATTGTTGGAGCTTGAGGGGGCCAATTAATCACACACCTTTCTACTCTGGGTTCATTTTGTTAGTAGAAATGAATTTGAAATGTGCCTTGTGCCCAAGGCCTAAGGAGTTTCCTGCTTTTTCTCCCGAGCAATCAGACTGACTTAGCCTATGACACTGATCAGCTGGGCACCTGCCAACCCCTGCCCCTCTTGGGGGCAGAAGGCCTGGCGACCAGGAGCGGGCTGAAGGCCAGAGCACAGGAGCCAGAGGACAGGCCACCTGCCCAGAACAGCTCTTCTCCCAGGCTGAGCCATGAGTCATGTCCCTTCTCCTCCGATGTGGACAGGCCAGTGAGAAGTGGAGGAAGGAGAAGACATTTCCTCTTAAAATGCAATGTCACAGCTCCTTGTTTCAAGGCTGGCAAAAATTCAGAGCTAGGGAGAGAAGCCCCCTGGCATCTCCTCCTCATTCAGTAAGAATGAACTTGGAGGTTTGAGGAAAGAGGTTGAAAGTCAAACCGGCAAACAGTATGGACAAATGCCAGAGAAAGGGGCTTGGCTGAAGCCAGCACTTAGGGCTCCCTGAGGAATCAGTGGGGACTGGCTGGCCTCAGGATAAAGGGCCTGAGTGAAAGCAGATGCCAGATGTCTATTGAATTTTCACTTTGTTGTTTCAGCATCTCCTTATGCTTAATGTCTTCTGTCTTTTGCTTCTGGCTATGATGAAGTTACTGGTACAAGGCTAGTCTCATGCCATAAACAACCATGCAACTGGACAAAACACACATGGCCGTGCTTTCCAGGCTTTGGACAACAGGCAGTGCAAGACTGGGATGCTTGGAAGAGAGGAAACTCACAAGGTGAGCCCTGTAATAGACCAGGGTGTCTGCTGGGAAACATTTCCCAACCACGGCACAGGGCGCTGGTAATCCTCTGCTGAAAACACAGAGGTTCAGGACAGCAGAGGCAGTTGGCATATGTGGGTCCCGGGGAGGAAAGAGCTGTGCAGAAAGGAAATCCCAGAAGTCCAGAAGTTGTTACAGTGGTTCCTCACCAGTCCTGGCTGAGGACTCAGCCGCATAGGTGCTAGGTGAGGCTATTCAAGGCTTATCAGAGAGCTGAGGCTTAAGGCAATGGGATTGAGGGTGGTACAGAGATACTAGTGCTGGGGACATTGGAATTCCACAGCTATGGTGGAGAAATCTGGTTAACATATCACTAATACTTGTTAAAATCCAGCTAATACACTAAAAAACCCTCTAAGGACACTTCCTCGAGTAAAGTCTGGTACAAGGTTAGTCTCACGCCACAACCAACCATGAAAGTGGACAAAACACACATAGCAGTGGTTTCGAGGCTTTGCACAACAGGCAATGCGAGACTGGCATAGCAAAGCCTATGACCAAGCCCTGACAAGATCAGGAAGGCAGAGTTTGGAAGTTGAATTCTGCCAAGTTAAAGGGACTTGGAAAACACCTTGCACTTCCCATAGATCCTCCTTAATGAAGGATAAAATTCAAGCATGTATAAAGCTGAAGGTGATCATCATGTAATTGAGCTGCCTTCAAAAACAAGTGAGTTTTTCAAAGGATGATAACAGAATCCAGAGTCTGTACAATGATATTATTCAGTGTAAAAAAAAGTTATTATATACTTTAGAAAGACAGGAAAATGTAGTCTGAAATCATAAAACAATTTAGTAAGAGCCAATCCCAAAATGGCCCATATGTTGAATTCAAAGAATGAAAGGAAGATATAAACTTAATAAGAACAGATAGAAAATATCAGCAGGTAATTTTAAACTATAAAAAAAGGGTGTGATGGCTCATGCCTATAATCCCAGCACTTTGGGAGGCTGAGGAGGGAGGGAGAATTGCTTGAGGTCAGGAGTTTGAGACCTGCCTGGGCAATATAGTGAGACCCTGTCTCTCTAAATAAATAAATAAATAAAATTGGCTGGGTGTGGTGGTACACACCTGTAGTCCTGGCTACTCGGATGGCCAAGGTGGAGGATCACTTGAACCCAGGAGTTTGGGTTCGGATTGCAAAATTCTACAACTGGAAACTAAGTAATTGCAATGGAAAACTTACTAGATATACTTAACTGCAGATTGGAGGTGGTAGAAGAAAAATTTAAAATCTTCAAAATGAAAATTCAACCAGATCAGCCTTGATCTCACTTTCCTCAGTGACATATGCTCAAAATTTTAGAAACATGTCAGGGGTTATTTACTCTTTTATTGATTGTACTCAGTAAGTCACTAGTGCCTATTGATTTTCTCTTCCAAAGATTTTTTTCTATGGGTGCTTTTCTCTGCAATCTCTGTTCCTACTTCCCCAATACAGGGTGTCACTCTTTTGTGCCTCAATTACTGCTGCAGCCTAGTATTACAGTCTTTAATCCTTTTAATCAATCCATTTTCCAATAGATGTAGTCTTACTCACTGCTATAATTATTTATCCAAAAAATATTTGTAAATCACCTAATCTGGTCCTGATTTCATATCTTTATTTTGTCCTGAAATCTTTTAATACTTGTAATTTCCTTCAATAGAAAGCTAAATTCTTCTGTTTGAATTTCAGGGTTCTCTATGTTATTTTCCTCTACCCTCCAATAAGTATTTCCATTTGTCATAGACAATGTGGTGGACTTTTGGTCACCCATAAATGGAACTCTCTTCTTATCCAAGGGGAATCCATACCCTTCTGAAGCAGAGCTACACTCCTGCTGTTGAGGCTGCAGATACCAGATAATCACTTTTCCTGCCTCCCTTGCAGTGCTACCATGTGTCACAGCACATGATCTGGACTCTCTCCTTTGCACATGCTTCTCCCAGACTTTGAGTCCTAAGACAGAGTTACAGGACTCAGACTGCAAGGTGAATGTGTGGTGGCAGCAGCAATCCCTACCCAGTTTCCACAGGCATCAGTGATAGGATTTGGGGGTCCACAATGCAAGCTGAGGTGTCTGTGCCCATCAATGGCTACAGTAGAACCAGACCAGTCTTGCATTATGATTTTGGTCATTGACTGTATTCTTAGCCACCAAACCTGGCTTTATGTTTCTTCTGAAGACTTTATGAGATGTCCAAATCCTTAAATTAACCAGAGTTGTTTTCTGTTGCACATAGCTAGGAATTCTGGCTGAATGCATACACACATTCCCTATACCAGGCAAATCAATCTTCTCATCGTAAGAGCATGCCAGGCTCATCTTAGGCTGTCTGTTTGGCCAGGGTCATTCTGAATTCCTCCATTTTCCTGTGTCTGTATTTGAATCTTACATAGCTTCAAGTTCTATTACTTCAAAGAGACTTTTCATGAGTTTTCTAGACCTTAATTGTCATTCTGTCCTCTAAAATTTATACCTTAGCACTAGGTAATGAATAGTTTTTTTGCTATTCATTTATTTTATTTATTTATTTATTTTTTTTGAGACAGAGTCTCACTCTGTTGCCTGGGCTAGAGTGCTGTGGCATCACCCTAGCTCACAGCAACCTCAAACTCCTGGGCTCAAGCGATCCTCCTGCCTCAGCCTCCCGAGTAGCTGGGACTACAGGCATGCACCACCATGCCCGGCTAATTTTTTCTACTTTTTACTAGAGATGGGGTCTTGCTCTTGCTCATGCTGGTCTCAAACTCCTGAGCTCCAACGATCTGCCCGCCTCGGCCTCCCAGAGTGCTAGGAGTATAGGTGTGAGCCACTGCACCTGGTCAAATGTTAAATATATATTAATTTTCTTTCCCTATTCAGAGAGTAAGTTTACTGATGAGATTACTATGCATGTCCTAGATGCCTGTCTCCCTTACCATGCTTAACACTGTGTTCTGAACATTGTAGTTACTCATTATATACTAAAGAGAAAATGAATTTTATTAGAAGACTTTGCTTTTATTTAGTATTTCATGAATACAGATAAAATCCTGATAATACAGATAAAATTAAAGCTAATTATTACTAATTCTTCCTTCATTATTCTTTTCTCAGGAATGAATATGATGCTTCTTTTTAAAGGTAGCCCTTGACCTTCTTCCAAATCTTTTGAAATCTTATTCTATTAATCTTTTTTCCCTTCCCATACTCGTTCTCTATTTTTACTGCTTCCCTGCATGAAATCAACAACAACAGCTCTCACAATCTATTTCTCTTTTCTGTTACCTTCAAAGTTGCTGGATTCTCTTTACCTTTTAAAAACCAGATTGTTAACACAATCATCTCGTCGAATAGTTCGGTTTTTCCCATCCTATCACTTAACACCTTGTAAGACAGACTTTTTCCTCACCTCCTTAAAGAAGCTGCAAACTTTAAAAAAATTTTTTCCCCCTCTCCTATACCGAAGCTGCAATCTTGAGGGTTACCAAAAATCTTCCTCTTTCAGTCAGGATGGGCTTGATTTCAGTCAAAACCTCAGCTGCTTAAAACCTCAGAGGTTTTGCTTGTCATGCATGTTGTGTCAATGACCATTGCAATATTGCAGGTGGGCCAGGGGCTCCAGGTCATCGTCACTCTTAGACCCAGGCTGATGAAGCAACCCCTACTCAAAGCGGGTTGCCTTGGCAAAGAAGAAGAGAACTCTGTAAAATTCTGCACCAGCAAATTACATTTTCTGGCCCAGAAATATGACATGTCACTTCTGCTCCTGGTCCATTGACCAGGACCAGTCACATGGCCCTAACTAACCAATGGGACCATTGAGGAAATACAAACCTACCATGTGCCCAGAGGAGGAAGCATGTGAATATATTTGGTGAACTACCAGGTCTACTTATTACCAAATAAGACAGATTTTTCTCTCTCTTCATGCTCCATTATTCTGCAATACTTGATACTCTTGACTTATCTCTATTTGCAACCAATAAATGAATGAATGAATCCAGCTGAGTGTTCTGCTAATACTTCAAACTCAGCGTGTACAAACATAAATTCAGCAGCATCATCTGCTTCTCTGACTCTTCTTGGTTAATTTCAACTCTTTCATTTCTGTTCCCTATTTCTGTTTGAGGTATAGCACTACCATTTTCCCCATCACTAGATATGAAACCACATATATTTTTGGTTTTCCATCCTTCAGTAATTTTTTCTCTCTGATCAGTTACCAAACCCTGTCGATTTCCACTTCCCTAGTATTTCCTAAATCTGTTTCTATTCTCATTGTGACCTGAAATACAAGCTATCAAGAAAGTGTCATTTTAGCTGCTTCTCTCCAGACCCCCATGACTCCAATGTGCTTGTCACTCAGAGTTCTAACCAGGTCATTGCTGTATTAAAAAATTCTAATAATTCCTTTTTTCTTAGAAGATAAAGTTTAAATTCATTATTTGGTATTCAGGGCCCTCCATTATCTGGTTTTGACCTATCTTTTTAACATTTTCTCAGTTTTTCCTATAAGTTCTGGACCAGATTTCACTTTTTTCATAAAGTCATTTATGATCATATTAGCTAACCTCTGTCCTTTGTAAGAAGACCCTGATGCTTTTTAAATTTCATGCTGCTTATCACACATCATAGTATGCCTATTAATTACTTCTTGCTTATAGTGTAGTTAGTTGCTTTTTTACATGTCTCAAAACCTTAGTATTAGACTTTATTTCTTTGCTGGGAAGGATATCTCCTGCAATTGGATGCCACTTTAATTTTCTTCCTACGTACCACTTACCTGGTGCGTGACATTCCACACGGTACATGTGGGATATTTATTGCGGAATGATCAATCGTCTTCTTTTCTCTGAGCAATGATAGTGACTTCCCCTGAGCTACCCATATTCTTTCTCTTAATATTTTCTTGAGCTCACTGGCATGTTTTTTTACAAGGCTGGCTGGGTTTAGGAGTTTGCTCTGCATATCTGTGGATTGGTGGTTTTGTCTAAATGAAGTTAATTGGCTCATGCAGAGATGGAATCCACAACCTTGGCCTCATGAGCACCTTGCTGTAATCAGTTGAGCTCTCTGGACTGGTGCTGCAAAATATCCACAAAAGACATGAATATCGATGGATTTTAACCAGGCTCCTGCTTTTCCCTATGCACTGTGGCAGAGATGAAAATGAGTTGCCCATTGAACTTGGACAACTGGCTTAAATTGAATAATAGAATCGAGAAATACAATTTTGGAAGGAATAAATGAATGTAATTGGGCCAGAATAGGCTATTTAAAAGCAATGGAGGAGATTGAGCCTTTGAAATACTAAGAAAGACAATTTCATGCGATATTTTGCCCCTTGTGGACTTCCGAAAAATGTCAGACAACTACTCAGTGGGGCTTCCAAAATTTTGAAGAAACAAACCTAAATGCCAAAGAAGTGGTCCAGCACAGCAAGAAGCTTCTCCAAAGCCTTAACTTGCCAGCTGTTTGTCGGAGCAAACTTGAAAGCAGGTGCAACTTGGTTATGTAGGGTTGAGGCCAATCTTGAGCCACACCATGAAGAGCAACTTTGATGGGTTGTTTGTGACACTTACAGGGTGGTGCTTTAAAGTTGCGTGCTTATGCTCTGAGGTGGGAATGGGACACGATGGGGAGAGCCAGGGCTGACCCTGTCTATAAACTATTGCTTTGTCTCGTCATGGCAGATAGCCTGGGCCAGATCACAACTTAACTCCAAAATTGGAGGTGGGAGCCCACATAAGGGATCACACACCCGGGGTCTGATAAAATGGATTTTTAAAAACCCTACTGTTATTTTCTTGCCTGCTACATAGTTAAAACTATATTTATAGTGTAGCTTCCTGAAAATAGCTCATTAACTAATATCTCAAACTAGAATTTTAAATATTTATCATAGATACGTTAATTTGTTTATTTATATGCCACTTTGTCACAGATTTAGGGTGGAATTTGGAATACATGGCTAACTTTGATGCAGCACTAATTTTGCTTCAGGACAATAAATGCCAATTTCCCTCTCATGTACTTGAAATATTGAGAATGGATGTGTTTGAAGTAATTTTGTTCTGAATATGGAGTTCTGAGGGCAGCATCACTATCTCTGAAGTGTCAACTGTGTATTTGAGTCTTTTTAACAAGTCTAAGAGGTTTGTGATGGGAAAATGTTCATTAAGCCCAGGACCCAGGGGAAAGGTCAGTGTAAGTCACTCAGAGAAATATTTAAAAGGGATCATGCTATCTTAATGAAATACAAATAATTGGCAGGAAGCATTTTTAAAAAGAAAGATAAAGTTTTGGCGAACATTTTGAAATATAGCAAGGAAGATGAATGTCTTTCCTTGTTTCTTATAATGAGTAGATCAACCAAAGAATAGTTTGATAACCACACTGCCTCAAATATAATTTATTTTTTATTCATTTATTATTCCTGATTATAAAAGTAATCAGTTCTTTGCTGATGATACGATCTTATAGCTAGAAAACTCTGAAAATTCAACCAAGAGACTCTTGGAATTGATAAATGAATTCAGCAAAGTCTCAGGATATAAAATCAATGCACACAAATCAGTAGCTTTCATATATGCCAATAACAGTCAAGCTGAGAGTCAAATCAAAGATGTAATAACTTTCACAATAGCAACAAAGAAAATAAAATATTTAGGAATATGTTTAACTAAGGAGGTGAGAGACCTCTATAGGGAGAACTATAAAGCACTGAGGAAGGAAAATGCAGAGGATGTAAATGGTTGGAAAAACATACCATGCTCCTGGATTGACAGAATCAACATTGTTAAAATGTCTATACTACCCAAAGTTATGTACAGATTCAATGCCATCTGCATTAAATTACTATCATTATTTTTTGTAGACCTCAAAAAAGTAATTCTATGCTTTGTATGGAACTAGAAAAAAAACCCAAATAGTTAATGCAATCTTACATAATGAGAACAAATCAGGAGGCATCACTTTGCCAGGCCTTAAGCTATCATACAAGGCTATAGTAACCAAAACAATATTGTAGTGACACAAAAACAGAGACATAGATCTATGGATCATAACACCGAATGCAAATATAAATCCATCCTCATACTGTCATCTGATCTTTGATGAAGCAGACAAAAAAATATACTGGGATAAAGAATTCCTATTCAATAAATGGTGCTGGGAAAATTGGATACCCATATATAGAAGATCAAAACAGGATCTACACCTCTCACCTCTTACAAAAATTAATTCATGTTGGATAACAGACTTAAACCTAGGGCATGAAACCATAAGAATTCTAGAAGCAAATGTTGGAAAAACTCATAGTTATCAGCCTAGGCAAAGAATTTATGAAGTTGACCCCCAAAGCAATCACAGCATCAACAAAAATAAATAAATGGGACCTGATCAAATTAAAAAGCTTCTGCACAGCCAAGGAAACAATAATTAGAGTGAATAGACAACTTGCAAAATGGGAGAAAATATTTGTATGCTATACATCCAATAAAGGGCTGATAACCAGAATCTACAAAGAACTCAAGCAAATCAGGAAGAAAAAAAAAAAAATCAAACAACCCCATTAAAAAGTGGGAAAAAGACATGAACAGAAACTTTTCAAAAGAAGATAGGGTAATGGCTAACAAACACATGAAAAAATGTTCTACATCTCTAATCATCAAGGAAATGCAAATCAAAACCACAAGGAGATATCACCAACTCCAGTGAGAATGGCTTTTATCAAAAAGTCCCAAAACAACAGAGGCTGGCAAGGATGCAGAGAGAAAGGAACTGTTGGTGGGACTGCAAGCTAATACAACCTATATGGAAAGTAGTATGGAGATATCTCAAAGAACTAAAAGTAGAACTATCATTTGATCCAGCAGTCCCACTACTAAGTATTTACCCAAAGGAAAAAAAAAGACATTTTATAAAAAGGATACTTGCACTCAAATATTTATAGCAGAACAATTCACAATTACAAAGATGTGGAATCAACCCAAATGCCCATCAATATATGAGTGATTTAATAAAATGCAGATATGTATACCATGGGGCACTACTCAGCTATTAAAAAAAAAATGGTGATCTAGTATCTTTTGTAACAACCTGGATGGAACTGGAGACCATTCTTCTTAGTGAAGTATCATAAGAATGGACAAACACTACATGTATTCAATACTACATTAGAACTAATTCATCAACAGTTATATGCACATGTGGAAGTAAAACTCAAGAGAAATCAAGTGGGTGGAAGAGGGGAAGTGGGGATGGGTAAATTCACACCTAACAGGTACAATGCACACTAACTGGGTGAAGGGCACACTTATAACTTTGACTCAATCTGTACAAAAGCAAATCACGTAACCAACATGTGTATACCCTCGTAAAATTCTGAAATAAAAAAAATAAAAAGAAATAAAAGTAGTCAGTGTACATCGAATGAAAATTAGAATTCCTAATATAATTTCAAATGAAATGCTGAATACATTTAAAAAGAACACGGAATCAGATGAAAGTTAATGGATTTTACTGTATCCTTTATACGAAATGCATCAAAAGAGTGTTAGGAAGAAAGCTTATGTTTCAAATGAAAAGCGTAAGAATTTGACCACAACAGATGTCACCTCCTGAAGTCTCTACCGAGTAGTACTGATTCCGTAGTATTGGAGAAATGAGGAATATCAACTGTAGGCAGTGGGTGTGAGAAATAATTTGTGGACATCAGCCTTCCGTCTTCATGTGATTCTGACAAGAAGCTCTTGCTTTTTCAACTGCTCAGGACTGTTCTTTCCAGGCAGAAGGCAAGCAGAGTGCCACGTTCACAGCAGTGTCCCCTGTTAAGAGACTGCAGAGTCATCCACTTTGTGGGCACTTCAATGTCCACTTTCAAAAGAACCAAACAGTCATTGCTTTTACAGCAGGCCTGATGCTCTGTACCCGCAAAACAGTATGCTTTCCTTCTGAGCTGCTGTTTGATTGACCAATTTTATTTTTAAATCTACCCAGTGGACTAGATGCCGTAAAGGAGAAGGAGAGCATTTTCCATCTGCAAGAATTTTGCAGAGATTTAATAAGCACGTCTATGAATGAATAGTCTACATAGCATTAGAATATGGTGAACGAAATTTATTTTCATTGAACTATAAATGGCAGGAATTCTTGTAAAAAGACTGGGGGGGGGGATCAGGTTGAAGGTTTTTAAAACGCTGTGTTTTTAGAACTGGTGGGTATTTGGCTGATGTCTTTCTCCTTGACACTTAATCTAATTATGAGTTAATTGAGACTAAAGTGATTCTTAGTCCTAAAAGGGTTTAGATTAAAAGGCTTTGCCTGAACAGTATTTTTTAATGAAAATAGGGAGGTCTTTGTCTTTAGTTTTCTTAGCACTCATTTTGAAATAATAAGATACTGCTAATGTACCTGGATTTTCAGTGAGATGTTATAGCTCAGTGTCAGAAGTGTAAGTTAAAATAAGTATAATAGTTCTGTGGGTAACAAGTGCAAATGAACCAGTTTATTAGTTAATTATTGTTGCTTAAGAGAATGTCAGGAGTGGATTGTTCTTGTGATTTTAATGGTAATTCATCTTTGAGGCACTTTCCAGTAGGGAAACTATGACTCCTTTGTTTTGAGATCAAAATAAAACCTAAATATACAGGTACAATATAGTATGTAGTTAGATCTGCTTTATACCTTAAATGGAAGGAGCTTCAGAATGTTTTCTCTTTAGGTCGCTTTGGTAAGTATTTGGATGTTTAGAATAAAGCATTGTCATGATAAAGTAGGAATGATTTATATGATGAAAATGTTTGTTCTGGAGTATTCATGTTAGCAAGACTTCCACATCATCAGAAACTCTTAAACTGGAGCTCATGCCCAGCTACAGTCTCAATATCATTCAAACTATCCTAGAATAGAGTTGATCCTTCATATCCGTTGGTTTCACATCTGTGAATTCAACCAACCTTGGATTGCAAATATTTGGAAAAAATAAAAAGGATGGTAACGTCTGTGCTGAACATGTACAGACTTTTTTTTCTTGTTATTATTCCCTAAACAATGCAGTATAACAACTATTTACATAGCATTTACATTATATTAGGTATTACAAGTAATCTAGAGATGATTTAAAATATACAGGAGGATGTGCATAGGTTATATGTGAATACTACACCATTTTATATGAGTGATTTGAGCATTCATTGATTTTAGTGTACTGCAGAGGGTGATGGTCCCAGAATCTATCCCCAGCGGATACTGAAGGATGGCTGTATACTTTAAGGGAATGGGCCAGATGTGGTTGATGATTTACCCTTCTTCTAAATAAATGCTGAGCAAATATTGTCGCTTGGTCTGGGAATCAAAATTCCCAGCATATAGCTGGATTGTAATCAATTTCCAGCTATTTGTATTAAAAGGGAGAACCTTTCCTGTTTTTGTTACTGAAGTAGCTGGTTTCCTGTTTATAGAAGGCCAAGTTATTAAGCCATAGCTTGTATCTGGCTGGAATTTATTTGGAGGAAAACCAATGTGTGTGCATAATGAATAATCTGGTATGGAACAAACAAGATCACTGGAGTCTGGAGTCTGATGAGTAGCTCCTGAATTGATTTTTATAAATGTAGTAATGGAGAATAACTTAAAACTGATCAGCATAAATAGGCATAACAAAACAACAGAGACGAAAACAAATAGGCATCTATAAAACAGAGAGCAAGCAGGAGTGAGTGTTATAAACCACAGAGCAATGGTTTACACCATAATTATTTGATAGTCACATTTTTTTTTCAAGTTTGTAGTGAGAAATATCTCACTTTAAAATAGCCCATAAAGTCTGGCCGAAATGTATAGGAATTTCAGTAAAGGTGATACTATGCAATTAGCATAGTCTACCGTAGTGGTAAATTCTTCAATGGCCCTGCAAGGTGTGCTCTGTAGTCCAAATTGCTTTTCATAGTCCAAAAGGCTCAGCATGACTTGGCCTCTACCATTCTGGCCTTCTCCTTGGCAAGGGGCTTCCCTCACACCTGTTTCTTTGTAGCTAAATTCTACACTTTTCTAAGAATCATTCCAGGCATCCACTTCTCTGGGGAATGTTCCATTGTCTTTTTGCAAACATGAGTTGCAGAGTTCGGTCATTGTGTTAATTACTCAATTTTCTAGATGGTAGCTGCATTATACTGGAATCATAAAATGTTTGATTATTCCTTTCAGAGTCTGCAAGTTAGCTGGAGAGTGAGGGTTACAACTCTGCACACATAGTTTTCTGGTATTTCATTCTCAGAATGAAGGTTTTAGAGAAAGCATGCTAGGGCTTGAATGTTTGTGTCCTTCCAAAGTTCATGTGGAAACTTAATCCCCAATGCAACAGTATGGAGAGGTGGGGTCTTTAGGAGGTGATTAGGCTGTGAGGATGGGATGAATGCCCTTGTAAAAGAGCTTGAGGAAACTAGCCACGCTCTTTTGCTCTTCCATCCTTCCACCATGAGAGAACACAGCGTTGGTCACCTCTGGAGGACATAGCCACAAGGTGTCATCTCGGAATGAGAGAACAAACCTTCACCACACACCGACTCTGCTGGTACCTTGACGTTGGGCTTCCTGGCATCCAGAATTGTGAGAAATACATTTTTATAAGTTATCCAGTCTATGGTATTTTGTTATAGGAGCAGAAATAGACTAAGATAAAGGATAAGTGGAAATAAACACCTCTGAACAGCTTTTGTTAGATAGGTAGCCCAAAGAAGGAGATTTGGGTCAGGATAAAGCAAACTCATGATCATCTTCAAGTTTCTTTTAGAGTGGTTTATTAGAAACCTGGTTGATGCAGCTTTTTTTCTGTATTAATTTCACCGAACTTTATGAAAACTTGGCCAGAATGGTGGAAGAACTGCAAGGGTATGGTTTTTCACTAAGAACTGAGTATTTAACTTTGTGACCTCATTTTTTCCTTTCCATTTCTTTTGAAACACATATCCTTATTTCCATAAATTTTCTTCTCAATTTTAATATGAAATCATTTTTCCAATATTGTAAAATTCTTTGTAAATCCTCAGTAGGAAAGCCTATTGTTTACACTGCTCCTATTTTGCCATTAAAAGCTCATGTAGGAAAAGATATCTGGATTACTGCTTCAATATGCATCCAGGAATTCAAGAGCCAAATATATATCCATATCACTTTCATCTGCTTTTATTATAGCTATTTAGCTATAGCCTTTGACAGTACTAAGTAATAAAACATTGATTTCCTCCCCCCTCTCCCCCCAGGTCTGGGAGGGAATCGCAGGAGAGGGAGCACGTGGCTTTCTGAAGCAAGTTCAATCAGTGCTTTTCCTATATGCTTTTAAGGCTTCTCGTATAATATTCTAATCCCTCTTAGAGGGAAAGGAAGAGATAATTTGAAATTCTGTTAAAGTTGCATGGCTAGTGGAAGAGGCCAAGGAGAAAAGGCACACACTTTTATTCTTTATGGCCTTTAACATTGTAAAAAATGACAACAGTATAATTCACTGTATTTTCAGAGCCAGTTCTTTCCAAAACATTTTGTCTCGTATCATTTCATCTGATCCTCACAGGAACATTAGGACAATTCATATGATACATTTATTTAGTCAAAGTAAGGCAGTTTACTTGTTGCCTTTGCTCAAACAGAAATGAAAATAAGGTTACTAAAGTTCTTTCAAGTTCCAAGATGCACAAATCTACAAAGATAGGATTGAAGTGAAGTTCATTTTGGGTTGTTCCCAAAAACAATTCTTATTTTTTTAATAATAGCTTTATTGAGATATTGTTCACATAAAATAAAATTCCCGGCCGGGCGCGGTGGCTCACGGCTGTAATCCTAGCTCTCTGGGAGGCCGAGGCGGGCGGATTGCTCGAGGTCAGGAGTTCGAAACCGGCCTGAGCAAGAGCGAGACCCCGTCTCTAAATAAATAGAAAGAAATTAATTGGCCAACTAATATATATATACAAAAAATTAGCCGGGCATGGTGGCGAATGCCTGTAGTCCCAGCTACTTGGGAGGCTGAGGCAGGAGGATCGCTTGAGCCCAGGAGTTTGGGGTTGCTGTGAGCCAGGCTGACGCCACGGCACTCACTCTAGCCTGGGCAATAAAGTGAGACTCTGTCTCAAAAATAAAATAAAATAAAATAAAATTCCCCCTTTTAAATTATACAGTGCAGTGGTTTATATAGTACCTTCACAGAGCTGCGCAACTACTGCTATTTTCTAATTTTAGAACTCATTCATCACCCCCCAAAAGAAACACTACCCATTGGCAATCATTCCACTTTCCTCCTTTCTCCTAGCCCCTGGCAACCACTCATGTACTTTATTCCTGTGTGGATTTGACTATTTTAGCATTTCATATAAATGGAATCATATAATTTTTAGCTTTTTGTGCCTGACTTCTTTCATATGGCACAATGTTTATCCATGTTGTAGCATGCCTTACCACTTTATATTGTTTATTCATCAGTAGACAGACATTTGGGTTGTTTCCACTTTTTGGACAATAATGAATAATGCTACTATGAATATTCATATACAATTTGGTTTTGGGGCATTTGTTTTCTTTTCAATATAACCTAGGAGTAGAATTGCTGGGTCATAGGGTAAATCTATGTTAAACTTATTGGGAAACAAACAAACTGTTTTCCAAAGTGGCTACACCATTTTGTATTCCCATTAGCAGCGTATGAGGATTCCAATATCTCCATTTCCTCACTAACACTTGCTACTGTCTATCATTCTGATTTTATCCACCCTGGCGTGTGGTAGCTTATTGTGATTTTAAAATTATATTTCTAAATGAAGAGTGGTGTTGAACATCTTACGTACTTATTAGCTATTTGTATTAATATATCTTCTTTGGAGAAATATGTATTCAGATCCTTTGCCCATTTTTAAATTGAATTATTTGCCTAAAAAGACAAATTATTACTCTTGAGTTGTAAGTGTTCTTTGTATATTATGGATATAAGTCCTTTGCTACTTTTTGAATTTATGTGTCTCTCCAAAATTGATATGTTGGAACTTAGGTGACTATTAGGCTATGAGGGCTCTGCCCATATAAAAGGATTAGTGCCCATATAAAAAGGCTTAAGTGAGAGAGTTCATTCCTTTTTGCCCTTCTGTCTTCTGCCATGTGAGGATGCAGCAACAAGATGCCATCTTGGAAGCAGAGAGTGAGCCTTCACTAGACACCTAATTGGCTGGCACCTTGATCTTGGACTTCCCAGCCTTCAGAACTATGAGAAATAAATTTCTACTCTTTACAAATCACTCAGTCTGTGGTATTTTGTTATAGCAGCAGAAATGGACTAAGATATCTTTTGTCAGATATATAATTTGCAAATATTTTCTCCTCTTATATGCGTTTTTTTAAGCTTCTTTGATGGTGCCTTTGAAGCACCAAAGTTTCCCATTTTGACAAAATCTGATTTATCTGTTTTTTTTTTTTTTGCTGTTATTTGCGCTTTTGCTGTCATATCTAAAAATCATTGACTAATCCTAAACATTGCCTATGTTTTTTTCTCTTAGTTTCATGGTTATAGCTCTTACACTTATGTCTTTGATCCATTTTGAGTTAATTGTTTTTGTGAAGCTATTGGTGTCCTATTTTTGTTAACAATTGTTGTTGTTATTGTTGCTATATTCCTGCTAGTATTTTTTTAAATTAAAAAATAAAGACTGTATATATTTATGGTATATAACACAATGTTTTGAAATATGTTGTCTTAGTCATTTTCTGTTGCTACAACTGAACATCTGAGACTGGGTAATTTATAAAGAAAAGAAATTTATTTCTTACAGTTCTGAAGGCTGAGAAGTCCAAGACAGGGCAGCTGCATCTGGTTGGTTTCTGGCAAGGGCCTTGTGCTCTGTTATAACGTGGCAGAAGTCATCACAGGGCAAGAAGGCTGAGCATGCTAGCTCAGGTTTCGTTTTCTTTTATTATAAAGCTGCTAATGCCCCACCTTCAGGACCTCATCTAATCCTAATTATCTCCCAAATATCCCACTTCTTAAATAGCACAGTCAGATTTCTCTCCCTTTTTAAATACTTTTACAATAGGGATTAAGTTTCACATGAGTTTCAGAGGGGACAAACATTCAAGCCATAGCATATGTATACATTGTGGAATGGCTACATCAACCTAATTAACACATGTATTTCTTCAATACTTTTTTTTTGTAGTGAGAACACTTAAAATTTCCAGGCATACAATACATTGTTATTAACTATAGTCACCATCTTGTATAATAGATCTCTTGAACTTGTTTCTCTTGTCTACTGAAATTTTGTATCTTTGGCCAATATCTCCCTGAATCTGACTCCCAACCCCCAGCTTCTAGTAACCACCATTCTATTCTTTGCTTCTATGAGTTCTACTTACACATATAAGTGAGATCATGTGGTATTTATCTTTCTGTGCTTGGCTTATTTCATTTAACATAGTGTCCTCCAGGTTCATTCATGTTGCTAAAAATGGCAAGATTTCCTTTTTTTTAAAGGCTGAATACTATTCCATTGTGTATATATGCCATTTTCTTTATCCATTCATCCATTGAAAGACACATACTGAATCCACATCTTGGCTATTGCGATTAGTGCTGCAAAGAACATGAGAGTGCAGCCATCATTTTCAGCATAATGATTTTATTTCCTTTGGATATATACCCAGTAGTGAGATTACTGTGTCATACAGTAGTTCTATTTTTTATTTTTTAAGGAACCTCAATACTGTTTCCATAATGGCTGTACTAATTTACATTCCTAGCAACTATGTACGAGGATTCCCTTTTCTCCACATCCTCACCAACACTTGCTATCTTTCCTCTTTTTGGTAATAGCCATTCTAGCTAGTATGAGGTGATATCTCACTGTAGTTTTAATTTGCATATCCCTGATGATTAGTGATGTTGGGCATTTTTTTTCATATACCTATTGGCTATTTGTACATCTTCTTTTTTTTTTTTTTTTTTTTTTTTTTTGAGACAGAGTCTCACTTTGTTGCCCAGGCTAGAGTGAGTGCCGTGGCGTCAGCCTGGCTCATAGCAACCTCAATCTCCTGGGCTCAGCGATCCTGCTGCCTCAGCCTCCTGAGTAGCTGGGACTACAGGCATGCGCCACCATGCCCGGCTAATTTTTTGTATATATATTTTTAGTTGGTCAATTAGTTTCTTTCTATTTTTGGTAGAGACGGGGTCTCGCTGGTTTCGAACTCCTGACCTTGAGCGATCCACCCGCCTCGGCCTCCCAAAGTGCTAGGATTACAGGCGTGAGCCACCGCGCCCGGCCTGTACATCTTCTTTTGAGACATGTTTCTTCAGGTCCTTTGCCAATTTTTTAATTGGGTTATTTGTCTTTTTTTATTGAGTGTTTTGACTTCCTTATATATTTTGGATATTAACCCTTTATTGGAAATATGGTTAATTTTTGTGTGCAGCGTGAGGTAGGACTACAACTTCATTCTTTTGCATGTGGATATCCAGTTGTGCAAGCATCATTTGTTAAAAAGATTATTATTTTACCATTGAACTGTCTTGGCAGCCTTGCTGAAATCAATTGACCATAAATGTCAAGTTGTATTTCTGAACTCTAAATTCTATTTCATTGGTCACTATGGTCATTCATATGCCAGTAGACAATTTATAATTTGCTATCATAAATATTTTTTTACAATCTTTATTCAATATCCAGTTTGGAGTCTGACAATTTTGCTGCCTTCTATGAGATAGATTTTTGAAAACTCTATTCTAAAGAAACTGGATCATGAAAGAAAATATTTTCATACAATAATTTGTGCTTATTTTTGTACCCCAATTGTTTCAACAACATGATAAAAATACAGGGGAGTATTCTTAGGGAAGAGAATCAAATCTAATGTAAATCTGTCAAAATGTTTACTTTATTTCTCATAAAAGTTTAAAAACTATCATATAACTTGCAGTTAGTAAAAACATAGAGATCGCTTCTCCCAAAGTGTATCTGGAAACAATAAATATCCCCTTAGACAAGTTTTTCTCTGCATTCAAAAAACTTTAAATTCCAAAAAGTAATCTTTTACATTCAAAGCCTATTTTATATTCAAGGAACTGAAGCAGATATTTTGTCGGGAAATTTGTAGAATACTATGAGCCCTGGTGGGAACTAAAAAACCTGTTTTACTTCATTTATTCATTAGCTGCATATTAAGGATTTCATGCTTATCGAGCACTGTGTGATCAAGGCCCTAGAACTAGTTTTTGCCTTTGGGGTCTTAATGACTAGCATGGAGAGATTGATATGCATTGGGATGGTTTATTTTAAAATGCTTTGCCAACCAGTATATGTTATGCATCATAAGCAAAACATTTGAAAGACTTTAAAATGGTCAAAAGTTCTGTGTCCACTTGCTAAAAAAATGTGCTCTTATTAGCGTAGTCAGTTTATTCAGAATTTGACATTTTGCTTGTTGGAGTTCAATATTTTCCATTCATCTGTCCGTCCATCTAAATAAATATTTATTGAGTGCTTTTCATGTACTAGGCAATGCTTAGGACCTAATGATACAAACAATGATTAAAGTGATAAAAATCTCTACTCCTATGGAGCTCTGGTGGGTAAGGTCTTAGAAAACAAAGCAAAGCAAGAAAAACATGTTAAATATATAGAACATTAGATAGTGAGGTGTGTAAAGGAAGAAAAACCCACAAGGAATAAGGTTAGTGACAGGGTTCAGGATCCCAAACTGTCTGACCTTCCCTCTCCACAAAAAAGGTCATAGAAGCAGCAGGGGCTGCAAGATCTCTCTGACCTCCCTCTTCTTCCCTGAAGCAAATCATAAGATCCTCTTGTGAGTGATGTTCTTCTTATACCCGGAGGAAAGGAGAATCTTTATTTCTGAAGATGGAGGGACACTGAGAGATATCTGAAGGAACAGAACTTGCTTAATTTCCCTCAGTTTACTACCCTTAGGTTGTACTATGTTTCCCCGAAAATAAGACCTACCCATAAAATAAGCCCTAGGAGGATTTCTAAGAATTTGCACAATATAAGCCCTACCCCGAAAATAAGACCTAGTGATGGGTGTGGCTACACAGCTCATCTGCACAGCCCATGCATTTCGTTGCAGAGCGGTAGAGAAGATGAGCAGCCCTTCTCATCTGTCCCATGAGAGCTCTATTGCTTGACATGAGAGATTGGGGCCAATGGTTCTAAAGGAAATAGAGTCACAAGAAATTCAGGATGGAATTCGGGGTTTGGAGAGTTTTGATGATGTTCCCGAAGAAGATGACTTACCTATATTTGAATAAATGTAGACTGTTGTACTGTACTTAAAAAAAATAATACATCCCTTGAAAATAAGCCCTAGAGTGTCTTCTTGAGGAAAAATAAGTATAAGACCCTGTCTTATTTTCAGTGAAACACGGTACCTTTTTGTCCTATCACATTTTCCCACAATTCTACACTCTTCCTCAAACCTAGAATAAAAATGTTCAGGCTTGCCTATTTCTTTGGGTCTTCATTTCCTGTGTCACATAAAAACTTATGTTTAATATTAAATAAATATCTATGCTTTTCTCTTGTTAATCTGTCTTTTGTTAGTGTAATTAACAGTGCCCCAGCCAGAGAACTTGAGAATTGTGTTTGTGAGTGTATGTGGGTGTGTTCAGGTGATTGTAGAAATGTTTTGATAAGGTGTTAGAGAAGGCCTCACCTAGAAGGTGACATTAGCTGTCTGGGCAGCCTTCAGATCTAGACCTCTTCTGCTCCTCCTTCTTCTACTTGTCACTTCTGTCCCTTTGGAGACAGAAGCTATTCTATGGACACCCGTTTCCCCAAATATGCTTCTGCAGAGTTCTGCAAAAACGACTTTAAAAATCTTTTAGAAAGATTTTGCCACTTTAGAATTCTTTTTGCATTTTGAAACATTGTTTTGACACACCAGAGAAAGCATTATTCATTTTTTAATAAAACTCGGTGACTGTACTGGACCTCAACTTCAACTTTTTTTTTCTTAAGCTAAAAGAACCTGCCAATCCAGAAGCCCCCTAGCCTTCTGGGGGCAATTTGAATTCAGCTTTGAGGGTAAACTGCTCTTTTGTTTTGGGGAAAATCTCTTGACTAAGGCTTTTAGATATGCAAATGAAGTCTTCTTTCAAAAATTGTTCTTTTCCCCCCTATTATAGTTGGGGAAGTCCTAAGGTTGTACTGTAACTGGAAGTAGTTGTTCCAGATGAAGGCGGCACGTGTAATTTGTGCGTAATTTGTTACAGTGGCAATGAGAAATTAGTATAATGTGAGTAGGATTGCTCAAGTGATAGTAAGGCCAGTGCAACTGGACAGAGCGAGTGGTAGCAGAAGAGGCCAGAGAGGAAAAGGGGATGGAGTAGCCCTTATGAAGTCAATTGAGACTTTTGTGCTGAGGAGTGAAGTGATCTGACTCTGTGTGTGTGTGTGTGTGTGTGTGTGTGTGTGTGTGTGTGTCTATCTGTCTGTCTGTCTGTCTCAGGCGGGAGGGACTTGAGAGGAGCCATAGGTGGTAGAAGAGATCATTTGGGAACCTATTTTGGTAATCAGGGAGAGAGAGAGAGAGAGAGAGAGAGAGAGAGAGAGAGAGAGAGAGATGATGTTGGATCAGATCAGGGAAGTGGCAGCAAAGGTGGTGAGATACATTTTAAAGACAGAGCCAGGCTGGGCGTGGTGGCTCTCGCCTGTAATCCTAGCACTCTGGGAGGCCAAGGTGGGAGGATTGCTGGAGCTCAGGAGTTTGAGACCAGCTTGAGCAAGAGTGAGACCCCATCTCTAACTATAAATAGAAAGACATTAGCCAAACAACTAAAAATAGAAAAATATTAGCCGGGTATGGTGGCGCGTGCTTATAGTCCCAGCTATCTGGGAGGCTGAGGCAGGAGGATCGCTTGAGCCCAGGAGTTTGAGGTTGCTGTGAGCTAGGCTGACACCAGGGCACTCTAGCCGGGCAAAAGAGTAAGACTCTGTCTAAAAAAAAAACAAAAAAAGAAAGACAGAGCCAACAACATCTCCTTAGAGAGTGGATGTGGGATATGAGAAAAGAAAAGGGTTAAGGATGGCTGCAAGATACTTGGCCCGAGCAATTGGAAGGATAGAGTTGCCACTTACCTACCCTGAGGAAACCACAGGTGGAATGCGGCTCTCATGTTTAAGATATGTAGGAGACATCCAAGTGCAAATCCAAATAGGCAGTCAGATACACAGGCTGGGAGTTCGGAGGATGTTCTGGGTTGGAGATCGAAATGTAGCAGTTGTTGGGAATATAGATGCTATTTAAATATGAGATTGGATGAGATCACTGAGAGGGTGACTGTAGGCAGAGAAGAGAACAAGAAAGCCCAAAGCCCGGAGCATGCCATCGTTCAGGGGACAGGAGACGAGCAGGGATCTGCAAAGAATGTCAAGGAACAACCAGTGGGGAGAAGGAAAATGTTCTTATCCAGGTGACAACAAACCCCTTCACTTTAAAAGGAAAACACACAACACTCCAGACCCCAAACAGAGAGGTCACTGTTGGGAGACATCCCTCCACAGGTCTCTTGTTTTTGCACATCACACTAGCAGAGGCATTGGCAGCCTTTATTCCAGACTGTGTTTTTGGGGATATTTGTTTACCGAACAGCCTTAAAAGATGGAGACAGTGTTTCCCTCTGGAGCAGAGAGCAGGTTTATTTATTGTCAAGTAAAATAAAGAAAATGCCTCCTTCCAGAGCCAAGTTCAGGCCCGTTTGCTTTCTCTCATTGTAAAAGACTGGGGATTCGGGCCAGGTCTGGTGTCTCATGCCTGTAATCCTAGCACTTTAGGAGGCTGAAGCAGGAGGATCACTTGAAGCCAGGAGTTTGAAACCAGCCTGAGCAACCTGTCTCTACTGTGTGTGTACGTATACACATACACACACACACACACACACACACACACACACACACACACACAAATAAATATAATTTATTTATATAAATAAAATATTAGCCTGCTGTGGTGGTGCATGCCTGTAATCCCAGCTACTACTGTGGAGGCTGAGGCAGGAGGATCACTTAAGCCCAGAAGTTTGAGCTTGCAGTGAGCTATGATGATGCCACTGTACTCTAACCAGGTTGACAGAGTGAGACTAAAAAAACAAAAAAATTGATTGGAAATCAATCAATTTGTCTAAAAAAAAAACCAAAAAACAGATTGGGGATTCCTATGCTAGTGTTTCATCAGCTATGACACAAACTCACCTGGACTCCTTTTGCATGGCCCTCGAGGGACCTGGGGTGGAAGGGAAACCGGCAAATATGAAGTTCATGCTTCTTGCTGTGCTGTGAGTTGCAGAGTCCTATGTCTCTGTGTCTAGTGTCTTCTGCCAGCATTTATGAAACTGTGGCAGGATAGCTCATTAGCTTGCAAGTAGGGTAAAATCTCTTCACAGTTCTTGATAGTCACAGTTCTTTAATTATCTGATGTGCTGACAATTGTCCTGTTGCAGAGCAATATAACAAAACACTCAAAAGTTTGCACACTAACAATTTTAAAGATAACCTTTCTAAAATTTATCACATACTCTCCCCCTTCCCCTCTTTCCCCCTTCTTTTGAGACAAAGTCTCTGTCACCCAGGCTAGAGTGCAGTGGTGCAATCATAGCTTCTTGAACTCCTGGGCTGAAGCGATCCTCCCACTTCAGCCTTCCCAGTAGCTGGAACTATAGGCATGTGCCACCACACTTGGCTCACTTTTACAATTTTTTGTAGAGATGGAATCTCACTATGTTGCTCAAGCTGATCTCGAACTCCTGGCCTCAAGTGGTCTTCCTGCCGTGGCATCCCAAAGTGGTAGGATTACAGGTGTGAGCCACTAGGCTCAGCCATCTTCCCATTTTCTGAAAGAGGGAAGTTCTGAAGTAATCTTTGGTGTTTCTGAGCTTGATGTACGGTTGGGCCCTGAAGGCCTACTGAGTTATGTGGAGTTATCAGTGTCCACGTTTGTGAGTCTCACCTAATATGTTTATGAAAAATGTACTTTCCTGGGCTATGCCCCCCAAAGATTCTAATATCCAGCTAAGAACCTTACCTTTTAAACAAACATTATGTTAGCCAACTGGGACTGATGCTAATGTAAGTGCTTCAGGCCCACACCTTGAGAAACTCCGCTCTCTGTGAAATGGCTCTGGATTAGCAAGGATCTGACCTCCTTTGGTTGTATTTTATAGTTGTTTACCCCTCTTTCCTTACTGTCAATTGAAAATTATCTTGGCTAAATAATTTCTAGCAGTTTCTCACTCCTACTTTGTCTTTTGGTGACCTAAGAAACACAATAGCCAAACTTGTTAGAATTGTGTCAAAATAAAGTTAAAATAAGCTTTAATTGAAGACAGAGACATTCTGGTGCAATGTGTGTACCTTTGGTGTAAAGCTTTTGTAACAGATTTGAACTAGTTGGAGTCCTTTTATTTTACTTTTTTGATTATTAACTGTATTTCCAAGAGTAAATGTTGCCGTATAAACTGCTCTCTGGATAATTGAATTAATTGATTCGAATCCTTTCCTCAAAAGAATATAAAGTGGCTTTTACAATATTTACTGAAAACCAATAGAATTCACTGATAACTAATAATGTCTTCATAATAATTTGAAATAGCTTTTACAATGTTAATGAAAAGGTAGTAAAATAGAAACAGAAAATCAGAACTATGGAAAAATGGAGAATGCAAAAATAATGCTGTGTGGGTGAAGTTATTGCTGTATTGAACATCATGATTCCTGGCAGGCAGTGCAAAAGGGGAAATATAATTAGCTATAGGCTTCTTATTTAAAAGCAAGGAGCACAGGTCTTAGAAAAGACAAAATTTTTCCTGGCAGCATATTCTAGAATATATTTTTCCTGAGGGGTGTTTCTTTATAGGGGGCATTGAGTGATAGGTTCTATAATCTAATCTACTCAGCTATTCTTTTTTTTTTGAGACAGAGTCTCACTTTGTTGCCCAGGCTAGAGTGAGTGCCGTGGCATCAGCCTAGCTGGCAGCAACCTCAAACTCCTGGGCTCAAGCGATCCTCTTGCCTCAGCCTCCTGAATAGCTGGGACTACAGGCATGCACCACCATGTCCGGCTAATTTTTTCTATATATATTAGTTGGCCAATTAATTTCTTTCTGTTTATAGCAGAGACAGGGTCTCGCTCTTGCTCAGGCTGGTTTCGAACTCATGACCTCGAGCAATCTGCCCGCTTAGGTCTCCCAGAGTGCTAGGATTACAGGCGTGAGCCACCGCGCCCGGCACCTATAATCTACCCAACTATTTTTTAAACAGCAAATGCAAAGGCCAATAATGTCTTTTGACTGTTTCGTATAGTAACATTTCACAGATGCTTATGGCATTATTAAAGCATAGCTCAGTCAACAATATTCTGAGATCCTACACTCTTGTGGTCCACATATATATCATTTTGGTGATTTAATAAAGTAAGGTATAATATGTTTAATTTTTGCAGGAAAAATGCTTGCAGAGAAAATGTTCTCATTTATCTTCTGGGATGAATGGCTGATGAGACAATTTAACTATGATGAATAATATACTTACTGTTCTGAACCACTGCGTTAGTCCATACATCCTACATTATGTTGCCTTTCTTACATAGGGATTTACAAATACTCTATATGGATCCCACCTGTTTGGGGATTTTGCTTTCTAGACTATTGTTCTGCTCACCAAATTGATTAAAACCTGCCTCCTTTCAACACAAACCTTAAAACTTCAGGGTCCTCCTGCACTATTATCATGCGTGCTTCTGCTGTGTATTTTGAACACATCATTCATCACACAGTCCTTTGAGGCACTGCATAAAATTACCACCTTGACTATAAGACATTATGTTAGCCAACTGTGACTGAAAAAGGTATTTAGATACTAGCTGTCAGCATGGTTTGAAACACCCACCTAAAGATGGAAATTGTGGGAACAGCAAAAATTCCAACATGCTTCTAAACACAATGTTAAAAGCACGACTGCCAATATCCGTCGAAACAGAATTTTAGAAAGGGAAGGACCAGTGTACAGAAATTTGCAGTAAGTGGGGGAAAAAAAAGTAAGCATTTGTCTTTATTTGTAAGTGTTCTGCTTAAGTTGGAAATAGACAACTTATTACACAGGGTTTTATGAAACGCTACATAAAAATTTCTGCTACCTTCAGGTTTTTACTGCCTTGGGTAGAAATAAGCTTTTCTGTACATAGTAAACTGTTGTTGTTATTGTTGTTAAGTGCATTTTTCTTCATATTTTCCTATAGTTTTCTTTTGAGATAGAATCTCATTCTGTGACCCCAACTAGAGGCATTCGGGTTATCATAGCTCACTGTAGCCTCAAACTCCTGGGTTCAAGCCATCCTCCTGCCTCAGCCTCTCTAGTAGCTGGGACTACACTCCCGGCTAATTTTTCTATTTTTTTTGTAGAGATGGGGGTCTCACTCTTGGCTCAGGCAGGTCCTGAACTCCTAATCTCAAGCAACCCTCCCACCTCAGCCTCCCAGAGTACTAGGATTACAGGCGTGAGCCACTATGCCCAGCCTTGCTTTCCTGCAGTTCTTTTAAAAAGCACCAACCAACTTCTTTCTCAGAGCATGGAGTTTTTTTTTTCTAGCCAGAATAATATTTTTGTTTTAATTGAAGGTCCTGCACAAAATATCTCACATTCCTACTTGAGTGAGGTTTTCTGTTATCTTAATATGCTTTTTACCATTCAACAGCAAGCAGCATAGCAACCAAGATAATTATATAAACACTCCCTGTAAAAATATTCTATCTAAATCTGTATAATTATATAATAACAGAATATAGTAAGCTATATTTTCAGAATACCTCTCAGAGAGAGAGACCTCAAAGCTCTTATACAGATGTGCTCTTGGACATATAGGAATCTAAAGACAAGAAGAGATTTTAAAATTGGTAGCAAGGTTGAAAACAGTTTATGTTTCCAGATTTTTCACTTGGTGCCTTGAATATTAAAATTTTGTAGCAAGCAAAACAAAGTATTTGTAACTTTTCAAGAAAATTTTATATACCTCCAGTATAATGGTCATCTGAATTGAATGGTTAAAGATTCTTGTGTCATAAAATTCTTAGCTTCTGAGTGAGTAGGTTAGATGTTTTCCAGGATGCTTGGCTGGGCACTAAAGAGCATTTGGGCCTGTCATTGTGGCCACAGTGGGAACTTACAGTAGCGGTGAGCATAGCTCCCAGTAGCTAAACACATGCTCCCATGAGTCCTTGCTAATTCTTGGAAGCCAAGATGATAGGGACAGAACCCCAGTGGGCCAGAGAAAGTATATAATCAAAGTGATTAATAAACAAAATGGGTTTATGGGAGACTGATTGAGTGATTGATAAAAACCAATATAATAGGTAGAAAAGCAATCTGGTTTTCCTTTTTTCAGTTTTTGTAATTTATCGATCTTATTCATTAGTTGTCATTCATGAATTGAAAAAGGAAAGGGCGAAGACTAAAAAAGAGCCAGCCCTTGGATTTATTAAATAAATAGGAGATGCCAACAATTAGGAAGAGTAATAAGTCAACTTGATTTTCCTTCCTCTGACAGCTGGGTGTTAACTTTGTTTTTCCCTATTGGCTTTGTATAAAAGTAATAGGGGCTGTTTAAAACCAAATTATGTTTAAAGATAAGTAAAGTGACTATTTATTGAGCACTATTATATCTTTCTTAATGAAGACAGCACCACAAATTGTCTTGAAATTCTACTGGAGCCAACTTGTCTTGATATGCTTTTCATCATTCATAGAAACTAAGACAAATATAAAAACACTTAGCAAAAATAAATTATTAAGCCAAAGTGTGCATTCTACCCAATATCCTATTATCTCTGTAGAGTGGGCATCCTATCCTATGCCCTGCCTCAACTTTACAGATGAACAAAATTGAGAGTAAATGGAATTAAGACACTTGCTCCAGGTCAAATGGCTATTAAATATATTGCAGGGATCTATACCCAGGTCTGTCTAAATGGAGGACTTAAACCCAGGTCTACCTATTCCAAGGCTGGAATTCTTTCCATGGATTTCCTAAATAATGATCTCACACAGCTTTAGCTTGATTGATTATCTTGGAATCAGCTAGGCAGAATGACTTCATCACAGAGCACTTATAAAAAGAAAAGTAGTCAAAGAGACTGGTTTCATCAGAGATGTTTAGAAGAAAACAGATTTATTCCAAAGAAAAGTTCAAAGGATTTAGAAGTTCAAAGACCCATAGGAAGGAGGCATCCTTCAAAAGGAAGATTTCAGTTTGGTACAAATGTTTCAGTGGGGCAGTATTTTCTAAATTTACTTTATTATAAGGTTCACTTTTGATACTTGTAAAAAATACACAGACCTCTCACTTAGAGAATCTGATTCAGTAGGCTTTACATGGTGGGACCCAGAAATCTATATTTTAACAAGGACCCCCTCACCCAAGGTTGTTTCATGAATAGACAAGTCTAGAAAACATTACTTAAAGGATTTATGAACAATGATACCCTCACAAACTATAAAACCTAGAGGAAATGGATAGATTCCTAGAAATATACAACCTCTCAGGATTGAATTAGGAAGAAACAGGCAGCCTAAAAGGACCAATAATGAGATTGAATGAGCAATAAAAAAATCACCCAGAAACAACAATGAAAGCTCAGGACCAGATAGATTTCACGGCTGAATTCTACCAAACATGCAAAGAAGAACTAATACTAATCCTCCTGAAGCTGTTCCAAAAAATTAAGGAGGAGGGCATTCTTCCTAACTCATTCTACAAGGCCAGTATCACCCTGATATCAAAACCAGACAAGGACAAAGCAAAAAAAGAAAACTTCAGACCAATATCCCTCATTAACATAGGTGCAAAAATCCTTAACAAAAGACTAGTAAACCAAATCCAATAGCACATCAAAAAGATAATAGTTGGTTTTATGCCATGGATGCAAGGATTGTTCAACATATGCAAATCAATAAATGTGTTACATCACATAAACAGAATTGAGGACAAAAATCATATGATCATCTCAATAGATGTAGGAAAAGTATTTGATAAAATTCAACATCCCTTGATAATAAGAATCCTCAACAAACTAAGCATAGAAGGAATATACTTCAATATAAAAAAGGCTATACACAACAAACCCACAGAAAACATCATACTTAATAAGGAAAAGTTGAAAGCATTCCCTCTAAGAAGTAGAACAAGACAGGGATGTCCACTTTCACCACTTTTATTCAACATAGTACTGGAATTCCTAGCCAGAGCTATCAAGCAAGAGAAAGACATAAAAGACATCCAAATTAGAAAAGAGGAAGTTAAATTATCTATTTGCTGATGGTATAACCTTATATCTAGAAAATTCTAAATACTTCACACACACGCACACAAACACTTTTAGACTTGATAAATGAACTCAGTAAAGTTTCAGGATACAAAATCAATGTACAAAAATCAGTAGCATTTCTATACAACAATAACAATATAGCAGAAAACCAAATCAAGAAGGTGATTGCACTTATGACAGCCACAAAAAGATATATCAACACTTAGCAATATCTTTAATCAATGAAGTGAAAGATCTCTACAAAAACAACAACACACTGATGAAAGGAATTTTAGATGATACAGACAAATGGAAAAACATCCCATGCTTATGGATCACAAGAATTAATATTGTCAAAATGACCATACTGGCCAAAGCAATTTACAGATTCAATGCAATCCCTACCAAAATAACCAATGTCATTTTTCACAGAATTAGGAAAAATAATCCTAAAATGTATATGGGACCAAAAAAGAGCCTAAATAACCAAAGCAATCCTATGCAGCAAAGACAAACAGGAGACATCACATTGCTTGATTTCAAATTACACTATAAGGCTATGATAACCAGAACAGCATGTTACTGGCATGAAAATAGGCACATAGATCAATGGAACAGAATATAGAACCCAGAAATGAAGCCACATGCTTTCAGCCAAATGATCTTTGACAAAGTTGACAAAAACTTACACTGGGGAACGGACACTCTTTTCAATGAATGGTGCTGGGAAAAATGGATTACCACATGTAGAAGAATGAAACTCAACCCCTATCTCTCACCATATACAAGAATCAACTCAGGATGGATTAAGGACTTAAATGTAAGACTTGAAACTATAAAAATAGTAGGAGAAAACCTAGGGAAAAATCTTCTGGACACTGGTCATGGCAGAGAATTGATGACTAAGTTCTCAAAAGCATAGATAAGAACAAAAACAGACAAATTTAATTAAACTAAAAAGCCTCTGCACAACTAAAGTGATAATCAACAGTGTGAACAGACAACCTGCAAAATGGGAGAAAATATTTGCAAACTATTCATCCAACAGGGGACCAATATCCAGAATTTATAAGGAACTCAAACAACTCGACAAAGCCCATTAAATAATCCCATTAAATAGTAGGCTAATTTTGCAAAAGAAAATGAATACACATTTTTCCAAAGAAGACAAACAAATGGCCAAAAAGCATATGAAAAAAGTGTTCAACATCACTAATCATCAGAGAAATGCAAATTAAACCACAATGAAATATCATTTTACACCAACCAGAATAGCTATTACTAAAAAGACAAAAAATAACAGATGTTGGTGAGGATGTGGAGAAAAGGGAATGCTTATAAACTGTTAGTGGGAAGGTAAATTATTACAACCTCTATGGAAAACAGTATGGAGATTTCTCAAATAACTGAAAATGAAACTGCCCTTTAATTTAGCAATCCCACTACTGGATATCTACTCACAGGAAAAGAAATCATTATATCAAAAAGACACCTGCATTCGTATGTTTATCATAGCACTATTCACAATAGCAAAGATGTGAAATCAACCAAAGTGTCCATCAATGGGTGACTGGATAAAGAAAATGTGGTGTGTACACACACACACACACACACACGCACACACACACACAAAATGGGATACTATTTAGCTCTAAAACAGAATGAAATCATGTCTTTTACAGCAACACGGATGTAACTGGAGGCCATTATCTTAAGTGAAACAATTTAGTCACAGAAAGAAAAATACCGTATATTCTCATTTGTAAATGGGAGCTAAGTGGTGTGTACACATGGAAGTAGAGTGGGGAATGATACACGACAGAGACTTGGAAGTGTATGGGGGAGGTAATAGGGGAGTGGATGATGAGAAATTACTTAATAAGTACAATGTACATTATTCCAGTGATGGATACACTAAAAGTCCTGACTTCACAACTACACACTATATCCATGCAACAAAATTACACTGTACGCCTAAATTTATACAAATTTTAAAAAGTAAGAAAGCCAACAGGAAAAAAGGAACAAAAACATTGCTTAAAAATGGACAGCTCAGTATTCTGAACTCTCAGAATCTAAAAGAGATATATATATTTGCAATAGAAGCTAGAAAAAGGACATAAAAAATCATCAAGGAGATTTTGTTTAAAAGTAGCTGTGAACAGCTAGCTGTGTGGAAAAAGGAAGTCAGAGTAAATGGGGTTCAAGTAAAATAGAAGATGGTACCCATATCACTCAGGACCCTTTCAGATGCACATGACTGGAGACCCCAGCTCAGTGGAGATCAGTTTAAGCAAAAGGAACACAGAGGTGGCAGTAGTGGGGTGGAATATACTAGCTGATGCTGGTAAGATCCAAAGACTTAAATAATGTGTTGTCTTTGGCTTCCCTGATGGCAGCTCCATTCTCAGGGAAGGCTGTGATTGGCTAGCATGAGTCATCTATCCACCCCAGTGGTGATGGGTCCGGACTGTGATTGACAATCATGTGTGTCATGTGGACAGAAGAGTTCTTCAGAGAAAAGGCTGGTGATATAAGAGAAGTGGTGGGGGAGAGATTTAGGGTTGGGGTGGGATGGGGATTAAAAAAAGAAAAACCAAACAGGTACTACAGTACCCTTCACATGCTGTCATTGTTATTTTCCTTTAATTTGTGACATATTTAAGAATTTTTATAAATTATGATATTAACTGCTTAAAGTATTATAATTAAAAATGTATATAGAACCCTGGGGTGGCATTTTCCTGTAAATTTCCTAAAGTCCCAGCTCTAATTGACCATGCTACCCATTTTTGCATCACAACTGGGTAGAGAAGAGATATGGCTTACAAGGCAACTAACAAACCTCTTAAGAATTTGCCCAACTCTCAGATAATGAGTACATCACTATTTCATTTCTTTTCACATCCAACTCTTCCCTAAAGGGCCTGTTTGAAGTGATGAATTATCTTTGGAAATTGATTTCTTTCCAAAATTAAAAGCATCGATTTTGTTAGAGTTTTCCAGTGATGTTTACAATAAAAATTCTGAAATCTTACTTCCTTGCCTATGCATTAACTCCCTCTCCCCCAAACAGGTTTTATTCTCAATAATTGCAATGATCAAGCAATAAGATAATATCGGGAAACCTTTTTACTGAAAAGTGGAGAAGATTTTAAAATATTTTTAGCAGACTAAAAAATATTGGTTCTGTTGGCAGCTTTTTAAAGCAAAATGTCTTCCTTTGAAATCAAAGACAAAAGGCAATGAAAGACAAACCACTCATTCATTTAACAGATCTTAAATTTTAAAAAGCCCACTTTGTGGCACATTATAATAAGTAGCTTAGGTAGGGAGACTTGGTATGTGTTATTCATTATGTGGGGTACGATAAGTGTTTCTAGAATATTTGTTCTCTAAGTATCTCAGAAATCAGTTGCATAACAGCATTCTGCTCAATAAATTCTGGAGACTCTTGGGGTTGTTGCCTTGCCAGAAACATGGGTAGGCAAAGCTGGCCTTTGACACCTACTCAGCTCCTTTTTGGCACTCCTTCCTTACCTTCTGTTCCTGTTCCTTCTGGTCTAGTCCTTGCACACTCTGCGCCCTGAGTGCTGTCACTCTTGGGGTTCAAAGGACCTCACTACTGGCTAGCTCTGCTCTCTCATATTGTCCTGTTCCCGGAATTACCCTTTGTTACCAGTTATGTTAAATTTTGATTGGTGTTAAGGTGGTATTATTGTTAGGGACATAGGAATACTTGAATCCTATCAGACTTTCAGGCACCCTTTTTCTCTGAGTGACTATAAAGTATGCAAATATAGCAAAAGAAAGCAAGGGAATGCTTTGCTCACTGTGCTACAAGAGAACTCTGGTGAGCTAGGCTGGACTTGGTAGCTTAGACTAGAGGACTAAGGAAGGAGCTTCCTTCCCTTTTAGTCTAAACTAGAACTTTGAATATTGCTGTGATATAATTAATAAACAACCTCTATTACTCAAGGTTCTTCAGAGAAATTTCTTGGAATTATGGAGGCTGAGAAGTCCCACAATCTTCTGTCTTCAAGCTGGAGGCCCAGGAAAGCTGGTGGTGTAGTTTCAGTCCAAGCTCTGGGGCTTGGGGAGAGGGGGAGAGGAGAGGGGAATTTTGTAAATCCTGGCTCAAGTTCAAAGGCCTGAAAACCAGGAGCACTGATGTCCCAGGTCTAGAAGAGAGAGCATATTTGCCTTTCCTCAGCCTTTTTGTTTTATTTGGGCCCTCAATGGATGGTAAGATTGGTGAGGGTGGATCCCTTGTACTCAGTCCACTGATTAGAATGCCAGTACCTTCTGGAAACATCCTCACAGATAAACCCAAAAATGTTTTACCAGCTATCTGGGCATTCCTTAGCTCAGTCAAGTTAACACATAAAACTAATGGGTGGAGGCCCATTTAATATACCTCTACCAGCTCTAGAAAGATGGTGCCAGAGAGAGACAGGTAGCTTCCTGGTCTCCTAGGAGGCTATGGTCCAGATGCCTGGTGAGATAGCAAGTCCTTGAATGTACCTCTGAGATTCACCTCCCCTTCAAGAACATGTTTTAGAAATGATTTTTGATCTATGAAGTTCTTCTAATAACCATTAACTGTTCTGTACTAGCTTTTTCTTGACACTTTGCACAAACTGGTATTAGCGGATTAGACTTCACTTCTGCAGTGCTAGCTGTAGGCATTTACGAGACACGCTTCAATTGGAGGTGAAGCTGGGAGGCAGGCAATGTGTTTAGCTCCCCTCAGCTACACACGGCCGGCCACTTGATTGTAGGCAATCCACTTCAATTCTCTAAACCTCAGCTACCTGATTTACATCTAAGGGTATTACTGCCTTTGTATCTTTCTGAAGGCGAGATAAGCTCTTGAGATATATATATATATATATATATATATATATATATATATATATATATATATATCTGCCATCTCCAAAACCGTAAGCCTTTTATTTAGGCTTTTGAGGACCCCAAAGTGCAAGGGTTACTTATTTTCGTTTATTTACTCAAAAGGGAGTAAAAATAAAAGTAGAGGCCTCCTCTGGTTCTACAGCTTCAGAAAAGATCACCCCAAGAGTGATCTTGCTCACATCTGATTCTCCAGGCCTCTTGCGAGAACAGGTACAAAAAGCTTTCAGGCTCGACAGCATGCTCTTAGGACAGCAGGATGGAGACTTCCTAACAAGAGGAAACCCCCTGTGGCTCCAGTCTCTGAAACCAGGGCTTCAGGCAGCAAGAAGCTTTCAGAAGGGCCAAAGTACTCAGTATCAGCCCGTAGTTGTGGTTTGGCAGAAGCAGTGTTTTTGAGAACAATGAAGGGTTTCTCAGGAGATAAAAGGCAAACAAAATGAAGTTCAGTAGAGAAAATGCCTTCCTGATGGAAAGTGCATCTGACATAAAATTCTAGTATATGTAAATCTGTTCCTGAAAATCTTCATGGTAACCTCAAGAATTAGTGGGGGCTTGGAGAGTTGACAACTCCTGCTTATGCACTCACTGGCTATTTGGAGAAAGAAAGATTGTAGAGGGGAAAAAAATGATCTCTAGGAATGTTCATCATTTGGGGGTGAAAAAATTCCCTACTCTATAAGCATGGCTTTGAAACTTGCACAGAGAGATCTTGATTTCCTTCTAATAAGTAAGGCATTGGTTGTAGAGCCAAGAAGAACAGCCCTGTCATTACTAATAGACTGCAAGGCATGTTCCCCAGGTGTCACCTGTCTGTACACACACATAGGATCGTACCAGTGGCAGTACCCACATTTCTCTGGCTCTTGCCTTCGCCTGTTCATGCTCAGGGATTTCTGGCTGTCCTCTGCTTCTCACTGAGTCATTTCTCGCCATATCCAGTATGTCTTGTTTGTGCTTAAGAGAAATTCTATCAGCTAAAGATAATGCCAAATCCGCCATGTTCTGCTTTCCCTCTCTGGTCCTTTTGGCCACTGTGGCCACCCTGGGGGGTCACTGCTGCCTGGCTGCTGTGGCTTGAGTCAGTGAGGGTGCTCCAAGGGTGCTCTGTGAAAGTTGCCCCGTGCTCCTAAAGGACTCGCTCGGGTCTCCAAGCAGTGAAGTTAGAAGTGGGGAGGAGGCTTCTGTCCCTTTCTTGGGGTCACATTGTTACGCATTGTTACCTGTTACCTGGATACCAAATGCAGTATGCTGCCTCCACCCCATGCTTTTTAGAATCTCTGGGGCTGGGCCTCCAGTCTGTCTCTATAAAATGGCTCAGCATGAGGCCCTGAGGCAGGGCCTGGGAATTGGGCAGACACAGATGTTGCTCTCTTCTCCCTTCCCCTTCCTTCTCCTCCTCTGTAGGTGTCTTTTTTCACCCTATGTAAACTAATTCTTGCAAATAGATGCTTGTAGGCCACCTGCCCCATTTTTCTCCCATATATGTCTTGACCAGTAAGATCTTAGAATCTGGGATGCCTGCTTTGCTGATTTATTGTGTTCATTGCTATATTCATCCATGTGCACTCCCTTTTTCTAGGGTTGCCAGATGAAATACAGGATGCCCAGTTAAATCTGGATTTCAAATAAGTAGTAAATAACTTTTTTTTTTAAATTTCAGCATATTATGGGGGTACAAATGTTAAGGTTATGTATATTGCCCTTGCCCCTCCCCATCGAGTCAGAGCTTCAAGCGTGTCCATCCCCCAGATGGTGTACATCACACACATTATGTATGTGTAAATAACTTTTTGAATAAATATGTCCCAAATGTTGCATGCAACATACTTGGACCCCCAAAAATCATTTGTTATTCATCTGAAATTAAAATTGAACTTGGTGTTATGTATTTTTATTTGCCAAATCTGGCAACTCTAGTCTTTATTACTTTTAGTGATTTTAAAATATGTGAAAAGGTTTTTATGATCAATCTGGAGGTAAGTCCTTAGAATCCTGTTTTTTTTTTTTTCTCCTTCCCTAGAATTTTTTTTCAGCCATAAATTCCTCCACCAGAGGGATTTTAGAAACTTAACCAAGCCCAAAAGTTGGAGAGTTGGCTTTCAGACTCAAGTTCTTTCCTAAAGTTGAGAACCTTGTCTTAGAAAGCAGCAAGCAGTCATCACAAAGAGAGAGGAAGACATTTAATTAAGCATGCTGAGCCTACGAGGCTGCCTGGGTTCCAATAAGAAAAGAAAGGTGATCAGAAGAGCTTGGAGATCTTGGATGCTTTCCAACAGAGGTCTGGAAGTCAGAGACCTCTGGGGTTATTACCCAGGCCCTTGGCTATTGCTCAAATCAGGTGTGATCCATACAAAAAAGAACTACCCAAAGTCAGAGACCAATACACTGAGAAGAGTGCCCTAGGAATTCTGGTAACAGTTATATCTCTAGAGTTTTAATATTCTGGGTTGCAAAATTCTGAACTAGGTTTCTGTGAATTTATATAAAATGACAGAAAATTTCTTTTCCCCTAGAGAGATATGGAAATAGAAATTGTGCCTTGAAAACTTTAACCTTGGAGATACAGTATTTATTGCTGAATTGCTAATGCAAAAAATATTGTGTTTTTATTTTTAAATCTATATGTCTCTGCCTTAAAACTTTTCATAGCAGAATATTACCTTTCATTATTTATGAATCTGTTGAACTTTGCAAGGATTTGCTGACAGTTAAAGGATAACAGCTTTAAGGATAGTTCATTTTACATCATAAATAACCTAAAAGGTCATTCAGTATTTTATAATAACATTCAAAGAGAGCAGATATTGAGAGTAAGTATTAAAAGTTAGAAAAATTGACAATTTACTTTTAAAATAGTCCAGTCATACTTTTGTTAATATTAGAAGTAAAAAGCAGAAACCCAATTAGGAATAGTATGTATAGTGGCTGTGTTTACTTTATATCTTTTCTGAATTTCTTATTATTTTGGTACTATTTTCCTTTTATCAAGAATTTTTTTTTTTTTTTGGTTTATGGTAATATATTAGTTAGGGTACAGGCTAGGCTGCTCTAGCAAGCAGACTAAAAATTAAAGTGGCTTAAACAAAATAGAAGTTTTTGTTTGTTTGTTTTACTTTCTCAGTTCCAAACCTAAATGGCCTCTACCAGAAAGTGGCTTTGCTTTTCTCACCCTATAGCCTCTGTAAGTGAGTCCAAGTTGGCTGACTGTCTCAGCCAGTGGAAAAGGCACAGATACCAAGGGATTCCTATTCAAATGTTTTAAGGACAAGACTCATTATTTCTGCTCACATCCCACTGAATAGAACTTAATCACGTGGTCACAACCAGCCACATGGGCTCACTCTGGGCCATCTCAAAGTGCTATTTTCCCATGCATTTAACTAACAGATGTTGACAGGATAAGGAATGAGAGTCCTTAAGCAGAAACTAATATTTTCTATCTCTTTTGTTTTCTAATAAAATAATTTTATTTTGGTTGGCTTTCATTTAAGATAAAAATAAAATTAATTCATCTTACATAACATTATAAATAGTATCATCTGTTCATCAGGAAATTTTTGAACTAATTATGAACTCCATGTAGGAGTTGGTTAGAAAGTAATACTGTCACTGTACATGGAAAATAAGTTAAGACCTAGGTTTAATCCTAAATGGGGATTTACATGCTTATGTTTCCATTGGATTTATAGTTTAGTGCAGAATTTTCTTTTTTCAGAGGACTGGGACACTGACAGCGGTTTTCAAATATTATGCCAACTAAGGCATTTGTTTTTCACTTTCTACTCCAACATACTGAGAGATGTAATGGAGACAACTTCTCTAATGAACCATTGTTTCTTTCTATACTGCTTGATTGTACAATTTGGCTTATATTATAGCCATTTCTTTATCTGGTGACATTATAGGTTGCATTGGTGAATGTGGTGACTATGATGAAAAGTTCTTGAGCCTCTGGGAGCTGGATGACATGCTGAGGCTCAGGCTAGTGACTGGGCTGCCACCCAAGTGACCAGAGTCCAGGAGGTCCAATGCAGATTAATGAACAAGGGCTTTGATGTCTTCTGTGCTGGTTTTCTGGCCTCTTTGAAGGTAAGAATCACTGGGGGCACTTAGTAAAATATTCAACTTTCTAGATCCCTCACCTGGAGATCCCCATGTAGTGGGGTTTTAGGTGGAACTTGAGAATGTGTGGGTTTAACAGGTACCCCAGGTAATTCTTATCATCAGGGAAGTTTAAAAACACTGTGCCGTGATTGACTTTGTCCACTGTGCTCAAGGGCATAGACAGCATCCCCATTCGGGGGTCCCCTGCTCCCAGTGACAAGCAGGGCAAGCTGCAGGGCACTACGTATAGGTTTCTGACGTTCTTTCTTTGCCATAGAAAAGCTGCAATGACCACGACAGTTGTCTATTGCATGCATCTCAATGGGCATGCCTTTGCTCTTTGACACCGAGTCATAAGATGGCACGTTAAGTATTCTCTCTGGTCCTAGAGTCTAGAGTCGCTATCTGAGAGGAACTGGTTTTGTGACTATTGATGCAGTCCTTGCTGCTGTTACTCAGACTCTAATCCTGAAGTAGAGTCCCAGTCCTTAGCAAAGATGACTCTCTCAGGATCACAGATGACTCATTCCACCAGCGATGACAATTGTATTTTTTTCTTTTTCTTCTTCTTCTTTTTTTTTTTAAATAGGGCTGTCTCCCAGGCTAGAGTACAGTGACATCATCGCAGCTCACTGCAACCTCAAACTCCCAAGCTCCAGTGATCCTCCTGCCTCAGCCTCCCAAGTAGCTGGGACTAGAGGTGCATGCCACGATGCTTGGCTAATTTTTCTGTTTCATATGGAAACGGGATCTCACTCTTGCTCAGGTTTTTCTCAAACTCCTGATCTCCAGTAATCCTCCCACTTTGGCCTCCCAAAGTGCTAGGATTTTATAGGCATGAACCCCTGTGCCCAGCCAACTATTGTATTTTTAAATAATCCTTTAATCTCCAGATTTCTTGGTACCCAGAATATTTTCCTTTTCTTTCTGTTTTATCCATGGAAGCAGGAAAAATAATGGTTGATGTCTTGAAACTGTCTAGCTTTTCTCTGAGCTTTGAATAGCTCAAATTAAAGTTAAGGCCATACTAGGATAAAAACAGGACCTTGGAAAACATGAAAGACAGGTGAAAAAAATTTTTTTAATTAAATAGCTGAACTGAAAAACTGTTGCCATCTAAGATTTCATATTCTTGATCACTAAGATGAGGCACTATTTAGAATCTGATTCTAGGCTGAGGTTATTATGTAAGAATTTCCAATTTTGCTCTCCCAGTTGCAGTGTATGTAAGTTCTTGGGTACAGTTCACGGAGTGCAATAGCAATAGACTTTCTAGTTAACGGTAAATGGAGCTGTGCAACTGTGCCACGAATAAAGAGCCTAGAGTCAATAATGAGAACTTTTTTTTTCCAAAAATAATAGCATTATTTATTAATGGTCTGGGGTTGAATGGAACAGCTAGTGGCTCTAAAAACACACTTCTATTCTTGGAATATATTTTTGAGACAACCCAATTGAGGCATTTTCTGTTCACTGTGGCATAAGTACCAATTTTACATGATATAATAGCTCACTAAATGTTAGGAGGTACAGAAAGGGTTGTTTTGAAACTCCCCTATAAAGCATTTATATATAGTAAATTACTGGAAACAGCAAGTATGTTTTTACAAACTGCAAAATGAATAACCACAAGTTCCAAGAATGTGGGAGTTGCCCCCATTGCGTTAATTGTTGTATCCCTAGCTCCTGGCACATAATTGGTGCCCAGTACGTTTTTCTTGCATAAATCAGGAAATGAGTGAATATGCGTTCTTTTTTATATTAGAGGTTCATATGGAAAGATTGTCCTTAAAGAGGTGTCGAAAGGGACTGGTTTTGAAATGCCCTTTTGATCTATCTTGGCCCACCTTCTGGGGGACTGAAAATTGTTACCATTTGTTGTAATAATGATCACGTCTTTTCTGGAGAAATAGTGGCCATTGTACAAGTATAGAGCAACAGTCTTTGTTTTTCTTCTCCTTTATGCCATTCCTAAAGCTAAGCTTTCTGCTCATTTCTACTGCAAATGGAAGGGAAAGGAATAAGATAGTAGAATCATAGGATCTCATAGGTTCAAATGAATCCAAATGGTTGTCTAGTGATGTAACCATCTTTTTTTTTTTTTTTTTTTTTGAGACAGAGTCTCACTTTGTTGCCCAGGCTAGAGTGAGTGCCGTGGCGTCAGCCTAGCTCACAGCAACCTCAAACTCCTGGGCTCAAGCAATCCTCCTGCCTCAGCCTCCCAAGTAGCTGGGACTACAGGCATGCACCACCATGCCCGGCTAATTTTTTTTTTCTATGTATATTAGTTGGCCAATTAATTTCTTTCTTTTTTTTTTTTATTTATAGTAGAGACGAGGTCTTGCTCAGGCTGGTTTTGAACTCCTGACCTTGAGCAATCCGCCCGCCTCGGCCTCCCAGAGTGCTAGGATTACAGGCGTGAGCCACCACGCCCGGCCTAACCATCTTTTTCAATGCTAGAGAAACTCCTACATTCCACCAAGTGGCCTGGCTGGTATTTATCTTGCTCCAGGGACGAGCAGGAGCTTCCCATTTCTTGAGACAAATCACTCTCATCTGGTATGGCCTAGATTGTTCCATAGTATTTTTACAGACTCTGCTGAAAACTGTTTCTAACTTCTATCCATAAGGACCATACAGAACAAGTCTACTCTTCCGTATGACCACTTTTTATATATTCGTGTACAATGTTCATGACCCCACGTGAGTCTTTTCATAATATCCTTGGTAGTAGCCATGTGGAATATTCCAGGCCCCATGCTAAGCTCTTCACAGGCATCATTTCATTTAACCCTCATAATAAATCCACACGTTAGGTACCACCATGATCTTCATTTTACAGTCTTACAGAGGTTAAGTGATTGGTCTAAAGTCACAGAATTAGGGAGCTGAAACACTGAGATTTGGACATGTCAATATCAGGATTTAATTTCAGCTCTACTTTACAATGAATTTCCCATTATTTGTTTAAGGAGCTTGAGTTGCTTTCTGTTATCGATGGCTAAAACTGTTCTGACAAATGCACCTACCAGTCTGCATTGTACAGCACCCAGCTTCCTCCTGCATTTGGGAAAATGTTTTTTGTTCCCTGTCTCCAGCCTCATGGCCTCTTTCCTTTCCCCCTAGATTCTTAAAGATCACTGAACGTGGTTTGAACTATTTCTGACGGGAACGAACTGTGTCTGCAAAGCAGAACAAGTAAATTCCCGCTCTGCGAGGCCACTAGGCAGTATGTCAGGGTGGCACGCAGCCACCTCCTTCTTTCACTGAATAAAAAAGCTATCTCCTGCCCCATAGGGAAACGGAGAATAGTTGGCAAGGTGAGAAAAGGAATACATTTCCTTTTAGCTTTATCCTCTCATATGCATGTATTCCCTTGTGGTTTAGAAAACAGACGTATGAAATAGTCTATTTTCTGAGCAATTTTTGGTGTTCATGAGGCTATTGTCTGAATATTATACAGCTTTGTGTTGACTTGATATATGCAGATCATCCTTGTCTTTTATCAGAGAAAGCATAATACTCTCCCTAACTCCTGTCATATAAACCAAGATAGATTATCTGAGAACATGGACAAAACTAGGTGACCCTCGTGAAAGGGACAGAGGACACATATTGACCCATAAGAGTGAAAAAATCGAACGCACACATACATACAACAACTACATCTTTTAAATGAAAACATGTGATCCTAAACATTCCCATAGTAATTCCTCTTTCTTCAAGGTTTTCCAGCCTGGTCAGAAAGTAGCCAGAAGGAGGCTATTTTAAGAGTGATGATGTTTCCCTGTTTTTTATCCACTTTTTTTTTTTTTTTTTTAGGCAGAGTCTCACTTTGTTGCCCAGGCTAGAGTGAGTGCTGTGGCGTCAGCCTAGCTCACAGCAACCTCAATCTCCTGGGCTCAAGCGATCCTACTGCCTCAGCCTCCAGAGTAGCTGGGACTACAAGCATGTACCACCATGCCCGGCTAATTTTTTGCATATATATTTTTAGTTGGTCAACTAATTTCTTTCTATTTTTAGTAGAGGACAGGGTCTCAGGCTGGTTTCGAACTCCTGACCTCGAGCAATACGCCTGACTCGACCTTCCAGAGTGCTAGGATTACAGGCGTGAGCCACCATGCCCGGCCTATCCACTTTGATTTACTCCTTGTGTATCTTATGCATATACCACAGATTCAGGTCCTCTCAGCTTGCTTGGGATGTCCCATCTGTTTCCTATTTCCTGTCCTGGCTGCTCTCGTGAATGTCTGGTGCTGAGGTCTTGGTTGCCCACCAAGCTAAACAAGGCAGACCAGCCGTGACTGCCAGCAGCTCACATCCAGGGAACTAATGCTACTGCAGAGCACCTAAGCCACCTTGCCACCCCGTTTCTGGGGCCCCAGTCAGCTCTGCATGTGCCTAGCAAAAAAGTGCAGTTTAAGGTCAAGGTTCGATCCCCACCCCTGCAAGAGATTATTAGAAAAAAGAAAAAAGGCATACTGAGATCTAGCCAACTCTGATTACTGTATTGGAGAACATGTTTGTTTATATGTCAGCTATCATTTTCCTGTTATTGCCATTTAATCATTTACCTGCTTATTATTATTTTATCATCACTTTTGCCAATGGGTTAGCATGGTCAGGAGGAGAAATTGGGAATCCAGTGGATTTTATTAGCAAATTTTGTGAAATGTTTGGTGGAGAAAAATCTGGACAATGAAGTAGTGGCTGCAAAGAGATTTTAGGGTTATCCACTGCTTTGCTTATCTATGCCCTAGTGGCCATGCATACCCCAGTTGACTGAAAATGTGCAGTATGTGCATAACCATGTCAGCACACAGCAACATGACGCAGAGCTTTGGGAGATGATGGTAGGTTGATCTAAAACATTGCAATAAGGTCAGATAGCTTAAAACAAATTTAAAAATGCGATAAAGTTACTGAACAAAACAGAATGCAAAATTAGTTTGGAAATATAACGGAAAGAAATCCTTGTGTTTAACATTCGGTGTACAGATCCATAAAAAGTCAATTAAAACTTTAAAATTTCCACACTGATCCATATGTCACTGTATGTTTCCCTAAGCCATGGTGCAGAGATGAGTATTTTTTTGTTTGTTTGTTTGTTTGTTTTGTTTTGAGACAGAGTCTCACTCTGTTGCCCAGGCTAGAGTGAGTGCCGTGGCATCAGCCTGGCTCACAGCAACCTCAATCTCCGGGGCTCAGCGATCCTACTGCCTCAGCCTCCCAAGTAGCTGGGACTACAGGCATGCGCCACCATGCCCGGCTAATTTTTTTTTTTGTATATATACTTTTAGTTGGTCAATTAATTTATTTCTATTTTTGGTAGAGACGGGGTCTCGCTCAGGCTGGTTTCGAACTCCTGACCTTGAGCAATCTGCCCGCCTCGGCCTCTCAAAGTGCTAGGATTACAGGCGTGAGCCACCACGCCCGGCCAGAGATGAGTATTTTTAATAATAATCCTTTATTCATGAGGCCTCTTAGGCCTACGATGCTCATGAGTCTGTCAGTCTATTGAAAAGAACCGTTAGAAATATTACAATAGCCCTCCAGATCTGAGAGGTGCAACACGAAAATGTATTACAGCCAATACAATTGATATAATTATCTTTAGCTCCAAAAACTCACGGACTTTCTTCTAGCATCATTTGTTTGCAGCCTCCCGAGATAGTAACCTGAAATTTTATTCATTTAGTTTTTCTACTCCTCCCAAAGGGGGAAAAAAAATTTAAAAGCTAGGAAGCTGATGTGATAAAGATGGCACATAGGTAAGAGAGTTCTAAATCCAGAAACTCTCTGCAGGAAACAGCGCTTAATTGGGAGGCTGCACGCAAAATGATTTCAGCTCTAATTTCAGATGTTATCTAAACTATAAGAGAATAGGATTCTCTTATCTCTTTCCTTCCTTGGGCGGGGGTAATGGCGAGGGTGGACAGCACGTGACGGTGGAACATACAGTACAGGCAATGAACGTGGAGTTGAAGTCTGTGGCCACTCTCAGGGGCTTTGGCTGGGCAGGCTGGGGCAGTATGTGCAAGCTCACCTCTGCTGGCCCTGTCTCTGCCTCTCTGCTCGCTGTGTACCAGGGCAGGAAACGGGGCAGGAACGGCGAGTGTGCTGATACTTTACTTCTCAAAACCCAAATGGGATTGGCCCAGGACTTCCAAGACCCCTCCCCAGGCCCCTGTGTTTACCTTGGCTCTGGGCTTTCTCAGCACGCGAAAAGAGAGGAACAGCTATGCCACTTGAGGTCGTTCCATGAGACAGGAATGCAAAAATGGATGGGAAGGATTTCTGAGCAGCAGTCACGCTTGGGGTCCTCTCTCAGTTCATCATTATTTTAAAGAGGACAAGAGGGCGGTGGGACTTGGAGACCAAAGTGAGATTGTGCGGGAGGGGGAGAGCCAGGTGAGGTCAGCTCACAGGATTATGTGATAGGTTTGGAAAGATGTAGGGGAGGCATCTTCTGTGAACTTCTTTTTGCTGATGAAAATTTTTTTGCAGATGAAATATTTTCCTGGAGGCTATGACTTTTCCAATGTTGGACAAAAGCAAGATTGAATGTTTATGGATAGGTTTTGATGTAATGATAGCATGTTCCAGCACTTTTGTCTACGGTGTGGATTGCAAGCAGACATGAGCGCTAACAGATGAGGACAGTGTGTGTCTGCTCTGTTGTCACCAGGAGGCATTGTAAGGAAGAGTCTTGATAGATCTTTTTAATGATTCCAATCAAGGTAATGTAGTGAGGCTAGATCTCATACAAACGATAAGCTCTCTACCACTCAGAATGGAATCAAAGGAAGCCCTCTGAGCTGCAATTCCAGTTTGCATGAGGGCACTGCTATAGATGCATGTGGCAGGCTTATTTTGGAAAGCAGAAATGCCACCTCCCAAACAGTAAGATGACTTTGCCTTTTTGCATTCTCCTTTTCTTGAGTTCCCCAGGAGAGATTTAGAGGGAGGTGGTGGTAGAGGCACTAAGCATTCATCCTTTCTTTTTTTTTTTTTTTTTTTTTTTTTGAGACAGAGTCTCACTTTGTTGTCCAGGCTAGAGTGAGTGCCGTGGCGTCAGCCTAGCTCACAGCAACCTCAATCTCCTGGGCTTGAGTGATCCTTCTGCCTCAGCCTCCCGAGTAGCTGGGACTACAGGCATGTGCCACCATGCCCGGCTAATTTTTTTTATATATATATCAGTTGGCCAATTAATTTCTTTCTATTTATAGTAGAGACGGGGTCTCGCTCTTGCTCAGGCTGGTTTTGAACTCCTGACCTCGAGCAATCCGCCCGCCTCGGCCTCCCAAGAGCTAGGATTACAGGCGTGAGCCACAGCGCCCGGCCTATTCATCCTTTCAAACTGCTGGTTTTCTCTTGGTCCCATGATTCAATATATAATTGGAAGAGTTTCTAGAGCCAACTAAGGCCATAGTAGTAACTCAGTCATCCTTGAATTGTATTATTCAGACCATTGCAGTTCTGTCTGTCATGCTGAGATTACGAACCTCCAGGGCAAGAACCATTAAGTCTTCTCTTCTGTTTTATATAATATTAAACACAGAATTGGCCCTTGAGAAATCACAAATACAAATAAAATGAATTATGATTTAATATAAATGTCATTCACTTACTATATATATATATATATATATATATAACAATAATAGAAAATTTAAAGAAAAGTTTAGTTAAATCTATAACTGAATTTAAGACTGGAACAGAAAAAATAAGATACCACTTATAAATTCCTCATTTTAAATCAGTGTGACATTTCAGTAAAATACTGCTTAGCTTAGTATAAAATGTGTCAATAGTTTCTAGAATTTGACCAAAACCTATCATTTGACACCTGTGTCCAATTAGTTCTCAAAATCTGTAGTTTCCTACATTGTACTACTGGTATCCATTCCTTTCTATTTATAATAAAAAGTAACACAGTAAAAGTAACCACAGTCACCTAGTTCTAGGATTCTAATACCTGGCAGGTGCAGGAATTTATAAGCATCATTTAAAAGTTCACAATAATTTAAAATGTTTTTATAGTATATTGATTATATTGAGCAGAACTTACAACTGTTTATACCATCATCCATTTATTCATTTCTATATGAAACTAGTTTTGTCTCTACATCATATTATAATATCGGGTCTTTCAGAGGACATGATATTTTTAATCACAATAGTGGCAACTTTTTCCTTCATATTTTGCTTTTCAGGTTGTGCATGAAACTCTGAAGAGTTCCATGCAGCTTTAGGGCCATTAGTTGGGCTGGGAAACAATCTAGATAGTACTGCTTGTCCCTAATTACCCTTTGTTCCTCAAAGTTGATTGTCTCAGTGTTCTTAGTCTTTTATAAAGATAGTTAACCACTCTTCCCCCATTCTCCTTAGTTTACTTTTTAAAAATTCCTTCTAGTTCACTCTTTTTCTTCCTGTGCCCAACTGGAGCCATTCATTAACTCTTTTGTGTATGCCAAGCTTGGAAGTGAATCTTAGTCACATCAATTTCTCACCATGATGCTAAACTCTCTCTGCCCTTGGCCAGCATACAAGTCTTGACCCTTTTCTTGATAAACTTGAGATCCCATTCACCTTTGAAGATCTTGAGTAGTTAGTTCCACTGCGTGCCTCTGGCTCAGGCAAAGCCATATATGTCAGAGTAAATATTTGCATAGAGGTAAGAACAGCACCTGGTCTGTAGTCAGTGCTATGGAATTGCTAAATGCATAAAGACCGTTGTATCCTATACGTACTTGGTGTGCTACACCAGGCTTTGGTTTGCATATACTCTTCTCACCCTTATTACAAAGTCCTTGTTGGGGCCACAGCCAGTGGTGTGCTGAAGCTGGCTTTCATGAGCTTATCAGAGTCACTGGTTAGATTTTCAAGAGTTTTGTGAGCTGGTTGTTAAACATAAGCCACAGTTAAAAATTAAATTATGTGAACCTATAATTAAATAATTTATTTAAAAAGAAAAGAGATAATAAATACTCAAAGCTCATCAGCTCCTAATGATTTCCCTACATTTTAATATTGTCTATGTGTTGTGGTCATGTCTGCCGTATCTGTACCGAGGCTGCTGACAGCGACAGCTATGGGACAGCCCTGGGTCACAGTTCTTTCCTTCAATGGCTGATCTTTAATAGACAGAAGATGGAAGCCTCGCACTGTTTTATACTTTACTCCACACAAGCAATTGTCTTCTAACTGATACTATTGAAGTCTTTTTCTTTAAAAAACATTGTCTAATATAATATGCACATATAAAAGTAAATATATTATTTAATAACTATTATGTAGTAGATACCCATGAAACCACTACCCAGGTCAAGGAATAGAACATGATCAGAACCACTTGATACGTCACCTCAGATGAATAACCACTCTCTGGACTTTATAATAATTTCTTATTTGTCTTTCTTTATAGTTTCACCACTTCTTTCTCTATTACTCCGCACTATAGTTTATTTCTGTTTTAGAATTTTATGTCACTGAAATACAGAATGTGTGTCTGGCTTTTTTCCTTTTTTTTGACAGAGTCTCTCTCCGTTGCCCGGGCTAAAGTGCCCTGGTATCTGCCTAGCTCACAGCAACCTCAAACTCCTGGGCTCAGGTGATCCTCCTGCCTCAGCCTCCCGAGTAGCTGGGACTACAGGCATGTGCCACCACGCCAGGCTAATTTTTCTCCATATATTTTTAGTTGGCCAATTAATTTCTTTCTATTTTTAGTAGAGATGGGGGGTCTCACTCTTACTCAGGCTGGTTTCGAACTCCTGACCTTGAGCGATCCTCCCGCCTCGGCCTCCCAGAGTGCTAGGATTACAGGCGTGAGCCACCACGCCCGGCCTTTTTTTTTCCTTTTCAATGTTATTGTTACATGCTTCAGACTTGCTATCAATTTTACTGAAAAAAATTAATGTTTTCAACCCCTGTGGTGAGTGGTCATTTGATTAATTTTCATGAACCTATTCTACTAAATGAAGGTGAAATTCAACTGAGTTGGCGAGAAGAGGGACCCACATACATCCCAGCTCTTTTCTGGCCCCAGAGTGTCCTTAGGCCCCTCTCATTTTCTCCTCTAAGAAGCCAGGCCACCAGAGCCCAAGCACTCAGCCGTTTAGTACAGCAGACTCACAACCCACATGTTTGCTCTTCCCTGCTTTCCCCTGTGCTCTAACAGTCAAAGTTCTAGAGAGCTGTGAGTCCCTCAAGAGTCTTCTAAGGGTGATGCCTGGCTGGTGGGAGTTGGCCATATCCTTGGGCGGTCAGGTAGGAACTAGGCATTTACTTGAAGGGCACCAGGATTGCTGCTGGGGATGCCTCCCTTCCTCCTCTCTAGTGGGGACCCAGGCCTGTCTTGGTAGAGCAACATAGGGATGGGAGTAGCATGTAAGAGCCATGGTGAATGGGTGGCAGGTCAACATGCCAGGGAGGCTTCCTGGCAGTGCAAATCCTGAACTCCTTGAGTCTGGGCAGAAGGCATGGTGGGGCAGAGTCTCCAAGGGAATCTGTGTGAGAGGAGGAAATTTGGGGAGCTGATGTGTGTAGGTACTCGATAATCAAAAAGAAGTTCTCCTTTGGCCCTAGGGCAAAGTCCCGGAGTCCCTCTGGGGTTCCAGGAATAACCTTCTGATTGAGGTTCCAAAATGGTGTTCCCAGGGGAATTGCTGGGGCAGCCTCAGGAAGGCTGGCATGTCGCATAGCTGCCAGGGAGTTATGGCAACGGCCTTCACCAATGATTAAGGAAGTAAGTCGGTATTTTAACATCGCAACAACTGTGCAATTGCTGCACGGTGGCCAAATACCAGCCCCAGGTACGTGTGAGTGTGGTGGGGGACAGGGTCCTTGCATTCTAAGGACTCTTAATTCTTCCTGTTGGCTTTCAAAAATGCACAGGTCTTTCCTATTGTGGTAAAAAACTCAAAACAAAACAAGTTCAGTTGACTCTATTACAGTCTCTATATACCATCTTCCTTTTTTGCCATTGTTTGCAGCAAAATTGTTTAAATAAAAGATTTCGATATAGACTTCATTTTTTGGTTTTTTTTTTAACCATTAGTACCCTTCTAAATCCACATAAGTCTGCTTACTTTCCCCAAAAGTCAAAAAAACACTGAAACTAAGAATGGGATACCTTTAAAAAGGTGTTAGAGAACAAGTAGAAGTTCTGGTAATTACAAATATGATTGCCAAAATAAAGACAAAATAAGACAAATGGAGACTCCATCCATGAACTCTAGCACACATCTAATAGGAATTCCAAAAAGAGAAAACTGAGGAAAAAAAAGATGAAAAAAACCAAAAGAATAATTTTTTTTTCTCAGAATGGACAAAATACATAAATGATGAGATTGAAAGGGCCTATAAGAGTTTCATGCTGAATAACAGTTTTTAACACTTTACACCAACGATATATATATCCCTGATGAATTTCAGAAGATGATGAATAAACAGAAAACTAAAAATTATTCAAAGGAAAAACTATTTACAAAGGAAAAGAAATTTTGTTGGTTTCAGATTTCTCATCAATAGCACTTGGTGCAAGAAGATCTTAGTTTAAGAACTTCAAGTTCTGCAGGGAAAGATTTGATCCTAGAATTCTATTCCTGATCAAGAAGACATTTCCAGAAATGAAAGGAAGTCCCCAAATTTGTCTCTCGTTTAATCTTTTTGAAAAATTTATTTGAGGATATATCAAAAGAAATAAAAATGAATCCAAGAGAAAAGAGGATATAGAATCCAAGAAACATTAAAACTAAGCTAGTAATATGACAACATCCTAGGGTGTTCCAAGTTGTAACATGAAACCCAATGTTCCAGAAGGAATGTCTTTAAGAAAAAAGTGAATTGCATTACAAAATGTTATCATCAAGAAGCTGTGTGATCTTATTGAGAAGATAATGATTTGTTTTACCAATCGCAGGAAAGGAGGACAATTAGAAGTTCTGGGAAAAGTAACTTTAAAAAAAAAAAATTGTAATCCAGATGTTGAGCAGAGTAAAATGTGATATGTTTGGGTAATTGATGGATTTTAAAACAAGGTGATGGTATTTGACCTTGATGTTTGAGACATTTTCTTTTCACACAGTGTTGAGAGTTGGGGTTTATTGAGAAGTTTAAATGTGATGCAATTTGAAGTCACCCAACACAACACCTCGTGTATAGTAACTGCTCAAATGTTAGTCCCCTCTTCCATTATCCCTGGCTTAACCCGTAGCACTTCCAACTACTTTCTGGTACAACTTGTATTTTAGGTAAGTATATAAGCCTTCCAAGCTTTACAAATGAACTTTCAATCATTCACAAAATGTTAAATTTTCCTTTGGGAAGAAACAACAGCAGCTTGGCTGGACATATGGAAATCAAACGATTGCACTGGGTTGCCTACAAAGTTCTAAAGCATAAGGAATATTTATAGAGAACATTTTGCGTGTGTGTGTGTGTGTGTGTGTGTATTCTTGATGCTCTGAATACCTTAAAAGAATAATGTAGTAACTGAAAATACAATATTAGAACACAAATACCTGTTCTTTCTAAAGGAAAAGCTGTATATTCTAACACATCAAAGTGATACATTTATGATTGCTTTACTCTTTTTTCCTTTCTTTACGGCAAAGCACATATTCCCACTGCTCTGTAGCTGTAGACATTTCAAGGAGATTGGTGTGTTTCAATAGGTTTCCCGTCCTTCCTTCAAAAGAAGCCGAGTGTATGAAAAAATTCTAGGCAGATCATTAAAATTGTAATAATACCCCAATGTGGAAGATGAAAGGGAAGAACTCTGCCTCATGTTGGATTTATTTTTAGTGCTCAATGGTGGTTTTTTTCTGTGTGTGTGGTACTTGGATCAGGTCACCCCAGAAGGAAAGGATCACATTAACATTGGTGTTTGCTGTGAGATATGTTATTTAGTGGGACTGTAACCTTTGAAATATAGATGAAAATGAATGGAGATGATATTGCATCAAATCCCATTTATTGAAACCAGCTATTTTGGCTAGTGATGTGCCTGACAATTCAAAGTAAACTCATCTCTTTTTAAACAATTTATTGCCCAATTTTAGATAGCAATCTATTGCCTGATGCATGCTGGACCACATGCAAAATATCTGTCACTGGTCTGAGAGTCTTGGTGTCATGTTTTATTAGCTTTCACATCACTACGGCACTAATCTCTTCTCAGAATTATCTGAAAATGCAAAGTCAATACGGATAGATCTCCTATCTGCTAACAAGAGGCAAGCTCAGTTATTGATGCTCTGTTACTTCAAGAGAACCTTGAAACTGCTGTCCTGCCTCCTTGCTTCTGGCTGACATTTCTAGTTCTCCCATTTCACTGGAGACTCAGAGTGGGATTTGAGGAACACATAGGTGGCAAAATGCCGGGAAGCTAATTTTAATATTTCGGGAGCTTTGGGGAAAGGTTGACGAGGAGGAAGTTTTAGAAATGATCCTGAAACTAGAAATTGTCCTTTGACTTTATCCAGTGACTTTATCATTGGATGATTAGCTATGAATGTTCACATAAGCATGATCACAATGGTCACAATGACCATTAAAAAAAAATCACACTACTCAAAATGTTAATAGGCAATGTTCTTTTTTGCTAACTTTGTGATTTTTGGGGAATGATACTTAACCTCATTCAGCTTTACTCTCATTTATAAAAATAGCTGGAAAGTAAGATTATAAATAACACCTATGTCATATAGGGTGGAGGGGATGATTAAATAAGATAAGTTATGAAATGTATGGTACCTGTGCACATTAAATATGTTACACATTACATAATTTAAATATTTCCAAGGTTAGTAATGAGTAACAAAAATGTAGGCACTTTTAAATAGACAAAAAAATACTGAATCTTTCTCTTGTCAGATTTTTTATTTAAAGACTGGTTAAATGCTTGAAGTTTCAGGTCTCAGGAATTTTAGTGGAAGACTAGGTTTCGCCAGATTTCTTTCTGGAAGTGCAGCATAAAAGGCTAAAGCTGCTTTAACCTCACGCTTCCCTGTCCATTACATAACCACTCCTGCCTCTGCTTCCCTGACTGACAGCTGCCCCCTGCAGGTTTTGACTGCGAGACCTTAAAATCGATCTCATATTTGTGCAACTAAATTTTGGAGAAAAGCCCAAAACAGCTCTTGAGAATCGCCAATTTTATTTAATCTAAAGATACTTGAATTCTATTAAATAATTTTTATAATCAACATTGCAAATCACAGGGATTGATCTTTGAAAAAATGTAAAATGTTTTTTAGCTGAAATATTGCCTGTTTAAAGCTTTGAAATCCGTGACTATATATCTATAGTAACAGATTTTTCAAAGGCTTTTATTTCAAGAATCAATTTTGCCAGATTATTTTCCCCTTAAGGCACGATATTTTTATTTGTTTTCTATACTCTTCTTCTGGAATTTTAAGGAGAATTTTGTTAGTCCTCGATATTCTACTTTCCATATGTCTTCACATCTCCACATTTTGTATCTCTCTGTCCTCTATGCTTCATTCTAGGTAATTTCCGTGTGTGTGTGTGTGTATGTGTGTGTGTGTGTATTTGCATGTACTAATTCATGAATTCTCTGTTCAGCTGAGCTTTATTTTCAGTTTAGCCCATTGATTAAGATTTTAATTTCAAAATTATTTTTCCTTTCTGTAAGTTTTATTCCAAATATACCAGTCATTTTTAATACTTTCTTTCTTTCTTTCTTTCTTTCTTTCTTTCTTTCTTTCTTTCTTTCTTTCTTTCTTTCTTTCTTTCTCTCTCTCTTTCTTTCTTTCTCTCTTTCTCTCTCTTTCTTTTCTTTCTTTCTTTCTTCTTTCTTTCTTTCTTCTTTCTTTCTTTCTTTCTTTCTTTCTTTCTTTCTTTCTTTCTTTCTTTCTTTCTTTCTTTCTTTCTTTCTTTCTTTCTTTCTTTCTTTCTTTCTTTCTTCCTTTCTTTCTTTCCCTCCCTCCCTCCCTCCCTTCCTCCCTCCTTCCCTCCCTCCCTTCCTTCCTTCCTTCCTTTTTTTCTTTCCTTCCTTCCTTCCTTTCTTCCTTCCTTCTCAGAGTCCCACTCTATTGACCAAGCTAGTGTGCAGTGGCATCATCATAGCTCACTGCAGCCTCCAACTTCTGGGCTCAAATGATCCTCCTGCCTCAGCCTCCCAAGTAGCTGGGACTGCAGGCATTTGCCACCATACCTGGTTAATTTTTTTATTTTTTGTAGAGATGGGGTCTCACTATTACCCAGACTGATCTCAAACTCCTGGGCTCAAGCAATCCTCCTGCTTTGGCCCCCCCAAATTAATAATTTCTTTTTAAGAGGTGATCTCTGATTTTGTCATCTATTTCTTTAATCATTTTTTATGTAGGTGTTCCGTGTTCTATAGCTACATTTGCAATCTTTACAGCCCCTGAGTCTGTTGTTTCTTCTCTCTTTCTCAGTCAACGATACCTTGCTTTCAAGTATGTTTGCCATCATATATTGTTTCTTGCTTAATCTTCACTGGTGGGTGTCCATTGTGCCTAAATTGAAAATTTGAGACATCATTCTGTGCAGGATTTGCCTCTTTTGTTTCCCTGCAGGTAGTACTATCACCCTGGGACTACCAAAGCTCCACATGTGAGATCCAGGTTGCTGTTCTGAGACTAATACTGGCCCAAGGCTGGCTTAAGGCTTAGTTTCCAGACAGTGCTATTGCCCTCTGGGAATTAATTCAGCTCCTGCTGGCTGTCTCCTAACCAGTCCTGGCCTAAGCGACTTTCTTTAAACAGTATATCCTTGAGAAAATGTTCTTATTTCTACGAGGCTAGCAATATTTCAAATAGTATGCTGTTTCGAAACTTTAGTTGTTCTGTGGAGGGATGTTCCCTTCAACCTCCTAATCAGGCATATCGTTGGAAGCAGAAATCTGCTATTCTATGCTACACATACACTTCACAGGCAACCTGAGCACGCTGTGCCTTATTGTTTGTTAGCACTTAGTAGTTGTTTAGGTGAGTGCATTTTAGATAAATGACATCTGTCTCTATCTGTCCATCTATCTACCCATCTATCATCCATCTCACTGTTTTATTGACCTTTTAAATTGTAATACTATCTGCTAAATCTGGAACAAAGTCAAGCTTTCAAGGTAAAAAGATACTCAATATTTATTATTTTGCTCCATAACATATATATGTTCTGTTGTGTATACCAAATTTTTAATTTATCTAAAAAAATGGGTACACAGGATCAAAAAGTAGATGTAGAAGGAATTGGTTGCCAGTTATGACCTCACAAACAACCTGAACATGTGGATGAAAATGTCTTAGGTAAAATGACATCATAGGTAAGAAAAAGGAGGAAAAAGAACATCTGGAAATAGGAAGATTACTGGATGAAACAGAAAATCATAGGAAGCCTTGGGCTACTTCTATAAAAAGAAGAAATAAAAAGAGGTATATTTCCAAGGCATCAGGCCACCCAACAAACTGGGAAGTTCAAGAATATAGATCAGCTCTGAGGCCACCCTGGTGGGAGGGGCTGGATCCTCAGGGATGGCCCAGGCCTTACCCGGCTGAGTGAACATGTAGTGAACTTCTTTCTAGGAATCCCGCCAGCTCACATTAAATGGCAGACTGAAAAGTTCAGTAAAACTACAGCAAAATATTTTACATTTGAAAGTTTACAGTATCACCAGTGCCTATAAAATGATCATATACACAAGCCTTAAATACAAAAATCTTCTTTTGACTGAAATGAACTTTTCTATTTACTCATCACTTCTGTGCTATGCTTCGGGTGGCACAAGCTCACATTCAGAGAGGCCTGCCTTTTATTTTTAAAGCTCCCAATGAAATTGTGCATTGTGCAAAAAAGGAGGGCTCATAATCTAGGAATCTACATTTTATAGGTTTTCTTTCTTTCAAAGCAAGTTCTCAAAATATATCAAGGTCTTAGTTCATGGGAAGGATTATGGCACAATTTGCAAGAAGTTGTCTTTCCAAAGTTCTAATCATTGTTTTGTAACTGTTCTTTAAAAAAAATTATTAATGAATCAAATTTTCATTTGACAATATCAGTCGTGTAATGACCACATGCTATGTCCCGAGGAATTCCAAGGCAAATAAGATGCACGTCCTCTGCCTGTAGTTTGTTTATAGTCTGCAAATCATAGACAAGCAGTTAAGCTGCAAATTTTATGACACATGAGGGGCGGCAAAGATAGGCTATTTGATTTGAATTTGTGCATTTGCAGATCCAGGAAAAAAACATACATGCAAGTATGCTTATAAAGCCTGCATATTAACAAAGTTGGAAAGAATATACAAAAGTATTAACAGTGAGTGGCTATTTGTGGGTGGTAGGATAATGCATGAGTTATAGTTTGTTTTTGTCTCTTTAAAACACATTTTCTGTAATGAACACAAATAACCTGTTAATAATTTTTAACATTTACTAGTATTTAAAGAAATACTTAAATACTAATACTCAACATGGACATTACAATGGCACTTATAGGTAGGGATTAAGGCATCGTCTTTTAAATTGTGGCTCTAAAACAGACTCTGTACTTTTTGCGGTGGATATGATGGTATGTAAATTATCACTGGTCCACCTTCATGGAGTCTAGGCAATTTAATGAACAATTACAAAAAGTGTAATAAGTACTGCACTGTAATAACAAAAGCACAGATTTTATGAGAGTAATAATAATAGGAACAGCTACATGCCAAGTATTTAAAAAATGTAATTTTCATAGTAACTATTAAGAATACATAATTATTACCTATCTCCCCATTTTTTTTACATATAAGGAAATTGAGACTTAAGTTGAGTAACTTACTCAAGATTACACAGTTGTGTGCTTCAATGTTAAGAGGTCTGCAGCCTACTTTCAGATGGTTTGGCTAAAGGGCAGCGTGTGTGTGTGTCCATATCTGTATCTCTACATAATATAAATGTGGCAAGCCACTGTGATTGTTGCGGCAGTGTGTACAGCTCTTGTTACAGCTCTTATCGATTTGACCGGGAAAAGAGCCGAGCGGCACACGAAGAGTCGGAGAACAGCCTTTATTCTTCTAAAGCAGGCTCAGCACACCTAGCATTACAGCTCTCTTCATGTCTTCAGATCTTGTGACCCTTCCGCCCTCCTCTGCTCCTGCTTTTATACCCTTGGAGGGCTCAAGAAGCGTCCAATCAACTACAAGCTTTAGCATCCAATCAACAACAAGCTTTAACATCCAATCAACAACAAGCTTTAACATCCAATCAAAAACAGTGGGATTCCAAAATTACCCAATCAGGATCATGCAAGCAGCGTGGCTGGAAACAGGCAGCAGCACATGGGCCTGGGGGCATTCCAGCATGTGGGGCCCTGGGGGGCTCTCTGCCTCTGGGCCCAGCCCCAGCAGCGTGCCCTCCAACTGGCCAGGCGCAGCACTGGTCCGCAGAGATGCAGAGCTACGTAGAGGCGGCAAGGGGCTGCGTTCCCACACCTGACATTTTCCACATCATGCTCATTGCACTTTTCTTTCAAATTCACTGGAGAATTAAACGATTTCAAAATTGAAAGGAAGATTACACAACTGGTTAAAGTTGGTATTCAAATCCAAATCTAGCACTAAAACTCACATGCTTAACCGCTCTGCTACAGCCATCTTGTTCTATGTCCCCATTCTTCAGGCAGGTGTGTCATTTTATATGAGGATATAGGAACAACATATATGGTTAAATATTAAGCATGTAAACCTACTTAAAAGGCCTGATTTTGCCAGGCACGGTGGCTCACACCTGTAATCCTGGCACTCTGGGAGGCCAAGGTAGGCAGATCACTCAAGGTCAGAAGTTCGAAACCAGCCTGAGTGAGACCCTGCCTCTACTAAAAATAGAAAGAAATTAATTGACCAACTAGAAATATATATACAAAAAATTAGCCGTGCATGGTCGTGCATGCCTGTGTCCCAGCTACTTGGGAGGCTGAGGCAGGAGGATAGCTTGAGCCCAGGAGTTTGAGGTTGCTGTGAGCTAGGCTGATGCCACGGCACTCACTCTAGCCTGGGCAATGAAGTGAGACTCTGTCTCAAAAAAAAAAAAAAAAAAAAAGGCCTGATTTTCTTGTAGTCTCAATTGACTATTTTGAAAGATGGTATATCCAATTGGGATCATTGGAGCATCTGATTTATAAAATCTATTTTGTATCTCCTTTCTGATGTGTGCTTAATTAGACTGATTGATCTATCATTGAATAAATATTTGTTAATCACCTACCAGACACTCAGCCCTGAGGTAGATGTAGCCAATACAGAAAAATTCAAGCTCAAAATATTCTCTCTACCTTTTAAAGAGTTTATGATCTGTTAAATAGATATAAGACATATAAAACAGAAATGAACACTACCAGCACAAATATATATGAGCAGAATTTTGGATACGGACTCCAAGTGCTCATATAGTAAAAAGAAATCAACGCAATCTGGGGTGATCAAAGAAAGCTTCATGCAGAAGGCAATCTTAAAATTGTTTTGAAAGATGTTAAGATTTGAAAGTTTAGAAAAGGGCATTCCGATGGGAACAGTATAAGCAATGGCACACGAGCATGTTCTTGAAACATGATGCAGCTTTATAAAAAGGTATGTATAGAGAAGGTATGTAACAGTGGGATGAGTTGGATTAGAAGGCGTTAATTCTAAGCCTAGTAGTCTATTTTGTTATCACAGGAAAAAATAAGTTATTGAAGGTCATATTTACCAGAGATGTGGCATGATGAAGCTTTCTGTTTGGAAATCCACATTTTCTATTTTTGCTGTTGAGGCTTTGTCACAACTGCTTTCACTGAGTTGAGTTTTTGTGTTATAATCACAGATTCAATAAGAAAGCTTCTACATGAAACTTAGTTAACTTGTTACTGCATTCATTACAAGAATGTTGTCGAATACCTTGTCTACTCCATTCCTCAGGGACCCTTATGTTGGAGACACGAGGTTTTTCTTGGCCAGGCACGGTGGCTCACGCCTGTAATCCTAGCACTCTGAGAGGCCGAGACAGGCGGATTGCTCAAAGTCAGGAGTTTGAAGCCAGCCTGAGCAAGAGCAAGACCCTGTCTCTACTAAAAATAGAAAGAAATTTATTGGCCAACTAAAAATATATAGAGAAAAAATTAGCTGGGCATGGTGGCCTATGCCTGTAGTCCCAGCTACTTGGGAGGCTGAGGTGGGAGGATGGCTTGAGGCCAGGAGATTGAGGTTGCTGTGAGCTAGGCTGATGTCATGGCACTCACTCTAGCCTGGGCAACAAAGTGAGACTCTGTCTCAAAAAAAAAAAAAGTTTTTCTTGCATGTGCTTAGAAATTTCCTTCCATGTAGAGGAAGTTGTACCATGTAACACTGCTCATGTCTCTTTGCCCCTCACCTCATTCCTCCCATGGATAGGAGTGAACTGATCAGATCGGTGGTTTAGGAAGAAGAACTGGGCAAGGGTAGCTCATTCTTTTCCTTTCTTCTTTTCTTTTTGGGAGTGAGTCTGTTGACATACAGAGACATGGTCTACATATCTGTGTTTTATTCCTCCCTGATGTGGTATTAGTATTCTAATTTATATTTTCTATAGCTCTGATTTTTAAAAATCTATAATAACTATTTTATTATATGTGCTTTTTATATGCAACTCAAACTTTTCTGTGGAATGAGGCCAGGTTTAAATCATATGATACTTCCATGATATATTGATGGGCCGGAGGGTCTGGCGCCTGGATATAGGAAAAGAAGGAGAGAAGTTAATTAAAAGTGATAGAAAATCTCATATAAGTGACTATAAGAAGGTGGCATCGCAGAGAGATGTTGAGACAGATGGCAGATGATGGTTTTTTTCAAGTGAACAAGAGACATCTGACATATTTCTATCCAAAAGATAGGTCTCTAGAGAGGAACTCAGGGAAATGAAAAAATGGAACAAACTGCTAAAGAATGGGGATAAATAGAGAGAGAGAGAGAGAGAGAGACACAGAGAGAGAGAGAGGTTGAGAGAGAGAGAAATATCATATGTAGCTTTGGAGGAATTTCCATAGCTGGTGTAAAGAAAAAAGTGGAACCCGAAAATAAAATGAGAAAGGCTCAGACAAAGCGGAAGGAGAAGGAGGAAGGAGAAAGTCATGTTCCTGAAATCCCATAGTAAAATGCAAATGCCACATGTTTTGAAAACTGCAAGGGAAAGTTTCAGGAGACTGATGACTCTCAAGTCTTTTACTAGGCAATAAGTTCTTTGAAGCATTTAATTTGTCTTTCATTAATTTGTTTACCCATTCCAGCAATATTTAAGCAACACTCAGTATAATGTCATAGAACTTGTGCTTTGCACACGATAAGCACTAAATAAAGGATTTCATTGATGAATCTAGGTTGCTGGTGTATAGTACAGGGTTGTCTCCCTGCAAGGTTCTCCCCTCAGCGGGAAGGCTGATTGTGGGCACAGGGTGTGTGGGTGGGTGCGTTAGCTGGGTGTGTGTGAGCAGTGAGTGTATAGTCAAGCTGTCCCCTCTCCCTGCTGATTAAATAAGAAGCGATGAATCCTGTGGCGTCCACATTCATGCTACGTGCCCTGCCCTTCCCGGGCACATTGTTCAGTCTGTTTAGAGAGCATTTCTCTGATTTCAGTCTGGGGGAAAATGCTGCTGCTGCCAGTTACTTTGCCACGTGGGAGTGGAGGCGGGCGTGGGGTTGGGCCGGCTGGTGCAGCTGCTCTGTAGACAGTCCTTTGATGGATCACCTGATTTCTGCGCCCTTCCCTCTCTGATTCTGAGTTTGGAGCTTCTCGGGAGCACGCTGGGAAGAATGGCTTCTTCCTCCCCTGCAGCCTTCTTCTCTGCTCTTTGACTGTGGCCTGCCCCACCTCCCTCCTCTTTTCCACGTGCACAATTCCACCTGCTTTGTATCTAGAAGTCATCCAAATCCTCAGTCTGTTCATGATCACTCCTTCCTCTTAGGGCTGGTATGAATTTATTCTCTTTCTTGTCAGTTATTGTCATTTCAGTTGGATTTTTGGAGGGAAGCGTTGCCAATGTGTGTGTGTGTGTGTGTGTGTGTGTTCAATCTACCATCTTGAACTGGAAGTCAACTCTCAACTTCAATTGCCATGATCCCCACATGTTATTGTTTTCCTACTGGACTTCTGAGAGATTTTTATTTCCCCAACTGCATCTATGTTGAATAAATTATGACGATAAATAAATATGTTTTCCCTTAAAAATTCATTATTTGTAAAGGACAAGCAGAACTTATGGTCAGCAAAAAAGTAAATGGTGGTACCGAACTGATACAATTCCAGGCAAAGAAAAGACATTTGATACTTTTATTTTCTAACACAGCTATTGTGCTGGAAAATATATTATTAATGTTAAGAGCTGATTCAAACTCCCTAAATATTTATCAGACAGTAGTTATGTTTTATGCATTCTGCTGTACTCTGGGTATAATGGTGAACGAAATAGATGCCTGCCCTCATGGCATTTATAGACTGGTGGGAGGAGAGGAAAGCATTTAAGGCACACAAGTATAAATAAAATGGTGATAAGCCCTTTAAAAGGAAAGTATAAGTTTCTAAAGGAAAAAATAGTAAGGGGAACCTAATTTAGTTTGGAGGATCAGGAAAAAATCCTTATTTAGAGAAGTGACATTTAAGCAGAAGCCTAAGAGTTTAGCTAGGCAGAATAGCGGGGGCGTATTGGAGGCAATGAAGTAGCTGGTCAGACGCCCAATATGGTAGGATTTGACCAAGAATGGCAGAGGAGTGGCCCAAGATGGGACTGGAGAGATGGGCAGAGACCAGATCACAATTATGCAGACTTTTGGATTATATCCCAAGAGCTTTCAAAGGGTTTAACCCTTGATATTGACTTGATCTGGTTTGTACTTTAAAAGGTTTTCTCTTTTCAGCTTTGTGGGGATCAAATTGGTAGGTGGGACTATGGCAGTAGTACTGGTGAGAAATGATGACAACGCGGCTGGAAAATGACAATGGACATTGAAAGAGGTAGATGCATTTGAGATAGACATCGTATGTTGAATTGATGGGACTTAGTGACGATTGGGGTGGGTTGAGGAAGAGGAGTTGTCACAGATAACTTTCAGATTTCTGATTTCCGCAACTGGTGAGACTGAGGTGCCATTTACTGAGATGAAGGATATAAAATAAGAATGAGTTTTGGGGAGAAACATTAAGAGTTCAGCTTCTAATTTTTACTTGTGAGGGAGACAGATCCAAGTGGAAATGTCAAGTAGACAGTTGGATGTGTGGATCTGGATCTGAGAAAAGAGATCTTGGCTAGAGATATAAATTTGTGAATTGTCACCACATAGATGTTACGTAATGCCACAGGCATGGAATATACCAGGGAGAGAGAAGAGAGAGAGAGAGGAGGGCCCAGGACTAAGTCCTGAGGAATCCCCAAATTCAGAGGTTGCATAGAGAAGGAGAAGGCGATCTGAGAATTTGAAAAGATGGAGAGAGGTAGAAGGAAAACCAGATGAGTTGACGTCAAGGTTTCCAAGAGAAGAGAGTATTATAAGAAGGGAGAAATAAATGGGAAGCCCCTTATGATACTTCTGAGGGGTCTTCTAAGTTCAAAGATCCACATAACTGTTTTCCTGTAAAGATGTAAGGCAGAGGGGGAACCACACTGTAACACTCCCAGAGTGAGAGAATCTGCGAGTGGAGGTGAGATTGTGTGTCACCGGCTGATAGGAGAGCAAGCCAAGAACATGTGTCTCAAAGATTTGACTTATCCAGTGCCTTTTCTCCCTTAAACATCACTCCATCTCATAACTTCAAGAACTATCATATTAATGTACTACTTGAAAAATTGTAGCGAAGACAACACCATTGGAGAATTTCTCAAAGAGAGTAATTTCTCCTGATATTCCTGTCCGGCTATAATGCTCTGGACCAAGGATGCCAGCTTGAAAATAGGAATAGTTATATAAGTCATTCGGGGAAAAATAAAGCATTTTAAACTAAAGTTTCCTGATTATCTGTATTATGTGAATTACTCAGATAAGAACTCAGGTTCTTGACCATGTGGAACTGAAGGCTAATTGAAAATTGTGGATATCCACGTCTGATGAGTACTTCTTCTCCTTGCCCACTTAACGCGCTTGTGAAGATGAGATCATAAAATATTACAGACATTTTTTGCATGTCGTTTCTCAGATGAGCATTAAGACTAAAGATTACATTTCTAAGTGTTTTGAAGTTGAGCAAGCATGAGAGAAAATATTAGGTTGAACCATATGAAATTGTCAGTTGTTTTATAAAATATGATCAAACACAAGGCAGTTTCATGTGATTCAACCTAATGCTTGATATTGAACTCTTAGTGTATTCCAGAAATGGCTGTTTGTTGTTGCTGTTTAAATAGTCTTTCTTAGTGACTGTGAGCTTTATTGCACTAGATTTAATTTTGTAGTACTGAACATGCTATGGTGAATTTTATCTCCCTATGTACTTTGCGAAATGCTCCCAGACAGTTCAAAGAAAGAAACTTAACCCAGAATATAGTGAAAAGTTTTCAAGTTTTACTTGTCCTCTCCTAGTTCTTTCCTTATACCTGGGATTTAAACGGATGGGATTTCACAGAAACTCATCCTGTGCCTCAGAGCTATTTTCCAGTATGTTTTTCAAGAGTGAAGGAAGCAGCTTGGCAAGATTCCCTTGGCTGTCTTGAAGGATAGTAGCTGTCCTTATATTACTCTTCTCAGACCAGATGATATTTAGCTATTTTATGAGGAGTTTCATAAAGCAATAAATTTCCAGTGCTGAATGGTGGTCTCCTATAAAGTCTTCCATTCTTGGGCAGAATTAGCTGTCATATAAATTCATTTATTTTTAAACCAAAGCTGGAATTGTTTTCATGGCTGCCAGGTTAATACATTTTTTTTAACTTGTGAATAGATTCAATATTCATTAGGTGAGACATAGATTTTTCTGTGTGTATGTTTATACACATGAAAGAAATAATTCAGAGTTTCATTATTTCTGTAAATAAGTGACTTGTTTTCTAATTCAGAATTTGAGTCATTTTTACTTGTGTGCACATGTTTTAAATTTGAAAGACTATCATTGGGATAAATGGAAAATGAATGGAAAATGAAGTGAGCAAGAACCTATTAGTTCTTTGTTCTTAATACGGGCAAATCATTTGAAAAAGCATAGATTTGGTGTCCTTGAACCACTTTACAACATATGCACGCTAAAATGATGTACACAGTTCCATTTCCTTGAGATTGTTGTATACATAGTAGTATCTTTTAGAAGATTAGGAAAATGCAGAAAGGAAAGGAAATCAAACTCCCTATAATTTTACCACCAAGAAATAAATCCTGTTAATGTTTTCGTGTATTTTGTTTCCACATATGTAACAGAATGTGGCCATTTAGATTGTCTTTTTTTTTTTTTTTTTTTTTTTTTAAGACAGAGTCTCACTTTGTTGCTCAGGCTAGAGTGAGTGCCATGGAGTCAGCCTAGCTCACAGCAACCTCAAACTCCTGGGCTCAAGCAATCCTGCTGCCTCAGCCTCCCGAGTAGCTGGGACTACAGGCACGTGCCACCATGCCCGGCTAATTTTTTCTATATATATATTAGTTAGCTAATTAATTTCTTTCTATTTATGGTAGAGACAGGGTCTCGCTCTTGCTCAGGCTGGTTTCCAACTCCTGACCTCTAGCAATCCGCCCGCCTCGGCCTCCCAGAGTGCTAGGATTACAGGCGTGAGCCACCGCGCCCGGCCCTAGATTGTCTTTATTTATTTTTTTCTTTGCTTTGCTGCTAATGAAAGGTAGTATGCAAATATTTCTTCTTATCTTCTGGAATGGGTTGAAGATGCAACTTTCCCTGCACTCAAGGAAAGGGGAGCTATTTTCAAAAAAAAAATTGTTAAAGGTATGGATTATGAGTTTAATGGGGCTTTGGGTTTGTTATAAAAGAGTAAGAGGAGGGCGAGTTTTGAGGAGGTGTGGGGTGCCACTGGAGGAAACCTGAAGAGCAGGATGGGCTAGGCAGCTGTCCCCAACCGTGTGTGTGTGTGTGTGTGTGTGTGTGTAAGGTGGAGCTCAGTCAGTGATGAGAGCTAAGGGGAGCAGCTGTAAATACAAATGAAGCTTTGCTCACTTGCCTGCCGCTCACTTCCTGCTGTGTGGCTGGTTCTTAAGTTTCATGGAAGACAATTTTTCCACAGATGGAGGGGTGTGGGCGGAGCTCAGGTGGTGATGAGTGGCCTGGTTCCTAACAGGCTACACACCGCCTGGGGGTTGAGGACCGCAGGGCTAGGGAGCATGTGGCCTGAGCGGGAGGGGGTGGAGGGTGGATAAGTGAGGAAGAGTACCAGAAGGGTACCTGGGAAGAGAAAAGTGATTGCAGAACGCTTGTCCAAAAAAGGAGAGGGCTTGATTCCTGGGGAGTGCCAGATAAGTGGACCTGACCAAAGGATTATTTAATTGACCAGGACATGCATTGAAACTGAGTTTCTGCTCATTGATGGCTCAGCATCCCCAGGCTCCCCTAGTCCACAGCAAGTGTGCAGTCTCTTGCTCCTTCCAGTGGGACTAGAATACCAAGCCTGTATTCTGTCTGTATCTAGCAAATCACTCATTGACTGCCCAACAGAAGTGATCTTTTTCATGCCATAGACTTTGCTTGGTCCCTGTTTCAATGTCCCACGTGGAACTCCTGCCAACAATGGCCTGGAAATCTTTCTTAGTTTGGTTTCTCCCAGATGTGCATTAGGAGACAAAGAACAGAGTGCAAGTCATTTATTTGGGGTTAATCGTAGCATACTCTGGAAAGAGGGTAGGAAGGTGAAACAGGGGAGAGATGACAACCAATAAAGGGGCCATGATCATGCAAGTTCGTGAGCATAACTGGAACTTACTGAGAAACTCCAAGACACTGTGAGGAACATGCACCTCAGAGTTATGCCCCCTAAGGTGAAAGGAGCTATTGTAGTTATATCCCGATGCCCTTCAGTCATTGGTTGAATATTGCTCCTAGAGGGCGTGGCCACCAGAGAGAGCCATCAGATGGCAGGAGGTCAGCTCTGTGCACTGCAGCGGCGAAGTTTGCATATGTGTGGGTGGAGCGCTGCCATCTGCTACGGTCTGTCCCCGCACTGCCAGACTCACTCGTGCCCCATGGTAAGTTTATTCCATCCTGCCATTGATTCTTCACGGTGGTGGCCAGTCACATATTCTAAAAAGAAATGGAATTTGTGGGTGTCCTGTGAATTCTCTGAGTTCCGGAATACTTCCCCTTCTCATATTGTGTGTAAGCAACTTTATCTCCTCATGAAGGTCAGTTACTCTTCCTGATATAGTAACTATGTATTTGCTGATCTGTTGGCATGAAGAATAAAAATGATGGTGGCAGGAGGGTGGGGGCGGGGAGTCATGGCTTTACACTTAGTGGACTCTGACTCTGTTTCTTGCAGTATTTCCACTCACACAGGAACCAGGATCTCTAGTTCACTTGACCTTATATTTGCAGGAGCAGGAAGCACAAACTCTTAAAATAATTAATGATGGAATTAATGATGGAGGGGGCCACTCATTCCCTCCTCCCTTGGTGCCCAGATCCGCCTTAATTCTACCTATTGAGACAGAGCAGTAAACAACAGCCATTAGTTCAAAGTATTTGCTATACCTCAGGCTCACAGGGTATCACCTGCTAGCTGACACCTCGGCTCTGCCTGTAAGTTATTAAGATGCTGTTCAAACATTCTATAAGCTCTGGCATGCAGTATACCATGGGCCAGAAGATCTCATGGTCATGCACTCATCGTCACATCTCTTTCACCGTAAAAATGCCTAGACATTGTTTACACGGGATCTTATTACAATAGACACTTCATGAGCTCCTCCAAGCCAGGAAGGCAAATTCATCCTTAGGGTATTTGTCAGTCTCCGTAAGACAAATTGCTGACCTTTCCAAAATAGAAGAAAATCTGATGTAATCAAATGTCATGAAGCCACTGTTTGGTCTCCTCAAAAGATGGAACCATATAGAAGTTTTAGCTCCAGTTTCTGCTGTGGGCAGGTTGAACATTCATCAGTGACAGTAGCCAGATCAGCCCCCAGGAGATGAAGCTCATGTCATTGGGTCCATGCAGAGCCTCTGTTCCTGCCACATGGTTTGCTCTATTCATGGGCTCATTGTATAACACAAGCGTTGAGGTGTCTTGATGACAGACAGATTCTGGCTGATCTCCACTTGATAAGTTTTTCTATATACCTGATTGTTTACAGCCTGTTTTAAGGTGAACGTTTTCCACAGGCATCCTTTGCACACCAGATCTGCACACTTTTTGCTTATTCTTGCAGGACTGCCCTTGTCCTCCTTCTCCAGACCTCCATGCCCCCAATCTTCCAATCTTGTTTCTTCCAAGCCTCTTACCAATCAGCTAAGCTATGGCCCATGCCCTGAGAATCCAAGTTTAATCATTCTTAGGCCACTCTCTTTATACACATAGCTGATAAGTAGGTATACCGTTATCACTGGGAAGATTTTCCATCACCACTGTCTTTTAAGATCACCTCTGAGTAGGGTTATAGTGTACCAGGCCATTTTCTGCTCGAACCAATATATTTTCCCTTCATGAACCAAACCTAGGATTTTTCTTCATTTATCAGCTGATCTTGGGGAACCCTCCATGAAACAATAGGTATGGTGTCTGTGCAATAAAGATTGGTGGCAGGGTTCTTAGCTACATCTTCATACGACTTAACTGTGACTTCTGGGCTGCTTCACCCAATCTTGAATGTATGTTATTTCCTTTGCATGATGGACTGCTAATATGCCCACCTGAACTTGTGATTTGGAGAGTTAGACAATACACAGCCCATGATAGGCAGTTTGGGTTACATAGTCACTTGATATCCCATGATTAAGGTACTCAATCTCTACTAGGGTCCAGAAGCATGCTAGAAGCTCCTTTTTGAAGAATGAATAGTTCTCTGCTGTGAAGTTCTTCTGCTTTGCTCCAGAATCCAAGAGGTCAGCATTGTGACTTTTTAACGGGCTTGCCCAAGAATAGAACATAATCCCATGTGATATGCCAGGTAATATGTCCCAGGTGGCAGGGTTGTTAGAACCACAGTGTGAACCTGTTGCAGGGTCTTCTTTTGCCTGGGCTCCACTTGAAAACGGTAGTTTTCCAAGTCATCTGATAAACAAGTTGGAGTAGTATTCCCAAGTATGATATGTATTGTCTCCAAAATTCAAAGGAGCTTACCAAATGTTGTCCCTTTTCCTTAGTGATAGAAATGAAAATGCAATAATTTGTCCTTCACCTTGGAGAGGATGTCTCCACACACCCCAGACTTCCAGACCCCTAAACAATTTGTCAGTGTGTCGGGCTGCTGAATCTGCCTTCAGGCGCACCTGTCCTATCAAAGTATCCGGAGGGTTCACCACTTCCCCAGGTCTGATTAACATCATGTCACCCATGTAGTGGACTAGAATGATGTTCTTTAAAATGTCCAGATGATCAAGGTCAATGTTGTTGCAGGGGGCAGAAGAGTTAATGTAGTCCTGGGGCAAACCCATGTATGTGAGCTGCTATCTAATCCAAGTGAACACAAACTGTTTCTGATATTCTTCCTGGTGGGAAATTGAGAAGAACTCCTTTTACAAATCAACAGCTGCATACTATATCCCAGAGCTTGTGTTAATTTCTTCCAGCAAAAATGCCACATTTAGCGCTGCTGCAATGACTAAGAAAAGCTACCATTAATCCACTATTATCTCTTTTTTTTTCCACTATCATCTCTTATGTCCCGTGTGGGTTTTATAGGGACTAGGCTGGTAAATTAAGGAGGGATTTATTGGGGATCAGCCATCCTGCATTCTTTAAGACTTTGAGGGTGACACTAACCTGCCATTCCTTCCAGGAAGTAGTATTACTTTGATTTACAGTCTTGTATGGGAGAAGGGGCAGATTTAGAGGTGTAGAGAATGCCTTTCCTACCACTACGGCTCTTATTTCTTAGGTTAGAGAACAGAGGTGAGGATTATGCCAGCTGCTAAGTGTATCTGTCTCAATTATGCATTCAAAGACTGGGAAAGTGACCATGAGAGAGTTCATGGCCTGGAAGAAGGACTTGGTCCAGACCTCCATCTGCTGCCTTGCCTTTGTGGACTCTCCTAGAAGGAGAGTTAGAAACAGTAGGACTACGATGGTGCTTTGAATTTCCTAATATTGTCAGCTAAGACCCTGTAGCCAACAGTCCTCAAATAGTGTGGGCATTGTCTTTATTCTGATAAATAGCCACAGGTCCCCTAGGAGGGGGATTGAGGAAATTGTTACTATTTATACTTGCTACAGTGTCCTTTCTCATGATGTCCTAGAATCTTCTTCCAACAGTGGGCTTTGGATCTGAGAATCAGCTCAGGTCTGGAACCCATCTCGCCTGAAGGAATACCATGATGTATTTGCCATTGCCACAGGTCTTTGTGAGTTGGGGTTCTCTGATGCCATTTTAGCCTTGTTTCTGTTACAGTGATTACACCTACCTTGCCTCTGATGATTAAGTATTGCCATCTGGCCTACACAATTCCAGAATCCTGTCACCCCCACTAATGCCAGGCAGCCCAGTTGCATAGCATCATTCCTACCATCAATTCTGGCTTATGGAGAACAGCCAGCACTGAACTTTTCAATAATGGCTATGTACCCCTAACGAGTACATTCCTTATTTGTTTAGCGAAAGGAGTATTCTCTGGCCTCTTGAGGAACATAAACAGTGGCTTGTTCTCTGATGTTAATATAATGCATGTATTCTCTTTTTTCTTATTTTGTTTTATTTCAGCATATTATGGGGGTACAAATGTTTAGGTTATGTATATTGCCCTTGCCCCACCCTAGTCAGAGCTTCAAACATGTCCATCCTCCAGATGGTGCACACTGTACCCATTAGGTGTGTATATACCCAACCCTTTCTCCCCCCTCTTACCTGCCTGACACCCGATGGATGTTATTACTATATATAATGCATACATTCTAGCATGTCCATCTTCCTGAGCCTTGACTCAATCCTCTACCAAGGTAGATCTTCTCCTTTGAGGTATCCCACCTCATTTACTGTAGAACCATCTTTCCCCCTATCCCCAAGGAATTTCTCTAGCAAGGTATTGGGACCAATTCTGGGTGGCTTTGTCAGGGTGCTCAATCCTGAGTCACAGGAGAGTATCCGTATATTTAAGACAAAATACCTTTATCCAACATTATATTCCACCTCCTTTGGTTTGGGACCAAAAAGATCCATTCCTGGACATGTTCTCCTAGTTTCTTCCATCACTTAGTAGGCAGGTCCTGCGTCATAGCTAGGATTTGATAGATAATCCTTTCCCTCTAATCGCAGGACCCCTAGTCTGACCATGCTAAGACTTGGCCCTAGTTATGGGCCTGGAAGCCATCAGGGGAGGTAGGGGCGACTGTTGAGGAGGAAAGAATTGTCTGCCATAGGTGAAGCATCTGCTACAGGAGAGGATTTTGTCTGATCTGTAGACAGGAGAAGGCTGCTATCTTTTGGCAGTGGACTTGGACAACTTCTGCTGGCCTAGGGGGTTTAGGGGGACCTGGGATTCATGTTTCACAAATGCATCTAACCTGATGTCTCATCACAGTTTGCTGAATCCCACTCCTATCTGGGGACTTTCCTAGACTTGCTGGGATTCTGAATTCAGAATTATTATTATTATATAAATCTTTTATTTTTGGAGACAGAGTCTTAGTCTGTTGCCCAGGCTGGAGTGCAGTGGCATCATCATAGATCACTGCAACCTCAAACTCTTGGGCTCAAGCAATCCTCCTGCTTCAGCCTCCTGAGAAGCTGGGACCACAGGTGCACACCAAAATGCCCTGCTAATTTTTCTGTTTTTTTGTAGAGATAGGGACTTGCTCTTGGTCAGGCTGGTATTGACCTCCAGGCCTCAAGCGATCCTCCTGCCTTGGCCTCTCTGAGTGCTAGGATTACAGGCGTGAGCCACCATTCCCGGCCTGAATTCAGAATTGTATTACAACTGCTAATCTCACTTTCAGGACCTGGGCTTACTATTCAGCAGTGAACTTGTCAGCTGCGGGAGTTAAAGGTCTTTAAATGCCATAATGGAGGCCTTCTTTTCAGTTTTCACACCATGTTCTGGTTGGGTGAACTGAGCCTCAGGGCTTTTCCTGTAATGCATCAATGACATTTGACAACAAGTGACTAATCAACAAATCTCACAGTCCTTAAAATCTCTCTCAAATTCTATCGATATTGCATAAACTAGTGCATCATCCCCTTTTACCTTAGTCTCATCCTGATACACCATAGTTGAGAGTCTTCATAACTATGATGCCACAGCTAATCACAAATTATCATCCCCCACAATTTCCAATTCCAGAGTCCATTATAAGGACCTGCTTCCTAGAACCATTTGCATTATCACCTGTCTCAGTATGGATTTTCACCCCAAGACAAAGACCTGGTGCAACTAGTTATTTGAGGGTGATCTTAGGCAACCTCAGTAGAGGTTGAACTATCAAGACAGCTTTGTGGACGGCCATTGCAGTACATCGACCTCCGCAGAGACAGCACCAGGGCACGTGAGAGCCAGACAGGCACTGGGCGACTCTGTGCCTCGCTGAGGAAAAATAACTAAACATGGGCAGAGGAGCTCCTAAGAAACCGAGGGGCAAAATGTCATCATGTACATTCTTTGTGCAAACTTGCTGGGAGGAGCACAAGAAACAGCACCCGGATGCTTTAGTCAACTTCTCAGAGTTTCTAAGTGCTCAGAGAGGTGGAAGACCATGTCTGCTAAAGAGAAAGGAAAATCTGAAGATATGGCAAAGGCGGACAGCTCGTTATGAAAGAGAAATGAAAACCTATATCCCTCCTAAAGGGGAAACAAAAAAGAAGTTCAAGGATCCCAATGCATCCCAAAGGCCTCCTACGGCCTTTTTCTTTTTCTGTTCTGAGTATTGCCCCCAAATCAAAGAACATCCCGGCCTCTCCATTGGCGATGTTGCAAAGAAGCTGGGAGAGAGGCGGAACGACACTGCTGCGGGTGAGAGTATGAAAAGAAGGCTGCAGAGCTGAAGGGAAAATACAAAAGGATATTGCTGCATCCTGAGCTAAACAAAATCCTGATGCAAGAAAAAAAGGGAGTCGTCAAGGCTGACCAAAGCAAGAAAAGAAGGAAGAGGAGGAAGATGAAGAGGATGAAGATGATGAAGAAGATGATGATGAAAAGTTGGTTCTAGCGCAGTTTGTTTCCTTGTCTATAAAGCATTTACCCGCGCCCCGTACACAATGCACTCCTCTTAAAGAAAAAAAATTGAAATGTAAGGCTGTGTAAGATTTGTTTTTAAACTGCACAGTGTCTTTCTCTGTACAGTTAACACACTACTGAATGTGTCTTTAACTAGTCCTGTCCCGGTGGTATTTTCAATAGCCACTAGCCTTGCCTGGTGCAGTGTGGGGGTTGTAAATTGGCATGGGAATTTAAAGCAGGTTCTTGTTGGTGCATAGCACATGTTAGTTATATACGAGGATGGTTCTTTTTTCATCCTCAGTTGTCTTTGATGCAGTTTACACGGAATTGTTGTTCTGTTAACTGAATATCACTCTGTAATTGCAAAAAAAAAAAGTTGCAGCTATTTTGTTGACATTCTGAATGCTTCTAAATAATTACAATTTTTTTTTAATTAAAAGAAATACAGCTTTGTGGGTAACTGAATTTAATCCTGGGGGTGGAGGGACACAAGGAGTCAGTACAGAAGATCGGTCTCAATGATCTCACCGGAGGGCTGAGAAAGCTGGAATGTTTATATGACGCCAGTAAGTCATTGCTCGAAGACTGGTAGGCTTGGAAGGTCTTGACTGTTGTGCTCTGCCAGCCTGCTCTGCCTGCGCTAGAGAGAGAGGAAGCCTCAGGGCAGCTGGAAGTCAAGCAGTGTACTTTGCAATTGTAAGGCCTGACCAGACACGGAAGGGCACTGACAGCGTCTGCTCCAGGGCCCAGCAACTCGGCAGAGCGCCCGGATGGATGCACAGAGGGCTTGAGGGGCCCATGCACGTTGGAGGTGTCTGAACCTGACATGTTTGAGAACCCCAAGCTGGGATGAGGGTTATCACACATGTAGAGTATGTGTATATGCACACGTTCAGTACTGTATTACATATACAGTACATGCTATGCATCTACTATTGTACCTTTTATCCCTCACTTAACATTATATAGTAGGCATCATCATATTGCATTAACTAGTATTCAAAACATTTTTTTAGGTGCCATTAGATGTTTCATCTTTAAATTAGAAGGCAAGATGTACTCCTATATTGACAGTTTTTAGAAATTAAAGAGCATGAAAAATGCTGACGGTTTTATGGCTGTCTGTAGACAGCGTTTTGAATCTGTAAGCTTACAGTGTGTAAAACCATATAAAACGAAAACCAAAGTCCAGGTGTAATAAGTATGCACCTTCACATGGCGCAGGCCCCCCTTCCCACCCTGCCACCCTTCTCTGCTCGCTCTCCTGCCGCTGACGGGGGCACCGTCTTCGCAAGTGCTCCTGAAGGACAAATTGCTTCCCATCACGTGCCTCCGCCGCTTGCAGGAGTAGTACTTAAGGAGTAATTGCTTCGGGGATCTCAAAGCACTCAGCCCTAATGAATTCTTCTGGCATCTTCTGAAGTAGTCACAGGACTTGCTACTTGGGATATCAGAAGATTGCTTTACAACAGAGGAAGGAGAAATGTAAAATGATTAGGGCAGAATCAAAAAAAATGCAAAAGTTCTGTGATCCCGAACACAAAGGACCAGCTGGCATGATTCACCGGGTGTGCACAGGTGGCGGTAGGGCGGGTGGGGTTGGCAGGTAGCTGTAGACGAGGTGGGGGAGGATTGCAGGATAAACAGGTCACAGCATACCTGACATGGCAGAACTCTTAGAAACTTTTAATTTCCCGACAGAGTAGGCCAAGGAAGAGGGATTTCCATCCTGCATGCACGGCAATGATGCATACACTATATATATACAATGTGCATACACTATACGCTGAATGGGCTGGTGGGGGCAAGCATAAAACAACTTTATGTATTTTAGAAATGCATGTTATACAGGCTCAAGGACTCATCTCTATCCCTGGTTCCTGCATCATGTTTTAAGCAAGTTTCATAGTTTTTAGCTACTTTTAGATAAATCAATAATCTCCTTGTTTTATTATTAAAATCCCAGTTTGGTGCAATAATCACATAATTCCTTGTCTGGTCCAGCGCTGCGTAAAATCTCCCTGTTAATTTCAGCCTCATCCTCCGCAGCTCAGTTCTGCGTCAGGCTTGTAAGGCTGCAGTGGGGGAAGCGGCTGTGCTCAGCCTGCTGCTGCTGCTGGTGACCTTCCCTGCCCCTGCAGGCCAGCTGCTCCTGGCCCCTCCAGGGCCGGCGGAGCCAGAGGACAGATGAGGAGGGGAGGGTCGATCGCAAGTGGCTCCACAGCTGCAGTCTGGTGTTGGTTCCCTCTGGATTTTACACGTGCTACTGCTGGTTCTTGCTCTCTTCCGGCTGTGGCTCCCAGGATGTGGGTGTGCCTGGGAGCAATGACTCATCCTCCCTTTGGATTCTGTCTACTGCCAAGCAAGGACAGCCTTTATCCTTGCAGGTGGTCCGGAGGCAAATCCTTTCAACATGACCACAGGTCTGCTCTCTCCCAGAGAGTCCACATCTTGTCTCCTGAAAAAACCACCCCTTTCCTTTTCTACATCAAAAGTGGAGCAGCTTGCTCTCAGTGCAGCACCCCTGCCCCCTTCTTTCTTTTAGTAGATAAGATCTTGCTCTGTTGCTCAGGCTGGGGTGCAGCAGCGTCATCATAGCTCGCTGCAGCCTTGAGTCCTGGGCTTAAGCAGTCCTCCCACCTCAGCCTCCCAAAGTGCTGGGATTACAGGCATGAGCCACTGAGCCTGGCCCAGCACCCTCTCTTGAAACTGCCATTTTTTCCTTTCAGTCTTTCCTGGTGGGAATGAATTATCATGTTTTTTTTTTTTTTTTTTTTTCTCGAGACAGGGTCTTACTCTGTTGCCCAGGCTGGAGTGCAGTGGCATCATCATAGCTCACAGAAACCTCAAACTCCTGGGCTAAAGCAATCCTCCTGCCTGAGCCTCCCAAGTAGCTGGGACTATAGGTACGCCACCATGCCTGGCTAATTTTTCTGTTTTTTGTAGGGAGCTGGTCTCACTCTGTCGCTGGTCTGGAACTCCAGGCCTCACAAAGAGCTAGGATTATAGGCGTGAACCACCGCTCCCAGCCCAGTTTTTATTATTCAAAGTTGAGGGGACACATGCCACACTTTTCTAGTGTCCCTGTGAAATTTTTCTTATTGTCTTAAGATAATGGGGACCCACCTCTCTTCTCCCTGCGAAGGAAAAGGAGAAGAATGCCATGCTAGCCCAAGAGTTCCCTCTAAAGAAAGCACTTTCTTCTAGTCTCTTCACTCTCTAGTCTCTTTCAACTCTCGAGGTAATGTTGCGGCAATGTGTACAGCTAGCGTTACAGCTCTTGTTACAGCTCTTATTTGTTGGACCAGGGAAAGAACCGAGTGGCACACGAAGAGTTGGAGAACAGCCTTTATTCTTCTACAGCAGGCTCAGCACACCTAGCGTTACAGCTCTTTTCATGTCTTCCGATATTCTCCCCTTCCTGCCACTTCTGCTCCTGCTTTTATACCCTTAGTAGGGCTCAAAAAGCGTCCAATCAACTACAAGCTTTAACATCCAATCAACATCAAGCTTTAATATCCAATCAAAAACAGTGGTATTCAAAAATTACCCAATCAGGATCACGCAAACAGCGTGGCCGGAAACAGGCAGTAGCTTGTGGGCCTGGGGGCATTCTGGCCTGTGAGGTCCCTCCTGGCCTGGGCCTGGGTGTCTCTTTGTGCCGCAGGGCCCCGGCCCCAGCAGCCTGCTCTCCAACTGGCCACCCGCAACGCTGCCCTGAGGAAATGCGGAGCTACATGGCAGCAGCAAGCAGCCGCCTCCCGGCGCCCGACATTTTCCGCATCAGGAAGAGGTAGGCTAATTCTGCTAGAACTGGTTTCATACTTTCTTGGCTCACTCTGCATTGGTGCTGAAGGATCCCACGTTAGGTTTTGGGTGCTACTTGGCCCCCACATTGGGAACTCAGCTGCAACTTACAGTGTCTGACTTTCCCACCCATTTCTTGTGTCAGATAAGCAAAGGTATGAACATGAGCTCTCTTGCTCATGCCGGAGCAACCTCAGGCAAGTAACTTCATCTCTTGCAGCTTCAGTTCTTCCTTCTATCAAAGGGGGGAAATACCTCTCAGAGACGGGTTTGTTGTGAGGCATGCACAGGGCATGGAACAGTGGAAATGCTCCATGTCAGGGCTTATAAGATGGTGAAAAGGGTGATGATGATGGTGGTGGTTGGATTCTCTTGGGTTCCCACGTATCTCTTCACTTCCACCTGCTGACACGAGAAAGCGACAGCCATTGATTAGATTTCCTGTCTACAGTAATTCCTTAGTTCCCCATTTTTAGTGGTGGAAGGGTGGGCTGCCTGGGACTGGCAGGGTGGCACTCCTACTCATTCTCATCCCTCAGTAGAATCCTGGGAAAAAGGTGAAACGAAGTAGAAGATGGACCTAGTCTGTTATCATTTCTCTAGTTATTTCTGTCATATGTCCATTGGAACTGAAGTGTTGGAGGGGTTGGCTCTACTGTCTTCTCTCCCTGGTTATGCATTTCTTCCCCAGCCAGGAAGGGGGTTCAAGGAAACCTTGGCTGGTGGCAGATTGCCTGAGAGTCTCTGCTTGCAGGAATATTTGATGTGGCAGCTATAACTTATTGTCCTTGCAGTTACCCTGCATATGCTAGAGAAAAGAGCTTTCTTTGTAAATAAGGACGAGGTGCTGCTAGCGAAAATTTGAGGCTGCACTGCAGTGCTTCTAACACCATTATGGGGCACTGATTTAGTATTGGCTCCCAGAAATGAAGGCTGCCTTGAGTACTGAATTACCATGTCCCTAGGGCATTCTTTGGCATTCAACCCAGGCTGCTAACCAAGTCCTCCATGCTTCATTTATAGGATCTGACACTATCACAGACTCCAGCAGTATAGCTGCAGGCTCTAGTAAACTCCTAAATTAAAAGTCAACCCAGTCAAGGATATTTTGATGTCCAGGGATTTATTTGTATGCAGCTCCCATTAGGATTAGTGCCCAAGTAACTTCTAACTTCCTGAAATAAATGCAGATCCTTCTATCTTAGCTTTACATTTTTGCACAGGAATTTTTAAAGCTGAGATGAGATTTCCATGTAGGTCAATAACTCTAAGAATGCTTCACTTTTTGTGCAGGAGGTACATTACATATGTAAGTCACTAGTCTGCAGAAAGCATAAAAATACTGTACCGAAAATAAACTATTCTCTTTGGTTTTGTGCTGTATACTCCATATTCTCAGAACCCAGCTAACATTTAGCCATTGAGGAAAAAGGAGAGGGAAAATCTGTTAATGAAGCAGTCATGAATAAAATAGAAGTTGCCAGAAAGGGCCTTTCTTCCCCAGCTTCTTAGTTCATAGATACTTAGGTGACTGATCCGAAGCCACCAAACATTTAATTGCAGTGTATTTTAAAATGATGGTACAAATTGTATTATGCCAACCTGTTGGCAAATTTTTTAAATAATGTGCTTTTCGGAGCAATGCAACCAACTAAAGTTTTTATTGGTTCATTTTTTCATCCTCGTCCATGACATGCAATTTAGGGTAGAGTATTGTCCCAGTTACTCAGCAGTGATGTGTAATCATTGTTCTCAGTGGCCACTCGGTCATGTGTGAGAAAACTGCATTTAGAACCTTTGATCTTACAACATTTGGTCAGTTAGCAATTTAACAGAAATGGTAAGAAGAAAAACAGTAAAAAAAAAAAAAAAAATAGAAGCCGATCTTCCGAAAAACAAAACAAAACACAATTTTTGGTTTTCGTTGGCACTTTTTTTGTTCCAGATTCTTCTCTTATACTATGTTGCACTTACAAAAGGTAAATGGTATGAAAGTATGACTTAGTAGAAGTTGTATTGTTCAAAATTTGATCTCCAGGGAAAACAAGTCATTTCTTTTTAATATTTTTAGTTACTGCAAATTATGGCATATGATAAAAAAAATTTCAGTTGTTTGTGACATAAAACCACAATGTAGGCATTTTTTATGAGAAATGCGCACAGTGCTAATGGAGACCCCCCAATGTAAAGTTTAACATTGAACCAGAAAACCTTAGCACTGGAAAGAATCTTAGAGAACATCTATGTAAAACTCCTGCTTATCTTTGTCCCCATTCTGTCAAAGCCGAGACCCTAAGAGACGTAGTGGCTGTTTCAGTTCACAGCGCAAGACGCTAGAGCTTTGTCTGATGTTTGTGGCTTTCTGACTCATTTTATCTAATGGTAGGATTTTAGGACAGTGATAAGCCCAGCTGGTATATAAACATTTTGCAGGGCAGGGTGGGATGAAAGGAGGCACGCTGTTTCTAAAGCGCTTGCACAGAACTAAATAAAATAGCCAGGCAAACCTTGAAAAAGAAGAGCAATGTGGTGATAATGGAAGGCAAGGAACAATTAACCCTATCAGATGTTAAAGTATGTTATAAAACTTTAATAATCAAATCTTGTGGTATTGGTTCATAGACTTAAGCCAATGGAACATACTAGACCCAAATATATATGGAAATTTTTTTTAATTAAATTTTTTATTTTATAATTATGTAAAACATGACATGGATCCAAAATGCAACAGAACACATTTAGAAATACCTATCTTCTATCATCCCTTCCACCTTGTGCCCTCCTTCCCTGGTGAGCAATAACGGTCTTTAGTTTTTTATTTATCCTTCCATTTATTTTATTATTTATTTATTTATTTTTATTTCAGCATATTATGGGGGTACAAATTTTAAGGTTTCAAATGATGCCCTTGCCCCCTCTCCCCCCACAAGTCTGAGCTTCAAGTGTGACCATCCCCCAGATGGTGCACATCTCACTCATTATGTATGTATATACCCGTCCCTCCTCCCCCCTCCCACCTGCCCAATACCCAATTAGTGTAATTCCTATGTGTCCACTTAGGTGTTGATCAGTTAATACCAATTTGCTGGTGAGTACATGTGGTGCTTGTTTTTCCATTCTTGAGATACTTCACTTAGTAGTATGGGTTCCAGCTCTAACCAGGAAAATACAAGATGTGCTATATCACTATTGTTTCTTAGAGCTGCATGGTACTCCATGGTATATGTATACCACATTTTATTAATCCACTCATGGATTGATGGGCACTTGGGCTGTTTCCACAACTTTGCAATTGCGAATTGTGCTGCTATAAACATTTGAGTGCAGGTGTCTTTGTTGTAGAGTGTCATTTGATCTTTTGGGTAGATACCCAGTAATGGGATTGCTGGGTCAAATGGTAGATCCACTTGTATCACTTTAAAGTATCTCCATATTGCTTTCCACAGAGGTTGAACTAGCTTGCAGTCCCACCAGCAGTGTAGGAGTGTTCCTCTCTCTCTGCCTCCACTCCAACATCTGTTGTTTTGGGACTTTTTGATAAAGGCCATTCTTATTGGATATAAGTGATATCTCATTGTGGTTTTGATTTGCATTTCCCTGATGATTAGGGATGTTGAGTATTTTTTCATATGTTTGTTAGTCATTATTCTGTCTTCTTTAGAAAATTTCTGTTCATGTCCTTTGCCCACTTTTTGATAGGATTGTTTTATTTTTTATTTATTTATTTATTTTATTTTAGTGTATTATGGGGGTACAAGTGTTAAGGTTACTTATATTGCCCATGTCCCCCTCCCCCCTCGAGTAAGAGCTTCAATTTTTTCTTGCTGATTTTCATGAGTTCTAAGTAGATTTTAGTTATCAGCTCCTTATCAGATGTGTAGGATGCGAAAATTTTCTCCCATTCAGGTTGTCTGTTTGTTTTCATGACTGTTTGTTTGGCTGTGCAGAAGGTTTTTAGTTTGATCATGTCCCATTTATTTATTTTTGTTGCTGCTGTGATTGCCTTTGGAGTCTTCTTCATAAATTCTTTGCCTAGGCCAATGTCTAGGAGAGTGTTTCTAACATTTTCCTCTAGAATTCTAATAGTTTCATACCTTAGGTTTAAGTCTATTATTCAGCGTGAGTTGATTTTTGTGAGAGGTGAAAAGTGTGGATCCTGCTTTAGCCTTCTACGAGTGGCTATCCAGTTTTCCCAGCACCATTTATTGAATAGTTGATTCTTTTCCCCTATATATGGAAATTTAGCATATGTTAAGAGATTCTCAAATAAGGCAGGAACAAGTAGCCTATTTAATAAATGATGTTGGAATAATTGGTCAGCCATCTGAAAAATGATAAATGATTGAATGTGAAAAAAAAATCCGTAAACATTCTAGATGAAAAAAACTCTCAATGTGGAAAAGGGCTTTCTAACTATGACAGAAAATCTGGAAGCCATAGAAGAAAAAATTGATAAATTCAAATACATAAAAATAAAGAAATTCTTTGTAGTGGAGGACCATTGAGAGGGTCAAAAGACAAATAAAAAATTGAGGGACATGTTAGCATTCCATTTCATGGATAAAAGATTAATTTCTCTAATAAGAAATCCTAAATGATATAAAAAGACCAATTCAATAGAAAAACAGCTAAAAGATTTGAATAGAGCTTATACAGTAAAGGAAATAAAAATGGCTCAAACATATTATTAATAAAATGATAGTTTAAGTCATTCATATTAAGTGAAATGCAAGTTACATGCCAGTGAAACATAGTTTTGTAATTTATTGAAGGGACAAATATTCCAAAGTTCAATAACATGCTTGTGTTGAGGAGGCTGTGGGAAAGCAAGTACTTTCCAAACAAATATTTTGTTCAGTTGATGGTGGGAAATTTAGGATGATCTCTCAAAATTGCAAATGCATAGGCCCCTCTGCCCTTTTGAGCCATTCCACGTGTGTGTTCCTCTACTTATACCCTTGCTTAAAGTATATAACGATTCTCCATACATAAATCATTATATATAGCTCTATTTATATGTCATCTATCTAAGTATTTTTTTTAAAGGATATTCACTTGTGGGTAATAGCAAAAATGTTGAAATAAGCCGAATGTCCACCAATAGGTGACTGGTTAAATAAATCATGGTATGGATATGAAATGAGAAAAAAGTATGAACAAGCTCTTTGTAGATTGAAATGGAAAAACTCTTAAGAAATAATCAAAGAAAAAAAGCAGGATATAGAGCATCATATATCATGGGCTACCTTTATTTTTCTTTTATAGATGGAGGGGAAAGAATATATATCTGTATTGAGTTGCTTATGCATAAAGAAACTTTGAAATCACTCACAAAGAAGTAATTATAGTGGTTACTTATGACAAATCATGGTGGAATAGGAGCTGGGAGAATGGGGAAGGGAGTAGAAAGAAATCTTTTCACCGTGTATCTTTATATAAATATAAAGAACATGAGAATGTACCGCCTTTTCAAATAATTAAATCCAAAAAAGAGAGAAAAGAGTAGAAGGAGAAAATGGATACCATCGACAGTTTGTATCATCAGGGTTCCCACAGAGAAACAGAGCTGTAGGATATTTGCTTTACTGTAAGAAATTGGGTATGTGACTTGGGGGGCTGGCAAGGCATGTCTCAAATCTGTACAGCAGGCTGTCGAGAAGAGTGAGCTAGAAACAATCCGGCAGGAGCAGATGTTAGAAAATCTTTTCTTCTTCAGGGAAATCTCAGTTCTGCTCTTACAAATAAAAACAAAAAAAAAAACCCCTTCAACTGATTAGGTCAGATTATGGAGGATAATTTCCTTTCTTAAAGTAAGCTGGTCAGAGATGTTAACCACATCTACAAAGTACATTCACAAAAATATCCAGATTAGTATTTGACTGAATGACTGAGGACTAGAGCCTAGCCACGATGATGCATAAAACCAACCATCTCATCCTCCTGCTGAAATCCAGTTTGGGATTACAGAAATAGCAAGGTTTGAGAATAAGGGAAAGGTATATTGAATGGGACAGGAAACCAGGTCATTTTCCTGGGCTTTCTGAGGTAATCTTAGGGTTGAAAATATTTTATCGAATCTAAGATGACATTGATTGTAAGATGTTGTTATTTTTTTTTTGTACTACTCATAAAGAAAAACATGCCACCAGTTAAACTGATAGGCTGTTGATTGTAAGACGTAATCTTATTTCAGTGATGTTAAAGTAACTATGTGTGTTAGTCAAGATTCTCCCGAGAAACAGCACCATATATATGGGATACATATATATATATATATATATATATATATATATATACACAGATAGATATATAAGGAGAGGTTTATTATAAGGAATTGGCTCAAATGCTTACGGAGGCTGAGAAGTCTCACAATCTACCATTTGCAAGCTACAGGTGGCCAGGAAAGGAAAGCCAGTGGTATTGCTCCCGTCCATGCCCAAAGGCCTAAGAACCAGGGAAGCCAATGGTGAAGGCTCAAGAAACAGGAGCTCTGATGTCTGAGGGCAAGAGAAGATGGATGTCCCAACTCAAGCAGTGAGAGCAAATTCTCCTTTCCTCCACCTTTTCACTCTATTCAGGTCCTCAAGGGTGGACTGGTGCCCACCCACAGTGGTGAGGTCAGTCTCCTTACAGATTCAAATGCTCATCTCTTCAAATGCTAATACTCTCACAGACACACCCAGAAATAACGTTTAACTAGCTCTCTGGGCCTCTCTTAGCCTTATCAAGTTGATGTAAAATTAACCATCCCATTGTGTGTGTCTTAGAATTGATGAAAAGATCCTGTGCTCTTATCAGAGCATATGGGGCTGGATCAATGTGTCATACCTGTATGTTCCAATTTTGATTCCGAAAACATGATCATGGGACACATAACACATGTTTTTGGATTGTCTGCCACACTGTTGGGCTCAAGAACTGAAAAGTAGCCATGTCTAGGGTATACAGAAGTATCCCCAAGGAGTCTCAGGCAAAGACACATTCTTAATCTTCCAGACAAACATGGACTGTGGTAAGATTGGAAGGCTTTTTGGGTGGAGAGCAGAGGTTGAGAGGAGAGTCAATTTCTGTGACTTCTTCCTGTCCTTCTTCCTCCACTCCCACCTCAAGCCGGCAGGATGATAACAGCAGCCTGTGGCATTGTTTGTCATGCTGAGGATAATTTTAGCTGATCGTTGGCATACTGGCTTTTTTTTGCTTCTACCTCTTTAAATACTCCGAGAGTGCAGGGAGAGGCCAACCTGATATATTTCACATGCTGAGCCTAAATATTAAAAGATGACTTTCATATCATGATAACTACCGGAATGTGTAAATTTCATTCAGTGGTTTTTGAAGTATACTAGCTTCTAATTCAGTCCAACTTTGGGACGTAAGGGTGACAAAACCTCCCTGCTGTCCAATTTAGAGTTACAGAAAAAAGAAAAGTTGGGTGCCCTGATTCTAGCCAGTGAGAGAAGAAATGACATCTGGAACCCAGCTGAGTCATCATAGTGGGTTACAGTGACCTACAAGCTACAAGGGAGTGGGTGGTGAGCCCTTCCATTTGCTAGGGCCACATTTTCAATTGCTATTATGAATTGAAGCTCTTACATGCAGCAAATGTTTGAACATCATCGCATTGAGTGCAGCCTACTGTTTGTAGGAAACTGGTTCTGAATCCTAACTTCAAAGAGGCCACAAGGCATATCAGAACCATGCTTTGTTCAGCTTAACGCACCAATCTTCCTGTACCCTATTTTACTATACTTTATGGCGCCCACAAAGGAATCTTGTTTTTGACACAATGGGCTCAACAAAGTAAGATACAGTACAAGACTGCCTTTAACACCTGAGTAGTAGAAATATAGAGCTTAAAAACTATCATCTATGCTTATTCAAACTGATAGTAAAAATAGAGGAAAAGATAAAAATAGAGGAAAAGATAAAAATGCAAAAAAAAAAAAAACCAACTCACAGACTCTTATTTCTAAAGAGCTAGGTAATGATTTAGAATGCACTTGTGCTCTTTAGAAAGATGACATCATTAACCGTGTGTGTGTTGAAATTGGCCTCATTCTTTATTGATTTTTGTTTCCTGAAAAACAAACTATAAACAATTTTAGTCCTAAATTTCCTCCTTAATTTGTCAGCCATTGAAGGTACTATTGTAAATGCAGTTCAAAAGAAGAAAACAAAATTCTATAAAAATCAGAAAAAAGTGCACCATAAACAGGAGGGCTTCTGAGAACAGCTGTTAATATCCATTGTGCTGAAAATCTGCTTGGAATGTTGAGGTTCATACAGTAACCTCATAGCAGCCCAAGGAGCCCTTTTGTAGCTAATACACAGCTCATCTGAGTGCATAAAGAACAATATTGTGCCACAAAAACACATTTTATACTAAAAGTATTTGAAAACAAAAAGAAATAATAGCTAAAGGTCCAGTTTCCTTTTTGTAAAAGAGGTCAAAGTCATCTAGAACAGAGCTGAGGAGCTGTTGAACTTTGACACTTTTATTCATTACTAATTTTTTTTTTTTTTTTTTACCAAATCCTCCCATTATGTCTCTGATTCTATTGAAAAATCTTATTTCCACCCGTATGTTCAAACATATAGTTCTGAAATGTGCACAACACAGGCTATAAATTTAGGGTTAGGCTCTTTAAAGTCAGTCAGTGTCTTGAGAAGGCAGAGGGCTTATTCAGTAAAAACATTTATTGAGCATCTTCTATGTATAAGACATTGGCTGTGGGCTGTGGAAAAATGCAAAGATAAACAAGGCATAATTCCTGCCCTTGTAAAGCTTGCAGAAGACAAAAGAGAGAAAACTGTAAAACAATCACTCAATGTACTAAAGGTAAGTCATTCAAATGAATGTCATGGGATGTAATTCTTTTCCTTATGAATTCAGCTCCATCCTCTTTTCCGACTTGAAAGCTGATCACAAACCTTATTTCCTCACTTTCCTTTCTTACATTGTTCAAAATAAAAAAACAACGTTCTTTGTTTCGAGGCCCTTCATTTGCAGAATCTGGATTCTAAGTAATATACTTGCTTATTTCTCCCAGTTTCCACAAATGCTTTGAGAGCAAATGAATGGACTTCCAATAAATGAATGTGTTAGGAGGGATCTTATCTTCCCACTTAAGCAGTCCTTTTCAACAAAAGTCAGAAGCATTGTTTTTGTCTTCTCTAATAAGAATGGGTGCCAATATATTACATCCCTTATAATTTCACTGTTTCCACAACTGTAGAGAGACCATTTTAGATTTGATTGACTAATTTTAGATTTAGAGACAATTTTAGATTGACTCTAGGAATCCTTCAAAAAACATAAAACCTGAAAAAGAAGAGATGGGTAACTGATTTCTCTAAATTCATTTATTAGTGATTTTCAGCTAGTTTTCTGTTACCAGTTAATGGCTTCAGATGCAAGAAGGCTAAGCTTTGATCCGAAGCCAGGGGAACATTGCTGAGTGAGGACAGGGGAGGGAGGACGGCCTTTGGGCATGGAGCGTGGGATGCACCATGGCATCATGTGGAGAGCACAGACCCTGGAGTTGACTTATTGGACTCGAAGCTCATTCCTTGCACAGTTAGTTGTGCTGCCTTGGACACTTGGATTCTTCAAGCCTCAGTTTCCTAACATGTACAATTGGTTTAATAACTCCCAGTTGTTGGGAGTGTTAAATGAGACAGCGTGTGATTTAGCACAGGTTACTCTTGTATTTCATGGTGCCTGGTGCATAATGAGTAGTAGATAAATGTTAATTCTTCTCCCAGGGCAGAGGGAGAGCACTGGAAAGAAAAAGAGAGAAGGATAAAGGAAAGGAAAAAGGAGAGAACAATAGTGTGGAGGATAAACTCCACCATGTGAGTGGAGGTGGCTCTGATTTTGAGTAACTACTGATGATAGAAACCTGCTACTGTCCAGGAAAATACTAATGGTTTGTACAGGCTCATAAATGTGTGGGTGGAAAGACCACTGGGTTAGGGTGTCAGGGGCTTGGGCTTTAAGTTCTCTAATTTCATCTATGTTAGACTCAGCTGTCCCACCTAGTAGCATGGCCTTGGGTAAATCACTGAACCTCTTTGGGGCTTCTATTCCACCATTTGTTAAATAAAGATTTCATTGCAATGATCGTTCCCAGTTCTAAAACTCTGGATGGAATATTTCAGATAAAAATAACTGAGAATCACCTAATATATTCCACTTAAACTTAATTTGTGACCTTGTAACAGGTGGGAATGAATTTGAGGAAATGTTATTTACAAAGGAACTATTTACAATCGGGCGGTGTTAACAGAGTAAGAACGGTGAAGTGGTTCCCATCTCCAGAAAAAGTCTCATGGAGAGCTCTGAGGGGACAGTGGTCTTGGGCCAAGGACACAGCCTATGTACCTAGTTTGATGTAACCCATTTGTCTATTTTTGCTTTTGTTGCTTACACTTTTGGGGTCAAATCCAAAAAAATATCATTGCCCAGATAAATTTCATGTGATTTTTCTCCCCTAGGTTTTATTCTAGTAGTTTTAGAGTTTCAGGTGTTACATTTAAATCTTTTATCCCTCCTGAGTTGATTTTTGGATCTAGTGTGAGATAAGGGACCAGTTTCATTCTTCTGCATGTGGAAATCCAGTTTTCCCTTTACTAAAGGGACTGTAATTTATCCGTAACATATCCTTGACATCTTTGTTGAAAACCAGTTGGCTGTACATGTGTGTGTTCATTTCTGAACTCTATTCTGTTCCAATGACTGATGTGTTTATTTATTTTTGCCAATACATGCTGTTTTAATTACTATAGCTTTGTAGTATAGTTTGAAATCAGGTAGAGTGATATCTCCAGCTATGTTCATTTTGCTCGTGATAGCCATGCCTGTTTGGGATTTTTTTGTGGTTTCATACAAATTTTAAGATTATTTTTTCTATTTCTATGAAAAGTGATATTAGAATTTTGATAGGTATTACATTGAATTTGTTCATTGTTTTGGGTAGTATAGACATTTTAACAATATTAATTATTTCAATCCATGAACATAGATATCTTGCCATTTATTTGTGTCTTCTTCAATTTCTTTCATCAGTGTTTTATAGTTTTTAGTGTACATGTCTTTCACCTCCTTGGCTAAATTTAATCCTAAGTATTTTATTTTTTTGTAGCTATTTTGAATAGAATTGTTCTCTTGATTTCTTTTTCAGATAGTTCATTGTTAGTGTATAGAAATGCTACTGATTTTTGTGTGTTGATTTTGTATCCTGCAACTTTACTGTATTTATTTATTAGTTTTAAGAGTTTTTTGGTGGAGTCTATATATAAGATATGTCATCAGCGAACAGTGACAATTTCACTTCCTTCTTTCCTATTTGAATGCCTTTTATTTCTTTCTGGAAAGAACTTCCTGATAACATGTTGAATAGAAGTGGTGAGAGTAGGCATCCTTAATTTGTTCCAGATCTTAGAGGAAAGGTTTTCAATTTTCTAATGTTGACTACATAGTTAGCTGTGGGCTTCTCATACACAGCCTTCGTCATGTTGAGGCTTGACCCAGGAAATCAAGTAGTGACTCCACTCAGCCAAAAAACACCCCCAACAACCCTACCCAGGCAGGGAGATTCCTATCTCTGCAGATTTCAGAGAAGTGAAGGGGCTGGACAGGCTTGACCCACAAAGCCAAGAAGCAGCTTTACTCAGTCAAAATGTCTAGATTTAGATTGGAATCTAATCTTGAGTGAGACCCTATTCTGTAACAGCAGAAGAGCCCTAAGATGCTATCTCTACAACCAGCCCATGGTTTCATGGAAATTGTAGATGTGAAGATATACACATCACTAGGCAAAGGCCTTTGGAGAGTGTCAATCTCACTTTTCTCCATGCTGAACATGTATTATCTATTCCAGTTTATTACTAGTCAGAAGCCCTGAAAAGTTCAGATTATCAGAAAGCTCTGATACACATAATTGTTAGTGTCATCCATGAGCCAACAATGTATAAAATATACCTAGATATTATATGAGGGATACAGAGTCTGCCCGACTGCATTGAGAGCTCCACTCAAATTGTGCTAGAAACTATTAATAAGTAGGGCAGATATTTTGCCTCCAGCAAAGTAGGTTTTATCTGGATGCTTTGTATTCTCGTGGTACCTTGGGTTACCTTTTAGGACAATAAATACAGTCATGCTGTTTCAGTCAAAGATAGATTGCACATGCAATGGTGCTTACATAAGATTATAATAGAGCTGAAAAATTCCCATCACTTACTACATCAAAACTGTCATAACACTGTAGTGCAATTACTTAATTTAAAAAATAAATTTAGTGTAGCCTAACAGTATAGTGTTTATAAAGTCTACAGTAGTGTATAGTGATATGCCAGGCCTTCACATTCACTCACTACCTATTCATTGACTTACAGCAACTTCCAGCTCTGCATGTCCCATTCATGTAAGTGCCCTATACAGATGTACTAGCTTTTATCTTTTATACTGCATTGTTTATTTTACCTTTTCCATGTTTAGATAGGTTTAGATACACAAATACTTACCATTGGGTCATAAATGCCTACAGCATTCAGTATAGTAACACTCTGTACAGGTATGCAGCCCCTGAGCAATAGGCTATACCATTTAGCCTAGGTGTGTAGTAGGCTATACCATCTAGGCTTGTGTAAGCACACTCTACGATGTTCACACAACTATGAAATTGCCTAATGACACATTTCTTAGAATGTATCCCTATCATTAAGTGATGTGTAACTGTAATTACCAATAGTTGAGAGCTTTCTATGTGCCAGACATTGTACATACTTTACATATGAAATGAAATAAAATTATGTTAGTTTCTTCTAAATAGGAAGTAGGGCTAGCAAGACTCCATGAGTAGATTTTTCTTATTAATTGCAAGATTTGGAAATATAAAAACACCTGGCTATTTATGTTGGAAATATAAAAACACCTGAAGGAAATATAAAAACACCTTCCCCTTGTTACGGGGAAGATGATAAAAGGAAAATTTGCATAAGGAGACTCAAGAGTTTTCTGAGAGGAAAGGGTATGGAAACTCTTCAGAGACCTGAAATCAGGGGGGATGGGTGTTTAAGCCTTGTTATCAAGAAAAGGCCCTGCAGTGGGTTGAACAGTGTCCCCCCAAATTCATGGCTATCTGGAACCCTCAGAATGTGACCTCATTTGGAAATGGGGTCTTGCAGATGTAATTAGTTAAGAAGAGGTCATGCTCATCTCATAGATGGGCCCTAAAGCCATTGACTGGTGTCTTTATCGGAAGAGGAGACTCCAACGGATACACAGAATGAAGAAAACGGGCGAAAAGGAAGGTAGAGATCAGAGAGACAGTTACAAGCCAAGGAATGCCAAAGATTGCTGGGAGGCAAGAGAGTGTCTCCTTCACAACCTCCAGAAGGAACCAACCCTGGCCTCCTGAACTGTGAGAGAATAGATCTCTGTGTTTTAAGTCAACCAGTTTGTGCTAATCTGCGATGACAACCCTAGGAAACTAATATATGTCCCAAGGCCGTGGAAGGGAGCTCCGAGCAGAACCTGGTAGCTAGGTTAGTGCCCAGGACTCCGATGTAAGAGTCTGAGGTAGGACTGGCTGCAGCAGAGCAGTTGTCTACAACCTGGGAGGCCAAAAGCGAGACACCCCGTGTCGTGGGCAGACAGTGGAGCCAAGAAGGTCTTACTGAGGCGTGGATAGCATCTGTTAGAGACACAAGAGTTGCCTTCACGTCCCTTGTGTGGCAGAAACTGGGTCTGTGGACTGGCCAGCAACCCCAGTCCTCTCTGAGTTACCTAATTTGACCTTTTCGAATGGAATAAATCTTCAAAATCCTGGGACTATTTGGCATTAGGAGCAGGTTCAGCTTCAAGAGGGAGATATTGAACATCCTGCTTGTATAAGTGTATCTGCATGCTTGAGTTATTAACTATACATGAGAAGAGAGTTGGTCATATGTTTGTCCTGAGTTGGTGAAGCTGGGTATGCTGGAACTGGCTAGAAGGTGGGAGTCTGTACCTTGAGCCAGCAGCAGGGGCCTGAATGTGGCATGAGCAGGGTGGAGGCTGGCAAGGGTTGAAGGGAGCTGGAAACCAGGCGTGGGGTGGACCAGACCTCAAACCAGGTCTCAGGGATCATGACAAGTTGAAACCGTAGGGGGGGAGGTACCACGGGTGAATCTAGATGTAGCAGCCAGACAGCAAGCATGGCTCAAACAGGACTGTGTTGTCATGGAAACAGAGACAGATGCAAAGGCCAGAACCCGGAATCCAAACTGGGTCAGAGTGAGACAGTGTCTGAAGCCACAGCTGGAGCAAAAGAGGTGCACACACAGGGCCTGGGCAGACAGGTTTGCTTTGAATGCCCGGGTGCTGCCCTGGCTGGCTTTGGTTCCTGCTCACTGCACACGCCGAGCTGTCTGCCTCTGGAGTGCCTTAAAGGCTCCCTCATTCTGACAAGTAAAGACCCTTCCATAACCTCCCTCTACCTAGTTTGCTAGCCCCTGCTCAAGCACATTCAGCAACAAGGTGCTGAGGTAATGGTTCTATCTTTAAATAGTTTAATTCTAATATCGTTTTTTTTTTTTCTCAAATGGGGCTAAAACCTGGTTGTGAGTCAACAGCGAGTGCTTCTTCTTTCTCCTGGGTGTCAGCCCTTAAATGCTTGTCACAGAGACCAGCCAGAGAAGATCTTCAAATTCTCAAGGCTTAAACAGCAAACATTCTGATTCACTAAGTCTGAGACAGGGCCAAAGAACCTGCATTTAGAAAAACTTCTGGCTGCACACAGTGGCTCATGCCTGTCATCCTAGCACTCTGGGAGGCCGAGGCGGACACATCATCTGAGCTCAAGAGTTTGAGACCAGCCTGAGCAAGAGTGAGACCCCATCTCTACCAAAAATAGAAATAATTAGCTGGGCATGGTGACACATGCCTGTAGTCCCAGCTACTCAGGAGGCTGAAGCAGAAGAATTGCTTAAGCCCAGGAGTTTGAGGTTGCTGTGAGCTAGGCTGATGCCACAGCACTCTAGCCTGGGCAGCAGAGTGAGACTCTATCTCAAAAAAAAAAAAAAAAAAAAAAAAAGAGGAAAACTCCCCAGGTGCCTCTGATGTGCAGCTGGAGTTACAAACCGCACATTCAGCTTCCTCAAGACCCTTATTAAAATCCTGTAGATTCTACGTGCTGAAGTATGTCCACAAACAGCTGGGAAGGGTTTCCCCTCGTGCTTGCCATCTTAGTGTGGCTTTCATCACTGTCTGCTGCATCATTACAGAGACTTCTCACTGCTCTTCCCATCTCTAGTCTTTACCCTGTAATCCATCCTCCTCGTGGTTGCCAAAATGATCTTTAGAAACTGCACATACGACCACGTGACTCCTTGCATCCAATCCTATGCTCACTCTTCATTGCATTGATAAATGAAATGTTAATAAAGTGAGTAGACAAACAAAGGCAGACCAGGCTTCCAAGAGTTAGGCTCTGCCTGCCCCCCCCTTTCTCCCGTGCCCTGCTTGGGCCACATTCCTGCAGGTCTTGGATGCTTCCTACTTTCGCAGCCTTTGCGTTTGCTTCTCCTTCAGCCAAGAATGTTCTTTTCCTTTCCTGATTAATGTTCCATTTATTCTTCTACACTCCGCTCTGGCATGGCCTTCACAAACGAGCTATCCAAGACTCTTCTGGATGGATCGCTTAATTTGTTACATGATGTTTTGACTTGGCTATTTTGGTAATTTTTACCCTGAGGACATTTTGATTCCAGAAACCTTTTTTTATGCACCATCATTAGATCTGAGTTTACTCTGATGGAGGTTAAAATAATGAACCATTACATTTTCAATGTAGCAAAAAGCCCAAGGAATTATTCAAACATGTATTCTTATTCCATTCCTAATTATGACAGCATTGCTGACCCTCCCTATGGGGGTAAGAGGGAAAGGGGCTGAGGTGCAGATGAGAGTGAGGTCTGGAGTCAGAGAAGGAGGAAGGACCCATGGTGGAGTCACCATTAGGGTCAAAGTGGGGGCGGGTGGAGGCTCCTGCTGACATGGGTGTGTACATTTTGTTGCACCTGCTGCTTGGATAGTTACAAAAAGAAACGAGATATTTTGACATGATTATTTCAAGTTAGGCAAGCATTATGGGTTGAATTTTGTTCCCCCACAAGGTATTAAATTCCTAACCCCCAGTACCTGTGAATGTGACCTTATTTGGAAATAGAGATTTTGCAGATGATCAAGTTAACGAGATGCCATTAGGGTGGGTTCTAATCTAGTATGACTGTGTTCTTATAAAAAAAAGGAAAATTTAGCCACAGAGACAGACATAGAGGAAAGTCTATGAGAAGGCACAAGGAGAAGGCCACGTGGACGGACATGAAGATGGAAGGCAAACTGGCCATCCTCTGAACTCCCAGAACAATGCTACTCTGTTAATGGTCTGAAACTCGTCTGTCTTTTGCCCAAGGCTATAAGCTCTCCACGGTCGAAATCTTTGCTCTTTATTTCTGTGTCATTGGTATCCAGCTTATCGGGTGTGGATAATTTAGGAATAAGCAAACCATACAGACTGAGGGTGCTGAGAATTTGATTGGCTAAGTGGTTGCACTAGTCCTCAGAACTCTGCAGTTGGAACTGAACTCTGCTTTGGTTTCCAGGCTCTGTGAAATTTCCATTACACCACGGAGTGCTCTATCAAGTTCACTTGTAGTGCTTTCCTCTTCAGGCTCAATTTTTTCTGTTCCTCCATTTCTTATGTGCACAGGTTCCCAAAAGCTCTCATTATTCTGGTCACTCTCCTCTGGATAGACTTGATCTTAAATGTGGCATCTAAACTGAACATGATCTTCCATCATTATCACCTCCCTTTATACAGACCTTAGTCTGGTATTAATGTTTCTTAAAACTGTTGGCAAATTCTGGCTTGTTACTGATTGCAATCCACATTCTGTGCAATAATTTTTCATGCAGAAAGTTTATCCAACCACCTCTCACTCTGTATTCAGTTTCTATAAGTTTTTTACTCACATCCATGACTTTATATTTGGCTCTATTGAATTTTACTTGGTTTTTCCCCTAGTGTTCTGGCTTATTGAGATGATTTTGTAGCCCATTTATTGTCTTGATATTAACTCTCTCATTAAGTTTTGGGACATCTGAAAATATGGTCAGAGTGTTGTTTATGTTTTCAAATCCCTCCTAAAAATATTGAACAGTTGGATGTTTACCCAGCACAGAATAGCCGAGTAATCATAAACCCTCTGTTTTATATTATTGTTTTTTCTTTATAGCCTTGGTCCAAATCAGCACAGAGCTGGTAAGCAGAACAAAGCCTTTTCAATATTGTGCCAGACAAGCAGTATCTTCTTATACTCGGTAATTGATGGTGAGATTTCCATTGAGTTACAGATCCTTCCTTACGCAGAGGTTCATCCAGTCTCAGCTAGGCATCTCTGGTTACAGCAGTCTGGAGGCATCCTTCTCTTTACCTGGCTGTTTTCGTGGGACCTGGCAGAGTTATTCCTGTCTGTTCTCAAATTTTCCAGTTGTAAAAAAACCACAACTGCCCATTTGCTTTTTTATCCCTTTTAAAAATTTTATTGAGGAGATCATTTTTCGTAGTAAGTTGACTAACTTTTTCCAAACTGCTATCAACTAATTGGTGGAGCATACAGTTAACTTTGCATGTAACATAGGAATTAATGCATGTAATATAGGAATTAAAAGTGGGGCCTGTGGAATTTGTCTGTGGTCCGATTTCAGCTCTGTTACCTGACTGTGTGGCCCTAGCCAAGTTATTCAATCTCTCTGTGTGTTAGTTTCCTCATCTGTTAAAAGAGGATATTAATGCCTATTATTACCAATAAATATTAAGTTGAATCACTCTCTATTAAGTGCTTATCACAGAGGTTGGCACATAGTAGGCATTTAATAAACATTATCATCATCATTATTATTTATGCCCAGAGCATTTACATCTTTTAAAATTACTAAGATGGAGGTGATTATGAAATACTTCAGTTGTACTTAGGTCTGCTGGCATAAGAGCTTAATGCCCCTATCAATCTTGGCATGAAAATGAGCTTTATTGGAATTATTTCACACATCTAAGGATTGTCTTTAAATAAATTGAATGGTTCACCTAATTACCCATGTCGTTTTGCTTTAAGCAGAATTGATTCACTCTTCTAATAGGCCTTGGAGAGGGGCGAAATCCAAAAGAGGAGGCAATTTCAATAGAAAGCAGTCCAAACTTTCCTAAAACTGAAGCTAAAAAAAATCCTATAAAGTCTTCCCAAGAGTGGAGACTAATTCTGATGGGGTCTATCATGCACCATTAACTAAATGGGAATGTTTCTTTGACATCTGTACATTTGACCAACACATTCATTTAAGAATAGGAAGGAAATTGTTCTTCCGTGGAATTGACTTTTATGGTGCAGTTTTTATTTTCTCAACCGAAAGCTCACTTGCTTTTACTCCTTTTATTTTCTTCTCCCAACAAGTCGGGTTTTCTTGTCAGATTAAGAAAGGGTAGCAGTACAGGTTGGTAAACCCTTATGCACACTGCGATATCGGAATGGCCATAATAATGACTGAAGCTGGAAACAAAAATTCAGTCCACATCAGTAAGCACTTACTGTTTACCTTTTGATGTGCAGGTGCCATGCTAGGGACTGTAGGGAATAAAAGGATGACTCAGTCTTGGTTTTGTCCTCAAAGCAATTGAAAGCAAAGAGAGACAACTGCAGTAGAAATTTTATGTACAAAGGCTTGGGAGGCAGTGAGGATTTGCAAGGTGCGTGGAGGACAGTGGCTAGAAGAAATAATTTATTTTGGGGAGAAAGAAGTTGGAAAAGGAAGATGAGGGCCTGACAGTGAGGGCTTGACTGTAATTATTTTGCACACTATTTTTTATTTCATAATTGGTCTAATATGCTAAGTGTCAGTTTTCATTGAAAAAAACACTGAAATAATGGCACTCAAATGAGATGAAGTCAGTGGTAAATAGCTTGTGAAATGTGTATCTGTTAGTTTTCTCATGATTACATTTGCTTGTCTGACATACTGTTATTTATTAATTAGTGATGAAAGCCCTCTAAAACTTCTAATGAAAAGCTTCACAGATTGACAACTCAAAAGTCAGGCATCCCTTCGTTTCTAAGTTTTAAATGCTTTTTCCCATCTGTGCCATTTGAGTCACATCTTCAAATCTTCAAAGAAGCTGAAAGTAGTTGCCCTATGTCACATTCTTTCAGTCGGAGGGGACCTAGAAGAAGTGGTTGTGACCACAGAAAATGTATAATGACAACACTGAGCCCTGATGTTTTAGGAATATTATGTAGCATTTGGTAGTTACTAATAATTTGAGAGATGCCCAGCTCATAGGTAAAACCAAATCTTTATTTAAAAAAGCAGCATAAATATTAAATTCTCTCTAGAGAGAATATGGTAAGTGATGTACAGATTCCAAAGTCCAACTTGGGGCATTCTTTTTTTTTTTTTTTTTTTGAGGCAGAGTCTTACTCTGTCACCCAGGCTAGAGTGCTATGGCATTAGCCTAGCTCACAGCAATCTCAAACTCCTGGGCTCAAGTGATCCTTCTGCCTTAGCCTCCCGAGTAGCTGGGACTATAGGCATGCACCATCATGCCCGGCTAATTTTTTCTATTTTTAGTAGAGATTGGGTCTCATTCTTGCTTAGGCTCTTCTTGAATATCTGACCTCAAGCAATCCTCCCACCTCAGTTTCCCAGAGCACTAGGATTACAGGTGTGAGCCACCAAGCCCAGCCTCCAACTTGGGGCATTCTTTATGATTCAACAGTTTATTTATTTTCCCCATCTCCCTTCTTTTGGAGATGGCAATCTGTGGTTCTCTGGCACATTGAATATAGCCCCTGGCAGCTTTTGAGGTAGGTGACCTTCATGCATTAGGTACATTAGGCACTGTTATGGTTTGAATGTATTCCTTCCAAAATTCAGGAGTTGCCAAGGTGATAGTATTAAGAGGTGGGGCCTTTAAGAGGGAATTAGAGCACTCTAGGAGGCCGAGGCGGGAGGATTGCTCAAGGTCAGGAGTTCGAAACCAGCTTGAGCAAGAGCGAGACCCCGTCTCTACTAAAAAAAAGAAAGAAATTAATTGGCCAACTAAAAATATATAGAAAAAAATTAGCTGGGCATCGTGATGCATACCTGTAGTCTCAGCTACTCAGGAGACTGAGGCAGTAGGATTGCTTGAGCCCAGGAGTTTGAAGTTGCTGTGAGCTAGGTTGATGCTATGGCACTCTAGCCTGGGCAACAGAGTGAGACTCTGACTCAAAAAAAAGAGGGGGGGGATAGGCAATGAGAGCTCCTCCCTTGTGAATGGGGTTAGGTGCCCTTATCAAAAGGGCTTAATGAAGGGAGTTCCTTTTTTCCCTTCCACCTTCTGTTATGCAAGGACAGAGTGTTCCTCCCCTCCAGAAAATGAGATATTCATGGCACCACCTTGGAAGCAGGGTCTGGACTTTTATCAGACAATGACCTGCCATTGTCTTGATGTTGGACTTCCCAGCCTCCAGAACTGTGAGAAATAAATTTCTGTTGTTCACAAATTACTTACTTTCAGGTATTTTGTTATAGCAGCATGGAACAGACTAAGACAGGTACTTACCCTAAGATCAGAGCTAATACCATCATATCTTCATGATCTCCCTACTGGCATACATATATTTTTCCTTTTATTGCAAGTCAGACAAAAATAGATGGTGAGAAGAAGAATGAGTGCTCCTATCCTAATGTTTTTCATAAGCCTAGTCCAAGCCCATGATTTTTTTTTTCTTTTCCCTAATGGGTATAGGTTTTTAACTATAAATTCTGGTATGTAAAAATTGAGACTTAAAAAATATATATATATATATATGGAGAGAGAGACTTAAAAATCTTCATATATATATATATATATATATATATATATATATATATATATATGAGACAGGATCTCACTCTGTTGCTTGGGCTACAGTGCAGTGGTACCATCATAGCTCACTGCAACCTCAAACTCCTAGGCTCAAGCGATCCTCTTGCCTCAGTCTTCCAAGTAGCTGGCACTAAAGGCATGTGCCACCACACCCAGCTAATTTTTCTATTTTTTTATAGAGATGGGGGTCTCGCTCTTGCTCAAGCTGGTCTTGAACTCCTGAGCTCAAGTCCTCTTCCTGCCCTGGCCTCCTAGAATGCTAGGATTACAGGAGTGAGCCACTGCACCCGGGTAACAGGCGTGCACTTATGGAGTTCATCTTTTTTTGGAGGCAAGTTCTTTGCCTCCCTGGTGTCTTCTATTTTGTACCAGCCCAAGCTCTGCTGGTATACAGAGAATTCAAAGTCATGATACCCTTTGTTCTGGGTGCTGTAAATTCCTATGGTTCCTATGACACTCATTAGGCTTGTTTTGTCTTGATACTGGCATGTGGTAGGATTACACTTCCTCAAAAACTTTGTAGTTAGGCTTGGCCACGTGACTTGCTGTGGTTGTTGATATGTGAGCTGAAGTGATGTGTGTCATTTCTAAGGGTAACTTTAATGAACTAATGTGTGATTTCTGCTGTTTTACTCCATGCTGTGGTCCATCAGGGAAGACTGTATTAAGAATTCCTCTGAAACCCCTACTTTAGACTCAGTCCTTGAATGACTACAATGAACAGAAATCCAATCCTGAGTCACTTTGGGCATTTAGAGGGGGATGAGAAACAGACATGCTGTGTTTAGCCACTGGGATTTTGGGGTGGAATTTTACTGTAGGATAACCTAGCCCATACTGACTGACACAATCCTTTTTAGGTATAGATGAGCTATTCTAGACTTTGAATTTAAACACATATCTTTGTCTTACTAATACCAACTACCACTTTGATATTTTAAAAAATGTTATGATGTCTCTGCCTCTTTCCTTGTTCTTCCAAAGATTTCTTTCTATCTGAGTGAGTGCAGTGGAATGGAAAGAAGAGATTGATTGGTATAGACAACTCCCCATGCCACCATAGGTCTGGGAACTGGTAGTCTCCATATTTTTTTACAGCTTCATATTTCTCAAGTGACCTATACATAATAAATACCTATACTTTATTTCTCTTTCTCTCTCTCTCTCTCTCTCTCTCTCTCTCTTTCTCTCTTTAAGTCATTTGATTGTTCCAAAATTGAAACCTCAGGAATTCTAATGATCTGAGAGCAAAAAACAAGATAGCATTTTCCCATGCTGACACGAGGACTTGGTGTTAGACATGAAAATGCAGGTCTTGCACTGGCATATTCTCAGTGTGCTTTTCACTAAGTCTTATCCAATGGTGATTTTTGGTCTACCACGTACTAGTGATGTTGCTAATTATAATCAGTAATACCTGCTCTGAATAAAAATTTCAGGGAAATATAAAGGCATGTATCAGGGAGAACCGATCTATTAGGGGGTATCAGGAAGACATTCTTGAGAAAGCAATATTTGAGTTAAGGGTTGAAAGATGAGTTGCAATTGGCCTGGAAAATGATGGGAAGGGCTTGAGGGGGGTGTCAAGAGTTTCTGCAAAGTAAACAGCATTTGCAAGCAATCTGAGGCTGGAGGAAGCATGACATGTTGGAGAAAGCAAAAGAAGTCTTGTGTAAGCTGGAGCATGGGTGTTAGCAGGTAGTGTGATTGAACAAAGCCAGTCTTCACAGAGCCTTGTAGGCCATGTTGAAGAGTTAGTTATTTCAAATGTTATGAGAATCTGTTGAAAGATGGATATTTTAGGCTGGCAATTGACACTACAAGGTTTGGGTTCAAGACTAGATTTAAGTCCCTTAAATTCATTCATGCATTCGTTAGTCTTTCATGTGGGGATTACATAACACGGTGTTGTATTAACTGGCATCACCTTTTCTGAAGCCAGAGAAAAACCCAGGGAAATTGCCTAAAATGAGCTTAATTGCATGTAGCTTGCTTTGATGTGGCTGCCAAAGTATAGGGCATGGAGTGAAAATAGGGTTATCTAAATTTTTTGGTGAAAACGGGGTTATCTAAATTTTTTGGAGCAGGGCTGGGATAGACAAGAGTGGGCCTTGTCCTTTTAATATATTCCTCGACGGACAGGCTACTTCCTAAAATATAGATTCAATAAGCCAGAATAAGGCAAGTTTTTACCTTGCATATTCCAAATTTTTACTATCTTAAGACCAATTACAAGCATAAAATATGTTTGGACGTGGATAGGTGGTGAGGTTTACAGAAGAAGGTCACCAGTTTATATTGAAGTATATTGTCTGGGACTCATACAAGCTCTCCTTGATGTTTGATAGCAGCTGAGTCATATTTTAAAATAGTTTGAACTCAGCCTCTGAGGTTTTATGGTAGGAAGCAATTCCGCGTCGGCAGGAAGCTGAATTGAATGCCCTATAGATCATTTCCACATTTGAGTTTCCGTTGTACAAAACAAATCCATATTCATTCCAATGATTTCCCCTTTATTCTTTTCAAACTCCCAAAAGGAAAAGATTAGATTCAAGTTTCCTCTCATAAATTACACGGTTTTAATTCAGTAAATTTGCATAAGCCCCAAACACCAAACTTCCTACAAATAGTTGAAATAAATATAGCATTTATGTATCACATTATCTATTCATAGATTTTTCAGATGATAAATTATCTAACTTTTGTAGAATAGGACTATGAGAAAGGTCAGATTCAATCCCCATAGCACAGATGCACCCAAAGGGATGTGCTACTTAATAAGCCCGAGATCCATAAACTGGAGCCCAGGACGGAATTAGGAGAGTGGAGGAATAAAACAGAATCCCAGAGCAGTCAGCTTTAAAATGAAACAAAATTTGGAGGAATGTCTTGACACGAAGACTCATGTTAAACACAAGCTCCAAGCCATCAGTCCATGTTTACCCCATACTAAGCCTGATATTCAATATTCTGAGTTGCTGGTAATTTCCTCTAAGGGACTCCAAAAAGGCTTGCCTGAACATTGGATGACGCAGTGGCATTCAGTTGGGCATGGAGGAGTGAGGACATGTTTGTAATTCTCATTTTCTTATCTTCACTTTATGACACTTCACTCCATTGCTTCTGCTCATTGAGACTTCTCATTCCTCTCCTTTTCTGTGCCTCTAACTTTCCCATCAAATTTAAATTTATGGTCTTGTCTTCATTCAGTCAATTTCCATCCTCCGGAGTAATAGCTCTCCATGTTTCTTAACTACACCACACCCATCCTTCTTAAACCTTTTTGAATTCTTCCTCCTACAGGAAACCTTTTGTGACTGTTATTCAGTCTTTACCCCTTTTTTCCTTTTCTCTGAATATCCATTGTTCTTATAATCAACACAATTTCATGCCTAACTGTTTTCAGACATTTCATTGAGGTTTGTTGCATGTCCTCGATGCTTATTTGCAATACAGGTTGTGTCTTGTACTTCTTTAAGTTCTTGAACAGGCTTCAGCTAGGTATAGAGCAGCTACTAAAAGCCTGTTGACTAATTATATTGCTTTCCATTCTATTCCTGTCAAGATTGTGCTGCATTACTTGAGGTTTTTAGTTTAGCTGCTTTTGGAATAATTTCACTGTAATGGCATGGATCTTGCCAAATACATTAAAATAAAATACTGTGCAAATATAAGTCTCTTAGTAATATGGCAAGTGAATTCTAAATTTTATAGATCATCAGTTTCCTAAGTATTCATTGCACTTATGTAAAATGACACTAGTTACTAAAATAATAATAACTATATATATTTTCAGAATAGATGTGATTTTCATGTCTATTTTAACAGTGCAGGTTAAGAACATTTCTATAATCTATTATAAGTGGAGTATTATCTTACATTTATAAAAAACATTGCCTTAAAATCAGAAGTCTAAACAAGATAAATCCTGAGTTCTGTAAGATGTTTAGGTTTTAATGTATAGTATTATGATATATCCATAATGATTACTAAACTAATAATGTTTATTGTCTGTTTTAACATTTACTTTAATCCTTTCAAGCTTATATTGATAAGTGGCATGAAATTACTGACTTATGTTAAAAATACTAGTCTGTTCACCATGACCAGAAAAATTGGATTTTCTTAGAGTTCTTGATGGTTTAAATTTGAGAATATAAAAAATATGAAATTAATTTAGTCCCTTTAAATAGGAAGACAGCTCTAAAACATATTTTCAAAGCAATATATATTCATTGTAGAAAGTAAAAAAATATAAAAAGTAGAAAGTAGAAAATAAAAATTATCAATGATTCTAATATCTGTGGTAACTCTTCTTAACATGTTAGTGTTAACATTCTTAGTGTTTCTTAGCATTCCTAGTGTTTAAAATTTAGCATTTGATCATAGACATAAAATATATTTGATTTTTTTTGTCCTTAGCTACATGGAAATAAAGATAAAGGCAAATATTTATAAAATTTTTAAAAGTTATGAAAATATTAGTGCATTTTATTGCCTTTAAATATAAATTTTTGCTCTGATCAGTTGTAGTTTCATCAATATATCCAGATGCAAAGGGGGATTGATTTTAATTGAAATATTTTAAAGCCTTCTGGATAAATTGTTTAGCACAGGATAGAACATATATTCCAGTTAGAATTAGGGGCACAATAATTATTCCCTTAAATTTTTAATAAATTCTAAGTGTTGGAGAAACATTCCAGATTGACAGATGATGTTAACTCAGAAGACATCATAAACACTGAGAAGTGCACAGAAAACCTATCTACTTTGAGCACGCTGAGAAATAACAGGCAACAACTAAAAAGCTAAAAACCTATATGGGGGAAGTATATCAGGAAAAGATACTCAGCAAACAACAGAGACTGAAGATAGTAAATTATATAAAAATTGTGCTACAGTGGACTAACAGTAACTGTATATACATTGGCAATAAGCAACAGAAATTCTTCTTGATTTTATAATTTTGGAATAATTACACATGCAGTGTTGAGTATTGAACCCTTATTTTGGGAAATATATACATATGCTGGAGGTGGTTTAGAAAAAAAGGACACCACCTCCAGGAAAATTAGGCATCAAGATCCAGGTACAAATTCATTTAGATGGATGTGCACATGTCTGCAGCATTTTGCCATTGAAGTGAGCAGTGTGGAGTTCAACCTCAGAGCACAAGTTATGGTGACTCAAAATAAAGATCAGGTAGATATTATAAAATGTATCTTCCATAATCATATTTGTTGAACACCTCTGTCTTAGTCTCTCTGTGCTGCTATAACAGAATACCAGAGACCGGGTACTTTATAAAGAGCAGAAATTTATTTCTTACAGTTCTGGGAAGTGGAAGCCCAACATCAAGGTGTCAGCATCTGGTGTCTGGTGAGGACCGTGTCCTCAGGAAGGGAGCGACGTTGTGTTTCCGCATGGAAGAGGGCAGGGCAGGAGAGGAAGAGCTCCCTCTGCCAAGCCCTTTCACAAGAACACCCAATCCCACCCACAAAGGAGGAGCTCACATGGCCCCACCTCCCATCAACCACCACTTTGGCAACTGGTGAAATTTGGATAGGATAACATTCAAACCACAGCATTCTGCCCTGACACCCTCCTCCCGGCAAATCCACATTCTTCTCTCAGAGATCCACTCTGCCATTCAACACATTTATGAATTAATTTATTCCACAAATATGAATGAAGACAGTAAATTCTTTATAGAGTACAGCAGAGCCACGAGAGCCATGCAGATGAAGGGAAATGCTGTGTATTGCCAGAAATAAAGCATTGTGGTAAAAGATACAAATCTCTTCGAGAATTACTCAAGAGTAGTACTTGAGAAATTTTTAAGGGCATCTGAATAAATTAGTAAGAAACACAATACGGTGTGCAATTGTGTACAGGGAAAAGGGTGGGATGATTTGATAAGCTTTAATTATATCCAAGCTTAAAGACAAAGGCCTTCTCTAAAGGAAGATTATGAGAAGACCAGAGGCAGAGGGTAGGGCTTTATTTCTGCAACTGCACGGTGATTCACCCTTCATTTGGATCAAGATTCACTTGGCTTCCACCCGTAGCTCAGCTGCATCTCCACCCACTGGGGAAAGAGTGCAGTCAAGGCAATTATCCTGCTAATTTATCTAAGAACGACAAAATTGCAGAAACAGTTTTCTCGTTTCCCCCTGAATTATCCAGGTAGGGGGTCCAGCATGTGATTACGTTTCTGAGGGACTCTTTCCCTCCTTTTCATTTTGTGTCTGTGTATACAGGCTTTCTCCCATCTCTGCAGCGGAAATTTGCATACTGCTAACTCTTTTGAATTCTGCACCTTCATAATTTGACCATGAGGTATGTGGGTCCGAGAAGTTCCATGTCTGAAACACACACATATACACACAGAAAATGGAGACCCATTTCTACAATAATTCTGCTTTGACGTTCTCCCTATTTCATAAATGCCAAATCTAGAGCAGAGGCTTCTACAGCATGGACCAAGATTGGCTAGAGGCTTAGTTCAATCTTGTTTTTCTAAGTAGATTCTATGATCTTTGAAGGGAGAGATTATGCCATATATTTCTCACTGTAACCTCCATGACACTGAAAATGGTGCTAGCCACAGAGCCGTTTTTTAAAAAAGCATTTTTGAAATGAACACCTCAGGGTAGTGTTTATCCAGTGTGGTGTCAGTCTTTTAAGCAGAGTTTTGTGGAGTGCCTAGCATGTGAGAAGCTGATGTAGGGATGGTGGCATGTTTTCTAGGGACTACCTAGCATATCTTAATCTCTTCATGCTGTGGGGAGGATAACCGAGGCAGAGCCAGGCCAAGACCTGAGGGCTCCATGGACGTCTATAATAATTTAGTAATTCTTCAAATTGCTACGCTTTGGATATTCTTTCAACATTTATTTTAAGAAGTCAAAGGGCTGGATGTGGGTGGCTCACGCCTGTAATCCTAGCACTCTGGGAGGCTGAGGTGGGAGGATTGCTCGAGATCAGGAGTTCAAGACAAGCCTGAGCAAGAGCAAGGCCCCATCTCTACTAAAAATAGAAAGAAATTAGCTGGACAACTAAAAACATATAGAAAAAAATTAGCCGGGCATGGTGGCACGTGCCTGTAGTCCCAGCTACTTGGGAGGCTGAGGCAAGAGGACTGCTTGAGCCCAGGAGTTTGAGGTTGCTGTCAGCTAGGCTGATGCCACGATACTGTAGTTCAGGTGACAGAGTGAGACTCTGTCTTGAAAAAAGAAAAAAAAAAAAAGAAGCCAAAGAATAAAGTATGAAAGAGGGATAAAGGAAGAGGACCAGTTGTGGTGGTTTTCAGCTTTTCCACAATAATCCACCAGAAAGTTAGTTTTGAACTGAAACTTGCATTCCCCTCTTAGCATGACCAATCAACCAACCAACCAACACCTGCGTCAACCAGATGCAGTTTCCTTAGAAGGAAGGCAGGGTCAGCAAGGCCCTGAGGATGTCTAATCTCCCTCAGCCCCTACCCTCTACTATCTGAGGAGTTTATTCCTTCTATTTTTAAGCATTTTCTTCTGAGAAGAGTTCAAGTAAAAATGAATTTCTTTGTCTCATTCCTATGCAGTGACACATAGTGACTCTTTAGAGATGGTCACCATGTGCAATTGCCCTAGCCACCCTGCAGTCTGGCTCAGGGCAGTTTGTGATGTGAGAAGCTGGGATAAACTGCTTTGCTTCAGGGCATGGCTGCCCCATGGGCTACAACATAATTGATGTCTCCTGAGCTCAGTCTAAGGTCTCTCCTAACCTTTGGAGATGACTTTTTGGAGGGGTCCAATATGGACGTGAAAAATAAGAACTGCTTGGATTGTAATTCCTTTTTTTCCCTCTTCCTGGGCTCTGTCTGGGAAGAATGACTATGGAAGAGTTTGTATTCCAACCTGCATTCCACAGCGAATGTCGTTTGAGAGCTGCTGCAGGTGTACAATGTCTCAGGGTTTCTGGAGGTGAAGTTCTTAGCAACGCATAATTGGAAGCCACCAACAAGAGAGCCACAGAGAAGGTTGCATTTAACTTTCTTTACAAAAATTTACATTGTTAATCCTTAATCATAATTCTCAGTATTGAAATGTATTGGTCTGAATGTACATTAGCATCCTCTGGGATTTAAAAGCAATTACATTTAAAAATGAAATTGCGGTCCACACGTAAACAGGAATGATCTTTAAAGCAAATTAAACAAAAGGCTCTAATTACAAATCCATTTAATTTACAGACAGAGAATTAACCTTTCGTTCATTGGTAAATAAGTATGCAGAGAAACAATGATCCAAAATTTAATAACATGAACAAAGTATTTCTTATAAGCTTTAGGGCCTATGTTTGATCAGAGTTTCCATATCACTTCACCTTTTGAATTTTTAAAAGGTTTAAGATGAAATTAGTGTGTGGAGAGAAGAGAATGAGTTCTAGTTACATTCTGGTTACTCTTCCTCATTTATTACACCTGGAGATTGTTTTCTCACAGGAGGATAATGCTATAAGGACTGGATTTTTAAAAAGTTCTTTTATACTGCTTTTATTTTTATTGAATGCCCAGAATTTACAACAGCTTAATCTGGAGCCTTCCCCAGTCTCTCCTGCTCTTCTTAAAAAACGACTTCGAATTTGTAAATCTCCAAGGTAAATTCACACCAGTCATTTTGTTACACTCTATATAATAAATAAAATTTCTCTCTTTTAGGAGCAACTTATAGAAAATGGAGATCCACCAAATGAGGGTGTTGAGACGGGATATGGGAATTCATTTTCCTAAAATCATGCCCTGTATCCCTAAACAAAGATTGTACTGTAGTTAGAACAAACCGAATAAGCTGAAATTAACCACAATTCATGACCCCTTTCACTAGCTAAGAGCTCATCAGGTAATGGGAATACATCTTTGACCAAAGAAGTATTGGCATCCCAGTTTTGTTGGGTGTAGGCCATCTTTGTGTCCAGGCTGGAGCAAACTGTTAGAGCCATGCCAAGGTTCTCAAGATAACACATGGAATCCAGAATCTCTGGTTAGTTCCTTATTAATAAATATAGCCCAAGCCAACATTAAATTCTTCCCACCTTGATTTAACATCCCTAAAATCCATTCCCATACATATTCTCCAGGTTTCCATCAGTATAAATTGGTAAAATCTGGTTAATACTTTGGGACACATGGACTCTCTTTCTGGACCACTCTTTGCACCCAGCCCCCTGGGTCCTACTGGGACTTGCAGCTGGTAATAGATCTAGAAGCAATGAGAGGTGTTGGGGATGGCTCTTGTGGAGACCTGTCATTCCTCTGCAAGGTCACTAACTCGGGAGAGGTCATTGCAAGCTCTTCAGAGAGGAGATGAAGAGCTGCTTTTTTTGGAAGGGGAGATTCAGCAGAATTTCAGTGTTCAAGGTCCTGAGCTTCTTTGAATCTGCCCTACCTTTCAGGATTCCATTACTTTCCCAATCAATATCTTAACTTTAACATAAGACACCTCTTGAAGCTATGAATTCAATTTGCATTGTAATTCAGTTACCTATGAATTCTGACTTTGGCTTTAGTTTTCACAAATATTGATCCTGTGTGTACAGGGGATAAAGATTTCTTCCAAGGGAATCATAAATGTTTTTTTGGATCCTTACCTATGTTGTAATCGGGGAATTTAAAGCTCTGAGATGATCATTTTCTTTCTCCAAGCTCCATTAGTAGACAAAGAAATCCATAGTCTTTATTTTCTTTATTCCCAATATAATATAAAATGAATGCAGCAACTTGATCATGCAAAGCCTTGACTTTTATAGGCACTCAACTGCAGGTGTCTTCAAGTCATAATTTAAGTAACTTTTGCCACTGAATACCATGGATGACTATTGTCCCATTTACCATCAACAACAAAGTCATGAATGCTGTTATATCTAACCAGAGCAGAGAACAAATTTCAGATTTGCTTCCCTGAGATTCTGTTCTTCTGAAACCACATTCAGTACCAAACTTGAGCCATTAGGATTCACTCAAGAAAACGACCACTAAAACCCTATGGGCTTACTATAGGAATCAGAATGTATACACATGTGGGAGCAGCCAGGAAAGTGAAGATCTATAAGAGAGAAATCAGAGGATCAGAGAAAGTCACTAACACCACAGTCTGAAGTACTGATGTGCAGGTCAAAACTCATGGGAAAAATTCTCAACATGGAAAAACACGCCCAAAATGTCTGCTTTGAGCAGAATTTGCAAAAAACAATTGAACTGGAGTGGACTGTAAAGGAGGAGTCCTGGAGAGGTCTGTGGAAGCTGCCACCTCTCAGGGAAATGCAGTCAAGTATTTTGTGGTTGGCTTGAGTCACTCTCGGTTGGCACAGCCAGACGTTGAGAAAGTGAGCTGAAGGCTGCAGCCCTTCAGGCACGTTGACGCTGTCTGTCACCGTGTCTGATTGCCACGATCTTTCCAAGAAGTGGCTTCTGTTGTTCTTATGCTTTCCAAATTTCACACAAGGCCCTCTCTTGGCCAGCTTTAACCCAGACGTTATGGGAAAGGTATTTTGGAAGATGTTTCCAGCCTTAGACTGCAGTGGTAGTACCATGTTGACAAAACAGTCCAGGGTACAAATAGAATGCCGTACGATGTGACACAGTTCTGTGAATTAGCAAGCAATTTAATATAATGGATGCAGTGCAATATTTCTTTATTTGGTTGTCATTCCTCAAGGTTTTCCAGAAGGGCAACGCTGATAATGATTTAAGTTCTCCTCACTCTCTTGTGAGGAGGTACCAAAACCTAGAGACCTATTCACCTCCAGAAAAGCAGTATCATCGTTGTCAGCCCTGTGGAAGCTCTCAGTCAGGATCCAGTATTTTTCAGGGGTGGGCATCTCTCAGTGCAAAGCTTGACCATAGGTGGGGACATTCACACTTCATGGTGGCTGTCTTCAGGCATCTACACACTCTTCCCTACCGTGTTTCCCCGAAAATAAGACAGGGTCTCATATTTATTTTTCCTCAAGAAGATACCCTAGGGCTTATTTTCAGGGGATGTGTTATTTTCCCCTCAAAGCCTCAGCTTGTAGCATGCACAGGATGGCCGGGACCTGACATGGGGAGCCGACCTTGTTGGTGGGGCTGCCCGCACCTTTCCGGTCACCTCTGGGATAGTAGCTGTCATGATGGGGCAGATGAGAAGGGCTGCTCATCTTCTTTACCGCTCCGTGATGAAATGCATGGGTTGTGCAGATACACTGGGTAGCCACACCCATTACTAGATCTTATTTTTGGGGTAGGGCTTATATTGGGCAAATGTTTAGTAATCCTGCTAGGGCTTATTTTGTGGATAGGTTGTATTTTCGGGGAAACATAGTATTTGAGTTGCTGTTTAACTTTGGGGCAGTAGTTTTTAAGAGTTCTGCTCTCTCAATTTTAGGAAACATAACATTTCTCCTCCTCCCCAAACTCATTCATGTCAAGAAACTACCTTGTTTAACCTTAGGGTTAACCCTGCAGCCTCCAAAACGTCTCCTTTTGGGGGAAATTTAGCCTCATTCTTTTGAGGGACTTGATCATACGAAACAAAAGTCAGCCTGGAATTGTCTTTTGAGCCATCTCTCCCTTATTGGCTGCAACTCCTTTGGTTACCCCAATTTCGGAGGTTCTTTTTATTATCTTTCATTTTTTTCTGAAACAAGATGTAAATGAATTCCTCATTTACGCTGCTCTTCCGTAAATGTTAATAAATAATTCATTTATTAGCTGAACCAAGTAGATTACTGTTTCAACTAGGTTTCCTAGACATTTCATATTATATTAGTCATATTGAAACATAATACGTTTCATATTAAATTAGTATGTTCCATACTAACCTCAGGAAAATGAGATATCGCTAACATGGTACACTTTCAAAGGCTATAGGAGAAACTTCTGGGTTTTATGTATGGTTTGGTTAGAGATGATGAGTTTTCTAATCAGTTTATGTTTTGTGATTTAAAATTACAAACTTCAAGGATATTTGTTATGCAGGTAGCATTACAGAATTAAGTGATTATATTGTGAAAACTTTAATATGCAGAACCACTAGTTTGTAACTTGAAATATAGGCTCTGTTTTGCTGTGGGAGATGCTACATATGTAAGCCTCTGTGTGTGTGTGTGTGTGTGTGTGTATGTGTGTGTTTACTATTTATTGTGTTTACTCATACCATTATCAGAGGAATTACCTGTTACGGAACACCACTGAATCTACTCATCACACTCTTGTTAACCACAGAGCGATCTCATATTTTGTCATTGTTACAATGAAAGAGTCTCCATATTTGATTTCACTGTTGGAGCTTTTGTATCCTCAGGGTCTGAACAAAATGATAAATAATAATGATAATAAAGAACAGCAGACGGAAGACAGTGGTATAGAGAACGGGGCTTTGGGTCTATTAACAAAATGACCTTACTAATACTGAACCCCAGAATTAGGCAGGCTTGTCAAATAGACACAGGCAATGTTGGACCAAGGCAGACACACAGCTTCTACCCCCACTGTTGGGCAGAGCTGGTCATAAGAGTAACCTGTGCTACCTCTGGGCAAGCTGCTTCCTACGCAGGAGGAAGAGCAGAGCTGAATTAAGCATGCCCAGTGCAATGGACTAAATGACTGTGTCTCTGCAAAATTCATGTGTTGAAATGCTAACCCTGGTATTAGGAGGTGGGGCTTTTGGAAGGTGACTAGGTCAAAAGGGTGGAACCCTGGCAAACGGTGGCCTTATAAAAGGGACTCTGGAGAGAGCTCTCTTGCCTTCCTTCTGCCATTTGAGGACATGGTAAGAAGATAGTGGTCTATGTGCCAGGAAGGGGGCCCTCCCCAGACACTGAATCTTCCTACACCTTGACCTTGGATTCATGAATCTGAATCTTCCTACACCTTGACCTTGGATTCATGAATCTGAATCTTCCTACACCTTGACCTTGGATTCATGCCTCGGGAACCGTGAGAAATAAATGCTTTCTGTTTAAGCCACCTGAATTGACTAAGACACCCAGTTTATTATTCCCAAATTCATCTGAATTTTTCCAAGTCCTTTGAGAAGAAGTGATTAAAAGAGTGAGTAGGACAGGAGTTATGCTAACAGCTCTCCTCTTAGAAAGGAAACAGTAATGAAAGGGAATAAGTTTTATCTCCTAACACTACCAGACTAAGAGGATTATTCGGGTAGCTATGACTGAACAAACAAATTACTTCAGTCTATACTTTGTCTGATTCCCTTAGTCCCTGAGACTCTGTTGGCTGCTAACCCCATGCCTGTGATAAAAATTCAGTAGGGGTTTGCAGGTAGTAGGCATGTGTATTTTGAAAAGGGTTCCTACATAAGTCTGAGATGCCCTCTCATCTACTTACTGCTCTGTTAGGAACCATAGGCTTAGATTCTCAATGTGCCAACATTGCTCCCAAGTGGCATCCACGAATCCTTGATTGCCATAGCTCTTCTGCTCTGACTCCATGCTTTATAGACTCCACAGGTTTGTGTATGTTTAGTTTTCTGGTCCTAGAGTTTCATCCTGGCACCAAGCATGCTGCTGCCTGTGTGACAACCAAGTTAAAAGAGAATGGAAATGAGGCACGGATATGTTTACAAAATAGTGATTGCCTTCCTGGCCAGCTCTGATTGGGAACAGGGTAGTTGGCAGCAATAACACTCCAACTGCAGGTCAGCAGCTGAAGCCCTGGGCTGCCACCAAAGCAAAGAACTTTTCTGAACAGGGGTGGAGAGAAACAAGGAGAGAAAGGAGGAACTGTCATAGGGTATGTGGGAAGGACAGCTTTTGAGTATGTAGCAAAGAGGTTCTTTAGCATCTAGTTCAGGGCTCACAAACTGGCTGATGTGGTTGAAAAACATTGAATTTGATGGCCTTAAAGACATAGACTCTCTGGTTTGCTACTGTTATTCTCCTTTATTCCCCCTCTTTTTTTACACCAGGCTGAAACTCACATTGATGTTATCTGCTTGGACCGAAAAGCATCTGTTGCCCCAGGTTTAGTTTGAACTTGAGATCCTTTAAAAAAAAAAATCCAAAGTCTTGATCTGCAGTCTGCAACCTCATCTACTTTCCTTGGAAAATGATCCTTAATTTCCTCATTGTTATGCTTGGTTCCTTCCTTCGCCTCCGTATAATCCTAAAGTGCCTCTGCAGTGCCAAATCAAACCAATTACTGATTAGGTTAGCACTAGGGCTTTTAAATTCAAAGAATACAGTGTGAACCCGTGTCATGGGCTAATTGTCCCCCACACCAAAGGCACATGCCAAAGCCCCAAACCCTAGCACCTCAGCACAGGACTGTATTTGGAGACAAAAATCTTTAAAGAGGCAATGAAGTTAAAATGAGGCTGTTTGGGTAGGCCCGAATCCAACCAGACAGGAGTCCTTATAGAAAGAGAAGAATTTTGGACACATGAAGAGATAACCAGAGGAAAGACCAGATGAAGACATAGTAAGAGGACAGCCATCTGCAAGCCAAGGCCTTAGGAGGAACCAAACCTGCTGGTACCTCGATCTTAGACTTCCAGTGTCCAGAACTGTGAGAAGATAAGTTTCTGGTGCTTATGCCACCCAGCCGGTGGTGTTTGGTTATAGCAAACTGTAGCCCTAGCAAACTAACATAATCCATTTACATGGGAAGGTGCCTCTGTATTTTGTATGCTGGAGGAAGGAAAAAAGGAGATTCGACCATCTTTGATATTTTTGTGCACGAAAAGCCTCACGTATAACAGTATGTCCACATGTGCTAAATATCCTGTCTTCCTTTTTTTTTTTTTTTTTTTTAAAGCACGTGTCACTAAGCAGGCCATAGTCTAAGCCTCACTTCTCCGGAGCCTCCTTTTTTTTTTAAAAGATTGATTGATTATGACATACAACCACAAATTAAAGACAATCTTGTATCATTTATTGGTCTGCTTGTCACTCAAACCGAATGGCCTAGATATAGTGGAAGCCTGAGGGACTCCAAAAGATAATCTAGGTAAAAAGTAATCTAGGTCACTCTGCCTTATGGTTTCATTTTTTTTTTTTCCCTATAGGCTTGTGGGCCCATATTGTGTCCAAAATGAAGTGTAGGGATAAATATAGCCACTTGGAAACTGTGGAAGCTGAGCTTATATGAGGGAAGACAGGGGAAAGCTGAGCAAACATATAATAATTTTGATCAACAGGGAAAGCCACTTGGGACACCTTGGGTATATCACTCCTGTCTGCTGTTTATGTCTCCATAGCAGATTTCTAGGTATAAATAAGATAGTTGTTAATTAAAAAAAAAAAAAAAATCTCTATTTCCTACATTAAACATATTTAAACATAGCATTTCAGTGCTTTTATCTCGACATTCCTATTCTTGTGATTATTTATATATTCACATAGTAAACACTTTTAAAGCCTGGTATTGTGTTTGACACTGGGGTTAGAAAAATATGTCAGACATACAACCAGCCCTCAAGAAATTACAGTCTACAAGTAGGGGACAGGCATAGAAACACACAATTGTAATAAAGCATACAAGCGTTACTTAACTTTGCACAGATGAATTCTGTAAGAAACAGCCAAAGGAAAGCAACCTGGCATTCTCTGCAGGGGATGTTGGCCCCTCTTCTATGAAGATGTAGGAGAACCTTCAGAAGAGCCACGAGGATTCCCTCCCCCCACTCTGTGCTTCTGGCTAGCATTGATAGAGTTCTCACCACACAATTTATAATATAATTCAATTTTCGTAAACAGGTAATATGGGTTGGTGTCTGAGAATTGCTCCCTTTGCAACAAACATCCCTCAAACAGACACACACACAGAGACTAGGAAGCAGTGCCTTGGGCGAGGCTTTCTTCATTGTCAAAATTCTGTAAGAAGGCAGGGCGTGGGGGTAGGGTGGGAGAGTACAGGCAGGGGACGCTGGGTGGGTGGGGGAAGGGCTGACGGAGCAAAGGTAAGGAGTCTGCACCTGGAAGGTCTGGCTCCTCACGTAGGAAGGGAGAATAAGGTGACTGGGCCAAAGGCATCATTTCTGGCTCAGAACTTTTTCCCCCCATTCCCCTTCCTCGGCCCCAAACACATGTCGTAAAGCTTGGGAACCTTCACAGGAATCTCTTCAGTAGAGAACTGTTTGAATCATTCAGGCCAGAGTGTGTTTCCTCCAAAGAGAGACAACTCTGGTGCATTCACTGCAGATGGAGAAAGGATTTCCTTTCCGGTGAGGCGAGTGGATCACCTTCCTCTAGCGGATTACCAGGCAACGGGGCGCATAGTCCCACAGCCCACACACAGCTGAGGAAACAGAAGTTGTCTACCCATGGAAATCGTTCGTGGTAAACTTGGTGGGTCAGGAAAACCAAAAGAGCCTCTTCTTCCATGGGCCAGAGCCCTGTGGCTTGAATAGAAATGTAAAAGTCTCTTCTTGGTGTTAGCTTCTCCTTTTTTTTTCTTTGGCTAAAGCATTTTATTTTATTTTATTTTATTTTATTTATTTTAGTGTATTATGGGGGTACAAGTGTTAAGGTTATGTATATTGCCCATGTTCCCCCCTGCCCCCTCGAGTCAGAGCCTCAAGTGTGACCATCCCCCAAACGTTGTACATCTCACTCATTGTGTTTGTATATACCCATCCCCTCCTCCCCCTCCCACCTGCCCAACACCTGATAAATGTTATTCCTATATGTCCGCTGAGGTGTTGGTCCATTAATACCAATTTGCTGGTGAGTACATGTGGTGCTTGATTTTCCATTCTTGAGATTCTTCACTTAGTAGAATGGATTCCACCTCTATCCAGGAAAATACAAGAGGTGCTATATCACCATTGTTTCTTAAAGCTGAGTAGTACTCCATGGTTCACATGTACCACATTTTATTAATCCACTCATGAATTGATGGGCACTTGGGTTGTTTCCACAACTTTGCAATTGTGAATTGTGCTGCTATAAACATTTGAGTGCAGGTGTCTTTTTCATAAAGTGACTTTTGATCTTTTGGGTTGATGCCCAGTAGTGGAATTGCTGGATCAAATGGTAGATCTACTTGTATCGTTTTAAGGCATCTCCATACTGCTTTCCACAGAGGTTGAACTAGTTTGCAGTCCCACCAGCAGTGTAGGAGTGTTCCTCTCTCTCTGCATCCATGCCGACATTTATTGTAAGCTTCTTAATTAAGTAGTTCCCAAATCTATCACACGTGACCCAACTTCACATTTTTGTCCTTGCCATTTAACGCTTGTAGAGCTATTTATGTAACTATTTCTGTGAATAAAGTCATTTGGAAATTCTAAATAGATTTAACCTTGTTTAGAACAAAGCCCTAGTGTGTGAAATGGGGGGTTCTACATTCCAGTTGTATTTTTAAAAAGGTACATAAAAATATAAGTAAAATTTCAAAAGCAGTTAATTTGTGTACTACTTAAAATCTTCTCCTGTGCCCTTTTGGGTAACACTATCCTAATCTGTTAAAAAAATTGTTTTGTTTATAGATTTGAGAAATGTGGAAATCCTTTGTGGAACATGGTGGATGCTATAGTTTGGCTGTTGGTCCCCTCCAAATCTCATGTTGAAATCTGATCCCCAGTGTTGGAGGTGGGGCCTAATGGGAGGTGTTTAGGTCATGGAGGTGGATCCTTTGGGAATAGATTAATGCAGAGGGTATGTGTGGGGGTGGGGTGACAAATAAGTTCTCACTCTTTTTAGTTCCAGGGAGCTGGTTGTTATAAAGAGCCTGGCACCTCCTCCCTTTCTCTCCCACCATGTGATCTCTGCACACACCAGCTCCCTTCCACCTTCTGCCATGCGTGGAAGCAGCCTGAAGCTCTCATCAGATGCAGAACCTGGTGCCATGATTCTTGTCCAGCCTCTAGGAGTATGAGCCAACTCAATGAGTTTTCTTTATAAATGATTAATACCTATACATGACCCAGCCTCAGGCATTCCTTTACAGAAACACTAAACAGATTAAGATGGTGGGGCACATATAAAAAATGTGAGTATCAACGTACGACGTTGGCAGTCTCAGGAAGCAAGTTCTTGTTGGCCTTCCACCTGCAGAAGCCCTTCCTGGAGTTCGGAGGTCCTTGTTCACAGAATGCTGACTCCTGTGCATGCCATTTCTCTAACTAGGGGATTCTGTCACAGCAGAACTTGCCCAAGGAGAACATCCTGAATTTGTCATTTTCTGACTCTTAAGTGAAAAACTTCAAATTTGTCATATTAACTGGAAGCAAAAAAAAAAAAAAAAATAATGTTTCCAGGTAATAGGGATATCAAACAACCAATTCTACGTTTTCTATATTTTTTATGACGTTTTGGCATACTTATGACTACGTTTCTTTAGGCCTGCTTTTAGAAATCATGCATAAATATGTACTAATGTTTGTTTTTGCCAGAATCGCTACGGTAATTGGAAAACCCTTCCTCTGCTTTTGGCAGGGGAGACTTAGAGGATGAGGGGTGTCTTGGAGGCAGTCCTCAGCAAATCTGCGAACCCTTTTCCATCCCTCTCACCACCTCTGGTATGCGCTTCACCTTCAGCTGTCTGTACTATACCAGGCAACTTGCTTGCAAAGCTACAGAGCAGCTTCAAGGAGTGAAGCTTTTTATTTTTTTCCTTTTAAAAAGCTTTTAGAAGCAAAAATAGCCTATTTCTTTCCTATGTGGATCTGGATTAATAGCCGATCTCTCTCTTTTTTCCCCCCATTTGCAAAGCTCAGTGGCACCTTTTTCAACAAATGTGGTCTCAACGAGCCCAGCTTGTGGTGGCCTAGAATGGTTACATTATGGAAAATAAGCTGGAAAGGAAGTTTGCTTAAGAAATGGAGACGAAGCAGTGGGCAGTTCATTTTTTAGAACCATAATTGGCCAATGCACCCTTCTGATATGTGGCAGCAAGTTTCGCTGTTGTGCAGAAAAACCCACTGATACGTTTTCCAGGTGATTTCAAAGAAATATTCCGTGACTGCCTTGCCAGCTACAAAACGCATTGAAAGTTATGTGTTTAAAAAAGCCAAAGATTTTGTGTAATAAGATTAAGTAAAGAACTGTGACATTTTCTGTGAGCCAAACAGCCCAAACTTTCCTTTCAGGGGAATCATTTTTTAATGGCAGAAGAGGAAGAATAACCTTGTGTTTTTTTTTTTTTTAAACAGTAACCCCCAAAAGATTCAAATCAGCTGAAAAAGTGTTTGCGTTTAGACTTGTCTGTGCTACTTTGTAAATGGACCATATCCCCTGGATCGCTTTCTTAAACTGATTTTATAGCCTGGTGGTCTGGAATAACATACGCTTTCCGGGAAATATAGAAATTAAGTTTTCAGTTCTGTGTACAACGGTAGCCTCGCTCAGAAGGGCATGGAGGCTTGGCCTGTTACTCACCATTTGAAATGAAGCTGATGGCCTCACCTCTGTTCTAGAATACCTGCCCCGCAACAGCTCGCTGCCGGTTGTTCTGCGAGTTCTGCATCATTACATCCTTTAATATAATCCTTAGAACAGTCTGAAATGGTATTATTATTCTTGTTCTAACAGGGCAACAAGCTCAGAGATCTTCAGCAACTTGCTCACAGTAGCACAGCTTGGAAATCCCTGCCTCTGAAACCTGAGCTCCACCCACACTGCTGTGAGGGTTGGAAGTAGCTGGCAATTTCATACACGGAGTTAAAAGTGTCAGGGTTTCCCCAAGTATCTCCTTTGATGTCTTATTGGGCAGAAATTTCCATTCAATCGAAGGAAAGGCTTAGTCTTTAGGAGGCTCCTAAATGCCTTGGTGGGTGATTCTTGTCCATGTGTATTGTGAGGGGTTAGATTTTCAACAGTTCTCAAACTTGTTCTGAATGCCAACACCCAAAAGGCACAGTGCTTTTGGGTGATACAGTGAAGTATGAATCTATTAAACTTCTAGTAATTAAGTATAGGATTCCACACCTCATCAGATGCCATGTCGTGCTACCGTCATTCTGATATAGATGGACCTGCGGGGAGATCATATGTTTCATGACAAATGTGGGTTACATAACTTTAAGTTGAGAATAGTCAGTAGTATTACCTTTATTGCTATTATTATTGAAAATTGAGGAAAATAACTGCTAATTCAGCAGAGGAGCATCTGGACTTTGTAGTTTCATCCAAGCATAATTTTAGAACTGCTGGGTTAGCTAGACGACTCCTTGAAAGAAATGGGTAAAAGATGGATACATTTCAGCGAGAGGAGGAAGGGGACAAGCAAGAGGTTCTGTAGCCAATGGCCTGAATGAAAGATTAAGGGCAAGTTTTAGGAGACTAAGCCAGTGACATTAAGGGCAGGTTTTCCCTACTTTGCAATTCTGTTCAAGCTGCCTCTGAATATTCTCTCCTTTTCCTTGTCCGTTAATCCTGGCCCCACCTTGCCACTTTAGCAGTTCCTACCATGAATATTTGTTTGGATCCGTCACGAGAGAGCACAGAAAACATGCTACTCACGAGGTCTGCATGTCACTTAAGTGAGTGCTTATTAGAATTAAGGGCATAGACTTCAGAGAAATTATAGTGTCACCCTAGTCTAGAGGGAGAATACATTGAAGGAAGTTCTCTGGAGTTGAAATGAACCTTTATTCCTCCACTCACCCATCTCCAAAGTTTGACAAATGTGGGCTATTATGAGACACTCTTACTACCATACTCAAAATACTGATTCTTAATGCTTTTTGTTTTAGATTGTTTACCTCTTTAAGGGTTAGTTGAAATCCATTTTTCATCGCACCTCTCATTCTACGTTCACCTTCATCATCATCAGAAGTACAAACCTGTCAATGCATTAAAAATCATAAGTTCTCATCTTTCATGTTTCCTTATCTTCCCAAACCCTTAAACTATGTCTTTTGAAACTTTTGGTTTACTGTCTTCATATTCTTTTTCTGCAGGTTTACTTCTACTTCTTGCCTAACAGAAAACTGGCCATCCCATGAGGACATTGCTTTTTCCTGTAGAACTTTGAATGGAGGCTGAACTCAAATCCCAAACACCTCATGTACCTCGGGGGTTCACTGTGGAGTATGCACTCTCTTTTGCATCTTCTTCCTGATTATTTATTTTCCTTCCCCCTTCATAATTTCCAGCTGCTCTGAATTCCATGCCTCCATTGTTACCATTTCATACTCTCTTTGTTGCTCCTGGCCAATCACACTCATTCACCAATGACTTCAACCTGGGGCTCCGACCCTCTTTTCGCCACAACTCCTGTCCTTGTTCTTGGCCATTTCATCATCTACAGAGATCGTAGATAAATCACTCAGCAAAATGGCTTCTCAATTCCTTGACCTCTTTAACTCTAATGAGCTTTTCCTCCTCCCCACCCTAGCTACCCACTCTCATGGTCCTTGTAAGATTCATCACTTCGAACAACTGCAGCACCTCTGAAATCTCAATTCACACAGCTCACTCTCTGACCATCTTCTCCATGCACCTGATTTTCCTGTTACTCCCATTCCAGCAAATTTCACCTTTCAGTGAGGTCTCTGCTCAGCTGACCCTACCACTTTTTCACTTCCTACTCCTCTTATCTTCTCACTTTCCTATTTCCCTGCCTAGATGCAAATGTCCAGAAAAATAATCTTTCTCTTACTAGTGCCCTTAGTTCTCTTGCCCTTCTCTCTCCCTCATTGAATTTATTTTTACATATATATCTATACATGTGCATCTATAGATATATGGACACACACATGCATACGCACTCCATATTTCTGGAGCAGATAACCTGAGTTTAATCACAAACAAGTTTTCTTGAGATGTCAAACAGAAATGGTGGAAATATAAAACAAATGTTAATTACCAATGTGAGAAGGAGAGAACGGTTAGGAAAATAAGGATAAGGCAAAACTTCTTTGAACTTGTTTTCCAGTTTTGTCTTTGGAAACAATTTTTTTTTCAATATGGTTAAGAAATTTTTTTCATCTGTGTTTTTTTTAACATGGTTAGCATAATATATTTATTATAGTAAGAAATTCACAAGCTTTCACTAAAAAAATTCTTGATTTGCAGGCAGTTCTAAGAATGTTTCCACTATCGGGTTGAGATATATTAATATATTAGTGTAACTTTGGCCAGAATATCTTCACACATTCGACTTCAAAACATTTAAAAGCTTAAAAGAAAAGTCCCAATAATCATTTGCCAAGTTGCAAGTCCCACAGTTTATATTGTAAAGGAGGAAATTTTTTCATTATAATTTTTTTAAAGAAATAGCCTTATTGAGTTATGATTCACATACTGTATAATTTATCCATTTAAAGGGCACAGTTGAGTGGTTTTTAATATGTTTGCAGAGCTGTGCAACCATCACCACAATAATCTGCATTATTTCTGTAAAGTATAAGATCATTTTTTTGATTCATAAAGTATAAGTTACTTTAGTGAAAGTCTCTAGGTGGTAAACTTCCTCAATTTTTGTTCATCTGACAGTTTCTTAAGATGTTTTGTGCTATTGAATTTGGTTAAAAATGGCTCTTAGTTTATTAGGATTAGTTTCTTTACTTTATCCCCATTTGGAAATGATAATTTTGCTGGATTTCCAATTCTGGGTTGACAGTAACATTCTCTTGGGACTTTGAAGATGCTCAGTTTTTTGGTTTCCATTGTAGCCACTGAGAGCTTGGTTACCTATGTCATTCTCATTCCTGTCAAGTGAGTTTTCTTTTCTCTCCATTTCCTTCGAAGTTTCTTTTCTTGTCTTTGGCATTCTGTAACCTTATAAAATATGCCCAAATGTGGACCTCGCTTATTTATCCCGCTTAGTGTATGTGGAACTTCCTGTTTCTATATATACATGCATCTTATCAATTCAGAAAAATTTTCAGTGATTGTCTCTTCAAGCCTATCCCTTCTGCATTTGTTAATATTCTCTCTTTCTGGAACTCAATGGGATGCATGCTAGAATCTCTCATTTTCTCTGTTCCTTCATATAATCTTCATTGTTTTCTCTCTGTGCTGCCCTCTGTAAGGTCACAGATCTGGCTTCCAGTTCACTTTCTCTCTCTGTACCCATGTCCCACTCATTTGTCTGGACTCCAATGATTCATGTCTTATTTCCAAATGTTTATTCTTCCTTAATTTTTTGTGGATATTTCTGACTATTCACTTCTTCCTTGATCATTTTTTTGATCATCTATTAAAAAAACAGAAACATTTTGTGCATGTTATTTTATATGCTGTATTTAATAATTCTAAATGCTAAGTCTTTGGTGACCTGAACTGTTGTCTATTTCTGGGCTCATACTCTTGTTGGTCTGCATCTCTTGAGTTTGTCCATCTGTAATTTTAAATTGTTATTACTTTGAACTTAAATTGTGAGAATCCTAGAGCTTCGATCCAGGATATATTTCTGAAATTTATTCATTTTTTTATTGTCTGTATTCGCTGTAAGAATATAAGCTGCTTGAGGTCAGGAACTCTGTCTCATTAATACTGTATTTCCAATGCCTTGAACAGAGCATGACATATAGAAATCACACAACATGTATGTGCTTTCTCATCTCCTCCCTCCTCCCCCAAACAACATAAGTATGCTCAGATTTTGTCATTTCAAAGCTTCTATTGATCCTAATTTAATAGCTACTGCTCTAAATATTTTTTTGGTTACATATATGCAGTGCACTTGGTTTCCAAAAAAGGAAAAATATTCCGTTATATTTTTCTAATTTATGTCTCCATGAGGAATACTTTTAGACATACAATGCTATTGATTTTAGATCATTAAGGACTCAAAATTGCAAGCTAAACACTTTTGCCATCCTAGTTAAAAGGGTAAATACAGTTAGAGATCGCTTATTTAATCTTGAAACTAATTTTATGTGTTTTTTGGAGAGACTTTTCTAACTAAGTCACAACAGGTTGTGAAAATCCTCAGTATTAAGGGCATAAATGCACAAACATTACTTTTATTGAACTTGATATTATTTAAAATTAAAAAAATAAATTCTTCATTCTTGAAAAAAATAAAAACATATGTGTTATGATTAAGTAGAATACCCGAGGAAGACAGAGAAAATATAACCAAATTAATAATGTGTTTATAAAACTGATATTTACCTAGGAAGTTTTGTATTTTATCTCTAGGATAAAAGATTTTGTATTTTGGAACAGTGGTCTTATCAGGCTTATGCTTAACTTGGAATAAACTTTATAATTCCCTAAGTCTAAGCTTTGCAGACGTAGTGAATCTTGATCTTTTTGAGGTTTTTATTAGCTATCTATGCTGGGGTTGCAACTAGAGCCTCCAAAATTAAAGATTTCTCTCCCTTTAGTTGCTAGGGTACATAGGGCATTTTACAATAATGTCCACACTATAAAGTAGTTGATGTTTGTTAACGTCGTATTTAAAGATAATGATAATGAGAACCATAAACTCCCTTAAGAAAGATCTTTATGTTACTGGGAAAATGGCTTTATGAACTGAATGCTGTGTACATTAGTAATGAAATGGTGTGGCCTACTATCAAACTATCACTCTTGGACTTCTAACCTTTTATCAAAACCAACATTTACTTGAAATTGAAGTAGTTTTATAGAAAATTTCAATGACCCTAGGATGACCACAAAAGATTTATCTTTTCTACCCATTTCTTCCCTGGGAAGTGAAAGCCATCAAAAATTCTACTTCTTCCCCAGAAGCTGGTGTTCCCTGCAGTTCATTGAGTAAGAATGATTTTACTGGGCCACTTTTAAGACAAGAAATGTTCAAGACTGTGGAATTTCCAAATCTTATGGGTACTTAACAGGAAAGGGAGTTAGTGACTGAATTATCTATGACAGTGCTTTAATTCTCTCTCATCCTCATTTTGGAGACTCAGCTTCTAAAACCTTCCCTGTCATTTCTTCCATTGTGCTTTATTCATTCTGACAGCTTGGGTCAGGGCGATGGAGATTGATTGAAAGTTTCTCCAACTCACACCAGGTGAACAGTGTTTGAACTAGTTGGCAAGAAGACATTACACATTTCTGAAAACATCAAGACTCTCAGGAAAGGCTTCAGCCTTGGGCTAGCAAGCAGGTCAGGGACCGTGCTATGCTTGGTTTCACGCATAGTGACAGACATAGACACTCGTAGGCATTCAGGAAATGCATGTGGAACGAAAGACTTACTGAATGAAGTTATTACACATTGAAAACAGGATGTTTATATATCTTGCTACTTTGATGCCAGATGAAAGTAAAGCATCTTTGGCTGTCAAAGCATCTCAACAGTCTTCCAGAATTTTACTCAGAGACCAAATTTTCAAATCAGAAGTTGAAAACTTCATAAAATAATTTGCAAAGTGAAACAAGAAGCTAATGTAGGTTGGCTTAAAAAATAGTTGCACACTGAGTGAGTATTAAGTTTGTAGCTGTACAAATAACTAATGAAATTACTACCACAATAACACAGAATTGGGCCTGGAAAATATCCAGGAAGACTTGATTACGTTGCCTTCATATCCTTCTCTTCAGCCTAGCTTGGCCTCTTTTCTATTTGGATATTTCCCTCTGGATGAGATTCAGTGGCGCTTTTTGGACTTGTCCTCAGATTGCTTGCTAGATTCCCTTAAAGGGCCAAGGGCTTCTTCTGCAACATGCTCAGGCAAACATATGTTTTATAAGAGGTAGGCTTTGGATAAATCTCCTTTGGGTGGAATGTATTGCGGTTTTTCAGTCTCTCCCTATAAGTTCCTTTTCTTCCCTTCCCTCTCAAGCACATAGAAATATTATACATGCCTGTTACCTTCCAACCAAATGCACTGGAAGAAATTGTTCAAAGCAAAAGGTGCATGAAAGGAAGGATCATTATGAATACTGACATCTATAGACTGTGCTTGATGGGGAACAAAGAAACTGAATTCACAAGCAGAAAGAAAAAATTTTTGATGTGGCATTTTGGTGGAAGCTTGTCTTGTAATTATGGGGCATTAAAGCATTTAATAATTATTACTATTATTAATAATAAGGCCACCTGAACAACCAGTCACTCTAATGCAGTCATCTGGAAAAATCATGGCAGCCTCTTGTCTAATTAGTGCTTTGAACTCTTATCCACAGAATAAATGAATGTGAATTTATCAACATTTTAGTTTTTAGGGCACTCTAGACTGCAACTGTAACGTCAGAAATTCTGTTAAGGATGAAAATTACTAAAATTTTTTTCTTTCATGTAAAATAAAATTATTTTGTAACCAATGTTATGTCTCCCTCCTAATGAAAAATTTCACAGAATTTGGGGGGATGATGATCATGGTAATAATCATAATAGCAGCTGCTACTTAATGAATGCTTCATATTGTGTCAGAAGCTGGATTAAGTGATTTACATACGTTGTCTTATTTATTTTTCTAATTACCAGCCCTCAAAGTAGGTATTACCCACATTTTACAAGGGAAAATTGAGGTTTAATGAGTTTAACTTATCCAAAGACACTTAACTAATAAGTAGAAGCATGGGGAACTCCAGATGGGAGCTGATGAACTGATGATAAAATCTATGACCACGCTGCTATTCTACGTGCATGCGTGTGTGTGTGTTTGTGTGTGTGTGTGTGTGTATAAGGGTTGTGCATATATAGAGCCCAATTGATTATGAAATACAAAAAAGCTGTTACTGTTGGGACACTTGCCATGGCTGGAGCAGGCTTGAATTTTAGAGACACAGCTCTTGACACTGATTAGTTTCTCATCGACACTATTATGTCTGGGAAGATGTCATCAACCAGCTGATAATGCCAGCTGGGGTAACCAGCAGTCACTAATGAGGACCTTTCCCTAGGCATCCATATCTGAGAATTTCTGAGATTCACACATACAATTCAGGAATTATGTGATGCATTTATCTAGAATACACCATCTGCATATTTACAATTTATTGAATGTTTTCTATAAGTCATGCATTGTTTTAATTTCTAGGAACTATTATTTTTTCTACTTTACTGATGAAAAATCTGGTGCACGAGAAGTTTAAGGGCAACCTTGCCATATAGTACACAAATGATACATTTCAGCACTAGGATTATAATCAGACACTCTGACTGCAGAATGCACAGCCTACTCCAGACATTGCTAGGTGCTGGGGACTCAGTGGTGAAAGGACTCTCTAACCCTCAAAAATATAGAAAAGAGAGATATAAATAAGCAGTTCTCTGCTTTAGTCCATGAATACCAATGAATTTTCTAGACCAGAATTTTAATGGACAATAGAAACTCCCTTATAGGTTGTGAGGAAACTTTCTTCCTTGTGATGAATTTGATTATTAATAGAGCCTGAACTAATAGAGATCAGGCTGACAATAGTGTCTGCTTTATTTAAGCCTTTAAGTTTAACTTGGCTTGAAATCCTACACCTGGATGATTTATGCTAAAACAAGTGTTTTTAAGCCAGAATATGTAGTTTAGAATAGTGGCCAATAACTCTACTTTGTGCTGATATTTTTCCAAATCTATTCTTCACATATAGGAATTTAGATTAAGAAGGCTTTTATAACCCTGGTAAAATAAAGCTTGTACATCTAATAATATTTTTCAATCAAATACTCCCATGAGGTTAAATTAAAAATGAAGTGGTAAAATGAAAAAAAACAAAAAACTATGAGCTAAAAGTCAGATTATATATCAAAACATATGGTAGAGATAATTGAATAAAGACAGAGTCTATTGCTTCATTTGTTTGTTTTAAAACTCATACTATTCCATAAGAGATTTGAAATGACTTATAACTAAAGTACACACCCAAATATGTTAAGAACAACAAAATGTGTAAATAAAAATATCGAATAAATATAAATAGAAGACTAAAGCAAAATTATAGGCAGAATTAAGTAGAATTTGAGGTAATTATGCCTCTGAGTCAGTTCTTAAATTGCTATATGTGAAAAGGTAAGAACATAGAGTCTTGCATTAACCGCATGGGGTATCTCCACCAGATAATTTGTCTGGGTAGATGCAGGCTTTCCTGGGTGTTGTAGTATAATTTTTAGCATATGTGTGTGTTATAACATTGCTTTGAAAAGCACAAGCCTGTTCATTCGTAGAGCAAAAGCTGGGCAGACATAAAATCAAGAGATGATGTCACAGTCTTAATTAAAACATCAAGTCTGTCTCATTTTTTTTTTTTTTAAATCTCCATAGAGGAATTTAGGAATTTTCCATTGGAAACTGTATTGTGACTGGCTTGGAGTGCACTGACAACACGGACTTAATGAGCTACAATGCATTAGACTGTATGAGATATTTCATTGTCAGAAGGATTGGCAGTAGAATGATTCAAGTGGGTGGTTTACTGGGTACAACCCACACTCTCCCACCTGCCTCACTGTGGCCCAACAATTCAGCCACCAGGCTGGCAGGACTTGGGAAGGCCACCTGTGATCACTAATGGAAAGAACTCCATGTTCCTGCAGTGCAATCAGCAGGCAACTGCTTATTATTGCTGTTGATATCATCATCATTATTTTTGAGTGGAACAGGAAGGAAGGAGGGGACAAGGAGGAGAATGGGAATAGGGCGGAGATGGTAGAGGTCACAGGGGGAGAACAAAGAGGAGGAAAATACCAGATGGAGGGGAGAAGCACTTAGAAAAGGAGAACCGAGAGAAAGAAAAGAGAAAGAGAAAGAGAAAGGAGGAGAGGGAAACAGATAGGAAAGAAGCTGTTTTGATCTGCAGAACCAGAGACAGAAGCAATATGACATCTTTCCTTGTCCTAACATGACCCAACTAATTCCCTGTGGGTGCCAACTTGTTCATTTCCGGGATGCTGGAAGAGGACAGCCACACGATATTAGAGGTCACCGTCTCAGTCACTCTTCAGTAACTCTCTAACCTCTAAGAACCTGAAGGTGGCTGTATCCACTGTGGAACAAAGCCCGGGGAGGAGGAAGAGTGTCTCAGTGTGCCGGTGACTCATTCAGGCACTGCCTTGGCCTTATGAAAGTAATTTAGCTCCACTGGGCTGAACCTAGTCATAATTAATAACAGGATACCTGTTTCTATAGCAGGTCCAGTATTACCAACAAAGTGTTGCCCTGAGGCAGAGGCAGGGGAGAAGAAACAAAGGGAGAAGAAAATAAAAGGAAATCAAGGGGCACAACAATGGCTTCCAGTATTCTTTAGGCTCCAGGGACCTTGTAGAGGGTTTATGGGTACATATGTATACAATTGAGGTTTAAAGGAGCCAACATTTTAGTGCCTATTATATACCAGACAGAATGCCGGCTGCCTTTCCCATGTAACTCATGTAATTCACCCAACAGGCCTGGGAAGTAGCTGTTATTCTCCCTTCTTACCCAGGCTAGGAAATGAGCTTGCTTGGTATAAGCAGGTTTAAACTCAGGTCTACGTGACTTGAATCCTAGTACAAGTTTTCAACTTCAAAGTAATCGTAAAATCTAGGTTATGCTTAAAGAGATGCATTTTGCCTGTGTAGTTAAGAGCAAGTAGTCATGACCTTCTACCAGAGGCATTATCTCTCTTTTCCAACATCTAACTTTGTCTTAAAATCCCAATGTATTAATTTACTCTTCTGCCTAACAAAATACTAAATTATTTTGGGGTGGGAAGGAAATGGATTTTGAAGTCAGAGAAATCTGGCCTAGAATTCTATTTTCACAGTTCATTAGCTATATGGTCTTAGAAATCTATACAATAGGATGAATAATATTAAGGTTTTTTTTATTTTTTGAGGATGAAATGAGTTATGGGAACATACTTAGCATAATGCTTTCCACCTAGGGGGCACCAAATTATTGTTTTATTTTTCTTTCTCCTAAAATTTTTGATAGAATTCACTGGTTCCAGAATTTCCTAAACTATGCTCTGCAGAACATTAGGAGTTTGGAGAGAGGTAATTAATGCTCTTTATAAAAACATTTTTAATGGTCGGATACATTGGCATGAAGTGAATGGCTATTTTCGTTTGTTCTTACTCTCTTCCTTCTCTCTAAGTATACCACCACACAGAGGTCATAGATCAATTCCAGATGGATTAAGAAACTATATGTGGGCCGTGGTGGCTTACTCCTGTAATCCTAGCACTGTGAGAGGCCAAGGCGGGAGGATCGCTCAACGTCAGGAGTTCAAAACCAGCCTGAGCAAGAGTGAGACCCCGTCTCTATTAAAAATAGAAAGAAATTAATTGGACAACTAAAATATATATACAGAAAAAATTAGCTGGGCATGGTGGTACATGCCTGTAGTCCCAGCTACTCAAGAGGCTGAGGCAGGAGGATCACTTGAGCCCAGGAGTTTGAGGTTGCTGTGAGCTAGGCTGAGGCCACAACACTCTAGCCTGGGCAACACAGTAAGACTCTGTCTAAAAAAAAAAAAACTATATGTGAAAAGTAAAAATCAAAGAAAATATGGAAATATATCTATATGATTTTTTTCATAGTGAGGACAAAAAAAAGATAAAAGTTCAAACCATAAAGGAAGGAATTTTGGCTACACTAAAATTTAAAACTTTTGTATGACAAAAGACCCAATTAAAAATTATACAAAATTATATAAATCCATATACTGTAAGAAGGTATTTCAATATATTTAACCAGCAAAGCATTAGTATCTAAATATATAAGCATGTTTACAAATCAGTAAGAAAAAAGAAAAGAATGTAATAGGAAAAAAAGCAAAGGGTTTAAATTGCCTATTCATCAAAGGGGAAGTTGCATGGCTGAGAACATTTAGAGGAAAAAAGGCTCAACTTCACTAGTAACTGAGGAAACGCAAACTAATGTAAAAATGAGCTATGTCACACTGATCAAATTCACAAAAATGGAAAGGGCTGACAATGCACCTTTTAACTGCTAGTTATAATTTCTTCAACATTATACTGTATGTTCTAGTCAGCACAGTAACAACACACCTAAACACACAAATAAGACAAAACAGTATAAAGATTGGGAAGGAAGACAAAAAACTGTGATTATTTATAAACAGTGGTGGCGTATTTACCAAGAAAATCCTAGAGAAAATTCAAGAGAAACTATTGGAACTAATAAGATAGTTTAGCTAGTTGATTAAGATTAAAATTTTAAAAATTCAATTTTTATAAACCATAGCAAACCTATAATAACATCTATAAAAGTCATTAATGCTGTTCACTAAATATTTTTGGTTCTGTCTTAGTACACGGTAGGCTTTTACTTTCTTGTCCTCTTGAAGTTAGGCCTGATCTGGTGACTGGATGTGAATGATGAAGGATGAAGTGGAAGTAATGCCTGTCACTTCCGGGTAGAAGTTTTAAGAGCCGGCACAAGATTTGCTGCACTTTTTCTTTGTTCCTCAGAACAAGGAATGGCAATCATCTTCCATGCAGCAAACTGACGTGGCAATCTTCCAGAAAACGGTTGCTCTGTCAGTTTGGGTTCTGGGACGAGGACAAAATAGAGCAGTACCTTATCTGATACATAACAGACATGCAGCATAAACAAGAAATAAGCGTTTCTTTTTCAGTCCCTGAAATTTTAGGGTTACTTGTTAATGCAATATCCTCGAGTCCATCCTAACTGATATCACCAACTAACATCTATTAATCATTTACCGTGTACCAGACATTGTTCTAAATTCCCTCTTTCTCTCTCTTTCTCTCTGTTTATTTAATGTAATCACCACAAGAATCCTATGAAGTAGTAGTTATTATTATAATCCTTGATTTGACAGATGAGTGAACTATTTTCCACAGGCACTGAGAGATTAAATTGCTTTAGGTAATATACTCTGTAAATGGCAAAACCAGGATTTAAGCACAAGTATTTTGGTTACAAAACCCAAATTTGTGCTGTTAATCACTTGGTATGCCATATTCCTCAGAGAATATGCTAAACAATTTTTATATGTCATTTGTAATGGGAGGCAAAACTATATCTAGAAAAAAACTTGCAAGAGATTAGTGAGACCTTCACAGAGAAAATTTAAAAAGAAGACAAATGATTCAAAGAAGTAGTATGATAATGACACCATGATTTGTAGATGGGAAGACTCAAATTCATAATGATAGAAACTTATCTAAGTTACTTTATAAATTCAGTGCACTTTCAATAAAGAGGTCATCAATTTCTTTTGAATTAAATTTGACAAACTAATCCCAACATTTGCATGGAAATACAAAAGACCAAGAACAGTCAATATGGTCATGAAGAGGAAGAATAGCAGTGGATTTCCCTGACCAAATGTGAAAACTCTTGTAAATTTATAAGAATAAAAACTGAGAGTTGACATAGAAATAGAAAACACAATGGGGAAAAAGGGGGGATTTAGAACCCAATCTATTTATATGATGAGTGTGGCAATAAAACTTTGGTGGGAGCAAGAGGGATTGTTAAGTAAATGATATTATGATAATTAGCTATTGATATGGAAAAATTTTATATCTCTACATTTATACAAATTGAATTCCATATGGACTAAAAGCTTACATTTAAAAATTAAAGTAATAAAGTATTTAGAAGAAAAGATGAAAAAATAATATTTTAATTATACCAGGTAAGAGTTTCTTTTATATGATGCAAAAGTATAAGCTATTAAGGAAAATATTAACAAATTTGACTATGTAACTTCTGTAAGATATCATGAAAAATATGAAAAAAGACAAAAACTACAAACTTGTAATGCACATAACCATCAAAGGATTAGTATCTAGAATATATAAAGAGCTGCTACAAATTAATGATAAAAAAGAAAAACAACTCAATGGAAAAATAGGCAAAGATCATGATAGGTAATTCATAGAAGAAACTGAATGGCAATAAAAATTTTAGAAGATTCTCAACAAGGAAATATAAATGAAAACATTCATAACCTACCATATCATACCTATCTAATAAGTAAAGTTTAATAATTCTGATGACAGCTACTGGAGAGTTTGTGTATTTTTGGTGGGACTGTCAATGTGAAGATGGTCCTTTGCAATTAGGTTTTTGGGGGAGAAACTCAAATATTTATAAGGAGAGACATACATAGTTGTTCTTCAACATCATGTTACAGAGCTGTGGAAATAAAGTAAACCTTCAGGTATCAAAATAGATAAATCACAAAAACACATTTTTAAGAAAAAAGTAGGTTAACATTATATAAATATATTAGCATGCATGTAAAAGTTTAAAATACATGAAACAGTAGTATATTTTCTTTAGGGAGGTAAATGTCTTAAAAGTTATATGGAAATGATATACAAAATCTTCAGAAAAAGTGGTTATTTGGAGAGGTTGTTGTCCAGGCTGGTCTTGAACTCCTGGCCTCAAGTGATGCTCGTGTTTCAGCCTCTTAAGTAGCTGGGACTACAGGCACACACCACTGAGCCTGGCTTGTTCTTAAAACATTTTAAAGTCTACAGACTTGCTTCAGAGGCGTCAGGTTTATTGTTACACATAGAACCTCAGAAATAAACATTACAATCGTCTATGAAGAAAATGAGACTTGGCGAGATTGCCCAAAATGATCAGCTGAAAGGTAGGAAGGCTATTACTTACTTGCACATAGGATTTCAGTCTCTAAATCAAATGCTTGCTTCCTTCTTTTCTGCCTCCAATTGTTTTTGTTTGTTTGGGTACACAATGGGGTCCATATTAGGGCAGAGGTGATCTAGGACAGCTGTTTAGCTTCAATTATCTCCTTCCTCGCTAGTATGCAAATTGGCCTCTAATGGATGGGAATGCTAATGATTTTTTTGTGTGTGTGATTCTGAACTCTATATTCTTTTTCATTGATCCACATTTTCCCCAGGTATCTGCCATAGAGAATTTTTTTTTATTTCAGCATATTATGGGGGTACAAATTTTAAGGTTGCGCATAATGCCCTTGCCCCCCCCCAGCCCCCACAAGTCTGAGCTTCAAGGGTGACCATCCCCCAGATGATGCACATCTCACTCATTATGTTAGTATATACCCGCCCCCACCTCTCCCCCACCTGCCCAATACCCAGTAAATGTAATTCCTATGTGTCCACTTAGATGCTGATCAGTTAATACCAATTTGCTGGTGAGTACATGTGGTGCTGGTTTTTCCATTCTTGAGATACTTCACTTAGTAGAATGGGTTCCAGCTCTATCCAGGAAGATACAAGAGGTGCTATATCTCCATTGTTTCTTAGAGCTGAATAGTACTCCATGGTATACATATACCACATTTTATTAATCTAATGATTTTAAGCCTTATCACAAAAAGGCAGTCTACAAAAAATTTGAAAAGAAATACTCCAGCAAGCTTTATAAATTCTATTGGGAATAAGATGTCCTTAAGGCAACTGCCACCTATGGAAGAAAGGAAGAGGTGAGAAAGGTGGGGGTGAAATGAACAAGGGTTCTGGGTGGTGGAAGGGCACCCAGAGGTAGGTGACTATATAATTGGGTGAAAAAGGTCAAGAGCAGGACTTGCTCACGTCACCGCAGGGAGGAGAGATGTTGGCAGGATGTTGGAGAAGAAAAGAGAGAGAGAAGAGCTCCGTATCATCCTGGGTTGATAAAATGCCACTGACACTGCCTCGTGGGTCCTCGGAGGCACTGAGGCTCGCCTGCATGCGTCCTAATCCATCGTCGCAGCTCATGTAGGGTTTTTGGGGAGAGGGAGGCCTGACATTTAGGATATAAGGTTTGTAATCCAATCTGCTGCAGTCTCCACGCGCTGACTGTATGTAAAACTGGCAACTGGCACAATTCAAAGTGGAACCAGCTAAGATGTGAGAAGAGCAAGGAAAAGAGGAAAAACTTGGAGGTGTGGGAGCTGCAGGAAGAGTCACTGAAGTGTGTGACATGCAGGTCTTCTCCCTGCCAAGAGGAGTTCATTAAGTGGCAAGAGTCTATTGCTTTCCACTCACAAATGGCTCACAAACAGAAAGACAGCAATGACAGCTCAGTTGTCAGTGTTAGAAATGACAATCCTTTTCAACACTATTCCTCCAATTAAAAGAAGTATCAGATTAGACATTGGAATAGATGTAATTAAAATAGGGTATGAGAGCTGTCTATATAAATTGTACTAACAAATATCAGAAGTGAAGACATTTTAGCTAGGTTCTAGCTGGAATTCGTGGATGAAAACTGGGAAATGATCTTAGTGGAGGTGTTTTTTCCAAATGTGTATAGGTGAATGAGAATTTTCAATATGAATAAATTTTTACATATTGTATTACCATTAAGAGATGTAGATTTTAAGGAGAGAAAAGTAAGGAGAATAATAACAATAAATATGCATGGAAAAATCTCTGATTGCTTTTGTTTAGCAAAGCACCCATCTTTATGAATGAGAGATGTATCACCACAAACTCCTGGTGATCCTCCTGCCCCAGCCTCCCAAGTAGCTGGAAATATAGGCACGCACCAGGATGCCTGGCTAATTTTTCTATTTTTTGTAGAGACAGGGTTTCACTCGAACTCCTGGCCTCAAGCAGTCCTCCTGTCTCAGCCACACCTTGGCCTCTCAAAGGGCTAAGATTACAGGCATGAGCCACTGTGCCCGGCCTAAACTCATATTTATTGAGTGCCAGGCTGGGTCTGAGAATTAACATAAGCTTAGATTAACAGGAGAAAAGCATACATATTTTTACACATACCTGGGAGCAGGACAATGAAGATCCAAAGAAGTGGCAAAACCTAAATGCTCATATAGCAGGTCTAACGAAGAGTGGCAACTGTGGAAAAGTAGCTAAAATGTATAGGGAGGGTAAAGGGAGGTGAGTTATTTTAATATTGTCCAGATTTTTCTTAGTATCCACTCCCTGTCTCTGGTGAGTAGAATGTTTCTTCTCTTCTGGTATAGGAAGGGCAGAGGATTTATCTTCTGTTTTCCAAATGCCTTTAGCTCAAAAAAATCCTTATGCAAAAATGGCACATTTTGGATTGTTATATTTTGCTAGCCTTCACCAGGCATCGTTCTAGGTGTTTGGTCAAATCAAATCAAAGGCACAAAAATCCCCGCTCTTGTGTCTTACATTTTAGGAGGAGGAGAAATAAACATAATAAATAAGTTAATTATAGAATACATAAGTTAATTATAAATGCATAAGTTAATTCTAGAATAAGTAATTATAGAAAGTGATAAGTGCTACACAAATCCAGCATAGAAGGGGACATGTGTTATGTGTGTTTATGTTGGGGGTGGGAATGCAGCCTATGGAGTAGAATTTTGTCATAGGGAAGGTCTCATGAGGAGATGATGTTTGAGCAGAGACTTGAAGGAGGGGAAAGACCATTGCAGACAGTGAGAACAGCCAGCACAAAGCCCTCAAGTTGGAGCATGGCTGGTGTCTGTAGGGAAGCTTGGATGCCACCGTGATGAGAGCAGCGTGAGCAAGTGGAGAGAAGAAGGTGCTATCAGTGAGGTCACAAGGGCCAGAGCACACAGAACCTACAGACTATTGTCAGGGTTTGACTTCAGCAGCCATTGGGGCATTTTGAGCATGGTGACAGGATATGACCTAGATTTGAAAAGGATCACTCTGCCAAGAACAGGCTGTGGGATGGCACGTGTAGAAACACGTAGATGGGTAAGGATGCTACTGCAGCAATCAGGTGAAAGATGATGGATGGAGCATGTGGTAGCAGTGGAAGTAGTGAGACGTGATTGGACTCTGGATATATTTTACAGGTGAGGCCAACAAATCTCTGATAAAATATATAGAAAGAACGTGGAGTGAAAAAGGAAAGATAGAGATCAAGAATGACTTTGATGTTTTGACAAGAGCATCTGCAAGAATGGAATTGTTGTCAGCTGAGATGGGAGTTCTACAGGTTTGAATTGAAAGATTAAGAGCTTGATTTTGGACCTGTTAAATTTGAAATGGTTATTAGATATAAAAATAGAAATGTTGTGTGGGCAGTTAGATAAAAGAAACTGGAGTTTCAAAGAGAAGACTGGGTTGGAGATAAAGAAGTCTTCCAATGGCCCAAAGCCATGGAACTGGATTAAGATTATTTGGAAAATAAATGTGGGTGGACAAGAGAAAAGGTCCAAAGACTGAACTCTGTGGTCCTTCAATATTTAGAGGTTGGGAGAAGAAATGACACTAACTGTAAATACCAAGAAGGAAACCTTAGTGAAGTAGGAGGAAAACCAGTAAAGAGTGTTATGCCAAGACAAGTGAAGAAAATGTTTTAAAGAGGAGTGAGTTTATCAAATGTTCTGGTGATAGGATTGAGTAACCAGGAAGCCACTGAATTGCATTTCCCTGATGATTAGCAATGCTGAGCACCTTTTCATATACCTGTTGGCCACTTACATGTCTTCTATGGAAAAATGTCTATTCAAGTCTTTTTTCTCTGCTTTAATCAGGTTATTTGTTTTGTTTTTTGCTATTGAGTTGTGTGAGTTTTTTTAAATACATTTTGGATATTAGGCCCTCATCAGATATATGGTCTGGAAACATTTCCTTCCATTTGGTAGGTTGCCTTATCATTTTGTTGATTGTTTCCGTCACTGTTCATAGCTTTCTAGTTTGATGTAGAGCCACTAACTTATTTTTGATTTTGTTATCTTGTAGTTTTGGTGTCATATCCAAAGAATCATTGCTAAAGCTAATATCAGGGAGTTTTTTTCCTGTGTTTTACTCTAGGACTTTTATGGTTTAGGTCTCATATTTAAGTATTTAATCCATTTCCAGTTAATTTCTGTGTATAGTGTATAATAAGTGTCCAATTTCATTATTTTTACGTGTGAATATACAGTTTTCCCAATACCATTTATCAGAGAGACTATCCTTTCCCCAAGGTATATTCTTGGCTCTCTGGTTGTTGACCTTATGTTATTAGTTGACCTTATGTGTGAGTTTATTTCTGGGCTCTCTATTCTGTCCCATTGGTGGATGTGTCTGTTTTTATGTCAATACCATACTGTTTTGATTACTATAGCTTTATAATATATTTTGCTATTTTAAATTTTTATTATTTATTATTTAATTGAGATAGGGTGTCATTATGTTGCCAAAGCAGGTCTTGAACTCCTGTCCTCAAGCAATCCTCCTGCCTCAGTCTCCCAAGTAGCTGGGTTTACAGGTGTGAGCCACCACTACTGTCACTGTAATATATTTTGAAATTAGGTATTGTAATGCCTCCAGCTTTGTCCTTCTTTCTGAAGATTCCTTTGGCTATTCAAAGTCTTTTGTGGTTCCATGTGCATTTTAACATTGTTTTTTCTATGTCTGTGAAAAATGCCATTTGAATTTTGACAAGACTTGCATTGAATCTGTGGATTGCTTTGGGTGGTATAAACATTTTAATGATATTGACTTTTCCAGTTCACGAACTTATGATATTTTTCCATTATTTGTGTCTTCAATCTCTTTCATCAATGCCATGTATTTTTCAACATACAGATCTTTTACCTGCTTGGTTAAATTCATTTCTAAACATTTTATTCTTTTTGATGCTATTATAAATGCAAATATTTTCTTAATTTCTCTTTTCAAGTAGTTCATTATTAGTGTATAGAAACACAACCAATTTTTGTAAGTCGACTTTGTATCCTGCAATTTTACTAAATTTATTTATTAGTTCTAACTGTTGTTTGGTGGAGTCCTTAGGGTTTCTTATATATAAGGTCAATGTTGGAGCAGACTTTTAACAGTGTTTATATTTTACAAAACATTTTTTCAAACCTCTAATAAGCTTGCCATTGAGAGTGAATTTTATAATGTAAACTTTCACTATTTTGTCCAGTTCATATCTTTTTATTCTTTGTTTTTTTGTTTTTTCTTTGTTTTTTTGTTCTGCAATGCATGCAAGGCTACACAATACCCAGACCATGTCGAAATGATATTATTTGTAATTATATTGCATTATTCAGTTAATTATTTTCTCATTTGCATTTATTTTTCCTTAAAGCAGTAACTATGGTAATTTAGGGCCAATTATGCAATACCTTCTCATAATTTTCTAAAATATGATATGAAAAAACTTTGCTTTGACCACACCAACCACCTTGGCTGAAAGCTTGCTCCTAATATGAGAATACATTATCTTTAAAGACACAAAAGTTGAAATATTTCATGCTGAGGTGTGAGTTTTCTGTGACAAAGCATCCTGTATTCATCACTTTGTTTCTTCACTAGGTAAAAGGTCAGTGGCAGTGACTAATTTTTCACCCCTCTTTTTATCCACATCTTTGTAGTGCTCTCCCACTGTGGGTAGGGTGAACTATCTCACCTCTTGGCAATGTGTTCAACCACGTGACTTGCTTTGGCCAATGGGATGTTAGCAGACAAACACAACAAGAGAATTGAGATGGGCTTGTGTGCTGGGGTTTGCTCTCTTGTGCCTCTGCCATTGTCATGGGAACGTGCCTGAGCTCTCCAGCTAGAGGGTGACAGACGTGCAACAGAACCATTTCACCTTTGTTGCTCCAGTCAAAGTAGCCTAGATCAACCAAATTCCAGCTGACATCCAAACAAGTGAGTAATAAGCAATTACTTTTTAATACCACTGAAGTTTTGTAGCAAAAAAATACCATACCCTTTTCTGGCTCTTATGTTCAAATGACTTAGTAGAGTTATACCACTGGAAGTGATTGACTTATAGACAATACAAGAAACTTATATTTTTTTTGTCATTGACACATTTTCAATTTAAACTGTTTAATTGTCAATAAAATACTGACACACTTCCATGGAAAAAGGAAACTCACATTTACTGACTTGCATCTTTTTATTAATAGAAAAGTAGAAGGTGATGTCCCCATCCCAAGCAAGTGGCTTTACCTTCTACTTTCCTGAAAAGGTGGAGTTCAGTAAATAGGAGCTCCCTTAACTCTACCTAACAACACTCAAATTTGACTTTCAACTATTATCTTTTATTCCTTCTTCCAAGCTCAGAAGAAAAAAACCTATCTCCTTTTCATGGCTAATCCTGCCACATTTTTCTCTTGACTCTATCCCTCTCTTCTCTGACTAGAGTCAGATAGGGTCTAAAGAGGTAGTTTTATAAGTCCTCTGCACAAAGATTATAGTTGAAGTCATGGAAGCCTGTGAAATTGCCAAGGAGAAAGGGGGAAGGAGAAGAGAATAGTAAAGAATAGAAGGCAGGAAAGGAGAAGAGAGCCAAAAGGTGAGCTTTGGGGAATGCCTGGATTTAAGAGATTAGAAAAGGGAAAGTTATTATTGTTAATCTCTTACTGTGCCTAATTTACAAATTAAACTTTATCATGTAAGTATGTATGTATGGGAAAAAACATAGCATGTATAAGGTTCGGTACTGTCCGTGGCATCAGGCATCCACTGGGGGTCTTAGAACTTATCCCCCATAGGTAAAGGGGGACCATTGTGCTTTGAGAATGGCAGCATCATCTTTCTGGGATGTTAAATTCTGACCCATGTTTAATTCTTCCACCCATTTTATTAATATTTTCGACCACTAATATTTTTCTACATCCCGTGGAGTATATTTTTTCAATATCTCTCTTCTTCATCCTCTTTTTATCTGATCTCTCTGTTGTTACCTTGATTTAATCCTCATCATCTCTCAACTGTATTATTGCAATCAGTCTCTCACTGATCTTTTTCCTGATCCAATCTACCTCATTTAATTTCTAGAATAATCTTTCTAAAGCAGAGTTCTGATTAGATTATTCGTCTACTCCAAAACCTTTACAATTTCTCCATTATCTACAAGCCAGACTCGAGACAACCTGAAATAGATTAAGCTGCGATAATCGTTGAGATGAAGAGTTCCAGTCTCAATCCCAACTTCCCAAATCACTCTCTGGGAATGGGGACCTGGAGTGTGCAACCACCTGCTCTCTGAATGATTAAGCAATGATTTGCAATTCATTAGCTTAATGAATGTTGAGTTGGGTGTGTGGATTATTTCCTTGAATCAAACCTAATTTGTAATTCCACTCAGACTTTCTGTTATTCAAACCTACTTGGATTTTTCATATTATTTTGAAAAAAATGCTCTTGGTTTTATTTTTCAAATTTCTCTTTGTTTTTAATATTAGAATGATTATATTCAAGGGTAAGTACTTTCTGTTAGTTTTCACAGAAGATTAATGTGTTATTATTTTTGTGCTTCTGATGGAGGAAAATGTCCTCTAGTGACTAGGACAAGCTTTTCCTTTCTCATCCCTGTCCTGTGTTTTCCCATTCCTTTAGAAAAGAGGTAGAGCATTTTGCTCTGTGCCAAAGCTGTGGGCCATGTCTTTCCTGCTTTTTCCAGAGTCTTCCAGGCAAAGGGAAGTATCCTAACTGTGTCAAACTAACAGGTGATAGACTGGCCTGAAGTCAATGTCATTACAGAAGAGAGATATCTTACTGTCTCAGTGGCAGAAACTGTTGATTGTCTGCCAATGCCTATTATTTTAGTCTTTCTTTATTAATAGAATTCTTCAATTTTAACTGAACACATGGCCACTCAGATAAAAACTATATTTCCCAGCCTCCATTGCAGCTCGATGTGGCAACATGACTATTTTCTGGCCAAAGTATGTGATTAAAGGTGTCACGTACAATTTTCAGGTAATACCCTTAAAAATTGGAAAGGGCATACTTTCAACTTTTACTTCTCTTTCTTCCTCTAGTTGAAATGCAGATAGAAACACAATCGTTGGAGTAATCATTTTGGAGTGCAAGTTGGCAATGCTGTGTTGAGGATGAGAGAACAAGATACAAAGATGAGAAGTACCTGATATACCCAACCGCAATATAAATTTCTAAACCACCCATGTAGGCTTCTAATTGTGAGGAGGAAAAAAAAGATCTTATGTCTTATTTAGTTTCCTGAATTTTGAGGTTTCTTATTATAACAGCTCAACCTATCTCTTGACTAATATATCCAGGTACCATGTAGCATTGATAAATCCACAAGTACTCTTTGTTACTGTGTTAAATTTTCCTGATCCATTTACGAGACTTATTGAGCTTGCTGAAGAGAACCGACTAGAGTAAAATTTTGCATCAGTTAAATTGTCGTGAATTGTTCTGAAATATTCTTATTTTTATGTTAATTTCCTTTATCCAGGTCAAAATAATAAATTAGCATTGGCTGTAAGATCCCTTCTGTAGGCTCTTGCAGTCATAAATAAATTTGAGTATCAGATACTACTGTTGGAAATTATATTGAGCACAAGAAATATAGAGAGATGTAAACCATGGTCTCTACCACCAAAAGGCTTTAAATCTGGTTGAAGAGATAGGACATAAACTTTTAAAATTCACCTCCCCTGCTAGATTATATTCCATGAGCCTAATGCTTCTTAGAGCCAAAAGATGTTGCAAGGCTCCAGTAGACCAGGTCACTAGAACTAGGTCATTAGTGTAGAGTGACATCTAGCATGGTGACATGTAGAGTGACATCTAGCATGGTGCCCTTTAAGAGTGGGTGAAAATGGATGAGATTCACGTAAAGCGTTGGATAAGATAACTTCAAACATCTTTTATTTCCAACTGTTACAGCTGCCGGATTAAATTTGATGAAAATTGTCTTAAATACATAACCGAACTTACAGGATAGAATGAGATAGAATGAAACTGAAAATGGACAGAGAGCAATAAATTGGTAAGAGATTAGCCAGGTGGGGCAAAGATATTACTTAAATCTGAATCCATGCGAGCTTTACTTACTGTTTTCGTTAAGATAAAGACTTCCATTCAGTGTTCGCTGAAAAGGAAAAAGAAGTTTCCCAAGTTACTGACAGCTAACCACAAAGTCTTAGCTTACTTACCAAAGAATGTGATTTCTGTGTGAAAAAAGACACCATGAATTAAGTAGAGATGTGTGCCACAAACTGGTAGGAAATATTTCCAAAGCATATGAAAAACAAAGGATTAGTGTCTAGAATATATAAAGAGCTCATACACATCAAAAAGAAAACAGCAATCAACATTTATAGGAAAATGTGCAAAGTATATGAACAGGAAATTCACAGAGGAGTAACTGCCAATAAACATAAAAATCTGCTCAATGTCATAGTAGTCAAAGAAATACAGATTGAAGAAGAGCAAGATGTCATTTCATATCCATTGGATTGACAAATATCAGTACGACAAACATTAGTAAGTACGGTAAGTATAAATAAATGGAAATAAATTGCTATAGGTGAGGAAATTGGTAGAAGAACTTTGGAAAGCATTTGCAATACCTAGTAAATTTAAGATGTTTATGCATCATGATTTAGCATTTTCAATTCTAGTTGTCTTAGAAAAACTCTTAATATGTGTACAGTGAGTTATGTTCAAGAATGTTCATCACACTTTGGGATAACGAGTGCAGAGTGATGCAATCTGATGACATAAAATTCAAAGTTGAAGATTTTAGAGAAAAGCAGAGCAAATAGTCTGGAAACATCAATAACGTGCAATGGAGGTAGCTACTATACTTCCAGTCCCAATCGTACAAAGGTTCTAAGAGGGTAAAAAACCACGAGCTGAAAGGATGGCAGGAGAAGCAGTGTCCTGAAGGGAGAGCCAAGTTTCCATTAAGAGAAGAAGGTAAATAGAGTTTTAGAAATGAATTGGAAGATATAGGGAATTTTCTGAGGATCAACTAAAATGCCAGAGAACACAGAGTATGGTTTTAGGATTTATAGAGGGTGGGAAATAGGTTAGAATAGGGGACACACATAGCTCGATGGGGATTAGAGCAAGGGAGAATATGGGTGATCTGAGTCTGGTTATTCTTGCAGTGAACAATATAAATACAAAGGACCGAATAGAATTACTTTAATGTGGTCAAATTTATTAGTCTTTTTTGTGATTAGAGCATTTTGTGTCTTGTGAAGAACCCAAAATAAAAAATAGAACATATTTACTTCTAAAAAAAAAAAAAAAGAATGTTCATCACAGATAAATAAATAATAGTGAGACAGTAGAAACAAACTAAATCTTCCTTGTTACTGGAATGAAAAAATAAACTGGAGATAATTTTTCCAACGTCATACTATACAACCACTAAAGGAGTCAAATAGACTTGCATATATCTGATATCTGTGTTTAAGATATGTTGCTATTTATGTAAAATATTAAGTATACACTTACACTCTCTTATGCTTCATGATATTTTTGCCTGTGTTTAGGCTTCAATCTGTTAAAACCACCTGCTTTTTACAAAATTAAACCCTTTTTCTGTCTGCCAGGTAAATTTGATTCCTTCAAATCCCTGAGGAATATGAAGCTTTCTGAAGAGCAAGAGAAACTCCCCTATATGTAGGTGGTGGGTTAATAATCATACACCTGTGATGACATTTATAGCTTTTTTTTAAGAATTTGAATTCTTATGGCAAATGTACATTTAATTCTGTTTGGATGCAACTCAAATAAGATTTGAAGTTATCACATGCCTTGATGCTAAGGGTCACATTTTTAAATAATTGACTCACATCTTTGTAGTTAATTGTTGAATATCTTAGGGACCTTCTTTCTCCTTCTCAGTTAATACTGAAGAAGGGCATTTTATTTAATGAAAAGAAAATAAACAAAGCTTACACAGATTTATATTTAAGTAATACTGTAGTCACACCTGGCCAGGGTCAGAGCTCTTTGTTCTTTTTGCTCCAGTGGTTGGTAGAACATAAGTATTTCTTAACCTTCTTTTTCTTGTCTTCCTGGGGCAAGTAATAACTAGCACGATGCTTTGACTTCTGAAAGTACTTATTTCAAAATACAGTTGACCTTTGAACGACAAGGTTTTGAATCGTGCTGGTCCACTTATATGTGGATTTCCTTCCACCTGTGTCATGCCTGAGACAATAAGACCCACTCCTCATCTTCCTCCTCCTCCTCAGCCTACTCAGTGTGAAGGTGACAAGGATGAATACCTTTATGATGATCCACTTTTGCTTAATGAATAGTAAATATATTTCCATTTCCTTATGATTTTCTTAATAACATTTTTCTCTAGCTTACTTTATTGTAAGGATGCAGCATATAATACATATAACGTACAAAATATGTGTTAATCGATTTTTTATGTTATCAGTATATTACAGTCAACAGTAGGCCATTAGTAGTTAACTTTGGGGGGAGTCAAGAGTTATATGTAGATTTTTGGCTATGCGAAGGGTAAGTGCCCATTACCTCCATGTTGTCCAAGGGTCAACTTGCATTTGTTCCATCCCAGCGTTCTCTCAAATACCACTGTGACATATACTTTCTCTTAATTTTATCCAAGACTGAATCAACATTTTAGATTTATAATGTGTATTTTCATTGCAGTAAAAGAATAAAATGGGCATGATACTAACCCACATTGACTTAAGCATAGTGATGAGCTCTCGGGAATAGAGTGAGGAGAAAATGTTTGGCAGGGTGTCTTTAGCTCTCTATCTACCAGTTTGTATCTTAAAAAAAGGACAGCAATCTGAAGCAATTATAGCAAAATATTAACATCTGCTTAATCTCTGTGGAGACTACATATGCATTGAATTATTTTCTGTTTGAAATGTTTTATATTAATAATCAGACATTAAAAAAGGGAGGGAGTGGAGGAAGAGAAATCACATTCAGACCAGATAATCCTAAAACATTCTGGCCACCTCAGTTTGAATGCATATTAAGTCCCAGGTCTCTAGGTGATATATATATATATATATATATATTTTAGCTTTTATAGGTAAACTCATGGAGCTTCCTACTCTTTTCAACTTCACTGCCAATGGACAAGTTATCCACTTGCTGACTGCCTCAGTGCTGTACTCCCACATTTCACGGTCCCTTGGATCAACACATCTGTAGCTCCCCATCTTGTTCCCAACTGAGCTGTCACCTCAGTTCCTGCCTCTGTCCAGACCTGCAATCAGCTTTATGCCCCCTCTCTCATGACCCTCGGCTTGACAGTGACACTATCTTCAGGCTCTAGGTTCTCTGAGCTGGATCAAAATCACCAGTTTTATGTTTTCTGGGCTGATGTCACCCGATTCTCAACATGTCTCTTATGTACCTAGTCTTTGGCAATTCTGTCAGAGCATTTTCCTGATCTTTCCCAGACTTTGCGTGAGCAGTTCTACTCTCAGCCTTTTCTGCTGCTCCCATCTCCAGTCTCCTTAATTCCTGAAGGCAGCTGTCTGATGAACATTGGAGGTTAGTAGCCACAGTGAAGAAAAGAGGCCAGGATTAAAAATAAAGATTTGAGACTTATAAAAAAACACAGTCCATGGAAAAAAATAATGGGAGTGAATGAGATCATAGTGGAAGAAAGCTCAGAAATAAAGAAGAAGAAAACAAGGGCTGAACTTTGGGACAACCCAAGATGTATGGCCCAGTGCAGTGGAAGAGGATTCACCAAGGAAAACAGAATGAAGAGATCAAGTAAGTAGGACAAGAACCTGGAGAAAATTATACATGAGAAGACAAGAAGTAGAAAGTTCCAAGGAAGAGAGAATGGCGAAAGCATTCATTGTTTTAGAATAATTCATTAAAATAATGTCATTGGGACTGTAAATTAAGGCATCACTGGTGATTTCTGCCAGATAACAGAGTGAGGTTGTAGAAGCCAGATTGAAATACAATAGAAAGTATGAGGCGAGGAGGTGGAAGTGGGTATAAACTATACTAAAGATTGTCCAATGTGCATCAAAATCATTTGGATGGTGTGGTGAAACTTAAAAAAATAGAGATTTCTGATTCTCACTTTCAGAAGTTCTAATTTAGCCTCAGCAAGGGCCAGAAATTAGCATTTTATAAAGCACCCCAATTTTAATAAAGTCTGGACTGTGTTTTCAAAAAAAATTGGCAAAGAAAAAGAGGGAAGATGTGGAGGGGACGGACGCCTAAGTGCTGGTAGAGGTGACAAAACCTTGTAGTTTTAACTTTGCTTCTTGGGGAAAGTTTCTCCCCTGGGACAATAATGTGTTGATTAGTGAATACTAATGAGCAATCTGCTTAGCAGTTGTGCTTTTCATTATAAATTATTTAATTAGCTTTTGGCACAAATCAGTCTCATGTGAGTTTGGGCACCATGACCTAACAGATCCCAGGGCCTGATGACCCTTGGATAAACTGAATGTTGATATTTTAGCCCTCAATAAATATTTATTGTTTTGAGTCTAGCTTGGCAGAGCCTAGAAATGAAGTACTTCAGAATTTTAAAAAATGCTGATTTATTTTCTGACCCTCATTTTTATCAGCCTCCTTTTCTCTTCACCAAGAACAAAGATTTCTAGTTGATAACCTCTGGGCAACCTCTGAAAAAAAAGCCTTTGACTGTTTTCAACCTATGCAAAAAGGCCTTTTATTGTTTTCAAGTCTTTGAGAGTCCTCTCTCCTTAAACCCTTGCCATCTAAATTCTAACCCTTCTTTCTATTAAAAGTGCTATTTAAAGTATAGGGGCGAGAAGGCAATATCTTTTTGTTACTCATCATAAGGGTCATAGCTGAATACTTCTATACCAAAATACAGATTAACAAGAGAAAAGCATAACAAATTTATTTCACAAACCTTTACTTGACATAAAAGGTTTCAGAAATAAAGACCTGAATGTACAGCAAAAACTGTGTGGTTTTTTTGAATTTTTTTTAGAAACGGTCTTGCTGTGTTGTAATGTAACCACCACTATGAGCAAGATATAGAATATTTCCATCACTCCAAAATGTTCCTTTATAATAATTTACAGTCAATTCCCTCCTCCACCCCTAACCCTGGCAACTGCCAATCTATTTCTTATCCCTGTTATTTTGTCTTTTCCAAAATGTCACATAAATGGAATTGTTTAGCATGCAAACTTTTGTATGAGGCTATTTTCACTTAGCAGAATGCTTTTGAGGTTCATTCATGTTCTTGCTTGTATCTGTGTAGTTTCTTCCTTTTCATTGCAGAATAGTATTCCATAATATGGTTGTATCACAGTTTGTTTATTCATTGACCAGTTGATGGATATTTGGGTGTTTCCATTTTGGGGGGCAACAGTGAAAAAGCTTGCTGCAAACATTTGCACACAACTCTTTGTTTGGATATATATTTTCATTGTAATATCACTTGAAAACATCTCCCTGCCTACAGTTTCTCAAGTTCATGGTGCCAATAGAAAAGTCTTAATTAATAGCTGTGATAGTGTGTTTTACTTATTTCTAAACTTTTAGTGGTTTTTCATTACATTGGATTTCTTAGAAAAATATCACTTATTAGATAATTTTATTTATTAGAGAATCTTATTAGATAAACATCAAATCACTTATCATTCCATTAAAGGCTTCCAGGGTTGTTCTCAATATACTATATGGGTTTACTTCCCATTACTCACTTTATGCTCAAACTATGCTCCTTGATTATTTACCATTCCCCACATGACTTATAAGACTTTCTTCTGCTTAAACCATTAATTTAAATTGAATTTAGCTAAGTAAACATTCATCGATCACCCACTATGTATAAGTTACAATGCTTTGTAGATAGATACAAGTATCCCTTGCTGATCAAGGCTTATTGGTTCCTGAGTTCTTGAGAGCAAATGGAGAGAATTCAGCCAGTGAAGACTACTAACTATATTTTAATTTGTGTTAGTTTTTTTCACCTCAGATAGTGACTGAAGAGTCCCTAGCCTCAGAAAAGTGTCTTGTATACAGTGAGTGCTTAATAAATGCTTGTTTAAACTTAATTAATATCAATGATATGAGCATTGGAGTACATAACAGGTGAGTACAGTGAGCTCAGTTTTTAGACACACTGAGATAGAGACATCATGGAAACGTGAGATGGAAACTAAAGAGAGAAAAGCATTTAAAGACATAGCTTGAAGCAGCAATTGCTCAGAGGTGGTAGTTGATGCCAAAATGAAGTGAACAGCCTTCCTTAGGGGGGAAGTAAAGAATGAGGAAAGACAGAGCCGAGAAAGCTTTGGGGAATGCCAGTATTTCATGGCTGCCGGTATTTCATTACTGGAGCAGGACTGAGATGATTAAGGAACAAATGGAGCCAAGCAGAAGGAGAAGAATATTCGGGGAATGGGTGAGGTGGTGCAGAGGGAGTCTGGGAAGGTGAAACGCTTGAACATTTGTTGAATGACTGTTATGTGTCTGTTAGAGATTGATAGGCAATTTACATAATTTGCCTCATTTATTTCTCATAACATTCCCCATGAAATTGGTAATATTATTCTTCTTTTATAGAAGCTAAAGCTTGTGCTCAGAGGATCTAATAAATTTTCCCCAGGTAATATAGCTGGAAAACAGTGTAGCTGGGTTAAATATAAAGCACAGTGAGGGCACGTTGTTCCATGGCTGACGTCGTTTCTATGTCTGCCTTGTTTATCATTGATCCCTAGAACCTAGTTTAGTCCCTGGTACATATTGTATATTCAGTAAACACGTATCGATTGTACTAAATCAAATTTAAATTGACTTCAAAGCCCATGGTCTTTGGACAGTGCCTTATTGGACAATCACAGAAACCAAGAAAAGCGAAAGTCTGAATAAGAAAGTGTATGCTAACTCATTCAGGGATGTTGGGTCGTCACAAGGATTTAGAAGAGTTTATTGAATTTCTTAGTAGGGAGGTAGTCACTGGCAACTTTTAAAAGAACATTTTCCATAGAGTAGACTTAGAAGTCAGAATGTAATAGCTTGAAAAACGCCTTGCCTCAGCAAACCCTGGGATTGCTAACTGTTCCTCTACACATAGCAGGCGCACTCCAATGCTCTGAGGTAATTGTAACTCATTAGCTATTTCTATTGCCTCCAGGTTTCTTGGGTGAGAGTCAGACACCAGCCCACTGTGCTCCTCCCGGCTGCAGGGGTTCACGTGCTAAGCTTCAATAGTAGACTCCTTGATGCCCCCTTAGCAGGCTTGCAAGCTCCCCTATTGCCAAGGAGGATGGGATTCTAAGCACAATCTTAAAAAGAAACCCACTTGGGAAGTCCTCCCCTATCTCCACTTTCATTCTTTCTATATTTTCCATGTAGAGAAGGGAGATTCAGATATTGTTTCTAGTTAGCTATTTTTAAAATTCCATCAGTGGTCTCTACACCTGCTTTGGAATGAAGTGTCTGTTGTGTTGGTGCTTTTGTTGCAACTTATAATTTAACATCCTGTCACATCAGCAAATTTTTGCAAGACCGAGTAATGAGTGCTTTTTAAGAAGTATTAAAAGGCATGGAGCAAAGGAAAGAGTGATCAAATCTCACCTGGGGTGAGGCTGTGGTCAGGCAGAAATTCACAGGAAATGCTACGCTTGACTTTGGCTTTGAAGGATGGCAGCATGTGGGTGGCATAAGGCTTTGACAGTGGGAGGCACATAATGTTCTCCCTGTATCTATGTCTCCCTTACTGGTCTTTTCCCAAATTACTTTAGTAAAGGTGGTAACCTACAAGTGCATAGCATTGCATTTTTGTATTAGATGGAATAAATTTTTTTTCTTTTATTTCCTTTCAGTTTATATAAGAAGTCGTTCTGTTGCTGCTGCTGCTGGCTTGCTTTAAGGTTTGCTTGTGTGCAGTTGGTAGAAAATAAAAAAGAAGAAATGACTTATATAAAAATACAAAGGAAGCACAATTACATAAAAGAGACCCAGGGAAGAAAGCTTTTCAGGAACCAGTTATGGGAAGGGTTACTATTAAAGAAATGGGATGACTATCAGGAATGCTATTGTGCCTACTGGATTGCTTTATTTAGGCAAGTTGAGTCATAGACATAATTTAATGTGTTAAACTCTCACAGATTGAACCAAACCAGATAACATTAATGTAAATGTGGTAATAGAATAATATTTCAAGTTGAATTTTAGACCATGCAGATAGAATGAAAGAATGTTGAGGATGCTTGTCATTTAGGTAATCACAAAGGACTCTGTTTTGAGGTAAATGGTCTTGATGAAAGTCTTGGCCTTGGAGTGCATACCTGGGTTCAAAGTCCAATTTTGTTATTCATTGTGTTTTGACCTTAGGGAAACTACTCTTTTTAAAGTTCATTTTTTTTCCATATCTAACATGGAAATGATATCTTCGTTCCATTTTGTTATGAGAACTAAGTGAGTTTAGAGAGTGCCTGACCAAAGTAGTCGCTCAAGAAACATTGGTTACTTTCTCTCATCTCTTGTTTTCTTTTCTATCCCCTCCTTAACCACCTCTTGTCTTCCTTCCCTCTTCTACTTTCACTGAAATATGGGAAAAGAAAGCTCAGTAATTAACAATTCAAGAATCAAGGCTCAGGATTTACATAAAAAAAAATAACATAGACTTCACTTTGAATAGTTTACTATCATCACTATTATTTGCATGTAAGAAAACTTACGTTTGGAAAGATTAAGTGATTTGCCAAGATTAATCCCAAATAAGTGTCAGATCCAGGACTTCAACATCCATCTTTTTGACTCTAAAGAGCAAGCTCCTAAATGACAATTGACACAAATGATTAATTGTTTACTCTGAACTCAACTAAATTCCTCAGTCCTCATTTCACCAGTTGCCTTTAAGCTACAGCTCCCTCAGCCTGTATTTGAATATCAGGCTTCTTTTTGTTTCTTTTTGTTCTTGTTGTTGTATTGGCCTTACATTTATCCTTATTAAATTCCATCTTGTCAGGTTTGGCCCATCTTTCTAGCCTGTCAAGATCTTTTTGACTCATGGTACTGGCATACTGTCATCCAACATATTCCTTATCCTTCCAAGCTTTGTATCATCTGCAAATGTAATACAAGTACACGTTCTGTCTTCATTCAAGTCATTGATAAAATTGTTGAACAAGACAGGGCTGAAGGCAAAGCCCACAGAGAGTGACATCATTTCATTAATCAGCATCCTCAAGAAATGGCTTTTCAATTCGCTTCAAATTCATCCAGTTGAATTAGCATTCAATTTCTTTTTCTCTATGTCTTTCACAAGGGTATTAAAAAAGACTTTGTCAAGCCTTCTGGCCTTGATGAAGTCTAGATACCTGATATCCGCTGCATTTCCTTGATGTACAAGTTAAGTAACCCTGTCAAAAAGGAGACTCTTTAGACTTCAGCCTAACTGTATGCATTACATGCTATTGGCCAAAATGTTTCCTTTTGAAAGAGGATAAAGTCTCATTCAATATTTTTATTTACAGCTACCTACTTCAAAAGAAATTTAAATCCAGACAATAGAGCTCCTGATTATAGCTGTCTTTGTACAGAAGCTCTCATTTAATGCCTTTTCTAAATACAGTCAGATCTCTATATCCGTGGATTCAACCACTGCAGATAGAAAATATTTGAAAAACAAAATCGTGTCTGTACTGAACATATATAGACTTTTTGCCTCGTCATTACTCCCTAAACAATACAGTGCAACAACTGTTTACATAGCATTTACATTGTATTAGGTATTCTAAGTAATCTAGAGATATCTAAAGCAGGTGTCCTCAAACTACAGCCTGCAGACCACATGTGGGTGTTTTTACCTGTTTGTTTTTTTACTACAAAATAAGATATGTGCAGTGTGCATAGGAATTTGTTCATAGTTTTTTTTTAAACTATAGTCCAGCCCTTCAACGGTCTGAGGGACAGTGAACTGGCCCCCTGTTTCAAAAGTGTGAGGACCCCTGATCTAAAGTATATGGGAGGATGTGCATAGGTCATATGCAAATACTATGTCATTTTGCATCACGGACTTGAGCATCCCTGGGTTTTGGCATTCTTGGGAAATCCTAGAATCTATTATCCCAGGGATACTGAGGAAGGACTGTACTATAGACTTGCAGCTCATTCTCTTAGGCACGAAATTAAAATAATACATTCTCTGTTAATTTTTATAATCACACATTCTCAAGAAAGTATGTTTAAAACTTTTAATTTTCCCTAGATCAGGAATTTGAAGATCATTTCCAAGAAGCTGGCAGAATCATAACATTTTATATTAAAAGTGACTGACTTAAAGCAGAATTTATTTAAATCAAGAATATTTAAATCTAAAGTACATGTGATAATATTTTCATTAGAATAGAAATATTAAGCATATTTTCTTGGCATAAAGATGATCACAGAGCTTTTATTTAGGTCTTGTATGTTGCTATTTAAGGAGACTTACATATTAGTAAAAGTCCTTCTGCCTTTAGGAACTTTCAACGTGTAGATTTGGTGGTATTGGAAAGGTTGGGGAGAGGCATGAAGAGAGGTTTATCAAATAATTAACATTATTTTTATGGGTTTTGTTTCAGTACTAAAAAAGCTGTAATCTACATTGAGTAGGGATTCAAATTTTGATAACCATTATAGGAAATGACCAGATAAGATTCTCTAGATTTAAAATATCTTTGAGTGTACTCAGTTTTTTAATTTGTGGTGATGACTGTTTTACAATACTATGTTAGCCCAAAGATCCTGAGATTAAAAACTAGGCAAAGAGGATAGCGGAGTTAGTTCAATTCCACAAACAAGAGTTGAATTTAGACAATAATTCCAACTTCTATTCTACAGTGAATTTCTCCCTTTTATACTATTGTTGAGAAATGTTATTTAAACCTTAAAAATATGGCAAAGGAGGGAGTGTCGGTAGATTTAGTCATTGTCACACTGGAACATCATTTAATGAGCTTATCTGAGGATATTTTAATTATCTAGGGGACTGCCTCTGTGTTTGACTTTGCTATTTTCCATTTGATTGGAATCCAGACATATGTTAACTTGAAGATTTCTGTTCAGAAAGAGAAGATAGGAAACAAAGAGAAGATAAGCCCAAAGGTTATGGTTTCATTGCACAGTAAGACACTAATCAAATTTGTATCTTACCTAGTAATCTTATTTTTATTCTTACATTGTTTTCCAAAAATGCCTATAAATGTCAGTTCCTCAAAATGCTCTCAGAAGCAGCTTTAAGGTCTTACTGGATCCCTTATTAATGAGTCAATACATGTTTGACATGTGTTCATCTATATTTGTAAGGGAAACATGTTTTTAACTTTTTGAAAATCATACTTGGGCTCTATAGACAAAACGCACGCAAATAGAGTGCTCTAAGGTTTAGCTTTGTATGATCTAAAATAGCTAGAAAATAGGACCCAGGTATGAATCATTTCCTTAGAGTCTAATATATTAATGTATCTTTTGAGCTAGGTAACTTTTGACTAGGGAGAAAAAGTATGAGCAATATCTGATTCATTCCATTAGGTAGGATGATAGGAAATTAACATTTTTATAAGTCAAACAATTGAATATTGGAAATTTCATATGGTCGAAAATAATAATTATTTGCAATTTGAGAAAGAAACTTTATTGGAGAAATTTCTCTGTAATCTGTTAATAGCAGGAAGAAGCTAATTTCTGGATGATTTCTGATGTTACAGAGCCATTATCATCTTGCAGTTTATTCTTCTGATTGGCATTGAATAAATTTCCCATATTATGAAGGGGATGCTCATATGTTGCCAGAAAAGAAAATATACAGCATTTGGATGCCCAAGTTGAATCTTTATGGTGATGAAGCAAACAATACACGCGATGCTTGCCAAAGTGAATAATCACTGCTGTAAAAAAGTTAAGCCAGAGCAGTGTTTAGCTTTTGAGGACAATGAGCAGATGGCCTGTTCTCATAATAGGAATGACGCTGGGTCACTTGTTTGAGTTAGTTATTGTGATTCATTGGTCTTACATCAGATGTTGGGAAACAAGATTAGTTAGAGGAATGTTTGGATGGCTTTGCTTGTCAACTTCTTTCGAATACACTTAAAAGATTTAAAACCCTGAAATGAAAGAAGTGAGGTGGAAATATTGGATGAATTATATCTTGTTCATTTATAGAATCTGGTATTGATCCCAACAGCAATTTTGTAGGCACTATAGAATGAGATAAGCCACATAGTTATAAACCTTAGCATAAATTTTTATTATTAAATTTGGTGCGTTTTCCAAAGTAGCACTTTGTCCTTGGAATGTCTTCTTGTACTTCCTTTATCTTAACCTATTAAATAGACTCTTTCCGTCAGTTCAATGTATCCTGCAATCTCATCTCTTTTTTAAAGTCTTTCAGGATTGTTCATGCTGTAGAACCATATACTCATGAGGCTTTACCTCATCTTTCTTGAGTTTTGAATTCCATTGGATATATGCTTGCTGCATATGTGTGTCTTACTTAGAAGTTCTCATTCTGTTGATTTTCACAGGCATTTAAAAAAATTTGTAGTGACACCTGTATATGGGTACCTATAGCAGCACACATACACCAAATGATAATTTGCATGTGAAATACTTTTTGAATTATAACTTAGCATGAAAATATAAATAATAATTATTTTTTTTTTTGCAAATTCACTGATTTTTTTACTATTATTTTTATTTCAATAGATTTAGGGGATACAAATTTTTTTTGTTACATGGATGAACTGTATCATTTTGAAGTCAGGGCTTTTAAGTGTACTTGTCACCAGAATAGTACATTGTACCCAATAGGTAGATTTTTATCTTTTATACCTCTCCCACCCTTCCCCTTCTTAATTTTCAGTGCCCGATATACCACTATATGACCATATGTACTCCTTATTTAGCTCCCACTTATAAGTGAGAATATGTACCATTTTTTGTTTTTTTGGTTTGCTAAGTTGCATTGTTTTATTCAAGTAAAAAGCCCTTCTAGAATAAGGGGTCTGTAAAGGAAACCGATCACCTTCAATTCTTGGTCCTGTACATTTGCTAGGAGTGCTATCACTCTGAAACCGAAAAGCTATATAATGCTCATTCGAGCATTAGCAAAATGATCTCTATTAATATTTACATTTTAAAAATCTAACACATGTAAGTTTTTCTGGCAGATTGTTTTCATATGTTACAAAACAAAACAGTGAAAGCTTAGAATAAGATAAGAATCCTTTTTTCTTAGAAAGGTCAAGCAGATACTTCTTGACATCATGTCCTTTACACAATGGCATATTGTTCATATAAAAGGTCTCTTATCCTATAAAAATCTTGACAAAGGCAGCCTTCTAATCCCATGCGTCCAGTTTCCGTTCTATGGAATATGTAGCATTTGTATGGAATGGAATATGTAGCATTTGTTTGTCCGTTCCTGCCATACTTTACTAAGGATAATGGTCTCCAATTCCATTAAAGTTGCTGCAAAAGATACTATTTCATTCCTTTTTATGGTTGAGTAGTACTCCATGATGTGTGTGTGTGTGTGTGTTTGTATCACATTTTCTTTATCCAGTCACCAGTTGATGGTGCACTTAGGCTGATTCCATATCTTTGCAATTGTAAACTGTGCTGCAAAAAACATATATAAACATTTGGGTGCAAGTGTCTTTTTATAAAATGACTTCTTTTCCTTTGGGTAGATATCCAGTAGTGGATTGAATGATAGGTCTATTTTTAGTTCTTTGAGCAATCTCCATATTTCTTTTCTATTGAGGTTGTACTAGTTTACATTCCCACCAACAGTATGTATATAAGCATTCCCTTTTCACTCCATCCATATCCATATCTATTGTTTTTTGGCTTTTTAATAATGGTCAATCTGACAGAGACAAGGTGGTATCTCAATTGTGATTTTAATTTGCATTTCCCTGATGATTGGTAATGTTGAGCACGTTTTCATATGTTTGTTGACCATTTGCCTATCATATTTTGAGAAAGATAAGTTCATATATTTTGCCCACTTTTTGATAGGGTTATTTGTTTGTTTTGATGATTTGTTAGAGTTCTTTGTAGATTCTGGATATTAGTCCCTTGTCAGATGTGTAGTTTGTGAATATTAATATTTTCTCCCATTCTGTAGGTTGTCTGTTTACTCTGTTGATTATTTCCTTTGCAGTGCAGAAGGTTTTTAGTTTAATTTTAAGTGTCATTTATTTATTTCTGTTGTTGCTGTGTTTACTTTTGGAGTCTTAGTCATAAATTCTTTGCCTACACCAGTGTCCAGAGAGTTTTTCTTGTGTTTTCTTGTAGAATTTTTATGGTTTCAGGTCTTACATTTAAGTCTTTAATCCATATTGAGTTAATTTTTGTATTAATATATGGTGAGAGATAGAGATCCAATTTCATTCTTCTGCATGTGGCTATGCAATTTTCCCAGCATCATTTATTGAATAAGGCATCCTTTCACCCATGTATGTTTTGTCTACTTTGTCCCATTTCAATTGGTTGTAGCTGTATGGTTTTACTTCTGGGTTCTTCATTCTGTTCCATTCATCTATGTGTCTACTTTTACACCATTACAGTGCTGTTTTGGTTACTATAGCCTTGTAGCATAATTTGAACTCAGGTAATGTGATGCCTCTAGATTTGTTCTTTTTGCTTAGGATTGCTTTGGCTATTTGGGCTCCTTTTGGTTCCATATAAAATTTAGGATTGTTTTACCTAGATCTGTGAAAAATAAAATTGGTATTTATTTTGTAAATAACTTTGGGCAGTATGGACATTTTAACAGTGTTGATTCTTCCAGTCTATGAGCATGGGATGCTTTCCCATTTTTTTTGTGTGTGTCATCTGTCATTCTTTCATCAGTTTTTCATAGTTCTCCTTGTAGAGATCTTTCAACTCCTTGGTTAAGTATATTTCAAGTATTTTATTTTCTTTGTAGCTATTGTAAATGGTATTGAGTTCTTGATTTGACTCTTAGCTTGACTGTTATTAGTATATAGAAATGCTATTAATTTGTGTAAATAAATTTTGTAACCTGAGACTTTACTGAATTTATTGATAAATTCTAGGAGTCTTTTGGAGGAGTATTTAGAGTTTTCTAGGTATAAGATCATATCATTAGCAAACAGAGATTGTTTGACCTCCCCTTTCCTGCTTTGGATGCCCTTTATTTCTCTTGCCTGATGACTCTGGCTAGGACTTCCAGCACTATGTTGAATAGAAGTAGTGACAGTGGGCATGGTTGTCTTGTTAGAGCTCTTAGGTGGAATGCTTTCAACGTTTCCCCATTCAGTATGATGTTGGTTGTGGGTTTGTCATATATGGTTTTTATTATTTCCAGATATATTTCTTCTATACCAAGTTTGTTGAGGATTTTTATCATGAAGGGGTGCTGGATTTTATGAAATTCTTTTTCTTCATCAATTGAGATGATCATATGGTTTTTGTTTTTAATTCTGTTTTTGTGGTGAATCACATTTATTAATTGGGCATGTTGAACCATCCTTGCATTCCTGAGATGAAACACACTTGAGCATGGTGAATTATGTTTTTGATATGCTATTGGATTCAGTTAGTATTTTGCTGAAGATTTTTGCATGTATGTTTATGAGGAATATTTGGTCTGAAGTTTTCTTTTTTTGCTGTGTGCTTTTCTGGCTTTGGTGTCAGGGTGATACTGGTTTTGTAGAACAGGTAAGGGAGGATTTCCTCCCTCTCAGTTTATGGAACAGTTTTCATAGGATAAGTGCCAGTTCTTCTTTGTAGGTCTGGTAGAATTCAGCTGTGAATCCATCTGGTCCTGGGCTTTTTTTGGTTGTTGTTAGGAGAGGTTTTATTACTGTGTTCAAACTCATTATTGGTGTATTCAGGATTTCTATTTCTTCCTAATTGAAACTTGGGAGATCATGTGTTTTCAAAAATTTATCCATTGCTCCAATTTTTGTGTGTAGAGGTTTTCATAGTAGCCTGGATGATGTTTTGTGTTTCTGTGGCATCACTTGTAACATCTACTTTTTCATTTCTGATTGAGCTTAGTTGAATCCTTTCTCTTCTATTTCTTGTTAATCTCGCTAGTGGTCTATTGATTTTGTTTATCTTTTCAAAGAACCAACCTTTTGTTTTCTTGATCCTTGTATTATTTTTTTTGTTTCCATTTCATTTAATTCTGCTCTGATCTTTGTTATATCTTTTCTTCTGCTAGCTTTGAGATTGGTTTGTTCTTCTTTTTCTAGTTCCTCGAGATGTGACATTGAGTTGTTAATTTGCAATCTTTCTGTCTTTTTGATGTACACATTTAATGCTATAAATTTCATTCTTACCACTGCTTTTACTCTGTCCCAGAGATTTTTGGAAGCTTGTGTCACCTTTGTCATTCAATTTGAAAAATTTTTTGATTTCCATCTTGACTTTATAATGGACACAAGGATCATTCCACAGTATGTTGCTTAACTTCCATGTATTTGGGTAGTTTAGAGAATTCTTCTTTGAATTGATTTCTAATTTTATTCTACTGTGATCTTAGAAGATACATGATATGATTTTGATTTTTCTAAATTTGCTTGTTTTGTGACTTTGTTTTGACTTATTTTGTGACCTAACATATGATCTATCTTGAAAAATGTCCAATGTGCTGATTAGAACAATGCATATCCTGCAATTTTTAAGTAGAATGTTCGCTAAGTGTATGTTAGGTCTCTTTGTTCTAGATTCCCTTTTAAGGCCAGAATTTTTATATTGATTTTCTACCTTGATAATCTGTCTAGTTCTTTCAAAGGAATGTTGAAATCCCTGGCTATTATGGCATCATTGTTTATTTCTTTCTTTAAATCTAGTATAAATTACTTTACGAATCTGGGAACTCCTGTGTTAGGTGCATATATATTTAGGATTGTTGTGACTTCTTGTTGTAGTGATTACTTTATTATTATATAATAATCATCCTTTTTTTTAAAACCATTGTTGATTTAAAGTTATTTTGTCTGATAAAAGAATAGCTACTCCTGCTCACTTTTGGTTTCCATTTGCATGCAATATTTTTTTCCACTCCTTTTTCTTGAGTTTATGACAATCTTTGCAAGTTAAATGCATTTCTTAGAGACAATATATTTTATTCACTCTGCCAATCTATATATTGTAAGTGCGCCATTTAGGCCATTTACATTCAATGTTAGTATTGATATGTGAGATACTGTTCTGGTCATGGTGTTGATTGTTATGAGGTTGCTTTATTTTCTCCCTTGTGTTACTGTTTTATAAGAGCTGTGAGTTTTACTTTAAGATGTTTTTACCCTGGTGGGTATTGATTGTTCTGTTTCATATATGGAGCACTTTTAAGCATTTCTCGTAGGACATGTCTGGTGATGACAAATTCCTTTAGTATTTGCAGTTGCAACTCCTCCCTGACTAGATGTAGTGCTCTGGGGCTGGGACCTCAGAATGGCATCAGCCACAACATCCAGGGGTTGGAAGCCAGCAGGACCCCACTGTGCCTTTTCTACAGAGCATTGCTGCCACACAGTCTCTGGGCAGTTCCCTGTTTCAGTCCAGAGGCCTGCTGTAGTGGAGGGGCCCTCTCACAGCTTGGATTGCAATCCCCACAGGGAGAGTGTGGAGCCCTGGCTCTCTCTCCTCTGTCCTTTCCCCATGTGCAGGTTCCTCTCTCTGGGAAAGACTTTATTTCTCCTTCATATATGAAACTAAGTTTTGCAGAATGCTAAATTCTTGGCTGACAGTTATTCTGTTTAAGAAGACTAATAATAGGACCTCAATATTTTCTGGCTTGTAAGACAAATCTGCTACTAGACTTATGGTTTTTTTTTTTGTAAGTGACTTGATGCTTTTATCTTGCAGTATGTAGTATTTTCTCCTTCACTTTGACTTTGGCCATACTAATTAATATGTGCCTTGATGTTGTCCTGTTTGCCATGAATCTTCCAGGTGTTCAATGACTTTCTTGTATCTGAATACCTAAATCTCTGGCAATACTAGGAAAATTTTCCTCCATTATTCCCTCAAATAGGTTTTCCATGCTTTTGGCTTTTTCTTCTTCTTCTTCAGCAATAGCTATGATTCTTACATTTGTTCATTTTACATAACCCTCTATTTCATGAGGAGATTGGTCACTCTGCTTGATTCCTTCTCTTTTCATCTTTGACTAACTGGGTTAATTCAAAAGGCTTGTCTTCAAGCTCAGAAATTCTTTCTTTTGCTTGGTCTAGACTGTTGTTAAAACTTTCCACTGTATTTTGAAACTCCCTAAATGACTTTCATTTCCAGAAGTTCTGTTATATTTTTTATTACATTATCTATCTCTTTAGTGAATATTTCATTCATCTCATGATTTTTATTTTAGTGTCTTTGCATTGGTCTTCACTTTCTCATCAATCACATTGATCTTACTTGTGATCCATATTCTGAATTCCATATATGACATTTCAACAATTTCCTTTCAGTTGGAATCCATTGCTGGAGAGCTATTATTATCCCTTGGGGATGTTGAACAGCTTGGTTTTTTCATGTTGCCAGAATTCTTATGCTGGCTTCTTCTCATCTGTAACCTCTTTTCTCAGCTAAAGACAGATAAACTTTGTGGTACACCCATTCTCCTCTGCTGGGAACTCTGTTGCTCAGTGAAGAGTGGGGAGAGGTACCTGGATGGTGTGATTGAGTCTTGCTCTGAAAGATTGACCAGGCAGGACAGGGCTGAATGTATTCTAAGCCTGTAACACTGCTTCTCTCCTGTGTCACTCTGTTCTCCTGCTGTTGTAATAGTCCAAGTAGGTGCTGGGGATATTCATGTGGAGGGGTAGGCTGGTCTCTAGGCCACTATTGAAAGCTTAAGTGTGGGCAGGGTGGGTTGCTCTTTGAGGAGGCAGGTGGCTGTGGGTTTTGCTCCATCTGGACCCCTGATGACAATGGCAGTGGTGGCTCAGCAGGGCTACATAGGCAGTGGCAGCAGGTTCCAGGGCTGTGGGCATTCTCTCCTCCCCAGTCTGGTGGTGGCACATGGTATATGGAGGTGTATTGTGGTTGGGTGGCATGTGGCTGCATTGGCATTCATTCTGCCCAGGCCTGGCAGTGGTAGCAGTGGGAGCACTCACCCCATCTTTGTCTGTCAATGATGGTGCTATCCAGGTGGCAGTAGTGGGTTTGGGAGCTATGAGCATGTGTTCTCCCTGGGTTCCACAGTAGCAGCGGCTGGACCACCAACCTAGGTGGCTGCAGTGGGAACTGAGTCCATGGACACTTGTTCTGCTCAAGTCCCCTGATGGTGGCGTGGGTGTGGTGCACCTGTCCAGTGAGGGTGTAAGACCTCCTGGCTTCCCTGCACCCTCCTGGCTTTGTAGGGGTGTTGGGGAAACAGTTGCAACTCCTCCCTGACTAGATGTAGTGCTCTGGGGCTAGGACCTCAGAATGGCATCAGCCACAACATCCAGGGGTTGGAAGCCAGCAGGACCCCACTGTGCCTTTTCTACAGAGCATTGCTGCCACACAGTCTCTGGGCAGTTCCCTGTTTCAGTCCAGAGGCCTGCTGTAGTGGAGGGGCCCTCTCACAGCTTGGATTGCAATCACCACAGGGAGAGTGTGGAGCCCTGGCTCTCTCTCCTCTGTCCTTTCCCCATGTGCAGGTTCCTCTCCCAGGTACCTTTGATCCCACCAAGTGGGTTGCCCTGCTTCCGCTGTCTTCACTTTGGGTGCTTCTCATCTCCTCTTTGTTGACTCACAATGCTCTCTCTTAGATGATCAATCCGAAGGTGAATATCTACTCGCCACTTTCTATCCTCTCTGTGAGAATGGCATGTGGAACTTACTTCTATTCTGCCATCTTGGTTCTCTCTCCAAATAATAATTAAGATATTTTTTTTTGAATTATAAAATTCCATAGAGTAGTGGCTAGGCTGTGTTTATGATATTCTTTGTTATGTTATTGTATAAGGCCAATTACTTGTGTTGATGACAGTTAGAAAGGGGGAAGAATTAAAACCAGCAAAGCTTTTATATGTTCTTGGTTCAGTTTGAGATACAAAGAAAAAGCTTATCACTTATTGTACAATTCTAAAATTTGTTAAGAACCGTCGTAATATGATAAGAGCTTTATGTTCTTTGCTGGGCTCTCCTGGTGCTTAATAAAGTAAAATTTAATATAATTTGTTAATGAATGAATGAAAATGTGACTATATAATATATAAAGATTACTTTTTAAGATTATATATTAACATATCCTATCTAACTTGGCTATTTAGAGCCTCAATATTTATTAAGTTTTCTGATATAATCCACATGACTTAGTGGTCAAGAAACAAAGATGCATGAAAAGTTAACCATTGACTACTCAGAGGAAGATACTGAATGATTTAATATCCTTCAAATTATAATCCATATCTGTGGCATTGTAAGCCTCTCTCTCTCCAGAGAGTATGTGTATGTACATATATACACACATGTATACAAACATATATGCATGTACATAGAAGTGCTAGAATCTTTGTAGCTTTACAGTGTTCAAGTCTTTCTTATTCATTCTTTTTATCTACCACACCAGCAGTTTTTTTATTTGCATTTATCTATTAATAGTATTTAGTTTTCAAAAGAATACTGTGTCAATGTGTTTTTTAAGAACTTAAATGTGAATAATTCTCAAGACAGACTATACATGTATGGTGGTCTTTCATTATGATATTATATTTATTTAAGACACTGATTGACAACAATAGAGTAAAATGATCATTTAGATGTCACATTAGTGTAAAATGAAAGGCAATAATTTCTAAAGCTGTTTGAAATGGCTCAGATTGATAATTTTTCACAATAGCACTATCATTTGTATTCTAGAAAGAAATTCATTTGTTTTTTATAGTAACCTTTAACAATCACTTTTCCCTACATTTCATTTTAAAATGCTTTGCTATAGTAAATGCTCACAAATCATAGAAATAAAATGCAAATTACAGTAAAATCACACATCAAACTAAAATAGCCCATCATGCTTTATTTATAACTAGATATTAAGCATAATACAGAGCATAAAAAAAATGAAAACTCATATGTGCACCAAGCTCTGCTAGCTAGTGTATGCAAAAATCCTGGATCTGTTTCCTGGGTGATGGAAGAGATCTTTAACTGCAACAGACTTAGAACTTTGCTCTTTCTTTCTTCTGCCAAAGATAACTTTCAAATGAAGGAATGTAATGACAAAACAAATGATTTCTCCTGAATCCAATTTTAAAAACATTTGACCCTGAATAGTTAAAAATAAAGGCACATTTGCTTTAGCCTCAGGAATAGAAACTATTTATCTAAATTCTTGCAACCTCTAGTACCAGTCATTAAAAATTCTCTATAGGACATTTGCACATACTAATCTCTGTCTTGTCTTCTTTCTGTATTTGGGTAACTCCTAGTCACCATTCATATTTCAACACATTTGGAATGTGGAAAGAAGGAATATTTCCCTTCCTTCGTAAAGCCCTTTTTGATTACACCAAAGCTCTTTATTATAAACTCTCATACTACCATGTCCATCTCATTTTATGACAATTATTAATTTCACACTTTTATACAATTATTTCATTGTCCTTGGTGTTCCTCCCAACTGTAATCTTTGAGATTAAGAACTGTTTTTGTTTTGCTGCTCATTTCCTTTTTTTCCCTCCATGAGTGAAGTAGCTTGGCTCACCGTAGGCATTAAATACATAACAGTTGAATGAATGAATGAGCATGCTAACTCATACTAAATAAATTTATGGAAGAGAATCTGAAGGAAGAAGAGAAAGAAAATAAAGGAAGTAAAAATGTATTTGGGGATGGCAGGATGAGTAGTAAAATATCTTCAAATTGAAGATTTGTGCACATTAGTCATTATGTCCTAGCATAGTTCATTGCATTGCTTAATTTGAAGTTACCCAAATAAGAAATGTAATGGATATAACAACCACATTCTAGCCAAGGTTTTTATAGCCTTTGCAGGCCTAATCACAGTGCATAATGTCTTTTGTTATGGTTTTATAGAGCCCCATTAAAGAAAGCTACTGGAATGACAACCATTACTAAACTTTGCCCACTATTTAATTCTTTTAATCCATTATTTCCTCAGCCAAAAAACATGCAGAAAATTAAGGAAAGAACTTGTATAGGAAGTTGGCCATTACATACTTTCACAATAAATTCTCAGATAATTTGGGAAGCAATAGATTATCATTCTAATGATTTAACCAAATTATTTTAAAAGTCCTCCTGTTAATATTGGCAAGAGACTAGAAGATAAGAAAATTTGAGTTTAGTGTCTTAACTCTACTCAGTATGCCTTGTCTTTCTTTTGGCTGTTTCATTGGAGGGTTTTGAAATGGTCAAGCTTGACATAAAGGCTGATCCATGTTACAGGAAGAGATGTTCTTAGTTCAACTTTGCTTTTTGCTTTAATGTATGTTTCAGGTACAGGACATTCCAATCTTTGTCCCCCCCCCCCCCCCCCGGAAGGTATTAAGAAAGCACTTGTAATGATGAATGACAATGATATCTGTAATTCTGATGTAAAAATCTGTGCTCTGAAATACAAAAGTATTCCTCAACAATACTGTTGGTAGCTTGTGTTGTTTGTTTTTCTCAATCCCATACCTTCATCCTTTAAAAGTCTTTTCACCATGAATCAGGCTCAGATAACAACTCCCTGGTGTTCTTACAACTATGGAAAATATGGACAGAATTACCTCCCTCTAGAGAGTCATCAGAATTGGCTATCGTACTGCTGACAGCCTGCTTGTCTTCTGGAACATAATAAGCTTTATCCTTAAAAAACATTTCTGCTTATAGCTAGTTATCTCAGTTGGCTAGGTTACTAATGAGGCCAGGCTCAAGGTGCAAAACTGTAATAGAGTCAATCAGATTTGTACCATTTTCTAGCCACCCACTGTTCCTAAACTCTATCCAGTTGTCTTATACATTAAATGCAGGCTGTCATTCACAACAGGAACTGGGCAAGAGAGGAAATGGGTCAAAACCAATCTGTCATTACTGGTAAATAAATGGGCAAAATAAATAGGAAAATTAAATAATAATAATTTTGTACATGAAGAGCAACACATAGCATTACTATGGTAAATTATTTTCCCCCAAAGTTGCACTTCTTCTTTTTGTTTTATCGGCCTCTCTGGCTCTCTGCTTCTCTCTTTCACACAAATGCTCAGACTTTATCCAGGAATGATTGTCACACTAACAAATGTAGATGAGTGCTTCATATACAGTAGACTGCCAATGGATGTTTAAAATAAATGGCTTTTGAAATTTTGAGTGCAAAAAGAAATAAAGAACCAAAGGGATTTTACTTTGTTAACTTGCATGTATTTCAATTTTTAAATCAAACTAATGATGTGATTGGGTGGCAATAGAATAAATAATTACAAATATTTTATTAACAAGGGACAGTCACATAATATATATATATATATATATATATATATATATATATATAATGTTAAATTCAGTGACTTTTCTTTTGACTTGTCCTCTGAATACTCTGGCCTTATTTTCAACCACCTATGGAATATTCATATCTGGATATCCTAGTTATTACTGAGAATAGTGTTTGAGAAAAATGTTATTGGTCCTGGACACAGGATCACAGTATATATAAATGTCATCTGGTCACAACAGTATCTTATAAAGTCTCCAAGAGAAATATATGCACAAAAGAAAATTCCAGGAAGGTGTTATACTCCTATTAATATTTGGACTTCTATATGAAACCCCAACGTAGCTTCCTGGTAGAAATTGATGTTGCCCTTTACTTTTGAAATAGCAGATGTGGCTTAATCCTCTCATCCTGGCCTGAGCTGTGTATTAATAGGTAGCCAAATTTCACCTCTCAAGTAGTGCCGAAATATGGAGCTAAGTGTGTCATAAAAATTGTTCTAGAATCAGTGAACCTTAAAGGACTTTAGGAGAAAAAATTATAAATTTGATTTATAAGGGTAAACCTGTATAATCCAGGACACATATATCTTATAAATAGTAATTCCCACTGAATGTGAAAAACATTGTAAATCATGCAATTAAATAAACAAATGAAACAAATGGGAGTAGTCATACCTGAGGAATTATCTAAAAAAAATTCTAAAATAAGCATTCTTAAATACTAAAAGTTAACTCTTGAGAAATAAGATAACCCAAAAAACAAAAACACAGCATCAGAACTGGGCAAGAGAGGAACAAGCAGATTGCCAATCACCCCAATAAACATTATATCAATAGAATATATAGTTATTGAAATAAAAATCTTAACAGATGAATTAACAGTAGAGTAGTGAAAGTTGAAGAGAGAATTATTTAATTGAATGATGGTTCTGAGGAAATCATCGAGAAGGTAGCATAGTAAGATAGAAACAGAAATAGTTAAAAGGTTTAAAAAAATTTAAAAGTTTATAAAATAAAATAGTTATAATATGCTAAGGTTGATTTGTCATTAAAGAATTATTTTTAAAATAAATTTTTTTTTTTTTTTTTTTTGGAGACAGAGTCTCGCTTTGTTGCCCAGGCTAGAGTGAGTGCCGTGGCGTTAGCCTAGCTCACAGCAACCTCAAACTCCTGGGCTTGAGTGATCCTTCTGCCTCAGCCTCCCAAGTAGCTGGGACTACAGGCATGCGCCACCATGCCCGGCTAATTTTTTATATATATATCAGTTGGCCAATTAATTTCTTTCTATTTATAGTAGAGACGGGGTCTCGCTCTTGCTCAGGCTGGTTTTGAACTCCTGACCTTGAGCAATCCGCCCGCCTCGGCCTCCCAAGAGCTAGGATTACAGGCGTGAGCCACAGCGCCCGGCCAATTTTTAAAATAAATTTAATGTAGCCTAAGTATACAGTGTTTGCAAAGTCTACAGTAGTGTACAGTAATGTCCTAGGCTTTCACATTCACTCACCAATCACTTACTGCCTCACTTAGAGCAATTTTCAGTCCTGCAAGCTCTATTCATGGTAAGTGCCATACACAGATGTACAATTTTTAAAAATCTTTTATACCATAATTTTTTACTGTATCTTTTCTATGTTTAAATACTCAAATATTTACCATAGTATTAAAATTGCCTAAAGTATTCAGTAAAGTAACATGCTATACAGGTTTGTAGCCCCGGAGCAATAAACCATACTATATAGCCTTGGTGTGTAGTAGGCTATACCATCTAGGTTTGTGTAAGTACACTATCATGTTTGCACAATGACAAATCACCTAAGGATGTATTTTTCAGAATGTATCACTGTCATTAAGCTATGCATGACTACATATAAGAATATTCATAGAATTACTATTTATAATAGCCAAAACCTGCAACTGTAGTCAAAATGTAGTGGAATGGGTGCAAATTTATGATATATCCTTACAATAGAATACTACACAGCAGATATGACTGAAATACTGCTACATGAAACAACATGGATGGCTCTCACAATCATAACATTGAGCAAACAGAGATACAAAGAATACATATAATATAATTTCATTAATATAAAATTCAAAAACAGACAAACCTACTCTGAATAGTGGTTATTTGGGGATGAAGGTAGATAGTAAGTGGCAGGAGCAAAATGGGATCTTTAGGGTCCTGGTAATGTTTTATTTCTTGATCTGGGTATGGCTTATGCTGGTTGTATTCACTTTGATAGTATTAATTGAATTGTACCTTTAGAGTTTGTGCATTTTTCTTTTTTTTTATAAACATTATATCAGTAGAAAATTATATATGTTCTACTTCAGTAAAATTTTTACTTAAAAATTTGAGATACTGAAATTATAGAGGCTTTGTTTTGAAATCTGATTTGGCCATTTTGTGAATGTGGAATATTGAGTAAAGAACTTAAATGAAATGAAGTTGGGATAAGCATTCAACTGAAGAAGCTAAAACATAGTAAATCAAAGAAATTAAAATAAAGGAGATAATTAAAATTAATAAATTAGAACACAAGAAAAAATAAAAATGATCCACAAAAGCAAAAATAGGGTTTTGGAAGTCTAATTAAATAGCTAAACTTTTAGCAATGTCCATCAAGAAAATTAAAGTAAAGCATGTCTGAATAAATAAATATGTAGGTATAATTGCCAGTATACTAGATACCTCAAAATACTATAGACATGTTTGTGCTAATAGCAGATAAATTAAAATTTATAAAATTTCTTTAGTGAAAGTGGAAAATCTGAAAAAAAAATCACAAAACATCTGAAAAATTCAATTACTTATATAATTTACTATCATGAGGAGTGATATCAGCAAGATGGCAGAATAGGCTATCTCCAATCTTTGTCCTCCAACAGAAACAATGATTTGGCACCTACCCAAGGACAAATATGTTTTTGTGGCACTCTGGGATGTAGGCAGGAGATTGTGACAACTTGGGGGAGCCTAAGACAAAGGATAACCACTCTGAGAAGGCAGGCCTGAATACCCAGTAACTGGCTTGCTGACTATGGAAATGGCTTAGAAGCAGCCCTCCTACCCTGCAGACTCATCTCCAGCACCTCTTGTCTGCAGTCCTGCCACCAGCCTTATCTGCCTATCAAATTGACAGCAAGCATATTTGCCTATGTCCCTGGTAGCAAGCGCTCCAACTGTGGACCCAATTGAGGACCTAGAAGCAGCCTCATGACCAGTTTCCAGTCTTGTTCAACCACAGCTGCAAATGCAGACCCATTCACCTGCAGGTGAAGGTCTTCACCTGCTGAAACCAGTCTGCAAAGACTGGAAGAGATGACTGATTTTTCAAGTGCACAGACACCATCTGAAGAACAGAGAATCATGAAGAATCAGGCAAATAGGTTGGTTTGGTTCTACTACCAAAGGAAACCAATAAAACTCTAGTAAATGACCCCAATGAAATGTAGATCTATGAACTACTTGACAAAAAATTCAAAATTACTGTCTTAATGAGCTCAATGAGCTACAAAGGAACACAGATAGACAAGCAAATGAAATTATGAAAACAATACATGAACAAAATAAAGAGTTCAATAGAGAAATGGAAACTATAAAAAATGAACCAAGAAGAAATCTTAAAGTTGAAGAATATAATGACTGAACTGAAAAATGCAATAGGGAGCATCAACAGCAGACTTGATCAAGCAGAAGAAAGAATCTACAAAATTGAAGACAGGTCACTTGAAGTTATTTAGTCAGATGAACAAAAAGAAAAGAAAAATAGCAGAGTGAAGAAAGCCTCTGGGACTTATGGGACACCATTAAGTAAACCACTATTATGGGGTTTTCAGAAGGAGAAGAGAGAGAGTTAGAGGCAGAAATCATATTTAAAGAAATAATGGCTGAAAATGTCCCAAATCTAGGGAGAGAAATGGACATATGATTTATAAAGCCCAAAAGCCCCCAAAATCAGTTGGACTAAAAAATGTTGAACACAAAGGGATCTTCACTAAGACACATTATAATTAAATTGTTGCAAACCAAAGACAGAACTGACAAAAGTCAAGGAAAGAATTTCAAAAGAGCAAGAGAAAAGCAACTCGTCACATACAAAGAAGCTCTCATAAGATTATCAGCAGATGTCTCAGCGGAAACCCTGTAGTCCAGGAGAGAGTAGAATGATGTAGTCAAAGTACTCAAAGAAAAAAAAAAACCTGTCAACTAAGGATACTTTACCTGGAAAAACTGTCTTTTAGAAAAAAGGAAGACATAAAGACTTTATCAAAGAGATAAAAACTAAGAGAGTTTGTCATCACTATACCTGCCCTAAAAGAAGGGCTAAGGGAAGTTCTTCAAGTTGAAATGAAAAGATGCTAAACAACAGCATGAAAGCAAATGAAAGCATAAATCTGACTGCTAAAGGTAATTATAAAGACAAACACAGAATATCGCAATACCTTAATGATGGCACTTAAATCACATTTAACACTAGTATGTAAATTAAAAGACAAAAGTAATAAGAATAACTATGAGTACGTATTTGTTGATGGAAACTTACTATACAATGAAATAAAGTCTGACTTCAATTACATAAAGTGTATGTATGTAGGGGGAGTACAATGTAGAGTTTCTGCATGAGATTGAAGTTAGGTTGTTATCAGCTTAAAACAGACTGCTATAATAATAGAATGTTTTATGTGAGCCTCATGGTAACCACAAAAAATGTACAGTGTATACATGAAAGATAAAGAGAAAAGAATGAAAACATACCACTCTAAAAAATTATCATGTGTGCCATGTGCTTTCTCCCAAATGTGACTTCATTAATTCACTCACGTCACCAGGGTATTCTTAGATCAACGAAGAGTAAATATAAAACAACTTTCTTGAACAGCATGCTAGCAGCAGTGAACAGAAGCATGGGTGTGGAAGGTTTTCATAAGGAGTTTAGCACGAAGGCTGCCTGCTTTACATGCTGTTGCCAATGTTTGGAACACAGTGACTAAAGACATAGTTGTGCATGCCTGGAACAATATCCGGCCTGCAACTATGTTCGGTGATGATGATAAGCAAGATGGTGACTTTGAAGGATTCCATATGTCAAGTGAGAAAAAAACGATGTCTGACCTCCTGACATATGTAAAACATACACCTTCAGAGTTAGTCAGTAAGCTGGAAGAAGTGTAAATTGAAGGAGTTTTTAATATCAGTAATGAGGCTGCAGTTGTTCATTCAGTGACTGATGGTGAAAGAGCTGAAATGGTTCTGAATCAAGGGGAACAGAATAATGACACTGAAGATGATGTTGTTATTGCTGTAGAAAAAGCACCTATAGACAACATGTTGTAAATGTGTGATGGGCTTAATGAAGGACTACAGCAGCATGCATTCATAACACAACAAGAAATCATGCCAGTTTATAAAACCAAAGAGAGGTTTCTAAGACAAAAATTATGTGAATGAGGCAGATGAATCTGGAGGAAACATTTAAAAGAAACCATCCAGCAGCTTGCCTCCTCATCCTTAGAGAACCCACTTCCTGGTCCCTCAACTGCTTCTAGTGTTTCTTATCACCTAAAAAAAAAATAAATAAAACACTGTACAGTAACCTTTTGATCAAAATGTAGCATCATATGTGGAGACTGGAAGCCTGCCATTGTTTGTGGTTGCTGTTTTTTACCAGTGGATACAGATATTCTCGTGATGCTGCTGTGCTGCTTAAAATGTGTTATCATGAACTAAGGGTAATACATTTTTTTTTGCTGTATTAATGGGATGTCATATTTACCCTTATGTGTGAATAAATGTAAAAAAATGATTGCTTATTGCTAGTATATTCATTCAGAGCCAAGAATGATGATGTCAAACAACCACAGATTGTCAACATAGTGGCTGAGAGAGTGACACCTTTGCTTTCTGATGGTTTAATCTACACAAACTTTGTCTCATGCAAAAAAAAAAATTACTAAAAATATTGTATAAAACTACCTTTAGTCTATGTGTAGAGGGTGTATATAAAATATAAGTGAATTTTATGTTTAGACTTGGGTCCCATCCTAAGATATCTCATTATGTATATGTGAATGTTCAAAATCCAAAAAACCCTAAGATCTAAAACACTTTTGATCCCAAGCATTTCAGATAAGGGCTACTCAACCTGTATTATTATCTGCATTTATAGAGGAAGACATTGAAGTTTAGAATTATTGACTAGTCAGGATCACACAGCTGGTAGGTGGTATAATCCTGATCTGTAAGGCTTCAAATCTGTTTGATCCACATTCTTTGTTGCTAAACCTTCCAGGAACGACCAAGAGCCCTAGTTTTAATCTTTCCGTTTTATGACTTTTTTAATAAAAGAACTATGTTAAAGATCTCAATCTTTGTTAAAAAACTTGGGTTTTTCCCTGCCTTTAAAAAAATGTTCTCATTTTAGCTGAAGGCATTTATATGTTTATAAACATCCTTCTGATGCCTTAGTAATTATTATGAAAAATCTGCATTTTTAGGTGTCACGTATCTACTGCACACTCTGAGAGTCACTGATTGTTCCTTTCCAGCTAAACACCAAAACTGTGGTGCCTTTTATGTTTTCAAGGAGACTTAATCATTAATTTCTCAGCTTAGCCATTGAATAGACTTAGAAGGATCATAAGTAACTGAATGCTTCAGTTGCTGCTGCTTCAGGGAACATAATTATTGCTCTGTGTTTTATTTCACAAGCTGAAATTTTTTTGTTCCCACCTGGCTTCACAGTTCAATCTCTATATTTAGAACAGAATTCAGAAATGAGCAGGTAAGTAGTTAGTATAATAGATATTACATGGCACATATCCCTAACTATATATGTGGTTCGGCAAAAAATTATGTTGTTTAAGTCACCGTAACAAAATTTATTACAATTGAGACATATACAACTTCTAAATCTCCTCTGTTTATAACTCAATTAAGAAAGTGAAAACTTGAGGGATTCTCATCCAGCTAAAGTGAAAAAAGATCTTTTAGTTGAATTTGAAATTTTAGATTGAGATTCTCAGAGAATCTCAATCTAAAATTTGTTTTTTTATTTAAAAACTTGTGGGTTTTTTGTTTAAATCAATTTTTAAGTTTTCTCAATTTGAAGTCATCCAAAATAGATCTTTCAGGGGAAATGATACTTTATACACACACACAAACACACACATCTCTGTATGTGGAAGGCATATCTGTCTGTATTTTGGGAAGAAAGTTTAGCTTTTTTAGACCATAGAGATTCTTTGGACTAAGGTAAAATTAGTTTTCTCTCCAGTTCCCCTCCTGTGACATATATGTAGGAGTGACTTGTTGGCAAAACACACTATTCAGGATGGGGGGGGGTAGGAGAACAAGAGTGAAAATTTTCAGTTTAGTAAGCCAAATTACTCCCTCCTGAACAAGGTAGGATTTTTTTTTTCACAAGGAAAGATAAAATATTATTTTATGAGCAGGTAAATAATAGCACAGAGCTGAAAATCAGGAAAATCCTGAGCCCAATCCCTGGATGCCTGTGGTAGAGCAGTCTTGGAGACTCTAAGGACATTTGAGTGGTGCTGGTTATTTTGGAAATTGTTAGACAATTCAGCATCCCTTTGATCAGACTTTTTGTCTTAATTTAAAAGGTCAATAATTCTATTCTATAAAAAAAAGTAATACCCCACCCCCATATATATTCATATTTAAAAGTGCTATAAAAACCACTGGGCAATAAGAGCATGCTTTTCAATTTGTATTTATTTCACTCTTTCCCCAAATGTTTTCACCTATTTTGGGGGGAGGGGTCAGGTAGGACTGTGATGGGAGGAGAATATGCCTTTTGCCTTGTTTGCTATTTCATTTTATTCTTTGCTTTTCTGCAACTTATGATCTATAGGAGATGATTTCAGCCTCCAGAGAAGAAAAGAAAGGCTCAGTTGAAAGAGAACTGGAATGTGAAATGAAGAAATGTGCTGAAATTCACCTTAATTTGGTTTATGTTAACGGGGCATTTGTTCGCAAGACAGCTGGTTTTATTTGCAAGCCTTTAATGAATGGACTTACAAGAGGAGCAAAGAGATTGCTCTTCCCTGAATCTTATCACATTGGTCCATGTCTTCATGATGACAGTTGATGTCTAGTTATTTCAGCTCATCTGAGTACAGTGCTTATCAGTTCCAGATCATTAATTCAATTCCCACATGGGCCAGTTGCCTCTGTTCGGTTCCATGGCCACAGGTTAACTCTGCACTGTCATCTTACAAATGGATGCCATTGATCACGGAAGACAGAACCCGAGATTGTGAATGAACACGTGCAAATTCATCACCACTGCCAGAAAGAAAGAACTCAAAACACAGGCCTACCGTGGCAAATTAGTTTCAACTTCTGTGTATTCAAAAGAGAATAGTGTCTTTTATTTTTGTTGGATTTTAAGGCCTATACAGTACCTTAAAATTAGCTCATTTCACCATCACAACAACTCACTGAGGTAGATATTTTATCTTACTTAGGAGAAAATGAGACTCTGAGAGGTTCAGTATTGCAGAAGGGAAAGATAAAAGGCTTTGGACTCAGATGAAGCTGTGTTTGAAGTCGAGTTCTGATCACATATAACAGTGTGGGGTGGGAAAATTTACGTAGTTTCTTAAAACAGGATGAAAAATACTTGCCTTACATTTTAAAGGTTAAAAGAAGTGATATATATATACATATATATGTGTGTGTGTATATATATATATATATATATATATATATATATATATATCACTTAGTATTAAGCCTGGCATATGACATTTTTATTAAATGGTTTGCTTGAGATTACACAGTTAGTTAGGTGGCAGAACTGGGACTTGCACATGGGTCCTCTGACCCCAGGTTGGGGGCCCTCTCCCCTAGGTGACAGCTGCTACTGTGTGAAATGAAGGCTAGAGGTAGAAAGTCATCGTCATTAACTCCATGCAGTGGTTCCGAAACCTGCCTATGTGTGTTCGAAGCACTTGAGTATGGCGGGGTTGCTTGGGTCTCCCCAGATCTGCTTTTCACTTCTTCCTGGGCACATGGCTATCTAGCTCCACACTGATTCCCAGCCAAATGACTAAGTCCTCACCATGAGGTGGAGGTTGTGCGGGCAACTTCTGCCCGACTTGTTGGTAAAGAAACTGTTGAGCTGGGACCTCTACTCTTCCTCTTCCCAAGAGCTGAAAAGTAAATGTTGACAGTGACTCCACTTAGACCAGTCAAGGGCATTATGCTTGTAAATGTCTCTATAACAAAGACTTCTTTCTGTGTAAGCCCCCACTTTTTACAGAACAAGAAAGACTAGAAGGAGAGAGGAAAACCTAGAGAGAAGAATGGAGCAAATACACAGGAAAAAGCTAGGATAAGACTGAAGTTTTCCAGTGTTTCCAGTGGAGTTCCTAATTTTGGATCCAGCTCCTTTTTAAGGGTGACTTAGCATTCTTGCTCTTGAGATAGCTGCATATCCTTAAAATTATGAAAAGCGAAAATATTTATTATTCACAATTTTCTCTGCCTTCCAAGGAGGTGGATAGCTCGTTGCATGGATAAAACACACAGGCTGTGGAGTTAGAGACCTCAATTGTTTTGCCCAAGAGAAGGGGCTGAGGTCTAGGTCTTAGAGCTTAGCGGGAGGGGCTGGAAGAGACCCCAACTTGGAGAGGAGAGAGAGACTGCTATATTGAGAAAGAATATTTTGGGAAACAATGGAACTTTAGCCACATTGTAGGGAATATAAAGCCTCTTTACAGTCTTCCTGCAAAACCTTCAACAACACATCTTTTTGTGTGTGGGTTGCATGTGGAAGAGCTGGATCTATGTTTGGACGCCCGGAATGTTTCGAAGTAGTAAGTCCAGCTTCCTGGTTGGTAAGAGGTGAGATGAGCAGTTGTCTGGAAGGATTCAACCAATATCGGTTGCAATGAGTTGGTTTCTGTAACCAGCAACCAAAAATAGCACCCATTAGGACTATTTGTACCAAATAGGTACAAACATTTAGTATAGTGTGCATGCTGACTTTTACATACTGATTCTACTGTGGACACTCATTTCTTTGTGTTTTTTAATAGTAGCCCTCAACTATTTATTCCCCGTATGCTTAATACTTGAGATATCAAATAGAACTTAGGAAGAAGAAAATGATGCCAGTATTTCTGACTGGTTATAATAGTCATCTTTATCTTCCTGTTTTAGACTGAGACTCATGTCATGATGAACTGCCTCATTTCATTTCTCAACAGCTGCATTTTATGGATGTAGCTTGTTATATTTATAAAAAGCCCATAGGTTACACGTTGACTTGAGTGCAAAGTGTTCTGATTAATGATCATCTCCAAATGACAAGTGATAAAGCACTTGAGGATTCAGTGGATGGAGAGACAACACTTTAGCATGGTTGGAAGCTTCTGCGTTTTCCTAGTTACTGTAAAAATATCTTTTCGAAAACGGCAAGCACTCACATCCTCCAAGAGATTAGAATTTGGTACAGTCAGTCACCTCTTCTCTTATCAAAGACCTGTTGCTTTAATCATATAAAGGTCAGAGTATGTGGGTGATATTTGAAAATTGTAGGAGATGTTATAGTGTAAGACATTATTGTTTCTATCTAGGTTATAAACCAATAAAAATCCAGGATTTCCTTTTATAATCACAAAACAGTATATTCAGAGTTTCAAGAATATCCCAGGAGTATTAATAAAGAAGACAATGTTGGGAGATTGATTTGTTTGTGGATTGTTTTTGCTGCTGTTATTTTGTTTGGCTTTGATTTTATAATCTTCCAGAAGAGGAGACTAACAGCTTCTGCTGCTATGGTGTTTCCCCAGGACACCCATATAGGCATATTTTACATGAAGCAGAGTCTCTCTCTGACATTAACTCCCTTTCATTTCACTCTATTATTAAGAATCTTTTTCTTCAAACCATCTCTTAAAATTTACATCTGAAGTAGGAAAATAGAGGATTCTAAATATGTCTTTGAAAATTAATTTTGTAGTAAGTCCTTTTGCCATCCTGGGAGTTGAAACTTAGCTGCAGATTCTCTTTAAGTGGGCTCCCTGGATGGAGGGCAGGATTCAGTCAGTGGAATAGGAGGAAGAGTGTATTGAAAACAAGGGAATGCTCGTGATGGCAATCAGTGAGCATTAAACAGCTCCTGTTTTTAAAAAGGAGCTCTGAATCAGAAGTCATAATCACTCAGTCACCTGCTGGGTTCATTTGCCCTTCAGGAAAAGGGACATCTCAAAGTGGAGAGCATTTTAATAGAATGGCACCAGACAAGCTTGTTACTTAGAATTTTATTTGACAGGCTGGAGCTTGTTTCCAATATTCTTTTGCTGAATTACATGAAAAACTGTATTCTAGGGTACATTGTGGAGGGATAAATTGCAGATGACATAAAAATAAAATAATCATTTTGTTTTTCTGGTTCCTTATGCTGATTATCCTTCCTGTGGCTGTGACTACCAGATCCCATGATAAGGCAATTAAGTAGTCGGCTCATTTAAAAAGATTACTCCAACGGCAGGCTGGAAAAATAAAATTCCACAAATAGATATACTGTTTGATCATGGAGTTCAGTGAAATAACCCCAGCGGAGGCATTATCGTGAACATGGTAAGGCGTCGCAACCAATTACTATTTTCTCTTCATAAAGTCTTTGTAAAGACATTTTTACAAATTGGTTTTCCAACCTTGTCCTCTAAAAGAATAACAGCATCAACTCGGCTATTAATAACTTTTATCTTTGGTGAAAATTTTGAACACATTTACTGTTTCTGATAAGAGGGAGAGTTCGTCGTCCTTCTGACTTTCAATCTATGTCCATGAATATATAAAGTTCTGCCAATTCATAAAGTACACAATTTGACCTGCAGTTCACAAAAGCAAAGCTGCCTGAATTGCATGGGAAATGATGAGACCAGTGTTCCATAATCTTTCCTTTCTCTGCTTGGGAAGAGCCTGCATCAGAATGGTGTCTGAATGGTCCATTTTAGGGCACCCTGGGGCCTCCAAATACCATCCAGCCTTCTTTCTCTGCTGCATACTTTCAGCAGCATTTTCTCCATCCTTTCGAGGAGTATCATAAATCATAATATCTTATACTTTACTTCATAATTCTTATTGCATAATTCTGTTAGAAAAGTTAGAAAAGACAAAACCCCTATAATTCTTCCTCTAGACACAAATGGTGTTAATATTCAGATACAAAGACATTTGTCCAATATTCAGGACACAGCTTACGAGCTACTTAGCTGCTTGGTATACAGAGTCTTTACACAGGGCCTGATATACGAGGTCTGTCCGGAAAGTGTCCAGCCATTGTTAATATAATGGGAATATATTTATATTACACGGCTATTAATACAGAGCTCATTTAACTTGTAACATTGGCATTAGAGACTAGCGAAGTGGCTGCTCTTGTGAGACAGTGTCTTATTTTGGCTTCAGCATAGGCTGAGCTCGTGGAGAGCTTCTGGGAGGGAATAATAGGAATGCTTGCTTTTATTTTTTTCATCTCCAGCCCAGTATGGAGGCATACAAGGAAAAATGGACTATTTTTGAATAATGTAATAGTCTATAGTAAAATACAGGTGCTCGAGTCAGACAGACTTGGTCATGCTCAGTTGACTTTAGAGAAATCTGAAAAGTTCCAAGCTTCCATGTCCTTACCTGTAAAATGCAGGTAATTATAGTGTCCAACTTGCAGGGTTTTTTGTCTCTCTGTCCCTCCTTCCCTTGCCCTCCCCGCTGCCCCATGCTCACTTGTTATGTCATCTTCCTCCAAAAGATGCTGCTATATTCACTGTGAGCGAGGTTGGAGCGTCTTAGGTTGAGTTTACCGAGGCTTGCGGTCTCAACTCGGGACAACGTCTGAAAGGAAGCAGGGAGGCAGGAGTAGGCGGAAGCAGAAGCTGGCCTGTGATGCGGTTGCACAAAGGCCCCAGGCAACCCCACAGGGAGCTCTGGAGCTGGGATGGCCATTTGGAGTTGTTCTAAGTTGCCGCAGAGGCCTGGACCATTGGATGTGTGCTGCCCCACGGGAAGGGTCGTGGACTTGGCCTGGGTGTCTCCCCTTGACTGAGCACACTTCCCGGAAGGGACACAGCTCTGAGGTGTCAGCTACCAATGCTCTTGACAGCTGTGGAAATGAGGGCCTCAGTCACAAAGCGGGTATGGAGCAGTGTGTCCCAACTTCCTCTACTCTCCACCCCTCACACCGCTCGGATCCACCTGCTTCCTAAAGTAAGTTCACCCCATTGAGAAATAGATTCTCCAGCATTCTGTTTTTTTGTTTGTTTTGTTTTGTTTTGATTTCCTGGGAAAACTTACAAGGTAAAGGTTAGTGGGAAGAAACCACAACCCCCACTGCTGCCGCCGTCAGGGCAGCAACTGATACTCACTGTCTCCCTTCTCTACCACCCAATCTAGATATTTTAACCCTCAGCTAGCACCTCTGCTGGTCGGGTGGCTTACTTAGGGGACAGCCTGGACTTTTGTCCCTGAGAAGTCTGGGTCCCTGGTCATCATTGCTTTGCTCAGGATGTGGCTGTTGCTTTTGTTCGTTTACTGTCGACTTTTGGCAAGGGAGCACAGGAAGTGTATTCTTCCTACCTAGGTGAGCAGTAACTTCTTCATGATACCAGGATCAGTTACCCCTCTGAGTGTGGCAAACCCTTTCCTTGCGTCTGGGTACTTGGGATATAGGCCCTGGAGTGATTGGGTAACAGCCTTAGTTTACTATGTTCGCTGGTGGAAGCGTTCACCCTCTTGGAACCAGAATCTTTACACTGACCGAGTCCAGATCTGGGGATGGGACACACACATTCCCCAAATGGGTCATTGGGAGTGATGGTGAGCAGAGCCACTCCCACTGCACACTTCACTTCCAGGGTCCATGTATTTTACCCAATGGGCACTCATGAGCATGCAGTAGTTATTAATTTAGGGTGTATTCCGTGTCCTCAAGGATGGTGCCCATAGTCACGGCCATTTTCTAGCTGGTGCCTTAGCTGTGCCTTCCATTGCTCTTTCAGCCTGGAAGGCCCTGGGGGTGTGGTTTGTAGTTGGAGCGATGAATTCTATAATCATAAGCCCACTGCTATACCTGCTTTCCTCTAATATGCATCTCTTAATCCAAGGCAGTGTTAAGGGGGATTCTCATGTCAGCGGATCTAATATAGTTTAAGCCCTTGTAGAATGGTCCTGGCCAAGACCTGGTGGGCAGCAAAGACAGGGCATATTTGCATTTATGTATTGATCCTAGTCCAGGAGGGCTGCTGCCTTTCTGCAAATTGAAGGGGTCCAGTGAAATCAAATGGCTGCCGGGTAGTCGACTGGGTCTTCTGTAGAAATGGTGACATATCAGGAGCTGTCCCCAGGGAAGGGACAAGGTGCTCCCTTCATCCAGGGGCCATTTTTTGATCTCATGTGGATTTGTTCCAGGCTACTGGAGGAATGAGTGTCTCAGTCCTGAAGGGTGTTCTGGGTACCACACTATAGCATCCACTACCTATAGAAAACAAATTTAATTGGCTTAAGTTAAAAAAAAGAGGGAGGGGGGAGGGAAATTTATCGGAAGAATTTTAGGACAACTCATGGAACCCAAATATGTGCTGAACATCTAAAAGAGGCAGGAAGCAGGCTGGCTCTGGGAACTTCAGATGAATAAGCACTGCTATTAATTTGCTTCAGCATCAGTAACTGCTAATCTTGTTTTGAGTTTCTCACTCTTCAGTTTCAAATTCCTGGGATAGAAAAGGTGATTGACCCAGCTTAGGCCAGGTGTCCTTCTTTAATCAGTCAATATGGTCAGTGAGGGAGAATCATGTTTCAGAGATAAGGCCTCAGAGGACCCCTCCTCCGTAGAAAGGTGTACCCCAATGAGGGGGCACTCACTGTGAATCTAGCAGCCAGCCTAAAAGGTGTTTAGTCACTTTCCCCCACCTTTTTAAATGAAGATAAAAATTTTTCATGATTTTGCAGCCATATTTTTTTCAGAACCAAAATGTATTGCCTATTCTGATCATTTTGGTGTCTATAACCCAAATTATCATTATGTAACCCATATAAGGCCAAGGGTGCTCATAGCTTAATCCTGCATGAATTACAGTTCAGGAAATATCTTCTGTAGCTAAGGATTTTTAACTGGAGTAATTTGAAGTGTTTCAACCCTTTGCTATTGTTAATGTTGAAAAATACATACGCTGAAGGGAAAGTAAAGTACATTATGTAGCAAAATCCACCAAAGCACCTTGAAAAAAAGCTTTGCTATTAGTATTCTTTTTCTAACATTAAAATACTTTTAATTATGTTTGATCCAGCACAGAGATAAGATTTTTATATGTAACATCTTTTTTTTCTGCTATAATTAAATTTTATTATCTGTTTTTTTAAAATTTCAGCATATTATGGGGGTACAAATGTTTAGGTTACCTGTGTTGCCTTTCCCTCCCTTCCCCCCGTAGTCAGAGTTTCAAGCGTGTCCATCCCCCAGATGGTGCCATTAATAATTTTTTATTTTTTGACTTTTTTTTTATTTCAACATACTATGGGGGTATGAATTTTAAGGTTTTAATAAATGCTTTTCCCTCCCTCCCCCCACAAGTCTGAGTTTCCAGCATGACCATCCCCGAGGTGGTGCACATCTCACTCATTATGTATGTATATACCCACCCCCTCCCCCGCTATTAGTACTTTTGAAAATTCCTTGCAAAGTACAGTCCTGATGCTTTAAAAATCTCTTTACATTTCTCTCTCAACATCTTTCAGTGTTGATCATTGTAGATAGATTACATTGGTGAGGCCAGTACACTGATGCATCCACGTCTACCTGGTACATTAATAGTCCCCCAAAATCACATCTGGTACCCACGTCCTCCTGCATGGATCCTGGCCTTGGTTCTGAGACTTTCTTTGACAACACAACTTGCTTTGGCTAATGGGACATTAGCCATCATGACACAAAGCACTTGTGCAATGGGACATTGTCCTCTTGTCATTTTTGTAACCCAGCCACCATGAGAAATCCTGGCTTAGCCAGTTGATATCCATCCAGCAGCTAGCCATCCCCGGCTGTCAGACACAGGTATCAGGACATCCTAGGTTATCCAGCCTTAGCTAACTATTGATCGAGCTTAGGAAAGACCTGCAGAAGACTAACCCTGAATAATAAGGAAATTGAACGATAGTTGTTTTATGTTACTATGCTTTGAAGTGTTTTTTAGTGGAGCAATAGATAGCTGACACAGGACCCTTTGCCTCTGACTTACTATTTTCTCTTACTAATGAGGGAGAGTCCACTTCACCATCTCTTGGTTGAGTTTGGCTATGGGACTTGCTTTGAACAATGGCATGTTAGCAGATATGATGTAAGTAGAGGCTTGGAAAAAGTAATTGTGTGTTTTTGCTTTCTCTCCTGCTTCTAGCTTGCTGGAGAAGAGACCCAGTTCTGAATTGCTACAGTTCCAGCTGAGGTTATCCAAGATCTGCTGACTTGTGGCAAGTTGCCAGACACATGAGGGAGCCCAGTTAAGGCCAGAACTGCCAAGCCAACCTCAGTCTAAATTGATAACCCACAGACATGTAAGCTAAATAAATGTCTTTTGTTTTAAGCCGTGAGTTTTGAGGAAAAATTGTTATGCAGTGTTACTGTGACAATAGATATTATAACTAATGCATCTCTGTTGCCTAAATGTTATGCACTCACAGCAGCTGCTAAAACACTGTCTCATCTATCCAAATTTTCCCATATGGCTCTCTCACCACTCCAATTTTCTCAGCGTACATTTCATCCTCTTTTCTCAAGCCCACCTGGGTGACTCAGGTCTGAACCCTATTATTTGGTCCTGTTCCCAAAGGGCCTCTGGTATCATCTCTCACTTGATGAGCTTCTTAAGTCTGGCATTTATGCAGCCTCTCACTTTTATAATGAAACTCAGGATGTTTGAATAATTGGTAGATAAAAAAAAAATCACATTTTTTGGGAATGGCCCAATCAATTCTGACACTGCCTGATAGCTGGCTCACTGCAGCAGTTTTCCTCCAGTAAAACACAAAATGGAACATTTCTTCCCATTTTGATATTTACTCATGAATTCCATATGCAAATTCTCGCTACTTTACAGCCTGCTATACAAGCTCTCTAGGGCAGGGAAACAGTCTACCAGGGACTTGGAGAGCCTGGTGTTTTTGATTCCTGAAATAAACTCAAATGCAGGCTCCTGTACCTTCTCACTTACTAATCTACTACTATCAGTTAAAAATATCTGCTACCCTTTTGGCATTTTCAGTGGTGTGTGCCAGTCATGACTCAAATGACTCCCCCTGAGATGGTGCCGTCTGGAAATTTCTCTACCTGCAGTGTCAGAATAGTCTGCATCAGTATCGAAGCGACTTAGACCAAATGAAAGACCTATAGCAACCACCACATCTCCAGGGGATCTAGTTAGTAAAACAGAAATATGAATGCAAACCAGCCCAAGCATGCCTGATCTTTCTCTTGCCAAAAAACATTTCTAATTTCTGAAAAAACTAGAAGGTATGCCTTGAGACTGGGTTCAAAACTAATATTCAGTGCAACTTTGTGAGTGAACGTTTTATATACATTCTTATTTTAGTGAATTCATATAATGCTCCATGGTTCTGGTTTCTACTGTACGCTGTCTCATAGGGTAAGAGTACTTCCCCCAAAGATAATGTGAACACATGTTTTAAAGTATATTACATGGTTTGAAATAAAAAGTATGTAGAGGAAAAAATAATGAAGTCCAAAGATGCAAGCACAGGATCTTCAGTAATATTGAAGGGTATCTACTGAGAATTGATATCTCAAAGATTTGCCACACGTCAGTTTAACAAGAGGAAGCACAAGGGTATGGAGTAAAAAGAAAGAATCAAATTGACATGAACAAGAAAAAAGGACAGGGGTCCCCAAACAGGGTGAGTTGAATGTTTATTTTTTTAAAACATTTTTTCAGGGGAGTACAAATGTTTTAGGTTATATGGATTGTTTTTGTAATACTTGAGTCCTGGCTATAGATGTGCCTGTCATCCAAATAGTGTTCATAGTACCCAATAGGTTGGTTTATTTCCCTCCCCTCCCCACCCCCAATGCTTTCCACTGAATTTTATTTCCCTCTGTGCACATGTGTGTTCATTGGTTAGTTAAAATTTATTACTGAGTACACATGGTGTTTGTTTTTCCATTCTTCAGATACTTTACTTAGGAGAATGGTCTCCAGTTCCATCCAGTTTGTTGCAAAAGGTATTAATTCACCTATTTTATGGCTGAGTAGCACTCCATGGTATACATATATCACATTTTATTAATCCATTCATGAATTGATGGGCAATTGGATTGATTCCACACCTTTGCAATTGTGAATTGTGCTGCAATAAAGATTTGAGTTCTGGTGTCTTTTTGATAAAATGACTTCTTTTCCTTTGGGCAAATACCCAGTAGTGGGATTGCTGGATCAAATGGTAGGTCTACTTTCAGTTCTTTGAGGAATCTCCATACTGTTTTTTATAGAGATTGTACTAATTGCAGTCCCACCAATAGTAGATAAGCGTTCCTTTCTCTTTGTATCCACACCAGTATCTATTGTTTTGGACATTTTAACAAAAACCATTCTAACTGGCATAAGGTAACATCTCATTGTGGTTTTAATTTGCATTTCCCTGGTGGTTAGTTACATTGAGCATTTTCTCATAAGCTTCTTGGCCATTTGTCTTTCTTCTTTTGAGAAGCTTTTGTTCACATCTTTTGCCCACTTTTTAATAGAGTTGTTTGGTTGTTTTTGCTGATTTGCTTTAGTTCTTTGTAAATTGTGGTTATTAGCCCTTTCTTAGATATATAGCTTACGAATATTTTCTCCCATTCTGTAGGTTGTCTATTTGCTCTGTTGATTATTTCCTTAGCTGTGCAGAAGCTTTTTAGTTTAATTTTTTTTGTTGCCGTAATTGGCACTGGGGTCTTTTTCATAAATTCTTTGCATTGGCCAACATCTAGAAGAGTTTTTCCTATATTTTCTTCTAGAATTCTTACGGTTTCATGCCTTAGAGCTAAGTCTTTTATCCATCTTGAATTAATTTTTGTGAGTGGTGAGAGGCAGGGGTCTTGTTTCATTCTTCTGCATATGGCTATCCAATTTTCTCAGCACCATTTATTGAATATGCCTTCTTTTCCCCAGTGTACATTGTTATCTGCTTTGTCAAAGATCAGCTGATAGTAGGTAGATGGTTTTATATCTGGGTTCTCTGTTCTGTTACATTGGTGGCAAGTTGAATATTTTTTGAAAAGTAAAAGCAATAGGGTAGGATTTTATTAAGTATTCTTTAGTCTCTTTTCTTAATAGTTTCTCCTTTCCTCTCCCAAGGGGTCTGCATCTTAGATAGTCTTATGAAATGTCAAGTGTTGTAACAAATGGCAATGCCCTTTCATTGCTTTCATCACCTATTTATGCTGAGCATATAGAAGGCTTCGTTGATTAGAAGTCATTGACAGAGAAACTCAGCATGGTTTCTTTTGAACAGTCATAAATAGTTGAAGACTTGGGGTATGCATAAAATTAAAATTCCTAATAATTTCCCAGAAGAGAAAATAACATTTTCTAGAATTTAAAAATATATTTTGCCATGTGTTTAAATATACCATACATTCACATCTTGGGCAATCAGAGCAAAATCTTTTTTATTTTATATTCAATTTAGCATTTAAGACTGTCATATCAGATTCATACAGGATCAAGTGTCTTCTCTGGTTATTACTTTTGGAGATTACATTTATCTCATGTTACTTGAGAAGAACTATAGCCTCATAACACCTCACAACTGGAAAGGACTTCCACTCTCTTTTGCTTTGCCTAAGTTAGTGGCAGAGCTACTGCTAGAAGTAGGTCTCTGAGTCTATCTCCTACACTCTTTCTACAACACCACTGCTACCTGTCCCAGGATACTTAATTTTAATACAAAGATCTTCCAATGGAGGCATAGGCTGTCATTTATTTATTATTCTATTAATGGATAGAAGGATTTGAATCCTTCTGGCTCTGCCTTTTACCAGCTGTGTAAATTTAATCAAGTTACTAAGCTTTTCAGAGCTTCAGTTTTTCATCTGTAAAATGATCAAGATATTAGATTAATTTCTAAGGTCTCTTCAAACACTCAGATTCTGATTTCATGCTATGCTTTTCACTACTGAACATGTTACATTTAGCAGCTGAGAAGAATTTATTGGACATCGTCCTATCAGTATGTGAAGAAGAAAGCAGTCTTTATAGCTCACAGAACTGGTTAAAATCTCAAATACCAAAAAAGATCTATAATGTTTGGCTCTCCTAGACAAAAACCCTGAACTTTAATGGACGTTCAATATTTTCCTGGACAGTATTGACCTCTTCTTGATATTTGCTAACTTGTAACCAGCCTTTTTTCTCCTGCCCAGTAGCACGAGGTTTCCTTCCCCTACCTGAGTATCGTAGAGCCCTTCTTCCCCTATTGTCATCAAGAAAATAGTGGGCTGGCTTTAGGCTGAGCTCACCATAGAGGAAAGTTTGTAATCCTAATGTTTTTTAAGGAATTGGGCTGAGGTGGTTCCCAACCTCTGGTGAGTACAAACTTTCCTTCTCATTCTCATCTATTTTTCTATTTGTGACAGAGTCATATTTCAGATTCTGAGTCTGTGTTTTTTTTCCCCCTACAACAGGTACAGGTATTTCCAGAAAAGGAAAAGTCATGATTCTTGTCCTTGAGGACCACATACCTAGATTGTGACAGTACATAGATCAGCATGCTGTTGTGGTTTAGCTCTGTTAGACATTGTAAATACCTAGACAAAAGGACATGAGCAACATTTGGAACACTGTGAATGTAGGGATTGCCATCAAGTTCTGATATTTAGTGAAGGCAGAGGCAGGGAGAGGAGAGTGACTTTTTAGGAAAAAATAATGTTAAAAAGTTGAAAAAGTGATTCCCAAGTTAGACAAGTACCATCCAAGCATTTGTAGCACTAGTTGATTTCTCCATTTTTATAGATAAGGAACCAAGTTCAGGAAGTTAAATAATTTATCCAAAGTCACATAGATAGCAATTAGCAGCAGATCCAAGATTTAAATTCATGTCCATATAATTTCATAAGACATCATTTTCCTATTCCTTATTCAAATTCCTTGGTTCCCGATGTATTTTGAACATCAGAATTTAGGAGGCAATAGAGCACAAATATCAATTATTATATAAATAGTCCCAGCAAGGTCTAGGGCTCCCTGTAATCAGACAGATTCATATTTTGGCAGAGAAACATGAATATTCACCTGAAGTACGATAAATTAGGTCTATAAATATCCTCACACCAGTTCAGGGCAGGTTTTGCAGCCAAATGACTCAGGCCAGTTCAGTTTGGCTGCCAAAAAACTTTTGGGCTTTAGAATTTTTTTGGATTTCAGGATTTGGGATTTAAAAATTGTGCCCTTGACTGGGCTTGGTGGCTCATGGCTATAATCCTAGCACTCTGGGAGGCTGAGGCGGGAGGATCACTTGAGCTCAGGAGTTTGAGACCAGCCTTAGCAAGAAAGAGCAAGACCCTGTCTCTACTAAAAACAGAAAAATATTAGCCCGGCATGGTGGTGCGTGCCTATAATCCCAGCTACTTGGGAGGCTGAGGCAGGAGGATTGCTTGAGCCCAGGAGTTTGAGGTTGCTGTGAGCTGTGATAATGCCACTGCACTCTAGCTGAGGTGACAGAGCTAGACTCTTCTACACACACACACACACACACACACACATACACACAAAGGAATTGTGCCCTCGATTCTCAGCCTGTCTGAGTCTGGTCAGGGAGTTGTTTTTTTGTTTTGTTTGGTTTTTTTTTGAGACAGAGTCTCACTTTGTTGTGAGTGCTGTGGCGTCAGCCTAGCTCACAGCAACTTCAAACTCCTGGGCTCAAGTGATACTATTGCCTCAGCCTCCCTAGTAGCTGGGACTACAGGCATGCGACACCATGCCTGGCTAATTTTTTCTATCTATATAGTAGTTGGCCAATTAATTTCTTTCTATTTATAGTAGAGATGGGGTCTTGCTCTTGCTCAGGCTGGTTTCGAACTCCTGACCTCGAGCAATCCGCCTGCCTCGGCCTCCCAGAGTGCTAGGATTACAGGCGTGAGCCACTGCGCCCGGCCAGGGAGTTGTTTTTTTTAATTTTCATTTTTTTTGAGACAGAGTCTCACTCTGTTGCCCGAGCTAGAGTGCTATGGCTCACTGCAGCCTCCAACTACAGGTGTGAGCCACTACACCTGGCTAATTTAAAAAAAGTTTTTTTTTTTTTGTGGACGTGGGATCTCACTATGTTGCTCAGGGTGGTCTTGAACTCCTGGCCTCAGGGGATCCTCCCGCCTCAAACTCCTGAAGTGCTGGGATCACAGGTATGAGTCGCTGCCCCTGGCCTGTTCAGGGAGTTTTGAGTGGGCACTGGACCAGAAGCTGAGTTTTCTGACTGAGGAAATTGTCTCTAGCCCAGGCCTCCGTGCAGTCCCATCTGGAATATCTGTGCTAACTGGTGTTGAGCAGTAGGGCTGCAGCTCTCTCTCTGGGGGGTACATGGCCACGGGGCTTTGCCATGGGCAGCCAAAGTTGAGGATGGTCAGAGCCACAGGTGCTCCACACCAGGGGAGCCTTTCACAGCCATGTTCTCATTGGCCCTTTAACATCATTTGTGCCAAAAGTTTACAGAGGGAACTTTTCAATGATATCACATTTTCTATTATATTTAGGAAGTCATTGAAAAATATTGGGCTTACTCTGTGTAACTTCACATTGCAGCCGAACTCAATGAAGCATATCTAATTCGAAAAGTGATGGATATCTATAGTTAATGAGCTAAAGCTGTGTTATGCTAAGGTTATTTGAAAATGGAGGGAGATTAGAAGTGGAAGTGACAGTGTTGTTTTTTTTTTCCCCCATAAGCCAGGCTACTGAGACAGCCCAAAAGCTACTATGTACCTGAAATATTTTAAAAATGAATGCACAGTATAATCTTCTTTTTTTTCACACAGTATTTGAAATACGCCTAGTCGATAGCATTTCTTTTTTTGGTTCTATGGCTTCTATTGGTTCTACATCTTAACACAGTATAAACATTAATGCTTTCTAAATTGTGATTGAACTTAATCTTATGAGGACATTAAGCATTCATGTCAAAGCAGTAGTCTGAAATACAGAGGTACATTATGTTGTACCCAAAATAAACTTGACCTTGGTGCTTCACATGCATTAATCACTTTCTTCTGGGCACAGTAGTAGAACACTAACTGGATATGAATAATGGATGCAAAACTATTAAATTAATTTTCAGTTCTTTAGTGTTAGTATGAACACAAAAGGAGGTTAAATTCAAGTTCTGATTCTGTTTCAAGAGCCCAGATTTCAGATATTTGTAATTTATTAAGCTTGCAGATTTCTCACTAGCATTCCCTAAAATATTAATAGCTGCTACAATAAACATATGGCTCTATGAATTAAAAATGTTCTAAAGGTGTGTTGTGTTCTCTGATCTCTATAATCAAATTCAGATTGATCAACTTAGGTGATAAGAACTGATATGCTAGACCGCAACAAAACACAAAGGATAAGGTAGCACAAAAGATAAATCTATACAATGATAGGCGAGAGTAAATTCATGTAAATGAGAATCATTAGAGACATATCTGATGATGGAGCTAATCTGATTATGAAGTTTTAAAATCAAATTCAGTCTTTTCTATAAATTGACTGAAAAATATATGTGCTAAGAGTTAATTCTATTTTCTAGCTAGATAAAATCTTAGGTTCTCTAACTTGAGAACTAGAACCTGACATATTGGTCTTTACCCACTATGTTCTAAGACTTAGTGCATAATTTGAACTTTATTTAACTTTGATGTGTTCACTATTGCCAGATTAATTGTGATAAACATAAACATTTTCAACTATAGGACCCAAAATACCTTAATATTTATAATCGTATCATATACAGCAGCTTCATCATCTGCCTCAACTTCTTTGTAGAAGGAGGCAAAGGAGGATGAATATAAATATATGAATCAAAGCAAAATAACTAAATTAGTTTCTACGATGGAGAAATAATACATCCATGTTTATTTTGCACTTAGAGAAATAATATTCAACAGTCAATTCAGTTATTAGTGGAGCATTACTTTTCTTACTAAAGAAAAGTTTGATTATATAGAAATTTTCAAAGGATGTTTATGTATAAATTATATTTTCCTTCCTGCTACCAAGATATCTACTTTCAAATTCTTCTTAAAGGCTCTTTTTGGCTGCATCTTCATTCCTTATAAGGATTATTTCTGTTCAAATGAAATCAGTCAGAGATAAATCTTCAATCATACATGAGTAAGTGACTAAAGTTGATATTTTGCATTAAAATGAGAGCCTAGAGCTAGCTAAGAACTGTTTTATAATCAGGTGATGTTTCAGTATTATTTTCTCTTGAAGGAATGTTTGGAACTATGCCTTTAGGATGGTTTTAATATCATGCTGGTACCTACTGTTTATATATATATATATATATGTCTAAAGAGAAAATATTTTTTCTTAATTATTGTGGAATGAAGGTAGCACGTGTTCAGTATTGTTATCAGTTTGGGGCTACACATCATGATTATTATGACATATATTAAATTCCACATAGTCAATTAAACATGAATGGTTCCTAATCCAATTACTCAAAAAATTAAAAAAGAATGTAGTGGATGATATGATTTCTGACGAACACACTATACTTTCTTGGAAGGAAAAGGTTGTGGCAATATACTATGTATTTTATCGATGTCATCAGTGGCTGAAACAAAATTACAGTCCTTCCTGTGAGATGATATACTATGCAGATTGGGAAAATTAATCCAGCTGCAGAGGCTGGCAATCAAGGACAATTAGTAAATGGTTGTTTTAAATAAAAAATGTGTCAAATATTTTCAACATGTGCATTGATTGTTAAGTCTTGCTTGAAAAGGAGTTCTTCTCTGGGACTTTAATCAGTACCAAGATGGCAACCATGGATTCATTAGGAGATCATCACTTTCCAGGGGAAAGACCTTATAAATTCAATTTATTTAAATGACACTACAGATGATATTAAGGCACATTTTATGACCTCCTAAGACCTACTATAAAGCTGGGCATACTACTAATGGAATAAGAGACTTTTCTATATCTTAGATAAGCCTTGTTCAGAATGTTCATTTGGGAATATAGGTGATCCTTGTCTAGACTTGACTCCCATGATATGGTCATGACACTAAAATCCTGCATGAGGAAAAAAAAAAGAATGAAACAGTACCATGAGACAAGACCACTCTCGTTCTTTGGCTAATTTATTCTCTCTTGCACACCGTTATAATCAGAAAGTTTTAATAATGTGCACTGGATTTTTTAATATTTTCTCTTCATTTTTTAGTTTCACACTATTACGGGGGTACGACTGCTTCGGTTACATAGATTGCCTTTGCACTGCCTTAGTCAGAGCTACAAGTGTGCCCATCCCCCAGATAGTTCACAACACAGCCGTTCAGTATGAGTTTACCTATACCCTTCTCCCCCCCCACCAACTGCCCAACACCTGTTGAATGTTACTTCTGTATGTGCACACATAAGTGTTGATTGATTAGTACCAATTTAATGGCGAGTACATGTGGTATTTGTTTTTCCATTCTTATGATACTTCACTTAGAAGAATGGGCTCCAGGCTCCATCCATGATAACATAAGAGGTAGTTCACCATTTTTTTTTAAATGCATTCGATATTTAATTATATCAGTCTAAGATTGTTTCATGCATCCATTTCCACAATGAATAGACTACACATAACTCTGGACCAAAGCAGTCACTAATCTGGGGATTTCTTTTGTAGTGGGTGCAGTGTTAACTCTTGTAACTTTCCTTTTTCTCTGCTTCATAGCTGACAGATCGCTTTTGCTTGTATTCCTCCAAGGATAATAGTATTTCTTTTATATCCAAGATTTGGGGAGTCCTCCTTACATTCCCTACAAACCAATAACAGATCTTAGAAGTCATCTCCAATGAACTAATAAGCTAGGAGAATTATAATATTGAAAGATAGATTGCCTTTTAAAAAATAGGATAAAGTATACTCCAGAACAGTCTAGATGAGACCAGAATTCTAGAATTCATATAGGTAAACAAAATTGTTAAGTTTTTTCCAGAGTGGACCATTTACCATTCTGCAGGATGATCTTTATTTAATGTAAGCTTTTCAATCAACTGGGTTAAATAAAACCATTGTCAGTGGTCAATTAGAAAGAGATCTGGGGTTGACCAAGTTTAGGAAAGTATCTCTTAGATTATTAAACTGAGAAAAATGGGTGCCCAAGATACCAACTGGGGTGTCTTCCTTGGGCTCAGTTATGACAATCATGTCCATGGGTCGTTATATCCCAGAATCTAATCTCATTCCCTATTTTAATTGCCTAACCCAAATCCTTGTACTGGAGTACTAAGAAGATTGTAGTTTGATTTCAATTACACAAGATTTTAGGTATTTTCTGAATTCTTTTGATGATGATGATGATTTTATGTCCCATTGTCCCTATAAACAGCAGCTAGCAGAGTGAACCTCACTTACAGCCAGGCATGGAGTAGATCTTTCTTTTTCCATTCAATACTTTTTAGACACAAACTATGTGCCCAGTTCTGTCACAGAACCAGTCCCCACCCTTAAGGATCTTACATAATAGTGGGAAAGAACATATAAATACTGAAAGAGACACATAATATGCCACACGGATAAGGGAGACAGGGAACACTTAGGCAAGATGGGGAAAGGGTTTCTATTTTATATAAAGTGATCAAGAAATCTGTCACTAATATGGTGAAATTTAAGCAGAGACCAGGAGAGTGAGTCCTGTGGTTGTCTGGGAAAGAGCACCTCAGGCAGCAGGAACAGGAAGTGCCCAAGTACTGGGGATGGGGCGAGGGGACATGTTTGTAGTGTTTGAACAAAAAGCCCCCTGTGGCAGATGGAATGGCGAAGAGGTAGGGGGTGAGTTCAGAGAGATAACAGAAAGCAAGGTTATGCAGACCACTTTAAGGGCTTAGGAAGATATTTTAAGTGAGTTGGGAAACCACTGGCAGATTTTGAACAAAGGAGTGACCTCATCTAATTTTCATTTATTTATTTACGTATTTATTTTGAGACAGGGTCTTGTTCTGTTGGCTGGGCCAGTAGAGCGCGATGGCATCATTATAGCTCACGGCAACCTCAAACTCCTGTGCTGAAATGATCCTCTAGCTTCAGCCTCCTGAGTAGCTGGGACTATAGGTGCACACCACCACACCTGGCTAATTTCTCTCTTTCATAGAGACCGGGTCTGGCTGTGTTGCTCAGGCTGATCTCAAACTTCTGGTCTCAAGTGGTCCTCCCACTTTGGCCACCCAAAGTGTTAGGATTACAGGTAGTGAGCCACCACACCCACCCCTAATCTTCATTTTGAAAAGATCAGTTGGCTCTCTATGGAAAATCTGCAGCTGACATCCTATTTAATTGGGAAAGACTGAATGCTGTCCCACTAAGATCAGGAACAAGGCAAGGATCCCTGCTCTAATTACTTCTATTCAACATTGTACTGAAAGGCCTAACTGGTGCAATAAGGCAAGAAAAGTAAATGAAAGGTTCACGATTGGAAAGAATCAAAATTATTTATCTCAGATGATTTTTTAAATGTAAAAAATCCTAAGATGTCTGCAAAACAACTAATAGCACTAATTAGTGAATTTAGCAAAGCTCTAGTTTACTAAATCAATATATGTAAATATATGCAAATAAATTATATTTCTATTATACTAGCAAAAAAAATTGGAAAATGAAATAAAAATACAATTCATAATTTTAAAAAATGCATAAAATACCTTGGGATAAATTTTTAATAAGAGATTTCCAAAACCTATACACAGAAAACTGCAAAACTCTGCTGAGTAAAGTTAAAGACTTAAATAAATTGGAGAGATATATCACATTCATGGGTTAGAATACACAATATTAAGATAACAAGTCTCCATGCAATAGTGGGCAACTTATCAGTGGAATAAGAACTTGAACTAGGAGAAACAAACCCTTATTTGGAAAGCCCTGAGATTTTGTGATATCTGTGTGACTCGTCCTTATTCAAAGAAGTTTTCTTTATGGAAAGAAAAACAAAAGGCTTACAATTGTTTGCATGAAGTGATGGGTTTTATAAAACCCTGATCTTTAGCAAACATATAATATTAAACTCCATTACAAAGGCCAGTGCCTAGGAAAGCTTATCTTGAAACGAAATAGGCATATTTGCAGTTAAAAAAAAAAAAATCTTCTCCTACTGAAGCCAGAGTTTAGAGTATCCGATATTTAAAAAGGTAATTTATTACCCTCTTTAAATTATAATTCTATTAATTTGTGGTGCATTCCATCCAAATCTGCTACTTGTTTAAAAGTCTGGGATTCTTAGGCCAATATTTTATGTGAGTTAACAGTCAGGTTTTATATATGGCTACTTCACACCTAGTAAATCAGGAACAATATTAGATAATTTGTGGCTTATATAGATATTTAGAATCATTATACTTCTGTGGGCTGTAGATGATTAACGACTACTCCCAGACCAGGGAGTGAGAAATTGCCGACACGTGGTTATGTTTTGCCCGCTGCTCATTCCTTCCCTGCACCCCCCCTTGCTTTACATTTATATTTTCATCTTCTAGTGCCATTTTATCGAAGGGCTGGATGCATATGCTTGCTATGGAATACAAAAAGATATTTTTTTAATGTGCTGATAGCATGATGCTGCTACTTAATTATTGCCAAAAAAAGGACATCTAATTCTCTTTTCTAAAACTAAAAGGTTTTTTTTTTGGAACCTATTCCTTAATTTTTAACTGGGCAATGACTAGCAATCCTGTATAAAAAATGACTGATTACTCTGTTGCCTATTTGGCTGATAGTTTATTCTGGAAGGAACGAGAGAAAATAGCATCCCTCACAGCTAAGCGTCCGAGGTTGCTTTATTGAGAGTTTATTGTGCCAAGGCTGGTTTTATCTGCCTTTAACGTTTTTCGGGCTAAAACTATTCTGACCGTGCTCTTCAGAAGGGAACTTTTAAAGTTTGCTTATTCATTTATCTTTGTCCTGGAGGACACCAGGAATAATCTTCTGAGTACTGGCTGTGCCACGGGGTGTTCCCTCCTCTCAGGGCAGAGGCAGTGTGAGTCAGGTGTTTTGATTTATATCATTTTTCTTTTTTAAGGAACAGAAACTCACTGAAATGAGCTCACATGGAAATGGGATTATAGGGGTTGTGTTAGTTTGCCAGAGCTGCCATCACAAAGTACCACCAACTGAGTGGCTTCAACGACAGGAATTTGTTCTCTCACAGTTCTGGAAGCTTCCAGTCCGAGGACAAGGTGTCAACAGAATTGGTTCCTTCCGAGGACTGTGAGGAAGAATCTGTCTCACGCCTTTCCTCCAGCTTCTGGTGGTTTTCTGGCAATCCTTCGTGTTCCTTGTTTGTAGAAGCATCACCTTGATCTCTGTCTTCATCTACACATGACCTTCTCACTGTGTGTGAGTGTGTTGTGTGTGTTTGTCCCCAAGCTTCCCCACTTCCTTTTTTTTTTTTTTTTTTTTTGAGACTGAGTCTCACTCTGTTGGGATAGAGTGCCGTGGCATCACCCTAGCTCACAGCAACCTCAAACTCCTGGGCTCAAGCGATCCTCCTGCCTCAGCCTCCCAAGTAGCAGGGACTACAGGCATGCGCCACCATGCCCGGCTAATTTTTTCTATATATTTTTAGTTGGTCAATTAATTTATTTCTATTTTTAGTAGAGAAGGGGGTCTCACTCTTGCTCAGGCTGGTTTCGAATTCCTGACCTTGAGCGATCCACCCGCCTCAGCCTCCCAGAGTGCTAGCAAGCTTCCCTTTTTAACAAGAACATCCATATATCAGATTAGAGGCCCAATATGACCTCATCCGAAGTAATTATACATGCAATGACTCTGTTTCCAAATATGGTCACATTCTGAGTTACTGGAGGTTAAGACTTCAACATCTGAATTTTGGGAAGAGACAATTCAACCCCATAGCAAGGGTGTCCACAGAACTCCCTTGTATGATGCACAGCTAAGCCTCAGAGAAATCGGAAATCTGTCAGGCTGCTCTGGACTCTCCATCGCTTTGTTTCAAGGGCTGCATTGTGCCTCTCTTCTCTGTTTCTTTCTGTGTGTAGGTTCTATTTTCTTCTTTCCAAATTTGCTTCTTTTGCAAGGATTTTGGTGTCTGCCCCTCCATAACGTTGGTTTGTTATGGTGCTGACTCTGATTTCTGGGACTACCATTCTGGCAGACCAACAACTTCTAACTGCTTGGGGTCTTTTAATTCATATTTTAAAGAGAGACATTATGATTGCTTCAGCCCAGCCTGTGGATTGCCTGGGTCAGGGGTCAGTCCATCTGAGGTTCAGCCAGCTGGGGCTGGGGTTTGGGAGTGGGGTAGGATTACAGGCCGGGGATTGTGTGCTCCAGTTGAAGTCTGGTGCTTTGAGAAGGTTCCAGGGGCAGGGGATGCAAAAAGAAATGATGTGGTGATTAAGAATAAGCCCAAATTCTTTGACTCTCTTTCCATTGAATGGTGGAATTTTATGTTAGTATAAGTCCTTTGAGAACTAGATACCAAGATAGCATTAAATAGGCAAGGGTTTTATCGGGAACCATGCTTATGTAAAAGGAAATGGGGAAAGAGCCAGGGAAGGCTGGGAGAGCCATCAGACAGAGTGCAAGTCTGGCTCAGAGAGGGAAGGACAGGTGGAGACATCCTAGATTGTTGTGTAGCTAAGGAAGTTTTGGCAAAACTGTTGGGGTGTCCTGGGGTCAATGGTGACTGACAAAGGAGTTCTTTGTCTTCCAGAAATGGATCTGAAAGAAATGGATCTTATTACCTCCACCATACTCAGCCACCTGGGGAGGTGTGGACTTCATAGTGTAGTACCTGGGCCCTTCAGTTAAATCTGTTCCCAGCAGTAGGAGGTCTGCAAGTCTATTTTTCCCTCCACTTAAATCTGAGATGGGTCTGAGACTGCTTTGACCAATAGAATATGGCAGAAGTGACATGGTGCCAGTTTCTTGGCTAAACCCTTAGGAAAATAGCAGCTTCCACTTTCTGTCCCTGAGAACACTGTCTGAGATTCCTGAGTCATGGTGGAAGACTTAAGACTACCCCGAGACTTCCACGCTGGGGAGGCTACATGTAGGTGTTTTGGCTGCCAGCCCTCACCAAGAAGGGCTCAGAGTTGCAAGAAACACCTGTGGAGACTTGCCAAAAACCCTGATTCAGAGAATCATGAAATATGGTAAGTCGATTATTGTTTTAAGTTTCTAAGATTTGAGGGTACTTTGTTACACAGCCGTAGCTGACCAGAACATCAAGTATCTTATATAGGTTATATGGTATCAGACAAATTCCATCAAAAGTGAAAGCTTCCACTTAGTTGGACCTTCCTAGAGAAACAAATAGGATAGTGTTGGGAGAATCAAATCTGAGATCTGAGTCCTGAAGATTGATTTCATTACCTTTTGGGATTCTAATCAATCCAGAATAGCATCCTGTTCAACTTGAGAAAACAAAGAATCAGAGGAATTCTGTGGCTGTTACCTGTACACAGGACCCATTTCGAAGAGTCAAATAAGTGTCCCTTTCCCATAGGATTCTGCCCATTTCAAATGGTTTCAGGCCAGGCGTGGTGGCTCATGCCTGTAATCCTAGCACTCTGGGAGGCCAAGGCGGGTGGATTGCTCAAGATCAGGAGTTCAAAACCAGCCTGAGCAAGAACCCATCTCTACTAAAAATAGAAAGAAATTAATTGACCGACTAAAAATATATAGAAAAAATTAGCCGGGCATGGTGGCACAATGCCTGTAGTCCCAGCTACTTGGGAGGCTGAGGAAGAAGGATCACTTGAACCCAGGAGTTTGAGGTTGCTGTGAGCTAGGCTGATGCCATGGCACTCATTCTAGCCTGGGCAACCAAGTGAGACTGTGTCTCAAAACAAAAGAATGGTTTCAGGTCAGGAGTTTTAATAATAATAGGAGGCACTAGCAGAGGTACAGCTGTCTTCTGCGTTTAAAGCCTGTTAGGAGAAACCCCAGCTCTTGTTAGTATCAACATGTCTGCCATCGGGAGAGAAGGATGTGGGCAGGTCCGTGTACTGGGAGAATCCTCGTAGAGGCAAGTTGAGAAAGAAGGTAGAAAAACGAAAGCTAGAACTATGGCAAGTGGAGAAAAATGGTAGAAAAACGAAAGCAGGAACTATGACAGATAGGAGTCGCCAGACACAGGGCCTCCGGCTCAGGAGCGTTGACATTCCTCTGTGGAAGCTCACCAGGAACTCAATATTAGCTTATTTCTTTACCAAAGTCAGAGCCCACCTGTGAGGTGTGACCTCTGACCCAGTGCGTCGTCTATCCTGAGCCATCAATGTGATGAGCCTCTCTCCAAAGCTGTACATGTTAGAGACGGTGGATTAATATACAGTTACTCATGAAAACCGCAGGTGATAAATATATTTGAGAAAACTACACTGATCATAAGGGATGGAGTGTGGTGGATAGATGGGGAGGATGTTACCTAGCTGGGCTGCAAGTTGCCAACGGTTAAGGTTTGGGAGATGCACTGGGCGTCAGAGGAAGTCTGGAAGTTGCTTGCTGGTAGGAGAGAGGGCACGAGGAACAATCCTGTGGCTTTTCCTGCTTCCAGTGAACTCTCCTCTTCGTTACTACCTTGACTGTGACCTTTGTTAGCCATTATGAAAACACTTCATGATGGAAAAATCAATTCATGTAGAAGCGTTTATATTTAAAAATCATAAGAGAAAAAAGCCAAGAAGTGTTAGAAACCTATAATATTGAAAATGGTTGTGAATACGCATTAAAATCAAATGTTAGAAAAAGGAATCCTTTGAAAAACTGAAATAAAAGAATGATAGATAATTTTGAAATTTCAAAAAAGGTAGAAATAAAAAGTAGGGTAATATCAGAGAGTTAAAACGTACACGGCACTACCAGAAAGGGATGAATAAACGCAAAAAAAAAAAATTAGCATAAGGAAAGACAATATTTAATTTAAACATTATAGAGCAAATGGCATTTTTAAAAAGTTAGGAGATTTAAAGGAAATAGAAATGAGTCCCTTGAGCGTAGAAAATTAGATTTATAACATGAAGGCAAATGAGCATCAACCAGGATAACCTTAGAACAATGCAGTACCTTAGAACAATGCTGCTTTTTATTTACTTATTTATTTTTATTTATTTATTTTTTGTTTTTCAGATGTTTGCCGCTATTTAGCCCCATAAAATAAAATAAAGCCTGAAGATGAAGAAAAACCTATAAAGAAATTATTATTTTAATGAAACACACTGATTCAGGCAAGTGGTGAATGTTTGGTAGAGTACTCCAGGTTGGAAATGGATTCTGGTGGCTTCCCACTCTCGCCATCCCAGCGTATGGTGAGGGGCCAGAGTCCCTGGGCAGAGGGCAGCACACACGTGACCGTGGTCATGCCCTCTCTCCTGCCTGTGGCCGGTACCCTGGGCACACCTATGAGGCCGAGGATCTGCCGGTTACAAGTCTTAGGCAATATGGGTCTGAACTGGGCTCTGTGCCCAGAGCAGTTTAGATACTTGGCAGAAACCCACATTTTGATTATATGTTAACAAATTACTTCTATGTTTTAATTTTTAATCAAACATACCATTTGTAGCTAGGCTCAAAAAATACAAATACATAATTATCACTTTGAGGCCTTTTAAAATCTGGTACAATGTGTTCACCATTGTTATCTCTTTAGGGAAAAAGATGTGCAGTGACTTTTTGCCTATTCTTTTCATTTGGCTTCACTACCGGTTTTTCAATTTTTATTAAGTAGCCTGTGTAGTTATTTGAGTCCAGCCTCTGTCACTTACTACTTATTGATCACAAACTACTTGACCTCTTATCCTCTATTTCCTTGTCCATAAAGTGGGGATTAGAATAGAATTGATCTCATAAGATTAGTGATTAAGCAGAAAATGCAGCTAAAGCCCTTTCCATATTAACTGCCTCTTACTAAAAACTAAGCAATGAATGCTGTTTATTTCTTCCATTAATTTGTTACATGTAACAACCATGGATATTGACATCTTTTCTATGTTTAACATTCCCAACAAGAAATATGATATATTGCTACAACTATTCATGCCTTTTTCTGTTATGCTATTAAAAAAGCCCAAACCCTAATGACCTAAATTAAATGAATATTCTAGCACTTAAATATGTTGACCTATATTATCAGTGAAATTAATTCTGCATCTCAATTATTCTAGTCAGATATCATTTTATAAAGAGATGCAATTAAGTTTGGTGGATTTATCTTATAGTCTGGAACCTCTGTGGATTATTGTCTCTAGTAATAGTTTTATTTAGGAGTTAGTAGTTATAATTTTTTTTTTTTGCTTTTGGCTTTCCATATACATATTCATGCTGTCTGCAAATATGACATATTTATATCTTCATTCTTATGTTTGTATGCCTATTTCTTTTTTTTTTTTTGCTTGAATAATATTTCCAATAATATTAGCACAAAAATTGCCAGGATTATTAATATATTAAGTAGAAGTGCTAAAGGGAGGAGCATTCATTCTCATTTGTTTTTAGGGAATGACTCCAATGAATCTGTATTAAACATAACAACCACATGACTCAAAATAAGTATGCTCTTTGAGGGTCAGTTAAGAAATTCCTAATGACTTTAATTTTAGGCTTAAAATTTAGAACAAATATTGGATTTTGTCAAATGTGTTATTGGTATTCATTGAGAAGCTTAGAATATTCTAACCTTTTTTCCTCCATGTTAATGTGATCAGTCAGGTTGATTATTTTCTTTGTGCTATATCATTTTGAAATCCCAAGATAAATCATGAACAGTTTTTATAATACCTGGATCTTTGTATATTATTTCATAGTTGAAATAGGTCTAATATACGTTTTTTGGTATTTCTTTTTAGGTTTCAAAACAGTTTTACCACATAGAAAAATTTGAGCTATGTTTTAATTTTAAATAATTCTGGACAGTTATATATGTATTATTTTTTGAAATTTTTACAAAGTTTTATAATGAATTTATGACAATGGAATACTCTTATTACATAGTAACTATATTTTCATCTCATTGATTTTATTAACATGAATCTTTTTTGTTTGTTTGAATACATTCTATTTTTGTAAATAGTTATCAATGCTATATTGATTCTCTGGTTTGAATCAATGTGATAGTTGAGAATATTTGTTACAATTTAAACGATCTTTTAAAATATAACTTGTTCGATGATTTGTTTTGACTTGAGCAAGGTTGAGTTTGTGTTAAGTTTTTCTGTTGATTAATGAGCTACCAATGCACAGGATTGGAATGGAAAGCCAGATGCACATGAATCAAAGATCTTCCCTAGTCTCAAGCTTTCCTAAGTAAGGTAAAGGGCACAGGCAGTCACCAGGTTCAGATGCAGCCGAGAGAAGTCCTTCCCATGTTGGACATGCCCCTCTGGCTCAGAAGAGGCAGGTCTGTATGTGAGGTTATGGGAGCATCTCCTGTAGTAGGAGTGTTTCAATTATGAAACAGCTCCATTTTATACCCTGGGGAATTGAATAGTTCCTGTGACATTTTCCAAGGAGTCATGCCCCATAAATCCTGGTTTCCATTTAAATAATCCATAGCCAGAGACTTCCTGCTAAGGGCATTTCAGAAGCAAGTTCTCCTAACAAATTTCTCCAGTCTATTTGCCCAGAGGTCCAGTTGACAAGGAAGGTATCACCTGCCTTCTGCCAAGGGGTGAGCTATGAGGGGGTACCACCCCCATCCTTTGAAGGGAGTAAATGAATTGAAGCCCACCTGCTTTTATTTATTTATTTTTTTTGAAGAGACAGAGTCTCACTTTGTTGTCTGGGCTAGAGTGCTGTGGCATCAGCCTGGCTCACAGCAACCTCAGACTCCTGGGCTCATGCAGTCCTGTCTCAGCCTCCCAAGTGGCTGAGGGCTACAGGCATGTGCAACCATGCCTGGCCAGTTTTTTCTATATATTTTTGTCCAGCTAATTTCTTTCTATTTTTAGTAGAGACGAGGGTCTCGCTCTTGCTCAGGCTGATCTTGAACTCCTGACCTCAAGCGATCCACCAGCCTTGCCTCCCAGAGTGCTAGGATTATAGTTGTGAGTCATGGAGCCTGGCCTAAGCCCATCTGCTTTAACCCCTTCCTAGCAGTTAATTATTTTTTTCTTGTGATCAGTTTTTACTGAATTTTCTCTCCCTTTTCCTAAACGTGCTTGTTTCTGCTCTTTGTTGTATCATTTCTTGGCTTGTTTCTTTCCCAACTCTTAGGGTGATGTCAGTTAACACATATATTCAGAAAAGTATAGTTTCTTTAAAATATTACTTTGGCAATATCTTATGAATTTTAATGTTTTATGTTTTTATCATTCAAATATTTTTATATCTTATTTCTTCCTTAAATAAGATTTTGAAGTATTATTTTTAATTTCTTCATTATTGGATAACTTTTTTTCTTTAATTTTCCTATGAATTTGCAAATGTAACACAACAGGTTCTGCTTTTCAAGATCTTGTAAGTAAATGCTTGAGCTTCAGAATAGCATGAATTTATAGTGTCTGTAAACATTTATCAAGCACCTAAAATGTAAGAAGTACTGCTAGAATGGGAGAAGTCTCTCTGGATTCTCTTTGTTTTTCTTTCTTAAGGACTTTGCTATCATACCTTCTTTCTCTGGCATCATCTTATTATCTTTGTTACTAAGTTATTCACATTGGCATACTCTGTATCTCCCATATTAAATAGGGTGGGAGAAATTTGGGAGATTCAGTATGTTTCCCACAAACATGTGGATCTGTTACTTACATGGCAAAAGGGACTTTGAAAATGTGATTAAATTGAGAATCTTGTGATGGAGAGATTACTCTGGGTTATCCTAGTGGGCCAAATGTAATCCAAGGGTCCTTGTAAAAGGGAGGTTGGAGGGTTAGAGTCAGAAAAGAAAATGTGACAATAGAAGCAAAGGTTTTAGAATGATGGGGGGGGGGGGCATGAGCCAAGGGATGCAGGTGGCTTCTAGAACCTGGAAAAGGCAAGGAAATACAGATGTTCCTCAACTTACTATCGGATTACATCACTACAGACCCATTGCAAACTGAAAATATACTAAATTGAAAATGTGTTTGTTTAATACTTCCAACCTCCTGAACATCGTGGCTTAGCCTAACCTACCTTGAATGTGCACAGAGCTGGCATTTGGGCAAAAATCACCCTACACAAAGCCCATTTCATGATAAAATATTGAATATCTCATATAAGTTACTGAAAGGGAAAAAAAGAATTTTTCATTGCCACAGCCCGGCATCAGGAGAGAGTATCATATCATGTATCACTAACCCAGGAAAAGATCAAAATGTGAAACTTGAAATATGGTTTCTACTGATGGTTATTACTTTTGCACCATTGTAAAGTTGAAAATTTATTAGTGGAGCCACTGTGAGTCAGGGACTGTCTGAAGATTCTTCCCCAGAGCTTCTAGAAGGAACACTGCCTTGCCAACCCATTTTAGACTTACCACCTCCAGAACTGTAAGATAGTAATAAACGTACGTCATTTTAAGGCACCGAGTTTATGGTACTTTATTGCATCAGCAATAGGAAATATACTCAGGAAACTGAGCTCCCAAAAGAGAGGGCACTGCCTCACATCCCACTTTGCTAGTCCTCTCTGTACATTCAAGTTTCAACATCTTTGTCACCATAGGCACTTCATAGAAGGTTAACTGTGCCTTTCGAGGCCTTTCTGCCAATTACTGTCTCATCGTAACACCTTTGTAGATAAAACGATAATAAACTCTGCTCTGTAATCACAAAGGAATGATACAGAGACTGTGCCCTAATTTTTGGGTTGCCTCGTATTTTTGGATGTTAAGTGTAACTCTTACAAGCAACAGGTTATTAAAAATCATTTTTAAATTTAATTGAGGATAATTTCTTTTTACAAGAAAATTTAGCCTCCTTACTTATAGTTAATTTTTTGCTTGCTCCAATTGCATTTTCCGTTATTTGTTCAAATGTTAAAATTGAATGGTGTCATTCTTTGCTTTCTTTTCACATTTACATGTTATCTCAATGGATGTTAAATTTTCCAAACTCTGCATTTTGTTTCACATCATGATGGGAGATTTCAAGGTAAGATATTGTTCTTAGAATATGTATCTTTCTTTCCAAAGTTCCCATTGAAACAAATAGTCAAAAGACAGTCTCAGATTACATATAAGGAGATAAAAATTAAATTGTCCTCAGAAATTTTTTTTGTGCTAGTGTCTATTATAAGCTAATGGAGGAAAGAAAGTTATAGAGGAAATCATTTGGAATAAATAATACTGTAACCAGACAATTTTTTTTTTTGTGAAGACATGGAAAGTCCTTCTCAGATATAAAAGAAAAAAGGAAAGATGAGTCAAAGAAAATAACTCAATAACGATGAAATAACAATTAGAAAGAACTAGTGGTGACCACAGACCTCAATTTGTTTCTTTATTTACTCATTCACTCAGCAAATGTTTATTGAATGACTATTATATATTGGTCATTGTTCTAAATCTTGGGTGGGGATATAGCTGTAAGCAGACCTTCTCCACAGAGTTTACATCCTAGTGGAGGTGAAGACAAAGAAGCAAAATAAATAAATGCAATCTGTACTTTGCTGGATGGTGATAAATGTGATGAAAATAATTAAATCTGGGAGGGTAAGATGATAGTAGGGTAGGGAATATTATAATCTAAAATATGATAGGGCCGAGAAGATGACATTTGATTAAAAATATAAAAGAGGTGCTAGATCAAAATAAGTTTGAATAATTATTTAAAAACATTAAATTAGTTTTTTTTCTTTTAAAGTTATAATCTATATAATAAAATTGAATAATACATTACTAAATTTCAGGGAAGCATTTTAGTACAGTAGTTAAGTATGTGAGCTCTGACTCCACAGTTTCTGGGTTCAAAGAACAGCTGTGCCACAGCCAGAACCTGTATTATTAATATAACCACAGCCAAGTTAAACTCTCAGCAACTCAATTTTCCTACTTGTGGTTGGGGACAAGAATAACACTTCATAGTCTTACAGCGACGGTGAAATGAGCTAACATATGATGGGTTTAAAATGGTGACTGGCATGTGGTACCCAATAAACATTAGCTATAATTGTTGTTATTAATATACTATTAAATCTACAAAGATTGGGAGGAGAGATGTAGATTAAGAGTAGGAACTCCTACTTTTCAAAAAGGGAAGTAAAATAACACTGTTTTGTTGTTGAATGTGGTAGTTAATTTGAGTCATTGCAAAACTTTATCAGATTCATTGGTAGGAACAAATAGGATTCTTTCTCTTTATAATTTTTGCAGAGAATAATAAAAAAATCAAATTAGAATGAATAAAGTTGACTAAAGCCAAAGCAAACTTAACAATTATGACATGTAATGTAAATGGGTTAAATCTCCATATTAATAAATGAATTGCTACTTCACACAAAGGTACACTGTCATACCAATGAAACAGGGAACAAACAGGTATATTCGGCAAAAATTTTCAAAGATTTAAAAAAGCAATTAATTTTGAATTAGTGGTTTGGTTTCTGACTTTGTAATCCATGAAGAAAAAATCTTTTTCTTTTTCAGTTTTCAAATGTTAAAAGCATTTATTTAAATGAAACTTTGACTAGGCCAAACAAACAAACAAACAAACCAAAAAAACCTCAATGTATTTTACAAGTAGACAATATACAGAGATTGTTACAATTAATTTGAAACACAATTTGGCAATTTCTTGCCAAATTGAAGATGTGCATAGCCTATCGTTGGTGGTTATAGTCCTAGGTATCCTATAGAAGTTCTCTCTCATGTTCATAAGGAGATCCATATAAGAATGTTTGTTGTGCCACCATTCATACTTCCAAAAAAGTGGAGAGAATGTAACTGTTAGCCTATAGAAGTACAGATCCATAAATTGTGGATTATATATGCCATAGAAAACTCTATAGCAGTTCAAATGAATAACCTATGATTATATGCAACCATAGATGGATCTAAAAAATATAAAATTTAGCCCAAAAAAGCAAATTTTAAAATGATACCATGTAACACTATTTATATAACTCCAAAAACATATAAGAATATATTTTGCTAATGAACACATAGGAATAATAAAATGAAAAAATGAAAACAATAAATACTAAATGTAGTATAATGGTTATTTTCTGGAAATTGGGAATTTTACAGGTCATATTCTTTTATTATCTAAAATATAACTGAAATTAATAATAGAATTTTAATGACGTTTCTTCAATTACTTGGATATTTAAAACATCCCTACAAGTAGGAAAAGGAATGAAATAGGATCAAAGAAAAAATAAAAATTCAACAGCTTAGCAAAGAAAAAATGAATAGTCATATCAAAACTTATGTGATTTGATCAAAGATATACTTAAAATTAAACACTTTTCCCATGTGTTGAACATTAAGAGAAAACGAATAAATCAAACATTTAATTTAAAAAGATAGAAAACATGCCAATCTTACTAGGCATTAAAATAAATAAATAAATAAATAAATAAATAAAAAGATAGAAAACAACCAGAAAGGTTAAATTTAAGGAATCTGAGTAAAAGGAGATAATATATACACACAGATGTATACACACACAGGTATAAATTAGTATTAAAATAAGATAAAATTTAAAAAGGAAATCACAATCGAATTGATGAATATATACAAGAACTAGTTTTTTAAAAAAATAAGCCAAAGTATTGGAAAATCTAAAACGAATACACAAACTGTTTGAAATGAGAAAAAGGATTTAACAATAAAGACCAGATTAAAATCATAAAAGGCTTTATGCATATTAAAGCGTAAAACTCGAACGTTTCAATGACATGAGTAACTTTCTGAAGGAAAAAGTATTAAAATTGACTCAAGACATAGAAAACCTTTCTAATGTAATTGTTAGAAAAGAAATTTAAAAACATACCAATTATCTAAAAATATATGCTCCAGAATCACAAAGTCTTTAAAAATTATCCATTTAAAGGTTCCAGTAATTGTGCATTTCAACAATATACACTTTTCTCAGAACAGTAAAATCCTGTGTGTGCTATGTGTCCTTTGTGAGCCCTTCCAGATCTCCACACTTCTCCCTCCTGTCCTCTGTGCTCAGATGCATTCTGTAGAATGACTCCCCGCCACTCTGCTTTGCACTGGCTCCAGCCAAATAGGGAACACAGCAGGAAATTGGGGGAAGAAAGGGAGTTTGCAATATTTATTCCCCCCTTGGCTCCCTTCCTGAGGAGTTATAGATTGGTGCAAAAGTAATTGTGGTTTCGGAGCTGTTAATTTTAAATAACCAGGCTCCGACCCATCTTTACTAATCAAAATAGGAACCATTACAATCAACACATTTTTGCCAACAAGAAATAAGTTTGTTTATTCCTGTAGTATAAAAATCCATGCTTTGGGATTAGAGGAACTCTTGGAAAAAATGTTCTGCACCCTGCTCGCTGTGGAAACTTTTTCGCTGCAAAAAATTGTTGAGATGCTTGAAGAAGTGGTAGTGGGTTGGCAAGAGGTCAGGTAAATATGGTGGAAGAGGTAAAAGTTTGTCGCCCAATTCGTTCAACTTTTGAAGCATTGTTTGTGTGAGGTGCAGTCGGGCATTGTCATGGAGAAGAATTGGGTTCTTTCTGTTGATCAAGGCATTGTAGTTTTCAGTGCATCTCATTGATTTGCTGAGCGCATTTCTTAAATGCAATGGTTTTGCTGGGATTCAGAAAGTTGTAGTGCATCAGACAGCAGCAGACCATGAAACAGTGATCATGACCTTCTTTTGGCTTTGGGAAGTACTTTGGAGCTTCTTTTGGGTCCAACCACTGAGCTGGCCCTTGCCGGTTGCTGTATAAAATCCACTTTTTGAAGCACATCACAATCTGATAGAGAAATGGCTCATTGTTGTTGCATACAATAAGAGAAGACGATTTTTTTTTTTTTTTTTTAATTTTTGGCCAGCTCATGAGGCACCCACTTAATGAACTTTTTGACCTTTCCAATTTGCTTCAAATGCCGAACAATGGTTCTTCGGCAATTTCTTGTGTAGTTGTAAGGGGGTTACCTTCTATGGTTGGCCAATGCACTCCTCATCTTCAAGGCTCTCGTCACTTTTGCAAAACTTCTTGACCCACCACTGCACTGTATGTTTGTTAGCAGGTCCTGGGCCAAATGTATTGTTAATGTTGCAAGTTATCTCTGCTGCTTTTGGACCCATTTTGAGCTCCAATAAGAAAATCACTGGAATTTGGTTTTTGTCTAACATCATTTCCATAGTCTAAAATAAATATAAAACAAACAGCAAGTAATAAGTCATTAGCTAAAAACATAAAGCAGGAAATGTGCATTAAAATGATGCATAACATAACTGCATTTATTTAAGAATGTATTCTAATATCAAATGGCGAATGTCAACAATGCTAACACTACAATTACTTTTGCACCAGCCTATTACCTTAGGGTGTTTGAGACTCCTCCAAAAGATTACAGATTTCATAGGGTGACCATTTTCATGTTATTCTCTCATTCCAGATCTCTCTTTACTCCTTCAGATCTGAGTGTGTTAGCAGGTTTCAGGTACTGCAGCGCGTAGCTTGTGGTTTACCCATACTCTCTGCACATCTATCGTACGTGTACTTTATCAACCTTTCCTGGAATCACCTTATTGTGACTATAATATTTGTTTCTTGCTGGTACCCTGATTGATACAATAAACAAATTATTTAATGAAGTATCACATATGACATCAAAACCTGAATAAGATGGTGTACAAAAGAATTACAACCTAATCTCATAGTTCATTAAAAAGAAAATTCTAAATGAAATACTAACAGAACATTATACTCCATCATGGCAGAAAATAGTCAATCATGAACAATTAATTTGTATTAAAAAGTGCAAGGGTGGTTTGATATTAATGCATGTATTTCATACAATAGATTAAATGAAAAATCCAATAGGTACTGAAAAGATATTTAATAAAATCCAATATATATCTGTTTAAAAAATAATCAGACTTAAAAAATAATAAATAAAAATTATCTGAACCTAAGGGCTACATTATCCTTAATGGTGACATAAAAGAACTTTTGTTGCCATTAAATTATTATTTATACTACATTATTTGATAGGATGCTACAAGGTCAATGTTATTAGACATAGAATGATAGAAGCTAGAATGTTTTGAAAGAATGAGACAAATTATCACTATTTGCAGATGATATAATTTTTACTAATAAAATATACCATGTTTCCCCCAAAATAAGACCTACCCATAAAATAAGGCCTAGCAGGATTTCCAAGCATTTGCACAATATAAGCCCTACCCCAAAAATAAGACCTCTTGATGGGTGTGGCTATGCAGCCCATCTGCACAACCCATACATTTTGTCAAGAAGATGAGCAGCCCTTCTTATCTGCCCCATGAGAGTTCTATTTCTAGACATGAGAGATTGGGGCCAATGGTTCTAAAGGAAATAGAGTCGCAAGAAATTTAGGATGGAATTCAGGGTTCGGAGAGTTATGATGATGTTCCAGAAGAAGACAACTTAGCTATACTTGAATAAATGTAGATTGTTGTACCGTATTTAAAAAAAATAACAGGTCCCCTGAAAATGAGCCCTAGGGTATCTTCTTTTTTTTTTATTTTTTTATTTTTTTATTTTTTATTTTTTATTTCATGGAACATCACAGAACTGAAACTAGGGTATCTTCTTGAGGGAAAATAAATATAAGACCCTATCTTATTTTTGGAGAAACATGGTAGATATCTTAGAATTATGTAACCTCACCAATGTGGCTGGATTCAAGAAAATTACACAAAATCAACAATTATTATTAGTACAATAACCAATTAGATGAAATGACAGGGGAGTCTCATTTACAGTTGCAACAGGAAAAACTCATAATATGTTTAGAAATCAATTTAAGAAATGTAAAGAAATATAAAGAAACATGTAACATTTTACTGATGTATATGAAAGGGTTCTTGAATGAATGGAGTATTAGCTCATGAGAAGGTAGTATATCATTATAGTTAAGATCATGGGCTTGGAATTCAACTGACCCAGGCAGGGATTCTGGCTTCTCCATTTATTAGCTGCTTGAAGTTCCCAAGACTCAGTTTTCCTATCTATAACTTATGGACAATAATGATACTTTCTGGGGTTCTTGTGAATACATTAAGTCATGCATTTTTGTACAGTTCTTAGCACAGTGTCTTGAAAATTATAAGGGCTCAAAAATGTTGGAATGGCTGTTAATTTTCCCCAAATTCAACAATAGGTTTAACAGAATGTCAATCAAATAAAAAAAAAAATTTTATTTTAACAAAAATTCTAAAGTAAATCTAGAGGAAAATAACCATAGACTGATCAAGACCTTTTTGACAAGGAAAAATTATAACCATGTCCTAACATAATATTTTTGAAAATATAAGGTAAGGATTTAAGGGAAGAAAAATGGAATAGAAATAGACATGGGTATATGTAAGAATCTAATCACTCATAAAGAGGATCTATAAATTAACAGTGTAGGCAAGGAGATTCACCCAAATGGCATGAGTACTCTTGGTAGAGGACGAAAAAAATCAGTTTGATCCCAATTTCACACACATTAGCAAATTACAATATAGATAGTTAAAAGTTTAAGAATGTATCATTACACTATCAATTGCAGGGGAGAATGTATGTACTTTTGGTTTAAATTCTTTATTGAAATGTACCTTGTTGTACATTGATAAGTGTCCTTTGACATTATCAATAGATTGTTTAGGTTCTCCAGGTCTTTAAATAATCTTTTTCTGTCTTTTTCGAGCCAATTTGCTTCCTCAGGCACTTTTGTTATCACTCTTTTTTTTTTTTTTTTTTATAAGGTTTGGACACCTTCTACTCCAAATTTTCTGCAATAGCTGCAAGGTCAAATGTGATGCCATTAGTATAGTGTGTTTAGAATAGTTTCATGCATTTTTCCTGTCTGATAGTAAGGTCCTGGCCTCGATCGACATTGGAATATTGGGACTTGCAAAGCACATTCTCAACATAAGCAGTGAGTTTCCGTAGTAGTAGTCAGAGGCTCTCTCTCTACCACGTCCATATCCCACAGACTTTATAATTGAACTTTGTAACCGGTTGTCCTCCATTCCGAGAGCAGCCCACTCGGTTAAAGATGATACTTTTTATTATAAAGATCTCACACTGAACAAGAGGGGTTTTCTTCCTCTAAGGAAATGACTTGCAATTTCTTTCAAGCTGCTTGGATCAACTGTGCTTTCTGACAAGACAACTGGGGCTCCCTGCAGAGTTTTGTTATGATGATACAGTCCATTTCTCTACCCTGGAATGCTTCATTTCACTCTCATTATGGTTTTCTTTTCCTGTCTCTGAGGTGATATTTTACAGCCTCTGTCCTTTTAATTCTTAAAGTGGCAAAAGCTTGGGGACAGCCTTCAGAGTAGCATCTGACACTTGCACTCTTACCACAAAATGGCTGAAAATATAACGATGTTCGTAGAACAAATGGAGCATGGGTCCCACTGTACTTGGAACTGGTCAGAATACATCAGGTTATATTGTGTAAAATCCCAGGTACTTTTTATTGAGAGGAAACCTGTAAAATTGGAATGTCAGTAGAAGAGATGAGGATTATAAAATGTCTACAGAGCATATCACATAGGCATATGTGAAGGAAATAGGGAAGTATAGCCTAGAAAACGGAGGGCTTGGGTTGTATAATTATGAGGCAGTGATAATATCGAATGGTATAGTGAAGAGAACACTGGATTTGAAGTGAGTTGGGTTCCATGGTGGCTTTGCCGAGTCGTCACACTGTGGCCCTGGGGAAAGCACTTAATCTCTCAGGGCTTCAGCATCTACTGTGAATTGAGGGTGTTAGATGAGATCACCTTTGTCTGGATTTTTATGCTACTATGATTTCAATACCTTTTTGCAGTAGTGGAATGTATCTATGCATATAGATATATCTCTATATACATAAAAAACTATGGAACGTATAATAATTTTTTCAAAATGTGTTTTTAGAATTTTAATTCTCTTTTTTTTTTAAACAATGTTTTACTGGGAGCCCCATTATATAAAAAAGATAAAAGCAGAGCTTATCAGTTGAAACAATGACAAAGTATTAGGGCTGTACCATAGGGTTTCCTCTCTACTAGCCCCTACCTCTCCTCTTGAGTAGCTAGCGGTGTAGACACTTGTGCAGAACTTCTCTGTGGGGGACATGGTCTAAAATCACCGAGAAAATGGATTAAAAATGAACACTGACTTTATAGGCTGAACTGTATGAAATTGCCAATTCTGCAACTCAGCAGTTGAGTATCAGCAATTTCATAACAGTTCATACTTATAGTAGGCTGAGTGAGGTTACAACCTCCCTATTCCTGTCTCTTGTATCTTTTCTTAAATAAATTTAGAATTTGAGGCCTATGTCGTAGTTTTTTGTGGAAGTACAGGAGAACTGCTAAAACTTTATACCCCTAGTCAAAATGTCTCACCCCCACTTTAGGTGGGAAAAATTTACCTTACTCTATTTATAATAGTAAGTCTGCTCTAACTTTCATAATTAGTTTTCTTTAATTGGTTTTTAATAAATTAGCAGTGAGAAATTTTCACAATAAGAAATATGTTAAGAACTTAAGAAATGTTTTCCATGGTTTTATAAATATAGAACAGGTCTACATAAAATTCGCTACTCATAAAAGTATCCATCGTGGCTGGGCACAGTGGCTTAGGCCTGTAATCCTAGCATTCTGGGAGGCTGAGGTGGGAGGATCGCTCAAGGTCAGGAGTTTGAAACCAGCCTGAGCAAGAGTGAGACCCCATCTCTACTAAAATTAGGAAGAAATTAATTGGCCAACTAAAAATATATAGAAAAAATTAGCCGGGCATGGTGGCACATGCCTGTAGTCCCAGCTACTCGGGAGGCTGAGGCAGGAGGATTGCTTGAGCACAGGAGTTTGAGGTTGCTGTGAGCTAGGCTGATGCCATGGCACTCTAGCCTGGACAACAGAGTGAGGCTTTGTCTCAAAAAAAAAAAAAAAATCAGTCTATGCACATTTTACTTTATAGATAATTTAATCAATTTCATAGTAGGACATTTGCAATTAAGAAATATCTCAAGTGTCATCAAATACACTGATTTTTTAAATCAATGATTGGATTCTTTCAAATCTGTTTTAAATGGATTAAAGAATATAAACCAACCTCCGGAGGGTGAAATAGCATCTTATTCCGTAAAGTCTACAGATCAGAACAGTTAATGCTATTGACGTGACTTTGCACTGACCTTTTGATGAAAAGAAAAATGTTGACAAAAGTTATAATATGCTTAAATGAAAATGAACTTCAAATAGAATCTTAATTACTAAAGCAACCGGGCTGGAAAAGACTGTTAGCTGAAACAGTAGTTAATTTTTCAGAAAGTACCACAGAATAAATTTACATTCACAAGTTAGTAGGGAAAAATAATAGCACCAAATATATGAAGCCTCTTGGTTTTAACATATCACTTTCAGAGCATGTAGACAGATGAGCAGGAAGGTGACTTTAATACAGATGCACTTGAGGCTTTATTTCATTAGCAATTCAAGAAGGAATAATAAATACTTCAAATAAGCTGTGCTTTTCATATCTGCTCACTAATGAAATTTTAATTAACTATAGAACCAATTATAAGATTTTGTATAAAATGTTGCAAGATTAATTTTTTAAAATGGAAATTAAAGTACTCAAGAGTTTTCCTATTGGGTTTTCTTTAGAAAGACTTTCTTTTTTAAAAATATTTATCATAATAAATATGAAGAATATGTAAGTATTCTGGCTTAGAAAACAGAACCCCTTTATTTTTTATTTATGTGTTTCATATAGACAGTCACTGACCAATGACGGTTTGCTTTAGGATTTTTTGACTTTACGATGATGTGAAAGCCATATGCATTCAATAGAAACTGTACTTCAAGTACCCATACAACCATCTGCTTTTCACTTTCAGTACAGTGTTCAATAAATTATATGAGCTATTCAATATTTTATTACAAAATACGCTTTGTGTTAGATGATTTTGGCTACTGTAGGCTAACGTGAGTGTTTTGAGCATGTCGAAGGTAGGCTAGGCTTAGCTATGATGTTTTGGTAGGTTAGGTGTCTTTTATGGTTTTTTTTTTTTTTTTTTTTTTGAGACAGAGTCTTGTACTGTCTCCATGGCTAGAGTGCCATGGTGTCAGCCTAGTGCACAGCGACCTTGAACTCCTGGGCTCAAGTGATCCTCCTGCCTCAGCCTATCCAGTAGCTGGGACTACAAGTGCACACCACCATGCCTGGCTAATGTTTTTCTATTTTTAGTTGAGATGGGTCTCGCTCTTGCTCACACTGCTCTCAAACTCTTGACCTCAAGCGATCCTCCCACCTCGACTTCCCAGAGTGTTGGAATTACAGGTGTGAGCCACTGCACCAGGCCAAGGTCAGGTGTCCTAAATACATTTTCAATTTACGATACTTTTAACTTATGATAGATTAATCAGGACATAACATCATTGTAAGTCTGGGAGTATCTTTATATATTTTATGTTTCATAAAAAATATTTTAAAATATAAAATTATACATTACCTAGTATAGATAAATTATTACCCCAAAGAGAGACTCCCTTCTGCTTCATAGGCCCTAAATGAATGAATGGGTCCCCTTTACCTGGCAGTCAGTAAATTAGAAGTCTAAAAAGCAGATATCAGCCTAGAGAGTTTTTCAGTAAATCCTCTTTTATTTTCCTGCTCAAAATATTAAGTAATAAGCAAATATATCTTATTTATTTCTTTTTTATCTCTGTGATGGGAAAATTTTCTGTCCTGGAGTTATTTCTAGTGATTGAACAGTGGAGATGTTCCCACTGCTCAGTCCCAGGGGTCCTTTTCCTGTCCCTTCCCATCCCTGTCTTAGGAGACTAGCTCTTTAGAACATATTGGTCACCACTTACTTGCAAGGAGAGGTAATAACTCCCAATTACAATTTTTCCCTTTTTCTGTGAGATGAAAAGATGGACTCCTTTTATCCTTCAATAAGAATATTATAAAGAGGCAAGTATACAAAATCTCTTGTGAGACAGTGAGACATAAAAATGTTTCCAAATATCTCATACTTTTGCTTATTTCCTTATTACAGGCATGCCTTGGAGATATCTTGAGTTTGATTCCAGACTACCTCAATAAAGTGAACATCACAATAAAGGGAGTCACACAAGTTTTTTTGGTTTCCCAGTGCATATAAAAGTTATATTTATACTATATTGTAGTTATTAAGTGTACACTACCATTATGTCTAATAAAAACCACTGTACATATCTAAATTAAAAAGTACTTGATTGCTGAAAAATGCTAAGGATCATTTGAGCCTTCGGTGAGTCATAATTTTTCTGCTGGTGGAGGGTTTCGCCTTGATGTTGATGACTGTGGACTGGTCAGGGCAGTGGTTGTGGAAGGTTGGGGTGGCAGTGGGAATTTCTTAAAATAAGACAACAATAAAGTTTGCTGCATCGATTGACTTTTCCTTTCATGAAATATTTCTTTGTAGCTTGTGATGCTGTTTCATAGCATTTTAACCATAGAACTTGTTTAAAACTTGGAGTGCATCCTCTCAAATACTGCCACTGTTTTATCAACTAAGTTTATGTGATATTCTAAATTCTTTGTTGTCATTTCAACAATGTTCATAGCATCTTCAGCAGAAGTAGATCCCAACAGCCTACTTTCTTTGCTCATCCATAAGAAGTAACTCATCTGTTCAACTTTTATCACGAGATTGCAGCAATTTCAGTCACATCTTCAGGCTCCATTTCTAATTCTACTTCTCTTATGAGGGTTGAAATCAATTTCTTCCAAATTGCTGTTAATATTGATATCTTGACCTCCTCCTTTGAATCATGAATGTTCTTAATGGTCTCTAGAATGATGAATCCTTTCCAGAAGGTTTTCAGTTTACTTTGCCCAGATTCATCAAAGGATCTGTGATAGTTACAGCCTTAGGAAATATATTTCTTATATAATAAGACTTAAAAGTCAAAATGACTCCTTGATCCATGGGCTGAAGAATAATGTTGTGTTAGCAGACAAGAAAACAACACTGATCTCCTTGTATATCTCCATTAGAACTCTTGGGTGACTAGGTGCATCATCAGTGAGAAGTAATACATTTATTTATTTACTGAGACATAGTCTTGCTCTGTTGCTCGGGCTCAAGTGCCATGGCATCAGCCTAGCTCACAGCAACCTCATACTCCTGGGCTCAAGTGATCCTCCTGACTCAGCCTCCTGACTAGCTGGGACTACAGGCACGAGCCACCATTGTGGCTAATTTTTCTTTTTTGAGTTTTGGTTGCCAGGCTAATTTTTTTCTATTTTTAGTAGAGATGGTGGTTTCACTCTTGTTTAGGCTGGTCTCAAATTCCTGAGCTCAAGTGATCCTCCTGCCTTGGCCTCCTAAAGTGCTAGGATTACAGGTGTGAGCCATGGTGCCCAGCCGAGAAGTAATATTTTGAAAGAATTTTTTTTTTTTTTTCTGAGCAGTAGGTCTCAATGGTGGGCTTAAAATATTTAGTAAACCATGCTGTAAATAGATGTGCTGTCATCCAGGTTTTCTTGTTCCATTTATAGCGCATAGGCAGTTAATTTACCATAATTCTTAAGGGCCCTAGGATTTTCAAAATGGTAAATGAGAATTAGTTTCCACTTAAAGTCACCACCTGCATTAGCCCCAGTGAGAGAGTCAGTCTGTCCCTTGAAGCTTTGAATCCAGGCATTGACCTCTTTATAGCTATGAAGGTCCTAGATGGCTTCTTCTTTCAATATAAGGGCATTTTGTCTACATTGAAAATCTGTTGTTGAGTGCAGCCACCTTCATCAATGATCATAGATCTTCGGGATAACTTGCTGCAGGTTTTCCATCAGCACTTGCTGCCTTGCCTTGCACTTTTATGTTATGGAAGCAGCTTCTTTCCTTAAACCTCATGAACTAAACTCTGCTAGCTTCTTCTGCAGCTTCCTCACCTCTCTTTCAGCCTTCATGGAATTGAAGAGAGTTAGGGCCTTGCTCTGGATTAGGTTTTGGCTTAAGGGAATGTTGTGGCTGGTTTTATTTTCTATCTGACAGTTTAAACTTTCTCCATATCAGGAGTAAGCTATTTCACTTTCTTATCATTTGCGTGTTCACTGGAGTAGCACTTTTAATTTCCTTGAAGAACTTTTTTTTTTTTTTTGAATTAATAATTTGCTTACCTGTTTGGCACAAGAGGCTTAGCTTTCAGCCTAACTCTTCTTTAATCCTTTTGTCACTAAGCTTAATCATTTCTAGTTTTTTATTTAAAGTAAGAGACATGGGGCCCTTTCTTTCACTTGAATACTTAGAAGCTATTGTAGGGTTATTAAAGAGCCTAATTTTAATATTGTGTCTCAGGGAATAGGGAGGCCTGAGGAGAGGGAGAGAGGAGAAAGGCTGGTTGGTGGAGCAGTCACAACAAACACAACATTTATCGATTAAGTTTGTTGTCTTGCACTGGGCAATGACAATTACAATGGTAATATCAAAGATCACTAATCACAGATCACCATAACAGATATAATAATAATGGAAAAGCTAGAAATATTGTGATAATTACCAAACAAAGTGAACACATGCTGTTGAAAAAAATGGGCTTATATCACGTGGGATTGCCACAAATTTTCAATTTGTAAAAAATTTGTAAAAATCTGCAAAGTGCAGTAATATGGAGTGTGATAAAATGAGATATCCCTGTGTTAGCTTACTTATGAGAGCTATGCTGCTTAAACCTTATAGTAGCAGTTTTCAAACTGGGTTGTGAGTGCCTTCGGGAGTTTGTAAAGGAAAGTAAGGGGGTTGTCTTCTAGATCCTCAACTTCCATATATGTTTCCTAAAACACATCTCCTGAGAACCTTCCTGTGTGTTCAACGAGATTGTCTTTTGCCATTTTCCTTTTCATAACTTTACCTCTCCACTGTAAAAGAAAGGCATACCCTTCACCCAAACCTTGTCATGCTACGGTGCATTTTCTCAGGGTACAACAAGTTCTAGGGCACTAAGCAAAAGGACTTCTGAGCGTTGGCTGAGTGTTGTCATGTTCAGAGTTTAGATACATTGTAGAGTGAAATAATGGGAGGGACCTCACCTCTTCCACTACCTTAAAAAAATGTGGAAGAACACATAGTTCTTGAGAGAGCTGCTTTGAGAAGAGGGTTTTCCAGTTAAAGATAAGTGATTCTTTTCAGTTATTTCTGACTCATTTTCAAGCTGTGTTATTAGCTTGAAATAAAGAGTCAAAGGAATACAAATTAGGTTGCTGATTCTTTTACACGTAACTGGAAATGTTCTGGGACTATTGCATTTTTTAAGATGCCTGATGAAAACTGTAAATGAATCATTTATGTCATTCTTTTTTTCAGATTGGAGTTCGTCGATGGCTAAAGTAGTTATTTTCTGGAATAATTTCATAAAATGTTTATTTTGATTTCAGTCAGCTAGATCATGTTTCACCTGTAAAATAATATTTTCTACTTACTACTAGCAAAAATATGATTGTATGCTAACTTCTGGACTAAGTAATTTTTAACAGTACATATAATTCTTTCATAAACTACATAGAGAATTTTGATTGTGGATTTACTTACTATATTTTATACATAGTTCTTATTTATATATACACCATAACTTAACAGTAGATTTTAATACATGCATGTATACACATGTACCAAAGGAATACTCTGCATGCCATCATATTTCTCACTTTATGAATAACTCATAAATTTAATTTCACATAATAGTCTTGCAAATTAAGAAATAAAACTGGCATTTGATCATGTTGTCATCTTATTAGAAAATGGCAAATTATATTATTTTAGATATAAAAAAGTTTAGCCTTCATTGCTTTTAGTAACTTGTTACAAGATCTGATTCCTAATTTATTTCACAGTGATTTTTATATTTATGAAAATGTGTATTAACACAACAATTGGAAGTAAAAACTTGAAATATGATTTTTTAAATTTTTTTTTTAGATCTGGCTGATGGTTTTAATCATGAGGGTTGGTTATGCTTAATAAGGTTACATGGTGGATGTTTTCCACTAATTAAGTGCATTAACCCTGCAGTTTGCTCCTGGATTTTGGTATGTTTAAAAGGTTTACTGAATTCAGTGTTTCAATATCCCCCTCCCTGCCTGAATATGTGGGATTAAACAAAACGTCTTTAAGTGAAAGAGTTATAGGCACAGGCTGGTTCTTGGATGAGTCTTGGTAAAGAGTTTTTGCTCTTTGTCCCAGAAACTGAGGGTGTTACTGGCTCTGATGATGAAATAAAGGTTTTAGGGATTTGTCAGCTGAAGTCCTCTACCTAGTGACAACTTGTAGAGCTTGTCTTTTTCTTCATTGCAAGGAGCTGTCTTCCCCTGGCTAGTGGCCAAGCCTCTTTATCCCAAAGAGAGGACTGTGCCAAGGCCCTCAGGAACGTCTGTTCTGCTGTGGGCAGCTCTATGCAAACCTACCCCCAAAGGTGCAGGAGGCTGATGTTACTGAAAGTTTGGTCCTTGTCCCCAAGGCCTAATCAGTGAGAATGAAGAATGAGAGCAAGTAGTTTGAGGAAAAGGAGAGAGAAGTTTATTAATTTGCTGGCAAATGAGGAGGGCAATGTGCTAGTGTCTCAAAGACTGCCATCCTGACTTGAAGCAGAAATACAGGGATTTTTAAAGGGGAGGGGGGCTTCCAGGGGTTGGGTTTGGGTCTACATGACAAGTGTCACATGTATGGCTTGGGACTCTTGTGGTTTAACTATAACTGGTGGTTTCAGTTGACCTTATCTCTGATGACCTCATCTCCTGTGACGACAATCTCGCGACCCTTGTCCTGTGGTCTAAGATACTAGAAAACAAATAGCAAAAGAACATTTTTCTGCCCATTTTGATTACTGGCCTCAGGCAGGGATGCAGGTTTTAATTCCCAAAAAAAGGTGGGAGGGTTTAAAGAGATAACTCTAAAACATTTCATTGCCCTTTTTCAGACCTTTACCTTTGTTACTCTGAGTGGCTGAAGAAAGAGGCCAACGAATCCAGTTTCTCAGAAAGAAACATTTAACAGGGACTTAGGAACATGTCTAACATGTGAAGCTATGTCTCAGGCTTCACAAGACAAGATGGTGAATTTCTGCACTGCTACACCCCCCATAGAAGGAATGGGTAAGACAATTGAAATCAACCGCTCTGGGAAAGGCAAGGGTTTGCCTAAGGGTAGGAGTTATGGTGAGTACCTGAAAGCAGACATCTTAGAGGCATTCCTGGAAGTGGGGTTAATGAGAAGTCAATGTGGTGGATTAGCATCCAAGATGGAGTTGCTCTAGCCCCCACAGGTCAACTGCTTGGTTTAATATGCAAGGCCTTTCAGTTTACCCCAACTTACTGCTCCAGCCTCATCCACTGCCTTATAGTCTGGCCCCCGCATCAAACTTCTCATCAGGTCCTTTCCTACTTTGGTGCCTTTGTGCCTAATGTTTCTTATGCCTGCAGCCACCTTCTCACTGTTAAAGGCAAAAATCCCCAGACATGTAAGAAGATTGATGCTATTTAGAATATTGCAATCGGGAGAGCACCCCAGGTCTCAGGATCAGAGCGTCCCAGCAGGGTGGTTTTGCCTTAGATTTTACAGGGAAGAGTAGACAAGCTATTTTGGATGATTTCACAGCATGGATCATTTTTTTTTTTGGTAATCAGAGGAAATCTCTGTCAGTGAGATGAACAAGACATGTTTATCCCTGTGCCAAGCTAGTTTTGGGGAACAAACAGTTCCGCTAATCATTTGTGAAACAAAGAATGACATTTTCAGGGTGGGTGTCTGGCCTTGTCATACATAGATGAGAGAGTTGTCTGTGAGTTTTAGGAGAGTCAGGAAAAAGCCTGAATTTTCAGCCTTATCTGAGTCACATGGGGGAGGTGGTCCCTTGCAGTAAGCCCTTTCCCAGAACAGGAAAAGGGTGGAGGGTTCTGGAAAATGATTTTCCAGGACCACGGAGCTTAGGTAAATTTCAACATTGTCACCACCCTTGTTAAATATTTCAGTCCCAATTACTTCCTTTGCCAACTAATCCTCTGGTTCCCGGAAAGCAGACCTGAGACAGAGATTTGCTTGCAGGGTGTTTACTAGGGAGTCCTTTTGGGATAAAGAGCTGGGGGAGCAGTTGAGGAAAGCTGGTTTTGGTCCAGCAGGTTCAGCAAACCAAACGTAGCCTGTGGCCTGTTTGTATTTGGCCTGGAGCTAAGTAAAAATGGTCTTTGCATTTTTAATGGGTTGTAAAGAAAAAAAAAAAAAGAATACCCAACAGAAATTGATCGTATGTGGACTGCAAAGCCCGAATCATTTACTTCCCAGCCCTTTCAGAAAAAATGTTTGCCTCCTCCTGGGTTGGAAGGCGGAAGGTGAACTGCTGACTAGTCACAACAAAGACCCTCGTCAATCCTGAGGGGCACTAGGAAGCTGGGATGACCCTGAGAGTTGTCTTGAATTGGGGCAAGGGAATGGGGTTTCCCAGCGTGGATCAGTCCCTGAATGTGGGCAGGTACTGGGAAGGGACATGATCTTAGGGAGGAAGCGTGTGTCAGCCTGGCACAGTTCCAGACAGAAGGAGGATGAGGGCTCCAGTCCTCGTTGGGAGGTGAGGGGGCCAGTATCCACTATAAGAGCCTCCTCTAACTTCCCAAGGGAGAGTTGGTTCTTCTCCTCTGGTCTCCCACAGATTGAAGTTTATGACTCTACTTATTATGTAATTAGTCCTTTATATGCCAGTATCTCCTACTCAGCTAGGACCTACTCAGGAGCAAGAATAGTGCCCTATGTCCTTTTGGGCTCCTGGTGCCTATTGCAGGGTCTGGCACAAAGATTGGACTCAATAAATATCCACTGAATGAAGAAGTATTCTTTCTTTGCATGAGACTGAAAAATAGGAAATAAGCTGTCCAGGAGTTCATAGAGTAAATCATTGAGAGAGATTTTTAGAATCAGATTTCTTATAAAACAAATCTTAGTTTATTTTCATGAAATGGATATAAATGGATTCATGACACTTGAATGCAAGAAAACTAGAATGTCCAATTTCAATCACACACTTGGAGTTGGGAGCAATTCTCCCTCTGGTTGCATAAGCTACTCTATCAGTGTTCCTGACACTTCCTGGCATGTGGTAGGAACAATATAGATGTCTCTGCCAGACTTTCATTAGCTTCATTTATCTCTACCTTCCAAACACAGAATCTACCATCTCCTGCCACTCTGAAATCAGCCAACTTAATTAACTTGCTTTGGATCTGAATCAGAAAGAGCTGTTAATTCTAAGACAAGGGATTCTAGAATTCAAAACCGTTGCTTCCCATGAAAGGGAATATTGCTTTTTTTATTCTTTTTATTGATTGGGTATATAGAAGCAAAAAGCAAAGATGCTGGCTAATTTCTCAACAGTGCTCTCTGTTAAAATTATTATCTCCGAATGGTAGGAAACTTAGGGTAACACCTGAATAGCAATAACTATCACTTTTTACAAGGACACTAGTTATTTGGTATACAAACATCTTTTTGTTATTTTAGCATTGCTTCATCAAGATTTTGAATTTCTGGAGGGCAGGAATCATCAATCACATTATTTTTCTAAATCCATACTTCCTAGGACAGATGTGTTTTCAGGACAATGACTTGCACAATAAATTAATGGGAAGTGAATTATTTAAATCATAAGTACAATGTTATAACACAGTATGGGTTAAAGTCTATGCTTTGCTCCAACAATGGTAGATGAACTCTGATTGATTCAGATATTTCCACCTTCTGTAGACTTTTGGGAAGAGTTTACCACTGGCATCATTTGAGGCTTCTCCAGGGTTGCTTTCCCAGGAAAAAGCTAATAGGGCGGGGATGCAGAAGAGGGAAATAGCTTTATTTGATGGACAGCACACCTGGATTTCTAACTCTGGATTTGGGTGGATAGCCACAGCACTGGAGTTGGGAGGGAAACTTATATTCCACTGACCCTATACGATATTTTCTCAATGTAGCCATTCCAAGTATCTTTTGACTTTGGTGCATAAAAACTATATTTTAGCTATGTGCTTAAACTGCTATAGTATATATTTTAAATTTGGTTATAGTGATGCCTATAATATTTTCTGCTGCCACAGTATGACTTGTAGAAATGCACTGTCTTGGAATGGATATAAATTGGTTGTCTAATATTAAGTCTTGTGCTGTCTGCTCTTTGTGCCAGAAACTCCAGGGCATCCAGTGAATATGTGTGATTGTGTGTCAAGGGCACCAAAGCATCTCCAATACCTATTTGAAAAGTGTCAACTCGTTTTCTGTAATACTGTCATTTCCTAGAAAAATATCACTGATAATTTCACAGCTACGTTCCTTCAAATGGAGCACTCTGTTTAAAGAGAAATAGATTTTATCTTTGCAGTTTTGCTTTTTCTGGCATATTCATTGGACTATGAGTAAAAATTAAAAAATGAATAGTTCAGCAACTTCTTTCTGTTAATGTTCTTCACCACCAGCAAACTAGATGAGGCAACAAGACAGACGGGAACAAAGTCGAGGATTAGAATGAGGGAAACCACAGAAGCAGGAAATTTATGTACTCCTTTGTGAAGCAGTTTTATAAAACAGAAAATTGTTACAGTTTTGAGGGGGTCACAGTAAAGCTGTGCTATATCTTTATGGTCAGGCTTTCATGATCTACGGACCTGGCAAGAAGAATATACATGGACTTTCTAATGTACCAGTTAGAATTCTACACCTGTTACAAGTCGTGGCCTCTTTTGATGTCTTCTAAACAATGCATTGGTACAGTGGCAGCAAATGAAATCAAACTAACCTTTTCCAGTCACCCCCTGGGCAAAAACAAAAATAGACTATCTTTTCCAATCCCAGTGGTTTGTGCCTATCTTGAGGAGTCAGACCCCAGCCATATCACTGGCATTTTTTAACTTGCTCCGAGAACACCCTTGCCCAGCCCAGCCTCAGTCTGACTGCTGGACACCACTCACAGCTACAGAAGATGGACAGGAGGGCTGGTGCTCTCTGCTTGACATGGGAAGGGGAGAGGAAAACTGTGAGGGTATATTACAGTTTGATTTGGGAAGCTTTAACTTCAGACTACTTCTGAATAACTAAAACAATTTTTTACTTCTATTTTCCCTTTAGATTCCTCTTTTTATGGTTCTGGTTGTTTCTTTTCGGTTTGTTTTCCTTGCTTCTCTTGTTTTAGTTATTTAACCACCTATGTATCCTTTTTTTTTTTTGAGACAGAGTCTCACTCTTGTTGCCCCAGCTAGAGTGCCGTGGTGTCAGCCTAGCTCACAGCAACCTCAAACTCCTGGGTTTAAGCAATCCTGCCTCAGCCTCCCGAGTAGCTGGGACTACAGGCATGCACCACCATGCTGGGCTAATTTTTTCTATATATTTTTTAGTTGGCCAATTCTATTTTTAGTAGAGACAGGGGTCTCGCTCTTGCTTAGGCTGGTTTCGAACTCCTGACCTTGAGCAATCTGCCCACTTCGGTCTCCCAGAGTGTTAGGATTACAGGTGTGAGCCACCGTGCCCGACCTAGGTATCTTTTTTATTTTATTCCCCACAGCCCATTTCTTTTCTCCTCTCCTGCATAGGCAACCACTCTAATAGAGTGAGTGTGCATTTTTATTTTTTATTTATTTATTTTTAAAATTTTATTTATTTTTCCCATTAATTTTTTATTTCTATACATTCACGTGTACACGTGTAATTTTGTCCCACTGATATATTGCACTGCGGTGAAGTCAGGGAGCCTTCAGTGCATCCATCACCGAAGCAACACACATTGTACCCACCAAGCCACTTTCCCACCTCCGCCACCCCTCCACCCCTTTGCGTCTCCACCGTCCCTCCTGCCACACTCTGGTTCCATGGGTACACAGTATTTAGCTCCCACTTATAAGTGAGAACATATGCTATTTGTCTTTCTGGGGCTGAGTTGTTTCGCTTAAGATAATAGCCTCCAGATCCATCAGTGTTGCTACAAAAGATATAATTTCATCCTTTTTCATGGCTGAATATTTGAATGTGTATTTTTAAAAAAATAATATGTTTGTTCTTGAAACATGTCCATTGCTATTCATGAACATCTTTTCAATTTTTGCATTTGTTATTAGGTTAGAAATTACATCGTGTCTCACTCTCTTGTCACCAAGAAGTGTGTTTTTAAAACCCACCCATGTTGCTCTGTGAACATCTGCTCTGTTATTTCCAGCTGTCCCTGGTACCCCTTGGTGTGCATCTACCACATTTACCTTCTCATTCATCAGTGGTGGACTTCCAGATTGCTACTCACCCCTGGCCATCAGGAGCAACATAGCAGGGAACATCCTTATCCATATTTCCTTCCAGGCAAGTATAAGAATTTGGGGAGGAAATAAGTCAGGAATGGAATTTCTAAATCATAGGGGAGCCCTATGTTTAATTTGACTAAATAGTGCCGCATTGCTCTTTTAAAAAGCAGCCCTTGTCTACCTTCCCACCAGCAATATATGACAGTTCTACACACATAGGCACACACAAATACATACCTTTACCAAGATTCAAGTTATAGATTATTTCCTTTGTAAATACCATCCACTTGTAGGCAACTTGGTAATATAAATGGGAACGGAGCTGTTGAGACTTTCTTTTTTACGACAAATTCTTCCAATTATCAGAAGATAAAGGGAAAATAAAATTGATGTATAATCCCGCCTCTGTCATAAAGAACAGCTGGACAGTTCTGCTATAATAGAAATGTGAGTGGGTCTTTGCAAGCTTCCTTTCTGAAATTAGGTGCTGCTCAAGCATGTCTTTTGTGTCCAGTCTCTCACATATAATCCTTCTAAGATCTGCCTTGGGGGCTCAGAAATAATAAGGAAAAATGGAACAAAATGTGAAAATAATGCTGGGCCAGGACTACAGTATTAATTAAAGTTGCATGATTTTTTTTTTTTTTTTAAAGCATTCAAATTCTCTGGGCCTTGTTTCAGTTTCTCAAACTATAAATGAAGAAATAAAGCTGTACAATGCTTACAGACTTTTAGTCCAAAAACCCAAACCAAAAAACTATGAAACTCTTCAAACTGTTTCCAAGCTTATAAGTGGCTCACCAGCAGAAGCCTTGAACATGAATTTTTCAAGGCAAGAATGGAATCAGTCATAAAGAAATACCCAAAGAAAAGGAATATTCTTTGCAGAAGACTTTATCCAAGAATGAGGTATAAAAAGTGCAGACATGGATGTGGGGAATATTCATTAGGAAACGTTCAGGAATTCCTGCTAAAAACCATATTCTGCTTATGGAATTTTCCCCTTTCTTCAGTAATAAGCTTTATTTGATACTTCACAGTCATTGTGTTTGCAAATTGCGGTGTTGAGATCAGCCTACCGGCTGTCTAGTTGAGTGGTTTTCCCAGGCTTGATAAGAAAGCAATGTTACCAATAAGTTAATGCACTCTCTCATGCCACCACTGCCACTGGATTGAGGCAACATTTCCATGCCATTAGGGTCACAGACCACCATGCTAAGGAATGAAAAAAATAAACCTGTCCAATTAGCCAATTCTATTCACACCCTAAATTGTTCTTTATTCATGTGAGTTTGGAGCCTGAACATGATGTTTGCAAAGCGAGGGCACTTTACATATTCTAAAATAAGAATAAAAAGTGACTAGGGAGATAAGAACACTGTGGTAAGAATTACATTTGTGTAACAAAATTAATTCAGGAAAGCTGTTGCATTCATAACCCAGAAGAGATTGTCCTTTTCAGGAGAGTTAAAACGAACTAAAATATACAGAAGAGTTACTCGAGAGCCTTCCAAACACATCTTTTATGTAGCGCTACAAAATACATTGGTGTACTTAAACTAATGACATTTCTAAATGAACAAAAGGATAAAATACACTTAGTGAATGCCAGATGTTCACCTTAGGAAAAACAAAGCTCTATAAGGTGTCAGAAATCACATTCAGATGAATGCATGTCTGATATCTTCTGTTCGCCCCTGCAGACCTTCTTTTTTCCCCTTCATGACCCTACTATCCACCTTGGGAGGCTGTTGGGTGTGAACTACATTTGTGGGCTCCCTTGCCCTCTTGTTTTGATTGGGTTAGCCAATGGGAAGCTCTAACACAAGAGTGGAGAAAGGAGGAGAACATTTACGTTGTTAGCTCTCTTCCCATTGGGCAGTGTCCTTCCACAGAAGATTATGGTCCTTCCTGGTGGGGACCCAGTACAGAGATTCCTCCTTCCAGGCTCCCGTGGCCAATCTGTAACCTGGTGAGGTGCTTCCATCTTCACTACTTGTTGTGTCCCCACGTCTTTGCTGATAATCCTTTCATGTTCCCTTCTTTGAATTATCTGACTGGTGTTTGTGAACTGTGCCCTTTTGGGACCCAGATTTATTAAATTGGGAAGACAAATCTTGTCTCTGGAAACTTTTTAGGGAATCTATGTCCACTTGGTCTGTAATAAGACATCAAGAGTGAACTGTCACCTGGGGCCCCGTGGCTCACAGCCTGTGATCCTAGCACTCTGGGAGGCCCAGGCAGGCGGATTGTTTGAGCTCAGGAGTTCAGAGACCAGCCTGAGCAAGAGCAAGACCCTGTCTCTACTAAAAATAGAAAGAAATTAATTGGCCAACTAAAGATATATAGAAAAAATTAGCCGGGCATGGTGGTGCATGCCTTGTAGTCCCAGCTATTCTGGAGGCTGAGGCAGGAGGATTGCTTGAGCCCAGGAGTTTGAGGTTGCTGTGAGCTAGGCTGATGCCAGGGCACTCTAGTCTGGGCAGAGTGAAGACTCTGTGTCAAAAAAAAAAAAAAAAAAGTGAATTGTCAGTGAAATACAGAGTGAGAGAATTATATTCTGATTATGTGCCCAACAATCTGAAATATCTTTAAGATGCAAAGCTGTACTTCCAACTCAGAGACATCTGTAAATTTGAATTCCTGAAAGGTGAAGAGTTGGTTGAATTGAGGAATGATGCTCTCAGAAACCTCCTCTTATCTTTTGGAAATATTGCCTGTGCAGCTCTGGCCAACCTTCAAGACTGATGGAAGTTCTCTTCTTTTGGACATTTATTCGTTCACCAGCCATTTACTGCTCATGTAATATATGTAAAAAAACACCATGCTAGATACTGCAGATTGACAGTGGCAAAATATGTGCAATTTATTATCTCATTTTAGTCTTGCAAAATCCTCCCTATTTAACAGATGGAAAAATTGTGTATCAAAGAAGTCATGTGTTTTAACCGCACCAAATATTACAAAGATAGTGATTGGAAGAATAAAGACTTGAACTTAGGTATTTTGATGCAAAATTTCATTGATTTCCACTATATTGCATATGAATGAAAAAAAAGTCTTCCTTTAGTCTATTAAGAGAAATGAGATGCACACACATACCCCCACACACATAATATTCAAATTAGGGTGAACAAGTACCAAAGCAGAATTAAAGATAAACTGTGTTCACTTTTAGGGAATGTAGAGCACTTCTGGTGAGGCAATTAGAGCTGGCTTCTTGGAAATGTGCTGGAGGTCCAGTTTAGCCAATGTAGATTCATGGAAAAGATAGGGACACTCAGATCACAGAGGACCTTGGACTGCTAAGCTCAGGAATTTGAAAAGTATCCCCTATCCAACAGATATTTTAAAAAAGTGTTTGATCAAGATTATGAGTGACATCAATAAGCAATCAGTTGAAGTTTGTGAAAGTTAATTTGGAAGAAATTCGTGGAATAAGTTGGAGATTAAAAAAAAGATGATCTAAGTTTTAGGAGGCAGATGTAAAAAAAATTAAAAAAAAAGAAGAAGAAAATGTATTAAAAAAAAAGAAGAAATGAAGGCAGACCAGTTAGAAAACTGGTAAGTGAAAAGTAACAAAGATTATTAATAAGGTAACAAATGGAATATATAAAGAAAATACTTGCAGAATAGAAATAAGAAGACTCAATGACTAATGAATTTTAGGAAATGGGAAAAGAGATAATGTCTAAAGTTTTGACCTTGAGTTAATGGTAAGACAGTGCTTCCAAGAGCAGAAAAGAAGAAAGAATGATTTGTTTGTTTATAGGAGAGAGAGGCAGGAAAGAATACGAGATTTGGATCTGGAAATGTTTGCTTTGAGATTGTATGGCTTGGACTAGTAAATAATATTGAAAATGTGTAAATGAAACTCAAAGTTAAGTTGATTGGAGTCAGCTGCATGATTATTTGGTGAGTATCTTGTTTTTACTTATAAAGCCCAGGTGAGCTGTAGGTGGGGGTGGGGGAGACGTATGGCCCAAGGGCCAGCAGTGCCAAGATAGGATATTCTTGAGGTCAAGTTGAACAGGGAGGCGTGTTTACACAAAGCTATTCTGGCAGAGTGTGGTCAAGGTTGTATCTTAGAATAGAGTGTTTAGTGACAAACTCAATGACAAAATAAAAAATAGAATAAGCAACAAGTTTGGAAGTCAAGGGGGAAGAGAAAAAGATGCTTGTGCTGGGGAAAAAAACCAGTTTGAAAGAGATACTTAGTAATAGGCCATGGATAGTGAGTACTGGAGTTTTCCTTTTCTGCTGTCTCCTGGTGAATATTGTGAACAATAGGGTAGTTGCTTAAAAACCTAAGTGAGTGACAGTGATATGAAAAGGTGCTCAACATCCCTAGTCATAAGGGAAATGCAGATCAAAACTACAATATCACCTCACAACTGTTAGGATAGTTATCATAAAAAAAAAGCAAATGATAACAAGTGGTAAAGATGTGGAGAAATTTCGGCCTTTATACACTGTTGGTAGAAATGTAGAATGGGGCAACTCGTACAAGAAACAGCATGGAGGTTCCACAAAAAATTAAAAATAAAACCACTGAGGCCAGGTGCGGTGGCTCACACCTGTAATCCTAGTACTCTGGGAGGCCGAGGCGGGAGGATCGCTCAAGGTCAGGAGTTTGAGACCAGCCCGAGCAAGAGCGAGACCCCCATCTGTACTAAAATTAGAAAGAAATTATTTGGACAACTAAAAAATATATATATATATAAAATTAGCTGGGCATGGTGGCACATGCCTGTAATCCCAGCTACTAGGGAGTCTGAGGCAGGAGGATCGCTTGAGCCCAGGAGTTTGAGGTTGCTGTGAGCTAGGCTGATGTCACAGCACTCTAGCCTGGGCATCAGACTCTGTCTCAAAAAAAAAAAAAAAAAAAAAAAAAAAGTTCAGTATCCATCAAAGGAAGAATGCACTCCCACGTTCATTGCAGCATTATTCACACTGGTCATAGTATGAAAGCAACTTAAGTGACCAGCTGGGTGTGGTGGCTCATGCCTGTAATCCTAACACTCTGGGAGGCTGAGGCAGGAGGATTGCTTGAGCTCAGGAGTTCAAGACCAGCATGAGCAAGAGTGGGACCCCGTCTCTACTAAAAATAGAAAAATTAGCCAGGTGTGGTGGCCTGCACCTGTAGTCCCAGCTACTCAGGAGGCTGAGGCAGAAGGATCGCTTGAGCCCCATGAGTTTGAGGTTGCTGTGAGCTAGGCTGATGCCACGGCACTGTAGCCCAGGCAACAGAGTGAGACTCTGTCTTAAAAAAAAAAAAGTTTAGTATCCATCAAAGGAAGAATGGATAAAGAAAACATGGTGTATTATATCTCTCTATATATATCTATCTATATATCTCTATATATAAATAAAATTATATATATATATACACAAGTGGAATATTATTCAGACTTAAAAATGTAGGAAATCCTGCCATTTATGACAACATGTATGGACCTAGAGGAAATTATGCTAAGTGAAATAAGCCAGTCACAGAAGGACAAATTCTGCATGATTCCATTTACACTGAGGTATCAAAAATAGCCAAACTCACAGAAGTAGAGAGTTAGAATGGTAGTTGTCAGGGTGTGAGGTAGGGGAAAATGGGAAATTGTTGTTCAATTGGTATGACGTTTCTGTTTTGCAAGGTGAATAATTTCTAGATGTCTTCCATACAATATAGTCCCTGTAATTAACAATATGGCATTGTGTACTTTAAAATATGTTCAGAGGATAGATCTCATGTTAAATGTTCTTACAAAGAAAGTTCACAAATGAACACAAGGAAATTTTCTGAGGTGATGGATGTGATTAGTACTTTGGTTGTGGAGATGGTGTTATGGGTGTACAGATATGTCCAAACTCATCAAGATACATACATTGGCCGGGCGCTGTGGCTCACGCCTGTAATCCTAGCTCTTGGGAGGCCGAGGCGGGTGGATTGCTCAAGGTCAGGAGTTCAAAACCAGCCTGAGCCTGAGCGAGACCCCGTCTCTACTATAAATAGAAAGAAATTAATTGGCCAACTGATATATATATAAAAAAAAAAAATTAGCCGGGCATGGTGGCGCATGCCTGTAGTCCCAGCTACTCGGGAGGCTGAGGCAGGAGGATCGCTTGAGCCCAGGAGTTTGAGGTTGCTGTGAGCTAGGCTGATGCCATGGCACTCACTCTAGCCTGGGCAACAAGCGAGACTCTGTCTCAAAAAAAAAAAAAAAAAAAAAAAAAAGATACATACATTATACATTAAATGTGTACAGTTTTCATTTATCAATTATACCCCAATAAAGTTAAAAAAGAGGAAGAATTAAAGTTTGGAAGATGCCTATGTTTGGGTGTGGGGTACGATGGATGAGGAGAAATAGAAGAAATTAGAGAAGAGATAGACTAAAATGTGGGTACAACTGAGGAAATAAGGTTTTCAAGGTAAAAAATAATCAGATTCTCATAATAATGACTGAGAAAAGGTCATTGAGAATGGATTTTAATTATGCTGTTGGACTAGAAGCCAGAGGGTAGAGTTAAAGAGCATGCCATGGTATAAAGAGGTGAGTTTTGAAGTATGACTGACCCAAGTTGGAATTCCAGTTCTATCACTTACCAGCAGTGTCAGTTTGGCCAAGTTACTTAAGAAAACACTTTGCTTTCTAAGCTGCAAAAATAAAATAACTCCCAGTTGTATGATTTTTATAAGGATTTGATGAGGCAGGTAAAATTGCTTGGTAGAATACCTATTAATAGATTGTTTATCAGGAATGACAGACCGGTGACTGAAGTAGAGTTGAGATAGATTTCACTAGAACTTAGAAAAAGGTAGGCTAGGGACCCATTCTGTAACAATAGCAGTAAATCACAATGCAATGCTGCTGCAGTTGTCCTAGTCAAAGGGCCAGAATCTAAGAGGTATATCGTGCTGAGAATATTGAGGAGAAGGTAAGATAAACCAATAACATGGCCAAAATTCGGCTGAGTGGCAGCGAACTGAAATCACTTTTCACATTGATTCACTATAATTTAATCAACTATGGGGAAGGCCTTCATAAACTTTGGAGCATCCATAGAGTTGAATAGGAGCTCTATTTAATTATTTCCAGAAATGCATGATATGTAGAAAGGAGTCGTTGTGATAAAGGTTCACACAAAGAAGGAAAGACGAAGCCTGCTTGAACCTCAAGGCAAACAGGAAGCTAGGACATGCTCCAGAGCATCAGGGACTCACCCTGACAACACCGTAGGGGTACTGAAGGACATAATGCCCCTCATGGACCTCTGCTTGAATAGCACGTGATGTGGTCATACTCAGAACCAGACCCCAAGTGGAAGGGGAGGAAATCTTTGACAGGGAATTGTGTAAAATTGAGGGCCAGGCGCGATGGCTCACGCCTGTAATCCTAGCACTCTGGGAGGCCAAGGCGGGAGGATTGCTCAAGGTCAGGAGTTCGAAACCAGCCTGAGTGAGAGTGAGACTGCATCTCTACTAAAAATAGAAAGAAACTAATTGGCCAACTAAAAATATATAGAAAAAATTAGCTGTGCATGGTGGCACATGCCTGTAGTCCCATCCACTCAGGAGGCTGAGGCAGGAGGATCGCTTGAGTCCAGGAGTTTGAGGTTGCTGTGAGCTAGGCTGATGTCATCGCACTCTAGCCCGGGCAACAGAGTAAGACTCTGTCTAAAAAAAAGAAAAGAAAAAAAAAAAAGAAAAGAAAAAAGAGAATTGTGTAAAATTGAAACAAATATATGACTTGCACTTGATATTCTTAAACTTATTAAAGGAGAAATCTCTCTCCCTTTGGGGTCAGGAAAGAGCAAAAGTTTTCATTAGAGCAGGAGAAGGCCCGTGGTAGCTTCAGAATGGAATCATCCACCTTGGAATAAAGGGGTGACAGTGTCTGAACTGGAAATTTGGAATGCATGCTTCCTAAGGGACAGCAGATATTGGTGGGTCACAAAATCTTAACGTTAAACCTACCACATGCTTTCTACCTTTGTTATCCTTGGTCATCGTTCATTCATTCACTTGAGTACCTGCCATATGATACACAATAATGGGCAAGATAGTTGGGACAGACAGAGCCCTCATTTTCATGGAGGTTACATTCCAGTTGGGAGTGGGAATGCAGGGAGAGAACACCAGAATATTTTAAAAAGCAACCTTATCTTCATACCAGACTATCTTTTTAAGATCTGAAATATTTTGTATGTATGTGTATATATACCTGGATATGTGTGTATATGCATGTATATATGTGTGTATATATGTGCAGATATGTGTGGTGTATGTATTCATAGTGTAGTTCTAAGAGTGTGTGTGAGAGTCAGAGAGAGAGAGAGAGAGAGAGAGAGAGAGAGAGGGAGAGAGAAATAGATAAAGGGAACATGTAGTAACTATGCATTTTCCTGGCTATGCCAGTTTCCATTCATGGAAAATAACTACCAAATAATATTCTTGTGGAAATGCTCTTGATAGAGTGTGGCATAAGTTAATGAAAAACCTTTCTTTCTTTTTGTATTATTTTAAGGTTTGTCTGTTGCATATCAAAAAATTTGATATTTAATATTGTCAAGGCCGGGCGCGGTGGCTCATGCCTGTAATCCTAGCACTCTGGGAGGCCGAGCGGGTGGATTGCTTGAGGTCAGGAGTTCGAAACCAGCCTGAGCAAGAGCGAGACCCCATCTCTACTATAAACAGAAAGAAATTAATTGGGCAACTAATATATATAGAAAAACTTAGCCGGGCATAGTGGCACATGCCTGTAGTCCCAGCTACTCGGGAGGCTGAGGCAGTAGTATCGCTTGAGCCTGGGAGTTTGAGGTTGCTGACGCCATGGCACTCGCTCTAGCCTGGGCAACAAAGCGAGACTCTGTCTCAAAAAAAAATATATATATACATATGATATTGTCAAGATTATTGTGGTGAGCTAGATATTCTCTTAATGCTACTAATGGGATTGTACATTTGTTAAAGTCTTTCTGGAAAGCAATTTGGCAATATGTATTAAGAACGTTAATATGTTCATATCTTTCAATATGCAATTTTAAGGAGTTTATCTCAAAGGAAATAATCTACAATGTAGATAAATATATGTTCATTTTAGCATAATTAATAACAAATGCAAAACTTTTAAATTATATATAAATAGATAAATGGTTGTCTTGTTATGCTGTATCTACAGTATGACTATCACATAAATAATTAAAATTATGTGCTAAAGGAGTTTTTAATGATGTGGGGCACTGTTTATGATATATGCATTATATTAAAAAACACAAATTTTTATATCCCATATATCCTTAATATTTAAAGCAATTCCATAAAATTGGATGAAAGAAAATAGGCTAAAATGCTTGTACTTTAAGCATTTTCCACAATTTGTACATGTGACTTTTATATTCAGAGATATCAATAAATATTATTTAAAAAAACCCTGTGTTCAAGCAGAAGCCAAATGCCTCTGTAACTGTCCCATAAACAAACCATTGAGTCTTATTCTGGAAGGATATGGAAAATCAACACTTACACATATAACTATATCAATTCAAATTTTTGCTAACAGATTCACTAGATGGCTGTATTTTAGTGTTATGAAAGCAATTTTTTTCTGCTTTTCTTTAGAAAGTTTTTTCTTACCTTTCTTGCATGACAGATAAAGACCTGTCCTTGGTCTGTGCATAGTAAATCCAGTGAAGTAGTAGGAATGGCCCTCACTGGGCAATGGTTTTGCAGGAAACGATTTCGATTAAGTAAATAAAAAGGAAAACACATGTTATTTTAAGGTAGGGCATTATTTCTTAAAATGTGGTCCTGAGATACTTTGCATCAGAGTCATCTCTGATATTTGTTAAAAATGTAGATTTCCCAACCTACTAAATCAGAATCTGAGGATGGACCCGAGTAATTTGTATTTTTAAAGATGAACTCCTAGTAATTCTTCTGAGATTCTCTAAGAACCACCAGTTGGGGAAGATAAGTTTGAAGTTTAGAAATTCTTGCATAAGATCTCGTCCTTACCAATGTTTGTTAAGTAGAATTAAATTTTTTTTTCTATTGCATAAATACAAAATACAAAGTACTTTGCTTCCCAGATAAATCAGAATTGGAGAATGGGGCCTACCTACTTCTCTACTGTAATCTAATTAAAAGGTTTAAATTTGGAATTCAGAGAAACAGCAGACATAAGTGGTCAGTAACATTGCTGGGAATAGTGATAGGGTGACTGTAGGTGGTTTGTTTGGGCTAGAAAACAACAGTCATCAGTGCCATTCCTTCTGGGATATCCTATAGGTTGGTAGTCCCCAACCTTTTTGGCACCAGGGAGCGGTTTCATGGAACACAATTTTTCTATGGACCAGGGTTGGAGGTGGGGAGGCAGAACTCAGGGGTTGATGCAAGCAATGGGGAGCGGTGAAGCTGAAGTTTTGATCATTGGCCCTCTCCTCATTTTGCTGTGTGGGAAACTGTCCCACTCCCTAAGTTTCATGGAAGACAATTTTTCCAAGAACAGGGACTGGGCAGGGTAGGGGAGTGGGGCACAGAGCTCTGTGGCTGGTGCCTAACAAGCTGCTGATCCATGGCCCAGCGGTTGGAGACCATGGAATGCTTGTCTAAATTCACGTACACCAGAGTTCATATCTCTTAATGAAACAGGCCTTGATGAAGACCCCTGATATCCTAGAACACTAGACTCAGGTACACCTGTCACCATGTGCTATGGTCTGTGTCTGACTGTTTGTGTCCCCCCTAAATTCATATGTTGAAATCTAATCCCCAAAGTTAAGGCATTAAGAGGTAGGGACTTTGGGAGGTGATGATGTCATAAGGTCTTAGTCCTCATGAATGAAATTAGTGCTCTTATAAAAGAGGTCCCAGAGGGCTGACTTGCTTCTTCCACTAGGTGAGGTTACAGCTAGAAGGTACCAACTATGAAGAAACAGGCCTTCACCAGACACTGAATCTGCCTGTGCCTTGATCTTGGACTTCCCAGCCTTCAGAACTGTGAGCAATAAAGTTCTGTTGTTTACAAGCAACACAGACTATGGTATTTTGTTATAGCAGCCCAAACAGATTAAAACACTTTTTGACTGGATGACTTAAACAACTTGAAATCTTAGGTTCTTTTTTTGTAAAATGGAAATAGTACCAGACTAATGCTGAAAAACTGTAAACAAAACATTTAGCAAAACCCATGTTATGAAGTTAGCACTTACAAGTGTTTATAGTGATAACTTTATAAGAGCTCAACTGTAAAGGATTGGACGGTTGGGCTTTTCTGGTTGACTTGGAAGACTGCGTCAGTTATCAGACATGCCCAGGGATCTGGAATAATCCTAAATTCTTGGAAGTTGGGTAGTAGAGTGGCAGTGAGGCCAAGTTAACTAATAGTCCTTCTTCTGAGCTAGAGTTTTGATATCTGTTGGTTTTGTGTAATATCCATCCAAACTTAATGTCATTTATTGAAATCCATCCTCTCAGGGTTGATCTAAGACTGAATTAAATTATATGAAATATCACGTGTGGAGTAACATCCTTTTCAGTTCAAAAGAAAGTAAAAAGTCATTCCTAAATACACACATACATACACACTCACATAGCTTTACCCCTGGCCACCTCTATAATATTTCTGGAGTGTCATCTTCTATAAAACTATTGTAGATTTTAACAAATGTCTCTGATTTTTGATGGTCACCGCTATGAAATACATTCACTCTACTCTTTCTTGCCTTATTGCTAAATATTCCCTGAGTAAAATTAGTTGTTACACATTTTCTTATTTAAAACTGCATTGACTGAGTGATAGGCATCTCCAGGGGCTGCTCACCTTTAGGAAAATGTTAATAATTATTCTCCAGAAATATGACCAAGTCAAATCGAGACAATTACCAGGAGCAGTCCTTTATATTATCCAGTTGCACAACACACTTCTTGAATAAATGACATATCCTAATTTAGGATACATCACCAGATTCAAGTCAGAGAGTATCCTCTGCCAGTCAATAAGAGTGCGGGTCACTGGAAGATCCCTTCGTAGAATTTTTCTCAGGGCTTCGTTTGATAGCTCCTGTAGTTCTTCTAGGACCGCAGCTTGAAATTTATTCTCTTGGTCTTCCACAAGCCTTGCAAAACTTAGAGCCAGCTGAGCTTGGTTGACTATTTCCAAGCTTTCTTTCACATCCTTGGAGATTTCAACATGAAGGTTGACACACCTGAAGAAGTGAGCTTGCACAAAAATTCTTCCAGTCACTAACGTTAGAAAAGGGTTCACCTGGAAAATCCATTTAGATTTCCAAAGACCATTCCAGCATTGTCCTGATTCATAGTTGTGATCCTCAATGCAAGCTATCAAGAACTCCCTATTTTTGATAGTTTTTCTCAGCACGTTGCAATTTCCTGCTGGGTAGTGATCACTCACATACAGTTTTAAGGCACACAGAACAACAGTTCTCAGGTATTCTGTCTCATTCCGAATGATACCGTGACTTTGGATGTCTCTTAACTGATTTTGAAGCAGGTCAAATTTGAAAGAAAGTTTGCTCTGATAGTCAAAAAACCGGTAGTTACCCATTACATTGTGGTGAGACAAGAGTACTGGATTTCCATCGATGCGGAGTGGCACAGAATATTTTTGGCAGTGTTGGTGGCCTGCACACTCACCTTGATGGTGCATAAGTTTTTCATCACGGATAAGCAGACAGAGATCATCAAAGGCGTTTACAAATTCCCCTGGAGGAGCCTGTATTAACAGTCTGCGAATTACTCTTTCTTTCTCCTTCCTGCTTAGCAAACTAAGTGACATGTTTGGTTGCGGCAGAAGCAAAGCTTCTGAAATGAAGAGTATTCAAAGGATGAGAAAACATTCCATGAGACACCTTTCCCATCAAGGTGTTAAACATTCAAGCTTAAGATTATTATGTTCGACCATGAAGGCAGGTAGTCTGACAAGCTCTGAGTCTCCTGATGAAGTCATAAAGACGCTTCCTCTATGAAGTGTGGAACTTTTGATGACATCACAATGGATGCGCAGACCGAAAGGAAAAAATGACAGTCACCTGACAGCGTGGTGCCCAGCCAACCAGCTATACCTAATTTTGAAGATTTTAAGAACTTAGGCTCCTGAACAGCCTTCTTCAAAAGTGGTGTGTCTCTGTGTGTGCATTTTGTGTTGTCAGGAATCTAGGGAAGCAGGCCAGAGTTTCTAGAGAGTGTTTGACAGCATTTCTCACTGTCAGGAATCACAGTGGCTTCCATTTGTACCTCAGCTCTCAGAGGAGCTGCTCAAACCCACTGGAAGCACATTCTGATAAAAGGTTTGAGGGGTTTAAACAACACAGGAAAAATAAAACGAGATACAACGGAAGGTCATAGAAAAATGCCAGAATAGCAAGAAAAGCTACAAATTCTACACATCATGGGTTTGGAGATGGTCAGAGCATAAGCAAGAAGCCAAAAAGTTTCAGGGACCATATCTTGCATTCTGTTTTTGTGGGATTTAAGCGTGAGCTCGCTTCAAAGAACAAAGGCAACAAACCACTGTGTGTTCTCTGCTTTATCCCTAGAAAAGTGGTGACAGTGGCAACAGCCAATGAATATCAAGAGATTCTTTTCCTCAAAGGGGCAGAGTTAATTGTATTTGGAACCTGTGACAACACCTAATGGGGAGAGACTTCAAAGACAGGAGAATCAGCACATCAAGTCCTGGAAGTGTGGAAACGAAATATCCATTCAGAGGTTCTTTCTGTTCCTCTTTCCTCATCTTTCTCTGGATTTATCCTCTTTGTTTGACTCTCTTATTCTTTTTGAAGAGTCCTGAATGTAAGTCCCTCTCATTTAAGGTTGAACTGCTTCTTCCACATCTGTCCTGAGCTTTTCTGAGTTTCCCTGGATTCCAGTATCTTTTTCTTATAAGAACATGAACTTTGCCTTATTAAGTCACAGCCATTAAATTGTAGGGCTTCTCATTAGTTCTAACAACCTGAAACTGAGCAGAGTTTTGAACAATTTTTACCTGTACCTTTCATGATTTTATAGATTGTCATTACTTCATTCATCCTTAGTTTTTCAAATTGTAGTGTCCTGATTTCTATAGTTTGTATATAATGAGTAAGTTTGTTTGTTTTAGTTTTCTCTCTCATACCAAATATATATTTACTGTGATATTTTTAACCCTCTTTCTATGGTACTTAAAATGTTGCTTTTTGGGGGTGTGTGTGTAGCTGGATATTTGACTAATGTAGTAATAATAATTATAACAGTCATGGTTACTATTTTTTTTTTTGAAGATTTAAAAAGCAGTTTTATTCTCATTTTTAAACTTTATATATTTCCCTTTTCCCCCTTCCCTTTCCCCTTCCCCTTCCCTTTCCCCTTCCCCTTCCCCTTCCCCTTCCCCTTCCCCTTCCCCTTCCCTTCCCTTCCCTTCCCTCTGTCTTTCTTTCTTTCATTCTACTCACCCTTGACAACCAGGGTGAAGATGGGGAAGATTTTATCCGGATCTCAGCGGGGTGGGGGAGGGTCCCTCTTGAAAAAATCTGTAAATTTTCGGTGGTCTAGAGCTTTTGCTTCAGGGCAGTATTGGGCCTATCTTCCCTTGGGTTGTTGGGGGTCTCTGAGACCCCTCGGAGGCAACACCTGAATCTTTTGTTTTTTGACATTCTTGACATTTGTTCCAGTGAGTCTGGCTCTGCTCAAGGCCTGGCCTCCAACTAGCGCAGGACGTCCTGTCCTGTCGCGACAAAACGTCGCTTTCCTGGGCAGGAGTGCTGTGGTTGGTGGGTCTTAGCCGAGCCCCGCTGTGTGCCAGGCTCTGTTCTAGGCCCTGAGGTGGGGGCACAGCCACAGGCTCCCCACGCTCCTGGAACTTTCAGTCTAGCGGTGGAGACAGACCACAAACAACATGAGTAACAGGTGTCATGTTAGAAGTGCTCCATGGTTACTATTTTATTGAATACTCAGTAGCAGAAACTATGTTCAGTGACATGTTATGAACTCATTAAATGTTTCCACTTTCTTTAAGATTAAGAATTAGTTTACCCACATTTCTGGACAAGTGAACTAAAGCTGAGAGAGATCAAGTGAGATGATGATCTTGAAGACCAGCTGTCTCCAAAGTTCATGCCTTCAGGCAATAGACTGTAGTAATGTTTTAACATATTTCCCAAGTAATAACTTTATTTCTCAAATTTTTATTTTTATTTTTGTATTTTTAGTGTGCTACGACCTTTTTCATGCCTTAACTATAGCATAGTAACTACTTAATTTGTTTGTTTTAAATATTATTTATCATATAATTATGTTGTCATTTACTTTAAGTGCAAGACAGATTATTCTTTAAAAATAAAAATAAGTACAGTAAACTGAAGGAAGAGCAAATATTTATTTAGGAACTTTAAATACTCAATGACTTTTCAGTGACTCAGTGGGAATTTCCTTAACTTTTTTGTTCTTCATACATGGTTTTGGTCGAAGATTCAGGATGAATTTAGAGGTGGAAAAATTAATCTAGAAAAAACTCAGAAATTACTTGAAAAATTAGATGTTCAGTGCAATAGTATTCATGTGAAACATATTTTCAAGGTAAGATGATATCTGCCCCCTGCCTCTCCTACCTTAGGAAAGACTTGATTCAATATAAGTAAATGTTAATAGCTTCTAGAATGTTTTTGTACAAAAAATATGAAAAACTAGTCTCTTATGAATAAAAGCAATTAATTATGCTAATTATATTTACAATCAAGATGGAGAAAATTGAAGTAGGAGGCAAAATTAGTTGTAGATAAAATTTAAAATAATATGAGACTATTAGTTTAGAATAATTTCCTGAGCATAAGGAATGCTCACATCAAATCTAAGATTGATTGTATAATTAGATCAAAATAATATAAATGATGAAATGGTAAATGGATTGGTAATCAGTGATTTATATATAACTAAGCCCAAAGTTAGCAGAGGGGAGGAAATAATAAAGATTAACACAGAAATAAAATAGAAAATAAAAAATAATAGAAGAAGAAATTGTGCAACTAAGTTTTGATTTTTGAAAGGACAAACAAAACTGACAAACTCTTAGCAAGACTAAGAAAGAAAGAAAGAAAGCTCAAATAAATAAAATCAGAAGTGAAAGAGAAGACATTACAACTGATCCCACAGAAATAAAAAAGATCATAGGAATTATTATGAACAATCATATACCAAAAAACTGGACAACCTGCAAAAATATCTCCATATATTCCTAGAAATATACAATCTGTCAAGACTGAATCAAGAAGAACTGGAAAGCTTGAGCAGACCAATAACAAATAAGGAGACTGAATCAGTAATCAAAAACCTCTCAACAAAGGAAAGCCCAGGACCAAATGGTTTCATAGATGAATTCTACCAAAGATTTAAAGAATTAATACCAACCCTCTTTAAATATTTCCAAAAAATAGAAGAGGGAACACTTTCAATCTTATTTTATAAGGTCAGCATCACCCTGATAATAAAGCTGGACAAAGACACCACAAAAAATGAAAACTATAGGCAAGTGTTTCTGATGGAAATAGATGAAATATTCCTCAACAAAATACTAGCAAATCAAATTCAACAGCACTTTAAAAGGATCACACACCATGCCCAAATGGTATCTATCCCTGACATGCAAGGATGGTTGAATGTACAAAAATCAATCAATGTGATATACCACATTAACAGAAAGAAAGAGGAAAAAACCCATGATAATCTTAAAAATACAGAATTTGATGAAATTTAACACACTTCCATGATAATAGCTCTCAACAAATTACCTTAACACAATAAAGGCCATATATGAAAAGCCCATAGCCAACACCATATTTAATGATAAAAAACTGTAAGACTTTCCTCTAAGATTTGGAACATAGAACTGGAAGTTCTAGTCAGAGCAATTAAGAAAATGAAATAAAAGGCATTCAGATTGTAAAGGCAGAAGTAAAATCATCTCCTTTTAGAGGTGGCATGATCTGATGTGTAGAAAACCCTAAAGATTTTGCCAAAAAACAATTAAAACTAATAAATTCAGTAAAGTTGCAAGATACAAAATCAATGTGCAAAACTATTCAAACAAGAAATCAAAAAAAAATCTCATTTATGTTAATATCAAAAGGAATAAAATACTTAGGAATAAACTTAACCATGGAATGTGAAAAAGTTGTACGCCAAGGCTATAAAACATTAAAATAAATGTAAAAATAGGCAAATAAATGTAATACATTCCATGTTATACTAATATGTCCATACTACTACCCAGGGCAATCTACAGATGCAATGCAATTTGTATGAAAATCCCAATGACTTTTTTTTAAAGAATGAAAAACATTCCTAAAATTCACACTGAACCAAAACAAACAAACAAACAAACAAACAAACTAACTAACTAACAAGAAAAAAACACCCTGGTTTCAAAATATATTAAAAAACTGCAGAAATCAAAACAGTATGGTATGAGCACAAAAACAGACATATAGACCAAAGGAGCAGAATACAGAGCCCAGAAATAAATCTATTCATATACAATCAACCAATCTTCTACAAAGGTGCTAAGAATACACAATGGGGAAAGGATGGTCTCTTTAATATAAAGGAAAACTGGATATTCATATGCAAAAAAATGAAATTGGATCTTATCTTACACCATGAACAAAGATCTAAGTTGTCTTAAAGACCTAAACATAATACCTGAAACTACGTAATTCTAGAAGAAAACAGGAAAAAAGCTTCATGACATTGGTCTTGGCAATAATTTCTTGGATATGACATCAAAGGCACAGGTAACAAAAGCAAAATAGACAAGTGGGATTAAATCAAACTAAATGCCTTCTGCATAGCAAGGGAAATAATCAACAAAATGCAAAGGCAATTTATATATCCCTTAACAATTATTATGTGTTAACTAAAAAAAAAAAAAGGGCCCAACCGTTGCTATTATTCATATTTAAATGTGTTTCTTGACTATTCTGTTTTCTGTTTGTTCTGTTAAACTCATACCACACTACATAGGACCATCATTTACGTTTTCTGGTAATGCTATAGTGAAATCTTTTCCAATACATTTGGTTGACTCCTATTACCAACCAACATTTCTGAGTGAAAATTAGGATCACTTTGCAAAATTCCACTAGAACTGGAATTTTACTGGCTATAATGGGAAAATATAAACTGAATTATAGATACTAAAAGAAGAAAAAAGGCAATCTACAGAATAGGAGGTAATATTTACAAACCACATATCTGAGAAAAGGTTGATATCTAACCTATATAAGGAAGTCCCACAACTCAACACCAAAAAATGAAATAACCTGATTTAAAAATATGCAAAAGAATTATATAGACATTTCTCAAACGGCCAAAAAGCATGTAAAAAGATGCTGAATATCCCTAGCCATCAGGGAAATGCAAATCAAACCACATGAGATATCACTTCATACCTGTTAGAGTGTTTATTATTTAGGAAAAAAAACCCCAGAAGTGTTGGCAAAGATATGAAGAAAAGGGAACTCTTGAACACTGTTGGTGGGAATAAAGATTAGTGCAGCCACTAGGGAAAACAGTATAAAGGTTCCTCAAAAAATTAAAAATGAAACTACCATATGATCCAGTAATCCCATTTCTGGGTATATAGCCCAAATCAAGAGATTTCTTCACTCCCATGTTCAATGCAGCATTATTTACAATAGCCAAGATACGGAAACAGCCGGAGTGTCCGTTGGCAGAAGAATGAATGAAGAAAATGTGGTATATACATAGAATGGAATATTAGTCACCTTAGAAAAGAAGGAAATCTTGCCATTTGGGACAACATGGGTAAACCTAGAGGACATTATACTAAGCGAAATAAGCCAGACACAAAAGGGCAAATACTACATGATAACACTTGTGTGAGGAATCTAAAATAGTCAAACTTACCAAAGCAGGGAGTAGAATGATGGTTGCCGGGGGGTTGGAGGGAGGGAGAAACAAGGAAGTATTAGTCAGAAAGCATAGTTTCTGCTACACAACCAGAATAAGTCCTAGAGAGCTACTGTACAGCATAGTGCCTATAGTAAATGACACTACATTGCATACTTAAAATTTGCTAAGAGGGTAGATCTTATGTTGAATGCTCTTACACACACACAACTAATAAAGAGGGCAGAAAGTGGTGGGGAACCTGCTACCTTGGGGCCACTTATGGCTTTCTGGATCCTTCAGCGTGGCCTTTGGACTGAATCCAATTTTACAGAACAAATCCGTTTAATAAAGGGATTTGTTCTGTGAAGTTTGGATTCGGTCGATGGGCCACAGCTGGGGATCTGACCCAGTTGGGGATTTGAACATGTGGCCTTGAGACCACAGGCTCCCCACCCCTGTGAGAAACCCGTGCCCCAGATCCTGTTTGTTTATAGAAAGACTAGCAGAATGGAAATGTGGCTCAATTCTGTCACTAGACGACAGAGAGAGGATCGTGAATAAAAGGAAGAAAAGCCAGTGTTTTAACTGAGCTTTGTAGTAGGGAGATGGCAAATTTCTTGGAGAATCAGGCAAGAATGCTAGACTGGCCAATCCAGATAGTTAGGAACACAGAAATCTTGCATATGATTTTGTTCTTTGAAAGTGAGTACCCAGATAACTCAATCTATGTTAAATTGCTCTCGTTAACACAAACTGGGGAGGGTGTGACATTCACTCTCCTTGCAAGCTAACCAGGTAGCCGGATGTAGCTTCATGAATGCTGGCAGAGGCAGGCTCATGGGTCAGAGAAAAATGACAGCTTATTACTCACAAAAATAACAGTTACCAGAGTATTAGCATTTTGATGTCATGCCTCCAAGCCCCAGTTCCTAAAATGTGATAGAAAGAAGACCAGGAGACACACACATTGGGTTGCGTTACTGGAGAGGAACCTTAGTCTTTGGGAATCCAGATTTTTTTTTTTTTTTTTTTTAAAAAGAGTCTCACTCTGTTGCCTGGGCTCGAGTGCCGTGGTGTCAGCCTAGCTCACAGCAACCTCCGAGTCCTGGGTTTAAGCAATCCTCCTGCCTCAGTCTCCTGAGTAGCTGGGACTACAGGCATGTGCCACCATGCCTGGCTAATTTTTTATGCATATTTTTAGTTATAGAAAATATACATTGGCCGATTAATTTCTTTCTATTTATAGTAGAGACAGGGTCTCGCTCTTGCTCAGGCTGGTTTTGAACTCCTAACCTTGAGCAATCTTCCTGCCTCAGCCTCCCAGAGTGCTAGGATTATAGGCGTGAGCCACTGTGCCTGCCCTAGGAATCCAGATTTTTTATGACGGGCAGTAAGCCTGTCTGATCTTTGCTCCAGAGAACATCATCATCATTATTATGGTGGACAATAAACAAAAACTACTTTTTCCTCTGGAAGGAGACACTTTTGACCAAAGCTGTTCGCTATATAAACATCTTTGAAAAGCCGGTCCCCCAAAGATGTGGTCAATATCTTTGTTCAGAAAATGTATGGAAACAAAAGAGACCCATGGAGAACTGTCTTCCAACAATCACTACTCTCAATAAGATTTAGCTGCCAAGTTCACAAACCACAAAAAGGAGCTTCAAAAACGGAAAGCTGTCATTCTCAGGAGACTGCTGCAGTGAAAGACAAAAATTTCGGACTTGTTTCTATGAATCCAAGTAGTGTGTGCTGCTGTAAGCTATCAGAATTTTAGTCAATTCATAGCTCATAATACATTTGAAGGACACAAGTTTTTGTGAATGATCTTTGCATGTTGGATTTTCCCCTCAATGGTCTCTTCAGAAACGGCTGTGTGCTTCCTGTTTTCATAAAATTCACATTCAACACAATATAGAGGCAGTGATATATTGAAATTTGTATCCAGTGTGCTGAAATATTGTGAATATTATTCACTGATCACCAGGTTGCTTTGAAATTATCTTCAGGATAGAGATATCTGTTTCAGGTGGAATTGAATAAAACAAATGCCATGTTTAAATGCATTATGTGGGCTGAGCGCGGTGGCTCATGCCTGTAATCCTAGCACTCTGGGAGGCTGAGGCGGGCGGATTGCTCGAGGTCAGGAGTTCGAAACCAGCCTGAGCAAGAGTGAGACCCCCCCGTCTCTACTAAAAATAGAAAGAAATTAATTGGCCAACTAATATATATAGGAAAAGTTAGCCGAGCATGGTGGCGCATGCCTGTAGTCCCAGCTACTCGGGAGGCTGAGGCAGGAAGATTGCTTGAGCCCAGGAGATTGAGGTTGCTGTGAGCTAGGCTGACGCCATGGCACTCACTCTAGCCTGGGCAACAAAGCGAGACTCTCTCTCAAAAAAAAAAAAAAGAAGAAAAAGGAAAAAAAAATAAATGCATTATGTGGAATGCTCAATAGTTATAAAATTATAGAAATAGCTCACCAATTGAAAATTATGATTATTTGGACATGGGCAGGCCTCAGGGTCTATTATTTAGCAACACCTTTTTGGAATGACTAGGAAAACAATGTTAATTATAAAAATTAGAGGGACAGTGTTTGCTTAGCATACTTACTTCAAAAACCTCTTTAAAATGACCTTAAGTACTTTAAAAGCATAAATTACATGTAAACAGGGCTAATAATCACAATAAACTATTCTTATCTATTAAAATAATTCTAGGTCTTCTAATAGATCACTTTGTTGCGTTAGGCTAAATTGCCATGCTGCATTAAAATGTTGATTAAACAGAATGCTTCAGGAAGGATTGGCTAACTGAATTTTGTGGATAGCTGGAAATTAAGCTTCTTAAACATTCAACTCTTTTTGCTTCCACTCTTGTTGCTAATCTTTCCACACTTCATGGGTGCACATTTTGCCAGAGTAAATAGAATGTAGTAAATCTTACTTTGGTGAACAAAATCTTCTAGTGTTTCAGAGCACAGAGATTCTTGGCTCTAATAGATCCTAGCTGTGTAGTTCTTGGCAAGTTGAAAATCTCTCTGAGATTTCTTAATCTGTGAATACTATCATAGTTATCTCACAGGATTGTTCTGAATATTAAATAAGACATATATGAATGTACCTAGTACCAGGCATGGCAAAAAGTGGGCACTCAATAAATATATGTTGAAGCTACATAGGTTATGATTGTTTGAAAAAACACAAAGTTGTATTACATTTATTCATTTCCTAAGGAGCTCACATAAATTCTGACATGAATTTATTTTCTTGCAAGGTGACTTTTTATTATAAATTTGGGTAAAGAACATATAACTTTATGATCTTGGCAATATATTCTGAACTTCTTTCTGCAAGATTAATTATTGATTCATGGCTCAAGCAGCAATTCCCTAAGTTTTTTTAATCCCTTTAGTAAAAAAAAATCTTTATTACTTTTATCATGCCATAGTCTTTAATTTATGGCATTTAACATATTTTGTATGAAATATTACATGTCATTTTAATACATGTAGCTAGTCTTAGATTGCACTTTTGATTGTTGGCTGAGTATGAAATACTATCCTTTATAATTTCAAGAATTTGTTATTGTAAGATTTGCCTTAAGTCTTCAAATTCTCTAAGCAATTAACAACCATTATTAAATCTATAGTATGTGCATGACACTCTGCAGGAAACTGTGGATTGTGAAAAATGAATAAAGTGTTATCTCTTTCTTATAGGCAGCAAAAGGAATGCAGAAATTACTATTTTATAAGTAGGTTATACTAAATCTCATGGGTAATACTAACAGGGAACCTCAGAAGAAAGAAACTTTATTTAATTTGGGCTTTTATAGAAGATGCCATGTGGAGGTGGCATTCTTGATGGAACTTAAAGAATAAGAAGCAATATGTGTGGAGTACATGCAAGGAGTGCTTGGAGAATAAAAATTAATCATGACTGGAGTACAGGATGCATAAAGGGAAGTGGTAAGAAATACTTGCAAATGCCAGTTACGGACAGACGATGGAACCTTCAATGGTAGACCATGGAAATGGATTTCCTTTTTTTTTTTTTTTTTTTTTTGAGACGATCTCCCTCTGTCACACCAGGTAGAGTGCAGTGGGCATCAGCCTAGCTCACAGCAACCTCAAACTCCTGGGCTCAAACAATCCTCATTTCTTAGCCTCCTCAGTAGCTGGGACTACAGGCCTGTGCCCCTATGCCTGGCTAATTTTTCTATTTCTTTTGTAGAGGAGGGGTCTTGCTCTTGCTCAGGTTAGTCTCAAACTCTGGCCTCAAGCAGTCTTCCTGCCTTGGCCTCCCGAAGTGCTAGGATTACAGGTGTGAGCCACTGAACCTTTTGTAGGTGATGGGTAGCCATGGACATTATTTGGAATAAAGAAATATTACATATTAGGATAAATAATCTGGCAGCTGTGTAGAATGGGTTGAAAGACAGAAGTCAGAGAGAGGTAATTTATTTCTCCAACGCCTCTGCCTTACAAATCTACAACCTGGAATCAACTCAGCCACTTAAGTTCTGTTTGGTTATCCCTCAAGTTCATGGTTTCCTACCTTAGTTGGTCCTCCACAATCTAAACTTGTTTTTTAGTCTCATCCAAAAATATAAATAGCACTATATCCTCTTCTAAATGTTACATTCTCTCTTTTAAGCAATAAACTAAAAGAATCCTTTACATTTCTTACTCCACTTGTTCAATGATCCATTACAATAAGTTTTGCTTCCACACCTATCTTAAAAACCCTTTTATGCTTAAAATGCTAAATCCACTGGTTACCTTTCCTGTGCATTTCAATTATCTACCTTTTCTTAATCTCTGTTTTGACTCCTATTACATCATTCTTTCCTCATTTTGTTTTGAGATCTTTGACCATTCTTTCTCCACCTGTCATGCCAACACCCTTTCTACTCTCCTTTTAAAGTTAAGCTCTTTATTTCTTTCCTTTTCCTTACAAACTCTTCCTGAGCAATCTTATTGACTCTTTTTTTTTTTTTTTTAAATTATTTTTTTTTATTTTGGCATATTATGGGGGTACAGATTTTAAGGTTTCAATAAATGCCCCTTTCCCCCCCTCCCCCCAAAAGTCTGAGTCTCCATCATGACCATCCCCCAGATGGTGCACATCTCACTCACTATGTATGTATATACCCGCCCCCCTCCCCCCTCCCACCTGCCCAATACCCTATTACTGTAGCACCTATGTGTCCACTTAGGTGCTACTCAGTTAATACCAGTTTGCTGGAGAATATATCTGGTGCTTGTTTTTCCATTCTTGGGATACTTCACTTAGTAGTATGGGTTCCAGCTCTAACCAGGAAAATATAAGGTGTGCTATATCACCATTGTTTCTTAGAGCTGAACTTATTGACTCTTAATGGCTTTACCTACTTCTTAAATAGGAACAAGTTTTGAGTGTTCTACATTGAACAACAAAGCTATATAGATGCTACCATTTGTTTATCATCTGCCGTATTATAAGCATTAAGTTTTTGCACATATTATCTTAACAGATATCTGAGGAAGCTGTTAGCTTTTTTTTTAAAGCACATAAGTATTAAGGATAATGATGTTGAAATAGTTTGTTCATATCTCACATCACAGTAGGAACTCATATTGAGGTCTGACTTCAAAATTCTTATTGTGTTTTCTTCTATAACATATCACTTTCCTCCGTCTCTACCCCATTGCCTACTGGCTGTCCCTGCTTCAACGTCCCATAGATACTTCAAATTTAGTATGTTTAAAATGAAACTTATCTTTCCCTTCAAAACAGTCTGTCCTCGTCTATTTCTTTTCTTGGTGATAGCAATACCATTTTCTCAGTCATCCAAGCCAGAAATTAGACAGATTCCCAGACTCCTCCTCTTACCTCATGTCCATGTCAAATTTCAAATCATTTTGGTTCTATATCCTTCCTACACTAAGTCAGTTGTTCCTGAACTACTTGCTACTCAAAGTGTGGTTCTCAGGCCGGAATCTTTGGCCCCCTCAAGAGCTTGTTAGAAATGCAAACCCAGACGTACTGATGATGACTGCATTTCAAGTCCCTAGGTGACTCATATATGTATCAAAGCTTGAAAAGGCCTACAGACTGGTTTCTTTGCTTTTAATCCCAACATCTACCTTCTATATAGCTGCCAGAGCTACCTTCTAAAAAAATAATCTATGTGATTTTTCTCCCTAAAGCTTATCAATAACTTCTAAAACGTATCAATAACTAAAGCTTATCAATAACTCCTCATTGTTTCTGAAAGAAGTCTGAGCCTCTCCAGGCTTAGAGCTTATCCCAGCCATCATAACATCTGATACTGCTCTTCTCTCACCTTTGTGCATGTATTTACTCCAGTCCCAACACCTAGAATGAAGTCCGTTCCTTCTCCCTTTTGGGCAAACACATTCCTTCTCATCTTTGAAGACTGACCTCTAAGACCACTTTTCCTGTAAAGATTCTCTTTTGGCCCTCCAGGAAGAATCGTCCAACGTTATTGCATCTTCTCTCTACAGGGTGGAAATTGTGGCACCTCTATCTCTTTCATTGCCTGCTCTCCGTTTCTGGACTGGAAGCTTCCAGAGGGCAATGATGATGTATTACCTTGGCACCCTTATTACCCAGTGTAGTATCTGACTGACATACAGCGTTTCCCTGAAAATAAGACAGGGTCTTATATTTATTTTTCCTCAAGAAGACACCCTAGGGCTTATTTTCAGGGGATGCGTTATTTTCCCCTCAAAGCCTCAGCTTGCAGCACGCACAGGATGGCCGAGTCCTGATAGGGGGAGCCGACCTTGTTGGTGGGGCTGCCCGCACCTTTCTGGTCACCTCTGGGATAGTACAATAGCTGTCACTATGGGGCAGATGAGAAGGGCTGCTGGTCTTCTTTACTACTCCTTGACGAAATGCATGGGTTGTGCAGATACACTGCACAGCCACGCCCATCACTATGTCTTATTTTCGGGGTAGGGCTTATATTGCACAATGCTTAGAAATCCTGCTAGGGCTTATTTTATGGGTAGGTCTTAATTTTGGAGAAACACGGTACTTGCTTAGGAAGAAAGGGAAGAAAGACAGGAAGAAGACAAAGTTATTTGGTTAGGAAGAAAGGGAAGGAGCACAGGAAGAAGACAAAGTTGCCAAACAGTTTAAACTAATGCCATGTCATTTCCTGTAATACATTAGCATACTTTCCGAGGCAATAAATTGTAAAATGCTACCTCTTATGTTAAAAGTAAATTCTGTGTTTTGATAAATCACCTTTCTCATGACATCATTTATTTTAAACTACATTTCATATTTGTACTAGCAAGCTGAGCCATGAAAGATGGTAACAGTATGGAAAGTCTTTATTTTGTTTTCTGAAAGTATACTAGCAGAATGACTATAAATGGAATGATGTTATTATTTGATTTTACTTCTATTTAACCATTCATTTAAACATATAATTGTTAAGATGCTATGTTAGGGTAGGTTTGGTACTAGGTACTAGGAATAAAAAGAAGAATGAAATATTTGCCTGCATGGGGTTCATGGTCTTAAAGTATAAAAGTATATTTCTGTATGATAACACTAACATTGAATGACTTGTTTGGGAAAGTTCTTTTCTGTAATGCTTTGCAAAGAATAACCACTTAAGGAACACTTTATATAAAAATAGGAGAAAAATGGCTTTATTACTCTTATTTTATATTGCACTTTTAAGTGATTTAAGTGTGTAAAACTTTAAAAACTGGTAGTGTACCCTGAGGTGGGGCCTGGGATTTTGCATATTTTCTGTAATATGCATTTTTAAATCTCTCTTCCTGTTCTCCTTAAGGCTAGGGGGATATTTAACTCCTTTATCTAATTATTACTTAAATGCATATATTTCATCAGATTCATAAAATCATTGGGGTGGTAGACCCTGTTCCAAATACTTTCAGCCAGACACTCTTTTAAGTACTGAGGATATAAGAGACAAATGGCAAACTTGCTGTCTGAGGCAATTCTAGAAGAAATATGGGAACAGGCTTTCATTCCAGTGTAATAAACCCTGGTTCAGAGGGTGCAGGGTCTTATAGTAAGAACCCAGGAAAAGGGTATCTTAGGTAGCTTAGGGAGTAGATACAGAGGGACATAGTGAAGACTTCTAGGAGAGGTGACACTTTTTCAAGAACTAGTAGAGATTATTATAATAAATTAAAAAGGAAAAGAAGTATATTCCAAAAAGAAAGAACAGCCTGTGGCACAGCAAGAGATATCTTGGTGGCTGTACTATAACTGATTCTGAACACCTGAAGCGTGGGGTGCCAGGAGAAAAAGGGTAAGAGTGGAAAACATCCATGACGCCTTACAGGGACTTGATGCTACACGATTAGTTGGGGTTTTGTCTTGAAAGACAAAGGTGCTACGCGGAGACGTTGAAGCTCTGACTCGAGGGGGGAGGGGAGGCATGGGCAATATAAGTAACCTTAACACTTGTACCCCCATAATACGCTAAAATAAAATAAATAAATAAATAAATAAAGAGGGAGTTGAAATCATCAGATCTGCATTTTACAGAATTTATTTCTGCTTCTATACTGTTAATCTGTGTGATGGTGTATTGACTTTCTCTCTTCCCACTGCTCCTCTCTGTGGGTTTGGAGCTAGTTCAAATCCTGGTCTACCATGCCTGTTGGACTGGGGCCAACTTACATAAGATTTTTGAGGTTCAGTTTCCTCTTATAGGAAATTCTAATATGTTGGTACTCTTAAATTTTAGCTGCTATCACATGCCTCACTGCTCAGATTTGCATCTTTCTTGCTCATTGCTTTTCTTCCTCTGGCTTCTCCAGATCATGACTCTGTTTACTGGGTCCTGTTTTTCTTCTTCGATATTACTTACTCCTTGTTGCTTTCCTCCTTCTACTATTATTAGATCTTCCCATCTTTAATGATAAAACTCTCATTATCTTGTGCGGCTTTTATTTTTCAGTAATTTGATTAATTTTGACCCTCAATTCTTCTTTGGTTTTGATCAATTATAGCAATTATTTTAATTTATGGAATGTTGTTGAGACTTTATGTCTCCAATTCATTTCAGTATCCGATGGCAACTTTGATCTTTCAGGAAAACACAAGACAAAACATATTATCAGAGGGCATTTCAGATGACCAAGCTTATACTCCGCTTGAAAGTAATAAAACTTTCATTACTTAGTGGATAATGTATATTTTATTTTATGCTGTTATTTGGTAGGACTGTAATTTTTTTATTTATATGATTTTATATAACAAAAATTTTTAGGAAGTACAGGCATATTTTGATTTTTATTGACTTGCTTAAGATCTTATGTCAAATTAGGACTGGGATGGGGCTGAAATAAAATTATTTTAATTCTGTAACATCTACTTCCATGAACCTCAAAATCCAGAATTTAAAAAATGGTAAGTTAAACTATGTTAGTTCACTAAGACAATGGACAATATGCATGAATTACTTTAAGATTATATGATTTTTAAGGTGTTATTATTTAATGAGCCCTGGAGACCCAACATCTGATTTGACAACCACAGATCCCAGTTTTTCTCCCAAGTTCATCTCCATCTCATTTCCATGGGTACTTTACTTCCAGGTGCTCTGTATGTGTAGATTCGTGGTCCTCTTTGAAATGACTCTTTTGTTCCCAGCTTAGACTGCTTCTTGGTCCCTTCATATCAAACTCTTGAGTAGCCACCACTGACCTTTTCCTAATGAAATGTGGAGATCATTTCCAGCATGTTCGTCTCTTGTCACATACTAGGTGTTCTACAATGGTGTATACTGGATAGAAAAAACTGTGATAACAGGATACCCTCGGCTGGCTGATGAGAGGGAAGCAGACATAGAGAATATACAACAATACACAAACATCTAGAACTAGCATTCATTGTCTATCTCCAGTCCTCACAGCAGGCTAATGACGTAGGGCGTATGTACCGTCATCCTCATTTTCAGATGAAGAACATGAAGCTCAGAAAGCTTAATTTAAATGTCCAAAGTCCCACACACTTTGGAGTTTGGAATATCATGTCTTCTCTGTCTACAAATTCTCTCAGCTTTCTACCACAAAACAATTCCTCTTTAGCACAGGCTCCTTGTTTCAAGCTGTTTACAATGTAATGAGAGTTAAGACGTAAGGGAGGAAAAAAAGTCTTTTTTTAAAAATTAAATCTCCCTCTAAGCTGATCTTCCCTATTCCTCAGTATTTTGTTTGTTAGTGATACTATAATTCTACTAGTTATTGTAACTCTCCCCCACCCCAGGGATTCCTGAATTCTCTCCCTCATGCGTCTAAAATTTCGATGTGTTAAATCCTTCTGATTTCATCATTTCACTGATGTTAGTGTCTATTCCCCACCTCCCACTTGAATTGCATCTTCTCTGCTCTCTTCCCTGCAATTCTCCATCTTTTCCAATTGATATGCACAACTAATCATACTAAGCTGCTACTTTTGCTAGTCATTTTCCTACTCAGAACCTCACGGTAGTTCTGTTACTTTTAATACCTAAATCCAGACTACTTTCTTGTCTTTTATTTCATAAAATTCAAATATGAGCTTTCCAAGACAGCCAGGTGAATCCCCTCTTTCTTATTGGAACTTCTCTTGTTTGTATCTGCCCCAAATCCTTCAATGATTATTCAGACTCCACCTCTTCAAAGTGTTATATAACTACTACAGCTTCTGCAGCTTACAGTGATCTTGATTCACTCTCTGACATGTATGGTCCAGGCCACACATTAGTAGTATGGGATTGCACACTGCCTGGCATGGTTTTAAGAAGGTACTGAAATTGAGTGGAATACCAAAGTGTGAAATGTGAAATTGAGGGACAACCTGGAATCCTCATCTTCTCCCTGACCTCTTTCTTTTCCCCCATAACACTGGATTTTAAGAGGTAATGATCCATTAACCCTTTTCCAACTTTGGCATCATTCCATGCAGTTTTACGTATTTTATCTACAATAAGAATCAAATGTAAGTTTCATCTTCTTTCAAGTATAAATTGCTATATATAGATATTAATATATTATATAAATGCTCTAACTTTCATTTTGTGTATTGTTTATACTCACAATGTGAGCCCACCAGTCATTTTTTTTAGTAGGATAATGACAGGCTGAAACAAGGAAGAATCACCATAGAAGAATTCCGAGCAATTTATCGAACTATTGCACACAGAGAAGAAATTATTGAGATTTTCAATGCATATTCTGAAGACCGAAAAATTCTCTTTGAATATAACCTGGTTCAATTTCTGACACAAGAACAATATACAATTGAGATGAGTAGAACTATTGCTGTTGAGATCATTCAGAAATATGAGCCCATTGATGAAGGTATGTCTGCATTTCGAAGTTTTATCTATCTATCTATCTATCTATCTATCTATCTATCTATCTATATAAAGTATTTTTTGTAAGTTATGGTTATCAAATTAAAATTTTTTGGATGGGTCAAATTTCTTCTGGAAAATATATTTTATAGAACATATATTGCCTTTTAGAAAGCTATACTGTGTAACTATGGCATTCTTTCCTACTACACTGCCCAACTCCTTTCTTTCAACTGCTTTCATGTATATATCTCAAGCATTCAGAGATAAGCTTAGGTGTGAAAGTAAAATAAGGATTCTGCTACCTGTACCCTATTAGAAGAAAATATCTTGATCTCATAAATAAGATAAAAACACAGTTATGGGCAGTCTTCCATTGTTAAGCATTTTTATTATTGAAAATATATATGAAAAACTAAATGAAAATGCTAAGAAGAAAAAATTACAAAATCACTACTTTTTCTTTTGCTTATAAATATAATTGTCTACAATATTTCAATAAATATTTAAAATATTTTGCTTTCCCTTCATTTTTGAACACATAGTCATTTGGTTTAAATCAAATGACCACACAGGCTAATGATCTGTCATATAATCTGTCCCATCTTCATCCCATCTTTCAATGAGCAAAACATTTCAAATTTTTAAATTTATGCTTATTTTAAAATAAAGACATAACATAATAAAATATTCACATAAGAGTACAAAAACATTAACCCCACAGAAATTACCTGATAGAATAGCTCAAAATATTCATCTAGCAAGGGAGGTATGGAAGTCCAAGTTCTGCCTTTGAAAGTTGGTTTAGGGTACCAATGTTTAGCATATCCTAATATAGGTTCTACCAAAATCATTCCTTCACTTAATCACACATTCATAATTTATTCAAATATTTACTTGTAGCAACCGACTATGGCTCCTAGGGTATAGGGATACACAGTGGAGAACAAGGCAAACTGGGTCTTGTATTCCTGATGGGGGTCACAGGGAAGTTGACAATAAATAATTAAGCATATGAAAGGATAATTTCAGGGAGTGCTAAGTGCTATGAAAAAAAAATAAAACAGGGAAGGTGATAGAGAGTAAATGACATGGGAGGTCTAATTCAGTTTGGGTGTTTAGGCAAATCCTCTCTAAAGGTGGTACCTTTAGTTAAGCCGAGACTTAACTAGGAAGAAAGAACAAGTCACATGACAAAATGGGAGCCATGTCTGAGGTCCAGGGAAGAGAACTGGACATGAGTTGGAGAATTCAAAGAACAGAAGGAGAGGACAGTGTGTTTAGAACTTGGCGAATGAGGAGATGAGTTTGGAGAGTAGAAAGAGATCAAATGGTGTAGGGTCTTATAAGACATAATTAAGATTTTGGCTTCATGATCTCACTGCCATGCAAAGAGTTTGGAGCATTTTAGGCATTGTGTTGGTCTGACTGAGTGCAGTGCTGTAACACTTTGGTCTGAGCACCATGAAACTTTTGTAAATTTGCAACAAGATAAAGAGCTTGCATCACAATGTTAAACAGCTAGATTACTAAGCACACCTGACAAGCTCAGATGACTCTCTTTTTTTTAAATAGCTAGACTTTGTCTAAGGAAGTAGTGAATTGATTTATGCTCTGTGTCAAGCTCTTTATGCTATTGCCAACTGGAAACAACCAGTTTACAGGTGAACACTTTCAGTAGCACTCATCTAGTAAGTATTACCAAAAAAAGTCACTTGGATACTGTTATCTTCAGGCGGTAAATTAAAAGATGCAATGGATATTGGGATTGTGTTTGCATTTTAACTACAATATTGTAATGTTCATCCATTTCATCTTTCGAGCCGTCACCTGCCTCAGATACTCTCATACACAGCCAAGACCGTGCATTTCATTTACGTGATTATTGATCACTTTAGAGTCTTATTAAGGTCGATTTGAATTATGGTCTTATAGCTCCTCAATCTCATCCCTCATTGGTATGTGACATATACCAAATGAAGTTTTAAAAAATACACGTGATTAATCCTCATTTCAAACTGGTAGTTTTTAAAGGCACAAAATGAGTTTGTCTTCTATTATCAAAGATATTTGCTCCATTATTCAATAGCTCAAAAGGGCTAAGCCAATCAATCTAATTGCACAGGGAAAAAGAATAAGAGTATGCAAATCATTACTGTCACAATACATGATTCATTTGCTCCATACCCTCCCATCTTCCTAAATTTACCTGGCTTTGAAATAGAGGCTTTGCATATAAACATTTTATTTATTTTCCCCTAGTTTTTATTCTTTTAAACCAAAATGCTGGATTTTCACTTTTACAATGTCATAAACATTTACTTAAGTCACTATGTATTTTTTGTGATATATTCTTCTTAATGGCTGCTTAGTATTATAACATATTTTGAGCTTTAATTTGTTTCTTCCCTCCTATATTTATTTTGCTGTTATAAATAATGCTAGTGTAAGAATTCTTGCATATCAGTCTTTGTATGAGTCTTTACTTCTCTAGGATACATTTCTGAAAATAAACTACATTCCAGTATAAAGTAAGTACACATGTCAACTTTTCTTTATAGCCACAATGAACTGTCAACAGCAACAAGAGCAACTAACATTTATAGAGCTAATAGATAGGGGAGGATTCTATTATTATAATGAGTAAAAACATTCAGAGATAAGTTACTAAAGATCATATGCAAATGACCCAGCAATTCCATTCCTAGGCATGCACTGAACAGAAATGTATACATATTTACACCAAAAGATGTGCGTTGGTTGTTTATAGCAGCACTGTTTGTAATATCCCCAAACAGGAAATTATGTAAATGCTCATCATGAATAGATGGATAAATAAATTGTGGCATATTCATACAATGGAATACTATACAGCAATGAAGATGAATAATGTATAACTATATGTAACTATAGGAATAAATCTTAGAAACATAATGCTGAGTAGGAGAAATCAGGCACAAAAAATACATACTGTGTGAGTCCATTCAGATAAAGCACAAAAATCAGAGAAAACTCATCCATGCTTTTAGAAGCCAGACCAGTGAATACACTTGTGTGGAGTGAGTGACTGGAAAGTTAGTGGAGACTTCTAGGTGCCTTAATGCTTTATCTTTGATCTATGTGCCACTTATCCAGATGTGTAGCCTGTGGAAGTTCATTGAGCTATAATATATGTACTTTTCTTGTGTGTGTTTTTAATATATGTTAAAAAAAAAGAGATGGTTAAGTAATATATTTTTTACTTGAATGTTGATATGGAAGAATTAAGGGTATTCACTAGAAAAATTTGTTTACAAAGAAAAATTAGCAATAATATTAATAATTCTAAATGAATATTTTAGAAAGATGCTCTACTGCTGAATAAGTTGCCAAGTGAGATGTAATTTTTTATCTTGCTGATGGTATTTCTGCTTTTAACTTGTTTTTTTTCTTTTTTACAGTTAGGAATGAACAGCAGATGTCATTTGAAGGTTTTACAAGATACATGGATTCACCCGAATGTCTACTATTTAAACATGAATGTAAAAAAGTTTATCAAGATATGACTCATCCGTTAAATGATTATTTTATTTCATCTTCACATAACACGTATTTGGTATCTGACCAGTTAGTAGGACCAAGTGACATCTGGGGATATGTGAGGTATTTATTTTGAATTTAAAATCTATTACTAGGTTTTAAAATACTTGGAAGCTCCTGATGGTGCCTACCTCAATAAAAAGCAGGCTATGCATGTTCCCCAAATTCATAGGGAAGAGGAAGTTTTATATGTACATCTCTTAAAGATCCAACATTTAGATGAAATGACAACATAATTTATTATATGCATTAGTATCAGATACTTTCCATCTAATCCTACCTGCTGACCTCCTGTGCATGGTTCTGGCCCCTCTGAGGTTTGCTGAATGACTTGGATATTTCTTATAGGAAAACGTATGAAGAAGATTTTTTAAATTCAGCTAATCAGAACATCCTAGATTTTAACAAATATGGTTAAAATGAATCCCAGACAGCAAAACACAATGCTATAAGTAAAGCCAACTTTACATTACCTAAATACAGTAAATTATATAACTTGGCACTTATAGTAATGATTTTTATAGATTTATATGTTGACTAATAGATTAAAAGTTAACTACATAGATTAAAGTAATCCATGTTGTATCTCCAATTTTAATGAGACTGTTAATGCTAGGCTTCAATTTAGTAAGTCAGCTGAGATACAGTGGTGAACAAGATAGTAAAGATAATTTACAATCCCATAAACTTATAAATAAACATTGCTTCTTCTCTAATTTTAAATCTAAGTAAATATATAAATCCACAAATTTGGAAACTTATTTTTTTTTTTAGAATTCTGTAAACATAGCTTAATTTATAGCCATACTTTCATTGTAGAGATATCTATTCACACTTTATTATTTTAATTTTTTTAAAGGCAGAAAATATACACTTTAAAATAGGTCTATCTAGAAGTGCAGAAAATTACTTCTGAATTCCAAGAAAATATTTCACCCAAGTGCCAGTTAATATGAAAATTTAATTGTATTTTTTCTTTGTTTCTTTAACTACCTTTGGAAGATACATCTTAGAATGCAAATCTTTCAAAATTTCTTTGCTCATGAGAAGTGACATAGTGTAATGTTTAAGCATCAGTGTTTTAAGTTTCTAGCTCTCATATTTCCTCCCTTTCCCTCATAAATTAATTTTGTAAGAGATATAACCTCTTTGTGTCTCAATTTCTTTATATGTAAAAGAAGAAAACTGATGTTACTTGCTATATAACATTAAAAATTTTAATACAACAAAAGCTCCTCAAACTTATTTTTATTGCCAGTTAAAATTCAGCTTCAAATTAAAAAAAAGCAACTCATACAATTTAAAGAAACTTACCATTAATTGAAATTATAATATTTTATACCTTGATAATTCATAGGAAGTATTTGAGGGAAATTTTAATGATAAATAGATAAAATAAAGTTAAGACTCGAAATTTCATATCACAAAATCCTGTACACATTCTAGAATGCAAGGGAGAGCATCACCTGTAAGCTTTCCAAGCAGCTAAAGCCAAGACAGAAACTAGATTAGTTATAATAATCGTAAAAACAATAATCAAAACAAAAAGCAATCGTGGTTTATAATAATCGTAAAAACAGCTGCTCAGAAGAAGTGAATGAGAGAGAAATTTCCTCTGTTCACTTCCAAACGGGACCTGCAGAACGACGTAGTGGGGAATAGCCTCATTGTCACTATTAGAGAAGATAAAACTTTCTTTTCATGTCTCAGAATAGAAGTAGTTGGCATGACACTGTGCAATCATGCAATAGCTTAAAATTTTTTTGCTGGGGACCAAACCATGTGGTCTGAATGCACAGTTTTGTAAAAGTTGGCTTGATCTGTGGATACAATTTAAACTATCTAGGGCAGTAGCAAGAATCTATACCATTTATGAAAAGTTTTCTTCCACAACCAAGTTTTTGGTAGTTTATTGCCTCCCCACCCAGTAGAGAGTTCAAGATTATTCTCTGGGACCACACCAGAGAACTGATACTCTACGTTGATTAAAAGCACAGGACAATCAACTAAGAGTACAGTAAAGCAAGGATTCTTTACAAACAAGCATGGCTCCTTCCCCAATTTAAAAATCTATAAATACATAAATAAATCCCACAGTAAGAACATTGCAAATTCATTTTAAGTCCAATGGGTACCACTGATGTAGGAATCTAAGATAAAATTTATGTCTAGGTTAAGAAATGGACATTTGTTTGTTAAGTGGAAAAAATAATCAAGTCCAGTTTTAGATATTAGTGGAAGTGGAAATATATTTTGATAAAGCTGTGAATTTGATGTAGTCTGAGGTAGTCAGTTCAAACTTTTCTCCCAGTGATAACTGGAGGCTGTTATCCTAAGTGAAGTAACTCAGGAATAGAAAATGAAGTACCCCGTGTTTTCACTTACAAGTGGCAGCTAAGCAATGGGTGCACCTGGCGGTACAGAGTGGAATAATAGATGTCAAGACTCCAAAATGTGGGAGGCTGGGTAGGGGTTGAGGGATGAAAAATTACCTATTGGGTGCAATGTACGCTGTTTGGGTGGTATAGACACTGAAAACCCAGACTACACACATTACATCCATATAACAAAACTGCACGTGTACACCCTAAATCTATGAAAATAAAAAAACTTTTCTCCCACTGGAATTCTGAGACAAATAGACATAGATTATCAGGTTTTCAGGCTTCCTTTGCATAAGTATTACTTTTTTCTAGCTCTTACTTGGAATAGAGATGGCCTTTTATAAAATGGTTAAGGAAATAAAGGTTGTTACTGAGCCATAAGGCCCTCTAGTTCCCATCCTCTCCAGCCCATATTGTGTCCAGGGAGCAAGTATTGCCATGATTTCTCTTTTTCCCCCTTCCCTTTCCACCATATACTCCAATTCCCCAAAACCTCATATAAGAAAAGAAACCAAAAAAAAAAAATTATTAATACATTTTATTATTCTGAGAAGGCTTTGGAAGTTATTGCTTTTCAATACTATTGCATTTTTCAGTAGATACAACCATAAGCAATATTGTCTGAGTTGGGAGTGGTGATGTTTCAGAGGTACAACTGTGGAGGCAGGCATCTTCTTTGCTTATTGGAAATCAGGCCTGGAATGGACAGCCATAAAGAGTATAGCATTTGACTAGGAGGAAGCACAAACTGTTGTGCCTCACAGGTAGCTTGTCTCTTCCTTTATAATAGAAATTTCTAGAGACTCAAACCTTGACTTTATTATGGATTCATTTATGCATTTGTTGCAAAATTACAACTAGTCTTTGGAATATTTTGACACTGTAGTATATATTTTTAGTGGTCTGGGAGTGACAATTTATTTTGCTTAAAACTTTGTTAGTGCGCTTGTGAAAGGATGCCGTTGTCTGGAAATTGACTGCTGGGATGGAGCACAAAATGAGCCTGTTGTATACCACGGCTACACGCTGACCAGCAAGCTTCTGTTTAAAACTGTTGTCCAAGCAATACACAAATATGCATTCATGGTACGTACATATCTTTGTTAAACCGAAGTTATTGAAACAGAATCAATCATAATTTACTTGCTTCAAAATTTTATAATAGTTGGTCTTAGTTTAGGTCAGTGCTGTTTTAAATTGTGGGTTATGACCCATTAGTAGGCAGTGAAATCCATTTATGGATTTCACTGCCTACTAATCCATTTATGGATTATGAATCCATAAATGGATTTCACTGTGTATGGTTAAAAGTAAATTTATTGAAGTTAATCTCAGGTAGTAAGGTACATGTTATTTCATGAAACTTTTTGTTTGCTCGTGTGTGTGTGCATACATGCAACATGTGTGTGCACATGCATGTATGTATATTGATTCACAATGGTTCACAAAATATATTTCTCATTGTGGGAGATGACCAAGAAAGTTTCAGAAATATTGGTCTAAATAATAGTAAATATTTTACCAGTATTCAACTATTTTACATCTAAGACAAAACCAAAATGTGTCAATAATACATTATCTCAATTGTCATTTTAATAACGATAATGGCAGCTATTTATATAGCAAGAGATGTTCAGAAGTTTACTTTGGATTTTAAATTTATTATTTGGATTTTAAATTTATTATTCAATTTACTAAAGTTACACATTCCAAGATACAGTTCTTTTTAGAACTAATTTCAGCTTACAAATCCTACTCTATAAATTGAGCAGGTTTTTAATAATCCTTCAGTTTTAAGGGAGTTTGAATAAAACTTGGTCCTATTTGTAAATATGGTTAATTATATACCATCAGACATTTGAAACTGTTTTTGTAAACATTTGTAATTGTTGTGTTAATATACTTGTTTCTGTACCAATTTCAGTCATTTATAATACATTCAAAGTGATTTAACAAAATCTTACTAAGTACTTCACATGAACCTAATACATTAAACTTATGAATTTAATAAACTTAAAGTTCTCCTATGTCAATACCTTATAAGTCTGTAAACATAAACTTAACATCACAAATTTATCTCAATTATTCTATTATATATTTTAAAAGTACAAAATAAATGTTCCCAAGAAATAAATGTCAGATATGAACAATTTCTATCATAATATAAAAATCTTGATAGTATCTTAAACATCTTAAACATCTCATTTCTGATGATTTTTTAAATTTTTTTGTTTATTTATTTTTTAAATTTCAGCATATTATAGGGGTACACATTTTAAGGTTTCAATAAATGCCCTTTTCCCCCCTCCCCCCACAAGTCTGAGTTTCCAGCATGACCATCCCCCAGATGGTGCACATCTCACTCATTATGTATGTATATACCCGCCCCCCTCCCCCCTCCCACCTGCCCAATACCCTATTACTGTAGTACCTATGTGTCCACTTAGGTGCTACTCAGTTAATACCAGTTTGCTGGTGAGTATATGTGGTGCTTGTTTTTCCATTCTTGGGATACTTCACTTAGTAGATGGGTTCCAGCTCTAACCAGGAAAATATAAGATGTGCTATATCACCGTTGTTTCTTAGATGATGATTTTTTTTTAACGTTTATATCTCTACTTCAACTTCTCCCTTGAACGTTACATCAATATATACAACTACCTATTTGACATTGCCACTTGGATATCAATAGGCATATTTAACTTCACATGTTGAAAATTTCCTCTTTCTCTCAGTCCTGCTCTTCTCATGGTCTTTCCCAGGTCAGTTAATGGCAACTTCCATATACTTAAGCCAAAAGCATCGCTGTCCACTTCAACCCACCTCCCCTGCTTTCAAACCTTTCAATCAATTCTTCAGCAAATCATCTTGGCTCTACGTGCAAATATATCCTGAATTTAATTTCTACTTCCCATTCTTACTGTCATTGTCCTAGTCAACCACCATCGCCTCTCACTTAGACTATCACAATGGGCTCTTCCTTGGTGTTCCTGCTTCTCTCCTTACTTTCCTGCAGTCCTATCTCAACATATCAGCCAGAGTGACTTTTCAGTGAGTCAGATCATGCCATTCCTCCTCTCAAAGACTTCAAACTCACTCAAACTAAAAGCTAGAATCTATATAATGACTCCCAGGGCCCTATGTGATGGGTTTTCTCTTACCTCTCTGCATGCTCCTGCTAATCCCTGCTCACTTGGCCATTCTGGCCTCTACAGTTTTTCTGAAGCACATCTCAAAGCCTTTGCACTTGTTATTTCCTTTATATGAAATAGTCTTCCCAAATATCTGCATAGCTAACTTCCTCACTTAATTTAGGGTGGGTAGCTGAAGAAATAAAAGGAAATAGAGGTAGTCTTAGAATTTAAAGGCCTTACAAGGGTAGAAAGGTCTGCAGCTTCTAAGACTCCAATAAGCAAGAGATGAACAATTAGATAAGAAAAAGAGATAAAAAGGGAATGGGAAGAATTAAAATTATTTCCATCTGCAAATGACATGATCCTATATGTAAGAAACCCCAAAGATTCTGCAAAAAAGAAAAACAAACTGTTAGAACTAACTGATGGATTCAGTAAAATTACAGAATACAAAATTAACGTACGAAAATCAACATTTTTTGTACACAAATAATGACTTAACCGAAAAAGAAATCAAGAGAGCAATCCCATTTATGATAGAATAAAAAATACCCAGGAATAAATTTAATGAAGGAGGTGAAAGATCTGTATACTGACAACTGTAAAACTTTGATGAAAGAAATTGATGAAGACACAAATACATGGAAAGATATCCCATGTTCGAAGATTGGAAGATTTAATATTGTTAAAATGTCCATACTACCCAAAGCAATATATAGATTCAATGCAATCCCTATCAAAATCCCAATGACATTATTCACAGAATTAGAAAAAAATCTAAAATTTGTATGGAGCCATGAAAGACGTCAAATGGCCAAAACAATTCTGAGAAAGAAAAACAAAGTTGAAGGCATTATACTTACTTATTTAAAATTATATCACATAGCTTTGGTAATTAAAACTGTATGTTACTGATATAAAAACAGACACATAGACCAGTGGAACAGAATAAGAAGGCCCAGAGATAAACCCAAATATGTATGATCAACTAGTTTCCAACAAGAACCCTAAGAGATTACAATGGGAGAAGGATAGTCTTTTCAATAAAAGGCGCTAAGAAAACTGGATTTCAACATACAAAAGAAGGAAATTGGACCCTTATCTTACATCATTCACAAAAATAAACCCGAAATAAATAAAAGACCTTAATATAAGACCAGAAACAATAAAACTGCTAGAAGATAACACAGGGAAAAAGCCCCTGGACATCAGCCTTTGCAATGATTTTTTTTTTTTTAGATATCATATCAAAAGCTCAGGCTACAAAAGCAAAAATAAATAAATGGTACTATGCCAAACTAAAAAGCTTTTGCACAACAAAGGAAACAATCAACTGAATGAAATAGCAGCATACAATTGGGAAAAAAATAGTTGCAAACCATATATATGTGGAATCTAAAAAAATATTCAAATATCCCAAGAGAACAAGACAGTGCTAACTAGGGTCAGGATGGGAGATAAAATGGGGAAACACATGTCAGAGGATGCAAGATATCAGATAAGTAGGGTGAACAAGTCTAGAGAGCTAAATATACAAGGTAAGGACTATAGGTAATAAAATTGGACTGTTATATGGGATTTATGCTAAATGAGGAGACTTTAGCTACTTTGGCCACAAAAACAAACAAAAAAAGTAGATAAATACAAAGATGTAGAATCAACCTAAGTGTCCCTCAATTCATGAGTAGATAAAGAAAATGTGCCATATATATAACATGGACAGTCTGGGAGGCCGAGTCTTAAGGTTAGGAGTTTGAGACCAGCAAGAGCAAGACCCCCTCTCTACTAAAAACAGAAAGAAATTAGCTGGACAACTAAAAAATATATAGAAAAAATCAGCCAGGCATGGTGGCACATGGCTGTAGTCTCAGCTACTTGGGAGGCTGAGGCAGGATTGCTTGAGCCCAGGAGTTTGAGGTGCTGTGAGCTAGGCTGATGCCATGGCACTCTAGCCTGGGCAACAGAGTGAGAGTCTGTCTCAAAAAAAAAAAAAAAAAAATATATATATATATATATATATATATACACACACACACATGGACAGACAGACACACACACACACACATATATATATACATATATATATATAAAACACAGAGTACTACTCAGCTGTAAAGCCATAAAAAGGAATGAAATAATGTCATTTGCAGCAACATGGAGTGAATGGGAGACCATTATCCTAGGTAAAGTATCTCAGGAAATGGAAAACCAAATACCATGTATCTCACAAATAAGTGGGAGCTTATAGATGAGTACACATAGGCAGAAAGTGGTATAAAGGACATGACAAACCAAGAAGGGGGGAGGGCAGGAGGGTGAATGTGGGATAAAAACTTACCTATTGGGTATGATGAACACTATTCCAATGATGGACATGCTGAAAGCCTTGACTTAAGCATTCTACAAGACATTGATGTAACAAAAACACTTGTATGCCCTAATTAATATTTGAAATGAAAAAGCCCCCCAAGAGAAATTTATAATTAAAGTGAGAGATAAAACTACCAAAAAAGGAGAGAAATAATTGAATTAGGTTAAATCAAAATTCACTAATGTTTTAATTCCTTAGTAAAGAGTTTGAGCTATTTGCATGTTTAAAAAAAAGGGTAACTATGTGAGATAAATGATATGTTAATTTTCTTCACTATAGTAACCTTCTCACTATCTATATGTATTCATAACATCATGTTGTATGCCTTAAATATATATAATAACGTTTATTTTATAAACCAAAGAGAAAGAGATCAGATTTAAAACAAGGCTTTGAGCAACAAAAACTCCATGAGATTTCTCGGTGGAACAAGGTGACTCAGTTTTGCATCATAAATCAGACTGAAGTTTGGATTTCCTACTCAAGATAGTCACTATTAATTTGGGAAAGAGAGGAAGTGAAATTAAATAGACTTGATAGCTATGACTAGGAATGAACATTGGTTCTAGTTACTGGTGCCTATAGTTTACTAGAATAAATATACATGAAATCTAAGTTTTTGTGGAAATTATACTGCCAAGAAAAAAAAACACCCAAAAAACCAAGTCTGACTCTTAGGTAATCTTTAAAACAACCTTTGGACAGGAAGTGGGCTACAAACATTGCTTGGCTTTAAGGAGAACAAACTCCTGAACATCCACTTTAGATGTGGCAAAGGAGGATAAAAGAAAGACAAGAGTATTTTTCCAGAGGACAAGGGCAAGGACACAGAAGATAAAAAATGGACTCTGCTCCATCGGTGAAGTCAGGGCTTCATGGAGGAATCCACCTGCTAAGCCTTCACTGTGCCCAGTCTCAACATCACTTATTATATTTGGGAAAAAGTTTACAACATGCTGTTGATGTTAGAGTGAGTCAATAGACATACTTAATAGAGTGTATAATTGAGAAGGTTGTTGTCATAGGCTTAATAAGGGCCCCCAAAGATATTAGATTCTTTTTCCTAGAACTTGGAAATGTTGCTTCATTTGAACAAAGAGTCTTTGCAGATGTGATGATGTTAAAGATCTCTAGTTGGGGAGGTTATTCTGGACCATCTGCGTGGGCCTTAAATGCTATCATATAAAATTTCCATAAGGAGGGGGTAAAGAGAGATTTGACACACTAGAGGAGGAGGTAACTTGAAGATGGGGACACAGACGAGAGTGATGCGGACATAAACCAAGAAATGTCAGCAGCCACCAAATGCTGGGGAGGCATGGAACAGATTCTCCCCTAGAGCTTCCTGAGTGGGCACAGCCTGTCCAACATCTTTTTTTTTAAAATTTATTTTATAATTTTTTTTTTAATTTCAGCATATTATGGGGGTACAAATGTTTAGGTTACGTGTGTTGCCTTCCCTCACCTCCCGCGCTGGAGTCAGAGCTTCAAGTATGTCCATCCCCCAGATGGTACGCATCACACTCATTATATATGTATATACCCATCCCCTTCTCCCCCTCCCATCTGCCCAATGCCCTATAAATGTTACTCCTATATGTCCACTTAGGTGTTGATCGGTGAAACCAATTTGCTGATGAGTACATGTGGTGCTTGTTTTTCCATTCTTGGGACACTTCACTTAGTAGTATGGGTTCCAGCTCTATCCAGGAAAATACAAGAGGTGCTATATCACCATTGTTTCTTATAGCTGAATAGTACTCCATGGTATACATATACCACATTTTATTAATCCACTCACATATTGATGAGCACTTGGGTTGTTTCCACAGCTTTGCAATTGTGAATTGTGCTGCTATAAACATTTGAGTGCAGTTCTCTTTTTTATAGAATGTCTTTTGTTCTTTTGGGTAGATGCCCAGTAAGGGGATCACTGGATCAAATGGTAGATCTACTTGTGTCTCTTTGAGGTATCTCTTTGAGGTATCTCCATATTGCTTTCCACAGAGGTCGCACTAGTTTGCAGTACCAACAGCTTGATTTCAGCCCAGTAAAAGCAATTTAAATTTTGTCAACTAGCAGAACTGTGAGAGAATAAATTTCTGTTGTTTTAAGCCACTAAGTTTGCAGCAATTTGTCACAACAGCCACAGAAAACAGGAAAGGAATACACTCATACATTAAAAAGAGATAATATCGTATGTCCTGTTTCGAGGGCTGTGGTGACGCTGCAAGCCTGTGATCCTCTGGCTTGTTTATGAGTTGATAAATCTGTGTCCCGATAATGATATGTGAAATTAAAACACAGGTAAAAATTTTGAATAAGATCCAAAAATGTCTTTCTTCACTACCTGGCGACAAAATTTGAAATTACAGTGGTGCAAAAGGACAGAAAATCCCTCTTTAGAGCCACCTTCACTTAATAGACCCCCTTTATTCTAAAAACTGGAAATATCTTTACCTTCGTTTCTAATTCTAAAGCAATGTGGTTTGATTATAGAACTTAAAACTGAAAAAGATGAAAAATACCATTTCCCTCAACTGACCAGTGTTGATAGGTTTTTCTTTCACATACTCAAATATCTACACATTTAAAAATAAAAATATAGAAGGTTACTGTTAGGCAACTTGCTTCATACTATTAATACTATAGATAACTTTCTATAGCAGTATTTATAGCTCTATCTTCTTAATGGGTCTATATCATAGCTTTACACAGATACGGTACAATTTATTTAAAAAGTACCCACTGATGGATGATCCTATACTATTTCCTATACTATTCAGCTATTTCCTATACTTTTGGTACAAATAGTAATAATTTTTCTTTTTATACATATTTAATGGTCCCTGTTCTGTCAAAAACTCAAAAGTACATTCAGTTTAAAGAATACTTAATTATTTTTCGAAGGTACTGAACATTAGAATTAGGTTTGAAATTAAGTGCTTATATTAATTGCATTAAAGTTATTTAAAAATTTCTGATTAATAACCATAGTAATGGTTAATTTTTTAGACATCTGACTACCCAGTGGTGCTCTCTTTAGAAAATCACTGCTCCCCTTCCCAACAAGAAGTGATGGCAGACAATTTGCAGACTATTTTTGGAGAGTCTCTGCTTGCTGATATTCTTGATGATTATCCGGACAAACTACCTTCCCCAGAGGTAACATTTTGTCTGAGAAGCTCATGTTAAGAAAAACAGAACAAAACGAAACAGAACACCAAAACATGTCACCGTTACACTGGCCCATGAAAGTGTGTTAGAGACCAGAGAAAATGCTCAGTTTTATTTATAGTTGTGTATCTTTCCAATGTATTGCCTAGAAAATGTTCCCGTGAGCGTCAGGTGAATGCATTTTGATAAAGACAATATATAGAGATCAACGTAAAACCCACATGTTGATTGTGTGCCGTAGCTCATGGGTTCACGACTGGAAGGCAATTTGGTATTAGGCCCTAGGCATTTGGTGTGTTTTATCTGCAAAAGGCTAAGAAAGGGACAAAAGTTTTAGGCTAAAAATGGAGTCTGTACCCATATCTCAGCAGCTGGGTAGCAGGTTCCCCTTTTAGAGAGCTGCTCTTTTCAATTTCCCTGTCTCTAAGACCCCTTCCCACCTCCACATGAGCAACTCAAGTATTTGATTTGTGCGTCCCTACCTCTGCCGTCAGCATGTCACTTCTCTCTCGGGCTGTCTCTTTACTTTATCACTCATGCCCTCTCACAGCCCAATTTCCCACGTCTTCATCTCATTGCAAACTACCCAGTCTGTCTTCCTCTTCCACCTGCTCCACAGTAAGTTTCTCATTGTAAGGTCAGCAAAGCCTTTCTTACTGATAAATTCTAGTGGACCTATTTCAGTCCTCATCTGACTGTGCTCTAACTGATACTCAACGCCTCGAACCCCTCCTTCCTTCCCCTGGAAACACTTTCTTCTGTAACACCACGTTCTCTAGGCTTTCCTTGTTCCTCCTCTCTGGCAACTCCTTAGTGTCTTTGACTTTCCCGTTCTCCTCACCCCAGATTTTATCAGGTGATAAATGAATTTTTTTTTTTTTTTTTTGCAGTAGCATCATCTAACAACCAATAGTTTAGTTTTGACACATCTTCATTTTTGATAGGAATAGCAATATTTTTGTACTATTTGAATATTTCCCTTTATAGTTTTTCCTTACTATATTTAAATGAGTGGAAAATTTAAAAATGTAAGTGTTGTGACACTAGTGACAAGATATATAGGGCTCACGATAGAACTGAAGCAGAAAAAAATGAGTTGTTTGGTAAATGGAAAAACCATGACTCTTTCACCTTGTAAGAATGCTCACTGACTAAATGCATTCAAATGTGACAGAAGAGAAATGTTAAAGAACTTCGCGCAAAATGCTGCAAACATATCATTAAAGATTAAACCTAGCAGTCCTGGTCTAATTCTGGAAATTATAATAATTTTTAGCTTTCTAGTAAGAGAATCTCTTCTCCCATTATATATAAATCTATGTTTTAGCATTCTAATACATAGCTTTCATTAAAGTTTTAGCTTCCATACTAAAATGAAGAGATTCTTTCCTACAAATAAACGAGGAATTAGAGCGAAAATCACTCTTGCTTACAACGTTCAGTCTTCGGTGTGTAAAAGAATTGCCTGGAGACTTGTTAAAGGAAGCCTAATTCCAGCTCCACAATTCAAGATTCTCTAATTTTGAAGTAGATCCTAGGCATTTGTCCCGTTCACAAGCACTCCTGATAATACTCTTATTGCACGTGGTTGCAGAGTGCACTTTGGTAAACTTCCTATTCCATAGCATTACAAGGATCACAGTCAGAGAGAGACGACCCCAGCTGATCAAGTGATTTGCGCTGATACCCGAGAATGGCAGAAGGGAAGGGGCGATCAAAAAGCTCCTTGGAGAAAAGAATTTTACTTCATAACCCAGATTTCAGCATTGAATAGAACAAAGCAGACACTTTTAAATGTGTTTGTTAAATTAATGAAAGTTTGAAAAGGTCAGGAGTAACTAAGTGAAAGATTGGAACCAGAGGCTTTGGATTTAGAACTAGTGACACTTGTGGTAAATAGTGCCATGCTTCTGGCTTTGATAGACAGGAAATATTAAGCCAATGATGCTTGTGTGCAATACAGGTGGAATTTGAAGAGGCCTTGCAAATCTTTAATTGAGTCTATACTAGATGCTAGACACTACGATAGACATTGTTATATACCTGATCTCATTTAATATATATATAACGTATATGTGTTATATATACATATATATAACACATATACGTTATATATATAAAAAACATATATATGTTAATGTTGGATAAGAGAATGATGATATGAAGCATTTACTATCAGCAGTTGTAACATTTTAACTTCTGTAACATGGCAAGAATTTTAACACATATCTTTTTCACACCTTTAACAATTTTGGAATAGTACCAATTTGTGGAATATAAAAAGAGCTAGCATACAATAAGTTCCAATCATAACAGGCTTATTTTTTTGTGAATTATGGTCAATACCTTAACATCACTGTTTTCTATTGAGGTATGAATAAGGGTAAGGAAAAATCCAGGTGACTGGCAAAATTTATGGCTCTTACATACCTTACTACTTTGGGCTAATTAAAAATATGATGAACCACTTTCCAATGAGTGTTACGAAGCAAACTTACCTGTAAATGTGTAACAGTATCTCTCTTTCAAATTGTTTCCCTAGGCACTAAAATTCAAAATATTAGTTAAAAATAAGAAAATAGGAACCTTAAAGGAAACCCGTGAAAGGAAAGGTTCTGATAAGCATGGTAAGGTGGAGGAATGGGAAGAACCGGACGATATAGAGGAGGAAGAGGAGGATGAATTTAAAGACTCATCTGATAGTTTGTCATTAAAAGACAATCAAGATAAGGAAACAGTCAGAAGAAAGGCAATTTCATCAATGCTTTTCAAGAAAAAGAAGGTGAGATGATGCTTTGTGAAAATCTTATAAGTGATTGAAAAGTTTTTTTTTTAATTGGTGGAGAATTTTAAAATTTCTGGAGAGAAAAGTCTTTTTCTTTCTTATAAAAACTCTAGTCTATCATTTAAAATTTACTTTGAAAAAATTAACGGTTAGAAAGAAAAGTTCAAAGCTGCCTCTTAAAAAGAGCATTAGCTGTTTTTAAATGTTTTTCTTTATAGTCGACAGATAATATACACTGCTATGTACTAGGCATTGTACAAAGTACAAAAGATACAGAGATAAACAACATAATTTCTCTTCCCTCAAGTAGAGACAGAGACAAGAAAATCAATGTTTATAATATATAGTATTAGAAGAATACACATTAGCACGACAAAAGAAGATGTTTTAGCTTGCATGTGACATAAAACCAATGCAATTAGTTCAAATAAAGTGGGGATTAATTTTTTCACCCACAGAGATGAACAATTCAGTCAAAGGAATTTTAATGTCAGGAATGACTTGATGTGGTGTCTCAAGCAAGGCCAACAGAACTTTGTTTTTTCCTCCAGCTTTGTCCCCGCTTTCTCTTCATTGGTGCAAGACTATTGCAAAAAATCAGCTTTATATTCTTTCAGGTTCAAATGCAGTGGAATGCCTGTGTCGTAGCAGAGCAAGCAATTTTTTTTTTTTTTTTTTGGTACATTGGTTATGATCTGGTTATGTGTGCATCCCTGAACCCATTACTGTTGCTAGGGAAATGCAAAGCTCTTATTAGCCAGGCCCAATCTGTGCGATCCATACTTGGATTGGGCGTGGGCAAGGAATATTTTCCCAAAACCAAACTAGAAAGTAGCTAACAGAAGGGCAGAAGAAATAGATGCTGGGCTATAAAAGAGCAAATGTCCACGATATACTCAAAGTTATTCCAAAATGGTAGACCAAACTGGAAATATTCATGACTAAAATTTCTAAATTTGTAAAATTGATAAGAATAAACTGAGATCTTTGTGAAAAGGGAAATAGCATTAATAGTAATTATCATCCTCAATACTTATTACATTAACTGGGATGTTAAATTTAGGTCAGCTCATAGTAACATGAAATATTTTAGTTGTAAAAAATAATCACTTGGCTTAATCCAAATAGCTATTGAGGAGATAATCTTATGAAAAAACTAAAATAATCTATTTGAAACCATATTTTCTTTATTGGAAAAGGATTTTTTTTTTCAAATGATTAGTGTAAAAATGTGAAATTACTGCATTTTATTTTTAGACCAGGAAGCTAAAAATTGCTCTGGCCTTATCTGATCTTGTCATTTATACTAAAGCTGAGAAGTTCAGAAGCTTTCAACATTCAAGAATGTATCAGCAATTTAATGAAAATAATTCTATTGGGGAGACAAGAGCCCGAAAACTTTCAAAGTTGAAAGGTAAATTCTTATGATTCAAACAGTTAAAGTGTTCAGAGAAGTTACATTCACTGCTACGGTGTTAAGGTCAATCAATGGTATTTGTAAAGTATATATTTTCACAAGATTTCAACATATTTCATATAATTTAGAAAGGCGTTATTAATGTATGCCTTAGGCTACATTAAGTTTCATTTCACAGAACTTAGCCATTAAGTCACTTTTTTGTGTTGATGTTTTGATTGAGAATGTCCAGTGCGGGTGTCCACTGGTGCCTCGGGACAGGGGTCTAGGGTGGGGTTGACAGCCTGGATTCTGGGGTCACACTGTCCTGGGCTTAAATCCTGGCTCTGCCACTTCTTGAGGTCACGAGTAGGCTACTGAGCCCGCTGTGCTTCTGTCTCTTCAGCTGTGAAGTGGGTGTTGTCATAGGACGTAGGTTGCCAGGCCTGTGACCATGACATGGGACACTTCCTGGGGTCCCCCACATATTATAGGGGAGGCTGTGGTGAGCAGTTTGCATGGGAGAGCAGCAGTAGCCCTGAGGAGCTAGGCAGACCCAAGTGTCAAGGCACTTGAACTCTGTCCTGGGAACAAGGGTGAGCAGGAGAAGGCTGAAATCTCAGGAGTGGCATGCCCCACTGTGTTTCTGAAAGATGCCTCTAATAGCGAAAAAAGATGACACTTTAGGCAGAAAGGAGGTGATGAAGGTTTATGGCCATGAGAATGGAGACAGGGTGATTTTTATGGATTCAATAGGTATCTAAAAAGTAGAGTTAATTAGGTTTGGAGACTGTATGTCTAAGGTGAAGGAGAGGGAGGAAATAGCATCCAGGCGGGACTACCAGGTGGCAGTGCAGTGTGCACTTGGGCTACACACCTCTAGAAGCTCCATCTTTTCCTGCATCTTCTTTCAGCTGCCTCTGATTCTAAATAGGAGGTGATTCTTCTATTTGGCAGTACCCAAGGCCTGGGAAAGAGAATGGAAAGCAGACCCTACCCCTTTCTCAGACTCATGTGGTTTGGAATGTTCCAAACTTAAAAAGGAATGGGCAACTAACTTAATACCCAGGTGACTCTCCATCTCAAAAGTTGCAATTTATCATTTTGTATGGAGACATTGCAGTGAGAAAATCAGCACCTGCAATTGACTTGAGAAAAGCCATTGGCTATTTGGAAATGCAGATTCTGGTATATTTAATGGTTAACCTCATTGGGCTTGCCACTGGCATCCAAGGATTTTGAAGTATTTTGAAGTATACTTTAGTTCATACCTTCTAATTACCTACTAGAGAGACCCTGGATATTTTAATGTCCTTTTGTTTTAAACTGTGCGTTGTAAACAAAAATCAATTCAATAGGTCTGGACTATGGTTAAATAATAGAATAGGATAGAGTAGTGTAGAATAGAATAAAATGGAATAGAATGGAATAGAATAGAATATAGAAGAGTGTATTGTAGGCAGTAAGAATAAGTACTGTTTTATGAAACAATCGTGCATGTCGTATGTGTGTTAGGCTGCAATGTAAACTGTGGTCAAGAGAGTTTGTATGGCCTTTTATACTGGCCTCTGTCCCTTCAAACTATTGCATGGTTTTTGTTGTTGATGGGGATAGGACCTGTGGACACAGCAAAATTATAATTCTCTTACTCTCATCATATTAAATACTTGCAAAAATTTCAAAGGGGATTAGATCTGAGTAGAGTTCAAAGTATAGCATCACTGTCTCTTAGAAAGGGTACTGAACATTTTTCTTGCACTAAAAGTGAATAGTAAATAATCAATGATGTTGTCAAAGGATTAACTGCAAGGATCACTATAATAAACATAATAAACACCACTAAAAATGTTTTAGATAAATATTATTGAAATGGAATAATTTTCACATTATTTTAGTAAGTAAAAGATGGCAGTTTATAAAAGGGAATAACCATAGTTTTCAATTAAAAAATTAACATATATATACACAAAAGAATAGAAAGATAAATACCAAGGAGTTACCAGTGATTATTCATTGAGTGCTAAGATTATATGTGGTTTTATTTCTTCTTTTTTTCTTATGTGACTTCCTCCTATTTCTAAAATGAACATGAACCTCATTTGTAATAACAAAGCATGTTTAATACCTAAAGGTCAGTCTCAGAAGTAACAAAATCATATTATGTTATGCAACTTTAGCAATCATTCACGTTTATTACTTTGTAGATGGGAAACATTAAGACCTAGGAGAATATGTTTTGCCTAAGGACAGACATCCCTTAGGACTAGGTAAGGGAGCATGGTACTTGGACACCCCTGGGTGTTTATACATGGGTGGCTTCAAAATAAACTTTCTCTCAAGGAGTGTTTTACTTTAAAAAATAGTTATTGATAAAATTAACTATAATTTTTAACTTGACAGTGCTGCCTAACGAATAATATTTAGGGTGATGGAGGAAATGATTCTATTCTAGTTTGATTTGCAAATATAGTGGGCCATGGGCAATCACTGTTTCTTCCATGACTGGGATGGTTGTAGGAACAGGAACTGTTTAGAGAAAGAAGAAAAACCTTAGAGAAAGATGAAATACGTGTTTAAAATTTGCAGGGGTGTCAAATGGTAAAAGATGTAAATTAGTTTTGAATTTTGAGTGATTTAACTAGAATATAGGTAAGAAGAATCATAAAGAATATATATAGAAACTCAAATAGTGTGAGTTATGTGTGTTTGTACATGCATGTATATATACTACAATTACATAGATAATATCTTAGTAAGGAAGACATTAGACATTATTAAAAGTATTGGGAGGTAGTGATTTTTCAGTGGAGAGATGTAAACAGAGATTGAATGAATTTGGGGGTAAGATGCTGGAATGGAGGGGTTGGGTGTTGAATCAGATAACTTTAGTTTTCCTTTTAATCCTGAGAATTTGAAACGTTCAACAGGATTAATTTAGCTGGAATCAGAAAGCTTATTATGACTTATATGTGATTCCGTCCTAATGTGAAAATCAAAGTAAAAAAAAATGGGGAAAGTTATTACTTTTGTTTTAAAAAATAAATGTATTTTATTTTAGAATTTTATATATTCTTACATCAAAGTGAAATTAATTTGATGTGAAAAAAATAAATGTAAATTATCTTTTTTCCCCTTAAATAATCAGTGTATACAAATTGTATAACAAAATTATTATTAATATCTCAATAATAATGAATCATAGTGGAAATGTAAAGGCATGGATTTATTTTGATTTTCATGAATTGAAAATATTTTTGCCAAGATAATATGTATCAAAATTATTGAAATTATTGTATAATTATATTATATTACATATAATATAATAGCTTATGTAATTTACTTGAAAATAAATTATATTATATTACATATAATTAGATATATATAATTACATATATTATTACATATAATATAGTAGCTTATGTAATTTACTTGAAAATTTTCACAGTGGTTTAATAATCTTTTTTTTCAGTCCAAGAGTTTATTTTTCACACCAAGAAGTTCCTTACCAGAATATATCCCAAAGCAACAAGAGCAGACTCTTCTAATTTTAATCCTCAAGAATTTTGGAATATAGGTTGTCAAATGGGTATGTTATATAGGATGCTGAGGTGTTTATAAAAGTCATGTAAAATGAATTCATTTTATGAATCTGTGAAACATTCATGAAAAAAGCTTCCTATGAAGATTTTTGACCCTGGGGGCTTTGGGGTCAGGCACTAATGGTGAATCATAGATTTCAGGAGTTGAAATCATTCCTAAATGGGTTGCAGAGGGTAAATGTAGGTGAGGGTTGGTGGATGGGTATTAAATTCATGAGGCATGAGCATGAAACATGTATGGTAGAACAAGGGAATAAGAAATTCAAAATGGATCTCAGAGGATGTTGAAGATCAAGTTCCTTCACTTGAACAATATACTCAAGGCCTCTTCTGATCATGTGATTTATATCATTTATACTTCTACGTTCATAGTCTTGAAAAGTGAATGGGATTGCTCTCCCCACACTCTCTTTATCCCAAATTGCACAGCTGGTACAGCACTGGCCAGTCAGAAAGTCAGAAAGTGTCTAGTGTTAAACCTTCTCCTACTGGATTGTGGCAAGGCCCATATGTTTGAGGAGAGGGGAAGAATTGGGCCAATGGGGAGGTGGAGGGAAGAACTGTCTACAGTGGCTATTTACCGGCCTATATCAAAGTATTTTTATATTTTAACAATGATTATCAATCTCTCTACCTGTGTCTCACTTTCTCTCCAAGTGATAACAGTACCTCTTGGACCTGAAAGTTTATGACATAGTTGATGTCTTCACGTCTAGCATTTAATGTATTGATTTTCCTTATTCTCATATTTCTTGAATGTTCCTTGACATGTACTTTGCTATTCTGTAATCTATACCAGGTGTAATTTTGATTTCTTTACTCAAAGCTATATATAATAATTTAACTTGCAGATTAAACTATGCAACTCACCGAAACACATTAATATGGACATGGCAGGATTGAAAATGTTTAAAAATCATGAATTATTAGGCTAATCATGCTTGTTCACAGAACATTTGAAGATACACAATCTATAATTAGAATCGCTTAAGTGTGTTTCTTTAACTATAACCTCTATTTCCTGACAATGTCAAAATATTTCTTTCTCATAGTGGCCTTAAACTTCCAGACCCCTGGTTTGCCTATGGACCTACAAAATGGCAAATTTTTGGATAATGGTGCTTCTGGCTATGTTTTGAAACCACAATTCCTAAGAGATGCTAAATCAAACTTTAACCCAAATAAACTAAGAGACAGTGATCCAACTACACTTACAATAAGGGTAAGATTAAAAACTTTCTCTTTTACATTTTTTTGGTTATTATATAAACTAGATAGTGTAAATTAATATTTTGAATTCCATTGATTTGTTTTAATGACTGTTAGAATTCTGTTAATCTTTTAGGTACTATAAGTGGGTGGTATTTCAGTATCCTTCCTTATCTGAAAATGTCTTCCTGTTGCCTTTTTATATGAATGTTTATCTGCCTGTGAATAGAAATATTGAGGCCAAAGCCATCTGTTCTCAAAGTTCTATTTATATTATTCAATTTAATGTTATGATAGAGAGGTCTGAGTTCAGCCCCCTAACCACCCTGTGGACATGCTGCTTTTCCTTCCTTTAACTTTAAAAATTTTACCAGAAAATTCTAGAAGCTGTTTTCTTTTCATTAATTTCCAGAATGAGGCTTTTGTAGTTCAGGATGTTTATTTTCCCCTTATGTCTCTGAATATTATTTGATGACCTAAAAAGTATCTCTATGCTGTTCTCCTTGTTTGTCCTTCATGTCTACTAATGTGTGTCAACTTTATCACGTTCCTTTTTCTTCCACATTTTGGGAGAGCTTTTAACATTTGTTCCCTATGTCGATGATTCAAAGTCTGTATTTGATTTTATTCTTTACCGATTTTAACGTGGATGTGACTTTTTCTCTTGCATTTTTCATCTCCTCCCCAAGTTGCTACTTCCCTCGTATTATTTCCTTTTGGCTTCTGTCTGTATCCTAGCCAGCATGCTGCCCCCACACGCCTGTCTTATTAGTTCACCTTTCATCTCTTGTTTTATCACATCCTGTATAATTTTGTTCAGAGTAAAAGCAGTTGTCTATAATTTGTTACCATTAGTAAAGACTTTTGGACAACCTTTCTTATTCTTTTATATCTTAGTGCTATGTTTATTTCCTTTTTTAAATGTCACTGAGCCTTAAAAAACCTCTAGTTGCTTTTTTCTCTCCACTTAACTATGGGCAATCCTATTTCAGACTGTGTCTGCACTTGTGGTTTGCAAATAAATATTGTGGATATGGTCTCTTTGGTCCCTCTTTCTATTAACTAGTTGCTTCTAGAAGCATATGAACCATCTCAGATCCTAGTCTGGAAGTTTGGTGAATGTTTATGTTGCGATCCCTGGCCGGGTGGATTGTGTCTCATGTCATGCAGTGAAGCTCTGCTGGCTGGGCAACACCCTCCTGCTCCAAATTACCTGGAGTTCAGAGCCCAGGAACGCACCTACCTTCCTCTACTCTTCCTAGCTTGGCTCCTTCTGCCACTGTCACGGCATCCCACGATCTGGAAGACCGCGCTCATCCACTTCAGGCCCTAGACAGGTTAGACCAGCTGAGGATGGGAGGTTTGAGAGCTGGTTCCCAGAAATTAATGTGGAGAGAGAGAGTTCAGCAAAGACGAATGGGATCGAAATGATCCTGGCCATTGCAATTAACAGTGAAGTATGGAGCTGACTTTTTTACAGGCTGTTAAGGATTTTGTGACTTCAGTGTAGGAGCATATAGTGGACAGGCAGCAATTGCTTACAGTGCTGGATGCAGCCAAAAATTGATTAGTTGTCACCGTTTCTACAATCTGGAGTGGTATTGACCCCTGAGCTTACTTTATAGTGTTATTGTTATGTTGGCATCCTTTTTTTTTTTATTTTTTTTGTATTTTTTAATGGTTGATTAAGTGAAAAGAACGGATAAGTCAGCCACTTTTAAAATCCCTTCCTATCCCACCCACACAAATCTCCCTTCTGTGCCCTGGGACTATGCTCTCTCCCTTTTCCCCTACTTATCGAGTAATTCTTTCTAATTTTCACTTGTGGGTTCCTCTTCCAATACCTGGCCTTAAAATATTTATGTTGTCTAAAGTTTTGTCTTAACCTTTGTCTCAAACTAAATATTCTCCTTAGATTCCATTACACAAACATTCATGGTTTAACTACCAACAATGTTCAAATCTTTAAACTCACTTTTGGAATCTAAAGACATATTTTATGTCTACTTAGCATCCCTACCTATTTAATCATCCTTCTGTCAAACTTGAAATATTAAAATTGGAATATGCCTTCCTAGTCAAATCTACTTCCACTGTGTTATTTAACTCTCAATGAAGGGCCCCTTCCCTCATGTTACTCAGACTAGAAAATTGGAAGCCGTCCTAATCTTCCACATCTCCTTCACTTCCCATATCCCAAATGTCTTTATTTTTATTTTATTTTATTTTTTTTTCTTGAGACAAGAGTCTCACTTTGTTGCCCAGGCTAGAGTGAGTGCCATGGCATCAGCCTAGCTCACAGCAACCTCAAACTCCTGGGCTCAAGCAATCCTCCTGTCTCAGCCTCCTGAGTGGATGGGACTACAGGTGTGTGCCACCATGCCAGCTAATTTTTTCTATATATATATTAGTTGGCCAATTAATTTCTTTGTATTTTTAGTAGAGATGGGGTCTTGCTCTTGCTCAGGCTGGTTTCAAACTCCTGACCTTGAGCAATCTGCCTGCCTCGGCCTCCCAGAGTGCTAGGATCACAGGCATGAGCCACCGCACTCAGCCCCAAATGTCTTTAATTTCTGCTGTTTCTATTCCTAAATGTCTTCTGTACCCATTCTCTTGGTCTCACTTTGCTGCTGCCTTGTTTCAGAAATTTACTACCTGCATTCGAGTCTGTTCCTTTGGCTTACTAAGGGTTTCAGGCAGTCTGTCTGAGTCCTTCTGATCCATCCTCCACAAGTTGACCAGAGAGTATGCTACACCACCAGTCTGATCATGCCTACTTAATATTTGTTTTCCTGATTGCTTTCCTAGTCAGGCCTTGGCTACTTCTGTAGCCCTGTCTCCCACCCCTTCTAGTCTTTCACCTGGTCTATGACCATATGAAACCAGGATCCTTCTCTGACCATGCTTCTCCTCTATAAATTGCATATCCTCTTTCCTGTGACTGGATTCTTCTTCCCTCCTTCCCCTGTCTCCTGCATTCTGCCTCACTCTTCAAGACTTAGGAATCACTGCTTTTTGGAACCATTTTCCTAGGCCAGGTTAGTTGTGCTTCTTTTTGTCATTTTTCTCTGTTTTTCTATAACACCCTATGCATGCATATATTATGGCATACAATATGTTATGGCTATTATCACACTGCATTATAATTATTTGCTTGTCACTTGTATTTCTCCCCCACTTGTCTGAGGATTCTTTAAGAGTAAGAACTGTGTTTTGTTTAACCTTTATTCACAGTGCCTGAGAAAAAGTATATGCTTGATACTTGTAGGTTGATTTCATGGATGATTTCTTTTTCCTATCGAGAAGGGTTAAGAGAACATATGTGCATTTTTACTGAGAAAGTGAAGGTGGAAGGTAGTTGGTGTGTGCAAAAGCTCACTAATGCCACATTTCATGTTCTGAGGCGTCTTGTGTTGAGGTGTAGGTGCCATGGAGTGAAGTAGGCAGGCCTAATTATTCTTCCAGGTAGCCATGTGGGCCTTTCTCTCTTGCTTGGATCATCTGAGGGAGCTTTGTGGTTACTTTATGACCTGCACAAAATGTGGAGAGCATGACTTGGGAATCAGAAGGCCTAGTTTTACTATTAGCTTTCTTGTGTCCCTGATGAAGGCAGTCAGCATTTCTGGTTTATTCTTTGTCATCTTTGAACTGAGTGTTTTGGGCTAGCTCAGTTATTTTCAAATTTACAAAAACTACCATGAAACTACCTCTGGATTCAAATTCAAAATCTTATGCCTGAGGCCAATGAATGAAAGCAGAGCCACTCTGGTTGACCACTAAGGGCTTTTTGTTTGACATCCCTTCCTCCACAGTGGGCTTTGTAAATTACAGTTTACAAATCATTTGACCAATACTTCCTGAATTCTCTTCCAGTTCTCATATTCAATTATGTTTTTCAAAATTAGACAATGGTTTTTTTTGGAATGAGATGTACCAAGCTTTGGGGAAGAGTCTGTTACCTGCAGAGTGATATTTAGCTAGTATGCACTGGTATTTGGTACTAGTATACTATGTATTTATGGCCAATGTTCTTTCTAATTACTCGGACGCTTAATTATGCTGGTTGACTGATCGCCATTCTACAGTCATGGTTCAATATTTGCATAGTCACTCTGATTTCTAGCTAATGTCATCATGTGCAGGTTTAGGAAAAGAAAAATTATACATTAGCAACTTTTCTTTTCTCCCCCTTTTCTCTTTCCCTTTCTTCCTTCATTTTTGCTAAATGTAATTATTGATTTGTTCCTGGTTATATAATCTTCAAAAATTGAAATTATGCCTCAGTTTTTACTGAGGCTTGTATCTTCCATTTCTTACCATAAATTAGTACATCTCACATACAGTTTTTTTTAAATGCTCATTTTAGTTCTTAAAGTAAAACAAATTTTTGCCTCAACAATTAGTTTGGCTAATAAAAGGCTAAATAAAATTATTATTAATTACTTTGTTAAACATTCTTTTGATACCCAGTAACTTATGTACATTTGAGACAAAGAATTTTGTCAGATTCAGATTACTTATCCTAATTATATAAGTAAGAATGGATAATGCAAAATCTCATAAAGTATTCAGACATAAATCCTATCATCAGAAAATGCTATTATAAGAAGTTATATGGTGCTTTTTTTTACATTTAAAAATAATATTCATATTGCTTTTAATTTTTTGTATCATATATAATATGAATTTATAAATAGTACATATTATCAGAGTAACTCATCCTAAATGATAGTAAAAGATAATCATAACAAAATGCTTTTAAAATAAAAATAGATGTTATTGAGTCATAAACCTTGGACATTGTGGATTCCACTATAGTCACGTTTCCTTAAAGTGGAATGATTTGGACAGATTCTTGGTATTTATCAACTGGTACTTGAGGATAAAAGACTTAAATTTTAAAATTTGCATTATTTTCCAGCTTCGGTGTTTATTTTGTGGGAACTGACTTAGAGTTTATCAGTTTTTTTGTGATACATGATTTTATTTTGAAATTAAGTGGCAATGCAGTTTAATATTCTGCTAAACGTTGGTATGCATATGCACTTGTGCAGCTCATCAGTGGTATCCAGTTGCCTCTTAGCAGCACATCATCTAACAAAGCTGACACGTCAGTGATTATAGAAGTTTTTGGTGTTCCAAATGATCAAAGGAAGCAGCAGACTCGTGTAATTAAAAAAAATGGTGAGCTCCTAATATATCTTATTGAACTTCTATTAGACTTCCTGTTGGAAAGCTTACAAATTGTGTATTGATAGTTTTTACACATATTATTCACAAGGCAAAAGTTTTTCCTTAGGTTCAAAATTACCAAAATGTTATATACAGAAATCACAATTTGATAATAAATTGGGTCATTTAGGTATATTTTCAGATTATGGATGCAGACATTTGTCTGACCTGGAAGATTTTATTACTTTTTTTAAAAAAAAAAAAAACACTTTTACTTCCTTTTTATGTTTTCCTCCATATCGCTGAATTAGGAAAGACATTTTGACAGCTGCAAATCTACTTAGCCTCTAGCCTCTGTGTTAAATAAAAAGCTTCTGATTGTTCTGACATAGCATATTACACATTTTTACCTCACTGCTTGAATCATTTCAGATCAAAGGTCTATGGCATCTGACTCAGGCTGAGGATGCCATAGAAACCTACTGATATAATATTTGGATTCATAATTCAGTCATTTTGCCAGAAAGGAAGTGGAGGATTAGAATAAATAATTTGGGTAAGATCTTTTAGCATTTTGCCATCCTTTGGTATCTTATGCAATACACTACTGGCATTGCCATTTCTTCTTTGAGGTTAAAAATCACTAAGGAAATTAGAAATGGTAGGTTCCCGAGTCAGAGTCACTTTGGAGGAGACCTTGGAACTGATCTTTGAGTCTAGAATTTTCTTTGAGTGGATATTCCCAAAGTATAGTGGACTCCATTATGGAGTCTGTAAATATGTTCCAAGCTAAATGGCACTGGCAGAGGACCAAGTGTAGTTTTATTTGTCTTTTTCTCCTTGGATGATAATTTCTAACCATGTCCATGATCTGCACCCCATGTGTTCCCCTGAATACTGCCCCCCAACGTGGTCTCTAGAGCAAAAGTCATGGAAAAGAGATTTGGGTAGTTTTTTCTGCCTCACCCCATATTATTGATGTGAAGGGATATTGGTGATGACTTACTGCCTCATTTGGCACCTCTTAGAGTGGAAGTCACATTACAATGGCAGTGCCAAGAAATAGGAACTGTTGATGGCTTACAAGCGACCTATCTTTTGTTCTCTCTATCCTCTCTACTTGAATCTTCATTGCAAAATGCATAGAACCTTAATTTATTCAATGTACCCTTTACAATACTATGATTCTAGAATTGTGATTACATCCCTGTGTTTTACAAGTCTGTCCCTGCAGCAATTCAATTTGGTTCATCAAACATTACTGAGCCTCTGCTATGCTAAAAGCCTGGTGATAAGTATCAAAAGACTTAAAATCTGTTTTTATTAAAGTGTTATTATGTATGTCCCAATTAACTCTGGTATAGTTTACAGTTCAGTATGAGAGACGAAATGCAAGTAAAATTATTATGATACAGCGCCATTAGTGCTTTTAAGGAGAGTATAAAGAAGTGGAAATGGAAGGTGCATGCTTGGGATGATGGTTCTTGGAGCATGAGTAGAATTTTATTTTTATTTTTTTAAAGAGATTAGGGATAAGGACATTTAAGGCAGAAAGAATAATGTGAGTCCTAAAACATGAGGAAGACATAATTCAAACATGCTAAGGAAGAGCCAAGAAGCTTAAGATGGGTGTAATACTGGGTGCTTAAGAAAGATTAGTGAGAAATAAATTGAGAAAGTTACTGGGGATGATCATGGAAAATCTCGAAAGCCATGCTAAGGTGTTAGGGACTTTCTTTTCTCTAGAATGTGGGCAAACTTATGAGTTTTAAGCAGGGATATCCACTATAACACTAACAGAGGTGAGCGTTAGGTAGATTGTTTCTGCAGATGAAGTAGGAAGAAATCTATGAGAGGAAAATGAGAAATACAAAATAGAGCCAAGATAAATTTTCAACCGTTAGAGGATGTAAAAGTCAGGCTGTAAAGAGGGCTGTGGCCTCAGGAAAGGAAGAGGGGATGTAAGTGAGAAACGTGCAGGAGAAAATGTCTAGATAGCTTGGCAAGAGATATTTTAAGATGACTTAGCTACTAAGGTAATGGTAGTGTAATTAAAGACAAGAGAGTCTGGGAGGAAAAAGATCACATTTGGTTAAAGTGTGGAAGTAATTCTTTAATTTTGGTCATGTCTGGGAAAACTTATATTCATCACTATCAAATTTGGTATCCTGGTGTACTTTTTTTTTGACTTTGACAATTAAAAGTTAGGACTTTCTCCTATAATTCATGGTTTTTGTGTGTGTGTGTGTGAGCTTGAGAGAGAGAGAGAGAGAGAGAGACACTGACAGAGATAGAGAAAGAGATACAGAGGGAGAGAGAGGGAGGAAGGCAGAAAGGGCATGTGCATTGAAGTAGGGCTGGAGGAGGAGGAATTAATCAGTGTAAAAATTTTCTGCAAACGTTTTTCAGTGTTTGTAAAGAATTGACTCTAAAAATGCCCTTTTACCCCATGGAATTATTTCTTTTCTTATGTCAAAGTAATACAGTCATTATTCCAGCGTGAGCCAATTAGTTTACTATTTCTACAAGCATAGGCTGCGTCCTGGATTGCCATCTGGCGAATGTGCTCCTGCTACCACAGGTGCACCGGAGAAAACACAGATATAGTATAATTAGGCACAAATTCATCAATGCTTCTGGAAATGGAGCTCAAAGAACAAAAGCTGTCAACAAAGCAAGTGTAGCATTGCCTTTGTACACGAAAAAACTATACATATTATTCCCTTCCTAACCTTTGAGTCTTTATTAAGTAGAGCATTTATTTAATCTGGATGTGAATTTCTTGATTGCCTTAAATTGCACTTTAAGTTTTGGATGATTTGGGTCATACATATCATACGAGTTGTGGTGACACAATTTGAATGTCTTGTTTGGCAAGGGATTGGTTGTTTGGGATGATTTATTTCGCTAGAGACAGAAATTATCATCAATTTTGGATTTTGAAATGAGCACTTACTCAAAAGAAGGATTAAGTGCTGGCTTTAAAGCAGTCATTATCTAGGTTTCAGTCCAGCAACTGCATAAGGAGCTATTCCCTTAATAGGACCTGGTATAGAAAAATGATGCCACTTAACTTCTTTATGTCTCAATTTCTTTGTTAAGGAAATGCCTAAGCCCATCAGTCATATTATTTAATGATTAAACCTTTCTACTCTGAAGTCAGACTCCCTGTTTTTGAATTCCTGCTCTACCACTTTATAGCTACCTATGTGAAACTCTTAGGATATTATGTAACATCTTCGTGGCTCAGTTTTCCCATCTGTAAATGGGGAGAGTAATAACCCTGATGGAGTTGTTATGAGGATTAACTGAGATGATCTATGTAAAGATCTTAGAACATTGTCCAGCAATAGTGAACACCCAATATTGTTATTATTCCTCTCTCAGTGGGTATGATAAAAACTTACGTGCTCTAAAACACGAACTATCATTATTGTTAAAGTGTTGAAAAGAAAAATCTTAGAGAATAGGTATTATCTATTTTTCCCTAGAGATAGTGTCTATGATTCTTTGTATCTTTTTTAAAAATATTTTTCAGCTTTTAGTCCAAGATGGAATGAAACATTCACATTTATCATTCATGTGCCAGAATTGGCATTGATACGTTTCGTTGTTGAAAATCAAGGTTTAATAACAGGAAATGAATTTCTTGGGCAATATACTATACCACTTCTATGTATGAACAAAGGTAATGTTCCTCAAAGTTAGATGATCCTGCTAACCTTTAAATATATTAAAGACATACTTTGATATACCAAATAGCTCTATCCATAAAAATAGAATGTAAAAGAAATTTTATGCATCGACACATATTTTTTTTCTCTGTGGAATTACAGAAATGTGTTCTCATGTGGAAAATGGGGTGGGAGTGTGGAATTGCTGGGAAGACTAATTAGACAAACTTGGCGTGCATAAGCATTTCTTTACATGGATCGTAGTTCTTCTGTTTTAGTGAAGAGTAGTTATGACTACCATAGAGAAATGACGATGACAATCGACCAGGAGGGAGAAGCAGTGACTCGTTCTTCCTGCCTGAGGAGAAGAGACTGGGAGTCTGAGACTGTCCTTTCCTGACCCCTTTTCATGGCTGGCTGCCCTTACATTGCAGAATCAGCTTCCTGGGGTGATTCACACTGTGCTCCCAATTCCCTCATCTCAATGGGTTTACTTTTCTAACAGCACCTGAGCTGTGCCTAGGAAACAAAGTCTTCCTGAAGCAGAAGGGTGGTGGCAAATTTTGGATCATGCTGCTCTTGGAGGGAGGAGAAGCTGAGTGCTCAGTGTTGGGTCAGAATAAAAAAATGCAGATATTTAACTTTTCGTGGAAGATTAATATACAAGATGGAAGTATAACTCTATGAGCATGCTTTTTAATGCATACTTCGTAAAGATAGCTTCTATCTCAGTAGCACTACTGGAGCTAACACAGATTAATATGTTTGTATTATTCTAATTAGATATGATTCCTTTTGCAGGTTACCGTCGTGTTCCTCTGTTTTCCAGAATGGGTGAGAGTCTTGAGCCTGCTTCACTGTTTATTTATGTGTGGTACGTCCAATAGCAACTAATAGTACCTGACATATTGTCAGCTATGCATCACAATAAAACAGCCAAAATGAACATCCATATCTTTTCTTTTCTTTTTTTAAGATAAAGCAAAAACAATTACTTATAGAAACAGAAATATTGAGCTCATCTACTTTTAAATATACAAAAGGGAGCATTGGAATAAAGAAAACAGAAACTTCATAGGGTCCAGACCCGCTGTGGCATTCTTGTTAGCCAACTTCTGCTGCCTGTCTGCTGCCACAGCTGCTCTTTCAACTAGCTTGTATCATTTTTAATTAGTAGAATTTACAAGCTTTGAAAATATGTCTGATTGTAAAAGATATGTTGGCAAATATTTAGCAGTATAAAAGAAATGTGAAATTCAAGAGTGCTTTAACTTCTAGACACTCACTACTGCATATTTTAGTGGGAAGAAATTAGATCTCCAGGCCCTTTGAGCCTTTTCATATCCTACAGAGTAATTAGCCCCTGCATTCTCATGCTAGTTCTCAGATGCTGTGTGCACTGGAGTTGGTACCCTCTAATTATACAGACATTTTTATGAATGCATATAAAATTGATTTGCATTCAAACTGTATTCAGACTCCATATCTATAAAAGAAATCTACTATGTGGACTCACACGCTTGGATCGCAAATTAATTGGCAATATTTCTGAATCTGTACTAAATATACTTTCAAGGTTGTTGGTCAAAGATGAGATGCCTATGCTATTTTGTGTGCTGGATTTCTCACCATCAACAGGACTTTGCTTTACTAAATGTTATGTAGAAGAATATAGATCCTTGCTAACTAACTATTCTTCAAAAAAAATCAGGGCTATTAATACCTACTCTCCCGCATTGTTGCATGGTAGTGATGTGAAATCACCCAATATAATGTTTGACAAAGCAGGGGGCTCTCAATAGGTATTTGTTGAAATTGAATCCAAACTTGTAAGTAAAATAACAAAAATAACTGTTTGAGATGTATAATGCATTATCTCTTGATGACCAGAGAATACAAAATAATCCATCTATCGAATTTTACTGTTACCATAGTTTACCCTTAGCACCAAATGTTTAAAATAGAACGATCACTGGGAATTCAAATTCTTAAGCCATAGTAGTAAGAAATGTCTTAGGTTACTCAGTGCATAATCTCCCAGCTCCTGTCATGGGCTGTATGCATTTAAGATCAGTGTACACTCTTCCCAGTAGAGGATGTACAGCCAGTTCTTAGAAACATGCTTCCATTTTGACTGGCAGTGGTTGGATCTTATTTAAATCATCTGTTATTTTGCATGACAGGAGGTGGGATATTTAGCCCATTGACAAGACTTTAACATTTCCTAATCTCCTAAAGCCTTTTGAAGAGCTGGAATTCCATGAGATTTAAAGACTTTAATCGTGAGTTTTGCAGGAGTGTTTGTTAATTCTGCAATGGGATAAACTTCTGTTTCTCACTTCTACCATCAAGCTTTGAAATAAGAGAAAAAAAAAGATATATTTTCTTTTCCCGTCTCTTCTTCAGGTACCAATCAAACTCACCTCATTAACTTTGAAGGCCCAATTTTTCATTTTTTATAGTAATATTCTACTCTATATTCAATCATTTTATTTCCTGCCCAAACATCTTGTGTCTTAAAACATTTTTGGTGCCTTTTTAAAAATGCATATTATTCATCATTAATTTACCATTTAAATGAAACTAGTATTATTATGATGATTATGATTTTTCTCACAAGAACTTTTAACAGATGCTGCTCAAGGAAACTCCACAGTCAGGGAAAATCTCACTTTTAGAGATGGTTGGAAATGGTGTGAGAAGCAGGCTTTGACTAAGGCTTTCTGAGTATAATCCATTTGTAAGAAAAAATTGTGCTGGTGAGTAGAGGAAAAGAGAAACAGAAGAAAAGGCTAAATGAACTCCTGAGACTGTGGTAACTGAAGACCTTTTAAACTTTAAACTCTTAATTTAAATGTCTGTTCCTCCAGGAAGCCATCCATGTTCTCCTAGATTAGATCATATTCCTTGGATTATGCTTCCTTACAGCTGATGAAAATGACAGCTAGGAACTAACTTGGCACTATCAGCCAGGCCTCGGTGGTGCTAGGAGCCGCCATGGGGCTCATAGTTGGGCCATGGTATTTCTCTGTTGAACATAGTTTCACAGAACATCAACCCAAGACACAGCCACTCTGTGCCATGATGGAACAAGACAAAACAAGACCACTCCATAATCATGACTCAACACATGACAAAAGCATGAATATTTTCCCGACACAAAAATGCTACATAATTCCCTTATCCTGACTGATATGAAGGACTATTGATTCATCCCCAATTATAGCTTTAGCTCTGATTTATTCCTCCCATCTTATAGATAAGATTTACTCCAATCATAGCATTGCCTCCAATTCTTGACAACATCTCATACAGAGGAGAGCTCTACTTCCTTGAAACTTCTCCCAAATTATCCAACACAAACCCGAATCCAATAGTGAGTTCTTTCTAACATCCTGTTATTGAGATACCCCCTGGCTTCCCGCTTTGCGTGTCTCCCACATTACAATGAATGAAAACCCCAACTGTGTGTGTTCTTGGGGGGTCTGTGGTTGTACGAACTCAGACTTCTCCTTTCATTACCTTGTATTGATCAGTGTCACAGGAAAGTTTAATTATGTCGTTAATTTTGAGCTTTTCTTTGTTTGTTTTTTCCTGGTTGTGGTTGCTTAGGGCCTCAAACAGAAAACATGCAGAGCATAGTTTTTCCACCTACACTTACCCTGACTTTCATCTGGGAAATGGTGGTCACTGGAGGTAAAGTGACAGGCTGGTTGCTGAAGAGTAGAGTTGTCCTGTCTCTGAAATTAGTGTGGGGAAGCTTCCCCATAGCTGTACAAAGGTCTCTATTTTTAATTTTGGACATGGAAGAGTGTATTTTTTGAGGGGTGCATAACATGGCCCCTGCAACAGACCCTCCAGGGGTTCCAGTCAAAACCTTCCAGTCAAAATCTTAGTGGAGATCTGGGAGCCAAACTGGGAAGAAGCTCATGCCATTGGTTAGTACAGAAAGAATGGAATTGCTAATTTTCGAGTAAGTACCCCTATGGGCTTAAACAATGGACGTTTCATTGTGGGAATATATGGATTGGATTCCATTTTTTTTCAGGAGTTAAGACCCCTTTATGCCTGGTACTGAAAAAAACATTTGTTGAATTGTGTTCCTTTCAAAGTAATAACTCTTTGGAAATACGTGTACCAACTAAGGATTCTTAGGCCATAAAGTTTGAGCCTTCTGCAAAATTCAGAGCTAAGAGGCTTTTACCAGCCACTGAAAACTCTAATTTCAAACATCAAAGGGGTAGGATTTGAACCTATGAAAAGATTGGTTTTCTGTGTGTCTTCTATATTTATACACTAGCCTAGCACACAAAGGAAGCTGGTATTGAAGCTTTGACAACCTACACCTCGTCTAGGATCAGTGCCCTCTTTGTCCTTTCTATGTGTACACAATTTGACTTTCACACTTTTAGTCATCTTACCTGTTTTTCTCCCAGGGCAATCACTTTTCTAATACGTTAATCACAATATCTGCATTGTTAACCAGGGCCTGACATGTGCCTAACACTAGCAGTGCTACATTATACTGTTAATGAAACAGGACCAAAAACATAGAGTTGCCTATGATCTACAGTAAATAACACAACCGGGGTTATTAATCCCAGGCAGTCTGGGAAAAAAATGAATGTTGTCACTTCCCACAATACACAAAGATTAACTCATAGGAGGTCGTAAACCTAAAGGTAAAACATAAGATTATGAAACTTCTAGAAAAACACAGAATATCTTTGTAACCTCGGGGTAGGCAAAGGTTTCTTGGAACAGTAAATGCATAACACATAAAAAAATATGATAAATTGGACCTCATCAAAATTTTTAAAAAAGAAACTTTTGCTTTTTGAAATATACCATAATGAAAATGATAAGGCAAACTATAGAATGGAAAACATATTTTTAACATATATATCAAAGGCCTTATTTCCAGACTATGTGAAGAATACATAACAACTTGATAACAAGACAACCCAGTAAGAAAAATGGGCAAAATATTTGAACAAGCACTTACCAAAATAAAATATGTGAATGACCAATAAGCATATGAAAAGATGCTCATCATCATTCATCATCAGGGAAATGCAAATTAAATCTAAAATAGGTTATCATTAGAATGGCTCAGATAAAATATAACTGACCATCCCAAAGGTTAGGGAGGATGTGGAGAACTAAACTCATACACTGCTAGTAGGAATGTAAAATGGGACGATCACTTCGTAAACAGTTTGGCAGTTTCCTATAAAGTTATACATATACCTACCATGTGACTCAACCATTTCACTCCTAGATATTTACCCAGGGGAAATAAAAAACATCATCAGTAGTTTATTCCTATGGATTGAGTGCCCTAGTATGGCTATAATACAACTTATTATGCATTCACCTGTTAATGGACATTTGGGTTGTTTCCAATTTGGTGCTCTTTTAAATAAAGCTGTTATAGACAGTCATATAAAGTCTTTGTGTAGACATGTGAATACCTTGCTTTTATCCTATGGAATTCAGCTGCATTGAGGGGATGTCACTTCTGTGATTAGGCTACAAAAGATTGTGACTTCCCTCTTGCTAGCAGACTCTCTATTGTTTTCTTGGCTTGCACACTCCGATGAAGCAAGCTGCAGTGTTAGAAGAGGCCACATGGGATGGAACTCAGGGCAGCTTCCGTTGAATAGCCAAAGAAGAGCCAAAGCCCTCAGTCCAAAAGTTCGTGAAGGAATGAATGCTTCCAGCAGCTACCGAAAGAGTGTGGCAGTGGGTCCTTCCCAGGTGGACTGCAGATGAGATTGCAGACCCTCTCATCACAGCCCCGTGACAGACAGTGAATCAGAGGACCCAGTAAAGTCATGCTTGGATTTCTGACCCACAGAAACTGTGAGATAATTAATGTGGATTCTTTTAAGCTGTCAAATTTTGGGGTAATTTGTTATATAGCAATAGATTAATAGAACAGGCAATTTTTCTTTCTGGTGCGAGAAAGAATTGTAGATATTATGAGGCTTCTGTAGCCTTCTTTGTTCATTTTTGTACTTTTAGAAGGTATCCGATCCCAATATTCCTAGGATTCTATAATGGATCCTGATGTAAAAAGTATATCTTGGTGAAATGTGTCTGTTTAAGATATTTTCACGTAACAATTTTCCTATTCTAGTATTTTCTTAGTGGGTGCCTAGATATATTTCCATTTCAAAAGGTTACATACTATTCTAAACATGAAATATTAAAGGTACAGTGTAAGGATTCCAGTGAGGTTAGCTGAAAAACAGAATTTTTTTTTTAAGGATTCTTTACCCTTTTTGAGGAGGTAGTATTTGAATCAATGTAACCATTAAAAACATGAATAAATTCCTTTCTTTTTTAGGCCTGTCTCTGTTATACCTTTTAAAACTAATTTCTGGAACTCTTCTGCTAAATGAATCTGCTTTTTAATTTTCTTGTATGTACCACATGGGCAAACATTTCTGCAATTTAATTTATGCCATCATCTTTGTTATGCACCAGTCTGTGCACAGCTTAGCCTTCATAACTCCCTTCCTCCTGAAAGCCATTTTTGATTATCCTCACCTGAGCCAGACGTTTTCTGTTAGCTCCTCCAGCCCTTCTCTCCACCCTGCTCCAGCTTGCCCTCTGCCTAAGGAATAGGCTCACATGGACAACAGCCAAGGGTTCATATGCTTTCTGGCTTCCTGGTGTGTTAGGCCCTGGAGAGAAGCCCACCTGGAGATGGAAGGGAGGAAATAGTTCAGGGTATCTGTGCCTCAGTTTCCCTCCCAAGGAGGTCACCTCTGGGTGGTCATGTTCCTCAATGTAACTTGCCACCCTTCTGGGTTCTGCTTCATGGGAAAGTCAGTGTCACTAAAGAAAATGTCACAGAATGAAAATAAATGTTCTGTTTTTCTTTTATGTTCATTCCAGTGTGACGAATAGTGGGAGTAGGAATCAGCCTCCAGCATATGGAATGTTAAAAGTATATTAAAATGATACAAATTTATTTTTATATAGCTGTAATCTAGATATATACTAGTTTTCTCTTTTTAATGTTATTTGACTTTAATTCCAGTCTATCTTGAGACTTACATAATCAGAGATAACACATTAAATTGATCTAGTGAGAAATGAGTTAGCGAGCACATAACATAATGAGTAAAAGTAAAGAAACAATCAATTAAAAGCCTAACCCTTATCTGAATTCTAGAAAGCTTTTGACTAGATGAGCAATGATAACTGAGTAATAGACATGCTGAGAACGAAGTTGGAAATGAGCAGACAGCTGTATTTTCTCATTAAAAATAATAACAACGAAACAGTTTTCTGCAGTAATATGTGCTAATTCTGCAACTCTGGGAAAATGTCAAAAATCATGATCGACCACAACATAAAATAATCACTTGAAATTCAGGTTTGCCTTTGTTAGCAAACAAAATTCATAAGTTGTGGCCTAACTCCCAGTTATGAAAGGGGCCTTTGGGAGGGAACTAGGTGATGAGTATGGGATTAGTACCCTTGTAAAGGAGCTGCGGGCTGCTTGTTTGCGTACTCCAACATGGAGCGTGCAGCAAGAAGGTTCTGTCTGTCAGGAATGGGCCTTGACCAGACACTGAATCTCCCAGCGCCTTGATACTGAACCTCTCAGCCTCCAGAATTGTGAGAAATAAATGTCTCTTGTTTATAAGCTGTTCTGCTTATGGCATTTTTGTTATAGCAGCCTTCATGGACTAAGACAGTCTATTTGCATTTTGAAAAAAATTCAAATCTCCCCTTTCTTCATCATTTCTCTGGAGCTTTGGGAGAGAATTCCCACAGAATTATCTGCAAAAATGCAATTATTTCAATATCTGCATTTTCCAATAGGGTAGCCACTAGGTACATGCACCTGTTCACCATTTGTGATGTGGCCAGTGTAGCTGAGAAATTCAACTGTTAGCTTTTTTTCCATTTTAATTAATTCAAGTAGACACATGTGGCTGGTGCCTACCTGAGTGGATGGCATTGCTCTGGAATAGCTCTGGAGTGCTGGACTTGCCTGTGATCTTCTCAGGTTCAGGCTTTCTCCATTATGCTGACTCACTTATACACAGTCTCTCATTCCACAGAGACTCCATGGTCTCATGTTATTTTTCTGATACGTGTCTATTTCTTCCCACCTGTCTTCACTCTGCTTTGAATTTAACCCAATAAAAAAAAGACCCCAGTTTCTTCTTTGTATAGCACTTAACAGTTCACAAAATGGTTTTACTTACACTGTTTAGTTTGATCATCATAATAAATTTAACTAGAAACTATATTTTTCTTAAATGATTTTCCCAAGGGAAAAGCTTCCTAATTGATTTGATCAAGTAAAGGAGCTCATTGGAAAGAATGTTTGTCTGACAATATAAACATCAGTGATTCTGGGAATTGGTGAAAAAAGTGTACTTAAAATGGTTCAGGATGATAATGTGACAAGAACACTGAATTGGACCCTAAAAGACTTGTGCCTGTCATGGATGATGGTAATGACAACAGCATTAATAGCAATGATAATTATAATAGTAATAAAGACATGTATTACCTACTTGCTATATTCCATTCATTGTACTAACTGCTTTATATGCACTAACTAATTTAACCCTCACAGTGAAACCTGGAGATTTTACAGATGAAGACAATAAAGATTAAAGAGGTTGAGAAATGTGTTTCAGGTAATATATGTTGGGTAGCTGAAGTTGTCTTAGGTAGGCCCTTTACCTCTCATAGCTTATTTATTCCCCTTTAAAAATGAGGTTGCTGAACTAGATAATGTCTAAGTTCTAGCTCTCTGGATCACAGACAACTGAAATGTCTGAGTCAATAATCTGATTTTTGGCAGTGTCCATTCTGATGTTGGCATGTGTGTTTGTGTGTGTGTGCCATGTGTTTGTAATTTTTGCAAGTGTGGAAAAGGGTAGCAATGGGGTAGAATAACTCTTGAAAAAAGTTATTTCTTGAAATACATCATTTTTTATTGGTCTTGTTTCAAGGCAGCATATTTCTATCTAATGATTTGATATCTATTATCAGATTCAAATTCATCTTTGGAAGCCCTAACCTCCAATAGGATGGTGTTAGGAAGTGGGACTTTTGGAAGGAATTAGGTTTAGATGAGGTTAGAAGGGTGGAGCCCCATGATAGGATTAATGCCTTACAAGAAGAGGAAAAGTCACTAGAGCTTCCTCTCTCTGCCATGTGAGACCATAGTCAGAAGGCAGCTGTCTGCAAGCCAGGAATAGGGGCCTTTGCCAACAACGAATCTGCCAGCACTTTGATCTTGGACTTCCCAGCCTCCAGAACCATGAGAAATAAATTTCTCTTGTTCAAGGCCACCTAGTCTACGGTATTTTTTTATAGCAGTCCAAACTAAGACAGTATCTTCTCAAATCTTCCTGAGAATATGAATTTGATTTTTTAAAAGTGAGGGTAATTATATTTACCATACATCAATTTATTACAAAGATTAAATGGAATAATGTTTACTACAGTGCCTGCCACAGAGTAAGAATATAAAGTGGCCACATGTATGATTGAAAGGGAATACAGCCCGGTGGTTAAGAGCGTGGATTTTGGCAATTGACTGCTCGGTTTCATATCCTTTCTTACCTACTAGCTATGAGACCTTAGGAAAATCACTCTTCATTATTATTATTATTTTTATTATTCTGCTTCAGTTTTCCCATCATGAATCAAGAGAACAATCATTGTAACAGAGTTGAATTAACTATTATATGTGAAGAATTTGGAACAATGCTATGAACACTTGAAACGGAGACATGAGTGCCATATTAGTATTAGATATTTTATTATTATTATTATTTTCTGCATTTGCTTATTCTCAACAGGGGAAGTTGCTCTGATGATCCACTTGGAGCTTCTCTCTTAACCATTATTTATTCATTATTTTTCTTACATGTCAACAAATTTATTTTGTTTCTGCTCACATTCATAATTAAAACTCTTAGCAGATCAATCAGAATTTTTGGCTGATGTGAGCTCCTTCTGCAGTTTTGTATTCTGATGAGTGGGCAGACATGCATCAGAGATGGGCAGGCCTGAAAGGGAGTGCCAGCAGGCAGCATTCCTGAGCAATAAATGTAGCTTCAGGGTGTGAGTGCTTCCACCCTGGAGAGTGGTAGATGGTCTTCTTGATAAGCTGAAGAGGAATTGGCCTGAGTTGAGCAGTGCTTTGCTGCAGGGCGGTGACTCGCACTGTGATCTATAATCTTGTTGGCCTTTAGTGCATTGGAAGCTGATGGCCCAGCAGGCATGGTCTCCTTAAAGGAGGTGAGGGGCTATGCAGTTGCAGCCCTGGTGGTTTGGTGGTAGTAGATGGCAGGCAAGTTAGTGATCCTCTCATCCCTGTCTCACCTCAATAATTTTTATGTTCCATGGGTGTAGGTTGGATTTCATCAGTTTTCCAATGGATATGCAAGATTTTCCTTTCAAAATGTTCTTGGGATCATCTCAATAGGGAATTGGTAAACTGGTGAAATGGCAAAAGATATGTTCTTAGATTCTTCAACTTTCCAAAGAGTCATTATGGGAATTCCTGGTAAATATAAATATTTTACAACAATTTGATGTATGTATATTCTTAAGAAATGATGCACTCACTAATGTATTCTGTAGATGATATTGTCGAAAGTATGGCCGGTGGCTGGATATTTTTTTTTTAATTCCATTACCTGCTAGTCCCTAAGAGACACAAAGAGGTTAGGATAATGCAAGTTGGGGCTGAGAAAGAGACAGAGACTCTTTTAGCATAATTATCAGTAAGAGATATGCTAAGTGGAGATTCATATTGACTGCCTCGGAAATATGATTATCTACTAGGTACTGTCTCCTGAAGGTAGGCCTTGGGTGAAAATCTTTTCCCATTTCTTTTATTCCTCCTCAGGACTCAAAGTTTTCCTCTGTTCTCCACCCCACACTCCACCTTGTTTTGTTCACTAGGAAGAGAATCTGCCATAGCCATTGGCAGAACCCCTAACTTTAGGAAGGCAGAGTGGTGTGGTGGAAATTGCATGGACTTTGAAGTCAAGCCAGGCCCAGGTTTGACAACTGGGTTAAAGGACATTTCTTAACTATTTTGAGATTTCGTTTTCTTTTAAAAATAGGAATGCCATCGCTTATTTCATAGAATTTTGCAAGAATCATTAATAATTCATATACCATGGGTAAAGCACTAGCAAAGTGCCTTATACACATTAGATCTTCAATAAATGTTCCTTTTCCCTGTCTCACTACACAAATTGGTGAACAAGAAAGTTCACTAAGAAAGGAACTTCAGTAAAGACAGAAGAAAAAAAATTCAAATATTTTTTATAAAACAAGCCAAACCCTAGCCTCCAGAGTAGTTATTTTACTGAAATTATATTCTCAAAACATAGTACTTAGTGTTGTCAAAGACCATAATAGTGACTCAGGATACCTGAGTGCGAGCAGATAGATGTAGGTAATCTTGATTTCAGCTCTGCCAGGTGCTTATCAGTCTATAACAGTTAAAAGTTGATGACTGTTAACTCCTTGCTTGGAGGTTTCTCCCACTAAGGGTTTAATTAAGGTATTATAAGTATCTCTAAGTGGTAGTTGTATGCTGTTATACTTATAAGTAGTAAAAGTTCACATATATATTTCAACTATTCCTGCCTTCTTTTAGAGCTTAGAAGTTTGTAATGGTGGCGGCCCCCATTATGGGACCTTATTTGGGTCCCCTTCCAATGTATTTAAATGTTTTTACTTTCATTCTCCACTTGAGCCCAGTGTTTCTGGCAACCCCCTCTCCTTGTTACGCATTGAGGTTAGACTCTGCCTGGTGATATAGTGTACATCATTACTGAGAGGAGGCGTTTTTGGTTCTAGGCCATGATTACTACTTTCTCTGCTTCTTGCTGAGAAATTGTGCTTAAGACCCTAAAACCCGCCTCCTAGTGAATTTTTTTTTTTGGATAAACTTTTAATTTTATAACAGTTTTGGATTTTCAGGAAAATGTCAAAGATAATACATGGAAATTCCATCTACTCCATACCCAGTTTAGACCATTATCTGTGGCCTAATGTGTGGTCTATCCTGGAGAATGTTCCATGGGTACTTGTGAAGAATTTGTATTCTGCTGTTTTGGGTGAAGTATTCTATATATGCTTGTAGGTCTAGCTGGTTTATAGTGTTGTTCGAATATTCTATCTCCTTGTTTGTCTTTTGTCTAGTTCTATTTGTTATTGAAAGTGGGGTGTTGAGATCTCCAAATGTTGTTGATTTATTTCTCCCTTCAATTCTGCATAAGGGCCATACTTTGTTGTTATTGGCCTTCTCATAATTTTTTGTTGAAACTAGACATTTTGATTGTGATAATGTGGCAACTCTGGAGATGAGATTCTCTTTCTTCCTTGGGGATTAGTTGTTGCTGCCTATTACTTTGTTTCGTTCCTTTTCCGAACTAATTTTTTAAAGTGTGTATTTTTTATTGTTTCCAAAGTCTCTTATCTGTTAGCATAGTGGTCAGCTAACAATTTGAAAGAGATTTCCTTAAACTATTAGAACCAAAATAAATCAGTGAATTCAAATGGTCCAGTCTTTGTGTATGAGCCCACAAACACAAAGAAAGGGCATGACTTCGACATTCCTGTTGGAAACTGACAACTCTGCCTTAGCCTTTGTCTTTGCATAGCGTCTGAAGGGCAGCCGGAGACGAAAGCTTTGCATCTTCTCAGTTCTTTTCTGAGTATGATCCCAGCCCCGCACTTGTACATGGCCAGATTCTAGAATGCCAGGAATATGTGGAAACTTTTCAAAGCCCTTGTTCCCCAATGCATCTCAGTCTCCAGCCTGTCCTCCCATCCCTTTCAATTAGGATATTTTGTTTGTTCCAACTGGTATTCCATGCCCCCAGCAGCATGGACTGACTAATACATTTGCCTTTAAATGTTTTTTAACAAAGTCTCCCTGGTTAGTCATCTCTGCCCTGGCAGAGTTCTGAGTTAGGCAGAATAAAGACAAATTCTTTGAGCTACGCCTTCAGGGACAATCCGCCAAGTCAAAACAACCATAAATCTTTGTGGTCAGAATAAGATGCATTCTGCTTTCTTTCGTGCAAGTAACTTATGCCACAAATGCAGGCTGTTGCCTTTAGTGCTGCCTAAGCAAGCTGAGCTGGGAAGCAGGGGTTGGGGCCAGGGTAAGTTAAACACCACAAAGCTTTCCTACCAAAATTTAGTTGTCTTTTATTGATTAAGCATTCACTTTGTTGCTGTAAATTTCAATTGGCTTCCATAGTTCTGATTAAGTTGATCCTGCCGTTTTCTGCCAGTGTATTTTCTGTTTTTGTGGAGGGATGGCACTTTGAACTTCCCTAGGACACCGTTTTTGCTGATGTCACTCTCCCCCGCTATTATTAACAACCTACATTAGTGCGGTATAGTTGTTACATTTGATGAGCCAATATTGACACATTGTTATTAGCTAAAATCCACACTTAATTCAAATTTACTGAATTTTTGCCTAATTCAAATTTACTCAGTTTTCCTGTTTTGGGATCCCGTCCGGGCATCCACATTACATATAGCGGTCATGCTTCTTGGAGCTCTTCGGCTGTGACAGTCTCTCAGACATTCTTTGTTTTTGATGATCTTGACAGTTTTCAGGAGCACTAGCCAAGTATTTGGTAGAATGTTGTCAGTTGGGATTTGTTGTCAATGCTGATGTTTTTCTCATGATTAGACTGGGGCTGTGAGTTTTTTTGGAAGGAAGGTCTCAGAGGTAAGGTGCTATTTTCATCACAGCTTATCAAGGGCACAGACTTGACTTTTTACTGTCGATATTGACCTTCCTTACCTGACTCAGGTAGTCTTTGTCAGGTTTCTCTACTGTTAAGTTAATCCCTCTCACCTTCTTTTTAATGACATCTTCTTTGGGAGGAAGTCACTATGCGTAGTTTACACGTGAGGAGTGGGTAGTTATGTTCCATCTTCTAGAAGGCAGAATATCTGTGTCAATTATTTGCAATTCTTCTGCATGGCAGTTTGCTTCTTTCTCTCCTGCTTATTTATCTATTTATCTATCTTATTTATCTATCTCCTGCTTATTTATCTATCTATTTATTTAATCATTTATAGCAGTATGAACTCTTAGATAGCTACTTCATACTTTGGGCTATTACCTTATACTACCTGCAAAACTTGTCCCAACTCTGGCCACTGGAGACTCTTTCAGGTGGCTCCCGTGTCCTAGGGAATACTTTTTACCCCCATCACTACATTTGTTCCAGCTGGAAAATCACTGACAGCAAATTCTTTACCTGAAGCTGCAGTTGATGTTTCTGACGCATAACAGTCTAGTGCCGATTAGTATTTTTTTTTTTTTTGCCATATGAGCTTCAAAATAGTTTCTCTTCTCTGCTTTTAAATTTCACAAGTTTCGAATAGTATTTTCTTGTTACAGTTCTTTTTCTGAACATGTGGAAAAGCCCCTAGTATTATTTTTCCCTTTTATTGTTTCCATATCCTTTGCAGACAGGTTCTGTTGGGTTTGTCACTTTTTATTCAGCTTCCTGTAAGGGTCTCTTTACTTCTCTAACTCACACGGTGATAACCTGGTTCCCTGGAGCTGAGAGCCTTTCTTGTTTTTCCTTCCCCTGTGCTCTCTGACTGAAACATTTGCTTTTCTTTCTACTCTCAACGTTTTCTCTTGAATAGTCCCACACTGAGTGAGATGAAGCCAGTGAGACTGATGTTTGTTACACATTCCTTGTTCAAATAATTCTTCATATCTTGATGCTCTTGGGTAAAATAGGCCCACCTAAAAGACAGTATTGCTCTCAGACCAACATTGGTCCAGCCCAACTATTGACCTATAATCATCTTGTCTGATTTCCCTTTACTAAGTCCTCTCTTTGTTTTATTTTATACTAGCTCTATACGAGTTTCAGAATATTTTTTCCTCGGGGCACCCCCCAGCAATAATTTTGTTGCTTTGAAATTCATACAATAAGTTTTTGAGTTCTTTATACTGATCTTCCTGGGATTTCTCTTTCAAATCTGACCAGACTTCTTAACGACTTGGAAGACCTATCCTAGTTTTTAAGGGAAGGTGCTTCAATTGTTCTTACAAAATATTGTTATTTTGAGAGGGATCTTTAAAAAAATTTCTGATTCTGGGTCTTTCTAGGAAATCATTACATCTGTTCTCCAAGGCTTTTCTTCTTTTTATCTGATAGATTTTTTTTTTTTTTGGTTCAGGTACCAGTCTTCCTTTCTGAAATGGTCTCAACTAAAATATATTGCTCTTTTCTATTATCTTCTTCAAGAGAAGTTGGACTTGAGTGTTCCATATTTTTAGCTTTGTAGTCCTCTCTCCTAACTCGTAGCATCTCATTTCCCCTTCATATCTGCCCAGTCTGTTTTAAGATCCCAATATCTTTTTTTTTAAAGGATATATCTCTTTCATTACTATTCCATTTGAAACCTTCTATTTTATTTCCCTTCTTCACTATCCTTGTTCTGATAATAATAGATAAGGCTCTTTTTTAAACAATTCAAGTTTTTTTTCTTGATTCTTGGGGTAAATGGGAATCACATAGCCAGGGGCTGCCAGGCACAGGCCTTTAAATTGCTTTCTCAGTTTCTGGGCATGCAATATTCTCAGTCACTTATTTCTCAACCTCAGCCTAGAAAGAGGGCATATTCTCTTTATATAGAGTCTACATTCCTTTTCACTTAAATATTAATAAAACCCACTTTCCTTCTATGATTACAACCACAGTTTAAATCTCTGAACTCTAATAATCAGTTTCTTTAATTTTCAGACTCAGAGCCTACTTAATACTGTGTAGTTGAGGTGACTGAAGGGTACAGATATGTCACTTGAATTCAAGTTTGGTTTTGTCTCCTCCAGTGCTTTGCTACCCTAAAGCCACTGGAAAACAGGACACACACATACAAACAAACAAACATAATTTGGTGAAGTTTGTACAGTAGGCAGGTATACCCAGGTCTGGAGCTGAGAATTTTATCCTACAAATTTATTAGAGTTTGTAGCATGTTTTGAATGCAGCCGCTGTTCAAATTTTAGGCCGAGTAAGTTGTGATTTGGCTGAGAAGTCCATTGCATTGACAACATACACGATCTTGAGCTAGGAAATAAAATATGCCTAAGTTTATAATACTCATACAGTTTATAATACAAGGTTTGAAGTTACGGGAAAATTGCTCTAGTCACTAGAGTTTTTCCTATGTAGTATCAAGTCTTCACTTTGGCCTAGATGATATGTGCATAGTAATGGCTCCTCAATAATAATCCATTTCCTCTAGGAATCAAGTCCTGACCTGAACTATATTTGTTAACAGTGGGTCTCTGCTGCCACAAATACTTCCTTGTATAATATTGACAGCCATATAATTATCTGTGACCCTCAGTTTCTTTCAGCCTGTGCTTTTTGAGATGCCTTAGCTTTCTATAGAAGTTTCCTGGGGATTTTGAAGATGAGTAGGGGTTTGAGGGGGTTGTCATGTATTCAATATTTCTAGCTCCTACTTAGCCTAAAATGTTTATCTCTCTCTTTTGATATATGTGTGTATATATAATATATATATATATATTATATATATATGTTTAAGATTTCATTTGAATAGAAAAATTATGTTACTATGAGACGTTTGAATGTTATTACTCCCTGCAGGGATAAAAATCCCTATTTTCCCCATCTTATTAGACTTCTTGTGGGGAGCAAATAAAATACAGATTTAAAAAGCCTAAAGGAAGTGTAAAACATCATATGAATGTGAGTTAAGATTAGAGACTTTGTTTTTCCTGTCACTAGTGTATCATTCAATCATTTGTTGAGACATTGATTCACAAATTTTAAAAAAAGGCAAAAAAAAAATAAGTAAATAAATAAATAAAGCAATGTGCCAGGTATTTGTGGGGCTGGAACAAGACCACAAATGACAACAAATAGCTCAGGCCATCATAAAAAAGCATCACAAACTGAGTGGCTTAAACAACAGAAATTTTCCCCCTGCTGTTTTGGGGGCTGTAAGTCCAAGGTCAAGGGGTCAGCATGGTTGGTTCCTTCTGAGGGATGTGAGGGAGAATCTAGTCCACGCCTCTTCCCTGGTTTGGGGTATTTTGCTGGCAGTCTGTGGCTGGTAGATGAATCACCCTCATCTCCACCTTCCTGTTTATGTGACATTCTCCTTAGGTGCATATCCGTGTCTGAATTTCCCCCTTTTGTAAGTTCACCAGTGATATTGGATCACTGGCTCCCCTTACGCCATATGACCCCGTCGTAACTAACTCCATCTTTGGTGACCTTATATCCAAATGGGTTCCAAATTGGGTTTAGGACTCCAACATATGAATTCTTAGGGGAACATGATTTAATTCATAATACCCACATACCATCTTCCCAAATATAAAAGTTATAAATAAAGCTAACAAGCTAACAAATATGATGCATTTTATTCTTCTCCTATGACAAGTATACCTTTATAAACACCTGGAAGGATGGGTTTTAATTTAGAATTCTTGGAAGGCTTAGAGATCCATGCTAGATTATGGTGGAATGAAAAGGGCTGGTCCCTGTCTTGCAAAGTGCTGCTTTTTCTTCCCACCCCTGCATCGCAGATGGTCGTATGCACCTGTCTGTGGACATTCGAGCTATATCCATATACCCTGCAAGGAGCTTCCCTTGGTCATCCCTGGGGTCTTTGCATCACTCACATTGGTGGCATAGTCTGACTTCAGATGAATAGACCCAGAGGAAAGGCCTGCAAAGGCAGGTCAGGCAGGGAATTGTGGGGTCCTTAGGCACCTAGACTGTGGTCTAGAATGAGGGCTTTGGGTGTGGTTCAGAATCACAACTGGAAGAGACAGGATTCTCTATGGGGAGGGCATCAGGGCAACAGCTCCTCTTGCTTGAGTCTAAGGCCATACTGTCAGTGAAGAAAACTCTGTAGGCTTAGAGCTTATTGTCTAGCAAAAAGAAACAAAACATAAATAATAAGCAAAATAAATAAGTAAATGGTATAGAATGTCTCAAACTTCTGGCCTCAGGGGATCCTCCCGCCTTGGCCTCCCCAAATGCTGTAACTACAGGTGTGAGTCACTGTGCCCAGACATATTGATAGAATGTTCGAAAGTGATAAGTGAGTAATGAAACAAGTAGAACAGATTAGGAAGGACCTGGTGGGTACCTGGGCAGGGGGCAGCTTGAGATTTCATATAATGTGGTCATGATAGGTCTGACCGAGATGGAGACATGTGAGCAGGACTTAGGAAAGGTGAGGGGGGTGAGGCAAGAGCCTATGTGGGATGGAAACACGTTTTGGGAAGAAGAATCTAGCTGATCAAAGACCCCAGGGATGAAGCATGACTGGAGTGCTGCTCGAGCCAGAAAGGAGGCCAGCGTTGCTTGAACATTATGTGCATGGGAGGATAAAATAAGAGTTAAAATCAGAGAAACAGTGATGGGAGGTCAGATCATATAGGGCCTTTTAGGTTATTTTAAAGGCTTGGACTTTTACTCTGACATTAGAAGCCCCTGCAGAGTTTTGAACAGAAGAACGACATAATCATTCCAGTTGCTGTGTTGAGAATAGACTATAAGGGGGCTGAGTAAGCACAGAAACAATGAGACTGTTTAGAAGGCAATTATATATAATCCAGGACAAGGATCATAGCAGTAACTTAGGCCAGGGAGGTAGCAGGTAGAATGTGGTAAGTGGTTGGCTTTGGGATATATTTTGAAGGTAGAGCCAACAGAACTTCCTGATGCATTGGAGTATATACACATATATAAGTTACATACACACATATGTATATATGATCGTGTACTTCAAATAAGCCCATATCAGCTTATATCAGGCATTCGAATATTTTTAAATAAATGCATAGTCTTTTACATGTTTATATGGTTGTGTAGATGATCATACACAACAGATTAAATTTTTTCGTAATTCATACACAGGAAAACATTGAAAAAGTAAGGGTTTCAAAATTTCTTCAGTAATTTGAATGGCAGGGTTTAACAAAAATCTGTGATTCTCTTAAGGAATGTATATATATATAGATATACACAGAGAGAGAGAGAGATTAAGGTTGACTTCATGGTTTTTGCTCTTAACAATGGAAGGATGTGTTTGTGGGTTTGTCATCAACTAAGAAGGGAAAGGCTATGGATGAAAAAGGTTAGGGGGAAAAGATTAGGAATCTAGTTTTAGAGATAACTGAGTTTGAGATAGTTATTAGATATCCAAGGAGGATATTGAGTTGATAATTGGCTACTCAGCTCTGGGATTTGGGAAGGCTTCTGGGCGTGAGTTATAAAACTGGAATCATCAATATAGAGGTGATATTTAAAGCTATGAGAATAGATGAGGTCATTAAGGGAGTGAAACTTGATGGGAGAACACCAAGGTGTGAGCCCTGGGACTGGCTGACACTGGGGGTGGTGAGAAGAGGACACTCCTCAGACAGAAGTCTGAGCAGAGACCAGCGCTGTGCACCAGACGGTGTGGTGTGTTGGAAGCCAAGTGAAGAAAGTGTATGGAGGAAGACAGAGTTACTGATTGTGTCAAATATTGTTGATAAGTAAAATCAGACTAGGCCTGAAAAATGACCTTTGGATTTAGCTAATTGGAGGCAAACCATGACCTTGACAAAAGCAGTTTCACTGAAGTGGTGGGGAGCAAACATCTGCTTGTCATGGGTCTAAGAGGCAATTGGAGGAGAGAAACTGGACAGAGCAGAGACAGCCATCGTGAAGAGTTTTGCTGCAAAGAGGTGCAGGGTGAAGAATCGGCATTTGGCAGGGAAAGTGGGGTAAGGTGAATTTTTTTTTTTTTTTATGATGGGAAAAATAACATCACGCTTGTATACTGAAGAGAATTATCCAGTAGAGAGTAAAGAAACTATGCCTTGGTGTAGAAGAGAATTCCAGTAGTAATGTTCTTGGGTCCATCAGAGAGGATGAGCTCAAATGTTTCTCAATGAACACATGAACATAAACACTTTCACCTGTTTATATGGTTATGTAGATCACCATACAAAATAGCTTATATTTCTTCTTTATTCACACAGGAAAACATTGCATATGCAATGATTTAAATTTTTTTTTCAGTAATTTGAATGTCAGGGATTAAAAAATATATAACTCCTCGTTGATTCTCTTAAAGGATGCGATATCGTGCCTTGAGTTGTACCTCCTTTGCTGGTGGAAGTCTGTAGGATTATTTATTTAGGTCATGGTGACTAGAGGGTAGGTTCAGAAGTAAAGAAAATACTTACTGTGCAAAGATAAGATGTTTTGATCAGAAGGCACAGTTTTGATATCTTGGAGTTCTGGGATAATGAGGTTTAAATCATGCCTCTGGGTGGGAGACATGCAGTGACGATGGATGGTTTGGTGTTGAAGAGGGTAAAAAGTTACAAAGAAGTTTCTTCTAAAAATTGGATTTAACAATTTGAGGCATTTATATTTTGTCTTTCTGATAGAAAATAATACAGCATTCTGCCGAAGCTAACCAATTCCCTCAGTAAATAAGATTATGGGTGGGTATATACATATATATAATTTACAGTTTAAAAATCTGTTACAGATATACTTAGGTCTTTGAATGAATTGATGAGGTTTGTTTATTTGGTTATCTTTCTTGTAAAATATATTAAAAGTACTGCTTTAAACTGTAGGTACACAATTAAAATAAAATGTGAACATTATATTTGATTTAAAAGATATATTAAAATGAATACCCTTTATTATTTTACATACTGAATTTTACACAGTCAATATTCTATTGAAGAGAATAGATTCTAAAGAACAATGAAAGCACAGGTAGAAAATAAATAACTACAAAAGACTGATTCTGATTTTTTTTTCTTGTGTCCTGAATACCCTATGCTATCTTTGACTACAAGGATGCCTTGCTTATGTGATAAAGAGGCCTAGAAGTGACAAAAAAAATACTCGCTAATGAATAATGCATGTGTTCATGGCAGTGGTCAAATTATACTGTTTCCTAGTGGATACCATTTTTCTTCATTGAGTGGGACACTACAGAGTTGGATGTTAATTGCTCCCACAAATACGGTTTTGCTCTTCACAATAAGCATTAAGACATGTCCTTGGAGCTCTGTGACTTCATCATACACCACCTAAAAAGGAAAAGAATAATGAAAATATAATTCAGACGCGCTTAAATACACTTTCTTTTGAATATTGCTTTTAATAAAAGAAATTTAATTGCTAATATCCTGTACCCTGGAATGGATAGGTTAATGTTAGAATCTTTCATTTCTAACTTTAATTCTGAAAAGCTAAAGGTTCCACTGACATAATGGAGTTTAATGACAGACTATTGCTCTAAGAATCTTAGAATTTACTGATTCCACTAAGAATTGCCCTCTCCAAATTTAGTAAGACTGTAAATTACTCTCTCTAGGGAGAAATTTAAATACCCTTCACCCTTTAACTGTCCTTGAATTCTCTGTACAATATTGGTACTAGAACACCATTTTTCTTAGGTCTTATTCCTTCTGTAAGTTAACAATAATTTATTGTATATTTTAAAATAACTAAAAGAGTAGAATTGGAATGTTCCTAACACAAAGAAATGATAAATGCTTGAAGCAATGAATGTTTCATTACCCTGATTTGATCATTACACATTGTATGCTTGTATCAAAATATCACACATACCCCATAAATATGTGCAACTATTATGTATTCATAAAAATAAAAAGAAAAACATCATTTTTCTGTGTTGAAGGGTAATGAGGAAAGACAGACCAATTTCTATTATTTCCTTGTGCTCTTTAAGTACAGTACATTGTGAAGAAGTCAATCTATGGTTACTTTTATTTATTTAAAATTGCTTAGTTTTTAACTATGAAAATACACGTTTCATTAAATGAAATATGTATGAAACCAAAAAAAAAGTACAGAAAAGGAAAGAAAAATATCTGAATTTTCACCATTGGGAGATAATTACAGTTAACATTTTGATGTTCTTTTTGTTTTCTATATATAATCACTTTTTGAGAATCTGACTTGTAATTATGCTGTATATACAGTTTTCTGTCTTGTTTTTCTCGTAACTATTTTTATTAAAAGGGATCTGTTCAGCTGTGTTTTAAAATGTCCAGAATGTGAGTTACAGGCATCACTGTCGGGGGCCCACAGTGGTAAAGAGACTTACAGGTGTAGTACGACGAAGAAATTAGTTATCCATCATGTAAGGAGGTGCAAATTGAGTGGAAATCTGACATGGTTACCAGGGAAATGTCTTAGAACACATTTAGACAAGGAATTTCATATGCTCTTACAAACTCGCTTGCTTTTTACAGCCAAGTCATAAGATAGAAACTTTCTTAATATATGCAAAAAAAAAAAAAAGAAAAGAAAAGAAACGCAGAAAAGACAGCGTGAGAAGGAAGGGAGCCCTCTGAGTTCACTGTGCAGGCTCCTCAGTGTGTATGGGTGTGATTTCTGGTCCTTCACATACTATAAGTCTACCATTTATGAACCCATTAATTTATCAGTGAAATTCAGTTCAAGATCAATGAGTTAGCTGCTCTGAAAAATGATTCACTTATCAAGTAAATAATAATTCCATCAAGGGACCTGAAATGCAACACAATGTTAATCCAGTCTACCCTGCTCCATGTGACTGCTCCTGGCTACCTCCTCTTCCAGAATCTCACTCTCATTCCACACAGGAGACTATCTTTTAGTTGTCGACCATTGCTCATTCACATCATTCCATTTCATCTATTGAGTTCTCCTGGGATAATAAAAAAATCTCAAAATCCTACCACTGTCATTCATGTTCTTTAACTACAGTTGGATGCCTAGTGTTGCCTGGAAATCTTTCCAGGACTTCAGAGTAAATTATTTTTTGTTTTCCTTTTCTCTGAGTGGCTATTTTGAACTGTCTGAACTATACTCCATTTTCCTTCCTACAACACTTTCGGCAGATGAACTCCTCTCCTATTTTACAGAGAAAACAGATGAAGGGGTCCTCAAAGTGTTACTGTATATGAAGTAGAAAATTGGAACAACTCTTTAAGTATTAGGCCTTGTAAAAGTCTGACTTAAGGACTATGAACTGTATGAATAAGCTCTAAATTGTAAATTTTAAAAAATCAATAATTTATATGTATATAACTCTGTTGTCAACTGTATATTTTATCATTTGCATAATGGTGATAATAATCCTTACCTTTTAGCCTTGTGGGGAAGAATAAATGAGATAATGAACATAAGCCCTGCTACAAAGCCTGGCGCATATTAGACACTACTAAATTATAGTTGTAAAATAGCCATCAGATACACAAAAAGGAACAGTTGTTTCTTAACATTGAGTATCAGTTGACTGGAGAAAACCCTTCTAGACAGAATAGAGTCTCCCAGATATTTAGCAAGATGAAAATATGAAGAGATGACTTTAGGAATTAATTACTTTCCTGGTTAAAATATAAACATTTGAACTTCCAAAATTTATACTACTTAGTAGATTTTTTTCCCCCTGTGCTTCATTATGCAAAAGTTATTTTCTTAAAAGTGACAGGTTTTATAAACATGTAATCATGGCACATCATAGATGATATATATCTATCTTAATTGCTTTACTGCATCCATAATGTTGTTTTTTAAAAAAAGCACTCTTTTAACTGTGCGATGAATAACTAATAGGTAATGATAGCGAAGTGCTCAGATGATTATATTCTTTGAGATTTTTCCGCCAAATCATTTAATATATATTCTGCCTTCATATAAACAGAACCAGAAATGGACAGGTCTTTTAATTTCTCTTTACAATAATTTTTGCCTATAGGCATGAGCCAAGTCTTCACTATCTTCTGACAAATACTGAATTTGTGCGTTTGGAATTATTACATCAAATATAAAACATTTAAAGTAATTAATATCTATTAACTTAAGTACAAGCATTCACTGTGCATTATTGAGGGAAGGGTTTAGTAAATCATTCTAAAGTGCGTTTTCATGATTGCAATGGGAGAACAATAAGATGGAAACAAGCGTCTCTAGTGCTTGCTGGTGGGAAGAGGTTTGAGGAGACAGAACCATGAAAAAGAGCTCAGAAGTAGGAATCAGGAAGTTCTGGGCTTGAAATCTAGTCGTGTGACTCCTGGACCTCAATGTCTTTATTTACAAATACAATTTTCATCATGTTGCAAGCATCAAATCAGATAATGATACAGATGACCACAGCTATTGCTTACTGATTGTACCGTATACTTAGTATTGTGCTGGATAATCACTCCATATTCTGCAAGAGACTTTAAGTCATATAAAACACATAGAATATTTCCATTCTGTCCTAATTTTCCTTTTATATAATACTTTATAACGGGACAATACCTAAGAAAAGGATACAATGTACAAAATGCACTGACTATAACAATGTAATTCTCTTACAGAATAGAAATTCTGTATTTCTAAAGAATCATTTTTTTTATAATGATGGTTTTTAACAAGATGGCAAATATAGTAGCATGGAAAGAGGCTTTGGAGTCAGGATCCTGGCTCGGCTTGCTAAAGCTGTGTGGCAGCCACCTGAGTACATACGCCTAGCACCAGCCCCACCTCAAGCCCAGTCATGCTTCTCACCGGGATTTGTGCATGACAGGGGTTTTCAGGGAGTCTGCTTCTGCTGACAAAGTCTATTGGGACTCACTCTGGGAAGTATCAAAATAGACAAGCTTGGCCTCCTATCAAAGGCTTCACGTTCGAAGGGTGGAGCCTCTGTCACTTGGCCGTGTCCCTGACCCCAGCCTCTTTCGTGCACGGGCATTAAGGAGAGAGAGGGCTGGGAATAAAAATAAAAAAGAACTATTTTCAGGAAAGGCTTTGTAAGACATTGGTATGCAATGTAATATCTCTTTTGTATTCCTCTAAGAGATTTATATAAAGAGGGGAGTGAGGTCATTTTCTCCCACTTCTCACAACATTGCACGGCTTTGGCAGTTTGAGAAATCCCAGCTGTGGTGAGTGGCTGATGCAATGGGACTCAGTGAGGAGGTGGCAGTCGGGGGAGACGTTTAAAACAAGGTAGATGCCATGTGAGAACTCACTGGGCTCCCTGGTAAGAACTGAGCTTCTGAGTAAGGACATCCAGCAAGGTGCCCGTGAGGACGCACGGAAGTCATTGAGGGATTTAGCACAGACATATGGGTTCCTATGTCACAACTGTGGGTAAGAGAAAGTAAAATCAGAGTTAAAATTAGTTTTGTTTTTTTTTTTTTTGCATTTCTTATGAATATTCTTATTGTATTGATACAAACATAAAGCAAAATGGGAGAAAAATTAAAATATTGTTGCTTTTTTTCCTTCTGACTCTCTAAATTCAACCAGCTTCCTTGCCAAACTTGTTTATATAATGACCTCTTATTGGCCTGCTGACTACCGCAAAAATAGTCATTTGTGCATGCATTGCTTCAAATTTCTGCTGCTTTGGATCATGTACAGATTGGAACTGGCTATGCATGGACCATGGTTTTTGAAGCAATTTAAAACGTATCTAGACTATAAACAGTGTGTGTTCATGCTGCAAATAGAGATCGATTGAGAGGATATTGTAGTGATTTCTAATCAGTGGGCCAGAGATGTGTGAGGACCTAGAATTATTGCAAGCCATCAGAAAATTTATGTGTCCAGTAAGTATTATCAAATAATCTTCAGGCATGTGTCTCTACTGCTGTTTTTATGGTACAGAAAGCTTAAGATAAATAAAACACAAAAAGTTTATTTAAATTCTCCTGAATTGTTAGTGGCTTTTTGTTATTATGTGTTTCCTCGGATTGAAGATGCTGATGTATAGCATGGAGTCTGGGAAGTTACTTGATAGTGGGGTAGAAGGTCTTGCACTCAAAAGTATGAAAAGAAACAAGTGATATATTATTATAAGATGTATATCTCCAGGTGTTGACATCATGACAAATAATAAAGTGTCAAAATATCTTCCCTTACTAATTAAGAGAATCTGTGTGTATGTGTATATATATATTTTTACATTTTATTTCCACTCAAAGTGTCACTTATAAAACTACTCAGATATTTAATAACACGTCTTTTTAGAAGTAACTAAGTATTAAAAATACTAAAAAAAGATAAGACATTTTTCCCTATACTCAAGATGTTTAGGATACATTAGAAAAAAATATGTAGGATTAAATAAATGATTCTAAATGTGGTGTAAGGGTCCCAGAGGTGGAGTATTAACAAGGTTACATTTGAGGTCAGCCTCAAAGTAGGCAAGGAAGGGCAGAGAAGGGTGAATGATGAGTTCCGTCACAGAAACCATTCAGGAAATGATAAACTGTCTGATGTGAACATAGAATATGGCAAGTATGGGGTAATAAAAGGGTATGAGCACACAAATATTCTTGATTGATTTTTGATAAAGGTGCAAAAAAATTTGATGGAGAAAGAATTGCCTTTTCAATAAATGGTGCAGGAGTAATTAGTATTCACAGGGGGATTTTAAAAAGTACTGATGTAAACCTCACACTTTATTAAAAATTTAACTCAAAATGGATAATGCACTTAAATATAAAATGGAAAACTATAAACTATACAATTTTTAGAAAAAATATAGGGGAAAATCTTTGGGACTTAGTGCTAGATGAAGAGTTCTTAGATTTGACACCAAATGAATGAACCATAAAAGGAAAAATTACAAGTTGGCTTCATCAAAATTAAAAATCCCTGTGAAGAGGATAAAAAGATAAGCTATAGACTGGGAAAAAGTATTTGCAAACCACATATCTGACAAAGAACTGGTATCCAGAATATATAAAGAACTCTCAAAACTCAACAGTAACAATGCAAACTATCCAATTAGAAAACAATCAAAGACATGAAGATGCATTTCACAAAAGAGGATGTACAGATGATAATTAAGCCTCTGAAAAGAAGTTCACCATCGTTAGTCATGAGGCAGTTGCAAATCAAAGTCACAATGAGATACCACTCTATACCTATCAAAAGAACTAGAATGAAAGATAACGATAATATCAAATGCTAGACAGGATGCAGAGAAACTGGATCACTCGTACAGTGCTGGTGGAATTGTAAGATGGCATAGCTTCCCTGAAAAAAAGTTTTGCGATTTCATGTAAAACTAAGTATACAACTACCACATACTCTAGCAATTATACTCTGAGACATTTGTCGTAGGGACAAATTATATTCACACAAAAACCTATACATCAATGTTTATGGCAGCTTTTATTCCTTATATCCGTGAGCTGGAAGCAACTTAGATGTCTTTTAGTAGGTGAACAGTTAAACAAACTGTAGTATCTCCATGGAATGGTACTCACGAATGAAAAGGAACAAACAATTATTATATGCAGCTACTTGGGTGGATTCTAAGAAATTACAGTGAGTGACAAAAACATCTAAAAATGTTATAAACTGGATAATTCCATTTATATAATATTTGAAGTGACAAAATTATAGAGATGTAGAACAGATTAGTGGTTGCCAGGGTTTGGGGAGGGGAAAGGTGTCTGAGGCTAACATAGGGTGGTGGCACAGGTAATCCTTGTGATGGTACTCTTTTGTATCTTGACTGTGGGGAAGATGACATAGCCTATACATGTGATAAATTGCACAGAGCCAACACACACACATACATAAGTGGGCATGTAAAACCGGTGAAGTCTAAGTGGGGTAAGTGGATTGTACCAATGTCAATTTCCTGGTTGTGATATTGTAGTTACTCTAGATCTTATCACTGGGGGAAAGAGGATGGAAGGTATTTGAGTTCTTTCTGTATTATTTCTTGCAACTGTGTGTGACTTTATAATTATCTCAAAATAAATTAAGAAATAAAAGAGTATCGGGATAATATTGCTCCAAGAGACAACTTAGGAAAATTACTGAGTCAAGTTTTAGGGGCTGTGAGTGAATGCCATGTTTAAGTTTTTGTACTTTCTATAGCAGGCAGTGAGAAACCATGACAAAAAAAATTTCAGCAGAGGAATAATAAATATGAGTAGTTTCTGAAAGACACCTGAGGCAGAAATGCGAACGATTTAATAAAAAAACACAAGACATGAGGCAAATAGCAAGCTACTGTAACAGCCAAGGTGACAAGGAGCTCAAACAGAAAAGCAGCAATGAAACAGAAAGGAGATGGTGGATTGAAGAGGCAGGCGGCTGCCAAGTAGAACTGTCAAAACTTGGTGATGAGTTGCAAAGGTGCGTGAGGAAGAGGGAGGTATCATTAGAAGGTATCTCTTGAGATGGCGAACAGATGAGGAAAACCTGGTTTAAAAGCACCTTGGAGACAGTTAAATGGGGCTCTCCAGTGATCAGGTAGAGGCACAGATCAAAAGCTTGAGAAAGAAGCCAGGGCTTGAGGAATAAATTCACTTGCAATTTACATGTAGGTGATAAATGAAAATGTGAATACAGAAGATAATTTTGAAAGCACATGAATGAAGAGGAGATGAGGGTGCATCCATCATGGGACTTCAGCAAACAATAATATTTCAAGAAGAAGAATGGCAATGAAGGAAAATGAGAGTGTTTGGAGAAAATGGAAGGGAATTAAGAAAAGGAACAACTCTAGAATCTAAAGGGAGGTTTCAAGAAAGAGGGTGTGGTCAGTAGCACTGGGGAGAGGAAGGCCTGAGGGCTCTTTGGATTTAGCAATGAGGAGTCTATTGATGCCACTTGAATAAAGCATTATTAATAAAGTTCAGAATCCACACTGCAAAGGATTAAAGGATGAAGAGGGAGAGGCGAAGTGAGGAAGTGAGAGCAGGTTATGTGAGTTAATTTTGCAAAAATTTGAAGGTGATAGGGAGGGAAAGAAAATTTGCTTAGAAAGGCTGAGTGGAGGAATTTTCTATTTTTGTTTTTTTAAGAGCTCTGAGTGGAGGATCCAGTGCATGAGGCAGCCTTAAGAAAAGAAGAGCAAATAATCAGCTGAGCAAGGTACAGTGGAGATGGGAAAAGATGAAATCAAGAGAATAAATGTAGGGGTTTGCCTTAGAAAGAAGTTGGGGAATTGGATTTTCAAATTGTACATTATGAGGGAATTAGAGAGCTGCTTATAATATAAATTAACTTTAATTTGTTTATTTTTTTGTTTTTCAAAAGGGATTTTCTGAGATTTACCATTATACACAAAAAATTATGCAAGGGAAATCAGGTATAGGAGACTAAGGTTAGAGAAAATAAGGTGAAGTCAAGGAGAGTGTTAGTATGCAAAACAAGTCTTGTGCTCTTGCTGGAGGTGAACCACAATTTGAAAATTGGTTCATAAAAGCTCTGAAAGCAGTATCTGTATTTTCCAGTGCCCATACGATCTAGAACAGTGATCAGTATACTGTGACTATTTTGGGAAATCTCCTTCCTTTATGGAATAAAGCTCCCAATCACTGCAAATTCTCCATATTTGGTTGTTAAGCTAAAAAATGGTAAGAAAAATACAAAATGACTGGACAAGAGATGAATCATACTTACAATTTCATTGTAAGTGGGGTCTGTACATTTTGGAACAGATTTTGTTTTCCTCCTACGAACTTCACTGGGATATGGTAAAAGATAAAATTCAACATGTGCACTGGGCGCAGAGCCATCTGGGAGGTGCTACAAAGGAAAATGGTTATAAATATTAATGAGTGTTGCTATCAAAGAAAACAAATACATAACTACTAAATATCCAGACCAAAGGCAGGATCAGGATTTATTACAGTTACTCTGTTTATCAGAAAATAAGAGAAAATCAAAAGAAATACATCACTGTTCAAAAATAATCCCAAGCAGCAGTTTAAAAGGGTAAAATTGTGTTTAATTGTGCATCTTAAATTAAAGGTTGTGCCAGAGAACTATATTTAAAAGTCCATTACATTTCATTTACTTTAATTTTTTTACAGTAAAAGCTAAATTTGCATTTTTGACAGATATGGTCAAGAGATGAATATTAGCCACAAGCAGAGGCAGGAATTAAATGCCTCAGGATGCTGTACACCACTTGCAAATCAAAAAATTCCAGTTTAACACATAAAATGAGATGTAGCATTTAATGATATGTATACGTATATTATATAATATCACATTTTAAAGCAAATTTTAATTAAAATATTGATTAGACCTACAACTTTGATACACTTATAACATCTTGAAATGGTTATAATAATTTTATTATCTAAATTACTCTAAATTATAATATGTTGGCTAATCCTTTTTAAATTGTGTTCTGTGGAGCTCCAAAAATTGCCTAAGGAGCTGCCTGAATAGCAAAGCCAAATGGGTGAGTCTTTGGACCCTCACTCCACCCCCCACTTCTTCCTAACCTCCTCCCTCCTAAGCTCCACCATTCAGGCTTCAGAACTTCTCTCCTTCTTTTCCTTCTTTCCTTCAAATCCATTATGGATATTTTGATTTGTTAATATATCATTTGAAGAACGAGTCCACTGTTTCAAAAATTAGGAAACCATTGCTCTTGAAAGAAATGGATTATCTCCTTGTCATCTTGACCAAATGAAGAGTAAATGGTACTAAAACTCTGAGTGTCTGGTTTGATAAAATAAGAAATGTTCATATAATTTATATTTAAAGAAGATGGTTTAAATGTCAAATGAGGAATTAAGTGCTTGTTTTGTCTACTGCATTCTAACTATCAAATCCGTAATTTTCAACAAACATATTTTAATGCTCTTACTTATTGTGATATTCACAGATGAGCTACTCCCAATCCCATTACTTTTATTTATCTTTCTTCAGTAGTCAAAAAAGCATATTGGAAAGCAAGAAAACATGGTATGTATTATTATAGGACTTTTATTCAGTTTTAATTTCCATGGTAAAAATTATGTCATTAGGGAATTTTGGCTCTTTATTATTATTACTAACAAATTAGATAAAATTCATCTCGACACACCCACGTGTCAAGAGGCTGAGAATGAGAACTGCCGCTTTAGATGGAGCTCAAGGTATACATTTCCTATCTGATATCCTCCCCCAGGAGGGGGAGCTCTAAAATCTGTCAATGACATAATGGAATCTTCAGTGGCAAAGAAAGAAGCTGCTACTAATATTTGAGAGAGTAGAGGGTTTTTCGCTTTGTTTTGTTTTTGTGAGAAGAATGAAGTGGTAAAAGTGTTTCTGCTCTGTGTTATTTTCTGTCTTTTCTGCTGTGGGTCTTGAGGGTATCATACCTATAACCCCTGTAGCATCCAATTGCGTGGTTAAATCATGTTTCTGGAAATGGGCTTTCTGATTGCAAATCTGGGCCCCCAAATATGCCAGCTATATGGCGTCAGGCAGGTGTGATGGCTAATGTTGTGTGCCAACTTAACCGGATCATGGGATGCTCAGATCTCTGGTTAAACATTATTTCTGGGTGTGTCTGGGAAGACTCGAGCACCACATAAATGACCTAAAACTTCTATGTGTGCCCTAAAAAAGATCCTTATCTCCTATATTGGCAGGGCTGAGATTACTTAAAATCAAATGCAGAATCTCATCCTGCCCCTGGTTGAATGACAAAGCAAGTTGAACCCCCAGCTTCCCAAGGTGTCTACTGTTGAAGTCAAAGCATTGGTTGGAAAAGAATGGGATCCTGTAAGTTGGGATGGGGATGTGCGGGAAGGCCCTGATGGAATTTGGGACATGGAGCTACTAAATTCTGATGAGTCTTCTTTTCCAGTGGGAGTGATCTTCCCATCCTCAGTGGTATCAGCTTCTTCACTTTCCTGTACCTTCTAAGAGCATTAACCCTGCACTGCCTGGGGAAACAGTAGTGGCCTCTTCTGAGGCAGTGGCCAAGCAAGACGATGCTGATGTTCCTGAGAAACCCTAGCCCACTCTCACCCCTCTTTACTTCTGGACCTTTAACTAAACTCAAGCCCCAGCAGGCCCCTAAAGGTGAGCTTTGGAGTGTGATCCATGAGGAGGTGTGCTGCACTTTGAAAGAACTGCTTGAGTTTTCTAATTTAGACAGCCAGAAATCTGACTAATGAATGGGAATGGATACTAAAGGAGTGGGATAATGGAGGAAGAAACATAAAATTGTATAATTTGATTTTTTTTTTTTGTTATGGGCTCACAGAGCAGAGATTCTGCATTTAATGTTGACGTCCAGGGAGTTAGAAAATGTTCTTACAATTTGTTAGGTTGGCTGATACATGAACCAAAAGACGGTCCATGGTGAGTGAGTTGGAAATGCCAGACATGCCTTTGTTTTTTATAGAAGAAGGGATTTAAAGGCTTAGGGAGAGTGGAATGTTAGAGTGGATTTGTTGTTTAAGACGTACTCATCCACACTGGCAATGTTTAGAAGACATATCAATAATGTGACACTTAAATTTAGGAGGGGAGCCCCAACATCCTCGAGGAGCTCTGTGATTGCCCTTCTCTGTAGGCCAGACCTTACAGTGGGAACTGCTGAACTGGGAAACCTCAATGCAGTGGGAGTAATTGGACCCCAGGGGGCAGTGCCAAGTGGTGGCACAAAACCACCAAAGGCAAGGTGGACGTGGTTACCATAATGGGCAGCAGCGTCCAAGCAGCAGTCAGAATGATCTGACTCATACAGACTGATGGCATAGGCTAGCTGATCATGGTGCTCCTAGAAGTAAAGTAGATAGGAAGCCCCCTAAATTCTTACTTGATCTTTGTAAGCAAAAAATTTCTAGGTCAAGTGAGCAACAGTCTAACTTGAATCATGAAAACAGAGAGTCTCAGCCCCTCAACCAATTCCCAAACATGCATCAGTTTGGGAACACTACCCAAAATTTATCTTGTTACTCTTTCTCCAAAGAGACCTATGAGTTTTTACCAGGGTAACTGTGCACTGGGGAAAAGGAAATAATCAAACCTTTTGGGAACTACTGCACACTGGCTCTGAACTAACACTCATTTCAGGAGACCCAAAATGCCACTATGGTCCACCACTCAGAGTAGAGGCTTATGGAAGTCAGGTGGGCAATAGGATTTTAGCTCAGACCTGTCTCACAGTGGGCCTCGTGGGTTCCCAAACCCATGCTGTGGTCATTTCCTCAGTGCTGGAATGCATTATTGGAATAGATGCACTCAGCAGCTAGCACAATCCTAGCATTGGTTTTCTTTCTTTCTTTTTTTTTTTTATAAATTTATTTATTTATTTTTTCCCAAATTCTGTGGGTACAAATATTGTTAGGGTTACATATCTTTTTTTTTTTTATAAATTTATTTATTTATGCATTGGTTTTCTGATCTGTGCAGTAAGGAGCATTAGTGTGGAAACGATCTCGTGGAAGTCACTAGAACTGCCTGTACCCAGGAAAATAACAAGCCAAAAGCAATACCACAATTCTGGAGGGACTTCAAAGTTTAGTGCAACTATCAAGGACTTGGATGATACAGAGGTGGTGAATCCCACCACATTCCCATTCAATTTGCCTATTTGGCAAGACAGATGGATGTTGGAGAATGGCAGTAGATTACCATGAACTTAACAAAGTGGTAACTCTGATTGCAGCTGCTATACCAGATGTGGTTTCATTCCTTGAGCCAATTAGCACATCTCCTGATACCTGATTTGCAGCTATTAATTTGGCAAGTACTTTTGTCTCTCAATACTTGTTAATGAAGACCACCAGAACCAGCTTGCTTTCAGCTGGCGAGCAAGGCCAACAATACATCTTCATTGTCATTCATCAGGGGCATGTCAACTCTCCAGCCCCTATATCACAATTTAGTTCACAGGGATGTCGATCACTTTTCCTTTCCATAAGATATCACACTTGTCCATGACATTGATGACATTATGCTAATTGGGTCTAGAGAGCAGGGAGCAGCAACTACTCCAGACTTATAGGTGAGACTTTCGCATGTCAGGGGAAGGGAAATAAATCTGACAAAAATTCAGGACCCTTCTACCTCACTGAAATTTACAGGGGTCCAGTGGTGTGGAGCATGCTGAGACATCCTTTCCAAGATAAAGGATAATCTGTTGCATCTGGCCTTTCCTATAACCAGGAAAGAGGCATGATGCCTAGTGGGCCTATTTGGATTTTGGAGGCAACATACTCCTCATTTAGGTGTGTCACTCTGGCCCATTTACTGAGTGACCTGAAAAGCTGCTTGTTTTGTGTGGGACCCAGAGCAAGAGAAGGCTGCTTTGCCACTTGGACCAAATGATCCAGCAGATCCAATAGTACTTGGTGTCAGTGGCAGAAAAGATGCTGTTTGGAGCCTTTGGCAGGTCCCTATGGTGAATTGCAACACTGGTCCTTAGGATTTTGGAGTAAAGCCCTGCCATCTTACATGGATAACTACTCTCCTTTCGAAAAACAGCTCTTGGCCTGCTAGTAGGCCTTAGTAGAGACTGAACACTTGACCATGGACCACTGTGTTGCCACGTGCCCTGAGCTGCCCATCACGAATTGGATAGTATCTCACCCACTAAGGCATCAAATTGCATTTGCACAACAACACACCATTATGAAATGAAAGTGGCATATACATGAATACATGCTCAGACTTGATAGGCCTTGATGGCACAATAAATTACATGAAGAAGTGGCCCCAATATCCATGCTGCATGATTGCCTTCTTTCTTCCTGCCTGCACCTATAGCCTCATGGACCCTAGAATTGGTTGACAGAGAAAGAGAAGACTGAAGCCTGGTTTGCAGGTGGTTCTGTGCAATATGCTGGCACCAGCTGAAAGAGGACAGCTGCAGCACTATAACCCCTTTCTGGGTCATCTCTGAAGGACAGTGGTGAGGGGAAATGAAATCATCCCAGTGGGCAAAACTTCAAGCAGTGCACCTGCTCGTTCACTTTACTCGGGGAGAAACGGCCAGATGTGCAATTAGAATATGTGCTAATTCATGAACTGTGGCCAATGGCTGGCTGGATGGTCAGGGATTTGGACAGAGCATGATTGGAAAATTGATCACAAGAAAGCTTGGGAGGAGGTATGTGGATAGATCTCTCTAAATGGGCAAAAAACATGAAAATGTTTGTGTCTCACGTGAATGCTCATCAAAGGATGACCTCAGCAGAGGAGGATTTTAATAATCAAGTGGACAGGATGAGCCATTCTACAGATACTGGTCAGCCTCCTCCCCAAGCCACTGCTGTCATGGCCAAACAGGTTCATGAACAAAGTGGTCATGGTGGTAGGAACGGAGGGTTTGCCTGGGCTCTGGAATATTGGCTTTCATTCAACAAGGTTGACCCAGCTATGGCCACTGTTGAGTGCCCAATGTGCCAACAGCAGAGACTGACACTGAGTCCCTGAGATGGCACCATTCTCCAGGCCAAACAGCTACCTGGTGGCAGGTTGATTACCCTGGATCACTTCCATCATGAAAGGGCAGTGTTTTGTTCTTACCGGAATAGACTCTCTGAATACAGATTTGCCTTTCCTGTGCAATGTTTCTGCGTGAACTAAAACCCATGGACTTACAGAATGCCTTATCCACCATCATGGTATTCTACACAGACATTACTTCTGATCTATAAACTCAGTTCACAGCCAAAGAAGCATGGCAGTGGGTATATGTTCAACGAATTCACTGGTCTTACCATGTTCCCCACCATCCCGAAGCAGTTGGCTTCTATCAAATGGTGGAATGGCCTTGGAAGACTTAGCTAGGTGGTAAGACTTTGCTGGGCTGGAACAAGCTTCAGAAGGCTGTATATGCTCTGAATCAGCATCCAATATGTATAGTTCTATTTCTCCCATAGCCAGGATTCACAGGTCCAGGAATCAAGGGGGTGGAAATGGGAATGGCACCATCACTGTCAGGCCCAGTGACTCACTAGCAAAGTTTTGTTTCCTGTTCCCACACTCTTATAGTCTACTGGACACTAGAGATCTTGTTCTAAAGAGAGAACTGTTTCTACCAGGAGACACAACAATGATTCTACTGAACTTGAAGTTAAGATGTTGTCTGGCCTCATGCCTCTGAGTCAACAGGCCAAAAAGGGAGTTAGAGGTCTGGCTGGGTGATTGATCCAGACTACCAAAGGGAAATTGGACCACTACTCCACAATGGAGGTAAGAAAGAGTATGTCTGGAGAAAAGGGGATCATTTAGGGTAACTCCTTATGTTACCGTGCCCTGTAATTAAGGTCAATGTAAAACGACTATTAATACAACAACCCATTCCAGGCAAAATTACTCGTGGCCCAGACCCTTCAGGAATTAAACTTTAGGTCATCCCACCAGGTAAAAAATAATGATGAACAGAGATGTATCTATCTTTTATTCTTCCTGGCCACTCCAAAACAAATTTTCCCAACAAATTAAAATTCTGTTAAATAACACTATTTATACTTTCCCCTGGTGACTCCCTTGCCCTTGATTTCCAAATCCAACTATGCACCAATATCACAATTCTCCTTTTTTTTTTTCTTTTTTTTTTGCCTCAGTTCACCTGCCACTGCAAACCTTTATTCCTTGACGTATTATAACTGGAATTTAATTACTTTTTAATCTTTAGTCTTCCCACCTCTTTCCTTCCTTCATTCTGTGTATCACTGGTGTATTCAACCGTCCCATAAGATTGCTTTGATTATACCATTTCCTTTCTCAAAACTCTCAAGGATTCCCCACTGCCTGAAGAATAAATTCCAAATTACAGACGAGGAAAAATCATTTTTATACAAGCTTTCCCCAAGCTTTTAGCAGCACTCAAGGGTTGGGATTCTATTTTCAAGTTAGTGTCCTTGACAAGGTCCTTGAATGTTCTGGAATTTTTAGAATGATAAAACAGCACAGGTTTCAATTTAAGTCAGGGGTGCATTAGATGTGAGCAAGCAGGCTTATTTGTCCTTTAAAAACTTTAAATGCAGACATTGATTTCTCAAGTCTTTAAGAGAAACTTCGTCCCCACCCCCCTCCAATGTAGCTGTCTTATCATCATCATTTTTTTTTTTTTCTTCTTACTGGCATCATATCCTGTTCCTTAAAGGTCTCAAATAATTTATTAAAGAAATGACTAGCTGTCTCCTCATCAATACTTCTCATTTCACCCTTTGCCCTTATGTTTATGCAAATTAAATTTTACTTTAAAATGATTAAATAGCCTCTACTTGTCTAAATGTCTTACCTTGGGATTTTTTTACTCTGGTTGCATTTTAGACCTTCTCAAAGACTTGCCACTGCCTTGAGGAATCCCAAGGCTTGCAGAGTTCTCAGTCTGACCCTCAATCTGAACAACGAGGCGTTTCCTTGTGTCATTCAGAGGACTTGCTTGTTCATGGAAGATTAAAGTAGCACTACTCTTTTCTTTTAGAATTCTGGACAATATTTTTGCCATGCTCAGAAGGTTACGTGAAGTCATCTAAATTTAATTTTTGTTGCTCATACTAACTCTGAACTCTATATATTCTAGATTTGCTGTTAAAATATTTATACATTTTCTATTTTTAAATAGTTTTATATGTGTTTCATCTTCCATATGAGATTGGAAATTCTCTAAAAGTGAGATCTTGTTGTTCCATATTCTCTCTTCCACCACAAATTTCCTTTGGGCTTTGGTCCATTGGTTATTCACTATCCTACTATCCTAACCCCTTCTAAGCTATTGATTCACATCTGAATCTCTAATGAAAATTTAAAAATCCTCATTTGAAATTAGGCTTCCCTTCAGCTTCCTCTTTACTTTCAGAGCCATTCCTTCCCTTCATGGTGTTCCTTTCTTTTATGGCAATCTGCTCCTTAATACAGAACTTAGTGGATAGTGGATACTAAGTAAATAGATAACCAAATGACTGAATAAATGAGATATAATTCATAATGTGATCCCTCTTTGAATGCACTCCATTGTTATTTGTTGAATCATTACTTAAAATGCAATACAAAAACATTTAAGATTTCATTGGAATGGTTTAAATATCTTATCGTAATACCAAGTAATAAAAGGTCCATCGCAAAGTAAAGGGGATAATCTTGTTTTCCATTTCCATGGTTTGTCCTAGGTGTTTGCTCTAATAAACAGCTAGCCATCCAAAGGCATATGTCTGATAGATTTGCCTTTCTCCTGCACATTTAGGCTTTGTGGCTGATCAGGAGTAATTGTGTCAAAGTCTGCTGGTTATGTATAATATTTTAAAGCTCCACTTTTAAAATGTGGCCTTATCCTATCTCTGAGATCATATGAAACATTACACGCTTATTATCTTTCTTACCCCTTTCTATTTTTTTTTTTTTTTTTTTGAGACGGAGTCTTACACTGTTGCCCCAGCTAGAGCACAGTGGCATCATCATAGCTCACAACAACTTCAAACTCCTGGGCTCAAGTGATCCTCCTGGGTAAGCCTTTGAGTACTTAGGACTACAGGTATGCGCCACCACACCTGGCCAATTTTTTCTATTAGTAGAGACGAGGTCTCACTCTTGCTCAGGCCGGTCTTGAACTCCTAATGTCAAGCGATCCTCCAGCCTCCGCCTCCTAGAGTGCTAGGATTACAGGCATGAGCACCTGTTTCTGGCCACCCCCTTCTATTTGTAACATCTTTATTTGTACTCAGTCTTGGAATGAATCCTTAGTCACCATCCTCCTCACTTTCACCTAGAGACCTGATCTCTGCTTGCTACACTCCTTCCTCAACACCTTGTCTGCTCTGCTGTGATGTTCCTCATCCCCTCTCTGCATTTCTCCCCCCTAAACTCCTTGAAAATCTCCTAGTCAACGAGCACAACAAGTTATTTAAATCTCCTTGTAGGAGCTGATAATGACCTGACCATTTCTTGAGGGCCTTACAGATAGGAAATTGTGAGCTGCAGTTACATTTTTGTGCTATATTTCTATGGCCTCTCTCATATCTGTGCCAGTTCTCCCCACCTCACCTCTTTTTTTGTGGAATACAAGGAAGAAACAAAAAGAAATGGGCACATTCCTTTGTTGTGATGATATTGACTAAGGTATCTACAATTTATCTGAGAGGTATCTTGTAGAGATCTCTGTGTAGGGTAGAGGGTTGGGTCTACCTTAGCACCAAACATTCTTTACAGAGAGAGTCAGTATGTCTCATATATGTGTGTTGACTATTCTGTCAATTTTATGTAGATGCTCTTGTTCACACAATTTTAATATTTTAAAAGCACGGCTGCATTTATAGCAGTTTAAAAAGATTATTTTATATTTCTTAATTACCAGTCTGTTATTTTTTTTTTTTTTTTTTTTTTTTTTTTTTTTTTTTTTTTTTTTTGAGACAGAGTCTCACTTTTTGTTGCCCAGGCTAGAGTGAGTGCCGTGGCGTCAGCCTAGCTCACAGCAACCTCAAACTCCTGGGCTCAAGCGATCCTCCTGCCTCAGCCTCCCGAGTAGCTGGGACTACAGGCATGCACCACCATGCCTGGCTAATTTTTTGTATATATACTTTTAGTTGGTCAATTAATTTCTTTCTATTTTTTTAGTAGAGACGGGGTCTCGCTCAGGCTGGTTTCGAACTCCCGACCTTGAGCAATCCGCCCGCCTCGGCCTCCCAGAGTGCTAGGATTACAGGCGTGAGCCACTGCGCCCGGCCTGTTATTTTTTTGAGATGGGGGTCTCGCTATGTTTCCCAAGCTGACCTTGAACTCCTGAGCTCGAGTGATCCTTTTGCCACAGCTTCCTGAGTAGCTGAGACTACAGGCACTTGCCACCATGCCTAGCTAAATTATCCGATACTAAAAGGCTTTTAATGACACCTGATAAATCATTTTTCTTTAAGTTGGAAAATAGGTCTCACTACTTGAAAAGATTAGAAATGAAGGCCTTAGGATATTCTTATGTTAATAATTCACTAGTAAAGAGACTTCTTTATCAACTGAAGACTAAAATATAGGGGACTCTTAGTTTGGCTATTATTTTATGTTGCAAAACTTAAAATGTATGCATGCATATTAGTAATTCTTTGTTCACAATGCTGACTTCTGAATGGTATTGTTTTAGGTGTATGAATAATTAAATATACTAATTTTCTGTCTTTATTTCTTGCTCCAGATTGCATATAGCATTTTAAATGGTTTTCAATGCTGCTATTACTGTTTTTATGGCCAATAAATAGAAGTATTTTGAAATGTGGTCAATGTATTAACACCAAAAAAAAAAAAAAGAGTAAGCAATAAACAGTAGCATGTTGGTACAAAAACAAAGCAAAAATGTAACTGTTTACAAAGTAAATAAAACCATCTAACATCGTAGAGTATGCCAGCAGCCCTTCAGCATTTTCATATAAGTGTATGAGGAATATTATTTTTGTATTCATAGCAACGACAATAATAATAATAATAGCCACCACATAGTGAACATTTACTATATTTAAAACACTCTTTTAAAATAATCCTTAAACCAGGATTATTGTCCTTAGTATATTGAAGAGGTTTTCTATAAAACCTCTGTTCTTAATCCCTACCCTATATTGACTCTCTACAAAGAAATACAAAGAATTAAGAGTACTTCTAGATAAAGTTTTATGTGATGAAGATACAAACATGGTTTAAAAATATCAGACACATTGGAAACTTCTGTAGATTAATGCAAAGCTTAATTGTATTTAATAGGCTATTTATTATCTTTTCAATGAATAATTTATGAGAACTTTCCATCATTTTTTTAACTTAAATGTCTCCAATCATAGGATAATATAAGCTTTAGTAGAAAATCAACTGATGATGATTAAAATATGATAGAACTATCCAAATCTGAGGTCTATGCCAGAAACAAAACAACATAATAAAAATACATTTTCTCATCTACATGCCTGCCAAATTATAATTTTTAAACTTAGGCCAGCCATCATGAAAAGGGTCTTTTTATAAAATGATAGTGTACAGTAAAAGAACAGAAATGCAAGAAAAACACTTATGATTTGGTTTGTTGTGTGCTTCATTTAAAGGGTGGAATGCATAATGACTGAGAAGTGATGTCAGTAAGATGGTGGAATAGAAGACTTGTATCCCTTCATAACAACAAAAATTCTTTAACCCACCTACAGACAAAAGCCTCTTTGTGGAAGCCTTGGGATTCAGGTAGGATTATGAAACCCTGGTGGAGCCAAAGACCCAGGAGGGTCATTTTGAGGGTATAGACCTGCACCCAGATGGGAGACTGGCTGATCAGGCTCCTGAGTTCAAGCCTGGAAACAGTCTGGTTACCCAAATAGCTTGACTGCAGCTCTGTTTGGCCTGAACCTGCAACCAAAACCACCTGCTAAGGAGTTCAGGAGGAATCACACACGCTAGTGCCTTGGGAGAAAGGCTTGTCTGCCTGCCAACACTGGTGTCAGTAGTGGACCCAAAAGTGACCCTGTAACTCAGCTCCAGCCCCTCTCAGCTGTGGTCCCAGCTTAGTACTGCTCAAAGAAAGACCTAGAGGGAGAAGGACCCAGAGGGAGAAGCACCCATCTGAACCACTGGGATAGGCTTACTGGCCTCTGTCCTTCTGCAGATCCCCAAGGGGCTCAGCCTCATCTCTAACCCTTTCTGCTGTAGCCTTTATCCTGCCTGTTTGGGGAACTGTTGGGAGACACATCTATCTGAGCCACCAGGACAGGCTTGCCAGATTCATCCCATAGCAGATCCTATGGGGTCCAGTCTCAGTTTCAACCCCTTTTATTGCAGTCAGGGAACTATCCCAAAGGCATAGAAATCTGCTAGAAGACTCACCCATCTGAGCTACTGGGACAAGCCTGCCACCTTTCATTCCACATCTGATCCTGAAAGAGCCCTACCTTGGCTCCAGCCCCTTTCTACTATAAACTAGTAATAATTCTGTCCATATAGAGAACTGCTGTGAGACTGGTCATTTAGAGCCACTAGGGCAGGCTTGCCAGTCTTTTGCACCAGAGATCCTGAGCAAATCTCAACAGCAAGTAGGCACTAGCTCTGCCACACCAGGAGTTTAATCAGCACTCCCCTATGACCTCAAAGCCCATCTCTAGACCTTATTCAGGGAGGAGGAAGATCTCAGCTATGCATTTCTACTAAACATGACAGTTTGGTTCATTTATCCCAGTCCACTTAACCTTGGGGGTCTCCTCCTAAGTTGTCCAACTGCTGAACTCAAATAGTGTTACTTTCTGGCCAGAGAACACATCCTGTGGCCTGCCCAGATCAGAGGTAATTGTAGTGCCCATCCAGCATCTCAGCCTGGTTGTAAAGCTTAGCGAGTGCTTTTGCCAGATAGTAGAACCCAGCCAGTTGCCCCATGTGAATTCAGAACAAAGGTAGAAGCCCAGCTGTCTAAAGACCTGTCCAAAATCATTTCCAGATGGCCCATGCAGAGTCATAGGCTAGACTAAGTAGTGAAGATCTATCCCTGACAAAGAACACCTGTAAAATCCAGAAAAGGTGGCTGTCTCCACAAATGGACAAACACTAGTACAAGAACGCATGGATTACAAAGAATCAGGAAACCATGACACCTGCAAAAGAAACTAACAAAGTTCAACAATGGACCCCAAAGAAAGGGAAATCTATACATGACAGGAAAAGAATTCAGAATAATCCTCTTAAAATTCAATGAACTTCAAGAATAAACACATAAAAAATTAAATGAAATTATAAATGAATAAAATAAGAAGTTTGACAAAGAAATGGAGAAAAATAAAAAAATAGAAATCCTAAAAAAGAAGAACACAATAACTGAACTGAAAAATGAAATAGAAAGCTCCAATGGACAACTCAATGCAGCTGAAGAAAGAATCACTGAGCTTGAAGATACTACATTTGAAATTACCTAATCATAGAAGCAAAAAGAAAAAAAGGGAAGAAAACCTATAAGAATTTTGGTACACCATCTAGAGACCTAACCTAGGCAAAACCAGAATTAAAGGAGATCTCAGCTTTATAGTTGTGGGACCTTGGACAAAGACTTAAACTTACTGAATTTCAGTTTTCTCTTTTGTGAATATGGGTACAAAAAATTTTTAACTTTCTTTTGATGAACTATGTCTAAAAGTGCCTGACAGTTCTGGCACACACTGTATAGGCAAAATAACTTTTCACGATATTCATAGAAAGCAAGTAAACCTCAGGAAAAAAAAAAAACCTTGAAAAGTCAGAGTCTATAGTTCATGTGTAAGTCGTGTGGCAGAAGCAAGGAATGTAACGTTGTTCATTTTCAGGGTTTCAATAAGTTGAATGGCAAGTGATACTTGTTTTGAGGTTGTCTCTCTGTAGATATACTTAAGAAAGTTTTACAGATACAAACAAATAACATAGTTAGTTAGTCACTGCATGTAGACTACTTTCCCTGGTAGCATAAATCTCTCCTGGAGGAAAACAGGAGGCAGAAAGTAGGAGAAAGAAGATTCTTCCACTCAGCAGACTAAAGAGACAAGCGAAGAGGAGCAGAATTTTAATGTCAAAATGAAGACCTATGTTAGTTTGGAGTTTTAGCTCAGACATTTCATGACTCCCAGCATTTACATTTTAATATTTTCTGTTAATAAAGAGTACATTAACATATTGGATAGCAAGGGAATTTTAAAAATCCCTGGAACTTTATTATTCAATCCATCTTTGCAATGTTTTGCATATTCAAAATACAGCCCTAAATGAAGTGCCCCTTTTGAGTAATTTTATAGAATTTAAAATTTCGGCTTGTTATTCTTTATAAGTCTATATTGTTCATCAGCCTTTTAACATTTTTTAAAATTGTCTCTTCTCTAAGGTCAGACTATTTTTTAGGTCAGAATATAGAATTGAGGGAGATTTGGAGAAAGGACAGAGATTAAGGTACAAGACTGTCATAAAAGAACAGAGAGAAAATAAATGAAATTTTAGTCATGTGGAGACCTACACATTGATGGCTATGTCATTTGGACAGGAGAGTGTTCAGAGTTTTTGAACATTTAGAAAAATAGTCTTCAACAACAATTCACTTTATTTTCAAGTGGGACGGATGTTAAGATCAAATATTTGACATTTGACCAACCTCATTTTAGTATCAAGTATTATAGACAGCAGAATTCACAGAGAATAGGTATTGATTTATAAATATAGCTTAAATTAAAGTGCTGTGGACTGTGGATATTTTTCACAGTGATGTACACTTAAGCAAACATTCACTTACTTAACAATTGTGTGTCGAGGGCACTCTATTGTGCTAAGCACTGTAGAGCAAACAAAATATATTTTCCACGGTTTTTTATACTCAGTAAATTTTCAGTACAATTGAAACTGCAGGATAAACTAAGATGATCAATGTTTCAAGAGGGGAGATCGAATGAATGGTGTGTACAGTAAATGTCGTAAGTTTCCAAAGGAGAGAAAGGTCACCACAGAAGTGAGAGTGACCCAGGATCTTCAGGGAAGAGGAACAATTTGAGCTGAGCCTGGAAGGTTACATAGGATTTAGAAGGTAAACAAAGGTAAACAGAAGTATGACATAGTCAGCTAGAAGGATCAATGTGTGTCTGGTCAACAATGAGTGCTCCATCTAGATATAATACAAGTTTTGTATTGTTGGGAGAGGTATATAAAAGGTAGGTTATAGCTAGATTGTGTAGCACTTTAGGTATCAGGCTAAGACATTTAAAATTTAAAGAGACTATTAAAATTTTTTGTTTATATAATACAATGGAGTTTTAGGATGTTTTGTGCAGGAGAGATTAGAGGAAGAAGAGAATAAGGAAAGACATATTACAACAACAGATCAAAGTAACCCATAGATGAATTAATAGAGAATGTTGAATAGGATTTTGAGAATAATCAAAGTAAAGGGATACTAAAAGGATTTGATGGTGATTTTATGTATATGAGAAAAAGGATGAATTGAAATATAGAAATTATAGAGAAGTTTGATCAGGGGTTACTTGAGGATGGTGGAACAATATTTGAGTAATTCAGAATGAGAGCTGGTTTTAGTGGAAAGAAGAGGGCTACATTTTATAACTGTTGAGTTTAAAAAGATGTCAAGATATTAGACTTTAAATGGCTATGAGGCAGTTGGAAATATATGAATGGAGTTCAGAGAAAGATTAAAAATAGAGATATAAATTTAGGAGTAATTCATATTATCTTTGAAGTTTCAAGACTGGATGAATTAGTTTCAAGAGTTAAAGCCCTGAATACTGGAAAATCTTCACATTTAAGGGCTAAGGGTAAAGCCAACATTTATTAAGCTACTACACACACATCTATTTTAAACGTATAAAAGCTAAGGAAACCTCAGGAATAGTGCTGTCAAAGAGGTTGAGAGAATGTACAGACAGTGAAGTTTAATGGGGATCCTGGGAATAGAAAAATTCAAAAAGGATGTTGGCTGTTAGAAAGAGATCAATGAGAATAGGTTTATGGAACAATTCCTGATTTATTTCATTAAGAAATAATTGATAATCTTTGAGGGTCAATGTTTCCTTGGTAAAAAAAAAATTCATGAAACACAATAGAACATCTAGATCTAGGCCAGGTACTCTTCACTATTCATTGCTTTGCATCTTGTTCTTTGAAAGGTGAGATCAATGTCATAAGGGGCCAACACTGGAGGAACAATTTTTATTCATGCAACGTGTGCCAGATACAATTGATAAGATGATCGTTATTAGGAAATCATCCTTTATTAAAAATCGTCTTTTACTGCCATCTATTTAGATTGAAGTGTATCTAGGATGTAACAATGGTAAATTGTCTTTAAGTATCTAGATTTAAAAAAAAAAATTGTAAGAATTGGGATAGTTAGAATACTTAGCCAAGTTAGCTTTAAAAGTATACACAGAACATTGTTACTTTTGTATGTCAAACATTGCCATTATATGTGCTTTTCTCCCACAGCCCACATTTGTTATCTTCACAAAGCCTTTTTTTTTTTTTTTTTGAGACAGAGTCTTGCTTTGTTGCCCAGGCTAGAATGAATGCTGTAGCGTCAGCCAAACTCACAGCAACCTCAAACTCCTGGGCTCAAGCAATCCTTCTGCCTCAGCCTCCCGAGTAGCTGGGACTACAGGCATGCGCCACCATGCCTGGCTAATTTTTTCTCTATATATTAGTTGGCCAATTAATTTCTTTCTATTTATAGTAGGAATGGGGTCTTGCTCTTGCTCAGGCTGGTTTCGAACTCCTGACCTTGAGCAATCCGCCCGCCTCGGCCTCCCAGAGAGCTAGGATTACAGGTGTGAGCCACCGCGCCCAGCCTTCACCAAGTCTTAAGTGTCATCTCTGTTCTGCTCCGACGAGCACAATTCACTAGGTGCCAAGTACAGAAGAACTCACATTGTGTGTTGAGTGCCCTTTGAGACATTAGAGGAACTAGTCCCTTTGGAAGTGTTTCTCAAAGTGTGGTCCAGGAACCTCTTGCACCAGAGAACCTTCTAGAATGCTCATATTCTACAGCAGGAGAGAAGAAAACAGGTCTAGAAATGAAAGAGTAGAGGAATCCATGAGACCAGGAGATGACTGTGAACACAGAAGCAGCTATCCCAATTCACCCTTACGGACTCAGAATTGCTGGCATTTGTACCCAGGAACCTGTATTTTAAAAATAATCACCCCACACTACACTCATACACATTAAAATTATAAAAAATTGTTTAAATAAAACACTAAAAATAAAATTTTAGTGTTCGTGTATTTAGCCTTGGGTTCTTATTGTTGTGTTGACTGTATTTCTCCCTCTCATGTTAATTTTCATTTAGAAACTATTTTTCCCATTTTGTTTCTTATGAAAAGATTAAATAGTACCACAGTTGAGGTGTCCTCTGTTTTCCTGAAATTAATTTCTCCTCATTTGAAATAGCTTTTTATTCTGTTACAGTGTAAAAGACTCTAATAGTATAGGTAGATTCAGTATCAAAAGAGAGTTTCATCCTATGATAATGTTTAGATCCTTTTGGAATGCTGATATTCTGGAGCAGGGAGAAGAAAACAGCCCAGAAAGCACACAGACTAGAAGCATCCATGAGATCAGGAGAAAATTCACAGAGAGACATTGCAGAAGTCGATGGAAGAGAACATTTTAAATTGGGATACATGGGAAAATGTGAGAGAGATTTTAAAAGATATTTCAAATCTAAAATGATTTTTGTTTCTTTGTCATACAAACTGAAATAGTATTTTTAAAAAATCTTTCCCCAGCTTCTAAATAACTGCAGTACTTCACCAGTCTCTGTTCACTATAGTAAATCATACTGTGCTGCTTTGAAAGGAAAATAATTTTGGCAATTTTGTTTTAGCTTGTGATCTCACAGGAGGAAAGTAATTCTTAGAGAGAAGCTTCACAGATTTAATATAAGATAAACAATTCTTTTCATGAAACTTAAAATTAAATATAACAGAACTGTGGGCATAATAATTCATTTTAATATTAATATAAAATCAAGCACAACTTCTTTAGTCTGATTACTTTGGCCTGTGAGCATACCAAAGGATCAAAAAATAAATAACAATTAGCTAAAACTTGAAATGAGAAAAGAAAATATGCTGAAAATTTATAGGTGATTTTATGTCATTTATATTAAAATATTATTTCTGTTTTCAGATAAGCAGCAGAAATAAAATAAAATAAAATTTAAAAGAAGCTGTGAAAAATGCAATGCATGAGAACTTTGTTGTGATGATTTTTGGAAGGTGAGAAAATCTTAGTTCTTAGTCATTTACATGAGAAGTAATTTAGATTCTTTCATTTAACAAAGGATTCATTGTGCACCTACTATGTACTTGGCCCTATTCTATACACTGTGGGTTATAGCAGTGATACAATGAGAAGAGAAAGTAAAGTAGGAAAGAAAAATTGGAAGTGACAACAAAAAGGAGTGGTGTTGCAGTTTTACATATGAGAGTCAAAGAGGACTTCGCTGAAAAGGTGACAGTAAAATATAGTCATTCAGGACATTTGAGATTGAGCCATGGAAAATACTAAGCCATGAGTCTGAGAAGAACATTCAAGATAAACAGAGTAGCAGATACAAAGGTCCTGGGGCAGCAATGTGCCTGCCATATTCAAGGAACAGCAAGGAAGTCACTGGGGCTGGAATGGAGTGATGGAGGGAGTCTGCAGTTGGGGACAATGCTAGAGAGGTCAAGCAGGCCAGATTGGGAGAGTCTCAGAAGTCATTAACAAGTACCTTGGCTGTCATTGTGAGTGACTTGAGACTCCCTCCCCAAAGGGATATGAAGAGAGGAATAACAAGATATGACTTTTATTCTCAAAGGAACATCCTGGCTGCTAGGTTAGGAAGAGATTATAAAGAAATACGGGCAGGGAGAACTGTTCAGAAGCTACAGCAGCAATTCAGGTGAGAGATGATGGTAGCTCTAACGAATGTTGGTAGCAGTGGAGTTGAAGACTGGTGGGATTCTAATTTATTTTGAAAGCAGACTGATACAATTTGCTGATAAAATGGATGTAGCTTGTGGAAGAAGGAGAAGAGTCAAAATGACTCTAAGGATTTTAACCTGAGTAATTAGGAGGATGAAGGTGCTATTTACCGAGATGAGAAAGATTACAAAAAAAAAGCAGGTGTAGGGGGACAGTCACCAGGAGTTTGATTTGGTGCATATTAAGTTTGTGGTGCTTATCATATTTCTGCTAGAATTGTTGAGTACTCAGTTGTACATGCAGCTCTGGATTCTAGGGGGAGAATTCCAAGCTGGAGTTGCAGACATGGAAGAAAAAGTCATGTAAGTGATATTTAAAGCCACGAGGCTAGAGGCAGAAAAAGAGAAGAGGTCTAAGGGCTGAATTCTCATGGAGAGATTGTAGTGCCAGCAGGTAAATGGAGAAGTTAGACTGAAAGTAGTATTACTCCATTATTAATAGCTACCTGCAAGCATTGACAATGTATAGGCTCTAGTGGACCCGAGTGGCTTTTTACTTCTTGTAGGATTCCTTTGGTCATTTGCCATTTATCCACAACTTAACCTCTGTCTTAAGCTCTTGCTCTTTCACACCCACCACCCTCCCTTCATGCCTGCATCACACCTACATTGAATATCCTTTCAGGCAGTGCAACGTCATTTGAGCATAAAATGCATTTTGAAAACTGTCAAAAGTAATTTGGGGATTCATCTGGGGAATGAAATGGGTAACCAAGTCGGTTAACATTGTTTTTGATCAAAAATTAGGTGTGACCAAGTCTACTGTGTGGTTTATACACCCGATCCAAAAGCAATTTCAACAGGCATGCTCTAAAATGTTTTGAGCAATGACAGCATTACTAAAATAAATATATAGTTTCCAAGAAGACTATGTTTAAGGCTATCATATATCCTATACATATACAAGTTCTGTTAACCTGAATAACAATATTTCTTAACATTTTTTATCTTGTATGTTTATATAGATGCTTAAAATCCACAAACGTGTGTATCCATAAATAATATCTAACTGAATCTTCATTTTCCAATGTAAGAGTTTCTTAAACAACTGTTATTTTAATTTAAGAGGATTACCTTACCAAAAGCAATGGAAAACAATTATTTTAATGAGCAAAGGGTTTACCAAAAAAATTTAGAATATTTGTCCAGATATTATAAAAATTGCTGATTGTGAACACCACAGATTTACAAATAAGCGTCCTTGGCTGTCTGGCTAATACTAAATTTGTAGCAAACGTATCCTCTTTAAATTATGTCATTTATTTGTTCACTGAACAAATATTAATATTTATTAAGTATTGGTATGTTCCAGATGCATGTCATGTGGAGAAGAGTTTGCTCCTTTCCATTCTTCCAAATGCATCTCGAGAGATTTACATGCTTAAAGAAGAGAATCTGAAATTACATCACTGACTTTCTCCACATCCGGGTTATGTGGAGGACACGTTTTCACTAGACTTGAGGAAGATTAGAAGAGCTGGGGAGGTGTCCAATTCTCCTTTTCTGCTTACTGCGCCCAGACTCGGATCATTAGCCACTTACCCTGTAACATATAAAGCTCCCTCTCTTTCATGCAGACGTAGCCCAATTACTATCCTTTCCTCTGACTTGACTCATCCTTAAGTGAGGTGTAATAGACAGTGGAGCTTTTAGTTTTCCTTAGAGGCTAACTATAGATTTTGTTCTAGGTTCTGGGAATGCAAAGATGGGTTCTTGTTCTCAAAAAAAATCATCACTTTTTGAGGAGAAAGGAATACGCATAAGTGATTACATCAGAATATGATAACTATTATGATGCTATAAATCCTATAAACTCAAGGTACAGTGAGAATTGGGGGGAAACTCAAAGGGTTCTTGGCTTCACAGAGAAGGTACTGGCACTTCGAAAAGAAGTAGAGTCAATCCTCCACAAAACTTGGCACGATGTGCTGTGTGGAAGTCCTTGGGACTCTACCTTTATTTTTTTTTTTTTTTGACCTTTAATCTTCTAGCTATTCCTGCTTTTCAAAGCCTTTTCACTAGTTTTACCCTAACACTTCATTTTGAATAAAGTCCGATATTCATTCTAGGACTTACCCTGTGAAATGTTTTATAGTCTTCATTCCAAGACTCACAACCATACCGAGGCAAAAACATTATAATTGGCTCATCGTTTCTTACTTAAAATTGGTCACTATACTCATTCTTCTTAGTAATGTTGACACTAATTGCCTAAAGGAGGTAAATGATTTCTAAATGTGGGTTTACATGTTTCTTATTATATATAATAAACTTACAATGTTTTTAATGTGTTTCACCAGTATGGTCAACTTCACATCCTTGTATGATATGACTAACTGCACCTGAGGCTTCTTGTCCGAAAACTTCTCACCTGATAAAACAATAGGGTTCCAGTGAGTTAATTTGGAAGTAGCTCATCACAGAATAAATCAACATTTAAAAACTAAAACCAATGAATAATATATAAAGAAAACATTCTTCAGATAATGTTGGAATCTTAATAGTCTTCAGGAAGCAGGGTTGGTTGGGTAGGGATGGGATTTGTGTCTAATCTTCCTGAACTAACTCTTTTCCTAAATTCCATGCTTTGTTTTGATTGGTGACATTATTTCCTCAATTGCTTAAAATCTCAGTGTCATTTTTGGCTCTGATTTTCTTCTTACTGTTCAGTGTAATGAGCTTAAAGTATTAGAGATCACAGAGGTTAAAAGTGTGGACTTTAGAAGTCAGTGAACCTGGGGTTCGAGTCCCAGCACTATTACTTATGACTGTGTCATCATGACTAAGTTAATCAATTTTATGTAAAATGGAAATAATAGTTAACTACTTCTGGGTAGTTGAGATGATTAGCTGATAAAATTCAAAAATTGTCATGTAGTAACACTCAATTAAGTGTTTGTAAAATTACTAGTAATCTTTCTTTATATATTTGCACTCATCTCTTCCTTTCTTGTCCCATAGCACCTAATTGAGATTCATATAAACATTTTGCCTGAAATACTAGAACGTTCTCTTACCCTCCCCCCCAAACCCAAATCTACTTGTACACATTTACCAGTGTAAGTTTCCTACAGCAACTTTTATAAAATTACTATTTTGGTTGAAGTACCTTTCATGGCTTTCCATTGCCTATGAAGAAAAGGTCTAAATTTCTCAGCCTTGTATTGTTGCTTCTTTTTAAAATTTATTTCAGCATATTACAGGAGTACAAATGTTTAGATTACATATATTACCTTTGCCCAACCTGAGTCAGAGCTTGAAGCGTGTCCATCCCACCAGACCATACACACTGCACCCATTAGGTATGAATATACTCATCCCCTCCCACCTGCCTGAAAGCCGATGAATGTTACTACTATATGTACACATAAAAGTGTTGATCAGTTAATACAAATTTGATGGTGAGTACATGTGGTGCTTGTTTTTCCATTCTTGTGATACTTTACTTAGAAGAATGGGCTCCAGCTCTATCCAGGATAATACAAGAAGTGCTAGATCATCATTGTTATTTGTGGCTGAGTAGAACTCCATGGTATACATATACCACGTTTTATTAATCCACTCATGTATTGATGGGCACTTAGGTTTTTTCCACATCTTTGCAATTGTGAGTTGTGCTGCTATAAACATTTAAAAGCATTTAAACATTTAAAAAAACATTTAAAAAACATTAAAAAAACATTTAAAAACATTTTTTATAGAACGTCTTTTGTTCCTTTGGGTAGATGCCCAGTAATGGGATTGCTAGATCAAATGGTAGTTCTACTTGTAGCTCTTTGAGGTATCTCCATATTGCTTTCCACAGAGGTTGCACTAGTTTGCAGTCTCACCAGCAATGTATGAGTGTTCCTATCTCTCTGCATCCACACCAGCATTTATTGTTTTAGGACTTTTTGACAAAAGCCATTCTCACTGAAGTTAAGAGATATCTCATCATTGCTTCTTATTACTGTGTTTTATTCCTCTGTATTATTCTATATTGTCATCCTTATGTTTAGTTCTACAAACATGCTCTACTATTTCCTTCTAGCTGCTTCTTTTATTATTCCCTTCATTTGAAAGGATTTTGTTAATCATTTTTGTCTATTGATCTTCCACCTTTCTTCAAAGCCTAGTTAAAATGCAAAATAGTTTCTGTGGTCACCTCTCCCTGAACTCTCCCTAGCACAGCCCTTATCATTTAATATTTATGTTGTAATTATTTTACATGTCTCAATTTGTTTAGTGGATTACAGTCTACCTCCGGGCCTACTTCTTTTCTCTACATCTCTAAGGGACACAAGTCAACACTTCCTCCATTAATATACACAACAAACATTTAATAACAAAAATAGGCTGGGTGTGGTGGCTCATGCCTGTAATCCTAGAACTCTGGGAGGCCGAGGCAGGAGGATTGCTTGAGGTCAGGAGTTTGAGACCAGCCTGAGCAAGAGTGAGACCCTGTCTCTACTAAAAATAGAAAGAAATTATCTGCACAACTAAAAATATGTAGAAAAAATTAGCCAAGCATGGTGGCACATGCCTGTAGTCCCAGCTACTTGGAAGGTTGAGGCAGAAGGATCGCTTGAGCCCAGAAGTTTGAGGTTGCTGTGAGCTAGTCTGATGCCACGGCACTCTAGCCTGGGCAACAGAGTGAGACTCTGTCTCCAGAAAAAAAAAAAAAGGAAAACAACATTAATTTTTCTTTTGAGTTGCATCATTACATCATTAAAATGAGAACTTTAGCTTTTTAGTTAGAAACTTCTGGTTTATAGCCCAAGGATTAAGCATAGTTTACAGTTTTACTAATATTTTCTTTGATAATCTCTGGTTGTATATTCTCTGAGGAAACTCAGAGAGAAGAAATTTATTAATAACAAAAACTTTGTCAATATTCAACTGGGAGCTCATTGTGGTCCATATTGTTTTCTGATAGTCAATCCTAATTCTCTAATATTTGAAAATTACACTTGAGCAGTATGTTTTCTCCCCCAAAGCCTTGTACATGTCTATTTGAGTAGTTTACACATTGTATGTAGGTAATATTAATTAATTTTATTGTTAATAATGTGAATTACTGACATTGGAAACAGTGATTTTGGCAACTGAAATGGTAATTACATAAATATAATAAAATTCCTTAAAATATCTTGATTACAATAACAGAGACATTGTGAGTTAGAGATATTTTGAGTTAATTCTGAATGTAGAATTGAAGTAAATTGCATTTCATAATAATAGAATGTTGTTGAACTTTTGGTATAAAGATGCTAAAAATACTAATGACTCTTTTATGCACAATGAACATTATATTTGAATTAAAGAGTGAAAGAATTATTAAGCAGAAACTCAGTGTGTAATCAGAGAAATTTTAATTCAAAGGCAGAAATTAGCATACATTTATGATTGAGTGTCTAAATGGTAAAGGTACAGTTGCTACTTGAACTGGCTGAAGATAATATGCCTCCCTAGACAGTGTTCACCAAAACATGCCAGAGTTCAAACCCCAGTGAAAATTCATGCCACTGGGAAGTCTTAGTAGTCATTGTAGTTGTACTAGTAGAGAGACTTAATACTTCTATAAGCCTTACTGTGTACCAGGCTAAGAGCTTATGTACAGTAATTCACTAAATCCTCACTGCAAATCCTTTGTATTATCGCCTTTTTACACATGAGGAATCTAAGACACTTGGTCCAAGGTCATGCAGACAACAAATACAGGAATAAATGATCTCCAAAGTCTATGTTCATAAACATCCAGTTGTAAAGGGGCAAAAAAGGGGGACATGACATAAGGGAAATAGTTTAAATGAAGAACCCAAGAGGGAGAATTTGAGAATGGGGACAAGAAGATCCTAGAATATTTAGGTCTTCTGCTTCAAGTTAGTCTGGGGGATTTAACCATGTTTAGTGAAACCATTGATTGTAACCCCCAAAACTGCTAAAATATTATTGATCCTACAGATGATTGTGTTGAGATATATGAATATGTAGCACTACAATAGCTAACACATTGCTTATTATGCATAGTATGTCTATTGGCATGAAAAATACTATTTCAAATTTTAACATTTTCAGATGAAAATATATTCATATAATTAAAAAATTATTTTAAAAATATATAGTAAAAAGTCTTCCTAATATCTATCCACCCAGTTCCCCCCACCCTATTATTTTATCAGTTTCCATATATCCCTTCAGAGGTAGATATATCCTTCTAGAGTTGCTCTTTATAAATGATATGAGTATTTCCATTTCCCCTCTTTTCTACAAAAGGCAGAGCATATTCACCATTCTGCACAAAGATCTTGGAGATATTTTTACATCAATAACACAGATATTTTTTATTTTCCAAAATATAGTTTCATAGTATTCCATTCAGTGAAAGTACTTTATTTAACAGTTTCCTATTGATGGGCAGGTGGGGTGTTTCCAGTGTTTTGTAGCTATTACAAATCATGTTGCTATAAATAGCTGTGTACATGCATCATTTTGTACCTGTGCACAAATATCATATGCTAAATTTCCAACAGCAGAATTGCTGGTGAAAGAGAATTAGCATTTGTAATTTTGATAAATGTTGCCAAATTGTTTTCCATGGAGGTGGCTCCAATTTGCATTATCACAGGCAGTGTATAAGAGTGCCTGCTGATTTATAACAAAGCTTGTTAATTAAATTTTGGGGGTTTTGCCAATCAGATGAGAAAAAAATGGTGTCAGTGTCATTTAATTTGCATTTCTCTTATGAGTGGGGTTGAGTATCTTTTCACTGGGTTAAGAGCTACTTGTATTTTCTTTTTTTGTGGGTTATCTTTTATATTCTTTATGAAATTTTCTATTTGGTTTTTGGTCCTTTTCTTACCATGTTCTAAGAGATGGTTTTGTGTCAATAATCAACATTTTGTCTTGAAGTATTGCCCATATTTCACCTATTTTGTCATTTATCTTTGCTTTTTATTTTATTTTATTTTTTACTTTGCTATAGTGTTTTATGCCATACAGAATTGTTATGGCTTCTGGATTTGAAGACATAGCTATAGGAGTTCATTTCAAAATTATAAACAAGATTTTTGTGTTTTCTTTGTCACATGTATGGTTTCATTACTTCATTTAAAATCTTCCCTCCATTTGTTATTTATTCTGGCACATGGTATAAAGTATTTATCCCAGTACCATTTACTGAATTTTTCTTTACTTTTTGGGTCACATACTACTAAATTCCTGAATATATTTGGCTATACAAGTATTTATGAAACATTATATAATGTTCCATATATTCATCTATTTATATACACTGACATTGCACATTTAATAATTGAAGTTTTAAAATGTGTTTTTATACCTCCTAGGGTTTGTCTTCCCTCATTACTCTGTTTTTACTAAGTTTTCCTGGTTTTTCTTTGTTTCTGAGCTATAAAATTAGGTTCTCTAGTTAAAAAACAAATCTGTTAATATTTTTTAAAAATTATATTATGCTTCAAAATTAATTGGAATATACGACAGCTTCAAGTGTTGAATCTTCCTGTCTAAGAACATAATATATCTTTCCAGTTTTTCAAAGTATCTTTCAAATTCCTAAGTAGTGTTTTAAAGTTTTATTCATTTGGTCTTACACATTTCCCATTGAATTGTTCCTAGGTTTATTTTTTGTTACTATTGTAAATGGGATCTTTTCTTCTTTTATATATTCTAACTAGTTATTTTATACATATGAGATATTTATTTTTATTTATTATATTTACATATAAGAGATAGCTATCATATATGTTAATATAATATATGATAGCTACCCACATATCAATTTGATATTTGATACTTTTATTGAATTCTCTTATCATTTGTGATAGACTTTTAATGGATTCCTATTATTCTAGGTATATGAATAGTATTACTTACAAATAGTGTTGGTATGGTCTTCCTATTGTCAAGGTTTATGCTTTTGCTATTTTACTTAGTAATTTCACAAATATTGATTGACCTATTGTGAACAAGGCACTGTTCTGGGCTCCTCTCTTTGGCACTTCTATAGTACCAGGGGAGACATGCAAAAAGTAATAAGCATAATAAATAAGTAAAATTTATATGCTGAATATAATAAATGATAAGATAAAAAAACTCAGAGTAGGATAAGGGCACTGGGGGTTTCCAGAATGAGGGGAAGTTTGCAATTTTAGATGGGCTGATCAGGATAGTCATTTTTGAGAAAATAAATTCTGAGCAAAGGCTTTAAGGAGGTCAAGGAGTGAGTCATTTGTTAGAGCTGGTACATTCAGCACAATGTAAAGTCATTGTGCTGAGCCTGGACATAGAGCCCTATTCTATGCTTCAATGGGGATGCTTTTTCAGTGCCTCCCTGTCACACCTGGTGTGGGCTTTGGAAGGCCAAAATGAATATATTTTCTCATGTAAAGTCCTTTTATTTTAAATTTATTAAATTTAAAATTTATTTATTTTTTATTATTTTATTTAATTTATTTAATTTATTATTTTAAATGTATTAAAAATTTCTTAATTTAAAAATTTTTATTTTTAAATTTTTTTATATTTTTTAATTTTAATTTTTAAATGACACATAATAATTGTACATATTTATGGGGTAATTAGTAATGTTTCTATACACATAATGTATGGTGATCAGATCAGGGTAATTAGCCTATACATCATCTCAATCATTTATCATATCTTCATGTTAGGAACGTTCAATATCCTTCTAGTTATTTGAAACCATATAATATACTATTATTAACTATAGTTATCTTGCAGTGGTATAAAACTTATTCCTCCTATCTAGCTATAATTTTGTGTCCATTAACAAATCTCTCCCTTTCTTTCCTTTCTTCTTACCCTTCCTATCTTCTAGTCTACCCTGTTCATCTTTATACTTCTATGAGAGCAACTTTTTTATTAATAGTTTCCACATGTGAGTAAGAACATGCAGTGTTTAATTTTCTCTTCCTGACTTATTTCACTTAACATAACGTCTTCCAGTTCCATTCATGTTGCCGAGAATGACAGGATTTCATCCTTTAAAATTTTTATGTTATTGAGTGTTTTATCAAGAAAGTTCATTCAGTTTTATCAAATGCCTTTTCAGGGTCTATAGCAATGACTATGTAATTTTTCTCCTTAAATCTATTAATACAATATTTATTATATATTATGTATAGTACTAATATTGAACCATTCTGGCATTTCTGGTCATGGTAAATTATATTCTTCCTTTAGTATGCTGATGGATTATTTTGGCTAATATTTTATTTACAATTTTCCATTGGTATTCATAAACAAGATTGGCCTGTAATTTCTTTTTTTTTTTTTTTTTTTGAGACAGTGTCACTCTGTCGCCTGGGCTAGAGTGCTGTGGCATCAGCCTAGCTCACAGCAACCTCAAACTTCTGGGCTCAAGCAATCCTTCTGCCTCAGCCTCCCACGTAGCTGGGATTACAGGCATGCACCACCACGCCCGGCTAATTTTTTTCTATATATATTTTTAGTTGTCCGGCTAATTTCTTTCTATTTTTAGTAGGAGACGGGGTCTCGCTCTTGCTCAGGCTAGTCTCCAATTCCTGAGCTCAAATGATCCTCCCTCCCCGGCCTCCCAGAGTGCTAGGATGACAAGCGTGAGCCACCATGCCCAGCCTGGCCTGTGATTTCTTATTCACAACCCTTCTAATGCTTGATGCTGCTGGTATAAATCCTTTATGCACTTCATAAAAATAATATGAAAAATTTTCCTTATTTTTCTTTGTTCTGGAATTGTTTAAGTAACAGTGGTATTGTCTACTTTTTAAAGGCTTGGTAGAATCCCGCTGGAAATCATCTGAACTTCCTATTTTAAAAACAAAACAAAACTATAAACCTCATGTTTATTTAATCAAATTTAATCTTCTTAGAATCATCTTCTCTTGGGTGAGTAAATTGTTCTTTCCTAGAAAACTATCGATTTCAGACAGGTTTACAAATTTATTTTCATAGAGTTGAACAGGTAGTCTCTTAGTGTTCTTTAATTCCATCTTTCTCTATGATTACTTTTTGCTTCTCTTTCAGCATTTTGTGCATTTGCATTTCCCTCCATTCTTTTCTTTAGGTTGGATAGTGACTTATTTATGTTAGTATTTACTTTTTACTTCTGTATTAACTTATTAGTTCTACTGTTTTCTTTGTTCTGATTCATTAATACCTACTTTTATCTTTATCCACTTTTTTTTGTTTGTTTCCTTTGGTTTGTTTTATGGCTCTTTTCTAATTATTCCAATAATCAAGCATTGCTTTGTCCTTCTATTGTAGTTTCTGAGTTGTAGTACTGCATTCTTGCTGTTGTTGAGAAATTTTGCAAATTTGGTTTGTTTATTACTTTTGACCCAACAATTGTTCAAGAGAGATTTTTTTTTTAAATCCCCAAACTTAAGTGTCTTCTAGCTTTCTGAAAATTTCCATTAATTTTTTATTTTATTGTATCATGATTAGAGAATATTGTATACACACTTTCTGCTTTATGGAAATTCTTAAAATTTATTTGTGGTTAAATATATAATCTATTTTCATGGATGTGCATAGGCACTTGAAGACAAGATGACGTCTCTATTTTCAGGATAAAGAATTTGAAATAAATTAATCAATTTTGTCTTATAAATTACTATTTAGTTTTTCTTTCTTTTATTTTTTATTTATTTTATTATTTTTTTTTTACTATTTAGTTTTTCTATGGATCTATTTATTTGTTTACATTTGGTCTTTCATATATTGGGAGATATAAATTAGAATATCCTACTGCAAGTATGTTTTTGTGTGTCCTTGTGTGTTCCATAATTTCTGCTTTATATATGTTGCTGTCATATTAGTTGATATGTAGTCATAACTGTTTATATCTTTAATGAAGAATTATATTCATTATAGTCTAAGGTTCCATTCCTGGTTTATTTCAGTGCTTTTTGGCCTAAATTCTTCATTTCGTTGTTAAGATTGTTACCCCTGATTTCTTTGTATTTGCCTAATATACCTATGGCTATATTTTAATTTTCATCCTTTTAAAATCACTTTGTTTTAGGTGTGTTTTCACATAGAATTATGATTTATATTTTTACTATAATTTGAAAAACATTTTTTCTATATAGATGAGTTTATACTTATTGGTATAACAGATATGTTTTCCCTTACTTGTATCTTATTGTTTTATGTTTTTATTTTTATAATTCTTAAACTCTTTCACTAAGTAATTTATTTTTATTTTTATGTATTTATGATACTTAGGAAAATTTTATTTTTGTTCTAGTAGCTACCTTTATTTAATAGCCTTAGACTTTTATTTCTTTTGACAATATTTGTTTCCAACTAGAAACAAAGAGAAAATTAACACTTAATCTTTTTCACTCTACTTTCATCTACCACCCAATTATATTCAATATTGTGATCTTTCTGTTTCCTCACAGTAATATTATGTATCATGAGATTTTTTTATTCTTTGATTACTTAGATTTCTTCTATATCCTTTAACACTCAGCTATTACAGATGAGATAATTAGAGAGAGCCTTCTAACTCATCTTCTTTCCATGTTTTCCTCCCCAGAATAAGGACAAGTAAAAGTCAAAATTATTTTCCTAATTAAAAACATGAGGTTATATGATATAGCAGAATGGTTACTATTTTAAAGCTTTCAACTGAAAGTATTTATTTCTAAATATTTCTATTCCTACCTCTCTTGCTTTTTTGTATCATTACAATTTAAATTGAAAACCTGAGTAGCATACTTCAACCTACAGATAACTGGTCTGCGCTCTACCTAAGCCAAGTAGCTAAACATTAACCAGTGAGACCCTGCCATGTGGACTACATGGCTCCAAGTTCCCTTATAAATTAACATCTCAAATGGGAGGTAGTGATAGTAAAGTAATGCTCGAAAGCTTGTGTTTGCAATTATTTGTAATTATTAATGACATATAAATATACTCATTAACTCATTCTCTTAACCCTGACGATTGTTGTCTTTGATCATGTTCTACTCCATTACCTATGTTATTATTTCTAAACCTTGACAAAAATCTTCTGTGTGTCAGAGCTGTGTAGAAGTGAAGAATGGATAATTTCATTATGATTTTTTTTGTGTGTAGAGGTATTATTTGGCACAGATTCTGTATTAATTTTTGGAGAATATGTAGGATCATGTCATTAAGGAGTTAAAGAGTAAACCACTTAAGAGAAAATCCAGCAACATTCTAGATTTGGTTGAGTCTTATGTTGATAATATTTAATGTGATAGATTTTTTTTTTCCAGGTGATACTTCGGAATAATTCTAGTGGTTGGGAGGCCTTGAATTTCTTGTGCCAGGATATTTCCATATGAAGTTATGAGTGGGAAAAGTAGCATGGTTTTGAATTTTGGTTTTCTCTTTCTTGTCCTTTTTATAAAAAGCTACCTCAATTGAGAATATGAGTGTGTCTTTCCTAGTTGTCCTTTCTGTCATCAATCATCTATTCAGTAATTATTTATTGAGCATCTAGAGAAGGCTAGACACTGTGGCCTGGGAATACAATGGGGAGTCACACAGACATGGATTATCCTCCCTCAGGGATTCCTTGTTTACAAATAAACACGCAAGCCAGAGTCATCATTGCAACCAATAAATATTTGGAAGAAAGAACAGGATAGGAGTACAGAGCAAAGATAATTATGCTGAAATCTGAAGGATGCAGAGAAGAATAGGGAATACAGAATAGGAGCCAAGGATCCAGGCAGAGAGAATTGCATCTGTGAGGTAGAGAGGAGCTTGTCTTAGTTGAGGGACTGGAAAAGATAGAAGCCAAGGTGTAGAAGGGCCTGACAGTAGACTAGAAAGGGAAGGTGGCAGGTACAAGATTATGCTGGGGCACCATGAAAGGAATTTTGGCCTTTCTCCTAAGGGCAGGACCAGCTACGTAATTTGTGAGGCCCAGAGCAAAATAAATATTTGAGGACTCTTTTTCAAAAGTTATTAAGAGGGAGAGCGTGGTGGCTTATGACTGTACTCTCAGCAGTTTGGGAGGCCAAGGTGGGAGGAAAGCTTGGGACCAGGGTTTTCGGACCAACCTAGGCAACATAGTGAGACCTAGTGTCTATGAAAAAATAACAGTTACACATGGTGGTGCACACCTGTTGTCCTAGCTACTCAAGAGGCAAAGGTAGGAGGATCACTAGAGCCCAGGAGTTCGAGGCTATAATGAGCTATGACTGGGCCACTGCTCTTTAGCCTGGCTGACAGAGTGAGACCATGTCTCAAAAAAAAAATGTCACTAAGAATTTGATGACAGTGGCAGAAGAATGTTAAACCAAATGTGGGACCTTTGTAAGTGTCCTGTCCTATGTGACTGCACAGGTCACAAGCGCATGACTTTGACCCTGTCCAAGGGCAATGGGAAGCCAAGGAAAAGTTTTAAGTAGTAGAGAGAGATGATTGGATTGGCACTTGAAAAAAGATAATTATTCTATTGTTCTCCCAAAGCACCTTTAGTTAGTAGTAAACATTAGTATATTAGTGTCTCCCAGATCCAGGGTTACATATTGTTACTAATATGATTGTTATAAGTCATGTGCCTAGATGCATAGTTTCCAGAATCCACCATCTTAATTAATTAGTAGAGGTAGTAACAATGTTGATTCTGCTGATCCACAAGCATGGTATGGTTTTCCACCTGTTTACGTCCTTTGCTGTTTCCTTCCTCAGTGTTTCATAGTTCTCCCTATGAAACTATATTTACCTCCTTAGTTAAATATATTCCTAGGTACTTTATTTTCTTTGTTGCTATTGTGAAGGGAATTGAGTCTTTGGTTTGGTTCTCAGTTTGACTGTTATTGGTGTATATGGATGCCTCTGATTTGTGTGCATTGATTTTGTATCACGAGACTTTACTGAATTCATTTATCAATTCAAGGAGTCTCCTGGTTGAATCCTTGGGGTTTTCTAGATATAATATCATATCATCAGCAAATAGTGAGAGTTCGATTTCTTCTGCCCCCATTTGGACACACTTAATTCTGCTCTCTTGTCTGATTGCTATAGCAAGGACTTCCAGCACTAAGTTGAATAAAAGTGGAGACAGTGAGGAACCTTGCCTTGTTCTATTTCTAAGTGATAATGCTTTCAATTTTTCCCCATTCAATATGATGTTGGCTGTGGGTGTGTCATATATGGCTTATATCTTTTTTAGGTAAGCCCTGTCTATGCCTATTTTGTTAAGCGTTCTTATCATAAAAGGGTGTTAATTTTGTCAAATGCCTTTTCTGTGTCTATTGAGAGGATCATATACTACAAAGCTATAGTAATTAAAACAGCTTAGCATTAGCACAAGAACAGGGACATTGACCAGTGGAACGGAACAGAGAACCCAGATATAAAACCATCCTCATATAGCCATCTAATCTTTGACAAAGCAGACAAAAACATACACTGGGGAAAAGAATCCTTATTCAATAAATGGTGCTGGGAAAACTGGATAGCCACATGTAGAAGGCTGAAGCAGGATCCACACCTTTCGCTTCTCACAAAAATCAACTCATGCTGGCTAACAGACTTAAACCTAAGGTATGAAACTATTAGAATTCTAGACAAAAACATTGGATATACTCTCGTAGACATTGGCCTAGGCAAAGAATTTATGAAGAAGACCCCAAAGGCAATCACAATAGCAACAAAAATAAATAAATGGGAACTGATCAAATGAAAAAACGTCTGCACAGCCAAAGAAACAGTCATGAAAACAAACAGACAACCTACAAAATGGGAGAAATTTTTCACATGCTACACATCTGATAAGGAGCTGATAACTAGAATCTACTTGGAACTCAGGAAAATCAGCAAGAAAAAATCAAACAACCCTATCAAAAAGTGGGCAAAGGACATGAACAGAAACTTTTCTAAAGAAGACAGAATAATGGCTAACAAACATATGAAAAAATGCTCAACATCCCTACTCATCAGGGAAATGCAAATCAAAACCACAATGAGATATCACTTATTTCCAGTAAGAATGGCCTTTATCAAAAAGTCCCAAAACAACAGATGTTGGTGTGGATGCGGAGAGAGATAGGAACACTCCTATACTGCTGGTGGGACTGCAAACTACTTCAACCTCTATGGAAAGCAATATGGAGATACCTCAAATCGATACAAGTAGATCTACCATTTGATCCAGCAATTCCACTGGGCATCTACCCAAAAGATCAAAAGTCACTCTATGAAATAGACATCTGCACTTGAATGTTTATAGCAGAACAATTCACAATTGCAAAGCTATGAAAACAACCCAAGTGCCCATCAATTCATGAGTGGATTAATAAAATGTGGTATATGTATACCATGGACTACGATTCAGCTCTAAGAAGCAATGGTGATATAGCACCTCTTGTATTAATCTGGATAGAGCTGGAACCCATACTACTAAGTGAAGTATCCCAAGAATGGAAAAACAAGCACCACATGTACTTACCAGCAAATTGGTATTAACTGATCAACACCTAAGTGGACATATAGGAATAACATTTATTGGGTGTCAGGCAGATGGGAGGGGGTAGGAGGGGATGGGTATATACATACATAATGAGTGTGATGTGCACCATCTGGAGGATGGACAGGCTTGAAACTCTGATTCTGGGGGGGAATGGGGGAAAGGCAACACATGTAACCTAAACATTTGTATCCCCATAATATGCTGAAAAAAAAAAAAGAAAAAGAATATATTTATTAGGTGCTTGTGAATTATGACAAGTAAAGAAATATTTTATGTTGCCGACATCATTTTTCCTTAGGTAAGTGCTATAAAATGTAAGAAATTTCTTTATTTACCTAATATTGTTTATGGTTTGTCTATACAAGCAAGGCATCTTAGACAATGATGTCACACAATGGGTAAAATGTAGAGGAATGAAGGAGGTATGATCTTCATGCATTGATTTAGGATTTGTAGCACAAGACACAGTGAGTCCTTGAATTAAGATACTTTCAGTCTAACAGGAGACATAATCACAGACACAAGGCAGACATAATCACAGATACACAATCTAGTAAACAATTACGTTATATAACCTGATCTGGTTGTAGAGAACTATACACCTAAGAGGTAGTAACTAGGATGTCAGATGCAAGCAGAGATGTTAAGCAGATGTGGCCTAATCTTAAAGATAGAGAACCAGAAGAGAGGTGGATAAAGTGAAGACCAGGAGTTGCTAAAGTAAAGGCTGATGAGATCCGCAAATTATGCATTTGCAAATCTTGGTTGAGATTAAAAACCGGTGTCAGGTATTGGATAGTGACTCCTTACAGTGAAATTATATTACAATTGCTTAAAATTGATAGGATATTCAAGAGTCTCTGCCCATCTAGAAGAGATGATAGAAATGTTCATTAGAATTAATATACATTTGAAAGAATCTGGTGGATAATTGTGCTGAGTTATTTTGGCATCTTGGTTAGACTTCATGAGGGAAGTGCAGTATTATTGAACTTTAAAAGAGTGAAACTGCTAGATAATTCATAACCATTATTATTACCTCATATCTATTTCTGTTGCTTCCTAAGAGATGAAGTAAACTGAAAGATTTATCTAAGGGGGAAAACAGAAACTCTGTCTCTGACATGCAATTCTATTCCAAAGCACAATTAATTACAATGGATTAACAGTGTGCTATGCAGTTATTATAACTGGACAAATCCATCTGGGTTTAATTTAACTTGAACATATTCTAAGGGGTTAAAAATTTTAGGAATGGGTTAGAAAAGTGTTAGTCTTAAAAAGATTTTAATGCAAATATTGAAAAAAATTATAGTTGTGATTTTTTTGCACAATTATATTAAAACTCAACCACTACACATAGTACAATGATGAATTTACTTACCTAGGTACACAAGTGTTGATTCTTTAATTGTTTGTTGTACAGGCTCAGAGAGGAAAAAACTAAGTACACAATCACTCTGAAAAAGAAGGTGAAATATAATATTTCTTCATTTCTTCTATTTATTTATTATTCCTATTCACTATTACATAAAAACATTGCCATATGTTATTTCAAATAGACACCTGTTATAGATTCCATAGAGAAAAATATATTAGCAAGTTGTTGAGTCAATACTATCATTTTACCATAAGTTAAACTAATCTTTTGTGAGATTGAAGGTCTGATTACTTTTCATTTCTTTAAGAGGTTCAAGTGTGTTCTGCTCTTGGAGCTCACCATTCTTGAGTTTTACAAATAAGCATGAATTTCACATCTCCATTTTCTGAAAATGGTGCATCCTTGGACAAGGCTTTCTGAGAAAAATTACTTTCAGTAGGACACAGATGCTCACTTTGTGAGTAACCATTACTCCTCAATGTCCAATTTTTAAGAAAGCTCACTGAGTATTGACTTCATCTACAGCTTTGAGAAATGTTAGGGGATATTTGGAGACAGGAAAACGTATAAGGTTGTCTCTCTCTTTAGAACACAGTCTAGTGGAGGAAACAGATTATATTCAATGTTTTAACAGAAATTCTAGGCTGGGCACGGTGGCTCATGCCTGCAATCCTAGCACTCTGGGAGGCCGAGGCAGGTAGATCGTTTGAGCTCAAAAGTTTGAGACCAGCCTGAGCAAGAGCGAGACCCTTTCTTTACTAAAAAAATAGAAAGAAATTAGCTGGGCAACTAAAAAAATAAAAAAAAAATCTATCTATCTATCTATCTATCTATCTATCTATCTATCTATCTATCTATCTATCTATCTATCTATCTATCTATAATTAGCCGGGCATGGTGGTGATGCCTGTAGCCCCAGCTACTTGGGAGGCTGAGGCAGGAGGATCATTTGAGCCCAGGAGTTTGAGGTTGCTGTGAGCTAGACTGATGCCACGGCACTCTAGCCCGGGCAACAGATTCTACTTATGTCTAATTTTAATATGTACAAAGAAGAAAGTGTGCTTCTTTTTTAAATAGGGACAATCATAAAGAAATCGACATTAACCGTAAATAAATCGACATTGAACTTCAAATGAATGACTAACTGGTGAATCTGAGAATAGCTTTTCCTTAATGAAACGGACACACATTCTGTTGTAAGCCATTATACAACCAAAGTAACCTTCCCCATAAGACTTTACGTTATTATCTAAAGGGAACCACTGAATAATTGATTATTTACTCTGACTACCTATCATGGGCTGATGCTATCGTAGCTATCGAAGCTGCCCGACAGTCTCCATGGCCAGCCTTCTCTCTCATTCTGTGCAATGACTCTTTCATATCTTCCCCAGGAAACTTTAACTTCCAGCTCTCACTCCTCCTCTGCCACTGACTTTGTCCACACTTTAGAGAAAATAAAAGGCAGATAGAAACTCCTAAACTTCCTGCTTTGAAATCTACAGGCTCACACTGCTATACTTTTTCTTTCCTTCCTGTAACAATGGAAGAAATGTCTCTTCCCATGTGTTACAGATTGAATTGTAAACCCCCCCATTCATAGACTGAAGTTCTAACCCCTAATACCTCAGAAGATGATCTTTTTGGGGAATAGAGTCCTTGGAGATGTAATTATTAATACTCAAGTTAGAATGAGGTCAGACTGGAGAAGGGCAACTCTCTAATCCAATGTCACTGGTGTCCTCATAATACTGGCAAGTTTGGAAACAGTTGCTCATAGAGGAAAGACAATGCCAAGAGATGTAGGGAGAAGATGGCCATCTATAAGCCAAGGAGAGAGATCTGGAATCTGTTCTTCCCTCACAGCCATCAGAAGGAACCAACCTTGTAGACACCTTGATTTCAGATTTCTAGCTTGCAGAAATGTGAGACAATAATTGTCTGTGGTTTCAGCCATCCAGTTTGCAGGACTTTGCTATGGCAGCCCTAGAGAACCATCCAACGCTGATCCCTTTGTCTGTGTTCTGGTTCCTATTCTTTCCTTCTGAGGAACCTCGTACAATATTCCCACCTACACTTTAGCATCTTCACCCTCTTCCTTTTCTTCTCATCAGCATAAAATATGGTCAACTCTATCCATTTTAAAAGCTAGCAAACAGATGATTCAAACCACACAAAGTATATTCACATATAAATAATATCTTGTCATTGATGCACCTTCCAAATCCTGGGTTATTTTACTCTTTTCTGACACAAAGTTATGGGAAGAACTGTTGGTGCTCACACTGGTTCACTTCTTCAGTTTCTATTCACTGTGTGATAGACCACACTCAGGTTTCCACCACTAATTGTCCTCTGAAAATGCTCTTGTCATGATTTATAACAGCCTCTCTCTTTTTACAATATTTTTGTTTTCCAAATCCAATGGAAATTTCCTTAGTCCTTATATGTCTATTCCATTTTTAGTGAAATGGTTTCTTTCCTTTGCTTTTATGATACCAGTTTCTTCCAGTTTTTTTTTTCCATTTGCCCTGTCATCTCTTCTTAGACTTTTCTTCAGACTCCTTTTCCTTTTGCTTATAATTTAAGTTTTTGTGTTCCTCATTTCTAGTCCCATCTCTCTCATTCTTCAAATGCATTCTTTGTGGGTCATGTTATCATCTTTGGTGGCATCGCTAGTGATGCACAAATCTAAACCTTTATCCTGGATTTTTCTCCGGGATCTTGGCCCTCTGTATCAAAATACCTCTTTAGTGGATTGCTTGCCTATTCTAAAGACAATTCAAACCCTAAAAGTGCACCACTAAATGCATTTTTCCCCTCTACTCAATTTGCTTTTTCTCATGTGTCAAGGTTACAAAATAGGGTTTATCTTCTGTTTTTCTCACATAAAATTAGTTGCTAAGTCTGTGGACTATACCTCCTAAATACCTCATCTATTCATTTCTCCACTCCAGGTATACCACCATCTTTCTAGTTCTAGCATCAATTCCCACGTAGGTTATAGCAGAGGTTCTCAGATCTTATCATCCTACCCTTTAATCCAATCCATTCTCTACACAATTGCCAAACTAACCTTTCAAATTGAAAATCTAACAATTAACTGCTTAAAACCTGCAGTGGCTCTGCATACTCTTAAGAAAAAGATCAACTGCTTAACAAGGCTTGTAAGACTAGCCTCGATAGGGATCTTGCTCATTTCCTCATCTTTATCTCTCACCATTTCTCTTCTGATGCTTTATGCTTAATTATGCTGAATTATATTTATTTCCTCAAATGCATCATTCTCTCATACCTTCTGATCTTCCTACATGCTCCTTCCTCCTTCCTTTTCACCTCTATTCATCCATTTGCCAAGGCTATCATTGCTCTTTTCTTTATTATTGTTTGCCTTACTTACTCATGCCTAATCCAGCATTTCCTTTCAATAAATATTTGTTAAAAGAAACAGAGATCTGTCTTCAGATATAGAATACATTGGTGTCTAATGCAAATGTTCTTATCTAAGTAGTACTTTATGCATCATTGTCAATTACTAATTTTCATCTCTACATATTGATCTCTTGTGAACTTATTTAATAGGAATCTACTCTTACAAAATGGATCCACATTCAGGGAGCTGACCAACTCAAGTTTTTTTTTTTTTTTGAAAGCTTAAAATCCAAACTCAGACTGCTGTGCAGAATCTGTTGAAATAAATTTGACCATTTGACCTTCTTTGGCCTTTTGACAACTAGTCAATTATTTGTCTTTGGCAACATTTTGATCTCACTACCTAATGGTTGTTAAACTTCAATAGTAGACAAGACATCTTTCCAATTAGTATCTGAAATGTCACCACTAGCTGATTATTCCCTTGTGTTTACACTGCCATATCCTTCAAGTTCTCATTTATAATTCTGAGTGTAGGTAACTAAATACTAATTTTTTATTGTAACAAAATTGTTTTCTTTCCTGAGGATAAATATGATCATTGAGATGAAGGGATAAATCAATAGAAGAGATAAAATAGGTACAAAAATTAATATTGCTGTATCTTAAAATAGTCAATTTTTAAATTTTCTTAGTCTTGACTTTATTTGGATGTATGCATCCCACAGCTTTTTAGCCCATTGCATCACTAGATAGTCTTGAGATTTATAGAAATGTTAGTGCTACAATTGCTCTCACTAATGACCTATACCAGTGTTCTCAACTGGGTTTTTACTGACCTACAAGCAGTGTCATGACATTTAGTTGTGTAGGTTGTATACTGCACAACTCTAGGGATGCCATTTTTATATTGACTGTGATGTACAACCATATGCAGCAGGGCTTCCCATATAAAGGGTTGTCAGATGCAATAAATAAAAACAGGATGCCCGTACAATATTTGAGACATACTTTTACTAAAAAATTTTTTTGTTTAATGAAAATTCAAATTTAACTGGGTGGTCTGCATTATATCCAGCAACCCTAGGATAGGAGGTGTTTGGAAAGTGTGTGGTCATACTTCTGATTGTCTCAATGACTGGAGGATACAACTGGCAATTAAGGCCACTTATCCTAAATATCTCTAAATACCTACAAGATTCTCACCTTATGAAGAATGCTGCTCCCAGGTAAAAACTCTGAATTTAACTACTTCGTTCTCAAAATGAGAAAAATGAACACCAGAGAGAATAAGGAGTGGAATAATTGGAAACAATACAAATAAAAGACTGGTACAGTGTGGTCAGTAAGCCCAGGTTCCCTTATGTGACCACTGCAAATGGCCTATAGAAGAGTGCAGACGGGGGACAGGTGGGAGGCAGCTCTGTGGGGGTCCTACAACATGCTAATCTTCCGTGTGAGCTCAAAGCTAGTGTGACCCAGGCATGAATTTTAAGCAGAAAAGCATCATGCTCATATTTGTTTGAAGGAAAGATGACAATGCAACATTGAGAAAGAAAGGATGACAATAAGCCCTGGAGAATGTCATCAGCAAAATCCCTTATATGCTCCACATGTTGTATTCCCTGAGCATCCATTCTGCGCCCCTGTTAAGTCTCCGGAATGATAGTTGTGCTCCCTCCCAGTCCCTTTGGAAACCTAGTCCCAGAGGGAGAGAATGGTGAGGTCAGTATCCCCCCTGCATTTCTTTGCCTTTCTAATCTCTACTCTTTTCTTCTTGTATAAAAATGTGCTGCTTTGGATGTCACGTCTCCTGACTATACTGCCCTCTACCCCTTATTGCTGCATTTGCTTAATGGATCTCTAGGGTGCTTTCTCTAATAGTACTCGTGTCATAATCCACACTTATTTTAATATTCACACAAATCCTCCTTCCCTATCCTAGATTATTTGTTCTTGAGCTCCTCTCCTCCAGTGATCTTGTCCCACATCTTACTCAGCACTCACTTCAGTTTCCTTTATCTTGTCTTGACTAGTGCCCAAAGCCCTTCCATTGTCTTGATTTCCAGGCTCCCAGCCTACAACCTGCACCTTGCTCCTTTCCAACTCACTTCTTCCAGTTATACAACTCAAAAAATCTGATGGCGCAAAGATCATTTCATTGGTCCTAACCCCTGTTATGTTTTCATGTTCCACTGCAAACTTGGATTGCATGTTCCATATTTATAATGACTTCCCTGCATACTCTTTTTTAACTCCTTTGACCTCTCTCTCTTTATTTTTCACTTGGTGCAAAAACCCAACTCAGGCTATTTTTTCGCCAAGTCTGCACCTGTAACAGGCCTGCTGTATGTTGCTGGAGGAAAGCACCCAAGAATGCTCATTGATCTCACTGCAACCTTGTGCCTACTATCCTCAAGTAGGTCTTCAGGATTTTCTAGCAATTAAAAAAAAATACGATCAATCTACTTACTCTTCCACTCACCAATAGGACTGTTTCATTCCTTATCCTCACTTCTCCAAACTCCAACACCCTCTCCCCCTCTTTCACTCTGTCTATGGCTGGTCTTCTTGTTGATGGAAAAAACAGAAACAGAAAAGAATCTCCATAAGCTCCCACCAACACATCTATCATCTTAGCTCACTTCTGCCTTCTCCTCTGTTATATGAATGGACTGTCTGTGTTTTAATTTCAGGCTGATGTGGGTGTTAGATCTCATGCCCTCTTCTCTACTCAAGATCATCCCTCTGGTCTCTGGTGGAGTTCTCATTTCTCTCTTACATCATTAATTTTTGCTTCTTTTTATCAGCACACAAATATGCTATAATTTATCTCAATAAATCACATTCTTGACCTATATTTCTTCACGCACTATCTTTCCCCCATTCATCTTTTAAGCAAAGCTCTTATAAGAATTGTTTTCTACTTTCTATCTCAAATTCTTCTCTTCGCATTCTCTCTTGAACCCATTCTAATCAGATTTTTGTTCCTAACACTCCCATCAAACGGTTCTTCTTAAATTCACCAGTGATATCCATTTTGCTAAATCCAGAGAGGTCAGTGCTCAATTTTTAACCATCATTAACATTTGACACAGCTAATCATTCCTTCTTCTTTGAAATATTTTTTTTATTTTGGATTTTGGGCACTACATTCTTCTGCTGTCCAACTGATTGCTCCTTCTCAATCTCCTTGTTGATTTTCTCTTATTCCCTCAAACTTTAAAATTGATGCCCTGCCTGGTCTAGTCTTCAGGCTGTTTCTCTTTTATGTTCATATTCTCACCCTAAGTGATCTCAGCCTGTCTCATGGCTTTGGTAATCAATTAGTGGCCAACAACCCCAATATGAATATGTCCAGGCTAACTTTCCCCATGAACTCCAGATATATGTATCCAACTTTCCACTTGACAGATTGGGAAGTCTTATAGGCAACTCAAACTTAGTGTGTTTAGATTCAGACTCCTGACTGCCCCACCATTTCTCCCACCATTTTCCTATCACAGTAAATGTTCAAATAATGCAAGCTCATATGTCCATAAAGGTACGTTAGTGGCTGGCAATCATCCTGACTGGTGGTGCTTGTGTCCTAACAGTCGTTAAATATTTGGAACATTCCTTCTGTGGAGAACATTATATATTTGGTGAATAAATAAAAATATTTAGAATTTGTCTTGGAAAATCTAAAGTTGCTGGCCTTTGATATTAATGACTCAGGTAAACGAATTAGGCTACATGAAATGATCTACGAGGTTATATATATTTTTTCTTTGCTAGTGTAGATGTTTACCTAACTGATATGGAATTTTTAATGTCCAATAATGTCTTTTAAATTAAAAAATGCAGTCGATAAAGAACAAATTTGAAAGCCAATTGAGCAATTTTAAATTAAAATCTGCATAAGTTTATATTTTATTAAGTTCAGAGTTCTTATCCATATTTTGTTTGTCAACTATGTTAAGTCATTTGCAATTTAATATAATTGATTTTTTGAGTTGATCAATTCAAAGTTACTTAGAACCTGAGTGTTTTTCCTACGTCACATGAACATATTCTTGTTATCAAAGATTACAGAGAGTTAAAGAGCTTTCAAAGACCAGGAGTAATGTAATATAATACTGAGATCAATTTTTTTTAAATAGCACATTAAGTGTTCCCATTTATTAACCAGCCAGCCAACATCTAGAATTGGCTGCAAGATTTAGTTTTAGTGAGTTAAAACAATAAGCTAAATCTCTTTCTCTCAAATACCATGAAGTGATGTAAAAATATAAATTTAAAAATGAATTTCCACAAGAGTTTTAAATCAAAGTTGAACAGTAATTGTATTTGATTGTCTTTTTCATAAAGCAGCATGTCAGAATGTCCAGTCTTTAATGTAGTTCAATCCACTATATTCATATTAGAGCTACATGGAAGAATGACACCATGAAGAATAGTGAACTTCTAAAGCATCTTCTATAATTCCAGTTCGAAAATGTCATCAGCATTTTACCAGACTGTGTAAAGTAATCTTGGTTTTACTGATGGTACACATATGACATTTATCCTGCCTGCAATGTAATCTCAGCTAGCTCCAACTAAGAAAAGAGCAATGTAGTGACAAATGGAGTAATTAACATCTGGGTTTAGCAAGCAGGGGAACAAGAAACATATGTTCACTATTAAGATAGGATTTATCCATTGGATTTATTTTGACATTTGATTTCTGCTTTAAAAAAATAACATTGCTTAAACCTTAAGTGAGATCATTCCTTATTTTAAGGGACTTTCAGTAATGAGCAATAATACTGGGAAGAGCTAAAATCACAATGAATATGGCTTGAAAAATTTTGAAAACAACAGCTGTTTGCAGATCTCAGCAAAATTCAAATGTGAGTGCACATTTGTTTAGGTGCTGCTATCATTTGCTATAACTTTTATTGCATGTCTTATTACTCTTTCTGAAGATCTTATTTAGTTTATAACACAATTCCACCAAAACAGAGCAAAATTTAAAGAGGCAAAAGGAGCCTTGTTAGCACCACTACCATGTGCTTGAATGAAACTAAAAACACTGAAAGAAAAAAGTTTATATTAGTTTTGAGGACGTGAAGTTAAACAAACAAAAGCCAGGTGGATATGGGACAAGGATGTCTAAACTGATCAACCTCATTATAAGAGCTACTGGGATAGTGTATAATTGTGGTCTTCACTTACATCCATTTTCTATTATCAACAGTGTGTGTGTGTGTGTGTGTGAGATAGAGAGAGAGAGAGAGAGAGAGAGAGAGAGAAAGAGGGAGAGAGAGAAAGACAGAGAGCTGGAGAGATCTCAGAGATTCACAGACATTCCTCCACTTTGGCTGCTCTTATAGACCAAACCCTCACAGACCTTTAGTCCATCTAACTTAACTGATTCTGGACTTTAAAGAAGCCTGTTTATCTCATTCCCTTGGCAAAGAGCAAGATTGCTTACAGTAAAGAATGACCCCGGAAGGGCACATATAATATTAATATTTTATTTTAGCAAGTTAAGGTTGCCCAATTTTATATTCAAGCTGCATTTTCTACTTCCTTTTCTCCTCTTTTTCTACTCATTGTCATATATTGTTCATGTCATGTCTCTATTTGTTACCATATTGTAAATCATTGAGAATAAAGTGTATACTACATTATTTTAATCTCTCTGATTTCTTCTTACAACCAATTTAAAGCTCTTCATCTAGAGTGTCACACATAGTAAGTGCTCAGTAAAAATTTAAAACCTTTAAAAAGTTATGTACCGTGATAATAAAAATATTTATAGTTATAAATAAATATAGCATGTAACTAAAAACAGAATGTGGGTTTTAGTGTATAGACATCATACGATTATTTTTGCTTTTTCTATACTGCCACATGACAAGCAACTATGAAAGAAGAAAAATATTTTTAGAAGGATTTTTCTAGAGGCAGAAACGAAGATTATCTTTTTACAGAAATATTCAACACAAATAGTATAGATTCACTTGAAATCTCTTGTTTTATTAAGAAGAGGAAAGAAAGCTTGTGAATGTATAAAAACATCTTCTAAGCAGTTTGTATCATGTAAAATAATAAGAAAATATTTATGGTGCATAGACTTTATGATTGCAATATTTTGTAGATAGCTCTGTTAATACGTATGAGGAAACGGGGCTGTAACAATAACACGAAACTTTAAAAATCTCAAAATAACATGATTTACTTTGGAAATATTTATGTGATTTTTAGGCCAGTAATACTTTGTTTAATTATAAAATTATTTTTCATTTCCTGAAATGCTATAAACAAACTGGTTCAGAGAAGTGTCCACAAACATCTGGAGATGCACAAAGCTTTCGTGACTAAACCATTTGAAGAAAATTAAAAACTGACCACATTATGCATCACAGAGGACCTGAGTCCTTAGTCAGGCCACACAGCTTATTAATGCTGATCAACATCTGATAGCACCGCTATTGCTCTGCCACAATTGGACTCATATACTGAGTATTGTCTCAAGGCCTGTAAAATTCCTTTGCAACAAGGGAGAGAAAAACCTAACATGCGAAGTGACAAAAGTCTTCATGAGGCCGCTGGTGCATATCAGCATAGGAAGAATGCAGACAAAGATTGTAAGTTCCTTTATGGCAGCATCCACGTCTGATTTGGCTTTCTGCTTTCTAAGATAGAGTATCCCACACCTGGCTGAGCATCTGTATCGCTTGGGTTATTGAGAAAAACAACATAGATACCTACATATTCCCTTCTACTTTTAGAATCAGCAAATTTTTTTTTAAAGCAAAGAAATCATGTATTTATTTGACAACTGCAACAATAATTTAGTAAACACTGACTTTATTCAAAAGCTATGTATACATCATACAAAAACCTTGGGTTCCATTCGATTGATTTCATCCAACGAATATTACCCAGTTTCCTATGTGCTTATTCCATGCAGGGTATTAATCAGAATATGGAGGAATATAAACTGGTCTTTGTCCTCAAGACTCAAAATCTATGCATGAAGGTAAGATGCAAAAGTAGTATGAGATTAAATAATCAGGTGTCAAGTTACAGTTTCAAAAGATCCCAAATCTATGGTACAGACACTAAATATTAGGCATAGTTAGCCAAGTAGGTGCTAGCTAGAGCTACCTGGCACACTTCAAAGCATTTTCAGAGACAATATCCAGTTGGCAGCAAATAAAGACGTATGCTGCCACCCAAGTGATGACTAAACCAAGCTCTACTTTCTTCTTAGAATCTAACATTTTATAATTACATTTAATCCACCTCAAACTAACAGGACAGCTTTGCATTTGAATATCATCAGCAGAAAATGTTTGCTCTTGCTAAGACCCATTCTCATCCCTGCCAACTGGAAGGTATAAAGCAGCCCTCAAACTTCAGCTGCCGGCTGTAGCCAAGGGAGGCCAAGAGGGACAAGCAGGAGTGGAAATGGCTCAGGATGTGGCCTCTGAACATATGTTCTAAACCCCCCATCGCCACCTTGCTCTGAAACAATTGATCACTAGGTACTATTTTGGCGCTCCCAGCCAGAGCGTATACAATGTAAGCAGTCAATAAACATGTGCTGAATGACTGAGACATTAGTTTTGAAAGTGGCAGTTAATATGCCAGTGCTCTTCGGTGCTCACATTTAATTTTTGTTTATCTGGAGTCTATTCATACAGTGCTACTTTACTTATTTTGTAGTACAGAAAGAGCAACTAATAAATGAGAGGTAGGTTATACATCTCAGGAAGGTATTGTACCCTACATAATCACTGCAAAATCAACTGAGCTAATTATCAGGGTGATACTTTAGGGGTAAAGTACATCCATAATTTCAGCTTCCTTTAGTGTGAGAATATTATGAGACAAGATGGGATTTCCCTTCTTGAAACTCCAGTGTTAGAAGATGGTTGAAATATTCTCCCTTGAAGTATTTTTAGGATCTGTGATTTCACAATAGTATTTCATGTTTGATGATAGAAATGCCTTTCCCTTTTTCTTCTCCCTTCTTTGTTTTTTTTTTTTTTTTACACTGTATCCCTAGACTTTGAATTCAATCCGAGTTAAAAACAAGGTGGTGTCTCAAATTTCTTCGGCCTTTCTTTCCCTAAATATTGACCAATAGAGAGTGAAAGCAACACAAAACAAAATAAAAACATCTCTCCTCGGGGCCGCTACAGTAGTACTTTAATTTAGCACATTTGCAAATGTGGATGTGATGCAAACTGCAAACTATGTGTTTGGTGGTTCTGTTCATGGGCTCCTATGCAGCGATGCGCATGACAGGCAGCAATATTCATTAAGCCTCCTTGTGCTAAACTGCTCCTTTGCAAGGCTTCCTTACCTCTGTGTGCCTGGCTCCTTTGCCTTCTGCCCTCATTGACAACTGTCTGCTAAGACTTCTATCTTAACGCATCCTGTGAGCTCTCTCAGCACACACATGGAGGAGTTTCCTATTGAAATCCTGCTGCCGAATGAAGATGGATCTCAACATTCACCCCCTTCTCACCAGACCCAGAAATCTGAAGCTTCTGTACTTTGCACTTACTTGCCTCAGCCTACATAGGCCAAAGCCTGACAATTTCAACAGTTACTGGATGAGTATTGGCGTCAAACAGTTTTAGTGTTATCAATAAGAAAGCCCTCAGCATGTAAAGATGACGATCTCTCCACAATGCCTTCAGCACTTTTTTTTTTTAAACAGATAACTGTCATATCCACAGCCCTTGACCTCAGTGTAAGTGAAAAGACATGACCTTCAGAGAATGTCAGAGTCAGTAAGGGACATTAAGATGTCAACATTCTATGTTCTTCTTTAATAGGCAGAAATCACCTGGAGTCCAATGGAATGAATTAAATTGTCTTGATCCTTTGTAAAACAGAAGCCTCTGTCATAATTCATATTTCCCATTACCCGTAGATTGAGACAGAAGACTAAATATCATAAAAAATGTTGCACACTTGACATCGAGAATGCAAGTACAATATCTTGCTTTCCTATTGTTTAGCTTTCCTGATATCTAACATCGTTTTCAACAAATTGTGTCTTTGTTTCCTTCAACTACTAACAATATTATGGCCTCAGTTTCCCTATCACACTATACTGTTCCCATGGTGAGCACATACTGTTAGGTTTTTTTTTTTTTTTTTGCCTTTGCTTATAACAGACACATTGCAAATGTGATTTGCAAGAGATGAATGATCTTTCTGGAGGGTACAAGCATAACTAGGTACACTATTAACACTCATCCTTTCTGCCCAGTGCTAGGCAATGTTCCTGGCTTGGCACTAGGCAGCCTGTGGAGCCTGTCCCTGAGCTGGCAATGAGCAGGACTCCCAAGATCACTCTCTTCTAAGCCGGAGGTCTCTGTCATGAATTTCATATGGGATTATACTTTGGAATGAGGAAAATTATTAAAACTACTATTAATATTTATTTTGTGGTATCATCCAAAAATTTTTCCAAGTTTTCTATTTTCCTAAAATATTTATCACCATTTGTATAGTAGTTTATGTATCAAACATATATAAATAAATTATATATTTTGGAAGCATGAGCTATTTAAAAAGAAACTGAATAAGATATAAGGATAAATGAGTTTAGAGACCACAGCTAAACACTTCTCAGATGCAATCTTTCAATCCCTTAGGTTTCAGATAGCGACATAAATCTTATCAGAGGCTAATACATGCTAATGATTCTGTCATCATTCATTTATTCATTAAAAATATTTAGTAAACATGGATAAGAGTTTAGTAATTGTGCTAGGTGTGAGGCAAAAATAGAAAAGCATATAGTCATTGAGTTCTTTAAGTTTCCAAATAGGAGAAAGCATGTAACCATGATGTTTTGTTTTTGCAGCTCTGTTTGTCTAGCAGGAGTTTTCTCGATTCTATTTACCAGCTGCTACTTGCCCTTTAATATCAACTTGAATACAAGACCCTCTAGGATGCCTTCTCTAACTCACTTGGAACTGAGTTAAGTATACCTCCTTAAGTGCTGAGGCACTTGTCCTTTGATACAAAGCAGCATCTCCCGCTGAGAGTCTACCAGCCACGAGATAATATTGCGGTGCAATGTTCTTAAGTCCACATTTGCTAAGAACCGATAATATAGCAGGATACTTGAGTATCTGCTATCTTGGAGGCCAAATGACTGAGCATGTCCATACTGAAAAATAAATGGGAAGATTTTTATAGCCTAAAATAGTTCTCAAACATTAGTGTGCATCAAAATCTTCTGGAGGACTTGTTAAAACACAGATTGCTGCGTCCCAGTCCCAGAGTTTCTGATTTGGTAGATCTAGGATGGGGCTATTTATATTCTTATGAATTTCAAAATGAGGTTCCCAGCACAGTACAGGAATCATAATTTGAGAACCACTTGTCTTAGTAACTGGTGAAGGGGATATAAAACTTTCACCATTTGCTCCATACCATGTGCAATCCAATGCAGTCATTATTGACAACTCAGGTTTTCTCTAGTAGTCCTTAGGACACTTAACACCCGAATTATGGAATTTTCTTCTTTAATTGAGTCTATCTATCATCAAACCACAATATTACCCAAGTAGGAGACACAGCAAAAAGCCAACGTACTGAATCAGTAAGTGTACTTTACAGTTAAAAGGCGATTTTGAATGTATGTATGTTATATTTTTTAATTTCAGTAAGTTTTCTTGATATGTACTGATTCAATCTATTATATGGAATTTAATTAAAGAAATTGAAACTATGAGTGGAGAAATAATCACATCTAAAGCCTTCCAAGATCCAAGTGGAGAGGAAAGGTTGTTAAATTGACAGCTGAGAAAAATAGAGCTGTTTGTCCTTTTAGTAAGTTCTAGTTATGGGGTTAGTTGTTGTCTTACTGTTATAATGTCTGTAATTCACTTTGGAATATGTCTGCATGTACAGCATGATATTTTATATATATATATATATTTTAAGTCAAGGTATAATCCAAGTGCTGCTGGCATTTAATCAAGACTGCAGAGTCCAGGAATGGTCTGTTAATGTCCTAATGTAGGATCAAGGGTGCAAGTTGGGGGCAGTGGAATGGGGAAGGAAGGAAGAGAGTGTTTGCAGTATTCCAATCATGAAGCCCATTCTAGAGACAGTCCATACATGTGCTTCTGTCATTCACTTATAATTCAATTAACAATGAGCATTTTATTAACTAGCATATTGAATGTCAGAGATGAGTTTTTATTTATAAAAATGATGGCTTGTTGACCAGTAGGATTAATATTAGAAATAGGCTCTCAGTGGTAACATTCAAGTTATTCAAGATATGTGGATTAGCTACACACACACATACACACACACAAACATGCCCACACCTTCTTGGTTCTGTTTCTTTGGAGAACACTGACTAACACAACTCTCTAAGGCTTAGCTTTAGTTATTAACAACTTGGCTTGGCCTCCAAACTCTTACAAAGAATACAGAATTGTGTCCTTTTTCTTATATCCTTGTGATAAGTAGAGTAAGGACCCCCCCAAAGATTTTCTAATCTCTGGAAACTATGAATATGTTACGTTTACACAACAAAGGAGACTTTACACATAAAATCCAATTAAGAATCTTGAGATGGTGAGATTATCTTGGATGATCCAGCAGGGCCCAGTGTAATCACTAGGGCCTTTCTGAAAAGAAGGTGGGAGGGTGAGAGTTAGAGCCAGAGAAGATCTGACCACAGAAGCAAGGTCAGAGTGTGCCACTGCATTGCTGGAGGGGAGCCACAAACCAAGGAAAGCAGGCAGCCTCTGTAAGTCAAAAAGGTTTCATAAAGAACCAGCCCACCAACACTTTGATTTCAGTCCTGCAAGACCCATTTTCAGACTTCTGTATTTCAGACAGAAGGAAAATAGATTTGTGCTGTTTACAGCCACCAAGTGTGTAGTAATTTATCACAGCAGCAATAAATAGATTTTTTTAAATATAATTTCTTTCTTTTTTTTTTTTTCTCATTCATGACCTTCCCTATACTATTTGGTTCTACTTGAAACACTTCTCAGGCTACCTCTATTAAATCTACCCAAAGTTAAAGGCCTAGCTCAGGTGTTCTCTTCTCCTCCAAACCTTCTGCTTATCATAGTTGGAAATGATTCTTACTCCTCTAAAACTTTAGAGTGCTTGGAAGCGCTGATAGCCCACTTATCACGTATCATTTCTTTGACATTATTTGAGGCTGAGGTTCTAGACCTTTTTTTGCTGCTCTGCGGTTCCCACTTTCATGGGTTTTACACATACTAGGCATACATATTCATTGAATGAATGAATCGAAGAACGTTACCGTAAAATAGTCTTAAATATGTCCAGTAACAACATATAAAATAATTGATATCTCCTGTAAAAATATAAAAATAAATTGTAACGTACGTTTGCAACTTCGTATGATCCATTTAATAACTCTTTCGTGTAATGATTTAGATCTCCGAATCTTTTGTGATCTGAATTTGTAAATGGTAAGTGCCACCAGTGAGGAAACCTGTTTTAAAAGAAAAAAGTATTCCTTCATTAGTTTGAAAATTGGCCTCTGCATCTTAGCATTGTTCATGAAGTTATAGCTACATTAGGTGGAAGTTGCCAATGGAAACATTTGACCACAATTGAAAACATGTGATTTGTAGATCAGATAGTCTATGAGTTTCATTAACATGGCTGTGGTCACTCGTGCTATTTTAACTGTCATTAATATTAATACTAATTTAATTTAACATATTAAATTAATTTATATTTCCCTTCTTACTGTATTTATGGCAGACCACACATTTTGTCCTTTAAACACGTGTGGGGGTTTAATACTTTCTGAAGTTAATGATTCATAATTTTTCAAAAAATTCAGCTTGCATTGTTTCTTCTGGGTTCACTAGAGACATTGTTACACTAACTAAATTAAATATTTTATGAAGTGACATATGCTTCCATCTGGTCTTAGTCTTTTGGAACAAAGTGACACTTTCCCCAAGAGTCTGACTTGGAGAATTTCCTCTGCATTATCTGATGGTTCGTCTTGATGAACAGAACTTGATTAAGACCAGTTATTGGGTGAGATGACCTGCTAATGGGTAGCATTTGGCAACACATGTTGCTATTTAAATATGTCTTTTTAGGAACTACTGAACAGCTTCCTCTGACTGCCATCTTACTGTTGCCTTATCCCTGTATCTGCTTCTTTGGTAGAGACCAAGGCTGGCTACCATTCTTCCAGGGGAAATAAATGTGGGAATAGTGAAGGGCTGTCAGCCAAAGCACAGAAGATTGTGACAATTTCATCCCCACCCCACTCACTGGTTCCTGCTAGAAATGTCAGGGAAGTCCAAAATTCTATGTGTGTATATTTAACTAATTAACATTTTATTTTTCTAAAAATTTCTTGCAGCTCTAAGACTTAAAGTACTACAATTTTTCATCCAGATTTAGTTATCATGAAAATGAATACCAATACACAATTTAAAAATATTAAATAGAATATACATTTATTAAATATATATGTAAGGTAACTTTTTGGGGGAAATGAATTTGATAAATGATGCATTAGGCTGGTTGGAAATATTAATTCATATATCTGTGTCTGAATTTCCCTTATTGGTAGAATAAAACAGAACTCATCATCAATTCTATTCCTTTGTTAATGTTTTTATAGATATATGTACTAAAACATCTTATGTAAAAATAAGTAAATGACAATTGAGGAATTTTGCTGTAGTTTAATTATTTGAAATTTTTTGAACTATATGCTAAATAGAACACAGCAATCAGTTATAGAAAATTCTATTTCATGATCTTTTATCTGACAGTGCCACCATGTCCTCACTCCATTTTGTTCAAAACGAAGATTATAAAACACTGGACTTGCAAATAGATTTGATACTGTGCCTATTAGAGTAATTTATTTTCTCCATACCAACACCAATATTTTGGTTTGCACCTTTGTCTGGAAGAGCAATGGTGAAAGCAGAAGAGGGAAAGAAAGTCAACTCTCCTCAAGCAGATTAATTTTTAAAAAGATTATTAATTTTAAGAGATATTTTCATGTCTGCGTACCCTGGGATGGATGGTACCTGGAAGTACCAACAGCCCGATTAGAAGACCACTGTTACATGCTAGGACTAATTAGAATTTTATTCTTCATGACTCTGACTTTCTGATCTTATTTTCCAGATCAGATTTACATAACTCTCATAGGGCTTCTCTCAGTAAATTTAGGAGTCAGAGGAAATCTTGCCTTCATCCTTCATGTATCTGCATCGCTGTAAGCCTTGGCCGCTTTGGGAATATGGGGATACAAACAGTGTTCAGGACACATAGGACTAAAATGTTCCTCGCCTCCACAGATTGCTTACATAGTTTGAAAATCAATTTAGGTACCATTGCCAGGCAGCAGTGGTGAGCAAAGCAGAATCCTAACGAAAGCTGAAATTGAGAAGAGACCTGTGGGGAGAGATTATTAGCAGTTTTAAAGGTTTATAAATTATACCAGTATGTGTGGGAGAGGTAGAGTGTAGAACAGAGACATTTTTTTAAAAAAACAAAAAAGAGCAGCCATTAAACAAGAATTAATTTAGACTTTTATTAATTAGTAGGACATGATGGCAACCACTGGTGTTGAATTCAGTATGTGCAGCCAAACTTTGATTTTTTTTGCCTGTGCCTTTTTTCTAAGTTATTCTATCAGATGTTTTTTGATAATTCTTAAACCTGATGTTACTTCTAAATGTTTCCAGAATGACTTTATCTCTTTCTCAGTCTCTTGAACATGCTCTCACTGTAATCACTCTAATCTCATGACTTCTTGATGTTTAAAGTATCAGTATTTCAAAATCTCTATGACATCTGCCAATACAGCTTTTTTTCATGAATGTGAACTACTCAGTTTTCAATACTGCACAATATCTCTTCATCTCTTGATAGTGTTGTTTCTATTTATACTTTGGAAGGTGACTAAACCTGAATGCCAAGTACAAACCCACATGTACAAAGTGTGGAAGGTAAAGTATGTACATTTACATTGCAAAAGGATCATTTACTTAACAAAAATCCCACTGTGCATAAAATAACATTAGATTTATCTAAATGCCAATATCATAATTTCTGGAAAGCTCACCTTTTTCAAATCAAGATACATCTTTGGTATGAACTGAAGTCTATGATCTAAATTTTGTTCTAAGTGATGAATTTTAGAAGGTTTATTTGAACAGTAGTTAATTTTATGATATGTGTTGTTTGCTTACGTTTAATAGTTTTTCCATTATAACATGAATGGAAACCACAATTTTCAAGATGGGTTTAAAATGAACATAGTAAGAAATTAAATTTAGATAATACAAGGTTCATAAGAATTAAAAAATCGATAATTAATGACAGCAAAAGTGAGTTATTAATTTACTATTTGGCATTAATGCATTTAAAAATGTTTTTGGTCCAGAAATTCAATAGATGAGAGCTTTTTATTATAGGTACTTGTTGAAAGAGTAGATATATCCAGTTTGATTTGCATTTTCAATTTCAATTGTATTGTTATAGAAAAAAACAAAGAGAATTAAATTTTAAAACAGGCAAATTAGACAATTTCCCCAATAATTGATGAAAAATGAAATAGCTTTTAAATTTTTCTGTCTACAAAATCAATAACTGGAAGTAAAAAGAAAATTGCAAACCTTGTTCTGTTTTATGAGACAAAGGATTCTTTGCTCTGAGAGCAATGCAGACTCTGCTGGGATAGATTCCGTGGCAAGGGAGTCAGAATACTGTGTTGCTCGCAAATAGAAAATCTCATAACCATAATTTTTTCTTTTGCTCAAGGACAAATACTGGAGGCAAAACAATGTGAAAGGACAATGGCTTACTCTGGGAGAGTCAATGATGGAAACTGCCTCTGAAGTTGGCTGTGAAGTTTTGAAAACTGGTCAAATGATTTTTCTGTCAGGCTCGTTTCATTGTTACTGTGTGTCACTTGGATCAGATACAGCTGCAGAATGCAAATAGACAAAAATCAAAAGACAGCAATGTCAACTTGTAATACATTGTAAAATCTGATTTCATAGAAACTCTACAAAGCAAGAACCTTTTTGCAAGAAAATTAGCACTACAGCTACAAGATGCAATTTGTAGAGGCAAAATTACCTGTAAACACAATGTACAAAGATATCATAATCTTATGCGCTGGAAACAGACTGCCTAATTTCTGCTGTTCTTTTCTTGTGGACACTTTAATTAGCTCTTAATTTATCTTCTACCACAGGGCAGGAACTGTTCTCTTTGATGGTTCTCTACTAATAGCTCTTGCTGTTATGATTTTTTTCCTTAGAACATTCTCTTAATGGCACTTCTGCTTCAAGTGTAACCGATTTTTCATTTGCATAGTAAAAAAAAATCACGCTATAGAAAAAAAAATATGTAGCATGGTAAAGGGAAGTCTGAGGTGAAGTCAAATACTATTTAAGTCAAGACGACAGACTTTAGACTTACATTGCTGGGTTTCTTGCTGAACCCTAAAATTGTTGCTCTTTGAATTGACCTGGTTGTACTCAGCAAACAGGATTCCTGGGGAAAAGTCTGGGAAGTAGATTTGGCAGGGCTTATGGTTGACATTTGTGCAAGTGTGTGGATCAAGTTATTCAATTTAACAGGGAAACACTCCAGACTTTCCTTTATTTTCCTAGAGAAATGACAAAGAAAAGATAGTGAGTAACATTCCCTTGCATCGAATCATTTCATTTATGATCTATTTCCTTGTGTTTGTTAATTGTGGGGGGGGGGGGAAGCCAAGAACTGTGTATGTTTATTTGGAGTTCAACTGTTAAATATTATTTATATACTTCAAGTTCACATCTGGAGTTGCTAACAAATATATCATAAAGTCTTGTGATGAAATATAAAACTAATTGCAATATTATATTTTTACTTATTTTAGGCTTGTTTTATTTGGTTGTATATTTTTATGGATCGCTTTTTCTATTAAATTCTAGTTTATAATTATTTAAAATATTTAATAATTCCAGAATTTAAATCTACAAAATAATGTATATTCGAAGAAGCCTAGCAACCATTTCCATACTCTCTGCCCTATTTCCTTCCTTCTATATTTCAACAGTTTTAAAAATTATGGCTCAACTTTCATCATTTAATTTTTAATTTTAATTTCATTTTTGTGTATATTTGTGTTTCCCAATTATCTTAGGAAAAACGTAGCATGTGATAATATTGTGTTTAATATACACATATTTTATGTGAAATTTTGTTTTACTCTGTGGTCTTTTTTTGTTTGTGTTTTGGTTGTTTTTTTTGTTTTTGTTTTTTGGCTTCTCTGTTTTTAGAGACGTTTTAGTTAAGAAAGTTTGCATCTAATGATATAACCATGTTTTTATATAATTTCTTTTATCTCTTCTTTTTTTTTGGCTATTTTCTATGCATTCCCTACTAAGAGCAACATTGAAATTAGCTAGTAGCTTCTTTCATACCTGTGTTTGTCCCTTCTTCTCCAGTATTGTATCATCCTTTTAATCTCAGTTAGTTCTGTAAAGCAAAGAGCATGCTTATTCTACTTTTCATGTGTGCTTCACTTCTATTTTTTTATAGCGCTATTCTATCTACATCATATAGCGTGCATACTATACACACTATACAATTTCTTTGCTAACCTTCATTTAATCATAAACTCTCTACAAGTCCTATGTTCACATCTCCTCAGTCACTTGATTATCTGAAATTCATTCTCTAGTAAAATCTCCAGCAAGTGCTCAAGGAAATAAGTTTCTAAGTTTTTGCATGTTGACAAGAGTTTGTGACCTTTTTACTTGAAAGTCAGTTTGTCTGGATACAACATTATTCTTTGATGTAATAAAGATATTTATTCCATCTTCTTCCATAATAAAGGGCTACTGTCCAAAACTCTGACGATACAGTAAACTTTCCCAGATAAGTGAGTTGGTCTATTTGCCTAGATATTTAAAGGAAATTTCTTTTTCTTCAAAGTCCAATAATTTTTCTAAAATACGTTTCAGTATTTGTTATTCTGGGTAATTTTTCTGAATATGCGCTATGCCCTTTCGATATGTAATTTTGAGTCTTCATTTTTTTGGAAAATTTTTCTTAAATTATGATATTAGTATTAAAATGCTAAATGTATAATTTAGCGTCGATACAGTTTTAATATATTATTTTGGCTTTCTTTATTCAGGGACTTTTATTATATGTATGCTAGATCTTCATTGTCTTTTCTATTTTAAAAGTCCTCCCTGTTTTCATCTTTTTCTCTCAAGGCATTATGTGCTGTGTTGTGTTTATTTACTCCTGTGTTCTTTCTAGTTTATAATTTTTAAATTATAAACTATGTTTTCTTTTATTTCCAATCCTTGTTTTGGTTTAGTTTCCTTGTTTCTGAGTGTTCCTAATTGTGGTCTATCCTATTCCTTCATCTCTTTATCATTTTCTGATTTCTTTTAGTTCAATTTGAAATATAGGCATACAGTTTGTCCTTTTGGTAGGCATGTCTTTCTGGCATATTTTTATTGTAGAGATATTATTTTGTATCTTGTTTCTGTTTTTCTTGTTATAATTTGTTATAATAATGTTATAATGTTATAACATTGTTATAACAATGTTATAATAATGCCATATAATTTTGTATGGCATTCAACCATGGTCTTACTTGCTCATTTAAACATAAAATTAGAATTCTTGAACTTTCAGGATGGAGTAGAGGATTTTCTAGGATCTGGGATTTCCTTTTCTGTTGACATTACATCAAAAACATATGGTTACATCTCTCTGAGATAGGCCTCCTTTGATCTCCTCCCTCCTAATTTTTTTGGACTTTGATTTTCCCTTTGTTCCTATTATCTCTTGTACGCTTAATTTGGATCATAGGCTCAACAGTTTTTCATCAATGTGAGACATTTTCTGGGAAGGGAGTTCCAGTTACCTTTGAGAGTTCATAGACTGCCCTAATCATTTCAGATGTACCATAGAACCCTCACCTTTGAATGTGCAACACAATTTGAATGTGCAACAATCCCTTCAGGTTTCAGCTGCTCTTCTCAAATTGTCCTGCTCAGCTTCTTATGAGGATCTATTGACTGTTGGAGTATTGTTCTCAGTGCAGTCAGATGACCTGTGGTTTCCTTTGGCTTCCTCCCATACAGATGCTGATACCACATAGGTCTTGTAACTATTAATGGTTTGCCTCCACCTGCTTGTATTAATATTTTACGGTTCTTGGGTGTACCTTGTTACCTAGTTTTGTTGTAGATGTCGTCTAAACTTTTGGATTTTGCTATCTTAGTCGATCTGTCTGCTTTATGGAAGAGATTTAGGGACATGAAAAATCTTGGCTTTTTATAATATAGAATTCAAGCAACACAGAAAAATGTAAAGTAAAATTTGAAAGATTCTCTTTTTCCTCCATGGGAGGAAAGTGCTTCTCCCCAGAAATAGTTTGGTGTTATTTTTTTTTGAGCTTTCTCTGTACATATGTAAATACACAGATATGCAAACACAGATACACACACACAGACAGACACACACACACACACTCTGTATTTACTCCTACTACATAACAGGTGCTATTCTAGTAATGGGATATAGCAATGAACAAAAGACACACAAGTCTTTGCCCTTATAGGGTTTACAAAATATGAAATTCAGATAAATAAATAATCAAGTAAAACTATCGGATTTGAGAAAGCAATATGTGCTATAAAGGAAAATAAAATAGGAAGTGGGGAGAAGGAATACAAAGGGAAGTTAATAATGTCGCAGTTTTAAATAGTATAATCAGGTATAGTCTCACTAAAAAGATGAGTCGAATGATTTGGCAAAGACCTTAATTTCCCAAGAAAATACATCATGGGAATTTTTGATGAGGCACATTTTAGGCAGAAGCAACAGCTAGACCAGAAGCCCAGAGGGAGATGAATGACTAGAGTGTTTCATGAACCGTAAAGAACAGCAATGTGGCTGACACAAAGTGAGGAGAGAAGGAAGGGAATCAGAGAGATAAAAGAGGCACAATTTCATAAGGACTTTGATGTTGTATCAAATGGGACTTAGAGAAAAATCACAGTTTTATGTAATTTTTTTAACTTAGTAATATATTTGGTAAGAAAAATTTTATAGTAACTGGTGTATAATAGTAAGTGGCCTCAAAATATTTGTTGAAAGAATGAATAATTTTTCTAATGCAGATCATAGCATTGACTCATATTTTTTAATGGCTACATAGTTGCTCAAATTATAGATGCACAATGATTAATGGAACCATTTTTTTTAAATTGCAAAGACCTTCTTTCTTACTATACAACTTTGTTGTATCCAATACCAAGGATACAAGTATATGTATAAACCTGTTTCTGGCCTCCTCATTTTGTTGCATTTGCCTATTTGTCTGTCTCAGTGTCAATATTATATTATTAATACTTTAAATAGCTGGAACTTTATAATACATCTGAAATCCAGAAGAAAGTATTCTTTACCTCATTCTTCTTTAGGGGATTCTTCACTATTCTAGGCCCTTTGACTTCCCAAATATATTTTAGAATCTGCTTATCTAGTTCATCCATACACAAAATAAATGTGTAAGGATTTTGAGTCATATTGCATTGAAACTGTAAATCAATTCAAGGAGTATTTACATCTCTACATTATTGAGACATTCAGCCCACAAACATGGTATGCTGTTCTTCTATTTAGTTAGGTCTTATTTTACATCTGTCCATATAATTTTAGAATTTTCTTTGTGGAGGCCTTGCATACTTTTTTTTGTTGGAGTTATTCTTTGGTTGTGCATAATTTTGTATAGTACATTATAAATGCTATCTTTCTTAAATTTTATTTTAAGTAATTCTTGATAATATATGAGTAAATTTTTAAATCTCATTAATTCTAACAATATGTCTATATTCTTTTGAAATTTGTATGCACACTGTCATGTTAGTCATGTTATCCGTCACCCTTCACACTGCTAAGACCTCTAGTTCAATGTTAAATGGAAGTGGTGATAGTGAGTATTTTTGGTTTGTTCCTGATTACAAAGGAAAGCTTTTAATGTTTTACCATTAAGTATAATATTTTCTGTAGCATTTCAATTATATATTAATGACATTCCTTTCTATCTCTGTAGAGTTTTTTCTAAATGAATGATTCTAAATTTTATTAACTGCATTTTCTGTATTTATTAAGGTTGATCATATATTTCTCCTTCAATTTTTTAACTACTGAACCTTGAATGTTTATAATGTAGCGACTTATTTTACTGAACTCTTGTTATTTAAATTTTTTGTGTTAATTCTATGGGATTATTTTAATTATTATATTATTCAGTTGAAATAATAATACTGTAATAAAGCTTACAGAGTTTTACTATCAATATAAAAAGAATTAACAAGAAAAAATCAAACAATCTCATCAAGAAATGGGCAATGGAAATGAACAGAAACTTTTCCAAAGAAGACAGAATAATGGGCAGCAAACATATAAAAAAATGCCCAACATCTCTAATCATTAGAGAAATGCAAATCAAAACCACAATGAGATATCATCTAACCCCAGTGAGACTGGCCTGTGTCAAGAAATCCCAAAACAACAAATGCTGGCGAGAATGTGGACAGACAGGAACACTCTTACACTGCTGGTGGGACTGCAAATTAGTGCAACCTTTGTGGAAAAGAATTTGGAGATATATCAAAGAGCTAAAAATAGAAATACCATTCAACCCAGCAATAGCATTATTAGGCATCTACCCAAAAGAACATAAGACATTCTATTATAAAGACATCTGCACCCAAATGTTTATGGCAGCACAATTCACTATTGCAAGAACGTGGAAACAAACCAAGTGCCCGTCAATTCATGACTGGATTATTAAAATTTGGTATATGTTTATAATGGAATATTACTCAATTCTAAGAAATGACAGCTATATTATCTTGGATTGAGGATTATATTATCCTAGATTGAAATTAATATATCCCTTCATATATGGCTTATAGTTTAATATATTGCTTATATTATCCTGGATTGAGCTTAAGCCCATTATCCAAAGTGAGGTGACACAAGATCAGAAAAATGGGCCCCACATGTACTCGCCATAAATTGGTACTAACCGATTATCAATATGGTGTTCAAAGGGTGGTGGTGTTCACCAGAGATTCGGGGGGTGGGGGACACCCACATCTGAGGAATGTGGCGAACAGTGTGGAGGGGAAGGGCATACCTCTAACCCTTGCTAGGTAAAGGCAAAGTTATAAAATATAACCAAAATGTTAAAAAAAATATATACAAGGTATAAATTTTTTCTCAAAATTAATGGGAATGCTTGTAATTTTTCTCTTTTAAAAGTGCAACGTTCGTTTAAGTTCGTTTCTATTCTGAGCTCAGTAAGAGTTTTCCAAGAGGAATGGATGTTGAATGTAATCAAGCATGACTTTTCTGGTTCAGCATCTATCAAAGTTATCATGCAATGCCTTCTTCACAAGTGATATACCATGTCCCCCACGTTAAAAATACAGTTCAATAATGTTTAATAATTTTTCCTTCAATTTTATAAAAATGCAAGCCCATTTATCTTGTTCTGGTCTTAGACTTTTTTGAATAAATTCCAAATTTTTCCATTATTATACATCAATCTAGGCCGAAACTTGCTAAGAGAGCTAAAATACGACTCTGAGCCCATTATTCATTTCCACAGTGTTCACTATTTTTAAAGATGTTCTTTGAACTTATAAATTTATGGGTGCACAGTGAAGTACAAAGGATTAATTTCTTTCCTCATCAGCACTTCAAAGACATGAGGATAATAGTAATAGTAGGAGTATAATACTAATCACGATTTATGGAGAGCCTACTATTCATTCATTCAACATTGATCCAGCAAATGTTTACTGAACACATTTTATGTGTTGGAGTGGAAAATTCTAGGGTGGCAGCCTGTTATCACGTCTAATGAAGACAAGACTGTGAACCATAAATCTTAAGTTTTGAGGTGCTCGCCCTCACAAAATCTCAACTGTGTCCATGCTTTCTTTTTCCATTGCCCAACAGTTAGGATGTAATAAAGCTAGAAATGAAGGATGATACTTTATGATTAAGTCCATGGTTTGTGGATAGACTTTCACCCAAATCCATCTCCTATCTCTCAGGTGTCAGACTTAGCAGGCCAGACAAAACTGTGCTGTTAAATATGATTCAACTAGAGAGACTGGGACCCTGGGAACAGTAGGTTTCAGGCCTACGCGAGGAGGATCTATCTGATTTATCCAGATAATAGCTCCCTGGTTTATGTTATTTAATGGCGGCATTAGCAGGATTACACTCTGGATTATCCTTATGTTACAGGTCCAAAGCAGCTGCTGGAGGGATTTTAGCTCTTAAATTTCCTAAGGGAAGCCTTTAGGCAGTCTTGATAAACACTTTTAACTCTCCCTTGCTAGGCACTACTCTATGTGCTGGGACGTAGAGGTGAAGGAGAGAAATCAGATTTCTGCCCTCAGGAAGTATATATCCTTTGGCAGCTACTACACTAAATGCCTCATCTATCTACTTTCATCCTTAGAGAAGAGCAATAACAATATTTCAGAAATAAATAAGAAAATGACCAAGAGAAGTTACATGCGTACCAAAGATGACATCACCTAGGAAGCAGTAACTGCAGAATCCCACTGGTGTTTATCTGATTCCTAAGTCTTTGCTCTCATTGTGGATTTTCTAAAGTGAACAGTTATTTAATTTTGTCTTTAAGGGAAAAATAAGGCAATAAACTTAGTGAGGAATTCCCAGGTGGAACAAAGGCACGAAGGCCATGATCCTTTAATTTTTACAAAGAAATCACCATTAGGTTAACAACAACAACAACAACAACAAGTAACAGAGATTTCTAGCTGCCAAACAACATAGTCTAAAGGGGTCGATAATAAGCATAACATTTCTCAAGCCTAGGTTCTATCTTAAAAACGTGTACACATTGTATTATATGTCATAAGTTATGTACCTTTCTATATAAATGTTTTAAATTGCTTATCATGGGTAATGACCGCTTCTGATAGGTTTCCTAGTGCTGTCTGTGGGAACAGGCAATTGAGTCTCAGTCTCAGAAACTTGGGTTGAACCTGGAGGTCTGGTCTTCATCAGGTTCAGCATCTAAGCAAAATTTTTTCCTCAAATTAAATATTATAATATTTTTTGAACTCACATTTATGTTGATATGTCACCATGAATGACAAAAGTTCTCCACTGCTTTATGAGCTTCCTCAGGATAACCATTGAGGAGAGCTGTCTTTTGGGCAGTGAAGAGAGTGATTGAGTGAAGGTTCTCAGGTAATACTTGGTGGAAATTTCTACGAGAGCGTATTTTGACTTACGGTTGAAATTGTTTGTATCATTTGGCAGTCTGATAGAATAATTTTTGCTGGTCAGTCTCTTTAATAGTCTCAGGAAAATATTTCTCAAAAGGGCTTTTACTGTGAAGGAATTTTCACGAGAATGTTCTTTGTTTTACCATTGGTACTGAAATTTCATCGTATATAAATAGAAGAAGAGTTAGTTGCAAGTGAGTCGCACTCCCATGAACACATTTCTTCATCTAAATTTCAAACTTCATTTCACTGCAGTGACTCTGGCATGTGCAATAAACACATTATTCGTATTATTATTATTTTTGTATTGGAGTTATTGACTGAGTGTCCAGTTTTATGAGTTCAATGAATAATTATTGCTCATGCATTCTGGGTGCACAAAAAATTTATTTTCTAGCCACTTTTTATTTTAAAAGATTCAAAATCGCAGATATGGCAAAAAGATCCCCTGATGGTTTTGGTTGCACATGTGGGACCCCAGAATTTAAATGTTATGATCTAATCCTTTAAATAAAATAGATACTATAAAAAGATATGTCATGATAATCCTTGTAGCTTTGATAGCATGGTATCCCAACTTGAGAAACATGGTTATAGGCATGCAGATGTTTTTCTACTGATTGTCTTTCAACTGATCTGAAAAAAAGTTGAAGAACATTTATATTTATCTGACATTATCAAGACTATAGGAGTTGCATATACAGAATTTTTTTCCCCATATGACTTGGCATAGTTGTGTCTTTGGGAAGAGCAATCATTATGCAAGAAATCAACTTTGTTCTAATACAAACTTACCAGGTCTGCCCATGATCTTAAGAAAGTTATTACTGAATGACTTCAATTGTTGCATCTATAAAACAAAGTTGAAATCTAAACCTTGCTATTTCCCAGGGTTGTTGATAGGATCAAATGAAATAACATAGGAAAAGTCTTTGGAAAAGAATAGCCTTGTGCAAATATTATTTCAGAAAGCATACTATAAATAAGTAAAGAAATAAATGCATATGAAGATAGCAAACCATGGCATAGAGGAATACAAGGGAAAACAAACAGATTTTTGATTCAATGGAAACTGACTGTAGTACTTTCTTGAACTCCTGTAAGAGGGTTATTAGATAGGGACTAGGACAAGAGGCAGATTTAAAGTTTATTTTCTTTGTTTTTTCCCCCTTTCTCTTGCTTTACATTTTAGACATTGGCTGGAAGACTTTAACAAACTTAAAGGTCTTTGATGTTTTCCAAGTTGAGGTTTCAAGTATTCAGAATTCACGCTACAAGGTCAGCGAGTCTTACATAAATGTCATCACAGGCGCCTAACATCATACAAACAAGAATTTCAGACTCTGTGGCCTTGGCTATGAATTGGTCATTCTTATAACTTCTTATGGAAGCACCTTACAGAATTGGCCAAATGAGCAAATGAAATGAAAGAACTAGGGAAGGGTTGATGGACTAGTCTTACAAAGTGATATACCAGTAAATGATATTCCAGGTTTCTATTCCCATTCCCAAAGCCAGCTTATTTTATTGATGATAGTAAAAGGAAATGATGAAATCACATGCAAAGCAAGAAAATAAATCTTAACTTGCAAAAAGATAGAAAAATCAATAGTGATAAATGGTGCTATAATTAAGGTTACAAAAATGGTGCTATAATTAAGGTTACAAAAATCTTTAAACTGTAACAAAAGTTTTAAAAATAGTAAATAATTTTAATCTAGTTGCTTGTTAAATAGTTGGAATATAGCAATTGCAGGCAATGTATAGGGTCAGGAATACCAGTGAGGATTAATTGGTGCACAGAGCCATTGTGAGATAACAGCTGTTATGAAGCAGCGCCATCTGGACTATTTATCTTTTTAAACTAATGATTTTTGGTACTCTTGGTGTCTACATTAAAATTTTCCAGTGCTTTTAACCTTTAGACTGATAGTCTCCTGAAGGGTTCAAAATATATTTTTTTCAAAGCTAAGGTATACTCTGACTTGATCTTTAGGCAAATTAGGCAAATTCTCAATTTACCTTATATATTAATAATTCAAAATCGGAGTTTGTCCTATTGCAAAAATATACAACAGCAACCAAGCTATCTGTCAAACCCAGTAATGATTGTGACTGGGCCATGCAACTTAGAAAGTGCAGATATTATAAAAAGCTGTTATATCTGCAGGTGAAAAAAAAAGTAGTTTATAAAGTTAATTTAGTTCAGATTAATTATTATAATTAATTTAAAACTAATGGGAGACTTTCACAATGAGAAGAGAAATTTCACTTGTTTTAATTTGCATTTCTCTTTGAATCTGTTTTTTTAATTTAGGGAAAGTTGGACTTCTTGACTGGTACCTTGTCTTGCTTCTGTGTTTTTCGCCTTTAGGAGTGTTTATTTTTGTAGGTATCAGTGGTTAAGCTACGGCAAAGGAAAACATGGACCCTTAGTTGTGGAATTACAACAATCCATGACATGACAATTTTCAGAGTAGCAAAATAATAATAATTAATAATTATTATCAATAATATAATTAATTAATATAATATAATAATATATTATAATTATATAATAGTATATAATGTATATTAATTATATTAATATATTATTATAAATAATATAATATTTAATAATATAATAAATAAATAATATATATTATATAATAAATAATATATAATATTAATATAATATTATTAAAATATATTATATCATAGTTAATATATTATTATATTATATTAATTAAGTATATATTAATTATATTAACATATAATTAATTAATATTATTATTAATAATTAATATTAATAATTAATAATACTAATACTTATTATTATTGAGAAAATTTAATGATAAAATAGCCCAGGAATTTGCATCTCTGTCCCATGTTTTCTTTTCAATTTTGAAAAGAAACTCAGGATAAAACCACCGAACTATGTTTTGAGACATTTGAGCATAAAGAGTCTTGTCTCACCCTCTAGTTATGAGAAATAAATGAGGAATGAGGGGAACATTGAAATTTTGGCACTGTGTCTGCAAAGCCTCAGTGGCTCAGGGACTCCAGCGTCTGTGTCTATGATGTGGAGTCCAGGCTCACTGTCTTTGGACACCGTCAACATTTCTAGCTGCTTCAAAGTTGTGCTTGTTGGGCAGTCACTGTGCCTGTCCTGCTCAATGGCCTCTCCCAAGACTGTTCCTTCTAAAGCTCAAAGTTCAGAGAAGAATCTCTAAGCTGAGTTTTGTAAAGAGGTGGACCATGATGGGGATAAGGATGGGAAACAGAGCCCGTGGTGGCTTTGCGTGAAGGACCCTGTCCCACAAAGACAAAGGCAACTAGTTAAGCCAATTAGACAGCCTCTCTCTGGCATTAATACTAGAGAACACTAGCTATTAGGCAGAGACAAATATTAAAGTGTAGGCAGAGGTAAAAAGAGTAGAAGGTCTATGTTTCTATTAGAAACTAGCCAGGCCCTATTGGTTTCTGGGATTTGTTAGATTACAGTCTGAGTCCACGTATATCTTTTATCCTAAGGCCACCAGATAGAAACACCCTGGCTCTTGCTACCGAAATTATTCACTAGTGCAAATCATTTGTTTCTTTTTGTGGGGTTTTTGTTTTGCTTTAAGCTGGCTTCAGTTTTAGCCGGAAAACAGGAGATCTTGTATTTATTCAGCTAGAGAATCTGCATGGCAGGCCAAACGGAATATCTGAGAATACATGAAAAATTTCCTCTCCTACTCCAGAGGGAGGAAATGGATGAAATGCAAAGCACTCTCTGTATGTGGGAGGGGAGGTAGGCAGGGAAGTTTATGCTTAATGATCCCAGTCCGGTCTGTGAAATAGGTTATCTGTTTCTAAGGAGAGCTAACCCGATGTTTGAGAGTGATTGAAATTTCTGAAATAACCCATTTGGACAGCATTTTAATGGATGGTTGCTTTTGTTGCCTAGCAGTGGGCTCTGCAGAGATATTACATGAGAGTATCAATTTGCGGGGGACTGAGTCATGATACTTTCTTGATTCTATTCAACAGCACTCAGCTGTAAGGGGAGAAGAAAAGAGTAAGGGAAACAGAGGGCAGTTGGCAATGATGTGAAAACCTTTTGTGGCCAGCAAACCAATTTGATTTTTATTTTCCCTCTAAATATCATTAATTGTAATTCAATTTTGAATGCCACAGGGTGTGCAGCACCCTCTGAAACTCTTATGATCAGCTCTTGACCCAGAATGTACATGTTCGGGTGCGAGGTTAGGATCCTGTGTTGTTCATAGATAGAGTATACACTCCAAGAGGCAGGAAAAGCCATCTCTTCCTTTCGAGTTTCAAACAGGGTCAAGAGAGGCAGCTTCTTAATGCTAATGCTGCAGGCAGAACCAGGGTGCTTAAGGCAGCCACACATTCTATGTGTCAGATGGCTCAGTCTTCACTCAGGACCCCAGTCTGTGAGCAGGGGGGAGAGGGTGGATTCCATTTTCTTCTTTTGAGCTGTGACTTAGTAGTTATGTTAGAATACGCAGTGGCATAAAACCCTTTTGGACTATCAGAACAAAGAAACAGAGCAAAGAGTTAAAATACAGGGGCTCATATTATATATATATAATTGTATATATAGTTACATATAAATACACACATGTATAAATAAATATATATTAAAGTTAATGACACTTATCAAAGCACCAAGACCAATGATGCAACCATCACAGAATTTGTGGTGTTTTTCTTTCTTTTTTTTAGTGAATTATATGTGATGAGGTTTACACTTCAGGTGTCTCCTTCTTAAGTTTTAAAATCCACATGATATCAGAGATTACAGATTAAAATAACAATATTATTCACACAGGAAAGTAAACAACTCCACATGATTTTTATTTGAATTGTGAATATCGTGTCATTTCAAGTTGCATGAAAGTGTTCTTTTTAATCAACCCAGGCTACTTTCATGAATTCACTCCATTTATTGTTTAAGGATTTACAAAAGAAATAGTGTATAATTTGTTTTAGAAAGTTAGAATATATAAACAATAGATTGTAGGAAGCATTTCTGAGTGGTAAAGAATCACAGCTCATGCCTATAATGCTAGCACTTTGCGAGGCTAAGGTGGGAGGATCACTTGAGGCCAGGAGTTCGAGACCAGTCTGAGCAAGATGGAGCCCTCATCACCACAAAATAGAAAAATTAACTGGGTGCAGTGGTACATGCCTGTAGTCCCAGCTACTTGGGAGGCCGTGGCGGTAGGATTGCTTGAACCTGGGAGTTTGAGGTTGTAGTGAGCTATGATGATGCCACTGCATTCTAGCCCAGGTGACAGAGCAAGACCCTGTCTCAAAAATTAAAATGAATAAGTAAAAATAAAAAATCCCAGCCACAATCAATGACCATTTCTTGCCTCACCACAACAGGTTCTCATAGTGCTTGGCGGGCTGTGTGGCAGAATAGATAGATCCCCAGCATGTGACATTTCCATGCACTAGCCATAAGACTTAGAGAGGAGTCAGACAACAAGCTATTTGCACATGAAACCACATCTAAAAATAAAGGTATGTAATTGAGACTTTAAGATAAAATATACTAACTACTGAGACAGGCTCTTGGAAGTTAAGGGAGAGTGAGACTCATGGGATATTTCTCTGAGAAGAGAATAAAAAGAGAGAGTGTCTCAAGGTACTGGGAAATTAACCAAAACAGAACAAGGAAGGAAGGCGACTGCTGGAGAGTCAAGCCAAGTTATCCCATGGGGGTTTCCCAAGGCAGTGGTTACTGATCAAGAGCCAAACACCCAGGGGACTGGTGGTAGTCGGGCACAGAGATAATAGTCCCGGGAAGGGACTTCTGTCCTCTGCTGAGACTCAAAATATAGTCAGGATGTGAGGATTAGTGCCCGAGGAAGGGTGAAGAATATATGTTGTTCACACTGCAGCCAGTGCAGGCTCTGAGGACCACTGGGAAGACTGTGGCCTGAATAATGAAGCAGCACGTTCCAGAGCCTGACCTACAAGAGGTGACATTGAGTATACAGGCCAGTGGTTAAGACCCGTATTCTGGAGCATGACCTGCCTGCATGTGAACTGTTGGCTCTGGCTCCTGCTGGCTGTGGCTTCTGGCAAATTGTTTAAGTTCTCTGGGGTCTCAACTCACCAATTTAAAAATGTAGATAAAAATATACCTCATAGGGTTTTTTATGGTGAATAAATATGTTATTGTATGGAAAGGTCTTAGAACAAGGCCTGGCATACAAGAAGCACTGTGTTAAATGCCCTTTACATACTCAATATTTGATGTTTAAATTGTATTTTCTGTTTAATAAATTTCACATTTCAGATATTCTTATAAGTGAGGACGTGGGACTATGTCCCCTGCTTTACTTGGGAGAGATTGCTGTAACGGATCTATATATTAATTAAGGTGATATACAGGACAGTATGTAATTCTGTGATAAATTAAGTATAGCACAAAGGATGGCATGTTCTGTAGAATTGTAGAAGATGAGAAGATCACTGAGTACTGGAATAATCAGAGAAGTTGTCCAGCGTATCAAGGGATGAGTGGGACTAAAAGTCCAGACTCCCCTCTCTTTCAGAAATTTCATGATTCCATGGGAGCATTTCTGGGAAGACTGGAAAAGGGAGTCAAACAGACAAAGTAGGAAGAAATGTGCATTGAAAAAATGATCCACCCGGGGATAATTAGGGGGAGGGAAATAAAATTTGACAAAGACAATCAGATTATAAGGTCCTAGCAAGTAAAAGGCAGGAGATGGCACACCAAGGAAAATTACTGAACAGAGAAATGACATTTCCTAGTTTACATAAATCTTAACTCCATGCCTTTTAAGCCTGCTGTGGAGTTCTTATCACAAAGTTGTAGAAAGTTTACTCGAGGGAACGTACCATATCATATCCGCATGTGGGAAGAGTAGCCTGGCAGAGGGACACAGGCAGGATGACGGGGTCTAGCTTACTACTGTGAGATTCTGGCCTCAGATCTACTTCCCACATTAGTTCATGGCCTCTTGAATGGGATGAGTCACTCCAGGCATGCTCACCCACATCCAAGATTGTGCTCCTTTCTGATCTGGGTGTGTCAGATGCAGTAGAGAGACGGAAGGGAATGGGACTCTGGCAGACAAACAAAGCCTATTTACATTTTTCCTTTGCCCAGAGCCTGCGAGAACTTTTCTCATTCACGTCAATATATAGCCTTTCCTTTGTCCTTAAGTGTTAAGAGGGACCATTCGTAAGCTGCGGTGCTGTAGTTGCTCTGCCCAAACTCTTGATGCACCTCAAACACGGGCCCTGAAGCTCAACCATGAGTTCCTTTTCTCCACCTTCCTACCCCATCCAGACTCTTCTCCTGCCTCCCTGCCCAGCCCCACTGACACCTCAGTCGTTGTGTCTGCCAACCTGCAGCATGTTTCATAGGAAGAAGTCCCACTCAGATCCTTTCCTGAAGGGATAACTTGAGGGGGGCATTTTTGGTGCCCTGTGAACTCATCCCATTGGATGGAGCTAATTGGACCGTGAAAGGAACAAATTCCTGCTGACGTGGTCTCTGGAGCTGCCTTGAATTCTGAAGAACCTTCCAGGCTCTGTGATAAATGTTCTTCTGCTCTTCCTGAGACTCAGTGGTTAGCCTCTCCCTAGGTTTTCTCATACAAGGCAGCCATCCCCATTAGTTGAGATCACTTGAGAGTTCCTGATTCTTGAAACAAAGGGCCTAAAACACCTACCCGAGTCTTCAAACTAGGTCTTTGGCCACAGTCACTGTCAACTAATATTTGTGATTTTGTTAGTGGATATGAAATGCCTCTTTCAGAGGTAACTGTACTATTAAAGGGCATTTTTCAAGACTTAAGAAACCTTCCAGGCTCTCCTAATGAATCTCTAATGGTACACTTTCAAAAACTAAATAGCAGGAAGGTATTTTTTTTTTTTTTTACAGGAGCTCTGCCTGGTGTTCTGTATCATATCATTTGGTTTCCAGTATTGAATTCTGGAAAACCCCTGGAGCAGAAGGATCAGAACCAAGTCCCAGTCTGAGCTCTGTTTCTTGTTACTCTTGCTAATTGTGGGCAAGACCCTTAATTCTCTGGCTCTCAGTGTTCCATTTGAATGTTTATTGTCCAAATAAGTATTAATAAAACTATAAGGGCTCCTCCAGCTCTAATACTCTGTGATTCTGTCATATTGCTTGTATTCAACCACAAAGGCATTGGAGTTCATGAAACAGAAATCTGTGAGACAAGAGAAATCCTCCCAGTATATGGGACATCTCATGAGCCTCCCTGCATTCTTAGAATGGGGAGTAATTCCTTATTGTACATTCTGGAAAAGAGAGAGAGAGAGAAAAAGAAATACCTGGGAGACATTTTACTATAACTATCTTTTGTTTTCTAAAGCATATATTCTGTTAAAAAGAATTTACTGTGTTTACAAATTTCCAGTTGAAAATATTAGAGCAATTAAAAATTAGATTCAAATAAGATTCACTATTAAGAGGTTATAGGAAAGAAAAAAAATGCTGTTTTTCTTCATTTAAACTGTTTACTGGGATAATAATTATGGCAAACATTTATTGAGCACCTAAAATGTGCCTGGAATTATGCTATCCATTCAAAAAAGAAAATTCAAAAGGATCTTATAAAATGCACTGCCCTGTTGGCAATGATTGGGGTTCTAATTGATATTCATCATATCTGCTCAGACTTTCACCTTGATATACACTAGTGTTTTCTAAACTGGTTTAATAAAAAAATAGATTAAATGTGGAAGACAGTCATAGGTCTTTGACCAAATATTCCAATACTTGTATTGTCTTACAGATGAAAGCAGCGAGTCCGTATCTCATCCTAAATCTCTTTTTCTAAATTGTTTTCCTGGACATAGTTCAAGTAGAACAACCGATTTATTTATGTCAGCTTTTGCTCGTTTCAATGACCTCTTATTGAGCAATTTGTTAGATGAAGAGGCTGGTTAGCAAACAATCACACACTACAGAAACACTGACTAAGGCCTTCTGCTGGATGTTCACTGCCTCCCTTTCTGCCCTTTGGACAGGGGGGCATGGCAGCTTCATACCACTGACTGTTCAACCTGAGATCCTCTCAGATGTGGAACGTGTGTCTGTACACACACACACACACACACATGTGCAGGCTCACACATTCATCGCTCATCTTACTTGGTAAAATGACTTGTGGCTTCCAGGTCTGTGTCTTGTGGACGAAGATTATTATACACATATTTCAGGTCTTGAATTCCACTTAGCTCAGGCAATCCTGCATAGAGCATCTTGACAAAACAAGACAAAAAAAAAAAAACCAGAATAAATGCAGATAAAAATCAAACTTTCTTGGTTGATTCTACAGAGAGACATCTAAAACCTAAGTTTCCATGGCAATGCCTTTCAGTTCGTATACATGAATGAATACAAAGTCTTGCTTCTTAACCTCTCCTATTTAGTAGTAGAAGAAACAACAACAATAATGAAAAAACACCATAATTGGCAAAGTATTTATGGATTAATAATTCATTTTTATTCTCATCATAAACTGGTGAAAAAGGCATGATAAATTTATTATTCTGTGTCAGAATTTCTGGATCCACCATTTAGATTCTGAATGATCTTTGAACCTCCATTTTTCTCATTTCTAAAATAGGTATAAAAATAGCTAACATGTTCTAGAAGAATCAAATAGCTAATGAATGAGAAAGAGCTCTATGCATTACAAAATGTTACATAATATCCATTTTAAAGAAGAAAAGCATGATCCCAGAAAACCTGTCAGTTATGTGTACAGATCAAATAATGTGTAAGCACGATTTATGAGAACTCACCCCTCTGGTTCTTAATCCTATGTTCTTTCATGACTCTGACTCACACTATAATAACATGATTTTCCCTAGTTAAGTGGTGACTGTATTTATTAAAGATCATTAAAGCGATGAAGTTATTAAAGATAAAACCATACAGGTGATTTTCTGCCAATCTTTAGGAAGACACTTTATGTTGCAGTGTGGACTGAAGGAATTATATTCTCTTTAGTTACAGGCAAAAATTTTTTTGAGAAAATAATAGATTTTTCTAAAATGAATTTGAACTTTGCAAGAAAAGAAGAAGAAAATGTTATCAGTATCTCTGTGACGAAGATGATAAATTATTTCCTGCTCTAGAATAAAAGCACTCTTACGGTGAGAAGTTAAGAACAATACTGTTAATCTTAAAAACAAAGTGATAGAGTGAGAATATGGTTTTTGGAGAATGGGTGAAGTTGTGATTAACTTGATAAAGTTTAAATCAGAAAAAAATAATTTAAAAACTATTTTGAATTCCTACCCAGGCTGAAGGAGCAGCATAAATAGATGAACAGAGGGAAACAAGATGTCTTTAACACATTGACAGAAAAAAGTCTAGGATAGGCTTCTGGAACACAATATTATGTGGGTGACAAAAAAGGCATGAGGATGAAAAGGCACGTAGGGGAGGATATTTGGGGAATATTAAAAATTTTGGGCCAGGCGCGGTGGCTCACACCTGTAATCCTAGCACTCTGGGAGGCCAAGGCGGGAGGATAGTTTGACCTCAGGAGTTCGAGACCAGCCTGAGCAAGAGTGAGACCCATCTCTACTGAAAATACAAAGAAATTAGCTGGACAACTAAAAATATATAGAAAAAATTGGCCGGGCATGATGGCATGTGCCTGTAGTTCCAGCTACTCAGGAGGCTGAGGCAGGAGGATCACTTGAGCCCAGGAGTTTGAGGTTGCTGTGAGCTAGGCTGACACTACAGCATTCTAGCCCGGGAAACAGAGTAAGACTCTGTTTCAAAAAAAAAAAAAAAAAAGATTTTGCACTTTATCTTAAAGGCAAGAGAAAGCTCTTTAAATGTTTTCACATGGGAATAAGAGAACGTCTTAATAATTGTGTTTTAGAAAGATCGCCGTGTTTATGTATAGAATATGGATTAAAGTGGGGCCAAATAGGGGGCTAGACTAGGAGACCAGTCAGGAATGGAAATAAGTCATTGGATTTTAATACATGTTGGAAGTAGAACTGAGAAAACTGGGTGATTGATTGGATATATTGAGAGGGCTGAGATGGGGATCCAAAGCACACAGCTGTAAATTTTAGATTTCATGGTCATTAGCATATAAATGATAATTGAAACCACGGAGATGAATCAGGTAGTCCTAGAGAGTTGTCAACTGTCTCTCCTCATGGATGATCTATTAGCATCTTAAATCCATGACATCTAAATTTGAGTAAAGTCTCTTCTCCTATAAACTTTTCCTCCTTTTTCCTGTTTCATGTCTCCGTTTACCCTGCCATGACTGCCCACCTAACAAGAAACTCATGCCTTCTTTGATTTCTTCTTTTTCCTGATTCCCATCGTTCAGTCACTTAATTCCATTAAAAAACCCTCAACAGTCTCTTGGGTTCATTCTCCTTTTTCATTTGTAATTATCATCCTCCTAGTTCAGCTCCTTGTCTTTGTCTGGATTTCTTAAATAACTTTATTTTGTTGTTCTCCAATCCATCTCTTTAACCTCTGAGTTATCTGTCCAAAATCCAAGCTGGATGATAATACTCCCATCATTATAGACACGCAAACTTCCTAGCTTCTCAAGTGTCTATGTACCAAATGCTGAAATCCTTACTCTTTTCATAAAGCCATTCATAATCTAACTGTGACCTATCGTTTCGCTTTTATCTTCTATAGACATCTCCATCTGCCCCACAGACTGGGTACACTTGATTAGCCTTATTTCCAATACGTCATGTCATGCCCATGCTCATTAAACCTCCACACATACATTTTTCTCTCAGCCACAAATGTCTTTTCTCTCCCTCCTTGCTACTGAAATTCTTTTTCCAGACTCAGCTTAAATGCTTCTTCCTCCTTAAAGCATCACTGGTCTTCCTAATGAGATTTAGTGATTGCTGTCTTTGTACAATTATATCTTGGTTCTACTTTACAGTATTTATTACTTCCTAGCCTGTGTTTTGTTTATGTGCATGTTTATCACATTAGATTTTAAGTTCTTTGAGAACAGGAGCTGAGTTTTTATTCAATGTTGAATTGTCTCTATTGCCTAACATGGTGCTTTGTAAATATTAATAGTTGGATTTTAATAAATGTCTGTGGAATAATGAACACATGAATGAATGAATGAATGAATGAATGAATGAAAAAAATATCTGATGCCATTAGGCATTGAAAACCTACAACTAGTAAATTCAACACTGACTACTAAACTTAAACAAAATCAACCATAGGGAGACACATACCCAACAGCAAGTATTAATAGAATCTAGGTTAGGTTTTATTTGATCAGTTCTGTACTTAGAGTTGCAGAGGCATCTTTGTGCTTACTGAGGCAGATTTTTTCTTTGTCATCCATTTTCTAAGAACAGCCTTTCTTCTCTACAGTCTGAATTGCATTCTAGTTTCTCTGGATACCCTGGATTCATACCTGCTTAGTTAGGACTCTGCCAAACATTTTCTTAGGAAGTGGACCTTCTACTTATTCCTTCCCCTACACACACTCACACACACACACACACACACACACACACACACACACACACACACACACTTTGCCAAGTGCATGCAGACTAACCAGATGAACGTAGCTCTTTCTCTATCATGTGGCTGACTAAAAGTAACAAGTGCCAACTTCACTCTTATTAAGGATAGCCTCATAGCTGGGTCCACTTAGTCATGTCTGCTCTCCAACCTACAGCCATGTCATGTTGTTCAAGTGCATCCTAGCCTAGAATGCATGGTAATAAGTTTAATTGGGGCAACAGGAAAGGAGAAGGTGGCTAGAACACACAATGAACAGACACAGGTAATGAATAAACATCTCTTTTTAAAGGACAGGGACATTTTGAAAGTTTCCACTTTTGTTCTCCTCTTACTAAGTCCAAATCTATCTTGAAAGTTATGCTTAGAAAAGCAGACATTCTTCCCTGCCACATAGAGAAGTTCGAAAGATTTCTGCTGGGAAATATTTGATATAATAATGGGTGTGATAAACATTTTAAACTGGGTGAATGGTCTCTGTGTTCTTTGGGAGCCTTCCATAATAGTTTATATTGATTTTTTAATGAGAGAGAAAAGCTGATGAAATACAGGCTTTTATTTCAGTGAATTCAGCCGGCAATACTCTTGGGTTGCCTACAGATGTTGCTTTTAAGGAAGATGGGAATTTCATGGATTATTTTTTCCTTGCTTTTCCCAGGAGTAAATAAAAAGCAATGTGAATATTTGGAAACATGAGGCTCTCTACCAAGGATGAACCATTAACTCCATACCCACCAAATACTTGGGCTCTTAATCCTGGGTACTGACCATTCACGGAAGATAGATTTTATGACCCATGTCAAATATTTCTCTAGCTGTAACTGGGTCATGGGTAGTAGATTGAATTCTTTTTAAAGAATTTAACACAAAATAGTTTGAGATAGAAAGGAGGGCTAGAGTCCATACATATGTAGAAAATCATCATTCACAAATTTAAACTTGGTTTTTATGTTACAAGAAGCTTTACCAGAGAAAGTGTGGCCTGAAACCTTCACTAAACATGTTGGTTATCTACTGAGTCCCATAAGATATTCACCTGAGAAGAAGGAAATTGAGAGGTAAACAACCAGAAGCTGAGGTAATAAACACTGCTGTTTACATATATTTATTCATTGGTTTAATTGGTCCACATTGCTTCCTATCTTTACTTCAATTTCTGTGAGAGTCTAAATCTAAGATTTACTAACATTTAGTGCCTTCCATTGCCACATTTTCTCCCTTAGCCTAAAAGTTAAGATTTGAATAACTAGACAGTGGGGAGATGTTTGGATATACTCTGTACCAGAAAGTTTCAACAGCTGATGTTGATATTAATTATGAGAAATTATTTCAATACTTATAATTAAAATACCATATATATCTACTTCTTTTGAGTGAACTAATATGACATAAACTCTTTAGTGATTATTTAATGTATTATGACTCATACACTGAATATTTTTTAAGGTATGTAGAAAAGTTTGTTAAACAAGAGTAAAGAGCCCACCTATAGCTTTATGACTCTATTTTTTCAAAAAGCTGTCTTTTCACGTTATTTTAACATGATCAATCACCATGAAGCCTAATTTTTAGTATTACCTGAGAAGCAGCATAAATATATTTGTGCTTTTCTGCTTTGGCTTTATTTTGAAATGTCTGTGGCTGATTAAAGCAGATGTCAGAATTTGGTCCTACTCCTCATATGCAGTTATTTATAGGATTATAGACATTTATTTGTTTATTTTCCCCACACCGCTGACAAGATTGTAGACATTTAGAAATGCTGGACACCTCAGTTACTTGTGTAAGCAAATTTTACCTTCCTCATTGAATTGACAGTCTTAAGTCTCTGACTGGGTCTCATATGTTAATGTATCCTCTGCAGTTTCTGGCCCATAGCAAGCACTCAAGAGCTCAAGGATTCATGAGCTAGAGCCTGCTAGAGTCCAAAGGGACATTAGAGTTGACATTGCCTGCATGTTTATTATATAAATGGAACCAAGGTCGCAGGTTAATCCTTGTGGAGTTTTTTTCTTTCTTTCTTTTTTTTTTTTTGTAATATGGACACAGATTGTAAACCATGAGCCATCTCATAATTGCAATATGGCTTTATAGAATTGGGAGACAGAATGCAGATCTACTAATATGAATAATTGACTATTACACTTAACACGAGAAGAAACCAAAGTGTCTTTGTATATAAAGGACATGTTTATAATATTTTCAGAAATACTTATTTTTCAAGGCAGAGTGAAGAGAAGTAAGGTAAATATGTTGTTTGAAAGTTAAAACAAGGATCCATATGAAAACTTCATTGCAACAAAGCTAACATTTATTCAGCGCTACTCAATAAAACTTTCTTATAGTGTTTTAAAACTTATAGTGTTTTAACTTTCATATCTGTGCTGTCCACTATGGCACCACTAGCCACATGAGGCTATTGAGCATTTAAATGTGACCAGTGAGATTGAGGTGTGAAATTTTTAATTTTATTCAATGCTAATTAATTTAAATTTAAATAACCACATGTGGCTAGAGGATATTGCATTGGTCAGTGCTCTTGTAAATTAATAAGGATCTAGTATAATAACATAAATCAATTGAACCCTAGTGAATGGCAGATACTATGCTAAGTGCTTTATATTAATGATCTATTAGGGTTGTTATTATGAAATTTAAATTAATTAATACACATAAAGCAGTTAGCATAGTTCCAGGTCCGTGCAAAGAATTCACTATTATTCAACAAATAGATGCTATTATCTTCATTTAATATGTAAGAAAATAGAGTCTTTTAAGATTTACGAGCATACCTTGAGGAATTTAGCCAGTAAAATGCCAAACTAGGATTCAAGCTCAGAGAGGCCTAACTCTCAAGTTTGTGCCTTTAACAACAACTACTAGGAATTATTGTCATCTGAAAGCTCTAAATGTTGTTTTTGATTGACTGCAAATCCTATACTAATGGACCAAAGATATGTTTTCCTCCTATAGTTTGCTGCAATTACTAGTGTGTATGTATGTGCCCAAAGGAATCACTGTATCTTTTTCCAGAAGATACTTCTATCTGATTTCTCTTTCCTCACCTGGCCTATCTGGTCTCCATCTCTTTAGACTGGACAGTGGGATGAAACATTAAATTTCCCCCTGTTGGTCAACACAGAGAATATAGGACCATGACTCAGTAGACCAGATGCATACCACTAAACATACTAGTCTCCAGGTAAGTTGCTAGCAAGTCACTGTACATTTTGACCCCCAGTTTCTTAATCTGGAAAACATACAAGTGATCAAAGTTGTAGATTGGGATAGGGAGCTAAGGAAAATACTTGTCTGGTCTATGCCATTAGGCTGTCATGACATATAAATGAGATAGTATTTTTAAAGCACTTTTGAAAAATCTCAATGCAGAAAACAACTGAAGGCATTATTTTGAAAATTATTGTCCTTGAAATTATTGTCCTTGAAATTATTGTCCTTGAAATTATTGTCAAAATATACTGGGATAACTCCTGAATGCATCGATGTTGTTGTGAATAGGAATGCTTTAGACAATAACTGTGAACTAAAATTAAATTATTAAGAAGTGTCTTTATAAGTTGTACAATGATACTCTTAGTTTGTTCCTTCCTTTCTGTTTTGAATGGCTCTTTGGGGAACTCCAAGCCATTAGCAAAAATAGACTACTGAAACAGAGGCATAAATGAAGCTTATTATTTTTGTTATTTTCTCAGGGGACTTACCATTTCCAGCAGGTTCAAGAGCAGTCGGCTGTGCTTTCTGACAATATTGTAAGCTCGACAGCAAAGCTCCACAAAATCTTGGAAATGCTGTGGGTTTTTCCCACCCTCTGTAATAAAGTACTCCATCTCTGAAGTAAATATAAAAGGGGCTCGGTCCCTATAACAAAACAATAGCAATCATAAGCAGGAGGAGAGGTAATTTGTAAGGTTAAAGTAGGCAGTTATGACAACTTATTTCCATTTGAATGTTCTTGTTATTTTCTATCTACTCTAATAAATGCACCCTTTTCATTGTGGGACAGCTGAAGAAACTTATAATTGTAGGCTTTGAAGAACTGGGCTGCATCAGAAAGGAAAGGATAAGATATTTTACAATGTCAACCTATACTGCCACAATTGTTTAATTCCAAATTACATTTGGATGGGAATATTATCCATTAAAATAATATAAGGGCCAATTAATAAAAAAGTGATATTTATGCAAAGAAAGTATATTTACTACTAAATTTTGAAATGACAGAACTGATGCATTTATATTAATATACTTACATTAACAATATTTTAAAAGTACATTTTTTTTTCTTTATAAAATATACTGACCCTTTAGGAAAAAAAGCTTTTGGTAAAGGCTAAGTAAGATATTGTAATGACAAGCTCTTTCAGAAAGCAATCTATGAAAAAAGCAGATGTTAAATGCTTAGTAAAGGGGAAAAAAGATAGCTATTTTTTGTTTCACAGCAGAACCAGTAAAAATACTGATCAGAAAGGAGGAATATAAGCATAGCATGTTATTAAGTAAGTGATACTGCCCCCTGTAGTCTCAAGGATAGAAAAACAGGAAAACAAAGGACAGAAGATGGTTCTGTCTCCCCACTTTCATCAGTTTTTCTCATGTTATTTGAGACACGGACAGGCCTGAGATGAAGTGATAGCATCTCTAACAGAGACTAGCAGAAAAAGGATTGGAAATATCTCTCTTTGCGAGGTCTCAATAATTAAATAAGGAAACAATGATGAGACAGTTTTTATACCAATTTGACCTCGGATCTTCCAGAAGCATTAGAGATGGGAATACAGTTTTGAGTAAGAAGTTATTTAAAAAATAAAGATTTTTGAATAGATTGAAATAAAACATGTTTTAAATTCAGCCTAGCAGTCTAGATATAAGTAAGTTTAGAACAAGTAGTAAGTGAAAAAATCATTAATTATTGACGGAGCCTCTTAGTTCTTTTTTTTAAATAATAAAAAATAATTGTTTTCTTGTTGCTTTGCTTCATTATTTTAATAAACATATGAGAGAGTGGAAAACTGACTTAGTAAACCAGGCCTTTCAGAAGTATGGATATTCAAATCAGAAAGCCACCATTCGGGCACTTTATGGCAGATCTCGGGCTGTAGATTCTAAGTGCAGACAAGTTGTTTTAAAGAAAATAAATAACCAAGCTTTCTTTGGCTGTGGTTATTTTACATTATTTTATTTTAAAATTTTATTTTGTAATCCATGCTACTATTGAATGTCCAGGGAAGAGATTGGAATACGAACACTTTCATTCAGCTTTATATTCATTCATTCATTCATTCAACAAAATTTATTGAGCACCTACACTGAGACATGTGTCTCAGGGATCAGGTCCAAATTCTTAAATTTTTGCTCAAAATCAATCTTTTTATATTTGGCCCCCATTGACTTATCCAACCTGTATTCTCTGAATTCACTTTACAAGTTCTATACTTCAGCCAAGCTCGGGAGATGTTGAAGACATGAGATAATAGCATAGGTTCTAATCCTGGACCTGCTATGTCCCAATTTCCTCATCTCTGGAATGGATGTATAATACCTCTCGCTCTTAGAATTGCTAGATGATTAACTGAGAAAATGTACATAAATGCCTATGACACTAATGAGAAGGCGGCACATTTGTGAACTACTGTGATTAGAGAGAGGCTGTATGCAGAGAGCACAGACTATAGGTCCTGTTGGCTGGGTTTCACATCACAGTTCTGCCACTCCCTGTTCTGTGATTTATTTTCTCCATCCCTTTATTTTATCCCATCCTTACTTTAAGGTTTAATTTACTCCCAGTTTATCCATGTGTAACATCTCTGGTTGCATAAGCCCTTAAGTGGACCTTTCAATTTGGTAGCATGTTTATATATCACTCACTCATGTAGTCATCACTCTTGCAAGCATTTTGGTAGCATTTCAGCAATATCCCAGACGTTCATAATCAGTTTTCCAATAATTTTCCTGCCTATTTTCTATGTTATATTTACTATATTGAGTGGAACTTTGGAAATAATTGTAGAAGAGTCTTAATTTTTACAACTTCCTGAAAATTTGTCTTCTAATATGATGAATATGCTCTTTTCTCTTTAATAGGGAAAATTGACTTCTCTTGAAAAGTTTCTTCAGTCATGCTCAATTTCATGAAATACATTTCCTTCTATGGTAACCACCATTATAAATCAGATGCAGAAACAACATAACAGAAGGTCAAATACACAAAGGAAACACAGCCAAATTAGAAAAAATGTAAAGTAAGAATATTGAAGAATTCAAATTTTAGTTTGTGCTTAAACATTATCATAGTCTAAATTTTCAGTGGGTTCAACAAAGTAAAAATAATGCATCTTTTCTATATGATTTTCATGGCTCACTTCTGAGAAATTTTTTAAAAACTCAGAATTACACTAAAATTTTTCTATAAATGAAAAGAAACCTGGGATATGAAACAAAAATCCTATGCATCCAATAAGCCATAGAAGTTCTAGCTGTGATGTAGTCTATCAGCCCACTGAAAGGCAAACCTAAACCTAGGTCGGACCATTATTATATCAGATTCTATCTCCAAAATTTAAGCATTACTTATAAATCTGAGGTATAAACTGGTTGTGGCAAGAAGGAAAATTGGAAACTATTTGATGTCTCAGAGTTTATACCATTATTACACTCTGAATTACATATTGAAAAATCTCTCATTTATAGCCATATAAATAAACTATAGAAATTTCTTAATTGGGACTACTCAACATTTTTTTCCCCTCTAGATTAGTGATTTTACCATTGCCTGCCTATGTCCTACTTGTTCTTGTTTCTGTACTTTTCTATAAATTGTTTTCTACTTCTGAGCATTCTTCTCTCCCCCCGCCCCCGTCTCTCCCCTGATGTTCTAATACTGACTTAGAGATCAAGATCAAAAATCTTTTCTTACAAGAAGTCTTCTCTAATTAACTTATTCCTTGTCAGAATTTTTTTTTCCCCAAATGACCTGTATGCTTTTCTAGGGAAAAGGAAATATTCCACCACCTTCTCTTTACACAGTCTTAATGTGTGAAACATTACCTTGATGGTATTCTATTATATGCAATAAACTCAACAGTAAGCTAACATAGGCCATATAGGAAAGAGTTTGTGATAATTTAACATTTATGGAAAAAGGCCATATGAGCAAACTTATTTATTATAATTCTGTCATTATGTTGTCAAAGTTAATGTTTTTATTAACTTATGATCAGTTTTTTTATCTGAAGTTATTATTCTGTAAAAGTGCAGAGATTGAATATTTTATAAATTTCCAGTAGGGCTGAAAAATATATATATTTGGAGATAAATAAATTCATTTGATAAAAGAAACAGTAGGATGGCTAATAACTTGCTGTTTGCTATTACTTTTGTATAAGCTTCCCTTTTAGCCATACTGTAAACATAATCTCCTTGTGTAATCATTAGAATACCAAGATCATCATCATTAAGCACTTACAGATCACCATTGAGCTGAAGATACATAGAGTTTTAGAATATATCTCTGCCCATTAGGTGACTTGAAATCTACTCAAAAACACTCAAATGTTAGAGCATTATAGCTGTTTATCAACAAATATTTATCGAGCATCTATAACAGATATGTGCAAGGTTTGTAGGTGAGATTAAAGATTTTTAAAAATCAATGTCATAAAAGCACTATCAACCTACTGAATAATTACAGTGTTTTAAAAAGATTATAGCTATAATATAGACAAGTGTTTGGAACAGGGAAGTTATATATGAGTAGATAAAACAAGAAAGAGACCTTTATAGAAACTTTTGATCAGAGATGATAATAATAGCTTAGACTAGCATTGTGGCATATAGATACAGAGAAGTGGAAAGACGGAAAAAAATACTTTGAAGGGGAAGGGAACACCTCTAGCCCTGGCTTGGGTGAGGCAAAGTCATTACTTGTAACCAAAATGTTTATAGCCCTATACTATCCTGAAATTAAAAAAAGAAAAAGAAAAAGAAAAAAGTCCAGGGGATCTTTGCAATGGTTAGAATAGGAGGCACAAGAGGTGCAAGAAGAGTTTTAACCTTTTCTACTTGTGTAGCAGGAAGACTATAGTCCAACATTCAGAGTGGACCCAGCTTTGGGCTCAAGTTACATCTGCCTTTGAGACATATAAGAGCAGTTGACAATGAGGACACTTGTTTCTGGATCATAAAGAAAAAAATTTAGGTTGGAGGTAAAATTTTGTGAGTCAAACTTCTACTTCTGGGAAGATGAAATAGGCATATTTTTCCTGGTTTCTCCCACTCATCATACTAAAAACTTTGCCAATTGTATATAAAACAAACATAAGATGACTAAAGATGACTCTGAAAAGCATAAAGAAGAAGACAGACTACCTAAGGATATCAGGACTCAAGAAACAATAATGCGGGTGAGTTCTCCTGGTTGTCTTTTTGCCTCATAAATTCCAGACATGGAGGCGGAGAAGCAGAAAATCCAAAAATACCACTGGGTGTAGACAAAAAAGCCTGCTTTCTCTAGCCAAAGGACCAAAAGAGGCAGCCTAAAAAGACATAAAACTTTTAGGCAATAACCGCTCTCCTCCAGCCCAATTTCACAGAAGGAACTGTGATCCTACTCCTTCCCCACACCAGCAAAAGGTAAGGTGGGCAGCCTTGACTTCTACTCTTACCAGGCTGTAATGAGGTACCTCAGTCCCCCGTCAGGGTGCTGCCAGGGACAGCTGAGTAAGGAACCGGGTCTTAGTCGAAGGATAAACACATAGATCAACGGAACAGAATAAATAACACAGAAATACACCCACGCAAATATTAATATATACCCAACTGATTTTTGACTAAGATGCAAAAGAAAATCAATGGAGAAAGGATACCTTTTTGAACAGGCGATGCTAAAACAATTAGCCATATGTAAATATATGAACCTTAACCTAAACCTCGTATCTAAAACAAAAATTAACTTAAATTGGATCATAAACTTACATATAAAACTATAAAACTTTTAGGAAAAAACAGGAGATTTAGGGCTATGCAGGAATTTTTAGACTTCAAAACTTTTGCTTTGTAAAAAAACAATGTTAAATGAATGAGAAGGCAAATTACAGACAGGGAGATAGTATTTTCAAACCATGTAGCCAACAAAGTAATAATAGCATCTGACACACACACACACACACACACACACACACACACACACACATACACACGCACCCACACACGCAATGTATAAATTCTCAAAATCTAATGGTAAAAAATCAACAATACAATTAGAAAACGGGCAAAAGACATGAAGAGGCATTTCATGGAAGAGAATATAGAGATAGTAAATAAGCACATGACAAGATGTCCAACATCATTTGCCAGTATGAAAATACAAATTAAATCCACAATGAGATAGCACACACCTATCAGAATGACTGAAATAAAAAATAATGACAATACCAAATGCTGTCAAGGATGTGGAAAAACTAGATCACTTATACATTGCTGGTGGAGATGTAAAATGGTACAGCCATCCTGGAAAACCACTTAGCAATTTCTTAACTGGGCAGCAGGTAAGGGGGAAGCAGATGTGACTACAAAAGGGCAACATGAAGGATTGTGATGGTGATGAAACCGTTCCATATCTTGATTATATCAATGTCAACATCCTGGTGGTGATAGTTGTACTATAATTCTATAAGATGTTACCGCTGGGTGAAACTGGCAAAAGATTCATGGCATCTCTTTGTATTACTTCATACAACTGCATGTGAATCTATAATAAAACAATTTTGTGAGTCATCTGGATATAGATAGTAATAAAAGCCTTGGATGTAGATGACACCAGTTTGGTGGAAACTGTAGAGAAGAAAAGAGGGCTAAGATGAGTTTGGGGGAATCTAACTTTTTATGGCTTTGTGGAAGAAAAACATCCTGAGTTGGATACTAAGGAGAGAAAAAGTAGATGGTGATGATCCACTACAGAAGACAAGTGGGACCATGTGCCTACAATCCTGGGAGGTTGAGGCAGGAGGATCATTGAGCTCAGAGTTTGAGACCAGCCTGGGCAAATGGGCAATATAGCAAAATGCTGTCTCTAGCGGGTGGGGTGGGGGGGATAGCAAGTGAAGAAAGTATTTTAGAGGAAGGAATAGTCAACATGGTTTAGTCAACACTGTTGAAATTAGCAGACAAAATAGGCAAGATAAGGAATGAGTATTGTTAGATTTAGCACTATGAAGGTCATTTTTTATCTTCCTAAGTAATGAAGAGGAAAGCCAGATTGAATGGTTGTGGACTGAATGGTAGATAGGGAGTGAAGATCAAGAGCTCATTGACAACTCCTTCAGGAAGTTTGTGAAGGTGAGCAAAACAGTACCAAGACCGGGGGTTTTGAGGCAATGTTAGTTAAACTTAGGAGAGACAAGCTTATTTTAAAAGATTATTTGAAAAGGAGAGAATAAATATGCAAGAAAAAAATGAATTATTGATAGTATAACATTCATTGAAGGGTGAGAGGGAAATGGCTCAAAAGCACGGATGGAGGGATTGACTTTAGAAAGGAAAAATAGATCTTCTATTAGAACAGAAAGGAAGAAGCTTAGGTACAGATGTAAGTAGGTGTGGGAGATTTATATTGGGTAGAAAAGTAGACTCTGTTCAGATGGGTTTTATTTTCTCAATAAATTAAGAGTGTGGTCATCTGTTTAAAAGTAAGGAGGTGGTAGAAGTGGTCTGAGGTTTATCTTTGAGAGGATAAAGTACAGATTGTTGTGGACAGTGAAATAGTGAGATGGCCACAGAAATGTAGTGTCACTGTTGGGACTTGAGGATGGTCTATTTGAAACTGGTGACACATATTTGCTCTGTAGTGTGACTTTTTCTTACAGCACGTGGCTGCTGTGGTGTAGCACAGAGGAAGCAGATGGGTGGGTTATAGCACATGCTTATCTTCTGCCTCCACACTTTTATTCATAATATTCTCTTTGATGGCTGTCTTTCCCCTCTTTCCCATTTATTTAAGCCCAATCCTTACTGTAAAGTCCTGTTCACTTCCTCTTGAAATCTTTTTGCTATAACTACCTCTGACAGTGGAAATGCCCCTATCCTAAACTACATTATTAAGGGAATGAACAAAGCATGCTAATTAAATGAACTCTGAAATAGGTGACATACTCTATCCTTAAAATGAGCAGTGATTCATGTATTGAGTTATTCCTTAAATAAATATGTATTAATACCTATGCAAAAAATGAATGATATTTGATTTGTAAGTGTTGAACACATAAGCTATATAAAGACACAGTGATTCCCAGAAGCAATGTCCTCAAGTGTGAATTTTGCAGTCTAGATAGTATCACTGGGCTTCATTCTAAAAATTCAGTGTGGTCTTTGGCCATACTAAATTCAATAGGATAAATTCCGGTGGTCTCTGAAATTAGAGTCACACCTTACAAGCATTTAATTTATATTAGCTTAACTATACCTATTCAATTTTTTTAAATGTAAGAACAAATTAAAAGGTAGGAAGAAATTTTGCCTGACTTTTTACTGAAAGAGAAAAACGCCCATAGATGTTACTTTCATGCTTGGACTTAGGTTTTTCACACCTCTTGCAGGGCAATCATCTTGCAAGACATTTGATTGTTTTTTTAAAGATATGATTTTAATCTACATCAGGGCCATAAATGTGAGATAACTATGTCATCTGGTACTAACTAAAGAAACAGCCATCTGTCCCAATGCTGGAGAGAAAAGAGGCTCTGTTGGGATTATTGAGAAATGAAAATATCATGACATCTTCCAATGGTTCTACTACCTACTACCTAAGACTCTGAACAAGTTATAACAACTAAGCCTTCTTCCTGTCTTAGTTCTTCGTTTGTAGAATTGAGAAAATAACAGTACCTACCTAAAAGAGTTTCTGTAAGGGTTAATAAAGCCAATGCACACCAAGTATTTATGGGGTTTTAAGAGGTAATTTTTTACTATTTCCTTTCGAATCTGATTTCCTACACTTGATGAGGCAGCACCATACCAGAGAACTTGCTTTACACCAGGCCAAAGATAAGCTATATGAAAACCACAGTAGTTTGAGAAGACCTACATGTTTCAATGTTGGTGATGGAGGCAGAGGATATGGAGCTATGGAGAGTGGAATGGAATGACAGAGCCCTATCAAGAATTCATGACAGTAGAATCTGTCTGCTGGACCCTGAACATAGCTATTTCTTCCTTTTATACTGTAGTTCAGTCAATATTTCACTTGAGCAACTGATGAAGTCAGTAAATGGAAGTATGCAAACTTTAGTCCCAGGTTTGAGAGACTTGAATGTTTGAATAATATATTCATACCCTAAACTAAAATGTAAGACTCAGCAATGGGGCAAATTTTGTTTTAATTCTTGAAATTATTTTTATTAATTTTTGAATTTTCAAATGTTTTGATCCTAGGAAATATCATAGTGGCATTAAGATATATCTTTTTAAAGATTTCTAAAAGTTGCAAAATCCAATAATAGTTATTAACATATAAATAAGTGACTACAGAGTACATCAGAAAATGTTTAAGCTTACCCTTTTCCTAACATCATACATGACCTACATTTCAAAGAGCACATTTTGCTGTCCAACAGAAAGAACACAAATCTCTTATCTAATATTCATGTGTTAATTGAGAATGCAAATTTGGAGTCTCCATTGGATAGGATAGAACCATGGATAATTAGGCAGCACAGTAAACTTCATATGTGCAATATAACGAGAACATAAGGGTGCATGTATTGTTACAGAAAGAGCATTTAATGCCCTGTGAGATATCTAAGCTCTTGGCAATTATTAACTAAGGCGAGCCTTACCAATAATCTCTTAGGTGTAAAACACTTTTTTTTTCATGGTTCAGCTTCTTTTGTAAATGCATTGTGTCCTGAGTGAGATGCCTGGAAGTCCCTGATCTTTAACTGCTTAATAACTTTAGCGACTGACTCTGGAGTTCCTCTCAGGCTCCAGTACATCATCTCTCTTATTTGAAAAGAGTGGTTAAAACAGCCACCTCTTCGAAATTATCAGTCCTACTTCCCTAATATGTTGGGTCTGAGTTTATAGTAGAACAAGATTTCATTAGGATAGAGACTAGTCAGATCCTCCAAATCCCCATGTCTTTTCCCTTTAAGCTTGAGTTTAGAGGAAAGAGCCCAGCTATGCTTTGCATGGAATTCTAGTATATGCTTGGAGCAGAAGTTAGTCTGAAAATGAGGAAAAGATTATCAATGCTATAATACTCAGGTAAAAATTGGGTTTGGGGTATCACATTTTAAACAGGGGTCAGGTTCTAATATCTGATCAGAAGTGAAAATCAAGAATACCCTAAGTTATCTCTGAAAAACATTTATATCATCCATAAAGTTACCATATGCATGATCAAAATTTATGTATGAGTTGTGAAATGGACATATTATCTCTTACTAAGTTTAACACCGTAAGTTGTTTCCCCAGCAACAGAAGCAGGGCACTGTTTCTTTAGTTGGATATCAGATGAAGCTTTATACTAGGCTCATGATTAGAAGACTTCGTAGTCTTTCTTTAAAAGCTAGATTTAGAGTCAGGGCCGTGAGATGCTAATATTCACAGACACATTTTGCTTACACTGACTGAAAAATCAGCAATCGTCTTCTATCTTAAGCTTGCTTTGTTCACAATAGAGCGTAGGCTCATTGAGGGTGAGAAAGCAGGATCCTTATACCAAATAAGTTGGTTTTTTCTCTTCTTTTTCTCTCTTTTATTCCCTCTCTCTCACAAACTTTTCTTCCCTTCTAAACCATTCCTCACTCTTTTCATTTGAGAGTCTACAAAGTCTCTCTGTGAAGAACATTTATGTTTCTTTTCAGAGAAATTGTTCTTTTACTTATAACGGGGGGTGGTGGTGGTGGTGGATGGGTATAAGGGAGTTATTCAAAAGAAATCAGGCAATAAAATGCAGTGGAATGATAAAGTGAAACAGAAGAAGGAGAAATAATAGTGAGAAGATGGAAATGACAAAGCAAACTTTATGTCTTGAAATAGCCTATGTGAGAGTGCTTTGTAAAATCTATAGCATCATTTAAATGATAGCTGTAGTTTTCCTAGGATTGGCTTTGTGGCTGGCAGAAGGCTTTGTAAAACTTAATATGTACCAAATTAGAGTCTCATACCCCAGACTTCCACATGTAGAGTGACCATCAGATAAAAATATCCCTTGGCAAATTTCCAGTTAAGGGTAACAGAATATGGCAGATTCTTAATAATTTTATCTTCAGAAAAATGATTATATTGTTTCAGGTCAAGAGAAGTAAATTTGATGGCATTTTTAGAGTAATCCTTCAATCAACTGAAAGTGATGCTAGGTGCTTAGGATATAAAGATTAAAAGATATAAAGATTTCCTTAAAACATTCACCATTGGAGAGGTATTGGGAAAGTGTTTTCCTTCTAGAAAACTCACATGATACTAACTCCTGCTTTGAGCAAAAAGGAACTATTAGGTTTGTCTGTGAGTTTCCCGGTTCCCAGTGTCAAGAATGAGTATTGATACCATGTGGAGCCAATGACGAAGTGATTACAGACACAGCAATTTTATATAGTTTACCACATAAAAGAAAGAATGAAAGTACAGAAGGAAGCTACACAAGGCGAAAATACATTCCAGAGAGAGTGGAACAGGTTAGAGTGGGAAAAGACACCAAAGGTTGAGCACCTGCTGCCTTTTATAAGCCCACTAGGGTGTCTCGCCTTTCCCCTGGCAGGATTGGGTGTTGTTTCTTGCCTTTGGGGTGATTGACAGATTGGTGTTACATAAGAGATTACATAACAGGGTAGGTTATACAACAGTTTCTCTTTAGGGGCATGTGTCCTCCCCAGAATCCTTCATGAATCTCCACCCATGTTATGCTAATTAGATGGTAATGATCTCTAGGTCAGTTAAAGGTTACTAGGAAGTTTTTACTATGTATATTCCCACCAGGGAACAGCTCCTAGCTACAATTTAGTTCCTAGCTACAGTTCAGTTCCTGCTCTCCACCTTTGGCCACTTCTTTGCCACCTATTTACCCTCCACCAGACCTAACAGAACCACAATGTTCTAGGTAAACAATTATGTGAATAACAGACCGATGAGACTCATCTAATTTCAGAGAACACTACTACAGTAATTAAAGCATGTAGGGTAGGGGATCATTAATACCTATGTAGCATTTGGAACATTATAAATATTGTACTGAACCAGAATGATTGGAATAAGACAAAATTAATCTTTTAACCTCTCAAGGCAGCGGTCTCCACCCTTTTTGGTACCAGGAACCGTTTCATGGAAGACTATTTTTTCCATCTTGGCAGGGGCAGCGGAGGGGGAAGGGAGGAGGTGGAGCTCAAGCGGTGATGTGGGCAATGGGAAGCATTTGTAAATGCAAATCAAGCTTCCCTCACTTGCTCACTGCTCACCTTCACCTTCTGCTCTGCTACCTCCTCGCTTCCCAAGTTTCATGGAAGACCAGGTGGGCAGCGGCAGAGTTCTGGGTTGGGGACCTCAGTCTCAAGGAAATTTTTTAAAGATGGTTTGAAACTGAGAAGATTTAGAATATAAATAGTATGATACTCCCTCTAGAAATTAAAATTTAAAATTTTTTTACATCAGTGTGGCTAACTATTAAAGTAATGTCAAAATGGTTATAGATACAGGGAATTTTTATGAAAAGTATTAAGATGAAAATGTTGAGATGAATTATATTAGGTGATTGGTGATCTAGTGGGACAAAATCTAAAAAGCGTTTTGAATCATATTATAAAAAGATCGATATGTAATATTTTTTATCATCCTGGTATAAAAGCATAGAAATTGAATTTTATTTTGTTGAGTTCTGGAATGACTTTTCATCTCTTTTAAGTGCATTTATATCCTGCCATGTGGTGATAAATATTTAATAAGTGGCTCACTTTTTCTTTTTAAGAGAAAAAGCTCTAATTTTGTGGCATTTGTCAATTTCTGTGGTGTAAATACTCCCACCATGGCTAATTTCAGGCTACTAATGTGGTGTCATTGAATGTACAGTTGAGAAGAAATGCTCCACATTGGTCTTGGTAATGAATTTTTGGATATGATCCCAAAAGTATGTACAACAAAAGCAAAAATAAATTAATTGAAGGTATTGAAATAAAAACTTCTGCACAGCCAAGGAGACAATTAACAATTTGAAGACAGCCCACAGAATGGGAGAAAATATTTGCAAGCCATACATCTGGTAAGCAGTTAATATCCAAAATATACAAGGAACTCAAAGAACTCCATAGTAACAAATAATTCAATTTAAAATGGGCAAAGACAGACATTTCTCAAAAGAAAACATAGAAATGACCAATAGGTACATGAAAAAATGATCAGCATCACTAATTATGATGGGAATGCACATTAAAATCAAAATGAGAAATCACTTGATAACTGTTACAATGTCATTTCTCAAAAAGGTGAAATAAATGTTGGAGAGGATGTGGAGAAAAGAGAGCTCTTCTACACTATTGGCAGAAATGTAAATTAGTACAGCAATTATGGAAAAGTTTGGGGCTTCCTCTTAAAACTAAAAATAGAACTACCATAAGACTCAATAATCCCACTTCTGGGTATATATCCCAAAGAACGGAAATTAGTATGTTGAAAGAATGTTTTCACACCCATGTTCATTGTAGCATTATTCACAGTAACCAAAATATGGAAACAACCTAAGTGTCCATCAATGAATGGATAGATGAAGAAAATGTGATATAGATACACAATAAAATACTGTTCAGTCTTAAAAAATGAGTAAATCCTGCCATTTATGATATCATGAATGAATACGGAGGACATTATGCTAAGCGAAATAAGCCAGGTGCAAAAAGACAAGTACCACACAATCTCACTTGTGTGTTGAATCTAATAAAGTTGAATCATAGGAAGTACAATGATGGTAACCAGAGGTTGAGGGGGACTGAGAAAGAAAGAAATGGGGAGTGGTTAATGAAAGGCACAAAGTTTCAGACAGACAGTAGGACTAGGCTTTAGACCTATTACACAGCAGGTTGACTGTAGTCAATAATAACATTATATATTGCAAAATAACTAACAGTAAATTTTTAATGTCTCATCATAAAAAATGATACATAAGCAAAGTGATAGATATGTTAATCAACTGGATTTAATCATGCTACCTTATATACATGTATCAAAACATCACAGTATACCTCATAAATGTATACAATTATGATTTGTCAATAAAAATGTTAATAACTTTTTCAAATATAAAACTGAATAAATACATAAACAAAACAAAACAAAAACACATAGTCTGTCTCCAGGGTACCTGACCTTAACCAGTGGTCATACTGTCTTTAAAATTAACTAGAAAGAGAACTACAAGAAAGACTTAATATAAGGCTGGCATTACCAAAGTTAAAGTCCATATATGCCGTGGAAATATAGTCTAAAAGAATAAGAGAATTAAACAAAGAGCTTAGGAGAGTTGTAGGAGAGCAACAAATGTCACTAATAAAAGCCTTTTTAAATGTCTCCTGCTCTATAAGAGTGTCACCATCAAAAAATTATTGAGTTAAAATTTAGAGTTTATTATTATTATCACAAAAGTATATTTTATGTAGTGAAAAATTACTATGCAGAAATTACTATGCAAAAATTACTATTGTAGGAGAACTGAATGAAAAATTATGGAGATATATACATATATATATATATTTTATTTTTTTTTTTTTCCCAGTCTAGAGTGCCATGGCATCAGCCTAGCTCACAGCAACCTCAAACTCCTAGGTGATCCTCCTGTCTCAGTTTTCTAAGTAGCTGGGACTTCAGGCACCATGCCTGGCTATTTTTTTTCTATTTTTAGTAGAGACTGGGTCTTATTTTTGCTCAGGCTGGTCTCGAACCCCTGAGCTGAAGCAGTCCTCCCACCTTGGCACCCAAAGTGCTAGGAGTCACCATGGCCAGCCCGGATGCTTTATTTGTTAACCACTTTAATTTGTATCTTTGTGAAAGAAACTTTAAAAATGAAGATAATTATTGAGCATTACTTCAAAAGCAAAACCAATTGGTTTCAGAGAGCTAGGGAAATTCCTCATTTTTTCCATTGTAGGAATTAGCCAAATTTTCCGAAGAATCATCAAGTAACATTGGGGCTGAATTGTCCTTTGATTTAATCTGCTGGTGTACATCCTCTTTATCTAATCTCATGATAAAAGCCAATAAGAACAGAGTGTTTATATACAGAATGTGAAATTCATCATATTCATAATGGTCTATTTTTTCTGTCTTAGAAATTGGGAAGTTTACGAGAGGCTCAGAGTTGGTCTAAGCAGGGAGATGAGCTCCTGGATTTCTGGAGAACTGAATTCAGAGGAATTATTCGGGGACACCTGGGCACGGACTCTAAATGAGAATGTGGCCTTGCTGACTCAATCTAATCCAAGAATCAGGAGAGCTCAATGTTTGTAACATTCCTTACACAGAATCACACCGATAGTGAGTGTGAGATGTTCTGGAATGGATGCATGAGCATAAAACGGCAGTGCCCAGGGAGAAATCAGTTTCTTTCTCAAGATTCTACCTGTAAGGAGAATGTCACCTCTTTGCTATGTCCTTAAAAGACACCAAGGATTAAGGGAAAATCTACTCCAATATACACTGCATCTACTTCTGCTCTATTGGCCTGCTGATTTCCATTAGTAAGTTCTGTATCCTTGGCTAAGGTGTAAATCTGCATCTTAGAAGGGGTTTTATGTTATCTGCCCACAACTGGAAAATGTACTTTTTATGTGAGGTTGAATAATGATTTAGGCAATTGTATGACACGAAGTGAAATTAGTCAACATATGTTAACAATATTTTGTTAACCACAAAAAGTTATACAAATTCTCTCCCCTCTCCATGTTGTTAAGAAGTAGAGAGAAACACACGTACCTGGAACACATAAACTTGGTACTCCTAGTGGGTGCAGCATTTTATGTTAAAGAGTATGATCTGAGGTTATTACTGGTTGTTATTAGAGTATGATGTGATCTTGTTAGACCATGGGACATTAGGATAGTCCTTGTGCATAATTTACATACCCGACTTTGTATATTATGGGGGGCTTTTTAATATATCTGAGTATGTGTATAGAAGCTAGGTTTTCCAGAAATGTTATAATGTAGTAAATGAGATATAAATAAGAATATTCATTTATCCTAGGGGGATACAGAGGCCCTGTTTATATTAATAAGAGATCTATTGCGTGCCTAGCAACCAATAAGGAAAATCACTGGACCTAGGATGGAAGAAGTCAACTATCCCATGAAACAATATTCAGTGAACTCTAGAAACAGCTGAAAGAGCCTTGGAGGAAAAATATCAGAGGCTTCCTACAATTCAAAAGATATGGTGAATAGGAATAGTTCAGCTTTGCCATTAAACCAACTCAAGGCAGAATTATCAGTAGCAAGAAAGAAATCCAAGGAGACACTGCCAATGAGCCTTAGGGGAGCCACTGGTGGAGACAAAATCCTGGAAACAATAATCCAAATTGATCATGGATCTGCTATTGGCCTCCTTGGCTGGTGGTCAATAGCTAATAATGTCAATGGAGGACAGCGGCAACTTAATTTTCATTCATCTAATCAATAACTATTGAATGATTGAAGGCCTGCCTGTGATTGTTTTATTGGCTGATTAATTCAACAAACAATATTAAGAACCTATTATGAATGAGGCTGTATACTGGGTACATTTTTAATTTACCTATGAGGCTGCATAAGAAATATTTAAAATTGCCAAACTATAGAAGTAGCTGTAGCTGTTATAACATCAGCAAACCAACTTCTCTATAGACCTTAGTCCATACACTTACCATACTGTTTTAGTAACATTTTCTTTATTTTTTTTATATCTTGCAGGTGGAAATTTTTCTGTAGAACTGGAATATTTTTGTTCCTTTTTTAACCCCAATGGACAACAGAGAGGCTGGTGGAATAAATGAATAAGGGATACCCCAAATTCCCAGTGGACAATATATCAAAATAAAAAAAAATAAAGATGGCAAAACTAACTTAATCTTTAATTTTCTAGGAAAGGGTGGATTCAGGGGAAAAATGTTACATGAGTAAATTATGTATACACACATAAGCATGTTGTGACATTTGCATAATGCATGTTGTGACATAAGTATAATGACAATTAACAGTTGTCATTCATAAGCAAAGTATCCCTCCTCTTTGATGTTCTAATGTACATCTCTGTATCTCTGCCTTTATCATATATATCATATTTTTATAGTAATCATTTATGTGTCTGTCTTCCCAGGACTCAAGAGGTTTACCCCGCCGAAGTGGTAAATGTGTATTATTCATCTTTATATCCCCAATGTTTATCATGGTCTTCGGCATACAACCATACTCAGTGGATTATTAAGAAATGAATGAATATGTGGTGGACTTTTCTGAGGTTATTCATTAAAGAGGGCAATGTACTGAAAGTAATAAAAAGTGAATCAGTCCATTTATATGCCTCTACAAAACAGGAGGTATCAGCTTATAAGAATGAAGCCATATTATGTAATTTATGTTGGCATCTTAATACTAGATTGTGGCATCTGGTATAAGTTCTATCACATTATCTTGTAGAAGACGTTAGTATTTCTTCTACTGAGAGGCTGCTTTGAGGCAAAACTGGCTCATTAGTCTTTGGAATGTTCTGATCTTACTCTAATATGAAGTATCTGTTTAAAGCCAGGGACTTTTAGTCTCCAATTTCTGATTGCCTTGCCTCCAGCTCAAATAAAATGAAACAAAACCTGTTCATTCACCAATCTTTCCTATTTCAGTAAATAATATAATTAGTCACCCATTTGCCAAGATGAACAATTTAGGGGTCATCTTTAAATGTTTTCTTTTCTTCTCTGATCTTCTGTGCCGCCCCCCCCCTCCAATTCATTAATTACAGCAGCGTCTCATCAGTTAGCAGATTGGGTGGCTCAGTCTCCATAATATATTTTAAATCTTTCAAGTTTCACCAGTTCTACCTTTACTGTTAAAATCTCACCTTCCTTATTGCAGTAGTCTCTTCACTGATCTCAGGATATCAGGAGACAGATTTGAAATCCACTGAAATCCATCAATGGTTTCCCCCTGAACTTAAAATAAAAGCCACACTCCATACTAGGTCCTCTGTGCCCCACTTTGTCTGGCCTCCACCAAACCCATCACCCTTACCTTCTATTGGCTGCTTCTCACTATTCTACTTCCACATCTCAGGCCTTTTTGTTGTTAGGGAACATGCCCCTCTTATTTCCATGCTCACGGCTGTTATATTTGCTGTCTTGTCTCGCTGGAATATTTCTCTGTGGATCTCCACGAGGTGGTCATTAATTACACAGCTGTCTGTCATCTCTTCCAAGAGGCCTCTTTAAAATAATATCTCTACCCCAGTCATTTTCTATCCCATTTCTCTGTTCTAGTTTCCTAAAAGAATTTCTCATTTTGTCATATTATTATTTTTGCTTAACTTGTCTATCATCTCCACTAGGAAGAGATCGGGGTTTGTGTCTCCCTTGTTTACTGTTGTACTCTTGAATGGTAGGTGCCCACTAAATTGTGTGTGGAATGATTTAAGGCTAATTCCGTACAGGAAGTGTGCTAGTTTTATGATGTGAAGAACAGTGTGGTGAAGTGCTTTGGGCAATATACCAGATATATTGAGACCGTCAACTTATGCCTCATTGTTCATTCAAGGCTTGTAAGAAAACAAAAATATTTCAAACAATTCAGACTGTCTGGGAGGCCGAGGTGGGTGGATTGCTTGAGGTCAGGAGTTCGAAACCAGACTGAGCAAGAGCGAGACCCTGTCTCTACTATAAACAGAAAGAAATTAATTGGCCAACTAATATATATAGAAAAATCTAGCCAGGCATGGTGGCGCATGCCTGTAGTCCCAACTACTAGAGAGGTTAAGGCAGTAGGATTGCTTGAGCCCAGGAGTTTGAGGCTGCTGTGAGCTAGGCTGACGCCATGGCACTCACTCTAGCCTGGGCAACAAAGCGAGACTCTGTCTCAAACAAACAAACAAACAAACAAACAAACAAACAAACAAAAAGACAATTCAGACTGGAACAGGATTAGTATCCAACGGGGGAAGGCCAATTTAGTCCACTAACAATTTGAGGACACAATTTGTTCCATTAAAAATCTATTGACAAAAAATCTTTCCTTGAATCTTACTAGATATATAATCATGCTTATATTACCTAGGGGGATTTGAGAGATGGGAGCAAATCATTGCATATTGGTCAGGGCATTGTTTAATTACTGTAATAAACATTTGTGCACTGACCTTTTTATCCCTCCAAATGTTTGTGCATGACCTAAGAATTTTCCAAAGTCAATATGAAACATGTGGCCTGACTTTGTCAGCATGATATTATCATTGTGACGGTCACGGACTCCCAGGATGAACGTTACCACACACCAGCCAGCGCAGGAATAGAAAAAGTTCCTCAGGGCCTAAAACAGTAACACAAAAATAACAACAACAAAAAAGGAAGAAGTGTTTTGGCATCAGAGATAATGGTAAAAAGCAAATGACATTAATAAAAAGCAAAATTACATAATCAAGAGCAATTTTTCCATCTCAGTGGAGAGGAGGGGTATAGGTAAGTGGCTGATTCTTGATATGCTACAGAAGAACATCAAAGAATCTGTTCTTTAGCTTAATAGGCGAATGTTTTTATTGAAATTGGGGGAAAGTATCTTTTTCATTAAGATGGAGCTAATTTTTATGGTTTACTAGAGAGGTTTCCTAGTGTGATATTTTTTGATGCTCCAAATATACAATATTAAACTATTTTTTACAGAGTAAAAGAGGAAAGAACAGTAGGTTCCAATATTGTCCATTCCCCGAGAAATTTAAAATATAAATTTTTTAATATTTGAAATTTTGGAACACAGAAAAAGCTCTACTGAGAAATACGTAACATTTTGTGTTTAGCTTTTCACACAGGTCATCCAGTTGATGTCTGAAATATTTTGGTATAGTACATGTATCGGTGCATGCTATGTAGGTGGAAGCAGATTACCACTGAGTCCCTTGTGGCTTATGTTTCTCTAACGAACAGAGTGTTCTTTCCAAAAATACTCATTGTTTCCAAAATGATCTCCTGGGTATACATCATTTTCATCAACTTGGTAGTATACCCGTGAGCCATTGGTTGGCCAAGGTTATGTTTCTCTTAGCATGGCGGGCTGCCTTGCTGGACTGGGAGGTGTGTCACTGGAGTACACGCCAGGATACTTTACTTCCAGGTCTCCTGAGTTCCTGGCCAAGTCACTTAATTTGTCTGTCTAGATTTTCTTCATTTATAAGTGAAGATAATAACACATGTCCTTCACATGACAGTTCTAAAGAACAAATGTATATGGAAACACTAAAAAAATATATAACCATAGGAATTTCTGTGAAACTCAAGTCATAATTTTGGGAATAGCTAAAAAGCAGATTTCAAGATAATCTGATTTAATTCTTTATTATTTGGCCTCTAAAAGCTTGTATTTTGCTCCACTTCAATCTTACAGAAGTATAGCATAGATAAACTAGTGGATCTCTGTATCATAGTCCATGCTAGCCAGGGTGACTGATCATCCCAGTTTGCCCAGGATGGAGTAGCTCCCCACAATAAGGGAATTTCAGTGCTCGGGACAGCTCCAAACAAATCTAATGTTAGCCCCTATTGCACTTTTGTGTAAATTAGCACACAGGTGACCCTGCCGCTTGGTGGAGCCAGCTGTTCCAATTTATGGCTTGGTAAATGGAACAAGGCCTGGCTCTAGCCACACTCATCCGCTCAGCCAGGAGCCCTGATATAGGGCAGAACCTGCATAACTCTGGCAAGATGCCAGAATGAAGTTAACTGGGAGAAAAAATGTTTGCAGTCAAATAAACAGTGCATTCTGTAAAATTCTTCCATATATATGTGTGTGTACGTATGTGTGTGTGTGTGTGTGTGTATAAACTTATTTTGCATTCTGCAAACCATTAAGAGAATTGGAGATGAAAAATAGAGCGTGGCAGGAGACATGTATCTCAAAGGAAGAAGGGATATTTATAGGAATTGGAGATGGTGCACAAATAGGTGAGGTTACTTGAAGGTGGTAGTTTCAAGGGGCATCTTTTGTGGAGTGAGATTGCTATGAGGGAGACAGCTAAGCAAAGACAGTCTTATTGACTGCCCAGGATTTCACCCAGAAGAAAAACTAAACACAGAAACGTTTATCTAGTTAAAACACCATTTACACTGGGTCATTATTACTAGGCTGATGACTGAGTGAATTAGAACTCAAGGTGTACTTAATTTACTTTTCCATAAATCAGGTTATCTAATGAACCAGAGCATATGATTATTTAAGTACATTATTTATAATGATCTCCAGCATGACAAACCTTTTCATAATCTGCCTTTAAGTGGTTGTGCTGACTGAACCACTTTTTGATTGTGTTTTCTTTTAGCGGTCCTATCAGTCCAGAGTGGCGGTGGATCTTGGCTAGGGTGACAGCGTCAGGCACCATCTGCACCAGTCCTGGTTGATGGAAAGAAAAAAAAGATTATGGAAACACTTATTTGTTTACAGGATGAGGGATCCTTAGAAAATATGTCTTGTAATAGGTAATAACAACAATAGTTGTCAGCACAGCTTGGATTACCCCTTTCCCTTCCAAACTTTCTTTTCTGAAGAAGGCTTATCTAGATGGCTTTCTTCTAATTCTTCCTAAATCCTGGGGCGCAATGAGGCTTACTTGTGTTTGGATCAGACCCATCAGAAGCAGCTTTAATGTTTTTTCTTGAACTTAGGTAGAGAAAGCTGATTTGGATGGCTCCACTGGGTCAATGGAGTGGTGGATTAATTGTCATAAGGCTGGTATACTCATTTAGGGTTTAAGAGAGGACATTCAAGCTTGGATAACATATTTATGAGTTAAGTGAGCCAAATGCAATCTCCATAACAAACATTTCATACATATTAGAAAAACTGATGTTCAGGTTAACAAAAGCTTCACAGTTAAATGTTACATTTCTGGAAGTGAACAGAATAACTCTGCAAGTAAACATGCAGAAAGCCACCTGCTCCTTCCCTCTCAGTAAACTTCAAAGAGAAACCATAATGTCAATTTTTTTAAAGGAGCATACATTGATTGGATTTAAATAGGACCTTTGTCCACTGGCCACGTATCCATCAAGACTTTCTTCATTGTGTTCTAAGGTTATTGGAATGTAAATATTTTTAAACCTTCTGATTTTTATTCTATACAGAGCAGCAATTTAAATCTAGTACTTAAAGTCTCTCAGGAATAATATCCACAAAACAACCTGTAATGTACAGAACTATAAATGCAATCATTAAAAGAAATTCAAGTCTAGAGTTTCTGATTTTCACAATCTCAACAATTGCAAGAGTTACAAACCCAAATGAACATGGGGACCAGAGACAAAAATATATAATAACATAAACATATCAATAGAGAGATGGTTGAGTTTTTTAAATTGACTATTTCATGGTTTACCTTAAAAGCATACAAATTAGACGACAACAAGAAAGCAGATCATGGTGATGATAAACAAAACACTTCTCTCTGCTGAGTTTGGCCAGTGGCAGCTGGTTTGAAGTCTTAATCTCTATTAATATTCAATAGTCCACTTGTGCCCTTTGGGCATCTACATTTCTAGACCTGAAAGAAACTTACCCCAGAGACAAGTCCTGGGAATATCCTTATCATCATGACATTTGTTTCTCCTCCCCCCAAAGTATTCATCTCTTGCCCAGGTTTTCTCATATGGATAAAGCAAGATGGCAGATCTAAAACATTACATTTAGTGTCAATGGGTCATTCTCTTTTCTAATCATGAAATTTCCCTGTTCATTTTTTTCAGTTCCTCTATTTAATATTTTCTAAGGGAAAATAATCTTCTACCTGGTTTCTGGGTGTTTCAGTGCCACCTCACCTTGGACCATACCCTAAATTGGGACTTAGATTATTGCACTATTTTATATACTGTGCTGTAACAATGTTAGTTACTTTTCAGACAACGTTTGTCTACAGGGAGTTAATCTTTGCTAAATCCCAAGCCACTGGTCACAAGCATTGCATTGCTGAACTATCAAGAAAACCTTGCACCTAATTTATTAATATAACAATCATGGTGGCTAAATTCTGCCTATTAGTTAAAATCATAAATTACAGTTCATACACTTTAAGGTAGTGCATATATCATATACCTTTTAAATACTTCTAACATAATTTTGTGCACCTTGAGTAGTAAGTGTGGTGCCATACTTACAATCCTTTAATGTAGCATTTCTCAAATCTAAGGCGCATAAACATCATTTGGAGATCTTGTTAAAGTGGAGGTTCTGAGTTAGCAGGGCTGGGGTGGGGCCTGAGATTCTGCATTTCTAACAAGCTCCCAGGTAATGTTAATGTTGCAGGTCTGTAGTTCACACTCTAAGTAACAAGGCTCTTAGGGATAAACTTTTTCAAGGTGCTGTCATGGAAATCAGTGGCTTTCAGACAGAGGTACATAAGAAACACTGAAGCAGCTTTTTACAATCACCATTACTTGAGCCCTTCCCCCTCCAATGGGGAGTCTGATTTGGTACACGTGGGTTGGGGTTGGTTGTATCTACTGCCCCAATTTCCCTAAATAATTTTTGTGCCATCAAAGTTGGAGAACCAGGGGTAAAATACAACCTAAAGAATTTTTATTTGCCCTGATAATTTCTTCTAGAAACCCTCGGGCATCACAAAGTAGGTATGAGGATGACAATCAACAGTGTCGATAAGGTCATGCAAACTTCATGACTGGAGTATACTTTACTCAAGGACAGCAGCTCTACTGAGCTCATTTTAGTATGCATTCCCCATCTCACTTTGTGACATTTCTTGAGAACAGTAGGCATTCAATAAGCCTTGGAACCTGATTAAAAATGGAACCTAATCTTCTAAAAATGACATTTGTTTTAATGATGTCTATTTTTTTGAAGAAGTATTTTGTCAGTATAATGCCCTCTGAAAACCTGTAACTATAGAGGTTATTGGTAGATAGAGGGGAAAAATAACTTCTTTGTCTTATGACATCTGCAACTTGGGCAAGTATAATAGTCATTTTATTAACTTTAAAAAGACCTAGCTTAGGTTACATTCTATGATTATAGACAGAAATGACTAGATGGGATTAAATAATTCCATTGGAGTGGAATGATCATGATTTATTCAATTTAGTGATTTATTAGTGATTAGTGATTTATTCAATTTCCGAAGAAAAGATGATCCATGTAACACCCATGTAACATCAAAAGCTCAGCTCGGATCCTTTAGTTTTACTCTTACCTTTTTGGCATGTTAGGATATGAAAAAGTTAGGTCACTTACATAAGAAAAGAGAGGGTAAGATGCAAGACATAACAATCTCATGGTAGAGATAATAAAAGACTTTTAGGAACTATAAGTGTAGAAAGTATTCAGTTTGGGGTACTTGGCAAGGAAGCAGTCCTATTATCAGAATCAAAATAAGTGGGTACTGTTACTTGCAATGGAGTCACTCTGAGGTATCAAGTTGCAAGTTTACAGGCGTTGCTTCCATGCTTGGCATCTAAAATCTGAAGTGACATTGGTATATTGAGCTTTCTGGTAGGACCTCAGGAACTGAGATAACGGGCAGTGACAGTTCTTTTGTGATAATAGGTTTAAATTGGAGCTCTGCGTGAATTAAAAAAAAAAATTGACTACATGGTCTAGGTCCCTTTTTGAGTTCTATGATTTCATCCTTTTGTTTATGCACATGTACCTGCTGGAATGCATGCCAATTAACTTCATAGAATTCTAAGTGGCAATGATCAGATGTAAAAAAGACATTGTCTTAGAAATTGTTGTTTCTCCAATTTAGCTTCATTGTAATTAAATACAACAAGATATACAATGTAACCAAAATGTCAAAAAAAAAATCAAAATCTTTTATCGGGTGATGGGCAGGTGGGGGGAGGAGGGGAAGGGTGTATACTTACATAATGGGTGTGGTGTGCACCACCTGGGGGTTGGACATGCTTGAAGCTCTGGCATGGTGGGGGTGGTGATGGCAGGGGCAATATATGTAACCCTAACAATATCTGTAGCCCCATAATATAATGAAATAAGAGAATAAATAAATAAATAAAAATTTAAAAAAAACCTTCAAAAAAGTACAACTTTTATCTCTGATGTTTTAGTGATAATTTGGGGTACTTCAATATTATTTTAATTGAAAATGTAGATAAGTATAATTGCATTTCCATATTAATTTCTTGATTTTTATAAAGGAAAAGAAATGCTGACATATCTTGAATATTTACATGTTTGACCATCTTTGTTGACATTATACCTATTCAAAAGTCTTTTAGAAGTTAAATGAAGATTTTATAAAGTGTTTAGAATTCCCAGAACTTCTTTGAGCACTTGACAACGTGTAAGTTTTGTGTTAATAGGTAACAATTGTACTTTTTTTAAATGAGCAGGTTTTTCTATTATTAGTTTAGAAAATGAGAAAAAAATGACTAAGTTTTTAATATGACTAACTCTTTAAGACACACTAAAGAACATCACAGTTAACATTTTGGTTGTGAAAGTCCTAATTAATACCTACAAACGTATAATGTTTTATATAAATTATGTTGGCTTACAATATTTGAAAATAAATATTTTTAAAAAATATGAATGTTTTAGTTATTTGGATTTTTAAATTTATAGTCTGAAATGAAAGCTGTAGAAAGTTTTGTGGCAAATTGCCAGTGAATGAGTGAGATAAATAATGTAAGCCAACCCACTTTCTAATCTATACTGACCTTGGTCTTTTCCTGTGGAAAGACATCTATAAATGATCATTTGCATATCCAAGCCCTCCTGCAGCCAAATGTTGTCCATCACTTGAATAATCTGCAGAACAAGCATATCCTGACGAAGATCATTTCCGGCCTGTTAAAAACAAAATTATAGACGCTGGGTTTCTCCTTGAATTCCATTAAAAGCATTCAAATATGGTATATGTCATTTCTTTTCTTGGACACATTTCTAGCCTGACTTAAGAGTGGTTTCGATTGTTTTATTAGCATTAAGTGTACCTTGTGTTTCTGATAGAAAATCAAAGCAACGAGAACTTCCCTTTAAATGATTACAGAAGCTTCCACCATCAAATTAGAAGCACTGCTCGGAATGTTGTTCCTTGATAATAATTTTTCAGTTTGTTATCCATGTGCAAGTTCTTACATTCACAGTCTAGTGAAGAGAGGCTGGACGAATGCTTATCTAAATTTCAAACTCAGCCTCTCTCTTAGTGAAACATTATTTGGTATGCCATAAATTTATGCACTGATATGCAGTTAGAATATCAAGAACTTCTTGACTAGGAGTGTAAATCGCATACATACAATTCATCAGACTTTAAATCAGTGATATCTCTTATCATGAAGGCAGCTAGAAAATTTTCAGAGAAAACAATATTTGATAATAAGAAGAAATCATAAAGGGGTGATCTTCTAGCATAGGTGAAGGAAATGGAATATAGCCAAAGGGTGAAGACAGTTCTATGCTTTTAAACAAATAAGCAGTTGGCTTTGAAAATGCTTACTAAATGATGCACAGAAAATCCCGCCAAGATGAGATTTTTTTTTTGTCTTCATCAAAAATACAGTGTCATGGAACCACTAATCTTTGAGATTACACAGGTCAAAGCACAAGTACAGGTGCAGAAATCATCCTCCAAAATAGGTAGAATCCACCAGAAATTCACTCTGAGATCTTGTTGCATGGGTTGGCTGGAGAATTGAGTAAATTAACTAGATAAATGGTTAATTCTCACTTTTTACTTGTAGCTTTCTCTTTGGTCCCTCTTCCCTAGCTGTCTATAACCCTGTTATTGCCTTTTACTCTATTTTTTTTCCCAGGGGATTCATGATGAAGGCAGAAATGGCTCATACTTTTTACTTAAAAGAAGAAAGTAATTCAAATTACTAAAATAAGCAAGTTCTTACAGGTTAGAATTTGATGTTAAATTAATTTATGTCACTTGAATTCCAGTTGATTTTATCCTAACTCAGTATCCTAACCAAAAGAACATTCTCTTCCTAGGAGCTCACCACACATTCTACTTTCTGTGCTATTTAAAAGTGATCGTATAATTTTATTTATGAAACATATTCTCTTAAGTTTTACACTGACGGTTCCTTGGGTTTGAGCCAGTAATGTTTGATTTATTGCCAATCATAGTTTGGCATGGACTACAGTTCTGCAAAAAAGCAGAATCTGAAATAACTGGAAAATCTCTGTGTTTCTGCCAAAGGAAAACAATAATTTCTTTTTGTGAGTAATAAATCAATAGTTCTGTCTAAGGAATCAATTTGGTGTTTTAGAAGGGCTACTTGTACCTTAAAAATAATGCTGATGTTTTTGCCCATTGGATTAGCATTGATGAAAGTAATCTTCAGTGGCAAAGCATTGGATGTGAAATATGAACATGCCTATGGAAAGAGAAAAATAGTGAGCAAAATAAAGCAAAGAGAACCCTTTTTCTGAAATCATAGCCCCTTGCAGCATTTGCTATATGAGCAAATGTAACACATAGGAATAATTTTTACACTTTGGAACAAAGAAACATATTTATTTTTAAAAAACTTTAGTCTATCAACCAAACCCTTTCCTTCAAAACTGTTCTCAGCTTTTTGGCAGATTGCAAATCTTCAACTATCTTTTTTCCCTCACTGAATAATAGTGAATGTAGGTTTACATAAATTAAGCAGTATACAAGTATAGTGCTTACACTAGTTGATTCATAGATAAAAGTTAAAATTGCTATTTAAAAAAATTATTTCCTTTCAATTATTTCTGTCTTGCAGTATACTTAGAGAGTTAAGTATCAAATCTGGGCTGTACAATTTAAAAGCTGCGAGATCTTGGGCAAGTTCCTTAACATGTCTGTATCCCACTGTAAAATGGAGGTGACAACCCTTACTTTGCTCATTTTTGTGATAGATATATGAGCTAAGTGATATAAAATGGCTTTTACAGTGCCTGACACTCACATCGTTTGAAAAATTAATACATTTGTCTTTCCTTTTTTGTTAATGATATTTTCTTGTCTTTACAAATAATAGTACAACATGTATTTCATCTTTTCATTTCTTTCAATCATACTTTGCATTTCTATCTTCAGTTATATGATATTGATTACTTCCCACCCTATTTTCCTTGTTGTTTATTTTTCTTTTATTTTCTTGTAATTGTTTGAGTATCAAAGAAAGGCTGTATGTATTTAGGCTATGAAAGAGTTCATGTCGACAGTGAAGAGTCAAATCAATACCAAAGAAAAGAAAAGGACTTGATGATTTCAACTTATCAACTTGGTAAAATATGGCATCAATACATGATGAAGGATCAGTTTGAACATCATTATCTCTGAGAAGTCTGAAATCGACAGAAGCTGAGAGGAAAGGATCTATTTCTTAACTGACCTATCAAAACAAATCTAACCTAATCCTTAACTAAAGACAAACCCTTGGTTACTGAATCAATTGGAGTTTTATGATTTTATGGGTGAAGTCGCTTGTTAAGCAATAAAGTTCTGCTCCAAGAATCACCTAGGGATATTCTACTTTTATTGTTTAGTATCTTGGTTTTCACAAGCAATATATTTTTGAGTCACATCAAAAGTGTTATATATTCAACAACTAGTATGCGCAAGCTATTATCTATATGCTAACAGAAGGAAGCACCATATATATTCTCAAAAAGCTTACAAAAAGTTGATTGAAAGTATATACATAGAAATTAAGTTAAAAATAATTCACAAGGCAATTTGCCACAGTTGAATGAAGGCACATTTGATGAAGAAAATCTTTCAGAGATGAACTGGATTTTGAAGATCGTGAAGGACATAGATTGGCAAATAGGCAGATAAAGGTAGGGAAAGGCATGTGATGAAATACTAGATTAGAGTAGAAGTTATAAAGTGGATTGGGACTGCCACAGCCAACAGACAGGGAGAGTTTATCAGAGACTTGGAGAATGAAAAGCCAGAAGCAGGAAAGAAGATAAGAAAAGCTGGAATACAGCAATGAAGATATGACCTCTGTCTTTGAGAAGTACACATTAATGACATAAATCTAAAAATAGTTTAAAAAGAAGCCTGTAAAGTAAATGAAATGTCTGGTCCTCATTTTTCCAATAGTGGAGAAGGACTGCATTAACTAACCTCTACCATCCCACTTGATCCATCTCTTAATGACTGAGAGGGAAATAGAGAATGATCCTGTGTGATTAGTGGTTGACAGTGGGGACAAGGTTGGGGCTTCTTCTTATAAAGAAGCCTAACTCTAACCTAAGACCTGTGCTCTCTGCCTTTGAGCCCCACACTTTAATAAATGGGCCGAGCCAGTCCGGAATGCTTCTCTCCAGCGAAGTTGACTGACGGTGATAGAATACTGATTGAGAGCTTTCGCAACCTCTCTCCATTCACGGGACTTCTCTCCAGTGTGAACTCTCTGGTGCATCATAAACCGTGCACTATAATGGTTCACACAATCATCTAATGGCTTTCCCACAATTATTTCATTTATAAGGTTTCTCCCCAGAACGTGTTCTCTGATGTACACAAGGCTGGGACTGCGACTGATGACTCTTCTACACTCATTACATTCCTAGAGTTTCTCACCAGTGTGAATTCTCTGGTGTATAATGAGGTGTGAGTTTTGACTGTGGATTTTTCCATGTTTATCACATTTATATGGTTTTTTATTTATTTTTTTGCCTCTGTGAAGTCTCTGGCATAGGGTAAGACATTCACTCAGACTCAATGCCTTGCCACTTTGCATTCAAAAGGGTTTTCTTTGGTATGAATTTGCTCATAGTCAACAAATTAAGAGCTCTGATTGTGGGTTTTTCCAAACCCCCACATTTATATGCTTTTTGTTAATATATGTTCCCCATTGTGGAAGCTCTAATGTCATATAAGTCATTTACTTTGCATGAAGGCCTTGCCATATTAATTACACTCATAAGCCTTCTTCCCAGTGTAGATTGTTTGATAATTAATCAAGTTTCTATTGGAATAGAGAGCTTTCCCACACTCATTTCAACTGTAAGTTTTCTCACCTCATTGTTCAGCAGGACTGAAGGACAGATTAAAATGTTCCCAAGAGAGTGTCACCTGGACATGTCTGTCCTGTTCCTTGCTGGACCTGCAGGTGCCCAGCCCAGTGCCAGACACAGCTGATCACAGCAGTGGCCCCCAACCTTTTTAGCACCAGAGATTGGTTTCAAGGAAGACAATTTTTTCCATGGACAGGTGTTGGGGGATAGTTTGGGGATGATTCGAGTGCACAACCTATATCCCTTGCATGTGTAGTTTACAGTAGGGGTCGTGCTCCTATGACAATGTAATGCCACTGCTGATCTGACCGGAGGTGGAGCTCAGGTAGTGATGTGAGTGATGGGGAGCGGCTGTAAATACAGATGAAGCTTAACTCATGTGCCTGCCACTCACCACCTGCTGGGTGGCCCAGTTCCTAGTAGGCCACAGAATTGGTACCAGCCTGTGGCCTGGGGGTTGGGGACCGCAGGATTATAGCGAATGGGTCTGGATAGGAGGAGGCTCTACTTGGGGCAGCTTCTACAGAGAAAGTGCGGCTGGCTACAGGGTGTTGCAGGAAAGGAGTGAGGTCCCAGCCTTAGTGCCCTATAGGGGTGGTGACCCTTGGCCCAGCTGGCTCATGCACACACTCCCAGGGCCCACACAACCCAAATTCATATGTAATTTTAATGGGGAAAAAAATGACTCTATACCTTAACAACAACAAACCAAGAAAGTAAAAGCAAAAAACCAACACCTGGACTCAGTAATCTCTGTTGTTCCTTCTACCTTAAGATACTAACAATGGGCCGGGCGCGGTGGCTCATGCCTGTAATCCTAGCACTTTGGGAGGCCGAGACAGGAGGATTGCTCAAGGTCAGGAGTTCAAAACCAGCCTGAGTAAGAGTAAGACCCTGTCTCTGCGAAAAATAGAAAGAATTTAATTGGCCAACTATATGGAAAATTATTAGCCAGGCATGGTGGCGCATGCCTGTAGTCCCAGCTACTTGGGAGGCTGAGGCAGTAGGATTGCTTGAGCCCAGGAGATTGAGGTTGTTGTGAGCTAGGCTGACACCACAGCACTCACTCTAGCCTGGGCAGCAAAGTGAGACTCTGTCTCAAAAAACAACAAAAAAAATATACTAATAATGTCTTTGAAATAATGAGTTACTGTATAAGTTCAGCATTAGTCAGTGAATACTGTTAATGATTAAAAAGTTGTATAATTTTTTGGAAATTAATAATGATTTGGATTTTAGCCCAGATAGATATATCTCAGTTTATGGAATTTCATACCTTATTTTGTTTTGTTATTTTTCAAAATATGTTTATGAAGTATATCAGGAAAGTTTGTAGGGTTTCTTGATGACAGCAAAGTGAAGAAGATGAAAGTATCAACTGTTTAGCAAAACATTTTATGTTCATATTAACAATGGTCTAATTTTTTTCCCTAATTTTTGGGTTGGTTTTTTGACTGTCTTATGACTTCAGTTAAGTACCATTTATTGTGCATGCATGATAGCTTAACTTTTAAATCTTACTTATCAATCATTTTCTCTCTTAGTATCTTTCTACTCTTGGGCTTTTGATAAGGAGGATAATAAAGCTTATCAGGAACAAAGGAGAAGAATGATTCTAAGTCAGAGAAGGGTGACTGTGGGGTATCATGTGACAGAGGATTAGGAAGAAAAGGCTTAGGACGTTATGAGTCTGACAATGCCAGGAAGGGCTTTCCAGACCTGAATAGAATCCCAAAATGCATTATATGACACACTGACATATCAGCAGCAAATGAATTTTAAATTGAATCAAAATGAGGAAGTTGTAGCTAATGATTAATATCCATGTACTAGGCATGGTGATGCACATAATCTAAATAAAGCATGAAATTATACCCAGCCTGCATGGGGTCATGAAATCCATCATTTTGAATAAGTCAAGAAATCAATCCAGTGATATGTACCTTTATTGTTTTTTTCACTGAACTGATGGATAGTTTATTTCCAAATGAAAATATTATTAATATATGACAAGGCCAATGTAATCCCAGCCGGTCATAGTGCATCAAAGGGAGAATGCAGTGTGGATGAGAGTCAATTACTTTCTCTTTATAATAATGTCAATGTCAGTTTATGAATTCTTTTTGCTATTTCAAAAATATACCAGTGAACTAAATAATACAAAACATGCATACTCAATTTATCCACTGATTAAGTCGACTTACGTCACGGTCAATCCCTTTTATACACAGGGCAGGGTTCAAAGGAAGGTGACAAGTATTTCCATCTTGAAAGAATTCTTCTAGTCTGCCAATCTCTTTCTTCAGCACCTCCTGTGAAAAATCATTAGAAAAAGCATTTAAGAAAGTGGAAAGAACTGGACTTTTCCTTCCTAGTTATAATTTTCTTCTATTGATTAAATAAACTCTTTAATTGAGGGGTTGCACACTTGGATGGCTTTTCAGGCAGGTGACATAGTCCTGTGTGAGCAGGCAGGAGGCTGAAGGCCACACAGAGTGCTGGGGAAGTGGGGAACTAGAGATCACATGCCCTTTTGACAGGGCCTCAAATTCAAGTAAAAACATAAACCAAATAAAACACTATGGGTTGAACTTGACCCACGGCCCACCAATTTGTAACTCTGCTTTAATTAATTATTAATATGATCCTTTTCTGATAATTTTCCAAAAGCTTTACTGATAACTCTTGAGATTTACACTTCACATTATATTATATAGTCATATAATTATATATGATAATATTTCAAAACAATTATAATCAACTTACATAACATATACCACTGTACTTATAATTATTAATTTTAATATAATATATTACATGTAGTATACATTACATAATATTCATATATATTAGTAACAGTAATGACAAAAGCCAGCAATTGCACAATGCTGTCAGAAACAATAACATACGTGAGCAAATAGTTTACTAGATGCCAATGAGTGTATTTCTGATATTTACTCCCTTCCACACTCCACAAACACCACCTTTAGAATTGTGCATTCTCTGACAAAAATAGATAGGCAGCAATCATAGTTTGTCACAAAATAAGAAAAGCTCCTTTTAGCCCATTTTTGAAAACTTTTGAAGCCCAGTGCTTATGATGAGGATATCATATGGATAATGTTTAATTAGGTCTCAGGAGTTTCTTAGCTCTGACTCTTGGCTCACTGGCAAATAACACAATCCATTGCTCCCAGGATCCAGAAGAGCAAGGTGGAAACGAGGCAAAGTTCTGTCGTAGCTCTCTCTGTGTGGCTGCCTTCTTTGTCTCATCTAGACTTATCTGCTGAATATCATGGAGAGAATCTCTACTTCCTTTGTTTAACTAACTCTTTTCCATGTCATATAATTTGGTTTAACTGGTGTTTTTTATTAAGCAGAAAAAAATAGCTATTGGTAACTTAAGTTATGAAAAATTGTCATTATTTTTTAATTGTGAGAAATTATGAATGCCTCTCCTACCTCTTGCCCTTGCTCATCCTATTTTAATGTGAAGAAGTGTTTTATCACAAAAACATACAGTCAAGACAAGAGAAATATAAGTAATTGAGTGAATAAAGTCAATATCACTCTGGAACTTGATGCATATGATAAAAAAGAAGGCACTGGAATAATTTAACCATAGTGTCCCTCTTAATTATGTGAAGGATTCTAAAACATAGGAGATAAAAAAACAAACCTATACAGAAACTTCTGTAAATTTTAAATCAATTTATTTTACTCGCTATCAACTTTTTGTCTGCCATTAGAAAATAATGATTAAGCTTGCAGTAATATGGAGAAATTGTAGACTTTTTTTTTAATATTGCCCATCATGTTATATATCTTAAGGCTCCTCTGTATAGCCAGAGTTTACACATCTCCCATTTAAAAATAAATTCCATATTTATGTTTTTTATTTTTCATTTACTCCTAGGTTGGTGAAGTAACAGCTCCTGGCATTTAATTTCTATTAAATGAAGTGACTTCCAGCAAGAAAAATCCTGGGCTGGGAAAGAATTCTGGGACACTTTGCCTATTACTATTTTCATATCATTTTATTAAAAACTCTTATTGATTTTAGACAGTGGAGAGAAACTTATGAGTTCCCTTGAGGACAAAATTTATGTTTTTGTCATCTTTCTACCCTTAACTTCTGATCTGTAGTAGATACTCAATTGTTAATTGAATAATATTTTTAATACAATGAATGGATGTCCACTATCTCCCTGCATCTAGAATGTTGAACTTAAGAGAACCTACTTAACAGTCTATGTCAGTAAAGGGAGCTCGTGACGCAGAGAATTAAAAAGAGCAAATGTTCTTCCCTTAAATCAAGAAAAAGAATAGCCAGGTCTATTTACTATAATCACTGAGAAGGAGGTACAATATTTTGGCTATCATCCATAAATCTTACTATAAAAAATATTACCATCCATACCACCTTTGGTTAATTTCATTTAATTCATTTTATTTGTTGTAGCAAAAACAAAACAAAACAAAACAAAAAAATGTCTTTGCAAATGTGACTTTTTAGGGGCAATTTAGGAAAATCTAGACCTGGATTTTGTGCTGTGGGATGGGTGCCCTAAAGAATTTCCTCATATATTTCTCCCATGAGTCTGAATCATGCCACCATTTTGAGGGAATTAATTCATTAGGCTTTTTGAGTCCAACTGCCTTTAAGTTGGTCTCCTCTTGTCAGGTTCCTCTGTGTGCTACATGGCTATTTAGATCAAAACATCCATATCCTGCTGATAGACATTATCATTAACTTTAGGATAGTATATGGGAAAAAAAAAAAAACTTGACTGAAGTCATTGACTTTAGTGTCTTAAAGTAGTCAAGGAATTTTCTTTCTAAGTAATGAAATTAAAACTTAATTTAAGCCAAAGTTTTAAAAAACCATTACTACCTGAAGGTTAGTTTCTCAACAAACCTGTCTTTGATGGTCACTGGCAGACTTGACTTTTCCCCCAATATCTCCCAGAATTTTGATAAGTTTCCTCTCTTTGGAAAACTCATCACTCAAGGCTTTTCCCACACAGAATTGGAGAGCTGCTAGCAACTTCTGATACCAGCTTTTAAAGTAAACTTCATTCTGTGCATCTGTTAGCAGCCTGAAGGAAAGAGAGAAAAAGAATTCTTGTATCTAAAGCTGATTTTTGTAACCACCTCCAGTAAGAACAAGTGCATTTCAGACTAATCCGTATTTGTTGGCTTTGGGCAATTTAACAGCCTGGAATGGGGGAAAGTGTTGTTTATTTGTTGGCAGTCATCAAGGTCCAACTGATAGCTATTGAGATTCCAAGAGTGAAGAATCAATAAGAGACCTGCCTTTCCTCATTTCAATTCAGAGCGCATTTTTTTCTTCTTTCAGTCTTCTTAATTCTGCAACAGACACTTATCTCAAGAACATACTTTTGACTTCTTATTAAAATATGGACAAAGGACTTTAGAAATAGCTTTTATGAGTGACTATATTATATTGTGACTCAACCATCAAGCCCACCCTTTTCTTCTTTTCTTCAAATGTCCCCACATTGCCACATACCCATGCATTGCTCTTTTCCCCAGCACTTACCCTTGATTACCTGGAGAAAGACACTGTAAAGTCAAAAGCATGTTTTGTTGTTGTTGTTGTTGTTGTTAGGCATTTTGGGACTCAAATCTGTACTCTATAGCTTACAAGTTATAATTCTTAACCAGGCTGAGATTTTATTTCTTTATCTGTAAAGTAAGGTAATGACTCTGATTCTAAAGAGCTGTATAGAACATAAAATGAGCTAATGCATTTGAAAGTGATTAGCACAAAAATATTAGTTCATCAGTATCTTGAAGTCAACTCCTTTTTTTTTATTATTTCAAAATATTCAGGGGATACAATGTTTTAAGTTACATAGATTGCTTTTGTAATGCTTCAGTCCTGGCAATAGGTGTGCCCGTCACCCAAATAGTGTTCATAGTACCCATTCAGTAGGTTTTCTTCCCCTCCCCTCCTCCCTACCCCACATTGATTTCCACTGAGTTTTATTTCCCTCTGTGCACATGTGTGTTCATCAGTTAGTTCCAAGTTAACAGTGAGTACATGTGGTGTTTGTTTTTCCATTCTTGAGATACTTCACTTAGCTGAATGGTCTCCAGTTCCATCCAGATTGTCATGAAAGGTATTAATTCATCTTTTTGTGGCCGAGTAGTACTCCATGGTATACATATACCACATTTTATTAATCCACTCATGAATTGATGGGCACTTGAGTTGACTCCACATCTTTGCAATTGTGAATTGTGGTGCAATAAACATTCGAGTGCAGGTGTATTTTTGATGAAAAGTCTTCTTTTCCTTTGGGAAACATGTAATAGTGGGATTGCTGGATTGAATGGTATGTCTACTTTTAGTACTCTGAGGAATCTCTGTACTGTTTTCCATGGACATGGTACTAATTTTCAGTCCCACCAAGAGTGTTCCTCTGTCTCTGCATCCATGCCAGCATTTATTGTTTGGGACTTTTTAATAAAAGCCATTCTGACTGGGGTAAGGTTATATCTCATTTTGGTTTTAATTTGCATTTCCCTGATGATTAGTGACATTGAGCATTTTTTCTTATGTTTATTGGTCATTTGTCTTTCTTCTTTTGAGAAGCTTATGTTCATGTCTTTTGCTCACTTTTTAATAGGACTGTTTGGTTTTTTTCTTGCTGATTTTCTTGAGTTCTTTATAAATTCTGATTATAAGCCCTTTATTGGATGTATAGCTTACAAATATTTTCCCCCATTGGGTAGGTTTGTCTATTTGCTCTGTTGATTGTTTCCTTAGCTATGCAGAAGCGTTTAGTTTAATCAAATCCCATTTATTTATTTTTGTTGCTGCCATGGTTGTCATTGAAGTCTTAGTCCTTAATTCTTCGTTTAGGTTGATATCTAGAAGAGTTTTTCTACATTGACCTCTAGAATTCTTAGGGTTTCATGCCTTAGATCTAAGTCTTTTATCCATCTTGAATTAATTTTTGTGAGTGGTGAGAGGTAGGGGTCCTGTTTCATTCTTCTGCATGTGGCTATCCAATTTTACCAGCACCATGTATTGACTGGGCTTCTTTTCCCCAGTGTACATTGTTGTCTGCTTTGACAAAGATCTATTGGCTATAAGTAGATGGTTGTATATCTGGGTTCTTTGCCCTGTTCAATTGGTCTATGTCTCTATTTTTTGTATCACTCCTGTGCTGTTTTGGTTACTATAGCCTTGTAGTATAGTTTGAAGTCTGGTAATGTTATGACTCTAGATTTGTTCTTTTTGCTTAAGATTGCTTTGGCTATTCAGGCTTTTTCTAGTTCCAAATGAAGCATAGAATTATTTTTTTCTAGATCTGTGAAGCATGACTTTGGTAATTTAATGAGAATTGTACTGAATTTGTAAATCACTTTGGGTGGTATGGACATTTTAACAATGTTGCTTCTGCCTTTCCATGGGTGTGATATGTTTTTCCATTTGTTTGTATCCTCTGTGATTTCTTTCCTCAGAGTAACTGCTTTCTCTGTCTGACAGGGAGGGGTAGAGCATGAAGAAGTAAGAAGACTTCTTCATATGTTTCTTGGCCATATGTCTACCTTCTTTTGAAAAGTTTCTGTTCATGTCCTTTGCCCACTTATTAATGGGGTTGTTTGATTTTTTTTCTTGCTGATTTTCCTGAGTTCTATATAGATTCTAATGATTTGGGTGGTGCAAAGGCAATATATGCAACTTAAACATTTGTACCCTTGTAATATTCTGAAATCTAAAAAAACTAAAAAAAAAAAAAAAAAAAGTAAGAATACCTTGCAAGATAATGGAGCAGTGACACATATTTGATTACTCTGTCATGTGACAATTTCTCTTCCTTGAAACCAATTCCAATATCCTAAAACTTTACTTTCTATTATGCCCTAAAACTGTGGTCCCCAACCCCTGGGTGGCCTGTCACGAAACAGGTCACTGCCTTAGCTCTGCACCACCCCACCACCATCCACGACATCCTCCTCCAACCCTCCCTTGGGTCTGTGGAAAAATTGTCTCCCATGAAACCAGTCCCTAGTGCCAAAAAGTTTGGAGACCGCTGCAAACATTGAAATGGAATAAAAAAGCTAATTCCTTTTAATCTTAACTTCTCTCTGATTGATTCTTTGACTCTAAATTGGTCTTTAGTTCTCTCCTCCTCTGAAAAATAAGTAGCTTTCAAGGAATTAAAGAAAATTATGAGAATGGAATACTAAAAAATAAAAAGAGATTTTTTTTGGCCAGGTGCGGAGGCCAAGGAAGATAGCTGAGGTGGGAGGATCGCGGGAGGTGGGAGGATCGCTCAAGGTCAGGAGCTTGGGTAAGAGCAAGACCCCATCTCCACTAAAAATGGAAAGAAATTAATTGGCCAACTAAAAATATATATAGAAAAAATTAGCCAGGCATGGTGGCACATGTCTGTAGCTACTCGGGAGGCTGAGGCAGAAGGATTGCCTGAGCCCAGGAGTTTGAGGTTGCTGTGAGCTAGGCTGACACCATGGTACTCTAGCCTGGGCAACAGAGTGAGACTCTGTCTCAAATAAATAAATATTTTTTTAAAAGTTTTTTTTGGTATAACAGCAAAAAATATATATGGAAGGCTTATTCCGCATGCCTTTTGCATCTTTACCCAATATGTATTATGTTACAAAGATTAACACATTAAATTTTTTAACATTTTAACACATTAAAATTTTTAACACTAACAAACACATTAAATTTTTCAGTGTTTTCTGCTTCTATGCATGTAAGTTAAAAAATAGTTGAATGAGTTCGCATTTTTTTTAAGGTGAGGGGCTGTTCCTCTGTCATTGTGATGAAACTAACATCCTCTAGCACCTCTTTTACTTTCCCAAAGGAAATACAAACTTTGTGTGAAATGATCATTCTAAAGTACTTCTGGAAAGCATTTAAAATAACACACATACACATATAATACATACACATACACAGAAATCTCAAGGGCTTAAAGCTGTATCACAGGAGATATATACTCTATTGATACCTGGTTATTTTCCATGTAGGAAGAAAAGCAGACAATGAATAGGAAGAAAAGTAGGCAATGAAAAGTTTTCCTACTCATCTCTGTGATGAGATTTTGAAATGTCAAACAAGTAATAAATGAATCACATCATTCATTATCTGGAGGCTCTAAGAAGATGCATGTTGCATGCACATGAATGCAAAGCTGCAAATGCAAGCATGCACATGCAAAACTTCAAGATAGTTTGTGCAGAATTGTATATCTCTCAGAATCTCACAGTACTCTGAGCACAGTGGTAATGTACCATTTTATAATCTACTTGAGTTTTAATGAAATAGGGAGATAGAGTATTTCCATATCCAAAATCAATGTTTGTTAGCATTTTTATATGCTTTGAATATTGGGTTACTTGTTTTTTAAAGTATTTTTAACCTGTTCTAGTATATAAATATAACTCTATAACCGCCCAACCGCTAAATACATGATAAAAAGAAAAGTTATTCTGCACAAGTGAAGTTGACAAGTTTTTATTAAAATAATTAAAGAAAAATATAGTCTAGGATTGGTCATAGGGACTGTCAGAATTATATAGTTAATTTGTATTCATAGTACTCTTATTTCTTCTTCTATTAAAAATGAATTTTCTTCTCTCAGCAATGTATTTACTTCTCTTGGGGTTCAAAGAAGAAAAACTCAGTTTGATTCCCTGCTCAAAATAAAATAAGAGCAGGGAAGATTCACAGAGAGAGAATATGTGAGCATGTCCTTAAAAAAAAACATAAATGCTAAGAAGACTCAGTGTATTCTGCTGTGATTATTTACCTTGAAGAATATCTCATTCAAACCCTGCATTGCTGCCAAAAATTCCATGTTCTCCTGGTGAGATCTGGTTCAAGCTCTATGACTTTTGACTCAAGGAACAAAGAGTTTGGTTTTGTACGTTGCAAAACTGAAATTACAGTGTTGGAGATGACCAGGAGAGGTTAATTCTTCTATTCCTGTGTCCTCAGGCACACTTTAAATGACAAGAGAAATTAGCATGTCCCTCAATTTTAAACAGCTGCAGCGAAAGTTGGAGTCCACAGTTGGGGTGGAGAGTTACTCAGTTCTGTGTCAATGACCTTCACTACAAGGAAGTGGTAAATCCCTCATGCTGTAGTTTTTACCCATTGCCTCTGTTTATGACATTGCAGAAAACATCTGACCACTCTCTTTCAAGCATCACAGCCATCCTTTTCAGAAGATGTTGTACCCTGGGAGAAGCAGTATTGTTCATGTCAAATAAAACATTTAGAAATAAAAAGTTAAGGTCCAGGGACTAAGAAGTATCAAGTGAGACTTGCTATTAAAAGACCAAGTTTTTAAGATGCAGGCAACGTGATGGTGCATAACTTGTGAAGTGAATCTCAAAATGCTGGAGACCTGTTTATCCTAATGTCTGCAAGATCCGGCTGTGATTCAATTTGGTATTTTTTGTACACATGCCTTAATGCCTTACAGACTACACGTTATGCCAACATTAAAATGAGGGCAAATGCATAACAACTAGGTGATTAAAGAAGATTTTTTGACAGCGTTAAGTATGATAGGCAGAAAGCAAGAGGGAAGGAAACATAACTCAGGAGACTTTGTTATTTGTTATAGGATGTCATTAAGGTATTTGCCTGAATTAAGTGAACTGCGGTGGACTCAGAGATTCTTAAGATTGTTAAAAACTCCAGCTAGCATGAATTGGAGATTTTCCTTGGAATTAGAGCTTTTCTATATTTCTTCTTGCATGTAGCTTCTTCTGGTCACATGGTGAGTAACTAGAGGAAGAGCCACAGGAAGAGTACAGAGAAGTCACATTCCATCAGTCTATCAGCAGGACAGAAAGGAGTAATCACACCATACCAGCCCTCTTTGTCTCATAACATCCTTCAGTCTAGGTCTTGATTTTAGTTCTCAACAGCACGATATTCCACATCTTAGCAGCTGCCTTAGATTTTTACCCATTTGTTTATCTCCTGTGGGTCAAGAAGGGAAACAACATCCAGTAACAGAAACGAGCCGAGCTACACAATGAAGACAAGTGATTTCAGATCACTCCTGGACACCCCCTTCCCATTTTCTCTTGTATTTCTTGCTAATTTATTTGGGCTGAGGTGTGTGGATCAACGGACCAGTTTCTAGTGAGCACAGGTAGATTCTAGAATGTCTCTTTTGAATGTATTTAGAACTTTGGGACAGATAAAGGCTGAAATCTAATATTTAATATGGAATTATAAATTTTAAGATTTCAGTAGTGTGACTGACAAACAAAAAGCATTTTTCTATGGCTTTAGCAAGTTTATTTTACTTGTAAGTGGCTAAGAGATTTATTTAATATTTTTCTTAACTGAGGAACTTGATTGATTATATATTCCTTATAAAGGAAACTTTTTCCCTTTGGCTAGCCCATTCTTAAAACATTAATTTGCTCTTTCAGAAATATCAGCACTAAACTTCTGTTGAATTTTTCATGAAAGGAGCATTATATGGGGCATATCTACAGGTATGTAATTTCCAAACAATAATTGTTCTGCAATATATATTTCTCAATAAACTACTTTGTAATAACACAAATATAATACTTGACAAAGGGAATAAGTTTAGAAAATCATTAAATCCATACCATAAAGACTGTATACATTTTTAGAACACTTAAATATATGAAAGGAGATCATAAGTATGTAACTGGCTTGGTTTACACCATATCACAATTTATGTAGCTAATAATTCTTACCATCTCTAAAAAGTCTCTTTGGCATGTTATACATTCATACTTAAGATATTCCCACTGTGCCTACACTGTATGGTAGATTTGATTATTGTTCCTAATCCACCCTGTTTTTCATGTGATTTCTAGTGCCTTCCTGTGGTTGGAATACAGTTCTGTACCCCTTGACAGGTTGGCCATGTGATTTGCTATGGTCAACAGAATATGGCTGGATGCAATGTATACCCATGTCTGCGGTGACACTTTAAATGGGCTATGGTGATTTTGTTTGGCCTCTTTTTGGATTTAGCTTGGTTTGGCACCCACTTTCTGCAATGAGAATAGCATGTCCCTGTAGGGGGCTGCTCCTTGGTCCTGGAACGAGAAGACAATGTGGGCCAGAGCTGAACATTAATGGCCCAAGTCCAGTGGAGCCAGGCAGAATGACAGCAAGTCTCTAGCCTGAGTGCTACATGAGTGACAAATAAACCTTTGTTGCTGTAAGCCACTGAAACTGCGGGACTATTTGTTGCTATGGTAAAAACTAATGGATATGCCAAATTTTGTATGCTTTCTTTTCCTGTTTTCTTTGTTTTCACTTGATTGTTTGAACTGCCTTTAGAATCTAGAGCATATTTTTTAAACATCCTCAGTGGTAGCCCTGAGGATATTTGGGGACAAACCTAATTACTGAAAATAAGCAAAAGTCATCTGGAGCCAAGTCTGGCAAATTAGATGAGTGATCAGTTTGAGTATACTCTGTCAGATCAAAAAACTATAAAAGCAATAAAAATGGCTTTCTTTCATGGGTCATAAAAAGTCCCAAAGGGTATTTCAAAATGATTTGATCCAGCTCATTTGGACATGTATATTCTGTTATACTGTCGAAATTTTATTGCTATTTTATTACGACCAACATACTTTTTGACTCATTTAAAAGTGCGAAGAGGCCTATCTACCATCTGTTGCTTTGGCCAGATGAGTGTTTGAGTATCTGATAGGAGGCTCTCTGTGAGCAAAAATGTTGTACTAATAAATGCAATAGGGCAGCAGCGAGAGGTTTTAGGGCATGCATGACACAGGGCTACAAAAAGGGTCTACAGTTGAGGGCAGTGAGGGAGGCAGTACCTGTAGCTGTTCTGGGAAATGAAGAGCTCTGCCCTAATCATGACAGCTGAAGACTGAACAGCCTGAGTAAGGGGGGCCAATGGCTTTGAATGAGGAAGGATCTGCATCAGCAGGTTGAGTGGCACTTTCCCTTGTTGCCCTGGAGTTGGCTACCAAGATCCAAGACCGAAGGAAAGAGAAAACAGGTATCTGACATGGTTTGGACGTTTGGCTCCTCCAAACCTCATGTTGAGACTTGATCCCCAGTGTTGAAAGTGGGGGCTGGAGGGAGGAGTTTGGGTCATGGGGAGGAACCCTCATGGATGGCTTGGTGCCTTCCCTGCAGTAATGAGTGCAGTTCTCGCGTTATTAGTTCACACAAGAGCTGCTTGTTTAAAAGAGACTGACACCACCCCCTCCTCCCTCTCTGGTTCCTTCTCTTCCCTTTTGCCTTCTGCTTTGACTGGAGGCTTCCTGAAGCCCTCACCAGAAGCAGATGATGGTGCGATGCTTCTTCTAGAAGTCTGCAGCACCGTGAGCCACATAACCCTCTCTTCTTTATAAATTACCCAGCCTTAGGCATTTCTTTACAGCAGTAAACAATGGACTCATACAGTATCCTATATTCCGAGAGTGGCAAAAACCCACCCACCACCACTACCACCATCAAGACAAAAATAAGCAAACAAAAAACCAACTGGAGGTTAGACAAATCTTCAAGGATTATTAGGAAATGAACTAAATGGTTATGGAGCACCAAACATCAGTTGCTTTATTAGGCCCTAGTATATATGCACAGACAGGAGGTTTCGAGAGTCGTGAGTCATCAGCCCAGTGAGGAATAGAGTGGTTTCATTATGGTCACTTATCCTCGCAAAGTCCGGTGAGACAGGAAGCTCAAAGAGAGCCATTTATACCGATTCGGGTGTGTGCAAGAATGGGAGACTGTCACCCCCAGTTAGATTTCTGCTCTGAAAAAGGATTTATCAATTTTCCCTGGACTTTTGTGAACAGGATGAAAAATCACGGTCAGGATGGAGAAAAGGGGTAGCAAAGGAGCAGCCTGCACTCCCTGCACCCCAGCTGTTTGGCAAAGTGAGGGTGCATGGGCTGTGTGTTTCTCAAGGTTCAAATAAAGTCAAGGTAGGAAGGTAATCATATGTGATCCACTCTTTGTGCTGGTAGAGATTGAGCCAGAGCCCGATTTCCTGGAGGTGAGGTCCTACAGGGCTGCCCCAAGTATTCACCCATGGTAACCCCAAGGTAGCCACTTTTGACCGTGTACCTACAGAGGGTCTTGGTGGAGAAACCAAGCTCACGGACAGGGCATTGCCACTGCTAACCACATCAAGTGTGAGAGTCACTTTTCCTCCTTTCCCCCAACCCAAAGCCAAGAGAAGTTAGAAAGAGAGGAGAAGTGGAGTTAAATACGGATCATATCATCTACCCACTGCAAGTCTCCCAAGCTACAGCTTGGCTGGTTCTGGAGAACTGGGGGAGGGAGAGTTGTCAAATCAGAGAAGAAAATGGAGTTTTAAATTGGACATGACTAGTAGGAGTTTTTTGATGTCTAAAAGTGATCAAGAAACTATGTAATCTACCCTGGTTTTAATTAAAAAGTGAAAGCGAGAGGATAGTATTTTTAAAAATAATGAAAATTTCTGAGACCTATTATGCCCATCTGGTTTAAAGAAAACTAGGTGAGACAGTTAAAAATCTAAGAGTCAGTGCGGGAAGAAATGCAGCTTCAGGAAATGCCCAGATTAGAGTGCATGAGAAAAAGCCCCAAGATGTAGAATACAGACTGGGTGATCTTGACCCAAAACTTTTAAGAGAGTTATGCTGAGTTGGTTCCCTTTGCCTTTCTTTCTTTTTTTGACAGAGTCTCACTCTGTTGCCCAGGCTAGAGTGCCGTTGAGTGTGCCTAGTTCACAGCAACCTCATACTCCTGGGCTCAAGTGATCCTCTTTCCTCAGCCTCCCAAGTAGCTGGGACAACAGGCATGAGCCACCATGCCTGGCTAATTTTTCTATTTTTAGTAGAGATGGGGTCTTGCTATTGCTCAGGCTGGTCATGAACTCCTGAACTCAAGTGATCCTCCCACCTCAGCCTCCCAGAGTGCTAGGATTACAGGCATAAGACCATGCACCCGGCCTCCTTGCCTTTCTTTATCTCCTCTCCACCGCTCACTTTTCCAGTTGATCTTGTGGGTGATTGTTGGTAAGCAATGAATAGTGTTTAAGAAATCAAAATTGTTTCTTTAGAAATAGGTTATTAACATTATGGATATATGGATATATAGGTATGTACTTACTGTTATAATTAATATGTTATCTTGTTATTTAAATAAAATCTTTGCCAGTTATGGCCAGTCACATATTTAATTATAAGCTGAAATGGTATTTTTCTCAATGAAAATTAACCTTAGATAGTATGCAGTTTGTATAGACACTTATAATCAAGATTACTATTACACAGCAATGTTGCACTCCCAGGATCAGCTATGGAAAAAAAACCTATGTTGAACAGCTAAGTTTCCCTGAAGTTTCCCCAAATCTATTAATACAAGAAGAAATTAAAGCCCTTTCCACTCACTTTGCTGAGTGGCATGGTCAGCCCTGGAGCCTACAGGTAAATACATAAAATTCCTTCCAATCTACTCACTTGTAGTCATAAACTCACATGTTAAATATACTGAATAATGCTATTTAAGAGCAGAAACTCTGTCTTCCTCCTCCCATTCCAATACACACTGCTGTAGTGTAAGTTATTTTATTCATCATTTTCCTAAATTAAGCACTATGGTAGTGACCGCTCTGAGCCCCCAACCACTACACTCCATATGTGCTTATTCATCTTAAAAGAAAACAAAACAGGTGGAATTTTAGTCTCGGAATACTTTGGAAGAGATAGCTATCTATGAGGCCCTCCTGTACCTCATCTCCCTTTTCTCATATTCTGGTTTTCCCCTTCCCTGATCTCCACAACGTCTCTGCTCCCATCACTCTTCTTTTGCCAAAAACTCCCCCTTATTCTGCTCTCTCCTGTTGTGGCTCCCAATTCATCTCTAGCCTTCTCACTCTGGTTAAGCACATTTCCCTCTGTGTGAATTACAGTTACATTCCAGGGGAATAATATCACTTGAGCAGGGAGCCGGATGACACTCTGAGGGAATCTCTCCCACCTCTCACACTGATGAGGTGAGGAAACTGAGAGATTAAGGGACTTGTCCAAGAACCTATGGACTAGAACCAGGAGTCCTGGACCATGGCTCAGGGCTCCTTGAGCAGGACCATGTTCTGTGTTTAAAACCCATTGAACCATGGTTTGGAAGACTCTTTCCTACTTTCATTGACTCGGGCAAGAAGCTTCATGCTTTGCCTCTTCACTTCCCTACTCCATCAAATGTTGGAGTCGTGGGGTTCAGTAAGCTGCCTTCTGGTTCCATGGCTTTATAATTTTAAACCTTAATGAAATTATCGAGCACTACTCTATGTCAGGCATTTTCCAAGCATTTTGCATAGCTGTGTTATGCAATTCTCATTTTAGCTCCAGGTAATATGAGTCCTTCCATCTTACAGACAAGGATATTGTGGTTCACGGAGGTTGAGTAACTTGCCCAAAGTCGTCCACTCAGTAGATTGGGGATTCAAGTTCAAGTGTGTCTGGTTCCCAAGTCCTTGCTCTTCACCTTCATGCTGTGATATCTTAACATAGGTACCAGCTGACTGAGACTAATATGTATATGAATCTTTTTTCCCTACTATACTATCCATTTGCCTTCAATCTCTCTCTTGCTTCCTGTTTCCTAACCCTCTGCAGTCTCAAGCTCTCCAGATTGCCTTCTTTCTTTCCAAAGTTCCTCATTTCATTTTGTCTGGCTACCCACAAACTCCCTGCCAAAACTTCACCAAAAAATGCCAGTAATATTTTCCTTTCTTCTTTTTAACATATGTATTTTCTAATTTTCAAACAAGACCTTGTTAACCTAAATATGCTTTTATGTGACACATTATGTTTATGAGCAGGGATAGTTTCTCTCCCTTACCCAGCCTGCACAAAGAATAGAATGTGTGGAATCTCTTTTGTTGATGCAAATCATACACCTGACTCCCCCGTCCTCCATCCCTTTCTCAGTTGAGAAAGTTGGGCCAATACCACGGTTTCAATGAGTCTGTCCTCCCGTGGTTTCTTTAGACAAGTGACAGGGGGTGACATTGGGGGAGTAGAAGAGAGAAGAGGCTGCATTGAAAATAACACACTGATTGTGATTGGGAACCTAAGAATCCTGACAAACTATGCACACACACGAGATGTGCCTTGAACTCTCCACCTTAATTAGGCCTGTGGTTCCAAATAGTCCCAAGTTGTGGCAGAAAAGAAATGAGAAGTCTCTAACATCAGCACATGTTCTGTAATAAAATAAATTCTGCTTGACATATAATTAATGCTCACATCTACACTGTTGGAATTTTAAGTTAGTTCAATAAATGTCTACATTTTCCCTTACTCTTTGAAAATATGGTTCTGCACTGAGTTCCTATCTCAGTTCTTTTTTAAAATGTTTCTGTTTTTTTTTTTCCCCAAGTACATGGATAGTTATTTTAAAGGCAGTGTAAGCATCTTTTTCATAAAGTTTCTTTAACAGAAATTTTTTTTAACAGCAAGGCAATTCCTTTGCTATATGAATGTTTCATAAGAATAGCGACCTAATAATAAAAATCCTCTTTAGCCCTCAGCTTTTTGTTCTTAGCACAGCCCACTGGTGAGAGCTGGATAATCATCCTATTGTGCAGTGAACCATTCATGTATTTGAACACAGCTGGAGGGACAGGTTTACAGGTGTAAGGGAAAACTGGCTTTGAAATACCTAGTTTCCCTGGAACCTCAGCTTCAACTCACAGCTGGGGCTGCTGCTTCTCCCTTCATTCTTCAGAGTCACAAGCAGTGTGGTTTATTCTACAAAAGTATTGAAGGTTCCTTGAGATATCATCCATAAGATTTGGAGCTGTGTTTGATGTCCTGAGAAGATTTCTGGGGCATTCTTGTTTGTCACAATGAAAGAACTTGTCTCCTGAAGTTGGCTAGTACCATTTAATCCCATTCCTTTTGGAAACTCAGTGAAAACTTAGCAGGGTTCCACGAGGCCTCTATAATCAACCTGGCTCATTTTCTGTTGACTCATGCAGTGCTGTTGTTGTTCAGATTGTACTTTATAAGCTGGGATAATTGTCCTGTTCACTATATCGCATGAATGCAAAAGAGTACTAGACACATTGCATTTCAAATGCTCTATGTATGACTGCACAAGCAACTCAAGAGTTAACAATCCTAGGCTCTCTATTTGTAAAATGATGATAATAATGTTTGTCCTGTCATCAAGTCTATGTTTTTGTTATGGACTGAACCACCACCAGTCAATCATATGCTGGAGCCTTAATCCCTAAAGTGACTATCTTTGGAAATAGGGCCTTTAAGCAGGTAATTAGGATTAAATCAGGACATAAGAGTAGGGACCAAAGTCAACAGGGCTCATGTCCTTATAAGAAGAAGAGGATGCACCAAGGGTGCACACATACACAGAGAAAAGGCCATGTGGGGACACAATGAGAAGGTGTCTCCTGTGCTTTTAAGTCTTGTGTCATTTCTATTCATGTTCTTCCATCCCAAACATAAAGTACAACTGGGACTTGAAACTTCTTTCTCTGGCTATGACACTTTTTGATTACTCCATCTTCTGTGTCTAAAATGATGTCTCCATATGCTGACATCTGTTTATCCTTTAGTGTTCAACTTCATTAGCACCTTTTCCAAAAAGTCTTTCTTAGATTTTTCCAGGCTCAGGCAGGTGTATGTCATCCCTTTGGTAAAGATGAAGTGCTTCTATCCATTGTTCTTATAACATCTATTTCATTGTGTTTTTAAAAATTGTGTTTTAGTTTTTTTTAAGTCTCTCTCCTACTAGATTTTAAATTCTTTAAGGGTGGGATTATAACTTTATATCCTTATGGCCTAACAGAGTTTTTGATTGTGACAGAGTAGGCAGTCAATATTTGATAATAAATGAATTAGTGACTACTAAATCAATAAATCCTATCTTCCTAAATTTAATTTCTTTTATTTATTGGATAAAATATTAGACTATGGACCCTAATTTACTTGCTAATAATTCTAGAATTCTATTAAGTTACATTTTCACAATTAGTCCCTCTCATCTCCAAAAAGTTTGAGTGTTGTGCATATTTAAATATATTTATTAATGTATACAATAATTAAACATTTATTAAAATTAATTTATTTTTGAGAATTTTGAAACACTCTAAGAGAATGTTAGTGACTATCATATTGTGATTAGAGGACTCAACTTACGAGAAAAAATTGGGGAAATTATTACTATGTAAAAATAATTGCTTAATTGAACTTAGTTGTTCAAATTCCATCATTGGCAAAGTTATATTAACTAAGAGCTAGATATTTTTTAAAAAGCTATCCCATAAAGAATTTTTCTATCAGACAAGTCATGTCATTTTAGAATTGGATTTTCTTGCATCTCTTGGGGAAAAATCACAAATGTAAGAAAAAAGTAATGTGTGTGTGCTTGAGAAAGAGGGAGGGGGGAGAAAGAGGGGAGAGAAGAGAGAAAGAGAGAGAGAGAGAGAATCTATTTAGTAAATAATCAGAGTACTTATTTCTAAACAAATTCTAAGAGCTTGTTGGAGGAAGTTCAATAATGTTGGTGCAAAAAACTGTCAGACTCTAAAATCTGGTCTTCTTTAAAAAGTGAACAGTTGTCAGCCTAGAATTTTGTATCCTACAAAACTAAGTTTCTTATATGAGAGAGAAATAAAGATTTCTTCAGACAAACAAACACTGAAGGAATTTGTCAAGATCAGACCTGCCCTGCAGGAAATATTCAGATCTACACTATACATAAATCAGCACAATGGACACCCCCCAGTATAAAATCAACCAAAAGCTAAAGCTCAGAGTCCATATAAAATAATGCTTCAAGAGGAAAAACAAAGCAATAGGGTTCTACTCAACAGGATGAACAGAAATGTATCCAACTTATCAATTCTTTCAATAAACATGAACAGCTTGAATTCCCCACTCAAAAGACAAGGTTAGCTGAATGGATAAAAAAAAATACAATCCAGGCCGGGCGCTGTGGCTCACGCCTGTAATCCTAGCTCTTGGGAGGCCGAGGCGGGCGGATTGCTCAAGGTCAGGAGTTCAAAACCAGCCTGAGCAAGAGCGAGACCCCGTCTCTACTATAAAAATAGAAATAAATTAATTGGCCAACTGATATATATAAAAAAAATTAGCCGGGCATGGTGGCGCATGCCTGTAGTCCCAGCTACTCAGGAGGCTGAGGCAGAAGGATCACTCGAGCCCAGGAGTTTGAGGTTGCTGTGAGCGAGGCTGACGCCACGGCACTCACTCTAGCCTGGGCAACAAAGCGAGACTCTGTCTCAAAAAAAAAAAAAAAAAAAATACAATCCATGTGTCTACTGTCTCCAGGAAATACATCTGACCCACAAAAACTCATTCAGACTCAAGGTGAAGGGATGAAAAAAATATTCCATGCAAATGGAAATAAAAAGAAAGCAGATATAACCATTCTCATACCAGATACCATAGATTTCAAATCAATAATAATAAAGAAAAAGATGGTCATTATATAATGGTGAAAGGAGAAATTCATCAAGAAGATGTAACAATCCTAAATATTTATGCACCTAATGCAGGTGCACCCAGATTCATAAAGCAAACCCTACTAGATCTAAACAAAGTGATAAACAGCAACACCATAATTGCTGGAAATTTCAACACCCCACTGACAGATCCTCCAAGCAGAAAATGAACAAAGAAACACTGGACTTAAATGAAACTCTCAAGCAAATGGGCTTAACAGGCATTTACAGAACTTCTACCCCCAAGCCACATTCTTCTCATCAGCACATGGAACATTGTCTAAGATTGATGACATCTTGGGCCACAAAACATGACTCAACAAATTAAAAAAAAATAATAGAAATTATACCATGTATCTTCTCAGACCACAGTGGAATAAAATTAGAAATCAACTCCAAGGGAAACATTCAATGTGATACAAAGTCATGGAAATTAAACAACCTACTGCTGAATGATTATTGGGTCAAGGAGGAAATTAAGGTGGAAATCAAAAGATTCCTTGAACTAAATGACAAGTTATCAAAATCGATGGGATTCAGCAAAAGCAGTCCTACGGAGAATATTCATAGCTTTAAATGCCTACATCAGAAAGATTACAAATCAACAATCTAATGAATCTAATCAAGGAACTAGAAAAGAAAGAGCAAGCCACATCAAAAACCAGCAGAAGAAAATAAATGACTAAGGTCAGAGCAAAACTAAATAAAATTGAAAACAAAACAAAACAAGATACAAAAGATTGATGAAACAAAAAGTTGGTTTTTTGAAAAAATAAACAAAATTGATAGACTTCTGTCTATATTCATCAGAAATAAAAGGATCCAAATAAACTCAATCAGAAATGAAAAAGAAGGTATTAACACTGGTACCACAGAAATACAAAATATCATCTGTGAATACTATGAAAATCTCTATGCATATAAACTCAAAAAGGTTGAGGAAATGGACAAATTCCTGGAAACACACAACCTCTCAACACTCATTTTTTTTTTTGAGACAGAGTCTCACTCTGTTGCCTAGGCTAGAGTGCAGAGGCATCAGCCTAGTCCACAGCAATCCCAAACCCCAAGTGATCCTCCTGCCTCATCCTCCCAAGTAGCTGTGACTACAAGCATGCATTATCACACCTGGCTAATATTTCTATTTTTAACAGAGACTGGGTCTCATTCTTGTTCAAGCTGGTCTCAAACTCCTGAGCTCAAGTGATCCTCTTGCCTCAGCCTTCCAGAGTGCTAGGATTACAGGCAGGGCCACCTTACCAGCCCTAGCCTCCCAAGACTCAATTAGGAAGAAATAGAACTCCTGAACAGACCAATTATGAGCAATGAAATTGAAGGAGCAATAAAAATCTTCCAATAAAAAACGTCCTGGAGCAGATGATTTCACAGCCAAATTTTATCAAACCTATGAAGAAGAATTGGTACCCATACTGCAAAAATTATTTCATAACATCAAAAAGGAGGCAATCCTCTCCAACTCACTCTGTAGAGCCAGCATCACCTTGAAACCAAAGCCAGAAAAAGACACAACAAAAAAAGAAAGCTACAGGACAATATCCCCTATGAATATAGTTGCGAAAATACTCAATAAAATTCCAGCAAACCAAATTTAGCAGTACATCAAAAAAATAATCCAACATAACCAAGTGGGGTTCATCCCAGAGATGCAAGAATGGTTCAACATACATCAATCCATAAATGTGCTTCACCAAATAAACAGAAGCAAAAACAAAGATCATATGGTCATCTCAACAGATCCTGAAAAAGCATTTGAAAAAATTCAACACCCTTTCATGATTAAAAAACCACAACAAATTAGGTGTAGAAGGAACATATCTAAAGATTGTACAAGCCATGTATGACAAACCCACAGCCAACATCATACTGAATGGGGAAAAGTTTAAGGTATTCCCCCTAAGAACTCTAACAAAATAAGGGTGCCTACTGTCACCACTTCTATTCAATATAGTGCTGGAAGTCCTAGCCAGAGCAACCAGGCAAGAGAAGAAAATTAAGTGTATCCAAATGGGGAAAAAGGGGGTCAAACTATCACTTTTTGTTGGTGATATGATCTTATATCCAGAAAATCCCGAAGATTCTACCAAGAGACTATTGGAGCTTATAAGTAAATTCAGTAAAGTCTCAGGCTACAAAATCAGTGTGCACAAATCAGTAGCATTCCTATACACCAACAACAGTCAATCTGAGAATCAGATCAAAGATGCAATACCTTTCACGGTAGCTACAAAGAAAATAAAATCCCTGGAAATATATTTAACCAAGGAGATGAAAGATCTCTACAAAGAGAACTACAAATCACTGAGGAAGGAAACTGCAGATGATGTAAACAAATGGAAAAACATATGCTCATGGATTGGCAGAATCAACATTGTTAAAATGTCCATACTACCCAAAGTGATTTACAGATTCAATGCATTCCCCATTAAAATACCAACATCACTTTTTGCAGATCTAGAGAAAATAATTCTATGCTTTGTTTGGAACCATAAAAGTGTCCAGATAGTCAAAGCAACCTTAAAAAAAAGGAACAAATGTGGAGGCATAACATTACCAGACTTTAAGCTATACTACAAGGCTATAGTAACCCAAACATGATGGTACTGCTACAAAAATAGAGACACAGACCAGTGGAACAGAAGAGAGAATCCAGATATAAAACCACCCTCATATTGCCAGCTGATTTTTGACAAAGTAGATAACAATATATACCAGGGAAAAGAATCCCTATTCAATAAATGGTGCTGGGAAAATTGGATAGCCACATGTAGAAGATTGAAACAGGATCCATATCTCTCACCACTCGCAAAAATTAATTCAAGATGGATAACAGACTTATATTTAAGACATGAAACCATAAGAATTCTAGAAGAAAATGTTGGAAAAACTCTTTTAGATATCTGCCTAGGCAAGGAATCTATGAAGAAGACGCTAAGGGCTATCACATCAACAACAAAAATAAGTAAATAGGACTAGATTAAATTAAAAAGCTTCTACACAGCCAAAGAAACAGTCAACAGGGTAAAAAGACAATCTACAGAATGAGAGAAAATACTTGCATGCTATACACCCAATAAAGGGCTAATAACCAGAATCTATAAAATACTCAAGCAAATTAGCAAGAAAAAAATAAAACAATCCCATTAAATAGTGGGCAAAAGACACGGACAGAAGCTTTTCGAAAGAAGATAGAGTAATGGCCAGTAAACACATGAAAAAATGCTCAACATCACTAATAATCAGAGAAATCCAAATAAAAATCATAATTAGATATCATCTAACTCCAGTAAGAATGCTTTTTATTAAAAAGTCCCAAAACAATAGTGGCTGGCATGAATATAGAGAGAAAGGAACACTTATAGACTCACTGTTGGTGGTACTGCAAACTGTGCAACCTCTATGGAAAACAGTGTGGAGATTCCTCAAAGAACTAAAAGTAGACCAACATTTGATCCAGCAATCCCACTATTGGGTATTTACCCAAAGGGAAAAAAGTCATTTCATCAAAAAGACACTTCACTAGAATGTTTACAGCAGTATAATTGACAATCACAAAAAATGTAATTAACCTACGTGCCCATCAATTCATAAGTGGATTAATAAAATGTGGTATATTTATCCCATAGACTACTACTGAGCCATAAAAAATGAATTAATACCTTTTGCAAAAATCTAGATGGACTGGAGACTATTCTCCTAAGTGAAATATCACAAGAATGGAAAAACAAACACCACATGTACTCACTATTAAATTGGAACTAACTGTTTAGCGCTTATGTGCATAGATGGAAATAAAACCCAATGGAAAGTATGCAGGTGGTAGGGGGGAGGAGTGGATGGTTGAAATCTTTCCTAATGGGTACAGTGTATACTATCTAGGTGATGGTCACACTGATAACTTTGATTCAAACAGTACAAAAGCAATCCATGTAACCAAAACACTAGTGCCCTGCTAATATTCTGAAATAAAAATAATAATAAGAAGAAACTGAGCAGTTATAACCAACCAAAAAAAATAAATAAAAAGGAAAGGGGATATTTATCAAAATTGAAATAGCCCATAACAACCTATGAGTGGCTTTTATTCCTATTGTTATTTTCATTTTTGCACCTCTTTAGAAAGAAGTCTTTTACACTTTGGACCATCAAAATATTTAGTTCTTTGTGAGACTCTCCCATCATAATTATCCTTTAAGAGAAGTTTCAAGAGCCCTGCTTTAATGAGACTCTTTCTTTGTCTCTGAAATCATCAGTGGAGATTGAATAAGAGTGCTTAAAGGGTACGTAATTGAAATTGCTTTGGAATTATTTGGTTAGCAATTTTCTTTTTCTCTCTGGCCAAAAAGGGAAAAAAAAGAGCAAGTAGTTTACTCTTCACGTTTCTTAGAAAATGGCATTTACTCTTAACCAGAATTTGAAAACCATTAATTTGAATTACAAATCAAATATTTACATGCTCTATCTTTGGAAGGATTGATCCATAAAGGAATTAGACAAATCCAATAATGTTTAACTCTTTATTTTTTTATTTTTGTGCTTTAATTTAGCTTTTTTCCTTTTCACTTAATTTTTATCAGCAACAGAAAAAAATAACTGACTTATTGTAATGCTTTCCTAATTACATTGTAATGATTTTTATTTTCACAGATGGGGAAAACAGAGTAATGAGATGGAAAATTGTTGATGAATTTTGCTTGTTTCCTTTCCTAAGAATTTTGGAAACATGTAAAACAGAGAATTCAGCAAGGGAGAGTCTATTGCTTTTGCACGGTACGTTCTGTTTCCAGGAACCTCTTTGCTGGTTCTATTTCTCTCTCTGGGATTGGTAATAACTGTGTCAATTAAGAAGTTCTAATATCAGTTCAAAGGCCTGGAAATATAGGCAAAGAACAGGCTAAAGAGTTAGTTGTATCTGAGTTGGAAACTTGGTTGGGCCATTTAAAGTCAGTGGAATGTTCGGCCCCTGCCTTAACCTCGCTGAGCCTCAAAAATACCTAATGATACCTATTATTAACTGACAAGTTTGTTGTGAGAATTAAATGGTATAAGTTAGGGAAAGAACCTAGTGAAAATCTGATATTAATGCATGCTCAATAATGAGAGCAGTTTTTCTTGCTATTCCCAGAAATATGCAGTTTGAATACTTGCCCATGTTTCTCTAGATTTCATCAACATTTTTGGTTATAGTGTGGCTCACTTTATGAAAAAGGCTTTGCTGAACATGACCCGATAAAAAACTTAAACTTTCCTCAATTGAAATAACAGCTTAGTTAAAAGCATTTCTTATTTGAATGCTATTTATCCCATAATCTCAGTTTGATAAAAACAATTGGAAATGGTAGAGAGCTTTCTCAGATGTTCACAAGCCTGGATTCAAAGATATTCAAGTTTAGTGTCTTCAGTTAGTTTTATATCATTGTCAAGAGCGATGGTAATATGACTACTACAATAACAGCCAGAATAAACATATAATAATCATAGCAACAGCAGCTGTAACTGAAGTCAAGGTACCAATGTAAGAATAATAATAGAATTGATTGAGCAGACACTCTACTGTGACCATTACTTTACTGATAAGACTGAAGTTATCTGAGCATTTTTCTCAGTTTCTGAACAAATACTCTAGATATATTATTTTTACTCGACCCACAAAACTGGGCTTCTTGTTTTCAATATTTTATCTAAATTGGTTGACCAGGCAAAGAAGTGGCAGTCACGAGCTTTGGAGACTTCAGTCCTCTATAAATAGTCCACTGACTGGTCCAAATATACAAGGACATTTTGTCTCTTAATAAGACACATATGCTATCACTTCTAGGTTAAAGTCTGTACAGCAGCAGAAAGGATAATTATTTCTTTCAGTGTTTGCCCAAGCATATGAAATTAAAAACAAACAAATAAAAAACAACCCCAGAAATCTAAGCTGTAAAAATCAGACCTGGACTCCAGACAGATTTATGAAAATAATCTAGTTCATAAGTCTTTTTAAATATTGTAAAAACAGTAGACATTTTTAAGCAAAATTTTATTTAGAGCCATCTTCCTCCTTCAACATGCACCCTCAGGAGGAAAACGGATAAAAATGATTTGCCTTACTGAGAGTACGGCAGGCAGCCTCGATCACTGCTTGTTTTGCTTTCCCCTTTCACACTCTGAGACAGCTCCAGGGAACTTTGCGGTTTGGAGAAATACATTTTTTAAAAACACTGGAATAGATAAGCTTTTCTATTTTTAGAAGTGCAATGGTTAAGGCCAAGTGAAAAAAAAAATGACTCGCTCTAGTTCATGCAACTATTTTATTTATTCAAAAAATATATTCTAAGGACCTACATAGACCCTGATGAAGCAGAGGTGACCAAAATATGGCAGTACAAGAGTGACCAAGACTCTACTGACCATGATAGTGATCACAATGACCAGAGTTCATGAGGTCATAAAGCTTACATTATATCAATGGTAGTGGGGGAAACTGATGATAATAAGCTATAAAAATAAATAAGCAGATAATTTTAAAATGGGATATAAAGTAAGTGGGATGGGGACCTTTAGATAGCCTATAAGTACAGCCAGTTAATGAATGCCTTTGGGCACAAATCCAGAGTCCAAACAATACAATTAAAATATTTCCAGATGTTTAATTTATAAGATGTGATGCATTTTAAAAGAAAGATACATTAAGCAAAAGTGAAAGAATTACGAATGTAGATTTATAACCACGTTTTTTCTTTTACCAAATTAATGACTGCTTAATGTTTCTCTTTTTCCTGTTTTTAGACATTTAAATTATTTTTTCCTTTTTGGTTTTATTTTGTTTCTGATCCCAATCATCATTCCATGGACATTATAGTATATTCCATAAAAGCTTGAATTTGTCTATTTTCCTACCTTATCATCTCAGATCAGGTATAGGTGTAAAATACTGAGTGGCTATAATGTATAGGTTAGGTAGAATTATTAATAGAAGAGTTCATACAAGGATATGAGAAATTTAAATCTTAAAAATGCATTTTAACATGGCACTCCCTGAGGAATATATTGATATAGCAATGATAATATGGTTCTCTTTTCGAATGAGTATTTATGTATTCAGTTTCTAAGATAAGAAAAAACTGATTGAAAAATAGTAAATCTATATTTGATTCCTATATTATAAGTAAAGTTATTTCCTCTGGAAAGGAGATGGAATAATTTGGAAGAGATAATTGAGCATATTTTTTGAATCAAGAAAAGCAAAATGTCCTTTCAAATTCGAAGATACAGAGAAGCTGAATTCGTTTCTATTTTAAATAAGTTAGGTGACTGAGAAAGTTCACTGTAGTAGTTTAAAATAATAAAATTAAATTTCTCACAGGTTACTAAGGGTATGTCATTTTGATTTTTGTGATGCAGCATTTAATTTGTTATAAATGGACTCTATTATGAATCTACAGATCTTCTATCATTAATAAACATTCAAAAATGTATAAATATTGATTACTGATTATGGGTAATACGTTTTACGAGGCATGGTGAGAAAGCCACTGAAGCATAAGAATTCCTAGCTTCAGATCAGACATACAACCTAATTGGGGTAAATAAAATATACTTAAATACACAGGGTCTTACATTATAAGGAACAAATAATAGTGTACAAATTTTTTGTATAGAAAATTGATTAGGAAGAAATTACTGTTGTTTGGAGTGACTGCAGAAAGTTCATAGGGGATGTGGTATGTAAATTAAATTCTAAAAAATATGATGCAGATGGGAATGTGTTGAAAAAAAAGTAGGAGGCAAGGAAATTTCCAGAGATAAGACTTTCATAAGCAAAGGCTCTGTGATGGGAACAAACAAGAATGATTCAGGCAACAGTTAACCTGTATAATTGGACAAGAGAAGAAAGTTCATGGCAGGGACTAGTGGAAAAAAAAAGATAGCAAAGATATATTTGTAATAGACTATGGAATGTCTTAAATACCTAGCTGAAAGGTGGATTTAATCTATTGCACTAGGGAGAGCAGTGTGTGCATTCAAGATTTTTGAGTAGGGAAGAGATGTTAAATTCATTTGGGTTAGATTCATCTAATTCTGTGTGCTCATTTTGTAGATGAGCTGATGAAGGTCCACCAAGAGTAATTGTCTTGTCTGAGTCAGACAACTGGTCCTTCTGGAGCACTTCTTTGTTTTCCAGTGCATTTTTGTGGCATACCAGAAAGCCTCTTAAGCTGGGAACAAGTTTTTGTTTGTTTCTTTTCAGATAATTGCATTGCTGAAAGTGACTATCGTACATTGGGGAGCAGAGAACAGTTTCAGGCTAAGTCTGATGCAATGTTAAAGGCCTCATAAAGGTCTAAATCAGTGTTCCTTAACTTCTTATGACCTAATCTTTCTTTGGATACATAAAGTCAATCTCATGCCCTTCTTTACTCCCTTTTGGAAACTTCGAAATAAAACATTTTGATGACAAGCAATAAAAATTTATCATAGTGAATTTTGATTTGTGAAACTCCACATACCCTATTGATGCGAGCTATTTCTCCTTCTACTGAGATTGAGATCCACTAACATGGACATGGACAGGAAGGAAGAAATATCTGCAAGGGATTCTTGGAGGAACAGACCCTGGGACGTACAGCACTCGATGGCTAGGTAGGAAGCTGAGATACGTGGTAGTAAGCATGCATCCAAGGCTTTAGTTTCCAGAGTGTTCATTCAAAGGATGTCAACAGGTCAACTAGGTTTGAGAAACGTTACAAAAACATAGTGATTCTAAAGCACAGAATTTTTTCAGAGTCTTTAATATCTCAAACTGCAGCATGACTCTCCGTGATTGGAACAAAGCATTTGGCCCTTTGCAGATTGAGCTGACAGAGCTCTTACTGTATGGAACTGTGGTTTCATGGAAGACATTTTTGGGATATGCACCTGCAAGTTGTTAGCAAGCCTCTACCTGAAGGCTCTCTGAGCAAGTGGCAGAGACTCTCGACTCTGTGTCTTCCTACCTTGACCTTTTGTCCTGATTTGAACACTTTTTCTACCAACCGGCAACTTTGGTTAATAAATACCTGCCTGGTATTGACTAACTCAACCCACATGCTGGCCTGGATCTATGTCTATTTTGACCTTTATCTGCTCTTTTGCCAGCCACCTACCTTCACTCATGCTAATATTATATAAATAATAACCTCCCAAATTGTTTTTTATCCTATTATTCCCTACATTGGTAGTCCACTTCCCACTATGGTCAGAAGCAGAAAGATGAGTAGAATAACAGATAAGATGCAACAGCAGAATGTGATAAAGCATGTTGGACTCTCAGATCAACTTTATATAAGGCTCCAAAACTTATAACAAAATTGGCAGTGCCAATTCTTGTAAAGCCACAAAGTCTAAATGAAAGAAGAAAAAAAAAAGAGTAGCAGGTGGTTACTCTTTGTTTCTCCACACTTGAAAATTTTTAAGCACATAGGGAAAATAGCTAGGAATTAAGTGCTGTTATATGGTATTATAACAACCAGTTTGTCTAATAAGCTTTTTAAATTAAATATACATTCACCTTTTGTAGAGAAAAATAAAATGAAATATCTGAAGATAATAAAAGAATCTAAATATGGAGGGTAGGAAACATGGAGAAGAGAGAAAGGGAATAATTTGGGGAGTGCAGGAAATCTGGGGAAATAAATTATTAGAAAATATTTAAGGGGGCTAAGATGAGCATCCATAGGACAAAAGTCAAAGTAATATATTTAATAGCCATTTTAAATAAACCTCAATTACTATTTGAAAACTGATTAAAAGTATAATTTCAGCATATTCAGCACGTCTTTGAGAAGGTCATAGTTATAAATAAGCCATTTACTGCCATTAATTACCAAGTTTATGAAAGTATTTCCAAGAAAACATTTTCCTCCCAGTGGGGATTCTCTCCTTTATTTCCCATAAGAAATAATTATTTCCATTTTATGCAGAGTCAAAAGTTTTGTTGCTCTGATATCCAAAAGGCTATAAACTACTTTGCAGGTAAGAGCCTCCTTATCAGAAATGGGCATCTCAGGCAGCTCCAAATTAGGAGCAATAGTTAGAGACTGAAGAGGACAGAGGGGCGCCACTTCCCTCATTTCCGTTGGAAATCAAGTTTGAAAATACTATACAAAGGCTTTATCTGATTAGCTGATTGAAGTAATCTGGGTGTATGATCAAAGAACACATTCAGTGATTTCTAGAGACTGTTTTGTTGCAAAATGGATCACAAGGCTTAAGATGTTAACATTTCAGAGAAATAAAACCATGTTGGTTTTATTTATAACCAACATGGTTTTATTTCTTCTCCCTAGGATACATTTCAGTCATTGGTTTATCTTGTGCATTACTCACCATTAACCAGCAAAATTAAGCTGCTCTGTTTCATCTCAATAGATTGACTTATTTTATGGTCATTAAGCACATGCCTTTTCCTGTAGTCTTTTGTTTACGGCAACAAGGGTAGGATTAAAATATTTTTAAAAAGTAATTCAAGACAGCCTGCATATTTATTATTTTTTTTTTATGAAATTCATTCCTTGAGAAACCAATTTTGAATTGTAAATGGCTGGAAATTGTTTTTTAATCACAGAATATTACTGCTCAAAGACCGTGAGGCAACAATTAATCACAATGTATCATTTAGAGTCAACAAAAGGAGAAGATGTCACAATAGCTATTTGTTCCCTCTAGTTCCACAAATCATGACTTAAACTGAACTTAAGAAACCATATCTGTCAGATCCATTGAACAATCAAATATAAGAACATCCAAGTATTTCCTTTTAAGCATTTAAATGCGTCTGTGAAATTAAAGGTGAAATGTTTCTGACAGCAAGAAGGAAGAATAGTTAGGAGTTGTGAAGCAGTGAGTACAGTCTGGGAGAAATACTTGTAAGAAAAGGAGCAGTGATCCTTGTGAAAGGGTGACACCAGGACATTCGATCATGTGAAGTAAAGGGCATGCTTCTGTGGATGCCCAGGGAAGGACTTTATTTATCACAAGCGAAATGTTTGTCGAGATCCTTGTCAGGTCAATCTGATTCAGGTCTACTTTGCTTTATGTGGTTGAAAAGTTTCTGAAAAATTATCTACAAATGAAATTTGATAAATCAAACTATTTTAAATGCTCCGGCTGGGGCAAGCATTTCAAGAATCAGTAAGGAAGCCAATTGTGTATACAATTTTGAAAGGAGAAATATTACATCCTTGCTCCGTTGCTTCTTGGTTTTGGAGGTTAGCATTTTGTGTGTAGGGTTTCTTTCTAGAAGAATACACCTCTACCTGGAATGATTCCAAGAGTAGAAGTAGATCGATTATCTAAAGCAGTATCAATAAATTTAAAATCAATTTGCCAGCATTGAGCAAACTGAGATAGTTGTAACTTGTTTGACTGAATTGGTGAATTTGTAATCAATGGATAATCGGACAGTTCAGTTAACAGTGCCCAATCATTTGTAATGACTTCTTGTCACTAAGCATTTCAAAAATAATGCACTGTGAAAGACAATAGTAAAGCTGTTCAGCACTTGCTCTTCTAAAACATGGAAAGCTCTGAAAATGAGCTCAAAAAATAACAATGAAAAGTGAAAAAGGAGGAGTCCTACTGATTGTGTTTTGATTTTAAGAAATGCACTCTTGCATTGTCATATTACTTCTATTAAATTAGGAACATGCAGAGTGAGAAAAGGGGTTATTAATTCTATTTGTGTCAAGTGTTAGTGCTTTGTTGGTGTGTGATTGAATTAGTTGTTAGCATCAGATGAAGGTTAGGGAAGGGTAATGGTGATTATCTGACCTTAGAGTCATCTTAACAGAGCTTTCTCCTTTTTATGCTAAAGTAAAGTGGTTTGTTATTGACTTTTTCCCATGTGCTATTTCTTGACTGTTTCAAGCTTCTCTAAATGAATTTGTCCATCTAATTGGGCATGATGCCATCTGACAAATGTTTAAGCTTTTTGCAGGCACTAAACTTTAAAAAATTCTTTAAAATAGACATATTTAAATGGTTTAATTACAATAAAAGTTATAAATTTGGGCTTATGCAAAGCATTTGCATGAATAAAATAAACTTTAAAATTTATATATCGTGGTGTAATATAAAGCTTCCTTTTATAAAAGGGTTCCACAAGTAAAGAAGTTTGAAAATCAATACTTTGATACAAACTCTAAAGATGTTTCGGATTGAAAGCAGAAATTTGAATGTTTCAATGAAATGTGATAATACTTAAGTACATTATTCCCATCTTTATTGACATGTTGGTTCTTTTACAAAAGTTCATTAAATCCACTATTTGTTCCTTTACTTCTGCTGTTTATGAAAATTTTTCATAGTTTCATGTTTACATGGGGAATTCACATCAACAAATTGTGTTGTTTCTACATTTAATGAAGCTGATTGGTTTATACCACTTCCATCACCATCACCTTATGACAAATTTGGACTATTTTAACTATTTTGCTTATTTTTGTCCTTGTATCCTCACTTCTTGCTTCATCTATGCATGCTCACACGTGTGCATACACACACACACACACACATACACACATATAAGATCTATTTACCACACATCAGCTATGAGATCTTTGAGCTACAAATCAGTTCATTCCCTTTTCTGTTTAAAAGCCATCAATGGCTTTCCATATAATTTGTAAATAAAATCTAAAATTCTTACCATGGCCTATTAATATCTGACCCCCACTGATCTCTGTGGCCTCACTTCCAGCCCCCAACCCCCAGCTCGCTTCAGGGCACCATCTGGCCCCTAAAACACCATGTGTAACCCCAACTCTCCATCCCCAAGGGTCTTCCTGCAGAAATTCAAGTGGATTCCCTCCTTCACTTCATTCAGATATTTGCAGAAACACTACTTACTATCCTTACGAGCAGCATTCTGAACACTGCTGTATCTGTCCTAACATTTGTTACCACTTGACATCATATAGTTATTTGTATATTTTCTTTTTTCCCTCGAAAATGTAAGCTCCTAAGAACACAGACTTTTGTTTTGTTCACTGATGCATCTCAGCCAACAGGGAAGCACTCAGTAAAGATTAGATGAATAAAAAAAATAACTAAATTAATATGCATGCCCTTTCTTCTGTCTTGCTGCTATGGACTAACATCAAAGTAGGCCATAGAACTAGTGTTCACTGTGTTATATTATTTAACCCTAGAATATTTTCACAACTCCCATGGTGATTTTTTTTCAAGATGTTAACCCAAGGTTAAAGCAATTAAAAATCAAAATTTTAGAACAGTTGATTCATCTAAGATCCATTTTCAGTTTGATTCTATGATGTGTAGTTTTAAAATTGTGTAACTTTTAAAGGATAGTTGGTACCGTGACTCATTTTGTGAAAACATCCTGTTTCAGGTGAACCTTTATTTCTTTGGGTATATTATACCAAAGTGACACAAAGTAGTTAGAGTCAAGAATCACTCAGCTCGAATCTCAGGTTCACAACTTATTAGCTGACTCACTTCAGGCAAGTTGTTTAACTCTGTAAGTCTCATTTTTCTTATCTGAGAGATGATGATATTAATATAGTCTGTTCTGCAATAACACATTTCTAGGTAGTGTGAATTAGTTCGTATGACTTTAGCATATGGAGGAATGACATTAGCATAATGCAGAAGTCATATTAGCTTATAAATGATTTTTTTCCAGCACATTAATGTTTTATGCCACCAAGAAATAGCAGTTGGATGCGAAGCATAGAAAAAAAGTTGAATACAACAAACCATGGAAGAATAATAGTAAATGTTCTAGGAGTTTCCGGTAATATCCAACTTCTTCTTGGCCTAAAGTGGCCACGAACTCTTACATGAAAGATCCTTATACTTGCTTCCATCAAGGTACTTTATTTTATATTTTTAGGTTAAAATCTCATATTTACTTTATTATTTCTTTATTCATTAGGAATTTAACATCTTTTAAAAATTCCAGTATTTATTTTTAAGATTAGTATTGTTTTGGTTAGTGCTCTAACAATTCACAAGGAATTTTGGATGGTTAGCCTCCACACTTTTTCTTCACAATCCCTCTTCTTTTTAGTAAATATGCAAAATTTGAGTTTCCTTTAGGGATGCATAGAATTTTCACAAAGATTGTGGGAAATAATCGATGTAAAACTTAATAGAGTACCTAGTACCTAGTAAGTATTCAAAAAAGAATGCCACTTCCAAACTCTTAAGCTAATAGATTGCTGTGTTTTATTATTATATCCCATCCTTCTCTGTGTGTATGTGTGTATAACATATATAAATACAGCATATATAATCTCTCTATATGATTTTTATTAATAGAGTAAACTCTAGATGTTGTGTTAAACACCTGAGATAACCAGATGTGCAGATTGCTTCTTACAAGAGTTTTGAAATATATTTTAAAATTGATCATTGACTTCTGGTACTATTAATAGCAATGCAGCAGTTTAAATATCTGACAAAGTTTCCTGCAGAAGAAACCTTGAAATGCTGGATTATAATTTAAAATATTTATTTTTAATCGCACTGATTAGCTAGCGGGAAGATAAAGATGCTTCAGAAGCCAAAAACTAAGAGAAGGCAGAAACCTGGAGAGGTAAACAGGACTCGGTAGTCACACTATCCCAGTGGTCAAAAAATGCTCATACGAATAAGTTAGTTGATACAGTTGTAGATTGACAGAGCTCCCAGCCACCTGGCATAAGAAAATGAAAATTCTCTTTGGAAAAACATGTGTTCTAGCCGGGCCTCATAACAACAGCTATGAATGCCTGCAGATAAGTTCCAGAAAGTATGAGCTCTTAATCAAATACCAAAATATACATGAGAAACAATGCATTATGAATCAGAGTTGGTAGCAACAAAAGACAATTAGATCCATAAAAATTTCAGCAGTTGGTATTATCACACATACTATAGAAAATAGTGATATCTAATATATTCAAAGAACTTTTTTTTTTTTTTAAGAGATGGAATCTCACTCTGTTACCAAGGTTAGAATGCAATAGTGGGACCATAGCTCACTGTAGCTTCCAACTCGTACCTGAGCCTCCTGAGTAGCTATTACTACAGATGTACAACACCATGCCTAGGTAATTTTCTTATTATTTTATATAGACGGAGTCTGGCTATGTTGTGCAGGCTGGTCTTGAACTCCGGGCCTCAAATGATCCTCCTGCCTTGGCCTCCCAAAGTGCTGGAATTATAGGCATGAATCATGATGCCTGGTCACAAAGAACTTTCTAAAGAACTAAGAGAGAATAAAAAAGATGAATAGGAGCAAGACACTATAATAATAGAATAAATAATAAAAATAACTTTCAGCAACAAAAACATGTGATTAAAATAAAACTATTTCTGTGTGCATATATATATGTGTGTGTGTATATACATATATACACACAGAAATATAATTATAAATTATATATAAATATAAAATTATATATATATTTTATATATAATATATGTTTATGTGTATATATATACACAAACATACACACATATGTATACATACACACATATACACACTATAGGATATTAGAAATAGCTGAAGAGAATTAATGAACAGGAATAAAAATTTGAAAAAAATCTAAAAATCTAATTCAGAGGGATAAAGAAATGGAAAGATTGAAGAGGAATAAAAAAGACAGATAAAATAGAGTGAGCAGGTGTAATATGTATCTAATTAAATTCCAGGAGTAAAGCAAAGAAAGAATTAGGAAAGGACAATATTCAAAGGAATAAACATTGAGAAACTTCTAGAACTTCAGAATGTTGATGAAAAACATTAATCTTCAAAGTCAAAAATCTCGAATTCCAAGCACAATTAAAAAGTTGACATCCAAACACATCTAGAGACATACAGAAGGTCTTAAAAATGGCCCTAAAGAAAATAATACCTACAAAGAAACAAGTATAATGATGAAATATTTCTCAACAGCAACAGTTGAAGTCAGAAGATAGTAGACTGTCTTCAAGCTGCTAAAAGGAAGCAATTGTCAACCTAGAGGTTTATACTCCACAAATATATCTTTCAAAAATGAAGGTGAACTAAAGTTATTTTAGAGAATAAAAAGCGCCAGAGTTTGCATCACACCTTCACAAAGAATCCTCAAAATACATTCAATGAAGAAACAAATAATAACAATGTACTGTAAAACTAAATATAAAACATAATAGAACTATAATACCTAACAACAATAGCATATAAGTTAGGAAGCAAGTTGTTTGGAGTGTACCAAGTGTCATTAAGATGGAAGCACATATAAAGTGGGCTAAGGTCACTAAGAAGGAAGTTTTTACAGAATGTAATTCCAATCATGCAGAGATTTTTTTTTTCTCTTTTAACTGAGGCATTCTAATAGCTGTAACAATTTTTTGAATGGATGAATAGATGATGTTTATTAATTTTTAATCTTAGATTCAGATAAATTAAGTATGTCTATTGCAATTTATAACAGAGCTATTACTAGATTACATAGAGTTTACAAATGCCAAACTAGTACAAAGGGGAAAATGGAGCAAACATCATTCAAAAACAGGTAGAAAATGAGTCAAAAAGAAGTAGAAAATGAAGGTTATTAGAAAAGACAAAATAAGATAATAGAAATAAATCTAAATGTATCAGCACTTACAATACATATTCATGGCATTCAAAGTAGAAGAGATAAATTATTTGTGACACAGTTATATAACAGAGTCCTATGGGGTAGTGAAAATTAAATAAACTAGAATTTACAACCAAAACCATCCATGGATTTCTAGATAATACTGCACACAAAAAATTGCAGAAGACAAACACAATGATTCTATTTATGCAGGATTAAAAAACACATAAAACTAAAATCTATTTTTTGTAAGCATGTATACATACGTGGTAAGATCATGGAGAAAAACATGAATTTGAGTAATTAAATTAAGTCATTCCTTCTGATAAGAAAAATTAAATGAGTATGATTGAGATTGTAGTGAATGTGTGGGTGTTTGTTGGGTTGTCATTTATAGTTTAGACCTCTTGCTATGGTCTAAATATTGTATTCCACCAAATTCATGTGTTGAAATCTAATCTCCAATGCAATTGTATTAAGAGGTGGAGACATCAGAAAGTGATTAAGTCATGAGGTCTCCTATTCCATGAGTTGGATTAGTGCCCTTACAACAGAGGCCTAAGGGAACCTGTTTGCCCTTTCAGCCATGTGAGGACACATAAGAAGGTGCCATCTATGAAGAACAGGCCCTTACCAGCCACCAAATCTGCTGGCACCTTGAAATATGACTTAAGAGCATATAGGGCCAGATTTTTTTTTATTTCAGCATAATATGGGGGTGCAAATGTTAAGGTTACATATGTTACTCTTGCCTTTCTTCCCCCCTCAAGTCAGAGCTTCAACCATGTCCACCCCCTTGACAATGCCAGCCCGTTTTTAAGTTTCATCACCTTATTCATCCACCAATGTCAGACAATTCTTTACTCCACAATTCCACGATTTAAGATTGGTTAATGCAAATATTTCTGAGAAAGGTAATAATGGAATCAAGTACACAACGAAGCATGAAAGTCTGAGATCAGACCTTTGATGGGCTTTGATATGAAGAAGAAGAACAGTCACCGAGTACCTGCAAGTGGGCAGGGAGAACATGAGACTAAGGGCAGAGAGGAGAAGCAAAGAGCCATTCTGATCTTTGTAGATTTGCCTATTGCCAGCTCTGAGACGTTAACAGACTCATTTAAGGTTAACACAAAGAAGTACAAAGTAGGGAGTTTTTAAGTCTTTCTGGACTTCATTTTATTCCTTTGTAAAATGTGAGACTGGGCTATGAAGACATATGAGGTCTCTTCTATTTCTTCCATATACTCTGTGATTCCACGAACACAGAAACCATCTTAATTGCCTTGGTTTGCACCAAGAATAAAGGATGCTAAACTATCTGTGCTCATTAAATTCTATTCAAATTATGAACACCTGCTCCAGGAACACAACAGTCATATAATCACTGATGCAGTCCACTGGCGATTAATTAGAAAGCATTCTTCCTCTTGTGTAAACATTTAACAGGACTCCTCCATGTTGCTTATGCCAAATTTATCTATGACAGGGGAAGCCTGTATTGAGGCATCAAAGAGAAAATAATTCTTTATGGGGGAACTGGAGGCTAATAATTTCTATTTTCAGAATTTTATTCAACTCCTGAGCTACTCATTGTCAAAGGGAGATAATGCTTTGGTTTCTGGCTGTCTTATATAATTAATTTCCTTTAGGTAAAGTATTAAAAATTAGTCTGCTTTACTATAAATATGCTTGGAAATCAAATGGTTAAAGAATTATTCTGTATGTTATAAAATATTAGTATGTGAGGTATACCATGACAATGAATAAATAAACCAAATGCAATGACTTTAAAAGAATGATAGGAATCAGATAACAGCAACCAATGCTGATAATGGTGACTGTAAACATTATGGAGTCGAAATCAAATATATCCTTATTAATTACTGAATTTTCCTATGCTTTACAGAAAAACTATATTTTTAAATACATCTGATAAAGGCTATGATATTCTTGTACAAACAATGATGCTATGCCAAGAGAACATTTTATAAATGACAACATTTATTTTTTTAAAAAATGTTTGCTTCCAAACTGATGAAAAGAATATAATGCTGAGCAATTTAGTTTTACTAGTAATAAAGAGAATAGATTGTATTGTTAGTAAGCAAGTTGATCTTTAGAAAGCAGCCAATATTATGTGTTGAAATGAGGCCAATTTAATCAGTGAGAAGAAATTCCTGAGCCAGAAATTCAACTTGAAAACACACACACACACACACACACACACACACACACACATACACACACACACACAATAACCCTGACATTACTTGGAATAAAACCAGAGGATCCACATTTAAAACCTTCTCTCTCTTAAACTTGGCCTTGATTCTTTAGATTATCTCACAGGTTAAAAAAAATGCAGTTGTCTCATTCAGCTTTCCCATGGGCACCAGTCCAGATTTCAGACTCATCCATGCCTTTGGCTTATCTTCTGTCAATAACCTCCAAAAATGGCCCTAAGTTAGATAATCAAGATAATGCAAGCAGAAGGGAATGAAAGGGAATGCTTACTTGATTTCAGTCTAGTTTATTCTAACATCAATTATAAAATGCATTTAATATCCTTAAGGGAAAATCACGTTTTTCTTTTTTATTTCACAGTAGAATTTCTCATTACTTTGTTTTTCTTTTTAAACTCATCAATATATGGTTACATCATCCTTTTGAACAGTATTTCACTGGCTAATATTCCCTAAATTATTTCACTAAACCCAAAATAACTAGATTCTTACCTTATCTCCATATTATGAGCTATTGTAATAAGCATTTTTAAAATAGGTATGATTTCAATTTGTTTTTGTTTGTTTTACTTTTAAAAAGTGTAAATAGACTTATGGGGTACAAGTGCAGTTTTGTTACATGGATATATTGCATAGCCATGAAGTCTGGCTTTTAGTGGAGCCATCACCCAAATAAGTGTACATTGTACCCATTGTGTAATTTCTCACTCCTCACCCCACCCTTCCAAATCTCCAGTGTCTATTATTACATTCTCTATGTCTATGTGTACACATTATTTAGCTCCCACTTATAATAGAGAACGTGTGAGTATCTGACTTTCTGTTTCTGAGATATTTCATGTAAGATAACGGCCTCCAGTTCCATCTATGATTCTGCAAAAGACATGATTTCATTCTTTTTTATGGCTGAGTAGTATTCTAGTATTTTTGGTATATATACCACATTTCCTTTATCCAATTATCCAGTGATGAACGCTTAAGTTGATTCCATATCTTTGCTATTGTGAATAGTGCTGTGATGAATATTTGAATGCAAATATCTTTTAAATATGATTTCTTTTCCCTTGGGTAAGACACCTAGTAGTGAGATTGCTGGATTGAATGGTAGTTCTATTGTTAGTTCTTTGGGAAATCTTCATACTGCTTTCCACAGAGGTTGTACTAATTTATATCTGCCCCCACCTGGCCCCATAGTGTTGTTCCCTTTTCTCCACATCCTCACCAATATCTGTTGATCTATGTGTCTACTTTTATACCAATGCCATGCTGTTTTGTTTACTAAAGTCTTGTAGTATAATTTGAAGTCAGGTAATGTGATGCCTCCAGCCTTGCTCTTTTTGCTTAGAATTACTTTGGCTATGTGGGCTCTTTTTGATTTCATATGAATTTTAGGATTGGAAAAGTACATTTTTTATTGTGCTTTTAAGTGCATTATTTATATTTTTTTGTAAAATGGTTGTATTTTATTTTGAGTGGCATTTATGATTGGCCAATATTTTGTAGACCACTGATGTTTTAATATTGAAGTTAAATTTTTTCACCCTTAGTTAACGTATTGTAGATTAAGTTAAAGGCTATACAAGGAAGAAATGAAGGTAATTTGCAGTGGTCAACTGAATAATGCGTCCACCCCACCCCCATCCCCATCATATCTGCATCCTAATCCCCAGAACCTGTCCATACATTACTTTACAAGGGATTTATAGATGTGATTACGTAAGGATTTTGAGATTTTGACATGGGGGGATTTTCCTGGATTACCTGGGTGGGTTAGTGTGACCATAGGGGTCCTTTTAAGAGGGAGGCAGGAGAGTTAGAGTGAAGAGAAGGAGAAACATGATGACAGAAGCAGAGGTAAGAATGAAGCCATTGCTGGAAGGAGCCATGAGCCAAGGAATGTGGGCAGCTTCCAGAAGCTGGAAAAAGCAAATGTTTCAGTTTATTCAGGCCCCTATAACAAAGTACCGTAAACTTGGTAGCTTGTAAACAACAGAAATTTATTTCTCACAGTTCTGGAGACTAGAAAGTCCAAGATCAAGGTGCTAGCAGTTTCGGTGGCTGGTGAGAACCTGCTTTCTGGTTCGTAAATAGCTGCGTCCTCACGTAGTGGAAAGGGCTCACTGGCTCTCTTGGGCTTCTTTTATAAGGACAATAATCCTATTCGTGAGGGCTCTCCCCTCATTACCTAATCTCCCCACAAAGGTGCCACTTCCTGATACCATGGCATGGGTGATTAGGTTTCAATGTATGAATTTTGGGGGGAGACAAGCATTCAGACCATAGCAGCAAGAAAATAGATTTTCCTCTACAGCCTCTGGAAGGAATGCAGCCCTGTTGACACCTTGATCTTGGCCTCTAAAACCCATCTTTTGGACTTCTGATCTCCAGAACTAAGTTGGTGATAATCTGTTACAGCAACAATAGTAAACTGATGCATTTACTGTTGGGCCTTACTGAAAAATGGAATTCTTTGTAATGAAAGTTGTATAATAACCCTCTTAAAATAAATATGCCTCTCAAAAATTAAGAAATACTAAGGAAAACAACAGAAAATTGCACCCAACCTCGTAATTGTATTAGCCCAACAATTAAACACTATTATCTAATAGAGTTAGGGTGCAAATGTGGATGAGGGTACAGGAAATAGCCACTCTTATGCACTGACAGTGGGAATGCAAATCTCTGCAACCTAAATAAACAGCAATTTGGCAATGTAGATCAAAAGAAGTAGAATGTTCTCACATATATTCCCTATTTTAGCAATTCCATCCTTAGTAAATAGTCCAAAGAAATAACTAAGGTCTTATGCTAGTGTTTAACCATGTGGAAAGGCGTCACTGTTCTTAATCACTATGTCATGCTGTCTTAATAAATATAACATTGGAGAAAAATGCATTAAAAGGAGAGAAATGATTCCTTTCTGGTCTTAGGCTTAGAGAGCTTCAGTATGGTATTTGATATAGTATAGTATCAGTGATTCTCTATACATCACAGATCTAGTTAATATTGAGTCTATTTCATTAAAGAGTTTATTCAACTTAGGCACAGACTAGATATGAATTTCATTGTAACTAATGCATTTTTTTTTTTTTTTTTTTTTGAGACAGAGTCTCGCTTTGTTATCCAGGCTAGAGTGAGTGCCGTGGCGTCAGCCTGGCTCACAGCAACCTCACACTCCTGGGCTCAAGCAATCCTCCTGCCTCAGCCTCCCACGTAGCTGGGACTACAGGCATGTGCCACCATGCCCGGCTAATTTTTTATATATATATCAGTTGGCCAATTAATTTCTTTCTATTTATAGTAGAGACGGGGTCTCGCTCTTGCTCAGGCTGGTTTTGAACTCCTGACCTTGAGCAATCCGCCCGCCTCGGCCTCCCAAGAGCTAGGATTACAGGCGTGAGCCACAGCGCCCGGCCTAACTAATGCATTTTTAATATAAAATTCAAGTAGCAATATTTGAATTTAATTGTTCCTAAGAGGAAAGATGCTAACTACATAATATAAAGAAGTAGGGTTGCCTACCCTGATTTGCAGGGATCAGTGCATAAGCAGTAGAAAGAAATATTTCTCCCCTTCATGTGAACATTTCTTTGAGAATTGTGAGTGAAGGAAGTTTTCAACCAAAATCAATTACTTCCTAACATAGGCTAGTCTATTAATTGGTTTCTCATGGAAGCTAGTGTCTTTTGCTTTTTCTAAATACCTTAGACTTAAGTAAGTGGCTAAAATAATTTATAGTGGACTGACTTGTCCCAAATGCTTGCTCTTCTATATGCAATAATTTATGAAGTTCTGAATTATAATATTTGGGGGTTGTTTGAGGATCAGCTACACACCTAAAAATTTTTAGCTTATAATTTCTAGGTGATAAACTTCTTAAAACTTTCTTTCCCCAAGGATTCTTTTTCTTAAATTTTAGTGAAAATGAGAGCTGACAGTCTACAAACATAGTGGCTTAAAATAATGGTCACTTATTGGCTCACAGTTCTGTAGGTCGGAAGTCCAGACAGTGTGGCTAGGTACTCTGTTCAGGGTATTATAAGGCTGAAATCAAAGTATTGGCCAAAGTGAGTACTCATCTGGATGCTCTGGGGAAAAATTAGCTTGTAAACTCATTCAGATTATTGGGAGAATTCATTTCCTTGTGGATGGAGACTGAGGTCCCTATTTCCTTACTGGCTGTCAGCCAAGGGCTACTCTCAGGAATTAGAAGTCATTGTCATTCCTTGCCACATGCTCCCACCCCCATCTTCAAAGCCAGCCTCAGAGCATTTCCTTATATTGGGCTCTGCTCACACTTTGAATTTCTCTCACTTCTTCTGCCAGGTGTAGGCAGCTCTGCTTACAAGCGCTCTACTGGGTAGTTGGGCCCACTCAAGATAATCTCTTTTGTCATACAATGTAACACAATCACAAGAGTGAGATATTATTATATGCACAGGTTCTTCCCACATTATAGGGCAGAGGATTGCACAAGGGTGAAGGTCACTGGGGTCATCTTAGAATTCTGACTACTATATACCTCCTTAGCATTTGTGTCGCTGATCTAGTTGAAATGTGCATGCAAACATTTATGTAATACATGTAACAGGCATCTAACCAAGTTGCCAGGCCCAATACTAAGCATGTGATGTGACAAGACTAGCCACTCAATCTACTTCTTAGTTTTGGTTTACTCTATGGCTTATCATATAGACAAATTCTTTGGTGTAAGGGAATATCCTTTGTTCTAAGTAATACAATATGCCCATAAAGTTATTGCTTCATGTTAACATTTCTTTCAATTCTTAAAACATATATTAAAATGTTCAATCCACTCTTGGCAATTAAAATCAATTAGATGATCTAACTGGCCTATCCTTAGCCATCTTCTCATTCTTTCATGTCTATAATAGTTAGGGTGGATAAGATAAAGGTAGTAAATAAGAACAGGAAGGGCTACCCCATAAAGCTTAAGATGCTTAAATCATCTTCTGAAGACTGATGTAAAATGAATTGTTACCATCTGAAAAGAAAGAAGATTGTGAAGAAGTAGATGGTATAGAAATCTTTCATCTTGACATTAAAAAAAACTATCATGTATCTACATACTTAGATTAATGCCAAGTGTCTGATTAGGTTTCACTTACTGTAAAAGTAACATAACACTTGATCTGTGGAGAGTCTACTTCACCTTTGTTATTGTTGACTTTAGGAAGTCCAAGAATTGGCAGCTAACTCTACCATGGCTAGATTCATTCTGTTTGAGAGTATAGAATAAAAGATGTGGCCTTTAATTTAAAAAAAACATCAGTACACCTGATTCTTATTTTACAGAGATTGAAAAGTTTAGATATCAGCACAGATGGTTACAAAGAGAGAATTTGGGAATGTGTACTTGCTGGAGAATTTTAACATAAAGCCCTAGGGAAATTTTTGGAATGGTGTGAAGATACACACATCTTCCAAATCAACGTGGTTAAGACAGGTAGAAACAGGCTCACACAGAACTGAGGCCATTACCAGTGGCACTGAAGAATGGGCTATATTATTGACAGTCTTACATAATAGTATAATTTCCTGAAGGCCGAAAGCCACTAAGGAACAATTGTTGAATTATTTTTCAGTATTGATGGGGTGATGAAGGAAAACACTGTATGATATATTCATTTTTTACTTCTTCAATTGCCATCATAAATAAAAGGAAATTTGTAACAAGAGAAGTAATATGTAACTTTCCAGAATTGAAAGAAAGCATTTAATTATTCTCTACTGACATCAATCTTATACTCACATTTATTTAGTAATTTCCTACACACAAACCACAAAGTAGACTATAATCTGCATACCTCCATTCTGTCCATTCTTCATGGCTCCAGTTTGACCTTGTCTTCTCCCAGCCAACTTTTCTCTGCCAGTCCACCCTAATTGTCCCTTTTTCTAGGTTTCAATTGCATTTTCATTTCACCTTACAATGATTTGCAAATAACCAAGTTTTGATGGTTTCAAGGTGTTGGTTTTGTCTCTCAGGATTACAAAGTTTTTAAAAACTGCAAACTGATGTATAAAGAAGATTTGACTCCAGCTCTGCCACTTGCTAGCAGTATGAACTTGGACAAATGATCTAACCTTTAAAAAATTTAATTTCTTCCTAAACTTTTGAAACTTATGTCTAGGTTCATTTATGTTACCAAATAAATAATTGCCTTTGCTTAGTTGTTGTTGAGGGCAAGGATTCTGTGTTTCTTCCCTGTAAGCCAATATTGGGTACATTTGAAAACTTGATAAATATCACTGGGTCACTTCTAGAAACTCTAGAATGGTGAATAAAATAAGAAGAGATGGCATAAGGCAAATGTCATGGGCAGATTATGAATGGAAGCAGAAAATATTTTTTTTTTTTTTAAAAAAAGGTGTATAGTGGATTTTATGGATTGAATGTGTTCCTCCAAAATGTGTATATTGAAATCTTAACCCTCAATGTGATGGTATTAGGAGATGGGGCCTTTGGGCAGTGATTAGGTCATGAGGATGGAGCCTTCATGAATGGGATTTTTGTTCTTATAAGAGACCACAGAGGGCTCCCTTGTCTCTTCTGCAACATAAGGACACAGTGAGAGGACAACTGTCTATTAAGTGAGTCCCCACTGAAAAATGAATCTACTGGCACCTTGATTTTGCATCTTGCAGCCTTCAGAACTGGGAGGAGAAATGAATTTCTGCTGTTTATAAACCACCCAGTCTGTGTTATTTTTGTTATAGTAGCCTGAATGAACTAAGACAATGAAGATTTGAAACTTAAAATCTTGTAGTAATTCAAATTCTGCAATTCAAGGAAGAAAAATAAAATTCTGAATGCCAAAAGAGACTTTATCAAGTAAGATAAACCAATTTATTGTTATTTATATGGAGTCATTCTTGACTCTTTTCTCCTCAAACCTCAGATGGTTGTTATCTGACACAGCTAGCAATGATTCCTACCTTCTAGTGTCCTTGCGCTTGTGTAAAACCCTGAGTGTGCACTGGACCTAGCTATTTTCTCCTAACCAATAGATTAAGATTAAGGAGATGGGCTGTCATTTCTGTGATTAGGTTATAACAGACTCCAAGTTTGGTCTTGTGGGTATTTTCTCTGGCTACTCTTGCATGCTTGCTTCGATGAAGAGGGCCTCCTGGTAAGGAATTGAATCCTGTCAACAGTCAGTTGGGCGAGCTGAGAAGCAAATCCTGTTCCAGTTGATTCCTGAGGGGACTGTGGACCCCAAGGTGACATCTTGATTATAGCCTCTTGAGATAGAAACCCTGAAGCAGAGGATCCAGCGGAGCTATGCCTAAATTCCTAACCCACAGGAACAATGAGATAAGAAGTGTCTGTTTTTTAAGTCAGTAAAATTTGGGGGCAGTTGTTATGCAGATTTAGATACTGAATATTCCTCATGTCCAATTCACCAGTAAATTCTGCCAGCTCTACCTTAAAATGTAGAATAGAAAATTATAAAATTTTCTGAATTCTAAAATTCAAAATTAGAATCTTACTACATCATGGCTACCCCCTTGGTCTAATTGAATATAATTTCTCACCTGATTATTGGAATAACCTGTTAAGAACATGCAACTTTTCTGCTTTCTTCCTTGCCTCCTTAATTCTGTTCTCAAAACAGCCAGCAAAGGGATCCTGTTAATGGATTCCATTCTTATTCGGATACTTAGTCACCTTCCAAAAACTAGAAGGCCCAGGGTGCATGACCTATTTCCTCTCCCTGCTTAGGCCTAACCTGACCAGACTGGCTTCTCACACTTGCCCTAACATGCTTCCTGCACTTTGATACCTTTGTACTCACTCTTTCTCAGCATGAGAGAGGCTCTTCACTCAACATCTTCCCAGCTGGCTCCTTCAAATATTTTTACTCAAATGTCTTCCCTGGATGCCTTATCTAAAACTTATCTATCTGCCTCCTCCCAACATAGTTCCTTGTTTTTATTTATCACAAGAGAACATTTTATACCCCTTATTTTTTTATTTGCTTCTTGCTTGTTTCTTCTACTAGAATGTAGGTGTTTTTAAATTTTTTTTTACTGCTGCATCTCCAGCACATGGGACGGTTCTCAACATATAGTAAACATTCATTAAATATTTGCTGAATTAACTAAAGGAACAAATAAATGAATATAACTAATTTCTATTTGGTAGAAGAAATTAGTAGGAAAGCTCTGTTTTGAGAAGAGGAAATGTTTCACATAGGTATGCAATGATATTAGTGTGGCACTTAAAACCACAAGAAGCTTTACGTTAATAATTTGCTAAGCCGTGGGGGTGAAGTTAAGCCAACTCTTTGTTCTTCCTAACAAACAGAAGTAAACCTTGGCATGGACTATTCTAAACCACAGACAACTGACAACATTCAAATTGGGCACTGAGTCAGAACACTAATTAAAATTTACATTTTAAAGCTAATTGAGCTGTGTTCACTTGCACAAATCATTTCAATAGCAAATTATTTTCTCTCTCTTTTTTAATTAAAAAGAAAAAAAAAAACCAAAGCTCTGAAAGTGTCTCTTTTTGTTGCCTCAAAATTGCTATTCAGAATCGACACCTGTAAGAGAATTTCTAAGGCACTTTCCAATGTGCTTAGTATTAGGAGTAACCTCAAGATGAGAGTGCTCCATTTAATGTTTATGTTGAACCTGAAGCTTATCCTTCTACTCAGAACCTGCAAGTTAATTATGAAAAGCACAGATCACTAAACCTTTTCACCATATAGTTCTAAGAAGAAAAGCATTATTGAACAGCTCTCAGAGGTATATATTCATTCAATAGTTGTATGCATACAAATCTATAATAATAAAAAAAGTATATCACTGTCATAAAAACAGGCACAGACACACAGACCTATGGAACAGAATTGTGAGCCCAGAGGTAAACCTAAGCATATACAGTCAATTCACTTTCAACAAGGGCAATAAGAAGACACAATGGGGAAAAGGCTACTCCCTTCAAAACTGGATATGCACCTACAAAAGAATGAAATTGCACCCTTATCTTGTACCATACACAAAACTCGACTCAAAATAGACTAAAGACCTAAGCAAAAGACCTGAAACTGTAAACATCCTAGAAGAAAACACAGGGGAAAAGCTCCATGACATTGGCTTTGGCAACGATTTTTTAGATATCACACAGAAAGCTCTGGAAGCAAAAGCAACAATACACATGTGGTACTACATTAAACCAAAAAGCTTCTCCACAGCAAAGCAATCAACAAAATGAAATGGCAACCTACAGATTGGGAGAAAATATTTGCAAACCATATATCTGACAAGGGATCAATGGTCAAAATATTTAAGGAACTCAAACAATGTAATAGCAAGAAAACAACCTGATTAAAAAATAGCAAAGGATTTGAATAGACATTTCTCCAAAGAAGACATAGAATGCCCAACAAGTATATAAAAAGAAGCTCAAAATCACTAATTATCAGATAGTTGAAAATCAGAACCATAATGACGTATCACCTCACAATTGTTAAGATGGTTCATATCAAAAAGAGATCTGATAACAGTGTTGACAAGGGGGTGTGGAGAAAAGGAAACTGTTATACATTGTTGGTGGGAATGTAAATTGATACAGCCATTATGGGAAACAGTACAGAGGTTCCTCAAAAAATTAAAAATAGAATTATCATATAATCGAGCAATCCCTCTTTTTGGTAATATACCCAAAAGAAATGGAATCAGCCTCTTGTAGAGATATCTACACTTCCAAGTTCATCACAGCATTATTTCCATAGCCAAGGAATGAAAACAGTTTAAATATATATGGACAGAAGGACAAATAAACAAATTATGGCATATATGCAGTTGACATTTGAACAATACAGATTAGAACTGCATGGGCCCACTCATACATAGATTTTATTCCACCTCTGCCACTCCTGAGACAGCAAGGCCAATCCCTCCTCCTCCTCAGCCATGAAGAGGATGAGGATGAACATCTTTATGAAGTTCCACTTCCACTTAATGAATAATAAACATATTTTCTTTTTCTTATGATTTTCTTAATAACACTTTCTTTTCTCTAGCTTACTTTAAGAATACAGTATATAATATATATATACTCAACCTATGAACAAAGGTAAATTAACACGGAGCAGTGGGAAGAAACTGAAGTATAAGATCTTTACCTACAAGGAGCTAGCAATATATTTTTCATTCCTTCTAAATAAATAAATTTCATTGAACTCTTTTCTACTCTCTATCTTATAATGAGTATGCTATTAAACAGTAAAATTCTTAGCAATCGAACACAAAAAAAGAAAAAGATGAAAGGAATCAGGCCTTTGAAACCAGTAGACTAAATAGAGTACCTGTCATTTTGAATACAGACTCTATTTTGACACACATATTCTTTTGAAATCAGCATAAAACCCCATAACTGTGTCTCTGTACATGATTCATGTCAATAATTAAATATTCACTTTTATTCATTACTACATTAATTACAACAAAACAACAACACCAAAAGTTAGTTCCTTGACTTTAACAGTCAAGAGTCTAGACAGAAAACAATGATCATTCCAATAATTTGAAGAAATTGTAATGAGATTATTAAAAAAAAAGTTTGCGGGTGGGGTGGAGGGAAATCACAATGTATAGGCAGTAAGTTGGGGCTGGTAACAGTGGAATTGTTAACACTCTTGGGCCTGAAGTGTGGGAGCAATTATTGGATCTCAGGAGAAAGTCAGTGGCCATGAAAGAAGAAATGAAGACAATACTACAGCCAACTGAAGGGGAGCCTTGCAGATAGGGAGGCAGAGAATATACACCCTGACTTCACCCTCTTCTTTCTCTGTTATCTGCTGGGTCTGCCAATTGGCTGTATCCAACCAGAAGCCAGAGGCAAGAGAGACCCTGGATGCTGTCCATGCATGTGAGCTCCAGCGCTGGGACAGGAAGAAGGAAGCAGTGGGTCTCAAGAGGCAAACAGAAGACATCTGGCAAGCTCTCTTAGAGTTTATTCCCTTCCATGTGATTAAAATAATTAAGTGGCAGATACTGACAGTGTCTAAATTCTGTGTTTATATAAAAAAGATATGAGAAGATCATGCTGTCTATTGCTGTTGTTCTCAAAACATGGCTAATTATAGGGTTTTCAAAAATTATCTACTTTTCTAAATAGGCAATGTATCTAGGTTACAAAATCCAAAAGATGCAAATGAAACTACAGTAAAAATTAAGTCTCCCATCATCCTTTTCATGCACCTATTTTGCCCTCTTTAAAAAAACCACTGCTCTTAGTTTCTTTTCTATCCCTACAGAGATTTTCCATGCAATTGCAATCAAAGGTAAGTAAATAAATATATTTTTTCTCATTTTTACATGAATAGCAGTATATTATACACACAGACTGCATGCTGCTTTTGAAATGTAATGACACATCTTGGGATAATTTAAAATCAGTATGTAGAGTGCTTTCTAAAATACATAGAATTTTATTTGTATAAGTGTAACAAAGCCTCCTTACCTGGTCTCTATTGATGTTTTTTTCTACAGCTGAAACTACCATGAATATTATCATTCATACATCATTTTGCACATGTCCTAGTATATATGTAATATGTACTTAAAATCAAATTTTCTTTGTAAAACTAAGTACATTTAAAATTGTGAAAGATATTTGATAAATAAACCTACATAATTATAACAACTAAACTTCCATCTGCAATTTGAGAATCTATTTCCCTATATGTTTATCAGAAATCTGCCACCAAATGTTTTTATTGTTGCCAATCCAAAAGGTGAAAGTGGTATATGATTGTATTTTATGGCTCAAGTTGAGCACCAATTTATGTGTGTAAGAACCATATACAGTATATACTTTTGAGTAATTATCTATATCCTTCAATAATTTTCTATGAATTTTTAGAGGTTACATATTAACTTTAGAAGTTAGTTTCTTACCACTGAAAGGATTTGATATGTAACACTTTGATTTATTTAAAAAGCCTTTTCCTAAATATAAAAAAATTCACAACTAAAATTTTTCTTCTAATACTTTCATTTTTTTTCTTTGTCTCGTTTTTTCTCTCTCTCTCTTGTAAATCTTTGATATATTTGGAATTTATTTTAGTATATTGTGTATATTTAGTATATAGCTAGTGTGAATCCAGCTTTTTTTTCTTGGCTGGCTATTAAATGCTATTTGTTTATATATAGCTAGTGTGAATCCAGCTTTTTTTTCTTGGCTGGCTATTAAATGCTATTTGTTAAATTATCTTTTATCTTTTCTCCACTGATTTGAAATTCTTTCTTTTTTAACAAATATCTAAATTCTAAAAGATAATTGGGTGTATTTCTGGACTTTCTATTCTGTTTCATTAATATTATTTGGAAGTATTTTTTGGCATTATCACGTAATTTTTATTATGAATGAGGTTACTTTTTCTCCTAATTATACAAAAATCATAAAAAGACATCAGTGGTGCTAGACAATGCTTATGAACATATTAAATTTAGAACATAACCTGAATGGTTTCTTTGGATTTTGGCCTGAAACAGGTGGACTTAGAGAAATATTTTTAATGAAAGGAATAAATAAAAACATCCAGGTTGTGTTGAATAAAAGTTCAAATCAGTTCAAGTACACTAAAGGAAAAGAATGAAAGAAAAAATAGTTAAGATTGTCACATTTGGCATTGTCACCAGCATAAACAACAGCAGATTGATTAAAGAATTTTTAATAAATCAAAATGTTGTATATCAACTATTTTCAGTAAGAAACTAATTTCTTAAGTTACTATGTAACTATTTATTGAATAATTATTATATATAGGAGGTAGTCATTATTATCCTTATTCCTATGCACTGTGGAAACTGAAGTTCAGGAATTTAAGAGTATATAGCTAAGAAATGTCAGAATCATCACCTCTTTTGTGATCTGCCTTATTTTACAACCCCAACTCAATAAAAATACTGACGAGTATTTGCCAAATGTATTAGGGTAAGTGTGAAAATTCATAAGATCCAAATATACATATGAGACTAAAAGCATAAATACCTAATGACTGATAAGGACAAAATGTGACATAGCGTTTTAGCGGAGTCGACAATTCTCGAGATTGAAGTTATTCAAGTAAGACTTCATACTGGTGCTGGCATTACTGAAATATGTGTGAGTCAGCAGGTAAAGAGAGGGGTGGTCCTTCCAGGGGGAGGGATTGGATGTCAAACATGATGTCACAGAGGAAAGATGACTCGTAATGTGTTTGGAGGAGAATATGTGTACAGATTTTATTGGAATGAGAGCTTTTATATTCATTGATTCATTTATGCATTCATTTTGTAAGAGCAATAGTGCTTTGGCACTCTCTGATGAACAAGAAGAAAGCCAATATTTGTTTCCTATCAAATGCAATGCACTCAATACACTTGAGAGTTCTGAGTGGGAGTCAGGACTGGAGTGAATATTTGCATAGTTATATGCTGCTCTATAAGCAGGGAATGCTGAAGTGGCAACTGTGTGAATAGCTCTTAGGTGTCAAGGAGAAGATCATTATACCTTGAAATGCTTCCTATAAAAACTTTGCCATCTATTTTAAGGAAATCCTTAGATATTTCTTATGTTTAAATGATTAGAGGTGGCATGGAAAACAATTATCAGAAATATTAAATGATAAGAGATCAGGGATAGACTTTAGTAGTTATACTTTTTGATTTACCAATTCTCCATTTTCTTCTTATAATCATAGTATCACTTTGCCATAAAATAATTTTCTGTTCATTCTGCTCGTTTTGCTCTTTTCTTTGTTTTTTAACCAAAATTCCAACTTTTAACAATAGCATTTCCACTGTTACCTATATAAGAATTTTCCAATGATTACAGAAATAAAAGAATAGACATTGTATTTTTGGGAAGTTTCTATAAACAAGGATACAACAAAATAAATGTTTTTTCGTCATTTTCTATGTTTTGTGAAATGAGCAAAACCTTTTTCCAAGCCATAATTTCATGTGAAATAAAAGTACAATACATTCATATAACATTGAACAAAAGTAAAAAATATATATACATTTGCATACATTTCCTTTTTTTACTTATGAAAAAAATTATGTACACATACACACTCGCGCGCACAAACACACACCCAAACATTACTATAGGCAAGACAGGTACCCTTTTGGTTTCTGAATACTAATTCTATTTCTGAATTTGTAAGATCAGTTTAGGTTCCAGGTAGTCATTCCGGAATAAAAACTAGGATATTGATCATACAGAAGAACTGTAGCCTGCATAATTCCCATCTAATTGAAATCTATTTGAATATAGCAGGCAAAAATGATGAATAACTTTTCTTATCATTTTAAAACAGGTACTCCTAAATAGTTTAATCAATTATGAATGTTGTCAGTAATATTTGAAGAATTATAATGTTATAACTTGGTATTCTTTTGTTCATTCCCACAATGAACCCTGTTTCAGAAACTTAATATGGCTATTCCTCTCCTGCCTTTCTGTCTCTTTATGAGTCTGTCCTTGGAATCTTCTTAGCTTACCCTTGTCCATCATCTCCTTAAAATGCTATCTCAAAACTCTTCCAAGAATTCACCTCAACTGATCTCACCTAACTCTTAAGACATTTTTATTTTTCTTCCTTTGAGGATTATTGTAATTATCTTGCCATTATTATAATGTTACTTTATGAATATTCTTTCATTGTTCCAGATTTAATCACTTGTTTATATTTTTTCTTATTTTTCTAAGAGAGAAAGTAAACTTTTTGAGGGCAGGCAATAATACTTATGTTTTGTAATATTGGTCCAATGCATATTGTACACTATTCCACACTCAGTGAGTATCATTAAATGTCTCTGAGTGAGATGAACACAGTTATTTATCATTGTTTTGGGGTTATACTGTCCATTAAAGCAAAGCAATAATGACCATTCATTTTAATATATCTTTCATTTATGTATAATATTATACAAAATATATTGTACTACATTATATTCTAATTTGATGTTTTTAAACTACTATAGTCCAAATCTTAAGTGCTGCTAATACTTGGTTAATTTTTTTAATCTCCTTAATGGAAACTGGTATTCAGTCCCACTACTGAATTAAAATTTTATTTTTAAAGTTTCACATTGTTATAGCTTCATTTGAATAATAAAATGCACAGATAGAAGTAGGAGATTAAAATAAAATGAAGCTTAAAGAACAGTTAAATCAGGGGTTTAAGAAGAATGATCCACATTGCTGAACTTGGCATCTGTGTGTCCTGGATATACTTTTGTCTTTGGCATAGTGTTCTCATACCTTTATTTTATCTTTATTATCTGCTTCACTGATTCGTCCTTTGTTGTCTCATTGGAAAATCTCAAACTTCCCTATTACTGTAAATGATTTTGAGTTTGTTGCATACAGAAAATAAACAGGGCTGGACAGTCATCAAAAGATGACCTTGTTTCTCTCACTCCATAAGGAATTACCAACCACAAGTACCCACCTGCCTGTTCCCATCTACTCTTCATTTTCTCCCTTACTCTCTGTTATGGATTTCAAGTTCTATCATTACTCAAGGACTTTACACCAGAAATTCTCCCACTTTATTTTTTATTTATTTATTATTATTTATTTCTCTCGTTAATGATGCCTTCTCGATTCCATTTTTCTTATCAGTATATTTAAAAAGATATTTTTTCTTTTTTTGTATGTGTGGAAAACTTTAATAGATTTTTTTCTTCTTTTTATTTCAAAATATTAAGTGGGTACAAATTTCTGGTTACATGGATTGCTTTTGTAATACTAGAGTCAGAACTATAAGTGTGCCCATCACCCAAATAGTATTCATTGTACCCATTAAGTAGGTTTTTGCACCTCCCCTCTCCTAGGTTTCCACTGAGTTTTACTTCCCTCTGTGCACATGTGTGCTCATTGGTTAGTTCCAGTTTAATAGTGAGTACATGTAGTGTTTGTTTTTCCACTCTTGAGATACTTCACTTAGGATAATGCTCTCTAGTTCCACCCAAATTGTTGCAAAAGGCATTAATTCATCCTTCTTCATGGCTGAGTGAGTACTCCATGGTCTACATATATCAAATTTTGTTAATCCACTCATGAATTGATGGGCACTCAGGTTGACTCCACATTGTTGTAATTATGAATTGTGCTGTAATAAACATTCATGTGCAGGTGTCTTTTCAATAAAATGACTTCTTTTCCTTTGGGTAAGTACCCAGTAGTGGGATTGCTGGATCAAATGGTAGGTTACTTGTAGTTCTTTAAGGAAATTCCATACTGTTTTCCATAGAGACTGGACTAATAAGTAGTCCAATCAACAGTGTATAAGCATTCTTTTCTCTCTGCATCCATGCCAGCATCTACTGTTTTGGACTTTTTAATAAAAGCCATATTAACTGGGATAAGGTGACATCTCATTGTGGCTCTAATTTACATTTCCCTGATAATTAGTGATGTTGAGCATTTTTTCATACATTTATTGGCCATTTGTTTATCTTCTGTTGAAAAACTTCTGTTCATGTCTTTTTTCCACTTCTTAATGGGGTTGTTTTTTTCTTGTTGATTTGCTTGAATTCTTTGTAGATTCTGGTTATTAGCACTTTATCAGATGTATAGCTTGCAAATAGTTTATCCCATTCTGTAGGTTGTCTATTTGCTATGTTTATTATTTCCTTAGCTGTGCAGAAGTTTTTAAGTTACTTAATTTATTTTTGTTGTTGCTGTGATTGCCATTGGGGTCTTCATAAATTCCTTGCCTAGGCCAATATCTAGAAGAGTTTTTCCAACAATTCCTTCTAGAATTATTATGGCTTTATGCCTTAAATCAAAGTCTTTTATTCATCTTGAATTAATTTTTGTGAATGATGAGAGATATGGATCCTGCTTCATTCTTCCGCATGTGGCTATCGAATTTTCCCAGCACCATTTATTGAATAGGGCTTCTTTTCCCCAGTGTAAATTGTCTGTTTTGTCAAAGATCCATTGGCTGTATGTGGATGGTTTTATATCTGGGTACTCTGTTCTGTCTATTGGTCAATGTCTCTATTTTTGTGCCAATATCATTGCTGTTTTGGTTACTATAGCCTTATAGCATAGTTTGAAGTCTGGTAATGTTATGACTCCAGATTTGTTTTTTTTTTTTTTTTTTTTTTTTTTCTTAAGATCACTTTGGCTATTCAGGCTCTTTCTTGGCTCCAAATGAAGCATAGAATTATTTTTTCTAGATTTATGAAATATGGCATTGGTTTTTGATGGGGATTGCATTAAATATGTAAATCACTTTGGGTAATATGAACATTTTAACAATGTTGATTCTAATGATCCATGAGCATGATATGATTTTCCATTTGCTTGTGTTGTCTGCAAATTCTTTCCTCAGTGTTTCATAGCTCTTTCTGTAGAAATCGTTAACCTCCTTCCTTGGTCAAGTATTATTTCTAGGTATTTTGTTTTCTTTGTAGCTATTTTGAATGGTACTGAATAGAATGCTACTGGTTTGTGTACATTGATTTTGTAACTGGAGACTTTTTTGAATTTATTTATCAATTCTAGGAGTCTCTTGGTGGCATCTTTGGGGTTGTCTAAATAAAAAATCATACTGTCAGCCAAAAGCAATAGTTTGACCTCCTCTTTTGCGATTTGGATGCCCTTTCTTTCTGTCTCCTACCTGATTGCTCTGGCTAGGACTTCTAGCACTATGTTGAATAGTGGTTGTGACAGTGGGCACACTTGTCTTGTTCCAGTTCTTATCGGGAATGCTTTCAAGTTTTCCCCATTCAGGATAATGTTGGCTGTGGGTTTGTCTTACATGGTTTGTATAATCTTTAGATATATTCCTCTATACCTAGTTTGTTGTGGTTTTTCAATCATGAAAGGGTGCTGAATTTTTTCAAATTCTTTTTCTACATCTTTTGAGATTATCATATGATCTTTGCTTTTGCTTCTATTTATGTGTTTAATCACATTTATAGATTTACATATGCTGAACCATGTCTGCATTCCTGGGATGAAGCTCACTTGGTCATTGTGGATTACTGTTTTGATGTGCTATTGAATTCAGTTTGATAATATTTTACTGAGGATTTTTGCATCTATATTCATAATGGATATTGGTCTGTTGTTTAGTTTTTTTGTTGTGTCCTTTCCTGGCTTTGGTATTAAGGTAATACTGACTTTGTAGAATAAGTTGGGGAGGATTCCCTCCTTTTTGATGTTATGGAATAATTTCTGCAGTATGGGTATCAGCTCTTATTTGTAGGTCTGGTAAAATTCAGCTGTGAATCCATCTGGCCTGGAGCTTTTTGTTGTTGTTGTTCCAAGATTTTTTATCACTGCTTCAATCCCATTGCTCATTATTGGTCTATTCAGAAGTTCTATTTTTTCCCTAATTAGTATTGGGAGGTTATGTGTTTCTAGGAATTTGTCCATTTCTTTTATGTTTTTAAGTTTATGTGCATAGAGATTTTCATAGTATTCACAAGGAAATAAAACTAGTAATCAGCTCCAAGAGAAACACTCAATTCTACACAAAGTCATGGAAATTAAACAACCCACTGCTGAACAATTACTGGGCCAATAATGAAATTAAGATGGAAATCAAAATATTCCTTGGGCTGAGTGAGAAAGTGGACACAAGCTACCAAATCTATGGGATTCAGCAAAAGCAATCCTAAGGGGAAAATTCATACCCTTAAATGCCTACATCAAAAAGACAGAAGTCACAAATTAACAATCTAATGACATGTCTCAAGGAGCTAGAAAAGGAAGAGCAATCAAATCAAAAGCCAACAGAAGAGAAGAAATAACTAAAGTCAGAGCAGAACTAAATGAAATGGAAAACAAAAAGAAAAAAAAACCAATAGAAATGATCAATAAAACAAAATATTGGTTCTTTGAAAAGATAAACAAAATTGATAGACCTCTTGCTAGGTTAACCAGGAACAGTACAGAAAGGACCCAAATAAGATCCGTCAGAAATGAAGAAGGAGATATTACAACTGATATCACAGAAATACAAAATGTCATCTATGAATACTGGGATTTTTTATCTCTTTTGTTCACTACTGTATCTCTGAAGGCTACGACATGTCCAAAGTTATAGAAGGTGCTCAATAAATATTTGTTTAGTTGGTAAGTTCTTCCTGTGGGATAGGATCACAAGTTGCACAGCTCTTGCAAAGATATCCTGCCTCACTCCTGGTTGGATTCTCTGTATCACACTGCTGTCCAACTCTACAGTCCCATACTACATTAATTCTCAGAACAATCCTCTGCAACTAAATGTTATTATTATTCTAATTTTTAATGCCTGAGAAAAATGGATTATAAAAATTAAGTATCTTGCATAAAGTCAGACACTTAGTAAATAATAGAACCAGATTTGTATCCTGGTACAGTGAAGTAGACACTAAACTATTGGCTATTACCCTATCATCTAAGACCACACTTTCATGCATTAAAAACAAACTGGTTGCTTTGAAACCAGTTAATAACATAATTAAATTTATCCTGTGAGTCACTATACATACAGCAGGATTAATGAATTTGATCTCTGTACCATAGACATTACAGAATCATTGTTTAGCTTTAAGTGATATGGAAGATGAAGTGGTATGAATGGAGATTTGAATTGGGAAAGTAGTAAACAGTAGTACTACCAGTAAGGAAATCATAATGTCCTGAGCTAAGGGTTTAGTGGAGGTAGATAGGGAGGCACTGTTTCATGAATAATTTTGAGTTAATGCAATGATAGGTACTTTGGGTAGGTATTATTATTATTATCATTCTCTTGCAAATGAGGAGTTGGAGATTCAGAAATTTTAAGTAAATTTCCCCCAAAAAGTTTGGTCCTACAAGTTTGATGTATCCTAGCTGAAATCACCAGTTGCTTCAAGATATAATATCAAAAATGTTGGGTACAGTGTCATGCAGAGGTTAAAGCACCAATTAAACCTAACTTTAATGTATTTACAGAAATAACAAATAACTTCTTAAGGACAGTCGAATCCTGGGCAAAGAAAAGAGAAAGGAGAAACATTCAATCCCCCCTTTTCATTAACCAACTGTCAAACTGGAAGACATCACTAGCTATGACCCTGAAAGTAAAACCTGGATAAATGACATTGTTATACTTTGAGAACAGAGTATCTCACGGTAGTCACATGCTCAGTAATAAGGTTTATTATAAACACTTTAGACCAAATGAAGAAATCATTCAGATTTAAAATTATGACTAAATAATGGAAAGACCAAGATAAGTACCAATCATGTTTTCTTCCTCATTGTATTAGATGTTTCAATGATTTACTACATTTATCAGATAGTCTTTGTTACAAGGCTTTCTTAGCATGGTTGAGCAACTTTAGTGATCTACTCTTTTGCTTTTGTAAAGAGTTCTTCAAGTTCTTTGCCTTTTAAGTTCCCCAGTCTTTGAGTGAGTACAATTTTGCATTTGTAGTTCACAGTTATAACCCTTTAAAAGAACCAAAAACATTAATGAAAATTTTTATTCATACTTTCTTGTTCTGCATTGAGTAAACAGGCAGATGATTGATGTGAGATAGATGTTGGCTGTTGAAATGTAAAAACATGTACCAACAGGAAATCTGTGAACATTGCTAGATTTCTGTCTGTTAAATTTCTCTGACAATAGATAACACACATATTCCCAATTTGTTCTGACACTTAAAGTGTTTCAAGTTACTTTTCTCAACAGGTCTGTAATCTAGTCTGTTTATACAGTGATTTTTCTACTAACACTTTTATCCATTTCAAGCTCTACTATTAAACTTTAATCATAAATTTACACTTAGGATAAGGCAAACAAAGAGCCATGGTAGAAGCCATGGTAGAATATCAGGAATTCAAGGTCTGAATTTCACATTATTATTAATTTGTGACATAACTTTGAGGACTGGAACTTTGGTGATACTTTTTATCCTTTCTAAATGATTCACAAAATGTATTTTTTGGATGTACTAAAGATACATAACATAGAGGTAACATATACATCTTTATATATTTTACCATATAGTTAAATAAATTATATTTATTTATAATTGACTCTCAGCATTTATTCTTTGGATGTACTAAAGATACATAATTTATAAAAATATAAATTAATTTCAACAATAACTGTTAAGAATAATTATAATTACCTTATGGATCATGAAATTGATCAGAGAGGTTAAGTAATTTTTCCAAGACCACACAGCTAGTAGAAGCTTGAGTTACAATTTCCACTCAAGCATATTTTTCTCCATCCTATTCTCTTACTATTATATCATTCTGTCTTTTATTGTTATTGTTATGGCTTTCATAATATTTAAGTGGATTGATGAGTCATAATGTATAGTACATAGAATAAATTTTGGCTCTTCTCCTTAAGAGCTTTGTATACCTAGCTTCTCTGAGCATTAATTTTTTTCATCTGAAAAATGGAGACAACAGAACTATTATCTCAATTAAAATAAAATAATATTTGAGGCGACTAGTACATTATCTAGAGTTAACTATAGTTGTCTACTATAAGACAATATCATGAGGACAAGGAAGAGTATGGAACGCAGAAAGTTAGATGATTAGAATTTATTGTAAGACTTTCCAAGTCAGGGCCATAGTAGAGTGGATAAACCTTAGAATTCCATTCTTTATAGTAGAGAAAGGATAACAAAATATTCCATCAGGTCACCAATTTAGTTCCTAAAATTCCTTGATCCTGGAAAGAGATTCTCTAGACACCTAGCACAACTATATATAAGAATAAACAGTTGTGAATAAATACACTGAATTTGAGTTTATAGTCCAAAGAGGACTCAAAAATCATTAAATTAAATGTTTAAAATTAACTTATTGACACCAGCATCTGTGGTAACTGCCTGAAATAGCTAGAAGTCTTTAAAAAACCATATTGCTTAACCCATGTTTATTACATACATTTGTCCATATTTTCCATCCCTCCACAAAAGAGCTATAAAGTATGTGCATAATAGGCACTCAATAAAGACTTGATGAATAAATAGATGAATGAAAGAAGGGATGACTCACATAATACTCTTTCCTCAATATGCTTCCTGGGCACTGCCCTGTCTCTGTTCACTGAACTCTACCAGGCTACTTGGGCAATCATGCCTACAACATCCAGAAACTGAAGCTCAAGATTGCCTTGTGAGATTTTCAGTGCCATCTATTGGTTTATGTCAACAGTTTACTGAGCAGCAGCCTCTTAGAAAATGATGCCAAATTTTACTTGGAAGAAGGAAACAGTGGAAGTTCCGCCATTTTGGTAAATTAATGACATTTACCACTCTCTCAGAAACATGTGCACATTGCCCAATTTAGAAAGAAATGTGTCATGTACAGTAGGATTCCTCCCTTTAACAACTTCAGATGACTAAACTCAAGCAAGATACACCAATTACTTGACATTCTGTCAAGTGTGGTTAGTGTGTCGGGCAGATTGTCAACTCTGAAGACAAGTTGCTATTTGTGCAAACTGCTCATTCTTCATTGGTCAAAAATGAATCGTACATACCACAACAACTATGAGAATTCTAAGTTATTAAATGTGACAAGGATTTGATTGAAATATCCAAATCTGGGTTATGTTGCAAGAAAAGCAACACATATGAAGTTCTCCAGACAAGGAACAAGAAAGTAACTGTCTTTCTCTTGTAACTACATTAATTGTACATGAATGAAATAGAAATTTGAATTGGAAGAAAGGCAAGAAAAATCTCCATCCAACAGTTAAAGTGAATAAAATCTAGTATTCAGTAGCACAACAGGGTGACTATAGTTAACAATAATGTATTGTATATTTTAAAATAAGAAAAAGAAGTGAAATGCTCTTAACACAAAGAAATAAATTCTTGAGGCGCTGGATATCCCAATTTCCCTGATTAAATCATCATATATCATATGCCTGTATCAAAACATCACATGCACCTCGTAAATACACAAAACTATTTTGTACCCATAATAATTGAAAGTAAAAAATTACAGGATCTGCACCTACCCCAGCACTGTGGTCAGCGCTGGGCTAGGAGGATGCCTGGTATGGGGCTCTGGAGCACCAACTATCTCACAGGTTGGCAGCCTTGTCGGTTTGTTCTAGATAATGGAATCCTATTGTACTACGATTGACAGGATGATGCTTGCAAATGGAGCAAAGGAAGTACAAAGACAGCAGTTTGTGAAATTAAAGTCCAGGTGGCAGGCCACACGAGAATGGAATTAATCATTCCAGGAGGGTAGCACTTCTACACAAAGGCAGTGAATGCAGTTGAAAGACAAGAGGTGGCTGGTTGCTCTGGGGAGCTAGTTCCAAAGCATGTTTTACTGATTTGAGGACTAAAAAAGAAAAAGAAATAAATGAAACCAGTGAGTCTCTGAAAACTGAAATGTCTGCACTTCTCCACGATCGTGACCTCCGAATGCCTCAAGTTTATATGACAGGAATTTGATCACCATGATGAGAATCACTGGCCTCCCAGCACAGAGAACATAAATGAAGCCTGTTCTCTGCTTAACGACACATGTGATACATTATCACAGAGCTTGAGGAATGTGTGAACACAGCCAATGCCAACCCTGAGATGTTTCAACTGCCCCATCCAGATCTCTTAGTTTCTCCTGTGGCACATTCCCCTGTTCAAATGGTGAAGAATTTTGTCAGTCACCTTGGTTCTTGCACTTGAGGGAGGAGTAGCCACTCTATTAATATACATCTGCAGTCCCCAACCCCTGGGCCAAAGACCAGTATCGGTCCATGGCCTGTTTGGGACCAGGCTGCAGAGCTCTGCTGTCCTTGCACCACATTCAAGGAAAATCATCTTACAGGAAACTCTGGAAATGGGGGTGGCGGGAGAGGGGACGCAAAGCAGGAGGTGACCGGCTGGTGGGGCAAGGAGCCTATTTACAGCCTGAGCTCTGCCTGTCCCCATCCCCCACCACAACCCACAGCCCACAGCCCTCCATGCATGGTAAAATTGTCTTCCACGAAACCAGTTCCTGGTGCCATTAAGGTTGGGGACCGCTGCTATAAAAGACTCAGCGTCTACCCTTCACCAGCTCTCCCAGTGATGACGAAGAACCCACTCAGTTATAGACTGTTGTAATGAAATGCCCCTGGAAGACCTGGACAGACTTGTTCACTGTTCAAGAAACACACCTAATGGGGACTTGGCATCAGCAACCGTTCCTGAAGAAAGCAAACTTACGGCTAAAATAAAAATCTGAATAGGAGGATCCTCTTCCATCCTTCTTTTCCTGAAGAAACTGAAGTGTCCAACTTCTCGAAGTATTGCTATGCAAAACCTGCTGCAATCTAACTGTTGTTCTAGGGAGTAGTTTTTCCCTTTACTTTAGGATTTCTCTGCACTTTACAGAATATGGTAAAACGAACAGTTAAGTGTATTTTAACTTTGTATAGTTTGTTTGCAAGTGTATTTTCCTAATAACTTTACAGTATCGATGTGCATGTTTTTTTAAAATCAAAAAGTGATGTAACATTTTGATATCCATAAGAATACATGTAGGTATTTTTCTAAAAACCTGCGAAGGACTGACAGCCTGGTCAATGTGTATTGTAGCTTATAAACATGAAATCTTATAAGGTTTCAGTTTGACACAGTGTGATATATATAAATTGTGCCATGGAACAAATGAGCACCTTACCTCAGCTAAAAATGAGTTACAATAGCAGCTTGATGGTGATTGTATTGTATCCTTTTAATCAAAAGAGAAACACTTAATATTCTAAATATCTTTAGCTCAAATACCATGACATATTGAACATTCTTAAACTCGACCATACTGTCCTTCATATGTGAAGTTGACACCACTGATTTATAAATGTGAACTGTTGGGTCAGAGTGTTTCATTTTCACTTATTTATTTTCTTGTTTTATCAAAAGATGATTGAATCCTAACCTTTGTGACCTGCCAAATTTAAGATGTGTATATACTGTTCTTTCTATTGTTCTAGAAAAGAGGTTGACATTAGAGTGATCTTGCTCACTTACACCAGAGAAATAAACAACTTTCAATGGAATCCTCTTCATTTTAGTGCTTTTCCCCTAAAAATAGACATTAAACTATATTGTAAGGTATTGTTTGCAGCTCTTTAGAATACCTAGGCACATTTTTATTTATGAATATTTATACAAAAAAAAAACGAATTCTGTCAAAGTGGCTGCTCCACATCACCTGAAAATGGCATTATATAATTAAAGAACAAATAGCATTTTTTGATAGTGCCTGTCCATACCTATTGTCAGTGTTTGTCTTGTAATCTGTTTTTCTGAATTCACTTTGGGGTGATGGTTTTGTCCAAGGTTTCAGATGGGGAGGACTTCAAACAAACTGGTTTGGTGGTTTGAATTAATCATGTGTTTAATAAATACTTGGTTTTGCATTCAAAAGACACTTTAAAAATTTTTCAAAGAGTGATCTTTTGATAAGCAAAGATGAAAAAGGAAAATAGAACCTCAAAATAAAGGGCTCACTCATTAACTGATACAAAACATAAAGAACTCTGAATCTTCACAGCCCCCCCCCAATTTTTTTAAATTGTAGAATAGAGAAGCCAGAAAAAAATCAAAAACTGTTCAGTAATTCCTCAATGCTCATAGAGAGAGAGTCTCAATACAGAAAATTGTATTTCAAAAGATGGTAAGTGGCTGCTTGGCAAGGCCTCCTCATAAAACACTTTTTACCAAACCACTAGATGTAGTCTTTCACTCTCAAGCAGGGTGTTAAGAAACAGCATGGTTAAGTCAGTAAAAAGCACCTCATACCTGGCCCTCATCAGTGTAACGGTTGATAGCTCTTCAAAAACTCTTATTTCAGAGCATCATATTATTCTGTAGGTCATTTAACTTGCCCCAATTCCAGAGAGCTAGGGAGTCTATCTTTTAAGAAGAGTAGCAATTATTACAAGCATATCATGAGCCAACATTATACGTCTAGTATAACATGACTTGTTCTGATTATCTGCTATTTTAAGTACTGTAAAGATAAGTTAATCTGTAGGCAGTACAAGTGTATGTGGTTTGATTATGTTTTATTCATTCAATAGGTATTGACTGAGCACCTATCATATGTACTATGTACAATGTTCTGTGTTAAGGATGGGTGATTAAGTCCCATCCTCACAGTCTACTACAAAAATGTAGGGTTTACCTATACCAAATCTACTCTCCTGATCACATCTGCAAAAAGAACCTGCTTTTGTTCAGATATCAAAACCTCAAAGGAAGATGATCAGTTTAGAGATAAATTCTGAATATTCTAAACCAGTCAGATAAGTTGAGTCATCTGATTGCTATCTGACAGGGTGACTGACAGAGGATGACATGGGACCCAATTCTGGCAAGTAATATGAAATGTTAACTCGGCCATGGAGTTTATGGGAAAATTTTTCTTGCCGAGAAGGTGGCATTCCCTTTTCTCTTGCTGCATGGTGTCATATATGGATGTGATACCAACTGTGTCAACCTTCTTGCAATAATGATGTGAATGGGACCAAGGACGAGTCAACACACTAAGGATGGCACAGCAGAAAGATTGGGTTATTGTCATAACCCAATTGTCATAATAACCCAATTGTCTTATTGCGTTAAGAACTGGGTTATGACAGCATCATAAACTGCTGCAACAAGCAACTCTGGAACCACTCCAGTAAAGAACTTCTTGTTATATGAGATAATTATTTTTTCATTTCATTTTAAATGAGTTGAATGATGGCTTTTGGTTAGTTGCAGCCCAAAGCATCTTCAAGTGAAGGAAAACCATGAAGGAAACAACTGTATGCAATATATCAATAACCATATTGAAGGTGTGCACAAGGGCTGCAGTCAAAGGCATCTTCGAAGAGGATAGAAGCCTGAGTTGAGTCCTAAAGGATTCTATGTAGACAAGGGAACAACTGCATTTCAAGAAGTTGGGAAACATCACATGCAGTTATCAGGGCACAAAAAAAAAACTCTGAAAATTTGAGTAACTATTTGAGAATAGAAAAAGACTATATTTGGATATAGAAAGCCTTAAAAGATGGGGTGGGAGATAGGCAGAGTGGAGACCACGAATTTCAATTGCCAAGTCATGTTAAGAAAGAATAGATTTTATCTCGTAGTTTAATAATTCTGAACCCTGCCATGAGGAAAGATGGGCACTGGAATTAAGGAATTATGCTAACCAGCTAGAGGTTACCCAGGAGCTAGAGCCTACTTTATGAGTTAGGAATCAAATCGTATTACATAACGATTATTCTGAGAGCAGAGTGCAGGAAGGATGGGCTGGGGAAAGCTGGGAATAGAAGTGAAGGAAAACAATTTGGAAGCTGTTGCAAGAGTCCAAGTAGGTGATACTGAAGGCTTCAGCTAAGATGCTAGTTGTAAAAACAGAAAGGAAGGGACAAATTCAAGACATATTTATGAGAAGACACATATTTATGAGATATATTTATGAGAAACAATTATCAGGAATTAAGGAATGACAGAATAAGGAAGATTATTATGTAAGATTAATGCCTCCTAGATTTTCTATGTTGAGTATCTAAGTAGTGGCTGTAAACCAGGACATTGTGTACAAAATAGAAGGTTAAGAAGGTAGGTGAAGGAATAAAAGGGTAAAAAAGGTAGGAGTACTGATTTGATTTTGAATCTCTTGAGCTAAGATGCCAGTTATACACTATAGCTACATAAATATCTTAATAATGAGCCCCCACCCCCTGCCAAATGGTAATAAAATGACCCGTTGGTAAACCTCTTGGAATTATTTATAGAATTTCTGGACAAAAGCCAAAGACATTTTTAGAAGATGTCTATCAAAATAATGATTTTTTTAAAGTGATGATGATTAATTGAGTATACAGTTGTCTTTTTTGTCTGTTAAAACCAATTTTTGTGTTTGAAAAGAAAGCTAATTAATATATGTAAAGGTAGATATTGGCTTTTCTTTCATATTCTCTTTCTCTACACCCGATGTCTAAATGTCTTGAATCATGCAGGGGTCCTCAAACTACGGCCCGTAGGCCACATGCGGCCCCCAAAAAACATTTATCCAGCCTGCCGGGTGTTTTTGCCACCGCTGCCTGTCCTGCTTAGCAGCCAACTCGTCCCAGGACCACAGTGCACATGTGTGGAATGTGCACCGCACTCTCCAACGGCCCTCCAACGGTCTGAGGGACAGTGAACTGGCCCCCTGTTTAAAAAGTTTGAGGACCCCTGAATTGTTTCACCCATATGGCCGAAATTGCTATGGGTTTACCAAATCAATTGCTTTTTGCTTTTTTTGGTATATATACCTGGAACACTTACCTACATTTCCTTGAAGTTAGGTAAGGCTTCAAATTATGGCCTATAGAATAAAGGCAAAAGTGGTGGTGTGTGCAACCAGCACCTAAAAATACCTCCAACATGGTATTATGATTCTCTCACTTTCTTTTTTCATCTGGATCCATGTTCAGGGAATCCCGGTGAGAATTTCCAATTTAGGGGATGTTATGGTTTAAAAGTATCCCCTTTAAAAATTCATATGTTGGAAACTTAGTCCTCAATGCAACGGTGTTGGGGGGGTGGCTCATGGGAGATCTTTAGGAACCATCCACTCAGACATGGATTCATGCCATTATTAAAGAGGCTCATAGGAGTGGGTTTGCTCTCTCTCACTCTTCTGCCATGTGAGGAACAGTGTTCCTCCCCTGTGAAAGATGTAGTGTTTAAGGTGCAATTTTGGAAACGGAGACTAGACCCTTAGCAGACATCAAACCTGCCAGTGCCTTGATCTTGGACTTCCCAGCCTCCACATCTAGGAGAGATAATTTATCTGTCTGCTGTTTATAAATTACTTATTCTTGGATATTCTGGGTGTTTTTTGGCTTTTTTGTTTGTTTGTTTGTTTCTTTGGTTTTTTTTTTTTTTTGCAGCACAAATGTACGAAGACAGGGGATTACTGAGCCATAAGATGGAAGGATCCTGAGTAAGTGGCATCAATGTGCTGATGACTTCCAATTCTCTGTCACCAACCCAGATCTTCCCCCTGCCTAACAGGCTTCCGTACCCAACCTCTTACTGGGCAATTTTAGTTAGAAAGGAACAAAAGACTGTTTGGCTTATATTTTATTACTGCCAATTTCTGACTTAGACTGTAAGAATTTATTTTCTAATTCATTTAACTTGATGAAATGGGCAAACTTAATTGTATTAGCATATTGCTACTTAATTAAACAGTGTTTTTAAGAAAGCTGGAAAAGTCTTGGTTGTATAAAATATGTACTGAAAAGTAAGTACAGATTGAGTCTCCTAAGTAAATTATTTAGTGACTGTTCTCTTGTCCCTAATGGTTCAGTAGTAAAACTAGGACAGGAAATTTAGTGTTTTAAATATGAATCAGGTACTATAAAGGAAAGATTCTGGAAACATCTACTGTCCACTTCAAAACTCCTTCAAAGATACAATTTTATTAGAGCCTATTAATTGGCATTTATAACTGATAGTACCATGCATCACACAAACAACTAATGACAATATTTTTGAGATATTAGATATAGAGATCTCAATTTGAGATATTATTTGTTTTGATTTTTCTTTCAAATTAAAAAAAAAAGCCACTGTTTCAGTACTTGCATGAATTTCTACTTATTGACAGAAAAAACATTTTTGAATTCTTTAAATTACACTTTTTTTTGTAAGTAGATGTTGAATTAGAAAGAGACCTGAATGGGGCATGAGATGTCATGAAAAAAATATTTCAATCTCAATTCTTTAACCATCTAGATCAGGGGTTCTCAAATTTTTAAACAGGGGGCCAGTTCACCGTCCCTCAGACTGTTGGAGGGCCGGACTATAGTTTTAAAAAAAAAATATGAACAAATTCCTATGCATGCTGCACATATCTTATTTTGAAGTAAAAAAACAAACGGGCAAAAACACCTGCATGTGGCCCGCGGGCCATAGTTTGAGGACGCCTGGTCTAGATGATTTGCACAGGATAAATCACTTAACTTGTTGAAATGCCTTTCTGGGATAACAGATAATCCCTAAAGTCCCATTTGGCTTCAAAATCCTGTAACTCTATGAATATCTGTTCGTGTATTCATTTTGGATGGAAAATTCAATTATTTATGGAAAAGAATAATTTCTAAACAGAATGTCTTTTTGTTGGCCACATATTTTGTAGGATAGAGAAAAGCTAGTTTGACTGAGAAACAATGAATAATTAAGCACTATAATGCTGTTTCTCAAGGCCTTAACCCAAATCCCTCGCATAAACTGTGACAGTAGGGGACTAACACTGTTATAGGAAAACCGGATTGCTATCTAAGGAAGCAGTGATGTAATTGCATGTGGCTATTATGATGAAAAATAGCTGGAAAGTGGATTAGGAAGCTCAACTCCCAAAGGCTAGACTAGGTCTGAGCTTCAAATTTGAGGTATGTGTATCCAAAATGTTCATTTTCATAATTTTTCACTTTTTTTTTTTAACAAAATAGAGGAATTCGAAAGAAAAATAATTTAAACAAAAGACACATTTCAGGTGAAGCTCTGTTTTTGCATTTTGCATTGATTTGTGAGAGAACTTTGTATAAGACGCTATTTTTCTATATACGTAACCGCAGTAAAAAGACTTAAATGACATTAAAAATTTATTTAAAAAATTGTATGGTGCCTCAAAAAATCTTTTTATTAAAGGAGCTACATAAAATCTCTATCACATAAAATAGAAATAAAACAGACAAAAACAACTGTTCCTGTATTATACCTTAACTAGAAAACTGGGCTAATGGATTTTACAGATTATTATGTAGAAAGGAAACGTTCTTACAATATCTGTCCCTTTTCTTCAGGTTGCTTAGGGTAGAGAACAATTATTGTTAGGTTAAGTGAATTGCTCAATGTAGGGATTCTTTCTGGGGTACACTTTTCTGAGAAAAAAAGAGTGAAAGATGATTACAGCCGATCAATATTAAATGACAAGGCCGTTGCAGTGGTTCATGCCTGTAATCCTAGCATTTTGGGAAGCCAAGGCAGGAGGATGGCTTGAGGCCAGGAGTTCGAGACCAGCCCCAGCAAGACCCTGTCTGCACAAAACATAGAAAAATTAGCTGGGCGTGGTGGTGCTTGCCTGTAGTTTCAGCTACTCAGGAGGATGGGGCAGGAGGATCACTTGAACTCAGGAGTTTGGGGTTGCAGTGAGCTATGATGACACCACTGTACTTTTGGCCTGGGATCCTGTCTCAAAAATTAAATAAATAAAATAAATAAAGTAAAATAAATGACAGTGAGACATTTCTTTCTCTTGCAAAAAAATGAAAAAATAATTCATTGTTTATTACATTGTTAAGGTAAAAAGGTGAATTACTAGCAGTATGATGATTCTCGAAGGTTAAGAGCTGAGGCTTTAAAAGCCTCCTATTGATTCTGCATCATGTGTGCTCTGTTACACTGTGCTAGCTCTCTGAAGTTCCGCCCTCTACCCTTGCTTCAGGGAGTGTTCCAGACATCAAAGCAGAAAGAGAGAGCATTTACCTCCTTTGTGTATTCATCTGTAAGCCTTTTTCAGTATTTAAAACTGACAGAATAAGAGCACATAGGATTTTTTTTTTTTATTCACTTGATGTCCAGCCTTGCCTCTCTGCTTTTATTTGGAATAAGTCATAGGCAAAACTGTAAAATGGACAGAATTTGTGCAGGTCCCTCCTTCTACGCTGTCCCTGCCACATAGCCGGTGGGCTCTTTCCTGTTGCCTGGATGCTGAGATGTTAGCCCTTGAGCTTCTTTAAGGCAAGAACCATTCGTGGTTTTATCTTTAGTAGTTCACCGGTGTCTAGCATCTCAGTGTTCGTCACATAAATGAACAAAGGATAAATTAATTCATCATAGGCATGATGTTCTAAATATATATTTTTTCATATGGAAAGAATGGCTGGAAGGGAACAATACTTAAGCTCAAGGAATGACTTGTAAATGAGAGAATTTCAGGCATCAGGGGAGACATATTTTGGAGAGGGGCTTACAGGTGTATATGTAACTTCAAATCACGTGACACAAAATTTCCACATTGTTTTGCTTTATTTACAGTAGTTCCTGATTTGAGAAATTGCTCCAAAATTCTAGATAAGAAAAAATTTAGGTAATATTGTCAAAAAAAAAAAAAATGAATGGGTGGATTAAAGCTCACAAGATATGTGAGGACACCTTGTCATGATGGAGACAACATTGACTTAATCCATTTCATGGGTCTCCCAGTGGTCCAGCAGACACTGCTGTGTCAACTCTTTCTTTGGCCCTAATTCCTGACTTGGTTGGTTCCTAACTGCTGCTCTTATTCTCCTCCAGTATTTTTTAAAAAATTATTATTTAGTTATTTATTTTTATTTCAGGGTATTATGAGGATACCAATATTTTGGTTACATTTTATGTCTTTGCCTTTCCCTAACCAGGGTTAGAGGCATGCCCTTTCCCTCTACAATGCTCACCCTGTCCTTTAGTTGTGACTTTAGTTTTGAGTTCATCAGTGATATCCATTGTCTGACGGGGTCAATCTCCTGGAATTGCTTTAGCCCAACCAGCTCTTGCTTGACCTCTGAAGCTCTCTTCTGCCCCCCTCTGACACAAGTCTGCATGTGCACAGCGGGGCTTAGGCAACTTAAACCTATTCATTCATTCAATAGTAATTTACTGAATGTCTATAAAGTGCCAAGTACTAGGCTTTTGTTATATTAATACATCAGTGAATAAAACAAAAAGAAAATTCCTGCACTGATAGAGCTTGCACATGGGAGCTTCACCTCAGGCTGTCCCCACAGTTTGAAGGGGACACTTATACTTGAAAGGAACACTTTGAAGGGGTCTTTGTAGTAAGTGTCTTGAGTAATACTTTATAAAGGAGCCATGTTATAAAATGGCTCCCTGCCATGCAGATTTTGATTCAAATTGGTTCTCTCCTGGAGTCCATTCAATTGGACTTAGTAGTAGAAGTGGGAAAGGCTGTGACATTTCTTTTCTGTCTGTGACATGTCCCATACATAGTGATACTCCCATTTATAAGAGCACATATTTAAATTCTTCATCTTTAATAAGAAATGCTTATCTTTGATAGGTTCCCTAGAACAGGGTATGAGACAAGAGTCTTGGTGCTTGCGATTTACCGAAGAGGTGCTCTTCGGGAAAAGTCCTTCGAGGGAGGAAGGGAGGAATTATGGGGAAAGGGAAGGAATTGACAAGGATGAAGTCTCAGGTGAAGTCTACCCTTGATCTGATCTGTGGGAAGTCTTTGGAATATAAATTATACCTTAGAGATTGCCCATCTCCCAGGCCAGGTGGCCTCGTAAGGTGAGGATAGTTCTCCAGAGAAGAGCAATAGTCGGTCAGCAGTCAGTACAGCAGATGAGCTCTTGCACCAGCAGTGCCTGTTAACGTGCCTCAGGCAAGCCAGTAATTTCACATTCCATGAGTACCATGGGATTTCCAGCACCGTGTGTGAAAACACTGGTGACTTTAAAGGTATTTCTACAGATTCGTCATTTTGAAAACATTTTTTGAGTACCTACTGAGTTTTAGATACAGTGGCAGGATTAGTATGCTGCAGACTGTGACATGATCGCTATCTTAATCACTCTGTGGACTAGAGGGGGCGTGGACAGGACACTAGGTGCGTTAAGGGAGCGTGGTATGGTGTCCGGCAGAGTCACGCACAGCACACCATGGGTTACGATGTGGGAGTGGCACTCAATCCCAGATGGTGGTGGGGAGAGGGTCAGAGAAAGCTTCCTGGATGATGTGACGTGCCAGCCAATCTAGTGAGGAACCTTCATAGACTCCTTTGTATTAATATTAGTTTCCTGTGGCCTCCATAACAAATTACCACAAACTGGTGGCTCAAACAACAGAAATCTATTCTCATAGTTCTAGAGACCAAAAGTTTGAAACCAAGGTGTTGGCAAGGCTATGCTCCCTTCCAAAGCTCTAGAGGAAAAACTTTCCTTGCTTCTTCCAACTTTAGGTGGCTCCAGGCATTCCTTGTCTTGGGGCTGCATCGTTCCAATCAATACCTCCATGTTCACATGACTTCCTCCTTTGTGTGCATGTCCTCTCTTTTGCCTCTAATAAGGTCACTTGCCATTGGACTTGGGGCCCATCATGTTAATCCAGAGTGGTTTGTTCTGAAGATCTTTAACTTAATTCCAACTTCAAAGAGCCTTTTTCTAAATAAGATCACAATCACAGGTTTCTGGGGTTAGGGTGTGGACATATCTTTTGGGGGGCTACCATTCAACCCAATACTCCACTAGCATTTAAATTGCATTCTATCCAAAGTGGAAAGGGGCACTGAATTTAAGCTTCTATAATTATTCATTACATGACAAAGGGAGAGGCCTCCTAGGTAGACCTACCCCAAAATGTAATGGTTCTCCTTTATAGCCACCTTTTAAGATGCAAACACGTAGGTAAAGCTTTTAAATCGTCTACATCCAAACCACCTTTCCTTGAAAAACAGGGGCTATTCATCCTACATTCACTCTTCCAATGAAAGAGACTCACAGTAACCCCACATCAATTTTCCATCTCAGAAAGTCTGCCCACAGTGATGCTAAGTGGTCAAGATGATTTTCATTCCAATCTTAGTTAAAGTTCAGTATCTGCCCACACAAGCTTCTGATCAGTGACAGTGTCAGGTGGAAGTAGTGGCGTGGGGAGAGATTTTTAGGATGTTTAAAGTCATAGGGCTTGGTGAATAAAAGAGTCATGGTGGTGATTAAAGAGCCAGAAGACTTCAAGACCTGGGTGAGCAGGATAGGATATTGAGTTCAGTGTTGAATATGTTGAATCTGAGGAAGATTTTTCTACTTTTTCTAAAGCTGTTCTACAGTAACTCATCCATGTGAAAAAAATCTTTAAACTGATGACTGATGGATTTCTAGCTCTTTTTTTTTTTACAGAGCATTGATTTGATTTGATTTTTTTGGAGGAAAGAGAATTTGGGTATTTACTTTTTAGTCAATCATAAGGGATCTGAGCTGCATTTTTAAAGTTCTAACTCAAATATTTTTCACAGAAATACTCACTCTCTAAACTTGATACTAGGCATCAGCTATTTTTAAGCCTGAGATATGTTTTAAATGTAAACAATATTATCTCATGCTTAGTGAATGTTGACTGATTCTTCCTTTTTATTTGTTTTAAAAGTATGTAGGTATCTTAAATTCTCCCTCCTTGTTTTCATTTCCCTTTTTTGTATTCTTACAAACATAACCCTCAAAAATAATCAGTTCATTTATAATTTATATTCTTTTCTATTCTTTCTATCTTATCTCTCTTCTTGAATCAGTGAGAGGAGAAATGGGCCCTATTATTGTATTTTTTCACATAAGGGTGAGAATTATCTTAATGTGCAGAACAGTTTTGCCCCTAATCCTTTTGGCAAGAGATAAATAATTCTATTTATATGAACTTGCAAGTATAACATTGATTACAACTTTCAGTGAACTCATTGTTGCCTTTCAAATCACTTCACCTTTCATAGCACTTTAGCAGATGAAGAACTCAATAAGGTGGCATAAGTATTACAACAATCATTAGCAATTAGGATAAATCTTTCATATTTTATTCTATTTTTAATATGTATTTTAAAGAATAATCTTTTAAAATACTTTTTATACATTTTATACTTTTGTTTTACATTTTGGTTCAAATATTAAAATCAAGATTGTTATCTGGTCATGCTATTTTTTAATATGCTATTATTTTAGTAATTCACATAAAAAATAAATAAAGTTTTAAGGGAAATGAACATTGAGTTTAATGGAGTCTTAACTTTAGTATGACAGAACACCACAAATTGTATCCACTTAACTTCTCTTAGCACCATAGTAGCTGTTTGAAAAACTGAAGAGTCTAAGACTCTATTCAGAGTTTTGATAAGAGTCTATTCAGTGAAGGGCCCAGTGCTATTCAATGTATCTGATATTTATTATAGTAACATATCAGAGGAAATGTTATGCTTTTTAAATTAGGCATTTAAAATGAAAATGAGCAGCAGTGCAAACATTAGTCCCTGACACGTTCCTTGTGTCACTTCTTTGCTACGAAATGCTAGAGTCATTTTCATGGGAAGAATGATATCAACATGAGTAACATTTCTTGAAGCAGAAAAACACGATACTCCAACACGATATCGACCTACTATTTTTCTAATAATGTTCCTAACTAGTAGGTGAAGTAACTAAAGGATGTCTGTCATACACTGATGAGGACAAAAGATTGACCTAGAGAAAGGGAGGAAGATAGTTGACCAAAGACATTGCTGCCAGATCATTTCAGTAAAAAGGAGAAATTTGAGATTGAAAACAAAAAAAAAACCATAGATCAAGTGTAATTATGAGGGACAAGTGCCAGAACTTACCAGAGATTCCATAGGAAGAAGTTACAGAGGAGAACCAGAAGGAGCAAAATATTGGTACAGACCAACCCCAAGAGGCTTGGAGCCCAGTGGAAAGGGCAGGTGAGGGGTTCTTTCTCCCTCCCTCACACCTTAGGCAGTCAGCAGGCTCCCCAGCTGCTGGAGAGCCTTTCTACCCCCATGAGTCCAAAAGCTGCTGCTGCCAGTGAACTGGGAGCTTTTTGAGGACAAACCATCAGGCTTCCAGTCCCCTTGGGATGGCTTCCTGTCACCACAGATCCAAGCTGACATGATGGATGCCATATTACTTCTCCATCCACTGTGTGCTATAGTAACCAAAACAGCATGGTGTTGGTACAAAAGTAGAGAAGACCAATGGAACAGAACAGAGGACCCAGATTAAAACCATCTACCTACAACCAACTGATCTTTGACAAAACAGACAACAACATACACTTGGGGAAAAGAAGCTCTATTCAATAAATGATGCTGGGGCAGTTGGATAGCCAAATGCAGAAGAATAAAACAGCACCCCTATTTTTTACCACTCACAACAATTAAACCAAGATAGATAAAAGACTTAAATGTAAGGCATGCATGAAGCCATAAAAATTCTAGAAGCAAATATGGAAAAAACTCTTCTAGATCTTGGCCTAGGCAAAACATTTATGACTAAGACCAAATACAGCAACAATAAAAAATAGGCAATTACAGCAATAACAAAAATAAATAAATGTGACTTAATTAAATTAAAAACTTCTGCACAGCAAAGGAAATAGACAACCTAGAGAATGGGAAAAATATTCCCAAACTATACATGTGAAAAAGGGTTAATATCCAGAATCTACAAAGAACTCAAACAAAACAGCAAGAAAAAAATCAAACCACTCCATTAAAAGCTGGGCAAAAGATTAAACAGAAGCTTTTCTAAAGAAGAAAAATGGTCAAAAAAATATGACAAAATGTTCAATGTCACTAATCATCAGGGAAATGCAAATTAAAACTACAATGATATATCTCCTTACCCCTGTTAGAATGGCTATTATTAAAAAGTCCAAAAACAACAGATGCTGGTGTGGATGCAGAGCAAAAGGAGTACTCATAGACTCTTGGTGGAACTACAAATTAGTACAATGTCTATGGAAGACACTATGGAGATTCCTCAAAGAACTAAAAGTAGACCTACCATTAGATCCAGCAACCCCACTACTGGGTATTTACCCAAAGGAAAATACGTAATTTTATCAAAAAGACACTCATACTCTAATGTTTGTTGCAGCATAATTCACAATTGCAAAGATGTGGAATCAACCCAAGTGCCCATCAATTCATGAGTAGATTAACAATAGGCTTACAAGGAGAGAAGGGGTGGTTAAAACCTACCTAGCAGGTACAATGAACACTGTTTGGGTGATGGGCATACTTATAGCTCAGAGTAAGCATTATAAAAAATATCCATGTACAAAAACATTTGCACCCCCTTAATATTTTGAAATGTTAAAAAAATCAGAAAAAAAATTAGAGAAAATAAATACTTCAGAAAGGCTTTTAAAAAAAAGAAACTAGGAATTGCAGCAACTCACAGGCAGGGAAATATAAAGTATTATCCTGTAAATCTGTTCCTTATAGTTGCTATCACCAAGCAGCAGAGAGCAGAAATCTCCCAAGAAAAAAACTGTCCAGGTCAAGTGAATAATAAGTTGTATGAGTAGCACATTGAATGAGCATAACATATCCACGTAAAACACAGCTCTCCTTTACACAAATTTGTATACAATAATGTTACATAACATCAGTGATCTCCACCAGGTGATTTATCTTCCAGTACATTTTTTTAAAGATAGATTTAATTTTACCATTAGGTCACGGGCACCTGTAATTATTAGAATTTTGTGCTATGAAACTGAAATTGAATCTCTGAGGTTAGTAATAAAAAAAAGTAGGAAAAACAGCATGTAAAGAACATGATGTTCAATAAGATCCAAAGTAGGTCATGATGATACTTTTGATATCTTTTAAATAAGTCTCATTTCTCTACTAATAATATCCCAGATTTATGCTCTGGGAAAAGTTTAGTGCTCTAGGAATTTCCAAGAGAAAGTGTACATATTGGCTGCCAGATTCCATTGTTTATGGCTAATATTGCACAGAAAGTACTTTCAAAGCACATGTTCTTTCAAAATATTCAGTCTTATAACTAGATCTTACATTAAAGTCTTCAAGGGGTAGATATACAAATTGCTTGTGATTTAAAGCTACAAGAAAGGCATCATTAAGATTTAAAATTCTGGTTAGATTTAACCTAATGTTTAACAGTAGCAATGTTCCAAAGGAAAGATTTCGTAAATGATGACAAATTATTCTCTTAAATGACAATAACTTTCACAAAGGCTTAAAATTGGCTTAATTTTACTCACAGTCTGTATCAATTACAAAGTAAAGAAGCCTTCTTTTTCTAAAGCTGTTCTGCAGAGAAGTTGACAATTTAAAAAGCATCCTAACCTGTTTTGATCTTACCAGTAAAGACGATGGGCAACCTGGATGCTTTGCAATGAGCGGTGTAGTAGGAGTTGCACTAAAGGATTTTCAAGGTTCCATTCAAACTTGACAGCCTGAAGTAAGAGACATAATTAATTTCTTATTCTCAGTACTAAAATTATAGCAGAATACAGAGGGACTTAAAAGGCTTGAGAAAGTCCAGGGAAAACAGCGTGCACATTTTAACAAAACACTAATAGCAATATATCAATGGCTTTATTAGTTGGTATATAATCAATAACATAGAACACATATATTACATAATTTGGGTTTGTGTAGTCCTTGCTTCCTGTCCTTGTTTATGCTTTAGGATCACAAGATAATAAATAAGGGCAGATAATGTGTGGAGTTCAACCACAGCCTGAAGGGGAATCCTGGCGTAAAAAGTAATGTCATCAACAATGTCCTTGGATTATAAAAAGTGGTAGTATTAGGCAATAGATATTTCTTCCCATTTGGAGATGAAATCAATGCACACCCAAAGCTTTTATAGAAACCACCATATGGTGTATCAATATTAACCTGCAGACCTTGAATCTTTGCTTAAAGTTTCAAAGCTGTTACCAACATACCTCATTCCCAAATCCTTTCCCAAATCTCCACTGTGACCAACTCTCTTAGGTTTTCTAGGATACCTAACCTGGTAGAAAACATATAGTAATGGCATCCTTTAATATCCTTAGGGACCTAATTCAGACCTCCACCTTCCCTCTGTAGGGACTTTCCTGGCAGCAATCTGGACCTGGGTTGCCATCATCATCCCGGGAATCTGAATATGTGAGAATGAAAACCAGGCTCTCCTCATAACAATGCTCATCCCTGCTTGACAGGCAAAGCTTTTACCCTCATTTGTTCAATAAACCATTTAAATCTCTCTCTCTCTCTCTCTCTCACACACACACACACACACACACATACACACACAGTTTGAGAGTTTAAGCCAGTCTTTATACCACAGTACAGACAGCAGAAAAAAAGTGGGCAAACACACACCTGAAGACACACCTCAGTATGCTAACCATCCTCAAGGATGGGGAAGTTCATAAATTCCTAAGGTGTGAGTATGCTGAAGATGATTTCAGCAAATTTGCACCAACTCCTGATGCTGTCTGAAGGTAGGATGACCATAATGTGCATTGTCTTAAACTGCAGGCACAGGCTTCCTTCACTTACTTTCTGATGTGGGGCTGACTAGGTCACAGGTTTGATTTATGCCCTAATTAGTAAGCATATCATATGAGCATAAGAGCAGGAGGTGCATTTCAGAATTTGCTTCTATGATTGTCTTTTTAGATGTCTGCCCCATTATTTCATCTTGATCCTGATAACTATTAATATTTGGTGCTCTGGAATTACTTCCCTTGCTTCCAAACTTTACTCTGTCCACTGGAACAAGCTTCCCCCCAAATCCTGCCTCACCATATAGAACACAGGCAACTTTTCTGGTGCATACCACACTATTATGAATGGGTTTTCAGTAACATCTGGGTTTGTGCCTTACGTGACTCATAGCTATGACCATATCTTCTGTTTTTGTTAAGGTCTTAAAGTCCTTTCTCAGTGATTTAATATAGCCTGTATAATTCTAACATGAGAATATATAACAAAACAATATGAGAAAATAATCAACAGGGTTAGGAATCTTTGTGTTGGAAAGTTTAAAGTCAGGGTGAAGCATAGAATGCTAAGGGCAAAATCTACAACAAATGTGTTGAAATTCTTCCCAGTTATTGTTTATTTTCCAGTCACAGCATACATTTCTTTTCGCCTCAAAACCATTTTCCAATCTTCATTTTTAATTAGAACATAGTTGAAGCTTCACCTAATTTTACCTTCTGTGCATTTCTTTGTTAGATTCTGTGTGCACTTCGTCTTATGAATTTGGATTTGCAGGAATATGGCTCTCGGTGGTATTCCTGGTGCCAAGTGTACTGACTCAGATTGAGGTTTTTCAAATGTATTTAAGCTCCATAAACTTCTGTAAATACTTACTCTTTAGAGGTGGGCTAGAGATAGTGTGTTGCCCATACCCATGAGTCATGAGATGAGTAGTGATCCTACAAGTCAGATTACTCATTGTTTTCACTACTGACAAGTCTAGGAAAGTCCTACTATAAGGATTGGAAGATGGATTGTATTGTCCCCTATGGTACGTCTGTTACCAAACTAGCTCTCTCTACTTAGAATGACTTTAGAGAAATGCATATCTGTGTACATAGTACTACTGCACTGAAGTTTATTAATAGAGAGAGGCTTCTCCCAACAGTCCTAGAGTCTCCTGTACTGTCCAAAACCTGAGGCACCTGACATTTAAAATAGCTTGTACTTACAATTTGACCTTTCAGATAAGAAAACAGCTGAATTAAAACAAAACAAAGCATAAAAACCACAATTTTAGAGCTGAAGCACTCGGCATATTCAGCCATTTACGGGGTCTAAATCAGTCTTTGCTCATATTTCCAGATAACTTTGTTATTTTCTAAAATTACTCCAACATTGTGATATTTAATTTCCCTAAAATGTACTATTCAGTGGCAAAATTGGGGTATTAGAAATCACTTTTGTAAAACTTATAATCAATATTATAATCTCCTAAGGGAAAGACAAGAAACTCATAAGTCATGAAGACCTACCAGGCACACGATTATTTTCTATATAACATTTATTTAATTAATTTGTATTGCTTTACCTATATGAATGGAAAGATTTCATCACAAGCATTTCTATTTTTTCCATGTTCTGATTAACAAGTGAAATCATTTAAAAAAGTTTTTCCTTGTGGCATATATATAATCTTTTTGTAACAATATCAATTTTGGCTGGAGAATGTCTTCATTACCCATGTTGACATATGTGCTATGATTTAGCCCTCTGGCTGGCCAAATTGCACTATCAGTTTTTATGTAGTCTGTTGTTGGTGCATTGGGAACTTTTTAGAGAATCATTAGTTAAAATCCTGATTTCTGTGGCCACTCTGTGTTCTTACCTGAACCAGCTGTGGGAGGTATTCCAGTAGTTCATCATTCGAGAGACTGTCTAGTTGTTCAACTGCCACTGCACGAATTTCTTGGTCTGGAAAACTGATACACAGTAAATATGTCCATTAGGCTGTTAATGATGAGGAATCATGCATGAGACATGTCAGGGAGAGCAGAGGATGACTTCTACCCCCAGCACGTAAGGTAAAATGATAATCCCACAGTCAATTAAGGTAATCATTAGCACCAAATAATTTTTCTGCATTCTATACTTTCATATGGACTTCAGGAGAAAGCCCTTTCAACTAGACTTTGGAAACATGATTTGAGTCAGAGCCCTGCCAGCTTTCTTACTTATAAAATGTGAATTGTGAGTCATATAAAATCTTATCCAAAATAATTTGAAAATCTTTGCTTCTTGTTTAGCCATGCATTTGTTAAATAAATGATTACCAGCTGGATATCTGACAGTTTATATCATTAAAAATGGGATCTAATATTTTTAAACCTGTGTTGGACAGCTCCTAACAAACCCAGAAAACTAAAGTTCAGAAACCCAAATAAAGACACAAAAATAATTTAATAAGGCTAAATCTTACTAGACTGTGAAGTTCTTGAGGGCAATTGTGCCTCATTTTTGGACTGTGTATGCCTGTTGTAACATTTAGCACTCCCTAGGCACTTAATAAATATTTGTTATCAAAATAAATTTGTGGGCCGGGCGCGGTGGCTCACGCCTGTAATCCTAGCACTCTGGGAGGCCGAGGCGGGCGGATTGCTCGAGGTTGGGAGTTCGAAACCATCCTGAGCGAGACCCCGTCTCTACTAAAAATAGAAAGAAATTAATTGACCAACTAAAAATATATATATATACAAAAAATTAGCCGGGCATGGTGGTGCATGCCTGTAGTCCCAGCTACTTGGGAGGCTGATGCAGGAGGATCACTTGAGCCCAGGAGTTTGAGGTTGCTGTGAGCTAGGCTGACGCCACGGCACTCACTCTAGCCAGGGCAACAAAAGTGAGACTCTGTCTCAAAAAAAATAAATAAATAAATAAATAAATAAAATAAATAAATTTGTGACTGTATTTAGCATTTGAAACCCTATTCCAAAGACAATTTTTTCTCAAACAGTCTCCTCAGATAGTCATCATCTTGCTCCATCAGAAGAATTAGATTCAATTATCTCAAAGTCCCCAGGAAGTGCCGAGAAATAACCTTGGCAGCAGACTGCTTTTACATGATCTTGACATACTGCTTTGACATGATTGGATATAACTAGAGTTTTGGTAAGAACTATTAATTTTAAATAAACAAGTTTTTAGAAAAAGTTAACAGACATAGTTTAATACTTGAAGGAACTGGCTATAGCAACTCATTTTGCAAACAAAGAAATGAATAAACAAATAAACAAAACCCCAAATTCCTTTTGTAGGGAATTAACTGAATGCTTTTCAACCAGTCAGGTAAGGTCTCTGAAGATTGGCTTCTAGTGGTGTGGAGGTCAGAAAACTCTAAGGTCTTTAATGTCCAGTCTTTTTTCAGCATATCAGGCTACTGAAGGGTGAAATGAATACTATGCCACTACATAGTTAAGTAAAAAAATGATATTACTCAACTCAGCTGTTCTCAATAGCAGCTTGAAATGGAATGCTAAGCAGGTTACATATTTGTTTTTGTCATTTAAACCAAGTATTTTAATTGCAAGAAGAATTTCACTTTCAAGTTTAGTCATTCAAAACTCTTACTTCTGACCTGCAAGTACATTTGCAGTATTTTTCTCCCTTTGAACATTCTAGCAATGAGACTAGTGAGAACTTCAGTCCAGACACATCTCATGAAGTATTGCTAAGGTCAGAAGATCACAGCATAACATTGTGCACAGGTGGAGAATAGGAAGGGGGCAGTACAAATGCAAAGCTAGAAGCAGATCAGCTTGTTTTAGCACATGAAGACTTTAGATTCTCCTAACTAAATGTGACTCCACTCTAATTTATTGCTTTCAACTACTAAATCATGTGTCTGAAGCTTATAGACATCAAGGTCAGTTTGAGGACAGTTTGAAGTCTTAGAGGGAATAGTTACTTGGTACATTCTATTGCCTAAGTGATGACTGGTTAAGTCAAATACTAGTCACCTGTGCTTTCTTGTGTGTCTATTTACCTTATTGATATGAATGACAGAAAGAAAAACAAAAAACAAACACAACAACAAAACAAAACCCTTTGGTGAACATTCGCTCTCAAATTATGTATCTGTTTCTACTAAGATATAAAGTCCACAAAATCAGAAAATTTTGTTCATGGACGTGTCCTCAGTGCCTCAGGATTTGTGGGCTCTCTTCATATATTTGTTTGAAGACTGTCTAAATTAAATTCATTATCATTCTTCCTAAATCATCTTTACTACATTTCCCTTTTGTAGTTTGTGTGATCATCTTACTCCAATCATGTAAACCTAAAATTTTAAAGGTGACATTCTGTCCTTCTTTTGCCCTTTCATTACTTTTTTTCACCTCTCCCATCTGGTGAAATTCTATGCATCCCCGAAGTCCAAGCTCATGCATCCATTTACTCATGAAGCCACTTTTTAGTCTCTTGTAGAGTTAATCACTCTCTTCTCTATGAGATTCTATATTATGTACAGGGTTGAGAGTAGGCTCATTAACTTATGAGTCTCTAGTCCAAACACAGTTGAATAAAACTTTGTGGAATTCCTAATAGTATCTTATCTTTACATCTAATCAGTTGCCAAGTTCTATTGCCTTTTCTTATGTTAATGGCTCTAGCATTTATGCTTGCCTAAAATTTCTTCTGCAACTCTCTAGACCACAATTATTTACCTCATGCTAGTACCAACATTTTCTATAGTAATACCTTATAAAACTCCCTAAATTATTTATAAGTTCATTTCTCATTAAACATTAAATGGGTTTCTATTTCCAGTGGACCTCTCTTATGCCCATAGTACTAGTCTAGATTTGAAGGCTAAGTAAATACTCCAGATTTTTCTCCTGCTACAATATTGAATGCACCAGTCCAGCTCATTGATGTATTATTTTTGCTCTGAAAATGCCATGTACTTTTTCATCTTTGTGCACACTCTAATCTCTGCTGAAATACCCTCCTTTAATTCTGAAAGTTTTAGTCCTCCTTCAAAATGTGGACCAAGTCCCCTTGAAGGTGACTATCCCAGTCCTTAGTAATCAGTTCTTCTCTGAACTCCAGATATTGACTGGTTGACTCCCACTGGACACTTAGGATACAATGGTGTTTGTTAGAATTTATCTTTTTATATAGGAGTCTTTATTCATCAGTCTATGAATAAATCAACTGAGGACAAGGATTGTTCTATCTTCTATTTTTTTATTTCTAGGATTTAGCACCATTTTCTATATATGATGGGTGATAAATAAAAATGCATTGATCATAATGATATATAATGGCAGAAATCATACTATGGAGTCAATTTTATTTCTTCCTGTGTTCTGAGAGAGTTTACATTGGTTGCAAGAGGTTGAATTTTACAAATACCGCTCATATAAATTCAAGATTGTTTCCCCCTCAGCCAAAAGGGTGAGAGAAAAAAACAAACCTGAAAGTAATGGAAAAGAAGGATGTTCAGGCATAGCTCAGAGATATTGTGAGTTTGGATTCATACCACAGCAAGAAAGTGAATATCACAATAAAGCAATTCACACAAATGTGACTTGGTTTCCCAGTGTATATAAAAATTATGTTTCCAATATACTATAGTCTATTAAGTGTGCAATAAAATTATGTCTAAAAAATAATTAATAATACAAATCGTAATTAAAAATATTGCTAAAACAAGGTAAAGGACATATGAGCCTTAAGGAAGTCATAGTCTTTCTGCTAGCTGACAGTCTTGCCTTGTTGATGGCTGATGACTGATTAGGGTGGTGGTTGCTGAAGATTGGGGTGGCTGTGGCAATTTCCTAAGACAATGATGAAGTTTGCTGTATATATTGACTCTTTCTTTCATGAAAGATTTCTCTGTACCATGGGATGCTGTTTGGTAACGTTTTATCAACAGCAGGACTTCTTTAAAAATTGGAGTCAATCCTCTCAAACCCAGTTGCTGCTTTACCAACTAAGTGTATGTATAAGTATTCTACATCCTTTGTTGTCATTTCGACAACACTCAGCATCTTCACCAGGAATAGATTCCATCTCAGGAAACCACTTTCTCTGCTCATTCACAGAAGCAACTTCTCATCTGTTCCAGTTTTATCATAAGATTGCAGCAATTTAGTCACATTTTCAGGCTCTACTTCTAATTGTAGTTTTCTTGCTATTTCCATCACATCTGCAGTTCCTTCCTCCACTGAAGTCTTGAACCTCCCAAAGTCATCCATGAGAGTTGGAATCAACCTCTCCCAAACTCTTGTTAATGTTGATATTTTGACCTCCTCCCATGAATTATAAATGTTCTTAAAGCCATCTAGAATGATGATTACTTTCCAGAAGGTTTATAATTTACTTTGCCCATATCCATCAGAAGAATCAATATCTATGACAACTATAACCTTATGAAATGTATTTTCCTAAGTTATAGGACTTCAAAGTCAACATTACTTCTTGATCCTTGGGCTGTGTTAGCAGGCATGTCAACAACATGAATTCCTTGTATGTTTCTATCAGAGCTCTTGTGTGACTAAGTGCATTGTCAATGAACAGTAATATTTTGAAAGAAATCTTTTTTTTTTCTAAGCATTAAGTCTCAACATTAGGCTTAATATATTAAGTAAATGATTCTGTAAACAGATTCGCTCTCATCCAGGCTTTCTTGTTCCATTTATATAGAGAGCACAGGAAAGTTAGGTTTAGATAATTCTGAAGGGCCCTAGGATATTCAAAATGGTAAATGCATACTAGCTTCAACTTAAAGTCACTAGGTACATTAACTCTCTCTCTAATGAGTCAGTCTGTCCTTTGAAGTTTTGAAGCCAGACATTGACTTATCTTCTTTAGTTATGAAAGTCCTAGATAGCATCTTCTTCCAATAGAAGACAGTTTTGTCAACATTGAAAATCTGGTGTTTAGTGTATACACTTTCATTAGCGATCTTAGTTAGATCTTCTGGATAACTTGCTGCAACTTCCACAGCAATACTTGCTGCTTCACTTTGGACTTTTATATTATGGAGATGACTTTTTTCCTTAAACTTCATGAAGCAAACTCTGCTAGCTTCCAGCTTTTCTTCCGCACCTTCCTCACCTCTCTCAGCTCTTTCGTAGAATTGAAGAGAATTAGGGCCTTACCCTCTGAATTAGCTTTAGACTTAACGAAATGTTGTGGCTGGTTATTCTTCCATCTAGACCACTCCAGCTTTCTTCATATCAACAATAAGCCTTCACTGCTTTCTTATCATTCATGTGTTCACTGGGGTAGCACTTCTGATTTCCTTCAAGAACTTTTCCTTTGCATTCACAACTTGGCTAACCGTGTGGTGCAAGAGGTCTAGCTTTTGGCCTATCCCAGCTTTTGACATGCCTTCCTTAATAAGTTTAGTCATTTTTGGCTTTTGGTTTAAAGTAAGAGATGTGCAACTCTTCCTTTCACTTGAACACTTAGAAGACATTAGAGGGTTATTAATTGGCCTATTTTTAATATTGTTGTGTCTCAGGGAATGGAGAGGCCCAAAGAGAGGGAGAGAGATGGTTAGTGGAGCAGTCAGAACAGACACAATGTTTATTGATTAAGTTTGCCATCTATTTGGTTCAGCGTGCCCTGAAACAGTTATAATAGTAACATCAAAAATCACTGATCATGGATCACCATAACAGATATAATAATAATGGAAAATTTGACATACTGCGAGCATTGCCAAAATGTGACATAAAGATACGAAGTGAAAGACATCTGCACTTGAATGTTCATGGCAGCACAATTCACTATTGTAAGATCATGGAAACAACCCAAGTGTCCGTCAATTCATGAGTGGATAATTAAAATTTGGTATATGCTCACAATGGCATACTACTCAATTCTAAGAAATGACAGTCAGCTAGCACCGTTTATGCTATCCTGGATTAAGCTTAAGCCCGTTCTCCAAAGTGAGGTGACACAATATCAAGAAAATGGGCTCCACGTCTACTCGTCATCAAGTTGGTACTGACTGATTAAAACTATGGTGCTCAAATGGTGGTAGTGTTCACCAGGGTTTGGGGGAGGGGGAGATACACGTTTTAGGGTTGTGGCGAGCATTGTGGGGGGTGGGAAGGGAATACCTCTAACCCTTTGTAGGGAAAGGCAAAGATATACAATGTAACCAAAAGATCAAAAAAGAAAGAAAAAAAAACAACCTTTTATCAGGTGGTGGGCAGATGGGAGGGGGGAGGAGGGGAAGCATGTCCTATCCCCCAGGTGGTGCACATGGCATCACGCTTGATGTTTTGGTAACGGGGGACGGGGGGAATGGCAGGAGCAATATATGTAACCCTAACAATATTTGTACCCCCATAATATGATAAAATAAAAGGGAAAAAAACGATATGAAGTGAGCACATGCTATTGGAAAAATCATGCCAATAGACTTGCTCAAAGCAGGATTGCCAACAAACTTTCAATTTGTAAGAAATGCAAGATCTGAGAATCACAATAAGGCAAAGTTCAATAAAGTGAGGTAGGCCTGTATTTTTTTTTTCAGAATCAGGGGAACAAAGAATCAGTAATACAGTGCCTATATGGTATATAGTCCAAAAGGAAAATTATATATTTGTATCAATATGTGCACATGCTGGGAAGAATGTTTTTGTAGTTTAATGGAAAGGGATTTTTTTCCTTTTACTCACTACTGTTGCTGGAAGTTCAGGAAGAAATTGAAGGAGAAGTTGCTATGAAACTAACCACAAGACATCCTGAGATGTGACTAAGGCCTAACTTGACATTAAAGCATATTCAAATGTAACCTGCATTTGACTATTTTAGGGAGGGTTAGCCACATTAAAAAGGATGCTGGCGGTATTACTGAAGTTCTTGGGACACAGGCTCTTTTATACACTGCTGGCAATATATGGCAAAATGCATTAAAGCAAAAGAAAAGAAAAAACCCTTTAAAGTGTGCTTACTCCTTGATCTAGTAATATAACATTTGGGAAACTATTTTAAGGATATAGTAAAAAGTGATAAAAGAATATTTAATGATATGAAGATATCATAAAACATTTATGCAGTATAATAAATACCATTTTTAAACAACGAGAAGGATCAAAATATTAATACCAAACATCTGAGTGGAAGTTTCATAGATGACTTTAATTTTCTTTTTTAAGCTTGGTTTCAAAAGTTTCCAAATTAGTTTTTTAAAAAATTAATAAATATTTTTTAAAAGTAAGGTTTATACAACTGATTAATAAGTATATATGAATAATTGCAGATTCATTGCCAGCACTAGAAAAAAAGCTCCAAATCATATGCCCTTTTAGGAGTGAACATTGCTGTGTGAACAAGCATCCTACTTTTTAGTTGATTTAGAATACTCCTCTAACTAAATAGGCCTCTAGAGAATTTATGCTTAACTTAATACCTTTTCAGGGCCCCTGAACTCAGGTATAGATCAATGGACAAATATGTTCCACAAAACCTAGCATTTCTCCCCTGCGATATTATCTGAAGTTATTTAAACATTCTTTTGGGATACAGTTGTTGGCATTTCATCCATAGTAACTCGTTCCTCAATGAGGTAAGGGCTACCCATTTGTTCTCTGACTTTGGTGTGATATTTACACACTGAAATGTCATATGTATCAGAAGAACTGCAACCTGTTTTGAATTTTCCGCTAGCCAGGTTATCATGCTTTATTCGAGGTGCTTGAAAAGTACACAGATAATTCCCATATATCATAAACCAGGAGACACTCTTTAGCAATTCTGCTAACCCTGGGAATAGTAATTCCTGTAGGAGTGCACATTACACGTTATGCATCTGGGAGAAAAACACAAGTACTGTTATTGAAGATTCATCAGGCTGATGTCAACTAGGTTCCTCACTTATTTACATTTATAAGAAACTTCCTTAGAATCGATCAGAAAATAGATGATTACGATGTAATACATGGAGATCTGGCTTGAGATATAAAAAATAAAAAGGGTAGTGAAATTTTATTCCTTGGTGGGGAGGAGACCATGTAAGGTAAAATAAATGTTCACCTATTATGAAAAATTTTGTTTTAATTAGGCTTAAGAGTTCATATGAAATAATCACGTCTTTAAGGTTATTTACCATGTTCTAAATGTTTGCCTGAGCCACTTAATGCTACTTAATTTCCTTCCCGAAGCATGTCTGAAGAGGAGGGAGGAAAGCCAAAATATGACTCTATCTTACTATTCAGGATTTCGTTGGCCTCTGAGTTGAGCTAACAATTGAGTCCCTTGGATCTGTAAAAGGACAAGATTTCATAGCTAAGATAAATACAACTTCATACAATAATCGTTAACGATTTACCTAAAAATCAAACATGATCTATTGTACAGTGAGGACATTGAGAAACAAAGGAGAAATATTCCTTGAAGACTAAGAATACAAGGGCTAATAAAAAGAATCAAAGATATGTGGCTAAATACTCAGAAGGTAAAAGAAAATTAGGTAATGTTGAAGTAAGTTCAAGATAAACGTTTTTCAAAGGAACTTCAGTGGAGTATCAATACTATATCTTGCCAACAATGTAGGGTTAACATACAGTGTAGGGTCAAGCAAAGGATTAAGTTGACATGGTCATGCTTACATGTGCAGAAAAGGAAGAGTACCGAGTATTTAGACGACTCTCTGGCTTGGGGTGGGGGTAATAACTGACCAATGGTTAGGATTTATTTTACAACAGCAGTTCTCCAATTATTGGTATCAGGACACTTCTACACTATTAAAAATTATTAAAGACTCCAAAGAAATAAAATTTCTTTGGAAATTATATCTATCAGTAATTACCATATTAAAAATAAACCCAGGGCATTTAAGAATATGTACCCATTCATTTGAAATAACATTAGTAAACCCATTATGTGTTAACATAAATAACATATTTCTATAAAAAGTAGCTATGTTTTCAAAAGGAAAGAATACTTAGTGAGATTAGTGACATTGTTTTCCATTTTTGCAAATCTCCTTAATGTCCGGCTTAATAAAAGACAGTTGGATTCTCTTACCTGCTTCTACATTAAATCTGTTACAATATGGTAAGACATGTGGCCTCTGGAAAATTCCACTCCACCCTTAGGAGAGAATGAGTGTGACCAAGGTAAATGACATCTTAGAATTGTTAAAGAAATAATTTCGACCTTGTGATGTCCTTGAGATCTTTTGGGGACTTCAGACCTCACTTTTAGAACCTCCGAGGTACATCATGGTTTTGGCAAATGTCGTCGTTGTAAGGTCTTTAGTCAAAGAATCAGCACCCGGGGTCAGTTTCTAAAACAGCAGCACTAGGCTCTCCCTTCCCCAGGCACAAATTAGCCCTGAAGTCATCTAACCAACATTCAGACTTGGAAATTGTCATTACTCATCTTTTTTAATCAAGCACTTACAATTTCTCTCATCTCAGAGGGCTACAGGAATATCACAGAGGATCTAGGCACCCTTCAACAGGGCCAGTGGAGACATGAAATAAAATTTTAACAGAACAATGTGTCTTTCAACTTCTTCCATTTGGCTTTTTATTCATCATTTTCTACCCCTTTCTTATTTTCTCCCCATTTCATTGCTCTTCTCATTCATTTCTCTTTTTCTAGTTCGAAAAATGCTAGAGGGACAATGTCTTACTCATAGAACTTTTGAAATGAGAGGTAAAAGCCAAATGCAAGGTAACAAATGTCGACCTTTAAAAAAAAAAAAAAGCAACTTTGAGTAAACTGAAAAGCAAAGGAATCTGAGATCACATTTAAGTGTAATGGAAATGTCAGACTCCAGAATACACAGCAAGAGTTCCTGAAGAATAGGCCATGAGGCTTCTCACAGTTAATAGCCCCAACTATCAGGTTAGAATTGGAAAACCATCAGAAATGCACAACTGTTTCTCCAACAAGTTTTCAGTCTGATGACACACTTGGAACCAGCTTAGAAGAAAAATGTCAGTATGACCATTTTTGCTATTTTTCTAGTACTAAAAGGATCAGATGTGACGATGAAATTTTTTTCTAGGCAAAGAGGGAAATAAGATTCTTTAAGATGATTGTAAACCTCTATCTTCTGAATAATTCAAGTTCCTTCAAGGATTTGTACATGGTTACAAAATATTAGAACCCAAGGAAACTTGGAGACCTAGTTCCATGTCCTTATTATAAAGACAAAGAAACTCATAGTTGGAGAGTTTAAAGTTTCCCAAGATTGTCTATGACACTGAAACTAGAATCCAAATATCCAGATTAGCAGGCCAGTAAACTTTCTATAGTACATCTAGCAAGGGCTTTTAATTTTTTGAATAGATAATACTATATACTATATAATAAAATCACAAGATGAGCTTGGGCATATTATTTATCAGCATTCTAAATGGGATCAATAGAAACACATAGTAAGTATTAAGCCATGTAATTTGTGTAATCAGACTGGAACATTGGTCCATTGGTGATCCAAAAGGAATAAAAATGGATCCTGGACTTAAGGAGACATACAAACTGTACAGAAATATTTTCTGATAGCTTATGGGCTCACAGATAGATATTGGGAATTAACTATATTGTCATGGTATTAGTGAGTTTAAATTACTACTTTGTTCCTTCTTAAACGTTATCATAGAATCATGTAACTTTTATTCAGAGCTGTTATAACACCTGTTGTTTCACATTAATAATTTGGAAATGGCTTATAATCCAAAGGAATACTGTAATTGTTTTTGTTAAATGGTGGCTTCAGGGCTTGATAAAATGCTAACAGGCCTAACATGAGTAGGCCATCAATAACTATGTACTGAATAAATGAATAAACAAATCGGGCTTCAATTTCTTCATCTGTCAAATAGGATCAGTAAAATGGGGGAAATCGTAGTTATTGGGAATAATATTAAAGAAGTCATTCTGTATATTAAATTATAGAACATAAAGTGCTTTGTAAACTATGTCATTCAGTTAGGAAATATTTATTATGAAGACGCTAACTCTTTCATCATGTAAATTTTGACAAGTGAATTTAAGTTACTTATGCTTAATAAGAATGAAATATTTCCCATTAATTTATTGATATTTAAAATTTGGCAATGAAAGAATCCCAAAATTCTAAACTCTCTTAAAAATGCAATTACAATGAAGAGGATGATGATGATGATAAGAATGACTGGCAGCATTTATTGAATGCTCTCATAAGTACTTAATCTTATTTATTTCAGACAAGAATTCTACAAGGTACATAATGCCATTACTCTCTGGTTTATAGTTAGAGAATCCTGTCCAAGGTCATTCAAGTAATAAGTGGCAGAACAAAATGTCTCTGATTTTAAAGCTTATGTTGTCAACCGTGAAATTTACAAGCAACTCAAGGAACTCTCCAAAAGTGCACAAGCCCAAGATACATATCTTTGGGTTTATATAATTCCACCTTCTTAATTCTCAGTCTTCACTCTTCCTTGAAAGGAAATACTGAATTGTCCACATTTTTATCTTCCATATCCACATTTATTTATAATTGTATGCATATTTTTCATTATACTCTTCTTTTCTTTGGATAACATTTCCACTTTCACTTTTTTATAGGCTATTGGCTGTTGGGACCATATCTCTTTGTCACTTTGCATATCCCTCTATTTTCTGATCTTCCTTTCATGCATTTGTTCTTTCAGTTTGTAAACATACTTGAGGCTTTTTTATTTAAGCAGTCATACAAGCTCCAAACCTCAAAAATCTTTTTCTGACCTCCTCCAACTTTAGCTGCTGTCTTGCTTTTATCATCAATTCTATTCCAAGAGGAACATTTATCTCTCTCCTTTACCTCTTCAGGAACTCGAAGTATAGCATCTAACTTCTCTATTAAACTATGATCCAGCCAGGCATGGTGGTTTATGCTTGTACTCCCAGCACTTCAGAAGGCTGAGGTGGGAGGATTGCTTGAGGCTAGGAGTTCAAGAATAGCCTGACCAACATAGCAAGACCCCATCTCTACCAAAAAAATAAATAAATAAATAAAAAATATAAAATAAAATAAGAAAAATTAGTGAGGCTGAGGGAGGAGGAGTTCTTGAGCTCCGGAGTTCGAAGCTACAGTGAGCTATGATTGCAACACTGTACTTCAACCTGGGCAACAAGAAAGACCCTGTCTCTAAAAATAAAATAAAATAATATGATCCAGCAATTCCATTCTGAGTATATATCCAAAGGAATTGAAATTATTGAGTCAAAAATATATCTTCATTCCCAGTATTTACAATAGCCAAGATATGGAAGCAACCTGTGTCCATCAAGGGATAAATGGATAAAGAAAATGCTGCATATATGCAATGGAATATTATTCAGCCTTGTAAAAGAATGAAATTCTGTCATTTGTAACAACATGGCTGAACCTAAGGACGTTATGTTAACTTAAATAAGCCAGGCACAGAAAAACGAATATCGTATGATCCCACTTATATGTGGAATCTTAAAAAGTTGAGCTCATAGAAACTGAGTGTGGAATGGTGGTTACCAGAGGCTGGAGGAAGGGAAGAACGGGAAAAGGGGAGACATTGGTCAGGGGACAAAGTTTCAGTTAGACTTAGAGGAATAAGTTTCAGTGCCCTATTGCACTGCATGGTGACCACAGTTAATGCTAGTGTACTGCATATTTCTAAATTAAAAATGAATACATTTTTAACATTCTTACTACAGAAAAATCAATTGGTGAGGTGATGGATCTGCTAATTAGCTTGATTTTATCTTTCTTCAATATATGCCTAGATCAAAAGATCACATTGTACTCCATAAATATGTGCAATTACTACTTGCCAATTTAATAAATAAAATTTAAAAACTCCTTTCACTAATATCATCAGTGACTGCCCTATATTCAAATGTATTGATCTGTTTTTAGACCTAATTCTGTTTAATGCTTCTCTAAAGCTTTTGAAAATCTCTTTCAGTAATTCTAATAGACCACCCTTTTCTAAATCTCCTCCAACATTTTCCCAAATTTTTGGAAAAATTTTTTTCCCAAAGTTTTTCCAAAGTTTCGTTCTTCCAAAGTTTTGTTTCCCAGTTTTTCTTGGTTTGTACTGTCCTTAAATTGTTCTTGTTCTCCAGGGCACCATCTTTGGCCCCTTTCTATACTTCCTCTACATATCTACACATGGTACATGTCATACACCCTTTACTTCCGTGGCTTTAATTACTGCCTTAAAGCCAACAATTACCACGTTGGTTTTCAAGTTTTGATTTCTCTACTAAGCTTCAGATCTGTATACAGAACCGTACATTGGGCATCTCCTCTTACGTGTCCCTTGCATGTTTTTAAAAATGCAACATGTCCAAAATAGAACTCTCCAACTTTCACTACCCAAATTTGCTTTCATCTAATAATCTTGTTTTGGCTAATAATGTAATGATCCACCTTTTTCCCTAATCACAAAGCTCAAAGACTTCCTTCTCTTCTTTCTGTTTTACTTTCCTTTGAAATATCTCCCAAATCTGCTCTGTGGATCTCTAATGCTGCTTAATTTAGTCCTAGACCATTTTTCAAATGGATTATTTGAATATTTGTTACCTAGCTAACATCCCTGCCCTCATTTTGTTCATTTTTCAATCTATCCTTTACACTGATGCCAGAATTATGCTTGTATTGTATAACATAAACCTGATTATATGACTCCTTAAAATTTCATGGGGTGCTATAACAAGTCCATAGTACCGATCTGACTCTCCAGACCCAAAATAGCTTAAATCAAACCCCCCTTTTCAACCTTGTCTCCCAGTACAATTCATTTCTAATATTATATTAAATTACTCACTATTCTCTGAACCTTCGTAACCCCGCACAAACTAGTCTTCCTTTTGGGAATGCCATTTCCTCTCTTCCCAGCTCAAGAAATTTCTATGAATATTTCAAGTCATGATTCAATATCTTTGTGAAGTTTTCTCCACTTTATCTGAAAGAATTTGTCTCTCTCTCCTGTGGGCTCATACAGTAATTAATATTTATTATACTTTGATTATAGTATAGAACACATTGTATGGCGACCTCTAGCTTGAGTCTCTCCATATAAATTGTGTGTTCTGTAGAGATAGTCACTGTGGCTTATTCTATCTCTTTGATTCAGTGCATACCGATTTCCCTATATACATATTTTTGCTCAGTAAATAAATGGAAAAGATATACCACCATCCATCGCTTAATTATTCAGTCAAATGTGGAAGTTTTAACTGCTTCACTTTGCCATATTCCATTCTTTCTATTTACAATGCTAGTCAAGCATGGCTTTAATATAAACTAAATGTATAATAAAGAATAGGGTGGTTTGGTGCAAATATTTTTTTGCGAAACATTTTTCCCAGGAAACTGATTTTGGAAGCTAAGGCACTGCCTGTTAAAATATTGCTTTTCTTCCTGAAAAACAATAATTTTATATCATGTGGGATGGTAAGTTCTGGTACCTTGTCAAACTTTTATTTAAGCTTCTGATGTAATCCTCTGATGCCAATTCAGAGTTGCTATTTTTAAATGGATACTTTCCTTGAACTGACTTTTAATTCCTTGGGTAATTTCTGCTCGTTATTAGCAGTTGAATAGTTGTGCCTCTGCATCAGGGTTCAGGAAAATAGCAACCACGTGCCAAGAACCACAGACCTTAGCCCTTGGTCTCTGTTATCCTGACAGCACCTCCTTCTGTAATGGAAGTATCAGTACCCAGGGGGCACTCTCCTGGCACTCAGTAGTGGAAATATTAACACCCTATGGCCCACACTAGGTAAATTAAATTTCATCATGTCTCTTGCTAAAAATAAACTAAAAGGAGATGGTGACTCTTCAGACTGGACTGAGTAAATAGCGATATTAAAAACTCTTCAAGCTGGAAATGGAGCACACCAGCTCTCAAGAGGTTAAGCCGTTTAAAAAATAGATTATTCAAAGGAGGAAAAATATAGATCTCTGAAGAACTCACTATGACAACTCAATAAGCACATACTGTTTGTTCTCAGAAAAGTCAGCTTTTGAATTTAGAGGAGTTGAAAGGTTCATTTCTGGAAACAGCTTGTCCTCAAGGTTTTTAATAGTTCAGTTAAGCTGAGAGTGGGAGTCACAGGATGAGTACAATGGAAATACTCCAACCTTTTCAGTGACCTTATTTGGTGTGTGATAAGGAACTTTCCAGTGTACAAATAAATCAAGATTCAAGTAAGCTCCCTGAATGAGGCTTAATAAACAGCCATGTACTTTGAAACCAGTCCCCATAACCTATAAAAAATCTGATTCTTGAGGAAAAAATAAATTACACAGAAACATCTGAACATGATGGAATGATTAAGCACTGCTATGTATAATTAAAAAAAAAACTGCTTTAGGATAGTCAATATATTTAATATGTAAATAGTCTCGAGTGTTTATATAGGAAAGCTGTAAAACATAGTGGTTAAGATTGGAAGTTCTCATGAATGCTTGGATGGGACTCCCAAATCTTCAACTTACTAGGTCACTTGGGGAAACTTAACCTCTACAGTAAGCCTCAGTTTCTCCATACATACAATTGGAATAAAAATAGTATTTGTCTCATAGTGTTATTATGGACATTAACATGTGATAGTACCAATGGACACTAACTAAAAATTTGATCTGTACATTTAAACTATTAAGTGAGCTAAATATATTTTCAAGATCTGTTTAGTTAAAGAAGGCTCCCTATAAGCAGAATTATACTTAGTTATCAGGGATCAAAGAATATTGAAATTTATCTAGCTAATTCCTTCATTTTATAAGTGAGTAAATGAAGCAGTATTATAATCTCCATTCTACTAAAGATTTTTGTAAGACATTTCATGCACTTTAAATTTTAGAAAATTGTCCCTTAAAGAAATTTTTTTTTTAAGTCAGAGTTTTGCTCTGTTTCCTGGGCTAGAGTGCCGTGGCTTCAGCCTAGCTCGCAGCAACCTCAAACTCCTGGGCTCAAGCGATCCTTCTGCCTCAGCCTCCCTAGTAGCTGGGACTACAAGCATGTGCCACCATGCCCAGCTAATTTTTTTCTATATATTTTTAGTTGGCCAATTAATTTGTTTCTATTTTTAGTGGAGATGGGGTCTCGCTCTTGCTCAGACTGGTTTCGAACTCCTGACCTTGAGCAATCCGCCCTCCTCGACCTCCCAGAGTGCTAGAATTACAGGCATGAGTGCCCGGCCTAGTCGGTTAGAAATTATTCTTTAAAGATACTATATAGATTCATAGATTTTACCTTCACAATATTTTCTCAAATATTTTAAATAGCTTTATTGAGATGTAATTGAAATACCATATAATCTACCACATTTAAAGTGCACAGTTCAATGGTTTTGGCATGTTCCTAAATTTGGCATGTTCCCAAATTTGTGCAAAAAAAAAAAAAAAAGCCACAAAGGAAACCTCATACTCATTAGCAATCATTCCTCAATCCTCCTAACCTGTCCTAGCCCTAGGCTCCCACTGATTGACTTTCTGTCTGTGTAGATTTGCCTATCCTGTACATTTCATATAAATGGAATCATACAATATGTGGTCTCTGTAAATGGCTTCTTTCACATGTTTTCAAAGTTCATCTATGTTGTAGCATATGTCAGTATTCATTTCTTTTTTTTATTGAATAATATTATATTGTATGGATAGAGAACATTTTATTTATCCATTCATTAGCTGATGGACATTTGAGTCATTTTTACTTTTTGGCTATTATGAATAATGCTGCTATGAACATTTGTGCATAAAGTTTTGAATGGGCACTTTTTAAATTTAAATGAAGTATGAGTATTTACTTAAGTATGAGTTTTCACTTAAGAGTAAAATTGTTGGGTCTTTTAGTAACTCTATGTTTAACATTTAAGAAATTGGCCGGGCACGGTGGCTCACGCCTGTAATCCTAGCACACTGGGAGGCCAACGCAGGTGGATCACTCTAGGTCAGGAGTTCGAGACCAGCCTGAGCAAGAGCGATACCCTGTCTCTACTAAAAATAGAAACAAATTAATTGGCCAACTAAAAATATATAGAAAAAATTAGCCGGGCATGGCGGCACATGCTTGTAGTCCCAGCTAGTCAGGAGGCTGAGGCAATAGGATTGCTTGAGCCCAGGAGTTTGAGGTTGCTGTGAGCTAGGCTGATGCCATGGCACTCTAGCCCAGACAACAGAGTGAGACTCTGTCTCAGAAAAAAATAAAAAAAAAAAAGAAGAAATACTCTACTGTTTTTCCAAAGTGGTGGTACCATTTTTCATTCCCACTCGTGATAAATGGTTTTCAATTTCCTCACATCCTAACCAACACTTCTCATTTTTTTGTCTTTTTTGATTACAGTCATTCCTAATGAATATGAAATAGTATTTCAAGTGGTTTTGATTTGTATTTTCCTAATGGCTAATGATGTTGATTATCTTTTCACATGCTTATTGCACATTTGTATATTTTCTTTGGAGAAATATCTATTTATATCCTTTGTGCATTTTTAAAATTGGGTTATTTTTCTTTTGTGGTTGAATTTTAAGAGTCTTTATACATTTTGGATACAGTTCCTTTACTGTTGAGGGTTAGGGTCAAGACATGAGAACCCCAGGAATGGGACAGGACTTTGCCAAAGAGCATCCTGTGGACATATCAGTTGACTGAGCAAAAGCTGCTTGACCTTGAGGGGGACATTCCACTGATCAGGGATGTCTGCAAAGGGACCCTGCCTTGAAGCCTGAGGGCTACAACCTGGATGTCAGCAAAGTGAGAGGCTTTTAATCTGAAGGCAGAGAGAATGATCAAAGGATTTCAGCCCAGCAAATAACAGTAGTTTGCTCTTTTAACCCTGAGACAATATTCCTATCTCTCTCTTGAGTTCATGTCTCAGTAAATGAGGAATTAGACAAAGTAGAAAGAAGTACGTGGTCTCTTTGTTCAAGTTTGGATTATACGCTTTACTGCTAACTCACATGAAATCATTGTAATCTATAACATGAAAAAGAGAATAAAAAAGGATGCTAGATTTCAGTCAGTACTACCTGGCTCACAGGAATGCTGGTGGTCCCCTGACCTCCCTGCACCCTTTCAACTTACTTTGTCTCTCCCACATCTTACAACGCACACTGCCCGGGGACCAGTTATATTGGGGCCATTGAGAACCCCTGATACCTTATCAAATCAATGATTTGCCAATATTTTATCTTACACTGTTGTTATTGTCACATTTTGAACTAACTCTATGAGCTAAGCAATTCAAGAATGACAAAATAATTATGCTGATAGTCTAAGTTTTTCTTCACCAAAAAACAACTAGAATTTAGTATAATAATTTTGCAGATTTTGGCTATTCTTATGTATCTTATTCAGAAAAATAGGTTAAGATTAAGGTAGCAATGAAAACTTGCCTTTTCCAAAAGGATCTTTGAACACTAGCAGGATGAACTGTGAATGATCCCAATGAAACAAATCAATTGTTAATTGATTCTCTTACCATATCATTATTTCACTAATTAATTCAACTCTGCAGGTGATGTATGAAATGAAGAAAATAGATAATGTTATCAAATGGCTTATAATTTAAATGGTAAAATAATATACAAATAATCATAATGTATTTTAGAAAGTGATCGATTCAATATTGGGCAGTTACTACATGCCAGGTATTATTTAAGTCCTTGGGAAACAAAAACACTGACTGAGATTATCTGTTTTGTCTTGAGTAGCTCTGATTCTAATGTGGATGAAAATACACACGTTTCACATGTTGCTTGTAAGCATGCTGTAGTACAATGCAATTCCTAAAGCAATAGAGTAATGTATTAGGCAGAGGTGATCAATTACACATGGCAAGGTCAGGGAAGGCTCCACAGATGACTTAAACAAGGGAAAAGCTTTAAGATCAAATAATAGAAAATATATATGTATATATATACTCCTTTACATATATAAAGGAAGAAGTAGGCATCTGAGCACATATTAGATAATGGAAGAAGCCCCAACACTAATAAAATCTTCTATATGAGGGACACAAAAGATATGTACAAATGTTGAGCTTGAATGATTGAGAAGAAGCTAGTAACTCTTACAAATAATAGAAGGAGGGAAAAAAAATAACCCTCTCTCCCTCTACCAACCCCAGAAGTTTTATGAAGGGCACAAATTTGTAAATAAACTTAAACAAGTCACTTTGAAAGTTCTTTGTGTCACTACATTTCCCCACTTTCTCCTTCCCTCAGGTCTTTGAGAGCAGACTCAGAATAGAGCTGAATTTCACAATTTCTGCCTGGCTCTAGAGATTACAGACTTTATCCATGGTGTCAGTGAGCTGCTGCTATCAAGACAGACTTACAATACCTATTCTTGGCTTTGAATATAAAAGGGAAGCCAAGGAAGAGCTGATAGTTCTGAACTACAGCCAGCTCAGTTACTCCTAGATGCTTGTCCTTAACAAGAAGACATCATTAATCATTAGTCCAACTCCTGCTGCCCCGCACATTTTATTCTGAGAAAGGATCTGGAGAACATATAAGTGATATATTTTTTCTTTTATTCTTATCATCATAAGCGTATTAATTGTACACCTACTAGAAGCAGAGCATTTTGCTAAACTTTGCACACTTCAATAGTAAAAGAAATGGTCCCGATTTTTAAGAGCTTTTTTATTTTGAGAGAAGTAGGAATTTTTTATTTTTGCCTATTTATTTATCTATTCTGTTATTTCTGTAAGAACTGGGCTCTTCACGTAAGAAACTATGGCCATGAATTATACCGCACGTTTAGTACAAGAAACACGATTATAGCTTAGATTTGTTTAAAATTTATATTCATAGCTTACATTTATCTAAAATTAATATCCACAGCTATTGAAATTGAGAACAAACAGAATAGCTACTGAATTAATTATATAGTCCTATATTTTTTCTCTTCAAACAAGTTCTTCTTAATCAGCAATATCATGCTTGTTATGCAATTCTTACCTGGAAGTTAAAAGCCCGAGTACCTCCAAAGGGTCAGAAAATGTCCATTTTCTCAAAATCGTATGCATTTCTGAAACAGTCCTTTCATCCCATCCAGGGGCACTACCCAGGACCAAAGGAAGGGAGCAGTTTTCACTATTGCAGTAGGAGCGATAAAACCATAAGTATCTTCTCTTTTCCTCAGAGAGTCTGAAAAACCAGATTGGAAAGTGTAATTTACTAGAGTTTGCTGCACTAATAAATATTGCTGTAAATACACAGCACAAAACCTTACTGTCGTTCTTTGAATTTTATTTTAGTTTATTTTGGAAAATACGTTCTTTATCTTCTTGGGACAGTTTGATAGGTTATTTTATCAATTTATTTCCTACAAACTTTATTCTTTAGTACAAAAAGAATAATAAACATTCAGTTCAGATAATTCCCATTTATTTTTCCTCACTTTTATCCTTGCCACTTTTTTCAATATGTCATTTTGGTTGGCAAAATCTCTGTCTCCTTTAGGGCAGACCAAGTTTATCTGAATCTTGAAACATGTTCTGTTTAGAACAGAGATAATCCATCATTTACTCTCTTACTTTCTTTACAAATTAATTTAGATACAAGTGAGCTGTGAAGAAATGACATATTTTAATGTTGCGATTTTTTTTCATTTCAAAGCAAGTTTCATCAGAGTTCAGAAAACTCTTTCTTGTTAACTTCAAAAACAAAGATTTCAATTCATCCCTGGATTACTTCTTTAAGATTGCAGAGTTCATGGCATGTTGGGGTGAAAATGTCAGGGATGCTAATTTCTTAGATATTCAAGTGTTTCCCTGGGCAGAGTGGTCTGAAACAGAAGATCTAGATCTAGGACTAGGGGCCTTGACTTCCTGACAATTTATCATGTTTTGCTCACACTCCCGGCAGAAGTATTCAGAGCCACAGTTCAATTGTAGGACAACTTATTTCACATGACAATGGCGTTTGAACACTGTCTCTTCCAAGTCCACACTGTTGCTCAGCTTAAATCAGCCTCAACTTCTGAGAAGGCTAATGAGAAATATTAAAATATTTTAAAGGTCAATGTCTCTACAATTACTTTTGAAACCATCTTTATTTGTAAAATGAAAAGATTGGATTATAGATGATTTTTAAGGTATGTTTAGGTTCTTTTCATATGTTTTCTTACCACCTTTCCCACCAAAAGACCCTCAGAAGACAAAATATCCATAATAAAATTACTAAAGCAAATTTTGTTCTGATTAAATTCCTTTTTTCTCCAACACTTAAACAATGCTTTCCTCTTCTTTTACTGAAGCATAATTTACGTGAAAGGAAATACACAAATTCAGTTCAATAAATTTGGACAAATGCACATACCAGATAACAACCATACCCCTATCAAGACATTAAACAGTTTTTTTCCTGTCATCAGAGGCAAGCACTGGAATGACTTTTTTTTGCTCTAGATTAATATTACCTTTTTTAGAACCTCATAAATGGAATCATAGAGTAAATACCTTTATAGCTTCTTTCATTAGATATAATGTTTAGAAATTATCCATATTGTTGAGTATACCAGAGTTCATTCCTTTTAATTAATGAATATTACTACTTTGTATGAATATACCCCAATTTGCCATCCATTCTCCTATTTGATGGACATCTGTGTTGTTTCCTTTTTGGAGTATTATGAATAAAGGTGCTATGAACATTCGTATGTGCATTTTTGTATGGATGTATTTCTCATTTCTCCTAGGAAATAACTTGGAGAGGAATGACCAGGTTATATATCAGGTGTTTGCCTTTAGAAGAAACTGTGAAAGTATTTTCTGAAGTAGTTGTAAAATTTTACATTATTACCTACAGAGTATGATAGTTCCATTGAAACCACCTTCTTGCTAACTCTTGATTTTTTCTATATAATATTATCCATTCTCATGGGTGTATAGTCATATATCATTGTGATTCTAATTTTCATATATCTGATGTCTAGGCAATTTTTCATACACTATTTCCTTATATCTTCCTTTTTGAAATGCCTACTCAAGTCTTTTTTCTACTTTTTAGTTGGATTGTTTGGATTCATTTGCATGATTTCTTTATATACTCTGCATACAAGAATTTTGTCATGTAAATGTTTTGCACATATTTTTCTCTGAATGTGGCTTGCCTATTCATCTTCTTAATGGTGCCTTTTTTTGAATAGTTTTAAATTTTGATTATGTCCAATTTATAAATTTTTTATAGTTATTACTTTCTTTGTCTATGAAAGCTTTGCCTAATATTCTTAAAACCTAATATTCATTCCCTGATTTTCTTCTGAAAGCTTTGTAGTTTTAGATTTCATATCTAGAATGATAAACCATGCTACATTAATTTTTATTAATATGGGGTAGACATTAGTTCCTTTATTTTTTATAAGGACATTTATTTGTCCATTTGCTGAAAATACCTTTTTTATTTATTGCTTTGGCAGCTTAGTCAAAAATACATTGAATATGCAAATGGGGCTCAAGGCTCTCTATTCTGCACTGTATTCTATTCCATACATCTATTTGTCTATCTTAGGGCCAATACAACACTATTCTAATTGCTGAAAATTTATAGCACATGAATTCATATAAGTCATGAAATCAAATTTTATTCTTCTTTTTCACGATTGCTTTGACTATTCTAGGTCTTCTGCATTTCCATATAAATATTGAAATCAGCTTTTCAATTTCTATAAAATCTTGCTGAAGTTTTCATTGGGATTACATTTTATTTACAGATCAGTTTGGAGAGAATTGTCATCTTAATAACAGGAGTCTTCCAATCAATGGACATAGGATAGTCTTGTATTTATTTAGGTTTTCTTTAATTTCCCTCAGCAAAAACTTTGTACTTTTTAATGTAGAGGTTTTGAACATAATAAATAAAATTTCAAAATATAATTTATTTTCTATGTTTTACTAGAATAGAATTACAATTTGTACGTTGATCTCAAATACTATGACCTTTACATAAACACATTATATGAAAATAGTTTTACTTCTTTCTTTTTTTACATTTTTAAAATTTCTTTTTCTTCACAGAGTACATTGGCTAGGACTTCTACCATAACATTAAAGATTAATGTTTAGAGCAGATGTTATGGCTTTGTTTCCAGTCTTAGAGGAAATGTATTCATTCTTGCATGATTTAACATATTAACTATAGATTTTTCATAGATCACTTTTCAAAGTTGAGAAAGTTCCATTCTATTTCCAGATTTGTGAATTTTTATCATAACTGAGATGAATTTTATCAAATGATTTTTTTTTCAAGTCTATCAAGTTGACATAATTTTCCTGGTAAATCTTCTCATTTTTTTACTTTTACTCTAATTGTTTATATTGAAAATATGTGCCTTACAAACAGCATAAAGTTAGATATTGCTTTTATAATGTAGGCTGACAATTTCTACCTTTTAATTGGCATTTTTAGTTCTTTTCCACATAATGTCATCTTGATATGATTAGGTTTTACTCATTGTGTTGCTATTAGTTTTTCTTTGTTCAAACCAGTTCTTGGACTATTTTCCTCCTTTTTTTTGGTGTCCTTTTGAATTGAGTATTTTTTTTGTAGTTCATTTTTGTCTTCTTCTTGACTTTTAAATGTATTCTTAAAATTTGGGGGGATATGGATTTTCTAGAGATTAGAATATTCTGTTTCAGCATATTACAATCAACCATGAATTCATATTATATTGCCTTACATACTTCCATTTTTACATTTCTCATTCTTATGGAAATCATTATAAATTTTATTTTTATGTATCATAAACCAATCAATATATTGTGATTCACTTTGCTTTAGTTAACCACTTTTTTTTTATTTTTATTTTTTATTTCGGCATATTATGGGGGTACAGATTTTAAGGTTTCAATAAATGCCCATTTCCTCCCCTCCCCCCAAAAGTCTGAGTCTCCATCATGACCATCCCCCAGATGGTGCACATCTCACTCATTATGTATGTATTATACCCGCCCCCTCCCACTCCCCCCTGGCCAATACCCTATTACTGTAGTACCTATGTGTCCACTTAGGTGCTACTCAGTTAATACCAGTTTGCTGGAGAATATATCTGGTGCTAGTTAACCACTTTTTAAAAAATTAATAAATATATAAATAAAAGCATTTTTATTTATCTACCTGTTTTATATTTTTGGTGCTTTTCATTTATTCTTATAGATTAAGAATAAGTTATGAGTTTCCATCTAGTATCATTTTCTTCCAGCTTGAAGTGCTTCTTTTAAGATTTCTTATAGGACAGATGAACTGACAGTAGATTAACTCAGCTGCATTTTCTTGAAAATGTCTCCATTTGGTCTTCATTTTTGAAATATAATTTTACTGTTACTAGAACTCTAAGTAAAGTTTCTTTCCCTTTTTTAACACACAAAGATAATATTCTACTATATTTTAGCTTGCTCTGTTTCTGATGAGAAGCTTGAAGTTAATATTATACATAATATTGTCACATTCATATTACAGTAGTTTCCTTATATGCAATTTTTTCATCATTTTCTGATGTTTTAAGTTTTTATCTTTATCTCTAGTTTTCAGTAATTTGACTATAATGCATGTAGGTGGTCCTTGTGTGTATGTGTCTGTGTGAGTGTGTGTTTGCTTAGGCGTTACTAAGCTTTATATACCTATAAGTTGATTTTTTAAATTAAATTTGTAAAATTTGGCTATCTTTTAAATTAATTTTTGCTTAAACACTTCACTCTTCCAGGTGTGTCTGATGTACCTGTGTCTTATATTGCTTGATATTGTCCTTCAGGTCATGAGGCTTTATCATTAGTTTCAGGATTTTTTTTTTTTTTTTTTTGTATCTCAACATGGATAATTTCTATTTCTCTGTCTTTAAGCTTACTCCTTTTTTTTCTGCATTAAGCAATCTATTAAACCCATTCAATGATATTTTTTAAATCAAATATTTTAGATATTGTGTTTTCGATTCTTAAATTTCCATTTCTTTATTGAGACTCTTCATTTGTTCACTCATGCATATCTTTTTAAAACATCATTAAATGTCTTTATAATAGCTGTATTGAAATCATTATCTGCCAGTTGAAAATTCTCTGAATCTGTTTCTATGAATTGCTTCCCCTGAGAAATTAGGCTATGCTAATATTTTCCTGATTCTTCCCAATAATTTTTCCAATTACTGGTTGCATGCTAGACATTTAGAATGCTATTGTTGTTGAGAGTCAGCATTCTGTTATCTTTTGGGTGTTAAAGCTTTCAAATATTTTAGTAGCCAGTTTAATTATTAGAAGATCAGCTTGATCTTTTTGAGACTTGCCTTTATGATTTGTTAGGTTGGGACTAATATAGTTCCAAATCCAGGGCTAGAGTAGACTTAATCCTAACATGCATTTTTCTGGTTTCTTTATTACATGTCTGGGATGTTTTGTGAGCTTTCTATATTCTTAACTGGTCAGAATTTCTATGTCTTCCAGCACTGCACAACCTTTCACATCTACTTTTATTTACACCCTCTGTACCGATTCTCATCCAGGCTCTGGAAAATCTCTACCTGCTCACGAGTAGCTTAGTACTCAAGTCCATATTTAAGGAGACCTCACAACAGATTTCTGTAGCTCCTATTCTGCCCATCTTCCTTTTCCCCAGTAATGAAACTGGGGAAAGATTGTTCCCTTAAAATCTCTAAAGATTTTAAGCAACCTCATTGGACTCTGATTTCTGCCTTTTCTTCTTCTTTTTTTCTTAAATCTCAGGAAGACCTGCATATTCTTCTTTGGTTTTCCTTCCCAGAACCTTGCAGGACGAACAAGGTGTAGAAAGTGTTTTCAGGCTGAAAAACACTTGAATCATGAGGCTTACCTCAAGCCCTTTGTTCAATTTCTGAAAACAGATAATTCAAATTTATTTTTTGTTGTTGTTATAATTCTTTAAGTAAGGGATACTAGTCTAATACTAGGTACTCTTTATGTTAGAAGGAAAAGCATTCATTTCTTTCAAAACAAAATGCTTTTGTATCTTCCATTCTGGGGTCTTGTTCATATTTGAAAGCCCTCTTTTGGTTGTTTGATGAATTTGAAAGAAGGAATAATTAAGCCACCAACTAAATGATAAAATGTGGTATTTGGAAACTGAGGTTATTCTGATTCTAATGTAAGTTTTACCACATTGAAAGCTGTCCTCCATCTGTTTTCGTGGTCTAGAAAAAAACTGTGCGGTACTGTACTTAACATGAATAATTGTGTTTGTGTGGGTAAAACAGAGGAAAATGATGCTTATTTTATGTATATTATTAACTTAAATAGAAACTGAAGTATGCAACAAGTAGAATTCCCTGAGGTTAATTTAAACACACAAACTTCTAATATTTAATGATAGTTACTGTGGTTATTATTTATTAGTTTTGACCTTTTTTGTTTGAACATGTTCAAAATTTCAAAGCATTGCATCTTTTTCATATGCAAAACATCTCTCATTAAAAATATATTAGCCTTTTTTATGTGACACAGATGTTAAATGTAAGACTTTATAGTTTTGAGTAAGATTTAAAAAAAGCTGTTTCACCTACTTAAGATGACAGTAGTCTAGTATGACAATGGATTGTCAATATACATCTCACGAGAACTATGAGAAACTTCTACCTTCTCCAGTTCTTAAGGTTACCTTTTATTCCAAAAGCTATGCAAGGGCAATTCAGTCCTTATAGCATATTTGTTTTACACTTATTATTTATCAGGCACATCATATCACAGTAGTCCCCCATCTTTTTGGTACCAGGGACCAGTTTCATGAAAGACAAATTTTCCACAGATGGGGGTTAGGGAGTGGGGATAATTTCAGGATGATTCAAGTGCATTACATTTCTTGTGTACTTTATTTCTATTATTATTATTACATTGTTAGATATAATAAAACAATTATACAACTCACCATAATGCAGAATCAGCAGGAGCCCTGAGCTTGTTTTCCTGCAACTAGACAGTCCCATCTGGGAGTGATGGGAGTGACACCCAAAGTATGTTTCTCACTTGCCACCATAAAGCCTGCAGCTTAATTGTCACTTGCCACTCACTGGTAGGGTTTTAATATGAGTCTGCAAGCAATTGATTTATTATGGTCTCTGTGTAGTCAAACCTCTCTGCTAATGATAATCTGTATTTGCAGCTGCTCCCCATTGCTGGCAGCATTGCCTTAGCTGTACCTCAGATCATCAGGCATTAGATTATAATAAGAAGCACACAACCTAGATCCCTTGCATGCACAGTTTACAGTAGGGTTCACGCTCTTATGAGAATCTAATACTGCTGCTGATCTGACAGGAGGCGGAGCTTAAGCGGTGATGCAGGTGATGGGGAGCGGCTATAAATGCAGATGAAGCTTTGCTCCCTTGTGTTGCTCACCTCCTGCTGTGCACTTGGTTCCTAACAGGCCATGGTCCGGTGGTTGGGGACCACACTTTATAGCGCTGGAAACATAATTATAAACAAGATAGCCAAAAATAGGATTTTTGCTTTCCCAGTTCTTACACATTAATGAGGGGGATAAGGAACAGACACTTGAATGAGCAGGATAATAGCTGTGTTCACATAAAGGGTATATGGTAGAGAGTAAAGGGAGAAAGACTTCATTAGCCATGGTCAAAAAAGGCCTCTTTTAGAAGATGACATTTAAGTGAAAACCTAAAGGATGAGATGATTTTGTCATGTGAACTTAGGAAAGAGCATTTCAGGCAGAGGGAACACCACATAAAAGGCCTTCAGATGGGAGCAGGACTAGCAGATGTGAAATATATGAGAGAGACTGATGTCACTGGCTTTAAGTGAATGAGGAAAAGGGTAATATGCATTGAAATTATTGAGCAGGGCAGTAACAAGATGACTGAAAACGAAACTCTTGATCACACTCAGTGCCTCAGGATGGGATTCCTCCATCCAGAAAATGACTTTAACAGCTGCCCAGATGATCAGCTCAAAACCTTGGAATCTCCGTTGACTTAGCTTTGATTCCCTGGTTTCTCAGTTGACTTCCTCCCTAATCCCAATGAAACCTCAAGTCATGTCTCCTCAACTTCCAAAATATTTCTCCCAATTTTAGCCACTTCCATCAATGTCCACTGCTATCATCTTCGTTTCAGCCATCACAAGCTCTTGCCTAAAATGATCCATTAACCTCCTTGCTGTGCTGCTTGTTTCTACTCTCACCGCCGTACAATCCATTCTTCAACTTGAAGTCAAAGGGATCACTCAAAAAGAGTCTTGTGATCACATATTTCCCCCGTTCAAAACTTTTAAATAATTTCTCACTCTCAAAACAAAATGTTATCATGTTATATATCTTATAACAATATAAGTTACTTTCTTAGTTTTATGCCTTTGGCATGTTATTAATGAGCACAACCAGCTGTGACTTGCATATTGCCAAGCAGGAAGTCCAAATGACACTAATTCCCTTACAGTTCTTCCTGGGATTTCGGTTTTATTCAGAGAATTGCTGTTGTACAAAGTACTGCTTAGTCACTAATTTAGTGCTATTTAAATATGATTTATTTTTGTGCTTCTTTTATTCTGCCATGATAACTAAATATTGCTTTTTCCGGTTGACTAAAACAATTTCCTGCCTCCTTGAAGGATGATTAAGCAATGGTTTATCAATGCTATATGATGATATTTATCTAATCACTCTAGGCTTTGTTATTTTGAACTGAATGATTTCCAATCTTTTTGCTTTTTTTTAGTCTAAAGTTAAAGTTGCTAAATATCACAGGGAAAAAAAATCTTTAAAAGCATACAAAATTACTTATTTACTTCCTAAACATCAATTGATCATTCAAGAAGCGTGACATTAGGAAATGAAAAGAGTTATATGGGAAGGAAGGCTCATTCTTTGAAGATATGTGTCCTTTAAGTATGATTGATGATATCATAAACAGCAGGCAAAATTAACTCACAAGACTAGATTACCATCATAAAAAGCAGGCAAAATTCATTCACAAGACTAGGTCACCATCATAAACAGCAGGCAAAATTCACTCATACGACCTGGGTCACTTACAATAAGGGAGATTGTTTCTGTGAAAGTCTGGCAATATGTTTTAAACACTCTTTTGGTGGTTCTTCAAGATGAGCTCTTGTCTCTTCATAATCAGGTTTTATATGCTCCCACCCAGTAGCTGGAAAATCAATCTGAAACAAAGAAATGATTTACTATGTATTGAAGATACCTCAAAATGCATTATTAATTTAATAATCTCTATTTTAGGCTTTTAGAAATGAAAGAATATCTTTTATTTTTTTCTGTGTTATTTATTATTTTAAAATAATTTTTAAAAGAATCATTAAATTTTGGATTTAGTATTTAAGTATACATGACATTTGGCCAATTATTTATACAAATGGTACAGATTAGTCATCTGTAATGTTGTCTGAGGGAAAATGAAAAAAACAATAAAATGTATAAACTTTTCAGAAAGCTAAATTCATTACATTTTTGATTAATGCTACAATTAAATCCTTTCTACATTTCAGTTTTAAAAGGTCTTTCTATTATGAAATGATGAGATTTAAAGATGATTCTAACTTTTTCGTGAAATCACTTGGGAAAATAAAAGAGTTAAACTATGTTAGTCTGGTCTCTATTTATGAAATTTGTAAATCTGGGAATCATTTTGTAGACATGAGAGTGAAATATTCTCTGATAAAAACTTGTTTTTCTAGTATATAACCAAATAGAATATTGTTGCTTTGATTCAGTGTTCAGATTTATAGACAGTTCTAGAATCTATGCTTTCTTTTTTCCTGAGTCAATGAGTTTTCCATTAAACCATCTTTCACTGATAGCCTGATTCTAGTAAATAAAATAATGGTTAACAATAAAGGATAGTTTCAAACTGTGTAAATGAGCTGTATATTTTAGGGCTTCATATATTTGCTTAAGGTAATCATACATTTTTTCATTTTAACATATAAAAAATCACGGAATTTAATTTTCTTTGCTGAATTATGTCAGACAGGAATTTCAGAGAAAATTAAGGAACATGGTGAAGTAGAGTGTGTTAACAGTTAGAAATGCAGTTTAATCTATTTGAGTTCTTATTTATTTGAAAAAGTTTTAGTAATTTCATTCCATAATGGCTAAAATCTGTTGCAATTCTTTTTTATATAACCTTTGTTATAATGTATTAATTATTACTCAACATGATAAAAAAATGTAATATATAAGGTAAAAGTAATATTACAGTAAATTTTCTCTTTTGACAAAGATTAATCATGAAAGATTAATTTCCGGCCCCCAGAGGGAAAGGCATCTATTACTAGCAGGTTACATGTTACTCTTTATGTGCACAAATATTTTCAAATAGCATTTAATGAGCTAGTACAATTTTATGTTGATACTAAGTAAATGGCAGGGTTGATGAGGAAACCAAAGATAGTGGATGAAAATACCAAAGTGCCCTGGCACACAGTCTATAATAAATTATTTCATATATTTCACTTGGGAAATAATTTTTATCTCTGATACATAAGTGAGTTCATATATCAAATTGCATTTTTTCATGGATTATGAAGCTAAATATCTACTGATCCTTGAGCCACTGATAAAAAATATTGAAATTTCTCCCAGTTGCCTCTTGTTCTACCTTTTAACACAGAAAAGTACTACAAATTATGTATTAATGGATTTGCTCTAAAATATTTCTGAGCACCATGCATTATGGAAGATACAAGTAGCATCTATTACTTTCAAAAAACTTAAAGTCTAATTGAGGAAAAAAGACACACATATTAACAACTAAACAGGGAACAGTAAATACACAGTGTCCCAAAGCTGAACTTCATTACTGTGCTTTAGTAATGGCACATACTCGACTCTGCTCTTTCCCCTTCTGTGGCTGTGGCTGACTAAGCCTGGCTTTGGTCTCACATTTCTTTCTAATGGAATGTTCCAGGAGATTTATTTCAAATATCAACACTGAATATGCCATGACACCACTTTGTCACATTCCTGCCTAAGCCTTAAGAATACACTTCTGATTTTAAGAACAGCACCACCAAAAAATTATGGAATCTTTCCTCCGGAGTGCAGGAAAATATTCAGACTCGGTCACTCTACCTTCTAACTCATACCTCCTTACACATTTAGATATTGACTTCTTTTGTTCCATATATCCATCCTTCTCCAAGTACACTTGGCCACCACGGTTCGTACTGTGGCTTCATGGTTTGACCCTACTTCAGGGAGCTGTTGTAAATGTCCCTGGTATCCATGCCCCACAGTCATACCCATAAGGCGTCCCTGGGCCCAGTGTGGGTATCCATGATTCTGTCAGCTTACTCAGAGAACTACTTCCACTTGTGGTTATAGGTTGGGTATTATAAGGCACATGCATATAAGACTCTACGTTTTATGGCAATTCGAGGGAAGAAAGGATATATGCTAACTGGATGGCAATTGTGATAAGTCTCAAGGAATGTAAATGAGGAATCCATATGGTTGTATCGAGGTGAGAAAAAAAAAAGAATCTCTGTTACATAAGGACTCAAATATAGTGTGTTCTAAGAACCTGGTATCAAGAAAGAGATTGGGTTCTCTCCCTAACGCTGCTGGTACTGGAGGATAAGCATGTAATAAAATGTTAGAGAAAGCAAAATGCTTGGGTGAATGAGTAAGCAAGAGCTGTGGTTTGGGGAGAAGGCCCTATTAGATAAAATAGGAAGAGCTGAACATTCTGGTATTCATGTTCAGAAAAGTGGCCCAAAGGGCTATGTTTTAGAAATATCTATGGGTTGGGTTATTGTAGTGATCAGAAATAGGGCAACATAATATTCATTTAACAAAAATTATATTCTAAGTACTGCTCTAGATGCTGGGGATAAAATACTGTCCATGCTGTCAGAGATTTCTCAGTCCGCAGAAAGAATAGAATGTTGGAAATATATGGATAAAAAGTTACTGGGTATTATGTGAACACAGAGGAAGGGCACTCAACTCTGCATGGTGTGGGAAGAGAGGATGGGGGTAAGGGAGAGCCTCCTACAGGAGGGTCCATGGATGGTAAAAGATGACTATCAATTGCTCAGAGTCAGAAGAGGGGTGGCCAGTGGATGGTGAAGGAGAGAAGGCAGGTGCATTATGGACAGGGTGCAGTATTCATAAATTTACATAGGGTAAAAGCAGGGTAGGGCATGTCAGAAACCACATTTGCAAAGCTACTGGAGCTTGAAGTGTCAAACACGAACTGGCAAGAGGAGTGATGAGAGAGGGGCCATGCTGTAGAGCTGGCCTTAATTCTCTGGGTAGTGCTGAGTTATCGAAGAGTCTAAGCAGGAAAGTGACAGGTTCAGATTTAAGTTTTAGAAGGATTGCCCTTGTGACTATGCAGATTTTGGATGAGAAAATGATAAAACTAAAGCCAAGGAAAATAGTTCCGCTGCTGTAATAGAGGAGGGAGTTGTTGAACTAGGGCAGATGAGGGGAGGAATTGAGTGGATAGGTGAAGAAAACAAAGATGACAAATTGGCAAGATAGAGTGTGGACTGAAGACAGGCAGACAGAAAGAGGGAGGAGGCAGGAAAAACAGGTAGGTATGTGCTTGGCATGGGTAGGCATAACAAATTCAGGGAGTGGAAGTAATTTTGGAGAGGAAGGTCAGCTCAGTTGGGGGTATATTTTTTGTTTGAAGCTACTGGTAGAATATCCAGGTATGTCCATATTTATCTGAAGCTCGAGGTTTGAAGGAGTCTATGATAGAGGTGCAGACTTAGAAGTGAACCTGCATGGTACCAAAAAAAAACCTTAGAAATGAATATATACTGCTAAGTATATACCCAAGAGAAATGGAAACCTATGTTCCCATGAATATCTGTACACAAATGTTCACAACAGTGATATTCTTAACATCTCAAAGGTGGAAATAACCCAAATAGACATTGACTAACAAATGGATAAATAAAATGTGGTATATTCATGCGACATAATATTATACAACAATAAAAAGGAATGAATACTGACCCATGCTGTAACATGGAAGAACTTTGAAAACACCATGCTAAGTGAGAGAAGCCAATCACAATAGACCACATAGCATATGATTCCATTTAAGTGAAGTGTCCCAAATAGGCAAATTTATACAGACAGAAAGTATATTAGTGGTTGCTTAGGGTTGGAAAGGATGAGGGACTAGGTGGTAATACCTAAAGGATCTGGAATCTCCTTTTTTGAGGTGATGAAAATGTTCTAAATTGACTGTGGTGATAGTTACACATATCTGTGGAAACACTAAAAATGACTGAACTGCACACTTGAATAGGAGAATAGTATGGAATGTGAATTATATCTCAACAAAACTTTTTTTTTTTAATGAAAAACCAAAAAAAGAATGTGAGCACCCAGGGAGAATATGCATCCTGAGAATAGTCATGGACCACCCAGACTGGACCTCTGAGATGTTTCCACAGTAGGGGCAGCCTGAGGTGAGCCAGAGAAGGGCACAGAGAAAGGAGGACCTTAGAGAAGCCTGAGGAGAAACATGAGAGGGTGGTCACACCACAGCCAGAGCAGGACAGGGTCCAGTAAGGGGAGGAGCCAGTGCCAAAAAGAGCAGAGAAAGGGCTAGTGTCATGAGGACTGGCAAACACCACTGGATTTGGCACCTAGGAATAAGCAAGTACCTGCCCCCAGGTAAATGTGGTGATTTAGATGTGGATGGATGGGCAGCTGAGGAAGTAGAGAAATAGAACAAGAAACAACATTAACTCATATGAAATAACACTGCTCTTAGTTGTTAAATAAGTGAGAGAGTCATTCTACTATTAATAGGTTGCGTTCAAGGAGAGGCAGGAAGTTTAGGGCCAAGGGGGTCAAGCAATAAACTGCTTATCTGTGTCCATTTCTGAACTCAGATCTGTTTTATTCTATCCATTGCTTCTGGTCAGTACATCAACCGCAGGACCTGAAGAAAAGCATTGACTTGAAGGAATCATGTTCTGTGACATATCACATCGCTTGTCATACTGGGGTGACAGGGACCACCCACCATACAAAGACAATCAGAAAAGTATAGACCTGACAGAAGTCAGACAGGCATAGTAGGATCTTTTCATTGTACGGTGGGGAAAACAGAAGGTTAGGTGACTTGCTCAAGGTCACAAAGTTTTCTGTAAAAGAGCAAAGGCTAGAATCCAGATTTCCTAACTCTCAGCCAGATGTCTTTCCCTGAGACTCACGCTGACTCCCTAACCAAAACGCCGGGTGCGGAACTGGCGTCTAATTTCCTCACGGCCTCATAACCTCAGAATCTGGAGAGTCTGCTGTCCATTTATCTGACTATGTAATTAGACTAGTAAAGCTATTAAAGACCTCGACTTTACCGCCTTAATAACTCTTATTTCATTTTGTATATTTCATCATCAATTAAAAATACGTCGAGAGGTTTTTTTGTGTATCTATACCATTTGAAATTATTTCATTAAAAACAAGATGATTTTCTGGGAGGCCGAGGCGGGCGGATCGCTCGAGGTCAGGAGTTCGAAACCAGCCTGAGCAAGAGCGAGACCCCGTCTCTACTATAAATAGAAAGAAATTAATTGGCCAACTAATATATATATATAAAATTAGCCGGGCGTGGTGGCGCATGCCTGTAGTCCCAGCTACTCGGGAGGCTGAGGCAGCAGGATTGCTTGAGCCCAGGAGTTTGAGGTTGCTGTGAGCCAGGCTGACGCCAGGGCACTCACTCTAGCCTGTGCAACAAAGCGAGACTCTGTCTCAAAAAAAAAAAAAAAAAAAAAAAACAAGATGATTTAACTTTTGCATATACTGTTGAATGATTTACATGCCCCTCCCTCATCTCTTTTTGGAGATGTTATGGATCCAGATTTCTGCTTGGAAATCTCTGCTGCTATTGAATATTCAAAATTTTCCTTTAGATTCCACTCACCAGAATCTGTGTTCCCAAAGGAACTATTTCCCTCATCTGAGAAAAATCAAGGAAGATTTCTCATTTGATAATTTCTCTTCTCCCTTTCTCCCACCCCTGCCACTGTCCCCTACCCTAAAGACCCCTAAAATCATAAATTTATATACACAAAGCTCTGGCAATGGTCAGACTTAAAGACTTTCATTAAGTCGAGGTGGTTTGGATCTGACAAGAAATAGTTTGATAGAAAATACATTTATCCACTTAAAGAAAGGTCACCTATATCTACAGCCGGATATCCTACAGGCCTATATACAAAGCAATGTATCCCATACTAAATTCATCATATTACACTGCTGAAGAGTGCCCATTCCTTCTCTGCACCCTTTTAAAACTAAAGATATTGATATTGACTTAGGAACCCAAGTTTCTGTCTCTCTTTCCTTATTTATTTGCTTCATATGGTTGGGCCCCTTTCTGTTGGGCCCCAACAGTTTCTAGTCTGTTGCACAGTGTGAGTTGATTTTTGTGAGAGGTGAAAGCTATGGGTCCTGTTTCCGTCTTCTGCATGTGGCTATCCAGTTTTCCCAGCACCATTTATCGAAGAAAGGATTTTTTTTCCCAGTGTATGTACTCACCAGCAAATTGGTATGAACTCATCAACACCTAAGTGGACATATAGGAATAACATTCATCAGGTGTTGGGCAGGTGGGAGGGGGGAGGAGGGGACGGATATATACATACATAATGAGTGCGATGAGCACTGTCTGGGGGATGGACATGCTTGAAGCTCTGATTCTGGGGGGAAGGGAGGCAAGGGCATATGTAACCTTAACATTTGTAACCTTAATATGTAACCTTAACATTTGTACCCCCATAATATGCTGAACAAAAGAAAAAAAAACAGTTTCTAAAATCTACCACTTAATTATTTTGTTCTTAGTTTGGTACCTATGACCTTTAACTTAGATTTTAAGATGTTCTTCTAACATATCCAGTCTTTTTGTTTTCAGGACCTTTTTCTAAAACGTTGGTGGAACTACTTTCTATGACTCATTACTTGGATAATCATGTCCAAATCTGGTATGCAATCTAGTGATTTTCCACCTTTTACCACTGTTCCTCATAACATTTATTCTTTAATTTTAGCTAACTTGCCACAGTTTGAAGCTGCCACCCCCTGTCTAAATCTGTGTGTTTGCATTGTGCATTCCTTTATGACTGAATAGTCCCTTCCCACTTAAACTAGTTACTGAGAGTGAGAATTTACTCATTCCACAAAGGGCATTCAAATGTCATGTCCTCTGGGAGTCTGTCTCCAGACTTCGTACAGTTGTTCGCTTTCCCTCAGAAATATTCATCACTATTCTCACTTTGTTAGTGCCCCTACAATGGCTACAGTATTTGTCACATTACATCAGAGTGAGCTGTGGAAGTCTGTCTCTCCAGCTGGATTTTGCATTTCTTGAATTCTTTGGCTGGGTATTACACATTCACTGATTTTTGTAAAAGCGTTCATCGTAATGTTTGGTGTGTAGTAGCAGTCACATATAACATGTGTATTTGCTATTGAATTGAACCTCTAGCGTTTTGCTATTCTTCATTAGTAGAAAAATGTTTATGTATATTAGGTTCACGGTAAGTCTCTCCTCTTTTGTAGTAGAAATATCTATCTTTTTGTCCCCTTACAACAGGAACATCTGTTAATTAATGACACCATGTGTTGAGTGTTTGTGACATTGTGCCAAGATCTGATCTGAATAACCATTCTTTCTTATCATCATGCACACAGATTAGAAGCATATTTTTAGGTGCTGCCCAGTAGGCCCTTCCTCTACTAGACTGTGAAGCCACATTGTTATTAGTATTAATTTTTCCTTTCCATTGTCAACATTTTTCCATGTATCTTTCTAAATTCTGTCCCCCAGAGTCATTCCCCTCAAACCTTAGGAACCTAGAGACTCTACAGCTTCCTCTAGAGCAGTGATCCTCTGAGGGAAACTGTGTCCCTGAAGGACATGTGGCAATATCTGGAGACATTTTTGTCGTCAGAATTGAGAAGGCGCCATTGGCATCTAGTGAGTAGAAACCAGAGTTGTCACTAAATATCCTACAATGCACAGCACGGCCCTCGCAGCAAAGAACTGTCAGGTCCAAAATGTTAATAGTGGTGAGGTAGAAAAACTTTGTTGTTCTAGAAGGTTCTGCCCAGATAGTACTTCCCAGTTTTTCCTGTAGAGATAAAAAGTCCATATTCCCTGCACTTCCGTGCCTGAGAATTTCCAGGCCTCAGGTATTTAATCAATATGATCAACTATATCATGAACAAATGAGGAACTGTCGGCAGGAAGGACGAAAGCCTGGAGGCCCTGACCACCTTTTCTTCATGATCTCAAATCATAGAGAGTGGGAAGGCTTTAAGAAAAAAAAAAAAGTATACTAGATTTTGTTTGTAGTTTCTCTCCAACTACTCAGTTAATTACTAGTCATTTAGGAAATGTACAACAGAAGAGATTTTAAAGAAACATGACACAAATGCTGAGGTAGGTGTGAGTAAGATATCAAGTTAATAATATATACCAATGACTGTTTTTAAACAACGGGGAGAAAAGTGAATGCATGTAATGAGTATGCTAATGGCAACACTCCACAGCTCTCCTTCACGATCTTGTCTGAGGGAGAATGGTTTGAAATTGCTATGATATAAGCTGGGGGAAAAGTGCTTTGAGAGTACGGAATGTAAAGTAGAAGCAATAGAGATGTCACAAATCCCAGCAGGCTGGAGGAAGAGAAGACTATTAAAATGTGTGATCCTAGAAGAAGTTGTTTTTAAAATTGACAACAAACTACTTATCAACCAATACTTGCCATGTGCACTTTAATCCCATAGCCTGCACTCACCTGCAGGGTGACAGGGGATGGCTGACTTACGTCCCACACTCCCGGGGCCATCATTGCTAGGGGTGGCTCACTCTGGAATGTCACGCTGAATAGCATGGACCCCAGAATGGATTTTCTACAAAAGACAAACACATACAGATGGACAGGAGTCATTTCATGAGGGGATCTATGATTATCTGTAAATGTTTTCTTTGGGAATGTAAACACAATCAACTATTTTAGTGGCTTTATTCAGTTGCTAGAAAAGAAATCAGATATTCTGCAAGCCCAGACACTGATTAACAGTTCATTTCTAACATACCACTTCCATGGCTATTTTCCTAGATGCCTACATTTATTTTCCACATGAGAAACCACATGTTTACTCACAATGGTTTCTAATGGGTAGCATTTATTCTTAATTCCAACAGTGGTGATTACAAGGTGAGACTAAGAATCTCAGATTTTTATTCTTGTAGTTAATGGCTGCCTTAAGTCAGTAAAGATGTCAAGTCTTCAGAACATTTTTCTTTTGCTCCATAGAGTGACTAAATTCCCTAAGCACCTTTAAAGATATGAGTACTAAATTTATAGAGAGAAAAGATTTAAATTAGCATAGCATATGATCTGTGGAATAAAAATAGTTATGGGACTTCACAGAGGAAATGCTTCCTTATGTATAAATAGATTATTCGTATACTGAATGTTTAAAAATTGGTGGTAAATTACCATAGCAAATGAGGGTGCATACAGGAAAGATTTTAAACAGGGAAGAATTCATGGATGGTTTTAACAGCTTCAGTAACATCCAAATCCACAGATCTCACATGGATTATAAAAGAAGTTACTCCTGGCTGGGTATGAGAGTCAGAGAGCGGTAAAACGTTCCAATGATTGCTGAGAACAGCCTTTGGTTTTAATATGCCAAATTGAAGATGTAAAAACTGAAAGTCAACAAAATTCAAGTTTATAAAGAACTTTAAAGCAGCAAGTGAGTCTTTCTAAACACAATATAGAATTCCATCTTGCCATTTAACAGATACTATGCAAAACATGAAGAAAAAAAATCCAACAAATAAAGTTTTCTTCAAAGCTTTAGCTTTCTGAGGCCTGCTTTCTTTATTATTTTCTCTATTTAAAGATACTGTCAGAAAGTATGTGTCCAAAGGGAGTATAATTTGAAAACGTTATTGGGCATATATATATACATATATATATATATATATATATATATATATTAATTTCTTCATGACTTTTATTTTTTTGTCTTTTTATTTTTTGTTACAATTTTTTAAATTTATTTTTTCCAGCATATTATGGGGGTACAAATGTTAAGGTTACGTATATTGCAGATATTTGTATATGACCCAAGAATACTCTTCTGTCAGGATGAATTTTGAGATTTCTTTATCCCTTTCTTCCATCCTCCCTCATCTGAAGAAAACTTGTTTGGGTATGACAATACCAAGGTAAAGATTGGAAAATTATTGATGCAATTTTCTGCTTTGTCTTTAAGAGCGTATCACCTCCAACCCCAAATGGCCCAACCTCCATCTGCCTGGGAAAAGTTCTAGATTAGTGTCAGGCAGGACACAAGAGGAGGAAGGAGCAGGTCTCATAGCAAACTTGGAGGACTCAGGTAATGTTCTCCACAGGAGGTAGAGAAAATATTTCTAAGAATGGTCAATAGAGCAGAGAAACGAGAAGAGTATGGCATGATGGATGGGAGAATGTGGTACCAGGAGAGCGGGCCACTTTCTGGCAATTGGGAGGGTGGGAGGTGGAACACGGGGAAGGAGCAGAGTAAGTGCAGCTGACACAGGGCCCCCGTTTGCCTCTCTTCTGCCTTTGGAAGGAGATGGGAAGGATGTGACAGATGTGAGCCAATTTATTATTATATATATATATATATATATTATATATATTTTATATATATTATATGTTATATAATATATTATATATATTGTGTTATATTATTATAACATGGGAGGCAGCAGGCTCCTTTTCTCACTCCCTGTTTCAGATCCTGGAAGGAAGCCACCTCTTGAACCTGCTCTGTACCGACTTGTGGCATGACCACTAAACTTGGCATCACGTGGTTAAGAGGCAGAAGGGACTCCTGAGTTTGGCTTTTTGGGACCTTTTTTGGTTTCTGTGTAGATGAGATGGGATCTAGAAATAGCCAAAGGTATTCAAGAGGGAGGGTTTTCAGAAAGGGGATGAGGGCCTCTTATTGGACCATCCCAGCTGAGGTCCAATGGAGGTTCTGGCAAGCCTCAGATGGGTCTATGGTGCCTGAGGAGAGCCTGAGCCACCAGGGAGTGCCAGGAGCCCTGGCTAGGCTGTGGGAGCCCCATTCACAAGCTAAGCTAGCTACAGATTTCCCCTATAACAAGCAGCCACCAGCTTTAAAAGTGACTTTGATTCAAATGCAGAAGTCACCAAGCCAAAGGATCTGGTTTTCTTTTCTTTTGTGATCTTGTGTTCCTTTTCCCCTCTTAGGAAGAGAAGCAGGGTGTAAGGAAGATATCTGAGTGACGGAGCATTTTTTATCCAAAAGAGACTGCGTACTTATAATAGGGCTATTTAAATTACTGAGGTAACTAATATGTTGTCATAGATGGAAAGTTTTTTCTCCTTTTTAGTTATAGGGTGGGAGCTCATGAGGAAAAGTGTGATATATTTGCTGCATTTTTTTTTCTTCATACCTAAGCTGTAAAATGTGTTATATTTGTGGCCTTACATATTTATATTTCTTGGCCATGCATCACTCTGAAAATCAGAGTGATCTAAGTTGGTTCTAATAGAGGATGAGGGGACTCAAGAATCTAAGGGTAAGTACCTGCCATTTCTGTCCTTAGCTAGAGTCTGGGTCAATAGTCACCATGACCTTAACCCTGAGGGTACAGGGGGCAGAATGAAGTCACTTGATGTAGGCGTGTGTATAGGGGTATGTATCAAGAAATAGTTCATAGGGAGAATGAACTTCTAGCTTCCAACGAGGCTGATATAATATATATTTTAATGCCATGGAAGGGGGAAGGAAAATAAATGTTTGACACCATTTTGCAGGCTCTTTGTATGCTTGATATTATCTAATTTACTTTCTGATAATGGACTGTGCCGGAATATCTTTTTAGAAATTGGAAGCATAATGGAGGAAATGCATTTCAATAGACTTCTGTAAATGGAAAATATGAGAAAGATGATTAGTGGGATTGAGATGTGAAAAGATACATCTAAGAGTGTCGGTGGTTTCAGAAAGAAGATGAAAATGGAAACTTTTAACACCAGGCAAGTGGAGACCACCATTCTTTTTTGTGTGTGTTTAATTACTACCACTGTGAAAGGTTTAAGTCAGTTAAAATTAAACAAATGAAAAAAAGTTGATGAAGGCAGGATATACAGAAAACAGTTTCATATAATGGAAAGAACACCAGACTCTGTGCCAGGCCATCTGGATCTTGTCTTCATTAACTATCCTTAATTAGCTTAACTTCTTTGAGCTTCTTGGGCAAAATCAATGGGTTTCCAGCGTTTTCATATAGCTTTGAGGTTCTAGTGATGGTTGAGGGGAGGCTTCAGAAGGATGGTGGGGAAATGACAATTTGGCTAGACTACAGGATTTCAAATTCCACACAGCATATACGTGGACTATTCATTACTTTTACACTTTAGGTTTTGGAACACAACGTTTTAGGAAAAGGACTACACTGCTAAATGTATTTGTTCTGGAATATTTTTAATAATATTTTCAATTTAAATATCGTACAGATTTATTGACTAGAAAAAACAACCCCAAAATTTGTGGTCCCAGGAGAAATGATGGGCTGGTTTATTCTCTCTGGGCCCCCGCTTCCTCAAGTAAGAATATAAGGTGTTGAAATAAAACAGTTATCAATTTTAGCCATAGGATTTCATAGGAGGATTCTACACATCCATTGCTGGCATTGAACCAGAGAAGGAAAAAGGCCCCAGAAGTGGGCAGTCAGTAGGATCAGAGGACCTGATGTTACAAAACTCTGTGGGTTGCTGACTCTGATAGAGCTGGTAGATTTCATGTCCAAGAGCAGAACCCAGGGGAGGCTGAGGCAGGAGCCCCTTGTCAGGTAGTGAGGTTTTTACAGGGTTTATGGAGTAAGCCATTGCACCTGAGAGCAGGAAGGGAGGCAGCTTAAGGTAGTAAAGCCCAGACCTGCATTCTAGTTCTTGTTCTATTTGTAAATAGCCTGGTAACTATAGCAAGTATTTTAACTTTCCTTCACCATAGAGTTCTTCATTTGTAAATGAGGTATTTGGACTAACTGAGGGTCTGTCTTGGACAGGAAAGAAAAAAAAAATAAAAATTTTCACCTACAATTTACTTATTATTTGATTTTGAAGATATATCTGAAATGATTAGATGTGGGATTGGGGAGGTTAGGCTTGGCTACTCAGGTCATTGTCTAAGGAACCTAATTGTTTTGAGATTAAGATTTATTTTAGGCCTGTTTTGGAATTCTGCAGAATTTAGAGGTACTTGGGCTTTGGGTTGATTTTAAAATCTTCCCAGAAAATTCGGTTGTTTAATCAGGGTTGAGAGTCTCTGTGTTAAAGTAGCTCACCACAATTGAGAAATGCTAAGTACTATCGTGCTATTAGTTTTGCACTTATAAACTAATAAGGGAGTTGGGACTAAGTTGGGAGCTAATGGAAATTGTTGAGGTGAAGATAATACTTTCTTGCTGCCTTGTAGAGACAGTATGAATGCAGGTGCAGTGGAAGTCTTGTCTGCAAAAGAGGGGATTATAAAACTTCTGTGGGCAAAATTTTACCTTTGGACTTAAGATTTTTTTTTTTTTTAAATAGAATTGAAGGTGAATTTGCATGCTTGAAAATGTAGAATTTTACTGATGTAGCCCTAACTGATTTATCTGGGTTGAATCACCATTGTTTCTTCTGAAACTCAACTCTAGAAACCAAAATGAGATAGGAACCCTTTAATTCTGCATATTGTCAGTTTATATGTATGTTGGAAAAAATAATGACATAAGTGCTCATTACAACTCCACATGGCTAGCTATGGGCAATTCAAACTGTAATGAAAGACAGATTCAATACCAAATGTTTACAGGCAGGGGTCATTCTGTGAAAGGAAATGAAATTAAGTCACCAATTTTCTGTGATCTGGAAATATCTGCATCAAATGAATTGGGTTAGGATCTCTGTAACTCGGAGCAATGAGCAAAGTGGGAGTCATCTCATCTCCCCAGCTGCCTGCCCCACAGGATGGATTTCTGATGTCTTTAAACAATTTGGATTTCTTTGAATCGTTTAGCTCAGAAGAGAGGCAGATTTTCTGATTTTCATGAGAAACAGTGTGTTCGAACTATATTTACAAATGTTTATTGAAGTACTCTTTGAAGTGAGTTGTGTTTTCTGATGCCTCATCATCCACAATTTTGACACTTTCCCATAGAAAAACACCAGCTAGGATCCATCCCAGATGGCATTTCTCTCAGATTCCTGTTTTCTATAATCATTCACCTATAAAATGTTTACCAATGGGAGTGATATATGACAAAACAGCATGGAGGCAGCATTCTTACTATCATAAACATCTAGAAAAATGCCTTGAAAATTAGTTTGAAAGACAGAAAATATTCCCAACTTCTTACATATTTAATGTTTATTGATTGTTATATGCAAAGTAGTATTTTAAGTGATAGGAGAGAATAAATGGAACTTTCTTTTCAGTGAACAGCTAGAGATAATATGCTACAAAAATGCTAGATCTTACAAATATTGCTGTTGAAACTTTAAAGAAACTCACTCATGAGAAGGAAGGACACTTGTGTAGCTGCTCCTAATGAGAAATGAATGAAAGTTCTTAGCACATAATCCAGACTTTTGAAATGTCTGCTAACAGCAGTAGGTATTCCTTTTTGGGAAAAACTGTTTCTTGTAGACTTTTGAAATCTTATTTCATTCTAAATCTCTTATATTGGGATTGATTTTTTTTTCCAATTCAATTTAGTAAACAGACCTCTACTGATTGCCTATTTATATGAGGTACTATGTTAGATGACAGATACTACAAAAATAAATACATTCCCTGTCCTCCAGGAACACCCACGAAATGGGCTAAAACATGAAAACAAATAACAGAATAAAACATGCATGTACACACACCCACACATGCACACAGCTCAGATCAGAAGTAACCCAATAAATAAAATTTTAAGATTTATCGTAGTTGCTTTGATAATAATTTATATATATTGCCAAATGTGGGAACTAAACTGTGATGAAGAATTGGTTTTAACATTTTTGTGTTACCAAATCTTTCTAAACCATTGGGGAAGAAATATACTTTAGAACAATATTAACATCACAAAATAGATCCTAATTTTTGGAGGGTCCTGAATTTTACCATTTGATTCTAAAGAAAAGTCTTGCTGTGTGAAAAATAATTAGCTTATTTTTTTGAAATAGTTTCTTCTCAATAGTATAGAAAATCATGTAATTGATTTTTATCAAGTTATACTAATAATTCCCAAGCCTTATACTTAACAGTTAATTTTACAATGGCCATTAGTTCTGAGAGAATATCGGAACTCATAGTTGGTTTACTTTTCTGAAAAATATCATCTCAAAGTTACTAAATATTTCTTCTTGACAATAAAAGGTCAGTATACCAGTTACACTGTGTAATTTTACTTTAGCCAGAATTCCATGACTGACATTCTTTCTAAATGACAGTATTAATCCGAATCACTTTGAATAACTAATTCCAGAAAAATTGGCTGGTGAGAGGAAGGAAAGTAATTGAGATTGGTCACGCCAATACGTCTTTGTTGTAAATGACTCAGCTGACAAGTTGAGCATGAGGCCTGTTTCTAAAACCATTTCTACATTTTTACTTTTCAGTTCTGTTTTCAGTAGTAATGATTTATACTGAGCTACCTCCGTTTTAGAATACAATGTCTTCTTAATTTTCTCATACCATTTACTGCAAAGTATTTGGTTCCAAGGATGCTTTATTGAAATGGGGCTTTTAATAACCACAAATGATATACTTACTCTTTTGGAAACAATGGAAAACAAGTCCAGGCCAGTAGATTTGCATTGTTGGTTGCACAGGCAATCCCATACAGTTTTATAATGAGCATGGATTCCCTTGGAAGTGACTTTATTTCTAGAGGAAAATTGATTCTAAAAATTAAAGAAAAAAGTAACATCATCTACCCAATTACAATGACATTTTTATAAAAACATTTTTGATGTAATGATCTGGGACAAAACCAATTATTTGAATTGATGTATCCTCTTGAAATATTTTGTATCATCTTAGAAGAATGGAAATAAAAGAAGTACACAGAGTAAAGAAATTTGTTAATCACTGGGAATTACTCTTTTTAATCTTGACATGTAAGTTTATTTTTAAAAATTACAGTAACTTGAGCATTTACTCCCAAGTTATTGGAAGCAATAGATGAAAGAATGACTTAGGAAGTCATTGTCTTAGGGAGTTGAAGATGGCAGGAAATAAATGGATCTTAAAGAGTAAGTCAGCTATAATGAGATGGAGATTTTGAAAAGAATTTTTCAGAAAGATAAAAGTGGACAGACAAGGGTATATATACATGAAAAGATTCAGTGTATCTAAGAAATGGTGAATGGCTCATTGTGGCTGAAACAAAAGATGAGGTCATCTTGATAGGGGAAGTTGTAGAGGATGCAATTACTAATAGAAGCATAGGTGGTTGCCAGAATGCCTAAGAATTCTGCATCCAGGCAAAGGAATTTGAACTTTTCCTTAAAGTTAAAAGGAAATAGCTGGGCACGGTGGCTCATGCCTATAATCCTAGCACTCTGGGAGGTTGAGGCAGGAGGATAGCTTGAGGTCAGCAGTTTGAAACCAGCCAGAGCAAGCGTGAGACCCCATCTCTACTAAAATTAGAAAAAATTAGCCAGGCAACGAAAAATAGAAACAAACAAACACAAAAATTAGCCAGGCGTGGTGGCACGTGCCTGTAATCCCAGCTACTCGGGAGGCTGAGGCAGTAGGATCACTTGAGCCCAGGAGTTTGAGGTTGCTGTGAGCTAGGCTGATGCCACGCTGTACCTCAGGCAACTGTACCTCAGGCAACAGAGCGAGACTCTGTCTCAAAAAAAAGCAGGAGGGGGGGGAGAATATTTAAAAGACAGAGCCTATAGAGAGTTGTTTATAATGTTAAATTTAGACTGTTTTAGATAATGATGAAGTCCCAGCAATTTGAGTGTGATCACTGAAATGTAATGTATGCATTATACAATTTCTTGATATGTTAAGGTCAAGGTGCTTTCAGCTCAGATCCTGGATGATTGTACATACTGGAAGAAGAAAAAAGCCATTAAGGATAAACACAGGATGTTAACAGTGAGAAAAACTTGAATTTGGGTGTCAAAGCCATAAATATGTAGAAGAGGGTACCTAAGATTACAAATTATACTACAAGACTGAGAGGGGTATACATGGGTGGCATGATTGTCTAAGAAGGGGCTTTTGACAGAAGGTTGAGATTGTGATCTGATGTTCCTATCTGTGAGGAGGGAGACAGCTACCTTTCCTTCTTTTCTGGTATCATCACAGCTATATAGAGATGATCAAGTTCTATCACAGGAGCCTCAAGAGAAGCATGGTATATAGCAAAGAACTGTTTATGAGACAAGGAGACCAAGGAAATATTTTTCAAGGGGCTAAGATAGGGGAATATGTTTACCAGAAAGGAGAACACTAGGGAGAAATGGGAAAAAAGGAGCAAAGGTTGGCAGACAGGGGCAAGGCTCATGGGAGCTGAATCATCATGAGTGAGAAGAGAGCAGAGGAAGGAGACTGGGATGGTGACTGCACAGCCTGTGTGGAATGATACCTGAGAGTGTGAGGTGTGAAGAGTATGAACATAGGTCTTGTGAACCCCATTTGAACTCTGACATCAAATTGTCTAAGTGGTAGGTTATTATTAGGGGACTGATGATGACTAAACCCTAATTGTCCCATTGGAAGGTGCTGACTGAGGTTCGCCCAGTTGATAGAGAATGTCTTCTCACACTGGAGTGATCTTTCTAGTCTGGAGACAAGGAAGCAGTTCTTACTCAGGGTTTCAAATCAAATATTAACAATCCATTTTTTTTTCCCCCAGTGGCTCCACAGCATCCAGCCTTGGGGACAACAGGAAGTTAATTCAGCCCAGTGATCGTAACTGAGCCAAGGAAGGACACATCCCTCTCCTCAACATGGTGTTCTCTGAGATGGGCAGGTCTACCAGGGTGCTCAAGAGCAGTCAACAGGATGAAAGAAAGAAGATCTACTTTAGAGGCAAAATGGATAACAGGTACTTGGCTGACAGAATGGTTGTGGAATAGGACAATGAAGAGTTAAAGATGAGTTCTAGTTTCTAGATTCTGATACAGCAGACACCTTTAACTAAGAGGAAACATAGAAGAAAATGAGGAGGCTGGGGGGAATAATGAGTGCAGTCTAGGGCATGATGTCGTTGAGTTAATAATAATTGTGACATGTCAATATATAATCTGTGTGTGGAGAGGATGAGTCCAAGTTTTGGATTTGGATATTTCTATGCTTAAAGATTGGCCCCATTGACTAAGATGTTCCCCTTGAGCAATGCATTGAACCTTTCTAAGTCTTATTTTTTCCTTATTCATAAAATGGAACTACTATTATATAACACAATATGGGGCAAATGGTAGGTTGCATATTAGCATTATATTCATTTATTTAAGCAGTAATGTAATAATTTATATTAGTCACTGCATTTAATATTTAGATTTATAAAAACACATATCAGGTAGATAGATGAAATATAATTCTAGCTAAACATAATGGGGGAAAATAAAGGAAAGACTAGAGTGTGAAAATTCTTATATTTTGAAAGATTAGCAAATTTTAGATTACTAAAATATTCAATTGTTACATGTTTAGGTATCTAAAACTAAAAGTTTTTTCTTTCATATTCTTTCATACTCATAATATTCATTCAAGATAATATAGATATATTTCTTAGCCTAAAAGAAGCTCTGAAACTCAACATAAAAGCTGATGATTCTGTGGAATGCACAGTAATTTCCTTAATGTTCCTTCTTTTACCTATAATTGAATTTTTATTCAGTGTTCATATTTCTATGCTAAGATGAAAACTGTAATTTCACTTTCTTTCTCACATAATCTAGAATGTTCTTTTTTCCATTTGGTCTGGCTTCTTCATGTATTACTTCACTTGTTAGTGAGCTTTTCATATTAAGAATGACAAAAAATAGATAAGTTACAGTGGATAGTTACTGGCAATCTCCATTCTGTCATTTTTATTAATAAAAATAAATTCTTCTAGGGTAAGAATAAGTGCTTTCTAAATAGTTATTTGTTCATTTTAAAAATAAATTTGGATTTTTAAAGCCAGGATTATCTCACATTTACTGAAAAATCTTTTATTTTTTAACTTCTGCATGGCTACTTAAAAATCAAAGGAATGAACTTTCATACTAAAAAAGGAAGAAAAATAAGAGGCAATTTAGTAAGTGGACTCAGAATGCTTCTTTTTATCCAAGGAAGAGGCACAGACCTCAAGTTTTAACCATATATTTTCCTTACTATACTATTCAAAATGAGTAATCACTAAAATTTTCTTAAAATTTGTTCTCCTATATGAGATAGTTTTTCTAAAACCAGAGTGAGTTTCTGACAATAAAAATGAGAAATTTCAAAAGCTACATTGTTTAGAACTCTCCTATTAATACTGATGTAAAGTTAAAACACTAGAATAAATACTAGACCATTGTAAGAACTTTGACTTTTGTCTGAATGAAACAAGGAGCCAGTTCAGAATTTTTAAACAGAAGAATGACATGTTTTAACTTACATTGTAAAAAGATTACTTTAGGGGTGGTGCAAGGACTATGAAGGTGCAAGAGAGGTAGGGAGACCATTCTAAGGCTATTGTAGTATTACAGGGGAGAGATGACGGTTGCTGAGACCAGTGGGGGTGATGAGAAGTAATATTCTGGATGTGTTTTGAAGATAGAGTCAGGAGGAATTCCCGGACATAGGATCTGAGAGAGGAAATCCAGGCTAAGGATCCTGACCTCAACAACTTGAACTAGAACTGATTATTCAGAACGGCTATCCAAGGGTGGAGGAGTGGTTTGGAATGTAAGATCAGGAATTTAGTTTTGGACATATTGAGTGTGTATGTATGAAGTTTGTGATTGATGCCTGGGGTGGTGATATAAATTCAGGAGCTGCTGACATATAAATGATATTTAAAGGTCCATGACTATATGAGAAAACTAAGGGAGTAAAGACATAGACAACAGAGAAGAGGGTTAAGGGCAAAGATAATGATCAGTTTGCGAGGAAAAAAAAGTGCAAGGATCAAGAGTGGCCAGTGAGGCAGGAGTGAGCCAAGTGGAAAGTACACGTCAAGATGGAGGTGAGCTCAACAGTGCCAAATGGTCCCAAAAGGTCATGTCAGAGGAGGATTGAGAAACAAGCGTTGGATTTAGCCATGCAAGTCACTGCTGACTCTGATAAGCAATTTCGGTGGCCCAGAGGAAATAAAAGCCTGATTGGATATGTTTTAGAGCAGAGGAAAAAAATTGAAGAAAATGAACATAGACAGTTCTTTGGATGGTTTTGCCACAAAGCAGAGAAAAGAAGTGGGATAGCTGTGGGCAGGGAAATAGAATAGAGGTTTTAATTTTTAAAAACAACTTACAGTGTGAGAGCTATTCATGAGTTGTAAATACTCTTCCTAAGTTTTATATGTTGTAAGAAATAGTATGTACGTCTCAGTAGAAACATTAGTGTAGGAGTCAGAGTGGGTATAAATGCTAATTCTGTCATTTACTGGCTGTGTGACCTGCAACAAGTTAATTAATGTCTATAAACATCAATTTTCGGATTTATAAAATGGGTCTGACAATACCTGTTTCATAAGTTTGTTGTGAAGCTTAGAGAAGATAATATAGTTTGAGGGTTTATTATGGTGATTGGAATATAATAGGTGGTAAAAGCTATGTCAAGCTTGATTAAACAACCAAATTTCTATCCTTAAGTTTGCAATCTAACAATGAAATGTACATTCACTTATAATGTAATGGGTAAATGTTGATAAAACATATAAAAATGCTATAAGTACCCAGCAAAATCATAAGTACATATTTTTAGTGGAAATGAAATAAAATTTAATTCTAAGTTAAAGCAACTAACTCTATTGAGAGAGTCAAAGAAACTTCACAGGAAAGATAATATTTGAGTAGTCTTAAAGGAAGGGAAAAAAATATCAATGTAGTTTTTCCAAAATACTAATAATTTTCAATTTATTCTGGGATTTTTTTCTTTGAAATTGACTTTAGAGTTAGATTTTTCTCTTGAATTGTCCATATGATGGCATGAATCTGCGAGTGTAAAATAAATCTGATTTTGTAAAAAACAACCAGGAATAATTTTTAATTGAGTCAGAATGCTTTTAGTTATTGAGCTGGTTAATAACCTTTTGAAGGAGTCACTTGCAATACAAAATTTGTTAATTTGCCCGATTACACTTACTGGACTCTTACTCTGTCTGGTGCCACTTTAGCTGCTGGGAACTGAATAAGAAAAATAAAAATAAAAATCTTTGCCTCATTTGCTAAGAGAAGACAGAAATATAAACAAACACATTTGGTGAGGTACCATAGAAAGAAGTTCAGAGTTCACACAGATCAACAACAAAAAAAGGTGGCCACTTTTATGTAATGACACAGGAAGAGTTCATAAAGGAGGTGGAAGATGTGTCTTGAAAGATAATTAGGTACTCCAAGGTGGGCAAGTAGAAGCACTGAGTTCCTGACACATGGAACACAGAGGCTCAATTTCTCAGTTCACAGTTAGGGTAAGTGGATTGGGTGCCAAGACTGGGTAGGTGCAAGGGCAGGAAGTGGAGTTAATTCTAGCATGGGCCAAACCACAGAAGGCCTTGTGCATTAGGATAAATGATTTGTACTTTATCTTATAAAAGTTGGAGAGCCACTGAAGAATTTTTACAAGCAAAACTAATTCTGTGCAAGGGAAGGGGACATTATAACTGAATGTCAGGCCCAGAGATGGGGAACCTTTTCAGATGGGGAACCTTTTCAGGTTGGAAGGCCGCATTAATTTAGCTGTAATCAAATAAGACTGCATTCAAGAAACTTTAGATATACTAAAAAAAATGTGCCTTATTTTATAAAAATCTAATTACCATGTACTTAATAATTTCAACAAATGAAAACTATTTGTTGATTTTAAAGTTAACTAACCTTTTAATGACTTTGTTGTATCTACATTTTGTTGGAAAGCATTTGAATATTTGGTTTCAGCATGGAGGTCTGCAGTTTCAGTTGATCCTCTAGATGGGTGTCAGTCATTTTTGACATTAAGGGCATTTTGCTTTGGGGTAGGTGGAGAATGTAGATTTGCTGCAAATAAGTGGTTTAAAAGCAAGAAAGCATTTTTCAGGCATGTTGCCGAAGGCGTGGGTATTCTGCATTTTTCCATATTTCAATTGGATCTTTGTTAGCATCAAACAATGACTTTAAAATGTCATCTACCGAGAGCTCAATCAATTCCATCTGTAGTTCTTAGGTGCCTTGGTGATATCAACTAAGTGAGGCCAAAATGCTAATTTGAGTGGGATGCGATGTTTCTCAAAGTCAGTGAACCTTTCATTGTAGTCTCTGATTAATAGGTTTATAACAGCTGTGTATTCTTCAAATAATTCGCATGTATCATACTGCTCATCAATGGCCTATGCTAACTGTAGAACATATTCATCTGAAATTTTGTTTTGAAGAAGTGTTTTGAAAAAGATAGCTTTTTTTCAAAATGTTCGGATTTTTGGCCACATATCATATATAGACTTAGTTTTACCTTGCAAAGAAATAGTCAAATCATTTTGATTTGACATGATATCACACAGAAATGCTGCATTCCTATAGAATTCCTATAGAAATCTTTTTTCAATAATTAACATTGCTGATTCTGTTCTTCATAAAATTTAACTATCTGTACTCACAGAGATAAAATTTTGGCTAACACTTGTCCCTGCGATAGCCAATGCACTTTAGAATGATATGACAAATCCACACTGAATATCTCATCATTAACTTTGGCATATTCTGAGACTGACCATGCTGTGTTGAGTTTACAGGAATATAGTTAACACTACTTATAACTTGTTGCAAAGTGTCACTTAAAATAGTACCTTTAGCACAGAGATTTTGCGGATGCAAGAGACAATGAAAAAAAATGAGAGCATCTGGATCTGTTAATACTTTTTAAATCTGTGCAATAAACTCTTCATGTTTTGCTGTTGTGGGAGGTGCACAGTCTGTACACACACAACACTCACTAAATTGACTGAAGTCAGTCCAACTTCACACCCTGTTTATCTTGAAAGTTGTTGAAGATATCTATTCTCCGTGTTTGGTTTGCCAGAGTGCCCAAAGTGAGTAATAACTCTTCATAGCAAAGAAAATCTTCTTTTATGACCTGAATGAAGTATAAAACCTGTGCCAAGTCAGTAGTGTCATTTGATTCATCCAAAGCAATTGAATAATATATATTTTGCTTTTGAATATTGCACAAAGTTGTTAAGTTGAAGACTCATTCATGCTGCCAATCAGTTATGGTTCTCCTTGAAAGAGGCAGTTGTTTGTACTTGGAAACGTTATCAGGGTCTAAGCATCCTCCAACTTCGACAATGCATTCTTTCACAATTTTTACACCACTGAATGTCTTCCTCTCCCCACCCACCCCAAGTACATATGCTACTTTGTAAGTTGCTACAGGAGCATTATTTCCAGGACTTATTGCTATTGAAAGAATTGTCTTTGCTTTTGCTTTTCATCTTTTAATTTCTGCAATACAACTTTTTGCACCTCTCCCTCTAATCTAAAATATTTGTAGTCCTTATGAGTGTTACCATGCTGATGAGCATTGAATTTCTTTAATGTTGAAATTGTAGTATCACAAAGCAAGCAGGTCATCTTATCTGTAGCAGAAACAAGATAATATTGCAATTCCCAATCCTCATTAAAAAATCCGTTTTCTTCCTTCAGTGTTCTCTCGGTCTTCTTTGACAAGACAGGCTATTAAGCAGACAGAATTAAAAAATACTGTCGAGCTACGCAACTATTCACAAATTCCACTTTAAACAGAAACACGGTGCATCCTTGTCAAAAGCTGATAACACACTGGTGTGCTCAATCCCCGTAAACTCTCGCTAACCAGTCTCATGCGATAGTGGCCCCAGTCAGGCGGGGGAAGTTAGAACTAAATCACCAGTGTAGCAGCCGTCAATTTGGCCGTTATGGCTTACCAATGTTCTAATTGTGCCAGTCAATCTGGGAGGATTTTTTTGAAACTGACTTTATTCTTTGATATCTTAAATAGGTTCATCTAAAACATAAAATAAAAATATAAAAGATGAACAAAAATATATTAACAAACATAAAAGGATTTGTTTTGTAAAATTTGGATTCAGTCAAAAGGCCACACTTACGGACCTAGAAGATCACATATGACCTTAATGCTGCAGGTTCCCCACCTCTGGTCAGGACGAAGGGGAGATAAAGATTGTCACAGTCTTAGAAGGAGGATTTGGTTTGGGATGGGAGAGACCATGAAGTATGTGAAAATTGAAGACCACATACTATGTCTCAGTACACAGTCTCCATTGGTTGTGGTGATGCTAAGAGTATGATAGATGGTGTTATTTAACATTATTTTCTGACTTTTAAAAATTTTGACACATATTTATCAAAGGGAAAGCACAACACTAGGAGTCAAATTACCTTCTAAGAAAGCCAGATCTTCTAAAAGATCTGAGGAAGAGCAGGATGGGGAATTTTATTCTACTCAAAGTGGGAAGAATATTGATCTCAGTGAAGCAGTAGAGACCCCAGAGAAATGACTGAGAGCAGCTAGTGATGTTGTGTCATAGGAGTAGTGAGGAAATAGAGTAGTAGTCATGAAAAATCCACGGGGGAGGCCTATGAGCTCCCTAAAATTCTGAGTAAAGAGACGGCTCAAGCTGGGAGGGGGAATGAAAAAGAGGAGGAGGGTGGGAATAGTATCAAGAAGGTAAAGTACCTTCTTTACAAAAGGAGGAAGTAGGAGCCAGTCACCCCAAAGTAAGTATTAGTTTACACAATACATAGATGTTTATTGCCCCCAAACTCAATTGTTTAAATAAATTTGTAATCGGCTTGTTTGAGAAAATTGAGAAAATAAAGATTACACATATTATTAGGTGATTTCTCTCTTTTTTGTTATATCTGGACTTTCCCCCATCCCCACCTCAAACAGAGCATATTCCTGATATCCACAGTGCATGAATGATTAATAAGTCATCTGCTTTTTCCAATTTCCCATTTTTCTCAGTTCAATAATGTGGATTGGACATTTGTCTAGGTTTTTAAATAGACCTTTAATCTGTTGAATTGAATAGTCAGTTATCTACTAGGCCTAGCATATTTATCGCACCACTGAATCAAATCAACTGGCAGCATATATTTATATTTTTAATCACATCCTTTGTTGAAAAAAAAAGGCATAAAAAGATGACCTTTATTAGATAAATTATCCAGACAGAATAAAGATTAAACTTACGTTTCATTCCAGTTGACCAAGAAAAAAAATGATTTTTTGACTGGGATATTTCTGTAGTTTCTCACTTGGCACAGCTTCTTTCCAGCATATGAAAGCCAACAGGAAAAAGAAAAGGCTTTATAGCTAAAAAGAAACAACATTGATTCATTATGCTTAGCACTTTAAAGAAATCAGCTTTCTGTATGGTTCAATTATTTTTACAGTCAAAAGTCAAATGATAAAATGATATTTGCTTACATAATACATGCTTTAAAACTTGTTTTAAGAATTTATGTTGAGTATGTCAACAAGGTTGTAGAATAGGAAGCCCCAAGATAACTCGTTTTCCACGGACACAGAAATTTAACAATATACTGACGAAGTCCTTTTGTGAGAAGTTGAGAAACCAGTTAAGAGGCTCCTGTATCTCAGGTGAATTTACAAGCAGCCATGTCAAAGCTAGTAGGAAAATTCATGACACTCGCTTGCCAGAGTGTCTACTGTTGGCACAACGTGGCGTGATTGGGAGAAGACTTTCTACTCCGGGCTTCCCCCTAGGGAGGAAAAGAGAAGACTGGGGCATACTTCTAACACCCAGACTTCTGGGGAGGGCTACCCAAGGAACTAGTTTCTGTCTTGCCTGGATTGAAATGCTGACAGGAAGTGGCACTAGGTTGAGGGCTACTCACAGCAAAGAGAATGGTCAGAACTAGCATGTAGTCACTCACTTGCCATTCCCTGTCCCCCACCTCAGCATAGAATGAGTGGTAAAAACTTCCACCTCTTGTCTTCTCCTTGGGGAGGGAAAGAGTTGGATCATGTGTCCAACATTCCAGCTGTGTGAGGAGCTGCCAGAGGAAATAGGTTTTGTCTTGACTGTCTTGGAGCATTGATAGGAGCTGGAATACTCTACATTCCTGAGGACTGCTAAGAATACAAAAGAGCTGAGTGGCTTGTTAGTGTTCCAGAGGGCTTGTGGTACATCAGACAGAGGCCTGTACAGCTTGTCAGTCTCTCCCTAAAGCAAGGCAGGGAAGAGTGGAGCATATATCCAACTTTTCAGCTTTTGAGAGGACTGCCTGAGGGACTGGTTTCTGCCTCACCAGCACTGATGGGACCCAGCATACTCTAGTTACAGAGGCACCACTGAAAACAAAAAGAGCTTGTTTCAAAGAACCTGCAGTACCAAAGGTGGACACCAGAGGGAGGAAGATACTATGAGCTCCAGAAAAAAGAAACCAGCAAAATATCTCCAATTGGGAATTTACAAGCACAACTAGACAGAAGATTCACCCATGTAAAACGTTTGAGAGGCCCCCAGAATCTCTAGGGCTGACTGTCAAAGTTCTTTCTCTGTATGAAGCCAGTTTTTAAAGTGTGGGAGACTTAGCTGTTTTTTCAAATGCATACATCCCAACATAAAGTAATAAGGCACACAAAGAAACAGGGAATCATGGCCCGACCAAAGGAACAAAATAAATCAATCCTAAAGAAATAAAACTATACGAATCACATAACAAAGAATTCCAGAAAAACATCATAAACATGCTTGATGAACTCCAGAAAATGTTACATGAACTAAATGAAAATATCAACAAAGACAGACAAAATATTATGAAAAAAAGAACTTAACAAAGTTTTAGAGCTAAAAAGTACAATAATTGAATTGAAAAATTCACTACACAGATTCAAAAGCAATATTGATCAAAGGAGAAAAAGTAAGCAATAAGCTTGAAGACAAGTAATTTGAAATTATCCAGTCAGAGAAGCAAAAAGTAAAAAGCAATGGAGAAAGACTAAGGGAGTTATGGGCACTATCAAGGCCAATATAGACCTTATGGGATTTTCAGAATAAGAACAAGAACAAATAAGAAAACTTATTTGAAAAAATAAAGGCCTAAAACTTCCCAAATCTTGGGAAGGAAATGGACATCCAGATTGAAGAAGCCAAATAGATACCAACTATGATGAACCTAAAGAAAATCCCACAGAAACATATTACAATCAAATTTTCAAAAGTCAAAGACAAAGAGAGAATTTTAAAAGCAGGTAGAGAAAGTGACTCATCATATTCAAGGTAATGACAATAAGATCATCAGTGGATTTTTCAGTAGAAACCTTGTAAGCCAGATGGGAGTGGGATGACATATTCAAAGTGCTGAAAGAGAGAAAAAATAATGCCAATTAAGAAAACTAAATTTGGTAAAATTATCCTTCAAAAATGAAAGGGAAATAAAGATACTCTGAGATAAACAAAAGCTGAGGGAATTCATCACCTCTAGACCAGCCTTACAAGAAATACTAATCAGAGTCCTTTCAGTTGAAATGAAAGAGTGCTACAGAGAAACACAAAAGCATCGGAAAATATAAAAGTCACTGACAAAGATAAATATATAGATGAATATCGAATACTATAATGGTGGTACATAAATCACTTTTAACTCTAGTATAGAATTTCAAAGACAAAAGTATAAGAAATAGCTATAACATATGTTAATGGATAAATGGATAAGTAATGGATAAATAATATGAAAAGATGTAATTTGTGACATCAATAACAAAATGAGGAGGGGGAGAAGTAGAAGTGCACCGTTTTTGTGTGTGATTGAAGTTGTTATCAGCTTAAAATAAATTGTTATAAATATAAGATGCTTTATGTAAGCCCCAAATTATTTACTGTAGAGTACAACATATATTAGTTGCATTAACCTTGTTAATTGTACTGGCTTATTCTTCTATCTAATTCTCAATTTGTCCCATTAATCTATTAATTCTCAAGAGAGGAATGATAATATTGCCACTTTGAGAGCTGCCCCACCAACCCCTCCTTGGATTTCTGTCAACTTTTTTTTTTGATACATCTTTCTGGTGAATTGACTATTTTAATACCATGCTGAGATTTTATATTTAATAATGCTTTTTTGATTCAGAATCTATTATGTTGGTCTGTATATCAATGTTTGGTTGGTATATGCACACTATTTATGTTGAGAGATATGGCACCTCCTTCTCACATATTCTTTAAGGTACTAATATGATGACCCAAGTTGATAAGTGAGACTTTAATGACACGAACGGAATACACAGACTGTATACATGTGCCTTTTGATGGCAAAGGTTATAGGACAAAGAGCCCCTAAATGCCATTCAAATCTTCCCCATAAAGAGGGCATCTAAATGACAAAGAATTTCAGCTTGCTCATGTGCAACAGTCTCTTATAATTAAAAATTCTGTCAAATCATGTTTGTATAAATATGCTTTATTACATAGTATTCATTACTGTACACATTATGAATTTTTGCACAAATATTTTTGCATTCCATTTATCAAACCATGGTATTGTGCTTTCTGAGTGATTTAAGGCAGTGGCCCTAACCTTTTTGGTACCAGGGAATGGTTTTATGGAAGACAGTTTTTCCACAGACCAGGCTGGGGGGATGGTTTCAGGCTGATTCAAGCGTACCACGTTTATTGTGTAGTCAAACCTCTCTGCTAATGATAATCTGTATTTGCAGCTGCTCCCCAGCGCTAGCATCACCCCCTCAGCTCCACCTCAGATCATCAGGCATTAGATTCTCATAAGGAGCACACATCCTAGATTCCTCGCATGCTGCACACACAGTGTACGGTAGGGTTCATGCTCCTATGAGAATCGAACGCTGCTGCTGACCTGACAGGAGGCAGAGCTTATATGGTGATGTGAGCAATAGGGAGCGGCTGTAAATACAGATGAAATTTTGCTTGCTCACCCCTCTGCCACCTCCTACTGTGTAGCCCGGTTTCTAACAAGTCACAGACTGGTACCAGTCTGTGGCCCAGGGATTGGGGACTGCAGATTTAAGGGCTTTAAAAAAATAAATATAATATATATTTATATACACATATATATAAATATATATAATACATATTTTAATATAACCATCTCATTTGATAAGATTCTGCTATACCCTTATCAATTATTACTACGAATAATTTTAACAGTAGTCCAGCCAACCACTCCACCACTGCCACTAATTGCTGTGGACTCACTGATGCTGGCCCCCCACATATCCTCAGGCCCTTAGCTTTGCACCTCTATTGTAATATCGTCTTTGCTCCCTTGGAATATCTGCTGGTCTACCCTCCTTTACTGTCATCACTTCTTCATAGCTTCCAGCTCAGCTCCTATATTCACCCTCAGTAATAGTCATGACATGGACTCCTGCTCTCCAGGCCCCATGGAACAATCTCACTGACCAAGTCCGACTCATTTCTCTCTTCAAGGGATTTTATTCAGTCACTTTCAACAAGTGAGCACCTATCGTCTACTAGGAAATGTTCTGGGTACTAGAGGTTAGAAAAATACAGTCCTACGCATAAATATGCATAGTAGTCACAAAGACATTGTAAAAGGTGATGTGGGAGAGAACTGATAATGCGCAATTACTAAAACAATAAGTACATGCAATTTAAACTCACTTTCAATCGGTAGAGAAAAGAATCTCTATTCATTATTATGAGAAATTAGGTTAAATACAAATGAGTTCTTAATTAGTGTAATGAATCATGGAAAGGATTTGTTTAATCACCTTATTCTAAGAAACATACATTCTCGTTTGTCCTTGATAGCTTGAGTGGGGTCTTCCCTGAAGGCAGGCATGGAGTAGATGGTAATTCAGTTTCAAACCCTCTGATTGGGTGTTAAAAAGCTTCACTAACTTTTTTTTTTTTTTGCAGTTCTGTATTTTAATTATGAGATCTATATTTTACAGAATATTTGAAACTTGTGTATATTTGCCTTACTATTAAATTAGTAACTATTAAATTGGATTAAACTAACAATTAAATTAATCACTGCCATTAAATTTGTTCCTTATGATGAAAAGCAAGATAGAAGGTTGTTGCCTTGTTGTTTTGCTGCCAGTTTATCAGTACTTATGCTTCTGGAGATACCTCTGGCCTAGTTTCTTCCTTGATGTTTCTCTTCAGGTGTGGTAGCCCACCTCCAAGGTGGCCCCAGTGACCCTGTCTCTTGTGGTGTTTAAATCCCTGTATCGTCTTTTCCCAGCATACACCAGTATAGCAGAAGGGATAGTGTATCACTTCCAAGATTAGGTTATGAAAGATTGCCTCTTCTGTCTAATGCTCCCTGGTTCATGAATTCTCTGTCACTCCTTGGATCACCTGCTCTGGGGAGTAGCCAACTTCCATGTCTTGAGGACATTTGTAGAAGACTCCGGGCAAGGAATTGAGTTCCCCTAGAGCTACACACCAGGAAGAATGAGGGCTGCCAAGAACCATGCAAGTGAGCTCAGAAGTGGGTTCTCTAGCCCCAGTGAGCTTGGAGATGACTGTGGCCTCAATCAATAGTATGACTGCAACTGACCAGAGAAACTCTCAGCCAGACCCATTCAGCTAAGCTGCTTCCCGGATTCCTAACCCTGAGAATGTGAGCTAATCAATGTTTGTTGTGCTAAACTACTAATAAGTTTTGGAGTAATTTGTTATATAGCCATAGATAACTTATGTACTACATCCCTAGGAAAATCTACAGTAAGGATCCAATTTGCCCCAAGGTAAGAAGTCTTACTGAAGCTTTTTCCCACAGAATTTGTAAGGCTGCCTGGTCCATGGATTTCTTAAGAGAGGAACAGGTGATTTTTTTTCCTGTTCCAGCCCTGGATTTATAGTTTGTTCCTCTAACGGTAGGGATAATTTTGTTTCCTGTATCAAAGCCCTCATTTATTTATTGATTACACAGATTTTTGCAGGAAAGCATTATTTTAAATCTATAATTATACACACATATGTAAATACTACCTCCATGTAACAATGCTAAAAATACTCTTGTTATTTTTTACTCTGTATACAGGTACTATGTAGAGAAAGATTTAATAAGGGAGTTTGAGAGCTAGATTATATATATACAAATATACACTTTATTTTAAACCCACATATGCATTTTATATACATTTATATACATATGTGTATATTTATATATTGTATATACATATGTTATATATCTCTTCATATACATATAGACACACATATATAAATTTATGCTCTTCACATATAGCTTTATCTGTATTTATCTGGCTATAGGAATTTTCTTTGTGAATTTGAGGAGTATATGTTGATGGGTAGGAAATTTGAGAAAATATCCATTAGGGTAGCAATTTATTATAACTGAGCCTTTTAAAGTTCTTCATAAAATTAAGAGAGAGAAAAAAAGCATAAAGTATCATTCAATGGATTCTAAAGAAATGTGTATATGTTCTTTATATACATAGGTAAAATTTTCTTTTTAATTGACTCTATAAATATTTATACAGTTTAATAATATGAGAAAAATATAGATCAAGATAAAAATTACTTATCTTTTATTGAAATTATTTCTCTTAGTTAATCCTTGAAATGCTAAATGCAATAGGTACAATAAGTCTATTACCAATTACTAGTCTCTTCGCAATTTGAATTAATTTAATCAGTATTCTCTTATAGATATAATCCATAAAGAATTTACATTCATTATATAATATTACCCTAATTAATTTAGTTAAGAAAATACTACAGGAAAATAGAAGAAGAATAACTTAGAAGAATAAAATAGAAGAATAAAAAAGAAGAAGAAAATAGAAGAAAAATAAATTATCCACTGGGAATCTAAACTTTTAAAAAGTGATTTTAAGAATAAAGATAAATCGATGTTGATTAATTCCCCAAATTTTATGAAATATTTGCTCCTGCCAATAAGAGCAAGTCAAATTGCACCCTAATTGGAAGCTATGTAAAAAATCACTCTTTTCTGAAAAACTCGCCACCACTCACCTGTACACCCAGGTCTCTGGAATGTTGTGTGCTGCGCGCACTGTGAAGCTCAGGTGGGAATGGAGCCCGGGATGTACGTAGGAAATGCATCCAGGTGCATTTACAGGCTGAAAATCGGCATAAAAGCTGCTACAATAGACATTGATTAGCTGGTAGATGGACGTGGATAATTCAGTTGTTACTTTCTCTATCAAGCCTAGAAGGGAACAGGTAGAAGTCAAGTCACCTGTGAAGGGCCATATTTAGCATAAGTAAGCCATCAATTACAACCTTAAAATTTCTTAGAATAAAATTTAAGTATCTGTGCGTCTGAATGCAGCTTGGTTTAGTCATTAGCAGATTAGATATCAATAAGCTTTGATAGCGTTAGCAGTAGAAATTTTGGAAGCATGGCCTTCTAATCACAAATTAGAACTTTTTTTGGTTATTAATTGCTCATTCTGATGAAATGTAATTCACAATATTTTTTGTTCTAGTTTGTGATTGTTTAGAATTAACTTTTAAACAAGGAACATGTTTTCTACATGGCATATAAGTACTTTGAATGAATTCCATCTAAGAAACAAATCATAATAAATTTTGTCATGTTATGATGTTTACCATTAACCGAACACTGATCATGTATACATTGTGCTGATATAAAAAGAGAACGATAGTGGCACATGGCTGAGATTTGAAACAAGCTTGAAATTAAAGATGTACGATGTTTACTGAATCTCCTCAAAATCAAAGCCTGTCCTGAGTTTTACCATTAGTTATTTAAAGCGACTGTATTGATTATTCCTAACAGTGACTTGTCATGAAAGAAGAAAAATTGCTAGATATAGAGGCTAGTAGTTTTCCCCTGGCATCAAAGGAAATGTTGAGAGAACAAGCACATCTTTGGAAATTACGCTCTTAAAATCTGCTGTAATATAGCCTACACGGTGACTCACACCTGTAACCCTAGCACTCTGGGAGGCCAAGGTGGTTCAATCCTTTGAACTCAGGAATTTGAGACTAGCAAGAGCCCATCTCTACTACAAATAGAAAGAAATTAGCTAGGCAACTAAACACATATAGAAAAAATTAGCCAAGCATGGTGGCTCATGCCTGTAGGCCCAGCTACTCGGAAGGCTGAGGCAGAAGGATTGCTTGAGCCCAGGAGTTTGAGGTTGCTGTGAGCTAGGCTGACGCCATGGGACTCCAGTCAGGGCAACAGAGTGAGACTGTCTCATAAAAACAAAAAAAATCTGCCGTGATACGATTCCATGTACTGAATCAAGTTTCTCAGCACAGTTGTTTATTCAAACACATGCACATCCTCATAAGTTGTTTCAGGAACATAAATTGCTTTTTAGTTTTATGTTGTTTTGAAAAGAAAATAGTACAAAGAGCTAGCTTTTCTCTTTGATAGTCTGCAGTATTCCAGAGCTTGGGCAGTCGAATGCCTCAGGATAGAGGGCAGCGTCAGCATGGAGCTCCTGCCAACATCCTGTCTGTCCCTCGGTAGCTCTGTCTATAATTAAACATTTTTGTTGTTGTTTAACGCATGCTATTATTCACTTAGTTATTCATAAATTTGTACAAGTTTTATAAGTTAGACACATTTTATTTACTTGTTCTATTTCTTAAGTTGTGCCCTTCGTTGAAACAGCCTTGGGGGACAACCAGAGGGAGAGAGCTCTAATTAAAATTCTCTGAGAAATCAGCAGGAGCAATTAATGAAGCAGCCGAAGAAAGCAGCTTAAAAATAGTCTTAGAAGAGGTTTCATCAAACTCTGGAGGCCAATCGACAGAGATTCTTCGGAACGACAGGAAGCAGAGAATTATAAATTTATAGAATTATAGAAACATCTTGTTTCTTGGTCCCCAATTTATACTGCTCATACTCTGAAACGGGAAGCACAGACTTTTCATCAATAATTCCCAATCTTGTGCAAATGTGCAAATGAATACACATCTAAAATAAATCATGAAGTTGGGCTAGAGATCTTATTAATTTAAACCTCAGCACATATTTTGGGGGAATCTTAATTATCTGGGTGTTTACTCAAACTCTATTCCTTATTTTTTTGTGTGTGCAGAAATACAGTTTTTGGTTATAATTTGCTTCTTTGAGGTTGTATAGAGAGGTATGCTTATGCATTATGTTTTACTTTCAGAATTCTGGACGAAGAGTACATTTTAAATACCATCATCAAAATGTATTAAGGACTGAAAGACAAAGGGCATGGTGGTAAAATATGGTGAAATAATGTTTATCACACCTGATTTTACTCTGGAAAAGACTTACAGTGCCAAGAAATAACAAGGCAATGGCATTGCATGCGCAATTAAAACTTATTGATTCAAATCTGTCATGATTTATCATTGAATGTGAGTCTCCAGGAAGATTCCTGTATAGTTTTTATGGGATCTCATGTTCCAAGCCCCAGAGGAATACGGGGGGAGAAGACCTCATTGCAACATTTCTGGTAGAAAAAAAGAAAGGGCCAGATGCATAGGGGCATAATTCCAGCTGTCCACTCCATGCACCACCACTTCGATTCTGTGTTAGTGATATTATTAGGGGGTATCCATCCTTTCCTTTCCCTATGGTGCTCTCCGGAGTTTTATGAATATCTGGGACAGAGGGTTTTGTACTAGCACAGGTTTTTGTTTCCATACCCTCTCCCACCTCATTTTCTTCTGTGATACGAGGTGGAGGAGTTCCTCAAATGTAATTGAATGTCTTCTTTTGAGTGGTGGGAATTAGAGTTGAGGGGATATCCCTCTGTACATAACTGTTTACTGAAACTATGAAGGGTATAGAGGGAAGAAGGGTGGGTTATCATTTGTTTTCCAATTGGAGTCCACTGAATACAAGGCTGTTGGTTGAATATCTGCAAGGCAGACAGTTTCCTTGAAGACACCCAGAGTGTTCCTATGCCAAATACCATCTACCATATGCAAACAAGAACAACCCTGACCACAGGCTACATATTAAATCCAATCATATCTTTTATACATGTTAGGAAACCTGAGGACCAAGGAGTTTAGTCTAGGGTCACAGAGTTAAAAAGTGGCAACCTGATCCTCCTATTTGTTACGTTAACTTGTTGTTCAAATATAGCTTGAATTTAAATTTGAAATGAGTGACTTCAAGTACAGACATCTGCTACTTTTCTGATTTTTCTTACATCAAAATATACTTATTCATAGGTAAATGGTAAAGTTTTGCAGTGTCTCGGAATGGTTATAAGAATATTTTCAGTTTTTTAACTTTTATAGATCTCCTGGTTTTTCTCAGTATTTAAAAAAATTCAAGCTAAAAGGTTAGAGAGTGTAGATTTTTCTTCCCTTGCAGAATAATCACTTCCACTGATAAAAGGGTTTTAGCAAAGCATTTTTTCTCTCAAAAAGCATTGTGGTTGTGTGTGTCTGTGTCTTCGTGTTACCACAGTATTCAGATGAAAAATTGAAAAAATTATTTTGGGTTCTATTAATATAACTTTTTTCTTTTATTTATTCATTTTTAAAATATTTGAGTATAAGAGTGTTTTACCTTTTGCTGAAGTCTCTGAATTTTGATAAAAATTCTGAAAAAGAAAGAGTACAGATATACTTATTATTCAGAAAACAAATTTACAAAATAATAAAATTGATAATATCCAAAATCTGAACATTATAAATTCTGTCAGGATTAAAAAAAAAAGACAAAATATGTCTTCGCATCATATATCAATTTTCTTATTAAACATAGGAAATCTAAATTGTGTGGTTAAAGAAAAGCCTTCTGAATATTATAACGAATAATGTAGGTTATTTGATTTTTATAAAAAGAAATTGCTAGAATAGGTTCAACCGTTCAGTATTATTAGAGTAGTTCTACAGATATTGTCTAAGCTCAATCTCCCTTCTATGACAGTGACTAATTTTTGGATATAAGTGCATTTCTAATTCTCTTTGTTTAGTGTGTCCAGCTCTTATTTATTTCAGTCATTCAGTAAACTTTGGGCAGCACCAAAAAGAGGTGGGAAAATCATACAGAGTCACTATATAGTTTCATTTCTTTCTTTTTTTTTTTTTTTTTTTTTGAGACAGAGTCTCGCTTTGTTGCCCAGGCTAGAGTGAGTGCCGTGGCGTCAGCCTAGCTCACAGCAACCTCAAACTCCTGGGCTCGAGTGATCCTTCTGCCTCAGCCTCCCGGGTAGCTGGGACTACAGGCATGCGCCACCATGCCCGGCTAATTTTTTATATATATATATCAGTTGGCCAATTAATTTCTTTCTATTTATAGTAGAGACGGGGTCTCGCTCTTGCTCAGGCTGGTTTTGAACTCCTGACCTTGAGCAATCCGCCCGCCTCGGCCTCCCGTGAGCCACAGCGCCCGGCCCATTTCTTTCTTTTTTAAAGGGATTTTAAAAGAAATAATAGTCAAACACTCAGAAAAATAAAATGCCTTGAGTCATACTCTAAAAAAAAGTACAATCTAAAATCTTATTTGTTTATTGTCATTGTCCTTTAAGTTCATGTCCATTAGTGTGGTGGCCTTACTTATTTTTATTTTTGTTGGAAGCCTAGAATTACTTTGGTAGCCTAGGATTTGCTGTTTATAACTTAATTATCATGAAAACTATGTAAGGTTATTCACAGAATTCCTAAAAATAAGTTTCCAGCCCAAAAGAAAATTCAAATTAAATTTTCTAATAATGTCCATTTTATTTCCATTTTACTGGAATCCTAGAGTTACTTTGGTGGCTTAGGATTTGCTAGTTATAACTTAATTCTCATGAATACTATGTAAAGTGTTTAATAGATTTCTGAAAAATAAGGTTTCAGTCCAAAAGAAAATTAAATTTTTTAATAAAATCTATTTTAAATCTAAATTTTTTAAAATTTAAAACTTTAAGACTTTTTTAAAAATAAAATTTGAAGGCTTACTTTTAAGGAAATACATTTAATCAAAAGCCAGATTTCTAACCAGGAAAATCTTATATTTTCCTGGTTAGAGCTGGAACCCATACTACTAAGTGAAGTATCCCAAGAATGGAAAAACAAGCACCAGATATATTCTCCAGCAAACTGGTATTAACTGAGTAGCACCTAAGTGGACACATAGGTGCTACAGTAATAGGGTATTGGGCAGGTGGGAGGGGGGAGGGGGGCGGGTATATACATACATAATGAGTGAGATGTGCACCATCTGGGGGATGGTCATGATGGAGACTCAGACTTTTGGGGGGAGGGGGGGAAATGGGCATTTATTGAAACCTTAAAATCTGTACCCCCATAATATGCCAAAATAAAAAAAAAAAAAGCCAGATTTCTCAAACAAATAGGTTAGGGAATATTGTTTTCCTGAATCAAAGAACTTACTACAGTGTTCCTTTAGAGAAAGAACATTTCTATCATGTTTAAAATGTGATTAAATTTACATACAACTTTTTAGTTAAAAGCATGATTCACATGAACCTTCTCCGAAGCATTTCTACAAGGTAAAATGTTTCACCGAGTATAGTTTCAACTATTAATACCAGTCTTAACGATACGTAAGATCTTTACCCCATCCATGTGGGTGAGACTATTAAAGATGTTAGCCTGACTTGACTAGAATTCATTTTATTCAGAGATACAGACTTGTATTACAAAATCACCATGACATCCTCCTACGCCACAATGTGAAAGACCATATATTTTACTTTGTGGTTCTTCTATTGTGTGAGCATTTAATGGAAATATATTATGTGAACTTCTGGAATATAATTTAAAGGATGAAAAGCTGTTTCCAGTGCTGGATGGGAGCATGAAATAGAGTACAACTGTGTTTGTGATATAATTCTTCATCTTGCCAAAACTTACATTTAATAAATGCCTAATTACTTCCCTGTGTGGCAGGAAATAGACTCTTGCACATTGACTGAAAGTGCAGCCAAGGAAAAGAAAAGCTTCTCAAATGTCAGAGTCTTTTGGCAGAAGACCTGTATTTCTCAGTATTTCTTCAATCTTAAGTTTGTGGTGGGTGGATAGACTGAATTGCTTTGGCATTGTGAACTGTAGCTGGCTACTGCACAAATTCTGGAAAATGTACTTATTGTGTGTGCCAACATTCTTATATAGGTGGGCTCACAAGATAGAATGGAAAAAGAGACGGAAAAAAAGTATGAAGGCTACTGAAGTAGAATAAATAAACTTTTAAAAGTCTATTCAAATAAATAGAATCCATTTTTGGGGGGGGGAATATTGAATACTTTGAACACTGATATATATTAAATAAAACTCATAATTGTCAACTCTCTTTTAAATTTCTATACATAAAAATCATTTTAGTCTTATCAAAGTACAAGATGAATAAATAGATGAGTTAAAAAGCTGCAAAGAAAAATCATACAAAACGTAACTCATAAGGAAAGTGAAATGTGAATGTGAGCTTTTATTGAGCATAATAATTCCTCATAGCTTTCCTAGGAAATAACCAATTTCTCCATGAAGAGTTCTTTTGGCTTCAGATATATTGAATGATAGATATTTCTGAGAACATTGTCATTTTGTTCTTTTTGGAAGTTTCAGAATATGAATGTTTTGAAGATAAAGCTTTTTGTATCTAGGAGTACTTTAACATCATTTAAAGAGCTTCACCCTAAAATTATATTTTCCTCATTCTTTGATCAGTTGTTTGTTTCTACCAGTTCACCAAGAGATAGACATAAAAGTTGAAAAACAGCCAAATAGTCTTAACAGATAGGAAGACACGTGTGAATATCTGCACCTCTGGTCTCCTGCTCTGGCAATGGTTCATACTTGTCAGGATGTTAGGTAGGGATGAGAGGTGGCAGGGCAGATGATAGGGAAATGTGGCCAAGAGCTGAGGGTTGGGACCAATAAAAACCAAGAAAACCAACCACAACAGCAAGAACTTGAGTTTAGGGACTTTTCCTGACTGGGAGCATGTGCAGAAGGTAAGAGCTTATGACCAAAGGTAACCTTATCCCTTATTAACATAGTAAAACTCATACCCCCTAGTGCCATGACAGTTCCAGACCCAGCCACACAAAGACAGAAGATGGAAGGGTATATGATTCTGAAAATCTCCACCCACTTCCCTGAAAAGACATGAATATTCCACCCTCAGCTTGACATGTTACTAGGGGTTAGCAAAAAGGACAGACGTAACCCTGGGATGACACTGTTCCTTATTAGAGCAGTCAGCTCTCTACTGACTTTGAGAGTGTACTGTACTTTCCATACTCTGTCTTTAAACTCAGGGTCATCTCCACTCATGGGGACAAACCTGTTCCTCTGTCTGGAACTTACTTTTCATTACCCTAAGCTCAGGATATTTTATTGTCAGCTCTCAGTTCTTGTAATGTCTCCAAAGTGTGATAATCTAAGAGAAATAATTACTTGTTGAAAGCTAATTCTCACTATATTATTACCCTGACCTAACTTTACCTATTATAAAGCTATTTTAGTGCTATATAATTTCCAAGTTTTTAAGTTCATCAAAAATTTCTTTCAAAAAATACTGGTGGTATGTTTTTTAAGACTGTGGTATATGTATTTTGTACTCCAACACAGATTAGAAAAATGTGATCAAATCAAATGTTATCATCACATCAGATTGCTTACTTTGGTATTATGCGTGAAGACCATAGATCATATTTATACACAAAATCAGCTTTGGAGACTACATAATTATTCCATTTTCTTCTATAATTGGAAAGTAAAAGAGTAGGTGTTTTTAAATTTAGGTATTTCCTAAATTAAGGAAAACTTAGGAAAATAAACACGAATCTCCCTTAGACATTGAATTTCGGGATTTATTGATTATATTATTTAAACTTTGATTTCTTTAATGCTTTGTGTTTTTAGTTTTTAATCAATGTTTATTTTTTAAATATTTTGAAGTTGTGCCTCCATGACTCCTCAGAATCATCGCTCTCGCTGTTCCTATAAAGAATATATTTAAATTTCTATATTTACTTTTACTGCCTAATCACACAAAAGTCTGAATTGAAATAAGGCACAGAAAGCCCAACATTAAGAAATGATTGAATTTTCATAGCCACTCATCTATTTAAAGCAATAAGCAATAAAAACAATGATTTATATATAATACTATTATTGTCTACATTTTTAAATCAATCTTTTGGAAATTTCAAGGCTGGCATATTCAAAGGTAGTATAATCTCCATTGTTCTCTTCTATGTAGATAAGGAATGCACGTGCTCACTCTCTCTTATGAAGTTTCACATCTATTGAAATATTAAGTCTGTATTTTACCGCTTATTAATTCTCTATACACAAGCACTCTAAGCATCAGATTTTAATAATAAAATGAACATTAAAATACCAACTGTGCAACATTGCTGTGAGGATAAATTGAAATAAAATAAATTGAAATAAATTAAACAAGGTAACGCATATGTAAAACTATTTTATATATTGAAATGCCCTAGCAAATATTAGTTATTATTCTTATATCTTTCTGCTTTATCATCTGCTATAGTAATAAGATAAATGGATTTATTGTGACCAAATATCCTAATATTTTTCTTGGGCATAATCATATTTTAATTCTACTTCTGATTCCCTAAGCCAGGAACTCGTTACAGGATGTGGGATCTAGAGAAATTCACTCAGAAATCATAAAAGCAGTGTACATTGCAAATTCAGTGAAAGATACCACAAAAATGATCTTTTATATATGTGCTTCTCCACCTACACATGAAACTTATACCTATGTACACTGGTGCACATGAATGCCATTAACAGCCTATACAAACACTTGTATGTGAATATTATACAAGTACATTCATCTAGTTAGGATTGATTTCAGTTTCACTTGGAAGTTACACACTAGTTACAAATTTCAAAGGTGTAAGAAATTTCCTTTTAATTTAATTAAATTCATTTGGCATAATAGAATCAGACTGCCATTCCCCCATATAAGTGAAATATACTCTGGGTGCACGCACACACTTGCACACACATGCACAAACACACGTACACACAGAAAATAATGGTTAGTCCAAAGTCTTTCACTCCTTAAGTAATTATTGAACTCAGGTTTAAATTTATGACTGTGTAATAGATGAATATATTTACCTCTGCTTTTCTCTGAAGAATTAGACTTAGTTCATTTGCTGCATCTGTAATTTGTTTGGTTTCCACACACCCTAGAACACTGCATATTTTTTTAACATCTTCAATAATATTATCCACGTTTTCCTGGAAATGACAAGATTGACATCTTACCATTTATTGAAATGGAGAGGACACTAATTTACCCTCAAATTTCTTCATTATTCTTATTCACCATGAAAAGGATAGGGAATCAAATGTGATTGTTGGCTTTCATATAAAAAGAACGTTCTCAAGACTCTGGTTATCCTGTGCCTGGGGCCACAATTTTCATCGAGTCAAAGCTGAAAGGTAGAACTTACTTAGCTCCACCTTAACATTACCTGAAATAAAATGAGAAAGTGGTAGAGAGAGGGGTAGGGTAAGAAAGAGAGAGAGAGAAGGAGAAGGAGGAGAAGAGGAGGCAGAAGAAGAGAGGAGGGAGGGAAAGAAGAAAGAAGAGAGAGAGAGAGAGAGAGAGGGAAAACTCAAACTTAGACAAAGTCTGTGGTTTCTGCAAAACACTTTAAAAAAAGTAATAATGGCAGACCCATGTAAAGTTTCAGAATGTATTTATTTTTGGAATCAGTATGTATGAGGACAAACTTACTGAAAATCAGATTCACAGAGTTCAGAACAAACTTGAGACACCCAATTGTGATGTTAGAGTGTTTGGTAATCATTTGATTGCAATATCCTTAAAGCAACTGATGTTTCCAAAATCATTGATGACAAATATTCTTCTTAATATCAAAAATCCCAGCTACACTTAAAATACACAAAGGTTTTATGGTCCCCATTCTAAGAGCTTTTCATCAGTGCTTCTATATCTCAGCTTTGCACATTTTCTTAAATATTATAAGTTTTCATTTAAAAAAAAAAGTCTGCTCTATTTTGACCTTATTCTTTTCCATGTATTGCCACTAACTATAGTGAGAAATCTCTCTTTATTCTTTAATTGCATGCTAATCTCATTTCACTGTGCAATATTTTTATGTACCTTGTCTAATATCATTACAATGACAGCTTTTCAAAGCACATCAGCTCTCTTACCAGTACCACAGTCATTCCAATGGGGGATTAGAAGCAGTTTATTTCAGGCAGAGATGGAAAATATTTTTCCTGTTTCTTCACACAAAGATATGGATTCACAACACAAAAAGATTTTTAACTCTCCTTATTTCAGAGCATTTTATTTTCTTTACTTTTCTTCCTCTTTTTTTGAGATAGAGTCTCACTCTGTCTCCCAGGCTAGAGTGCAGTGGTGTCATCATAGCTCACAGCAACTTCAAACTCCTGAGCTCAAGCGATCCTCCTGCCTCAGCCTCCTCCCAGATAGCTGGGACTACAGGCATGCACCACCACACCCAGTTAATTTTTACTATTTTTAGTAGAGATGGGGTTTCAATCTTGCTCGGGTTGGTCTCCTAACTCCTGAGCTCAGTGATCCTCCCACCTGGGCCTCCCAGAGTGCTAGGATTACAGGTGTGAGCTACCACACCGGCCAAGAGCATTTTCTTAACAAAATGTCAATACAGAGACACAACGCTAGTTTTAAGTTAATAGATCCCTATTTGCCTCTTTTATGGAAAACTAATATGTACTTTTTAATTTGTTGCCAGTATCTTTTGTATGTGATTTTACAAACACTGAAAACTAATGACAAAAACCCAGGAAAAATAACTAATTAATACTATCAAAGACAAAATAAGGATTTGAAAAGTGTCAACAGATTTTATTAATGAGCTAAAAGCAAGAAGATGCAATTTAATTGGAGTATATTTTAGGTCTTTCACGGATTAAGAAAGTACAACTACTCAATTTTATAATAACATGAGGAAAAATTATGAGTAATCCATATGGAAGAAAGTCAGTTGTTTCATTTATGTGTGAACTCAATATAAATCAACATTGTAATGTGACTACCAGGTGATCTACCTCCTTATTACATTGAATCAAAAGATATATACTCTCTATAACTAGAAGTTAAGAGTTCTAACACATTTTCCATGTATATTATGTGAACTGGAGTTTAGTTTTGGGTACTTGATTTGAGAATGGACTTGACAAATTGGACTTTTTCCAAAGGGCAGCAACCCCACTATTAATATGCTGTTAATATATTCATTTAGAATGGCATAGTAGCCAATACTTTCAGCTTTGCAGCTGGGATCCATTTGTCCAAATCCTGGGTCTGCCCCTTTCTATTTGTGACTGTCATTAAAGTATGTAACTTCCACGTGTCTAAATTCTCTCTTCTGTAAAGTGGGAATAATAATAATGATTATAAGGGTATTTATAGAGATTAAATGAGATAAAATATGAAAAAGTGCTTGGCACAGAAAAAAGCCTAAATTTTAATGTTTAATTAATTAATTTTTACTTATTCATATAGACATTTCAGCTTATAAGAGAAATCAGACATTCTATATGCACAAATAACTAGTAAAATGAAAAATCATAAAAACTATGGGAGAGGTACATATTTAGGTGCTGTGTTTATTTTTTCATTCATATATTCTAAGTAGACATGTGAGATATGTGAATTTCTGAGAATCCATAAGTCTTACTAATTAAAATACAAAAGCTGGGTTGACTTGGGGTCACTATGTAGCTGGTAGCTAATTTATTGAATCTAAAACTCCAACCTTACAGTACTTCTTATCTGACCTATTTATCTCATTTAATCTCCACAAATATTCTGAAAGATGAATATTATATTCATTATATTCTTGAGTCACTGTGATTGCTAGGATATGTTAAGTAAAATATTATAATTATAAAATTAGGTTGCTGATTAATTGGATATGAGAACCAACAGAAAGGTTGGATTTAAGATGATTTCAAAATTTTACATTTGAATACAGGGTCCCATTAATTATGGCAGAAATACAGACAAAAATGGGAAAAAATTGTGGTAGTATCATGATAAAGGTAGTTTTTGTTACATAGAGCTTAAGCTGCCTGGGGAAATGCAAAAATGCAATGGGATTCTACTTCTAGATTGACAAACTATTGGATTGAGAAAACATAGACATGCCATTCACACACACACACACACACACACACACACACACACACAGGCAGACATAACTGGTATGCTCTTATAAACACTAGAAGAACTATAGGAAAAAATATACAAATGCACAGTTTAGCCCAAAACAAAGAGGATGAATTTCTGAGTGGCAGAAATTTAGAGCAAACTTCAAGTCTGAGCAGTAGCTCCAACATTGATACTGCAGTGGCCTGGAGGACATATCTGACTAGATTTAGATGCTCAGGCTTAGGAATTAGTGTTTATTGCTCACATTCAACAAATGCTGCAATTTTAGGCCTGAACTAGTTGGTGGAGGTAGGAGAGCAAGAACTGGAGCTAAGATCCTGAATAAAAGCCAGACACTGGAGAGATGGCCAGCTGGAAAGAGTGGAAGAAGAAAATCTATGCCCATTGACCAAGAGAACTTTTGAGGAAGGCTCTCTCTACCTAGTCTTGGAAGAAAATGATTATCTGAGAAATTGAAAACCTAGTCTGTGTTATGTGTGGCTATGGAGAATTCATTTATACTACCTATAGTGGGAATTTTTGTTAAAAATGGCACTAGGTGGGGGTGGGGGGTGGGAAGATCAAGATGGCAGATGAGAAACACCGCCAGACAAAGTGTCTTTGCAGAAAAGACAGATTCTAGCAGAAATTAGAAAAAAGAAGCAAGAAGACGAGCATACAGCAGACGAGGGCCAGAAGGAGGGGTACCTGAGACCCCAGGAGACTCCACGGGAGGAGGCTACGGAGGAGAACTGGAAGCTGAGACCGCCGGAGCAGTCCAGAGACCAGCGGGAAGTGTAGGTGAATCTGCCGTTTCCCCTTCCCTGCATCTGGGACTGCTGGTGGGCTCCCCAGGGGGTGGAGATACCTGCGGACACCAGCCCAGAGACGGCCGCCACCTGTAGCGGACGCGGCACCAGGTGAGCCTGTAGCGGATGCGGCACCAGGCTCCCAAATCCCTCGGGGCACCTCCGTGTGCACAGACACGAGCCGCGCGGCAGGCGCCATATTGCCTCCTTCTCCCCTCCACCAACCCTACCCGTGGATGCCCAGAGAGATAATACAGCCACCAGCTGGAGGCACCTCCAGGGAACGGGACCTTCCCTTTAGGGACCCTACAGCTGACTAAGGGTAACTCAGACTGTGAGCTCCCTACCCGCCAGCCTTCCCAGGTGCTGCTGGCACGGTGTTCCCAGGAGAATGGTGCAGATCCTGAGGCTGAGAGACATAGACCCATCTTGGGCTCCCTGTGGGTGAATTGGGACTGGAACTCCTCTCCCTGGTGGGGATACAGTTTGAACTCTGGGACCCAGAGGTCAGACCTGCAGACCAGATCCCGTGCACCGGGGTCTCACACTGCCCCGGGGTAGAGAAGAGATATATGTGAACAGCCTACTGAGGTGTGTGTGCCTTCAGGGGCAGATCAGCATCCTAGAGGGCAACCCTCCTCCCAAAAGGAGGCCGTACGCCCAGACCAGGTGGCGTTCCTGCTCAGGGAACCTCCCCGCCAGCATCACAGTCCGGGGAGGCCTAGTGGCATGTGGTCTGGCCTGCTGGCAGAGGCCCAGGAATAGCTGTGGAGTTGGGGAGGGTGGAAAGAAGCAAGGCCTGCTCCAGACTGCGGGTCTCAGACAGCCCCACCTCCACACACAGACTTTCTGGCTGAGCGTGGCCATTCCAGCCCCTCCCTGACAGCTTTTCCTGGAAGCAGAGAACAGAACTTTGACCCCTGCTAACAGCATTGGTGGTGCCTGAGGGCAGGCTTACCCAACCCAGCTCTACCCAGACTCTCTCCTAGACCAGCCCTCACTGAGGGGGAGAAAAGGACACACATGGAAGTCCCAGGGCCCCACCCACCACCTGAGGCACTAGACTGCATCCCTACAGGAACAAGAGCTGATAACAGGACACAAAATCAACAGCATAGCCTGTTCCTCCAAGCAAGTGCCACCTACTGATAGGGAGGACATCCTGCACAGCCTTTTCACAGCACCTACTGACTCTTACACAGGGAATGGTCGAATCTCACCCCCAGACACCACCTACTGGCTCAGAAACTAAACAAGGCAAGTGAATACCCAAACAAAAACCTAAAGGAATGAAACAACAACTGATCGACATAGGAAGAAATCAGCAAAGGAACTCAAGAAATATGAAGAACCAAATGGAAAACACATCCCCAAAGAGGAGCACCAGCCCCCTAGAAACGGACACCAACCAAAATCAGGCAACTAAAATGACAGAAGAGGAATTTCGTATGTGGATCATAAGAACACTTACCAACCTGCAAGAACAAATTAATAACCAACAAAAAGAAACCACAAAAAGCCTCCAGGACCTAGAACAAAAGTTCACTAAAGAAATAGACACAATGAAGAAAAGTTTAACTGAACTCCTGGAAATGAAGAATCAATTCAGGGAACTACAAAATACAGTGGAAAGTCTCAAGAACAGGGTAGATCAAACAGAAGAAAGAATCTCAGAGATTGAAGATAACACCTTCCAACAAAATAAAACTGTCACAGAGAGCAGAGAAACAAGAGAAAAGAGGAAAGCCTACAAGAGATGTCTGATTACGTGAAGAAACCTAATGTGATGGTAATAGGGTTACCATAAGGGGAAGAAGACAACACTCAAGGGTTGGACAAGTTATTTGAAGATATAATAGAGGAAAATTTCCCAGGCCTTGCTCAAAATCTCGATATACAAGTTCAAGAAGCTCAGAGGACCCCTGGGAGATTCATTGCAAAAAGGAAGATGTCATGACATTCAGTCATCAGAATGACCAAAATATCAACTAAAGAGGCCCTTCTAAGAGCTGTAAGACGAAAGAAGCAAGTAACATACAAGGGAAAGCCAATTTGAATAACACCAGAATTCTCTAATGAGACTTTACAAGCAAGGTGAGACTGAGGCCCCATTCTCACTCTTCTGAAACAAAACAATGCCCACCCTAGAATCTTATTCCCTGCAAAACTAAGTTTCATATATGAAGGAGAAATAAAGGCATTCTCAGACAAGAAAAGTCTCAGAGAATTCACCAAGAAAAGACTAGCCCTACAAGAAGTACTCAAAACAGTGTTACACACAGAACACCATAATAGAAATGCACGAATATAAAAACAACCAAAACCCAAAGATTAAAGGCCAGATAATACAATGGCTCAAGAGAGAAATCAAAGCAACAACATCCAACCCAACAGAATGAACAGTAATCTACCTTACCTATCAGTTCTTTCAATAAATGTGAACAGCTCAAACTCTCCACTCAAGAGACATAGGCTGGCTGAATGGATAAGAAAATACAGGCCAAGTATATGCTATCTTCAGGAAACACATCTAACCTGCAAGGATGCATATAGACTAAAAGTAAAAGGGTGGGAATCAGTATTCCAGGCAAGTGGAAGCCAAAAGAAGGCTGGAATGGCAGTTCTAATTTCAGACGATTTAGTTTTTAAACCAACAAAAGTAGTGAAAGACAAAGAGGGTCATTATATAATGGTGAAGGGCACACTTCAACAAGAAGAGATAACAATTTTAAATATATATGCACCCAACTTAGGTGCACCCAGTTTCATAAAGCAAACCTTACTGGAGCTAAGCAAATGGATTAATAGCAACTCCATAATCGCCGGAGATTTCAACACCCCACTGACGGCACAAGACAGAACCTCCAAACAGAAAATTAATAAAGAAATCATGGACTTAAACAAAACTCTGGAACAATTGGGTCTGACTGACATTTGCAGGACATTCTACCCCAAATCCACTGAATATACAATCTTCTTATCAGCTCATGGGATATTCTCTAAGATTGACCATATCCTAGGACACAAAGTAAAACTCAAGAAATTAAAAAAAAATTGAAATCATACCATGTACTTTCTCAGATCACAGTGGAATAAAAGTAGAAATCAACCCTAACAGAAACCCACATTTCTACACAAAAACATGGAAATTAAACAACCTCCTACTAAGTGATTACTTCATAAATGAAGATATCAAGATGGAAATAAAAAAATTCTATGAAGAAAATGACAATGGAGAGACAAGTTGTCAAATCCTCTGGGACACAGCTAAAGCAGTTCTGACAGGAAAGTTTATCTCCATAAATGCCTATAAGCATAACAAAAAGATCACAAATAGACAATCTAACGGAATGACTCAAAGAGCTAGAAAAAGAACAGACCAACCCCAAACCCAGCAGAAGAAGTGAAATCAACAAGATCAAATCAGAACTAAATGAAATTGAAAACAGGGAAGCTATTCAGGAGATTAATAAAACAAAAAGTTGGTTCTTTGAAAAAATAAACAAAATTGACACACCATTGGCTAAGCTAACGAAAAGCAGAAAAGAGAAATCTCTAATAAGCTCCATCAGGAACAAAAAAGGAGATATCACAACTGATCCCAAAGAGATACAAGATATAATTTATGAATACTACAAAAATCTTTATGCACACAAACTGGAAAATGTGGAGGAAATGGACAAATTTCTAGAAACACACAGCCTCCCTAGGCTCAATCAGGAAGAAATAGATACCCTGAACACACCAATCTCAAGAGCTGAAATCGAAACAGCAATTAAAAATCTCCCTAAAAAGAAAAGTCCTGGTCCAGATGGTTTCACACCCGAATTTTACCACACTTACAAAGAAGAACTAGTACCTATCTTGCAGAAACTATTCCACAACATCGAGAAGAACGGAAACCTCCCTGACACCTATTATGAAGCTAATATTACTGTGATACCAAAAACCAGAAAAGGATGCAACAAAAAAAGAACACTATAGACCAATATCCCTAATGAATATAGATGCAAAAATTTTCAACAAAATCTTAGCTAATCGAATCCAGACGCTTATCAAAAAAATAATCCATCACAACCAAGTGGGCTTCATCCAAGTGATGCAGGGATGGTTCAACATACGTAAATCTATAAATGCAATTCACCACATAAACAGAAGCAAAAACAAAGACCATATGATTCTTTCAATAGATGCAGAAAAAGCTTTTGACAAAATCCAACACCCTTTCATGTTTTGAACACTTAAGAAAATAGGCATAGAAGGGACATACCTAAAAATGATACAAGCCATATATGACAGACCCATAGCCAACATCATACTGAATGGGGAAAAATTGAAATCATTCCCACTTAGAACTGGACCCAGACAAGGCTGCCCACTATCTCCACTTGTGTTTAACATAGTGCTGGAAGTCCTGGCTACAGCAATCAGACAGGAAAATGGAATTAAAGGTATCCAAATAGGGGCAGAAGAGATAAACTTTCACTGTTTGCTCATGATATGATATTGTATCTAGAAAAACCCAAAGATTCAACCAAGAAACTCCTGGAACTGATCAATGAATTTAGTAAAGTCTCAGGATACAAAATCAATACACAGAAATCAGAGGCATTCATATATGCCAACAACAATCTAATTGAGAACCAAATCAATGAGTCAATTCCCTTCACAATCCAACAAAGAAATTAAAGTACCTAGGAATATACTTAACCAAGGAGGTAAAAGACCTCTACAGGGAGAACTATGAAACACTGAGGAAGGAAATAGCAGAGGATATAAACAGATGTAAATCCATACCATGCTAGTAGGTCGGCAGACTCAACATCATTAAAATGTCTATATTTCCCAAACTGATCTACAGATTCAATGAAATACCTATTAAAATCCCATCAGCATTCTTCACAGATATAAAAAAAATAATTTTACGCTTCGTATGGAACCAAAGAAGACCTCAAATATCAAAAGCAATTCTAGGCAACAAAAACAAAATGGGAGGCATTAATATCCCAGATATCAAACTATACTACAAAGCTGTAGTAATTAAATCAATATGGTATTGGCACAAAAATAGGAATATGGACCAGTGGAACAGATGTGCGAATCCTGATATAAAACCATCCTCATATAGCCATCTAATCTTTGACAAAGCACACAAAAACATAGGCTGGTGAAAAGAATCCCTTTTCAATAAATGGTGCTGGGAAAACTGGATAGCCACCTGTAGAAGGCTAAAACAGGACCCACACCTTTCACCTCTCACAAAAATGAACTCATGCTGGATAACAGACTTAAACCTAAGGTATGAAACTATTAGAATTCTAGAGGAAAATGTTGGAAACACTCTCCTAGACATTGGCCTAGAAAAAGAGTTTATGAAGAAATCCCCAAAGGCAATCACAGCAGCAACAAAAATAAATAAATGGGACATGATCAAACTACAAAGCTTCTGCACAGCCAAAGAAATAGTCATGAAAGTAAACAGACAACCTACAGAACGGGAGAAAATTTTTGCATCCTACGCATCCTATAAGGGACTGATAACTAGAATATACTTAGAACTCATGAAAATCAGCAAGAAAAAATCAAATAACCCTATTAAAAAGTGGGCAAAGGACTTGAACAGAAACTTCTCAAAAGAAGACAGAATGGCCAACAAACATATGAAGAAATGCTCAACATCTCTAATCATCAGGGAAATGCAAATCAAAACCACAATGAGATATCACTTAACTCCAGTGAGAATTGCCTTTATCAAAAAATCTCCAAACAATAGATGTTGGCATGGATGCGGAGAGAGAGGAACACTCCTACACTGTGGTGTGACTGCAAACTAGTTCAACCTCTGTGAAAAGCAATATGGAGATACCTTAAAGCGATACAAGTGAATCTACCATTTAATCCAGCAATCCCATTGCTGGGCATCTACCCAAAAATCCAATGACACTCTACAAAAAAGACACCTGCACTCAAATGTTTTTAGCAGCACAATTCATAATTGCAAGGCTGTGGAAACAGCCCAAGTGCCCATCAATCCAAGAATGGATTAATAAAATGTGGTATATGTATACCATGGATTACTATTCAGCTCTAAGAAACAACGGTGATATAGCACATCTTATATTTTCCTGGTTAGAGCTGGAACCCATACTATTAAGTGAAGTTTCCCAAGAATGGAAAAACAAGCACCACATATACTCACCAGCAAATTGGTATTAACTGAGCAGCACCTAAGTGGACACATAGGTACTACAGTAATAGGATATTGGGCAGGTGGGAGGGGGGAGGGGGGTGGTTATATACATATATAATGAGTGAAATATGCACCATCTGGGGGATGGTCATGCTGGAGACTCAGATTTGTGGGGTGAGGGGGGGAATGGGCATTTATTGAAACCTTAAAATCTGTACCCCCATAATATGCCAAAATAAAAAAAAATTAAAAAAAAAAACATTAAAGTTTTTAAAAAGTCAAAAAAAAAATGGCACTAGGCTATTGTGACTCTTTTGGATGGAGGCAGAAGCAAATGCAAAGTAGCTGTATAGAAACACTTTTTTAACCCAATCCACAGAGTTTCTCCCCAAATATATATATATATATATATATATATATATATATATATATACCCATGTGTGCATACACACACATACACATGCATACACACACTAGCAGGAAAGGAATAGTCAGACTAAATTTATAATTTCCGTTACTTCTGATCCACATTATGAGAAATTACAGACACAAAACACAGTAGGATTATACTCTACTTCAAGAGATATCAAAGGCAGGCCTGGGCATCATTTTTATAGAGGTGATACCTGGCCGAGAATTTGAATATGATTGCCTGGAGAGAGAGAGAACACATATAGAAAAAAAATTTGAAAGCTGGATGTATAATATTCTGAACATCTAATATTTTGATAATGGAGGAGAAAGTTGAAACTCACAGAGTGCAGAGACACTAGCCATAAGACTGCAGCTTAATGGACGAAAATGTAAAAGTAGTTGATAGTACTAGGAAATTTTATCTTGGAGAAAAAGAAGAAAAATGAAACATAATAACCATTTTCAAATATTTGATAGTCTTTTCGGTAAAAAGGGGATTAGATTTACTGTAAGTAGCTCTGAAATGGAAATGATAAATTAGAACAAATGGTTGTAAATTTAGAGAGGCTCTTTTTGGCTCAATATGAGAAAATTTTTTCTTAGAATTCTTTGTCCAAAAATGAGTAGGCTGCCTTTTGAGAGGAGAGTTGTTCCACATTACAGATATCTGAGCAATCAGGATTGTTTAGAGAATTTTGCATTGCGTAGGAATTTGGACTAGACTACCTCTAAGTTCTTTCTAACTCTGCTTCTTTGGGTTAATGAAAACTGAAAACAATTCTGTGATTTTATGTACTATATTTCAAACCCATCTTAGGAATATTTGATGTATCGTAGACTTTGAAGGAGCATCATTCTAATGTATTAGATATTAAGAATACCTGAAAAGTATTTTGAACTTTGGAAAAAAGTGGTGATAAATTTTTCTCATCTGCGTCTTTCTAGAAAACAAGACAAAATGAACAGCATGAGTTTCTTCTCCTCTTCTCATTTAGTTATGATGGAGACTAAAGCAATATACATATTAAACAGTCATGAAACAGCCTACCATCTTCCAGATTTTATATAAACTTTAATGTGTTTCTATTTATGTATACATACTAAAATTATCAAATTCAATTAATGAATTTGGAGACAAATTGAGAATTTAGAATGATTTTTTTTTCCTGGTTCAGTACTTAGAACTATTATAAATTATTTATCATTAAAAATTAAAAATAGGTTTTGGGGGTCACAGCTTGGCTTAAAATTAAAAAAAAACTGGTCCCACTGTAACAATGAAAAAAGCCAGATAATGCACAAAATCATAACTTTCCCTGACCCCAGCAGGTGGGTCATCAGGTGACAAAGTAAACTGAATTAAAAAGAGTGACAACCCCTCGGAGGAGAGACGGAGCATACCAAGTGTTCAATCTTTGGCAGAGTACAAGAAAAAGAAGTGGGCACCATACAAGTGGGAATGAAGAAATAAGCTAAAATTGTGACACATTTTTAAAGGCCAGATGTGAGCCAACATGTCAGTTTGGAATATCAGGAAGCCCAATATCTGTGGGAAGTTTACAATAACCTGCAAATTCTTTTCCAGGACACCTACTAGTTTTTCAGAGGAAATATTGAAGGCAGTGCAAGAAGCTGAAGTCCTTTTTAGTGGGGCAGGTGTGTAGGTGATTAGCTGTTTTGGAGAGGACATGCATGGAGCAGCCCTGTCCACTTCTATTAATCCTTCTTTCATAAGAAGCAAAAGTCTCAAGCTGTTGAGGGGAGAGGCAGCAAACCTTTTGTCAGCCTGAGCCCAGGCAAAAATCCCTTGTCCAGGCAAATATCCCTTGCTTCTGTGGGAGAGGTAAAAATCAAAACAGTCTGCCTGTGAAGGACAGGTAGGACGTAGGCGAAGCTCCTTTGCTGATGAGAGAGGGTAGAAGCAAAATCTTTTTGCTCCAGGGATGGATCAGGAAACCCTGTCTTTGGTCTAGGATTCTGCAAGGATACCAATCAGAAGTCAGGGAGGAGGAGCAGTGACCTGTCTCTTGCATGGTTCTAACCCAGATATAAGACGGAATTTGGCCGCCATATAGAGGAGGGACAGGGAGGTTCAGAAAGCCCCAATCCTGAAGCTCAAGTACAGAGTCCACCAGAGGCTGTGGTTGTATGGTTACAACATAGAACCCACATGACCTCACCACCAAAATGAGTCTAGCATTGAGTAATAAATAAGCAAGAGCAGAGTACTCCTGGGAGAGGTTCAAGAGCATTGAGAGAGAATCTCTTTGAGGCACGGACAAGCAAGGACTATTGAGAGCTGAGGGTGAAGCAGGAACACTGAGAAAATGTCACAGTACTACAGGTGCCACTATAAGCACAGATGATAATAGCTAACTGCTAGAGGAATTTGAAGCCTGTAGTGCCCTGATGATAACGATAGCAACAACAAAACACAAATAAAGCTCAAATCTTGACTAGATTGTATCAACGCTACATACAAATAGCATAGTGCTGCAGTCCCTAATCCCCAGGTGGTGGACTGGTACCAGTCAGTGGCCTGTTAGGAACCGAGCTGCACAGCAGGACGTGAGTGAAGGGTGGGTGGGAGAGGAGCTAGAGAAGCTTCATCTCTATTTACAGTTGCTCCCCATCACTCGCATCACTGCATAAGCTCCTCCTCTCGTCAGATCAGCATCAGTATTAGACTCTCAGAGGAGCATGAACCTTACTATAAACTATGCATGTGAGGGATCCATTGTGTGCTCCTTTGAGAATCTAATGCCTGATGATCTGAGGTGGAGCTGAGGCGGTGATACTAGCACTGGGGAGCAGCTGCAAATACAGATTATCATTAGCAGAGAGGTTTGACTACACAATAAATGTAATGCACTTGAATCATCCCAAAACTATCCCCAAAGGTTGGGGACCACTGGCATAGCAGAAGAACACTGTCCATTTCCAGTTATGAATACAATTTACCTCAGACTTTAATACTGTTACACACCGGATGTGTAGCATTCTATCAGAACTAAGGATCCACACACAAAAAACCAAGATAATACAACCCATTGTCAGTGGATAAAACAATGAACAAAGCCAGACTAAGAAATGACCCAGGTGTTAGAACTATCAGACAGGGACTTTAAAATAACTATCATTAATATATTAGAGGATCTAGTGGGGAATGTGAACGACAGGCATGAACAGATGGGGGATTTAAGCTGAGAGGTGGAACCTATATGAAAAAGTAAAATGAAAATGATAGAAATATAAAAATATATGATATTAGGGACAAAGAATTCCTTCAATGGGCTCATGGGCAGATTGAACACAGATAAGGAAAGTATCAATGAAATTAAATATACGTCAAAAGAAATTATCCTAAATGAAACAAAAAGGGGGAAGAGAGTGGGAGGAGAACCCAGAACACAACATCTAAAAGTTGTCAGGCAGACTCATATATGCAATTGGAGTTTTAGAAAAACAAGAATGGGATGAGAAAAATTCAAAGAGATAATGGCCAACATGTCAAAATTTGTTGAATACTGCTAAAACTTAGAGGAGAATTTGTGGCTTTAAAGCTCTAAAAAATTAACTAGTTCTATGTCAATTTAAAAAAAAAGAAATTTATAATTAAAATCCTTCCTACAAAGAAAACCCCAGAGCAGATAGTTTCACTATTTGACACAATTTAAGGTAGAAGTAAAGTCAATTCTACTTAAATTCTTTTAGGATACAGAGGGAAAGAAAACACTTCCTAACTTATTTTATGAAGTCAGCATCACTGAAACCAAAATCTAACAATAATATTGTAAGAAAAAAAAATATAGACTGATGTCCCTCATAAATCTAGATGCAAATGTCCTTAACAAAATATTAGTTAATTGAAGCTAGAAATATATGAAAAAGACTGTAAATGGTTAGTAAGTGTGGTTAATCCCAGGAAAGTAAATATATTTTTAAAATTTGAAAAGAATAAAAGAAAAACCATATATGTATCTGTATAAATGGGGATAAAGCATTTGACAAAATTCATTATCCATTCTGGATACAAGCTCTTAGTAGGAATAGAAAGAGACTTTTTCAACCTAGTAAAAGGCAACTAACTTCATATAACAACTATAAAACCTCCAAATAACTTCATATTTAATAGTGAAAGACTGTAACTTTCTCCCTCAGAATAACAAGGCAAAGAAAAACAAGGCAAATAATGGAATCTTATCACTTCTATTAAAATTATATTGGAGATTTTGGCAAGTATTAAGTAATAAGGCAAGTAAAAGAAATAAAAGTCCTGTAGATTGAACAGAAAAAGCAACACAGATGACATAACTGTATATGTAGAAAGCCTAAGGAATCTAAAAAATAGTTTCTAGAAATAAAAAGTAAATTCAACAAGACACAGTATACAAGATCAAAATATGAAAGTCACTTTTGTTTCTACATACTAGTAGCAAACAACTGGAAAATAATATAAAATATTATTTATAATATCATACCAAAACATGAAATATTTAATGATTTATGTGATAAAATATACATAATCCCTGTACTCTAAATTATAAAACATTGCTAAGAGAAATTTTAAAAACCTATATGAATGGAGAGATGGATTAGAGTAGATTGGATGCTCATAGACTAGAAAACTCAATATTTTAAAATATCAGTTCTCCTTAAATTGATCTAAAGATTCAATACAATTATAGCAAAATACCTAAAATAGCCAAATATATATTTTTAAAAGAACAATATTGGCAAACTTATATTGCCTGATTTCAAGACTTTCTATAAAAGTATGGCAATCAAGACATCAAGTGTTGAATCAATGTAAGGATACATGGACTTATGGAACAGAAAAGGAAGTCTGGAACTAGATCTATACAGTCTTGAATAAATGATTTTGAAATATTTGTCAAGATTATGTAATAGAGAAAAGCATGTAATTTAAAATAAATTATTTAGTAATGACTGGATATCCATGTGGAAAAGCAAAACAAAACCATTGAAAGTTACTTCCTAACCCAGACAGAAAGTAAATTGAAATGAATCCAAGAACGAGAAAACAGCTAAACGTATAGTCTTTAAAAAGTTGAGAAAAATGTATACAAATTCATATAAGCAAATCTTTATTAAATAAGATAATAAATTATAAGTTATAAAGTTAAAAAATTAAAAATTTCCTCTCTTTGAATAGCACATAGTTAAATAAAATAAACAACAATAAACTACAGATTGGGAAAAATTATTTTCAATATATATATCATGTAACTCATAATGAAGTTTCTTCTAGAATGCATAAGAACTTTTATAATTCAATAATAAGAAGACATATAGTTCAATTTAAAAAATGGCCAAATCTATTTACTTAACATGGGTTCATTTTATTTTATATAAATTAAACTTAGAGAAAATTTATTTAATAAGTAAGGCATCATAGTGAAGTTGAAAAGATAGGCCACCAATTGGCAGAAGAGATTTACAACACACATAATAAAAGAAAGAGTAAATACATAGACTCCCATGAATCTATTTGAAAAAGATAAAGAAATGTGGAAAAATGAACAAAAGTTTGAACATGTAAATTGTAAAAGAGGACAGTTGAATGTTACATTTTGAAAAAAGTAAAGAATCATGAATTTATTAATAGTCAGGAAAATCAAAATTAAACCAAAATATCATTATACATACCTCATGTTGGCAAACATTTTAAAAGTTGGACTATACTACATGTTTATAGAAAGATGGAACAATGGGAACTTTCATATATATGTGAAATGTGAACAACCTTATTAGAAAAGTGTTTGGTATTATTTTGTAAATCTATGATCCTAGGTATATGCACTAGAAAAACCCTTACTGTTACTTTGAATGTACCCCAGCAGTACAAAAGATACATAAATTGAGGTCCATTCTAACGGATACTATACAGCAATGAGAAGGGACTAATCACAACCACATGGAATACAGTGGATAAATCCCACAAACAATATTGAGTGAAAGACACAGGGTTTAAAAAGTACATATAGTTTGATTTCATTTATGTAGATTTTAGAAAGGAAATCCAAATCTTGCATTGCTAAAAGATACAAACTTTGGTGATGAAATAATAAAGAAAAGCTACAAAATATTTTTCACCTTATATAGAAGAGAGAACATATGAAGTTGCCCATGAACAGACCTATTATTACAATAGCAATATTTTGTTTCTTAACTTATTGTTTAATGAGTGCCTGCTCTGTTGTTATGTTTGAATTTATATATATATATATATATATAATGTTATTCATGTATTTTATTCATGTAATTCACTACACAAATTGAAAATAGAATGTCAGATCATGTTATTCCTTTGCACAAACCCTCCAGTTCTTTCTATTTCACTAGGAACCTAAATTATATTAACTAGTGATTATCTTCCATTTTGACAATCTACTTTTACTTTACATTTTTATAATTTTTCAAATCTTGGAATATTCCAAACATAATAGGTTTGACTTTTAATAGTTTCAATCTGCCCTTTATTTCTGCTAAGGCAGGTTTCAATTCTGGAATTGTGCTTCATTTTCCCGTGACCTGATCTTATCTCCTTTATTTCCATGACTTCTCCTTTGCGCCTTTTCAACTGGTCCTTGTGACCTATTCATTTTGTCCTATTTTCTTCTTATGTATTTTTTCTCCTTTTCCACCTTTTTTTTAATATTTTGTTGTGACTGCAATTCAATTTTGTGACATTTTTCTTTCGGATCCTATACAATCTTTTATTTGAATGATACTGATAAAAACAGTAGTAGTAATAGCAATAAAGTAACACCTGCACTTATCTTTTCTTGAACAATTGTTATTTTCCAGACATTATGTTATATTAAGCACATTATATCTATTGTTTCATGAATTATTAAAATATCATTGTATTATATTTATTACCTTCACTGCAGTGATGAATAATATGAAATCTAGGAAAGCTGAAGAAAACACTTTCATAGTGGCCGGGGGTTGGCATATCTATCTATGTGACTTTAGAATCTCTGCTCCTGATTTTTTCCTAAGCTGCCACTATGCTTAAATTACAATTGAAATTGGAACTTCTAAAAAAACCCACCAATAGATTTGCTTGCTACTAAGAGAGCTTCACTCTTTAAAAGCTAAATATATACTATAAAATCCCTCTGTACCCTCTTTCTTTCTACTTATATATACCTTTTTCTAGTCTAAGTGACTAAAGTTGTATTTTAGACTTAAGCAAGTGTGAGATAAGTATTATTTTCCTTTCCTTACTGAATTACTTAAACCTGAATAATAGAGATGTCATATTCTCCTGGTTTTATCTCCTTGGGATAGCATCTGAGTTATGGGCTATATGGTAGAAAGATGTAGAACTTCTCAGCTATTTTCATACCAAGCAGATGTTTCATGAAGCTAAACCACATTTTAAAGCATTAATTGATTTTCCTCACTCCTACCCCATCTAGTTCATAATTAGTTCAGTAGCTACTAGGTCCTGGTGTAAGTTTTGTCATTAGAGATAGGGATTGCTAACTTTCTCGAATATTCTAACTGGAATTTTAATAAGAATTTTGGAGACAATGTATTAGAGGCTAGTAGGAAAGAAAAATTTTGAATCAGAAGTTAATTTTTTTATCTAGGCTAAGATTTGTTTTTATACTGATTTGCTCCATATACATAGCACTGTGTACATTATTTAAGTGAATATGCTGTCCAGATCATCAGCAATCTCAGAATATGGTTTGGGTTTTCATTTACTTTGATTCCAATGAGGAAATAATTCAGGAATTTGCACGAAGTAAGCATTCAGCAATACCTATGAGGAAAATATTTTTCTTTTTCTTCTATTCTTAATTTCAGAATGCAGAATGAATTTAGAAATTTTTCCTACACTTCAAGGTATTAATGGAATAGAAGAGAGAACAAAACGTCCAATGAAAAAGCTCTGTGTAAATTACCTACAAAACTAGCCATTTAACATCCTAGAATGTCCAATCTGAAATGAGCAGAACCTAAAATATGTTGAAATAATAATTCTGGTGAAATAAAATATTTAATAATTTAAAATATTAATATTCACATAAACCACAATATTAATGTCATATTTATTTAGTTGCATGCTTATTATTTTTTCAAATCATCTGTAATAATCCAAGTTTGGGAGATACGATAAAAACATTATTTTTCAAATTGATACTGTTTTGGACATTGATGAAATGCTACTTAATATACTTGTCAAATAAATAGAAAGTGCAAAATTGTGAATTGATAATATATATTCTGTTCTCATTTCTCAGGTATTTACCATTGATTCTTCCTAGGAAAACTCATTTAAAGAGCTCATTGTTTTGGACTGAATTCATCTGGAAAATCACAGACACTGTGATAAAATAATTTCATTGTGAATGATGATTGCTATTTGCCAGTGACAAAGACAGTATTTCTTTGGTGTTTTGCCAACTTTTAAGTCATATTAGAAAAATTTATAATAGTCAATGGTTTCTTTCAAAGTAGAAATATTGGAGGCTTCATATATGAGTAATATGATAAAACTTCTGAATTTGGAAATTAAGAACTGTTATAAATTCTCAACAATTTGTGTGGGTGAAAAAAAGATGTCTATGATACATGAACAGTGCTGAGACATTTAGATAACCAAAATTTACTCATGAGTAGGTTACCATAACCTCAAAAATGAGGACAGTAAAGAGACATAAATGATCTAGGAATGAAGTCTTAATGTGCTCTGAGTACCTGATAAATTTCTAATTCTACGCTAGAAAGAATGACACTTTTATGAGACTTAAAACAATCCAGTGTTGATTCTTTTCACATTTCACATCTTAAACTTCCAGACTCAGGCCAGGTTCAAGAACGAAAATTGGAATTAGAGTGAGAGGATTATGCTTTGGGAAGGAATAAGAGTCATGTAGTTTTCATCTCCATTTCTTTAGATATTTGTGTAGAATTCACATGTAAGTTCAGTATCTACATCATAAATATAATTTATTATTTTCAGTTCCCTTTAATGTTCATTAATATTAGGAATAGTTATCCGAAATATATAACCTTTTATATGTATCAGGAGTTAATTATTTAACAGAAAAAGAAATACTTACTTTAGAAATATTCTCTTATTCATACAATTTCCTGTAATAATATGATGTTTTATCTGTGAAAGACTAACCCTGCCCTGGAAGAAGTTGTAAGAAATGATCAGCCTAATGCAGATCACAACTTCAATGCTTAACATGTGGCCAAATTTCAGTGGCCTTGCACTGAATCCATCATTTTCCCTGCCAAGGTACCTTCTCCTCTTTTTACTATTTTAGTGAATTGATGTCTTCACGTAGTCACTCCAGCAAGGAATCTAGAGTTATTCTAGGTGCCCCTTTCCTTTGTTGCTCACAGTCTGTCACCAAATCATGTAAATTGCACATTTTCACCTGTTATGAATCTGTCCCCTCATATCCATGCCTATAGTAGAGCACTAGTCCATGCCATCATCATCTCTTTAGGCTAATGAAAATATTCCTCTAATTATCCATCAGTCATTCCACTACTCTGCCTAATGGCTCCATGTCATCAGCTGATAAATTAGAAAATCATTAAATTAGCCATCGGAGGTCCATGTGATTCTACATAACTTGACACCTGTCTGCTGCTTTCATCTGGTCTCTTTTCAGACTCTCACCTTGAATGCTAATTGTTGCCATTATTCCAAACAGTTTCCAAATTCCATATAGTTTCTTAATCATACCAGGCTGTTTCTTGATTTTTTGCTTTTGGTCATGCTATTCTTTGCTGAAAATTATCCCTACGACCCAGCTTTTTTCACGATGCCCCTTCTCTGGCTGGAAAGCACATACGATACTCATTTTTCAACATTCAGCTCGAATGAGTAAAACTGATCATCCTTTTTTAATGTGTCCAGTATACACACAGGTCTTTCACAGCAGCTATAACATGTTACTGCATACATCTTTTTGCTTGTCTGTTTTTCCATGTCAAAAATGAAAGGCTGTCGAGTGTAGACCATCTACTTTATACATTATTGTTATCTTCAGAAACTTGCAAAGTTTTAGAAAATAGTAGATTCATAATAAACACTTACAGAATTGATGGATAAAGTAACAAAAGTCAATACCTGGGTGTTCAATGGGCATTTCAGGTGGAAGTCATATTTTTTGATTAGTGTTAAGAGGCATTGTCTGGAAAGATAAAACAAAAACCCTGTTTAAAATTGGGTAGGAAAACTTATCTTATTATCTTTAGGACAAATATTTCTCAAGGCTTCTGTTTTGTCCATGATTCTGTAACAAGCATGGTGTAAAAAGGATTACTGATGGCATAATTTAAAAAAAATTTTCATATAGGTGTCTTATAAAGTTTGTATGATTTGATAGGCTAAAAACATACTTGAAAATCTTAGAACTCCCAAGAAATCATGACAAATTAACTAAACCTTTCAAAGGCTGATCAATACATCAAACTACCCATAATTCAAAATGTAAGTGGTAAAGGGATTCATAGGCAGAAAATGGCATATATTAACATCAAGAAATGTTAAGTATATAAAATCTCATAGAGAATTGCATTTGGAATTAATGGCACATATTTATAATAGATAGGGTTGTCTCTGACACCAAATCTCTGCATTTTTCTTTCCTAAGCTTCTTTTATTGTTCCAGCTTTATCTATGCTTAGGTGGAATATATGTGGTTTGAGCAGGGATTCTTCTGAGCTTCACTATTTAAAACTATTTTTCCAAACATTATTGACTTTACCTTCTTATTTGTTCTGAAAACTGCTGAATTGAATTGAATCATGAGTCACACAACACAAAAACACAGCATTAAAGCACACCATTATACTTTACAATAGCTGTACTCTCATTTTTTATTACATTAGCACTTTAGTTGCAGTCCATCTGTCAGTTCAAAGACAAAATGCATAGAATAGGTAAAAGTCCATGGAGGGGAAGGAAAGGAGTAGCTAAAGATTTGGGCAGTGGGATTGTTTTTATATAACACCTAAAACTAATAAGACCCTCCAGAAGGCGCCTACTTCAACACTTTGTTATTGGATATGGTATCTATTTTATAGAAAAAACTACTAGGAATTAGGGAAGATAAGTGATTTGCTTAACTTCTAAGTGTTAGTTGAATCATAAAAGAGGAAGACAAATAAAAGCTCCTGACATCCAGTCCCTGATCTTTTGATGACGCCACAAAATGATCTCAGGAGGGCAGGCAAAGCAGCACTGTGTCACAGAAAGTGAGGTCCTGCAGTGGCCTTGATGAGGCTGAGAATGGACCTGTGTGAGATAACGTTTGAGAAACATCCGACAGGGGGTGTTGGAATATAATGTAAGTGGAATAAGCACTGATTGAGCGTGAAACTTGGTTTTAGTCACGGGCTGTATCATTAAATATCTGTGTAATGATGGCCAAAGTTTTGAACTTCTGTGTTTTAGTTTCCTTACCACAGGGGAAACAGCGCTGGGAGATGATGGCATTCCCCAGACTGTAGTCCACTGCTCCGGAGTTGGAGGGAAGGGGTGGAGGAGGGAAAGTCTGATGCCAGACAGAATAGACACGTCTGGAAACGTCCATGACACATTTCCTCTACTCCTCACTGCAACAGCAATTTCGCTTGGCCCTGATTTAACCCTCTGGACACCTGCACCTGCACAGTGGTCAAGACCACCAGACTTCTGCAAGGGGGCAGCAATGATGGGTAAGACAAGAGCAGAATGGGAACTCCCTTGCCCTCACCCTGTCCCCACAGTCTCAGCATGCCATTAGTGCCCCAGGGACCCAGTCACTTACAAGGCCCAACAACCCTCCACCAAGCCAGTTCAAAACAGTCCTCTCTCTCTCAAGGATTTCCTACTTTTTAAAGAAGTTGTCATATATGATGAATGTGTGTGTGTGTGTGTGTGTGTATGTCACTCTCTCTGTTTTTTTTGTTGTTGTTGTTTGTTTCTAGATAGACTTATTTTGGTGAAAGGAAATTTTTGCATAACTTGCTATGCACCAGGAACCTATACCTGAGCCATGTAGTTAGCTCTAAAATGAAAATGTGGATAAGATTATGTCCAAAGTCCTTTCTAATCCTAGCCATTCTGTGATTTTATGGCATGAAGTTAGACCTTTTGGGGCAGAGGGGAGAGCTGCATATGGAAAAACAGAATAGTTTAATGAAAGAACACAGCCTTTGCAAATTTCAGTCAGACCTCATTTTAGTCCTTCCACTAATGACCTGAGTGGCCTTAGTTGCAAGTTATTAATATTTACCCTCCAAGAACCTAAGTTTTTTTGATTCTGAGGTAGAATAATATGTAATATGTACTAGGGTTTAAGGGAGAATTAAATGAAATACATGCAAAGTGTATAATAACTCCAAAAAGTAATTATGATTAATAGTCACTAAAAACAATTTAAACTCATATTTTTAAAACCAGGATTTGCTTTAGAGAGTTATGATATATACATCCCACACCACATTTTTTGCTGGTTCAGCCTAGAACAACTTTAATTCCAGGAACATGCAAACTGTAGCACTGATATCTTCTCCAGTTTAGCTTCTTGGTAGGTCTATTCTTCCAAATAACACACACAGACATTTAGATACGAGGATCAATTAGGATATGTTCATCTGCTGTCACTTGAGTTTTCCAATTTTACTTCACACTCCTCTGTGTATGATATGCCAATTAATTTCAGGGAGTTGCAGAAAGAAATTTAAAGCAGGCGATGGTGTCTTTCAAAGTATGGAAATCCAGCTTTACAAAGAGCTTAGTGACACATGCACACCCAAATTCACAAAACGAATGAGAAAAAAAAAAAAGTCCTTGAAAATTAATAACCAGCAGCAGAGATATTTTAAAATGTATGTAGAATGTTCTGGAAGGTGTTAGCAGCTCTTCAAATATATCTGAATAACTGCGAAGAATAGATAATTATTAACAGAATTTGCCAAAGGGAGATATCTATTAAAAATACAATCGCTTCCACAGTACTAGTGAAAGGACAGTTTTTACAATCAACTGAAAAATATTGTGATTTGGCATTTGGAGAACTCAGTCAGAATGCAGTCTTGGAACAGAAATAAAATGTCTTACCTGGATACTTTCCAAATATGCATAAATTCTAGAAGTTGGTTCAGATAAAACTGACTGTGGTCATCTTCATGCTGTAGACAGTAGAATATATTAATATTTATAGAGTGAATAGAAATGACTACCAGATAAAAATAGGTCTGTTACTTCCTGCTGTCATTGTATTCACCTACTTTGATAACCCTCATTCATCATTGTTATACTTTGTCTTAAAGACCTTACAAGACTCTCCTTAAGTGTATAAGCCTTTTCAATAATAAAGCAGAAAACTGAGCTTGGGTTGAGGATAGATAACCTATAGCCATGTTGAAAAACATTCTAGCACCACCAACATCAGATGTTAATTACTGCTAGTAATTAAGAAGGCAAATTTTCAGGCACTGGTTTCTCCCCCACACAAGCACATTTTGGTTTTGTCACATTTAGGCCATGCATGCCATGGTGGTGTAAGACTTGACATTTTGCCAGATGGGCTTGCAGACTTATAATGAACTCCTCTATTTTTTCAGCTTCACCACTTCTTACTGCCAAAATGTCACTGTTAGAGAGCTTTCCATTTCATGAACACTAAATTATGCTAATGAGTGACAACTACTAATAGGTATGAACTCCAGGAGTTATCAGTTGGCGTTTTGTTTTCTCCCCATATAGGCAGAAATTACTTAGCTTAAAATTTCAGCCCTGTGGCCCATATACATCCACACACACATACACACACACACACACACACACACACACACTCATACCTTAACTCCTTGACTAGCTCTTTTGCAACAAGGATTCATGAAAACCCTTTGCAAGTGCAGAGGAGAATGCAATGTACTCCATCATAATCACACTATTTTACCACACCCTGGTGTTCAGTCTGAGAGCTGAGTCAGTCTCTTAATGTCTGTAGTGTATGTAATTGTTCCAGCAAGTGTTACAGCGACTGACTGGGGAAAGAACCCAGTGGCACACAGAGGGTCAGAGAATCAGCCTTTATTTCACCGGCAGGCTCAGAGGGGCAGGCCACCAAATTCTGAGCACCGCTTCCTTGTTCTCCAGTTTTATACACTTCTTGGGGTTACACACAACCAATCAACTATGAACATGAGGAGTTATCCAATCAGTAGTGGGATTCAAAAGCATCAAAAGCATCCAATCAGCAATAAGCTTTACATATCCAATCAGCGGTGGAATTCAAAAGCATCCAATCAGCAAAAAGCTTTACATAGCCAATCAGCATTGAGTTCAGCCATGGGGACCCAGGGTGGGGGTTTTTCCCTGTCATAATCTTGAGTCAGTACACACACAATCTATTTTTAAAACTGACTATTAGAGTTTCTGACAAAAAAACATCAGAAGGAAAAGCTTTATATGGTTTAAGGTCAAAGGTAAATTAATTTTTATATTGCTTTGTTTTGTGAAGAGGAAGAAGAAAGCTAAGTTACATGGAAAGAATAAAGTCATCTTATAAAACAGTATTCTAAGTGCATCCTGTGAAAAGAAACATTTTGTACAAATGCCGAGGAGCTTGAAGACGTAAAGCTTACTCTCCAGGAATTTACATTTATAGTCACTGTGACTGCTAAAATGGAACATGTGATAATTGTAAGACAGTTTTTTCTATAACTAAACTTTGGGCATGGAAAGGATGGTAAAAGAAAAGGGAAAATAATAGAAAGTGAAAGCAGTCAACAACAAGGTAGTAAGATTTGCACTGTAATATTTGCCACATGCCTGCCTTCTTTCAGAAGTTAAAACCAGAGTGAGCATATAAATAATGTATTTGCCTCTTTCTGCATAGCATTATCATTTTCGTTTTTTAAAAAATACTTTACGTGATTTCCAGAGATACTTTTGGAGAGAAAATTTATTTTTCGTCATATTGTCACTTATTGGAAAATGTTTTAATTTAAAATATCTCAAAAGGCTGGAGGAAAAAAGTTTAATGTACATGTGTTAGAAATATTTATTTTGTTAAAATTATGAACATAACTTAAAAAATAAACCTAAAAAAGACCAGAGGAAAATTTCAGTTTTCCATGAAATATATCATAAATTTACTTTTCTCTAAAGCTGAAGGCCATCCTTTAGTTTTAAAGAAAAAGTTAAAATCTTTTTTTTTCTCATGCAAAAATCTATTGCTGTAAATGTTCTGTGAATGTAGCCTTGAGTTAGAAAAAGTCTTGACTTATGATTAATGTCTACAATGTTGGCAATACTTTTGATCAAATAGAGAGAGATAAAATGAGAAAAAAACATTTTAAAAAATTCAGTCATTCATAGCTAATCAAGGTGGAAACTTTAAAATTTTGAAATCTAGGCCTATTTCTAAAGACAGTCAACCTGCTTTTTTTTTTTAGAACAACCATCTTGTTCTCTTGGAACAAGAATTAATTTCTTATTTCGGTATAATATTATCAAGTTTGAAATAGAGAAGATATCTAAGATGAACTAGGTTTGCAATGCTTTTTACAATTAGAAAACTCTAAAATATCTACTGAAAGATAATGTTGTAACAAATTTAATAGAATGATAATAAACACTATATTCCTCGTATTATGTGAAAAAAGAATACTATCAAGATAATTTTATAATGTTTTACTAGAAAGAAAATATAATTTTTCATAAATGTTTGGCTTACGGCTGAAATTCTGAAAATCACAGAGAATTTTGACACTACTTGAAAAATTAAAAGCGTAAGAACATTCACTATCTCTTTATGATGTATATAAAATTTTAAAAAGCAAATCAAGGGCCAATTATTTTAAATATAGCAATTCAAACAATGAAAATAAGTCACAAATTAATAAACTGTCTCATTTATTCTAAATTATCAGTACATCACATATATCCCAGAAAGAAAATTTTACAAAACTTACTTTAAAACCAAGGCAATTATCTTTTTTATTTTAATTTTCTTGTTACATATACAATTTGCAGTTGAGAGTATAATTTATCTTGTTCTGTGGGTATTGAAAGTTTACAACAAAAAAATGCGATATATCAAAGTTGTTGATATATCAATAAAAATCATGATATTGCAATATATACCCTACATTGACATAACACACAATTGTCCATATCTCCCAATATTTTCAACATCATGAGTAAGGTTTTAAAATATTTAAAGAAAAACTAATGTTAATAATATTTTAAAGTTTTTAATCGTAAAGGACTGAAATAGCACACAGTCTACCATCCCAATTTTATGATTCAGTAACTAATATTTATGTAGTCTTACTAGGTGCAGGCACTGGCTTAAACTCCTCATTTATATTTCTCAATTGAGTTCTCATAATAGCCACATTATGTAGCAATATAATTCTTCACGTTTTTTTGAATGAAGAAATTAAGGTGCAGAGAATTTTATGGTTTTCCAATGAGCAAACATTTGGTTTGATCGATATGAAACCATAATGTGTGCTTTTAAATAAGATACCAAATTAGTACATTTATTACTCTTCATTTCTTATGGTCACTGCTAGGCACATATGCTCTAGGATTCAGGCATAAAAATAAACACCACCATTAGCCTCTCATATTCATCTGCATTAGGTGCTTCTACTCTCAACTCACAAAGCATAGCTATATTTTCTTCCAGTGGACATATCTCTATTGTAGTTTATTATGTATGTTTGTTTATTGTCTGTCTCTCTACTAAGATGTGAACTCTACATTCTAGAAAAGGCAAGTACTATACATGGCATGTAAAAAGTGTTCAATAAATACTTGTTAAATTAATCAATTATTATTAAATTATATATAATGTACAAAGTACTTAGCCCAGCTCCTGGAAGTAAACTCTTAAAATTTTAACAAAATACAGTGTCTTCTCCTTTGGAATGTAATGCTAAAACAAATACCAAAAGAGCCAAAATTTGGAGCGATGGAGATATGAGCTAAGACTTGGAGAGATGGAGCTATGGAAAGCCTTTCTCCTGTTTTACGTGGAAGTTAAAATTGCTCTGTAATTGGGAGTCAATGCCAGTTGAATCCCTTGGACGCTGAGCTCTTTAAAGGCTGAGACCTTATTGCTTTTGTTCACTACCCTTTACTATGCATTAGCATAGGGCCTAGTCCCTGGTAAGTACTTACTGAATGAATGGAGGATATACAAAAACCTTTGCCATCAGGTGTATTACCAATTTTTAATAACAGTGTCAGTGTTAGGAAAAATTGTGGATAAGAAAAGTCATTTATACTCTTTGCCTACGAATTGTTGAATTAGCCTAGGGTTGATGATATTTATTATAGAAAGTAAAACTTTGTGAGTTGAGCCATTAAATATAAAAAAGAAGCATGAAACTTAATTCCCGCTATGATCCAAATGACATATTGAGTAACAGGCATTTCTGGTGAGAAACACACACTGTACACCCAGTGATGACTATGTGCTTGTCCCTGGACAGGATGGCAGGGGTGATAACAAAGACACTGCATTGGCTGACATTATAATAGAGTGAGCTCTACGCCCAGATTGGTTTTGCTCAAGTCCCATTGTCCTTTTTTACTAGTTGTGAGATTTTGGACCATTGATTTACTCTTTAAACTTTTCAGTATTTTTATTTATATAAGATAGGAAAATAATTGTGTTTATCACTTTTTTGCTCTTGGGTTACTATAAATTAATGCATTTAAAGTACTGAGTACAGTGCCTGGCACCTAATGCATGCATAATATGGTTAGTGCTTATTAAACACCTATCATGCCCCAGATTTGGGGCTACATAGATATAGCTGTGAAAAACGAAACAAAACAAATTATCTATTTATCTATCTATCTTGCTATAGATAGAGAGACTAGATTTTTGGCCAATTACCCTGAAATTCATATCCCAAATCTTTGAGAATAGCGTATAAATTCTAAGCATATGTCCCATGTAACTTGGTAGCAATGTATGGGCTCTGAAGTCTCACTGATTAGGCTCAAATGTCTGCTCCTCTGCTCACAGTTTCATGATTATAATTTTTGGAATGTCATGAACCCTCTCTGTGATTCAATTTCCTTGATTTTCACAGTGTTTGCCTCATGGAATTATTACAGAGATTAAATGTGATAGATATGTTAAAATCCCAGACATAAAATGTATGCTCAATACATATTATATCAGAATAATGGAGTTATATGGATTTTAAAATAAACCTTAATTTACATGAGTCTGAAATGTTAGTGATTTGTGAATTACTACCAATAGGCTATTGTTTTAGCAACATACAAATTAGAATCCTATATTTTCTTTTCTTCACCCATGTTGCAATAAAATGGGATGATTTCAGCTTTCCTCAACATTGAGGGCAATTTGAAGACTCTTAAGTTTATTAATATTGAAGGTGTCAGTTGTACTTCATCGTGTTTCTTTGTGGAGATTTCAGATGTATAGCCCTAGAGTTGTCAACAGCAGCTGAATTGGTAACCAGATCCAAAAGATATTTCTAAACAACTCTCTTTTGGCCTCATTATGTTATATTCCACATAAATATACTGCAACCTAATATACCGCCTGATATTTTTTATGATGAAACATTTCATATGAGAAAAAAAAAAGAAAGAATTATGCACTGTAAATGTGTTATCTGATAACATGACAGGGTGAGGGGATTTTTACCTAAAGCAAATAATTAGGAGAGTCCACAGATAAAAACTGCCAAAATATCAACATTCACTCCATACTGTGCAATTTGAGTTAGAAGTAACTCAAGACATCACACAGGGAATAAGATTTGCATGTAACAGTATGAAACTGTGTCATTAAAGCACAGTAATCCCTTTCTAGGTGGATGTATTATATATATTTATGAATATTAATCTGTCCTGATTTAAACTGGGTTGACACAAACAGTTCCCAAATAGAACAAGAATTCTGTTATTTTTCTGTCTTCAATGCTTTCTCTTTCACATTTTCCATTCCATTTACTTCTAAGTGTATACATAGATAGTATACATATGATGACATTATTATAAGTGTCTCTAAATGATTTTTCAAAGAGACCAATTGATTTGTTATACTGGGTGTGTTGGCCTGGGCTGCTATAACAAAATACTGTAGACAGGGTGGCTTAAACAACAGACGTTTATTTCTCATAGATCTAGAGGCTGGAAAGTTAAAATCCAGAGTGAGAGTTCTCTTCCCAATGTGCAGACAGTTGCCTTATTCCTGTATCTTCACATGGTGGGAAGAAAAAGAAAGAGAAAGAAAAATGACAGAGAGAAAGGGAGAGAGAGAGAGAAAGAGAGAGAGAGAGAGCGAGCATGCACACAAGCTCTCCCATCTCTTTTCATAATGGCTCTAATCTCATCATGAGGACATTACCTTCATGACCTCTTCTAACCCTAATTGCCTCCCCAAAACCTCATTTCCTAATACTATTACTTGGGTCTTCAATTTATGAGTTTTAGGGAGGACACAAAAATTCCGTGCATAACACTAAGGTTGCAGTAATGTATTTATGTTAATTGCTTTGTCCAAATTGTTAACAGGCATTTAGATGAAATATTTCATGTTTCAATAGATATACTCAAATAAACATGTATTTGTTAGGCTATATAATTCTAACTTGGCAACAGTCAAAAAAAAAAGATAGGAATATCATCTTTAAGATTATCAGTTTGTTAATTGAAAACACTGCTAAGAAAGTCTTACCTTTCGAGATAACTTTGCTAGATCTTCTCTATTTTTCTGAAGATGAAGTTGAATAACAGATTTATCTTTCTGAAACATTTTGTGGCTCCCCAAACAGTGGTCACTGAAGGAGAAAACATGAACACAATCATATCCTCCCGTAATACCCCCAAACTGTGCATTTTCCTCTTTGACTTCATTTTTTTTTATTTTTGGAACTTATTTAAGTAAAAGTAAACTCTCTCTCTCTCTCTCCATATATATATATATATATATATATATATATATACACACACACATATACACACACACATATATACATACATATGTATATATATATATACACACATATGCACACACAGGTGTGTGTGTAAATGAATAAGTTCAGGGGAAAACATGTATCTATATATATATAACCAAATATTGAAGTTACTTTCAAATGCATTAAGTTAAAAAATAGATACATTAAGAATGGTCATAATAAACTATAATATAGAACACTTTACATATTCAAAGTTAGTTTTAACCAGCCATGTGAAAGCTCACAGCAGAAGATAATACGCTTCCGGGTGGTCTAATTGATGCCACAATGTCTATGTGTGGATCACTGTATTGAGGAAGCAGAGGGATGTGATGGAAATGTCCTAGGCTTTGGAGACAGATTAACTACCTTTATGACCTTAGGCAGGCCAATTAAAATAAAACTATCTGAAACTTGATATTTTTCTCTTTAGAATTGGGATATTAATTCTACATCAAAGAATTGACAAGTAGATTAAACAGAAAAAATTCTAATAGCATTATTATACTTTCTCTTCCTCTCTCTTCCTCTTTTTTTCCCCTTGTGAACATTGGCCAAGCACATATTAAATGATGAGCACAACAAATTACTACTTTGCAGCATATTGTTTTAAATACAATCTGATTCTTCTGTGAAATGAAGGGCTTGCATTATATGTACTTCTTCAAAGCTGTATTGACTCAGCTGTATCTGGTGACTCAGTTATTAAAAAAAAAAGGATGAGTTATGTTAATACATTTTGTTTGAAGGATCTCAGTTAAATATATGGAGGATTTCAGGAGAAAGAAAAATCTAATATTGGAAATTTGGGGTCCTTGCAGTGATAATTTCATTTACATGGAAAATTCATGAAATATTTGGGAGTACCTATTCCCAAAAATGCCAGACAAATAGAGCACTACTCTGTTAAAATTTACGAAATTCTCTGTAAATGTTTTTATTTTAACAAGTGTTATTTTTAATACTTAAGACAACTCAGTACCTATCTGCTCACCAGAATGGTGAATGGTGAATGTTAGTAGGCCAATTGTTGGTCTACCTAGATTCTTGTCCCAGGGCTCTTATATTATTTCCTGAGTTGTTTTAACTGCCAGTCTAGGTTAGACATAAGGCATGGCCAGTGCATTTCTTGACTAGTTCTTTGAACTATTGATTTCTCCTTCCTCCTTCTCAAAGTTCTGCTCCAGTGGTCTATCCTTAGAATCCATCACATGTACTGAAGTTCCTCTCCTTTCACCTCCCTCTACGCCAGCTCCTCTTCCCTTGTTTAGAGTTCTGTTTTCCTATTCCTGCCCTCAGATCCAATTTAAGAATAATGATCTACTTTGCTCTGAAAGATTCCTTTTCTCCTTGTATTGAAGCCTGAACCTATTTCAAGAATTCAGCCTCATATATGACTACTGCTTTCTTTCTTGAACTGACTTTATCTTACCCACCTGTGTGTACAGCGCTTACTAGAATTGTCAGATAACATACAAGATGTCCAGCACATATGAATTACAGAGAAAAAATGAACAAATACTTTTTGTATAAGTATGTTCCAGGTAATATTTGATACATACTTATACTGAAAATTTTACGTGTGTGTGTATATATATATGTACATACACATAGAAATTCAAATATAACTGGATGTCCTATATATTTACTTGCTACATCTGCCATCTGCCAATCTTACCCCTTTCTAAAACTAGTTCTTAATTGTTTCCTTATATTTGCCTCCTCGTATATGTACATATGTGTATGTGTGTGGTGGAGTCTGGCACCATAATTATCAGATTTGGCATAATTGTCACGTTTTGGAAGAGTCCTTTTTCCTTATGTATATTTTTAAATTTACATTAAAGAAATACATTCTCATGGAAACTATTGAAATTGTACTAAACTGCACAAAAGAGATGAAAAAAAATTCTGTTTTTCTACTTTCCAGAAGAGCAATTACCAAAAGTTTATCGAACTTTCTCTGTAGGTGAAAATAAATGAGTAAACACATATATATTTCTGTTATAAATGAGGTAATTATGTTATGGTTATTCAGGCTTGAGTGTTTGGCAGTCATTTTTGGAAAATGAACAAGGTGTGCCTGGTGCTTTAAGGAAAACACCTGAACTTTCAAGCAAAATTAGAATTTTGAGAGATTTATATCTCTCACTACGAGCTTGTGAGCTTTCCTACATTTAAAGACTGTTCTGGTGCAATCAATGCTAATATTAAATAATGTAATTTTTAAAATATTTTATAATGAAATATATCAACACTTGTAGGATCTGCAAATCTAGTGAACAAATTTGTCTTAATGACAATGCATGATGTTTCAAATTTTACATGGCTAAAGATACACCAATAGTGCAAGATAGACTAATGTATTCTAAGAAGACTAGTGTGAAAAGTTTACTGATAATTTTTCGTATCCACATTGCAACTAAGTTTTAAAATACTATCACTTATTGATTTTGGTGCAGTATCAAAGAACAATATACACAATTATCTGAAAATACTACTAAAATATTCTTCTTTTTTGCACATTCATATTTGTGTGAGGCTACATTTTCTTCATATACTTCCACCATATCAACATAGTGCAACAGATTGAAGGCAGAGGCAGAGTGAGTATTCAACTGTCTTCTATTAAACAAGACATTAAAAATATTTCTATGGAAGAATATACCATGCTCATGGGTCGGCCAAATCAACATTGTTAAAATGTCTATACTACCCAAAGTGACCTACAGAGTCAATGCAATACCTATCAAAATACCATCATCATTTTTCACAGATATAGAAAAAATAATTTTATGCTCTTATGGAACCAGAGAAGACCCCGTCTAGCAAAATCAATCCTAGGCAATAAAAACAAAATAGGAGGTATCAATTTACCAGACTTCAAACTATACTACAAGGCTATAGTCATTAAAACAGCTTTTTACTGGCACAAGAACAGGGACATTGACCAGTGAAACAGAACAAAGAACCCAGATATAAACCCATCCTCATATAGCCAACTAATCTTTGACAAAGCAGACAAAAATATACACTGGGGAACAGAATCCTTATTCGATAAATGGTACTGGGAAAACTGGATAGCCACATGTAGAAGACTGAAACAAGACCCACACCTTTCACCTCTCACAAAAATCAACTCACGCTGGGTAATAGACTTGAACCTCAGGTGTGAAACTATTAGAATTCTAGAGGAAAATGTTGGAAATACTCTTCTAGACATTGGCCTAGGCAAAGAATTTATGAAGAAGACCCCAAAGGCAATCACAACAGCAACAAAAATAAACAAATGGGACCTGATCAAATTAAAAAGCTTCTGCACAGCCAAAGAAACTGTCAAGAGAGCAAACAGACAACCCACAGAATGGGAGAAAATTTTTGCAAGCTACACATCTGATAAAGGGCTGATAACTAGAATCTATTTAGAACTCAGGAAAATCAGCAAGAAAAAATCAAACAACCCTATCAAAAAATGGGCAAAGGACATGAACAGAAACTTCTCAAAAGAAGACAGAATAATGGCCAACAAACATATGAAAACATAATGTTGAGCATTAGAGATGCTCAACATCTCTAATCATCAGGGAAATGCAAATCAAAACCACAATGAGATATCACTTAACTCCAGTGAGAATGGCCTTTATCAAAAAGTCCTCAAACAACAAATGCTGGCATGGATGCGGAGAGAGGAACACTCCTACACTGCTGGTGTGACTGCAAACTAGTTCAACCTCTGTGGAAAGCAATATGGAGATATCTCAAAGTGATACAAGTAGATCTACCATTTGATCCAGCAATTCCACTACTGGGTATCTACCCAAAATATCAAAAGTCACTTAATGAAAAAGATACCTGCACTCAAATGTTTGTAGCAGCACAATTCACAATTGCAAAGATGTGGAAACAACCCAAGTGCCCATCAATTCATGAGTGGATTAATAAAATGTGATATATGTATACCATGGAATACTACTCAGCTTTAAGAAACAGTGGTGATATAGCACCTCTTGTATTTTCCTAGATAGAGCTGGAACCCATCCTACTAAGTGAAGTATCTCAAGAATGGTAAAACAAGCACCACATGTACTCACCAGCAAATTGGTATTAATGGATCAACACCTAAGTGGACATATAGGAGTAACATTTATTGTGTCGGGAGGGTGGGAGGGGGAGGAGGGGATGGGTATATACAACCACAACGAGTAAGATGTACAACATTTGGGGGATGGACACGCTTGAAGCTCTTACTCGAGGGAGGGGGCATGGGCAATATATGTAACCTTAACACTTGTACCCCCATAATACGCTAAAATAAAAAATAAAAAAAAATATTTCTAAACAGATAACAATGCTACACTTCTTACAGATTGTTTTGGAACATATAGTTATTTTTAATAAAAATATGCTATATGTATTCACATGTAATAAAGTTTATTATTGTTAATTTTAATTCAAATAATAAATGCATATTTTTGAAATTTGTCAGTTTTAATTTCCAAAATGGTAAATATTAATAGATATAGTCCACAAAAAATATTTTTGGGGTGCTTAAAAATTTGTAAGAGTTTTACAGGAGCCTGGGATGAAAATGTTTGAGAACTACTGTTCTAGAACATATAATGAACTATGGACCTCAATTATTAGGTTTTGTAAAGGAAATGAAAAGTGTTAATTCATCAAGTCAAGTAAGTTTAGATAGGTGAAAGAAGCGTCTACTAATTTATTTCCTTTTTTTACTAGAATTTTTTTGTTTATTATGTTAACCATTTTTCTATACACCATAGGACTTCATTATTTATTTTGTTGGAGTGAACCTTCTAATAATTTACAGAGACAGTTTATGGGCATTAAATATTTCTATTTACAAACATGTGTTTATTTTATATTGCCCTTGAATGTTAGTTTGTTAGTTTTAGGATTCTATTTTAGGTCAAATTATTTTCACAAACTATTCTTGTGCTAGAACTGTCACTTAAGATGAAATCTCTGCTGTTATTCAAGAGACTATAAAGTCTCAAATAACCATCACACTTACCAAGAGCTGTAACTACTCTTTACCACTTTGCCCTGCCTATTCTTGGCAAGGCCACCATTTTGATCAGTTTCCCTTTAATTATCGGGGCTACGCTGTTCAGTATTGCAGCCAATAGACACACGTGGTTACTGAACAATTGCAATAAAGCCAGTCTGAATTAAGATGTGCTATATGTGTAAAACGCACACTAGATTTTCAAGACATCACAAAAAATAATGTATTACATTTCAATAATTTACTTTGATTATATATTGAAATGATAATATCTTGCATTTATTGAGTCAAATAAACTATAGTATTAAAATGTATTTTCTCTTTTCATATTGCTTTACTGTGGCTAGTAGAAAATTTAAAACTCTTGTGTGACCCATACAATACTTTTATTGGATGGTGCTTACCAACAGAAAATCAAAAAGAAGAGAGAAAAAAGCATTAGAGAATAGAAAGAAGGGTGGTATGTAAAATTTAATAAGTAAATGCAATAAGGAAAAGTAATTTTGTGTTTGAAGATTCTAAGTGTCATAAATGATACGAAGAAAGGTTACCATATCATGAGAAAGAGAAATGAGAAGCATGGCCCCTAAAATGGGTAGCATAGAAAGAAGAGTCTGTTCTCTAAGAATGGGCCACATTAGGCATTATGATGGTTATAATGTGAACACTGGCATTATCCATTTTGTATTGTACACACCAGGTGTTTTTCTCAATGTGATAATATTTCAAATATGGGTGCTTAGTATATTTTATTTAATAACCATGTATAAAACTTCAACTCTTAAATGAACTCAATCTCTGTGATATAATCAAAAGTTTAGACTTGTTCTTCATATATACTAGGAAATCAAGCTTTCTGCACATTTATTATTTATTCTCTCAACAAATATTTGATTCCAGCTATCTGCTAGTTACTATCTTAGGAACTGTTATGAGTATACTTGTCATTGAAGATGAACACTAAAAGGCTGAATCTGTGCACATAATTGGCCCTATTTCCTATTCATAAATAGTTCAAGTCATTTTAAAGTATTTCTATGGCAATATGTTTATATAAAGGGAGCTTAATGACCTGAATACCAAAAAGTTATATGTAAGTACTCAGATTTGTCTTATGGGCAAAAAAAAACCATCTAAATAATATTCAACCTATGAATATTGATTACCATTGCCTTAGGCACTCCTTATAAACCTACATTTATGAACATTGCTTTTTCATAGGAATAAATGCATATTCCTGTTTTATAGGATTTCAGTTAGGTTCAAACAGTATTCATTTTTATGTGTAAGAAGTAGTCACAGAGTTATATTATGAAATTTTAAACTCATATATAGAAAAAAATTATTTCAATTTGATTTCATAAACATTGAGAGCCAGAATTGTTGACCACTTCTGAAGATATGTCAAGAAATCTCAGTAATGAAGCTAGACTTTTAATACTTATGATGACTAAGTCAGAAATGTAAGGTGTATATAACGAAATATTATAATATTAATAGTACTATAATACTGCACAGAGCATTTTTAATTTGACATTTGCCACTTAAAAATTTTTACAATGTTATGTCTACCATATCTTTGATTCTAGTAAACTGGTCTTTGAAACTAATAAAAAATCCCTGGATTTTTATGCTCAACTTGGCATTTGGAACTGACTCAGCACAGATACAGATCAAGGATATATTGTTTCCCTAAGCCATGGCTCCTCAAGTTTATCGTTATTCCACTTTCCGGGGAACCATGAATAGGAAAAGTTAACGTCATGGCTTAGAGAGACAAGAATAAGTTAAATTCTAAAACTAGGGCTTGTAGGCATGAGGTGTTCAATAGAAAAAGCTCACACCTTTGAACAGAGAATCTCTATGGGACATAAATTGGTATTAAAGGCTACTACTCAAGAGAGAACTGAACTAAAGAACTCTAAACCTTTCCGTTCAAATGCCCATTTCTCTTAAGAATTCTCTTCAGCATATACAAAGGCAGCTACCCCTCATGCCTCCTCACTTTAATATTTTCATATTTATTTATACATATAGTATATATGCTATTTTTAAAATTCAGTAAAAATGAATATCCCTCAAAAAAGTGTTTTTTTAAATCTAGAGAAAATGTTTCATCATAACTCTCAAGTTTGCAATGTTCTCTCTATTAAGCTATACAGTCATATAAGAAAAGTAATAGCAGGATAATTTATATAAAAAGAATTAACTAAAGTCAGTAAGAAAAACACAACAGTGAACCCATAACTTTGTATCTTTTGTAAAATTGTACTGAGCTTCAAGAAGCTTTTTTTGGAGGGGTATGGTATGCAAAATTTGTAACATGATCATTATCTGTAGAGATGAAATATACAGATTTTATTCTATTCTAAGGTTTCATTATTTTTCCCACAAAATATTCAGAGGAGAAACATTCTGTACACATTACAATTACAAAACATTCAAGAACTAAGATTAAAATATCACATTTAAGCCTTATTAAAGAGATATTATCTAATTTGAAATAATATGTAATTCAAAAATTCTCTAGCTAATTACTTAATTTTATTTAAGAAGAACAGAATACTGAATTATTTAAGCCTCAAGTAATCCAAAATTGGGGGGATTTAATAATTCTCAGCTTTTAAAAATAGACGAAACTTTTGAGTACCAAAAATAATGTGATAGCTACATATTTGCTTTTATAGTTCTAAGTACAAGGAAATTAAATTATGTACCTATATTTAGATCTGATTTGCCAAGTCTTCTTGGAAAAATCATGCAACAGCTTTGTTATTCTTTTTATCAAATCTGTTTGTTAATGATGCTTACACAATTCAGCCATTTAGAAAACTTGGGTCTGAAATATGCTGTAATTTTTACGTGTACCTTTTAATGATAAACAACCTTTATTTAGCACAAGCTCTTTCTCTGGAGAATTGTTCTCAAATGAAGGTATGTACAGAGTATCTAGATAGGAAGACATTTGTTCTAGTACAAAGTTATTGAATTAAAACCAAATGTGAGTTCTTGTGGAATTTTTTTGGTTGTTGTTAGCTATTTATTCAAGATAGAAATCAAAGTTAATTTTACAACGTTAGGAAAGACACTTTGATGGAGATTAAAAACTAAATTAAAGTAACTCGAGGTACTCTTATTAAATGATTTATTAACAAAAGGCACTATTTTTTTATTGTGTGTGAGACAGCTTGAAGTTGTAACATGTTCCTTTAGATCCTCCCACATCATTCTGTGATTTTATAAGTGGAGGATCAATGTTATGTAAAAGAGAAATGCACTTTATCTGTTTCTTTGCTCAGAACAAGTCTAAAAAGTTATAACAGAGTGGGTTATAATATTTGAAGCCTTAGGCTGTTCTGAATGTGTTGAAAATAATTTGTTCAAGTTTGCTAAATGAAGTCTTTAATTTCATTGAGAAGAAAAAAAAAAAGACTTCTTTTCCCCAGCAATATATACAGCTCAGTTGTTACTGCTAATGAGTATAATCTATTACTTAAACTGCATATAAGGCAACTTAGTCTTTTCCTCACTAGTAATTAATATTTTGATTTTATGCTGATTATAAGGCAATTCCAATTTATAATCAAATGGTTTAATTAACAAATTAATACAAATTGTCATGGGATTTGGTATTATTTTTTAAATAATAGAAGCTTCTCTTAAGGAGATTATTTTAAAATTTTAATTAATGGGATTTAATTTTTTTTATTAATTATGCTAATGAAAGGAATACATTTTCTCTACTAGGAAAGCCAAGGAGGGAAAAAAGAAGACCCCTGCCTAGAGGGTCAGATCAATCTAATCAATGCTGGTTATGAATAAAGGGGTAGATACTGCATTCATAATTTAAATTTAAAATATATGGTTATTTCAAAGTAAGATTTTCAATTACTATGAAGTTTCTTTTTTTATCTTAGAGACAGAATTTTGCTATGTTGCCCGGACTGGTCTTGAACTCCTGGGCTCAAGTGATCCTCTCACCTCAGGCTCCTGAGTAGCTGGGATTACAGGCACAAATCACCCAGACTAGCTCTTCTTTTCTTTTCTTAAATATATTTTCTAGCACTCTAGGTTCTAACATTCCTTAACAAGAGTGGATTATATATATTTAAAAAAGGGTTATTTTGTTTAGTTTAAATCAAATATATTAAATCTGATATGGCTATAAGCAATAGGCCCAAGTAGAATTTTCAAGAAAGAATATTCAGTATTTCCTGAGGGGGCACTTGTGGTTTACTAGGTTTACTACTGACAACACAGTCACGATTTACTCTGCAAAAATTTTATGTATGGTAAATGTTATCGTTTCACACAGTAGCTGATAAGAATTGTTTTCAAGTTGAAATAAAAGTAAAAGTTACAGTAAGATTTTTATAAGAAGTAATTACTTAAATTGCATATGTTAGGCCTGCCTGCCACAGTCTGTGCCTACATGCACCAGCAGGGGCCTGAAGACAGGCCTGCTCCTCCAGGACTGCCCCCCACCAATGCCCAAGCACAACCCCCTGGGAACCTGGAGATCACCCTGTGCTGTCTGACATCTCAGGCATGCATGTGTGGTATCAAGAGGCCTGACAAAAGACCTATCCTACGTACTGCTGGTGCCCAAGCATGCCATCAGGGATCCTGGGGATCACCCCATCTTGCCCACCACAGCCCATGCCTGTACGCACTATCAGGGACTCTGAGGATAGGTTTGCCCCACTCTGTGCTGTACCCCAAGTGCTCAAGCACATCATCCAGGGGGCTGGGTATCACCCTTCCTTGTCTGTGCCCCTGGGCATGCACACACATCAGGAAGCCTAACAAAAGACCAGTCCACCTGCTACCAGTACCCCAGCATACAATCTGGGGGCCTAGGGATTGACCTGCCCTGCTTGCTGCCTCTGGCACATGTTTACACCATTAGGGAAACTAACAACAGGGCCAGAATGTGTGCCACTGATGCCCAGGGATACCATCTAGAGCCCCGGGGATTGCTTGACTCTACTCACAACAGCCTATGCCCATGCACACCATCAGGGAACCTGAGAACAGGTTGTCACTGCTTGGCACCACCACCACTACTGGCACCAGTTAACATGCACCACATGAGGGCCTAGACACTGGCCCTCTCAGCTCATTGCTGTCACTGCTAGCACCAGTGTGGGCTGCTTGGGAGCCTAATGATTGGCCTGTGTCTGCTACTGCTATCACCAATGCCCAGGGGCCCAAGAACACACCTACTCACCTGGCCCACTGTTACCACTGCCAGCACCCAAGCAATTCAACTGGAGGCCCAAGAATCAGCCCACCTGGATCTGTTAATACTAATGCCCTGTGTATGACACTGAGGGGCCTAAAGACAGGCATACATGGCCCACCACTAGCACCACTGGGGTCCAAGGACCAGCCTACCTGGTATCCCCATCTCCAGCAAAGCCTCACCAACAACTACAGCCTAAGCCACTGAGGAAATCACAGACACCACTGAAGCTGATCATAAAAAATGAAATCACACAGAAACTACACTACTGCATATACTTAGAATCAAAGCTAAAGTGCCATACTCAATCCACATTATAGATACATCTACAGGAAGTCTTTCCCTATGAAAGCCAACCCAAAAATTGAAAAAAGTAATTATTACAACAGTTGTGCAGATATCAACATAAGGACACAAGAAACATTGAAAAACAAAGAAACACGATAACTTCAAAAGCACACTGTAATCTCCCAGATTCAAACAAAAAAGATATTTATGAAATACTTGAAAAACAATTTTAAATAATATTAAAGAAGCTCAGTAATATACTAGAAAACATAGATAAACAGTATGAAGAAATCAAAAAGCATTTCAGGATTTGAATTAGAAATTTAACAAAAAAATAAAATAGAAATCATAAACAAGAACCAAGCAGAAATCCTGGAACTGAAGAATTCAATATATGAAATAAAAAATACAATTGAAAAATTCACCAATAGACTAAATGAAGCAGAAGAAAGAATTTCAGAACTTGAAAAAGAATTAAAAAAAAAAGAGAGAGAGAGAAACCTATGTGGCACATGGGACACCATAAAGCAACCAAATATTTAAGGTTTTGGTGTTGCAGAAGGAGAAGAAATGGTCCTAATCATAGAAAACTTATATAACAAAATAATAGCTAAAAACTTCCCAGGTCTTTCAAGAGATTTAGACATCCAGATACAGGAAGCTAAAAGATTCCCAAACAGATTAAACCCTAAATAGTCTTCTCCAAGGCACATAATAGTCAAACTGTCAAAAGTCAAAGACAATGAGAGAATTCTAAAAACATCAAGAGAAAGGCAACTAGTTATATCTAAGGAAAACTCAATCAGACTAAAAGTGGTTCTCTCAGCAGAAACCTTATAGACCAGGAGAGAAGAGGATAATATGTTGAAAGTTTTGAAAGAAAATAAAAAAAAAGAAACAACCCTGTCAGTCAGAAATATTATATCCAAAAAGTTATCCTTCAAAAATAAAGTCTCTTCCAGACAAGCAAAAATTGAGGGACTTCATCAGCACTAGACTTGCCCTGTAAGAAATGCTTAAGGGAGTCCTACATCTGGAAATGAAAGGATGAAATCTTTCTCCATGGAAGTGTGTGAAAATATAAAACTCCCTGGTATAGCAAACACATAAATGAGGAAGATAAAAAACTCAAGTGTTTCTACTACAGAAAACCACCAAGCCATAATGATAAATAATAAGAGAAAAAGAAAGAAACAAAGAATATACAAAACAATCAGAAAACTATTAACAAAATGATAGGAATAAGTCACCTATCATTAATAACCTTGAATGTGAATGAGTTAAATAACCTACTTAAAAGATATAGACTGGCTGAATGGATTTTAAAAATGATCCAAATGTATGCTGCCTAAAAGAAATTAATTTTACCTGTAAAGACATATATCGACTGAAGGTAAAGAACAAGATAGAAAAAGATATTCCATGAAAATAATATGAATATATAATTCCATGAAAATAATATGAATATCCATATTCTATGATAGAAAAAGATATTCCATGCAAGCAGAAACCAAAAGTGAGCATTGTCCTTTATATTTATATCAGATAGGGAACAGACTTTAAGTAAAAAACAGTAAAAAGAGGCAAAGAAGGTCATTGTATAATAACAAAGGAATAAATATGACAAAAGAATATAACAATTCTAAATATACATCCACCCAACACCAGAACACCAAGATATATAAAGCAAATAATATTAGATCTAAATGGAGAGGTAGACTCCAATACTAATAGTTGGGGACTTCAACACCCCACTTTCAGCATTAGCCAAATCATCTAGACAGAAAATCAACAAAAGCATTGGACTTAAACTGTACTATGGATCAAAGGGAACTACAAAGCCTTTTATCCAACAGCAGCAGAATACACATGCTTCTCATCAGTGCATGGAAAATTCCCTGGGATAGACCATATATTAGGCCACAAAACAAGTCTCAACAAATTAAAAAAAATAGAAATCATATCAAATAACTTCTCAGACCTCAATGCAATAAAACTAGATATCAATAACAAAAGGAAGTTTGAAAAATATACAAATACATGGAAATTAAACATGTTCCTGGAAGATCACTGGGTCAATGAAGAAATTGAGATGGAAATAAAAAAATTTCTTGAAACAAATGAAAATGGAACTACAACATATCAAAACCTATGGGATATAACAAAATCAGTGCTAAGAGGGATGTTAATAGCAATAAACACCTACATCAAAAAAGTAGAAAAATTTCAAATAAATGACTTAATGATGCACATTAAGGAACTAGAAAAGCACAAACAAACCAAACCCAAGCTTATAGAAGAAAATAAATAATGAAGATCAGAGCAGAAGTGAATGAAGTAGAGACTAAAAAAATTAAAAAGTTAATGAAACACAAAGTTGTTTTTTAAAAAGATAAACAAAACTGATAAACTGCTAGCTAGGCTAACCAAGAAGAAAAGAGAAAACTGCTTAAATAAAATAGAAACAAAATACGAGACATTACAACTGATACCACAGAAATATACAAGACCATTAGAGACTATTATGATCAACTATATGCTAACAAACTGGAAAGCCTAAAGGAAATGAATAAATTCCTGGGCACATACAACCTACCAAGATTTCGAACTCCTGACTTTTAGCAATCTGCCCACCTTGGCCTCCCAGAGTGCTAAGATTACAGGTGTGAGCCCCAACCTACCAAGATTGAAACAGGAAGAAAACCTGAACAAACTGATAATGAGTAATGAGACTGAATCAGTAATAAAAAGTCTCTCAGCAAAAAACAGCCCAGGACTGGATGGCTTTACAGCCGAATTCTACCAAACTTATCAAACAAACACAAATTCTTCTCAAAGTAGTCTAAAAAATTAAAGAGAAGAAAATTCTTCCTAACTCATTTTTCAAGGTCAGCATTACACTGATAACAAAAACAGACAAGAGCACAACAAAATAAGGAAACTACAGGCCAATATTCTCGATGAACATCAACCCCAAAATCCTTAAAATGTACTAGAAAAATGAATCAAACCACAAATCAAAAAGATAATACACCATGATCAACTGAGATTTATCTTAGAGATGTGAGGATGGCTCAACATCACACAAGTGAATATACCTGACATACCACATCAATGAAATGAAGGAGATAAACCAATAATCATCTCAATAGATGAAGAAAAGTGGATTGATGAAATTCAATATAATGTCATCTAAAAATTCTCAACAGACTAGGCATTGAAAGAACATATGTAAACATAGTAAAGGCCATATATGACAAATCCACAGATAACATCATAATGGATGGTAAAAAGTTGAAGCCTTTCCTCTAAGAAGTGGAACAAGACAAGTTTGCTCCTTTTCACCACTCCTATTCAATGTAGTACTGTAAGTCTTAGCCAGAGCTATCAGGAAATAGAAAGAAATAAAAGGCATACAAATTGGAAAAGAGAAAGTCAAATTGTTCCTCTTTGCAGTTGACAAAACACCTAAAGACTCCACCAAAACCATCAAAAATTCAACAAAGTTGCAGACCACAAAGCCAACAAACAAAAATCAGCTGCATTTTTATATACAAATAACAAACTAGCTGAAAAAAATCAAGAATGTAGTTCCATTTACAATGACTACAAAAAATTCTTAGAAGTAAATTTAACCAAGGATATAAAAGACCTCTATAAAGAAAACTACAGAACTCTGATGAAAGAAATTGAAGAGGACACAAACAATGGAAAGACATTCCATATTCATAGAACAGAAGAAGTAATATTATTAAAATGGCTACACTATTCAAAGCAATCTACAGATTCAGTTCAATCCCTATCAAAATACCAATGGTGTCTTTACAGAAATAGAAGAAAAAATTGTAAAATTGATATGAAACAAAAAAAGCCAAATAGCCAAAGCAATCATGGACAAAAGGAACAAATCTGGAGGCTTCACAGTACCAGATTTCAAAATATATGGCAAAAATTTATTAACCAAGATAACATGTTATTGGTGTAAAAACAAACACATACACCAATGGAACAAAATATATAACCCAGAAGTAAATTCACATATTTATAGTTAACTGACTTTTGACAAAGATGCTGAGAACATACACTGTTTACAGGTGAAAGACATTCTCTTTTCAATAAATGATGCTGAGAAAACTGGATATCCATAGGTAGAAGAATGAAACTAGACTCCTTTCTATTATCATGTAGAAAAATCAATCTGAGATAGATTAGTCTTAATCATAAGATCCAAAATTATAAAACTTCTAGAAGAAAACATAGGTGAAATGCTCCAAGGACAGTGGTCTAGACAAATATTTTATGGCTCAGACCTCAAAAGCACAGAAAATGAAACCAAAAATAAACAAATGGAACTATATTAAACTAAAAAGCTTCTGCACAGCAAAGGAAATCAACAGAATGAAGAGACAATCTGTTGATTGGGAGAAAACATTTGAAAACTATTTATCTGACAAGAGACTAATGGCCTGAATATACAGGGAATTCAAACAACTCAACATCAAAAAACCAAATAATCTCATTTAAAAATCAGCAAAGGATTTGAATAGACATTTCTCAAAAGAAGACACAAATGGCCAATGGGTATATAAAACAATGCTCAACATCACTAATTGTCAGGGAAATGCCAATCAAAACTACAATATATCATCTTAGCCCAGTTAGAATGACTATTATCAGAAAGACTAAAAATAACAAATGCTGGCAAAAATGAGGACAAAAAGAAACTCTTATACACTGTTGGTAGGAATGTAACTTAGTACAGTCATTATGTGAAACAATATGGAGCCTTCTCCAAAAACTAAAACTAGAAAAAAGGAAGGAAATCAGTATATCAAAGTGATACTTGTATCTGATGTTTATTACAGCACTATTCACATTAGCTAAGATATGGAATCAACCTAACTGTCCATCGGCACATGAAAAAAAGAGGAAAATGTGATATATACACACAATGGAATATTATTCAACCATAAAAATAATGAAATCCTGTCATTTGTAGCAACATGGGTGGGATTTATTTCACTTATATTAAGTGAAATAAGCCAGGCACAGAAAGACAAATATCATATGTTCTTATTCATATGTGGAAGCTGAAAAAAATCTCATGGAAGTAGAGAGTGGAATGATAATTGTAAGAGGCTAGGAAAGGTGTGTGTGAGGGGGTGGAAGGATGAAAGACAGGTAGGTTAATGGGTACAAACATACAGTTGGATAGAAAGAGTCAGTTCTAATCTTTGATAGCACAGTAGGGTGACAGTAGGTAACAATATATATTTCAAAATAGCTAGAAGAGAAGGTTTGAAATGTTCCCAACACAAAGAAATGATAAATGTTCACAGTGATTGATCTTTGAAATACCCAGACTTGTCCGTTACACATTCTATGCATGTTCCAATATATTACATGTGCCCCATGAATATGTACAAATATTATATATCAAAAAATTATAAACATCTGCAGCTGCAGAGAAAAGAAAATGCATAAATTAGGTGTGAGAAATAAACGGAAAAACCTGCACTCCTAGAAGATGTTGAGCTAGAGAAATAAGAGATAAATTTATGAAATAGCATTATATTTCATATATTATAAATATATTTATGAAGAAAAAAACTCATGTGAGATGGTTACAAGAGTAGGTGAGGTTATAACAATTGTTACTTCCTGGATGCAAGAGAGATGCAGGAACAGTTTGAAGACTGTATTTTTATCCTTCATATCTTTCTATCTGTGCTGCAGCTAGTGAGAATGAAAAGATGTAGTTCCTATCCTGAAGCCTGCCACTGGATATGCCCAATGGGAACAGTCTACTGGTTAAGAGCATGGGAAATAAGATTACTAAGGACTCCTCCTTCCATACTAATTAAATTGGGAACTAAAGAACAGGAACATGATGGAGGATTTCAATATTTTTTGAATGAACCAGATGATTTCTTTTCTTTTATTATTTCTCATATTGCTGAAAATTACATAATAAATTTTCATGAGCCTATGATAAAATTGATAAAGTGTCTGTTCTGATTCTTTAATTTACTCTTTGTTCATAATGTATTAGACAGAGAGGAAATAAATGAGGAGAATGAGCTAATCATGGGATGTTTTAATCAAGAGAAAAACTGTGTGGTACTAAATTAAGACAAATGTTAAATGAGTTGCAAAAGTAATATGGTTGACATATGAAAAAGGAAATTTTGATTTGCTAGGAAAGTTATCTTTCTTAATTTTGCAGTATGCTATGAGGTCTAAATATCTTAATTGCTTTGTTGATTAGATTTAATTTTTATGCAATATACTGTTCTGGAAAAGTGGATAAATATTTTTCTTTTGGAGAGCCTAAATTCTTAGGTCATTGATATTCCTGGCCTCTGATATCTTGGTACTTAAAATGTGGAATGTGGACCAAAAGCATAAATGTCTCCTAGAAGCTTGTTAGAAATTCAGTCTTCAGCTCCACCCCACCACAGTCCAACTAGATCAAAATCTTTTTTTAACAAGATACTCAAGTAACTTTTACAACACATTAAAGTTTGAGAACACTGTGGTAATACATCAGAATAGCTGTAAATATGTGTATAAATTATAATATTGACATATATAAATACATACTCATATTTATTTATATTTCCCCCATTTTCAAGTTTTTATGTACTACTTGCCTAATCCTGATTAAGTTAGGAGAATACAACCAAATAACAAAATATGACTTAGGGAGGAAACACAAAATAGAGAATCACAGATATGCCATTAGCAAAGCTGTGAAAAAAGTATCCTGACCACTGACATTTAAGTAGTGCTAACAAAGGGTCTTCTTAGCTATGATGAGGTTCAGGACCTGCTACCCCAAAACAGGGCACTTTGGCTTTTAAGAAAACAGCAGATGCAATAGGGTCACTCTCACCTTCCCCTTGCCATTCTCCCCTGAAGCAGGTCATAAAGTCTTCATTCCAGAGGAGCCCTCCCTGAGTCCCCTAAGGAAAGAAATATCTTTATCCTCAAAGACACAGAGTCTCCAAAAAGAATCTGAACAAGCATGCTTTGCTAGGTTCCTCCCAGTTTATTACCATTAGATTATACCCACTTCGTCCAATCATGCTTCCCTACCATTGTCCATTCTTCACCAAACCTCAGCATAAAAATACATAGGTTTCCCCATTTCTTCATTTCTGAAGGCTCCTGTGTCATGTAAAACTCATATTAAATAAGTTTGCATGCTTTTCTCATGTTAATCTGTTTATTTGTTGTAGGTTCCTCAGCCAAGAACCTAGTGATCTGTGATGAAAAAATCTTCCCTACAGCAATATCTTCTATTGTGATTACTTTAACAGACAGATTTACCATCTAAAGAAACCTGAGTAGCTTAAATTTTAAGGATTCACCCTATAACTAATCCAAAATAGATGAGAAACTGCAAAGCAGCGACTAAATATAGTTTATCTCTACCCTAATAAAACAGAATAGATTAAGAAGCATAGTTCTGATAACACAAGGAGAACTTAAAATGAAAAAAGAAAAAGTGTCTTTTACATCATTCTACAAAAGTAATAGTGATTTTTTAGGTGGGGGGAATACTTTCCCACTCTTAGTTTATTATATTATACTAACCACATAATATTTTAAATTTATTTAGACTGACACTTCACGGGAGCTCAAAGCAATCTATACATCACAAAAAGACCTTAGAGGCTTAATAAAATTTTACATTGGGAATTAAAGATTACTAAAATGTAATCCAACAGCACATTTTCAAATGTATTAAAATCTCATTTTTAAAAGATAAGAAATTGAGGTCAAAGGAGGTTAATTTAGTTTGCCAAAGTAAAGTAATAGAGAATAATGTTCTCCATAGTGAACAGGCATATTTTGATAATATTTATTTGCTTAAACCAGGGCTCCTCAAACTTTTTAAACAGGGGGCCAGTTCACTGTCCCTCAGACCGTTGGAGAGTGTGCACTGTGGGCCTGGGACGAGTCGCCCGCTAAGCAGGACAGGCAGCGGTGGCTAAAACACCGGGAGGGCTGGCGGCTCACATGTGGCCCGCAGGCTGTAGTTTGAGGATGCCTGGCTTAAACAGTCTCAAAATTCCGAAAAAAAGAAAATTAACTTTTGTTTTTCAGAAATTTGGAGATGACTTTTAACGTGCACCTTCAGTGATTATAACAAAATTTTATTTTAGTGATAATAACTAAACATTTTCTGATAAAGATTTCTTAAAAGTTTAAAATATGTGCCAGGCACGGTGGGTCACACCTCTAATCCTAGCATTCTGGGAGACCGAGGTGGGCAGGTCGCTCAAGGTCAGGACTTTGAAACCTGCATGAGCAAGAGTGAGACCCCGTCTCTACTGAAAATAGAAAGAAATTACTTGGCCAACTAAAAATACATAGAAAAAACTTAGCTGGGCATGGTGGCGCATGCCTGTAGCTCCAACTACTCGGATGGCTGAGGCAGAAGGATTGCTTGAGCCCAGGAGTTTGAGGTTGCTGTGAGCTAGGCTGATGTCAGGGCACTCTAGCCAGAGCAACAAAGTGAGATTCTGTCTCCAAAAAAATGTTTTAAATATGTCTGGACAGGAGTGTTCTCTAAGTTATGTTTTCTCTTTCTCGTCTTGAACCTAAATGCTATATGTTGAATTATAAACTCATGTTCGATGCAAAAATACATGCTCATATCCCTAATGAAATATCATTTCTACAATTTTTGTTTTTGGGTGAGCCTTCCTTATGTAGGAAGCCTTGCTTAGAGTGGAAAGGCTGTGGGCTTTGGAACCAGATAAACCTGTGCTATAATGACTTTGCTTCTCTAATTTTATGACCTTTAGTCATTTCTGACAGCCTCAGTTTTCCCACCCGCAAAATGAGAATAATAATGCTTTTCTTAAATGAGGATGAATGGCATTACGTGTGAAAATTCTAGGCATAGGATGGTTTTAATCAGTGAAGTGGATTTTTTAAATTGTTTTTATTGTTGTGATTATTGTCATTCTCATCTCCATTCCTTTTCCTTAAGCTTTCCTGATTTTTTCTCAGAGCTCCAGTTTTCCAAAAGCATAATTACCTTTCTGGTTATTAAAATATATATATTTTTTCATTCATATTCATTCGAACTCCTGCCAGTCTTCCTCAGTGGGAAGGGGATTTATACTTCAGAGCACTGCTAGCCTGTTCACCTGTCTTCTTCATCCTATCTCCTCTCACCTCCTCATGGTATTTGACTCATCCATTGTCTGTTCTATGCTTTTAATCTTTCCTTTTCTGTTGGCTCTTTCCATCTAGTTTATGAACATTTTCAAATCTCTCTAAACCACATTCCCCAAATCTCCAGAGCAATTTCCCTCAGTGTCTAGGATCACATCTTCCTCCTGGCTTTGGCAACCAGGTGTTATTTCGGAGACAATAGCCTACATACATGTTTCTATTTATCACTTTCCATTCTCAGCTCATTGCAATCTTGATTTTCTCTCTGCCTCTTTACTAAAGTTACTCTTACTTGTGTCACTAAATAACTTCCTAATTCTCAAATTTAACGGTGATTTACTAAACAATAGCATTGATTTTTTTAGCACTTGGCAGTATATTACTTGGTATTTGAAACTTCCTCTCTCCTTGTTGTCAAAGACACGTTTTCTAATGTGTACTTTTTCTCAATTTCCTTTTTCTGCTCCTTTTTCTCTTTGTTCATTACATATTGATGTTCTCAGGATTTTCTTCTTTTGTCATTTTCTCTACGTGATCTCACCCATTTTGAAAGCTTCCATTCATTCCCTTCGAAAACCAATGATTCCCATAATAGCGTCCATCTTAAGTATTCTCATCACAAATAATAAGAATGTGAGGCAATGCATATGCTAATTAGGTCAATTTATCCATCCTAAAACACATACATATTTCAAAACATGTCATATATAACAAATATATATGTATAATTTTTATTTGTCTATTTAAAATAAATTAATTTTAAAAAGCCATCATTCCTTAGCCCATAAAGTTTTCCTAAAATCCGATCTACTTTCTCAATATCAGTTGTCCTTCATCACTCAAATACTCAACATGTCTCAAACTTAATTGATTCCTATGCACCCCCAGCCTCTATTTCTCTCAGATACTTATTGTTGTTATTGAAGTCACCATTGAACCTGGTGTTCAAATTTCTGCTTCTCCTCCCATGTCATCCCACATTTTCAGTCACCAAGTTCCATTATATCCACCACTGTAATTCCCAGTGGATTTACAAGGTGTATCTGGAAAGTATCCAGCCATGTAATAGGAAAAATAGAGACATTTACTGAAGAAGATACAAGATACAGGAAATATTGTACATAGGACAATGATACCTCAGTCCCTTTAGAAGTAGGCACCTTGGGACCTCACGCAGTTCTCCCAGCATCTCTTAACCTAACCCGACAAGTTCAGCATTCTCAGGTGTTCTGCTTCTTTCAGGCCTTCCAGAACGTGGGTCACTTTCACCAGATTCTTGGCCATCTTTGAAGCGTTTGTGTCACACTTTTATTTGCACTGCACTCATTGCATAGTCCCTGAAAGCCTTCTGATTCATCTGAATAGTTTCTACAGAGGAATGTCCAAGCTTAATGCAAAATTTGATGCAGATTTGTTGCTCTGCTGACTCAGTCATTTTGAATGCGACGGCCACACAGTGCACACGCTCACTCTAGCTCCCCACTGACGAGTACAGTGAAGTTGTCATTGTTCACGCATGCGCATCCCAGTTCACTGTCATTGCCTAGCTAGGTTATATCAATGTCGCCCAGACCATTCTTGTTATATTAACGATGCCTGGATACTTTCTGGACAGACCTTGTAGTACCTCTTGTTTAGTCCTACAGCTGCTACTTTGCCCCAGGCCCTGGCTATCTTTCATAGGTTCAGGAATAGCCTTCTAATTCTACTTTCCAACTCTTTTAAAGCATACATTGTTATTCACACTGTCATTTAAATGTTTCTTTCCCAATAAAGATAATTTATTTTCTTAATATCTTGATAACAAAAAGTCAGGCTTACTGTAAAAATTTTGTAAATTAAAAAATGAAAATAAATATCCATATTGTAGTTCTTTCTCGAAATAGGTATAAATACTCTAATATTGTAGTACATAGGATTTCATTTTTTTTCAAATACAAAATATATTTTTTAAAGAAAATTAATATTTTAAAATGTGGTTTGAAAACATTTCTTTTTTACCTTTACAAACTATGATACATGTTTTTATATCAAGGCATAGGGTGCTTATATTTTAAAAATATTTTATAAATTCTATACCATATTTTCATCAAATTATGTTTCATGATATATGTTAACCATTATTTTGGAGTATTACTGGATATTTAGCTTTTTCTTCAGTTTTCCTCATTATCATTAGATATCATGCTATAGCAAATACCTTTATATCTAAATCTTTTTGTGTAACTATAATTGTTTCCTTAGAAATATCTGTAGAAGCAGAATTGCTGAAACAGAGAATACAGATATTATAAAGACTTTTGATACATTTTTGACAAAATTCCCTTCAGCAAATGCTGTATCAATTTATATTCCCAACAGCTATTTGGGTAGTATTTATTTTTCCACTGAATTTCATTGTAAGCATTTTAACAATTTGATAGGCAAAAGTGGCTTCTCATTGTTTTAACTGCATTTTTGTTACTAGTTAGGTTAAAATCTTTAAATGTTTCTTGTCATTTGAGTTCCTATTCACATTCTTAACCTGTTTCATTTTTAGTTGATAATTATTTTTTAAAAAATTATAAGTGCATTTTATATATTCTAAGGCTATTAAGATTTTATACTGATTTCGTTCCTCAGTATTTATCCTTTAAATACAAGTTGATCATTAACTTTTCTTTCTACCATTTTCTCATTCTTGCTCTAATCTTTATCTCCCCTCTAATCTCAAGGCAATTAGTATATAATAGTAATATTATCCTCATAATAGGGCTTTTATAATAACCTATTACATGGCAAGAAAGAGGGCAGGAATTATATATAAATCATCCTTATATTCTCAGTGATTGACCAAATGTTTTGCACATGTATAGAGCTTAATAGGTTTGGAATTGGACTGCTATGGAGTATAAACTCCTACCTTTGCATACACCTACAAAACTGCATACAATTTTTATCATATACTCCAGCATGAAAAACTATTTGCTATTTCCTGTATCCTGATCAAGTGTTTTTACAGTACTGTTATTGTAGTTAAGAGCCAGGGCTATGCAAGCAGACAAACCCATTTGAATTCAGGATCTATTCTACTTTCCTAGTTGTATGACCTTGAACAAAGTCTCAGATTTCCCATCTATAAAACAGAGGTCATTATAATATCAATCTCATAGATATATTATGAGACTTAAATGTGTACCCAATATGAGGTAAGCAAACAATCAGCATTTAATAAATGACAATTACTTTTGTTATTATCATTGCTACTTTAGCCAATTGAATACTCCAGATGAAGTGTAGTACTATAAGGTTTTGAGTCTGAATTATTACTTCTTGCATTATTAACTTATTACATGCTACCTGTGTTCCCTCCATAGAAGAATTATATGAACAGATTTCCAAGCTTTAAAGATATATTTTTCAGACAAATTATATTGGAGTACACTAAAAAATAAAATTTAAATGACTAATGTATATTACTTTAGATATTAGAAAGAACAGTTATGAATATTCTGCTCATTAAAATAAATTACGTTAATACAGATAGGCTTTACTCTTAAATAGTAAGCAAATCCCTGTTATATACAAATGCTTCAATTTCCATTAGGGAATAAATGACTATATTTAACCTACATTAATACTTGGCAACTTTCCCATCTTAATAAAACTCAGTTAAATAAATTTTAATCTTATTAAGTGGCTATGAAAATATTAAAATGTACAATATTTGTATCAGTCAATTATTGAGTTATTTATGAATGATTTATCTATTTGAAACAGTGATTAAATCAAGGTCCATTGTAAATTTTCTCCTCATTATGCTTTTCCAAGTTTTTATCTCTTTAACATAATTGCTGTCTGGATGATATTTCTTACTGTCAAAACTGAATGCAAATATTTAAAAATGTTTCTTGCTCTTTGGATCTTATGTTTTGGCATCAAGCAAAGTACAGATGTACATTTGGAAAATTGCACATTCAAAAGGTAAGTTTTAATGAGTAGTCAATATAAGATTAAATTTACTAAGATATTTTCTTGTGTTCATTGAATATACTGTCAAAACTGTATGTTAGAAGAAAGTAACAGCCTTGTCATTAAGTATGTTAATACGTTCAAATAGAAAAAGAAAAGCGGGGATATCTGCAAGCTTAGTGCAAAAAAATTTCTGTGATTTAAAAGAAATATTTATTATTTTATTATAAGTGGTAACACAAAAAGGAAAATACTCTTAAAAATCATTCACAGTTAACATTGCATAATGAACAATTGAATTTTCTGATAAGAATATCATCAAATTCACCAAATTACCCACAAGATGTTTTCAAGCACTTTATGATGAATAATAATGACAGTGACAATGGGAATATCAAAAGAAGTACATTTTACTTCTACAAGATTACTGTCAGTTTTTAGACACTTGTGGAAATGAAAGGAGAAATGCAAAGGGTAATCCATTTTATTGAACATTTTAGTCTTTAGTATTTTATTGTTTGGAACAACTATGCATTATCAGTAAAGAAATATTTCTTTTCCTAAAGCTGTGTTATGTTTTCAAGGATGGTCTCTAAGGATTTTAAAGCAAATGGCTATTGTGGTAAAGTGAAAGATGAATTTTCTATCAAATAAATACTTAAAGTTGATATACATGAGAAAGGACTATTCTGATTGTTTTAATGAGCTGCCTCAATAAAGAAATGAATATGTTTTTAAACTTATTCTTCTATAATAAAAATGTTATAATGCTTGTACTTAAACCCTGTATAATTTTTAAAAATTAATATTTTATCAACATGTTAATATTTCAAATCAAAAAATTACTTATTATGAAATAATTTTTTTTCTTAACTGGGATCAGTACTAATAAGCTTTATTACAGGCAGGGTAACCAATCTGTTCCAGTTTGCCTGGGACTTTACTGGTTTCAAACTGAAATTCCCAAGTCCTGAGAATCATCTAATTCCTGGGCAAACTGAGATGGTTGGTCACCCATCTAGTCATAAGCCACTTAAATATCTCTTGCCATAATTACTGATAAAATAAAACCAAGAATAAGCCTATTAATATGATTCATAACATTTCAAATTCACAGTAAAGGAGGTAAAAGTGATTTAATTATTCTGATTAAAGTAAAATGTTTGTGTAAAATCTGTTTAACAGAAAACAAAAAACAAAAAAAGGTACTGCTTAACACTTACACATTATAAAAAAAAGATCAAAATTTACCTTAATAAGATACTTACTTTTGCAAGAATTCTTCAGAGCCACATATACTTAGAATATGATCTTTGGGGAATAGCTGGACATTTGTACAAAAATGTAGAATTTCTGCAATTAGGTCTTTGACAAGACAATTAGCTAAAAATAAAGGTAAATGATAAAAGACAATAAGAATTTATCATTTAATGACTGGGAAAAAGTTTCTGAGCACAGCGACAAGCACATTATGAAGTATTGTAACTCTCTAGCTGTATGAAGAGAAATCACATGAGTGGATTAATAAAATATGGTATATGTATACTATGGAGTTCTACTCAACCACAAAAAGCAATGGTGATCTAGTACCTCTTGTATTACCCTGCATGGGGCTGGAGCCCATTCTATTAAGTGAAGTATCACAAGAATGGAAAAACAAACACCACATGTACTCCACATCAAATTGGTATTAATAGGTCAACACTTACGGGCACAGATAGTAGTAACATTAATCAGGTGTTCAGCAGGTGGGAGGGGAAATGAGTGGATGCGTATATTCGCACCTAATGGGTGTGGTGTGCACCACACGTTTGAAGCTCTGACTAGGGTGGGGCAAAGGCAATTTATGTAACCTAAACATTTGTACCCCCATAATATGCTGAAATGAAAAAATAATGTGTTGCATATTCAAAAAAAAGAGAAATTAAAACAAAATTCATTTCATGTATTAGTCTGGTTAGATTTAGAGATTTTTAAAATGTTCTTTGCAATTCCTTTAATCAGTTCTATTTTCTTATAATATAGCAAAACTAGGTATTGTTTTCCTCATGTTAAACCCTCAGTACCTTGTAGCTCTGCATAAAAGCGAATCTACTGTGGCTACCCTTAGGGATCAGGGAAATACCCTTAAAGCTTTAGGAAAACCATAGCTGGGCAAAAGTTCCAGGGGTGTTTTCTTCTTTCCATTTTCAACTTAAATAAGATACATTGTTCAATCTAAGAGTACCATCATGATAAAAGGATTTTGAATAACTGAAATATATTCAGAGCATTTATATTAGTTAAAATTAAAATTTATGACATGATCTTAAGACAATTTTATAACAATTGACAAGAGCTTATCAATATTCTACCACTAAAAGCTGAAAATCACATAGCATTCACCACTTTTAGCTAATGTAAGTGGGCAAATTATTTCACATCTTTGACCTATTTTAATCATCTGTTAAATAGGGTTTGTAGTAGCATGGTTTATTTCTTTCAGGAGTCTGGTGTGATGCTAACATAAGAAAAGTATAGGCAAATGTAGTCAGCAGTGTTTTGCAATTGATATTTGCTCTAGGATTAATATTAACAATAGTTATGATTTTATTGAGCACTTTATTAAGTGTTTTACATGCAATATCTTGCTTATAGTACCTATGATAAAGGTATTATACTCCAAATTTTGAACATGCATTGACTAATTTTCAAAGAAGCTATGTAATTTGGTTGAGATTGAGTAGTATGCCAAAAGTCTCAACAAGATCTGTTAGACTCCAAAGCCTGTGCCCTTAAAGACTTTTAAGTCTCCACAGTTGCTTATTCCTCCTTTCCCGAGGAGTAATCACTCAAGATTCTGTCTTGAACCATTATATCATAGAAACCTTAATGAATACATGCTTCTTGTCTCCATCTTTTTCTCTGGGATTCAAAATGTAAACATTGTACAGTGAAGTCATTTGTCTTTACATTTCATAATTTCCCATTCTAAGATCTTACATGTACATGCCATTTAACAATGGCTAGAACCATGATGACTTGTTACAATGATATTTGTCCATGAAGTATTTTCCTACTTATAAATTATAAACATCGCAAGATTCTCTGTGTGTGTGTGTGTGTGTGTGTGTGTGTGTGTGTGTACGCGTGTATCTCCATGCTTGAATATGGTCTATATAATCTTGGTCAATGAAAGCGCTGAAGCAAATATGACCTGTAGCCAGCAAGAATTGGCATTCTGCAAATGGTCAATTTTGCATTCCTCTGAGTTGAATTTTGTCTGCAAAATTTTTGTTTAGAGGGAAAATACTTTGACCTAAACTGCCTAACAAAAAGTAGTTCAAGTGACATTGCTGGCACAATAACAAAGAAAGAGGATAACATTGGATCTAAAAATGTGAGTTTTATGATAGATCAAGATGTCATTAAAGACATGCTTGGAAAAGTAAATGGTAAACATAATTAAGAAATTAGGGATTATGGAAATGCTTTGCCATGGCAGAGAGTATCTTAAGCCAACTTGGAAATATTGACAAAAATCATATGAATTGAAGCTATTAGAAAATATGGCTGCAGGCAAAATCATGACTATAAGTGCTTTGATGTAGAGGGGAGAGAATTGCCAGTATATGTTGTTAGAAAAATATTTCTAAAGACAATTCACTTAATTGATTAATTTGACATTTTCATCTCTAGGACTGCATCCCCTATGCTATATGGGATATTCATGAACTATTATTACTTTGTTAAAATTATCTTTCTTCTTTACATGGAAGACTCCATAACCCAATTTCTAGCTATAATTCTCTTCTCCTGTGCTTTGGTTTAATGTCTCCTACTACCTGCCTCATATTAATCTTCGGATGTCTCATTACTACTTCAAATTTAGCATTTCTAAGCCTGAAAGCATTATCTTTCCCCTTGAAGCCAGCCATGAAGAGTCTGTAAGTTAAACTTCATATTGTAAGCCAAGTACTGTGGCTTCCTTTAAATAGATTGTATACCAGTACTTTTATTTTGACCACTGATATAATCCTTTTCCCAATTTCTTGTGGTTTCCCACACCATGCAACACTTCTTACTCTGTTAGCCAATTTGCCTACCTTATTTATTAGAAATTCTTTAATTATCCTACTCTATATCTCAAATCTAGTTTTTCATCCATCCTCCCCTATGCTTTTACACCTCTTTTGAGATACAAGGGTCCCTGCTTTTTACTAAATCTTGCTCTTAAATTCTAATCTTCTTAAACTGGCTTTCAGTTCCATCAGCTAACCACCCTCTCTTTTGTATATTTAACACCCTCACTTTGAAGATGCTTCCCCCTTTTCCTAAAGATGTTCTGTTTCCATTCAACCTTCCGGTAAAATATCCCCTCATCCATTCTATTTCCTTAGATACTATCTTTTCTTTTAGGTTCTTTTTACCAACAAACTTCTTTAAAGAGTAGACAATTTCTACAGTTCTTATTAACAATTGCCCTTTAATCCTTGCAAACAGTCTTCCACTTCCAGTCCTTTGCACCATGTCACAAATGGCTTCCTAACAGATAGTTCCAACCCATGGGTCATCTACGTCTACATTGTAAAAACACTGACTCTAGGGCAACTTTGGCATTGAAAATAGGGACTTGAGGATCATCTTCACTGAAATGATAGTTGGAGATTACAGAACCGAGAATTTTTTGTTAAAAATCTTAGCTGAATGTTCTTTATCTGACTAAAGCAGAGACCCAAGAAAATACAGCTGTCATGAACGCCCCTCTGAGGGATTTTCTTGCAAATTCCAGGAAGAAGACAGGCTGTCCATTGTCATTAATATTACACAAAAGAAAAAACAGGATCCTCCATACTTTCCTATTGAAGCCCTTAAAACCCCTACTATTTTGGTAAGTTGGTATATAACCTCTGGGTATTCAGGGAGTTACTATCACTGAGTAAACTCCATGTACATAAACCTTGTGGGGTTTTTCCTGTTAATCTGTTTGCAAGTTAATTCACTGCAATACTTCCCCCTCTCCCAACCCTTTCACAACCATTCAAACCTAAGTGGGTAGAGGAAAAGATTTCCTCCAAATAGGGGCTAATGTTACTCTGTATGTTGTCATGAATGTGACTTTTCTCCTCTTCTGCTTCTTCCTCTCCTCCTGCACACCTTCCTCTTCCTCCTTAGACTTGTAACACCTTGGAGGGCATGGGCACCCTCTTTCTCACTTTGCATCTCTCACACTGAAAACAATGACCTAACCAATTTACTGAAACCTCTCATGAAAGTAAAAAATGGCCTCTGGTTTGCCAAAGGGACGTCCCGTCCAGAGAGAGTGATGTTGGACATTAAATGTTGTAACTTGGAAGACTGAAGTAGATGCTGTAGTCACAATTATTTCCTTTTCTCCAGAGGCTGAAGCCAACACGACCCAGACCTGTGGCCATCCTCACTGGATCAATGTGTAGCACTATAGATCTTGACTGGGCAATCAGAATTTGCTTTTAGAAATTAGGAATTGGATCGAATAGAGTGATTGAACTTCCTTTAGGTGTTTGGACAAATAGTCCATATGTTTGAGAGCTTGGCTTTCCACTTTTCTTTGGAGAAGAAAAAGGAAATAAGTTAGCAGAGAGCAAGAGAGAAGCAGAAGCAATTATAAAGAGAGCTGAAGTGAGAGGCATACAGGAATTTTGGGCTGTGTGGTCATTTGTGTCTTTAGCACATTCCTAATTCTTTGCTGCATTCCTACTCTTGAATCATATAAGAAATCCCTACATTACTTTATTTTTTCTTCTGCTTAAGATTGCAAGAGGTGGTTTCCATTAGTAACAAACCAGATGGTCTTAACTAATATAAAAATATAACGTATTTGTAGTCACCTGCACTAACTAGGAATCTTGAATAGAGTAGGAAAGAATAAAGCAAATAATAATAACAATGATCAATAAATAAAAGAAAAATATTCTTTGGATCATTATATGACAGAAAGCATTTTTCTATTGATATGCAGACGCTCATTTAGTATCAATGAAATGTTCTGTAAAGAACTAATATTGTTTTGCAAAATAGCGAACTGTAACAATGAAACAAGATATAAAATTACCTTAAAGATATTCTAAAATTTTAGAGAAGACTTATCAGGTGAGTTTGATAAAATGCAAATTACTGGGATCCATCACCAGAGACTCTGAATCGATAGGTCTGCTAATTCTTCTTTTTTTGAGACAGAGTCTCACTACTGTGTTGCCTGGGCTAGAGTGCCATGGCATTAGCCTCACTCACAGCAACCTCAAACTCCTGGGCTCAAGCACTCCTTCTGCCTCAGCCTCCTGGGTAGCTGGGACGACAGGCATGTGACACCATGCCCGGCTAATTTTGTATATGTATATTTTTAGTTGTCCAGATAATTTCTTTCTATTTTTAGTAGAGACGAGGTTTTGCTCTTCCTCAGGCTGGTCTTGAACTCCTGACCTTGAGCGATCCTCCTGCCTCAGCCTCCCAGAGTGCTAGGATTATAGGCGTGAGCCACCTCGCCTGGCCTGGTCTACTGATTCTGATGGGATTTGCTACACATGGGTACCAGACTTCTTGCTGTGGAAATATTCTATGTATAGATGCTTATTCTACCTCACAAGTTATTTATATTTGAATGAAATAGTTGTTCCTAATGGACAGGAAAAGCCATTTTCACTTGTATACCATCTTTATCTAGAATCTTTTTGAAATTTTTTTTAATATGTTGAAAGCCCACTATACTTGCTCTTAAGTATTTTATAGCAGGAAACTAAGTATTCTGGGGTGAGCTATGTGAAGAGAGTTCTTGAAGAAAATAGTTCCCCTTTTCTCTATCAAATGTTAAGAAAAGGCTCTCAGCTATTTTCCTTTTGTTTCACTTCAAGGCAAAACAGTAGCTAATAATTCTTCTTTTAAAGATTTCAATCTGTGAACTCAAGGCTATGTAACCAACATCAGCTCTATGTAGATTTCTATACCTGTTTGCAAGGTTGCTTACCATATGGCATCAAACGAAGCGGCTCTGTTGAGGTGTCAGTGAAAATATTTATATTGAACTTGGTATTAGAAAAGAGCCGATATGGAAATGCTGTAACAATGCTCCAGATTTTCCCAGAATTGGCATTAATGTCAGCGGCATGATATATTTCTCTTATTCTGAAAAATACATGTGAAGAAAAACACTTAGGACAAGATCTGCAAGATGTGGTTTAAAACATATTGCCCACAGGATAATGATTTAAAAAAAAATTCTTGGTGTAGTGTTTTTCTGTAAAAGATTTAAAACATGAAAACAATCAGTAATTGATTTACGGTGCAGTGCATTTAGCTAGGCCAGATTGGTAGTGATTACAATTATACCAAAACAAGTGTAAAGGACTGTTCTTTAGGCTTTCCTAGGGGCACCTCATAATTAAGAATATGTTGTCATAACATAAAACATGAGAATGTACTCAGGACGCCAGCATTTGCTGTATTTACATTGCTTTCAATACTTGAATTCCTCCTTTTAGATTTCTCTCATGCCTAATTTTCTCAAGCTACAGGTCATTCAATTTGATTTAGAAATTTTGGTTAATAAGTTTCCTTTTTCATGTCAAATTTATAAACACTATTCTTGTCTCTCCACTTTCTTTAAATTTTTGGATTTTACACAAATATTTGGACTTTACACAATTGAGCCTAGAAGTTATTCTTATGTTCTGAGCAATTGTTTGTGCAAAAATGAGTCAAGGAATTGCAAAACAATTTATCCGTAGAGCCAGAGCCTTGAGTTTGAATCCTGAAACTTTCATTTAGTAATATTATGACCAGAGGCAATTACTTGACTAGTTTCTTTGCACACAAGAGGGTATTACTATCTACTTCAAAGGTTTATTGTGAAAAATAAAATTAAAAAGGCATGTGAAAGGTTTGCAGAGTGTAAAGAAATATACACATGTAAAGTATCATAATTATTGTTATGTATTACCATAGCTTGATCCTTGTAGATCCATGTTCTATACCCACATGTAGACTATAGCATAAAGATATTTACAAGTAGACATTTAAAATGTTTTTGGTGGTGAATATTGAATCTTGTTTTTCATGCTAATTATGCTGACATTTAAACTTCATTATGCTCTTCCCAAATGGAAAATTATACATTCTACATTGATACTTTGCATGCTTAGCATTTATTGTATTCTAGCGATTTGTGCAGTGCTAAATTAGTGTCAGGATCTTGAAATAGCTCAATCTCTATATATTCTTAGATTCCATGAAAACACCCAATCCAGGAGGGGCCTTACCAATGGATAGTACATATTACCTAGTGGGCCTGGCATGCATCAGTACCACTTTTGTTTTGGGTCCCATCGCCATAGCTTCTGATTCAGCTGATCTGTGGAGGGTCCCTCAAACCTGTCCTACCAACAATTTCTCAAGTAAGCTGTTGCTGCCACTGCTCTGGAACTGAAATTTGGGAACCACTGCTCAGGATAAAGATAGGGGCCACTCTCCCTTGTCATCCCCTACTATAAAGGTGTAGACTCCACTTCCAGATCAAGGAGATTTATGATATAGCATTTACCATATAATAAGATGCTTCTCAATGCATACACAATTTCAGCTTCTACCATTTGGGGAAATTAAATTTAAAATGAAAATTCATGATTAATTCTCTCCTAAGCCTTTGCTGGGCATCTATTGTAGGCCAGGAACTTCTTTCATATGCTATGGCATTTTATCATATTTTTTTACAAGAATGTGGCATATTTCTTGAAAAAATGTGGCTTTAAAGTATGTCGCAAAGAGAAACCAAATAAAACAAATAAGAATTCCTCTTTAAATAGAATATAAAAGGAATGATAGTAACATTTTAGGTATGTGTATTTGAATATTGGAAAAATATAGATGCAATTAGATATGTAAGTTCATTCTATTATAGCTTTCCAGAAGTTTTAGAGAACCTCTTATGAAATTTGGCATTCAACTTCAATTTGATCTTCTCCTTTTGAATTGAGTCCACAGCACATAATAGGTCTTCAAAAATATTTATTGTTGTGTAAATAGTATGTGTGCAAAAATAATCATTCATTTTATATGTAATCACTTTATGAATGAATAATTTGTCAATAAAAAGTTACTGAAAACAAGGAAAGCGTGTGAATATAACAAATAGCTCCCTTGCACTACTTTAAAGTTACTATTTGGTTATGTGTTTTAGTTCTTATTATTTTGAAAGAAACTATTGAAATAAATTACTTTTAAAAGTTTTGAAAATGCACTAGAAGCTACTGACAAACCATCATATAAAATATTTTCATGTCACTATGGCATCTGCAATAAGATTTCACCTAAGAATATGAAAATATGTTTTTAAAAAGGGCCACCAGAGGAGCTAATACTAAGTGTCCTGTCAGTAGAGTTATACTGAGGAGTGATATAGTATTAAAAGAGCTATTTCTCACTTTTAGAAATAAAAATTACTACATTTTAGTCTTAAAGTGGCAAGTTTCTAGCTATGCTTGTCATTTCGTTACAACGAGTAGCTTATTCCTGAAAGAATCAATATTAATAACTTTAAAGATCCTAATTTAGGAATCCAAAGTACAATTTAAATTTCTTTTCTGTAAACTAAAGCAAGAAATTAACTAAAGATTGAACATTTTCATGGATTTGATATAATTTGTTTTATATCTCTTTGTGTGTGCCTTTCAATCCATCCAATATGGTTATACATTTTTTAAGCCAGGGACCTTGCTTTTTTTTTTTACTTATTTGTTTTAAATTTGAATCTCTCATGAATGGCCTAGTTATTAGGACCTAAAATGGCCTTTAAATTGCTAATTAAATAAATGATTCAAATCTTTACTCCTAAATTGCCATTTAGTAGAAAGTTAGTCTATAAAAATAAATATTGAATATCGCTCAAACAACATCTATAAATGGGTTGAACTCAAGAGAAGTAAAATGTAAGTGCATTAATTTTTCAAAATTTTCAGGAACCTTAGTAACAAAAGAGATGGCATTAAATAAATTTTAATTGCAAATAAGAAATTGATCTTTTAAAAAGGCATCTACTTTTCTATCATACATTCAATTTTACATTAGCAAAAAGATCAGTGATTTTTTTAAATAATATCTCCTGCTGAGAAAATTTGTTTTTCAGCAGATTAACATACATACATTTATTTAATATTCTGTCAACCCATTCAAGATAACATTGAACTATTACGAGGAAGGCACTCTTATATCCCAGGTAAGAGGGATAAACTATGTTATTTGGGGCTAAAGCCAGAGGAGTTAGTCACGTATGTCTTTTGGAAAAATTAGTTCATTGTAAATCAAACAACCAACAAACTACAAAGGCAGGTCTGAATTGATGAAATATTCAATCTTAAACAATTTAAACATTTTAAAATTTAAATCATTTTTAAAGAGAAAAATAGCTATGTGACCATAAACAACAAAAATATTAACAGAAGTTGATTAATTAACTAATTTGTAAAAAATTTCTCTTTTTAAAAAATTTTTTTCTATATATTTTTAGTTGGCCAATTAATTTCTATTTTTTTTTTTTTTTTTTTTAAGACAGAGTCTCACTTTGTTGCCCAGGCTAGAGTGAGTGCCATAGCGTCAGCCTAGCTCACAGCAACCTCAAACTCCTGGGCTCAAGCGATCCTACCGTCTCAGCCTCCGGAGTAGCTGGGACTACAGGCATGCGCCACCATGCCCCGCTAAGTTTATATATATATATATATATATATATATGTGTGTGTGTGTGTGTGTGTGTATATATATATATATATATATATATTAGTTGGCCAATTAATTTCTTTCTATTTATAGTAGAGACGGGGTCTCGCTCTTGCTCAGGCTGGTTTCGAACTCCTGACCTCGAGCAATCCGCCCGCCTCAGCCTCCCAGAGTGCTAGGATTACAGGTGTGAGCCACCACGCCAGGCCTGTAAAAAATTTCTATCTTTCACTGAGGACTTTCTTGTTTTATATGTAAAATTAATCATTTAAGTGATGTAAAAATAGACAAATTCATTTAGGCACAGAAACGTCAAATTTTAACAAAATAGCAATACTTACTTTTTTACTTTGTCACAAAAGGAGGCCAGACTCGTATTACTACCTTGAGGTACTTCAAGTAGCTGAATGGAACAACCTATTGGCTTAAAATAAAAACTGCCCAATTAATATAATTTTGTGTAGAGAAAGGATGAATATTAACACACTTCTATAATTTTATCCTGTTTGAAAGATTCGTTCAGATTTTATTTTTAATCTTTTAGATTTTCTAAATTAAGGTAATATTTACACATAGAAAAGTGCATAGATCTGAAGTGTAAATTATTTGAGTTTTGTAGAATTCATACAACTGTGCTATCAACACCCGAATGAAAATATAGAACATTTCCCTCATTTTAGACATGTCCCTCCACATCTCCTTTTTGTCAATCTGCACACCTACTGGATAATCACTGTTATTCAGACTTATATCACTATCAATTGCATGTATGTACTTTTTTATTTCTGGATTCTTTCACTTAATTTTATATATGTAAATATTTTATATTATATAAATATATATTACATATAAATATATATTTAACATTTATTCATGTTGTCACACATATCAATAGTTCATCATTTTTATTGCTAATAAGTAGTATTTCATTGTGTGTCTATGCCACAATTTGTTTAGCATCTTCCTGTTGATGGACATTTGTATTGTTTTTAAGCTTTTGGTTATTATGAAGAAAAACTATTAACGTACATACATAAGTAATTATGTGGAAATATGCTTCATTTCTTAGGAATATATGCAGGAATGGATCAGTGAGAGGATATGCATATGATTAGTTTTAAAAGAAATCAATTTTGCCTTATGTATTATATTTTGAAGCTCTGTTTTTAGGTTCTATATAGATATACACTTTATTACCTCTTTCTGATTGACTCGTTCATCATTACAAAATGACCCTTTATTTTCTCTAAAAATATTGTGTCCCACTGTACTTTTTCCAATATAAATAACTACACCACCTTTCTTTTTCTGGTTGAATGTTAAATCTTTTTGTTTTTTTTTTTACTTTCAATCTATCTGTGCTTTTGTTTCTTAAGTTTGTCCCTTGAGCTTACTAGTGGAGTCTTTTTCTAAATCTTGTTTGTCAATTTCTGCTTTTTGTTTGAAACATTTAGTCTATTTAATTTTAACATATTTACAGAGGTTGTTGGATTTGTCAACTCAAGTAAATGATTGAGGCCAAAATCTCAATCAATGGAGGTTTATTAAGCCAAGATTTTGAGGGTGTACCTGGCAAAAACATGAAGCACAGACAAGCCGTGGCTGTTTTTCCAAAGGGAATGTTGGAAACTTCAGCATTTAAAAGCATATATAGAGAAAGAAAAAGCTGAGGTAGCTGATCAAGCAAACCGGTTACATTCTTGTGAGGCCTGGGAAATTTACATTTTACATAAAATAAGGGAAAGGTTAGAAGGGAAAAAGGGAGGGAAGGAAGCAACAATTATGTCGATATCATGGAGTAGGTGGAAGAATGTGTGATTCTATCTTGTCCATTCTGTTACCTGCAGAGATAAACTAGTATTTGTTATTAGTATGGATTTGGGACACAGGTACAATTTTCATGTCCTTGCTTATGGAAGGTTAGCAAGGAATTTCCTTAATGAATGATTTGTGGAGCCAGTTTCTCATAGGTGCCTGAGGCTTTTACCTTCTCTTTTGCATAGGGGTCTAGGGTGGCCCTTAGACTTTGATTTTCTTTTTACACATTTAAGACTGTCAGACTTATATTTGTTGCTACTTAATTGTGTTCTTCTATTTTCCCTGACATTTTTGGTTACTTAATTTTTTTCTATTCGACTTAATAATTCTTCTATTGAATTGTTAGATTTGCTTTCTTTGTGTTTTTTTTTTTTCTGTTTACAGTTGGTCGTGCTAGCTTTAGGAATTACAATATCCATCCTTGATATATCTCAGTTTACTTAGAGTTAATACTGTACCTCTGCATTTAAAATGTTAAGAATTTACAATAGCAAAATAACATTTACGCCTTTCACCCATTATGCTATTGTTAACATATATTTTTCTTCCATGTACACAAGAAATTCCATAATAACATGATCTTATTTGGCTTTAGTCAACTGTCTTTCAAAAAATTAAAAGTCATCTTTTGTATTTTCCAACATACTTAACATTTCTATTGCTCTTCAGTCCTTTCTAGATTCTATCTGATGTCATTATCTTCATACAGGAAGCATTTGCTTTGGTATTTCTTGTATGCATGTTAGTTGACTAATTTCTCCCAATATGTGTTTATATGGTAATGTATTTTGTTTTTAGTTTTGAAGCATATATTCAATGGATATAGAAATATGGGTGTTTTTTTTTTCTTTTAAAGAATTTTAAAATCTCATTCCACTGTCTCTGTTTTCCATTGTTTGCAATGCAAAGTTCGCTGTCCTACAGTGTGAAATCTGGTTTTCCCGCTCAGCTTCCTCTTACAATTTTCTCTTTAATTTTGGTTTTCAGATATTTGAGTAAAATGGGTTGACTTTGTATTTATTCTGTTTGGAATTTGTTGAGCTTCTTAGATCTGGAATTTGATATTTCCCTACCAAACCGGCAATTTCTGATCATTATTTCTTCAAATTAATTTTCTTCCCTATCTTCCTTCTTTCCTGCTAGCATTCCAATTATCCATATATTATGCTGCTTGTTGCAAAGGTCTCTGAATCCCTGCTCATTTTTATATAATCCCTGTATTTTTTTCTTCTTCTGTTTGGATAATTTCTATTGTTTTGCTTTCAAGTTTACTATGTTCACCCTTATCATTTCCTATCTGTTGTTAAAAATCACACAGTGACTTTTTCATTACAGGTATTACATTTTCAATACTAGAATTGGGATTTTTTTTTCTATAGTTTCTAATTTCCTACCTGTAGAAGTAGAAGCTGACCTAGTGTTTCCTGTTATCCCAGACCCTCAGTAGAAATTCCTATGGCTTGCAGAAGGAAAAAAACAGAACAATAATTCACAGCCATTTGTGTAACCTTGCAGCTGCATATACTTAAAATTTTACTATGTTTGCTCAATTTAGAAAAGAATGTGCTGTAACCTTGGCTGATGTTGTTGGCTTCTATAACCCACCTTGCACAAAAATTGTTAGTATTATTAGTGTTGTTATCCGGCCAGGGGGTTCGAGGATAGTTCTGGACCACACGGCATGGAAAACATGATGTAAACTTACAAGATAATGTTTCAACTGCTGTGCCTAAAAGTCACGTAGCCCCTAACTTAGAAGGATATATAAACCTTCCTGCTCCTTTGACTGGGGCCTCTCTCTGTACCTGCCATCCTGGGGGACAGAGGTTGTTGCTGGCCAGCTAATAAAGACTCGCAATTTGTTTCAATTCGGTCTGAGGTGGTCATTGCTTGCACTCCGTACCATAACACTGCCAAGATCATCATTGGACTAACCATTATGAGCATCTTTTACTTTATCTACTTGCGCATACCTTTAATAACCACTTTAAAGTTCCTAACTGCTAATTCCAACACCTAGATTCCAACACCTGGATTATCTCCAGGTGGTTCTTACTACTGATAAGGTTATTTCCTTGATTATGGGCCAAAATTCCCCACAATTTATGTGTCTGTGCATTTGTTATTGTATGTTGGATTTTGTAGATGGCACATTATAAAATGTGATTTAAATATTTTTTATAAAGTATACAGTTTTTCTCTGGCAGGCATTTAGTCTTGTCAGCCTTGTTTTTATTTTCTGTTAGGGAACATTTATTTTGGTTGGTGTAGCATTTACTTTAGAGCATGATTTTGCTCTTAAGACATGACTTTGTGGAATCTCATTTGCATACATGATGTTCTTAACTTGTCTCTTCTCTAGCTTGGCCCAAATTTCTGCACTGTATAACTTCTACTTTGCGTGATGAAAACAATGACCATCCAATTTTCAGCCCAAAGCTGGCAATATCTACTAAGCCTTGCAACCACATCCAAATACTCAGCTAAGGATATGCAGTAAATCTTCTGTATACTTCTGACCCTTACATTGCATAGCTACTTTTTCTCTAGAGCTGTCTGCTTTGCAAACCACAGTTGCTTCTGCAGCCTGAAACTGCAAGTTCTACCTCCTCAGCTCAGAAATTCTGTTGCTCAGATTGAGTTCCACCTGCCTGCATAGCAGCAGAAAACTGCCCTCAGGCAGAAACCAGGATGATCTCAGTGCTCACTTTTCTCAAGGATCTATGTTCTATACTGCCTATTGTTCAACACCTGAAACCAGCTGCTTCATTTTTGTCTGACTTTATAGTTGGTTTTAGCTGTAGGGAACATTTAATACTTATTACATTGTTGTGATCAGAGCTAGATTTTCCTAAAATTTATTGACTTTTAATTCTAATCGGTTGAAGTGCTACCTCTTCTGCAAGTGAACTAGAATTAGGTAGAATTAGCTATTTCTTTTCCTATGCACTCACCCCATCTCCTATTTTACTGTGTTGTCATTATTTGCTTGCAAGTTAATTTGAGCATTATGCTTTCCTGAATTCAGGTACATTTATTTTCCTTTTTGCATTAATTCTGCCTAGCACATCACAATATATTTTAAGGATTTGATAAATAGTTGCTGAGTAAATGAATAATCCTTTTGCCTCACCCTGTAAATTACAGCTGCAATAATGTTTCTTCATTTTAACTGTTTACTTCTGGGTTTACTTGTGTCTTGATTCTAGCAGAGAAATCTTCGAATTTAGAGGAAACTGTCTGGTTACTAAAATTATTGAAAAGCTACTGATGAAACCATTAGAATGAGTTCTATAATAATGACTCAATCGCCTACTTTTGGAATGATCTCAAATAGAAGTTGCCTGCCAATAGCATAAATTAGAAGTCTCTTGGTAAAGGGGCATTTTTACTACCAATAATCATATAAAGTTTCAAACATTATTGTGTCACTCAAAATATACATGTAATGAGATGTATATGTGTTTGTACACGCACATAACACAATAAAAATAGAAAATATTATCAATTAAACCTTCAACTATGATATTTTTATTCAATAAAATATAAGCACTATAACATTTTATTTACTTTTGATGAGACTAGAACTTTAAAAATGATACTTTTAAAAACTTATTTCATTTTTTTTCCAGAAAAGATCATTAGTTTAAGAACATGAAATTTGTGAAAATAAGTAATTTTTTTCAAAAGTAATATTAATAGATATCCCCTGTATAAGGTTAGTTACCTTCATTACCACATTAATACAATACATTGTTGAATGATTTTTTCAGATTTATAGTTTTAGATTGACATATACATACCTCTATGTTCTTTGGCCATGCACTTTCCCACATCCTGGGTAGAAACCAACCTTTAGAGAGCATCAGAGAAGGCTCCCCAATATTCATATATCCACTCCTTTTATGCTCTTCTTTTGACATGAAATCAGTTGAGGAGGATGAGTGTACAGGAGGAATGCTACTTTCAAATCCTATATGGTAGTTATAATTTTCATTTTCTAATTCTCTCTGTGGATTAATTTTATCCAAACTAGTAGATGATGGAGCTAAAATATTGAATCTAGAATCATCGGTACCATGATATTGTCCCATGGGATTTCTCCAGGAGCATTCTTGAGGTTCTGGTAACACAGAAGGACTAAAACCAATTACTGGTGTTTTCCTCACTTGATGCCATGAGACTTCAGGGCTTTTCGAAGTGAATCTATTGAAGGATATTTGGTGTGTTTCATCTAATGAATGACTTTGTGAATCCATGTTTGGGGCAGTGGGTCCAAAAAAGGTGTTTACTTCAATTTCACTCTCAGAGAGTGGAGTTTTGTTACTGATCTCAACTACCACCTGGTCAAAACCGAGACTGACTTGACTAGAAGAAAGGGGTTGATTTATGGAGTGAAATTCTTGGTGCTCATATTGTTTTTCATGTGATTCATTGGGATTTGGATCTGTTTGCCAAAAATATGCCATGTTTTTATTTTATGTAACTGAGAGGGTTTGATGACTCTGCCCCAAATATCTCCTTGATGATATTATAAAAGAAGAGAGAAATTTTCCTAGAAAAAATATAAAAGGAAACAAAAAATATCTAAGTAGAAATAAATGAGCTTGCAAAAAAGAAATATGATGAATAAATATAAACAAATGTTTTGAAGTTTTTTCTTACCAAGTGAAATAATTCCTTGAGTACAGTAAAATTCAATCAGGACTCACAATATTACAAGTCTGAGGGGGAAGTACTAATTTAGATAGATTTATGAAACTCCTATGATAGAAAAATAAGCCCACATCAATTATGACAAGAATTTCATGAATCTATTAAAGACAGTATTACCCCTTTTTGACTTCTTTTCCCACTGAATATCCACTTGTCACTTGAATATAGAGGGGAAATACTGATGTATTTCCCCTCAGTACCCAATCATCTATAAGCATGCTGGCATGGTAACATTTTTTTCTTATTAGATGCACAGTCTCTTCTTGTTTAGCAACTATCCCATCCCCAGAACTACTTTCAACTCTTTTCTACTCTCCATAACCGGTTATCTTAAAATGATTGGCTAGACTCTTTCCTCTCCTCCCCAAAACTTTTTAAATAATTACTCTCTTATCCACTTCTCAAAAATGACTCCTATTAAGTTCATCAATAAGCTTCAAGTTAGCAAATTCAACTGACATTTTTCAGTCTCTTTTTGAATTTACCTCTTCACAGCTTTTGATGTCATTCACCATTCTTCTTGCTTTAACATTTCTTGATTTCTACCTTTGGCTTTCTATGACACTGTGCTGAGTTTTTCCTTATTTGCTTCTTCCTCAAAGACTCTTTTGCCTATTGCTCACTTTCCACCTTATCCTTGTCAGAGCTTATTTTCTTCTCATTTTTTCTCTCATTGTAAGTTATTTGACACCTCCTGTGGTTTAAATTACCTTCAATTTATCAATGACTCCAATTTAGACCATTCTTCTTATTACTTAGTCAATATCCCCACTTGAATTTTCTTTTTAAATCTTCAACTAAAAGTCCAAAACTTAAATCATAATTCATCCAAGAACCTAGTCCTATTCTCTGTAGAAAAAAAAAAAAAAAAAATCCACTCACTCGCTCAAACCAGAAACCAGGGTTTGATCTTTGAAACATCCTGCATCTTTATTTTTCTATATCCAATAAACCACCAGTCCTTGTAGTGTGTACCTCATAAATATACCTGGAATCTATCTTCTGTCTATTGTTGCCACAATCCTAGCTTAAGGTTTTAATCTTCTCACCTGCAATGTGTTGTCTTTGAGACTGCTTCTACATATTCTGCAATCCATTCTTGTGCTTTATCCAGTAATCCATTTTTTTTTTCACACTATAATGTTATATTTAAGACACTAACCAAATATCTCCCCTGGTTAGAGCTTTTCAGTGGTTTCTTACTGTCTCAGGATAATGTTTATAATTCTCGGGCAATTTGGGAGTTTCTCAATGACCTGGTGCTGCATACCTTCTAGGCTCACTTTGTGATATTCAATTTCATCCTCTGTTTTTCATCATCCTGGCTTTATCTTGGTTCCTCAAAACGATTTGTTTTTTCATACTTGACAACATTTTCCCAGGGTCTTAGTCTGGACACTAATCTTACTTCTTGCCTTGCTAATTCTTTCTCATTATTCCAAATTTAGTTGAAATATTACTTCTTTAAAGAATCTTCTTGTGAATGCCCAGATTAGGTTAAACTATTCTATATTTTCTACACTTTATACTTCTCATTGGTACTAATAATCACACTTGTAATTACATATATAACATTTCTCTTTTCCATTAGATCATCAGACCGTATTATTTTTTCTTACTTATAACTCGGTATCTCATACTTTGCTTTACTCAGAGTAGATGCTCATTTGTATTTGTTGAACAAATGATTTAATAAACTTTAAAAACACTATAGTTGAGTTATGAGAAAATGAAATTAAGAAGTATTTGCATCACCTTTATGTATATTAATTCTCTTAATTATGTGTGTGTATATGAAAGACAAAAACAATTTTTAAAGTATAATTAAGATAATGACTACCAAATACAATTCTTTATCAATCTTTTTTTGCCATGGAATTTGATATTTATTATGTTGGCATTTTAAAGATTGTTAAAAATTCATACCTTCTAAGGAATAAACAAATTAGATTTATTATACTTTATATATTCAGCCAAGACACTGAACTGATAGATTTGGGAAAGATTTTCAAGAGATGCATGTAAAAGGTATATAGAATGAAGTGTTAACCTGAAAATGAATCTTAAAATATTATTTAAACCATTCTAATAAGTCATGACTCATATAGGTATATTATTTCCTAGCCAAAATCACTTTTTCAAGAATTGTCAATTTTTTATCCCCACGTTTGTGGTGAAACGTATGTTTCATTAAAGCAAATCATACTTCTTTAACTTTCTGTCATGGAACTCAGAATTTGTCAGCAGGTGTGACTTGAACTTTGACAACCAGACCTCATGTTCTGTTCCAGTCTTTCTTAGCCTTTCTTAGCCTGACTTACTGCTTCTTAGTTTACTATGGTACCTGTAGCTATATTAAAGTGAGTTTCATAATTTTTTGTTTTTTCAAAACTTTTACAGAGCCATAGGGTGATCTTTAAATAAAGTATTAATGGTTTGATGCTGAAATTAAAGATTCCTTTAGGCCATATCATCTCGTTATTGTTAATAATAATGATGATAATAATTATGATATGTAACATTTTTTGAGCACCTACTTTGTGCTAATGCTTTAAATACATGCACATGTTTACATGTATTAATATACAAGGGCTGTCGGGAAAGTATCCAGCCATGTAACCATTTTTGTTATATTAACAATGGCTGGATACTTTCTGCATAGCCCTTGTATTTATTGTGCTTATTTCTTACCTCAACCTGTCATATACATAATATTATTGCCACCACTGAACATATGAAAAAACTGAGCCAAAAAAAGGTAAACTAACCTATCTAAGGTCTGATTTTATGTTCAAAGATTTATTTTAAACAGGGATTAAATGGGCACATGGGTTGAACATGCCATTCTGATATGATATGTAGGGCATGTCTGGGTTTAGGCAATGTAATACAGCATTAACTCAACTCAAAATATCTTCACCAAAAAGGGTTAAACATCTTTTAATTTTTATTAAAAACAATATTTTTTCAAATATTTCTCACAGAAAACTTGAAAAGAGTTAGAAGTTGGTCTGAAAAATCTCATTATCATGAGATCATGAGATAAAGAAGAACGAGAAATTCTTTTCCATTCTGAAAATGTAATAAAAACAAAACCTCCTCCAGATCCATTGTTTCAATATTAAATGTGGTGATTTTAAGGAATTTCTCATAATTTTAAATCTCCCTTTTATCATCATAATTTAGAAGCTAGACTATTTCATTTATAAGCAAAGAAATAAAAATGTTATTTAGTGACAGCCAGTAAATGTCTGCTTTCCATATTATAAAGTAATGTATAAAATGATCAAAAGTAAAATGATCTGAAGGAGAACTGGACATATAATTTAACAACAATTATGACATATTAGAGAGGGCATCCCTATTAGTCTCTGATTTAAGTAAGACATCACAGAAGTATGGATAATATATGTGGTAGGCAAAATTATAGACTCTCAAATATTCTCCTGTTTCAATTCCTGAAACTTGTGAATATGTTAAATTACGTGGCAAGGAGGATTTAAGGTTGCAGGTGAAACTGTTTCCTGATGAGCTGACTTTCAAATAGGAAGATTATGTGTGTGGGCCCAGTGTAATCGCAAGGGTCCTTAAGAGTGGAAGATAGGAGCAGAAGACATTAGACTGATGTGATGTGAGAAGGACTGGACTACTTTTGCTGGCTTTAAAGATGGAGAAAGTGGACGTAAGACCAGGAATGTAGAAGACCTCTAGAAGCTGGAAAGGGGAAGGAAATGGATTCTTCTCTGGAACCTGGAAAAAGGAATACAGCCCTTATGATACCTTGATTTTTGTTCAGCAAGACCCATGTTGGATTTCTAGCCTACAGAACTGAAAAATAATAGATTTTTTTTCCTTTTTTGTTGCTAAGTTTGTGATGCTTTGTTAGATCAGCAATAGAAAATAAATACAATGTGCAAAATGGAAACTGCTTCATAAATTGATTGGAAAATTAGGAGCTAGAAGAAGTATAGAAGACCACAAACACAAAAGCCTTCTATTATTGGCTGGAAAGCTCAATTAAATCCAAACATAAATATTTAAAGCATGTTATCAGTAATGACAACTCCTGAGTATACTACAATTGGTTATAATCTTCTATCCAGATCAACTTGCAAGAGGTCAATTTCCATGGAGACTTAATTACTCACCTGGTCTCAAAGTGAAAGTATAGAGACAATGTAGGCACTTGTCAGAAAAAAGAAAGACCCTGCCAGCTGCTTCGACTTTCTAAATCTACAAAGTTGTAAATATCCTCCAAGTAGTTCCAGTGTTCAGAATAGGAACAAAAATATTTCTTTACAAAAGAACAAGTAAAAAGAAGCTTTCCGAAAATGTCTGTACTTAATCCAAAAAGTTCTGGCTACATTAGAAGGTGTATCTACAGGGAGAGATAAGAGGGGGATGAAAGGAACAAATTATGAGATTGAAGAAAAATGATCTTTATTTCAGATAACAAATTTTAGACATAGAATATTTACCAGTTTTTTAATATATATAAATGTCAAAGGATAAAGATTGTGCCAATACGTGACATGCCAAAGCCTAATCAGGCTAAACCAGGAGTCCTCAAACTTTTTAAACAGGGAGCCAGTTCACTGTCCCACAGACCGTTGGAGGCCGTTGGAGAGTGGGGCACACATTCCACACATGCGCACTGTGGGCCCAGGATGAGTCAGCTGCTAAGCAGGACAGGCAGCGTTGGCAAAAACACCCCACGGCCTGGATAAATGTACGCATATAGCCCGTGGGCCATAGTTTGAGGAACCCTGGGCTAAACCCACATTTTCAGTAATGTGGAGACAAAGTATATAATGATGGCAGCTAACCTGACTACTGTGAAGACTGAGCTGGAAAGATGATCTGAAATTCCCAAGTCTCTCTTCATCAGCTGAGTCAATTGTATGTATCATGCACACACACACACAGACACTCATATTTTAACTAAATATAAACCTGACCTTTCTCAGCTCAATTTGATGTATGACTACAGAGAAGACAACAACCACATAGATATATTTGTCTTTTTATTATTTGCATTACATCACTTTTTCTATTTCTAATTTGGAACTGAGTGATAAGATTAACATTTTAATATTTTCATAAGCTCTGGTTTTATTTTCACCTAAGTGAAGATAAGAAATACTTGGGGAAAACATTAATCTCCAATCAATCTCCATCAGCTGACCTTTTATGTGAACAACTGGACATTTTCTTAATCACGTATAATCCTGTAGACCCTCACCTCCCATTAGGCTGCCCAAACTTCTTGCATATGGAAAGTTTGAAGCTGTCTCTTATTCTTATTTTTGAGAGATGTTCTCTTGAATAAATCAATTCATTTATTCACATATTTACTATTCATTTGCACATTTGTTTATTCAGTAGCTGTTTTTAAGTATGCTATGTCAAGCACTGTGCAAAGCACTGGGAATACAAAAATGATAAAATACATCTCTTGCCCTCAAGTAGTGCATAGACACAAATTTATAATACAGTACAATATGAGAATTATTTTAATAGACACAGCCGGGCTCCATTTTGTTTGGGGAATTTCATATAGAATGTAGTTAAGCTTATTTTGCCTTAGGAACATCGGAAGTAAAATTTATGAAGAATATATTTAAGGTTTATATATTTTATATATTGGATATATTTTTGTTTAGAATGTGTAATACATCAGAGATAATTTCATGCAAATTTTGGGATCTACTTTCCAGAATTTGTTGATTCCTACATATCCTTACATATAAGAAAGCAGTCTGAGCAGCCATTCATTCAATGCCTCTGAGTGTGTCGTAGAGGAAATAAGACAATGAAAAGTCAGCCTTCAGCTGTGACATAACAGCTTTGGGGGAAATGACCTAGTGGAAATGAAACCTGCCTTGGGGAAGACCTGAGGAGTTGGGGAGTATAATGCAGATCCCCTGAGAGGAAGCCCACAGACTCCATGCTGACAGCCCTTGAAATATCACATTTGGTAGGGGCTGCATAACAACCTAGTGGTATCTTGGGACAAACCAATGATGCTTCCTCTATTGTCAGATAAATCTACCCTGAAGAGAATTACAGAATAGTGAGAACTTTGAAGTAATCAGAAGCAGTTGTGGCTGCTGTTTTCTACTGTAGTCAATATGTAGCTCACTTTCCCCTCCCTAAATTTTATTCTATTGAGTAGTCTATTAGTAATGAATGAGTTAGATAATTTTTTTCAATAGTTTATTTGGTGCTCAGGGAAATATTTTACATTAAAGCTACAAGCAACAACATTACGAAAAGAAGATTGCAGTTTGTCAAAGTATGTTGGATAAGGTTTTAAAACTAGAATATTCCTAAGTTAACTAGAAGGGAGAGTAGCAGGTTTGCTGGTGGGTTTGAGAAGAGGGAAAGGAGGACTTTAAATTGTTTTCCAGGCAGAAGATATTGATTTTGCAAAGTCAATGTGAAAAATAAGAAGGAAAAAAAAAAAAAAACAGGAGTAGGAAAAAGAGGAGATGAAAAAGATGTAGGTTATGGAAGGAGGCAAGATGAAGGGAACGAAGAAAGGTGAAAACACTTTGCTGTCAACAAAGTACTAGGTCCTGAGCTATGGCAGTGAAAAAGACCAACTTGTTCTCATAACCTAAGGGGAAAGAGAATTGTTATCAGATTTTTTGACATCAACACCTTGTGCCCAAAGAAAATGAAGTGACATGTTTAAGATCTCAGGAAAAGAAAATTGAACCAAGGATCTAAACTGATTTCCAAATAAAAGTTTCCAAACTGTTATGACCATGCAAGAACTCAGGAAACATTGTTCTTATGGAGTATTCATTAATAAACTACTGGAGAATAAGCTTCAGACCATCAAAACAACAGAAAGACTGCTGGTGAGAATTAAATATAGCACATATTTTCTTAGAGAACTCAGATAGATGAGGGATAGATTGAAGACAGTTTAATATGGCTATCTGCACTGGCAATATAGATACAATTCAACTTTAATAAAAGGTGGGGGAAATAAAAACAACATAAACAACTTTTTAAAAGCTCTTAATAATATGAGTGATTTTATTAGCATTGTTATCCTCATAATATTTTGTGTATAATGCTTATTTTAAAAATCAGTAATTCCAGGATCCCCAGTACCCTTGAGAACCAGTATTCTCTGTAGTACAGAGTAGAATTGAAAGTGTCAGGATAAAATCATGGGTTTTTAAAAAATCTATCTATCTATCTATCTATCATCTATCTATCTATCTATCTATGTATCTATCTATCTATCTATCTATCTATCTATCTATCTATCTATCTGATGTCTGTCACTTCTCATAACTTTGTTCCTGGAAAAGACCTAGAAATAATGCCTATCATGGTAGCAATGAGCATCCCTAACATCCAGATTGTGATATGGAAATACATTTTCCCACTAAAAGAAAGCAGGGTTGCTTGGAGGACCACTTGATTTCAGGTCTGGGGCAGACAGTATATAAGATGAGCTGGAATATCCTGTTACTCTAGTTAGCAAGGAAGATATCAAAGAATACAAGGCACATCAGTAAGACCTGAGAGCTAACTTAAAGAGGGTCTTACTGGCCAGAAAGTATAATAACGGAAATATATTAAAGCATATCAAATATGCTTAAGTTCATGAATGACACTTATTCATGTACAACTAATTAATTGTCTTTGTATAACACAGGGTTAATAAAGTACACATTCGGACATTTATTTTGTCTTTGTTATACAAAATAGTTACTGGTTAGCTAATAGATGAGTCAAAGTTTCTCTTTGTAGAAGAGAAATAAATAAAAGAAGAAACTGATGAAATTGGATTATCAATATTTTACAATGACGAATGAATTATGAAAACTAGGCATCAATCATTGGTGACTGCTAACATCACAAAAAGAAAGGAAGCCAGACATTTTTTGATTTATGATAAAGAATTCAAAACTACCATGAGGAAGTCTTTCCAAAAAATCAAATCTGAATCTATCTGAGTAAGCCTCTAGATCCAATTACCAATGCATGGGAAATACAGAGGGCAGAGGGACGTGTTAAACTAAATCAAGTGGAAATCTGTGCAGGAGAAACAATCTAGTTTCTTCAACAAATAAATTGCTAGGAAAAAAAAGAAAATGGAGAAGAAATATACTAATTGGAAAAGACTTAAAAAAATACCTACTTCCCACACCTCTTACCCCTCAAAATAAGAGAAAACAAAGCCATACACTTTATGGATACACACATGGTTGATGAAATTATATAGAAAAGTACAGAAGTGATATCAGAAGAGTATTTACCCTTGTGAGAGGGAGTGCATTGTGCTGGGGGCACAAGGAGGGCTTTTTGGGTGGCAAGGAAGGTTTATTTCCTGACATGGTGGGCTGGTTATAAGGTTGTGCAATTTGTAATAGTACATTAGGCTATATATTTGCTTTATTTAGTTGCTAATGTCATAATTTTTTTTTAGAAAAGTATTAGTAGTGTGATTTGTCGGACATATGGAACTGAAGGATTTGTATATAATCTAAATGAAGATGCTGAAGAAGTAGTTGTACACATGGCTCTTGAATTCAGGAGCTATGTAGGGCTGTCTGGAAAGTATCCAGCCAAGTAACCATTCTCATTATGTTAACTGTGGCTGGATACTTTCCAGACAGCCTTCCTATCTTGTGGTTGAACCTGGGAGATTTGTTTAAACTGGGCTTAAAACTTGGTATAATCAGTCTGAGAATAAAATATCAGTATAGAAGAAAACTGACACTTAATGGATGGACTCCAAGAGGAAAAGTACAAAATAGTCTGAAAGGTAGAAAAAAAACTACAAGCCACTGTCACCTCATTTCATCTACTTCTAGTTCTGGTAAAAGGGAAAAAAGTGAGTTGTAAGCTGCTGCTGCCTTTTAAGGTCCTAACTAAAGAATTGCACATATCACATCTGCTCCCATCCCATTGGCCTGAATGTGTAACCACAAGGAAGTCTGGGGAATGTGGTCTCTTATTGTGTTAGCATGGAATCAGGAAGAGTATTCTGTTACCAAAAGGAAGAAATGATCTTACTTAGGACAATCACGATGGAATGGCGTTGAAGTTCTCTGGGAGGGCAAAATGAAGATGCCAAACCAGGTGCAAGTAGGAGCAAAGTCTCTAACAGACATGGAGACACAAGGGAAATGGACGTCAGCAAGTAGAAGGGACCTAGGGTAGGAGAATAAGACATCCTGGGACTGTAAGGAGTGGAATGTTATGCAGTGTTGAAAAAGAATAACCTGGAAGGCAGTGGCCTTTAGAAGAATGTTGGCCTTGCCTCCTGTTCCTTGGTATGTAGATCGGGGGAGAATGAACAGCTTCCCCTGGAGAGTGGCAAATGAGAAGAGTCATTGGGGGAGCCAAGTTTCTGGTAAGAAAAGGAGAGCTGAGAAATCAGCAAAACATCCTACATAGATGAAATCTCAGCTAGCAAAAGTACCTCCTACTATATAGTTTATACAAGTTGGGATTCTGTCACCTTCTTGCTTTGAGAGGATACAGAATACAAAATATTAGTTAATCGATTCAGCTATAATTCTTAAAATTATATTTTTAAGTTAATTTAAATATTATTCCTAAATTTATATTTTTTAATAATAGAAAAAGTTGGGATGTTTCTATCACACAACTTCAGGCACACAAGAAAGTTACATTTTTAGAATATGAGACTATTCCTTAAGAGGGTTTATATTTATAAAACATTATATACTTTAATTATAAAGTACCAGCAATAGATTGTTCTCTGTTATTTTAAATTGACAAGACTTCGAGTAAAACTTCAGACAAGTAGACCCAATTTTATAGGATTCTAGTTCAAAGTCATTCAGACTCCTTTTACTGATAAGTTTTACCCCACCCAGGAACTAAGCCCTTAAAGATTTCCTTGGAAAATAGTAATAGCCCTTGGGCTACATTTAATGTTAGTCCCAAGTCTCAACAGAATTCTATGAAACTAAAGAAGAATTTCAGCACCATCTAGTCTAAGATAATAGGGGTTAATGGAAAAAAAACAAAAGATGGGCTCAGGAGAATCTCCACTCTTCATTAATAGCTGCACAACTTTGGGTAAAATAATTAACATTCCTCAATATCAAATTCATTATTAATATAGAGATACTAATAACTACCTTCCATAGGAGTTAATAGGTACTGTATAACGGTAACTTGGCAGTGCCTGACAAATAGATCATCATAATTTTATAATTACTATTCTAATATATCTTCCAATGCATACATTTTTATCCATTTTGCCTTTTTTTTAACTGTCTATGTATGTTTAACGAAACACGAAAGGATGTGTATTATCATCTTTGTTTCCATCTGGCTTAAGCTTTATTGTTAAATACCAATATATCTTAGCAAAATTTTCCATGCATGTGAAAGGTTACCCTTCTTTTTGTAAATATTTGCATAAGGATGGAGTATGTAGCAGGAACAAATAATTCAATAACAGTTTCTTCTTTGGGGAACTGTAATATTGATCTGAAACCAAAGTGGTAAATAACTTTATCTAATAAAGGAAATCTCATTTCATGGTGTGGCTTCCCAGGAAATGGTTTGAAAAGAATTGTATGACAGGGAAAAACTTAGGGGGAGACAATGCTCCAATACTCCAATACTCCAATACAGATGCAGGAGTGGGGAGAGAAGGTGCACGTATTACATGGTATCAATCGGTGTTGTGATGAATAGAAATGTGTCCATGTTTTCCAACAAATTAATCTAAGTTTAAAAATGAATTAATTACTAAAATACCAAAAATATGAAGAGATACCTATTTAATAATGTTTAATATTAACATAACTGTCAGTCTGAGATATAGGTTCTCAAGAAATCTAAGTTCCAACTGAATTTTTGACAGTTATTCATATGAAGAATAACAAATTTGCTTTGAATTTGATTTAGAAAGAGATCCTAGAAATTTTTAAAAAGCCAAATGTAGATAAAACCAATAATAATGTGACTATATGGATAATTTGAATGTTGCTGAGACTGTTTTTACTTTACCAACACACACAATAATATATAGGATAGGGAATTCCTTTTTAAAAATATGGCTGATATGTACTGTTTAAATAGCCACATTTTATTTTCACTATTTAAAACAAGCGTCCAAAAGGAATATGTCATATGGTTCACTGCATAGGAAATGCAACAGTAGGAATTCATCTAAAAATCAACATAGCATAAGACTTTAACAAATTAGTATGGAAATGTTAGTGGAATAACAGATAGATAAATTTAGAAAACTTTAAAACAACCTGAAAAAGCTTATAAATACAAAAATAAAAGTTGATCATATAGACTGTGGTTTAGTAAATGATATTCCTAATGATATCCCTAATCTTTTAATAATAATAAAAATTAAAATTAACTTTCTTAAAATCAATCCAGTTGGCTTGCTGTAAAATGGCATCTGGCTGGTAATATGTAACTTAAAAAGTTTAGCCAATATTTTATAAAATGAAAAAACAAACAAAATCCATTTATAGAATAACATTACCAGCCACAAAGACTCACAACCATTCAGTCTATCATGTATAAGTCAAAGAAGATAAAGCAGAAATGGGAGGAAAAAAACACACATGTATTGGCTGGCTGCCCTCTTGCTTCATATCTAAGGGAGAATAAATCTACCAGTCTGAAAAATAGCAAGATGTCTCATTCCCTGCTACTGCCTGACTGGGAGATATAGGAGTTGGTGAATTCTCTCTCCATCCCCCAAAGGAAATCTATTGCTAAAGTCGATACCTTCCAGTAGCAACCAGGGCCACTTCACTACCTCCCCTTTCTACATGTTCTCTAAGACAAAAATTTGTATTAATGGAAAATGCCCAGAGTCTATGGTGGTTATGCATTTGGTTTGCTGCATGTGGGAATGAGAGATATGTATTTGGGATGTGAGATAAGAAAGTACCATGAGAAAGTACAAAAATACTTTTCTGGCAAAAGAAGAACTATAGATTGGGTAGAATTTCCTGGAATATGTGTACCTTCTCAAAGTAGTCAACCAGATGACAAAACTAATAGAGATGAAAGTCAGAATTTAGAGAAATTAAGTGACTGGTACTGACTAGAGATTAGATGAAGTCTGTTCACATTTATCACCCATCTAGGTGAAAATCTGAGAAACATGCTCTAATAATAAAAAGGTAAAAAAATGAGAGGATCCAGAACAAGTGGCAGACATTATGAGTAATCAGTGGAGAGAACTCTCATTTCCAAGGGACGAGTACTTAGAAAGCAATATTAATATATAATAGATGTGGAGATGTTCTGCCAAAAATAAAATGAGTATTTAAAGACCAGGACATAATGCATATATTACTTCTGAAAAATATGTGCTATATATACCTAAGTAAATGTTATAAAAACAGTATTTAGTGATATCTATAAAATTAAAAAAACATGCATTATATTAAATAAGATAAAATAAAATACAAAATAATATAACAATAAAATCAAAAAATAAATATACAGAGGAAATTGGATGAGATGGAGATGTCAATAAAATGGAGCTTAATAAGATATTGAGATGTGAAGAAACTGAAAATATAGTCACATATTTAAAATATTCATTAAAAGCAGAATTAATACAGCAGAAAACTAAATTTTGAAATAATATCAAGAAACACTGTGAATAGAGGAAATGGAACAAGTGATAGAAATTAATGAGGTAACATTCAGAGAAAAGAGACCTATCCCTATATTATGGGAATCCTAAAAATATATCAGAAAAAGAGAAACAAGAAACATTGAAGAGAGCAAAAAAGGAAATTGAGTATGCATATCTGCATACATACATCACACACACACAACCAGAAAAATAGGTAAATTATTTTATTTCAAAGAGAAAGCATTTATCAATGAAGAAGAGGAAGCAGAAGGAGCAGTAGTAGCAGCAACAGCAGCAAGATGGATGACCAGAGACACCACCAGCCAGAGCATCTCTGTAAAAAGTTTTAGATAAAAGAGAAAAAACAAACAGACAGACATATGTAGATTGGAAGAGGGTCTGAAAGAAGACTGCCTGAACCTACAGGAGACTCTGCAGGAAGGGGTTGTGGAGCAGAACTGTAAGGAGAAAGGCATCAGCAGGGATTAAGCCCCCAAAAGTATATAGACCAGTCAGAGAGGTTGGTAGATTGGTTATCTTTCTCCTCCCTCACATGGTGGACTGTTGGTGGGCTCCCAAGCTGCTGGAGAGACCTTCTGCAGACACAGGCCCAGAGACTGCTGCCACCAGTGACCAGAGAGCTTCTTAAGGACAGGGCACCAGGCTCCCAGCACCCCCAAAGCACCTCCCTCCCCACAGGCCTGAGCCAAATGGCAGGTACCATATTGCTTCTCTACCCACCCATGTCTTTGTGCTCCCCAGGGGACCTCAACCCCTCAGGTTCTGTCTTGCTTGTCTCCACACAGATATTCCCAACATTGGCCCAGACTGCAGGAGCCACAGAGGTCCAGTGGGTCCCAGGTGATCTGTGTTATTCCAGAGCCTCATCATTCTGGGTGGACTGCCTCCTGGAGAGAGGGTTGGAGATGACCAGGGAGTGAACTTTCCTCCACCTAGATTCTTTTTCATCCCTTCCCTTCCCTCACCTGTGGCTGCCAGGAGAGACAGCTCAGCCACTATATGGAAGGTTCCACAGGAAATGGGACTCAGACCTTTTCTTTTAGGGTCCTGCAACACATTGAGGGGTGCTTGGACTGTGAGCTCTCTGTCTGTCAGCCCTCCCTGGTGCCACTTGCTTGGTGACATATCCCCAGGTGGAGGGACATTGAATCAGCTTGGGTACCCAGTGGGTGACTTGGGACCAGCATCCTCCCTGGCATGGTCAGAATATATTTCTGGGGCCCAGGAGATAGGCCCGCAGGCCAGAGGCCATACCTCCAGGTCTCAATTGTGTTGCCCAGAGGCACAAAGGGGATATTTGTTAATTTTTCTCATCAAGTGTGGGCACCTGCAGGGACAGATTAGGGGGCAGTGCAGTGTGGGTCCTAGCTGCAGTATGCACATGGGTGACCCTTCTTCCAAGGGAGGGTTGGGCCCCCAGCTCAGGCTGAGAGCCTAGGCATGGAACTTCCTGCCCATTTCACAGTTTTGGGAGAACTCAGCTGGCTTGAGTTCCTACCTCCTGGTAGAGGCCCAGGAGAAACTGTGGGACAGGGGATAGTGGAAAGGAGCTAGGCCTGCTTCAGACTACCTGATTAAGGGTCTCAGACAGACTGGCCTCCACACTCAGACTTTCTGGTTGAGTGGGGACACTTCAGCCGCTCCATTGCAGCTTTTCCCAGAGGTGGGGAACAAACTTTTGACCCCTGTTAAAAGCATTTGCAGAGCTTGAGGGCAGGCTCACCCAGCCCAGCCCCACCCAGCCTCATTCCCCCAACCACTCCTATGAAGGTGGAGAATGAGAACACACCTGAAAGTTCCAGGGCTTCACCTACCACCTGGGGCATTAGAGTGCTTCTCCTAAGGAACTAGAGCTGGTGAAAGGTTACAAAATCAACATTGAAGCTTTTTCCTTCTGGCAAGCAAGGGACAGCTACTGACAGGGAGGTCAATTTGCACACTATTTACAGGATTTACTGACTCAATCATATAGGGTGTGGCCCATTCTCACCCAAAAGTAGCACCTACTGGCTCGGAGATTAAATCGTGTGTGTCATTTTCTAAACAAAAGAAAATCCAAAAGTAAGAAGCCACAGTTGCTCCAAATGAAAAAGAATAAGTGAAAGAACAACAAAAGTCTGAAGAATCAGAGCAAAGGAATACCTCCAAAAGGGAATACCAGCTCTCTAACAATGGATATCAACCAAAGTCAGAATATTGAAATGACCGATGGAGAATTTTGAACATGGATTTTAAGGAAGCTCAATAAAATACAAGATAAAGCGGAAACCCAATACAAAGAAACCACAAAATAATGCAGGAGATAAATTAAAAATTCACTAAAGAAATTGAAATATTAAAGAAAAATCAAACAGAACTTCTGGAAATGAAAAATTTATTCAGGAAATTACAAAACACAGTGGAAAGCCTTAAGAATAGATTATATCAAGCAGAAGAAAGAATTCAAGAGCTTGAAGGCACCACTTTTCAGTTAAACAGGTCATTAACAGAGATGGAACAGAGACAAAAGAGAAATGAGCAAAGCCTACAATAAATATGGGATTATGTGAAGAGGCCTAACATAAGAATCACAGACATCCCTGAGGGGGAATAGGGAACTATTTAAAAATTAGTTAACATTGACTTAGTCTAAATAATTATTACAAATATAATTTGAAATATAATAATTTCAAAAATTACTCAGTATTAATAAGCTGGGTGAAGCATTCTAGATTATTTCAACTAAAACTGAAAGGCATACTAAATTTTCTGTCTTACAAGAAGAAAGAAAAATAAAGTATGTTGCTTCCTTTACATCAAAAACTTTAACTTTACATTAAAAACATAGTTTATATAAAAAATAAAGTATATTGTTTCCTTTATACTATGATTGTTAAAAACAATCATATATATTTGTTTGTAAATATATACTTGTTAAGTATTAGAGAGGTTTATTAAAGAAAAATAGCATGTATAATTTTCAAAACACTAGAAGAATCAAAATATGATATCATTTACACTGTAATCAGCAGGAAAATAGGAAATTAAAAATACGTTTGAAGAACAGCAAACAAAAAGAGGCATGTAGGATCAATGGCATCTCCAATAATAGTAAATATAAATAATTCACAGATTAAAAATATTATCCAAATCTATAATTTTCAATTGTGTAGCTTTTACAACATATAAAAAAATAAAAAGAAAAGTTAAAAGGAAGGTATAGCTAAATATTTTAATCAAATGTATTATATACCTACACACAACACACAGATACAAAATGAAGCAAGATAGGCAATATTAGTAACAGAAAACAGTAGAATACAAGGCAAAAATCATCAAGACCATTATATCAAAATTTCTAAAGAAGTTATAATGGATGTGGGCATTTATTTATCAAATAAAAGTGTATGTGTGTGTGTGTGTGTGTGTGCCTGTGCGCGCCTCTTAAAGTAAATTAATGAAAACTTCTGGCACTGTATAACCAACTCAATTTATTAATATTAAACTTTGAATTTGTACTCTAGATGTTTACCTTTTTCATCTGCCAAATATTGAATCCTCTGATAAATAGTTCAAATGAATCATTGCAGAAAAAAATTTTTTGCATTCAATTTGTATTCATTCATAATTTATTAATTGATGAATTAAAAAAATACATAAAAGGATAAAAAAATAATTTTCACATACTAGCAATCAAATTTTATTTATTGAAGAAACAGTGTTGCCTTCTAATAATTCTATCAAATTATTTTACAAATTACAGCTAATGCAATAAGACAAACGTGGACATAATCACTGGAGAGGAAGAGGTGTTATTATTTATAGATGACATGATTTTGTATGTAAAACCCAGGAGAATATGTTAAATCTGTACTCTATGTGGAGACATAATATTTTAGCATGAGAAGGTATCAAATTATAAAAATATAAATAAACTTTGGATGAATTTATATATTGAATTCAATATCCTCAATGAGGAAATTGACAATTGATTCTAAAGCACTACTGAAAAAGAAAAAGACAGAAAAAAAATTAGTAGGGATTTTCTATACATGAACAACAATAAAGCTGACAATCAAATCAAAGACTCAATACCTTTCACAATAGCTACAAAAAATATATAAATATCTAGGAATATATTTAACCAAGGCGGTGAATGGAATGAAAAAATAATGATATAGTATTGTACTGACCAATAGATCAGCAAACCAAGCACTGTACTTTCAAAATGTTTATCAGGTAGATGTTTTGAGCCTTGATTGTTATTTTAGACACTACTTATATTTTATAATTTTAAGAAATAGTATGTGCATTATTCACTTGTTACATTTGGCTACAGAAAACTCTTTGGTTACTCTTAGGTAGAAGTTTAAAAATAATTTGAAATAGTAAAGATAATTAGCAAGTCATCAGAAATTGATACACATTAATGAAAAGTAATACAAATAGGGAAAGGACGGTTTACTATAGTGGACTCTTTTGCCACCATATGGGTTAGATATGTGAACACTTCATGCAAGGGAAAGTAAAGGTAAGTCTTATGAAAGGAATAAAAAATATGGTTTCTACCCTTCTCTTCTCTGTCTCAAAAATCAGGAAAAAAATTATATCTGTGTGGAGTGAGTTGTACTTATTGAGGCAGTGAGAGTTTGTGTCGTCTTATTCATAAGATAGAAATTTACCGATCCCCTGTTCCTTGCCAGTTACTATACTAGACACTACAGATACGACTATGAACGTCACAGTTGTGGTCTTTCTTCTATGGGGCTGAAAGTCCTGAAGATGATAAAGGTATTAAGTACATACTTTTGAATGTTATATGTATGTTAGAAAAAAGGCATTTTCCCCCTCTTCACCAATTCTGAAACTTCAACCAAGTGAAAATAATGAGCTATAAATTAGTAGTCAGGGAGTGACGAGCAGTGTGAATTGCATATAAAAAGGTACAGTATCCTTATATAAAGGCACTGTAAGTTTGAGACAAAGGCTAAAGCCCTTCTCCTAGCAGTTTTTACCAAGGATATGTATGTGTGTGATGTGTGTGCATTAATGTATTCAGGTACACTGGAGCTAGGTGTGCATATATAAAATTATTCCATTTTAGTTCCGTAGACTTGGATAAGTTGAAAGCTTATTAGAAACCAGAAAATAGCCAGGCCATATCTGAGGAGGGGATTCAACCAGAGCCCAAGTGGCGAGAGTATAGAATAAAGAAAAATTTTCTACTAATTTTTCTGGAGAAGCCTCTTCTCTTTGGAGGTTGAATACAAAGTCATGTACATGTATAAACAAAAATATGGAAACACATACAATGATAAAATAACTAAGTCAATGCTTATAAAATTATTTCAACACTATGGGAGGAGAATGTTATCATGAAGACCCCAGAGAGATAATTCTCAAAATCATTGAGGAAAAGGGTTGTTAAGTATGCAATTGTTCAGATGCCCCACGCATGCTTTTAGAGAAGGCTATTACTCTGGCAAGACAGAATGGTGATGCTGACTGCAATCAGCTGAAGACAGACAAATGCCTTGTAATGGTCCACTTGCATGTGACACTCTGACCTTCACTATGAGCCAGGTCGATATCTTTCTTTCCCAGAGAGAATTTGCTCAAAAGGTAGAGTGTAGAAGAGAAAGTGTTCAGAAACAACAGAACTGAGTCCAATGTACCTGCCCACACAACTAATTTTTCCGTTTTTTTAATATACAATTCTTTTAAAAGTAGCTGGCTCAGAAAAATAACACTCCTATGCAAAGATACACAATAGTGAGAAAATAATCAGAATGAGACCTAAATAAAAATGATCCCAACAAAGGAGATAACTAAGATGATTAGGGGAAAAAAATCACATGAAGAACGTAAGCCAATATACTCAGCAAAACTGTCTTTCAAGAAGCAGAACAAAATAAAAATGTGTCTTATAACATGTTTATCTCTAAAACAATATCATTAACGGAAATTTTTAAAGAATATACTTACAGTAGAGGGAAAATGATCCCACAGAAAGTCTGAGGATACCAGAAGGAAGGGTGAGTAAAGATTACAGTAAATACGTGGGTAATTCTAAGGTAATATTGACTGTATAAAAAATAATAACAATTTCTAATTTGGAGAGCAAAAGAAATTAGATATAATTAAATACTAGGCCGTAAGACTATATAAGTTGGCATAGCTATACATATTTTAGATGTTTTAGATAATAAGCATGTATGAAGATAATATAAGGTGTATTTTTCTATTAGTAGAAAGAGAAGAGGAAATGAAAAAAAGAAAAAAGAACTCAATCAAGTTGGAGGAAGGTCCATTAGTAGGGGAGAGGGTGAGAAAAAGATGACACTGATTTCAATCAGCTGAAGAAAAACAAATGCCATGTCCTGTCTTCAGCTGGTGGAAGTACAAATAGAAATGTTCTCTGAGATGAAGAAATGAAAAGTGCATATCAGAAACACATAAAGGGTCTGGATATATCATATAAGATCTACAGATTGTTACATTGTGTTTTGTTTAAAAAGCTAAATGAGGTTTACTACAAACATATCAGAATCAAAAGGACAAGGATTACTTAAAATGAAAAAGACAGAAAAAGATATCCCAGGAAATTAGTAACAATATCAATAACAATATCAAGCTGGTTTAGTTAGATGAAAAACAGAGAAACCAGGCCTATAGGCCAAAAAAAAAAAAATTTTTTTTTTAGAAGTGAAGAGGAGAACTTTATAGAGGTAAAGGTTTAATTCTCCAGGTAGCTCAGATAAATACTTAAAAATAATTCCTTCAAAATTTACATGGCAACATTTTGTAGCACTTCAAAGAGAAACCGACAAATCCACTTCCATAACGAAAGGGTTTAATAGTAATCTCACATCACTTATAGATCAATCAGACAAAAATATCATTAGCCATATAAAATATTTGAAAAATGAAATTAACAAGCTTGATGTAACTAACATGTATAGAATACCACATCTAATAGTTGGAAATTACACCTTCTTTTAAAGAACAAGTACCGCTATGAAAATCGACCAGATATTCAGCAACTTTTAATGTAATTCAAAGTCAGTATTATACAGACTATTCTGTTTCCAATGTAGTTAAAAATCAGTAAAAAGAAGATAACTACAGAAAAACTCATATGTTTTAAACTTAAAAAACATTTCTAAACAACTCACAAAGAAAAAAAACCACAATAAAATTTAGAAATAAAGTTATGAAGAAAAAAAGCCCTTTTTGTGTAAGAAATTCAAAGATACACATCACCCATATTTTGTAGCTAAAAATAATTCTTGAAACTATTCCAGCAACCAGAAAAATAAATCATATTGACTTAAGAATGCACAAATTGTGTCATACAATGTCCATTGCTAAGAGCTGGTAACAGTTAAAATGGATTTATGTCTAAATAATTGAGCCATTCATTTTTTGCTGTGATTATCTCTATGCCATTTCATCAGATCATTAATTTGGAAAAATGGTACTAATTTAGTTAGAAATACAGTGAAATACTTTTCTAGATAGGAAATTTTATTTTATTGCTTTTTCCTAAGGTCTGAGCAAACTGCTTTTGCTTACTTGGAAAGGATTTCCTCATCACCAAAATGATCCCAGCTCTGGCAGGAAAAAAAAAAAAAAAGAAAAAAAGAAAACCATTGCCTTGGGGCTTGCAACGGCAACACAAGAATGTGTTTATTCAATGAATCAGTGGAGACAGAAGACTCACCTACTTAATATGACCTTTTCCTACAGGAGCTGGATGAAGCTGTCTTATTTTTCCACCAGCTCAATCATGGTAGTGTTTTCTGGTGCTCAATTCACAAACTTGCTTTCCAACTGGCTCAAATGGCAGGTAGACATGCATGGAGTACAAGTAACATGTCATAAGAGCTTTTGAATTGGAATGTGAAAATCTCGATTCAAATCCAAGCTCTTAATGACATTATTAATGCATGTGTTCTTTAACCTCCCTCCCTGAATCAGTTACCTGATACACAGTATTACTTTAGCTAGGACATTTAAAAAGATGAACACTATACATGGGTTGTATATTATGGTTAGTTTTAAAGAGAGGGTTGTTTCTTATCACTACCTTCAATCCCAAGCATCAGATATATAATTGGCCCCCCCAAAGCAAGAAAGTAGGGGGACAACTGGAACCTACACTGTGTTCACATTGGCCTCCAGGGAGCTGCTGATAAAGAAGTAGGCAGACAGGACAGAGAAGGAGCCCAGCACCCAGTGACAAAACAGAAATAGAACAAGCCACTTCTCTCAGCAGCAGCAGCTGCTGCCAGTTTAGAGCCCATATGTTAAGAATATCCACCTTCCATTTAACAAAAATTTCCTTTCAGAGTCATCATGGGGACACAGTCTGTAGACTAGTGGCACTAGCTTCAAGGCGGCAAAAGGAACGTGCACAAAGGAAAATCTACCAGCAGACGTTACTGAAATTAACTCAAGTCTGATGAAATGATATGATAGCGATGCAATCTTTGGGGTAGCCAGCTAGGAATGGGGATGGGGAGAGAGACAGAGACAGAGATAGAGAGACAGAGAGAGAGAGAGAGGGGGGGTGGAGAGAGAGAGGGAATAATCTTTTTTTCAGGAAAGCTCTATCTTCTGGTTGTAGACTGTAAAGAATATTTACAAGCCAGATATCTCTATTTCAAAACATGGTGCAAACTTAGCTTTTCAATTTATCTACTACTTAAGTATCACAATATAATTAAAGAGCTACTTTGGCTCAATGATACATTTGAATTGAAATATCCTCCTATGTATTTAATTGATTATAAGAAGTTTATTTGTTTTAACGTCTTACCTGAAGCATGCATCTTCCTGAAATGAAACCTCCTTTTCAAGAGTCAAATATGCTCACACAAGCCAAAACACTTCTATTTCAAGGGAACATGATGCTTCCACTGGAAGCTTTTATTCCTGTTTGGCAGGTTTGGCATGTTTGGAAATCTATTTTTCATCAAACGCTAGAGGGTTCTATGGAAAAAAAGGGTTTGCACTGACATAATGAATATAGGATTTAAGCCAAAAATCTAACAATAAATTGGGTTCTCTGTGCTGAACAAAATTTGTGCCAGAAGATATTGAGCAGCAATATACAAACAAAAATATATTTTAAAAAATGTGTACAGAGGAAAAATGGCGGAGTAGGGGTGCCCTCCTGGCTCTCTGCTCCCAGAGCAAATAGTGAAGAAAGTGGATAGCCACACTCCAGCGATCTGCACTTCCACGAGACCAGCTTTGCAAGCCTGCAGATACCCAACAGAAAACGGAGGGATAAGACCATTTACAGCCTAAAGCAAAGGTGAACCGATCATTCTTCCGCAAAACTCGGGGATTCGGAGGCACACATCAGGGAGGGAGCGAGGCGCGGCTTAAACCGGCGGGCAGTGGCGCCAGCCCTAACCGGTGTTGAGAAACATCCCTTCCTACACCGAGCTCCACTCCCACGTAGGCCGGGAGGTGCCTGAAGTTGGTGAGAAGTGGCAGCGCAGGATTAAGCTGTGTGGAGAGGAGACTAGAGCAGGGAAGGCGCTGAGTCGCCAGAGCACACAGCGGCCGCAGTTTAAGGCGGGGGAGGGTCCGCGCGCAGCAACCGCTCTCCACGCATCAGGAACCAGAGCCCGCTCGGGCATCTCCCTGCAGAACACTCCCAGGTCAAGGTTAAGGGGAGTTTACACAGCAGGAGGCTTTGACTTTGGATTTGGAGGAGGTTCGGGATAGCACTGAGAGGTCAGAGTGCGCAAAGTTAGACTCCTTGATCCATTAGGACCCCCTCCCTCTGCCCTCTGGCACCTCTCCGCCCCTGCATTCCGGCGCTGACTTGCGCTCAGGGTTTAGAGAGGAGGCGCAGAGAAAACGCTGGTATGCGCCGCTGCTCCACCAATTTGATATTGGACCATCACTTGCTGCACAAGCAGCACTGACTCTGTGCTCAGAGAGTGGACCCTGCCTGGACGGGGCAGAGCTACAGGGGAGATAGCCCTTGGCGAATTTAAGGCAGAGAAAGGTTGCCTTCCACACTCTCCTGCGACCCGGAGCCCCGCCCTGGGCTCCAAAGTCTCTGTCCCAGCCTTGGGGCTAGAGCTGAGATAGAAACTGTTCTCATTCCTGCCGCTTATCTCCACCTGGGTAATTCAAGAGACAAAAGGCAGGGATAGGTGGGTCCCATTGACTGCCTGCCTGCTTTTGATCAGTCTCACCCTGCACAGGTCTCCCGCGCGCTGTGCCCAGAGTGTGGAGCCCGCTTGGGCAGAGCTGGGCCTTGCAGGAGGCAGCCATCAGTGGCTATAAGGCAGAGATATTTTACGACCCCCACATCCAGGGATTTGGGGCTAGGCCTTTGGCTCCAAAGTTTGTATCCCCGCCTTGGGGGTGGAGCCGAGATAGAAACTGCTCCCGTTCCTGCCGCTTATCTCCACCTGTGGAATTAAAGAGACAGAACAAGGGGCCTGGTGGGTCTGGCTTCAGGACAATCTCTCACTGCACAAGTCTCCCACGCTCTGTGTCCAGAGTGCAGAGCCTGCCTGGCAGGAGATACCCACGAAGGAAGCTGCCCTTAGCTACTATAAGGCAGAGAGTCTTTACGTCTACCACCGTCCTGTTTCTTGTGGCTGAGCCTTGGCTCCAAAGTCTCTGCCCCCCCCACCCCGCGCCCCGCATTGGGGGCAGAGCTGAGATAGGAACTGTTCCCATTCCTACCGCTTATCTCCACCTGTGCAATTAAAGACACAGAAGACGGGGTTCCCTGGGTTTGGCTACGGGCCTGCTGGCTTCAGGCCAATCTCTATCTGCACAGGTCTTCTGCGTTCGGTGTCCAGGCCCTGGAGTTTGCCTGGGCAGAGCCGAGCCTTGTAGGAAGCAGCCTTTGGTGAATACAAGACAGAGAGACATTACAACCCACACACTCTGGTGACTTGGAGCTGGGCCTTTGGTTCCAAAGTCTCTAGCCTCGCCTTGGGGGTGGAGCTGAGATAGGAACTGCTCCGCTTCCTGCCATCTATTTCCACCTGTGTAATTAAGGAGACCAGCAGGAAGGGTAGGGTAATTGGCTGATTCCCCTCCGCTACATCTCAGACTGCTGGCTCCCCAGCAGGTTGAGAGACCTGCAGACACCACCCCAGTGAAGGCTGTTGACAGAGAGCAACTCCACCTACTGGCTCAGAAACTAAACAAGACGTGTGAATACCCAAACGAAAACCTAAAGGAAAGAAACAACAACCGAGCAAAATGGGAAGAAATCAGCGAAGGAACTCCAGAAATATGAAGAAACAAACGGAAAACACACCCCCAAAGAGGAGCACCAGCCCCTTAGAAACAGACAACAACCAAAACCTGGCAACTAAAAGGACAGAAGAGGAATTTCGAATGTGGATCATAAGAACACTCACTGACCTGCAACAACAACTCAATAACCAACACAAAGAAACCACAAAAAGCCTCCAGGAAATGGAACAAAGGTTCAACAAAGAGATTGACACAGTGAAGAAAACTTTAACCGAAGTCCTAGAGATGAAGAATCAACTCAGGGGACTACAAAATACTGTGGAAAGTCTCAAGAACAGGGTAGATCAAGCAGAAGAAAGAATCTCAGAGCTTGAAGATAACACCTTCCAATTAAATAAATCAGTCACAGAAATACAGCAGAGAAACAAGAGAAAAGACCAAAGCCTACAAGAGCTGTGGTATTATGTGAAAAAACCTAACGTGAGGGTCATAGGGTTAGCAGAAGGGGAGGAAGACAACACTCAAGGGCTGGACAAGCTTTTTGAAGATATAATAAAGGAAAATTTCCCAGGCCTTGCTCAAAATCTTGATATACAAGTTCAAGAAGCCCAGAGGACCCCTGGGAGATTCAATGCAAACAGGAAAACGTCACGTCATGCAGTCATCAGACTGACCAAAGTATCAACTAAAGAGGCCCTTCTAAGAGCTGTAAGACAAAAGAAGCAAGTAACATACAAGGGAAAGCCAATTCGAATAACATCAGACTTCTCTAATGAGACTTTACAAGCAAGGAGAGACTGGGGCCCCATTCTCACTCTTTTGAAACAAAACAATGCCCAGCCTAGAATATTATTCCCTGCAAAACTAAGCTTCGTATATGAAGGAGAAACAAAAACATTCTCAGACAAGCAAAGGCTCAGAGAATTCACAAAGACAAGATCAGCCCTACAAGAAGTACTTAAAACAGCGTTACGCACGGAACATCATAATAATAACCCACGAATATAAAAACAACCAAAACACAAAGATATTAAAGGCCAGATATTACAATGGCTAAAGACAGAAATCATAGCAACAACATCCAACCCAACAGAATGATCAGTAATCTACCTTACCTATCAGTTCTCTCAATAAATGTGAATGGCTTAAACTCTCCAAGAGACATAGGCTGGCTGAATGGATAAGAAAATACAGGCCAAGTATATGCTGTCTTCAGGAAACACATCTAACCTGCAAGGATGCATATAGACTAAAAATAAAAGGGTGGAGATCAATATTCCAAGCAAATAGAAGCCAAAAGAAGGCTGGTGTGGCAGCTCTAATTTCAGACGATTTAGTTTTTAAACCAACAAAAGTAGTGAAAGACAAAGAGGGTCATTATATAATGGTGAAGGGCACAGTCCAACAAGAAGAGATAACAATTTTAAATATATATGCACCCAACTTAGGTGCACCAAGATTCATAAAGCAAACCTTACTGGAGCTAAGCAAATGGATTAATAGCAACTCCATAATCGCCGGAGATTTCAACACCCCACTGACGGCACGAGACAGATCCTCCAAACAGAAAATTAATAAACAAATAATGGACTTAAACAAAACTCTAGAACAATTGGGTCTGACAGACATCTACAGAACATTCTACCCAAAATCCACTGAATATACGTTCTTCTCATCAGCTCACGGGACATTCTCTAAGATTGACCATATCCTAGGACACAAAGTAAATCTCAAGAAATTTAAAAAAATAGAAATCATACCATGTACATTCTCAGATCACAGTGGAATAAAACTAGAAATCAACCCTAACAGAAACTCACATTTCTACACAAAAACGTGGAAATTAAACAACCTCCTACTAAATGATTACTTCGTAAATGAAGAAATCAAGACAGAAATAAAAAAGTTCTATGAAGAAAACGACAATCGAGAGACAAGTTATCAACTTCTCTGGGACACAGCTAAAGCAGTTCTGAGAGGAAAGTTTATCTCCATAAATGCCTATAACCAAAAGACAAGAAGATCACAAATAGACAATCTAATGAAACGACTCAAAGAGCTGGAAAAAGAAGAACAGACCAACCCCAAACCCAGCAGAAGAAGTGAAATCAACAAGATCAAATCAGAACTAAACGAAATTGAAAACAGGGAAGCTATTCAGGAGATTAATAAAACAAAAAGTTGGTTCTTTGAAAAAATAAACAAAATTGACACACCATTGGCTAAGCTAACGAAAAGCAGAAAAGAGAAATCTCTAATAAGCTCCATCAGGAATAAAAAAGGAGATATCACAAATGATCCCAAAGAGATACAAGATACAATTTATGAATACTACAAAAATCTTTATGCACAAAAACTAGAAACTGTGGAGGAAATGGACAAATTTCTAGAAACACACAGCCTCCCTAGGCTCAACCAGGAAGAAATAGATTCCCTGAACAGACCAATCTCAAGAGCTGAAATCGAAACAGCAATTAAAAATCTCCCTAAAAGGAAAAGTCCCGGTCCAGATATCTTCACACCCGAATTTTACCACACTTACAAAGAAGAACTAATACCTATCTTGCAGAAACTATTCCACAATATCGAGAAGAATGGAAACCTCCCTGACACCTTTTATGAAGCGAATATTACCCTGATACCAAAACCAGGAAAGAATCCAACAAAAAAAGAAAACTACAGACCAATATCCCTAATGACTATAGATGCAAAAATTTTCAACAAAATCTTAGCTAACTGAATCCAGACGCTTATCAAAAAAATAATCCATCATGACCAAGTGGGCTTCATCCCAGGAATGCAGGGATGGTTCAACATACGCAAATCTATAAATGCAATTCACCACATAAACAGAAGCAAAAACAAAGACCACATGATTCTCTCAATAGATGCAGAAAAAGCTTTTGACAAAATTCAACACCCTTTCATGATATGAACACTCAAGAAAATAGGCATAGAAGGGACATACCTAAAAATGATACAAGCCATTTATGACAGACCCATAGCCAACATCATACTGAATGGGGAAAAACTGAAAGCATTCCCACTTAGAACTGGAACCAGACAAGGCTGCCCACTATCTCCACTTCTATTCAACATAGTACTGGAATTCCTGGCTACAGCAATCAGACAGGAAAGCGGAATTAAAGGCATCCAAATAGGGGCAGAAGAAATCAAACTTTCACTGTTTGCTGATGATATGATATTATATTTAGAAAACCCCAAAGATTCACCCAGGAAACTCCTGGAACTGATAAATGAATTTAGCAAAGTCTCAGGATACAAAATCAATACACAGAAATCAGAGGCATTCGTATACGCCAACAACAATCAAATCGAGATCCAAATTAAAGACTCAACACCCTTCACAATAGCAACAAAGAAATTAAAGTACCTAGGAATATACTTAACGAAGGAGGTAAAAGACCTCTACAGGGAAAACTATGAAACACTGAGGAAGGAAATAGCAGAGGATGTAAACAGATGGAAATCCATTCCATGCTAGTGGATCAGCAGACTCAACATCATTAAAATGTCTATACTACCCAAACTGATCTACAGATTCAACGCAATACCTATTAAAATCCCATCAGCATTCTTCACAGATATAGAAAAAATAATTTTACGCTTTGTATGGAACCATAGAAGACCCCGAATATCAAGAGCAATTCTAGGCAACAAAAACAAATTGGGAGGTATTAATATGCCAGATATCAAACTATACTACAAAGCTGTTGTAATTAAAACAATCTGGTATTGGCACAAAAATAGGATTATTGACCAGTGGAACAGATGTGAGAACCCTGATATAAAACCATCCTCATATAGCCATCTAATCTTTGACAAAGCAGACAAAAACATATGCTGGGGAAAAGAATCCCTTTTCAATAAATGGTGCTGGGGAAACTGGATAGCCACTTGTAGAAGGTTAAAACAGGACCCACACCTTTCACCTCTCACAAAAATCAACTCACGCTGGATAACTTAAATCTCAGGTATGAAACCATTAGAATTCTAGAGGAAAATGTTGGAAACACTCTCCTAGACATCGGCCTAGGCAAAGAGTTTATGAAGAAATCCCCAAAGGCAATCAAAGCAGCAACAAAAATAAATAAATGGGACATGATGAAACTACAAAGCTTCTGCACAGCCAAAGAAACAGTCATGAAAGTAAACAGACAACCTACAGAATGGGAGAAAATTTTTGCATCCTACATATCTGATAAAGGGCTGATAACTAGAATATACTTAGAACTCACGAAAATCAGCAAGAAAATATCAAATAACCCTATTATAAAGTGGGCAAAGGACTTGAACAGAAACTTTTCTAAAGAAGACAGAAGAATGGCCAACAAACATATGAAAAAATGCTCACCATCCCTAATCATCAGGGAAATGCAAATCAAAACTACAATGAGATATCAGTTAACTCCAGTGAGAATGGCCTTTATAAAAAACTCTCCAAATAACAAATGCTGGCGTGGATGTGGAGAGAGAGGAACACTCCTACACTGCTGGTGGGACTGCAAGCTAGTTCAACCTCTGTGGAAAGCAATATGGAGATACCTTAAAGCGATACAAGTGAATCTACCATTTGATCCAGCAATCCCATTGCTGGGCATCTACCCAAATGATCCAGTGACACTCTACAAAAAAGACACCTGCGCTCGAATGTTTATAGCAGCACAATTCATAATCGCAAGGCTGTGGAAACAGCCCAAGTGCCCATCAATCCAAGAATGGATTAACAAAATGTGGTATATGTATACCATGGAGTACTATTCAGCTCTAAGAAACAATGGTGATATAGCACATCTTATATTTTCCTGGTTAGAGCTGGAACCCATATTACTAAGTGAAGTATCCCAAGAATGGAAAAACAAGCACCAGATATATTCTCCAGCAAACTGGTATTGACTGAGTAGCACCTAAGTGGACACATAGGTACTACAGTAATAGGGTATCGGGGGGGAGAGGGGGCAGGTGTATACATACATAACGAGTGATATGTGCACCATCTGAGGGATGGTCATGCTGGAGACTCAGACTTGTGGGAGGAGGGGGGGATGGGCATTTATTGAAACCTTAAAATCTGTACCCCCATAATATGCCGAAATAAAAAAAAAATGTGTAAGGTGAGCACATTTCTCCTCAAATTACATTTTCTTACGCAGTCATGGATTTGAATGTGAGAGTAGTTGGGGGTGATGAAACCAATGGTCTTAATTTACAGCAGAGGTGAACCCTTGAGAATGCTACTCTAGCCATTCTGTGAGTTTGGATCAGGGGTCCTCAAACTTTTTAAACAGGGGGCCAGTTCACTGTCCCTCAGACTGTTGGAGGGCCGAGCTATAGTTTTAAAGAAACTATGAACAAATTCCTATGCATACTGCACATATCTTATTTTGAAGTAGAAAACCAAACGGGCGCCAAAACACTCGCATGTGGCCTGGCTTTGTACTATCTAGACATTTTCTTTATTTACTTAGAATTTAATAAGTTCAGACTTTCTTTCTAGCCAAGAAGAATTTTAAATTTTTTGCTCAACCTCAGGACTCATAGTAAATTTTAATTAAAAAATAACTGTTATCTAATAATATTTGAAAAAAATAGCAAAAACCAAAAAAGGAATATTTTCAATAGTAACAAGAAAATAGATGCGGGTAGACCATTGTTTTGGGAGACTGCTGTTGAAATTGAGCAATGTGTGGAAACTTTGAGGCAACACAAGAAATTATATTAAATGGAACTAGTATACTTCAGCCAGAAGCATGCTTTCTTTATTGGGAGAAAGTTTTAGGAGCCAAAAATAAATGGAATCATGTCTTCGTACTGAAATATGTCACAAGACCCTTTTGTGGTTATTTTCTCTATTTAATTCTCTCACAATTTATATTCATTTTTTTCTAACATTGATTTCTTAGTTGGAAAGGAAGAGAATAGAAAATTGAGAATTATATTTACTTGGGTGCTGCTTATGAAAAGATATTTATAATGTTGAAGGGTCAGAATGGTACAGACAGCTCTTTAAACTTCCACTATAGAGCTACAAACATGTGAGAGTTTATAGCAGTGTGGAAGGTCAACCAAAAGCTAGAGGATAATGCCACACAGGGAAATGATTGCATCATTATATTTTAATAATAACCTGGATTGCCAAAACTAACTTTACATGTAGCAATTTTCCCTAAATACAATTATGCTAAACATTTAACATCTCTTTAAATTAATTCATAAAATAAGCCACTATTTTAAGAAATAATCTCATGAAGAATTAGAAAATTTTGTAGCTACAAATATCTTATTATATATTAAGGTAGACTCATGTACATTTTGGAGGAGGACCTATGAGAGTTGGACTAGGTTGAAAAGGAACAATGTAATCTTGGAAAAACTGAAAGATTAAGGTTAGAACAGTTTGATATTCATTATTCATTAAGAAGAAAAGGTGCCAAAATGTTCCTTGTACTTTTCTTCCTTTGAAAATATGTCCTTCAATATCATCTATTTCCTTGCTTAATATGCGTTCTTACCTATTTTAGTAGAACTTTTGATTAAAAATAAAATCAGATGGACAATTATGCTATTTTTATTATTTACTTTTTCATGGCTTTGTCCCATGTCTAAAGTTTCAATATGTAAAACCTTCTCTCTTACCCTGGTAGTAGTCCACTCTGTTTTTAGGTAAAGCTTTTGAGACAAAATGATCAACCTTCAACACTAAAATTGCAAATTTTTAAAAAAGACGGTCTTTGCAGTGCTAGTTTATTCAAATTCCTATGTGTTGGGTTATATTCCTTAGGTTATCTTGTTTATGCATTTTATTATAAGATGCAAATTTTTAGTGTCTTGGTTGAATAGCTTCCTAAAATGTTCCTGCTCATCCCATTGAGAAATCAATATCCAAGTACACATAACCTTCTAATTTTTTCTAAATAGGTTTATTTTCCCCTACTCTATAGTAAATGTTAATTTCTTTGTTGAAAATGCCTTAATTTCAGAATATGCATTCCAAATTAAGGTCTATAAGTGTCCTTGCTAAGTAGCCTGTAGTCTTGCTCTAAACCTGAGAAAGATTCTTCAACACTGACTTTGCCAGTAGGACAGAATTTAAGAGTCATCTTTAAAATTTAATGTAAAGAGTTATGACTCAGACCTTGAGACAGGCTACATGCATGTTCCATACATGCTCAGCAACTTCCCTCTCATTTTCTTCCTGGTGTTATCTATATAAACCTTTTTTAAAGCAGATTACAAGTATTAAGTAAATATCTACTGGGTGCTTAGCAGTTGCCTTTGACAGGATATATCGTGGTGAACAAGACTGCCAACCCCCTCTCATTTTCTTCCTGGTGTTATCTATATAAACCTTTTTTAAAGCAGATTACAAGTATTAAGTAAATATCTACTGGGTGCTTAGCAGTTGCCTTTGACAGGATATATCGTGGTGAACAAGACTGCCAACATCCCTGCTGTTACAGAGTGGATAGATACAACTTCTTTGTTACCTAGTAGAGTGATCTTAACCTAGTCAATATCTTGTTGAAAAACAAATAAAGGCAGTTGCAGATATAATACAGCTATTTGTGTACTTCTATTTCAAATATGGGAAACTGAAAAAGAAAGCTCAAACCATCCACCCGCCTCGGCCTCCCAGAGTGCTAGGATTACAGGCGTGAGCCATTGGCCAGGCCCATTAAAGGGAAATGTTTTGATCAAGTTATTTAGACATTAAATGCTAGCTGCATCACTGCTATATGAAAAGTAAGTTGTTTGTTCATTCATTCACTTTAGCTTGAGAGGAGGAAAACATGAATCGATAGAATATGAAATTATTTATAAAGAATATAGCTTTTAAACCTTCAAAAATATTATTTGTTTAAAGTTTAGTATAAAGAAGCCAGAAATTGATATTGATATTTCTAAACGTCATACAAACTGTCTCAACAATTTTTGTAAAATTGATCCTATCATTTTTAAAAGGTTATTCAATTACTAAAGAATAAACACATATGAAAATTTCATTGTAGGCCAGGTGCGGTGGCTCACGCCTGTAAACCTAGCACTCTGGGAGGCCGAGTTGGGTGGATTGCTCGAGGTCAGGAGTTCGAAACCAGCCTGAGCAAGAGTGAGACCCCCATCTCTACTATAAATAGAAAGAAATTAATTGTCCAACTAATATATATAGAAAAAATTAGCTGGGCATGGTGGCACATGCCTGTAGTCCCAGCTACTCTGAAGGCTGAGGCAGTAGGATTGCTTGAGCCCAGGAGTTTGAGGTTGCTGTGAGCTAGGCTGATGCCACGGCACTCACTCTAGCCTAGGCAACACAGTAAGACTCTGTCTCACAAAAAAAAAAAAAAAAAAAGAAAGGTTCATTGAATATATATGTCCCCAATGGAATACTCTTCAGCCTTAGACAAGAAGAAAATCCTGTCATTTGTGACAACATGGATTATCCTGGAGGGTATTAAGGTGAGTAAAATAAGCTGGACATAGAAAAACAAACACTGCATGACCTCACTTCTCTGTGAAATCTAAAAAAGTCAAATTCATAAAAGCAGTGTGGAAAATGGTGGTTACCAAAAACTAAGGGTAGGGAGACTGGGGGGGATGTTGGTCAAAGGATACAAAATTTCACTTAGACAGGAAGACTAAATGCAAGATACCTATTGTACAACATGGTCACTATGGTTAGTAACAATTGCTAAGAATAGATTTTAAGTGTTCTCACCACAAAATGGTAAGTATGTGAGGTAATGTAATATATATGTTAATTAGCTTGATTTACCCATTTGGCAATGTATACATATGTTGAAACATCATGTTGTACACCATAAATGCATATAACAAAATACAGTAAATGCTCATTTGCTTTCCATTATTCATTTGGAAGAAAACAATGCTTTAATAACACATCCTGTGCTAAGATGCCCACTGTCCATCAGGAGCAGTGGTGGGTGCTGTGGGTGGGCTCACTAAACACTGTTCTCACCCTCTGCCTAGTGCAAATGCCTCTGTGTAGATTTTAAATGTCTAAGGGTGACACTTCCCATGTGCCTTTGCAGCCAAGAGTCAGGATGAGAATTAGGTTCTGCCAATAAATTGCATTTGCACAAATTTTAGAAGGTAGAAGCAAGGAGAATTTGTGTTGCCTTTGCCTTTTTTGTTCTGTCCCCTACCGGCAAGCAAGATCTTACTTTCTAAAGCATCTAGTCTTCAATCCTTTGGTACTGAGAGGCAGCTGTGGCAAAATGTACTGAGGTACAGAATATTAAGGCCTGCTCGGGGTCATATACATTTATAAGGCTTGAGGTATGCACCCATTTTCTGGAGAAGTTGGCCACTTCTGGAGGAAATGGGAATTGACAGCTCTGAGCTATGTGCCTGGGAATGTTTCTCCTGGACTTCTTGGACTGCCTAGGGTTGTTTATCCTGGGCTGTCCAGGGATGTTTACCGTAGGCTCATGCCCAGAACTGTTATGTGAGATCAGTCACTGCAGGCCCCGGCTACTGGCCAGATCCAGGACCTCAGGTGACCAGAGCATATGCCTTTTTGGCGCCAAAGCCTTCCTTTGTTCAGACCACTATATAAACAGTGTAAGAGAGTCCCCTAGCCTCTTCTTTGCCACTGCTTCTCTGTCTAACATCCCCGTGCGCAACTGCCTGCCTGCTTGACATCCCAGCGTGTTGTTGCTTTCACTGCTGCCTGAAACTTGCCCGTGATGGCTAACTCCGGTGCTGGTGCTGTAACTTCCCTTCGACGGTTAATTCCGGTGCTGATAATGGGATCCTAGTGGTATGATTATTCCTTTATGTTCTTCTCCTGCTGTGCTATGTAAATAGGTCTCCTTTATTTTCTCTCTTCCCCCTTAATAAACGTACATAAAACTGGTGTGGCTTGTGGTGGTGTGTCCTGTGGATCGAGCTTAAATTAGAAAAAAGTCTGTGCACAGCGATTGATAAAAGTAATTATCAATACACAAAATAGTGGTGACAGCTAAATTCCAAATTTCTGACTTTAGGGTTGTTTTTAAGGTGGGGTCTGTGTAGTCAGTAGTTCCAGTGGCCATCTCAGTCCCTGGGTGTGTCAATGCTATCATGCTCTGTTCCAGCCTAGAGCCCACAACTCTTGGCTCTTCCTTTCATTATTGTGGAAAGTATTTTATTCTCTGTATTAAATGCATCTTTCCTGCTTTAAATATTTAGACTTATTTCTGAATAACACAGCAATGTGTCAGACTGTGAGTTGTCACATCATCTCTGTTCTTAACCTCTTTCCATAATAGAGTTTCAACTGGTCACATGCCTATGCAATTAAACACTGCCTTTCTCAGCCTCCCTTGGGAGAGGTATGACCATGTGTCTACTTTCTCGACAAAGGAATTTACACAAAAACTATACTCGACACTTCTGGCTTTGTCCTTAAAAGGACAGAGTATTTCTGTCCAAAATTCTGGCACCTTTCCCTCTTTCTAGTTGTCATGTGATGGCAAAGGTTAAGTAGCTTCTCTGAGTCTGCAGACAGAACTCTTGTGTTGAGAATGGTAGAGCTGTGCTGACAACAGTGAACCCCCTACCACTTGATGTTTAATGAGACATACATTTCTATCTTGTTTAAAATGCTAGGCTTCCCCCTCTCTCTTTTCATAGCATCTAATTTTAAATAAAACTTAACTTGGTTACTAGAAGTGGGCTCTACCATAATTTTGAAAAATGAGACATTGGTCTAACAGTTGGGAGTATTTGACAAGAACATAGATATCGTAGGCTGGAAAGCTAGTGATTCTCATTATGCTACAGTAAAACATTTGGTAAAATTGTCACTGCAATTCTTAAAAGGGTAGATTACTTGCCACAAGGACATGTAACTTCTGTGAACTCTTTGGGGAAATTCACAACATTGAAAAACTTAAAATATTGATATATTTTAAGTTTTATAGTTATATATAATAAAGTTATATATTATAAGTTATATATTATATTATATATAAAGTTATATATAATATAATATATATATTAAAATGTTGACTGATACGTGTGGAAAGTTCTGTGACAAAATGTACTTGGGCTAGTTATAAGAAGTGATCTTTAAAAAAGCAGCCTTAGCAGTAAATAGACCTCTGGCTTCTTCAAGTATGTGCATTAAAGCATCTCCGTTAATTGGAGTCCATTCTAGTTCGAAAGATCAGGCTGAGTGATGCGTTCCTATATAAACTAATATTAGGTAGCTTCAAAGTTGACACCCTTAAATTGAGGAAGAGCAAAACATGCTGAACAAAGAAACCAGTAAATAAAAAATAATCTGCAAGCATAGCAACACTGTCTAGATTAGGTTTTTGGTTATGGTTATTTGCCCATGGATTTGGCCGTAAGCAACTAGACCAAAAGGATGCTAAGTTTTTGAGGAAACTGTAGTGCTCTGCAAAAGCCAATGAATGTTTGACCTTTAAAGCAGCTCCAGAGCTTCCCAGCTGGTTTTGCAAAGGATAGATCACAAAATATGTGCAGCTCAAAGGAGAGAATTTTTCTAATTCTCTCTTTTAGAAGAGAATTACAGGGTAGTCAAGTACTTGTGAGAGTGAAATGGATACATATTTAGAATAATGAATTGAATGTTGATATTACACAAGGACAATGAGTATAAATCAAAATGGTCACAGGCGAACCAGTTCTTATGGTAACTATCGAACACCATAGAAGTAATGGACAAAGAATCTCCCAGAGGAAAGAAAATAGGAATCATAAATGACAAGAGACAAAGGAATTCATGATATATAACATAATTTCTCCCAGCTAATAAAGAGAAGTATTTCACTGGCAGGGCAGGAATTGTTTGAAATTTCTATCTAGTAGTATTTGATCATGGCCTTAAAAAAATGACAGCTGTACTTTTCCTATTCTCATATATCTGGATATTGGGACAGTTGACTTCAAGTTGTTCCCTGGTATTCTTTGCCCTCTCCTTCCAGAACAATGGCCAACCAGTCAAAGTCCATATTTCCCAGCCTCTCTTTCAACTATATATGGGCAAGTTATCATTCTCATCAATGAAACATGAAAAGCAATCATGTCTGTTTCTTCCAAGTGTGCCCTTAAAAGAATTATATGTGCACCCTCCTGTCTGCTCTCTGTCCCCAGTACACACATCAGATGGGAGGTAGTGAGGAACACTTGTTTGGAGGGTGGCAAAGCTGAATTGCTGATTCTTATCATCATTTTAGATATGAAAGTGAGGGAGAGAGAACACTAGAGAGAGAAAATTCTGTCTTGTTTGTACTGCTGCATTTTGGGTATCTTTGTTACAGAATTTAGATTAAAACTGCATTAACTACCACAGTAGCCATAGATTCAAATAATTACATCACTTACAAAAAACAGTATCAAAATAGATTCAAACTGATTATTTCCAGGTGCAGGATCATAATAAGAACATTATAAAATAGTACACATCTTTTTTAAAATTCCAAAAATTTATAATAGAAATTTATTTGTTTACAAATAATTATTTCCAAAGACATTAAAGAATTCATCCAATGAATATTTATGCTACTAATCATTAGATTAATTTTAATAAACACTCTATAGTAGCTTCACATCTACTACAATTTTCTATATGGTTTGGTTTTAAAAAGCTGAGAAACAATGCCATACATGGACCACTTGAAATGTGATTTAATAAAGTCTAGAATTCCATTCTGAAAAACAAAGCAATAACAACAGAAAACTTAGATCACTAAGTGCATGTAAAATTAATGTTCAATAATTAGTACAGAATGAACAAAAATAGAGGATTCATTTTTTTAAAAAATTAAGACTTTTTTCTCAGCATGATAAGATATGGTGAGAAAATTTCCTAATTCTTTAAAAATGAATATAAAAAATCCCTATATATTCCTCTATCCTTAAGTCCTTTGGTTAAAGTAAACTGCTCATGTTTCTCAAATTTAATACCTAAGTGCTTAGTATGCATTTTTTTCTCTTACTCAGGTTTGTCTCTTTGGGGTGTCCCAGAAAATGCACACTGCTTTATGGCTCATAGGTTTGCTGAGGTGAGAACAAAACTGAAATATACAATGTGAGGAGCTAGAAGCAGAAGATAAACTTTGGCTAAATCTTCTCTTAAAAGTGAAAGAAAGGGCCAGGAGCGGTGGCTCATGTCTGTAATCCTAGCACTCTGGGACGCCTAAATAGGAGGATCGCTTGAGGTCAGGAGTTCAAGACCAGCCTGAGCAAGAGCGAGAACCCGTCTCTATTAAAAATAGAAAGAAATTAGCTGGACACCTAAAAATCTATATAGAAAAATTTAGGCAGGCATGGTGGTGCATGCCTGTAGTCCCAGCTACTCGGGAGGCTGAGGCAGAAGGATTCCTTGAGCCCAGGAGTTTGAGGTTGCTGTGAGCTAGGCTGATGCTATAGCCTGGGAAACAGAGTAAGACTCTGTCTCAAAAAAAATAAAAAAATAAAAATAAAATGAAAGAAGTTAGTTGAAGCCACCAGATAGGTTATTGGATAGCTTTATTACTAATCATTGTGTGTTACCACTGTGGCCAGATAATTAGAATACAGACCCAAAAGGATAGTGATGATCAAACTGGAATTATATTGTGGACATTTGGGAAATACAGGAATACTTCTTGTCCTTCAACAATACCGTTGTGCTACAACTACAGGTCATAATGGTCACTGTGCTAGTTTCCTTTGTTAGTGTATTTCTACCTTTAATGTTTTTCTAGATAAAACCCTTGTAATATTAATATCTTCTCTTGTATTTCTGAAATTGCATTGCTTTTTATCTAAGCAAATCTTGAGGCATTTATAATCTTCTGTCTTATATGATAATGTGTGTGTATATATACATATATATTCATTCTCCTACTATAATATAGAATCCGTGTTTTATTCATATCCTCCTATTTTTTGAATATAATAAGCACCTATGAATATTTTTAAACAATTGAGCAGGTCTTGATCTTGCTTCCGGCCTTTCATATCTCCACACCTTTATTGTATCATTTCTACTTTAACTGCATGCATTCATAAAACATTGTATTTCTTTTTTTAATTTATTGGCTTATTTATTTCTTTATTCATTTTGTTGCTCACTGGAGACAAAGCTGATGCAGAAAGAAAAAAATTCCTCTTCTATCCCATAAAATTTTTTAGCACATTTTTAAAAGTGTTCTCCTTTTCCCCCCTAATATATTGTTTGAATTAATAGTTTTCTTGAGATATAGTTTATATACAGTGAGAGGCATAGATCTTAAGTGCACAGCTTGATGAGCATTGAAAAGTGCATAGACCTGTCTAATCCTGTCAAGATATAAAACATTACATCATCCCAGGAAAAATTTCCTCATATGTCTCTGAAAACAAGCCTCACCCTTCCTACCAGAGATAATCACTGGTCCAAATTTATAGTAGTGGGGTTCGAGACATGCCACCCCAAAGTATGGCATCTTGAGCTTTGAGAAACAGCAGAAGCAGGAAGTTTACTCTCTGACTTTCTCCTGCCTTTCTCTCCTGAACTAGGTCATAAAAGAATTCTCTGCCCTTCTTCTAAAGCATGACCACACTTCTGCACGACTATCCACTTCTTCATGAAACTGAGTATAAAGATACATAAGCATCGCTGTTTCTTTGAGTCTTCGTTTCTGACAGCTCCTGCACCCTGTAAAACTTTTATCAAATAAATTTATACGCTTTTTTCTTATTAATCTGTCTTTTATTATAGGTGCCTCAGCTGTGAGTCTTCCGATGGGTGAGGAAAAGATATTACTTTTTCTCCTCTACACTATCATATATTATTTTCATTTTTATAGATCTTCTGGATTACGCTATCTTGTGTGGAGATTTTTTAATATGCTCTGGCAGACAGTGAATGTACTGGTGTCTTGATTTGATCATTTTGGTCTTGATTACAGTGGGGGCCGGGGGAGGGAGGGAATAGAGTAGTCCTGTTTGTTGAGCAAAATTGAGTCAGGAATTTGTACCATTCTGGTCTATAGCTTCAGTAACATCCTGCACTTAAGTTGTACTCTGCTCAGAGATTGTAATAACCTATGTCTATATTTGTCTGAGAACTAAAAATATTGATTTGACTCTGAATATTTGGTCTACTTAATTCCACATTAATATTTGAAAAAGTTAAGTCTTGTAGTTTTTTAACTAAATGGGGTTTTCTGAAATATCCCTTTTCTTAAAATAACTCTAATTTTAAAAAATTTAAAGAATAAATTTAATTCGTATTTGAAAACAAGTAGAGTTTATTGCATTCAGAGATGAATCATTAGTGGAAATAAGAGTATTATAAAAATGTCACTTATAGCTTTGGTACCTTCGTTTCTTCTTAAGATAAATTACTGGTCTAATTGTCAATCCTCTCCAATTCTAACAAATGGGTATGGTATGCATATTATAAAATATGATACAACAACTGCATATTATAAAATATGCATACCATGCATTAAGACTATAGAAAAGTCTTAATTTAATGCAAACCAAGTAATAATTATTTTTCAACAAATGAAACATCTTTGTTACATATTTCAAGAAAAAAATTAAATATAGCAATATGATTCTTCAAATATTTAAATGAGAGAGATCTATGGCTTCGATCTCACAGATATTTTAATATACAGTGCACCTTAAAGATAATTCCACAAAAGTAAGAGTTGGACTCATCGATGCACTTGGGATACTAAAGGCTACACTCAATACATTTCACATGATGAGATTCAAGTATGTTTGTAGTCATCTTCTAATATTATCACATGCTTACAGTTGTATTAGAGATGCATTTAGGTTGTGTGATATAAAAACTGGTAAACAACAGTACTCAAATAGGCAAAATAACTCAGGATATAAATGATAATAAATAAAACTTCCAATTCTTCCAGAAAAATATTAGTTGACAGATTAAATGGACTTTTCCCTTTAAATACTATAGTTTTCATCTGACCATTGAATAAATTCTTGTTACTGACATAAATAAATAAATGTGGTATAAATATTCACAATGTCAGGCAACGTCACAAATGTTCTCCATCTGTCTTTGTAGAGAAAATAGATTTACTGTAGTTAAAATGTATTACTTCTATAATGCCACAATTATTTTACTAGGCAAAGATTTCTTGGAACTCAATATAGAAAATTCAAGAATTAATAAAATTTGACTTTATTCTTTGAAGAAATTTCTATTTTTTGCTCTTTTTTTAAGTTTCCCCATTTGCTCATTAAAACTTAAGGCTTTTATAACCCTAGAAATAGTTTTAATAATCCCTGAAAGATCACAAATTTCCCTAATTATCTGATTTTGCATAGTAATTCTCTAATTTTACATATACATTGAATATAATACAATTTATGTCATGAAATGTTATTCAAATACATTAATAAATGAACTTTATTAAAAGTCAAAACAGAAATTGGTATTTTCTCATGTAAAACTGGCCTGCTTTTCTAACATAGCCCTTTATATTTTCATCTATTTTAATGCTGCAATCTCTAAATTGCTGTGCTGCTAATTTCCCCAGACAATTAGTTAGGTCACAGATAAAGGAAAATATTTAGAGTTTTACATACTAGCAAAGAAAGGGCAGCAGGGCATTTATTTGATTTGAATACCCACTCTGTTTCCAGAATTGCAGTTAACCTGAATGCTAATGAATGCACATCTGCTTTGTTTCTGATGGAAGCAAACCTGCGTTTTCAACTATTCTAGAGCGCCACCTTCTGGAAATGAAATACTTTTCCAAATGTCAAGTAGCAACCAACTCATTGTGATTGTGGTTAAAAGTGTGATTTCGTACTGAGAAAAATCATGCCTTAGGAGAATTCTATTTTCTTTCCAATCAAATATTGTTTCTCCCTTGGAGAATTAGCATTAAAGAAGATAATAATGTATGGAAAATTTAGAATAATTAAAATGTCTTTTTGACTGCTATACTAGGAATAAAATTCTGTTGATTTCACTTTTTTCCTTTGATATAACTAAATAACAAAATTGTTCTCCTTCCATAATATGTGACATCTTCATATCTAATATGAACACATAGAAATGTATAACACCACTGTCAACATCTTTAAGGACAAGCTAAGCTAGAGCAGTTATAGCTGATATATTCTAAACTAATTAAGGAACAAACATTTTGTTTTCCTAAGACAGGAGAAAATCTGACTTTGACTAAGTCTAACTACATTAATTTAGTTAAACCTATATTTAGAGTTCAGATTTGAGTTGAAGGCATCCCACATTTACCACCTTCAAGAAAATATTATTGTTACTACAATATTAATGAACCTTTAAAAAGGAACTATTAGTATTTCTCCATTTGAAACTTATTGGGGTTAAGATGAGTGTATGAAAAAAAGTTTAAAAATGACAGTTCTTTTTCTGAAATTTCAAGTTCGTGAAATGTAAGGTGTTTCTGAAGTTTCACTTTTTCAATAACCAAAATCAGCAGAAGATTTTTCAATTCTAATTCCTTTTTAATTTCTAATTCTGTTTGCTTGAAGACTATGTAGATATATGCTAGCCAAATAATCTTAATGGTATCAAACAAATGTTTGAGTAAACCAGGAAGAGCAAATTTGTAGTACCATGAGCAACCACTCTTGCCCAGAGTGAACATGACTAATAGAGTTTGGCTCTATTTCTCACTGAGCCAGAAAGTAGTTGATAAAATACTTTGCTCCATAGAGCTATTCTCAATAGCATAGAGTTCATCTGTGAGATACAGTTTACTGATGATCCAGGGCCTACAGGGACCATGAGAAGGATGAAAGGAAAATACTTGTAGTAGAAATCGGGGAGAAAGAAGAGCAAGGGTAATATCAGTTTTAAGGATAAGGTGAAAGGTAGTTACTGTATTATAATATAGTTTATGTGGGCATATAGGGCTTATAGTCTCAAACTATCTTTAGTTAGATTTCACCATTAGATAGTCACTCCATTAAAATTAATTCTTCATATTCAACACAAAGATCCTTGAAAGGTCAAAAACATAATACTATTCCAATCATTAACAATTATGTTTTCTTTATTTCTTAAAAATGTTAATCACCTGAGGAACATCTTTTCTTAGGTGGTGGTGGGGGAGTGAAGTATAACAAATTTTTGAGCACAGTGTGCAGTCAAAGACAGCAAATGCTATAGGAAGAGAATATAACAGATCGATGACTTTGTCTAAGAAGAAATCCAGTGACCTTCAAGTCTGTTAAGTGCCAGATACTGTTTTGTGTGCTTAAGATACAAAGAATATGTGCTGGAGCCCTAAAAACAAAAAGGACTTCAGTGGCTCAGGGAGATGGAAATATATGGAGGTAATTGCAACTTTTCACTTAATGCATTATGATGCCTGCCAGTAGTATAGAGGGTAAAAATTGAGAACTTGCAAATAACAAAAAAAATTTATGTTGAATAATAAATTTAAAAAACAGTGCATAATGAGTCAGAGCAGAGATAAAATAAATCACCCAAAGAGATATAAGATATATAATAAGAACAAGACATGACCAAAAGTATTGTCCATATACATACTATATGACCGTGACATGTAAACGAATATGATGATCTTAAGGAGAATTGGTTAGTAATAGAAACATACAAAAATCAGCCACAAACTCAAGGAGAAAGAGAGATTTTACAGATTTCTGGTTTATATAACTTACAAATTGAAGAGTACTGCAGACTTCAGACACTGCTTGATCTAAGAACTCAACTTGAGCTTTCTTCCTGTCTCAAGTCTGCTTCCCCCTGTGTCTGCTCCATTCTCACGTGCCTTTGGCAACGCTCATGCACCATTTCCTTAGCTCACAATCCAGGCGGTTAGTTTCTGCTTCTCAATAACTCTCACTAATAATTTGAGTCTCGCTAATTTTGATGATCTTGCCTCCCTCTCCCTACAGATGTTGGGTGCGCCACAAAAGAGATGTCCACACATCTATGGTGGGGGAAGGAACTGGAGTCTTTTGAGTATTCTAATTCCCTATTCTAAATCTGGCTTCCCTATTTTTCTAGTTCTGGGAGAGATCAATAAATGTTTTGTCTGCCCCTCCAAAAAAAAATCTATTCAGGAAACAGGGCTTATGAGATTTCCCTCTTAGACATCAATAATGAACACTGGCATATTAAAAGCTGTGAGAATTCCCGCAGTGAGGAAGCACATTTCCAGAATGTATTGAATACACATTACGTTTTGCACAGCATGTTATTTTCCTTCATCAGAACATTGTGACATGGTTTGGGAAGTTCTGGGACAGACTACCTCCAAAGTAAAAATAAATGATTCTCTTTGTCTCATGCCATTATATACTCAAATTATGATATTCTTTTTGTTTTATACATCAGAGTCTGCCAAGCAAGCATTTAATTATAATTTGAGTCTTCATATAAGTCTGCCTGAGAGGAGAGACAGTCCTAGACCTGCCCACCGGAGAAGTCCAGTCTGCATGACAGCCATATTGCTATTAGTCAATTAATAAATTGGACTCAGTTTTATACATCAGACTTATAATCAGAAGTACTGTGTGTTCACCCATGAGAGATGAATCTATTTGTGCTTGGATGGAAACATCAGCTTTCTAAGCCTGCAATGGTAGTGAGTTTTGACTGTGAACCTCAGTACATTCAAACAGCTACGTCTCACTTCGTTTAGCCATCTAGTGGGCAGTAAGCAACCATGCATGGGAGGCAACCTACTGTCCTTGAGCGTTTGTTTTGGCTTTCAGTTTTGACAGTTGTGGGTTGATTATGGCCTTGGGTGAGTCTTAAGAAGGGCTTGACTTAAAACAGAACAAAAAAACTCCCGAAGATTTAGAATTACAATTTATTTCTTGGTTAAAAGCTTAACTTCTCTTAAAGAACACTATATTTTATTCTTGATGAGCTAGCAAAAATTTTAAAATCATAAAAACCAACACTAATGAGGTCTTGAGAAAAACTGTACAGTATCAGGTGAGTGGTGATAGTAAAATTGCTCTAGGTATTCCACAAGCTGTCGATGTGCTTTAACTCTAGAAACTCAACTTGTAAATTTATAAATAAAGAAATAAGCTAATGAAATGAAAAAAAAAAACTTATAACAATATTTTCATATCAGAGCCACATATAATAGTGAAAATTTTGGAGCAATCTTGCCATTCAACTACAGGAAAATGGTCAGGCAAATAATGGGTGTTTTAGATCATTGGAATCTTATGTCAGCCCTAAATTTATAGGTATGAAGAAAATGTAGCAACATTAAAAAAATTGCAAGTTAAATAGGCAGTGCATCAAATTGTGCAATATAGTGATAACTAATATGTGTCATTTAGTAAGTAAAGTTTGGATAGGAACACTGAAAAATGGAAGACATTATCTTCTGGTGAGGATATAGTAGTTGTTTTTCCTCTTAAAGCATTTTGAAGTATTTTAAGAAAAATATAAAAGTTTTAAATGAAGTAACAGATACTGCAAAAGTGTTCTCAGGAAGTCTAATAATTTTATGATGAAGTATTGAAATACAAATAAATCTATGGAGTATATGCCTTTCCAGTGTTTAACTATATCACAATGAAATCAAAATGTGTAAAATGCAGGTGGCAACTTTGAGTTAAAATGGGAATTCACTGGAAATAAGAGGTCGTAAAACACGAAGAATCAAACACTAGTTTCTGAGTAAGAAATATTCCCAAACCTGAATTACATATAATAAAATATGACTTGCTTCCTTCTCCAAGAAGAGTTTTCCTATATATTTTTTTGACTCATGGTCCCTCCCCAATGAAGGCTGCTAAAATATACATGCCCACATAATCTCTTATAGTACTTTTCAGTTCTCATGCTTTACCATTTGATCCTCACAAAAATTCTGTGAAACAGACTGCATGAATGAAAATATACCCTCTTTACATTTGAGAAATTGAGAGCCAGAGAGAATATAGGACTTGCCTGGGGCCAAAAAAAAGACTATAAAGCTGGGAATCTCAGTCATATCTTTGGCTCCAAAAAGAATCTTTCATAATAATCTTGTTTATAAAAACGTTGTGCTTTCTTGCTTTTAAGATACTATCAATATTATATATGAGCTAGGCTACATACTTTGTATTAAACCTCATATTGTCATAATTGTTTCTGAAGTATTTTAAAATTAATGTCTGTTGTTACAAAGTTATTGTACGCTTTCTATGGACAAGACTGGATCTTTCCTTCAGTTACTCTCCACAGTGAGAAGCAATTTGATAGCATTACAGTAGTGCCCAAGATATATCTGATTAAATGGTTGGAAATTCTGGTATTTTCCTGATTTGGTTAACAATTTTAATTTACTTGAAAATCACTTTTGGAGACAATATCAGATATAGAGAAAATGATCTGATTCATGGGTCTCCTAGACTAATGCAGTTTTGAGACCCACAAAGCAGATATGAGATACGTTGGAAATGCCACCAAAAGTAAGATAAAGTTCATTATTACCAAATCATGGAAAATTACAAGATCTTCTATTGTATTATACCTTTTTAGTAATCCACCAAGAACCTTCAGGATTCTAATTTGTTATAATACCTAACACATTAAATTTTATAATTTCTCTTCTAAGGGTTTAATCAGAGCTAACTAAACCAAAATTATTTTCAGATTCTTTTATTTTCATTTTAAGCTCTGCTATTAAATTATGATTATTTTATTACCTCTATTGACTGGCAGTTAGTTTTTTACTCTTTTATATATTATGGAATTTGGAGGAAAATGTCTTATTCTTTCAGACATTTTCTTTAGTAGATAAATTTGTTTTGCTTGATTTGATATCTTCAGTTTACCAAGATCATTTTAACAGCTAATGTTCTTTCATCACTATTTTATACTAAACTCATGTAACATAGTCTCTGTGTCTAATAGTTATTATCACACTGTACCTTGTACTATAATTGTCACTTCATTCTCTCCTACTAAATATAAGCTTTTGAAGGCAGGGATTAAGTCATTATGTTCTTGGTATTTCTTTTATCTATTATAATATCCAGCACATAAACTTCTCCAGGATATTTAATAAATTAAAGAGTTTTTAGTGCCTTTTAAATATTTTCCAAAGTTTTTAGTTTTTCTGTTTTAATTTTCTATAAACATATTATTAAAATAGCAAATTAAGTATGACATGACAGCCATTATCACATTTAGGGTTTCTGTATTGGAAATTCCATTTGAAAATGGGGGAATTATAGGAAATGGAAGTATGCATTAAAAATGAAAGCCAGTTTCATAAACAAAATAGATGAAAAAACTGAATTGATGGCTCTGTAATAAGAACTTTATTTTCTCATTGCTTGTTTCTTGATAGTTTAGCATCTACTGTAATTACTACTCTTTATGCATGCTAATTGTGATTAAAATGTCTATAGTTCTCAGTGTTTTTAAAGTTTTTATTTTATTTTCTTCTTTCTTTGAATTCGAATTGTACTTTGGACACAGTGGAAGTGAGATACTGACCTTGACCATATTATATCATTTACTCTTCCTGGGTTTAAAGTGCCATCTATAAAAGAAGAGTTTTGAACCAAGATTCTCAATAATTAAATTATTGGACTACATTATTCTTGTTTTGCCCTCTTTTCTCAAGAATTATTATCCAGGAAAACTATTCTTGAAATTAAAAAAAATACATATATATTATATACATACACACACAAAGAAAAACTTTGCTTATGTAATTCAAACTCCATTTATGAATTAATAATTTATAATTATTCAGGCATTTCTATGATCATATAAGTCAAACACTTTAGATATTAAAAACTTCTTTACAGAGTACATTTCACAATACACTGTACATTCCTACGACTTACCTTATATTTTCTTCTTTAAGTTTTATTTCTCTTGCCATTAGACATGTCGGCAGGGCTTGCTCAGAAGCTCATTTTGTGTTTAATGATTTACTACAACACTATGAAAGGAGTTCTAGTCACCGTTGATTTTATCTTATCGGTTGCTACACAAATAAAACTACATGTTCCCATGATTTGTTTGAGCACTTTGAGTGATTGATAAAAATCAGTTTCCCCAATCTCTTCCGTTAACACTTACTATTGAAACATTTAATGCATACACCTAAACTGTTACTGGTATTATAATAATCTAGTTGTTTAAACTTCCCTCTTGAACTAATTCCCAAGGATTGGGATAGGAGACCAATGCGATAAGAGGACTTTTAGAAACTTCTCTTAGAAACTTTATTATTTTTAAAGATTCTCACCCTCATTAGCTGTTACCAGCCTAAGATCTAAAGGTCCCATTGATGATTTAGCAGAGTTGGAATTAAAAGTGTACGTTGTACGATTGTCATATACTTTATAAGAAGATTACTGGCTTCATTCTTTCTGTTAAGGTATGGAGTCCAATCTATGCAGCAGTTCTCAAAACTTTCTGATCTCAGGAATCTTTTATACTTTTAAAGATAAAAATCTCTGAAGAGATTTTGTTTGTGTGGGTTATATCTATTGAGATTTACCATATTAGAAATTATAGTTCAGAAAAATTTAAAATATGTATTTATTAATTTATTTCAAAACAACAATAAACCATTACTTGGCAAAATAAATAGCACATTTTAATGAAAACATAGCTATATTTTCCAAAAACAAAAAACTAAGAAGATAGGCATATTTCCACAATTTTGCAAAACTCATCCAACTTAATAAACAGATGGATTCCGAATCTGCGTCTGAAGTCAACCTGTTGTAATATATTGTTTTGAATTCAGTCTCACTCAGATATATCATTGGATAGACAGAAATATTTTATTCACCTTTTCAGATCATTGTGGATATCATTTGATATTATGCTAAAACTCACAAAGTGATAGTTTTCTAAATGTTAGTTGCAATATGAAATCTGTAACCCAAGTAAAAAACTTTTCATATACTATCACATTAAAATTCACTGGATTATCTTGCAGTGGATTTTTTTACTTATGCATGCATGATTTTGTAACCTCAAGTATTATTTATTTGGAAAATACTAATCTACTGAGTTATGCAATGATGCAAATGTTGACACATTTTATTATACAATAAATATCCCCAAACAAATTGCATTTCTTGATATTATTACTGATCTAAATCTTTAATAATTAAGAACATATGAAGCTCAGAGTGGTGGATACAGGTTTCACAAAATTCAAATTTCTGCTTCAAATATTCAATTTTGTTATTGGAAACAAATACAGTTCATTGTTTTCCTTGAAGTGATAAGTTTACTTCTCTTATTTTTGAGAATACCAAATACTCAATACCCAAGTCTGAATAGCCATAGTTTATCAGTCATTCTTTCAACTGAAAATGGTGTTCCTTATAAAGAGGGCTAGTTCAGCTTTCAATTCAACCAACTGAACACTTGCTTTTCCTAGAGACAATCATTATCCTTTGATATGCAACAAAAGGGCTTTATGTTAACACAATTTGCATTCAGGGTTGAGATTTTATTAAACAATTATCCTGTTTCATAAGATTGTATAAAAAGTATTCTTACTGCTTTCATTTTTAATGAAACTGAGTTTTTACCATCCCTATCTGCCAATGAGGAATACGATAACTACTAAAAAAATTTTGCAGCCACTTCCTTGATTGTGATAGCAGCTTTACCCACAATGACATTTGTACTATCAGTGTAAATGTCAACACAGCGAAAAAGGCAAATAACATATTGTATTTTTATGGAAATATTCTTGATCTCATGGACCTCATCAAAGGATGTCTGAGACCCCCAGATTTATATTTATACACATTGAGAACTACTGGTCTAGTGAAAAGTGCTTTCATCCAAAGTTAGGAGAACTATTGGGTAGCTCAAATTATTTTGTCCTTTTAGGTAAATTTCTTAAACTTTTAACTTCTTAATCTCAGTTTCTTTTTATCTGTAAAGTCTATAAAAATTAAAAGGTTAATGGTTATTTGGTTTTCTCAGAATATTAATATGTTGTGATGTTTTTAGAAAATGTGTGCATGTTTGCGTGTGTACACATGGGTCTTATTAGAACCAACTAAATGAATGATTTACCCTACAGCCCAACCAGCTTAATTTATGAAACTTACATTTTTCATTAAAACATGATGATGAATATTACTGATAATAATAATTCCTAAAAATTATAGGAAACTTGGTACAGTGTGAGATTGCTACATCTACATGGTAATTTATATTATTTCAATACTAGTAATTAGAAGTAGGATTACATTATGATAGAGTATTATGGTTTTCTATTTTCTATTTAATTGAAAATTCAATTTATTTCTTCTCAAAATACATTGAAATATTGCTTTAAAAAGTAGTAATAGCACTCTCAAGTTAATTATATTCTGTTATTAAGTATGGATTATTATTAAAAAGATTTCCTGAAACTTCTATACTTGTGCTCTTCTTTTTGATAGGCCTATTTAATAATCATCATTTTACCTTTTGTAGGTTATTACAACACTCACAGTGATCCAGTAGCATCATTTGGCATCAATTTTATCACTTTATAGAGTTGTACTTGGTAAGCTTGCTTGAACTCTTGGTAAATCTTGGTAAGTCTTGGTAAGATTGGCTTGAACTCTTAATCATATACCTTGTGGGTACACAAAACTCTACCATATTTCTGTAAATATTGGTGATATTCTTGTTCAATTCCACTTTTGAAATCCTGCTGTTACAGATGCTCTTTCTATTCTGTACCATGTCAACACAGATATGTTTGAGTACCTTTCTCATTTTCCATTAAAATTCACTTATGCCTAGCATTGTTAGTGTAGTAAACTACAGCAGCAAAACTTCTATTTCTATAAAATTGTCACCTAAACTAATGCAAAAATCTCTCCCTTATCCCTACAAACAATTGGAAGCACTGAATTATATGAATCAATTATTTAAATTCTCACCAAAGACAAGAAAATTCCCTATGGGACAAACCAAAAGGGTACAAAATCTAGGATTAGGAGCAAAATCTTACGCTGTGGTCACTTTGGTGGTGCGAGTTAAAACAGTTAAAATAAATCTTGAACCTACAAAGGGTTGCCCAATAAATGAAAGTAGTATTAGACATACTGTGACCAACAACTCAGGAGAAAAGAAAATCAAAACTTTTCCCTGCTGTGACTTTAGGTGAGGAAAAATGTCTCCCTTTGAGAAATCAAGGAGCCTGTGCTTGTGGTGATATGGTATGTGAATACAGCTCTTTTTGCGCTGCCAAAATCCTCAGTCCAGGAGATTAGCTAAAAAAAAAAATGAGTTGTCCTAATCCAGTGATATCCTTGAAAACATGTAACACCACTATAGAGCCACGGAGCCATCTTTTTAAAGTCCAAGCTATATGGGATTTGACAGGGAAAAGTAATACAAGCCTTGCTAAAGAGGAGATTACAATTAAAAAATAGATCATAAAACAAATGAATGAACAAAGTATCATAAGTGAATCATCAGCTATAACAAAGAGGAGCCAAAATATTGAGATAATGGGGATAAATCAAAACAATAAAACAATTCTACATATAAAATCATTGAAGCAATAAAGGAAGGCATAAAAATTATAAGACAAGAACAAAATATGGTAGGATAGAACAAATGCTATGAAAGTGAATGTTGTAGAAATACAGATATTTATAAAAAGCATATTTAAAAAAGAATAAAAATTTCTATATTTGAAATTAAAAGAAATAATTAAAATAAAATATAAGCACTTGATGAATGGATTCAATAGCAGATTAGATTAAGCTGAAGCAATAATTGATAATCTGGAAGGTAGTTGTGAGGGAACTGCCCAGAATGATAGCATAAAAGTATAAAAAAGAAAAAATTAAAAATCTGCAACCAGTTAAGAGACCTGAAAATAGATTATTTTTCATAAGAGTTACTAAAGGAGAGAACAGAGAAGTCTTCAGACAGAAAGTCTTCAAACATATTAATATAATGCCAAATCTTTTCCAGATTTGATGAAAATTAAGAAAATTAGCTTTGAAGAAGCAAATCAAGTGCCAATTAATACAAATAAAAATATATTCAAATCTATATAAAAATAAAAATAAATATAATTTTACTTATAAATAGAAATGAATTTGAAATAATCTTAAACTCAATCTTATATAAAATAAAAGCTTCACTAACGAAGACTTCTAAAAGCAGCAAAGGAAATCATTCAGTTAACATAATACTATCTTCAAATTGCTGAGGGGAAATAATAGAAATTTAATATTTTATACCAAATTAAATTAACTTTCAAGAAATAGGAAAAAAATGCAGCATTTACAATAAATCACCAAAAGAAATACTAAACTGTATACTGCAGGAAGCACAGGAAAAATGTCAAGTAATTAACAATAGTGAGAGAGGAAGTTAATAATAAGCATGTCTAAATGATACGTATTAGTAAGCATTAGCTTTAATAATAATGGTGTGATCAATTTGGGAAAGATAAATAATACAATAGATTAAGTTAAGTGAAAGATGGAAGGACGACATAAAGGCATCCATGAAATGCAATTCGTAAGCTCTATCCCAAAAAGTAATTCAACAAATATCTTTTGAGAGCCTGATAGGTGCCAAGAATTGGTCTAGATACTTTCAGTACAACACTGAATCAAACCAACAAGCATTTCTTTTTTTTTTTTTTATGTCCTTTCTATCCATGTTCATAATAACTCAAAAAGGCAAATTTCCATCAACAGGTGAATGGATAAACAAACTGAACTATATCAATATAATGGATTTTTTTATTTTATTCAACAATAAAAAGAGAATGAACTGCTGATATAGGCAACAAAGATGAGCAAAAACTTTATGCTGAGCGAAAGACACCAGACATAAAGGAACACATACTGTATAAAGAAACTCTAGGAAAGATAAATCCACTCTATAGCATCAGAAAGCAGAACAGTGGTTACTTGGGGCTCAGACTGAAGGAAATTAATGGGGAAGTGGGAAGAAGGATGTAGAAATGTTCTACCTGTATATATATATATATATATATATATATATATATATATATATATATATTTTATCTGTAATTTTTTTTTATTTTTGCATATTATCCAACAAGCATTTCTGTACTCAGGAAACTGAATTTCAAATAGGAGGGAGAAAATAAATATTAAATAAATATACTGTATGAAATGTGAAAATATAAAATATGGAACATATCTAAAACATATTTTAGAGTTCATATTAAAACTTATGTCAGGCAATACTTATAAAAAGAAAATTATGGTATTTATGTTAATATGAGAAAAAATAATTAAAGGTAAAAGAGCATTATTAGGAAATACAGATATTCTATAGAAATAATACAAAATTCAATAGAAAGACATAAAAATCCTAAACCTGAATGCATCTGGCAATATAACTTCAAAATTTAAAGTGCAAAAGTTAAAATAATTAAAATGAGATACTTAAAACATCTGTAATAATATTTTGAGATTTTGAAGGTTTTAACCCAGCTCTTCAAGAGCTACTACAGAAAGCAAGGATTAGGATATAATATTTGAACAACACAATCATGAAAACAATTGTGATGAAAAGAACATGCCTTCAACATAGAGTACAAGATTTTTAAAAAATTTATTTATACAAGATATACAAAATTTTGAAGGAACAAATACTTAATTGTGGATAAACTCTTCCAGAAACTAGAAAATGATGGAAATTTATTTCTCTTTTATGAGGTTAATATAATTTGGTTAGACAAAAGACCCACCCCCAAAAAATAAGACAAAGGAAAATTGAAATTCAAGTTTATTTTTAAACATTGAAACAAAAATCTTAAGTATAGTATTGTAAAAACAAGGCAAGTAGTGTCTCATATCCAAGTTGATTTTAACACAGGAATGTTTTACCATTGGAAATTAATTAAGATTTATTATATTTTAACAATCCCCAAACCCCATATGATTATATCAGTGCATGGAAATATTTTTTAATCAAAATTTTATACTAATTCAAGAAAAAAAAGTATTAGTAAACTTGGAATGAGTGGGAACATTCTTACCCTAATAAAAAAATATAACGGAATTAGACAGAAATATCTAGTAATGTATAAACAGAAATATCTAACAGACATGATTCTTGGCCAAATGTATTTAAAATAATTGTATTTTCATGAGGAATTAGATAGGAAAACAAACACCACTTCTATTCAACATTGCATTGGTAGCCCTACCCAGAATAATATGACAAGAAAAAGAAATGTCATAATAATTAGAAAGAATAGTTGTTTTAGATTTGGATGATGTGATAGTTTATATGGAAAAGCCATAAGCAAACTACTAGAACAAATAAGAGAATTCAGCAAAATTGCTGGCTACAGAATAGAATAAATTAAAAACACTTAATAGTGTTCTAATATTTGTAATGAGCAATTTAAAAATGTAACTTACACTGATACAATTTATAATAAAACAATAGCACTAGGAATATTCTGTGTATGTATAAATGTGTTTGTATGTATAAATTGTATGTGTGTATATATAATGCAGCAGCATTACAAATCAGTGGTGAAATGGACACTTCAATTAATAGTGATAGGTATTTGGCTATATTTACAGAAATGGAAAAATTTATCTGTTTTTTTTAATACCATATGTGAGAAAATATCTATATAAATTGTTTTTGAAATATACAAAGTTCCTTAAAACTTTTAGAAGACATTTAGGGAAAATGTCTTATGAAATTGGGATAGTAAATGATTTCTTAAAGAAGGTAGAAAAAGCATAGAACTAAAAAAAAAAAAAATTAATCTATTTGACTATTTAGAAAGGACACCATAGACAAAATAAAATGCAACACAGAGAGAATTTTCAATACATGTAATCAATAAACGATTACAATTAAAACTGTATATTAAAATAATAAAAATGAGAAATAAGCAAAATATATGAACAGGGAATTCACAGAAGAGGATTCCAGTTGGTCAATACTGAATGGAAAGCTGTTCAACTTAACTCATAATGAGAGAAATATAAATTTTCAAAATAAAATACCATGCTACAATAATAAAATTGGCATACATTTAAAACTCTGATGAGAATTGTTGTCAAGGATGGAAGTGCATACTCTTATGTGTTACTGGTAGAAGTGTAAATTTTCAAAATTATAGCAAACAACAATTTGATTTTACTAAGCAATGGTAATTATAAAGACACCCTAAGACATGCAATTTCACTTTTAGACAACTACCTTGGCAACTTTCTCAAAGATGTTTGAGGACAAAGATTGAGAAATTCATTCTAATTTGTTTGTGACATTGACAAAAAATAAATAGTTAACAGTATACCAATAGAGTAATGAATGTATATATTATGGCTTACTCATAAGATGGGGCATTAGATGGCTGTTGGAAATGAACTAGATCTTTATATATCAAAATAAAAAATAAAATATAATCTGGGGTGAAAAAGTAAATTATTCCTGTAGTATAACAAGCATGTAAATTCTAATCAGTAAGCCCAATAAGTTACTGAGTTATATATACACACATATATGTACATATATACATATGGATATGGTCTTATACAAAGTGCAAAAAATGTATATTACTATAAGGATATGCACACTGATTTCAGAATAGTGGTTTCCTCTGGAGATGAAGGAAGAATATGAAGAGTGTGCTTCATTTGAACTGTATGTTTAATATTTTATTTTTCTATAAAAGAAACATGAAAAAAAAGTGACCTATGTGGTACCCTTGGGTACTGTGTACACTGGTACCTGTTGTATAAATTTTCCATTAACTGTTTGTTTGAAATATTAAATAATTTCCTTAGTTAACAATATCTTAGTACAAGAAGAAGAAGGATTCATATTGCAACACCCCCTCCGGCCTTTTGGCCACCTCTCCAGCCCTGCTAATTTCTGCTGATCTCCCTTGTGATACAGTACCAGCCCAGCAGCAAAACAGTTTTCTGGTCTTTTATTATTTTTCCCAGTCTCTTCCGTTTTCCTCTATTTTGTCAGGATGAGAAACAAAAACAGAAAAGTTGTCCCTATTTCTCACTTAGAGCTTCTTAAATATTATCCGTCTTGAGGTCTACCATCACCCCTTACACCAAGTAATTTGTTGAAATATTTTTCCACACCAACATAATTCTAAGAATTCTAGTGTCATATTTTGAGATAAAAATTTCAGCTCCTTATAATTATTTTAGTAAGTTATTGGAGGGAACTTGCTTTCTGCTGATTTGCTTTTTATTTTAAGAATTCAAATGTAGAAAATCACTGTGGCATGTGAGATCAAAAGCCATTAAATCTTTAAGTATGAAATTCTCTTTCCCCAGCACTTACCTCAGTGCCTAGCAGGGTAAAACAACAAAAATAATTTTGATGACAATGACAAGAAATTGTCATGTGAAATAGTCACTATGCATTCTCTAACATTTAAATATTTAATTTACAAAAATAAGGAGGCCTCATATTTTCCTCTGCCGGTACTCATTATCTGTTTTTAATCTGTTGCTACTTGAATCTGTTGATAATTTTGGCTTTGCAACCCATAACCTAGTGCTGTGGATCTCCCATTTCAACTTACTTCCAATAGTTGATGATGACAGTTTATAATTTTACCTCATTTCAGCTATACTAATATAAAATTACAATTTATTTACACTAAATTCTAAAGAACTTGACAAAAGAATGCCATGAAAGAAAAGTAATAAAGAGATCACGATTTGAATTCTCTAATCTTAGTCCTTTACTGCTTCCTTGAGCTACTTTTTCAAAAAAATATATTTGAGCTACTTTTCAACGTATGAGGTATTATAGATTATACAAAGAATATAATGTATAAAGATTCACAAATGGCCTAAAATATTAAAAAAAATGGTTGTTGATATTTGCAGTCATAGTGTCAGCTTTCAACACCAAAGTTAAACTAAAGGGCATATTAATTATCCACAAAAGATTAAAACATTAATTGAGTTTTTAAAGCTTGTATTTCAATTCATCACTTCCACAGCCTTCAATTTTCCCTGTTCCTTCTTAGTCTTTCAAATTCCTACGAAATTCCTCTGGAGGGCACCATTACCATAACTAATACAATTAGCTCCAGCTGGCGTGGTAGCAAAAGGCACTACTGGGTCTTTGTTAGCGCTGTTTACCTCATTTCAAATCTTAGTGTTAGCATGACTTTCTCTTTTCTGTCTTCTTAAAGGAAAAAAAAATAAACTCATCTGTCTATCTCTCTTGAAGATTATAGATATTATCCCTAGTCCCATTACACCCCACTGAAAAATAAACACTATTTCTGCCCTCCCTATTACTTCTTGATAAAACTCCCTAGAAAGCTAATGAGGTGCCAGTGTGAAATGCTACCTGGGCCTGAGCATTTTTTTTTTAATTGCTTTAATAAGAAGTGAATAGAAATTTAAGTAGCAGTATAGAAATCAGCTACACATACAATTACATCTAATTTAATTTTCTTCAGCATAATCTTTTGCTCATTAAATGAGAACTTAAGGAAACAAAACGAAACAAAACAAACAGCCCCAGAAGTCAAAGAGTCAGAGATGTTTTTGTATGTCTACAGAGAATACATGTTATTTTAAGAAAGGAAAGCTGCTCAGAAAGCTCTGTGTGATGACTATAATTTTGATAATCAGTTCGTTCAATAATTTATGTGATGGCATCCCGAATTCTAATTGGAAGGGAATGTTTTTCATTGAAAATCAATTGAGATAGTTAGTTATATAAATAACATCTGGGTCACTGCACTATTTGTAGCACTGTCTTCTTTGTAATCTTTGAGGATTTTCTATCTTTAACTCTTTACTGTTTAAATGAAAAATCAAGAAGTATTTGGAAGTTTCATAAGTTTCTAAATTATAACCAGGAGTTAAATATTGCCTCTTAGGTAAATAAAAAATTTCCAGAAATACTCTCTTCATTTTAATGATGTATACCATAATAAAAATGTAGCAACTATAATTTTTTGCATTAAAATAGTTGGAGAGGGGAAGAAAAAAAAGTAATGCATATAGAAAATAATTGAAAAAGAGAGAAAATACCTTTTAAAATTTCCCACAAAAGTACATTTTCCCTAAGTATACACCACATCCATGTATATCCATTTCTCAACTATTAGTAAATATGTTGATGCTTACTTTAACATTGACCGCCCTATCTGAAACAATTCAGTGCATATTGATGATATTCATAACAGGTTGATTTTTTTCCTTCAAAAAAAAAATAACCTTTTTCTTGTTCCCATGTGGTATATTAATTATACCATTGTGTTGATTAACAGCTAACTCAGAGTGGATATTTGCTCTAAGACTGTGTGAGAAGAGGAGACTCCAGGAGTGAGAATACTTTGCTTCTTATAGTTTCTGAATAGAATACTCCTAATAGCAAAGTGATCCCACAGTATGAAATGTCTTTGGAGCCTTTTGTTGTCTAAAGAAGACATGTTGTCATGCCATTTTGCATTTTAATTCATGTAAATCCATGTTTGTTTTAAATGACAGGGAATATCCAAAATACCGTGACACGTTTATCCCTTACTTCAGTATTCCTAACATTCCACAGCCAAACACTTAATGGAGAAGAAAGTGAAAGGGAAGGGCACTTGTAATTAAATGCTGGTTCGGATCTTAAGTTTATTGCTGACTGGTATCGGGCTTGTATAATTCATTTACCCCTTGCAAAATATTAGATGGAAGCACTTGAAATTGCTATTTATGCAAATTAAAAATACCAGAATATTGAACATTTTTTATGGTTCAAGCTAATAACAGCCTTATCTTCCCCACACATATATGAACTGATGTGTGCGTGCAAAGCTCCCAATGAAGTACTTGAGTCACAGTCATTTTAATTATGCTAAGAAAATTATTCAGGGTTCTATGCTAATGGTATAAATAAAAATACTCTATATTACAAATATAAATGGTCTCCTAAGATAGTGAGAAATCTATAGAATTAGAAGTCACAGATAATAGTTGTTAATCACTCATTAGCTAGGAGACTAAGTATCAACATTTTTATTTTTTAAATAACTAGTTCACATAGTTGGTAAAAATGATTAAATGAGATAATAGATACACATATGTGTGTCATGTGTATTTATTCATTAAAGAAACAGTAAAATAGTACAAATAGGTACAATGTAGTAATAGAAACAGTACAAGCAACAAACAAGGTGCTATGCCAGGTACTGTTCTAGATGTCAGTAAGACAACAGTTAACGAGACAAAGTCCATTCCCTTGTAAAGCATATACACCAGTGGGAGGGAACTGATAGTAAACAAATGAGATATATTCAAAAGCATAATAATTTCATAGAGAAACATGAAATAAAAACCAAAAATATTAGCATGCAGTAGATGCTTAACATAGATTTTTAAAATTCAAATTCCCTCCCATCATTATCTATCCATTCCATTTAGTAAGGGTTCACCATTCCATATTCCTTTGCAGCCTAATTATAATATGTGATCAGAGGGCCCAAATTTTGGGGCAATTTAAAGAATTCCTAATTATTAACATCTCTGGATAACAAAATCTGGTGAAAAAGCTTCTCTTCTCTTCTTCATTAATTCATTAGCAGTATACTTGCTTCTGTTTAAAAAATGGTAGCATCATAAAATTGTAAGGTTAAATGTAATGTAAGTGAAGAAATATGGTAATTGTTACTTAGCTATCTGAATTATATTTCCCTAAATAACCAGCCTTCCTAGGCGAAACGTTTTTATTTCACCTTCTCTTTTTATAGCTGCATCCCTTTGGAATCTTTTTTTTTTTTTTTTATCATTTTATTGCATTTGAGGCGCTTTCTTTTAAAAAGAACTATTTGAACTTTACAAACAGATATAAATGGAAAGGTAGAAGAGGAAGGTCAGATTTTGGGTCTGCTAACCTTGGCAGTGTCCTTTGAAAGTAGTCCCCAGGTAGCTTTAACTTCTGCAAGCTCATGTGAGCCTGAGATCACTCCAGGGCCCAACCTGCTTGGCAAACTGACAGAGGTCAAATTTTCACACAAATGAACAATTTCCCTGATAAAGTGAAACTGGTACTTAAGCACAAGCTCTAATGAGCAGCCCCCTGTCTTTAGCTCCCACTTTAAAGTATCCCCAAGGTTTCCAGTACAATTTCATTTGACCTTTAGCTAAAGACCATATTTTACTAGATCACCAATTTCCCCTATCCCTGGAGTGTTTTCCTATGTCAGCACTTATGAGAAACCCACACTGCACGCAAGGCAGGTGTTCATTATCCCTCTTTAAGAACAATCTGCTCCTCTTCTTGCCTGTTTCCTACAATCTCCTATCTCTCCTTTGACAGAATGATAGAAGTTTTCAGACTGCTTCTTCAAATTCCTCAAATAGCATGCTTTCAATTTATATATTTTGTCCACTAGCAAAACATGATCATGGACTATTAACTGCTATTAATTTGGGGACAATCTAAAAGATATGTGAACTTTCTTTATGGTTTATAGTAAGCACAGAGTATTTGTATGCTAGGAGCTTCAAACCATTTAAGTACACTTCCTCTTGTTCTGTTTCATTTTATAATTGGGATTGTATAACTGTTAATGTAAATAATTTATCCTATTGCTACTTTCTTGGGTTTGTAAATGCCTTTAATTGTACAATGTTAGTGTTATTTAAAAAACACAAATTCTTTTTGAATCAAATGATATTCAAATAATACCACTGAGATTATTGGGGACAAATACCTTTTTCCTCACTAACATATGCATAAAAGCGAGAGAATTTCTGTTCTGCTTTCTAAAAGTAAAAGCATGGATGGGACACCTTCATCTTTCTACACATTCTCACTCTCCTCTGTTGAGGGAATAGCAGTGAGTTATTAGCTCAGTGCCTTGTGGGTAGGGAGCAGACGATGTGATCTGCTTTTCTTGTCATATAATAGCCAGATTGGGATGAGGTTTGTCCCTATGAGGATGAGGACTACAGCTTGGGAGAGCAAGTTAACTCTGGAATGAAAGATTAGGAAGTACATTATAGCTGTACATGGAAACTATATGCAACAGTTTAATTTTTATCAGTAAGAAAGCTATGTTGATTTTCATCTGCTTCCCTAATGTGTTTATCTTCCAATCAATTGTAAATGTAAGAGAGAAAGCAAGGATGGTATTTACTGAAACACTAAAGCTTTAACATTTATAAATACACCTTTAAGCTATAAAATGATGCATATTATTGCAATGACTGTTATTATTTCTATGCATTCCAATAAGTAAAATTTGAAGTGTCTAATTTGTTTTGGACAGAACAAGTACAAAACCAAAATAAAAGCTAAGTTTTAATGTGCTCAGATATGCTTCTAAGCATTCCTATTCCTAAGTATATAATTCATTCCATTGAATAAAGTTGGAAACAGCTAACAGTTTAATCAGAATTTAAATTAGCTATATATTTTAGATCTATACAAAACACTGATGAAAGAAATCACAGGTAATATGAACAAATGGAAAAATATCCCTTGCTCATGGATTGGTGGAATCAACATAGTTAAAATGTTCATACTGCTCAAAGAGATTTAGATATTCAATATAATCTTCATCAAAATACCAACATCATATTTCACACATCTAGAAAAAATAATCTTAAACTTTATTTGGAATTAAAAAAGAGCCCAAATAGCCAAAGCAATCTGAAGCAAAAAGAATAAATCTGGAGGTATCACATTACCTGACTTCAAAATATACTATCAGATTATAGTAACCAAAACAGCACTGTACTCGTGTAAAAGTAGGGGCATAGACCAATGAAACAGAATAGAGAACCTAGAAATAAAGCCATCTACATACATCACTGACAAAGAAGGCAATAACATACACTGGGGAAAAGAAGCCCTATTCAATAAATGGTGCTGAGAAAATTGGATAATCACATGCAGAAAAATTAAACTGGACCCCTATCTCTCACCATATACAAAAATCAATCAACATGGATTAAAGACTTAAGTAAAAGGCATGAAAACATGAAAATTCTAGAAGAAAACATAGAAAGAACTCTTTTAGATATTGGCCTAGGCAAAGCATTTATGTATGACTAAGACCCCAAAGGTAAATATTGCAACAACAAAAATAAACAAAAAGGACTTGATTAAATTAAAAAGATTCTACACAGCAAAAGAAATAACCAACATAGTGAATAGACAACCTACAGAATGGGAGAAAATATTCTTAAACTATATAAGGGCTGTCTGGAAAGTATGCAGCCATTGTTAATATAATGAGAACACAGAACATAAATGGGTACTTTCTGGACAGCCCTATATATCTGGCAAAGGACTAACTTCCAGAATCTACAAAGAACTCAAACAAATCAGCAAGACAAAACTAAACAACCCATCAAAAAGTAGGCAAAAGATATGAACAGAAGTTTGTCAAGAGAATATAGACAAATGGCTAACAAATGCATAAAAAAATGCTCAATAACACTGATCAAGAGAGAAATGCAAATTAAAACCACAGTAAGATACCACCTTACTCCATCAGAATAGCCATTACTGAAAAGTCAAAAAACAATAGATGCTGGCATGGGTGCAAAAAGTCTAACATTCAGAGAAATCCCTCAGTCAGAGAAATCCCTCAGTCTCAGTCTGGTACTGAGGGATTTCTCTGAATGTTAGACTTTCAGTGCTAAAATCAGGACAATGCTGGGAAAACTGAGACTGTTGGTCAATCTAAAATATGAAATTATTCCATAAGACACATTTTGCATAAATGTTTAATAGTAATAATAATAATAGTTCTATTAGTAACAGTCTTCAGGCTTATTGTGTGCCAGACATTATTTTAAGGAAAATTATGTGGTCACCCTATGATATAAGGGCTATTATTATCCTCTTCGTACAGTTGAAGAAACAGAGGTATATAGAAGTTTGTCAAGGAATATGAATGTGTACATCAGGACAGAAAAAGATACTTGGGAATAGTGGAGATTAAGGATATTGAAGAATAAAATGATGTCTAAAGGCATTCAAATTTAGTTTTGATTATGTTTTTAAGCAAACAAGTAACATCTGCAGTCTATGTCTGCTCAACAACTACTAGTTGAAAGCTTCTGAGGGATTAACAGAATAAGTTCCATAGTTAACATGGAAAAGGATGTGGTTTGTGCCAAGGAATGACAGTGTAAAAGACACAGGTGCTGAAATGTTCAGTATAGCAGGAATATTGTTTTTTGTCAAAAGAGGAAAGAGAAATGAGCGTTGTTAGTAAAACAGATTAGTGCCAGATTATAATGTATTTGTTGTTTTAGTTCTGAGCAGTGATAATTTGTCTGAGTTTTTAAAACAGGAGTATGATGCTATTATACACCTATGTTTTTGAAAGATGAGTTTGATGCATCATTGACAATAATTGGAAGAGAAGAAAGGTAGAGAAAGGGCAGTTGAGAGGTTATGGCTATTGTCTTCTAAAAAATCATAATGACCTGAAGGAAGTCTATTGACGAGAATAGAGGCAAAGGCAAATGGGAGCTAAAATTGAGTGCTCTTGGTCCATGACTGACTTTGGTAGTCAAGGAGAAGCAAAATGTGAGAATGATTAGAAGCTTTCTTGCATGAATGAATGAATAAATGTGATTCATGATGAATGATTTGAAAATTCAGAAAGTGGAGTGGAATTGATCTGGAGAGAATCAGGGAATATAGTCATATTTAGTTTAAATATTCATGTGACTCTCTGCTTTGCAATGAAACACTGGGTTGGAAAGTTGGTTTTTATCATTCTTAATATTATATCTTAAGTACCAAAAGTTGGCATACTGGTAAAAATGCTACAAATTTGGTAAAACAAATCCAGGTATTGAAGCTGGCAAATGGCAAAATGGAATCCTGCCAAATAAGTTAATGGTCCTGAAAGCCATTTTACCCCAACATGAAAAAAAAAAAATGTATGGGGGGATTAATGAACTGGCAGCCTTTACTTATGATTTCAGAACAAGTCATATTTCATAGTCTTATGGAATGCTACTTAGGGAATATTTCATCAGGTTAATTCATCAAAATTAATTATTATTTATTGCATGTGCACAGTTTGGCACATTTTATTATGTAATTTGCTAGATAGGAACAGACACAATTCCTTTCCACCACAGGGGTTATATGTAAAAGAGAAATTCCAAAAACCATTATCAACTGTGTGTGACTTTTCAAAATGATAGTTCATTCATTAGAGCCTAGTGAAGTTATAGTCACTCCCCCAACACACACACACACACACACACACACACACACACACACACACACACACTCTCTCTCTCTCTCTCACACACACACACTCACTTTCTAAGGCTAAAATATGAGGGAAAGTTTCATAGAGTAAGTGAGCAAAAACAATTCATTCAACAAACATTTATTAATATCATACATCTATTGTATGCTTTATCTTAGATACTGCCTCATGAGAAGTAACACATATAACATTATCATTTTTGCCTTCAAAATGTATTAATAATTTATGGTGGTGGAAATTTAATTGACACTTTTTTATATACTAACTCACTTGATTTTCACAAATACCCTGTGGAATTGGTAGGAGAGGTGATTTTTTCCCACATTTTATAGATGATTCATTTGTGTCATGTAGATAAGGTAAATATGTCTTTACATCTTGTGGTAAAGTTGTTATTGTTAGGTAAATGAATCAGTATAAAAAATCGGGTATAAAATGTAGGAAAAGTTTAAATTGAGAAAAGTTTGTGGTCTGGAGTGAAAGGTTTAGATTAGTATCAACAAATGCACAGTATTTGCACCAGACTCTTCTTTGTGTGACCTCTGCAAACATCACTAACCAACCCTATAACTCTTTTCTGCTAAACTGGAATTGGCCTTACAATCCCTCTCTACACATCATTTCAAGCAGCCATTGCAAGCCATTACAAGTGGACTTTGTCATGAAATCTATTTGTCACTCAGATGTAGGAAAGAAGAGAAGACAATTGAAAACAAATACAAATGAAGGAAATAAAGGTAAAATGTTTGAAAGAAGAATTAAGAATATCTTTTTCCTGGAATTGTTTTGAGAAGTATGTGGAACAAGCAGACAGAAAAATCACAGCAGCAGAATGTTATTTATTGGACTGTAGTGGCTCACCCACAGGACTTTGTTGATTTCCTCAGTGTTTTTGAGTTTATGTATTTGGAGATTTTTATGATATTCACAGATGATATTTTGTATTTCCGTAATATCAGTTATAATATCTTCTTTTTTCATTTCTGATTAACATTATTTGGATCCTTTCTTTTTTATTTCTGGTTAATCTAATGAGAAGTGTATCAATTTTTATCTTTCAAAGAACCAAGTTTTTGTTTCATTAATTTTGACGGGGGTTTTTTTGTTTGTTTTGTTCTTGATTTCATTTAGTCCTGCTTTGACCTTGTTATTTCCTTCCTTCTGCTGGGTTTGGGTTTGAGTTGTTTGTCCTATTCTAGTTCCTTAAGATAATTAATTAGATAGTTGATTTGTGATCTTTCTGTCTTTTGAGAAGGCATTTAAGGCTATGAATTTTCCCCTTTAGGATTGCTTTGCTGAATCCCATAGATTTTGATAACTTCTGTCTCTTTTTTCATTTAGTTCAAGGAAACTTCTGAATTCCATCTTAATTTTCTCCTTGACTTAATAATCATTGAGTAGTAGTTTGTCTAATTTCCATGACTTTGTGTAGAATTGAGTGTTTCTTTGGGAGTTGATTTCTAATTTCTTTCCACTGTGTTCTGAGAGGATACACGGTATAATTTCTAATATTTTGAATTTGTTGAGACATGTTCTGTTGCTGAAGATGCGATCAATTTTAGAGAATGTTCCATGTCCTGAGGATAAGAATGCATATTCAATAGTTTTGGGGTAGAATTTCTGTAAATATATGTTAAGCCCATTTGCTCTAGAGTTCAACTTAATTACAGTGTTTATTTATTTTCTTCTTGGAGGATCTATCCACTTCTGTCAGTAGGGTGTTTAAGTTCTCAGCAATTATGATGATGCTGTTTATCAGTGTGTTTAGATCTAGTATAGTTTGCTTTATCAATCTGGGTGCACTTGTGTTAGGTGCATAAATATTTAGGATTGTTATGTCTTCTTGTTGAATTGCTCCCTTTAGCATTATCCAATGACGATCTTTATCTTTCTTTACTATTGTTGATTTGAAATCTCTGTTATGTGATATAAGAATGGCTACATCTGTTTTCTTTTGATTTCCCTTTGCATGGAATATTTTTTCCATCCTTTTGCCTTGAGTCTGAATGGGTCCTTGTAGGTTAGATGTGTTTCCTGGAGACAGCAGATACATGGCTTGTATTTTTTTATCCATTCAGCCAGCCTATGTCTTATAAGTGGGGAATTTGAGCTATTCATATTTATTGAAATAATTGATAAGTGGGATGTGTTTCTGTTCACCCTGTTGGGTAGAACCTTATTGCTTTGTTTTACCATTTGAGCTATTAATATATATGGGCTCTGAGCTTTAGCTTTTTGGATCTTTTATAGTGGCAGGTGTCTATTGTGTTGATTGATGTACTATGCAGATCTGAGTACTTCCTGCAGCACTGACCTAGTTTTAACAAATTCCCTCAGTGTTTGCTTATCTGAAAAAGTCCTTATTTTTCCCTCATATAAGAAATATAGTTTTGCAGAGTACAGAATTCTAGGTTGGCCATTATTCTGTTTAAGAAGGCAGTGGTTGGGGCTCCAATCCCTTCTGGCTTTTAAGGTCTCAGTTGTGAAGTCTACAGTTAGCCTGATGGGTTTTTGTTTGTAAGTTACCTCATGTTTTCACCTTATGACTTACAGGAGCTCCTCCTTCATGTTAACTCTGGCCAGTCTGATGACTATGTATTCTGGTGATTGTCTCTTTATGATGAGTCTCCCAGATGTTCACTAAACTTTTTGTACCTGAATATCTAAATCTCTAGTAAGATCAGGGGAAATTTTCTCAATTTTTCCCTCAAATAGTTTTCCCAACCCCTGTGTGTTTTCTTCTTCATGTTCAGGGATGTGTATGATTCTTATGTTTGACCTCTTTACATAATCCCAAATTTCTCATAGGCTTTGTTCATTTCTTTTATTTCTCTGGTCTTTATCTTTGACTGACTTATTTATTTCAAAACATTTTCTTTAAGCTCTGAGATTCTTTATTCTGCCTTTTCTAGTCTATTCTTAATAGTTTCCACTGTGTTTTGGATTTCCTTGTATGAATGTTTCATCTCCAGAAGTCCTATTTGATTTTTTAAAATAATTCAATTTCTTTAATGATTTTTTCATTCATTGCTTTTACTGTTTTTGTGGTTTCTTTGTGTTGGTTTTCCATTTTCTCTTGTATTTCATTCAGCTTTCTTATAATCCAAATTTGGAGTTATTTATCTGTTATTTGATATTTTCCTTTTGGTTGGTATCTATTAATAAGGAGTTGTTACCTTTTTGGGGTGAACTTTTACTCTGATTTTTCATACTTCCGGAGTTCTTTCACTTATTCCTTCTAATCTGGCCTCTCAATTATGTCCTGGTGGTACTGGACCTGGCTTGTGTGCCTGGCCATGAGTTCTTGAAGATCAATTCCTGACTGTGCCAGGGAACAGAGTACTGGTCCTAAATTGCTTATGGGGTGTTCAAGCATGTTTGATGATCCTCTTGGGTTGCTTGTATCCTGCTGTCTTCATCTCTTCTCAGGAGTGTGAATTGTTTTGGGTCCACCAGCTTAATTTCTGATATAGGGGGTGGTACTTGAGACTACAAATCAACCACACCCTTTTTGCTTGAGTTGGTTGACACTATGAGCTATAGCGTTGTTCTCTCTGTCATTGGTTGATGTTTGTATGAGAAAGCCAGCTTCAAAATGTTCTTTTGTTCCTGTGGTAGAATTGGCTCCCCAGTGGAGTACTTGAGTGCCCCAAGCTTTAGGAGAGACTGTGTAGTTCCCAGGCCATTTTGCTTGATCTCCATCACCACTGAGGTTGGGGGAGAGCAAGGCAGTTCATGTCTAGGTTGGGGGAGCTTGAGAGGCTTTGCAAAGCCTCAGCAGGGCTCAGAAGTTGCTTTTCTGGTCACTAGGGGAAGCCGTTAGTGTGAGGGTCAGGATGAGCTCTCTTACCTGGTAGGGGGGTTCATGGGGGAGAGGCCTAAATGCTTAAGTGCTAAGGCCCTGGGCTGGGATCTTTCTGCTCCCACCCAGTAGCAGAGTTTTTCTGTGGGCACAGTTGGGTGGGGCTTCATCACATTACCACTCCTTGGACTCCCATAACACACTCCCATCAGTTTAGTCCACATGTACCCCCTCACCACATTAGCCCCTGGACTGAGTGTCTAACTCACTAGCATGCATCTCCACGTATCACTGGCAGGTCAGGAAGTCTAAAATTGTTCACAGATATTCCATTACAAGTTCTCAGAGGGAGAGGAGTGGGTCCCACTATCTGCAGCGACCTCAAACTGTAACACATGACCATCAGAGAGAAATGGCTGCTCATGAACTTCTGAGCTCAAACTGCACTCCCTACTGTAATAAGTGGGGGCAGAGGCTGTAGCTCCTCTCAGCTGGCAGGCCTGAGTACAAGGCGTTTGGATGCTATGGAACCAGAGGCTAAGCTATTCCTCTCCAAATGCCACACTCTTATCCAACATGGCTGTTCTCCCTCCAGTGGTGGGGATTGCATGCCCCAGATCCTCTTTCCTCAGCACCCCACTGTACTCTCCTGTCAGATACATCCAAGCGGGCTTCCTTGCCACCTGAGTCCAGCTTCCAGACATCTCTGCTGTGTCCTCCTACACCTTTCTTGATTCTGGGGTACACTGGGACTGACTTGCTCATCTTAGCCACTGGTGTACAACCCTGTGAAATGCTGGTGGACAGGAATTTCTCAAATTGTACACCCTTGTTCAACAATTCCTCAAAGAGAAGATGTGCAAGTCTCACTCTCTGTGCAGCTTTCAACCTGGGATGCATGCCTGCCAGAGAGAAGCAGCCATTTGCAAACTTCTCAGCTCAGATTCTGCTTGCATTTGTAATGGATGGGGGAGAGGTCACAGTATTCTGTCAGCCCAAGCTCAATCTGCTGTCTTGGTTGCAGTGGATAGGGGAGTAGCAGGGGAGGAAGTGCCTGGATGAGAGAAAGCTGGCACTCTGGCCTCTATGACACTCTCCTGGGCGAGTGTCCCTCATTGACTGCCCAAAGTCCTGAGGCTCACTAGTTCACCCGACTATTCCATATTTGCCATCATACCAGTGTTCGTGGAGGGTGGAAAAGCCTTTAGTAAATTAGGTGTCCTTCTGTTCACTGAAAACATGTATAGGTGGAGGGGAATCTCCCCTTACCCTTTCACTGGGCTCTGAGTCTCTCTGGGTTTGAACCTCACTGATATTTTCTCTCCTTTATCTTCTTCCTTCTCAGCTTCAGAGTTTTCTCCATGGGATTCCCAGCTGTCTTTGATGTATCTCTCTGTGATTCATCTGAGCTGTGAGTCTTCTCCCCTATCCAATGTCCAGAATGGTCCAACAAACTAATAATTGGTCATCTTGCCAGAATCTCTGTCAACTGTGCTTTTGATATCAAATTCAAGAAATCATTGCCATAATCAATTTCAAAGAGGTTTTTCCCTACGTTTTCTTTCAGGAGTTTTATGGTTTCAAATCATACATTTAAGTTCTGATTTTTGAGTACAGTGTAAGATAATGGGCCAATTTCATTTTATTTTGTATGTGAATATCTGGTTTTCAATATTACTTATCAAAGAGACTATCCATTCCCCATTGTGTAGTCTTGGTGCCTTTGTTTAAGGTAGATGACTATACATATATGAGTTTAGCTCTGGGCTCTCTAATGTGTTCCATTGGTTTATGTATCCCTTTTATGTTAGTATCCTACTGTTTTGATTACTATAGTTTTGTAATATTATTTGAAATCAGGAAATGTTAAAATCCAGCTTTGTTGTTTGTTAAGATTGTTTTAGCCATTCAGGGTCTTTGTGGTTCCATGCAAGTTTTAGTATTGTGTTTTCTATTTTGATGAAAACACCATTTTAATAGGAATTGCATTGAATCTGTGAAGCCCTTTGCATAGTACAAACATTTAATAATATTAACTCTTCCAATCCATAAATATGAATTATTTTATATTGTGGTGATGACCTTTGATTTATCTAATATATGGTTTTGCTTTCTTATTACCATAGGGCTCACACAAAACATCTTATAGTTCTAAGAGTCTATTTTAAGCTGATGGCAACTTAAGTTTGAAAGAGAGTATGAAGTACATGAAGTACATGGAGTGTTAGGGGATTCTTTGTGTCAATTTGTGGGGAAGATCCACAAGCAAGATGTTCCAAGGGGTCATGGGTGGTCCTCATGATGGAGTCCACAAAGACTTTAGTAGTATACATTACCCTTTTTTGAGTTTTAAGCCCTTATTATTGCAAGTCTCTGCCTCTCTTACTTTCTTCTAGCCTCTCGTAGCCATTCAGCTGTGCTGAGCCCCTCAGTATTCTGGATGGTTTTAGAAAGAGATAGGCTTCTTGGGCAGCATCCCCCATAGCTGGGAAAGCTGGACACTCACTCCATCTCCTCACTTTCTCCCATGGGAGGAATTGTGGCCTAGGGGCTCTCTCTTGGCACTGAGCTTTGATGCCTTGGAATTGAGTGATGTGGATAAAGTAAAATTATTGTTCTTATCTTTTTCAATGTGTCTGTTATTAGATTTTTTTCCTCCAAAGATGTGCTGAAACTTCTCCATTGGACTTTTGGACTCTCTCAAAGATATTCATGTCTGTGGGTGGTTGTGAAAATCATCGCCCTTTTACTGGAGAGGGGGTGATGGTAGAAAACTACTATTCTGCCATCTTGCTGACATCACTTTCTGAGATATTAATTTTAAGTGGCCATTTAAGTGGCCAAAGAAGTGGATTAGAAAAGACGTATACTAATGCAGACAAAAATCATCAATATTTGGAACACTAAGGATTATGGTGGACATAGTAAAAACTTTAAATAAAAAGGCAGTTTATATAAAAAGAAGTATAAGGAAAATGGCATGTGTATTTTTAAAGTAACATGTACATTCTAGAAGATAATGGAACAAAGTTTAAACAATTCTTAATATCAACCTAGAATACTGGATCCAGCCAAAAAATTACTCTGGAGTGAGGTTAAAATGAAGATGTAAATATTCAAGGACTTAAATATGTACTTTTTCTCAACTTAGACAACTACTTATAGAGATACATGAAGTAAAGATATAAGCAAAGAAAGAGAAAAATAAGTAATAAGAAATAGTGAATAGGAAGTCCAACATAAGAAAGCCATAAAAGAAATATCAGGAATACAAACATGCAGCAATTGTTGAGAGTAATTTTTCTTTTTTTTTTTGAGACAGTCTCATGCTGTTGCCTGGGCTTGAGTGCCATAGCATCAGCCTAGCTCACAGCAACCTCAAACTCCTGGGCTCAAGCAATCCTTCTGCCTCAGCCTCCTGAGTAGCTGGGACTACAGGCATGTGCCACCATGCCCAGCTAATTTTTTCTATATATTTTTAGTTGTCCAAATAATTACTTTTTATATTTAGTAGAGACGGGGTCTCCTTCTTGCTCAGGCTGGTTTCAAACTCCCGACCTTGAGCGATCCACTTACCTCAGCCTTCCAGAGTGTTAGGATTATAGGCGTGAGCCACTGCACCTGGCCTGAGAGTAATTTTTCCAAATTGAAGTAGGAGAAAAAAATTAGTGATTGTCTAATGAGTTTTATTATTCAGAAAAAATATGATAAGTCTTTGCTACATTTGATAGGGAAGCTGAGGAATTTAGGAGTAAGTTTATAGAAAATTAAGCAAGTAAAAAATGAGTCAGTTATTAATTACAGAAAATTAAGTTGTACAAAAAAGGAAATCAGAGACACTATTCACTGTGTTTTACAAGGGAGGTATTATTATCCTAGTTGCAAATCAAATGCAGACTACATTTCTGAGGCTTAATTTAGAATTATTTTCTTGTACTGCTTAATGTTTAAATATATTTGTTGAATAAGTTAAATACCTGTGGAATATATTTATTTATACAATATTTCCATCACAATTTAAAAAATAATTACGAGGCAAAAGCAATATTATCCAATCTCTAGTAAATCAAATAAAGATCACAGTGCACTCACAGTAATTAGGTAAGAAGAAAGTGCTCTAAGGGATGTGAAATAGATTGTTTTTATAGTAATATGGTTGATTAACTAAATAGACAAAAATTTCATGACATAATTCTTTATTTTGGATATACTATAACTGAAGAGAATTTACTTAATTCTACCATATCTCATCATGTGGTTAAAATTGATATTCTATAACTCATTTTATGTCTAAAAACCCTTGATATTCCATAATTTATTTAATATTTTAAAAAATCTTGTCTCTACATCCAGCAGTGAAATTGGAGACATGATAATTTGTCTTATATTGACAAGTATATCAGGCACGTCTGAAGCCTAGGTCAGGTTGCAAACAGAAGGTCCCTGGGTATCCTTCTTTGGCGTTTGCTTGGATAATCTTCCTGGGAATCTAGGATAAGTATAAGAGCTGCAGAACATGAAAGAATTTATTCAAGAAAGATCTTAAAATTTGTAGCTTTCAACAAATCACTTTTTCTTGCATTAATCTATTTCCTGTCATGTTCCAGATAATCATGGAAACCTTTAATTCTTAAATTTCAAAGGAATATTTATTAGATTAAGTAAACTAGTATAATTAAATTCTATTAAAATTCTTTACTTTATGGACTTATTCAGATATTTTCTAGAAGTCCACGTTTTACCAGTCTCTGCCTCTGATTAAATCATCAGCCCTAGATTATTCTGAGAATAATAAAAATGAGAACATGAAAAGAACATGTACACTTTATGACATTAGAAAATAAGAAGAAAATTTTGTGTGACAATAAGATAGATGATCATAGTTTTCTTCTCTAGAACCCCCAACAATCAGAGAAAAGTAGATCTCCACAAGAATCTGTGAGCACAGACACTTCAATGTTAAAATAAATTCTCATCTATCATTTGAAAGGTATAAATTTATTTTCTACTTCATAGTATGACCAAGTTTGTTTAACATGGAAATATATTTATATTATGTAGCAGCAGGTATACATGATATATTCCCCTTAATACATCATTCTAAGGCATACCACAATTTCACTTACATCCTGGCCCATCATTAAGTATTCTCTGATATATGAATATCATGATTTGAAAAGAATAGCATTAAGGAATAATGTTAGACTTAGGCCACCAGTCTTGGTAATCAAGACATAGCTTAAGCTCTCAAGAAGTTAACAATCACCCCCACCTCCTGAAACCTGGGAACAGACCTTTGATGCCAGTTAAAACAGCTATCTTACCAGCTTTTATGGAGTCTGAGTGTAGGTTCACCCAATTCAGCCCCACCCAGACTTGCTCCTGACCTGCCACTGTTGTGTTGGAGAATAAAGATTCACCTGGTAGTTCCAGGGCCCCATCCACCACCTGGGGCATTTGAGTGCTTTTCCTGAGGGGCTAGAGCAGGTCACAGGTCTCCAAAACAACACTGCAACTTGTTTCTTCCAGCAAGCACCACCTACTGACAGGAAGGTCAATTTGGACAGCCCCTTACAGCATTTACTAACTCAACCATACAGGGTGTGGTTGATCCTCACCCACAAGTACCACGTACTGTCTCAGAAATTATACTGGGTGTGCCAATACAGTTCACACTGTTAAGATGACTACAAGGCTGTGGAAAGACAAAGAATCTCAAATATCTCATCCTCCCTCATCAAAGAGAGACAAGAGATCTGCCCCCACACAAAGCTCACAACCACTACAGCCTACAAACAACTAGTGACTGAGAAATCTACCATCCTAAGGATATCTATAACCAAGACATCCATCTAGAACCTAGAGTGCCATCAAAGCAAAAACCCACAAGCAAAATCAGTATACACAAATCAGTAGCATTTCTACACAGCAATAATAGCCAACCTGAGAGTCAAGTCAACAACTCAATGCCATTCACAATAGCTACAAATAAAATAAAATAAAATAAAATACCTAGGAATATACTTAACCAAGGAGGTAAAAGATCTCTACAATGAGAATTATGAAACACTGAGGAAAGAAATTGCAGACGACACAAACAAATGGAAAAATATATCATGCTGTGAGAAAGGGATAATAGCCACAATCTACAAATAACTCAAGCAAACCAGCAAGAAAAAGTAAAAAATCTCATTAAAAATGGGCAAAAAACATGAACAGAAGCTTTTCAGAGGAAGATAAACAAATGACCAGTAACTACATGAAAAATTGCTCCACATCACTAATCATCAGGAAACTGCAAATAAAAACCACAGTGAGATATAACCTTACCCCAGTTAGAATGGCTTTCATTAAGAAGTCCAAAAACAATAGATGCTGGCATGGAAGTAGAGAGATAGGAGCACTTCTACACTGTTGGTGGGACTGCAAAATAGTACAACCTCTGTGGAAAATAGTGTGGAGAGTACTCAAAGAACTAAAAGGAGACCTACCATTTGATACAGAAATGCCACTACTGCATATTTACCCAAAGAAAAAGAAGTTATATTATCAAAAAGACATCTGTACTAGAATGTTTATTGCAGGACAATTCACAATTGTAAAGATATGGGATCAACCAAAGTTCCCATCAATTCATGAGCGGATTAACTAAATGTGTATACCATGGAATACTCCTTAGCCATGCAGAATGATGAATTAATGCCCTCTGCAACAATTTGGATGAATCTGGAGACCATTATCCTAAGTGAAGTATCTAAAAGATGGAAAAATACCACATGTACTCACTATTAGATTGGAACCTATCCATGAACACACATGTGCACAGAGGGAAGTAAAACTTAGGGGAAATCAAGTACGGAGTGTGGGGAAGGCTAGAGGAGGGGATAGACAAAAACCTATGTCACTGATACAACACACACTATCTGGATGATGGGCACACTTATAACCCTGACTAAAGCATTACAAAAGCTATCCATGTAACCAAAAACATTTGTACCCCTGTAATAATTTGAAATAATAATATAATAAAAAACCCAGAAACCCCCCAAACAACTCAAATGTTTATAAATAGCAAAATGCTAAAGTAAACTATAGAGTGTTCCCACAAATGGAAATTCTCTACAACAGTGAAATGGACTGTGGGCACAATTTATGAACAGGTATCCATGGAGATATTAATACCTCAGGAACATGTTGAATGACTAGTCCCACTACAACAACCACCCCTCTTGTTTATGGATACCAGACACAGCTACCAAGGCTGCCACCTCTCACCATCAGGACAGAGTTTTGCTTCCTTAGGGTGAATGTATCTGACCAGCAGTTCTGGTCCATGGGTGCAAGGTAGCCTGGGAAAGCAAATCTCTATTAATTTTTAATTCTCTCATGGTAGGCAAGCTTTAGATTATGAGGAAGAAAATTTACAAAAAGGAGGGAATGGGTATATTCACACCTAAAGGGTGTGGTTGGCACTGTCTGGGGGGTGGACACGCTTGAAGCTCTGACTTGGGTGGGACAAAGACAATATATACAACCTAAACTTTTGTACCCCCATAATAAGCTGAAGTGAAAAAAAAACATAAGAAGGGAAATGAGATGCTGGGCAGCTGAAAAGAATATCAAACATCATTATAGACTTGAGGAGTAGGACATGAGATATAAGAATCAGGGGTGAACTAGGACACCAGTGAAGTGATAAATCTAAATAAATTGTTCTTGATGTTATAAAAATAGCAGTAACAATCTAGAATGGAATCTTCAGATTATATCCTATGGAAAATGAAGAAGAGATAGGGAATTAAAACATTCTGTCTTTTGTGCTATTTTGGAAAGTAATATCAGTAGTAATTAACTAGGAATTGAAAGAAATATGTCCAAATACTCCATTAACATGCAAAGATAATCCTTTTTAGAATGGGGTGCAAGGAGGGCTTCAGAGGTCCTGGTAATGTTCTTGTGCTAATTACATCAGTGTTCTCAATGTGTGAATATTTTTCTAACTGTACACTTGTGATATGCCCATTTTTCTTATCTATATTATATTTCAGTAAAAAGTTTTCTTAAAAATTTTATAAAAGATTAATATGAGTATGTGGCACAAAACCCCCTACTTTTTTAAGTATAGAAAGACATAGTAAACAGTAAGTTTCCCTAAACCCCAGACTCTCAATCTTCTATGTCCTCTCCCTAGGGGCAAAACTCTAATAGTTTCTCCCAAATTCTTCCAGAGATATTTGAGGATTATGTTCACTCATGTTTGTGTATGTGTTTGTAATTATGAATATATGTATGTGTATTTCATCTTTTCTACATAATCCGTATACTAGCACACTATATATATTCTTCTGTACCTTGTTTTTTATTCTTAAGTTGATTAGATTAATTTACCTCCTTTTAAGAAATAGCACAGAAATTATGAATTCCACTTTATGTTTATAGCATAATTTATCTATCTAGTCTATAGCTACTCAAAATGATATAGCAAAGAATATCTGTATAAATATGTCATTGCATATATGTATGAATATATTATACATAAATTATATAGGTACGAATATTAAGAAACAGAAAAAAAATTAAGGTATCAAGATAAATGTAGATTATTAAATGGTGAATTGCAACAATCATTTTCTAGATTCTTATTTTCTCATCAACTATCTTCAATCTTTACTACTTATCTTTAATAACAAACAGATTTATCTCTAATATTTAAGAACTATGTATTTTAAGTTGTCTGTCCGCTCTTGCCTTGATAACAGTTTCTTATACAAAAGAAGAGAAATCTAACATTTAAAATGAGGACAAACATATTTTTGCCAATTGTTTTGGCCTCATGACTCTTTATAGATAATTTCTTTATTGCAGTTATATATTGTGTTTCCATTATCTGTTTCCATGTCTCCCTCCCCCTTAGATTTAAGATTCCCTAAAGTGCAGAAAATATGCCTTAATGATTTTTGTATATCCAGGAGCTAATGTAGGATCTGACACATAGTAGACTTTCAATAAATATTGATTAAAGAAGAAATTGGAGGAATCATGAATCAATGAGAAAGAAATTTTGCTCATAAGGATGTTATAAGAAGGTATAATCTATTAGAAAAAAATCTTTCCTGTACAGAATTCATTTTTAATAACACATGTTTATTAAGCACCTAACAGAGTGACAAACACTGTGAATACAAAAAGGTGATGAACCTCTTGTTGTAGGTTGTATAATAGGGAAATGAATATTTGAGAGGTTGTCAGGAAAATTCAACTTCTACCTTCTTAATACACTTAGAAAACTGCACACATTTCTCAATATAACAAAAACATTTTATTTCATGCTTGTAAGAATGGAATGAGAAGAGAGAAAAGAAATATATTTTGACAAGATTTCACCAAATGGGTCCTTTTTGAGCATTTTGAGATAACTTAGTCTTTGGAAGCATTCCCAGACATGAAAATTAAGGCAAATAACATGTTTTGCATAGTATTCACCTTCTTTGTGAATATGGATACAGAATAAATAAACCATGGTTCTCCTCATCTCTTTTTAAGAAGTAAGAATAGTCCTTCATGGAACTTTTACTGATTCCATATGTTGTTAGAAGGCTCAGTGTGAATTTAAGGATTTGTATAAAAATGCTTTGAAAATATCTGTGTATAGAGTCTTTTTGAAATTAGCAGATGACACTATAATGATTAGTGAAAATGCTATTTTTATGATACTTGTATCCTGCTGCTCAATGGTTGATTTTGATGATATTATAATTAATATTTTGCCTTCTATTTTGTTAGAATTTCTAAAGCCAAGGCATAATTTATACAATTAAATAAAACCTGATGTTTCCAATCAAAAAAGCAAAACACTCGAAATAATATGGATCAGACCCTGGGGAAAAAAAATTGCTCATAATATAGCCACTTTATTCTAAACAGTATCACAGCTCTGAATTTCAATTAATGATACTCTTCAAAAAGCTCTTGCTTTGATAATTAGTTTGAGCCTGTGTCAAATTTCAAGTGAGACATCAGCTTTCAAAAAACAAAATCATGCATCATTTTTGAGGTCTGCTTTTAACTTTTTAAACATTTCTCTTTTATTTTGAAAAATTTTAGATGCTCATAAACTTGAATGAGTAGGAATATGAACACCTGAATATTCATCACCAACATTTATCAATTTCTAACATCCTATCCACCTGCTATAGCTGCCTATCTTCCCCTCTTTATCTAAATGAATGCTGCATCAAGACATTTTGCTCCTAATTACTTAGGCATGTATCTTCCAAGACAAGGACATTTTCCTACTCAACCCCAATATATCACACTTAAGAAAATCAGCATTATTTAAAATCATGATGCAACATAAAAAATTTCAATTGTTGCAAAAATATCTTTTAAGGATTTTTTTTACCCCACTTAGGATCCAGTTAAAATTTATGAATTATCTTTGGTTATGTTTCTTCAGTTTCTTACACTTTATCAAAGTCCTAGATTTTCCCACTATCATTCATATTTGATTCTTTGAAGAGTGGAAGCTTTTTGTCTTACAGAACATCCCACATCTTCTATTAATATATGTTTTCTATGATTTGATTTATGTCAAATATTTCTGGAAAGACCACCGCGTGGGTGGTGTTCGATACCTCTCACTATATCACAGGTAGAGGCACGTGATATTGGCTCTTTCCACTATAGACAATGGCAAGAGCAACCCCAGATCTCTCCACTGTAAAGGCACGTTTTCTCCTTTGCAGTAAATAAGTATTGTATGGAGTGGTACTCTGAGATCTTTTAACTTTCCTTTCTTCCACCACATCACTAGTGGTTTAGGTTCTTGGTCTGATTCATTAAAACTGCATCAGCAGATATAAAGTGATGATTTTCTAATTCTGTCCTTCCTTAGCACATTCCTCTTAACCTCATATTTTTTCTTCCCTCTTTCCTTTCAGTATCACTATAGATTTGTGGGTGTGGTTGTCTTTATTCATTGTGTTATTATCCATTAACTTCATTATTCATTTTTATACAGAAATTGACCCAGATTTGGCAAGTGGGGGTTTCTTCAAGCCAGTTTCTACTTCCATGTATCATGATACCATTAGTATTTGAGCGCTTTCATTTTGGCCAAGAAGGTGTTCCAGGCTCACCTTTCCCTTCCACAGATCTATAATCAATCATGTCTTCAAAGAACTCCAGTCCTTTAAATGGAGAATGGTATGTATATAAAAGTCAAGATCTGGGCACTAGGTCTATACTTGCCTTCTTTTTGTTTTTTGCCCACCTTTATATATAATTACTTTTTCTCTTCTTATTTTTCTTTACTACACTCTCTGGTGAAAAGCTAAATTGTGGTGAGAGTGGGCAACCATGTCTTGTTCCTAGCCTAGGGGCAGAATTGTACATGGACACCTTTGAGTATGATGTAAGCTGTAAGGATTTTGTAAATATAATTTATCAGATCTAGCAGGCTTCCATCTATTTCTAGTGTCCTGACAGTTTTTATTTGGAAAAGGCACTGAATTTTATCTAATGTCTTTTCTATATCTAATAGAAGTTATGCTTTCTCTCCTCTTAATGTTATAGTAGATCAGATTATTTGTTTTTTTTTGAAACATTTGGAAGTGATTTCAAACTTAACAATAAAGCTGTAAGAATCAAAATGTTTCTGAGAATACCTACATAGACTTTATTCAGAATAACTTATTATTAATATTTCATTCCCTTTATTATATAAAGCATGTTCACTGTCTCCATAACATATACGTAATTTTTGTGAACCATTTAATTTAGTTAAGGTACATTAGAACCCTTTGGTCCTACATCGTTCACTGTCTATTTCCTATGAATACAGATGTTACATCACCTATTTGAAGTACAACTACCAAATGCAGTACATTGTCATAATTTATAATATTTTTATTTAATCCACCATTTTGACTCTAATTTTGTCAATTCACTCCATAACGTCATTTCTCATCTCTAGTACAAGTACTAGTCTAGGGTCAGAAATCAGTCATGACTCATTTCAATCGTTTTAGAATATGGAACATTTCTACAGTTTTACCTTGCCTTTTCTGATAGTATTGTTGAAGAACACATTTTCCTCATCTTTCCTTATTAGAAAGTCCCCGATTTGTTTTTTTCTTGATACTTTGTTCTGATTTGATTTAGGTTATCCATTGTGGCTTGAAACACTGCCTAGATGACATGTTTTTTTTCAGCATATCGCATCCGGAGGTATACATTTTCCATCTGTCTCTCATTGTTGAAATTAGTTTAGATCATCCTATTAAGGTGTTGTCTTATTTTTCCACTGTGCAATTACTGCTTTTTTCTTCCTTGCAAACAACAGTCTGTGGGAAAATATTTTAAGACCATACAATATTATAGAAATATGACTTTATTTTGTTGCCAAGAGTAGGTTGCAGCCCATGTTATGGCTAGTTTACTTCAGCTTTTCTTTACTCATGGGATGTAATTCTCCAAAGATCTAGGTTGAAAGCCTTGGCCTTTACTGAGGTTGCTTGGCATGTCATGATGTCATGAACACCAGTTTCTGTCTTCCCAGAACTACACATCAATTAAAAACTTCTGCTTAGCTTTTTAGCATCCCAGCTGTTTTCTTCTGGTGTTTTTGATTTGTTTGTTTTTTGAGGTATGTCTTTCCTATGAGCAGCTTTGGCATTCAAATTTTCAAAGGAAAATTTCATGCAAATTTTTTGGTTTATTTTCAGTAGTTTCCTCCTTCCAGCTCTTTGGAAATCCTAAATTTCAAATTTGCTTTCTTGTCCTACGTGGATTGGACTTTCTGTTAATTCTCTATTGTACTGACAAATGGCAAATACTCATGTGATATAAGCAATGGTGAATATGGAGCTCACTTCCATGTATTTTCTTTCTCTTAGGGATCATAGGCCTTTGTATTCTAACTGCTTTGGTTGATCTGCAATGCATTCAAATAGGTTTTTTGTGTATTTTTGCATGCATTTATAATTATTTAAGTAGAAGCGTTATATTGACGAGTTATTATTTAATGACCAAATGGCAATTCTACCCACTATCCTTTTAATAATGGTCTAATTATACACATTCAGCTTCTGTTTCTTGTAACCTAAAATGTCTAATAAAAAAGAAAATGAAAATGTCAATAGATGTGATAACTTCTTTACTGGACTTGGCCAAAGAGAGAAATTAGAAAATGTGCTGACTATTCATTTTCTTCTTCCTCTAAACCTAGATCCACTCCTTTCCATTCTGTGTCATATTCTACTCTCTTGGGGACTGAGTTTTGTGGCTTGTATGTCTGGAATTCCTCTACTTTAACATGCATTTGTTGTCTCCAGACACAGGGAGAATTAGGCAGTAGATTGGAAGCCATTAGGACAGACTCAGTGGGAAATTTTTTTCTATAATTCCACTAAGCCCAACAGCAGTCTGGCAATGCCTGCACTCCTCTGTGACTAGCTTTATAGTTTCTGTAGGCTTTCCCTTTTTTTCACAGCTATAGTACTTACTGTTTCCAATAAACCATTCCCTTCCCTTGTCTCTTCAAGGCTAGGATTGTAACAGCTAGGTCTAATACTCTCACTGGGTGTTTCACCATCTCTTAATAGTTTCCTTAGATCTGGTTTTGCTTCTATAAATGCCTGATCCATTAAATACTCTTTAGCTAAATCCTTCGGATGGCTTTGGAGTAAGCCATCTCTTTGTTACAGAGACCTTTCTCAATATGGGATTAGTAGTTACTGAAGAACACTTCTAAGGAAAAAAGATTAAAATATATGTAAAAGAAGATTTAAAAGGGGATAGATTAAGAATTTTTAATGTTTGTCTCATAGGTTTTTATAAGTCACATTTAACTAATTTATACCTAAGTAAAAGTGACTGAAATATTAGTAATAAAAATAGCAGATGTTGAATTCTCATTCCTAGAACATGTGTGTTGAGTTTGTCCATGTTTTCCTTGCTAAGCAATCCAAGGTGATAGAACAGTCCAAATCTGGAACACTATTGGTCTTATGTCCATGGAAAAGCATGACGGAATCATATTATCACTGTTAATACTTCTGCTTAGAATGTGGCACATGCCACTCCCACTTTAATTTCATTGACCAAATAGGTCACATGGACAAGTCTGATGTAACGGAATTTTCCAGAATTGAAAAAAATTATGAATCCTCAAATCCAAATCAAATGTACACTCTGTATACCAAGCCAATTAAGTAAATATAAAACCATATTTAGAAAATATTATAGGAATGGAATTGTAAAATATTAAAGATGAAATGGAAATGTTAAGTCACATCAAAAAGGAATGACATTATCAAAAAAATTTGATAATTAGTTTAAAAATATTTTATCATTAAAAGCAGTAAATGGCAGATTGTTCTACCAGGATATTGTCTAAGCTCAGAGATGATATCTAAGCTATCATCCATGAGTTTAGGGAATCTAAAGGAATTTGTGAGTCATAAAACACTAACCAAAATTTTCGTTTGTTTGTTTGTTTGAGACAAAGTCTCGCTCAGTTGCTCTGGCTAGAGTGCCATGGTGCCAGCCTAGTTCACAGCAAACTCAAACTCCTGGGCTCAAGTGATCCTTCTTTCTCAGCCTCCCAAGTAGCTGGGACTACAGGCATGCGCCACTATGCCCGTAATTTTTGAATTTTTAGTAGAGACAGGGTCTTGCTCTTGCTCAGGCTGGTCTTGAACCCCTGAGCTCAAATGATCCTCCTGCCTTGGCCTCTCAGAAAGCTAGGATTTCAGGCATGAGCCACCGTGCCCAGCCTAACCAAAATTTTTGACTTATGGACTCTTACAGAACAACTATTATAGAAGATAATTGATTATGAGTAAAATAAATTCAAAGGTGGGGGTTAAGTGAAATGGAAAATACTAGATAAAAAATTCAATGTTGCAATATTAATATCAGAAAAAATAGATGATTAAAAAGAATACAACATAGTAGTCAAATGATGAATCTACAAAGGAAATCCAACTTAACTAAACCTTCCTATACTAATAACATGACTTTGACATTTGTAAATCAAATCTGAAAAATTAAAAGAGAAATTGTTAGTTCTGGAGTCATGGGAGACATTTTAATATATTTCTAATAAGAATCAAGAGATAAACAACAATAATACAAGTAAAGATTTAAGCCATGCTTATCTAATAGAAATAAATAAATACCTGAAGCCTAGTATAAAAAATACATCATTTTATGTACAAATAGTATATTTATAAATAAAAAACATGTATCTTTTAATGATAATGTCTCTAGGCATTTCAAACAATAAATATTATACTGACCTTATTGATTGACATAATACAGCTAAATGAGGTATGTACCAGTGACAAAGTGCTCAGAAAACCACTACATTTTGTCAAACTTACAATATTTCTGAGAAAGAAATCCCATGCCTTTGAGGGAAAAAAATCAATAGGTATTACAAAATAGAACAAAATTATAATGAACATGTTAATTTGAAGACACATGACAAAAAGTCAAAATTTTGGAACTTTTAGCCATAATTTCATTCGTGTTTTCAATCAAGAAAAGTTAAATTTTCATGAGCTAAAAATTTAGTGTAGAGACTCAAAAGAACACAATGTACCCAAAGAAAATGGAAAAATGAACATAATAAATATAAGAACAGTAATTACTGACACATAAAATAATGAAACAAACACACAACATATACCTGAGTGTCATCAAAACCAAGAACCAATTCTTTTTTTTTTTTTTTTATTTCAGGATATTATTCTTATATTTTCCTGGATTGAGCTTGAGCCCATTATCCAATGTGAGGTAACACAAGATTGGAAGAATGAGCTCCACTTGTACTCGCCTGTCAACTTGGTACTGACTGATTAACACTATGGTGCTCACATGGTAGTAATTTTCTCCAGGGACGGGGGTTCGGGGGGGTAAATTCACAATTATAGGACATGGTGTGCATTGTGCAGGGGAAGAGCAGGCCTCTAACCCCTGCTAGGGAGAGGCAATTATATAAAATGTAACAGAAATGTTTGTACCCTCATAATATCCCCAGTGAGATTGGCCTGTATCAAAAAATCCCAAAACAACAAATGCTGGCAGGGATGTGGAGAGACAGGAACACTTTTACACAGTTAGTAGGACTGCAAATTAGTGCAACCTCTGTGGAAAAGAATTTGGAGATGCCTTAAAGAGCTAAAAAAAGAACTAATTCTTTAGACAGGAAAATGTGAAAGAAAAATCTTTAGCAGGACTGATCAGGAAAATAAAGTAATAACAAAGGATGGTTCATTTTAATTTGGAATCAAAAAGAGGAATTACTAGAGCTACACTGGAGAATAAATATATATGTATATATAATGAAAAAGTTCATGTCAATAAATCTGAAAAATTCTGTATTGAATAATTTAATAAAATGAATACAAAAATTATTTAAAAATAGAAAGTTTTAAAAATTCACAATGTGCTAAAACCTTCAACTATTAATCAAGATATACTATACCCTAAGACATCATAACCAGAAAATTTTACACATGAAATTGACTAAAACTTCAAGGAACAGATAGGGTCTCAATTTTAAAGAAACTGTTCAAATAGTTGAAAAAGTAAACTGCAAAAATTTCTGATGCTCTGTAATACTAATATCAGAAACAGATAAGGATACTAGTACAAAAAATAACCATAGACCAAGTTTACTTAGATGAAAAAAATACTAGCAAATAGTGTAATATGTTATGACCGTGTAGAGTTTAATAAGGTATGCAAGAATGGTTAAATATCTAACAATTTATCAATATAAAATCATATGTGAAAAACTATATGGCCACCTCAAAAATGATAGCAGAATATTTTTAATAAAATCCAATAAAAGTGAAAACATCAGGTCCAGAAGTTTTCACTGATGAATTCTACCAAACATTTAAAGAAGATATTATAGTAATTCATGGCATTCTCTTCCAGAAAGTAGACCCAGAGGGACTACTTTCTAACTTATTCTATGAGGCCACCATTATCCTAATACTGAAAGCAAATAAAAGTGTTTCAGGAAAGAAAAACAACAGATCAATCTCTAATGAACATAAATACAAACATCCTCAACAAAACATTAGCAAATCAAATATAACATGAACAAAAATATTTATACATGACAAAGTGGGGTATATTCCAGGTATAAAGGGCTGGTTCAACATTAACAAATCAATTAATAGAATTCATCACATCCATAGGCTAAAGAAGAAAAATCATATGATCATATCAATAGATGCAGAAAAATAGTTTTATAAAATCCAACACCCATTCATGATAAAATTTTCAGCAAACAAGGAATTGAGAAAAACTTCCTAAACTCAATTTTAAAAAAGTATCCAAAAATCTACTACTAGCATTGTACTTGATGATGAGATATGATATTTCCACCCTTAGAATCAGGTAAGATACATCCTAGCTCCAGTTCTAATCAACACTATACCGGAAACCCTAGATAATACAATAAAATGGGAAAATAAAATAAAATGTACATATAGCTTGAGGAAGAAGAAATAAAACTTGTACGTTCTCAGATGATATGATTGCTTATGGGGAGAATCTCAAAGAATCAATAACAAGAAAAACTACCAGGAACTAATAACTGATTATAGAAAGGTTTTAGGATATAAGGCTCATATACAAAAAGCAATTGCTTTCCTCTATACCAGCAGTAAAAAATAGAATTTGACTTTAAAAATATAATACCTTTAACATTAACACCAAAAATTTTGAGTACTTAGGTATCAATCTCGCTAAATATGCATAGGACCTATATAAGAAAAACAACAAAACTATGATGAAAGAAATCAAAGAAGAGCTATTTAAGTAGACAGTCCATATTTTTGATAGGAAGAGAATATTGTTAAGGTGCCAATTAATTCCAACTTGTCCTACAGATTCAATTCAATTTCAATATAATCTGAACAAGTTATTGTGTGGATATTGACAAACCGACTTTAAAGTTTATATAATATTATACAATATTCAGAAAAGCCAATGCAATAAAAAGTGGGAGTACTGTTAATACTCTAAGATTTACTATAAAGCTATATGAATCAGTACAGTGTGATATTGATGAAAGGATACACACATAAATTAACAGAATCGAATTGAGAGTCCAAAAAGAGACCCACACGGATATAGTCAAGGGATCACTGATAAAGGCACGAAGAAAAGTCATTGGAGAAAGGATTGTCTTTCAACAAATAGTGCTAGAACATATGTGAAAAAATGAAGCTAGACCAAGATATTATACTTTTCACAAAATTTAATTTAAAATGTATCATAGACCTAAATGTGAAATGTAAAATCATAATACTTCTAGAAGATAATATGGAAAAAATTTAGGTGACTTTGAGTTTGTCAATGACTTTTTAGATACAACACCAGAAGTTATAGAAGAGAAATTTTATAAATTGGGCTGTATTAAAATTAAAAACTTCAGCTCCATGAAAGACACTAAGATAATAAAAAGAGAAGCCACAACTGGCAGCAAATATATGCAAAACACATGGCTGATAAAGGATTGGTATTCAAAACACCAAAAGAACTATTAAAATTCAACAATAAGAAAAAACTCATTTAAAAAAATGGCCAAAGGTTCTTAACAGACAGAGATGGTACATAAGCATATGAACAAATAATGCTCAATATCATATGCCAGTAGGAAGTGCAAGCTAAATTAACAATGAGATATCATCATATTACATACCTATTAGAATGGCTAAAATACAAAAACAAAAATAAAACTGAAAATATACTTAATGCTGGAAAAATGTGGAGCAATAAGAATTCTCATTCACTGCCAGTGGGAATACAAAATTGTATACCCACTTTAGAAGACAGTTGGCAGTTTCTATAATGCTAAACATAGACTTACCATATGATCAGTCAATCACTCTCCTAGATATTTACCTAGCTGAGTTGAAAAACATATCCATATAAAAACATGCACAGTGATTTTTATAGTATATTTATTCATAATTGCCCCAAACTGAAAACAACTTAAAATATCCTTCAATAGATAAATAAACTATGGTACATTCATACAATGTGTAATTATTCAGCAATAAACATAAAAAACCTATCAAGTCACAAAAAACAGATGAAACTTAAATGCATATTGCTAAATGATAGAAGGCAGTCTGTAAAGCCTACTGAATGATTTCAACTACATGACATTCTGAAAGAGGCAAAACTATAGAGACAGGAGTTCAGGGATGTAGGAAGGAAGGGATAGTTGAAACAGGTAGGATATTTAAGACATTAAAACTATTTTCATCTGGGCATGATGGCTCTCACCTGTAGTCTCAGCTACTTGGGAGTCTAAGGTGGGAGGACTGCTTGAGGCCAGGAGTTTGAGACTAGCCTGGACAATATAGCAAGATCCTGTCTTTAAAGGAGCAAACCAAAAAACTATTCTGTGTGATAACAGTCGATACATAATATTATGCATGTGTCAAGACCCATAGAACTTTATTACACAAATACTGAATCTGAATTTAAACTATTAATTTAGTTAATAATAATGTATTGATATGAGTTCATTAACTATAAAAGGCTGCACTACACTAACGCAAGGTGTTAATAATTGGAGAAACTGAGCAGAGAAAGAGGCTTATGGGAACTATTTGTAGTAAATGCTCTATTTTTCTGTAAATTTAAAACTGTTCTAAAAAATAAGTCTACTAAGTAAAATTCCAATGTTCATTTGTAAGAAAAGCATAAAACAGGATGGAGAAAAGTGGAATGTGGTTCTGAAAGGGCAAATAAAGTCTATATAGCACTTGTGGAGGAATCTAACTTCCAGATAACAAGATTTATGACAAAGTTCTATCAATTTGGATAGGTTGGTATTGGTGCAGAGAAACGTTAACTAGAATAATTTAATTAATGAAAATTCCAGAAATAGAGACATGAACAAATGGAATTTTAATCTTATGTATTAGGAGGCATTGCAGATCAGTGAAAAGAGAATGCACTATTCAATAGTGCAGAGAATGCTTTTCTATGTGGAAAAAAATTAAAATTCTACTTTATAGCAAATATATAGGAAATAATTCCTGATAAATGAAAGAGCTAACTGAGAAAAAATTTTACAAGAAAATATATGACTTTGTGGTGGTAAACCATTTCTTAAGTAAGACTCAAAGTCACAATGCTAAAATAAAAATTAGTAATAATTTGAGTACCTTAACAAATATTTTCCTGAAAGATACACTAAAAATTAGTAGAAAAACTACTGACTGGGAGAAAATAATCATAACACTATATTTGGCAGAGGACTAATACACAATACCTAAAAGTTAATATGAAAAACTCAAAAACAGAATCGAAAAATGAGCAAAATATGTAACACAGAAGATGCTTGTGAATAAGAGTTGCAAGTATTATTTATAATACTTATTATTTAATACTTATTATTTATAATATTTGGGAAAATGCAAATTAAAACAATAAGATAATTTTTTTGCACTCATTGGCATGGTATGGGAAAAATGAAAAAATTACCTAACACCAAGCTTTGGTGAAATTGTGGAGAAACAAACTTTTCTAAACCATGATAATGGGAACATCACTGGCACAACTTGTTAAGTAATTTGATAATATTTAGTAAATTTGAAAAATGCACATTTTTCTACTCAAAAATTCTACTCTCAGCTCAAGAAAAATCACTAGTTATTTTGCCATTACTATATTCTTAACTTGTGTGGTTTTGTGTGCCCAGAATGGAACTCTAAAGATTTTATTGGTTGTAAATTTATATTTTACTTTGACTTTGTATTATGTCCTCCATCTGGCAGACAAAGTATTGGTCATTGGAAAGAAACACATATTTCAAGCATGGCCTACATTCTGGTCAGAAATTTAACTATTCGATAATATTATTATAGTTCTTCAAAGAGTTGATAAAAGAAATTGTCCATTTTAATTTACTAATGAAGAAATGAAACTTACCTAACTCTTTTATTTAGGTGGCCTTTTTTCTCTGAAAATAGAAAACACTTTTGAAGGGCAAATGATATTTGATACTTCTTGAAAATTCTAGTTTGTAGACAAACATCCCACTGGTATTTCCATCATTCAAAATGAGCTCACTTCTTTCTACTTTCTTTTGTGTGGGCTCTGACAGTATAATAGTATTTCCAAGCCATTTATTTCTGGTCTTCAACAGGAACCCTGGTGAGGCTGTCAGGATTTTAAGGGAAAGTGAAAAGAAATTATGCACCATGGTGCCAGCAAATGAGAAACTAATGAGTAAGTTGAAGTGCTAGATTTTAGAGAGGCTGAAAGGAGTTTGCTATTCTTAAGAAAGTTTACTAAGGAATTTAGGAGAAAAAGAAGACCTAAATCAATATATTTCTAACAATTGCACCATAAATACAACTTATTGATTCTTATATTTATGCAGTGATAACCAGTACTTTTTACTTCACTTTTAGGCATTGTGGAAATTACTAAAAATAGATTTTTTGATTCTTGTAGTCTTTATCAAAATATACTTATTTTGTCAATATTAACTCTGTTGTGAGAGTACATTACTCAAAGTAGTACAAAAATAAGAATTCAATTTATTCTGACAGCTTTATGGATTTTATGAGTTGGAAGAAAATAGATTCATGAAAGGCAATAATCCAAAATGAATATCCAAATGTGATATTTTATGTCTCTTATTATATTGTTTCTGTTACATGTCCAACTTTCAGGCAGAGAATCTAAAAACATGCAGTTTAAATATTTTTGGCATCTGAAAATAAAACTTTATTAAAATTTTATTGAACCAAGTTTAAAATTGTTTGAATAACACAAATTGTGTCTTAGCTATAATCATTATATTCAGGTATAAATTTATTTGTTTGACATATAACATTATTTGCATTTTCATACTATAAGCAAATTTGTGATAGTATATGCCTAAGCTACAGAGACTCATACAATTTTCCTTGGAGGCTTATTTGCATTTAACCTGAGAGGTGTCATTAGGTTCAAATTTATAGGATTAAGAGATTTTTAAGAAATAGTTCAATTTAATTTGGGACTTGAGGAATAAGTCACACAGAAATTCCTCTTAGAATTATTGTGAAAAATACTTTAAGTTCTAAATAATATTTATACATTATCCTAATATGTAAAAACACACATTTTGGGTGATTACACATAATTAATATATCTTTTTAAATTTGATTTTTAAAATTATGAAGAGTACATTGATAGTTGTCTATATTTATAAGGCACATGTGATGTTTCAATACAGGCATACAATATATGATAATCAAATTAGAGCAATTGGGGCATCTATCACCTCAAGCACTTGTCATATCTTTGAATTAGGAACTCACCAACTCCACTCTTACTTATTTTAAAGTACACCCAAACTTACTTTTGATTATACATTTTAAGAGTATGTTGGTAATCTTTCTAACATTGTTACTCTAAAGCGAAACAACTAACTTCAGAATCAGTTTTCCCCTTCATATTGTTAAATGTTCATACTTGAGACCAAATCCTATTTTACATATGAGTTAATTATAATTTTGTCTTATTTGTTTTTTTCTCTTCTTAAGTGCTATAATTCTTTCTGGGAAAGGAAGAATATAGCAGAGCAACTTCAAATAGTTTCAGGTCAAAAATCTGGAAAGAGAGTGAACAAACATTGTATTTGCTTTGAGGTTAGCAATTATTAGCAACATTCACTTGTATGAAGAAATGTATGATGCTTTTATGTAAATGCTGAGGTTATAGTTCACTGAAAATTTACTATGTGTCAAGTACTCTGATAAGTAGTTCACCTGCAATATCTTATTTAACCCTCAAACAACCGTACACATCATTAGATACTGCTATTATTCCTATTATATGATTGTAAAGCTGGACTTTAGGTAACAGAAAATCACATAGCTAGCAAACCTAGCCCAATCACTATAGCATATTATTCTATCTATTTGTCATCATCATCATCTAACATCTATATTTTTATCTATTAAGCGAGCTAGCTCTCTCCAACTATCTACTGATTTTCTGCCTGTTTGATCAGTCCATTACCGACAAGATGGGCTTGATGACTTCAACTATAATAAAATAGAATTGTCTATTTCTCCTTTCAGTTCTATTAATTTTTTCTTTACAAACTCTTCAATGCTCTCCTCTTAGGTGCATGCACATTTATGATTAATATAATTGACCCCTTTATGTAATGTTGTTCTGTTATCTGTGATAATTTTTCTTGTTCTGAAGTATTCTTTGTCTGAAATTAGTACAACTACTCTAGCTTTCTTCTACTTTCAAATAACACTATACTACCTCACACGTAGTGCAGTTACCTTATATTAGAGTATTCCTAATTCTGCCATTTCATTCCTTGTGATATTGCTATCATGCCATAATTATATAATACATTGTTAGTATTACTTTAAATAATTTTCTTTTAGGTCAATAAAGAAGAATGATGAAAAATCACCTATTGGATACAATGTATGTACACTGTTAGAGTGACAGCTATATAAAAAGCCTACACTTCCCCACTATGCAATTTGGCCATGTAACAAAAAAACCACTTGTATACCCCCTAAATCTATTTAAATAAATTAAAAAAGAATTTAAAGGGGTGTTATTTTATCTTTATTTATTCCTCCTCCAATACTCTTTCTTTCTTTATGAGAATCCAAGTTTCAGATCTATGTAATTTTTTTCTGCCTGAAGAACGTTTTTTAGCATTTCTTGCGAAGTATATCTGCTGGTGACAAATACCTCAATTTTTGTTTTTCTGAGAAAGTCTTCATTTTTGTTTCATTTCAAAGGACAGTTTCATTGGATACAGAATTATAGATTAGTGGAGCTTTTATTTTCAACATTTTAAATACTTCATGCTACTCTCTTCTTGCTTGCATGGTTTCAGATGAGAATTCTGCTGGAATAGTTATATGCAATTCTACAATTACAATGTCCTTTCCCCCAACTGGTTTCTTTCAAGATTTTTTTCATTTTCTTTGGTGTTTTGCTGTTTGAACATGATATGGCTAGGATTAATATGTTGGTATTTACCCTGTTTGGTGCTCTCTGAGTTTCCTGGATTTGTGGTTTGAAGTCTGTCATCAATTTTGGAAAGTTCCTCACCATTATTACTCCAAGAATTTCCTTTGCTCCCTTTTCTCTTTTTTGTTTCTCTCCTCTGGTATTTTGATTACCTGTATTTTAAAAGTTTTTGTATGGTACCACATTTTGTGTGTGTCCTGTTCTATTTGATTTATTTTCCCCCTTTGCATTCTATATCCTTTAGATTAAATCTCAGTGTTTTAGTGGGTCTGTGTGTCTAGCCCGTGACCTTCTAAATATTTCTCCAGTAGTAGTGTTTTCTTTTTCCCTGTTCCTGCTTCCTGGATGTTGTCTTTTCAGTATATACTCTTGAAGTCCTGACCCTGTTAATACCGGTGGTAAGAATAGTGGAATGAGGCTCTGGTGAAGTCTTTTCCCTAAAGAGTAAGCTTTGTTATGGTGAAGGTTCTGGACATAGTTCACAATCGTTGTTCTTCCCTTTCCCCTGCTGGAACCATTCAGAAATCTTTCTTAGGTCTTCAGTGAGATACTGAAGTTTGTATGCACCTCAAAGACTGTGATTTCCAGAAGTTTCTCATTCTACACCCAGTCTCTTGCAATCGGTAAAAATTACTATGAAAGTGTTGCTACCACCTTATGATTCCAGTAGCTTCTGTTCCAGGTACATAGATCTTGGCTGAGACTCTAGTTTCACCTGTCCCTCCAGATTGCAGCATGGCAGTTTGCTCTGCAAACTCAGTTTACTGATGGGTCCATGGAAAGTCACTGATTTCCAGTTTGCCCAGCTGTTTCTTATTGAAAGGACATCAGTGATCACTTCCATGATCTTTCCATGTCAGGGATGAAACTGGAAATCCAGGTTCAATCAGAGACTAAGATAAAAGGCATTAATTTAGAATCATGTATCAATGTCACATTGATAGTAGAATGTCATTGCTGGGCCTAGAAAGTCAAGTCATTTTATGCAAATTGAAGATGATTTTTGCTATAAAATATTTCATTTCTTCTCATTTCACTATCTTTCTTTACCATAAATTTGAATATCTGGCATAAAAATCAACAGCCTTTATACTTCCTTAGCCTATGGAGATATATATCCTATAAGCCTAATTTTCTGCCTACAAAATTAATGTATTCAAGCTTCCTCAAGATACTTTTGCAGTTTCTCATTTTCCTACACCACTCCACCTAAGTCATTTAGGAGAATCACTTGAATATTCACAAACACTTAGAATAAATCATTTCCTTGAGTGTCTCTGCTTTTGAACTCAAGTCTCTCAATAGATGTTTATCACTAGCACAGTTCTGTAGGGCAATGGTGGATTGAAACTCTCAGATAGAAAGGAATTTTTTATTTCATTCAGATATGTAATTCAATTTTTCTGTAAAGGGAGTGAGGCTCATGAATACATTGTAGTTTTGAACAAAAGAACAGTACCAAAGTTGATGATTTAATATTACATCAAATAATTTGGAGATTAAATTACCATATGTTGTCATCTGTGCTTTCATATGCAAAGATATTTAGACCATTTCACATTTCACTATGGTTTCTGTAGCAGTAACCCATATTTTTCCTTTTTACCAATAGTAGATACTTCAGGCATCACATCTACTACTGCAGTATATAGAATTCTTAGAGTTGAATTAAATATTAATGTAAGATATAGTCATGATAATTATGGGAGTAACATCTTAAAACATTAGCCTTCTACTTTAACCTAATGTTATAAAAATTGTCAGATATCATTTTTGAGAAAGAACAAGAAAAAGAACCAAAATTTATTTTAATATTCTTCTGTCTATACTAAAAGTTTCCACTTTATCTTAATGTGACAATTTTTGCTAGACATTAAGCTTCTCCAGGCCAAAAAAAGATTATTTTTTTCCCTAGGAACTTTGAACCAAGAATTGTTCTAGACACTCTTCTCACTTCTCTCATCATGAATTAAACATTATTATTCAGATTAATTTCAAGTTAATAGGGAGTCAACTGAGGTTTAGAGAATTTAAGAAACTCTGAGTATGGAGGTCTGGTGTCATCCATGGCTATGTTCTGCCACATGATAAGTCAGACTGTAGGCAGACAGAATGAAGACAGGTCAAACAAGAGACACAGAAATGGAGGACAATACATGCTGGAACCACATGTGGTAAGCTTTGTCTTTACTTTCTCTATGTTTGTTTTATCTACATAATTTTTACACAACATATAAGCATATTTGTAAGAATATAATTTGTTTCTATTACATAAAGGCCCCAAATATTCGTAGATTAAGTAAATACAAGTTTGTTTTATCGTTGGTTCTGCTCTGAGAAGTTGTAAGGGACCCTTTCTGTATCTGATCAGTAAAAGCTAGAAGTATAAAGCAATAATAGATTCAGACACTTGGGGCTCTGAGAGTCTGAGAAAATCATAATTTAAGTTTCATGGACCTTAGACACATACTCATGAAGATAGTAATGGTTGATATTTCCAACTCAGAGAACTGAGGCTCTGAGAGCAAAATCATGTGCAAAAAGTCACATTGGCCCCATTGCAAGTATAGAGAAAAGAGGTAATTGAAACTCAGGTTGCTCTGACCTTAAAACCCCCTAAACTTTCTATATTTTCATACTTAACTGAATTGTGGAGCAATTATTCAATTTTGGTAGAAAAGAAGAAGGAAGATAGCATTACATGCAGGGTTAACAATATAAACAATGATTTTCACCTTCTTACTTGCTGGATCCCAGGGACTTCTTACAAATACAGCTCACAGAATCCTGCACTATTCCAGTTTCAATGTAGCAAAAAACATAGTGGGAACATTTGGAGGTTGAGAAAAAAATTGCTTAAATAAGATAACTTCATTAAAAAAGCATACTGTGCCCCGAAGCTGTGTTAAATTATAGGGCTTGATAGTCATTCATGAATACATCTACGCACATATTTTAGGTCAGGTGTATATTTCAGCACCTGCTACATATTTTATTCTGCCTATTTATAAAAATAAGGAAATGCCAAACAAACCATTTGAAAGACTTTCTTTGTCTTGCAAAAGTAAACTTATTCTTTTGAGGGGATATATAATGTAGAACAGTATTTCTGAAATACCTTAGAGTGGTTTGAGGATCATGAATAGCTTGGTGCCCTGGCATGACTCTGATTTACAACTTAATAACTTAATTTTCTAGAAATAAACTGGCATTCTTATTGAAAGGCTGAAATACTCCCATTTTCTTTGAATATCAGTAATAATTTAAATTCATGACTTCTGTATTATTCATGCAGCCTGATTTAATAAGAATAGTGTTTCTTGTTTTCAATGTTTATGAAAGGTTTGTCTTTAGGGTATACTGAACTTTATAATGAACAGATGCTAGAAGTAACTACCTAGTGTGCTACCCTTATGAATCAGAGCTTGAAATATATTATGTTTTTGGTAACCTGAGTACAAAAAAATGAGAATATTTTTCTTGAAATAAAGAAAAACTTGCTTTATAAAGATTCAAACTTTAAAAGCAAATATGTAAAAATGTTATTGCTTACTTTACAAAAGAAGTTTTATGTGTACAGTGGGAGTCATATTTTGGAAGTTAGGTATGTTGATAATGATTTGCTCAATTGAGGCATTAATCTGTTCATCACAGAGACACAATATTTTAGAACTGTTACTAACTGAAGATCAATTAGAAAAAAAATTAAAGCTTTTATAGACATGTCATATTATTCAGTAGGAGACTATGGCACCTTGGGAATCCAAAAAGAGTGCTAATTATTATTTTAGATATAATACTAAAATAGCTGTATAAATACCAGGAGGCATGGCTAGAGGTATTACACATCTATTTCGTAAATAGGTAACTCCTTTATAAAATTATGCTCCCAGAATATTTAAATGATAATCAAGTTTTGTTTGTATACATTTGGCATTTTTATTTATATAAATTTGGCATTTATATCAGCCGTTCACATGGCTAAAATATGCAGATATTCATGAGTCCCTCATTAAAATTACAACATTTCCACTACTGCCATATTCTTCCCTCATTTAATTATTAAAGAAATTAATCAGATGACTTCGAAGGAACGTGCTCCTAAAATTGTTATGGATAGGTTGTATTTTATTTGGAATATGCTAGTAATTATTTAAAGAAAAAACTGGTTACTAAACTATTTGTAAAGTTTGAAGCTATTTTCAGAAATTATTTTGAAAACTCTTTTTACATATTCTCAAATATATCAGTTCAGGAGTATCTGCTTGTTTAATATTATATTCTGATGAAAGTGAACGTGGTTAAAGAGTAATTCTGTGAAGGATTTCTTGTAATTTTCCCAAAGCTGTGAATGTTGATGAGAACATAGATACACAGAGTCAGCCAGCAACCTATGTTCAAATCTTAATTCTTTTTATTTTTAATTGAATGAATTTGGTCAAGCTATTTAATTTTTAAAACTCACATCATTATCTGCAAAATGGAGATAATAATTAAAAATGAATAAATATTTTCATGTAGAGTAAATGAGACAGTGTATATAAAGGCTTGATTTATAGTTGATATTCAGAAAACAATATTTAACTTCCGCCATTAGTCTTTTTTTATTTAAATTTTTTTCAGTTTAAAAAGAGTGAGTGTTATGGTGTCATCATAAAACACAACTGCCTAAGAACTCTGACTGCAAAAGGGATGTAAAATAGGGCTGATTGTGGGAAAGAGTGTCAAGTGAGGGGACCAGATCTCACATCCTTGTTCCCTGGTTTTTGGTTCCCAGTACTGAAGAATGGTGAAAGAGCAAATGAGTAGACTAAGCAGAGGTAATCAAGCAAAGTGCCAAAGTTTATTAAAGCACAGTACATTTCAGAGAAGAATTGGATCAACCCCTGAGAGTGGAGGAGACCCTGAGTTTAACAAGATTTTCCCCCTTTTTGCTGATGGCCCTAACTTTAAGTGGAAGGCAGGGCACTCATGGTTTGTCTTGGGAAGAGGTGGAGAATTCCCAGAATGGTGAATCCTCTCATTCCTATCCTTGTAAGGCAATTTTCAGGGGTTGCCATTGTATTTGTAAAGTGTCAAGGCACTGGTGGGTGCGATTTTTACTATGTTAATGAGGGTAGGTCACTGGAGGATACTGTCATCTTACTTGTACACGTGCTCCAAAGACCCTCTCTTGTGGCCTTGTTCATATCTTTACTTTGTGGCCTTTCTACCTCTTTCTGGTTGGTCAGTCCTTGGAGATCCCCTATCACAGACCAAACATTTGTTCAGTCCTTGGAAGCCCCCTTGACATGTCATCTGTTTTTTTGTTTTGTTTGTTTTTGTTTTTTTCGGAAGACCCCCTTCTGGTCGATTTGTTCTTCCTATTGTAGACAAAGCATCCCCCAGTGCCATCTGTTCCTTAGTGGACACACCTTAGGCAAAGCATCTTCTCCCCTTCTTCCTTGTCCCTACCTAACCAGAGTCAACATCTGGAGCTGTAGAGAAGTGACTCAAATGGGAGATAATTTTCCATTGTTTCTGCTTTCACTCTTGTAGCTTTGAAGTGAGGACAGGTCTAATTCATGGAACCACCTGGGTGGCATAACTGATATTTAAATGACATTCCACCCAACAACAGTAAGTTATACCTTCCTTTCAGATACACATGAAGCTTCCAGCAAGACAATTTAATGGGTCATAAAAAATCCTTAACAATTTTAAAATAATTAAAATGATATGAAGTATGAGTTTGGACAATAATAAAATTAAACAAGCAATCAGTACCAAAAACACATCTTAAAAAACCTCAATATTTAAGAATTAACCAGCTTCCTTCTTTGTTAGGGAGTCACAAATAAAATTGGAAAATATTTTTAATTGAAATAAGTGAAAATACAATATAAAACTTTATAATATACTGCTAAAGCATTGATTTCAGGATAATTTATAGCATGAAACAGTTATATTGGGAAAAAAATGTCTAAAAACAATGAAATAACCTCTATCTTAAGGTAATGGAATGAGAAAAGCAAATGAAAGCCACCACAAACAGAAGTAAGGAAATAATAAATGTAAGAAGCAAGAGCGTTATTTGAAACCTTAAAATTTGTACCCCCATAATATGCTGAAATAAAAAAAATAAAGGTGGTCTGCTAAAAAAAAAAAAGAGAGAGAGATTACTGAATGAGACCTCTATAGTCAATGAGAGTGAGGCCAAAATAGTTTTTTTATAGCATGTCTAATGAAATATTGCTACTTATAGGGGATTCCGGCTGTAATGGAAAAAGGAGCTGAAAACAGAACTGGGATAGGATTCCAAAAGTTGACAAATGTTACTTTGCATTACCCTATATCTAAGTTTGTCTGCTTGGCAGGACTTACATCCAGTGCTTCCACTGCATTGGTAAGCATTGGAAGTTCAAGAAACATCCCTAGATGTCTTCAGCACAGAATGGTTCTATCTTCTCTAAATCACTTGGAATTCAGGAAAGTCACAGCTATTTAGTGTGGGTTCCCTGTATGAGTCAGCATATCTATGTTTCTCCAGAGAAAGAGAACTAGTAGGATTATCTACCTAGTTAGCTTGCTAGATGTGGAGATCTATTTTATTTATTTTAGGGATTTGGCTCACAAATCATGGAGGCAAAGACATTCCACAATCTATTGTCTGAAAGCTGGAGACCCAGGAGACCTGATGGTGTAATTCCAGTCCAAGTGTAGGAGAAGACATATCCCCGTCCAAAAACAGATTGAGAGAGTCAATCCTCCATTATCATGGCTTTTGTTCTATTCAGGCTTTCAATGGATTGGATGAGGCCCATCTGCACTGGGGAGTAATCCACTTCACTCAGTCTACTGATTCAAATGTCAATCTCATCCAGGAACACCCTCACAGACTTACCCCCAACAATGTTTAACTAATTATCCGAGAACTGTATGTCTCAGTAAAGTTGACACGTAAATTGACCACCACATAGCTCAACAACAGTCAGGTAAGCTAAGTTTTACAAATATATGACAAGACCTTTTAAATATTAACTAAAATTTCTGAGCATGATTATTTTTTTTTTTTATTTCAGCATATTATGGGGGTACAGATTTTAAGGTTTCAATAAATACCCATTTCCCCCCCTCCCCCCACAAGTCTGAGTCTCCAGCATGACCATCCCTCAGCTGGTGTGCATATCATTCGTTATGTATGTATACACCCGCCCCCCTCCCCAATACCCTATTACTGTAGTACCTATGTGTCCACTTAGGTGCTACTCAGTTAATACCAGTTTGCTGGAGAATATATCTGGTGCTTGTTTTTCCATTCTTGGGATACTTCACTTAGTAATATGGGTTCCAGCTCTAACCAGGAAAATATAAGATGTGCTATATCACCATTGTTTCTTAGAGCTGAATAGTACTCCATGGTATACATATACCACATTTTATTAATCCATTCTTGGATTGATGGGCACTTGGGCTGTTTCCACAGCCTTGCGATTATGAATTGTGCTGCTATAAACATTCGAGTGCAGGTGTCTTTTTTGTAGAGTGTCATTGGATCATTTGGGTAGATGCCCAGCAATGAGATTGCTGGATCAAATATTTCTATTTTTAATATAAATCTTTCTAAAATATGTAATATGTGACTCAGACTTCTCACCCTATTCAATATAGAATAATATAATTTAACATCTGCCTCAAAAGTTCAGGTGTATACACACACACTAAAGCACGCGTACAGCCACGTACATTTTCTGGATGACTCAGGCATAGCATCATAAACATTTTTATATTCATAGTTTTAGGTTCAGACAGATACATTGACATAGAGGATGCTCTGTAGCTTAATTTATTAAAAATATGTAAGTTCATGTTCTAGTAATATACCTTATCCCTCAAAAAAGACAGAGTAGTTCATTCTGCCACCTATTCATCTTCTTTCTACCCATCCCATATGTCAAATGTCACAGGTGTCTCCTATTATTGATTTATCTTTATTTTTAAGATATTTATCTTTATCAAAAATCTTTTTTGTGGAACACTGATTTTCTTAGTTTAGAGGCATTTTGTTTTGCTTCTATGTGCAAATGTTTCTAACTTTTGCTTATTTACTGCTGAATCATCTTTTTCCTTATCCCTATTTCTGAAAGACTTGACTTCAGCTAAGGCGACATTGTTTTGAACAACCTCTTCTGCTCTGAGCAGATTTAATTTAGGGGTATGCTCTTATTACCTGATTTCTCTTTACTTATCTTCACTTTTTTCCTTTTCTTGTCTGCTTTTGCCAATAAAAACTTCATCTTTCCAAAACAAGATATTTTGGAAAGTGTTTTAAATTTCCAATTAGCAAACTTTAAACAATGTAATAATAATGATTTCAAGTATTAGCACTTATGTTTTAAGAGTGTGACTTTTGCAGTCAGACGTTCCTGGGTTCTTTATAAACATTTATTTATTTATTTAACAAACATCTGTTGAACTTCTACTATGAATAAAGGACAGTGCTGGATGCTGCAGATATAGTGAACAGTAAGATGCAAATATTTTACACCTAATAGAATTATGGCAAAGGTGGTTGTAGTGGTACTGATATTTAATAATTAATTACCTGAATCATTTTTATTTAGAGTTAAGCTAAAGTGCAATGCAGTGGATGTATAGAGTATTATCCCAGATTATTTTAATAGGTGGATCTGATGTAGTCTGCAAAGAGAAGGAAAGTGTCTATGAAGTTGGAATTAAAGAACAAAAGTGATTAGGTAAGTGAAGAAGAGACAGTAATTACCCTAAGCAGAGGAAACAGTAGGTGAGATGGCCTGACACGGAAGACTTTGGCACATTGAGAAGCTCATAGGTCAGTAAGGCCAAATGTCAAGAATGAGAGGGGCTGGGAAGGAGGCAGAGCAGTTCAGGTAGGACTTTGCAGGCTGGGTTGTGGTTTTGGATTTTCCCATAAGAGCAAAGAGATTTTAGAGTCACACATCCAAATCATGCCTCCAACTTAACTCAGTTTACACCTCTAAGAAGGGGTTAATAATAAATATCACAGGGCTGTGCTTGGAATTAAGTGTGATTATGTTTGAAGAGTGTTCATTTTAGTTTTTAAGATATTAAGGACCCAATAAGTTATGATTATTATTAGTTTATTGTTGTTATTATTTTACTATGTGATTCTGCATACATTACTTCTAAACTGCATGACTATCCTAAAAGTATTGCAATCTTCTCTTTGCAGATAAGTTGATACCGGCTCAGAGAAGCTGATATCTTACCTAAGGTCATGAACAAAATGTTAGTACAGAGTGCTGAACATTCATGACCCATCAGGGTGAGACACCTTTCTGCCCATGGTCACTAACCAAGTCATACTCTTCCCCTGTCTGTGTAGTTGCACAGCCTCTTCCTTCGGTCTTCAAAATCCATTTTTGAAGGGTTTTGAAGATGTCAGATCAGATGTCATCTCACCCAGGAAGCCTTCTTGAGTCCTAAGTAAAATGAATCTCTTTTTAGTCTGTGGTAATTCTATGTAGTTATTTAAGTTGTGCTATCATCATGCCCTTAGATTTTATTAGTTCACTTACCTTTCTTCTGTACTTGGCTTGAAGCTTTTCATGATCCTCAGTCTAACTCTGTATCTATGTGTCCCCAGTACCTTTCACAATGCCTGGCTGATGACAGCTTCTTAATAAATGTTTATTGAGTTGAATTGAAAATAACCATGACAGTTATATCTGTAACACTCTCTATGTAGATTAAAAACATTATGCATCATTGTCTTCACGGTAAACAGCAAGTCCTTCTCCATGTTTAGGTAGCTATCCTTTTTCTCTCTCTATTATGTACTTGAGCATTTTGATTTATTCATAAGTATTTATATCTGATAATTTGAAATCTTGACATTCCTTTTTTCCAATTTCTTCTCCCTCCCTCTTTCTCCTGATTGAAATGAATAAATCAACTTGTTATCAGGCTTGTTAAAGATGAATAACTAAAGCAAGAAACTTATTTTATCATGCTGTACCTTAACTTTCTGGTCCGTTTATTAAAACAACTTAAACTCTGTGTTGTGATTCTACATCATAGCATGTTATAGGGCTTATACAGTACTCATAAACTGTGGAAATGCAAACCTCTTGAGTTTATTGTATACTAGATTGCTTGTAGAACATCACAGAACAAAACCTTCATATAATGCTAGTATATATACATAGTAGCATATTTTCCCAAATATCAGTAGGAAAATATTTATAATATGTTAAATTGTTTTGAGTTTAATGCAAGTTTGACTTTGAAAAGTGAATATTTCAAATTTTAGACTCTCTTCTTCCTACTACACCCTTACAAACAAATCAATATTAAAATCATCAAATTTTCAACAAGAGGGATTTTCGATCTTTCCCTCAATCTTCAATTTAGTGTAGTTATGATACATCTTAGAACTAAAAGAAGTCACTTTTCACTTATTTAAACCCACCCATTTTGTATCTGTTCCTGCTTTAAATATTGTGAGATGTAGGAAGTGATATGCAAATATTTTCAATACAAATACTTTGTGTATGCAACTTTATTTAATTTTATATTATACAAAATTAAAACACATTTACTCTAATATATAGATGTATATTCAGTAAAGAAATCATTTCACACAAATATACAAACACAAGCAGTCATGTATAAGAAGAAACTTACACACATCGAATAAACAGGGATATATTGATTGCAATTATAATCACACTGTGTATTCCAAGACATAATTTGCACAGGAAACTGATATAATTTCTTTTTATCAGTCTTTTATGTCTGTTATGTAATTTTAAAGGAAGAAGGAGAGCACTCTTAAAATTATCCTATTGTTTGAACCTTTATTTTTCCCTTACTATATGTATTTATTTTTTCTTCTCTATTTGTAATGTAATTTATTTGTGTCATGTCTCTTTTTTCTTTGTTTTATTAAAGGTTACAAATAATTAGGTTTTGAATTATTTTATCTTTCCTCTTGCTCTTTTAATTTGTACTATTTGTTTTTAATATTTTTTCTTCCACTTCTGTAAGTTTTCAGTTTGCTCTGTTGTTCTTTTCCAAGCTCCTTGAATTGACTACTTAATAATTTCTTTAAGTATTTATTGTTTTATTAATAAATGCATTTGTGGTTATAAAATTTCTACTAAAAACTATTTAGTTGTATTATGTATCTATTGCTATGTACTACTTCTATTGTTTTCAATTGTGAAGATTTTGGAAAACTATTATCATTTTTCTTTAAGAATCATTAAAGAATTTATATTTTTAAGCAGGCAAAAGCCAGACTGGAGACTTATGCATAGATTTTCTATTGCCTCAACTCAGAAGGAACACGCTTACATTTCGATATCTAGAATTAGTCATATAGACCCACCTCACTAAAAAGATGGCAGAAGTACAAACTTCCATGTGTCCAAAGAGACAACCAGATATCACTGAGCATCAGTAAGCCTAGCACAATCTGTTGCTGGATTATGCTTTTTGTTTGTTATGTACTGTGTAATTATTTCTTTGACCTCAAATTCAAATTTATCTTCTTTTTATAGTTAACGTGTCAGTTTTCAAATTGATCTGTTTTAAATGTTATTACATAGACTCTCTTTTGAAGTCTTCCAGGCAGAAAGAACAAAATGTGACAAAGAAGGAATTTATGAAATAGGTTTACAAATTTGAGCAACCGAAGTACTTTGATATGTCTGAAATAGAAGTTTACAAAGGGTATCCATGAACAATGAAGTTGAAGAGAAAGGCTAGGATAAATGTATGGAAGCCTGTGGGTGCTGTGAAAAACTGCTTGACATTTATCCACTAGGCAATTGAATGGCTTTTAGAAAAGGAGTGTTGATAAGAATTACAGTACAGAAAATTACTTGATGGCAATGTGGAGAATGGATTGGAGAAGGATTGGGCGGCAGTAGTTCCAGAGCTGATATATGGAAAGGAGCTAGTGGGAACCAAGAGGACACATTTTTTTTCTTTTCACATATCCAAAAAGACTGGAATTACATATCTTATAAGACAGCAGGAATTTATGGTGAATAAAAAAGAAATTTCTTTTACAGTTCTATCAGACATGAATATTTTCCATAAAATTTGGAGCAGATTGCATCAGAGATTATGAGGATACTGTTGAAACAACTTAAAGTGTCTTTAAGGTGAAGCCTTTTTATGGTGGCTTCGAACACCTTGAATATTTAATCTGCTATTTTATTTACTAGGTGTCTGAATTCATTTGCTTAGTTCATTGCCAAGATTGCGTACAAATTACAAGAGAAATTTATTTCTCATATTCTAGAGGCTGGTAAGTCCAAGATCAAGGTGCCAGCAGCTTCAGAGTTTGATAAAGTCCATTTTTTCATAGATAGCAACACCTAGGTGTCCTCATACAGTGAAAGGGCCAGGAAGAGCAAAAGCTGATGAACAATGTGATGAACATGGCAGAAGAGCAAGAGAACAAACTCACCTCTCAAATCCTTTCATAAGGTTCCTAATATCTTCTATGAGGATTCTCCTTTCATGACTTGACTGTCTTCTAAAGGCCCCTTCTGTTAATGCCATCACATTGCCCAACTGAGTGTCAACATGTAAATTTTAGGACACTTTCAGACCATAGCAATAGATTATTGTGACATTTTTACGTATCACTAAATATTCTTCTAGATCTTGATTGTTAATATGAATGCTATTGCACTCTAAGCTTTACTATGTTTAGAAAGTTTCATTAAAGTAAAATCAATAAATATTCTTACACATATACTATTACGAATGATTCTGATTATTTTGTTAATTCATAGAAATGGAATTTTTGACTTGAAGAGTCATTTTGAGGATACTTAGGGTTACTTTATTGAGCATATTCCTAACATTTTCAGAAAATTGTATCAATTTAGTCTTTATATCTAAAAATTCTATGCCAAACGAGTTAGTGCAAATAAAAGAGAAATATGGTGAGAGCAAACATTAAAGTTACAAGAGGGTTGCTTGGAATGATGTCATTGATAACTTTATGGGGCTTCCCATCTAATTGCCAAGGCTAGATTGCTAGAATCACAATGATGTATCACTTAATTCCAGTGAGAATGGCCTTTATCTAAAAGTCCCAAAACAATAAATGTTAGCATGGATGCAGAGAGGTGGGACTGCAAACTAGTACAACCTCTGTGAAAAGTAATATGGAGATACTTAAAGAGCTAAAAGTAGAATTACCATTTGATCCAGCAATCCCATTAGTGGGCATCTACCCAAAGGGGGAAAAAATTCTATAAAAAAGACATCTGCATGTAAATGTTTATAGCAGCACAATTCACAATTGAAAAGATGTGGAAAAAACTCAAGTTTCCATCAATACATGAGTAGATTAATAAAATATGGTATATGTATACCATGGAGTTCTACTCAACCACAAAAACAATGGTGACATAGCACCTCTTGTATCATCCTGGATAGACCTGGAGCCCACGCTATTAAGCAGCCCAAGAATGGAAAAACAAGCACTGCATGTACTCAGCATCAAACTGGTATTAACCGATCAACACTTATGTGCCCATATAGTAGTAACATATATCAGGTCTTGGACTGGTTGTAGGGGAGGAGAAGATCCGTATATACACAGCTAACGGGTGTGGTGCGCACCGTCTGGGGGACGGACACATTTGAAACTTTGATTCAAAAGCAATATATATAACAAACATTTGTAGCCCTGTAGTATCCTGAAATGAAAAAATAAAAAAGGAATAAAGCAAAAAAAAAAAAAAAAGATGAGAATATATCAATCATGTAAAAACTATTACACAAAATGAAACCGTAATTTGAAATCTTCAAATATAAAACTGCAAGACTTTTTCCATGATTTCCACTGAACATTTAAGGGAAAAATGACAAACTTAAACAGAACTTTCATACAATAGAAAGAGGAGGAAAGTTTTTAACTCATTAATGAGGGCAGCATGACTTTGATACAATAACATGGTAAGTACTTTCCAAGAAGGGAGCATTACAGGCCAAGTTTACTTGAAAATAGAAATGCAGATACCCTACACAAAATATTTAAAAACTCAATCATGCTATGTACAAAAGCATAATATATCAAGTTGAGTCTATGTTGGGAGGTCAAAGAGTTTTTTCATACTAGGAACACAGAGAAACTTTCTTAATATAAAGTGCATTTTCACACAGTGGGAAAACAATTGCCAACCCCATATCTAATGGAGATAGATTAATAGTTTTGTCTCTAACATAATGAATGAATAAAGGATACATCATTTCCATTCATCATTGTAATGAATGTCCTAGCCACTAACCAAAAACCAAGGGACAAACAAAACAAACAAAAACAGAATCAAAGAGGAAAGAAAGAAAGGAATGAAGGAAGGAAGCAAGGGAGGAAAGAAAAAATCCAATCCAGAGTTATAAGGCTTGGACAAAAACAATATAGTCAATATTCAAAAATAATTTGCCTTTGTATGTAGACTCTAAAGATGATTATTATAATTAGAGAGTATATCAAAGTATTTGCACAGCCAAGGAAACTATCATTAGAGCACATAGACAACCCACAGAATGGGAGAAAATATTTGCTCTCTACACTTCTGATAAAGGTCTAATAACAAGAATCTATCTAGAACTCAAAAGAATTAACAAGAAAAAATCAAACAACCCCATCAAGAAATGGGCAATGGAAATGAACAGAAACTTTTTCAAAGAAGACAGAATAATGTTCTGCAAACACATAAAAAAAAAAATGCTCAACATCTCTAATCATCAGAGAAATGCAAATCAAAACCACAATGAGATATCACTTAATTCCAGTGAGAATGGTCTGTATCAAGAAATCTCAAAACAACAAATGCTGGCGAGGATGTGGAGAGACAGGAACACTCTTACACTGCAGGTGGGACTGCAAATGAGTACAACCTTTGTGGAAAAGAATTTGGAGATACCTCAAATAGCTAAAAATAGAAATACCATTCGATCCAGCAATAGCATTGTTAGGCATCTACCCAAAAGAGCATAAGACATTCTATTATAAAGACATCTGCACTCAAATGTTTATGGCGGCACAATTCACTATTGCAAGGATGTGGAAACAACCCAAGTGCCCGTCAATTCATGAGTGGATAATCAAAATTTGGTACATGCTCACAATAGAATATTACTCAATTTTAACAAATGACAGTGAGCTAGCACGGTTTATACTATCCTGGATTAAGCTTAACCCCATTATCCAAAGTGAGGCGACACAAGATCAGGAAAATGGGCTCTGCATGTACTCGCCATCAAATTGATACTGACTGATTAAAACTATAGTGCTCAAATGGTGGTAGTGCTCACCAGGGATTCAGGGGTTGAGGGGGTAGACCCACATCTGAGGGATATGGAGAGCATTGTGGAGGGGAAGGGCATACCTCTAACCCTTCTTAGGGAGACGCAAAGATATAAAATGTAACCAAAATGTCAAAAAAACCCCAACTTTTACTGGGTGTCAGGCGGGTGGGAGGGGGGAGGAGGGGATGGGTGTATACTTACATAATGAGTGTGATGTGAACCACCTGGAGGATGGACACGCTTGAAGCTCTGACATGGCGGGGGGTGGGAGGGGGATGGCAAGGGCAATATATGTAACCTTAACAATATTTGTACCCCCATAATATGATGAAATAAAGAGGAAAAAAACAAAGTTTCTGGATAAAACTTTAGTTGTATTTTCATGTTTCAGGTCAGATAGCTAGAAAATCCAATTTGTTAGAGATAACCTTATAGTCTATAGAAACAGTAAAAGAAGCATTTAAAAATGATTTGGGCAGCTGCTCTCAGGAAACAAGAGAGTCTAAGGACCATTCCTTATCAGGAATAGCTCTCTTGAGGAATTTGCCAACAGGAACATAACAGGAGGGTTAGCTGTATGGTTATTATAATAACTATACTTCTGAGGTTGTTATGTCACCATATGCACTTCAGTTCGATAATTTAGACACAAAGTTTCACAAGATTTCCTCTCATTTTATTTTTTTAAGAATTTATAGGAGTATGTCAGTCTGGGTGAAGTCCAGAAGGTGGAAGCCACTCTAACATATTCTAAGAAGTTTTCATTTTAACACGGGGAATTAGAGGCTTACACATCCATTGAAATGAACAGGGGAGGCAAGCTCAGAAAAATTGCCGCTAGAGGTTGCAAAAGTTAAATTGCAGGCAATGATCTAAGCTGCCTACAACGATCAGATGCAAAATTTGCAGTAACTCCTGTAAAATGTTATCAGCTTGAATAATCTCAGGAAAATCCGCTGATCCAAGCAAGGCACCGGTAGCATTAAAATGGATGGCTTACAGAAATTTGTTTGGGATGTCACTAAAAGCCTTGCACCTGTTGCTTGCCTATTTCCCCTGCTGTCATGAAAAAATAAAGGCTTCTATCTCCTTCCTTTCAGATCTCAAGCAAGAGCCTCTCACTGTTGGGTTTTGACCTAGGACCACACTGGAAAGAGATTCTTCTATGGCTCAGAGGAGACAGTAAGGAGTGAATAGGATATCTGGTAGACAACAAATAATCTGATAAATAGATAAAAGCAAAAACCCAGTGTATAAGGAAGACATATATGATTATTTTGGAATATTTTGCTAATTGGTATTCTCAGCTGTTGACATTCTTAAATATCATCCCAAAATAAGTAATCTATTCAACACAGATAGAAACCATCAATGTAATCTCTTTTGATATGAAGATATTTTGTTACTTTCGCACATAACCAACGATTTCACAATTTGTTATCAAGGATAGTTAAAGGAAGTCCCCAAAAATGATTAAAACTATCTAAGAAAAAAATGTTATGTGTGAATGTAACAAATAAGCCTCCATAATTCTGGATCATGAATTTTAAGTTTACCTATCTCTGGTAAATTTATTTATAGCTGTTTAAAAATAAGTAATAGAGTTTTTTAAAACCATAATCTGGAAACTCACTATTTAATGTAATTGTAACAGTTATTCTTGAAATCCCCTGTTTGCTTTCACCATAGTGAAAACAAACCTTCCCATTTTTCTTTGGAAAACTGAAGAATGTTTGTTATCAGTTGAGCTAAAGATTTGTGTTTATAGAGTAATGTCACCATCTTGTGGTGTTTTAAGATATTGCTGCTCAGGCTATTAAAGGATGTTTTTATATCTATCAATAACATGAAATCACTAACTTTTAGTACTTTTCTCTTAGTCAGAGGAAATGTGTTTAACCAAGGAACCAGCACTTGGGTTTTAACCTTTACGTAAACAACTGCTTTAAAACAGATTTAAATGTGCTTTTCTGTTTTAGAAAATGTCTATTAAACGGAAGGCTTTTATTTAGTAAGTTGAATTCCACCTAGAACTCTTATTTGCTTGTTCGTTTGTTTGTGATTATTGTGATTGTTGCCTGCATCTCCCATAAAAATGTAAGTTAAATGAGAATAGAGATTTTATCTTGCTCATAGCTAAATCTCCAGAGCATAAGACAGTGCAGGGCACAATGTGGGCCTAACAAATCCTTGATGAATCAATGAATGCAGGTATGAATGAATGGATCCTGTTATAATATTTTAAGAAAAATTAGTTTCAGAATTCTCCTGCTTTTGTAACAAACCACATAAGTTGAAACTTAGAATTTTTGTTTGAAGCAATCAAATTGGTAAGCTCTGAGAACTATTGGTGTTTGGTTTTGTGTTTCATCAATGATTTTGTAAGGCAGCCCATTTGGATGATACAGTAATAGTTCGATTTTGTTTTAACTCACTACATTACGACAAATGTAGGTTTGTTATATAATCAATTTGGCTCATAAAATGTAGTGGAAAGAGTATAACATTTGTAGTCAATCAGAATTAGACCAATGTCCACTGCTATCTCTGCCAACAGTGTGATTTGGGGAAACGACAGTTTCTGAACCTCAATATCCTTTTTTTGATATTGGAGATAATAACTTCTCTCATAGCATACATAGAAACCAGAAATATTAACTTTTATTTGTTTGAACAGTTGTATTCAAAGCCAATATGTTGCCTACACAAATGAATCAGTACCAAACACATAAAGGTATATTTTATTAGGTCCCATGCAAGGTATAATCAGGAGACAAACAAATGCATAAGAAGAGATAGTGCTCCTTCTCAAAAATTAATAATCAGTACTTCTTCTTTCTTTTCTTTTCTTTTTTTTTTGAGATAAAGTCTCACTTTGTTGCCCAGGCTAGAGTGAGTGCCGTGGTGTCAGCCTAACTCACAGTAACCTCAAACTCCTGCACTCAAGCAATCCTACTGCCTCAGCGTCTCAAGTAGCTGGGACTACAGGCATGCGCCACCATGCCCGGCTAATTTTTTTCTATATATATATTAGTTATTTATAGTAGAGACGGGGTCTCGCTCTTGCTCAGGCTGGTTTCAAACTCCTGACCTCGGGCAATCCACCTGCCTCCCAGAGTGCTAGGATTACAGGTGTTAACCACCGCGCCCGGCCATTACTTCTTGAATCAAAATATTTATGAACGTCAAATTAATATTGTTTATTTGGTTTGATGCTCCAGTTAAGCCCAAGCCGTGACACTTATTAAAATTAAATTTTCCTAATATTATAATTGTGGGAATTTTATAATATAAGTTGTTTCAGGTTCTCCACAGCGAGTTTCAATTCTGCCTGCCACTAGATTCAGGTTAGAGGAAGGGAGAGGTGGGAAAGTAATTGGGTAATTGTTATTCGTGGCTCCTTTCTATCTTCTTGGGCCTGGCAGATGGTTAAAGAGAACTCCCTGTAGGGCTTGAGGAGGAATTTTTGCCGAGTCTTTCTTAAAGTTCCCTGATGTGGATGGTCACCTGTGATTCCTTCCTAAGTCTCTGGGTATCCAGAATTACACCTTCAGCTTCCTTCTGGTTCCCAGTTATGTGAGACTTTCATTCCTGGGAATCATTTGTGCAACTCATGTCTGAAAACTCTCAAAGTGCAAACCGATCTCAATAGTATTCCCTGGATCTGCCACAGAAACCTCCTTGTTCTCTAGATTTTCCAGGTGAGAGTCATAACTCAATTCAAAGGGGAGTCCAAAACCCTAACCAAAGAAAACTCACTTGTGAAACTTCTTTGATTATTTTATTTTATCAAAATGGGTAAGGTGGTTCACCTATTGATGAACCAACTGGTCCTAGAACCAGGTCTCATAGCTATCTTTTGGGAAATTATATTTTGGTCTGGCAACTTACGTTGTAATTTCATATCTATTGCAACTTGTACTTCATTATAACAATATGTTTTAATACCCATTTGTACATCTTCTGATCTGAACTAACAAACTATGCTTTGGGAAACTGTAGCTAATACCCCAGTAAGCAAATAGCCACTTCAATGTTACATTATTCTTCATGATCCAAGTAAAACTGGATTCAAGGGATGTAATTAATTTTCAGTATCACCCTTTAGTAATACTTATTTCTCAATATCAGTGCATCTACAACCGAAGTTTGATTTTTAAGTTAAATGATTTCATACACCAAATTAAAGATATATTACATGCAAAAAAAAATCACATCATACTGTCCATTTGCAAGAAGAGATCTACTACCGAAGATTATCAAAGGTCAAGTGGAGAAAGGATGCTCCATGTTTATAAGAGACTATCAGCTGCAGAAGTGGACACTTACTGGTGAGTGAATCAGGCAAGAGAAATGAGAAAATTCTGTGTACAATGTAATGATATAAATTAAATTGCAAAATAAAAACAAAAGGGCTTAATCAGGAACATTTATAAGTACAATGGGTCATTAAACTGCCAAGTGTCTGAAAGAGCCAAGGCAGCAAAGCCATCTTTTGCCCTTTTATAGGATTCTCTAGGGATCTTATTGAAGAGATTTTAGAAGAAAAAAAAATCAATAGACTTTTAAAATTCTGAAGTAATTATTTGGCTGGATTAATATGGTTGTCTTTTTAAGAATTTAAGGCAAAAGATAAGGTGACTTAATTAAATGATCCCAAGTTTTCAAATTAATAAATATTAACACACACTGAAGCCATCTTTACTGTCATCATAAGGCCATCTCTCTTCTTTTTTCCTGTAGCTTTTCCATATTGATCCAATTATAATTTAAGGCACCTAGAAGATAAGACCAAATTTGAGGTTAAGCTGCACTAAATTCCTTACATATATATTTTTTCTGATAATTAGGTCCATAAATGAGGTTAAAAGGAAGCTAGGTAATAGGAAATTTTGAAGTAGACTAAATCCTGTTAGGTAAGGTCTGCTTATTTTAACAAAATCTAATCAACCTTCTCATAGCTCCTTGTATAAAATGGCCTAGTGTATAAGCATACTATTTGTGTAGTGTTACTATAAACATGCAAAATCAGACAATCAGCATATTCAGTGGTAGTACAACTCAGTTTTGATTAGTCAGCGGGCAGCTCTCTATGAGCTTTTGCAAATGAAAGCATTTCATCATTGAACACTAACATTTATAAGGGGTCATCCAAATCATCTTTCACGTTTAAGAAGTTTGATATTTCATAGACTAGGAAAATCCTGAGACCTATTTAAGATGTATAAAATTAGTTCTCTCAGAAAAACTATTCTTAAAACCAAGTCTCCCTTTCACAAAGCAAAAACATAATCTGTTAATTATAGTGAACACCTTATTAATAGAGTTATGTATGTTTAATGGCCAATATTAAAAATAGTGCTAGATGATTATAACAAAAATGTGCCCAATTACTTGTTGCAGAACACAGCTAGCCTGTCTTCACCCTGACTTTACAGAAGTAGGGGAGAGAGTAGAGTTTCTTGTCTTCTTGGTAGCTTAATTAAGATAAAAGGGAGGTTGGAGGGTCCAAATGAGATCATACTCCATGTTTGTGAGCTACAACCACTATGCACTTTTCCTGTGGAAAGATGAGATAGCTAGAAACCCCTAGAGGCACGTCAATGAGATCACTAGCTTTAGTCCTCAGTCTATTTTGCTTTCCATATATTTTAAAATCTTCACTGGGTAAGTTTAAAATGTATGGTAACACTTTCCTGTGACCATGCATATGCTACAATCTTTACCCAAGAAACGGCCGAGCCCTCTTTCACAGCTGTCTCACTTTCTGAAACTACTGCTTTCCCCCCACTCTGTTTCAAAGAGGAAATTATAATATTTTTAGAGGTAGTTACAACTTGTTTAGAAACCTCCTCAAATCCCATACTTTTAGTCGCCACTTCTTTATTATCTTAACTGAGTCATAGTTTTCCCCATCCGATTTTCAATTCCACCCCAAACAATACGAATATATTGTTCTCAGACTAAGCTTCTGCTGTCAGTCACAATTGCTTCAGAAATTCTGCATAACAATCACAGAATCTCATTGGAATAAAACAATAAGAATTTAAGCTTACAGTCTACAGTCTTGGCTCCGATAGGTAGCCTTGTTACAGGCTGGATGTCTGCCTGGGCCTGGCTCCTTGGTGCTCACTGAGCCAAGTTCTGTGCTAATATGTCTCTTCTGTGGCCTCATCTTCTGTGGCACAACCACCTTGTCATTAAAACATCAGAAGTGCATAAGGGCAAAGTTCAAGGTGCAAACCCATTAAAAATATTCTCTTTGACCAAAGCAAACCATATGACTAAAGTCAACATCAATTGGGGGCAAATCTTTCCTGAATAGTCCAAATGATCACAGCTCTCTTGTTCTAATTACTCCTGGCATATAAAAATACTACCAGAAAATCAGGGATTGAAACACAATTTTATTTTGCTCATGATTTTTTAGGTCAGGAATTTGGGAAAGGCTTGTCTGCACTCTTTATGTTTGGGGTATCTCAGTGGTGATAGTCAGATAGTATCTGAGGCTGCAGTCATTTAAAAAGTCTACTAGGCTGTGTATACATCCAAGACAATTCATTTGCTTGGCTGGCCATCGATGATGGCTATTAGCTAAAAACTGGTTAACTAAAGAGCTTATATTTGACTCCTCCAGCTGAGGCCTACTTCCATCAGTGATACTTTTCTTTAGGCTGAGGACACTTTCCCTGGGAGAAAACCCTACCAAATGACCCCTTGACAACCTTCTACAAGGTCCAGATAAGGCCTATAGGAACCATTACCTCTAACAAGCTCTTGCGAATGGCACAGGTGGAGTCCATCGTAACTAACTTTAATCACTTTGTTGAGCCCAGTGCAACCTCTCCTCTTTAATTTTCAGAGATGGCTTAAATACCAGTACTTAGAGTTTTCTGCAAATGTCAAGCTTCGGGTCCTTTTGCTTAAGGATTTTGCTCTACAATTTCTAGGTTTTCTGACAACTTTGAACTCCAACCTGATGTCTCCTGATGTCCCATTCCCATGTTTCAAGCATCCTAGTCCCTCAGTTTCCTGATTGCTTCCCAGTGCCATCGGATAGTTTCTTTTCCTCTCTTTGCTTTTATAATTGTTATTAAGTTGAGGATTAAATTCAAACTACTCCCTCATACACAAAAGTGAAAGCCAGACACTTACATTCTGTGCTCTGTGCTCTGGGGTATTACCTAGGTAGCCACTCAAGACTCCAATTGTTTGGCAACTACAATCAGGGCTTCAGCTGGCGCCAACACTTGCTTATCTCTTGCATTTTGTCCTTTTCCCCTTTCAAAATTACTGCTTTCATTCAGGAAACAATGTCATATTTTTAGCATATCGTATTTGGCATCGTAGTCTTCTCAGTGGAGAAAGTTGTTTGGGTAATTCTCAGTCTGCCAAATAACTGGAAACCCAAGTGTCAAATCCATTTTCCACACTCATCCCAGAGTTGTGATTCTAAAAATTAAATCAAGCATATTATTCTCATGCTTAAAATTTATCAGTACCTCCCCCTCTCCTTCTCAATTCTAAGATCCTCAAATGGCATACACTGATGCTTCCAGTCTCACCCACCCCATCTGGATAACTCCTCTTCTTCTTTCTCAACAGCACAAAATTGCTTGTAGCTCAGACATACCGAGCTGCTTCATAGCCCAGTGCCTTCCTTTTGCTGCTTCATTTTCCAGGAGAACTTTGCAATTTTCAGTATCTCCTTCAGATGAATAAAGCTACTCGTCTCAAGTACCAATTCTGGAAAGACTTTCTTGAACAACTCTCTAACAGACACATGCATATATCTCTATTATTGTATTTACTACAATGATAGACCCTATGCCATGGAGTCTCCTGTTGCTTTTGTAGTGTATGTTCTTTCTTCAATTTCATTTTATACACCTTAAAATTTTAGGATGTTTCTTTTACATATAGTCTGCTAGGTATGATAGTAGTCTGTGCTTAAAGTGAAGCATCATTCAGTGCTTGTTGGATTTACTTAGAGTTGCATTACACATAAACCAAAATATTATTTGGCTTTAACAATCAGAACTGGAGGAATAGTGTGACAATAATTCAATCATTGGTTTTATCTTCTTTAACTTTCTTGCTTCTACTGACAAAATAAACCACTTATAGTGTTGTCTGTTAAATGCTGAAATCGTTATTTTGTTGAATAGAAAATTGAGAAATATAGCACATCACAATTACCATAACTCTTTGTATTAATTGATACTGGATTAATCTAGAGGGGAATTAAACATTTGACTACCTGATTAAAAACACTTTGCAAAATATTCACCAAGCATACATACAACTTAAAAAGAAATGTTACCTATATAATGCTGTAGTTCCATTGTTGTCCTAAAGGAGACTACAGAAGAAGTGAAATTATCTACATAGATTAATAGTTTATTTGCTTTATGATTTACACTGAACATACCTTTACTTTGGTTAGCCCATATTTTGTGTTTTCATTAATTATCACTTAGATACACAATGGGAAATTTATGACATTATTGCAGACTTAAACTACTTTGGTAATCTAACTTTGTATTTGAAACAGAAAGGGTTATTTTTAGGACATGGTTTAATCTTGATATCTATTGATATGAATTCTTTTCTAAATTGTTATTCTCATATATTCCTCTATAATTTTTGCTTCTCATGTATCTTTCATAAACAATTCTTAAAATAAAGCAAATGTTTTAGAATGTGAATTGATTAAATTCTTTCACTCGTGAGTACATTTTGCATATTTATTTAGTGTTTCTAAACTTTCCCCCAATAGTTTTAATATCAGAGTGCATAAACATCACACATTTATCCTGTGCTCTTTCGTGGTGACTATACCCTATTGAACCTTTTGCATCTCATACTTCTACTTAATTAATCTGATGGTAGTTTGCCTTTCGTATCTAATTACTAATTGTGTTTCTTTCTCATCAATATTCTTGATCCATCTTTGTCATTATAGTTTCATTTTCGTCCCCTAAAGTTATATTGCTTCCAATATTCATTAGTACTTAATTTCTTCTATTGTTACACATAGTTCAGGCATTTTACACTTATTAATAATTCTGAAACTAACATTAAGTAATTTTATGATGAAAATTCAAAAAAATATGCAATCCTTTTAATTAGCTACCATCTTGTAAATTATAGGCAAACATGTCATATGCTTGCATTGATAGGATGGAATAATTATGTAAGTTATAGGCCAATTTAAATTTGGTTGAAAGATGGTAGTTTCATATAGAAAGGTTTTTAAATTTCTATAAATGTGTATATTTTCCCTAACAATGTCAAGTTCTTAATTTAAATAATTCGGAATATGTACTTTTTAAATAGTCTCATTTCACTTTATCTGTCAAATGTTTCTTTCCTATTAGTTTCCATCCAACTCATGCTTCTGCTTGATATTTCATTAGACAAAGATTATACAAAGTAATGGATGTAGTAAATGTGAATAAATATGATTATTTTTCACCAAACCCTCAATTTCTAAAATAAAAGGTGAAGGAAATTATGTTAAACTTTTAATGAACCCATTACTTGATTTTACTGCTACACTATGTGTTTATTTTTAATTCCAAAGTGTTTCAACAGATTAAGTGGAACAATTTTCACTCATGTAGAAAACTATGCAGGCATTTAATAAAAACACATTAAACTTGAAAAATTTAAGTATAAAAGTGAAAAGAAACGTGATCTAAAGCAAGGTGACAGCATTTGATCTCTTGAGAATGGTGCAGGGATGTGAAATTAAAACCAAACAGCTAATTTTCAAAAATGTAGGTTCATGGACTCTATTTTATTTATTTTTAATTTTTAATTATTATGGGAACGTAATAGTTGTATATCTTTGTAGAGTATATGTGATGTTTTGATACAGGCATACATCATGAATTAATCAAATCAGGGTAATTGGAGTATCCATCACCTCAGGCATTTAACATTTCTTTGTCATAGGAACATTTTAATTCTACTCTTTTAGTTATTTTAAAGTATACACTAATTTATTGTTGTTTATAGTCATTTTGTTGTGCTATCGAATATTATTCATTCTATGTATTTAACTATATTTTTGCACCCATTAACCATCCCTACTTTATCCCTCCCTCACTGCTACGTTTCCTAGCCTCTGCTAATCATCATTCTACTCTGTCTCCATGAGATCAATTATTTTAAATATTTAACTCCCACATATGAGTGAGAACATACGAGATTTGTCTTTCTGTGCTTGGCTTATTTCAGTTAACCATATTCTCCAATTCTATTCATGTTGTTGAAAATGGCAAGATTTTATTTTTTTTGTGGCTATACTCCATTGTGTCTATTTGGGTCTTCTTTTTTCTTAGTTAACCTGGCTAAAGGTGTGTCTGCTTTGTTTATTTTTCTTTTTTAAAAAACAACTTTTTGTTTTGTCCATCTTTTATAGTTTGGGGGGTTTCAATTTTATTTATTTCTGTTCTGATCTTTATTATTTCTTCTAATTTTCAGATGCATGATTAGGTTGTTTATTTGAAGGTTTTCTACTTTTTTGATGCAGGTATTTATTACTATAAACTGTTCTCTTATTACCACTTTTGCTGTATTCCATAGGTTTTGATATGCTGTATTTTCATTTTCATTTGTTTTGAGAAATTTTTAAATTTCTTTCTTTCTTTCTTTTTTTTTTTTTTTTTTTTTGAGACAGAGTCTCACTGTTGCCCAGGCTAGAGTGAGTGCCGTGGTGTCAGCCTGGCTCACAGTAACCAAAATCTCCTGGTTCAAGCGATTCTTCTGCCTCAGCCTCCTGAGTAGCTGGGACTACAGGCATGAGCCACCATGCTTGGCTAATTTTTTGTATATATATATTTTAATTGGTCAATTAATTTCTTTCTATTTTTAGTAGACACTGGGTGTCGCTCAGGCTAGCTTCAAACTTCGTACCTTGCCTTGAGCAATCCGCATTGCCAAGGCCTCCCAGAGTGTTAGGATTACAGGCGAGCCACTGTGCCCAGCCAAATTTCTTTCTTAATCACTTCATTGACCCACTAGTCATTCAGGAGCATATTGCTTATTTTTAACGTGCTTATATGTTTTCCAATGTTCTTCTTGTTACTGAATTCTACTTTTATTCCATTGTGGTTAAATACTTCGTATGATTCCAATTTTTTTGAGTTTATTGAGACTTGTTTTGTCACCAAACCTATGGTCTATTCTTGAGAATGATCCATGAGCTGAGGAGAAGAACATGAATTCTATACCTATTGGTTGAAACATTCAGTAAATATCTATCAGGTTCATTTGATCTATAGTACAGATTAAGTCCAATGTTTCATTGTTGATTTTATGTCATATGATCTGTCCAATAATGCTGAAAGTGGACTGTTCAGGTCTCCAACAATTATTGTATTAGGGTTTCTCTCTTTAGCTTTGATAATATTTACGTTATATATTTGGATGCTCTGGTGTTGTGTATATGTATATCTAGATTTTGTTATATCCCTTTGCTAAATTGACACCTTTATCATTTTGTAATGACCTTCTTTGTTTCTGTGTACAGTTTTTGTCTTGAAATCTATTTTGCCTCATAGAAGTATAGCTATTCCTGCTCTTTTTGTTTTCCATTCGCATAGAATATATTTTCCTATCTCTTTATTTTCAGTCTATGTGTATCTTTATAGGTGAAAGGAGTTTCTTGCAGACAACATATAATTGGCTCTTGTTTTTGTAATCAATTCAGTCACTCTATGTCTTCTGATTGGAGCCCTTAGACAATTCATAATTGTTACTATTAATAGGTAAGGACTTGCTGCTGCCATGTTGTTATTTGATTTCTGGTTGTTTTATGGTTCTCTCTTTCTTTCTTCCCTCCAGTCTTCCTTTGTTAAAAGGGATTTTCTCTGGTAATGTGTGTTAATTTCTTGCTTTTTGTTTTTTTGTTGGTCTGTTGTAGGTTTTTTGATTTGAGATTACAATGAGGCTTGCAAAAACATCTTATAACCAGTTATTTTAAACATATGACATTTCTGCTTACAAACAAAGAAGCACAAAGAAATTTAACAGAAATTATACTCTTTAACTCTATGTCCCCCACTTTTTAACTTTTTGTTGTTTTCATCCATATCTTTTTATACTATCTCTCAAAAAGTTCTTATTTTGATAGGCTTGTCATTTAATCTTCTTACTCAACATATAAGTGGCTTATACACCACAATTACAGCAATAGAGTATTCTGTATTTGTGTCTTTCTTTTTACCAGTGAGTTGTAAACCTTCAGAAGATTACTTATTATTCATTAATATCCTTTTCTTTCAGATTGAAGAACTCCTTTTAACATTTCTTGTAGGACAGGCCTGGTGCTGGTGAAATCCCTCAGCTTTTGTTTGTCTGGGAAAGTCTTTATTTCTCCTTGTGTTTGAAGGATATTTTTTGCAGGATATAATATTCTAGGATGAAGATTTTTTCCTTCAGCACTTTGAATATGTCATGGAACTCTCTCTTGGCTTGTAAGGTTTCCACTGAGAAGTCTCTGCCAGACTTATTGGAGATCCTTTATATCTTCTTTTCTTTTCTTCTTTCCCTAAGGACCTTTTCTTAATCCATGACTTTTGGGAACTTAATTATTAAATATCTTGAGGTAGCCTTGTTTGGATTAAATCTGCTTGGTGTTCTATGTCCTTCTTGTACCTGAAAATTGATATCTTTCTCTAGGTTTGGAAAATTCTCTGTTATTATTTCTTTGAATAAACTTTCTATCACAGTCTCTCTCTCTCTATCTCTTTTTCAGGCCAATAATTCTCAGATTTGCTCTTTTGAGATTATTTTCTAGATCTTGTAGGCATACTTCATTTTTATTTATTCTTTTTTCTGTTCTGTGTATTATCAAATAACCTGTCTTCAAGCTCACTAATTCTTTCTTCTGCTTGGTCAATTCTGCTGTCCAGTGACTCTGATGCATTTCTCAGTTTGTCAATTGAATTCTTAAGCTTTAGAATTTCTGCTTGATCTCTGATTGCTGGACATTTCAGTTCAGTCATCTTGCTTCTCTCTGCAGGTCCATGGCCTTTAAATGATGTGTCATGTATTAACAACAATAAAATAACCATGCAAAACAAAGCAAAAATACAGCTCAGTTAAACTCGTTTGATTAAAAATTCTGATTAGTATGTTGGAATTGAAAATGAAAAGAACACACTAAGATAAAGGCATAAAATTTGGTATGAACATTTAAAACATTTGTATTCATAAACAATATTATGGTATAGAGATATGTGATAAGAAACCAAAATAAATCAGGGATATGAGACACACAATGAAAAATATGTAGTCATCGCAGGCACATTTTCAGTAGGATTTGATGTTAGCTATCTGACTAAATGAACTGAAACTCTTTCCAGACACATGTTGTAAAACAAGTTAATCTACAAGTAATTTAATTTACATATGTGAAAAACCTCAGCAGTGCTCTGTGTGGCATTAGGTGTCTTAGTCATATCACAAAAGCAATTAGATAATACTGGAAACCAGCTGTGCATCAAGTAGATTGCTTTACCTAAGTGATAAAAACCCTTGTAGAGTGTGAACAATCCTGAATATAAAATGTAACATTTTAATGAACAACATAAAAGACCAATACAATGAACAAGAGAAATGGCACATTTGCCTGGGACCTGTGCTAGTGGAGGAAGGGAAAAAGAAAGTGAGAAATATTTGCACTGGGTTGTAAAAAACTGTTCATTTTTACTGACCTTTAATCAAAATTATTTCTACATTATTTAATTAACTTATCAGATATGTGATCTCAATTTATAGTTTACCTATTCTGGGCAAATTCTGAAAGAGGGCCTACAGGATGTTATAGGAATTTATTCTTTGCTAGGTAAGGTTTACAGGAAAGTAGGTGAGAAAACTATAAGGAAGGAATTAAGAAGGAGGCCAACATGAAGAATAAGAGAGAATTATGTTATTCTGGTGTACACTCCTGACTAAGAACAGGCAAGTTCAGACAGCTCATATTGGAGCTGTCTTAAACTGCCATATTGGAGTCACGGAATAAATGTTGGATGAATGAATGAATCGATTGATAATCTTACCTGAGTGTAAATACGTCTAAATCCAATGAAGAGAAAAAGAATAATCAATAATAAGGGGCACAAAGCTCACTCAATATTATTAAGAAGAACATAATTTATTTTACTTACTAACTTTCTTAATTTTTAATTTCAAATATAAGGTGTGAATTTACCCATCCTCTGCTTCCCTCTCTCACCTGCTTAACACTTGATTAATGTTACTTCTAGGCCGGGCATGGTGGCTCACGCCTGTAATCCTAGCACTCTGGGAGGCCGAGGCAGTTGGATTGCTCAAGGTCAGGAGTTCGAAACCAGACTGAGCAAGAGTGAGACCCCGTCTCTACTATAAATAGAAAGAAATTAATTGGCCAACTAATATATATAGAAAAAATTAGCCGGGCATGGTGGCGCATGCCTGTAGTCCCAGCTACTCGGGAGGCTGAGGCAGCAGGACTGCTTGAGCCCAAGAGTTTGAGGTTGCTGTGAGCTATGCCACAGTACTCTAGCCTGGGCAACATAGTGAGACTCTGACTCAAAAAAAAAAAAAAAAGGTTACTTCCTTATGTGCACATAGATGTTCATCAATTAATACCAATTTGATGGAGAATACGTGTGGTGTTTGTTTTTCCATACTTAGAAGAGTGGGATCCAGCTCCAATCAGGATAAAACAAGAGGTAGTTCACCATTTTCTTTTATGACTGAGTAGTACCCTGTGGTATACACATACCGTATTTTGTTAATCCACTCATGTATTGATGGGCACTTGGGTTGTTTCCACATCTTTGCAATTGTGAATTGTCCTGCTATAAACATTCAAGTGCAGATGTCTTTATTATAGAATGCCTTTTTTTTGTTTGGGTAAATAGCCAGTAGAGGGATTGCTGGATCAAAATAGTTCTATTTTTAGTTCTTTTAAGTATCTCCATATCACTTTCCATAGAAGAGTACTAATTTGCAGCCCTACCAGCAGTGTATGACTATTCGTTACTTAGGCTGATGTCTATAAGAGTTTTTCCAACATTTTCTTCTACAATTCTTATGGTTTCATGTGTCACTTTTAACATTTACCAAGTTGACTAAAAGATTTTACATTTTAAATAGTATCAAACTTTGTTACCATACAAGAACACAACTGCAAACTGCAATCACATATCCAAGGAAGGTTGAGTATTATTTCCCATTCTAAATTATTTATAATTGCTAGTTATTGAGCATTTATTATGTGCCAATCCAATTGCTAACCATATTCTGTTTAAGTCATTTTATTAATTACATCAACTCTTTTAAGATTTTAAATTATTTTAGTGATAACATTTAATATATGACATTTTAATACTCTCATATGACCCTATGAATTATTTAGCATACTTATTGTTTTCAAAGTTCCTTCAAAATACATGTGTGAGAAGATATTAGTATTTTTAATAGCTCAGTGATTGAACAGACCAGTTGACAAAAATTAATGTTTCCATTGTAACCAAATTCATATTAATTTAACCTTGTCAAAAGTTGAAATATAATTTTTATTAGAACAGTGTAGTCGTTATTAAGGAATTTCTTAAAAGGAACCAAAGTTTCATATAATTGGCTCAGAAATAACTTGTAAATGAAAAAAGGAAAGAAGTATATTAAAAATAAGAATGTATAATAGTGTTTATTCTTCTTAAAATATTATTGGTCTCTCAAGACACACAGCCACACAAACATCCATTCTTTCTGTTTTTACTTTTGCTTTTTACTGAATCGCTTCATTCTACAATGATGTGAATGTGCAACAGGTGAGAAAGTGACATAAAATGTAAAAAGTATCTAAAAACATACTCAATATACTTCCTATAATAATTGTGCAAGTATTTTAGCTGTGGTTTTAAAATGTAACATAAAGCTTAGTGATAGAGTGTGGATATGTTCATGATTGTGTTGTAAAGGTGCTGAAAGGAAGATAAATGATAAAAATTGTTCTAGATTCTAGTTTTTCTTTTATTCTTGCCATTATAATGATAATCATATTGATCATTTCATGTCTTGGTTTTTATATTACTTTTTTCTCATCTCTGATGTTACTACTCTCTTATGGAAAAAAAGTTTCTTTATTCTATTTCTCCATTCTAACAACTAATGGAATACACAAAGAAAATCCTGCATCAGTGTTATAAATTCTGGACACCTGTTGACTACATGCTGAAACACTTGTAATAGATCTGGAGCAGAGCTTATCAAATAGAAGGAATCATTTTGGGCCAACTGGCAGCTCTTTCTCCTGAGTAGGGAGATAGTATCTCCAGAAAGTAATATTAGGAAATCTATAACAATAACTATATCACATCAATGAACCCAAGGAGAAAGGTATTTACAATTGATATGGTTTATTATCTAATTTTATATTATTTAAAAACTAACAACGTAATAACATTTTCTTACCATGTTTAGAAACTTATACTCAAGAACTTAATTAGAAATACCAGATTTTATTTATATTTAATTTAGGACCGTAAAAAGTCCTGGGTAGTTTTGGAGATCTTAGACAATGGAACAAAATAGGAAAAATTCTACATTTATACATTATGAATAATTTTATAATTTATGAGTGAAAATTATAGAAAAGCTAAAAGGAACAAAATGACTTCTGGATTTTATGATTGCATTCTGAGAGACTTAAGAAACAGAAAGAAAAATTTCTCTTAAGAGCATTCAGTACATTGGCAAAAATATTACCCTTTACATAAAGAAGTAACAAGTTAGAAAAGTTGAAAGTAAAATATATCATTCAGAAAGTAACAGCACATTATAAACTGTCTAGGAATTCACTTTCAATACACAAGACTCATTAAATTTAATTGTTAGATGCTTTTTAAAAATTTCAAGTGAAGTAACCTGTAAGTTACCTGTAAAGAATGACTCAATATTTAATGATGTTGAATCTCTCCAAATATCAGCCTTCCAACAACACAATTCAAATTTCACTCACTATTTTATATTATCTGTGAGTAATTGCATAAAATGCAAACTTCGCTGCTAGCTCTATAGTCCACACATCACCAGGTTACGAAACAGATGCACATCGCAGTCACTGACCAGTCAAGTCACTTCTTTGAACATCTGTCAGTGACGGGTCACTGCTCCTCCATTACTCAGGTCTCTCTCAGACAGCAAAGTGTGCAGTTGTGTTGCCTTCTTGTTTCCCAGTGATAAATCTATGCGACATTTTACAAAAATGGGTAATTGAAAAGAGGGCATTGGCCAGAACAGATAAAAAGTGCAGCAAATAAATGAAAAAATGACGAGGCTGGAAGTGAAACAAAAATAGAATGCAAATGAAGTTACAGGAAAAGTAGCCGCTGTCAGAATGTTGAAAATACAGGCAGAGGCACTTAGTAAGGGCAAATTTACTGACATAAATGAGGCAAGGATGAAGATGTCCCAGAGGAACTGATGCTGATTAAAAAATTCACATTAGAGGAACTCTCAGAGATATTTCATAATAAAAGCTACAGAATAAAATGTCTGGAAGCTGATTCAAACTAAAATAGAAGTATTTCTATCAGCTAAGGCATAGAATTATGTTGCTTGTATTGTAACTTACATGAAAAATAGAAGCAAAGTCTATCCAAACTACTCTTGAAAAGTTTTTTTTAAATAAAGAAATTAAACACTGTAATGTTTCTAAAGTTTTAAATTACAAGATACTAAATAAATATGTGGTTCACAATATTTTAAAATAATTATTCATTTATAAGGCTATACATTTATAACTATTATTAATCAAGTTTTTAATATTTTGATGAAAACTATTAAATGGGATGGGGAAAACAATCACGATTTTCTTATTGATTATTAAGATTGCTTTGTATTGTTCCAGCTGGCACTGTCATTCTGAATGGATGCAAACTGAGCATTGTCTACCAGACAATGACAACAGAATGGGATCATCTTCAAGGGTCATTCTATTATTTCTGGGGGCTTCAAAAGGAGCACCTCCATGTGCCCACGTATCAGTCCCCTGGTTACCGTCACTTTGCAGGATCTTCCAGGATCCACCTTTCCCTTGCAATTCCACTTGTCTGTCTAATATTGCAAAGACACTGCAGAGTCTCACCTTTTTTAAATAGCTGATGGCTTCTGTAAAAGAATGCCAATATTAGTGACAAGGTTGCTATCTCTTGATGCTTATAAACTTCAGATATTTATATTGTCAGAGAGCTGTGGGATGTTCACAAGGATCATTCTATGGGCTTTCTTTACAGCAATAGGTTATAAATTGTCCTCTGGACACAAAGCAACTCTGGCTCTTGCTAGGGTCTCTGAAATCATCTAAAGAACTATTTCCATCAGATCCTGGTCATCAATGAGTAGACAAATAAATGTAGGAGACAGAGTCCCTTCTCTTCATTTTTTTCCCTTTTATAAGCTTTGCTCTACTGAACATCTACTCACCTTTCCAAGATATAAAACTAAACTTTCACTTGTCAGTGAACGTTAACAGTTATTGAACAGAGGCATCAACTACCTAAGTAACATCCAGGCCCTGACTAAACTGTTAGGTCTATCTTGATGTTCCCAAGTCCATGATTCCAGCATCAAGAGTGAGAATTAGTACTGAGTTGAGCCAGTGATAGAGCGATCACAAATACAAACATTTATTATAGAAAAGAGAAATTACACAAAGTGACAGAAAAGAAAGAAGCTACCCAAAGTTAAATATGTTCCAGAGAGAGGAATGGGTCAGTCTCCACAAGTGGAGAAAGACATTGAGGACTCCCTGATGGTTTCCTTTTATTGGCCTGATCTGGGGACAGGCTTACAGGAGATGTGGGATATTACCAAATGAATATCAGGTGTTCTGCATTTTCCTGCAGTCCCTTCCCCTGATTGATCCCGAACTTTTCCACCCCTAGGAACTACCCTCTTGGCCTACCCCTACCACCTGCAGATTTGACCCCTACCTAACATAAATCAGTCAAAATATTCTGTAGCAAAGAGTATAATAAAATTTCAATAAAATCAAAGCATTTTTAAAGAGATATGATAAATTAGGTTGTTTCTGCATCTTTGCAATTGTGAATTGTGCTGCTATAAACGTTCTAGTGCAGATGTCTTTTGTTCTTTTGGGTAGATGCCCAGAAATGGAATTGCTGGATCAAATGGTAGATCCACTTGTATCTCTTTAAGGTATCTCCATATTGCTTTCCATAGAGGTTGTACTAGTTTGCAGTTTCACCAGCAGTTTATGAGTATTTCTATATCTAGTACCTCTTACATTATCCTGGATAGAGCTGGAGCCCATTCTACCAGGTGAAGTATCACAAGAATGGAAAAACAAGCACCACATGTACTCACCATCAAATTGGTATGTTAAATGATCAACACTTAAGTGCACATACAGTAATAACATTAATCGGGTGTTGGGCAGATGGGAGGGGGTAGGAGAGGATGGGTATATACACATGTAATGTGTACAGTGTGTACAGTCTAGGGGATGGACATGCCTGAAGCTCTGACTTGGGTGAGGCAAGGGCAATATATGTAACCTAAATATTTGTACCTTCATAACATGCTGAAATAAAAAAAATAAAGGTATAATAAATTATTTCAAGTAAATATGAAAAATATCAGCCAGAAAAATGTTTCAAAAGATGTCAAATAATTGGCAATTATTATCAAGAAGTTATAATACTGCTTAAATGAAGAGTATGATCTTGATACAAAAAGAAGTAAAAGATGAATAAGATAGAATGTAAAATGTGTCACTGAAATACAGTGTCATTGTGGTTCCTCTAGGATAAACCGTTAATACTTCCATGACACAAAAGGATAGTAGAAACAAACTGCTAGCATGGCTGGTACTGCCAGGACATTGTGAGAGATTAGGGGCTCATAATTTGGTTTTGCTCTTGAGATTGAGCTCTTAATAGTAGTTGGCAGATCAGCTTGGTGAGACATATTCCATATTGTGAGATCATGAACAGCCTTTCTTGCTGTTGCCATGAACTTTGTAAACTCCACATAGGATGGTGCCTGATGGAATCTCATGAGATCGGTCATCTTACCTAATTATTGGCAGTCTTCTCCACATGGGTGCTTTCTAGTCAGCATGAGATGGATGGGACACAGCCATCATCAAACACTAGCTCATTACCAGAGATATATTCATGTTTTTCTCCGTGAGATCTCTTTCCCACATACCTTGTAATCTTATACAAATTGTAATTTTATTTTAGTATATATTTCTTTGTAAAGCATATCAATTCAGGACTAAATCATTGTTTTTGAAGTTTCAGTAAAGTTATATAAATTCAAAGCAGTAACCAAGGCTTAACATGCCTAAATGCCTCAATGGAAGGATAAACATTGAGATCGTTAAATAAAGGAGACATATTTAATGTATATCTGGATGGATAAGGATAAAATATGAGGGACAGAGTAAATGTGGAACTGCACTTGAATATTAAAATTTCAACAGAGCAGGGCACACCCCAAAGCAGAGGGACACCACACCTGCTTGAGCACCCCATAGGCAACTTGGGACCAGCACACTTCTCTCTGGGATAGTCAGGGATTGATCTTTAGGGAATCATGGGTAGGTCCACAGGCCAGATCCTGTATCCCCAAGACTTGATTGTGTTGCTCAGGGGTACAGAGGAGAGATATGTGATCTAATCTCAGGAGACAAGGGAGCATGTGTGGGCAGAACTGAGAGGAGAATACACTGTGGGTCCCCATTGGCATACTCACAGAGCATCCCTCCCACCACAGGAAGGCTGCACTCATAGTCCAGGACAGGATCCTGGCTGGAAAGTTTCCCTACCCACAGTGCAGCCATGGGGGAGCTTAGCTGATTTGAGCTCCTACCTGTCAGCAGAAGTTGGAGAAAGACTACGCAGCAGTGGAGATGGGACAAGAGCAAAACCTCTCCTGATAGCCAGATTGCAAATCTCAGATGGCCTTGTTTTCACAAGCAGACTTTCTGGTTGAGTGGGGCCACTTCAGTCCCTCCTTGGCAGCTTTCCCTAGAAGCTGGAAGGGGACTTTTGACCCTTACCAAAAAAGCTTCCAGACTTTGTGGAACCTGAGTTCAGGCTCATCCAACCAAGCCCCTCTTAAGATCACTTCCCCACCTGCTGCTGCTATGGCAGAGAATAGAGACATGCTTGGAAGTTCCAGGACCCCACCTACCACCTGGGGCATTTGAGTGCTTCTCCTGACAGATTAGGGCCAGTCACTGGTCCCAAAAACAACACTGTAGCTTGTGCCACCTACTGACAGGGAGGCCAATCTGCACAGCCCTTTACAACATCTATTGACTCAATCATACAGGGTGTGGTTGATTCTCACTCACAAACACCACCTTCTGTCTCAGAGATTAAACTGAATATGCCAATACAATTCACACTGTTGAGAAGACTACAAGGCTGGGGAAAGAGAAAGGATTTCAAAGACCTTCATTCCTCCTTATCAAAGAGAGACAGATAATCTGCCCACTCACATAGCTCACCACTGCTACATCCTATAAGCAACTAGCAACTGAGAAAAGTACCACACTAAAGATATCCATTACTAAGGCATTCATCCAGAACCTAGATCACCATCAGAGCACCAATAAGGAAAGCAAAATCTTCTTACCCTACAAATGCTACAAACACACTGATACCAGTGATTGAGGGGAAAGCCCCACATAAACAAAATAAAATTAAAAAATAAGAAGCAACAGTTGCTCTAGATGAGAAGAAATCAGCAAATGAACTCTGGAAATATGAAAAATCAGACCAAAAGGAAATCCCCCAAAGGGAATATCAGCTCTCTAGCAATGAATACCAACCAAGATGAAAATATTAAAATGAAAGATGGAGAATTCCAAATATGGATGGTAAGGAAGCAAACCAAACTCAAAGGCAGGAAAAGAAAAGAAATAACTTAAGGTCAGAGCAGAACTAAATGAAATAGAAAACAAGAAAATAATACAAAAAAATCAATGATATGAGAAGTTGGTTCTTTGAAAAGATAATCAAAATTTATAGAACTCTTGCTAGATTAACCAGGAACAGAAAAGAAAGGACCCAAACAAGCTCAATTAGAAATGAAAAAAGGAGACATTACAACTGATACCACAGAAGTACAATATATCCACCGTGAATACTTTGAAAACCTCTATGCACATAAACTTGAAAACATAGAAGAAATGGACAATTCCTAGAAACATGCAAACTCCCAACACTCAATCAGGAAGAAATAGAACTCCTGAACCAAACAACAATGAGCAATGAGATTGAAGCAGTAATAAAAAAAATCTTTCAATGACAACAAAAGAAACCCAGACCAGGTGGATTCACCTCCTAATTTTATCAAACTTACAAAGAAGATTAGTATTCATACTGCAGAAATTACTCCATAACATTGAGAAAGAGGAACAGTCTGTCTATTATCAATATTTTATGTGTAATGGTATTTTTCAAATTTAGACTGATGCCAAATTTCCCTATTTAGATATACATAGGTCACTGTAGAGAAAAGATTCTGATGCTAGGCCCTTGGATAAGTTAATTAAGAAAGGATAAGAAAGGTCCATATTATCCTATTCACCACTGTTACTATCATTTCCTTTTTAAAATGGTTTATAATGGTGAAACCCTTCTTAAATATGAATTGTTTCTTGCTAGAAATCAGGAATCAGAAAACTTTTTTTGTAAAGGGCCAGATAGTAAATAAGCTTCATGGGCCACACAGGTCTGTCACACAGATTCTTTATTTTTTTTTCTTACATCCCTTTTGAAAAGGTAAAAATCATTCTTTGCTCATAGGCCATAGTTCTGTGATTCCTATTCTAAATGAAGAGAAAGCATTTAGGTAGCTGTCAGGAACCACCTCTATACCCACTTAAAATATTTATAGGTATAACAACAGGCACTGACTCTATCATTTTATGTAGTACTAATAATTTTGTTAAAGGCTTAATAACTATATTTTCTCTAACAAATTATGTGCATTATAGAGCTTTATAATCAATAAAGAAAAATGTATTAAAAATGTTATCATTTATACAAAAATATAATCTCTAAGAAACATCGAAATTATATATTCCTGAAAAGTGTGTATAGGGCCAGATATTTTCATCTGGACTAGACAGACACTTCTGTTTTTCTATCTTGGTCCTCATTCTCAATTTATGTACACAATCAAATGTATGTTTCACTTAAAAAATAAAAAAATTATAAAACACACATAAGACACCATTTAATGCTGCACCTGTAATTTTCTCTTAATATCCACAAGGACCTTTCAAATTAAACTGAGTTTTTGATTTCAAAGGTCACCTTAAGTGAACATTTTACTATAGTTGTGAATTAAAAAGATTTGAATTGCAACATATAAAGACTAATTTTCTGGGCTCTAATTTTTTAAGAACACAATCAACTGAATCTAATTGGCATAATTATCCCTTCACAGACAGCTTTAAATTGTTTATTTGGATGATAGCTAAAATGAGCTAGGGAAGGAGGAAAGAACGATTAATTTCATGAGTCCAGATTTTAGGCTTTATGAAGCTGCACTGAGGCTACTTAAGGATTACACTTATAAACTGAAGCATAGCCACAAACTAGAATTTAAAGTCAGAGAATAAAATTAATTATCCTACATTTTTAAATGACATTATTCTTTATTTTCCTACATGATAAAGTACTGAAATGCTTTGCCTAACTTTAAATTCATCTCATACAGAGTTTTTGAGAGCAATGTTTTGGATAAAGGACAAACAAAACTAAAGATGAAACAGGACACTATTAGACTATTATCTTTTGTACAAAAGAAAATTTTGTCACATTCACTCCAAAATTGAATGTCGTAGTGAATAAATATAATTTCTACTTTATTCTCAGTCCATTAATAAACTTCTTGACATCAGTGGTGAGTAAAAACACAAGACTGTATGAAATCTCTGTGTGGAATGACTAAAAATATTTCTGAACACTTTATCCAAAAATATGATATAATGGCAGCAATTGCTCCTTCTTTTTGTTGTTCCTTTTAGAGGAATAATTTAAAAAGTAATGATAGGGGGAGCTTTAATCTAATTATATACTCTATAGACTAAGATGAGCATAACATATCACACTGTGCTGGATTTTTTCTATTCGCTTCTTCAGTTTTCCTAGTTTGTTCTGTGCTCTAAAATATTGACTAGAGTGAAGTATGTCAACCAACATGTTTCCTTGCCTTGTAGCTTCTGGTTGGGTTATTCCAGTGGGACCCATTGTAGAAAATTGGAGGGTGACAGGACAATGTACCTGAAGTAATGATCTCCAGGACCCCTTTCTGCTGGATCACTTTGTGTTGGCTATATCTCTCTACAATACATCGGAAATCTTTTTAGGTGGTGCTTTTCAAACAGTTTTCTCTCCAGATTCTTCTTACTTACTGCTTCCTCTTATACCTTCCAGCTTAGGTATAGTAACTTCTCCCAGCTATTTTTGTCCCCATTCCTTGTTGTTTTCCCTAAATCTCATAAATAATATCTTTATTAACATCTAAATCGTTCAACTTTCAATATTGTGTTTGTCCCAGCGGACTGGTTAAATAACAGCTGAAGGAAAAATTAGTGAACTGAAATACAGATCTGAAAAATATACAGAGTATATTGCATATTCTGTGAAGATGAAGAGAAAAACTGTGTGAAACAGAGGTTAAAGGTCATGATATAACTTGAGAGAATGTCAAGATATATCCAGTAGAGCTCCAAAAGAACAAAATGGAATATTAACAGGCTGTAAGTAAATAAATCTTAGCTAAGGACTTTACATAACTGATGAAAACACAGAAATATAAAACACACCAAGTAAAACAAAATCCACATATATTGTTAACCTGGAAACATTATTGTTAAAATGAAAATACAAATATACAAAGATAAATATTCTAGGGAAACATATTTATCTTTCCAAATGTGGAAATAAAGATCCTAGGGGAGTAGATAAAGAAAATGTGCTGTATACACATATATATAGAATACTCTTTGCAACAACATGGGTGGATCTAGAAGTCATTGTGTTAAGGACAATAAGGCAGACACAGAAAGACAATATTGCATGCTCTCACTCATATGTGGGAGCTAAAAAATTGATCTTATAGAAGTAGAGAGTAGAATGATACCAGAGGTTGCAAGGATATATGACCAGGGGTAGAAATAAAGAGAGTTTAATGGACACAACACGCATTTAGATGGAAGAAGCAAGTTATAATTTTCAATAGCAGAGTGACATGACTATAGTTAATAATAATGTGTCATATATTTCAAAATAGCTAAAAGAGAGAGTGAATACTTGAAATGTTCCCAACATATAGAAATAATATGTATTCAAAGTGATGCATACCCTAAATTTCCTAAATAGATCATTACACATTCTATACGTGTAAAAAAAAAATCACACATACCTCATAAGTATGTATAAATTTTATGTATCAAGAAAAAATTCCTAGGGGAAAAATCCAGAGAGAAATTATAGATTATTTTCAAAGACTAATAATTGATTTATGAATAACAATAATGAAAGGCAGAATAAAATGGAATAATCATTGCTGAAGGCAAAGATTAAATTATGTGTCAACCAGTATGTATCAAAAGACATGACCTCTCAAGAGCAAGAGAGAAATAAGAACAATTTCACATAGAATAAACATTGAGTTTACTTTCAATGGATTGTTACTTAAGGAATTTCTGAAGAATGTATTAATAATTTCAGGAGAAGGAAATTATTTTATATGGAAGATCTGAAATGTAAGAAGCAATGTTGAACATTTGTATTATGTGGTCAGATTTAAAACAAGTCAATTTGACTTTGAAAATGACAATAACAATAATATCTAAAATTTTGAGGATTAGAAAAAATGATTGTTAATATCAACATTATTGTGATTTCCTTAATGATGTAGGGTTGACAGAAGTTCATATTATAATTTTACCTAATAAAAGTGTTATAATCATATTCCTTTCAGGATAAGTGTTTTGCCTTATTTCCATTTGCTTTATTTTTACTTTGTCTTTTAATTTATTTTCAATTTGATTTCTGGTAATGTGTTCATTTTCTATTTTTGGTTTACTTTGTGAGATTTTTCTGTTCTGGATTTGAAGCAGGAAGTAGTTTAATGATATATATAAATCTTGAAGTTTTATGTTTGGGTGCATTCAGAATTATTGAAAATCATAAGTAAATTGTGTTTTGTGTCATGGTAAAATTAAAAATTTCACCCCAAAATTTAAAATGTAATCACTTATGAGAGGGTTTTTAGAGCTGTTGTTTTGGGGCACAGCTTCAGAGAATTTTAGCTTTTTTATTGTTGTTATTCTAATTTTGAATTTGAATATGTTTAAGTGGGGTGGGCATTCACCCTTCACTTAACCATCATGTACAGGACCACCTTTTGTTTTATTTCTGGCCATTTCTTGCCATTTCACACAGTTATGTTATCTGCTTGATACTTGAATGCCCTTGAGTTCTTGATTAGTGACATACAAGATGGCAACTATCTGAAATATATGTATTCCAGATTTAAAAATGCTGGAAATTCCATAATTATGTGTGTCAAAGTAATATTAATACTAAGACTTGTTTAAAGTACAGATTTTCCAATTTTTGATGTATGATCAAGGGATAATTATTTAACACCTCTGGATCTGCTTCCCAGCTATAAATGAAGTTTAATAATTTCCCTGTCCATTTCAAGCTTGCTGCATAGATTATAAATATTTCCCCCCATAAAAATGAAACAGTCCATCTCTCTAGAGGAACTGTCTCAGAGAGACTGGGTCATTCTATTCATGTCCACTCTTGTTTTCCCTTTTCTTTTTCTATCTTTTTATTGTTTGTAGGGACAGGATCTTGCTATGTTTGACCTCAAGCAATCCTCTGGGCTGGCCTCCCAAAATACTGACATTACAGGCATGAGCCAAGCCTTTTGTTTTCCTTTTTCTAAAACTAAGAGTAGTATCTGAGAAATTCAAGCCAAGAACTATTTCATTATATATATAATTTTTCAATATAATATTTTACATTTTTCCATAACAAAAGGAACTTCACCTAGACTTTTCAAAATAGCTTTCTAGAGAAGATGTCCTGGTTCAAGTTCTTTTCAGGTAGTTTCTTTCTTTCCTAAAGGCCAGAGTTCAAATGCATAATGCCCATGTAACCCTTAGTTACCATCTACTGCTACCCTTTCTAATTACCATGGAGGGAAGATGCTTTGGGCAATATATAGGCAACAAAAATGGATATAGAATAAAATGATCTTCCATATCTCCCTGGAAGATGTTAATATAATCTAATTGTTAATAATCTAACTAAAAGACACAAAATCTAAAATTTTCTACATGTGCTTATGTACCAAGTACAAAGCAGTTTATTTATTCAAAAGGTCAAAAATTTTCTGTAATAGTTACCTTATATAATGCTTTCTATTCAATGACTACAGATAAATATAATCTACTGTCTCAGGAGCTTGCTTCATTTCAATTAATTAAATAATTTAACATTTCTTATTGTATGATTGACTTCTTTATGTTAATGTCTTGCCACCACCTTAATCTCAAATATAATAATATTGAAGCCAAAATTATCTTTCCAGTTTTCCCTCTGCTGTTAATAAGGCAATTAGTGTCCTAGTGTTCCATATCTGAGAACTCTTCATCATCCTTAACCCATTCTGTTTCTACAAGAAAGTTTTCACAAATGTTTCTGAGAATTACTTGTCATTTTCATTAAATTCATGCAGAGGTGGGGAACTTGTGGCCTTGGGGCCACATGTGGCCTTCTAGATCCTTGAGTATGGCCTTTAGACTGAATCCAAATTTTACAGAACAAATCCTTTTTATTAAAAAGGGTTCAGCAGAGAAAGATGAAGCATTTCTTGCCTCCTTTGCTGCTTAAAAAAGGACAATCTTGAAATCAGAAGGCTACAGGTTCTCTGCCTTGTTAGGAAGATCTTAAAACATCTTTTGTTTCTATATATTAACTTGTTCTGACTCAGCAAGATTTTATTGTAGTATTAAAGCTTACTTGGTGTCAGTGATCACTAAGGATCAGGGTACCCCAGACTAAAAGATATGCTGGGGTGAGATGGAGGTGTAGGTTCATGAAGCTTTGCCACGGAGACAGGTCTCTGAGGAGCAGCTGGACAACCCAGGCACCGAGTCCAGTGGAGAACCACCACTGAAAACTAATTCTGCAAATGGTCACTATTATAGTTTTCAATCTGGTGGGCATGGAATAGTGAAAACAAATTGAAGCTCCTGAGAATAAGGCTAGTGGCAATTTTTTTTTTTTTAAATTCAGTATATTATGGGGGCACGAACATTTTGGTTACATGTAATGCGTTTGCCTTGCCCAAGCCAGGGCTACAAGCCTATCTCTCCCCCATACAGTGCCCTCCGCTTCCAGTAGTTGTGGTTTACCCCCCCCACACACACCTCTCCACCTGACCAGCACCCAGTGAGTATTATTACCACGTGAACACCTTAGTGTTGATCAGTTAGTACCAATTTGGTGGAGAGTACAACCCCTGTGGAAAATAATTTGGAGATACCTCAAAAATGGTTTTAAAAATGTTTCCATATAGAGAAGAAAACCCATCAAGACATTGGTAATGTGGAAAAAAAGCATTCATTTTTGGGTAAGGGAATTGTCAACATTGTTCCTTGATCGAATGTACTTTTGGTGAATATAATTTTAAAGATTCCTATAAAAAAATACAGTTCCATTTGCAACATGTATGGAAGAACATAGATAAATTCTGATATTATTGAACTAAGAAAAACAAATATAGGAATAAAGGCCACAAGATTACACAGAGTTGCAAAAGGAAATTCTGCTTCAGATTCTCATGGGAAGGTTTCTGTTCTCAGCTGCAGCTCCTTTGGGAAGAATTTAATTATTAGAATGACAGAGAGCAAGTCTTTGCTTAGATAAATAAATAACTGAATTCTATAAGAGATAAAAGATTTCTCTATAATAAAGTTATAATAATAACTGGAGTATTATAATGTATTAAAATGTATAAATCTCACTAGCTCTTAAAATGAAAATTCAGGAATTCATCTTGGGTTGATTGTGTATATTCAAAGATAAGCAGCCAAAAATCAATATATGTCAATTGGAATTTCTAGTATGTGTTAAGTGGTCTGCTATGTATTATAAATTATAATTTGCTTTTAAATTTGATATATGTAACAGTTTTGGTTTTGTTACATAGCGTTACAAAAGATAAAAAAAAAAAAAAAAACCCAGCTTGAACAAATGTTAGGCAAACGAATTATTTAGCTTTGAGAAAAAAATTTCCCAATGCCAAGAAATAGCATAGTGGAGTAAAAAGAACACTAGGATTACATGTCAGAGAAACTGTAGCTAGAATTCAACTTCTACTTACTAAGAGTATTTCCCTGGGCTACATATTTACCCACTGAGCCTCAGTATGCTTGCCAATAAACTGGGAACAATATAATTTATAATGCCTATTTACAGGGTAAAAAAAGTAGAAATATTTTATTTCTATATTTTTATTTTATTTTATTTTATTATTTTATTTTATTTTATTTTATTTATTTATTTATTGAGACAGAGTCTCATTCTGTTGCCCTGGCTAGCGTGCAGTGGCGTCAGCCTAGCTCAGAGCAACCTCAAGCTCCTGGGCTCACGCAATCTTTCTGCCTCAGCCTCCGGAGTAGCTGGGACTACCGGCATGCACAACCATGCCCGGCTAATTTTTTCTGTATATATTTAGTTGTTCAGCTAATTTCTTTCTATTTTTAGTAGAGACAGGGTCTCACTCTTGCTAAGGCTGGTCTTGAACCCCTGAGTTTAAATGATCCTCCCACCTCGGCCTCTCAGAGTGCTAGGATTACAGGTGTGAGCCACTGTGCCCGTCCCTATATTTTTTAAATTTACAAAATATGTAAGGCACTTTGGCTTAAGAAACTATCTACAAAACAAATGTAAATAAGTCTAAGTAAACAGCTTTGTCTCTTCTTCAGAAATCAAAGTGAATTTCTTTTTCAGAAATTCCTTCACATATCAATGTATTATATAACGGTATCATAAAAGCAAATTCAACTTTGCAGTGAAAGTGTTTCGATAAAATAATCTGTATGTTCCATCCCCTCTGCTTCTTCTCTTACTAGCTTTAGACTAGGACAGCCACTCACTACTGGACAGATCAAGTTAACAGCCTCAAGGGTAACTTAAACTTAACATGTCTAAAACTGGAAACATCTGTTCTTGTACATTGCTTCTCACAGTAAAAATAAGCAATAGTGATATCTCATTGTAGTTTTGACTTGCATTTCCCTGATGATTAGAGATGATGAGCATTTTTTCATATGTTTGTTGGCCATTCTTCTGTCTTCTTTAGAAAAGTTTCTGTTCAAGTCCTTTGCCCACTTTTTAATAGGGTTATTTAATTTTTTTCTTGCTGATTTTCATGAGTTCTAAGTATATTCTAGTTATCAGCCCATTAACTCCAGTGAGAATGGCCTTTATCAAAAAGTCTCCAAATAACAAATGCTGGCGTGGATGCGGAGAGAGAGGAACACTCCTACACTGCTGGTGGGACTGCAAACTAGTTCAACCTCTGTGGAAAGCAATATGGAGATACCTTAAAGCAATACAAGTGAATCTACCATTTGATCAAGCAATCCCATTGCTGGGCATCTACCCAAAAGATCCAATGACACTCTACAAAAAAGACACCTGCACTCGAATGTTTATAGCAGCACAATTTATAATTGCAAGACTGTGGAAACAGCCCGAGTGCCCATCAATCCAAGAATGGATTAATAAAATGTGGTATATGTATACCATGGAGTACTATTCAGCTCTAAGAAACAATGGTGATATAGCACATCTTATATTTTCCTGGTTAGAGCTGGAACCCATACTACTAAGTGAAGTATCCCAAGAATGGAAAAACAAGCACCACATATACTCCCCAGCAAACTGGTATTAACTGAGCAGCACCTAAGTGGACACATAGGTACTACAGTAATAGGGTATTGGGCAGGGGAGTGGGGGGAGGGGGGCGGGTATATACATACGTAATGAGTGAGATGTGCACCATCTGGGAGATGGTCATGCTGGAAACTCAGACTTGTGGGGGGAGGGAGGGAAGGGCATTTATTGAAACCTTAAAATCAGTACCCCCATGATATGCCGAAATAAAAAAAAAGGAAAAAAAATAAGCAATAGCAAAAATGCAGTGAATGATACCACTATCAACCTAAACATTTAAGTCAAAACTTAATTAGGCAAACAAGCATGAAAACTGGCTGATTTTCTGATTTGTATTCGCTATTTCTCCAAACACTTTTATCTTTATCTTACAGACATTCTTATTTAATGCCCTTTCTGAGAATATTAAGAAAACCTTCGAACAGGGTATTCCAGCTTCTACTTCTTCATCCTCTTTTTTTTTTTTTTCTCTCTCTCTTTCTCTTCTTCCAAACTATGGTCCAAGTTGCTTTGCAGAGTGGAACATCTCATCACAGACTTTTGTTTTCCTACTTAAAAAGCTTTGATAACTCCTTATGTCCCACAGGATAATGTCCTTAGCATGATGTATGTGGCCACTAGGATTTCTCTTCTTGTCAATGAGCCCCAATTCCCACCATTTTCCACCTCATTTTTGGTCTCAAAAAATGCAGAGATACTTCAGTGCCCAGTATCTATTGAGCTACTTTCTACCTTCATGACTTTGCTTAAAGCCAGTCTCTCTTTCCACAATACCTTCTGTAATAGTTTCCTATGTTCTGTGAGAAGTTGCCGCAGACTTTGTGGCTTAAAACCACACACATTTATTCAGACTTTTGTAGGTCAGAAGTTCAAACTCAGTTTCACTGGATTGAAACCAAAGCATCAGCAAGGCTTTCCCTCAGACACACCAGTGGAGAATTGGTTTTTTGTCTCTTCCAGCTTCTGTGGCTCCCACGTTCCTTGGCACGGGGCCATATCACTTCAATCTCTGCCTCTACGATCATATTGCCTTTCCCTCTTCTGTGTCAAATCTCTTTTTATCTCCTTCTTATAAGGATAATTTTGATTGCATTTAGGGCTCACACTGGTAATCTTGTATGGTCGCCCCTGTTTTAGTCAGCTCAGGCTGTCATAACAATATACCACAAACTGGATGACTTAAACGCCAGATATTTATTTCCTTCAGTTCTGGAGGCTGAGAAATCCAAGGTCAAGGTGCTGGTGGACTCAGTGTCTTTTGAGGTGATGATCTTCCTGAGTTGTAGAAAGCTACCTTCTGGCTGTCTACTCATATGGCCTTTTCTCAGGGAGTATTGTTGGGGACAGAGAGAGACAGATCACTTTGTCTTCCACTTTTTACATGGTCACTAAACCCAACATGAGGGTCCCACCCATATGACCTAATCTAACCCTAATCGCCTCCCAAAGGCTCCACTTCTAAATACCACTACATTGAGGGTTAGGGTTCAACATGTGAATTTTGGGGGAACTCAATCATTCGGCCCATAACATTTTAATCTCCAAGATTCTTAACTTAATCACATTTGCAAATAGCCTTTTGCTATATGAAGTAACATTTATAGGTTCCAGAAGTTTAGGACCTGATATCTTTGGGGGGTATTATTCAGCCTGCTGCTCCCTCCCTTTAGAATTTAGTTAGATTTCTCTTGTCTATGACCCTTCACATTTTATACTGACCTCTACATTTATACTTGTCACATAAATATTAAAATATTTCGCACTAGAATGAAAACACTTCAAGAGAAGAGGATGTACAGTTTTGTTCATTTTTCTTTTTTTATTCTAAATTTCACCATGCCCTAGCATGGTGTCTGGCACCTAGTAGGCAGCGCAATATGTATTTATCAAACTTTGAACTGATGGTGACTCTGATTTTTGTGTTTCAAAACAAGTGACTTACCCTATAAAGAGAGAACTTGCTAATGGGCTCAACTTTTGGAAAAATAGCCAAGATGAGGTAAGGAAAAATAGCCAAATACAAACATATATTATAAACTTTTTAAATTAGCGCCTTTGGGAATCGCTGATAAGAATCTTGCAAAAATTATTATTAAAGAGGGAAAAATCTATGTTTTGTGTAAAAACAATGAGCAGGAAAGAAGAGATCTGTGTGGTATAGTGGAAGGACTGTGGACTTGTGGTAATCTGGTTTCTATATTTACTCACTGAGTAACCTTGAGGAAATTATATTTTGAAGTATTCCATTAAGGAAAAGAAATCTCTTTTTGTAAATTTCATTTTTCAGTTTTCTCCAGTAAACTATGGTGATATGTGTGTGTGTGTCTGTCTATTAATCTATCTATCTATCCTATCTAAAGTTATTTATCATAAGCAATCAGCTCATACAAGTATGGAGGCTGGGAAGCCTTAGGATTTGCAGTTGGCAAGCTGGGGACCCAGGAAGCTGGTGGTGCAGTTCCAATCTAAGTCCGAAGGCCTGAGAACCAGGAAGGCTGATGGTACAGTTCCAGTCTGAAGGTGGTCAGGCTTAAGATCCAGGAAGAGCTGATGTTTCAGTTTAAGTCTGAAGGCACGAAAAGACAGATGTCCCAGCTCAATGCAGTCATACAGGAGGAAATTTTCTCCCACTTGCAGGAGGGTCAGATTTTTGTTCTATTAAATCCTTGAAGGATTGGTTGAGGCCCACTCACATGAGGAGGGACAATCTGCTTTACTAGTTCCACCAATCAAAACATTAATCTCATCCCAAAACAGCCTCACAGACTCACTTAGAATAATGTGTGACCAAATATCTGGGTGCCCTGTGGCCCATTCAAGTTGACACATACAATTAACCATCTTTGAAACAGGCAGTTTTTGAGAGAAGCAACTTTAACTTATCGGATCTTTGAAGATGGAGCATTTATCTCTTGTCACAAAGAATGAATGCTATGTTTCCACCAAAACCAGTTTCTTTTCCTCCTGGGAAGGTAGCTATTTTGCACTTTGCACATTTCAACCTCCCTCTACCATTTAGGGTTGCCATATCCTTTTGTTCTAACCAGCAGGCTATGAATGAAGTGAAGTGAACTTCTTGCAAGCTAGTCCACCAAAACCTCCCATTCACAATTTGTCATGCTTTTTCCTTTTCTACCAGTCTGACGGAGGATGTTTGAGAAGCCAAACATTGAAGATATTGGAGGAGAGCTGTCCACTTACCACAAACACCTATTTAAAATTTTATGTGAGCAAGAAATATACCTTTCTTCTCTTTGAACCATTATACATATTAAGGGATTATTTCTAACAAGCTTTCAAAAAAATTATACTTCTTTATTCACTCAATCCTATGTAATTATAAGAATACTGAAATCTTAATTTTGAAATAGTTATTTCCTAAGGGTAATAAAAAGAGCTGAAAAATATTAGTAGCATATTCTTATCAGATTTGTATTGTTCAGCCTTTTAAAACCACATTTCTACGAACTTGTGCACACTGAAGCCACCCATGTGTTCCTTACTGAAACTTCCTGTTATAGTAGTTGCATTTCAGAAGGAAGAACAGTTTTGAAGACCATAGTCACTTCTGTACTACTGACCAACTACAAGTGATTAAGGAGCTAACTAAAATTTTAAACTGTTTTTGGGAAAATGTAAATTATCTTCATAGAAAATCACTTAGTGTCTACAGAAAGACTGACATAAATTTTTAGAGAAGGCAAAGTGAGTGAACAGCAGAGCCATGGTCACTATTAGTGATGTGTCAGCTATTATAAAGGCAGTAGGAAGCTAATATCTTATGAAACAATAAATACCTTGAGAATAATTTAAAAGAGTGAAATAAATATTAAATTATTACCATGAAAATATCATTGCAATTATCAGTATACAAGCTGAGAGGAATTAGCAAAGCTGTTAAATTATTTATTCTCACATATTCTTTGAAAACCTTTGAAAATTTTAAGATATTCATTTTATTCAAAAAAACCCAATAGGTCCATGTAATTTAGTTAATTACTAACATTACATATTGAATAGAATGTTTCTTTATGATATAATACCCAAATGAAAGATTATCTTTTAAAGCATGTTCTAAAAGTATTTAGAATTCTGAAGACATACTTTTATAGGTTAATTCTATTAATGATGTCAACTGAATTTTTAAGTTGCTTGGGAATGATATAAACATCTCTATTTTGTTCAACTGAAATTTATATACAGACACAGATCTATATCATATAGCAAAAATCACATATGGGATATTACATTGTGACATAGAACAGTACTGGTTTGTAATGGTGAAGTTAATTATGGCAGTGATTATGTACAATTGCAAATTCTACTGTAGAAGCTATCAAATTTTATGTTTTTGTCTAAAATAAAATTAATGTATACAGTATTTCAATAAAATAGCAGCAAACAAGAAAGCACTCTTAAAATTACACACACACACACACACACACACACACACACACAATAACCTGGAAAGGTGAAGTTAAAGGATTAGAGTAGGTCAATAGGAGAGAAAAAGTTACAATCATTGAGAATCAATCTTGTGTGTTCAAATTCAACTGATGTGAGTTTCAGATAGGCAGAGCAAAGAAGACAGATGCGAATAAATTGTTAAAGAGACAATGCAATAAAATTTTCTGACACTAAAAAACAGGAATCTCCACATTTGTGGGATTGAGTGAGCACCAGTGCAATGAATTTTAAAAACCACTGTAGCAAACAACATTGTGAAATTTTAGAATACCACTGATATAGTAAAGCTGCTAAAAGGCACCCATGAAGAAAGGAATAAGCAGAGAAAGAAGGAGAAAAAAAAAGACAGAGGGAGAGACAAGTAGAGACAGAGACAGAGATAGAGAGAAGGGAAAGGAATGGAAGGAGAGGGAAAGGAAAAGTAAAGAAAAGAAAACCCAGATCAGTTGTAGTTTGTAGAGTAGGTGGCTGTTCAGTATTCAGATATGATTTGTCAAATTTTAAGCAAAGACTTCCAAGAAGCTATAACCCAAATCTAATACTACAAATAGGTATAGAAGCTAAAATTAGTCCTCCCAGACCAAATAATGTGAGAACTACATTTGTTACATGACAATCTGTTTCACATACTTGTTCAGATAAAAAAACCAATGCACCAAAAATAATCACAGACACTAAAAGGAAGTCTGTATGGGGAATCTGATGAGTAATGAGTGTACTGTTAGAATATAAATGGCCAAGTAGTACTCCATGGTATACATATACCACATTTTATTAGTCCACTCATCAATATTCTAATAGCCACATTACCACACTACTTAAAATTTTCTCACATCTGCCTAAGAAAATATCCATTCACATCCCAAATAAAATCATTTTATTACTTTACTTATTCATCAAATGAACAAAAATAGATTGGATGCCCTACTATGGCTTTGGCAGTGTTCTAAGTGCCAGAAACAAACACATAGTGAACAGAAAAACTATTGATAGAGCTTACATTTTATTCACAGAAATTGGGCATTAAACATTTTAAAAGAGGCAACTAGTTATACATCAGGGGGTCATGAATGCCATAATTTTATCTGTTTAGTTTTGTTTCTTCAGACCTCAGGGTCAGGTTAACAGGTCCTTCTCAAGTAATCTCATTTTCCTTTACTTTCTGTTAGAAGTAGCAACATAATTTATCCATCAAAAGCTTCCGATTGAGAAACTTAGAGCCATTCAACCAAATATTTAAGGAACAAAGAATAATTTTCTTCAAGAACCTTGAAAAAATGAAATACCAGTTCATTTATGGTGTCTATCATGACTTAAACCAGACAGGAATGGCGTATGAAGTATAGCTCCCATATAGCCTCAAAAGGCGATTACCATGCAATTCATTGGAGAATATGCTTCTAATTTTGATAAGTCACCACTCTAGATATTTTTGCCTTAAAATTTTATCATAATTAAATCCTACTTAATATCATAAAAGTATTTTGATAGAACCTACCATTTTTAAATTTATGAAGTAATTTATTTATTCACATATTCTGGTTAGAAATGTCACAATATGTACTTGAATTCAATGTTCTTTTATGATAAAATTGGCTCAGTTTGATGTTAAGTATGAAGAATTAGAAAGTCAGTTGGTTTCAAAGTCTAGAACTAGAAAAATATTAAAACTGGGATTCTCTCCTCAAAATACTATAGAATATATGAGTGTGAATATTTCTTTTTAGCTATGAAACAGTTTTGAAATTAAACAAATATGTGTTAAAAGATAAGGGCAAATTAATACTGAAAGCACAAGTAACTACAAAATAAAGTTTATTTATATTATAAAATTATTTGAAAATAATAGGTAAATTATGTCTTGATTAAAGATCATATCATTATTATCTAGGGCATTTATATAAATTTAAAGAAATTCTAAAAGAAGAAGTTAAGAAGTTAATCCTAAACCTCTGATAGACAAAGAACCACTGGAGAGACTGGACCAAATGAGTCATGATCTGGCTACAAGATTCAATTTTCTCCTGTGTTAAGAGTAGACAAGGGACAGGAAGAGGAGGGCTAAAAACAGAGAGATGTCTAGTATGGAGCTAGAGTTCATTCTTCTAAGTAAGGTATCACAAGAATGGAAAAACAAGCACTACATCTACTGACCATCAGATTGGTACTAATTGATAAACACTTATGTGCACATATAGTAGTAACATTCATCGGGTGTCAGGCAGATGGGAGCGGGGAAAACAGGATGGGTAAATTCATATTTAATGGGTGCAGTACTCACTGTCTGGGGGATGAGCACTCTTGTAACTCTGACTTGGGCAGTGCAAAGGCAATTTATGTAATCTAAACATTTGTACCCACATAACACTATAAAATAATAATAATAAAAAACCCCAGGGAGATGACTTAAGAGGTTTTGTAATAATCTAGCCAACAAATAATAGTGGGTTTGACTACAGTATTAGTAAGGGAGGTGGTGAAATGCAGCCAAGTCCAAAATGTACTTTGAAGATAGAAGAAAAAGGAATTTTTAATAGAATAAATATGCAATATAAAAGAAAGAAAGAATCAAAGATGATCTTAAGACTTTGTATCTGAGAGACTGGAGTTATGGATATATCATTTAAGAAAATGGAAAATTGAGGAAATACAGTCTTTGAAGGGAGTTCAGGGATTTAGTTTTAGGTGTGTTAAGGTTGAGATGTCTATCAGGTATCAAAATGGTGATGTTCAATAGCAAGTACCGTGTTTCCCTGAAAATAAGACCTACCCATAAAATAGGCCCTAGCGGGATTTCTAAGCATTTGCGCAATATAAGCCCTACCCCGAAAATAAGACCTAGTGATGGGCGTGGCTACGCAGCTTATCTGCACAACCCATGCATTTTGTCACCCAGCGGTAAAGAAGACAAGCAGCCCTTCTCATCTGCCCCATGAGAACTCTGTTGGTCCACATGAGAGATTGGGGCCAATGGTTCTAAAGGAAATAGAGTTGCAAGAAATTCAGGATGGAATTTGGGGTTTGGAGAGTTATGATGATGTTCCGGATTAAGACGACTTAACTATATTTGAATAAATGTAGATTGTTGTATTGTACTTAAATAAAATAACACATTTCTGAAAATAAGCCGTAGGGTATCTTTTTGAGGAATAATAAATATAAGACCCTGTCTTATTTTGGGGGAAACATGGTAGTTGTTTGTGTCTGGAGCTCTTGGATGGGATCTGAGCTGTAGATGTAATTTGGGTTCAACAGAAATAATAAATAGTAAAAGTTGGGTTCAACAGTAAAGGATTGGGACTGGATGAGATCAAAAAAGGAGTGTTGATGGAGAAGAGATCTATAAATTGGATTGATGTTTGAAGTATGGGAAGACATGTGTAGGAGGAGTGAAGAAAAAAAGCAAGAAGAAATAAAGAGCAAGAAGCAAAAAGAGAAAAATGGAGAGTGTTTTGCTTTGAAGGCCACGTGAAGAAAATACTTTAAGGAGGCAGGAGTGACAAACTACATTAATGCTACTGATAAGGCAAATAAGATAAAGACTGACCGTGACTCTCAAAACATTAAAATTCTGCATGTTTGTAAGATGTTGGTAATGATATAATAAAGAGGAAAAAAATCATGATACACAAGAAAGAGAATTGCTAAAGCCATTCCTTTCAGTAGGTGAGAGGAAATTACTAGTTGAGAGTGAATAGATTGGCTTTACATAGGAACGTAGATATTTCATCCATAGTTAACAGGATAGACTGTAAGTATATGAGCACAAAGGCATGCAGGTGAATAGAAATTATGAGTTATATTGGTAAGAAACATTTCTCAGTAAATACAACAAACACATTTTTGTTCACCAGCAATGAAAGAAAACCACTGAGCTACTCCACTAAAATATGACTGGTTGAATTTGCCAGACTGCGATTCAGATATGCGTCCATTTTTTATTCTAGTGTATTTCCATGCTGACAATGAATAGGCATATTTTTGTAGAATCTATCTATAACAAGCATGTGTATTTGGAAGGGAAGCAACTGAATCTAGAAATATGCAACCCTTGTTCTCAAGGGAAGTGAAACAAAATATCCTTTTATTTTATTTGTTTTTTCAATCATGATTTGAAGATTGGATGAGGGTAAGTGTAAAGTCACCAGGGTTAAAACTGAAGGTTCTTCTCATTATAAAAACATTTTAAGATTATTTTTAGCATTGTTAATTCCATTATCTGGCATCTGTGTAAATATATGCCAAAATTATCATATCACAAATATCTTCAAAATAGCAACATTGGGCTGCATTCATGATATATTTTTATCAAGTTGCCATGTAGCTTTCAGAAGTTAATTGTTTAATGGCTTATCAATTCACTTTATATTTTCACTGAGTTGCACTTGTAACTAACCAGTTGTCAATAGAGTGTAAAATAGATTTTCAAAGAGTAGAAGCTTCTTTGTTGATTCATGTAAGGAAATAGATATAGAATAAGATTATATAAATAAGAGAAGGAATGGCCAGCTATTCAAGATTTCAAAACAACTCCAAGGGACAGATTCTTTTAGGCAAGTAAAATACACCTTAAATCTTTTTATTTAAAATTGTCAATGTTTTTATTTTTTACTGATTTAAATCTAGTACCAAAAGTCAAAGGATAGTTCATTTGCTAACATAGATAGAAAATATTATTTATTTTCACACCAAGTATGTAGATATGAATTTAAAACACAGTTGTTATAGCTTATCAAATTTACAGGAAAAGTAAAGATATTATTTTCTTATAGAAAAGTTGTAAAATGAAATAGATGTACCACTATTTAGTTCCTCTTCATATTTTAAAATTTAATCACTTTTAATTAAAAAGAAAGGATGACAAGAAAGAAATAGATAACAAAGAAACTGCATTATAGAAAAATATCAGTATTTGGCTTATTAAAGTCTCTTCCAGGTGATATGAGTCTCCATTATTTAACTGTTTAAAGTATAAAATACAGGTGTCAGATCACACCAGTTTTCATATGGCCACAGAAAGCAATATTCTCCCTCACAAGTGAGATTCACTGGGCAGATGGGTTTGTTATTGTGTTTGACATCAGTGATAGGTCTTTGCTTGCTTTTGCAAGAGTTCTGATCTACAGAACTCAGGAGTCACAAACTAGTCATTGCAAAAGGTAAGGTATTTTTCATTCCTTTCTCCTTTCTTTTTAGTAAATCATCATATAGCTGTAAGCATCATTAGGAAGAATTTAATATAGCCTTCCAATTACAAAATTTAACAGCCCTGAACAATTCACCTTCCCATTCCACAGGAGTTACACATGTAGTAAAAGGAATAAGATGAGAATGCTTTATATCCTGGCTGACATAAACAGTTACTTGCCCTGAGTAAATGGCTATTTTACAAGACAGCTTCTATTGTTAACATGACACTCACTTGCAAAATAATGGTCCTCTATATACAAGATAGTTCTCTTTCCAACCCTTCCTTCTCATTCTCACAAAATGTTAAGGATACTAAATAAATCCAGATTTATTATGTTTGGCATCCTGTGAAATCCAATTCGTAGTCATTGGGTTGTTCAATCTATCAAAGCAAAATAGCCTGAATAATCAAACCGTTTACAAATTCTAAGTGTGTGGATACATTTTTCTCCATGTCACCTCCTAAAATAAAGAGCTGATCAACATTTCTCCCTTGTTAATTGTCTTGACACAGGAACTATGAAGAAAGATGCTATTGTACCTTAAGCCATTGTTGCATTAGTAGATAAAAGTTTAAGCACCTGAATTTTCTATTTTAGTTTTCCCTGTTTTTTGGTTGTTTTAGCCTTTTCCATTTTTTTTTTTTTTTTTTTTGTTCAACATGCTGATGATGTAAGGGATTTTTTTGTGCTTTTAACCAGTTTTACTCTTAGAGTCTAAAATAACATTCTAATCTGGTTAGTAAAAACATACAATATTATTACTAAAAATTGGTATATATACTTTTTATATCTATTCTAAATCCCCATTATCAAGAAATCATTAAACAATAATTAATTGATACAGAATATGTCCCTGAAGTCAGTGATGTACATTCTTGTTTACATTTGATTTGCCTTAGGAAACCGCTTTAATCTCTAGAGCTCATTTTTCTAAGAATGTAACTGATGCCATATTAGCAGAAAATGATGTGATTTTACTGAGATACCTCATAGCTCTGATTTTCTATAATAGCACTTATATTTTAGAACCTCATTAATTATTTTAAGCATTAAATTTCTTATGTGTAAGCATCATGATATAGGTAAGGTACATGAATAAAATTATTTTGATATTCCTCCAAATCAAAATTATCTCTTAAGAACACTTAAATACATATTAAAAATCTAAAAAACCTATATTTGACATTTTTCAGCCAATCTTCTTAATTTATTGACTAAATAATGTTTAGAATATTTCCAGATCTCAATCTGTAGAAAGCCTCGGAGAGCAAATTATAGCAGTTTTATAAAATTATATCTGATATTTATGTGAAACATTTTCATGTACCTTTTCCCATTTATCCATTGCAGTAATTTCATGAAGTAGACTGAAAAAGACATTGCTAATACCCCTGAAAGTCCCCTACATACAGTGATTTTTCTCTCACTGCTTACTTACACTATCATGTGAATAAAACCCAGCTAGCAGTCAAATCTGGAGCTAATATAAGTGAAGACTATCTGTGTTTGCCCTTTTCTTCTCTAGAGTAGATATCTTGGCAGAGTTCCATACCACTTAAAGGCTAGTCATTTTACTATACTCTTCAAATCGAACTCTATTTTTGTATTGTTTCACTATAATGAAGAAGAATATATTGATATTTGCAGAAGATATTTTACCTTAAAAACATTTTTTTAAAAAAGAAAATTTGTGCCAGGTTATGGTGTAATTTTTCTGTAGAGTATGTTATAATAAATATTACCAAAGCAAAAGCAGTAATGAGTATCAAATAATATTTTTGCTTAGGAAATTTTTCTAAATTGACTGTTCAATTACAGTAGCTGTATAAGTAAAGAGACATTTGTTATTCTTCCCTTGTAATTGATAAGGGATATGAAAAATAATACTTAGAGCATCTTTCATTGTGAATGTGCTTTGTATTTTTATGTACATCATTTGATTTAATCTCTACAGAAAGTCTGTGTCATATGGATGATTTTACCATACTTTACACATAAGGAAACTGAAAGTGGGAAAGGTAATAATCATACCTGGTTAGTTAACACATCCAGAATTCAAGAATATGTCCATCATACTTCGAATCCTAGGCTTTAAGAGAGCCTTGTTGCTTGTCACTTGCTACCTTCTATCTACGATGATTTTTGTAAGTAAGTGGGGATACATGTCACTCTACACACATATGACCATGAATAACACACATGCATCACTCCATACTCTTCTTTCTTTTTTGATTTATAATCCTTTGGATATAAACCTACCTGTTTTTAAACAACAACAAAAAAATTGTTCAAACAAAATCTTGCCAAAAATTGTGAATCCTTATTTCAGAGCTGTGGAATTAGCTTTTGGTTGCCAACAAGCAAGATCTCTGTCATGTGTGAGAGAGGTTGGCTGGGAAGAAGGGCGAAAGCTGGCATTGGACATCCGGTGCCAATTCTGTGAACTGACTGCCACAGAGCAGTCTCTTGAGGTAGAAATGATGTTTATCAGAATTATCAAGGACATCCTGGCAGGCTGTTCAAACTCAAAGGACAGAGATGACCCAGTGGATCTAAATCAATGACCAAATTGATCAATAATGTATTTGGAAAGAGAAGGATATGTGTTTAGTAGACATGTGATCTTAGGAGATTTATTATATCAGAAAGCTTCGAACATTAACATGATAATTAAAGTAATGATTTATATGCAATTACTGCAAAAATAATTCTCTTGCTGATATGAAATGATTGAGTATGAACCACAGCTGTGTTTTTAAATGCATAGTTTGCCTTTTTGGTTGGTTGTCTCCTATTTACTGTGCTTCACACATAATATTTATTTATTGTACAAAATAGTACTCATTATAACCTATTGGTGGATAGCTATTTTGTTTGCCTTGGCAAATAAACTCTGCTTATATAATTTTATTAAACTACCATTTCATTGTCTGTAGTGTACCTTTATTTTATAAGATTCCATTGAATGAAATGTATGGTTATATTCATATAGTTAATATTGATATATTATAGAGCTTAATTTATCAACTTGTGAAAGTTCCTGATTTATTTAATAGAAATGCATGAATTTATTTTTAAAGTATAATATCTTTACAATAAATCAGTGAATTACAAGATATCACACAAGTTTTATAGTCTAACTTAGGCCTTCAGCAGCTAAATTCCCTGCCCATAAGTACGTATTTTGGAAAAAGTCTGCCTTTTGTTGTTGAGTGCTATGTTAACAAAAGCCATTATCACAGAGAAATTAACTCATATAGCTCTTTATATCAAAAGACTGATCTATTTTAGTTCACTTAGAAACTGATACATCATAGGAAAAAAGTAAAAACTGGTTGCTAAATGTATAACGTTGTAGGCTTTGTTTCCCTGAAAAGAAATATTTTTGTGTTAGATACAAACATTTTGGGTCCTCTCAGGTTACTTTGATTACCATTTCCTTCCAGAGACACTAGTTTACCTCCTAGATTACAGTATCACTGCTGGTGCTCTTGGGAAGCTTTGACACCTGCTTTCGTTCAAGTCGAGACTCAAAGTCTAACTATGGCCAAATTGTGGATAATTAATGTTAGGTCTCAGACAGTTAAGCTAGGACTACAGGCATTGCTACATACACATACATGGTTAATGAATATCAGCAAGAATCTGGGGACTAAGGTGGAAGATCTTGAGTAGAAGGTGGTAGACTGGAGTGGGGGAGGGGCAACTATTAGGGAGAATATTAGTCTGAATAGGTGAGAAATTCATTGACACAGGGTCACTCACCATGAGTCCCGAGGCAACATTTTAGGAATGACACCTCAAGCTGGTCTATATAGCGTTATTGTTCCTTAGAAGTTGGAGCTTGATGATATGCTAAAGTAAAAGTAATGAAAAAAAAACAGAAATATCTGGTAATATACAAAATAGGTTCTGAATGTTCATAATGATGCAGGTAGTTAGAAATGATATATTACATTGGATCCAAGAATCTACTATCTGACTATGTTCTCCGGGAGAATTCAGGGAACTTCCTTTACTCAGGAAGTAAGGGATACATTGATGAGTGGGCACAGACAGCTTTGAGAAGCTTCATAGTGACTGTGCTTTTATGGGTAAGAGCTGACAGTAGATTGACTCTGTTGTTCTATGTACATGGATGTTACCACTAAACTGTGCTGCCCAATATCAATGCACACGAATGAATCCTGGAACAACAGAATCTGTTTGCCAGCATTTAGCCTGTGGCCTATTATCCACCCCACTTGGCCCCCAAAGGAATGGTGCCAGACCCAGGATGGAGGCTCCATTTCTGATACTGTCTGGTTGCATACTTTAGAAGTGATGTATTCCATCAGCCATGTTGAGGGAACGTCCATATTGTGGACCCATACACACGTTGCTTCCATCTCTACCTCCATGGCCACTGCTACAGTCGGTCCATTCCATTATCACAGAAGTAGCCAAGAAAGGAGGCAGGTGGCCAGGATCTGCTGGCCAGGTCATCCTGTCCATATGATGGTAAAGTTACTTCTCTTTTTGGAATTCTTTCTGGAAAGCATTAACGTGATACATAGGATCTGTGTATTTTATGACCCCACTGAGAGATCCGTTTACATATGTTTTCTTCAGACTTTCTTGTCACTGGTTGCCCAGTTTTACCTCTTACAGACCTCTGACCAGCTGGCAAAACTATTATTAATAATTTTATAGTGCTGCCTCTAAATCAATGTACTACATGCCACCGGTCTTACCACACAAGATAGATAACAAAGTGGACTTCTTTGGAAGTTCTGCCAAAACTGGGATAACTTCCTTCTCCTAAAGAACTTCATGATGATCTCTGTGTAGGGCTGTAATGAGGTAGAGTCCTCTTTTGGCTGGTACTAATGTATCAAGTTTAAGTGAAATAAATTTTCTATCAACTAGGAACATTCATATTAGATTGCTATGTGAATGAGAAATAAACTATTGTGTGAAGTTATCCTAGCAAATTTAGTTATGTACTTTTCTGGGTCAATTATTTATAAGAATTTTATTATTCTTTTAATAGTCTCAGTATTGACTATTTATATCAGTATAAGAAGTTATACTTTCATATTTCATTTGTTTTGTTATTCTTTTGCATTGTCTCAGCTTTAGAGACTAGGTTTTCATTCTTTAGAATCATTTTTCCAGTTAAATAAAGATTCTTTTGGGACAATTTTGTATTAAAAATAACATTTATCTAAGTTACATATACAAATTTTAATGTTAACAAATTCTTTAACAGCTTAATCCATGCATATGTATCTGTGATGAGTAAGAGTTCAAAATGTTTCTGTTAAAGATACTACTTATATTTCCATATATATTAAATTTTTTATTTATTATATTCTGATGTTTTAGCAAACTGACCTTGAATGGCATACTTTGTTACAAGAAATCTATGGAACATAGTAATAACAAGAATTTATATTTTAAGAGTATTTTGGTGAAGAAACTTTAGGAACAAATGGCTGATTGTTTTTCCAAGTAATATTTGAAAGTGTTGAGTTAATTCCACCTTTGATGATGTGACAATTTTAGAACAAGCACATACATTTTTTGATATCTCTTCCATCTAAAGATTATCTCAATTCCCCTTCTCTTGGATCATACTTATTGAATCTCCTTTACAAACAAAATGAGGTAGAAGTAATGTGTGTGACTTAAGAAGCCAGGTTAGAAAAGGAAATAGAACTCCCATCTGTTTTTCTATCTCTTGGGATTCTGCTCTGGGGGCCATGAGTTAACATATATGAATCTAGCTCCCAGAAGGCACCAAGCTAAGATACCACATAGAGGTAAGGACCACACAACTACCAGATAAATGAGCAAATCTTCAGGTGATTCCATCCTCTGACCTTTTGTCTACCCCAGCTGATGCCAAGCAGAATAAAAATGAGTTACCCCAACAGAATCCTGCCCCTGACTACAGATTCACGAGCACAATCAATATTGTTGTTGCTCTGGTATTGTTAATGACAACAGATAATCATTAAAACCCTCAACAACTCTGCCAATATGAAATGATTGGCTTTCTTACTAAAGAAAAACAGGGTGAGAAGAGGAAGTCTCCAACCAGATACGAAATTGTCTAGAACAAGTTGTCCCAAGATCGGTTTTCTTGTGACTATAATTCGCTTGTAAATCAACTTGAAAAACCTTAAAAATAATAAATTGCATTTTCCCAAAGCGAGCCAAAAACACATATACCTACAGAGAAACAAATACATCAACATTAAGCTGTAGAATGTTGTAGTTTGAGGCTAGCAAGTGTATCTATAAATCTCAGAGCTAGCTAAGCTGTATCGCAAAGCGGGGAATGGCCCATGCTGCTTCCAGTAAAAAAGATGCTGTCATTCACTTTGGATGAGCTTCAGTGAGATAACACATAATGAGGGGCAACAGCTGAGGAAGGGAAAGCCAAAGGGGAGGGGTTTTAAAATGGTTTTGATTTAATACAAGGCATGCACTATTAATAAAGAAGTTGAATGATACCTGTATGTTTTATAGGTTTATAAATTGGCTGTAGTAAAATATTTTACATCTTAGATCACTAGGTATTGTTTCAGCTTATTATGGGAGATATCTATCTAGAGTTGACTGAATTGTATTAATCTGAACCTAGTTTAATGATGCCTTAACATTTTTATGGGGGAATTTAATGTTTGCAATATCCATGTTCCTTATTTGAAAGCGTGACTTATAGGTTTCTCATCTTCCTTAAATTATAAAATCCTTCAGCTAATAAAGGAAAATGATTATAGTTTGCAAAAAAGGCAAAGTCATTTAACAATCCATATAACTGTCTATTGTAGGGCTTTGCATAATAATTGTAATTTAGCTATTAGGAATTCTAAAGGCAGTTATCAGTCATACTCTACAATTCTGGGGAATCGGGCAAAGCCCAAATTATTTAAAATATTTTAAATTCCCAAAGAAAAAGGGCATACCATAAATTTGAAATATACTCTATGCTGGTGACAAGATATTATTTCATGAGAAAAGAAAAAGTTCATCATAATTTTCTAATGTATAAACTACCAAACAGATTATTTGTCTGCCTTTTGGATATAGACATAATGCAAGTTTATTTTTAATAATGGAAATACAAGTTACTCTAAGGAAGGAATTTGCAGGTTGTGAAGTATTAATATCTATGTGGAATTTGACTGACATTTTAGTAATTCCCAAACAAATAAGGCATAAAGAATTAACAGAAAGTAAATGATGAAATCATTTGACACTACATGAAATTATAAACACGAGTTACCTGTGTGGTTTTTTGGCCATTCTGCAGCACTCCAGGTGAATATTTAACAACCAGACAAATGAAAACTTTTTAAAACACTTATGCAAGTTTAGTAAAAAAGTAAACGTTATACATTCACTTTCAAGGTATATGAGAGCAATTGATTTGGACTTACAAAAAAATGAGTAGCGGCTCAGTAATTAACATGGTAGTTAAATGAGTGGGCATGATGCAAAAATGAGATAGAGCAATTCAGAGGAAAGGGGAATATTATTGAAATACTATGAGGTAATGTTCCCCTTTTTCTCAGCAAACATCAGGATTTGGAGAGGAATTAGTGGACACCTATGAAATATTGGAAAATTGAACCTCAAAGAAAGGTGTACCTATGGACAAAAGGAAAAGAAACCTGATAAAACCATCTTCGAAACCAGAAATTACATCCACTGCAGATTACATAAAATGGGCTTAAACTGTGACTTGTGAAATTCTGATTAGTTTAAAAAAAAACACCCCCGAAAGTAAGGACGACTGGGCAGTGAAATGGAATTTAAAATGGCTGTTGACTCCTTTGGCTGATAACTGTGTGAGGGTATATGGAGATGCGATACAGAATGCCTAAAGCCCTTTTTTATCTCTTTAGGTATCTTACTCTGTGACAGTGAATAACATGCAACTATAAAACCTCAAATGAGAAAATGATTTTTGAGAGACATATTTCTTCTATTACATTTTTCATGTTTAAAACTAAATATAACTTAGTTTGTGATATTTAATATTCTAAAAACTCGGGCATAGAGTAGCGAATGCTTATGTTACTTTATTAGGCTTTTTTTTTTGTCTGAGTAACACCTACTGCTGTGTCAACCATCTGCTTACGGACCCTCACAAAACATTGTTAATAAAAAATAATGAAAAAAAAACACAGAAAACTTCGATCAATGATTCTCTATTATTTAACATCTTTAAACAAATTAATTTTTTTCTATAACAAAAATATAATGAAAAATGGTTTTGATGAATTTATTTTATCTTTACACACCCACCAGTAATAATATCCATTAAAAAACACTATTGGACACATATTAGCATATACTTTTTAATCATGAGGGCTTAATTGAGACATTGATTAGTTATGAGGATGGAATCCACCATTTTACACTTTTCTATTAAAATTTTATTTTTAAATTTTAATAATGGCAATTCATAATAGCAATGAAAGTTTATATAAGAGAAGCCATATAACAGAAATTGTGTTCCACTGACTGTATTGAGAATTAAAATGAGAAATAAAACCATAGCTTACTTTCATGCAACCTTCTGGACTGAAAATTCACAGTTCATCTGGTAACAGGAGGCTACAATATTTTACGCTGTTCTTAAGTCCTACCTTGCACACAACCTTTGCACAACCAGAAAACTGGTCATCTGTCTCTCCTCCATAGGAGAAGAGTTTTCCAAAATAGCCACATCCCTTTTTCCCTATCCCTCAGCACCTGCCACTTACATCTCCCATATTTCTTCAGACATTCACATCTAGAAGAATGAGAGAAGTGGCACGTGACAAACTGTATCTTAACCCAGTGGTCCCCAGTCTCTTTGGCACCACAGACCGGTTTCATGGAAGACAAATTTTCCACTGTGTGGGGAAGGCACATGGGGGATGGTTTCAGGATGATTGAAGCGCATTACATTTAATTGTGCAGTCAAACCTCTCTGCTAACGATAATCTGTATTTGCAGCCACTCTCCCGTGCTAGCATCACCGCCTCAGTTCCACTTCTAGATTATCAGGCATTAGCTTCTCATAAGGAGCACACAACCTATGAGAATCTAATAGGTTTACAGTAACGTTCACCTTCCTATGAGAATTTAATGCCATTGCTGATCTGACAGGAGGCGGAGCTCAGGTGGTGATGTAAACGATGGGGAGTGGCTGTAAATACAGAGGAAGCTTTGCTTGCTGGCCCACCACTCACCTCCTGCTGTGGGGCTTGGTTCCTAACAGGCCATGGACCAGTATTGGGGATGGGGACTGTAGTCTTAATCTATGTACTAGGCACTGGCTCAAAGAGCTATGGTTTATAATTAATCATGTATAGCACTTGGTTAAAAAAAAAGAAAAAAAAAATCTGCTTGTGTCTTTTCTTCCCACTAATGAGAGGATGGCCAATTTGAAAACCACATCCCACCTCAATAAAATGCAGCCAAACTACATTCATTTCGATTATGCATGGAAATAATGTTGAGACAGGGCACAGCACTTAGATTTTTAGTATGAGATTTGACAAAGCTACACAACCTCTTCCAACCCCCATAATATGCTGAAATAAAAAAGAAAAAAAAAGAGGGATGAAGATAAAGATACAATAGATGTACCATATGTTTGTAAATCATACTATAAAATCTTTCCTTTAATAAGAATCAAGAAAGATAAAGCAAACAAATCCTCTACATACACATGTATAAGTAATAGTCGGTTTAAAAGTATTCCTCAAGGAGAGAACATAGAAATATTAATATAAAAAGAAAATTAGATATCTAAATAATATTCAAATAAAAATAAAGTAGAAAGTCTAGAGAAGACTTTAAAAATTGTATTTTAGTTAGTGAAGAGTTCAATTGGCACTACAGAAAATTAATCAACTGACATAGACATAAACCATGAGAAGATTTTTAAGAACACAAAGGACAAAAAAGGAAAAATACATTAAAAAGCATATCACACATATAAATAAATATGATAGGTATAAAGATTAGAATCTAACATACAATAATACATATTTCTGGATTGTAAACTGAGAAATCCATAGAAGAAATAATAATTCCCATTCTGAGAGTACAGAAGCATGGAATTCTACATCTCAAATATAATTCAGTGTGTTTCAGAAAAAAATTATAGTCCTCTAAACAGAAAAAGTAATTTAAAAGAACAATGGAAAAAATTGAGAATAACTTAAATTTCTTTGTAAACTATATAATATGAATTTGATTAAGAAAAATCTAAAAGTTTTGAGGGAAATTTTTGCAAAACTCTAGTTATAAAAAGACACGATTTTTTCCCTGAAATTTGAAGACAAAATAAAGATGCGTGTAGATATGCAAGCTCTGGAACATGCGCACAGCTACTTTTACTAAAAGATTCAATCCCAAAATAGAGTAAATAAGAAAAAATCAAGCATTTAGAAACTATAAGACTATACCAAAAAAGAAATAATGATAAGCTTAATTATATACACAGAATACGTATGACATTATTTACCATCAGTAACTCTAACCTGGCACATCTAGAAATCTAGGCCATGACTAATCAGAAAAATGGATTATTTCTAATAGACTGCAATATAGCATAGAAAATTTAAACAATATCATTGTTTCACAATATAGAAGTGGTTAAAATAATTATGGTATGTGGACTATGTAATCATTTGTTGAGTACATACTAGGTACTTGGAGCAGTGATAGATGGTTTAAGTATTTTACATAAATATGTAAAAGTGCCCTGCAAAGGCAGCATTGCTGTGTTCTTTCACATCGCTTGGATAGTTGTGCCATTTACATATCTCAAGATAGATGAAAGGATTAATCTAGGTCAAAGTTCAGGTATTACCTGGGCTGAACGTCACAACAAAATATAGATGACTCTGGGTTGCTCTCTCTACCACATCACACTCTTTCATACTACTGAAAAATACTCACATATCTAAAATCACCTCTACAAATAGTTTTTAACTTTATGGGGACATGCCTATATTTTCTTAGTAAATATAAAAGCATGATGCAAAAGTATAGGTCGTAGGATTTCCTTTATGCATAAATGTATCTAGAAAAATGGTTGCAAAGGAATATGCCAACGTATTATTAGCCCCTGGATGATTATGCTTTTGAAATTTTCTGTAAATGAACATGAAATACTTTTGTAATCAAAGGAAAATTAAAGATTATTTTATATTTACAGATGTTAAAGGAGTTGAGTGTGATGATCTGCATTGCCAAATTTTTATATGAATTACAAAAATATCTACAGTTTATTTTTATCATTAAGATCTTATTAATAAGATTTTGTATCACTAAGATCTTATTTTTAATGTAAGTCAAATCCTAAATCCCATTAACATTTATTAATTTTCTATTTTAAAGATGGATTTCCTCTTTTCAATTTTTTACAGTAGCATCTGTTATATTTATAATTAGAAAAAGTATACATCTTTTGTTAAGATCATTTACATACAACAAAATTTATACATTTTAAGTGTACAGTTTAATGAATTTTAACAAATGTATGCACCTATATAAATGCAGTCAAATGATGATCATTTCCATCATCTCAGAAATCTTTTTTGTAGCCCCTTCCAAGCAATGTGGAAATGTTTGGCATTTTAAAAATAAATATCTATGTAACTTCTAAAGTAGTAAGAATAAACAATATAAAGCATATGCAGTCATTATTTAATGAATACATCCATATTACATTACCACAAGCTCCAGCAAAGTAGCGTCCTTGTGATTTTTGTTCATTGTCATCTTCCCAGGGCCTTACCACATATGTGTCTGGCACATAGTTGGAGCCCATGATATACACATTGAATAAAATATTTAAATACATATTGTACAGTAGGCATTGTACTATTATTCTTTAATGGTTTCATTATAATTTTCGTTATATAAATGCATGCTTCCATGAATATTTACAAATAAAAAACAAATGAAAAAAATACATATTCTTAAGAAGTAGAAAGTGTTTGAAAATATATAAAAGTATAAAAAACGAAAGCGCTTATAGTTTTCTTATACCATCCTCAAATGATCGCTTCTAGGGTACTCAGTATTATTAGTTTGGTGTGTTCTTTTCATTTTTTTTCTTTGCCCTTACAATTATATAGCACACCTAAATCAAGTAAAGTGATTAATATTTACTGACAATCTGTTATGAGCCAGGCTTTTTTCTAAGATTTTGGGATAAAGCAGAAAAAAGAAAAAAAAAAAAAAAAAAAAATATATATATATATATATATATATATATATATAAAACTCCATACCTCATAGCTTATATTTTAGCTGAAAGAGACAAATTATACAGAATGTTAGATAATGAAGAGTGCCAAAGGACCACAGAGAAAAATAAATCAGCCAAGAAAGGTAGGCATGGCAGGAATAGGAGAGAGAGAGAGAGATGGCTATTTTAAATAGAAATTAGGAATGGCCTTGTTGAGACAACTTGGGAGCAAAGATATGAAGGAGTTCAGGGGTGAGGGAATCAAATATTAGTATTTTGGGGAAAAGAACTCAGAGAACAAAAAATCACTCCATTACATGGAATGAGTTTGATCTTTTGGTTCTTGCCTTTAAATCTATTAGGCAGGTCCACAACAGCATTCATTTGAGGGCTAATTTTCTGTACTCCTAAGGCAAGACATTGATACCCCATGAATTATGAGGTTTTCCATTCTTCCTATTTATAAAGGCACTATTCCCAAACCTTTGTGAGTTCTGCACAGTGCTCCTTCTAATCACTTTGGGCAACTCTTTTTCTGGCCTCAGGTAGTTTCTTTATATCCATGCACTGATTGGTAATCAACTGGACTCTCCGGGGCTCCCTGAAGTTCTCTAGAATTCTCTCACATTACAGCTATTTCTTCTTTGTGTCTCTTACTCTACAAACTCTAGCACCTTGGATTTCCTAGATTCTCAGCTCCATCTGCTTCATTAGAAAGATTGTTGAGTTCTGTTTGGGTTTTTCTTACCTATATATTTAGGTACTCTGATATTTATTAAGTGCATCCATATTTATGATTGCAATATCTTCTTGATGAGTATCAATTGGTACTTTTTTTTATTATATAATGACCTTTGTTGTCTCTTGAGGTGATTTTTGACTTAAATCTATTTTATCTGATGCAAGTATGGCAAATCTGCTCTTTTTTCGTTACCATTTGCATGGAATATCTTTTTTTCTTCCCTTCATTTTCAACCGATGTGTGTCCTTAAATCTAAAGTGAGTTTCTTGTTGTGAAGAGTATATAGTTAAGTTTTGTTTTTTACCCATTCAACCTCTGTAATTAAAAAGTTTCATATACTTATATTTATTATTGATAGGGAAGTACTTACTATTGCTATTTTGTTAATTATTTTGTGTGTTGCAGGGGTTTTTTTTGTATCTATTTTTCTCTGTTTCTTTTTCCTTTATGTTTCATTAATTTTTTGTGGTATGATTCTTTGATTCCTTTCTCTTTTTGTCTTTGGTATCTTCTATAGAATTTCTTATGGTTACCATGAGGCTTAAAACATGTATAGTTACAGTCTATTTTAAGCTGATAATAACTTCAATCATGTACAAAACCTTTACATTATGTCTCTCCCACATATACTTTATGTTATGGATATCACAATTTACATCTTTTTATACATCTATTTATATTGTATACTTATGAAATAAATTTTTTATATTATATTTATCTTTAAAAACTTTTGTCTTTTTATTTTTACACTAAAATTAATAGTGGTTTACTTACCACTTTTACAGTCGTGTAATATTCTGTACTTTAAATTTTCTTTATAGAGTAAGTTTTATATTTTCATCTACTTTCATTTGTTGCTTAGTGTCCTTTTGTATCAACTTGAACAACTCATTTTAGCATTTTTTTATAATGCAGATCTGGTTGTGACCTTGGTTTTTTTTGTCAAGGAATGTTTTAATCTCTCCTTCATCTTTAGTGGACAGTTTTTATAGTTATAAAATTCTTGGTTAACAATTTTTTTCAATACTTTAAATATCATACCACTCCCTCTGTTCTATAATGTTTCTGCTGTGAAATTCCTTGATAATTTTATGTGGGGGCCCTTATATGTGACAACATTTTTTTCTCCTGCTGCTTCAAAATTCTCTCTCTTTCTTTGACTTTAGATAATTTGATTAGGAGGTGTCTCAGTGTCTCAGTGTGACATCATTAGTCCATCTTATTTATTTATTTTTTTAGGTTTTATGAATCTGAATTTCTCTCTGCCTTCCCAGAATTATGAAGAAGTCAGCCAATATTTCTGTAAATAAGCTTCTGACCCTTTTTCTTTCTCATCCTCTTCTTAGACTTCATTAATGCATATAGTGATTTTCTTGATGGTGTTCCATAAGTCCAACAGGCTTTCTTTACTCGTTTTCATTCTTTCTCAATTTTGTTCCTCTGATTATAATTTTAAATGACAACTCTTTCAGTTTGCTGATTATTGAGTTTGTTGATTTTTTTTTTTTTTGGTTGATTGAGTCTATTGTGAAAGTTTCTATTGGATTTTTTTGTTCAGTTATTGTATTCTTCAGCTCCAAAGTTTCTTTTTCATGGTTTCTATCCATGTTAATATTCTCATTTTTCTCTCATTGTTTTGTTGTTCTTGTTTAATTGTCTGTGTTCTCTTGTATCTCACTGAGCATCCTATGACAGTTATTTTGAATTCTTTGTCATGTAATTCATAGTTTTCCATTTCTTTGAGGTTGGTTACTGGAAATTTATTTTGTTTCTTTGGGAGCATCATATTTCCCTGTTTTCACATGTTCCTTGTAGCTTTAAGTTTTGTCTCTCTGTGTGAGGAAGCAGCCACTGCTTCCAGTCCTTAAAGACTCTCTTTGGCAAAGGAAGACATTCACCAGTCAACCTTGCTAGAGATTCTGAGAGTTTTCAAGACTTTCTCTTTTTTTAAGGAACATGTTCAACTCCTGTACCTCTCCTATATAAAAATATTTAGGATTTTGTACCTTCTCTTAATCCCACAGAACCATACTGGTACTGAGAGCCATATTTTCCTTTTTCATAGGTCCATGAGCTGGAATGTCAGAACATTATGGGAAAGCTCCATTTTTCTCCATCCCCCTGAAGGAAAAGTATCAGAATTGTTTACTTTGTTCTAATCCCAAAGAACTGAGCTGGCTTTTCATAACTGCATCATGTGCCAAGATTTGTACTCTCTGCCAAGATCTGTTGTGAATCATGCCATCTGCTGCAGTCAGCATTGAGTTCTGGGTGGCACTATGGCTTCTGGGAGTCATGTGGCTTCTATGATCCATGCTGGGTGATGGGTGATGCACTTTTGCTGGGGGCCTTGTGGCTGCTGTGGTATATGTGGAAAGCTGCAATCTGCACCCAACAGCTACAAATCATCCATGCCCCACAACTGTGATCAGCATTAGTAGCTGCTATCTGTGCCAGCTTTTGGGAACCATGTGGCAGCTAGGGGCGATGGGAGTTGTTGAGGTTCTTTCTGGTTGCTGGGAGCCCTGGCAGTTGATGGAAGCTGGACAGCTGCTTGGGGCCTTGCCTAACTATGAAAGCCAGCAGGATGCTGAAAGCCACCTTCTCCTCTTCTCCATCTTAGCTTCCCCCAGGCATTCCAACTATGCCAAATCCCTCAGCACTCTAGAGTAGGCAATATAGGAATAGGTCTCTCGGGCAGCATCAACAAAGGCTGATGACACTGGATGCATCCCTCACTCTGTCTTTTCTCCAGAGGAGAAATCAAGGAACCAAGATGATCTCTCTTGGTGCTTAACGGTACTGACTTGCGGGAGAGGGAGTCATAGGCAAAACAAACTGTTCTTCCTACCTATCTCAGCACAGTCATTTTTTGTTTTATGCTTGCTTTCTGGGGTGCTTAAATTTCTTAACTAGATTACGGGATTCTCAAAAAGATATTCTAGTCTTTTATAGGGTTGTTAAATTGGTGTTTGTGTGAAGGGACAAGGTCAGGAACCTCCTATACTGCCATCTTGCTGACTTCACTCCAGTATATTTCTTGACTAAAACAGTATACCAGTAGTTTCCACCAGAAATCAGAAAGGCATGAGATGAGATTGTCTTGCTCACCACTTTATCCCCAATACTCAGCACAATTCCTATCATATAGTAGGTGCTTAATAAATATTTGCTGAAAAAGTTAATAAATAAATTGATATAGGTCTTTTAGGAGTATAGATATTGTGTCCATGTGTTTATGCTACAGAGTAGAGGGGGCAAACAGCAACTAGAAAGAAGTATTTCAAGCCTTGCAAAAAAGTAATCTGTGTGTATGACAGCATTCAGGGAAAAATGGTGGCATAATGTGTATTTGAGACTGTTTGTGCCTCAGTAGTTGTAAAAAATATAAAGAAATTCACAGTTGATGGGCTTGGGGGACCTGGTTAGAATTACCAAGTAAATTTGTTTGATATATTATTCCTACTCCAGAATCTAGTATATTTACAGCTGCTCAATAAATGTCTCACTATGCAAATTCCTAATCCTTTATCTAATTTTACAAATAAAAGATTTTTGTGCATGCACCTGGAATTATGAAGACTGAATGAATTGCTTTGCAAAGGCAGGTTCAATATAAAACCGTCTTTAGCAGTAGATCTGCATTAGATTTAGGATGAGAAATCATCTTTAGCAGTGTGTACCAGTGGATAAGTCTCTGGACTTTCAAATCCTCTTATTTATTATCATTTTGTTTTTATTTTAAGCATCTGAATATTACTTGCCTTTTTATTTCTAAACATCTAATATAAAAGCCATTTTCCACATTGCTCCTTTAAAATACAATTATAAAAGCATTTCTTGTATATCATTCAATTTATTACATTTCAGTGATATTTTGTTACTTGTACTATAGGAAGTTAATAGGCCTCATGAAATGTATCTAGAATACAAGTTGCACTGGTAGCATATTCCAACCTCTAAATGCCTTTCATGTCAGCATGAGAGATACCATCAGGCATTTGAAAGCTCCGGCCTATTTATAAAGATACCATCAAAACCTGCCTGATGTAGCTGACTTATGAATCAATTATCTGAACTACACCAAGTGATGTATCTATTCTGAATTTTAGAGCCATATATTTGAAGCTAAACTACAAACAGATAAACTATTCAACAGCCTATCATGATTCTTATCTTCATGTTTATACCTGTCAAATGTGGAGGAAAAAAGCAAGCTCTTACTGATTTTACTGAGAATTAAAAAAAAAAAATACACATGCAGAAATCCTCTCCCTATCTCTCTCTCATACACACACACAAACACACACACACACACACACACACACACACACACACACACACACACACCTGACATCAAGTTCCTTATGACCTGAGAAAAAATGAACACAGAGATTAAAATATAAAAACTAAGTAAAATCAAGAGCACCTAAAGAATTACTCTTGTTGGGACAAAACATAATAAACACGATTGATTCTCTTAACTTTTATTTCTTAAATGGCTGAGTATATGTCATTTTTATTATAAAAGTTACAAAACCACAGAATATGCAGAGGAAATGGTCACATTTCACCTCAGATGTTGTTGAAAATAATCCAAGGTTAAGAGAGATGTGTCCTTTATGTTTTGTTTTGTTTCTAGGCTATACTTCATGAGATATATTCTATTTCAGAATCTACTCTTCAGTTTTAAATATCAATTATCCCAGTTTTATCGCTATACCTGGTAGTATTCAGATTTCAGGGAAATTTTATTCATGCTAAATAAACTCATAAGCAGCTGATACAATAGGATGGCAATGTATTAATAACTAATGAGGAGCATAGGAAAGTTTAATGAATTATCTTCTCAATAGTAAAACATATATAAAAGACCAAATTAATATCTGAAGTTAGATTTTCTGCATAGAGTTATAATAAAAGAAAGTCAACATCTTACTGCTTCCTTGAAAAACAGTGACAACTAAGTTGAGTAAAAATAAGAGGTAGACAAGCCAAAAAGAAAAAAAATGCCAAAAAAGCCTTTGGAATTTAATACAACATAAACCAAGGATTCCGCAGTCGTGTCCCCTATATCAGAACCCTCTGTTGGGTGGGTGAGGTCCTGACTCACAACCTGGATGTACTAAATTAAAATCTATGGGTATATCCTAGGATCAGTTTTAAAATACTTTTTAGTAATTCTTAGGCATGCTAAAGCTTAACTTTTAGATAAAGGGAGAGTCAAGAATAAAGCTAATGTAATAATCAGGAGACATATCAAGTAGGGCTTAGGCATCCAGGTTTGGGATTTATGCTGAAAGTAATGGGTAGCCATTGGGAAGAGGAGTGATGTGCTTACATTTATGTCTTTAAAATATTATTATACCACAATATAAAGAATAGCTATGTGAAGGGAAGATGGAATCAGAGAAACTATCATTAGTAGGTAGTTGCAATGATCTAGCCATGAGATGGTAGTGATTTGCACTGTTAATAGCTAACAAGATTAAAAATAATAGCTAACATTTACTGAACAATTATGTGCCAAGAAAAGTGCTTTATAAGCACTTTCATGCTTAAATTTTGTAACTACCCTATGAGGTAGGCAGGAACTATCTGCTATTCCATACAGACAAAAGAGAAAACCTGAACCTCAGAGTGATTAAGTACTTTATATAATTACTAAGTGGTAAAACAGGGATTCAGATCCACATGTCTCTGACACAGCTGCCCATATGGTTAACTATCATGTTACTTTGACTAAAAATGAACCATCAGACTAAGAAGCTACAGGACTGATGATTGATTATCTGACAAAAGAGATAGGGAGGATAGAGGTGATGTCTGGAATTTGAGGTGGATTATGATGCCTTTCATTTACATAAATAAATATAAGAGAACATATTCAGTTTTGGATATTAAGTTCAAGAAGTCTCTGTGGAAAATTCATGTAACCAGATAAATATGACATTACAGAGTTGAGGATACAAGTCTGGGTAAGATTATACTATAGTTTACGGAGACAGATGCACATAGAAGAATGTCAGAGTCTCAGGAATGAGGTTGGCATCAGCAAGATGGTGAAACAGGAGGTCCCAGGCTTCCCTACCTTCCCCCAGGAAATTCAACTAACTACCCTCCAAAGGCGAGAATACCTTTGTGAAAACTCCCCAAATTGGGAATGAGCCTGAGACACTGTGTGGACCACAGAGCCAAATAAGAAAATCACATTAGAAAGGTAACAGGAATAGTCTTACTTGGATCACATCAGTCCTCCCTCAAATTGACATAGTGCCACCAAAGAAGATCTTTCTGGGCCAATAGTTTCTAGAGTGAGAAAACAGAACTGGAAGCAGATATCCAACTTCTCTAGAATTCTGAGATACATCCCAGGAAGCCCACTCTCATCTGACCTCACGGGGGACACTGGGGTTAACAGCATACCTAGACTACCCAGGGTCAGGTAGAAACAAAGAAAGAGGGCAGAGGTCACAGCAGTCAGCGCACAGATCTTGGTGGTTGCTCTGTGTTTCTGCCAGCAGTGCCCAATTAGAGGTACCAGCCAATGGCATAGTAAGTGTGATTATTGTATGGATTGTTAAGAAAATGTGATATATACACACAGTGGATTAGTAGTCAGCCTTAATAAATAGAGACATTCTGTCATTTGTAACAACATGGATGAACCTGGAAGGCATTATGCTAAGTGAAATAAACCAAGCTCGGCAAGACAAATACTGCGTGATCTCATTCATATATGGAACCTTAAAAAGAAACTCAAACTCATATATGCACAGAGTAAAATGGTGGTTACCGAAAGTTGGTGGGTAGGGGAACTGGAAGATGTTGGTCAAAGGTTACAGAGTTTGAGTTATACATGAGGAATGAGTTTGAGATCTATTGCACAGCATGGTGACTACAGTTAATAATAATGTATTGTATATTCAAAATTGCTAAGAGTAAATTTCAAATGTCACCATACACAAAAAAACAGAGGTGATAGATAAGTTAATTAGATTGATTTAATCATTTCACTTTGTATACATATGTAATAACAACACTTTGTACTTGCAAAACATATACAATTGTAATTTGTCAGGTTATAATTAAGAAAAAAGTTTTGAAGATGATATTAATGTCCTAATAATTAAGCATACTGACAGAAAATAAGGCCTAGTATAGAAACCTGAAGAATACTAACAGGCAGAGATGAAAATAATTGAGAAAGTGTTGCCATATAATTGTTTTTTCCAAGCAACATAACCCCGAGAGTGAAAGGAGACACTATAAACAATTACAACAAAGTAATGAACATAAATAGGTTTATTCCTAGTCTAGCCTGTATATAAGGTTACTGTTCTTTGAGGAGACTAGAAATATAAATTAAAAACGCAGGAAGAAAACCACCTGAGAATATTCACATGAAATCTGAAAGCATCTGTGCTATCATTGTAATACTGTGTGTGTAGTTGTGTGTGTCCGTGGATGTGAATATGCACACACACATATGTATTCGATTTTCTTGAAATCTATAATTTTAGTCATGATACCGACCCTTATGATGAGTAGAATCAGCAAAGATGTGTCACTTAAATAATTTTGTCATAGTCCAGTTTTTATTCTTCATGTCTTCTGGATTCCACATTTACATTTCATATAAGAATTGCTGTAGTTTGAATATTTTTCCTTTGCAAAACTCATGTTGAAATTTAATCCCCAAAGTGGCAGTGTTGAGAGGTGGACCCTTTAAGACATGATTGGGTCACAAGGGATCTGCCTTCATGAATAAATTAATCCAGTCATGAATTAATGGATTAATGGATTAGTGAGTTAATTGATTAATGGATTATTATGGGGGTGGGACTGGAGGCTTTACAAGAAGAGGAAGAGACACCTTGGAAGGCACATTAGCACACTTAGTCTCCTCGTCAAGTGATGCCCCGGGCTGTCTTGGGATTCCTCAGAGAGTCCACAGTAGCAAGAGGGCTCTCCCCATATGTGGCTCCTTGATCTAGGACTCCTTAGCCTCCACAACTGTATGAAATAAATGTCCTTTGTTTCGTAAGTTACCCAGTCTCAGGTATTCTATTATGAGCAACAGAAAATAGGCTAAGACAAGGATAGAGCTTCTAAATGGGTGTGAGTGGTCAACAGAAATTTCACTTTTTTTCATAATATTCTCCATTTGCCATGAAAATTTATGATAATAATTACTTCCTGGCTGGGCACAGTGGTTTACATTTATAAATCCAGCATTTTGGGAGGCAGAGGCAGGTGAATTGCTTGAGGCCAGGTGTTTGAGATCAGCCTACGCAACAGGCTGAGACCTCTATCTCTACAAAAAATATGTATAATTACTTCTTGAAAGACATTATGATGTCTTCATTTTAAGAGAAGCACTAAGGAACCCTGATGAAGAATATCATCTGCTACTTAGTTATTATCTTTTAAGTATTCACCTCTAGGAAAATTTATGCAGATGACTAATCTAACCTATTGTTATTTATTTTTGTGAACATTTATTTCAGGGAAATTTCAGAGGCAAATTTTATTATCCTGAGTTCAAGTTGTGAGTTAAAACTTATTATAGCTTGGTACCCTGCAATGAATCTGCCAAAATGACTTTCTTAACATTACAGGTGACTTAATATTCTCATGATCAATAATCCCTTTAATTAGAAGAGTAACTTTGGTGTTTAATAACTACACTCAATTTCTTATTCTTCCACAGACATTTATCCAAGCAAACAGCCTCATTTTTCCTCTCATTCCCTGCAGTATCAGTGGTTCATTCTTTCCTGCATAGCACTTGAGCTATTATGCAAATATCCCATAACACATGGAATATTTCTTAGTTGGTAATAATGTTTTGTATTCTACTGCGGATATAGTCAGGTTTTAGAAGTCATTTTATATATATGGGCAAAAGTAATCATTGATACATGTATTTTTGTCTGCAATAATATTATAAAGTCCATTATGATGCAGGACATCAACATGATTACAGTAAGGACATAATAAGTACTCAAAAAAACATTTATTGAAGGAACCAAACCTTTGCAGTTATTCAAGAAGAGAATGGTACCTTGTGTAATGCAGATAGAGAAATTTTAAGTTGGTTCTTGAAAACCTAACCCTAGTTAGAAAAAGGCCTATCTTGTAGAACAGTCATATTAAAATGCTTCACACTTTTCTCTGTGCTTGTTAGTATTACTTAACAAGTAGGGGAAATTTTTTTTGCAGACTGCCATTTTTGATAATTGAGTATATGTTATTATAGGGATAAAGTGACACTGTATTTACAGAAGCATTTGGAAGTTACCATGCAAAATCGTTTAACTATCAAAACATCTCACAACATACTGGTAACAAATTCTTCATATTTAAAGTTTATTATATTCTTAGGGAGATTAAAAAATATGCCAAAAGATACTATAATAGGTTTACTTTTGCAAAGGAAATGATCAGAAAGTACTCTTTTTCACAATTGAATGTATTAAAAACAAAAAGTGAAACTCTAGAATTGCAAAAGAAATACAAAGATGAGTAGAAATGTAGCAAAAATTTAAATATTTGATTTGTGATATGAAATAAATGACATTTTTGAACTTCCAGAGCATATTTCTTTTAATATAAGGTGATCCCTTGTGATATCCTTAATTCTTACTTGTCTCACAAATCAAAGGAAAATAAAAACAGCAACAGCTCTTTGTAAAACAGGTAAAGGACACAAAGAAGAAAATTCAAATAACCAATAAAAATAAAAATTGGTTCAAATTTTCTAGTAACTAAGAATATTTAAAAAAAACTCCAAAAGATTCAGTTTTGGCCCATTATATTGGCAAATATTAAGATGTGTCCAATGTTCAGTACAAAAACCAATATAGTGAGGTTGGCATTCTCATATACTGCTGGTAGCAAACACATTGGTTTAACTTTATATCAAATCAATTTGTCACTTATGTATCAAGAGGCTATTAGGAAAAAAATCTTGTTTGTTATATCTATGTACATTACACTGCATAGACTTAGTATGATTTGTGGAAAAATAACACAAGATAATATTTTGGATAACTTCATTATTCATAATTTTGAAATAATTGTTTAATTATTTTGAAGAGGAATATGACAAGAAAATTTATATGAATTCTTTTTTTTCACATTTTTGCTTAGTTCTACAAATGTTATACAATTTATGATTTTCTGCAAAGTTTTAAATTTAGACCAGTTAAAACTATATCTAAATGTAGGTTAATTTAAATTTGTACTTTTTTACTAATATTTAAGACATTTTGGTTATATTTTTGTGTGAAAGAAGTAAATTGTGATTTTTTTGTACCAGTAGTCAGTTATATTCCAGGTGATTACAAGTAAACACATATAAATAAATTTCTTTTGAAATTTAAATGAATTGTTTTTGAGTGAAGATATATTTAAAACCATAAAAAGATTTTTTTCCACAAGACCCATTGTTTTGATAGCACATTAAACTGGGTCAGAATTATCAACAGTATTAGTCATTGTGTTTTTATTAAAAAAAAATAAAAAACATAAAATGCCTAGTCCAAGTTGACTTTTGGTAAGAACTCTTACAGCCTCTACTGTTTTATCATTTCATTGGATTATTTTTAAAAGTTTAAATGTACAACTTAGAAATTTTCAATTTCTAATAAAGTTGAAGGGAATGAGAAATAATACATAAGGAATATATGCCTTTTTATACTCCTTCAAAACATACACACACACACTCTCAGTCTTGTGAAATAATATTTGCAAGTTTTTGCTCTAAATCATTTTGTATTTCAAGGTAATTCTAAAAATTGCTTTTTAAAAAAAATTTAATTAGGATAGTAGGAAATTTTAAGGTTTTTTTCTAATTATCTGATTAATATATATTACTAATTTTATATGTGTATTTAGCATGAATATAATTACTCTTTCAGTTTCATACATTTAAATAATTCTTCCACAAAGCAAATTATAAAATTATATTTTATATGTAATTTTAAAATTAGAATTCTAATTTGATGCCATTTTAACCATCAATGTGGCAATATTTTTCATATAATCATTTTAAATTTTCTGATTTTGTGAGTCTAACATTTATTTAATATTTAATATAGAATCAATGTTCTATACTTATACATTTATGATTTTTCGATGTTATAATAAATAATGGTGTTATCTGTGTTATCATATACATATTTTTCATATAATTATTATATAAGATAAAATTCTAGAATAAAAATTTTTATGTCAAATGATACATATTGTTTTAATACTTTTGATAAATATTGCCATGGTACTTTCTAAGAAAGTCTTCTAATTTATATAATCTCCAGCAGTGTATGAGAATACTATTGTTGCTTATTCATTATTTCCCTGGTTTTCCAGTATCTTCTGCATTTGAGTCTCCAGGGGATTTTTCTTACTTAAAAGTGCATTTTCTATATTTGAGAATATCTAATTCTGCTGTGGAAAAGAAAAATGAATGGGAAAATGCACATGTTAAACAGAAGAGGTAAGTAAACTGGGTTGCTTTTTAGAAAGATAAAGTAAGTACATCATATATGTGTGCATATAGAAAGAGGCGCAGGAATGCAAGGATACCTGCCTAATATTCATGAGGCACTAAATGTACATAAGGCACACGGGACATTAAATATGTATGGCACACTAAATATACTTGAGACACTCAATATTCATGTAGTCTTAATTCAGCCAACATTTGGTGCACCCATTATGGCCCCAGGAGTCTGCTCAAGAAACACTCAAGGCCGGGCGCGGTGGCTCACACCTGTAATCCTAGCACTCTGGGAGGCCGAGGCGGGCGGATTGTTCAAGGTCGGGAGTCCGAAACCAGCCTGAGCGAGACCCCGTCTCTACTAAAAAGAGAAAGAAATTAATTGACCAACTAAAAGTATATATACAAAAAAATAGCCGGGCATGGTGGTGCATGCCTGTAGTCCCAGCTACTCGGGAGGCTGAGGCAGGAGGATCGCTTGAGCCCAGGAGTTTGAGGTTGCTGTGAGCTAGGCTGACGCCATGGCACTCACTCTAGCCTGGGCAACAAAAGTGAGACTATGTCTCAAAAAAAAAAAAAAAAAAGAAACACTCAAATGTCAGCTTTTGCCTTTGTTTGAATACTAGCAGTGGGGAAGGCCAATAATACAGCAGAGAGAGGATGTGAACATTACATACCCCAAGAATCAGGTGGTATTGTCCTTTGAATTTAATTGCATGACATCCTAAGTCTGTTAACTCATCCTATTGCAAACTTTGCACTGTGTGCTTTAAATTAGTTCAAGTCATTCATTGTGTTCTGTGAACTTTTCTGCTCCCTGATCTCTGGCATAGCTTGCCTAGTAGTTTACTTGGAGGTTGTCTCTGTGCCAAGGTAATCTTCTACATGACACTTAGTTTAGCAGGTATATTTTTAAAAGCTCTTTGACACATCCAAGCATTTTTAATTGTTTTGTGTGAAGAAGTTTAACAACACACAATATTGACTAGAAGAAAGAGAAATGGGAATAAATGTACCAATAGGTGTGTACATTTACATACATAGTCTTTCACCAATTAATACAATTTTTAGTAAGTATTCTGCAATAATTTTGCAGATGCTCACAAAGATTCATGTGTAAACTTAATAACAACATTTCTTATACACTGTGCATGTCCACTAGTAGATAATAGGATGCTCTGAAGCCTTTAAAATGGATGCTAATATAGAGAGATCTCAAAAATGTATTGAATTGAAAATGGAAGGTATGAAAGTAAACATGCTCCTATGTCTATGAAAAAAGGATGTAACTATACCTAACACTCAACTTTTTATAAAATCTTATCTGTTTGTGCATTTGTATGAATGTGTATGTGTATACCTGAACAATTTTTTGACCAACACACAAGAAAGCTCATAATAGCTAACAGTGGAAATGAAATGGACATCTGGAATGGGAATAAAGATCAGCATTTTATATTCTCTTTTTATTGTTTTTTATTCTTACGGAGTGAATGTATTATTTCGGGGCTGATAAGAATAGTAAATTTAATATATGAAGTAGTTACAAGCTCTGGAGTTAAGCTGCCCTTAATTATATAGTTTTCTGAACTTGGGCTAGTTACTAAAAATCTCAGTACCTCACTGTCCTTATCTGTAAAATGTGAATGATTGTAGTTCTTAGTTCCATAGAATTGCTAGATAAGAAAATGAAACATTTAAAAAGTCATTGGCATATGAAAAACATCCAATAAACCCTGAATATTATCATTGTATTAAGTACAATATTGTATAATTTCATTTTTTTTGTTGTCCTCTTCAGAAAATTTGGTCTTTATTATGACTCTTCTATGGGTAAACATTGATGTTTAGGAAGAAAAAGGGTGCTATAAAGAAAGAAAAGGGGTGGAATAAGGCCAAAATATCGTGGTGGCTTGTTTATGTTTTTGTAAAAAAAAAAAAAAGATTTGGAATAAAGAGAAAATATATTGACAACTTGAAATATGACAGGTATATTAATACAACTGGAGAAAGGCATGAAGGAAAGAAAAAAGAAAAGCAGAAAAGAAGGTCAGATTAAAGGGAGGAAGTGACAGAAAAGGCAGGAGGGGGAAGAAGAGAAGAAAGAGAGAGAAGAGAAGAGAAGAGAAGAGAAGAGAAGAGAAGAGAAGAGAAGAGAAGAGAAGAGAAGAGAAGAGAAGAGAGGAAGGAGGGAAAGAAAGTAAGATATTTTCAGGAAGAAAAAAGAAAAGCAGAAAAGAAGGTCAGAATAAAGGCAGGAAGTGACAGACAGAAAAGGCAGGGGAAGGAGAAGAGAAGAGAAGAGAAGAGAAGAGAGGAGAGGAGAGGAGAGGAGAGGAGAGGAGAGGAGAGGAGAGGAGAGGAGAGGAGAGGAGAGGAGAGGAGAGGAGAGGAGAGGAGAGGAGAGGAGAGGAGAGAAGAGAAGAGAAGAGAAGAGAAGAGAAGAGAAGAGAAGAGAAGAGAAGAGAAGAGAAGAGAAGAGAAGAGAAGAGAAGAGAAGAGAAGAGAAGAGAAGGAAAGGAAGGAAGGAAGGAGGGAAAGAAAGTAAGGTATCTCCAGGAAGCAGGGAACTTGGTCTTAATTTTATCACTACTACTAATCATATGAGTTTGGGCAAGTTACTTTTTTACTGTGGTAAAAAAAGACACACAACATGGGATCTACCTTCTTGACAACTTTCTCACTGTACAGTACAATATTGTTAATTATAAGCACAATTCTGTACAGTGGAACTCTATGACTTTTTCATCTTGGACAAGCCACTCACCTTTATAAGTTTTCCCCCTATACTTCAGGGGATTCTGGACCTTCAGAAAAGAAGTAATGAGAATACATTTTGAATGGTATAACATGTTTAAGGAGAGTAAGGGATTTTGACATTTTGGTTGTTGTGTTCTTGGTCTTTTCTTGTGCACTGGAATCAGCTGTTTTAGAGCACATTTTTGAATATTGATAAAAGGCTTTATTTCTCATCCTATAGTAGTGTGACTGCTATAGTGGTGGAATGGATGGTCACATATAGGTAGACAGAAATGGGAGCATTTTCAAGGAAAGCCCTTAAAAAGATAATTTCATTTAAGATATGTACATACATGAGGCAGAATGAACCACTCTAAATTTCTTCTTTGCTACTGTTGGGTTATTGAAATGCATGCCGAATGTGTCATTTTCTACTATTAGAATCATCTCTCTATGATATATGTACCTTGGATGAAGATTGGGAAACATATGGAGGAAAGTACTCACCACTATGCCAAGTGAGGATGGCAAGTATGGACACATGAGTGACTGTCTCTGCTGGTAAAGAATATTCCATAGGTATTTAGAGTGAAGCTCTTTTCCCTTTGCAGGCATTGAATAGTTGTTCTTTCACATTTTCGAACTGCAAATAAGATCTCATACTTACGTACTAAAATTAAAGTTACAAGACTCTTAGGTCAAGTGAAATACTTTTATAAAACTACACACAGAACACAACCATAAAAGAGATGAACAACTAGTGTGTTTGCCACAAAGTAAACTATACTAACCAATAAATTTAACTGCTGTCTTGAAATTAGAGTGGTTTGTTTTTAATGGAATATATATTTCTTTTAAGAATTGAAAGCTTGAAATTAAAGAATAGAACAGATGCCCCAAAACTCATTTAATGTATATATTCACTAAGTTTTAATTAAAATCTTATATACTACTTGCAAAAAGTACTTTTGTGGTAACTACTATATGAGTGTTTTCTAGTTTATGGTTTCATACATTCCAGGACCTAACAGTTTCACTAGTTCCTTAGAAGAATACCTTGGCGTAAAGGTCATTAGCTACACAAGAGGGAAGATGAAATGAGTTACATAAGCAACTTCATAGTCTAGATAAAGAACAGATTGCATGCTTGTATACAATTCTCTCACATAGTAATAAACAAGCCTTGGCAGTCTCTTAAATTTCTACTGAGTAAGGTCATAGTTGGGTGTATATATATGGTATAACTGAGCCTGCAAAAGGGAATTAAGTCACCTACAGTATAGGAGAAGAAATGAGAAAATAGACACCACAGCATCTGACATATATTCTCAAGGGATTAAATATCAGTGGAACCACAGACAACTAACTCTAATATAACATCTAAACTGCTGCTGTAGTATGTGAACTACCTTGAAGCCAATCTTGGCATCAAGTCATATTCAAAAGAGTCATCAGTTTGGAGTCTACAGAGCACTGAAAAGCACTTCATAGCTTACCAAAATATCTCAAATAAGTGTCAAAAGAAATTACATGACATATCATAGTGCACAATACCCTAAAATCCACTTATGTTTGCTAGACTCCCCAAAGTCCTAAATGTTACAGGAGTCCTTACTCTACCAATCTTCTATATGATTCTATCCAAACCATTTCTGTTTTTCTCTTAAGCCATTAATTCCAACTTGCCAGAATTATCTCCTCTCTCCTTTGTGTAATTTTGTAGATCAGTGTAATTGTTCCCTGATGAGTCTAGCTCTTCATCCATTATCACAAATAACTCAGAAGTTTCAGATGGAAACCTCCTTATGAAGCAGAAAGAGAGAGAGAGGGAGAGAGAGAAAGGTTTCTAATTATTTATATAGATGTCACATTACTGCTATAAAAAGTATGCAGCCTTGGGATTGTAGAGGAATGCTATTCTTCTTTCTTTTTATTATTTACTTCCCTTTTTTGTTTATTTTACTTTCTTTTCTTTGTTCTCTTTTCTTTATTTTTTTCCCCTTTGTATGTTAGGAATGTTTTTGCATAAGTGAAATTTAAATTGCCCATTCTTCTGGCACTTTTTAAACACTTAAAGTCACATGGCATGATATGTGTGGCATGATATGACTTAAAGTCACAAGCCATTATCAGGCTTGGGTCAACCTATTGTGCCTCAGCTAGTCACAGAATGCCAATCATCTAGAAGAACTGAAGGTAAGTCTTGCTGTTAATTGGGGTGATGGAATATACTGTAGTCATTTGAACTCCACCAACTGTACCTAAAGCAGTCTTTCTCCCTCTCTCTCTTTCTATCTCCACCCCTTTCTCTTAGTTCATTGGTAGAGGATGCTTCTCAACAGTAAAGTGAACCATACATAAAGCAGAAGGGAAAGATTTGAAAAAAATAAACAAATAGTAACAGGATTTCTGGAATCATTAAATTGGGTCCCCAGAATTTTGTGACAATGATGAAGCTATTTTTAGACACTCACCTCTTGCCTATTCAGTGGAAAAATTTTGATACACCTGCTTTTTAAATTTAAACTTCAGCACCTTCTAGATGTAATATTTGTGGCAAATTACTAACTTTTCTTTGTTCCAGTTATTATATCTTGAAAAGGGCAATGTATATGTCATAGAATTAAAGGCTTTAAACAGATAGCATATACAAAGCACTTAGTGTATGTTTAACAAACAAAAATCTGTCAATAAATGTTTCTTAGCTCTTCAATTACTTTTATTTAATAGAGCATATTTTTCTGAAATAATCTAATAACAGGTTACTCTAAAGGGAAACATTTTGTCAGGGAATTGATTGCCCTGAGGGCATTCAGAATTAAAGCTTCATATGTATTAGTAAAATATTAAATTCATTCTATATTAAAGGAGATTATAAAATGTTTGAGCTGGTAGAATCAAGATATAATTTTTTCAGTAAATTTTATCTGTTGGAGATGATAATAATTGAACTCTTATTTCTATTCATCACAAAGCTTCTTTCACTATATTCTTTTTGTTAATAAAGTATTCAAAGATATAAAACATGGAAGAAAAATTAAACATCATGAATTCCAAATTTTACCTGATTATAGTTTATCAACATCTGAATGAATATCACAGTTTCACTATAAGCACAGTGATGTTTTATATCTTGCACTAGATACCATAGAAACCATTAAACTCTATTTTTAATAAACCTTCTCCATAACTGGTGAATTGCAGTTGTTAAATAATTTCTTTTTATAGTAAAAGCTTTACAATTAACAAGCCAGACAGTGATTCAAGTCATTATCAATTTCTCTGTGATTATTATATGTTCCATAATAGTCTGCACCTTATTAATATATAAATTAGGCAGCAATTTAAAGAGCAACATCATTAGCTTTGGTTTTACAAAAAGATGAGAAGAAATTATACTTTTAACTCGGTGGAGTCCCAGTGTTGCAAACTAATACCAACGTTTTCAGAGAAAGGGTGTAAACAAATAATGCTGTACATAATTTTGAACATGAGTTTTTCTTTTTTCTAAGCATATCTTCAGGATAGCCTTCTTTACTGTTTTTTTACAATTGTTTACTTTTTATTTAGATTTCAAAATGGAAACAGAGTAGCACCTGGAATCTCATGTGGTTACACAACAGGAGACTTACTTGATTAGCTATGTTAATATTTATAGTCCAAAGGTATACCTATAAGAAAAATTAAAATGATCCCAGAAAGAAAGCCAAAAATGTAATTGCAATAAATCTGAAATATTGTGTGGTTGAATCTAAAAAAATAGTGATAATGTGAAACAATAATAATATTATTTTAATTAAGGAGATAAAAATTCAAGACAAAACTCTGGGAGACTATGCCTTTTTCAGGAGAAGACTAAAGAAAATAATTAACTTTATATGTTGTTAATTTATTATATTCATTTATAATTTCTAAGGTGGGGATTTTCAGTTCTGATTGAGATAGAGCAGTTAGCAGCAAATGAGCATTCCACCTAGTATAAAACATAAATAAAATGCATGTAATAAAATAAATAAAATACATAAAACATAGAAACATATAGGAAGAAAACAAGTTTGAAGAAAGTGTAGGGCTTTGGGGTAAAAAGAATCAGAGAAAATTCTGGAGAAAGAAAAAAATCAGAAATCAAAAAATGGCTTCTGCACCACTTCTAACTTGGGAGCAATTGTTAAACCTAGGAATATGGAGAAGGATGAAAATCTGTTACAAATTCCAGGAGAAGTTTCTGAGAAAGGATAGAGAAAATATAAGAACTCTGGGTTTAAAGACTCATGCACATAGCCATAGCCAATTTTCCTTCAGTAAAATACTGGGGCTGCATTGGATATGAAGCTAAAAGTTTTAACAGAAAAACTCTGAAAAACATAAGAGAGTTTTTCACTAGTCTCATGAGACAAAGATTAAAGTTTGTTAACTAATAGGGAAAGAACCCCACAGAATACATCATATACTTAGTTAAAAACAAAAGCAAAAAACCCCCCAAATCTGGAAAGCAGTATAAATCAGGTAGACTGAATTTTAATAAAATTACAACCCAGCTCTTATTTATCATAATCTGTGGTTGGATTAAAATGATCAAACACCACTTTAAACATATAGTGAAATGAATAATGGGACTTTTATTGATACAGAAAATAACATGAAAATATTATTTGAGTCTCTACACTATTTTAGAAATCTAATGTCTGGAAATCAATAAGAAATAAAAAATCATGACCAAAGACAGGATCATAGGGGAAAAAATCAAGATAAAAGAAAGTATTAATAGATCTATACATTATATACATATTGGGGTTATGTGAAAATGACATTGTAATAACTATGGTAAATATGTTCAAGAGAGTAATAAAATTCATGAAAAGATAGATTCACCCAATAATTGGAAACTGTACAAAGAATCAAATGGAAATTATCAGGTATATATCTGACCAGAAGAGTTTAAAATCAGATTAAATGCAGTAGGAGATAGAATTATTGAGCCAAGTAATATAACAATGAAAAATATTTGAACATATGTATAGGAAAAAATTAAAAAGTATTATAGGAAATGCCAGACTCAGAAAGAAGGCCTAATCTAATGTTGGTAGAGTCAATAAGTAGAGGTCATAGAAATGAGGCAAAATTAATACTGGAGCAGGTAGTATTGAAATACATTGAAAAACTAGTTAGAATACATTTAAGAAGTATTGAAAAATTCAATAAATTGTGATAAAATGAAAAATACCCTTAGGTACACTCTACTAAAGTCATCAAAATTTAAAGAAAATAAATAAATAAAATAAAAGCAGATAAAGAAAAATTGTCACCTTTACTTCAAAGCAGTAACAATGAAACAGACAACTGACAGCTGACTTTTCCACAGGTGTGATGGAAGACAAAGGAAATTGAATACACACACATCACACATATGTACACACACAGTTGACTCTTGAACAACACAACATGGGGGTTAGGTGTCCTGACCAACTGCACAGTTGAAAATCTGGATATAACTTTTGGCTTTCCAAAAACTTAACTACTAATAACGTACTGTTGACCAGATTTCTTACCAATAATAATAATAATAAACCCAGCTGATTAGTATGTTTTATAAATTAGATCCATTATATACTGTATTCTTACAATAAATTAATTTAGAAAAAAGAAATGTTATCCAGAAAATCATAAGGAAGAGAAAATGTGTTTTCTATTCCTTAAGTGGAGGGGGTTCATCATGAAGGTCTTTATCCTCTTTGTCTTCACATTGAATAGGTTGAGGAGGAGGAGGGAAAGAAAGAGGAGAGATTGATCTTGCTGTCTCATGTGTGGCAGAGGAGGAAGGGGTGGTAGACATGGAAGGGGAAGAAGGAAAGGGAGGCACACTTGGTGTAACTTTAGAGAAACACATCATAGTTTCTTCCTAATGTTTTTGATTTTTCATTTCTCTAAAAATATTTTTATATGGTATCAATCCTTTATTTTGCTTCTTTTGCTTAGTTTCAGTGCCCATATCATAAGATGGTTCATATTATAAAAGAAGCCAAAAGCAACCTTCAGTTTCCACTGTATTCTTGCTCATAATAAATGGTTATTAAAAGAACGCCTGGAAATTAGGAAATTACCTGGAAATAAGGAAATTAGAAAAAAGAAAATTCCAGTTTCAACATTATTTGTGTATGGAAAGAAAATATTCATAAAAATTATAAAGCCATCGAACTAAAAATAAATGTATTTATTTATACAGGATGGCCTCACAGATTTTTTAGGATTTTGATCTCTTTCAAGGAGACAAACAGGAATGATTTTATGAATTTCTAAAATTTCTTTTATTTTTAAAGATTAATTAAATTAAAGATTAAATTTCAGCCTTGCAAAAGAGCATTAAAAGTGATAAATGATATGTTTATAGATTGGAAGACTGAACATAGTAAAGATGCCATTTTTTCTTACATTGATCTATGGGTTTAACATAGTTTCTATCAAAATCTTAGCAAGTCCTTTTGTAGAAATAGACAAATTTGTTATCTATTTATATTGAAAAAGAGGCTCTAGAGTAGCTAAAAGAATTTTGAAAAAGAAGAAAAACCTGGGAAGAATCATTCTCCCTGAAGTTAAGACTTATTGTATAGCTACAGTATTTAAGACAATATGGTATTGGCAAAGGGAGAGGCACATATATCAATGGAATCTAACAGAAAACCCTGAAGAGAACCACAGAAATATGATCAACTAATTTTTGACAAAGGTGCATAAGCAATTTAATGGAGGAAAGAGCCTCCTCAATAAATTGTGTTGGAATAAGTGGACATATCTAGTAAAACAAAAACAGATACAAGTTGACCTCAATGTAAACTTCACATGATATATAAACATTAACTCAAAATGAATCATGGACTTACATATAAAATGAAAAACTATAAAATTTATAAGAAAAAAGAAGACAATCTTAGAAGTCTATGGAAGGAATAGAGTACTTAGATGACACCAAAAGCACAATCCATAAAAGAAAATATTGATAAGTTGAGTCTCACCAAAATTAAAAACTTTTATTCTGCAAAAGATTCTGGGCTAAAAGATGAAAAGACAAACTACGGATTGAAAGAAAATATTGGCAAATTACATAAAAAAGACAAACAACTATATCTACAATATGTAAAGAATTTTCAAATGTCAACATTAAAAAATCTAAATATTTTAATTAGAAAATGAGCAAAAGACATGCACAGATATTTCACAGAAAATGATACACAGATGGAAAATAAGTACTTGAAAAATGTGTTTATCATTAGCCATTTGAAAAAGGCAAATTAAAATCACAATGAGTATCACTGTGCACATACCAGATGGCTAAAATAAAAAACTAAAGATAACATCGAATGCTGATAAGAATGCAGAGAAACTAAAGTATTCATGCATTGCTGATAGGATTGTAACATGGTAAAGCTGCTCTACAAAATAATTTGACAGTTCCTTTTAAAACTTAAAATGAATTTACTATGTGAACAAGCACTTGCACACTTTGGTGTTTATCTTAGAAAATCGAAACCTTATTTTCATGAAGAAACCTATACATGAATGTTCATAAAATCTTTATTATAATACCCCAAACAATAAAACATCCTTCATTAAATGAATGGCTAATACCATTATATGAATGATTAATTCATATAATACCATTAATGAATGGTAAACTGCAGTGCATCCATACCAAGGAATACCAATCAATAATAAAAAGAGACAAACTATTAATATTCACAAATTGGACAGATCTCAAGGACATTACACTGTATGAAAAAGTCAACATCAAAGGATATATACACATTATTATATAATCTTTGTGAAGTACCATAACCATTGAGATAAAGAATAGATTAAGATTTTCACGGGTGAAGAATGAGGGAAGAGTGATTGTGACTATAAAAAGATAGCATGATGAAAAAAAATAAAAGATAGCATGAAAGTATTAAAGAAAAACTACATGATGCTCTCATAGGGTCAGGAATAGTTGTATGTTCCCACTAGCCAAGCTAGAAAATCTCATAATCCACAGGTCTTTATGCAGAGTACTGAAACGGGTCATGCCTCAGTAGTGGTGAATAAGGCACCCTAAGTTAAACACTGCTCTGTGAATGTTTAAGGTTTGCTCAAGCAAACTTAAAAAGTGAGGCACAAAATGAGCAAACTGTTTGCAAGTAACTTATGTGCATCCCAGTATAAGGTTCACAAATATTTATAGGAAAAAAAAAGTATACAGCACCTAGCAAGGTGAGAATCCCCAATATCTGGCATCTGGTTACACATGGTCACACATGCAAAGATTCAGAAAAATAGAACCCTTAATAAGGAAAAAAAAATCAATCAATCAAAACTGACTGAGAACTGACACAGATGTCAGATTTAGTGGAAAAGATATAAAAACAGCTATGTTAAAATAGAGATATAGAGGAGATAATAAAATAAACAAATAGAACTTCTGAGAGATGACAAATAACTTGAGTGAAATTAATAGTAGATTTGACATTGAAGAAGAAAAAATTAGTGAACTAGAAGGCATAGCAAGAGAATTTCTAAAACGAAATGCTCAGAGAAAAACAATTTAAAAAATAATAGCAATAAAAAAAATCACTAAACTGTGTACAAGTTCTAGCAGCTTTATATATTTACAATGAGATACCCAAAGAAGAGAAAGCAGAAAAAGCAGAAAAATTTTTGAGAAATAATGGCTGCAAAGTTCCACATTTGATAAAATATGTGAATTCAACTTTTTTTTTCCCAAAAAGCTCAATAAAATCTAAGTACAGGACACAAAGGAAATGACACCAAGGTACATAATCCAATTGCTCAAAATGAGAGATAAAGAGAAAAGCTTAAAAGCAACATGAGGAAAAAAAATCATGTTATTTACAGAAAACAAAGATAAAGATGACAGAAGATTTATTCTTGGAAACAGTATAAGCAAGAAAAAAGTGTACTAATGTCTTAAAAGAAAGAAAAAACCTGCCAACCTAAAATTCTATATGCAGCAAAAATAAGTTTTACAAAGTAAGGCAAAATAAAGACTGTCTTAGACATAAAAGAGCTAAAAAAATGTATTGCTAATAGACATTTACTGTAAGAAATGTTATTGAAACCTTTCGATCAGAAAGAAACTGATACCAGGCAGAAATCTGAACCTATACAAATGAGTAAATAGCTTTGGAAATACCTACATGACTAAATATGTAACTTTTTAATCCTTTGAATCTCTCTGCAAGGTAAGTGGTTGCCTAAATAAAAATAATAGCATTGTATTGCTGGGTTTATAAAATATGCAAAGTTAAAATATATGACAACAATGTCATAAAGAGCAGGAAAAGAGAAATAGAAGTCTACTGATGTAAGGGTCTTATACTACACTTTTAGGGGACTATCACCTCAATGTAAACTTTGTTAAGTTAAAGGTACACTCTACAATTCCCAAACCATCCAGAAAATGGCAAAATAAAAATAGTAGATAAAATGAATGACATCATAACAAATACAAATGCATTCAAAGTTAGAAAACTAGGAAAAGGGAAACAAGAATGGATGAGACAAAGAAAATAAATGGCAATGTGATATAAACTTAGTCATATAAACAATTAAATTATCTAAACAATGACTCCAGTTGAAAGGTAAAAGTTGTCAGGTTAAATAAAAAAGCAAGACCCAGCTATATGTTGTTTACAAACATAATTAAAAACTCCGACGCACATAGGTTAAAAGTGAACAGATGGAAAAAGACATAGAATATCTACATTAATTAAAAGAGATTCAGATTGTTATATTAATATCAGAAAAGTACCATTTAGAGTCCATTCAGATACATACAGAATATAATACATACAGCACACCACACACCCACAGACACACACAGACACAGTGACAGACTTTATAATTTCATAGCTGAGGCAAGAGTTTTGAAAACTGTGTTTTGTATGATTTTGCATTGTTTTTTGAGCCAGAAAAGTTCTTTTGTGGGTACTAAATTCTTGCCTTTGGTTATCAAGGACCAAAACCTGGAGAATCCAAACTCTAGAGTTTATAATTTAAGCCTTGAAGTAATGAAAATAGTAAGAATTGTGATGGTAAGAATTGTGATGATAGTGAGAATTAGTAAAATAGTAAGAATTGTGATGCATATGAGCAGTTTCCTGCCACTAGGGAAGGAGAAGATAGGATACTTAGCTCATGACAGGGTAAAACATCAGGGGGAAGCAGCCAGGATTTTATTGGAGGAGGGTGGAAAGTGTACACCACTACAGTTAAGGTAGAGCTAAAAGCTAACTGTAGTATGGTAAGAAGACAGAGGTGGCCCCTTAAGTGCTACAATTAAAAATTTTAAGTGAGAAAAGAAAGGAACAGTTAATGAACAATAAGTAATTAAATAAAAGGAAGCTCATTCTGAAGCAAAAGTATAATCAACAGGATTGGGTTTTAGATATTTACAAGGAGATAAGTCTAGGTGTCAGTAAACTTCAAATGTTTAAATTTAATTTTAAGGATGCACAGAAGCACCTTCATGCTAACATTCAGATATCCTAAAAAGTCCATCCCTGTGAATGTTTTCCATGAGAAAGCTTATTTAAAAGAATTGTGTGAAAAAAATGGAACTTGCTTTCACTAATTGTCATAGTTTAGGAATTTTTCTATATGGTTGAATATTTTGCATATTCAATATTCAATAATAACCATAGTTATCATAGTACAAAAATAATAAACCACTTAGAATTATCAGTGAGGTATTGCAGTGAAGTAGCTAATTTATATGTTTTCCCTTTTGTCCTTCTCCACATGTGTCTAGGAAAGCATTTTTGTCTCCATATTATTTATATATGATGAAATACTACTCAGTGACATGTCCAAATGGTTTGACTAATAAGTGGCAAATTGGGACTGAAGCTACCCTAACTCCATAAACATCACATTTTAAAAAATGTTGACAGATCATGAACTCATAATACCTACAAAAATGTCATAACCAAGCTAATAGTATTTTATATCAGCAATATGATTACCTTTGCACATGCAACTGAAGGCAAAATTCAGTTAATCTAGTTTCCCAGGACTATTTAGCTAGTGCAAGTTCCATCTAGAATTTTTGGGAGTTCAATTTGACTGTCAGGCTGGACTTGATTTCAAGTCACTACTACTTTCTTCTCACCATAACAGAAATAATTTGATTCTGAGCAACTGGCTCTCCTGAAGTTCCATCCTTCTCTAGCCTTTCATGTTTATACTCAGCATTAACTTTCCTTCCCTGATAATCTGATCCTGATCCCAGGCTCCTGTTCTGAGCACTAGGTTCCCACTTTGTTCCAGGGTCCCCTCTCCATACCAGCCATATGACCTGGTAGGTAGGGTCATTAGGCTGTAAGGAACAGAAATTCATCCAAGCTGCCTTAATAAACATGATTTATAATTTGAAATCACATGGAATAAACGTGGAATAGGAATTATTTCAGTATGAAACATCTTTGGAGAACAGCTTCACTCTTTTTGTTTCTCAAGAAATGGTACAGCATGTTGGTTATGATAGAGCCACTTGAATCCTAAACTCAGTGACGTACTAGCTTTGTAGTCTTGGGAAATTATTTCATCCTCCTATTCTGTATAATACAGGTAATAGTACCTATTTCATAGGCTTGTTGTACTGATTAAATGATTTAGTATGGGTAAAGCAGTTAAATTTTTACTGGAATACAGTAAGCCCTAAATCTGTGTGAACTTTGTTACTGCTTTGTGTAAACTTTATGGTCAATTGTTCTTATTCATTTATGTATTTATTTTATTTTACAATATTATGGGGGTACAAATGTTTTTGTAACATATATTGCTATTGTATCGTTTGAGTCAAAGTTATAAGTGTGCCCATCACCCAGATAGTGTGCATTGTACCTGTGAGCTGTGAATGTACCCATCCTCTCCCCACCACTTGCTTGATTTCTGATGGGTGCTATTTTTATATATGCCCATTAGTGTTGATCAATTAGTTCCAATTTAATAGTGAGTACATGTGTTGTTTGTTTTTCCATTCTCATGATGCTTTGCTTAGAAGAATGGTCTTCAGTTCCATCCAGGTTAATACAAGAGGTATTAGTTCACCATTTTTTATGGTTGAGTAGTATGCCATGATATACATATACTACATTTTTTTTTTTTTTTTTTTTTTTTTTTTGAGACAGAGTCTCGCTTTGTTGCCCAGGCTAGAGTGAGTGCCGTGGCATCAGCCTAGCTCATAGCAACCTCAAACTCCTGGGCTCGAGTGATCCTTCTGCCTCAGCCTCCCGGGTAGCTGGGACTACAGGCATGCGCCACCATGCCCAGCTAATTTTTTTTTTTTTTTATATATATCAGTTGGCCAATTAATTTCTTTCTATTTATAGTAGAGACGGGGTCTCGCTCTTGCTCAGGCTGGTTTTGAACTCCTGACCTTGAGCAATCCGCCCGCCTCGGCCTCCCAAGAGCTAGGATTACAGGCGTGAGCCACAGCGCCCGGCCACATATACTACATTTTATTAATCCACTCATGTATTGATGGCCACTTGGGTTATTTCCACATCTTTGCAATTGTGAATCGTGCTGCCATAAACATTTGACTGCAAATGTCTTTTTTATAAAATTTTTTATAAAATGTCGTTTTTTCCTTTGGGTAGATACCCAGTAGTGGGATTGCTGGATCAGATGTTAGTTCTACTTTTAGTTCTTTGAGGTATCTCCATACTACTTTCCATAGAGTTTGCACTAGTTTGAAGTCCATCAACAATGTGTGAGTGTTCTTATCTTTCCACATCCAGGCCAGCACTGGTTGTTTGGGAACTTTTTGATAAAGGCCATTCTCACTGGAGATAAGTGATATCTCATTGTGATTTTGATTTGCATTTCCTTAATGATTAGAGATGTTGACCATTTTTTCATGTGTTTGTTGGCCATTAGTCTACTTTCTTTTGAAAAGTTTCTGTTCATGTATTTTGCCTACTTTTTAATGGGGTTGTTTGATTTTTTTCTTTCTTTCTTTCTTTCTTTTTTTTTTTTTTTTGAGACAGAGTCTTGCTTTGTTGCCCAGGCTAGAGTGAGTGCCTTGGCGTCAGCCTAGCTCACAGCAACCTCAAACTCCTGGGCTCAAGCAATCCTGCTGCCTCAGCCTCCCGAGTAGCTGAGACTACAGGCATGCGCCACCATGCCCGGCTAATTTTTTCTATATATATTAGTTGGCCAATTAATTTCTTTCTATTTATAGTAGAGACGAGGTCTGGCTCTTGCTCAGGCTGGTTTCGAACTCCTGACCTTGAGCAATCCGCCCGTCTCGGCCTCCCAGAGAGCTAGGATTATAGGCGTGAGCCACCGCGCCCGGCCTGATTTTTTTCTTTCTGATGTTATTGAGTTCTTTGTAGATTCTGGTTATCAGCCCTTTATTGCATATATAGCATGCAAATATTTTCTCTCATTGTGTAGGTTGTCTGTTTGCTCTGATGATAGTTTCCTTGGCTATTCAGAGAAGCTTTTTAATTTGATAGGGTCCTATGTATTTATTTTTGTTGTTACTGTGATTGCTTTTGGGGTCTTCTTCATATATTCTTTGCTTAGGAGGCCAATGTCTATAAGAGATTTTCCAACATTTTCTGCTAGAATTCTTATAGTTTCATGTGTTAGATTTAAGTCTTTTATCCATTGTGGGTTAATTTTTGTGAGTGGTGAGAGGTGCGAATACTTCAGTCTTCTGCATGTGGCTAATTTTCCCAGCACCATTTATTAATATGGATTACTTAATGGGTATAGAGTTTTCATTTGGGGTGATAAAACTATCATGAAACTAGGTGGAGGTGGTAGTTGCACAATATTTTGAGTGCAGTAAATACCACTGAATTATAAATTTTAAAATGGTTAATTTTATAATATGTGAATTATCATGAAGCCTTTATCAAATGTGTCTTTTTCAAATGTTTTTTCCCAGTTTATGGCTTGTCTTCTCCATTCTCTTGATGTTGTCTATTGCAGAGAACAATTTTAATTTCAATGAAATCCAGCTTATCAATTTTTCTTCATAGATCATACCTTTGTTGATGTATCTAAAAAGTCATCCCCATACTCAAGGTTATCTAGGTCTTCTCTGATATTATCTCTAGAAGTTTTATAGTTTTGTATTATATATTTAGGTCTATTATTTAGGTCTATGATACATTTTGAGTTAATTTTTGTGAAGGGTATAAGGTCCGCGACTAGATTCCTTTTTTTATTTGCAGATGAATATCCAGTTGTTCCAGCATTATTTCTGAAAATACTGTCTTTATTCTACTGTGTAGTATTACCTTTGCTCCTTTGTCAAAGATCAGTTGGCTATATTTATGTGAATCTATTTTTGTGCTCTCTATTCTGTCCCATTGATCTAGTTGTCTATTCTTTAACCAATACCACACTGTTTGATTACTGTAGCTTTGTAATAAGGTAGCTTCAAGTCAGGTAGTATTGGTCCTATGACTGTGTTGTTGAGTTGGCTATTTTGATTTTTTGTCCCTACATATAGACTTTAGTGACTCAATTTGTTGATGTCCACAAAATAATTTGCTGAGATATTGATTGGGATTCTGTTGAATCTATAGATCAACTTGGGAAGAACTCAAATGTTAACAATTTTGAGCCTTTCTATCCATAGACATGGAGTATCTCTCCATTTATTTAGTGTTTCTTTTGATATCTTTCATCAGAATTTTGTAGTTTTCCTTATATAAATCCTACATATATTTTATTAAATTTACACATAAAGATTTCATTTTTTGCTGCTAAAGTAAATGATAATGTGTTTTTCATTTCAAATTCTATGTGTTCATTGCTAGCATGTAAGAAACCAACTGACTTTTGTATATTAACCCTGCATCCTATGATCTTGCTATAATTATATTATAATAATTATATATAATTAATATATATTATATATATTTATATATAATAATTATATATAATTATTATAATATAATTAATAATATATAATTATATTATTAGTTCTATGAGTTGTTTTGTTGATAATTTTGGATTGTCTACATAAACAACCATATCATCCATGTACAAAAAGTTGTATTTCTTTCTTCTCAATCTGCATAGCTTTTATTTCAGTTTATTGCTTTATTGTATATGTTAGTATTTCCAATATGATTTAGTAAGCAGAGACAACATTCATGGTGATCCAAGAGCAGATATTGTAGGGTTTTTATTCTGTTAAATGTGTAAAGATATGTTTAATGGCCAAGAATGTGGCCTATCTTGATGCATGTTCCATTTGAGCTTGAGAAGAACGTGTAATCTGCTAATGTTGAATGAAGTAGTCTATAAATATCAATTGTATCCAGTTGTTGGATGGTATTGTTGAGTTCAACTGTATTCTTACTGATTTTCTGCCCATGAACTTGTCCATTTCTGATAGAGATGAGTTAGTGTCTAATAATAATAGTAGATTTATCTATTACTCCTCCCAGTTCTATCGGTTTTTGACCCTTTGACATTCTTTTGTTAAATACACACACATTATAATATCATCCAAGTTTATCCATATTTTTGCAAATGAAAGGATCTCTTTCCTTTCATTTTTAAGGCTGATAGCAATTCATCACATATATATGGATATATATATATATACACACACACGTATAACTTTTCTTTATTCATTCCTCTGTTGATGGACACAAGTTGATTCCATATCTTGGCTATTATAAATAATAGCATTATTATTATAATTTCTTAAAGAGAATGAATGCTGGAAAATTCTGTGATGCCATATAGATGAAGTGCTTCTGCTTTTTATTATTATTATTATTATTTTATTTCAGCATATTACAAGGGTGCAAATGTTCATGTTACATATATTGCCTTTGCCCCACCTGAGTCAGAGCTTCAAGTGTGTCCATCCCCCAGACGGTGCACATTGCACCCATTAGGTGTGTATACACCCATCCCCATCCCCCTCCCCCCTTCCACCTGCCCAACACCTGATGAATGTTACTACTATATGTGCGCTTAAGTGTTGGTCACTTGATACCAATTTAGTGGTGAGTACATGTGGTGTTTGCTTTTCCATTCTTGTGATATTTCACATAGTAGAATGGGCTCCAGCTCTACCCAGTATAATACAAGAGGTGGTAGATCACCATTGTTTTTTATGGCTAAGTAGAACTACCTGGTATACATATACCACATTTGATTAATCTACACATGTACTGATGGGCGTTTGAGTTGTTTTTATGATTAGTGTTATCATGGTGAGTCTTTATCCATGCCTTTATTTTCAATATGCATTTCTCATTATATTTAATGTGGGTTTCTTGCGGATGACAAATGGTTGAATCCACACTGACAATCAATGTCTTCTAATTGATATATTTAGACCATTGACTTTTAAAGTGATTAGTGATGTAGTTAGACTAATATTTACAATATTTGTTACTATTTTCTATTTGTTTCCCTGGCCCTTTGTTCCTAGTTCTGTGCTAAATAACAAATACTAAATATGTTTTAGCATTATTGTATTATTTTTCTCATTTATAGATTAAGATAGTGAGGCTCAGAGTTAGACTTTTAAAATAATAAAAGAAAAAATATTTCTATTACAGTGCTTAACTTAGGTTGCAAGAAGTGAAGCAGCAATTAGAACTTAAGTCTTCATGATTTCTAAATCTTCTTCTTCTCTGTTTCAAAGGAAGTTTTTACTCCTGGCTATCCCTTTTATCATGTTCCACCAGTATGAATTTATTTATAATCAATTATTGTCTTACTTGAGCCTCTCATTCACATTTGAAAAAGTATTTCCTTATCTTGGGTACTGAAAACTTCCAAATTGCTCTGACTACGGAGATACCCTCATTATGAACTATTTTGTCAGGCTGTCTTTAGTATGATAATATATAAATCAGAAACTAGATCTAAAACTATTGTAGAGCAGGTGTCTTACCTAGTTTTTGCCATTCTTTAATGAATTAAATTATATGGCAAGAATCAATCGCTAGAAAACAATTGTAGGATTTTACTAATTAGAATTGGAAGTTAATTTTAATAACTAGCATTTGAACCTAGATGAATGAATTCCTGATTTCTAGCTGTAGTTCCCAACTCTGACATTTTAATGCAATGTCTACATTCATGAGGGGACAGAAACAGATATGGCATTCTATGAACTTGTATTGTTCTCATTAGGCATAGTTTTGTTATCGCAACTATAAGAAAGGCTAATTTTCTTATTGGGAAGTTAGGAGACTAATAAAAATATTTTTTATAAGATATAAACAGATTTTTACATAGTTCTGTTATGCTGGTCTTGTATGTGATGATTTTATTTGTGCAGAAATATATGTGTAGTAAGGGGACACATGTACATGAGACTCTATTTTTGTACCTATGCTAGGGTTTTATTGTTTTATGAATATTGTATTTCTGATTACCTCAAACCTTAATTTTTAATTTGTTATACCTTGGAAGCCAATTCCATCAGATATATTCTGCCTTGTCTGTTAATCTTTTCCTTATTTACTCATTGGTTCTCTCTCACTCTTGCAGCTTCAGTGACCTCATTGCATTAAATTACTTATTTTCCAACCTAAGACAGCACCAATGAATTAGGGAATATTTGAGATGAAATGCACTGGTCTCCTCCCCCTTGGATATAGCCTTACACTAGTAGACACCAGTATGTAGGTGAAATACTTACGCCCGTTGATTTTCTGCTAATTTACTAATTCTTCTCGTTCATAAATTGCCTTCTCTTTTCTTTCATTCAACCCTATCCCTTTCCCTATTCTTGCTCTTATTGTTCATTTATGATCTGGTTCTTTATGATTATCTGAGATTTAGACTTCACATCTTGACACTCTAGCTTCTGATTTCAAGGTCTCATGTAATTTTTTTCTTCTTAATATATTTGTCTTAATCCAATTCTTAGGATCCCAACCCACTGCTGTCTACTACTAGGCAAATCAACTAGCTTGCTCAATTTCTAATGGGAGGAGACTTTCATCCTGAAAGAACATATAGATAATTCTCATTGATGGAGGAGCAACCCAAATACCAGAGAGGAAACACCGCAATTAAAGTAATATTGTAGTCAAAACATAGTCAATTTTTTTTGTTTTATGACCCTTTATTTCTCTCCTAGAACAGTTATCTTTAAATGTTACTATCAGAAAAATGTATAAAATCAAAATACTCTACCACTTAGAATGGTTTTATATTTCTTTCTTTCATCTATCTAGCAAATGTGAATATGGTAACCATGTGTATGAATGTGTAATATGCTTTGCTTTCAACTGGAAAGACATACATGTCTCTTATTTTTCCTTCTGTACTGTGCACATTTCTAGGCAATGTTCAGCCATCCAATTTCTAGCCTCCATCTCAGCAATCTCCCTGCTTCTCATGTGCCATCTGAAAATAATAGTTATTACCCAGAAAGCTGGATTTAACTTTAATCAGGGAGAATATTAATGAGATTTTCTAAACTTGTTGTGTAGATGCACTTACATATAAATGAAATAAAATAAAATGTTTTTTTGTGTATATAAGTACACAATTCTTTGCCTATTTGAATCATATGTTCTACATGATATTTAAATCATCCCAAATGTTTCTATTTAACAACTTCACTAATTCAAAATATAGCTGAGAAGCAGGGATTTAACAAATCTTTCAAGTAAATAAAAAGAGTCACAAAATGTATGAGTGTGCTATTGTCTTTTCATCGAAGCTTGTTTTTTTAGATGACCGTAATGGTACTGGGAAGCTGCCTTGGATTTGAAGGCCAGGTACATTGAATGGAGGGCAAAAATGAGCAGAATTGATAACTGTATCTAGGAAGAAATTTTTTTGTGTAATTTATTCATATGAAAGTGACTGTATACAAACAGATTGAAAATATAACAAATATTAGAGATAACCACCAGTTAAGTCAAGAAACCACTAGTTGAACCAAATAAACCCCTGTTGTGTTCTAAAACAGTTTCAAATTGTTCAAGCCTTAAAACCAACTAATACTTCCACATTTATATAAGTGAGAATCAGCCTGAAAAGTCTGAGCAAACACAAAAGCGGGCATACTCTTCAATACCCTCTTCAGATGTGGCTATGAAGAAAAAGATAACAAAGAACCCATTCACCAAAGGAATCGGCGGGCCCTCTGGAAATTATTACCAGAGATCAGACTCAGGTCTAACTAAACAACCTTCTCCAGTATAAGCAAAGGAGCCCCAATAATTGTATGATGGAGTTGGAGAGATAATTTGTGTTTTTTTTTTTTTTTTTTTTTGTAATGCAACAGACTGGCTTAATATATAATTTGTGTTTTTTATGTGTTGGTCATTGTACTTGCTTCTGAACATAATGGAGGAATCTATATATCATGAATTATTTCCGGACTTTGAGCTAGATAGGATTTTAGGTTTTCTGCTTGGAAAGGAGAGTCGTGGTATTCTATAGGTGGGAAGAAATATGCAAATGGATATTTGATTATGAGTAGACAAGCTACAGCAGAGAATGCTAGCTGTTCATCATAATTCTTTTTTTCCTCATGGGCACATAGCTAGCCTATATTCCCAGTCTCCCTTTTATGTAGGTAGTTGTGACCATGAGACTGAGTTTTGGTTTAGTTCCAATGGAAGTGTTGCACCACTTGCAGGCTTAATGCTCTTTTCCCTTTTCTGGTCAATTTCAATGGTGATGTCCAGAGAACCTTGGAAGCCACATGTTGAAGATGAAAAGAAGGCATTCGCCTGGGTCCCCATTGATCTGAAGTGTTACTTAGGAAAGAAAATAAACTGTTTGGTCTTTAACCACCTATAATTGTGCAGTCTACCTGATACTGTGACATGTAAAGAGCTTATTGTCTGCTTTTGTTGGCAAATAAATGGGGCTTATGCCTCTACTATAGTACCATGAACTGTAGTATTAAAATCAATGTCAAATGTTATTAGACTCTATCAAAACACTGTATTTATTTTATTACTTGTTTAAAAATAAAAACACCAAAATTTTACTTCTTCTCTGATCCCATTAAAATGTGAAAAATGATTCATTTTTTGAAGCAGGAGCTGTTTAAGAATTTGAGGAACTCGGAAAGCAAGCTATTTTCCACAGTCTTAGGCTTAACAGGGACATAGCACATTTCAATATTTGTAATTAAACTGACAGAGTAGGTGATGATAACATCAGGTTTTGTTTTTTTTTTGGTAATAAAACCTATTGATGTTGCTGACCTGAATGTTTCTTATCTGCAATAGATAGCGAATGAAGATAAGCAAAGTTTAAAAGGAAGAAAATGGGAAAAATGTCACAACCAAATAGGTAGTTCTAGAACTTTAATATTAATTACTGTCATAGAATTTTTTTAAGAAATCCTTATTTAGTATATATTAGTTTGATGAATAAATATGAATATTTCAGAGAGTTCAAGAGATAGTTAAATACAGATATAAAATGTGCTATACATGTCTCTTACATCTCTCAAAATTATATTCTGGTAAAAGATTTAGTCTTCTCAGTAGAATACAACTTTTCAGTCACAAGTAAATGGAAATTTTAACCCATTTGTACCGACTTGAACATTTTTTTAAATTTTATTTTTGATGTGTTTGTCAAAGAAGGGGAAAAATAAAAATAAAAAAAACACAGGGGAATGGATAGATAACATCTTTATCCTGTGTGCAATAAGAACAATGGAGCCACCTTGTGGCTACACCTTAAATCCTAGCCCAAAAAAAGTACACGAGAAGAAATAATTTTGACTATAATAAACAAAGTGGTTTGCAAATGTTTGAAATTACAGACGATACTTTTGAAATACAGAAACAAATATTTCGTGGAAATCCAAGTCTTGTTTCTAAGCAGAGGATTGCATCTGTGATCACCACCAGCTTCTGCAGTTTGACTACAACACGGAGGCGATGTCAACAGATGTGTCTACACAAAACAAATACTGAGAGCCGGTCCCTTTAAAAGCTCAGAAGTAAATTAAGCATGAACAACATAATGCTGCTGAACTTGTAATTGTGACAATCAGAAGCAAAAATTATAGTCAGGCTGGGCAAGCAGCACATGTTCTTCCTTCTCTATAATTATGCTGTTTATTTTCTCATTTTTATATTTTTTTCTGTCTAAAGGAAATATTTCTTATAGTATTTGGGTTCTTTTAATTACTATAAGGTTGACACTTTGTTTTACACAGTATTTAACTTGGACACAATATTGTCTTATCTTTTGACCTTTTGGGGCGGATTGTTGCAAGAAAAAACAGTATTCGATATGGGTAATTTATGCAAATAATGAGGAATGCAGAGGCCGGCCACTAGGGGGAGAGCAAATACAGTTTTGCGATAGCTGGAGAAAGAACTGCAGGGAACTGACACATTGAGAATTTACTTTATGTGGGCCTGGAGGCTTGGCATTCTTACATATGTTATTAGCAATTATGTAATTCTTACAACAGCTTTGAAGGTAGGAGTAATAGCCTTTCCGATGCTTAGAAATGTTGTGACTGGTACAGCAGATAGAGTTAGCAAATGTTGGAGCTTAAATTCTAACCCAGGTGTATATTCTTACTGTCTAGCCAGAGTTATTGGTATTTTCTGCTAGTTGCAGGGAGACGATGAGAAAAATAATGACAACACTGGATATAAAACAATTTTTGTTATTCCCATTGCTTTCCAACACTCCAACCGTCATAGCATACACAAATGCACATGCTCTTACATGTATGTGCTCATACGCACATACTAAGACCAATGATTCTCAGTGTGGGACAGACCAGAAATGAGCAGGGAGGAAGTCAGTACAGGTCAGATCAGTAGCACTAACTGACAAGAGGTCTATTGTCAGTGATCTGGTGGAAGTGAGGTCAAAATTGAGAGAGGAGCAGGGGTGAGAAGAAAACACAGTTGTTTTTCAGCAATTGTGAGAGATGCAGAGATACTTTTGACTACTGAGGATCTAGAAGAATTTAGCTTCCATTCCATTCCATTCCATTTTTTATGTTTGTTATATTGTATATAATCTTTCTTTAACACTGTTTATAAATATGCAGTTTTGAGTTGTTCAGAATGGCATGTTTCCCAGTTTTATGGGATAGAATTCTATGTTAAGCGAAGTCATATATCAAATTATTGTCACCCGGTAACAAAGCTTAATGGAAAAAGGTCAATTTGCCAGGGAAATGTACTAAAAATTTTCTGTATTAGAAAATCAAACGGTTTTGCTTTTAGTCTTCATCCATGAAAGAGGTAAGAATATATCTGACACCTCATATTTGCTAATAGCTAATTTATTTTTCCCTATATTGTGTCATGCTAGATTACAAAGGCTTTTCTAGCTATGTATTATAACTGGAATTATTTTTATTTACATAAATTACCAACAAAACCCTAATTTGCACATAGCTTCTTTAGAGTTCAGAGCAGCCTGACATTTTGATCAGCCACCTGGAATTTCAAAGAAAGATTTAAAAATACTAATTTTTTTCTTTTATATATTAAAAACAGAACATCTTCCTTCAGAGAGTGCATGTAATGCTACTATTATTATGAAAGCAAAGGTTTTAAAAGATATGTAGCTTTTATAATACAATACTTTCCTTAATTGTATGAGAAAAGTTTAAGTAAATACAAGGAAAAAAAGAATGTTTTTGCTATTCTCTTATTGTCTTTTTTAGACATCTGAAGTGTTACAGATCAAATTCTATTACAAAAAATACTCAAGAAATAAAAATTTCCTCTGTAAGCAGAACATACGCTCACAAATTTTTTAAAAAAATGAAAAAGAAAGGTATGCCCCAGCTGATTTCAAGCTCCCTTATTTCAAATAATATTTAATGCAAAAATAATTTCAGTACAATGAAATATAGTGAGCAATCTCTATTATTCACTGTATAGGAGTCAATAGGTATACCTATTCTATATCCTTTCTTCATTTGCTGTTGTATAATAGCCCTGATGCTTAAATATAGTATAACCTTATTTTCTTTTTAATTTGGAGATTTACTGATGTTCCTGTGATAATCACATCCAGATAATGACAAAGCCGTGATTGAATACTGCTAGATGCCTGTGGCATATAAGGTAGACTATCTTACTCAGCATCTGTTCCACTTCCTTGTGGTCTGCCTCATGTACTGCAGAGATAAAAAGCTAAAGACTGCATTACTAGGACTATTTTGCAGTCAGAGTTCTGAACGTGATTTAGGTCCTACTAATCAGGTATACTCATGTTAGACTTGAATTCAGAACTAACCTGAGTGGAGAAAGGGCTCTAGCTTCAGTTTGGCTGGTGAAGTGTAGGTCTAGAGCCAGTCATTCTGGTGGAGCACCTTTATGCTTGGTTCACAGCAGGCAATGTGTTTCCCAAACCAGCATTTATAACGCTGGCCTTCTGATTTCCAGATTACAGCTAAGATTGCACGATTGTAAAGTCAGAATTTGGAAATCAGTGTCCTGCTTTAGTTTCCTGATTTTGTCAGAGGTAGTTGACTGGTCAATTCTGTGATGTGATTTTGGAATTACTCAAGTAGGCCCAAACAACAGCCTCCTTTTCCAGAACTTCTAATGATGTTGTTAGCACTTCATTGCTTTGGTTAAATACTTTTCTGCATGAAATAGCTAGAGCAGTTTTTGTTAGCTACAAATGGACTGTTTCATAATGGCATTTTCACAAAACAAGTAAGTGATAATATGAGAAAAACCTAAGAATTTCTGAAGGTTTTTTTTTTTTTCTTGTAAAGATAACATGTCAGAATAGAGTATCAGTGAAAGACAATAGATAGATCATCCCAAGATGCTATATCTGGGGACCAGAGTAAAGTGAAAAATGTGAAAGGATTTAGAAAGTAAATCTGAATCTACTCAGAGGCAAGAATAATTTAGCCTCCACGATCTAATTTCAGTTACCCAGAAAAGTAAATTCTCTGCCTACTTACCACCATATTTTTAAAGGTGACAAAAGCCTCTGTGATTATCCTCTCCACAAAAGAATGAAAATATTTTTATAATGAGTATTTCTTTGGTTTGTTATGAAACATCTGCAAAAGTATGATTCTAACGTTAATATTCTTCATTTTAGGGTCACAAATTGGAGAACTCTGTCAGATGGTCTCAGATACTATTAAATTAAAAGGCAAGATGTGTATGTAAATACAGAAAAATTTTAAGTGGGTGATATCCTAATGTAGGTTAGTTTCAGACTTTCAAAAGGTCCCATGATCTAAAGAAGACCAATAACCAAAGAGGATTCTGTGGACCATGGAGGAAAATCCTTTTCTAGGTATATGTATGAATTTCTATGTTCATGTGATATTGTATTTAATTTTTATCATACTTTTGCATAAAGCTTTCAGAAAATTCTTTGGCTTTTGACAATAACCTGATGGCACAAGTATTTTAACCTCGTTCCATGTCTAGTTTAAGTTAGGAGGCCAAATGCTTACATTTAGCTGTTGATCACTAGAGCCATATTTGAAATGAAGAAAAAAAAAGTCTGTAGTTTACTCAAAATAAAAACATGTTTTAAATTTTTGGAGACTTATAGAATTACTTTCTATGATATGCAATGACTAGTTGTAATTATTTTTAAAAAGTTTAAGTCAATACAGTCATTGTGTGATGGCCTAATGTAGATGAATCTCATAAAGTTGAATGAAAGCAGAGTACATGGTATATGATTTCATTTATGTAAATTTCAAAACAAGTCTATGATGTTTCTTTTGGAAAAGAGATAATAGGTTATATTTGGCAGGTGCTTAAAGGGGTCTCCCTGGCACAGTAATTTTTTTTTTTTATCTTTAACTGGTTGTTACTTATATGGCTGTATCCTTTTGATAATGATTAATTTCACTGTGCACTAATGATTTATACACTTTATTTACTTGTACTTCAATAAAATATATACAATAATAGCAGAGAAATTTTAAACCCCACACTCAGTAATGGACAGATCAGACAAAAAATCAACAAAGAAACAATGGAGTTAAACTACACTCTAGATCTAATGGGCCTAAATAACATTTACAGAACATTTTACCCAACTGCTGCAAAATAGGCATTCTTTTCATCAGCACATGGAACATTTTCAACAATAGACCACATCTTAGGCAATAAAACAAGTCTGTACATATTCAGAAAAATGGAAATCATGTCAAGTGTCTTCTCTGACCACAATGGAATAAAAGTAGTAATTAATAGAAGAGGAATCTTGAAAAATAAATAACACAGAGAATTTAAACAACATGCTCTGGAATGACCAATGGGTCAGTGAAGAAATTAAGAATGAAATTTTAAAAACTTCTTTAAACAAAGAAAATGGAAATAGAACATACCAAAATTTATAGGATATGGCAAAAGCAAAACTAAGAGAGAAGTTTATTGCAACAAACACCTATATCAAAAAAATTGAAAGACTTCAAATAAATGCCATAATGATGGCACCTCTAGGAACTAGAAACACAAGAACAAATCAACCCCAAAATTTATAGAAGGAAAGAAATAAGAAATATTGAAGCAGAAATAAATGAAATATAGACCCCAAAATACAAAAACAACGAAATGAAAACTTGGTTTTTTGAGAAGATTGAAAAAAATCAACAAACCTTTAGCTAGACTAAGAAAAACAGAGAAAAAAGCCAAATAAATAAAATCAGAAGCAAAAAAGGAGACATAAAAACTGAGACCTCAGAAATACAAAAGTTATTAGAAATTATTATGAACAACTATATGCCAACAGATTGGAAAACACAGAAGAAATGGATAAATTCACATAAAGCCTACTGATTGATTGAACTAGAAGAAATAGAAAACCTCAATAAACCAGTAATGAATAATGAGATCAAAACTATAATAAAAAGTCTCCTATCAAAGAAAAGCCCAGGACTAGGCCGGGCGCTGTGGCTCACGCCTGTAATCCTAGCTCTTGGGAGGCCGAGGCGGGCGGATTGCTCAAGGTCAGGAGTTCAAAACCAGCCTGAGCAAGAGTGAGACCCCGTCTCTACTATAAATAGAAAGAAATTAATTGGCCAACTGATATATATATAAAAAAATTAGCCGGGCATGGTGGCGCATGCCTGTAGTCCCAGCTACCCAGGAGGCTGAGGCAGAAGGATCACTCGAGCCCAGGAGTTTGAGGTTGCTGTGAGCTAGGCTGACGCCACGGCACTCACTCTAGCCTGGGCAACAAAGTGAGACTCTGTCTCAAAAAAAAAAAAAAAAAAGAAAAGCCCAGGACTTGATGAATTCACTGCTGAATTCTATCAATCATTTAAAGAACTAATGCGAACCCAACTCAAACTCTTTGAAAAAATTGAAGAGGAGGGGATATTTCTATGAGGCCAGCATTACTCTGATATCAAAACAGAACAGAGATAAAATTAAAAAAGAAAACTAGAGGTCAATACTATTGATTAATGCAGATGCAAAAATCCTTAACAAAATACTAGCAACCCAAATGTAACAACACATTAAAAAGGTCATTCACCATGATCAAGTGGGATTATCCCAGGGATGCAAATATGCTTTAACATAGCAAATCAAACAGCATAATATACCACATAAATAGAATCAAGAAAAATCCCCATACATGTGATTATTTCAATACATGCCAAAAAGCATTTGATAAAATTTAAAAGCCTTTATGATAAAAAACCTTTATCAAAATGGGTATAGAAGGAACATACCTCAAAATAATAAAGGCCATCCATGACAAACATACAGCTAACATTGTACTGAATAAGAAAAATGTAAGACCTTTCCTCTAAAGACTGGAACAAGATTAGGATTTCCACTTTCACTGCTATTATTCAATATATTACTAGAAGTTCTGGCCAGAGCAATTAGGCAAGAGAAAGAAATATAGGACATCCAAATTGGAAAAAAATATGTCAACTTAGCCTTTTTCACAGATGATATAATCTTATGCCTAAGAAAACCTAAAGATTTCACAAAAAAAACTGTTAGAACTGATAAACAAATTCAGTGAAGTTGTAGGATGCAAAATCAACATACATAAAGCAATAGCATTTATATATGCCAACACAAACAATATGAAAAAAAAATCAAGAAAGCAATTCCATTTACAAGAGCTACAAAAAATATAAAATATCTAGGAATCAACCTAACTAAAGAAGTGAAAGATGTATAGAAGGAAAACTATAAAACTCTAATAAAAGAAATAGAAGAGGACATGAAAAAATGAAAAGATACTCCATGTTCATAAAGTAGAAGAGTTAATATTGATATGATGATAATACTACTCAAAGTAATTTATAGATTCAATACAATCCCTATCAAAATCCTAATGTTCTTCTTCTTAAAATATAGAAAAAAATTCTAAAATATATATGGAACTAGAAAAGACCCCAATAGCCAAAGCAATACTGAGCAAAAAGAACCAAGCTGTTGACATTATATAACCTGACTTCAAATTGCATTAATAGTAACCCAAACAGCATGGTACTTGCATAAAATTAGACACAAGTGGCAATGGAACAGAAAAGCTAGATATAAATCCACCCATTTATCACCAACTCATCTTTGACAGAGGCACCAAGAACTTATGGAGAAAGGACTATCTTTTTAATAAATGGTGCTAGGAAAATTGTATAACTATATGTAGAAGCATGAAACCAGACCCCTATCTATCACCATACACAAAAATCAGATAAAAATGGATAAAGACTAGACTGGAACATAAGGCCTGAAACTATGAGACTACTAGAAGAAAACATTGCAGACATGTTCTAGGACACTGATTTGGGCAAAGACTTCTAGTATAACACATCAAAAGCCCAGGTAACCAAAGTAAAAATGGGAAAATGAGATTACATCAATCTAAACAGCTTCTACACAGCAAAGGAAATAATAAAAATGAATAAACAACTCAGAATGAAAGAAAATATTTGCAAACTAACAGTTTGACAAGTGATTAATAAAAGGAATATATAAAGAGCACAAACAACTCAATAGCAAAAAAATAATAACTCAATTTAAAAATGGGCAAAAGATCTGAACAGGCATTTCTCAAAAAAGTACACAAAAATGGCCAACAGACATAAGAAAAAATGCTTAACATCACTAATCATCAGAGAAATGCAAATCAAAACTACAACCTAACTGAAATGGCATGTCTCAAAAAGACAGGCAATAACAGATGTTGGCAAGGATGTGGAGAAAGGGGAACCCTCATGCACTGGTTGGTAGGAATGTAAATTAGTGCAGCCATTGTGGAGAACAGTATGAAGCTTCCTCACAAAACTAAAAATAGAACTACCATGTGATCATGCACTGCTGGGCATATATGCAAAAGGAAGGAAATCAATATATCATCAAGATATCTACTCTTCCATGTGTATTGCATCACTATTCACAGTAGCCAAAATATGGAATCAACCTAAGTGTCCATCAATGGATGAATGGATAAAGAAAATGTAGTATATATGCGCAATGGAATATCATTCAGCCATAAAAATGAATGAAGGTCTGCCATTTGTAGCATCATGGGTGGAACTGGAGGTTGCTATGGTAAGTGAAATAAACTAAACACAGAAAGACAAACATCTCATATTCTCACTCATATGCAGGAAATAAAAAACTAGACCTCATGAAAATACAGAGTAGATTAGTGGTTGCCAGAGGCCAGAGAAGAAGGAGGAGGAGTAGAGGAAGGGAAAAAAAGAATATAACAGTATTTAATACCACTGATCTGTGTACTTAAAAATGGTAAAAATGATATATTATATATTATATTTTACCTCAATTAAAAAAATATATTTGCTCTGGGCATTGGTTAAAGGAAGACTATGGGCTTGATTGTGGGCCAGGTAGAAAGTGAGAGGTACAGTGTTCTCAATTGATCTTTCATTTATTTGATCTTTTATTTGTTTGTCATTTGATCTTTCATTTATCTGCTATCATTCTCATCATTTCCAACACTTAAAAAATTCTGTAAAGTATATTTCATGCTTGTATCTTCAGTATTTTACTTAACATATGTCACAAATATAGGAAAAGACCTACTTACCTAGAAAATTTTATCCTGGCATTTTCTACTACTTTTTAGACAGAGTACGCAAGGTTAGCATTTCAAATGCTAATTCTTCCTAGGAACTAATACCTACATTTGACAAAAACCTATAATATGATAAAATGGTATCTGTCCTTAGAATGATTCAAGTTTAAAAAGCTAACTTTTTCGTTTACCTGAAAATAGAGCCTACAAGAATGTTCTTTTTGCAGTCGACACTGATTTTTTTGTAAATCATTTAAATGTAATGATATATATAAACATATAGATTCTTAGGGTTAAAAGAAATACAGGTTTCTAGGTATAACTGACCCTTTTAAAACCCATTTTTTTGAAACTGTCTTAACATCCCTAAAAACAGCTTAATCTACCTTACGTTTTCTCTAAGATGGTATCAATTTGATATTAATATAACCTGTGTTTGAATATAGAGACTCTTGTCTCTAGGAACTGTCAACACCTTTTATCAGACTCCTGTCAAATCGGTTCTCTCCATTTATCTTCTACTCATCATAACTACACTAGGTGTTCTTTTTACATCAACTAGTGAATGAGATAAGCTAATTTGGTTTTCCAATCGTTGCTAATCAGAATAATTAGCAATCCCAAGTAATCCTCAAGCCATAGTATTCCTATTCCTTTTTGATGATAATTGAAAACGTAATTTTAAATTAGCTTGAGAAATACTGCAGCCTAAAACTCTCTTTTGAGTACTTGCAACTCATGTTGGTAAACTAAAAGGTCTGAGAAGTTTTTCAGAAATAACATTTGATTAAGTTTTTAAAAGCATTTTCTAAATGTATCTGGCATGGAAATCTTGTTTTATATAAGATTTTTATATCTTACTTCATAAGATCCTGCTTATATACTCTGTAAAATGCACTTAGGATAATTCTCATATAGATGACTAAAGAAGTATTGTTTACTTCCACTACTTCTCATAAGCTAGATAAAGGTGCAGAACACAGAGCTGCACACTAACGCATATATCTTCATGAATCTTACGAGTTAATGATGCTTTCTTTATCCCACATGTGGCTCATCTTTTACAGTGTGTGTTGACTCTTCCATAAGTCCTTCTTTCCCCCTATATACAATTTCTCTGATAATGAATATTTATTATTTTAAAATAAATGTTTCTTATTATTAAGTTTAAAACATGGACAGTTGGATGTCTTAGAAATCTCTTTAGTTTTCTTAGCAACTATTATTGATATTCGTGTTATGATATTTTTGTAATTACATCCTTCCTCCATGTGTAAGTCCAAGCTTCCCAATGCGTATTTCAATACAAACATTGCAGAATTAAGTTATGCATTTTCCTATATTTATACTTTTACTAACATTACTTCTAGTGGTGAACAGAAAAAAAAATTATGTGGGAAAGTTTTTACTTACCAGTCAGAAAGAACAGGAAAGAGTAAAATCAGAAGAAAAAGATAAGGAATTCAAACTTAAAACAATGTCCTTCATGTTGCCCAGCCCAAGGCATTATTTTCTATGTTCATATAATTTTAATGCAAATGACACTCTCTAGACTTGTGCAAAATGTTGGAAAATATCAAAGAAAATATTCATAATATTAATATTTTGGGATAATGTGTCAGAGGAATTTCATAGAGTGAAATGGTCACGATCAGGTACTCAGATAGTTATTGGCTGTAGAGGCACTCTATCTGTGCCTCAATTTCCTGATCTGAAAAATGATTATTGTAATCACATTTAAATACTTTAATTCTAAGAAAAGTCTCTGATATAAAGAATAATACTTTTATTAATTCCAAGTGCTTTCTGTCATTACTGATGCTTAGTACATATTTTGGAGTTGTGAAATATCTTGATAGCTATAATTAATTCATTAGATCAACAAATACAAGGTGCTTAGAATGGGTTTTGGATAGTTCTGAGAGTTGAAAACACTACTGTGATTATAATGCCAGTTTCTCTGCTTTCAGGAAGCTCATACTCTAGTTAGAAGAAGGTAGACAATAAATAACCTAAGTGCAATAACAGAATTGAGACTCAAATGATAAGATATCTACCATATGAGAACCTGAGTAAACAACTGCAAAGAAAGGTCTGATGTAAGAATCAAAAGATGAAAAAAGAGATTATTCAGGTAAGTATTCAAGTATTTACCAATTAGAGAAAGCAGAGGAGAGTAGAATAAAGGGATTTATTTGAGAAACTGAAAGAAGGCCAGTGTAGTTAGTCATTAGGAGCTTAATGAAATAAAATCATTAGTGAATAAAACAGACATGATCCTACCTTTGTGGATGTCATTGACAAGTATAATATTAATATCTTAATTTTAGGAAGTATCATTAATTTGAACAAATATCAAATGAAACTAGTGCATTGGCCTGAAGAATATTCAATTAAAGGAGTTAAGTTATGGCCTGGTAGGGAGAAATTAATACAGGTGCTGTTTGTAACTCAGCTTCTTCCAATGTGTTTTCGTATCTATAAGATGGGTCACAATTATGTGCCTACCTCATAGGGTTATTAGGAGGATCAAATCTGATGACATGTCAAGAATATTTTGCAAAATGGAAAATGATAAGCCATTAAAATTTATCAGTACAAATGCTTGATTTTTTTCTATGATGTGGCTTACTGCCTCATCTCATTCTAATCTATTACTATTTCACAGAGGCCTAACACAGCATAATATTAACATAATAATGTAAAATAATATTTAATAATAATATAATAGCTACAATATAAAATAATAATATTTAATATTGAAAACCATCTGTGGCAATTCCCATCCACCCATGGATGGATATTGATAGTGATTCTTGTTTATATATTTACTGCCGTATCCCCTATATCTAGAACAGTACCTGACACAGAGCAAGTAGTCAATAAATATTTGATGTATGAATGAATCAATGGAAAAAATGGTTTATCTTACAAATCATCATTAATGTCATCATTTGATTATCTTAAAAATCATCAAAAACGTCAGAATCATTTTTTGCATTGGTAGTTAACATATGTTAAAAGAGACAAGGAAGACAGAGTTATAGTCAAGGTCAAAAGCAGACCTGGTAGAGAGGAAAGAAAACTGCCTTAGGGACAGAGACACTAGTCTTGATTATCTTTACACAATATGAAAGTACTTCTCCAAATTGTAGTTTCTCCATTCCTAAACTGTTCACAGTTATACTTGCTTACCCTACTTTACACTTTGGTTAAGGGGATAAAATTGGTAAGGGGTATGGAAGCTTTTTGAAATTCCCCAGCTTATTATAAATATAAAGAAACTGTTATAAAAAAGATAACTAAGCTAAAACTAAAAGTAGACGTCTAGACATCAAGTGGTCTGCTTTGAGCAGAAGTACCATAGTAATTAACAAGTCTGTGTTTAACTTAAGTTAGCCTCAGCACAATTTAACTTAGTATTTTGCTTAGGGGAAAAACAAAACAAAAAATAACAACAAAAAACTTCACAACTACCTCCTAATTGAAATAGTAATCTTATTTTAAAAGTTGTTTAGGTTTAGCATATACTGTATTTCAACCCTAATGATTGGATTTTACTCCTTTAATCAAGGTAGTATATTAAAAGCTTGAGTAGGGTTTTTTTTTTTTATGCTAAGCAAATTATATTAGTAACTAGTTTGTAATTTGTGATTGTGCATGATTCTGATAGTGAAGAAATTTCATTACAGGTAGGTTGAAAAAACAGAATGCATGTGCATTTACACGTCTGGATGCAGGTAAATAAATAGTAAAGCTCATTGATAACAGAGGCCATTATAATTTGAATAAGATTATATTCTCTCTAGGAGAGATAAAGGGTAATGAAAGACAATTCAGAGCTAGTTTGTTATTACTTCATCAAATACCTCGGCTTCAAGCTGATAAAACTGGCTTGTATGGCTCTCTTGAGACGTTAACGACAACGATGCTGCCAACCATTTGTAGTGATTTCTAAAATCATTAATATCACTATTTAAATTAGTTTGTGATGTATATTAACACAGGATAGAGCCAGAGGTGAAACTACTACATACGCTTTCATAAAACCATAAGAAGTGAGTTATGGGAGACAATAAAATGGATTGTATTCAGCCTGGACTGATGGAATGTCAAGATAATTTCCCATTGAAGCCACTATGCACTTTCATGACATATTAATTATGTTACTTATAAAAACTCAGACTTATAAAGCAACTTTATTTGCTCTTTTGCAAATACTAATTGTATTGACTCTTTACAGATTGTATACATATTTATTGTCTTTACTTCTCTTTCATATATCAATTAATTGTGGGTCATCTTCCCTAACCATAGATCTACAGATAGTTATTTCTGAAACACATGATCTCCACATTACACGAAATGTGGTATAGGGGATGGTTTTTCATTATGCTTTCTTTGTTTTAACATAGCGTACTTTAGGATGAGGGTAGGCTCTGTTTTGTCAGCATGCATTTATGATATAAAATATGCAATAAAATTTTAAGTGCATAAGTCGGTAAAGAAATAGTGATGGAACTTCCTAGTTTCAAGGAGATATCTAAGAATAAACATATTAGCTTAATCCTGACAGATGTTACTTTGAAAATTGTTCTCAACTTTAAGTTCCATGTGGTTATTTATTAATTTTTCAAATCCTAGTGTCATAATAAATTCTAGCACCCAGTTTGCTTCCTATTGATTGTATGATTATAACAAAATAGAATACAACATTTTAAAGACAGAATTTTTATGGGAGGAGAAAAATACTAATAAAATATAAAGGTTGTTGATGAGAACCACCAATAAGGATATCTACACTACCTTGCAAGCCTTGGTTCCCTACCTGAATAGCCAGTCATCGATTTTGCTCCTACCTGTGCTTCAACCCAATTACCTATTGTACCCTCAACTCATTAACCTTGTTCTCAACTTTTAGTTTTAATAATGAATTGTTAGCCGGGCGCGGTGGCTCACGCCTGTAATCCTAGCACTCTGGGAGGTCGAGGCTGGCAGATTGCTCGAGGTCAGGAGTTCAAAACCAGCCTGAGCAAGAGCGAGACCCCGTCTCTACTATAAATAGAAAGAAATTAATTGGCCAACTAATATATATATATATATATATATATATATATATATATATATATATATAATTATCTGGGCATGGTGGTGCATGCCTTTAGTCCCAGCTACTCGGGAGGCTGAGGCAGAAGGATTGCTTGAGCCCAGGAGTTTGAGGTTGCTGTGAGCTAGGCTGATGCCACGACATTCACTCTAGCCTGGGCAACAAAGGGAGACTCTGTCTAAAAAAAAAAATAATAATAATAATAATAATGAATTGTTTCCCAGACTTCAGCTCTGACTTACTGGCTCTAACATCTGACTCACTGGGCAGCTCACACCTGGATTGCAGACCTGGCAGCCTGCCCCCACAGTCCCACCACGTGTACTGTGCACACAGGTTCCTGATTATCCTAGGCCCCTTCTGTTCTCTAGGCTGACACTCCATAGAGCTGACATTAAAGTATCTGGTATTTGTGTCAAAAGGTATCTACTAGGATTATCTTGCAGTAACTCACACACAAGTTCCATGCATAATCCATTTTACCCTATTCCATCACTGGAGAATACATCCTGTAGTTTTCTCCATTTCTATATGTTCACTTACTCTTGTTTATTCTTCCGCTTAGCATTTAGTTGGTGTCTAGTTGCTTCCTCCTTCTTTTTCTCCACCATCTTCAGTCAATGGTTGTTTTACTTCTTAAATACTTCTTGAAAAAAATTTTTTTTTTGTCTCTTTAGTCCCCTTGTCATTGCCTGCATTCTTGTCCTTATCATTTTTCATTTAAACTATGTCCAGGTTCTCCTTACCTTTTTTCTTGGTCTCAGTGTTACTTCTTTGAAAGTCCTTTTCCAACGAAGAGCCTTAGAAACATTAGTCTTTACAAGTTGTTATTTGACTTTATCAACATCTTTCTTAACATCTTTCAAAGTCCCATTACTACTTGCAGAAAAAAAAAAAATCAGTGACTTTAGAATTTATTATCCAAATCAAGATGACTTTATGAGTGAAAGGGAATGCTATTTATAGTTGCGCCAGTAAAAACAGGCATAAATCTGGTCAAAGGGAAATATATGGTTACTGTGACTAAGATATTTTCAATGAACTGGTATTTGTCTTCCACTCCATTCTCAACCTTGCTGATCCCAATCTCAAAATTTGCATTCAAGTTCTAAATCTCCCTCCACTATTCCACATCTTGAAGTCTTTCATACTGACTCATCTGCCTGGACTACACCCATCACCCATCCTTTACCTGTTAATACCTAATTGTTCTTTAACACTCAATTTAGTTGTCACTTCCTAAGGTTATGATTACAAAGACTATCTTGTATATATGTCTGCAAGAATATATTGCTATTTAATGATTATTTTATGTCTGTTTTGCTAAACTTTGAACTTACCATCTCCCTAAGGGAAAAGGCTTTATTTTTATTTTTCATTTCTGTAAACTTAGAATAATTATGTCATAGTAGTAATCATATATATACATATATATACACACATATATATATGTATATATACACAGAGAGATAATGATATGATATGAAAATGATACTATATTAAAGTCAGGAAATTTATAGTTAATTGGAGAGGCAAATAGATAATACTGCAGTATGTATTAAGAAAGAGCATATTCTAAAGATATCATGGAAAGCTTATAAAAATATGTAGAACCTGAACCTGACCTTGAGGTTGAACAGATGTTCGGTAGGTAGATCAAGGAGAGGAGGCATCAAACTATGCCTCCTTTACTCAAGGATGAAAAAAATCTCTACTTGGTCAAATCATCAGAATCAACACTAGTTATCGATGGGATTATACTTTACAGATTTCATTCCCTGTGAAGTTTCTGAAGATTACTGAATAGTGATGTCCTCTCCTTCTGCAAGAACAATGTGTTTAAAAAAGAAAACTTGTCAAAAATTTCAATGGGAGAAATTATCGATTCATAAAAAAACTTGCTGGAACTTTTAAATTTTAGATGTACTACATTTCGTCTCTTAAGAAAAAGAAAAGAAGAAAGGAGTTGCAGAGTGGATAAGAATATTTTCCCCATATGTCTGTTTATATCCATCATAAGCATGTGTACACAGAAAAACACATACATACTCAGATTCTTGAATTTTAAAACCATAGTTGGCTTATTAAACTTGGAAGTTTGGTCTGCATGTAACTATTCACATGTCTATGACAACTTCAAATTGTATTGTATATATAGAATTCAGTGTATTATGTGTTTAGGTATCTGATATGGGAAACATTTTTGCTTGCTCCCGCGTTGTGATTTTTTTTCTTTTTTCAGATTGGTACAAATCATTCACTAGCAGTCTGAAACACAGATCTTAATTGCTGTGCTATAGCTATTTCTATTAAAATGATAGGATTTATACACTGTAAATAAATATAAAATGATTAAGTTTTATTAATTTGGTAGAAATTTGCAGGAAAAAAAAAATCAAGTGATAAGAAAGACACAGTCTAGATTTAAAATGTGTTAAAAAAAAAGAAATTCATCTACCATTTACAAAACTCTTGACATTTGTGACATATACAATCCCAGAAATAAAAAATACATACAAAATGTCTATCAAAAAATAGCATGCTGAACTTTTGGCACAAATATTGTCATATTTGGCACAAATATGACATTTTATAAACATTACGGAAAAAGTTAGTTGAACTACTTTTGATACATAAATACTTTGGTAACTTGGTTTTTGTAAGCTGTGTCGGCATCCATATAATGTGTAATTACTTCTATATTTTATCATAACTAAATAAATACTTTGTAAATATTATATGATCCAATTTTTTAATTAGTTGATTACTTTATTAATTACATAAAAATAAGCTAGTGCTATCTAAAAATTATACTTGTTCTTCTGTTAGTTACTAAAAGAGAGCTGCTAGTTACTGCATTGAAGAAACAAACAGTATAGAAATTTTAGTATATTTCTCTACAACATTAAATCATTAATCAAAATATATCAAACTAACTAATGAATTACCAAACAACCTGTTGCTCTCATGATTGTAAGCTGATTATTATAATATGAACATATCATGTTTTAAAGACTGGTTCCCTTTCTCTAAGCAGATTTCAGTTGTGATATCTTTCAGATTTGCCTACTATGAATGTTAGCTTTTAAAAATTAAAAATGGAGAAAATTTATGACCAGATATGTCACCAAAGATGACATATGTATGGAAAAAAAGCACATGAAAATATGATGGGCATCATTAGTCATTAAGAGAGTACAGAGAGTACAAACTAAAACTATAATTAGATAACATTACACACTTACAATTTTAAAATTAAAAAGATTTGTCATACCTAGAAGTGGTGGAGATGTAGATAAACTAGAACTCTTATTCATACTTTATGGAATGTAAAATTGTACAGTCACTTTGGAAAACACTTTAGTAGTTTCTCAAAATGTCAAACATACACCTACCACAAGATGTGGTATTTCCACTCCTGGATATTTACCAAAGAGAAATGAAATTGTATGTAGATACAAATACTTGTACACAAAGGTTGCTTTATTTGTAACAGTCAGAAAATGAAAATAAGACAAATGTCCATTACCAGATGAATGAATTATAAAGATAGTGTTTTATCTATACATTGGACTACTATTATGCAACAAGATAAATTATTTATATACACTACAACATGCATGAATAGCAAAATAAATATGTTGAGTAAAATCATCAAGACAAAGAGTACACATTGAATGTGGCCATTTATACAAAATTCTAAACAATGACAACTAGACTATAATGATGGAAAGCATATCTGTGGTTGCTTGAGGATGGGGGTGAGGGTAAGGAGTGGGAAGAAAGGTTTACAAAGGGTCGATTGGGGAATGACGGACAGTCTTATTATTTTACCAGTGGTAATGGTTTCCAAAGGGTATACATACGTCAAAACTTATCAAGATATATACCTTCAATATGTGAAGTTTATTGTTACGTTGCCTGTAGAAGAATATGGTTCAAAAGGATTGAAGGCAAGCAGCAGCCTGCTGGGTTTTCCAGATTGCATAGTCCATGGCCACGGTGCAAATGACCTTTCTCCCTTTCATTGTCCTTTCACATGTGACTATAAACAGATAAGGATATTTATATATTAGCAGAAAGACAGCAAATTTGGGGACATAGAAGAACCCTTAGCAGCAGACATCAAGGGACCTATGGACATCCTGTGTTTGCAAAAATGGAAGCGTGGCTCATAGTGAAGAAATTTCAAATGACTTAACTCATTTTCTGTCAATACCCAATTATCTTCAAAAGATTCAGAAGTATAGTGCTTAAGCAAACAAAATCTCCAGAACTTTGTAGTAGCTGCCTGGAGTGAATTTTATTTCTTAAAAACAATCATTAGTTACAAAAATATATAATTATACATGTGGACTTACGATTACTCAGATGATCTGTACAAAGATGACTCTTTTACTTGACATCCCAGGATAAAATCATCAATTCTGTTCTGCTTTTGTGATAGAATTCTTGCTTTATGTGAAGGTCACTTAGAAAAGTGATTTTAACTTTTATAATCTGGCAGGAGTGATTATTAAAACAGAAAGCAAAAAAAAAAAATCACTCAATAAATTCTGTTTGTTTTTTCAATCAAAAGTGTTTTTTAGATCTATAGATGGTCATAGGCCTTGTTACTAAATTTCAAATAATGTAGCTATTTTCCTTGATATATGTTTTTTATAATTTCCTCAAAGCACAGTCATATGCCCCTTATATGCCAATCGATTGGCAGGTAAGGTAACACAGTACTTTCCTTCCTTATTTAATTATAAACTATGGACCACATCCTTCTCAATATCATTAGGTTTTCAGATTTGTGTTTAATACATCTACCTATTTAATCAATTTTATGTCAAATATTCAAGTGTTTGGTTTTTACCTATGTGGTCTTTGTTTACTATATTCTCTATTTTTTTTTTTTTATCTATTTAGGGTGACAACTATACAGAGCCCAAGGATAGTTGAAGCATAAAACTGGGATTCATAAATCTAACGTCTATCCTTTTCTTTGTCACAACTGACAGTAACCTTGAGGAAATCACTTAATCTTTTTGTGCCTCCATCACTTCACTAGAAAACTCGGATAATGATACTTATCTCACTGGATGAGAGGAAGATGTTAATGTTTGTAAAGCCTTAGAGATCTTTAGATAAAGTAAACTAACACAGAATTGCTAACATAAATCATCATTGTCCTATTCCTTTTGCTAATCATTTCAAAATATATGTAAATGGATCATTACAAGTACTTCATTAATGCTACTTTATTTAAATCATTCACTGAAAAATGTAATATAGTAGTGGCAGAGGGATTTTGGTGTAATATATATCAACTGCTCCATTAAAATAGAATAAACTTCTTTTTTACCTGCAATTTTGTAGGAATGAGAATCTCGTATGCAATAAAGACACCTTTATAGAATATACGGTAGCACCTTTCTAACATAGATAATAGAGAATCACAACTCTAAATAGTTCCTATTTCTCAATTTCTAGTACTTTTAAACTAACTAAATATTAAGCATTGAAAAATATAAGCACCCAGATTTTTTTTACTATGCACTTCATATTTTCTTAAATTATGCATTAATTTTATTAATATGGCATCATTTATTCCAAAAAGGGGATGCATGTTAGGAAAAGTGCTTCAGGAGATACAATGATAAACTGGATAGGGTTTTAGCACTCAAGAATCCTGCATTATGGTGAAAAACACAACTATTAATATCTCTACTGCAAATGCTGAGAAGTGATAACGTAGTACAAACTAAAAATGAGGAAAGCACAGGAAAGATCAATTCCAGTTGGGTGATCTGAGAAAGCTTTATGACAAAAATGGTGAATTTAAGATGGATGTAGAATGATAGGTGCTTAGGATGGGTTTTGGGGGAGGAAAAGTGGGAGTTCAAAAGAGGTCATTCCAGGCAGACGTAGCAATTTAAAGTCTAGAGTCGATGGAGGTAACAGGATTGGCAGAGGCCAGACACCAGCACCTAATCGTTGTCAGCAGGGTGGATGCAATCGCAGTAATGAGTAGCAAGCTTGGAACAGCCAGCAGGGGGCATTAAGACGCAAGGATACGTGGTGAGGGCTAATAAACCACTGATACCAGAGGTGAGAGAGGTGGGCAGCCAGTGAGGGTATTGTTTGATTAAACATCAGAAGTGACAAACAGCAGGTGAGCAGAAGACCCATGTCAGTCACCATAGTGGAAAATCATGATGCTTGTCATAGATCTTCCGAAAGATATCTAACATAAGTGAGGAATCTCAGCACTACCAGAGAAAACAATAGGATGATGGCACTCCATTAGAGAGGAAGAGCACAGAGGTCAGGCCATAGATGGATCCTGCTCTAAGTCTGCCTCACAGAGTGTCTAAAGGACCTGAGCATCAATCAGTGGTCATTTCCCTAGTCGCAGGTTTATAATAAGGAATCCTCATATTGGCTTCCTGTAGAGTAAGAGCTAAGTCTTTACTGCAGGGAAGGCTAGTAGAAGGCTTTGAAATGACACCCACTTCTTTGGCCCAAATAGAAAATCAGAAGTAATACAATATCTCAAATCAAGTGACAGCAATTAATGTTATTCTCAAAGACTTAAAGAAATTAGGTGTGGTGGTCTCATCCCATTACTATTTAATTCAGTAATATGCCATCTGGTTTAGCAAATGACAGAAGTCTTGGTTTTAACATAACTAACTGTTAGCTCCAACCACAGTTGACATGCTGGCTCTGGATTTGGTACTAGAAGAAATCAACAGAACTTCTGGCACATACAGGCAGCTATTGATCTGTTGAATGTGTTCATCACTATGGAGTAAGAAGAGCAGAACACTTTGTATTTCTTTGGAATGGATAGCAATGTACCTTTATTATTTTTCATCATTGCTATAATTATATTCTTGCTTTTTGTCATAATACAGTCCAAAAAAAAAAAACCCTGATCATCTCATATTCCATCAAACCTCAGATTGTTCTCTTATATTGATGGCATCATTTTTATTATGTATGGAAAACAGAAAATGGAAAGAACTCAAGCAAATAAGAAACCTGAGCACCATGGGGTACCAAATAAACCCTACAGAGATGCAGGGACCACTCTATCAGGGAATGTTTTAGATGCATGATGATCTAGCATACTGTATCCAAGGTAAGGAACAAATTACTACTCCTTGTAATTCTTGTTTGTAAGAGAGATGCTCAGTGCTTGGTGGGTCTCTGAGGATTTTGAGGACATCAATAATACACTTAGTGACTCAGAAGACAGCTAACATAAAGTAGGATACAGAACAAGAGAGAACTCTGCACAGATTCAGGTTTTAGAACAAATAGTATCTGTGGTAAAATGAGAGCACCGAGCATAACTCATTTCTGGCAAGTACCAAGGAAAAATCTGAGAATGTAATGTTCCTAGGTTGCTGGTCCAAAGCCATGTTCTCTGCAGCAGAGAACTATTCATCATGCAAATAACAACTTCTGGTATGCAACTGGGCCCTTGTAGAGATCTTATATGATGAGTCTATACATATGCCTCTATGCAGGGATACACTGTTTCACAGATTAGGAGGCAAAAGAAGTATTACCATCCTGGTAGGGAAAATTGCCTTTATTGTAAAAGATAGGGTTGCTGTTATATAATGAGGACAAGAAAGACTACATGTAGAAATCAGAGTATTCACTTTGGTTTCCCTTTTCCATGCCTAGTTATAATTATAATGGGTGATTGCAGCAACAATGGCTTGAAAAGAGCATGATAACAAAGGGTCACCCCTTTGGAAATTAATATCTGAGTTACTTTAATGTGCAATCAATTTAGAAGAATAGAAATGCTGACCAAGGATAAGCTCCATTTTGAATTAGTGGTATGGGAGTGATAAGAATATGTTCTTACAGGCCATGAGTGGGTCTGTTCAGAGCAAGGAGTAAGCTGTAACAGACACGTATGATAACTAACCCTTCCCCCGTTGAGCTTTACCAGGGTTGTACAGTACAGCTGTCCTCCAGACAGCTCAGTTTCCTTGTTATTAGATCGCATTGTGTCGACATGCTGGAAAGGGCAAAAGTGCTGGGAATTAACGTCCAGGACAGGAGTAACCCTTAGACAAAGGCTAAAGGAAATTGGTGCATAATATCCTAGGTCCCTCAACCTATGGGAGGCATAATTCTGCAGTATGTAGTTTTTGCTGACTCTACTATTTCCCCAGTCTTATATTCTCATTTTTCCTCCAAGCATTCTCTGGTTTCATCTGCCAATTAATTTTCTTCATATCAAATTATCATGTCTAGGTTGGCTTCTAGTGGAATTGAAACTAAGAAAATATATTTAATTATTTGAAGTAATTTGTTACATATTAATGGGAAACTGGTCTTGAGACAGAAATTATATTCCAGGAGAGCCTCTTTTTTTAGTTTGTAAGAGTTTTGAGCAACTATATAGATGATTCCATTGGTAAGAATCAGGATCAATGCCCAATTTCCTAATTTTTGTGGTGTGGAGATCTTTTCACTATAATCCAATGGCTCCCTATTTTGGTTAAGCAGAAGAATAATAATTTGCATTTATACTAAAAAATATATCATTCCAAAGATAAAATTATATGACAAAGCCTCACTTATTAATATTCTTACAATGTTTTTTTTTTGATAATTTTTCCCTTTGCATTATATATTTTTAATTTTTTAATTTTTAATTATTATGAGTACATAATAGTTGTATATGTGTATACGGTACATCTGATGTTTTGATACAGGCATGCAATATTTATTAATCAAGTCAGAATCATTCTGTTTGGTTCTTCTAAGTTGTTTATTTCTTTATTTTCCTTTTAGCTACTCAAAATATGATGTTATGCCTATTATATTCAGGCACTTGAGGATATTGGTGATATGGTAGTGAGCAATAAAGAACACTGTCCCTGTTCACTTGAATTTAAAGCACAATGGTAAGATAAGCTTTAATCAAAAAACACACACTTATCACTGTGTGATAAGAAGCAATAGAAACATAAACAGAGAAATATGATCTGGTCACAGGTTTCAGGTAATGCTCCCTGAGGAAGTACCATTTCAACTGAAGCCTGTTGGATGAGTAAAATTTACTAACTTGAAGAAAAGCAGAGCTTAGAAATCATGTGCAAAGATGCTTTGGTGGGAAGGAGTACAGAGCTTTTGAATAAGAGCTAGAAGGCCTGTACGAATAGGATGTGAAGAAAAAGGGTGTATGATAATAAATATGGTGGAGAAATAGGCCAGGATCTTTCAAAGAAATTGATAGCCACACAATTTTTAAGTAATAGAGAGGAGTATGTTGGGGTAAGACATTCAGGTTTGTATTTTGCAATGGCCATTTTGGCTAAAATGAAGATATGTAATGAAAGGCTTTGAGAATGAATAACAGATTGATTATTGCCCAGATGAGAAATGATCACTTGGTCCAAAATTATGGTGTTAAGGAAAGAGTGGAATGGGCAAATTTACTAATATTTAGAAGGAAAAATGGATGGGACTTCCTGAGGAATATAAAGTGCTAGGTATTGACCTGTGGGAGAAAATGAATAGCTCAGTACTATAAGAAACTCTGGAAGATAACAATATTTGGGGCAAAGTTTATGAATTTATATACAGGCATGTCAAGCCTGAGAAGCCCTTGAGAAATCTAAGTAATGCTGTTGAATATGCAGTGGCTGAAGACAGCTGGAGTTCAGAAAGATCTGGCTTAAAATTATGAATTTGGGAATCACAAGTAAATGTATACATAATACATGAAGCTCTATGTGAATGAGCGTGGCTATGAAGAAAGCACAGAGTGAGAAAGAAGATGACCTTTGCAATGCTCTCCTGTTGTCTTCTCTAATTACACTTTTCTTTCATCACGACATTATATTCTTCAGATTTTCTATCGCATTTTGGGCTACAGCTTCTCAATCTGTCTTTCAAGTTTATTTGATACAACTGCTGCAGCTGCAGGTGATGATGACAAAGGCAAGGGTCATGATAATCGTAATAAAAACGATGGCTCCTAAGGCACCTGGAGTACTTACTTTTGGTAAAATTAAGACCAAAGTGTTTATATGTATTAACAAATTTAATCTTTATAATCACACTCTGAGATATCCTAGTCTTAATCCTACTGCACACATATGAGAACTTAGTCACAGTGAGGTTATGTAATTTTTCATGATCACAGAGTACAGACTGGCAGAGACACAAACCCAAACATTCACTTACAGAAATTTCAGCATTACTCACTCTGCTGTTCTAACAAAATATGTGTTCTTTTTGAGTGTACATTAATCATTTACCAAAATACAATATACTGGGCATAAGACAAGTCTTAATAAATTTTAAAAGATTTAAATCATCAAAGTATGTTCTCTGACCATAAAAAATTAAACCAGAATCAAATTTTAAAAAATAATACTGTGAATAGTCATCAAATATTTGAAAAATTTTAAAAAATGCTACAAAATAACTAGTGCATTAAAGATTAAAATCACAGAGGCATTAGAAAACATTTTGATCTGAATGAAAAAGGGGGAAAAAAAACCCAACATGTCAAAGTTTGTGTATGGCAGCTAAAGTAGTACCTAGAGAGAAATATATAGCATTAAATGCTTAAATTCAAAAAGAACAATCAATTTAAAATTCATGATCTAAACCTTCATATTAAGAAACTAAAAAGGAGAAAAGTAAATTAGCCACCAAGTAAGCAGAGGAAGGAAGTAATATGAAATATAATAAATATAATCTGAAATAAAAATAAATTATCAAGAAAAGTCAATATTTAACATTGTAGTAGGAGTTCTAGCTTGTGCAACAGGAAAATTTTGAAAAGAAAATCGAAATGTCTTTATTCAGAGATGACATAATTCTCTATGTAAAAACATCAAGGAATCTACCAAAAACATCCAGAACAAATAAACAAGTATAGCAAGGTGGCAAGATACAAACAAGATCATTATATACAAGACAATTGCCTTTCTATATAACAGAAATGAGCAAATGGAAAAATGGAATTTGGAATTTGACAAAATATCATTTATAATAAAACAAAAAACACTTAGAATTAAATAAAACAAAATACATATAAGTTCTGTAAACAGACACTACAAAACATTGATGCAAGAAATAAAAGATCCAAATAAATGAAGAGATATTTCATGTTCATAGATTAAAAGATGCAATTTTGTAAGATGTCAATTCTCTCAAACACCATATATACGTGTGTATGTGTATATATATGTGTGTGTGCATATATCCATACACACACAATAATACACACACACACACACAACAGAATTCTAATCAAAATTCCAGGAAGGTACTGCTAGATCCTGAAAAAGTGACTCAAAAATTTTTAAGGATAGGCAAATATGAATAGCACTACATAATACTAATGCGGAAGAACGAAGTTGGAGGACTGACACTAACTGATTTCCAGACTTACTATAAATCTGTGGTAACATAGATAGCATGGTATTGGTGAAATACTATATTTATGTATCAAGGAAACATAAAGGAGAGCAAAGCATTAGATTCCCGTAAATGTTCTAAAGTCATTTTTCATAAAAATCAAAAACAATTCAATGGAGAAAGGGCATATATATTTTTCAACAAATGGTGCTGGGAAAATTGGGCATCCATATACCAAAACATTGACAGTAGACATAGTCCATACACTTCAGAAATTAATTAACTCAAAATAAATTATAGATCTAAATGTAAAATTAAAAACAACAAAACCCATAGAAACAAACATAGATGGAAATCTGTGTGATCTTATATTTGGTGATGAAATTTTAGATTTAACAACAAATGCATGATCCATGAAAGAAAAAGCAGATAAATTTGACTTTATTAAAAGCCAAATTCTTCTCTCGAAAATACATTGTTAAGATAATATTGGAAACAAACATATCTGGTAAAGGATTTGCATCTAGAATATAAGAACATTTAAAATTTACAATAAGAAAATGAACAACCCAATTTAACTTATACAAAAAATTTAAAGGGATGTCTCATTAATTATGTATTTTTAACAAATATAATCTCATGAAAATATGCTCAATGTCATTTTTCATTATAAAATTACTCATTGAAACAACAGTGAGATGCCATTTTATATATTAGAATTAAAAATAGTCCAAAAAACAAAAAAGGCCAATTACTGGTAAGCATACAGAGTAAGGAACCCTCATTCATTACTATAAAAACACAAAATGGTACTGCCATTTTGGAAGAAAGTTAACCATATGGTCCGGCAATTTCACTTTCAACCTTTTTGAAAACATGTCCACACAAACCTACATACAAATACGTATACAGAAATTTTATTTATAACTACTAAAGATGGAAACAACAAAGATACCTTTCAATGGGTGAGTGGATAAACAAACCAGCAAACCTCTGCAGTGGAGTATTACTCTGCATTAGAAATAAATGTTAAGTCATGTTATAACAAGAAGAAATTTTAAATTCATATTTGTAGATGAAAGAAGCCAGTCTTAAATGGCTATAAAATGTATCATTCCCTTTATGGAACATTATGGAAAAGGCAAAACTGTACATATAGAAACAGGAAAGCTGTTGCCAGAAGTTTTGCAATGGGGGAAGATTGAGTAAGCGAAGTACAGGAGTCCCTAATTTAGGACAGTGAAATAATTGTGAATGATACTACAATGGTATACACATGACAGTATGCATTTATCAAAACGTGTAGGACTTTGTAGCATAGTGAACAATGTCTGAAAATGATTTAAAAAATCACTTACGGGGTTAGGGTTGTCAGGAGAGAATGTCAGCTGTGATAAAAGAATCGAAAACTACTTCAGGTGTATGATACCACCTCACAGAAGGGAACGCTGACCTAAATAACTTTGGAATGAGTCTGGAAGACTAAAGGAAACATAAATTGTACATAAGTACTGCACTGTAGTTAATAATGGTGTGTCCAACAGGGATATGGTTTAAAATTTTTTTTCTATATATTTTTGGTTGGTTTAAAATTTTTTAAAATACTACATTGGAATTGAACAATTATGTTACTGGATGAGAGACGGTAGGCACCAGGTTTCTCACTTTTGGAGTAGGAGGTTACAGAGAAGCAATGGCAGAAGGCTAGAAAGATCTATGTGGTAATGAATTAGGTTTAATGACATTATCAGCTCATGTAGAGTTTGCTATAGATACAGATGGTACAGAAATACATATACACACACAGGGGTCATATACATACATATAATATTTTGCTCTGTCAGCTGAGAGGTCTAAAAGCAATGGCATGTCAGTAACAACGAACAAACCTAACACTCACATCTTGTTTTTAAAACCATTTTCCAATAAAAGAAACAAGGGCTTCTTGGAGAAAGGGCTGATTCTGGAACTGGGGCAAGAAATACAAGATGCTGGAGCATCTTTCAGCACCAGAAAGTAAGGAAGTTAAAAATAAAATGCAGCACAGTGATAAGGAGGGTATGTCAAAGGCACACAGGAGCTAACTGAAAGACCTCCTAATGTTCAAAAATGGAATTATTTAAGCAACAAAAATTAATAAAGTAGCATCGAATTATAGCTCAAACCATAAGTACATAACCATGAAAAAATGCTAATATAAATAAAGGATTGAATAAAATAATGCAGAAAGAGATAAATTTCATATGCCAAAGAATCTCAATTAATTTATGTAAGTACTTAAGTTTCTCAAGGAGAGAGAACATGAGTCCCTACTCCTTAAGTAGAATGACTTTCTTCCAAAGAGTATAGCATGGAGACAGGGAAAAGAGTACCTTTACAATGGCAAACACTATTTCACCAAGGTGATCAATGTGTACATCAACACTCATAAGTCATGTTGATAATATGTACTACTGATATGATGTAATGAGAATGGAACATTACCTCTGTGGTTTTTCTCCCTAAAACCCATACGCACATTCTAATCATAAGAAAAATATCTGACAAATCCAAATTCATAGACATTCTACAAAATATCTGACCAATACTTCCCCAAACTGTTGTCAAAAACAAAGAAAACCTTAGAAGCTATCAGACCCAACAGACACTTAAGGAGACATGATGAATAAACATAATGTGGAATCTAGGATGAGATCCTTCAACTGATAAAGAACATTATAAAACAAACAATAAAAACTGAATAAGGCATATTTTTTACTTAGTAACAACTTATTGAACCATTAATTGGGACAAATAAATCACACCAATACAAGTAAGATGTTAAAAATAGGGAAAACTGGGTGTGGGGTAATATGGAGACTCTTTACAATTCTACAACTCTTCTGTAAATCTAATACTATTCTAAAATAAAATGTTTATTAAAATATGTAAAACTTATATGCAAAATGTATGTAAATATGTAAAACGACTATTTTACTCATCTTAGAAGCCTTCTATCTCAATGCTTTAAAACTCCTCCAAATTTTTTTAAAGTGACAAAAAGACAATTATTTCAAATGACTTGATATTTTAAATATTTAGAGAAAGAAATGTTTAAGCAAAAAAAAAAAAATTGAGAGCAAGCTCCAGTTATTTATACTGTGCATGTATAAAGAAGATTATTTTTATTCAATTTAAATGATGTAATTCTAAAACCCATCTGTGGTTTTATCCATAAGGCTACATTCTGTTTTGCTTCATGGTTACAGAAGTCTGACAGTCATGAAGTCTACACCATAATTTAGGAAACTCAGTTTAGAAAGATTAAAGTTATCACCCACATTTCTAAGATGTAATGACACACTGAGACGTGTATAAGGGAAATTCACAAAAGAGGATATTCCCAAAAGTTAACTAATATTCCATGGATCAATAATGTCAGAAAATAATTTTTTTAAGAAGAATAATTATTTAATATTTTAGTCCAGTTTTAAATATGATACTTATCTATCTTAAAAAGTGCTATTTCTTTTCCACTGGACACTGAAGTCACAAGTACCTTAATTCTATTTGCTAAAGATCATTTCTTCTAGTACTAAAATCAGAGATACCAATAGTAAAACATTTATTTTCAGGTACCAAATTATTCTTCTTATTACATAAGCTGAGTTTTTGAGAGTTGGGTTATGACACAGAAATTCAGAATTAGTAAAACAAAAGAACATGTGGTTGAAGTAAATATACTTTCTTCATAAGGAGGAGTCAATTCGCTTAACCTAGAAATATCAATAAAACTGAATTCTCATTGAAATCCTATACCCTAACATTATTCCTAATTACTGAAAACTATGAAACTCAGCAGTGCTTAATTTTATACAGCAGAATAGAAACATAAAGATATCAAAATGGAAGAAATTACAATCAATGTTTTACTTCATATACTATAGTGAAAAATAGATGATCATACATGTGTAACATGAAATATTTTATCTTAGGAGTAGGAGACAATGGCATATATCATAATAATCTCTATTGAATCTAAAATAAAGGATAACAGTATTTGTGCATTAAGAATAAAATTCTTTTAGAGTACCTTCCCTAGGAAGAAGTTTTAAGAAGATTTTTTCCCTAGTTTTAGGTTAACTCTCTTAAAATCATAGCAGATACAATCAGTTTTTGAAATGTCCTTTATAACTGTCAAACTAGATAAAGTTACAGATTTGTTGAAACTCCAAAGTGTGATGTCATAAAGTGCCATTTGCTGCAGCAAGAATCATTTATCTGTCTTTTTTGACACAGTGTTTCACATGATCAGTAAGTAAGAGAATCACGGGAATAGTTAAATGAACATTTAGAAATAATATCTTTGAATTTTAGTAGGAAATCTATGAAACTGTAAGAACCATTATAAGATTTTTTTAAAAGTAATATGAGTAGTTTATTTTAACAATAAAGGTTTTAAAAGTATGAACAGAAATACTTTTTATATTCATGTATGTTACATTTGGCAGTTTTTCATGTCTATTCTACATATCTTCATAAGTTTATACAAAACGTACTGAATTAAACATATTTTGTTTAAAGCATGGTGCATGTCATATGTATTTCATTGTAAGAATCTATCATGATAGATTTAATCATTCATTCAATTGACAATATCAATCCAACTTTGGACTTTTACAAACAATGCCATTATGGACACTCTTGTATATTCATTCTCATGCACACATGAGAAATTTTATCCAGTATGTAGCTCTAGCAGTAGAAATGTAGGATCATTAAATGTATTCCTTAAAACTGATTGATAATGCTATTTTACAAAGTCATAATAGAATTAACAACTATTAGAATATATGAAAGTTCCAATTACTCCACATTATTGCCAATATTTGCTATTAACAAAATTTTATAAACTTTGCCAATTGTGTTGGCATATAATGTATGTATGATTATATAATGCAAATATTAATTTGCATTTTTTTCTGATTGCTAAGGAGGATTAGAGTTAAGCAACTTATCATATATTATTTTTGCCATTTGGTTAGTCTTATTTGTGAAATGTCTATGAAATTATTTTACCCATATTTCTATTGGGCTGTCTTTATATGTCTTTATATAAATTGATTTGTCAGTGTTCTTTATGTATTCTATTTTATTTTTACTTTTTAAAATAAAGTTTATTATGTATATTTGAGGTATGCAACATGATATCATAAGATATGTAGATGCACGTGTGTGTGTGTGTGGTCTATCCAGCCATGTAACTGTTCTCATCATATTAACAACGGCTGGATACTTTCTGGACAGAATATATATATACATATATATATATATATATTTGTATATATATATAGAACCCTACATATATATAGGGTTACTATAGTGGAACAAATTAACAGACCCATCACCTCACAAAGTAACCCATTTTCCCTCCTATGGAAAGAGCAGCTTTAATCTATGAATTTTAAATAAATCCTGAAAACAACTATTATTTGTTATTGTTTATTATTAACTATAGTCCTCATGTTATACATTAGATCTTCCAACTTATTCATCCTACATATTTGCTACCTTGTATACTTTGACTTTCATCACCCATTTTCTCCTCTCCACCATAACCCAAATAACCACTGTTTTATTCCTTCTCTTTATTTAATTGTTTTAAAAATATTTAGATTAAACATAGAAGTGAGATCATGCAATATTTTTCTTTCTATGCTTGGCTTATTTCACTTAGCATAATGTCTTCCAGATTCATCCATATTGTGGCAAAAGGCAAGATCTCCTTCTTTTTAAATGCTAAATAATATTCCATTGAATATGCAATATATACCACAGTTTCTTTATCCATTTGTCCATTGATGGACACTTAGGCTATTTCCATAGCTTGACCATGGTGAATAATACTGCAATGAACAGGTGAGTGCAAATATCTTTACAAAATGGTGATTTTTATTAACTTTCAGTATATACCCAGAAATAGGATCACTGGGTCTGACAGTAGTTTTATTTTTAATTTCTTTAGGAAACTCCATACTGTTTTCTATAATGCCTGCATCGATCTAGATTCTTACCAACAATATACAAGGGCTCCCTTTTCCTCCACAACGTTGCCAATACTTGTTATGTCTTGTCTTTTTGACAATAGCTACCCTAAAAAGTATGAGATAGTATCTGATAGTGGTTCTGACATGTATTTTCCTGATTATTAGTGATATTGAGCACATTTTCATGTATCAATGATTTTGATGTCATTGGTGATTTTTGTGTCATCCTTGGAGAAATGTCCGTTCAAATCCTTTGCCCATCTTTAATCAGGTTATATATTTTCTTGCTATTGAGTTGTATGAGTTCTTTACAAATCTTGGCTATTAACTTCTTATCTAATATATGATTTGCAAATATTTTCCCAGTCTGCATGTTGTCTTTTCATTTTCTAGATTGTTTCCTTTGCCACGAAGAATTTTTTTCATTTGATGTGGTCACATTTATTTATTTTTGTTGTTGTAGCCTGGACTTTTGGTGTGATACCCACTGCCAAGGCCAATGTCAAGGAGTTTTTCTCCTATTTTTTCCTCTAAAGGTTTTATAATTTCAGGTCTTATGTTTAGGTCTTTTATCCATTTTGAGTTGATTTTTGTGTGTGATATAACATAAGAGTCCAATTTCCTTCTTTTTACTGTGCAAATCTGGTCTTTCTAGCACCATTTATTGAAGAGACTATTCATTCTCCATTAAATCTTTTTGATGCTTCTGTCAAAAATAGTTGACCATATAGCAGTATATTTAGATTTATTTCTGGGCTTTCTATTCTGCTCCATTGGTCTATGTGTCTATTTTTATGCCAGTATATACTACTTGATTGCTATAGCTTTGTAATATAATTTTAAATTAAGAAGTGTGATGCCTTCATTTTTTTCCTCTCACAATTTCTTTGGATGTTTGGGGTATTTTTTGTGGGTCCACACAAATTTTAGGATTGTTTTATCTATTTCTGTAAACAATGCCATTGGGATTTTGATAAGGATTACATTGAATCTAAATATCATTTTAGATAGTATGGAAATATTAACAATATTAATCTGTCTATTCCATGAGCATGGAATATGTTTCCATTTATTTTTGTCCTCTTTAATTTGTGTCATTTATGTTTTATAGTTTTTAGTGTACATGTGTTTTGCCTCCTTGGCTCAATTTATTCCTAAGTATTTTAACTTGGGATGCTATTATAAATGGGATTTCTTAATTTAGTTTTCAGCTAGGTCATTCTTTTTGTATAGAATGCCGCAGATTCTTGTGTGTTGTTTTTATATCCTACAACTTTCCTGAATTCATTTATTAGATCTAACAGGGTTTTTTGGTGGAATCTTTGGAATTTTATACATATAAAGTATCATGCCATCTTAAAATAATCATAATTTTACTTTTCCCCTTGCAATACTTGTTCATCATGTATAATCTTTTTGATGTGTTATTAAATTTGATTAGCTGATATTTTATTACCAATGTTTGCACCAATGCTCATCAAAGATATTGGTCTATAGTTTTCTTTCCTTGTGTTGTCTTTGGCCTAGGTATCAATGTATTGCTGGCTTTACAAACTGTGTTAGATAGTATTCCCATCAGCTTGTTTTTTGGAAGAATTTAAGAAGTAATGGTATTAATTCTTATTCGAAAATTTGTTAGAATTTAGCTATAGAGCAATCCAGTCTTGGGATTTTCTCTATTTAGAGGTTTTAATCACTACTTCAATCTCTTTGTTTGTTATTGGTCTGTTAAGGCCTATTTCTTTCTGATTCAAACTTGGTAAGCTGTATTTTTCTAAGATTTATCCATTTCATCTAGATTATCAAATTTTTGGCATGTAATTTTTAATAATTATGTTATAATCTTTTTTATAGCTGAAGCATCTGTTATAATGTCCCCACTTTCGTTTCTGATTTTATGTTTTCTTAGCTAAGGGTTTGCTGGTTTTCTTTATTTTTTCAAGAAACTAACTCTTAGTTTTATTGATTTTCTTCTATGATTTTTCTGTTCTCTACTTGATTTATTTCTGTTCTGATCTTTATTATTCCCTTCCTTCTGCTAACTTTGGTTTATTCTTATTTTTCTAGTTCCTTCAGGGATAATGTTAGGTTGTTTATTTGAAATCTTTGTTCTTTTTCAATGTAGGCATTTTTTTTTTCACTATAAAATTCCCTTCTTAGACCTGCTTTTATTGTATCTCATCAATTTTGATGTGTTGTGCTTCTTTTGTCATTTTTCTCAAGACAATTTTAAATTTCTCTTTTTGATTTCTTCTTTGACTCATTGTTCAAGAGAATGTTGTTTAATTTCCACTTATTTGTGAATTTTCCGAAATTTTTCCTGTTAATGGTTTCTAGTATCATACCATTGTAGTTAGAAATAATACTTGATATTGTTATCTTCTTAAATTTAAGACTTGTTTTGTGTCCTACTACATAGTGTATCCTGAAGCATGTTCCATGAGAACTAAGTAAGAATGTACATTCTGTTGCTGTTAGATGGAATGTTCCATATATATCTGTTGGGACCATTTTGTCTAAAGTGCAGCTGGATTTGAGTATTTCCTTATCAATTTTCTGTCTGGTTGATTTCTCTGTTGTTGAAAGTGGGCTATTGAAATATCCTACTAGTTTGGTGGTATCCATTTATCCCATGTCCATTATTATCTGCTTTATCTATTTAGGTGATTCAATATTCAGTACTGGAATACTCAATATTGAGTATTCTGGATTTGACTATATATTTACCTTTGCTAGCAACTTTTATACTTTTACATGTTTTTTTATGTTAATAATTAGTGTCCTTTTGTTTCCAATTGAAAATCTTCCTTAAGTATTTCTTGTAAGGCTGGTCTAATGGTGATGAATTCCCTCAAATATTGCTCATCTAGGAAAGAATTTATCTCTCCTTCATCTCTGAAGGACAGTTTTGTTGGGAATAGTATTCTTGAAGGATGGCTTTTTTTTTTTTTTTAGCACTTTGAATATTTCATTATATTCTCTCCTGGCCTGCAAGGTTTTTGCTGATAGTCTAGTAGGGATTCTATTTAGTGACTTTACCCTTTTCTCTTGCTGCTTTTAAAATTCCTTGTTTTTGATTTCTCTGACAAATTGCTTATAACTTGCTGAGGAGAAGATCTCTTTGGTTGAATGTGTTTGAGGACATTTGACCCCCATGGACCTAGATATCCATATCTCTTCCAAGATTAGGAGAGTTTTCAATAATCATTTTTATTAAATAAGCTTTCTGTTTCTATCTTTGTCTCCTTTCTTTCCAAAACTCCTATAATGTGAAAGTTTATTCACTTTATGGTATTCCCATAAGCTCTGTGGATTGTCTTCACTCTTTTTCATGATTTTTATTCACATTTTTCCCTCTGACTGGGTAATTTCAAAAGACCTGTCTTCAAGTTCAGCGTTTCTTTCTTCTGTATGTCTAGCCTGCTTTTGAAGATCTCGACTGTATTTTTGATTCATTCAATTCTTCAGTTCCATGGTTTCTGGTTGTTTTTTTTTAAATATCTATTTCTTTGTTGAGTTTCTCCTTCATATTATGAATTGTTTTTCTGATATTATTGAATTATGTATCTGCATTCTCTTGTATCTCTCTGAGTTTCTTTAAGATTATTATTTTGAATTTCCTTTCAGGCAATTCACAAATTTCTTTTTCTTGTGGCTCAGTTACTGGAGAATTGTCATGCTCCTTTGGTGGTATAATGTTTTCTTGCTTTTTCATGTTTCTTGTGTTCCTGTGTTGACGTCTGTGCATCTGGTGAAACTATCACCTCTTCCACACTTTACAGCACAGCTTTTGTAGTGAATAACTTTCACCCACAGGTGAGTCTTACTGTGACAGTTGGGAAGGGTGTAGTGGCTTTGGTTTCAAGTAGATGTAGCAGTATAGCCTCTATACAGCTTCATCAGCTACAATAAATGTCAGTGATTGTGATTTAGCCTGAAGGACTTTGTGGCAGAAGTGGTGGTAGCATAGATTGGGTATTCGGTAGCAAAGGCTTTGGGATCTTTTTGTTTTCTTTTCACCCACATGTGGAGTCTTAGTTGAAGAGATCCCTCTTGGTGTCAGGTCTGACACAGCCAACAAGCAGCTGCAGCAGTGCTGGGTTCCAGGGCACCCATGCTCAGAGTGCTTGTGGAGAAAAGGTCCTGGGCTCAGGGTCTTGAAAATATGTTGGAGACCTAATGTTGGGGTTCAGATTCCCCTCTTGAGGTAGGGTTGGATGCAGATTGCCCATGAAGCCAGGATCTGTGACTCTGGGTACCCTCAGTAACTGAGGCCCAAGTGTCTGGGTTATAACTGTCATCCAGAACCTATAGGACAGGCAACAGCACTGGCTTGATCCAGGGTAGATGTGCTCTAAAGGTTTTGGCACAGATAGCAGGATGCAGGTATAATTCAGGAATGACAGCCAATGGGCACTGCAGCAACTCAGGCCCTGTAGTATAAGACATCATGTAGTGGTGACTCTGGACCCTAGGTTGGTGGAACATGGAAGTATCTCAGACTCTCTGTGAGGCCAAGTGCAGTGGCAGCAAGGACCCCAGAAGAGTGAAGCACAGCTTTTGCTTGGGCCCTGGCTGGAGACAGGGAACAACATGAAAGAGATGTCTCAGCAGCTCAGAATGCAGGGGGCTAGTCCAGTTTCAGGAAAGCAGGGTATTACAATGTTCAGCCTATAGGGCAGGGTTTCTGAGCTCAGCCAATTCCCTGTTTCCCTGGGACTTGAGGTACCACATCGGCTTAGCCCTGTGATATATGGCTACTCAGCTCGGCCAAGGCACTAATTCCCTAGGAGGTGATGCACTATTTTAGTTCAGGCCTTGAAGGCATGGCTGGTCTGGATGGCCAAGACGCTGATTGCTCTGCAGGCAGGGCATCACTTCTGCTCGGGCCCCAAGGGGAAAGGCACAGCAGCAACTAGTAGAGGCAGATGAAGTGACTCTGCATCAGCTTGGCCCTGTGAGGTAGAGTATAGTAACAGCTTGGCTTGGGGACGGTGGGCTACCAGGCTGGGGTGGTTCAGCAACAACAAAGCCTCAAGGATAGAAGGGAACTGTGGTTACTTATCCATGGAGCAAATCATGCAGCCAGGAAGGGTGGAGAACAATGTTGGCCCCTTCCCTTGAGGGAGTGTAGCTGTGTGGAATTCAGGCAGCTCCCTCAGCTGGGATTACCTTCTATTATGGGGACTGCAGGAGTCCCCAGTGGTGAGGACTGTAGTTGTCCAAAGTGGCGATGGGGACTTCTGGGGCCCTCTTGCTTACATTTTCTCTTTAGGGTGAAATACCTCCTGGTTCTAAGCTGATCCTGACTGGGTGATGTGGTAACAGAGGCAAGGTGTTCCCTTCTATTCTCTATGTGGCCATCCTGGGCTTTTGTAATCCACAGGATTTTTGTTGCTTCTTTGACATGCTTTCATGTTCTCCTTTCATTATTTTCATCAGAATGTACTTGTTCATTTATTGTTTCTGCTGTCTTTGTACGATGGGGGCAGTGAGAGGTAGGAGCTTCTAGTCTAACATCTTACTAATGTAACTCCTCCTCTTTATGTATTTAAAAAGTAAAACATCATTATGGCAATTACTTATGTCAGAAATATTTTCTCTCATTCTTGGTCTTACCTTTTAATTCTCTTAATTCAGTTTTTTAATGAATGATTTTTATTTTAGTTAAATTTATAGATTTATTCTTCCATTATTTAGTTTGTTTCATATATAAGAAGTTCTTCTCTCACCTGAATTGATAAATGCATTTGAGCGATTTGAAATATATTTTTGTATCTGGTAGGAGGTAGTGGTCTACATTTATTTTTCCTATAAAATATAATTGCTTAGGCTACTATTTGAAATATCTATTTTTTCCCCACAGATAACTAATGTGGCTCAGTGGGATATCAAATGTCTATATACTCCTGGGTTACTTCAGAATTAATAGCATAAACAGGATGTCTATGCTCAGGTCTAACAATGTATTGATTATTGAGTACCAGTATTTCAGGGTGCTATAGTGTAGGTACATGTAGGTACATTGGTATATTGATTATGGAGTGCCAGTATTTCAGGGTGCTATAGTGTAGGTACAGTGTAGGTACATAGGTTAGGTAAGAGGAAAGTAGAGAATTTTTAATATAATGATTAAAAACATTGGATCTCAAGTCAGTAAGATTGGCTTCAAATTCTGTCTCTATCTATCTGTGTGATCTTGTATAATTTATTTAAGTTCTGTGTGCTTCAGTGGGGTAATAATAGTAATAATATTAACTAACATTTATGGGGATCTTACTGTGTTTCAGGTCCTGTTTGAAGTACTATATATACAGTAAGTTGTCTAATTCTTACAACATGGTAGGGAAACCTACAACTATTACATTCATGTTATAATCCTCATTTGTAATTGTTGAGAAAACTGAGACCAAGAGTGGTTAAATAATTTTTCCATGGATAATAATTTAGTAAATGTAGCAGCTGAGATTCATAATCAGACAGCATTAGAGTATGCAGTTTCAACCATGAAGGAAAAACTAAATTTTCTTCTTGTAAAAGTATTCAAATTGGGGAATTGTTTGTTACTTTCTTATAAACTACCAAAAGCTGATCCTCCTGTAATATTTTCTATTTCAGTGAATAATACCATTATGTTCCTAATTGTATAACTCACAAATCGTGGAATCATCTTTGTTATCTTCTTAGCCCTCTCCCTCCATACCTATTCCATCATAATATCTTATTAAGTTTTACAAATTCTAAACCATTTTCTCTACTTCTTCATTGACACTTCTCTAGTTAAAAATATTACCTTCATCTCTCATCTATACTATTACAATTTATTCTTAACAGTTCACCATATGTGTATTTCTCTCCCTCTTCCAGTCCTTGTCCCCACCCCAAATTGGAGTGATCTTTTAAAAATGCAGATATTATCATGATATATGTTAGCTGTTTCCATTAATTAGTAGGGAGAGTACCAAATATGTAATAGAACACCAAAAGTGTTGATGTTGGAAGAAGAGTGAAGAACTTCTAAAAGTAAGCTTGGTGGGAAGGAAAAATATTAACATTTAAATGAGTTTAACTTTCTATTTTGCCACCAAATAGATATGTTACCTTAGACAAATCATTAAATCTCTCCAGTTTATTCATCTTTAAAGGGTGTACTTACATGAGATCATTTCTGAAACACAATAGTACATTAAAATTTTCTGATTATATTTTAAAATAACTGAAAGGGAATAAGATAACTTTGCTCATATAGGGAAACTCAGGTTTGTACCGGACACAAATGGATTGATTATCTGATTTATGGACATAATTATACAGTCTGAATGGCAATTTTGTAAGATGTTGAAAAGTCAAATAAATGTTCTTAAAACCAGAATCATCAGGATGTTTTTTAACTTAAATATGGCTAGAAATTCAAAGTTGTTTAATTTAAAAAAAAATCAAGCAGTCATTGAGCATAACCACTCTCCTTTTCCATTCTTTTGTTCCTTGCTGACATTTATAAGGGTAAATTTTCTTTTTTTCTCCCTCTTCTTCAAGTAAATGGTGGTGACAACAACAAATGTGGGTATTTTTAGATTTGTTTAGAGGATAGTAGTCTATTGGATATTTGCTTCTGACCCTATCTCCAATAAAATTAAATTGATGTCATTGACAAGTAGTAGTATTTGACGGATGTGTTTATCAAGATTGTGGGGTATTACTGTGGATGGCTCATGGGAATGAAAGTAGGAGAGATGGGATGAAACTGAGCCAATGAAATTGCAGCTTGGATATCAGGACAAATGCCCTAACAGTGCTTTAACCTCTTTGGGGAAATTGCAAAAGATCTATTTTTTTTCAGTGCTTTCAAAACTTATAAGATACCTGGCAACTGAAGTTGGAATGGTGAAAGCAGACTTATGTACCCTGCCTCATATTCACTGCTTCTCAGTTGAAATAGAGTCATAATTTTGAAGGTAATTTTCTAGGAAAAAAACGTGGTGTTGATGTGATGTCTTTTATCCTTATACTTAGTCTGCCAAAATTTTTGTTTGCTTACTTATATGTAACCTTTCTTGACTCCATTTACTTATTTTTTTATTTTTACTCCATTTACTTATTTGTTTTTTTATTCAATTGTTCATCAACTATGAAAAAAATATCTTTACCACATGCATCCTGGTAATATATTAACTTGACTGCTACAACATGTTATGTTGCTTGCCATTTTTATTTTTACATACTTCTAGTAGTCACTAAACATATGTACCAATCATAGGTATTATTGTGGAAGGCAGAATAATGATACTTCCACCACCGATATGTTCATGACCTATTCCCGGAACCTGAAAATATGTTCCTTACATTAAAAGGGCCTTTGCAGATATAATTAAGGTTAAATATTTTGAGGCTATCCTGTATTACCCCCTTGTGCACCGTCTAATCACACATGTTCTTAAAAGCAAAACCTTTACTGCTGTACTCAGAGAAGGAAGTTCAGAGACAAGACATTGCTGGCTTTAAAGGCTGAGGAAAGGTGCTACAAGCCAATGAATGCAGGCAGCTTTTAGAAGCTAGAAAAGGCAAGAGAACATATTCTCTCCTAGAATTGCCAGAAGGACAACTGTAGATGTCTTGGTATTAGCCCTGTGATATTTATATCAGACTTCTAATGTACAGAGCTAAAAAATTATAAATTTTCATTTTAAGCTTCTGTTTGGTCAGAAGCTTACAACAGCAATAGAAAACTAATAAAATATTAGTTTCTCATTAGAATCACTTTATTTTTTGATATGCCATCTATGGAGACATCCCCCAAATTGTTCTTTTGATTAATTCATTCATTCCTTTTTTATTGGCTACAATTATCCAACATTGTATTAGTTTTAGGAACTATGAAACTAAATAAGGTGTGCTCCATGTTAAAAATCCACATTCTAACATGGGATTAAAAAAAAAAAGCAATCTGGTGAATACGTACAAGTGCAATTTCTATTATAAGAACGCAGAAGAAGTAGTAATTGGCTTTAGGCAGGGGTGAAGTGATGACAGTAGTGTAAGAGAAAGTTTCAAAGAAGTGATATTTGACATGGGGTTTTAAGATTAAATTCCACCAGACAGAGAAATGAGAAAAAAAGAGATAAATCTAAGCAGGGAAACAAGAAGAGCAAAGGCAAGAGATGTGTACAGCTGGACTTAATTCACTAAAAAATCAGATTTGTTACTTGGCTCTTTTACTTTTAAGAGAATGCAGTTTTCATGTTAGACTCATGCTAGTCTGAGAAATGTTTTGTTCACTATTTCAGCCCCAGTACTTAGAACAGTGCTCAGCACATTGTTTGCATTCACTAAATCTATGTTACATGAGTGAATGCTTTCCTTCTTTAATTTATTTAAAAATAGAACCTCTATGGAAAGCAATATGGAGATACCTTGAAGAGATATGAGGAGATATACCCTTTGATTCAGCAATCCCATTACTGGGCATCTACCCAAAGGAAAAAAAGACATTCTACAAAAAAAGACATCTGCACTTGAATGTTTATAGCAGCACAATTACAATGGCAAAGATGTGGATACAACCCAAGTGCCAATCAATACATGAGTGGATTAATAAAATGTGGTATATATATATATATACACCATGGAGTTCTATTCAGCTGCAAAAAGCAACGGTGATATAGCACCTCTTGTATTATCCTGGATAGAGCTGGAGCCCATTCTACTAAGTGAAGTATCACAAGAATGGAAAAATAAATGCTACATGTACTCACCATCAAATTGGTATTAAGGGATCAATACTTATGTGTATATATAGTAGTAACATTCATCAGGTGTTGGGCAGGTGGGAGGAGGGGATGGATATATACATACTTAATGGGTGTGGTGCTCACTGTCTGGAAGATGGACATGCTTGAAGCTCTGATTCAGGTGGGGAAAAGGCAATATATGTAACCTAAACATTTGTGCCCCTGTAATATGCTGAAATAAAAAATTTAAAAATTAAAAAAAAGAAATATTTTTCTTTTTTCAAGTTACTATAGTAACTTGAAAGGTTTTTCAGAGTCCACATGTGCCAAACTATACTAATGTCTAGCACATAGAAAATAAAACAAGAAATTTGAAAGTTTACCTACAAATATATAAGATACTGTGAAATATTTCATGGGCCTTTCTGTGATGTGTCTTAGTACTTGCCAAATTTATCTCAATTTTATTGAATACAGATTTCATCTTTAAAGAACATTTATTTTTGACAGTACAAATAATACTAAGTGCTATTTTTAAGACTGTGGTATCTATCATCAAGTTAAATATGCTTGAAATTTTTCAGAGCATTTGATTTTAGATGATCTAAAAGTGAAAATACACTCTGCAAGCACTCCAACTTTATTATAACTAGAAACAGATGTTCAGCAATATAAATTAATTAACTCCACTTTTTATTATACTGATTAGAGTATTTAAACCTTTTAATCAATAATTAAAATGGTTATGTTCTTTAAGATTAGTTTATTGTAAAATGAGTATTTGTGTAATTTTTCCTCTTTTGAACTACATATTTTAAAATATTTTTCTAAGATTATTTCTTCATTTAAATAAAAGAAAAAACTTCAAGCATCATTTGAAGTTCAAAAGAGTTTATTTCTTATAGCTCATAAGATATTTCAGCTTTTATTAACATCTGTAAACCCATTTGCAGACAGAAGCCAAATAATTCAAAGGTCAATTTTTCTGAAATTCCCATTTTAGTTGAAGAGTAAATAGGCCAAAAGATGTGATTTGAGGAAATCAGCAATAATCTGATTTCAAACTGTAGACCCTGTGTAACGGTATCTGGATTCTCTACCCAGGGTGGTTTTCATTGAAGTTATTATACTAGCTCAGGATGTAGTAGGGGTTATTAAGGTTGTTTTGAATACACAAAATTAATGTGGCAATATATTTCTACATGTAGCGTAATAAAATTTATGGAGAAAGAGGAGAAAAGGTTTATTTAGGCTTCTAACCAGGGGATAGATAATTACTTTTTTTCTTAATAAATTTTGAAAATTAAAAGAAAGAAAGAGAGAAGGTGAAGATATTTGTACTCTCAGCAAAAACACAATGAAGAGCCTTCTCTTCTTTTCTATAGAAGCAAAAGGCCTGAGAAATGCAAGGTGGTTATCAGTATACTTAATCTTTTTTTCAGCATCAAAAATACGTATAACTGATACTGAAGAACACAGGTGGTTTAAATGGCAAATAGTTTAGTGTTTTGATGCCAAAGAGCCCAACATTTGAGGATCAACTGCTAAAAAAATTGTTATTAACTACAAACTAATAAAAGGGACAGCTTATGAAAGATGTTTTGAATACTATCTCAATGAACTGCAGTGAGTTGGTTATTTGAAAAGTTGTTTTAAAATGTTTGGAATTGCAATGAAGTCTATGTGACAGGAACCTGACTAGAGTAACTTAACCAAGTAACCGATCTAATGATAGTAAGAATTTCCTGGAATTAGCTGATACTGTGCTTCTTGTCCTAGGAAGAATTAGATTCATTCTGCATTTCTTGTCTGTTAACTTTAACACATGGCTATCCTCCTCATGCTTGTTTCCAGAAGCTCTTGGCACTATTTCCATGTTTTATATGGAAAAAATAGGAGTGAGTGCTTGAACAAAAGGTAAAATGCATGTCAGCTAAATCTCTAATTTTTATCAGGATATAAAGCAGTACATTTTTGTAACTGTAAAGGTGTCTGGGGAGACTAATGTCTGTGATCATCTATGTTGCTATACCACCCACACCCCTTTTGCATTGGGAATCTGCTAGCAAGAAACAAAGACAGAATAGATATCGGACATAGCAGCATTTTCTTTGTCCTTAAAATTTTTGATTGTTTAATGCTGCTCATTGAATTATTGTAATATATAATATATTTAGCAAAACCAATCAGTAGGGCCTGAATAAATAGCACAATTTAATCTCTGGCTAAATATCCTAGTTTGGAAGTTGGTTTTATGCAATAAATATCATAAATATTTTGCGTCTGTACATCAATCGTACAGCTTTGTTCTTTAGGGCACTTAAAGATGGCTTAGAGGAGAACACGTTAATGATTAAAATTGATACTTTACCATTCTCCTAGCCAATCGAATACATGAAAGAAAAACCATAGCTAAGGCTACCAGGAGGAAAGGAACAAAGTTTTCCTTAGCATGAATATTATTGTTTGTCTAGCACAATTAAGAGAATCAACTGAAATATAAGAAAGGCAGTGAACATAAATATAAAAATATAGTAGTTTTTCTAAATATCACATTAATCTGGGAGAAAGTATAATGAGGAAAGCTGTTTGCAATAAAAATGTAAACTGAGCAGCAAATAAGAAATAACCTGTTAAGAAGAATGAATTAAAACATAATAAATGCATAAACTCAAGTTCATTTAAAGATATATGAAAAGTCTTGGAAAATGGAGAGAGTTTTTTTTTTGTGTGTGTGTGGTTCCTATGCTGGCGGACTGAATATTTATAAAAATGTTGGCGTTTTCAGAATTTTCAGAATTATGTCATATATTTAACATAATTTTAACAGGCACAAAATCTTTTGTTTATCTAAGTATGAAGCTAAAAATATCTATGATAATTCTGAAAACAGAGTCAGAGAAGTAGGTGTAGCTACCTAGGATATAATACTCTTTTATAATGTACTATATAAAAACATTGATTGGTTTAATGTATAACTAAAATTAATTGTTAAATGAAACCTACTATATAAAATGATTTACTTAATAATACATGAGAAAACAGCGCAAATCAGAGTAAAATGTTTCTTCACTTATGAAAAATAATGTTAACAATTTAGGAAAACATTATGAAGAAAATGTTAAACTTGACTATAAAATGTAAATTTCATATTCCGAAATTCACAATCAAGGTTTGAATGTAGCATCATAAAATTATATATAAGCAATAGTTGCAGGAAAAATTTTTGAATGTGTTTATTTAAATTTCTATACTATAAATAAAAATTATTGATAAAACTATTAAACATAATTTTATTATAAAATTATTTCTGCAAACTTTTGTTTCATTCCTATATTATAGTATTTAATAAATACATATCAAGATTATATTTTTAAATTTTTATATTTTATTCATTAATTCAGCAGATATATTTGGACTACTTTGTACAGTTAATTTTATTGAGGTGATGTGGTTAAAAAGATATAGGGAATTTGAAACTTCTATAAATCAGCTTAAGATTGAATGAGAAAGGCATATTTGCAAATAACTCTAGAGATTAATGCAGAGTTATATAAGTGAGTGATATAATAAAAATATATGTGGTAGCAAATGAGTAATCAATAGCTAAGTTTAAGAGTTTTCTCCATTTCCCAGGAGTAGTCATCATTATTTTTAGAACAGATGGTGATTTCATTTACTTATTAAAAACTACTATATATATATTAGGTGTGATGTATGTTATGCAATGAAATAAATGAGTGCAAGTAAAAGTAAATTCACAATTGATTTTGCAATTCCTCCTCCAAAATTAAAAAAAATTTAAAGATCAAAACAAAAAGTTAGAGGAACTTGTACAGAGCAGAATTGAAACCCAAATGAAAGATAAAGTTGTGACTTTCATAGGACAAATATAAATGTCGATTCAATTAATTTAATCAGGGTTAATGGCATAATGGTATAACTCAACAAAAATATCTCTTTCCCCCATTTTGTTTTCTAAAAAAATGTGGTTGCTGCTAAACTTTGTTCTTTATCTTTTATTTAAGATAACTTAATTTTCCTGGATAATTGCTTTAATTTTAAATTTTATAACCTCAGATTAAATTATCTGGAAAATTATCTCTATTACTTTAAATATATCTTTTATAGTTATTTGTTAATATTATTATTTAATAAAATACTTAATAGAAAATGATTTTCCAAAATTTGCATTTTTTGGTTGTTTTTCTTTTTGGTTTTGGTGGTTTTGACAGCAAAGGACAGAGCTTTAACAAATGCTACAATGAGATAATTACTGAGATACAATTTCCTTTAGTTAATAAAGGAGCATATCGGATTTTTATGCATAAAACTATTTGTTGTAGGCCAAAGAAATGCAATTAAGGCAGGCTATTTTAGGACCTAGTAAAGATAAAAGCCAATTTTAACTATTCAAATCACATATTTTCAACTTACTACTTATATGATTATATCTTCTTACACATACATGCATACATACAGAAACAGAGAAAGTGGGGGTTTGGGGACCTTGAGTAGTTTTTATTTCATTATTTTAGAACATAGGAATGAGGGTATCAGAACAGGAACTGAGATGACATAAGACTAGTGAGATTAAGGAATAACAATGCTTAATGTTCAGAAAAATTTTCAAGTAACAAAAGTGAATTTTGGCAACAGAGCATAATCCATAAAGATGGAGGTTTTTGTTAATAGGAAGATTCTCACTTGAAAGTTATTAACATCATATAGAATAATTTATTTTAAGAGCAAGAACTCTCTTTTTCACTATCATATTCTTAAGGCCTCTTCCTGAATGTCTAGAAAATGGTAAGTACTCCATAATCATATGAATGAATGAATGAAAAATATTAATAAATAAATAATCCTATTTTGTCTTTGGATTAGGAAAAAAATGGGAGAAATTTATACATTAATGCATCAAATAAAATAACTTTAATGTATCTGAAATTTCTAAGCAGTATTAGCTTGTTTACAATACCAGTCATTGAATATTGCTTTTTTTTTTTAAAGGACAGAGCTTTAACAAATGCTACAATGAGATAATTACTGAGATACAATTTCCTTTAGTTAATAAAGGAGCATATCGGATTTTTATGCATAAAACTATTTGTTGTAGGCCAAAGGAAAATCTGTTACTGTGTCTTTGATTTGAGCTCCCTTTTGTCATAGAGGTGAATGTGTATTCTTACATTAGGGCTCCTTCCCCCCCCCCCACAAAACATAAACTGTTTAATTCTGATTTTTAAAGAGCAAAATAATTTACTATATTGAAACAGCCCATTCATCATATAAAGCATTTGATTCTGTCACCTCAAGTGCTTGTTAAATCACTTCCAGCTGCTACAATCAAGGGCCAGGTACTTCTAAGGTCTGGCACTTTCTGAGCTCTATTACACCTTTAAGTATGATTCTTCAATCCAATTCTAGCCTTCATAATAATCAAGTGCCCACTCCACTTAACTTGAATGCAACTGGGAACTTAGAATTCTCCATATGTGTCTGTATCTGATTTTCAATCAGACCTCTTCATCCAAAACATGAAAGGTTCTGAATATCTATGAAGTAGTATAGTAACATTTTTACTTAAAGCAGTGTCAAGAGCAGCATCATTTAAATGAAACTTTGGCAAGGAAACTAAGCTGTAAAAGGGATACTTCTCCAAACCAACAAGGAAGTTAGTAAGTTAGTGATGGAACTAAGAGAAGTAATGTATTCTGTGATTGTAGCTACATGAGTCTGTTGATTAAATAACAGCAACAAGGTGGAATTCGATGTCATTCAAAGTACAGGAAAAAGGGAAGAATTCAATGTTTAAGAATTTATGTTGAAGAAAATTTACACACTGGTTTTATCTAGGTATATTGTCTGATTTGTTCAATAAATATTTATTAAGCATGTATGGTATCGGTGATACAAACGTGTAAAATAATACATAATTCAAAAATATTATAAAAGTAACAAAATAGAGAACTCAGTGAACTTTAAATGCCTAGTTCATAGCTTTGATTCTTTCTTAAAAAGAAATGTGTTAGATACTAAACTAAGTTCAACTATGGATATGATATTTACATTAATGAACTAATTTCTGTGATTTGTGCGTACAAACACAAGTAATTCATCATAGTGTGATTCTTTGAAACACAATGTTATGGGACACATAGACTATTTAAACCTAATTTGGGTTTAACTTATTTAGGTGAAAGGGACTGAGAGTATTGTGGGAATTATGCCGAATATGGACAAAAGTGAGTGGAAAAACATCTGAAGATTAGAAAGGTGCTGAGTTCAAGGAACTCAAATAATTTAGTGTAGTAGGTACCTAAAATGTGAGTGGCATAATGGGAAGATATAAGACTGGAGAGAACTGGAAAATAATACCGTGGGGTTTGGACTTTATCTAAAAAACAGAGAAAACATATTGAAATCATTTTTCAGAATATTGCAGTAAGAGAATGAGTGACTAACAAAACAAGAAAGAAAAGGAGACCAGCTGAAGGCTTTTGTAAACTCCAGGTGAAAGATGGTGGTGGTTCCTACTAAAAGAGATATTGTGGAGATGGTGATACAAAAACAATTCACTGATATAATTAGAAAATAGAATGAACAGGATTCCCTATGGACAGATGTGGCATATGAGAGATTGAGAACTATTAAAGGTGCTATTGGGGTTTGGTTTCAGCAGTTAGAAAAGAGTTGCTACTAACTGAACAAATAAAGTATAAAGAAGGAGTAGTAAGGGAAGAAGAAGTCATGGGCCCTTTTTGTGAAATGTTAAATTTGAAATGTGACATGAGATTTGGTAAGATTGTCAAAAAGGCGAATATCAATGAGAATGAGGTTCAAAGACAGAGGCTTGACTCACTTCAAGTTTAAGTCAGAGTGATAAGGAGGAACCAAGCAAAGGAGTCCAAGAAGTAACAATCAGTAAAAATCAGTTACACGTACTGATGGAGAAATAAGGTAAAGCATCTTCAAAAGCTAAAATTGGTGTCAAATGCTGATGATCGCCCAACCATAATGATGACGCTTGACCACTGGATTTTGCAAAGTAAGAATCATCAATGTCCTTAAAAAATAGTTTTATCAAAGAGAGAGTGTGAAAACTTGATTGAAGCAGACACAAGAAGGAGAAGAATAAGAGTCACTGGAAACTGAGCTTAGATTACCCTCAGGTGGAGTTCTGTCATCAAAATAGTATGTACAAGAGGAGAAATTGGATCTAAACAGTGGTTTTAAAACTATACCTTTTAATTTAGAATAGTGTTAAATTTTTGGTACAGAGAGATCCCATGTACTTCACACCCAGTTTCTTTGACTATTAACATTTGATGTTAATATGTTACATTTATGACAATCAGTGCCCCCATATTGCTATATTACTGTTAACTAAGTCTATATAGCTAGTTAGATTCCTCAGTTTTACCTAATGCCTTTTTTTAGTTTCAGGATCTCATCCATGAAGCATGTTATATAGTTACAGGTCTCCATGGGCTCTTCTTGGCTGGAGGTTTCTCAGACATTTCTGTTTTTTATGACGTTGGTCTATTATTTTCCTTTCTTTTGATGTTTTTATTTGGTTTTAGTTTCTGGTAATATTGGTCTTATAGCATGACTTATGAAGTATTACTTTTGCTTCTATTTTATGGAGGATATTATGGAGAATTTGTATTATTTTCTTAGTGAAGGCAACTGGGAAGGATGTTATCATTTTTGAAACATTGTTAGTTGTTGATTCAATTTATTTGATAGTTATAGGGTTACTCAAGTTATCAATTTCTCCTCTGTAAGTTCTGGTATTTTGTTTCTTTTAAGAACACATTTGTTAAATTTGTGGTCATATAGTTGTTCATACTCTTCTTGAAAATCCATAAGCATGGGATCAATTTGATATTTCTAACATTGTTAATTTGTATTTTTCTCTTTCTTTTATCTTTCATAGCTTTAAATTTATTAATTTTGATTATATTTTTAAGAATCTGATTTCAATTGGTTTTTTTCTTTTTTTGTCTGTGTCAATTTAATAAATCTCTGTGCTATTTTTTATTATTTATTTTCTTCTTGTTTTAAGCTTAAATTACTCTTTAAGCTTAAATTACTCTAGAAATTGAAACTTCGGTTACTGATTGCAGGTATTTCTTTTTTTCTAATAAACTTTGCTTTAACCATTTTGCTGGATCCCACAATTTTGGTAAATTATATTTTAATTTTAATTCTCTTCAAAGTATGTTTAAAATTTATTTAAGAGTACTTTTTAAAACCATGTATTACCAGCAGTGTACAGATTAATTTCTAAATATTTGGGCTATCTTTCACATACCATTTTTTAGTTTAATACCGTTCTGGTCTGAGAATATACTTTGCATGATTTCAGTTGATGGGCTTTATGGCCAACATGTTGTCTGTCTTGATGAATGAAGGTTCTATGTGAGTTGTGAAAAATGTGTATTCTGCTCTTGTCAGTTGGAGTATTGTTTAAACGTCAATTATATGAATTTGAAAGATATTACAGTTCATCTATGTATGTACTCATTTTTGATCTCTTTGAGCTATTAATTACTGATAGATTGATGTTAACATAAGCAACCATAATAGCGGATATGTATGCTTTTAATTTCACTTCTATCATTTGTTTCCTCAAGTATTTTGATGCTCTTTTATTAGGAGCAAATGCTTATAGGATTGTATACATTATTGGAGAATTGAGCTCTTTATCAGTAATACTTTTCTTTATGCTTGTTAATCTTCCTTGTTCTGAATTCTACTTTTTTCTGAAATTATTATAACTATATTAGCTTTTTCTTAAGTGTAAACATCAGATGTTTCTCTTCATTTCTTTACTTTTAATTTATATAAGTCTTTCTATTTGAAATGGTTTCTTGTAGAAGACTTATAATTTGGACTTTCTGTTGTTGTTTTTTTTTTTCAATCCACACTGGTAATCTCCATCTTTTAACTGGTAAATTTAGACCGTTCAAATTTAAAGCAATTACTGATATAGTTTTTTTTTAAATACATATTTGTAACTGATTTCTACTTTTGCATTTACTCTTTATTTCTCCTCTGTTTTTCTGCCTTCTCTAGTTTTAATTGGTGATTTTATATGATTTCATTTTATTTCTTAATTTAGCATATCAATTATACAGATTTTTATGATATTTTTATTGCTAGAGTAAGCACTATAAAATATTTTAAAATTATATTTTATAATAATTTAAATCCACCTTCAAATAACACCATACAATTTAACATGGAGTGTAGCAATTCCTTCCCCCTCATTCCTTGTAATATTGCTGTAATTTATATAATTTATACATATGTGATTGTGATCACCCACATTATTACTATTCTTACTTTAAGCAAACAAATATCTTTTAGAATTACAAAGAGTAAGAAACATAAAGTATCTTATTTTATCTTTATTTATTTCTTCTCTGGTACTCTTCCTTTCCTTAAGTAGATCAAAGTTTCCATTAATATAATTTCTCTTCTGCCTGAAGAACTCGTGTTTGTCTTCCTGTGCAGGACAGGTCTGCTGGTGATGAATTCCCTCAGGTTATATTTACCTGAGAAAGTCTTTATTTCTCCTTCACATTTTAAGGGTATTTATTTTTCTGGATATAGAATTCTAGGTTGATTTTATTTTTCTTTCAACACTTTAAATATTTTTCTCCATTTTCCACCTATGATTTCTGACAAAAATTCCACTGTAATTGTATCCCTATTTCTCTATAGGTAAGGTTTTTACTAATGGCTTTAAAAATTATATTTGGATTTCTGCTATTTGCATATAATATTTCCAGGGTTTTTCCCTGTTTTAATTCCTTCTACTGGGTATTTTCTGAGTTGGATCTGTGGTTTGGTGACTGTCACAAATTTTAGAAAATTCTCAAATATGATTAATTCAAAGAATTCTTCTGCTTCATTCTCTTTCTTCTTTTGTATTCCCGTTAGATATACTTTATACATTGACATTATCTCACAGTTATTGGATATTCTGTTCTACTTTTTTCTTGTTTTCTTTTTTTTGTTGTTGTTCATGTATTTCAGGTTGGGATGTTTTTATTTGACTATGTTCAAACTGAATTTCCTCAGTTGTGTTGGGTGCATTGATGTGCCTATCAAAGCTACTTTTTATTTTAGCTATAGTATTTTTATTTGTAACATTTCATTTTTATTATTTCTTAAAGTTTCCATCTCCCAGTTGACATTACTTATCTATTCTTCAAGTATGTTGTCTACTTTTTTGATTATTGGTATTAACATATTAATCATAGTTATGTTAAATTATTTTTTTGATAATTTCTATATTAGGTGTCTTATCTAAATCTGGTTCTGATGCTACTTTGTCTTTCAGAGTGATTTTTGTTTCTTTTTGGCTTGCTTTAAATTTTTTTAAATAGATATGTTGTATTTGATGATATGTACTGAGAATAAACAGACCTTTAATGTGATGATTTGTACTAATTTAGCTAAGAATTAGTCTGTGTTGCATGTTTCCTGTCACTATAGATGCCAGATCTTAACTTCCTCTCTTGTCCTTTTTTATTTCCCCCTTTTCTTATTGTCTTGGATTTGGGCTTCCCATTTTACTCCTCTTCTGAGAAAGACTGTATTTTGTGACTCTTTCAGCTGTAACTCACTGTTAATATGCTAGAGTCCTGTTGGTGTGGTGGTAATATGTGGAGAAGGGTTATTGTTCTATAATTCTCCTACTTAATCTCAGTGTTAGTGGGTCTTTGTCTCAGGTTTGTGACCTTCATAACTGTTCCTTACACCCTTAACTCCCTCAAGACTCCCAGTTTATTTCTGGGAAGGTCTGATTCCTATTGACTATGCTTTGTTTTGCTTTTTACTCTCTTAGGTGAGCTACAATGTCTAAAGGGGCCTGGATTGGGAGGAATGGACTTCCCTTCATACGAAATAAGGTTTAGCAAACTGTTTTCCCCTGGAGAGTAGGTCTTCATTGTGGAGACACTACAGGGCACATTTCATAATGATTACTCTTCCTCCTTCCCTGAGAAACCCATTAGGGAACATTTCTCAGAGCTTCACTGTGATAACGTGGTAAGTTTCCTTGATGTAAAGCTTGTGAAAGTTTGGTGGCTTCATGAAATTGCAATCCCCAGGAATTTCTCACTCTTATCTTCCTTTAGTTTCTAGCAATTCATCAAAATTAAGTGTTCCATCACGTGTTGTCATTGATTTTCATTTTGTCCACTTTTTCTATTGTTCATGTCGTCAGGACAGGGGTGACAACTTCCAAACAATTTACATGTAGGGGTAACACCAAAAGTCTAAAGAGTGATTTTTTTTTTTTTTTTGAGACAAAGTCTCACTCTGTTGCCTGGGCTAGAGTGCTGTGGCATCTGCCTAGCTCACAGCAACCTCAAACTCCTGGGCTCAAGCGATCCTTCTGCCTCAGTCTCCCGAGTATCTGGGACTACAGGCATGCACCATCATGCTCAGCTAATTGTTTCTATATATTTTTAGTTGGCCAATTAATTTTTTTCTACTTTTAGTAGAGATGGGGTCTCTTGCTCAGGCTGGTTTGGAACTCCTGGCCTTGAGTGATCCTCCCACCTTGGCCTCCCAGAGTGCTAGGATTACAGGTGTGAGCCACTATGCCTGGTCTAAAGAGTGATTTAAAAAGGCATCAAATAGTACAGCATATTTGCATGATTAGGGGAACCTATTAGAGAAGGAATGACTACATGTGCAAGACAGGGAAATTTTCAGAAGAAAGTGAGGTCCATGAGTAGTTGAGAGGGGTTAGGATAAAGTTATATGCAAAGAGTTTGACCCTAGTAAGAGTAGAGCTAATGCATGCACAGTGCTATTGGTTGAATTGTGTCTTCCCAAAAGATGCTGCAGTCCTAACCCTGAATTCTTGTGATTGTGAACTTATTTGGAAAGAAGAGCATTGCAGATGATTAAGTTAAAATGAGGTCATTAGGGTGGGTCTGAATCTGACTGTGTCCTAATAAAAACAATAAATTTAGACACAAAGGTACACAGGGAGAATGAAAGTAATGCTGAAGGTGGAAATTGCAATGGTGCATCCATAAGCTAAGGAATGCCAAACATTGCCAGCAAAGCACCAGAAGCTGGGAGGTAGGCCTGGAAAGAATTTTCCCTCACAACTTTCAGAAGGAACCAGTCCAAGGAACCAGATACTTTGATATTGGGCGTTTAACCTGAAGAACCATGAAATAATAAATTTATGTTGTTTAAGACATCCAGTTTGTTGTACATTGTTAACAGTAGCCCTAGAAAACGAATATACACAGTAATTAGATAGAAAGTAGACTACATGGACCAGAGTTTATAGGAATGATGAGACAGAAGAAACATGGGGAAATTCTCTTCTAACTAGTTTTATTATCTCAAGAAAAAGGGAGAAAGTTATAAATTAAAGGTGAAGATATAGATGAAGACATTGTTAGGGAGAGAGAAAGCATGTATAAAATAAATGTTTATGAGGGTAGGAGTAGGAATAGACAAGTAAAATGTAACTGACAGCCATCTTGATATTAATGGTTGGAATTTAAAGTGAGCTTTCAATAATCAGGTAAGAAATTGTGGCTCAATTTAGGAAAATGATGGTGATGGGGTTGATGAAAGGGCAGATTTGAGAGATATATAAATAATCTCTAAATTTTTAATAATTAATATTATCTATAACATGGTAAGTTTGGATTGACAATGACAATGACAACATGTAATGGAACACTTCATTTTGATCAATTGCTATACACGAGAAATTCCTGGGGCTTGCAATCTCATGAAACCACCAAACTTTCATGAGCTTTACATTAAGGAAACTAATCACATTATTGATAATATTGGATAATAATATGATAAGTATTGATAAGATTGGATAATAAATATTATTCAATCACAATAATTATTATATTATGGTGATTGAAAATGATAAATAAATAGGAATAAAGAATTAATAAAGCTAACTGGATTTCTAATACAATAAAATTACTAACTGACATTAGCAAACAGAAAAATGAAAACAAAAATCTTTTGATTTTAGTCAGGTTTTTTTAATTTTTATTTTTTTAATTTTAGTATATTATGGGGTACAAATGTTTAGGTTACATATATTGCCTTTGCTCTACCCAAATCAGAACTTCAAGCATGTTCATTCCCCAGATGGTGTTCACCGTACTCATTATGTGTGAATATACCAGTCCCTCCTCCCCCCTCACCTGCCCCACACCTGATGAATGTTACTTCCATGTGTGCATATAAGTGTTGATCAGTTAATACCAATTTGATGGTGAGTATATGTGGCACTTGTCTTTCCATTCTTGTGATACTTCACTTTGAAGAATGGGCTCCAGCTTCATCCAGGATAATACAAAAGATAGTTCAATTTCTTATGGCTGAGTAGTACTACATGGTACACATATACCACATTTTATTAATCCATTCATGTATTGATGGATACTTGGGTCCTTTCCACATCTTTGTAATTGTGAATTATGTTTCTGTGAGCATTCGGGTGCAGATGTATTTTTTATAGAATGTCTTTTTTTTTTTCCTTTGGATAATTACCCAATAGTTGAATTACTGGATCAAATGGTAGTTTTATTTTTAGTTCTCTAAGGTATCTCCATATTACTTTCCATAGACATTGTACTATGATTTTTCTGCATTTCCTCAAGCCCAGTGTGCCATTTAGGCCACTGAGCTTAATAATATTCACAAATATACATATGAAATAATTAAGTGTATTTTCAAAGTTATCTAGATTGACATCTAGATTTGCACTGTTTAGTACAATAGCCACTAATAATATGTAACTATTATAATTAAAATTAAATAAAATTTAAAGTTCAGTGAGAATGGCTTTTACCAAAAAGTCCCAAAACAATAAATGTTGTGTGAATGCGGATAGGAATTATCATACACTGCTGGTGGGGCTGCAAAGTACATTGTATATTAAAGTGAGAAAAATGTAATTATAAAAAAATTAAAATGCCACATAAAGTATACAAAATAAATGCATACTCAATTTAAAAGTTAAAAACAAAGGAATTATAATTGTAAAAGTAAGCACTTTCTAAAGTTATACTTTAATTTTTGTTAAATGAATAAAATATAGATTTTTTTTTAGATCATTGCTGTTTTTGTGAGTATCCTATCTCATGTGAAATGTTGATTTAGTCTTTTTGAATTCATTTCATTACTGTCATTACTTTAATTGCATTGCAAAGGCAATTCACATAGTAAACATACATCACAATGCCAGAAATATAGGCTTCATAATTGATAAGTTTGAATCGTTTTCCTTAGAAGGCCAAAAGATGGTGCTGCTGTGTAGCTGAGTTATCGTTCCACAATAATCGATAGCCTTCCCCAGTTCAATTCAACTGCTAAAATGGCAGAAATGCTTCTGTCATAAGAGCAAGTAAAACAGGTCTGAAAATGCCGTGATACAAATCATATAGCAAATTAACTTATAATAGTGTCCAACAATAATTGGACTTAGTGAAAATACCTGACAATTGCCTAGTGACAAAGAGATTTGTAGTTTGTGTGTGTGTGTGTTATATGTAGACATTTCTGAGAATTTAAGTGAAATACTCCTTGTAAATAAATCATAGTTTAAGGAAGACACACACACACATACACACAAAGAGAGGAAGATGACTCTTTAAAGAAATCAGTCACCTTATGAGACCAATCTAATAAGTCCAGTATTAATATTCCCATTTCAATCATTTAGTAATTTTATAATTTCAAAATAAACCTTATAATTATTATTATCTTAAATGTATTAAACTATTTCTATCCTTACCTTTAAACTATAATGCTATTCATTGTTGTCACTATGTTATGCAAAGCTAGACTTTTCCTATTTTAAGTTATTAATTTCAATTTTTATACTTTATCATACCTATATCTGTGCATGCTATTAAAAATGTAATGTTCTGTATTGGTTATAATAGCAGACAATTGAAAAAACTTCCTCACACCTAGACAACTCTAAATCTTGACTCCTCAAAGAATATCCTTTAGAAAAGTGTTACTTCTGTATTTTATTCTTACCTTAAATCTTCAAATAACATGATTATTATATTATTTCTTAATTATTTAGTGTTAGATGTATCTAATGACTTCTCAAAAAAAGGTTTTTCTATTACCTTCCTTCATACATTGTCCAATAGAGTTGTCATAGTTTTTGCTTCAAGTGATAATTAGTGTTTATATTAGAATTATGTAAACATAATTTACAGTTGAACCATACAGTGTATTATGATTACATTTAATCTCTGCACTATTTTGTATTTTCTAGGAGATTATAGACTATTGTGTTTTTTCTTAACATTGAGTACCTATCACTAAAGGTAGTTTACAATTTATCTTTATACACTACTGAAGTGTTAATTTACTCTTACATAATTGGTTTAATCAACTAGTTTTTCCAGGAAACATCATTCCTCGAAGTATCCATTCCTGCTTGCTACCGAGGAATATTGCATGCCTTTCTTCCTGAAAATTTCCTTTGCCGTCATCCTTCATCCTTAAACTGTGCCAATTCTTTGGTTTTGGAAACCACCTTCCCTGTCTTACTCATTTACTTTTCCAGCTTCTTATACAAAGCCCATGTAAAGTAAACTATCTGGCATCATTGTACATCTGAAAATGTGCATTTTATCTTCAAATTGATTAATAAATTTCTCCCTCAAAATTTTTATATAGTCTTCATTATCTTTGAAAAATTAGTATTTCTATTAAAAATAAATACTCCTCTACATTTTAAATATTTTTAGATAACATGGTTTATTCTCTGTCATTTTCAAAATTTTATATTTCTTAATTCATGGTATTTTGACATTTCATGTTGATGAAACTCAATATATGTCTTTTTTTATTAATAAATTTATCTCTGAACACCTTCAAAGCAGAAATTCAATTTCTATTTCCCAATGTCAGGTACACCTGGCATTTGTGAGTTTAGAGTTCCTTTATTTCAACTTCTCTGTAGATTAGATTACCATTGTTCTGCTGCTATTATGGCAAGGGAGTCACTGTGATATGTGCATGGGGGAGTGTATCTGATGGTTGAAATATTGCTTATATAATATGTACTTTCTATTTAAATTTTAATCTAACTCTTCACAGTGGTATAATTGACATGCAATAAGCTGAGCATACTTACAGTGCACAATTCGATAAGTTTTCACATGTAGGCACTTGAAATAACCATAACAACAATCAAGTTAATGAACATAACCATCATTCTAAAAGTTTCTTATGTCTCATTGGAACGTCACTCTCTGTCCCCCTCCACCTTCCCCAAGGAAACATTAATCTACTTCTGAAGCTTAGATTAGTTTGCATTTATAAAACTTGCATTTTATAAATGACATTGTGCAATTTGAAAATCTTTTACTTAGTACAGCTATTGTCAGATTCATTCATGTTATGTGTTATCATATTTCATTCCTTTGTATTGCTGAACAGTATTCCATTGTGTGTGAATGTCTCTATTTGCTTACCATACACTTGAGGTACACATTAGTTGTTTTCTGCTTTTATTTATTATAAATAAAGTTGTATAAATAAATACAAGTGTCTAGACATATGCTTTCATTTCTCATAGGAGAATATCTAGGAAAATGGCTCGAAGTTGTATGGTAAGTATATGAGTGACCATTTAAGAAACTGACAAGCTATCTTCCAAAGAAATATTACATTTCCAGAAGGCTGTTAGGAGTTCCACTTGCTCTATATCTTTGTCACCACTTTGTATGGTATATTCAATTTTTTAAAATTTGAGTCATTCTAGTGGATATATAATGGTATCTCTTCATAAGTTTAATTTTTCTTTGTCTAATGACAAATGATGTTGAGCATCTTTACCTGTGGATATTTGGCATCTGCATATTTATTTTGGTAAAGTTATCTGTTCAAATATGTTGACCATTTTGTTAATTAAGTTATCTTTTAATTATTGTATTATATGATATATTTATATATGCTACATATAGTACTTTGTGGAACATAAGGTTTGTAAATATTTTCTCTCACTCATATGGCTGCCTTTTTAATTTATTAGCAGTATCCTTTGAAGTACAAGAGTTTTTAATTTTGATAAATACCAGTATATTTCATTTTTAATAGTTTGTGATTTTTGTCATATTTAAGCAATCTTTGTCAAATATGTTGTTCCTAAGATTTACTTGTATGTTTTCCTCTGGGAGCTTTATAATTTTAGGTTGGACATTTAAGTCTGTGATTAATTTTGTGTTTATTTTTGTATATAGTGTGCAGTAGCAGTTGAAGTACTTTTTTTTTTTTGTATTGGCTATTCAATTATACCAATTATTGAAATGATTATGGTTTCCTTCATTAATTTGCCTTCTCATCTTGCTAAATATTATCTGCCTGACCACATATGCATGTTCTTTTCCTGGATCCTCTTCCCATCTCATATATCCTTGTAATGATTACAATAAATTTTAATAGGTAAGGTATAAAATTAAGCAGCATAAATTCTTAAAGTTTGTTCTTTTTCAACGTTGTTTCATTTATTTGAAGTTCTTTACAGTTGCATAGAAACTTTAGAACTAGCTGCTTGTGTGTGTGTGTGTGTGTGTGTGTGTGTGTGTGTGTGTGTGTGTATATATATAGCCTGCTAGAGTTTTTGCTGGAAAATCATTAAATCTACAGAGATTAATTGGAAAAACTGACATCTTAACAATATTGAATTTTCCAATGCAAGAAAATCATGTATCATTATATGTATTTATGCCTTTTTTATTTCAAAGTACAAAATATTAAGAGAGTGTAAATGTTTTTGTTACATGGATGAATTGTATAATGTTTAAAAAAGTCATCATTTCCAAAGACACCTGCACTTGAATGTTTGTCACAGCACAATTCACAATTGCAAAGGTATGGAATCAACCTAAGTTCCCATCAACTGATGAGTGGATAAATAAAATGTGATATTTATGCCTTTTAAAATTTTTCTCTATGGCGTTTTTTCTGAACTCTCACTCAACTCTATTTAACTCTCAGTATATGTCTTATTCATTTTTGTCAAGTTCATTCCCAAATATTAAATTGTATGTAATGTTATATGTTATTTTTTATTTCAATTTCTAGCTTTTGTTGTTATATAGAAATTGAATGGGGTTTTTTTGTTTATTTTTCTCATGCCTGCTAAATTTATTTATATGTTCTACTGTTTATATAATGTTAGTTATCTTTTTTGTAAAATTTCAGATTATTATGAGGGTACAAATGCTTTGGTTACATAAATTGCCTTTGTACCACCTGACAAGTGTGCCCATACCCCAGAAAGTGTGCTCCTCATCCAGTAGGTGTGAATTTACCCATCTTCTCCTCCCTATTCCCATGGGCACAACACCTTATGAATGTTACTTCTCATATGTGCACATTAGTGTTGATCAATTAGGACCAATTTAATGGTGATTAATGATGTGGTGCTTGTTTTTCCATTCTTGTGATGCTTCACTTAGTAGAATGGGCTCCATCTCTATCCAGGATAATATAAGAGGTACTAGATCACCATTTTTTTTGTGGCTGAGTAGAACTCCATGGTATACGTGTGCCACATTTTATTAATCTACTCATGTATTGATGGGCACTTGGGTTGTTTCTACATCTTTGCAACTGTGAATTGTTGCTATAAACATTTGAGAGCAGATGTCTTTTTTATAGTATGTCTTCTTTTCCTTTGGGTAGATACTGAGTAGTGGGATTGCTGGATCAAATCGTAGTTCTACTTTTAGTTCTTTGAGGTATCTCCATGCTATTGTCCACAGAGGTTGTACTTGTTTGCAGTCCCACCAGCAGTGTGTGAGTTTTCCTATCTCTCCACCTCCACACCAACATTTGTTGTTTTTGGACTTTTTGATATAAGCCATTCTCACCGGAGTTAAGTGGTATTTCACTGTGGTTTTGATTTACATTTCCCTGATGATTAGAGATGTTGAGCATTTTCTCATATGTTTGTTGGCCATTAGTCTATCTTCTTTTGAAAAGCTTCTGTTCATGTCTTTTGCCCACTTTTCTATGGGGTTGATTTTTTTCTTGCTAGTGTTTTGAACTTCTTTATAGATTCTAGGTATCAGCCCTTTATTGGACGTATAGCATGCGAATATTTTCTCCCTTCTGTAGGTTGTCTTTCACTCTATTGATTTACTATTATTAATGAACTTGGAAGCTCTAAGGGGCACCCCAGTGAATTTCCTAGGTCCCAGATATAGCATTCTTAACTCCCACTGTGTGGCCAGGACCTAATTTTCCCTTGGTAATAGGGAATAATTACCCCAACCAGTACTATAACCTTCTTGATTCCTGTTAATTGCAGAACATGTATAATCCAAAATGCCTATGAACAGTCTCAGCTTTCATGATTGTTCCCCCTGGTAAAAGTATTTCTTCTTTGTAAATTAAACCTCCAATACTATTGTATTAGTCTGCTGTTGTTTCAATATGCATGTATAACAGAGAACCCTCAAATTATTCTCACTGATGAATCTTCAGCCTACATGTTGTACCCCAATATGCTCCCCAGATATCTCCTTCTGTAGACAGCAGCTAACACTGCACACACTTCTCATACTGGTTGACATAAGACCCACAACTGCAATGGAGATTATTTTGCAGTGAGCTCAGTTAAAACTAACAGACTTGTTGCTTACTAAATAAGCAGATCAGAATTTCAGACATCAAACCTAAATAGGCTCACCATATGCTGTGTCTCTATCTTTGTGGTGATTAGTGCAAGATGCTGCAAATTATCACTCACGTTAGAGAAACATCCTGACATTCCAAGAGCATTGACCTCCAAAACTTCATTGATGTGGCAAACCTCTAAATTTGCGTTGGTGAGTTTTTCTCTCATCCTCTAAAATGTGTCACACTACTATGGCTTCTAGGGCACATGCTACTTTTAGCCCATAAAATAGAATAATGTCATCAGTATAATGCCCAAATATGATGTTTCGTGGGACACTAAGATGTTCTCATAAATCAGATGATATAATGCAGTAGATTTGACCTACCCTTGTTTTTAGACAGTAAAGGCATGTGACTATCTCTGGTAGGTAAGACAAGCATTTTCTGATTGCTGTAAATACTTGGATTTTCTAAAAGAAATTTGCTGAAGCAATAGATACATATGTTAAATGTCAGGGCTATGCCAATTTGACATGTTTTTTGATTATTACTGTCATGTTAGAGGGTAGTCAACTTTTAGGGATTTACTCATCATTTGTCTTGATTCTTCTACCAATATAGCTATCTCACAAAGGTAAGGGAATGAATGCAAATTTACAAATATTTTTAATTTACCTATACTTTTAGACACTAAAGAAATAACTATTGGGTCTACTGTGAATTGGACTCGGTATGATTTCATCTGTCATCTAACCTCCATAATTAACCATACTGATGATTGAATAAGGGTGGTCTTTTGGTTCCATAGGAGTTAATGTTAGTTCAGAGTTATTTAATAACTCCCAGAAGGTTCTAGGTATTTGCATTGTAGCTGTGTACAAATGTCTTTGTATATGGTCACAAGCTCCCCTGGTAATGCCTTGGAGAAAGATCAAAGTATATACTCAACTCTCCATTGCAGAGTGCTACCCAAATTTACCCAGCAGTAGGGTTTTTTGTATCCAGTTGTACTCATTGAATAGGAGACACACACAAATCAATAAGCACAAGGAAAGAGACATCAGGATAATCTTTCTTTCCTCACCCCTTCTTTGACATCACTCTATGACAGTAATTACATTTATCTCTAACAACAATTTCCATCAGATGGCCCCAATTCTGTGGCTCCAAAAAAGGCTATGCCCTCTCCTTTGTTTTTTCAGTCCCAGGAAAGGTAACCATTTTCTGATGTTGCTAGTCTTTGAGCATCTCAACTGCCTCAATTTGTTTAGTTAACTGCGCACAAACTCTATATGATATACACTCATTAATGTCTCTTTGTCAGAGTGAGTTCTGAATACTCCCAATACCAAGTTGATGTTGTAATTGATACCAGGAATGCTCCCATCAATTCATGAGTGGATAAAGAAAATGTGGTGTATATATACCATGCAGTACTACTCAGTCATAAAAAGGGATGAAATAATGTCATTTGCAGCAACTTGAATGTAACTGCAGATCATTATCCTAAGTGAAGTGTCTCAGAAATGAAAAAACAACCTCTGCATATTCTCACTAATAAGTGGGAGTTTAATGATGGGCACACCTGGTCACAAAGTGGTATAAAGGACATTGGAAACTATGAAAGGGTGAGTATGGGGCTAAGGGATAAAAACTTACCTATGAGGTACATCCTGATGATGGGCACTGTAAAAACCCTGATTTCAGCCTTATACAATTCATCCATGTAACAAGAACACTTATATGCCCTAATATTTTGAGACAGAAATTGTTAAAAAATCATTATTTGTCATAGTTCAGGTGCTAACCATGTATACACCTTTATGTTAAAAATGTTTAATCAGTTGTTTGAAAACAATTGCCTTTAATCAGAATGTTACAAATTTTCCAAATAATAAACTTTGACAACAACATATGATATACCTATAATGAATGCTAAGATATTAAGCTATGTGGAGCAGATAGTTAAATTAGTAAGAGTATTTTAAAAGATTGATTCTGTATTGTTTTTTCAGGCAGAGATAGCAGTAGTTTCTTTAAGATAGTGTTATTATAAACATGCAGGAATTAATCATAATTGCTTAGTGAGAAAACATTTGACTTCCTGGAAATGAGATTTTTATATCTGTAAATGGGGGTAATAGCACATGCCCTACATATTTGACAGCATTGTTTTGAAGGCCAAAAGAAATTTAAAAACACAGATGACTTTCAAATACAAATAGGCTATGTAGAGACAATTTTCAACAATTTTAAATTCATATAAGCACAGGGAAAATGCTTGTTTGAATGGAAATACTACTATTAAATATGTATTTTTTTCTGAAATCACTAACTAGGAGGTTGGGCATGTTTAAATAATAATTAAACTCAGCAAATCAGTTTTTATATTTGACAAAATTAGATGAGATTAATTATCTAATATTCCTCTACAGAGTCACTGCACTGCACTTTGTGAATAAGAGATGCCTAAGTCTTAGTTTATTCAAATATCCTTGTGATAGACAAAATAGACCAAAACACATGAAATAGATTCTAAGTACACTCATAGTCTGATATTTATTAATTGTATCCTTCTGCTATTTTGAAAAAAATCTTAGAAATTTTCTACGTTTAGTTGATAACAACTTTTCTAGTTCACATTAGGTTACAATACTATAAACAAAGATCAGCTCCTCGAAGCAGATGATATTTGAATTATAAGAAAATAAAATCAACAGCAAGTAAACTGGTAGAAAAATATTTAAACATGGGGGAAGGGGTTGTCATTCTTCAAACTGTGTTCTTTATATCTATGGATTCTGTGGACATATCTTAAGGCTATTTCAGGGGTAGAGGGGAAGCCAAAAGACAGAACTCAGGAACTTCTACTCACCTTCAATCTTGGTAGTTTGTTTTTTATTTGTTTAATATATAGAAGATTTTCCCAAAATCTTCTTTGGAGAAAATATGTCTTTTGTGTGTTCCCTTCCCCACCACCTCACAGAGACTTCCCTCCAATAAAATAAAATAAAATAATAACTGATTTTTTTTTTGAAAATTGTTGTAGAGGAAGGCATTTCTTTTCTGCAATAGATATTACTGTGTTACATCACGGTGAAGTAGTTGATTCATGTAATAGTTTCGTTATGTCATTAAGATGAGGTTAAACTATGTTCACATAATTCTCTGTCAGAATGCAACAGAGTTTTAGTGGTAGGTGGACTAATGGCCCCCAAATATGTCCATGTTATAATCATCAGAACCAGAAGCTAAGACTGTTACCTTATATGGCAAAGGGGACCACACAGATGTGATCAAATTAAGTGTCTTGAGATGGGTAGATTATCCTCGACTATCTGGGGGGGGGGGTGCTATGTAATCATAATATTCTTAAAAGAGGGGCACAGAAGGAGGAGGCATAATGGAAGCAGAGAGTAGAGTGATGTACTTTGAACACGGAGAAAGGGGCCAAAAGCCAAGGAATTCAGGTGACCACTGGAAGCTAGAAAGGACCAGGAGATGGATTTTCCCTTCAGTCTTCAGAAGGAACCATCCCGGCTGACATCTTGACTTTAGCCTAATGAGACTGATTTCAGGTTTGTATTTTTCATAACTGTAAGAGAGTAAATTTGTGTTGTTTAATGCACTAAGCTTGTGGTAATTTGTTGCAGCTGATAGAGGAAACTAATATAGTATATAAGACATTTGGATAACTGTGGTTGTGGTAGCAAATATGCATATGCATATAATCATTACAGCTTCCCGTGACAACAGTCTTAATGGGAGTTCTTGTGAAGTTTCTCTAAGTCATTCACACATTCATTTATAAACCAAATGCATATTATATACTGGTTGCTGTTTTAGGCTTTATAGATATACAAATTATTGTTCCATAATATCAGACCTTGAGGGGCTAAGTGTGTGGTAGAAGGAACACATATTTAAGAAGTAATTATGACAGTGTTTTGAATCGTGTAAAAGAAGCATAAAAGAACATTGTGACAACCTAAAGGGAAAAACCTAACATTATCCAGGAAAGGATAGAAAGACTTCATGGAAGAAATGATGCTTAGATTAAGTTATAAAGATCCAGAAGAAAATTTCTAGGGATACTAAGTATAAATAGGACTTTATAGACAGGAAAAAAAAGATCAAATGCAAAATATACAAACATGAAATATTTTATCCTATTCAAGCAACTCCAAAAAAATTAGAATTGGAGGAATATAGAATGATGCCAAAAACAGTTGCTAGATGCATTAGTGCTGATGAATGCATGCAATGGAATACTACCCACCTATTATCTTTCACAAATGATTTAAAGATATGGAAAACATTCCTATTACATTATAAGTAAAGATGGGAGATATGACTAATTTGTTTTCAAAATGAAAACCGGATTTTAAAAATAAGCATTGGGTTTACAAAATGAGCACCAATGCTTTTTCCAGTTCTATCCTTATATAATTTTGTTAAATCTAAGTGAACTTTATTCTAGATTTCTAAGTTGGTAGAAATAAAGATTTGAATACATGGTATAAAATATGTGTGTTTGATAAAACAAAAGGTTGTGCTTTCTTTCATTTTTAAAGAATATATTTTTAGTATGACATTGAAAATAAAAAGGTTTTTAAATATTTGCATGTTATCATGCATACAAATATCTAGATGTTTAAAAGGGTCATTGTTGTTTGTTTATTTTTTATTGTGTTTTGTTTGCTTTCATTGGTTTTCATTGGGATGAAATTCAGGATTAGATAGCTGTAGTCAAGGTCTTTATTTATTTTGTTCATTCAGGAGGACCTCTTACTTTAGCTCTGATAATTTCACAATTCTCACTCCTTTCTCCACCACTCTTTTAGTGAAATATGAATGCCTATTTTTGCTACTTCTCTTACTCCTCTGATGTGAAGGCCACCTGTCATTGAAAAGAGTTACCATGCTCCAGTGAGGCAGATAAGATGTTTTCAAATATATTCTAAGATTTATTTAATAGGTTTGACCTTTCCAGAAATTGTCCTTATCCATCATTATAGTACATGATCAATCATTTCATACTTCATCATCTATAAAGCAAGCATTAACAACAAGGAAAAGAGTTTACATTCTATTTTTCTCTAGAGATTTATATCAAAACAGTTTGGACAGCTCAGCTAATTAAGAATGAGAAACTCAAAACTGTTGACCAATCTGACTATCCTAAACAGGGTCAGGGTCTTACCTGAACTTTCTTTGAATCTATATTTTACTTTACTTTAGAACTTAGGGACATAAAGAGGTAAACTCAGTCATTTTTCTTTGGTTAAATCCTGTGTCTCTATGAATAAATGTGCCTTGAATTCTGAGTTCCTCATTTATTTTCCTAATATCTTGGTTATTTAAAAATTGGGTAGGATTTTTTATTTTTCAAATATATAAAATAAATAGATACAGGGATCATTAGTGAATTATCTGTGTGCTATGACCAGATGCTGCCAAAAATGTAACTGTTTGAAGATTGACTTTATTACTTTGGCCGTCACTACAGTCTCACCCCACACACTGGATAGACTGTTGGAAGTGTTCTACTTGGTGAGTCTATGTGTTAGATGAATATTCTATTAATACAATGAGTAACTTTTAAGTCTGGTACTTTAACTAAATTGCTTTGGTCAAGTAAATATGAATTTCCAAAGAAAAAAAAATCCATATTCTCAAAATAGTAAAGATACTTTTTGAGCAAAATCTAGTCTCATCTTTCCAATATAATTTATAGCAATGTCTGTTGGGATAAAAGTTCTTTTTCCTACCAGCCAGTATATGAGCTCACTAAATACTAGTTGGATTAATAAGTGTAAGAAGAAAATCTATGATATTTTATTATGGTCTCTGCTTTTGTGATTTTAAACTACTAGAAGAACAATAGATCAACATATAGAGAGACAGAAACGACAATGCTGCTTTTAAAAAACAAAAACAGAAAACATACTCAACTCTTTACTGTTTTTTTTTTTTTTTAAATAAAATCAGTGAGGGAAAATGTTGGAGGATGGAACCACTGTGGAAATAAAAAAAAAAAAAATTGTCTCTGTTCCATCTGAGCTATTAAAGACAAAATATGATGTAAAGGTGTTATTTCTAATATTATTTTAGGAATAATGTGTATGTTTAGCCATATGAGTCATCAAAATTCAAATACAAGGATAGAAGCAGTCTTTCACTTGATGATATGAATAACCTACATATGGCTCAAAAGTGGGGCAGATCCCAATCTGCTGAACCTCTGATAATAAACTTTTAAAGTTTTTTTCAAATGCCTCATATTTTATATAAAGAAAATTCATAATTTAGTAATGATCTTTATGATGCTTTCATCAGTCTGTTTATCTAAACTAAATATTCATCCTGGATCTCCATTTGTTCAAATTAATACACTGCAGATTTTTAAGGTCTAGTAAAGATAATGATTTTCTATGCATTATGGCTATTTTGATTGATATCTAGATTATCTCTATAAAATGCCTAAATAATTGCAGGAAAAGTAAAAACAACAGCTACAACCAGAAAAAAAAATTTACTCATCCAGATGTTTCCCTACATGATAACAAATATTTGAAAACATCTGGATGACTAGATCTTTCACTTTCCATATAGAAATGAAATTACAGCCATAATTAGACATGTTAATCTGTCTTTAATTGAATGAATTCTGAAATACATTCACTAGACAGTGGGACATCCTAAATGACCTTGAAAACCATTGTTTATTTTTAAAGAAGGCCTTTGTATCTACTCCAAGGTGACTTGATTGACACACTTTTGACTTTTTCTCAGCTTTTAAAATAAACTGTTAGAAAATAACCTCCTGATATCTCCATATTCAGTTCCACACAAGCTAAATATCAGAATTCAACTTTGCTCACAAAACCTACACCAGACTCAGAGAAATAACAAAGAACAAAGACAAAGAATGTGATTGATGCTAAGCTGATGAAACAGCTGTGAAATGTAAGATACCCCATAGAGATACACCTGAATCCATATCAATCATAAGTTTTTTTCTTCTATAATTTGGTTATGTAAAATCAAAATTCCCCTCTTCAGTAGTTTTTCCATTAGCATCCCATTAAACTTGTATGCTGTTAATTAAGAGCGTTGGTTCTTGATATGCTGCGTGGTATAGTTTGAGAGGATTTTGTGTAATTGAAATTTAGGCAAGGAATACTGCTCCAGTTTTAGACAACTAAACTAGTGCTCAAAGAAGGTCAAATAGCCAACTTGACATCTAGTGGCAAGTGGGTCACATTTCTTAAATCTAGACTCAATTCTTCTTTTTCCTAGGCTTTCACTCTAGACACTGTATTGAGTGGCCAGAAAAAATGACTGAATATTAAACCATTTAAAAACTGAATACTAATATTAACAAGGAATATCATAATTTATTAAATTAGAATAATACAACTCAGAATTCAAAAAATGTGCTCAATGAACAAATAAATTTATGTGCATATATTTGTTATTATTGGATGTGAATATATTAATAAAAGAACAATGGGAAAAAGAAGTTGCCTTATCAAGTGCCTCATGGAATGTGGACAATTGTTCTCTTATACAAACAGTAAACACTGAATAGGTATGCTAAATAACTGTAAATTAGTGATCTTTAGACAAGGTTTATATCATGAAAAAAAGTAGAAATAATCTACTTAGTTTGTTGAACTTAAAACCTCTCTGAATGTTGTTTTTATTTAATCACTTTTGAAAGTCCCAGGAGGAGATTTCAAAGAACCAAATCTACATATCTTTTCTAAAACTGTTTACCTTGATCTCAAAAAAAAAAAAAAATCAAAATATTTTCTACTTATGAATTCAGATTAGTGTTCTCTAGTCCCAAGTTATTACTGCAGACATGAATTATGGTCTGTTTACCTGTCAAACAGGAGGAAGCTTCAGCATAATACAACTAGTTGGTAAAGGGCTAAGATCTAAAGATATCTCTGGAAGGTAAGCACACTGATTAATATCTGAAAAACCTTACAGCTCCCCAAACTAGCACGAACTAGCCAGAAGTTCCAGAGGGATAAAAGTCTGGAGGCCAAAAATTTATGTCGGTAGGGAAGAGTAACCAGATCTTAAATTAAATTAAGGGTAAGAGAATCAGGTAGCAAAAGGTTAGACATTAGCAACCCAAACTATCCAAGGGAACTAAAGACAAAAAGAAGATCTAATGAAGATAAATTTTAACAAACATAAACTAATTTTAATTGGCTCATAATAGGTGATAGAAAGATTTAAAAAACTATTGCCACTTCTTTTATGTAAACTTTAAAAACTAGCATTTCTTTGTACTTTAGTATTGGTTTGTAGATGGTATTTATAGGTCAAACAGTATGCTTCCAATGACTCCAGAATGACATATTGGTGACTTTGGTTGTTTCAAGTTAATGCCCTCAGAATGACCATTTCAAACCCTGATCCCAATGACAAGTATTAACTTGACAGAAGGAATCTTACCTTTTGTTGCTGGGTAGGAGTGGTCTTTTTCAATAAGATTCCTCGTCTCCCCAGAATTTTGGTAGATGGCTAACACAGTTTTGTTGTTATTCAACAAAAGCTTTATTTCTCTCATCAATATTTCTAATCTATTTGAATTTCTTAATTAAAAATTTTAAAATGTTGGACAAGGCTAATTACTTGAGCAGTAGTAAATGTATCTAGCATAGGCTGGCCACTCACAAGACAGCACAACAGTAATTTGAGGGTAGCTTAAAACAACACATGAAAGACAAATCCCAACCCTAAAGAAATCATTGACTTATTCTGGAAATATCATTGAAATATTCTCTTGAGTGTAAAATAGAAAGAAGCTGATAATTTTGGATATGTATATTTGAGATCTATGGTGGGGTAGCATGAAGTGCAGAAGCTTAAGAGCCAAGGAGACCTTGATCAAATTACAGCCCCATTAACTAGGATGAGTTATTTAATCTCTCTGCTTCACAGATACTCCATCTTTAGAGAGGAGATAATGATTTCTTCCTTGTAAGACTATCAAAGGGACCAAATTAAATCATCTACTTAAAAACTTTTAGCACAATGTCTAGCACAAAACTTTTAGCACATACTAGCTGTTTTGCCAAGTAATGGAAACAGCTAGTATATTTGTGACTGAATGTATAAGAAATACTATTCCTGAGAGTGTACAGATTCAAATGTCTTTAAAGATGCATTTTATGTTCAGATATCCATACCAGTTCATTTTAAAATACATAAAAGCATTTCTTAAGATAGAAACATTTTATTTTTGTATATGATACAAAATTTAGAATAAACTTAGAGATAATGTTCCAGTGCCAAATATAGCAATTTCTTTATTGTTTCAAAACTTCAAATATTTCATTAAAATACATTTGAAAATTGCATATAAGTGCTCATACTGTACTTGTACTTTTTGTATTTTAAATCAAAATTTTCAAAACTGTTTTTGCACAAATAGCTCAGTTACACCCACAAATCACTGAATCTATTTAGCATCTTTTGAAGAGGTGTAATTTTTTGAAAAATGTGACATTTGTTTTTGTGCCAGTGCATTTGTCAACATTAGTGTAATTAGCTCAAGTTTCATCAACTAGCTGGTGCAATCTGTTCAGAAAGCAACTTTGAATTTTGAATAGTCTTAGGGACTCCAGTTAGAATTTAAGCCTATGAGATATGATTTAACTTCTCTATGTCAAAAAAGAAAGAATTAATTTTAATAAAGACAGCATGATTTTTAAAACTTCTGGTTATACAGTATATAAAAAAAAACATTAGGATTTTTGTAGTATTAATAGAAATTTTAGGGAAGTATTAAAAAATAATCTCCTTGAAATTCCCACTACCCAGGAAGAATTATTATTATTTAGCTACATAGACAATAACCACACAGTGTGCTATCGATGCTTTTATTTTGAATGTAAGAATAGTACAACTTGGCTTATGTAAGAAGAAAGGAACAAAGGCACTAACTATTATATTCCTATTGGCAGGAATTTATCTCCACCACAAGGTAGCCGAAGAAAAGTCTTAAGAAAACTTTAATTATTTTATTAAGATATATACTTTGAGATGGATTAAAATAAGGTTTTACCTATTCATATTATTGGCACAGATGGTCTTATATATGGAAGAGAAATTTTAGAAAGTGAGAAAGAAAAGTTTGTCTTTTCTATGCCAACGTAAAATATACTTATAGGAAAAACCGTATTTGAGAAACAAAGAATAGAAGGAAATATCTCTGAAAATGAAAAAATTATGCTATGAAAATATCCAATCTAGCAAGTAGATGGGCTCTTAGGTTCAATGGCTAAATTTAAATGGAAGAACAGGAAGTAGAAGGTTAAACTATTTATTTTTATATCAAATAACCCAGATTTAAGAATTCAATTTGTTTTTTAAATTGTGCAGTTATCCACCATGTTTGCTGCCAACTTCCCTTTCAAGATACACACACACACACACACACACACACACATTCACACAGAAATACACACACAAATACCATGATCCCTGCTTTCAAGAAGCTTATGCTGAAGTAGAGAAGAAAGATAGATGTGGCAGGAAAAAAACTTAGTTTATAAGCAAGTAAAGTCCAAATTATGTAATACAAAAATGCAGCAACACCAGGAAGAGATGGCTTATTTCAACCAATTTGTTAAAATGCATCTTTGGATGAAAATTGCGGTGAGGTTCTTGGGGTGGTGAAAACACCTTTTACATGAGAGGTCATGATAAAGGTAGCATAGGGACAGCCTTGAAGGATAGGGAGAATTTAACTACAGAGGGGTCAGATGGTGATATGCATTAGTCCCCCAATTTACCAGTGCCCTCCTGACAGGGTTCCAATTACCTTTATGAATCCCTTAGCCCTCAACGCAAGTGTGAGGAAACAGGGGACTTATTTAGTATTAGATAAATTAAATTATGAAGAACTTACTGAACAGTGTAACATTAAGAGTGATGAATGTTGAACATTGACTATAAGTGATGATAGTGGATACCCCTGCCTTGTTCTAGATCTTAGACACAAAGCATTCAGTCTTTCACCATCTAATATGATGTTGGCCGCATTGTCTATACAACACACTGCCTTTTATCACATTGAGAGGATGCCTTTCTACTCCTAATTTGCTGAGAATTTTTATCAAGAATAGAAGTTGTTATTTTGTCAAATGCTTTCCGGCATCTGTTAAGATAATCACATGTTTGTTCCTTCTGTAGACTTTTAATATGGTGGATTATACTGATTGATTTTTTTTTAAATCTGTAGACTTTTAATATGGTGGATTATACTGATTGATTTTTTTTTAAATTCAGGATATTATGGGAGTACAAATATTTTGGTTACATGTAATGTGCTTGCCTCACCCAAGCCAGGGCAACAAGCATGCCCTTACCCCATACAGTGTGCTCCACTTCCATTATTTGTGGATTTATCCACCCCTAATTCACCATCTGGACCAGCACCCAATGAGTATTACTACCATGTGAGCAACTTAGTGTTGACAAGTTAGTACTAATTTGATGGCAAGTACATGTGCTTATTTTTCCATCCTTGTGATACCTCACTTCAAAGGATGGGCTCAGTCTCTATCCAGGATAATATGAGCTGTGTTAGTTCACCATTGTTTTTTGTAGTTGAGTATATTCCATAGTATACATATACCACATTTTATTAATCCACTCATGTATTGATGGGCACTTGGGTTGTTTCCACATCTTTGCCATTGTGAATTGCACTGCTATAAACATTCGAGTGCAGATGTCTTTATTATAGAATGTCTTTTTTTCTTTTGGGTAGATGCCTAGACTGATTGATTTTTAAATAATAAATCAGCCTTGCATTCCTAGGGTAAACTCTTCTTGGTCCAGCATAATATTCTTTTTATATATTGACAGATTTAATTTTATGATATTTTATCAAAAATGTTTTCTTCTATGTTTATGAGAGAAACTGGCCTGTAGTTGTTTGTTTATTTATATGGTTTTGTGTCTTTATATGTTTCTTTATATGTTTGTGTCTTTGTATGGTTTAGAATTAGGGTAATCCTAGCCTTGTAAAATGAGTTGGGAAGTGTGTCTTCTTCATCATCTGTTACTAGAAGAAATGCTGTAGAATTAGTACTATTTATTCCTTCAGTGTTTCGTAGAATTCATCAGTGAAATAATGTGTACATGGAGAATTCTTTCTGGAAGATTTTAACTATACATTCAATTCCTTTAATAGTTATAAGTCTATTCAAATTATATATCTTATTTTGGATGAGTTGTAATAGTTTGTAATTTTTGAGGAATTGGTCTAGTTTATCTAATTTGTCAAATTTATTTGTATAGAGTTATTTTGTGGTAGTCTGTTATGATAATTTCAATAATGTTACTGAGGGGTTTGTACTAATATTCTTATTGTGTTTTTAATAACTTTAACATGTAGTCTGTAATACTCTTTCTTTCATTTCAGATACTAATAATTTCTTTTTTTTAACCTTTTTTATTAATACTGCTAGAGGTTTTTCAGTTTCATTGCTCTTTTCAAAGAACCAACTTTTTTTAACTGACTTTTTTGTTTTTCTGTTTTCAGTTCTTTTGGTTAAAATTATTAATATTTTATCTTTATTATTTTCTTCTTTATTCATATTAAATTATCCCTTAGCTTCTCAGGATACAATCTTAGAGTATTAATTTAAAATTATTATTATACTATAAACATTCAATGCTATAAATTAGCTGTATCACCCAAATTTTAATATTTTGTATTTTTATTTTCATTAAAGTTAAGCTCTTTTCTAATCTCCTGTGAGAATCCTTTTTTATCCATGGATTTTTTTAGGACTCTGTTGTTGAATTTCCAAATGATTAGAAAATTTCTTGTTATCTTTCTGTTATTTTTAGTTTCATTACAATATGCTCAAAGAGCATATTTTGTATTTTAATTAAGTTTTTTTTATGACCCTAGACATAGTCTAGCAGGTTGAATTTTCCATGTGCACTTGAAAGAAATGTGTAAAGTAATGTTGTTGAGTGTTCTATAAATGTCAATTAGATTCAGTCTGTTGATTCAGTTCAGTTCTATAAACTTGATTTTTCTTTCTAGTAGTTCTTTTACTGAGAGAAGAATTTTGAGGTATCCAAATGTAATTTTGAATTTGTCTATTTCTCCTTTAAACTCTTTCAGCTTTTGTTTTATGTATTTTGAAACTCTATTGTTAGGTTAATAATATTTAATATTGTTATGTCTTTGTAGTGAATTGACACTTCACTCAATATGTACTTGCTCTGTGTTTCTCTCTCTCTCTGGCTTTCCTTTGATTAGTGTTTGCATGGTATATCATTTTCATCATTTTACTTTTTAAAGAAAATAGTATTTATTGTCATAAGAACACAACATGAGAAATACTATCTTAATAAATTTTAAGTGTACAATGAATTATTGTTGTGCAATGTTATAAATAGATCTCTAGAGCTTATTTGTCTTACTTAACTGAAATGCTACATGTCCTTTGATTAGTATTAATAATTCCTCATTTCTCCCTCCATCTAGGTCCTGGCAAATACCATTCCACTGTTTAATTCTATGAATTTGACTATTTAAATACCTCATATAAGTCGAATCATGCAGTATTCATCTTTTTGTGACTGGCATATTTCACTTTATATAATGCCTCCACGGTTCATGCATGTTGTCACATATTACAGGTATTCCTTCTTTCTTAATGCTTACTACCATTCTGTTGTATGCATATACCATATTTTCTTTATCTGATCGTCTGTTGATGGACATTTATATTGTTTCCACATAGTGCTATTGTACATAGTGCTGCAATGAAAACAGGAGTGCTAAATTCTCTTTCATATTCTGATTTCAATTCTTTCGGATAAATATTCAGAAATGGAATTGGATCATTCATGCTATTGTTTGGATATGATTTGTCCCTACCAAACCTCCTGTTGAAATTTAATCTCTAGTGTGTCAGTGTTGGGAAGTGGGGCCTAGTGGGAGGTGTTTGGGTCATGTGGCATATATCTCATGAATAGGTTAATGTCCTTTCTTAGAGTTGAGTGAGTTCTTATTCTATTAGTTCCCTGGAGAGCTGGCTGTTAATAAGAGTCTGGCATCACCCTATTCTCTTTCTTGCTTCTTCTCTTGCCAGGTGATCTCTGCACATGTCAGTTCTCTTTCACTTGCCACTATGAGTGGAAGTAGCCAGAGGCCCTCAGCAGATGCAGATGCCCAATCTTGAACTTTCTAGCCATCCAGAGTCATGAGAAAAATAAACCCTTTTTTCTTTATAAATTACCCAGCCTAGAATAATTCTTTATGGCAACACTAAACAAACTAAGGCAATATGGTAGATCTATTTTTAATTTTTTGAGAGTCTTCCATACTGTTTTCCACAGTGGCTGCACTATTTTTCATTCCCTCTAATAGTGTGGCAGACTTCCAATTTTCCACATTCTCACTAACACTTGTCTTTTGTTTTTGTTTTTAGAAAACAGACATCTTGACAGTTATAAGGTGATGTCTCAGGGTGGTTTTGATTTGTGTTTCTGTGATAATTAGTATTGTTCAGTACCTCCTTACATACCTGTTGGCCATTTGTATGTCTTCTTTGGAGAAATGTCTCTTCAAGACATAAATCCATTTTTTAAATCAAGTTTAGTCTTTAAAAAAAATCATTATTGATTTGTACCAGTTTCTTACATATTCTAGAGATTAACTTCTTATCAAATCTGTGATTTACAAATATTTTCTCTCATTTTATGGACTGCCTATTCAGTCTATTGACTGTTTCCTTTGCTATGCAGAAGCTTTTGAGTTTTATGTAGGCCTACTCCTTAATTTTTACTTTTGTTGTCTAAATTTTTGATGTGATATCCAAAAAATCATTGCCAAAACAAATATTAAGGACACTTCTAGCTATATTTTTTCTAAATGTTTAAGGTTTCAGATCTTACATTTATGTCTTTAGTCCAGTTTGAACTGATTTTTGTGTATGATAGAAAACAATGGTCCACTTTCATTCTTTTTCACATGGGTTTTCAGTTTTTCTAACAATTTGTCAAACAGTTTATGCTTTCCCCATTATATATTCTTGCCATATTCATATATCTGTTGACTGTATATGCATGGATTTATTTCTGGGCATTCTATTCTGATCCATTGATTTATATATCATTTTATTTTTTAACATATTTATTTATATCATTATACTCGAAGTTAAATTTTGTGGAAAGTATATAAGTAGGTTTTTTAATCCAATTTTACAATGTGTGTCTGTCAAAGTGTGTATTTAGACCATTTATACTTAATATTATTGATATAGTTGGAATTAGTCATACCATTTTATTATTTGCTTCTGTTTGTTTCCCCTACTTTTATTCCTTGGTTTCCCCTTCTCTGCTTTCTGCTTTTTGGGGGAAGATTGGAACATCCTAGCATTTTATTTTTAATTTATCACTTTGATGTTGAAAAAAGTTAGTTTTATCATTGCTTTAGTGGTTGCTTAAGGGGTTACAAAAGTCAGAGTTCTCTTTCCAAAGGCTGTTTGGATATAATATATCTCTTCAATTTAAATGTAAAAAAAAATCTTACTACTATATAGGTTCCTTTGTTATCTCAATTAATACAATAGTTTTCTTACCTACAAATATTGAAAGGCCTATATAACAATGTATTTACTTTCAATGATCACATAAAATTTAAAGAACTGATTGTGAGATATTTATCATTTCACTAGATCTTTCTCAATTTCTGATGTTTCATGATTTTTCTGGTATTGTTTCTTTTTGTTTGAAGAAGTTCCTTTAAGCATTTTTTTAGAACAAATTTTTTTGCTGTGAGTACTTCTAATTTTCTTTCATCTGGGTATGTTTGATTTCATTATTCTTGAATGATATTTTCAGTGGATATAGAATCCTAGATTTACATTACTTTGTTTCAACACTTTAAAAACATGTGCTAACTTTTCTGGGCTTTATTGTTTCTGATGAAAAACCAATCATCATTTGAATTGTTGTTCTTTTATAGGCAATGTGTCCTTTGCTTCTTTCTCTTAAGACTTAAAGGCTTTTAAGACTTTTCCCCCTGTCTGTCTTTAGCTTTTAGTAATTTGATTTCAATGTACATAAGCATGGATTTCCTTTTGTTTATTCCACTTAGTGTTTGCTCACTTTCTGGGATATATAGGTTTATGTCTTTTGCTGAACTAAAAAGTTTTATGTCATTATTTTCAACTATTTTTTTCTACAATACAGTTATTATCCACCGTAGTCACACTAATGTTAGGTCTTTCTGGTGTTGTTCCAGAGGCCTTAGAGGTCCTGTTCACATATTTTTTTCATTTTCTTTTCTTCCTCTTGTTCATACTGGATGATTTCTATTGATTTATCTAAAGGTTACTGATTATTTTCTCTGTCATTTTCATTTTGCTATTGAGCCCATTTTATAACTACTTTTATTTTAGTTATTGTGGATTTCAGGTGTATAATTTCCATTTGTTTTTTTCTTCATATCTCTTTTTCCTGATAATTTCTATTTTTGATATTTGCCTCAAAAGCATTAACAATTGTTCTTTCAAAGAATTTTATAGTGACTCCTTCTAGGTCTTCATCAGATAATTCCAACATCCATGTCATCTTGTCACTGGCCTCAGTTGATTGTTATATTCCATGTGATTTTATGGCTTCATAGTTTATATATATATATATATATATATATATATATATATATATATATATATATATCTTGATTGACTAAGGATTACATCATAGACATTTTGAATATTGCATTATGAGAAGCTAGACTTTGTTTAGATCTTATGGAGAATGTTGATATTTGTGCTTTTGTAGAGAGCTGAAAATTATATCCAGTATTTTTTGAGTTGGTGCTATACCATTAGTCCTGTTTTCAAAACCTATTCCATGCTATTCAGATCCGTCCCATTTATGAGTCACCCAGTGGCCAGTCTAGGACCTGGGTGGATATCTGCCCATTAGGTCAGTTCTCAAAGTCTTTGGTATGCTAATTTGTATCAGATTTACAGCTGCACAGTTTTGGTGGTGAGCTCAGGAGTCCATAATTAACTCTATGGCATCATTTAACCAACTTCTGCTATATCCCAAGTACTTTCTCTTTTCTCAATGGCTGCCTTATTTGGTGTACCAGGAGACACTTCTCACTTCTTTGATTGTAGTGCTCCTACAGCCAAGTGACAGAGACAAAAGGGGAGAGCAAGAGAGAGAGCAAGAGAGAGAGAGAGAGAGAGAGGAGAGAGAAGGAGAGAGAGAGGGAAGGAGAGAGATAGAGAGGGAGAGAGAGAGAAGGAAAGAGAGAGAGGGAGAGAGAAAGAGGAGAGAGAGAGGGGGAGAGAGAGAAAGAGGAGAGAGAGAGGGAGGAGAGAGAAGAAGAGAGAGAGAGGAGAGAGAGAGAGAAGGAGAGAGAGAGGGAGAGAGAGAGAGAGAAGGAGAGAGAGAAGGAGAGAGAGAGATAGGGAGAGAGAGAGGGAGAGAGAGGAGAGAGAGAGAAGGAGAGAGAGAGAGAGAGGGAGGAGAGAGAGAGAGGGAGGAGAGAGAGAAGGAGAGAGGGAGAGAGGGAGAGAGTAAAGAAAAGCAAGAGGGTTTTTCTCTGTTCTCATGGAACCCTAGACTTACTAAATGAAGAGAAAGGTTTCCATCTCTTAGAATGCTGGTTCCTACATGCTTCTGTTTCCATTGAGGGATTTCTTGTGAACTACAGTACAAAAGAATGGAAAAACAAAGATAAACCAAATATGAGACTTTCTTCTACTTTTTCTGAGGTGTAGGAGTTCCCTTTCCTGCTCCTCAAAATGGAATATTCTTATATCGCTCTCTCTCTTTCTCTCTCTGCCCCATATTGCTTACTTCTTTATGGATTTTTATTGGGTTGAGTTTAGGCTGGGAGATACCAGAGAAAGAAAAAATGGTAAATTCAAAACAGGTTTAGTGGCATGCTGAATTCTGACATTCTGCAAACTGCCTACTGCTATTTTTTTTCAGATTCCTCAAATATTTGGGCTATGCATTCTGTACAGGTTTTATAGTTGTATTCTTTGGAAGAGAAGTGAAAACATCTATTTACTCTTCCTTTCTTGGAAATGCAACTCCTGATGAGAGTGTGAAAATTTGGTATACAAAAGTTTCCAAGACTCAAATTCCAGACTTGATACTGATAAAATTTTTTCCCATGATATCTAATGACGATCATGTTTCCATTTATTCATTCTTTTGTCACCCATATTCTGCCTGTAGGTAACCCTATATTTGTTTTGTTGGGGCTTATCATATTGGAGCTTTCTTTATTATCATCTCATTCTTTCACTCAAGATGAGATATTTCCAAGGTGGCATGGGAACAAGGACTGTGTCAAAACTATATAATCATAAACTTCCACCCACTACATATGCTAGTTAGAGTTTTTTTAGGTAAGCCCATCTGTAGACACCAACAAGCCTAGAGCTGTCTTGAGAATCACCTATTTATCACTTATGTGTATATGGTTTATTAGAGAAGAAATATCGGGTACAGTTAAGATAAAGATTTAATTGCATGTGTCATAGAGTTAGCATTTTCATGAGAATTTCCAGGGACTGTTTACTTGAGGTTACATGGATTAGAAAGAAGAGATTGTTTATTTGAGGTGGAAAAAATTACATCATTTGATATTTAAACGAAGCAAGCAGTTAAGTTTGTCTACTAGGAAACTGAATGGAAAGAGAGTTATGGAATACCTTGAATGTCAACATATGAACTTCGTTCAGGACGAGCTATGGAGAACCCTTGAAGTGGTCATAAGTGTTAGCTAAATATTTAAATATGATATGTGAGTAGCTAAAACTGTTTATGATAAAACTGTTTATGATAAAAACAAGAAATCAATTATTATGACTGATGAATGCAATGAAACACAGACAAATTTATGATATGTTGGTAATCAAAATATTAATTTGAATTTCATTTACATATGCAAAATATCCTATAAAGAATGACTTCAGAGTTAAAACCACCTTCAGAAAAATCGATTCATTTTATTTTTTGTTGTTGTTAAGAGTGCTTTTTCATGTGTTTCTTATGGGTACTATGACACCTGTTATCAAAGGAAAAATATTAGCTAACACTTAGCTTGTTTATCATAGGTCAGGCACACTTTACATATATGAATGCACTGATTATTAAAGAAAACTTAAAAATAGATAAAATTACCACATTATAAATGGGGAAAACTGAGGCACAGGGATATGAAATAGTTTGCCTAGCAGTTAAATACCTCAAGAGGAACACATTTCATAAAGGGTTTTGGCAAAATGTGCTGTTTATGTACTCCCAAAACAGAGGAGCTGTCTAAGAAATATTTACTGAGAAAGTAAAATATAAGCAATTCCTCAACCAATTATACTAAATACTCAAAAGATGGTACATGCATTTACAAAGATGAAGAAATCCCTTTATAGTGGAGATAAACATGCACATACACACACACACACGTACATTAGACTTTAAGCGAGTGAAAAATGTTGATTGAAATGAAAGAATTGCTGACAATTACAAGAGATTTATAATCATTTAAATAGAGGTTCAAAGACAAATTCGAAATTAAAATTCAGGCCAATGTATATACCTACTTGGATTACCAGAGAAACACAGAAAATAAGAAACTATATTTTAACAGTTTTACAAGTAATCTATTATGCTATCTGCTGGGAAACTATTCAAATTATCTAGAAATGCTAGTCAAATTGATTGATAAAAAATATTTTGTTATTTCTTGTCAAATGTCTACTTGTGTGCTGTTTACTTTTGGAGATACGCTCTCATAATTTTCAGGTAAATAAAATAATTTCAACTATGTAGGCATGGTATCCAGTGTAATCATCAATTTTAAAGATTCTAAGAAAAAGAGCTTCAGACAAATGTCAATATTACAATCAGTTTATCTTTGACTTCTTTGACTACCACCACTATAAAAACATTTTCTAAGTCTTCATTCCAGAGTGTCACTTATACACATGTCTATTAGACATATGGGTTCTCACAGGGACAAAGAAACATTCAACTTCTGCACTGTCAGTCTTAAATGTGCTCTGCATTAATTTAATTATTTATCCTTTGTTGCTTACAATAGGCTCAACTTTTGCTTTTATAATATGCTTCAATATTTTTAAGTTGAAAATTATCTGCACTCAAATGTTTACAGCAGCATAATTCGTAATCGCAAAGATGTGGAAATGACTCAAGTGCCCATCAATACATGAGTGGATTAATAAAATGTGGTACATGTATACCATGGAATACTACTCAGCTGCAAAAAACAATGCTGATCTAGCACCTCTTATATGATCCTGGATAGAGACTGAATACTATTCAACTACAAACCCAATGGTGATCTAGCATCTCTTATATTATCCTGGATAGAGATTGAGCCCATGCTTCAAAGTGAAGTATCAGAAGGATGGAAAAACATGTACCATATATACTCACCATCAAATTGGTACTAACTGACCAACACTAAGGTGTTCACATTGGTAGTAATACTCATTGGCTGCCGGTTGAGTGTGGGGGTAACCCCACAAATAATGGAAGCAAAATGCACTGTTTTGGGGAGGGACACATTTGTAGCTCAGGCTTGGGAGGGGCAAACACATTACATGTAATCAAAATGTTTGTATCCTTATAATATCCTGAATAAATTAAATGAAAAGAAAATTATCTGTATATTTTATATGGATTTTAATATAATGCTAACTAGAGGTTTGCAATCTGGGTTCTCAGAGGAAAAGTAGAAAGAAGTGGACTTCAACTCACTTTACCTCTGTGATGGTTACTTTAATGTGTCAACTTGGCTAGGCTATAGTGCCCAGGTGTTTGTCCAAACACTGGTCTAGGTGATGCTGTAAAGTACTTTTAAAAATGTGATTAATATTTAAATCTGTAGACTTTAATTTATCAGATTACCTTCCATAATGTGCAGGGGCTTCTCCTAGTCAGTTGAAGACTTAAAGAAAAAAAAAAAAGACTGAGATCTTCCAAGGAAGAAAGAATCCTGCCTTCAGACTACCTTTGAACTCAAAACTGCAACATCAACTCTTTCCTGGTTCTCCAGCCTTTTGGATTTGACAGCCCCCACTAAAATCTCTGCTCTGCAAAGGTTACTTTTAAGAGACTGGAAAGGTAAGCTATAAACTGGAAGACAGCATTAGCAAAACACATATAAAAGTTGTTATCCGAAATATGCAAAAAGACCCTTTTAAATCTTAATAATAAGGAAAAGCAATTTAAAAATTGACAAAAGATCTGAATGTCACCTATAGAGACTATAAATGAGTATATTATAATATTCTCAACATTATATTTCATTAAAGAATTGCAAATTAAAACAATGAGATGCCTCTATACACCTATTAGAATGGCTAAAATCCAAACACTGAAGACACCAACTGTTGGCAAAGACTTAGAGCAAGAGCATCCCTTATTCTTTGCTGGTGGGAATGCAAAATGGGGCAGCTACTTTGAAAGACAGTTTAACAGTTTCTTACAAAGCTAAACATAAGCTTATCATATGGTCCAGCAATAATGGTCTTTGGTATTTACTCCAATAATTGAAATGTACGTATGTCCACACAGAAAACTTGACATGAATGTTTTTAACAGCTTTATTTTTAGTTGTACAAAGCTGGAAGCAATCAAGATGTGCTTCAATAGATAAATAGATAACAAACTATGGTACCTCTCCACAATAGGATATTATTCAGCAATAAAAATACATGAACTATCAGGCCACAGAAAGGCAGAGAAACTTTAAATGCAGTTTGTTAAATCAAAGAAACCATCTGAAAAGACTTCATATTATAGATTCCAACCATAAAACATTCTGGAAATAACAGAAAAAACTCTAGGTACAATAAAAAGATAAATAGTCCCCAGTGGTTCTGGGAGAGGGAATCAGGGATAAATAGCTGGAACACTGGAGATGTTCAGGGTGGTGAAACTACTCTGTTTGATAATGTAATAGTGGATACATGACATTATGCATTTTTCAAGCTCACAGAATTTGTGAATTGTACAACACAAAGAGTAAACTATAACTATGTACTTCAGTTAATAATTTATCAATACGGGTTCATTAATTGCAACAAATATATCACATTAATGCGAGATGTTAATTATTTTAACAAATGTCTGAAGAATGGTATAGAGGAGTGTGTGGGATCTCTGTACTTTCTGCACAATTGTTCTGTGAGCCTAAAAGTTCTCTAAAAATAAAGTCTATTAAAATGCATAAAAACTATGAAATCAAATACATGACAACGTTATATAAATACAATATTATGTAAATTTGAAAATACATGTTTCTGTTTATGTGTATATGTATGTGTATATATATATGGGTGTGTGTGGGTTTTTATGTACGTATATGATTAAAAAATAAGCAATGAATATGTATGGACTAACACATTTGTTGGTTCATATTCTTCACATATTTGGATTTTATTTGTTTACAAATCTGTAGCACTGATATACATATGCAAATATATTTTTGCATGTATTCACATATATATTCTGAAATGTTATGCTATACATGAGATAAAGTATATCTATACTCATATATATACAAATGTATGGGTGTACAGATTATATGTGTGTATATGTATATGTTAAAGTATGTATATATGCATATACATGTATTTACATATGTAGCAATTATAAATTTTTTTCCTAGACAAAATGGGGCCTGGATTATTTGATTCTAATTGTCTGTTGTTATAATCCTTTGTTAATATTGCATTTAAGTAAGTGGATTTATCACTTCTTTTAATGATTAATGAGGTAACTCTATCCTGATTTCCACCATTCTTTATTTTCTGCTGCTGTCATTGTTTCAAATATTCTGTCATCTGTATTTTTAAATAAACTTAGAGGCTTTTAAAAATGTGATTACCAACTTCTTTTGGAATTTTAATTCAAATAACTCTAATTGTGTTTATGAATTTTAGTATTAAAATGCTAATTTTACTAGCTTGGTGCAAAAGTAATTGCAGTTTTAGCATTGTTGAAATTTGCCTGTTGATATTGGAATACATTCTTAAATAAACGTGGTTATGTTATAAACACTATTTTAATGTGCATTTTTCTCACTTCATTTTTTTTCCTAATGACTTATTACTTGCCTTTTATTTTATATTTATTTTAGATTATGGAATTGATGTTAGACAAAAGGCAAATTCCAGTGGTTTTCTTATCAGAGGTCAAAATGGATCGTAAAGCAGCAGAGACAACTCAGAACATCAACAACACATTTGGCCCAGGAACTGCTGACCGACATACAGTGTAGTGGTGCTTCAAGTTTTGCAAAGGAGATGAGAGCCTTGAAGATGAGGAGAACAGTGGCCGGCCATCGGAAGTTGACAATGACCAACTGCGACCAATCATGGAAGCTGATCCTCTTACAGCTACATGAGAAGTTGCCAAAGAACTCAATGTGGGCTATTCTGTTATCATTAACCACCTGAAGCAAATTGGAAAGGTGAAAAAGCTCAATAAGTAGGTGCCTCATGAACTGACTGAAAATCCAAAAAATTGTCATTTTGAAGTGTCATCTTCTCTTATTGTATGCAACAACAGCAAACCATTTCTCCATTGGATTGCGATGTGTGACGAAAGGTGGGTTTTTATACAACAGCTGGCGGTGACCATCTCAGTGGTTGGACTGCAAAGAAGCTCCAAAGCATTTCCCAAAGCCAAACTTGCACCCATAAAAGATCATGGTCACTGTTTGGTGGTCTGCTGCCAGTCCGATCCGCTACAGCTTTCTGAATCCTGGTGAAACCATTACATCTGAGAAGTATGTTCAGCAAATAAATGAGATGCACAGAAAGCTGCAATGAATGCAGCCAGCATTGATTAACAGAAAGGGCCCAATTCTTCTCCATGACGACGCCCAAGTGCACATTGCAGAACCAGCGCTTCAAAAGTTGAATTAATTGAGCTATGGAAATTTTGCCTCATCTGCCATTCACCTCATGTCTGGCCAACCAACTAACACTTCTTCAAGCATCTCGACAACTTTTAGCAGGGAAAACACTTCCACAACCAGCAGGATGCAGAAAATGCTTTCTAAGAGTTTCTGGAATCCTGAAGTACGGATTTTTATGCTACAGGAAAAACAAAATTATTTCTCATTGGCAAAAATGTGTCGAATGTAATGGTTCCTATTTTGATTAATGAAGATGTGCTTCAGCCTAGTTATAATGATTTAAAATGCATGGTCTGAAACCGCAATTACTTTTGCACCGACCTAAAAAGTTAGCATTTTATGATGTTAAATTATCCTTATCCAAGAACATTGTATGCCTTTCAATTCACCCTTATTTATGTCCTTTAATAAGATTTATTTTTTAACATTATCCTTACACCTTTATTGTTACATTTATTTCTGAGTAATTCAGTTTTATTTTAAAACCTTTGTGCATAGAAACTTTTACATTTCATTTTTTGTTAGTTATTACTAATATTGAAAAATTACTGGATTTAAATATTTTCTTGTATGTAGTAAGGCTGACAAATTCTGCTATTAGTTAAATTCAAATACAACATAAAGCTAGAGCTTTGTTCTTTGTGAATTATTACATATTTGAAGAAAAAAGATTTTTTCTATTCTAATGTTTCTTTTTTTTTATTTTATGTTTTTGTTTATTTGCTGGAGTCTCCAATATAATGTCACATATTCATGACAGTAGGAAGCCTTATCTTGAACTAGATTTTAATAGATATAGCTTTAAATTTTTTACCATTGAAACAAAATTTGCTTTGCTTTCATTTATATGGCTTTTGTCACATTTGATCAATCCTCTTCTCTATCGTCGGAGTTTTTTTTTTTCTAGGAATGGATGCTAATTGATCTAATTTCCTTTTGACATTCATTATTTTATATTTTAAATAAATTTTGTTAATGAATTTTCTGATTGTTAGTTTCAAAATGTAATGGGGGTAACTTTTTATTCTATGATATGACATCATCATTAAGAATAAACTGTTATTTAAAGGTGAAATATAACTAAATTAAATACATTGGACTGATTACTTTTAGAAGGTAAGAATTTAGTCACTTTCCCCTAGTCTAAGATAATTGAGTGATTCGTTTTCCAGTTCTTAATTGGATTTGCTTACTTTTATGTTGATAATCTCTTCTAGTTTTGCTATTCCTTTTTTCATTTTTAATGATATTGCACTTGATGTTCTCTTATAAATATTTTAAGTCTCCTCATCATTGATTGCTATTTATTCATTCTTGAATAATTTTTCTTTCTTTTTTTGTAAATCAAATTCATTCTGTTACCCAGGATGAAGTACAGGGACATGATCATACCTCACTCTAGCCTCAAATTCCTGGGCTCAACCAATCCTCCTAACTCAGCATCTGAGTAGCTAAGGCTACAGGCATTCACCACAACATCTGGCTAATTTTAAAATAGTTTTTAGAGATGGTGTCTTGATATGTTGTCCAGGCTGATCTCAGACTCCTGGGGTCAAGAAATTCTCTGGCATTGGCCTCCCAAAGTGTGGGATTACAGGTGTGAGCCAGTGTGGCTGGCCACCCTTTTAAAGATGTTCCTTGAAGCACTCTCTAATAAATGAATTCATAGGCAGTCCTCCCTCTGCATCAAGGGAACCCAACGTATAATAAAAGCTAATAGAGATGTGTGTAATAGCTGGTTCAATTGACCATTAAATGTTTTTAGGTAAGAGTTCAAAGAATATAGGGAAGAGATTGAGGAGGGTAGAGAAATACTATTAGGATAGATGATGAAGAATGATAAGGAGGACATGAGGCACAATAGGCTTAACAGGACACAGGATTAGAAAAATAATTAACCCTTGCAGTCTCCTGGTATGTAACAGTTCCTTCATCTGTAGATGCTGAGGATAGTGTGAGTCTATGTCTGGTGTGTTTTGTGGCCCAGTTCTGAAAGGTGGCATGAGTCTGACTCTGAAATAAGGCTGAATTAGGAAAGAGAAAGGAAGGGTCAAAGACATGAAGAGCTGAGGAAGAAACCTAAGCACAGCGGTAAGCACTCATGGTATAAGTTTTCTAGCACCATTATTTAGAACACTCCTTTACACCCTCCAAATAACCAAATCTCAGTGGTTATAATTAATTATCAGTCACCCTCATTCAGTACCTACATATTATTTAGTAAGAAAATTTCTTTTTCCTGTAAACAAGATAAAATTTGTAGTATTTTAGACCATTTTCTTAAGAGTAATTATAATTGTATTAAATAACATGTAAACCTTTATAGTTTTATAATATGTAGACCTTGACCTTTATAGTTTTTTCTAATAAGGCAACCAATTTTCTGTTTTAAAACATTAGCCTCCAAAGCTTTATGCACAAGAACTGGGCTGCTGAGATATTTTGAGACTTGGGTTTATTTTTCTTGAGTTGTTCTTTCCAAATGGTCAGGGGATATGTGAAAAATCTGATATCATGTTATTTTGTGAACTTTATAGTCAGAAAGAGCTAAGTTTTAATGACAATTACACAACTTACTATTTTATGACATTTACCAAGTTACTGCTCTGAATCTTGGCTGTCATTTTTGCCCCTTTATTAAACTCTTCCTCAAATTATACACTTTGAGTAATGCCATCTATTTCTCTCTGTGAACCTGACTTTTTCCCTCTATGACTATAACAAATTTTTTAAAACCTGAAAAATTTAATACCTGTCATTATCACTCCTAGAAAATTATTAAATATTGTTTTTGCTGTCCATTACATGTTTGAGTTAGATTTAGGAAAAGCATAATGTAGAAGTCAAGAATTTACAAATTCTCACACATTAACATTGCATGTAAAGATTCCTGAGTCTGATGATGTGATGTTATTTGGAACATATATTCTTAGTGGCTTTCATCAGAGATTCAAGAGTGTGTTTGCTTCTTCCTGATTATACTATGCATGTTGTATAGATTATTTACCCTAAGGGTGAACTCAAAAACTGATTTTGAAATTTTACTGAATTATTAAATGATAGTTGAATTATTGTGATAGCCTAACATGACTAAATTATTAACTAATAGCTAGGAGAGGGATGGCTACTTTATTGGCTCAGCTATAGACTGTGAGCTCAAGTGATGTTTTAATGTAAACACTATAACTTAAAAGAAAAGGGCTATTTTGCAATAACTTTTAAGTTCTAATGTTACTGCAGCTCTTTTTTTCTCTCCATATGTATCCACTCCTTTAGTGATTTCACTATTCTAATGCTTTAAATTCTATATCTAACCGCTTATGGACTCTTACAGACTCCAGATCAATGTAGACATCTTCCGAATCAATATTTCCACCTGATTGACAATTAAGCACCTCAGACTTAGAATATTACAGTAAAACTCTTATATTAGCCCCAAAACATGTTCTTTCTAATCTTATTAAATGGCAGATCCATCTTTCCATAGAAACTTCTATTTCCCTCTATTTTCAAATGCCTAAAGAATAAAACCGGTTCTCACTACTATCATTGCAACATACTCTTGGGACAGTCTCATTCCTGAGTCCTCAATCACTATATCCTAATGGGTCCTCCTATTCCTACCTAAGCTTTCTTGTGTCTACTCTCAAAACAGCAATGAGGATAATTGTGTTAATATTTGGATCAGATCATGCTCTTCTTTTAGTAAAAATCCTCCAATTGCTTCCCACCTTACTTTCAGTAGATGATGGTCTTGAGAAACTCCCATGATCTGTGCCCTTGTTTGCTTCCTGGCTGGCCTTGGCTCCCATGATCCATCTCCTTGCTCTCTCTCCTGCATTATGTTTGCCTTTCTTGATGTTCTTGAACATTCCAGAGATGCTTGTGTGAGGTACGGTTGCACATCTCTTCCTGTGGCCAGGCTTACTCTTCCTTCTTCATGATTTACCTTGTTAGACCTTCACTCCCATTATGTTAATGAGGCTATCACTGACCTCTCTTCTTAAAAACTTGCAAAATCTCACCATTTACTGCATTTTTTCCTATTTGTGTTTATTTTTCAGAGTCTTTATCACATCATCCTCTGTGTTACCTATTTTACTAACATTTTAAAAAAAATCCCTATATTTTTCTCTGTAAGAAACTCTCAGACTATATAAGATCTGTGGATGCAAAGATTATGGTTTTTATTACTATCATATGCCTAATGTCTAGAAGGATGCTTGGCACATATCGTAAACTCAATATATATTTGTTGAATGAATAAATGAATATGGAATATCAGCCATAAAATGCTAATAAACAATGACCCAAGCTTATGTGTAATTCTAAGTCATTTTCTGTTGTCTTTCTATAACCTAATTCTTACTTCCAGTAAAGTAAGACTCCTTACATTAAGGTGTCTTAAAGCCTTTGGTAACAATAGTTTTATTCTTAGGCTGATAGGACTGCCAAACCTCTAAGATCATTGACCTTATAATTCTTAACACTAAGTAGTAGTAAAAGGCTTGACTGACCTACTGGAAAAAGTGAGATCTGCCACTAATTCTGATAATAAACTATTTATGTTATGTTCCCATGTTCGCAAGTAAGGGTATTTCATCTGCTTACAAGTATAAAGATATGCTTATCCTTATTTGGCATTTACTACGTCAGAAATGCAATCAGATAACTTGGAATAGTGGAGCAAAAATTTATCTAGAAAATAGATTTTCCAGATCTCCGATCAAGACTGAAATTACAAAACCACACTAAAATGTTTTAGATTTCATAGATTCAGGAAATTATCTTAAGCAGTGTTATGAATTTTGGCACTTAGGGTTTTTCCACCAGTCAACATCCGTTAGAGAAAATACAGAAAATAATAACCAATTGTGGCTATTAGCAGTTGTTTATATGTTGACTTATACAGAATTAATTTACTCACTATTATTAGCTTTAAAAACTTCATTAGCTTTAACAATTTCTTTTGGCATCTAATGCTCCTATAAAGATTTGTTTTAAAATATATACTACACCATTTTATGTAGATATAAATTAAGGAAATATTTTAAGGTGGAAACACCAGCTGGGTACATACCATTACTATGCTGTGGACATTGTCAAGTCAAGGTCATTGAATATGTATTTTCTCCATAGTTCAAATAGCAAAATGGTGCAAAAATAGCTTTCTGCTTATCTGGATAAGAAACAGAGTAAATGAGAACTATAAAAGTTTTTACAAATCACCTAAGTCAATCTTTTTCCTTCGTATGGGAGGAAAATGAGGCTCAGATAGAAAGAGGTTTAATTTATTGAAAGCAAGACTCTGTCGTGTTAATACTAGTAAACCAAGATAAATTACATATAATATAACTCAGGAAATACTTGTGTTATTGACTATACAAATTCATCAGTTGGCCATCTGATAAAAATCTAGAACAAACTTTTGAAGGTGCAGCTAGGGCGCCATCTTGAGTTTGACATTCTGCTATCCTTCAATATGAAGTACATATTTTTTTAAGAAAACAATGCATTTTTCATGGTTTTGTGTCCCTTATAGTTAGCCTACATAGGTCTAGAAACCAAGTCTTAGAGGTAGGAATGGCCACTTTCACAACTCTTCCCATATTATGTTATCACAGAACATTAAACATTTTGGCTCTTGGAGAATGGGAAATACTTCATTAACAATATAAGATAAACTAATCTGTGGCTGCTGTTTGGGGTTCTCTTGCCATGACTAGCAGGGATAGAAGTGAGACACGTATTCTGGCAGAATTAATTAATCTTTATTATCATCAGAAGATAAGACTGTTGCTACTGATTGTTGCAAGGAGGAGTTTGTCTGAACTCAGTGAATTTACTGGAATTCATCTTGGTGTTTTTTGCTTTGATGACATCATTGAAAGTGTGTTTGAAGTAGCCAAAGCCAGACAGGACAAGGTAATAGGATCTCAATCCCCTCCGGAATGGTCTAGTTTTCCCCACTTGTCAAACAACTAAAATACTGCCTGGAAACCAACTATAGTAACAGAGATCTGTAACTTTCCCCAGTAACACTCTTCTTTTCAGCTTTTTATTTGTGTAGAGATTATGACTAACCATAATCTCAAAGAATCAGTAATAGATAAAAGTGAATAAACTTAATGGGGGCAATGAGTAGATCTTGGTTGTGCAAAGGGTGCTGTGTAGCAGACAATATCAGTAGCCTGCACTTTTCCTTTGTGTTCAGACATGATGATTTCTTATTGCAAACACCTTCAACGAATTGTCTGAGGGCTTCTTTGGGCTACCTTAATATATTCTGCATATGCTTGCAGAGAGAAAGAACGACCATAATAAATTGACAAATACTCAGTTTTCTCATAGCTCGTGTGAGACAACTCAGGTATTGGATAAGAAGTATTGCAGACATAGTAGAATATTGTAACTTTAAATAGTTCTCCAAAGGAAAGCCTGATTGAGAAGTTAATATTTAAGCAAAGATCTGAAAAAGGCGAGGGAATCTGACAATGACTGTAGGAAGAATATTCTAGGCAGAGGATATAGCAAAAATCGTGAGACCAGAACATTTCTGCATATTTTTGAGATAAGAAGGTGGCAATGGACTATGGACTAGGTAGCATAAGAGATGGTGAGAGTAGTATGAGATGAAATTGAAGAGAAGTGAGATACAGTTAGGGTTGGGGGGAGTGGTACATGTTGGGTCTCTTAAGTCACCATAGGATCCTTGCTCTTTACTCTGAAAGAGAAGGGACACCTTTCGAGGCTTTTGAATGACTTGATCTATCTTAGATTTTTAAAGATTTGATTCCAAAAGATTGATTTCTGATTAGTCTCCGGAAATAGGTTATACATCCTGAAAAGAAAAGGAGGGTATTTGGGCAGGATTATTCAGATATTGTTTTGTTCTTCTTTGTTTATACCTTATCCATGGGGGAAATTGTGGAATCAGGTATAGAAGGTTTCTGTGATTAGTCATGTTGACTTCTCCTGGGCTTTAGGCACATTGGCAAAGCTAGCTTCTACTTCCACCACTTCTCTGTTTTCCCATTATAATGATTCCACAGTAATTGTGTTCTGTGCCTGCTACTGATAACAGAGTAGAGATGGGTGGATTTTCTACCAAATATTTACATGCTTTACCTTCTAATAAGACAAGGTTGTTATAATATATATGAATGTGGGGAGCAATTTTTCCTTTAAAATAATATAGCTGTCTCCATCTTATGGATCCCCAAATGTCCCATTAAACAGTTATCCTTCCATTTTTAGTAGTCAAGGTAGTAGTCAAGGAAGGTCACCTGCCACTAACCCTATGGTCTAAGAGACAAATAAATGAATATATCACTACAAACTGTCCTCATATTTAAGCAAACAGCATAAATTTTGATAAAGAAGTGTCCAAAAGAAAGCATGCTTTCATTTCATAAGAATTTAATCTATAATGCCAGAGCTAAACAGATTAACACAAAATTACTTTTTATATTATTTAGGGAGTTTAACTGAGGTTATAAAACTCACTGAGAAAAAGTGTGCCAACTTATCATTATCATTGATTTTTCCTGACATTTAGGGTAAAAGGTCTTACTGTTTTAATACGAGGAGCTAAGTGATCTATAATGTAGATTTATAGTCATAAAGTGTAAGAATCCATCAGAAAAGCCAACTCATCAAAATTTTAACCTTTGGTATGCTGGATGATCATGTTTTAAGAGAATGAAAACACTCTGGTCATCTCTAAAGTCTGAAAAGAAAATTGTTATGAACTTCACTATACACACAGACTGCTGAATCCCCTTCTACTTACATAATACATTGGATTTCACTATTCACATCCAAAAAAATGAGTTCTTATAACCATTTTTGTGGCAAAGGATAATTTTTAGGGCTGTTAATTAGTGTTATATAAATTGTAAGTCTGATTTATGTGTTACCCTGTTTTATTTTAATTATTTTCCAAAAAAGAGAGAAAGTTTATAACAGCATTACCCAGCAACTATTAATAATTGCACATATTTCTTTTCATTTGTCAAAAAGTAGAGACAAAATTTTTGTGTTTCTACTAACAATAAATTTATGTCATATATTTATGCCTATTTTCCTGCCAGAGATGTATCATTATGCTATTGGACAAAAATACTTTATTGCTATAAATTGTTTTAGTATGGAAATGCCTAGAAGTACCCATGTGACACCAAACAATTAATATTTAATATATTGGCATTCAGCCTTATTTTGACATTCCTATGATGCACTGATATTTGTATGTTATTAATTCATTTTAAGTGGCCCCCAGTATTGAGAGATTTTAGATGATACAGTTAAAAAGAATATACATTCTTAGGTGGCATCTGTGATACAAAATGGTTTCCTCAATGAGAATGTGTCTGTTCCATTATACTAACACTGATATGTAAAGGACCATAATTTCTTTTGTATACAGCTTTACATCTGTAAAAGCAGAAAATTAGAAAGTGAAGTCAACATTAAAAAAAAAAAAAACAGTGGTGGGAAAGGAAGGAAGAAGATAAGAAATGGAGAGTTTGGAAGCTCTGGGGGTTTTGTTTATAATCTTTGTGTTCCCTCATTCTACCTTGAATTCCAGCCTTCTTAACAGGTTTGATTTTTTAGTGTTTTCTTCAGTTATAACAACTCTAAAGTCTACCAAACATATTATAAGCTAGTTAATTTGAATCTTTCACTTGTGAGCAAAAAGCCTTTGATCAATAAAAATACTACATATTCAAATATGTATTTTATTCTTTTTTTCTCAAATATCAATCATACCCAATATTTCTTAGGTTCTAAGTTTGATTGATAACAGGAAAGTTCAGGATTAGACTTTTAGTCTAAGCATTGTAACAGAAGTGGTTCTATTCTATTAAAATAAATGTGTAAATTCACATAATATTGTTATATCATAGTTTAATTAATCTTCTCCATACTATGGGACATTTACCAATTAGAAATAATGTTGAAATGCATACTTGTTTATATAACTATTTCTGGGTTAATATCACAAGATAGATTCTTAAAAGTGGGATTAATGTGCCAAGGGAATAAGCATTTTAATGGTTTTAAATTTATATTGACAAATTGCTTTCTAAAATGAATGAACTGATTTATTCTCCAACCAGAACTATTTTCAACATCAAGTAGTATTGCTTTTTCAATATTTCTAATTTAGAAAATGAAAAATGATAACTCATCGATGTTTCAATTTGTGTTTACTTGATTACAAGTGAGGTTAAACATCTTTATATATGTTATGCTGTTTAATACATCTGACCTATTTATATAAAATCAAATATTTCCTTAATGAGAAAAACATCTCATATACTCACTTTGTATGAATAGAAGTTAATAGACAGTTACCTAGAAACTTAAGATATGAATATTAAAAATATCAAACTTATTTCTTTTGTTAATAGCACTAAAATTTTTTGCTTACATTTAAACATTGGTTACAGGGAATTTCCATGAAAACTTTTAAGCATACTACCTATGCTGGAGTTCCTTGAGTGAAGATGCATTATTAAAATATTTTCTTTATTTTTATTTTTTTTTTATTTATTTTTTTTTCTTTCAGCCATTTTCCATCAGTAAAAATATTTTCTGACATATGTAGATGGACTGTAGTGGTTATTTATTCAAGAGTGAACAGAATAAATGCTTTTTGGAGCTCTCTCCATTATCACAGGCATCTCAGTACTAAGAAAAGCATCACTCCCAGTTGCAGGTTTAAAAAAAAATCACTCTCCCTCCAAATAGCAGTGTGACTTTTGACACTTTCAGGCAGATTAAGAACTGAAGTCACAGTAGGCAGCCATAAGAGTCTAAAAACATTGAGCAACGGGTCTCCCCATTGGTGGGAGGAAATTAGTGACTAAAGCCCTTAAAACCATGGATCAATGGTGGTGATGTGCTACAGGGAATCTATGAACAAGCTTCTTTCTTTTGTATCTCACAGGGGGCATCAGTACAGAGTGTGATCTGTTGAAGTCAATAGAAACCATTGTGAAAGTAGTGTGTATAGGTGGATTTAGACGGATCTAAGATCTAGCTAAAGGGAAAATAAAATATGTGTTTAAATCTATGGTAACTGCTTCCTATATTGTTGGAAAAAAAAGAAAAAAAAATCTTCTTAGATATCCAACCAAATGAGAATAACAACAGAATTCACAAATGTACAAAATCATATGTTTTGTTTCTGAAATGATCTGGTTGTAAAATAATTTCATTTCAGGAATAATAGTGAAGACATATGCTCTCTCTTCTGACTTGATGGAAAATGACAGTCTCCATTGCATCATAATTGACAAAGTATGCACAATGATATACTAGAATGCCAAAAATGTACAAGTAGATATGCAGCTGAATTCAATCCAGATTAGCCAAATTTTAATTTATTATAGGTTGGAAGCTACCATTCTGCTGATACACAGGTGAATCTTAGAATTTTTGTATCTATCCATTCTCCTAACCTGAGTTCTCCTCCTGGACCCATTATTTTTCTGGACAGGAATAAGAACCCCACACAAGAATGGCTATTGAGTTGAAAACAATGTAGGAGATAAGGCTTAAAATTAATTGAGAGAAGAAAACTTTAGTGAATTATTCCTGACCATTTTCATTTTGCCTCACTCCCCCCAAAACAAATTTCAGCTCCTTTAGCAGACACATCTAAGAGTTACCATTACACACACACACACACACAGACACACACACACACGCACGCAAATGTGTTTTTACTGCCAAGTCTTGATCTGTCAGTTCTAGACATAATTTTTTGACTTCCAATATTCAGAGACAATTGTATCTCATATCATTTCTTCTCTCCTGCCTCATCTTTCATAAACTTTGATATATCTGATTTCAGTTTAATCACTAATCAGTGGTGACTTGATTGTGAACATGTAAATGTTGTCTCATAAAGAGACAGAGGTTGTAATGTAATTATGTTTTCCTTTGAACCATGATTGTCTCTCTGTCTTTCCTGATTTAATTGCCTGTTTTTCATCATCAACCCTTTCTAAATGTCCAGTTATATTATCTATTTTATTTCTGTACTCCACAATCCTCCTTCTAAAAATTCAATGTTCCCTTACCCTAAACTGGACTTACTTTTCCCCAGGCTTGCTCAATCACTGCTGCTACCAAGATCTTACTTTCGTTGCTATATTAGGTTTCATCATTTTTAATATCTAGATGCATATTTAATTATTTTTATCCTCTTATTTTACAAAAGCACATTTCGAGATGGCTCTTTAAGAAAAATGGGTAGGAGTTAAATTTTCTGAGTCCTTACATGATTGACAATGTATATAATCTATCTCATATAACTGATTGGCAGTTTGCCTGGGCATGGAATTCTAGATTGGCAATCTACAGACAGAAGTTCAATGAACAGTATTATTCTCATTGCTCTTTAGATGACATATATAGAAACTTGTAAGTTTCTCCATTTATTAGTATTTGGAAATTTCACGATGATGTTCTGTCTTTGAGTATTTCTTTTTCACTTATTTTTCCCTGAACACTTTCTGTGACTCTCCTGTCTGAAGATACATATCCTTCAGTTCTGGGGCCTCAACTTGTATTATTTCTTTTTTTTCCAAGCATGAAATGAAGTTTATTGAGGAAGGACAAGATAGGTTTACAGAGCAAGAGCAAGATACATTCACCACAGATGATGAAAGGGCCCCCTATTGTAATAAGAGGGCCTATATTGTTTCTTTGATGAGTTTCTGTCTTCTACATCATCTATTTTTACTCACTGGAGTTACTAATGTTCTCATGTTAGAACTCTTGGATTGAAGCTGCTCCTTGAATCTCTTTTATCATTTTTCCAGTACATTCTCTTTTTATTCTAATATCTAAAAGTTTTCATTGGTTTCCTGTTTCATTAAAATAATTCTAAATATTTTACTTTTTGTTTCATTTCAGAAATTATAGATTAAATTTCCAAGAGCTAGTTCTTGTTCTCTGTTCTATCCTTGATGCAACATTTTCCTCCATTCTCACATCCAAAGATACACGGTCTTTCCCTTTTAGTAGACTACATAGTTTCTTATTTGTATAAAGTTATATTTTAAGTGTTGTTTATTAGTGGTCTGTCTAAACTGGAGGCTTTTCTTAAAAGTCAGATTTTCTCTAGCTATGTTTTAATTTAGGAATGAAGGATTGTTTGGGTGTCCTATATATATGGGTCTGCCATGATATCTAGAGGGGTTTGCTTTAATGTACGTGGAAGGTTCCTGGATATTTCTTTGAGGATTTCTAAATGCCAGATAAGGAAGTATTTCTTTTATTCTTTAAGTTTATCTAGACAGGAAATTTCAGAACTTGTGCCTTAAGATGTATAACCTGACACTGGGGAAAAAGTATTATAATATCTCCCATATAGAGATTTGATTTTAATTCTACTATTTTCAGTCTTTTTTTTTTTTTTTTTTTTTTGGTTTTTGTTGTTCCTGACCTTTTTCTACCAAGTATTTAACATCTTCAAAATTTCCTATTTTTTTTTGTTTTTGTTTTCCCTTGGGTTGAGGAACAGGTTGATTGTCTTCTTTCTTTTCGGTAATCTGTTCTAGGCTGTGGTAGCTTCTTTTACCCAGACATTTCAACCAGCACCTCTGTCTCTACATAGCCTCTAGAAGCACGTTGAAATCTTTAGTACACTTTTAAACACTGTCATTCTTCTGCTTTTCATTGATTTGGATTTATGGGCTTCTTGTTCCTTTTACTTTTATTATTTTAGTTTCTCTGGGAGCATAAAAGGTGTGCATATGTAGTCACGCCATCATTTTTTAAATTAGAATTCTTCATTGTACATTATTTTTTTTCAAAAAGCAAGATGGGAGGAGTTAAACATTTTTTTAACAAATGTAAACCTGAGAAAGAAAAGCTTATCTAGAACCTTTGAAATTTATTGGTTAAGCATTGTATTTTATTTTAGTTGGTTAATGACATAGTATACCTCTTCATAAACCTGTCAGTTTTTTAAAGAATCATGATGTTATTTCACATCTTTTTGCTTTCTGCTCTGATTACCCCCTGCTGATTCTTTAAGATGCAGCATATATAACACCTCGCAGGAAACTTTTTATAACACTTAGTAGGCATTAAATAATCTTCCTCTGTGATCCAATTGCATACTGCTCGTATTTTATTGAATTTTATATGAATTCATCTGTTTCACCAACTATGTTGAAACCCTTATCTTTTTTGTCTATATTTTCCAAGCACCTAACACAGCTTTTAACCAGAAGGAGTAGGAATAAAATGTACTTCTAACATTTATCAAATGGATAAATGAATAAAATAACTTTGCTTTTTATAATTATGTGTTTAATATGATCCAACAGTAGAATGCAGTTGGCAAAAACTATTATTGCAATCTTATGTTAAAGCAAATATGATATTTGTGAAAAGAAAGGTAAAAAAGTTTGGTATAGGTCCAATCACATTTAGAAAATTATACATGCTTCTGGAAATGAAAATTTAATGGAGATATTAAAAAATAAAATGTTGTTATGTTAGGAAATGGAAGAGCATGATATAGGAGTGTCTGAAAATAATGTCAAAAGAAGGGCAGTTACAGGAAATAAGAATTTTTCATATGATATATTGAAAGTTCTGAGATATGATGGATATTCTTAAGTATGTGAAGAGTTGTGGTATGGTTATATGATTAAATTTTTTTCTGAATTTAACTTCAAAAGAAAACCTAGAGGAGTAGGTAGCAGAATTTTGGTTTAATATGAGCAACAACTCTGCAGCTGGAATACATGGGTTCACGAAGGGTTCCACATCTCTGGTAGGTTTCAGGGAATTTTTCTACACATGGTCCGAAGTTGGACCGTAGAACCTCTAAGGAGTGTTTCAGTAGCAAATGTATTGACTGTTACAGTGGAATAAAAGAATTTAGCTGAACCAAGACATCTACCAAATAGAAGAATTAATGAATCATAAAGTGGAAGCTATCTACACACAAAGAACATATAGTAAAATTAAAATTTTAATGTTCAAAAATATGATAGTCAAAACAATGAGAATAAATTATCATCAAAATTAACAGTACAAGAAACCCTTCTGAGCTACTAGTTTATTTCTTGTAATCCATAATGTGCTTTTGGCTCACAAAAGCATTATTTAACCCATATATAACTTCAAAATTTAAGTATTCTTACTTTTACCAGGTGATTTTAAAAATCTTTAAAGGCTGAAATAACTAAATAAATGAATGATCAAATTGAATAACTATCCTAAGCCTGCCCAGATGATAAGTGAATTGTAATACTTAGATTTTATATGTTTGCTTTAAAATTCCAGTCCCCACGCCATGGGCCACAGACCAGTGCCAGTCTGTGGCCTGTTAGGAACCAGGAAGCATAGTAGGAGGTGAGTGGCAGGTGAGGGAACAAAGCCTCACCTGTATTTACAGCTGCTTCCCATCATTCGCATCACCGCCTGAGCTCCACCTCCTGTGAGATCAGCAATGGCATTAGATTCTCATAGGAGTGTGAATCCTACTGTAAACTGGACATGCGAGGGATTTAGGTTGTGGCTCCTTATAAGAATCTAATACCTGATGATCTGAGGTGGAGTTGAGGTGGTGAAGCTAGCACTAGGCAGCAGCTGCAAATACAGATTATCATCAGCTGAGAGATTTGGCTGCACAATAAATGTAATGTGCTTCAATCATCCCGAAATCACCCCCCGGCCCCTGGTCCATGAAAAAATTGTCTTCCATGAAATTGGTCCCTGGTGGAAAAAAGGTTGGGGACCACTGCTTTAAAACATAGTATTCGTAGGACTGCCATAAATGTATAATGGCTAAAATGATTACATTTTAATCTGCAATTTAATTGTTACATTTAAAACTGCATGATAAAAGGATAATGATTTGTAGTGACTTCCATTTACAACCTTCTAAGTCCATGTAAGACAAGCACCAACTCTGTATCTCCTTTTATGATCTCAGAAAAAAAATATGCTATCTAGTTTAATTCATTATTGGACCTTAATATGATTAATAATTCTTTTCTGCCTGTTTGTACTAGAAGAATTAGCTGAGTTTACATCTCTCCTACGTTACTAAAAACATACAACCACTCTTTGTTCAATTGCCCCTAAAAACATTTCTCAAAAATGTGTTGCTATGTATTAAATTGTGTCTGTTACTTCAAAATATAAAGACAGAAGTTTCTAAGTTCAATTTAAATTATTCATTACACTTAGGACATATTTGGTACTTGAGTTTTTCTTGTAATTATATATAATATGAGTAATCTATGTGTATTTGGCACTTGAATTTTCTTTTGATGACCCACATACTGAGTTCTGCATCTGAAGAACATTTGGCAGAAAAAGCTTCTCTCTGAATTTTGATTTTTGTAGATAAGAGTCTGCACAAATCACACAAGGTTACTATATAGAGGCAGATGTTTGTTATAAACAGTCCAATCCTATACCCTGCCACTGTCTACTTTCCCTTCCATATATCATCACCAAAAATAACAAGATAATAGAAAACAAGTTTTGATTCCAGAATGATTTTGGTTGATGATGATGAATGAAGCAGAATAGACAGCCTGATTTTCATAAGTTAAATTGAACTTGCAGTGCCAAATGCAGCAACAGCAAAAAGATTAGCAGACATGACAAGGGAAAAGAGAAGAATTTATGTGCAAACACATAACACCATTTGAAAGAAAAAGGAAGTTATGAAAATGTACAAATGCATAGATGCTGAAATGTTGGCAGAGAAGGATAAAACTAAAAATACATGATCTAATGTTGGAAGCAATTGTTACAGAGAACCAGGGCCAAGTAAATAGAGCAAGATAGTTTTAGGGAATTATTTTATTTTATTTGGGCTATATAAGAAACCTTACTTTGGATCTTTTGGCATTCAATACAAGTAATTATAAAAGACCACACTACCTAGTATCCCTAGGAAATAGGGATACATATTATCCATGAGTACTTTAACAGATAAAACAAATATTTCCTGTTATTCATCTGTCAGCCTTTTTGAAGCAAAAAGAATCCCAACTGTCTTGACACTGTCTTGAGGCTACACTATGAAGAATTAAAAAAAGGTATTGCTTTTCATTGGCTTTCCCAAGTAGCTTTCATATTAATTCCTTCCTCTATTTTGTGGCTTCTGAAGAGGTAAACTGAAAAATTAATATCAAAATGATTTTAAGATGCAAATTTTAATCTGAAGATTCTTTACATTTTGCTCTGGTAATAAAACTGTTTAGTTTGTTTGCCACATAATTTAGATTAAAATAAATCCATGGAATTGCCTTTATCTCTATATAAAAATGACAACTGCTTTTGTCTTAATCAATTCAGGCTAAGTTGATACTATTTTTGTTTATGATTCTTTCACACTAAATCCCAGGTTAATGGAATATTTAACATATCTTTAGTTGTTCACATAAAGTGATTTTAAAAGTATTACAGATTGTTCTCTGCAATATTAATTTCAATTGTTAAGATATCAAATTTGATTTGTAACAGCAAAAATTGTGAATTAATCTCAAGAAAATATCTTAATATCTAAAAATCATCATCTCAGACAAATTATATATAGCATACAAGATGAAAACCAGAACAAAGCAAAACTGGAAGCAAGTATTGAAGAATATTGAAACCAATCTTATATTATTATATGTTATGAATTTCTAAAAATGCTGTCTAAAGAAAACAGGCAAAAAAATATTAATGAATCTAAATGTTATAAGTTGTAAGGGGGGAGATATGTTAGAGAGATAAAAATGTAAAAAAAAATGCCTAAATGAAGTTTAGGAAAGTCACCTTTTTCGAAGCATATGTTTTTCTTTCTTTTTTTTTTTTTTTGTTTAAAATCTTAATTTTCCTTATTTGTGATTCCAGAATGGGCAACACTTCATTCCATAAAATAGAATAAGTATTCCAATAAGCCAAGCAGAGGATATTGGTTTTATAGACCAAAAATATTTATTTCTTAAAATAACATATCTCTCAATTAAGCATAAGGGTCAACTTCTGGTTTTGATCATAAGAGAGTAATTGGGACTATAATCTTCCTTCCACTGCAAACAACTGTAAAACTGAAAAGAAAAATATGCAACTGTTGTCAGAGGTTATATAACAGGCAGCATAGGACTGTGATTCCTGAGACAAGGGAAACAAATGAGATTAGAACTAAAATTGATGAGGGTCTCTACCAAGTGGCACTTTCTGTATCACAGCACAATGAGTTATATCTCAAGAACACACGATACAGTTGAGCTTTGAACAATACAGGGGTTACGGCACCATCCCCTTACATAGTCAGGAATTAACGTATAACATTTTACTGCCACAAAACTTAACTACTAAAAACCTACTGTTGACCAGAAGCCTTACTGTAACATAAGTAGTCAATTAACACATATTTTATATGTTATACCTATTATACACTATTCTTACAATAAAGTAAGCTATAGAAAAGAAAGTGCTATTAAGAAAATCATAAAGAAGAGAAGATATATTCACCATTCATTAAGTAGAGGTGAATCACTATAAAGGTATTCATCCTCATTGTCTTCACATTCAGTAGGCCAAGGAGGATAAGGAAGAAGAGGGGCTTATCTTGCTGTCTCATGGGAGGCAGAGGTGGACGAAAATCTGTGTATAAGTGCATCTTCACAGTTCAAACTCATGGTGTTTAAGGGTCAACTATAGTCTTAGGAGGCAGATGGAATATTCTGTGATTACAGAGGCAGCTGCATTTAAGGTACAGTGTACTGGAGAGAAGGGAATGCAAAAGAATAATTGCAGAGATCCTCATAATACCTCTTTGCCTTTAGTAGAATACTAAGCTGAGCATTCTTAGGAATGGACTTCATAAGACATGGCAGAGAAATGCTGCTGGGGGCAGTAAACCAAACAGAGGCTTTGGAGGTCACACAATGCTAAGAGACATTGGTTGATCTAATCAGAAGAGACAGTCTTCTAAAGACTCCAGGCATTGAGTTGATGCCCTGAAAAAACCTACACCTTAGAAAACTTGTTGAATACAAATTAAAAGTAAGGTTCAAAAAACTATAATAATCCACTACTAAATTAACTGGTCTCCAAAACAAAATGTACCACTCTGCAAAAATAAATAAAAATCAATCAATAAATCAAATAAAATACAAACTCTTAAAAATGTGAGAGATATAATATTTAACATAAAATTTTTTAAAAAACTAGACATTCAGAGAAGCAGGAATGTGATCTATATGGGGGGAAATGAATCTACTGAAACTAAAACCAAGATGGTCCACATGTTGAAATAAATAGAAAAAGACAAAAAAATTCAGAAATTTAAACATTTTTCATGGACTTAAAAAAAACTAAAAAATAAAGCTAGAGTGGGTATCTTAACATAGACACTACATACTTTAAGAAAAAAATGTTGCTAGAGATCAAGTGTATTTTAAAATGATAAAATAGTTGATCCATCAGGAAGATTTAGCTCTAATAAATTTACATGCACACAACAACAAATACCAAAATGCAAGAAGCACACTGATAGCACTGAAGACACAAATACACAGTTGAAAACCAAACTTTGCAGACTTCAATATTTCACTTTCAATAATAGAACTAGGCAGATCAACAACAAAATAGAATCTTTAAACAACGCTATAAATCAACTATGCTTGACAGATACCTATAAAACACTAACCTGACCACAGCAAAATACCCTTTACTCTCAAGTGAACATGTAACATTCTCCAAGATAGACCATATACAAAGTCAGAGAGCAAACAAATAAATTTAAGAGGGTTGAACTTACAGTTTATTCTCTAATCCCTATGAAAGGAAGTTTTAAAAATCAATAACAGAAAGAAATTTGAGAAATTTATAAATATGTGGAAAAAAAAACCTACAAATTCTTAAGTAGCCAATAAGTCAAAAATAAATCATAAATAAAATTAGAAAGTATTTTAAGATGAAAAAATAAAGGCAGGCAGTGTGCCTAGTTGTTGTCACCAGGACAATGGGTGTCGTTGGCACTGTGTGACTTTGGGCTTTAGACTTACTTATGGCTTTTTGGTCACGGTTTTCTCAAACTATCAAGGCCTTATTAACAAAGAGTTACCCAGAGAACTTCTCTTAAGCATTTTCCAGACATAATAGCCAATGAAATAAGACAAGAAATACAAATGAGAAATATACACATTTAAAAAGAACTTATCAGAGGGGCTAAGATGGCAAATTGGAAGCAGCAGGTACAATGCCATTCTTGCAGAAAGGATAGAAAGTGGCAAATAGATATTCATATTTAGATTGATCACGGTAAGTGTGAGAGTGAAAGCATGGGTAATCAACAGAGAGAGGGTGAGAGTGAAGTGAAAAAGAGAGAAGTAGGACAACTTGCTCAGCAGAATTGGAGGCACTTGGAGAAGGCACCCACATGTGGGGAAAGGACAGAGTAGAGAGATAAGTCCAAATTATACTGCAAGGCTATAGTAACAAAAACATCATTGTATTGGAATAAAGGTAGAGACATAGACCAATGGAACAGAATAAAGCAGACTGAAATAAAACCATATAACTAGGACCAAATGATTTTTGACAAGCAGACAAAAACATACACTAGGGAAAGGACTCTATCTGTATTCAATTAATGGTGCTGGGAAAATTGGATAGCTACATACAGAAGCATGAAATAGGATCCCCATCTCTCACCATGTACAGAAATTAAATCAAGGCAGATAAAAGACTTAAAAGTAAAACCTGAAGCCATAAAAATTCTAAAAGGAAATGTTGGAAAAACTCTTCTATACATTGGCTAGGTAAAGAATTTATGAGTAAGATCCCCAAAACAAATACAGCAACAAGAAAAATAAATAAATGGAAGCAGATTACAATAAAAAGTTCCTGCATAGCAAAGGAAATAATCAACAGAGTAAATATACAACCTACATCATGGGAGAATATATTCACAAACATCCAACAAAGGTGTAATATACAGAATTTATTATGCAAAGAACTCAAAAAAATCAGCAAGAAAAAAAATAAATAACCCTATCAAAAAGTAAGAAAAAACATGAACAGATTTTTTTCTCAGAAGTAAATAGAAAAAAAGGCCAAAAATATACAAAAAACTGCTCAATATCACTAATTATCAGAGAAATGCAAATTAAAACCACAATGAAATTGCACCATATCCCTGTTAGAATGACTATTATTAAAAAGTCAAAAGACAATAGATGTTGGCCCAGATGTTGTGAAAAGGGATAACTTATACACTGCTGGTGGGAATATCAATTAGTATAACCACATGGAAAGCAGTATGGAGATTCCTTGAATAACTACATGTAGACCTACCATTTGATTTAGCAATCCCATTACTGATTATCTACTCAAAGGAAAATAAGTCATAAAAGTCATTAAGTCAATAAGTCATTAAAGTCAGTAAAGATACCTGCACCCGAATGTTTATCACAACACAATTCACAATTGCAAAGATATGGAACCAACCAAAGTGCCCATCAACTGATGAGTGAATAAAGAAAATGTAATACACACACATACACACACACATCATGGACTACTACTCAGCCATAAAAAGGAAAGAAATAAGGTATTTTGTAGGAACTTGGATGGAACTGGAGATCATTATACTAAGTGAAGTATCTCATGAATGGAAAAACAGATACCATATATTCTCACATATAAGTGAGAGCTACATGAAGAATATATATGATCATAAAGAGGTGTAGCAGACATTGGAAACTAAGAAGGGGAAAGGTTGGGAGAGAAATGAAGTATAACAATCTACCTATCATGTACAACGTACACTATTGTGGTGACAGGCACATTGAAAGCCCTGATTTTAGCATGGTACCATTCATTCATGTAAAAATAAATACTTGGACCCCATATATTTTTTGAAACAAAAAATGAAGGCTCAACTTTCCAAACTAATGGAATGAAGATAAAACATTCCTAAAGATAAACAGTCATAGTTTTAAATTCCCATATTAAAAATAGATGAAAGATCATAAACGAAAAGCCTAACCTCTACTTTAATACACTGGAAAAGTATGAACAACGTAAACCCAAAGTAGAAGGGATGAAGTAATAAAGATTGGACTAGAATTTAATAAAATGAAAAACAGAAAGAAAATAAATAAAATTAGTGACAACAAAGTTGGTTTTATGAAAAGTCTGACAAATTAATAAATCTTTATGTAAATTAAGAAACAAAAGAGAGAAAACTGGAATTACAAGAATCAGGATTTAAAGAAGGGCATCATTACTAACATTACAGAAATAATAGAGTGATTATAAGATTATTAAAAACTATAGGCCAAAAAATTAAATAGTTTAGATTGCATAAGCAAATTTCTAGAGAAAAAGAAAGGAAAAAAAAACCTATATAACCTGAATGAAGAGCTATGAAATCTGCATAGAAATATAAAAAGTAAAGAAAATAATTTAGTATTTTACAAAAGTTCACACAAAACCTTTCTAAGCCCAAATGGCTTTGAATTCTACCAAAATATTAAAGATAAATTAACATCGATAATTCACAAACTCTTCCAAACAATAGAAGAGGATGGAACATTTTCCAACTCATTCTGTGAGTTTGTATTTTCCTGATACTAAAACCAGACAAAAATATTTTAAGAAAAGAAAAAACTAATAACTCTTATGAATATTGATATAAAAATAATAAAACATTAGTAGACCAAATCTACAACCATATAAAACATATATAATGATTATATACAAGTAAGATTTGTGTCAGGAATTCAAGGTTGGTTTAAAATACGGCAATCAATGTAACATATTATTCCAATGGGATAAAGGGGGCAAAAGCATATGATTATCTCAATAAAGGTGGAAAACACATCTGACCAAATCCAACAAATTTCCATAATAAAAACATCTAACAAACTAGGAATAAAAGAAGACCTGATAGTTCTCTGTTATTTTAATAAATAATTCCTCATATTTCTGTATCAATCTAATAAAAGACAGTTTGGAAAATACCATGTTTATCATCAAAATGGTTTCAGCCTAGGGCCAGGAATAAGTCAGAAATGTGTGTTCTCGACACTTACATTTAATATTATACTGGAGGCTCCAGTCAGAGTACTAGTCAAGAAAATTAAATAAAAGGCATCAGATTAAAAGAGAGTTACCACTAATTCTATTTACACATTACATGATCATCAATATAGAAAACACTTTAAAAAGGCATTTATTGAAACCTTAAATTCTGTACCCCCATAATATGCCGAAATAAAAAAAAAATCCACTGAAAGATATAACATCAGCACAGTGGTTGAATAGGAGTTTCTAACCCTCATTTCCTCACACTGATAAAAGTAACCATCCACACATCCAAACAAAATACTTTCACGAGGGATCTGGATTCTAGATGAGAGATTACAGCACATGGGTGGAGTACAGAAAAGAGAAAGATACATTTAAGAATGTAGGAGGGACATTATCACATTGTCCTCTCGCCCCTCCCTTAAGCCCAAGCAGCACTGACAGGGATACCCTCTGCGTGGTGAAAGGAGAATTAGAGGAACACTTGACTTTTCCCCAAACCACAATAGCAGTCCAACCCCAATGAACCCTGAGACTAGGCTGGCCTATGCAGACTTGGGCTGCAGGCCAGCACCTGTAGACCCAGGTGACAGACTTGCCTCAGCACAGCCTAGTGACAAACTTTACCCTGCTGTAGGCCTTCTCTAGTGTTAGGCTGGTACCCATGGACCCAGTATCCAAGTTCACCCTGATGGACCCAGGCTCCAGGCTTGTTGCAGCACCAGGCTTGCCCTCATGGCCTCAGGCTCCCAGGTCTGCCCCTATAGACCCAGGCTTTAGAATTTCCCATTAACCTAGGGTTCAAGCTAGTCTCCATGGATCCAGGCTCTAGGCCTGCCCCAGCAAACCCTGGCCTAGCTCTCTGTTGAATATTTCAGTGCATTGTATTCTGTAGCTTTGAGATTTCTCTTTTGATTTTTTTTTTGCATGGTTTCAATTTTTTTCTTAAATTTCTCATTTCTTTCATGTATTATTTTCCTGATATTGTTTAGTTGTCTATCTGTGTTCTCTTGTAGTACACTGAGCTGCTTTGAGAGGGTTATTTTGAATTCTTTGTTAGGCAATTTGTAGATATCTCTTTCTTTAGGGTCGGTTACCAAAGATTTGTTAATTGCGTTTAGTGGATTTATGTTCCTCTGATTCTTTGTGATTTTTGTATTGGTGTTTGTACATTTGAAGACTTGGTCACCTCTTCTAGTCTTTACAGACTGGCTTTGGCAGGAGAGGACCTTCACCAGACAGACTGGCATAAAATGAGGAAGGCCAGTTGGCAGCATCTGTAATTAGGCCAGACCTCTTTGCAAAACTTTACATTGGAATGAAGTCAGCTGATAGGAATCTTCAGTGACAGATGAAGTGGGGCTTCTGACAGGATTCCCAGTTAGGTGAAGCCAGCTTGGAAAGCTCTATACTGAAGCAAGATTTTTGAGAGGCTCTGCAGTTAGGTGGACCAGCAAGGATGCTGGGGGTGACCAAGAGCTAACCACTGAGATTCATGTGTGCCAGTGGCTGAAAGCCCTTCTTTATATTATTTCTTCTTACTATTCATAGATAGTCTAGCCATGGCAATTCCCCCAGTGTTCTTCATGAGTTGAGACAAAAGTGAACTGCTCAGGTCATGTCTGGAGATGCTATGGAAATTGGACATTTACCTCAATCTCGAGTCTATATGCTATGAGAGAAACTACAACTGAAGAGACTGCTTGGCACTGAGCTCTGACAATGTGATGTGGATAAAGTTAAAGTGCACATCGTAATCTTTTCAATGTGCTTTTTTTTTTTCTTATTATTTTTTCTACCATAGTTGTGCAGTAACCTTTCCCCGAAGTTTCAGAATTCTCACATAGTCATCCTAATTCACGGATAGCTACTTCATCACTGCTTCTGTTGGAAGGGAGTAGAATTTAGGACCTCCTATTCTGCCATCTTGTTGATGTCTCATATTAGTTTACTTTGGATTGCTTCTTTGTTACTCTATAGTTGTTTCTAATGCTACTGAGACTATTTGTGTTACTATAATTTAAACCAGGGATCTTCGAACTCTTTAAACAGGGGGCCAGTTCCCTAAGACTGTTGGAAGGCCATTGGAGAGTGCGGCGCACATTCCACTCATGCGCACTGTGGGCCCAGGATGAGTCGGCTGCTAAGCAGGACAGGCAGCAGTGGCAAAAACACCTGACAGGCTGGATGAATGTCCTCCGTGGGCCGCACGTGGCCCGCGGGCCGTAGTTTGAGGATCCCTGATTTAAACTAATTATTATTGATACATAAAAATCTATTTAATCTTGCATACTACCTTTTATTCAGACACTTTACTAGATTTCCATTGATTATAATAATCTTAAAGGTTTTAATTGCAAATTATAAAATATCTGAAAATAATGATTATTGATCTTTTTAAAATTATTTATAATGATTTTTCTTACATAGCAGGATTAGCTATAACATTAAAAACTATTGATCATTAATTGTTTTGAAAACATCCTTTTAAAATTTTTTACTTGAATTTAATTAAAATATTTCTGTTGCTTTCATAATTAGGATTTTTTTGGTCTTAGATATTATCTTTGAAATATTTAGAATATTTTATACCATTTTAATAATCATTTTAATAATATATAAAAATGTAAAGCATATCTAAATATCTACATATTTTCTACTTTAATTTGTTGCCAGATCTAATGCGACACATTCCAACATTCTTTAAAAAAATTTACTTGTTCACATTACATTACTCTAGGAGTATACTGCAAATAATTAAATAATGCAGAATGTTTGTAACTATATTCATTCAAGGATTTGGGTAATTTTATCAGTTTCTTATGTATAAGTTGTTCAGATTTTCATATCATGTTTATACTAACTTCAAAAAATGAATCATTAAGTATTTATATTTTAGTATCTATTGAAATATTTGAATGATATTAACATATGTAATATATATACTTCAGGTTTTAGAATTTTTTCTATAAATATATCTTGGATTTGGGCCATTAATATTATTTTATTTAATGTTGGATAGAAGCACAAAATACTCTTATACACATGAAAGGTATACAGAAGAAAAAATCCAATCTTTTATGTATCCACCTTTCAGCTAAAGAGAAATAACATTAGCAATAACTCAGAAGTCTTACCTTACTGTGATTTGCTTTGGCCTTTTCTTTGTTACAAGAGGTAAACAAAAATGGATCACTCCTTTAAATATTTTTCCTAGGCCCATTGTCACATCAAGCTTGGTCAGGAAAGGGCACTGGCGAGTTATCACAAGAGAGAGAAGTCCTTCCTGTTAGCTTGCTCAGCAGGCTCCTGCAGTGCATACATGCAGCCTGTCCAGTGCACAACTCCTATGGCATACAGTGCCAGCAACAACTGGAAGCCAGTGGCTTCCCCTAGTCTCATCACTCTGGTGCTTTCTATGATGAGATTCATCCCCCTGAACAAATTTTCCATGGATACTGGAGGGTAGATTTCTGGTAAGTTCTACCAGAGTGGCACTACCTCTCTTTTGCCATTTAGTGAGCCGTGACTATGTCCTGCCCTGTCTTGTCCAACAAAATCTGGCTCTCACTTTAGGCTGGTGCATGCCTGCATGTGGGGGTCTGTGTCTGTGTGTGTAGAGGGGCTCTCTATGGACACTCAGCCTGAGAGATACTGCCTGCTCCTTATGCCTACTCTTCCTGTATTCTTTAGAGTTCTCTTTACTTATTCCTGCCCAACACTTTTTTTAGTTCCCTGTTTTAGTCAATAATTGTTTATAATTACTTTCACTGTTCAAACTGTATAAATTCTCTTTTCTGATTGGACTCTAATAGCATGTATAGCTGTAATTCATTCAATTTTACTGCTGTAGGCATTCATAAATGACTACCCCACAACTTATTTACACATTCTCCTAGTGATGGACATTTGGATTACAATTTTTTTTTCTATCATGAGCAATGCTCCTGGTACATATTTCTGGTGCACAAATATAAGCATTCTTCTGAAGTATGGAAGAGTTTCTGGGTTGTAATGCATTCATACCTTTAGATTGTTATAGAAACAGCCAATTGTTTATCAACATAGTTGTGCACTTCCACTAGCAGTTGTTCAGTTCAGAATGTTCAGTTGCTTCTTATTTTACCAATAGATAGTGTTGTCAAACATTAAAAATAATTGTCAATCCATTTGCTGCAAAAATGATATTTTGTTGAGATTTTAGTTTGTATTTTCCTGACAAATGATGGCTGTTAGTTATTTGTTTTTTTTCCTTTAAATAACCTATTTTTGTGTTTTACCCATTTTTCTATTGTGCTGTTTGCCCTGTATTGTTGATTTGAGCAAACTCTTTTTACTCTGGAATCAATTCCTTTTAAGGTATATACATTATGAATAAATTTTCAGTGACTTTTCTTCTACTTACTTTAGAGTACATGAAGAAATGAAAAACTTAATTTTAAAACAATGATATTTATCATCTTTATGATTTAATAGTATCAGAAAGATGTTATTTTATATTGTCTTTTAAATGGGTTCTCTTTTATGTTTTAAGCCACATGGATTTTCTTAACCTACGTGGATTGCTTTTAGTTTTTAATGTAAAGTGGGAACAATTTTTTTTCAACTTAGTGATAATTATCCCAGCACCATATACTGCTAAATTTCCCACATGAAAATACAATGAAAGTTCTACCATAAATAAGATTTCTGTCCATTTATGGGTCTGCTCCTGATTTCTCTTTTCTGTTCTCTGTATTTTTTTATTATAACACCCTATAATACACTGTCTTAATTAATCTTTAATTTTGTACAGAGAGTGTCCATCCTTTTTACTTCTTTTCAAAAATTCTTACTTTCTTTTGGCTGGTTATTCTTCAGTAAAGAATTATAATTTTTTTTTTTTTTTGTAAAATTTCATGAAAAACTCTGTTGGAATTTCAATACAAATTGTAATAAATCTATATAGATGAATTGTTGTTCTCTATAGGGTGCTAGATATTTTCAAGTAAATTTTATAGGTATGCAGATCTTCTGCAGGTGGAGACTAAGAGTTATTTAAACTTTATAAATGCCCTGGTTTTCCCAGTATCCTTTAACGATTATTTATCTTGAAATTGTATCCTCATAGATAGGCAAGATTTTTCTTTGTCTCCCCAAGATTCTTCTCTTAAAACATAGCTTAAACCAAAATAATATCATGTCTATTTCTTACGTGCTTGTCCTTTAGGACATAAACAACATTCTCTCCATGGGTTGAAATAATGAAAAACTTACTGTATCCTGTTTGCTCTACCACTGTTTGAATGGAACCTCTCTTGGGGAATTTGGGGAAGTGGAAAAGTAGACATTGACTAGTTCTGTGAGGATTTGTTCTAAAATTCTTTTTGACAAAATTTGCCTGGGATTGCACTTAAGTGCATTCATTGTAGTTCCAGTGGGATAATGATTCTCTGTATAATTCCCCAGTGACTAAGCTGATCTGGTTCCTTGTATGCCAAGTGAGAGTTGAGAGAGTTGAATTCTATATTTTGAGAAAATTCATAATTGGATAATATTAATCAGGAAATACAAATATTAAATGCTGGAAAATAGTAGAAAAATATATAACAACTCATTGAAACTAACTTAAACCATTACACAAATGATTTGAAGGAAAATATAATGTCCTGAAAAAGAGACCCTTCATAAGAAAGACTAACATAAAAGATAAATATAGTAGACAGTTCACTTATAATTGTAAATAAATAGAAAAAAACCCCTATCCTCTTATAGGAGAATAAAAGCAAGTATTACAAACCCATACTGTACCTTTTTATAAGGTCCTTACAATTCACTAATTATATGTAATATATATTGCTATTCAAGTAAATTAAATACATTCATTAAAATAACACAGTAATTTTAGCAATATATTGTAAAACTCATGAACCAAACTATATCCTTCTTTCCTTAAAATGTGGAGAATTTAAATCAACTATTGAAAGATAAATGTAATGTTGAGTGTACTGTTTTCTTTCTGTTTGATAGTGAATGGCTGGAAGTGATGCAACACCAGAAATTGACATCCTCACTTATTTAAAATAGCCATGAAACATGCTCATTTTAAGGTAAGACATCAAAGATTTAAGTGGCACTCAAAAGCCTATTTTAATAATAAAGATTATTCTTTTGACCAAAAACTAAGTACATTGTTTCCTGTAATTTAAATATAGATGTACATGGACTCTATTATATGGTGTATAACATTTATTAGAAAAGCAACTTCCTAAAAAGTAATTTTGGAGTATCTGGAATAGTTTTCATTAATGAAAAATGGAGCATTTAGTCATTAGCAGAATCAAAGTTGTTTTATATTCTGTTCCATTCATTTTGGGGTGACTCCGCCAACATTGTAGAATTTTAATATTCTATGTTCCATTACTTTTGTGATATTGAAATTTTCATTTAAGTCTTGGTCTGAACATAGATGATCTTAGTATGTTTTATGTGAATTATTTTAGGCCAAGTTGCTCTGTCTGTGTAATATAAATTATTCTAGGACTTGAATGTACCATGTCACTTTACAATAAATAGGAAAAAGTGAAGATAGCTGTAGTGCAAAAGGAGAAAAAATGGCTTTGTAAGTAAAAAGCTAATTTGGTTAATCTAATTACATATCCTCTATAAGACATTAAAAAATATAATTCTAATTAGTTACAGAGTTAAGTAAAATCACAGAAATAAAACAAGACTTACATGTGAGACCAGGAACTTATGTTTGTTTTGTTAAGAAATATGTTAAGCAAGATAGATAAAAATTAAGGCTGTGATTTTCTTAGAATAGTGCTTTAACGATTTGTAATTTTAAACTTAATCTATAATCTCCAAAATATACTATAGAAAGTAAATTAATTTGACTCATATAATACTGAGGCCAAAAAATCATTTTTTACATTAGCTATTATGTAATTCAGCTCCTTATGATTATTATTAGTAGGAGAGGAATGAAGTAATTTCACTTAGTGTTACAGACCGCTTTCTTAATTTTTTTCAACTTTTCAATAACTCGGGAAGAGGCAGCTATCCATTTATTTTTAACTTTGACACAAATGAGAGTTAAAATTTCTGTAATACATTTGTAGATTTCATTGGGATATAACTGAAAGTTAGATATAATGTAAATATCAGAGAGTTAATAGGTTCAAGTTTTAATGTGCTTTTTATATATGTGTATATATTTGAGTGTGTGGGTGTGTACATGTTTTGATTTTATTTATAACAATGTTTGCACTGAAAATACCTGATAAAAAACCTTTTATTTTTTAAATGCTGAAAACTTGGCCATTTCAAGTTTCCTCTATGGAAGTACCCTGAAGACTGAACAAAGTTCATTTTATTCAACAGAGAAGTAATCATAATTTCTATATACATTCCAGAAAACTATGATATCTGTATCACTTCCAGGAAATATTTCATGTGATACAAAATTTGTTATTGCTAGATCAACAAGGATTTATTTTTATAGTTTGATTTAAAAAATGTGTCATGGCAAGTAAATTAAATTAAAATATTCTCTATGAAATGAATGTGTAAGCAGACTACTATATAGTTTCCATATAGACCTGGTAATAATGACAGTTTTATCTGTTTCTGACAGGGAACTAGGAAGTAGGGGAAACTATCCCTGTAACTTATTTTCCTACAATAACTTTGTGTTTCCTTTTTAGGTCTTAACTTATATCAATCCTACAAGAGTAATTGCATATAATTCCACTCAACGCACACATCTGTCTAGTCATAAGTCAATTCGGTCATATGGAGATATTTAATGAAATTCCTGGAGGACATTTGGTAAGGTGAAATTCTCTGAGTCTGAGTGAAAAAAAGTAGTTGAATTATTTTTTTAACATAACAAATATTAATTAGTCAAAGAAATTAATTTCAATTGTTACAGTTATCTTCAATTGAATTTTTTGAGCATTTTCATAGTCAGGTCTATATATGTGTGGGAATTCAAGTATAATTAAGCCAGGGTACTTGAATGGAGTTAGAACTATAATAAAATGGGAGTACAGATCTTTAAGCAGATAGTTTCAGCACGCTGGTACAAATAGGGATTTCTAGAGATGACACGGATTGAAATCTTGAAGAGTGAAGAATACTTAACACAGTTGAATGGAATAAAGTCCATGAAAGAAATTTTTGATTATTTGTTACTCAAGTACTTCATATTTTAACAATATATTTGTATGGCTTCACATATATTAGGTATTTGATAAATATTAATTTTTTAAATAAATAATTTGGGCAAAAATAAAAACAAGAGGAAACAGAAGAATTTTTGATTATTTGTTACTCAAGTATTATTTGTTACTCAGAAGAAATTTTTGATTATTTGTTACTCAAGTATTTCATATTTTAACAATATATTTGTATGGCTTCAAATATATTAGGTATTTGATAAATATTAATTTTTTAAAGAAACAATTTGGGCAAAAATATAAATAAGAGAAACAGAGGAATATGAAATAATATAGCATACACAGTTTTACCATAAACTTCACATCAATAAATGTTTTATTTAATATTGAAAGGGAAGACAGCTATCCCCTATGTGAAAAATCCTGTCCATCATCATTTTACCTGAATGCAGAGTTGAGCACAAGCCTTCCTGGCTATGGAATATGGAACTACTGAGACCTCGGTGAGCAAGCTCAACTTCTCAGTCAAGAGTTACTGCATTCTTATAAGAGTACCCACATAATGAAGGAGAAAGCACACCCAGGAAGATTTATACATTATTAAGAAAACTAATCACATGACCATAATAATAATTTAAAATATCTTCAATAGTTAGGGAAAGGTATTCTGACCATGAATAAACAATTCATTAGAGATATTAGAAAGAAAATTTTAAAATTAATAATAATAAATTAATCCTCAAAAAATAGGCAAAGGGAAATAATGATACAATTGAATAATAATTTATTGACCAGAACTAATAAATCTTCAAAAATAAAAATAAAAAGAAAGGTAAATATAAAATGAAAGTGTAATGTCATGGAAGAGATTACAATACTTTCTTAGAATGGGGATTGTTTGTGTTGGTACATTTGTTGAAATAATGTATTGATACAAATATAATTCAATAGAATATTTTATAACTTTTGTGAACTAAAACATGTTCAAATGATGAGGCAAAATTTTGCCTGAAGTTCATTGCTTTGATGATAAATTTTATGTGTCAATTTGGAGGGTGTTTTGGATGAGATTAACATTAAATTGATACACATTTAGTGAGCAGATTGTCCTCTATAATCTAAGTAGGCCTCCTCTGATCAACTGAAGCCCTGGATAGAACAAAAAGATGGAATTCTCTAGCTCAACAAGAGGCAACACAGCTTTCAAGTTCATATACCCCATTAGCTTTCCTGGATCTCAAACCTGCTGACCCACACTACAGATTTGGATTTACTTGTCTCCATAATCATGTGAGCCAATATTTATAATAAATCTATTCTTGCACATGCACATAGCAAATTAGTCCTGTTTCTCTGGAGAACTCTGACTAATATAATTGCTTAAATCTAAAGTAAGTAAAGCAATCTAACTAATATCAGGATGAAAATAATGTAGGTAACAATCCCTTTCTTTTATAAAATATTTTATTGGCTCTAACACTGTAATTTGAAATTCCTACCATTTATTTGAATCTGACATCAAAATACTAATGATTTTGACATATAATATAAAACAATGTCTAAGATCTGGAATGAATTATGATAATTACATAATATTATCTAACTGTATACTTAAATGAGAAAAAATAAAATTAAGAAAAATAACATAAGTTAGATAGACATTACATATCTATATGAAATTTAGAAAAAGGTAGAAAATAGCCTGCAAAATTTAATTAAGATGAATAAAACAAAATTAAAACATATAAATTCTACTGTTGGAAAATACTATGACTAATATTTTAAGATATAAGCCAAATTCACAGTGAGGTAACTATCATGGTTAATCAAAATCTTCCACTTTCAAGAAAAGAAAATTACAGTAAGAATTTTTTTATTTTAGTGTATTATGGGGGTACAAGTGTTAAGGTTACATATACTGCCCATGCCTTCCTTCTCCCTCGAGTAAGAGCTTCAAGTGCGTCCATCCCCCAAACATTGCACATCTTACTCCTTGTGGCTGTATATACCCATCCACTCCTCCCCCCTCCCACCCTCGCGACACCCGATAAATGTTATTCTTATATGTCCACTTTGGTGTTGATCCATTAATACTAATTTGCTGGTGAGTACATGTGATGCTTGTTTTTCCATTCTTGAGATACTTCACTTAGTAGAATGGGTTCCAGCTGTATCCAGGAATATACAAGAGGTGCATTATCATCGTTATTTCTTAAAGCTGAGTAGTACTCCATGGTATACATATACCACATTTTATTAATCCACTCATGAATTGATGGGCACTTAGGTTGTTTCCACAGCTTTGCAATTGTGAATTGTGCTGCTATAAACACTCAAGTGCAGGTATCTTTTTCATAAAGTGACTTTTGTTCTTTTGGGTAGATGCCCAGTAGTGGAATTCCTGGATCAAATGGTAGATCTACTTGTATTGCTTTAAGGTATCTCCATATTGCTTTCCACAGAGGTTGAACTAGTTTGCAGTCCCACCAGCAGTGTAGGAGTATTCCTCTCTCTCCACATCCACGCCAGCATTTGTTGTTTGGGGACTTGAGGACAAAATGTGGTTTACTCAAGATCAGAAGGACAATTAGAAAAATCAAGGGGAATGACCTAATTATCTTGATAATCTTGACTGTACTAAGAGGCCAAATTCAAGTAAGCATAAGCATTCTATTTCTCCACTAAATTCATTGGAAACTCATAAACATAGAAAGGATTCCATCTTCAAAACATATTCTACTTGCCAGGGAGCTTTGCCTAAGTTTCTGCTGTTTTAAATATGAAAGAGAAAGAAGCAAAAGAAGAGAGAGAGAGAGAGAGATTCTCTATTTTTATATGTTTTAATTTTATATCATAATTTGTTTTTAGAAAACTCAAAAATTACAGAAGGAAACATTGGTACCTTTGATACTCAACTCCATTCTTATTTTTTGCCCATTCTCCCAAGATTGGAAAGCTTAGGCTTAAATATAATAAGATATATATAAAACCTATATGAGGAAAACTGGAAATCTGATGAAAGAAATCATAGATCTAGTTATATGGAATGATATGTCATATCCATATGGAATATGGATATGAAGCAATTGATTTTGAGTGCATCAACAAATAGTTTTCAAAGTATGTATAGAAAGGTTAACGACTCAAAATAGCCAACACAATATGAAGACGAAGAACAAAATAAAGGACTGACACTATCTGACTTCTAGAACTGATATAAAGCTACAACAACAATGACCCTGTGGTTTTGGCAGAAGAATAGAAAAATAGGGCAATAGAACATAATAGAGAGCCACAAATACAGTCAAGTGATCTTTAACAAAGGAGCAAAGGTAATTCAATGGAGAAAACTTTGTCTTTTAAACAAATCATGCTAGAACAACTGCAAAACAACAAAGCTAATCCAGACATAGACCTTAACCGCTTCACAAAAACATAACTCAAAATCTGTCATAGACCTAAATGAAAAACTGTAAGCTTCATAGAAGATAATCTGGTGTTACTGGATTTTGCAATGGATTTTTTGATACAATACCAAAACATAATTCAAGAAAGAAAAGATAAATTAAGTTAAACTCCATTAAAATGAAAACCTTCTGCTCCTTGAAAGATACTAGTAGGGGAATGAGAAGCTATAGAGTGGGAGAAATCTTTTTAAAGTACATATCTGTCAAAGGACTGGTATCCAATATATATATATACATATATATGAAGATTCCTAAAACTCAACTATAAGAAAACAAATCTCCATTGCTCACGCCTGTAATCCTAGCACTCTTGGAGGCCGAGGCGGGCGGATTGCTCAAGGTCAGGAGTTCGAGACCAGCCTGAGCAAAAGCAAGACCCCATCTCTACTATAAATAGAAAGAAATTAATTGGCCAACTAATATGTATAGAAAAAATTAGCCGGGCATGGTGGCGCATGCCTGTAGTCCCAGCTACTGGAGAGGCTGAGGCAGAAGGATGGCTTGAGCCCAGGAGTTTGAGGTTGCTGTGAGCTAGGCTGACACCAGGGCACTCATTCTAGCTTGAGCAACAAAGTGAGACTCTGTCTCAAAAAATAAATAAATAAATAAATAAATAAGAAAATAAACCTCCCAAATAAAAATTACAAAAATATCTGGACATGTTACCAATGAAGATATACAGATGGTAAACAGAAGGAAAGATGCTCTATATTATATGTTGTTAGAGAAGTACAAATTAAAACAGATACCACTACATACCTACTGCAATGACTAAAATCTAGAACATTGATAATATCAAATGCTTTTGAGAATTTGGAGCAACAGGAACTCTCATTTATTGGCAATAAAAATGGTACAATTTGGAAGACAATTTGACAGTTACTTAGTAACTAAAACTATACTGTTACCATAATATCCAGCAATGTTGTTCCTTGGTATTTAATCAAATTGATAAAACACATAAGCATCCAAAATGTACTTTATTTGGCAAATGATAAATAAGTTGTGGTATATCCATACAATGTGATATTTTTCAACAATAAAAGGAAATGAGCTATCAGGCCATGAAAATACATGGAAGAATCTCACATGAATATTAGTAAGTCAAAGAAGCCAATCTCAAAAGGCTGCCTACTGTATGATTCCAACTATATGACATTCTGCAAAAAGTAAAATTATGTAGACTACTATGAACTGAATGTTTGTGTCCCATTCAAATTCATATGTTGACATCTAACCCCCAATGTGATAATATTTGGAGATGGGGCCTTTGGGGAGTGATTAGGTCATGAGGACAGAGTCATCATGAATGGGATTAATGCCCCTACTAAAGAGAGGGGCATTAAAAAGCTCATTTGTCTTTTCTACCATACAGGAACACAGTGAGAAGATAGGTGTCTATGAACTATGAAGTAGGCTCTCGCCAGACTCTGAATCTGCCAGCTTCTTGATCCAGAACTCTGAGAAATAAATTTTTGTTGTTTGTAAGCCACCTACTTAGTGATATTTTCTTATTTCAGGTTAGTAAAGACTAAGACTGAAATAATAAAAATTCAGTGGTTGTGAAATGTTTGTGAGGGAGGGATGAATGAGTAGAACATAAGGGATTTTTATGGTAGTGAAACTATTCTATATAATACCATAATAGTGGCTACATGATGTTATGCATATATCAAAATTCATAGACTGTGCAACACAGAGTGAACTCTAATGTAAACTATGAACTTTAGTTAATAATAATAATAATACATTAATATTGGCACATCGATTGTAACAAATGTACCACATTAAGGCAAAATGTTAATAATAGGGGAAACTGTATGTGTGTGGGGGGGTTGAGGTGGTGTATGGGTATTCTTTGTACTTGGATGTTAAGTTTTTCTATAAATGTAATATTGTTCTCAAAAATAAAGTCTACTAATGCAATTTATGTAACCAAAGCATGTGTACCCCAATAATATTCTGAAATAAAAAAACTAAATAAAAACAAATAAAGTCTATTAGTTAAAAATACATTATGATATTAAATTTTCTTCAGCGATATCATTTGTTCCTAATGGTTTTTATTGGAAATGCTTAGTAGATTTTTACAAACAATTTACCAATACAAATGGCCAATAAATTTTGTAAAAAATTAAAGCAAATGTCATTAATAAGTAATGAAAGCCAATTAAACTTTCCAGTATATTCACAAAACCCTAAAACTTCAAAGCTATTTTAACATAACTAGAACATGATTTAAAATTATTTCACTAAAATTTAAAATATCTTTCTTTACATGTTTCCTTTGAAAAAAGTGCCTCTATTCAGGTTTCTGAAAATTTTATCTTCTCCCAAAGTATTTTTATATTGGTATTGAGGTTTATATTCATCAAATTTCAAACTGAGGCCGGGCGCGGTGGCTCACGCCTGTAATCCTAGCTCTCTGGGAGGCCGAGGCGGGCGGATTGCTCAAGGTCAGGAGTTCAAAACCAGCCTGAATAAGAGCGAGACCCCGTCTCTACTATAAATAGAAAGAAATTAATTGGCCAACTGATATATATATATATATAAAAAAAAAAAATTAGCCGGGCATGGTGGCGCATGCCTGTAGTCCCAGCTACTCGGGAGGCTGAGGCAGAAGGATTGCTTGAGCCAGGAGTTTGAGGTTGCTGTGAGCTAGGCTGACGCCACGGCACTCACTCTAGCCTGGACAACAAAGTGAGACTCTGTCTCAAAAAAAAAAAAAAAAAAATTTCAAACTGAAAACATTTAGTATAACTTACTAATTGTAAGATTTTATGCCTGTCCATTTGCAATTTAATGATTTTGTTTTATTTTGATATTTAGTTTAGAAAGAAAATCAACATCCTTAAAATTTAAAAAAAAATATCAGTTTCACAAGAAATAATAGAACTATTATATTATTTATATAGAAGTTAATTCAAGCAGAAAAACAGAATGTTTCCAAATAAACATTTGGTATTTCTGAATCTTTTGGTTTTGGTTGTTGGTCACATCTAACATCTTATTTGGAATCATTCCTTTCTGAACACCTCCAGAATTTCTCACTGCCGATTCATAGTTAACTTCAGAAATGTTTCAAAAATAGATGGTTGTGTAGCAGAAAACTCAAAAATTTCAGAGGCTTAACAAAAAAGTTTTATTTCTCACTTTTTACTACATGTCTATTTCAGGTTAACAAGGGAGTTTTTTGCTCACTGCAGGCACTCAGGCTCCAAGACTGACAGCTGCTCCGTGTTGAAACATGCTTCTAGGACCACTGCAGTCAGGGAGAAGAGGATGAGTGAATCACACACTGTTTTCAGGCTTTTGTTAAAAGTGACACATGCCAATTCTACTCAGATTTTATAGACCAATGCGAGTTACTTGTTCACAAGTAACTTCAAAAGGGACAATTCCACCGTATGCCTGAATGTCAGAGTATGAGATATATTCTCTGATCTGCACTTATGACTACACAATTTGTGATATAGTTTATTTTTCCAGTAAAAAAACTATACTCTAGCATGAACAATATTTGACATTCTCCTGTTTACTCAGAAAAAGCATTAATATTGCTATCATACACAGAGATCTGATTTTATGACAAGAATGAGACAGGAAAAATGAGAAAGAAAAGAGTGATAGAAGAGAGAAAAGAAAAAGTGGAAGAGAGCATAATAGGGAGAGAAAATAGGAAGAAACCATAAAGGAATGAAGTTTGAAAACCCCTGTTGCCAGAGAAAAAAAACTGTTAAAATTAGTAGATGGAACCCAGTGAAGTTGCACTGTGCAAAATCAACACACAAAATCATTAGCATTTCTACACACAAATAATAACCTCAAAGAAAATAGTTAAGAAAATAATTCCATGATGTGATAGCATCAAAGAACATAAAATACTTAGGAATAAATTTAACCAAGGAGGTGAAAGATTTGTAACCTTAAAACTATAAAACTTAGAGGAAAGAAATTGAAGAAGACACAAATAAATATAAAAATACCTTATGTTCATGAATTGGAAAAATTAATATCATGAAAATGTTCATACTACCCAAAAGATATACAGATGTAACACAATTCCTAACAAAATTCCAAAGATATTCTCCACAGGAATAAAAAATTCTAAAATTTATATGGAATTAAACACACACACACACGCGCGCCAAACAGAGAAAGCAATATTTACAAAGAAAAACCAAAGTCTGAGCCATCACACTTCCTGATTTAAAACTATATTACAGGCCAAGCTTGGTGGCTCACGCCTATAATCCTAGCACTCTGGGAGGCCGAGGCGGGCAGATTGCTTGAGGTCAGGAGTTCAAGACCAGCCTGAGCAAGAGCGAGACCCCATCTCTACTAAAAATAGAAAGAAATTAATTGGCCAACTAAAAATATATAGAAAAAATTAGCCAGGCATGGTGGTGCATGCCTATAGTCCCAGCTACTCAGAATGCTGAGGCAAGAGGATTGCTTGAGCCCAGGAGTTTGAGATTGCTGTGAGCTAGGCTGACACCATGGAACTCTAGCCTGGGCAACAGAGTGAGACTGTGTTTCAAAAAATATAAAAAAATAAAAAGCTATATTACAAAGTGATAGTAATCAAAAAAATATGGTACTGGTATAAAAACAGAAACATAGACTAACAGAACAGAATAGAAAGCCAAGAAATAAATCCAAACACATACACTCAACTAATTTTTGATAAGGACACCAAGAGGACAGGATGTGGAAAGAAGTTTCTCCAATAAGTGGTGCTAGGGAAACCGAGCTTCCATATGCAAAAGAATGGAATCAAAAACTTATCTTACACCATGCACAAAAATCAACTCAAAATAGATAAAAAACCTAAACATAAGACCTGAAACTATAAATTCCTAGAAGAGAACATAGGAAAAAGCTGCTTGACATCAACCTTAGCAATGATTTTTGGATGTCATACCAGAAGCTCAGGAAACCAAAGCAAAAACAATTAGGACTACATCAAACTAAAATGCTTCTGTGCGGTAAAGAAAACAATCAACAATATGAAAAGGCAACTTAGGGTCTGGAAAAAAATATTTGCAAACCACATATATGAAAAAAGGCTAATATTCAAAATTTATAAAGAACTTTTACAATTTAATAGCAGAAAAACAAATAATTTGATTTAAAGATGGATGATGAATTTGAATGGGCATTTCTCCAAAGACAACATAATATGGCTAACAAATAGGTGAAAAGGTGCTCAAAGTCACTAATTATTAGGGAAATGCAAATTAAAACCATCATGGTATATCGCCTCACATCTGCTATGATGGCCATTATGAAAAAGGCAAGAGAAACAAATGTTGGGAAGAGTGTGGAGAAAAGGGAACCCTAGTGCCCTGTCAGTGGGTATGTAGATTGGCACAGCCATTATGGAAAACAGTAAAGTTTCCTAAAGAAATTAAAAATAGAACTACCATTTCATTTATCAATCTTTTTTTTTTTTTTTTTTTTTTTTTTTGAGACAGAGTCTCACTTTGTTGCCCAGGCTAGAGTGAGTGCTGTGGCATCAGCCTAGCTCACAGCAACCTCAAACTCCCGGGCTCAAGCAATCCACCAGCCTCAGCGTCCCAGAGAGCTAGGATTACAGGTGTAAGCCACCACACCTGGCCTCATTTATCAATCTCCATATGTCCTTTGGACATATCCCTAAAGGACATGAAATCCCCACTTTGAAAATATATTTGCACTCTCGTGTTCATTATAGTATTTTTATTTCTTTAACTGAAATAATAATTGTACATATTTATGGGGTACAGTGTGATGTTTTAATACATGCATACATTGTGCAAGATTAAATCAGGGTAGTTGGCATTCTCTCATAGATTTATCATTTCTTTGAGGTTAGAACATTCAGAAACCTCTCTTCTAGCTATTTCGAAATACACAGTGTATTATTGTTAACTGGAGTCATTCTACTATGTAAAAAACACTGGAACTAATTCCTCCTATGTAATTGTAACTTTGTACCCATTAATCAACCTCTCTTCATTCTCCATTATCTCTTTTTCTCCTTTGTTTCTAGTAACCACTGTTCTACGTTCTACCTCAGTGAGATTAATGTTTTTAGATTCCACATGAGTAAGATCATGTATATGATCTGGCTTTCTGTATCTGGTTTATTTCACTTAACATAATATTGTCCTTCAGTTTCATCCATGTTTTTTCAAATTACAAGATTTAATTTTTTATGGCTAAAAACTATTCCCTTGTGAAGATATACCACATTTTATTTATCCACTCATCCATTGTTGGACATTTAGATTGATCCACATCTTAGCTATTGTGAATAGTGCACATTGCAGCGTTATTTACAATAGCCCAAAATAGTGAAGATATGGAATGGATAAAGAAAATGTGATTTGTATATGTATACACACACACACACACACACACACACGCACACACAAACAGGAATATTATTCACATATAACCATTTTAGATGATAGATAAGTTAATCTGCTTCCGTATAGGACCCATTTTACTATCTTTATGTACCCCATAACATGCTGTAAATCTCAAGCATACACAATAAAACGTATTTATCAAAATAAGAGAATGAAGCAAAAAAAAGATTAAAGGGAAGAAATAGAAGACTGGAGAGGGAGAAGGAGCAAAAGAAATTTTTAAAAGTTAGTCTTACAACTTTATGAATTTATCTTAATATCAAACTTCTGAACCTTTAGCTTAAAAACTAAACTACTAAACCTAATTTCAGAAAATAATTTCCTGGAATTTCATCTTTTGGTGTATTTTTACATTGATTTCTAAACACAGGAACACATGCATATTTGTATCTTAAGGTTCTTTCCTTATAACATTTAGTTTTGACCCACCTATTCTTTTCGGTAGGCATCTTTAGCTGATTGTTCATAATGTGGAACCTACTTTTTTCTGCCTGTCCTCCACTAATTCAAAGTCCTGCAAAAGAATGGAAATACATTTCCATATGAAATACTAATTAGAATAACCTAAGTGTCTGAATGGTTGCATCTTTCTTAAATGTTGGTTTCTTTGAGTAAATTATTCCATTAGAAAGGGCAATACTTTCTTGTGGCTATTATTACATTGAAGATTCCCATGATGTCTGAAAATAAAAGGTAGTAGTTAGACCAAGAATCATTCAGACTGCTTGCAATTAGGATAAAAAGCCAAAGAAAGAGGTACTTTCCACTTTAATAGAAAAAAAAGCTTCTAAATTTTGACCTCACAAACTTAACATTTAGGAAAAAATACATTGACTTTTTGAACACATAGATTTAACTGGCATAGTTATTTCAAACTTCTTGCATAGATATTTTTCATTTGAATTACAAACATGCATTAGATAATTATTAAAAATATTAATTATAACTTTTAAAAAACATTTAGGAAGAAAGACAAAATAAATAAAGTCTTCCTCTTGGGCTATAATTTAAATAAGAATACAATCATGTCCTCTATCTCTATCTCGCACTAAAACAGAAAAGTATAGTTATATCTGAGTTTACTATATTCTATTTCCCTGGTGCTACTATTAAAATATGTGGAAGCCTCCTTGAACAGAACTACAAAAAGCTTTTTAAAAATAATTGGTTGAGCAAAGTCGCTATATTAGACAACAGGGAAATTTTAAATTATCTATATTCATTTGATTGGGAAACTTCTAACTTCCCCTAGAGTCTATCTCATATTGACTCTGTATTTCCTTTTCTATTTATAGTGCTAATAAATTCATGATAATCTCTCAGCCACCATTTTTTTTGTTTGGCATTGAAGTCTGTGATTTTTATTTGAGAAAATGACATTTTTTGAATTTGGGGGTTGGTTCATCTTCCTGATGAAAAAAAATTCTAACTGACTGAGAAGCATGGAAAAGTTAAACAATTAACAAAATGTAGAATTCTTAGTATATCAATCATATTTATATTTCTATATATTGAGGATATTGATATTACCAACTAATAGATACTTTCTGAAGACTAGGTAAAGGAATATATGTAAAGTTCTTATTACAATATCTGGCCCATGATAAGTACTATGTAAATGTTTACTATTATTGTTTCTAATTACTACAATATATTATTTTTAAAATTAGAAAAAATATATTTTTTAAAAATATGACTGACTGAGATCACTTTGTAAGTTATGTTAGCTGTCATGTGGCACATTGTTTATCTTGCTTTAATGAGTTCTCAAGCCCTTAACTGAGATTTTACCCTTTGCCTCTGCCTAAGTGATTGCTGAGACTTTAGAATATTTCATCCCACAATACTTTGCAGACTGCACTGGTTCTCATGGGATTTGTAGTCTCTGAACACCTGACATGAGATGAGAGTAGAAAAGATAGGAGAACTTTGGGCAGGTGAGAAGTTCGTTCTTCACAATTAGGTGTCAAATTTCTAATTAGAGTTGATCACAGAGTTAGGTATGTTATTTTCAATAGTATCACAGCCTAAAGGCACATATAAGACTTGTAATATGCAGATATGCTCTTATGATATGTATATTTGTCTATGTATATATTTGTATATAAAAATCAAAAACAATATAGCAAGATGTAGATAGTCTTAAAATCAGTGCTGTGAGAACATGGCTAAATTTTGTATTCTTTTGTAGATATATACACATCTTAATTTTATGGTCAAAAAACAGTAATAAATAATAAGTGGATCTGCAATCCAAAGTCAAAACTCAGGCTGAAACCTAAAGGACTGCAGGTGCCAAGCAGCATGACTTTGGTTTAAGCTTGAAAATGGCATCAATCATATTTAGTACCACTTAGAAATATTAATCCTAGTCTAGGTTAAATCATCTGAATGAATATGAAAATTACTCTAAAGTAATTTGGTAATTAGAGATAAAAGACTGAATTTATTTTAGGTCCCCATTTTATTATTACCCTTGGTACCAGAAACATTTACTATGTTTTAACCTAACCAATGATTGCTGGGCTCAGTACAGGCAAACTAAACTTATTATATAGTTAGTATCTACGAAAGGTGATTAGTGCCATGATGATAATTAAAAGGAACAATAAAAATAAAGAAAAAGAAAAAGGAAAACAACATATCCTTTTCCTAGGATTGAATGAGATAGATACACGTCAATATTTTCTGTAGGAGATATTGAGAGCTCTAACAATAATCGAAGCATAATGCTATACAAAGAAAGAGGAAGAAATAAGCTGAATTTAGGTAAAATACAATAACTTATACTCTATTGTCTAAAAATACCTCTATTTTTATGACATTAAATATTTTCTTCCTTATTATACATCTATCGTTGTCTATACTCTTTGGAAGATAGATCCCTACTACAGGAAAGAGATAAACGGGTTTTCTTATGTCATTGCTAATGTGTTAGTAATATGGTAAGGATTGTGCTTATCTGCCTTTTGAAAGTCTGTTTTTTGCTGGGGAGAAAGAGAATGAAAGATCAAAGCATGGGCACTTCCTTTCTCTTTAGTGTTTCCTTGAGTAGGCTATGAAGCCAGGCTGGCAAAAGCGAACTAACTGCTTCTCTCTTGACAGCTATAAGGCAGGGATTTTTTTTTTTCTGCTCCAAGGAATAAGCTGAGTTAAATTATCAGTTTACACATTCTATATATTTTCCACAGCATTTTCTTCCAGTTCTCAGGAAAACCTGAATGAAGAGTTATTGTAAGATATTACATTTTTACTGCAAGAAGTATATTTTGACCATATATTAATTATTCTGCTTTTCTAACTTTTATTTGTACTCCTTTTTAAGTTCGTATTTTTTACCTTATTGCCATATGTGTAAAATTGTTCTTTTATCTAACAGATACTTGTTTAATCATAAAGTTATGTGCATATAGAATTAAAAAATCCTAAAGGACATAGAAAGGTTTTTAATGGAAATTATAAGCCTCTGCTGATTCCTCTCCCATCTTCATTACTGGTTTCTCAAAAACTAAAACATCTTACTATTTTTCCTTTTGAATCCTTTTGATATTCTTTTCATTTTTTCTGTATCCATATTTAGAGTTTAAATAATATACTTATAGGTTCTTTCAAGATAGCTAACTGAAAGCATTTCATGCATGGCTCATCCACTTGGAAGAACCAAAATACTGTGTAGACAATGACACTTTGAATACATTACCAAGAGGGAACACAGAAATGCAACAGAAAAGCCACCGTAATATCTAAAAACTATGAAGAAGAAGGAAAATAGGCAGCCAGCTTGACCAGAATTAGCCAAGATCCAGGAGTGGCTTCTCCAATACAAAACAGTGTGAATGGGAGTCTTGCTGTGGTCCACTTCTTAGTGAGGAATCATGTAATTCAGGCCATGGGAGAGCACCTTGGCCCTCCTAAACCCTGAATCTAATTGATAGAGACTGTGAGAAGGAACTTTTTCAGTGAGGGATCACACCCTGGGTTTCTCACCCTTTCTGAAACTTAAACTGCTACAATCAAAGGCCATTTTTTATCCTAGCTTTCAACAGACTGTGCATTGTCCTGGGAACCAGCAGCATCAGTCCTAGGCATTAGGAGCCTTGTTTTCAGAGCCAGGGTGTGAGTGGGAGATAGGCTCCCACTACCAGGACTGAAAAGCAAGTGTGGTATGGGCTGCAACCCATGGTAGTGGAAGTGAACACTGCCCCCACATTTGAGTGGGAGGAGAATTGCCATGGAGGCTTGTTTTTGAGCTGAATGCGAGCTCCTATGGCCCAGGGCTGAGTTGTGGGCTAGGCACTAACTGCCAGGTCTGACAGAACAGCTGGGTCAACTGTGACAGCCAGGACTGGAGAGTGATCCCCGTCAAGACTGGTACATGCTTGGAATGAGAGTCGCCCACTGCTGGCTTTACTCTTACCATGGTAGGACCTCAGTGCAGTGGCAGACACCACTCACTGAAACATTTTTCCAGGGGCCTGAGGATTGCCCCAGCCCTGCCTATTGCAGCTCATATATGCACTCACTATCAGGGGTTCTGAGCCCAAGTTTGCCTTGTTTGGCTCTACCTAGGTGCAGCCTCACCACAAGAAAGAGTATGTGCTCCAGTGTCACGGGAGTTCTACGACCCAATCAGCCACCTGGAATACCCGAGCATTCCTCCCAGGGGACTGAGGTGAGTCATAAACATTCTACCACTACCATTACAGCTAGCTCCCACTTGCAAATGTTACTTGCTGGTCTCGAGGCAAGCCCTCAGAGCCCATTGCAATGACTGCCAACACAAGGGCATAGTGCTTATGATCCAGAAGAACATATCAAGTTCTAAGGTTATTTCTCATGCCACGTTGGCTATCCAAGTTCTCACAAGCCCACTCATCAGCCCAGTGCACCTCCACTATAATAAGCATCTGAGAAAGTCCCCTAAAGTCCCAAGCATTGGATCACTTGGAACCACCAAAAGAGATGCCAGCATCTCAGGCCAAGGGCACAAGGATAGTCATTTTTATGCCACCAATACCATCACTAAAACTTGAGATGGCTCCATCTGGTATTCGAGTCCTCAGCACAACTTCATCACAGACTCTATCAATAATTATACCCTACCATACTGAGAAAATCACAGATATCATTAATTATGTTTAAATCCAAAGACATTCTACAGGGACTTTGCTGCTGCCTACACCCAAAAGCAAAACCAAAGGGCTCAACTCAACCAACAGCATAGTCACATTTTCAGGAAAAATTTCCTCCACTCAGCAAAAGTAAATTAAAAAATAGGAAGAAATGACTGTTATACCAGATCGGCATAAATCAACGGAAGGGCATATGAAACATGAACAAGACTAGTAATATGACACAACCGAAAAATTGCAATCACTCTCCAGCAATAGATCTTGACAAAAAAGAAATTCAGAAAATCTCAGATAAAGAATTTAAAATATTGACTTTAAAGAAACTCAATGAAATACAAGAGAAATCTGAAAACCATTACAAAGGACTTAGAAAAACAATACAGGATGTGAATGAGAAATTTACCAAGGAGATAGATAGCTTTAAAAAAATTCAAAAGATCTGGAATTGAAGAGTTTATTGAAGGAAACACAGAATGCATTCAAAAGCTTGAGTAACACAATAGACCAAGAATAATTTCAGAACTTGAAGACAGGTCTTTTGAAATAATTCAGTTAGAAAAAAATAATAAAAATTGAAATGAATGAACAAAGCCTTCGATGTGTTTGGAACAACACAAAGCAACTGAATTTATGAATTATTAGTTTCCCTGAATGTGAAGAGAGATCAAAAGTTTTAGCAAATCTATTTAATGAAATAATAGATCAAAAAACTTCTCAAGCCTAGCAGAGATTTAAACATCCAGATAAAGGAGGCTCAGTGTTCCCAGGCAAAAACTCTGTAAAAAGACTTCAGCACAGTACATTATAATCAGACTGTCTAGAGTAAAAGTGAAAGAGTGAATTCTTACACCAGCAGGAAAAAGGTGTGTAGTCACCTATAAAGAAAACCACTTCAGACTAATAGTAGACTTCTCAGCAGAAATCTTACAGGCTAGAAGAGAATGAGATAATATATTTCAAAATACTAAAAGACAAAAACAAAACAAAACTAAACAAACAAATGAAAAAGATTGGTAGCCAAGAATTCTATATCAGCAGACTTAATCTTGATTAACGAAGGAGAAATAAGTCTTTCTCAGACAAGCAAATATTGAGGGAATTCATCATCACTAGACTGGCTGGCCCTACAAAAAATGTTCAAGGTAGTCCTGAACTTGGAAGCAAAAGGATAACATTAATCATCATGAAAATGCACAAAAATATAAAACTCACTGGTAAAGCAATTATGCAAAGGAGGAAGAGAAAGGAACTAAATGATATGACTACAGGATTTGACTAACAACAAAGACAACAGAGAAAAAGAAATAAACAAATAATTTATAAAGCTACTTGAAAACAATTAACAATGTGACAGGGATTTACCTCATATATCAATATTAACCTTGATTGTAAATGGATTAAATAAGCCATTTAAAAGATATAGATTGGTGGCTGAATGAATTAAAAAAAAAAACATGATCCAACTATATTCTGATTGCAAGAAATTCACCTTCCTATAAAGACACATACAAACTAAAGGTAAAGAGATGGAAAAATATGTCACACAGACAGACACACAAATCAAAAGTGATAAGGAGTACCTATATTTATATCATAAATTTCATTTATATCATAAATATTCATAAAACAGACTTTAAGACAAGACCAGTAAAAAAAGACAAATAAGGTCGATGTATAATGATAAAGGGATCAATTCAGCCTGAGAATATAATGATTCTAAATATATATACACACGACACTGGAGCACCCATTTATAAAACAAATATTCAAAGTCATATATATATAGAGAAATAGCAATACAATATTGGTGGGGAATTCAATACCTCACTCACAGTATTAGACAGATCATTTAAATAGAAAATCAGCCTGGAACTATTAGACAAGCTGCACTTTAGATTAAATGGACCTTACAGAATGTTCTACTCAATAACTTCAGAACATTTTTTTTTCATCAACACATGGAACATTCTCCAAGATAGATGATATATTAAGTCACAAAACAAATCTCAGCAAAATTGAAAATCTAACAATCATATGAAATACCTTCTCAGACTACAGTGGAATAAAACTAAGAATCAATACCAAGAGGAACTTTGAAAACTATACAAATGCATGGAAATTAACCAACATGCTCCTGAATGAGCATTGGGTCAATGAAGAAATTACGATGGAAATTTAAAAAAAAATTAAACAAATTCAAATGGAAACACAACATATCAAAACCTGTGGGATAAGTAAAAGTAGAGGGAAGTTTATAGCATTAAATGCCTACATAAAAGAGCTAGAAAGATTACAAATTAGCAATCTAATTTTGAATCTCAAATAACAAAGATCAGAGAAGAAATAAAAGAAATAGAGATTAAAAAGATACAAAGTATCAACAAAATGAAAAGGTGGTTCTTTGAAGAGATAAACAAAATTGATAAGCCACTAGCTAAATTAACCAGAAAAGATGAGAGAAGATCCAAATAAACACAATCAGAAATAAAAAGGTAGACATTACCACTGATATCATGGAAATACAAAAGATCACCAAAGACTATTAAAAAACAACTGTACAGTGAGAAACTGGAAAACATTAAGGAAATGCATAAATTCTTGGAAACATACAATCTTTCAAGATTGAACCAGGAAGAAATAGAATCCTAACAGACCAATGATGAGTAGTGAGAGTGCTTCAATGATAAAACATCTCTCAACTAAAAAAAAAAAAAAAAGCAAAAAAAAAAAAAAAGCCCAGGGACAGATGAATTTTACTGCCAAATTTAATCAAATATCCAAAAAACTTATAATAATACTTTTGAAACTGTTCCAAAAAATAGAGGAGGTGGGAGGTAGGAATTCTCCCTACCTCATCATACTAGTCCAATATTAGCCTGATACCAAAAGCAGTTGAGAACACAACAAAAAAAGAACACTCTGGGCCAATATCTCTGATGAACATGGATGCAAATACCCTGATCTAAAAACAAGTGAAATAAATACAACAAAACATCAAAAGATAATATACCATATCAAATGGGTTTTATACCAGGGATGTAAGGATGGTTCAACATGTGCAAATCAATCAGTGTGATAGGTCACATAAACAGAATTAAGGAAAAAATCTATATGATTATCTCAATAGATGCAGAGAAATAATTGGATAAAATTCAGTATACCTTCATAATAAAATACTTTCAACAAAATAAGCATGAAAGGAACATACCTCAAAATAATTATGATAAACCCACAGCTAACATAATATTGAATGGGGAAAAGTTGAAGGAATTTCTTCTAAAAACTGGAGCAAGACAAGAATGCCCACTTTCACCACTGCTATTCAACATAGTACTGAAAGTCTTAGCCAGACAAATCAAGCAAGAGAAGGAAATAAAAGGTGTCCAAATACAATCTTATATCTAGAAAAACTTAAAGACTTTATGAAAAACAAACAAACCAAAACCTCTTAGATTTGATAAATGAATTCAGGAAAGTTGTAGGATACGAAACCAATGTACAAAAATCAGCAGCATTTCTATACACCCACAATGATTTATCTGATAAAAAAAAATCAAGAAGGATAACCCATTTACAATAGCTAAAAAAAATGTCTAGAAATACATTTTATTGAGATGAAAGAATGCTACAAGGAAAACTATAAAACACTGATGAAAGAAATTATAGATGGCACAAATGAAAAATATCTCATGTGTATGAATTAGAAGAATCAATATTGCTAAAATGGCCATATTGTCCAAAGCAATCTATAGATTCAACTCAATTTGTATCAAAGTTCTGATGACATTTTTCATAGAATTAATAATCCCAAAATTCATATGGAACCAAAAAACGAGCTTGAATAGCTAAAGCAACCCTAAGCAAAAAGAACAAAGCTGGAAGTGTCACATTAACTGAATGTAAATTATACCTATCAAGTAGAGTAACCTAAGCAGCATGGCACTGGCATAAAAATAGATGCATAAGACAATGGAACACAATAGAGAACCCAGAAATAAATCCATGTGTTTACAGTCAACTCGTTTTCAACAAAGGCACCAAAAACATATGTTGCAGAAAGGACAATCTTTTCAATAAATGGCACTGAGAAAATTGGATAGCCATATGAAAAAAAATTAAACTGGATCCGTATTTCTCACCATATATAAAAATTAACTTGAGATGGATTAAAAACTTAAACATAAAATCTGAAACTATAAAAATACTAGAAGAAAAACCAGGGAAAACTCTTCTGGACATTGGGCCAGGTAAAAAATTTATGAATAAGATCTCAAAAGGACAGGCAACAAAAACAAAAGTAAACAATTGGGACTTAATTAAACCAAAAACTTCCACATGGCAAAAAAATAATAAACAATGTGAATGGGAAAAAATATTTGCAAACTCTTCATCTGATCCAACAGGGGACTAATATATAGAATATACAAGAAAGTCAAACAACAACAAAGAACAACAAAACAAATAATCTCACTAAAAAGTGGGATGGAACTGGAAACCATTATCCTAAGTGAAGTATCTAAAGAATGGTACTTGCTACTAAGTTGGAACTAACCAATAAGCGCACATGTGCACATGTGTAAAACTCAGTGGAATTCAAGCAGAGGTAATAGGGAGAAGGAGCTGGGTGAAAAACTATGTAATGGGTACAATGAACACTATCTGGGTGATGGGCACACTTATAGCTATGACTCAAGAATTATAAAAGCAATTCATATAATCAAAAACATTTGTAACCCCTTAATATTTTGAAAGAAAAAAGTCTCTACTAAAGTTTACCACACACAAAAAAGGAAAAATAGCTTTTTAAATATACAGAGAGAACTGTCCTTAGAAATTAAGACAAATTCACAACCCATCAGTGTCTGGCAGAAGTTTATTTCACTTTTCTAGTATTCACTAGCTCAATATTTTCTAGGTTGAATAATCGTTTCTGCAGAAATTCTCACTAGGAAACAAAATACATAATAAAATTCAGAATATAAAATTATTTTCTTGCTTTAATTCACTGGCACATCTTGAAATACACGTTGTGATATTGTAGAACATGCCTGACAACCACTTTACCTGAATATGTTGTGATATGGAATATTTACCATACAATATGCAAAGGATAACTAAATTATTTAAGGAATTAAGAAATGGGTTCTTTAAAAAGTTGTATAATGATTTTATATTATCAAAATAAAATTTTGTAGTAACAATAATATACTGTGGCTATGAAGACAATGAGAACATATTAAAGCCATCTCATACATGGACATATCCAACTCTGTTTTATCAAATAAAAATATTTAATTACATGAAAAGGAAGACAAGCATTTTTATTTTTAAAGTTGTTTTACAGTAAATTTAAAATTAGTTTTCATTTAGCTGATCAAATTTTTAAAATGAATTTTTATTTTCTTTTACTTTTCAATGTTAAATAAAAATTTAAGCGATTTCCACTCTATCAAATATTCTGAGAGGCGTAAGGGAAGAAATGAGGGTAGAAAGGCTTCTTATCATAGTGGCTACTTGATAGGGCTTATTTTTCCTGGCCTCTAATTAAGAAGATTCTCATAGATCAAATTCACACCTCAAATATTTGAAATATATTGGCTTTTTACAGGAAAAAAATGATTTGATCAAGCAGCTTGGAGTACTTAATCACTATAAGTGAAACTCTATCATTGTATGTAAATTAAAGTTCTTCTGCCTTCACAGTTTTATGTTAGCCTAGTCTTTCTCAAGTGTTTTCTCAACCAAATTGTAACCTTTTGGGGGACAGGAAGTATATAATAATATTTTTTAAAAAACATTAATATACTATTTTTTCAGAGCAGTTTTAGACTTATAGAAAAGAATGAGTAGATGATACAAAGAATTCTCATAGACACTCTCTTCCTACTCACAGTTTCCCCTATCAATAACATTTTGCATTAGTGTGATCCATTGTTTATAAGTGGTGAGCTAACATTAGTACATTATTAATAACTAAAGTCCTTTGTTTACATTAAAGTTCACTCTTTGTGTTGTATAATTCTATGGATTTTGGTAATGTGCAATGTCACATTTCCATCATTATAGCATTATATAGAATAGTTTCACCTCTGTAAAATTCCCTGTGTTTCCCTCAACCCATCATTTCCTCAATCACCTGGAAAGCACTAATAATTTTAATTTGTGACAGTCTTGCCTTTTCAGATTGGCTTATTTCATGCAACAATATGCATTTGAGTTTCTTCCATGGCCTTTATTTGGCCGGATAGCTCATTTCCTTTAATCATTGAATAATACTCCATTGTGTGAATATAGGACTGCTTATTCATTCACCTATTAAGGGACATCTTGGTTGCTCTGAGTTTTTGGCAATTATTTGAAAAGCTTTTATAAACATCAATGTACAGATATTTGTATGGATTCAAGTTTTCAACTCATTTGGTTATACTTCTAGGAAAGGGATTATAAGATTGTAGGGTAAGATTATGATTAGCTTTATAAAAAACTGTCAAATTTTTCCCCAAAGAGACTGTACCATTTGCATTTACAGCAGAAACTAATGAGAGCTCCTACAGTACCACATCCTCAACATTTGGTATTGTCAGTGTTTGGGATTTTCACCATTAAAATGGGTATGTCATTTTACCAATTTAATAAATGCACAATGTGGCTTATTATGGCATTTAATTTGCAATTCCTTAATGACATATGTTAAGCACCTTTTAATATGCTTATTTGGCATTTGGATATCTTCTTAGGTGAGATTTCTCTTCAGATTTTTTGTCCATTTTTAAATGGAATTGTTAGGTTTTTATTGTTGAGTTTAGTAGTTTTTTATATATCCTTTATCACATACATATTTTGCTAATGTTGTCTTTCAGGATGTGCCTTGTATTTTTATTCTCATAAGAGTGACTTTTACAGAGTAGAAGTGTTTTTTTTACTTTAATGGATCCAACTTTTCAATTGTCCTACAGAGATTGTGCTTCTGATGTTGAATCTAAAGAGCCATCACCAAACCCAAAGTCACCTAGATTTTCTTCTATGTTATCTTCAAGAAAGTTTTATAGTAATATGTTTTACATTTTGGACTATTACAAATTAGAGTTAATTTTGGGGAAATGGGTTAGGTCTCTGTCTAGATTCTCTTTTGTATCTATGTGCATATGGGTATCCACTTATTCCAGCACCATTTGTTAAAAAGAATATCCTTTATCTATTCAATTGTCATTTTTTCTTTTTCAAAGATCAATTGTATATATTTGTTTGGGTCCATTTCTGGGCTCTCTATTCTGCTCCATAACTCTATTTTTTCTATTATTTTGCTAATATTATGCTGTCTTGATTACAGTGCCTTTATAGTAATCCTTGAAATCAGGTAGTATCGGTTCTCTAAATTTGCTTTTCTTCTTCTGGATTGTGTTGGTTATTCTGGGTGCTTTTTCTTTCCCTAAATACTTTCAAATCAGTTTATTGATATTTACAAAATATCATGCTGGGATTTTGATTATGGTTGTGTTGAATCTATAGATCAATTTAGGAAGAAGTTACATCTTGACAATATTAAGTCTTCTCATATATAAACAGCGGTTATCTTTCCATTTATTTAGGTCTTCTATAATTTATTTCATCAAAGTTTCATAGTTTTTGTATACAGAATTATACATAGTTTGTTATACAAATTTTCATGAACTAGCCTTGGAAGTCACACACAATAATTTAAACAAAATCACACTGGTTCCATAGATCAGCCCTATTCAATGTGAGAATCAAATAAAAGAGGGTGTGAGTATAAGAAGGAAAGGATTGTTGAGGGCCATTTTTGATGCTAGGTTTCAGACACTGTGAAGCTGTCTCTTGTTCAATGTCTGCTGCTGTATATAATTTGTCAAGTTTCTAGTTGTTTATTATGGGAAGGTAAATCCCACAGGATGGGTAAAAGTGAGAGAATATGGTGCCATTTATTGATATAAAGAACAATAGAAAAGTTTAATATTTGGTCTCATATTTTTGAAATACTGAACAAGCTTCCAAGTGAGCATTCTTAACTGTTTGCAGAGTTTATATAAGATGTTTGAGTTAAGTATAAAAAATTTGGCCTCATCAGCATATGGGGCTAAATGAGATCACTTAGGAAAACAAAGAAATCTGAAGATTGAGCTCTTGGACATTCTGAAATTTACAACTTATGAGGAGTAGAAAGTTCCAGAAAGGATACTGATGATTAGCAACCAGTGAGGTAGAAACAAAATAACCACCGTGCATAGTCCACATAAATGTGAACAAAGTTTTTTGAAAGGAAGAATAATCAACTATACCAAATGCTGATAAGTAAGAGGAGGTCTGATAATTGACTACTGGATTTGAGAAGCACATTCATAATAATCTCTTCATACCAAACCCAATATCTGAAACACACATAAAAATACTTGCTGAATGGTTCAAATTTACTGTTTAGTTGCACAATTTAATAGGTTACTTCCTTTTCCCCTTCTTCATAATTTCTCATTAAGGAATTGCACTTACCACCACAGTCCTCTAAACACCTTTCGATTCCAAGTGCTAACTTGGGGAGTCCATCTGCTGTCGCAGCTCGATGGTGCTAAAGTAAAACTGGCAGGAGAATTGACAACCAGAGAGGCATATTCTGTATAATGTGCTTTTCTTCTGCTTTGGCAAAAATAGAATCTAAACTTTGGCAGGAAATGAAAGAAATTTTGCATTTCAGTTAGCATTTGTGCTTCTTACCTCAAAATATAAAGTGGGACACCCTCAGGTGTATGTTGGAGGATCAAATACTTTGCAACACAGCCAATATTTTTCAGTGCTTTAATTAGAAATAAGGAAAGAATGAATCTGAGGTTATTATCTTTTAATATCATCAGCATTAAATCAAGAGACATACCCTTATGTAAAAGTCATATGTATAGATGACTATCAAAATAATTCAAAAATATTTAGCCTCATATAAATGTATAATTGTGTAGAAGGCAAAGTAACATTTATATGGACATAAATTCATTTTCTTACATGAATCAAGAAATATGTTGCTCCAAGTGAATTTTCAAAGCAACTATAACATAGTTCTAAGTGCCATTAAAAATGATTTTCAGAAATCCTGGTATAGACTCTTCTATAGTTGGAAACCTTTGATACAATCTTCCAAACTTTTACTAAAACCACTTATGAAGCAAAAGAGAAAAGGACAGAGACCCATGGTTATACCTAACACTAAGATTTACAAACAATGTAGTACCAAAATGTAGTTAGAAATCCCTGTGAACTAAGAAAAATGAACCCAAGTAGAGAAAAATCACCCTTGACCTTGACAGGTCATTATTTCTTAAATTTTTCTCATGAAACACAAAATCTTCTGGGAAAAAAAAACCCTGTATATTTCCCATTGCTTTTATAATGATTTAGAGGATCAAGACTTACATCAACTAGAAAATCATCTCTCCCCCCACCCCTCTCTATTATATAGTCCTTTACCAATAGTTGGAATCAATATCTCTGACTACAGAAATTAAAAATATACATTCCTGCTCTTACCTTAAAGGTTCTGATTTAGTATAACTGGAATTGGCTTATGCATATAAATTCAGTGGGAAATTAAAAACAAATCAACTTCAACTGAGATTCTTCTATGTATATCTAGTTTAAACTTATGCTCTGTCTCTTCACAATGGCAGAAAATAAGATAAATTTTTCATTTTGGTTAGCATTTGTGCTTCTTACCACAAAACATAAAGTAGAAACAGAATACCCATGCCACCATCTTGCTGTATTCTGACAGACTGTAAGTTGTAAAACAACTGTTTTGGTTTTTTTGAGACAGAGTCTTACTCTGTTGCCCAGGCTAGAGTGCCATGGCATCAGCCTAGCTCATAGCAACCTCAAATTCCTGGGCTCAAGCAATCCTTCTGCCTCAGCCTTCCAAGTCGCTAGAACCACAGGCATGCACCACCATCCATGCCTGGCTAATTTTTTTCTATGTATTTTTTTAGTTGTCCAGCTAATTTCTTTCTACTTTTAGTAGAAATGGGGTCTCACTCTTGCTTAGGCTGGTCTCAAACTCCTGAGCTCAAATGATACACCCACCTCGGCCTCCCAGAGTGCTAGGATTATAGGTATGAGCCACCATGCCTGGCCTAAAACATCTTTTAAAGAAATGTTATTGTAGCATAATAGACTTTGGAAGTTTTGAGTTCAATGATGCAGAGGGAAAGAAAAAAGTTCCCTAGGGACATTTTTATCTTTTTAAATACTTAAGCAAATCAGTTTAGAACAGAAACAGACACAGAGGATTTAAAAAAATGGCTCTAATTGTACCAGACACATTCTAAGTGAAAATCTTCTACCAGACCTCAAGTGTTCTGAGATCTGTGCACTTCAACCTGCTCTCCATAGGAATGATTTGTGAAGGGGATTAGATCTCCACAAAAGGTCCACAGACAACAAGAAAAACCATGCATCATGCATGTTGACTAATACTGGCTAAGAAACAAACTTGTCCACCAATTATCAAAATGCAGGGCCCATAAAGCTTTGCCACAGTTACTAGCATCCAGAAGAAGGAGAGAAAGAACATTCTTTTGAAAAATATCTGATGCATGATCTAGAAGAAAACTTCATAAGAATGTTTGATATACTTAAAGTATGTAGTGAGTAACATGTGTCTATAGATTCTGTTGTACCAACAAATTCATAAAGATAAATTAGGCAATGGAGGAGGTGAAATGGAATTTGGATAGATAAGTACAAATTTCAAGGAGAATAAAGACCAAATAGAAGAATTCAAATCTACACTAGGAACTTGAAATTTATATAGACAGAAAGGTTTAAAATATTACTAGAATAAGTAATACAAAGAAAAATATTGGAATTCCATCTGAGTTTTCAGATGAAAATGACCAAAAAATAAAACAACACGAAAGAAAGAAAGAAAGAAAGAAAGAAAGAAAGAAAGAAAGAAAGAAAGAAAGAAAGAAAGAAAGAAAGAAAGAAAAGGTATTGGCTATAGAGAAAAGAGAATATGGTCACTCTAATGTAATAGCAGTGATAATTAAACATATTTCTTCATTTAGTAGGAAGAGATGAAGCAAGGTGGCTGAATAGAGCTCTCCAGCATTAGTCCCACCAGGAACAAGGAACATCAAATAGAACAACTATCCACACAAGGAAGTACATTCGTAAATACCAGAAAATCAGGTAAGTGATCACAGTACATGGTTTTAACATAGTAACAATGAAAGTACCCATTGAAAAGGGTAGTTAAGAAAAAGTTCACTTTGTCTATACCACCCCTTCCTCAACCCCAGGTAGTAAAGCATGGGGAGAGATTTTGTGTGCTTGGGGGAGGGAGACTGAAGTGAGTGTGAGGCTTTGCACTGGAACTCAGTGCCAGCCTGTCACAGTGCAATACAGTGTTGGGAAGAATTTTGTCAATGTTCATAGAGGGAACATTTAGCCCAGCATGGAACAGAGAGGAATCCTTTGCTCCGTGGGAAGAACTGGAGTCCTGGCCCACTTCACTACCACTGCCTAAAGTGTCCTGGGGTCCCAAATAAATTTGAGTAGCAGTCAGGCCACAGTGACTGCAGTCCTTGGGCAAACCTCCATGCTACACTGGTATCGAAGGCTGTGGGCTTGGGGTGCAATCCAGCATGATACCAACTTCAGTGGCCACTGGAGTGTCTCCGTCACCCCCCTCACAACTCCAGGCAGTGTAATATGGAAAAAGACTCCTTCTCTGTGAGTACAGAGTCTTGAAATTGAGTGTAACAGCTCAGCCATAGTAAAATAAAGCACTGGGTAGAATCCTGAAACCTGGGATTCTGGGTGTTTGTTCCCAGGCTACCTTTCTAGACTTACCTTGGGCCAGAAGGGAATCTGCTGCCCTGGCATGATGGATCCAGTCATAGAAGGACTCACCACCTGCTGACTAATGTGGACTTGGGCTTTGGGTAAACATCAACAATAGCAGTAGTGGCCTCAGGCCTTAGGCAGGCTCCAGTGCTGTTCCAGTCTTGGATACCTTGGGCTTTGGGTGCATCCCAGCATGGTGCCAGTTGTGGCAATCATGGCAGTGCCTGCATCAACCCTCCCCCCACTCCAGGAAGTGAAGTGTGAAGAGTGACTCCTTCCACTTAGGGAAAGGCAAGGCAAGAGTACAAGGGACTTTGTCTTGCAACCAGAGTACTGGCGCAGCTACAGTAAAATAAAGCACTGGGCAGAATCCTGAAACCGCTGATTGTAGGCCTTTGCTCCTAGACAGAATTTCTCAACCCATCCTGGGCCAGAAGGAAATCTGCTGCCCTGGTGGAACAAACCCACTTCCAACAAGATTCATTACTTGCTGACCAAAGTGATCGTAGGCCTTGAAAAAACATCAGTAGCATCAAGGTGGTAGTGCCCATGGGTCTTGGGTAAGCCCCAGTAAAGTGCTTACCTGGGAGACATGGACTTCAGTTATGACCCAATAAAGTACCAACTGTGGTGGATTACAGGAGTGTTTGTATCACCCCACCCCCCTCCAATTCCTGGCATCCCAGTGCAGAGATACTGTAGTTGAAGAAAAGAAAATGAAGAGAATGAACGACTTTCCCTGGGAACCCAGGAAATTTCCCCTTATCTTCCCCAAGGCTACAAAGTCTGTGTATCTAGGAGTCTGTAAAAGTCACAGTGTCCTTGGGTTTAGGGGTCCACCCTACTGCTAAATGGCTGCAGTAACTACAGGCTTAGGTAATAACACTCAATCCCCATTAAAATCATAGAAAGCTCATTAAGAAGGATGGGTACAAGAAGGCCAAATTGTGAAGACTGGAATAAATACCTAACTCTTAACAAAGAGTTAAGTTAGGTAATAAATACCTAACTCTTAAGAGTTAGGTAATAAATACCTTAAGAGTTAGGTAATAAATACCTAACTCTTAACAAAGAGTTATTTCAATAAATTGAAATAAGAAAAATTTAAAAATCAAGCATAAATCCTGGAGCTAAAAAATTCAATTGACACACTGAAAAATGCATTAAAGTGTCTCAACATCAGAATTGATCAAGCAGAAGACAGAATTAGTGAGCTCAAAGACTGGTTATTTGAAAATGCATAGTTAGAAGAACAGAAGAAAAAAATTAAAGGGAATAAAGTATGTTTACAAGGGTTAGAAAATAGTCACAAAAAGGGCATATATAAGAGTTATTGGACTTAAAGAGAATGTACAGAAAGAGATCAGATTAGAAAGCTTATTCAAAGAAATAATATAATCACAGAGAATTTTCCAAATCTACAGAAAGATATGAATATCCAGGTACAAGAAAGTCTAAGAACACTAAGTAGATTCCACCCAAATAAGACTATCTCATGGCATATAATAATGAAACTCTCAAAGGTCAAGAAATAAAAAGGGTCCTAAAAGCCACAAGGAAAAAAAGCAAATGAAATTTAAAGGAGCTTTAATACATTTGGCAACAAACTTCTCTTTGGAAATTTTACAGGCCAGAAGGGAGTAAGATATTATATTGAATGTGTTAAAGGGAAAAAAAAATCAAACCTAGAATAATGTATCTAGCAAAGTTATTCTTCAAACATGAGGTAGAACTAAAGACTTTCCCAGACAAACAAAAGCTGAGGGGATTCATCAACACAAGATCCGTCTTACAAGAAATTCTAAAGGAAGTTCTTCAATCTGAAAGAAAATCACACTAACGTGCAATGAGAAATCATCTGAAGGTGTAAAACTCACTGGTAAAAGTAAGTAAGTATACAAATACAGAATACTTTAATACTAATTTTGGTGTGTAAATTGCTCATTATCTGTAGTTTGAAGACTAACAGAAAAACCTATCAAAAATAATAATAAATACAAATTTTTTAAAGAGATAGACAACATAAGAAGATATAGAGACAACAAAATGTCAAAAATTGGGGGGTGAAGTTAAAGGGTAGAGTTTTTTAGTTTTCACTTTGCTTGGTTTTTTTTGTTTGTTGTTTCTTTGTTTTCTTTGTGATCAGAGTCAAGTTGTCGTTAGTTTAAAACAATTGGTTGTAAGATGTTTTTTGCAAGCCTTATTATAACCAGAAAGCAAAAATCTAAAATAAATACATAAAAAATAAAAAGCAAGAAGTTAAGATATACTACCAGAGAAAATCAATTATACACAAAGCAAGACAGGAAGAAAGGAAAAAAAAAAAAAAAAAAAAGGAAGAGAGGACTAATAAAACAAGTCAGAAAGAAATAACAAAATGACAGTAGTCAATTCTCACCTATCAATAATCATATTGAATGAGTAAATAGACTAAATTATTCAAATAAAAAACATAGAGTGGCTGAATGGATTTTTTAAACAATAAAAATAAGACCCAATTATATGCTATCTATAAGAAAACAATTTCACCTATAAAGACACACATAGACTGAAAATGAAGGGATGGAAAAAGATATTCTATGCAAAGGGAAACCAAAAGAGAGCAAAGTAGTATTTAAATCAGATAAAATGTATTTTAAGACAAAACTATAAGAAAGAAACAGAAAAAGGCCATTATATAATGGTAAATATGTCAACTCAGTAAGAGGATATAAAAATTGTAAATATACATGCACCCAATACTGGAGCACCCAGATATATAAGGTTAATACTATTTATCTAAAGAGATAGACAGGCCTCAACAAAATAATAGTTGGGTGCATCAACACCCCACTTTTGGTGTTTCACAGATCCTCTATATAGAAAAATCAATAAATGAACATTGAACTTAATCTGCACTGATGAACACGGATAAAAAATCCTCAACAAAATATTAGCAATTTAAATTCAACAACACATCAAAAGAATCCTTCATCAAAATCAAATGGGATTCATCTGAGGCATTCAAGAATGCTTCAGCATGGACAAATCAAAAATTTTATGCATCACATCAATAGAAAAAAGGATAAAAACCATATGGTGATTTTCTTAAATGCCCAAAATAGCATTAAATAAAATATAATTTTTTCAAGCATTCAATAAAATTTATTCCCTGTTTTTATGGTAAAAAACTCTCAACACACTGGGTATGGTAGGAAGATACCTAAACATGAAAAATCCCACATATGACAAACCCACAGCTAATATCACAGCTAAATAAGAAAAAATTGAAAGTCTTTCCTTTAAGATCTGGAGCAAGACAAGGATGCCCAGTTTCACCACTTTTATTCAACACAAATGGTATTGAGTTCCTAATTAGATTCTCAGCTTAGTTGTTATTAATGTGTAGAAATGTTGCTGATTTGTGTATGTTGATTTGGTAACCTGAGATGTTTATCAATTTTAGAAGTCTTTTGGAGGAATCTTCAGGGTCTTCTAGGAATAAATTATATCATTGGCAAACAGTAATTTTTTGACTTCTTCTTTTCCAATTTAGATGCTGTTTATTTCATTCTCTTGCCTGAGTGCTCTGGCTAGGACTTCCGGTACTATGTTGAAAAGAAGTGCTGAAAATGGGCATCATTTTCTTGTTCCACTTAGAAGGAATGATTTCAAATTTTCCCATTCAATATGATGTTGGCTATGGGTTTATCATATCTGACTTTTATTATTTTAAGGCATGTTTCTTTCATACATAGTTTATGGAGGGTTTTTATTATGAAGGATGCTAGATTTTATCAAATGTTATTTCTGCATCTATTTAGATGATCATATAGTTTTTGTTTGTAATTCTGTTTGTGTGATGAGTCATATTTATTGCCTTGCACATGTTGAACCATCCTTGCTTCCCTGAGCTGAAACCCACTTAATTGTGGTGAATTATCTTTTTGATGTGCTTTTGAATTCAGTTTGCTAGTATTTTTTTGAGAATATTTGCATCTATATAATCAAGGATATTCAACATAGTACTGCATATCTTAGGCAGAGCAATTAGAAAAGATAAACAACATTAAATCCAAAGGATATCCAAATTGGAAAGGAAGAAGTCAAATTATCTTTGTTTACAGAGGATATGATCTTATATTCAGAAAAACCTAAGTCCTCTAACATAAAAAAAAATTAATTCAGCCTTTCAGTGTTAATGGAGAATAAAAAGCAATTACTGAATAAATTTAAATGTGAAGATGAATTGCATTTAGATATATGCTCTCTCATTTTTTATGTTGGATCTTTTAGTAGCTATCTTTATTTATTTGATTAATATGTATTTTTGTAGTTTTTACTTTTTCCTGCTTTCATTTTTACAAATAAAAGTTTTGACATATACCATCTATTTCTGACACACCTCTCCACAGTTCACCAACTTTTTATACCCAGATAATTTTTATACCCAGATAATTAGTGAGGCTTAGGTATATTTGATTCCTTTCTGAAAAGAGGGTGAAAATTTGTTCACCTATCATGGATGCCCCCTCTTTAATCAATCCCCATCTGTAGTGCATTTGTCTGAAATTACTTTAAATTATAGATTTTTAATAGCTCCTTTCCTTAATATAGGGTAGATACAGATTTCATGTACTTACAAATGTATTTGATTTTTTAAATAATTATTTATGCATCTGTCTATGGTGGGAGGAAAAATTGTGCAATGTATTAGAGATCAAATGGGTAACTCCTGTAGGCTTTTATTTTGGAAATCTTTGTTTATTTTTCTTATAATTGAATTTTTTCTTTTCCACCTCATGAATTGCATTCATTAAACTCATTTTTCGGATATATAATTTTTTTTAAAAGTTAGTTTCATTAAAATTCTAGTCTTATATTTAAGTGTTTTTGAAACCCAGAGCTAATAACCAGAAGCATTTCAAATATTTCCTCTTTTCAATTGTTCAAAACCTAGGTAAAAATTATCCAAGTGTATTGTAAGTAGGGTCAAACATTGTAGAGAATCATCTTGATAAAAATATACTTCTCAGCCTGACAAAGTGCTTACAGCTTTACTTTTAATTCACACCTTTTACTACATTGGTTAAAATCTTGGCCTAACAGTTATGTGACCCTTTACAAGTTATTTAGCCTCTCAGTATCTTAGTTTTTTATTTTTATTTTTTATTTTCAATGTGAGAAAGTAATAATTTCCATTACGTAAGATTTCTATTAAGATTAAATGTAATGAGAAAACTAAAACTGTCAGAAGACCTGTGGCACATAGTATGCACTAAAAATATCAGCGAGGGTATTACAAACTAAGTTTCATGAGTTAGCTAATTATGGTTTTCTTTTGCAGTGCATACAAAATTTTGAGGCTGCACTTCTCTCACATTCTTCTTAGACTCAACTCTTTCACCCATGTAGAAAATATTTTTCTATGCTCCCCCATGCCTGGGCCAATTCCTTCCTCTGGGTTTTAAGAATGGGTCCCAGTAGGGTAGGGAACTCAGCGCCTTAAGGAAACATAGGGCCTTCCTGGTCCTTAGGAGCAGGAAGTGTGGCCTTTTGACTGAATTCAAATTTTTATAACAACTCCTTTTATTAAAGGGGTGCAGCAGAGAAACGTGAAGCTTTTCTTGCCTTCTTTGGTGCTTAAAAAAGAACAGTCTTGAAATCACAAGGTTGCATGGAAAGGAAAACCACCGTGCAAAGGAAAAAGCAAAGCCTAGAAAATATGGGTTTCAACAGAGGCTGCATCTGTATTCTGTGTGTTCCTGAGTTTTAGCATGTCCCTGTCCTTTTTCAGGTTTGTAGTTCCATAAAATAGTCTATCATTCTTTAACTTAGGGCTATCTTAACTAATAAAAGGTGCCAATTTTCATGATGTACTTATATAATAATAATATTATTTTCCAGTTCCAGACTGCTGTTGAATTTGCCTTCACCTGTTTTGGGGACCAACGAGAGGAAGAGTCACAAGTTCTTTTGGAACAGTGTTGTAGCTCTTGATGATTTTAGCCATGGGAGCTGATTGCCCAGGATATTTTAGTGCCACTCCCTTCCTCATACCTCATGTAATATCCCTATCAAATTGCCTTGGGGACCCTGAATTCTCCAGCTACTGCATGGTATCTTTCTTTTGTAAATATTATACCTTCAGCCTAGGGCACTCTTACTTTTTTCTTTAAACACAACAGATTTCCCCAGTTAATATCATATTTTACTTTAGAAATGGTTTAGATAACTGTCTCCTATGCAACATCTCAAATAAGGTCAATCACTTCTTCCTTACTTTCTATGTCTTTATGTAAATCATACTTGACCCAAATCTCACTACTACTAGACTGAAGAATCCAGCTTAAGTATTTCAAGTTAGGGATGTTTGGGTCTCTTTGGGCTGCTGTAACATAATCATAAACTGGGTGGCTTATAAAAAACAGAAATTTATTTCTTATGGTTCTGGAAGCTGAGATGTACAAGATCAAGGCATATTAGGTTTCTGGTGAGGACCCCTTTCCTGGTTCATAGACAGCTGTATTCTTAATGTAACTTCACATGGTAGAAGGAGCCAAGGCGCTCTCTCAGGTCTCATTTGATAAGGATACCAAGGGCATTCTTGAAGGCTCCATGCTTATCACCTAATGGCTTCCCAAAGTTCCCACCTCCAAGTACCATCACATTGAGAATTCAGTTTCAATGTATCAATTTGGGGAGGATACAACTATTCAGTCTATAGCAAGGGTCATGCTTAGTTTGCTGTCATACTTTTGTGCATCACCTGTTGCCTACCAATTAGCTGGCTGTCAAAATTGTCTGTTGATTTTAATTAGGTGAAACTCAAGTCATATTCCATTTGTAACCAATCTCAAGATATAACAACAGTAATTTTTATTTGACCTACCATCTTTACTACTGAATTTTAGTAGGAAATTTTAACAATGTAACACAAATTATTTTCTTCATTTTTAAAATATATCTCATTACTGGGCAAGATCGGATATATATTCTGGTTCTGGATAACAAAAATGTCTAATTTTTTTTTTTTTAATTTCAGGGAAAGGTGAATATGTGACAATAAAAAGAAGACATTATTTAAAGTTAGAAGAACTGGCATTGATTGTGATTTTGCCTCTTACTTACTAGAACTTCATGACATTTTTATCATTTCCAAAATATCACGCTGGCTTCACTTCTCTGTGGTGAGATTATTTGTGACCATATGTGTGATTGTGTTTTGTTCTTTAAAATTACAGAGTTTTTTCATTTTCTTTTTAGACTACACAATTCTTTCTTATTTGTTGAAAATAATATTTTGATGTTTATGTGATGAATATATTTAAATTCTTCATATCCTTGGTGTTTTAGTCTGACAACATTATATATTTTGACTTATTTCTTTATGAGTATCAGCAACTTCTTGCTCTGTATGCATTTTACCTAGTATACTTGTCAAAGATCAACACAAAGTTCTCATTGAGAAATTTCCTTTTAGTTTTTGTATTTCCAACAAAGGAAAATTTTGAGGAAAGTTGAGATTGGATCTAGGAATTCCCCTCTAACATAGTTAGACACTTTCAGATGGAATCTATATAGCTTGCTTTATCTTTTGCTATTTTTCTCTTTAAGGTAAGAGTACTATTTCTTTGTATTCTATGACTTGCAAATACATTTTTCCATTTTTATTGAATTTTTTTAATCTCTGTGCTCATTAGTAACCTATTGAGCTTTTTCTGTCTTCCTTTTGATAAATAGAGAATCTATCTTACTACTTTTATAGTTGATATCATAACTATATTACTTTCTTTCTAAATATTTTTCTGTGGTTACTGTAAAGCTACTAATTTGGGGTGTACTTTCCTTTCCCTCCCCCCCCCCGCAAAAAAAAAATAGTTGGCTGGATTATTTAGATCAAGCTGTCAATGGAGGGAAAAAAAAAGAAAAATTCTAGACAAAATATTAAAGATTATTTCAATAGCAATAAATAGTTAAATGATGATAGCAAGATGGTAGGTCAAAAAATGAGGGTAAACTTTAACTAGAAAGATGAGTATAATGCTATAAAAATAAATTATCTCTTGTTGTGGGGCTTTTACCCATGGTTCACATATGAGTATGTGATATCAAGTTTCAAATTGAGACACAAATTTAGTGTTTTAGGAAACCCTCCTCCCAATAAGCTTTAAATAAAATAACCAGTCTCAATTAAGGATGACTAAGAATTAAAGACTCTCACCTTTTATTCCCAACCTTAGGACCACTAGAAATTGAGCAGAGCAGGTGAAATAAAGACAAATAAATAAATACATAAACTGAGAATCTGTGGTTCTTACATGTGAACGGATTAAATGTTACAGCTTAATGACAAGCTTTGTCATATTGAGAAAAAGAATACTCACTGCTTTCAAGAGACAAAACTAAAATAGAAAATACAAAATGGGTGACAGTCATGGGATTAACACATTATAGATTATGCAAACTGTATTTTCAATCACATGTGCAAAATCTACCAAAAATTGAGCATATATAAGGATAGGAAACAGCTGGACCTTGTATACCCTTCTGGTGATAGTGTCAGTCAATCTTACAAATTTGGAAAATAGATTGACATTATGAAGTTATATATACCTTATGGCCTTAAACATATTTTATATACCTTAAACATACTTATAAATACATTAAATATAATGTTGAATGAGAAAAAAATTTTAAAAACCCTAAAAAACAAAAATATTAGGCTGTTTACATAAAGCTCAAAAGCAGGAAAACCCAAATTAGGAGGCAGCAACTATGGCCCATGTGTCAAATATGGCCTGCCATCTGCTTCTGTAAATTGTTTTATTGAGTAAAGATACATTTATTCTTTTTTTCTTTGTTTTTATTTATTGTTTTATTTTTTTTATTTCGGCATATTATGGGGGTACAGATTTTAAGGTTTCAATAAATGCCCATTCCTCCCTCCCCCCACAGATACATTTATTCTTTTACATATTGTCTATGGCTATTTTTGTTCTATAGCAGCAGAGTTGAATAGTTGTGACAGAAACACTATGGCCTGCAAAGTCTAAAATATTTACCATCTGACATTGATAAAAAATGTTTGCTAATCCCTAAACTAAACTATTATTAATATTCAGGGATGAATATAGAAGTGTATTATTATAAAGGAAAATATATAAGAAACAAACACATATAAGAAAAAAATAAGAAACATGGAAATAATAAGTTATTTTAATTTTTTCTTCTGAGATTGTGTAAAAGGGGTTGTGATCACAGAGAGACACATAAGAGGCTTCCGCACTGCTGCCAATGTTCTATTTCTTTACATTATTAATACTTGTTTTTTTCATGTACATTCACTTTACAGATATCCATTAAACTGTGTGTATGTTTTTGCATTTGTAATACTTTCAATACAATCAATATCTTTGAAATGTTTTAAAGTAAAACAACACAAAATCACAAACTAAAACAAATATATCTATATCTCTATCTATCTACATATATATAAATCAACAATATGCTAGGGTTTTTCCTAGCTTTATAACCTGAATTTCATTTGATTGTTATTGATTTTCCTGATTCCACCGCTTAAATTCTGTAACTTCCACATTTTTCTTTCTAATGGTCAAGTAAAAAAAGACATCACCTGTAATTAGTACCTTTGACATCTCATCAAGTGAAGCATATATCTAACAGAAATTGGATCCTCTGCAATTTATTATTATAAATATTTATATTTGGTAAAATATCATGAGACTGAACATTCACTTGCTCATTTTCTTATCCTGTACTCTGCCTGAAAAATATAAATAAATCTCAATAAAATTTTGTTGAACTAACAAAGAAGGCATCCATCACTAATTTCTAATCTAAATAGTGAGGGCTTCTAAATGCAGATTAGACATTTAAACCCAAAAAGCTCTCTGTATTATATTCCTTTTTCTCATTTGCAAAATAACGATAAAGCTAACTAAATTTACAAAACTATTTGTAACATAGTCTATTAGACTTGTAACATAGTCTATTAGAACTGTACGTGAGGAGGCCAACTTTTAAAATATTTCCAAAATTATGAATTTTCCCCTTTTACACACATTTTTTTAATCGAACCATTAGCACTACATTAGAAAGACCTGCTGGGTTGACATAAAGCCGGTTCCAAGTTTGCAGTAGACTGAAGTTCTGAAGTTTTGGGGGAATGCTAACGTGCTGGTTCAGGCCTCCAAAACTTACATTTCTCCAGATGGAGCGTTGTTAATATTCTAGATTTGTGGCATTGCACTATTTTGAAACAAATAAAATGAAGCAGTAAAAAGTAAGTTTGTTTGCCATATGGCTGTTTATTTCTGTGTGTAGAGCCTAACTGTGAAATATATGGCTCCTCAATATGGGACAACCACGTCGTCACATCGGCACACCTGCTTTCAGCATGAGGAATCCTTTTGATGACATTAAATTCACAGTATCACGATTTGAAGAATTTCTCTCATCATTTATGAGACTGTGATGAGAGGTCTGGCTTATAAGACGCTGAAAATGAGATTACATACTGGTAGATTTTACCCTTTAAAATGTATGTATTATTTAAATATGCAAAAGAGCTGTTTTAGGTAAGTAAAAGAATATGACAGAGAGGAGTTTGACTGTTAATACTGCGAGGGAGGCTTGTGTTCCAATTCTACCCGTGACAGGGATTTTCTCATGTTGCCCCTGGCAGGGGATGACATTTCCCTACCTAATCTATTCTGCCTTTATAATTGAAATTTAAATAATAGAATCAGGGAGTTATAGATTGCTCAAAATTTGATCTAGGTTTGCCTCCAGGGAAAATACAATGAGGATATACCAAAAGAAGCATTTTCTTCCCTCAAAAGAAACAACTTCTGCTCCTAATCAGTGCAGTGTTGCTTTCAGGGTCAAGGGTCAACCTGTTCTTTGGAACTCGCTTTCTCTTGTCCTGCTGGAAAGTCAGGGAAAGAGTGACCCCTCGCAAACTTACAGAGGATTTTAAAGTGCTGCTTTCAGGCTATAATAAGAGGCAAAGAACTCTGCTAGTAGGATAAATATTCTCTGCTTCGATCTGAGCCTAACACTCTCAGACATTCTCATACGTACAAGCGCTTCTTAGATACAACTGTTTAGATTTAGATGGCAACTTTTAATATTTTATCTAAGCCTTCCATCAGTACTTTTATAAAAACAGTATGCTTTATTTCATAAATTTTGTAATCTTTTACCAGATTCCAACCTCCATATCTTTAAACCCTAATAGTTTAAGCAACCAATCAACAAGTATTAATTACTTATCTGCATAATATAAAACCTTAAGACATTATATTTGTTGCATCTATAAAGTTAAATACCAAACATATATCAAATATTGTTTATGACCTGAAAGGAAAGCACGGCTCATGTTTTAGAGGATTATAATTTCTTAGTGTAATTACAGAAATATAACCAATGTTTGAAAGCAATGTTCTTTTAACAAAATACACCACTGTGAATATAAGACAGATTTTTTTTCTCTTATGCTGTTACACATGTTTTTTTCCAATTCTTGGATAAATTTTGTTTTACCTTGCAATATTTTCAATACTAGTCTGTTTTCAAGTCCCACATTAATCTGTTTCACTAGAACCCTCATCAATGTGACTATCTTTAAATGTTTGTGGATTTTTTTGTTTTTTTTTGCCAAATTTCTGTCATACAAGTGTCTTATTAAAGCATCTGGGGCACTTGCTATTTCTTACTCACCAGGTCTGATAAGCACAATCTCATTAAAATAGTAAATCAGTGTGAAACTCTGTGAGAGGTGTATTAGTTTCCTATAGCTGTCACAACAAAGTATCATGAACTGGGTGGCTTAATCAATGAGAGTTTATTCTCTCACAGTTCTGAAAGCTAGAAGTCAAGTTGTCAGTAGGGTTGATTTCTTATGAGGACACCGAGGCAAAGTCTGTTCCATGACTTTCTTCTAGCTTCTGGCAACAGCTGGTAATTGTTGACATTTCTTAGCTTATGGGTACATCCAATCTCTGCCTCCATCTTCACGTGGAGTTCTACCTATGTCCCTGTGTCTTCACATAGCTGTCATCTTATAAGAACATTAGTCATATTGGACTAGGGGGCCACTCAACTCCAGTGTAACCACATCTTAACTGATTACAATTAGCTTATTTCCAAATAAGGTCACATTCTGTAGAAATGAGGATTGGGATTTCAACATATCTTTTTATGGGGATATAATTGAACCCATAACAAGTGTACATTCAGTTACATCTAGACAGTATTATGTCAGTAAGCAGAAATTCTGATTGAGGCACTGAGCTATGTCATTAAAGGTGCAATATCGACCCTACTGGCTGAATAAAAGCTTCTGATCCTACTTATATAATTGGTTTGTAGAAGTACTTCCTAAATGTATGAAGAAATGAATTTGCTCCAGTAAACCAGTCTTCTTTTGATTTAAGTTTATGTTAATTTTTAATCATTGTCAAAGATCTATTAGGCTTTTGTATCACTGAAAAGTAGCTTAAATGATGATGTGATTGACATCCACACCTCTGGGTCTTCCAAGTCTTTTTTTTTTTTTTTTTTTTTCAGAATTTTACACGGTATACACATTTTGGTTACATAATTTGCTTTTGTACAGATTGAGTCAAAGTTATAAGTGTGCCCTTCAGACAGTTAGTGTGCATTGTACCCCTCAGGAGTGAATTTACCCATCCCATCCCCCCTCCCACCTATTTTATTTCCCTTGAGTTTTACTTCCATATGTGCATGTAAGTGTTGATTGATTAGTTCCAATTTAATATTATGTATATGTGGCGTTTGTTTTTCCATTCTTGCGATACTTCACTAAGAAGAATGGCTTCCAAGTCTTTTTTGGTGGTATGAACTTCTGCAATTCTCTTAAGAATGTGATCTATATAGTTTGTTGTTTGATTATGAGATGCTGTGATAAGTCCTTACACTAAGCTTTTCTTGCCACCCATATCCCTGACTGCCATGTCAGGGGATCAATGTGGAGATTCTGTAAGCTTTCAAATGCCTGTCCCCATAAGGCATTTATGAACTGGGAGGATAAATATAAAGTAGTGTGGGAATCTACTGAGATTACTGTGAGACCCACCTGGGCCAAAACTTATCACTTCATCACCATAAGCCCCTGGTGATAATTTGTAAATAATCAGAGGAAGACTTGATATAACATATATACCCAGCTTATCAAGGGAACTAAGTTTCTAGTTTGATGATAGAACTTTTGTCAAAAAATGTGAGGGGCCGGGCGTGGTGGCTCACGCCTGTAATCCTAGCACTCTGGGAGGCCGAGGCGGGCGGATTGCTCAAGGTCAGGAGTTCGAAACCAGCCTGAGCAAGAGCGAGACCCCGTCTCTACTATAAATAGAAAGAAATTAATTGGCCAACTAATATATACAAAAAAATTAGCCGGGCATGGTGGCGAATGCCTGTAGTCCCAGCTACTTGGGAGGCTGAGGCAGGAGGATTGCTTGAGCCAGGAGTTTGAGGTTGCTGTGAGCTAGGCTGACGCCACGGCACTCACTCTAGCCTGGGCAACAAAGCGAGACTCTGTCTCAAAAAAAAAAAAAAAAAAAATGTGAGGAATCAGAGATTGTATCCTGCTTGCAAACTCACAAATTAAATTGCCAATTTCATGGATGCTGGCAGAAGCCAATAGATTCCTGGATCAGAGACAACAAATTTTATTTTTCAAAGACAAGCAGAACACATGAGCTTCATGTTTGCATTGGTTCCCCTTGCCCACAATTCCCACAGGGCTTTGCGGAGTGACAGGAGTAGATGCTGTATATACAGTGTGTTTGCTTCTCAGCTAAACACCAAACTTAAGAAATTTTAGTCTTCTACAATGGATTGTAAGCAAAACTGGCCAACCTCTTCCCCAGAACACATTTTTTTATTGCCTTGGTTGGAAAACAAATCTGCCCTCTGTCCCAGAAGGAAACACTATCTCTATCTTTCACAGTTGTTTACTATGCAAGCATTCTTAGGAAGAGAGTCCAAAACAAAAGCTACCTGTACCTCTGCTCAAAAGATTTGCCCCAAAATGAAAGACTCATGGAGAATTGTCTACCAACACATGTATGAGTTGTTTTAAGCCTGGTAAATGAATAACAGATAACTACTACCAATTAGAATTATCCCAGAAAGGTTTCTGTTAACCAGACTCAGAAATTTTCTCATAATATAGATAAATATTTAATATTAATAATATTTTTGTAAGCTGTTGATCCTCCCAAATTAGGACGTTTCTCAATTCATTTGCAAGTAAGAGCTTTCTGGGATTTTCAGTTAGCAAAGTCAGAAGGAAGTGGTAGTGGGAGAGGATGCAACAGGTAAAATATAAAAAATCCAAATAATATTCTCATCTTCTTAGTCTTTGGATTCTTTTTTCTACACAATGGCAAGGAAATTCTGGCATTTTAATCTAATTGAGTATAGGTTACTATGGAGCCCACATTTTTATTCAGACTGACAGGGAAAACCGTTAGGCGCCCAGACTCCCTGCCTCCCTGCAGCTCTTTGTGCTCGGCCACCTGCTCCAGTCCCCCCCTTTACCCTCCCCCCACTGGCGGTGCAATCTTGATTGGATACTTTTTGAATCCCACTGTTGCTGATTGGATGTTAAAGCTTGTTGCTGATTGGACGCTTTTTAAGTTCAACCAAGGATATAAAAACTGGAGGAGAAGAAGGAAGGCGGAATAAGGGGGTCAGAAGTCAGCAGGCGGCTGAGCCTGCTGAAGGAATAAAGACTGTTCTCTGACTCTCTGTGTGCTGCCGAGTTCTTTCCCCCCTGTCAAGAGCTGTAACACTAGTTGTAGACCTTGTCATAATAAGAGCATTAAAGATGCTTTTGACAACAATGGGCATATTAAATGCAAAATCTCTGATAAGTTGCATTCTTATAGATATATTCAACCTGGTACTTTTTGAATCAACCTTTAGAATCTATTTCTACACTTCTTATATTACTGCTGATGAAAGTTGGCAAGATTTTGTAATTATTTTGACATCTAAGCCATCCTAAAGATCTCCCTAGATATGGGTGGTCTTATTCTATGGATCTACAAGTAAGGAGAAATATTAGGAGTGGATCCTGAGGAGAATATGCATTCTATTCCTAGGCAGTTCCTGTATAAAGGTTCAGGGATTCAACATTCTCAGATTTATCTAAATCTGACCTACGTTTGTCATCCTTAATCTTAGGTTCCCCTTTCTTTCCAGTTAATGCCCTAATCTTAATAATTGGTCAGCCTGCAAATTTGACTTGTAACTTGCTCACTTTACCCATGAACTTGATTTTTGTTCTGTTCTTTAGCAATGTATAATCAAAGATTAAAAGAAAAAGAAAAAAGATGAGAGATTCTTTTAAGGTCCAAGCATTCTAGTTCTTTGATACTGCCTTGGATGACAAGTTTATGTCTCTGAGCTCATAATATATTTTTAGTAAACTCCCTGTCCCATTAAGATGGAAAAGCATACCATTATCTTGTCATCATTATCAATAGACTTGTAGGGTACAATAGCTGCTCCCTTAATCACCACTTTATCTAAAGTAAACCCATGATAATGTATGCAATTATTATGCCACTGCATGCCATAAATAATTGTTATCCTATTTTCTGTTTGTAAGAATGTTATCACTATATTCAATCTCTAGCAGAAGAGTAAATCATTTCTAATCTTTCACCTTGGAAATCTGTTTCTTAGGACCACCCAGTTACTAACAACTCTGTAAGGCAGGGTTCAGACAAGAAAATAGAAATGATTAAGAATTTTAAGTAGACAAAAATTAATGCAGGAGATTTTTTTTTAAAAACAAAGGTAACAGGATTGCTGAGAACACTTATCTGGAATGGTAGAAGATGCAATAGTGGTTTGATACATTGGCCAAGCAAAGGAATATTTGATAACCTCCTTTTTAGCATCAACTAGTGGCTGAAAGTGGCTTGGAACAGTTTACAAAGTAAATTTAGAAATAAGGTTAACTGCAATGCAATGCACAATATGGCAGATAGAACAGTCCTCCCCACTGTACCCCAAAGATGTTCACATACTAATCTCTAGATCACACGAATAGGTTATGTTTCATGGCAAAGATGAATTAAGATTGCAGATAAAATTAAGTTTACTAATTAGCTGACTTTATTTTATTTATTTATTTTTATTTTTTTGTAGAGATAGTGCCTTACTCTGTTACCCAGGCTGGAATGCAGTGGCCTGATCATAGCTCATTATAACCTCCAAATCCTGGGCTCAAGAGATCCCCCTAGCTAAGTCTCCTGAGTAGCTGGGACTACAGGCACACACCACCATGCCTGGCTAATTTTTAAATTTTTGTAGAGATGAGGGATGAGAGTGGGGTCATGCTTTATTATCCAGGCTGGTCTTGAACTCCTGGCCTAAAGTGATCCTTCCATCTTAGCCTCCCAATGTGCTGGAGTTATAGGCATGAGCCACCATACCCAAACAGCTGACTTTAAAATAAGGAAATTGCACTTTGGGAGGCCGAGGCGGGCAGATCGCTCAAGATCAGGAGTTCGAAACCAGCCTGAGCGAGACCCCGTCTCTACCAAAAATAGAAAGAAATTAATTGACCAACTAAAAATATATATACAAAAAATTAGCCGGGCATGGTGGCACATGCCTGTAGTCCCAGCTACTCGGGAGGCTGAGGCAGTAGGATCGCTGAGCCCAGGAGATTGAGGTTGCTGTGAGCCAGGCTGACGCCACGGCACTCACTCTAGCCTGGGCAACAAAGTGAAACTGTCTCAAAAAAAAAAAAAAAAAAAAAAAAGGAAATTATCCCAAATCATCTGGGTGTGTCCAAAAATAATCACAAGGAATTAGGCTGAAGAGTTAGAGTCAGAGAAGATATGAAGAAACAATCAAATTTTGATTGAGCAAATAAGGATTCAATCCACCATTGCTGGCTTTGAAGATGGAAGGGGGGGCCACAAGTCTAAGAATATAGACAGCCTGAAAAAGATGAGGAAACATAGTCTCTCTTCTACAGCCTCTGGAAGGAACACAACCCTACAGATATATTGATTTTAGCCCAGTGTGACTTGTTTTAGAATAATGACCTCTGAAATTATAAGATAATAAATGTATGTTGTTTTAAGCCACCAAATTTGTAATAATTTGTTATGATAGCAATAGAAAACTAATACAAAGAGCAAGTAAACATGTAGTATGGATATGAGAACCAACAGGCAAATAACCTCTACATCTAATACTTTTAATTTCTAAAGTATCAGTGCACAACATCTATGCATGATGGAGAAAGTGCCAGACCCTTTAACATGCACACCGTAGGATGCGTATAACCCTATTGGGCTGAACCCCTTTTTTTCTTACCAGTCAATCAATCGTATTAACTTGTAAATGAAACTGTAGTAATAAATTTAAATGTATTTAACAAATCAATATTTATTTTTAAATAATTTATATAGCATGATTCATACATATGTGCATATTACATTCTCCTGATTTAGAATGACTTGCCGTTAAGAACTCAAGGCTTACTTTTGCAATTATTATCAAAATCAGTATGAAAAGAGTAAAGTATCATAAGCAAGGAGCAATTGGTACAGGAATCTCAGTGAAGGCAGCTGAAGCATTTTGTAATAGCATTAAGACAGGGGTCTAGTTTGGTTCCTTCCATTAGTGAATGTGTAGTTATTTTTTATGCAGGTACATGAGTTAGCTTAGAACTTAGACCAGGCCAGCCTAGATATTATGAAGAGAAGTCACGCTATCATCATTCATTTCATAGGTGTAATTTGTGTAGGAAATGGTTCGGGCCAAATTTGATGCTTGATATGTAAGTTAAGAATTATGTGCTCAGAGTATATGAACCAATGTCAGGTTATAGAAGTCTATTCTGAAGAGCACAGGGGGAAGTAGATCACAGTTATACAAGCCCAGACAGATTTCCTTATTTAGAGGAAGCCAGGCACAAAACCAACTAACCAACCAATCAACTGGCCAACAAAACTGGCTGTAGTAAGAAACAAAATCAGGGTATGAAACCAGACAAATCAGGGTAGACAACCAGACATAGCTTTTCAGGATCCCAAGAAATCAAGGAGTTCCTCTTATCAATCAAACCAGCTAGACTGATTGCTTTATTGTCCTACTTCAAAGTAGTTTTCTTGTTGATAAAATGAATTCACAGTACAGGTTTCTTCCCAGAGTAAGGTAGGTGCAGAGATTTGTTACAGAGAAAAGAATATCTTAATGTGGGAAGTACTGAAGTACTAATTAGTATTAGCAACTGAAATACTAATAAGAATTTATTTTAAATTTTTTCATTTATGCAGTCAACATATTTAAACATCTACAACACTGAAGTCCTTGTGCTTTCGTGTCATCATGTCAGAGTGGCACACTGAAAATATAAAGATCGTTCTGTCATTAAGAAATTTATTGTTGGTTAATTTAGGTATCTGGGTTATTCTTAACAATCCTATAAATTGCTTATGTCTTTCACGGACCTGAACTCTGGATTTATATTACTCATAGTTAGTTTAATTAATTCGTATACACTGTGCAAAATCAGACAGTTGATCATTACCACCCAGACCACCTTCATTAAATATAGGAGAATGTTTAAATTTCTCCCAAATATTTTCTTCTTCTTCTTTTTTTTTTTTTTTCTGTTTAACAAACCATCTCAATGTTCTCCATGTCTCACTTGGGTTTTTAGAACTTAAAATTAGATGTAAGGAAAAGCTGCTTATATATATATACATATAAGTATGTATATAATTTGATAATGGCAATCAAAATTTCTAAATACAGAACCCTGGTTCATAGCCTATGTAAAAAGTTAAGTAATGTCTCTAAATTTCTGCTGATAAAACTTTACAATATCTCTTGGAAAATAACATTGAAAACAGAATCTTGCAGGAAGTTTTAAAGTGCAAATCTGTAGGCTTTCTCAGATTTAGCAGGTTAATTCTAGAGTTAGTACTCCCTTGTGATATCTTAGCATTTTAGCATGTTAAAGATAAAACACATTTAATGATCACAGGAGAGAATGCAATTACAAAAGCAAGCTCATTTGCACTCCCTTTCTATTCTCTGGTTTAGCTAGAAAACTGGAGTAAACATCTGTGTCTATAGTGCAATTTGAAGGGTTTGGAAAAATGATACTTACAGATTAAATGATTCTAGCCCCAACTAGCTAGTCAGGAATAGCATGGACACAGCATTTCAGATGCTGAGTGCTACTGTTTTGCTTGTACTGGGGCATCTGAATGAAATCTGAAAAGGCCAATGAGTCAGAATAATCCACTTTAACGTCATACCTAATCTAAAAGATATTATGTTTTCTCTGAATTACCTTCTAGTTTACTAAACCAGGATTTTGTTGCTATGTAAATATTTTCTGGCTGAAACATTTACATATGCTAACATACCTGAAGTGGCTATGTGAACTACTTTATTAATTAGGCCATTAAATTTCTATTAATCTTAACTCACCTGTGACATAAAAAAAAGTCATGCCCAGAAACAAAGGCATAGAACTGGCACTTTGGCAGATGACCACATCTTGTCTTTCCTTTTGTGATTACCATAGGAAAGAAATTAAAATAAATTCTTCTACCTATAACAAAACCACAGGGGAATCTGTCTGGAAATATGTACTGATATTTGTCCCAGAAAAATATTAAGGATCAAAACCTGAATTTGGAACACTGAGCCAAGAACAGCTGACCTGTGCAGCATTATACTTTTGTATAAATTACTGATGCAAAATATTTTAGAAATGGAGAAGCAATGGAGGCAGTGATGAGGAGGGGGCAAGGATGAGAGATCAGATGTCCAAAATATGAAGATTGTTTCTGGTAGTCCCATTTTCACAAAAATAGAAATATTTACTATGTTAAAATAGCTGAAATAATTTGGAAGCATTTTATTTATGCTGTGTGAACTTAAGCTAGAAAAATAATTTGGAATAAGAATTCAAACTTGTGGTGTCATAGACATAACCTTATTGAAATCCAAGAGTTATCTCTCCAGAAATTTGAAAATAAATATTTCATCATATTTTAACAATTAGCATAATTTAAATTTCAGAGTGAGTTTATGCCAACCCCATGATTTAATTAATACTATTCATTATTTGCGCTATGTTTACTTAATAAAAACCATAAAAGATTAGAACTAGTAATTTACAAATAATAATATAACATTCTTTAAATAAACAATTCTCTGATACTGCTTTCTTCAGGTGATGCAAGTAACTGTTTTGAGTTTTAGATAGAGTTATTATGCTTTTATTATATATGATTATATGGGAAAAAAACTTTCAAATATAGTTAAAGGGAAAAATAATGCAAAAAGTGGCAATTAAAGACTTACTCATTGCCACTCAGATCCCAAAAGATAATATTAATTGATCTCTGGCTAATAATAGCTCCCAATACACATAAATATTTTCCACAACTTCTCAATGTATAACCAAGGACTAAGGTGTTCATAAATGTTATATTAGGAAGCTTTTACTTTATAATGCAAACCATGGCTGTGACCCAAAGCAAGAATACACAATACTTTTCTGTTGGATATTCAGTCGCTTTCATCCCTTTGATGCTCTTTCTTCACTTTCAGGGAAGGAGCAGAGGGAGTTCAGGTTTGTGGCCTGCTCCCCCGTTGTCCTTCATTCTACAGTCACTGAAGGCGAGATGAAACCTCAACTGCTCACTAGTGTACACACACACAATCCACTGGCTTTCATCAGTAACTTTTCTTCTTTATGAAAGTTTCTGTCAGGGAGCAGTGCACCTTATTATACAGTCTGTCCAGCTCTACTCACCATGGTCTGGTGTGAAATGAGGAATTGCAGAAAATTCCACAAAAGATTTCTTCATCTGTAAGACCCTCAAATGAGTTCTTTTTCTTTTACAGTTTTGAGGAGTAGCTGAACGGAATGTCTCCATGGACGTGCATGAACTGGTAGATCATAACATTTTCTATGGCCCTGATAACCTCTGTAGGTATTTCACCCTACCAACAGAACTATTGTGGAGCTGAGTCAGTATCTTCATGATCAAACTAGGTAGGCCTAAATATATGCCACTGGATGAGTCTTACCACAACAATGAGAAAAGAATAGCTTTTATTATGATTATTTTTTGTTTTTGTAGGTTTTGTCCTTTGTAGAATGTATGTATGAATTTCTTCCAAAGTCTCAGAGATAAAAATTCATGATATCACTATTTTCTACTTGCATCAATTTCTTTTGACCTCATCTAAATGTAAGCCTTTAAAGAAAGTAAATAAATTGAACAAAACAAAACAACCAATGAAGCAACAATAATGCAAAGATCCAAGTAAACTTAGAAAGCTATATCATCAGTTTTTTTTTTGTTTTTTTTTTTACTCTGAAAGGACTGGCTATGAATATATGATGAAAAGTGTTAAATTTACAAGGAAACATCACCTTTCTTACAGCTTAAAAGGAAAATAAAATATGTCTCATTCACTTTTACATTAAGAGTTTGAAATTTAGGAAGATTAGTAGAATAACTACAAGAAGTGCAACTCTAGGCTGGGATTGGTGTTACAACTTCTAATGTTTTTTATTCTAAACATGTTGTAAACTATAAAAATTATAGATATTATATAAATTTATTAATTTAACAAATATTGGCCAGGCGCAGGGGCTCACACCAGTAATCTTAACACTCTGGGAGGCCAAGGCGGGAGGATCACTTGAGCTCAGGAGTTCGAGATCAGTCTGATCAAGACTGAGACACTGTGTCTGCTAAAAATAGTAAAAATTAGCCGGGTGTGGTGGTATACTCCTATAGTCAAGCTACTTGAGAGGCTGAGGCAAGAGGATCCCTCGAGCCCAGGAGTCTGAGGTTGCTATGAGCTAGGCTGACACCATGGCACTCTAGGCCAGGTGACAGAGTAAGACTCTGTCTAAAAAAAAAAAAAATTAGCAGGTATTTATTAATTAAATAACTTCTAGGTACTAGGTATTCTTCTATACAGTGAGGACACAAACATAAAAGCAGGAGGAAAAAAAGACAGAATCTTTATACTTAAGACCTTAAACAAAACTTTGACACTTAGGATCTTAAAATTTAGAGGAAGAGATAGAAAACAGAGGAATAAACAGACATACCGCATAAGGACTCATAAGATAAATACTGTGGGCCGGGCGCGGTGTCTCACGCCTATAATCCTAGCACTCTGGGAGGCTGAGGTTGGTGGATTGCTTGAGGGCAGGAGTTCGAAACCAGCCTGAGCAAGAGTGAGACCCCCTTCTCTACTATAAATAGAAAGATATTAATTGGCCAACTAACATATATATATATATATATATATATATATATATATAGAAAAAATTAGCCGGGCATGGTGGCGCATGCCCGTAGTCCCAGCTACTCGGGAGGCTGAGGCAGGAGGATTGCTTGAGCCCAGGAGTTTGAGGTTGCTGTGAGCTAGGCTGACACCACAGCACTCACTCTAGCCTGGGCAACAAAGGGAGACTCTGTCTCAAAAAAAAAAAAAAAAAAGATAAGTACTATGAAAACAATAATAAAGTAAGGTAAAGAAAAAGATAGACAGCGATGAAGGATGCTACTTAACACCTCTTTCTGAAGAGTGACAACTGAACAGAGGCCCAGATAAAGTGAGACCGTAAGCCAAGCAGAAGTCTCTGGGAAGGAGGCACCCAGGAAAAGAGAATAAGACAAAAGTCCTGAGACAGGTGTGTTTAAAGAACTACAAGGGGGATCAGCATAGTTGAAGCAGGAGGGTCAAACGACAACAACAAAAATGAACTAGACAGGTAATGGACGATACGTGGTCTTGGAGGCCATAGCTGGGACTTTAGATTTACTTTGTGTGTGATGAGGAGCCACTGCATGGCTGGTAGGAGGGTGCTGTAGTCAGATACGTATTTTAACATGGTAACTTGTGGCTCTGTGGAGAATACACTGTGTTTAGGTAAGAGTGAAAGCAGCAAGTGTAGCTGGAAAGGTGTTATGTAATGTAGGGAAGACAGGAAAATGGCTTGACCTAGATTGACAACTTAGGAGTTGATAAGAAGTAGATAACCAAAATTTTTAAAATTATTTTTAATTATTTTGTTTTATTGAGGTGAAGGTAACAAAACAGAAATTTAATCATTTTAAAGTGGAAAAACTCATTGGCATTTAGTACATTTAGAATGTTATGAAACCTCCAACTCTATCTAGTTTCGAGACATTTTCATCACCCCAAAAGGAAATCTTGTACTCATTTAGCTGTTGTTTCTAATTCTCTCCTCCCCATAGAACAAGGCTATCACGAATTTGCCTTCTGTTCTATGGATTTACCCCTCTTGGATAATTCATATAATGGAATAATGTGATAGATGACCTTTTGTTTCTAGGTACTTTCACTTAACATAATATTGAAGTTTATCCATGTTGGAGCCTGTATCAGTAGTTCATTTCTTTTAATGGCTGAATAATATTCCATCATTACGTGCTTCTCTGGTTATCCATTGAAGGACATTTAGGCTCCTTCCACCTTTGGTTATTTAGAATAGTGCTGCTATAAACATGGCTGTACACCAGGATGGTATGCAGTGGCACTCACGATGGGTTTTGATTTACATTTCCCTAATGAATAATGATGTTGAGCATTATTGACAATTTGCATGTCTTCAAACAGAACTTGCTCTGTTTTTACATGGGTGTTTGCCTTTTGATTATTGAGTTGTAAGAGTCATTTATATATTCTGCACATTAGATTCTGATCAGATTTACAAAAGTATTCTCCATTACATAGGTTTTATTTTCAGTTTCTTGATAATGTCCTCTGATGCACAAAATTTTTAATTTTGATGAATCCAATTTATCTATTAGTTTCTTTTGCGTTTTATTCTTTTGGTGTCATATCTAAGAATAATACATTGCCAAATCTATTGTCATAAATATTTACCCCATGCTTCCTTCTAAGAGTCTTATGATTCTAGTTATTATATATAAATATTGTCAATTCACTTTTTTTTTTTTTTTGAGACAGAGTCTCGCTTTCTTGCCCAGGCTAGAGTGAGTGCCGTGGCGTCAGCCTCGCTCACAGCAACCTCAGACTCCTGGGCTCAAGCAATCCTCCTGCCTCAGCCTCCCGAGTAGCTGGGACTACAGGCACGAGCCACCATGCCCGGCTGATTTTATATTATATATATTAGTTGGCCAATTAATTTCTTTCTATTTTTATGGTAGAGACGGGGTCTCGCTCAGGCTGGTTTTGAACTCCTGACCTTGAGCAATCCGCCCGCCTCGGCCTCCCAGAGTGCTAGGATTACAGGCGTGAGCCACCGCGCCCGGCTTCAATTCACTTTTAGTCAAATTTTTTTTTGCATGTGAATGTCAAGTTATTCTATTGAAGAGTACAATTCGGTTAAGAGAAAATTTTTACCCTTGCTGAACATCACTTAGCCATAAATGTGAGAGTTTCATTCCCGGCTCTCTATTCTATTCCATTGGTCTATACATGTCTTGATGTCAGTGCTATACTGTTTTGATTACTATGGCTTTGTAATAAATTTTGCAATGAGGAAGGATCAGTTCTCCAACTTTTTTCTTAGTTTTATATATTGTTTTGGCAATTTAGGACCCCTTGAAATTCCATATGAACTGTAGATTAGATTTTTCTATTTTTGCCAAAAAATGTCATTGAGATGTTGACAGAGACTGTGTTGAATCTTTAGATTATTTTAGATAATGTTTATATCTTAGTAATATCAAGTTCTTTACTTCATGAATGCAGGATATCTTTCTATGTATTTAGTTCTTCAATTTCTTTCATCAATCCATTGTAATTTTCAGTCTGCAAGTCTTTTACTCCCTTGGTTAGATTTATTCCTAAGTATTAAATTCGTTTAGATGCTATTGTAAATGGAATTACTTTCTTATTTTCCTTTTAGAATTGTTCATTGATACAGTAGTATTAACCCAAAAGAGGACTTATTTATATTTCATTAGTTTATATGTGCTCCCTCTCTTTTTAACTAATGTTCCATGAAATTTTATTACATATTTACATGCATGTAACTACTACAAAGTTAGGATACAGAACATTTCCAACACCAAAAGGGTACTACTTGGTATTACTTCTTCACAGTCTCATCCTTCTCCCAACCCTGACCACAAGCACCAATCTGCTATCACTATCATTTTGTCATTATGAGAATACTAAACAAATGGAAACATATTGTATATAATAATTTGAGATTGAATTTTTTAATGCATTATAATGCTTTGAGAGTAATTCAAATTGTTTGGTGTATCAGTAGTTTGTTCCTTCTGTTGCTGACTAGCATTCCACTGTGTTGATATACTAGTTAGTAAATACAGTCACCTACTGAAAAACATTTGGTTATTTCTAGTTTGGGGCTACTACAAATAAAGTTGCTCTGAACATTAATGTGTGGGTTTTTGTGTAAACATAAATTGTCATTTCTCCAGAATTACTGCCCAGAGTATGATTACTGGATTATATGATAAGTGTACATTTAAGTTTATAAAAAACTGTAAAACCATTTTTTAGAGTCACTGAACCATTGTACATGCTCATTAGTAATATGTGATAGATCCAATTTCTCCAATCCCATATCACTTGATTTGTTATTTCCATTTTGGTTATTCACATCAATGTGTAGTAGTATCTCATTGTACATTTGACTCACACACCTTTGTTAAAAATGTTAAATATCTTTTCATTTGCTTCTTTGTCATCCTTATATCATCACCATTGAAGTATCTGTTCACATATTTTTTTCATTTTCTAATTGACTTGTTTTTTCCGAATTATTCACTTTGGAGAGTTCTTTGTGTATTTTTTATTTTTATTTTATTTTTAACTTTACTTTTTTAATTTTATGATTGACAGATATAATAATTGCACATATTTATTGTGTATAATATGATGTTTTGAAACATGAGTAAACTGTACAAAGATCAAATCAGGGAAAATAGCATATTTATCACCTGAAATATATACCAATTCAGCCTCCCAAGTAGCTGAGACTACAGGCACTATCTTTCCTCTCTTCCTCTCTTCCTTTCTTTCCTTTCTCTTTCTCTTTCTCTCTCACCCATGCTTGGGTGCAGTGGCCTGATCACAGATCACTGTAAACTTGGACTCCTGCATTCAAGCAATAGTCCTATCACACCCTCCTGAGTATCTGGGAATACAGGCTTGTAACATCACACTCACCTACTTTTATAATGTTTTATATAGATGAGGTCTTACTATGTTGCCCAGGCTGGTCCCAAAATTGAGGCCTTAAGCAATCCCTCCACCCCAGCCTCCCAAAGTGCTTGGATTATAGGCATGAGCCTCCACTCCCAGCCTGTCATTTCTTTTTGATAAGAACATTCAAAAACCTATCTTCTAGGCATTTTAAAATATATAATACATTATTGTTAATTCTAATCATCCTGTTATGCAATGACTACCAAAACTTATTTCTCCCATCTAACTATATCTTTGGACCCATTTACAAATCTCTTACCATTCCCTCTTCTATCCTTCCCTCCCAAACCTGTGGTGACCATTACTGTACTCTCTGTTTCTATGAGAACAAATTTTTAGACATTATGAATGTGATCACCCAGTATTTTCTTTCTGTGCCGGGCTTATTTCACGTAACATAGTGTTTTCCAGGTTCATCCATGTTGCTGAAAATGACAAGAGTTTATTCTTTTTATGGCTGAATAGTATTTCATTCTGTATATATACCATGTTTTTTTTATTCATTCATTTGATGATGGATTTAGGTTGATTCTATATTTTGACTATTATGAATAGTGTTGCAATAAACATAGGAGTGCAGATATCTCTTCCATATACTGGTTTCATGTCATCTGGACATATGCTCAGTAGTGGGATTGCTGAATCATTTGATAGTTATATTTTTAATTTTTTGAAGAACCTCCGTACTGTTTTCCATAATGGCTGTAGTAATTTAGTACATTTCCAATTGCAGTGTATTAGGGTTACTATTTCTCCATGTACTCACCAACATTTGCTATATTTGGGGGGTTTTGATGGTAACCATTCTGACTGGAATGAGTTGACATCTCACTGCAGTTTTGAATTTCATTTCCTTAAGGATTAGTGATATAGAGAATTTTTTCATACGTCTGTTGGCCATTTGTATGTCTTCTTTTGAGAAGTGTCCATTCAGGTTTTTTGCCAATTTTTAAATCAGGTTATTTGTTTTTTAGTTGTTGAGTTATTTGGGTTCCTTGTATATTGCAGCTATTGGCCCCTTATTAGATCTATACTTTGAAAATATATTTACCATTCTATAGGGCATCTCTTTGTTCTATTGATTGTTTACTTTGGCGTTTAGAATCTTTTTAGTTTGATAATCCAATTTTTCTATATTTGTTTTTGTTGCCCATGCTTGTTAGGTTTTTGTCCAAAAAATTATTGCCTAGACCAGTTATGGAGCTTTTCCTCCCTCTTTTTTTCAGTAGTTTCTTGGTTTTAGGTCTTATATTTAGGTATTTCATTCATTTTGAGTTAATTTTCATAAATAATGAGAGATAAAAGTCTATGTTTAACATACACATATTAAACTTGATACATCACATCACCCAGAATGAAGAACAAAAAGCATATAATTATCTCAATAGATGCAGAAAAAATATTTGACAAGACTGAACATCCCTTAATGATAAAAATTTTCAATAAACTGTGTATATAAGGAACATAGCTCAATAAATATAGGGCAACATATGACAAACACATAGCTAATATCATATTGAATAGGGAAAAGCTAAACATTTTCTCTTTAAGATCTAGAACAAGACAAAGATGTTCACTTTCACACTTTTATTGACTGTAAAATCCTACCAAGAGAAATCAGACGAGAAAGAAATAAAGGGCACCCAAACTGAAAAGGTGGAAATATCATAGTACCTGTTTGCAGTTTACATGTTATTACATATAGAAAGCCCAAGGATTACACCAAAAATCTATGATAACTTGTAAAATAATTCAGTAAAGTTGCAGTATACAAAATCAACACATAAAAATTAGTAGCATTTGTATACCAATAGTGAATTATCTGAAAAAGAAATCAAGAAAGCAATCTCTTTTAGAATAGCTAGAAAGAATAAAATGTATAGGAATAAATTTAGCCAATGAGGTGAAAGATCTTTACAACTAAGGCTATAAAACAATGAAGAAAGAAATCGAAGAAAACACAAAAAATGGAAAGAATATACTGTGTTCATGGATTAGAAGGATGAAATTGTTAAAATTTTTATATGACCAAAATTGAACTGATTCATTTCAACCTCTATCACAATACCAATGACATTCTTCACAGAAATAAAAAAAAAAAAAATTCTAAAATTTTTATGGAACCACAAAAGACCCTGAATAGCCAAAGCATTTTTGTGAAAACAGAACAAAGTTGGAGACATTACACTATCTGACTTCAAAAACATACAACAAAGCTAAGTAAAGAAAACAGCATGAAACTGGCAATACAAACAAATAAAGATATAAACCAATGGAACAGAGTAGAAAGCCCAGAAATGAAATCACACATCCACAGCCAACTGATTTCTGACAAAGGTGTCAAGCATACAAAATGGAGAAAGGTCAGCCTCTTCAATAAATGCTGTGGGACAAACTGGATATTTATGTATTTTTAATTTTTTTAGTATAAAAAGAAGCAAAAAGTTTATTTTACTCTTTCTCTGACAGAGGGTGAGAGAGAAAGAGAAAGAAAGAGAAAGAGAAATAGAAAGAAAGAGAAAGAAAAGGAGAAAAGGGGAGAAAGAGAAAGGGAGAGAAAGGAAAGAGAGAGAGAGAGATAGAGAGAGAGAGAGAGAAAGGGCACAGCAAATCAAGGAAATAAAGAGGAAGTGCCAGCCCTGAGACTAATGGGTTCAGGACTTTTATAGGGGAAAAGGGTAAATAAACAGTTAATATTGCAAGTTGATAACAGGAAATGGCTGTGAAGTGATTGTATCTGCTCCCCCCTTCACTTTTTTTCTTTCTCTCCTCTCTGAGAGGCTGTTTTATCAGAATCCTTGGAATCTAGATGGGCAGGGACTGGAGGTGGGGAAGGCTTGCATCCCTGCTGTCTGTTCAGGGCATTCAAGGTTGTTAAAATGACCTCTTACAGATAAACCGTTAATCTTAAAGACAGTAAGTTGAGTTCCTGGTGGTTAATCAATCAAAGAAGCTCTTGTGCTGTGATCTTTCCTTCAAAGGGGAGATTATGTGTTGTGAGTTTATTCCTCTTTCTGTTTGGTAGATAGTTTATTAGCCAGGCCATCCCCTCAACCATGATAGGCTGAAAAATGTGCTTCTAAATATGCTTCCATCCTAATCTTTAGAACCTAAGAAGTATTGTAGAAGTTATGAAATTAAAGAGCTTGAAATGGGGAGATTTTTGTTGATAATATGAGTGCTCCTAATGTAATTATAAAGGTCCTTAAAAGAGAGATGCAGGAGGATCAGAATGTGAGGCAGATGTAAAGATAGAATCAGAGATCAGAGAAGATTCTATATTGCTGGTATATTGGTAGCTTCTAGGACTAGAAAAAGTAAGGGAATTGATACCCCCCTAGAGCCTTTAGTAGAAAGCATCCCTGATGACACATTTTGACTTTATTCCATTGAAACTGATTTAAAATTTCTGGTCTCCAGGATTTCAGAGAAAGAATAATTTGTTTGTTTTAAACCATTAAATTTCTGGTTATCTGTTACAGCAGTAATAGAAAACTAGTGTTTCATACTTTTATTTAAAATAAGGAACAATAAGGCATGTTGTAATATCCTTAGTCTGACTTCAAGGTAATTTTTCTAAAAACTCTAAGAGCAAACAATCACTGCACAAAAAACAAGCAAGCAAAAGAAAACGAGGAAACATTTATTATTAACCTATCAAGGAAAAAATGTCATCTCAAGATATATCACGATACAATATGGTAATTATTACTCAAATATATTTGAGTCTACATGGTCCAAATTTACCCTACTATGGCTAAAAAGGACATTAATACATTTACTCAGTTCTAAGTTTGGTAAATATGCTATTAATATGACTTTATGGTCTCATTAAGTAAGAAAAATAGCTAAGGTAAAAATGCATTTGAAAGAAAAAGACTTGAAATTATCTTTTCAACTCTGTGGAAACAGACATGATATTATGTGTAAATGCAAAGGAAGAAAATCAAATAAAAGCTATGAAAAAATTATGTGAGAGAGACTAAACCTAGTTGCAACTATGAACCAGAGAGAAATAAATCATTAGTAAGCAGAATACTCTGAACACAGAATTATGTAATAAAAGTCTTCAGAAAAATATTTAGTTTCCTATAAAGAATATTTTGTCCCAGCTTTTTTTGGTAAAACGTATACATTGTTAATGAAGCAGCCATCACTTTCATTAACATTTTTTTGTGTTAATCTTAAATCCAAAAAATGCAATTAAAATGCAATGTGTTATTAATGTGTAAGTAATAAAAATAACCATTCATTGCATTTTAAATTTATTGTTAGGATTAAAATGTGCATATAATTAATTTAGCAGAGACTATAATAATCATGCTGAGAAGTAGTTTTGAATGGAAACAAATTAATTCTCACATTTTACATGAAATGTATTTATAAATTCTCTAAAACCATAATATGTTCTCTCTTTCATGTTTCTCACTTCCTTCTGAGCTCTCATCAGAAGCACCTTTAATGTCCATATTTCTAAAATCTGTTTATCTTTTAAATAGTATCTAATATGACATTTTTTCTCTACTATGTTCTATACTTTGTTCTGAGTCCTTATCAGCATGGTCATTCACATTGTATTTCTACTCACAGTCTAGTTAAAGCAGTCTAGTCTTTTAATATCATTTTCCCAAAAGTTCTTCCAGCCTCTACCCATTGTCTAATCCCTCCTCAAAATTCTATGTTTTTATGTATTTGTTATATCCCACTCCTTCCCACTCCTTGCAGTATTGCACTCCTTGTGCCATATCTGGATATTTATGTATTTTTGATACAAGTCTTTCTAAGCTCTATGATTTGAAAATATTTTTCTCCCATTCTGTGGGAGTTTGCATTCTTTTTACAGAACTTTTTTAAATTAATTTTTTGCTCCTTTTAGTCTTATTTTTAACTTTTAAAAATTTAGCGAAGTTCATATTATAGATAATTTTTTCTTTTATGGATTATGTTTTGTTGTCTTTCTGAAGAAATCTGCCTAAATCTAGGTCGTGTTTTCATATTTTTGAGATACCTATAGGATTTTTTTTCCCATTTCCTTCAAAATAACTGAATAAAGAAAGAACAAATTTCAAGAGGAGGGTTAGACAGAAGTTGATAAATGTCAAAAATTAATTGAAGAGTATATGTGAAGTCATTAGTCTATTTTCTCTATATTTTTATATTTATGTTTCATAAATTAAGAAATAATTGTTTGTTATGTACATTTACAATTTGAAAGTTACTGGCTGGGCTCGGTGGCTCACGCCTGTAATCCTAGCACTCTGGGAGGCCGAGGCAGGAGGATCCTTTGAGCTCAGGAGTGTGAGACCAGACTGAGCAAAAGAGAAGTATTAAGAATGATTTTAGACCTAGTCTTAGTCATTTTATTTTGTTGTTCCAAAGACACTTATTTTAGTACACACTGTACTTTGTAGTCTCTAACTATTTATTTTGGTTCTTTCCCATTTACTTATGATAATCCTATTGTAACTAAACACCCTGATCTCCTAACAGTAATTGAACTCTTCACAAACATATTTTGTTTTCAAATGCTTCATTCTTATTAAAGAGAAAAATAATAATATGCAACATAACTCAAAACAATTACATTTGTATTTTATGAGCAATGATAATCTTGAATAAGGCAAATATTTTGATACCTTTATATATTTTATATATTTTATACATTTATAATATTAATAACAGTGGTGATCAGCTCTTATATATACAGATTTTGCTACTTATTTTTTTTTTCCATTAGAGTGATGTTTTAGAGAAGGGAGAGCTGTTGGGCACAAGTATTTTCCTAGGCATGTGTCAAATATTATACTGTTTAATTATCAAAATAACCCTATGAGTTTTGCTAGTATTGTACCCATCTCACAGATGGTAAAACTCATAATTGAATTGGGTAAATAAGTCAAAGAAGGTCAAACAAAAGCCTTGGTTGGGATCTTTACATGGCTCTCTTTCATCTTACTTATGTTTCCATGATCTTTAGACGCTCCTAAATTGAAGTATATTTATCATAGAGTAAAATCTGAGAGTTATGTTTTTACCAAATCTCTTTATATCCTGTTTAAAAGAGAAACTAAAACATCGGACTTTTTAAACAACATTTTTCATCACTCACATAATAACTTAAATATAAATATTGTGTTGTGGTAATGTCAAGAATTTAGCAACAGAGTTAGATTTATGATGGTGGTTCTTTATAATTTCTATGGAGATTCAATTACTTTTAATATAACTAAATGTTTTTATAAAAAAAAACAACCAAACCATTAAAAAAAAAACAACAATCTCAGATAAAACTTTTTTTATTCTTGGTGTCATTCCAATTTTAAAATTTTATTCTAATGAGATAGAAGTTAATTATTTCTGTCACTTTTCAAGATCACCTATAATGAAGCCACATGTAAAAAGCTTTGATCTCTTTGGTTTTATATTGAGTATAATTCTCAAATAATTGGAGCTCTTAACTTCCAAAAGATAATATTTCAAATTTCATTTAAGAATAATATTCTTACAAGAGTAAAAATATAATTATGGTTAGTTCCTTGATTTTATATTCATTCATTGACCAGTTGTTTCATACAACTATTAACTTTTCTATTCATGACTAGGTGACTTTGATTTCACTTATACATAATGAAAACCATGATTGAGGAAACACTTGTTGACTGGCACTATGTGCCCAACCTTCAAGGACAATCCATACCTTCAAAGAGGTGAAAATCTAGAACAAAAATATATAAACATAGGTAGTACATGTTATAACAATGTAATGTGTGACATCATTAAAGGCACAGTGAAAACACAGAAGAATCAATGATATCTTATGGAAGAAAAATAATATTGATATTAATATAAGATGAAGTGGGACTCTAAGCTAGCTAATTCTGGTTGAATTATTAAATACTTAGATTTAAAGCTATACTATTATAATAATTAAAATATATTAATATTAAAAATAAGGAAACAAATTTATTTCCTAGATTAATATTTTTCAGGTTGTTACGCTTCTTGTAGTTTAATTCTTTATAAACAGACACAATAAAAAAATCATTAAATTTCTTTTATAACCATAGAAAAACTATAATTGTCTAGACTTTATGTTTCAAAAGGCCAATTCAGAGCATGGTTTTATTTCTAAGCCATATGAAAGAATGCCCACCTACTGAGTTATCCAGAAAATTTCCTGCAGTATTTGGTTTTGCCTACCAATATTCTCATGTAGATACCTATAGAGCCAACTCAGATTGTTAGATGTTAAACATCACAGTGCAATGAGATGTTTTCAGGACACCTCCTTATTGTCTCCATAAACCGGAGGCCTAGGTAAAATAGCAGGCGAAATTCAGCAGAGGTGATTTTCCCTATATGCCTGATAGAAGATTTAAAAAAAAAACTTTAAACAAGCATATTTTAACATTAACCTATTGTGATCAATAATCACATTTATTAACTATTAATAAAAGAGGCTTTTAAAGTGTTAATTGATCTGTAAACTTAATGTAATATACTGCCCATATTAAAAATGTGCTGTAAATGCAAAGTAGTTAATTAAGTATGAAAATATGGTTTTATTTAAAACTGTTCAGTGGGAGAACTATTTTCTCACATCCACAAATATACGCAGCTTAAGGTATTATTTACTTGTATGTTAAAAATGCTTCTGAAAAAGACTTAAAAAGGGAATTCATGGCTTTTAGAAAATCATACAATTCATACTGCTTGCTTGTACTCTTTTTTCCACTTAATATCATATGTAAACAACATTTATCTTATATATTTATCTGTTTTAAGTGGCTGCATAGTACTCCACATTATAGATGTACCAGAGAGTATCTAAATAACAAATAACTTTGGACATTTCAGTTTTCTATGACTAAATATTAAGATAAATCCAATTTTTTAGTATAGTGACACTATGAATAATATTTTATTTTATTACTTGTGCATTTTTACAATTGATCCTTTAAGATAAATTCATTAATGAAGAAAGAGTAACTTAAACATTTCACTAATTTTTAATGCTTTTAATAAATATTGACAAAATGCTTTCCAAAAGTTCATGTAGTTTTATACTCTCACCAGTAATCAATTTGAGTAAAAATTGATCACCATCTTTATGAATGTTAAATTTCACAAAGTTCTAACAGTAGTTGAGGGAAATGCTAGTTTGTCTTAATCTCAATTTTTAATTACTTGTGAAGTGGAACATCATTTATTTATTGATTATATTTCTTTGTACATTGACTGTAATAATTACTTTTTGATTCCTTGAAGAACTTTTTTATCAGAACCTTTTTTTCTGTTTTTTTTTTTTTTTTAGTAATAGTTCTTTATTGCTAGTGGCAATTGTGCCACTTATAGGTGTAGCAGTATATTTTAACCTTTGTTCTTTGCTGTTTAACTGTGGCAATTTTCTTCCAGATGGAAAAAAATTGTGTGTTCATTTTTCTCAAATTTATCAATATTTTTCTTAAAATATTGGTCATTGTAAATGAACTTAGAAATGATTTTTCAACAATAAGATAATATAAAACCTCACCCACAATTTTCTAATAATCTTAAGATTTAGTTTCTTTATAATTTGTTAATATACATTTTATATTTTCATATTTATAATATATATTAATATTTTATATTTTCAACCAAAATTAAAACTAAGTACTCTGAAATAACATTGAGGGGAAAATCTTATTTTTTTCAGCCATTGTAAAATTATTATCTTTACCTTACATTAAGTTCTCATATAAGATATGTTCCATTTCTGGCCTCACTCATTAGTCTCTTAATTTGATATTGATAACTTCATAGGATTTTAGCTATTGTAACATTATAATTCATTACTAATATCTGACATTTAGCCTCTTTTCTCTTTCCTAAACACTTTGTATGTGTGTGGCATTGCATGAATATATTTTTCTGAACTGATTATTTTGTCATGTTTAAAAATAAACCCTTTAGAATTTTGATAAATATCCATTTAAGTTATAGGTCAATTAAAGGAATATCCATAGATTAATAATATCTAAGATCCTAATTTATATAGATGTGTTTAATTTATCCACTCTTTGCTTTTTGTTCAGATTATTTTTAGACATTATACTGCTTCAAGCATATTTTCTGATTATTTTTTAGATGTAGAAACACTACAGAATTTTTCTTTATATTTAGCATCCACCTACGATTTTACCATCAACAATGTTTCAGGTGATTTTCTTAGGATCTAAAGAGAAGATAATGTATAAAGCAAATCTCTTGTCTAATACTTTGAATTCATACAAAATCAGTACTTACCTTTCTATCACTGTGTTATGTTTCTCTCTCTTATACTTGCCTACATTTTTGCAGTTTTATGATTCTCTGTTCCTATGTTAGCTCATATTTTCCAAAATAATATACTACATCAATTTGTCTTCCTAATTTTCTACAAGCTTCTTACTCTTTCTTGTCACAGACTCCTCTCATTGACCTCACCCATTCCTACTCTGCTCAGAGTCTCTTTATTATCTAAGTCATGAAAACATTTATGCCATACACTTATTGTGAATAAATTACTGTAAATTGATGAATGCCAACCTCAACATTAATAACACAGCAAAAAATTAAAATCCCCTGTTACTGTCAACTGAGTTAAATAAATTATCTATGTCTTGGAAAAAAGTAAAGCAATTTCAAAAACACAGCTGGAAACCTAGAATTCTTTTTCTGAACATCAAATGTCAAAAGAAAATTGTTGAGACATTATCAATATTAAAGCCAAATTTTATGGTTATTAAAATGTGCTGCATTCTTCATTAGTCAGAAATAATCTTCTCAAATCATAAAAAAGTACTCAAAATTAAAAGCTTTTAGATAGAACTTCCATAGAAATTGATTAACTCCTGAGTTAAAAGAAAACATTTATCTTTGGAAATATTTAGTGCAATATCCAATATCAGAGTTTTATCTCTAAAGAATACAGTTTGACTTAAGCTGTTTATTATGCAAAATTATGAATCTACTAATTATACTTGATAAGACTCTGAAAAAGTTAATGACAAGAAAGTTATCTGTTCAATACTTATGCTTAAAATGGGTAGCACAAAGAGAAGAATGAAGTATATTAAATCTTTATCAGATATGACAAAATCTCAAAAATGTGAGTTTAATATATATTTTTCACCAGCAGATTACATTTGATTAATTACAAAATTATAAAAGATATACTATACAGATAAGTATAAAAATTGTATAAAATAAATTATAATTTTATATGTAAACATAATTTAAATATATGAAAGTAAAATATGTTAGAATATAACATTATATATGCTTATAATAAGTATAAATATTTGTAATTATAGACACATATAACATATTTTATATTTAACATAACATACTTGTCCAAAAATATTAACCAATTATGATTAATAAATGTATGCTTGATTTTGTTGCCATTATAATGAAGAATATAGAAAATAATGGAAGAAATTTAATGGCCACTTAATTAAAATATAGAGGTAGGAACTGAGAAGTTAGTATGAGATAGTGAAAAAGCAGGAGCTAAAACACAGATTCCTTGATTTAATTCACCGTGTTTTCTGGTATCACAAACAATAATTGTACAGATGTATCTTCAAGATAATTTTGAAAATGTAGACAGTCATTTGCCCAAAGTTTTGTAGGCCAAGTATTCAATATTTAGGCTATTCCAAAATATGCTGAATAAATTATTTGGATTTGATCACTGATATGTAGCACAAAATTTTGAATTCGTGAAGGGTTGAAATTAAAGAACTATTGATCATTTCAATAGACACCAAAAAATCATTTTATAAAATTAAATACCCCTTCATGATAAAAATTCTCAACAAACTGGGTCCAGAAAGAACATAACACAACACAATAATGGACATATAAGATGAAACCACAGCTAGTATCATACTAAACAGTCAAAAAACAGAAAGCCTTTTCTCTAAATTGTGGAACAATACAAGAATGCTAACTTTCACTACTTTTATTTCACATGGTACTGAAGTCTTAATGAAAGCAATTAGACATGAGGAAGAAATAAAGGACATCTAAATTGGAAAGGAATACGTCAAATTATCCTTATTTACAGAAAAAAAAAGATCTTCTATGTAGAAAAACCTAAAATGTCCACCAAAAAACTATTAGACCTTGTAAACAAATTCAGTAAGGTTGCAGAATACAAAATTAACATACAAAATATCAGTAAACTTTTTACAGGCCAGCAGTGAACAATCTGAAAAAGAAATCAAAAAAGCAATCTCATTTACAATAGCTATGAAAAAATACCTAGGAATAAACTTAACCAAAGAAGTGAAAGATCTCCACAATGCAAACCATAAAACAGTGATGAAAGAAATTGAAGAGGACACAAAAATTAAAAGATATTTCATGCTCATAGATTTGAAGAATCAATATTGTTACAATGTTCATATTACCCAAAGCAACCTATAGATTCAAAGCAATTCTTATCGAAATTCCAATGACATTCTTCAGATAAATAGGAGAGATATCCTAAAATTTATACGAAACCACAAAAAACCCAGAATAGTCAAAGCAAACCTGAACAAAAAGAAAAAAATTGTAGGCATTCCATTATCTGACTTCAAATTATACTATGAAGTTATAATAATAAAAACAACTTGATACTGGTGTAAAGACAGACCCTTAGAACAATAGAGTAGAAAATAGAACCCTGAAATAAATCCATGCATTTACAGTCAACTCATTTTCATTCAGCAAAGGCACCAAGAACATACATTGGGGAAAGGACAGTCTCTTCCACAAATAGTACTGGGAAAATTGGATGTCCATATGCAGAGGAATGAAATTAAACCTTTATCTCTTGTCATATACAAAAATCAAATCGAAATGATTTAAAAACTAAATGTAAGACCTGAAGCTGTAAAACTACTAGAAGAAAACAAAGGCTTCAGGACATTGGTCTGGTCAAAGATTTCTTGAGTAAAACCTCAAAAACACAGATAACCAAGCAAAGATGGACAAATGGATCCCATCAAGTTAAAAAGTGTCTGCACAGCAAAGAAAAGAATCAACAAAATGGAGAGACAACCTAAAGAATAGAAGCAAATATTTGCAAACTATTCAACTGACAAGGAATTCATAACGAAAATATATAAGGAACTCAAACAACTTAAGAGCAAAAATTCAAATAATCCAATTAAAATAGGTGAAATATCTTAATAGATATTTCTCAAAAGAGAAATGCAAATGGCTAAGTGTATTTAAAAATGTTAAAAAATCACTAAATCACCAGGAAATTAAAATCAAAACTACAGTAAGATATCGCCCCAGTTAAAATGGCTTTTATTAAGAAGACAAAAAATAATGGATGCTGACTAGGATGCAAAAAAAAGAGTGTACATTGCATACACAACAATGTGTACATTGTTGGTGGGAGCGTAAATTATAAAAAGTAGAGCCACCATGGAAAACAGTATGGAGGTTTCTCAAAAAAGTAAAACTATAACTATCATATGACCTCACAATCCCACTGTTGGGTATATATCCAAATGAAAGGAAATCAATATATAGAAAAGACATCTTCATTATCATGGTTATTGCAGCACTATTTACAGTAGCCAAGATATGGAATCAACCTAAGTGTCCATCAATAGATGAATAGATAAAGAAAATGTTGTACATGTATACAATGGAATATTATCCATACATGAAAAAAATGAAATCCTTTCATTTGCAACAACATGGATGAAACTGAAGACACTACGTTAAGTGAAATAAGGCAGTCACAGAAAGACAAATATTACATGTTTTCTCTTACTTATATGGAGCTAAAAATTGATCTCATAGAGGTAGAGAATATAATATTGGTTTGCAGAGGCTCAGAAAGGTAGCAGGGAGTGGGGGAATAAAGAGGAGTTGGTTCATTAGTACAAAAACAGAGTTCAATGGTAGGAATAAGATCTTGTGTTTGGTAGCAAAACAGGGAGTCTATAGTTAACATTAATCAACTGTACATTTCAAAGTAGCTAGAGGACTACATTTTGGTGTCCCTGAAACAAAGAAATTGTGAATGTTTGAGGTGATAGGTTTCCAATGACCATGTTTTCATCATTGCAAATTGTATGCTTGTATCAAAATATCATATGTGCCCCACAAATTTATATAAATATTATGTACCTATACAATTAAATTTTAAAAACACAGTTTAGAGAGCATGCTTGGATTTACCTTTTAAACCTGTACATGTAAAGCCGTCATAATAAAGACTAATGCAAAAAGAAAAAAAGCATGTAATAACAACAAAAAAATAACTTTTGGTACAAATGTGCCTGATATAATTTCAAATATTTACGCTATTAGGCCATATGTCCCAATTAAGCACTACACAAGAAGAAAGTTTCTAGAAGACACTCAGGATGATTATAACCTACTAATTCTCAAATTTCATTGGCTTATTTCTTAGAGGCCTCTGCTAACCTTGATTTCTAAACATGATGGTTTCCCATTGCTTTTAAATTTAATTTCAAAGTCCTTAATGTGCAGGTGTATTTACATTTGTCAAAATTCTTTGAACTACTTACTTTAAGTGGATACAGGTAACTGAACATATTTTATGCCTCAATAAGGTTGCTACAAATCAAAAACTTTAATGTGCCCTATGTAGACGTCTATTATTTGACCCTTGGTTATTTCCTTCACATGATCTTAAGTCATTTATACACATGATGCCCCAAATTTCTCTTTCATGTTGTTTTGTTGTTGTTGTTGTTGTTGTTTTTTGCAACATCATTCACTGTTGAGCATTTACTGTTTTTTTGGATATTCTCTTCTTTCTTCATTTCTTTTTACAACTTTCTTTTAGATTTCCTCTAGTACATTAGGATGCCTGCTTGTCAATCACTTGTATTTGCTTAGGATTCCAAATTATTCTTCCATCTTCCTAATTTTTCTCTAAGTACTTTTGCCAGCTGATTCATCAAAGTAAATGGAGCCAAGTGCTTTAAGATACATATAATTAGACTTGAAGCTTAAACAAAGGAAGGACAACGATGTTAGGACAATATGGGCTCATTTTATGGTCAAAGTGTACTAGAATGAGATATTAGGTACTAGAATGTTCCATTGGGGTGCAAGCCAATTTTTGACTCTTTCTTGTCAAACACTATGCAATCATATAAAAGAAAGAAAATTTCTAGCCGGACTGGTTGGTTCATGCCTGTAATCCTAGCACTCTGGAAAGCCCAAGAAGGAGGACTGCTTGAGAATAGGAGTTTGAGACCAGCTTAAGCAAGAATGAGACCCCATCTCTACTAAAAATGAAAAATTAGCCAGGTGTGGTGGTGAGTGCCTGTAGTCCCTGCTGCTTGGGAGGCTGAGGCGGGAGAATTCTTTGGAGCCCAGGAGTTTGAAGTTGCAGTGAGCTATGATGATGCCATTGCACTCTACCCTAGACAGGGTGACATAATCTGTCTCAAAAAACAAAACAAACAAACAAAAAACCAATTCCAACAGTTTAAATAATGATTATATATATATATATGTATATATATATATATATATGTATGTATTATCATGGGATGATAATTCAATTTGACCTACTAAAACTCAATTTTAATATCTCAGATTGGTAATTCAAATTCCTGCCTATCTTAATTTGGTAGGATTAAATGAGACACCAGTGAAATCACTTTGTAAATTATATAGAAAATAATGTTTTATTACTTTAAACAATTAAATCTTTAGGTTTATGATATTCTGAATATCAATCAAAATAATGCTACATTGCAACTTTATGAGAAATAATGGGGGGTAAAATTTAATTGATTTCATCTACTCTATCAAGCAAATTAAATTATTTCTATCAAGAGTTACACAAATGCTACATGATTCTGTTTCCTGCCTATCCTATTGAATGGCCAACATGGCTATTTTTCTTTATGAGTATCTCATTTTCTGTCCATGTGTTTTACCTCATGTGCTCCCTTTTTATTTCCTTTTTATTTTTTTGCTTATACGATATTATCTACATAAGAATTTAAGCTTTGTTTACTGTATTTTAAGCTCCAGCTTTCACTTGTTTAACTGGAATGAATAGCTTTAAATTTCCTCTCTTCCCTGTGACCCTAATAAATCACCCAAGGATACATCCATTGGAAGGCTTTGAACAAGCAAAGGGCAGGTGATCTAAGAGAGTCTCATTGTTGCTTTAATTTAGAGAAAAACATTCTCTACAAAATTTTAACAGCCTGCTAATATTTTGTTGAGAAACAAGAGAGAGAGAAAAAGAGATGAATAATAACAAGATGGGGAAAACCATGTCCCCCTTACAATCTTGTCTCCACAAAAAATTCACAGATGTTTTAGAAAACTCAGAGGAAGGCCTTGAAACTCTGATCTCCACTTGGGATTGTGAAGGAAACAACTGTGTACGATGTCCAGTACCATGAAGAGGCTGCACAGCCTAGTTTAGAAGGTGAATCATTGTGATCAATTAAATGTGGGTTAATGATTTTTTGGTCACGTTCATGAGATCCCTCCTTACTCTAATGTTATAGAAGAAACCGCCATGTTTTCTGCTAAATGTTTAACAGCTTTGTACTTTACAATGTAGTTTTTATGTTTAATTAGTGAAAATCTATAAAAGGTTAAGAAAAACATGATGAATTTGACTTACATTTTGAATAAATAATGTTAGCTCATGTGATAAAAAGAAACTGCTGGGTGAGGCAGAGTGGGTATTCAAAAAGTTCTATGAGATATATGCTTGGAGGATGATTGCTGGGTTGAAGGGTATGCAAATGTTAAATAATAGGTAATGCCAAAACTTTTTCACAAGTGTTATTAAGGTATGAGGTTGTATATATCCACATTGTCTTTTACCTTTGGGATGGATAAAATCTAATTTTTTTTGCCAATCAAAATGTGTATAAAATGATCTTAGTTTGTATTTCCCTGATCAGGGTAAATTTGAACTTCTTTAATATGTGTATATATTTTGATTCCGTATCTTTTTGCTTCTGTTAAATGTATTTCAGTTGTCCTCTGTGCCTTATTCCATTAGTATTTTTTCCTTACCCTAATAACTGATAAGCATTGCTTATATATTCTTAATATTGAGCCTTTGTAAGAATTGGGTATTGCAAATATAATATTTCACAGTCTATAATATTACTTTTCATTTTCACAGTCCATAATGTTACTTTTCATTTTCTTTAAGTTGTCTTGTGATTTACCAAAGCTTTTATGTTTAATTGTTAAATTTGTCAATCTTTTATATAACATAATGTCATGGAAGTATTTGAAATGACATAGGTTGTTGAGATGCTTTTGAAAAGATGAGGTTTCAGGTATCTTACTAAAAAATTGTGTCACAATTTTCTTCTGGTCTTTGGGGGAAAATATACACAATAACAGCACATTTTTAATTCTACTATTAAAACAGTTTGTTTTTTCTTCCGAAGTCAGTTAATGATGAAACATTTGCCTATGTGGGCTTGAGGGAGCAATCTGTCTCTGTGGGAAGCTTCCTCAGAACTACCAAGACGTGTGAACCCCTGAAGATACCTCTTTTTTACAAACCCTATAGTTAGCCTCAATGTTAGGCCTACAATCTTGGATCAATTCCAATTTGGAAAATACACAATGCTTACTGAAATTTGTTCTGCAGTGTGAATGCAATCCAGACTATTTCTTCACTTTCACAAAACCTTCAGTGTGAGCGCACATCTATTAAATTATATTTTAATCTCCAGGGTGGATGCCATTCAGTGTTGCATTTTATTTTTCATGACATAGTCGAAATAAAAATGTGTCGTATTGAAAATAAATGCGTAGTTTGAACTTATTTCGTTTAACCCATATGGATCTACTGTCACATAGCTTCAGATAATATTGCAGATATGATAACTGATGCTGAAAAATATATAGGATTATATACTAGTAAAAGTGCCAATTTCAAGGATCACAATTTCTATATTTCATAACCTAAGTCTAAACTTCTGGTTTATGCAGATGTCTAGAGAGTTGAATATTCTGGGAAAACACAGTGAGAAAATGCAGATACTTCATTCTAAACTGGTCATCTGCACCTTAATAGATTATACATAGAGCTAAAATTCACTATTAAAGTACATATGTAGCTTCTTTGTAAAATGCACTCCTACTAAGGTTCTGTCTAGAAAATAAATATCATGTGTAGAAAAATGTTATTTGGGGCTAGCTAGATTGAGCACATGATTGATTCTATTGGGAGCACAGAATAGACAGTCAAAAAATGAACATAATTAGCTCACACCTGTGATCCCAGCACTTTGAGAGGCTGAGGTAGAAGGATCACTTGAGGCCGGAAGTTTGAGACCAGCCTGGGCAACATAGTGAAACCCCCATCTCTACAGAAAAATTAAAGAATTAGCTGGACATGGTGATGTGCATCTGTAGTCCCAGCCACAGTCCCTCCCACTTTGGGAGGCTAAAGTAGGAGGATTGCTTTGCTTGAGCTCACCAGTTTGAGGTTGCAGTGAACTATAATCACACCACCGCACTCAAGCCTGGGTAACAGAGGGAGACCCTGATTCTAAATAAATTAAATTAAAAAATAAATACATAAATGAAAGTGGGCATAAGAGATAGATATTTTATTTATTTATACATTACTTATATTTTGAATTTATCAATGATTTTATCGTAACCTAGCATTACATTACATTACTATGTCTTTACCAAATAGTTAAGATGAGCTCACCTATGCTTCACTCATTACACAAACTCACTTAGACACACAGAGGAAATCTTTCTTGGATACTACACATGCAGACCATTAGAAAAGAACGCCTGGAATAAATGGGATGAAGTTGGTGAACTAGAGAACTTTTTATCAGATTAGCCAGTGCTCAAAATGATTTTCTAAGTAGAAATAATAATAATAATAATAGCCTGTAATAAAACTTTTTCTTTGTTCTATCTAGGGTAAGTTTAAATGATCCAAAATATCTTGCCTACTTCTCTGGAACTATATAAAATTTAAATAAAACACAGGAGGATAATTTTTGCCAAGTGCCCCTCTATTTGCCCCAAATAAAAAACCTGTTACCTATCTTATTTCTGATGAACATATCAAAGCAATTGTTGTATGCCCCATCTTTTAAGAAAGCATATGTTAAACAGGGCAAGCAAAGATAAACTTTAAAAGGATTCACTTGTCCTAACAGCCCATCTGTTTCATACTCCCCGCAGAGCACATCTCTTTTCTGGGGTCCCTTTCAGGTGCGTTCTTACCTTATGTAACACTCTCTTTATTGTAAGTTCACGCTGTGACCCTGTCAGAATTGCTACAGCAGGGGTGACCTCAGTAATGACCATCCACAGCCTGCCAAGCTAACTTGGTCAGTGTTAGCTGATTAAACTTTTAACAACATCCCCTGTGCGATAAAGGGCAAAATGACAACTTTGCCCATCGTCAAGGTGTCTGTATAATAAACTAATTAGTAAACCACACAGTCTGTGGAGCTTTTAATGAGTGCTATCGGCTGGCCTCTGTAATAAAAACCCAGTCTGCCCCCTTTTGGGATTCAATTAAGGCACAGACTGTCATATGCTTGGTCTAGCTGATCAATGAATCCATTCCGACCTTTGTCGGAGCTGTTTGCAAGGTCAGTGGCAGTAGTGAAGAAAGCCGGCTTGGTAAAGGAGATATACCCAACAGCGGCCGACAGGCTCCAAGTCCAGTTGTTAATATCCTTGTGGTCATTTGACATCAGCAGAAGTTTCTCTCATTCAAAGGTTAGCTGAAAGAGAAGACAGCAATGAAAAAAAATATATCGGTATATTTTCACAGAAAGGTCCTTCTGTTATTAAAAAATGATCATTAGTCTGTTAACATCTACTTTTACCTTGTGGTATCTTCTTTTCCTTCACCCAGTGGAATAGACTATCCAACTTTTGTTCTTCCAAATGTAACTATTGATTTAATTCTTTTCCAGATGTGAAAACAAATGTAACCTTTATAAAATGTAGACCTATTTTTATGATTCAAGATGCTGAGGCTTTTAAAAAGGAATTAAATTAGAAAAGATGATTTTCTTATTAAAAAGTCCATTATGTCAGGAAAATGTTTTTATAGTTAAATACGTTTTAACACTTTATAATATTTGTATGACAAGATTCTTCAAGTCTACATCTCAAACATAGCAATTTTTTAGTATTTGAAAATCTTCATATTTATTTCTGCAAGAAAATATTTAAAAACAAAAATAGTCACTTTTTAAATATTTAAGTGATAATTTGTTTGATAAGAGAATGAATGTTTTTCTATTTTGCTAATAATAAATAGGGACCAAAATTTGTAAATATTATAGATTGTGGTATTCCCAGACAATATTTATAGTTTTTAAAGTAACCCCAAAGATCCAGGAGAATTAGCAACCTATAATTTTATTGAAACCTAGGATTGAAATGTTTTACTGTCAAACTCACAGATGGAAAATCACAGAGCTGGAGAGTGAGCCTATATAACCACTCAGTAGCCACACCCAAAGAAATACTGTGATTCTACATGCAATGAGTACATGGGAGGCCCTTTAGAATGTTACTATTTATATTGATATAAGGTACAATACATATTACAAATGCTACTTGGGTTTGTGGAAATTTATGCATATATATATATATAGATTCTGCAGTTTATTGTTCTCCACAAAATACACATCGATGTTTAAAACATGTTGAAATAATGTTTAAATTGAAAATTTTTTAAGTTCAACAATTTTTAACAGCTGAATATTTGCATAAAATGTAGAGTGCAATTAAAATTGAACATTTGTACCTTTGTTTAAGTAATACTGGTACAAACTTTAAACATTATAAATGAAGATACCATGAAATCCAGGAAATCTATTTCCTAGCCATAGAATATGCAACACTAAATTATTAACCACAGAGTTTAGTTTAATAGGAAACAATTGTGTAAAAACTAAATACCCAACCATATGGGACTACATACTAAAAATGGTAAGCATGTCTACTTAGCAAATTATTATGCAACCCTTAGGAATGATGATTCTGGGCTTATTGTCACAGCCATAGAAAAGGTCCATAATATTTGTTAGTGTAGAGACCAATGTAAAAAACATTATGCCTCCATTGTTATATATTTCAATATGTGTGTGTATATATAGATATATATGAGATGTATATACATATATGTGAACATATTTATGTATAAATACATGTATGAATCTATATGTGAATATACATCAAAATATGGAAATTATATTACATGTGTAAATTATACATATGTATATTTGGACAAATTAATACATATAAATACATATGTAGACATAATCTAGTTTTATGTGTACTTTTAATTTTTACACACAGTATTTTCTGATTTCTTCTCATGATCTCTAATATTTTCATCATGAAAAAATTAGAAGACATTTCATTCTTATAAAATGAAATGAATTTAAAATAAAAATCAAAATATATGTGATTAAAAATATGGGATGTATTTTTAAAAGTTTGTAAACTATATTTTAAATGAATATATTTTCTAATACCTTTGTTCCACAATATTTTTGCATTTGGTAATATTCTTATATAAAAAGTATCTTGACATATGTACACTTAAACTCAAAATTTAACTTTAAAGGCGATGAGTCAATATATATTTACATGAAAGCTTTATACATTACAGAATTAATCAAATCATTCAAAGAATCATAGAATAGTAGATTTTCTTTGTTTTTTGGGTTTTTTTTGAGACAGAGTCTCACTTTGTTGCCCAGGCTAGAGTGAGTGCCATGGTGTCAGTCTCGCTCACAGCAACCTCAAACTCCTGGGCTCAAGCAATCCTACTGCCTCAGCTTCCCAAGTAGCTGGGACTACAGGCATGCACCACCATGCCTGGCTGATTTTTTCTATATATATTAGTTAGCCAATTAATTTCTTTTTATTTATAGTAGAGACGAGGTCTCGCTCTTGCTCAGGCTGGTTTCGAACTCTTGACCTTGAGCAATCCGCCGGACTTGGCCTCCCAGAGTGCTAGGATTACAGGCATGAGCTACCGTGCCTGGCTGAGTAGATTTTCATAACTAGAATAAATTGTATAGAAAATGGTCTACATTCTGGTTTATCTCTTTGGAAGCAGAGGCTAGAAAGGCAATGTTATTTCATTGAGCTGATACCCTAAAGCACATTACGAATCCAAAGGAAAAGTCTTGTAAATTGGTGATATTTGGGGGTTGAGGGATGATTATGTAGAAGGAAAATGTAATTGATGGAACCTTGATTTTTGAGTTCTTTATTTCCAATTTCTCTCTGATCAGGATCAGCCTATCTCTCTTTTTTTGTTTGTTTGTTTGTTTTTTTGAAACAGAGCCTCACTCTCTTCTCTGGGCTAGAGTGCTGTGGCGTCAGCCTAGCACACAGCAACCTCAAACTCTTGGGCTCAAGCAATCCTCCTGCCTCAGCCTCCAGGGGTAGCTGGGACTACAGGCAGGCGCCACCATGCCTGGCTAATTTTTTTTTTTCTATTTTTAGTTGATTGGCTAATTTATTTCTATTTATAGCACAGACAGATATCGCACTTGCTCAGGCTGGTCTCAAACTCCTGAGCTCAAGCAATCCTCCCGTCTTGGCCTCCCAGAGTGCTAGGATTACAGGCATGAGACACCGCACCCAGGCCAACCCTATCTCTTAAACACAACTTTACACCTCCCCACATATACGTATACACACATCCATACAAATACACACACACACATACACACACACAGATACCAAGTGAGAATTAAATGGGCATATTTTTTTGTGTATGCTAACTCAGGGCATAGGCATAAAGCTGAAAGGACATACCATCTAAATTCTCCACAGAGCTCAAGCTAAAAAAAAAAAAAAAAAAAAAGGCTATCAATACAATCCTAAGACATATGAAAGTATGAAATTATACACTATGCCTTACAACTTCCTTTTTGTCAGTAAGAACATTAAGTTTTTAGTAAGTAAAGATGTTATATATCTGGTTTTGACCATTTCACTTGTTTGACACAGGTAAGTCAGGTTTTCTTATGAAAGTTGGTTTACTAAAATTTGTTTTAAGAATTCGAGATGTTCAGTTTAGGTCAAAAGTAGTAGATTTGGGGGGATGGTTTTAGGAAAGGGTAAATGGGACAAGGGAAGACATTTCCCATGCTGCCCAACCTAAATTTACCACATAACTTGGCATCAAATCATAAGTTCATATCTATTTCCAGGTCACCAAATTTCTGACTTAATTGGACTAGTCTTACAAAATTATGTCTTTGTAATCTATGACTTTATATGAAAGTTAAATTGCAACATAAAGAAAATACACAAATTTTTACTAAAGCAGGGATGTCCTAGTGTTTTCAATCTCTATAATATTTAAGTAATTTTATATGTTAAGTGGATAAAAAATTCTATTTATACAAGCTGCTTAAATAAATTATTTATGCTCAACATTTATAAAGTTTACAGAAATATAAAATATAAACTTTCTGTGGTTGTTCATGACAGAGTGATCTCTTGTGCATTCCTTCACAAATATCATTTCCTTTTTTATGTTAGATGATGTGATATTTCTATTCATACTATAAAGCACCTAACAAAGCAAAGGCATATTATAAGTGGAAAGCTTAATAAATGCTAATTGATTTTAATTGGAGTATTACTACAGACATTACTAATGTTGGAAGGATACTAATCCACAGAAATTTATATTCTTTATGTTATAAAAGAAGTGCAGCTCCACCCCTTATTAGACATGTGGGGTAAAGGGAAATAATAACTGATTCTATTTGCAAGCTATCTATGAGGTGTGTTATAGCTATTGTGTCATCATATCACCTAAGAGGCAAACCTAATAGAATTGAAAGGAGAAATAATCAAATACACTATCATTGTTGGGGACTTAACACCTCTCTCTCAGTGATTAATAGATCAAACAGGCAGAAATCAGTAAGAATATAGATGACTTTAACAGTCTTATTAATCACTTTGACCTAGTTAGCATTTATAGAATATTGCTTTTAACAACAGCAGAACACACACTCTTCTTAGGTTCACATGGCATAGTATCCAAGACGGATCCCATTCTGGAGCATAAAACACACCTTTACAAATTAAAAATAAAGAAATCCTATAAAATAAATTTTGAGAACACAATGGAATTAAACAATAAAAAAATTAACAGGACAATCCCCAAATATTTGGGAATTAAACAATATACTTCTAAATAACCCATGGAACAAAGAAGTTGAAAGAGGAATTAAAAGAGAAAATATTTTTAATTAAATTAAGTGAAAATACTACTCATCAAAACATTTTGGGTGCAACAAAATCAGGGCTTAATGGGAATTTATAACATTCGATGCATATATTAGAAAACCAGAAAGAATCTACATAAATAAGTAAAATAAACTTCTGAAAATGATAAGCAATTATACAGCAAGGTCAATATATAACACAAGGGACATATATTAATACTAAAGTCATTTACTTTCCTATATAAGAGCAATGAATAAGTGGGATTTGAAATTTAAAAAAATAAAACACCATTTACAATAGCAACTTTCCCCTACTCCAGCTTTTCAAAATAAGTGCCTGGTTGTAAATCTAACAAAACATGGACAGAGTTGATATGTTGAATCTACAAAACACTGATGAAATAAATCCCAGAAAATATAACTTAATGAGAGATATTCCATTTTTTATAGATGGATTATATCAATATTATTAAGATGTCAATCTCTCCTAACTTATCTATGAATGCAATGCAAGTAAAAATCCCAGTAAGATATTTTTTAGGTATCAAAACACTGATTTTAAAATTTATAGTGTCTAGATTTTGGATTCTAATACCATTTTCCAGTAAACATACCAAGGATTCTTTAGAGAAGTGTCTGATTCTAAAATTGGAGCAAATAATATACAAGATGAGCCTAGAGCATCTTAAAGCACCCCCAAAGAGAGGTAACTGCTAAAAAAAAAAACAACAACCAACAAACAGCACTGGGAGTATGTCCAGGACTTGCCTGAAAGAACCCCTAAGAGCCAAAGATGGAACAACATGAGCAATAAATAAAATGGTATTGAATTATAACACAAAATATAAATTAAATAGTCATGAAAATAAACAGATATAAAAATGAATGAAAGAACAAATGGAGAACAGATAAATATCTCATCAAAAAAATTCTAAAAACTTTATGTAGATAATCCACTGTTAAGGAAATTGAACATAAATCCTCCTTCTGTAAATGTGGGCTGCACGTATCATGCCTTATCTACCAAGAATACAGTATAAGAAGGAAGGAAGAGTGTAATATCACACTGGAGAAAACTGAAAAACACTACCTTAGCAAAGTGATTAAGTTTATCATCAAGGATGGTAAATTGTGTTTATATAATGTACCCTTGATATGATGTGATGTGATATGATGAGAACGAGATATTACCTTTGTGTTCTTTCTCTCAAAACTGTAACTCCAGTATGGTCAATAGAAAACTATCAGACAAATCTCAATGGAGGGACAGTTTACAATATTCTTGACCCAAAATCCTCAAAACCTTCAAGGTTATTAAAAAAAAAAAAAGGTAAGTTCTGAGAAACTAGACGCCTAAGGGGATATAATAACTAAATGCAACATAGTATACCGGATGATATTCTGGTGTAGACATAGGATACTATGCAAAAATTAAGGACATCTAAATAAATTATAAACTTTATTGTATAGGAACATATCAATAGTGGTTCAATAATTGGGACATATATCCATAGTAATGTAAAATTTCAGTAATAGAGGGAACTGAGTATGGAATATATAAGAACTGTCTGGCGTATTTTTCACAACATTTTTGTAAATTAAAACTAGTCTAAAATAAAATTATATTTTAAATAAAAGTAATAAAAGACATGATAGCTAAAAAGGCAGGAAATGAAGTCAGATAGGCAGAAAGGGGCCATATCATGGAGTGCCTTGATGACCACAGTTTAATAGAGATATTGCATAGTCTATTGATCGGAAGAGCGTTGGTGACATTATAAGTTTTTCATTTTAAGAAGACGATTCTGGCCCTTACATGGTATCTAGATTATAGCATAAAAAATGTCAACAAGGAAGGAATTATTTAAGGTTAACAAGAGAGTCCAGAAGAGAGATATTGGTGGTCTAGATAAGGAGATGCAAGATGAAAATCCTATGGAATAAAAAAAAGACAGGGATCATGGGTGAGGTCAAGTGTTGAGTTCTTTTTTTTTTTTTTTTTAATTTACATTTGTGAATAGTGATAGCATTTTCTGCTATAGAGACATTGGGAAAAAAGCCTGTTTTAATTTTAGGGCTGGTAATTAAATAACAGAACAATGTTGTTAGATACATATAGCATTTTTTTTTTTTTTTTTACATACACAGAAAAGTTGGCTTGGAGATACTTTTAAATTCACCAAAACTTATATGCCTAAAAGGACCAGAGCTGAGATATCATGTCATATGGGTCTAAAATATGTGATCACTGCATATTTCACATCTCTTCATTCTTCACCACAGAGAAGATAAACTACTTTCTCTGTTTCTACCTTCTTCATGGTAAATTCCTTAAGGCTATCGGCCTAATAGCTTTTCAAAACAATGAAAGCTTTCCAAAGGAGAAGAATTCAGTAATACAAACTCAAGTCTAATCTCACCTTTTGGTTTCCTTAGGAATTAAAGGCAAAGGGGCTTAACTTTACTTTTAACAAAAGGAGAGAGGAAATTTCCCTTCATCCAGCAGTAGAATATGAGAACTGGTTTGTATGATTTGATTCACAATTCAGGGCTACATTATGACTTTTATGAGCCTCGGGCACTTTTGCCTTCATATATCCCTTCTTCTATTAAACACATATTCAAAATTATATTTTACAACACAGTTGGTATAATAATATATTAATATTATATAATAACATTTTCTTTGACCTACAGTGCCTAGAATGCCTAATGGATAAGTTGGGCCTTTTCATATCCATAGCAAGAATGTTCATATAGTGTTAAGATGCTGAACAATAGAAGATATAGGTTACTCAATACCTGTATCTATCTATTTTTTTAATTCAAAAAAATGTTCATAGCAATTTTATTCGTAAAAGCCCAAAATTGGTGCACACTCATAGGACAATAGCTAGGCAACTTTTGCAATATTCACACAAAAGATACATATGACAATATTTAATAAAAGGAAAGAACTATTGATACATGTAACATCATGACTGAATCTCAAAAACATTGAACTTAAAGTTGTAGAAGATATTACATTTATTGTGAAAAAATATCAAACTTGGAATAAAACAAGTTTTGAGTGGGAAAGGGAATAAGTGAATTTTCAGGGGAGATAGTCATATTACATATCTTAATGTGAAGGTATATGCATTTGTCAAAACTCATTGAATGACATGCTTATGATCTGTGCATTTCACTATATATAAATTTACCTCAAAAATAAATTGAACTATAAACAAATATTCAACTCTAGTTAATGGTGTATATGTTGAAGTATGTAAGGTGAAGTGTAGAAAGTATATTTGTATCTTGAACTTATTTTGAAATACATCAAAAATATGAAATGATAGACCCCCAGAGAGAACAGATAAGTAGATGTGTAAAGCAAACTGCTAATTTTCAAATATAAGTGGTAGTTTCTGATTGTTTGTGTGAATGATGATCCACAAAGTTTTCTACATGTTAATCCCAGGAAATTGTGAATATATTACCTTACACAACAAAAGGGATTTTGCATATGTGATTAAAAATCATGAATTAGCCAGGTGTGGTTGTGTGTACCTATAGTCCCAGGTACTGGGGAGGCTGAGATGGGACGATCTCTTGAGCCCAGGAATTTGGGCTGCAGTGAGATATAATTGTGCCACTGCCGTCTCCAGCCTGGGCAACAAAGTGAGACCGTGTGTGTGTGTGTGCGCGCGCGCACGTGTCTATTCCAAAGTATGAAGGGGGTGAAAATGTTTTTGTCAAATGTATGCCTTGTACAATGCTCAAGTCGAGGTTTTCAGTGTGCCCATTGCATATCTATCTAAAAATTTATTCGAATTTTTCAAATTAGGGTTATTCTAATTCATAAAGAATATAAAAATCAATAGTTTCTATCAATTAAAAAGCATATTCCTCATCCCCCAAATGTTTCTTAAGGTATTTTGTTTTTAAATGAGGGGTATGATTCTTTTGAACACCCACCAGTAATTGTTTTTTTTACATTAAGCCAGAACTTTTCCTTTCCTTAGATGGTTTTGTCTCATTAGTATTCATTTTGAAACTCTGATTCTATTCAATTTATTATTATCATTATTATTGTTATTTTATTATCTTTTTCTCTTTAATTATTTTAGTGTTAAAAGAAACTGGGCTTTTAAAAATTATTTTTGTGTGTGTGTGCATTTTTTTCTTCTGGCCCAGCTTTTGTGTCACTGCTTTCTCAATTTTTATCTTATATAGTGTATCTGGGACACATTTCCTGCTCTTTTTAGGCTCATCATAAACTAAAATAAGTTTAAATGTCTCAAGCATTTGGTCTTTGCCCTAAATATGCTAAAGCAAGGGAAAAAATCTTTATTAATAATTCTACCTTTCTAAGCAAGTCATCACATAAGAAGGGCAGAACATTAATTAATTAATACATGCACCCAGAGGAAAATTAAACAGTTGAAATAATAAATGTGGACATGTCTCTGAATATTTGAACTGAATTTTATTATTTAAGTTACCAGCAAATTTAATCTGTAGTCTGAACCAAGATAATACTTGGAAGTGTTTTATTCTTAGAACTAAGAACTCTAGATCACTACGAGTTTATAACTTGCTCTTTAAATGTGTTTTAATCACTTAGTATGAGAATAATTTTAAAGATGTTCAGTCCCTACACTTTTAAATAGAACTAATATAGGGCATTGATGACACAAATACATTATTTTATATGTATAATTATTATACATTGATATCCATATATATTTTGAGGATCCCTAAAGGAGTTTGGTTTGGTTTATCCAACTTAAAAAGTTCTCAAATACTTATGCTTTTTGAGATATTACAGCTTCTATTAAAAGGATCAGATAACTCAGGGGAAGGTGGTATGTAATGGAAAACGTGCTTAAATTTGTCTGCGTTATATTAAGTTTTCACAAGAATTTCACAAGAATTCAACTGAGTTAAAGAGAAATAAGTAAGATATCAGTTATAAATTTTCATTCAAAAATTTGAAAAACAAATGCTTTCCGATTGCCCTATTTAACATTGCAACCCCCTTCCAGACCCACACGTGTACTTAGCACATGTTACCTTCCATATAGTTTGGTTATATGTTTATTTTATTGTCTATAACCCTCTATATTGTGAAGCAAGGCTCCATGAGGAAATTGATTATTGTTTATTTTTTTTGCTGTTGTTTACCTAACAGCCATGACAAAATTCTAAGTCTATACTGGTCTCATAAGAGCATGAGACATAGTTTAGAGAGGTGGATTTTTTGATGAAAATTCAAGGCAGAATTATAATTATCATACTGAAATATTTTGGTCAAATTCCCAAGTAATTAGGACAAAGTGATTCTCCACATTAATGACTATTAGATCATTAGCTCTTTATAAATAAAATAAAATGATAAATTTTCTGTTATTTTCTCCAGATATTCTAATCTGTGTGAGGTAATGTTTATGCAAATTGTTCAAGGGCCATGCTTTGAGTAAGTACCTTAGAAAGAGAGAAGAGAAAGCTGAGAGAAAAGTTCTAGGATTTGAGAGAAATGAGTTTATATTTTCACTAAGATCTAGCTTAAAAATATGTGATTAAAAAGCAGAATTGAAAGTTCAATTTAGAATTACAATGTCTTTTTCTTCTTGGTCAGGACTGATAAACTGAGGAAGATAGACCATTTTTTTTTTCTGGAAGCATTTAAAAATAGATTCTCATCTCTCTGAAGTAATTTTTATGGTGGTCTATTTTAAGATATCAGATTAGCCAAAATGAACTTGCATTGTTCTTTTCAAGTGCTATGATCATGACTTTAAATCTTTTTAACAGTTATGAAGGGGTAGAGTATATGTTTCACAGAAAATATCAAGTTGAGATAATTGATAATAAGGCCAACTTTTCTTTGAGTCAAAGTGAATCAAGTACAATTTTAAGTTACTTTTTAAAGTTTTCTGCCTATATTTTAATGATTCTCTCTCTCTTTATCTCTTTCTTTATCTCTCTCTCTCTCTCTCTCTCTCTCTCTCCTTCCCTCCCTCCCCTCTTTTTCATCTAGGTATATATTTCTAGGCTTAAGTAAAGTCATAAACTTTTTTTTTTCATTTATTAAATTAGTGTTGGGTTCAGGATTTTCATTAGGTAAGACACTCAAGAAAGGTAAAATGTTACCATTCTAATTTAATAGTATAATTGCTATGGTTTAAATGAGTCTTCCAAAGTTTATATGTTGGAAATTTAATTCCCAATTCAAGAGTGTGTAGAGGTAGGGCCAAATAAGAGGTAATTAGGTCATGAAAGCTCTGCCCTCCTGAATAGATTAATGTCTTTATTGCAAGAGTGGAGAGTAGATTGTTTTAAAAGCAAGTTCCTTCCACCTCTGGCTCTGTGTCCCAAGCTGTCTTGCCCTTCACCTTCTGTGTAGGATGACACAGAAAGAAGGTCCTCACCAGAAACAGGTCCTTCCACCTTGAACCGTGGGATCCCTAGCCTCCGGAAATGTAAGAACCATGTTTTTTTCTTTATAAATTACCCAGTTGGTGGTATTCCATTATAGCAATGCAAAAATAGACTAAGATGATGGCATTTTACGTTTCTCAATCAGGAATTAAATAGAACAGCTAGACCCAGCATAGTAATAATGATAATGTTTTGATATGGCATTCTTTAGGCTTATTTGTTGAAAATGCAGTTCATTTGTTTAAAACCTTTTGAACTTTTGCTAATGTTAGTGTGTGGCTATGGGAAACCAGAATTTGATACCAGAATTCTGCCCTTTGGGATGAATTCTCTAAAGTTGGTCTGAGTATGATCATGAACCAATGAAGAAAAAGAAAATGATACACATATTATTGTGATACTATTTGGCCCCAGTATTCTCTTGAACCTGAAGGATCTTGGTCCCTCAACAGGTCATTAAATTATAGCACCATCCTTCACTTAGATTTGTTTTGTTGTCATATCAGAAAATGGAATTAAGTCCCCTATGTTCAACTATTATGCTCCTTTTTTCAAAACAAGCCAGATCAGATTAAATGTAAAATTTTAGCACAATGGACAAAGGTCTTTAAGAAGTTTGGGAAATGGGAATCTAAACACTTAAATCTTGTCCTACAATCTGAGGAAAATTCCTTCCTGAAAGAAGTACTTTGGGAGACTTCTGCCACAGATTCAGCCCTGACCTAGATCTTACCCATGACCCAGGTTCCAATGGTGTCCCTGGTTGTCCCAACTCCCTCCATCTCAACCCACAGCCTTCTGGATATCCCTTTCTTAATTCCCCTCTTCTCATCTATGAATCTTGGACCCCTACCTTGTCGCCTTAGGAACCACCATCTTCTCTGAGAGCAGTCCTAAAACACCTCCCGTACCCACCAAGGGACCCAGTTTGGCTGAGGTCCTTCTCCATTCCTAGCAGGGCAATTTCCTGTGAGGCAGGGCCCCATAGAGGGATTAAATGCAAACGGACAACATGCTGGACTAATGTGGTTTTATAATTTATTCACCACTTCGGATTTTACTAATTGGAAACAAAATAACCCTGCTTACACTGACGACCCAAAGTGAATAAATGATCTCTTGGAGTCTATTTTAAACACATTATCCCACTGGCAGATGTATACAGTCTGCTCAACATTTTCTTGACCTCTGAAGAATGCCATATTGTCTTAGAAAAAGCCTGAGAGGAGGCTGAAGTCTGCACACAGAAGACCCAAATAACCAGGTGAGGACTGGGGTTATTCTAGCCATGACCCCAGTTGGAATCCAAATGATGGAGCTAAAGGTAAAATCCAACATACCCATCCTTTCCTCCCCCCTCCCACCTGCCAGACACCCAATGGATGTTACTTCCATATGTGCATATAAGTTTTTATCAATTAATACCAATTTATTGTGAGTACATGTGATGCTTGTTTTTCCCTTCTCATGATACTTCACTTAAAGAATGGGCTTCAGCTCTATCCAGGATAACACAAGAGGTGCTAGCTCATCATTTTTTTTTTTTGGCTGAGTAGAATTGCATGGTATACATATACCACATTTTATTAATCCACTCACGTATTGATGGGCACTTGGATTGTTTCCACATATTTGCAGTTGTGAATTGTGCTGCTGTAAACATTTGAGTGAGGTGTCTTTTTACAATATGTCTTTTTTTCTTTTGAGTAAATACCCAGTAGTGGGATTGCTGGACCAAATGGTAGTTCTTCTTTTAGTTCTTTCAGGTATCTCTATACTACTTTCCATAGTGGTTGTACTAGTTTGCAGTCCCACCAGCAGTGTATGAGTGTTCCTTTGTCTCCACACCCACACCAGCATTTGTTGTTTTGAGACATTTTGATAAAAGCCATGTATTTAGAAAGGGCTAAGGGCTAAAGAACGGGGATTTGTTAAATATAATGACCAAAAATGGCTTATAATTGAAGGAAAAGTCCTTCTTCTTGAGGCCCTCATTAGATCTGTACTTGAACTGGTACTTGAACAAACAAATCAGAGCACCCCTTTTGGGTTCAGTACCAGTAACAGAGAGGAAAAGAAAGAAGAATTGAAAAACTACCAAACTATGTTTTGCTTTTGTTTTTTTCTTGACATTGTTAAATATCCTTGCACTGTGGTATTGGATACCCAAATAAGATCTTAGCTTATTTCAAAATATCAGTGAACTAAAGGTTTCTTTTGTTTTCATAAGTTTTAAAATAACCAAAACATAAATAGAAAAAAAGGTTTAAGATCAGATTCTAAAATGATCATTTTCCTATTAAAGATCCCTATCAAGACTGTATAAAGTTTTATTTAGCATTTATAATCTCATATAAATACAAATATACACACTTTCTATGTCTAATTGTATTTTTAGCTATTTCCGAGATGAGGGATGACAAATCTCTCCCTATAAAAATTGTGGCAGGGTTTGCCTTGTGACACTAAACACTATTGAAAAAGAAAAAAATAAAAGAACAACTGCAGAACTTGAAGTGATGAAAACATTGAAACTTTAAGCATCCAACCCTATCTTAAGACTTCAATTTAAAAGTGAGAACCTGAAAGAAATATAGACCATATTATATAGTATGATGAAATGGATCTTTCTTTTCAGACTTCCAGAAACATCATGAGATTGGATAGCCTGATTTATAAGATAATTTGAAGCAAGTTTCAGACTTTCATTATTCAAACCTGGAATTTGTTTTATTTCATTTCCCACTCACTAAAAGAAGAGTTTTAACCCTGAACTAAAGACCTATGCTAATGTACTAGAGGGACTTGAGTTGCTATATGTTCTAACAAAATTGTGACCCTATTTTACCACTGGTGACCCAGGTAAGGATTCAAACTTTCTTAATACTTTTATTTGTAATATGAATATAAGAAATTCTGAGCTACAGAGAATGTTCGACACACATAGATTTAGCCTCAAAAAGCTCTGTGAAAGCCCTTAAATGACATTATAAAAACAAGTAGTTAAATAGAAAGCACACTACTTCATGTAATTTGAGAAAAATAAAATGTTTGTATCTTATATATCTGTAACCCCTTGTTAAGATACTGAAAGAGTAATCAATATACATTGACAAATTAAAAATTGTATTGTTTTTTCTACTGATGATCAAAATCTAGGGCAACTATCAAGTAATGGAGTAGTTACTCAACTCTGGTAGAGAGATGAGCCTTCCCAGGTCCCCCTTCAGAGAAGAATTTGCCTCCAGCTTGGAGGTACCTGCAGTTCCACATCCATGAATGAGCACATGGGAATATAAAAGCATGGACATGTTGCCCCATCCATGGAATGTTGATGATAGGTGACAGTGTTCTTGGGTCTGTATTGCAGTTTGACTCTCCTTTCCATTTTGCCTTCTTCTCTTTCCTTCATGGTAGTTAATCCCTAATAAACATCTTTGCACCCCAAACTGTGCCTTAGTATGTGCTTCCATAAAACCAGGACCACCTACGTAGCTTGTGGGGTCAGTTCAAGAATGAATCCCAGAGACTCTTCTTCATAAAGGTCTGACTGCATATTTGATGTTTAATTACTCACAGCTTTCAAGCCCACTAGTGGAACAAACCAACAAGAAAGCTCTCGTTCACTTCCTTATCACCGTATGGGGAGGATCAAATGAGGCAGGAAGATCAAACCAACTTCTATGCAGAGACTCTCATTCAGGCTTGTCTCAACCACAGCAAGAACCAAAGCCATTTTCCTCTCATTCACTTAAGCCATTTTGAACCTGCCTGGGAGCCCACCATGCTTTCTCTAGAAACCCTCATTATATGTGTAGTATCTTTTTATACTTTGTTCGTGCCTATGTCAGCATCCAAACCAATTTTGAGTAGGGGGTTGATCCTACCCTCTGCAGGACACCACAAAATACCCGTAGTCAAAAGTTACTAAAAGTTTCATGACCACAGCACCAGAGCATTAAACCAATTACGAGGTCAGTCTTAGCCTGGGGTCCTGTGCACCTGCACGGGTCACAGGCACATTGAGCCATCTTGAGCCATCCCTGTGTAAACACAGCCTCCAATATCAGCTATAGCTTGCCTTTGTGGTCTCAATTTACAAATTTAATGCATAACTCATAGTTTTCATCTCTTTGGGGAGTCTGTCATGGCACTCATAGTTGCTTCTCTATTTTTCTCTTTTTCATGGTTTACCATTGTGCTTCTACCCTCAATTTTATGAGCTCTCTTAGTTCCCCAGTCCTATTATTTGCCACCTTCTAAGCAAACCAATACTGCTGTAAAGATCATTGATTTATGCATTTGTGTATCCCATGCCTCCAAGGATAAGGGAATAGCTAAGATAGATATTTACAATACCTATGCATGTGCAATATGTTACCCTCACTGCTACTTTTGCCCTGCCTAAATTTTACATTCCCACATTATATCTTTTATGTGCAAACACTGTCAACTTTTGGGTTTTTTTTTTCTTTGTAACTCTATCCTGGCAAAACTCTAAACAGAGTAAAATTGTACTCTCCACCTAAACTACTTTGGATAGTCTCAACCTGGACATGCCTAATTGTCTCAGTTTAAATTCATAACTATTAGTTTCAAGTGGGCATTAATGTTCTCTCTCTACTGAATCATCCCATAAGCATACCTTATACATTATACTGCAATTTCTTCCATCTTAAAAAGAAAACTTCTTAAGCCTATATTTTCCCTAATTGCTACCCCATTTTCTCTTTACCTTTAACAGTAAAACTCCTCCCTTCCCATTTTTCCTTCAATCTATTTCATTAAGGCACTTGACTCCACAATAAACTGGAAATGCTTTTATTGAGTTTACAAATCAGATCCATGTTACTAGAGACCAAAATTCTAGTGTCATTATTGACAATTTTCTTTCTCTCACAACACATATTGGATCAGTTATCAAATTTTTTTTTTGCTTTAACTTAAAATCATATAACATTTGACTTTCAATATCCAGAATGATCCCCTGATCCAATGCACAATGATCTTTTTATTGGATGATCTTTAAAGCTCCTTAAGTGGCCTTCTTGCTTCATCTTTGTAACCCTGTTAGCAGATTTTCAATCTAGAAGCCAGAGTTATCATTTTTAAACCCAAGTAGACGTATGTCACTTTTTATTTGAAATATGCATATGGCCTCCATCTCACAAATGTAAAATAGTTAAAGTTTCTACAAAAGCATAAAGACCACACATAACTGGACCCCAATCCTTTTTTGAACAAATACCCTAATAGTCTACCTTTTATTCACTTCTTTCCAACCATGCTTATTTTCACATTGTTCCTCAAACCAGCCAGGCATGCTCCTGCCTGAGTCTTTACACCCATTGTTTGCTCTTCCTGGGATACCTGATGCACCTGAGTCACCTTTACCACTCTTTGGTCAAACATCACTCTCTCAATGAGACCTATTACTATTATTCAAATTAAAATCACAACTCTCTTCCTGAATCCTAATCATCAATCCTTGTATTCCGCCTGCATTTTACTTTTGTTTATAGTACTTTTAAACTTTTAACATTATATATATATATATAAAATATATATACACCCACATATATACACATATGCATATAATGGATTGTTTATTCTGTCTATTGTATGTCTCCTGTCACTAGAATATTATAAAAGTTTCATAATAGCAAGAATCTTTATGTGTCTGTAACACAGCAAATGCTCAATAAACAATAATGAATTAATTAATCAAAGTGTATCTACTGATAGGGCTCTTATAAAATATGCTTAAGTTTCCTTAAATGTTCTAACAATCTAAGACACAGTTGATATTGCATTAGTGACTTGTCAAAAGATTCTCTGCAAGGAGAAATGCAAAGGATGAAGTACCTACGAGTGAATAAGACTGAAGAGGTAGGAAATGCAAATTATTTTTAAAACATTGAAAAACATATGTTAATGAAAAAATTCAAGATGTCAACATTTTATGGGTAAATGATATGCAATAATTTCAAAATCATTGTATAACTAAACGGAAAACGATGAAAGAGTCTGAATTTGTTGAAGAGTACTGGCCAAAATACTGATGAGTTGTAATTAGACCATCATGGCTTTAGCTTATCATGAGCCTGGGATATTAGTGGAGAAGGGAGCTAGGGTTTCCTCAGGCAGCTATTCCAGCTTGCAAGGTGGATGCATATGCCTGTGTATGTACGTACGTTTAAAAAAGAGTGAGCAATTTATTGCCAAGTGAATTAGATAAATTTGCACTTTTGTTATTAGATTAAAAGACAGACAAAAATCTACTACACTTTTTAGACATGTCTCCATGCTTTTTCAGGTTGTTTAAGCTCTCTTCTTAATGTTTTGGCAGGAGTACTGAAAGGCTGTTGTCAAATTTATCATAATTTGATATTAAAATATGGATGCATTAATCTTACAATGACCTTTATCCTGAACTTGGTCCTAGAAAAAAAGTGCTGCATCTTTTGTAAGTAACTTCAAGGGAAGATATCATACTGCATTCAAATATAAGCTTTTATCCAGTTAATCACCAAGCATTACCTACTTTCATCAATGTTTGGGAGCTTAATTCCAGGATTACTCATCACCAAAAAAGCTAAATATGAAAATCAGAAGCACAGACCCAAACAATAGAACTTTTATACCATGATAATTAGAAAAGGAACCTATTACCCAGGATTATAATTAGTGACTAACATATTAAATGACCTTTAACATTTACCTTAAGCCCTGGATTTCTGGAAAACCAGCAAGGTTATGAATGCCATATTAGTGATCTTTAATCTTTATTACTGCTGTGGACAGAATTTTAATGATTTTTAAATAGGCAGTGGTCACTAACATATCCCTATTAAAATAAAAAAAATCTCATAAAAAATTAAATGGATTAAGACTTCAAATGTACCATCATCAAAAGTATTATCTAATTATGGAGTTCAGTGAACAGGCCAAGTGAAATGGTTGGTAATATTAGTTATTTGCCACATGGGAATGCCCAGGATTTATGCACAAATAGATTCTGCTTCTGTTGCAACATAGTAATTAAGAATTTGTCAGGGAAATTTGACCCTCTAGGGTAGAAATTACTTTGTAAAATAAGAATGGCAGAGCACTAGTCTCCTTGCTGCACATAATTTAACTTGATTATTTATACATCAAAGAGAGTCCGCAGTGACTGCAGTATAATATTTAAGTAGAGGCATATTAAAGAAAGAAGCATCTAGTGAAATCTTTTCCCCAAATCTCCGTGAGAAAATAGAAGAAATTTTCATAAAGCATTTCATTTTGCATATAAATTGGGGCCTAGATTGTGCCTGTGAATTTACTGCTGTCAAATTTAATTTTTCTTTAATTCTTCAGGCCCAGATGTGAAAGGCTCTGTGTGCAGGCTGCAATTTTCAATGCTTACAGGTAGCTCCCGGATCGATAATGTGTCTTTATGAGAAATTACCGTTAATGTTATTGAGTATGCATTTTGTTTTATAGGATAATAAGGCAATATGAAATGCCAATTCATTCATTAGAAGCGAGCTAAGTGCTTAAATGAAATGGGTGACAGGTCTGAAAAAAGATGTAGTAATGGGCAGGAAGGCAAGAATGGATTTTTAATGACCTAATATTTAAAGGTTTAACCATGTTTTTGCATTTTCTTTTTATACATGATTTAATCTATAAGATGAAGAAGTTTATTTAAATTAGAGAATGCATTTTGGCTACAAATCGTCTGCAAAAATAAATAAATAAATAGCAACTTGGTTTGAGAACATTTTTCTAATGGGTTACTTTTACTGGGATCTCACACATAAATTAATTAAAAAACAGACACTGCAGTACAAAGGAAAAATCATCAAGTAATAAAAGAATGTCACAAACAAGACCAAAATTAACCCTGTGATAAAGGAAATACATATTTAATATCCCTATTGCTGAAGTGTGCTGCTGTAGGAGCTAATTCTGGAATAAATGCAACAACAAAAATGCAAGAACATTTAAAATTTGGGACACTATGATCAAAGTAATTGGAGATCCAGTCAATTGGAGAATTGACTTTTTAAAAAATTCATCTAAAGTGAGGCGCATTTTAGCATTGGTATTGAGAGTATTATATTTTGTCACTAAGGAAAACAAGTTTCATACTTTCACCAATGAAAGTTCTGATTCAGTCCTGTGCTGTTAAGCTGAGAGGCATTCTAATTATCTAGAAAGTTGAATGAACTCATTAATTTGATGCTTGTGATTTTATGAAGAATCAGTAGGTGCTGTATAAGAAAAGCATTTGGTTAGCTCAGTTAAACAAGGTTTTTGGAAAAATGAACATATCTATGCCATTGTATAATTTGAACTAAAATGACTTGCTTTTGCCCTCATACTACCTTATTTAATTATATATAATCCTGAAGCCAATTCAGACTTCACTGGTGTGCTAAACACCGTGTCATGAACAAAATGTCATTAGGCCATATACCTCCAAAATGCAAAGGACAGGAACGTATTTGAAGATGTTCCCAAATCAAGCACTCAGACCCAAAGTAACAAGGCATGAACATTCACAATTATAAACAAAACAAGACAAAGTAAATAGAACGATTTATTACTCAAATTATATCGATCCTTTTACAGGTCAAAACAGTACAAATTTGTATAAGCAAAAATGCATTCCTTTGGCTTTTCTGAAAAGCTAAACTGTGGAGGACAGTATGGGGTAATGAAAGTACAGAAGCTTTGGACTCAGAAAGACCATGAATCAGAGCTCAGTGCTTATACCTACTGGCTGTTTAAACTTAGAGAAATTATTTAGTCTCTCCAAATCAGTTTTCTTATCATAATATGGGCATAAAAATTTCTGACCTGGCACAGCCACTGGGCCATCCATTGAAGCTGAACTAAAAATCTATCTACAGTTGAACCTCAAGTGCTGACATCTCATGCTTTAACCACAACCTCCCATCTTGCTGGCTCTCATTATCCTTGCTGAACAGCTTTATAGAAACACCCAGTTGTTGACTCCACCCACCCTCTTCTCTTAGCTGAGCTAGACATCCCAGGGCTTGATGTCTCCTCCCATCAGCCTGGATTCCATTGCTCATCACCTGAATTATTTCACCAATAAGCTCAATGTCTTACACCTTTACCTTTACAGACATCTGATAACATTTTCATCTTGAGTTAATCCCAATACCTACCTTCTCTACTATAAGGCAGAGGCTCAACACCGCTATATAAGTACCACCATTTAAACATTCTTGTGGTCAATAATTTATAATATTTCAATCCCAGTTAGTTCCTCAAATCTTTTGACAATCATTTGCTTCCTTGATCAATTCTCTTTTCCACTTCTTTCAGCAACTATTCCACCTTTATCCTCAAGGCTTCTCCACTCCCTCATTCTTACTCTTATTAGCCAAACATCTATATTATTAGGAAATTTGAATTCACAAAACATGAATTATTTGCTCCTCTGCCCCCTCACCTTCAGCTTTGCTATAGTCACCCTTACCTTCTGAGAGAAGTCTGTACTTGTCTTCATAGTCAATCATGCAGCAGGCATCTGGTCTTTATTTTCTAAATGTCCTTCAGGGTTTTAGTTCATCAGTTAGATTCTTTTCTTGATCCCCTTTTCTTGGTTTTTCTCCTTAGCTTTCAAACATGTATAATCTCTAAGTCTAAGCAAGGAAAAAAAAGTGACCAGAAAGAAACTTATCTGAAACAACGCCCCTTGTTTTCATTGTGTTCTTGTTTTCCCTTTACCAGCGTGTTCCCTTAAATAAGGCAGCTTTTCCTTCCTTTGCATTCATTCTTCAATACCCTGTCACTTGTATACTCTATCATTTCACAGAAACTGTTCGTCAGTTACTAATGACTTCCAAATTACAAACCCACTCTTGTTTTTTTGTTTGTTTATTTTCATCTTTCTTGACCTAATAGAACACTGGCGATATTACAAGTCATTTCTTTGTAATCAAGAAAGTTTCTTTGACTTGTCTTTATGAATCTCCAACAAATTCTACTCTTCTGGTCACTCCTTAAATGTCCCTCAACATTGATCTCTGGTTATTCCACTCCACATTCACTTCATGAAGACTTTTTTTTCCCACTTACCTAGTTTTAACTGCAAACCAATGGTTAGGATTCTTTGTGTATTTCCAACACCACTACCCACACTGAAGTTCAGATTTACATGTCCAACTCCCTGCTAAATGTCTTCAAAACTATCTCAAGGTTGACGTAGCTTGTCTTTCCCATCAATTATTCCTGCCCATGTATAATCTACCTCTCATAAAACAATTGTTCACATACAAGATTTAGGGTATAATATCAAATTTATTTTCTTTGTCCCAACTTGCAGGTAATCTGCTAAATTTATGTACTAAATTATTTATATGTTTATAATCTTTACACAAACCATACCATCATTCCCTTAGTTTAGATCCTCCTCATCTCTAGCCTTACCAATTGATGCCAAATTGTTATGTTTGCCTAGAGTATTTCTTTCCTCCAATTTGCCTTCCACATAATTACCATTAATATTCCATCTGAACACATTACTTGTGTGCTTTCGAACCCTTGAGTGGAACCCTGTTGCCTGTAAATTTGTGGTTATTATATACCATATAGCCCTCCACGACCTATCTAATTCTCTTATCTCCTGCCTTGACTTGCTTCTTACTTTATGCATTTGAAATCAAATGACTCACTGTTTTTCTCATGCACCATGCTGTTTCACAGCTCTGTGCTTTAACTCATGCTGCTTAACTGCCCTGAATACACTTCCCCACATTCTTTGCCTGGCTAACTCTTACTCATCCTTAAAACTTTAGTTCTCACCATGCTCTCTTCTCAGGAAATTTCCCTGTATCCCCCCAATCTACCTGTAAATACCCTGAGCTTCCCTGCAGCTAATGCAACCCCATAACTCTGCTTTTATATCATGTTGAAATGTTTGCCTTTTTGCACCCTACTATATGTACACATCTCGTAAGCAAGGGCTATATCTCATTCTTTTAGGCTAATTTATTTAAGGTTCTCAACTTTCTGGGGTGAGGCATAAAACCATTTTATTTTTCCTATAACTTACACCAAGCAATTCAACACCTCCCATTTTCTCACTTGGTCAGGGGCTTCTTCTAATGACAACTCTGTTAACTTCTGTAATGCGTCAATAATTTTAGACATTAGAAGAGCAAACTTCTAGTTCCTAAGACCCAGATATGCCTGTTTTAATATTTATTTTAATATCTAATGTTCTTCTTAAAAACACTTTCTATTCTTTCCCTATTCTGTCACTGCTTCTCTTTGTAACATTATTGATAGTCACCCTCTATGGGGCATATCTACAAGGGGCCCATTTGATGGTGTTTAAGATTATAAATGGAATACAATGCACCCATCTAATTTCCTGTCACGGGAGAACAGATGGGTTTCAGTCTATGTCCCTACATGTACATGCACACACACTCATTGCTATTAATGTCAGTTTTACCAAATTTAGTTAATAATGTTTTGGGGGTGCGTAGCATGGATAGGATAACCACCTTTTAAAGTATCATCTTGCCATCGTAGCTCCAAAGGTGGGCTGCAGCACTAGAATATCTCTGTCAGACTTCCACTCCCACTCCTGCATCTTTCTCAGCCTCAGTAGTATTAGGCATTTATTTGGCCAGCAGCTCAGAAACTTTCTGATGTTAGATGGTGAATATCCCGAAAGTAATGGAGAGGTACCCCCAGTTTTAATAATGATGCTCTTGAGGCTTCTCTCACTATCCTAGATGAAGATGTATTGCAGAGATAGTATTTACTTAGTAAAACTCTCCTCAAAATACACATACCCTTCTCTAGTCCAGTTGGTAGTGACGCTACTGATTGTCCTGAAATGGTCCTCTCACCAGTAGCAGCTCATAGTTCCCTAAACTTAGGATGTTGAAATCCTTATTTATTAATATATTCAACAAATATTCATTAAAGCCTTCTGTGTACTGACCACTGTAGTAGATGCTAGGCTAATCACAGTGGTCAAAGCAAATAAAATCTCTCATCAAGTGGAATTTAAAGGTTTGAGCCTTAATAGGCAATGCTGATAAAAGCTGTGGCTTCTAAAGTGTCCTAGTATAGCAGTGGCTAGCATTTGGTAAGTTGTAGAGTTAATAATCAGTAACTACCTATGAAATGAAAGCAGGCACATTACCTGATATACAGTAGGGATTAAATTGACATCGTTTTTTTTTTATTCCTGTTAATGGAATTTAAAAATTTTTAATTTAAATTAACTTTTCAGCTTTGAGTTGTATTTGCAACTCAGTGCTACCCATGGTAAAACTTTAATAAGTGCATTTGTCATAAAAGTCTAATTAGGCTGAAATAACCCAGTTCAAATTTTCAGTGGCTTGAAACAACAAAAAAAATCATTATTGCTTGCTCAAGTCACATTCATTATTGGGATGAAAACTCCACTATTTAGGAAGTTGCCAGTCAGAGTACCAGGGAACAAAGAGAGTTGAAAAATCTCTAACCAGTAATTAAATGCTACACCCTACCTGTCCATAGCTAATTGGGCAGAACTAGTCACATGGTCCATCAATTTGCAAGGAGGAGAGCAAGGAAGTACAATATTACCATTTATCCCTCCCCCCCCAAAAAGAACAAATGCATTATTAAAAAATTAATTAAATACCCAAAAGACAAACCACTCTTCCAAAGTTTTAATTATGGTTTTCAATCTCTGAGTGACCTTCCCCCCAACCTTCTGATAGTCTTCTAATCTACTCTGATGTAGGAAAATCAAACATTAAAAATCTAGCAGTTTCCTATTAAAAAAAAATTCAAACCCTTTTACCAAACCATTTTTTTCTGCTGGAATTAATAATGTGTTTTTGAGTGGAATACGAGATATCGTTCAGAATGATAGGATTACTTAAATTCATATAAGCAGCAGGTGACCTAGAATAGATTTTCTCAGTTTGAGAAATACAACATTTTGGCTGTATAATTCTTTTTTTGTGGGGGCTTTCTTGCACACTGTAGAGTGTTGAGCAGCATTCCTGTCCTCTACACACTAGTTGCCAATTGCAGCTCTCCCAAGTTGTGTCTACAAAAAAAAAATGTATCTAAATATTGCCAGATGTTCCTTGGTGGCAGGACAAATTTCCAGGAAGCAAAATCATGTCTACCTGAGAACCACTGACTTAGGAGAACTTGTTAACTTATTAAAATCCCAGTGACACTCACATGATTTTCTGTTGCAAACTGGCAAAGTCATTGTGAATCCCTCTATGCTTTCATCCCCAAAGGATCTTATCCCTGAAGACCTTCTTGTGCTACTACATCTAGATCAGAAATTCCCTCTGCTGCAGCAGTAGATATTAGTTGACCACGCCGTCCTTACAACTGGTTTGAATTTCTTGAACCAGTAAAGGCAGTGTCTTCTTTTTTTCCTTAACAGCCAGAAGGTGCTTTCTATTTCTTGTAGGGGTCTACATGGCTCATGCATTGGAGAAAAAGAGGAAAGAATAAGATTGAGAAAAATAATTTTTTTAGTTAGTCCTGGGTAACCTGGAAAGGAAAGAATTCTTGGCCTAAATTCTCTTAAACCTTATAGAAAAATCTAAGCTCCGAACGCAGATTCCAGAGATAGGAAAAGCTTCAATATTGGTACATCAGCCCAGCAACGTCAAAAGTTCTAGTTTCTTTTCATTTCTGCAGTCTGACATTCATAGGATGCCTCTGGGAATTGTTGGCTACATTTATTATAGGTGTGTTACAAAATGACATTAATAGATCTAAAACAAGTCATAGAGACTTGTCTTTCTGTGGCTGTCTGGTAGAAGTAAGAAAACATTTCCAAGGATAGAGGTTGCTAGAATGAGAATTAAAAAAAAAGCAAAAACAAAAAACAAGTTTACTCTGAGTTACTCCAAGTCTTGGGTTAAGTGGATTATTAATTCTGGGCTTCAGTTTTCACATCTGTGAAGTAATGAAATTAGACCAAATAATCTTAAGAAAACCCTACCCACTTTAAAAGTTTATTCACTTACATGAAATGCTTGCTTTCTTTAGTTTAAACATATAATTGGAATCTGAAAGCTAAATAAGTATTAAAACGAGTTTACTTTCCCATTGGAGGATGAAATTAATTTCTCTTGAGATGACTTTGTTGTTAAGTTTTGTTTTAGTCTCCTCTGTAAAGTGAATGACTACAAGAGCCTGAAGGTGTTGCTGAGTGGAGGGAGGGAATTTCCTCTGAGTCGTTCTGAGGTCCCAAAGGCACTACCCATCTCGAGCTCATCCAATCAATAGCCAGTTAGAGCTGAGGAGAAACAGTGAGTAAAAATTACAGAATCGATCTGTCCTGCCCCACTTGGGCCATCATTCACTCTCTGAACTTCCGAGGTTGTGAAGGGACCACTCAGGTTAATGGAAACACAGTGGCAGACCTGATCCTGTGTTTTCTCATTTCTCCTCTCTTGCCCCAGAGTGAATGCACAGGTCTAAGGGAGTCAGAAAGGCCAGGCAAATCATGATGGAAATTCCCATCTAGACACCTTTCTAAATTCACCGACACTAATAATGACATCTATTCGCTATCCTAGCAGGATAAAAACATAATTTGGGAAGGCGAGAAGGAATTTTATCCTGCCAAGACAAATACTGTAGTACACATATTCCAAAATATGAAGGGTAATAATTAAGAAATGGAAAATTCACCCTGTCAAATATCTGTAAATTGAGATTACAATTGTGTTTCTGTAAGTATAATTACTAATATTTTTGGTGCACCTGATTATTACTTACCTTTTACATGGCTCTTTTAGGAGAGCTGGCATTAAATTTAAACATTTAATACTTTTTAATAATTATTGAGGATCATTTGCAGTTTTGTACAAATACTGAACATCATGGTATAATGGAGAGAGTTTTGTAAATAAACAGTTTCTTTTATTAAACACTTTCATAATGTTGAAAAAGTAATTGAAAGATCTCAAGTCTTTTTTTCTAAAGTTAAGTGGTTACTATAGACTCTATGATCTTTTCTAGCTATAAGATTCTTAAACTGTGATTATTTGATTTGCATTTAAAAGGAAAGCTTATTATGCCATTTATCTGCAAGATTAGGCATAATAAAACCTCAATTAATTCCACATTGTTTTGAGGACTGCAAGTCAAAAGAGTGAGGTGAAATTTAAAACTGTTTTCAATTTATCTTGCTATGAAGCACGAATTAGTTTTTTTTTTAAACCTTCTTATCAATAATTTTAAAAAGAAAATGCAAAGTTCATGAAATTTCCTTTAGGGTTTCTAACAGAATCTGATCAAAGTAGTCTTCTGAACTTCCAGTTGAATTAAAAGAAAAAAAGAAGGAATAACAAAAAATGAAGATGAAGAATAAAATATGTGTCATCCTATGTTAAAATAAATTTATTGCAGCCTCAGTGTCTGCTGAGGCCACAAGATGATTGATGTCAACATTCTAAAGTGAGGTGAGAGACAATAATGCAAAAGGCAGTTTAGAGAAATGGATTTCTAACTCTAAGCTCCCTCACCCACAGTGAGAAAATAAAATTGGCAGCGTTTTGATTAGACGGGGATTTCTGTAGAGAATGCTATCTGTGAGAAGGAGGATGGTGCTTCTTACTCTCCGGTTGAATTGAAACTTTCAGACTACTTAGTTGAATGTGTCTTTTGCCAGTTTGATAGACACAATGGACAGTGTCTGACTCATACTTAAGAAATCTGGTACCCGAGACACGATGTGCCCAGCTACCCCGACAGAAAAGGGATTAAAAGGTGCTTTTTTGGAGAAAATACATATTATATATGTCATATTTATATATCATAAAAATTGTTTAATTTACTCAATGCCCCAAAGTGAAATTATACTTTTCTATCAGATCATTTCCTGATGACTGTGATGAAGCACAAATGTGATTATTTTAAAGCAGATTTTAATGCTCAATGTTTGAAAATTCTATCACGTTATCATTATTTAAGAAAAAGAGAAACTGAGCAAAAAAGTTCCATAAGGCAGTAACTGATAACACTAAAAGTGAGTTCACCTGACAACAAATTGTACTCTGTTCCAGAGAGTAGTAGAATGAACTTTTCAATGTTGGTAGCATGGCTGGCTGGCTATATATCAGAAGTGACTGGTGGCCTAAGAAGAGTAAATAAGATACTAAAATGATCTAAGTATCATTATTGATCTGATTAATTGTCCAATAATTGTCATATGAATTTTATTAATATTTGTATTCTAAAAATGTTTGGATAAAATTTGGTAAGTTTGGGATATGTAGCTTTTTTTTTCTTTCTTCCTTTCTTCTTTTATTTTTTATTTTCATTTTTTTGCTAGTGCTGAGAAGACTCCTAACTCTTCTTGAACTTGAATTCAAACTTTGATCTCCATGCAAATACCAAGCTGCTTATATTCTCTCAGGAGGAACATATCATAGCTGTGTACATGGGATACCTGTCTCTGAGTCTTATCCCAGATCTTCCTGGAGATTTATTTTATATATATATATATATTTTTTTTTTCTAAACCTGGCTTGTTGAAGGTATTCTAACACCTCCATCCCAAACATAATTCATAATATCCTCTGACATCTTTTTATACTTGTACATCATCACTCTTTTACATGTATCATTCCTAAAAAATCATTTAAGTAGACATTGCTTATATAAGCCCAGGAACTTTTTGAAAGCAGATTCTAAGTTTGTTTATTTGCCTTCTCTATCCCTAGAGCCAATTTGAATTCCAGAACACAGTATATACTTAAAAATTGTTTGCTAAACTTAATTAAACTAATTACATTTAAAATTATTTTGCTGGTTGTATTATGATGAGACTATTAAAACATCCATGTTGGAAAACTTTCTCTTTCAAAATTTATATACTATCTGTGATAAATAAGTGCTCTGTGTTCTAGTTTAAAAATTATGATAATTAGATATCTTTCATTAGACAGAGATAATTCATTCCTTTTATTCCTTTTTTTTTTCTCGGTTATATGGTGACATCTTTATCTATGTCAATATATCTTGAGAAATGTCCATAAGCATTATGTTTCTTTATCAAAGAGTGAGGAGGTCAGGAATCCAGTGAATAAATTGCAATTGAGGCTCTTCAACCAGATGTTGCCATTACCTTGTCACTTCCTCAAATATAAAATGTGAGCATAGCTACCATTTTAACTTTCAACTGAACCTACCAGAATAAAATTCTGGGAAAAAAAAATGACTATCTGTTTTTATACTAACAAAAATGTTCCTTAACGTATATCAGTTAGGTTCCATCCAGATGCTGCTTCCAAGAACTCTTTCACACAAGTCGGCAAGCCTCTGTGTTCTCAAATCCAGTGTTTCCTTTATAGCAGCATTTAACACATTTCTGGACTGCAGCCTCTATTTTTTTTTTTTTTTTTTTTTTTTTGAGACAGTCTTGCTCTGTTACCTGGGCTAGAGTGCCATGGCATCAGCCTAGCTCACAGCAACTTCAGACTCCTGGGCTCAAGCGATCCTCCTGCCTCAGCCTCCCAAGTAGCTGGGACTACAGGTACGCACCACCATGCCCGGCTAATTTTTTCTATATATTTTTAGTTGGCCAATTAATTACTTTCTATTTTTTTAGTAGAGATGGGGTCTCCCTCTTGCTCTGGCTGGTTTTGAACTCCTGACCTTGAGCAATCCACCCGCGTCAGCCTCCCAGAGAGCTAGGATTACAGGCGTGAGCCACCACACTCGGCCTGGACTGCAGCCTCTTAATTTATCTGCTGCCTTCATTGGATGCTTTGATGTAGTCTTCTTTGTAAAAATTCTACTAGCTACCTGCTGAATGTTGGACTCCCCCTCCAAAGCTTTGTCTGAATTGAACCCTTTACTCTTCTCTCTATATACACACTCTCAAACAACCTCAAGTCCCATGGCTTTGCTGACATCTGCATGCCAACATCTTCCAAATATATATTGTTGGACTTGTTTGCTCCTCAGAACCCACAACTCAGATATCAAGACCTGCTCTGATACTTTTATGTCAATGTCTAAATTGTATCCCCACTTTTCCGTGGCTCACATGAACTTCTAATCTTTGACTGGCAAACATGTTCCTTCAATCTCCCTTTGCTTTATAATGACAATGCCAAAAACACTTAAAAATTATTCTTGCTTCCTTTCTTTCCCTTAACTCCCTCCCCAAATCTCTAACCCATGTTCATTTTTTGTTCACTTAACTGTCCTAAATATATTTAATGCCTACAATTGCATGTTTTCCTTCTCTAAAACCAGTGCATTTACTGAAGTCCACAATATTTCTCATCTAGAACTCTGCGTCATTAGCCCTGATTTCCCTCCCCCCACACCAAATTATTCGACACAGAAGACAAAATGATCTTATGTAAAATAGGGCATCTCATTGTCTTATTTAAAACCATATGTGTTACATTCTGTGTGTAGAATAAAACTGGAACAATTTTCTTGTCTTACAAAGCCCTACTAGACCGTGTCATTTTTATGTCCTGTTATGCTAGTCTTTCTCCTAAAACTATACAGAATGCCCTCCCTCTTCCATGAGCATATCAAGTTTGCTTTGGCTTCAGGACATTCACATTAGCTCTTTCTTTTGCCTGAATAATCTTCTGCCTCAACTTCACATAACTGGATCTTAGATTCAATATTATCTCTTCAAATGACTACCTAATCTACAGTAGCCCACCATCATACCAGGGTATCTTACTTCCCTGCCTACCTCTAAATAACATGATATATTTGATATATTTTTATCACTCTCCTAATAATTGCTGTTCGCTTTTATTCTGCCTATTCCCTTTTACATACAAGTACCTGAGATTAGGGACTTTATTTGTTTGATTTAGGGATGTACACCTCAGAATCTATTGATAAAATAGTGTTGTTTCCATAGTAAATGTTCCATAAGTTCTAGTTCAATGAAAGAACTATAGATGTATCTTTGGGACAGTCATGTTTTATCTTTTAATAAAAGTTGATTTTTAAATTAAGGAGTTTGATCTATATGATTTATAATTTTTTTTTCCATTTCTCAACTTTCTTCTGAAAACTAATCATTTTTCCCCAAAATGCTTGGAGCTAACCATCTTTACCAGAGCAGGCATGGCATTGTATCAAACCACATATCTGATTTGCAACAATGCTGCATATATAAATTGTCAGTATATATTTTTAATTTTGAACATCTTTGCTCATCTCAAAGCCACTTACTAAATCCCTCAGCTTCCTGAGCAGACATCTTTATCTGGAGTTGATATGGAGATTTTTAGGATTCAATTTATCTTTCATTTTATCTCTTTTCTTGACCCTCAATGGATTGATTTTGTCAAGCTTTTACGTTTTTCCTACCCATAGTTAAATGAAAACCCAATAAAAGCATCAAGACATGCTTTCATTCGTATGTTACATAAATAACATGTATATAAATATCTGTCTTAGATCTGCTTTTACTTTTAAATTTAATTAAAATATTTTTTTCTTAAGTACCTCAGAGAAGCATTGCGGGGGAGGAAAAAATGAATTTTTAAAAACTTAATCCTTGAATTTTAAAATTTGAAGAGTTTGAATACACAAGGTGCCTGTGGAAAAATAGCTGTTTGTTCATTATTCTCTATGTTCTCATCTCTACTAACAGAACCTTTCACTTTTAGCTGCACACCACCATTTCTCCCACATTCCTTTAGTGGAAATGATGTAACTTGCAAGTCTTGTCCTGTATAAGTTGGAGGTACACTTTCCATTCTCTGACCTTTCCTTCTTCTACCTCTTTGGCTATGAAGCGAAGAAACTAGAGCTTTGCCTTTGAAATCAGAGAGGGAAACCATGTGTGGAAGATAGCAGAACTCCCCTAGCTGCCCAGACTACTTACTTGTTATACTTGAAATACATAAAAAAAAAACTTTTGTCTTAATTAAGATATTTTACTTTGAGTCATTTCATTGCAGCTGCTTAGACTATACTCCAAATAAAACAGTTACCAATAAACATATGAGTTGTTCTTGGCATGTCAAGTGTGTAAGTTGGGTATTGCCTATAATATTTTATTATATTAACATTTTTCAAAGGATAAAAGTATACCAAGTACAATAACATTCATTGGGTGTCAGGCAGATGGGGGGAGGGAATGGGTATATACACACCTAATGGGTGTGGTGTACACCATCTGGGGGAGGGACACACTTGAAGCTATGACTTGGGTGGGGCAAAGGCAATATACATAACCAAAACATTTGTACCCCCATAATATGCTGAAATTAAAAAAATATATATCAGGATGTGGCTACAAATGGGCATGAAGGATCTTTTTGGGGTAATGAAAATGGCCTAAAAGTAGATTATAGTGCTAGTTTTGTACACTTAAAGTAGGTAAAATGTTGCTATACTTCAATAAAACTTTAAGAAAAAGAATGCTATGCTTATATACTAATAAAGAGAGGCAAGTGAAGTATTAAGTATTTTTTATAGTTTATTTTGCTTTACCTAAATATATTAACAATATTTCAAGGTCTTTTCCTGCAGTTAATACATTTAAAAATCAGAAAAGAGCTATAAAATCAAAAGTGGGGATGCCTTTTCCCCAGATAACAGAACTTATTCGTCATCTTTATTTGGATTGTTTTTTCTTTGTGAAAACTGTTAGGCATGGAATTCTACCATGCACCAAATTTACTCACTCAAAGATCATTTGCAATGATTTGGATAAACCAAGTAACATTAATTCCTGCACAAAGCTATTAGATTGGATATATTTGGGGAAAGAATAATTGTAGTATAGCCTAGAAACAGCATTATAAAGAAGAACAGAAACTTCAAAACAAGATGAGAACAAATGTTTTAAAGATACATTTAGGTCTATCTACAGACAGTGTTGTTTTATATGGATTTCTAGGGAATTACAAACCAGTTGAAAATTTTACAACCAGGTATAGTTGACTTTCTTGAAGTACACCCTTTAAGTCAGGGGTCCTCAAACTTTTTCAACAGGAGGCCAGTTCCCTGTCCCTCAGACTGTTGGAGGGCCGTTGGAGAGTGCGGGGCACGTTCCACACATGCACACTGTGGGCCCAGGACAAGTCGGCTGCTAAGCAGGACAGGCAGCGGAGGCAAAAACACCCAATGGGCCAGATAAATGTACTCGGCAGGCCGCATGTGGCCCAGCAGCCATAGTTTGAGGACCCCTGCTTTAAGTAGTCCATAAAGCAAAGAGAGTTTCAAACACATATTCTGTTAAGTGGTGTCACCACTGGCACTGGCATCTTCAAGCACGATTGACCCTTGCCATATCATACCAAAAACTTCCCTGTGACTCCCAACCCCAACCATGTGTTTCCACTGAAGCCCGTAATAATTCTGCTTTTCACACGATACGGTAATAATTTGCCTGCTTATCCACTTTCTCCATTATATTATGAGCTCCTAGAAAAGGAAAAATAAAGTGTTTTTTTCTTAAATCATTGTTGTTGAAGCCTCATACTTAATACAGCTCAGGGTAAATAATATGCACTCAGTAAATTCTTATTGATGTTGCATGAGTTTTCAGGACCTAGAAGTAGAAATTAATGTGCATTAGAGTCGAGGCATTTGATCTTGCAAATAGTGACTAAATTGATCCCCTGGAGAATATAGATATAAAACCTGAGGCTGAAAGCTGTACTTAGAATACAGCTCAGGGTAAATAATATGCACTCAGTAAATTCTTATTGATGTTGCATGAGTTTTCAGGACCTAGAAGTAGAAATTAGTACTTCCACAAAGCGGACAGTCCATCTGCAGCTGAACTCAATCTGTCCTACTCACATGCATAAAGAGCCCAAATGATATTAATATTTTTTTCAGATTACAAAGGAAATATTAATACTTTTAAAAGCTACACACATGAAGATACCCATTATCTTAAAGAAATATATTAAACTATAAATCTCATTCCTTGAGAGATATTCAGGATCTACATTCACTTTTAAAGAGTTAAGAAAGTCAGGAAATTACTGATTTTGGCTTGCCAGATGTCATTTAATCACAATTCTAATATTTCTAAATGGCTCTAAGTGAACCTCTGAATATGATTCAACTACAAAGAGAAGAATTTCTACGTATGTGTTGTAATATTTTTACATTTCTATTCTTACTTCATTAAGAATCCGTATGCTTTCTTGATTTTGAAAACTTGAACTGTACCAATTGCACAATATATTTGAAGCATATACATGCATGCATGTGTGAGAGAGAGAAGAGAGAGAAAGAGAGAGAGAGAGAGATGCTATGTCCCTTATTTGCAAAAGCAAGTGCTTTGGTCATAAGGAAAAGAAAGAGACAGGGTGTGGATGATTCAGTGAATAAGATGATAGAAAGCTCATATTGGTAATAGGTCAGTAGTATCATCCATTGCAATGAAGAATAGAATTTTTATCAATGTTCCTTGTCCCAGAGTGGCACTTCAAGAGTAAATCATATCACTGATTATAGTCTATAAAAAGATTTTGGAGGCTTCTAATAGAAGTAATTATTTTTTCCTGGTTCTTCTGTGTAACAGAATTCAGACATACTGATTATCAGTCATATTAACTTAGAAATAATATATGTTCAGTTAAGTTATAGCTCTTGATCATGTCATATGAAGTCTGCACCATCAATTACAGAGTATTGGAAAGATTTGCCTGCTCTTAAAAAATTCAATACCAAGTTACAGAAAAAAACATACTTTTTCATTGAAAATAAGCTATAATATTTACAAATAATGTGTTTCAATGCCCACATATATAATCAGGGAACACAGAGATGTCTTATGACCTTGGATTATTTAGATCAGATAGCTGAATGTGAAGTCTTTTTTCCTATTTTTTTAATTCTATGAGGCTAATCCTTAGCTTGGGTTTTAGTAAAATCTAAGATTCACCCAACAAACAAGTAGTCTCCCAAATGCCCATAATTAATATCAAGCTATCCAGACCCTAGAAATACTTTTATGTAAAATAGGTTAACTCCAGTCCCTAAGAAATATATAATTGCCCCCCCCAAGTAATAAGAAATAAGATAGACATAGGAGTGTCAAAGAATATATCCTTACTTTGAGATCAGTAACAGCCAGTTGAAAGAAATTTTCTCTTTCCTGTCAGCTTCTGTTGCATTGTGAGGATACAGCCTTGAGCTATGAAGGTAGCCTTGAGGTGATACGAATTCTTAAGAGCATTATTTGAACATCAAATATCATTGAAACACTCGATGCCAAGTCAATAGAGTTGATGCTTAATACTATGAAATACGGGGTAGCTAATCATGATCAACTTAAATTTTGCCCAGCTATTATTGACTCAAGAGTGAATTTGGGGTTAGACAATTGGAATACATGTTAGTTCCAAATTTCTATTTTAGAAGGCCATAAATATGAAAGTGCCAGCCTTCACGAGTTGGGTCATTTCAGATAAAGTATTTCAAATTTAATGTGCATTAGAGTAGAGGCATTTGATCTTGCAAATAGTGACTAAATTGATCCCCTGGAGAATATAGATATAAAACCTGAGGCTGAAAGCTGTACTTAGGAAAGTTTTCATAATATGGATTTCTCACTTTTCTTCAAGTTCAAGCTCAGTTATGAAGTAAGATTTTGCAACTGAAGGTACAAGAACAAATGGCAAACCATGATGAAATATATATAAGTATATACTCTTTAATAGTAATGTATACCCCTCCTAAGAGAGACAATTTTCAACCCAGCTTTGTAACTGATGTGTAAAATACACAATGAAAAATGTGGGCAGTAAGGCACAGGGAAAGATGTGTTTATTTTCTCACAAGAGTTGAATTGTACTTACTAGTGAGCCACTTGTGAATGATAAATGAACTAGTAGGAAAAAAATTATACAAATAAAAAGAAAAGAGAAAATGTTCTCCATTCCTCAGACAAGGAAGATTAAAAAAAAGACAGTACTCATTGCTAAGAACAGTGTTTACTTGAAGGTCTTTTAGTATTCGAAAGTCAAACTTAAGAGACCAATATTTATTTATTCTCAGTATTTCAGTATTTATTGAAATCATTATTCTTTCTTTTTAAATTTGAGAGAAATTGTTTTTAGGTTTAGGAAAAACATTTTCTTATTCTGACTGAAATACCAAACTACTCTTGATGTTGTTTTTTCCCCCTAAGACATTAAAGGAATTTTACAAAGTTTTGTCGCAACACTGATAATTTAGATTTGAAAATTCAACACCACAGATGTAATCACAGCCAGACACTAATTAAGCATCAGGCCAAATTTGGTCCTATGCAGAATGTGTGGCTTCAGTGGGAATCTGTGTGTTTTCAAGGACAGGCTTCGGCCAAAGCTTTATTGAAGGAACTGGGAAGAAAATGCTTCCAAAGAAAAAATAACAACTTTCATTTTAATGATATTTGCTTACAAATAATATTTGGAACCATTTTCTTTTTTATTTCAGTATACTGTGAGTAAAGTTGTGGCCATATTCTGATAGTTCCCATGTTCATTGAAAGACAACTATTCATGATCATTTTCAAATTTTTACTGTTGTGTAAAAGGAAGGCACAGAAGGGATACATAATCCTCTCCACAAAAGGTTCCATTTTCAAATTCTGAATGTTTCTAGGATTGTCTCAGGATAGGTTCTGGGTGACAAGAGAATATGAGTGGGAGGGATGCAGGGAGGGTATTCGTATTCAGCAAGTTTTGCTGGGAAACCAAACCATCTCTTATTGAAAGTGCTTCAAGGACTTATGGAATATGGAATATTTTGGTTTATTTTTTTCTCCTCTATGGCTTTAGTTTGCATCAGTATTTGATGACATAAAGGGGGATAAAAGCTTATTTAAAACCATGTCTTGATATGATTGGAGAAGTATCTATACTTGAATCTTATTTCCTTTCTTGTAGAAATTTTTCAGCTCAATGGAGAATTCTTGTCTTGGAACCTAAGCCAAGTTACACTTTCTGAGAGAGTTGCTCTGTAAACTATGGGAAGGACTGAGCAGCTGGACTGACCATGAAAGCCAAAGATATGTTATTATTAATAAATTTCAGCAGGTTTTCTTCTTATTAATAAATTTCAGTAGTTTTCCTCCTTCCTTCTCTAAGTCTTGTTTTATGTATATAATGGAGATAACAATTATTCATAGCATTATAACTAAAACAAAACAAAAAAAGAATGTATGCAAAGTGCCTATACTAGTGTTAAACATATAATAGGCTGTTAGTTATTTTTATTGGTCTTAGTTCTTGTTCATATTATTGTTCTGTTGTCTCTCTTCTTTTTCTTCTTTATTTTATTCTTCTGATGATGATCATGATAATCTGGGATCCACAGACTACATGACTTGTATAGTGCTTTATATTTATTAATTCAGACATCACAAAAAATTAAAAAGTCATGTTCACTGCCTAACATTTTTAACTAGACAATGATAATAAAGTCAAATAATTTGTAGCAATCCTAATATACGATATATGAAAATTATTTTTTCCAAATTTAATATTTCCTTTACATGTTAGGATTTTTATAGCCCATAACCAGTGAATTCTCAATTAATGATTTCCTATACAGTTTCTCTTTCTCATTGATAGATTAACAAGCATCTGGGATTCCCTGAATCTCAGTGGGTTAGGTAATATGCTTTCTGTCGAACTCCTCTGAGAAGTTTCTTTTATAAAGAATCACTTTTCTCAGGAATACTAGTAGGGCATCAAAGGTTCCATAGTAAAAGAAAGTGGATGGAGCAGCAAGTCATGTTCAAAGCAAGAGATGTTCCCAGTCGTATTTGGATTGTGATTACATTTGAATAGTTTCAAATGATGAAGGACTGGGCCCTCTCTTTTCCTACAGAACACAACTCTGATTAGGCAGCTTTAGTGTCCCATTCATTTTGTTTTTTTATGTGATAGTCTTTGGTACTCACATGACTACAAAAATCATCATGGCTAGTACTGCCTGGCTAGGGATAAGAAAATGGTTTTTGTTTCTTTCTCTAATTATGCACCTTCACAGAATATACAGCAAGGCGAAAGCCAGAACCTGACATCAATGCTTACAGGCAACAGTCATTGTATACTTGGGCATAGTCATCTATCAGCAGTACTTCCCAAAAAATGACTAGCTCTTGACTATACTGTAACAATTTAATAAGGCAAAACTTATACTTGTTCTGTATCAGTAATTTTACAAGAGAATGCGTTTGTAAATTTATATTCGAAAGGGCAAGCAGAACAGAAAAACAAAGAAAAACACATTTGGCAAATTAGATATTCTATATTCTAAGACAACTAGGCTCATTACAACTAATAAGTTCAAAATTAATTTTGGTTTAGTCTATGCGGCCATGACTATGTGCTATCTTTCTATAAAATAGTTCTTTCTTATTTAGAAAATCAAAAGAAAAGGCATCTATGATGTGCAAAGAAAGTACAGTGGTTCTCTTTTGCCAAGGTGAAATTTAAAGTTATGTTAATCACCATTAGGTATTAATTAAAGTATTGGTCTTTGGATATTATCTCTAACTTTTACATCGTCTCTATAATATCACTTATTTTCTGTTAATGTTATAACACTGGTGATTCTGAAGATGAAAGCAAGTTCCTGGCTCTATCCCTAAATGTCAACCGTTTAAGTGGTTTGACTTTTATTTTCTATTTACTTTGGTCAGTGTAAATTTCTATGGGTTTTGCTGGTTGGGGGAAAGGGGATTTGAGGATCTGTAGTTCTTGGTTATTAATATTTGACTTTGTTAGTGCTATCTATTTACTATATGACTTGTGGAAAAAAAAATAAAACGAAGAAATCAGATATTCTTTCAAAGCCCTTAAAATGCACGGGCAGTATAATCACACATTGGGCCCACAATCTCTATATATTGCTGTTCTCTTCAGTATCCCATTTAAATAACATTGACCTTTGATCCTTTATATATTTTACTTTTCTTACTACAGTACATGTTTGAAGAATTAGGAATTGGTCGTTTTTCTTAAAACATTATACCCAGAGTATTTTGGGTATAATTCATATTTTGCTTAAGAAATGTCACAATGTGTCAAAAGCATGGCCAATCTATTCTAGTATTTTGTCTTGTACCACACTACTTATAAGTATACTATAAGTATGTGTGCATGTGAACCTCCGCACCATCATCCTCTTTGCTAATAGTATAGTCTAAATATCCCCTCCATTGAATTCAAGTCTACCAATGAGTACTGAAGAAAACAACTTTGGGCAGAGTGAACAGGGTAATCTAACTGATATTATGCATAAGTTGCAAAGCTCTTCTACCATACTCACCTAATTTAACTATTGGGAATTGGCCATGAGAGGTAGCACAGTGAAGCATAGAGACACAGTGGCAATGGGACACATCTGTGGCTCTTCTGCTATTCAGTAGTTAAGTTTTACCTGATCACCCTAAATTGCCAGCCTGCACTTGCTTGGCAGTAGTGTCAATTCATGGACTACTGTGAATTAAAAGAAGTTAGTTTTCCCTCTCTGTTCTGAATGGTTCATATTTACTACTTCCTAGTATCTCCAAGGGCACAAAGCAAGGAATCCAATCTCTGTCTTAGTGAAAATGTCTATTTAGACAATTTGTCCGAATTTTCTAACTGCAATTTAGAACTTTTGAGAGCTTTGGGTTTCTTATCGACAGAGTTCGGTATTATTTCTGGGCAGCTTGATGTGATCTACACAAGCAGTCTCACCAATCTCAGGGCTTACTCTCTGTTGGTGGGGTAAGAGATACTTTACTTCTCAAAGTTTGAAGGGTGTCTTTGGTCACTCCGTCCCACATGACTTCACAGAATGGGTCAGATCTTGAATAGAATCAGTCAGTCTCTACAGGTTAGGTAGCAAACAGTCCTTAACAATTCTATCCCTGCTTTTTTGGAGGGGCGATTATCATGGTATCATGAATATAGTGCAGTAAATTATTCTTAATGGTCACCAAGTTCAATGTATGTCACATTAAATTATGACAGTGTGACTGTAACTTCAAATATCCATGTGAAAAAATTATACATATGTATTGAATGGCATTCTATAAAAATGCTGTTTGTGCCTCGCTGGACTCCAAATGGGTATGAAAAAGAAGCCTTTAGCTAAGTCTATCATGATTTTCCAATCACTTCTAACTGGTTGTACTTTTGGTACTTCTTGTGTCTTTACCATATTAAGCATAGATAAAGAAATAAAGGGGAGCACCTAATTTGATCCCTAATAATGCAGTATTAGTCTCCATGAGCAGTTTGCCTTATATGCCTGCATGACAGGCTGTTAAAAAGAAAGTTAAGAACACTCCCTTTACTCCACCTACTACTATCTCCTTATTTATTACATCCGAGAAGTTTTCTCCAAAGGAGAACCTTTGGAATTGCCATCCAACAAGGGTAATTTCAAAGGTTCTTCTCTATCATGTCCCGTTAAAACTGAGGGAAGTACTGACACATGTGAATGTGGTACAAGCAGAATTTCTCATTAACACACACTATCCATTCCAATTATGCATTCAGATAACAACAACGTAACCACATAATATTTGATATTTACTCTAGTCATATGTTCTAATTTGGAGCACAACTAGCATATCGTTACCTACCATCACAACTAGTTCTAGCACAACTAGCATATCGTTACCTACCATCACAGCATCTCTACACCTTCCAGGTTTACCTTTGACCTTTCAGAATATTCTTTCTATGCTCCATAGGAATTCCCACACAATGAGGGAGTGTATCTAGTAATTTAAATTGTGTTGTATACCATTCTCGGATCATTTCAAAGCAAAAGGGCTCAGATCCTCCACCAAGGCTAGGGTGAGTAGATTCCAACCTGTTAGTATTTTTAAAATCTATGGCTTTAATTGATAGGGTAAATTTACCCCATTTGTTTATGTATTCTCCATTCTAAATCATAATCGTCATGATTAGATTTGAATTCTTCCAGGCTAGGATATGTTAACTACATTAAGGTGATACTTTTAAGAGGTATAGGGGGTGGGGAGGCAAAGCAGCTTACTTATCACCCCAAGCATCTAAGCTTCTATTACGTCCTATCAGCTCAGTAGCAGGCCCATCAGTTTCCTCATTTTTCCCATTTTTTAATAGTCATCTGAACAACTTCACCCTGCTAAGTTAGTTATCAGGCCTTCTCCCTGCTTTGCTTTGCTTTTCATTTCCTTTTCTTTTCTCTCATCTGTTCTCTTCTTTGCGTTGCCTTTTATTTTTTCCCCCATAGTGACACCTTCTTTTTGGGTAACGTGAATCTTTTTCTCACCATCCAGCCTGTGAATAGCCACTTAGCTAGCAGATCTGCTGCTGTCTTCTGAATATTTTCTTACTCTTTCATCTCCTCTCCTCTCTCACCATCCTAGACTCAAGCACAGTTAATGACGTACTTTTGCATCTATCATATCTGTATAAGTAGCATTAAATTAGGTGTTTCTCTTCTGATCAGCATATAGGCAACCTTGGACTGCTTGAACCCATTTACTGTTTTGAAAGTAGTGTTTCATCTGTTGGTCAGAGAGAGTAGGGATGCTACCTCACTTAGCCTTCAAAAACCTTACCTTTACCCACTGCCATCAGGAATATAGTCAACCATTTAAAAGTGGTTTTTCACCATAGTTTCCAGCCACGAAGGTTCACTAATAACCCAAATAAATCCTTTCATTCAGTTGTATATAAAATATTGACACCCTTTCAGATCACTTATACTGAGAATCCATGCTAGCAGGAATTCATCAAGCTCGTGCTTCTATTTCTCCATAAAGTGGCCCAGCTCTTAACAGAATAACTTCTGGAATATTGGGTCACCTGGGTAGTGACTGAATACACTGTCTTTCCTCTCTATGTTCTAGTGTTTTTGTATAGATGTTTAGATTTTACCAGGACTGCTATTATCAGCTAGAGAATAGTATGGCTTTATAAACTTTCTTTCTACTTACATTCTTTGTCTATTCACTTAGTCAGTTTCCATAGATCTTTTCCCCAAATCCCATTGTTAAGAATTTCCTCCATAGTTTGAATTGAGATTTTTGCCCCATCATAACAAGAATACACAAGTAACTATCCCAGCAACAGATCTTGATTATGTTAAATCTTCGTTATGAAATTCTCTTTTTTATTAAAAATTGCTTACTTCATTATATTTTACAGGTCTAAAAGCTAATCATGCCTACTCTGCCAATTCGTGTTACCACAAAGGGTTGAAATGTCAAATCAGACTGAGGAAAGAACATAGCTCTTAACTGGGAACCAGATGTACTAAGGATTCAAAGGATATAAGCAAACATCAGGATATTCTTTCCCTGGAGAAGATCAAAATTTTCAAATGCAGCTTTCCAAAATATCCATTTTCTCCCACACTGGTTCACCTATTGGTTTGGGATTAATATATGAGGTTTATGAGCAATGCACGCAGAAGTATTAATCATGAAAATTAGCCATCTCAGTTTAGAGATGTCTCTGCTTTGCATTCCATTAATTAGACAGCTTATGTGACTACTTTTCATTTTCCAGCCATTCATGTTCCAAAACCATAACTTTCAGGTTTATCTGCAATAAGCAATCTAGACTAACCAGGTATATTCTCCTAAAACATTTTATAGATAAAGACTCCTGGCAATTTTCCACTAGTGCACTCTATTAATAATGTTTGCAAAGAGGTCTGTCCAAAGTCATGTTCCACCCATCCCCCCAGGCCCTGTATCTGGAAGGAATGAGATACAAGTGTGCTATTAACCCTTTCCTTCTCATCACTAGATACCCACAAACAATGAGTTTTATTTCAGAAGTTCTTTAACATTTTTTGTCAAAAGCCACTTTGACCTTCTAAACAAAGGTCTCCATCATTAGAACAATTTCTGAATTATATAATAATTCCAATTACAATAACTTTAAATTTGCATCACAAATATTTGAGTAGTTAAAATTGATTTAAGGGAAGATTTTGTCATGTGTGCTTCAGTGAATAAATGAATATTATTTGTAATTATCAGCTTTCTTTTTTCAGATCAAATAATTAAAATCCATTTAAACTCTTGTTTTTTTAAAACAATTTTTCAATTAATAGCATAATTCTAGGTATTGAATCAAAAACACCTAATTAGTCAAAATCCAAATCAGTTCTAGTTTGTTACAATAGTATTTTTTACTTATTTAAACATTTGAGGATTAGTTGCTTTAAGAACCTGTCACTTCTCATTCAGTGTGCTGCGAAGTGGAAGGATTTCTAAATCTTTTAGCAGTTTTTCTCAGTGTCTTATGGCAAAACACTAGACTTATAAGATGTATCATAAACAAATAAATAAATTGTGGCCAAATAAACTTGTGAAACTTAGCTTACAAGATATACCTCATGGATTCAAAGAACAAATATGCATAAATAAGACTCTGAAAACTCTAATATTTCCCCAACTCATTTGACAGTGACAACTTTTCAACAAGCAAGATCTTTCAGTGTCTTTCAGAACTAGAACTATCACCCTGTGTAACAGGCTTTTGAGAAGAGCTAGTCTACAGGATTGATTTCAAACTACTTGTTCTAGTATTCAAGGCTTCTTGACTGTCCAAACTTGTCTAAATGCCCTGTGCTCTTTTCCCAATTGTCTAGTCATCTTCTCATTGTTCCCTGTTAACATCATTCACAGTCTTTCCTCCCCATCCTGCCTCATGTTTGCTACTCTGATATGTTCTTCTCCTTCCTTGCTTCTTCTTTAAATTCTGTTCCTTCAACTTTCAGCTTATGTGCTGTCCCTCTGTCAGAACTTTTAGATTTTCTGCTTCTTACGGTCCTTACTGATGTCAGTCCCTGGCTTATTTTGATCTTAGATTCATTCTTCTCCATTTCTTAGCTGTATTTTATACTGGGAAATCATCACTTTTGCAGGCTGCATTTCCAGGATTCTTTTCCACCTGGCTTCTGACTTTTTTCAGCCAACTGAAAGCTTGCTCCTATGACTCTGTAGGGTCAGGATAAAGGAAGCATCAGAGTTTTTTCTCTTTGTTTCTCCAGCAATAGTCATAACTTATTCAACCCTCCCCATTATTAGACAAACCCACCATATACAGCTTCTTTGGGGTGGCCTTGCGCTTTTCCTTTGGCTACCACCAACCCTGTCCTTTGATGATCAAATATAGGAGTAGTAGCAGTTTTTTGCACTTGCTAATTTTTTAGTTGTGGTTTCCCATTTATTTCATCATTTGTATCATAATTCTCTGTATGAAATTCCCTTTGTTTAAATACTTGGAGTGCTTTCTATTTTTTACGATACCTCGGTTGATATACGACCCAAGTGTTGTCTGAATTACTGTTGAAGTATTATCATGTTATACTTTCCTATTAATTTTTAAAATGTATATTTTCCATTTCTCCTCATCATAGGATTTCAACACTTATTGCTTGTGACAAAGACCTACATGTGATGCAAACTCAGTGCATCGAATGATGTTTTAGAATATGCAACAAGAATAGGTGACGATTATCAGCAACTTTTGTGATGGGGGCTAAAATTGATCTGAATACATTTAACAATTCTCATAACATTTTGATCTTTTATTCCCCAGTATATAAAATGTTCCTAGTCCTTTGCTTTTTGTATTGCCACCAGGTTATGCACTTCTAATCTTCCCTCCTGTGTGCTAAACACCTGTTTTGCTTCAAGTCCTGGTCATTTGTTCCTTCAGAAATTATTTAATAAATTAATTATCTCTTGAAATTACCTTGGACCAGAAGGGATGCTCTCTTTTTCTTTAATCATTTCCAAGGATTTTGGTTCATTTGACCTACTTGATGAACAGCCAGGATTAATCTCTGGAAGATTCATTCTTTTCTGTTAAATGCAGATATTACAACCAGAAGATAGGGGTAAATCCCACCCATAAACAACCACAATCATCACTTAGAAAGTGACTTACAAAGCAACCAATTACTAGAGAAAATACACGGCTCATCTTAGTCAAGTGTTTAATCTCCTTTTCCAGCCATCTCTGCTGTTTTTTTCTTCTTCTTTCTTTTTCTGTTTTTTACTTTGTGGAGGCCAGTGCAACTACTACCTGAAACAGCAACAGAAAGTCTTAAATCACATAAAAAGAGAGGCTTTGGTAGGTTTGCATATGCAATTTACATAATGATCTGTATTTCTACATAGCATTCATTGAATTTTATCAGCCTCTCTGTTCCTTGTTGATGAAGGACTTAGAATTGTTTTTAATGAGAAATATTTTTTTTCTGTTTGTTAGGGTATGTTTCTGCTGAAATAAGAACTGGAACAAAAGGTCAGTCAATTTAGAATACTTTGTTGTAAAAGAAGCACCTTTCAATATGTTCCGCGAAACTAGCTAGCTGATGGAGTCCCACTCGGTAGCCACTAGGTGGCACAGCAATGTAAAAGCACCGCCAATCCTAACTCTGGCAAGTTGCGAAGTTGCAGAGGTTTCTTTTTTTTTCTTTCTTTTTTTTTTTTGCTATATTATTTTGCCTTGCTTTCTTTTGGGCGGGGGGGAGAGGAGGAAGGAGAAAACTTGAATTACTTACGAAAAGAATGATTAAAAGTAACGTTTGGTTGAATGTACTCTGGTTTAATATTAGCAAGGATGCAAGTGAACAGAGCTTTAATCAGTGAACCTCACCGATGCCTGATGCTTCCAGACAATGAAAGAACAAGAAAAAAAAAAAAAATCATCTCAGGTACTTCTCATTCAGACCAACTTTAGCTTAGGATTTAACACTCCGCCTCTCACATAATGTGGAAATTGGCAAGCAAGCCACTCGAATGTTTTTGAACAGAAAGTTTTACGTTGTTAGAGCCACTACATAGATTCCAGCATCTTCCACAATATTCAAAATAATCTTAAAAGGTTTTTTGGAACCATTGAAAAGCTAGACAAACTAATACTAAAATAATTTATTTTAATGAAATAGGACGTATGACAAATATATGTAAAATGGAATTGGAAAAGACAAAAGGTTTACACAGTTACAGTAATTTACTTTTTTCTTTTTTCTACTAAGCTACTGGATATACTTTCTAAACAAATCCACACAATGCATATACAACATAAAAATATTATGAAGGGTAAAAATCATGGACAATTAATTTAGTTAAACCAAAATGTGCTATGGATACCCAATGACTTCTTCCAGTATAAAAAATAATTAGTACAAAGTGAAATATGGCTTATTTTATGTAATATATGTTTTGTTTTATTTTTTCAAAGTAAAGTGGCATGCAGTTTGCTGAAATTATTTTGTTTTAAATATGGCTGAATACTGCCAATATACACACATAAATAGTACTTGATGAAGTGTTTCAAGAAGGCTAAACTTCTTTCTTCAAATTTCTGCATGGGTTTGGACACTAGATATGCAATGGAAATACTATTACTAGCTCGATTATTGTGGGCACGAATAAAACAAATAAAAAATAAAAAAAAAGAAATACTAATTGTGCCATGATTTATCAAAGCCTTCTTTTAAATAAAAGGTTTATGGTTTGATGAGAAATTTATTTATTTATTCGCATGTGTTTCTTAGCATATATTCACCTGCATGATATGGGAGAATTGATGGGAAAACTGAAAATGTGAGTTCTTGTGCAAATCACTAAATAATCTCTGTTCCTACTTTCTTCTTTTGAAAATTGGCACTCAGTAGTACCTATTGTTGTATTGTTTCATGGGACCTAGGTGGAAATATTAAGAGGCAGTATTGTGTGAGAAGCTCCATATTCTTTTGTTATTATTATTGGTATAGATTTAGGGAGTTGCTGAATCACTACATGTGAAGATTTGTTATATGGATATACTGAGTACTGCTGATCCTAGCTTTTTGCATAACCCTCACCAGAGTAGTGTACATAGTACCCACTATGTAATTTTTCCTAACCACTTTCCTACTCTCCAACTTTCCCACCCTTCTGAGTCTCCAGTGCCTATTATTTCACTTTGTCCATGTGTATTTATTATTTAACTCCCACTTATAAGAGAACATGCAGTATGTAACTTTCTGTTTCTGAGTTATTTCTCTTAGGATAATGGCCTTCAGTCAGTCATGTTGCTGCAAAAGAAATAATTTCACTCTTTTCATGGCTGAGTAGTATTCCATGATGTGTGTGTATGTGTGAGTGTGTAACATTTTCTTTATCCAGTCATCAGTTGATGGACACTTAGTTTGATTCCATATCTTTGCTATTGTGAAAAACACTATGATAAACAAATGAAGTTATCTTTGGGAAAGAACAATTTCTTTTCCTTTTGGTAGGTACCCATTAGTGGGATTGCTGGATCAAATGAAAGAATTATTTTTAGTTCTTTGAGAAATCTCCATACTGATTTTCAGGGAGGTTGTACTAACTTACATTCCCACCAACAGTGTATGAGTTCCATTCTCATTGCATTGTCAACAACATCTGTTTTGTTTGTTGTTGTTGTTTGTTTTTTACCTTCTAATAAAAGCCACTTCGACTGGTGTACTCATTGCAGTTTCAATTTGCATTTACCTGATGCTTAGTGATTTGAACATTTTTTCATATTTTTGTTGAGCAAAATTGTTGTCTATCTTTTTAGAAAAAAGTTCTGTTGATGTCTTTTGCCCACTTTTTAATGGGGTTGTTTGTTTTCTTCTAGCTGATTTGTTTGAGTTCCTTGTAGATTCTGGATATTAGTCCTTTGTTGGATGCATAGTTTGTGAATATTTTCTACCACTCTGTAGATTGTATATTTACTCTGTTGATTATTTTGCTGTGCAGAGCTTTTTAGTTTAATTAAGTCCCATGTGTCTATTTTTGTTTTTGTTGCATTTTCTTTAGAGGTTTTAGTCATAAATTCTTTGCCTAAGCTGATATCCAAGAGTTTTTCCTCTACAATTTTTATAGTGTCAGTTCTTACATGTAAGCCTTTAATCCATCTTAAGTTAATTCTTGTATATAGTGAGAAATATGGGTCAAGTTTTATACTTTTGCATGTGACTATCCAGTTTCCCCAGTACTATCTATTGAAGAGGGTGTCTTCCCCAGTGTATATTTTGTCTACTTTGTCAAGGATCAGTTGGTTGTAGGTGTATGGCTTTATTTCTGCAGTCTCTATTCTGTTCCATTGATCTATGTGTTTACTTGTATAAAGATAAACACATAGATCAAACATAAACATAAACACATAGATCAAACCATGCTGTTTTGGTTACTGCAGCCTTGTAGTGTAGTTTGAAGTCAGATATTGTGATGCCACCAAATCTGTTCCTTTTGCTTATGAATGCTTTCATTACTCTGGCTCACTTTTGGCTCCAAATGAAGTTTAGGATTGTTTTCTCCAATTATGTGAAAAGTGATGTTAGTATTTTGATAAAAATTGCATTGAATCTGCAGATTACTTTAGGAAATGTGGTCATTTTAACAATATCAATTCTTCCAATCCATCAACAGGGGATGTTTGTTCATTTGCTTGTGTCATATATGATTTCTTTCATCAGTGTTTTATACTTTTCCTTGTAGACTTCTTTCACATCCTTGGTTAAATATATTCCTAGGTTTTCTTGTTTTTGTTTTGTTTTGTCTTTTGGGTAGCTATTGTGCATGGGATTGAATTTCTATTTGCTTTAGCTTGGTCAATTTTAGTATGTAGAAATACTATTTATTTCTGTATGTAGATTTTGTATGCTGGGACTTTACAGAATTCATTATTAAAATGTAGGAGTCTTTAGGGTTTTCTAAATATAAGATCATTTCATTAGCAAACAGTGATAATTTGGATTTGTCATTTCCAATTTGTATGCCCTTTATTTCTTTCTCTTGCCTGATTGCGCTACTTGGGATTTCCAGTACTGTGTTGGATAGAAGTGGTCAAAGCAAGCATCATTGTCTTATTCCACTTCTTAGGAGAAATGATGTCAACTTTTCCACATGTAGTATGATATTGGCTATGGGTTTGTCGTATATGGCTTTTATTACTTTAAGTTATATTCCTTTTATGCCTAGTTTTTTGAGGGTTTTATCATGAAAGGATGCTAGATTTTATCAACTGTTTTGCTGCATCTATTGAAATAATCCTATGTTTGTGTTTAATTCTGTATATGTGGTGGATCACATTTATTGATCTGCTTATATTGAAGCTCCCTCACATCCCTGGGATAAAACCCACTTGATCTGGTGAACTATCTTTTTGATCTGTTGTTGGTTTCAGTTTGCTGGTATTTTTTTGAGAATTTTTGCATCTACATTCATGAAGGGTATTGTTCTGTTGTTTTCTTTTATTGTTGTGTCCTTTCCTGGCTTTGATATCAGGGTGATACTGACTTTGTAGAATGAGTTGGGGAGGATTCCCTCCTTCTCAATTATTTCAAAAAATTTCAGTAGTATTGGTACCAGTTCTTTATGGTATGTATGCTAGAATTGGCTGTTAATCCATCTGGTCTTGGGCTTTTTTTGTTGTTATTGTTGGGAGATTTTTTATTACGAATTCAATTTCACTACACATTATTGACCTGTTTAGGATTTCTGTTTTTTCTGGATTCAAGATTGAGAAGTTCTATGTCTCTAGAAATGTATGCATTTCCTTTAGGTTTTCTAGTTGGTGGGTGTAGATATATTCATAGTGCCCTTGGATGATCTTTTGTATTTCTGTGGTATCAGTTTCAATATCTCCTTTTTCACTTCTTACTGAGCTTATTGGAAGCTTCTCTCTTCTCTTCTTGGTTAATCTAGCTAGCTGTCTATAAATTTTGTTTATCTTTTTAAAGAACCAACTTTTTGTCTCGTTAGTTCCTTGTATTTTGTTGTTGTTCTCAAATTCATTTACTTCTGCTCCGATCTTTCTTTCTTTCTTTCTGCTAGATTTGTTTTTGTTTTTTTTCTAGTTCCTTGAGGTACAACATTAGCTTGTTAATTTGTGATCTTTCAGTCTTTGGGATATAGGCATTTGACACTATAAACTTCTCTTTTAGCACTGCTTTTGCTGTATCACAGAGATTTTGATATGCTGTGTCACTATTTTCATTGTTGTGTAAATTTTTTTTTAATTTCTGTTTTGATTTCATCATTGATCCAAAATCATTCAGAGGAAAGTTTTTTTTTTTAATATTTTTTCATTTCAGCATATTATGGGAGTACAAATGTTTAGGTTACATAATTGCCCTTGCCCCACCCAAGTCAGAGCTTCAAGCGTGTCCATCCCCCAGATGGTACACACCGCACCCATTACATGTGTATATACCCCTCTCTGCCATCCTCTCCCATCTCTCCAACACCCAGTGAATGTTATTACTATATGTGCATATAAGTGTTGATCAGTTAAAACCAATTTGATGGTGAGTACATCTGGTGCTTCTTTTTCAATTCTTGGGATATTTCACTTGGTAGAATGGGTTCCAGCTCTATCCAGGATAATAGAAGAGGTGCTATATCACCATTGAATTTTTGTGGCTGAGTAGAACTCCACGGTATACATATATCATACTTTATTAATCTGCTCATGTATTGTTGGGCACTTGGGTTGTTTCCACATCTTTGCAATTGTGAATTGTGCTGCTATAAATATTTAACTGCAGATGTCTTTTTTATTTATTTTTTTATTTCAGCATATTATGGGGGTACAAATTTTAAGGTTTCAAATGATGTCCTTGCCCCTCCACAAGTCCGAGCCTCAAGCATGACCATTCCCCAGATGGGGCATATCTTACTCATTACGTATGTATATGCCCACCCCCACCACTCACCCATTACCCAATTAATGTAGTTCCTATGTGTTCACTTAGGTGCTGCTCAGTTACTACCAGTTTGCTGGTGAGTATATGTGGTGCTTGTTTTTCCATTATTGGGATACTTCACTTAGTAGTATGGGTTCCAGCTCTATCCAGGAAAATACAAGATGTGCTATATCACCGTTGTTTCTTAGAGCTAAATAGTGTTCCATGGTATACATATACCACATTTTATTAATCCACTCATGAATTGATGCGCACTTGGGTTGTTTCCACAGCTTTGCAATTATGAATTGTGCTGCTATAAACATTTAAGTGCAGGTGTCTTTTTCATAGAATGACTTTTGTCCTTTTGGGTAGATGCCCAGTAATGGGACTGCTGGATCACTTGGTAGTTTTACTTGTATCTCTTTGAGGTATTTCCATATTGCTTTCCACAGAGGTTGTACTAGTTTGCAGTCCCACCAGCAGTGTATGAGTGTTTTTATCTCTCCACATCCATGGCAACATTTATTGTTTTTATTGTTTGGGGACTTTTTGATAAAGGCCATTCTCACTGGAGATAAGTGATAATCTCATTGTGGTTTTGATTTTCATTTCTCATTCAGGGGAAGGTTTTTTAATTTGCATGTGTTTATATAATTTTGAGAGCTCCTCTTTGAATTAATTTCTAGCTTTATTCCACTATGACCCAAGAAGATACTTGATATGATTTCAGTTTTTTAAAGTGTATTGAGACTTGATTTATGGCCTAACATATAGTCTATTTTGCAACATAATTCATGCCTTTTAGCTCCATGTGATCTAGAGTCCAGTTTGGGGATGGTATTTCTTTGTTGATTTTCTTCCACAGTGATCTGTCTAGTATATTCAGTGGGATATTGAAGTTCCCCACAATTATTGTATCACTGTCTCTTTTCTTAGGTCTAGTATTTTTTGTTTATTAATTAGGGTACTTCAGTGTTGGCTAGATATATATTGAAGATTGTTATATCCTTTTGTTGTATTGATATCTTTATTATTATATAATGACCTTCTTTTTCTCTTTTTACTGTTGTTGATTTAAAGTTTGTTTTATCTGGTATACATATAGTTACTCCTCGCTTTTGGTTTCAATTTGCATGTATTATCTTTGCCCACTCCTTTAGCTTAAATGTATAAAAATCTTTTCCAGTTTTGCTGATTTTGTAGGCAGCATATAATTGGATTCTGGGTTTTTTATTTTTATCCATCCCACCAATTTATGTTTTATATGAAGCATTTAGTACATTTACATTCAAAGTGAGTATTAATATTTGAGGTTCTGTTCTTGTCATAATGCTAATTTGTGGTTCTGTTCCTGTTATCATGTTAGTTGCTTTGTAGCCTCAATTCTGTAATTGTTTTATAAGACCTGTGAGATTTATCATTTCATGTGTTTTTATGATGGTGTATATTGACCTTTTATTTCCATGTTTACAATTCCCTTGAATATTTCCTGTAGGGCCAGTCTAGTGGTGACAAATTCCCTTGGAATTTACTTGTCTGGGAAAGACTTTATTTCTTCTTTACTATCAGAGCTTAGTTTAGCCAGCTACAAAATTCATAGTTTTATTCCTAAAGAAGATTGAAAATATGACCCCGATCTCTACTAGCATGTAAGGTTTCTGCTGAGAAGTCTATTATTAGTCTGATGGGATTTCCTCTATAGGCGAGTAGACATTTTTATGGCTGGTTTTATTAATAATATTTTTTCTTCATCTTCACTTTGGTCTGATAATTATATGTCTAGGTGAAGTCTGTCCTGCAATGTATCTCCCTGGTGTTCTCTGAACATCTTATATCTGGATTTCTAAATCTCTAGCAAAAGAAGGGAAGTTTTCCTCAATTATTTCCTCAATTAAGTTTTCCAAACTTTTCCCTTTTTCTTCTCCCTCAGGAATACCTGATTCTAGGTTCAGTCATTTCACATAGTCCTTACTTCTCAAAGGCTTTGTTCTTTTCTTTTCTTTTCTTTCTTTTTTTTTTTTTAGTTCTGTTTTTCTCTTATTGTCTGACTGGATTATTAAAAGACCTACCTTCAAGTTCTGAAATTCTTTCTTTTACTTGATCTATTCTATTGTTAAAAGCTTTCAACTGTATTTCGTAGTACCTTCAATGACTCTTTCATTTCCAGAAGTTCTGTTTGTTTGATTTTTTAAATATCTATCTCTTTAGTAAAATTTTCATTCACATCCTAAATTGTTTTTCTGATTTCTTTGTGTTGGGTTTCAACTTTCACTTGAATATCATTGAATTTCTTTAAAATTGATATTTTGAATTCTTTACCTTGCATTTCAGTGATTTTATTTTAGTTAGGATCCATTACTGGAATGTTAATTTGATCTTTTGGGGGTAATGTAACACTCTATTCATAACCAGAATTGTTTCTCTGGTTCCTTCTCATCTGGGTAAACTATGTCTTCTTATATTTGAATTTACTTTCGCTTGGACAGGACATTTTTTCCTCCCAAAGATGGAATTATATCATATGTCGTGTGGGGTCATTTGTCTTTAGTTCTGGGTACTTTCAGTGGCAAAGCCTCTGATTTCCTCGTTTTATAGATAGTCTTTGTGTGGTGGCTTTTTCAAATGTTGTTTGTAGTAACAATGTGCTGGATGTGTCAGCAGGCTCCCTGCCTCCTGCGTGGTCTGGATGACTTGATTTCAGGAAGCTTATCTCATTTCCCAACACTGTGTACTTGTGTCAGCCCATTTTATACTGGATAGTGCAGTTCAACCTGTAGGCCAGTAGGTGGCACTTGTTGGTAAAAGCCAGCTATGGTGGTAGCAGAATTTATGCTTTATCTTTGTGTTTTGAGAGAAGCTCTTCAGTATCTCAGGCAGTGGACTAAGCTCTCAACCACAGAGGAGACACGATGTTGAAAAGATCTAAACCTAGAAGACCCCTCCTTGGGTCTGCCAATGTCAGAAGCAAGCACCAGTCTTGACGGGAGTGGTGGGGGCGGGTGGCATAGACTCTGTGTAATTTCTTTGGTTCTATGTAGCCTTAGTGTGGTGTCTTTCTCAAATGCCAACTGTAATAATAATAATACCTGGTAGGTGAGTGGACTCAGGGCCTCCTGAGTAGCTGGAGTGTTACGGGGGAGATTAGTAGCTGAGGTCCCAGTAGCTTGTCTCTTACCTGAGCACTGTGCAATTGTGTCAGAAGTAGTGGGCTATCCAGGTTGACCTCTCAGACAGTAGGTGTTGCCTGCAGGAGATTCAGCTGTAGAGGTGGCCATAGGATTTATGCTTGGCCTTTGTTAACCAGGAGAAGTACTGGGATGTCCCAGGTGATGGTCAGGGCCCTAAAATTCCCTGTCCTGTGTTCTGCTGGTGAGGTGGGTGTTGGGGGCAAAGCTGGGTGGGACTGGGTCAGGAACTCCCATGATGTTCAAGCATCCCATAGGTGGGCCCAAGGGCAATCATGGACAAGGGTCTTATTCTCTGGGGCAAATTTCTGGAAGGGGTTTGGGTGCCCCTGCCATGCCAAAAGCCCACATGGGATGAGAGGGACAGCCAATGCTCCACAGCTTCTCAGGTAGTAGTGGGACCCTCCTACCTCCTACCACCTTGACCCTGCAGGTGTCACTGGCAGTGGGCTGCTGGCAGTAGGCCAAAACAGCTATTCTAGTCCCAAGCTCTCTGTGCTCAGATTGCATAATTGCCCCAGGACATGAGCTTCCCTTCCCCAAGTCTCCCAGGCCAGACCCTTCCCAATATGGTCCTGCTCCAGGCCACTCTGGCAGGGGCAGCTGCAGAAGCACTGCCACTGGGAAGGATGGACGCCTATCAGCAGTAGCAGCAAGGCAGCCGCTGTCCGGGAAGCATGCAGCTGTAGGGTGCACAGTTTGCTTTCACTTTGGTCTTGCAGCAGCCTGCAGCAGTGGCAGTGGTGTTCTGGGTTCTCAGAATGAGGCCACGCTACAGCTGCTCAGGGCTCAGAAGTCTGCAGGTCTCCACCTGAGTCTGAGCATTGCATCTGCGCGGTCTCCTGATGCCATTATGGAGGACTGCGAGAGTCCAGAGGCTCTCCCCTAGCTGGATTGTAAAAGTCCATTGCAGGAATGGGGAGCCCTGAGAGTCTCGCACTTACCCCTTTCCTCGGTCCTGGAGCTACTCCAGATCCCAGCCAAGCAGGCAGACTTACCTCTGTCCATTTTACTCTCGGTTTCTCCCGTAGCTTCTCTGTTGAATGCCACCATTTTCTCTTAGACTATACTATTAATATTTGAAGTGTGAATATCTACTTCATATTTTGGTCCCTCTGCATGGAAGAGGCATGTACTAGCCACATCTAGTTGGCTATATTGAACTCTCCTCTATATTCTTATTTTTAATATGATATCCATGCAGCTGTGAGGATATGCCAGATTGGTACTCACAGCTGTGATACCTTTGAGCACAGCAAATCTGATGCATCCCTCTTGGGACTATGCAGGTGAGTCAGGCTGAGCTACATCCGTTATTCTTTAGGAAGGTTAAAGTAAAATATTGGCTATTGACCCATTGTCCACATGATGATATATTGAGTTACAGTGGACCCTAGTGAGTCCTTTAGCAGTATAAATAATCTTTCTGGATCCCTGGAATGCCTCTATTCTTTTAACCTCCTAAGGAGTATAATAGATATGAAAAATACAAACAACAATAGAAATTAGAACTATTTAACTTCATTTAGATTAATATTCCATCACCTAGAAAGCAAACACTCCCCAAACTGTCATTTCAATTACTTTTATAAATTTTAAAATATGTTTGTTACATAAGGTGGTTGAGATAACTCTGAAGTTCCTGTGTACTTGCATGAATCTATGGAACAAAACCGCTAGATTAGGAGAGAGGTGGTTGCTTTTATTCTATTATTTTTTATTAACAAAAAGGTGGTAAGTTGAATGGGAAACATTTTCCAATCTAAATTTGTTTAAAATACATTTAATTAATATCAAAATACTCTTTGAAGTATTTAACATTTAGATGCATCGCCAGTGCATTATCAATGAGGTTTTCATTAAAAGAATTGATACAGAGAGAGAGAAAGAGGGAGGAAGCCATTGGAGAGGCTTTGAAATCAGCATACAAGAAACAACCACGATAAAACAGGTGATTTTCATGATGATTCTGAAACTCACATGGGTACTCATTACTTTGTACATATATCCCTCAATCCTTAATGAAGAGTGTGATATACTTAAGCAGCAGGATATACTTTTGATAGCTGTGCTACTCAAGGCAAAGTTGAATTAGCATAGGTGGACAGACCTAGTGGGATGGAAACCAAGATCAGGCCAAACTCTTTGAAGAGACGGGGAAGTGAAAATGTGAGAACACCGTGGAAATGGTGGACTTTATTTTCTTGTTCTTTCACATCCTTTTTTCCTACATGGATTTTACGAAATAGCAAAGTCTAAAAATTAAAAACCTCTTAAGATTAACACAAACATCCTAGGATGTGATTTGGTCTAATAGACACTGAAGAACCTTGGATATTGTATCTTTGCACTTAGTTTACAGCTTGAAATGGGAGAGAGAGAGAAACAGGAGCACACACTTTAAGCACATATGGTTATAAAGATTGCCTTGAAGCAACAACTGTAGGTTTTTCAGGTATCTGGGAAATTTTAATGGCATAAATCAGTGTGTTGAGAGAGAATCACACCTTTTAAATCTTGTAATACCATCAAATATTCTTCAATAGATTTTCAGAATTTTCAATAAAAGTGTTAATGAATCAAGAGAGTAAATGGTGTAGGAGGTCCTTTTAGGTATTAAAGGTTCTTACCTCTGAGTTGCACTGGATAGCTCATTTCTGTTTAGCCATGCTAACCAGTCTCTAGGATTCTCAGTTGTACACATGGAGGAAAGAAGGATACAAGATAAGCTGAACCAGCTCAAAGTCTTAGGCTTGAAAAAATGTAACTAGCATTGCTATAATAAAGCAAAATACAAAGCCTATATGAAGACTATGAATAAAAATCTATTTCTTCAATGATTTATATGTACAAATAAGAAGCACCTTATACCTGCTCAGTTTATGGCCTTCTTGAATTAAAAACTAGAGGAAAATTTTTAGATAAAAATATATAAACAGTGATGCTGATTCTATGCACCACAATCTTGATGATACCTCTATCCAGTACTGTTCTCTCCACAAGAATATCCTACAAAGTTCTTGAACTTGCAGCTTCATGAATATAGCAAGAAAATTTGTTGAGAAAGACAACTTCCATACTGTTTATGCATTTCATTTCATATGTATTTATTAAACAAACTGTGAATGATATTTCTTATTTTTAAATACCAGTCTCTATTTCATTTTCACTAGTAATTGCCAGTGTGGTTAAATGCAGTTTTCCGTAACATCCCTTTATCATAAAAATACTTTTTAAAATACAAAATATTAGGTCTCATCAAGATAGCTGTCTGGAAACCATAAATATATGCAAACCATATCTTTATGGTTTCCAGAGTCAGGGGATATTTATATATAAGTGAGTCAGGGGATATTTATATTCAAAGGAGTTTAGGACATTCTGTGTAAGGGAACAATTCTGAAAGAGTCTAGTACCTTTTCCTATATTCTACTTTGTTTTCTCCCACCCAGACACTAAAAAAATTAAATACCTTATTTGGGTTATCCAACATGCAACCTTCTTCCTAATTTGGTAGAATCAATGTTGTGTGTAAAATTGGTGTAATGCTATGTTCCACTTATACTTTGTAAGAACATGGGGAGCCCAGCAACTCTTACCAAAGCTTGACTTTCCAAAGAATACTGAGAAAACTGGAAGCTGTATATCTGCACACCCTGTGGGTTTCAGCCTGCACAAATTAATGCCTCTCTGCTTACTCAAGCCCATTGTACAATGCACATTGCTCAACTTAACACCTGTCACGAGAATGGATAACTTGGCTTCCATGGAAGGATGAACTTTCCCTTAGACTTTGTTGATGGGAATGTTGAATGTGCAACCACTATGAAAAATTGTATGGATGTTCCTCAAAAAATTGAAAATAAGACTATTCTATGATTCAGTAATCCCTCTTCTAGGTAACTGTACAAAAGGATTGAAATATGGATCTTAAAGAAGTATCTGCACCCCCATTTCATTTCAGCATTATTCATGACAATAAGATATGGAAACAATGCAAATTTCCATCAACAGAAAAATGAATAAGAAAAAGTGGTATATAAATATAGTGGAATATTATTCACCTTTACAAAAGGAAGGAAATACTACCTTGGCAACAAGGGAGATGATCTAGAGGGCATTACGCTAAGTGAAATGAGCCAGTTACAGAAGGACAAATATTGCATGATCCCACTTAGATGAGGTATATGACAAAGTAGTTGCTAGGGGCAGAGGAGAAGGAAATGGGAAATTGTTACTGAGTGTCTATAAAGTTTTGGGTATGCAAAGGGAATAAATTCTAGAGATCTGCTGTTCTTGTAGCTAACAATGCAGTGTTGTGTACTTTATCATGTGTAAAGAGGATAAATTTCATGTTAGGCATTCTTACACACATGACACAAAATAACACAGGGATATTTTTGGAGGTAATGGAAATGTTTGGAACCTTGATTGTGGTGATGGTATCATGGTGTCTCCATATGTTCAAACTCATGAAAATGTATACATTAAATATATGTTATATTTTTACATGTCAATTATGCCTCAACAAGGTTTAAAACTTTTGTGAGAAAATTCTGCATCTGCTGCAACTTTCTGGGTCTCATATTTAAGTGCTGAGTCCCTGTAACTGCTTTCACCTGGTATGCTGAGAATTTATTCATGATAGGAGAGGGTATTTTAATGTTCTATTATGTGTTGTTGTTCAAATAACTCTAATCGAAAAGAAAACAAAGAGGATTGCTGCATTTGTAGATTCTGGGTTTTGCATAATAACAATTACCTTAAGGCCTTCTTGTGCTAAATATGCATCTTCTTTTGAAAGTACTTTATCCATGCTCTGCCCCTTGCCATTAAGAACAGAAACAAAAACAGCTTCTAGTCATTCTTACTATGTCAAATTTCCCTATTATAGCTTTCATGGAAGATTGTACCTCTTTATGTCACTTGTCACAGTCACAATCTTACCCGGTGTGCATTTATTTAGCTATTGTCTCTCTTAACCACTAGCTTTTAATATAGTTTTTAATGAGAGTAGAAACCACATCTCTATTACTTACTTTTATAGCTTTAGAGTTTCTTATGGGCTCTGTCACATAAAAATATAAAAATGTTAGAAAGAAGTCAAATGTTTTCAAAATCTCAGGATCTCTGCTAAGTACTTTACATGAATTGATTCATTTAATCTTAAAAGCAATCCTATGAAATTATTACTATTATTATGTCCACTTTACTGATAAGAAAGTAAAGGCTCACAGATGTTAAGTGACTTGTTCAAAGTTATATAATTCCCATGCAGTGAAATAAGGTTTGAAATCTAGGCTATCTGGCAATAGAAATATTTATAGAAAAAAATCATAAATGAATGAGTGAATGGAATTTTATTTTCACTGCCAAAGATTAAATTGGTCTAGATCTCATAGGAAATTAGATTTAATACCTTTCTTTAGTTGTAGCAGATGTTATTAAATTTAATGCTTTTCCTACAAGTGTACTATTGCTTTATGTATTACTATTATCTAATTACTATCTAATTTTAAACATGCATAGTGATCTGTCTTATTATAGAGAAATGATAAACAAGAAACTTTTAATACTGGAATGCCAAGTCTGTATAGCCTCTGAGATCTATTAATTGCATACTGCTAAGTGTACAGATAATGAATCTCTCAATATCCCTTCTGATCCCCATAAAGTTACACCAATTAGAATAGAAAACATTAAGGGGACATTTTTAAATGTCTAAAACTCTATTGACCATTCCGTGTTTCTTCTAGCAATTTTAAGATGTTATTTTTTAAGATGACTTTTCCATTTCCTCAAAGGTGGACATAAATCAACAAAAGTGGAATGATAGATGGTTTTAGTTGGTAAATTTGGAGTATGTAAACAACTATCTAGATATTTTCAGTGTTTTAAAAGAAATGTTTTGCAAGAAAAGTTTTTCAGATTGATTTCTTTTTTAAATGGAATATAGATCTTGGGACTAATTATTGTCTCAAAATTTTAATTATTATTCTTTATAACTCTAGATGTTTATAGCATATAACTGTTTCTTTTTTTTTAATTTCAGAATATTAGGAGAGTACAAATGCATGATTTGCTTTTGTGTAGTTTGAGTCAAAGTTCTAAGTGTGTCCATCACCAAGACAGCATCTATTGTATCTGTTAGGTACATACTGACCTAGTCCACCCCTCACCTGTTTGGTTTCCATTGAGTTTTGCTGCCATATGTGCACATAAATGTTGACTGATTAGTTTCAATTTAATGGTGAGTACATGTGGTATTTGCTTTTCCATTCTTCTGGTACTTCACTTAGAAGAATAGTCTCCAGCTCCATCCAAGTTGTTACAAAAGATATTAATTTACCATTTTATTTTACAGCTGAGTTGTTAGTAACATGCAGTATATCAATTTTGCTATTTTGACAGTGATTGCCATTACCATTTATTGGACTCTATTAGAATCTTGATATCATAGCATAGTTTCTTATATGAGGGAGACTAATTTTTAATGAGTTTTGATCTACAAACTATATTAAGGATTTGTTTATTATACAGATACATACTTTTTGGGTTAGTTTCTGAAATCAAATTATTGAAATGACTTTTAATCAAAAATTTAATTTTGAATCATTCATGAAATTGTATAAATTAAATGCAAATTAAGATGGTTAACCAAATTAATTCCCTTTGTCAACTACATTAGTGAAATTTAATAATTATCCTGGTAATTTTCTCATAAAATAATTTCCAGCTCTCCATTTGATTTTGTGTTATATTAACCTAGAATAGATTGCTTTACTTTTTTTTTTTTTTTTTTGAGACAGAGTCTCGCTTTGTTTCCCAGGCTAGAGTGAGTGCCATGGCATCAGCCTAGCTCACAGCAACCTCAAACTCCTGGGCTCAAGCAATCCTACTGCCTCAGCCTCCCAAGTAGCTGGGACTACAGGCATGTGCCACCATGCCCGGCTAATTTTTTTTCTGTATATATTAGTTGGCCAATTAATTTCTTTCTATTTATAGTAGAGACAGGGTCTCGCTCTTGCTCAGGTTGGTTTCGAACTCCTGAACTCAAACGATCCGCCCGGCTCGGCCTCCCAGAGAGCTAGGATTACAGGCGTGAGCCACCGCGCCCGGCCTGCTTTACTTTTTGCTAATTGTTTAATTGATAACCAGTTTCTGCTTCTCTTAGTTTAGCTTAGAGCATTCCTCACTGTTCAAGAGAACAAGGTGGATTGAGATATATGCAAGGTTGCAATGTAGTAGAATCTTGATACCCAAGAACTATCATAGTCGGATTTGAGTATTTGCAAAAGATTCGGGGTCCACTGCCTAAAAAAATAGTAATTTTCTGAAATAATTTTCTGAAATAGGTGAATAATGAGTATTGAGGGTTGATATTTCAGAAGTGAGTACAGCAAACCACACAGCATCTTTAGTCAATGGAGTTTTTTTCAACTCTTGTTCTTATATTGCATGGAATGTACTTTAGTGACATTAATGCATATAGGCATTATATTACATTTCTGGAAGTGTCTCTTGATAATATCAAGAGTCTAATGGAATTCAATAAATGGTAATGGTGATCACTGTCAAAATAGCAAAAATTAAGAAGGGATTTCAGTTTTATTCTAGGGTTCAAGTGATAAATTTGCAAGTATGTCAAAACACTGAGCACAGATATACTGCATGTTACAAACAACTCACAGAACAACTGCCTGGCCAATTCATTTAAGCTGTACTCTGGCAATGGCTATGCACTTAAGCTTTGCTGACTTGCCATGAAAAATTTTCTGAGCAGCTGGTTCAGTGAAAATCTTGCACCGATGAGCTCTCCAGGACTTTTAGTATGACCAAGCACTTTATCAACAGAATACTCTGAAAGGGAATAGATGGCCTGACATGCAAACTTGTCAGAACAAACAGAATGAAGGGGGACAGCATGGTTTAGTTATAAGGAGAATGCCTGACAACGGGAAGAACATTTTGTGCTTTATTTTTTCAGCTTTATAAAGCATAGCTGTAGGCCATCTTTCCATGACACATCAACTTCTGGCACCAGGGAAATAATATGTATGAGTTTAAAGAGATGTCATGATTTGACTTACAGACCCGAACAACTATCGTTGCTAAGAATCTGGGGGCAAAAGAAAGGAGCCAGAGTCATTTAACATTGCTGGCAATTCTGCTCTCAGTTATTATAAGAAGGGTGTCTTGGTGAGGCAGACGGCCAAGAAGAAAAGCACACATTACTGATCACATCTTAACTAGCATCCTCCAGTCTCCGGGCTGACTACCTACTCTATTTTTCCCATTGGTACAACCCAATATCCACACTTCATGAAGAATAACCAAGCATGTATTTTCTTTACAAATTTCTCTTGTACTTTACTCATTGTCCCCACATACACTACTTTTTTTAAGTGTCAGCCTAATGATTCTCCTTATTTTCATGTATTTTCTTTCCGTTTCATCTTTCCTTGAGTTTCTCTTCTCTCCCTCATTTGCATCTCTCCATTTTTATCATTACCCTGTTATATTGCTCTTCCCTCCCAATTAAATTGCCACTTAACTAATTAAACATGTAACAAATTAGGAGCACCTGGATGTATGTGCATGCATTCAAATTGGTTGAACTGAGCTTAGCAAGCAATATATGTAGTCTTGAAACATATTTTACATAAATAAATATAATATCCATTTTCCATCCAATATTTACAGAGCACCTACTATGTGATAGTTATTATTTTTAGTACCAGGATTATTGCTGTGGATGAAGTTCCTGTGTCCATAGAAATTACATTCCAGTGAAGAACTCAGACAAGGAACAAGTAAATATAAAATAGAATGTCAAGTGGTAATAAACAGTATCACTATGGCTAGGGTTCCCGCTTTAGATAGGGATTATCATACAAGACTTCTTTGAGGAGGTGACATTTGATCAGAATGAAATATGCAGGCTTTTGAGTGTCAGGAGAAGAGGAGTAGAAGTGAGCATGCTAGGCATGCTTGCAGAATGGCAGGGAGAACATGACTGGATGAACTTAAGAGAGGAAACATGATAAGAAAATAAGTTGAAAATGTAATCAGAGTCTAGAAGATCACGTAGGGCCCTGTGGAAGACAGTCTTTGGTTTTTACTATAAATGAGATGGCAAAGCAAGAGAAGGTTTAGATCAGGGGATTAACACAATGTCTCTTTTATTATGAAAGGATAATTCTAGTTGCTAAAATGAGATGAATCAGATGAGTGGAGGCAAGGAGACCAACCAGGAGGTGACAGTGACCCACTTGGTAGATGATGGTCTTTGGAGTGAGCTGGCACTTGTCTAAGTGTGTATGATAAGGTCAGATTGGAGCTAGATGAATGTGCTAATGAGTCCTATGTAGAATGAGAAAGCATGAACAGATGGAGATCAATTCAAGTTTTTAGGTCTAAGCAACAGAAAATATGAAATTGACATTTGATAAAATTATGAGAATTGGGACAAGAACATTTGGGATAAAGCATTGGGATTTTAGAGTATCTCTATTAAGTTTGAAGTATCTATAAAATGTCCTACGTGATGTGATATGTAGCTAATGGGATATACAAGCTTGTTTTTCAGAGGATGGTAAATTCTTTAAATTATTTCCTCATTCTAGTACTGTACCACTAAATCATTTTATCATTACACAACCAGGTGACTCTCACCAGAGTACTGGGGCCTCCTTACATCTTTCACTCCAAAATGTGTGCCTAAACATTCATGCCTAATTTTGTACTGATAAAATAGTAGAGTCTATTGTGGAAAATTCGATGAAATAAATTATAATTTGGTGTGTGACAATGGATACTTACCTTGGTGAGATACTTCTCTTCTGGAGATTTTTAAAATGTCTGAGGATATAGCCTGGTATACAGGGATATCGTGAGTTGGAAATTAGGAGATATGTCTTCTTGAGTTCTCAGATTTATCTCCCAACAATTATATAGCACTTATAACTTCATCCCTAGTGCTCAGTTTCCCTTCTGTAATTTGAGGACAATAATATCTACTGCATATCTCAGAAAAAATAATAAAATAGTAAAATTTCTTGAAAATTAAGGCTGCATAATATAACTTATTAATCATGTTAGTTATACCTAAATACAGATAAAGAAAATATTCTCTTTCTCTAAGCAACATTTCAGAAGAATATTAAAATTATGTTTTATATCTTTCCAATAGCTCACTCTTTCCCTAAGAGAAGAACACTTATTGAGCCCTTATAATATGTAAATCACTTCATTAGTTATTTGGAAATCATACGTTTGAATACACTAAGTTCTTCTCCTTATGCAGATAACATGGAGGATGAAAAAGACTTGAATATGTGCAAAAATAACTATAATACAAAGTGATATGAGACAAGTGCAACAACATGAGGCGAACAAAAATATACCAAGGAATAAAAAGCAATTTCTTAGTATCCTCCCTCTGCCAGCATATAATTCAGAAGAAACCAAATAAAAACATTATCTAAAATAATGTCTAATAGGCAGTCATTTTCTTTCCAGAAACATGAGATTTGATTACCATCTTTTTTAACTTATATGAAGACAAATGTGTTCTATGGTCATAAAATTCCCTGGATGTTTGAAAAATCCATTCACATTATTCAATGATATTATATTCTGTGGTAGTATATTCTATAGGTTGATTGTGTACTTTGTTATACTGTTTTAGTTTATTTGTTCCATATTTACTACCCTTCAACTCTAAGTATCCTTTTTCTCTCTTGGTCCTATAACACGGTAATAGGCGAAATTGATTCATCACTTATCATCATTCATTTTAAAATGTTGATCTTCTTGGCTGTATTGACTTATGTTTTCTCCTCTGTTATAGAAGTGAACCAATATTATATTCTTGGATAAATTCATGGACTAGCTAGCTCAATTTCCCTGAATGGAAATCTTTTATTTAGGGGAATATAACAAATAAAAATATGTCCTTCTCATGTATCCCGTTGCAGTTATTCTGCTTGCCTTTAACTCTTCTGAACAAGTGAGAAACATCCAGAAAATTATCCTGTTCATTGGTCATTGAATATGATACAAACTGGTGTTATTTTCTTGATAATCAGTAATTAGTACTTAGAAACCTTCCTAGGTCATTTAACAGGGTTCTTAAATGCAACAAATACATTAAGTTTAGTTTGAAAATGGTGTTAAAAATCATTTAGGAAGTATTTATATAAACTCTTTTTTTTTTATTCTGCATTAGTTTATTCTCATCATAAACTTATATTGGATTCTCAGAGGCAGCATAACTTAGTATTTAAGATCCAGAGTTTTAGAGTGAACTATTCCATTACTTACTACTCATGTGAACTTGGGCAAACCATTTAACCTCTCTGTGCGTCAGATTCTTTGTTTTTAAAATGAAGACAATAATAACATCTATTTACTGGATTTTGGGGGAGCACTACATGAGTTATTACAAGTAAAGTGATTATAAGAGGGCCTCAGTGTATATTAGTTGTATTTAATATTACCAAACGAAAAGCTCTCTGCTGGATTTGTGAAGATGAATATGATGGTAATGTGAAAGAGAATTCATTAATCCACTTAATTTCTACTAAAGTTATCTTAGCGAAAAAGTAACAGAAATGTTTATATTTCAGATATTGAAATATGTCCTATATACTAAATTAACAGATCTAAGAATGTAAAGTAAACATAAAAATATACATTAAAGCTCATTAATAGCATTCCATTTTGAAATGTAGAAAAATGTAGGAAAGAGTAAAAGAGGAAATTTCTTTAAATATTAAACTGTTTTCTAATTCTATAACATGTGCTAAACACTTAATATGTTTTTATTTCTATGTAAGCAATCTAATCTGACATTCTGATCTGAAGGATATATAATACAACTCTAAGAATAACTAAAAATTATTTTCAGCTTTGTTTCTTCAGCGGGATAGCATTTAATTATATTTGAATAAGTCCTGCATGACATGCAGATGTACCCTTTTGTTTACTGGGCTTTTACCAGTTAGAATAATACTGCCTCCCACTTTAGAGTTGAATTGCCAGTGTGCTTGAAATTTATTTTTCCTCTTCTATAACACATGGTGACATACTGTGTTTGCTTGAATTGTTCTACCAACTTTCTTTATTTGAATTTTACTCTTAAGGACTCCACTTACAGGGCACCTCCAGATGCCTTTTCTTAAATACATAGATTGGTTTGGATGTACTTTCTCTGTTTTATTCTGACGTTTTGTACAATATTCTATTTACTAGATAATATTAAAATACATTACACATTTGTTCCTTGACTGGAATATAAAGACCTTAAAGGTGCAAACATTGTTTCATATTCATCTTTTTCACACAATATCTTGCAGAATGCTCACACAACATAGGGGATTAATGAAATAAATGTTTGTTGTGTTTTTTTTTAAATCTGAACTTACATGTTCTTATTTAAAAATTATATTTGTGAAGTGAATCCTCAATGAAGTATGAGCTTCAAAAATGAACACAGTTTTCAAGGTTTTTTTTTTTTGTGTGTGTGTGTGTGTGTGTGTGTGTGTGTGTGTGTGTATGTGTATGTTCTGAGTAAAATTTCCAAGAAGCTGGTGATGGGTCTATAAACATATATTTAGAACTATTTACATTGTACACTTGAATATCTCCTTGAAAGTTAAAATTTAGTTGTTTATTGGAGGCATTCTCCTCTTCTTTCCCTACATAATGCAGATCTCACTATGTAATGATGACTATTTCAAGTGCTAGTTTGTACTGAAGTTGTCTTAAATCTGTGCTTTCTATAGAGATCATCTAAAAACCCAGCTGCGCTGACATTTTTGTGGCCCTTTAAAACTCTCCCTATGTTTTCTATTTGATATTTGGTATTGGAGTTCTCTGTGGTGCTTGTGATGAACCAAGTAGAATCCGGTGCAGGGTTCTCCCAGGGAGGCACAAAATGTTGCTGTGGTTCCTTCCCATTGTTCTAGCAAAACATATTAAATATCAAAACTATTATTATTTAACCTATACTGATTAATGCAATCCTCATGGAACGTGTGGTTGATGATTAGCATTTACATCACTCTGACTGAGCTTTGGGGTGATAAATTTCTCATCAGTGAAGGAAGCTGGGGCCCTTGGATGTTTTAATGTAGAAGGTGAAGGTGGAGACATAAATTCGGTTTTTTCAAGCTTAGTAGAGTATCTCCTTGTTTTTTATTAAAAGTCAATTCAGGCCAGGCTTGGTGGCTCAGGCCTATAATCCTAGCACACTGGGAGACTGAGGCAGTCGGATTGCTCGAGGTCAGGAGTTCGAATCCAGCCTGAGCAAGAGCAAGACCCCTGCTCTACTATAAAAATAGAAAGAAATTAATTGGCCAACTAATATATATAGAAAAAATTAGCCGGGCATGGTGGCGCATGCCTGTAGTCCCATCTACTTGGGAGACTGAGGCAGCCGCATTGCTCAAGCCCAGGAGTTTGAGGTTGCTGTTAGCTAGGCTGACGCCAGGGCACTCACTCTAGCCTGGGCAACAAAGTGAGACTCTGTCTCAAAAAAAAAAAAAAGAAAAAAATAGTTAATTTAAACATTGGTGAAGAGCACCAAAATGACCTTTTTTGCCTACTAATGATATACTTAGCATAGGGTAAACACACATAGTAGTAAATATTTGTTGAGGGACAATCAAAGAAGAGTAATCACTTTTGAGAGGCCTGAGACTTTTAGAAATAACCATGTGCCCTGGAGATATAATGATTTACCTAGTAAAGAACAATAATTGTATATAAAAATAATATTTTAAAAACAATGTCATATACTGAATTGAGAAACAAAGTGGGAAGCAGATGCTTTCTTTGATGTATGACTTTTTTGTTATATTTAACTTCTGTAGGCTTAGGTTTCCTGAGAAGTACAAGGAAAAGCCATATTATCAGAGAGATCCCATATATTTAAACAATCTGTGGTTTTATGGCCTACCTCTTTCCTTTATTAGAATTTATGTCTGGAGTGAGGGAGAATTTGTATATTTGCTACAGGTAGATATTTGTATCCTTTAAATACAAAAGATCAAATTAGATAAAGGAAGTATGAATGCAAAAATAAATACTCCATGGGAGTGGGGCCAATACATCTTTCCAATAAAATAAAACTCCTTTTCAGTGTGTTTGTAAAACTTTTTTAACGACCAAGAATGTTTCTCTAACCAAGTGTATTGAGAATAGAAGGAAATGCTGATTCCATGTTCTCATTCTTTCCAGATGTTCCATAAAATTTTATCTCTATTTCAAAAATATATGGCTTTAAAAATTTTTATTTCTTTGCCACCCTATGCATTTTAACTTCTTTTTGGTTCGCTAATGTTAGCTGTAGAGTTTTCTCTATAAAGAATCCTAGTTGGAGAGCCACTCAACCAATATTCAGGAGTGATTATATTTATAATTATGTATATGTCTATTTGTCTATTATGTATGTATGTATCTGTCTAATTATCTATACCATTCCCAAGTAGAAAAAGAAATCTCACTATACAGAATTCCAAAAGAAAATATTCCTTGCTTCATTTTCCTTCCTTTTTATTTTCCTATTAAGGACACCATTATTATGATTGCATTTACCAATGGTGATGATTGGAGCACCAAATACCTCAAAAGGAAGAAGAAAACAGGCAGATGGGTGAAGAGTATATAATGAGAAGACAGACACTGATTTTCTTGCCCTACCCCTCAGTTTTAAGGAAATACTAATATTCTAATGCCCTGCCCAAGCTGAAGATGTACATTTACTCACTGAAGAAGTTGAACCAAAGAAGTCCAAGACTTTTGGAGCAATAGGCACATAAGCAGGTGGGAGAGGCTCATTACTGAAAATGGGGATAAGTGAAAGTAAGATTCCTGGTGCCCTTTCTCAATGTGGCTCCTAAGAAAATTCTTCTCTTTAGAAACCTATCAAACAGAAAAAAAAACCAAAAACAGGTATTAAAATTTTACTACCTTCCAACAGTACAATGAAGTACAAAAAATTCCTCAACATAGCTCTAATGCTGCTTAATATCTCTTTTGTAAATATCAGTGGATAGACATATGATGCTAAAACAAATAAACAATACATAGAAACTCAAAAGAAGTAGACATAAAGCCATGATCAATATAAAATGTCTAAGGAATAATAATCACCTTCAAAATATTATAAAATGCAATTTAAAGAGAATAGTTGAATAGAGGAAAGAAACTAGTATAATTTTAAACATAATTATTAAAATAATCAGTGCAATAAGGCTGAGTGTGGTGGCCTTATTGCACTGATTATATTATATTGCACTGGCCACACCACTGAGTGTGGTGCTAGGATCTTCTTTGGGAGGCCAAGGCAGGGGCATTGCTTGAGCTCAGGAGCTCCAGACCAGGCTGAGCAACACAATAAGATCTTATCTCAACAAAAAACAGAAAAAATTAGTCACCTGTGGTGACTCCCAGGTGTGGTGGCTCCCACCTGTAGTCCCAGGTACACAGGGGGCTGAGGCAGGAAGATTGCTAAAGCCCAGGAGTTTGAGGTTGCATTGAGCTATGATGACACCACTGAACTCTAGAACCTGGGCCAAAGAGAGAGACCTTTTCTCTACTCCTGCTAATAATAAACACAATGATAGGTTTTGTTTACAAAATTGAGTAAATTCTCACAAGTAAGGATAAAAATATAAAGAGTTGAATATGGACCAAAATAAATTATAAAATTAAAGCATCATTAAAGAAACACTAGCATTCAATGAATACAAATTCCAGAAGAAACCAAGAGAGAACATGTTTTAAAAAAATCTAATACCAATTTCTTTTGTGCTATTCCTTTGCATACTACCCGATCTATGTATTTATTTGCTTCTTTCTCTATGTAAGCTTTTAAATCTTTAAAATTTTTATTTTTGTTATTCTTTTTTATTTCAGAATATTGTAAAGATGATGCAAGGTTTTGATAGCCATATAAATGTTAATCTCTATGTACTATCATCTATCTCTCTATATCTTATTGAGGCTTATGAGAGATTCTATCCAGTATCTTTATTTACCAGAAATACCTCTAGCACCATTGTATCTGTCAGATCATATTTTCCAAGTAGTAGATCAGCTTCCACTGAAGAATGAATCACCTATGTGTCACTTGATCAAAGGACAGAGAGATTCCCAAGTATGGTATATAATGATCCAACATCTAAAAGATCCAAAAAGCAATGTACTTCTTAATTTTTGACAGGGCATAAGGTGCAAAAACTTCACTTTTACCATGGAGGATATGTGCTAGCTCATGCTACATCAATTAGTATATTGTACTAATAAGGTAAACCTCTTAATTTTGTAGGGTTTATTGCCCGTTATTTGACACATATATGATTTTCCATGGTATGCAAGGATCTGGCCACATCTTGCTCACTTGGAAATATTAGTATGCTTTTCTCACTATGGGAAGCCAAAGTGCTGTTATGCAAATAGAAAGACAATACAGTAAAAGTTCCTTTAAACTATATTTTTACCAAGATAAGGATATTTTATACAGTTTTGGGCTAAAACATAAGTAGTTCTGTTCTTTCTTAGAAAGAACCACTGTTCTTTCTAAGTAAAGATAAATAAATCTGGATATTTCTTAATGAAGATTGAAAATAACATTCACTAGATCAATAGGAACACACCAAGTGACACAAGTTGTTTTAATTGTTCTAGTAAATCTAACATATTCAGCACAACAGCTGTGATTGGGATTGACTCGGTTGAGTTTGTGGTAATCCACAGTTATTTTTCATGATATATATATGATCTCTGTTAATCACCCAGGATGCATCTGATTTTATAATCTGGCCAGGATAGAGCAGGTTCAGAACACTCAAAATATCAAGGAAAAAATAACTGTACAAGGACAAGAAGCAAGACCAAAGAACCGTTCTGCAGAGTAATTGGATCCACTGTAAAACAGACTTGGGTTAGGACTCCATCTGTATACCTGTAAAACAACAGCCATAATTACTTTTGGAATCTCTTTATATTTACATTTCCTGGTCCTGTTACTAACACATCTCAAAAAATTTATTTCCCTTTCCTCTATGTTGAATAACTCTGGTAAATACCTGAGGATCCATTTGAGAAATGATTGAGATGGGAAGGCATATCATCTCTCTCTCTCTCTCTCTCTCTCTCTCTGTATATATATACACATATATATGTATATATATATGTATATACATATACATATATATATGTATATATTTGGGAAAGACCTTCATTGAATTCTTCCTCAAGCAGTTCTGGCCTCCTCTTTAGTCAGTGGGATGTGAATTTGAGAATTAGTTTAGATAGAGATACAGAAGAAAACACCACAATTTTTTATTATGGAAGCTGACAGTGTTTCCAATCATCTTTATAGGGATCAAAGCATCAGAAAAAACCTGAGAAGGTTTCTAAGAAATAGAAATATTGAATAACATGGAGATAACAGTTATTATACAGGAATAAAATTTACATTTTATTAATAAAATAATTTATTTTCATTTAATAAAAACAGTATTACCGAATAGCTAAAATATATTATTTATGTATGTTAAATGAACATTAGGAGATAAAGGGCTTTGGAAATTAAAAACATGATAGAAGATGTGAGAAATACAATAGAAAATTTGGCAAAAGATGCTGAGTAAATGTCTCAGAATTTAGAGCTGAATTAGAGAAAGAAAGATTAGAGAACCATTAAGGTATTCAATATTTTAATAATTATAATCCAGACAAAGAAAGAAAAAAATTAGAGGGGAAGAAAATAATGAGAAATATAAAATGTTTCGTAGAATCAAAAAATTAAAATTTCTAAATTATAAGAGATATTAAAGACATAGAATAATGGTTGAAAATTGGACAACACCAAGGAAAATATTGTTGCACAATTTCATAACACTGAGAACAACAAAGAGATGGTATGAACCTCTGGAGAAATATGGAAAAAAAAACCCTCACATTAAATCATAATAACTATACAACAGCACAAATGAAAACAAGATAGTATAGAGCAATGACTTCAAAAATATAAATGAAGAGATTTTCTACCCTTGAAAATTATGAAGTAAAAATCTCAATGAAACAGGAGGTAAAATGGAGACATTTCAAAAAATATATTTTCCAGTTTTCTTCTTTCTGAGAGTAAGTGAAGAATATACTTCACTTAAGTAAGATAATAAACAAAAAAGAGGAAAAACATGGAATACAGAAAACAGAGACATAACTCAAGAAAAATTGAAAAAAAAATGAAGATGAAGAAGTAGGAAGATGAAGAAGGTGAATGATGGAAGGTGAAGAATGGAAGATGGAAGATGCAGTAGGAAGATTTCTTAATGGGCAATGATTCAGGTGTAAGTCACGGATGGTAGAGATTACAGCAGTTCAGACATCTCCAGGAGAGACTTCAAAAATGAGATGAAGTTTGAAGAATAATTGATTGATGTGAATGCATTGAGATTAGCATTGAATTAGGAAAAATACCTAGAAGGATGAGTGCAAAAAAAAAAAAAATAGAGAACAAAGAGAGACAATTTATAATTCCAAAGGGGATTAACAAAAAGAAATAACTATTCAGGACCAAAAAAGTAATTATAGCATAGTACTTTTTCTGGTAAGAGTAGTATCTACATAATTTAAATAATGTAAACACTGGCTACTGAACTAGCAGAGGTATCTGTTACACTGCTGTTGCTATTTCTCGTCTTCTAAGCATAAAGGAAAATCATGACTCCTTATAGTTAGGCAAGGGCTTACGATAAATTCTAGCCAGTGGGTCTGTGGGTACAAGTTACCAATGTCATTTATGAAGACTTTCATTGTCCATGTGAGCCCCTTTAGCACTCTTTTTCCCTGATGAATGGACTAAAAATGGGATAGAGGGTGCAATTATTGAATTATGGAGCTTCCCCCCACTTTAACATTTTTTGAGACACTGCCTATATATGACAGTGGTCCAGGAGAGGTTCCTGGGCCTGCATTGGTTTTTGCTTGAGCAAAAAAAACATGAAACGTTTTTTAAGTCATGGATATATTGGGGTTGTTTGCTACTATAGCAAAATCTAGCATAAATTAATTTTAAAAATGATATATTTTAACAGGACCATGTGGAGAAGGAAAATGTGTGTTTATGTATATGCACACATGTAGGTATGGATGTAGTGACAATAGTGAAATGGTGGTGAAAGAAAGTTAACTTATCTTCTACAGTAGAGCCCAAAAAATGGCTAAAACAGAAACATAATTATGTATAAATATTATACTATATAACCATATTCTTTAGATGCATTGAAGTAAATATCAAAAAATTCAGCCTTTCTAGGCAGTTCTTGTTTTGCAGTTTTCCAAAATATGCAAATTTCAGTAACTATAATTTAGTTAAATAGCATAAGCTCCCTGACACAGGGTTCAAATTTCAGTTGCCATGAAATACTTTAAGTATGTAAGTTTTTACATACTGTAAAAACTCCTCTGCTAGCTCTTCAGTCCACAAATAATTACCTAAATAAAAGACATGCATCACGATCAGTGGCTCAACTCAGTGTTACTTTCAACATCTGTCGGTGCTTGTCATTGCATACCTGTTATTCAGTGTCTTTCAGTGATAAACCCATGTGATATTTTACAAGAATGCATAGTAAAACAGGTAATTGGTTTAAAAGAATGAAAGTACCCAAGTAAATGGAAAGTAATAAAGCTGGAAGTGAATTTTGAGTAAAACATAAATGGATTATAGAAAAAAAAAAAACAGCTAACCATGGGAATGTTACTGTATTTCAAAAGACTCTAGAAATATGGCTATAGTAACTTAGTGAGGGAGAATTTATTAATATAAAAGAGAAAAGTAGTTGTGACAAAAGGGATGAAGATTCCCAGAGGAGGTGATGCTGATAAAAACTTCACATTAAATAACCTCTTTGAGATAATTCATGATATTGGAAGTGCAAAGGGTAAAATGTTCATAGCTGACCCAAGTTCAAAAGGGGTATGACAATAAAGGCATAGAAAAGATGCTCACTCCTTATTGTATGTTTTACAACAAGAAGGCATGCACTGCTCAAACTACTCCATGGGGTTTTTACAAATACATACTAAATTATGATAATGAAATATTAATTTTACTTTTTTCATTTTCCTAAATAGTTATAACTGGCAATAGAGTCTTTATTGTTTTGACAAGCATTTTTAAAGGGCACAGATCAATCATCATTTTCCCATTGGTTATTAACATGGCTTTAATAGTGTCACCTTGCACATTCTATGGTTCAGCATTGCCGCTCTATGTGACAGTGGTCTCCAAGCTTTTTGGAGCCAGGGACCAGTCTCATGGAAGACGATTTTTACATGGATCAGGGGAGGGATGGGGGTGTGGTTTCAGGATGATTCAAACGCATTACATTTATTGTGCACTTTATTCCTATTAATATTACACTGTAACATATAATGAAATAATTATACAACTCACCATATTGCAGAATCTAATGCCACAGCTATCTCACAGGAGGCGGGGAGGGGGGCATGGGTAATATATGTAACATTAACAATTGTACCTCTATAATATGCGAAAAGAAAAGAAAAGAAAAAAAGATACCAAGGTATTCAACGAAAAATGGGAAGTATTTTCAACAATTCAATATCCATACGGATGTGGACAAAAAGAGACCACAACCCTACCTCACACCATACATAGAAACTCAAAGTGCATCATAATTTACAAGTTAAAATTTTTTAATAATTAGGAAAAAAATAAAAAACCTTTTGATCTTGGGTTGACAAAGAATTTTCTAGCTATAACACATCAAAAAAAGTATAATTTTTAAAAATAAGTAAGTTGGGACTATATCAAATTTAAAACTTTTGCTCTTTCACTAAGAAAAAGAACAGATAAGCACAGACTCAGAAAAAAAACACTCGCAAAATGTATATCTAATAAGGATTTATATCTAAAATCTCTTAAAACTCAATAAACAATCCAACGTTTTTAAACGGGCAAAAAGATTTGAATAGGCACTTCAACAAAGAGAAATATACAAATGGCAAATAAGCACATGAAAAGATACCCAGCTTTATTAGTCATTAGACAAATGCAAATTAAAACCACAATGAAATATCATTACACACCAAATAAAATGGCTATAATAAAAAATTAACAATACCAAGTTTAACAAGGATGTGGAGAAACTAGAGCTCTCATACAGTGCTGGTACAAAGATGGTATGGCCACTTTGAAAATGGTTTGGCAGTTTCTTAATAAGTTAAACACAGACTTATATCATACAACCCAGCAATGCCACTCTGGGGTATCTACCAAGGAGAAATGAAAACGTATCCATACAAAGATTTTTACAGAAGTGTTCACTGCTAAGAACTGGAAACAATCCAGAACTTGATCAACTAGTGAATGGATAAACAAATTATAGTGTATTCATCTATACAATGGAATTATTCTCAGCAATAAAAAGGAACACACTATTGACGCATGCAGTAACAAGGATGAATCTCAAAAACTTCATAATAAATGAAACATGTCAGACACAAATGACTACATATTGAATGATTCTATTTATATGAAATTTCTAGAAAAGACAAAACTGCTTAAAAAAAAGCAGATCAGCGGTTACCTGGGGTCAGGGCAGAAGTAGGGACTGTTGGTAAATGCCATTTTTCGGAAGTGACAGAAATGTTCTAAAACTAAATTGTAATGATGGTTGCACAATTGTATACATTTACTAAAATATATCAAGCTGTTTACTTAAGATGTAAAATATGCTTCAATAAAACTATCCATTAAAAATTAAAAAAAAGCAAAATTAGCAGATAAAAGAAGACTCCTGTTCTTTGTAATAAGTCTTATAGTATTGTTTCTTTACATTAGCAGTATGCATAATTTGATAAAAAATATCTAAATGTCTAAACATGAAAAAACATAAACTATTTTTAACAATGATAATGAAAGTCATTTTTAACAATGATAATTAAATTCAAAGATATATTCTTTGGACAATAGAGACTATAGGATCTTCTGTAGACAAGATTTTTTAAATGAAAGAATGGATATAGTAGCTATTCAGCAGTGTCATAGAATGTATTTGTTTTGTTTTGAGGTTTCTTAAATTCAATCATTTTATAGTAATTATAATGTTAATCACAATGGCCAATATTTGTTGAATGTAGTTTATATACTAGGCAATAAGATGCAAACTTTATGTACATTATCCTATGTTATCTTTATCACCACTCTATGAGGTAGAAAATAAGCTTATACTGAATTTTTTTACAGTAGAAATTACTGGTTAAACTTTCCCAAAGTCACAGAGTAATTTTGAGGTAGAACCAGGATTTGAAACTAAAAAATCTAATTTCAGAAAAATGTCCGTAAATCTTTTAGGTTAGGATTCCACGCAATAGCTGCTGAGTATGTTGGCAGTTAGCTGTTGTGAAATGTTAATCTATATGACAGCAACAACAACAAAGAAATAAATGAAAAATATTGATGGTAAAATGCATCAATATACTTAAAATATTCATTTAGTAGCTCATCAATTTTATTTTATTTATGAAACCTGAGAGCTCCTGGGGGATCCTTTAACTCTTTTTTCATAAGGCTACTTACTTAACTTTATACTAAAAATGAATTCTTTTGAGTTACCCAGTTTTATTTTCCATCACTCTCAATTCTTCAGCCTAATAATCAGAAATTAAAGCCAGGAAGTAGAAAGATGTGTGAGTCTCAGTGAAAACTCAATTAAATTTTCTCTTGTTTATCATTTAACAATAATTTATCACAAAGACACATTAATGTTTTAGAAGAAGAAAAGGTTTTTAGACCTGCGTTTCTCAAACTTAGGAACACATTAAAATCGCTTAAGGAGATATTTAATTATACAATTTCTTGTCTACATCCACAACCTAAAGAGTCAGAAACTATAGGAATAAGTCAGGAAATTGTAATTTTAATTTTTATCAAGCTCTATGGGTAATGCCTAATAATTTTTTTTCATTTTCATCACATTTTATTAGCCCACGTTTTATTTCATTTCTTAATAAATTATAATTCTTCTTTCTTCCATTAAAAATTAAACAGCTTTACTGAGCTATAATTGATATAAAAACAACTACACCTATTTAATGTATACAATTTGATGAGTTTGGAAATATACATATATATTATATATACCTGTAAAACTATAACCACAATCAAGGTAATACATATACACATCCAAAAGTGTTCTTATGCCCTTTTGTTTTGTTTGTTTCTTTTGTAAGAACATTTAACATGAGATATACCCTCTTAACATATTTTTTAAATGCACACTAGAGTAGCATTAACTATAGGTACTATAGTTGTACAGACATAGGTTCAATGGGGATAAAGTTTCAGGTATGCCAGGTAATGCCTAAGACTTGGTCTAAGTAATATCATTTTGAAAATCTGGGAATCATATTTAGCAACCCATAACTACTTTTCTTTGTCAATCTCAAAGGGATTTTCTAAAACATAATTTTAGGAAACCTCATCTGACCTATGGAAAAATTGTGATCCAGTGAGAGTCAAACTCAAACTTACTCTTCAACTTCCCCTGTAAAGATTAAGTCTAGCAGATGGAATTCAATCAATGTATTAGTTACTTAGATTTTTCTAATAGGTGGTCAGAAAACAATTAAATGCAGGGAAAGAAACTTGCATATGGTGAGAATTTGGTCAGCTGTTATCCCTTTTGTTTTGGTTTTTGTTATGAAGACTGGTTTGTGAGAAATTCTCCTATTAATTAAAAAACTACAATATTAAAATAAAATCAGAACAAAATAATTATCCATTAACTAGCTTACAAGGTTAATCAAAAAAAGACAAATACTCTAGAATCAAAAGTGATTTTATAATAACAACTTTCTATATTAGGATGGGGCCAAGATGGCTGACTAGAAGCAGCCTGTACTCACTGATCTGAAGTAGAAGATTGTGGGTTGCAGATGAACCATCTCAGAGAGAGCATTGTGAATCCTTAGAGAAGCAATGGGAGACACCCAAAGTAGGAGAGAGAGAGACAGGTGATCTTCTTGGCAAGATCAGAAGGTACCTGGGGAAGGGTCAAGGGAAAGATCCTTGGGATTCTGTACTCTCCCCAGTGGACACTGTAACCCAAGCTGCAAGGGGCATCCCTCACAACAGCAGGCTTCCAAAATAATCAGAGAGCTGCTTGGAGACTGTGCAGCAGCATTGCACCAGAGAGTGGGCACCGTGGAGTCCCGCCAGCTTCCATCCAGGTCCTTGCAATAGATGCCATCTGAGCTCACAGCCCCAGAGCATGTGACCTACAGAGGTGTTGGCTCCACTGCAGCCACCTCCCCAATACCCCTTCCAGGTCAAAGAGGGAACGGAGAGAGTGTGAGCTTTCACATGCACTGACTGTGTCTAAGTGCTATGCATGCCCTTCAACTCTCGCTCTCACCAGCTGCCTCCCAGGGATTGGAACAACATAGGTACCCACTGACCCAATGAGCTGTCCAGCCACTAGCTGCAGTCCTGTATCCCACTGAGGTGCTTCCTCAAGGTCCTGTGTCCCACACAGACACCTACCAAGGTCCAGGCACTGGTTAAGGTCCCAAGATGTTCTCAGCTTCCTGCCAAGGTCCCACAACCAGCCCCACTGATGGCTACAGTCCTGTGACTTGCCCAGGCACTCATGAAGGTCCTATGCTGTGCCCCACCACCAGTTGTGATCCTATGATGAACCCAGGCACCTACCAAGGTCCCATTACCCTCCCAGGTGCCCACTAAGGTCCCACATGCTATACAGGCATCCACCAAGGAACCATGACCCATCCAGGCACTGGCTAAGGTCCCACAATGTGCCCAGCTATCCACCAAGGTCCCATAGCCCACCCTGCCACCACCTTCAGCACCATGACACATCCAGGCACCCACAAAGTTCTTGCAAACTACCCCTCCACTGGCTGCAGTCCTGCAGTATGCCAAGGTACCCACCAATGTCCCATGACCCACCCAGGCACTGGCCAAGATCTTGCAACCCACCCACCACCATGCCCCATGCCCCACATGCCCCAGTGGCCGTAAATGCTGCAAGTTCACTGGCACAGCCCATGGTGTACACCAGCAACTTTCAACGGCATCCAGCACTGCATGGTGGCTATAACATTGCCCCTCACACATTGTCGCAGATCCACATGCCAGAAGTTCCTCTGGGACTGAGCAGAGTGAACACCCACAGCCCTCACATCTGGGGTCACTGCCTAAATGGTGGCCTCATCCAGGAACCACTGCTACCACCACAGGGAGGCCCAAGCAGAGCAAACTTCCACACCATACATCCCGTGGAGAAGGACTCACCTAGCCTGCTGTCAGAGCTTCCCACAGTAGCCTGGGGACCAACTCACCATTCCGCACAAATGTTCCCCAGTACTGACTCAGACTGTGACAACCAGAGGAGAAAGGGATGACAGGGAAAACAGCTGTGTTACCTGCTCTCAGTACATCCAAATAGCCAAAGCAATCTTGAGTAAAAAGAACAAAGCCAGAGGTATCACATAACCTGACTTCAAAATATACTACAAAGCTATAGTAACCAAAACAGCATGCCTATTGGTTCCTCTGGAGTAGGACACAAAAGCACTATCTAGGAACCTCTCCTTCTTCCCACTAAGTAGGAGAGTTCTCAGCAAAGGTGATTTCCATTGTTCCATTGATGTATGCATCTATTTTTATGCCAATTTCATGCTGTTTGGGTTACTATAGCTTTGTGGTACATTTTGAAGTCAAGTAATGTGATACCTCTAGCTTTGTTCTTTTTGTTCAAGATTGCTTTGGCTATTTGTGATCTTTTGTGGTTTCCATGCACCTTTTATTGTTCTTTTCCTCTATTTCTGAGAATACTGTCATTGGTATTCTGATAGGTATTACATTGAATTTGTAGATCACTTTGAGCAGTATGGACATTTTAACAATATTAATTTTTCTAATTCATAACTGTAAGTTTGTAGCCATTGACCAACCTGTTCCCATCCGCCTTTCTCTCCATACTTCCTACCTTCTGGTAACCACTATTCTACTCTCTACTTCTATAAGATTAACTTTTTTATATTTCAAATATTAGTGAATCATGTGGTATTTATCTTTATGGCTTTTTTCCCTTAACATTATCAAAAACTTCACTTTTTATTATTGTGTTTCCAAATCTTTCCCTCCACTTTAATATATCATTTTTCAAACTTCATCATTTGGGAAGAAAATAAAATCTTGATTTTTTTTGAAAGATGAACTTCAATGTTGCCAATCTAAAGTTGACAGTATTGAACAAAGATAGATATATGTGTGTATATATGTATATATACACACATACACACATGAGCACACACACATATGCATACATATATTCACATACATGGAAACAGTTGGGGCCGGGTGCGGTGACTCACGCCTGTAATCCTGGCACTCTGGGAGGCCGAAGCGGGTGGACTGCTGGAGGTCAGGGGTTTGAAACCAGCCTGAGCAAGAGTGAGACCTGTCTTTACTATAAATAGAAAGAAATTAATTGGCCAATTAATATATATAGAAAAAATTAGCCGGGCATGGTGGTGCATGCCTGTAGTCCCAGCTACTTGGGAGGCTGAGGCAGGAGGATTGCTTGAGCCCAGGAGTTTGAGGTTGCTGTGAGCTAGGCTGACACCATGGCACTCACTCTAACCTGGGCAACAAAGTGAGACTTTGTCACACACAAAAAAAGAAAGAAACAGTATATATAAAAATATTTTTTAAATATATGTTGCCAACCAATTCTAATAAAGGGCCTTTTTGGCATGTTACTTTCCCTTCCAAGAATTGGTCAAACTGTTACTTGCTTGTTTTATTTTCCCTTTTTATGAGTGTTATAGTAAATAAAATTTAGTGAGAAATTATGTGTCCTAATATTAAACCTATATAATTTCTCTTGGGCTAATTAAACTGTTTAATTCATCCATAGGTATTAACAATGATAATAATAATGAATTTACAAAAAGCACAATTAAAATTATTTTGTGTTTAAAAAAAATATTTCAGATGTAAGAAATGCATGTTATTTATGTCTGTATTCAAACTTTTGGTATGTATGGTGACTAGGCCACCAGAGCATTTAATAAAGACATGGTACCTTTAATAATAATGGGAGCTAGTTTATTTATTCCTTAACCTGTGCTGGGCCCTACTTTTTCTTTTCTCATTTAATCCTCACAATTTCCCTGTGATTTTGATATACTCATTATCACTATTTTGCATATGAGTAGAGAGATGCACAGAGACATTAAGTAACTTGTCCTAAGTTGCATACTTAAGAAGTATGTGAGCCAGGACTCAGTGCCCAGGCAGTCTCTCGCCAGGACTCCTGCTAATTTAATATACTGGCATATGTATGTAACATATAAGTATTGTGCAATGTATCTGTGTATGCATGTTTATAAATATTTGTGCTAAAACTAAATAATAAAAATGTTCTTACTATAACAAAGTATTTTCATCTCAAACAGGTCAGAAAATAGAAAATACGCAGCACAAATTAGTTATCCAAGAAACCTGTAGAGAGAATGAAGCATTCTACTGCCAGAAGGGATTTCACAAAGATCTATGATTATTGGAGTAACCGTCATTATTTTTAACCTCCTATTATTATGTAGTCACAATAGAGTAAGTGTTAGTTATGCAAGAAAACACACCATTTCGTGGTAGAAAATAAATGTGTGTTTTAGAATTTCAAAGCTCAAGGAAAAAAGTACTCTTTAGCTAATCAATAAGCTGTAGCAAACATGGGGAGTTCCGACATCCCAGACCAATTTTTTTTTTTTGGAAATGGCCACAAAAATTAGACGAATTAGTATTGGAGCACAACAAAATGACAAGCTTTGATGAAAATTTGCTTTATATTTATAATAATTACTGAGATAATTTATGGTTAGAAAGCATCTATTTAAGGAATTTAGGTAGCTCTTTCCAGACCCTGGACTTTTCGATCATTCTGGGTAACAGAATTACACATCACTGTTGGTTAATCAGAATGTTTGCAAAAGGTGGGCACTTATGAATTGGGATATGTTCTTTCTTCCCCAAATCCTTAAAACTGTACTAAATGTGTTTTAATTTCTTTGTTGTTAAGAAGGCAGTTCACTGTCATCACCATAATGGCATTAATTGTCATAGGAAGTGGCAAATGCATACTGACCATTTAACTTACTCTAAATATGTCTTAATTATTAATAAATTATTGTCATTTACCATACGGTTCAAAAAACATAAACAAGAATAAATATATAAATATACTTCTAATTTCACTACTTTTAAGCTTCGTGATAATGTTTTAGCTATTTCACCTCTCTAAACCTCCAGATCATCTGTAAAGTAGAGATAACCATCTCTATCTCTGGGATATAGAAAAGACAAATGGAAAAACATCTGTACAGCAGCTTGTAAAATACTGTGTCCGTCACATAATAGATGCTTAATAAATATGATAGTTTCTTTTCCTTTATGAAATTTAACACAGATGTATAAGGTTAAACAAACAATGATAAAATAACTTGTTTAAATTCCCACATGATATGACTTATTTTAGCCACCAGAACAAAAATATTTGTAAATTACTATTTTAAAAGCATCAAATTCAATGTCACCCATTTCTTTACTTTGTAACCTGTCTTATTTCACCACACCACATCACCATAACGTGAACTTTATACCAAGCTGTGCGCCCTGGTCAAAAGAAGGATTTCACAAAAGACTAATTGTGTCACTACAAAAGAAAGCATTTAAAAAAATTGCAAAAGATATAGAGGAGGGAATCTGTGGATTAAAATAAATTTCAGACATATGAATCCAAAAAAAAAAAACTTGCTGTGCTGGTCATGGGTCAAAAACATCTTCAGACTGAAAGAATGATTAACAAAAACAGAAGATACACATAGAGCTGTTTTCCTTGCAATTTTATCTTTTCATTCTGTTGACATAAAGCTATATTTCCCAAAAGTTAAGGTATAATATTATCTCACCATACTCATCTGTGATCTGAATCTGATTTCGAAACAAGTGGTGGATTATAATGTAATTCCCCTTTTGGTCAAGCAGAAGAAATGTCACAGTAATGGCTAAGTCCCCTTCCAGGTAATGCCAAGCAGCACATTTTCCCTTCCATAGGTCAGTTTCAGGAATCACCGCTGCCCACTCAGTGGAAAGTTTTGGAACAAATGCCACATTTATCCAATTTCCCCGGGGAAGAAGGGATTCTAATGTGCAATTGCTAATTTTCACTGGCTGGTTGGATTTTTCTTATAATGTCATTATGCAGTGAAATAACATGTTAAAAAGAAAAATTCTGCTACTACCACCATAAGGTGACTGTGTTATCTTAAGGCAGCTTTAATTCTCTCTCACGGAGGAAACAGAGTAGAATGGAGCCAGGGAAACACTTAAAACCTCATTACCACATATCTCCTGTTCACCCAGAGAGCCCCCAGCCTGCCCATTATTGTCCTGCCTGTACTTTCTGTGGGACTTTGAAAAGAAAAGGTTCAAAGAGCAAGACTTTCAAGCTCCCCTTTCCATGTCAAACACTTTCAACTCCTGATTTCAAAGTGCCATTCCGTTGCTGTTCAAAGGCCTGTGGACTCATAGGGGGTGAGATTGGAGTTAAAGGTTGAACTACAAAGCTCCTTGCATTCACAGTAATATCCAGCTTGGAGATACAAATGGTAATACAAACTCAAGCACCTATCAATAAAACTGCCAATATATGAAAGGAGGAACAGAAACATTCTAAATGGCCTTTTTAATTTTTTTTCTCCCCAACCAGACTCGTGCTGTCATCAGTTCGGATGAAAGCCTAATTGATATTTTGAAGTGCTACTTTTCTCTCTGTTCCCATTAGAACTAGAGGGACTACAGAAGCAGTTGAGAGAGAAAAAAACAAGAAAGAAAGAAAGAAAAAAAAAAAAAAACCACTCACAAACCCCAAAGAAGTTAGATAAGAATAGCTAAAGAAGTCCCTTCCAACATCTGAAAAAAAAAAAAAAAAATCCTGCCCTACTCTAGTTGAGTATTCATCCTCTTCCCCTTCGCTCGCTCTATCCTTTTTATCTGCCTGCCCACAAGATTTGGAGCACCATTAATTGGTCCTCAGGGAGGCTAACAGGCCTCTGCTTTTATGACTCAGTTCTTTGTATTGTACACATGTGGGCATCTCTCAGGAGATAAACAAAAGAAAAATGTGTGGAAAGGGGCCAGAAATTGCACAGGTCTAAAGACTGAATAGGCCATTGTCTTGATTTACTGTTAATGCTTTAAATTACGTGAATAATTCGAATTCCCCACCCCTGGTGCCCTCTGTAGTCTGCTTAAGCTAATGTGCTTTTTCTCATTGCTACAGGGCCATCATCTGAGGAATTCTATTTCCTATTTGAAATCAAACATCCTAACTCCTTCTTGCCCCCCCTCCCCTTATCCTCCCATCCTTTGCAACAAACGAGAGAGAGGTGGTCTTATGGGAAGATAAAAAGAATAGTTGATCATAAGAAGTAACCTGGAGCCAACACATTGGCCTTTCGTCCCTTCAACACTTTCTAAACCCTAAGCACCTGCAGCTAATTCTCCTGACTTCTAGGCCTGGTCTTAGAGACACTGAGGTACAGACTGTGTAGCGGCACTTTCTCGGCCTCATAAAATGTTTACATTTACCGAAGAAAGTGACCTCTTTTATGCAATATGGCATTCCCTTTAATGTAGATAGTAAGAGTTCATTATAGTATTTGCTGAAAGTTGTTTTTATATGAGATCTTGCAGTGCTTGACTACATTTAGATTTGAAATCATCACGAAAATAAAATCAGGATCTAAATTTAACACACTTATGCAAAAAAACATTTTGCCTCTGTATCCCAAATCAAACCCAGAGTAGACAATGACAATACGCAGGAGTCAGAAGGGAGGCCTGGTGGTGACTGCATAACTAAGCTGAAACATTTAAACTTAGTAAACCTCAGACTTCCAAAATATTTTGGAAAATATGCAATTTTCAAGAGACGATTTCGTGTCCCCTAATGACTGAGATTTCAGCCTTCCTATTACAATCTATGTTTATACATGCTAGTGTATTTTATAATGTTCCTTTTTTTGGCTGTCTCTGCTGGATTCTCTATAAAACAGAGCCTGTGGCAAAAATCTTGCACACTAGCATTTTATTGGAGGGGACATGTCAGAGAAATAGCAGTGAGTGAAAAAAGAGAAGCGAGAAAGCAGTGGTAGACAAGAAAGGAACACAAGAAGGTTTATGCATGTGTGAGCCATAGAATCTCCATGAGCACAGCTAGTCTCTCGAGGTGTCTTCGTGGAGGCAGTGTCAAACTGCTACACCTTGAAACGTTCCATCTACAAGAAGAAAGACTGTGCAGTTTATCTGCTGGTGCCTCACTGTTCCCTGTCTCTTATTGGTCACAGTGTGACTCGTGGGGCTTTAACTCCGCTGCACATAGAGAATGGGTGTCAGAACCTTCCAGGCACCTGCTGGAAAATCTGGAACTTTCACAAACCAAGTCCCATCAAGATGCAGGCATGGAGTATCTCCTTAACATCTGGGATACCCTCTTTTGCCTCAAGGTGGCTGGACCCTTTATGTGTCTGTCCCCTCACAGAACAGGGTTTTCTAGAGACTCAGTATGGGAATGGAAGAGTGACCTGTCATTGGAAGTCCCCTGGAGTCACTTTATCACATTCCACTGTTCAAAACGAGGCACAGGACTAGCCCATATTCAAAAAGACAGGACTAAATAAGGATATGAACACCTGGAGGGTTAGTTTATTGGGATACTAGATAGACATAGTCTGTAGTTGGATCAAATATACTCACAAAACATAAGAACTCTCTAAATAGACTCACAGAAGATAGCCTAGTCTAAATGGGTTCTAAAAGACATCACCATTTTCCAAGTGAGAGAGAATTAGTTCTCTTTTTCAGAATCCTATAAATATCTTTCATGTTTATCATATAAAAGCAAATGTATATGGCATGTATATTATTTATATGCATATATTAGAATGTACATGGATCTAATTATATAGTGTGGGTTCAATTTTTGCACAAATATTTTTTCTTCATAAATTATTAAATAAAGGAAACCGCTAGGAATTGCATATGAAAACACAATATTAACCCTCTGATCATTGTTATAATAAAATATTCTAGTGCCCAGAAGTGGACAAAGCTCTAACCATAGTGTCACTTGTAGAATTCTTCCATCTATTGTAACAGCCTACTTTTTCCTAGGCATGGTACAAATTGGGATTTCATGTAGATAATCTAAATGAATCTCTAGGAGAATCAAGGGATAGATATTTATCATTATTTTTTTGACTGAGAGAAACCTCAGAAAGGTCAAATAATTTGCCCCAAATAAGTTGAACAATTTGTCCACAAGGTGATAGTGTGGATATTGGACTACGTTTTGACTAATTGCTAATTTCATGTATTTACACCGCATCACATGGTCTTTTGGAACCCCAGTTACATAAATATATAAAGGAAGATCTAGTGTTGCATTTGTCTCATGGGACAGTTTACATGAAAAAATGTTTAGCTTTTATCCTTCTGTGAAGGAAATTGGTCTTGTACTTAGGAAAGTCAGAACATGATAACTCTGTATTTTGGACTTTTTCAAGTTATCCATCACACAAGTTTTTGGGTGGGGTATGTTTTTAATCTCCCAGCTAGATTTTAAATTATTCAGAGTTAGAGATTATAATTTCCATTTGCCTTGCATCCTAACTTGCATCATCCTGTTCAATTTTCTACACATAGTAGGTATTTATCATTTTTTGCTGTCAAATCAAACTTTTCATCTGATTATTAATGGAAAGGTTTCTCACTAATCATTTAATTCCATTGCATCTAGTTATAGAAAAATTATTATTCCGATTAACCATTTGCAAGGAAGCAATTCTCGGGTGGTTATAAGTAGAGAAAGGTCCTGGGGAAAACTACAATTATAAGCAGCTGCAGCATGAATTACATGTAATTATAGTTGATTCCTGTAAACAATTCTTTCTGTAAATTTCCATTCCAAAAGGATTTATTGCTTGGTAACAAAGAATATTTTGAATTAAAAATATATTCTCCTAAATTTATGTAAATAAAATTACATCTATCAAAAAGAAGATAGTAAAAGGAAGAACAGGGATCAAAGAAGAGAATGTTTTCATTTCTAGGTGCATTTCCTATATGTCACAGAATGTGATTTTTTAGTTCAATCTCAATATTACATATTTTTTTTTGCATTAGCCTGCATGTAGACTAAGTTAAAATAAAATATAACCCCCCAAAAAAGGGGGAAAAAAAGAGAATTAAAAATGTGACATACTATGTTCTGCAGTAATTGTCAGCAAAACCTCGTAATTTCATTTTAGTACATAACAAGCATGTAATGACAGTTGGCATCTGATGTGTTACCAAGGCACTGTTGAATACATTAATATGACTCCACTTTTTGTTGTTGCTGTTTAGAAGGAATGACTGTTGGGCATTGAGCATTTCCTGTTCTATTAATAATTTTGCTGTTATTTTTCATTAAAATGTATGTCTTTTTCTATCTAGTACAGGTCAATATATGCATTATTCTAACAAAAATATTCTAACATATTCTAACAAAAATGACAAGAGTTGGTATGCTATTTAAATCAATCTAACATATTATTAATAATATGGATTCTTTGATTTTAAAATGGCAAAATAAAATACAAAAAAAAATAGTATATGCTGAATGGCTGCTTAAAAACAGGAAAGAGCATCTGCCTTTCTGAATTATAACACAAAATTAGAAAGATACTTTGTAATTTTCAACTCTTTTCTTGCAAGGAGAGTTCATCTTCTTCGGAAGTATAGCTTTGTTTTCTACACAGCCTCTATTCCTTGTGCTTTGCATGACTATCCCATTAATCTAAAGTGGAATAATTTGTATTGTTTACAGAAAAGCTGATATGCATATCTTTGTTTGACATTAAACATTTCTGAATCCTACAACTCTCTAGCGTAAGATAAACTCCATATTTTTCTTCAAAAAATTGAGCCATTTTAATTGTTAAATATTTTTCTTACCTAAACTTCTATTTCTTAGGATTCTTTGAGCCTATGAATACATTTCTCCTTTCCACATATAATCAACATTAATCTGATTGTACATGTGAGGGCATACATAGCACATAGTTCCCAAATAATATCTTTTTTGCTTTATGTATAAAAAAATCTTGCTCATAAAGCAAGTGCATGAGCAAAACAAAGGGACATATATACTTAATATAAAAGCTCTTGTTCACCTTAATATAGGACCCATTATTTTCCATCATATATCAGGTAAAGATAATCCCCTTCTCAGAATATTAAGCAAAACCAATATAGTTCTGATGTACTTCTGCAAAATATTACCTAATTTCCATAAAATGTCTGCAGGGTTTTGAACATCAAGATATCTCTTACTAAAAATGTTTATGGAAATAGGTCATTATGTGTATTCCTAATAGAGAGCAATTTGTTATGTTTAAAACCTGATTTCGTATTAATAGTGAATAAACACTAAATTACCAAGTATTTTAAATATAAGCAATGCATATGTTTATACTATATTAACGACACACTTCTAAAACAAATGCACGGTGTGTATACAACCTAATTGGAGCAGGCATTTACCAAAAAAATAAATGAAATATTTAATTTAGTTACTTGGTAGTTACAGGAAGTGATTCAGGATCTATGACAATCTATAAAATTCCCTATCACTGTTGGGCTAAAAATACAAACAGAATTATTGAAACAATGTCTGCTAAATATAATATTCATGTATATATTTAATTACTATGTAACATATAATAACATATATGTTTTTTTTTTTCTTTTTAAGACACATGAGTCTAGCTAGTCTGGCTTCGATGTCAATAAAAGTGAAAGAAATGTAAAACATCTATCCAATTATTTCAGTTAATATACAAGCATTAGGCATTCAAATTTCTAATTAAGGGACAACATGCCCTGTCAGGCATCTGCATGGGCTATTGAACATTGCCTAGATTGTTCCATAATTATTCCAGCTTAATAGTTCTAAAAACATAAGCAATGTGCATCCTTTGAAGGAAAGTATGGCTTGTTATATAAGAAGGCACAGCACACAGAACATGCTCTGGTTCCATGTATTCATGCTAGACGTTTTTATTGGAACATGTTTTAATTAATCCTTGAACAGAGAGCAAGAGCATGCCACCAGTGAAAGTTGTTCAAACATTCCTTATTGGAAAAGAATCACAGCCTGTAGGCAGTAATAAATGTACATTGGTTGTAGGATTTGTGTTTTGAAATACCCTTGTCACTCCAACTCCTACATAACCTAGAAAAAGAAGTTAGCTGAGCTTTATTTCATATATAAACTTCAGCAAGATATTATAAAAACAAGTAAATGATATATGTCATTCATTTAAAAATATATAATTGGACTTAAGAGGTTTCATGCCTCCTTTGAAAATTAATCTATTTGAGCATCATGTTAAAAAAAATGTTAAGCATTAGTTGTTAGTTCAACTTTTTGAGTATATAGAGAATAATTTAGCCCTTTTCAGGTCAGAGATATTTGGGTTAACTAAATAGAGTAATGTGGAAGACATCATTTATGTTTTATTATCTAGACTAAATATTATGTATTTAATTTCTGATACTTATGATATTTATTTATTTTTACTACAAAAATTATTTATGAAAGAAAATGCATTTATAAATTAATATCTCTATTTTAGAGGTGAAAGAATTTGACCAAGTAAATAGGAGATATCACATGGTTAAAGAAAGAAAGAAAGAAATTCAGTTAACATTCTTTTTAATAGTGAAGGGAGTTACACAATGCATATTTGATGAATCACAGAACACAAATATGAATGCTAAAGGTATAAGTGTATGTGTATATAATCTCAACACAACTTATATTCTTCAAGTATCTGTAAATGGCAAGGAAGTATAAGAGGAAGAGTCACAAATGTGATCTTTGAACCAAGAGCATTTAAAACTATCCAAGATGTGCAATTAAAAAAAGTGACATCAAAATAACTGGAAAAAAACTATTAATGGGGGAGAAAGAGAGAAAAAGAGAGAGAGAGTGAGAAAAAGTGAGCACAACTTTCTAGAAGAAGATCAAAGATGATTCTGTGGAATGATTTGATTTTACACAAGTTATTTACAATGCTATATTATCTACAAAAACTTTCAGTTATAGCACTATAATTTAAAATTTCATAGCTTGAAATACTAGAAAGTTTGCAGTGTAAAACTTTAGTAGTAAATAAGGTACACTATTTCTTTCCTACTCAATGCTAAAGTTTAATAATAATGTTTATTGATACAAAGTATTTCCTTTCATCTCTAAATTTCATTTCCATATTTTTATTGTCTTATCTAAGGTCCCTAAAATCAATTTTACTACTGTTAAAATCATTATTATCTTAATTATTCAATGTCATCAAATAAAATAAGAGCAATTTGTATTATCTCAACCTATGCAGATACAATTAGAATAATAGACATGATATTATTTCCTCTCCACTGGTTTCTCATTGAGTGCTTTACCACTTTAGAATAAGTGTTCTATAATTAAAAATCTGAAATATTAGTTTTAAAGAAATTTGGTAAATAGAAGATAATTTAAGTTCTTTTCTATTTGTCTTTTTTCTTTTTCTCTTTTATTGCTTTTTTTCTTTTTTCTTTATGTTTTTACTCAGTGCAGTTGCATATCTTGGCAAAGTTCCTTTCTAAACTTGTATGAATACATGCTAAAAACACATGAAGAAACTTCTAGAATGGTGTCATGTGGGGCTCCATGAACCTACCTCTCCCAGAAAACAACCATAACTTTTGGAAATTATTCTTTTAAACCCAAATCATTTAATGTCTGTGGAAGTTTTCAAAAGGGTATACAGTAAATGAATAAACACTTACGCAAGAAAATCTACTAATCTTGGTAAGCATAACAAGAATGTTTGGTATTTGAACCACAGCCTGTTCCCTCTCAGTGCACAGATGCTCAAATCTGGTTGAGTGTGCCCTAGAAAACAGGGTTCCTCAGCTCCTATGCTCCCAGGCATTATTATATAATTATATATAATAATTTTTACATAATATTTTGTTGACTGAATTGGGAGTTTTATACTCTTGTATTTCTTGAAGTGTTTGTGAAGACTTGCTATTAAAATATTCTTTCAATATTTGGTAAAATTCATCAATGAAGCCATCTGAGTCTGGAATTTTCTTTGTGAAAGTTTTTCCATTACAGATTTAATCTTTTTGTCATGGTGGCAGTCTGCCCTTGGTTCTCCATGTGCTCTTGGCCAAAGAATGACCAGACACACCAAAGTGTCAGGTCCAACTATTAACTTGGGAAAATTGTTAGCAGGACCAACATGAGGGAGTAACCTCAGGCAGGAAGCAGTTTCACTGGAGCAGCTCTTTATTGTAGAAAAAACAGTCTGTCTCTGAGAGTGGAGGGAGACAGACATACTCACTGACTGACTGACTGACCCACTCTCTCCCTGAATTCTTGGATTGTTTCCTTTTATTAGCCCCGTCTGGGGGAGGGCTCTCTGGTGGTGTGGCATGCTATCAAATGATCAGCTGATGTCCTCAAAATTCCATCTGCATGTATATGAACTCCCTGTCTGAAAGCCCACCTGGGAGGTGAACCACAATGCAGATTTAAGCTAATGGCATAATAATTACCTTTAGGTTACTCTAGGTCACTTTCTAAATCTTATCATGACTGGGCTACGAAATTCCCAGATTGATAAAGCATTCCCTCCTTCCTCAGGTGTAGCAGTTGCTCAGGATAGGATTAAGGGTGGGGCAACACCAATATGGAGTGCTCACCCTTATCCTGCTTCCCAGGTGGAGTAATTGCTCTGAACAGCACCAAAGCAGCCAACCCTTTGTCTTGAGAAGAGCCGGAGATCCTAACTATCTATCACCTTCATTTGTTATGGGTACCTATGATTTTCTACTTCTTAAGTCAGTTTAACTAATTTACGTATTTCTAGATATTTACTCATGTCATTAAAATCATATGGTTTAGTTAATATATAATTATGCACGGTATTCTATTAAAATCCTTTGTATTTCTGTAAAGTTGCTAGCAATATCCCCTCTTTCATTCCTGATTTTAGAAATTTGAGTCTTCTCCATTTTTTTAGTTTCTTGGTCAATATAGCTAAAGATTTATCAAATTGGTTTTTCTTTTCAAAATACCAATTTTGATTTTGTTGATTTTCTTTACTGTCTTTCTGTTTTCTATTTCATTATTTTCTACTTAAATCTTTATTATTTTTCTTTCTGTTTGCTTTGAATTTAGTTTGCTCTTTTTGTTCCACTGTCTTAAGGTAGAAAGCTAGAGTACTAATCTGATTGTTCTTCTTCTTTCTTTTTAATTTAATTATTTCCAATTATAATATAATCTGTAAACACTTACTGATTTCAAAAATGGTACAAAGCTACAGCAATCAAAACAGTGTGATACTGAAACAAATATTGACATATATATCCATGTTATATAATTGAGAGTCCAGATATAAATCCTAATACTTACAGTCAATTGATTTTTCAACACAAGTGTCATAACAATTTCAAAGAAAGAAATAATCATCTTTTCGACAAGTGGTGCTGAGACAACTATATATCCACAGGCAAAAGAATGAAGTTAGACCTACCTCATATCATATGTAAGTAAAAGTTTACTCAAAATGAATCAAAGATCTAAAACTGTAAACCTTTTAGAAGAAAACATATATGTAAATGTTTGTGCCTTGAATTAAGCAGTGATTTCTCAGATATAACACCAAAAGCACAAGCAACAAAATAAAAATAAATTGAGCTTCATAAAAATTAAAAATATTTGTAAACCAAAAGACACAAGAAAGTAAAAAACAACCCTCAAAATAGAAGGAAATATTTGCAAATCATGTATTTGATAAAGAATTTGCCTTCAAATACATAAAAATATATAACTCAATAATAAAAAGCCAAAAAAATAAGCAAAGTATTGATTACACATTTCTCAAAAAAATATATTCAAATGTCCAATGAGCACATGGAAAGATGCTGAATATCATCAGCAATAAGGGAAATTCAAACCAAAACTAATATGCTATTCCACTTCACGCTCACTAGAATGGCTATGATCAAAAAAGTGGATAATAGCATATGTTGGAGTTGATGTGAAGAAATGGGGACTCTCAGACAGTACTGGTGGAAATATGAAATGGTATAGACACTTTAGAAAACAGTTTCTTAAAAGGTTAAACCCAACAATTCCACTAGTAGGCGTTTACTCAAGAGAAATGAAAACACATGTCCTTTCAAAAATTTGTACAGGAATAATCAAAATAGCATTATGAATAATATCCCAAAATGAAAACAATCCAAATGTTGATCAACCAATGAGAGAATAAACAGAATGTGGTATTTTCATACAATGGAAATGTTCTACAAAAAGAAAAACAATGGAGTACTACTGCATTTTACATGAATGAACTCCACAAACATTATGTTAACTGAAAGAGGCCAATCATAAAAGACTACATATTCTATGACTCCATTTACATAAAATGTCCACAATAATAAAATTTATAGAGACAGAAATTAGGTTGAGTTGACTAAGGTCAGGCATGATGAGAAAGGGAATGACTGATAATGGGTATATTGTTTCTTAGGGGTAATAAAAATGTTACAGAATTAGATGTAGTGATGGTTGCATATTCTAAGAATAAATGAAAATTATTGAATTGTATACTTTCAATAAATTCTTTGGTATATGAATAATATCTCATTAAAGCTGTTTTCTTTAAAATGAGCATAAAGAAAGGAAATGGAGAAATAAGTATTTTAGTTACAATTGAATAAGATGATCACTACATCTTTTGTCTTGAAATCAAATGAGAACTAGGAGTTGGAGTACTAATACATATTTTGAGGTATGGAATAATGACTCCGGGCTCATTTTCTGTGACAATCTGGAAGATATTTTTCTATGTTACTACATTACTAGTGATGAAACAATAGTACGTTGGTAAGTCTTAGATATGCAAAACCAAGCCACAGCTCCCTGACTCCAATCATTACTAAAGCAGAATAAAAGGTACGCTCTACACACTGTTTTTCAACAATTTCCCCACAATCTGCTATGATAAGACATTTTTACCCTTCTCAAGTGATCAAATGATTTTCATGCTCCATTCAGTTTTTTTTTACGTTACCAATGAGCCTTTACTCAGACCTCAGCTCAGCTCAGGAAGGCCTTCTCAAGTGCTTTATCTGCTACTTAATTTATTCTCTGTGGCTTCCAGTAGATCATGATGTAAATGCTATAAAATCAAGCATTTTGCCTCTCCATGTCATAACTATATTGCCAGTCCTTTACAACAATGTGTGTGAATAGTTGGCATGAATGAAGCAATCAAAAGTAAAGAAATAGATTTAAACTGACTTCGTCTGTATACAAATACTACTTGGGAAGAATAGTGTGTTAATTTTCTTCTACTATTAAATCATTAGGTAATAGCTCTATAATGTATTTAAATATTCAGAACACCTATTATTGCACATATCTTTCATCTTCATTTAGCAAAAGGTAAAGAATAGAGAACATTTTGATTTTTCTAGCATTGGCCCCCAAATTAACGGCGTCAATAATTAGTGTTTTAAGAAATTGATAAGCATTTCATGCTTGAATTTAAACTTAAAATGCAAAATTGAATGCATTAAATAACACGCTAACTTACCACAATATATATCATATATGTGGGTATATATTTATAAAATATGTGTTTACATATGAATTTACATGTAAATTAATCTCTCCCAGTTAAGATAGAAGTGTCAGAGAGATGCGTATGAGTTCATTTGTATTAATGTTGGTTGGCAGACAAAGAATAGAAGCACTAAGAAAAAAATGAGATGAATATTTACAGAGTCAAAATATAAAAAATGAATATCTTTGTATTTTATGAAAATTTCAAATTTTATAATAAATATATTAAGGACTTTTAGGTTCTACATAAATTTAAGAATTGAATTTGTTAATTAAAATTTGATTTTTTCAAATCTAAACAAAAATATGAAGTTTTAATATTCCATTTACAAAAAAGTACATAGTAATATAGTATTTTGTGATTTATGCCATTAGTATTATATTTTGTAATCTGACATAAATGTTATTATAGTCAGAAAAAATTTTGCCAGTTTAAAAATAATTTCAATACATAATATAATGACTAAAAAAATGTGATGAAATGACTTGAGCATCACAAATGATAAAATAAATGATTGAATGGGATCTTTATCCTCAGGAATAATCCAAAAACAAAGGTCCAAGAGGGGTTTCTATGTAACAGATCAGAAGTGAATTGGGAATTACATGCAAGGAAACCCACTATAAAAATTTGTCATCTTTTAACTTTTTCATGTTTCTTATTTTTTAAAAGTAGATATATATCCAGAATATATAGTTTTGCCAAATGTTAAAAGAACAAGTGTTAAACTTAATATGATCATAAAATATCAATTTTCTGGTATTCACAATACACCTAAAATTTTAATAAAAATAATATAATATTAAATTTTAAGCAGTTAGATTGAGTGGAGAAACAAAAATTTATTTGTACCATCATCTGATAGATTACTGCGTTGGTCATTGTGCTGCACATTTGCTATTTTATTTTATTTATTTATTATTTATTTATTTATTGAGACAGAGTCTTGCTTTGTTGCCCAGGCTAGACTGAGTGCCATGGCGTCAGCCTAGCTCACAGCAACCTCAAACTCCTGGGCTCGAGCAATCCTCCTCCCTCAGACCTCCCCAGTAGCTGGGACTACAGGCATGCGCTACCATGCCTGGCTAAGTTTTTCTATACATATTAGTTGGCCAATTAATTTCTTTCTACTTATAGTAGAGATGGGGTCTCGCTCTTACTCAGGCTGGTTTTGAACTCCTGACCTCGAGCAATCCGCCTGCCTCAGCCTCTCAGATTTGCTATTTTAAATAAATGGTCATTTATAAGTGAATTTGGTAGAGGAACAAGATTGTTTTTTGTTGTTTTTGGCTTGCTTTGCCAGCATCTACTATTGTGAAACATTATTTTGCAATCAGGTTGTTAAATAAAAACAAAAACAAAGTAGGAGTACTTTAAGACCATTTATTTCAATGTCCTATTGAACAATTTTATTCTACTGGTAAAATAATGATGATAATGATGATGATGCATACTTATTAAATCTGTTGTTTGAAAGATTATGATTTGTTTGAAGTATCTAATTTTTAAAGTCACTTTCATTTTTCCTCACACTCTATATACTCTTGGTTATGAATGTTGCTACATAAATTTCAAATTTTCTTGTTTATGAAATTTTGAGATTGGGAGCTGATTCTTTGTTTTTATCCTCACAATATGTTTTAAAAAACTATCAGTTATAACTGTTTTCTTGAAAAAGATTCATGCTCTGAGTATAATTAACTAATTAAAATGTATATAGAGGCCGGGCGCTGTGGCTCACGCCTGTAATCCTAGCTCTTGGGAGGCCGAGGCGGGCGGATTGCTCAAGGTCAGGAGTTCAAAACCAGCCTGAGCAAGAGCGAGACCCCGTCTCTACTATAAACAGAAAGAAATTAATTGGCCAACTGATATATATAGAAAAAATTAGCCGGGCATGGTGGCGCATGCCTGTAGTCCCAGCTACCCGGGAGGCTGAGGCAGAAGGATAGCTTGAGCCCAGGAGTTTGAGGTTGCTGTGAGCTAGGCTGACGCCACGGCACTCACTCTAGCCTGGGCAACAAAGTGAGACTCTGTCTCAAAAAAAAAAAAAAAAAAAAATGTATATAGAGTTCTTAAAGAATGTTATTATGCCTAGTTATATATCAATAAAAATCATAAGATAATCTAATATCAATTGTTCTTTCTAGAATTATTATTTAAATTATATAAAATTGGTTGGCTCAAATATAATCTCTTTAAAAATTTTTGTATTTTTCTATAATTTACTTTCTTGATATTCATATTAACTCTCAATTTATTTCACTATTTACCAATTTGAAAGTTTTTAATTGTTTTTGAACATACAATGAACAGCTTCACAACCATGAATTTGTGCAGCATTTTCCCACTGTGATAAAAAGTAAACATTTATAATCACTAACTGATAAGATTTCAACCCAAAAAGTACCTCAGAACCAGTTTTATTCCAAATTGGATCTGGATGCTTATCTAAGTTTGAACGTGCATATTCAGATGTTAATTATATGTTAAAATGCCAAACTTGTTTTTATTATTAACGTCATTACACTAATCAGTTATAAAGGTACCCACGAGATTATGCCATCAGTGATGAAACATGGTTCACAAGTGGTTAGAACTGACATAAACTAGGAGTTCTCTAATTTGGTTTTCCAAAGCCAGGACCTGATGCCACAGCCAAAGCCATAGCAAAAAGTTGATTTAAACTGAACACCAAAATCAAAACTACATCTCCAGGCAACCAAGGAGAGGAAATGAAATCAACTGATCCCTAGATCATAAGAGCATGAGAAGCCACTATGAAACAGCAGACATGACCATTGCCCTTGAGCCTGAATGTTTAGGAGGAGAAGGAGAAGGGCAAAGAGGAGGCTACAGATATTGAACACTTAACATATGGCAATTACTGGGCTGGATGATCTATTAATTTGCAGGATGAGCTGTGTAATTTATAAGCCCAGTGCAAAATGAAAATTGAAGGCTCCTATTCAAAAATTATTAAGAATTTCCAGATACCTACAGTAGAGCATTAAAACAACTATGGAACCCTGCTAAGCACAGGTTACATATCCATGAAGCTGGCCTGCTCTCTTGACATGAGTATCCTTACAAATGCTATGCAGTACATAGCATGATTCCTCTTCCACAGATGAAAAACTGAGGTCTTGCAAGATCTAACTAGTTGACAAAGTTTATACACCTTGTGAAGGACATAACCTTAAATTTCTAGCTGTTTCGATTGTACTGTGTGGTTTGTTTTAAAGGCTGATAGAACACAGTAGAGGTACTGTGCATGCAGTTTTAAAAATATGTGTTATATGCTGTTCATTTCTGATTATCTTTTGGTATGCTCCTTTTCTGTTATAGTATGGTATACTTTTCTCCACAAGTGCCACCCTAATAATTTTCCAAATTAGAGTGTGGTTATACATCCGATGGGTAGAATGCTGCACTATAGCCACGAGAAGAAGAGCAGTCTCAGGGATTATCAGAGTTAGGGCTCCATTAATGCAGACACAGCCTAGAATTGCTGAAGGCACAGATTCTGAGGACTGCTTCATGGATGGCCCTCTAACTGCCCATTAATATTGAAGGCCAGTGTAATTACTCTCACGAAATTCCATGGTACTTGCAAACCTCACTTTTTGCCAGTTTTTCTTATCTGGTTTGTAATAGCGAGGTGGCCTTTTGCCCACGGGAGGGCTCACCATGAATCATTAACACGTGTACTCTGCTGTGGAAGGAAGACTGCAGTCCATATTATTATTTAATTATTTATTTATTTATTTTTTTTTATTGAGGGAGGTAAGTGAGAAGAGGGCACGCTGTAAATAGCATGTGACTTCTCTCAGAACAAATTAGGCCCTGAGAATTGTATAAGCGAGCAAATCTAATTTTAGTGAACAAAAGAGGCTGGGAGATGCTGAGTGTAATTTTTATGTAAAAATAGGAAGTCTCCAAAGACATCTCTCTTGAAACAGATGAATGCAAATTACCAAAGTCATCCAAATAGAGAAGGTTGATTTATGCATTTTCCATTGTACCCTTCAACAAGAAAAGCTTTTTCTGTTTCCAAATAATATGCATTTGGGGTAAAGTTTCACTTTATGCACCAAGAATGGCTGAGAGAAGAGAGATCCAAAGCATTCATGTAAAGAAATTGTTTCTCTCTCTCTTTTTTTATTCTCAAACACGGCGTCTGCCAAATAGTCTGTCCAACTGTCTACTGTATCCACTTTTAGCTACTTGAATTTTAATTAAAAAATAAAAGTTTTAACATTGTGTATCAGAATGTATGATTAATTCTCCATTGGCACCCTATGTCTTCAACAGAGGGCAGACATGATAAGAAAAAAAATCAAGTTCTGTTTGAACATAGATGGCAGCTCAATCTCCAAATCAGCACAAGCCATTTTAGAAGACAGATCTTGTTCAATCACCCTCAGCATTTGTCCATGCTTATGGTTTAGTTATAGATTTCAGTACACAAATCTCTTAAAATTGTTAGTGAACTGTTAGTTACTAAAAGCATATTTAAATGATTGTCCTGTTCAAGACAATGCACTACTTATATGATTTTCAGTACACTTACTCAGAGTGTTTCTTCTTCCCCTGTCCCATTTCCAACATGGATCATGGACCCTTATAATACTTTAAGAATTTCTTTTTGACAAAACAGGGTCTTGCTATGTTGCCCAGGCTTAGCTCAAATTCCTGGGCTCAAGCCACCATCCTGCCTCAGCTTCCCAAGTAATTTGGACTACAGGCATGAGCCACCTTTCCCAGCTTAAGACATTTATATTATTCCACAGCAAAAGTGAAATAATTTTCATCTCTCTCTTTACATATTTCTGTGTGTATATATGGGTGTGTTCATCCATATATCTCTGTGATCACATATTAATTCAAGAAGCATTCATTGAGTGCCAACTACATGCTAATCACTGTTCTAAGAAATGAGGATCTTTTGAACTAAATCTCTCTCCTGGAGCACTTTACATTTGTGCTGAGAGAAAGAATATTTTTAATCAATTGTTGGCTTTTGTTGTTACTCTTTGCCACTCTAGTACTGTACTTGCATATTAATACTCACACTTTCACCATATGCAACTATTTGGGGGGCCTGCTCATGGTATAGGCTTTCATTTTTTGTACTTTTCTAAATCATTTTTTTTTAATTTTTATAAATTTGATTTTTATTTATTTTTTTATCATTTTAAAATATGTAAATAAAATGTCCAAACCCCCATATCTTTACTGAGTTACAATTTTCTTTAATTTTAAAATAAAACCACTTCAATATTTCATTTTGTAAGTTATAATAAATTCAGTCTCAATCATCTCCCCCACAAAATTTTAAGAATAACTAGATCTTACAATCCAAGGTTACCTCTTGCTACAAATTCATTTTGTCTCTAAATTCACAGTGTATATTTTTATGTCAAAATCTACAGTTTCTGGCCTTTTTCTTTTTCACTTTGCTCATGAAATTTATTATTTTTCTCTGTCATTTAAAAAAAATATTTCAAGGTTTAATAGAAGTTTTAATATAATGGTTAAGAATGACTATAGCACAAGGACAATCCAGGAACCAATTCAATATTCTTTATTCTAAAGATCAATTTTGTATACTCTATGTCAATCTTACCATAATGTGGAAATAGAGGAATCTTTTCTTAGCCCTAAATATTATTGATCAACCTGTTGTTTGTTCCTCTTTCCAGAAACCTTTTTTGAACTTGAAGCTTTTATGTTCAGCCTATATTACATGTCATTCTTGGCATTTCAAATGTATCTCAACTTCAAATAGCGAGGCTACATTCATTGTCTCTCTTTCCACAACAGGACCTCTGTCAGTATTTCTTATCTGAGTGAATGATTGTGATAATTTTGCTACTTGTCTGTTCCTTGAAAAACAATAACACACTTAGGCCCGTCTTGGAACAATTTTATATTCAAGGAGCCACATATAAAAAAATAATTCTTTCTTTTTAATTTCACAATATAAGGGGCTATAAACATCTAGGTTACATAAATTGCTTTTGTACTTTGAGTCAAATTATAAGTGTGCCCATCCCTCAGATAGTGTGCATTGTACCTGCTGGGCGTAAATTACCCACCCCTCACCCTCCTCCTCTTACCTACTTTATTTCTGATGAATGTCATTTCCATATGTGCACATAAGTTGTTGATTGATTAGTTCCAATTTAATGGAGAGTATATGTGGTCTTTGTTTTTCCATTCTTGTGATATTCCATTTAGAAGAATGGTTTCCAGTTCCATCCACTCATGTACTGATAGGCACTTGGGTTGTCTCCACATCTTTGCAATTGTGAATTGTGCTGCCATAAACAGTCAACAGCAGGTGTCTTTTTATAGAATGTCTTTTTTTCCTTTTGGTAAGTACCCAGGAGTGGGATTGCTGGATCAAATGGTAAGTCTACTTTTAGTTCTTTGAGGGGTCTCCACACTATTTTCCATAGAGATTGTACTAGTTTGCAGTCCCACCAGCAGTGTATGAGTGTTCCTACCTCTCCACATCCACGCCAACATTTATTGTTTGGGGACTTTTTAATAAAAGTCATTCTCACTGGAGCTAGGTGGTTTTGATTTGCATTTCCCCGATGATTAGAGATGTTGATCATTTTTCATACGTTTCTTGGCCATTGGACTATCTTCTTTTGAAAAGTTTCTGTTCATGCCCACTTTTTAATAGGTTTGTTTGATTTTTTCTGATTTTTCTGCATTCCATATATATTCTAGTTATCAGCCCTTTATCAGATGTATAGCTTGCAAATATTTTCTCCCATTCTGTACTTTGTCTTTTCATTCTCTTGGTAATATCTTTGGCTGTGCAGAAGCTTTTTAATTTGATCAGGTGCTATTTATTTATTTTTTGTTGCTGTGATTGCCTTAGAAGTCTTCTTCAAAAATTCTTTGCCTAGGCCAATGTCTATAAGAGCTTTTAAAACATTTTCTTCTAGAATTTTTATGGTTTCATGCCTTATGTTCAAGTCTGCTATCCGTTTTGAGTTGATTTTTTGTGAGACGAAAGAGGTTCAGATCCTGTTTCAGTCTTTTACATGGGGGTAACCAATTTTCCCAGCACCATTTCTTGAATACAGATTCTTTTCCCCAGTGTATGTTTTTGTTTGCTTTGTCAAAGATTGGATGGCAGTACAAGGGTGATTTTATATCTGGATTCTATGTTCTGTTCCATTGGTCTATGTCTCTATTCTTGTGCCAGTTTGAAGCTGTTTTGATTACTATAGCCTTGTAATATAGCTTGAAGTCTGGTAAAATTTATGTCTCCCAATTTGTTCTTTTTGCTTAAAGTCGATTTGGCTATGCAGGGTCTTCTTTGGTTTCATACAAAGTGTAGAATTATTTTTTCTTTGTCTGTAAAAAATGATGTTGGTATTATATAGGGTTGATTTGAATCTGTAGATCACTTTGGGTAGTATAGACATTTTAATAATGTTTATTTGCCAATCCATGAACATGGTATGTTTTTCCATCTGTTTACCTTCCCTACTATTTCCTTCATCAATGTGATATAGTTTTCCCTGTAGAGGTCTTTCACCTCCTTAGTTAAATATATTCCTAGGTATTTTATTTTCTTTGTTGCTATAGTGGAAGGTATTGAGTCTTTGACATGGTTCTCAGTTTGACTGTTGTTGGTGTATAGGAATGCTATTGTTTTGTGCGCATTAATTTTTTAACCTGACACTTCGCTGAATTTATCAATCCCAGTAGTCTCTTTGTAGAATCCTTATGGTTTTCTAGATATAGGATCACATTGTCACAAAAAGTGATAGTTTAATTTATTCTGCCCCCATTTGGATATTCTTGATTTACTTCTCTTTTCTGATTGCTTTAGCTAGAATTTCCAGTACTATATTGAATAGAAGTGGTGATATTGGGCAACCTTGTCTATTTCCAGTTCTAAGTGGGAATGCTTTCAATTTTTTCCTGTGCAGTATGATGCTGGTTGTCACTTTGTCATACATGGCTTTATCATTTTTAGGTAAGTTCTGTCTATGCCTATTTTGTTAAGCATTCTTATCCTAAAAACTTCCTTAATTTTGTCAAATGTTTTTTCTGCATTTATTGAGAGGATCTCATCAAGAAAATATGATTCATCATGACCATGTGGGCTTCATCCCAGCGATGCAAGGATAGTTCAAGATATGCAAATCTATAAATGTAATTCACCACATAAATAAAAGTAAACACAAAGAATTCTAATATTTTAATTTTAAAGTTCTATCAATTAGGTGAAAAAAGTACATTGTCAACCAAAATAGACATTTAGCCACTTATTCAGACTCTAGATTGCAGAAACTCCTGAAAGAGTATTATTTCTCCCACAAATAGATCTTATTTCAACTAAGGTATCCTATTCTTATTGTTTTATTTTACCCATTTTTCCCTTATTTCATGTTCGACATGCTTTCTCCTACAGGAGGCTACAAGTAGTCATGTATCTAATACTCTGTTGCTCAACCCTGATTGAGGAACATTTGTTTTTTCTTATTTCCATGGTCAGTCATTTTATTACAAGGCCAGACCTTGGCAAATTTGTTTTCTTGCCTCAGACAACGAATGTGTAAAGTGGGAAGATTAGAAAGCAGAAAAGGGGAGAAAAATAAAGTGAAGCATTCATGGCAACAATAATCTCTTTGGGCCACCAGATATGAATAAATTTTGACTAATCAAATGTCTGTGTGTCTTTGTCACTGCTGTATGTTCTTTTAAGTTAGGATTGTATCTGAAACTTCAGTGACTTTGTTGAATGAACTAGCAAATATTTATTAACTTTGTGCTAGTAGGCCATTTACATCATTAATTTGCTGTGATGTGTATTAGTTTTTAGTTTTATTTTATGTTGCTGAGTCTGAGAGGAGTGCTTCATTTGACTTTTGATTCGTAGAAACACAAAAATTCTGGTTTTGTCTATTTCAAATAGAAGGCATGAGAAAACAACTTGATACCTCAGCATATCTTCCCCAACATCGGCCTATTTTTCAAAAATTTTATGATGAGAGGACCATTCTATGAATCCTCAATGGTTTCATATATTTTTAGATTGTTTTGAGATTGTATGAATATAAATTACATATAATTGAAAATTCAAATACTTTAAAAGTATTCTTTTCTGGCTTTATAATTGCAAAATAAGATTAGGTTTCCATTCTTGATTCACTGAAAAAGATGATGAATACAGATCCTTTAAGTACCATTTTAAGTACTATTTTTTGCTCAAATGGCTGACTAAAACAGATATTGACTCATTTATATATATATATATACACACACACATGCTTTATACATTTATGCACAATACATTTTTAAATCCTATATACATTGAATTATGTTGTTAATTACGGTATTCTTTTATTCAAAATGCCAGAAAGTAGGAACATGTGGGTTAAAGTGAAGGAAAAACTATATGCTTTATCCACTCTAATATGACTCAATACTGTAAAATTCTGTGAATAGTGGAAAAATTTTTATACTTTATGTGTTTTATTAAAGAGGCACCACAGGGGCATATTAAGCATAAGTCTTAGATACAGGCATATATTTCCTTACTTTAAAAAGTTCAGATGAAATGTCTAATGTATGTACTTTTTATAGTAATTATTTTATTTTAAAATATCATCATATATGTTTCATTATATTAAAATAATATACTGTATTTTATATATGATTAGTATTTTCTGCTTCTTCCTGTTCTTTTATATTAAATAAAAATGCTTTGTGTCTTTCATTTAATCTGCATACCCCATGACTCATTAGTAGGTCTTTTCAAACATATATGTTTTTGTATAGAAGTAAAGATGTAAACTTTTCAGTTCCCATGGTTTCCAAACATCTTACATATCTTCCATGTTCAAACAGAAAAGCTTTGTTTAATTCTATAAGTAGTGTTGGAATTGCACACAAAACTTCAAATCCCAAATCTTCCACATATTTTTCTGAGAACCTCAGTGGCCTCAGTTTTCCATTTAAAAAATAAAATTAAATGATAATTGTGATAACCTTTAACCCAAGACCTTGAGAAAAGTAAAATAGGGACAGCCCAATCAGTTACATAGATTGTTGATGTGTTATTTCTACTCCTTTTTCCAAGAAAGGGAATTAAGTTAGATACAAGGACAAACAGGACATGCCTCTACACTGGTACTACCCAGAATTGGACTCAGTGTCTGCAAATCATTTCTGTGATTTTGTTATGAGTTTGATTTCTGGTCAATAGTTTGTCAAGGATATAATGTAAAACATTGTGCATACTGACTCCTACCAATGTCAGCCATTCCAAAACTTATTAATATTGCTAATATTTTAACACTAATCACAGTACTTCCAAATTTAAGTTGTTTTTTTTCATCTTCACTGTTAAGTTCATCATTTCATTTATTCAACAAATAGTTATAAAGCAAGTACTGTAAGGTTCACATGGTGGTGGTGAACTTTGGAACAAGGCTTCTCACCTTACATACCTGACATAATGGGCAGACACTAAATAATACAGGAATAAACCACAATAATTACAAAATAAATAAACACAGAATTGATGTGTAAAGTAGCTGGCAAAGCTAATTAATGCTAGGTAGTAGTTTTCACATACAGATTATTAAATAGTGGATTGAGCTATATTTTTTACCAATAAAATAAGAGGCAAAATTCCCTGAAAATGAAAAATCAGGTTAGCGGAGAAAAGAAACATGACTTTAGGACTATATTTAGTTAATCCAAAGTATAAGCTAGTGCAAACAAAAATGATTATTCTTCCTTAGTAATCAAAGTAAACTTAATTGAGAGAAAGTTTCAGCTACATGAATTAATTATTTAATTGGCTGGGTTCCTAACAGGTGAGTTTGTATACTGTCATCTGAATAATAAAAAGAAAAAAAGACCAAAAGGAGGGATTCCATTCATATTTAGTTGCCAAGAATATCTTTCAGACAATTTGTTATTGTTTATGATGATTGAGAAAAGGCAAAGAAGAAAATGATGTCTTTGAAATCTGCAAAGCTAAAAGTTGGTTTTGGGAAGAGTTAAGGAATATTTCCAATAAGGATTATGTCATGAATCTCTAGACTTTTTAAATCCCCAATTTAATTATTTTCTCAATATGATATTCTCTTCACTTCTATTTCCATTGTCTGCCTTAAGATGATTGCATCTACTTATAGTCAATAAAATGAATTGGTGAGTTGTTTTGCTTTTATATCATTGCCCTTGTGATCTTTCTTTTGCATAGGCATTAAGCAAATTGCTCCTTCACAGAAAACATAACTTTATTTCCTACTCCTATTTGTATTGATCATGAAATAATCGAATTATAGTGTCAAATGGACCAAATTTAATTTATAAAAAAGGTCTCAGACATATTCAAAATGAGAAGCTGTAATTAGTAGATTTGAAAATCAATGGTATATTTATGTAAAGTTGACTCCAATAGGTTATCCCATGTTACAGCGTTGATTATGCGAGTCTTGTATCTAATCTGGGCTTGTTCTTGCTAGAGCATCAGGACAGCGACAAATGCTACTAAAGTCTATGTGAAGTTTAGGAATCTCTTTTTAAAGATACGCAAAGTCATTTTATAACATGAGGATTTAGAATGGCAACAAAAATGATTCATTGAGAGGCAAGTAATATTGGAGATAAACTTTTTATGATTTAAATAATTGGTAAAAATATATGTGATATGTTAGGCATTCTGGTATCAATTCCCAATTTTTTTTCATCAATTTATTGATAAAATCTTTTCAAAAAATGTTCAGATGATAGGTCTCGTCTTGATCCTAGTTCATATCTTTTGAAAACAATCTTGTTTCCAACTAAACCTCACAAAATTCTTGTTTGTTTTTCCTTTGACCCATAAGGAATCGTTCATTTCTATTAATATAATCAATTCTGATAAATTGATATCTAACAAAATATTTTTAATGCAGAAGCATTCTATATATGATTGTTAGAATATTTCTCAACAAAAGATAAGAAAATATTCTAAAATTTCAGTTAATGAAGAGATATTGTTTTTAAATGTGATTAACTCATTCAAAAAAAGAATTGATAGCTAGGCAGCATTAATTTAAGCCTTCTCTTTTAAAAAATGTGTTTTTGGTTTGTTTCTATTGAAATGCCTAAGAAGTTGAGATCCAAAAGTGAATTGTGCCATAGAATATAGAAAAAGCATATAAACCTGGGAAAATTTAAGTGTAGGTATTACAAATTAACTTCCTTGACCATCTAAGATTTCAGATAGCTTTTAGGAAATATTTAATTTTGAGTAGACCTTCCTATCGCTAGTCTTCCTAGGATAAGTTAATTAATTTTTTCTCTGAGTAACTAGATAACTAGATCAGTTTTCCTGATGCATGAAATTATTTAATATTATATTTACTTAAAATGATACTTGTGGGTTTTTTTAGCCAAGTTAATGTTGAGGAGTTCTGATAATTCTGAATAATAGATGTTCACTGCTTTTTGAGCTACTTCTAAACCTATAACATCAGTGAGGGGATCACTTTTAAATTTTTTTCATTTACATTCAGCAAACATAAATTGAGTTTCTACTTTGTGGAAAGCACTGTGCTAAGTATCTGCAATATCCACAGAAAAAAGATAATAGTCCATATATTCAAGAAACTTTTATAGGAATTAAGAAATTATATTAGTTATATATGGCTGTCTAATAACTCACTTCAAACTTATAATGACTAAAAACAACAAAGCTCAATATTTATATCTCATGGTTTCTGTGGGCCAAAAATTCAGGAGTGGCTACACTAGGTAGATGTGACTTGAGGTCTCTTATGAGTTCACAGTCAGATTTTGGCTAGAGTGTCTTACAGGACCAACTTAAATGGGTAGAACACTGGTGATGTTGTGGTTTTTTAGGGGGGGGATGAAATTAGTTTTATTTATTTATTTATTTTTTATAAGGAAAAGAAGTTTATTTAGCTCATAATTCTGGAGGCTGGGAAGTCCAAGAGCATAGCATTGGCATCTGGTGAGGGCCTTCTTTTTTTTTTTCCTAGTTTACATGTCTTTTGTTTATTTTTATTTTATTATTTTTTTTATTTTAGCATATTATGAGGGTACAAGTGTTAAGGTTACATGGTGATGTTGTTGGTTGGGAGTCTCAGTTTCTTTATATCTCTCTACAGGGCTACTTGAGATTCCTCATGGCATGGCAGTTGGTTCTCCTAGAGCAGGTAAGTCAAGAAAGCAAGATAGAAGTTACATTGGCTTTTATGACCTATTCTGGGGAGTCAAACACTACCATTTACTCTGGATTCACTTTGTTACTCAAGAACAACCATGGTTCAACATGAGAGTAAGCTACATGGGAAATTACATGAGTACCATTAGGGGCCACTTTGAAGGCTGGCTACCATAGGCATGAAACATAAATAATTACAAAACAGTATATTCATGCAGCAACAGCACTATATACAATGTAAAAACATAGTCCAGAAAAGAATAGAGTCATAATTGTAGAAATGAAGAAATGTAGAAATTGAAGAAATGATAGAATTTGAAGAATGATAGAAATTAAAGAAATGATAGAATTTCTAATTAGGTATTATACCAAAATAACTAATATATTTCTTCAGTAAGATGAAATAGAGCATATGAGTAGTAAGTTTTAGAAATAAATATTATTTGTTTTCTGTTTAATACTTTACAATAAGCATAAATTAAACTATATTATATTGCTAGATTGCTATATTGCAATATAGCTATATTGCTATAATTGCTATATTGCTATATTATAGAAGTAAAGTTTTAATATAATATATTTGGTTATGTTTAGTATATTTGTTTTTTAGAAACTTTATTTTAAATAACAAAAACTTCACTGAAAAATTTTATTTAAAAACATAGTGCTAAGCCTACCTTTAAGAGCAAAATATCAGAAATGGTAAGTTGACAAGGAACAAAATGGCAATTGTAATGAATATTTTCTTGCTACTTTGTTTAATGCTAATAAAAATTAACTAAATAAAAGCTGAATCTAACTTACAATTCCACAGTTATTTGAAGGAATTGGATTTTTCTGAGAAGCAATTGTATTCTAAATGACTTCCACTAGTACATGCTAATCAATACTGAGCATGTTAGCAGATTGTATCTTTGGGATAACTTCTACTATTCCAAGCCTGATATTTTTCCAATGATAATTGACAATATCAATAAATTTAGATTTTAGAAATTTAAAATAATTATTTAGTACATTTATTTTTAAGAATAAATAGAAAACAGAACATCTCTCTATACACACACAGACACATATGTTTCATATATCAGTAAGCATAATAAATCACAATAAAACAATCATAAAATGCTAGAACTATATAACATTTCTAATCAAACCCTGAAGCCAAATTGGTGAAATTTTTAGCCCAAGGTTATATTCTCAGTTTGTACAATTAGAATGAGACCAGGTTTCCTCATTCTCACTCTTATTACTCTTTCAATAGTCACTTCTAATGAAGATGACAGCCATCATTTAAATACACATCATTAGGTAAAGAACATAAATGTCAATAAAACATTTTCTATTAAGTATCAGGCTGATGGCACCATAAAAATGAAAATTTTTCAAGTTGTAAAATATAGTCAAAGTCATAATGGAGTACATTAATATAGTTTGGCATTCTCACAGTATTCCTTAGTGAACTGAGAAAGAGCTTTAATTAAAAGTGATTTTGATTGCTTCACATTTATACTATGAAAGATGTATAATGTTTTCCAAGAAACTGTTTTTCACATCAAATTAAGTTAGATAGATGTATAGTACCTCTCAAGTAGCTTCATTTATTTTGGTTTGAATTCTTAAAAAATGTAATTGGTATATATTTGTATTTATGTCACACAAAGGGTTTGGTTTTGTATATCTGTTAGTGTCATGAAAAGCCCACTTTAGCCAATATTATGTATTAGTTAATGTTTTAAAAATCTACATTTTCTACTAAATGGTACATATTTCAAGAGTTTGACAAAGAAACTGACACAGAAACAAAATGCTAACTTTTTATTTTTACCTCCTATATTGCCTACTCATAACACTACTATATGAGCCTCTAAATTTGCCCCAAATTTTCAAACTGTATTTTCTAAAAGTAGAGATCTTCTGAGGACTTATGTTTTATTTCTTGTTTTTAAGCTATATATCCAAAATACTTTTAACTGTATGTTACATATAAACAAAAAAAATTAAAGGAAAGAATTGTTTACATTAACAACTCTAACTTCAAGAAAATTTTGTTCAGAATGGGAAAAGGAAACAGATGTTTCAATCCTAAATCAGATTATTTTACTCTGCTACTCTTATTCGTCACTGAAGCATTAATTATGAAAAATGTAGATTAATGCTTACCATTAATTTAGGAGACTTTTTTCCATATGCTAGAAGTCAAGAAATATCCATATTTTAGATGCATACAACAAAAAAATAACCTGAAATTAAAAGCATAAAATTGGAATATATAAATCTGGATCAATTTGAAAAAAAAACAACATAAAGACCATTATACACTAGGAAATCTGGCCTTAACAGATATCCCTTTATTCTTTTTATCTTTTGGTCTTGAGGATTAATATAGAATTTTGGAGGGAAATCACAAGAGAACTGAAGACATCTGTCCACCAGGAAAGGCATATAAGCTATAAACTAAAGATAGATATATTTTCAACTAACTGCAATCTTAGAGTAAGTAGCTGTTACTTTAAAAAGCAGAAGTAGTGGCACAGAGCAGTGGTATCTCAAATAGAGTTGAGATCTAAAATTAGGCATAATAAATTAACATACTTTAATCCTAAAGAAAAAGGAAAAAATATATTAAAGGTCATCATGACTAGGACCTTTCACTGGTAAAGAGCTTGTATTCACACATCTTATCAGATAATTTCCATTTGTGCAACATCCTTGAATCTAATTCTCATTATAACAAAAAGGAAAACTATCATATTTCAGCAAATCAAAGATTGTCTTCACCTAAGTCCTTCAATTCTTTTTCAAAGGAATTATATGCCCAAATGCATAAATACACAGAATAATAAAAAGTGCCACTAAATGCCATGCAGTATCATCCATGAGGAAAACGTTGCCAGTCATATACATAGAGTTGTAAATGTATAAATTTATATTTTTGTCATTGTATAAACATCTCTAGTATTAGCATCAAGTAAACAGTAAAACAAAAACAACAGTTTCTAGATAAAACAAAAAACAGTGAAACCTAGAATATTTATGATTTAACATATTAAAAATCTTCTCCCATAATATCCTGAAAAAATAAAAAATAAACATAAATAAAAATCTTTATTTTTCCAAATATGCTTCTTACTCTTGCTCTTATCAGAGAAGAGCAAAGCTTTACTTCTGTATGGCAGTAGTTGAAATAGTAGGCAGGAAAATCCCATAAACTGAAGTCTATGAAAAATGTTTCAAGTTCAAATACTTCAGTCCTATACTCAGACATTCTGTCCACTACCTTGAGTACTGTTATTTAATCATTCTGAATTTGGGTTGCTTCATCTATATAAGGGAGATACAATAATATCCTAAGATGGAAGTTCTGAATCATACAATTTTTTGTAGACTTTCTAGTTTAAGATTAATAATTCTATTTTTAAAATATTATCCAAATTTACAACAAAACCCCTAATTAGAAATCTTTCTCCAGGTGTAAATTTGGCAGTCAACTCTGAAGGTTTGTGTTCAAAAGAAAATTCTTGAATGTCAGTTACATTTCTGTTAGGAAAATAGAGATAGCATATAAACTATATCTAATACAAGCCAAGAATTTTTATTCCAGCACAAATAAAATTCCTATTGTAAACAAGAGCAAATAAGGTTGATATTTCTATTTTGAATATACTTTTAAATCTAATAAATCAATAAAGTATCCAATGCAAGGTAAAGTATGTTGTAGTTAGTCAATATTGTTTGTAAACTTGAATATAAAACCCTTGATAGCATCGTGTGATCTCACATCCCACCCGCTCAAAAATTCCTAGGACAACTTCACTACATTTCTGTAAAATGGGAGTCCTTATGTGTGTTGGGAAGCTCATTACCTCAAGACAGAGGCTGTTGCATAATTAGATTACTCTAATTGGTAATAAATTCTACCTTAAATTGAGTTCAAATATGTCTTTTAATAACTTCCACTCATGAGATCTATTAACTCCCTGTGGAGAAACAGACAACAGATTTACTTTCTTTTCTACAAGATAGCCCTTTAAGTATTTGAAAACAAAACCCATGTCTCTCTGTAGCTATTCTTTAAAAAACAAAAAAAGATTTTAAAATAGATTTGGTTTCCTTTTTTATCTTTTTACCGAGTAGTCCGTTTTAAAATTCCTTTTATTGTGAACAGATACATGTTGCTAAAATGATTTGTTGTTGTTGTTAAGAGAAAAAAAAGAACTAAGAAAAATAATAACATAAAGTGTGAAAAAAATGCTGGTGTCCTCATTAAAATGTGATTAAATGTTTAAACTTCCACTACATTAACACTGACATTTTGTCTTTTAAACAGTGTCAGGTAATGAAGGTCAACACAAGCAAGCGTTCTGTTTTTGGCCCTTAGTTAGAAGCACACTGTACTTGGACTTCACAGCAGGGAACTGTCAGGCACTGTTCTCCTCTGTGCTGCTTCTCTCTAAGTACTAGCTTGCAGCTGGCTCCAGCATATGGTAGTGTATGGAGATATTTTCCGGGGTCCACTGCTTCAATCACTATTTAATGATTAATTACTGCAGTCTGATGTCAGGGTGAGACATTCAATGCTTCAGGTAAAAATCTTAACTATAGAAAATGACAGCAGGCAGGGTTTTGAAAGCTGAGTTAACTTTGTATTTCTTCTGATGAATTACTCGATTTTTCTATCCACTTGTAAAGAGTAAGGTGAAAAAAGACAAAATCGTCAAGTAGCAAACGCCAACAATGACAGGGGTGGTATTCAGCAGAATAGTCTATGATTGTCACTCAAAATGAGAATAGTGCAGACAGATACACAATAACTAACTCTCTACTGGAAACCAAGCAAACAACTTTGAATTGACATTCCAGGACATAATGGCTCTGAGCTGTAAAAAGAGTTTTCTGACAATGTTCCTAGTAAGCAAATAAGGGTAAGATATATTTTCTGCCAGTATATGGTTTTGAACTCCCTGTATCCTGAAGAATAAAGGGACAATATTCTTTAGTTTGTGTTATACTTAGCTGTAAATAATTTAGTAAAAAATCCAAACTTATATTAAAGTAGTATAATTGTCTATTTTTATTTCTCAATCGCTGCATGTAACTTTGAACCATTTATATTAAAATAAATTTTAGCTTAAAAAATAATGAAGCAATTTGACAGCTAATCATAACCTGAATTCTGAAAGCTGAAAGATTAACTTTGAATTCTGAGAAAATGAAATCACAAGTTAAAATCATGCAGGAATTATTAAAATTTTCACCAAATTAATCAGTTTTTATTCATAAATTTTAATGAATACCAGTCAATTTTTCTTAATTATAATTACCTTGAAACAAGCTCAAAATATTTGTAGGGAACCAAAAATATAAAATAAAACCCTGCTAAATAATAATTATTCAATTATTGATCAATATCCTTTGCATGTGGCTTGATAATGGATAAAGAGATGATTTGAAATGTTTTAAGGGTATAAAAGATTTACTGGAATCAATCAGGGTTATAATACCAATTTATTGAACAAATTGCAGCAGATCACCAGTCTATAAACTGGCATTTATAAATTCATTATTTAAAACTCAGAATGTTTTTTAATGAATAATTTTATAAATATTGGTTACATTTCTAGGCTTGACTGCCAGCATATCTTTTAACTTAAAACTGAGTAAGTTTATATTTTCTATTAAAAATACAGTAATAAATGTCACTGTGAGACAGTATATGGCATTGCAACTATAAGCTTAGTAGTATTTATGTTTTTGTTTAATGTTGTCTATGTTCCATTTTTGGATTCTAAGCTCACATCTATCCTATTCCACATTCTCAGCAATGAATAAGGATTTGCTTTTCATTTTCAACTCTCTCCTTCAAATAATCTCACAGGTGCCTATGGCAGCAAGAAAAGTCTTAATGCCCATAGTATTAAATGTGTGAGGGTCATGTGTAAGTCATGTAATTGCCTCCAAGCAATGGCTCTATTAGAACAAAACAAGACCAAAATCTCAATGCATTAGATGTATACAATTTCTTAAAAGGAAGTAAAGAAGAATTATAATTTCAAGCTGACTTTTGTTTTCCCTTGTTATAGGTAGACATAGAACATTAAAAGGAAAATTAATAATAGACCCGAGGTTACAATAGAAACATTGCCTATTTTTATAACAACATTCTCCTCAACATTTAAGTATTTTTAAAATGTGCTAAAAATTATTTAAAAAATCAATTTTTTTTTTGTTTGTTTCTGAGAGAGTTATGAATGTCTTTGTTTCTGGTCTCTTTGTCGAAATGATTTAAATATTTCAACTTCAGTGTAGATCACTATTCCTCATTTTGAGGATCAATTAACAAGTTCCAAGGGAGGCTGCCGAGACAGACCTGCCAAACTCCAAATACTCAGTTGACAAAACACAGGTTATAAGAATTAGGTGATTTGACTATTGTGGCTCCTAAGCTGATCCAAAGTTCCCCATGGTGCTGCCACAGTTTAACTCTGAAATGCTATTAGCTAGAACAAGCCAAAAAACACATTTTGGGCCTGTGTTAGGTACACAGGAAGAAAATAAAAAGACGAGGCAATAGATGAAGGGGACGATATGGGGCATGTCTATTTTACAGGATTCTCAGGAGAGTCATGGTACAGAGTTGAGAATTAATGATATCCATTAATCTTGATTCTTGTTGAAAGGGCCATGCAATCACAAGGTAGGCAAGCACAGTACCTCACCACAAATATAAAAAAGGTACCAAACACATTCAGCCTACTCTAAACCCCGAAATAGGAGCATTCCAATTTCATTTGGTTGATCTGGCATATTTATATCTCCAATTTAATGAAGCCTGAAGAGTCAAACTAGTAGTGTTATGATGAGTTAACACCACAGCTTTGATTGCTCACCATCCAAATAGCAAAATTTCCTAATATCATTTTATGGGACTTAAAAGACATTAAACTAAATATGATTGCTGCTCTATAAAATGGTAGAATAGTTTTCCATATACTGTATATATGCAAATACAATATCCCATCTCAACCTCCAGTGCCTATAGTAAGTTACCTTTACAGCTTAGATTGAATAACTATTATTGGTTTACATGCTTTTAAATCTTCCCTTTTTGTGTAACTAAGACAGAGCTAAGCTTTCAAAAAATAGAACAATGCCTTACACATAAGACCATCTTGTTTAAAAGCTTTGCCTCATTATGCAAGGCATCCTTTCCCATTTGAAATAAATTCATAATACATATAGAAGACAATGCATATGACCTGAAAATTACAAGGGAATCTTCTGAATGTCAAACGTTTCATATACCTTTTATTTCTTTAAAAATAATGTTGAGCTGGGGTTGAGGGATTCAGAAGAGAAGAGAATTATAATCTAAAAATATAAAGTTTGGTGAGTATATACTGCAGAGACATTCATTTTCTAGCTTTTGAGAGCAGCAATGAATGTATAAATCATTATTTCTTCAGCCACTCAGGAATCCCCACGTTACAGAGCTCACTTGGAGTGATGAATGTCAGCATACACACCTCAGAATTGTAGGAACTTCCTGTGAGGTTCATTTGTTTCTCAAATAAAAACTGATACCAATATAGATTCTTAAATTTTCGTTCAAATTAGTTGTTGTAAGCAGAATTGGCTAAGGAAAGTTCATGAAATGTTTACAAGGTAAGGCCTGAATATGTAGCTATAGCATTTGCCTTTGGTTGTAAGAAATGTCTTCCCATTCTCCCACCCCTCTTGATATGCTCAGTAAACTTTTCCTTTATGGCTTTCTCCACTTTTTTTCACTGATATGATGACAACCATGACAATCATATTTTATAGAAGTATGCTCTTTAATGCACTGATGTGTAAAATGGGTTTACTGTACTTAAAGCTGCTCTTTACTGGAGAGACTATGTCACAATTACTTGACTCTAATGATCGACAAAACTCAAAATAGCCTCACTTTGCTTAAGCATCACAAGTTGGGATACACGTCTAGCCTACCCAACTTTGCCAAACTCCTTTTTCTTTTGTCTCTCAAGTATAAAATTTCCATTACTATTAGTAGGATTTGGAGTACAATTTTTGTTTCCAGACTTTCTCACTATTCCTTGACTCTTGTTCTTAAAAGGGAATAATATGTATTTTGGTTATAAGTAAAATTAAAAGCCATAACTTTCTCTTTCTGAGTCTTAAAATGAACATATTCCTATATTTAAATCAAATTACATTAGGTTATATTGAATGCAATGAGAAGTTAAAAATATTAATAAATCTATATTTAATATAGAAAGGGTTTAGAAATTCTTGCATCAAAATTAAAATAATTATTAATTCAGTCATTCAAAAATACAGAGAAACAACCAATGAAAATATGGGATCAAAATTGGTGGGTTCTAAGACATAAGAAAGTTCAATTCTAAGCTAAATAGAAAAGAAATATACATACAGTGATTTTCATAGGAAATTTCAGAACTCCTAAAACCATTAGCAATATTAAGAACTAAAAAATGGATCAGAGAATAGAGAAAAGAGAATATGTTTACGAGGAGAATATCTTTTAGGAAGGGTGGCTTATAAGAAATGTTTACCCAAGCATATATGTTTTCAAGAAGTATCCTACTTTACATTTGGGAGACATAGTCTAGGGTCTGACTCCTGCCCGAAAAATCTAGAATTAAATAAGAAATTTAAATAAGAATTTAACTCTTAGAGAGGTGGGGTCGGGAGACTGCCACTATAGTACTATAGGACCACAGTCTGAATTTGTTGAAATGAGGAATGCAGGTGTTCCCATTCATCCAGTGTGGGCCACATGAGTGGGAGTGTTGGCTTGGAGTCATTTAGGGTTCTATCAAAAAGTGTCATCTAGAGGGTAGAAAGACCTAGAAGAAAGAAACTGAAAGAGAGATTCTAGGAAATGAGATAGGGAAATTGTTAGCTCTTCTGTAGTAGGGACCTTCAGGAGAGAACCTTACAGAATTTCCAGAGAATCTATGAAAAAGCCCTCAGGAAGGGAGAATAGGACTGGAAATTCTGCCTGGTTCAAAGAACACAGATACAGCTCACAGGGGAACTGTATAAGTACAGTTTAGTTTTTTTCCTTTGCCCTTATTATTTCTGCATATTCTTTTGCTCTGACTCTTCAAGAATTTCAAGATAGTTGGCAAAGCAGTACATGGGTGTGGGGTAGAATTACAAAAAGAAACTCAAGGTGGAGAACTGGCAAAGAACCCAACAAATACCCTTTACTAATACCAGTTTCAATCTGAGGCAATCAGACTGTAGCTGGGTAGAGAGGGATGATATTTAATGTTGAATTAAACAAAGGCTTAAAGAAAGGAGATTCAACCATGGTAGAATACCCCCAGAACCATTCATTCTATGATGTTGATTTGAGGAAGAAAGATCATTTATTTCAATTTTCCAATGCATAACTGTTTTCACGTATTTTGACCAAAACAGATACATACCCTGCTTTTACTGTGTCATTATTGTCTAGTAAATTTTATCCAGGCTACAAAAAGAAGGCACCAAACACTACATTGTTTCTTTGGAAATATCTTTATTTTTACCTTCATTTTTGCTGGACATAGAATTATAGATGAGCAATTTTTCCCAGCATTTCTAACATATAATTTTACTACTCTTTGGCTTTAATATTTTTTTTTAGAAGTTAGCTATCACTATTAGTGCTAATATAGAGCCAAATACTCCCCTTTTCCTTGACTACTTTCAAAATAATCTCTATGTTGTTTTTTTTGTTTTGCTTTGTTGTTTTGCTTTGGTTTTGTGTTTTGAGCACCTTGCATAATTTTTAAAATTTATTTTTTAATTGACCAATAAAAATTGTAATTGACAAATAAAAATTGTATATAATTGTGTATAACTGATGTTTAAAATATGTATGTCTTGTGGAGTGGCTAAATCAAGCTAATTAACATATGTATGATCTGATATACTACTCTTGGTTTATTTTAGGTGAGAACACTTTGAATGTAGTCTCTAAATAATTTGCAAATATACAATATCTTGCTAACTATAGTCGCTATGTTGTACAATCAATCTCTTGAACTTATTCTCTCTGTTTAGCTGAAATTTGTATCCATTGAGCAACATCACCCCAATAGTTCCCAGCTTCAGCTCCTGCTATTGTGAACAATGCTAAAATGAGCATTGGGGTACAGATATCTCTCCAGTATACTGACTTCATTTCCTTTTGACATACAGCTAGTAGTGGGATTGCTGGATCATGTGTTAGCTCTCTTGTTAATTTACTGAGGAACCTTCATATTTATTCTGACAGTCTTAGGTATTGTGTTTAAGTCTTTACTCCATTTTGAGTTGATTTTTTAATATGGCATGTGATGAGAGTGCAATTTAATTCTTCTGCTTGTGGATATCTAGCTTTCTTGACATTAATTATGGAAAAGAACATTTTTTTCTCTTGCATGTTCATGTCATCTTTCTTGGAGAAGTTCAATTGACCACCAATGAGTCGATTTATTTCTGGGCTTGCTATTCTATTTCATTTGTCCACATGTCTGTTTTTATGTGAGTATCATGCTGTTTTGCTTACTATAGCTTCATAGAACAATTTGAAATCAGGTAGTGTTATGCCTATATTTGTGTTATTTTGCTTGGGTTTGCTGTGGCTATTTGGGGTCTTTTGTGGTTCCATATGAATTTTAGGATTTTTTTCTATTTCAATAAAAACTGTCATTGGAATTTTGATATGGATTGCATTGAATCTATAGGCCACTTTGGATAGCATGGGCATTTTAACAATTCTAATTCTTCCAGTTAATGAACATGAGGTATCTTTCTATTTACTTGCATTTTCTTCAATTTTTTCAGCAATGTTTTATAATTTTCAAAGTAAAGATGTTTTACTTTCTTTGTTAAATTTATTCCTAAATATTTTATTTATTTTTAGTGGTAAGTAGGATTTGCTTTATATCTATTTTAGATAGTCCTTTTTTTCTTTTTTTGATTTCAACATATGATGAGGATGCAAATGTTTAGATTATTTATTGCCTTTGCTTCAGCTGAGTCACAGCTTCAAGGTGCCCATCCCCCAGACAGTGTGCACTGCACCCATTAGGTGTGAATATATCCATCTTCTCCTCCCCCCACCACCTGCCCAACACCCGATGAATGATACTACTATATGTGCATGTTAAATGTTGACCAGTTAATACTAATTTGATGGTGAGTACATGTGGTACTTGTTTTTCCATTCTTGTGATACTTCACTTAGAAGAATGGTTTCCAGCTCCATCCATGTTAATAATACAAGAGTTATCAGTTCACTATATTTTATGGCTGAGTAGTACTCCGTGGTTTACATATACCATATTTTTTTAATCCACTCATATTGATGGGCACGTGGGTTGTTTCTACATCTTTGCAACTGCATGAACTATAAGAATTCTAAAAAAAAAAAAAAATGGAAAAACTCCCACATACATTGGCCTGGGCAAAGAATTTATGAAGAAGATCCCAAAGTAATCACAGCAACAACAAAAATGAATGGGACCTGAGAAAATTAAAAATCTTCTGCACATCCAAGGAAGCAATCATTATAGCAAATAGACAGCCTACAGAATGGGAGAAAATATTTGCATAGTATACATCCAATAAAAGGCTGATAACTAGAATCTATAAAGAACTCAAGCAAATCAGCCAGAAAAAAATCAAAAACTCCCATTAAAAAATAGGTAAAAGACATGAACAGAAATTTTCAAAAGAAGATAGACTAACAGCCAATAAACATATGAAAAAAATGTTCAGGGAACATTATCAGGGAAATGCAAAACAAAACCACAATGAGATATCACTTAACTCCAGTGAGAATGGCTTTTACCAAAAAGTCCCCAAATGAAAAATGTTTGTGTGGATGTGAAGAGATGGGAAAACTTATACCCTGGTGGTGGAACTAAAAATTAGTACTAGCTCTATGGAAAGTAGCATGGAGATACCTCAAAGAACTAAAAGCTGACCTACCATTCAATCCAGCAATCTGACTACTGGGTATTTACCTAAAGGAAAACAAAGACATTCTATATAAAAGACACCAATACTCTAATATTTATAGCAGCACAATTCACAATTTTATCCCACATATTTACTAAATTCATTTATTAGTCCTAACAGTTTTTGGTAGATTCTTTAGGGTTTTCTACATAAAATATCATGACGTCTGCAATGAGGAACAGTTTAACTTCTTTCCTTCTAATATAGATGCTTTTTATTTCTTACTTTTGCTTAATTACTATAAATAGAATTTCTAGTATTATGCTAAATAGAGAGAGTAAGCATCCTCATCCTGCTCCTGACCTCAGAGAAAAGGTTTCAACTTTTTTGCCATTGTGTATACTGTTGGCTGTGTGCTTGGTATATACAGCCTTTATTGTGTTGGGATTCAATCCTTCCATACCTAATTCGTTGACAATTTTCATTGTGAATGGATGCTGAGTTTTGTTAAGTTTCTTTTTTTCCATGTCTATTGGGAGAACCATATGATTTTTGTCTTTCATTCTGTTAATGTGGTGTATCACATTTACTGATTTTCATATGTTGAACCATCCATGCAGTTTTATGTGATGTAACTTCATGTGGTTTTCTTTAGCTTTTTAGAATTTCTTAAATCTGTGCTTGACATATTTCATCTGTTTTGCAGAATTTTGGCCCTTGTCTCCTTAAATTTTGCTTCCATTTTCTTTCTAATTTCCTTCTGAGACATAAATTACATGTAATTTTAGATCTCTTCATAAATCCCATGTAATTTTTAGATCTCTTCGTGCTATGTCTCTTGCTCTCTTTTTTGTACTGTACATTTTCTTGTCCCTTCATGCTTCAATCTGGACATTTTATTCTAATCACCAATTCTCTGCTTGTTTCATATGGCTATTAAACCCATTCATTCAGTTTTTAATCACAGTATCGGATTTTTTCTTACAATTTCTATTTTTTTTTTAAATTTTTATTTTTTTGAGATAAGATCTTGTTCTGTGCCCAGGCTGAAGGGCAGTGGCTCACTCACAGTTCACTGCAGCCTCAAACTCCTGGACTCAAGCAATCATCTGTCCTCAGCCTCCAGAGTAGTTGGAACTGTAGACATATTGCCACCACACCGGGCTATTTTTTTTTTTTTTTTTTTTTTGTAAAGACTGAGTCTCTCTATGTTGCCCAGGCTAGTCTGGAGCTCCTGGCCTCAAGTGATCCTCCTGCCTTGGCTTGCCAAAGTGCTGGGATTACAGGCATGAGCTACTGTGCCTGGCCAGAATGCCTATCTTGTGTTTAGTGTTTTGCATTACCCACAAAAGCATTGCATTATCTAGAACATAGTTCTGTTTTTCTTTAAATACGTGTTTAAAACTTTCAGTGTCTTGATTTATTAATTTTAACAGACATAAAATATTTGGTTAGGGCCCACTTTGCATGACTGCACTTATGGTAAGAGCCTGTTGTGTATGATACTAACAACAGAGGTTGTGGGATTTTACATCTGGCCCACATGATGTTGGAAGCACAAATAATGTAATTTGGCTTTTTTTTGGCATATCTTCTTTCTTTACAAATTTTATCCCCTGTTCAATCTGTTCTAATATTCTTGTCAGAGTAATGTTAAGTTTATAAATAAAGAATGATATATTGGTGAAAAGTAGGAGTTCCAATGTGAGGCATCATTTATAAAATAATTACAAATATTTGGTAAATTGTTATTATTCTATCTGAGATTACTTCAAGTCACAATTCTTATCTTCATCATTTGACTCACATTAACATATAACCCTGAGATTGTATAGTGACTGGAAAAACAGCTTTATAATTTTAAAATAATGGAGTTTTCTATTTATGACATTTAAAATTAACAATCCTAAAGTTTTAATAGGAAAATAAGAATTAGATGACTGCAAAGTTTTTAGATGTGGGTGCAGTAAAAGTAAAACTGAGAAAGTTTTTAGTCTGTATTTGATCATACTGTCTCCCACTAAATATAAAACAATAAATAAAAATAATAAACATAACTTTTGAACATTTGTAAGGGCATGTCCATATACTCTTCACAGTTTTAATAATGCTTATTATATGCATGTGCTATTTTAATATTATGTGCTAGGTCCTCATTATATCACTGTAGTTCTGTGAAGAGAGTATTACTATTGTCCCTATTTTCTACATGAGAAAAATATCACAAAGAGACATTACATATTTTTTCCAGTTTAAACATTTGAAAAGGAGCAATTGATTCACTAGAACAAATTGCAATAAGCTAAAGTTTTGGAACTTATGCTCCACAGTTTAGATTTTAAAGCCAGTGGCTTATTAACAATATGTATCTCTTAATAATTCAGTTAATAATGTGTTTATACAAAACAATAATGTTCATAAACCTGCGGGTATATTATGCTATAAAAATGCAAAGAAGTTCTCTATGCTGAATTGTTGCATAAGTAATACATACTGAACATTTATAAATCAAGAAAAAGAAGACTAATTATAAGATAAATTTAAAGTATACTTCCTACACTGGTTTATATGTTATCAGTTTAACTGTTTTAAATTGTGTGCACTAAATATTTCCACTTAAAGTAAGTGTGCATTAAGACACTGTGGCTTCTATTAACTAATTGACTTAAAAAAAAAAAAAAAAGAAAGCTACAGGAGATAGACAGTCAAAAATGTTTCTCCACTTGGGCCAGAAGACTTCAAAGTATAATAAATATACTTTGAAGTAGTATATAGTAAATATAGTACTATATAAATTATAAATATATAAATATACTACATACTACTATATTACTATAGTAATATAGTAAGTATAGTATTATAGTAGTATACTGTAAATATATAGTAAATATACTTCAAAGTATATTAGTAAATATAAAAGTATTTAATTCAGAAATATAATTCTTGCAAGTGAATTATATAGAAATAGGTACAAACATATATATGACATAAAGCTATTAATTTCACATGACTATATACATACCCAAGAATACATTTAAAATATATTAAAGTGTTATTGGAGAGTGGTAGTGATTTAATACAGACTAAAGTTAGAGGTTAAAATAGTTTAAAAATGCAAAAGGCTTGGCAAACTGATGAAGATATCATGCCATGAAGTGAAAGACTTCATGAAGTCAACTGTCTGCACTGGTGGTCCAAAGGGGGTAGATAAAGATATGGATTTTTATGTTAAGACACAGAAAAATACTCAAATCATATTACTAATTAAAGAACAATTTATGTATATGTGTACGTATGTGTTAGCTTTTATTTTCGTATATTCTTTAACCTACCTACTTTATCTAAGATCCGGCTAATTTTTCAATCTAGTGTTTCTCCCAACATCATGTGATGTTATTATTATTTATTATTTTTTTAAGGCTACCAAAAATCTTTATTTGGTCTTACATTAATACATTGCTTCCCAAACTCATCATTTGGCATGTCATCTTTGAAATTTTTGCCATGTCCATCACCATCTTACTTATGACCTGTATTTTTTCACTAATTTTCTCTACATTTATGCAAATATATTTACTTAAATACCATAATCAAAATCAATATTATCAATATTGTGCATAGAAATCCAGTATTACATAGCATAAATTCATAAACATATGAATGAATGCAACAAAATTAAGGTAATGCTGTTACACATTAAATTTTTACATATGAAGTAAAAATTTTAAAACTGTCTTGCTGTATGTAAGTTTTATAGTGAGAAGAAAGGGACTGTTTAGAATCAATAAGTAATGAAATAAGGAAAATTCTGCTGACTGTTAGCATAGTTGGAGATGAATATGACATTCTTTATTAATAAACAGCTGATTTTAGTTTTGATTTTACATAGCTCCAGAGATCCTAATACACATATACATGTGATAAGAATGATCAAAAGATTTTTACACCTTCTATGATAGGGCTGGAAACTTAGAATTAATGACTAACCAAGTCATGAATATATGTAACTTTAATTCTTAGAAGTCACCTGCATTGTCAAGATTTGTTTTTCTCACCTAATGGGTGCAGTGCACACCATATGGGGGATGGACACACTTGAAGCTCTGATTCAGGTGGGACAATGGCAATATATTTAACCTAAACATTTGTACCCCCATCATATGCTGAAATAAAAAAAAAGATTTATTTTTCTTTTCTGACAATTTATATAATTTTAAAAACTATTTTATGCTTTTATGGCTTAGGAAAAAAATTGAGACTAAACAAGTGATCCCATAACTCAACTAGTTGGCATATCTATTTAAGTATATTTAATACCAGTATTTGGTTCTGTCCAGGTATACAGCTGAGGTCTTAGCTACCAGAATGTGCTGCCTCAGTAGTTGCTAAATTGAAAGCAGATTATGCAGCTTTACCAAATCTCCCTAGAATAGCTATTCACTGGCTGGAAGTGCCTGGTTTAACTAAGGACCAGGCAGTCTTTAAGATACACCCCTGTTTAGGAAAGGCTGAGCCTCTAGTTCCAGTTCCCTGGGCTCTTCACTCTGCCCTTGCTTGCTTAGCCCTTCCCTCATAATTACAAGGTGTATATATATATGCCATAAATGCCTGGTAAAGATGACAGTTGAAGCTAAGGTAAAGAAAACACAATATAAAGCACACATATTGGCTTGCCCCAGTGCTTCTATACTCCCTTAAATTACCTTTCAAGGTAATTTGGGAGCCATAGCATTTAGATTTAAAACAGTGATGACTGCTGTGTATACTTTCTTTTTTTTTTCCACACTGTTTACGTAATATTCAATGGAATATTATTTAGCCACAAAAAGGAATTAAGGTCTGACGCAGGCTATGATATGGATGAACCCCCAAAACATTGTGCTAAGTGAAAGAAGCCAGATACAAAAGGTTACATGTTCCATTTATATGAAAAATCCAGAATAGGTAAATCTATAGGGACATAATACAGATGGTGGTTTCTAAGGGTTGGGTTAAGGTGGATAATGGCAGAAACTACTTAATGGGTATGGGGTTTCTTGTGGGGTGATAAAAATGTTTTGAAATTAGATAGAGGTAGTGGTTTCCCAACATTGTAAATGTGCTAACTGCTACTGAATTGCTCATTTTAAAATGGTTCATTTTTCAAATGGCCATTGAACGTATGTATGCTTTAACTCTGTCATTTTTAGGGTGGCCATATATCCCTCTTTCCTGGAGAAAACACTTGCTACATGTGCTCCAAAATCATGACTGGTGTCATCTTTTAGTCTCAAAAATTTCCTATTTGAATGATAAATTGTATTGTCTCCCTATCATAATAAATGAGATGCAAGTTTAAATTAAAAAAAATTCTCACTTTTTGATTGTTAATATTTCTGTCCAAATGATTCACATATTTTCAGAATTTTTGTAACCTAATTTCCCTTTAGTTCTTTGACTCTATATTACACTTCACTCAGAGTGGTGGGTGTGTGTGTGCATGTATATGTGCAATGTTTAGAAGGATATTCTTATGAAATTTCCTAGGGGTTTGAGGCTTTGTGTCCATTTGCCATTTTTGATATATCCGTATTTTTCTCCTTTTTCTAATAATGTATGTTTTCTATCTACATATATATCTGTCATATTGTCTGTTCTTGATAAGTTAAGTGATTACCATCCTATGACTAGTAAAAAGTGATATGATGTTCTTTACTACATTATAATATTTCAAACACAAATTTGGGCTACTTTTCTACTCTTTTCAAACCATTAATTTAGACTGTCACCATATTGGCATAACTATGTATTCTGTCATCCATGTTATTAATTTTAATTTTAATTATGAGTTTGGATTTGTCATTTTCAAAGGCATTTCTTCTCCTTACAGATAAGATTTTTGAAGTTTTTACCAATTAAATCTCTGCTGAATGCTGAAAGTTTCCATGTTCTGAATAACTTTTCTCTATTACCTTAGTTGCACAAAAAGCATTTGATAATATGCAACACTCATTCAGGACAAAAAAAAACTACCAATAAACTAGGCATAGTAGGGAATTTCTTCAACTTGATAAAGGTTATCTGTGAAAAACCTACAGATAACAGCATACTTTCTCTCTAAGATAAGTAACAGGGTGAATATCTCCACTCCACGTGTGTTTACCATTTTACTACAGGTTCTACTAAGGGTAATCTGGCAATAAAAAAATAAATAAAAGGCATCCAAATTGGAAAGGAATAATTAAATATGCCTTCATTTACAAGTGGTATGACTCTGTACATAGAATATATGAAGTTATATACAACAACTATAGTACTAATAAACTAGTTCATCAATGTAGTGATGATCAACATGTAGTGAGATCAACATGCAGACCAATATCAAACAGCAAAATTGAAGCAGCAATAAAAAATCTTTCAATTAAAACAATCCCAGATCAGACAGGTTCATACCTGAATTTTACCAAAGCTACAAAGAAGAACTGGCACCTGCAGAAATTATTCCACAACATTGAGCAGGATGGAATTGTCCCCAACTCATTGTATGAAACCAACATCACCTTGATACCAAAGCCAAGAAAAGGCACAGCAAAAAAATTAAGCTACAGGTCAACATCAGTTATGAATATAGATGCAAAAACTCTCAATAAAAATCTTAGCAAACCGAATTCAACTGCATATCAAAAATATAATTCATCATAACTAGATGGGCTTCATCCCAAAGATTCAAGGATGTTTCAACATACACAAATCTATAAATGTAATTCATCATTATAAATAAAAGCAAAACCAAAAACCATATGATCCTCTCAATAGACTCAGAAAAGGCATTTGACAAAATTCAGTACACTTTTATGATAAAAACACTTAACCAAATAGGCATAGATGGGACATGCTTAAAATTATTAAAGACATATATGACAAGCCCATAGCCAGCATCTTATTGAACAGGGAAAAATTGAAAGCATTTCCACTTAGACCTGGAACCAGACAAGATTGCCCACTATTTCCACTTCTATTTAATGTAGTGCTAGAAGTCCTGGCCAGAGCAATCAGACAAGTGAAGGAAATCAAGGGCATCCAAATGGGGATAGAGGAAATCAAACTATCACTCTTTGCTGACAATATGATATTATGTTTAGAAAACCCCAAAGATTCAACCAAGATACTCCTGGAATTAATAAATGAATTCAGCAAAATCTCAGGATACAAAATCAATAAACACAAATCAGTAGCTTTTGTATATGCCAATAACAGTCAAGCAGAGAATCAAATCAAAGATGCAATAACTTTCACAATAGCATCAAAGAAAATAAAATATTTAGTAATATGTTTAATTAAGGAGACAAAGACTTATATAAGGAGAACTATGAAACACTGAGAAAGAAATTGCAGAGAATGGAAACAGATGGAAATCCATATCGTACTCGTGGATTGGCAGAATCAACATTGTTAAAATGGCTATACCTCTCAAAGAGATCTACAGAGTCAATGCAATCCCTATTAAAATACCAACATCATTCCTTGAAGATCTAGAAAAAATAATTCTATGCTTCATATAGATCCAGAGAAGACCACACACAGCCAAAGCAACCTTAAGCAAAAAGAACAAATTGGGAGGCATTGATCTACCATTCTTCAGCCTATACTAGAAGGGTATAATAACCAAAAAGCATTGTACTGGCATAAGAACAGGGACATAGACCAATGGAACAAAACTGAGAACTCAGATATAAAACCATCCTCACATTGTCATCTGATCTTTGATAAAGCAGACAAAAACATACACTAGGGAAAAGAATCCCTATTCAAACAATGGTGCTGGGAAAAATGATAGCCACATGTAGAAGACTGAAACATGATCTACACCTCTTGCCTCTCACAAAAATCCACTAACAATGGATGACAGACTTAAACCTAAGGCATGAAACCATAAGAATTCTAGAAGAAAATGTTTTAAACCTTTTATAGACATTGTCCTAGGCAAAGAATTTGTGAAAAGAACCCCCAAAGCAACCACAGCAACAACAAAAATAAATAAATGGGATCGGATCAAAGCTTCTGCACAGCCAAGGAAATTATCCTTAGAGCAAATACACAATCTACAAAATGGGAGAAAATATTTGCAAGCTATACATCTGATAAAGAGCTGATAACTAGAATTTGTATAGAACTCAGGAAAATTAACAAGAAAAAATCAAACAACCCCATTAAAAAGTGGACAATGAACATGAACAGAAGCTTTTCAAAAGAAGACAAATGGCCAAAAATCATATGAAAAAAATGCTCAACATCTCTAATCATCAGGGAAATGCAAATCAAAACCATCATGAGCTATTACTTAAGTCTAGTGAGACTCACTTTTATCAAAAAGTCCCCAAACAACAAATGTTGGCATGGGTATGGAGACATAGGAACACTCATACGCTGCTGGTGTGACTGCAAATTAGTACAACCTCTATGGAAAATAATATGGAGATCCTTCAAACAACTAAAAGTAGAACTGCCATTTGACTCAGCAATCCCACTCCTGAGTATTTACTCAAAGGAAAAGAAAAGGCATTTTATAATAAAGACATAATCACTCGAATGTTTGTAACAGCACAATTCACAATTGCAAAGATGTGAAAACAACCCAAGTGTCCATCAATTCATGAGTGGATTAATAAAATGTGGTATATGTACACCATGGAATATTACTCAGCCATAAAAGCAATGGTGAGCTAATATCTCTTGTATTAACCTGGATGGAGGTGGAGCCCATTTTTCTAAGTGAGATATCATAAGAAAGGTAAAATAAGCACCACATGTACTCACCACTAAATTGGTACTAATCAATCAACACGTACACATATGGAAGTAACATTCATCAAGTGTTGAGCAGGTGGGAGGTGGGAAGCAGGGATGGTAAATTCATATCTAATGAGTTCGGTGCCCACTTTCTCAGGAGTAGGCATGCTTGTAGATCTGACTTGGGTGGTGCAAAGGCAATATATATAACCAAAGTGTTTATACTTCTGTAATATTGTGAAATTTATTTAAAAAATGCACATGCTTCAGTTTAAAAAATAAAATTGAATGTAAATTTAAAAAATCTGTTATACTTCTGTGTACTAGTAATGAGTTCTACAAAAATGAGCTTAAGAAAGTAATTCCATTCAGAGTAGCTTTAAAAAGAATAAAATGCTTAGTAATAAATTTGACAAAGTAAGTGCAAGATTTATACACTGAAAATATTGCATATATGCATGTATATATATGTGCTACTAATGAAGATTTAAACAAAAACAAAGAAAAAACATTTTCTGGATTGGAAAACTCAGTATCTATAATACAGTGATTCTCCCCAAATTGATTTATAAATTCAATGCAGATGCTATCAAAATTCCAGTATGATTTTTGGCAGAAATTGACAAGCTAACCCTAAAATTTATTTGGAATGCAAAGGCCCTAAAATAGCCAAAACAATTTTGAAAAAGAAGAAAAAATGTTGGGAGGTTACATTTGCTTGTATTAAAATATAGTATAGAGCTACAGTAATCAAGATAAAATTGTACTAGAATAACGACAGACAAACACACCAGTGGAAGAGAGTTGTGGGCTCTCAGATAAACTCAGATAAACTCTTACATTTATGATTGGTTGATATTTGACAAAGGTGCCAAAGTCATGCCATGGAAAATTAAAATCTTTTCAACAAATATTATCACTATCAAATCGATGAACACATGAAAAATATGAATTTAGACTTCTAACTTACAACACCTGTAAAACTTAACTCATAATGGATTGTAGACTTAAATGTAAAAGATAGAATTATTCAATTCTAGGAAGAAAACTTACAACATTGTCATTATTTGGGGCCAGTAGAGTTCTTAGATATAACATTTAAAGCTTGATATATAAGAAAGGAAAAAAATCACTTGTAACTAATTAAATTGAACATTTACAACTTTTATGCTTCAAAGATATGAAAAGCTACAATCTTAAATAATATATTTACAAATCAGATCTCTGTTAAAAGAGATAAGAGATATAAGATACACTTAAAATACAAAAAGAAGAAAAACAAACTTTTTTAAAATAAGAAAATAATTTTAATGAACATTTACCCAAAGAAAATAAAGAAATGGCTAACAACCATATGAAAAAATGCTCAACTAGTCATTAAGAAAAAGAAAGCTAAAATCACTGTAAGATACCACTTCATACCTACTAGATTGGCTTTAAAGAAAAACACTGGTAGTAACAAGTGTTGTCAAGGATATGAAGAAATTGTAACTTTCATACACTGGTGGTGGGGATGTCAAATGGTGAAACCATTTTAGGAAAGCAGCCTGGAATTTCCTAAGACAGTTAAATATAGTTACCACATGACCCAGCAATTCTAATCCTAGTTATACACACGAGACAATATATATGTCTACACTGAGGTGCAGATGATTGTTCATTGCATCATTATTCTTCATAGCCAAAAAGTAAAACAATGTAAATGTCCACCAATAGGTGACTGGGAAGAGTGTAATGTGGTATATCCATTCAATCATATAGTGTACTAGAATACTGGTAAATATATAGAGCAATGAAGCAGAACTGACAGTCCAAAATTTAAAACCTTATGTTTATGACTGACTTATATTGCAAAGATGCCAAAGTGAATCCATAGGAAGAGACAGTATTTTCTACAAAATAGTGCTGGGATCATTATATAATATCTATTTTCCATTTTTGTCTCTGGTAATTACATTTACCACAAAGCATATTTTATCTGACCTTGATATAGCAACTCCCTTTTGACTATTGACATTATATAATTTTTGTTCTACTCTTTTACTTTCAAACTGCTTATCTCATTATATTTTTAAATCGTATTTTAATTGATAAATAATAATGGTATATACTAATGGGTTACAATGTGATGTTTTAGGTTTATATCATAGAATGATTAAATCAAGCTAATTATTAATAACTATTCTATCCTCTCATTTATTGTTTTTGTGGTAAAAACATTTAAAATCTACTCTTTTAGAAATTTTGTAATATACTTGAATTGAGTTGCTTCTAGAAAATATATAGTTGGGTCATACTTTTTGACCCACTTTTCTATTTGGATCATTTGAAATTAATATAATTTTTGATATATTAGAGCTTAAGTCTGCTATTTAATTTTTATTGTGGTAAATACATATAAAATTTATCATTTCAACCATTTTTAAGTGTGCAATCAATTCCACTTAGTAGGTTCACAATGAGCAACCATCATGGCTATCTAGTTCCAGAACATTTTTATCACCCCAAAACGAACTCCCGCACTCATTAAGCAACCATTCACCATCTTCCCCTCTCCACACTTACTGCCAGCCACTAATTGGCTTTATCGATTTCCTTGGATTTTTCTATATCTGATATTTAATATGAATGGCATCATACAATATGTAAATGTTTTGTCTGGCTTCTTTTATTTAGCATGATGTTTTCAAGGTATGTACATGTTAGTATCAGTACTTGATTTATTTTATGGCTGAATAATATGCCATTGTGTGAATAAAATTCATTTTTTCTTTATTTATTTGCTAATGGACGTTTGGGTTATTTCCACCTTTTTTTGCTAGTGTGAATAGCACCAACTATAAACATTGGTTTACGCGTTTGATTTGAACAGCTGTTTTTAGTTCTGAACTCTCCACTAGGTTTTTTCTGACACCCAAACAGGGAACAAGAGAAATGTCTCATTATTGTTGAGTGAGGATAGAAGCCTAGGCTTCTCATTTCGTCTCCACTGATATCATCAGGAAAAGAAGGAACTTTATCACCACCCGGGGGGGTTAAAGTTTTGGCTCTGTACTATGCCTTCTCTGAAATCCTCCCAACATGGAAATCAGGATGCTCTGTTACAGCACCCCAAGGATGGAAGTCTAGTCTTCCCACTTAGCATTTACTGTCATGAATGGGGTTGGAGCCACAGATGTTTTCCCCCTGTGGAAAGAACAGGGTAATTCCTGTTTAAAGGTTTTTTTTGTTGTTTTTGTTGTTGTTGTTGTTGTTGTTATTGTTGTTTTTGTCTTAGTAGGCTGCCCCATTCCTGGTCTGTTGTTTAGAGAAAACAAGCTTTTATTGGACCTTTTTGTTCCTACACCTCTATCAGTCCCAGGTTGCCAACTTCATCAGACTCAAGTCTAGAATATAGTAGGCAGAAAAAAAAAAAAAATCCCAGGAACTCACCATCATGTTGTTCCTTTTGTCTAACCACCTTGTCTAACCAAGTTGTAGTTTTTGATTTCTTTTTATTACATTGAGAGATATCATTTAGTTTTGGGAAGTTTGGGTAACTTCAAATGCTCTCAGAAGAGCATATCATCTCTCAGAAGAGCCCTCATCTTGCAACTCTTTATTCCAGATAGGCAAATTAGTTACTTATTTGACACATTACATCTGAATACCTTCAAACACAATGATACACAGCAAATCAGGTAAAAATGTATCAGTAACACATTTATATCATTGTATCAGTTTGTGATGCAAGCATCCTATCTATGACAACTATAACTCACACTTCATAGCAACACAATATCAAGACAGAAATTTAGGAACAAGAAAATTATCCAGGTACCATAACTTGGATAAATATGAGCACTTGACCTCAGGAAGGACTCATATAGCAGCATCATATACACAGAAATTATAACATGGTGGCTGAGCACAAAGAGCAGCAATCCTGTCTTCCAGGGTTAGACGAGAGCTGGTTTAATTTCTAATTCTGAACACAGGATGATTCCTGAGAGAAGGCTGAGCTTTCTGGTGGGTGTCAAGTTGCTCAGCTGTGGGGAGAAGAAAAAGAGAGAGATTCTGGCTTGAACTTTCCAATCTTTGCCAGTTCCCCACCTGCCACTAAGCACTGTCAAAATATACCTAATGGGTCCATGGCAGCTTTACTGACTTAGATATTGAGTTTCAAAGTGAAATTCCTCTGGTTCTTCTGTGGTTCCCCAAAATAGAGCATTTAATGAGGTTATTTTACTTCATTGCAAAGAAACTTCATTGCTAAAAAGAGAAAAATCCTTCTGCATGAATTGGTGGATTTGGACAATCCTAATATAAAAGCTTTTATATTTTTCACTAATCAAAACAGTAACTGTGCCTGCCCTAAAAAATGAATTGAGTAAAAATAGATTGCTGATATAAATCAGCGATTATCTGCAATTCTTAAATAAGCATCATTTTATGCTTATATCATTAATAATTTTTATCAGGTATTAAAAGTCTGCATTAAATGCATTATAAATGAATATTATATGCATCAATTAATTGTTACATTTGAATAATACATGAACATGTTTTCATGCATTTTAACTTTGACTGATATAATTTTAAGTACCCATCAAACCTTGATGTGATTTGAGAATTTTAAAATTTAATTATCCATATTGACAATTGCAAAAATTAGAGTAAATGTTTTTGTTCTATAATCTTACATTTTAACTAAATAAAAGTTGCTGCATCAAGTTTTAGTATCATTTCAAAATATGTCCTTGTAGAAGTTGCCATAAATGTCGACATTTTCAGCAGCATAAATTTATAGTGACACTGAATTTTTATGACACTATAAAAGTCCCTACTCATGATGACATCTATAGCTGCATTTTCACAGAAATATAAGAATTTGTATCTTAGACATGTGGTTTATCCTATCTTGTTTTTCCCTAAAAGAAAAATGGGTAACAAATATTTCTGGTATCCCCCAAAATGTCAGATATGTCATAGAAATATATTTTTAAAATGGTTTTATTCCTTTAATTTCCAGCAGCCAATGAATTTGTATCTCTTACTTTTTAATCAAACTAGTTGGAAAATAAGAAGAAAAATGGGTTTATCTAGGAATTGTCTGAGTCCATTAGTGGAAGAATTAGCACATTTTTACAGGAAAATGGGTGACAGAAACAAAAATCTTATCAAATAAGTATCCAGAGACTTCCTGGGCTATTGCTGTCTTAATTCAACTAATTGTTAAGACTATAGAGCTAAAACATTTAGAGAAAATAATACATAATATTACATGTGAATCAATGTTTTTAAGTTTATTTGAAGTTTTTAAAAAAGGCGATATTTGTGTTGGAGTAAATATAGCCAAAATATTTAGAAATTTCTGCTCAAGTCAAATTTGTATTTAATAACCTTTAACTTTTTTACAACTGAATATAATTGATAGCTGACTGCTGGTTCTTGAAGAAATTAATAAAAATGTCTCAAACATAAATTTCCAAAAGTTCTGTATTTTATGAACCAATGTTCACTGATCACAAACGATTAGGAATAGAAAAACTATGACTTCCAGGAATAAAACAAGTAACTTGTCAAATAACTTTGGCAAGCTATTTATTCTAAAGGAAAAGTAACTTTATGCATTAAATACTAAAGTATTGGTGACTAAAAATGCTATGTGAAACTATTATTCAAGTAATGAATAATAACTTCATTTCAAATAAGCAAAGTATCTGGTACTATTACAATAATAGTATTGGTTTACAATATAATTTCAACTATAATAAATTGCATCATATTAACACTTAGGAAACATGTAACAATTTAACTCTGAGATCTTTCTATTATGCTATCGTGCTTTTTGTTTTTTGGTATGACTTATCCTTTCCCATTTTCTGGCTGTCACCTTTAGCATTGTCTCCTTAATGGTCTATCTGTGAGCATTCTAAGTTCATATACCCTATCACAAAACCATTTATATTTCCTTCTTAGCATGTTGCATTTGCTTGTTATCTTGTTTGCTAACTTTGTATCATTTATTTTACAGAATAAACAATGAGCTCCAGGTGGGCGAGCACTTAATCTCTTTTTTATCTATACACAATATCCAACATAGTACTTAGTGCATGATATGTATAACAGTAAATACTATAGATTGAAAGAAAAAGGGGATCTTCCTCTTCTACAATTGAAATATTGGGATATACTCAATATTTGTTTCTTCCCTAAGACTATTAATTATATGATCAATTTTCTTATTTGTAATTTTTTCATTTAATGTAGTTGAATTAGAAAGTCTACCATTTCAAAAATCAGTGATACTATATAGATAGAAAGATAAAATTTATGTAACTCTTGCTCAACAATAGGCAGAGTGCTAGGTGTTTTATAATCATTAATTTATTTAATCTTTAATGTAATGGTATGAGGTAGATATTTTTCACATTTTATATGAGACAGAAGAGTATCCCCTCTGAAATGAAGGGAATGAATAAGAGGAAAAAACAGCAAAAAAATAAAGCTATGATATAGAGAATGAGAGAGAGGAACTTTGAGTGAATAACATCAGTTGAGTAGAGAGTGTGATTTGAGTGGGTTTTCTGGTCAAGGAAATATAATATGCATATTGTAGTTAATTAATAAATAATTTAACTTTATTTCCATTTCATTTGAGAGTGGGTGAGTAGGCAAATGGTTGCTTGGTGTTTCCTCTGACTATAGTACAGTGCTGAGATAAACTGCCACATGTGGGTTAAGTTGGGGGAGTAATCTTTAGTTTAAACCATTACCCTTCATCAAAAATACATGAAGAGTTATGAATGCAACTTCACTATTAACAGTTCTTGGAATTACATTTTCAGAAAGTAGGAGTTGACTAGACATGAGCTTTGATGATCTCAAAAATATCATTGCAAGTTAGATAGAATTTGTCTTCACTGCTCTGTTACAGGATTATTATCTTAGAGTCTACTGGATGTAACAGATACAAAATATCAGGAATTTATAAAACTGAGGACATGTAATAGGATTCCTCATTAAATTGTGAACCTCCATTTGTTTGTTGCCTTCCATTCCCTAAAAATTTGTGGATTTTGCTAATCTCTGGAAAAGAAAAGAGCTCAGTAAAAGACAGGAGTGCACTTTCACGGATTTGGCCTTGTTTGCTAGGAGAGATCATCCCTACTGGATACTGTGATGCCTCAATAAGACAGAAAGCAAGAAACTTTGAAATCGTTAGTAGAAGCTCCTTGCTCCATTACTGAGTGGAGAGGTCCTTAGACAGTGCTGTACCAGGGATGGGGAAATGCCTTTTGAGGTTTGAGTACACAAAATAGACCTAACAGACATATATAAAACTTTCCACTCAACATCAGAAGAATGTACATTCTTCTCAATCTCACAGGAAACATCTTCTAGCATAGAGTATGTATTGGGTCACGAAATGAATCTTAACTAATTTTTGAAAATCCAAATCATTCCAAGTATCTTTTCTGAACAAATGGAATAAAACTAGAAGTTAGTAAGAAGACCAGAAAATGAATACACTTTTGAACAAACATTGAGTCGAAGAGGAAATCAAAGGGAATTAAAAGTTTCTTAAGAAAAATGAAAATGACAACATAATATACCAAAACCTATAAGATGCCTCAAAAGTAATACCAAGAGGGAAGTTTATACTAATAGATTCCTACATTAAAAAATAAAAAAAATCTCTCAAATAACCTAATATTACACCTAAAAATAATTTTTAAAAAAACCTAGCAGAAAAATAACAATCTAAGTCCACAGTAAGCAGAAGGAAGGAAGGAATAATTGGCACAGAAATAAATCCAATAGAAAATTTTACAAAATAGAAAGAATCATAAAAACGAAGAGTTGTTTTTTTGAAAAGATAAATATAATCAAGAAACCCTTAGTAGACTAAGAAAAGCAGAGAAAACACTCAAATGAATAAAATTAGAAATGAAAGAGCTCAAATCATCAGAGAAATGCAAATCAAAACCACAATGAGATATCACCTAACCCCAGTGAGATTGGCGCCTGTATCAAGAAATCCCAAAACAACAAATGCTGGTAAGGATGTGGAGAGACAGGAACACTCTTACACTGCTGATGAGACTGCAAATTAGTGCAATCTTAGTGGAAAAGAATTTGGAGATACCTCAAACAGCTAGAAATATAAATACCATTCAACCCAGCAATAGCATTGTTAGGCATCTACCCAAAAGAACATAAGACATTCTATTATAAAGACATCTGTACCCGAATGTTTATGGCAGCACAATTCACTATTGCACAGTCATGGAAACAACCCAAGTGCCCATCAATTCATGAGTGGATAACTAAAATTTGGTATATGTTCACAATGGAATATTACTCAATTCTAAGAAACGACAGTGAGCTAGCACCGTTTATGCTATCCTGGATTAAACTTAAGCCCGTTACATAAAGCGAGGTGGCACAAGATCAGGAAAATGGGCTCCACATGTACTCGCCATCAAATTGGTACTGACTGATTAAAACCATAGTGCTCAAATAGTAGTAGTGTTCACCAGGGATTCAGGGGTGAGGGGAGACCCACATCTTAGGGATGTGGTGGGCATTGTGAGGAGGAAGGGATTACCTCTAACCCTTTTTAGGGAGAGGCAAAGATATACAATGTAACCAAAATGTGAAAAAAAAAATCCTGCTATCGGGAGGTGGACAGGTGGAAGGGGGAAGAAGGGAAGGGTGTATACTTACATAATAGGTGTGGTGCACACCCCTTGCGGGTTGGATATGCTTGAAGCTCTGGCATGGAGAGGTGGTGGTGGGGTGGCAGAGGCAATATATGTAACCCTAACAATATTTGTACCCCATTAATATGAGGAAATAAAAGGAAAAATTAAAAAAAAAATGAAAGAAGAGATAGTACAATGGAAGCCTTAGATATAAAAAGGTTCATAAAGTTGGGTCACTGCAGTCCAGCCCAGGTGACAGAGTGAGACTCTTTCTCTAAAAGATACAAAATAAAAATAAATATTTTAAAAAGGGATCATAAGAAATTATTATGAAAAATTATATGCCAACAAATAAGGTAACCTAGAAGAGATGAACAAATTCCTAGAAACATACAACCTACCATCTATGGATCAAGAAGAAATAGAAAGCCTGAACAGACCAATAACAAATAAGGAGAATGAATCAGAAATCAAAAATTTTTCAAGAAAGAAAAACCCAGAACCAGATGGTTTCACAAGAAATTTCTTAAAATCTTCCAAAAATAGAATAAGAAGGAACATTTGTAAACTCATTCTATGAGATCAGCATTATCTTAACACTGAAACCAGATAAAGACACTATAGGAAAAGAAAACTACAGGCCAATATCCCTGATAAACATAAATGCAGAATTCCACAACAAAATCATAGCAAATCAAATTCAACAGCACAGTAAAAAACTCATACACCATGACAAAGTGGCATTTATCCCTGGAATGTAAGTATGGTTCAAACATGCAAATCAATCATTGTGATACAACACATTAACACAATGAAAGAAAAATATGATTATCTCAATATATACAGCAAATGCATTTGACAAAGTTCAACATCCATCCACATATCAACAGAAGCTTTTCAAAAGATGATAGAAAAGTGGCCAATAAACTTATGAAAAAGTGCTCAATTTGACTAATTATCAGGGTAATGCAAATTAAAACCACAGTGAGAAATCATCTTACCCCAGTTAGAATGGCTTTTATCAAAAATTCCCAAAGCAATAGATGCCAGCATGGACATAGAGAGAAAGTAACGCTTACACACTGTTGGTAGGACTTCAAATTAGCACAACCTCTATGGAAGACAGTATGGAGATTCCTTAAAGAATTAAAAGTAGACCTACCATTTGACCCAGCAATCCCACCACTAGATATTTACACAAAGGAAATGAAGTCATTTTATCAAAAAGACAACCACACTCAAATGTTTATTTCAACACAATTCAGAATTGCAAAGATGTGGAATCAACCCAAGTGCCCATCAATTCATGAGTGGATTAACACAACATGGTACATGTATACTATGGAATACTACTCGGCCATAAAAATGGCGAATTAATGCCTTTGCAACAATTTGGACAGAACTCAAGATCATTATCCTAAATGAAGTATCTAAAGAATAGAATAACAAATATTACATGTATTCACCATTATTAATAAATTGGAACTAACCGATGAGCACACACATGCAGAGAGGGAACTAAAACTCAGTGTAAATCAAGCAAGGGAAAAGGGGAGGAGAGCACGGGCAAAATCTACCTAACAGGTACAATTTAACACCATCTGGGTGATGGGCACACTTATAGCCCTGACGAAAGCATTACAAAAGTGATCCACGTAATCAAAAACATTTCTACTTCCATGATATTTTGAAATAAAAAATATTATTTACGAAATAGATATGTTAGAAACTTAACACAATAAATGCCATATATGAAAAGCCCACAGCTCACATCATAATCACTGGAACAAGTAGAGTGAATCTGGAGGCATGACACTTCCTGTTTTGAAATATATTACAAAACTACCTTAATTAAAACGGTACAGTCTAAGCATAAAAACAGAAATATAAACCAATGGAAAAGAATAGAGAGCCCACAAATCAATCCACATGTCTATAGTGAACTGATCTTCAACTAGGATGCCAAGAGCAGACAATGGGTAAGACACAGTCTCTTCAATAAATGATGGTGAGAAAATTGGATATTTTGCCCCATATACAAAAACCAACTTCAAATAGATTAAAAACTTAAATATGTGAACTGAAACTATGTAACTACTCAAAAAAACATAAGAACAAAGCTTCTTGACATTAGACAAAAAGGCCACATCTCCATGAGGAAGAACCTTGAAACAATGCAAAAAAAAAAAACAACAAAATACAATAATGATCTCCCCAGTCCTTCCCCTTAAGAGACACATGACCATTTACTTTTTTGACCATATGCTGCTGAAACCAGATCTAGTGGAAGTTTTTTGATACAGGGACACAGTTTGTGTTGAAATCTAGGAACACAAATTTCCAACTTTCATACCCCATTATATTAAATTGCTGGGACACATTAGGGCAAAGACAATAGGTGCAGTGGTAGCCGTGGTCTTTTTTCACAGTGAGTCTGCTGAAGCTATAAACTCACTCAGTTCATTTCCTAAATTTACATTTGGAAAACCATGCTTAGATGTTTTCAAAATCCATCACATTGGTTCTTTTATCTAGACTCCAGAATAGCAGCTATTATAGTAGGAAAGGCCAAAGAAAAGCTCTGAAAGAATTCCCAAAGGAAATGAAAGACTCATTCATTTACTCTATACAAATTTCCCATTTTTTGGTATGGACAACCCAATGTAGTAAGTAATCATATACTCTATTTGTTCTCTGATTATTTTCTTCTTTATGCCCTATATGCATATACATTTTTCATGATTTTTCTTCCATAAGTCACCCCATTATTTATTTCTTATATATTAATTGCAGCACCATTCAGCCTGAACCAAAATATTAGTCTGTTTCACACATCTCCTATATCCTTTAATACATTTCACTTCACTAGTGTAACTGTTCTATTCTTTCTCCTCTTCTAACTCATTCTCTTTATTACAGTTAGAATTCTCTTTCTCAAACACAGGTATTTGAGTAGTTCTTCCATTTGCAAACTTTCAAGAACTTCCCACTGCCCTCAGGATAAAGAATAAACACTAAAATATGACTATAAAGCCCTTTTGAACCTGTCATTAGTATAAATTTCTAATTTTATCTCCCACTACTTTTTCCCATCTACTCTAATTGTTTAAGTGTTAGTTTCATTTATAATTATACAAATTACGTTGTTTTCCTATTTGCCTTTTCATCCTAGTAAATCTTATTCAGACTTTCACTTCCAACGCTCTAATTATTACATTTGAAAGAATTTTTATTTCATTCTCTTTTCCCTCAATGTTATTCCGGCTCTACTCCCCTAACCCCACTTGCCCTTGCTTTTTCCATACCATACCTGCACATAAAAAGAGAAATCAAACTTAATTGATTCAGTGCTGTGCTTATGGAAATAATGTGTAGAGTTAGATCTTATTAATTATTTGCTGTACCACTTATATTTGAGTTACCTTTGAGAAGTTTCTAAGCCTCTGTGTGTATTTTTTTGTATCAAAATCTAGATTAAAATATATTCTCCTCATAGGAATATTGTGAGGATGTCATGAAGTAATGAACATGAGATAGTTTGCATCAATACGCAGTAATCGTACAATTTAGCTTTTATTATTACATTTCTATATTTTATTTCTACGCATGTAGAAATATTTTTTCTATTTCTATTTAAATATTAAATAAATTATATTTAATATTTATCATGCATATATATTTTTGCATAGACAGACAGTATTTATCTGCAAAACTGATTTGTCTAAAAATTTCAAATTTCACTCTTATTATCCCAATTTTTTGCAAAATGCTTGGAACAAGGTAGGATCTAATAGGCATTTGGCAAAACAATATATTTTTTTATAATCGACATTATTTTTAAACTATAGTTATGTGTTTAGTAGAAACTAGTCTACTTGTAACATATGTGTGAATGAGTTCTAATTCATGGAAGTTACATACAATAAAATTAGGAAAGGACCACTATACACCCAAACACTGATATTGAACATAGTGAAAAGAACATGGCAAGAAAGGCTCTGCTCACTCAGAAATGATGGATATATTGTATTACTTCAGATGTGCAAAAGTACAGAATCATGGCATTGATGCATATGCTATTAAAAAGTACAAGTATAAGGACACAATATTAATTAAATTATAATGAAGAGAGCATGAAATTTCTCTTGAAATATATCTATAATTTTAAGGACTGCTCCTCATTATTAGCATGTAAGATTTTTTCCAATGCCAAGAAAATTAGAAAAGTGTTTAATTTTTGAATTGTAAATCTACTCCTATATACTTAGTAGTAGGGTAAAAATATTTAGAAATTATTTTTAAGTTTACTGAAATAGGAAAAAGAATGCTTTCTAATTATAATAACAAAGAAATATGGGACCCAAACATTTTAGCACTAAAACCTCAATGGAAAGAGACTTGATATCAGGGGGCTTGGTCTGTGAATGCTTCAAAGTGAGTCCTCTTTGAAATGCCCTCATGCTTAATATTTATTTTATTAGGGTCTCGTGAGTGTTGCTGGGTCATTCTCTCACTCTCAAACACATTTGTAAGTTGTCAAATTGGTCCTCTGATGCACATTTCTTGTCACTTTCAGTAAATTTTTCTCAAATAGGGGCATTTCTTGGTTCAATGTGGTCAGCAGTGTTTAAGCTTGCATCATACACATAATCATTATACACTTTCACATTTGGTAGAAGATCACACAAAATTTCAAGTGTGATGTATCACACATTTGTTGAACTTTCTGCAGCAAATACATACATTTTTAAAAGCAGGTAAAAATGTTTCCATAAATGTGATGGAACAGCATTGATGCTGAAAAATCTACTTGCGTGATTTATTGAGAAAACACCCTAACTTGGCAATAATTCACATTTATTTCCACGTTTGTTCCAGTTTAAGTATTTTTTTGTCATGTCCAGCATAGCCCCAGTGGTACTGAACTATTGAGTCATTAGATGGTGACCAGCTTCACCACGCACATATATGTACATATCACCCGTTCAGTAATTTCTTTTTGGGACAAGTACTCACTCTGTCACCCAAGCCGTAATGCAGTGATCATTGCTCTCTGTAGCCTGTAACTCCTAGGTTCAGGTGATCTTCCCACCTCAGCCTATTGAGTAGTGGGACCATAGGCATGTGCCATCATGCTCAGTGAATTTTATTATATTTTGTAGATACGGGGTTTCACTGTCTTTTCAGGGTGGTCTCGAACTCCTGCCTCCAGTGATCCTCCCATTTCAGCTTCACAAAGTACTGGGATTACAGGCCTGAGCCCTGCACCCAACCCAATTTTTAGGTTTAATAGTATATTATTGGTTGATCTTTGAAATATTTAATCAAAATGTGAAAGGTTATTAAAATTTAGGTCTATTTAAGGATAAAATTATGATCAATTCCTGAGGTGAATTCTCTAATTGAGCTGAACTGACAGTATAGAGTAGAACTGACAGGTTGAAAAAAATCACACTAATCAGAGTGGTGGGAAAAAATTCACACTGATCAGAGTGGTGGGAAGAGAGAGCAAGAAAAAAAATACATTGTGATTTATTGATATTACTTCCAAAATTCAAAGAAATTAATGTACTTAAATCTTGTAATGATTTGTTGAAGGAGATTATAGTTCTTTTGTCAAGAAAGACAGGGTCAGGTAAGGCAGGGTCAGGTAAATTTAGGACTACATTGCAGAACCGTTCTCTTCTCCAACCAGATCTTTTTATTATTATTATTATTTTAGCGTATTATGGGGGTACAAGTGTTAAGGTTACATATTTGCCCATGACCCCCTCCCCCCTCAAGTAAGAGCTTAAAGAATGTCCAATCCCCAAACGTTGCACATCTTACTCGTTGTGGTTGTCTATACCCATCCCCTCCTCCCGACCTCCCTCCCACCCTCCTGACACCCGATAAATGTTACTCCTATATGTCCACTTAGGTGTTGACCCGTTAATACCAATTTGCTGGTGAATACATGTGGTGCTTGTTTTTCCATTCTTGAGATACTTCATTTAGTAGAATGGGTTCCAGCTGTATCCAGGAAAATACAAGAGGTGCTATATCACCATTGTTTCTTAAAACTGAGTAGTACTCCATGGTACACATATACCACATTTTATTAATCCACTCATGAATTGATGGGCACTTGAGTTGTTTCCACAGCTTTGCAATTGTGAATTGTGCTGTTATGAACATTCGAATGCAGGTGTCTTTTTCATAAAGTGACTTTTGATCTTTTGGGTAGATGCCCAGTAGTGGAATTGCTGGATCAAATGGTAGATCTACTTGTATTGCTTTGAGGTATCTCCATATTGCTTTCCACAGAGGTTGAACTAGTTTGCAGTCCACCAGCAGTGTAGGAGTGTTCCCCTCTCTCCACATCCATGCCAGCATTTGTTGTTTGGGGACTTTTTGATAAAGGCCATTCTCACTGGAGTTAAGTGAAATCTCATTGTGGTTTAATAGCATTACTGTATACCAGTTACTATTCTAATAATCACTCTCTCACTGTCTCTCTATCTCTCCCCTTCTCCGTGTACATATGTGTGTGTCTTTCTCTCTCTTTCTACACACACACACGTGCATGCACAAATATATCCATAAATGTACATACCTATATATGATATACATATATATTCATTAAATATTTCAAAAATTTTATGTAATTTAGGTAATATTTTTAACAGAAAAAGAGATTGAGCCTAGAGAGATTAGATTAATTGCTCAAAGTAACAGAGTTAGTTAGTGGTACCAGAGGATTCAAATTCAGCCAGTTTGACTCAGAGCCTGTACTTTTATAATTACTCAACTTCTAATGGTTAAACGATGGATGAAAACGTAGTATTCTTTTACAGGTAAATTTTTAACAAATCGAAATAATCAGAGCAGCTTATTTTGCTCCCAGGGAGGGCAAACCAGAGCCAAATTCTTCTCTTCTTAATGGTGGAGAGGAAGCTTACAGCTCACAAAAATCAGTGGGACACAATTATTCACTTTTTGGAGGATTACGGTGCTTTTTCTCCGAGGGAAATTTATACTTATTGATAAGAAGCATCGATTTATTTTCACAGGCAATGCACACTTAGTAGTGGGGAAAACTGAACAGAAGTCAGAGTACCCACATTCATTCTTAGGCAAGTGTCCCTATGGAGAACAAAACTGTTTACTAAATTCTGAAGAACTGATAGAATTTTCAAAACCCAGGAAGAAATATAGGAGGAGAAAAATCTTCTGTGAGGAGGCTGGAACATTTTTAAGGAGGTGGGGGTGGGCAGCATCCTGGTGGGACTGACACTCTTGTGCAGACTGCCATAAGGGGAAGCAGAGGAGAAAATGACACGTCAGGTTCTAGTTGAGTATACACAAGAGACCCCTCCTTGCAAAAGTCTGCATTTACCTTTATGTAGCCCAAGGGAAAATTTAAATTTGCATGTAAATTTTAAAGCCTCCTCTATTGTGATATTCCCATGTTCCATTGAGATTTGCTGAGTCTTCATTTAGAGCATCCTGTACCTACAGTACAGCCTGAATTATTTGCTGGGGCAGTGGCTGGGGGCCATGCGAGCCACTGCATCTCCTTGGGAGCTGTGGCAAAAAGCACTGGGAGGGTGCTAGTTTTTCCTCAGTGGATTAGGACACAGCATCAATCGCCTTCATGTAAAAAAAGCCATTTATTGGGAAATGTTAGAGAAATCCTAGGCTTACAAAAGTGAGTAAAACAAAACTGTTTGATTGCTGCCTACTCCTCCTCTGCACACAAGTAACAACGCTAGCAGCAATCCCCTCTTATGACGTGAAAAAAGAATGTACTTGTTACATACAGTTCATTTTTTTTTTTTCAAAGTGTTCTTATATACCATAGGTTTTCATTTGTTTGGAGTGGTTTGGGTGAATTATGTTTGTACAGTCTAGTGATTTCTCAAAGTCTCATCTGGCTCTGTGTTTCCAATACTATTCATTACTTTGCCCAGTATTGTCAGAACAATAAAAATCAGAAGTTATCATCCCATGCTTTCAATAACCCTTTATCATGGCCTTGCAGGTTAATTCAGCATGCCGAAGTGATTGTCCTTTTCCAAAGAATAATTCTGGAACATTTGCGCTTTTACACTAATTTAATAATTTCAGTTTAATTATGTATTGATATTTGGTGAAGTGATCAAATGGAGTATTACAGGCTGAGAAAACACTAAAAGGAAATGGAAATTGCCCCCAAAAGTGCTTCAGAACAGAGGATTCTTCTACCTTTATCACTCTAAACAAAGAAGTGATTCTCTTCCTATCTGTAAAATTTTAACTTGAAGCAAAGAATAACTTTTATAAAAGGAATAAAAGCAAATCAGCAGCACACATCACTATTAGTATTTTTATGTATTAATGTGTATGTATGTATGCATGCATTTGGTGGGGAGGTGAGAAGTGGGAAGAGCAAAAAAAAAGGTAGAAAATGAAATATTTCATAGTACTGAACTGTAACCACACAAGACCAAACAAATCACACTTGACTTATTTGTATTGCAAGTGTTTTCACCAGACAAGTCATTAAAATAGCAGAGATTATCAGTAAAGCAGTTGCTCCCCTTAACTCTGGTTTGTCTTTTTACTATAAAAGTAAGCAGAAGCTTTCCTAGTGAGAAATTACAACCCATGTTACAGAGATCATGTCCAGAGTTATTCTTGTTATTCTCGACTCAAAAACCAACATGCTACCTATAGCACAGTTAAAAATTAATTTTCTCTTAATCACAGCACTAACTAGACAGACATAATTACATATTGAAATTGTAGGCTCGGTTAATTCCAATGTTTCAAAGGAATTTGGGAAAAAACAATGTCACATTACTCTCCAAGATATTAATAAGCATGCTTTTATCCACTATTCTTCATGCTGCATTAATATGTGACAGGGGTCAAGATTACATTAAATTATAGAATAAATTATTATTACTAATAGTGCCATTTAAAAGCTTTATAGGTAACTGCTCTTCTTATACTTCATCTGCCCAAGTTCTATTTTTTTCCCCATTGAAGTGCTTTCTATTCTTATTTTTTTGTTTTTACTTAGAAATGATGATGTTACCCAGAATAAATATAATATTCTGGCATTTAGTTTGTTTGGACTGCATCACTTTGTTAAAGTAGGGTAATGATAGCAGAGGGGAAAGACTCTGAAAAATGGCTGCATTGAATTTCATGGTCATAAACAAAGAGTTCTTTCAAAGACTCAAATCTCTTATTGTTTCAAAGATGACTTTCTAATTGTGAAACTCAAAGTGTGAATTTTACAGAGGACATACTTACTTATGGTGTATGGATGTGTGATCCAATGTGAATTTTAGATTCATTGTGATATTAAACTTGATACATGCCTAATATTGGCAGAATTTATTGAATGTACAATGCTAATAGTAGTTAGAATAGTTTTACTAATTCTGTTAGAATAGCTAAAGGCTCAAATTAATACTGAAAATGATAGCATAATTATCTGCCACTCTGTAGAAACTAATTTATTTGTGTTTATACATCCATATCTATAGCTATGTTTATAAGTACACACAGTGTATATACCTATATAGAGAGATAGATTGAAATAGCTACAATTGCATTAAAATATATTAGAGGATTATCACAAAGCTTTGGTTTTCAATGTTGTTTATATTAAACACCTGACCATTTTTTGTTTGCCATCATTAACTGAGTACAGCTTTTGACCTTAAAAGAGTAGCATTTACATAGGAAAGCTCATCTTACCAGAGTGCATGATGATATTCCCCTAAAGGAATAATACATATTGCAAATTACTAGAAAAAGGTCATTATTGTATTAAGTAAAATACTGCTTTTTTTAAAAAAAAATCAAATAGGTATTAGCTGCTGAGTGAGAAAACTTCAAAAATTGTATTTTTCAAGCTTTTCCTAATCTATGTAAGGTAGCTCTAGTGCCCATTAAAAGTTGAAAGTTTTATTTTCTGGAGTTTAACAATTTTGCATGTTTTTAAGGCTACATGTTTAGTATAAAGCATTCAGCATGAACCTGGTGAATTATAAGCAAAAAACCACAAAATCTTTTTAGAACAATCTAATATATTATTAAATTTTAAGAAGGCTTTGAAAACTTATTTACTTAAGATATTAATATAATCAAATTTCATTTCTAAATTTTTGGAGTAATAAGAGAAAAGCATCACCAATTATGAAGGCAGGCAGCAGTAAAATCACAAAATTTGAGCAACTGTGATTTTACCTAATAATACTTTCAAATGTCTAATAAATATTCTGTAATCATTACATAGAACCTTACATCAAAATTTGGATTTTCAAGTGTTTTTTGTTAGTTAGGTGATTTCGCACTTTAGTAGTGTAAGAATACAGAAGATTCAACATTCTTATTTATATATGCAGTAAATATTTGATAACCTTTTCAATAATAATGCACCCCAAAGATTTCTTAGTTGAATAACAAATTTCCAAATTGCATATAAATGTAGAACATTATGCTTAAGTAGGGGGGGAAAGGCATTTGAAAAGAAGCTGATATTAATGGAATAGCTAGAAAAAGAAATCGAAAGATTTATTTTTGATTTCCTGATCTTGAATTAAATGAAAAGCACAAACGAATAAGCAGTCTTTTTTTTTTCCTAGGGAATCTACACTAAATTTAAATGTAAACTTTATTAATCACTTTTCCTACCAGCAAATATTTATTGAACACCTTTTGTATATGGGACACAGAGATAGTGTTGGGAATGAGTTATACAGGCTTCAGGAAACTCACAGTGCAGAGGAAGAGTAGGGCATGGAATCATCTTATTATGAATCATATGTCTTAAGTGTCTTAATATCTAGATGTACCCATTGTAATGACACTTAGTACAGAGAAACTCGCAGTAATTTTCAGTGACTTGTGCTACAACGAATCAACTGTCAAAAGTGGCAAAAAAAAGTCTATTCTATTTTGATGTATAACAATAACAATAAGTTGATAATGGACGAAGTCATCAGTCTAATTTAAACCTATATTTGCTAGCTAGAAGGAATCATTCAAGATTTAGACAGCGGTTTGCCCTTTTTCCTCTACATTCAATGACTTCTCAGGTAAAATGGTGAGAGGGATATTAGAGAAGTTTGAGGTAATCATTACATTAAATAGAGTTATTTAGAGAAAGGAAGTCATTCTGCCATTATCTTTGAGAAAAGCGACTAAATATTTGGTAAGTTCCAAGAGCATTTCTTGTCTTACCTACACAGAGTAGAGAGCTGAGAATCTCTCAGTATCACTTCCACGGACACCAAACACCTAACCCCTCCTAACTCATGTCTCTTTGTTTTGTTCTGCATTGTACAATGTCTTTTTATGTTCCAATTGTTTATATGGTATTTTGCATGATCCTCAAATATCCTAAATTAATAGATGAGTTGGATTTTTAATGCAAATATTAGATCACACTAGTTTTAAGATAAATAAAATAATGCTTCCACAAAGGAAGAAACTTATTTATTACTAAAATTTTGCCCATGTAAGCAGATAAGGTCTTATCTATTCAATTCTCATAGCCATTCCTGCTATGTTCATCACATTGGATTTGTAGCCAGTGATTTCAAACACCTTTAATCAATAGACACAAATACATCTAAGTATTTTCTAGACATTTTCTAGACACAAATACATCTAAGTATTACTTGTTGACTTTTTGCATATATATCTAACGTGCACAATTCTGAAATTTACTTTGGTTGTCTTATCACTTAGCAACATCTATATTTTACAGTCTTCTAAAAATATTTTTTGCTGTCAAAGTAATTTTGTTCACATCTTTGACTTATATACTTCACTGAATTTGGCTTCTGTGTTTTTGCAGCTCTTTGGGTCTAACGTCATTATTTTCGTCACTTAAAGTATGTTCGTGTTTTGGGCTGCCTATATATCTATGTTTCAGCTATGATCTGCATGACCAAAATCGAAATCTTTTTGGTGTGTCTGCACATGGTACAATGTACAATGTAGACACATAAACACAGCTACTCACAAACACCAAAAAGTCAATATAAGTGTAGTGCTTTGATTTGCAGACTCAGCCTCTCATTTAGACATTAGCAGATAAATGGCGATTCTTTAACATCTGATGAGACAGGTCGATTCAAGTGTGTGAAAAGTCACCTTGCTGGGTGTGCTTTGTCAGAGAAGATACCTAGTTACAGATTCTAGTTGTCCTCAAATTATTATTCACCTCATTAACATTTACTCAGCACATGCAGTCAGCTAAACATTGTACTTAGCACTTGCCTCAAATGGCTTTAAATTCGTTAAGACAAAAGAATTCTGGCAGGTACCAACATTAAGAATTTCCTCATCTTTTTGGCATCATTTTAAATGACAAGGAGTTTGGAATACAAGAAAGGTATATATACACTCTTTGATTAATAACTTTGTACACATCTCTCTCTCTCTCTGACATAGGTATGTAAATAGAGTGTGTGTACATGTGCGTGAGAGAGAGAAGAGCAAGTGAGAATGTAAGGGGACATCATTCTAGAAAGTTCCAAGAATAACAAACAAATGAAAAACAATTTCACCAGTTCTCTCAACTCCCTTTCTATAATCTCCCACTCCTGCCCCACAAAGTTGAAATAAAACATTGACTTAAGTTAATATAAGACTTTCAGTATTAGAAATCCTGGTAAGATCAATTCCTCTCCACAGTCACTAATATCTAGAGATAGGGTATAGGTCAGGAAACAGCAGTGTCAATAGAATGAGGACCAAATGGGAAAAAGTACAGATTATTCCATTTCAGCCTGGATGATCCTCCTCCTCTCTGTGCAGACTCATGGTACCAATTGTATAACATTCTTAATTTTATTATCAGTGCAATAGAAACAAGTGCTCATTGCAAAATGTAAAATTCTCCAAATTACATCATTGGCCATATATTTATGATCTAATGATCTATCACCCTCTAACACAAATATATGGTATTAATCACTCTTAAGATGTTTTCCTTTCTTAATTAAGGTGTTATACACATGTTCTAAGTCAAATATTCCTTAATGAACATTATTGTTGTTTTCTGAAATAAAAAATGATGTTTTAGAATTTGGGTGCAAAATCGCATTTCTTAATATGAAAACTGTGTGTTAAACTGCTAAAATTTTTTGTTTCTTTATCTACACTATTAGTGCAGATATCTCTATTCAAAATAGACTCTTTTTTTAAGGAAAAATTTGAGTGGTCATGTTTTAATTGCATAAGGAAATTTTATAGTTGTCACTGGTATTAAAAATGATTATGAGGGGCGGAGCAAGATGGCGGACGAATAACACCGCCAGACAGAGGGTCTCTACAGAAAAGACCAATTCTAGCAGAAACTAGAGGAAAGAAGCAAGAAGACGAGCATACAGCGGACAAGGGCCGGAAGGAGGGGTACCTGAGACCCCGGGAGACTCCACGGGAGGAGGCTGCGGAGGAGAACTGGAGGCTGAGACCACCGGAGCAGCCCGGAGACCAGCGGCAAGGGTAGGTGGAATTGCTGTTTCCCCTCCCCTGCATTCGGGACTGCTGGCGGGCTCCCCAGTGGGTGGAGAGACCTGCGGACATCAGCCCAGAGACTGCCGCCGCTTGCCAACGGTGAGCCTGTAGCAGACGTGGCACCAGGTTCCCAACTTCCTCCGGGCACCTCCGTGTGCACGGACCCGAGCCGCGCGGCAGGCGCCATATTGCCTCCTCCTCCCCTCCGCCGACCCTACCCGCGGCTGCCCAGAGAGACAATACAGCCACCAGCCGGAGGCACCTCCAGGGAACGGGACCTTCCCGTTTGGGACCCCGCCCGCCCTCCCAGGTGCTGCTGGCACCGTGTTCCCAGGAAAACGTTGCCGACTCAGAGGCTGAGAGACATAGATCCAGCTTGGGCTCCCTGTGGGTGAATTAGGACCGGAAATCCTCTCCCTGGTGGGAATACAGTTTGAACTCTGGGACCCAGAGGTCGGACCTGCAGACCAGATCCCCTGCACCGAGGGCTAGCATTGCCCGGGGCACAGAAGGGTTATACGTGAACAGCCTACTGACGTCTGTGTGCCTCCAGGGGCGGATCGGCGTCCTAGAGGGCAACCCTCCTCCCAGGAGGAGGCCGTGCGCCCAACCCAGGTGGCGTTCCTGTGCAGGGAACCTCCCCGCCGGCACCACAGTCCGGGGAGGCCTGGTGGCTTGTGGTCTGGCCTGCTGGCAGAGGCCCAGGAGTAGCTGCAGAGTTGGGGAGGGTGGAAAGAAGCGAGGCCTGCTGCAGACTGTGGGTCTCAGACAGCCCCACCCCCACCTCCAGACTTTCTGGCTGAGCGGGACCATTCCAGCCCTGCCCTGACAGCTTTCCCTGTAAGCTGAGAACAGAACTTTGACCCCTGCTAACGGCCTGAGGGCAGGCTTACCCAACCCAGCTCCGCCCAGAACGAGAGCTGATAACAGGACTCAAAATCAACACCATAGCCTGTTCCTCCAAGCAAACGCCACCTACTGACAGGGGCGGCATCTTGCACAGCCTTTCCACGGCATCCACTGACTCAATATACAGGGAGTGGTCCAATTTCACCCACAGGCACCACCTAACGCCTCAGAAACTAAACAAGGTGTGTGAATACCCAAACAATAACCTAAGGAAAGAAACAACAACTGATCGACATGGGAAGAAGTCAGCGAAAGAACTCAGGAAATATGAAGAACCAAATGGAAAACACACCCCCAAGGAGGAGCACCAGCCCCCTAGAAACGGACACCGACCAAAATCAGGCAACCAATATGACAGAAAAGGAATTTCGTATGTGGATCATAAGAACACTCACCCAGCTGCAACAACAACTCAATAACCAACACCAAGAAAACACAAAAAACCTCCAAGAAATGGAACAAAGGTTCAACAAAGAGATTGACACAGTGAAGAAAACTTTAACCGAAGTCCTGGAGATGAAGAATCAACTCAGAGAACTACAAAATACTGTGGAAAGTCTCAAGAACAGGGTAGATCAAGCAGAAGAAAGAATCTCAGAGCTTGAAGATAACACCTTCCAATTAAATAAATCAGTCACAGAAATACAGCAGAGAAACAAGAGAAAAGACCAAAGCCTACAAGAGCTGTGGGATTATGTGAAAAAACCTAACGTGAGGGTCATAGGTTTAGCCGAAGGGGAGGAAGACAACACTCAAGGGCTGGACAAGCTTTTTGAAGATATAATAGAGGAAAATTTCCCAGGCCTTGCTCAAAATCTCGATATACAAGTTCAAGAAGCCCAGAGGACCCCTGGGAGATTCAATGCAAACAGGAAGACGTCACGTCATGCAGTCATCAGACTGACCAAAGTATCAACTAAAGAGGCCCTTCTAAGAGCTGTAAGACATAAGAAGCAAGTGACATACAAGGGAAAGCCAATTCGAATAACATCAGACTTCTCTAATGAGACTTTACAAGCAAGGAGAGACTGGGGCCCCATTCTCACTCTTTTGAAACAAAACAATGCCCAGCCTAGAATATTATTCCCTGCAAAACTAAGCTTCATATATGAAGGAGAAATAAAAACATTCTCAGACAAGCAAAGGCTCAGAGAATTCACCAAGACAAGACCAGCCCTACAAGAAGAACTTAAAACAGCGTTATGCACGGAACATCATAATAATAATCCACGGATATAAAAACAACCAAAACCCAAAGATATTAAAGGCCAGATATTACAATGGCTCAAGACAGAAATCATAGCAACAACATCCAACCCAACAGAATGATCAGTAATCTACCTTACCTATCAGTTCTCTCAATAAATGTGAATGGCTTAAACTCTCCACTCAAGAGACATAGGCTGGCTGAATGGATAAGAAAATACAGGCCAAGTATATGCTGTCTTCAGGAAACACATTTAACCTGCAAGGATGCACATAGACTAAAAATAAAAGGGTGGAGATCAATATTCCAAGCAAATAGAAACCAAAAGAAGGCTGGTGTGGCAGTTCTAATTTCAGACGATTTAGTTTTTAAACCAACAAAAGTAGTAAAAGACAAAGAGGGTCATTATATAATGGTGAAGGGCACAGTCCAACAAGAGGAGATAACAATTTTAAATATATATGCACCCAACTTAGGTGCACCCAGATTCATAAAGCAAACCTTACTGGAGCTAAGCAAATGGATTAATAGCAACTCCATAATCGCCGGAGATTTCAACACCCCACTGACGGCACGAGACAGATCCTCCAAACAGAAAATTAATAAAGAAATAATGGACTTAAACAAAACTCTAGAACAATTGGGTCTGACAGACATCTACAGAACATTCTACCCAAAATCCACTGAATATACGTTCTTCTCATCAGCTCACGGGACATTCTCTAAGATTGACCATATCCTAGGACACAAAGAAAATCTCAAGAAATTAAAAAAAATAGAAATCATACCATGTACTTTCTCAGATCACAGTGGAATAAAACTAGAAATCAACCCTAACAGAAACTCACATTTCTACACAAAAACGTGGAAATTAAACAACCTCCTACTAAATGATTACTTCGTAAATGAAGAAATCAAGACGGAAATAAAAAACTTCTATGAAGAAAACGACAATGGAGAGACAAGTTATCAACTCCTCTGGGACACAGCTAAAGCAGTTCTGAGAGGAAAGTTTATCTCCATAAATGCCTATAACCAAAAGGCAAGAAGATCACAAATAGACAATCTAATGAAACGACTCAAAGAGCTGGAAAAAGAAGAACAGACCAACCCCAAACCCAGCAGAAGAAGTGAAATCAACAAGATCAAATCAGAACTAAACGAAATTGAAAACAGGAAAGCTATTCAGGAGATTAATAAAACAAAAAGTTGGTTCTTTGAAAAAATAAACAAGATTGACACGCCATTGGCTAAGCTAACGAGAAGCAGAAAAGAGAAATCTCTAATAAGCTCCATCAGGAATGAAAAAGGAGATATCACAACTGATCCCAAAGAGATACAAGATACAATTTATGAATACTACAAAAATCTTTATGCACACAAACTGGAAAATGTGGAGGAAATGGACAAATTTCTAGAAACACACAGCCTCCCTAGGCTCAACCAGGAAGAAATAGATTCCCTGAACAGACCAATCTCAACAGCTGAAATAGAAACAGCAATTAAAAATCTCCCTAAAAAGAAAAGTCCCGGTCCAGATGGCTTCACACCTGAATTTTACCATACTTACAAAGAAGAACTAGTACCTATCTTGCAGAAACTATTCCACAACATCGAGAAGAACGGAAACCTCCCCGACACCTTTTATGAAGCGAATATTACTCTGATACCAAAACCAGGAAAGGATGCAACAAAAAAAGAAAACTACAGACCAATATCCCTAATGAATATAGATGCAAAAATTTTCAACAAAATCTTAGCTAACCGAATCCAGACACTTATCAAAAAAATAATCCACCACGACCAAGTGGGCTTCATCCCAGGGATGCAGGGATGGTTCAACATACGTAAATCTATAAATGCAATTCACCACATCAACAGAAGCAAAAACAAAGACCACATGATTCTTTCAATAGATGCAGAAAAAGCTTTTGACAAAATTCAACACCCTTTCATGATACGAACACTTAAGAAAATAGGCATAGAAGGGACATACCTAAAAATGATACAAGCCATATATGACAGACCCGTAGCCAACATCATACTGAATGGGGAAAGACTGAAATCATTCCCACTTAGAACTGGAACCAGACAAGGCTGCCCACTATCTCCACTTCTATTCAACATAGTGCTGGAAGTCTTGGCTACAGCAATCAGACAGGAAAATGGAATCAAAGGTATCCAAATAGGGGCAGAAGAGATCAAACTTTCACTGTTTGCTGATGATATGATATTGTATCTAGAAAACCCCAAGGATTCAACCAAGAAACTCCTGGAACTGATCAATGAATTTAGTAAAGTCTCAGGATACAAAATTAATACACAGAAATCAGAGGCATTCATATACGCCAACAACAATGTAATTGAGAACCAAATCAAAGACTCAATTCCCTTCACAATAGCAACAAAGAAATTAAAGTACCTAGGAATATATTTAACCAAAGAGGTAAAAGACCTCTACAGGGAGAACTATGAAACACTGAGGAAGGAAATAGCAGAGGATGTAAACAGATGGAAATCCATACCATGCTCGTGGATCGGCAGACTCAATATCGTCAAAATGTCTATACTACCCAAACTGATCTACAGATTCAATGCAATACCTATTAAAATCCCATCAGCATTCTTCACAGATATAGAAAAAATAATTTTACGCTTCGTATGGAACCAAAGAAGACCCCGAATATCAAGAGCAATTCTAGGCAACAAAAACAAAATGGGAGGCATTAATATGCCAGATATTAAACTATACTACAAAGCTGTAGTAATTAAAACAATATGGTATTGGCACAAAAACAGGAATATTGACCAGTGGAACAGATGTGAGAATCCTGATATAAAACCATCCTCATATAGCCGTCTCATCTTTGACAAAGCAGACAAAAACATACGCTGGGGAAAAGAATCCCTCTTCAATAAATGGTGCTGGGAAAACTGGATAGCCACCTGTAGAAGGCTAAAACAGGACCCACACCTTTCACCTCTCACAAAAACCAACTCACGCTGGATAACAGACTTAAACCTAAGATATGAAACTATTAGAACTCTAGAGGAAACAGTTGGAAACACTCTCCTAGACATCGGCCTGGGCAAAGAGTTTATGAAGAAGTCCCCAAAGGCAATCACAGCAGCAACAAAAATAAATAAATGGGACATGATCAAACTACAAAGCTTCTGCACAGCCAAAGAAATAGTCATGAAAGTAAACAGACAACCTACAGAATGGGAGAAAATTTTTGCATCCTATGCATCCGATAAGGGACTGATAACTAGAATATACTTAGAACTCACGAAAATTAGGAAGAAAAAATCAAATAACCCCATTAAAAAGTGGGCAAAGGACTTGAACAGAAATTTTTCTAAAGAAGACAGAAGAATGGCCAACAAACATATGAAGAAATGCTCAACATCTCTAATCATCAGGGAAATGCAAATCAAAACCACAATGAGATATCACTTAACCCCAGTGAGAATGGCCTTTATCAAAAAATCTCCAAACAATAAATGCTGGCGTGGTTGCGGAGAGAGAGGAACACTCCTACACTGCTGGTGGGACTGCAAACTAGTTCAACCTCTGTGGAAAGCAATATGGAGATACCTTAAAGCGATACAAGTGAATCTACCATTTGATCCAGCAATCCCATTGCTGGGCATCTACCCAAATGATCCAGTGACACTCTACAAAAAAGACACCTGCACTCGAATGTTTATAGCAGCACAATTCATAATTGCAAGGCTGTGGAAACAGCCCAAGTGCCCATCAATCAAAGAATGGATTAATAAAATGTGGTATATGTACACCATGGAGTACTATTCAGCTCTAAGAAACAATGGTGATATAGCACACCTTATATTTTCCTGGTTAGAGCTGGAACCCATACTACTAAGTGAAGTATCCCAAGAATGGAAAAACAAGCACCAGATATATTCTCCAGCAAACTGGTATTAACTGAGTAGCACCTAAGTGGACACATAGGTGCTACAGTAATAGGGTATTGGGCAGGTGGGAGGGGGGAGGGGGGCGGGTATATACATACATAGTGAGTGAGATGTGCACCATCTGGGGGATGGTCATGATGGAGACTCAGACTTTTGGGGGGAGGGGGGGAAATGGGCATTTATTGAAACCTTAAAATCTGTACCCCCATAATATGCCAAAATAAAAAAAAATAATTAAAAAAAATGATTATGTTACTATGAGTCATAAAATGTAGTATAGAAAGATGATAGTAAGTTAAATGAGTTACCATTTAAATTGAACAATATATGCAATACAGAAATAATATCATATATATAAATTAAAATATGCATTACAAATAAACTATGTATATGCATATTAAAACAAAAAATATTTCATTTTTTTAGTTAATATCTCTATAATTTAGCTTAGAATAAGGGCAGCATTTTTGCATTATCTCTTCCCTGACTCCCAGAGTTGCTCCTGGATATAACCTTTGCTGCAGCCATTCCTGATACATCTATATTGTTGACAAGAGCATGTATGGGGAATGTGTCAAACTTTTAACATCTATTTGTTTGGAACCAAACTAAAGACACAATAATATATTCTCAACAAATGTATGAAATGTACTTAAGAAATTATTGTGCACACTATGAATATGTGGTAATACAATGGCCTTAACATATTTTGCTAAGGAAGATGTGTTTTGTTGTGACACAAAGTCTATAGGGATAATCATATGTTTTGAAAATAGAATCTTTTCAAAATGGGTTATGTGGATTATTCCTGAGAAAAAATATTTTTTTTAACTTTGAAGAGGTATAATTCTTTTAATTTTTTTATTTCAGCATATTACAGGGGTACAAATGCTTAGGTTACATATATTATCTTTGCCCCACCCGAGTGAGAGCTTCAGGAGTGTCTATCCCCCAGATGGTGTGCACCACAACCATTATGTGTAAATGTACCCATCCCCTCCTACTGGCTGCCACCTGCCTGACAGTCAATGAATGTTACTACTATGTGTGCACATAAGTGTTGATCAATTAATGCCAATTTAATTGTGAGCACATGTGGTGCTTGTTTTTCCATTCTTGTGATACTTCACTTAGGAGAATGGGCTCTAGCTCTATCAAGGATAATATAAGGGGTGCTATATCACCATTGATTTTTGTGGCTGAGTAGTAATTCATGGTGTGTGTGTGTGTGTGTGTGTGTATACAACATTTTATTAATGCACTCAAATATAGATGTACACTTGGGTTATTTCCACGTCTTTGCAATTGTAAATTGTGCTGCTATAAACATTCAAGTGCAGACTTTTTTTTATAGAATGTCTTTTATTCCTTTGGGTAGATGCCCAGTAATGGGATTGCTGGATCAAATGGTAGTTCCAATTTTAGCTCTTTGAGGTATCTCCATATTAGTTTCCACAGAGGTTGTACTAGTTTGCAGTCCCACCAGCAGTGTATGAGTCTTCCTATCTCTCCACATCCACTCCAACAGTTATTGTTTTGGGACTTTTTGATAAAAGCCATTCTCACTAGAGTTAAGTGATACCTTACTGTGGATTTGATTTGCATTTCCCTGATGATTAGAGATGTTGAATATTTTTTCATGTTTCTTGGCTATTAGTCTATCTTTTGAAATGTTTCTTTTCATGTCCTTTGCCCACTTTTTAGTGGGGTTGTTTGATTTTTTTCTTGTTGATTTTCCTGACTTCTATATAGATTCTTGTTATCAGCCCTTTATCGCATGTGTAGCATGCAAATATTTTCTCACATTCTGTAGGTTGTCTGTTTGCTCTTATGATAGTTTCCCTGGCTGCGTAGAAGCTTTTGAATTTAATCAGGTCCCATCTATTTATTTTTGTTGTTGCTGTGGGGTTGTTGTGTTGGGGTCTTCCTCACAAATTCTTTCCCCAGTCCAATGTATATAAGAGTTTTTCCAACATTTTTGCCTAGAATTCTTATAGTTTCATGCCTTAGATTTAAGTCTATCATCTACTGTGACCTCATTTTTGTGAGAGGTGAATGGTGCAGATCCTGTTTCAATCTTCTCCAGGTGGCTATGTAATTTTCTCAGCACAATTTGTTGAATAAGGATCCTTTTCCCCAGTGCATGTTTTTTTCTTCTTTGTCCAAGATTCGATGGCTATATGAGGATGATTTTATATTTGGGTTCACAGATCTGTTCCATTGGTCTATGTCTCTGTATCGGTAAAGTTCTCAAAGATTCTCAGCCTATATGAGAGTTTCAAATTTTTAGATAGAAACACATGAAAATTCACCCCTAGATCAACTTGAAGCAAAATATACCATTTGACCCTCAGTATCTGCAGAGAATTGGTTCCAAATCCCACTCCCCACAAAATCCAATGTTAGAGTTGGTCCCTCAGAACTTGCGGATACCAAGAGCCAACACGTGCAGGCAATCTTCATTTCTTTCTTGTTTCTGTTTAGTGAATTTACCTACTTGCTAAAATTTATTTATTAACCCCCAAATTAATACTTGTATGGCTGTCATCCAAGCACATGTACTGCCTAGTGAGAAATTTGAATTGCCTGACTTTCACATTCCCTGTTGTGATCCAATAAGGCAACACTTTGTCTTCTTGTCTCAACTATCATATTGTAAACAATTTCATTTCTGCAATCTATTTAGTGCCAGTTTTTTTTTTTTTTGCATTTTTGTGGTTTCTATTGGTGATTTAGCTGTTTATAATAGTTCCTGAGCATAGTTCTGAAGTGCTATATAGTGTTCCTAAGTGCAAGGCTGTGTATGATATGCCTTATGGAAAAAATACATGTGTTAGATAAGCTTCAATGAAGCATAAGTTAGAGTGCTGTTGTCCATGAAATCAATGTTAAAGGATCAATAATATATATTACATAAAGTTTCTTTAAAGAGAAACACACATCAAACAAAGTTATATGTTGAAATCAGTTGATGAAAATGTTGTCATCAGAAGCTCTCAGGAACCTAGCCCTACATTTCTCCTAGGAGCGGTGGTTCAGTATATGCTACTTCAGTTTGTTATGTTCCCTTTATAGAATGTAACTACCATGAATAATGAAAATCGAATGTAATTTATTTTTAGTCCTTTCCACTAAACTTCCCAGGACACAAAAACCTCTCTTCCCACAAGCACTGAGTTTCCATGCTAAACTTGTTTTTCTTAAACTCTAAAAATGTCATCGTTTTATAGATCAAAGGATACAATTGAGGTAGTAATGTGGTGCCAATATACACATTTATATAGTGTCCCCAAAATGGCAAAACATTCAACAAATATTCTTCTAGCACTGATATGTGTCAAACACTTTATTAAACATTGTTTTAAGGACAACATATAAATGACCTTATTCTCTGAAAGCTTAGGTGTACAACTTCATGTGGAATAAGTTATAGGTGTTAGCCAAATAATCATGCGAACACATGTAAAATCTCTATTGAATGCCATGTTAAAGAATAGATGCACATGGCTGTATCAACATTTATACTGTGATGAAAAAGAGAAGTTTGAGCAGTCTTTCCTGAGGAAGTGACCTGGGCTGAGGTGTGGAGGGAGGAGTCAATATTGGAGGTATAAAAGAAGAGAAGAGAACCGCAGACAGAGGCAGCAATGTGGAAAAGCACTGGCACAGGGGAAAGGGGGCATGAAAAGCATCAAAGGCTGAAATAAAAATGCTAAGGCTGGAGCTAAGGCAGCATGGAGGAGCATGGCATTTGTACAGCCTAGAGAGGTACAGAGAAGTTGGAGCCCATAGGGTCTTCAGGCAACTCGAGAAACCCTGTATTTATTTCACAAGGCTTGGGGGTTTTAATTAAAAGGAAGCCCTGATTAGATTTATGTTGCAGAAAGGTGGCTTAAATCATAGGTGAGGGCATGGATTGGATAAGTATCCGTGCAAATGTAGGTCAATCAGTTTAGAGGCTAGTAACAGTGGCTCAGAGAAGAAATGATCAACATTGGGATGGGGTGTCTGTGGGTGGAGATGAAAAGTGGACGGATTGGAGAGATGTTCAACTACATGATGAGAGTGACTCCTCTGTAAGGCCATTATCACAATTTTGTAGTTGAAGAAACTCAGTCTCAAGAGGTTATATGATTATTTTGAGGTCACAGTCGGTAAGCAAAAGAGTAACAATGACAACCCAGTTATTGTGACTCCAAATTCATTGCAAATTCATTTGAGGGTTCCAAATCCTTTCAGTGAAAAATTCCAAAATAAGAAAGCCTACAGGAGAATATATAATAATTTGAATCTCACCTCCTTCCTACTCCCACACAAATTAATTCAAGACTCAATTCAGAACTCCAGTTTGAATAATTCCTTCGCATGTGAGGTTAAGTTACTTGTTAGGCATGCGGTATATTTTCTTTTAAATAGATAGATTCTGAACAAATCACTCAAGGGAAAGGAGATTGAAAAAAATATTATGGGATGAGAAAAAACACAAGGAGAGAAAAAAGGGATTTTTACCTCATTCATGTATGTAAAATTTTAAACACAAAAGGAGTTTCAGGTTTTTAAAAAATTTTTTGAGGGGATAAGTAATTTCTCATATACTTTTATTCAAATTTTGCTTTAGACCTTTATTTTGAAATATTTCACCCACCACCCAGCTTCATCTAGTGTTCATATCTTACATTATCATCATCATAATAATGAGATCTTGAAATATACAAATTAAGATATTACCATTGGAATAATACTATATCTAAAATGCAGACATTGTTCAGATTGCCCAAATTTTGCACTAAAATTAGGATTCAATCTAAGATGCCATACTATATTTAATTGCCATGTCATCTTTGTCTTCTCCAATTTGTGACAGGCCCTCACACAGAACTCATTTCTCACATATTTTATACTTTTGAAAAGTACTGTGTAGGCATTTCATAGAATGTCTCTTAATATGAGTTTGTCTAATGTTTTCTCTGGGTTTAAATGAGGTTATGAATTTTGGAGAAGACTACTTACAAGATGATATTGCTCTTTTATATTAAATCAAGGGTACATGATAGCAATATGTCTCATTACTGCTAACATTAATCACTTAATTAAGATGGTATCTGCCAGGTTTCTCCATTGTGAAATGATTCTTTTTTCCTTTTCATACTGTATTCATTGTATGACTCCTACATCTAGCCCATATTCCAAGGAAGAGGAATTAAGCTTCACCTCTTAGAAAAAAATACATAAAAAATATGTGGGCCTATGTTAAAATCAGAAGAGTAATTAGTAAACATCTGGGGGGATATAATTTGAGGTTTTACAAATATCCTGTCTCTTTTTAAACTTCTGCCCACTAATGTTAGTATTCAATAGTTGGATCTTGCCTACGGCAATTATTGCTGTGGTATTCTAATGGTGATTTTCCATTGTTTTCAGTCCTCCTTATTTATTTATTATAATTCTGTAAGAAAAATTTTTGTAAGAATATTTTTTTCCTGTGTGATGTGTTGTGAAAAATGTTTATCACTATGTGTTACTCCTTTAGCCAAACACTTAAAAAGCGTGCAACTCTTATTTTCAGAACTTTGCTAACTGGACTTAATATAGTCAAGCCTCCCATATTAAAATTGATATCGAAAAATCAAGATCCTAGGATGAAAAGACACACATTCCCTTCAAACTAAACTAGACCAGAGCTTTGGGTGGAAATGCCGTCTTCTAATTTGCTTCCATCAGAAAGGCTGGGCAAGAATGTATGTCTCAGATGGCCAGGTTCTCAGCTACCATTGCGTCAGCTGGGGTGGCAAACATACTGACAAGGGCTGAATTTCCCAGGACTTTGCCTGCTCACATTTGTTGGCATTGTACTGTGAAGGGCACTGTGTGGCCAACAGTACAATTTCAAAAAAAAAAAAAAAAAAAACTGAAACGATATTACCTTCCAGAAAACTTGCAATATGTTCTAGAAAAAAATTTAGTAGACTCTGGTTAATACAGGCAGTGTAATTCTCAAGAACAACAGAAAGTTGGGTGCCCAACCCAAAAGGAAAAGAAGTAAATTTAGAAGAGAATATGTTGTTAGTAAACATACAAACATAAATACAAGTAATTCATAAGACATCCATGAATACATGTAATTTTATGTTTTTATTTTTAGAAATGTTCTGCTTTTATCCTGTCTGAGTTGTGCAACTCTTTTGTTTTTCTCAGAAGATGCTACAATGAATGAACATTTTTATTTACCAGAACTTCAAATGGGCTGCTCATTCTTTGGTTGGGGAATGGGAAAGAAGTCTAAGAAAAGATTAAGAAGGCCCCTATGAAGGGTGTATGTTTTTTTGTTTTGTTTCATTTTTTTTTGTTTGTTTTTTTTGTTTTTTAATTTTTTTTTATTTTGGCATATTATGGGGGTACAGATTTTAAGGTTTCAATAAATGCCCATTTCCCCCCCTCCCCCCAAAAGTCTGAGTCTCCATCATGACCATCCCCCAGATGGTAATCAAGGGTAAGACATTCTCTATTCCAAAGTGTAGGTTGGTGGTGGTGGTAGAGTCTATGAAGAGTGATGGATATAGAGAAGAGAAAGAGATATATAAAAAGAAGTTATAAGATGTTTTGCTTTGTTTTGTTTTGATACACTGTAAAGATTCTCTCTTTTCCTTCAAGGGACACTAAAGTCAAGCTTCATATCACTTTCTAAGACTTTTAAAGTTGAACTGATGTTTCTTTGACTGATTTTTGTGTCAAGGCCTGTTTCAAAGAAGGAATAAGCAATCCCATTTTTACGTGGGTTATGCAAAGATGAATTTTCCCAAGAACCTGATGGACTCCCCAGTGTTCACAACAAAATGGTCCCATTTCATTTACTCACAATCATCCTTCACTATTTTCCACTGTGGGCTCTCCATTCTCAATAGGTTGGTTTCCTGAGAATTCTTTTATTGATGCTATTCTTTATTCTTAGATATTCTCTTCTAGTTTTCAGACAATTCAAGTTTTAAACATCCCTTAAAGCCACTCTAAGCATCCTAAAAACAGACACAGCTGTCCTTATGTTTGTAATCCTTTTCAGTGAGTAGGAAAAAGCCTGTTATAGGGTAGTTATAACACCTACCTAAGTTCAACCCAAAACATGCTTTCTTCCCAAGAACTGTCTTTTGACAATAACCTGCAATGTTTCATTTTACTTTCTGAATTCACAGACAAATTGAATTTGCATGATTTTTTCCTGCCCATATAAATTTATTGATCACTGGAGATATATTTTCTGTACCTCATTGTAAAGTAAGTAACTAAATAGGTGAAGTGTTTAGTATAGCACTTGTCAGCTAGTCAGGGTTTACTTTTTTAAATGGTTGAATATACATAATAGACTTGTAAGCAAGACTTGCTCACTTGACTTGAAAATAACAGATAGAGGCTGAGATCAAATCAGTCATAAAAGAGAAATATTAGGATATCTTTATATTCAAATGTCACATGCCTAAGTTTTCTACCTTCATTTCCAATAGCTTTCCTTTTTCTCACTTTTTAGTTCCCAAATATGATAATGTTTCTTCTCCTTTGTGTAAATTTCAAAATTGGTGCAATAGATTCTATGAGTCATGAATACTATGAGGCACATCCCCATAAATATCAGTAGAGGAAAGAAAACATTTGTAAATTTTAGATACCTTTGCATAGTATCATGGGGAAAACTGACTCATTTCTCTTCCCAATCCATAATATACTCTTACTTACTAAATTCTGTTAATTCTCCTTTCTTGATGTGTATCAAATTTAGTTTTTCTCCATTCTTTATGCCATTGTTTTACATGAAACTCTCAACTGTATTAGTGAAGATTTGCTACCTTCAATCAGGCCCTTGTTATATGCACTTTCCTTTTTGGGACCAGACATTGCCTCCTAAAAAGCAAATTTACTCATGTCAATTCCCTGGCTATATTGCCCAGTGGCTACCCAATGCTCCCAGGGAATATGATCTCAGGTCTTTGAATATAAATTTGACAGCTATTTATAGATGGACAAAATCTATCTGATTATTAATCTGATATTTGTTAAGCAATTACTATATCTCAGGAACTGCAGGCAAAACTAACCCATATATACCTGAGTTCTTAAAGGCCAATTATTTGGATCTGAATTATTGCTACAACCCTTATGAGTTATGCAATCTGGAGGTAACTTCATGAGTCTTGGGTTCTTTTATGTTACCTAACTTATTATGTAGTTGAAGATTAAATGAGAAAAACCATGTGGACTATTTAATGTCATTCCTGACACATAAGAAGTTATTGATAAATGTTACCTTTTATTATTATCATTATTTAAGAAAAAGAACATTACCAAATCAATTGCAAAGATAGAGGTATATATTTACATAGTAGTTTTATTTAGTATAAAATTTGAATAAAATAATTAAACTCAACTAAATATTTCCATTTAATTACTCATAAAATTACTAATAATATAAAACATTTCAAATTTATGTGTATAAACATAGTGTTTATATATTATATATGCCCCAAGTGATGAAATGCATATTAAATTTTTACCCATAAAATAAGAAAAGAAAATGAAATATTCTATGACTTCATACATATATAATCTTATAAAGAAATTAAAGATTTTGTTAGACACTATTAGCTATGATCCATTGCTCAACTGACAACCAAGACTATCAAAAATTCATAGACTCACAGTCTCAGGAAAGCCCAAGATTAATCAAGAAAGTATCATAGAAATCAAGGTCCCATAACAGTTTCTATAGTTATTTATGTGATAAGTACTTACTCTATCCCTACAGAGTTTGGTAGAAATACCAAGTTGAGTTCTGACCTGATGATGAGAATTTCTATCTCACAAACACATTCTACCTCTACTTTCACCTGTCACTGAATTTTTCAGAGACTCTATATATGTCTAGGATTTTTGCAGAAGCTGTTGGACTGGAGGTTTCTTTTCTTGGTCTCTTCTCTCCAAATTAAAGTCTACATTGATGTCAGAGGGTTTGTTTTTAATGTGGTTTGGATTATGTCACACTCCTGCTTCAAAATCGTTAGAGGCTGCCCACTGTCTTTTGGGGTGAAATCTGAAGTCCTTCTAATAAACTTGAGTCACTCATAATTTGGCTCTGACAACTCACTAGCTTCATCTCTCATGACTGCCATTTTTGTGTTGATATTCTAATCTTAAATGATTTTCAAGTTTCCAAACTTCCTTTTATATTTCAAGCCTTATTCATCTTCCCTACTTGTGTGTTCCCTTTCTGCCTGACAAGGAAAAACTACTCATATTTCAAGAATAAACGTTTGCAGTGGTCTCCTTTTCTGACTCCAGCCCCAATAAAGGTGGCAGTATGTCTCTAGAGTGTGAAAGGAAAATATTTTTCTTAATATGTTTTATGTGTTTTCCTCTATAAGTGTAATTAAATTGCCTTTATACTGGAGAAAGGATAGGGATGTGTGTGTGTGTGTGTGTGTGTGTGTGTGTGTGTGTGTGTTGATTAAAGATGCAAGCATTAAGTAGGGTTATATTCCCATATTCCCAACAAATTTTGGAATGTATCCCACCACTAACACTGGATTAAGATATGTAAATCACAGTGTAGTAAAGATTAAACCAGGTCATGCAGTTCAAGAGCGCACCCTGGTATTACAACACAGTAGGCATCTTCCTTTTCACTCAATCCCTACACTCTATGTAAGATCTCTTGACTGATCTGATTTTTTTAAAAAAATAATAATTATAAAAGAAAACCATGGCTAAGTGGAAAGGACCATCCCTAATAATAAAAAATATATATGTAGACTTAAAGGGCACAATTTGAACATACTTCTGTTCACATGATAGACAATGTGAATTCTTTATTTTGTGTTCATGCTGTGCTTTATCTCACTAGACTCACCTTATGGTTAATTGGTCAGGTTTGAGGACGAACATGTATCTTTAACTTTAGCTTCTCTGTTCATGTTTTTCTTCAAATTTCAAAAGCCTCTTTTAGGTAAGTGTCTCCAAAAAGTTATCTAGATGCCTTAGACTTTCCATGGCCTCATGGCAAAGGCAAAGTGATCTCAAGTCTGGTATTGTCCTGTGCTACACCTTTGCTTTCTCTGTGGCAGAGGGTTTCTCTGGTCTATCCTCTGAGATGAAGCTCATGATGGGCAGATTGTTCTCTTGAATAAGAATACAATGGGATTCTCTTGCTTTCTCAGCCTCTTGTTGGCTGTTATGGGAATTTCAGAACTTCTTGGAGTTTAGCAAGGTTCCTTGCTAAAGGAACACAGTACCAGGCTGTGTCTGGGCTGGTTACACGTGGCCTTTTTGGCAGTGTCATTTTGTCCCTTGCTACAGTGGCCCCATGTTAGGTACACTAGCTTTCAACTCAGTTACTTTTTTTTTTTTTTTTTTTTGAGACAGAGTCTCACTTTGTTGCCCAGGCTAGAGTGAGTGCCGTGGCGTCAGCCTAGCTCACAGCAACCTCACACTCCTGGGCTCAGCAATCCTTCTGCCTCAGCCTCCCAAGTAGCTGGGACTACAGGCATGCGCCACCATGCCCGGCTAATTTTTTGTATATATATATTTTTAGTTGACCAATTAATTTCTTTCTATTTTTGGTAGAGACGGGGTCTCGCTCAGGCTGGTTTCGAACTCCTGACCTTGAGCAATCCGCCCGTCTCGGCCTCCCAAAGTGCTAGGATTACAGGCGTGAGCCACCGCGCCCGGCTACTCAGTTACTTTTTATTTCCTCTTGTGGCACTTCCATATTGCAAAGATTCCTAGGTCTGACAGAAGAATTTTCATAAACCCAGCTGCCATTGTAAAAGTCCAGTGAGACAGGAAAACAGTTACACAATAAGTCAGGCACAGCAACTTTATTACTCATAGATAGGCAGCAAGAATCAGCAGAAGCCAAGAATCTGTGGTGGGCCTGTCCCACAAGGCTCAAGACAGCTGCCCAATGTGGATGGAGTCTCCTCTGCATATGCTCCACATTGCATTGTAGCTGAGGAACCCCTACAGTGCTCCAGCCTGGGTTTATACCCCAGGAGAAACTGGGCTTTCTGAGTTCAAGAGTTGCAGGACATCCTGTTCTGGGAGGGATGAGGACAAAGCCTGAGGTTCCAGACAGTTCCTGCATATTTCAGGATATTGCATTCTCAGCATATTCTATAGTTATTTTGAGAACCATAAGAAGAAGATGGGAGAGCTGGGTCGGCCAATGCCACCCAGACGCTTGTCCTTCTGCACATATCACATGGGGATAATTTTCTAGCTCTCGTGGGAGTCAAAGGAGTGTGAGTGCTGATTGTCTTTCAAATGCTATGCTGTTAACTTTTTACTCCAGTGCAGCTACCCAGAGTTAGTATAAAGCCACCATGCATATCAGTCTTCCCTCTGCATTTCGCATGATGATCCCAACAAAAGACTCCTCTGCTTTCTGCTTTTACCACCACCTGTCAAATTACACACACACACACACACACACACACACACACACACACACACGCACACCATAATACACAGGGATAATTCTGGTCGGCTGAAGGGAAGTGAAAACATTCATGTTAGATCATTTGCTTTAAATACTTCCATCTCTCATATTCTTCCTATTTCACAAGGCTATAAATGTTCTACTTCCTTTAACTACTGGGTAGAATATACTGGGTAGACTTGGGGAGGATTACATTTTCTTTTGAAGTGGGAGATGGAAGAAGAAAATGTTAAGCTTAGATACAATGCTAAGCTTAGATACAATGAAGGACCAGATAAAGAAACAGAAATGGTCTTACTGATAAGGGAACACCCATTGAATGGCATTTCGAAAATATTGTCTTCATCACATACATATGCAAAGTAGTGGAATAGATTTTACTTTATATAAAGGTGACCATGTGATTATATAGAGAGGCTTTGGATGCTAAGCACATATGAGAATAACAGCACTGCCATCAGTTTAGTCATTAACCTTTTGTCCTAGTTCAACTTGCAAATACTGAACATTTAAAAATCAAGCAATCAACAAATAAGAAACACACATACAAACACAGTCAAACTAGAGACCTAGTATTTCTATAATAGTTTATAGAATTCTTTTTTTCAGATGGTAAACAAGTGGCTAAAGAAGATAGACCCAAATGAAGACTGAGCCCTTGCATTATTTTATGAGCTACTTTTTTACTATGTACAGTACACAGTTACTAAAGGTCACAGGACTAATTAGTGGCAGGTTTATGACAAAAATCCAATGCTCCTGACTCACTAACCAAGATTTTTTTTTCTAGGTAAATTTTGACTCCCCTCTCTTTAATTTTCCTTTTTTAAATTCATGTATCTACAAGATGAGAATTTTTCTTTCTTCAGCTCATGAAGCATCAAAATACTTAAAACACCTATAGCCTAATAGTACCTATTTGAAAATATAGTTCCTATTAGAAAAGACCCCTACAGGAATATCTTATATAGCTTTATTGTCATCTTCTCATTTAAATATAGTAATAATAAATAAAACAATGATTATATTATTTCATTTATATTTTGATTTATATATATTTATTAAAGAGTGATTTAGCATAATTTAACAAGCATCTGTCTCCTACAAACTAGTGCCATATTTTTCATAACTATATAGGAGGATCGTAGGCACTTTCTTTGGATTTAAGCCCTGTGAAGGAGAATCCCAGTTTAAAAAATATTTAATAGCAAATGTTATTGAATGTCAGAACATATATAATATATTTATTTTCAAATAATAGTTTTTTATACATTTGTACAGGCTGATTGTTGGTACTGGAAGGTAAAAATCCATATTCATGTTACCATATACACGCTCTTATGTGTATGAAAACAGGAAAAATTAGAAGAAAAGAAAAACTGTCTGATGTTGTTGAATTAAATTAGAATATAATTATTACTTCATGTTTTCACAAAAGACATTTTGTAACATTTAAGATTTCTGCTAATTGCACAAGGTACATTATCATGCAAAAGAATGTTAGTGAAGGTTGAAAAGGACAAACCAACTCTTCTCGTACATCACCATAATTATGCAGCCCCATGTTCGAACAATTACATTTATGTAGACCCACTGTTAAAATCAATGTTACTTGTACAGCTAGTCCTTAATCAATGAAATCAGTCAATTTACCATGGTCACATCCTTCTTCTTAATTAAGACAGTGATATCTCTGGAGCGCAAGGTCTCAGAGAGATAAATAAGTACAGAGGTTGGGAAATGTCAAAGAGGTGACTCCCCGATTTTACTCCTGACGAACCTGGGAGGAAATAAGACAGTTCCTTCAGCTCAGAGAAGCAGCACAATCTTCTAAAGAGATGGCTTAGCATTCATTAAGAAAAGAGCAGGTAGTAGTGTCTGACAGAAATAGCACTAATGAGCAAAGGAGGTTTTCAACATGCATATCCTTCATAGTCATACTCTGAATTATGAAGGTTGTGCCACCTAAGCCAATTTTAATTAGAGTGAGCATGGACCTCTTTGGACAGTTAGCCTTTCTTTCCAAAATCCATTTCAATATGGTGTCATTTTGTTGTCATAATCAAAATGGCAAAGTGATGGAATAACCTACTTAAAATGTCTGTGGTGTTAAAGCAGATATGGCAAACATCCTCTAATGACACATGTAATAAGGGTATTACCTAGAGGACTTTGACAGTATGTTCCATGTTGTCATTGGAGCAGGCATAATGATAGAGGTGACAATAGAGGTCTTCAAAGATCCAGTTTCACCTCTATGTCCCACCAATGGACTGTAAAAGTTTCATTTACTGGAAAAGAAAGGAATAGGAAAAAAACAGCTCTATTAAAATTAGCAAATGTAGATATTTCACATTTTTTTGTTGTTTTAAATTTCACGTGGCATTTTATCTTTGCACTTGCAGGGTGGTATTACCCATGTCGTTTTGTTGTAGGAAAGCCCTTGCCAGGCCATATAAAAATAAAGGAAAAACAGTAATTACATAGCATTGATGTATTTCCTTAAAAAACAGATGTGTCTGTACACATAATAATTGTTCAGGTCAATATATGGAAAAAGAATTCAAAATAAAAACTTCTTAATTCAGGCATGATTATTTGTATGAACACAAAGAAGTGATAACAAGTCATATGTATCCTCTGTAGCAAATGACTCATTGTACACACTGTGAAAATATGTGAGAGTTAATATGTAATGATGTTACAAGTTTGTAACGAGTATTCTCTATTACATGTATTGACCTATATTAACTGAATATATGCTGAAAAAATGCTGGGCATGGTTTTTATGGATAAATATTATTACAATCAATTTCCTCTTTCTCTTTTTCTCTTGTATGTCATTCCTGAATAATTGCGTATGTTTTTAAAATGCACAAAAAAAGTGATTGCTCTTAAAAAATGAAAAATGTGCTATTAATCATTCTTTCTATAGGGCTTTCTTTCCATAAGTTAACTTTATAACAAAAAGAAAGTGTAAAAATTAGAAAACATAACAAAATTTTCACATTTATGTCATTGGTTCTAAACTAAACTTTGATCAAAAGTTATTTCTTCCATAGCTTTGCAATTGTGAATTGTGCTGTTATGAACATTCGAGTGCAGGTGTCTTTTTCATAAAGTGACTTTTGATCTTTTGGGTAGATGCCCAGTAGTGGAATTGCTGGATCAAATGGTAGATCTACTCATATTGCTTTGAGGTATCTCCATATTGCTTTCCACAGAGGTTGAACTAGTTTGCAGTCCCACCAGCAGTGTAGGAGTATTCATCTCTCTCTGCATCCACGCCAGCATTTGTTGTTTGGGGACTTTTTGATATAGGCCATTCTCACAACCCAAGTGCCCATCAATTCATGAGTGGATTAATAAAATGTGGTATATTTATACAATGGAGTACTACTTGGCTTTAAGAAACAATGGTGATATAGCACCTCTTGTATATTCCTGGATACAGCTAGAATCCATTCTACTAAGTGAAGTATCTCAAGAATGGAAAAACAAGCACCACATGTACTCCCCAGCAAATTGGTATTAATGGATCAACACCTAAGTGGACATATAGGAGTAACATTTATCGGGTGTCAGGAGGGTGGGAGGGGGGAGAAGGGGATGGGTATATACAACCACAATGAGTAAGATATGCAACGTTTGGGGGATGGACACGCTTGAAGCTCTTACTCGAGGGGGGAGGGAGACATGGGCAATATAAGTAACCTTAACACTTGTACCCCCATAATACGCTAAAATAAAAAAAATGTTATTTCTTATACCAACTAAATTTTAATTGCAGTATAATTGTACACCATTAAATATCTTAGAAGAGATTTACTTGAGATGCCAATTTCTCTGCTAGCATCAAAGACCATTTATGAGAGAGGAGCCAAACCAAATAGAAGTTCAATCATTCCCCCATAAGAATATCAATATACATACAAATTCGAGAGTCCTAACACATAAATACCTAAATCGCAAAAGGGTGGTCAATGGCTAGGATATTTACCCAGCAAGGGACTCTAAATCCTGAGACAATTCTGCTAGAAGATACTAAGTGGCAAGGAAAGAAAGAAGTATTAGGGTACAAATGATAGAGTGCCTTTGTATGGAAATAAGAATAAAAGAATAAAAATAAAAAAAAGAGAGGAAAGAAGTTTTACCGATTTGATAGTGATTAACATGTAAGTTGTTGACATAGATAAAAATAATGGTATATGTTTTTCTGTTCTGGCTATACTTTTCATTCACTTTTCATCTTCATTGTAAAGATAAAGATTTAAAGGTAAAGTAGCTATCTTACTTTTAAATCTCTTAAACAATCTCAGGCTGAGTCAAAAACTTTATCATCCATTGCCAGTTATGCACACTAACTTAGGACTTACTAAACGGCTAGAACTGGTTCCAAAGACTTTTCTGATTAGCTATGAACCATGTGGAGAAAAAAAAAACGAATGGTTTCAATCTTAGAACATGCCAAGAACTAAAAACTTAATTGTTAAAAAAAAAGATAAGCAAAACGGAAGAAATTCTGTTATAATCAGAATTTTAAAGCGAGGGACTGGTAATTAACCCATTTATGCCCACCTTCACCTGCTAGTAATAGAGTTGGACTCATGTTATTTGTAAATTTGAAGAAGAGCCTAAGTTTCTGAAGGGTAGCATAAGAATACATCACTGCACAAGAAAAGGCCTTTTAAATTGTCAATCAAGTACATTTATGTAAGTAATAAATTCATATTTAAATAATTAGCTAAAATGCATAGTCAAGTAAAAATCAAATTATAAGCTTTTATAAGATTTAGAAATATAATTTTATATTTAATAGCTATATTGATTATTATCATAAGAAGAGATTGGATAAACCAGCTTGTGTACTTTGGGCCCTACTGTGCCCAAGTAATGTAATTTCTGAATCCAATTAAAGATGCAGCCTTCGGACTACCTTTTTAGACAGCCAGACATTTTAACCTTTTATAATGGATTTCATTGCTAATTAAAAATGGAACCAGAATAAATATACACACACATACACACACAAATGCATGTGTGTGTGTGTATGTGTGTATATATATATATATATATATATATATATATATAGAGAGAGAGAGAGAGAGAGAGAGAGAGAGAGAGAGAGAGATGTTATAGTATAGTCTAAAATGTTTATTTACCTCTATGGCTGACTAATCAATTCTATTCCTATTGGGGAAGATATTGTTTATTTTAAGGGTACTTAAAAAGTGCTTGAAAAAAGAAAGAATAATGTTAGGCAAAAGAGAGACTCCAATCCTCCTCACCACAGTACTGAATCATTTTTGCCATAAAGCTGCAGCAATCATGGGCAAAGCTGTGGTCAGGCAGGAAGAGAATCCTATGGAGTCACTGCTACATAAAAATGGTGCTTATATTATATAGTATTCCTGCCTGTTGGATAAGTCCCCTAAATCTTTCCTACCATAAAAGTGACAGTTCCTAAGAAAGCCATAGATTTCTGGTCTGCAGCAGCTTTAGTCCTGGTGAGGCAGGAAAATGATATTCTCTCTCCCTAAGGAGTCTGCTTAGCAGGACTCCTGCCTGCTAGGAGGAGAATAGAGCTGATTATTTCCATCCTTCTCCTTTCTCTTTTTCATCCTGCTTTCTCTTTAGTAAATGCACTTTAGGAGTCATTGATTTTTTTGTGAGTATGGAATACAGTACAATAGGGTTATATCACCTGGTGCTATAATACCAAATTCTCTTACATTGTATTTCTCTCTGAATAGACTCTTCCTTTCCCCGTTATTCCAATGCTGGGTGCCCACACTTTTAGTGAGGATCTGCATCTAAAAACAATAGATCATATTAGAATAATCTGAGGATTGTATTGAAGCAGATGCTGATGATATACAATGGTTTTTATTAATAATAACATGAATAGCCGTGAAGTAATTCTAAGGTCATTTGTTGAGTGTAACTCGTGATCACAATGAACCAATTAGATGTACAAGCACGAGGAAGCTAGTGGTTATACCTTAATAGTATAAAAGCTATTATGCAGCATGAAATGACTGATTGTCAGTAGAAAAAAATAATAAAAACTCTCCCTAAGTTTCAAAGCTAATTCAATATACAGATACTAGAAGTGCATTTTTATAAATTTATTATCTCTTGGGTGAGGCCATAATATAAAAGAAGACAAAATGATGGAGATATTTAAGAACAGCATTGAAGCACACTAAAGCATCAGTTTTGTTCTGTTTTAGAGAAATAAGGAAATATAAAGGACTTCTTTCCAAACATCATCTGCATTTAGAACACTACAAAGATTTTGTAATGGTAAAACCAAGGACTTGAAAGAGTTAGCACATCATACAAATACATCTTAGTCATTATACATAAGAAATATCCACTATGATATTTTAAATCTCCCCAAAGCAATCCCATAATTGGCATGCAAGATGTTTTTTTTCTGAAATTTTTTTGATAGGCAATGCTTGCCCAGTGCTGTTACTGAAAGAATGGTCGTTACGTTCATACTAAATATGAATACAATATGCTTCACTCCATGTAGAATTTTGAATTTTTATATTAACCCTTATTTAATTCCAATAGGAGAAAACACATTTTATTTTGTTATAAACATTACAGAATAAATAATACTTGTAACATTGGCCCTGTGGTACACACATGATTCGATCACGCTAAGATAGGAATGATGAACCAGCCTTCATCTTTGGCAGCTCCATGACATCCGCCCCTCAGCTCTACCGGCTCTAAGCCTCAGTTCTGAGTCTGTGCAGTGGGAATGATGTCCTATGGGATAGTTGTGAGGATCAATGAGGTGGACGCCAGGAAAACTTCTGGTATGGTAGGTGCTCAGTAAGAGGTAGAATAACTGTCAAGAATTAAAATTATTGTGAAACATCATCTGTTGATGTTGGCATAGTGTACAAATAAATGTGATTGGTAGATGATTTTTAAATAACTAAGCAGTAAATATTTGTGCAACAGAAATATTTCTTCTAACTAGGACCTACCTTATTCATTTAATAAACAGGAAAGTGCTTTTTATAAACAAGCCTCGATTTTTGAATGACCAGAATTGTGGAATTATCAGGAGTCAAAATCATACAGTTGAAAACTAATTTGTCTTATTCAGCCTTTTAAGAGGGTAGCAAATTAAAATTATTGTGGAAAAGAAAGGAAAGATTCAAGTGTACAGGTTCTGCATCCCGAAAAAAATGAACCATAGATCGAAAATATTTGGAAAAAAAACACCAATATAACAATAAAAATAATACAAATTTTTTTAAAATGCAGCATAACTACTATTTATATAGCATTTACATTGTATTAGGTCTTATAAGTTTGGAATGGATGGTTTAAAATACATAGGAGGATTTGTGTAGGTTGTAGGAAAATAATACACCATTTTATAGGATTTGAGCATAGCAAATTTTGATATCTGTGGGGGTCCTAGAACCAGGCCCTTGGATACCAAGGGACAACTGTCTTTTCAAAGCACTAGTGTGTTCAGAATGACGTCTGGCTGCATTCAGCTCTCTTTAGTGAAGGTGAGGCATAATACAGGTAAATTATATAATATACTTGTTTGCATAACATGCCTACAATGTATTGACAGGCTTTTAAAAAAACCCAAAATACTTTCTATCATAAAAAATAAAGAAGGAAACAGACTGAACCCACTTAAAGAAGAGAAAGATTCTCTTTGAGATTCAGATTCAGTATAATGTTTAACTATTCTAAATCTATTTGCCTCGGTATTCAGAAGCTTTTGTGATAGGATCAGAAACTGTGAAATGGAAATTGTAGTGATTTAATATTTGAAAAAATTATAATAAATGTAAAAAATAGTCAGGATATGTTTTCACAGTGCTTTCTGCAAAGAAAGAGAATTAAGAAGAAAAGCCAAGAAAGCTTCAGGGATTAGAGAAGATATTTTCTAAGTTTGAAAGCAGATGTTGTACCATATGTGCTTACCTGTTCTCTTTGTACTCACTTTGGCTGGATCATTACCAACCTGTTCTGTATTTAATCCAGTAGAATCACTGACTGAATAACCAATTATTTTACCTCTTTATAATTCAGCTAACTATGACACAATGTTTCTGGAATAGGTGATAGGCAAGAGAAGTAAAGTAATGAATTACAAACTAATATAAACACAACAATGATTTCTAAAATCATAAGATTATAAAATAATTTCTAAAACTTAAAAAAAACTTGATATTTTCACTCTACTATTCTCTTACCTTGCATGTATTAACAGAAAGATATTTAATTCGTTAATGTAAAAGTGCTCAGATAAATTCAGTCTTTTCATGTACACATTTGTGATGCATTTTTAAGATACATGTAGGGAAAAATGTTAAGCACTTAATAGAAAATTCTTGCTGAAAGTGTTGGAAGGCAATAGGCTTTTTCAGTTCTTACAAACTACTTGTTCTAGAGAATATTCTCAAGTTTTATCACAGTATCTGTTTCAAATCAGTTTGCCAATAGAGAGATTGTTTCAAGGAAATACACACAAAAGACCCAATCACAAGCAAAACACCCTTTAAGCTAACACATATGTGAAACGGTTCTTTTGGAGTTTTTTTAAAGTCCTTTTAAAAAAATTAAATAATAAAATACATGCAAAAAGACACACAAGTCATAAATATATCGCTTGATGGATGCACATGCAAACAAATCAATCAATAGAACATCACCCCCATAATCAACCGTGGGACCCTTGGCTTCCACACCTGAGAAAATCAAAATTCTGGTCTTCTGTCACAAACAATTCATTGTGTCTACTTTTTGAACTATCACAAGCAATTCATTTTGTATATTTTTTGAACATGATATAAATGGAATCACAGACCATAAACTTTTTGTGTCTGATTTTTCCATTAGTATCCTGTAAAGTTTGTCCATGATTCCTCCAAATGTCTCTATTCATCTACACTTAAGAAACTAGATTGAAGACTTTTGAAACTTTAGTAGAGTTTTGTACATTCAGAAATTCTCTCTTTTTAAAAAATTATTCTTTCAAGAACTGTAATGCAACTTCAAATAATTTTTCAACTTAAAATCAGTATTTAGCTCATTATATATAATAGGAAAGAAAACTAACTTATTTGAAAGTGAAAATATTTTGAAAAACTTGGAAAATAATAGAACGTAAAAGCCACAGAAGAGATGCTGGAAAACATGAAAAAGACCGGCTCTGAAAATTAGTTGATGGTGAAAACAAGGAGAATCAAAAGTAGCTGATATTTCTCTATCCAAATGGTTCTCAAGGTGTGTGGGCCATAAACCAGCAGCAGTAACTTTATCTAGAACTTGTTAGAAATGCAAGGGCCCCACCCAAAACCTACTGCATCAAAAACGAGGGAGTAGGGCCCATTCCTCCAGGTGTTTCTGGTAGATATTAAGCCATGAGAAACACTGCTTCTGTTCTACACCTTTCAGTTTATTGGGTACTTCTGTTTACATATTCAAGTTTTCTTTTTTATTTATTTATTTTTTTATTTCTTCATATTATGGGGGTACAAATATTGTTAATGTTACATATATTGCCCTTGCCTACCCCCACCCCCAGTCAGAGCTTCTAGCGCGTCCATCCTCCAGGTTGTGGAGGATTACACTCATTATGTAAGTATACACCCATCCCCTCCTTCCCTTCCCACCTGCCCAACACCCCAATAAATGTTTCTTTTTTTATTTTTATTTTTTTTTACATTTTATATCATTGCCTATCCCTAGGAAGGGTTGGTAGGCCTTTCCCCTCCACAATGCTCACCACAACCCTAAGATGCGGGTCTCCACCCCCCCATCCCTGGTGAGCACTATCTTGAGCACCATAGTTTTAATCATTCAGTACCAATTTGATGGAGAGTACATGTGGAGCCCATTTTCCTGATCTTGTGTCACCTCACTTTGGATAATGGGCTTAAGCTTAATCCAGGATAATATAAGCAGTGCTAGCTCACTGTCGCTTCTTAGAATTAATATTCCATTGTGAGCATATACCAAATTTTAATTATCCACTCATGAATCCACGGGCACTTGGGTTGTTTCCATGTCCTTGCAATAGTGAATTGTGCCGCCATAAACATTCAGGTGCAGATGTTTTTCTAATAGAATGTCTTATGCTCTTTTGGGTAGATGCCTAACAATGCTATTGCTGGGTCAAATGGTATTTCCATTTTTAGCTGTTTGAGGAATCACCCACACCCTCCTGTGACTTGAGACTGAGTGCTTGGTGCCAAGGGTCCAACTCCGCCTCTGGGCGGAGCTGAGAAACAAGCTGTTCCCATTCTTACAAGTTTTCTTAAAATTATTTCTAGCCATTATTTCCAAAGCAATGAGTAAATAATCTGTGACTATGGCCTCTTTACACTGACTTTGTCATTTCCCTGTTTCTTCAGTTATGTCTTTGGGCATAATTGCCTTTAGGATTTTTCTTTATTCTTCTAATAAATATTTATGTCCTACCATGTGACAGTCATTATGTGTATTAGTTTCCTGTGGCTTCTCTAATACATTATCACAAATTAACCAATTCAGTACTGCACTCACCCGCCAAGAAACCTTGCCCATAGCCGACACTCATAGTCTGCACGATAGTTTGTGCTGTGCATTGACGGCAAATCTGTTTTGCTCTTGTGTAGTGAGGACAGCTTTAAAGTACTGAAAGCTTGTTTTACTTTACAGGCAGCTTTACTTGTAATGTAAATCAGAATAGGCAATATATACATACATGTTTTTATTACATTATTTTTAAATGTTCACAATTTTATTTTGATAAATGAAAAAATAGTCGATGCTCGTACTGAAGTGGTTAAGTGGCGTAAAATAACACAAATAACATTCTCTTAAAATTCTGGAGTTCAGAAGTCCAAAATCAGTCTCACTGGGCTAAAATCAAGGTGCCAGCAGGGCTTGTCTTCTCTGATGCTCTAAGGGGAGACTCTGCTTTCTTGCCCTTTTCCAGATTCTAGAGATGATCTGCATTTCTTGGCTCATGGATCCTTCCATGCATGATGTCAACTTCTGACTTGCATTGTCACGTCTTCTACAACTGCTTTTGATTTTGTTGCTTCCCTTTCATAAGAATCTTTGTGGTTATTATGGGCCACTGGATAACCCAGGATGATCTCTCCATCTCAAGACCCTTAACTCAAACACATCTGTAAAATCCCTTGTACCATGTAAGGTAAACATTCACAGCCTCTGGGAATGACAGCATGGGAATCTCTGTGGCGTCTCGTTCTGTTCTACCACACTGCAAGTGAGTTTATGTTCTAGAGAAGATGGGCATTGATAGGGAAATGACAAAATCTCTTCCCTTCAATTCATTATAACATTTTGGGAAGTGATAGTGATAAATTATTGTGTAGCTCAATTTTAAATAATTAAATAAAAATCTTGAGCATAGGTAGAAAAATTAGTACATTCATTGTTAATTCATCCCACTAATAGATATTTGCAGCTACTCTATGCTAGATCCTGCTCTTATGATGATTAAAGTCTAGTGACGTGCACAGAGGCTACTATACGAAGAGTATGAAAGGGCCATTGTAAAAGATATATCAGAGGTGCATAAAGCAGTGTGTGATTTCCTATCACGCTTGACTTTGAGAGCTGAGTGGAGTGAATGCTCAACTGAAATATAAAATATAAATTTGTGCTTTGGGAACATTCAAACAATGGGAACAGTATAGTGTAGAAAACTCTGTACTAAGAAGCAGATATTCTAAGAATTTCAAGTACTAATATGATGAAGATTGGCAGGTAAACTGGGAAGTGGTGAAATGATGCTAGAGAAATAAGCAGTTGCTACCAAAAAAATGACTCAATAAAATAAATTAAGGAATTTAAACATTAAACTGAGGATTAAGTTAATAATTTAAGCATGGGAAAGCACAGTGATGTTTGCATTATGAAATATGACTTGGGTACTATATGAAGAGAAGATTGAAATGTGGCAAGTTCATATATGGTGAGCCTCTTAAGGTAATCTAAGTGAGAGATAAAGGAATCCTGAATTATAATGGAAATGGTGGAATTAGTATTAAAATGCTAGGGAAAAAATATACATTTCACAGCTAGAATTGACAGAATTCCATGTTGGATGGAAGAGAAGTCAAAGAATAAGTGTAGATTTCTTGCATAAGTATCTCAATATATAATAAGGTTCTTAGTTGATATATGAAACAGAGGAAGGAAACATCTTTGGGGAGAAATGATGGCATCGTGTATGTTTTTAGTACACAGTGTACTTGGACACTTGTTCAACTAATATACTTCCTATTTATTAGTCTTTCCCTGATCTCCTTATTTTAAGTCTTTCATCCTTTGCAATCTTAGTACTTTTTCATTTTACTTTCATTGATTAATATTAGCACTCCTGAAATTTATGTACAAATAGGCTAGAATGTAAACTTCATGAGAGCAATATATGTGTTTAGCTCATATTTGTAATTCCAGAGTCCATAGCTTAGGAGTTTTTAACCTAATAGGCAATGAATAAATATTTAGACATATAATCTTATTTCCATGACCAAATACTATCTAAAATCAGATAACTACATCCAAAAGAATGATTAGCAATTACCTGTAGCCTCACATCAATTAACAGCCAGTGGGTAGGTCTGTTTCTACCACGAGTACTCACAGAGACTGCTTTTGGAGATTGGAAGTATTTGAAACTATTTTTGAAGCTTTAAGATAGTTTCAGTTGTTACTGTAACCACATCATCATTAGTGCTTAATGTTTTATATCCGAGGTAGAATCTTAACCTAGACATATTTGCATTAATGTCAAACTTTTTTTCCAATTTCAATTCTGAGTGGAACATAATCAACACATTCCTTGACTTTACACTACATAGACTGCTCAATGTAGGGGAAGGATCATACCCTTTGGAGCAAGACAGAGCAGGGTTTAAAACCTACTTTCCCGCTTATTAACAGTGTGACCTTGAGTGAGCTCCCTAATCTCTCTATACCTGTTTCTTTACCTGTAAGATGAAGGTAATAATATCTAACTTCCAGAGTTATTTTGAGGATTGAAAGTAAAATAAATGAAATTCCCAGACTATATATCACAGATATCAGTAAAATAGTTATAATAAGCATATACTATTTAGTACTTGGTATCCCCACCAAAAAAACAAAAGCATACAAACTTCTCCCAGGTTTTCTGTGGAAAATAGGAAAATTTTGTTACAAAAAAATATTTAAATCTGTAAAACTTAAACCACATTCTAATTTCTAATTATCATGTCTAATATCTAATTATCATGTCATTCTTCCTTTAATATACAACCTCATGAAAATTGTTACACTAATACCTGTGCCATCTTATAGATAAAATCTTGATAAAAGGAATAGTTTGTTAAGTACAACATCAGACTTAAAAAAATAACAATACAGTAAGTCATTTTTAAAAATCTGCCAGAGTATAATTCTTAAAATTTTAGCTAACTTTGCTCCTCTCACTCAAACAGGTTATAATGTTCAAGGCTAAAGTGTGATCTATTGCTGAGTTAGTAATGACAGTCAAGTTTGCCAACACAATCACTGCACTACATTATCTAAGTCATTGCTCTGTAAAGTGCTTTGGGATACCTTGAGTATGAAGGGCTATATATCAAGTATATTATATTTTATTCTATATGGTACTTGAGTTTTGGCAATGCATATTCAACAAGCTGAATAAAAAGACCTCTAGATGTACTTTATTAGTGTTTGTATGCTTTCAACACAGATAAAGGTAAGTTCAACTTGAACTAAGGGAAAGAAATTATGTTTGAGAGAGAGAGGGAGTATCTCTATCCTGAAGGTGAAAACTCCAACTAAATATGTTTCTTACTAGCAACCCTAACCTCAGAATTAGCCTACCTCTCACTTATCACTCAGAAACCTAAATGGGTTTCCTTTCCATGCAAAAGTCATACATGAGAGCAGGAAACACGTCAGAATCATTTATCATTGTTTTACCCTCGTTTTCTAACAGTGTGCTTGAATGAATTAAGGAAAGATTTCTGCAGGATTATATCTTCACCAAATTTTTCACTGATATGTTTTTAAAGTAGCACTTTAAATTTTGGTAAACAACTATGATGCTGTAAGTTAAAAATGTCCTCAGAATTTATCACAGTAACAGTTTTGCAAAGAGTAAACATCCCAGAGTGTGGCTATATAGCATTGAGAGTTGTCAAATTTTTCTATCAGATTGACTTTTGGGAAAAGAGACATTTTATTTTGCCACATAGACACATTAAAATGTATCCCTAAACCACAGAGATACTAAATTTTTTGTTAAGATATCCCTATCAATAAACATGTATGTAGAAACTGTATAGTAGACTATATACAAACATACATATTATACACACACAGACATATAAAGTTGATACAAAATAAGTTAGCACTCATATTTTAGAAAGTTATGAAATATTTCTCTCATTTCATCTTTTGCTTCTTACATATTACTTTTCTATTCTTTATAAATACAGCATCTGGAAAATAATATTTTCCCTTTGTGCATTCAAAAGATTTTCTTAGATACCAACTGTGCACTTGGATCTATAAAGATACAAGTATTAATGGTACTTGACAAATTTAATAGATGCTTAGCAACCACTTTGACAAAGTATAGTATTTTTTGAAGCTGAATATACCTGACTTTCTGATACTGAAGCTCTAAGTGTATACCTAACAAAACTGTATAAATGTGTTCACCCAAGTGCATACAAACAAATATTTGTAACACCACCACTAATAATAGCCAAAACTGGAAAAAATCAAATGCCCAACAAAAATTTTATTAAAAAGTTATTTATTTATCTAACTGTGGTATATCATATACTTCAGTGAGAAAGAACATGAATGAATCTCACATAATGTTGAACAAAAGAAGACCAAAAGAAGCGCATAGTGTAGGATTCCATTCATATAAAGTGCGAAAATGGGCAAAATTTATCTATTGTACTATAAGTCAAGAGTGTCTTTATCTCTCTAATCTGGCTCACTGTAAGGGCATCTGTTGTCATTGGATTTTGGGCCCACCCTGAATAATCTCAAGATTATTAATAATACCTATAAAATCCTTTTTCCAAACAATTTCACATTAAAAAATTCTGCAGTTTAGGACTTGGACGTATCTTTTTAAATTTTTTTAAATTTTCTTAATTCAGGATATTATGGAGGTACACTATTCAGATGGGAAAGTTATCTAGATATAAAGAAAAGTATAGTAGTCTAGTATAGACGAGGGTAACATAAAAGTCAAGGAAATCATTTATATATTTCATAATACCTACCAACACTCTCCTGGGATGAAATAAGATCAAACAACTTGTGTTCTCCCTCCTGTCACTGGTATGTGTGATCTCAGGCTAGACAAAGCCTTCTAATCCACATAAAACTGATGATACTATTGGGTTGTTCACAAAACTATTTGGGATTTTATATACTGGAAGAATAAAGACAAAGTGCAAAGTAGTTAAAGTAGAATAAATTGGATTTTCCAAAGCCAGAATAATTCCTCTATTCTTCTTATTTATTCCTTAAATATGTGATTCAAAATAAAATGTATAAACACCTATATATAGATGTGAATGTATTCATTTATTAAACATTGTAAGTGCATAAGGAATTATATTGGATATTGGGGGGAAATCAAAGAGGAATAGGAAAGAATAATAATATAAACTAGCAATTACTATGGACTAATATTGAAGGTACTAATCTAATGCTTTACATTTATTTAATCTACACAACAACACTATGATGTGGGTAGAATTATTGTTCTCAAATTTCATATGAGGTAACTGAAATGTAGATAGTTTAGATTATTATCTCACAGTCCTGTAAGCAGAACATGGCAGAAATAGGATTTGTAGATTCATAGCTTGGCTCCAGAGTCTGGACTTTTAACTACTACACTAATATTGCTATGTTGAGTATAGAATTTTATTTTAACATAATTATCTAATAATATCCCACTTTATAGAAAAATTGTGCTAGTTGCTGAAGACAAGGAAAGGAGAGGAAATTTTCACAGTCTATGTGGGTAGGAATAGGAAAGGAGAGATAGTCATAAAAAAATAAAGCAAATATACAAGTTATCAATTTATTGACTTTCAGCTTCATATCCTCTTGTCATTGACTGTTTTTGCCAAAACTGAGCTGCACCTTTTAAATATTGCTCCTTTGTGCTAAAATTATGTGCATTTTGTTGTTATTGTTGTTGTTGTTAGTGGTGGTAGAGTACAGAGAAGGGGCATTGCAGGAAGAAAAGTTTTCCTTTCTGGTTCTTGTGTGCTTTTGTTTGCTGCTTCTTTTTTTTTTTTTTTTTTTTTTTTTTTTTGAGACAGAGTCTCGCTTTGTTGTCCAGGCTAGAGTGAGTGCCATGGAGTCAGCCTAGCTCACAGCAACCTCAAACTCCTGGGCTCCAGCGATCCTTCTGCCTCAGCCTCCCGAGTAGCTGGGACTACAGGCATGCGCCACCATGCCCGGCTAATTTTATATATATATATATCAATTGGCCAATTAGTTTCTTTCTATTTATAGTAGAGACGGGGTCTCGCTCTTGCTCAGGCTGGTTTTGAACTCCTGACCTTGAGCAATCCGCCCGCCTCGGCCTCCCAGAGAGCTAGGATTACAGGCGTGAGCCACCGGGCCCGGCCTGTTTGCTGCTTCTTGCTCCTGCTGTGTGACTAGCTGTAGTGCCTGCGAGGATATCCAGTGGAGCTCAGGCCTGTAGATGCCTTCCCATCAAGTTTCAGTCATACTCTGCAAGCATATTCCCTCAACCTACTAGCGGGGGTGTTTCTTATCTGCCGGTTTCAAGGATAGTTTTGTGTCCGCCTGAACCGCAGAGGAGTGCTTCTTGTCTTGGCTGGTTTCTCTGACTGACAGCCTTCACTTACCTTCACCCCGCAGGACTGTTTCTAGTTTCTCTAGTCATTTTGGACCAGTTTTGATCCAGGCAAATTAGACAAGTTCTCTGTGATGTGGTGGAGTGCAAAAACACTTTCTCTAATAAGATCTGAATCCCAAGTTTAGAAAGGGCCATGTTTCCAAGTCGGTTCTTTGTTGGGTGTTCTTTCTCAGCCCCAGGATCTTCTTTAGAGCTATCCGTACTCCTTTCCAGATAATTCTGCATTATAGTTAATAAATCTTTCTATTAAAAGGTCTCTGTTCAAATTGTACTGTGTGGTTTCTATATTCTGATTGGATCCTAACTGATTAAAGAGAATAAAAGAAGAAAGGCTAGTGCTGATTATTGACTCAGTGGGAATGGAGGGACACATTCGTGTAGATTGTTCTTCCATTCCATGCAGAAGTGTCCCACTCATGAGTAAAAGCAGGAGAGCAAACATGATGCTCTAGATTCTACCTAAAGATATGTTAAAAATAGAGTCTTATCCAGGTTTGAAAGCAGGAAGTATACTGAAAAACAAGTGGGTTGTGCTGACTGTATAGGATTCCTCAGCGTTTTCCCACTAAAATGCATGCCATCGGCAAAAATGGGTCACTGGTAGCAACATTTTAAGACAATGGTGAAGAATGGTAATGGAAACCACAGACGAAGATCTCAGAGGTAATTCAGATGAGTTCCGCTAGAAGAGCATACCCCTTCTCAAGAATCACTTCAAGAGGCTGGTATGCAGTAAGTAAAATTCAAAAATACGCAAACAAATTTATAAAAGGCCCTTAAAACACATAAGCATGAACTTCACATCGGATTATTTTTACAAGGATATCTTTTACATTGTATCTTCCAAGAAGTGAAAATGAAAAAATCCTATTGATATTTTGATATTGGTAGATGATACTCCAACTTTTCTCCTTTCCTACATATTCTTTCTACTATAAGTGATTCCTTTAAATTTTCATTTCATTTTGTATTTTTATTTCAGAAGGTTAAGAAGGTACAGATGGGCCAGGCACGGTGGCTCACGCCTGTAATCCTAGCACTTTGGGAGGCCGAGGTGGGTGGATTGCTCGAGGTCAGGAGTTTGAAACCAGCCTGAGCAAGAGCGAGACCCTGTCTCCACTATAAATAGAAAGAAATTAATTGGCCAACTAATGTATATAGAAAAAATTAGCCAGGCATGGTGGCACATGCCTGTAGTCCCAGCTGCTCGGGAGGCTGAGGCAGAAGGATTGCTTGAGCCCAGGAGTTTGAGGTTGCTGTGAGCTAGGCTGACACCACAGCACTCACTCTAGCCTGGACAACAAAGTGAGACTCTGTCTCAAAAAAAAAAAAAAAAAATAGAGGGTACAGATGTTTCTGTTACATAGATACCTTTTATATTGCTTAAGTAGGGGTTTTTAGTGTGCTTCTCACCACAATAGTGTTCATTGTATCAGATAGGTAAGTTTTTACACCTCACACCTTTACACCATCCCTCCTTCTTGGTTTCCACCATCCTTTGCATCTCTTTGTGCCCATCTGTGCTCATCATTTAACAGCCAATTATTAGTTAATACATGGGGTATTTATTTTACCAGTCCAGATATACTTCACTTAGGATAATGTTCTCTGGTTCCATTCAAGTTGCTGCAAAAGACTTTATTTCACTATTTTTTTATGGCTGAGCAGTACTCCATGGTATACTCCATAGTGTATTACGTGGTACACACACACACACACACACACACACACACACACGCACACACACACACGTTTTATTTATCCACTCATTAATTCATGGACATTTAAATTGATTACACATCTTTGCAATTGTGAATTGTGATGCAGTAAATATTTGAGGTTAGGTGTCTTTTTGAAAAAATGACTTCTTTCCCTTTGGCTAGGTACCCAGTAGTAGGATTGATGGATCAAACAGTAATGAGGAATTTCCATACTGTTTTCTTTAGAAGTTGTATTAATTTTCAGTTCCACCAACAGTGCATAAGCATTATTTTCTCTCTGAGTCCATGCCAGGATCTATTGTTTTTGGACTTTTTAATAATGGCCATACCAACAGGAATAAGGTGGTATCTCATTGTGGTTTTCATTTGCATATCCCTGATAATTAGTAATGTTGAACATTTTTTCATGTATTTGTTGGCCATTTGTCTATATTCTTTATAAAAAAATTCTATTCATGTCTTTTACCTACTTTTTAATAGGGTTGTTTGTTTTTCTCTAGTTGATTTGTTTGAGTTCTTTATAGATTATGGATATTAGTCCTTTGTTGGATGTATAGTTTGCTTATTTTTTCTCCCAATCTGTAGGTTGTCTCTTCACTCTGTTGATTATTTCCTTTGCAGTGAGGAAGCTTTTTAATTTAATTAAGTCCCATTTATTTATTTTTGTATTTGCTTCATTTGGGTCTTAGTCATAAATTCTTTGCCAAAGCCAATGTCTAGAAGATTTCATAAACTTTTTCTTTGAGATTTTTTATTAGTTCATGCCTCCCTTTCATTTTGGTCTTTTATCCATTATTGAATTTTAGTCTTTTATCCATATTGAATTAATCAATTGTTTGCATATGGCAAGAGGTAGGGGTCCTGATTCATTCTGCATGTGGCTGTCCAATTTTCCCAGCACCATTTATTAAATATGGCTTCCTTTCCCCAGTGTATGTTTTTGTCTGCTTTGTTGAAGATCATTTAGTTGTAGGTAGATGGTTTTATTTCTAAGTTCTCTGTTCTGTTCCATTGGTCTATGTCTTTCCTTTTATACTAGTACCATGCTGTTTTGCTTACTATACCCTTTTAGTATAATTAGAAGTCAAGTAATGTGATGTCTTCAGATTTATTCTTTTTGCTTAAGATTTCTTTTGCTATTCAGGCTCATTTTGGTTCCAAGTGAAGCTTAGGTTTATTTCTTGTAGATCTTTGAAATAAGGTATTGGTTTTTTGATGGGGATTGCATTAAAGCTGTAAATCACTTTGGGTAGTATGGACATTTTAACAATGTTGATTCTACCAATCTATGAGCATGGGATGTTTTTCCATTCGTTTGTGCCTTCTATGATTTCTCTCATCAGTGTTTTGTAGTTCTCCTTATAGAGATCTGTCATGTCCTTGGTTAAGTTATTTGCAATTATTTTCTTTTCTTTGCAGCTATTATAAATAATATTGAGCCCTTGATTTGCCTCTCAAGAGTTAGTGGTATTTAGAAATGCTACTTATTCATATACATTGATTTTGCAACCTGAAACTTTGCTGAATAATTTATCAATTTTAGGAGTCTTTCAGTGGATGCTTTAGAGTTTTCTAGATACAAGATCATATCATCAGCAAAAAGGGTAGATTGACCTCATCTTTCCTGATTTGGATGCCCTTTATTCCTTTCTCTTGCCTGATTGTTCTGGGTAGGACTTCCAGTACTATGTTGAATAGAAATGGTGACAGTGGGCACTCTTGTCTTCTTCCAGTTCTCAGAGGAAATGCTTTTAATATTTCTCCATTCAGTAGAATGTTGGCTGTGGGATTGCCATGTATGGTTTTCATAATTTTGAGATATGCTCCTACACTGCGTCATTTGTTGAGGGTTTTCATTATGACAGGCTGCTGGATTTTATGCAATACTTTTTCTGCATCTATTACAATAATCATATGGTCTATTTGTTTGTTATTGACCCAAATATTGGGGCCCCACAGCTCTGGTTTCAGTGTCCATGGGGGAGCATAGAGTCCCGGTTTTCTTCTCCTATCCTTTCTCACCTTTGGATGCCTTCTTCAGGTACCCTCCAATCTTGTCAAGTCACCTTTTCCTTCGCTCTGATTGTCACCTTAGATTCTCTGATGAGGCACAGTGCTCTCTCCAACAAGGCTCATCCATAGGTGGGCATCCACCTACAACTTTCAGTCCTCTTCTTGAGAGTGTAATTCATGGGCTGCTTCTAGTCCACCATCTTGTCCCTTCTTTAAGTTTTTATTTTTAAGTACAGTATTTTTTAAATGTTTAAGGAAAAACGAAAACTCATGAAAGTTTTTTTCTTCGTAATTAAATGTTTTCAGTAATATGCCTCCTAAGTAAGTCTTATAAACATCTTAAGTTTTATTCTCTCTTTGTTTAAATTTTATGTTATATATACTTCCAAATGAGCTGTTTATTCTAAGTTATGTGCTTTATGAAAACAAATTCACATTCATAAGAACCAGACATCTCATTCTAGTATTTTTCTTTTCCTAACTACTTTATACTAACATCTGAAAACTAAGCAGACCAACAAAAAGTTGTTTTTATCACCTTTACTGTTGTCATTATTTTAATTGTTCCTTAATAACTCATCTCAATATTTCTTACAGGAAATATTTATGTATAATTTTTATCACTTAGGTTAGAATGTATGCCTGTGGAAAGTAGGCTGTCAGAAATTAACAACAAAGAATCAAATCAGGTTCAGTACATCCTCATCAATCATAAGTAGCTATCCACTGAGTTACTATCCCATATCCATTGTTCTAAAACAACTTGTTAACCATCAAGACTCTCTTGAAAAGAAACATATCTTTCTGCAATCTGCCTGTTGTGAAGTGTCAGATAAAAGCCAATTGGTAAAGTCTGGCAATGATTTCTAAACTAAAAAATAAGTATGCCCTGCCAACATATATATATATATATTTTTTTGGCAGTATTAAAATAATTTTATGAATATGTAAGTTGAAAAAGTACAATGTAAAATATAAATATAAATGCTAAAAATTTTCTTCTCATGTTCTCTAGGGCATATATATCCCCATTTTAGAGACCACTGACCGGTAGTATTGGACAGAATATAGGTTAGGTTCATTTTTTAGGGTATTACTAAGACATTTTATATGATTAAAGCTTATATTTCATGATATACCTCCTTTTTCACCTGTTTTTACCTGTCAGTTTGATCCTTTATTCATATACACACAAAACATATAATCTGAATTTTTTACTTTCAGTAGGTACTTCGGGACAAGTCTGCCTAATAGAAATCTCCCAGATAAGAAGCAATTATAGCCAAGGATAAGTACCTTGGGCAAACTGCATTGTATTAGCTCAGAACAAAATCATGGATTCATTTCAGCAATGGTTCAGATTAACAAATGTTATATATTTATATATTTAGGCTGAATTTAGGGTTGGGCCATGGGGAAATGCATGGATTTATTGATATACATATATATCAGTTAAAGTTAATAATAAAACCTATTCAACGTGCATTTGTTCATGTCTTTGGTGCATTCCCATTGGGTCCTGTTTTAGGTTCAGTCAGATATTGCACCAGGAAAATTCAGACATCGATCTTGTGCTGCATTAATTGTAAGTTGAGCGGATGGCTGCACATCTTCAGTATCCTTTTTAAAATGTTGTCATGGGTGTCATCTCTCTTTCCAGCTTTTTGGTTTTATTGCAGTTTTATTTTCTGTAATTTTCTTGAAATGTGAAAGATATAGTTCTGCTGTGATAAATGAGATGGGGAACCCATAGCTCAGTCACTAGTTTGTTCATAGATTGACCATTGAATGTAAAGTATGTGATGCTAAGAACAATTTTGATGAGATCCATTGTTGAATGTGCAATGATTCATCCTTCTTTGTGAAGTTGTTACCTTTCTGTCATAGCTGTGCATCATTTTTCATGTTTCTCTTTTTAATAAGTATCTGGAAGGACAAAAATCTTCCCTAAATATAGCCTAGACTAAATTGAATAATACAAGTATGAGAAATCCACCAAACATACCAAAAATACAGGTATGATTATATAGTTTAACTTATTTTTAATAACAGTTTATAATGCAAGTTTTGCATAGAAAATGATCCTATGCTTTACCTCTGTCATTCTTTGCTAAATCTATTATGCCTAGTCTCAAGAATTTATTATCTTTGATAAACAATATGAAATAAAAATCTCAGATGTTATCTGATTTACTGTGATTTAGTCAAAAAGTCACCATTTTTTCTGGAATGAAATATAAATGTATTTATTTGAAAATATAACTTTCTTCAAAAGAAAGTCACTGTTTTTATCTCTAAAAGTCACTGTTTTTACCTCTAATTAACTTTCTCCAGGAAATCTGACTTAGTGACAAGGAGCCATCAATGCCAAGATTTTTTATCAGAAAGAAAACAATGACCTCCGTAAATCAGTTTACAAAAAGGAAAAGAAGATATATAAACACTTATTTCAAATACACACACACACACACACACACACACACACGGCCTTGAGGCAACAAGTACTGCAAGTGTAGTTCAGAAGCAAATGGAGAAAAGAAATCCCACAAATGCAAAATGCCAGAGATATAAAGACATATAGTTTAAAAAGTTGAACCAATGAAAAGCTGTCAGGGAGTAATTCAAGGATCTTTACCCAGCAAAGGAGACACTGGCCATGGCTGCATGGATAAAAGGAACTGTGGTTATAAATAGGGAAAGGAGAATACTGGCATGCTAAATGTTAATATGGAATTTTTGATTTGCTCCAAAAACAAACAAAATTATCATACTCAAACTTGCAGATTGTTTTATTTGAAAACATGGAAACTTGTATTATTAAAATCTCAATGGATTTTTATGAAAATATAAATTATGTTAAAATTTTTACAAATGAATTTTGTGGAAACCCATTCTCCTCCAGTATGTATCTCTATGATAAACAAAAAAGCAAGGAAAAAAAAGCAACATCTAAGATATTGCCTTTCACATTCCTATACAGTGTTCTCACCAACTACTTACCTGATTGGTACCCAAGGTGCACAGGAGTTCAGAGAATTTTTCTAGGGCTGCTTGTTACCCCTCCTTTGATCTGATTCTGTAGTCTAATTTATTTCTTCTTGTTTTCTTACTATTTCCATCATTTTAAGCCCCATTTACTCCTTAAAACATTCTTATTATAGTTGGAAATTCGATCATCTTTTTAGATTATAAGTTTCTAAGAGATGTCTTCTTGGAGATAAACAAGCCCAGAGAATATATGGACATATTTTCAGTAGTTTGTAGGTTTCTCAATGAGAAGTAAACACATTATGGATCATGAGGATGCCAAAGTTATAAACCTATTGTGTTTACTCAATTAATCTTTCTTTCTTTCTTTCTTTCTTTCTTTCTTTCTTTCTTTCTTTCTTTCTTTCTTTCTTTCTTTCTTTCTTTCTTTCTTTCTTTCTTCCTTCCTTCCTTCCTTCCTTCCTTCCTTCCTTCCTTCCTTCCTTCCTTCCTTCCTTCCTTCCTTCCTTCCTTCCTTTCTTTCTTTTTTGTAAATTGACACAAAATAAGGATACACATTTATGGGATACAGAGTGACATTTTGATACATGTATACAATATATAATGATCAAATCAGGGTAATTAGCATATCTATCATCTCAAACATTTATCATTTTTGTGGTGAAAACATTCAAAATCATCTATTCTACCTTTTTAAAAGTATACAATAAATTAGTGTTAACTATTTTCACCCTACAGTGCTATAAAACATTATAAATTATGTCTCTTATCTAGCTGTAATTTGTACTTGTTGACCAATATCCTTCTATCCCTTCAGCCCTTCACTTTCCAGCCTCTACAAATCATGCTATTCCTCTCTGTACTTCTATGAGGAAAAAAAAAACTTAGCTTCTTCATATGAGTTAGAACATGCATTATTTATTTTTGTGTGCGTGGTTTATTTCACTTAACATAATGACCTTCAGGTTTATGCATTTTGCCATGACTGACAGGATTTCATTCTTTTTTATGGCTGAATAGTATTCCATTGTAAAATATTTGCCACATCTTTTTATCCATTCATCCATTGATGGACATTGAAGCTGATTCCATAGCTCAGAGAATACAAAGCCAGGTGAAGTGGGACAGTCGAGAATCTACTATCTAGCAAGTGGAAATGGAGTTCAGGTCTCTCCCCTCATCCTTGACCCGATGGATCAAAAACGTTAATGTCCTCTTAGTATTTCTTTGTCGCTTATAGAACACATATCATTTTATCTCTAATAAAAAGCAGTTTTTTTATATGAATGTCGTAAGTATATACAATCTTCTTTCTTCTTTGTAGATATAATCTACTTTCCTTTTGAATACTCTAATTTATTCACTAAAGATTATGGCATTGATTGTATCTGTCTAAAGCTTCTCTTGTTGAAAATATTGAGTTGGTATCACTTGATACATTTCCTGACTCTCTGGCTTTTCATCTTTTTGACTACTTTATTTCAAATAATAAATTATTCCATTTATTTCAAATACCTACTCTCAGGGATCTTAGGTGATTCAGTTTGCTATTTAAGATACCATACATTGGGAAACTTATAAACAATAATAATTTATTTCTCATTGTTCTGGAACCTGGGAAGTCCAAAATCTAGGTACTGTCAAATTTGTGACTGGTGAGGGCCTGTTTTCTAGTTCATATACAGCACCTTATCACCATGTTTTCAAATGGTGGAAGGAGCAAGGGTCTCTCAGGGGCCTCCTTTTTTAAGGGCACTAATTACATTCGGAGGGCTTTGCTTTCATGACCTAATCACCTCTAAAAGATCCTACCTCTTAATACCATAATGACCTTGGGGGTTATAATTTCAACATATGTATTTAAGGGGCCACAAACTTTCTTTCAGATCACAACACACAGTTAGATCCTACATCTTATTTTTCTTTAAGTTATATTCTGTGTTGAATATTGAGGGAATATCTTAACATCAACCATAACTTGTTCCTTAATAATTTCCAGTTCTCATCTATAATTTCTATATTGCACTCCCTAAAATATGCGCTCTCCAAGTATTTTTCTTTTTTTGTCATTGCATGATATATCTTTTTTATACATTTACTATACTGATGTGACTTTGAATCTAAAGTGTCTCTCTTGTAGAGAGCATATAGTTGGATGATAATTTTAACCCATTTTACAATCTTGTTAATTGAAATGTGTAATTCATTAACATTTAATTTATGAGGTAGTTAGTATTTATAATTGCTATTATGCTGCTTGCTTGTTATATGCCTTATATTGTTTTTGTTCCTTTAATTCTCTTTATTCTTTCCTCTTTTGTTTTATGTACATTATCTTGTTACATTTTAACTACCTTTTCATTAGTTCTGAATATTTCCTTGAGTTTTTTTTATAGTGGTTATGCTATGCATATCAACATCTTAATGTAAAATAATCTAGTTAGAATTAATATCAATTTAGTTTCAACATTATACAAAAACTCTGTCCATTACTTCTTATCTCCTTTGTGCTAAAATTGCCATAAAAATGACATGCGTATACATTAAATCCCCAAAAATATAGCTTAATAATTATTGCTTTATATAATAATTGCTTTATACAAATATTGCTGTATACAAAAATTGAATTTTTAAATAAAGTAGAGAAATGTTTTAAAAACAAAGATACATTTATATTATCTTTTACACTTATGTATGTAGTTAACTTTACTGGCACCCTATTTCTTCATATGGATTCAAGTTACTTTCCCACAGTCTATAATTCTAGGTCAAATAACTTTGTTTAGTATTTAGTATAGTATTGTTTAGTATTTCTTATAGGGCAGGTCTTCTAGCCACAAATTTTCTCAGTTTTTTGTTTATCTGGGGCCGCATTAATTTCTCCTTGATCTTTAAAGGAGATCCTTGCTGAATAAAGAATTCTTGGTTGACAATCTTTTTTTTTTCTTTTAGCACTTTGTGCCATCTTGTTGCCGCTGGCTTCCATAGTTTATAAAAAAAATCAGCTATAATTGCTATTAAATTTCCCTTATAAGTAATAAGTATTTGTTTTTGTTTTTGTTTTCTTTCTCTTACTGACTTCGAGAATTTCTTTTTGGCTTTCAGCAGTTTGGCTATTACATGTCTAGGTCTTGGATGTGTACATTAATGTATATAATCAATTTTGGGAAGTATTTCTTCAAATATTTCTTCTATCTCTTTTTCTCTATAGTTTCCTTCAAAGATTTTTATTCTGTCTATTTTGATATGTCTGATGGTGCCCCACCAGTCTCTGAGGTTCTGTTAATTTTTTTTTCTTCTTTCTGTTCCTTAATAGATAGATTAAAATAAACAAGAAATACTGATAATGTGATAAAATATTTTGAATCAAATTATCTTCATGTCTTCAAAGTCATTGAAGGCCAAATAATTAAAATTCAGTTAACTTTGCTCAATTTAATTATAATTTGCATATCTAATAAAATATATCAATGTAATTTGTGAATTGATTCTTCTATATTTACCTCAAATATTATTTTTTTAAAACTCAAACTTTCATTTTGTCTTATCTCATTTTTCTAATCTTTCTCTATTTTACCATGTGCTTTATATAAATATAATATAAATATCATTTATAAGAACATGGGTTACTTTCAATTTTCTGAAAAGATAGTAAGACAGTAATGTCTTAGCCCATTTTCTAGTGTGAATGGGTTATTTATAAAGAAAAACACGTTTATTTGACTCATGGTTTTGGAGGCTTGGAATTCCAAGGACATGGCACTAGCAACGGCTTGGCCATCTGATGAGGATCTTCTTTTTGTGTTATCTCATGGAGGAAAGCAGAAAGGCACAGTGCCTGTGTCAAAGTGTGGAAATTGGACAGAACCATCCTTTTGTCAGGAGACAATTCCCTCAATAACTAACGGATTCTCATGATAACAGCATTAATCCATTTATGAAGGCAGATCCCTCCTGTCTTTATTACTCTTAAAAGTTGTACCTTTTAATACTAGCACAATGGCAACTAAATTTCAACTTCAGTTTTGAAGGGGGAATTCAAATCATATCCAGCACATTGTTATTTGTTTCTTAATTTTCTATGTATTTTACTAATTGTGTTTATTCTACATTATTAAAATTATGGTAGACAATTCGCCAAATTTATTAAAATTTTACACTTAGAAATCCTTGATTCAGACTAAATAGGTTTATTACAATATGTTACACAAATATTAAAGTACTTGAGACCTCTGGTGACGTTATATATTTATTTGGAAATTTTATCTCTATATCACCTCACTTACTTTTTTAAACATCCAAAATTATAGTAAATACGGTGAGTTTGAGGTGGCAAGAGGGAAGAGGAGAATTCATATACTTCTTGACTGTAAATCAATTTTAGTGGTAAAAGCTTTCATACAGATTATATATCTGGTTATTCTTTTGTGTATCTTCAATCAAATTAAGACTAGGGTATAATAGTTTTTAAAGTGACCTACACCTTTTTATTGAAATTTTTCTTATTAACCTCAGAGAATATGTATTTATTTCCCCTTTTTTAAAAATTATCTATTATTGATAGACTTATTGCTATTCCCCTCAGCTCCTTCTTTGTTATCATGAACAATCCTACCACTTTAAATATATCTTTGCATATAATGTTGCCTAGATTCATAATCATTTCATGGCTCCTTAGTTCAAATCAATTAACTACTCATCTACCAATATAATTATTGGATACTAGTACTATTGAAAAATTGTGAGGCTGTTAGCATTAACATTTATCATTCCATATCTGTAGACTCTTTATTGCTTATTATGTTCTGTTTTATTCAATATGTCATATTGTTTATTTGTCAGTTTAACAAGATTAGACTATTGCTTGGGCTATGACTAATGTGGTAGTATATTTTGTACTCTGAAATATAGTATATATGTCCAATACATTTTATATTATTATTTATTGCCTAGTTGAAGATATTGGATTATTCACAATTTATTACTCCTCAGAATCAATAGGATATATGAGGTCACTGATACACACAATTAGAAAAACATCAATATTATGAAAGCTTGACCAGACTGAAGTATAAGTTTAACTGAGTAATAGAAAAATGGCATTGTGTGTCATGTGCAAAGGACTGCTGCCTGGATTCTCTTGGTGGTAATTGTTGATAAAACAGATGGTAATTTGAGATCTGCATGCATCCAAAGTGGCTGAATGAAAATTTCCAAAGAGAATATTCTCATCTGCCAACTTAAACAGAAATAATGGGAGAAATGGCAGGCGTGAAGTGGTTTTCTAAATTGGATGCTACAGTCACATTCTGACAAAAAGCTTTTGATAATAAAAGTCCAAGAATACACATTGTAAACACACTGTACAGGTGGCATAGATTCTTGAGATGTCCATGCCATGTACATTCTTTGAAATTCCAGTTAAATACAATTCTATACAAATAGCAAAGAAAGTTCTAAAGTAGCAATGAACAGTAATAAAAATATACAACATTAAAAACAATTATAATTTTAACTATACCTGTCAAAATCAATCAATTTGAGAGAAATGTCCCCCATTGAAACCAAAAAGTCATTGTCAAAGGTAAAGAAAAAGCAACAGGAGTGATGGAATTGAATTTAAAAAAATAATAGAAACAACTCTCACAAAATAACATCAAAAAGTATATGCACATTTTCTGTGTATATGTACTGTAAAAGACTTTTTAATATCCAAATAAAATATTTTAAAGATTACAAAATTTATATATATACACATGTACATACATATACACATATAAACACAAAAAAAGAAAATATGATATTTCATATATAAGACTTGTTAAGCACTACAATAAATTATTTTGAAGTTAACATAGAAAACTGTATTTGTATCCCTTTAAACATAAATATACCCAAGGAACAAAGTTCCCAAATCATCTAGAGTCACATAAAATCTTCAGAATAAGTAGATTTGATGATTTCACCAGATTTACTAAACCTTTTGCTTTGATAGAAATAAATCCAGATTCTCTTTTTAATATTTCAAGCCATTGAAATAAAATATCACTGTACTTTTAAAATATAGTAGGCTCTCATAAAAACTATCCATGGGGCAAAATTTGGATTTAATAGCATCTTTTACTACCTTTGTGATAATGAGCATATTATTTAAAATATGTCACATTTTTTACATCTCTAAAATGAGATTAAAGCTTTCTATCAACTCTTCCAAACATTATGTTAAATGGTTTCTTAAAAGACTATAAATTAGAAATTTATATTATTCATATAAATATATAACATACATTATTATTAATATAGTCTTGTAAGAGAAAACATAGTGAATACATTTGTAGGAAATTTGTTTTTTGTTTGTTTGGGTTTTTTTTTTTGTAGGGAATTTCTTCTATGAGTACAACTAATAAAAGAACATTGATTAGATTCATTCTAGTAGATTCTAGCAGCCATTGTAATTGAATGAATGTTACTACAAGAAAATAAGCAAATATTAACAATGAGTTTGGCTCATAATGTTCAGAAAGCTCATTCCCTTGTTTGAAAATCTTTAGTAGCTGCAAATTCATTAGTGTAACATGCTGAGAGGCTTTACCATCCATGTGTTCTTTGCTTTCTGTTGCAGCCTCATCCACCACCCATAATACAGGAATTCAGAGACTCAGGTTATAATGAAAAAATGTTGCCATTATTCAGAAGTGCTGTGCTGTATCACACATTCCTGGCATCAGACATGTGATCCTTTCTCCATCTTCTTAAATATTAAGCAAGTCATATAACCAACTCTTCAAGATGATGCAAAAGCTTGATAGTGTCCTGTCCAAACACTTCAATATGCTGCTTATTTCTCCATTTTCACTTTTGTCGTACTCTTCCTTATGCTTGACATTTCAGAGTTTATTTCCTATTCACCCATGATGCGAGACATTGCCATTCCAATTTCCAGATTTTACAGTTGCTATTTGTTTTTACCCAGAAAAAATCTACCTCCTATTTGGTGTTTAACTATTGCTCACAGTCCTAGTCAGCATAGACCAAATTGTTGACCACAGAAGGGTAGTGAATTTGTCATATCAAATTATTTCTTAGGTTAGCAATAGGTTAATAAGTAGATAGGCATAAAAGGAACAAGACAGTATATCTGTTTGGGGTTCAAATAGCATACATTGTGAAGAAAACATGCAATACTCACTGAAGTCTCCCTAACTTTACTCTTTTCCCTCTATCTAGAATGCCATTTCCATTGTCTTTCTTCGTTATTATAATTTGTCCAAAACAAGATGCATTATCTTCTTTTTTAGAGGCTTCTCTTGCTTTAGTATTCTGTGTTACAAACCCTTCTTCAATACTTAATGCATATAGCACTGTATTATACTCTATAAACCTTGTCTATTTATTTGACTGACTCTAGCAGTTACTTTAAATTCCTGACATTCAAAGTTTGATTTATATTGCACCAACAATTAACAGAATATCTTACACTCAGATAATACAAGATAACGCTTGTTTAATAAATGGTTCTCATACAGATCTTTTAGGCTTAAATAAATATATATATTCTAATAGCTAACCTGGCTTTCCCTTTTTAGTAAACTGTTTCCCTCCAATTTATCAGCTTGCATATGAATAATCTAGCTACCACATTTATTTTTACTTGAGATAATGATAAAATAGACTAGACAGGAAATGCTTTATGTAGCATTCCTAGACTTAATTGGATTAATAAAAACACATCACCCCAAAACTTCATATCATAATTATGAGAGATTTTCATGGTACACTCAGGAGGTCTGATAATCCTATATACTCCCTCCTGGCTCTGCATTTAACTCTAACCAAATTCACCTGTAACATAAGTATCTTTTTTGGATGTCCTATACAAATTAATTCCCCAGGCATTTCTTCCAGATAAACTCTACTAAACCCCATTACTCCAATGGACGTTGGATTCTGCACTTTCTTAAAGGAATCTCAGTATATAGTAAAATTAATAGTCTATCAATATTCATAGACCTTTAGTTTGAATATCAAAAGATCTGGTATTTATATAATATAATCTTATCATACATTCTTTACTTTTAATCATCTTGAATCAAAGTGTGCTAGTGGTTGTAGAAGACAGAGATAACAGAGACATTGCCTGTGCTGGATCAACTGTACTTGGAAATTCATGGAATATAGTGAGAAAAAAAATGCAGCAGAGGTTGGCTGAAGATTTGAGACTTTGAGAATGTTGGTATAGCAGAAAAAGATAACATGGTTAATGTACTAATTTGAATGAACAGGAGGTTTTAATGTAGGAACAGTTGAATTGAGTAGCTCTTGAAACATTCAAACAAATATGACAGTTTGACAGCCAGAAATGCAAAGCTAGAAAATAGGAGAAAAGTTGACATGATGTCACAGAGCTAGATTTGAGAGTCATTTTCATACATGTGAGAGTTGATCAGAGAAGTATGATGAGAACTCTCAGGCCCACATTAAGGAGACTAAGGTGACTTAATCAAGGAGATACTGGGAAAAAAAGAAAAGTGATTTTCAAGAAGAGATACTCTTTCACTCATCACAGTGAATAGTACATACCTACCAACATTCAAAAATTTGTGTGAATTGTCATTAGCTCCTAGAAAAATGCAATTAGTCCCATGATGAGACACCAGCACATGGCTATTAGAGTAGGTAATCTTAGAATTGCCACCAGTACCAAAAGCTGGTGAAGATAAAGAGAAATCAACTGGGGCACTAATGTTTTTCTGTTATTGCAAAATCACACAGCCACTCTAGAAACTGATTTAGTAGTTTCTTATAGAGTTAAATGTATACATAGCTTAGCAATCTCACTCTTGGGCATCTACCTTAGAGAAATGAAAACTGATTTTAGCAAACAACTGCATATGAGTGTTTACAAAATCTCTGTTCATAATTTCCCTAAACTGAAACAATTCAAGTACCTTTTAGCAGCTGAATGAATAAAAAAAAGTGTACATCTAGAAAAAGGAATACTACTCAGAGAATAAAAACTGAACAAACATATGGTTCATACAACAACTTGAATGAATATCGAGGGAATTATGCTGAGTGAATAAAACCAGTCTTAAAAGGTTATATGTTATATGACTCAGTTTGCATGACACTTTCTCAAAGACAGAACTACAGGGATAGATATCAGATCATTTATTGCCAAGTATTGGGGTGGGCAAGCTATGTGATTACAAAATGCTAGCATGAGTAGTTTTGGGGGTTGATGAAATTATTCTATATCCTGATTATGGTAGTGGCTACAGAAATCTATACATGTAATAAAGTTCATAGGACTACATGTCAAAAGAAAAAGATAGTAAATTTTACTATCAATCAATCAAATGATGCTCTGAGGGATTATAGAAAACATCCTTAATTCCACCTATGCTCAAAAATAAGACCTGGATACCATATATCAGTTGTTTAAAATTATATATTCATGTAATAGTAAAACTGATAGTCTCTTTATAGTTCTAATTAGTCGTAAATGCTGATACAAGCCTGAGGCTTCCTGATACTGAATCAAATTGTTTTCCTTGTGTTATATTACTTTAGGTAATAAAAAAACACTGTTCAATTATCTAATAAATAACTCGTTTAAAGTTTGTTATAAATGATATATCCTCAGATAATCTTTAAATCAGAGTATAAATTAAAATTACTTTGAGTGATACTCTTATAACTTTATATCTCATCTCTCTCAACCATCACCCAAAGCATACTATCGGATTTTTCAATGTGTTTCTTATCAATGAGCTCAGAACAAGATGAGTATTTCCATGAAGTTCTGATTGATCATAAAAGCTAGAAGAATGTAGGGAAACTAGAAGAATGGTGCAATTGGAAATACCTCAACATCTCTAGAATTTGCCAAACGCTGAGTCAAAGATTCATGAGGGAAGAAATCATTTGCTTCCCGCCCATGATTTGAGTCATCTCCTGCTCACTCAGCCATTTCAAAGAAGAAATTGCAACAACTAGAGCCACAGAGCAGTTAGAAGTCACAGTTTATCTTTGGGTGGTTAAAAATCAATTGTAGTGAAAAAGAAACAAGGACAAATAGAAAGTGCTGGCCTGGCCAAATAGCATCAACAAATAACGGTTTTAAAATGTTGTTGTCAAGGAAAGAAAAAAATATACTAACAAGACAGAGAGAGAGGACTATTAAAAAGCAGAAATAGATGTAGAAAAAATAAAAAATACACGAGCAATTAAAAGATTTAATTATAGCTCAGTATCAAGTATTCTGGCAGCCCTCCAGGGAAAAGACAGGACGGAAAGATATTCTGTTTGTTGAGAACAGATTAGATTTAGGCAAATATCAGATTTTAACAAAAATCATATCTAAACTACTTCATCAAATAATTTTACTGGCCTGAAAAATCAAAAGCAGTCAAAAAGTTAAATTAACCAATTAATTATACTATGAATGAGATCAACTTGGAATCCTCAGGTGATTACTTACTAACATTCAAACAGAGTCTAAAATAAAAATAACAATTGGTAGGAAATTTGTTTTTTGTCTTTTATTTTCAAAGTATTACTATAGTTAATGTGTTTGCCCATAGATTAAAGTCTACCTCCTTATTTATTACCTGATAGAGTTTAGTTTACAAAAAGAAAGAAAGCAAGAGAGAATGCAAACTTCATGAACTTAGAGTTATTTCTTCTGTTCATTGATATAACCCACATATCCAAAACAGTACCTGACAAATAATATGTGTTTAAAAAATAATTGTTGAAGAAATATATATATATATATATATATAATGAACAATAGATGGTCTAAGAATGCATTGCATATATATATACTTTTATATATATAAATATATAATATATAATATAATTATATAATATATATAATATATATATAAAATATATATTATATATATATTTTTTTTTTGAGACAGAATCTGATTTTGTCACCCAGGGTAGAATTGCAGTGGCATCGTCATAACTCATTTCAACTTCAAACTCCTGGGCTCAAGAGAATCTCCTGCTTCAGCCTTCTCAGAAGCTGGGACTACAGGCATGTGCTGCCACACCCAGCTAATATTTTTCTGTTTTTAGTAGAGATGGGGGGGGTCTCACTCTTGCTTAGGCTGGTCTTGAACTCCTGACCTTGAGCGATCCACCCGCCTCAGCCTCCCAGAGCGCTAGTATTACAGGCGTGAGCCACCACGCCTGGCCTCAAATGTCTTTTCTCTTTCAGGTAATATGTAGCACTAAATTCTCCTTATACAAATAACTAAAAATTGTAGATAAATATTTTTACATATTCTAAGAATTATTTTTGAGTCTATATAATAATGAGTTATTAAACAAATATCTAGTTGCAGACAGAAATTTAGAAGCACAAGCAGAAAACTTAAGCCTCCTTTGCCTTCTAAGCATTTTCGACCCATTAGATTTTAAATTTGATGATGTCCAGGGTATAACAGGCTGCAAAGTTAAGGAAAAGTAATAGGAAACTCTCCCTCAATTAAGTTAAGACTGGATAGAACTCTCACGTTGGAGTGAATTAGAAGTCAATTCATACTTATCCCTGTGATGGGATTCCATAGCTTGTAAAAGACACCAACTGATGCACTGAAGAATTCCACTGGATTCCAAGCAAGATAAAAGAGAGCAAGGAGGGAGGGAGGGATGAAGAAAGAGACAGGGAAGAAGAAGAAAAGGAAGGGAGGAGAGAAGGAAAAATTCTTACTTAGATACCTGATACAGCGACTGCCGGATAACAAAGACAGATGTAGAAATCAGTTAGAAAATAAAGAAAAATTAATTTCCTTGGAGTAACAAAGTGAGTGTTGCAATATGTTGAAATAATACTGCATTTTTATTAAAGTTGGCTTCATTTCAGAAATGGTATACCTTATTCACAGGTAAGAGGTCTGAGTTATAGAAGTTTAAGTACTTGCCACATATTATACAGAAGCAAATAATAAAACTTGGATGTGATGTGTGCCCTGCTGCATGGACCTTTAGCACTGTACGACCTTGAGAAGCCAGTGTTAACTCTCCTATCAGTGTTAACTCTTCCTGATCAGTGAATCTTGCATATTAATAATTACTGCTGGAGTTATTTGAAAGGATGAAATTAAACAATATTAAAGAAACATGTTGCACACTGCTTAACCAACATAACAACTACTAAATAAATAAGCACTCTAGATACAAGGAATTGCTGGTCCAATCCATGACACTTTTTCTCAGCATTTGCCTTCTAGTTGATTTTAACCTTAACATGCGTGATATATAATTAGTGGATGTAGGGAGATATTATTTTATGTTCAAATGAATAGAAGTCATAGGATCATTATTATTATCTTAAAGTTTTAAAACAAATGCTTATGCTTCTATTCAACACATATAATACTTTATATTGCTGTTTGACACATTGCTTGCTACTTCATATTTGTGACTATATATCAAGATATTTGAATTTCTTTCTTTTTTTTTTTTTTTTTTTTTTGCAACAGAGTCTTGTTTTGTTGCCCAGGCTAGAGTGAGTGCCATGGCATCAGCCTAGCTCACAGCAACCTCAAACTCCTGGGCTCAAGCAGTCCTCCTGCCTCAGCCTCCCAAGTAGCTGGTACTACAGGTATGTGCCACCATTCCCAGCTAATTGTTTCTATATATGTATTAGTTAGCCAATTATTTTCTTTCTATTTATGGTAGAGACGAGGTCTCGCTCTTGCTCAGGCTGGTTTCGAACTCCTGACCTTGAGCAATCCGCCCGCCTCAGCCTCCCAAAGTGCTAGGATTACAGGCATGAGCCACTGCGATTGGCCAAGATATTTGATTTTCTTTGTAAATGTTTAAGCCCTTTAACATAGTAAAAGTGTTCTGGGGGAGATATCTAATAAATCATGGAATTTCCAATGATTCATAGAGTAACAACCTACAAATAATAAGTACTAAGTACACAGTAATGGAATAAATAATCAATCAGAACTAGTGCTGTAAGAAAAACAAGATTGGGGGTAGAAATGATGCTTTAAAATTTTAGCTAGGCAGGAACAAAAAAGTCTTTGCTGTTTTTTCAGAGCCATTATGCCGACGTTTTTATGAAGGCAATGTAGGGGATTTAAATTCCAGCCATAGCAGGTAGACTGTAAATAGGCTGCCAGAAATCTTTTAAATATCTGACAGCCTTATGTTATCCTAAACTGTATAAATTGATGTTATGTCTTTATATAGGATAAGATATTAATAGCCTATTCTTGTATCATTAATGGAAGAAAGAGATGTAGTTACAAAGTATCTTGAATATAGAAGAATAACCTAAGTGGAAACTATATTTTAGCTTAAATCAAATGGATTGGGGTTCCCAAAGCTTTTCACATTCATTTTAAAAATGCCTAACTGCTGTCTTTAAAGCAATGCTGCACCTGCTAATGTCACACTGAATACCATGTGCATATGCAAGCTCTCTCTCTCTCTAGGGTTGTCTTCTAAAAATGGTGATATTCCACCCTAGAGATAGAAAATGCTAGTAAAACATACCAAGAATAAGACATTTTCCTTATTTAAAAGCAGATGTGCTTTTCAAAGACAGTTTCTTTCTCATCATGCCTATCGCTATGCAATTAAATAAGATCCGGGGTGTGTTATTGGGAGGAGAGTGTACACATTATAGGCACCAAAAATATTTTAAATAACTGGTTAATCTTAGGGAAGCACTGCCATAGGCTTCAGCAATCTTTCTATAGAAAGTTAGAGAATTGGTCTCCCAGAACATGGCAATGTAGTCAAACTCTGGGGATGCAACTAATGTATCAAAACATAATGAAAAACTCTAACATGTAATGAAATACTTTACTTTAGTAATGAAATACATACTTTAGTATGCAGAGGTAATACACCCTACAAGAAGTTTACACTCTTTGTATAAGCCTGAGAAAACCTAAGAAATATCCTTATTCAACTAAGATGGTTTTACAAGCCTCTATATAATCAGCAAACCAAGACAGTTTTGCTTTGAAGCACCAGATGGCTGAAAATTATGATAGTTACAATCAGTAATAGATGCCACAAATAATCACTTAAAGGGTTTTTTTATTCATTCTTTGTGAATTGAACCCATTTCTAAGATCTTAGGGCACAAAGAGATGCAGGAGCTACTCCAAAAATTGTTTGTATCTAGAAAAGAGAGAAAAATTCATTAAAAATTACTGAATCTGTTATGTCCCCAACTTGGTATCAGAGACAAGTAGAAAATAACTAATATATGATTAAATTAATCAAATATAACAGCAAGTAAAAGAAGAAAATAGAGGTGAAAAATGGGGCAGAAGCTATCAAAAAATAACTAGATTTATAGGATACATTAACTCAGCACCAAAGATATTTTATTTCCTTTCAAAAGCAGGCTTTCATTTTTACTGTTTGATTCCATCTCTTTATACTGCCACCACTAACCACCTTCATCAATTTGGTCTACATTGTTATAACTTTATTCTAATCATTAGCTTCGATGTTATTCCTATTTAATGTCTAAAACTTATAATAATGATAGATGCACTGGAGATAAAAAGGTAAACATTAATATGGGGGATTAAGTGAGATGTGGATTTCAAAGAAACTGACAAGAAGAATAAAAAAATAAAGATTATAGATTTTGGTAGAATACTTAATCTATACCGGTCCTCAGCTGAGTTGCCAAAGAATGTTAACAGGTGCCCCAGATAATCGATCTGATGTTCTGATGTGAAAGTAGGATCAGGTGTGTGCTAGGAGGAGTTGAAAGTTACCTGGAATCAAATGGCTCAATAAAATATAAGCACATATTCCTGCTCAAAATAAAAATATTGAGGTTCATACTTGTGTATCTGTTGGTTTACAGGTTATCAATAAAAGATGAACATTCATGTCCCATTTATTTAAGGTCCTTTATTAATATGTTAAATTATAATTTTATGATTTTAATATTAAGTAGACATTCATTTGTTTTCTTTGATATGTATTGACAAATTATTTTATGCACTGTTTCCAGGAGATTATGTATATGTGCTTTTGCAAACCACTTATGAATATCCTTGATTTATGTCATGATTCAGGAATATAGTCCTTTTACATTATTATGTTAATATACTTATTCTTCTACTTTTTAATTTATCTTTGCCTTTCCTTGCTTTTGTCTCTAAATTTTTACTCTCCTTCAAGTAATAGAGAAAGTAAAATTTAAACAGTAATTTTTACTACTTTTTATAGTAACTTCAAAAATTTCTGAAGGTATATTACAACTTACCTCTTTCTAATTTCCAGAAACTTAAATCTTTTTTAATGGCTGTTGAGAAAATAGCACAAATTATTTTATTCTTTATAAATAATAACAATTGGCTCAGTATTAATTGTAAACCATGGAATACATATCATTAACCAATATGTCTTCACTTGCTATATCATGGAAATAATGTACTTTTCTATTACTTTTTAAATCTCTCTCTCCTCCACCATTTTATATAGAGATGTATTGGTTGTGGTTCACTTTAATATTTAGTCTACGGATTAAAGAATATCTATATGAAATCATTAACGATAAAACAAGGGGAAAGTGCATAATATATATATACATATATATTTAATATGTCAGGAATAAAGATTTTTAAATTTTTTGATGATGTACAGCCCAACAGGAAGATTCTAGGAGATATTAGCCAATCTTCTTTACTATCTAACAACTGAATCTCTGAACCTCTCTCCTACTTTGGGAAAACCACACCCAATCTTATAAGGCAGAACTCTTATCCATTATAAAAGCTAAAATCCCAACATCCATTGAATGGAAAGCATCTTTTGAGCATAGTTTAAGAATAAAAAGAATTTTTTGAAGGAAAGTCCACAAGTCTCTGATAAGATCAGGGAATTAGACTCAAAAGCTGATCCAGCAAACACACTACTGCTATTTATGGACAATACAACTTATATCTTTAAGGCCATAAACTTTGCAACTGCTGCCTTTAAAAGGTTTCTATTATCACATCACCAAAAGACTGAGTCTTTCAGTGCCTTCTTTCTCACATTGCTTATTTATTTAATTAAGATGCCACTGGGTCCATTTGCTTGGTAGCTCCTAAGTCACATGTTTCCAGTCTTCAGAAGGAAGGAAACTGGGAGTCTAAATTTTGGTTTTCCCATTAGAAAAGAATAACTCATTTTATGAGACTGTCTTTAGACACAGATCAGATGTTTAAAGGATTCTATGTCATCTCAAAGAAAATACTTGTTTAAAAGTTTAAGCTTTCTCAGTCCATGAATATTTTTAAAAACATTAATTTTATCTCCTTATTTGAATTATATATGGATTGGACATAAATTCATCATTTTTCCTTAGATATTTGTTTTCAAATATTGAGTATTATAGACCAGAAGTCTGAAATATTTCTAGTTATTGTAGCTGTCAAACAAAACCTTCTATTTTGTTTGGGCATGTTTTCACATATCCTCTTTATCAGTGAGGTCTTGAAAATCCATTGCAATATATCAAAGATTTTTTATTAGATTAATATTTTTAATTATTTCTCCTCAGCTATCAGTTGGCCTTTTCAATCTGGAGTCACTAAATTTCATTTAACTTATAAAAATAATCTTCTTGAGCTCAATTCTCCTTTTTTAACTACTAAGTTTTTTTACAGAATATTATTTTTACTACTCCTATTGTCTCACTTAATGCCTTATGTATACTTTTTTAAAGCTTAAAGGTTTTCTGTTGAGGAGATTTAGCAAAACCTCTCTCGCAAAGATCCTGAATGATTTATTTTAAGTTCTAGATAGATTCTTGTTATCAGCACTTTATCGGATGTGTATAAAGCAAATATTTTCTCCCATTCTGTAGGCTGTCTATTCTCCAGGGATTAGGGGTTGGGGGGTAACCTCACAACTAAAGGACATTGTGAGCATCATAGAAGAGAAGGGCATGCCTCTAACCCTCCCTAGGGAGAGGCAAAGACATAAAATTTAACCAAAATGTTTGTACCCTCATAATACTCTGAAATAATAATTAAAAAAATACTAATGACAATCTTCAAAAAAAAAATCCTCAATGAAATTCAAAAAATCAAAACCAAGGATATTTCATGTATTTTGGTCTGTGGCATTTCACACTATCATATCCTCAGTGACAATCCTATTTTTCAGTTTGTCTTTCACATTTCATCCTCTTGGTTCTTTTCCTATTTTTCATATTACTCCATCATCTATTTGTGAACTCTTTTCCTTTCCCTGAAAAACTAAACATGATTATGTTACAAGTCCTTGTCCATTTTTCACTTATTTTATTTTCAGTCCTTGAGAGATCTTATTTTCTTTGTTTAGGTTATTTATAATCTAAGTAGATAAATTATAAATTTTTACTTTGAAACCTATTTAGTCTTAAGGTCATCAGTTACATCTATACCACATGCTATACTTTTCTATCTAGTTTTCCTGATTCAACCTCAATCTACATAAAAACTAATCTACTTATGTAATTTCCTAAGGGAAGAAATAAAATATCAGTAAAAATATCAGATTCTTTAATGGATTCAACATTCTTTTACAGACACCCAAAATTTTAGTAGTGAGTTAGCTTATTAACTTTCTCATAACCAGAGTGAGTTGTCCTCATAAGCCAAGTAAGTTGTCCAACAATAAAAAGATACAGGGAGAAAATACTTTTTATTTGCATTTTTTATGACTTTGGACTGAGTTTAGATACCATATCATCCAAAGGATCAATGGTTCCACCAGGAAATAGTATCATGCTTCTGATGAGCTAAAAACTGAGTCTGCCCGATGACCATTTTAAACTCATCTTGCCAATGATACAAAAGGCAGAAAAAAGGTCCTATTTACAGTTGCTACAAAACATTAAACACCGAAGAATACATTTAACCAAGGAGGTGAAAGATCACTATAAGGAACTACAAAACACTGACAAAAATTCATAGCTGACACAAGCAAAGGAAAAACATGCCAAGATCATGGATCAGAAGAATCAATCTCATTAAAATGAACACATTGCCCAAAGCAATTTACAGATTCAATACAACACTTATAAAAATATCAATATCATTCTTCACATAATTTAAAAAAAAATTAAAATTCATGTGGAATAAGAAAAGAACCTGAATACCAAAGCAATCCTAAGCAAAAAGAATAAAGCTGGAAGTATCTCATAATTAGACTTCAAATTATACTATAAGGTTATAGTAATTGAAACTGCATGGTATTGGCATAAAAATAGACACATAGATCTTTGGGACAAAATATAATACCACACACCTACAGCCAGATGACCTTCAACAAAATCAACAAAAACATACATTGGGGGCAGGACATCTTATTCACTAAATGATGCTGAGAACACTGGATATTCATATGAAGAAGAATTAAACTGCAATTCTGTCTCTCACCATATATAAATATTAACTCAAGATAGACTAAGGACTTACCTGTTTTCCTGAAGCTATACAAATACTAGAAGAAAACCTAGGAAAAACTCTTCTGGACATTGGCCTGTGCTTCTGGACATTGGCCTGTGCAAAGAATTAATGATCAAGACACCAAAAGCAAATGCAAAAAAGACAATAAAAGACAAATTAGACTAAATTTAACTAAAAAGCTTCTGCACAGTGAATGAAATTATCAACAGCTGGATTTATTTTTATGTGCAGCTGAATTTGGTTTACTAGGAATGAAAGACATTGGAGTCTTGGAAGGGTGGAAGGTTGGGAGAGAGTAAGGGATGAAAACTTACCTAATGGGCACAATGTACACTCTTTGGGTGATGGCTACACTTAAAAGCCAGACTTTACCACTATGCGCTATATCCATGAAACAAAACTGCACTTGTACTCCCTAAATATATAACACTACAAAATTTAGTTTTTTTAAAAAAATAAAAATAAATTCTGACTCTAAAAAATAAACAAAATCTTACATCCTGCAAGAATGAAGTTTTCGTTTCCCTATTTGGTAAAGGGCTCAATCTATTCAAGGTGCTAGCAGAGGGTAAAGGTAACAAGAAATGTATAACTGAAACAGAAACTATGATTACCAACTTAGTCCTGAAAAAGCAGCCACAAGGAAGGACTGCAGTGCTATATTTTATTGTATGTAATTGTTTCATTCTGTCCTGTTTTCCCACTCTACCTGATATTAAGTGTGCCAGTAGGTACTAACAATTTGGTTTCGTGTTGTTAATTGTTACTACTCTGTGATAATATAAATGAATATGAATAATCTTTTTTCAGTTTCCAGTTTTATATAAATGATCTTTTAATAAGATTAAGAACCAAAACTGCATGCTACATGGTAAATGGGCTGGGCTATGCGTATATCTTTTCTTTGTCATTCAGATCTACTTTCTAAACATTTTCTCCACGCTTTATCCCACAGAAGACTGATCTATAGCTAATGACTCAATAGGTTACCTTCTCTTGACTTCTAGTTGGGATGCCATTGAAAAGACCAAGTAGGAAATTACAGGAGAGAAAAGAGTAAGATCAGATTGTATAATACTCTGATCGTGATCACCTTATAGTCACTGTTTTCCAACAGAAAGTCACTGCTAAATTTGAGCAACTTTTCCCTGTTTTGAGACCTGATTTAGGAATGGGGCAGCTTTCTTGATAAAGTCCATGTTTCCTGTATAATACCTTAACAATATTCTACATCTTACTTAATTTTCCATAATTAGCACTAGGTAAAATAACCCTACTTTGTCTTCACCTCAATTTTCAATATCCTAAAGTGAATCACATTTTCCTTTTGAACTTAAAAAAATATATTCTCCATCTCCATCCTTCAATCCCAGAAGTAAACACCAACCTCAACTTGGATGAATACTTTCCATAATGTTTGATATTTTTACTACCTATGTTCTAGTTTTAAATGTTTTGTATTATTTTGAATTTTTTTTAAAATTCACAAATTGGAAAGCTAAACTTCACAATTGGAAGGATTCATCTGAAAATGGTTCCTGTATTATTGAGTAATCCACAAATAATAAATAATATTAAATAACTATGGATCAAATATAAAAATAACTACCTATAAGAACTGGAAAGGTAATAAAAGCAGGGAGATAAAAAGAGAGTTGAAACTGATATTAAAGGAATGTCATAGGGTGAGTTTCTTATTTCTTTAATTTATTTTTTATTTCAGAATATTACATGGGTACAAACGTTTAGGTTACATATACTGCCTTTGCACCATTGAGTCACAGCTACAAGTGTGCCCATCCTCCAGGCAGTGCTCACCACACCCATTAGGTGTGAATATATCCATTCCTTCCTCCCCCCTCCTACCTGCCTGACACCCAGTGAATGTTACTTCCATATGTGCACATAAATGTTTCTTATTTCTAACTAGATTTTAGCCAAAAGGCCAATTCAATTTCCAGATATGAAGGAAAACCACAGTATTATCGGCTTGAAGAAACAGGGTTCTGGGGAACGACAAAAGATGAAAAATAAGGGTAAAATCCTAGGAAGGCAAAAGCCTCAGAGAGGCAATTTTAAAATATTTACATAAACTCTGTCTAAATCTTTAGCCTCTAAGTCATGAAGGGACAGAAATGGAAGCCTAAACAAAGCCTAAAAAACAAAATAGTTTAACTGTGGTTTCAGAGCATAGAGCTTTGTTTTTAAGCAAATTTTATTGCCAACTTAACAGAATTCCTTGGAGAGAAGCATAATGAAATATAAAACAGAGTATCTCTACAAAATCTCATTTATAATGTCCAAGATGCAATCTATAATTACCAGCCATATAAAGAAACAAAAATGCCACCTATATTCAAGAATAGAAGCAATCAAATGGATATCAATATTGAGATGCTCAGATGTTGGATTTATAAATAAGGCTGTTTAGAAGTTTTTAAAATAATGTTTTCATAGGTAATTAAAAGAATTATCAGTGTAGAAATCAAAACTTCAAAAAGAGCACAAAAAAATGGTCTATAATTGAAAAATGCAATACCTGAATTTTTTTTTAAAGTGATGAGATTAAGAGCAGATTAACAATGAAAGAAGAGTGAGTGAACTTGAAGATAGATTAATAAAATTATGTAATCTGAAAAATAGAGTATAAAGATAAATAACAATAAATAGAGCCTTGGGACCTGTGGGAAATTTCAAAAGTTGTAAAATGTGCATAATTCAAATCCAGGAAGAAACAAGGAATATAAAGGAAGAAGATACTTTTTGAAGAAATAATGATTGAAAATTTATTAAAATGTCAAAGATATACATTTATAGATTCAAAATGTACAGCAATCTCCAAGCAAAATAAATATGATAAAAGTACTGGTTGGGCATGGTGGCACACACCTGTAATCCTAGCACTCTGGGAGGCCAATGTGGGAGGATCACTTGTGCTCAGGAGTTCAAGACCAGCCTGAACAAGAGTAAGATCCATTTCTACTAAAAATAAAAAAATTAGCCAGGTGTGGTGGTGCATGCCTGTAGCCCCAGCTACTCAGAAGGGTGAGGTAGGAGGATTACTTGAGCCCAGGATTTTGAAGTTGCTGTGAGCTAGGCTGATGCCATGACACTCTAGGCCAGGCAATAGAGAGAGACTGTATCGAAAGAAAGAAAGAAAGAAAGAAAGAAAGAAAGAAAGAAAGAAAGAAAGAAAGAAAGAAAGAAAGAAAGAAAGAAAGAAAAAGAACCTATAAGCATATCACAGTTTAAAATCAAAGTTAATTTCATTAATTTGAGTCAAATTTAAAGAGAAATCTTGCAAGCATTCAGAGAAATTCATCTCATTATATTTAGGATGACAAATATTTGAATGACAGCTGACATTTCATCAGAAACATTTGAATATAGAAGACAGTTGAATAACACCTTTAAAAAACTGAAAGAAAAAAAACAAATGCCCCTCAAAGCAGAATGTTATATCAAGCAAAATATATGCTTCAATAATGTAGATGACATAAAGAAAATATTACATGAAGGAAAACTAAGAAAATTATCACTGTAATTATATAGTGAGTGCAAATATCTTCACTTCAGAAATGCTCAGAAACATTCTTCAGGTTAGAGGAGTATGATACCAAAAGGAAACCTGAACCTTAATTAAAGATATAATAAAAAATTATAAAGTTGTGGAAAAGTATAAAATACTGTTTCCTTATAAATGTGTTTAAAATACATAAATATTTGAATGAGTTTATAATGTATAAAAAGTTAATACATATGACAATTATAAGATTAAAGCTTCAGGCAGTGTGTAAACTTCCCTATATTATTGCATGCACATTTTACATAAAATTCATGCAATGTATTGAGGCTAAGGAGATAATATAATGATTGATGCATATCATTGTATGTTTTTCCAAACTTATAAAACATATAGCACTAAGAATGAATCCTGACATAAACTAGACTTTAGGTAATAATGTTGTGTCAATGTAGGTTTATTAAGGTAACAAATGTACCCCTCTGGTTGCGGATGTTTATAACAGGTTATACTATACATGTATTGTGTAGAGTCAGTGAGTATGTGGAAAATCTCTGTATCGTTCTCTTAATTTTGCTGTCAACATAAAACTTCTCCAACAATTGTTATTAAGAAGCCAATTGGGACATTTAAATCAATTAAAAAAATGCAAGCAACAAAGAACAAGTGGGAAAATATAGGTGCAAAAAGAAAATAATAATAAAATGATAGACTTAAATTGCATCATATAAAATTTACATTACATGACAGTGAACTAAATTTCCTATTAAAAGATAGAGATTGACCGAATGAATAAAATACAGAAGCCAAAAGTTGGCTCTTAAAAAAAGATCACAAAACTGATAAAGCTTCAATTTAGTAAAAGAAAATGAAAGAGATCAAAAATTACCAATAGCAGTTATGAAATACCTGATCTTACCAACACCAAAAATATAATGAGGGAATATAATAAACATATGTTAATAAATTTGACAACTTTAAAAAATTAACAATTTTTTAAAAAAATTTCTAAATTCCTGACAAGATGAAGCAAAATCTAAATAGCTATATATCTATTAAAGAGATTGAAACAGTAATCAAAAACCTTTACACAACACTCCAAGTCAAGATAGTTTTACAGTAAAGTTATATGAAATATTTAAATAAGAAACAAAACCAATTTTACATACTTCTCTCAGAAAGTAGAGAAGAAAAATCATTTGTTAACTAGATTTACCAAAGTAATCAAACATTATAAAAACATTACTACTGGATTGATAATTTCAAGCTCTGAGTGATGGTATCTCTCACCAGAAAGTATTTACTTTGACTTCTGATGGACAGCAACTGTAGATCTCTTCAATTCATACAGATTTTGAAATAATTAGTATTTCGAAATATTGAGAGAACTGATCTAATTTTCCTTCATTTTTTTCTCCAAAAGTATTTCCCTTAATATAATCATGGAAGTTTAACAGGGTTAATCACTCTTTCAGAGCCTGAAACTGTAATTTTATCCTCTATATTCTATTAGTACTATAATGTTTAGAGACCTTTTCCTACCTTCCCACTCTCTCCATAAATTTGATGTCAGGTGGCATAAGGTATTGAACTTTTTGCTACTATTTCAAAGATATTCTAGCTCCTTGTTTGTCCATATAGAGTGACCAGCCATATGAAAAGAAAAAAAATGACCAAAACCAAAAGAAAAATAAGATAATAGACAACATAGCTATTCAACATAGAATTTAAATAAACATGATGAATATGTACATGAGATTATAACGCAAGACTGGGAATTTTTACAGATCACTAGAGTTATAAATGATGTCAATTTAGAATCAGAAATTCAAATAACTAAGATTAATAATAAAATGATTGAGTTCAAAACCTGATTTAATGCAATCAAAGAAAAAATACAAAAAATAAAATCTAGTAAAATATCCAGGTTGAAACACAAATATAGCAAATATAAAATAATTTTCAAGAAATATAGGAAATACTGGAAATCTAAAATATAGGTGACTGAAATCTCAGATGGAAAAGACAGACAGTAGTGCAGAAAATATTTGAAGAAATAATGGCTGATAATGTTCCAAAATTTAAAATAATTGTATATCAAATCATAGATTCAAGAAACACTGTGACTCCAAAGCAGTATAAATTTTAAAAGTTCCAGAAATAGAAAAATAATGGTAAGACATTTGAAAAACTAACAGATTAAGGAAAATCTTAAAATCAAACAGAAAAAAAGTCATATTAATCTTCCTATGAACCACAGTAAGACTTACAGCCAATTTCTCAACATAAACAATAGAATACAGAAACATGATGAAAGAAAATAATCTCAATACTCTATATCCTGTGAAAATATTCTTAATTTATCAATGCAAATGCAGATATTTTTAGGCAAGCAGAAAATAACAATATTAATCTCCAATGTACTTAAATTAAAAATATTAAAGGGTAATGTTTAAATGCAAGGACAAATTTACTTTTAACAGTTCAATAATGTATGAAAAATTAACTTGTGGATAAACTAAATAAGTACTGTGTATATAAAATAAAACTCATTTGGGGTGTTTAAAATGTAGATTAAAATAAATGCAGTATAGCACTACCACACAAATTGAAAGGAAGCAAATGGAGTTTAAGTGTTACAATGTTACACTCTTGAAGATACAGCAAACTACTGAGTATGTTAAACTAGATTGAAGATTTACATAAGACTGTGACTGCTAAGTAATATAAAAACCTGTTGCAATCAGTAGTTGCCTACTGAATAAACAGACTTGTATATCAAACAAATAAAATAATAAAAGATACACAAAAATAGTCAATTCACCATTAAAAAATTAAGAGTAAAGGGAAAATACAGGGCATCCCAAAAGTTTCAAAATGCGGTGAAAATTCCCATTGTAGCTAAATATACCTTAATTTACAAAACGTTCATTACAAAATTTTACAAAAATTTTCCCCTATGTCTGCTGACTTTTGGAACACCCTGTAGAAAAGTTGACTCAAATAAAATTACAGAATCTTTAACTTTAATATACTAATAATTAAATATAATTAAGCCAAATACCATAGTTTGAAAGCAAAAACTGACTATATATATGTATATGTGTGTGTGTGAGTGTGTTTAGATATATACATGCTTGTAAGAAACTGCTTTAAATATTATGTATATATGCTTATAAATAAAATGGTTTAAATATAACGGTATAGGGAGAAATAACAGCATGGAAATTTTTTTCAAAATATTTATGTCAATATTTAAAAGAGAAAATTGACATACCTATACCTAATATCAGATAACATAGAATAAATAAGAAACATACTAGGATTATATATGTATATATTTTAAAAGTTAAGCAATACACCTGGTAGAATATAACATAGAATAGGTTAAGCATTGGCCTGGGGCTAACCTTCTTAAGGCACAAAATACAGTATTATGAAGTAAATTAGTGATGATTTCAAATACATCGAAATTTGAACTTTTTTCTAGCAAATGTCATATATGAGAGAATGAAAATACAACCTGCAAAGTGAGAGAAAATATTTGCAACACATCACATATAAGTCACAAAGGGTTTGTATTTGGAATTTATAAAAAGTTTCTATAACTTCCTGGGTGCGATAGCTCACCCCTGTAATCCCAGCATTTGGGGAGATCAAGGCAGGAAAATTGCTTGAGGCCAGGAATTTGAGACCAGCCTGAGTGGAGCCAGACCCCATCTCTACAAAAAAAAAAAAAAAAAAAAAAAAAAGGAAAAAGAAAAAAGAAAAAAAGAAAAAAAATTAGCTGGGTGCGGTAGTGCACTCTTGTAGGCCCAGCTGCTTGGGAGGCTGAGGCAGGAGAATTGCTTGAGCCCAAGACTTTGAGATTGCAGGGAGCTATGATAATATCACTACACTCTATCCAGGTGACAGAGCAAGACCTTGTCTCAAAGGAAAAAAATTATATCACTCAATAAACCAGACAGAAAAAGCTAAACAGAAAACAGGCCAAAAATATGAAAAATAATTTATAAAATTGTGTATCCAAAAGGCTAATGAACAAACAAAAATGTGTACAAATGCATAGTAATCAGAAAATTGCAAATGAAAAAACTACATTAGTTACTACTATATATCCATTAATGGCAAGTGTTGTCAAGGATGTAGAGAAACTAGAATTCCTCTAAAGTGCCTGTATCATTGCAAATTGGCACATCCACTTTGAATATGCATTGGCATTGTCATACTCAATTTGAATATATGCATATCTTATCACTGAGACATTTCACTCTTAGCTATACATCTGATAGAATGCATGGGCAGTAACAGACATGTAGAAAGAATTGTAGCAGCATTAACTATGATATTCAAAAATTGAAAACAACCCAAATGTCCATCAGCAATTCATTGGATAAGTAAGTTTTGGTATACTCATTGAATGGAGTGTTAAACAGCAATGAAAATGAAGGCATGCTACACCATGAATGTATCTCACAAATGCAATGTTGACCAAAACAATTTTAAAAGACAGGCACAAAGAATACATATTGTATATTCCTTTTATTAACACTTTATAAAAAGAAAGACAACAAACTATATATTTGACCAAAAAAAAAAATCGGGCTAGTAATTTGCTTTTGCTGGAAGGAAAGGTACATTGATTGGGAGGGCTAATGAGAAATTATGAGTGCTCTGGTAGTGCTCTATTTCTTTGCCTGGGTGGCAGTTTTTTAAGTGTGCTCATTTTGTGAACATTCATTGAACTGTGCTTGTGATTTGTACATTTTGTTATTTTTTTTCCTTTTCTTTGTACATTTTGTTATATATATATGTATATATATATTTCAACAAAATAATTTTTTAAGTATGGGAGATCTGTGACACTTAATGATATATGGGTATGGAAAAGATTAAAAAGGCATATTATTAATCTTGGCAAATCTGGAACAAATTCCAAGAGGGAGGTCATGATTTGAACTTGAAAAATGGGTGATTATTCACCAGGTGGATTTGCTGAAGGAACTTTCCAAGGGAAAGTTAATATTTATTTTCATATTCGTGTTGTACAATATATTTAATAGTCTTTTATCTCAAAGTCAAGTTTCACTCAAAACCGTGTTTATATAATTCAATAAGCAAATTTGTATATAGTCTATATCAATTCTGCTTCATTAGGTATAAGTTGTGATTTGGTAAAGTGGAATTTGGGAAGATTTTTCTAGTTAGGCTTGAAGTAGATTTCATTAAGTGTATATTTTGGCCATGCCATACAGTATGACAGAAATAGAAATAATTGTTATTTAAAAATGATAAATGAATTATTCTTTGAAATCTGCCAATAATTTAGACTTTCAAAAAATTATTCTCATATGCCATGCCCATGACAGTGTAAATTTTATGCTACTTTTCTTAAACTTCCTTTTCCTCTGTTGATTATGGCTCATACTCTTTCCATTTCATTCAAAATTAATAAGTTACAATAATAAGTTCCAGAATGCAGGTTGTCTATTAAGAATTTTCTAAAATGGGCACTTTTAAATGATGACCAAAATAGAAAACTATTCCAGATCATATACTCATTGGATTTTTAAAAGGATAATCAAATTTTCTAAAGAAACAGGGATTTTTTAGTCTGATTTTTAAAGGAGATTAAGTAATTATATTGAATTATGACAGACTTTTATTAAGCTAATTGTTCCTCAGCATGAACAATCTCTTTGAAGTCATGATCTGATAGGCTTAGTACTAGAGACTGAATTGGAAACAATGAAATATTGCTACAGCAAAAATTACAGCTTTATGTTATTTAATTTACAAATATGTGAAGATTACGTTTTATATTTAGGATTATTTTTGAAGAATTCAAGAAATATTTTTCATTTTTGTGGAGTCATTTGTTCCTATATATATATATGTATATATATATATATATATATATATATATATATATATATCCAAGAATACTTTGTGCTAGAAAACATCTGATTTGCTTTTGAATCACAATAATAGCAGGCTGCTAAAACATCAGCGGCAAAACAAGGACACTCTGCTCTCATGACTCTGATAACCACTCTTATCTCAATTATTATTACATTATCATATTTACATGGCCATTAACTACAAAATGCTGATATGCTAATAAAAAATGAACATTAAAATTAAAAGATGATAAACTAATTCATGTTGATTTTTTTTATATTTAGTAACTGAGCTTTCTTTGGTAAATATCATTTCGCTTTTAATTATATCTTAACAAGCAGTGATTATGATGTGTAGCTCCTTTTGGAAAATAAATGACTTAAATTGACCTACTTTAATTTTATTCATTATCTCTAACTGTTATTAAAACCTGTATTTGACATATGTGAATATTATTTGATCTTTTCAAACCACATTCATTCTCATTAAGGAAGCCCCAAGACATTTTCTTTCAGAATATTTTTCAAATATTCTGCGATTTTACTAGTTATGTGAAATGTGACAGCACTTTCAAGTTCTTTATTATCGTTTCCTTCTACAGCAAGAACCAATTATTCCACACATATTAGCGCCTGATTTTGAACTCAATATTTAAGCAATTAGTATCTGTATCTATAAATTAATACATTTATATTCCTAACATAGTTTTAATCATACAGAATGAGTGGAAACTGTCTTTAGGGTACATTAGTGTTAAAGGTAAAGGCTGTTTATTTGATGTTAAGTACAATTAAACTTCAGTTTTGGAAAAGTGAAGGTAAATTTTTGACACTTTTCTGGGTGATTCTATTTCTAGTTCTTCACGAAAGAGGACAACTAAAGAAACATTCATATTACCTTTCAAAGGAAACATGTCTATTTTAGACAAATTGTACTTGTTTTCATATTTTTATACCCAGTAATTGCTGACAAAGATGTTCACATAATGACACCTAATCTACTAAAATTATTTGAACTTTAGTATAAGCCCTTTAACTTTGAATTAAATAATATATTCAGCTGTGAAAAATGTTTTAAGCACTGACAAATATATTTATATCTATCAGTATAGATTCATACACTTCTGATTATGCTGTGATTAATATAGAGGTTATCATTTTAAAATGAATCTGTCTGATCTCTTAGCAAGGTAAGGAAAGTACTTGTGCTATGCCTTGAGCTATCTAGACAAGTTGAAAGGTAAGTGCCTTTCAATTTTAAGGCCATGAAGCAGTTTTGGTGGAAATTAAAATTAATTTATTCGTATTGTTTTCCATCTCCTTGGCTTATATGCATAATAAAACTGCATTATACAAGTCCAAATTCATTATTTCTATGTGTTGTTTATTACTAATTTAGTAGGTCTACTTACAAGTCTCATAAAAATTAAAGTACACATGCTGATAGAAGCCTGATGGCCAGACAAAATGAAGGAGCGTGCTAAAGAGCAATGTTTCCAGACTTTCCCTTAATAAGATGTTGCTCATAGGACAGGCCATTGCAGCTCAGCAACAGTGATCTGACGGTGCTGTTCAAACCCATTGCAGAAGGCAATACTTTTCCTTGAGGAGTAATAAATTCTTCCAGCTCATACAAACTTCTAAGGGAAATAGGTAAGTATAAAACTGCACAGGTATATTCTAGAAAACTGAGCCTACTGTGAGACAAATCTGAAACAAAACTTCATTGATTTAAAAAAAAAAGCATTGATCACTTAACCTTCATGAGCCCCTACTCTGCTACTCTGACTGGTAGATCACAGTGATGCTTTGGGTCTACAGAATCAACGTCAAGTCCTCCCTGAGAATTCTGATTATTTTTCCCTTCCTAATACATCATCAGGTAGCAGGTCCCTATAGAAATGGCTGGGAGGATAATTAATAGCATACATTTCAGGAGGAATTGCAAAAACCTTGCTGGAAAGATACCCAGCCTTTCTTATATGGAAGAGGTCTCGGGTCTGTAAACTAGAGCTCTCCTCACAAATTTATTTACTGCTGCACTGATAAATTGTATGCCTTTCTCAACATGGGTGGGTGGCCACATTTTATGTGATAAATCCTATGTAATATTCAAATCTGTCTAAATCTGTTGATATCTTCCTCTGTAGTACACAAAGGATATTTGGGTGTTTTATCTTCACACAGTGTAGGCTATTGTTTAGTCTATATTTTAGTCTATATTTTAGTCAAATAATCAAGCAAACTTTAAGAGACATTCCTAGCCCATTAAGCTAACACTAAATCCAGAATCCTGCTTCAAAAGGCTAATATCAATAAATCTAGCCTGATTAAATTTTCCATATCCTTCTACCTTGATCCCACAATTCTAAAATATATTTGCATACTAGTTCTCCAGTATTCTCATATATAAATTAGCTACATTGTACAAATATTTTGGTGTATATCACATCTTATCACAGATCTCACTTTACACTTCATGCTTTGCTAGGATTTAAGTCTGGATATGGACAAAATAAGGTTTAGTGAACTACAGAACATGGGACAGAAACATGTTTCTGTAAATAGGTTGTATTGGTATACACTCAAATTTATCTGTTAATATATTATCTGTGGTTACTTTTGCACTAAAACAACAGAGCTGAGAAGTTACAGTAAAAATCATATGACTTACAAGCCAAAATATATATTATCTGTCCCTTTAAGAGCATTTAAAGAGCTTGGAAGTTGTCTCTCTTGTTCTTATAACAAGAAAAAGATGGACAAATTGAAAATCAATGACTTTTCTTGTACACATCAGAGAACAGAGGTTGCAGGGAAAAATAACATCACAAAATCAGGAGAGACAGGCACATCCTCTGAGGCAGGGCTAGGATGTGCTTACCGGAAGCAGAAGCCACAGGAACCATAAACTGATAAGAATGCTTGAATAGCAACTGTGAAGAATTGTTGGAGCCTAAGGGTAGATTAACTAAGAATAAGAAAGTCTTGAAGAAGGGCCAGAATCTTATGGGGGCCCAACACTTTCACAAGCTTTTTCTTCAGGAACCACGCCAACTTCTCATGGTAAAGATCCAGAAAAATCATCCCTAGTTCTAACAGGGGAAGCAGAAGAGGGGACATTGTGAATATTCCCAGAGCATTTTTCATCATAAAAACCTGGTCTCCATGAGAAAATACTTTGCCAGAACTTTTCCCAGCGGAAAAGTTCTGACCCCAGCCCTTGCCAGCCTTCTTTTCTCACCAGAAGTATAGATGGGAGGGCATAGTCAACAGAGATTAAGGTCTCAAGCAAACAAATTTGAAGGACTGCAGCCAGGAATAGAAAGCAGGGAGAAAAAACGCTATGCCAATGGAGAAACACATAAGAAGGCCACAACTCCAAGACATAAGTCCACTTAACAATGAAGTTTGATTGTAAGATTATAGAATGCTCTGCATTCCCCAGACATGAACAAAACACAAACAGGACTCCAGAATAATAACAGTGGGTTATTGCCGAAAGACCTATAAGACGTAGACTCTCTCAGAGGAGAATTTATGGAAGCCCAAGTCAACAGAGGTAACAAAAACAAGAAAAGTAGAAAAAAATATAAACCTCTGGCCTATATAGTGTCAAGAAATATTAAATAGAAATCAATTCCTAACCAGTTTAATCCAAGTGTTCCTAATAACATCTCATTAACTTCAGTTCCTACTATTCAAACCAATTTTCAGAAAAAATATAACAAGGTATATTAGAAGGCAACAAAAAAATGCTGTCTGAAAAGACAAGACAGAATCACATATAACACAAATGTTGAAAGTATTCAGCATATATTAAAAATTTCTATGGTTAGGCCGGGCGCGGTGGCTCACGCCTATAATCCTAGCTCTCTGGGAGGCCGAGGCGGGCGGATTGCTCAAGGTCAGGAGTTCAAAACCAGCCTGAGCAAGAGCGAGACCCCATCTCTACTATAAATAGAAAGAAATTAATTGGCCAACTGATATATATATATAAAAAATTAGCCGGGCATGGTGGCGCATGCCTGTAGTCCCAGCTACTCGGGAGGCTGAGGCAGAAGGATCGCTCGAGCCCAGGAGTTTGAGGTTGCTGTGAGCTAGGCTGACGCCACGGCACTCACTCTAGCCTGGACAACAAAGCGAGACTCTGTCTCAAAAAAAAAAAAAAAAAAAAAATTTCTATGGTTGATGTGTTAAGGGTATAATGGAAAAAGTAGACAGCCTGCCAGAGCATTTGGGTAATGTAATCACAGTGATGAAAACTCTGGGAAAGAATCAAAAGGAAATACTAGAAATCCAAACACTATAATAGAATTTTAGAATGTCTGGTATAGGCTCATTGATATACTTGTCAGTGCCAAAGAAAGAATCACGAAGCTGAAAATATGTCAATAGAAACTTCCTCATCTGAAAGATAGGAAAGAAAAATGAAACAAAACAGAACAGAAACAAAACTGAACATTGAAAAACTATGGGGCAATTTCAAAATGTGTAAATATGCATTATTAGAATATAAGAAGGGGAAGAATGAAAAGGGAGAAGAAGAAATACTTCAAGTCATGATGTCCTAAAACTTTCTAAAAGTAATCACAGACATCAAACCACACACCCAAAAAGCTTAGAGAACACTAAATAGAATAAATACCAAATAATCTACACATCCTATTCAAATTGCAGAAAATGAAAGTCACAGAAAAAAAATCTTGAAAGAAGTCAGGGGAGAAACAAAACACATTACCTAAAGAGGAGTATAGATAAAAGATACAGTGGGCTCATTATCAGAAACCATGCAAGTATGGATAGAAATGAAATCTTTTAAGTGTTGAAAGAAAAAAGCCATAAATCTAGAAATTGATATTCAGTGAAATTATCCTTCAAACATTAAGGAAAAATAAAGGTTTTCTTACACAAACAAAAACTGAGAGAATTCATTATGCTCATACCTGTCTTGCAAAAAAATGTTAAAAGAAATTATTCTGGTCAAAGGAAAATGATATAGCTCAGAAACTTAGATCTCCATAAAGAAGGAAAGAGGTTTCACAAAAGGAATAAAAGAAGGAAAAATATATCTTTTATTTTTCTTATTCGTAGTTTATCTAAGAAAATTGTCTAAGGAATAAATGTAACAATATATTGGGTGATTATTAGTGGAGAGATCAGTGAAATGAATGAGAACAATATCATAAAGAACAGGATGAAGAAACTGGAAATACTCAGTTTTAAGGTATGTACACTAAAAATGAAGCAGTATAATGCTATTTTAATGTGGACTTCGACTAGTTAAAATGTATATTATAAAAATTAGATCAAAATTAAAAACTGAATTGATAAGCTAAGACAGGAGATAAAGAAATATATTAAAAGGTTCCATTACTACCGAAGAAAATAAGGGGAGATGGAAATACAGAATAAATGCAAAAAATGAAAAGCAGTTACAAACATGGTAGGTATTAATCCAACAATGTCATTAATCATTTTAAGTGTGAATGCTTTACATATACAAGTTAAAAAGATGGAGATTGTCAAAATAGATTTAAAAAGAACACCCAACTACACGTTGCCAACAAGAAAGCACATTAAATTTAAAGAGATTGGTACATTAAAATAAAATAGGATATTTTTCCTATTATTTTGATCTTCATATCTTTCAACAATGTTTTGTACTTTTCAGAGTGTAAGTTTTGCACTACTTTTGTTAAATTTTATTCTAAGGATTTTATTCTTTTTGATGCTAATGTGAGTGTAATTGTTTTCTTAATTTCATTTTTGGATCATTCATTTCAAGTGTATAGAAATAAAATTAAGTTTTTCATGTTGATTTTATTTCCTGTAACACTGCTGGGCTCATTGGTTATAATATTTTTAATGGATTATATAAACATTTTAAATAAGACCATGTCATCTACAAATAGAGAACATTTTATATCACCCTTTATAATGTAAATAGCTTTTATTTATTTGTCTTGCCAAATTGTTTTAGCTAGACTCCAGTACAATGTTGAATAGATTTCACAAGAGTATACATCCACATCATTTTCCTGATCACGGGGGTGGGAGGGAGAATATCCACTCTTTCATTGTTAACTATGAGTTGATCAATGAAATTAAGGTACTACATTAGAAAGTATTAACTCAAGACAAAATTAAGGGGGACAAAATTTGACAAAAACTCAAAGACAAAAATTAAGGGGGAACAAAAGAAAGAAAAATGCATGATACATGGAGAAAAAATGAGTGAAATAGTAGACCTAAACTCAACTATGTCAATAATAACATTAAATGTAAATGGATTAAAGAGTCCAATTCAATCAAAAGACAACATTTTTCAGTCTGGATAAAAACCACAATTCAAAAATATAGTGTCTACAGGAGACACACTTTAGATAAAAGACCAAATATATCGAAAGTAAAATCATTTAAAAAAATGCCATACAAAGAGCAATCACAAGAAAACTGGAGTGACTATACAAATATCAGTCAAAATTGGCTTTCAAACAAAAAAAAATGTTACTAAAGATAAGAGAGACATTTTATAACAACAAAAGGGTTAATAAAAAAAGAAGACATATAACTTACAAACCTATATAAATAAAATAACAAACTGACAATAAAGAAGAGAGATATAGATAATTTAACAATAATAGTTGGAGACTTCAATATTCCACTTTCAATAATTGATAGACTAGACCGAGGATAGAAAGGGAAATAAAACACTCGAATAACAGTATAAATCAACTTGACCTAATATGGAACACTCCACTAAACAACAAAGGACTACATTATTTTTAAATGAACATGAGATCTTTTGGACAGACTATATACTATGCTATAAAACTAACCTTAATAATATAAAAGAATAGAAGCAACATAATGCATGTTTTCTGAGCATAATAGAATGTAATTAGTAAGTAAGTCTATAAGAGGGAAATATTTGGAAAGCAAATATCTGTGGAAACTTATGGATACATATTAGTTTTATATATTTATTAGGTACATGTGATATTTTGATACAAGCATATGATCCCTAATGATCAAATAAGAGTAACTGGGGTATCTATCATCTCAAGCATTTAGCATTTCTTTATGTTAAGAACATTCTAATTCCATTGTTTTAGTTATTCTGAAATATAAAATACATTATTGCTAACTAAGATCTGTGGAAATTAAAAAAAAATACACTCCTAATTAACCAATGGGTCAAGGAAAAAATCTAAAGGTAAATTAGAAAATACTTTGCAATGAATAAAAATTAAGGTATAATATACAAAAACTTACGGATGCAGCTAAAACATTGCAGAGACAGAAATTTATAGCTATAAATGCCTATATTACAAAAGAAGAAAAATGTCAAATCATTAACTTAACATTTCACTTTAAGACATTTAAAATGACAAATAAAAATGGGAAAAATACTAAAGAGTAGAATGTAAATTAAAGAAACAGAAAATAGAAAGACAAATGAAAAAAATCAATGGCACCAAAATATGATTCTTTGAAACAAAAACAAACAAACAAACAAAAACAAACAAACCAACAAAAAACTCTTTTAGCTAGTTTCATCAAGAAAAAAAGGAGAGAAGACTTAAATCACTGGTATCAGAAATTAAAGAGAAATCAATTTTATTGACTTTGTAAAAATGAAAAGCTATTTAAGGGACTATTTGAAAATTTACATGTCAGCAAAATAGATAACTTAGATGGAATAAGCAAATTTCTTGGAAAGTCACAAACTACTGAAACTGACTCAGGAAGAAATAGACAACAATAATAAACTCATAAAAAATAAAAAAAAAATATTGAATCAATAATCAAAAAACTACCCACAAAGAAAAGCCCAAACCTTATGGCTATACTGCGGGATTCTATCAAACGTTCAAAGAAGGGTTAATTACTATTCTTTACATGGCAGCACAAAAAATTAAAAAGAAGAGAACATTTTCCCATTCATTTTATGAAGGTAATATTGCTCTGATTCTAAAACTAGACAAAGAAACCACAAGAAAACTACAAAAATACTATGAATATAGACACAAAAATCTTCAGCAAAATGCTAGTGAATCAAATCCAGTAATATATCTAAAAGAAATTATATACCACAAACAAGTGGGATTGACCCCAGAGTTGATGCAATGTTGGATTAACATCTAAAAATCAATTAAGGTAAATATATCGTATTAATGGAATAAGTAACAAATATCATATGATTTTTCTCAATAGATACAGTAAAAGCACTTGATAAAATAAAACACCCTTTCAAGAGCAAAATACTCAACAAATTAGGAATGGAGAGGAATGGAGGTTCAAGGTCCCCAGTTTCATCAGAATCTGACCATATGTCTCCATGCCAATTAAAATCACATAGATCGTTTGACATGCATTTTTCTTTGATTGCCTTCCTTTTTGGACTCTCTTAACTAATCAAGCCCACGAGTAAACTGATACCCCTAGTCACCTCTCCTTTCAAATGAAGGAAATAACCAAAATTCGTCTCATCTCTTGCTCTACCATGTGAATTTCTCTTCACAAGCATCTTCTGTAACAATCTTGGGAGGGAATAGAATGTAGTACTGGTCTACTTTCTACTGTTATTCTTAGTGCACCTTTCACTTCCTGGCATATCTGTTTCACTAAGGCATAAAATATATGTGTCATGTTTTATTCATCAAATTCAGTTAGCATAATGTCATAAATATAGTGGACCAGTATGATATTCTGTGGAAATTAAGATAATCAGTGGTACCTGTGGACCATATTTTGATAGAGAGCAAAAGAATTAATACACCCCTGGGAGTAAGAGAGTGAATACTTACTGCTGTCTTTAGCATTCAACAGTGTAATGCATTTTATCATCCTGATTGTTGAAGATGTTTAAATAATAAGTTCGATGCGCCGTTGGCTGCATAGCAAGTGCCAATCCCAGGGAAGCAGGAGCATGGGGAAAGGAGAATGATCTGGAAAGGAAAGAGGGCCAGCCAAAGGGAGTCAGTTACAATGTCACCCACAGCTTTATAACTGATTTCTTGATCTCACAGTGTATCTTCAAGTAGACTACAAGTGCACTGCATTTCTAAAATAAAATTGGAGAAGAGAACAGTTTATCTGCTTGTTTTTGTTTACAAAGGGTCAAAGTTTGCCTCTAAAGGATCCATAATCTCACATTTCTGAGTTTTGTATGTGTGTGTCAAATAGCTTCTGAAGTATGTGCCGCCTCAATGGCAAAGTCCCAAGAAAGGAGTCAAAAATTTATATTGGTCAGCAAGGCACTGTCAGCAGAACCAATAAATACCACAAGGGCTTAGGAGCAGCAGCTATTGTGACTTGTTTCCAGTGACATCACTTAACAGCAGATATTTTCCTCTCTGACTGCAAGAACAGTGGAAGACGTTTCTAAGGCTATTCTGGCCAGAGACCAGAACAAGTATGCTTAGCTGTTCGTGAAATGAATCAAGTTCTATCAATAGTTAACTGAAAGTTTTGCTTTCAACTTGTAAGAGGAGAAAAACCATTCCCTTATTTGTCCTCATTTTTTTTTTTTTTTTGGTTTAATGGCAATAAATGGCAACTTCATCCTTACTTCTCAGGTCAGAAAACTCTAAGTCTTTTTAGATATCTGCTCACTCCCATGTTTATTGCAGTGTTATTCACGATAGCCAAAATATTGAATCAACCTAAATGCTGGGAATTATATGGAGAAGAGAAAAACAGAAGTTGATCAACAGGTACGAAGTTGTGGTTAGACAGGAAGAATAAATTCTGGTTTTCTATTACACAGTCGGGTCACTACAGCAAATTACAACATAGTGTATATTTCAAGATAGCTGGAAGAAAAAATTGGGAATGTTTTCACTATAGAGCAATGATAAATGTTTAAAGTGGTGGATATGGTAATTACCCTGATTTGATCATTTTACAATGTATACATGCATTGAAACACCACACTGTATCCCACAAATATGTACAATTTTTACATGTCAACTATAAATAAAAAAAATTAATTAATTAAAGAAAATAGGGTAAAAAAATTAAGAAAACTCAGAATCATCTTTACTTGGAGCACATGTCCCAGTAAACAACAAATCCTGCTAATTTTCTTTACTATTTTTGAAATTAATCCATTCTTCACATTCATTGTTACTACTTTTTGTGTGGCATTTATCATCACTGGGTGCCTCCTGACATATTTATTCATTCCCACACTTTAACCTCCCCACGTGTTTTTTTTTTTTAGAAAGAGAGCATTCGTTTTTTTAGAAAGAAGAATCCCTATGAACACTATTTATGCATTCAACACTCTAGATTTCATAAATGACTTTCTGCTTATAGGAGTAATATTGTTTTATCTTAGAAGACATTCGTTTAAGAGATGGGTAGACAGGGAGTGTAGATTTATGAAGTGAATATAGGTAAAACATTCTAAAACATTAGAGATTTGATTTTCATTACTGCTAGGACAGAAATCCACTAACAGTTTCTGCTTCTTTTAGGGAATAGTTCAGATGTTGTCCCTTTAGTATATAAAGAGTTTGACCATTTTCTTTGAGATAGGGCTGTGGCCTGAATGTTTGCATCTCCATAAAAATTCATATGCTGAAATACTAATCCTCAAGGTGACAGTGTTAGCAGGTGTGGCCTTTGGGAGGTGATTAGGTCATGAGGTCAGAGTCCTCATGTATGGGATTACTGCTCTTATAAAAGCAGTTGGAGAGAGCTCCCTATTCCCTTTCTCCACCTGAGGTTACAGCTAAGAAGACAGCTGTGTATGATGAAGGAGGCCCTCACCAGAAACCCAATCTCCTGGCACCTTGATCTTGGGCTTCCTGTTCTCTGGAATGGTTAGAAATAAATTTGTTTATAAGCCACTCAGTCTATGGTGTTTTGCTACAGCAGCCTGAGCAAGCCAAAGCAGCGTCCAATCCTAATGACCTAGTCTATGAGGCACTCAGCTTAGTAGATAGCAATAGCAATCTATGACAGTGAAAAAATTAAAAAAGGTGGGGGGATGAATGGCAAAGCAAAAACTATCATGACAATGAAGCAGCAACAACAACAACAATCATTTGGAAATAAATTATATCCCCAGATGCAAAAGGAAGCCTATAGACAGTCAAAAGGTTACAAAAATAATTTTGTTTATGTACATTCAATAGCTAAAAACATTTTAAATTAAACTGGCAACAATTCCCAAATGCATTATAAATATATTATCTGAAAAAATTATATCTATTAACACATTCAAAAAAAAGGAAATGTATGTTAGATGAGCAATGTGAAATAGAAAAGATTCTTTTAGCTAGAATGTAATGCAGCACTAACCTAGCAAGCATAAAGCACAATTCAAGCCAAATTCGAAAACCAGAGGGCAATAAATTTAGTCACTGGGGAATTCCTGTGGCATGCTTGTGAACTTCCAAATAGAAATCCTTTAGTATTCTATTAAGGGCTGCTATAAAATTCATATAGTGGTTCCTTAGATGAAGCAAAACTTTTTCCCCCCTGTTTTGATTCTTTGCTTTTTCAAATTGCTTTTTTTAAAAAAAAAATATTTTATTTGATAGCACAACAAAGTGATTATCATCAACAATAAATTAGGGTATACTTTAAAATAACTAGAGTGGAGTTGGAATGTTCCTAACACAAAGAAATGATAAATGCCTGAGGTGTTGGATACTCTAATTACCCTGATTTGATTAATTCGCATTGTATGTCTATATCAAAACATCGCACGTACTCTATAAAGATATATAACTATTATGTACTCATAATAATTAAAAACTTTTAAAAAGTAAAAAAAAACACAGAATTTTATACAGCTAATCACTTTCATGTCTTTTAAATGTATCATTTTTTTCCTAAATAATCTCTCATTACTTAGCCAGTAGCAATGATATATTAATATTTTCTACATTTCAGGGGTTTTTTGAGGGGGTTCTGCAACCTCCAAACCCCAATTAAATAGCTGGTAATTTTGGTTCATGAAAAAATGCATAATATTTCACAGTATTTTTACAGTTTTTATAACAGAATCTAGGTTTCAGCATGATCATTTGTAAAGAAAACATGCTTTTTGGTTAGCAAAAATGAGCTTTTGCATTTGTACATTGCTTTATACAATATTATTTACTGTAAAATGTGTTTATATTTGTTCATAATATATCATTGTTTACTGAGTTTATCAACGTAGCAGTACCCTAAAAAATATGTGTTGCGTGTGTGTGCAAAAGGATGCGAGATAGGTGTTTTTGTTGATGTTTCTTTTGTTTGTTTCTTCTCATCTTATGCCACACAAAGCTACCTATTGAGTCAACCTCTGGGAAACAAAAAGCTGAAGCAAGAATATGAGCTTTTCCTCTTGCTTGTTCACCTTGCTGATCGTGTTCTCCAGGACAATTATTAAATTATCCGCTAGATAACATCACAAACCCCTCAAACTTAAAAATAATGATGATAACAATAAAATGTAATGATAGTGACATTTGTCAAATATAAATACTATACATTTTGAAAACCTAGTAGATTATCTACTGAAGGCCTTTGTACACCATGAGACGTTATTATTTTTTGGCTCATTTCATGCTCTTAGGTTGAGCCTTCTTTTATCTAGGTTACCTTGGCCTCGCCCACAAATAGAAAGTTGTATAAAGTAATAAAAGATAAATGATTCCCAACTTCTAATCAGTAAGCAGACTGAAATTGTCTAAAAATAAAATATGATTTTACACCCACAGTGCACATGTCAGATACCTGAAAAGTTGTCAGTTGACAACCTAGAACATGCATTTTGTGTTTCATTATTTAAATGTGAAGTTTTTGACTTCCACTTCTACTTTTTGACACAAATTGCACTAAATGCCATGGCTTGTAATCATATAGCATTCTTTTAGATTTTTCAATTTTTTTTTACCTAAAAGTAACTGATTAGCCAAAATAAAACAAAACAAAGCCTGATTTTTTGTGGCATCTTATAAAGTGTGGTCATTTTAGCATAAACTTAATTTTCCATTCAAATATTTGCAGTGTATTTAAATTTTTATTATGGAACATCCACAGTGCAATAAATCAAAACTGTTCACAGGTCTTTATAAATAGATCCATCCTCTTCATATATGTGATAGGGATATGGCAACAGAAAACCTCCACATGCAACAGATGGTGATCCACAGAGATTCAGTCACTCCCTGAGGTTCAAACGGCCACCCCATATGTGTTGATGTTGTTATACATCAATCCACAATGATATTTTTAAGTATTTTTTTAAAATTTTTGAAATGATTATAGACCCACAAGCATTTGTAAGAAATAATACAGAGAAACACTATGTATCCTTTTCCCAACTTTCTACAATGCTAACATCTTGTGATCCTACAGTGACCATCACCACCAGTATGCTGACATCAATACAGTCGAGACACAGAACATTCCCATAAGCATAAGGATCCCTCAGTTTGCACTGATATAGCCACCCCCTACCCAGCTTCCCTCAAACCTACACCCCCTTCTTAACCTCTGATAACTACCCTCCATTCTCAATTACTATAATATTGTCATTTCGAGAATATTACATAAATGGAATTAAACAGTATGTGTTAACAACTTTTTGGCTTTATTTTATTTTTTCCCCACTTAAGCATTAGTCTCCTGGAATCCGTCTAGGTTGTTGCACAATTTGTTCCCTTTTGGTGAATACTATTCTATGGCATAGATGTACCACAGTTGTTTAACTATTCACCTGTTAAAGGACATTTGTTTCCACTTTTGGGCTACTATAAACAAAGCTGTTTATAAAATTTCATAAGGCCGGGCGTGGTGGCTCACACCTGTAATCCTAGCCCTCTGGGAGACCGAGGTGGGCAGATCGCTAAAGGTCAGGAGTTCGAAACCAGCCTGAGCAAGAGTGAGACCCCCGTCTCTACTATAAAGATAGAAAGAAATTAATTGGCCAACTAATATAGATATATAGAAAAATTAGCCGGGCATGGTGGCACATGCCTGTAGTCCCAGCTCCTCCGGAGGCTGAGGCAGGAGGATCCCTTGAGCCCAGGAGTTTGAGGTTGCTGTGAGCTAGGCTGACGCCATGGCACTCACTCTAGCCTGGGCAACAGAGTGAGACTCTGTCTCCAAAAAAATAAAATACAATAAAATTTCATATACAGGTTTTTGTGTAAATGTAAGCCTTCAATTTCCCAGGATAAATGCCTAGAAGTGAAATTTTTGGATAGTGTTATGGTTACATGTTTAGTTTATTAAGAAACTGTCAAAAATTTTTCTGGATTGGCTGTACCCTTTTACATTCCAGTCCACAACATGTGAGTGATCAAGTTGCACCACACCCTAACCAGCATTTGGTATTGCCATTATTTTTTATTTAGTTATTCTGATAGGTATACAGTGATATCTCATTGTGGTTTTAATTTGCATTTATCTAACAGCTGTGATGTTGGATATATTTTCATGTAATCATTTTGCATTCTTATATCCTTTATAATGAAATGTTTCTTCATAACTTTTGCTCACTTTCTAATTAGACATTTTAGATTCTTACCATTTAGTTTTGAGAATCTTTACATAAACTAGTTATTAGTCTTTTGTCATATATGTGGTTTAAACTATTTTCTCCCATTCTGTAGCTTGCAATTTCATTCTCTTAATAGGATATGTTGCAGAGAAAAATATTTAATTTAATTTATTTATAAATAAATATTTTAACTCCAAAATTAAAATATTTATTTTTATTTGAAAAATATTTATTTTTAATTGAAAAAAACTTTTTAGATTTAAGCGCACTACATGATATTTTAATGTATGTGTACATTGTGGAATGCTTAGATCAGACTAATTAGGACATGCATGACCTCAATATTTACCCTTTGTTTGTGTGGCTAGAAAACAAAATCTACTCTCTTAATAATTTTCAAGTATATAATGTACTGTTATTTACTACATTTACCTCTATATACAATAGAGCTCTTGGATGAATTTATTCTTCCTGTCTAACTGAAATTTTATATCCTTTGCCCAATATTTCCCCAATCTCTCCACCTCCCAACCTCTGGAAACTATTATTCTACTCTTTACTTCTATGAATTCAACTTTTTTAGATTCAAGACGTAAGTGAAGTCTAATCTTCAATAACGTCACTTTTCTTCAGGCAAATACCCAATCCTTCCACATGAGTCCCCTCACTTTCTAGATCTGGTTACTGAATACCTCTCCACTCTTATCTTCCACCAATTGTAGTGTGTATGTTTGAGCCATACTGAACTATTACTACTTTCATTGTGTCACACCATACTACTTTCTAGACTCTGTACCAGATGTTTTATTTGTCTGTGTCACTCCCTTGACTTTATCACTGACTAATTTCCACTAGTTTTTCAGAAATCAGTTTTGGCAGACATTTATCCAGGCAGATTTTCATGAATCTCTAAATCAGGGTTAGATGCTACTTGTATGTGTTTTATGTCCCCCGCTCTTACCCTTTCCATCACAGTATATATTATGCCATATTAAATTATCCAGTTTATATGTCTTTTACATTGTGTTGTAAAATCATTGAGGAAAGGAAGTTGCTCTGTCTTGTCCACGTATTCTCAATGCTCAGCACAGATTAGGTCTTCAGTAAATATTTGTTGAATGAATAAGTGAATAAAGATCTCTGCTCCTCATACAAATAAAAGTAAAAATGGATATTAGTGGCTGCCTGCTAGTCTCAATTTTCATTAGATAAACCCAAGATCTTGCACAATCTTCAAAACTATAATAATTTCAACATGTTTCAAAGGGTGCTCAGAAATCACCAAGAGTCATGAGTAGTAGTACAATACATTTTCAACATTGACCACAAATTTAAACCCTTAGCTATTTCTAGAATACTGTATTGTCCTTTCTTAACATATCCAGGTAGCAGCAGAGGTGGAAAGTGAATTTTACAGCCACTGCAACTGCTTCTATCTTCTTATCTTTTGTTTTATCTTCACAAATAAAAGACCCTCAGTATTAAAAGTCAGAGACGTTTTCACATTCTGTCTGTAATTTCCTTGAATCTATCTCTTTTAAGAGAGTGGGAAAATTTATTCCCACTGTTGACCATCTTAAATAAAATCTTTATATCTATTAGAAAGTAGTGATTTTCCCACATCATGATCATTTTGATAAAGAGTAGGATATATAGTTTTCTGTTACACTTAACTAATTACTTTTTATTTTTCACATTTTTTTCTATTGTTCAACTTAAAAATTTTTCATCTACAGCATTTTACATAGAGTAGGAAATACACACTAAATACAACTCTCCCATCTATCTATATTCATATCATAGCCTAGAAAGAATTCCCATGTCTAATATCTCAGATATTGATTAATTTACACAATATACATATTTCTCATCAGTTGCATATGAGCTAGCAAACTCCTAAAAATACAAGTAAAATGCATGCCCAGTGAAATTATTCCAATAACTCTTTAGAAAGGCAAACTAAGGCATTTCATATTTTCAAAACATTTTTGAATCTAGTCAACGTATTTTTTTTCTATGCTATACCATGCAGAAAACGGATGGGCCTTGCTTTCAATTCACTCCCTCCATTAACTCAATCAGTTGGACAACACAATATCATTAAAAGTGAGAAACCCCAAATCCAAGCCATAGCCCAGGAAAAGCCTCAGGTGCTGACAGATCTCCCATCAATTCTTATAAAACCTGATTGTGGCAATTATCTGTAACATCAGAGAGTCTTTTCAGAATTTTTTAAGACCAGAATTATGTCTCAAGACATGAAAACTCCCTTGATCCCATAATCCTTAAAAAGATGACAAGGTAAGGAACAATTGAGGGATTTTCATCCTCTTTTACCCTCCTGAATAGAGAGTACGAGATCGTTTCCAAGGTTTTAGCTACGCACCTCAGTGATATCATTCCTGCCCTCATATACTAAGATTAGGAAGGATTCACCCTGGGAAGCTCTAAGAAGATAATACCTGAAAAATATTTCCATTTAATCCATCAGTCACAACTCCCCAAAAATCATTTTACTGATGAATCAGTAACTATTTTTAAAAGAAATAAATACACTTAATAAAAAAAACATTGGGTGATCTTGTCCACACCATTAGGTTGATCTGCTCATAGAAAATATTTAAATCTCTAATTTGCTCATTATGCTTCAATGCTCATCTTACTTCCAGCCAAATTACCACAGCTCTCCTGCCATCTGGTCATCATTCAAATGTTGTTTTTCTGATGTCAGGAAAATTTTAAACACATAGAAAAAAGACCCTAAGGGATTTCTGAAAGGCTAGTGTTCATGCTAAACTCAGATTTCTTAGTAAAAAAAGAAAGCAGGAGAGGGATTTGGAATGCTGACCACTACAATCCTTTTAATCATGAACATCTATGATATTATGACTATCATTTTAACCTGAAGCCTGGGTCAGGGGTATTTACACACTAATACCTATATTATGAATGAGGTTTATTGAGTCTGATCACCAATAAAACACACAGTATTCACTCATTTAATCATTCTTTTATTTAAGAAACAATTATGCACTGTTTATCATGTTACAGACTAAGGCACTGGATATAGAGACAAATAAAACAAATTTCTGCTTATGAATTAATGAGAGAGATTAACACAGAGTTAAGCCATTACTACTGAGATCCAGTAGGTAATAATTAGGTCCATCATTTCATAAGGGTGATACTTTTCACGTCTCCTGCCTCAAAAGTGAGCATCTTAGACCTCAATCTTCGAACTGCCTACTCAATGTGTAATCAAAAAAACAACATATAAGAACACTGGCTGAGATACATTAACTTAAGAACTCACTCGTCCACAATCAACATGGCTGATGGAGCTGATACTTTAGTGGCCTAAAGATAGATTCAATTATCTCAGAAAGTTTTTGTTTATAATATACCGAGAGCACACCTCTCTCTGAAGTTAGGTATCTCTAGCACTGACTTAGCTACGTGGATTACAAAACTTCATTTACCTGGAAAACATGTACTAGAGTTAATTGTCTTGTATAATCATTTGTTTTTTACCTTATGCCTCCTCTACATTAATGAACTTTAATGGAGACTCTCAGGGAAGATAAGAGTTTCAAATAAAGACAAAACAACTGCATGGAAATACTGGAAGGACTTTGTGAGCTTGGAGGATGTAGATATCAATATGGAAATGCTACTGCAATGGAAGTTAGGTGACTGATGAGCATAGCGGAGATAAATATCGGTAGTCCCAACAATCTATGAAAGGGCAGGTGCGTGGCCAAATAGTCCCATAATGGATGAAAGATTTTATTCAACCAATTTGCTCTGTGCTTATGGTTTGGGCATACTGTAGGTGGAAAAAAATGTAATTATTATTCTATATTAGAAAAAATTATTGTTTCCAGACTTTGTAGTCTGCATCCAAATGATTTAGTAAAAAACCCTACATTTACTGTCCAGTTATTCTTTTCCTAAAACATTCTTTTTGTACAATTTCTTATTCTATTTCTCTCTGTATCGCTGTCAACTTCTTAACTCACAATTGAAAGTTCTGTATGGGTGTGACCTGGCTTCCATTTTTCTGCTCAGTCGCATGTCTTGCCTCTCCCTACCTAAAACACTCACTCTCACCTTACCAAACTCTTTGGAATATATCAAGCTTTCCTCTGAGATAACCTAATACATATGTTGTATTGATATAAAGCTCAAATGAAGCCATTTTATCCACGTATATGCAAGTACTTGAAGATTTAGAAATGCATAAAATGGTGTAGAATAGCCTTGTGAGATAGAAACATTTATGAATATATGATGAAAGTTTTTTTTTTAAAAAAGTAAAACCAGAGGTAGGAAAGAGGTAGGAAGAAAGCCACAAGTGATTTAATAAAATATATCTAAAGCACTTGAAGTTGCTATGAGAAGTGAGTAATAAAATAAAAGTTGAAAATTATCTAGTGAAATGTACATTTAATTTTTTTTATCATAAGCAAAGGACTTATTTTATTTATTTTTTTATTTTAGCATATTATGGGGGTACAAGTGTTAAGGTTACATATATTGTCCATGCCCCCCTCCCCCCTCGAGTAAGAGCTTCAAGCATGTCCATCCCCCAAACGTTGCACATCTTACTCTTTGTGGTTGTATATACCCATCCCCTCCTCCCCCCTCCCACCCGCCCGACACCCGATAAATGTCATTCCTATATGTCCACTTAGGTGTTGATCCGTTAATACCAATTTGCTGGTGCTTGTTTTTCCATTCTTGAGATACTTCACTTGGCTTAAGAAACAATGGTGATATAGCACCTCTTGTATCTTCCTGGATACAGCAAAGGACTTTTAATTGGATGGAAATAGCAGAAATCAAAACGCAGTAGGTCTGATTTGAGAGAGAGGAGTAAGTGATGATTTTTTTTTTTCCTTGAAGGATTTGAACATGTAAGGGAAATTTGTGGATAGGATGGCAACGAAAGGCACATACATGAACAAAAGAGGACTAATTTAAAGTAGGAAATCTTAAACATATTTGCAAAATGAGGAAAAAAGATGGAGGAACTTGAGAAATTGATGTTCAGGAAGCATGCCATTGATGCTAGAGGTACCAAAGATGTGGGAAGGTATGAGATTTAAAACAAAGCAACCAAACTCAAACAAAACAAAAGAAAAACCGGAGTGAATAGAGTTAGACTCAGAGACGAGAGGCTCTTCCCTTTCATTACATTCTGATATGGGAGAAAAGCAGTGAGCATGAATCTGCATAGGCATGTGTTTGGAAATAGAAAGATTGGGACACTGTGGAAATTGGTTCTAATTTTCTTCTCTTTTCTGTTTAAAGTGATAAGTAAAATATCATTTGCTAAGTGATGTATCATAAGAGAGTAGAAGAAAACCATAGAGAATTAAGGACACCAAAATAGACTTGAAGAATAAGAAAGCAATATAGCCGCTACTTAACTTTTTTATTTATCAGTTGTTAGCACAGTTTCCACTGAATTGAAATCTAGTTTAATTTCCTGTTGCAATGAAGTATCACAAACTGGGTGGGTTAAAGAGAGAAATTTATTGTTTCACAGTTCTGGGGGCTAGAAGTTCAAAATCAAGGTGTTTGGTTCCTTCCGTGGGATGTGAGAGAGAATCTGTCCTGATCTTCTCCCCTAGCTTCTGGTGGTTTGATGGCAATCTTTGGTGTTCCTTGTCATATAAATGCATTGCCTGATCTCTGCCTTGAAGTTCACTTGGCATTTGCCCTGTGTGTGTTTCTGTGTCCAAATTTCCTGTTTGTGTAAGGATAATAGTCCTATTAGGTTCAAGGCCCGTCCAACTCCAGTAAGACCATCTTAACTAATTACATATGCAATGACCTTATTTCCAAATAAGATCATATTCTGAGGTAGTGGAGATTAGGAATCTAACATGAATTTTCTGGAAAACAGAATCCTACTATGATATCATGTTAGGGCAACCATGAAGAAAATAATTTTTTCTTGGTCTAAGATGACAAAAATGCTATTTTGTGTTCATTTTAACCACTTAAAATATTAAAATTGTGTTACAAAAACACAACATAACTGCTCTCGCACCAAGAATTTCCAACTGCCAGAGCAAGACTATTTCAGTTGTCATGATACTGAACTTCCCTGATTCACTGTACTGGCTGACATTCATTCTACTTTTTAAAACCCCCTTTCCCCCACTTACATGATAATAATACCTTTCTCTAATTGCTCTCTCACTCATTTTGCTCACATCTCATTGTAAATATTGTTTTTTTCTTTTATAGCTCTGAAACATACCCAAATAGTTTGTTTAAACCCATGAATTCATTATTTCTCTGTATTTGTTGACTCTGATCACTAGGTAAACTTCATTTCTAAGTTCCAAACTGTCGTTCCTAATTTGTTATCATCGAAGTTCATTGTTCAAAAGTGAATTCAGAATTATCTCCTTTGATCCCTCATTCCCTCAGTCCACCACCCTACTCTAATATACAATTTTTTTTGCTGGTTTCACAATGTTGCAATTCTCTATGTCTCCCATGTCTGAAATGTCAGATAACTCTACTTCTTCTTTACATCTAATTAGTTGTCAATCAAAGTAAATTCATCACTGTAATATATTTCCTATTCATACATTTTGTATTAGTCACACTGTCAACATTCTAATTGAGAACTCCATTAATTTTTACACATTACTAAAAAAACTTCTTATGGAATCTACTTTCCTTCTAATATTATCTATTAGTTATTATTTGAGGCCAAATTCAAGTTATTAAAGCACAGATTAAATCATATTTTTATTCAAAAATAGCCAATGACTTCTGAAGTTAATTATTATTCTAATTAATGTTATTTTATTAGCTTCATTATATTGACATTTATTATGAGCCTGATATTTATCTAATTTTTACTACAATTCTATGAAGTAGAATGTGTGGGTGTTTACATTATAAAGATGATTAGAGAAGATGATTAATTTCCCCAAGGTCCTACATTTATTCATGCATTTAAAAATGTTTGTTGAGCACCTATTTGGTGTTGGGCCCTGTAATTAGCACTGGGATTTCAATAATAAAAAGAAAAATGTTCTCTTTGTTATCACAGAGAGCAACAGTCTCCTGGGGGAGACAAACTTGAAATTCTTATACCAAAATTAAATAAAATGATTACATATTTGTGTAAGATCTATGAAAAAAACAAAGAGAGTGATGAGATAAAGCATGATGTTGGTAGGTTCAGAAAAAGCTACATTACAGAGGATGTGCATGAAATCACTCTGAAGGGGAAATATATAGTGTAGAGTCTAAGAGGTGAAATATCCCTTGTGAACTTTAGAAAGAAAGAATATTCCATGGAAAAGGAATACATGCAACCACTAGCATGTGCACATTTCCTGACATAGGATAATATTTGATATCATACGAAATAGGAGATTAATATGGCTAGAACATAATAAAAATAGGCAGAGAGATAAGATTGGATCTCAGGGTGTAGCCAAATTCTGCAGGGCTTTGTGGCCAATAGCGATTCGTTAGGATACGGTAGAAATTAAGAATATATATTTAATGCAAAGGGAAGTCATGGAACTTACAGAGAACTTACATGCGCTTACAGAGAAGGCCCAAATGATTCTATAAATAAATCAATATGTGATTCCTATTCCTATGTGGAGAATGGGTTTGGAGATGGGAAAGAGTAAGACTGGTAGCCGGACAGTGGATTGTAGATATCATGGGAACGTAGAGTAAAGTGGTGAGTCATCTATTGTAGGTTAGCACTCAGCCTCATTTCTGTCCCCTTTTATGTTCTCCTCTGTGTAGAACAGTCTTCTTGGGAACTATATTTTCTTAAAACCTTTCCTTTAAGGTTCTACTTTTGATTATTTAATATGAAACATTTATACAAAAATTAGGAAGACATCAGGAAAAGAAAGCTGATTCTTTTTATAATAGCAATAGTGGCAGGCTAGGCCAACATTTATCAATGGCAGTGCAGAATTAATATATCTTCCTCAAAATTCATACTCATCTGTTTCCAGCCTGGGCTATGGCATCTATTTTAATGATATCTTTGAGCATTGTACCTCAGTACTCATTCAATCTTTATTTTTGTTCATCTGGTTTTCAAGGTATTTTGTGTGCCTAATTTTTGATATTAAATTATTGTCCTGATTGAATTATGACTAATTCAGTTGGTGATGGCAGGAAATAATTTTGAACATATTTTATATTTTTATTAGGTATAGAAATCTATAAAATTTGCTGTTCTTAATAGATTTATATGCAAGAGAAAAACAAGAAAAAAACGGAAGACGTCTACAATATTTGCTTTAGCAATCTAATGGGTGGATTATCTATGTAATAAAATGAATATGACCTGGGGAATAGGTTTCACAAAGGTAAAGGAGGACACAGTTATATATTAAACTTTTGTAAATATTCGATATGAGGTGTAAAACTAAGCGATTGGACAAGACGAGATAAAATGAGTGAGCACATTTAAGAAGACAAGCTGAAATTAGTGAACACACTAGAAAGAATAACTGAATTCGTCCTACAAGGACACCAGACTATAAATGTTTACCATGTTCAAAGAAACGAAAGCCAAGCTAAGTCAAGTTTGAGAATGTTAGCAGAAAATAAGAAAGTATAAACTTGACCTAGTCAGTTTGAGAAAAGGAAAAATTCTATAACCGTAAAATACAAAAGCTAACATTAAGAATTAACTGAAGCATTAAACAAAGATCCGGCAACACTGAAGAGAGAATTAAAATATTTGCAATTAAATGTGAAGAGAAAGAAATGGAAAGTATTACAAGAGAAAATGTGTGACAGAGAATAGATAGAAGTTATAGTATATTTGGCAAAATTTCAAAGGAAGGATAAAAAGAGAAAAAGATAGAGCATATTATGTAATATGTAAAATATAAATTTTATTTTGCATTATATATATTTGTATGTGTATAACTTTTATATTTTCTATTAGCAATAAGGTTGGGATAAGGACTGAGACCTAGAATGAACATGAGGGCCTTTGTCATAAAGAAGTGTTAATACTGGGACTGGCAATTTGTTAATGTTAAAAATCTATTATAACCCAAGTGGGAATCTTGCTGATGTTTTGAAAATAATAGGAGTTTCACTAATAAGAAGTTCAAACATCAAGTTTTTGATATTTGCTGCTGATTTAACAATAATAATAAGGATGAGATTATACATTTTTTATACCATGAGAAACCATCTGAACTCACCGAGGCAAAGACCTATTAACTGGCAGGAGTAGAAGCAGGACAAAATCCAAATGAAGTCTGTAAGAAACCTGTACCATGGAAAACTCTCATAAATACCTATTGAATGGTATGAGGTAGATATTTTTCTGGAAATTGAGTCAGTGGAAGCTTAAGGCATTTTAACTTAAATATTCAAGTCTCATGTAACCATATATTTTTTAAGTACTTATCCCTACCTCCTTGCTTACTGCTAGACAATACACTCTTCACATTTATTAGAGAACGATCTTTACAAAATGCAAGTCTAACCATGGCATGTCCTTGTCTATAATCTATTTGTTCCCACTGCTTCATAGAAAAATTTAAGGCCTCTGAAATAACACAAAAGACAACTTTCTTTTCTAATAACTTTAATCCCCATCCCCAATTTAAAATTTTTAAGAAATATTTTAGGTTTTGTTAGAGGCAAAGTTTATTTATTAAAATGGTTTGATATTTTAAAGCATGCTTTTAAGCTTTATTAAGAGGATCTGGAACAACCTTTAATTCAGAGCTAATTTCCAACACTCAGCATTACTGAGGCAATACACTGAGGCAATACTCACAGGATGCTCTGAGTACCAGCAGGTTTTTCCACTCTGGCTGATGAGAACACAAATAATTCCTGACCTTGTGTGAACTATGGGATTGTTCCACTTTAATTTTTCGTGAATCTTTCTCTGAACTCAGTAGTTTTCTCACATGCGTGTTCTGGTAACTACTTAGCTTAAGGTTCAAGGGTAATACTCTTCATATACCTGGAGCGCTCTTTCTACACAGTTCTTTATTGTATGGTATCATCCCTACAAAATATAGCAGAAAGGACTTCCAACCTGAACTCCAAATTCTGACTTCTCAACTCTAGGAGATGACTATGTTCTACTTGGAATCCTCTTTCATTCCCCATGGTTTATAATATACTCCAAGCAGATAGGACAGTAATAGAGGTTAGGTTGTACTTTTCTTTCTTTCAGGAAACACTGCTCTGGGTTGTTTCCCAATGTCTATAAACTACTGTTTGATAAAAGATATTAACCACAAATTCAGAAATTTCAGTAGTCTCTAGGCAATATGACAAAACTATCCAAAACCACCATACTTCATCACACCTAAGTGAAATTACTGAAAATCGAATAAAAGTACAATACCTTAAGAGGATCCAGGACAAAAATGCATTGTCTTTAAAGTGGCAACTATAACACAGCTTGCTTCTAATAAAAATGATAGAAGTCAGAAGTCTATGGAAAAAATAATATATTCAATGTAAAGAAAATTACTGCAAACTCACAATTCTTTTTAAAGTGAGAATATATTCAATAATGATGATGAAACAAAAGATATGTTCAAATAAGAGAGAGACACAGAGAGAGAGAGAGCGTGGGTGGGGAGAGAGAGAGAGAGAGAAACCAGTAAGCTGATATCAAGAGAAATGCTAAAGGATGTTCTTCAGACAGAAAATAACAGATCCTATCAAAAATTCAGGAGGTAAAACAAGGAATAAAGACAACAGAAAGGGTAACCACATGGCTAAATTACAATGAATATTTGGCAGTACAGAAAAATAATTAAAATATCTGTGTGAGTTAAAATACAGAGAGAATTAAAACACATGACAGTACCAGAAAATAATTTGAAGGTGAATATAAACAAAGTTAGAGTGTTCTAAGTTTCATAAATTTTCTTAAAATTAGTGAAAATATAATTTTAGCCAGTGTTAAAAGGTCAAGAAAACATGTTATTATACCTAGGATAATCTTAAAATGTGGGAAGAAAAGTGATAACTAGCAAGGGAATAGAAAGAAAAATGGGATAATTCAGAATACTTAATGCTACAGAAAATCAAAAAGGAAATATGAAAACATTCAGGAGAGCTGGGACAAATAGAAAACTAATAGTAAGATGGTAGATTTAAAGAAAAAATTAATTTCATAGCTCAATAAAGGACAAAGATTATTATATATTATATATAAAGCAAAAAAAGATAATGTAACAATACTTATAGCTGACAAAGTAGATTTCAAAACAAGAAGAATTACTATAAATTAAGAGGAAAAGTTATAAAAAAATTAATTCATCAAAAAAGTAATGACATTTTGAAACAGAGTATCTAATAGTATGCCCTCAATTTGTAAAGTGAGTAAACAAAAGGTTAAAAGGGAAAATAGGCAAATCCATAATTAAATATAGTTGGAGATTTTAACATAATATTCTTGGTCACTGGTAAAAAATGTGGAAAAAATGATCAGAGATTCGACCAACACAGTTTAAAAAGTTGGTATGTATGGAACACTGTACCAGATAAAAAGATAAATGTAGATGTTTTCAATACAAGCAAGGTGTTCACCAAATAGACCATTTGGTAAAGCATACCATATACAACATTTAAAGGACTGGAATCACATAGATGTTTATTGGCCAAATCAAATTTAAGCTAGAAATTAGTAAGTAAAAGACAAATAGAAAAACCTACATGTTTGGAAATTAAGATTAGAAACTAAATAATTCATGGGTTAAAATAATGAAAATGCAACTAAAAATATTTTGAACTAAATTTAATACCCATATGGAATATAAAAACTTGTAAGATTCAACTGAAGCTGTGCTTATAAGAAATTGATAGCCTTAAATAAACATATTATAAAATATTTTAATACACTTAAAATTAAAGTTATAAGCTTTTTTCATAGAGTTAGAAATGAAATTGCAAAAAGAAATAAGATGGATGGAAATAATAAACATAAGACAATACATTAATAAAATATAAAAAGGGGCCGGGTGCGGTGGCTCACGCCTGTAATCCTAGCTCTCTGGGAGGCCGAGGCGGGCGGATTGCTCGAGGTCTGGAGTTCGAAACCAGCCTGAGCAAGAGCGAGACCCCGTCTCTACTATAAATAGAAAGAAATTAATTGGCCAAATAATATATATAGAAAAAATTAGCCGGGCATGGTGGCACATGCCTGTAGTCCCAGCCATTTGGGAGGCTGAGGCAGAAGGATCGCTTGAGCCCAGGAGTTAGAGGTTGCTGTGAGCTAGGCTGACGCCACGGCACTCATTCTAGCCTAGGCAACAAAGCGAGACTCTGTCTCAAAAAAAAAAAAAAAATTATATATATAAAAAGGTAATAGAGAAAATCAATAAAGAGTTATTTTTTAAAGACTAATATACCTGAACATCCCTCTCAAAACTGACCAAAAAGAAAAGGAGAGACAAAGAGAAAGAATGAGAAACAACTATAAAGTATCACAAGTAGAAATAAATATTAAATTAATAAGAAGATTTTTATAGCTATTTAATAAAATTGAAAATTTAGGTAACATATTCAAATTTCTGGGCAAAACCATCTAAGAATTCTGATAACAGAAGACATCTGAATGGTCCTGCCACAGAATATAGAAGAAAATAAATAATGTATATTTTTCCATTGACGTAATCAGCAGACCCAGTTGATTTACCAGTGAATTCTTCCAAACATTTAGCTAAGAATTAACACAAAGTATCATAAACTCTTCTAGAACACAAAAAGGAGGAAGCACTTTCAAACTCATTTTATGAGGCCAGGATGATCTTGTTAACAAAACCTGACAAAGACATTAAGAAAAAGGAAATTTTCTAGATAATCTGTCTGAAGACTATAATATTAGCATATTAATCTAATGGCATATTTAAAAAAGCTAATATACTGTGTGGCCAAAGTGAATTTATTCCAGAAATGCAAGGTGGGCTTAATAATTTAAAAACAGTAAATTTTTCCATGTTAAAAATAATAATCAATATTTCTAGCAAAACAGATATAGATTAAAACCTCATTAATCTATTATTTCTACAAATATTCTGTAACAAAATTTTATTTAATGATCTTTTATAAATAAAACAAAATTTTATTTAATTTATTTATTTAATCTTATAGGTTTTTACTCTGAAAAATTATGTATGTCAATTATTACTTTAAGCATTTTATTGGAGGTCAGTAAGCCAATATTAGAGGAACAAATGAATAGAGATTAAATTGATTCATAAACAATACAAGAAGTTGAAAAATAAAACAAAAATAAAATTCTCACTGTTGTCATTAATTGTATCTGTTTTCCCCAAATGCCTTTTAATAAATTTCTCCAGAAAAACAAACTTTCCTTCTCTTGTTTGAGAAGACAATGGGTAATTGCCTGGTTACACCAGGTAAGGAAGGAAAACCTGTGATTTCTATTTTTCTTTTTTTTTTGTTGCCTGGGCTAGAGTGCTGTGGCGTCAGCCTAGCTCACAGCAACCTCAAACTCCTGGGCTCAAGCGATCCTACTGCCTCAGCCTCTGGAGTAGCTGGGCATTCACCACTATGCCTGGTTAATTTTTTCTATATATATTTTTAGTTGTCCAGCTAAATTATTTCTATTTTTAGTAGAGACGGAATCTTGCTCTTGCTCAGGTTGGTCTCAAACTCCTGGGATCAAACCATCCTACCACCTTGGCCTCCCAGAGTGCTAGGATTACAACCGTGAGCCAACGATTCACGCTTGGCAAACCTTTGATTTCAATGGCCTGTGAAAATCTGCACTTTTAATATGCTTTTAATCCTATTGCTCATACCTCCTGAGGGAGATAGTGTGGATTGACCACTAATCTCATCGCACCCTCCTTCTGCAAGGCTTCTCTATGTGAATTAGGCTACACAAACCAGCTGTGTGTGGTTTGGAAAGCAAGAGTGAGGCAGAGGCCCTTGGGTTTCCTTTGGACAGTTTGTCCTGAGGAGTAAGGCAGCAGAAAAGGAGAGTTCTGTGCAGCAGCGCTCGTTGTCTGTTCTCCAGGCTCCTAAATACAAAGAAGCAGTGGCAGCAGGATTGCAGAAAGCAATATATGTATATTCTTGACCTCATAACTCCACAGCCACTTCAGACATAACTTCCTTAGAGTTTCTGCTCTGTCTCACTCTGGCAGTCTTTCTGGAGAGTTGATCCAGACTGTGAACCACGAGCTTTTTCAATAATTTTCTAAGAGACCACTTGCCTGCATGACGTCCCTTCCATCTTAAAATGCCTCATTCTGCAAATGCGAGTAGGCTTGGTCCATCTGCCCATCTACCTTCCAGAGAATCTGGTGCCTTCAATTCTTAAACTCTTTTAGAGATTATGCTTTAAATCTGTATGGCTCCTTTTGGTGTCTAACTCTTGAGTGTTCTTTGATCTCGGCAGTTTAGGCTTTGTTTTTCTTTCTAAAAACGTGCAGGTATTTCTCATCTGCTGACTATTTCTACACATTTTTTTGTGTCCTTTGGGTTTGTCTCATTTTTATGACTTAAGTATTTTCTGAGGGGAATGGGGAAGCTTAAGGAAAAATTGGAAATACATATTTTTATCTAGTCTACAAAATTAGTAAGATTTATCTGTAAATTACTTTCATGGTAAGAAATCAAACAATTCATGGGAGAGGACTGGAACATGAAAGAAAACACGCTTCCTATGTATAAATCCTGTACTGAATTGTTGTGTTTTCTATGATATTATATAATAGAAAAAAATAATAAAAGAATCAATAGTCAAAGAGCAGGGGATACTTTTTAAAGTTCTTCAGAGAACTAGGAAGTGGGCCCTTAAAAATATGGCAGCAAATAGAGTCTAAGTAGAAACACAGTCAAACCTGGTACAGAAATGGTTAAAATATGCAGTATTTCTAATATTTAGTTTTAGTTATCTTTTTGGCCATTTTTTTTCTTTTTGTGCCATGTTGTAAGACCTTTGCATGATATTCTAGGGGATGAAGAAGAAAGCCTAAGTCTATGAGTGGGATGAAATGGAACAATGTTGTAGAAGTTGGGTTGCCATATAAGGAAGTCAATGGGGAACAGACATTTTGAGGCAGTAGGGACAGGAGAGGCATTAATGTGCACTCTTCTCCAATTTGCTATATCTTAAGAAATTAAGAAATATTGAGAAAGGATCTGGATTGCCCGAGTACTTGCAATAGTGATTTAAATTATTTTGTTAGTATATTTTTAAAAATTTTAGTAACTCTTTTATTGTTAAGACTAGTATCCTTCAATAAAGTGACACATTTAATTCTAACACAAATTTTTAGCTCTGAGAATGACACTGAAAGATCATTCTGCCCAGCTATCTGTTTTTAGAAGGATGCACATTGAAACCACCCAAGTTTTTAAAATTTCTATTCTTAAAAATTAAAGATGTAACCAACTCCCTTGAGAGACCAGTTCTTTATCACTCTGACAGTCAAGAAGTATATTTTAATTCAAGATATTTATTTTTTTTTGTTTGGGTATACGGTAACAGGGTTGAGTGGTGAAAAGGGCTATGGACTTTGTACTCAACATAGCTGGTTCAAATTTCATCTACTTAGTTCATGAGGCCATCGGAAATATATGCTGAACTTCCCTTAGTCTTACCACAAATCAATAAATTCACAATAATGTCATATACCTTGCATATATGTTGTGAGAAGTAATTTATGTTAAGGATATATTTCAGAGTGTGATATATAGCAATATTCAATAATGACTCTTGTTACTGTTGTTAAAGATGTAGTTGAAAGTGCCTAAATTAAGTGGATCACTTGGTGTTAAAGGCTGTAATCTTAGCATGTCTACACTCAAAAGATTGAGTTAAGGAGTGAAAATGTCTAGAGGAGGGAGTTCTATGTAGTATGAAAGTACATTGAACTGGAACTGAAAAGATGCAAATTCCAGTTCCAGTTTTGTGCAGTAAAAGCAATTTTGTGCTCCTCTATAAACAAGTTACCCCTCTGGGTAGCAGCTATCTAACCTGAGGAACAAAGAAACACATGCAGACAAAAACAGACAAGGGATTTGGGTTACATGACCAGTAAGGTACCTCTTTAAGTGCCTCTTTGTCCTAAGACACTAATTTTACTTATTATTTTTAAAGGTTGACATCATATCAAAGAAAGCAAGTCTTTAGAGATAGCAGTGCAAAGTTCTAAGACCTCTTTCTTACTATGAATAGCAGCCAAGTATATATTTTCTAAGAGAAGAGATGACTCTAGGAACATAAATGCCTGGGTAAGTGTATTGAATTTTCTTTCACTCTGCTTTCAATAACAGTGGTCCCAGTTTAACAGTTGTATAGGTGTTTTAAAACAATTCATCTCTATCATATTTTAATTAAACATGCACTCTCTCCAGTTCCCCCACTTGTAAAAATGTAGTTTGCAATTTGACAGGGTGATATTATAGTATTGAGCAATATGTGAATTGGTTTAAAAGTAACCAGAATTGAAGCATGCATCAATCAACACAAGTGCAAACGCAGGTCACTAAAGCTGTCAATTTCAATCAGCTCTGTAATTAAATACATCACCAATATGGATTTTGTGTAAGAATGTCACTTGTTCTTCAGATGTCTGCTATGAGGACAAATCACACTTCAGTGTCTCTACACAGGCATTCTAAATATAGTATTTTTAAAAGCAGAATATCTTCATCCATCTTTCTCTGATTTGTTAAATAGAAATCCATTTACTAATGTGTAGTCTAAAAGCTATGTTTTTAAATATATATTTAAACTGCTCTCCATTTAATTAAAATGTTGCAATATCTTAGTTGGCATTTTAAAATCATCTTTAACACCTTTAGTGGCATTTGTTATGAAATAAATAGATAATGAATAATAATCACCTTTTAAAAGGCTGAACAATTTGTAATTGTGGAAAACTTGTAATTAGAGAGTCTTTATTATGTGTTCAAAAGCAGAGATGATTTTGGTTATGAAGAAATAAATTATTCATTTCAATTTCAGCATGAGAACAAAACTATTTCACATTTAGAAAAATCTTTTTTTAAAAAAATAGCTATAAAGTGTCATCTCCTTCTATTACACTTACTACTACATGGGAAAAGACTGCAACAAAGCCGTATTACCAAATATATATTGCCTGCCATTTGATTTAATCTTCAAATAAGCTCCAGGAAGCAGGTCCCTGGACAGTTAATCTTTAGTTTTGTAGCCCATGCACATTTTCAATAAGGTTACTGGGGAATTAGGCCCAGTAGGAAGAGGAAAAGCATATTGTCTTATTCCACAGGCAGCTGTTGTAAGTCCTGATAGCAAATTATAACTTCCTTAATTATGAAATACTCTATTAGAAGAATCTCTATCATCATATCAGTGCCCGTCAAAGAAAATCATTGTAAATCTTTGGCAGAGATTTTAAACCATTTTTAAAAGATTTTTTTAAAAATTTATAGTTGACAGATAATAATTGTACATATTTATGGAGTACAATGTGATGTTTCAATGCATGTATACATATGATACATACGATGATCAAATCAGTGTCATTACCATATCCAGCCATCACTTTAAACATGTATCATTTCTTCATGGTGACAATATTCAAAATCTTGTCTTCTAGCTATCTTGAAATGACATTGTTATTTTCTGTAGTCACCCTACTGTGTAACAAACAGGTCATCATAACTTATTCTTGTAAAAATGGATAAAAGACTCGAATAGACAGTTCTAAAAAGAAGACATACAAATGGCCAACAGATACATAACAAATTACTCAACATCACTAATTAGCATAGAAATGAAAATCAAAATCAGAATGACATAACACTTTACCCCAGTTAGAATGGCTATTACCAAAAAGACAAAAAATAACAAATGCTGGTGAGGATGCCGAGAAAAGGGAACTCATACATGGTTGGTGGGAATGTGAATTAGCATATCACTTACGGAAAACAGTACAGAGATCACTCAAAAAATTAAAAATAGAACTACGATATAATCCATCAATTCCATTACTGAGTATATATTCAAAGGAAATGAAATCATCTGCACACTCATGTTTATTGCAGCAGCATTCACAATAGCTAAGATGTGGAATCAACCTAAAAGCCCATCTACAGATGAATAGATAAAGAGAATATAGTGTATAAATATAACACACAAACACATATAATGGAATATTATTCAACCATAAAACAGCATAAAATCCTACCATTTGTGACAACCGATCAATTTGAAGTACAATATGGTAAGTGAAATAAATCAGGCAGAGAAAGGTAAATACTGCATGATCTCACACATATCTGGAATGTGAACAAGTTGATTTCACAGAAATAGAGAGTAGAATAGTGGTTACCAGCAGCTAGGGAGGGGACCAGGAGAAGTTGGTCAATGGGCTCAATGATTTTTTTTAAACTTTCCTTGGCTAATTAACATATCACATGTAATGTCGCTCATCACAAGGATTATCATAGAACAAATTCCAATTATACAACTTGAAATATTAAAGAACAGAGACAATAATTAAAGCCTTAATAACAATAATGGTCAAAATAAAAGACTTGGGGATTGGATATGCTAATTAGCTTGATTTGATCATACACTATGTATAATAAATGTTATAAACATCACATTGTACCCCATAAATAGGTACAATTATGGCCGATCAAAAAAAAAATAAAACCACAATTAACTAAAGGAAAGATGTCATTTAAATAAAAAGTGATAGTGACTGTTCATTTTAGATTGTGGTGTTGTCCCCATTAATAATTCACATACAGCTTTCTTAAGCATCTTTTAATTCTTATTTAAAAATAACATCAAATACAAACAAATTATTTGATAGGCAGAATATGTGAATCATCTGAAAACAATCATAAAAATCTAATATCATTCTGAGTACCATCAAGAAAAAAGATATTATATAGAGGAACATAGTGCAAGGAGATATTAACCACAAGTTGCTGACTGGAGGGTTTTTTTGTTTTTGTTTTTTTCTGGTTTTCTTTGTGGTCAGCAGTAGCATACAACAACTGAGGAACAATTTTCAGGGAATTATGGTACCTACTCAATTTATTTCAGAGCAATCTTTATAAACTAAGGTCCACTTACATAAGCCTCCATGTTGACTTCAGATAGTCCTTAAACAGCACAAGAATACTCTCATTTGATTTATCTTGAGTTCCTCAGATCTTCATGTTTAGGTTTTTACGTTGTTCTTGAAATGCATAAGTCCCAAAGAATCATCCTTTCCTGAACAAATGCTAAATAAACAGAATACAATGTGAAATTAAGTTTTAAGCAATGAAAAATATGAAACCAACCAAATTTGCACTGACTTTCTTGGAGATATGTGGCTCATTGGTTCTGAGAGAGTTTTTACCTCTCCTCTGGAAACTAAATACAGCCACTCCCCAATGCTCTGTTGTGAACTTTCTCTAAGTCCTCAGTTAAACACTTGTCACATAACCCCAGCTGCTATTTCAATTCGTTCATTCGTCAGTTTCCTCAGGTTCATCGTTTCATAGCTTTCAACATCCTATGCAGCTGTGATTGTTTCCTACTTCACAGCAAAACAAACAAACAAGTAAACAATAAAGCTCAACAGGCAAAAAATCTCACCATTGACAGAAAACCTGCACCATTGACACCCACAATTTCTTTTCATTTTCATGGAAGAATTTGCTATCTCATGTATGTTAACCTTTCTGCCTCGACCTCCCTCCATCGGATAGCTCACTTACTATGCGCTATACCTTTGTCTCCCTCTTAACTGATTCTTTCTCTTCCACATATAATGGATTTCTTTCTTATTTATCAAGTTTCTTTCTTATTTAAAGTTAAAATTAAAAAAAAAAAAAAAGGTCGGCAGAGTTGCACACACCTGTAGTTGTAGTCCCAGTTACTTGGGATGTTGAGGCAGGAGTTCGAGTCCAGCTTAGGCAACAGAGAGAGACACCCCGCCCCCCCACCTCATTTTGAAATAAATAAATAAATATAATTTTAATGCCCTCTCAACCCTGTGTTACCTTCAAATTAGTAAAAATGTCCCTCCTTTCCTAATGGTTCCTAGTAGTGTACCCGTGGTAAAATACACATCTTCCTCTCTCATTTCTTTTCTCTGATTACTGTAAAGTGGTTTCTGCCCCTGCACTTCTTTCATTAGACAGTCATAAACTTCCTGTGGTTAAAGACAGTGGTCATTTTTAGGTAATATATTACTTCCTCTGTCTTTATCATTTGACTTGATTGATCTTTCTCTGATTCCTAAAAAGCAACTTTCTTTCCCCTGTCGTGAGACATTTTCAACTACCTATCCATTGAATAGTGGTGACCCCAGGCTTTGGTCTTATTGTCTCACTCATGGGTACATGAGTCACTTCAAATTCCATTTAATGACACTAGACAAGTTTACTTCTGAGCTCTAGATATATAAGAAGAAGTTCATTTTTTATGTCCTATGTCATCTCCATACTCCCACCCCAATTGCCCCTTCCTCACTCTCCAATTTCCCTGTCTTTGAGAAAGTTCACTAATTTTCTGTGGGGAGTCAAAACTCATTCTGTCTTTTTCTTATCCTCTACAATTAATTATACATATTAAAAATGTTCTACATCTTAACATCTTCCAAGGTGGCTTCTTCTTCTCTAGATCCATTGCTAATGTCTCGGTTCATTTTGCCATGATTCCTATGTTATTACCATAGACCCCTCAACGTGTTTCCCCCAAGCTCCTGATTCTTCCTCCACAGTCATTTCTCACACTGCTGTGACAGTGATCTTTATTTATATTTGTAATATTCAAATCTGAGCATGACCTTGTCGTACAAATAATATTTTATTGACTTTTCTCTGCCTTCAATAAAATAAAGGTTGTGATAATTGGCTTCCTTCTCTAAACTGGAATTTTTTCATCCACCCTCAAGCATTCTAAATTTCATCAGCATTATTTATGTTACTCCCACATTACTATACTTATTTCATCACCTGCTGTTTCTCATTTAGACCCATCCTTAAAAAAATAAGCTTGGGATTTATATTCCTTAAAACACTCCCTCATCCTTTCATCTCTGTCTCTGTTTCTCTTTTTCTCTCTATCTCTGTCCTCGCTATCTCTATCTTTACCTTTCTTTCTTTTTCTTCAGTCCATGCACATCCCAAACCAAATCCAACAGTGTTGGAGCAAGTTTTCACTTCATGGATTGCCTGAACATCAACCCCATCCTTTCAATTTGTATATAATTCTGTATTTCTCCATTAATTGATCTATCGTTCTATTAGAGACTGCCAGTTCCTTGAAAATTGGGAATCTTTAATCTTGGCTATTCACTGTAAGCACAATTTTTGGCACAGAATACACTTATTAAATAAATAGTGGAATGAATAAATTAATTACCTTAGCTGCTAACCCCCTAAATAATGAATAACATGAACAAATATCTGGTTTCATTTAAAGAAAGATACATTTACCTAGAGACAGGACTTTATTTATAGAATGTCAGAGTGGTCTCACAGTGCTTAATTCTCAAATGCAGCTGCAAAAGGTATAAGGTAGTTTCTAAAGGGTACAACAATTTATTTAAAGTTACAAAGGATATTTTCTACAGAATAATTTATTGCATTAACAACTCCGAGGAACAAATTATTATTTCTTCATTGCTCCTTATTCTTCGGAGGCAATGAAATGTTCTGGTTAATGGTAAGGCTCTGATGTCCAAGAGACTGAAGTTCAAGCCTTGTCTCTGAAGCTTACCAGCTGTGTGATTTGGGACAATATTTTCAATGTCTCTGGAGAGATTACATTCATAATTGTAAACTAAAACAAAAAACTAAACTAAAAAAATGCTGCCTACCTTTAGAGATTAAATTAGATAACATATATTCAATGTCTAATATACTTCCTAGTATAAAATGAGAACTCGATATATAGTGAGAATAAGTTTTGCTCCTTAGTTTCAAGTGTATAATATGTGTTATTTACATCTTCTAAATAACATAACTCTTCTCTGAGCTACCACTTACCCAACTAACAAAAACTTTAAACTCAAACATGATTTTTAGGCAACTATGTCCCATCATATGTTAGTATAAGATCTCTGGGGGTCTTGGATTTTCTAGAATATCAGGGAAGGAATCTCTAGTTGTCATTTCACACTGATCACTGCTGGTACTCTTGTTTTCTAATGTCTGTGAGCCTTTGAAAGAAGTTGACTCTGCTTCTTTGGTGGCAAGCTTAGGTACAAGGTCTTTTTCTAGGCTGGACATTGTGCATGAATGCACAGCTTCCTTTGGGCACCTCACAGGTATTCCAGCCAAGTGCAAAAATGGTAAGTCATAGAGCACTGATTCTCAAGAAGTCTTCAGCCAACCATAGACCCTTCTTTCTAGTTCAAGATTAGCCTCCACATACTTCCCAATATCACCCAAGACTAACTAGAGCAATAATCTTCCACATGAAGTATGAGATCTTGGGAGGTAAACCCAGCAGATGTAAATGCTTTCCTCTCTTTCCCAAGCAGGGAAGGTGTGAGCAAATAAAATGCAATCTCTGCATGAAGAAAACTAGGTTTTGTTTTGGTTTTGCTTTTAAAGTTCTATGTTCCCATGACAATTACAGGCTAGCTAATTATGTATTAAAATGATTAAAATCACATTTTTTTATAAAAACTATTTTTTCTCAATAATGGCCTCTGTTACAAGTGATAGCATTTAATGTCATTAATGTCATCAGTGATAATAAAAACAGATGATATCTGAATCTGCTTAATTCTCTTGAGAAAATGCACAAATATTAAATTAAAACTGGAGCTCTAGTGTAAGAGCAAATTTTATGCTTAATATATTCAAAGGCAGATATTATATGATTATTTCATTTTTCAATTGACTCATGTATTTTTGTTTTCTTACAACAATAATTTTTTGTAGAAAAGAATCAACCATTTACCTTTGTAATTAGTTTCAATAGTTTGGTAAAATACCACCAAATAACATTAACTACTTGTCATTACAAGAAAATAATACATGGAAACATTAAAATTAAACTGTGTATTACATGATGGAAATCAACATAGGGTAGGCCCAACATATGAAAATTATCCTTTGAATAAATTGCACATACACACACATATACACATATATTAATATTATTGACCCCAATGAAATAATATAATCTTTTTAAAAAAGATGAATTTAATTATTTTTCAAAATAAATCCAATTTGAGACAACTAGATGCCAAATATAAGTAAAAAGTATTGTATTATTAGTCTCCTAACAGTTCTAATCAAAATAAGAACAATTGTGTTCATTGTATTATTAAAGAAAAAACAATTAAGATAGAAAATTTTAAAATCATGGATATTAAATCATAGATCTAGTGTTATCTATAAACATTGCTAGCCCTGCAATATTTTAAAATAATAAAAAATACTTTTCATGTTGATTAAAAAAATAAATAAAATTAATGAAAAAATTATAAGGAATATAAGTTTCAAGGCTTTATAATTACTTAGAAAAATTTTCAAAAGCAATTATAGCACAAAACCACTAGAAAATTTAGGGGACATTATTATATTCTGCCTGTTGTGAATTTAAAATAAACTTTATTAAAACATTATGTATAGGTAATATACAGTGGCCTGTTTGAAAAGATGTAATTGTTTGCTTCTAAAGGTCTATGCTGCCTGAGAGTTACTGGCTGGCTAACTGTGGATTAAAATGATCTAGTAGTCTACTGCGACAAGAAGAAGGCCTTGGGCAACCACTCACCTTACGATGTAAAACCTGCTCTTACAAAATTAAACACAGAATGAGTTTCATTGAACTCTGCCCACTTTTGCTTTGTTTCTTTTATCTTATCTATTTGAAACTCAAGAGGCAATGCTGTATGAAAGCATTAAAGCTGATTTCATTTGTGATTTGAAGAATATCCATATTACAGATTATTAAATTAATGGCAATCTAACCTTGAAAGCACCTCCATTTGCTGAAAGAGCAACACTTCATCACCTGTTTTGATTCATTAATGTATCATTTAACTTGGTATGACACATGTTCAGCAGTTATAATTACATTATGGTCTTCCTATTACATCAGCTCTGCTCCAAGTTTCTGTCACCACTAGTCCAATTTTCAACATAGAGCAATCCACTGCACTCTTTCCTTATTAGTGTCATCTTTAATGTAGCAGAGAGGCTGAACCATTACTTGGCACTGAGAGTTTAACAGCAATTAACCCCTGCTCTATCCCAAGGGAGAAGTACATCAGCAACTTGCCAAAACACTGTAAACAAGCTGGCCAAGATCAATGTGCAACCACGCTGGCTGCAAAGCACCTATTGTATTAATTGAGGATTGATATATGGAGAAAAAAAGGAGGAAATGATCTGCATGAAATTAACCTGAGTCACTCCCCTACCCTAAGTTGGAAATATTTCTTCCCAGGGATAGATATGGAATTAAAAAAATAGAAGAAAACCATGCTCATAGTTAGTAAATATACTGAATGTTTATTCAGCTTTATTGCCATAAGAAAATAATTATTGAATTGATTATTCACCAGATGGGTTTTTAAAGATGGAAAATAAAATGCATAAACAATGTATTCACAGAATTTAAAGGTCAAATTCAAATAGCAAATGACAAAACAAACTCATTTTTGAGATATTCCTTAAGTGTTCTAATACACAACTGACTGGCAAAGAAAGCTATATATATATATGGTTATCTATAAATTTCAGCATTAGGAATTTCTTAGCAAGACAAGGTCAGTGGATCTGAGAGTCGATGGTGCAAATTCTGTAAGAATGCAGAGACAATGCCGAGTGCAGAATGCATGGTTTGTTATTTTCCAGACTGATTCTAGCATAATTTGTAACTGCAGAAAGCCCCAGTACAATGGTGGATACTTTACTACATCAGTCTACTAAAAGTGAGAGAGGCAAAATGTTAAGAGGATGAAGAGCTGCTACAGATATAAGAAATGTAAAAAATATTTGGAGGTCAAATTTGGACCTAGACCCAAGATTTTGCTTGTTACCTCATTTGAGTCGATACAAAAAAAAAAAAAAAAGGAGAAAAAAGAAAAGAAAAAGAAACAGACAGTCATAAATATAAAATGCCCAATTATTTTTTTGAGTTGTTGGTACTCAAGTCACATTCATTTGCTTAGACTATGTATTTTAATGGCATCGTTCCAAGCTTGTCACCACACTACCACTTTCAACATAATAACAACTGCACCTCATGCTGAATGGTAGCCTGAACATTACTTCAAAATGAAACAATACGCGCTTGCAGATAAAAACTTTTCTTTGCATGAAAGTGCTAATTTATTAATTCATCTGCATTGCTTGTCTATCCATATTTGTTTGCAGAGATGGCAGTTTTTTGTGTAATTATCTTGTTGCTGTTCTTTGTTTTTCAAATGGAGTCATCTTTCTCTAGATCAGGAGTGGGGAACCTTAGGCCTTAAGGCTACCAGTTCATGAGGCCTTCTAACTCCTTAAGTGCGGTCTTTGGCCTAAATCCAGATTTGTTTTCAAAATAAACCCCTTTATTTTTATCAATGCTTTTTTGGTCTTCTCTTATATTTTTATTTTAGTTTTTAAATGAACATATTTAAAATACCAAAGAATAAAATAATCCTCAACAAAATAATTCTCCTAGATTGATCAGCCCAATTAGAACATTAGTAATCCATAAGGGCTAAATTGACAGGTGCTCTGCTCATTATTTAGTTCTTACTTCCCCCGCCTGACTGGAGCCACTACTGCAAGAGGCTGATTGGCAGGAGTTTATGAGGGTTGAATACTCAAATCTGTTATCGGTTTTAGACAATGGTGCACTGTGTTTCTGTTTGAAGTGGAATTTGTGAGTAATTGCACAGATCAACAATATTTTTAAATTCTGTCTGCTTAACAGCCCATCATGTCAAAGAAAACCAAGAGAAAGCTGAAGGAAGAAAATAAATTTCTTAATGAGGATTGGGAATTGCAATATTATCTTGTTTCTGCTAAAGATAAGATGATTTGCTTGCTTTGTGATATTGCAATATCAACATTAAAGAAATTCAATGCTCATGAGCATTATAACATTCATAAGGACCACAAATATTGATATTTTAAATTAGAGGGAGAAGCATGAAAGGTTGTGTTGAAGAAATTAAAAGATGAGAAGCAAAAGCAAAGACAATTCTTTCAAGCAGCAATAAGATCTAGAAATAATGCCACTGAAGCAACTTATAAGGTAGCTTACATACTCAGGGAATAAAGGAATGTAGTAATGTAGAAATTGTGAAAGAATGAATTGTCAAAGTTGTAGAATGTTTAGACCCAGATAAAGTTTCAAAGCACAAACAACTGTCTCTTTCAAGGAGAACCATAATTGATTGGCAGCATGAGTTAGCCTTCAACTTAACAGAACATCATGCAATACTTCAAAAGAAAAAATATATATTATTCAATTACTTTGGATGAATCAACTGATACTACTGACTTGGTTCAGGTTTTATACTTTATTCAGGCCATCACAGATTTTCTTTCCTGCAAAGAGTTACTCACTTTGGGCACTCCTGAGAACAAAACAGAGTGAATAGATATCTTCAACAACTTTCAAAATAAACGTCACGTGGTTGGACTGAATTAGGTAAATTTAGTGTCTATATGTATAGATGGTGCACCTTCCATGACAGGAAAACATGAAGGGTTTACTGCACAGATTAAAAAGGCATTAAAAGATCCAGATGCTCTCATTTCTTTTCATTGTATTTTGTATCAGCAAAATCTCTGTGCTAAAGCTACTATTTTAAGTGACACTTTTCAACAAGTTGTAAATATTGTTAAGTATATTCTTGCAAATGAAACATGGCATCATCAGTTTCATGACATGCTCAAGTTGAACGATGAGGTATTCAGTGTGGATTTGCCATGTCATTCTAAAGTGTGTTGGCTATTGCAGGGGCAGTGTTAGCCAAAATTTTATCTCTGTAAGTACAGGTAGTTAAATTGTATGAAGAACAGAACCAGCGATGTTAATTAAGAAAAAAAATTTCTACAGGAATGCAACATATCTGTGTGATATCAAGTCAAACCAAAACGACTTGAATATTTCTTTGCAAGGTAAAACTAATCTATACATGATATGTGGAAAAAAATCCAAGCATTTCAAAAAAAAAAAAAGCTATCTTTTTTTCAAAACACTTTTTCAAAAGGAAATTTCAGATGAACATTGTCCCCAGTTAGCAAAGGTCATTGATGAGCAGGATGACATATGTGAATCATGTGAAGAATACACAGCTGTCATAGACCTATTAATTGGAGAATACAATAAAAGGTTGGCTGACTTTGAGAATCATGATATCACATTAAAATTAACATTTCAGCCTCACCTAGTTGATTCCACCAAGGTACCTAAAGAGCTACAGATGGAATCGATTGAGCTTTTAGTAGATAACAATTTAAAGTCATTGTTTAATGCTAAAAAAGATCCAGTTGAAATATGGAAAAATACAGTAGGATATTCACACCTTCAGCAATATTACCAAAAAATGCGTTCTTGCTTTTCAACCATTTGTTGCTGAGAATCTACACTCTCCTACCTCATCCAAATTAAGACACCCTTATGGTCACAAATGACTGCCACCCATCTACAGGGTCAACTGAAACTGTGGACCTCCATGCTGCAACCAAATATTCAAATGCTTTCCAACAAAAAGCAGACACAACAAAGTCATTAAAAGATTAGTTAATTTTAAAATTAACAAATAGCATTCATTTTTTTAAATTATCAATCACATAGTAGGTTTTTACAAAATCATGTATATTTTTAAGTATATCTAATTGAAGTTACTTGAATATGGCCTTATTTGATTACAGCTAAATTAATGTGGCTTTCCAACATGAAACAGTTTCCTACACCTAATCTAGATCTTGGGAAGCCCTGGATTCAGAAAACATCTGATAAACAGACAATAGTATGGATCATTTTATTTTGGAGTATGTTTTATTATTAATTTTATAGTCAAAATTCTAATTTCTTTCAGAACATGGAACAAACAGAGAAGATGATTAGTGGGAATTAGTTCATAGTTTGTAATTGTTAGGCTTTATATTGCCAGGATCTATATCTATATCTATCTATCTATATCTACAACTATATCTATCTATATCTATGTATATTTTCTAAATCATTGTCAATTGATACACAGAGAAATAAAATGTAGGAAATCTCCTTTCTAAATTGATTAAATTGTTGCTTACAAACATGCCAGTTTTATGACACCTTTAACTCCATTTTATTTCATTCAATTTCTCAGCTATGCTTGGTACAAATGATTACTCCCTCCTGGAAATAGTAAATGTCACTTGACTTCTAGATTACCTTTTGTGTTTCTAGTTTCTCCTTTTACCCTGTTTTGCTTGATTCTACTCTTTCCTTCCCTCTGTGTTTGAGTGCCCCAGGGCTCAGTCCCGGAACTCTTTCCACATTGTCTGCCAGCGATTTCACCTATTCATATCCTCCTAAATGACACATGCAAGACTGATAACTTGTACACTTATTTCTCTGGTTCGACTCCACCCTTGAGATCTACATTTGCATATCCAGTCCCCTACTCTACTTCACCAGGAAATGCATATATGATATGCACCTCAAACTTAACAGGACAAAAACAGAATCTGTGCATCTCTCATAGACAAAAAATTTAGACATTATTCTATTTTATTTCTTCTCCTTCAGTCTCACCAAGACTGTATCAGCGATTCCTATCACTTTTTGTTGAAACAAATCCTTACTCTAACCACTTCTCATTGTCTCTACTATGCAAACCCTTTTTAAGCTCCATTATTTCTTTTCCAGAATGAAGAAATCTTAACTGGTCTTCCTGTTTCCATTCTTACCTCCTAAAATCTATTGCCACATAACAACCAAAATAAATAAAATTATATCACTCCCTTTCATAAAACTCTTCAATGGCTTTCTACTACCTTTAAAAAGTGTATTTTTCCTAAATATGCTACAATCGTAGCCCTTTTGGGCTTCTGTAACAAAATACCATAGAATGGCTAGCTTATAAACACCAGGAAGTTATCTATCACAGTTCTAGAGGATGGGAAGTTTAAGATCAAGGCATGGAAAATTCAGTGTTTGGTAAGGGCCATTTTCTGGCTCATAGAGGTTACTTTGAGCTGTGTCTTCACTTGGTAGAAAGGGCTTGGCAGCTCACTTAGTCTGTTTTTATAAGGGTACTAATCCCATTCGGGAGAGAAAAGCTCCCATGGCCTAATCATAACTTGAAGGCCCCACCTCCTAATATTATCACATTGATAATTAAGCTTCACCATACAAATATTGGAGGACATAAACATTCAGGCTATAACAGGCTATACTGTTCCCTGTTCCCTGTGAGTTTTATCTTTTCTTTCCTTTTATTTCTTCCTACCTGGGATACTCTTCTCCAAGCAAGATCTTTTCATTTCTTATCCTTTGTATGATTCATTCCTGTTTCTCATATGGTCCTGTAGCAATGTCACTTACACATAATGGCTCTTACTGACCATCTTTTAATAATCTCTCTCTCTCTCTCTCTCTCTCTCTCTCTCTCTCTCTCTCTCTTTCTCACTCTTTCAAACTTAACCAGCGTAGAAGAGAAGGTAATATATATAGAAAGAGATATTCAGATTCATATTTGCATATTATATATTAATCTTCCTGCCAACACTATGTTAATTCTAGGAACCAATACCAATACACCCTAGCAACCATAATACCGCATGTTCCTTTTATCTCCAGTTACATGTTCCAAATTCACAACATATGAAGTTAAATTAGTTATTTGCTTGACTGTCTATATCTCCATTTGGCCTTTCTACTGTTCACCACTGGTACCTAAGATATCATTCATAAAACAAACAAAAAAAATACTCAATAAATGGTTTTGAAGAGTTGAACAAATTAATTTTGAGTATAAATAAGGTGGGTAAGTCCTGCCACAGAAACAGAGTTGCATTGTTTCTAACCTGGAAATAATGTAAATGATCTTATAACTTGAATAAATACAGAAGTCTCCAAACACTGTAAGTATCTCCCACAAAAAATATTTTCTCAAACTAGAATGCTGATAAGCTTTTGGTTTGAAAGTGTGATTTGGAAGTTGTTGAAAATTCTTAAATAAAAGAGCTATGTGGTATGCAGGGAAAAAATGAATGAAAGACACATGTTGAGAAAAGTAGGCAAATATATAAGTTTTTAAAAGATCAGGATCTATGATTGAATCTATCTTAAATTTTAGTGTCACTCAGATATTTTAACTATTGTTTATAAACATATTTAAGGATTCAAAAGTTATATACCTATTGTTAATGCCTATTTTGAAAAGAATTATCACTTAAGGAAATATCTGTTGCTCAATTAGATTATTAATACAAAAAATATCAATGCACTTCTATATCTCAAAATATTACATTATGAGTTCATTATAGGATGATTGCCTTGAAGTAAAGTTTATATCCTGAGTTGATCTCAACTCATCAGCTAAAGATATTGCAATACTAAACTGTACCTTACATAGCAACTTTTAACTGGTACTGATTCTGTAAGATTGTCTTAATCAATCTCCATATATTTTAAGTCAATTCAGATCTTCATGGGCCTCCCAGACAGTGAGTAAAAAACCTCAGGAGTCATTTATCTTATGTTCAAATTATGGTTTGGAGCCCCTACAAGGCCTTAGGGGTGGGAAGAGGGTAACCAAGATCAGGCTATTCCAACCACTGGTAGCCAGAGAGTGATGCATAGTTTTACCTTTGCAAACAGATTTTCTCTCCTGTCCCTTCTAGACAGCTTATTCAAAAAAATTTTGCTGAACAATTACTATACACGAAGTATTGTTTTAAAATTTGGGAATATACAATGTGCAAAACCCAAAACCCTTGGCTCATTAGTTCCCATACTTAAATGGGAGGAAATTGTCAACAACAACAAAAAATAAATAACTAAAATATAGTATGCCAGATGGGGATAAGTGTTATGGGGAAAAATAAAGAATGGGAAAAATATAGGAAACTTTGGGTGTCATTAATAATGTTAAATGTATATTAGAAAGTGACATTTGAATAAAGACTTTAGCTATTCAGGTCCTAGATGTCAGGAAGTTCATAGTCCAGGACTGAGGGCCCAGCTGGCTGAGCTTGAGAGACCTGAACTTCCAGGTGTTGGAGTAGCTGATTAAAGAAGCAAGCCAAAAATAAAAATAATCAAGTCTTTAATTATTTACTACAAAAGTAGAAGCCACGGGCTAAAACTGGAAAAGGCTCTGACTCCCCCTGTTCCATTTGACCCCACGGAATGGCACCCAGGTAGAAGGTCAAGTGAATCAGTACAGATGTGGGAGTTTTGTAACCGTGGAAGAAGTATATTTATTTGGGCCAGTACCTGGATTCCTTAACAGGAAGGAGGGGCATTAAAGATTGAGGGAAAAGCAGGTGAGATATCCCAGAGGGGGAAGCATTGATAAGCTAGTAGAAAACAAGCAAGGCAGCAAGAAAGGGTGCTTTGAAGCATGTTAGCTGAAGAAATCAGAAAAGTACCAAACTAGATAGAATCTTAGAAACCTCCAGGAGGACTGTAGCTTTTACTGTGATGAAGATGAACATGATTGGATGATTTTGTTAAGAGGAATGCCATGATCTAACTTATATGTTTCTCAAAAATTATTCTGACTTCTAAGTTTAAGATAAAGTATGAAAGAGAGGAGGGCAGAAGTGGAGATAATAGTTAAAAGGTTAATGAATTGATCCAGGAAAATATATGATGGTGGTTTGGACTGGGATGATGTAGTAGAGGTGGTGGAAAATGATGAAATTCACATTATATTTTGAAGGTGAACTGGAAAATTTTCTGATGGATTAGATGTGAATGTCAGAAAAAGGAAGGAGTCAAGATTTGTGCCAAGATTTTTCAGCCTGAGCAACTAGAAGAACGGAGTTCCTGCTACTGGGGTGTGTGTGTGTGTGTGTGTGTGTGTGTGTGTGTGTGTGTGTGTGTGTTAAAGGGTGGGGATGGGGATCTACAGTTGGGTTTCTGATATCTCTTAGATATGTGATCTGAGACACCCCCTTATCAACTAAGACCCTAAAGTTAAGGAAACCAAAATTACCTATAGGTCGAGGGATCAGGGCCTGGCTGGCATTGCAAATTTCTAAATGAAACAAAGAGGCTATTGAACCTCTCAAAAACAATGGGGATCATTCTTTCATTTGTATTTCAAGTCTTTGCAAAGAAATCAGGAGTCTCTCATAGCATCCCTTAAAGAGAATAGTTCAGAATTAAATGAAAGGCTCCATAAACTAAAAACACCTAAAGAAAGTGTCACACGCAAAATATTTATAGAGTTGACTGCTCTTCTTTGTTTATTTCTCTGACCTTCCCCACCACCATTTGTCTCAAACCAGAGACCTTTGTCTGCCTAAGACCCAGACTCATCAAAGAGAGCATTTGTTTTTTCTTCCCCTCCCTATAAGGCCAAGAATGTAAGCACAATTACACAGACTCTTTCACAAGATAATGTAAAAATTAATCTCTCTTCCCAGATATATTCATTCTCCCTCCTAATCTTTTATTACTCCTCAACAGAATGCTTGCTGTCCCTTCTCTGATATCCTTTTTTGCCAGGTTGGTATATCAGTTTTTGGCTCAAGCCCTGGTGGGAATCCGAAGCCTTTTTCACAAGAGAGGATGATATGGTTTGGGATTGGAGAAGAGAAGTTCCTGGGACTAGAACATAAAAATGCAAGGTTTGATAGAGTTATGAAAATTGAAATGTTTAAACAGGCTTTATGTAAAGTAGTTTGTCTCCTTTACCTAAATGTTTTATGGGAATGGACATTGTATCTCACTGTGGAATGCTTTCCCTACCTGGTACTATAAAACAGAAGGCATGTAAACCCATCCTTGGAACAATAGTAATTGGACGTGCTAAATGGGAGCCAGTAAGATTGCCTGAGCTCACATCACACGATGCATAAGTATAGATTAAAAGCTGGAGTGCTGATAGGGACAAATTCTCTACCTGATAGCCCTCTGTAGGGCATTTACTAGGGCTTGTGGCAAAAGCATTTGAGCACATCCCAGCAATGACTACTGGGACTTTGGACTAGAGAATTTCCACTTGAGGGGAATTTATTGCCTTGCTATGAGACGTTAACTGAAGCCACCTCTATGACTGAAGGACATAAAAAGATATTGACACCTGAAATACTCACACTGTATGGGGGCGATGTCAGAGAAACACTCTAATGGGGATAGCAGTGCCCAGAAGAGTTCCATAACAAAATGGAAATGGTTTCTATAGTATCATGCTACCTGGGGAGAGTAAGGAGGAGATATTCATGAGCAGGGAGTCTCTCTTTCCCCTAGGACTGACTTTGGAACTGTGTCAGGAGCAGCTGGATTCTACAATGCCTTGTAAACAGCTCTCACCTGACCGACAAAGTGCTACTGGGTTTGTGGGTGGCATTTCCAAGGTGAATCCTATTTGGACGGCTGCTACTCTGATTGAAGAAAAGTCAAGAAAACCTTTTTCTTTCTTTTGAGCTATTTATAGATTATAGCAATTGGGTGAAGTAGCAAAATTCACCTTTTCCTTTACCTCATTTCTCCAAAATTTGTGAACTATTTATGGGTATTCTTATTTTAGGACAATATAGTTATTTGCATACGTTTGATAAGAATATGTTTTCTTTTGTAACAGGACACATTAGGGACACTGGTTATTTTACCAAGGATTTGACTGGAATAGCATAGTTTCAGGTATGGCCAAAATGCTTTGAGGAATTGAGTTTGGCTTTATAGGGCTGCTAAGAAGCCCCTTGGAAAGACTGGCCTGGTACCTTGTCTATATTGTTTCCTTACAAGGTTCCTGACCTTGTGGTAAGAATGTAACATCACTTTCTGATAGGAAACTCAAGATATTTGGGGGCCTTGAGAAGGGAGGAATTCACCCAATTTGTACAGGTTTTACAAGGACAGTCTGATGACGAATCCTTTTCTTGGTTTCCTGGCTTTGAGGATTTTAAAAAGTCAACTGCAAAATTCCAGCAAAGCCAACTTATAAAGAGTCCCTATGGCCAATCTCTATTCTTGCTGCACTTTACACCAAAAAATCAGGCCAAGTATAACAAGACTAAAACTTATTTTGCATACAAATTCATCTTACCATGATTTATCTTTCGTGGAAAAGGGAGACTGATGAGAAAAAATTATGTTTCAAAAGAAAACCATAACACACCTGTTATTAAATTCCAGCCCTGACCAATTGTTTTTGAGTTGTTATTATTTGCCTACAATTTTGACCAAATATTGAATTATTTCCTGAGTACATCAAGTCTCTAAAGAAGAAATGGGTTTTAATTTTCTTCATGATACTTTTAGTCAGCTCCCTAATGGAAATAGGTTCTTTTTTTTTTCCTATTTTGGCATAGAAATTCTTTTTTTACTGTAATCCTTGTAAGCATTATATTTCTACCAGTCAAATTATTAATGTTGTTTATCTCTTGTTTTAATTCTTCTGAGCAAGCCAGCCAAAATCGACAAAGCCTATCAATCCTCCTCATTTGGAATCCCACTGGGCCAGATCTATTTTCCTTGCCGACATACTGCTGCTAAAGCTATAGAACATCAAGCAACCTCCCTCTGGGCCCAGGGACAACCATGGAAAAGATGGGCATATGAGATTGTAAGGGCCAGTTTTAAGGGGTGGATTATTGCACATGGAAAGGAACCTTTCTCTCACTCTAGAAATCCTTGTCAATGAAACTGCACCAGCCATAACAACTCAGGAGTGTTTGTTCGGTAGCCAACTCGTTATATTGCTCTTATATTAATACCTACTTGGAAGTTGAAAAACATTTAGACAAAATCAGGCAGCAGACCACCTGGCTCTAACAAATCCCCACCCACCCAAGACCACAGATTTTGCCTACTAAAAAGTATATTTTCTTGGAGGAATCCAATCTATTTTTGAAAGACTGTTAAAAATGGGTATATTAATCCTATGTCTACTGGGATTTCTTTTTCTCTGTGTTAAACTCTGTACATGTTGTCTGTCTCACCTTACTAAGATTGCATCCACTATTCATGTAATGATTGCTTAACACCTACAAATCCTGACTGAACCGAGATATCCTTATTTAATTATAAAATCTAGATTTTAACACACTGGCCTAAGGTAACCCTCCATGGCCCTGATTGGCTATATTGCCTAACTGTCCTGCCCTGGGACTAGGCGGACTCAGAGAAGGAAGTCATACCACTCTGGCTACAACATTGGAAGGCTAAATATCCAAAGAAACCCAAGCTATGGTTGGTCAAGAGTGTTGTCCATGGGACAGGCTCTGAACAAAAGGATAGAAATGTGATCTGATACATCTCCTTATCAACTAGATGGACCCTAAATTTAAAGAACGAAAGTTACCTTTGGGTCAAGGGTTCAGGACACCGTTGGCACAGCAAATTTTTGGATTCCTACAGCTATAAATACAAGACAGACCTCACTCTTGCTAAACACCCTAACAAGAGGAGCTATTAGATACCTCAACTCTGACTTACACCCAGACCACTAAGACTCTGCTTAGAGACAGGAATGGACTCACAAGCATTCTCTTCTGGTAGTAACAGCAGACCATAAGCCAAGTTTCAGTCAGCATTTGATGTTGCACACAAATTGTCCTATAGTTTACCTTTTGACATAAAGAACCAAATTTTGCCTCATTTTAATGCTAAAACCATGCCCTAAAGTGAGCATGGGATATATATGACAACATATATGTTTACCCATTATGCATGAGCTCAGCTCACCTTATAAATATGTATAGCTTTTCTCTCAAACCTGCTGAGTCTGTATGACTCTATTGTGTGATACAGGCCTTGTGAGGCATAAAACCCAACCTTCCCTTTACTATCTGGAGAAAGAGCACCTTTGGTCCAGGCTGGAGAGTATTTCTTCCCAGTTTGCAAACTGTCGTCACCAATGAAGATCTCCACTCTACTATGTAGCCATCCTGATCTTTTCAAGGACAGAGATCACAGTGGGGGTTTTTGTAGGTTAATGGCTATGAGTGCTCCTGGACTGCAGGAAAATGACTCAGGCTGAAGATATAAATTTAGAAGTTTTCAGCCTATTATTGGAATATAATGCAATGGACTGCACAAGACCATGATGTGTGTGAGTGTAGAGAGAGAACACTGACAAAGATTGAGCCCTGGGGCACATCAATGTGGAGTGCTTCCAGAGTTCAAGGTGATAAAAAGAAGCACAATCCCTAAAGCAAGAAGAAACCTGGAAGAGTGGTGTGGTGTCCTAAATGTCAGTGAAGACAGAATTTCAAAGAAAAATAGATCAGTTGTATCATATGCTGCTGAGAAGTTGGTATTAACTGCCTCTGACAAAAGCAGTTTATTCTGGGGAAAAAAAAAGTCTGATTGGAGTGTGTTCATTAGTTTCTTGGAAGGGAAAAATTGGAGTTTAGATCACTTATTTGAGAAGATTTGCCATTAAGACAGAGAAATAAAAATGTAGTAGAATAGAGAGGGGTGTGTCCTTTATCCTCTTTAATTTTGAGTGATGGGAGTAAATACAGCCAGTTTCTTTGTCAAAGGGGATGGATGGTCAAATATATAAAAACTTGGTGGTTCATGAAAATGCAGGTAGAATTCCTGGCATCTGTCCTTGAATAAACAAAAGAGATGGATCTAGAATACAGGCAGAGGTGTTGTCCTTCCATGCATGGATGGTTTCTCTAAACTGACGGGAGAAAGGCCAAATAGGACTGTAGAAATGCAAGTGTGTGGGCGTATGTGTTGGTAGGAGCTGTTGGAAGTCGTCTTCTGATTGCTGGTTGCTTTTTTTTTTCCTCAATGGCATAGAGACAGTAAGGCTACCTACCAATGCAAATGAATAAGGAAGAAAAGGTGTTGAAGGTTCAAGAAAAGAAAAGATATGTAAAAGTCATTTCTGACTATCAGTTGGACAAATAAAATGTAACATAAATGCCAGTTAACACCTAGAGGCTGCCAGAATTTAATGGAAATGAATGTTTCATGAAATAAATCATAATGGTTACGTTTCTTCTCTAGCTGTGATCAGCTGGGTTGTTGCAGACAAGGAATAGGCCAAGAGTTGCATTTAAACAAGGTTAAAGTTTTGCTACATCAGTATGACAAAAAAAAAAAAAAAGGATGATACTTTGGTATCTGTTCTCCTAATCTACTTTCCCTTTTCCTCCACCTCCCTCCTAAAATTCTCTAGAGAATTTAAAATGTGATGGCTTTGAAATAATTTGGGTTGGAATATGCAGATCAGTTTCCTAGTATCTGAATCCAGTTTATCCAGTCTATTCAAGGCAACACCAGGGAAGAAAACCCCTCTTCTTTGAAGACATCGTATAATCTAGTTCGAAACATAATGATAAAAAATGTCAAATAGTCTTCTCTTAAAGACTCATGCTAAGATACTAAGTCCCCACCTAACTCCTCAACCGGACTTGCAATTCAAATTTCCATTATTGTAATTAATTATCACTAGCTAAATAGATTAATCTGAGGAGGAGAAAAGCACATTGTTAAATCTTGGTTACACATACACACACACATGGCCACGTGCACACAATTAAGTTGGCAATGAATCTACCCAGGCTTTTAGATAACTATATCCAAATCAAAAGCCATAGCTGCCAAGGGCTGCTGTGAGGCCAAGTTAATTACCTGACAAGGAGAACCCAAAGTTGAACCAAGTAGGGAATCATTAGCATTGAGCATCCCTGACCCAGAAGGAAGCCAAAACCAGGGGCAGAGAGATGACAGAAGGAAAGAGACATTTCCTTTTTTATTTTCGTAATGGTAAATCGTGTAAATTTTAGTTCTTTAGACTTTGGCCCATCACCCTGAAAAACAACAGTGTTTTTATAAAGGGAGAGAGAGGCATCCTGTGTGTCTCATCTTTCCTTGGGCATGGCATTCAGGAGCAGGAACATCTTTCCAGTGTCTTAACTTTATTATGAGCCAATGTCAAGGCCAAAAATCCCACAGGGATAATAAGTCACACCTGAGCTTCCTCCAATGTCGTTCCTTTAGTAACTATGAAAATTGGCTTATCTGTCCAGGTTAGGTAAACACATCTTTATTATTATAAGGAAAGATAAGAACAGAGAAAAGGTTAAATTACTACCAAGTTGATTTGAATTAACACTAGTACCTGTTTCCTTCAGCTTCAGTTTTAAAATTTAAGCACAGAATATGTATCCATATATGTGTTCGTGTACTTAGAATACTTTTTCAGAGATGAAAGAAAAATAGGAAAAAAATGTCTTAGCTAAAAATTTTCCCTAAGCATTTAGGAAAAAATAGGGGGAAGGGTTTTATTTCAGCCTAACAAATGATGAACAAACAAAAGCTGAACAAACACAGAATGCTGTACCATTGTCAAAGGACTCAGCCTTTAATAATTGATAGTTTGGACCCCTGTTACTAGCAGAGAATTTTTTTTTAAAAAAAGAATGCATTAAAAATGAATTATTGACATAATATAACACATTATACTTCTTAAATAAAAATCTTATTTTTAATTGAAAATTGGCACCTTGCCACTAACTAAACTTGACTTCAAAAGCAACAGCTGTGAAAGCATCTTTTTAGTTCTTAATTACCGTAGTAAGTAAACCAACTTTTTTCTTCTTCTTCTTCATAAGGCACTTGTCTAGCTGAGGATAAGATCAAAGTACGAGATGTGGGAAAAGAAATTATGGCCTAGACCATAAATAGGAAATCTAATGAAGTGCCACAAGGAGCCTCAAAGAATAAACTTACACCAGATTTTTTTTTTTTTTTTTTTTACATAAAGTCAGATTGTTAAGAATCATGCTTAGCAATTAGAATGAGGTTGGGAACACCTTTTGCTCCAACATATCTTTTCTTCTAAAAGCCTATTACAAAATTAGAAAAGAAAATGATGTAATATGAGCTCAAGTCTCCTCTGACTAACAGGGTACCTAAGGCGTGGAAGAGAAGAAAGAAAAGAGGAGAAAATTCCATTTCAGTTCTCCAGTGCTTGGCTTTGCGATTTAATTGTGATTCCCAGCTCCAAAATGTCCCTGTATATAGTCTAAAGGGATTTCATAAGAAATAGCACAGGGACAAATTAAGAACTTGTTACTCTGCTTTGTGTAAGATGAAGTAGCTTTTGAGAGTCATTTATTTATTTCCCAATAATGGGAATGGGGCTGCTAACCAAGAAAGAAGAAATATTGTCCATTCCATACAAAATTAAAGGCGGCTATCCTTTAAAGCTTTATATATTTATAATAGTTTAATGTTCACAAAGAAACTAGAAAATCAGATTAATATATGTATACTTTTTCTATTCCAACTGATGCAAACTTAGGCACTTTTTTTCCCAATGACTACATTTTTATTAATTAAAAATAAAAGAATAAACAATTCTTACTTCAAGTTAAATAAAATACTATAGTTTCAAACACTTTTTAAAAACTATGTTTTAAAATCAATAGAATTTCTCAGTAAGAGTACTTTTTCTCCTTTACAAATAACCTTGACATTGCACTGTAACACAAAAAAAGGAAAAAAAGAAATGCTGAAATTTGCTGATATGGAAACACACTACAATGAAATACGTGATAGCATTTGTGATACAAATTCCTAGCATGCTGATAGTGCTTGAGAAGGCACCCTAGTGAAATGTTTCTGCAGGAAGCTGGAAGTGACACTATCTAAAGGATAAGAAATGGAGCAGTATATTGTGTAAAACAAGAAAAGGCCTCCATTTTTCTCTTTAAATAAAGTACCAAGGCAGCCTGGCACAGCCAGACTAGCAGCCAGTACCTTCTGCTGCACCTATAGATCCCAGCACAGTGAGAAGCACTTATCGGTGGTGAGGAACTCCCTAGAAATTGATTCAACCATCTTACATTAGGTCAGGTCAAATACAAAGAAATAAAAAATGTGCCAATATGGGAAAAGGGAAATGTCAGAAGATTGCTGTAATAACTATGTCTTATTATAAATACTAATATTGCTCTGTTTTTAGATATTCATAGGAAGCATGAAGAAAGGAAAAATACTAATTCTTATATAAATTCACTGGCAAGCATTTTATGAGGAAATAAAAACAATTCAAGCTGACATACCTATCCATATTTTAAAATATTAAGGCATGCAATATTGTACTTTGTTTGCCATAAATGCTGTGTGAGTTCGAGCAAGTTGCTATCAACATTAGAATAGGGAATTTTAATTAAGTAACAGCTATAGGTAGTTTTAGTTCATTTCTTACATACTTTTCTTCACCTGGATAATGCCATTTTTACAATCCAATGTGAAATTAGGTGAACCTTAAGAAGCAAACATTTTTCAGATGATATTAATAAAACATGTTGAAAGACATACTTTTACAAATTAACTTTCCATAAACTCCAAAGTTTCTTTAAGTCATTTAGCTAGAAGTTATAAAACCAATGATATCTCATCTGTGTTTGGCATTTTTTTTTCACTTGATATTTGCTACCTACTGATCTGGCAAAGGATCTATTTGTAAGTTGTATGGTACAATATGGGGGAAAAAAACAAAACATTGACTCTGGATCCAAAGAAAATTCTATTTGAACTTGAGAATTCTATTTGAATTTGAATTTTTCTGCTGCCTCTTAATAGTTATGTGGCTTTAGGCAGACACCTTCATCTGTATATATAGTAGGTTCCTTGTCTAAAAACTAATATTAGTAATGATATCATAGATTTATTGAGACATTAAATTGCATATGTGGAAAACATTAACGAATAATACTAAAGGCTCATTATATGCTATTTCTTTTCCATGCCTCAATCTTTATAAATGTAAATAAGGTAATATATGTTGTCAAAAAATATTAGCCACAATCTGTGATATTTATAGAAAATAAAAGTACCTTAGAATCAAATACACTGCATATTTTAAATCCTCCCATCTCAATTCTCTCCACTCTATTATTGTAACCAAGTTAACAAGTTATTCAGTAATAGGGACAAGTGTTCATGGTCTAAAATGTTCCTTCAAGAAAACTACTTTTATGAAAGCAAAAAATCTGAAACACAAACCAAAAAGACAAAAAAAAAAAAAGAATGAAATCTCGAATAAATGCTCAAATATCAGATGATTTAAACATGGGATTTTTTTTTCTTATCTGAGTGCCAGAACTACTCAATTCCAAATAATTCTGTTTAATAATCATTCAAATGATTTTTATTCCAAAACAGGATGATCCAGGAGCTTCTATGTTAAGTCGACATTACAAGCAAGAAGATATTCTGGATAAGACTTTCCTAAAAGAATTGCTTTATTCTACCTACAGGTAGCTGTTAAGTGTCTCTGCAAAGCAGTGCTTAAATATTAGCATTTTTTCACTTGAGGGAAAATGAGCACTTGAGGGAGAGGCATTTCTAAGGTTCTGGTGTTTGTTTTTCAAACTGTTTACACCCTGAAAAACTGGATTGAAATTCATTCCAACTGTTGTGCAAATACATAACCACAACTACCCCACTCCCACCGCCAAGTAAGTCAGACAAGTAAATATATAAGGTCTGCGATGATGAGAGTTAGTATCCCTAACACATTCTTCCCCAGGTTAACTTGCTGGGTTAATTCATCCCTAGGTACTCATTCTTAAACTTCCTTTAATTGGCAATTGAGAGGTATTTCAGCAGACAAGCGTGCTGCAGATACCCTAAAGACAACAAAAGGGGAAAAGTTAACAAGGGGTTCTGAGGCACTGCGACAAGGGTGACAAGGTTTGTTAAGCAGGAATAAAGGGGATGAGCATTGCAGGAGGTATTATGGATTGGCAGCCTTTTCAAAAAGGTCAGCTGCTTCCTTTTATAATTGCTTCCATTCATTTCAATACAGTTTGCTAGAACACTCTAAGGCCAAGAGCTGTCTAAAGACACGCTGGTAACCTTCCTTCCTGTTAGCTCTTTCATTCAAAATAACTTTTCCTTTAGCATGCTTAAAAAAAATCACACATAAGGAATCCTATTTTAAAAACTTGGGTTAAAATTCTCTTATCAATCTCTAGTAAATTTTGTATGATTCACTTGAGAAAAATAGATGACTTTCTCCCATGGTGAAAATGCATTTCTATTTTTTTCAAATATGTTATTAATCATCTAAAACCTTTTTGGTCCGAAAGCACAAATATCTTGGTTTTTAGAACATAAAAGTGACCAAATATTAGAGAATATGATTTCAAAAATGTAATTTCCTGATGCTTTTTTGTTTTCAAATTCTCCTAGATCTTTCTGGTTTGTTTTCTAACTTAGTAAGTCTCATCCAACTTAAATTAATTTCAGATTGAGCTACTGAGAATAATTTCTAATGCGTAGTTTCTTAAATGTTCAAATATACTTGGGACGTTTCTTTAAACTGTGTTATGTTTAATTTCACCATCCCAAATTCAGGTTTAGTGGTTCAGGGATGGGGCCCAGGAATCTGCATTTTTATGAGCAGCCCACCAACCTATATGATTTTGATGCAGAAGTTTCCTAGACAATTAGAGAAACAATGTATAAAAACCCAAGAGACCAAGAGAAAAAATTAATTGGAAAGAAAAGAGCAGTGTTTATTCTTCTTTTGTAAAGTCTATAGCTGATGATATTTAGGCATCAGTATTTCTTAATTTTACTCTTGGTAAATTTCATCCAAGTCATTATGATACAACTTGGATAATACTACTAGTCCCAGAGAATACACTGCCAAATAAGTCTTATGGCAAATAAGATGCTGTCATAGGTCTTAACATAAAAGATAAATACATACATTTTTATAGAAAAGATGTTTAAGAACAAAAACAGACATTCTGAGTATAAAACTATTCTGTTGTCTTTAGTAATTTTCAACAAAAATAGAAAAAAATAAGATCATAAGGTAGCACTTTTGTAAATCATACTTTTATGAATATTTCTGAGTAGTGTACACTTCCCTTTTTTTTTAATTTTTAAAAAGTTTCATCCTATATCCCACACTACTCTTTCGTATTGTACCCTGTTATAGTAACATTGCTTTTGCAGGATTTTTATAATTTGTGTATTCTTACCTGAATGAAAATTGCTGGGGCTCACCTCCTACAACAAATTTCCATAGGCTGTTCATTCTGTTGGGAGAAGTAAGGCATATTCTTTTCTTTTCCACCCTCAGATATAGCCAGGAGTTGGCCATATGACTTCATCTCAGTCAACTGAAACCTCTGAAAACTTGAATCCTGCTCTAGTGGCAGAGGGACACTTAGGGGTCAGATTTCAAGCAGCAGCCTATATGGGGTGCAAACCACATGATTTCTGAGGGGTGCACTTCATGTGGTCCCTGGGCGTGCTCCAGAGCTCCTTTGGCTTCTGCCAAATTTCCAAACTTAGTTTGTCTGCTTTCTACTGATTTTCTTTATTTTTTTATTTTTTATTTTTTTTTATTTTGGCATATTATGGGGGTACAAATTTTAAGGTTTCAATAAATGCCCTTTCCCCCCCTTCCCCTACAAGTCTGAGTCTCCAGCATGACCATCCCCCAAATGGTGCACATCTCACTCATTATGTATGTACATGCCCCCCTCCCCCTCCCACCTGCCCAATACCCTATTACTGTAGTATCTATGTGTCCACTTAGGTGCTGCTCAGTTAATACCAGTTTGCTAGTGAGTATATGTGGTGCTTGTTTTTCTGAGTCCAAGTTTGCTTGTAATGATTCTCTTATTGTTTAAAAATACTCAATTTCCCCTCCCCTGTTGCTTTTAACCAAGAATCCTGAATAAAACATTTTGTTTTATTGATTTTTTTCATTGACAAAAATATTCCTAGTAATGAACACAGATTTGTGTACAACTCAGGGATTATTCAAGATTATATCATCGATGATATACTAAGAAGGCATTGAGAGTTAAACTCAACATTAAGCAAGACATTTTTTTTTTTTTTTTTTTGAGACAGAGTCTCGCTTTGTTGCCCAGGCTAGAGTGAGTGCTGTGGTGTCAGCCTAGCTCACAGCAACCTCAAACTCCTGGGCTCAAGCAATCCTGTTGCCTCAGCCTCCCGAGTAGCTGGGACTACAGGCATGCACCACCATGCCCAGCTCATTTTTTCTATATATATTAGTTGGCCAATTAATTTCTTTCTATTTATAGTAGAGACGGAGTCTCACTCTTGAACTCCTGACCTCAAGCAATCCGCCTGCCTCGGCCTCCCAGAGTGCTAGGATTACAGGCGTGAGCCACCACGCCGGGCCTAAGCAAGACATTTTAAAGGAAGCAGTCAGGAACATATAAAATTATTTCGGAATGAACTTTAGAACACATAGCTATATCAGAGAAATGTGCCCACTGATTGTGGTTCACAGGACTTCTGGTTTATCACATTTTAAAAAAGTGTTTGAAAATTGAGCAAAGTGAGAATCTGTAAATTATGTGGTCCTCAGTTGTGCAGATGTTAGTGAACAAAACTTGAGAATGACTTGCTGAAAACAAATTTTAAGATTATAAGAAGAAAAAAAAAAGATTATATGAAGAAAGCTCCTTTGGTATGCAAAAACATAAAAGGATTTGAGAAAAGTAAGAGCATTTCTCAAATGAAGAAACTAGCCATGTCCACATGTACATAAATATTTTTCAGAAATGTGGCCTGTCATGTAATGAGAGTTTTAGAAGGGAAACTAAAATCTACATGAACAAATGAGAAACTGAAGGTCATTGTCCCTTTAACAATTGTAGGTCCAGCTAATGTGCTGCCATTGACTGACCACATCCATAAAGGTGGTACCATGCAACTAGAATTGACGTGTTAGCCAGTTAAAATAGCTAAGCTATTATTTACTTATGATTGGGTAAGTAAAGAAATCCTATTCTAAAATCTTCACTCAATTATGTTTAATTCTATATCATGGGAAACTTTTAATGTTACAGGATGCTATGATTGTAATTGGACAACCAGTGTCACTCATATTGGCTATTTTATAGTGGTGAATATTGGAAAATGCTATTAATGGTAGCGAAGTGGAGCTTAAACAATCATGGTGAACTAAGGATATTTCAATAGATATGATAATCAAAAGTTACTGAACAGAAAAGTATTGAATTTAACTTCTAGCTTGTTAGCAACCTGATTTTAAAAAAAACAAAAACCAAAACTCACACATAGAAATTACACATTCTTCTATAAGAGCTTATAAGTGAAGTTATCAAATACAATATATTAAATACATGCCCAAATAAATAAATGAATCTCTGAAATAGGAATAAAAATATTTCCTTCCTCTGTGTAATAGTCAACATGAAACATTCATGAAATATTTCTAAGCATTTCCCTTTTCGGGCAAATGTTAAGAATTTTATTTTCCCACCCCCTTTGGGATAAGATATGAGCATATGACTCAATTTGGCCAATGTGTGAAATGTGAAATGGTGTGTCACTTCCGATAGAAACAAAGTCAGTGCATAATTCACTATTTTGTTATTGTTATTGCTGTAGAGATTTTAGAATAACTTGTTGAGATGAAGCTTCAGTAAACCCAAATTCCTGAGTGCTATAATACAGAGTGAAACCTCTAACTTATCCTCAGTAAACATGTCTAATGAGCAAGAAATAATATATATAATTTGAATATTGTCACTGTAGCATAACCTAGCTATTCTCATTGGTACATAGGATTACTATGAGGGTTAAATTAAATAATCAATGTTAATAGTAAAATTTTATATGCAGGCTATTTTCATTTTACTCCCCTAACAGCTTTCTTAGCATTTGAGAAAGTAAAGAAATTTAATAACAAAATTGATCCATACAATTTGGCAGAACTCATGCCAAAAGATATCAAGAGATGGTTCAAGAAGTGAGGGAGGGCAAAAATATTCTGTAATTTTTTTAAGTATGATTTTCTTAAATATTTCTTATGATTAAGGTAGGCATTGACATATATGGTTTTGACCAGAAATGGAGAAAGTGGGTAAATATTACCATTATTTATTAAATTCTAATTTCAATAGTACATAACAACATGATAAAATGTGGTAAGACTTGGGGACTTGAAGACTTTTTTTCTTGATCTTTTTTCTGTATTTTTGACTGACAAGTTTATTTCAAAAGCTTTATCCTCAAGCTCTGAAATTTTCTCTTTTGCTTGGTCTAGTTTGTTGTTAAAACTTTCCACTGTATTTTGTAATTCCTTAAATGACTATTTCATTTCCAGAAATTCTGTCATTTAAAAAAATATATATGTCTTTAGTGAATTTTTCATTCATGTTCTGAAAATTTTTTTTTTTTTTTTTTTGTTTTCTGTGTGTGGTTTTGAACTTTCTCACTGATCCCATTGAGCTTACCTGTGATCTATGTTTTGAATTCCATATGTGACATTCCAAAAATTTCCTTTTGTTTAAAGTCCATTGCTGGAGAACTAGCATACTTCTTTGGATGTGTCAGAACAGTTCGTTTTTCATATTGTCAGTATTCTTATGCTGGTTTCTTTTCATCTGAAATCTCTTCCCTCAGCTCAAAACAAATAGTTTTATGGTTCACCTCTTTTTCTCTGCCAGGAACTCTGCCGCTCAGTGTTGAGATGGAGAGATACACTGCCTTTTGGCTCATGCAGGTGGGTATTCACTGCAGTGTTCCTGGCAATTTGGGTCAATGGGACCTCATACCCATGGGAGAGTGTCCGGGTGCCAGCAGTGGTGGCTATGTTGCAAAATTCTCTGTTCCCAGGACCTCAGATGGCATACTTGAGTCCTATGCTGACCAGATTGTGCCCAGAGTGACAAACTTTCCCTCAGGCCTCCATAAGTTCCAGCTCATGTATTGCCTGTGGATCCAGTAATGTAAGACCTAGGGACTGGACTTACCAGGTCAGGACAGATGTAGAAATTCTTTCTATACACGAAGGGAGGAAAATGAGCTGTACCTTCTGTGCAGAACCTAGTGGTTATGAGCAGAGTACTGGTGGTCTACTCGCAAGAAGTTCTCAATTAGTCAATAGTAGCAGTGCCTGGATTCATCAGGGTAGCAGGGCTATCTGACAGATAAGAAGATGGCAGACTGCTACAAGTGTGAGGCCAGGAAAAGTAAATACTCCCACCTACCCTTTCCAATGGGCTCCAAACCCCTTGGGATTCAATCTCTGCCAATATCTTGTCCTTTCTTGTTTTGTTCCTCAAGTTCTTCCTGTGGGATCTCTCCTAAGGGTAAGTTCTGGCAGCTTCCCCTCAGTATGTCACCTGGGCTAGTTTTTTTACCTGAAACTTTTCCTTCTTTATGAGATGACCTGTCAACTAATGTCTCGAGTCAGCCATCTTGCCCCCACCCTGAATTCATTTTATAGAGATGTGAGCAACTGAGCCAAAAGGGACATTATGGCAAAAACAAAACAAAAACACAGAAATATTCATAAAATAGTATAGTCCATGTGTATGCATTCCCATCATACTATGAAAAAAAGTCTAAAATCTGTTTTAATTATTTCACTTGTGATAATTCATTATTTTATACTGTCAACATACTTTTAAATTCAGTGTTATGCTAAAATCAACCCTCCTGCTCATTCCATTTCTTTAAAATGCTACTTTAAGCTACTTTTTGCTCATTCTAAATTTAAATATTTGCAAAAAATAGATTACTTATGGCACTTGCCCATTTAAATGTCAGGAGTTCTGTATGTCCATTAAATTAAAACATCCTAATCATTGGCTGTCAAACCTTGGAGAATTTGGCACTGCCTCATATTTCTGTTTATGACAGCTCGCAGAGGGCATGCTGTGAACTGCTTCTTTCTGCTTAGGACCCAATTAAGAGTGATAAATGCAGGAGTTTTAATATTCCAAATACAAATGTGTGATATGAAGCCTGTATCTAGAGGTGAGGTCACTAACTTATTTTCTAGCGTTCAACATTCTACAACAGGAGAGCTATGGTTTGCTTTGGCATTGTTAAGGCTTTAGATTTAGAAGTCAAAATATTGCTTTGCAAAGTAGAAATGTGTCCTGAAAAGTGGATTTGCCTGAAGATGGCAAGAGTGTGATTGGCTTCTATGAAAAAATAGATGATGTAGACTTAATTTCTTTGAAAACCATGAGAAAATATAGTAAATATTTAGTGGCCTAGGAAGGTAAACTTTCTATAAAGGGATGCATTTTATTTGATTGGTATGGAGGGTTTTCTGGCAGACAAGTATAAAATGATTATAGAAAACAAACAGATTGAAAGAGACTGAAGAGGAAGACATAATCAGTGTTTCTATTTTTTGCCAGTAAGCAACCAATTCTTCCTTACTTATGTGTGTTAAACAAACCTATGATAGAGCAAGGGAAAAGAACTGAAGACACAATCTTCAATTAAGAGTAATGTTAAAAATAACTGTGATAAACTGTGTCCCCAAGCAAGATTATTACAGATAGATGTGCTTCTTTATCAGGACATAGTGCAGTCATTGAACCCAGTTATCCATCTTTTCACAATACTTCCCTGTGTCTCCAAGGAAATAATCGGTAACTTCAGGCAGCTAAGGAAAAAAATAATTTGGAGAAGATTAAAACAATCCCCATTGTCACATATTGTGCATTTTGAATTTTGTGATTGCTTAATTTTGTAAGCAGTGGTAACATCATGATATACATCATATATATATATATGATGATATATATGATATATATACATATATATGTATGACATATATATACACATTCCCTTTAAGATTTCTTATAAACTTCGAGCATTTATGTAACATACAAAGGCATTTTAGAGATGATCTATATCTATAAACAGTCCAGGTATTTTGCACTGAAGCCTGATACCATGTTTGTAGTATAAATCCTTTAAAAATCATGGACTTCCCTGTAGTTATAAGGAAGGTAGTTCTCTTTCCTGCCACTAGGCCACTGAGGATACCGATTACCAAGTTTATTACAGTACTTACTTAAGTGTTATCATTTCAGTCACCTCTCTGTTATTCATGAGCTGATTAGCCGGGTGTTGGATTACCTCTGTTCCTCCATCTCTTACTTTTTTCCTTTGCTACCTGCCCTGTGCCTATTCCCATGCTTGTTAGCATTTCCACCAGTAGGTGAGCAACAGAAGGAAGGGGAAATGAAATGCCAATCAGTCAATTTTATTACTTGTTAGTGGCCCTTATAGAGGTTTGGTAGAAGAGAAAAATTTAAAATAGTAGTTAAAATTAGATTTGGGGATTATCTACGGCTTTTATTTATTCATGTTCTTCCTCTTGTCTATTAGCATAATCTATGTCTATTGCATTGTACAATTATCTGGAATAAAAATGTGCTTTTAGTGGAGATAGCCACATTTTATTAATAAAGCTGCATATAGTCTGTAAAACACATTGGGAGCTTTCATTATGGTGGTATAAATATACATGTAAAATATTATGATTAAAAGTGACTACTTAAATAATGTTGGTAGTATTTAATAATTGATATTTGCAACATGAAGAAAGAACCATCCAATGAAATATGCAATATTTAAGGTTTTCACTTGCAGGTTTTCATCTTTTCTAGTTTCTGGTGCTTCCTAGGCATTCAGGTCACTATAATTTCCAGTTTGTAACACCTCAGAAAGGCTTAAGCTTAAGACACTAGTAATATCATGTTCCTTTTCCATAGAAAATTCAACATAGAGGTTACTAACAGATTATATGTTTCTACAATCCTGATATCAGTTTTCGCATCATTTTCCCTCTGTCCCTAAATTGGTAGAGTATCCCTACCTAGGTGCTTTAAGTAGTAGCACATAGTACAATAAGATGCTCTCATGTTTCAATTACATATAAACAGCCCTGCATACAAGTTCCTAAACCTTTACAAGTGTGTATATTTTTTGTCTAAGAATATAAAGTTCTAGAGTTATTAACCTAAAAATCTCTTATCTCACATCTTGCAATTTAGTATAACTATCAGTAATGTATTCTAGTTACAGAGGAAAAAAAATGACCTACTGCTTACAGAGAGCCTGAACTACTAATTAATATTAAAGTTTTAAGAACCTTTATCTTATAGATTTTTCAAGATAGTCAATGCACATGACACCTTCCTGGCAGAGAAACATTGACCTCTTGAATGAGTATATGCTGAGTAAAAGATAATTGCACATTTGGAATTATTTGATGGCCTATAATACTACTTTTTTTCTCAATAATAATTATTATAGGACAGGTACTCATCAGTAATAATTTACCTGAACCTTTCTTAATTTCTGTTTACCTGGGATAGATAGAATGGCATGGCTGGCACTCCTGAGGCAATGCAAGAGTGACACACACACACACTAATAATAATAATAATTATTATTATTATTAATTTTATAATAATAATATTATAATAATCCAATAATAAATAATAACAAAATAATAATGAATTCTTATTTATTAATAATTTAATAATAATAAAATAATTATTTCATTTTATTCAATAATAATAAAAAAGGCAGAGTAAACAGAATTGCAAATTCCACAAAATAATTGATGGTACAAATAAATGAATAATTAAACAAATAGATATGGTCATAGGTTTGTTTTGACATTAACCATAATGTCAATAGAAGTTCAGACTTAAGCGGTTAGGTAAATGCATTCTCGTGAAAACATTATTTCTGGCATACCAGCAAGAGATCAAAGATAATGTAGACTGAAGGTAAAGTTATGAGGCCATAATGTTGGTGATTTCCATTCCATTGAAAGATTCCATATAAATTTTTTCCTGATTTTGAAAAAGGTAGATGGCATATGCACAAGAAAGAGAGCTATGCAGTTTTTCCTTCTGAAATATACCCCAAACCAAATACCACACCTGATGTCCTACCAAAAACACCACCTGCAGTTTCTGGAAGCAGTAAAGGAAAACATTATTCTGTTCCTTGGCCCAATATGATGTAGCATGCCAAAATTCGTGTAGCCTTTCTAGGTGTTAATGCACTACTGGGAAAGTAGTAATTGTAGCGGGTTATGGCTCTGAAGGTCATGAGTAAAACACAATGTAGTAATTGTGGCAGGCAAGTTTTGCAACACCAAGATTAGAGAACTATTTCAAATGTCTGTTTGAAGCAATGTTTTAGGACCCTTCTGATAGTTACTTGGACAATTATTTCCTCAGTTATATACCGAGTAGACTGACATGGAGTTTTTTGAATACTTAATTCAGAAAGTAAAATAACTTGAGGAAGAATGAAGGTCATTTACTTCCTGAATATCTGCTAAAATGTGACCTTCAAATGAACTGTATAATGGTGGTTGGCATCAGTCGTTAAGATTGCCCTCTTGGTAAAGTACTTATCACCACTAAGGTGGTGCCACAGATACAGAAGAAAAATATTCAAAATGAAAATCACCACAATCATGGCCCAAGAAAGTTTCAGGATCAAGCATCAATGGAATATTTTTAAGTTCTGGCAAATTGTTTGGTCTTAACAAGTATCATTTTTGCTCAAATATTTGAGGATATCTTGTCAGATTTTCACTGTAGGTTACAGTCAGCATTGTGAATAATCTAGTAACTCCATGGCATGACAACAAGGTAAAAGCACAAAATTTGAATCTGTACTTTTCTTCCCTGTCAGGGTGCATTGTTAGGATTCTGGAGGATTACTCATCTTTTACAGTTCATGCATGTACTGTATGGAGAATCTGTACTGTATGCATGTACTGTATGCATCTCAGCCCAGGAGCTACTGCGTTGCTTTGCCCTTGTTGGAATGTTCTGACCAGTGAGATGAAGTCTGGGTATTTACAAAATTCTCAGGCTAAAGATCTGTGAAGGATGGCATTTGCTAGCATACACTATTCTAGTCTTAGTGACAAGTTTACTATTCAGCAATTTTGGTGGCTTCATCTTATAAGAGACATAAAAGACAAAATGCCTGAAGAAAAATGCCTACCTTATCCAGTACATGCTAAAGTGTCAAGTTTTCTACTAGAATGATATATTCCTAAAACCTAGGACATACCTGTGTGATTCACTGCTATATTCCTGGAGACAACAACAGTGCCTGGCAAAAAATGGCCTATTAAAAAAAAAAAAAAAAGGAAATAAAAATATCGAATGAATAGATATAGCAGCTGTGGTCAGATGGGGACATCGAAGTGTTAGATTTCATCAAACTGTAGCTTCATATTTCAAAAGCATAATTCTTGTTCTTCCTGAATACATTACAGGTGGTTTGGGCCAGAACATACATTTTTAAAAATCAGCCAATGGGTAGATACTGTTTAGAAAATTCCTTTTGTGCTGAACATCTGCTTAAGTTAGATGTGTTTGTTTTGATGATATGTGTTCAAATTTTGTCAGGGTAAGACAAATAATATTAGATATTAATGAAAATTTAATTCTCATGTACCTGGAGTAACTATCTTTTTCGGAGAAGATTGCCTGTTATTGTAGCCAAAATAGTAAAGCAAAGGGTAAATAAAAATTGTATCATGCCTTTCCCTCACCAAAAAATGAACTATGGGCTATTCTCAATTGTCATAAGATTTCATAAACTGGTTAGGAAAAATGTATCTAAATAGCTTGAACTTTATTTTCTTAAAGTGAGTTGTGTGGTTAACTGAGTAATGATTTTGTGGTGGGCAAGCCCCTCCAGAGCTAGGCAAGGTTGCCCTTTGGTAACAATGACTAAGAGGAAAGACTGTTAAATCTTTACAGCTGTGATGGTCTCCTCTGTTGACTCCCCACATTTTCATGAGAATGGACAAATGAATGAGTATTACTTCAATTTAGCATCAATGATATTTTTGAGCCCTGTTATATTTAAAAAACAATGCTAACATTCTTTCAGTTTGGCTGTAGAAATAGACATGTTGATAAATGTCTACAATGTAAATTATATTGTTAAAAACACTTAGCATATACTAATTGTAATGAAAACAGAGAGGAGGCAGCAATTAATTTTCTTCTAAGGACCCATGAGAGGTTCCAAGAGAAAAATCTTTCCCCTGGGAACGCTCATGAGAGACTCTTAAGGTTTTGTAAAGGAAACATAATTCAATTAGACAAACATTTATGAATAGCCATTATGTCTAATATACTAAGGTAATGTGCAAGGCACTTATGGGGAAGTACAAAGAAGGGGGAAAAAGCACTCATTTACATCAAATTGCATGGGATATAATGGAGAAGAAAGATATGTACAAATCTCATTATAACCCAGTAATGCTTAGAGGCCATGTAACAGTAAAGAAGGGGAAATTAATTCTAACAGATTATGAAAATTTTCTTATGAAATGTTGAGTCATTCATTTTATCATTTATGCAAGAAAGTATAAAATGGGCACGTTTCTAGATATGCTTAAGAACACAACTGACATCATGGAACTTAAATTAGTGTCTGGGAAATAATACAATAAGCTGCTAAATAAACAAATAAATAAGAAACAATCTGATGACAAAGCATGCTATTCTGGCAAATAAACTTCAGTTTTAAAGATATATTAAATTGAGTAGTCATTGAAAGTTTCTCTGAAGACATAACACTTGAGCTGTGTTCTGATTGACAAGAAGAATCCAACCTTTTTGTATCGGAAAGAAGAGTCTTCTGGGATTGTCCAAAGGCTTAAAGAAGAAAGGGAAGAGAATAGTTTGGATAGAACAGAGCAAGGGAGAAGGGAGGTAGGTGGTCCAGGGCTGATATGAAAGGTAGAAAAAAACAGATCACATAGGGCTTTAAAAACTAGAATGAGGCACTTATATCACATGTTATAGAAAGACATTGGAAAATTCTAAGCAGATAATTTGAAGGATTCTTTTTTTGCATCTGTGAGGCACATGGAATAATACTTCAGTAGTCCAGGAAAATATGATGTTTTAAGTTAGAATTGTCACAGTAGAGAACAAAAGAAGTAAATTAAATCAGAATACTTTGGAGTTGCCAAGATGATTGGAGCTTTATGATTGGGTAATGGGAAAGTTGCATATTTAATCTAATCTTTAAGGATTTCAACCGGTAAACAAGCAAAAAAAGTGACTATAAGAGAAAAAAGGAGAGAGTTATTTAGTTTGGTTGGAAGGGGCTTATCCTAGAAGTATAGCTAAGGTTAATAGGAACAGGGTGAGAATACGTAAGGCTACATACCATGTGACTAGTACAAATTTTGGTTGATGTGGAAAAAGGAGATAAGACTTCTAGGAGTGGTAAGCAGGAAAATGTTACCATCAAGTTTGGTAATTGGGCCTAAGTTTCCTGTTTCACTCTCCGCATGACATTTTTAAAATTTATTTTTAGTTTAATAATATTTAATTTTTGTCAGAGAAAAATTGGCAATTATAAAATAATATGAATATTTAACACTTACAATCCTGCAACCTGGAAAAGACCAATCAACATGCAAAGTTTGAATTTAGGATGTCTTATTTTTCTCTGCAATCATATCATACTCCTTACACAGAATATATGTTATTGTTTAATTTCTGATATTGAACACATATTGAAAAACTGTAAGGAAAAAATCATAACTACAATTAAGACTGAAAATTGCTCCCTTTCTTACAAGTCACTCCATCAGAAAGGAAATTGATTGGCTCGTAAAATTGGATCTCAGTTCAGAAATCAAACAACACGCCTCGTACCCACACACCAGCCCTGTTCTTCTGTATGTCAGCAAGGAAGCCACATAGCAAGATGCAGTGAGATGGCTGAACAAGCTGCAGATCTCACACTCTCATCTCATCAATCCAGAGGGAAAAGATCTTTCTGGTGGCTTCTATAAAAGTCACTAAATCATTGTCTCTCATTATCTTAATTGGCTTACTTGCCTATTCCTGATCCAACCACTGTGATCAAAGTGACAGAATTACCCTGATTGTTTTGGCCTAAGTAATATGCTTAAGACCCAAGGAAGAGGATGTAAATCCTACCCAAACAACATTTTCTGGGAGTGGGGGAAAAAGTCATATTCCCCCAAAATAACACATGGGTGATTCTTCCTTAAGAATGGAAAATGGATTCTGGACAATGAAACAAAAATTGGCCAATTCAGCAGAACTTCCAATCTGTGAAAATGCACAGACGCATTAATTTTTTCTTCATAGTTTATCGTCATAATAATTTATAGATTCCTTCTATCATTAGTGGGGACAGGAAAGAACAAAAGTTTACTCTCAAATAGCCTCATGCATTCAATATAGCATGGTCATCATAAGTTATTGTTTATGATTCTTGATTTGTTAAAAAAAAAAAAAAGATTAGAAAGCACTATCCTACAATACCAGAAAAAGGTAAGATTCATAGAATAAAAAGATATTTTAAAAATTGAAGGAACCTAGAAACTATATATATATGTATATATATAAACAATAAATTATAAAATTAAGTGCAAATGCTTCAAGCATCGAGTATATATGTAGAGAAAAATTATTAATTTGGTATTTTATTCTTGTTTACTAGTGATATCTCTCAAAAAATCACTTATGAATGGTAAAACATAAAGAATGCATTAAAATTTATTAGGCAAATGCAAACAAGAAAAATAAAGCAGTGAGACAAAATTGATATCATACGAACTAGAATTCAAAGGAAAAAAGCACATAAAGTAAGATTAGAGAAATTTATTATTTATAAAAAGTTAAATTCTCCATAAAAATATAATTATTTGGAAGTCAATTAACCTTTGCCTGTCTTATATTAATAAAATTACTTCAAAATGTAGAAAATAAATTTTTAAAGAAATACATGGCAACACTGCAAAAAGCGCAAATGTACTAAAGCATTTTGCATATTTTTGAGTCTTTGAAAAATCAGTAGGGCCAACAGCAATAACAGCAACAATAACACTAAATGTATAGAGAATGTGGTTCACATACTAAATAAGGAAAATTGAATATGGATACATACAGACCTATGTTCCCTTTTCAAGGGTCCATGGACTATTTACCGAATTATTTTCAAAATGATTAAGAAAATGTTTTAGATAGTTCAATAAGTATTATTAAAATATGTAAAGTTAAAACAACATTTAAAATTTTTATAAGAAATTATCAGAAAAAAGTGTTGGGTTATTGTGTCACTAAAAATGGCACAGTAGGGAACTCCAAATCTCTGTCACCCCATTAAAGTAATTATTATTTATTTTTATTATCATTTTTTTTTAGTAGTAGTAGTAAAAACTATCCAAATCACCTTTTTCAAAACTCTGAAATCTGATCATTCTCCAGCATAGCAATGAATGTGAACATAGCTGCCAAATGCCTCATGAAATTTGTTGGTGGTAGAGGGAGCAATAGGTGACCTTACTTACAAAGAATTCGGGGAGTGTGCTTTGACATGTCTGGTGGCTACCTGAAAGATCAGCTTAAGAGCTTGCATTTATTTATTTTTTTGCCCACTTTGGAGCTTTCCAAGGATGAACAGGCTTCCCAGGTGGCATTAGTCAAAGCATACTGGGTGCAGCTGCCTGTGACAAAGAATAACAACTGCAATAAGTAGTATTCAGAATGAATAGCATGGAAAGGAAAAAACTGGAGAAGAAAATACAGATGACATTTAGACTACATGAAAATAGGAGATGAAAGCTAAGTCAGAGTTGTAAATGTCCTGGATAAGCAGTAGAAGTGCCTCAACATGAAGAAAACCTAAAATGACTGGGAGAATATATTTTAAATTTCAGGACTTTAAGGACATCTCTGTCAAATCACTGTCTGAGATATTACTATGAGAAACAGAGATTTCTGTGGCCATTCACAACAAAGAATGAAGTCTTTACAAAAGTAGTTTAGAAACATTATTAAATAAATAAACAATAATCTTAAGAAGCAGCAACAGTTAAAGGGGTGGGATCTGATTTCAATATTATAACAATAATATTTATTACAATAATATTAAAAATTTATGATTTAAAAAATATATGAGACATGCAATGAAACAAGAAAGTATGCCCCATTCATGGGAAAAAAATAATAAATATAAAAATGTCAGAGAAAGAACAGATATTGGATATAGTAGACAGAACCATTAAATCGAGTTAAATATGCTCAAAGAGCTAAATGAATCCATGAACCAAGAACTATAGGAAATCAGGAGAATTATGTCTTACCAAATTGAGAATATACAACAAGGAGATATAACTATATCTCTTTGTTGGATACAAATATAAATTCTGGAGCAGAAAAGTATAATAATTGAAGTGAAAAAAATCACTAAAATGGATCAACTGCAAATTTGAGTAGGCAGAAAAAAAAATCATAGAACTTAAATAGAGATCAATTGATATTATCTGACTTGAACAGAAAGAAAAAAACAGAATGAAGACAAATAAAGCCTAAGAGACATGTGAGACACCATCAAGTGTACCAGCATATTTATAATAAGAGTCCGATAGAAGAGGAGAGTAAAACAAAAAGACAGAAAAACATTTGAAGAAATAATGACTTAAAATTTCCAAAATTTGATGGAAGACATAAATCTACACATACAAATAGGTCAATTAACCCTAAAATAAATTCAAAAAGATCCACACTGAGGCACATTACAGTAAAATTGTTTACAGACAAAGAAAGATACTTCAAAGCAGAAAGCAAAGTAAGTCATCATATGAAAGGCATCCTCTGTTTCAAGCAATATGGAAGAATGGGAAGCCCCAGATCTTGGTGTTCCCTACAGAGACAAAAACTTAACAACAATATACTGTCCAAAAAGCCTTTATGAGAATTCCAGAAACCAATTAAGAAGTTGCAGTACCCCAGGCAAGCACAAAGCAAAGAACAGCCACATTGAAGCAAGTAAGGAAAGCTGTTTCATTTCACCCATGATTGCCCCTGCTGAAAGCTAGCCTAGCTCAGCAAAACTCCCAACACATGACATCTCCCTTGGGAAGGGAAAAGAATAATTGAACTTACATTTAGTGCTAAAGGGAGTCCTATAGGTTGAAATGAAAACACACTAGACACTAACTCAAAGCCATATAAAGAAATAAAGATCTCAATAACAGTAAATGCATGGGAAATTATAGAAGCTTAGTATTACTGTAACCATGGCTTATAGCTCTATTTTTTATTTTCTATATCATTTAAGACTAACGCTATTTTTAGAGAAAGCAATTATGATTGTAAAAGGTGGTATTATTGTGACTTTGGTTTATAACTTTCCATTTTTATATATAATTTAAGAGAGTAATGCATTTTTAAAAATTATTGGTTTGTGTTTTGGACACATAATATATAAAGATGTAATCATGTGACATCAAAAACTGAAATGAGTGTGAACAGAGATGTAAAGAAACCGAGATTTTATATGTAATTGAAGTTAAGCTGATATAAATCCAAATTAGGATGTTTTATCTTTAGGATATTAAATGTAATCCTTATATTAACCACAAAGAAAATAGCTATAGATTGTACACAAAAGAAAATGAGAAGGGAAGGGAATTTGAGTGTTTTACTACAAAATAAGATAGTAATGCAGGAAATAAAAGGAAAAAAGCTATAAATATTATGAAACAAACAAAAAATGACACAAGTAAGTTTATCAGTCAGCTTACAAAAGGAAAAAAAATTGACATATGGAACAATATCAATAAATCTTGAGGACATTATGCTAAGTAAAATAAGCCAGCCACAAAAAGATAAATACTGTATAATTCTAATTGCATGTGGTACTTACAGAGTAGTCAAAGTCATAGATAAGGAAAGTAGAATGATAGTTGTCAAGGGATATAGGGAAGAAGAAATGGTAGTTATTTTTAATGAGATATGGATTTTCAGTTTTGCTAAATGACATGAGATCTGGAGATGGTGATTGATCATGGATGGACAACAATTTAAATGTACTTAATGCTACTAAACTATACTTAAAGATTACTAAAATAATAAATTTTAATTTATGTGTATTATACCACAATATAAAAAGAAAAAATACATTCAACAAAATAGGAATAGAAAGAAATTATATCAGCATAATGAAGGCTATATATGAAAAACATATATCTAACATGACATTCAATGATGGAAGCTAAAGCTTTATTTCTAAGATCAGGAAAAAAGCATGGATGTCTGTTCTAACCAGTTCTATTCAATATACCACTGAAAATCCTAGCCATAACAATTGAGGGAAAAATAAGACATCCATCTAAAATGCAGAATTAAAATTATCTATGTTCACAGATATTATTTCATTTATAGAAAACCCTGATGACTCAACAAAAATGTTATTAGTAATAAAAAATCCCAACAAAGTTGTAGCATATAAAATCAACATACAAAAATTTGTTGTATTTATATATAATAATGATGAATAATCTGAAAAGGAAACAGAAAACAATCTTATTTACAATAGCACTAAAAAGATTAAAATATTTAGGTATAAACCTATCTAAGGAGGCAAAAGACATGCACATTGAAAACTGTAAAACATTGCTGTAATAAATTTTAAAAAGACATAAATATATGGAAAGACATCCCATGTTCATGAATCAGAAGATTTAACATTGTCAAAATGTCCATATTACCAAAAGCAACCTACAGATTAGATGTAATCTCTATCAAAATCCCAGTGGCATGATTTGCAGAAATAGGGAAAAATTTCTAAAATTCTTACAGAATCTCAAAGGGCTTCAAATAAGTAAACCAATCTTGAAAAATAAAAATAAAGATGGAGGACTCATACTTCCTTATTTAAAAACATATTATAAAGCTACAATAATCAAACATTATGTTACTGGCAGAAAAACACACATACAGATGAAAGGAACAAAATAGAGCATCCAGAAGTAAACCCTCATATATATGGTGAAATTATCTTTGACAAGGATGCTAAGGCTAAACAATGTGGAAAGGATAGTATCTTCAACAAATGTGTTGGGAAAACTCAATATCCCTATTCAAAAGTGATGTTGGCCCCTTATCTTATTCCATATATAAAAGTTGACTCAAAATGGAATAAAGACATAACTGTAAGACCTAAAACCATAAAAATACTAGAAGAAAATATAGAAGAAAATTCTCATGATGTTGGATTTGGCAATGATTTCTTGGCTATGACACCAAAAACACAGGCAGCAAAAACAAAAATAAGCAAATTGGACTATATCAAACTTAAAAAAAATTGTGTAAAGCAAATGATATAAATAGTCACAGAATAAAAGTCAACATATGATATGGGAGAAAATATTTACAAACTACATATTTGATAAGGAATTAATATGTTAAGGAATTCCTCCAAGTCAACAACAATAACAAAAATCAAATAACTTAAAAAATTGGCAAAGGACTTGAATTGACATTTCTTCAAAGAAAATATATAAATTGACAGCAAGCACATAAAAAGATATTCAGCATCACTAAAGATCAGGAAAATGCAAATCAAAAGCAAAATGAGATATTATCCCACACCTGTTAGAATATGAATTACAAAAAATAAAGTAAAATATAAACTATGATTGTGATGTGGAGAAATTGGTACCCTTGTACACTGTTGATGACACTATAAAATATTATAGCAACTATGGATATAAATATGGATATTTCTTTTAAAATTAAAATAGAATTATCATATGATCCAGCAATTCCATTTCTGTGTATATATTCTGAAGAATTGAAAAGAAGATCTTCAAGGGAGACTTGCATGTTTACTACAGCATCATTTATAACAGCCAACACATGGAATCGACCTAAATTTCCATCAACAGATGAGGTGATAAAGAAAAAGTAGCACATACACATGATAGAATATTATCCAGATTTAAAAATGCTGTAAATACTGGCATATGTTGCAACATGAATGAACTTCAAGAATATTACGTAGGGTGAAATAAGTCAGCCACATAAAAAGCAAATACTGAATGATTCTATCTATATAGGTTATCTATAGAATTAATAGTTAAATTCTTAGAATCAGAACATAGAATAGTCGATTTCAGAGGATGGGGAGAAAAGGGAGAATTGTTCAGTGGGCATAGAGTTTCAGTTTTGAAAGATGAAAAAATTCTAGAGATGTTTTGTATAACAGTGTTCATGTAGTTAACACTATTGTATTGTACATCTAAAAATGGTTAAGGAAATTAGTAAAGTGTATTTTTTCCACAGTAAAAAAGTCATCCTTAATAAGATTAACTGTGATTTCTTGTCATAAACGTGAAGAATAGGAGGAAGTGGGATGACATTTTTAAAGTGCTGTTTAAAAAAAAGAAAGAAAAATTGTCAACCAAGGATTCTATATGTGGAAAACTATCTTTCATAAATGAGGAAATTAAGATGATTCTAGATAAGCAAGAATTGAAAAAGTTCACTGCTTGTAAACCTACCCTACAAGAAATTCTAAAAGGAGAGTTTGAGGGAGAAATAAAATAATTCTATATAGTAACTTGAAGCTGTACAAAGAAACATAAAAGATAGGTAAAAGTAACTATAATATATAGATAAATATAAGTATTTATGTTACAATGCAACTAAAATCAGCATTGCTGTATTTTTTCACTTTTTTGTACGACTTAAAGTTTAAATGCATAAAACAATTGTCATAAATCTAAGTTAATTGATACAAAATGTATAATGATATAACTTGTGACAATAAAAATACAAAGGAAGGATAGAAATATACAGGATAATTTTTTGTAATTTTGAAGTTACATTTGTAATACTTCACATTACATTGTTATAAATTTAAGATATTAGTTATAATCAATATGAAAAGTACTAAGAAAATAAAAATATACAGAATAAAATGATAGGGGAAGCACAATAGAGTACTAGACATAATCAATTAAGCATAAGAGAAGGAAATAATGAGCAACTGAAAAGAAGATATAAAATTTTGTTTGTGTACATAAGTGTTGATTGATTAGTTCCAAGAGTACACGTGATGTTTGTTTCATCTCAGTGCGATACTTCACTTAGAATAATGGTATCCAGTTTATCCAGGCTGTTACAAAAGATATTATTAACCATTTTTTATGGCTCAGTAGTACTCCATGGTGTATGTGTGTGTGTATATATATATATATATATATATATATATATATATGTATATATATATATATATATATATCACATTTTATTAACCCACTTATGTATTGATGGGCATTTTGATTGTTTCCACATCTTTGCAATTGTGAATTGTGCTGCTATAAGCAATTGAGTGCAAGTGTCTTTTTGATAAAATGGCTTTTTTTCCCCTTGGTAAACAGCCAGTAGTGATATTCCTGGATTAAATGGTAGGTCTACTTTTAGTTCTTTGAGGTATCTCCATAATACTTTCCATAGAGGTTCTACTAGTTTGCAGTCCCACCAGCAGTGTATAAGTGCTCCTTTCTCCTACATCCATGCCAGCATCTGTTATTTTAGGACGTTTTGAGAACAGCCATTCTCACTGCAGTTAGGTGATATCTCATTGTGGTTTTGATTGTATTTGCCTGCTGATTAGTGACATTGAGCATTTTTTCATGTTTATTGGCCATTAGTCTATCTTCATTTGAAAAATTTCTGTTCATGTCTTTTGCCAACTTTTTAATGTGATTGTTAATTTTTTTTTCCTTGCTGATTTACCTGAGTTCTTTGTAGATTATGGTTATCAATCAGCCCTTTACAGATGTATAGCATGCAAATATTTTCTCCCATTCTGTAGGATGTCTATTTTCTCTATTAATTGTCTACTTGGCTGTGCAGAAGTTTTTAGTTTGGTCAGGTTTCATTTATTTATTTTTGCTCTTGCTGTGATTGTTTGGGGGGATATTCATCATAAATTCCTTCCCTAGAGCAATTTCTAGAAGGGTCTTTCCAACATTTTCTTCTAGAATTCTTATATTTTTGTGCCTTATGTTTAAGTCTATTTGTCTATCTTGAATTAATTTTTATGAGTGGTGAGGGGTGCAATTCCTGTTTCAGTCTTCTACATGTGGCTATCCAGTTTTCCCAGCACCATTTATTGAATAAATATTCTTTTCCCCAATGTTTGTTTTTGTCTGCTTTGTCTAAGATTAGATGGCTATATGAGAATGGTTTTATATCTGGGTTCTCAGTTCTGTTCCATTGGTCTATGTCTCTGTTCTTGTGTCAATACCATGTTCTTTTAGTTACTATAGCCTTGTAGGATAGCTTGAAGTCTTCTTGGTAAATTGATGCCTCCCAATTTGTTCTTTTTCCTTAAGATTGCTTTTGCTATATGGGGTATTATCTGATTCCATACAAAGTGTACAATTATTTTTTTATAGATCTGTGAGAAATGATGTTGGTATTTCAATAGGGATTGCATTGAATCCCTAGATCGCTTTAGGTATTATAGACATTTTAACAATGTTCATTCTGCTGACCCATGAGCATGGTATGGTTTACATCGTCTGATATTTCTTTCCTCATTGTTTTGTAGTTCTCCCTGTAGAGATCTTTTACCTCCTTAGTTAAATATGTTCCTAAGTATTTTGTTTTCTTTGTTGCTATTGTGAAGGATATTGATTCTTTGATTTTGTTCTCAGTTTGACTATTGTTGGTGCATAGGAATGCTACTGATTTCTGTACATTGATTTTGTAACCTGAGACTTGGCTGATTTGTTTATCAATTCTAGTAATCTCATGGCAGAATCTTTGAAGTTGTCTAGATATAAGATTATATCATAAGCAAAGAGAGATAGTTTGATCTCTTCTGCCCCCATTTGGATGCCCTTGATTTTCTTCTCTTGTCTGATTGCTCTGGCTATGACTTGCAGCACTATGCTGAATAGAAACGGTGATAGAGGGCAACCTTATCTGGTTCCAGTTGTAAGCAGTAATGCTTTCAATTTTTCACCATTCAGTATGATGTTGACTGTGGGTTTGTCATATATGGCTTTTCATTTTTCAGTAAGTCCCATCTATTCCTATATTGTTAAGCATTCTTATCATAAATCGGTGCTGAATTTTGTTGAATGCTTTTTCTGCATCTATTGAGCGGATCATATGATCTTTGTTTTTCCTTGTATTATGTGGTGAATTAAATTAATAGATTTCGATATGTTGAACCATCCCTGCATCTCTGGGATGAAGCTCACTTGGTTGTGATGGATTATTTTTTCAATAAGCACCTGAATTCAGTTTACTAGGATTTTTTTTTGAGAATTTTTGCATCTATATTCATAAGGGATATTGGTTTGTAGTTTTCTTTTTTTGTTGCATCCTTTCCTGGTTTTGATATCAGGATGATTTTGGCTTTATAAAATGTGTTGGAGTATCTTCCTTCCTTCTCAATGTTGTGGAAAAATTTCTGCAGGATAGGCACTAGTTCTTCTTTGTAGGTCTGATAAAATTCATGTGTGAAATCATCTGGTCTGGGACTTTTCTTTTGAGGAAGATTTTTTTTATTGCTGCTTCAATTTTAGTAGTTGATATTGTCCTTTTCAGGAATTGTATTTATTCCTGATTGAGCCTAGAGAGGCTGTGTGTTTCTAAGAATTTGTCCATTTCCTACACATTTTCCATTTTATGTGTATAGAGATTTTTATAGTATTCATAGATGATATTTTGTATTTCCATGGCATCAGTTGTAATTTCTCCTTTTTCATTCTTGATGGAGCTTATTAGAGTCCTTTCTTTTCTATTTCTCATTAATCTAGCAAGAGGCATGTCAATTTTATTTTTTCAAGGAACTAACTTTTTGTTTTATTAAACTTCTGTATAGTTTTTTGTTGTTAATTTCATTTAGTTCTACTCTGAACTTTGTTATTTATTTTCTTCTGATGGGTTTGTGGTTGGTTTGCTCATCCTTTACAGTTCTTGGATATGATTCATTAGATTGTATATTTGTGATCTTTCTGTCTTTTTGATGTAGGCCTTTATGGATATAAATTTCCCTCTCAGGACTGCTTTAGCTGTGTCCCACAAATTTTGATAACTTGTGTCTCCTTTATCATTTCATTGAAAGAATCTTTTGAGTGCCATCTTGATTTGCTCCTTAATGCAATAATCATTCAGCAGAAGGTTGTTTAGTTTCCATGACTTTGTCTAGAAATGAGAATTTCTGTTGGAGTTGATTTCTAATTTTATTCAACTGTGGTCTGAGAAGATACATGGTATAATTTCTATTATTTCAAATTTTTTGAGACGTGCTTTGTGTCCTAGGATATGGTCAATCTTAGAGAATGTCCCATGATCTGGTGAGAAAAAAAAATTCAGTGTTTTACAGGTAGAATGTTCTATATATGTCAGTAGGCCCATTTGTTCTAGAGTTCTGTTTAAGTCCATTGTTTCTCTGTTTATTTCCTGTTTGGGGGATATTTTCTGTTCTGTCAGAGGCATGTTGAAGTCTCCAGCTGTTACAGTGTTGCTGTTTATCATTTTTTTTAGATCAAGTAGGATTTGCATTATGAATCTGAGTGCACCTGAGTTAGGTGCATCAATATTTAATTGTGTCTTCTTATTGAATTGTACCCTTCACCATTATATAGTGACCCTCTTTGCCTTTCAGTACTTTTGTTGATTTGAAGCCTAAGTTATCTTACATCATAACTGCCACACCAGCTTTTTATTGGCTTCTGTTTGCTTGAAATGTTGTTTTCCAACCCTTCACCTTGAGTCTGAGTGTTTTCTTGTGGGTTAGATGTGTTTCCTGAAGACAGTAGATACTCGACTTATGTATATTTATCCGTTCAGCCAGCCTATGTCTCTTTAGTCGGCAGTTCATGCCATTCACATTTATTGAGAAAATTAATAAGTGGGGCAGATTTCTTTTTATCCTGTTGAGTTGAACTTTGTTGCTTTGTTTTCTTTCTTGAGCCATTGTGATATCTGGCCTTTGACCTTTAACTTTTGGATGATTTTACATTGGTGAATATTTATTGTGCTGATGTGTGTGTAAAGCTGTTTTGAGTACTTCCTGGAGGGTTGGTCTTGTCTTGATGAATTCCCTCAGTCTTTGCTTGTCTGAGAAGGTTTTATTTCTCATTGATATAAAAAACTTAGTTTTGCAGGGTTCAAAATTCTAGGCTGGGCATTATTCTGTTTGGGAAGAGTGAGAATGGGGCTTCAGTCTTTTCTTGCTTGTAAGGTCTCAGTTGAGAAGTCTGCCATTAGTCTGATGGGTTTTCATTTGTGGCTACATGCTTCTTTCACCTTATAGTTCATTGGAGGGTCTCTATGGTGGTTATTTTATTCAGTTTGATGATTGTGTGATGTAGTATCTTCTTGTTTATAATGAATCTCCCAGGAGTCCTTTGAGCTTATTGTACCTGGATATCTAGATTTTTAGCAAGGCCTGGGAAATTTTTCTCTATTACATTCTCAAGTAGCTTATCCAACCCTTGTATATTTTCTTCTTCACCAACAGGGATGTCCATGATTCTCACGTTAGGCCTCTTTCATTTACATAATCCCACATTCTTGTAGGCTTTGCTCTTTTCTCTTATTTTTCTGTTCTATATCTATGACTGACTTATTTAATTGAAAGATGTTATCTTCAATCCCTGAGGTTCTTTGTTCTGTTTGATCTACCCTGTTCTTGAGGCTTTCCAATGTGTTTTGTAATTCCTTGAATAAATTCTTCATTTTCAGAAATTCGATTTGATATTTTTTTAATATTTCAATTTCTTTAGTGAATTTTTCTTCCAAGTCCTAGATTTTGTGTGTGTGGCTTGTGTTGTTTATCCATTTTCTCTTGCATATCACTGAGATTTCTTACAATCCTTTTTGAAATTCTTCTTCTGTCATTTTAGTGTTCTGAATTTAGTTGATGTCCATTGCTAGAGAGCTGGTGTTCCCCTCTGACAGTGTGTTTTCCATTTGATTCTTCATACTTCCAGAGTTCTTTCACTGATTCCTTCCCATCTGGATCAGCTATTGTTTCTTACATTTATATTTTCATTCCCTGTTTAGTTTCTGAGTCAGTAGGTGGTATTCATCGTTGATATTCATCCACACCCTATATGATGAGTCAGTAGATGCAGTAAAATCGTGTGCCAATTGACCTCCCTGTCAGTAGGTTGCACTTGCTTGGAGGGGCAAGCTGCAGTGTTGTTTTTGGGTCCTGTTAGCAGCTTTTGTTCCTCTAGAGTGGCACTCTAGTGCCTCAGGTGGTGGGTGGGGCCCCAAACTTCCAGGTGTGCCCTTATTCTCCAACTCAGTGGTGGCAAGTGGGGGAGTGAGGCTGGGCATGGCTGGGTTGGATGAGCCTGACCTCAAACTCCACAAATGCTGTTAGCAGTGGGTCAAATCTCTGTTCTCTTCTTCTAGGCAAGGTTGCCAGGGAGGGGCTGAAATGTCCCCACTCTGCCACAAAGTTTGCGTGTGGGCTGGGGCTTTCTGAGGCCTGCAATCTGGAGCAGGCCTCACTTCTTTGCACTCTCCCCATCCACAGTTTCTCCTGGGCCTCTGCCAGCAGGAAGGACCTCAAGCCAGTGCATCTCCCCTGGCTGTAATGTGGACTGAGAGGTTCCCTGCCCAAGATCAGAGCCTAGCTTTGAATCCTGGTCCTCCCATGAGAGGAAGGTTGCCCCTCAAGCACACTCATCTGCCCCTGAAGGGACTTATAGCTCAGTAGGCTTGTTCACAAACATCTCTTCTGTGCCCCTAGGGCAATGTAATGGAGACCTGGATATATGGAATCTGGTCAACAGTCCTGTCCCCTGGGTCCCAGAGATTAATCTCTGACCCTGCCAGGGAGAAGAGTGCTGGTCTCAAGTCACCCAGGGGGTGTGTCCAAGCAGGATCCATGTTTCTTCACCTCGGAATTTGCCCTGCTCTCCTGGAGTCACCAGGCAAGCAGCACCTATGAGCACTAGCAGGCAGGGAGTTCACAGTCTGAGTACCTCTCAGTTTGCTGTAGGGCCCCAAAAAGAAAGGTCCCGTTCCCTGCAGATGCTTCCCAGTGGCAGCTAAATTGCCTTTCTCGGCAGCCATGGGTAGGAAAGGGGAAGGGGAGAATGAAGCAATATTGGGCCTGCTGATTGACTTGGGGCTGTGGCCAGGGGCTGTCCCGAGGGAGCTGGGAGCCTGATGTCCTGTCTGCAAGAGGCTCACTGCTCACTGGCAGCAGCTATCTCTGGGCTGGTGTTGGCAGGTCTCTCCAACTGCTCAGGAGCCCACTGGTAGTCTGAGATGCAAAGGAGGGGAAATTTAACTGCTCGCTCCACCTACCCTTGCCACTGTTCTCAAAGCCTCTCACAGGCGTTTCTCCTAGTCCTCTCCTCCACAACTTCCTTTCATAGAGTCTCCTGTAGTGTCAGGCACCCTTCCTTCTGACCCTCATCTGATCTATTTTTGTCTGCCTACTAATTTTTTTTTTCACTTTCTTCTAAAATCTATCTTTCTTATAGAGACACTCTGGCTGGCGGGTTTTTCTCATCCACCATCTTGAGAGTCTATTTTTAAAATTTTAATTATTTATGTTGCAATATTATTATTATTGAGACCAAGCAAGTTTTAATATACTCAGGAATATATTTCTAGTTAAGATATTTCTTAATAATGTACTATCATTATTGAGGCAGGAATCTCCTAATATCTGCCATACTAGAAATCTTATCTTCTGAAATTATGCTAACTTATTAAATCCCAAGATATGTATTATATCCATAGATTGTATAAGATATAATAATTATAATTAAAATATTGCCAAAGAGAAATAAATAAATAGTGATAAAGTAATAATAACAATGATAACAGTAAATCATTGTTATATATGCCAGAAACACTATTCTAAGAACATCATATGTATCTTCTCATTTAATTTTCATGAGACCTTATGGGATAGATATTATTGTCATTTCCTACATAAGAAAATTGTAGAAACAGTGAAATTACATAGTTTGCATGAAATTTCACTACTCATAAATGGTGGCACAAGGATTTGAGCCCTCGTCTTTCACATCACAGAACTTGCACTCCAATAAGAAGTTTGAGAACTTCATTTCAAAAATCACTCTACTCATTCCTGGTTCTATCATTTACTAGCTCCACAATCTTGTAATTTTATACCAGATAAAGTTTGACACAGAGACTATAGATGAGAAAATTAATAAAAAGCACTAAGAAATCACCTGTCACATGCATGCTAGTTATAAGTAACATAAAAATATTAAGAATTACATGATTATTATTGTCATTGCTCAAATTTGCTTATTCACTTGAAAAACTATTTCGATATTCTCACTCCCAATATTTTGCCTTAACTTATATTTCCTTTGTATTAGACATTTGGAAGCAGGTTGTATTGGGAAATGAGTAATTCCCCCAAATTACATAGTCTATAAAACTAAGTTTGCAAAATTTAAGTCCACAAAATTTAGCATTGCAGTAAGCAACCTAATGGCAGCTCCCTGTTCTCTGAAGAAGTAAGTGTAGATCTTTTTAATTTTTGGTGCATGCTTTGTTCACATTCAATGAAAGAATTTGGATGTTTGAGAGAAAGGTGATTTAGACTGCATTTACATGCAGAACTAGTTCAATTATTATGAGGGTCAAGTCATTCAAAACCCAGTTTTGACAGAACCTAGATTGCTAAAGTAGTCTTCTTTAAGATGAGTATGGTTTGAGACCTTAAATATTCATCATTAATAAAAATTCCATGACATTTTTCAAAAGAACATTTGCCCAGGTCATTTGACCAGATGCCAAGTTAAATCATTAAGGCATGGCCAACTGCCATTTCATTTTTCTTTTTTCACTTAATATCATGGATTTTTTTCTAATTTAAAGGAACCTTAGATATCATTTTTCTTGAGCAGAGAATTTACAAGTGAATATCAGAACTTAAGAAAGTGTCTTTTCCAAAACTAGAAATTTTGAGGTTATTAAAAATCTCTCCTTGGGATAGAGTTATGGTTAATAGAGAAGATTGCATCTGAGTTTTTAATGTTTAAATTATGGGTAAAATTTTCCATTTAAAAACCTTCCAATGAATAGGACAAAGCCATTTTTATTTTTGTTTGTTTGTTGGTGTTGTGTTGTGGTTGCTGTTGTTTTTTAATGAATAGAGATTATACTACAATTCATTTGATAGAGTTACTTTGTTGATTTTCTATTTTAACACAATTTCATAGAAACAAGTGCAGCATAATTTTTTACTTATCCACACATTTTAATAACCTTTACCGTCTCATTAATTAGATGTAGGGTGAATCCTTTTCAATCTGTTTCAGGATATAATAAGTTAGGCTTTGTTTTACATCCCACGTAGTATATATTCGTGCTTTGCTACCATAATAATTTTTTGATGTCACATCATCAGTTTTGATAGGTTGTTTGCATATGGAAGAAAATTAGTGATACTGAATTTCAAAGGTGCATAGATATGATTTTAAAATGCAACTCGAGTTAAGGAATGACTTTATTAAAGAAATGAAAATGAAGATTGACTTGTAAATATGCCGTCAACTAAATTCTCTCTACCTTAAATTTTATGTATGTTGAATTAATATATCATTCTTATTGTAATTGGAAATATGTTTATTATCTAGTGGTAAAATATTTACTAGTTTGTTTCCTCCCTTCTATATTTTATGACTTTCAATATGTTGAATCTTCAGTGTACAGATGCCTACTATGTGCCACTTGAAAATATATTCATGTTTAAAAAAAATGTGATGATTCTATCCCACTGCATGCAATAGGACTGTAGTTCCCAACTCCCAGGCCATGGATCAGTACTGGTCTATGGTCTATTAGGAGCAGGCTGCACAGCAGGAGGTGAATAGCAGTGAGCAAGCAAAGCTTCATCTGTATTTATGCCCACTTCCCATTGCTCACATCACCCTATAAGCTCTGCCTCCTGTTAGATCAGTGGCAGCATTAGATTCTCATAGGAGCATAAACCCTACTGTAAACTGCACATGCAAAGGATCTAGGTTGCTCCTTATGAGAATCTAATGCCTGATGATCTGAGGTGGAGCTGAGGCGGTGATGCTAGAGCTGGGGAACAACTGCAAATACAGATGATCATTAGCAGAGAGGTTGGACACATAATAAATCAATTGTTTCCAGACTCATACCAAATCCCCATCAGTGAGTGGCAAGTGACAACTTAATAATAATAGAAATAAAAGTGCACAATAAATGTAATGTGCTTGAATCAATCCTGAAATCATTCCCTCAGTCCCCCAGTGTGTGGAAAAATTGTCTTCTGTGAAACCAGTCCCTGGTGCCAAAAAGTTTGAGAACTGCCACATGGGACCTGTTGAAGTACGGCTCACCTTTAAGGACTCAGATTGGATTTTGACCTTTTTGTTTTTCCTTCTCTAGCCCACAAACCTAATCTTCCCTACCTTAGGTTCCCTTATAACTTTATGAACATCTATTCTCACACATATTATTTTTTTGCAATGCAATCATGTAATGAAATTATTAATCTTGCCAATTTTCTTCTCTGGCACATATGCATGGATATTCTCATCTCCATAGAAAACGTGAAACTACCATACCACTAGGCGAGACTCCAAACTCTGTAAATATTCTTTTAGTTACTCCTTTGGGTAGTCAGAAGGTCTCTAAGATATGAATAACATCATCCAACCAGAAGTGAATCATGGCTTGGCAGGGCATCAGGACGTTGGCTGATGAGTGTTTTGAAATATCCTAAAAATCAATGAGTCCGATAGCATGATGAAATTCCTTAGGGAGCCATTGAGTCTTTTGTGATTTACAGAGAACGTGTGGGAGACAAATTTTGGGGGAACCCACTGAGTACAGCTCAAACTCCTCCTCAGTTTCTGAAGGAGGTGAGTTCTACTGATGCCATACTCGCATCTGCCCCCCCCACCCCCGGCTGATCTGCCCGTGGCCCCTGTGGGCTGTGTGTGGGAGGCTGTGCAGGATGACCTTGTGGCCCAAAGGGCAGCTCACTCTGAGCTCAGCATTTACTTGCTTACATTGCCTTCCCTGGGATTTCGGTTCCTATCAGGACTTGTTTTCAGCCCTTTATCTAAAAGAGCTCTCTTGCTCCCTATCACCTATTATTTTATAATAATAACATGGCTAATATTTATTGAGTGCTCACTCTGCCAGGCACAGTTCTAAGTGCTTCAAATGCACTACTTCATTTAATATGTTTATGGCTCTGATTAGCGGTTGATTTCTATAGTTTCCCATCAATTGTTGTCAACAAGAAATACAACCATCTCTGTGTGTGTGTGTCACACTAAGCATTTATGTTGTGTTTAAATATTAGAAGCTCAAACATTTCTAAAGCAGTCTAATTGACTACAAAATAATAATATTGTAACAATACAATTTCATAATCCACATAATGATACAGAATCATAAATAACATAAAGAAGGTAAGTATAGAATCTGTGGCATGATGGCAAAGTCCACAATGTTTATGCAGTATCATTTATGTGCCATGCACATTATAGCGTTTAACTTTTAAGTTTCATGAGTATACTAGTAGATAACCTTCATTAGTCTTGTTTATTGACAAGGAAACTGAGATAAGAGAAGTTGAGTCATTTCGCAAAGTCACATGTCTAGTAACTGGAGAATAAAAATTAAAATCTAATTCTATTTTTATGATAGCCATTGGATTCTTTGGTTGAGAGGATTGAGGAAGGTTTCAAGAGAGAGGATGTAGGATTTTAATAGTAAGAAAAGAAGGAAAGAGAATTCTCAGAAGACTGGATATTCCCAGTCAAGTTCAGGCCCTGAATCTATTGTGAGCCTGAATTAGAACTGAGACATCGCTTTTCTGTGGACATAATACAGCTGACGTCTTGCCTTTTAAGAAAAACCATTCCAGTTAGTTAAAATAATGCAGACATAAGTACTGTTTCTCACATGACTATATATATAATTATATGTATATGGTTTTATAAAACAAAAACCCTTCTCAACTTCTACAGTAGTAATTTCTTTAGTGAGCTAGAAGTTACTTAATAGGTCAAACAGTTAATGAATCTTTCAAAAGTTTCTAATTTGTGCTCTACTTGCGGCTAAGTCATTAAAAGGATATGATTTCTTGTATATCAATGACCAGGATTTATTACAGTTAAATGAATGTAGTAATGTGTATGGCTTTACTCAATCTGTGTTTGTTGACTGGTTTATAGAGCATCTGCTGTTTATTGATTTATTTTTTAGATTTATAAAATAGCCTTTTCCTTTAAGGCACAAGAATAAGAATGTCATTGATTGTACTAGGATATAGGCACACACACTCACATATGTAGCTAAGACACACAGAGACACACACACACCAATTCTACATTAAAAATAGACCCAAAACATAGTGTTACTTTGTTATTTGTCAGAATAATTACATTTTAGAGGAATAATCAAGAGATTCTTAATATTAAAAGTAATGATGATAATATTATTATGATCTACATTAAGAAGGTAAGAGCATTTTAAAATCTGTATGAGTAACTACTTAAAGATTTGTCTTCTTAGAAAATAGCAATAGCTATAACCATATGCATTTTTGAAAATAAATCTTTTAAACTTAAGATGGAAGAACTCAGAGAATACTAAATCTGGGACACTTCAGCCTTTATTCTGTCAATCATAAAACAAAATTGGGCTATACATAAGTAAATTACACAAAATTTCAATTTTAATGCCCATTAACTCATTCTCTCAACAAATATTTATTAAGCTCTAGATATAATGGTAATATTTTTATAAATAACATTTATATATAATGTTAATTATGCAGGTATAGTAAAAATTGTGATAGGAATGGGGAATGTGTAAGGAAGAACATACACAAAATCTCTACCATGAAAGCAGAACTAAAATTTTTCCCCATGTATTATGTTGCATGGTTATTATAGGTCTTTGGGAATTAAGGTTTTATAGTTAATTGGATTTTTTGTTTAAAAACATTTGCCTTGTTGAAAATTTTTAATAAAACATGTTTGTCTCCCCCCACTAAGAGTGTATAGAATGATAAATGCAATGTAAATTCCCTTAACAGTTACAGGCTTTACAGTGTCTCATAAAAAATGCCTAAATATTAAATTTAAGTAGATAGGTACTACAATTAATGGTAAAATAAATATATATTCATATTCTGTAATTCTATAAAAATATGTTCTACCAAAATATGAACTTTCCCTCAGTTGTCTTTCTACTAAATTACAGTTTTCTCTTTAGAGTAAATTTTATGAAACAACCTTACTTTAAGATAATCATATTCTATCGCAGATCTACTTATTTGAATCCAGAGTAAGCAGAGGGTGATTTTTATGATGATCAATATTTTTCAAGAACATTTTGCACGTAGTTGTTTAACTTTCTATGCAAATATAAGGAGTACACAGATAATTTCTGCAACCCAGTTCACTATATGACTCTTGGTCTCCTGAAGTGAGATATTTTAGAAAGGACTTTAGGTGTATTCCTTTTGAATTTGTTTCTGGCTTCTAATCAACATGTAATAAAAATACTGCTATAATTTTAGTACCATGTTATAAATTATGCTTTCTTTTTAATCTACTGATGCTTAGAAGGTTTTCAAACTCAAAGGCTAACTCCTTTCCTGACTTTTGGAAGATATCAAATTTATTTGGGGATTTTTGTGTTGCCATATGTTTTCAGACCCTAATCCGATGGATGTTTCTCAAAATTCCTTAACTGGGTAAAATATTTATACTTGATATTAGGATTAACCCAATCTGATCTATTTAGTACTATCTTCTGGGAGCTCAAGAATGCAAGAAGAAAGGGTTGCACTAGTCAGAAAGAAAAACATTGCTGGTGCTCTATGGGAAGTATTGCATTTTAATAGAGGCAATTAATAATTTCATATTTTGCTTTTACTGTAATATTAATATATTGTATAAAAGAATCAGAGGCTGTTTTAAAGCTGGGAAGGAACCAAGCTCTTATCTAACAGATGAGGAGAGTGAACCCAAATTTACCTAGCTAAACCAAAGTTCACATGGCTAACAAATAGCAGAGCAGAGGAGACTGGCATTCCCTTATCTCTGAGTATTCAAATGCTTTTTCTCCCACTAGACTACATTCTACCTGCAGTACAAATTACAGCCTTGGCAACTTAAATTGCAGGATGAGAGCAGTGATTTTATTGAGTCTTGGCTTTCTTTTTCCTTCAAGCTTGAGGGGAGCAAAGGAAGGAATCCCATTTTTAAAAGATATATTTCAAAACACCAGTTGAAGTTTACACACAATACAGTCTTCTAGAAATTAAACTTTGTTATTTGTCTAAATTTCAAATAGAAATTTGATGTAAGGAAAAATAAAAATAAGAGAAAATAAATATGATTGTTTCTGTAATAGCACAATCTTTGTAATTTTTAGTGTTGGGTATGAGGTAAATGAATTTGTTATTTTTTTAGAAAAACTGCTGTAGTCAGATGAAAACTGATTCTTCCTCTATGAACACTTTAAAAATTTAATTGAGATCAAAGAAATACTTCTCTCCTATCAGAGAGAATTTTGTAACCTCAGCAACTCCATATATTTGTGACTAAGCAAAGACCTTTGTCCAATTAAAAAAAATTGGAACCTATTTCATTGCTTTGCTCATTGCACTATAACCAGCAGAGATTAAACCTATCTGTCAATTACAAGCATATGAACATCCTTTAATATCAAAGAGAATAACAAAATGCTACACTTTAATGAGTTATGGCTAAGGCCAATTGCTGCTTAATTCACAGATGACATAGCATCCTTTTATTGATGCTTTCTGTGTGTTTCAACTTGGTAGTTATCACTTATAGATTTACTGTGCCCCTTTCAGAATGTAAAAAGTATGAGTAAAACTAAGCATTTAACCATGTAACAACAAAAATGACAGAGAAAAAATGTGCTTTGCAAAGAGTCAAGCATGCAGCCTTAACCCTAGCAAAGATTCTGCACAATTGGAAATGAGACTCCTATGGCACCATGAAGACTGGAAAGTATAAAAACATATCAAAATTCTGCTAGCTTACAGCTGTTACATGTCATTTAGTTCATGTTTTAAGAGAACATGCTAATAGAAATTCACACTTCCAAAGATATAAACTAGGTTAGTAAAGAACTTCACTATGATATATTGTATAAGAAAAAATAATAAGCTCAAGGAATATTTACTTTTAAAAATTTATCAGTTGTGTACATACTGTTCTAACAGGGAAGTCAAATTTTACAAGTTACAGTTAAGATGAGCACAATTTTGGGATTATTACTATCTTTGATTTACAATCCTTTATAAGCACCTGTCCTAATGACTAAAGAGAAGGAACTAAAATTTATCAGTTAAAGGTGGCTTCTCATGTCCAATTTAAAAATATGTTTTTTAAATTATTTCAACTCTTTTGGGTAGTTAGTTCAAATTTCAAACTCTGTTTATGGTTATTTGTCATTTTGTCACTCTCCATCTGCTCTCTTAAATGGCAACTGGGTTCAAGAGAAGGTTTGCTTAACCTCAAAATGTTGAGGGAGAGACACGTCTTTGAGTCTTTGCCCATCTCACATGTGTGCTACGAACTTTCACCTACATTAGTATATTCAATTTAATACTCACATCAAAGTAGATATTAGTATTTCCATTTTGCTATTTATTTCATGTTAGCTATTTATGTAATAATAGCTAACCTATATTGAGTGTGCACCATCTGAAAGACACTTCAGAACTCCATAAATATGTTAATTAATTTAATCCACAGCAGCTTTATGATGTAGATACTCATAATACTTTCATTTTAAAGATGAAGATACAAAGACACAATGAAATTAAGTAGAGTGCCTACCACTACAGTTATATACTGTAGTGGAACCAGGATTAAAACTCAGGCAGTTCAAATAAACTTAAAAAAAAAAAATTAAAAAGTTAAAAAAAAAACCTTAGGACATCTGGGTCTAAGACCACACTATTAACCACCACTGCCTCTACAAAGTATACTGGAAGCTCAGATATTCAGGTGATTTAAAAGTGGAATTGAATCTGAATAATAGTTTTGTACTTTTGAAGTGCTAAAGAAACAACACGTTATCTTGCACACTGTTTGCCAGGATGGAGTGTGGTATATTCCACTGTAGCTAATAAGATGTGTTAATATTAGCTGTCCCCTTGCTTGCCAGTAACTGACTGGCTCCCTCAATCCCTCAATCTCCCTGTCTGCTTATAAGAAGAGAAGCTGTGGAGTCTGAAACACTGGGAGTGTTTTTTATGCACTTACCTCATTTGTGGATTTCTAGAACCCTGAGTTATCAGTATGATTTTATTTATGTAGTTAAGAAGAAACAGAAATGTAGGAATGAAATGAGAGTTACAGCCTACTGCAAATTCAGCACCCATTTCGTAGTGTCTTGCAGAGGCAATATCATGACAGAGAAGGGACTTTGAATCTTGGAGGTTCAGACTTGATGAGCAGTAATCGCTTCTCGGCCTTTTGGCTAAGATCAAGTGCAGACTTGATGAGCAGTAAATATAGGAGAGGCCCATGGTTGCGATGGGAGGGAAACAACCAAGACTTGCAGAGAGCATATATTAGAAGAGGATGGCCATTGAAAGAGGAAACACGACACTTGCCTTATATGTGACTAATTTTCAAATTCATTCTTCAGCTTCCAGACCCTACATTTTCTAGGAAGGTTCTCTGGCCATCCCCAAGTCCAGGTTTGGTGCTCCCCTCTTAGAATCTAACAGTAAACTCTACAACCACTTAAATTCACTTCAAACACATTTTAAACATTATAGGAAATGTTGACAAATGTTTTCACTAGAGATTTATTTTGAAAGAAATGAAACTTGATATTATGTATATGTCTATTTTGTCTGATACTTACAAAATTTAGCTTATAACCTTACTTCAAATGAAGCAACAATGAAACAAATGATAAAGAAATTGGCTTTGACTTTATATCTAAAGTTATATTTTGGAACACACAAAAAACCTAATTATGAAGCATAATTATAACCCACCATAATTATAAAGATATTCTAACCTTTGCAACATGATCATAACAAGAAATCAAGTACTTTTTACTTTTTCCTAAAATCTATCTTATCCTCTGATTATCAAATCTAGCTCTTTGATGAGCCCACCTTTAATCCTTGTTTATATATATATATATATATATATATATATATATATATATATATATATTTCTGCCACTGGAAAATGTAATAGTATTTTTAATACTACATTAACTACATTAAGTATAGTTAACTTCATTAGTTGTTACTGGTGATTAACACAGTTAATCATTATCAGTGATTAATGTAGTTCTCCAACATAATTTTTAAGAATTTCATGAAATCCTACACTTTTGTACAAGATATGTAATTTTACTTTGCAATTATGTGCTATTGTGCTTGCATTGTGTTTTTAGATGTTTACACAAGCTAACAACCAGTTAAAGACTGAAAAACAAGGAATGAAGACCTTAGTGCAACAGAGAAGATGTTTGGCTTTAGAAGCAGGGCTTATTCAAGCAATAAACACTGTCATGGTCATATCAGTCGTTAAATTAATTGAGATACATCCATACCTTGAAATAAAACCATTACCGTGAAGGCCAGGGACTGCTAGGTACTGCTGCCCTCATTACCCTAATCCTTTTCTGAGACCCCCAGACTTTCTCATAATGCAATAGCTAGGATGGAGATTCTTGGCATAGCCCAGGACCCCCACAGCCCTGGTCCAGCCTGACTTTAGTTAATGTTCTTTCTGGTGGACTATTGATGGTATCACAGCAATGAAGTTCAAGAGAATATTGATATTTGAATTAAGATCAATTTTTAAAATGTAGTCAGTTTGTTGGTGAATGTTCCAGTGTAGTTAAGACTCTTGTTTCCCTAGGCAACACTGTAACTTCAAGGACTCTGAAAACAAGTACTTGGATAAGTGGGACTCCTCTTCTTCCTGCTGTCATGGTTCTTAGCACACTCTATTGCAAGTGTTTCTTCAATTATTTTTTTTCTTTAATTAGTCTGAACTTTCCATGATGAGGCAAAACAGATCCATGTTTTTCATTGTTGTATGCAGTGAACCAGGTTTTACTTTGCTCCCATATGGTGAACACTAAATGAATGTTTTTTGAAAGAATAAATGAATGCATATCCTCTTTGAGATTCTTAATGAAATCCCTGATAGTTTTATTTGATAATCTCTTTGTCATAGCTGACTTTCTTGGACATTTTTAGTAATTTTTGCTTTAAGCTCTGGGAGGATGAGAACTGTAGTAATGCAACTTTTTGTGCATCTCTTAGCACAGAATGACCCAACATTAAAGACTGGATGTTGTTGTTGTTATTATTGTTGAAGCCACTACTGATGAAACCAAAAGTACCCTTATTCATCTATTTAATGAAAGGCAGTTGATACACACATCCTGAAAATCTGAGTGTAATAAATGCATCCACGCATTTCCATAGACATAGTTGATACAGGAAAGTGGGCAACAATATTCCATTTGAGTGGCAATGTTAGCAATGGCAGAAAGACACTATGTGGTTTGCCCTGACATTCATAGGCCAAGCTGTGACCTATGTGGCCACAGCCATTTTACAAGATTATAAGTCTTTCTGGTTTAAAACTAATCACATATTATTTACTATCCTAAGAACCACTCTACAAGAATACCTAAGAATTTTGGTAACAACCAAGAGGAAGAGTCTAATAAAATTATTACTTTCTGATTCTCTGTAGGGATCAAAATTCTATTTTGCAATTTTGATTCAGAGTTGACTGAATTCTGTGTTCCAAAACTAAAACAAACCAAACAAAACTCACACTCTCAAACTAGTCATCCAAAAGTAGGGTTTGATCCTTCATCAGATAATTATTACGTGACTATGGTAAGTAGGAGGTCTTATACAGACTGACACAAAAACAAGATTGTGCAAAAGTTAAAGAGAAAAGCAGTGAGATTAGTTGATGAATCTGAGAAGTTGTGTATCAAGAAGGAAAAAAAAAAACTTTAAACCACTGAGAATAAGATCAACCCACCTAAAATGAGCAATAAAACAACAGTACCAGAATAAGAATTAACAATGTAACAATGGGTAACTAAGGAACAATGAGGAACATTGCATAACAGAGAACTGACTACTTTGCAGTCAAAGGTTTAAATAGTTGACATTAAGGCAAAAAACAACTAATCTTTCTCCCCAACACATCCTTCCTCAGTCTTCACCTTCTCAGCTAATGAGAACTTCCTTGGAGTTGCTCTAATTTATAACCTAACAGTTATCACAAACTTTTATTATATCTGAAACCTAGCTGTCAGTAAATCCTGCTGTCTCTAACATCAAAAGACATTCCAAATCCAACTTCTGACCACTTATGCTATTTTCCTCATTTTTGTACTACCTTTCTATCAATTACCATTTAATAGTTTCCTAACTGGTCTCTGTACTTCAGCCCTTACAATCTGTTCTCAACATAGCTGTCAATGTGATCATTGTCACATATGTCAGATTATGTTCCTTCTGTTTCCTGAATCCTGCTATGATTTTGTATCAGTGGAGCAAAAGCTAAAGTCCTTGCAATGGTCCCCAAAGGTCTGCACTGCTTCTGCCTACTATGATCTGATTGCTTATTACTCTCACAGTTCCTTCCTCACCGTTGTCTAGCTGCACTGGCTTTTTGCTTCTTCCTCAAACTCACCAGTTATGCTAACCCCAGAGCCTTGGTGTCTGTTACTCCCTCTGCTTCAAATAACCTTTTCTTAGATATTTTTGTATGGCTCATTCCTTCAACTGCTTCCAGATGTAATCTTCGAATGTTTACTTAAAACTTTTCTTTTCAAGGAGTCTTTTCTGATCCACCCTAACTATTCACCCCTCCTCCTGTCAGCCATATGCCTCTTATATGTTCTATATTTCACTATAGACGTATAACTATCTAGATAAAATAAATATCTATCAGGTTTCCCTTTCAGAACGTAAGCCCCGTAAGAGCAGAAATGTCTGGAGTCGTTCACTAAGGTACCAGAGGTGTCTAGAAGAGTACCTGAAACATACTAGATGCCCAATTAACATTTTTGAATTAACAAAAGCACTGAAGGAAAGCAAATTTTCCTTACAATGTCCATTCGAGTCCCCATTATGGGAGATCACAATTAACATTTATTGAACATCTTTAGTGAATGAAGTGAGTGGTGCTCCCTTATTTGCCAAAAACCCCTGAGGTTTAGAAACAATTATTTTCTCTCTATAAAAGAAACGTGAGTACTAAAGTAGGTTACTCAAGGAAGCAGAGGAAGGAGTCAGCCACAGGATCTAAAGCCTACGTTCCTTAGGACATTTTGCTTTCCACACAATCTCTAACGTACAGGAAGATTTCCAAAGTATCAGTTGTTCTGGAAATCACATACTTTCAGAGCTGTGCTATTAGTCACAACAGAACACATCTCATGTGGTTTGAAGTTCTCATTTGAGTGCTAATGTGTGGCAATATGACAAAGTAGGAAAAGGGGGAATGAAAAACACACTTTCCACCACCTCCCAACCATTCATGTCTATGAACATCCCAATCTCAAAGTTGTAATGACAAAAATCGGTGTCAATATGCCACATCACCCTCACACCTTGAAACTGACTCATATAAAAAACTATGGCAATATAAAAATGGAATCTTCAAAAATATAAACTCCTTAGTCAGTCTGTTATCTTTTTTAACTGGTTTTCCTTTGGGATATAATTCATACATTTAATTGCTAATGAGGATAACAGAATAGGAAGAATGTGGAAAGTTAAATTGGCCTTTCATAATAGATGTTTCACAACCACGATTCAACCAAATGCAGATCAAAATTATTTCAAAAGATAATGAAAAATAACAATATAATAATAATAATATAAATAATACAGTATGACAGCTATTTACATAGAATTTGCATTGTATTAGGTATTATAAGTAATCTAGAGATGACTTAAAGTATATGGGAGGATGTGCATAGGTTATATGCAAATGCTGTGCCATTTTATATCAGGGACTTGAGCATTTTATATCTGGGACATTGAGATACCAAAATATGCAGGGTGGGGGCCTGGAACAAATTCTCTCTGGATACCAGGGACCGCTGTAGTGATTGTCTGACAGTGTTCAGAGCAGGATGATAGCTACCCTAAACAGTGACGCCATAAATATTTGAAAAAGATACCTTCTCCTCAAGGCAACACCCAGTGATGTAGATTTTTAGTCAGCACTCATAAAACATTGATTCCAGCATTTGATTTTCTATGGTCAAATCCAGCTGTAATCTCCTGAAACCCAAAATTAAGATTTTAAATAGCTAATCTTCTTTTGAGTTAATAACAAATCAGTCAATTAACATATTCAAATACCTTATAAGGTCTATCAATCAAATAGCAAATTATTTTTTGATAAACATATCTTAATGTATGTAGTTACATACATACATCTCAAAATAATTTTATAAATGTTTCTAGATAAATTGACAATTTAATGAGAAACACCCATCCCATAATCTTATAATCATGCCTCATTTTGACAAATTATTAACCACCTTGATTAACCATTACTTTATCAGATTTAGATAATAATGTTTGGTTTCTGAAAATCAAATCCATTATCAAGGCATAAATATTTTTCATTATTGCTTATACTTAAAATATATTTAAACCTTAAAAATAATTCCATAATTCATGACAGTATTTGAAGACTTACCTGGATTATTATAATAAGTTCAAATAACAAGACCCAACTCTATTCTCTTTCTATTCCTCACTAAGTTTTGAAGAAGACAATACTTATTTGAATGTACAACTTTGGTTATATTTGTTGACAATTTAATTATGATACTTTGTCATTTTATAGAGAAAAATGCATTTTCCTTCCTTTATGTTGAAATTGAATAGAACAAAACCTAGAGAAGACAGTAAAAAATCCTACAATCTCTGATGTTTAGAAGCATATTCAGGAAATGGCATGTTCTGCTCAATATAATTTAGTCAACAAAAAATTAGTATAGTTTATACTCAGATTATCAATTTTATACTCAGAGTATAATAAAATACATTGAACACAAAGGCGATTCAAAACATTCAAAATGTAAATTCATTCCATTATTTTTGTCATTCTGAATATATTATAGAGTTTTCAGGACATCAAGGCTATTCCCACATGCATCAATTTTCATTGTCCTGTCATAGCTGGAAGGTATAATAAATATTTTCAGTTGATACAATATTTGATGAAAGAATGCTGTACTAAATTTAAATTAAGGCTGTTTTGGAAATAAAATATAAACCTCAGTGGGGCTGGTAATTACACATATTCAGCAAGATTACAAAGAATTTACCAGCTATTACATTTGGGTTTCAATTATTTTACATAAATGAACATAAACATATTATATGTAAACATATTATATAATATATATTATATGTACTTATTTAAACACATCTATGCAATAACTTACATAACTTATTTTATATATCATAAGTTGGGCAATAGATTATATGTGAACTATATTGATACATATAAAACATGCATATGTAAATATTAACATATACATATATAAAATCTATTCTCAAACTTATTTCATGTATATTTGTTTGCAGTTAATTTTATATGTTGACATAGTTGAATTGAAGCTCCATCTTTACTTCACTCCTACGTGCTTTTATTCAAAGTCCAAACATTTATTATAAAGTTGACACTTTTCCATAAATGTTTCTCTATCCTCAAAATGTCACTGCTTTTGCCCACCCATATCCTTTCCAGCTTCTTTGTTTCCATGTCTCTTCTATTCCCCCTCATCGTTGTGTTCCTGAGCTTCTTCCTTGCACTATCCATACAGGATTATATTGTCTAGCCTAACAACTTTACAAGTTTCCATTTAGGTGAACTGTCTAAAACAAACTCAAAAACAAAAATCAAAACTATAATAATTCCATGAGCTCTTAAAATATGCATGATGCAAGTGGAATGTTCTTATTATTGTATTTTTAAAAAATATATTTTAATGACATTTTGCCATTTTTTTGCCTAATCCTGTGAATCTTGATTAGACCTATTCTTTTCTTTTGAGTGGATAATCTCTAACTTAAAATACCACTATTAATCATATAAGTCCCACAAATCAACCAAAATTGATACTATTCAAGTTAAAATTGAGCTTGTCACCCAGATAATGTTCATTGTGGATTTCACCCATCCCCTCCTCCCCACTTCCCCCTGTTTGATTTCCATTGAGCTTTACTTACCTCTATGTACATGTGTGCTCATCAGTTAGTTCTAATTTAATCGAGGGTACATGTGGTATTTGTTTTTCCATTCTTTAGATACTTCACTTAGCATAATAGTCTCCAGTTCCATTCAAATTGCTGCAAAAAGCATTAAGTCATCCTTCTTCATGGCTGAATAGTATATCTATATATAGTATACCATGGTATACCTATACTACATTTTGTTCGTTCACTTATGAATTGATGCGCATTTGGGTTGATTTTTGGATTCATATTTTTGCAATTGTGAATTGTGCTGCAATTAGCATTAAAATACAGGAGTCTTTTTGATACAATGACTGCTTTTCCTTTAGGTAAATACCCAGTAGTGGGATTGCTGGATTGACTGGTAGGTCAACTTTTATTTCTTTGATTAATCTATATACTATTTTCCATAGAGACTGTACTAATTTGCAGCCCCACCAGCAGGGTATGAGTGTTCCTTTTTTTCTGCACCCATGCCAGCATCTATTGTTTTTGGACTTTTTAATAAAAGCCATTCTGACTGGTGTAAGGTGATATATCATTGTGCTTTTAATTTGCATTTCCCTGATAATTAGTGAAATTGAGCATTTTTTCATATGTTTATTGGCCACTTATCTACCGTTTTTTGAGAAGCTTCTTTTCATTCATTTTGCCTGCTTTTTAATGGGATTGTTTGATTTTTTTTTTTATTTGCTTGAGTTCCTTATAGATTCTGATTATTAGTCCTTTATTGGATATATATCTTGTCAAAATTTTCTCCCATTCTGTAGATTGTTTATTTTCTCTGTGGATTATTTCCTTAGCTCTGCAAAAGGTTTTTAATTTAATCAAGTCTCATTTATTTATTTTTGTTGTTGCTGTGATTGCCTTTGGGGTCTTTTTCATAAATTCTTTGCCTAGGCCAAGGCCTATAAGAGTTTTTCCAACATTTTCTTCTAGAATTTTTATGGTTTCACGTCTTACATTTAAGTCTGTTATCCATCTTGACTTAATTTTTGTGAGTGGTGGAGATATGAATACTGTTTCATTCTTTTCATTAGTGGCTATCCAATTTTCCTAGCACCATTTATTGAATAGAGACTCTTTTCTCCAGTGTTTATTATTGTCTGCTTTGTCAAAGATCAGTTGGCTGTATGTGGATGGTTTTATATCTGGGTTTTCCATTCTGTTCCATTGGTCTGTGTCTCCATTTTTGTGCCAATTCCATGCTGTTTTGGTTACTATAGGCTTGTAGTATAATTAGAAGTCTGGTAATGTAATTCCTCCTGATTTGTTCCTTTTGCTTTAGGTTGTTTTGGCTATTCAGGTTCTTTTCTGTTTCCCAATAAAATGTAAAAGTATTTTTTCTAGATATGTGAAATATAACATAGGTATTTTGATGGGGATTGCATTTAATCTATAAACCACTTTGGGTTGTATGGACATTTTAACAATGTTGATTCTACTGATCCATGGGCATGATATATATTTCCATTTGTTTACATCATCTGCAATTTCTTTCCTCAGTGTTTTGTAGTCCACTTTATAGATATCTTTCACTTCCTTGGTTAAGTACATTCCTAGCTATTTTATTTTCTTTGTAGCAATTGTGAATGGTATTGCAAAGTATAATTTTTAAAAGGTTCAACATCAAAATTAAACTTTCAATTTTATAATTTTTGAAATGTCTAACATGGAGTGCATTACAAGGTACTGAAATGTTTGACAATGAAAATGTTTAAACAGTATTTATTGTCTCAAGAAGTAAAGGAAGCTATCTGTATTGAGTTGAAAGTTTATCTGTAACCACTCCTACATTTTTAGGATTCTGAAATTCTACTCCTGGAATAGGCTAAAGGAATTGCAAAGAAATCCCACAATGATTGCTATTCTCCTGTTGGGATGCAATTTATTTCTGAAATTTAACTTTAAATTAGAATAAAATATTTCTTAAAATATGATGTAATCGTTATTCTCTATAGGCCTGATCCAAGGCATAACTGACTTCTCAAACTATTCCAGACCCCAAATCAGACAAAGAGCCTCTAAAGCTGCCTACAGGATTCTGATCAAATACTTAAATCATTCTAAAAATATCCAATGCTTTTTGGTCTATACACGTATTGGGTCTATAATTGAGAAAGACAACCTTAAAAAAAGTACATTTGTTCACTAATATTTTGAGTTAAGAGTCCAGAAGTTTTCTTTTACTTTAATCCACTATTTGGATTTCATATTGTGTTTCTCTCCTTTTTTGTATAAACAAGTATATGTCTATACAATGCAAAGATTTTTAAATGTATAACAACAATTTAAAGGGAATTATGAAGCCAGGTTTAGTATAAGTGTAGGTTTTAGGACTTCCCTACCCACTCTTTTTAGGTGACTTTCCCATACTTGATTTTATAGTAGTCTCTTAGGCTATAACTTTATATAGTCTTCTTCAAATTTTCAACTTTATTTTTATTTAAAAAACTCATTTTTACACATATTTTTACTTGCTTATATATTTACAATAATTTAATAATGAATGGAAACAAACACAGCTGTCTCTTGGTAAGCAAATAATTTAACTGTTGGAGCCAAATGCGTGGTAGTAGTAACAGTCATGTCCTATATGGGAGCAATCAGTGTGATGTGTTACTTACACCATCAGTTTTACAAAAGAAATAAAGAATTTTCAATAAGGTGACAAATGGTTTTTGTTGGGGCTGGTTTATTAATACATTTATTTCACTTGTTTCTTCCCTAAAACATCAGGTCCACAGTTATATGAGTCTTGTAAGTATAACTTTGTTTTTGCTTAGAAACAGGAAATGGGCACCAGGGAGGTAGATCTCAAATTCAATATATGCATAAGAATCACCTGGGGCACTTGTTAAAATTCAGATTTCTGGCATTAATCCAAAGACCCTGGCTCTGCAGAGAAACCAAGACTTTAAAAAAAAAAAAAAAAAAAACTGGCATCCCAAGCTATTCTAGCACAAGTGATCTACAGAATATGCTTTGTAAATAATGGCCTAGAATGTCCCTGCCTCCAGAAACAGGGGAGACAGTGATTACTAACAACTAATATGACATTATCACCATTTAAAATTTTCCCCTGACTACTGAGGTGAGGTAGTCTTGTATAGAAAATTTAGAAAATATTGGGAAATAAAATAATGGAAATCACCCAGAAACTCATTATCCAGATATAATATTGAACAAACTATTTTTTGTATATTTACATTAAATCATATGCACAAACACACTTTCAATATATCATAGGAGGGGTGGTTTTTCTTTTTAAGAAACCTTTTCCCATCTGTACTAGTAAAGTTCTAGTAAAATAAAGCAGAACCCACATTAGGTATTCCAGACAGGGAATTGATTAGCCAAATGTCAGAAATATTCAGGATCCTGAGAAAATCCAGATATTAGCCACTGCAGGAAACAGATGCCTTTCTGAAGACTGAGGGAACAAAAGGTAATAATCAACCTAAATGCCCACCAACAGATGAATGGAGAAAGAAAATACGGTATATATGCACAATGAACTATTATTTAGCCATTAAAAAATAATAGAACATTGACATTTGCAGCAACATGGATGGAATTAGGAGTCATTATGAAAAATGAAACAAGCCAGGCACAGAAAGACAAATATCGAATATTTTCACTCATACGTCAGAGCTAAAAAAGTGGATCTCATGGAAATGTGGAGTAGATTGGTGGTTAGCAGTGGCTAGGAAGAGTAGGGGGAAGTGATGGCTGCAGAGAGATTGATTAATGGGTATAAAAATACAGTTAAATGGAAGGAATACAACCTAGGGTACAATAGTATAGTAGCATGACTATAGTTAACGATAATTATTGTAGATTTCAAAATATCTAGAAGAAGAAAAAATCAGATGTTCCCAACACAAAGAAAGAAATGTTTCAGGTGATGGATATCCCCATTACCTTCATTTGACCATTATTCATTGTATACACGTATCAAAATTTCACATGTACTCCCCACAAAAAATATGTACAACTATTATGCATCAATACATTTTTTTTCAAAAGATAATAAATATGACATAGAACCTAGGGAGTTCAAAGAAGGGACCACAACACAACTGTTGCTTAGATAGTTGAGAGAAGCCAGCACTCCTGGTGATTGGTTCACACTGTATATACTGATCTAATTTTGAGTAGATTGGCTATGATATTAGCTGTAATATAATTTAATCAATTGCAGATTTTTCAAATAGAAAATTATAAAAAAAGAAGAGAAAGGACTCAAACCAAAAACGTTATAAATCATTAAACAGAACTACTATTTTATTAATAAAATAATAAATAATCAAGATAATTTCCTTAATGCTAACTTTGAAAAGCATTTACTGATAGAAAGTAAGTGAAAAAAGGTAAGCTAAAGTATGATTATAAGCATTATGATCCCAATCTTAAACAAATACACGTGAATGTAGTATATCAAATACATCAAACTATTGATCTTACTTGATTTTTATTTTCATCTTTATAATTTTTTCTGCATTTTCCAAATTTTTGAAAAGAAAAATGTAAATAGGTAATAATTGAAATACTGAGTATCAGGGAGTAGATTTATGTGCCTTACTTTTTAACTTAAAAAGTTTTTCCCATTTCTACAATCAACTTGTATGTTTGGCCAATATATTACATTGACATTATGATGGGTTTTTCCCTTTAACACACTTTATCACTATTATGTATTCCTTATTCCAGTATAAAGAGCCTATATCTACCACTTAAAAATTCCTAACAAAATATCTTCATTACCTCCTCATACATATCTATATAATACTTCAGGTATAAGAAAATGAGCCAATTGGCTTGGCTTATTTTAGCAAATAATTCATATGAAGAAAAATGTGTAGGTTGTAGCAATGAAAAGTTTATATCACTTTCTTCATATATTTTCATTTGTAAAAATATACTGCATATACTTGATTTTTACATTTATTGCAACTGATATTTTCTATTTTTGATTAAGAGACTTGGCTACTGAAGCCTCAAGGATATCAGCCAAATAACATTGAGAGGTTACAAATATTGTCTTTGTGTGAATAAAGTTTAAATGATTTAAGTCTGTGTAGTCTAACGAAATAAAGAAAACATGGAAAACATAACCCTATAAAATAAAAATAAAAATGATACAGAAAACTTAGCCCAGTGGTTTTTATTACTATTTTCAATAAAAAACATTTTTTTAAATAAAAGGGAAAAAAGGGGAAACCAAAGGGGTTAAATCAGCCTTGCAGTAAATACAAAGGAAAAAAGGCATCTTTGAGTTCCAGTCTGGTGTGCAAAAAGACATTTCCAATTTTTGAGCACATAGTAGGTACTTGCTAATATTTTTTGTTTGATTAATAAGCAGTTTCTTAAATGCAATGTCAATGTATTGAAAATGTAAATGAGTTGGGAGGTCATTGAGTTTGACACCTTTATTATAACATCCAAAAACAAATCTGCTAAAGAATCAGTGAAAACACATAGGAATCACGGTAGAAGAAGCTTGTTGCAGAATTAAGTGGAAATACTAGAGGCTCAATGAATTCTTTGCTTTGGTTTTAATTCAAGAAATCATTGAAGAAAAATGGCTACCCTCAAAAGCACTTTAGAGCTGACAAGTTTATACATGTCTCTTAGAGCAATTGTAAGAACATATGATATCTAACACTAGCTGATAAAATGTAAATAAATACTGAAATCAAACACCTCCTTCAGTGTATGTAAAATTATGCATATGTTTGTATCCTGTTTTAGAAATGACCATAGTGAATTTGTGATGAATATAAAATTTCTAAAAAAGATTGAAATTTATTTTTATTGAATATGTGAATAATATTGCAACATTTACTGTAACCTAAAGTTTTCAATGGTTTTTCTTATTTATTTGTTTTGTTTCACTCACAATTACACAATGTGGTCAATGGTCTTCATTTCTAGATGACAAAATAAGGCCCATGGTGCTATAGTAAGTAAATGGTTAAACTGAGATATAAGATTGGGGCTTATAATTCCAAATAATGCAGTTAGTTCATTGATTCAGCCATTCATTTATTCTTTCATGTATATGTATCAAATACCTACATTGAACTAGATATCGTTTAAGATCTAGAACACAACAATACAAAGGAGAGAGTATTGATAAAGTTTGAGTCCCGGTGGAACTTACCTTATCTTGGAAGGGGACAGACCAAAAAATATGAAGAAAATACATAGTCTACTTTCAAATACATATAAAAGCTATAATAAAAAGAAAATAGGGTCACGATATAGAAAAATAACTGTAATATAAATGGAGATTTCTTTAACTAGATGATTATGAAAGTGACACTTGAGACCTAAATTATAAGAAGGTAGAAATGTAATGTATGTCAGGCAGCTGAAGCAATAAATGTAATGGCCTTGAAATTAAAAAAAATAATAATGGCTTTAACACAGGATCCTGGACACACAAAAAAGAGTGGACAGAGAAGTAGGTATGGTCAGGCAGTGACAATGGTAGACATTTTCTCTATTTGTAGGGATTTGTCCTCTGAGAATAATGATGTCAGTGGGGCAAGAACAGACACAGCAATTGATGCAGAAGTTCAAGAGAAAGGTATGTATACCATATAGGATACATTAAACATATACATTAAAACACAAACAACAGGAAACTAGGAGAAGTCACTTAGGGAGATAAATGACAATTTATCAGAAAGTCTTTCCTGACCACTCCATCTTAAACAGCAACACCCTCTCAGCCTGCATTATTCTTCCTATTACAGAGCACATAAGCAATACATAAATATTAAATATTTATCAGCTTAATGTATCCCAGCCTTACCCCAATCCCACTGTTATAGATTGAATATCATCCCCCCATCCCAAATTCATGTGTTGAAACCCTAATTCCCAATGTGATGATACTTGGAACTCGGGCCTTTGGGAGGTATCAGGTTTAGATGAATTTAGGAGAGCAAGAACAGCATGATGGAATTATTTTTTAAATAATAATAAGAAGAGATGACCAGAGCACATTCTCTCCCTTTCTTTCTCTCCCTCTCCCTCTCTCTCTCTCTTTCTCTCCAACATAAGGCATACGGGTACAAGAAGAGGGTAGCTGTCCACAAGCCAGAAAGAGGGCCTTCACTAGAACCCAAGTATGCTGGCACATTGATCTTGGATTTCCCAGACTTTAGAACTGAGAGAAATATGTGTCTATTGTCTAATTCACTAAGCCTATGATATTTTGTTATAGCAGCCTAAGCAGATGATAAAACAGAAATATACCTAAACTTGGTTTAAGACTTATTGATATACCTAGATTTTGTCTTTGGCCTTTCCTCTCATCAAATCTTTTTGTCTTCTCTCATTTTTCTTTAATTCTATATACCTCCCTAGAAGATCTCAATTACATCTGGACTTTATTTACAAAATATATTCCTATAACTCTAAGACGTTTGTATTCAGCTCAGGACTTTCCCCCTAACTCAAAACCTATATTTCTAACCAACTCCCAGACATCATTACTTAGAAAATCTATAGGAATCACAAACTCAACACATTTAAAATAGAACTCATCAGGCTGGGCACGGTGGCTCATACCTGTAATCCTAGCACTCTGGGAGGCGGAGGCGGGAGGATCGCTCAAGGTCAGGAGTTTGAGACCAGCTTGAGCAAGAGTGAGACCCCATCTCTATTAAAAATAGAAAAATTATCTGGGTGTCATGGTGTGCACCTGTAGTCCCAGCTACTTGGGATGCTGAGGCAGGAGGATGGCTTGAGCTCAGGAGTTTGAGATTTCAGTGAGCTATGATGATGCCATTGCACTCTACCCAGGGAAACAGAGCAAGACTCTGTCTCGAAAATAAATAAATAAATAAATAAAATGGAACTCATCAAATACCACTTATTTCAATGCTACTTCCTTAATTTCCTATGAAATCCTGTTGTCAATTGCAGAGAAAAATGGTCTAAATCCTCCATCCTCCTATATGCTTTGTAACATAACTTTGTCATCAAAAGGTGAAGTTTATTTTCTCATTCCTTGAATCTGGGCTGATCTTATGACTTATTTGGCTAATAGAACATAGCAAAAGGTATTTTGAGACTTTCTGGGTCTATATTTATGCTTTAAGTTTTTATTATTATTATTATTTCTTTTTATTTCATCATATTATGGAGATACAAATATTGTTAGGGTTACAAATATTGCCCCTGCCCCTCCTCACTCCCCTCGATGTGTCCAATCCCCCGGTGGTGTGCACCACACACGTTATGAAAGCATACACCCCTTTCTTCCTCCCCCTCCCATCTGCCCACCACCCAATAAAAAGTTTTTTTTTTTGTTTTTTACTTTTTTGTTAGTTTGGCTTTTTTTTTTTTTTTACCTTTTGGTTACATTGTATATCTTTGGCTCTCCCTAAGAAGGGTTAGAGCTATTCCCTTCCTCTCCAAAGTGCTTGCCACATCCCTAAGATTGGATCCCCCCCCCCGGAATCCCTGGTGAGCATTGCCACCACTTAAAAACCATAGTTTTCATCAGTCAGTACCAATTTGATGGCGAGTAGATGTGGGGCCCATTTTCCATGTCTTGTGTCACCTCAATTACACATAACAATTATACATACATATTCATGGGGTACAGTATGATATTATGGAACAAATGAGGTAATTAAGATATTCATCACCTCTAACATTACCTCTATCATATTCTTGTGTTGGGAACATTCAAAATCCACTTTCTAACTACAAACATATCTCATTTTATTGCACTTTGTTTTATTGTGCTTCACAGATATTTCAGTCTTTACAAATTGAAGGTTTGTGGTAATCCTGCATGGAGCAAGTCCACAGGCTCATTTTTCCAAAAGCAGGTGCTCACTTCGTGTCTCTCTGTCACATTTTAATAATTCTCACCATATTTCAAACTCTTTCATTATTGTTATATTTGTTATGGTGATCGGTGATCAGCATTCTTTGATGTTACTGTTGCAATTGTTTTGGGGCACCATAAACCACACCCATAGAAGACTACAAACTTAATCTACAAATATTGAATGTATTCTGACTGCTCCACTAACTGGCCTTCTCCCTCTCTGTAGGCTTCCCTATTCCCTGAAACACAACACTATTGAAATTAGGCCAGTTAACAACCCTTCAACGGCCTCTAAAATGTTCAAGTAAAGGAACAAACATCTCTCACTTTAACTCAAAAGCTACAAATGTTTAAACTCAGTGAGGAAGGGATGTTGAAAGCTGAGATAGGCTGAAAACTAGGTCTCTTGTGCTAAACATTTAGCCAAGTTGCAAATGCATAGAAAAAGTTCTTGAAGGAAATTAAAAGTGTTACTCCAGTGAACACATGAATGATAAGAAAGTGAAACAGCCTTATTGCTGAAAGGGAGACAGTTTTAGTGGTCTGGACAGAAGATCAAGATAGCCACAAGTTCCGCTTAAGTCAAATCCTGATTCAAAACAAGGCCCTAACTCTCTCCAATTCTACAAAGGCTAAGGAAGTTTGGTTTATGAAATTTAAGGAAAGAAGCCACCTCTGTAACATAAAATGCAAATTGAAGTGACAAGTGCTGATGAAGAAGCTCCACTTAGTCTTCCAGAAGATCTAGCTAATATCATTCATGAAGGCAGCTACACTAAACAACAGATTTTCAATGTAGAGAAAACTGCCTTGCATAGGAATGAAGATGCCATCTAGGACTTTCATAGGTGGAGGGGAAAAGTCAATGGTTGGCTTCAGAGCTTTGAAGAACAGGCTGACTCTTTTGTTAGGGGCTAATACAGCTGGTGATTTTTTTTTTCTTTTGAGATAGAGTCTCACTTTGTTGCCCAGGCTACAGTGTCGTGGCGTCACCCTAGCTCACAGCAACCTCAATCTCCTGGGCTCAGGAGATCCTTCTGCCTCAGCCTCCCAAGTAGCTAGGACTACAGGCATGCACCACCATGCCCGGCTAATTTTTTTTATATATTTTTAGTTGGCCAATTAATTTCTTTCTATTTTTAATAGAGATGGGTTCTCACTCTTGCTAAGGCTGGTTTTGAACACCTGACCTTGAGTGGTCCACCTGTCTGGGCCTCCCAGAGTGCTGGGATTACAGGCGTGAGCTTTGCAGCATGGCTTACTGAATATTTTAAGCCCACTATTGAGAACCAGTGCTCAGAAAAAGATTCCTTTCAAAATATTACTTCTCATTTACAATGCACCTGATCACTCAAGAACTCTTAAGAGGATGTATAAGGATATGAATGCTGTTTTCATGCTTGCTAACATAGCATCAATTCTACAGACCATGGATCAAGGAGTAATGTAATAATTCAAGAAGCACAGTTTGTAAGGTGATAGCTGCCATTGACAGCGATTCCTCTGATTAATCTGGGTAAAGTAAACTGAAAATCTTCTGAAAAGGATTTATTATTCTAGACGCCATTCAGAACATTTGTGATTCATGGGTGGAGGTCAAAATATCAACATTAACAAAAGTTTAGAAGAAATTGATTCCAATGCTTATGGATAACTTTGAAGAGCTCGAGACGAGTGGAGGAAGTAAATGCAATATGGAGAAAATAGCAAGATAACTAGAGTTAGAAATGGAGCCTGAAGATGTGACTGAATTGCCATAATATCATGATCAACCTCGAATGGATAAAGAGCTGCTGCTTATGAATGAGCAAAGAAAGTGGTTCTTTGAGATAGAATCTACTCCTAGTGAAGATGCTGTGAACATTGTCAAAATGACAATAAAGGAGTTAGAATATTACATAAACTTAGTAGTTGATAAAGCAATGCCAAAATGTGAGAGGATTTATTCTAATTTTGAAAGAAGTCCTACTGTGGGTAAAATGCTATTAAACAGCATCTCGTGGTATAGGCAAATCTTTCGTTAAATGAAGAGTCAATCAATGTGGCAAACTTTATTATTGTCTTGTTTTAAGAAAATGCCACAGCCACCCCAACCTTCAGCAGTCATCAGTATGATCATTCAGTAGCCACCAACAATTGTCAGCATCAAGGCAAGACTCTCCACCAGCCAAAAGGTTATGAACTTGCTAAAGGCTCAGATAAATGTTAGCATTTTTATCAATACAGGATTTTTAATCATATATATATATATATATATATATATATAGACATAATGCCATTGCATGCTTAATAGACTACAGTATAGTGTAAACATAACTTCTGAATGCACGGGAAAAACAAATAATTTGTGTGATTCAATTTATTGTGATAGTCACCTTAGTGTGGCAATATGGAACCAAACCTGCAACATCTCTGAGGTATGCCTGTACTTGAAAATAATAAATTATTGCTAATTATAGTTACCCTAGAGTACTATAGAACACTAGAAATTATTTCTCTTATGTAGTTTTAGTTTTATATCAGATAATCTATTTCTCCCTATGCTTCTTCCTCCTACTCTGCCTAGCTTCTAGTAACTACTATTCGTCTCTCTACTTCTATAAGTTCAACTTTTTAGCTTCCACATTTGAGTGAGAAAATGTGGCATTTATCTTTATGTGCCTGGATTATTTTATTTACATAATCTCCTACAAGCTTATCCATGTTGCTTTGAATGACAGGATTTCATTCTTTTTATGGCTGAACAGTATTCCATTGGGTACATACACCTCATTTCTTCTTCCTTTCATCCATTGATGAACACTTAAGTTGATTCTATTTCGTGGCTATTGTGAATAGTTTTGCAATAAACATTAGAGTGCAGATCTCTCTTTTAACATACTGATTTCCTTTCCTTTAGATGTATAATCAATGGTGGAATTGCTGGATCGTATGCTAGTTCTATTTTTAGGTTTATGAGGAACCTTAATACTATTTTTCATAACAGCTGGGCTACTTTGCATTGCCACCATCCTGTTCTTCGGGCTTTTGTTGAAAATTAGCTGACTGTAAATGGTGGACTTGTTTCTTGGTTGTCTGTTTTATTTGCTTGTATGCCAGTGCCATGCTTTTTTGGTTAGTATAGCTTTGAAATATATTTTGAATTAAGGTAGTGTGAAACCTCTAGCATTGTTCTTTTGGCTGGTTACTGTGAATTACTTTGGCTATTGGGGCTTTTTGTGATTCCACACAAGTTTTAGAGTTTTTTTTTTCTATTTTTGTGGAGAGTGCTATTGGTATTTTGATAGGGATTGCATTGAACCTGTAGATTGCTTTCAGTAGTGTGGTATTTTAATAATATTAATTCTTCCAGTCCATGAATAGATACACTTAAACCCCTACCTGCTCCATGAGAAAAGTCTTGGTCTTATAATGGATTAGAGGTCATCTGGAGTGCAACCTAATCATCTCAGCTGTAGCCATCCTAGAACAGGAAGCACCCACACTGACCCATAAGCTGAACCCGGCCAAGATCAGATGAACCACTCAGATAACCTGCAGGCTCATGAACTAAATAAGCTTGCTGTTTTGCCATGATGTTTAGGATTAATGTGTTACACAGCAATATCTAAATGATAGATAAATCATCACCCTTAGAACAAAATCAAGATCCTTTCCTTAGTCTGCAAGCCTCTACAGGAATTGCTTTGATTATCTCTCCAATCTAACCTATAGCTCTTCCCCTTAATCACTATGCTCCTGACACACTGGCCCCCTTGCAGCTCTTCAAGTACACTAAATCCTTCTCTGTCTGGAGGAAAGTTTTGTTTTCATAGATTAGCATATCTTACCCTCTTCTCTAGCACAAGGTTCTACTTAAATGACAACTGCTCAGAAAGGTTTCAATCTGACCATGATGTCTAAAATAGCAGCACACCCCCATCGTGCTTTACTCTTTTGATACTTCTTTACTTTTAAAAATAGAAATTATCATATTGTCATTACATTGTATGTCTATTTTTTTTCCTATTGTCTGTCTTCCTCATTAGAACTTAAACTCCACAAGGCAGGAATGTTGTCTTTTTTTACAGTGTCTTTTGTATCTAGAAGAGAGTCTAGCACATAGCTATGTGCAATGTATATTTATTGATTAAATGAATTATAAATAAATAAACTTCCTCCAATTCAGAAACTGATAATCCAGTATAGAGCAAACTCAAGTTTCCCTTGTAGTCCATAAATGTAATGGATCTGGCATGGTTTCTAAGACTCATCATCCCTGATGTTGACATTCTTGGCATTTTAGAATTATTGAAAGAAAATAGTTCTTCTGGATAATATAACCATAAGAAATTTTATTTGGCACATGATATGTGCCTTAGATTAAATGTTCCTGAACAAAATTCACTCAAAAATAAAAAAGGATTTTCACAAGTGTTTTATATGCTCCTAGATTACTAAAACATTTCAAGTCCTTGCCAGTCAATTTCATAGCTTATTCCTGACATATACATTTGTATTTGCAACCATATGGTGGGGATTAGGAAGCTGAGGCCAAAGAAAGGGGTGCCACGGGTGTTACATGAGTAATATAAGACATCAGAGGCCTTAGCCCTTGGTCTTCATCATTTTCCAAATCCAGTGTGTGTTCACTCTTAGGAAATGATAACGTTTATTATCTACACTAAACACCAAAGAAACTTTCTTCTTAACTGGATATTCTTCACCTCCTCACCTAATTCTATGGTTATAGAGGTGCAAGTTTCAGAGGTAGATTTGCTCAACACAGAAATTCTAAATCAACCAATTGAAAATTAAATTATTCAAGAAATCAGAATTTATAGATATGTGGACATTCAAAGGTCATCAGAAATCTTAATCTTAATGTGAGCACAAATAAGAATGTGGCAAAATTATTTCTTATTTTATCTTTATATAACAGTTATAAAATAATTACTGTGTTGCAGACAATCCTCTAATCATCTAACACAGTATGATGTAGAGTTCCATTTACCTGTTGCAACATAATGAAATCCCCCAAAACTCAGTGGCATAAAGGAGCAAGATTTTTATTATGCTCATGATTCCCTGGGTCAGGAATTTCAGCATGCTGCAATAAAAATGGCTCGTCTCTGCTCCATGACGTCAGGGCTAGCTCACAAAGCTGAGAATGGTTGGAACAGCCCAATTAAGGCATGTATCTTAGGTCTTTTTTCTTCTTCACCTGTATCTACTGAGGCGGAAATATCCAATATGTAATATCTCCTTCAATTACTTGTCAGCTACCTGGGATGAAATTGGTGGAATAGCTGGAAACTTATCAACATTGTTCTTTTTCCATGCAGCTTTTCCACGTTATTAGTTAGGAATTTTTCACAGTATGACAATATCATGAAAGCTGGAATTTTAATATACTGACTTGCTTTTTCTAGAATGAGTGATGACAGAGACAGTAAGTAGAAAATGATAATCTGTTAAGACCTAGATCCGGAACCTTCCATAGCCTAAACTTCTACCATATTCTATGGATCAAAACAGTCACAGATCCTACCCAGATTTAAGAGAAGGTATGATAAAGCCCTGTGTCAGTAGGAAAAGTATGAAAGAATATTGACCATTTTTAAGAGTCTCATGCTCTACTAAGTTAGCTTACTAATTGACCACTTTTAATATGCCATAGTTTGCCCTCTGTGCACGTATTATTTACATTTCTTTCTAGTGAACAATACACTGACATCCTCCAAAAGGCCACAAGATTCATTCCATTATGACACAAGGTTAAGGGTTAAAGATTTTGTCATCTAAATATAGTTGTGCTGCTGATGAAGCATTTTGGGTATAGTTTTTCTCAATCTGAACACCAGTGAACTGGGTATAGTTTTTCTCAATCTGAACACCAGTGAACTAAAGACAATTTAATACTTGCTATACACATACTCAAAATACATACAATGGTGAAACAGGAATAGAATAATTTTAAGATATACTTCCATCCAAAAAAGGGAAAGTAAAAAGTTCATTGCAATTACTGGCCCACAGCAATTCTGAAATTCACCTGTGATGTCAGTTCCTTAAGTTAAAATCCTTTATTATTTGTTCGGGGGGGGGGGGAATTACCATATCTCTTGCCTATGTCTTTCATATTCTTGATTCTTCCTTTTAAAACATCCTTTCCTCATAAGAAATAAATTGCTTGACACAGAGTAATTTTCACACTCTGCTTTCTGCCCATAGAAGATTGGGGATGTACAGGCCTCTTTTAAATTTATATTACTGTTGCCTCTTTCAAAGTTGATACATAATTTTTTTAAAAAAAAATTTGTGGACATTTTATGTTTGAAATTATTATCCATTTTATAATCACACCTGAAAAAATTCTTCAAGATAGGATATTTTCTACCTTGAGCCTACCGTGAGGCTATTATAAGAAAATAGATTTAAGATTCTTAGAATCTTAACAGATTCTTACACAAATCCCTAGAGTCTCAACAGAATCTTAATGCAGAGTTTCTACTGTGTCTTCCTTTAATATTCTTACAAGGTTTTTGTCTGGCTAAAAGTGTTTATGGATTGACACTCTGTATCTTTCTTAGTTTTTAGCAAATGATTTTAGAATTTCACCTTCAGTCTATTTTAACTCACATTAAGACCACATTTTATTACCATGGATTCGATGTGTGACCTGAGATCATTTCTTGATTCAAGAACAATTTTGCTACCTGTAAACACTTCTGGGCCTTCTGTATTTTCTATAAATTCAACTTAAAAATGAAATCATTTCTTTCTTAGTACATTTTTGCTTCTCTTTGATCCTATAGAGATAAAGAAAATAGTGACACTTTTTATATTCTTCTTGGAAACTTTCCCAGCTATAAACACAAGGTTATTAGGTATGCTTTCTATTGTCCAGGTTATTGCAGAAGACAATGTTGCTAACCTACTACTATATAACAAGTTTCAGGGTTTTTCCCCAGCCTTAAATACCTTTTTATTAGTGATTATATTTTGGAATAGTTTTAGACTTACAGATATGTTACCAACAGTACAGAGAGGTCCCTATATCATCCCTCACTCAATTTCCCCTATTGTTAATTACTTTACTATGGTACGTTTCTCATAACTAAGGAACCAACATTGTTATATTAGTATTAACTAAACCCAACACTTTATTTGTATTTTATTAATTTGTCCCTAATGTCTATTTTTATATTTCAAGGTACTATCCAGAATATTTCAGTTACTTTCTGAAGGCAAGTACTCTGATGTATTATTATTATTATTATTATTTTGGTGTCATCAGCACCTAGTGTCTGATATTTTAAAATAACTTAATATTTGTTGAAATGAACCACACAGATAAAGCAATGATTTCAGCATATTTTCAGAAGCTCTTCTGTCCCTGAATCATCAAAATGCATATCTCTTAAAATTGAATAGCCACAAAAAAAAAAAAAAAAAGCCCATTTGCTGGCGGTTATAGTAAGCATTTGAGTTCATTTGCTTCTACTTTTTCATAAAGATGACTGTGAATCATCATAGTAAACCAAACATGAATGAATAACTTTCTGGAATTATTAAATGTATGTGTGTCTGTCTATCTGTTTGTCTTGAGTTTCCCTATTAGCTTGTCATTGTTTGGATATAATTAAGAATCCACTGGAGGCATGATCAGTTTCTTATGATTGCTCTAATATATCATTTTCATTTTTGTTATTATAATTATGTTTCTTCCACTAGGTTTCTGCAACTACAAGCTAGAAAGGTAGAAGTCTAACAAACACTTAACCACCCTGTTAAAATCTAATATATAATTTTAAGTTATGATGGGCTCAGTCCTTGCTAGTTAAAAAAAAAGAGATGAAAGAAGAGCAAATCAATTTTGCTTTCCAACACTGTGAAGATGATTTTCAGCAGTACTTAAGAACTAAAGGAGGAACAGTGATTGATAAGGTAATTAAATGATAAAAAGTATAGGGCAAGGATGCAGAAAAAGTACAAATGAGGAAAATGATCAAGTATGCTTAATCTAAAAAAATTACAGTATCAAATCATATAAATTATGATTCTTAGAACAGAAAAGAAATCTGCGCTTTGCCTATAATCTTTTTCAACTGCTTTTTTTAAGAAGACAAGCACTGTGGTTATGCTTTCTCTTCCTCTAACTTTTCCTTCCCTGCCATCAGTGCCATAATTTTTAAATAAGGAAATTACCACAACATCCATGCCATTTTTTCTATTTAGTTTCATGACTTTTGTTCAAGAATTTAAAACATATTAACAACTATCAATTTCTTTTGTTTTTCATAATTATTCTGTGATTATCACAAGTACCATGCAAATCAACCATGTTATTATGGAGCAATGTGTAGTGTCACATGTATTAGACAAGAAATTAATAATTGTTGTAGATCTTGAGAATGAAGATAGTATTTAATATCTAGGTAAATGCAAGACTTTGCAGTCATTATAGGATAGTCTATGCCATTGAGCCTCACTGTCCAAGTCAATGATATCAAATTAACTTTTTGGAATGTAGTCTTTTCAAGTTTGCAGAGCATATTTTAGAGAATTGCTTTTCTAGAAGCAACAATTTAGACATTACCTATATAGTTTACAGTATTAATGTAATTATTAAATAATGAGCTAATCTTATTAACTTTACTAGCGGCATACAGATATCTCGGAGCCTCTACTACCTGCTTGTTTTTCTGTTGCTTTTATTAATATTCCATCTCTCTTGCACTTTCAGCTAATGGTTCTGGTTTTCTTCGTAGATAAACTCCTGCTGCTTGTCCCACCTCATTGGGACATTCTACGTTTTTATTGGTAGATTTACTTTAAATGCTTACTTAGAGGGATTCAGTCCCCACAGCTAATCACCACTAGCACTCTGAGTGGGCCAGGCCCAGGCCCTATGCAAAAAGATGGGTTCAGACAATGACTCTTTGGACACAAAGATGAAGAAACTCAAAAAGCGACATATACCAATACCTGATTCGAGTTAGGATGTAAAGTACAGTGAAAATGTTCACATATATGTGAATATATATTCATAATGCATATAAGTTCATATACATATAAACTTTTTTGTCATATACACATGCATATATACATGCTAACTTTTGATCTCTTGATCTCTTGTGCTCTTTCAAGAGCACAGACTTGTAAATTAACTGTGGTTTCCAACCACAGTCTGTGACCTATTAGGAACCAGGGTGTGTAACACAACAGGAGACGAGCAGCAGGCGAGCGGACAAACCTTCATCTGTATTTGCAGCTGCTCCCCGTCACTCTCATCACCGCCTGAGCTCCACCTCCTGTCAGATCAGCGGCAGCATTAGATTCTCATAGGAGCATGGACCCTACTGTAAACTGCACATGAGGGATGTAGGTTGCATGTTCCTTACGATAATCAAATGTCTGACGATCTGAGGCGGAGCTGAGGCGGTGATGCTAGTGCTGGGGAGTGACTACAAATATAAATCTCCATTAGCAGAGATGTTTGACTGCACAAGTAATGTAATGTGCTTGAGCCATCCCCAAACCATTCTCCACCCCAGTCCATGGAAAAATTGTCTTCCATGAAACCTGTTCCTGATGCCAAAAAGGTTGGGGACCACTGATATAAACTCTACTACCGGTTGAGTGAGATGATAGGCTCCACACAGACATTGTTTTCTGGTGGGAGTGTCAGTAGAGGTGTCTTGTCTTGCCTTCGGGCAGCAGTCATCAAATTTGGAGCCCAGCATCAGCCATTCAAAATTTGATCTTTATCATCAGCTGAAGAGTCAGTGGAGTCTTCAATGGAGCAGTCCTAAGATCTGGCCAGAATTGGCTCCTGGATGATAATCCAAGAGCCTGACTCTGGCTTTTTTTGGAAAGTCCTAGAGATATTTTTATCTACCTCTCACTTTCTTTTTTTTTTTTTTTTCACTAGGTGCAGTGGCACATGCCTATAGTCCAAGCTACTTGGAACACTGAAGCGGGAGAATCATTTGAGCCCAAGAGTTTGAGGTTGCTGTGAGCTATGATGGTGCCACTGAACGTTAGCTTCAGCAATATAGCAAGAACCCTATCTCTAAAAACGAGTATAAACCCAAGTGCAACAAAAATGTTTTCTTCTTATATAAATGGGTTCTTTTGTTGTGAATATTGACCATTACCATAGGCCTAGTTTTCATACTAGAACAAACATTAATCTGTCCAGATACTATCTTTGCCAACGAACAGATCACGTAGATTTGTTTTGGCTTCACACAATACATAGTTGGGTATTAGTACAATTTCATTTATGACATTTTTGGTCTGATAGATTGATATGTCTAGTTGCTAGCCCATTTTTTTTCATTAATCCTCTTTGTTGATCAGAATTGAAATGTTATCATACCCATCACCTTGGCCCTCTGATAGAGCAAATTGATCCAGCGCAGTAAAAATTAAAATTCTTATATTTGAAGAACTCTTCTTATCTCTTTCCTACCGTTAAGCATTTCACTGTATCACCCAACATCTGGAAATTTTACATCACAAACTCCGTGACTCTCAGCCACCCCACAATGTGCTACCCCTGCAGTCCCCTCTCTCAGGCCTCCCATCTTTGAACATCTCCTTTAAGTTCTTGGAATTAAAATTTTTAATGAGTAGAAAAAAGAATAGCACTGATGACAAGCAAGAACAAAAACAAATAGCCTCCCTTCTTCAAAGAACTGTATGAGAAGGTACTACAAACTTTTAGGTGGGCAAGAACTGTGCCCTTAGGATAAGATAAAGTGGAGGAACAATCAAGTACAGTGTTGTCCTACCTTCAGGCTGGTGGCCTTGCTAGAGAGCAAAGATAGTTTATACTTGTAAATGAATTTCTCCAATCATTTTCATCAGTCTTTGTTGGAAAATCCTCACAAATCCTAGAGATAGATACATTATGTAATATATATATATGTATATATATATATACACATACACACACAGAGAGACACCATATATAGTCATATATTGTCTAATGACAAAGATACATTCTGAAAAAGGCATTGTTAGGCAATTTTGCTTTGTGCGAACATCATAGAGTGTACTTACAGAAACTGTGATGATCTAGCATATGATACACTAGGCTATATGGTATAGCCTATCACTCCTAGGCTACACATCTGTAAAGCAGGTTACTGTGCTAACTACTGTAAGCAACTATAACACAAAGCTAAGTTTATGTGCATCTAAACATATCTAAACAGAAAAGGTATAGTAAAAATACAGTATTATAATCTTGTGGGATCGCCACCGTATATGCAGCCTGTCATTGACCAAAACATTGTTATGTAGCACCTGACAAAAGTGATTCTTTTTGTAGCGTTTTTTCTTGCAGTTTGGATATTTCACTTGGTATATTTCTTCCTCCTGAAGTTTATCCCTTAATCATCTTTTCTTTTGAGTACCTATGGATAGTTTTTACTCACCTAAAATTATTTTTACTTTGTATTCTTTCTTCAAAGATATTTTCACTGGGTTTCCTATTCCAGGTGGCATTTATTTTCTGTTAGTACTTTGAAAGTTATTAGAAAAACCATAAATATAATTCACTACATTATCAAATTAAAAGAAAAACTTAATTTCAACAGTGCTAGATAAATAATTTGACAAAATTAAAAAACTATTCACTGTTATAGTAAAGAAAAGTTATTTTTGCTGAACCATTTAAAGTTGTTGAACCATGTGTGTTACTTGTAGATGTTTCACCTCCTAACTGCATACTCATATATAGATAGGTAGCTACATAACTATATATTTATTTACAAAGCTATCTCTATATAGCAGATATATAGATAGATATCAGAGAATACAAGCCAATGCAGAGAAATATCCACATTTTTTGACCGCAGATGAAGAGTATATGGGTATGTTGCTATACTTTGTACTATTTCTTCAATTTTTGGTATATTTGAAATTTTTTGAAAGAAAACATGGTTTGAAGAGAATAGAGCAAATAAAATGGTTTAGAAACTATAAAATCTTCAGTGTTCTGAAATGTGTTAAACATGCTAAATTGTTATTGAATAGTTCTTTGAAAGATTAAAACTACTATCTTATTTAAACCAACACATTTTAGGAAATTATTGAGCAAAAAGATAACATTTACTTAACTGCTACAATTTTGTTTGTAATAGTTTGATATGCAGTATCTGGAAAAAGCGTAAAGCAAATATCTATACTAATAGGAAGATGCAAGAAACATTTCCTTTAGGACCAGTCATGGAGCATACTATCACCTTTTCTGCTCAACATTTTAAGGGGATCCTACTCTAGTCATCAAAAAGAATAAATAACTAAAATTAAAATTATAATAAAATTTAAAATTATAGATATTGAAAAAATAAACAATTCCATCATTATTTACAAATATTAGCCTACACAAATTTATTTGAAAATAGACTTGGAGACTTAAGCAAGACCACTTTTTATAATATCATTATACAAAAAAATAAATTTCACTGACATTCAAAAGGACAAAGGGTTAGTAAATATTTCAGGTTAAAATAACGTGATATGATATTAGCCCAAAGGGTATGAAAATTGGTTTTTGGAGGTGAAGAAAATGTTAGGTATTACAAATCGTTTTGGAACCTCCAACCCAAGTCTACTTGGAAAACAAAAGTCTAAAAACTCCTTGGAGGGAAGGCAGCTGTAATTAAAAAAGAAAGTTGAAAACCACAGGGTTAAAAGATAAAGCAGTAACAAATGACTCCAAAATCCCAGTAGCTTAGAACTCGAAGGCTGAAACTTTTTCGCTCATGCTGTGTGTTTGTGCAGGTCGGCTGTTGCGTTGCTCCTCATTGTGTTTGTGCAGGAACTCAGAAGGACAGAGCAGCAGCTATCTGACATGTGTGCCATTAGAGAGAAAATAGAGCACACCAAGTGCTGGCTTCTAAAAAATTTCTGCCAAGAAGTGACATATGTAATAATAATGTTACACTCACACACATACACACACACACACACACACACTTGAACATGTATGTCAAATAACTAAGTCTAATCTAAAGATGTAGGGAAATGTAACCCTTCTCCAGGGGAGAAACAAGTATTTTCAAATAATAATACTGTCTACCAAATTAACAACAAAAAATAACACCATTTAAAATATCAACTAAAAAATAAGGAACCTAGCAATAAATAGTATGAAAGATATTCAAGATGTTTGCAGACAAAATTTTAAAACATCGTTAAAAGATATTAACAACAAAAGAAATGCTCATAAAGGTGCAATTTTCCATGGATTGATATATAGATTTAATTCAGCCCCAATTTAAAAAGAACTAATATACATATCCAACAATTTAATAAGCTGACTCTAAAATGGATACATTAGAACAAGATATCAAAAATAGCCAAGCCACTCTTGAAGAATAATGTAGGAGGAGACTTATTCTTAACTCTATTAATTCAGTAATACAGTATGGGTTTGGGTACAGGAATAGAGAAATTGACCATTAGAGCAACACCTGATTAGCCTGTGTTTAGACTCTATGGTACAACAAAGGTGACATTTCCATTTAGTCAGAAAAAGAACAACTACTCAATAAATGGTGCTGGGAAATTATCTATTAGAAAAAATGAAATTACTTCACTGCCTCACACTAAACAAATAAGTCACTTCCAGGTATATCAAGAAATGAAACATGAAAAGAAATAGTTTTATAAGTATTAGAAGGAAATAAAATAATAACTTTAGGACTTCAGGTTAGGAAAATATTTTATATTACAAAATCAAAAACATATACCATAAAGAAAAATATTAATCAATTTACTACATTAAAATTAAGCTTTATTATGCATGGAAAGATTCCACACAGACAATTAAATGAACTAGGTACCACCTGGGGAGAAGCTACTTGTAATTAACATAACCATAAAATAATTAGTATGCAGAGCATAAGCTATTCCTTCAAATCAATAAGATGAACAACCCATTTAAAATTGGAAAAAGACATTTGGGCAAATTGGCAGCAGACATTTCATGGAGGTGGATATAAGAACAGCTAATCATCATATGAAAACCACATCAGCATTAGAGAAATGTCAGTTAAGACCACAGTGATATATATGTGAGTCTGATAAATAGTAAGTCTGTTGATTTTAATGTTGGTAAGGAACAATGACAGCTTTTGCATACTGTTGAATGGAAATGAAGGATAGAATTGAGAAAGCCAGGTATGAGATTATTTCTATAATCCAGGTCAGATATATTGAACTAGTCAAAAAAAAGGGCACAGATTAAAAAAATATTTGACTCAAAAGTATCAGTTTAATTCTTCCTAGATGTGGAATTCTAAAATACGTTAACCATTCAATATTCAATCAATTTGCATTTTTCTCTACTTTTATTTAAAATATATGCCGCATCATTTTTAAGCCTTAGGTAGTTGAAAGAAGAATGTTTATTTTTTTAAATGTAAAAGGCAATGGGCCTTGAAAACAAGGCTCAAAACTTAAAGTTGGATTCTGCCCCAGTTCTTTAGATTGCATATGGAATAGAGACTTTAGGTGGTCTCACTGCATACTTTGTAATTAAAATACAAGTCTGTGTGGTATTTAAAGCAGGTGTGAGCTCAAACTGTTAATTACACTGTAAATTCATACTCTTGCACCTGAAGAGGATTCGCTTGTATGCACATTTTCAAACATATTATAAAAGAATTGCCAACATATGCTGTATATTCTGTACTATTAAGTCACAGAACAGGCAACAGCAATTCACCACTATAACTGCGATGCAGGTGTTAAGTGGCATCACAGATGTGATATGACTGAAGAAATTCAGTGAAGCAGGTAGAGTTATTTCCTAGAAACTTTCTTCCAAACTGTTCTATAGCACAAGATCATGAAATTGAAGATATTATAAAGACTGCATTAAAGGGAGACAAATTAAGAGATAGTTAAAGAGCAGGAAATCCACCTTCATAAGGTCCGAAGTTACAATTTTCTTTTGAGGTCTTGAACTATACCTTGAACTTTGATAAAAGTTTGATAAACCTGTTTATCACCAGGAAAGCAATCATTTTTCCAGGAGATCTTGATTTTAGATGTTTAGATGTGTCTGCCTATCTGTTACATCAAAGCAATGCTCTAGTAAAAGGTAATGAACCCAGGAAATCACTACATGAAAAAAGTTAAATTCACTCTGGTTATTTTTAATACAGTATTTATAGTAGGTTGAAATACAGTGAAACTTGACTTATGAAAAAGTTAAAAATTCAAATGATCTTGAATCTTTTAAAATGTGCAGACTTTATAAACTAAGATAAAGACATTCCTTAGACATAAGATTTTGCCCTTTTAAAATTTCATCAGGTCTTAGCCAATGACCTATTAAGACCCCAAACCTTTTGTGGAAATTTTAGGGCAGACTCCTGTGGATTGGTGTCAATCTCTGTGATGTTACTTCAGAAATTGCTTTGGGCAAGAGAAACAAATGTTGACTACTAAACCCAAAATTGACTTGATAAAAGAAATAACATAATATGACCTTTACAATTGTGTACAGGGAGAGAGATTTCTGGCGCTGTACAAAAGCAAACTTAATTATCAAATAACTGAAAATGTAACTAAATATAAATAGATAAGAATATCAAAAAAGAAGTTACAGTTAATATGAAATAAGTGGCGTCAAAATACATTTCATGTTAATGATTTCATGGTCCTGTTATCATGTCTGTGATGGTTAATTTTATGTGTCAAATTCACTAGAACTCACCGCCCAGATATTTGGGCAAATGTTATTCTCCATATTTCTGTGAGGGTATTTTGTTGGATGAGATTAACATTTAAATCTGTGGACCTTGACTAGAGCCCGTTGTCCTCCATAATGTGGGTGGGCCTCATTCAATCAATGGAAGGCCTCAATAGCACAAACCTGACCTCCCTGAGCAAGAGAGACTTCTGCCAGCTGATGGCCCTCAGACATGAACTGCAACATTGGCACTTTCCTCAGTCTCCAGCCTGCCAGCCCCCACTGCAGGTTTTGGACTTAGCCTCCATAATCACATGAGTCAGTTCATTCAATTCTCTCCCTTCACCCCATACACACACACACACACACACACACACACACACACGTACATACACATCCCATCGTTTCTGTTTCTCTGGAGAACATTTACTAATACAGTGTCTTAGATGAAATGACCTCATATGAGGTAAATATAAGACAAAATAAGTATAAGTAGATATAGTATATATAACTGTAGAGTGAACTGATGTGGACAAGTATCTGATTATAACATAGATTTGAATATACTGAGTGACCCAAGTTCATAGTTTTCTTCTCCACCAAAGTCAAGTCATTTTTCCCAATTGGGTATGGATCATAGTCAACCCCTAGGCCTATCCTAGATTAAAGTCATGTCTCCATTTTTACACTTCATTCAAATTACTGAGATAATTATATAGGAATGAAATGAGTTTATATACCTACTGATCTATGTTAGCTGTAAACAAACATGTGTTTTCAAAAAGTGACCACAGCAGAGCATATCAGCAATTAGTTACCTGAAAAGTTAAGTCGGATACAAAAAAATTAGCAGGTATGAAGTCTGACCTAGCAGGCTTTGTTAAAGATATGCAAAGTCACTGACAACATTGAGAAAAAAGATACTTGTCAGGTCCACCAAATGCCAAAAATAAAAATATTAAAATTACTTAGCCTTTGTATATAGCGAACATGCTTCCATCTGGAACTGTAGGGAAATTTGGTATAACTTGTTTTGCTGCTGCTGCTGCTGCTGTTGTTGTTGCTTCTATATCTTGGCTCAGTTCTCTTTCATGTTAGTTTGTTTCTAAGACAGTGATTTCTCATGGTTGTAATGATAATTTAATAAACTCACCTTGCATTCGTTCCACTTCAAATCTCACAAAGGAAAAAGAGGAAAATCTTTTCTAGGCACATCATGTTTCTCATTGGTTTTGAGAAAATGATTATATGGTGCCTGTCACTTAACTGGTTACTGTATGACAGTCTCATTGGTGTAGGTTTGGGAACCAGTTTGCACCAGCTGAGAGGGAAGAGCTTTCTGAAGGGCAAGGACTAAGAAATGAAGAGAAATGCTTCCCAAACAGAAGCCAGGGTAGGGTTACCTGAAGAAAGACAAAGGGATACTGAACTATCATGCATAGATTTTCCATTTGAAACATAATAAAATATAAGTATATAATGCTACAGCCAAGCTGAACATAATTTAATATGTCTTTATTGATTTAGAAAGCACTTCCAGCTAGAATAATATATTAATATAATTTCACAACTGCACAGTAGAGTATGGCTTATAGGTGTAGAAATATCCTAATAATTTAAATGTTTAATAAGGGATTAACTGTATAATAGTAGTAGCAATTTAAGTAAATTTATTTATATGCACCAAGGAAATGTTATAAATAGGTTTATAGGGACATACATATAACTCTAAATTTAGGGCAAAATCTAAAGTAAGGCAAGAATATTTTATTTTCATAAAGATTTGCAGAAACATGACATGCACTGGGCACAGTGTTAGGTTTGAGGAGTATAATTCTTATCTCCAGGAAATGGCATTCTAGCTAGAAAGATGAAATGTTACACACAAAAATATAAGCGGGGCCAATAATAGTATATTTATATGCATATGAAAGTGGTCCAAACAATGAACAAAGTAGAATTTGTAGTATGAAATTTGAAATATGAAGTAGTTATCTTCAGTGGGATGGTCAGCTAATCTGAAGAAGGAAATATTTGGATATCCATAGGAGAAGATTTATAACAAAAAGGACTTCAGATTCAAGGAGATATAAATTAGCCACAATTTGTGCAGGTCAATTAATATTAAGACTATACCAATTTATTTTTCTTTATATGTGAACACATTTTTTCAGTTCAAGAAACATTTGAAACTTGATTACATGTTTTAAAGCAACACCAACAGTTTCATCATTTATTTTTATCATTCCTTTATTCCATTATTTTTATCATTCCTTGCTCAAAATTATTCTCTTACAAGTATTTTATTCACTGATAGGAAGAAAATATGTTAAAAGTTTCTAGAGAAAATATTTAACTTTTGCAACTATTATGAAGAAAGTACAAGATCTCTAGCACCTATTAAGATCATTTATTTTGTCTTAATAAAATCCAAGCTCTCAAATTTCCACTTTATTCAATGAGTACAATTCACATGAAAAACAGTCAAATTTGAAGGAACCTAACTAAAATCTTTATTTTTTTTCTTTTATTTATTTTTATTTATTTATTTATTTATTTATTTATTGAGACAGAATCTTGCTTTGTTGCCCAGGCTAGAGTGAGTGCCGTGGCGTCAGCCTAGCTCACAGCAACCTCAAACTCCTGGGCTCAAGCAATCCTCCTGCTTCAGCCTCCCGAGTAGCTGGGACTACAGGCATGCACCACCGTGCCTGGCTAATTTTTTCCATATATTTTTAGTTGGCCAATTAATTTCTTTCTATTTTCAGTAGAGATGGGTCTCGCTCTTACTCAGGCTGGTTTGGAGTGATCCACCCCCCTCGGCCTCCCAGAGTGCTAGGATTACAGGCGTGAGCCACCGTGCCTGGTCTATTTTTTTATTCAATTTTCTTTTCTTTATTTTTTCAATTTATTTAAATATCCATTACAAAATAAAATTATTACAACATGGAATTAATTCAACTAAGAAAACTAAAAATACATAATAGTGAAAGGAAAATTGCTAAAATAATTTGGCCCTGTTGTTATTATTTGACAATTATATGAAGCACACAAAACTACTTCATTATATGAAGCACAAAAAACTACTTCATAAGTTTGGTCATGTAAAACATTTAACAGGAGATGTGTGCCGGCAACAAGCTTCCAAGTAGTCCTCAATTATACCCACCTCTTTGTATTCCTGTTGTGTCGTCCCCTCTTACTTTGAATTAGGGTCATGTTGAAGTTGACCAGTAGAATATGACAGAAGTGATGGTGTGTGTCTTCTAAGACTAGCTGGTAAAAGGCAAGGCAACCTCTGCTTTGCTCTCTTAGGCTGATGACTCTAGTTTAAGTTCATCGCCATGCCGTGAGGACAGTCAAAAGCAGCCATGTGGAGAGATCCACATGGCATATAACTGACACCTCTTGCCAACAGCCAGCAACAAATTCAGGCCTTCAGACAACACCACTTCAATATTCCATCTTGAAAGAAGATTCATCCACCCCAGAAGAGCCTTGAGATGACTTCAGCAACACCCATACCTTGACTATAACCAGCTGAGACATTCCCAAATTCCTGACCTTCAGAAAATGTGCAAGATAATGAAATATTTATGGTTTAAATTGCTAAGTTTGGGGGCATTTTGTTACCCAGGAATAGATGACAGTTGTAAAATGATTAAGTCACCATGCTATTTATAACGTTTACAGCCAGAGGTTAGATATGATTAGATTCCTAGAATTCTGTTAAAAGAAATGGCAATTATTTACCAAATACTAATTCTATGTCAAATAGTACTAGAGGGGTCTTGGTGGACACAGAACAGTGTAAGATTTGCTTTCCTCTCCTCAATTCTCAAATTGAGAATAGAGAATATACCATCTGAGAAAGTGCTAGAAAACAATTGATTTTGTTTTGGAGAGACAAACTTACAGAGCAGCACTCTGCAGAAGAAAAATTAGTGTGATGGAATGAGTCAGGGAAGGCTTCATGAGACAGACTGGAGTTGAACTGTTTTTTGACAAATATGTAAGATTTTCATATATTAAAAAAGAAGTTATTCTTCTTTAGGAGAACATCATAATCAGAGACATAATGGTAGAAATAATATGTAAACTTTCATATAAATATAAATTTATCTGCAGTGGAGACTCTGACTAGGGAAATAGAAATAAATACAGATTGATAAAGCAAGGTCCTGCAGAAAGGGCCTGAATGCCAGGCAGAATATTTTGATTTTAATAGTATTCAGGGGACCTACAAATGATGTTAAACAGAGAATATACCTTGACATTTCCACTAGTAGGGAGTGAGACTTACTACTGAGAGAGCACATTAGATCATTGTACAACCATAATTCTTAGCAAGTTCTTACTTACCTTGAGCAGAAATTTGTCTTCCCTTAATTTCTGCACTTGCTCTTACTTATGTAGCACAAAAGAATTATCAGGGAATCATAGAACCTTTGCATTGGAAAGAAACCTTGAATCTGATCTATTCCAACCATCCAGATGATTCTCATAAACTCACATAAAACGTGGTGGTACATACTATGCTTGAGCAACTCCTGTGACATGATTTTCACCCAGTTCTCTGAGCAACTGTATTTGTTTCGGGACAGTTCTAACAACTAAAAGTTTGCCTACACATTTTTTTCTATAAAAATAGGCTCTAGTTTTAGATATTTGAGTCACACAGGGCATCTAAATAAATAAGTCCAATCCCCCTTCCATATGGAAAACTTTTAAGTATTTTAAGATGGCATCCTCCCTTTGGAAATAAAGGATGGAAAGACCCAATTCTTTCAGTTTCCCCTACATGTTATGGCCTAGAGTCCATGCAATAAATAGAATGCTAATTCTCCCCTGAACATGCCATAATATGCCCACAGCATTCAAAAGATGTGATTCTCCAGAGGGAGGGTAATGTTCCAGCACAGTCTTTTTAATATGAGTGAGAATATTCTTAAAGTACTGTTTTTTCTGTCTTGCTTGGAATTTATATTTCTTCCATTTTTTAAAGCTGTTTTCAACAATTCTTCAAATTTTTTTATGGTAGTGCTGTCATAGTTGAGTTTATTTTTCTCCAAATTCTCCAAATCTCTTTTAAATATGCTACCACACCTCATATCTTTATTTATGGGAGACCTAAAAGGTCACTCTACTATAATTCAGGTTGAAATGATATATCCTGGCAACCCAAGTGTCGGAATCCTGAGTTTATCTGTGTAGAGCTGGTAGAAAATTTATATATTATTACTCCAACCTCTCATTATTCCATTGAGGAAACTGAAGCCTACAAAAAAAAAAAAAAATGTAGTTGACTAAGCAAATGCAGTTAACTGTTCACAGAACTAGCAAAGTAACTCTAGCCTCAGAATATTTTTTCTGTAATCATTTTTATTTTCCCACTTAATGTACATTATCAATATGAGTGATATGTGGCTTTTCTCTTATTAAAAACAGCATCCTTTTGGCTAGATTTTCCCATTAATTTCCCTTTTATTCTATCACTGTTTTGGTTCCAGTTGTGAATTTAACAATTCAATCTTTTTTAATTTATAAGTCACTACAGTATTTATGGTGTTGCAGGCCCTATGAAACTACATATACTCAACTTTTAGAAAAGATAAAGTTTTTTTTTTTTTCACATGTGAAAAAAATATATTCCCTTCCCCTAAACATGCATATCCTCAATTAACAACATTTTGGGTGGTACATTTGTTACAATGGATACAACTGCATCGCCATCATAATCACCCAAAGTCCAAGGTTTACATTGGGATTCACTAGTCTTGGCATTAATACGTCTATAAATGTTTGGTAGAATTCACCAGTGGAGCCAGCTGGTCCTGAGTTTTTCTTTGTTGGGAAGTTTTTGATAACAATTCAATCTCTTTACCAGTTATATGGCTGGATCGTATTCCTTTATGGTTCAGTCTATGATTCAGTCTTGGTAGACTGTGTTTCTAAGAATTTGTTTGTTTCTTCTAGGCTAACCATTTTGATGGCATATAATTGTTCATAGTAGTCTCTTATGCTACCTTTTATTTCTGTGGCATCAGTTTTAAGTTTTATCACTTTTTTCTTAGTCTATTTAAAGGTTTGTCAATTTTGTTTCTATCCAAAAAAAAGCAATTCTTACTTTTCTTGAATTTTCCTATTGTTTTTCTCTTCTCTATTTTATTTCTCCTCCAATCTTGATTATTCTCTTTCTTCTAACTTTGGGCTTAATTTGATATTTTTTTGATATCTTTTTCTAGTTCCTCAAGGTGTAAGTTAGGTAGTTTATTTGAGATCCTTCTCTCTAAGTTAATTAATTATTTTTAATGACAAATAAACATTGTATATATTTATCTTGTACAACATGATGTTTTTAATTTGTGTACATAGTGAAATGGCTAAACTGAGCTAATTGACATATGCATTATTTTCTATACATCTCACTTTTCATGGTAAGTCTTACTTTTTTTTTTTTTTTTGAAACAGAGTATCTTGCTGTCCCCCCAGGTAGAGTGCAGTGATATCATCTTAGCTCACTGCAGTCTCAAACTCCTGGGCTCAAGTGATCCTCCTGACTCAACCTCCTGAATAGCTGGGACTATAGGTGTGCCCCACAACACTTGGCTACTTTTTCTATTTTTAGTAGAGACGGAGTCTGACTCTTGCTCAGGCTGAACTAAAATCCTAACCTTAAGCGATCCTCCTGCCTCGGCCTCCCAGAGTGCTAAGATTATTAGTGTGAGCCACCGTGCCTGGCCCTAAATCTTATTTATTAAACTTTCCTTTTAGTACTGATATTGCTGCATCTCATAGGTTTTGGTACTTTGAATTTTTGTCTGTCTCCATATATTTTCTAAGTTCTCTTTTGATTTCTTCTTTGATCCATTGATTGTTGAAGAGGATGTTGTTTAATTTCCACATATTTGTGAATTTTCCTATTTTCTTTCAACTATTGATTTCTAGTTTTTCATTCTTTTTTTCTAGTCCTCTTATTGAATAATTTACAATGACCTGCCTTCAAGTTTGCTGACCCCTTCTTCTGCCAGATCTAGTATGTTGCTGAACTTCTCTAGTCAGTTTTTCAGTTTAGTTATTCTACTCTTTATCTCCAAGGTCTCTGTACTTTTTAGAATATTATCTATCCTTTTGTTGGAATTTTTACTTTCTTTGTCTATGCAACATTCTCCTGACCTCATTCAGCATCTTTATGACTTGCATTTTGGATTCTCTGTCAAGTAAGCCATATACCTCTGTTTCATTAGTGTCGGTTTCTGGAGATTTATTTTGCTCCTTTTTTGAAACATATTTCCCTATTTCTTCATTTTCTTTGACTTTTTAGTGGTATGTGTGCACTAGATAACAGAGCTACCTCTCCTGGTCTTCACAGACTGGCTTCCTATAGGAGAAGACTCTTACCTATTAGCCCCATCAGGGATTCTAGGGACCTCTCAAACCTTCCAATCTAACCAACTTTCTTTGCTTTTGGTACCTCCCAGGTGTCTAGAGTATACCAGCTCTCATCACACCTCCACCACAAGTGACACTGAAGCCAATCCCCTCAGGCAGCTTTTAGACAAGCTGGGTTTTTGGTGTTCTTTCCAATTCTGTCTCCCCAGAAAAAGGCAAGGATCTGGGGTTTTTCATCTGTATTTTTTCTACACTGAACTGAGAAGAAGGGCTCTGGTAACTAACTGAGTACTAGATCAAACCACCATCTTTGTTCTCACTGGCGCCCAGTCATCTACAGTATGCCAGTCCCCATCAGCTGAAACAGGCAAAATAGAAACTAGTGCTTTGGGAAGCCCCTGGGATATGGCATCCACCATTTTCTCTCCCTAGGGAGAAGCTTGGAGTTCATATGACACTGTGTATGGAAGAGGAATTACAGTGAGATGATGTCTTGAATTATCCCCTCTGCTCCATGTAGCTGGTTTTGTGCTTGCTTGGAGTATGGGACCCCCTAAACTAGTTGGGTGTATTTTTTTATGAGAAATCAGCCTTCATTTCTTTCATCATGTTTCTCCCTCACATGCACCTGAACCCAGCTTTATGAAATGTTTCTTCTTCTCCACCCTGCTTCTTTTTCCTTCTCCTTTTTGAATGCCATGAATACATGTATTAGTATGTTTGACCACAATGTATGTAATCATGTCTCACCACTCTTCAATGTTCTGTCCTTCTTTTTACATTCTTCTCTTCTTTTTCTTTTTGTGTTTCACTCCATAATCTTTTGACCTATTTTCAAGTTCACGGATTCTTTCTCTGCTGTGATCTGTCTGCTAATAACTCTGTGAACAGTATTCTTCATCTCTGATGTGCTTTTATTCTAGTTTTTCTTTTTGACTTTTGTTTCTAGTTATATATCTGATGGTATTTTTCATTTTTATATGTTATTTTACCCTTGTCACAAAATCCTTTAACATATTATTTATAGCTATTTTAAAGATCCTGTTTAATAGTTGCAATGCTTTGTCTATCTGTGGGTCTGGTTCTGCTGACTGCTGTGTGTTCTGACAAAATGTCTTTTGCTTTCCTCCTTGCCTCATAATGTTTTACTGAATGCCAGAAATTGTGTCTAAAAGAACAGTAGAAAGTGAAGTAGATATTTTTTCTAAAAACTAGGTCTACATTTTCTCTGTCAGAATGTTAGTGTGTCAGGATGAATCAATCTAGCCAATAATGTCCTACTTTGGTGCTATTATTTTTGCCAACAGGGCACCACCATGGTGGGCTCATGTTCCTCCAATAGTAGACTGTTGATACCTCATTCTCCGTATTAGCTCTTTAATACCAAAGAGTTTTTCTAATCTACTCTACTCTCAGCTATCTTTTCCAGGATTGACATGTCTATGACACAAAAAGTGTTTCATTCTTCACTCTTACTTTTCCCCTGTCAACGGATATTACTCATTATTTGGTGGAAGGCAAGTGGTAGGAGCAATGGAATCTCTTACTTCTCCTGCCTCACACTTAATCTTAAGCCCATCTAAACCTCATTGTTTGAGCTTTCTCAGAATTTCTGGCCCTCCTTAACATGGCCAAACTCAGCCTGTATCAGTGGAGGGTGTTGGATAGGAGTGGGTTTCCTGTGCATCTCCTAGTGATTACAGACCTCTGCTAGGATTAAATGCAGGATTCTTGGCATTAATGGGATTCTTGTCCTTCCTCCATAGGTAGATGGTGTTTGCTTCTACCCCTTCCCAGGTGATAATACATCTTTTCTTTTAGCCCCCCGCCCCCACTTATTGAAACAAGTATTCAATAAGTAGATGGATTTTAAGGATTATATGCTCCAAGGAGAGCTTTCTCAGTTCTTTTGACCTGACTGCAATCTTTATTATGTCAATCTGCCAAAGAGCTGTAGAAAAGAGCTGACAAATGACTGCAGATTTTTCTTGTGTTTGGGGCTCTCAAGGATTCTAAATTGTCAACTTAACTCACACTTGACTTTTAAGAAGTCTTTCCAATTTCAGTTATTTCCTTCATGCCTACTATGGCTCCCAACACTTTCTCCTATGCTTAGCCAAATGTACACCAGGCCATGTTTCCCAAGGAGTTTTTCATCCTTTGAGATCTAGTTCACCTCATTGCCCTGTGACCTCTGCTGTCTGATGACATTATACCCCACCTCCCCCCCAAAAAAATTTGGTTGTGATTACATAGGTTATGCACACTTTCTCGCATTTTCTCAGTTGGAGTGACATTCTTCTGAGAATTGCTACATTTTGTGCAGAAACAGAATTTACCTATTCATTCTTTAAAAATACATTTCTGTTGTATAGTGTCAGTGCCAATACTCTGCTAGGTGATTTATTTATTGTCTAACATTTATCTAATAAGTTAGAAAATTTTGATAGCAAGTAGCACAAATAAATTATGCCCATAGTTTTAGAAAAATAACTTACTGGAAAGATATGGAACAGTTCCTCAAACTGAAGGAAACTGTAAAGCCATACAGACAGGAAAGAGAACAGCCTCGGGGCTCTTATTAGACGGAATTAAAGGATAGGATTCTTGGTACATGCATACTCTTTATCAAGGAGAAGATAAAATTCACTGAGCGACAGTCCTCACAAACTGCAATTGTGAAAAACAAGGTAATACTGTCAAGAAAAAGTATAATGAAGCAATGTGCAGACAAATACAGCCATGATCACATTAATTATTTTAAACATTTTCTATTTTGTACTAAAAGTATACAGCTTTTGGGTCATTCATAAATTTAAAATTTTATTTCTTCATTTTGAATAATAGATTAATAAGTCAGATAATCCACTATTCAAATAACAAGGGTAAAAAACAATAAATAAATGCATAGTTCAAAAGTATATAAAATGTGCATAGTTCTCTAATATTTTTATGACTTGACAGGGTTATTCATTAATTATTTCAAGAAAACACCACTCATTAAGCTAATATTTGGAAGACTGAATTATGAAATTGATCTTAGTACTTTATGTACAAGTACAATTTAAATAAGCTAGAGATTGTCATCAATTTTAACTCACCTCTACACATGTTTTGAAAACTATTGCTGGTTATCTGCTGGTTACATGCGAATGGACACATTGAAATTATGAGGATTATGGCGAAATTAATTAGTGAGAATGATGTATAACAAAAAAATTCTTGGTTTTAAGTTCCAGGTTACCGAGATGCTGGTGATTTATTTACCTTTAATATTGATCTATATGTATGTTTCCTACAGGCCACTTCATTATATACATACATAGGCCTGAGTAAGATTTTTCCATTGAAAGGGATGTTTAGCTGTTTCAAAGAATTTCTTTAGACAATTCGGGTTGCATGATTGCTATGAATATTTGCCACTAGGGTTTCAGAGATAAGGAGTAGATTCCATTCAACAGTGCTCACAGTACAGGGAGAGTGATGGATAAATCAGTAAATAATTACAAAATGAATGATGTCCTACATGACACCGGGTGCTGTGGTTGATCAGTAGGTGCAAGGTAGCAAGAGAAAGGAGTGAAAGGCATGAATAGGATGTGCAAAGGCACAGCAATAAGGAGACAGAGGGCTCTAAATCTGAGAACTGCTCTTTGTTTTGTGCAGCTGAACTGCAGAGTGGACATGGCAAGTGATGTGTGCTGAGACCTGAGATGTAGGCAGGGACAAGATGAAATAAGATCTTGAACAACATCCCAAGAAAATGGCCTTTTACCTTGACAGGAGTGAGTATTCCAGGTCAGGGAATGGCATAATAAAATTTATATTTGGGAAGAATTACTCTAGTACTTACATAAAGGACAATTTGAAAAGAGTCAATGAAATAGAAGTAGAGGGAACAATTAGAAAGCTTTGGCCAAAATCCAGATGAAAAATGATTAAACATTTAAATAAGGCAATGGAAATAAGAATAGAAACATAGAGATAATTATTTTAAAACAATAGGAGTGGCTATTGGCTGAGAATGAAACGTACAGGATTAGAACTCTAGAAGTTTTATCACGTACTAGCTTGGTGCACATTCTGTACCTCAGTTCCCATCATCTGTAAAATGGAGTCAGAATTTTTCATTCTCCAGATTATTGTCAGGATGAAAAACATATTGATAATTTATGTGGCTTAGCATAGTTCCTGAAAACTCTTTTAAAAATTCTATTACAAATTTTAAGAAATAAAGGAATATGAAACACTCTCTTATTATCCTTTGATATAAAAATGAATATATAAATTATTGTAATCTTGAGTACAATCAATTTAAAGACATAAATTCTAAGATAGATACAGGAAAGAAATGTTTCAGAAGTATGAAAATTAGATCTTTTAAACTAAACTTTAGAATTAAAGATTTTAAATGATCATATCAACTTGAATTTCTCTTAATATAAAATAAATTAAATGTTTAAAAGACCTTTCATTTAGAAATGTTCTATATATAAATTTTGTAATCCAAAACCCTAAACTTTAATTCTCAACAAGTTTTTCAGTTCTTGGGCAAAGAAAGTATATAGTTTAAAAGTTTTTTCCAAGGTCTAGATTTATTTCAGGGCTTATAAATAATTATTCTTCATGTTTGATAGTGAGTTGCGTGATTTTCTCTGTACAGTACTTTATTGAATTATATAAGTAAGGATAATTGAAAAAGGAAAAACTTCATTCAATAAATATGACCAGGACCCAGAAAAAGGCTGGCAAATTATAGCCACAAAATAAAGTAGGTTTTGCTTGCATACTTGCATACTGATAGAATTAAATTATGGGTATCTTACAACACTGAGTATCTGTATATTAATACCAGATTATATTGAGAATAGCAGGGCAGACATGAAATTGCTAAAGATGACATTTGATATTATAGCAGGCTTTCCAAGCAAACTATAATTCTGATGAGTTCAACAGTGTTGAAAGCGATTGAGAAGACTACGGTAACCAGAGGATTCATTATAAATCAGAAAAACTGATTAACAAGCATTCCATAAATTACAAATGTATGAATGATTGGTAAGTTTTCTTTTCTCAATCTTCTCAGTGACATTTTGATGAAAAGTAAGATTAAAAAAGACACGGAGGTTGATAGTTATTAGTGTTTATGTGTTAGATTGTATCAGTTCTTTCCTTCAAAAGGAGTCAAATTGTTATCCTGACATGCAGTGGAGAAAACAGTCTCATAAGCAAAGAGTAGACCCCTCTTCCTCACCAATTCACTATGGCAATGCTTATTCTTATTAGGAAATTCATATCGCTTTTTCATCACTAACAGTATAGGAACTTCTATCTAGCTATTAAAAGTCACACTACAAAAATGTCCATTTATATAATCCCTCCTGGTGAAGGTTTGCATTAAATAGAGAAATTTAGTAGGTGGCACTCAGTTTACTAAATGGACACCTGACTGATGCTCTTTCAAGCATTTTAGAAAAAGTGTCATAGAAAATTGGGGCCTTTTTATTAGGGTATTTAAATAATGATTTTGCTCAATAGTGGGAGCATTAAGTATTAACCTCAAAAATTTTGTCAAAAAGGAAAACTTATCCTGCCTATTGCCTTGTTCTTCCCCACAAATAATGAAGTAGTGTAAATTGTTTCACTGTTGTTTCTTCCATTATGATAATTTGTCAGTGAAATGAAGTTTCAGGTTTATACAGTTAGTAACATCATGTGGGGTTCACACAATGCACAAGAAAGAAGGATTTGGTTATTATTTGATTAACTTAAGTTTTATAGTAAATCAAATAACATATTTTCTTAATGCTAAATTATTTCAATTGTTTCTAAAGTTTCTACTGATCCGGCATACACATATTTATGTATGCAAATATTTTCCAACAATTTAATTTTTAGCTTGACAATGCCTTTAAATAAAGGTGGTACAATATTCAGTTCATAAATTGTCATGAATTTTTAAGTTAATTCAAATATGACTGTTAATACATTTAATTTTAATGTTTTTAATGATTAGTCCTTTCTTTCTCCATATCAAATATCATGAGATACTTTTTAAATGCATTTGAAAATAAGTTAAATTTCAGAAAGAAAACATTGCTCATTAAGAGTCTTGTTACTATGCATTAATCTTTTACACTGTGAGTGAAAATTGCATTCATAAAAGTGTAGGTATTCTTTCTCTCAGAAAATTTGCCCCTTGGCTCTTGTAATTATTGTTTGCCTTATAGCAACAACTCAGCCCTCCTTGTATTCCACACCCTTGATTTTTCAGTTGTAACTATATTTCATACTTTTTCTTAAGACTGTTTATTGACTAGAGACCCCCTGTTCACATTTGATTCAATACTCATTTATTAAGCAACCACTGTGAATACGTGTTGTTTTATATATTTATATATTTAATGAGTTTAGAAGTATTACAGGTAGATTACTTCTCAGAGAACTTATGATTTCATAGAATAGCAGGACATTCATATATTTGATATATTTAATATTCATTTAGATGACAAATTAATACTAACTAATATGTTTAACATTCCTAATAAACAGGGTTATCTTGAGAAAAATATGCATAGAATAGAGGACTTGAAATTGGTCTGGAAAAATAGATATAGGGGTAAAATAGCCAAATAACAGTGAGCAGCATTCTAGACAGGGGGATTATTATTATTCGTGTGCTCATTGGTTTGGTCATATTCTGTGATAGGACCAGTGGGCATAAACATTTCGACCCTGTGGAGCCTGTGACAATGTGCTGTTCGGATCTCCTGCTACAGGGAACATAATCGACTGATGACCCCAGCTGCTGCCATTCTGGATCTGCCAGCACATTCGTTCCTGGGTGATACTTCCCACAAGCTGCTCCCACTAATTACTGAGTACAGTGAACTTATAATGCAGGTCCACTGCTGGGAGACACTAGGCTCCTTTAAATGACTCCTTTGACATAAAGGACAAGGGAGTCCTGTTGTGTCAGTTGGTCCAGTTGGCACTTTCTTGGAACTACTATGAAATCTGTGATTCTTTTTACTCAATGCTCCCTCCTTCCCCTCACCTTTAAAGGGTCACCTCTGCATTGTGGTCTGAAGGCTCTCCAAGTCCTCTCTGGCTCACTCCTTGTCTTTCGCAGGCATTTCCCCAAATAAACCTCTTGTCCTTCTAATGCCATCTTGTCATATGTTTCTTCTATAACCTAAACTAAAGCAATCCCTACCCTCAAGAATCACACATTTTTTAGTTTTTCTTTTTAAATATGCAAACAAATACTTGCAATACAATAAAATCATTGCTCCAGTGAAGGTATGATTCACTCAGTTAACAAATATTACACTAAACATAGGTCCACTGTGGATCAGAGATAATTCTGGGTCCTCTGGATACAGCAATGAAACAAAATGCCTGGTACCAAAAGATTTATAGTACAGTGAGAGACAGATAAAAGTAAACATATAACTAATGTGTCAGATGTGGATAAATTCTAAGAATTCACCTACGGTCATCGAGAGAGAAAGCTACGCACATATCTGAAGGAACATTGTCCAAATAAAGGGAATAGCAATTGCAAGGCTTTGAGAAGTTCGTTTGAAGTCATGGACAAATAGCAAAGAACACAGTAAGGATGGAGTGAAAGGGAAAAAGGGGGAGGAAGCGTGTAAAAAGTAGAGGATGATATCAGAAAACCAACTATGAGTAACTTCATGTAGGATGTGTAGGGCATGGAAAGGACTTTGGATTTTGTTCTAAATAAAAGAAAACCCCTTGGTGAGTTTGAGCAGAAGAGAATATGATCTGGATTATACTTTGCACAAAAACTAGGGGATGGGGGGGCGGAGCAAGATGGCGGACGAATAACACCGCCAGACAGAGGGTCTCTGCAGAAAAGACCGATTCTAGCAGAAACTAGAGGAAAGAAGCAAGAAGACGAGCATACAGCGGACAAGGGCCGGAAGGAGGGGTACCTGAGACCCCGGGAGACTCCACGGGAGGAGGCTGCGGAGGAGAACTGGAGGCGGAGACCACCGGAGCAGCCCGGAGACCAGCGGCAAGGGTAGGTGGAATTGCCGTTTCCCCTCCCCTGCATTCGGGACTGCTGGTGGGCTCCCCAGCGGGTGGAGAGACCTGCGGACATCAGCCCAGAGACTGCCGCCGCCTGCCAACGGTGAGCCTGTAGCAGACGTGGCACCAGGTTCCCAACTGCCTCCGGGCACCTCCGTGTGCACGGACCCGAGCCGCGCGGCAGGCGCCATATTGCCTCCTCCCCTCCGCCGACCCTACCCGCGGCTGCCCAGAGAGACAATACAGCCACCAGCCGGAGGCACCTCCAGGGAACGGGACCTTCCCGTTTGGGATCCCGCCCGCCCTCCCAGGTGCTGCTGGCACCGTGTTCCCAGGAAAACGGTGCCGACTCAGAGGCTGAGAGACATAGACCCAGCTTGGGCTCCCTGTGGGTGAATTAGGACCGGAAATCCTCTCCCTGGTGGGAATGCAGTTTGAACTCTGGGACCCAGAGGTCGGACCTGCAGACCAGATCCCCTGCACCGAGGGCTAGCATTGCCCAGGGCACAGAAGGGTTATATGTGAACAGCCTACTGAGGTCTGTGTGCCTCCAGGGGCGGATCGGGTCCTAGAGGGCAACCCTCCTCCCAGGAGGAGGCCGTGCGCCCAACCCAGGTGGCGTTCCTGTGCAGGGAATCTCCCCGCCGGCATCACAGTCCGGGGAGGCCTGGTGGATTGTGGTCTGGCCTGCTGGCAGAGGCCCAGGAGTAGCTGCGGAGTTGGGGAGGGTGGAAAGAAGCGAGGCCTGCTGCAGACTGCGGGTCTCAGACAGCCCCACCCCCACACCCAGACTTTCTGGCTGAGCAGGATCATTCCAGCCCCGCCCTGACAGCTCTCCCTGGAAGCAGAGAACAGAACTTTGACCCCTGCTAACGGCCTGAGGGCAGGCTTACCCAACCCAGCTCCGCCCAGAACAAGAGCTGATAACAGGACTCAAAATCAACACCATAGCCTGTTCCTCCAAGCAAACGCCACCTACTGACAGGGACGGCATCTTGCACAGCCTTTCCACGGCACTCACTGACTCAATATACAGGGAGTGGTCCAATTTCACCCACAGGCACCACCTAACGCCTCAGAAACTAAACAAGGTGTGTGAATACCCAAACAATAACCTAAGGAAAGAAACAACAACTGATCGACATGGGAAGAAATCAGAGAAAGAACTCAGGAAATATGAAGAACCAAACGGAAAACACACCCCCAAAGAGGAGCACCAGCCCCCTAGAAACGGACACCGACCAAAATCAGGCAACCAATATGACAGAAGAGGAATTTCGTATGTGGAACATAAGAACACTCACCCAGCTGCAACAACAACTCAATAACCAACACCAAGAAACCACAAAAAATCTCCAGGATATGAGAAAAGAAATAGACACATTGAAGAAAAGTGTAGCCGAACTCCTGGAAATGAAGAATCAATTCAAGGAACTACAAAATACAGTGGAAAGTCTCAAGAACAGGGTAGATGAAACAGAAGAAAGAATCTCAGAGCTTGAAGATAACTCCCTCCAATTAAATAAATCAGTCACAGAAATAGAGCAGAAAAACAAGAGAAAAGAGCAAAGCCTACAAGAGCTGTGGGATTATGTGAAGAAACCTAATGTGAGGGTCATAGGGTTACAAGAAGGGGAAGAAGACAACACTCAAGGGTTGGACAAGCTGTTTGAAGATATAGTAGAGGAAAATTTCCCAGGCCTTGCTCAAAATCTCGATATACAAGTTCAAGAAGCCCAGAGGACCCCTGGGAGATTCAATGCAAACAGGAAGACGTCACGTCATGCAGTGATCAGACTGACCAAAGTATCAACTAAAGAGGCCCTTCTAAGAGCTGTAAAACAAAAGAAGCAAGTGACATACAAGGGAAAGCCAATTCGAATAACATCAGACTTCTCTAATGAGACTTTACAAGCAAGGAGAGACTGGGGCCCCATTCTCACTCTTTTGAAACAAAACAATGCCCAGCCTAGAATATTATTCCCTGCAAAACTAAGCTTCATATATGAAGGAGAAATAAAAACATTCTCAGACAAGCAAAGGCTCAGAGAATTCACCAAGACAAGACCAGCCCTACAAGAAGTACTTAAAACAGCGTTATGCACGGAACATCATAATAATAACCCACGAATATAAAAACAACCAAAACCCAAAGATATTAAAGGCCAGATATTACAATGGCTCAAAACAGAAATCATAGCAACAACATCCAACCCAACAGAATGATCAGTAATCTACCTTACCTATCAGTTCTCTCAATAAATGTGAATGGCTTAAACTCTCCACTCAAGAGACATAGGCTGGCTGAATGGATAAGAAAATACAGGCCAAGTATATGCTGTCTTCAGGAAACACATTTAACCTGCAAGGATGCACATAGACTAAAAATAAAAGGGTGGAGATCAATATTCCAAGCAAATAGAAGCCAAAAGAAGGCTGGTGTGGCAGTTCTAATTTCAGACGATTTAGTTTTTAAACCAACAAAAGTAGTAAAAGACAAAGAGGGTCATTATATAATGGTGAAGGGCACAGTCCAACAAGAAGAGATAACAATTTTAAATATATATGCACCCAACTTAGGTGCACCCAGATTCATAAAGCAAACCTTACTGGAGCTAAGCAAATGGATTAATAGCAACTCCATAATAGCCGGGGATTTCAACACCCCACTGACGGCACGAGACAGATCCTCCAAACAGAAAATTAATAAAGAAATAATGGACTTAAACAAAACTCTAGAACAATTGGGTCTGACAGACATCTACAGAACATTCTACCCAAAATCCACTGAATATACATTCTTCTCATCAGCTCACGGGACATTCTCTAAGATTGACCATATCCTAGGACACAAAGAAAATCTCAAGAAATTTAAAAAAATAGAAATCATACCATGTACCTTCTCAGATCACAGTGGAATAAAACTAGAAATCAACCCTAACAGAAACTCACATTTCTACACAAAAACGTGGAAATTAAACAACCTCCTACTAAATGATTACTTCGTAAATGAAGAAATCAAGACGGAAATAAAAAACTTCTATGAAGAAAACGACAATGGAGAGACAAGTTATCAACTCCTCTGGGACACAGCTAAAGCAGTTATAAGAGGAAAGTTTATCTCCATAAATGCCTATAACCAAAAGGCAAGAAGATCACAAATAGACAATCTAATGAAACGACTCAAAGAGCTGGAAATAGAAGAACAGACCAACCCCAAACCCAGCAGAAGAAGTGAAATCAACAAGATCAAATCAGAACTAAACGAAATTGAAAACAGGAAAGCTATTCAGGAGATTAATAAAACAAAAAGTTGGTTCTTTGAAAAAATAAACAAGATTGACACGCCGTTGGCTAAGCTAACGAAAAGCAGAAAAGAGAAATCTCTAATAAGCTCCATCAGGAATAAAAAAGGAGATATCACAACTGATCCCAAAGAGATACAAGATACAATTTATGAATACTACAAAAATCTTTATGCACACAAACTGGAAAATGTGGAGGAAATGGACAAATTTCTAGAAACACACAGCCTCCCTAGGCTCAACCAGGAAGAAATAGATTCCCTGAACAGACCAATCTCAACAGCTGAAATAGAAACAGCAATTAAAAATCTCCCTAAAAAGAAAAGTCCCGGTCCAGATGGCTTCACACCTGAATTTTACCATACCTATAAAGAAGAACTAGTACCTATCTTGCAGAAACTATTCCACAACATCGAGAAGAACGGAAACCTCCCCGACACCTTTTATGAAGCGAATATTACTCTGATACCAAAACCAGGAAAGGATGCAACAAAAAAAGAAAACTACAGACCAATATCCCTAATGAATATAGATGCAAAAATTTTCAACAAAATCTTAGCTAACCGGATCCAGACACTTATCAAAAAAATAATCCACCACGACCAAGTGGGCTTCATCCCAGGGATGCAGGGATGGTTCAACATACGTAAATCTATAAATGCAATTCACCACATAAACAGAAGCAAAAACAAAGACCACATGATTCTTTCAATAGATGCAGAAAAAGCTTTTGACAAAATTCAACACCCTTTCATGATACGAACACTTAAGAAAATCGGCATAGAAGGGACATACCTAAAAATGATACAAGCCATATATGACAGACCCATAGCCAACATCATACTGAATGGGGAAAGATTGAAATCATTCCCACTTAGAACTGGAACCAGACAAGGCTGCCCACTATCTCCACTTCTGTTCAACATAGTGCTGGAAGTCTTGGCTACAGCAATCAGACAGGAAAATGGAATCAAAGGTATCCAAATAGGGGCAGAAGAGATCAAACTTTCACTGTTTGCTGATGATATGATATTGTATCTAGAAAACCCCAAGGAGTCAACCAAGAAACTCCTGGAACTGATCAATGAATTTAGTAAAGTCTCAGGATACAAAATCAATACACAGAAATCAGAGGCATTCATATACGCCGACAACAATCTAATTGAGAACCAAATCAAAGACTCAATTCCCTTCACAATAGCAACAAAGAAATTAAAGTACCTAGGAATATATTTAACCAAAGAGGTAAAAGACCTCTACAGGGAGAACTATGAAACACTGAGGAAGGAAATAGCAGAGGATGTAAACAGATGGAAATCCATACCATGCTCGTGGATCGGCAGACTCAATATCATCAAAATGTCTATACTACCCAAACTGATCTACAGATTCAATGCAATACCTATTAAAATCCCATCAGCATTCTTCACAGATATAGAAAAAATAATTTTACGCTTCGTATGGAACCAAAGAAGACCCCGAATATCAAGAGCAATTCTAGGCAACAAAAACAAAATGGGAGGCATTAATATGCCAGATATCAAACTATACTACAAAGCTGTAGTAATTAAAACAATATGGTATTGGCACAAAAACAGGAATATTGACCAGTGGAACAGATGTGAGAATCCTGATATAAATCCATCCTCATATAGCCATCTCATCTTTGACAAAGCAGACAAAAACATACGCTGGGGAAAAGAATCCCTCTTCAATAAATGGTGCTGGGAAAACTGGATAGCCACCTGTAGAAGGCTAAAACAGGACCCACACCTTTCACCTCTCACAAAAACCAACTCACGCTGGATAACAGACTTAAACCTAAGATATGAAACTATTAGAACTCTAGAGGAAAAAGTTGGAAACACTCTCCTAGACATCGGCCTGGGCAAAGAGTTTATGAAGAAGTCCCCAAAGGCAATCACAGCAGCAACAAAAATAAATAAATGGGACATGATCAAACTACAAAGCTTCTGCACAGCCAAAGAAATAGTCATGAAAGTAAACAGACAACCTACAGAATGGGAGAAAATTTTTGCATCCTATGCATCCGATAAGGGACTGATAACTAGAATATACTTAGAACTCACGAAAATTAGGAAGAAAAAATCAAATAACCCCATTAAAAAGTGGGCAAAGGACTTGAACAGAAATTTTTCTAAAGAAGACAGAAGAATGGCCAACAAACATATGAAGAAATGCTCAACATCTCTAATCATCAGGGAAATGCAAATCAAAACCACAATGAGATATCACTTAACCCCAGTGAGAATGGCCTTTATCAAAAAATCTCCAAACAATAAATGCTGGCGTGGTTGCGGAGAGAGAGGAACACTCCTACACTGCTGGTGGGACTGCAAACTAGTTCAACCTCTGTGGAAAGCAATATGGAGATACCTTAAAGCGATACAAGTGAATCTACCATTTGATCCAGCAATCCCATTGCTGGGCATCTACCCAAATGATCCAGTGACACTCTACAAAAAAGACACCTGCACTCGAATGTTTATAGCAGCACAATTCATAATCGCAAGGCTGTGGAAACAGCCCAAGTGCCCATCTATCAAACAATGGATTAATAAAATGTGGTATATGTACACCATGGAGTACTATTCAGCTCTAAGAAACAATGGTGATATAGCACACCTTATATTTTCCTGGTTAGAGCTGGAACCCATACTACTAAGTGAAGTATCCCAAGAATGGAAAAACAAGCACCAGATATATTCTCCAGCAAACTGGTATTAACTGAGTAGCACCTAAGTGGACACATAGGTGCTACAGTAATAGGGTATTGGGCAGGTGGGAGGGGGGAGGGGGGCGGGTATATACATACATAGTGTGTGAGATGTGCACCATCTGGGGGATGGTCATGATGGAGACTCAGACCTTTGGGGGGAGGGGGGGAAATGGGCATTTATTGAAACCTTAAAATCTGTACCCCCATAATATGCCAAAATAAAAAAAATAATTAAAAAAAAAAAAAAAAAAAAAAAACTAGGGGATGGACACACTTGAAGCTCTGACTTGAGGGGGGCAAGGGCAATATATGTAACATTAACATTTGTACCCCCATAATATGCTGAAAAATGAAAGAAAGAAAGAGAGAAAGAAAGAAAGAGAGGAAGGAAGGAAGGAAGGAAGGAAGGAAGGAAGGAAGGAAGGAAGGAAGGAAGGAAGGAAGGAAGGAAGGAAGGAAGGAAGGAAGGAAGGAAGGAAGGAAGGAAGGAAGGAAGGAAGGAAGGAAGGAAGGAAGGAAGGAAGGAAGGAAGGAAGGAAGGAAGGAAGGAAGGAAGGAAGGAAGGAAGGAAGGAAGGAAGGAAGGAAGGAAGGAAGGAAGGAAGGAAGGAAGGAAGGAAGGAAGGAAGGAAGGAAGGAAGGAAGGAAGGAAGGAAGGAAGGAAGGAAGGAAGGAAGGAAGGAAGGAAGGAAGGAAGGAAGGAAGGAAGGAAGGAAGGAAGGAAGGAAGGAAGGAAGGAAGGAAGGAAGGAAGGAAGGAAGGAAGGAAGGAAGGAAGGAAGGAAGGAAGGAAGGAAGGAAGGAAGGAAGGAAGGAAGGAAGGAAGGAAGGAAGGAAGGAAGGAAGGAAGGAAGGAAGGAAGGAAGGAAGGAAGGAAGGAAGGAAGGAAGGAAGGAAGGAAGGAAGGAAGGAAGGAAGGAAGGAAGGAAGGAAGGAAGGAAGGAAGGAAGGAAGGAAGGAAGGAAGGAAGGAAGGAAGGAAGGAAGGAAGGAAGGAAGGAAGGAAGGAAGGAAGGAAGGAAGGAAGGAAGGAAGGAAGGAAGGAAGGAAGAATCCCTTTGACAACTGTGCCAGGGCAAGGATAGAAGTTACAGCACCAAGTAAGAAGCTATAGCAATGCTCCAAGCAAGAGGTGATGGTGTATAGGTAGTAAGAAATGGTTAAATTTTAGGTATACAATAAAAATATACAGAGTATATTATGTTTTTTTGGTAAATTTAACATGGAATGTGAGAAAAACAGTCAAGGATGATTTCGTGTATTTTGGTCTGTGTAATTGGTAAAAATGAGTCATTTACTGAAATAATTAAAACAAGAAAAGGGAAAGGAAAAGGTTGGCGATAGAAATCAAGACTTTGGTTTTAGACTTGTAAAGTTCTAGATACCAATTAGTTACCCCGACGGCCTTAGAGAGATATACATGGATAGTCAGGAGGGACCAGGTAATGCTGGTGCTGTACTGAGATGCCCTCAGGGGTTACAGCATGCTCACATTTCCCTGGGTATCTCCAAGGTCTTATCCAACTGCTATTGGCCCTTTGGGGTTCAGTTAATCTAAAATCCTGTCTCCCCTTTCTCTCTCTGGCCACTCACATGTGCATTTTCTCCTGACTGACATTCTGTTTGGATCACCAAATCTTTCTCCATCTCTTTATTTTGTTTTTCCATAGCAGACATAGGAAGTGGGTGACATGAAGGCCCAGGGTTTCCACCATAGAGCAGCATTAAAAATGGAAAAAATTTCTTTTCATCCCTCAAAAGCATTAAAAGGGACATGATTCGTATCCCGTAGCAATACAACCCCAAATCCCATCTTCACAGACCGATTCTCTGGTACCATCAACCTACTCTGAAGACTATCGCGTGCCAACCCCTAAACCTATTCCTCCTCTGACCTATTGTAAATTGTTACTATTTTCTTTCAGATTTCTGTCAGAAATATTTGTGTGTTTTGTTTTTTTCAACGCAGCCCCTCTACTTAAATCCTCTTCCTCATAGATTCTGCAGTGTCTACCAAAAATAAGTGGCCCTACAAAATTCTTTTCTTCAGTGGGTAGTGACACATATGAAAGAGAATGATGTGGTGTTTATGAAAAGGTTCTAGGGGGTAGGAGAAAGGGAGAAACCATTGCAATCATACATCTTGTCTCTTTCCCATAATAAATTATATTCTTATATGGATATATATAGATTGGTGATAAACAGGTGATAGACAGTTGGAGAGGGGGAATTCTGCTAACATTTAGCACAGTTATTCAAAGTGCCAGTACCCAACAAGGTAATAATGTTTTGCTATAAATGTAATGTCAGTGGAAATAGCATTCTTAACGAAACGTCATCGTAGACAAGAATATGTGGGATCAGGCAGTCAGTCCGTTTACCACACCTTATGTCAAAAGGGGCACCGATTTAGTGCATTTTATACACAGGCCTTAACAATAACTGTTTAAGGTCATATTATGGTGATTTTTATCAATATCTCATATATTGTACAAAGATTGCATACCACTTCTATAATTTTTAAATGCCTTCTCCTCTATCATTTTCCTATCTCAGTTCAGTTTTAACATACTTTTGTTCTACTCAGTGCTTAAAATTAGCTAGATCAAACTTATTCTATTTCTTTTCTGATAGCATGTTGTAATAAAATGGTAGAAAAATTGTTACATGCTGGAGTCCATAAAAAAAAATCAATGGATTACGTCCATAGTAACTATACCTCCCTCAAACATTAGCCTTTTATGTCAATGAATTTATTTTTTAAGCTCTCGTTGCACTATCATTGAATTAGGATAGGATCTAATACCATGACATCTTTAAACATAATCCATTGTTCTTACTGAAATTTAAATTTTGTTTCATAATCAGAGAACCATACACTTCTTTAAGTCTGTAGCATGAATGCTGTTATCTAAGGTAATATATGAGGTTTTGTCACTAAGACATAAAGTGTTTTACTTTATTTATTCTTTACAATAAGTACAATTGTTTTGTTGATTGTCTTGATTTTCACCATAAGATTGATAGGGACATTTCTAATTCATTGTGCATAGCATCGTACCATATAAAATCTGCAGTTTAATGCAAGTATCAGGTACAGGTTCCATTATATTGGTGCAGAGTTGTAAATGTCTGAATCATTTGTTAAATTTTATAGCTGATCTTGTTCAAAGTAGTCCCTTTGGTAGGAGACTTTGTGTCTAGATATTATCACCATTCATATCTAATTTCACACAGACATGCATATTAGTTTTTAGGTAAAGATAGAATATGCCTCATTCTTTCTCCTCTTTAAAAATGATATAACAAATTTCGTAATTACTTTAACTACTTTTTTTCACATAGAGGTGTTCATATAAATGTAAATTATAAATTTGATAATACTATAGATAATTCAGAATTTCTTTATTACAAATAAAAAGGAAGCCTACAGATTAAAGATGCAAATTAACTGCTCATATATATTTCAGTTTAGTAAAATTATATACTATACTAATATCACTTGCTTTTACAATAATACTAAACTTTTCTCCAGAAAGCTGGGAACCAAGGTAATTGCACCATTTTTTTTATTTGTTACTACACAAGGGGTCCATGATTAGCAGGTGACCACATTCATTTTCTCAATTTTTCCCAAAGCACTTGCCTACTTTTTAATATCACTCATCACATCCAGGACTTTCATAGAAAAGGAGGTGAAATTTAATCTTGAAGATATTAACTTGTTTACTATTTTGTTCTTTAATAATAATCACCAGTCTTATTAACATGCCTCCATGAGTAATCCCACATAAAATTCTAAGAAATTATAAAATTAAAGTTGATAATTTCCCAGTAATAATGAAAATAATAAATGTATTCATAATTTTATATCTTTTCTAAGCCTTTTTTCATCTAAACTCTAAAACAATCTTGTGATATGGGGATAATTAAACTTAACATTTATTATCTGCATTTAATTTGTTTAGTGTTTTCAAATGACCTTTTTAAGAGCTTTTATAAGACTTCTGAATATGCTTGTGAAAGAACATCATTGCTATGAAAAACACCGTGGCCGGGCGCAGTGGCTCATGCCTGTAATCCTAGCACTCTAGGAGGCCGAGGTGGGTGGATTGCTTGAGGTCAGGAGTTCAAAACCAGCCTGAGCAAGAGTAAGACCCCATCTCTACTATAAATAGAAAGAAATTAATTGGCCAACTAACATATATAAAAAAAATTAGCTGGGCATGGTGTCACATGCCTGTAGTCCCAGCTACTCGGGAGGCTGAGGCAGAAGGATTGCTTGAGCCCAGGAGTTTGAGGTTGCTGTGAGCCATGCTGACACCATGGCACTCACTCTAGCCTGGGCAACAAAGCAAGACTCTGTCTAAGAAAAGAAAAGAAAAGAAAAGAAAAGAAAAGAAAAGAAAAGAAAAGAAAAGAAAAGAAAAGAAAAGAAAAGAAAAGAAAAGAAAAGAAAAGAAAAGAAACACCATAAAAAATTGCTGAATAAATGTATGCACAAGAACATTTGGGGAACAGCTGAAGCAGCTAGGATTTTAGGGGCCAGTATTACAGAATGGGGAGGAGAAACAATATTTAAAGTGAACTGACCATTTGTGCCACTCTACTCCAAAAGTATTTGCCATTACTGGGTTCAAAACATGACTCTGAGAACCCAGATCTTTCCTGGGCAGAAGGCCACCACCAGTAGATAGAAAGTCCAGGCTGACAGAGCTAGAAAAATCAAGATTGGAATCTTGATATCAAAACATTTCAGAGGAGGTTAGAGAACTAAACTTTCTGAACTCTGGCTATTCACTTAGGACATTTTACCAAATTCAAAAAATATTTGGGTAGAATCCTAAAAAGTTTACCAGAAAGGGTAAACTTTTCTAATTCTTATCTCCTTATACATTCAGAGACTGCCATCAGGTGTCTTGAATGTATAAGGAGATAAGAATTAGAATCATGGAATTGCCCAGGAAAATACCACAGTAAACACACAGGCTCTCAAGTGGAGAAATGGAAGGCTCTGCTCTGGTAGCAAAGGAGAATCGTGTCCTTTGTCAATTCTGTCCATTACTGAAATAAGTTGATTAGTGCTCATTCAATTTGCCTAACAGAATAAAGGGCAAATCTTCACAGGAGGAAGGTTACTTTATTTTTTTAGACAAAATTTTCTAAAAATTGTGTAATCAATTCATAAGATAGGACAATAAAAAAAGAAACCAAGGAAAAAACCATACCTAAACCAGATCTTACAGTTAGAGGCAAGAGGTCTCAAGAGACTATAAATATTATATTAAAGACAAAGACCATAGAAGATTAAGAATATAGATAAGAATATGAAGATATATTTAAGTGATTTGGCATATAATAAAAAACAAAATGTAATTTAAGAACTAAAAACAACAATTTATACTCAATAAATGGACTTAAAGACAGGTTAGACAGAGAAGACAGGATTAGTAACTGAAGACAGTGCAATAGAAAATATTTAAACTAAAATGCCAAGAAAAATGGAGAGAATGTTGAAAAGAGAATATTGAAAAAAGAGAATATTGAATGAAATAATATGGCAGTAATAATTGGAGCTCAAGAAAAAGAGAATATGGAATATTTAGAAAAGAGGCAAAGTTTAAAGTGATAATGACCAAAATTTTTTTTCCAAATTAAGTGAAGTTATTAAACTATAGATTGATAAAGTTCTAAAAACACTAATATTTATGAAAACAACACCCTAGCGTATCTAAGTTAAAATGCTGCAAACCAATGACAATGAGAAAAATCGCAAAATCAGCCAAAGGAAAATATAAAATATTTTCAAATAAGCAACAAGAAGATTGATAACTAATATTCAAGCAAAAATGATGGAAACTAGAAGACAGTGGAACGATATACATAAAGTGCTAAGCAAAACAACTGCCGGAGGTGGACCAACATTCATAAGAACCAAAAATCTGGTGAGCAATCACAGTACTTGTTTTAACATCATATCCAGGAAAAAGGCACTGAAGAGGGTAGGGGAAAGACAGTTTTGCATTGCCTACACCAGTCTTCCTTCATCCTCCAACAAGTCCAGGCAGAGAAAGAATCTTTGTGCTTGGTGGAAGAATAGAGAAATGACTATGGGATTTTTGCATTGGAACTGAGCGCTGCCTTGTCACAATGGAACACAACACAGGGCAATATTCTGCTGGTACCTAAATGCTGGTGATATTTAGACCAGCCACAATCAGAAAGGAATCCTCTGCCCCAGTGGTAGAAACCATAGAAACCTGATTCTGGCTGGCTCCATCGCCACTGACTATAGTGGCCTGAGGCCTGGAATAAATCTAAAAGGCAGTCAGGCCACAAGGACTGCGTCTTTTGGCAATTCCTGGTTCTGGGCTAGGCTTGGAGTTAGTGGAGACTTGGTATGCACATGATCCCAGTGAGACACCAGCTGTGGCAGCCAAGGGAGTGCCTGCATCACATCTCCTGCAACTATAGACAGTGCAGCTCAGGGAAGGACTCCTTCCACTTGGGCAAAGGAAAGAGGTAAAAGTACGCAGGAATTTGTCTTGAAACTTGGGTACCAGCTTAGCCACAGTAAAATACAGTATCAAGCAGATTCCCTAAGTTGCCACTTCCTTAGCTCTTGGATGGCATTTCTAAATCCACCCTGGGTCAGAAGAGAACTTACTGCCATGAAGGGAAGGGCATAGTCCTGGCAGAATTTGCTGCCTGCTGACTTAAGAGTCCTTGGACCTTGAATAAACACCAGCAAGAACCAGACAGTTGTCAACTTGGCCATTGGGAAAGACCCAGTACTGTGCTGTCTTTAGGTGTGACCCAGTGCAATCTCAGAAGTGGTGGCCATGGTGGTACTTATGTCACTCATTCCCCAACTCCAGGCAGCCCAGCATGGACAGTGGGACTTCTTCTGTTTGGTAGAATGTGAGGAAGAGAGTGAGAAACTTTGCATTGTAATCCAAGAAATTATTCTGTATCATACTCAAGTCCATGAATGTGGTATCACCAGGAGTCTGCAAGAGTCACAGCATTAATGGCCTTGGGCACCCCCAGTGCTGATACAATTGCAGCGACACACGACTTAGATGACAACACTCAATTCCCTTTGAATACCTGGAAAGCTTTCTCAAGAAGGATGAGTACAACAAGCCCAGACTGCAAAGATTAGAAAAAATACCTAATTGGTCTATGCCCAGACATAGATGAATTTCCACAAGCATTGGGAAGATCCAGGAAAGCATGAACTAACCACATAGACTAAATAAGGCACCAGTGACCAGTCCTGGAGTAATGGAGATATGGGACCTTGCAGGCAGAGAACTCAAATTAGCTATTTTGAGGAAGTTCAATGAACTTCAACAAAACACAGAGAAAGAATTCAGAATCCTATCAGAGAAATTTAAGACATTGAAATAATAAAAAAGAACAAGCAGGAATTCTAGTATTGAAAAATTTAAGTGACAAACTGAAAAATGCATCAAAGTCTCTCAACAGCAGAATTAATCAAGCAGAAGAAATAGTGAGCTTGAAGACAGGTTACATAAAAATACACAGTCAGAAGAGAAAAAAAAAAAGAATAAAAAATAATGCAGGATGCCTACAAGATCTAGAAAATAGCCTCAAAAGGATAAACCTAAGGGTTATAGACCTTAAAGAGGAGGTAGGGAGAAAGATTGCAGTAAAAAGTGTATTCAAACAAATAATAGATAACTTCTCAAACCTAAAAAGTGATACCAGTATTTAGGTACAAGAAGGTCATAGAATACCAAGAAAACTTAACCTAAATAAGATTATATAAGGCATTTAATATTCAAATTCCCAAAGGTCACAAATAAAGAAAGATCCTGGCAGGGCATAGTGGCTCATACCTGTAATCCTTCCACTCTCAAACACTGAGACAGGAGGATTGCTTGAGCTCAGGAGCTCAAAACCTGCCTAAGCAAAAGTGAGACCCCTATCTCTACTAAAAATAGAAAAATTAGCTGGGCATTGTGGCATGTACCTGTAGTTCCAGCTACTCAGGAGGCTGAGGCAGGAGGATCCCTTAAGCCCAGGAGTTTGAGGTTACACTGGGCTACAATGACACCACTACACTCTACCTACAGTGACAAAGGGAGATTTTTCTCATAAAAAGAAACAAAAAGAAAAGAAAAAGAAAAAGAAAGAAAGAAAGAAAAAAAGAAAAGATTCTAAGAGCAGCAAGGGAAAAGAAACATCTAAAGGACCTCCAATACATCTGGCAGAAGACTCTGACTATAATTGCAGTGTTTAAACCACTCATATCTTTGTTGATTTTCTGTCTCAATGATCTGTCTAATGCTAAAAGTGGGGTGTCAAGGTCTCTAGCTATTAGTTTATTGGGTTCTATCTGTCTCTTTAACAGAGAAAAAAACATCAGACTTAAACTATCAACCAAATGACCCTATTAATAATAAATATTTATGTAACATGTTATCCAATAGGCACAGAAAACACATTCTCCTTAGCAAATGGAGCAAATTCTCAAGGCTAGACCATACATCAGGCCACAAACAAGTCTTAAAAAATTTTAAAAAAAATTTAAACCATATCAAGTAGTTTTTATGGCCACAATGGAATAAAACAAGAAATCAATAACAAGAAAAACTTTGGAAAGTATAAAAACACATGGAAATTAAACAATATGCTCCTAAATGACCAATAGGTCAATGAAGAAATTAAGAAACAAATTAAAAGTTGTCTTGAAACAAATGGAAATAGAAACATAATATACTAAAACCTATGGGATATAGCAAAGGCAGTAGTAAGAGGAAAGTTTATAGTAATAAATGCCTATATCAAAAAAGTAGAAAATAGAAAATAAATAACTTAGTGTATCATAAAGAACTTTAAAATAAGAGAAAACAAAACCCAAAATTAGTAAAAGAAAAAATAATACAAATCAGAGCAGATATAAATGAAATTGAAAACAAAAAGTTCAAAAGATCACAAAAGTGAAAAGTTGATTTTTTTGAAAAAATAAACAAACCTTTAGCCTGACTACTAAGAAGGGAAAAAAAGAACCAAATAAATAAAATCAGAGATGAAAAAAGAGATGTTCCAACTGATACTACAAAAATTGAAAGGCTCATTAGAGATTATGAATAACTATGTGCCAATAAATTGGAAAACCTGGAAGTAATGGATCAATTTCTAGACACATACAATCTACCAATATGGAACCAGAAAGAAATCCAAAACCTAAATAGACAAATGACAAATAATGACATAGAAACAGTAATAAAAAGTCCCCTATCAAAGAAAAGCCCAGGACCCAGTTGCTTCATTACTAAATTTCTACCAAAAATTTAAAGAAGAACTAATATCAATCCTACTGTAACTATTCCAAAACATTGATGAGGAGGTAATACTTTTAAACTAATTCTGCAAGGCCTGTATTACCCCAATAGCACAATCAGACAGACACCATCACAACAAAAAAGAAAACTATAGGACACTATCTCTAATGAAAATATATGCAAAAGTCCTCAACAAAATAGTAGCAAGTTGAATTCAACAACACATTGTAAAAGATTTTTCATCATAATGAAGTGGGAATCACCCCAGAATGCAAGGATGGTTCAGTACATGCAAATCAATCAGTGTTATTATACACTACATCAATAGAATGAAGGACAAAACCATATGAACCTTTGTCAATGCTGAAAAAGCTTTCATTTAAATTCAACATCTTTTCATAGTAAAAAGCCTCAAAAACTGGATACAGAAAGAAGAAAACTCAATACAATAAAAGCCATGTAAGAAACCCACAACTAGTAATATACTGAATGGAGAAAAACTGAAAGACATTTCTCTACAATCTGGAAGAGGACAAGAATGCCCTTTTCACCATTGTCATTCAGTGTAATACTAGAAATTCTAGCTAGAGCAATCAGACAAGAACAAGAAATAAAGGACATCCAAATTAGAAAGGAATAAGTCAAATTATCCTTTTTGCAGGTGATATGATCTTATATTTAGAGATACCTAAAGACTCCACCAAAAATATATTAGAGCTGATAAACAAATTAAGTAAAGTGGCAGAATACAAAATCAACATACAAAAATCAGTAGCATTTCTATATGCCAACATTAAACAATCGGAAAGAGAAATCAAGAAAGTAATAACATTCACGATAGCTACAAAAAAAATAAAATACCTAAAATAAATGTAACCAAAAGAGTGAAAAATTCCTATAATGAAAACTATAAAACATTGATGAAATAAATTGAAGAAAACACAAAAAAATGGAATTTATGGGGTACATGTAATGTTTTGATACAGGCATACAATGTGTAATGATCAAATCAGGATAATTACCTCAAACATTTATCAGTTCTTTGTGTTAGGAACTTTCCAGTTCCATTCTTTTAGTTAATTTAAAATATATTATTGAATATAGTAACCCTGTTATCCTATCAAATATTAGATTTATTCATTCTATGTAACTATATTTTTGCACTTATTAACAATCCCCACTTTATCCACCCCTCCCTGCTATCCTTCCCAGCTTCTGGTAAGCATCATTATAGTCTGTATCTTCATGAGATCAATTATTTTAATTTTTAGCTCCCATATATGAGTGAGAACATGGGAGCTTCATCTTTCTGTGCTTGACTTATTTCACTTAACATAATGTTCTCCAGGTCCATTTTGTTGCAGATGACAGGATTTCATTATTTTTAAGGCTAAACAATATTCTATTGTGCAGAATAGTTTCCAGATGCCTTTTGCACTTTTCTGTTGAATGTTTGGGACACTGTACATTCTGCCTGAATGAATAACAGGAACCTTAAGCTCTACACACTCCACTATTCCCCACCAAACTTGCTCCTGTAGTCTAAATGTGTCCCTCAAAATTCCTGTATTGGAAATGTAATCCCCAATGCAATAGTGTTGAACAGTGAGGCCTTTTGGGAGGTGTTTAGATTACAAGGGTTCTGCCCTTTCTTCTAATGGATTAATGCTACTATAAAAAGTGCTTGCAGAAGTGGGTTCTCTCTCTTGCCCTTGTGCCCTCCACCATGTGAAGACACAGCAAGAAAGCCCTCTCCAGATGCTGACACCTTGATTTTAGCCTTCCCATCCTTCCGAGCTATGAGAAATAAATTTCAGTTCATTATAAATTATCCATTCTCAAGTATTCTATTGTAGCAGCATAAACAGATGAAGACTGTTGCTCTAATTATTTTGGGTCGTGACAGTCAATCCACTCAATCACAATAGCAAAAAACTTCAGTAATAGCTGATTCTTCCCTTTTCTTACATTTATTTAGGGTAGAATCTTGTCAATCTTACTATTAAAATATCCCTAAAATACACTACTTCTTCTATTCCTATTGCTACTGTCTTAGTTTACCTACCACTTTTATAGAATTTGTTTATAGTATTTGTATGTTGTTTATAGTATTATTCTTTTGTCATCACTAATCTGATTTTAAGTTTCTTGAAAAGAATGTGACTATACTTAATCTTTTTATTTGTACCTTGCTTATAGTAAATATTTAATTGATTTTATAAATCAAATCAATGAGTAAATGAATAAATTATACTGCTTAAATGTGCATTAATGTCTGTACTTATGAATAAGATCTAAATTATTCTGGTTTGAGGCAAAGCTATTAACATATTCATATATTTCCTGTATATTTCATTTTTCTGTGTTTAGTTGTTGCTATGTCTTAAAATATTGCTCACCTCTAGAACATAAAATTTGTAGATATTGCATACAAATTTTTGACAGAAAATTGACTTAGTTTTACAAATTGTATTTTTCTCCAAATAGCTCAAATGACATTAGATCTTTAAACCTACTTCATACACATAAATTCTTAAACTGACTTGTGTAACCTGAGCCCTTTACTTTTAACAAAGTTTTATTAAAGAATAACGTACCGAGACACGAGTTACATTAAGTCGCTCAGTCAGTTTTAAAAAGAAATAAATTCTGTCATTACTAAGCTTAAATAAATAATATAAGACCATTAACTACAACATGGTTACATATAAACGAGACTCAAGATCAACTCAAAGTATATTCCTCTTTTTTGTTTTCAATTTTATAAATGACCCTGGATTCTCAGAAGAAAGGCAAACATTCTAACTGCTTGCTTGCTTGCTCTCAACTTTAATTCGTAAAAGGATGTTGTCAGTTTAAGTGCATAATGTGTGCTGGATAATTCAGTTAGCCTTAATAGAAGACAGTGACAGCACACAATCAACTCTATTGATGTGTATACTTTGTAGAAAATCACAGAGGAGCTTCAATCTTTTAAAGTTTGTTTTTAAAAATCTGTGTTTACTGCTTGGATAAGAGACTTGTCATTTTATTGATGATGAGTGACTGGTTTTCACCACATGTGAAAAAAATGTGACATATTGGCAGTAACAGTCACGAGGCCAAGCAAATGTAAATACAGTCATGTGATGTATAACGGCACTCAGTCAATGGCAGACTGCATATATGACAGTGGCTTGGTAAGATTATAGTACCATATTTTTACTGTACCTTCTCTATGTTTAGATACAAAAGTACTTACCACTGTGCTTTAATTGCCTACAGTATTCAGTACAGTAACCTGCTGTACAGGTTTGTAGGCTAGGAGCAACAGGCTGTAGCACATAGCCTAGATGTGTAGCAGGATGTACCATCTAGCTTTGTGTAAGTACACTCTATGATGTTTGCACAATGACAAAATCACCTAATGACACGTTTCTTAGAACATATCCCCTTGTTAAGCAAAGCATGACTGTACTTATAATTTTAAGACATAATCTGCCGGGCGAGGTGGCTCACGCCTGTAATCCTAGCACTCTGGGAGGCCCAGGCGGGCGGATTGCTCGGGGTCAGGAGTTCGAAACCAGCCTGAGCAAGAGCGAGACCCCATCTCTACTATAAATACAAAGAAATTAATTGGCCAACTAATATATATAGAAAAAATTAGCCGGGCATGGTGGCGCATGCCTGTAGTCCCCTCCCCTACTGGGGAGGCTGAGGCAGCAGGATCGCTTGAGCCCAGGAGTTTGAGGTTGCTGTGAGCTAGGCTGATGCCACAACACTCACTCTAGCCTGGGCAAAAAGTGAGACTCTGCCTCAAAAAAAAAAAAAAAGACATAATTAAAGCTCTCAAGATAGCAATTATAAAAAGCCAGCATGACAAGGTAAATGTATGTTGACAGAAAATATTCATATTGATAAAATATATGTAAAATTTCATTTTTACAATATAGATTCCTATCATTTTTTGGAGGTCACATGTGTTTATGAACTGTGTGTAAACATAGGCCAGACTTGTCTCTTTATCTTATTACAAGCAACACATGGGTAATATACTTAACATAATACAAACTATTTTCACTGTGGGTACATTCTCTGTAGGAGTTTTTTAGATTTAAAAAACAAATTCATGTGGCATTTTTTTTCTCTTTGGCTTCAACAAGACATCAAAAAGGTGTTAATACCTAGAATACATAAAAAAGAAAAAGTTAGGTAAAAGAATTTAAAAGCTTCCTGAAGTTTTGCCTGTCAAATTTCTTGTGACTAAACAATAAACTTTAAAATTTTAATATCTTTTAAGAATTTACACTTTAAGAAGTCAAAAGAAAAATAAGAACTGTCATAAATATCTAAATAACTGGAATAAGCCACTTATAACATGTTACAAAAGTGGCATTTAGGATAAATTGAAAGGTATGACCTCAGCTAATCCTGGAGAAAAATATAAATTTTATTTTGATATCAACTTCCATTCTGACGTATCTTTCTAAGAGTTCTTTTTATCTGCATATGTTTCCTCTGTATCCTATTGCAACATAATATGATTTCCTATTTATTCTGTGTATATATAAGTCAGAATCAAGGTAACTTAAGCCATCAAATAAAGGTAAAATATTGAAATGATAGGAATTGAGATGAATGATTTTAACAGAAACATTGATCACTTGTTAATTTGCATGGTCACTGTTTTAAGCCATAGATGAACAGTCAAAAGGGTCTCATATTGCCAAGATAGGAGAAAGTAAACTCTTCTTACTACTTTTCTCTTAATGATTCGTCTTTTATGCTGCTTAGATTAAAGAAAACATTTTAGTCTAGTATCCTGGTATCCTAATTTATCCCTGCTAATGAGTAATGCGAGAATATTTTTTTTTTTATCTTGGCAATTTTCTAGGATGAAATTAGACATTGACAGTTTTAAAAGTATAATTACATATAGATGGGAAGGAGGGAGGGAAGAAGAGACAGAGAGAGAAATAGAGAGAGAGAAATAATGGAATGATTAGATGAGTATAATAAATATATAAATGTAAAAATGAGCAGCTTCTCCCTCCCTTTCTCTTTTTCTTTTTTACTGAAACTTATACATACATACACCCCTTCCTCCTATGTGCACATGGGGAAAAAATAAATATTGAAGATTAGAAGTTTATTGCAATTGCAAAATGATCTGTGAAACATCCTATACATACATACCTTTGGTCCTCATCCCACCAAAAAAAAAAAAAAAAAATTAGTCAATATACCTGGGATCAATATATCTGGTTATCTTGGATTACCTAGGGTTCCTTTTATTCTAGCTTCCATTTTATTAGAAGTAATGCTGTACATGGCCTGGGCATAAATTACGATATGATTATTTGCAGGGAAGTGAAGTCTTTACAAAAGGTTGACTATAAGTTTCCTTTAAAGGTCAAATCCTCACATGAATTCTAATTAATTCAAGTGGAAAAACATCTTGATTTACAGAGAATTTTTTTAAAGCTACTGAATAAAGGTACATTGATATCATTTTTGTTTTCCTAATTTGATCAGTCTTGAACTCCATTCTAATAACATACAAATTTTAATTTGTCAGACTACGCCACTTCTCAGATTAAAACTTGGCAATGACTGCACATTTCTCTAGAGTAAACACTAAAGGTAGTTTATTGGCACAATGATCCATGACTTTGTTACAAAGCCTCACTACCTAGGTTCATTATACTCCACCCCTTGTTCCAGCTCACAGAACATGCAAACCACATTTCCGCCTCAGAATCTTTGTCCTAGTTTCCTCATAGCTTATATTGCCCCAGACATCTGCTACACTAGATCCTCGCTATTTCCAGTTTTGCTCAACCTCCTTGTCTCCCGAGGATTACCTACCTATTCGCTATTTCAACCTGCCCAGTCACTCCTAGCACTTTCCAAACCTCATACTTTGGTATCTATTTTCTTTAGCCCATCAACTTCTCATATCCTATATAACTTACCTATCTAGCAACTTAATGCTTATTGTCTGTCCCTCTGTACTAAAATGTAAGCTCCACTAAGTGATCTTGGCCAGTTGTATTCTAGAGTGCATGCCAAAAATCTACATCAGTGCATGGTGCACAGGTTGAATTAATTATACATTTTAAAAATTTATTTCGAATAAATAAATCTAATTTATTTTAATACCTTATAGTGCAAACATATTACTTTCACAAGTATAAAGTAAATAAAATACAGATGTTTATAACAAATACTTTCCATGGGACACTTTTGCCTATTAGCTCCTCAAAACTCTCCTCCACTAAAGCTCATTACATCTCAACTGAAGAAATTAGGATTGAATTTGAGTTGATTGTACCAGTGCCAGACAGGGTCCCACAACCTTAGAAATACCGGCCTTTGTCCATATATCTGTCTCTTTAAGTCACATGCTCAGAAAATTTTGACAGTCAATCATGAATCCTTTTCAAAATGAGAAGAACTTGATAAAGAATTCTTGCAGGCGCAATGAAATTTCTTTTTTGGAAAACTCTAAAATTGAACAACATTGGAATAAGGAAATAACAAGAATGTGATTTTACTGTGACTTTTTTTCCATAGTCACCAAAAGAATAAAATATAAGTAATATGCAGTTCAAAATTTATTAATTATAGGGAGAGAGAGACAGAGACAGAGACAGACAGAGAGAGAAAGACAGAACACCGCAGAATAGAAAATAACATAATTATTACTTTATTGCCATATGTCCCAGAGTGGTTAAGGAGAAAAACAGAAACAGTGTTTTATGGTGCCTCAATTCTTTAGGTAACCCTGTGATCCTTATTCTCCCTTACCGCTCTTAGCACCAAATCTTAACATTTGTAGAAAGGAGAGAGTAGAGCATACCTTCTAGGAAATAACTCAAGAATTAACTAAGCTCTGTTGTTAAACTGAATGTGATATTTGCAATAACACTGAAGAGAAAAATATACACATATAGATGAATGTGTAGCTAAAATTCAAACACAGAAGCATCAAAAGAGAAAGAGAAATGAAAGATGATATGTAAGGAGAGACAGAGACGAAGAAAAATGTGGAGACAAACTAAGTACAGACTTCATGACTTCTTGTCACTTTAAAAGCAGTAATCCTTTTACTGTTTTCACATACAGTCATTTGCGGAATCGAGTTTGCATTGTTTTAATAGACACTAAGTCTAGAGAATAGAATTATCTCCCTTATTTTACTCCAAGTGCTATTGATTAAAGCCCAAGAAGAGCTCCACACAACATATACAATTAATGCAAATTAGAAAAAATATTATAGAAAATGAAGCTCAGGAACATATTATGAAAAGAAACAGCCGTGTTTCTATAAAGTTAACAGGGGAATCTCTAACCAAATATAACATCAAGGTAAATAAGAAATAATCACAGAAAAAAACTGCCATGAAAAAGTCCAAATATATGTTAGAGCTGTAATGTAAAACAAAATACATGATCCAACAAATTCTTGTGCATGATATCTCGGGTTCTCTCTAGTCTTTTTTCTGGCAAGAAATTAACTCCCTTTTTAAAATTTTGCTAAGCCTACACCGGTGTTGCAAAGGACAAAAGTTAACAAATTTATGTGGGAAGGAAAGATAGAAATTTTGAAAGAGAAAGCATTAAGCCAGGCCTTTAGAGGATAAATGTTATAAGCAGTGCGATGTGAAAATTATTGTATTGCTCTTTATAGAAGTGAAAACCATTTACCACCCACCATGTCATTTTTGATGCAGAATCACACTTTGCCTTGTTCTTTTCGACTCAAATATAATTATCCCTTGTGTTTGTTACAGTAATAAAGATAATAATAATTTGCTCTCATAGCATACTTTTCCTCCTAAGAGTTTAAGCGCTTTACAGCAAACTATTCCACTCATCTTCATAAGAACCCTGCAAAGTAGGTATATAGAGATAAATGGCCATAAAAGATGAATAAAGGAAAATATTTTAACCTGGAGAGTTGGATTCTTATTCAGCTTGGTTGTCTGAGCCAGAGAAATGGAGTCTGCATCATGAATATAGACGTGAAATTCTCCCAAGATTCCAAATATTTTTTCCTTGATCTCCAAGGTAAATGGTGAACAGTTTTATTGCTTGAAATTTTGTCCTGACTTAAATTGAGATATAGTGTCAAATTTTCCATCTAATGGTATTTTACTGAAAGAATAAAAATACACTTATTTCAAAGGTTTTGGCATAGCTAGTAGCATACTTTAGCCCATACTTTAAAAATACAGGCTCATTTAATATGCATGTGTTTCCTCATTACAATAAGTTTCATGTATTAATTAAGGCCAGGAATTAATAGCTATTTCTGGCTCATGATTCCTAGGAATGTTGCATTTAAATATTTCTGAGGAATCCATACGTATAACATGATCCTTTACAAGCTATGTCAAGCCATCTCTTGAACCAGCAAATGAAAATATGGTCATCTCCTTTCTTTCTAAAAGAATATTTAAGGATTACTTCTGTTGACCCTCAGATGTGAGTTTGATTAATCCATCCTGATGCATAAATAACTTAGCTAAATTTTTTAGCATTTGGAATAGTCAAATTTAGTTATAAGTTCAAAACTTTGGGGAATGTGTTCAGATAAGAGAAAAATCCAAGGTTTAGCTCAATCTGCTAACTCCTCTTTTGTTTTATTTTGTGAAATATAGTAAATCCTATTGTTTGCTTCCTATAAATTAAAATGAGAGTGAAATAAGAGCAATCAACTAACTAATTTACATTTAAAAATATGGAAAATGGGTGTTTAAAAATGTGTGATTTGTAGCCAACAAAACTGAAGTTTTATTCATTTTTTTATTCTTTTGAGCCAGTGTATTATTTTTGTTATAACATTTTGTATCATAAATATTATAGTCCATAAAAATATTTTTAAGAATATCAGGACTAGGCCGGGCGTGGTGGCTCACGCCTGTAATCCTAGCACTCTGGGAGGCTGGCAGATTGCTCAAGGTCAGGAGTTCAAAACCAGCAAGAGCGAGACCCCGTCTCTACTATAAATAGAAAGAAATTAATTGGCCAACTAATATATATAGAAAAAATTAGCCAGGCACGGTGGTGCATGCCTGTAGTCCCAGCTACTCGGGAGGCTGAGGCAGGAGGATTGCTTGAGCCCAGGAGTTTGAGGTTGCTGTGAGCAAGGCTGACACCATGGCACTCACTCTAGCCTGGGCAACAGAGTGAGACTCTGTCTCAAAATATATATATATATATATATATAAAAAATTTAAAAAAAAAGAATATCAGGAATAAGTAGTTAGTCTACATGCGTGTTTTCTTATCCTGGCTCCATAAAGAAATAAATGCAAAAATTAAGGTTATTTCTACATTGGCAAAATGCAATGTACATGTTGCAAAATGTCATGTTCTGTTTTGCATATTTGACACTATTATAGCTCTCTTACAAAATGTCATTCATTGTACCCAGGCTGCCAGCTTTATCAATTCCATTTGATAATGAAAACAAACCTAGGGCTTACTTATCATGATAATATCGAAGCAGGTACAACCATATTCTAAGTTGCCACAAAGAAAAAAAAGCAGTTGAAAAGCATACTAATACAAAAGGGCTACATTCACTCTTTTTTTTGATATAATTGATTGGCTCTTTATTGGCTACCTTTCAATTTTAATATCTTATTTGCCCTTTGTCTCATTCCTTATTTTCTATTACATTGTTTTGCATTTCATATTGCATTTTAGTTATTAAAATCTATTTCCAATTTCATGTGGTAACATCAGGTAAATAGGTAGGCAGGTAGATAGGCAGACAGACAGACAGACAGATAAATGGATGGATACACATGGTGGGGTAAGGAGTGACAGATAAGGGAGAGAGAGAGAACAGAGATAGGTAGGGAGAAAGGAAAACATCATAAAATTTCATCTAAAGAACCACAGTAGAAAATGATACTGTTATCCTTACTCGATAAACTGAGAATCTGAAACTCAGAAGAATTAAGCACATTGTTCAACATTAACACAGTTAATATGTAGAGGAGTCAGTAACTGCAAGTAGATCTGGAAAGCATGAAGACTGATGAATAGATTCATGTTTAGATTCTCACTCACACTAAGTATGCATCGACATCACTAAGCGTGTTAGGATTGGAGATCAACTGCAATTTCTCATACATTTGTAAGTCATAGAAAGATAAAGCAATATCAGAAAAGAGGGATTCTAAATTAATTTAGTGAATAAAACACAATAGTTACCTTTCAGAACTTGAAGATTAGTGGTATGTTTTAGGGACCAAATTTAAAAATCAATTTATTTACATTTTCTGTTTCATCTTTGGTGTAAAATTGCTCATTTGCCATCCAAACAAATGAACTGGAAAGAAATCTTGCCTTTTTGGCAATTTTTTCTTCCTTTCAGCATCTGAAAATTCTGTCTTAGATTATAATTCTTCTTTTTCATTGTTGAGTCTGATAAATTGAGAACTTCTCCCTTACTATTTTTTTTTAAAACAATCTAAGATCACACAGATTGTGAGGTTCCTTGAGACTGGGAGTCCCCCCATTGTTGTACATGTACTGTTTCCTTTTTATTGCATGCCAGTGGGTCAATATTGCTTATAAGTGAGGAGCTTCAGGCTACCATAGAGTGTATTATCCCAGATTTCTAGATGAGATCATCAACTACATGATAGTTATTCCTCTTCTACCCCATGAACTAAGAAATCTATCCAAATAGTGTCTCCCATATAAAGCTGAAAATTTTTGTTGAAATTGGCCTGATGTTACAGAAAGTGCAAAGAAAAATACTTGCCACGTGATACCATAGTTTTCATGTTCTTAAGCATCTGTTTCTAAGTTTGACTATTCTAAAATACCAAATGTAATGCCTCTATTTCCAAATCTTAAAATTCTGTCAATTATTTGGCTTCGCATATTAGAGTTGCTAGATAGATTCAATTTTTGGATTTGGAGATGATGTCTTTGATGGTAACAGATGAGCACCTGGGTTTTGTATATTTCAGACAGAAAACAGTTCATATCTGACAAACAAATGTAAGGTCTCAGTAGTAATAGGTAAATGCCTTAGGAAGGTATCTTTTATATAGCCATTTTTTGTGGATGACAAACACATTACCAAGTTACCAACAATTCATAACATTATTAATGCCAGGAGATAAAATTAGGCATCAGTCTAGCATTGTGGATCCTGTGATATAATCAGTATGATAAATAAACACTATTTTATTATAAATGACTTTCATATTATTTCATTTACAGCATGGACACATAAAAGCTTATCTCTCAAAAAAATACACTAAGTATTTCAAACCCAAGAGAAAAGTACAATCTTGACTCTAAAAAAAGAAATTCTAGTGCCAAAGACTCGCGATCTAATGAAGTTTTGTGTTTAAAATTGTATGAAAGAAGCACAAAACAAAAATATAAAAAAAATTGAAATGACTTCAGCTAAGTCAAAGTTCTCATTTAACTCTGGGCTTCATGAAGGCTGTTCTGTGTTTATGGACAAAGCTTTCTGGCAAGTGAGATGACAACTAAATGGTAAATATGGTGCTCTTTGTAGAAAGCCTTATTATCATTGACCAACTATATAAAGAGTTTATGTGCTCATCCCATAGTGGCACAGATGCAAATCAACATTTCAAAGAGCCAGAATCATTGTTCTCTGAAGTTGCCCTGTTCAGACCATAATTCAAGCAAAAGGAATGAAACAGATTAAGAGGTTCAGCAATTTTCAACATCAGAGTCAATTCCAAAGACGGTGCCTGCTCTAACAAAGATCTGGACGTTGTTTTAGCCAGCACATCGATGGTACTCAAAGAGCCACAATGCTGCCCTCGGCTGTGGCTATGAGATAAGAATTCTGGTTAATAAGAACAGTTCTAGGACAGGCACAAATGAGATTACAGGACAGAATCCCAAGTTGTGCCAAAACTCAGGCTGACGTTTTTGTCTTCAGCTGTCACAGATGGGATGGCTGAAAACACGCGCATACCACATCATCTTTAAAAAAAAAAAAAAAAATCATGAGGGGAGAAAGAAAAAAGGTTTTCAAGGACAAAATGTTTTAAAATGACTGAGAATTTGGACTTAGAGAAAAAGACCAGAGAACTAAACCTATTACAAAACTGGCACATTACAGTGCAGGATTTTGGCAGGACATATTTATAACAGATTTCATGTAGTGGATAGAATCCAAAAACTACTCCTCCCCTAATTATGAACTGAATTTGCCCCTCTTTAAAAAAAAAAAACAGAAGAAGAAATAAAAATAACTTTATTTTTGGATTATATGGAAATTTGAAAGGAATCGGCCCAGAAGGATGGATTACCAACTGGAAAATTTGGAAGGAATATAAGGTCTGGGATTTCGGACTCCAAGCTGGTGGACTCTGAATTTGTCACAGAGGTTAGTTCTGTCTCCAAAAGGGAGCCAGCCCTCCTGTACAAGAGTACCCCCTGTTGGTTGGTTGGCCAGAGAACATTGGCAACGCCTGCTGTGGCAGCTGCTCATTTAAACTTCTACCCTGAAATTTAATGAAAGAAAAGCAAGAAGGATTTAAGAGAGGGGACAGGGACGAGGAAGGAAGCAGGAAGGATACTATAAGAAGGAAAGGTAGGGATGGGATTTTCCTTTCATTTTTTGTTAAGGTGGGACAATAATCAAAGGAGAGTACAGAAAATAGAGGGACAACACTGTGACTAAATCCCATCCAAAGACATTAAATCATTGGGAATGCCAATGTGTTTCAAACCATGGCTTTTGTTACCATAATTGTACCTTTGAATTATTACAGTGTAAGTCAAATCATTATCCTTCTTTGAAACACTTTTGTCAGGTGATTCAGAGGTCAAGGAATATATTTTTATGCACAAAAAGATTATATTATTTTATTGCTCTGAAGGAAGCAAAGAGGATCTGAAAAATTCCTCATCTATTTCAATATTGGAACAATGCTAGGAATAGACTGAAAATTAACAGAATTCTGAGATAAGTATAGCTACCTATTGAAAACACAGCTGTGACCACAAGATAATTCTCCATTGGAAGCTGTGTCATATGCTACCACTTTTGGTCAGTCTGAAGCTAAATCAGATGCAAAAAGAAGTCCTGGAAGGCAAAACAACAGCAGCAATATGTGTTTGTGCTTACTGATATCCTCTGCAATCTAGTCCTGCCATTTTTGTTTTAGCAATACACGTAATTCTAATGAAAATAATTCTATCATAAGAAATTTAAACAGTGCTGTGCTGAGATGGAGTATTAGCAAATGCTAGTAGAGTTTGAGTCAGACTTGTTGTAATCTTTACAGAGAGGATACTCTGGGGTTCTAAAAGGTTAATGAACCACTTGTGGTAGACCTTTCCTTCACATTTTAACTCTGTTTTATTCCTGATAGAACCATTAACTTCTACACTAACCTTTCTACTTGTTACTATTACACACATTCTACCCACTAAAGCTTTCTATTGATTTTTGCCAGTGAGGTTTTATAAAATGTAGCTTTAAATACATGGTTTCTGCAATTGTGTTAGCATCAGCCAGTGTATGTGAAGACAAAGATTAATTCTCTGGTTTTAATTTTCTTTATATTGTCATTTAAGTACTTTTTGTTCATGGTTGTTTTCATGAGGAATCTTTGCTAAGTTTTCAGATTTGTGCTTTTTAAATTGTCTGGAAAATACACTATTATTTCTTATTTTTAAATAATATGTTTAACCTAAATATTCTAGAAGGTACATAACTTTATTTTCCTGTTGTTCAGTAGAAGTCTCCCCAGATTTTCAATTACTGCTTCTGTGTGTGTGTGTGTGTGTGTGTGTGTGTGTGTGTGTGTGTGTGTATGGAAGATTAAGAACAAGAAATCAAAAACAGACATACAAATAATTCTTTCATGTGATTTTTTATTTCAAAACCTACATAATTTGCTAAAATAAATGCATGACATTCTTAAAAATATTCAATACTAAATTTGAATCTGTAAAAAATCATGTGAAAAATACAAATTTAGTATGTCTCAAATAAAAATACTACAAAGATGAATTAGCCCTTCCATTTTAGTATGAGTTCCTTGCTTTGTTTGGAGGATTTTTAATTGGTTTTGTTATTTTTATAATTTTAAATGTCACCTTAGGAAAATAATATACTTTTTAAAAATATTTTCAATTTATTATTTGTTCAGTAACATATTATCTTCTAATTTATATCAAAGTAGCAAGTAAGAAGAAAAATAAGTATTAATCTGTGTATATTGTTATCTTACCTCTGAATCAAAGAACAAATGTTTTTTTCCAGGCATTTCACTGACTCAAACTAACTAAAAAAAAAAATTCCTGGCCGGGCGCGGTGGCTCACGCCTGTAATCCTAGCTCTCTGGGAGGCCGAGGCGGGCGGATTGCTCAAGGTCAGGAGTTCGAAACCAGCCTGAGCAAGAGCGAGACCCCGTCTCTACTATAAATAGAAAGAAATTAATTGGCCAACTAATATATACAAAAAAAAAAAATTAGCCGGGCATGGTGGCGAATGCCTGTAGTCCCAGCTACTTGGGAGGCTGAGGCAGGAGGATTGCTTGAGCCAGGAGTTTGAGGTTGCTGTGAGCTAGGCTGACGCCACGGCACTCACTCTAGCCTGGGCAACAAAGCGAGACTCTGTCTCAAAAAAAAAAAAAAAAAAAAAAAAATTCCTCTTATAACAAAGTATACCATGATCACGTGCAAGGCAGAGAATTACTTAATAAATAGGCATTAGCTTAATGGCTACTAAAAACATTAAAAGTTCTTTCTAGACATAAGAAATCATTAGTGTGAATTTTTGAAATTAGGATGAACCAAGTAATAAAATAAAACCCTTAAATGTATAGAGTAGTCTGAGAATGAAATATTTAGATTATCTGAAATGATCTTTTATTTTGTTAATAAATTTTTTTGGTTTTAATACTTACTGTTGAAAACCTTTCAGAATCTTATCAGAACACTTTCCTAAATCTGAAAATAGAGGCTACCTTATTGTTCAGCATATTCATTTTAAGGTGATTTAGGATATTTTAGTTTTTCAAACTCATGATAATGTACACCAACTCTTTTACACAAATTATTATGAATTTGGACATTTGGTAGATTGAATTCAACAGAACAGAACATGTATATTGCTCTTAGTAAATATATTAGCATACTTTGTTGTCATTTCTCTTTTGCCTGAAATTCTGTGAAGTATAATAGAATTGTGTTATGGATTACACATACGTATTTAACACATAAATATGTATATAATGTTAAATTACAAATGAATTATGAACATTATAAATAAGAAGATGTGAAGTACACCCCAAGGTCCCTGCACATGGTATGAGGCACATCACAGAGATTCTTCACATTAACCCATCCCCTGAGATATTTCCTTAAACTTTCCCTATATCTTGATATGTATGTTTCTATTACAATGAATGCCTCCATGTGAACCCTTTCAAAGCATCTCAAATAAAACGTGTGGGTTTGACTGCAAAATGGAATCATCAGTTTTCCTCTCACGTAGGCCTCTATTTTGTGTTTTTCATGTCTGATAAAGACGTCACTAATTATCCAGTTTCTAAGGCTGTAACTCCAGCTACTTTAAATTTTTCTACCCATAATGATTGGCTAAGAGTGATGATTGTACTTCCAAAATATTAGTCTTTTCCTCACCACACTCTTACTTTCCTTCACATCCTTATCAATCTATTGCAATAGCCTGCTCTCCAGATGTCGTGCTGACAGTAGACACCCGCTGCATGCATGGCTCTGAGCATGCCACCCCTCTTGCAGTACCCTTCAGTGAGTCCACATTACCTAGACAATAAAGCCCAAATATACCTCTCACCATTCTCTTTGAAGACACTAAGCCTATCCTACTAAACCATTACCTAATTTTATTTTCAAATACCCTCCTGCTTAAATACCCTCATGACTTAAATACCCCTCTAGGTTCTTTCTACAAGAAAGAAGGGCATAGAAGACTCTCTCCTTGTGTAGTCCTGAACTGCCCTTATATCTGCACTCCAATCACATAGGCCTCTAGTCTCACACTGTTCCAAGTGCCCTGAAGGCTTTCTAGGCATGCGTCCTTCTGCCACTGGGCCTTAGCACATGCTCTGTCTGCTCACTCTAAAGCCCCACTACTCCCACAGCCATCACTAGTTAACATCAACTCCTTTTTGGGTCTCAGTTGAAACATGAGTCTCTCCTGACTTTCTCAAAGATGTTAAATGTGACCATCTTTTATTCTTACTGTATCATATACCTTTTCTCCATAACAATTACTCTAAATTCCTTTTTATGTTTATTTATGTGGTGATATAGTTAATGGGTTATTACCATTGCACAGTAGCCAGGGTCATGCATGTGTACTTTATTATTATATCTAATATTAATGAAACATTATTTACATAATTTTTTAGTTACGTTAATTTATTTTAAAGCAAACACTAAGAAAAATTGGGGTTGGTGGCCAATTCCATATAATTGAGAGCATCAATGTGTCCGATAAGGTGCACTATTTTATTACCTTGAGCTGTTTCCTGAGTCAAATCTTCAAGATTTAATGTTTTTGTGTGTTTGTTTCATTTATTGTTTGTGTTTAAAGGTCTCCTTATTTTAGATTCTGTGACTATATTAATATGTAGGGCTGATTTAATATAGTGTTTATCCTCAGGCAACTATTCCAAACTTTGACATATAAAAATAAATACTATAGTCCTAAAACAAGAAGAAGAAGAAGAAGGAGGAGGAGGAGAAGAAGAAGAAGAAGAAAGCAAAGAAAAAGAAAAAGAAACATAAAACTATCAACATAAAGAATGTAAATGTATCCTGCAAAATAAATTATTAGAAACATTTTATTTTATTTTATTTTATTTTATTTTATTTTATTTTATTTTTTTTTGAGACAGAGTCTCGCTTTGTTTTCCAGGCTAGAGTGAGTGCCGTGGCGTCAGCCTAGCTCACAGCAACCTCAAACTCCTGGGCTCAAGCGATCCTCCTGCCTCAGCCTCCCGAGTAGCTGGGACTACAGGCATGCGCCACCATGCCCGGCTAATTTTTTTATATATATATCAGTTGGCCAATTAATTTCTTTCTATTTATAGTAGAGACGGGGTCTCGCTCTTGCTCAGGCTGGTTTCGAACTCCTGACCTTGAGCAATCCGCCCGCCTCGGCCTCCCAAGAGCTAGGATTACAGGCGTGAGCCACAGCGCCCGGCCTATTAGAAACATTTTAAAGAGAAAATTCTGATATATATACATATTAGAATTTCTGATATATATATATATATATATATGTATATATATATATATACACATGTGTGTGTGTGTCTGCGTATCTCAGAATAAACAGATAACCAGAGAGAGAGGGAACAAGAGAGGAAGAGAGAAAAGGAGGGAGGGAGGGATGGACATAGAGAAAGAGAAAAAAGAGACTATGACTATCCTAGTAAGATAGTAATTTGAAATCTATACACATCGTAACAAACAACCCAATTCAAATAAGAATACATACAGACACCCATTAATAAAAAATAAATATTTATCATAGTCATTCTTTTATATTTTTTATTTATATATGTAATACTTAGAATCTGGTTAGATTATTGAGTATCTCCTGCCTGGATCATAAATCTGAAGGCTGGGGATTATCCTGACTCCTTTTAAAATTTGATATCCTTGCTCAAAATTTTAGTATTTTATCCTTAGACAACAAATATTATCACAAAATTTTCCTGATATTCAAAACTATTCCTGATATTCCTGATACTCCTGATATTCAAAACGAGTCAAGAAATATTTATTAAAGAATTGTATCTACTCACAAAAATGAGGTATAAGCAGATATGAGTCCAGAAAAATGGGATAGTCCCTTGAGTTTAGGAAATATCATGTTGGCAACAGTCTCTCTAGAGGTGACAGAAAGCCTAACATGTTAACATAGAGACAAGACAAGCAAAGTACAAAGTTAAACCAGTCATGAAAATTAACAGAAATGACTAAAAAGGTATTGTTCATTTGTAGTAACAAATGTCTAGATTTGTAGTGCAGCTCATAGTGAGTGTTAAATAATTAACAGAATGTATGTGTGTGTTTATGTAATTTTTCAACTTTGGAAGGAATGATTATTAAATGCTAGCATTGATTACTTTTCTTTCAATTAGCCATGCTTTGCGGAAAGCCTAAATTTCTGAAACAGGAGGTGATAAAGTACCCACTGCCAACAAGTTATCATGAACTAACTGAAGAGCAAGTACATAAGAAAGTATTTTGTTTGTTAGAGGTGTTCTTATTATGCATCCCTGCAAAATGATAAAAAAACATGGATAGGCCGGGCGCTGTGGCTCACGCCTGTAATCCTAGCTCTTGGGAGGCCGAGGCGGGCGGATTGCTCAAGGTCAGGAGTTCAAAACCAGCCTGAGCAAGAGCGAGACCCCGTCTCTACTATAAATAGAAAGAAATTAATTGGCCAACTGATATATATATAAAAAATTAGCCGGGCATGGTGGCGCATGCCTGTAGTCCCAGCTACCCGGGAGGCTGAGGCAGAAGGATCACTCGAGCCCAGGAGTTTGAGGTTGCTGTGAGCTAGGCTGACGCCACGGCACTCACTCTAGCCTGGGCAACAAAGTGAGACTCTGTCTCAAAAAAAAAAAAAAAAAAAAAAACATGGATATATTAATATTTCAGTTTTAAGATGATAACACCATACAAGTGTTAATTCATCCTCTTTAAAGGAATACATTTTCACCATAGGACATTGGAATGTAAGTGATCAGCAATTGTTTCACTTGTAGGTTATTTAAGAATCTTCACCATCTGGAGATCACTAAGTATTAGATATCTTTCAGGTTGCAAACCAGCAGGGCAATTTAGAAATTGTGAAATATAAAATGATATCTTTGATCAGGTCATTTATGTCAGGCCACTTATGATCAGAAGACGATGACATGACGATAGAAGTCTTACAGAGGAGAGAAAGACAAGGTGCCAATTGACCAACTGACTTTCAGTGGACAATCTGGAGCACAGGTGGGTGATAGCAAGCAGGAGATCTACCAAAAGGAACATGAATATTGTTATGGGTTGAATGTCTGTGTCCCTCCAAAATTCATACATTGAAACTCTACCCGCTAATGTGACGGTATTAGGATGTGGGGTCTTTGGGAGGTGATTAGGTTTAGATAAGGTCAAAAGGGTGGAGCATCCAGGATGGGAATAGTGCCCTTAATAAGGGGCAGGGACATCAGAGCTTCCTCTCTTCCCAGCGTGAGGACACCCAGAGAAGGTGGCCATCTGAAAGCCAGAAGAAGGACCCCACCGAGAACTGAATCTGCCAGCACCTTGATCCCGGACTTTCCAGCTTGCAAATAAATGTCTGTAGAGAAATAAATGTCTGTTGTTTAAACCCCCCAGTCTACAGTGTTTTATTATAACAGCCCAAGAAGACTAAGACAAAAACAAAAGCAGTTTGTGTGTGTGTGTGTGTGTGTGTGTGTGTGTGTGTGCATCTTTGTTTACTTTTTCTAAAAAGTACGTGAAAGAATTATCTGGAACCTATAGTGTACTTGATCCCATTCTCCTTCCAATGCTGAGGAGTGAGAAAATGAATAACATCCCTAGCAAAGGTCGCAAAAAAAATTATTGTCCTCGGGAGAAAGCCGAGATTTAGGTAAGCCAAAAGAGGCAGGGGGACGTTTCAGAGAGGGATCTGAGACCTATGACTTCTTTTAATACAGGCTGCACCGTGGAACTGTGTGGGCAGAAGGGAAGAGAAGGAAATAAATAAAGGCAGGTCTAGATTTCCAGAGCATTGAGTGGCATTGTGTAAAGTAAGACCTAATTGTTTCTAGTCCCCTGGGTCTACCTAACATAGCCCAGATGCTACCTAAAACATGGTCCAATTGTACATAAGATGTGTGGACATAACTGACTTTATTTTAAGTCTTCAGATATAATCAGCTGCACAGGAATGTGGTTAGGAGTGTCAGAATACAGCTGTCAGACCTGAGTGTGTGTGAGGACCTTAATGTGGGAGAGGGAGAGTGATAGGCAGTCCCCCTAAGTATAACATCTAATCTCTGTACATTGGTACATTGGTTAGGGGCCCCTGGTTGTCACTGCTCTCATGGCTTGACACGTTGTCAGGGGCCCGGCATCTTTGCATAGCTGTGTGTGATTTGTAACGGTGTTTGGGCCGGCAGCTGTGGTATCATTTGCATTGCTGCTAAGCTTCCAAGTCCTCTTCCTCGGTCATGTGCAGACCAGTTCTCTTCCACTTTGAGGGGTCTGTTTTCCACACATGACTACGGCACAGGGTAAGGTCAGTCAAACTAGATCGCCCAAGTGCTCATTCATTAGCACCCATGAAATATTAGTAGTAACTAAATGGATCACATTATTTTACTAAAATTTGACCTGTAATTGATAGAAAAAGGTGCATCTGTCCTTGGAAGCAGGTAAATGTGTCTGTGGTATTAGTAAATCCATTATCTAAGACTCTGTGCCAAGTACTTGGTTTAAAAAAAAAAAAAGATGAGCAGGAAAAAGTCTGTCTCTTCCAAGAGCTTACTATCTAGTTGGGATGACAGAGAATTTTAATACAGTATGTATGTTCTGTGACAGTGGTTGTTGAAGGTATACATAGAGCACGTAGGAAGGGGACTTATTTTAGTCTTAAACGAGTCAAGAAGTATTTATTAAAGAATTGTATCTACTCACAAACATGAGGTGTAAGCAGATATGAGTCCAGAAAAATGGGATAGTCCCTCAAGTTTAGGAAATAACATGTTGGCAACAGTCTTTCTAGAGGTGACAGAAAGCCTGACATGTTAACATAGAGACAAGAGGAGCAAAGTACAAGTGAATGGGCTTCAACAATGTTAGCTAATTTTTCATTACTTTCACGTCTACTATTACTACTACTAATTATTATTATAATTCTAGATGCAATTCACCAGTATATATATATATATGTATACTGGGGTGTGTGTGTGTGTATATATATATTCTTTTATGTATATATAAAAGAATAGGAGGGTAGTTTTGAGCACAATAAAACTAAATGAAAATTAGTAATATCAACATCACTGAGTATCTTGTGCCCATAGGTGAGAAGACGTCAGGCCCAAAGCAGGAAAATTAGAAAGCAACTAGTTGAGATAAGAAGATCATGAACAGTTTCCCAATGTGATTTATTGTTGCTACTAAAATTATTTTTTTAAAGATGTGTATTGCAATTTTACTCAAGGAGAAATATATGATGGAGGATTAAAGAGCCTGCCTACTCCCACTCCTCCAAAGTATTCTGCTACTACATAAGACCTTCCAGAACATAGATGACACCCTGGCAAAGGAGGGGGAGGCCAGAGTCCTAACCGAGATTGGATTTCCACCATATTGGTGGAATGAGGTTTATCCACAACTAAATTAATGTTTTAAGAAATATTAATAAAATTAAAGGTCCTCCAACTAAGTTTCTGAACACATACACAAACATATACATATAATAAAATGATTGCCATTATGCTGATATTTACCATTATTGTATCTACTATACAAGTGGACTCTCCCTCTAGCTTCTCTGTTCTTTGAGAACAGTTTAGTACACCTTCATCATCATCTTAATGTTCCTTACTTTATTCATGGTGGAGGGTGCTCAGAGAAAGCTGCACAAATAAACAATTTTGTAATTATGTAATCTTCAAGAGCCTGGAATTCTGAAAAATAGGTGGCAGAATATTTCAGAGTCTAATTGTTCCAAAGATAAGATTAAATGTGTGAAATTGTATAGGAAGAGTGAGTAGATGCAGAGTAGAACAGGATGTTTGTAACTTTCATGCAAAGAGAGTTGAAATTATAAATATGAGAGAATTAGGTCTTAGTATTTAAATCTGTGCTATACAGAAAAAAAAAAAAGCATTTTGAAAAATAGCTTTCACAAACACATTTACTACCATAACAGGCCATAAACCATGCATTTCTCTTTCTTCATTTTAACTGTGAGGCGATGAAAGCAAATATGTTTCATAAACTCACCTTCTCCTGAAGATGATTTGTCAAGTCATTGCCCTTAACTTTTGACAACTTAATGAATCCATGAAAATAGAACTGGTCCACATGCCCAAGGCCTAAAAGAAGTTAGTTATAAGTCCAATGGAAATCAGGTAGAGTGCAAAAAAAGAAAAATCAGTTCCTTTACGGTTTTCATGACAAGCTATGTCTATGACCAAAATCTGAAAATAGTGCTAAAGGCTCATGTTTGTCATTTTTTTATTAAAATGAAAGATAATAAAGATGGTCAGAATGGATAAGATGATAAAGTAGATTCTAGTTATTGTACACAAATTAATTATAATTTGTACTAGATAAAGCTTATAAATCAAAAGAATTTGAAAATATTTAGCAAAGCAGCTTGGTAAATGGCCCAAGGCATATGTTATAACAACACCAAAGAAAAAATATGCTATTTGCTGAGAAATAAACAACAGTATCTAAGTTTTTAAACATTATCCAGGGAAAGAATAATCTATAACAATAATCTAATAGTAATGCACAAATATTCAAATCTTAAATAAAATTTGAAGGCTGAGGAACAGGAAGGATGGATCAATAAAAATGTAGTTATGAGTATTTAATGAATAAAGAGTATCAATCTACCAGCCAAAACAATCATACCCACAAACATTTATTAAGAAGCACCAACTATGTGTCAGGTACTATGTTAGCTATTGATAATATATACAATTTCTGTTTGAAAACATTGATAGTCATGAGAAAAATGCTATATCAGAAAAAATAAATAAAAAGAAATACAACTATTGTCAGTGAAATTATAAAAATCTAATGCAAAATGTCATGGAGTTTTCATTTTTATGGAGAAACTGATTGCAATAGGAAACAGGAAAAGAAATTTAATTTTATGATGATATATAATTGAGCAAATTAGCTATAAAACATACATAAGAACTTTAGAATAATTCATAATTATATCATTGCCCCTATCAATAAAAATAAGAGAAAAGCAACAGAATATAAGCTAGATAGAATTTTCTTTTTTTTTTTTTCTTTTTTTTTTTTTTTTTTTTTAGTGGGGAAAATGATGTCAGAAGAATTTTCTGAATACACTCTTCCAAGTTTCCCATGAGGTGCTAACAGTTTTAAAAGTATTTTAGTATACTTAAAGTATATTACCTTTTCATAAGAAATCATGTGTATGCTGGTAATTGTCAGTGAGAGTACTACTGTACAATCCTTGTCATCTTGAATACATATTAAGTAAAATATCTTGGAGAAATGCGTTATTGTTGTTTCATGAAACTATTCTGCCTGGGTCTGTATGGCAGAGTGATCAAATTTGAGCAAATGTTTAGCATACTTCTAACCCGCAAAGTTTTATGATTGAGACTTATAGACTTTTCTAGGTAGAATTGTGCTTACTGGTGAATCTCACTGATGTAATTGTTCAATTTTTCTTCTCATTGAACCAAGATGGATAGACAAAAATATTGCAGTAATGTTTGCTTCAATAAGATTGTCTTTCTGTAAAGTGTCACAGTGAAAGTATTGGGTTATGATGTTGGTAATACGGGTACTAGATAAATATGAACTTGAGGAAAAGTAAGGTCAGGCTACTTTTGCTGCACCATTTTCCTTCAGCCTCTGGCCATCTGAAAGCAGGGATCTGAAGAACTGTTTTGATATCATACAGTAAAATCCAGTTTAATTCTAGTTTAAAACTAGAATAAGAATGTTAAGCTGCAAAAGCTTCATGTTTATATACTTAACAACATTGAAAACAACGGAGGGTTTCTTTTCTAATTAATCCAAAGTACTGGCAAATATCTTTTATATAAATATAGTTTATATAAACCTGAGGCAAAACAAAATATATTTGTAAGAGTATGTATTAAATGCAAAAGGGAAATGATCATAGGTAAAGGGCAGACATGGAAAGAATAGTACATAGGTGACTGAACTATCTTCTTTTAGACCAGTGATAAATGTAAAAGTTTGCTTAAAAAAATAACTACTGGGCAAGTAGATGATGGAGAAAGACCTTGATTAACAGAAAATCACACAAACAAGTGAGAACTGGTGGTTTAGCTTCCCCATGCTCATATATACCCATAGTGTTGTGTGGCTGTTTAAAAATTTGGAGTCTAAACTGATAACTGTAAAGGGGAATGAGATCAGAATTAGTATACTTCCAGCTAGGAGAGGCCATGCACTATGACAATGAGCGTCAAGGGTCTCAACTTGCTCCACCCCTGTAGTTGGATGGCATGAGTTCCACAGACATAACTCCTACCTGTATCTGGGACTATCCATTAGCAGTGCTTCACCATATGCATTCAGTCTTGGGCGAGGTAGAAATTTGGGTCCAATACACCATGGCTTGATCCTCAAAGCCACCAATAATGCTGTCTCTAATAACCTCCATCTGAGAATAAGACCCTGCATGGCAAAGCCCTATTTAGTGAGTTAGGGAGTAGGACCATTAGGTTTCCTTATTCCAGCGTACCCTTCATCCAGTGAATAAGTGAGAGGCCTCAGTAGAAATTCCGAAAGGTATAAACTTCTCAGCATCCTCTATCTGGAGCTGGCTCATGAGTTCAGAAACATTAGGAATCCCCCAAATTCACATAAGTTTATTATGTAATATTCATTGGAAATCTTCTTGGAGCAAAAACATAGACCTCAGGCATTCTACTCTTATCTCTGTATGGGCCAAAAAACACTGCCCTCTCTTATATCCTGAGCATAGCATTTATTTTCATCCCATACTGGGAAGGACCATAGGAAAAGACCTCAATACCGATAGGATGGATGTTCCAATAATCTTCAAGCAGTGGTCTGGCCTACTTAAAGAGGCACTGTCCTCTCAGGAAGTGGGCTCAAAGTGGCTCCCTGCAATCTTACAGTTTATTATATCGTAGCAGCATCATTTCTTAGAAAGGGAGGAAGGTCACCAACACTGCAGAATTTCTCTGGGTCTGGCAGCTAGTGACACCAGAGACTAGACCATACTCTCCACTTTGAACACTGCTCTAAATTAGTTCTCCTGCCCCTGAGGGGCACTTTTTTGACACATGAACCCTGTAAAAGCATAAAATTGAAACTTGTCTACTGGAAAGCTTCTGTGGGAAGCCAGGGTGTGAGTCTAAGAAGAGTGTAAATTGGTTATGATTGCTTTAGAAAATAAAATTTTGCCTATTGGTTAGAAGATAGAGGCTTCCCATTAGAGCTAATCATAAATGGATCGGTTTCCCTCTTGTAAAGAATTTTCCACTCTTTAGCATTGCTTAAGCAGAGATAAGAAAGCCACCTCTTACTGACCTTATAGAAGATTTTAATTTTTTTCCCAAACCACAAGCTTTATGTTCTATAAAGCTCTAAAAAAAAAAAAAAAAAATCAGTGGTAGCTGAGCATGGTGGTTCACACCCATAATCCCAGAACTTTGGAGGCTGAAGTAGGAGGATCACTTGAAGCCATGAGTTTGAAACTAGGGTGAGAAGCATAAAGTAGCTGGGAATGGTGATGCACGCCTGTAGTGCCACCTACTTAGGAGACTGATGCAGGAGGATCACTTGAGCCCAGGAGTTTGAGGTTGCAGTGAGCTGTGGTGATGCCACTGTTCTCTGGTCCAGGCAAAAGAGCAGGAGATCGTGTCTCAAAAAAAAAAAAAAAAAAATTCAGAGGTATAAAACAATTCCCAAACTAATATGACAATATCATTTCATTTTTAAGTTCATAGAGTTCAAGAATTCCTATAAATCTCTTTGTAAAGAGCCAAGCACAGCACAATGATGAGTAAGGACTTCACAATTATTTTTCTGATAGAGATCACTATTGAAAATGTTTTAAATGCTGTGCTCTATTCATTAATCTAGTTTTTAAAAAGTTACAAAATTATATAATATAACTAATTCAAGTTTAGCATTCATTACTAATTAGTTTTAAGTATAGATAGAAGTCCCAATCAAAATCATTCTCTAATTGGTACATGTAGAATGTGTCCAGTAAGTTAGATATTTTAAAAATTCAAAAAATAAGGAACTTAAAAGTTTAATAAAGTGAAGATAGTCTACATTTATGATTAACTTTTATCAGCATATTTTTATGGTGCTAGAGAAAGACAAAATTATTTTAGAATGGTTTCAGTGGTTATAAACTTTGAACTCAGGAATAAATAGATCAGTGAATTAAGTTGATTCTTTTTAATACGTTTATGACCAAATATTGAGGAATTTTTCTACTCAGATTTCATACTCAACTGGATTAGAATTTAGAAACTTTTGGTAATTTCATCCATTTTTCCCTTTGTCCTCAATTACTTACTTTAACATTATTTATATTATTTTGAAATTTCCATTATATTTTGTTCACCCACACATTGCACCAACTTTGAAAAAAGTTACTTATATGCAATATCATTGCTACATAAAAGGTAATGAAAGGAGTTAGCTATATTTTCTTAAGCATGTGAGAAGTTATTTGCTGTTTTAGGGCAATACACACATACTCATTCTCACAGAGTTCTTCTATTATGTTGGGAAGCTCACAGGGAGATTACAAAATAACCTTAAATTGGCAAATGAGTCAAGTGGGTGGCATTATCAGTTAGTGCACATTGTCAAATTGCGAAGCATTGGACTTTCACAATTGCACTTTAATTCTGCTTAAAGGAATTGTTTTTTTCTTCCAATTTGTAAACCTACAGTCTCCTTGAAAAATAAAACTCTACGCTTGACATTTTCAGATTCCCCTTATCCCATTTCCATTAAAGACAAGCCTGACTTTGGGAGCACTAAGAATTTCAGAGAATTGAATTCCAGAGAGAAACTCCTACCGGAATAAAGTCTGCCTATCCAGGAACACAGAGGACAGCTTTTTCTCACCCCTGCTAATGAAGAGCTAGACTAATGTCCCCTCTTGGGGGTTGCAGTAATACTCTCATGGAACATTCATTTGCCAAAGCTGCTGAGTTAACTCCGAAGTCCCCCTTTCCCATAGCAAGTTGTCTATATAGACAGTAAATTTAAGGGGTCATGATAATGGTGTCTCCCAAGACACTGAGTAAAATGTTGCAAGTTCTCACACCCCATTTCAAACTCTCCTATGGATTGGCGATGGCAAGATGTGCGTATCTTGAAGAGGTCACCTCCAAGAACTTTCTACATAGCAGTTAATATAAGACTAGATGGCTGTGGAAATTAAGGCACTTTTCTCAGACTTCCCTTTCTGGTGCAATTAAAGTAGATATCGTTACTGTATATTACAAACAAATTAAGGGTGTGAGAGACCTCATGTTAAAGGTAAAGGGTAATAAATGAAACCATTAGTATAAGCACTTTAAAGAAAAGACATTTAGCTTTCCCTAGTAAGCCCCTCAGCTTGAAATAGGGTTTTTCATAAGGGGAAAAAGGAAGGAAGGAAGGCAGGGAGAGAACAAAAGAGTAAGTAGAAAAGTTTGTATTATGGCTGTTAGGGCAAAAAAGTTATAAAAAATGTTTTTTGCCCACATGCATTAGGCTTTATTTTCAGTTATTTGATAATGTTCCTGAATATTTTTCCTAATAAATGTATTATGGGACTAAAATATAAAGCCAGATGCTGTGTATGAGAGGAAATTGAACTGAAGCAATCTCTATTGTTGGCTGTGAAGGGTTTCTTTGTTGTTTTTGGTTTTTGTTTTTTTTTTCTTCTTTTTTTCCCCCAACTGAGTACTGTGTCATCAGCAGGAGGTCAATTTATGGTCTCTTTAAGGTGGATAAATCCAACAGTTTTTCTTTCTTTTCTGTTATATTTTTTAAACCTGCCTTAGAATAGTGAGAATAAACTTAATATATGGACTTCAAGAATGATTTTCTCTAAAGAGGATGCTTTATGCCCAGAAGTGGATCTCTCACTGATACTCATTTTCTGGGGCCTGGTTTGTGATTCTATGTAACACTAGCTCTTTTAGTAGCCACAGGAAGAATTAGTTAAAAATTGACTTTGAATGTAATTCATTTGCTACAAAGTGGTCTTTCACCCCCTGCTCTTCTCTTTCACTCGCATCCACATTTTCGTTTCTAGTCCTTTGTTTAAAAATGAACTGCACAGCACAAGCATGTGAGAATAAGGATTTCTGAATACCATCAGGCACACCATGGAGTTCCCGGCACTTAGCCATTAATGCATTGCTGCTGTCCTGGGCTAGGTGAGGGATGAAAGAGAGTTAAAAGCAGCAGCTGGCTAAGGAAAGACCCAGGGATGAGCTCCCAGAGACACTTACCCAGAAAGAAGAAAGCAGTAACCTTCATCTTGCCTAGTGTCCTCTTGGGTCCCTGCACTCAACTCCCAGGGATGCAGCTTGTTGCTGGTCATGCGACTACCTTCTGTGTCACTCTACACAAACTCAGCACAGGCAAAACTGAGTGTAAAATGCCATCTTATTGATCTGCTGAAACTTAAATCAGTAATAGTTTGGGACGAACCCTTTGTAGAGCTAATTATGACCAAACATTTGAATTGGGTAAACTTTGCTTAGGCTTAGTTGTTTGTGCTCACCTCCCTTTTAAATAACCAATGTTCGTTTACTGTCTTCTTTCTTTCTAAAATTCCACCATGAATACCAAGTAAGGAGATTGTGGTGTAACTTAATGCAAATTTAAATCAGTGATAATACCCTTGAACATCTACTTAACTTAGAAATTTAGTTAAGAAATCGTTACTGTTAAAAGGAATTGCAAGCATTGCTTAAGAACTGGGAAGCAATCTTTTGGATCACTACAATATTTTACTCATAAATGAGCTGGGAAACATTTTTTTCCTTTACATCTACCACAAGCAAACTATGTAGAAGTAGGAACAACTTGGATTAATAAAAAATATGGTTTAAACTTACATCACTAAAGTTTCCCAGTCCTTATAGAAAAAAAGATGATATTAATGATTATCTCAGAGTTTAGACAACTGGAGAATTTTCACTGATAGAGCAGGTTCTTCATAACCTTTAATAATGGATCACCATTGCTTATTTCATCTGCATAGCATTCTTGGTCCTGATTCTTAGCTGTAATATGTAATGTAAAGTGAAAACAATCCCACCATTCAACTATTTTTGTAAGATAGATAAATATTAACTAGTAAAGGCAACTGAAAGAGACAGTCAGGTAAATGCTATGTTTAGCATTGATTTACAGTTGCAAAGTAGGTGCAAATTGTATTCGAAAATAGCAAATAAACATTCTTAAAATTTTTTTCTACTAGTGTCATCATTCTTAAGAGAGTCTTGTAGAGTAGTTTATTACTTTAGCTAATTGAATCCACATCATTCAAGAGGAAAGTTAGATAAATACTTTTTTATCCTATTGTATAGAGTATTTATCAATAAATGTATAATTTTGATAAAAAATGAACAGTTTATATAGAGAAAAGAATAATAACTAATACATCTGATCACACCTCAGAAAATATAATAGAGCTTTTTCATTAAAATAGAAAGTTTAATTCCAGTTATAGAGAGGATCTAAATCCTTTAAGAATAATTTGTAAGAACAGGGGAAAAAAGCCAATAATTGGAAGATTGAGCCCTATCATGTAACCATTAGTGCCTTAGGCCATTTGTGCTGCAATAAGCGAGTACCACAAACTGGATAATTTATAAAGAACAGAAATTTACTTTTCACAGTTCTAAAGGCTGAGGCATCCAAGATCAAGGTGCCATTGGTGTCTGCTTCCAAGATGGCACCTTATTGCTGCATCCTCTGAGGAGGAGAAACACTGTGTTCTCACGTTGTGGAAGGCAGAAGGTCAAGCTGGAAAAGCTCTTCATGAAGCCTTTTTTATAAAGGTTTTAATCCCATTCAGGATGGAGAAGCCATCATGGCTTAATAGCCTCTTAAATGTTGCACCTTTGAATGCTATCACATTGGCAACCTGCAAATTTTGGAGGGGACACATTCAAATTATAGCATCCCACTCCTGGATCCCTAAAATGGTGTTCTTTTCAGATACAAAATTACATTAATTTCTTCCCAACAGCTCCAAAGGGACTTAACTCATTCAAGCATCAACCCCAAAGTCTCATGTAAACATCATATGGATAAGAACCGAAGTACAATTCATTTGAAGCAAATTTCCCTCCAACTATGATCTGTGAATTCAAACAAGTTCCAAAATACCGTTGTGGGATGAGCATAAGCTAGACATCCCATTCCAAAAAGTAGCAACAGGGAAGAAAAAAGGAATAAGAGGTCCTAGGCAAGCCCAAAATCTAACAAGGCAAACAACATAAAATCTCATGGTTGAAAACAACAATCCTCCTCTACTCCAAGTATCACCATCTGGACACACTGGGGCAGAGGTTGGGCCCCCAAGGCCCCAAGGGATGATCCACCCCAGCTTTTCTGGGTGCAGCTCACATACCACAACTCTCAAGAGCTGGAATTAGATTCCTGCAGCTCTCCAAGGCTGGTATCACATGCTAATGGCTCTACGAGTCTGGGGTCTTAGGGCTGGCCCTATCCCTAATGGCTTCACTAAGAATTGCTCTTACTAGGGCTTTCTGAGGTGGCTCCAACTCCATAGTGCCACTGGGCATTTCTGTAGTGGGGGCTTTCTGTGGCAGCCCTGCCCCTGTGGCAAGTCTCTGCATTGGCCTAGAGATTGTCCAGCCTTAAAATCTAGGTGGAAGCAACTACACCTCCACAGATCTTGCACCATGTGCACCTGCAGAATTAGTACCACATGGGCACTGCCAAGATTTATGGTGGTGCCTTCCAGAGCTGTGGTCCAAGCAGCACCTGGGCCCATCTGAGCCACAGCTGGGGTAGCCAAGGAGTGCTGCAGCATAATGTGAGGAGCAGAGAGTTGAAGCAGTTTGTGGAAGTGAGCCCTGAGGTCCAACAGACAACTTAGGATGGGCTTCAAAAATGTTCTCTCAAGGCTTTGGTAATGTGGACCTATAGTGAGTGTGGAAGCTTGAAAGATCTCTTCATTCTGTCATTGTGAATACCACCTGACTTCCTTCTATCCACAGGAATCTCCTCAAATTGTTGCTGTGTTGCTTGAGCACACTCTTAGTTCTCTGTCCTAAATATGCTTTTTCGTTCTTTAAATGGCCAGGCCAAGAATTGTCCAAACCTTCACATTCTGTTTCACTTTTAAATTATAAATTCCATCTTTGAGTTATTTCTTTTTTTCTCACACTGTACTATAAGCAGTTCAGAGAAGCCATGCAGCACCCTGAACACTTTCCTTCTTAGAGATTACTTCTGCCAAATATCCTAATTCAACCATACCATCCAGCAATCCCACTACTGGGTATTTACAAAGGGAAACCACATCAATATATTGAAAAGATACCTGCACTTCCATGTTTATTGCAGCACTATATTTTTCCTTTTTTTTTTCTTTTTTTCTCTTTGTTTTTATTGTCTTTTTCTTTCTTTCTTTCTTTCTTTCTTCTTCTTCTTCTTCTTCTTCTTTTTTTTTTTTTTTTTTGAAATAGGGTTTCTCTCTGTTATCTGGGCTAGAATGCAAGGGTGTGATCATAGCTCACTGCAACCTCAAGCAATCCTCCTGCCTCATTCTCCTTAGTAGCTGGTAGTACAGAAGCATGCCATCACACATGATCTATTTTTTTTTGTAGAGATAGGGTCTCAGTATGTTGGTGAGGCTGATCTCAAACTCCTGGCCTCAAGCAATCCTCCCACCTCAGCCTCCCAAAGTACTAGCATTATAGGCATGAGGCACTGGGCCCAGCCCATTGCAGCACTATTCAGAATAGTTGAGATCTACCTAACTGTCCATCAAGAGATGAATGCAAAAAGAAAATGTGATATATATATATATATATATATATATATACTCAATTGAATACTATTCATCCATAAAAAGAATGAAATCCTGTCATTTGTGGTGACATGAATGAGCCTGGGTAACATGTTAAATGAAATAAGTCAGGCATAGAAATAAATACTGCATGTTCTTGCTCATTTGTTTGAGCTTAAAAAATTGAGCTCATAGAAATAGAGAACAGAATTGTGATTATTAGAGGCTGGGAAGGATGGGGGGATAGAAGACAGGGAGAGATTGATTCATGGATACAAAATTACAGCTGGATAAGAAGAATAAATTCTAGTGTTCTGTAGCCCTGTAGGGTAAATATGGTTAACAATAACTTATTGTATATTTTATATAAAATATCTAGAAGAGAGCATTTCAAATGTTCCCCACAAAATGAAATAATAAACGTTTGAAGTGTTGGATCTGCTAACTACCCTGATCTGATAACTACACATCATATTCATGTATTGGAATATCCCTCTGTACCACATAAATATATGTGATAAAAAAATCCAAATATCGTAGTTCATCAGTTGTAAGTTTTGCCTTCTACAACATTTGAGGACACAAACACAATTCAGCAAAGTTGCCAGAAAGAATGACCTTTCCGCTATTTTCCAGAACTTCCTTCTTCATTACCATCTGACACCTCATCAGAATGGGCTTCACTGTCCATATTTCTACTAATATTCAGTTCAAGACCACTTAATTTCTAAGAAGAATGAAGCTTTCCCTACAGCTCTTCTCCTCTTCTGAGCCCTCACCAAAATGTCAAATCACTCATAAGACTGTAATCATGGCACTCTAGGTTTTTTTCTAGCCTGCTCCTTCAAACTCATCCAGCCTCTGCCTATTACCCAGGTCCAAAGCTGCTTCCACATTTTTAGGTGTTTTTTTTTAAATAGCAGAACTTCCACTTCTCATTACCAATTTTTTCTTAGTCCATTTGTGCTGCTATAACATAATACCACACACTTGGTAATTTACAAATAATAGAATTTTTTTCTCACAGTTCTGGAGGCTGGGATCAAATTCTGGAGTCCAGATCAGGGACCAGCAGGCTTGTTGCCTGGTTAGGACTGCTGTCTGCATCCTATATGGTATTTTATTGCTGCATACTCAGAGGGGAGGAACCCTGTGTTCTCAAATGGCAGAAGCTGGAAGGAAAAGCTAGTTAACGTGTGTGTGAAGCCTTTTATAAAGATCTCCATCCCATTCATGAAAGAATAGTCCTCATGTCCTAGTCACCTCTCTAAGGCTCCACCTCTTAATCCTATAATTTTGGCAACATTTGTTATTTGGAAGGAGGACATTCAGACCATAGCAGTCAGTGACAGAGTTGTTATTGGAAAAAAAAATGCTATCCACATTTCTGATATTTACTTAAATATAAAGAAAATACAAATGTATAAGGTTTCATTCAGATAAATGAAGACAACATTTTACCTGTTATCTATTGAAAAGAATGTAATTATTTTATGTGATCTTCTTTTAGATTTACAGAAGCCTAAATTCTATTTATGACTAAATGAAGTAGCATACATGATTAACATTCATATTTGGTACAAAATAATCCCAAATATAACCTACCCCATTATAAGGGGATTCATTATTTTAACAGCTCTAAACCTATTAAAGGACTCAAAGTGACAATTATTGTGTCAGTACAGGAAATGGATCTTCAAGGAAAAAAAAAAAAAAAAACAGCCTTAACTCAGAAGCTTAAAATTCACCTGCAATTAGAATAATCCAAATGGATATTTATGTCTTTAGGCTTTTCATGATGCTCCAGATGCACATTTGTAATTTTTTTTCTGGGTTTCCCAAATTAATGTTCCATATTGTTAATAACCAAATGATATTTATAGTGGTATTTTTATGATAATCCAGCATTTTTTCAATATATCCTTTTGGCGATTTTGGTATATCAGAAGATGCAATATTGAGATGATATCTGTGTGTAAGAGAGAGAAAGAAAACGAGAGACTCTATTCTCTCTGCATGGTCATACTAGAGGCCCAATTTTGATATTATTTTTTAATTACATAAATCTTAAAGTTGACGAGATCTAAAATGCTGAAATGATAGTGAATATTCTTAGTGCAGTTATTGGAATGAAAGAGATAGAGAGACTAAGACCAGCTGGCTAGTTATGTCCAGTATGTAGAGTTTTAGGTCATTAAATAAGATAATTGGAGAATGAATTAGAAAAAAATCCTTAAGCAAATTTTCAATTAACCAAAGGAGGAAGAAAAGAATCAAGATATGATGATAATGGTTACTTATAGTACATGTAATATGGTTGATATAAAATAAATAATAAAAGAATTCTTAATACATGTTAACTATTCTTATGATTTGTGTCGTTATGCAAATCAATGGAATTTTTACAAAGTGTAGTTACCTTAAAATAGTAACACTTTCAAAGACATATTCCAGGCAATGGAGATATGAATCATAGTTAATAATTAAAGAATGAGAAGTTACTATAAGACAGAGCTTGCATACTCAAACTTGTCACAAATGTCCTAAAGAAAATAACCACTTAAATCACACTTGATATAATTGCTCACATCAAGAATTCTTTAAGAATGTTGAGGGCTCAATGCTTTATTTTAAAATGGCATTTGGTTCAAATTTAAAATGAAGAAATTTTGTTAAACATTGATGCTTCACATTATTGCAATGTTGTAGTGAGAATAAGAATTTTTTCTGGAAAAATTTTCTCTCAGGCAAGAACTCTAAGAATTATGCCAATATAAAAGTTAGAGAAATATTATTTGGATTATGAGTTCATTCTATTTTGTTAATTTTCCTTATTTTTCATGTTTATGTGGGCATCTGTTATTCCTTAATAAAATAATAAAACAACCTTAGTAAATACTGGGTAAAGAGGTGTTATAAAAAGGTGAAAACAGACATAAAAATACTATGAGTAAAATGAATACGGGCATTTAAATTTTTTTAGAGGTATATGGAAGCCATTTGAAAGTATGAGCTCAAAACTTGCAATTAACAATTAATCAATAAGCAATTAACAGAAACAAAAGTAAAAACTACTATTTATTTCAAAATTTAGTGATTTTTATAGATATTTAAAGTAAGTTAACATAAGAGATGTATAGAATATTTTTAATTTTGCTCCAGAAAAGAAAATGAATATTCATAGATTAAATTTATTGGAAGATAGATTTACTTTAACCTAGAAAATACAAGTGATAATATTTCAAAATGGAATAGCAGTTCCACTTTCATCATGATAAAATAACCAATACTGATCTTGCTACCCAGCTGTATTTAACTATAAAACTGGAAAATTTTTATGAAATAACTGTCTTCATTCATTGAAGAGTAGGCAGCAAAGTATTGTGAACCATTATAGAAGGAAAACGACAGATGAACCTATGAACGCCTTGGTTTTCTGCATGGAGCTAATTTCTGGACCCTGGCACAAAGAAAAGTGGCATAAACATGGCTTTGTAATCTTGCCCAATTGAGTAGACAGAAATTTAGAGGACTGGTATTTGCAAGAGAGAGTACTGACAAAGGCAAGCTATTCAGAGAGTTTCAAAGATCTGCCTAAGGGTCACCTTGATTCTTTGGCTGGATACTAAGTTGCACATATATAGAATGACTCTGCAAGCTCAGGCAAAAAATAACTATTACAAAAATACAACTATCATAGAGTCAAAAATAAAAAAAAAATCCAGAACTCTCCTAAGGTGGGTTTGAGTTTAACCAAACAAAATTGAGAGAACTCACGAAACACATAAGTATTATGTGGAGATGCCAAATGGTTTACGCATTAGGATTATGGCTAAACTAATCACAACATAAAGCTACTCTAGACCTTACCAGGGATTCTTGGAGTCATTTTATAATGATTAAGTGGGCAATCACTTAAGAGAATAAAAAATACTGAATGTGTACACACTTAATACTATAGGCTCATTGTACATAAAATAAAAACTGACAGAACTAAAAGAAATAGACAAGTCTACGATATTGGTTGAATTATTTCATCTTCCCTTTCTAAGCATTTCATAGAATAATTACAGAAATAATCAGTAAGAAACCTGAACAAGACTCTTAACCAAAATTTCCTAATTGTTACTTGTTTTTATAGCTTTCACAACATCAACAGCAGAATACATGTTACCCTCAAGTGTGCATAGAACATTAGCTAAAATAGGACATATAGTAGGCCATAAGACAAATTTCCAAAAACTTAAAAGGATTTAAATTATTAAGCATATATTATTCACTAAGAAAATTAAATTAGAAGAAATAGCAATATGATATCATAAAAAGTCTCAGATACTTAGATGCTGAACAAAATACTTCTAAATAGCCTATCTATCAAAGAAGAAATCGCAACAGAAATTAGAAAGTACTATGAATGTAATGATATTGAAAATGAGATATTAAAATTTGTGGATGTGAACCACACAGTGCTTACAGAGAAATTTAAGCCTTTAAATTATTATAGTAGAAAAGAAGAATAGTCTGAAATATATGGACTGAATTTTCACATCAAGAAGTTAGAATAAGGAGAAAATATTAAACTCATAGTTACTAAAAGGAAGGAAAATAAACAAAACATCGGATATAGATGAAAGAGAAAAAAAAAACAGTAAGGTGGGAGGGGGATAATAAGGGTAGGTAAACTCACAACTAATGGATGCGGAGCACACTGTATGGGGGAAGGGCACACTTGCCCTGGCTTGGGCAAGGCAAAGGAATTATATGTAACAAAAATATTTGTACCCCCATAATATTTTGAAATTAGAAAAAAGAAAAAGAAAACTGCAAGTACAAAGAAATATCAATAAAATGAAAATCATTCTCTTTGAAACGATGACTAAAACTGATAAAACTTTATCTACTCTAATGAAAAAAGGTAGAAAAAACAGTCAATTACTAATAACACGATTAAAAATAGAATATCATTAAAGGGCCTATAGACATTGAAATGATAACATGGGATGTTCATGAAAAAATATGTCCATTACTTTAATAACAGATAAAATGGACAAATTTTTAAAGAAACAAATTAATAAAATTGACATAAGAAGAAATAGAAAACTCACATTACTCCATATGGATTAAATGATATGTAATTACAATTTAAAATATTCTCTTTCTCTCTTTCTCTCTCTTTTATACATGCACATACTCTTGCACATATAAATATATTTAAAAAAAAGAACATAGACTCTCCAGGACCAATTTCCTTTATGAGTGATTTCTATTGACTATTTAATAAAGACCTATGACAAGTTATATATAAATCTTTCAGAATGTGGGAATATTTCCAAATTTAGACAAATATATTACAGGAAAAAATACCAATACCAGTTATTAATACTGGTAACCCTTAACAAAATGTTAATAAATTAAACTAGCATTGTATACAAGGAAACTACATGATGACCACATCATTTTTATCCTGGGAATGGAAGGTTATTTAAATATTTGAAAATCCATGAATATAATGTACTACAGAATGAAAGAACTTATATTTAACATTGTACTGGACTTCCTAGTCAGTATAATTTATGAGAAAAAAAGAGATATAGATCTATAAAAATTAAAATTATCTTTATTTTTGGATAATGTGATTGTGTACATGGAAAATCCTAAAATCTACCAAAAATTAAGATAAACAATAAGTGAATTTAACAATTTCAAATAAAACAAAGCCAGTATATAAAAATACACTTTATTTACAAGGAAAAACATTTTGAAAATGAAAGAAATTTTAAAATCATTATAAGAATATCAAAAAACATAAAATATTTAGGTATAAATTTAACAAAATATGTACAAAAATTATACAAAGATTATTGCTGAAATATATGAAGCCTTAATAATTGAAGTTATTGAAAAATTGAAGTGATGTTTATGCATAGAAAGAATCAAAATTTTAAGATATCAATTCTTTGTAAGTTGATTTATAGATATAAACAAATTCCCATCTGACTTTTATATAGAAATTGAAAAACAGATTTTTAAATTTTATATGACAATGTTCACAATGTAGTGTAGCCAAACTAATCTTGAAAAAGAACAATATACGCAGAGAACTTACACTTTCTGATTTCAAAATTTAATATAAAGCTATAGTAATTAAGAAAGTGTGATTTTGAGACAGTTTATATAGACATCAATGAAATGAAATGAAGTGTCCATACATAATCATGCACAGATATGATCTTTGTGTTTCAACAAAAGAACCAAGGAAATTCAGCAGAGGAAAAAAAATCTTTTCAACAAATGATGCTGGAGCATTCTGGATATATCTGGTTGAAAAAACTAGTAAAACTTGAACATTTATAAATATTGACTCAAATATGAATTATAGTTCAAAATATAAGAGCTACAACTGTAACAATCCTAGACAAAAACATAATAGAAAATCTATGCAACTTTGGAATAGAGAAGGATTCCTAGATAGAACACAGAAAGTATTAACCACAAAAGAAATAATGCTTAATTGGACTTCTTCAAAATTAAAATCCTATGTGTATCAAAAACACCATTATGAAAAAAGTAATCCATAGAGTAGAAAAAAATATTCCCAATGTATATTTGTTAAAAATGTTGTACCCACAATAACTATAAAAACTATTATACCTCAATAATAAGAAATCAAACAGCATCATAAAAAATAATGGACAGAACATTTGGATAAATATTGTATGAAAGAAGACATATGAATAGTCAATAAATATGTGAAAAGGTGGTTAATGTATAGATTGTTAGGGAAATGTAAATTAAAACCACAATGTGGTACCACTATCTATATACTAGGATGACTAAGCTTTGAAAGACTGACTATACAAATTGTTAGTTTGGCTATAGAGCAGGGGTCCTCAAACTTTTTAAACAGGGGGTCGGTTCACTGTCCCTCAGACCGTTGGAGGGCCGTGGGAGAGTGCGGCGCACATTCCACACATGCGCACTGTGGGCCCGGGATGAGTCGGCTGCTAAGCAGGACAGGCAGCAGCAGCAAAAACACTGGGTAGGCCAGATAAATGTCTTCAGCAGGCCGCGTGTGGCCCCAGGGCCGTGGTTTGAGGACCCCTGCTAGAGCATGTGACATTCTCATACTTAGCTGGTGAAATTGAAAAAAAGAACAACACTGTTGAAAGTTTGTGGTTTCTAATAATGTTACATATACTGTTACCATATAATTCCAAGTAATCCCTCTAGTATTTGTCTCAGAAATGATAGCAGATCTTCAGAAAAAAGACCTTGTAAACAAATTTTTCATAGTTGATTTATTGATAAAAACCCCAAATTGGACTCAGCCTAAATCTTCTTCCATGAATAGGTAGCATAACCATAAAGTGCAGTAAAGAAGAACAAAACAATAAAAAGGCAGAACCAACTGATAAATGCAAGAACATGGAAAATCTCAAACCTATTTAGCTCAGTGCACAAATTCAGGCCTCAAAGACTATGCATGAGTTCTATTATATAAATTTCTCACAAGAAAAACTCATCTATAGTGAGAGAAGTAGTATGGTAGACGGGAATGCCAAGTGGTAGGGACTGACTGCAACTTGTGAGGGAGTGTTTAGGGGTTATGAAAATGTTCTACATCTTAACTGGGATGGTAGTTACATGGGTTCATACATTGGTCAAAACTCGACCCAACTATTCACTTAAAAAATGGCTGCATTTTATGGTATGTAAATTGAACCCAGTAAAGTTGAATAAAAATACACAGTAAAATGATGATTACACTCGTTTTTTTAATCCAAAATTAAAATGGAACAGATTGTAGTTACCTTTACATCACTGATATTCTCACAAAGGCTCAGAGAGATATTGGTATCTCTGCCTCTCACATCTAATGTATTTAATATGCTTTACCTTTTGGATTCTCTATCTTGATTTGATACCACCCTCAGAGCAATTTGTTATCTGAATATTTTACATGATATAATGAATCAAAGGGCCAGAACCAGATGACTAATAAACTCTCGATGCTAGCAAAAGTATTATTGCATTGAACATGAGGCTTTACCAAACCACTTCTTTGTCTCTAATAATATTAATAATTGCTATCTTTCTAGATAATCACTAGAAATCACCGTTCTGTGTTACCTGTGGGATTTCTTCTGAACCCTCTAGGATTCTGTGCAGCATCAGGGGGGCAACAGACTTGTTTCTCTTCTGCAGGTCAATAGGTTGCAATGGGTTGATCCAACCCTACCCCCAGCTGGCCTCTCTTACTACAGGTTTTCTTCTGTGAAAGTGGAATGTCTGGTGTTCTAGTTTTTCTATTGGTGGATGGAACAAATTGCCACCAGCTTAGATTCTTAAAACCACACAAATTTATGATCTGTAAATTCTGTAGGTCAGGAGTCCAGGTACAGGAAAGCTCAAATAGTCTCTGCCTAGAATCTCACAGGGCGGAAATCAAGGTATCTGCAGTGCTGCCTTCCTTTCTGGGGGCTCAAGGAAAGAATCCCTTTCTAGGCTCATTCAGGATGATGGCAAAGTTTAGTTCTATGAGGACTAATAATTCCATTTCTGCTGTCTGTCAGCTGGGGTTGTTCTCAGGGTTATTCTCCAGTTTGTAGTTCCCATCAAAGTCAGCAGCGGCAAGTCGTGTTCTTGTCATGCTTCAATTTGCTCTGACCTCACCTCTGCTTGATCTCTTCTGCCACAGCCTCTGACAGACTCTTTTGACATGTTCTGTTTTTAAGGGCTCATGTGAATACAATGGGCACAACCAGATAATCCAGGATAGTCTCACTATTTAAAAGTTAGGTGACTAGTAACCTAACTTTCATGGCAGTGCCTAGATAGGTGCTAGATTGCATAATCAGAGGTCAGGAATCTTATGAAGGAGGTCAGCTTTAGAATTCTACCTATTCACATCTGGGTTCATAATTCTTTAAATCAGTTTCTTCAAGTATTCTCTGATGAATGCTCATCAACTTTGTCAAAGTTCTTTTTTCCTCATTGTATGCTATTTTAACTTCATTTTTCCCCTTAAGCGTCTTTAGTAGACAGGAAATCACTGACATGATATAAAAATTTACTACATGTGAATTCACAGTCTAATATCTTAGGGCAATATATAGGGAACAGAAATGAAGTATATTATGGGGGTACAGATTTTAAGGTTTCAATAAATGCCCATTTCCCCCCCTCCCCCCCATAATATGCCAAAATAAAAAAAAAAAAGGTAAAAAAAAAAAGAAATGAAGTATAATATTCTGTCAATCTTGATCACTCTTTCCTTCCATAGGTTCATACCTTTACTTATTTTCTTTTTTAATTTCAAAATTTTAAGGGGGTACGAATGTCTTGTTACATGGATAGCTTTTATAATTCATGAGTCACAGCTATCAGTGTGCCTTCACCTGAATAGGGTTCACTGTACCCATTAGGTCAGTTTTACCCCTCACTTCTCCCCTGTCCCACCTTCTTGATTTTCAATAACTTTTCCTTTTCTCTGTGCCAATGTGTCCCCATTGGTTAGTTCCAACTTACTAGAGACTTACATGTGGTATTTGTTTTTCCATATTTCACTTAGGATAATGGTCTCTAGTTCCATACAAATTGTTGCAAAAGACATTAATACATTCCTTTTTGTGGCTGAATAAGTACTCGATGATATACATATACCACATTTTATTAATTCTCTCATGGATTGATGGGCACTTAGGTTGATTCCACACCTTTGTGATTGTGAATTGTGCTGCAATAAATATTCGAGTGATGGTGTCTTTTTGATAAAATGACTTCTCTTCCTTTGGGTAGATACTCAGTAGTGGAATTGCTGGTCAAAACATAGGTCTACTTTTAGATCTTAGTAATCTCCACACTCTTTTCCATAGAAGTTGTATTAACTTGCAGTCCCATCATCAGTGGATAAGTGTTCCTTTCTCCCTGCACCCACAGCAGCATGTATTTGACTTTTTTTGTACTTTTTAATAATAGCTATTCTGTCAGGGGTAAGGTGATATTTCATTGTGGTTTTAGTTTTCATTTCCCTGATGATTAGTGATGCTGAGCATTTTTTCATATGGTTATTGATGCCATCCGTCTATCTTCTTTTGAAAAACTGTTCATGTCTTTTGCCCACTTTGTAATGGGTTCTTTTCTTGCTGATTAGTTTGAGTTCCTTATAAATTCTGGACATTAGCCCTTTATCAGATGTATAGTTTGCAAATATTTTCTCCCATTCTATAGCTTGTCTGCTCTGCTGATTATTTCCGTTGCTGTACAGAAGCTTTTTAATTTAATTAGGTCCCATTTCTTTCTTTTTGTTGTTGCTATAATTGCCCTTGGGGTCTTAGTCATAAATGCATTGCCTCAGCTGACCGGAAGTCATAGCCAGAGCAATTAGGCAAGAAAAAGAAAGGGAATCTGAATCAAGGAAGAAGAAGTCAAACTACCTCTTTTTGCTGATAATAGGATCTTGTATCTAGAAAATCCCAGAATGTCCACCAAAAGACTCCTGGAAATGATAAATAAATTCAGCAAAGTCTTAAGTTACAAAATTAATATACACAAATCAGTAGCATTTCTATATACCAATAACAGGCAAGCTGAGATTAAGATCAAAGACAATACCATTTATAGTAGCTACAAAGAAAATACAAGATTTAGGAATATAATTAACCAAGAAGAGTGAAATATCTCTACAAAGAGGACTACTATGAAACACTGAGGAAAGAAATCGCAAAAAATACAAACAAATGGAAAAACATCCCTTGTTCATGGATTGGTAGGATCAACATTGTTAAAATGTCTATGCTGCCCAAAGTGATTTACAGATTCAAAATATCAATGTCATATTTCACAGATCTAGAACCAAAAAAGAGCTCAAATAGCCAAAGCAATCTTAAGCAAAAAGAACATATCTGAAAGCATCACATTACCATGCTTCAAACTATACTGCAAGGCTATAGTAACCAAAACAGCAAAATAGTAGCACAAAAATAGAGACATAGACCAATGGAACAGAACAGAGAACCCAGATACAAAACCAGCTACCTACAACCAACCAATTTTCAACAAAGCAGAAAACTGTATACACTGGGGAAAAAAAGCCCTATTCAATAAATGGTGCTGGGAAAATGGGATAGTCACATGAAGAAGAATAAAACAGGACCCCTATCTCTCACCACTTACAAAAATTAATTCAAGATGGATATAAGACTGAAGTGTAAGGCATGAAGCCATAAAAATTCTGGGAGAAAATATAAGAAAAACTCTTCTAGACTTTTTTTCTTTATGTTGTAAAATTAACTCTGTGTATGAGAGAAAGAACTCAATAATTAAGTGCTTGTGTTTGAGTGAATTTTAATGTAAGGGAGTTAGAGTCATGAGTAAGTTAAATTTGCTATTCTATCTTAAGATATTCTATGACATCTTGTCACCTCTCCTCCAATCATTTTTTATTTATAGAAAAAAAATATGATTCCAGAGAACATAGAAAAAGTGTCAAATTTAAAGTTATTAAGACAAAAGTTTACCAAGTGTTACCTGAACCTCACACAGATCCAAGAGAGAGATTTCTGTCTGGAAATGGTGACCCAGCTGGACTGAGTCAGGGAAGAGCTATTATGACAGGTCTTTCCCCATATCACCCAGATGTCAAAATCACCTGACCAAGTCCAACAGTGACAATCTCAAACTTTCTTATTGTTTTATGTACCAGTCTCAAAGTCATATCATATTAACATTATAAATATTAATACATGGACAAGGAAAGAGAAAAATTCAAGAAGTAGATGCACACAAGTAAGAAAGAAAAGCCACTTTTCCAGGGCATCTCAGAGCAAATTAGTCTTCAACATTCCTAATCCAATTGCAACAAAACCTAATGGTACAAGTATTGGTTTTTGTGTTGCTTTATGTACTATTTCTCCTTGACTACCCTGATGAGAATACTCAGCATGTAGCATGTTCAGTATCATATCAATTATAACATAGTCCATGGAGGTTTTCATGACTGATCTTGTTGGAAGACCTTTAATGGTTTCTGTGAACTACTAGATTCAAACATGAAATGCAAAGAAATCACTATCCATTTGCCATCTTTAAAATGAAGTCAAAATTTGCTTATGATAAAATCTTAATACCTTAAAGCAATACAAGTGAATCTACCATTTGATCCAGCAATCCCATTGCTGGGCATCTACCCAAAATATCCAATGACACTCTACAAAAAAAGACACCTGCACTCGAATGTTTATAGCAGCACAATTCATAATTGCAAGGCTGTGGAAACAGCCCAAGTGCCCATCAATCCAAGAATGGATTAACAAAATGTGGTATATGTATACCATGGATACTATTCAGCTCTAAGAAATAATGGTGATATAGCACATCTTATCTTTTCCTGGTTAGAACTGGAACTCATACTACTAAGTGAAGTATCCCAAGAATGGAAAAACAAGCACCACATATACTCACCATCAAACTGGTATTAACTGAGCAGCACCTAAGTGGACACATAGGTACTACAGTAATAGGGTATTGGGCAGGGGGGAGGGGTGCGGGTATATACATACATAATGAGTGAGCTGTGCACCATCTGGGGGATGTTCATGCTGGAAACTCAGACTTGTGGGGGACGGGGGGAGGGGAAGGGCATTTATTGAAACCTTAAAATCTGTACCCCTATAATATGCTGAAATAAAAAAATAAAATCTTAATAAAATTATTTCTCAATATTTTCTAGTTATTTGACTACATTTCATCCATATACGTGAGTCCAGGATGTGTATTTCATTATGTTAATATTATGAACTCTAAAAGCCTACAGACCCTCCTTGTGTCAGTGTCAAACATCCAATAGAGTTTCAGGTCCAAAGATGTATTTCAGAAAGTTATAAGTGATTCCTGATGAGCATGGCATTCAAAATCCTTAAACTAAGAAGAGTTAGGTATAATGAACTAATGACTTAAAATTTAAAGTTATATAATCCTAATCCTAATTATTCAATTACTCTTTCACTTTAAGAATATGTTCCTTTTTGTATGTGCAAAAATGGACATCACAGTAATTTTGCAAGGACTAGTTAACAAAATATAGATTATTTTCACTTTAACATATAATGCACAGCAGATATGTATGGCCAATATGTATAAAAATATCAGAATGGAGTGTCTTTTTAATATGATCCTTAAATATTGTTGTTCATTCTAACATCAATTTTTCCAAAACTAACAGAAAAAATCAGAATTGAGCAAAATATGTATACGAAACAAAATTAGATGTCTGGAGTGAGGTTAGTTAAATGAGTGTAAACTATCTGTATAATTTGCATTTAGACTTGAAATACTATTGTGCGTGCATTATCCTTTAAAAATAAAATGTAAATTAAACTTAATTCAGAAGTCCCATTTCCTTCCAATGTTATTTCAATCGTTCTGAAGCTTATCTCAGTCAGAAACTGCATGTAGCTGAGAAACTGTGCTGTTCTAAAAAAGCCCTTTAGAATAAAACTGCTCCACAACTTGTAAAATATTATCGTTCCTTTTTGCCATTTGGCTTGGGATTTTCCCATCATTTTGAATTGTCTTTCTTGCTTCCCAAGATCTCTCTGCTTCTGACAATAAGAACGGATGATCCCTTGGGTAAAATTCAGACAGACCACGTGGCTTGACAATTTGAACTTACTCTTTGCCTTTCAACTTCTCCTTCCACCTCTCTCTTTTTCCCAAACTCCCCAGGGATACACAAATTTCACCTTCACTCTGTGAAGATGTGTTTGGGGAAAAGAGGAAAAAGTGTTTTTCACATATAGTTGAACATGACCAAATTATATCAGTGGAAGCTGATGAGAAATGTAAAAAAAAAAAAAAAAAATGTTAAGAGATAAATCTTACTCTGCTTTATCTGGAAGAAAATTTATATGGCTACTATATAAAACTTCCCACTATTTATTTAAGATTATTTTATCGGCCTTAGAAATTAGTGTAGTTGTTGCAGAGGCTGGAAAATCACTGTGAAAGAAAATATTTCTCATTATCACTTTACTCGCATTCATTCTGCTTTTCATTGGAAGCAAAACATAGTTGGAGTATGAGGTTCAATATTTCTTTCTAGCTCAAAAGAAGAGTTGGATGTTATTTATTACAAGAGGTAAATAATGGACTAATTCTCTAAGGTCTGGCTTTGGAGTTGAACCTAATGCAGTGTAGAAAAGTATGATAAGGCAGAAAAGTATGATAAAAGTAGGTAAGGGCCGGGTGTGGTGGCTCGCTCCTGTAATCCTAGCACTCTGGGAGGCCGAGGCGGGTGGATTGCACAAGGTCAGGTGTTCAAAACCAGCCTGAGCGAGACCCCGTCTCTACCAAAAATAGAAAGAAATTAATTGACCAACTAAAAATATATATACAAAAAATTAGCCAGGCATGGTGGCGCATGCCTGTAGTCCCAGCTACTCGGGAGGCTGAGGCAGCAGTATTGCTTGAGCCCAGGAGTTTGAGGTTGCTGTGAGCTAGGCTGATGCCACGGCACTCTAGCCTGAGTAACAAAGTGAGACTTTGTCTTAAAAAATAAATAAATAAATAGTAGGTTAACATTATTTATCATCATCATCATCATCGTCATCATTGGCTAACCATTATTTAGTACATTCTCTATACCACGTGCTGTTTCCAGTGCTCTGCATCTATTAATCCATTTAAACTTTACAATAGAGGTTTCCGTGTGTCTCCCTTACAGCACCTTGTCCTTTTATGGCTTTACATTAATATATAACACCTTCCCTAGGTATTTAGACATAACGTATTTTTAAATTCTAGCTCAATGTTTCTGAACTGAACATTTTCTTACAAGCTACCTAAAAAAAAAAAAAAAAACCTGTCTTTTTTGATGACACACTGACACTCCCAGCTCAAAATATTTCCTCCCCCTGTATTTGATTACTTGACAACATGAATTCCTTCAGTCATCCCACATGGCTCTTTCTTTTACTCTTAACACTAATCATTCTTTAATCCAATTAATTCAAATGAATACCATTTCTTTTGATTATCCTTGAGTTCCCATCCCCACAGCAAATGTTTTAAGCAAATATTACCCTTCAGCACCCTAGGAACAATATTATTTAGCCATCAAGAGTGCAAACACTGGATTCAAGCATACAAGGGTCCAAATCCCATTTTCACTGCTTTCTGGCTGTATGAACTTGGACAAGTTTCTTAACCTCTGATACAGGAGTATAGATATCTTTATCAATCTAATAAGATGAAGGAAAAGCAAAAAAAAAAAAATAACTTGATAGTAAACAACATCAAATGAGATGTTAAAAATAAGTTCGAATAAGCCGGAAAACAAAAGAAACAAAGGGTTAAATATTCTTACAAAATGTCAGAGATTACAAGACTGAATTTTCAAATATTCATTTGTATGTTACATATAAGCATAACACCTAGAACAAAATGCAACAGAAAGGGATGTAAAAGTTAAGATGTACCATGAAATATCAACCATAAGAATGCCAGTATATCAAACATAAATGTCATTATAGAATCATAAACCATAAATGGAACTCAGAGCTTGTCCCTCCTTCATTTTTATATCACTAGGGAATTTTTGTGTCAACTCATAGGTACATAATTGAAAATATTCTATATAAAACATAGGCACCATTGGCTTACATACTGGAAAGTTCAGTCATGGATTTGCTTGGCCATGGCTGTACTTAGGGGTTAAATGTGGGGGTCATTTTCTCCATCTTTTGGCTTTACCACCTTCTCCATGCTGCTCTAATTCAGCAGATAGATTATCTCCACATGGCAGGAAAGATGTCTACTGTGAGCCCGATTCACAACCTGCCAGCTTACCAATTCTAGCAGGTAAAAAGGGAAAGAGATTTCTCTCTTTCCATGCCCATATAGCTACCATGGGACGAACTCTGTTTGGACTTGCCAGAGGGATTATTTCTGACTAGGACACATGCCCAACTGGTTGACCATAAGTGACATGAGGCACTGTGATTGACAAAACGACTTGGATTATATTAATACACAAGTGTAGAATGGAGCAGCACTCCAAAAGCAATGAGTACTGAGCAAAAAACAAAACAAACAAAAAGTACACTATACCTCTTTTTATTAACTATTGGTTATGGCAAACAAAAATTACCAAGACCACAGTGTGAGCCACAGAAAAAGATTCAAGAAGATCTATTTTAAAACATGCCATAGACCTGGGGCACAAAGTAATGCCCCTGTGGCTTACATAGTTTCATCCCAATTCACTATGACTTATTTAGATGTAAAATGTTGATTTATTTAGTTTATAATCTCTGTGAGAATTTTTTAGGATCCTGTAACAACTATAGGGAGCAGGCTTCTCTAGTTTATGGCTATCTTCTCTTAGATAAACAACTAAAACATATTTAGTTGAAAATACAGGCAGTATTTTAAATTTTAAATTATTCTTTCTGGATGTAGGCATTCATCAGTATCACAGTGTAAATCTTAATACAGTGCAATAAAAAATTTTAAAAGATTGTTAAGTGATTTGGTGTAGCTTTGTGCTTTGCTTTCTTTCTTTTCGGTGTTTCCCCCACACTTCACAGAGTTTTAGGGACAAATGAAATTAGCCTTCAATGCCTTAGGTTTCAGTGATCAGATTACTGGGTATTTACTGATGCCGACTTTTTATTGACTTGGATAAAGCCTTTAGGCAAAGGTCACAAAACCCTGTAACTAAAGGATACTTATAAATTTCAGTGAAAGATAGTAGTGTTAAGGGAAAGAAAAGTCAACAAAAGGGGAAAATCAAAAACATATAGGATGGAGCATAAAGGTTATAATACTTACCTTCCCTAAATGAATCAAAGCTTCTCTTGACAAAATAATATTGTAAATACTTTAAGATTCTAACAGTATATTAATATCCTTAGTAGAAGATGTTTTAATTCCTCTTAAATATCTTCATTCAATTGCTATGCTTTCTCCTATTTTCATTTTTAAGCATTTTAAGCATTTTTACATAAGTACTAGAAACTTCAAATAAAGTGAAAATTAAATGGTACTAACTGCTAAATGATTTTTATTTGAGAATTTCCATTCATTGTAATTAGTCCTAAGGCATAGATACTGACCATAATGACCTATGCAATTGAAGTAATGGTTAATGGTTTCCAATCTACGATCTAAAGAACTCTGAAGTCTAGTGAGACATAGTTCTGTCATATAAGTTTCATAATAAAACACCTTTGAGAAGTGGCACAATATGAAGAAATCATGATTTGTACAAACTAAGCAACAACCATAAAAATTCCCATAGTAAAGGAATTGGTAAGTTGATATCACATTGACAAAAAATAATAATACAGTAAGAGGAACTTCTGTCCAAGATTGAATAACTGATAGAGGATTAGCCCTTCTTCCATTATAAAACAAAACAAAAACCTGGGAAATTTGATAAACAATATGTAAAGAAAATCTTCTTAGATTTTGGACAACAGACAAAACAGAGCTGGCATCCCTGAGGGAAGGAAAACAAATAAAATACATCTTATAATTTCCAGTCTTTCTAGCTGGATGCACTTTTCACACCAAAGTGCAGGGAAAGGGAATACAAACAGAACAAGAAAGTCTTCCTGAGATAAGAAAGGCTGAGGTGACTTGAGTTTGTAGGGCAAGTTACCATAGAGAAGGTTGCTACAAAGAGGAAGATATATCCAGAAATTTTAAAAGAGGCTTCATTAAAGCTCCAGCTAAATATTAAGGTGAATATGCAAAGGTGATACTCTATGAAGTCATGCAAAGAAGTCTTGGAGTAAAGATCTACAAGGGAACTATAAACTGAGATAATACCTGAGCTTGCAAGCACACACCCCCTAAGACATGTTTGAGATCCCACAATCTCTAAGACACATCACTGAATGCCCCCAAAATTTCAGTGGATACTTCACAAATGCCATACCTTAGAATAAGTACTAAACTAAGAGAAGATACAAGACTACTCTAGATGGGTCCTAACAAAGTGTAAAAGCAAGCTCTAAAAAGATTAAGGTGATTGGCAAGTACATTAATGGTCTATAGAACAAAACCAAATACTAAAGGAAGACAATACAATTGATACATTCAATGATGTTCAAAATGTCCATCAGCCAATCAGTAATTACTACATAGGTAAAAATGCTAAAAAAAAAAAAAAAAAAAGTGACATATAATCAGGAGAAAATTTATCCAATTGAAACAGAATCGGAAATTATAGGGATGATTGAATTAGCAGACAAGGACTTTAGCTAAATAAATAAATATGTACAAATATTTAAACAAAAGCACAACATGGTAATGAGAGAAATGGCAACTTAAAGAGTCAAATGGATCTCATAAATCTGATGATATATCTGACATGGATGAATTAAATAGAAGATTAGTTTTTCTCAAAGAAGACATAATTAAACTTGGAAATGTGGAATAGAAATTATGCAAAGCAAAGCATGAAAAGAAAAAGTTAAAGAATGGGAAAAAAATTAACAATGTTTTGATGATTTTTGTACAATAGTAAGTGGCCTAACATATATATTAGTATAATATCCTAAAAATCAGGAAAAGCAGATATATATTTGAGAAAATAATAGCTAAAAATTGTCCAAATTTGAATTTTAAAAATAAATCCAGAAATCCAAGAAACTTAATGAACCTCAAATAGTATTACCCCAAGGCACATCATAATCAAATTGCTGAAAACCATTGACAAAGAAAAAAAAATCTTAAAAGTAGCTAAAAAAAAAAGGACACATTACATATAGGGGAAAAAATTGAAATGGCCACTGAATACTCATCAGACAAAATTCAGCCAGACACAATGAAAGAAAATTTCCAATTTATTATAAAATACTCATACTATAATTTTATGCACAGTGACTATATCTTTCAAAAATTATGGCAAAGCAATGCCATTTAAAGACAGACAAATGTTAAAAGTATACAGCAATAGCCTTCCAGTACTACATGAAGTTCTTTGGGACAAAAGAAAATTTTATGAGACATAAACCAGTAAGAGTTATATTTATCCATGTTACATACAAATATAAAAGATTTTTATGTTTTTTAAATTTTCTAAAAATAATTGACTATTTTGATGAAAAGCAATGCCAATATTTTGAGTGGTATATATTATATGTGAAAGCAAAATTATGATGGTAATAACACAAAGGACAAGGAAAGTAAAAATACATTGGGGTATAAGCAATTGATACACTATTTGAAAGTAGATTATAGCAAGTTCAAAATACATATTTTAAACAATGATGCAACTAACATTATAAAACCATGTGATGTAATAAGAACATCAATAGACAAGATAAAATGGAATACTAAAGATATCAAGTAATACTAAAGGTAAAAGGAAAGATAAAAAGCAGGAATAAAATAGATGGTGCTAAGAGAAAAGAAATAGCAAATTTAGACTGAAGTACAATATCAATAATTACATTAAACGTAGATGGATTAAACACATACAACAAAAGGGAAACATTTTTAGATTGCATAAAAAACAAGATCCAATTATATGTTATTCACAAAAAACACACTTTAAATATAAAAACACATTTAGCAATGAAAAGGAGCGGTCTGACACATGCAACAACTTGGAGGAGGCACGGATACATATTTTTAATGAAAATATCCAGGCCTCAATTGAGTAATACTGTATATTTTCATTGAAATTAAGTTCTAGAATAGGCAAACCAATCAGATTATTAATTGGCTGTGTCAGATATGAAGAATGCAATTTACTGTAAAAGAGCAGGAGAGAACATTTTAGCATGATGGAAATGTTCTATAACTCAGTTGCAGTGGTGATTACAGTGGGATATATAAACACATCACAGCATACACTTAAAATTGGTGTGTTTTATTTTATACAAACTATACCTCAGTGAAGTTCATGAGTAAGAAAACAATTAACTACTGGAAAAATTGGTGTAGAGCAGGAGATCAATTTAAACATTGAATTTTCTCTTCCAATCTATCAAGAAAGTCAAGTTGGAAACCAAAGTGTTTCCATAGTCAGTTGTGGCAATTGACTTAATATCCAATTTGTTATAGTCTGAGATAATGAGAGTTTGAAATTATTTTAATGATACTAGAGCTAATAGTTTGCACTATATTCTAGAGCCCAGGAAATGTCTACTGGTCACCTCTATGTTCTAGTTAGCCTATGTTCTTCATAATATATAGTTTTGCTTCCAAATGATGGCTAGTATACATATTGCTGCATGGTTTCTGATTTTTCTGAATCACTGCCTACAGAACTCAGGAAACATGTTGATTTATATGATGAATATTTGTTTACACCAAAGCAAAATGTTCAGTTGATTTCATGTTCATGGAGGTCAAATAAGGTCAAATACAGAATAAACATTCGTCACCATGTGACTTTAAGTAAGAGAAGTGATTTAAAATGTGTAAAAACTATGATTACTAAACTTCCAAGGTCCTCTGCCATGAAAGGTGCTTTTTAAAACACCAAATAAAGTGCCATTTTCTTTAGTCTGTCATTCCAAGTCATAAAATTTAACTAAGAATAAATTGTCGTATTTACACCAGCACATATTTTACCTGATAGGAAGGAGAAGAGTTAAAGCTTATAAACCTAACCTAAGACAGCTGATATTCTTCCACACAGAATCAATTTTAGGAGTTAGAAAGTAATATCATAAAATAGAAGAGATAATCAACTTTTTGTATGATATTTTAAATCTTATTATAAAAATGAAAATTATTAACAAGTGGAAAAGAAATAATGTAACACCTATGAATTAGGAAAGGATCTTAGAGAAAATCCACAATGAAACCAAAGACTACTAAGGAGTACAAGTAAGTATAAATAGAAAAATGTACCAAAGAAGTTAGAATGTAATATTTTATTTTAAAGTTCAGATTGAATTAAAAGTAAAACCTGCACAGATTCATAAAAGAAAACCTAGGAGCACAGCAAATATGAAATACAATGACAGAATTGTCTGAGTATTAGGTATGAAGAAAAACAGATCCTTAGTTTTTAATGTCCTAATTCACATATTGATAATTAAATATTTTACAATTAGACTCAATGGAGACCTCACAAAAAATTTTTGTATGACCTAGATCAAGGTTTGTAAACTATGCATACATGGACTCAACATTTCTTTTTGTAAATAAAGTTTTCTGGGTAAACACCTATGTCTGTTCATTTATGTATGATCTATGGCTGTTTTGGCACTACAAGAACAGAATTGGTATAGTTACAGCAGAGATATGGGTGTGAAACCTAAAATATTTATTATCTGTTTCTTTAAAGAAACCCTTTGCTAACCCATGATACAGAAAACAAAAAATAATCTAAAAGGAGATTTTTTTTTCCAACAGCGATAATGTTAGAGAGTTGCATTAAAGAGTTGCGGCTGCTTTTTGTGGTAGAATCAACTGTTATTTAATTACTTATGTTGGCAAAAGAAACAATGAGCAAGGCTACTAAGAGATATTTTTTATTGTAGGAAAGTGGAAGACAGAGAGACAGGGACAAGGAAAGAGGGCCACAGAGAGAGAATTGTTATTACTGGCATGAAACATCAACAAAGTAGGTTTGTACACACTTGTTATTAATCCATGAAATTTGGAGACAGAGTTGTATATTTCTAGAATATTCTTTATTGTTTTTCCTTTTTTAAAAAATTGAAGATCCTTTGACTATCTAATAAAATTTATGGGCCCTTTCCCTAAGAAAATGCACATAATTATGTACTAAATTTGTTTCCTATTTTTTGAGTGTATGAACCATAGTGCTCATTCATAAACCTTTGTGTTGATTCCGTATCAAGAATTTTTGCTCTAGATTAAGACATATTTTTAACCCAGTTCATCATGGGCTGAAATATTTTATATTTTAGTCTTGATTCCTTTTTATCTTCTCTTTTGCACATTATAAAGATATAAGCAACATTTTTGAAAGCCATAAGAAATTGGATGCTACTAAATAAAATTAAAAGAAGAGGTAATAGATTTTTGAAGTGATTAATATTAGTATATTTTCAATAGCCAAATACTAATTATCTAAGTAATTACTTTTAGATAATTAACTAAATATTTCTTTTAAAACTAAGATAAAACTCTTGGACTATGTTCATCTTTGAACTGGCAAAGAACCTTTGCCTTTAATGCAGATCTTTCATTTTTAACTCCAAATTTCTCCAAGGATGGTGTATTAGTCAATGTTCCCCAAGAGAAACAGAACAAATGGGGGTGGGTGGGGTGGGATCTATATCTATACCTATATCATCTATATCTATCTAAAGACAGAGAGAGCAGTATTTGTTTTATGAAATTGGTTCTTACAATTGTGGGGGCTGGCAAGTACGTTATCTGCAGGGTACGCTGGCAGGGTAGAGACCCAGAGAAGAGCTGATGCTGCAGATGAGTTCAAAGGCAGTCTGATGGCAGAATTCCCTCTTCCTTGGGGGACATCAGTCTTTCTTTTATTAAGGCCTTCAACTGAGCAAATGAGTCCATTCCAACTGCCAAGATTAATACTATCCCCACCTGGGAGTGGGGGTGGTCGACAAGGTTAATAGTAATTCATTACATGGCTTTAAAAAGTCATAATTACATTTAATGTAACCCACATGTGATGAGTATTTGTTGACTTCCTAAGGAGCTTCGTCCTTTATGCTGTTGAAGCTAGAAGCATTATAGCTGCGGTTTGAAAGTCAACCTGTGCGTAGATATTGATCTAAATCGGTTTGGTCTGATAATATTATCTCTCTTGTGATAGGGTTTAACTTTTTGCCATAACAGATTTACTCCAAGCTGGAATGCATCCAGTGTTCAGATGGCTAAAGGGAAAAAATACTGCAGAAACTCCTTGTACCTACAGGCTACACCTACACATTAACCTCACTGCACAGTCAGCTTGGGTGAAATTAGAGAGAAAACTGCCCAAGCATGTCAAATGTTTAAGCTTTAAGACCCAGGGAGGAATGAAACAAAAGAGGAAGGAATCCAGGGGTGCTTTAGCATAATCAAGCTGGCTCATGCCGCTGAAGGCACAGCTGGGATTGAGAGCTCACTGCTGTGAGGAAACTTGTAATTGTATTCCCGGCCCACAGTCACCAGTGGATGGGTAGGGCATCTGTGTGTGTGTGTGTGTGTGTGTGTGTGTGTGTGTGTGTGTGTGTGTGTGTTTTAAATTTCCCTGATAAGAAAGCAAAGAGAGAAAAAAATCAATACCAGAGAAAGTAATATGTTTCTCATTCCTTTTTAATAAATGTGTAATATCTTAAACATCTCTCAGCTCCCCACCCCTTCAATTTCACTTTTGACAACTTGCTAAATAAGAACTGAGTGGTGCCCAGCATTTTAACACCTTTTTAGTCAATGTGAAATTCTATTAGAGTATTCCTAAAGTGCACTGGAATGTAGTAATACTATCCTTGAAATATATTATTTTTCATGCAATCGACACACAGAGAAATTTTTTTATTTACGTTTAGTGTCTTTAGTGCTAGGAAGAGATGCCATCTGGCAATACAAACACTGGATTTAAGCCCAGGTATTAAAAAGGCAACATCCTACTTTGTTTCCCTAGATTCCCATGCCCCCATTTTAATGGCTTTTCAATTCATCTCAATTTGGTGATTTAGCCATTTTGTAAAACTGATGGACAGCAAAGTCAGGCTCATGAGAGAAGACATTGATGGTACTTTTTGGAAATAAAACCCATCCATAGAATCTAACACCCGGTAAGTGACACATCACATATCTATTTACCAGACACATTTATGTCTATTGCAGAGATAGGAGTTAGAATTGGAGAGGTGGAGAAAGCATAAAGTAATACACTTCAATAGCAGGGAAATAAAAATTATCCGAACTTCTCTCCAAAATAAAAGGGCAAAAAATGTACAGATGCAAACAAGATGCACATGAAATATTCCTGCAGAATATCACCACATTATCTGGCCTATTCTAACCCAATTTATAACAAAACATTAAGTGCTTTCTAATATTTGTGACAGATGGCTATCTAAACTACAAAAGTCAATTATGTTATATATTAATTATTGTAAAAATTGTATGACTAAATTAATGCTTTTCTATGATTTTCCAGTACAATTCACAGACATTCCCTACTTCCATAGACATATTCATACTTTGACCCTTAGCCCAAAGTCAGATCTGATCACTAAGAGATGTATATAATTTTTACTATACTAGGAGTTATTTTTCTCCCTTGCAATTTGCAGAGCTGCCCATGACATTATTCAGAATGAAAACCTTTGTTCTAGAGAGGTAGACATGACATAAGTAATTACATTTGTTTGTATAATAAGGCTGCATCTCTAGAAGTGGATTTCATTCTAGAAGCTTTAGTATCACTAGGCAGATATGAGTTTAAAATCTGACTCTAGATTAAACAGGTAGGAGGAGTTGGGCATTTTATTTAATTTTTCAACATTCCAGTTTGCACATTGATACCTACTACCTACTTCATAGAGTTGTGAATAATTAGAAACATACACGCCAACCATGAAAAACATAGCTGCTGGCACACAATGAGAATTTAGTTGATACAAGCCATTTTTTATTTACTGCCATTATGACGCTATTATAATTATCTGAGATACCTATTCATTTAATAAATATTTAATTGATATATTTACCCCCTATTATATACTCTGTTTAACATCTATAAAATGCCTAGGACCTGGTAGACACACCAATATATAAAATATATTATGTACTAATATAGAAATACATGTAAATTCTCAACTCTCCCTTTAAAGACTAGAATCTCAAAAAATTCTTCTTAGAAGTTGTACATTAGATTGGATGAACTAACACTTGAATCATTTCAAACCCTTATGCATATTTAAAACCAATGAACCAGTTAATTATTGTATTGCAGCCAAATTTACTAAGATTTATTTCCAAATGATTGATTTAATGTTTAAATATTTTAATTAAAATAATTAGGGAAGGATTTAGGTAAAATAGAAATCTCTCATATGCATTCAGATGCCCAACCCAAAGCAGTAGAGCCTATAGATTATGCACACTGATTTTGATATAAGACAGACCTGCTTCGAATCACAACACCAAAAAAAAATATTTTATCTACATTGTTTTCCTCTTTTGTAAAATAGGGATAATAGGGTGTTTGTGTGAGGATTTCTTAGTGTATCTCCACTCATATTAAGTGTTCAATTATTGATTGGTGTTGCTATTGTTATGTGTACATAAAGTTATACGAAAACAGAGAAGTAACATACAAAAGTTTGATGTCATGAATATGTCAAAATTATATTTAAAATTACATTTAAATTAACTAAAATATTTCCTATCTGTATACAATCATACCTTGGTATATGCAGGGGATTGGTTCCAAGATGCCTCCAGATACCAAAATTTGCAGATGTTCAAGTTCCATATATAAAATGTCATAATATTAAACCTATGCATATCCTCCTTTAAACTTTAAATCATCTCTAGATTACTTATAATTTCTAGACAATGTAAATGCTCTATAAATCCTTGTTGTACTATATTTTTATTTGTAAGTATTTTTTATTGTCTTGTTATTTTTTATTTTTATTTTTTCCAAATATTTTAGATTTGTGGTTGGTTGAATCTGTGGACGTGGAACTTGCAGATACAAAGGGTCTTTACTCAGAACTATGTTATAATTATGATTTCTTCTAATTTTCACAGTATATTTTAAATGTACCATTACATCTACTTTTTGCTTTGCAAAGTTAACTATGACTTTGGACAGTTATTTCCTTGATTTGACAAGTTCAGTGTTAACAGAATGTCTGATTAGGTTTAAAGCCATCTCTTTTGGAAGGTTTTCCCTGAGCATTATATTAAAAATAAAAACTTATTTTCCATTTATTTATATTTTCTTTAGAATCATCTTTAGTATCTATTGGCTTATGATATACAACATTTTTTCTAACTGTGTACTCCAACAGATTATAAATTGTATAAGAAAAGAACATGTTTTGTTCTCTGATATGTTCACATAAATTAGAAGGTTACCTGGAACTTGGTATATTAAATAATTATTTGTGGAATGAATAAATGAATGAAAGAGATAATCATATATAATAGACCTATTATAGCTAATAGAAAAAGGACTAAAAAAGAGAATTTTTATCTATACAAATTGTTTCTGTGTTATGCTGAGACCTTGACTTTTAAGAAGTAGATACATGTTTTCTTTCAATGAAGGTTAAAAAATGTTTGTCAAAATTTTGTTATAAAATATTTCCTATGCATTTTAAAAAGAGAAAAATATTCATAATACTAAAGCACCACCTAGGGATAATATACCTAATAACATTTATTGTTCTCTTGCTTAGTGCCTGGTCCTGTGCTAAGCATATCACATAGCTACTCTATTTTATTATACTCCATAAAACTATAAGGTACAAATTGTTATTATCATTTTTAATATCATGTTTTAAATTACCATTAATGATAAAACTAGGATACAAATAGAGTAAGTAACTTTTCAAAGATACATAAAGTGGTAAATCTAGATTCCAAGCCCAGAATGTTTACAAACATTAGCCTTTAACTCTATATTACACTGTTAAAATATGGGATTTTGTCTATTTTATACACATGCAAAGTTTTATGCAGCTGATTTCAGATATTATGTAGTGCCCTATACTGGTTTTATAACAATAATTCTGAGTGTTCCCTTATGCATTACATATTCTTCAAAATTACCTTTTTAAGTTGATAAATAATTTTTTTAACAATTCCCCTTTGTGTTGGACACTTAGATTGTTTCCTTTTTCCATATTGTAGTGAGACACTGGTTAGTTTATCAGGCTAGTATGATTAAAGCAAAACTTTAGTATAATACAAGTGCAGAAACATTTTAAAAATCTTGATTTTCGTTGTCAATTTTTTTTCAAATGCATAAATTTTACTCCTGGGACTATTGTTTAAAGTGGCTATTTTATAGAGCACTGACAGTCATTTGCATTAACATTTTCTTTAAATCCCAGCTTTAAAAGTGAAAAATAACCTCTCAATATTTTATCTCTTATGTTTAAAATGATTTTTATATCTTCATCATTTTAGCTGCTGTTTTGTGAATTGCCTATTTAAGTCCTTTCCTCACAATTTTCAAAGTTATTGTTTTCAATTTTATTTATAGCCTTAATATTTTTCTATCATATGGAATAAAAAATGTAACTCCAGCCTAATTATGGCATTTTAATTTTATTTGCTGATACATAGATTTAGTTTCATGTTGTTACATTTATCCTTTTTTCCTATGCTTCATCTTACATTATTTCAATACTTAAAAATGCTTCTCTAGAAAAATACCTGTATTTTTATTGTGTCTAATATATGTAATTCTTCAAATAATATAGTCTAGTTTAGTATAAATGTAAAATTATTGTCACTAGCCAATTGTTACATCATCATGTATTGACATATTTCTATTTTCCAGTAAATAGCTATGATACCTTCTTTATTTGGATAATTTTATATGTGTGGTTTTCTGCTTCTGGACTGCCTATTTTGCTTTTTTGATCTTTATGTCAATGCTTTATAAATAGTACTTTCTTATTACTACAGTTTGGCCCAATTTACTATCTAGTAGAGAATGTCTTTTATTCTTACTTTCTTTATTCAAAATACTAATAGCTAACCTCATTAAGTTAATATTCCAGATATGCTGTGGAATTATTTTGCTAAGGTCCAAATATCTCTACTAGAGTTTCAATTAGAATTCTATTTGATATATACTTTAAGGAAGAAGAATTGACACTTCTGAAATATCCAGAATTCTTTTGTGTCTTTTTGTCAAATTTTATGGTTTTATTCATATTGCTTTTGATCATCTTTTACAAGATTGGTTCTATGTATGTTGTGCTGAAATATATTTTTAAGACATAAGCTAGCACCAAACATGAGCAGTGGTGAAACGTATATGATTTCATAACCATGAAAGTGATGCCACCTAGAATTAAGTTAAATGTCAATTTATCTATGTGGTAAATCGCACATAATCACCTTATCCCCTAATCCCACCTATCCCCCCCCACACACACACCTTCATTGGTTTGAACACAAATTTATGAAACAGAAATCGTTTTCGTTTCATTGACATTCCAAATCCTCCCGGAAACAGAAAGAGTATCAATTTTAAACAACAATTCGTAGGTATGAGTTTTGTCATGCCAAAGTGTAGCATAGTCTTCAAAAAGTGATTTGAATCCTAGCCTTGTATTTACAAGGATGTCCTTGAGCAAATTATTTAATATTTGTAACTCAATTTTACTCATCAGTAAAAGTGACAAAAAAATAAAACTTAACAAGAATTACGTGAAGTAATACTTATTTTAAAAAGTCTGGAATGTAGTAAATGTTTGATGGAGGTTGAATATCATTACATAAATGTGGGTATTTATAGGAGCAGAAGGGGACACAAAGAGTGTGATACCTTTCTTTTAAATCAAAATTGTAATGATTGGGCTAAGCAAACATGCAGATCGCTGTCAAAGATACCCAATATGAAGCATCAATTTGCAAAGAGCATTCCAATTCTTAACGAGCTCTTGGAAGACCATTGCACATAGTTCCACAAACATGTAAGAACATGGAGATTTTTGCACTGAGAGCATCTCCTATTTGATCAACTGTTGGGTTTAAGGCAGTGAGACCTTTGACTATAAAAGAACCACAGGAATGGAAAAACTTGTGGCCATGAGAAGGTTATAACTCAAAATTGGCATATAGTTTTTCTAGCTATTTGTCTAATTTTACAGATAATGAGTGAAATCTTGGAATAGAATTCTCTGAACTTTTGGGATATGTATCATAATTAGGAAACGAATTAAATTTAAATTTAAAAACCAAGCATATGCCAGCTATATATATTCATATGCTTGCAAGCTGTGTATATGCTAACTGTACTAATAAAATATACACATTATAAAGTATAAACGTAAATACAGTTTTAAAAATGAATAAAATAAACAATACTTTTAGTAGACTTTCAAATCATAATGCTTCCTGGTAGTATTAGTTTAATAACTCATAGTAAAATATGTTCTTAGAGTGCGATTCACTGTTACCGAGAGGGGATTCAAATGCATATTTCAAATAGATTCTCTGATATTTGTAAACGAATCCATTCAAGATTTTACAATTTTGATTAAATCACCATTTTTTCTTCTAGAGGCATATCAGTTCTGCTATTTTTCTTTTTATTGTTCTTTTGTGCTGTCACATTTAGTATTATTTCTATGCTGTCATGGTTAGGATTTTTCACACTTGTGTTTTTTTATTTTGTGATATGTTATTAGCTAAAACTAGGTCCTGTAACCCACAAATTTAAACTGGCAGAAACAGGTTGTGGTCAGTTGAAATATGCCAATGATGAACTGAAGAATGAAGGCCCCTGATAATCTCTGCCCCCGAATGTGGGATGTGCCCCTCTCGTCCCCCACAAACTCAAAAGGGTGCCTCACACGCTAGCCAAGTGAAGTTGCCAGTGCCAGTCTTCATGTTAAATATTAGAAACTTTAAATGTTTTTCTCATTTAATCAGTTAAAGATCAATTTTAGCTAATAAGAGAAGTTTCCTATTTCCTAGCGAAATCCTAATAAGTCGATGCCTAGCCCACAATTCTAAAAAGAAATATTAAATTGTCTATTCATATTAGGCTAGTCCAAATAATATTAAAGTTTTTTTAACTCTTATCATTTGCATTAAGATTTAGAAATTCAGAAATTCTAGTTACTGCTGACATACCTCCACTCGAGGACTCTGCGTGTCTGACTAGCATAGGAAACATGTGGCAGGTGGGTGCAGAGATAGTACATTCTGCCCTTTTTCCAGAAGCTTTTCTCACCTCCAAATCTTTTTCTATATTAAAACATATTCAAACATAATTAGTGTAACATTAACATGGAGGAAATTTTGTAATTGCCAGTTGTTCTGTAGCCATGGTTACATCAAAGATTTATAGCAAGTAACTCCCGGCTGGGCACGAACAAGCAGTTAGCAGGAACAGCAGTAAGAAAATGTTTGCGTGCAAGTGCAGGTGTGCTGACGTGAATGTTTGCCAAAAAAAAAAAAAAGTAAGAAAAGAAAAAAAAAAAAAGAAGAAAGAGAGAATATTCGGTGACATTTAAGGCGCTAATATCTAGAAGTCAACCTTTAATTTGACAGCTTTTAGTGCTAGTTAATTTCATTCATCCAGGCGAGGTGTAGGAAATTTGCAGCACCTTTAAATTATCACGTTTTTCCACACTGCCTCAGGCCTATGTGGAATACCTGAACCATACTTTTTTTTTTTTTTTACCTTTTTTTTTTTTTTTTCAGGTCAGTTGAAGTAAAACTTTCATTCCCTTTCTCAGACAATTAATCTTTAGCTAATTGAAGCAGGGATGCTGCAGGATGGGTTTCAGTGGGGCCTGTAAATCTCATTTAGCAAAGTGAATTCAAGGCACATGCTGCACCTAATGATGTGACAGGTGGACTGCACCGCAAGACAGCAGCCTCGGAAAAGTTGATTCTCATTAGACCCGCAGAGTCCTGCAGTCAGTTTTCTGATGGCTGAAGAACACTAATCGCATCTGTTTGCTACTGGGGTGGGGTGGAGGGAAGCAGGGAAGTTGGAGGGAGGATTGTGAAAGGAAGGAACGAAGAGGAAGGGGCAAAAATTATCTTCTATTCTTTCATGAGTTAATATCCTTGACTCCTGCCCAAACACCCAGCAGGTCTACCTCCCACCAAGCGATCAGCCTCCTTTCTGCTGACTCCAACAGGGTGCACCCTTTTTCTAATTAACTAAAATGGCTACGGAAAGCAAAGGAGGCCCTGTGTTGGGTGAACCAATTATTTTGAAGGGTATTAAGTCATCAGATTTACTTTTATCTTGATTGCATTGTGGAAATCGTGCATAATTAATGGTGGGAGCTTATTAGGAAAATGATTAGGCAAATTACACAGGTGTCGGATGCATTTTTTATGATAAATTTGCTAGAACAATCCTGCAATTCCATCTGTTCAGCTCACATCAGAATGTCACTCTGAAGAAATTAATGGTGCAGAGTTATACAAAGTTACTAGAGGCTTTGGTTGCAGATTTAGGTAAGCTATGTGTAAATATATAAAATATATATATAATTACATAGCAATTTACTAATAAGTATTTGATGTTACAGTTCAAAAAATTTCTCTTTTAATCTTGAAAGTAAATGATAGTCAGCTGGAAACAAAGAAGTACAGCAAATGTAAAGCTCATCGCATCAGTTTGATGTGTATGTAAATAAAAATAATCACAAGGTATAATAACTCTTTGCTTTGTATGATGAGTGCAGACGAGCTATCAGCTCACTGGTATGAATATTTGTGTTTTGTCCCAATATAACCAATCTTAGCTGTAGCCATTCTCATTTTTAGTTTCCTTTCAGTTCTAAATGTAATCACCTTAGCAGTCACACTTTATCAAAAGCCCTTATATAAGTGCTATACCTAGTATATCCATATAAACTAATCATTTACTATCTACAGAGCTGACTTCCTCCTTAAATGTCATAAGAAAGTTAAGGAGGAGACTCGAAATTATAGAAGCTTCCCTTCTATGTGATCATTTGTCCACTGGGGTCAAATCATGCCCATTCTAATCTATTTACATATGATCAAGTAATGTCATCTGTTAATATTCTCAGCCACACTACCCTGAATGCACCATATCTCTTCTCCTCCAAACTTTCTGGTATCACAAACTGCTGTAAATCTCTCATCTGAAATATCAGAATGATATTGCTTCAGAGTATCTTTTTCAAAAATGTCTAGTTCTGTCATCTTATTACAAAAATGCAGTTAATTCTTAAGTAGCATTCAATGTGTGTGTGTATATATATACATTAAAGCCATCAGAAAATGCTTATAGTTTAAATAATTAGTAGTACTGCTCTAAAATTGCTAATCCCTCTTGCTGTTACATAATGTCATGAAAAGAATTATTATCATCTTATGGTCTTTGGGCTGTTCAAATTCCAAAGCAAAGTCAGAAGAACAATTATGAACGTTGACTTTGTGCATAGCCTACTAGTGTCATTCACCAAAACAGCCCTTTTGGACTACAAAGATAAGATACGATAGTGATCCAGACTAGTAGGAGGATTCAGCTTCCATATTCTGTATGTATTTTGTTTAAGCTACATATTCTCAACCAACTAGTGTACAGTTGTCTGATTTTCCTACAAAATACTCAAACTCAACAAAATAAAAACTAAACCCATCATTACTACTTCCAAAATAATTCTGCACTTATATATATACAGAGAGTTAGTAAATGCCATTTTATCCCCTACATTTAACTAAGCTTGAAATCTGAAAATCATTTTTTTCTTTAGCCTTAACTCCCACAAAGTCCTGTCATTTCTGTTTCTAGAATATTTGTCCCTATCTTCACTGATACTACTTCAGTCCAAAATCCATTGTTTTTTTTTTCCTTGTCTTAATTTGAAACCCTCCAAACACGTCTTTTTATTATTAAGCTTTTGATATCGCTACTGAAATTATTTTCTAAGAGTCTACCACTCAATATTTCCACATTGCCTATGAGATAAAAATCTATTTTTCTTGGAATAAAAGCATTTCATGACTTGATGGTTTGCCTTCTTTTCCTCTCTTATCTTTTGCTACTCCCCTGTAATCATCCTGAACTACCTGTGATTCCTTGAGTATATCATGCATTTTAATGCCTCTTTGCTTTTGCAAGTGCTACTGCCTCCGTAAGAAATGCCCTTCCATAATGTTCTGCTGCCTAAATAGTCTTTCTCACTCATCAAGTCTCAGAATAAGTCACATCCTTTGTGAAAGCTTCCTGGATCCCATAAATGCAGTTTTTATCTTTTCCTCTGTGTTAATATAGTACTTTGTATTTAACTCAACGTTATCATTTTCCCTACCATGTTCATCTCTTCTATTTAAGTATGAAATTTTTGAATGGAAGGATCACATCTCAAGCACCAATCTATAGCTGCCGCTCAATACATTCTCTGCCATATAATACCTAATAAATAGTTGTCAGTAAATAAATGAATGACACTAAATGTGTAGCATAACATGGCTGCATTCTATTAATATAAGTTTTGGTATGTTATGTTTCCATTTTTTGTTTACTTCATGATACTTTTTTATTTCCTTTTTGATATCTTCCTTGACTCATTGGTTGCTCATGAGCATGCTGTTTAATGTGCACGCATTTGTGAGTTTTCTGAAATTGCTCCTGTTGTTGATTTCTGGTTTTACACCACTGTGGTCAGAAATGGTACTTGATAGGGTTTCAGTCTTTTTAAATTTGTTAAGAACTGCTTTGTGGCATAAGATATAATATCCTGGAGAATGTCTTGTGTGCACTTGAGAAGAATGTTTATTTCACTGCTGTTGGGTGGGATGTTCTATATGTATCTATTGGATACATTTGGTCTATAGTGCTAGTCAAGTCTGCTGTTGCTTTATTTTCTATCTGTAGGATTTGTACATCGTTAAAAGTAAAATACTGAAGTCCGTGCTATTATTATGTTGCTTTCCATTTCCCCTCCATATCTATCAATGTTTTCTGCTTTACATATTTAGGTGCTCCAGTGTTGGGTGCATATATATTTATACATGTTATATCCTCTTGATGAATTGTCACCTTTATTATCATATAGTGACCTTCTTTTTCTCGTGGCAGATTTTGTCTAAAAGTTTGTCTAATATAAACATAGTTACTTCTACTCTCTTTTGGTTAACATTTGCATGGAATATCTTCTTTCATCCCTTCACTTTGGGTCTGTTTGTCTCTAGATCTAAAATGAGTCTCTTGGGGGAAGCATAAGGTTGGATATTGGTGATTTTTTTTTTATTTTTATCCATTCAGCTGTTCTATATCTTCTGAGTAGTGAATTCAATATATTTACATGTAATTATCGTTAGGTAAGAAATCATTGCAACTTTGTTCATTGTTTGTTCAATACTTCTTTTAGTCCTCTCAACCTCTCTTGCTATTTCCTTTCTGATTTGATTAATTTCATAGTGATATACTTTTATTCTTTTCCCTTTTAGTTATTTTCTTTTTAGAGGTGGAATCTCACTCTGTCAACGAGACTGTCACCTAAGCTGGAGTCCAGTGGAATAGTTACAGTTATAGCTCACTGCAACTTCACACTCATGGGCACAAGTGATCCTCCAATCTCAGCCTCCTGAGTAGCTGGGACTACAGTGGTGTGCCTCCAGGCCTGGCTACTTTTTAATTTTTTTGTAGAGACTAGATCTTGCTATGTTGCCTAGCCTTGTCTCAAACTCTCAGCCTCAAGTACTCTTACTGCCTTGGCCTCCCAAAGTGCTGAGATTACAAGTGTGAACCACTGGGGCCCATACACCCCTTCATCTATTTTTATGAATTGTAGATTTTTTTCTTTGAAGTTACTGTGAGGTTTACATAAAATAGCTGATAACAGTAAATTTTAATCTGATACTAAGTTAATTTCAATCACATACAAAAACTCTACATTTTTACTTCCTCCACTTATACTCTGTTTTGATGCCAGAATTTATATTGTGTATTTATTGACAAATTTTTGTGATTATTGTTATTCTTAACAATTTTGTCCTTTAACTTTTATACTAGTTGAAAATGATTTATATGTCACCATTACAGTATTAAAATAGTCTGTATTTGTTGATATATGCACCTATATCAGTGAGATGTATACCTTCATATGCTCTCACATTTCTGTTTAGAATCCATTCACTTTTATTTATTTTTTTGCAAAAATGTTTTTATCCGTATTGTATTTCATGTAGGCATAACACACTAGAAGGATACACACAAAAATCATTGCACTACTTGCCCCTTAATTGTAGGATTTTCTACATCTTCTCCAGTGAATATGCTTTACTTTTGAATTCAGTGGTTTTTTTTAATTAGGGATATTATGGGGATATAAACATTTTAGTTACATGAAATATATTTGCTTCATTCAATCCAGGGCCACAACTGTGTCTTTCCCCCATATAGTGTGCCCCGTCTCTATTAGCTGCAGGTTTACCCCACCCCATCCACTTTACCTCCCACCCACTGAACTATCTGGCACCCAGTGAGTATTACTACCATGTGAGCACCTTAGTGTTGATCAATTAGTACCAGTTTGATAACAAGTGCATGCGGTGCATGTTTTTCCATCCTTGTGATACCTCACTTCGAAGGATGGGGTCAATTCACTTTTATTTTAAATAACTGCCTTTAGCACTTCTTGTGAGGCAGATGAAGTATGACAAACTCCCTAAGTTTTTGTTTGCCTGGAAAGTTTTTTATGTCTCCATTTTTAAAAGATAGTGTTGTTCTATATAGGATTCTTGGTTGGCAGTTTAACTCTTTCAGCCCTTTGAATATAGCAATTCACTGTCTCCTGGCCTGCAAGATGTCTGCTGTGAAATCCACCAATAGTCTGATGGAGGTTACTTTTCATATGATGAGTCCCTTTTGGTGTTTCAGAATTCTCTGTCTTTGACTTTTGACAATTAATTACAATGTGTCTTGATGTACACCTTGGTAAATTAAATCTATTGGGGATCATTTGAACCTTATGAACCTAGATGTCCACTTCCCTCTCCAGATTTAAGAAGTTTTCAGCCATTCTTTCTTTAAGTAACCTTTCTTCGTCTTTTTCTCTTCTTCTCCCAAGACTTACGTGTGATTATTATTTCATTTGATGGTGTCTCATAAGTCTCATCAGTTTCCTTCATATTTTTAATTTTTTGTTTCTTTTTTGTTTCTCTGACTGAATAATTTCAAATGACCTAACTTTGTATTCATTGATTCTTTCTTATAGTTTGATCAGGTTTGCTGCCAACATCTTTTACCGAATTTTTAGTTTAATCATTGTAATTTTCAGTTCCAGAATATGTGTTTGGAAATTTTTTCTGTTTGTATAAATTTATGGTACAAGTATACATTGTTACATTGATATATTGTATAGTGGTGAGGTCAGGGCTTTTACTGTATCCATCACTGGAGCAACATACATTGTATTCTACCCATTAAGTAATTTCTTACCATTATGGTTTCTAGTTTCTATCTCTTTGTTGAACTTCTCATTTTGTACATATATTGCTACTCTAATTTTGTTTAGTTGTTGATCTGGGTTCTTTTGTAGCTTAGAACAATTATTTTGAATTCTTTGTCAAGTAGTTTATAGATTTCCCTTTCTTTAAAAGGGTCACTTACTATAGCTTTACTTTGTCCCTTGGTGGTGTCATGTTTTTGATTCTTCATGATGATGTCTGCATTTTAAAAAGCAGTCATTGCTTCTAGTTTTTACAGACAGGCTTTGGCAGGAAAAGCCTTTCAATAGCAGCCTGGCCAAAGATTATGAGCCTATCATTTGGCTGGGTCCATGGATACCAGGCGGGTGGGGTCCGTGGTCAAGCCTTCTGCTGTGTTATGCAAGTGTGTCTGCTACCTGGAGCCATGGGCTGGCTGAGAAATGCACAATTAGTTTTTGAGAGCCACCTCACCTTTTATTTGTTGTTAGATACCCTCAGGTAATCTACCCATGCCAATCCCCTGTGTTTTGAATGGTACAACAGACCAAGACCTCTTGGGCTACATTCCTAAATGCTGGGGAAGGTGGACACATACCTGCTCTCTTTTTTCCATGAGAGAAATTGTGGGCCAAGGGGATCTCTCTGGGCACTGTGCTTTGCCAGCTTAGGGAAAAGATAATGTAGATAAAGTGAAACTGGTGTTCTTACCCTTTCCATGCTCCACATGGATATTATAACATAATCTACAGCAATATAAAATGCTGTAGATCTAAAAGTGGATTGACTCATTTTCAAATAATTTTCTGTTTTCTTTTTAAAATTTCAAATAAAAAATAAATATCTCCAGTATTAGTAAGGCATAGATAAAACAGATAGAGCTAATCTCATAAGGATAAATTTACTAGTTGAGAAGCACCTTTGACAAAATAGTACCTGAATAAGTCATGTGTTGGTCTGGAGGAGACCCAGTACTGAACTCAGGTCTACCTATCAAAAAAAAAAAAAAAATGAAAAATTTGGAAAGCATGTGAATAATTCTGGCAGCAGATGTAACTTATTCTCAGTTAACCAGATATCCAAGGCAGATATTTGTTTTTATCCCCTCAGAATAACAGGGAAATATGCCTGGGTGGGTTTAGTCTAAATTTATACTTCACTTAATTTAATTAATAAATTAAGCATGAAGAAAATATGATCTCAGAATTCAAAGACTATGTATATAAGATTATTCTTTATATATAAGAAGTATCAACTTATTTTTTTTTTTTTTTTTTTGTAGAAAGAGACATTTAATACTTCTTTTCTTAAAAAATCAGGAGTACATTTGGATCGCCTCAGACCATGGCCAAGGCTATACTGGTCATCTCAGCTGAGGCATCTGCATCCCCTGAAGTAATGGTGAGGAGGGGACACGGGGGGGAATGTGAACACGGTCAGCCCAGAGGCCCCCAACCCTAGCTTGGCCAGTTCTCGGGTTAGGCCGCAGGGGAGCGGGTGCCAGGGCTGGGCAGGGTCTCGGGGACCCAGGGCTGTGCCTTGGTGGAGAGGAGATGGCCGGGACGCTTCCCGCAGGGCGCAGGCTCAGGAAGGGGCCCAGGAACGTTCTCTCAGCAGGGCCTTTGTGCTTGAGTCTAAGGTTGGGGTCCCTTCTTTTGACTTCTTTTGACATAATTCAGATCATTTTAAATTTTAAATATGTCTTTGTTTCCCCAAAACTATAACTTTAAGTAGAATATGAAAGGTAGGCAAATTCTTATGGAAGTCCCTTTTTTTCTTCAGAGATCTGCAAGGAACTTTGATTCTCTATATCACCCAGCATATTGTTATGATCAATATAGAGTGGAAAAGTAATTTTTATTATAATTTATCTAGCTTTTTGTAGTATAATTTTATGAATTTTATTACTACTATATCTTTTTCTACTCATATTGTCATGTTTTGAATCTAGTAAGATTATATTATTCAATACTGATTATGACTATAATAATCTTAGTAAATTTTCATCTAAGTTTTTAAAGATATTTTGCAAACCATGAAAATAAGTGGTAAGTACTTATAAAGTGAATCATAAATACTTTATTGATTTTTTAAATGTCAAAATGCATAAAATACTAAACATATTCAAATGTTAATCATTTCCAATGATTTTCTTTTCCTGCCAACCACATAATTTTGAAAAAATCAAACGTTCTCCCTAGTATAAAAGTGATAGCTCACCAAAAATTCTGGTCTTCTCTCCAATTCAAACAGCTTATTAACTATGTCATTTCATTACTGAGGAAAGTTGCACATACAAATATAAAAAAATAAACCATGGAAATTATTTGTCTTTTCCTAAGATTTCAGTAACTATGTAATAAAAAATAGTTATCTAATTTATTTAATCATAACAATGAAAATTAATATCTAAGGTGATTGAATTCTAAATAATAAATGTGTTTACTGCATCACAAAGAGATAAAAAAATATGGTCATCACAGCGTACATATCGCTTGAATGCTGCATTGAAGATCACCAAACCCCAAAGGTAGACACCTAGTATTTCACTGAAAAGAATGTTCTAAGTCAGTCTCCATTGTAAACATCAAAGAGAGAAACCTATAGTAATTCATTAAATTGTTTCAAAGGCTTGAGAAATCACATAGTAGAAAATAATAGTTTTCTAAATATAGATTGGTTGGCAGGAAAGATGTTTTTCCTGAAGAGGTTTTTTGTTTGTTTGTGTTGTCTATTTTGAGAAAGAGTCACACTACATCACCCAGAGTGGTCTCAAACTCCTGGGATCCGGTGATATGCTCACTTCAGGCTCCCAGGGAGCCAGGACTATAGGTGTGCACCGCTGTCCCCTTTCCTGAAGACTTTTTCTGGGAAAGTGGCCTTCTATATAACAAATGGAAAACATAGCCAGTTAAGTTCAATAGATATTTAACATTTTGAAGATGTCCAGTGCCATCACAATTCATCCCAGATTGTCAAGATTGAGTCCTGGTTATCCCTTTGAGTTGATTTATGACCTCCAGAAACCTTTCCCTTGCTCACCTCATAGCGTACGGTATCATCACTCTGTTAGACTCAGTTCCTACTAACTGAAGCAGATATCAAATAATGTATCTTCTAAGGTGCATTTAAGACCTGAATACCCAGCAAATAACAATATTCTGTTTTGGTCATCTGAAATACCCAAAGAGAACCCAAATAAAAGGGGTATTTTCATTTTAAAGGGAAGTGTCTGCTCTATGGAACAAATGAGGTACTCAATTATCTCTGAAGATAACCAATTTTCTAATTCTGCTATGCATAAAACATTAGAGAAATTACCATTTGTAAGACTATAGATTAAGTATAGTTTGTGCATGTGTTTCAAGTATAATTTCCATAGGTCTATCTGTTGTCATGTTCCACAATCAATTCAATTCTTTATTGGCTGTGTGATCTTGGAGAAGTTCTTCTTCTTAGACGTAGTTCCTCATCTGTAAAACGGGGAAATTACTTCTATGTATTTTCTTGTATTATCTTCATAATTGAATAAGATCATACATGTAAAACACATAATCCAATGCTGCCCCCATCACCACCAAAACGATTCACAGATTATATCATGAGTGAAAAGAAGTAAGCACACTCATTTGGCAGTCATACTTCATTATTTTAATTTCATCTTTAACATGACTATTCTACAATTTGATTTTCTGGAAAAAATAACATTAACTTTCTCTCACATTTGTCTGCCCTCTGTTTATTTCTCTCTTGGTCTTCAGCATCTGCATAAACAGACAGTAAGTGCCAGAATTGAGTTGTGCACCCCATGGTTTTGAAAAGATAAATTTCTTGCTGTGGAATGATTTTAGTATTTGGCACCTGTGTAATAAAGTTCTGTACTTTTTATCTTTATGGCAGGAAAGACCCATGGCTAGGTATAGAAATCAATGCTCATAGCTCTTAAGAATTGGACTGCGTTGGAAGCAATAATGGAATGTTAACAGCAACAAAAATTAAAAAAAAAAAAATTAGGAAAGAGAAAAAGAGAAGGCAACAATTTGGGAAAACTCCAGTAAGAAATTTCAGTTACCATTAGGATATGTTCCAAAAATAAAGGCCCCCAGGGAACTTAGATTAATCCATCATTTATCTTACCCACAAGGTGGATCTGTAAATGACTTCATTGATCCACAGCTGTGTTCAGTATCTTACGCAACAGTGGATCAGGCAGAAATAAGATTGTGTGGGCAAAGGGGCATTAATAGAAAAGATTGAGCTAGAATTAGCTTCTCAGAGTCTTTGCTAGTGTGTTCTGACAGCTTCCACCTGTTTGGTTTTAAACTCGAAAGAAATTTCTTCTCACATGATTATTATCATGGAATGCTGCTCAAGGCTGAAGCAATTCTTTCACTTTTTTCATTGGTCAAATAAAGAACATTTCTAAAGACATACTATTAAATCATTTTCTAGTCACTGATCTGCAAAGTGTATAGTTCAGTGGCTATTTATAAGGGAATTTAAAGCTAGTCTGTAAAACTTTAAAAAAAAACACAAAAAACATTTTCTTAAAAAAAAAAAAAAAAAAACTCAGCTCAGAGACAATTTAAAAGAACTAATGTTCTTTGTGAGTAAATCCCAGGGAGGTTCCAGTCAGCACAGATTCATGTTCTATGAATTAAAAGCATCTTCCAGATAACATCTTACTGTTCCTTCAAGATTAAAAAAGGAAACATATTGGCATTATGCACCTCTCTGGGTGAAAAGAGTGTATCTCATGGAAGTAGCTATGGCAGCACAAGGTTGCTACAAATCTCTGACAATACTATCATCTGACCCATGTGAGTTTGCAATTCCAGAATAATGAAGCTGATACACATTTACAAAGATTACCTGAACAACTGCTGAAGCAACGCTATGTCTATATGTATCAAAATTAATTCAATTTTGGTTCTAAACTGGCAACACTGAAAATCAGCCCATTGAGAAATTTGCTTAATTTCCCATGTTACTTATTCTGGCCAAATTTTTATTGGAAAGCAGTCTGGTTTTTCAACAAATAATCCAGAAAGATCGAAAAAGATTTTTATTTAGTCACACAGGCAAACTTTCTGTCTCCCCAAACACGCTTCCCTCCTTTACATCTTAATCAATGCACTTTTAAGTTACTGCCTTTGCTTATGAAAGAATTGGTGCATGGCTCAAATATTGACTAGATATGTGCTCCTCTCACCACCAAGGTGTGATTTGGTTGGCTCAGGGGTAACTTCATGTGTGTGGCCACTCGTGGGGAACTTGCATTGGTATTATATCTATTCTTTTTATTGGTTAGCAGAGGTTATCTTTTTCTCCTGAACTATTTCACTTAAAATACTTATTTTGGTATTAGAAATGAGAGTGGAGTATATATAGAAGAGTTGCACATTTATTATTTGATCATCTTTAAAAATGCAACATATGGGGAAAAAAGTCATTTCAAGTGTTGGAGTGTCAGTTATAAAGGTGACCGGTGACAGTGTTTTGGTTGCAATGCAAGCCACTCTCTGTCACCCCACATGTTTAAAGGCTTGGAATGCATACGTGCTCATGTGAGAGGTTTGAGTGAAACTCAAATCAAAAAGCCTAAGTTACAAGTCGAAGTAGGCATAAAACAAACAAAATATTCAAAAGAAGTTGTGATAAGGAGATTAAAAGATTAATAGAATAGAAACCTTGAGGACATAAACTATAAAGAATTGTCAAAAATTTTGGAGAAGACATGGCACTTTCATAAAACAGAAACCTCCAGACAATTTAATTTGAATCTCAGAGTATACAAGAGCATATGATAATATTTGGTTATATAATTTGAACAATAAATAAACACTTTTTCTGGAAGAATGACTGAGTTAAATATATTTTGGTCACCAAAATGAGATCAAAATGAGGCAGAAATTTTTTTTTTCAGTCTTTTATTATTCCATGTTATCTGAAGAGTTGAAATATGCAATAAATATAATATTTGCAAAAGTCAAGACCATTTCAGTGCAATTGACAAAAAGCAAACATATACTATGAGACATATGAAAACAAATATATTAGCCTCTTTATCTAGTAAATTAAAGAGCTTTCAAATCCAGTGGTTCAAAGAATGTCATCAGGTTACTTATTCTTTTATCTGCCATCTTTTGTCATCTTTTGGAAGGCAAGCATTTAGAGAATACTGAATTCTTTGACAATGAAATTGTGCAGAAAAAAATAGAGTGTTTCTCATATCATAGCGAGGGTATTGGGAAGAGTAGGTAGGTATACTAGGTGAGATCAATGTCCTTCAAATGTTATGATTCCCTGATGCTATTGTTTTATCAAGAATCTGGAGCTAGATACTTTTAAATTGTTAAAAAACAGATGCTTACCAAAATCATTTAAAATAAATGATAAATATTTATGCAATTGCAATAGGAAATCATGTTTTAAAATAAAATTCCAATTTATATGCAACTCCCAAGAAAAATATTGATACTCTAAATGTCAAGGTAGTTTTGTTGTTGTTGTTGTTTGTTTGGGGGAGAGTGGCAAGATTTTAATATATCCATCCAGTCCAACAGCTAGCTGGTCAGGAAGCCATTTGTTAATTCATTGGTAATTATATATTGAACAGCAAATATGTGTCAGGCCTTTTGCTAAGAGCGTGAGATATAGTGATGATCTTATTAGATGTGGCCCTTGCCTTCATACAACTCTCATTCTATTGGGAAAGCCAGACCAAAAACAAGTTTAAAAACAAATAATTTAAAATAAAATGGGGGTAGGGGTTATATAGCAGGATCAGGAAAGGCCTCTCTGAAGAGCTGATATTTAACTTGAGACTTGCAGTTTGAAGTACCTTATGGAAAGAATAACAAAAACTATTCCAGTGAAGCAAATATCAGCAAAAGTCTTGAAGGCAACAAAGAGTTGGCCATATCGAAGATATAAAGAAAACCTTTGTGATTAAAGTCAGAAAAAAAAAATTATATGAGGTATAAATATGGAAGGAGAGAGATACCAGATCATATATATTGATAGTTTGTATTTCATATTGAATTCAATTTTAGAAACCCACTAAATGCTTTTAAATAGAGCAGAAACATGATTTTATTGTTTTTTATAAAAGATTTCAAAAGCAGATGAGTATGAAATGTATAAAGAGTAAGAAAGCATATAAGGGAAAAAATAATGAATTTCAGATATAATTTTAGGCAAAATAGATACTATATGCTGATAAATTTAAGATCTGTGTTGCAGGCAAGTTTAGGACACCATAAACCAGTTTGGAAATTCTACTTAATATTAAAAACAGCACCCTCCTGACAGTGGTAGCAGCCCAACTATCAGTGTTTGTAATAATAAATCCCCACCAAATAAGAGCCAAGAAGATTCACAGCATTTTCCCTAAATAAAAAGTATTATGCTGTATTGAGTCAATACAGGTTTCAATAACTTCTTAAAATTTTTATAACCATTGTTGGTAATGGCTACCAAATCGCATGGCAAAATGTTTAATGATAAAACTTTAAAAAGGGAAAGACTAACCTACATATGAATAGCAGTTTTCCACCCTGTTTCTCATTCATTTTCTTTTGAGACATTACAAATTCATGCAATGGGTATTATTATTATCATTTCACACATGAAGTAACGAAAAACTCCAAAGTTTGAGTGACTTGCCTAAGGTTACAAAACTAAAAAAGCAAATCCTGCCCACACCTAGGTCTTCTGACTCTTCCCCATGAACTCATTCCACCCTGTAACACTGTCCTCGCCATGCAAATTGGATCTGTCCTGCATTACCTCATGCTTAAATATGAATTTGTGCAAAGTGACTATATTAAAAATCTGCCTGTAACACCAGGCTAGCAGGAATAGTCACAGAAAGAAGCTGGGAATTTAGCCTCTTTAGTCAAACTTTGGCCTTTCTGTTTAGACTGCAAATTAGTGCTGATTGTGATAGAGGTTTCCATGGTGTAGGCACTAGTGTTTCATGAACTGAACTTACGCCATCAACATTTAAAGCTGAAAGCCATTAGATAACAGGAACTCAGGTCACTTGTTACCATTAAGAATTTATGCAGCACTTTATATTTGGAAAGAGGTCAATGAAATGTAGAAAGATTTGAGTGCTGCCTAAATGGACAAATCTGTGCTGGTATCCCTGCGGCACAGTAGCTTCATAATACAGTTTTCATTCTTTTTGATTTACGGTAGAATGTAGTATTTATAACACAGTGCACAGTTTAAAATATAAAGAATCTTTACCCTTACCGAACTAAAAAATAAAATGCCATATTTATTTTAAGTTAACAGCTTTATCATTAACTATTCCAGGGTATCAGTAAACATCAGAGGTCCAATTTACTCTTTGGTCCTCAAGTTTTAAGGGAAAAAGTAAAACTTAGGCATATTAGGCTGACTTCATGTTGAAACAATTTTGCAATTTTTTGATTCAAAGGTATTCTTTGAAGTCCAGTCACAAGCAGGTTTCAATCCTTGTGTCTGCCCCATAATAGTTCTGAGACTTTTAGGTAGGTCATTTAACCTTTCTGTACCTTTAACAGCATTTTTGGAGGGATTAAATAAAATACCTGGATATTACTTATTATTTTTGGCCACCTAGCCTCTGATCTAACTCCTGCTAATAGAAGCTGCTATTCCAGGTATTATACTTAGTTTTTATCCTCCCTGTGGCTATGAGATGGGCACTTGATCTATAATTTGCCAATCACCAAAGTCATCCCAGATATTAATTTAGAAGCTAGTGCTGCAAAGAATTTGGGGCACCCAAAGAAGTGGCAACAACTATGTATATTTTTCCAAGGGCAGAGATTGGCAGTGTTGGGGGCAGCACCCACTGTCTGGTACCCATGGTGTCATCCATGGTGTCAAACAGACGCCATATAAGCATCTAGCACACAGAACTGGAAGTGAGACCATCACTGAACTTGTTCTGCTGCATGATTTTGAGTTTTCCTCCTGGCTTTTTGTCCCTTCCCATGATAATTTGGGTTTTCTGATTTTTTTAAATATATTTTTTTGTCTAGCTAAATCATCCCTAATCATCCTATGTTGCTTGCACCGATGAATCTTGGCCGAAGAATGAAAGAAGTAAATTGGGTATCTCTAAGTTTTAGGAATCATCTTTGGAGATTTTTGAAGAACCTTCTTACATATTATTTCCCTTAGGCATTGGAGTAATACAATCAAAAGATTAGCAGTGCACTAAAGGAACTGGTGGTCAGAGATGACACGTGATTTTCCCAGTATTACATTTGGGAACTGATAAACTTAATCCTTTCATTTTTCTGACACTATATCTTGTATTTATTATTAAGCCCCAGCTGTTCAGACATGACATTAATGTGGGTTCTGGGATGCCCATCTTAATAAAGAACAATAATGCATATTCAGGTCATAAGATGTTGCATAAAAGACAACTTCTTTTATGTAGAACATCCAGCCCCCTCAAATAACATACTTATTATGGTTATTATAACATAAAGCTTTGTTATATAATAACCATGCTTATTATGGTAATTATAAAATAAAGTAGACATTTTGACTAGTCTCCTTCAGTCTCCAATGTCCTATCATGCCTGATAAAACAAATATATATGATTTTCTGATTTTTAAAAAGCAGTGTTAAAATATCAAAATTCTATATTAATATAAAATATTCTAAATTAACTTGAAAATTCACTAGTTCCTATGGCATACAAACATATGACTTTAAATAAAAATTTAGAAGTACTCAAATACATCATTGCCTAGAAATTCTCAATTTCATTCAAGATAAACTATACTACAAATATATTACTTAACTATTTCCTTGAGAATCTTATAAATGTTAATTTTAACTGCTAGAAAATACCTTACTTTTGGAAAATCATATTTTATGATGAGATTTTAAATTGGTATGCCGAATTTAGGTTATGGCACAAACTCATAAACTTGAACGTGCAAACTCTATAATTCATAAATTCCCCCTTCTATGCATGCACTTAGAGAAACTATTACATTTTTCTAACCCTGAGTCATATACAAGAATATTAATTATGACATTGCTTATAATAACAAAATATTAGAAATAAACCAAATGTCAATTAAGAGGAGAATGTATCAGTTGTGACATGTGGACTATAAAATGTTGAAAAGGATAATTGATAGCTGCAAACAACATGGATAATCTCAGACATATTAAATATTAAGTGGAAAAAGCAGCATGTCAGAAAATAAAATCATATTTTATGATTTCATTCATAATAGTTCAAAACCAGACAAATCTAAATTATATTTTTTTAAAGTGTCTTCAGTTTTGAAGCAGTCTACATGACTCCAGTGTAGGCTCCTTTGTTCTCCTTCCACTGGTCAAGTTGCACAGAACATATTATTATGTCCAGGTCTAAAATGTTCCCTCATAGCTACCTCAATGCCAGAAAGCCCAAGTCTGCTTGTTGCAGGGGTCTTTTACAGTGAATTGGTCTGGTCATGTAGGCACATTCTAACTGTTACCTTCTTTAACCATTGGAACCACATCTCCCTCCCTTCGCCCACCCTTTCCCTGCCTCCCCCCTCCCTCCCCTCTCCGTCCAACATGCCTTCCCACCCAACCCGCCTTTCCCCACTACCCACTTCCCAGTCCAGGCTCTAGCACACCAGGTGCAAATCATAAATCCAATTATTATGACTGAGTAATGCTGATAGGCTAATGCAACTCATTGAACAACTAAGAAACCTATGGTTATAAAACACCATTTTTCTTAATTAATAGATTCTGTAACACTGGCCTAATGTCAGTAGTTCTGAATGTAAATATGGCGTCAATTCAGACCAAATGAGATCAACCATGCTATGCAGTATATATCATGGAACGTGTGCACCATTAGTATGGGAGTATTGGCTACATGTCAAAATATATATTTATATTTATATGAATAATCACTCACTGGCCTGTCTCTACATTCATCATACTTCTACTCTTGGTCCAGCTGCTGATTTTTGAACCATCTCTGTTTCTAAGTAGGAGAAATATAGGGAGTATCTTCTTCCGTCAGCCTCATTTCTGCCTTGTCAATGGTTCCTTTTCAATGGCTTTATTTTCCACAACGACTAACAATAAGTATTACTGCTTATTAAGCACAGTTTATATTAAGCACTAAGCTCAATACAAAACACACAAAAAATGTATTATCTCTCTCTCAATATATATAACTTAAAGAAATGAAGACATTGAAATTCAGAGTATTAAAATAACTTTCTTAAGATTAGATATCATGCGTATTAGTTAGGAATGCTTTTAGATGCAAGAATCAAACACTTGATCACAATATATTATTAATAAATAAATTGGAGCTCATTTTTCTGTCATAAGAAGCAAATAGCCCTGGCCTAAGTTGTACGATGACATCAACACCTGAGTCCTGAGGCTCTATGACACTTTTGGTCTTTTTTTTTTTTTAATGATTACAAGAATGCTTCTACAGTGATGTGAATTTTGTTTGCATTTGAGGCAGAAAGAGAGTGAAAAGGGGCAACCAAAAAATTTTAAAAGTCTGTCTTATCAGACAAGTGAAATTTCCACAGACACGCCTAATAAATTCTACTTAGGTCTTCTGTGGCAGAAGTGTCACATGGATGCATTCAGCTGCAAGAGAGACTAGGAAAGGTAAGGAAGAAAGAGTTTGTGGTTGGGTGTTGATTAGACCAACAAAAGTATCTGCCTATTAGGCATCTACCCAAAAGAGCAAAAGACATTCTAGAATAAAGACATCTGCACCTGAATGTTTATGGCAGCATAATTCACTATTGCAAGGATGTGGAAACAACCCAAGTGCTCCTCGATTCATGAGTAGATTATTAAAATTTGGTATAGGTATACAATGGAATATTACGATTATAAGAAACGACAGTGGGCCGGGTGCGGTGGCTCACGCCTGTAATCCTAGCACTCTGGGAGGCCAAGGCGGGCGGATTGCTCGAGGTCAGGAGTTCGAAACCAGCCTGAGCAAGAGCAAGACCCCCATCTCTACTATAAATAGAAAGAAATTAATTGGCCAACTAATATATATAGAAAAAATTAGCCAGGCATGGTGGCACATGCCAGTAGTTCCAGCTGCTCGGGAGGCTCAGGCAAAAGGATTGCTTGAGCCCAGGAGTTTGATGTTGCTGTGAGCTAGTCTGACGCCATGGCGCTCACTCTAGCCTGGGCAACAAAGTGAGACTCTGTCTCAAAAAAAAAGAAAGAAACGACAGTGATCTAGCACCTCTTATATTTTCATGGGTTGAGCTTGAGCCCATTATCTGAAGTGAGGTATCACAAGATTGGAAGAATAAGCTCCACATGTACTCTCCATCAAATTGGCACTGACGAATTAAGACCATGGTGTTTGTTCACACAGTAGAAATATTCTCCAGGGATTAGGGGACTGTGAGGGGTAAACTCACAACTAATGGACATGGTGAGCATTGTAGAGGGGAAGGGCATGCCTCTAAATCCTCGCTTGGGTGAGGCAAAGACATAAAATGTAACCAAAATGTTTGTACCCTCATAATATCCTGAAATAAAAATAAATAAATAAATAAATAAATACATTAAAAAAATAAAAAGAAAAGTATCTGCCTAGCAAGTAAGTGGCAGTCCCTGAATTCAAAAATACAATGTTAAGCAGCCTCTCCTCTCATGCTCTTTGAACTAAACTGGTGCTTTCATGTCAGTAATCAGGTCTTATATGTTCTTCTTTTTGTTTTTTTAGATCTTTCTCTTTCTTTTTCTTTCTTTCTTTCCTTCTTTCCTTCCTTCCCTCACTCTTTCTTTCTTGATTTGGGAGGTACAAGTATTATATAATGTAGTATATAATGCTGAAATCAGGGCTTAGGTGTTCCAGAATATTGTACACTTTACCCAACAGGCAATTTTTTCTATCTTTCATTTGAGTTCTTCCCTTCCCTATCAAGAACACTGATTTCTCTGAGAACGCTGTTCTACCATCCCTCACTGTTTCATTGCCTATCTGTTCTTTGCTCACCAAAGCAGATTGTGCATCCTTATGAGTGTCTACAGTTTATTCTTTTGTATTGCTGGTCTGATCCACCTTTCCACTTGATCTGGTTATGCTCATTGGTTTCTTTCATTAGTCCACTCTCTGTACACAACATATGAACCTAGCTTTTTCTCTTTAGTATAGACTATTCCATTCAGTATATAGTATAGACTGTTCATTCAGTATAGCCGGGGTGGCTGCCTCCATCTGAAAATGTCCAACCATTTTTCCAACCACAGCACATTTTCATCATTGAAACTGTCTCAGAACAGCACATCTATGAGGATCTCTATCTTCTGCGAGTTAAAGTACAATTTGCTATCCATCATTCATTTGAAAAGTAAGTTCTTACTTTATGAAATCCGTAGATATATCTGTTATTTATTAAATATATTGTTATTTAACTTTTCTTATTTTGAACATTTAGGAAAATACATAAAAGTACATGCCACAAAATAACAATTATTTGTATTGTCAACACCACAAATTAACTCTTTAATTTTTTAGTCATATTTGCTTTTATGATGTTTCCAATGTACTGCTCTTTAAAATTGACTGATACTATATGCATATGTGTAATTAAGAATAATGGAGCCCATTCTTCTAAGTGAAGTATCACAGGAATGGAAAAACAAACACCACATGTACTCACCATCAAATTGGCACTAATTGATCAACACCAATGTGCACATATGGGAAGTAACATTCATAGGCTGTCGGGCAGGTGAGAGGGTGGAGGAGGGGGTGGGTAAATCCACACCTACATGATGTTTGGGGGATGGGCATAGTTGCTGGGTGGTACAAAGGCAATTTATGTAACCAAAGCATTTGTACCCCCGTAATACCCAGAAATAAAATGAAAATAAAAACAAAAATAAAAAGAATTAAAATAGAAAAAAAATAAATATATGCCCATGATTCTTTAAAAATTAATAAAACATTTAAAAATACACCTTTGACAACACTTCCAATCCCATTCTGTGCCTTCTATCTATTCCAACAATGCTTTCACAATTTCTGTGCAATTTTTCTCATTTTATTTTTTATGCACATATACATCAATCTGTATCCAGGAACATTATATTATATGTTTTTTATACTAAAATTTAAACTAGTGGTATCATTATTTATTTAACTTGTGTCTTTCAAAAATATACTTTGAAATAAATACTTAGTAAAACACATATATATGAATATAGTATACTTAAATCTACCTTATTCCTATTAACTACTGTATAGTAATACATTGTATAACTATACCAACATTTATCCATTTATTTTCCACCAATGAATAAGTAATTTTCCAGTTTTTCACTGTTATACACAGTACTGCAGTGATCAATTTAGTATATACATCCAATGTGTAGTGGTGCAAAATATTCTTTAAAGTATATGAAGAAAAAGAATTGCTGAATAACAGGAAATAAGTATTTTGATTTCACTGTATCATTGTTATATTGCTCTTTATAGTATTTACTTCACTGGTATATAAGTGTACCAGAGTACACTTTTCTAACATCTTTTCCAATCCTTGATATTGTTCAATTTTTATCAATTTTTCATTCTTATGGGAGAGACATCATGGCACTATTACTTTAGTAAATATGTTCTCTATTATTAGGGTTGTTGCTTTTCAAAAAACAATTGGCATTAAAAAATATAAAACTTCAAATCATAATATAAAGTTTCAAGAGTAACTATTACCAAAAATTGTCTTATAATTGCTTTTAAACTTTCATGTTTTAAAAGATATGAAACACTAATGGTAAAATTGAGGGTTCTTAAAATCCTTTTCCCAGTCCTATTTCTTGATTTGGGGGGTACAAATATTATATAATGTAGTGTATAATGCTGAAATTATACCTCCATCTCCAGATGCACCCATGTCATGCTTTTTAAAATCTAGTGTATTTTTTTACTTTTGCTATTATACATGTAACCATAAGGAATATGTAATGTTGTCATATATGTTTTTAAATTTTCATAATATAACTTTTCTAATGTCTAAGGTTTATTTGTTTACCTTTCTGCTTTCAAGATCTAAACATATGGAGACATGATACACTCATTTTATTCTATATAGTATCTCATTATGTTAGTAGAACAACATTTATTTATCCAATCTGCTGTTGATGGATATCGAGTTGTTCCAGTTTTAGCAATTAATAACAAGGGCACTGTAAAAACATTCTGGTGCATGTATCATGCATATGGGTAAGAGTTTCAATGTAAGCTATTTTTCTTTTCTTTTGTTGTTTCAATAGATTCAAGGGGTATGAGTGTTTTTTGTTACATGGATGAATTACATAATGCTGAAGTGGATGTGAACTATTTTTCTACAAATGATCTTGCTGTACATTCAACGTCACTGAATATTGCCAACTTGCTATCAAAATCATTGTATAACCATACTTTCCCTCTTCCTTTGTAGAAATTATTTTTGTTTAATTTCAGAACATTATGGGGATACAAATGGTTTGGTTACATGGATTGCTTTTGTACTGCTTGAGTCAAAGTTATAAGTGTGCCTATCACCCAGATAGTGTACATTGTATCAATTAGGTATGATTTCACCCATCCCCTCCTGGCCCTCCCTACCTGCATGATTTACATTGAGTTTTACTTCCATCTGTGCACATGAGTTCCAATTTATTAGTGTATGTGTATGGGGTTTGTTTTTTTCATTCCTGTGATACTTAGGAGGATGGTCTCCAGTTCCATGCAGAGTATTGCAAAAGGTAGTAATTCATTTTTTGTGACTAAATAGTACTCCATAGTGTACATGTAACACATTTTATTAGTCCACTCTTGAATTGATGGACACTGGGTTGATTGCACATCTTTGTGATCATGAATTGTGCTGCAATATATATTCTAGTGCAGGTGTCTTTTTGATAAAGTAACTTTTTCCTTTGGGTAAATACCCATTGGTAGGATTACTGGATCAAATGGTAGCCCTACTTTTAGTTCTTTGAGGAACAGAACAGAAAACTCAGATAAAAACCATCCACATATTGCCATCTGATCTTTGACAAAGTAAACAGCAATATACATTGGGGAAAAAATCTCTATTCAATAAATGGTGCTGGGAAAATTGGATAGCCACATGAGGAAGATTGAAACAGGATGCATGTCTCTCACCACTAACAAAAATTAATTGAAGATAGATAACAGACTTATATCTAAGACATGAAACCATAAGAATTCTAAAAGAAAATGTGGGAAAAACTCTTCTAGATGCCAGCCTAGGCAAAGAATTTATGAAGACCATCAGGGCAATCACAGCAACAATAAAAATAAACGAATGGGACTTGACTAAATTAAACAGCTTCTGCACAGCCAAGGAAACAATTAACAGGGCAAATAAACAACCTACAGAATGGGAGAAAATATTCACAAGCTATACATCCAATAAAGGACTAATAACCAGAATTTACAAAGAACTCAAGCAAATCAGCAAGAAAAAAGCAATCAACCCCATTAAAAAGTGGGAAAAAGATAGGAATAGAAGCTTTTCAAAATAAAACAGACTATAAGCCAATAAAAATACAAAGAAATTCTCAGTGTCACTAATCATCAAAGAAATGCAAATCAAATCCACAATGATATATCACCTAATCCCAGTGAGAAAGGCTTTTATCAAAAATTGAAATTGTCAAAAAAAAATCTCAAGATAATAGATGCTGGGCATTATGAAATCTATGCTTTGCAACTAAATGACAATAATTTATACTTATGAGTAGACCTAAAATGGTGTTTAGAATTAAATCTCTAGCCTTAAGTATTTAACTAAAAGATACAAGGAAAAATTTATATTAAATCAGTTAAATATTCAACTTAAAATAAGGAAAAAGAGTTAGTTATACTAGAATAAATAATAAAATAAGAACACTAATTAATAGATGAAATAAAAATAATGGTTCAACACAAACAAATTTTTAAAATAAAATCTCCATAAAGACTATAAGAGAGAGAAAAGGCATAAATGAATTATAATAAACTTTAAAAAATAGAAAAAATAACATCTAAACACAGATCTATTCAAGATTTTAAATTACAAGACTATAAAATGTATAATTTATGCCAATGCAATTGGAAATTGGAATGATATGGCTAATTTATGTATATATTACATAAGAAATTAAGAATAGAAGACCTACTGAAAACACAAATCACATAGAAAAATTAAATACATAATAAAACATCTCCTCCCATTATAAAATACATGAATCCCAAAAGTTCTACTTTTATCCATGAGCTATTTAGGGGTAAAATTTAATATCTAGATATGTTTTGCTTTAAAATATATTTTCTTTGTGATATTTAATTTTCTTGAATTTTGTTCATAGTAAATGACTTGAATAATAAAAAGTCTCTGAAAACTGGTAGGATATTTCTTCTGGCTTTTATGATACTTGACTTTTGTTAATATTCCCTGAATACTTCAAAAAATGAATTTACTTTTTATTGTTTGCAGGGAAGTACTTAAATATACTTAATCAAATTATAGTTTATATATTCTATACTTAAAACAGTTTTTATCTGGTTCATCTGAAATTTATGGTAAATTTATATTTACATTTTTCACAATGTGAAATGTTCTTATAATTGTCTTTTTTTTTATTTCATATATTTCAAAGATACATAACTAAGTGCCTAAATCTTCACTATTGAAATATTTTTCTCATGAATTTTCTTTTATCTTTATGTTGATTTGTGTCTATAATACTGGGGCTTTTTTCCTCAAATTCTACTTTGAAAAGCATTAATATTGTGATATCAACTTTATTTTGTTTAGTATTTTCTTCATGTATATATCCTATTGCATAATTTCTATTTTTTATGTGCTAATATTTTAAGTGTGTTTCTTATAAGCACATATGATGGAATTTAGTTTTAAATTTAAAACAAGTATCACATACTTAATATTTTAATAGGTTAGTTTAATTTATTTACAATTGGTATTATTGCTGATATATCAAACTCTACCACCTTATTTTGGTCCTCTGTTTACTATTAATCTCTTTTTTCCTTTTCACTTTCCTGTCTCTTGTTGCTTTGATTAACTATATTTTCCCCTCCTTCTCTTTTCTTTTATCCTCAAATGCAAATTATATTAGAAGTTGTAAATTGCATTTCCATCTATATAAATGGTTATCCTAAATTTTTATCACGTGCATTTTATTACACGTTTTCAAAGTTGAAACACCTCTACTTTCTTCCAAAGAAAACCATTTTTCTCAGATCATTATTACATATTGTACTGGGAAAACTTATCTTTAAAAATAAAAATTCTCCCTCACCCCCCCTTTTTTTCAGTTCTTGTTACAAAATCTAAAATCCCACTTGCTTCTGGTAACACTTCTCCTCCTCTGCTTTCTGCACCTCCAACCACAGGAGAAATAGGAGATGCCAAAGCTCTGCATCTCAGGCAAGGCTTCCATTCTCCCATCTTCCCTCACAACCACAGCCTCATTATCATGAGCTGCCTTGGAGTCTGTCAGAACTAACTCTACTGCATCCTTTATTTTCATTTACTTAAATTTCAAAAAAAAAAAAAAAAAAAAAGCAAGACCTCTTGTCATCTTTCATCACCTAGAATCCCCACCCTTGCAAGGCTTCATACATCCCTATGTATACCCATCTTCTACTCTTCCTGAACTCCCAAAACACTTCCATTGTTCTGCCTGAAATGTAGGAATATCAATCTCCCTTATTCTTAGCATCTTCTCTGAGCATTCCCTTCACCTTCCTGTTTTAATGGAAACATGACAATTTTCTAAGCACACTAGTTTCCTTCTAATTCTCTCAGATGCTATTTATTCTTCCATGCCTTTCAAGATACTAACGTTGCAAGTGCAGTAGATATTTCTCATTGTTACTTCCAGATAGTTTTTCCTTCTTGCTCAAGTTGCAATGGTTCATTAGAAGCCTTCATCTTTGTTTATCTAAAACATTGACACTTTGTTCATTACTTACTTCATAAAACAATTTGTTCACTTGGCTTCCAGAATATACCCTCTTTTGGTTCTACTCCTACTTATAGACTGCTCTTTGCCAACCTTATCTGCTGGATCCTCAATATCTTGGAGTGCCTTAAGGATGTGTCCTTGGACCTCTTCTCTATTCCATGTTCATTTTGTTGTCATCTCATAAAGTCTCATGGCTTTGATACTGTTTATATACTGGTGACTCCCAAAAGTATATCTCCATCCCAGACCAAGATCATGATCTCCAAATATATTTTCCCAACAATTGCCTTGACAACCTCACTTTGATTTTAAATAGGTTAACATGTTTCAGTCTGAATTTCTAATTTTGTTATTTCAATGTGATACTTCCTTGTATTCTTTTTTTTTCTTTTTTTTTTTTTCTTCAGTCTCCATAGAGACTGTCAAAAATTGCCAATGCCAACTATATTTCAAGTCGTCATGGTGGGTTATTGGGAAAAGTTTTCAATTAGCAATAATCACGCCTGGGATAAACCTCATTGGGTACAATGCTGTCACTGTACAAAGCTGCTTCCTTGTATTCTTTAACTCAATGAGTGGCCGTCTTCACCTTCAGTTGCTTATAAGAAAATCTTAACATCACATTTGACACCTGTCTTTTCCATTCCACATCAAATTATCAGCAAATCATTTGGCTCTAATTTCCAAATATATAAAATATGCAATCTTAACTCATGCCTTTTGCTAATATTACCATAAATGCCATCACCAGGAATATTGTAATAATGTTCTAACTCAGAGGTCCAAAAACTGCCTGCAGGCTGATTTATTTGTTCATATCATTTGTGTATTTTGACATGGGTTGTTTTTCTTTTGCTTATTGATATGTAGAGAATAATCATATACTCTGGATACTAATCATTTGTCTGTTGTGTATTTTGCATCCATCATCTCCTAACCTTTATCTTAACTTTCAACATTATTTATGATTTATTTGTATGTACATTTTCACATTTCTTGTCACCATTTAATTGAATTTTAAGCTCCCTGAGGGCACTGGCCCTTGCTTGATATTACTTTAGCATCCTACTCTGTCTAGCTCATCATGAGGGCTTAATCAACATTTGTTCATTTATTGATTCAAAACATTGCATTTCCCTTGAGTTTCAGTACACAGCACACAGGTAACAAAGTAATAAGATTTAGCAGTCTACACTGGCACTGACCTATACCCTATCAGCAGTCAGAAATGAACTTTGGAGGATAAGCTGGTTTCTCATGTTCCACTCTGTCAGAACTCAGGTACACAGGGCAAGAAGTAGGAGGCAGCGTATAAATGCACAGAGGAATCCAGACAGAATCTTAAAGTGGTAAATGTACTTTCAAAAATGAAAAGGTTTACTTCAAGGTCCTGGTTCCTTACGCTGTTAGAAATATTATTCAGGAAAAGTCTTTTAAAGAAGTTCTGTTCATATCGTACACAATTTCATACACACAGGACAGCGGGGCTACTAGGGATTAGTTTTGTATTCTATAATTCATTTGCTACCTTCAACTGTTAGCTTGTATGTATGTTTATGTAAGACTATATTTTACATTTATTACCAGATCAAATAATATATATGCAGCACCAAGAAAAAGTATTCCTCCTGCCCCTGCAATAATATCATTCACTAAAAATTTAAAGAATGGCAGAGAGGCCTGCCTACCTAACATACATTTCCATCTCTCTTTCTCTCTCTTTTTCTCTAAATTAATAACTAACTTAAAATTTTACTTTGTTAATAACCTGCAAATGAATTCTACTGATATAACAAAAGTCAGAAGGGACATTTGAACAAAACAAATCTGAGGAAAGGAAAAAGGAAAAGGTATATAATACTACAAAAACTATGAATTCATTAAAATGGGGTTAACACTCAGTTTTTATGGATATAGGCTTTGTTGGCTATTGTATCTGTGTGTCTGATTGGAAAAAAAAAATTAAATGGTTTCTAACCATCTTTCAGTCCAGTGGAAAACTATAGGAAGAGTCAGCACAACAAAAGAGGCTAGTCTGGGAGTGGCAGACTTGAAAGGAATAGAGATTGGCATTAGGAAGAGAAGTACTTTAAGAGAAAGATAGAGAAAGAACAGAGGTATATCGAGAAAAGAGTTTAAAAAGACAGCCAGTTCTGAAATGAAAGATAAAAGAACATAATATTCAGATATCAGCTGACTTCCATACTCAGGGTATTATTGCCAGTTATTTATTACAGTGTGAAATATAAGCTGGTGTCCCCAAACATGTATGGTTATAAGAATCACCTGGAGAATTTCTTCTAAAACAATGATTTCCGGAATCTATCCCTCCATCTCTGAACCTCCACCAACTCTATGCTTCAGGATGGCAGCTGAGCATTATTTATTTATTTACTTATTTTTAAATTCTCTTATCTCTTTATGCATGTGTGCAGGTATAGTTGTTTGTGCTTAGGTTCAGGAGATGATCCTGATTTCCAGATGGGTTTGGGAACTCATACTAATTTTGCTGATCAATAAAAGCCTAGGTGGGAAGAGGCCTCTGTCCTTCTCTCTGCCTCCCTAGCTTTTCCTTCACAAGAGCAAGAAACACTAATCACATTCAACGAGTTTTGGGCCTGCCATTTAAAACATAAGATCCATGGGAGAAACTCTGTCTTCTGCCAGATTGATAAAAGGGCTAGGAGCTAGAGCTCTATCAAGTAGATACAGCCAACATACTGCTTTCTCTGTTCCCTTTGGTCAAGATTTCTTTGATCCCTTCAATGATTTGTCTCTTATATCTAACTTGTAGTAAGAGTTGGATTTACACAAAGAAACTTCTCTAAAATTTCTCTTAAAGTAGTTGACTTACAGCTTTCTCAAGCTTCAACTTTGACTCTATCAATAGAGATAAGAACACTTATCTTCCTCGTGGTTTTGAAAGAGTATAAAGAAATAAAGTATGATTTATTTGTAAATTAAATATTATTTATATAGCTATCTAAAGGTGGTAGAATTGTGCTTTGACTGCCAGGCTAGACTTCTAACATTACCTGATGCTTTTTTGATGATACTTGAAAAACAAATCACACTGCAAGATCTATGGTTGCTGATCCAGCCAAGTATTCTCAGATTTTTAACCAATTAACTATTGTAAATATTTTTTTTACCTTTTTTTAATTCCATCTGTGTGTAAGGAGAAAAGGGAAATCAGACCAACCCATATTGTTGAAAATTACTCTGTGAAAGGCAGCATCCAATAGCAGAATAATATGATCTCTTAGAGAACCATGCCAAAGTAAAAGAGAAAAGAAGGAAATTAAATACATATTTCAAAAACAATTCAGGAGGGGAATCAAGATGGTGGATGAGAAACACCATCAGACAGAGTGTCTAGCAGAAATTAGAAGAAGCAAGAAGATGAGCATACAGCGGACAAGGGCTGGAAGGAGGGGTATCTGAGACCATGGGAGACTCCACGGGAGGAGGTTGTGGAGGAGAACTGGAAGCTGAGACCACCAGAGCAGCCCGGAGACCAGTGAGAAGGGTAGGTGAATCTGTTGGCTTTCCCCTCCCCTGCATCTCGGACTGCTGGTGGGCTCCCCAGCGAGTGGAGAGACCTGAGGACACCAGCCCAGGGATGGCCGTGCCAGTGAGTGGTAAGCTTGTAGTGGATACGCACTAGGCTCCCAAATCACTTGGGGCACCTCTGTGTGCACAGACCTAAGCTTCGTGGCAGGCGGCATATTGCCTCCTTCTCCCCTCCCCTGACCCTACCCGTGGCTGCCCAGAGAGACAATACAGCCACCAGCCAGAGGCACCTCCAGGGAACAGGACCTTCCCTTTTGGGGTCCTACAGCTGACTAAGGGGAACTCAGACTGTGAGCTCCCTACCCTCCAGCCCTCCCAGGTGCTGCTGGCACGGTGATCCCAGGAGAACGGGGCAGACCCTGAGGCTGAGAGACATTGACCCAGCTTAGGCTCCCTGTGGGTGAATTGGGACTGGCACTCCTCTCCCTGGTGGGGATATAGTTTGAACTCTGGGGCCCAGAAGTCAGACCAGCCAACCAGATCTCCTGCACCAAGATCTCGCATTGCCTGGGACACAGAAGGGATATACATGAACAGCCTACTAAGGTGTGTGTGCCTTCAGGGGCAGATCAGCATCCTACAGGGCAACCCTCCTCCCAAAAGGAGGCCGTGAGCCTAGCCCAGGTGGCTTTCCTGTGCAGGGAACCTCCCCGCTGGCATCACAGTCAGGAGATGCCTGGTGGCTTGTGGTCTGGCCTGCTGGCAGAGGCCCAGGAGTAGTTGCAGAGTTGGGGAGGGTGGAAAGAAGAGAGGCCCACTCTAGACTGCGAGTCTCAGACAGCCCCACCCCCACACACAGACTTTCTGATTGAGTGGGGCCATTCCAGCCCCTCCCTGACAGCTTTGCCTGGAAGCAGAGAACAGAACTTTGACCCCTGCTAATGGCATTGATGGTGCCTGAGGGGAGGCTTACCCAACCCAGCTCCACCCAGACTCTCTCCTAGACCAGCCCTCACTGAGGGGGAGAAAAGGACACACACGGAAGTTCTAGGGCCCCACCGACCACCTGAGGCACTAGAGTGCCTCCCTACAGGAACAAGAGCTGATAACAGGACACAAAAACAACAGCGTAGCCTGTGCCTCCAAGCAAGCGCCACCTACTGACAGAGAGGACATCCTGCACACCCTTTTAACGGCACCTACTGACTCATTATACAGGAAGTGGTCAAATCTCACCCACAGACACCACCTACCTGCTCAGAAACTAAAAAAAGAGTGTGAATACCCAAATGAAAACCTAAAGGAAAGAAGCAACAACTGATCCACATGGGAAGAAATCAGTGAAGGAACTCCGGAAATATGAAGAACCAAATGGAAAACACACCCCCAAAGAGGAGCACCAGCCCCCTAGAAATAGACACCAACCAAATCAGGCAACCAAAATGACAGAAGAGGAATTTTGAATGTCGATCATAAGAAAATTCAACGACCTGCAAGAACAACTCAATAACCAACAGAAAGAAACCACTAAAAGCCTCCAGGACCTGGAACAAAAGTTCACTAAAGAAATAGACACAATGAAGAAAAGTTTAACTGAACTCCTGGAAATGAAGAATCAATTCAGGGAACTACAAAATATAGTGGAAAGTCTCAAGAACAGGGTAGATCAAACAGAAGAAAGAATCTCAGAGATTGAAGATAACACCCTCCAACTAAATAAAACCATCACAGAGATAGAGCAGAGAACCAAAAGAAAAGAGCAAAGCCTACAAGAGCTGTGGGATTATGTGGAGAAACCTAATGTGAGGGTCATAGGGTTACCAGAAGGGGAAGAGGACAACACCCAAGGGTTGGACAAGCTATTTGAAGACCTAATAGAGGAAAATTTACCAGGCCTTGCTCAAAATCTCAATATACAAGTTCAAGAAGCTCAGAGGACCCCTGGGAGATTCAATGCAAACAGGAAGACGTCACGACATGCAGTCATCAGACTGACCAAAATATCAACTAAAGAGGCCCTTCTAAGAGCTGTAAGACGAAAGAAGCAAGTGACATACAAGGGAAAGCCAATTCAAATAACACCAGATTTCTCTAATGAGATTTTATAAGCAAGGAGAGACTGGGGCCCCATTCTCACTCTTCTGAAACAAAACAATGCCCACCCTAGAATCTTTTTCCCTGAAAAACTAAGCTTCATATATGAAGGAGAAATAAAGACATTCTCAGACTAGCAAAGTCTCAGAGAATTCACCAAGACAAGACCAGGCCTACAAGAAGTTCTCAAAACAGTGTTATGCACGGAAAACCATAATAAAAACGCACGAATATAAAAACAACCAAAACCCAAAGATTAAAGGCCAGATAGTACAATGGCTCAAGAGAGAAATCAAAGCAACAACATCCAACCCAACAGAATGAACAGTAATCTACCTTACCTATCAGTTCTCTCAATAAATGTGAATGGCTTAACCTCTCCACTCAAGAGACATAGGCTGGCTGAATGGATAAGAAAATACAGGCCAAGTATATGCTGTCTTCAGGAAACACATCTAACCTGCAAGGATGCATATAGACTAAAAGTAAAAGGGTGGAGATCAGTATTCCAAGCAAGTGGAAGCCAAAAGAATGCTGGCATGGCAGTTCTATTTTCAGATGATTTAGTTTTTAAACCAACAAAAATAGTGAAAGACAAAGAAGGTCATAATATAATGGTGAAAGGCACAGTTCAACAAGAAGAGATAACAATTTTAAATATATATGTACCCAACTTAGGTGCAGCCAGATTCATAAAGCAAACCTTACTGGATCTAAGCAAATTGATTAATAGCAACTCCATAATCACCAGATATTTCAACACCCCACTGATGGAACAAGAGAGATCCTCCAAACAGAAAATTAATAAAAAAATAATGGACTTAAACAAAACTCTAGAACAAGTGGGTCTGACTGACATTTACAGGACATTCTACCCAAAATCCACTGAATATACATTCTTCTCATCAGCTCATGGGACATTCTTTAAGATTGACCATATCCTAGGACACAAAATAAACCTCAAGAAATTAAAAAAAATAGAAATCATACCATGTATCTTCTCAGATCACAGTGGAATAAAAGTAGAAATCAACCCTAACAGAAACTCACATTTCTACACAAAAACGTGGAAATTAAACAACCTCCTACTAAATGATTAATTCATAAATGAAGAAATCAACATGGAAATAAAAAAATGATCTGAACAAAATGACAATGGAGAGACAAGTTATCAAATCCTCTGGGACACAGCTAAAGTAGTTCTGAGAGGAAAGTTTATCTCCATAAATGCCTATAACCAAAAGTCAAAAAGATCACAAATAGACAATCTAACGAAACGACTCAAAGAGCTAGAAAAAGAAGAACAGACCAATCGCAAACCCAGCAGAAGTGAAACCAACAAAATCAAATCAGAACTAAATGAAATTGAAAACAGGGAAGCTATTCAGGAGATTAATAAAACAAAACGTTGGTTCTTTGAAAAAATAAACAAAATTGACACGCCATTGGCTAAGCTAACAAAAAGCAGAAAAGAGAAATCTCTAATGAGCTCCATCAGGAACAAAAAAGGAGATATCACAACTGATCCCAAAGAGATGCAAGATATAATTTATGAATACTACAGAAATCTTTATGCACACAAACTGGAAAATGTGGAGGAAATGGACAAATTTCTAGAAACACACAGCCTCCCTAGGCTCAATCAGGAAGAAATAGATTTCCTGAACAGACCAATCTCAACAGCTGAAATAGAAACAGCAATTAAAAATCTCCCTAAAAAGAAAAGTCCCAGTCCAGATGGCTTCACACCCGAATTTTACCACACTTACAAAGAAGAACTAGTACCTATCTTGCAGAAACTATTCCACAACGTCGAGAAGAATGGAAACCTCCCCAACACCTTTTATGAAGCGAATATTACTCTGATACCAAAACCAGGAAAGGATGCAACAAAAAAAGAAAATTACATACCAATATCCCTGATGAATATAGATGCAAAAATTTTCAACAAAATCTTAGCTAACCGAATCCAGACGCTTATCCAAAAAATAATCCATCATGACCAAGCAGGCTTTATCCCAGGGATTCAGGGATGGTTCAACATACGTAAATCTATAAATACAATTCACCACATAAACATAAGCAAAAACAAAGACCACATGATTCTTTCAATAGATGCAGAAAAAGCTTTTGACAAAATTCAACACCCTTTTATGATACGAACACTTAATAAAATAGGCATAAAAGGAACATACCTAAAAATGATACAAGCCATATATGACAGACCCATAGCCAACATCATACTGAATGGGGAAAAATTCAACACATTTCCACTTAGAATGGAACCAGACAAGGCTCTCCACTATCTCCACTTCTATTCAACATAGTGCTGGAGGCCCTGGCTACAGCAATCAGACAGGAAAGTGGAATTAGAGGTATCAAAATAGGGGAAGAAGAGATCAAACTTTCAGTGTTTGCTGATGATATGATATTGTATCTAGAAAACCCCAAGGATTCAACCAAGAAACTCCTGGAACTGATCAATGAATTTAGTAAAGTCTCAGGATACAAAATCAATACACAGAAATCAGAGGCATTCATATACGCCAACAACAATCTAATTGAGAACCAAATCAAAGACTCAATTCCCTTCACAATAGCAACAAAGAAATTAAAGTACCTAGGAATATACTTAACCAAGGAGGTAAAAGACCTCTACAGGGAGAACTATGAAACATTGAGGAAGGAAATAGCAGAGGATGTAAACAGATGGAAATCCATACCATGCTCGTGGATCGGCAGACTCAACATCATTAAAATGTCTATACTACCCAAACTGATCTACAGATTCAATGCAATATCTATTAAAATCCCATCATCATTCTTCAGAGATATAGAAAAAATAATTTAACGTTTCGTATGGAACCAAAGAAGACCCTGAATATCAAAAGCAATTCTAGGCAGCAAAAACAAAATGGGAGGTATTAATATGCCAGATATCAAACTATACTACAAAGCTATAGTAAATAAATCAATCTGGTATTGGCACAAAAATAGGAATATTGACCAGTGGAACAGATCTGAGGATCCTGATATAAAACCATCCTCATATAGCCATCTAATCTTTGGCAAAGCAGACAAAAACATACGCTGGGGAAAAGAATCTCTTTTCAATAAATGGTGCTGGGAAAACTGGATAGCCACTTGTAGAAGGCTAAAGCAGGACCCACACCTTTCACCTCTCACAAAAATCAACTCACTCTGGATAACAGACTTAAACCTAAGGTATGAAACTATTAGAATTCTAGAGGAAAAACTTGGAAACACTCTCCTAGACATCAGCCTAGGCAAAGAATTTATGAAGAAGTCCCCAAAGGCAATCACAGTAGCAACAAAAATAAATAAATGGGACATGATCAAACTAAAAAGCTTCTGCACAGCCAAAGAAATAGTCATGAAAGTAAACAGACAACCTACAGAATGGGAGAAAATTTTTGCATCCTACGCATCCGATAAGGGGCTGATAACTAGAATATACTTAGAACTCACGAAAATCAGCAAGAAATAACCCTATTAAAAAGTGGGCAAAGGACTTGAACAGAAGCTTTTCTAAAGAAGACAGAAGAACGGCCAACAAACATATGAAAAAATGCTCAACATCTCTAATCATCAGGGAAATGCAAATCAAAACCACAATGAGATATCACTTAACTCCAGTGAGAATGGCCTTTATTTAAAGTCTCCAAACAATAATGCTGGTGTGGATGCGGAGAGAGAGGAACACTCCTACACTGCTGGTGGGACTGCAAACTAGTTCAACCTCTGTGGAAAGCAATATGGAGATACCTTAAAGCGATACAAGTGAATCTACCATTTGATCCAGCAATCCCATTGCTGGGCATCTACCCAAAAGATCCAATGACACTCTACAAAAAAGACACCTGTAATCGAATGTTTATAGCAGCACAATTCATAATTGCAAGGCTGTGGAAACAGCCCAAGTGCCCATCAATCCAAGAATGGATTATTAAAATGTGGTATATATATACCATGGAGTACTATTCAGCTCTAAGAAACAACAATGATATAGCACATCTTATATTTTCCTGGTTAGATCTGGAACCCATACTACTAAGTGAAGTATCCCAGGAATGGAAAAATAAGCACCACATATACTCACCAGCAAACTGGTATTAACTGAGTAGCACCTAAGTGGACACATAGGTACTACAGTAATAGGGTATTGGGCAGGTGGAAGGGGGAGGAGGACAGGTATATACATATATAATGAGTGAGCTGTGCACCATCTGGGGGATGGTCATGCTGGAAACTCAAACTTGTTGGGGGAAGGGGGAGAAGGGCATTTATTGAAACCTTAAAATTTGTACCCCCATAATATGCCGAAATGAAAAAAAAACAATTCAGATACATATTTCAAAAACAATTTTTATAAGATTTACCAAAGAGACTTTATCTTATCTGCCTTAGCTGTGTAATCTTCAAACAATTATTTAATCTTGTTAGATTTCATTTTCCTCATATTTAAAACATCACGATGACTATTTCTATTTTGACATTTGATTTTTGTAAGGATTAAATATCATCATTTACATAAAAAACATGGTATAGTTCCTAGCACATTTTAAGTGCTATACAAAAATTGTCCCCTTTTATTAACCATTATTTTAATTTAGAGTTTAAAAGAATAGAATTCATACTCCAATAGGTCATTTCAGTGTCCCAACTACTCCCAGAATTGTTATTTCATTATTTAATTTATACAATTTATGGAATGAATGCTTGTGTTCCCTTAAAATTCATATATTGAAATCCTAACCTCCAATGTTATAGTATGCGGAGATGAGGGCTTTGGGAGGTGATTAGATAATGAGTAACCAGACCTCACAAATGGTATTTGTGCCCTTGTAAGAGAGACTTTGGAGACGTCCTTCACCCCTTCTACCATGTGAGGGGACAGCAAGAAGACGGCCATCTTTGTTAAGGAAATAAGCCTTCACCAGAGCTCAACCATGCTGGCACTCTGATCTAGAAGTCCTCTGATCTAGGACTTCTAGCTTACAGAACTGTGAGAAATAAATTTCTGTTATTTATTAGCCACTCTGTCTATGGTAGTTTGTTAAAGCAGCTCCGACATATCTTTTTCCTCAATTCTATCATTTTAATATAAAACATAGTATAGTCATAAAATTGTTTATATCTATTATAAATAACTTAAATGATTCAGTAAACCATATTCTACATATTAAAATACCTTCATAAAATATATTAATTAATTCTTTATTTATTTCCTAAATAAAATGATGACACTTATTACTGGTGTTAGGATCAAGTTTAACATGGCATTAAAATAAATTTTCACATCCAACTCTAAAAATCAAAAAAAAATTTTACGCTCCAGAAATTTTGATTGATGATGAAGTTCCACAAATATATAAATATCTAGACTTAGTTGTATATAATTCTTTTCAAAATAACATTTAAAAATTTTATTTCTTTGTCCATTCTATATAACATGTCTATTTGACAGAGACATTTTGAAATATTGCATTTTATAAAATATGAGATAGAAAATGACACTATAAACAAACTATTAGGGTTTCTAATACAAATACTATCACTGTAAAAAAAAAATCCAAAATTTTGCCTATCATTAAAACTCAATAAAAGAATTGCTTTTGAGAAAAAGTTTTAAAAGGCATGGTAGGTCAAAGCTAACACTACAACAACTAGAAAGCCTAGAATTTAAAAAATGTCAAACATATCTTTGAAAACACTCAAGCACTATTGAAGCATCAAAAATGTAGATGAACTCAAATTTTGTAGAAAGGAGTGATTTTCTGAAGTAAATTGTCAATCTGCAGCAGTTTAATTTGCATACTGGCTAATTATTGTCATGGACCAAAAATCAGACTTGCTCAGGTAAAAAGAATTTGTCGAGTGAAGGAGTAACCAACAGAACTTTACCTTTCATGAGGCATGGGTGAGAAAATTTGGAAACTTAAGAGGATTCAAATGCATGGCTTGTTTTCTTGTTAGATATTTTCTAAATTCTGGTCTCCACCAGAGTCTAGTGCCAGGACAACAGCTTATAAAAGTCAGAGTGGAGTTTCCTCTAGCTTTATAAAGCATCACAAACAAAAACATCTTTGAAATGTATCATCTTTTTCAATCATTAATGTATTTCTAATCTCATAAGACCTGAAACATCTGAAGTGAAAGCTGATGTATCATAGTGTTTCAAGGTTGAGAAAATGGAGAGCCCGTGTAGGTTTAATCAGAGGACCTGAAGGATTATTTATTAACACTAGACAGGGACTAAAAAAAAAAAAAAGAAATCTGAATCTTAATACACCTAAGCCCCTACCATATTTAATTGCTACTTGGACTCAATTAATTTCTATTTCTCTCCTAGTTGCCAAAAAAAAAAAAGAAAATATTTTTTTGTGAAAAATGACACTTCCTAAACACTGTCCATCACATAGCCAACAATTATTAGACAGGAAAAATGAAAGACTCTATGGCTTTTGCAGAAAAATGAAAGACTCTATGGCTTTTGCAATTGACATTGCAAAATGTCAATATGGCTATTGACATTTTGTCCACTGTTTTCTGAATATTTTATAATAAGTTCCTTTCTTCCTTTTTTCACTGTCTTCCTTTGGAATTTGTTGATTTTTTTTTATAGTGGTATGTTTTGATTCCTTTCTCTTTATCATTTGTGTATCTATTAGTGCTTTTTCCTTTGTGGTTACTTTTGGGCTTACATCAAATATTTTGTAGTTGTAAGATGTTATAGATGGATGCCCACAGTTTTCCACATTTTGGATTTAAACGAAAATAACTATAATTGATATGTTAAAGAAAATAGAAAAACTAAATGAACAAATAAAAGAAAGGATGGATATCACTAAAGAACTCAAATATGTAAAACAGAATCAGATGACCATTGGAATTTAAAAATGTAAAATCTGATATTAAAGAATTCAATGTTTGGTTAAATTACAGATTGGATAATATAGAACAGAATTATTAAACTCAAAAATACATTTAAAATGCTTGTTAAGTAAGGATTGCTATTGATATTTTGTCCACTGTTTTCTGAATATTTTATAATAAGTTCCTTTCTTCCTTTTTTCGCTGTCTTCCTTTGGAATTTGTTGATTTTTTTTTATAGTGGCATGTTTTGATTCCTTTCTCTTTATCATTTGTGTATCTATTAGTGCTTTTTCCTTTGTGGTTACTTTTGGGCTTACATCAAATATTTTGTAGTTGTAAGATGTTATTTTAAACTGATAACTTCAGTAGCAAAAAAACCTCTATAATTTTACCTCCCCCCCACAGCATTTTATGCTATTGATGTCACACTTTACACCATTTTGTATTGTGTATAAATTAATGAATTATTGTAATTGTAGCCATTTAATATTTTTATCTTTTAACTTTTACCCTAGTGTTAAAAGTGATTTACCCATCACATTACTCAAGTAGCAGAGTATTCTGAATTTCACTATATATTTATTTCTACCAATGAGCTTTATACCCCTACATACTTTCATGTTGTTACATAGTGTTCTTTTTCTTTTCAACTCAAAGAACCCTATTTTACATTTCTTATAAGGCAGACAGGTGGTGATGAACTCCCTCAACTTTTGTTTGTCTGGTAATGTTCCTTTTTCTCCTTCATTTCTGAAGGACATTTTTGCCAGGCATAGTATTATGGGTAGTCAGTTTTCTTTTTTTCCCTTTCAGCATTCAGAATATATCATCCCACTCTTTCCTGGTTTGAAAGGTTTCTATTAAGGAGTCTGCTGATAGCCTTATGGAGAGGTTCACTGGTATATGATGAGGCTCTTTTCACTTGCTGTCTTGAAAATTCTCTTTGTCTTTGAATTTTGACAATTTGAATATAAGATGCCTTGAAGTCCTATGAGCTTCATGCATCTGAATGTTACCAAGTCACAAAGCTACCTCAGTTTCCACAACTGAGAACTAGATCTGTAAGTCTACCTCTAGAGGTATAGATGTGCAAGTCTCCCTCCAGGTTCCTGGGTGAGCAGCAGTGCCCTCAGATTACATCTGAGAGAGGTTGGAGCTGAGGTACTGGGCCATTTCAGTATCTGCTGTAGGACCAAGTTTGTCTAACCTGCCTGCAGGGGCACAGATGAGCATGCCTCCCTACAGATTGAATGGGCAGAACTGCTCTGCCTCAGACTGTAGCTGAGAGAAGCTGAAACCAAATTGCAATGCTGTTTCAAGATCCACAGTGGGCCTTAGGTTAGGCCTACCCATAGGGGCACAAATGTTGGTAACTGTCTCTGGATCCATGGCTGGGCAGTACTTTTCTCAAGCCACAACTAACAGGGCTACAACCAAATTACAAGGAAATATATTAAATTCTTCAATCAAAAACTATAGAGTGGCTGAATAGATTTAAAAAACAGTAATCAACAACATGCTTCCTACAAGAGATTCACTTTAGCCTAAGGGCACATATAGGCTGAAAGTGAAGGAATGTAAAAAGATATCTCATGCAAGTGGTGATCAAAGACAGCAGAAGTGGCTATATTTATATCAGACAAAATAGAATTTAAGCCAAAATCTTTCACAGGAGACAAAGAAAGTCTCTGTATGATGACAAAAGAAACAATTTATCAAGAAGACATAACAATTATAAATATATATGCACCCAACATTAGAGTACCTAATCATATAAATAAAATATTAACAGAACTGAAGGAAAAAAATAGACAGTAATACAATAATTGTTGGGGACTTAACTACTCTGCTTTCAATAATGGAATAGTTATTCACATAGAAAATCAATAAGGAAACAGTGAACTTGAATAGCACTATAGACTAAATGGACCAAACAGATATACATAGAACATTCCATCCACAGCTGTGAAATAGATATTCTTCTCAATCCTACACAGAACATCTCCAAGATGGGTCATATATTGGGCCACAAAACAAATCAACAAATTTAAGAAGATTGAAATTATATCAAATGCCTTTTCTGACCACAATGGTATAAAACTAGAAATCAACAAAAGGAGTCAATTTAGAACACTCACAAATGTGTGGAAATTAAACAACATGCTCCTAAACAACCAATGCAGTGAAAAGAAATTTAAAAAAAGGTATCCTGAGATAAAGGAAAGTGGAAACATAAATAACAAGACTTATGAGATGCAGATAAAGCAATACTAAGAGGAAAGTATATAGTAATAAACAAATAGTAATAAACAAATCTCAAAGAACTTGGTCAAAGGGTAAAAACTTTAAGTTACAACATGGTAACTATAGTTAATAAAACTGCATTTTGTTTACTTGAAATGTGATAAGAGAGCATATTATAAGTGTCCTCGTGCTCCCCCACACTGACAAAATTGGTAACTATGAGTGGTGATGGATATGTTAAATAATTTGAGTGTAGTAATTATTACATAATGTAACATATCAAATAACCATGATGTATACCTTGAATATAAACACTTTGTCATTTAAATATTTTAAAATAAAAATAAACTCAAGACAGGTCAATATAAAATACTTGATTGTAGTACTGTTTAAAATTAATGGTTTTAAAAAAATAGCACAAGGAATATCTGAGCAAAGCCAAAATTTAGACTTTATATAATTTAAGCCTAATAAGGAGAAGACAGAAAGATGAGGTAGAAGAAACATTGAATAAGAATTGTTGGGAATTTCCTAAAACTGCTGAAAGACATCAACCCACATACATAAGATCTCAAAAAATGGTGCACAAAATAGCACACACAAACATAAAGAAAAAATAAGAAAGAAGTAAAAAGATGATGAAAGAAAGAAAAAAGGGAAAGAGAAAGAGGGAGAAAGAGAGGAAGTGGGGGGAGAGAGAAAGAGAGGAGAATAGAAAAAAACATAGAAGCATATCATAGCAAAACTGCTAAAAATCAAAGAAGAGAAAATAAAACATAACATAGCCCATGGGCATGGGGGCGGTGTTACTAATATTAACTAGTTTGGTACAACAGTAAAACTGACAGTTGAATTCTCTACAGAAGTGAGGAAAGTCAAAATATACAATTATAATAACTTCCTAGAAATACTGAATGGCAGGTGAGGGAAGAGATTTGCCAACCGAGAATCCTATATCCATCAATAATATCCTTCAAAAATAAAGATGAAATTAATATTTGCTGTTAATTAAGGACTGTGGTAATTTTTTAGCAGCTTTGTAGAGATAGGTAGATAGGTGATAGATAGATAAATAGATAAAGTCAGAGAAGAAAATGTCCCACCACAAACAGAAAAATGCAAGGAGAGGTAATTAATACCTGAAATGGTGAAAATATAAACAAATGCAAATGAATACTCAACATACAACTCATTAATTATGTCTTCCAAAATTTTACTTATGTATACTTTGTATAGAAGTAAATTTAATGTCAATAATAATACATTAGGCAGGTAGGATTAAATAAAATTTTAGAGTTTTAAATTTCTATCACCATCAAGAAAATGGTAAAATAATAATCTATATTTGACCATAACTTGATAAAAATGCAAGTTATACTCTCTAGGGTAACCACTAAAACATTAAAATAATGTACAACTAGAAGAGGAAATAATAGGATAGTAATAAATGGGGGAATAATGTAATAACATAAATACTTGGATTATTTTTAAAGGCAAAAAGAAGGAAAAATAACACGAAGAAATATAACTATAGAATACATATACATCCTTAAATATATCAGTAATTACACTAAATTTAAGCAGACTACATACTTTAAATAAAAGTACAAGAATGTCAGACAGGAGTGAAAAGGAAAAAAGAACCAAACAAATACATGGTCGTTAGGAGAAATAAATTTTAAATATAAGGACATGAAAAAGCTGAAAGTAAAATGATGGGAAGGGATATACAATGAAAAACTAAGCAAAATAAAGCTGATATATCTATAATATTATGAAACAATGTCTTTAATGCAAATGATTTCTGGAGATGTTGGATAAGGATGAAAAAGTTCAATCATCAGGAAAATTATTATTTAAATGTACATTAACTTAATTTCCAATATAAAACCAGGATTGCTAGAACTAAAAGAAGAATTAGATAAATCTCAAATGGAAAGACTCTAACATACTTTTAAAAATAGCTGTAAGATATAACAATCTGTATAACACAATTAACGAAGGTTAAATAATGAAGCCGTATAGAAAACTGCCACCAACACAAACAGAATTTTTCTTATTTCAAGGGCACAAGAAGCATATGTTGGTTAATAAAAAGTTTTTCTCTCATCAGATTTGAAATAAACTAGAAATCAATAACAAAAAGCTGATTAACTTAATATTGAAGTTAAACCTCATGTTTTAGAATAATCCATGTTAGAAAATAAATGAAAACAGAAATTTGATAATTTTTAAAATGAAAGATAATGAGTATGTGACATTAAAACCTTGTGGAATGTAGGGAAAAGGTGCTTAGAAGAGATTTATACATTAAAAAAGCATATTAGTAAAGAAGAAATGCTTAAAATCAACAATTTGAGCTTCCATCTCAGTAACATAGAAAAAAAACTTGTAAATGGAAACCAAAGAATACATTAAAAAAAGAAGTAATAAAAAAAAAGAAAAGTAGAAAACAAATGCATATAAAATTAAAATGTTAAAATTTGGCTATTTGAGTATTAAAAAACTGTTAGTAATCAAGAGAAAAGTCAGAAAACACAAGTTACAGCTCTCAGGAATTAAAAAACGGAGGATGGGCACCCATACTAGAAAATAAAAAAATAATATTTTGAACCATGTTATATCAAAAATTCAATTTTGTAGATTCAATATACAAGATTTCTTTAAAAACATGCTACTTATTGAAGTTTTTAGAACACATGAATAGTCTAATATCTATTAAAGAATGTCAATCTCTTATTGTAATACAAAGACAACTAGCTTAAAAGGCTTATATTTAAGGTTAAAGTAACACAACTGTATATAAATTCTTTAAAAAAACCAAAAAAGAGGATGTTTTAAACTTTTATGAGGCTAGCAAAACCTTGGTTCTAAAACATTAAAACATTACCATTACAAGAAAAATTGGAAACCATTATTTCTCAAAATCATAAAATGTAAAAATCCTTAATAAAATATTTGCAAATGAAATGCAGGATACATTAAAAGGATGATGTATCAAGACCAAAGTGAGGTTTATTCCAGAAATTCCAGGATGATCTAAATTTTTGAAAATCTATATAATTTACTATATTAAAAGAAAAATAAATGAATCTTATGACTATCTTGATAGATGTAGGAAAAGCATTTGGCAAAATTCAATACTTATTCATGGTTTTTAAAATATCGACACAAATTAGGAAAATGAAGGGAATTTCTTTAACCTAGGAAAGATTTTTGTGGCGATTTTAAAATATATCCACAAAACTTTTGATACAGCTCCCTTAAAATTTTTAATTAAAAACATTAATAAAAATTACAAGGCAAACTTTTGGGGATTCAGAATATCAGGTATTTTTCTGGGATATGACCTGTTGTTGGCTAACCTTTACATATTTCTCAGAGAGGAGGATAAAAACAACACCGCTTTTTGGTTTTTAAAAAAGTGATATCATACACAGATATGATATCACAGTAGCAGGAATGAGCTCAAGATTTTGGAGGCAGAGGATCTCAATTCTGTTTTCTCAGCTATAAAATCAAGAAAGCAACACTTGCTACGAAACTTGATGTGAGAAGTAAATTGGAAAAAGTATATGAAAACATTTATATCTACCGAAGTGTGAAATATAGTATCCAAAATCCTGATGTGTATTTGTATGTGTTTTTAATTTAAATTTTTATCAACATAATTGTAGAGTCAAATGAAGTTGTGAAAAAGAATATAGTGAGATCCCATGTAACTTTTAGGCAGTTTCTTTCGATGGCTACATCTTGCACAGCTGTAGCCCAATTTCTCAACCAGGATATTGACATTGATACAATCACCAGACTTATTCAGATTTACCCCATTTTACATGTATTGGTTTATGTGCATGGGTGTGCAAGCATGTATTTAGTTTGAATACAATTTTATTTTACGTGTAGTTTCCTACATCCTCCACCACAACCAGGACACTGAACAGTTCTATTGCCAAAAGGACCTCTCCTTTTGGCCTTTTCATAATCACACCCAATCCCTTATCCAACCCCCTTTTCTTCCATTCTCCATCCCATTCTTAAACCCTTTCAGCATACTAACCTATTATCTAGTTCTAAAATGTTGGGTTATTTAACTATATATATATATATATATATATATATATATATATATATATAGCCATATACTTCATATGTATATATTACATATATATGACACCACACAGTTTATAACAGTTGGCATTGGCTTTTTTCACTCAGCATAATTCTCTAGTGATTCTTCCAAGTTCTTGGGTATTATCAATGGATCATTTCTTTTTATTGCTGAGTAATAGTCTATTATATGGATATATGTCAGCTTGTTTAAGTATTCCACTGTTGACAGGCATCTGGAGTATTTCCAGTTTTTAGCTATTACTAATAAAGCTTCTATGAACATTGGTTTGTGGGTTTTTGTCTGAACATAGGTATAATTTCTCTGGGACATATTCTTAAGAGTGCAATTGCTGGCTCTTAGAACAATTGCATTGCTTTTGTTGTTATTGTTGTTGTTGTTGTTTTGTTGTTGTTTTTTTATAAAGTCCAACACTTGTGTTTTCAAGAGTGGCCACCAGCAATGTATGAGTGATCCAGTTTCTACATACCTTTGCAAGTAGTATTTGATATCGTCACTATTTTTTATTCCTTTTTTTTCTTTCAGCATATTATGGGGGTACAAATGTTTAGGTTACATATATTTCCTTTGCCCCACCTGAGTCAGAGCTTCATGTGTGTCTATCCCCCAGAGGGTGTGCACTGAACCTATGAGATGTGAACATACACATCCTCTCCCCTCCACGCCTACCCAACACCCGGTGAATGTTACTACTATATGTGCACATAAGTGTTCATCAGTTAGTACCAATTTGATGGTGAGTACATGTGGTGCTTTCTTTTCCATTTTGGGATGCTTCACTTAGTAGAATGGGTTGCAGCTCTATCCAGAATAATACAAGAAGTGCTAGATCACCATTGTTTTTTGTGGCTGAGTAGAATACGTATTACATATATCACATTTTATTAATCCACTCATGTATTGATGGACACCTGGTTATTTCCACATTTTGCAATTGTGAATTGTGCTGCTATAAACATTCTAGTGCAGATGTCTCTGTTTTTTTTTAAATTTCAGTCTGTCTAATAAGTATATAATCATAATGTTTTGTTGTTAAATTTTTATTTCATTGATGGCTAATGCCATAGTGTATGATTGCCATCATGTGTGTATATGTCATCTATATGTCCTCCCCAGTGAAATGCTTCTTCACATTGCTCACTTATTTTATAAATAGCTTGTTTTACTGTTGAGTTTTGAGGGTTCTTTATCTATACAAGTCCCTTGTCAGGTTTGCATAATATCCTCAAGGTTTATTCATACGGTAGCATGAGACAGGATTTCCTTCCTTTTTAAGGCTAAATAATATGCCACTGTGTGTATGTGTGCACATACACATATATGTATTTATATATACACACATATAATATATGTATATGCATATACACACACACACATATATATATCACATTTCATTTATTCACTCATTACTTGATGGACATTGAGACTGTTTCCATTTCTTCTCTGTTGTGAATAATGCTGCTATGGATGTGCAAATATTCTTTAAGCCTCTACTTTTAATTCCATTGTATATATACCCAGAATTGAGATTACTGGATCATACACTAATTCTATTTTTAATTATTTGAAGAAGCTCCATACTGTTTTCCATAGCAGTTATGCTATTTAACAATTCTACCAACAGAGTACAAGGGTTCCAATTTCTCTACATCCTTACCAACATTTGTTATTTTGAGGATCTGTTTGTTTTATTTTTAAACAGTAGCTATCCTAATGAGTGTGTCTTCACTTTTGAAGGATCATTCCACTGAGTATAGAATTCTAGGTTTACATGTTTTCCTTTTCAATATTTAAATATTTCACAGCATTGTCTCTTTTCCTATATGGCTTCTGAAGAGAAGTCCTTTTTAATTCTTGTACTTGTTCGTCTATAGGTGTGGTGATTTTTAAGGCTGATTTCTTTCAATATTTTCTTTTTCTTTCTTCTTTTTTTTTTGGGGGGGGGAGGATGGGTTCTAAAGTTTAAATTTGATATTCCTAGATGTAGAATACTTTTTGTATATATTTTGTTTAATGTTTGCTTCCAGGATCTGTGATTTAGTGTCTGTTGCTAATTTTGGGAAGTTCTCAGCAATTATTATTTCAAATATTTCTTCTGCTCCTTTCTCACTTTTTTCCTCTAGTATTCCCACACATGTATGTTACATCTTTTGTAATTGTGTTACCATTCATGGATATTTTGTTCTATTTTATTTATTATTGTTTCTATCCGCCTTCAGTTTGGGAAGTTTCTATTGACATATTTTTAAGCTCACTGATTCTTTCCTTGTCCATGTCCAGTCTACTGAAGAGCCCATAAAAATAAAAATAAAAAATCTCTCCATTCTGTTACATTTTTTCTAGCATTTTCTTTTGATTTTTTTCTTACAATTTTTATCTTTCTGCATGCATTGCCCATTTGTTCTTACATGTCGTTCATTTTTTACATTAGAGCCTTAACATATTAGTCACAGTTATTTTAAATATTCTATCTGATAATTCCTAAACCTGTGTCATATATTAGTATGCTCATCTTTTTAGACTGTATTTTTAATGTGCCTTATAACTTTATATTGAAAGCTGGTGATGATATGATGCATCTGGTAATAGAAACATTTAGATGTTTACTGCTAGTTACTGGCTTCAATGACTTCTGCTCCTCGTAAGGTAATTTTGGATGTGATTCTTTGTATTTCTCTGTCTCTAGTTTTTAGGGTGGTGGTTTGTCCTGTGACCTTAGTTCCTTGATGGATGTAAGAAAAGTCATTGATTGCTTAATTGACTTACTCAACTTTTTTTTTTTTACTGTGAATGTAGGCATGATATTTCTAAGCTCTTGATGTATTAAAACTGAAACTAGAAGTTCTAAGTATTGTTTTTAATACTGTGTTTATTTTTATAGTAGAGAGCAAACCTTTCTACAGAATCCTATACCTATATTCACACACCTAATTTTTGTAAAAAGAAACTGTAGACTATTAAAGTTTAACTCAAATATAATTTCATCTCTTTTTTTTAATCTGAATTATATAAAATAAGAAGTGAACATTTCCATCTACTCAACCCTTCTGGTTTTTCCACTTCATTCAATTCAGGGCTAATTATTATTTTCTATTTGGTGCACATCTTGCCTGACTTTTAAAACACACACATATTTTTAAACAAAAGTTAAATCATTTTTTACATATTGCTTTATAATCTCAAGATATTTAACTCTATTCAGAAGGATAATGTAAGTAATAAAAATAATAGGGCCAAAGTACATATTGTTACATAATAACTCCATTATATGTTTTCTTGACTACTTTTGTAATGGTTATCATCAATATCATTTGTTGAACATCTGTTGCATTCAATGAACCCTAATAGATGCTAGAATAACAAGGTGGATTGTGGCAGCAAAACATACAACATTGTACTAGCAATTAGGCCAGGTGCGGTGGCTCACACCTGTAATCCTAGCACTCTGGGAGGCCGAGGCGGGCGGATTGCTCAAGGTCAGGAGTTTGAAACCAGCCTGAGCAAGAGTGAGACCCTGTCTCTACTATAAATAGAAATAAATTAATTGGCCAATTAATATATATAGAAAAAATTAGCCAGGCATGGTGGCACATGCCAGTAGTCCCAGCTACTAGGGAGGCTGAGGCAGTAGGATCGCTTGAGCCCAGAAGATTGAGGTTGCTGTGAGCTAGTCTGACACCACAGCACTTACTCTTAGCCTGGGCAACAAAGTGAGACTCTGTCTCAAAAAAAAAAAAAAAGTACTAGCAATTAAAGGAATATAGCATTAAAGGAAATATAGCATAAAGGAAATATAGCATTGAGAATCAAATAACTCACACAAATTTATAACTGCTTCAAGTTCATAGGAGGAAAAGATTATCTTACACAACAGAAATGTTTTCATTTGGGTAGGATGTGGGTAGGATGATTTGAGAATGAGAGGCATATCATGTGGGGGTGAAATCTTGAGCCAAATAAATAATTGTTTTTTAAAAAACAAAACTACCTTGAACACTTATCTTGTGCCTGTTATGTTATAGAAATTTTGCATGTATTAATGCATTTAATACTCAACAGTCCAGTCCTATGAGATTATCTTATTATCTCCAATTTAGCACTGAGGAGACTGAGACTTAGAAAAATAACTTTCCCAAGTCTTTGCTAGTTTTGAAGCAATATAGTCTCTAGCCCCAGTGCTTTTCACACTGCTAAATCCAGTTCATGGGCATGCATGCCATTTGGGGAGGGGGAAAGAATAATCCTGCAACAGTTAGTTGAAGCTTCTATTTGTAGGCTTCTAAATGCAAGGCTAAGCATTTTTTGGAATATTTTTTCTCCAAGCAATATGAAGTCAATGAAGACTCTGCCAGAGATATAGCTTATACAAAGGAGTGTTTAAGGTAATGAATTTAATTGCAGTATATAGAATACACTGAGTCTGAAATAGATAAAAAGCAGAGCAATTATTTGAGAAATCTGTTTCAATGGTTCAGCAGTGAAGGGGCGAGTGCGTATGTCAAAGCAATGGAAAGAAATAATAAAATCAAAGGGCAGACATTACAGTCATATTCCTCCTTTAATTCTACCAAAGGCACTATTGTGATCACACCAAAAAGAAAAAAGGGCTATCTTAAGTTCATGGACTTAGATGTCAACACAAGAGATCTTGCCTCTTAAGTCCAGCCAGATACAAGATTGGAAAGATGGGGAAAAAAATTAATTTCCATTCAGTGAATTTACCAGCATTCAGCACCTCCTAAAAAGTGTTTTACAAAATAAAATTGTAAAATGATATATATTTGAAAAGTTGAAAGATAAAGATCCTCATGATGAGGTCAAATACATATGTTAATGTACCATATATTATCTTTAGTAAAAGAATGATTCTCAAAGAGGTAAGGAGGAAAATCTTTTAACTGAGGCATCAAAAATCAGGGGAGCCTTATTAAAGCATAAGCACCTTAGAAAATGAAAGAATACAAAAATAAAAGCCAGAGCTGAAAAACAGATATTTTCAGTCAGAGAGCAGAACATTCAATATAATAATAAGAAAAGGCATTATAATAGAAAAGGGAAAAAGCATAAACACCTCTAGTACACAGACAAAAATAATAATTGTTTTTGGAAACCAGGAGATGGGTTCCAATTTCCATAACTTAATAAAAAGACACTTTACATGCAAAAGAGCCATAGAAAAGATTAGAGACTGAATGACCTAAAATATTGCTTTAGAAGTGCCCTGTTTTTTGTCAAAATCTCATATTATTCAATATAATCGTATATACAAAAAAGTAATCTAGCAACAAATTAATTTTTAGATGCCTGAATATAATAGAGAAGGACATGTGCAAATAAACCCAGCAGGTAGTTAATAGCTGGTTTCTCCCAAGAACTGATTGTCATCTTTATATCTGAAAAAAATAAATAAAATCATGGTTCTGCCTTTGGGAATATCTCTAACATATTTATACTAGCGATTTACCTTACTAGGTAATGGACATCAATATCTTGGCACCAAAATAGAAATACTGGAAATAGATTGAAAATGAGCCCAAAGAAAACATTTTGCTCTAAGAAAAATACCGTGAAAACGTAGTAAATTTCAGCTTTTTGAGCATAAATTGTCATGTGTACACATCTCATTAAAAATAAGTTTAATGTAAAAAACTATTCTTGGTACTACACTAATGTGTTCATTCTCCCCGCCTCTGGTAGCAGCACAGCTTAGCTGATAAGTTAAATGTTAAGAGCAAAAACATGAAAACACAACAGAAGAGCCAAGAGCTATTAGGGGTGGCTTAATGATCAAGATTAGAGTACCTAATTTTCCTAGAGAGACTTCCAAAGCTAAATCTCAATAGCAATTTCACCTTCTATTCTTGAAAGGTAAATGAACTGTGTTCCAAATAAATCAATTTCTAGAGGTGCTTTAGGCAGGACTATGAACATATAACACTGTCCAGGAAACATTGTGGTGAAATACATATTTTAATTTGCAAAACTTTATGTTCAAAATATATTTTTTAAAGTTAAAAAATGGCATTTTGTGCCATTGTCTTCTCTTTTCGCAGACCTATCCTACGATCTCAGTTTAAAATATATTTTGAATTTTATGATTCTATTAATCAGTGGTTACTAAAAAACAAAATATCTAGTCTCACTGAACCACTCCCTTGCTAAAGCCTCATGGGCTTTCTCTCCCATCTGTGTTTAATTAGCTCATCTGGCTATTGAAATACTGTCCACATGATTGTCACTCATTCCATGCCATAAAAAAAGGGTCCCAGATTCATGATGAATATATTTCCTACTAACCTGAGAAGTGCAAAAACTCCATCATCTTGGACAAGTTATGTGAACTCTCTGAACTGTATTTTGCTCATACTAAATGAAGGAGTTGACCTTGATAGTTTAGAGACCTCTCAACTTTCGCTGCTAAATTGTCACGCCCCAACTAGGATTTCCGGATTCCAAGCTGACAAGTAAGAATGTCAAGCGTGATAAACTGAGTGTTTGACAGTATTCAAGCACTAAAATTCCATTAGGAAACTAGCGCAAAGTTATCCACCATTAGGTTATTTTCAGCAGATTGGCTTTTGTGCCCCTGGGTGCCTAGCAGCTTGTGCACATGGTAAAGATGCTTCTATATACTTTGCCAAATCAAAATGCAACTAACACTGATTGAGAAAAGTCTGTGTGCCAGGCCTGTGCTGACCCGCCATATAGATTATTTAACTTCATTCTTACAAAAATTCCTAAATTGTGTTATGATTCTTACAAAAATTCCTAAACTGTGTTATGTTATTATCACCACATTTTACGGTTGCAAAAGCTGATGCATATAGAGGCTAGTAAAGGGGAGAATGAAATTTTGAACCCCAATCTTACGGACCATGCATTTACAGAAACTCTGTGTGAGGAGGGGGTGGTATTTACGAATGCACCATTACCAAACACTTGATGTTGACCAGACATTGTGCTATGTGAGATGTGTGTGTGTATTGCAGGGTAGATATCATTTAATAGATAAAATGAAGAGATTTAATAACTTGTCCAAGGTGACAAAGTTCTTATGTGGTAGAGCCAGGATTCAGACTCAGGCAGATCTGATTTTAGAGCCCACACTCTCAGCCGTTTCATCCTACTGCCTGCAGACAGTATGCAGTGTAACTATTTCCATCTCCAAATTTCATTTCGCTTCCATCACTACTGGACCACAGCTCATAGTCACTACGAAGTTATCTGAATCCTATACAATGAAATGTAGGATAGACTTGAATAATTCCTATTACCGTCTTCCAGAGTGACCCAGTTTCTTTCTGATTAACAAGATGGTCATGCAAAGAAAATGTTTCTTGTTTCAACTATGCTTGCTTTTCTAAATAGAATTAAGAGATTTGCATATATGCTAATTTGCTCTGTTTAGAGAGAGGCAGAGGTTATTGCTCTAACTTCTGCGGTGAGGACTGTGAAGGGCTTGCAGATATTCTGCTCTTGGCCTGCGTTCCATTTATATTTCTAAGTGTGTGTGTCTATAGCGGGTTGGGGGACACATGCATGGCTGTCCTACACCATATTTGACCCTTCAACCACCACCTAGAGGAAATGGCCTACAGAAATGACACTCAGTGTATGTTCAAATTCCATCTGGCACAATCTCTTGAATGACGAGCCACATATGCATGCATGGTTTTGCTCTCACAGATACACTCTCAATTGCGGCTGAAATCTACATTTAAAAACACACTTTCCCTTTGAAAACCACATTTCACTTTGAAAACTTAGCGTCAGTTCTCCAAAACAAAATTTATCAATCTCTTTTGTGTGTTTAGTAGCAACAATGAAAAGAGACAATTTCTTAAATGGAGAATTGACAAGTGACAGTGATTAATGACATTTTTGTTTATTGGTTTGGCTGTAAGCCAAGTACGAAGCAGTGCTTCCCTAGACCCCTTGTTGGTAAAATTGCAGCAAAAAACAGGTGCAAAAACATTACACATAATGTAGTGGAAGAGGGCTTACATCCAAGAAAGTCAACCCATATTAGTTTATATATTTTGTACTTCACTAAAGGAGAAATGTGGATCAAATCTGTTCCAACACAGTTGGAAGCCCTATTTTCTTTTTTGGTCTACATATTGTTTTAAAAGCCAGTCAAGATAAATGTAAAAGGCTTATGTTGATTTCCATTTTATAAATTATTTTAAATTTTTGATGGCTTTTCACATTTTCACTTCTCTTTTAGGCTTTTATCTTCATAGGAAATACACTAATTATCAAACCAAAGAGTATTTATCAAACAGCAACCTTACTTTGCTATATGCTATAGGACAGTCTCTGTCCTTGAAAAGCTTCCATTCTGATCATGAAAACCCAACTTTCAACACAGGCTGCTCTCTCTCCTCCCTAACAAGAAAACACCTCCTGCAGCTAGATTAGCATCCCATTTGCTTCAGTTAGACTATTTATTTCTCTTTCCACCATCTCATCCCTTAGATCCCAGATTTGTGATATTTATGCATCAAATGTTCTCATTAAAGTTATTGACTGTGATGTCCCCATAGAAGAGAGAGAAAAGTCAACGCAAACACTCACAGTCTACAGATACAGATAAAAGGAAGTAAAAGACAAGGAAAACAGTGACTCATTTTTACTAAGGGAGAAATAAAGTAGAAAACTTCAGATGAAAAGAAAGCCAATAATATGCAGCTATTCAAACAGGTATAATGGATAAATAAAAGTTATTTTGTAAGCCAAAATAGGCTTATAAAGAAAACAACTATAATTTTAAAAATTTGTGTCTAGTTTATTTGACATCAGACATCCTGGGGCCGCCTTGAATGTTCCCCAAATTTTTCTAAACATCATTCAAATGCTCTAAAATGTTATGTGAATTTCTCCCAACGCACTCTCTGGATTTGGATATTATTAAAGTATTTATTCCTATCAATTAAATGAATGTATCTCCAATGAAACCAGTACCTAGACTGAGGTTTGCAACCCCCTATTGCATACTGATATTCTGAGAAAGAAATAAAGTTATATTAGCAATAACTTTAATATGATGAAATTTTGTTATAATTTTTCAACTCCTTTACTCTTAAGGCATTTGAGCACCACAAAAATTGAACAAAGAATCTGAAGCACAACCATAATCCATTACCAACTGTTTAAAGTGTTGTTCAATCAAACATATCCAAACCATCAATCCCCATTTCATTGTCAAAATTACCCCATAATCAAACAAACTTTAGCTGAGTGGTTTCCAGCCTCAAGAAATTCAATCCATTAGGGGCATTTGAAAGTGGGTAGGGGCATTTTAAGCTGTCTAGCAAAATGATGAATTGTCCCAACAAACATACCAGTGGCACCCCTACTGAAAACAAGTGCCTGGACCTAGCCCTTTCTCTATAAGAAAGAAAACTAGAATAGAAATATTCTACATGAGCCAATGTCAACCCTAATTCTGCGAGTACCCCAGGGTATCCCCAATTATCTCAAGTGGATTAATGACATTTTTAAAGAAACTTCTCAAAGTGGAGGTTTAGAACTTATTTAAAAAGAAAATTCTGCGTTGCATTTTATGTTGAGAAAGTCTTGAGATCAAGCTAGATAAGGCACCAAAACCTCCAGTTCAAGAGCCTGTATCTTACAGCCTAATCATCACCTTATAGCCTTAGTGCAAAAACTAGGAAATTGTAAATCATCCGTAGTTTATGCAAGGTCAAATGGGTGGACTAGATGAGTGGATAAATATTTTCAACAGTGCAAAGTGCAGTAGAGGATGTTAAAAGGAACCAGGTGTTTTCCTGTTCTTGTGTAGCTTTGTTTTCAATTGTGGGGAAACTAGTAACAATTTTACAAATTTAAATGGAATAGGCATCTTCAGAATACAGAGTCCAACCCTACTGAAGGTTTTTCTTGAGAATTCCGAGAGTTGCCCAAGTGATAATGTGACAAGAGAAAGGTTTGTTTCTAACATGACTGGTGCAAAGAAGATGGCTGGGCAGAAATCTAGATGAGTGTTGCTTCTAACTTGCTGTTTCATAAGTTAGTCACTTAGTATAACAGTTTTTGGTAAATTCACAACATATTCTATCAGTGAATTAAAGAGACAAAATAGTGTTGATCTAAGAAGCTATGGAAATTTGATCATTAGCTTTCTTTTTTTAAGATGGTAAACTATTATATATATATATTATCTTTGTGAATTTATAGGAAAATATTGCCATTTACTCATTCATTCATTGATAAATAAGTTTCTCTTACACAACTCTTATGGGCAAAACAATTTGCCCTCTGCTAAACAATATAGGAGAAAACAAAAACAGGTAGGACATAAAAGATTTACTCTTTTATGACAAAATAAATAATAAAATCTCTACAAATATGTTGATTTGACAGCAAAGAAATTCTTGATGGTATATTAGACTGGGTCTCTACTATACCTCAACATAAACCCAGAAATGCTATTTAGATATAGTAAAATAAATGTCCAATTTACCATAATCTACCCTGTCCTAAATATTCTTATGAAACCACAAATTCGTCCCAAATAGCCTGATCATCTCTCTATTCACCAAAAGAAGTAGTGACACCAAGTTTGCATTTTCTCAGATAAACGCTCATAATTTGCCATTTTTATTCTAATCCTAGGTTTCAAATAGGCATTTCAATCTAACGTAATGACAAAAAAGCAACACTGCAACATTAGAATGATTGACACTTTTATGGTTTCTTCATCAGACACATTCAGTAAAATACTTTTCTATATGGCTGCTTTTACTTTTCTACTATTATTCTGTCAGTCATCAGTTAAATACAAACTTAAAAATATGATGATGGTCACAAAAGTATGTTCTCCTCTTACTTTATATATATATACATATATATATGTAGGATATATTAATGTATGTTTTATGCATAGAGAAAGACGTGCAAATATACGTATATATACATTAATGTGGGTATGTATATACATATACACATCACCTAGGTGCATATTTAGACAAATAATGTATAATTCAATTCAGCATACTTATTTGTTTTGAATCTATTTATTTTATTAATATTATTAGAAGAAAGAAGAAAGGAAAGAAGGAAGAAAGGAAGGAAGGAAGGAAAGAAGGAAGGAAGGGAGGGAGGGAGGAAGGAAAGAGAGAAGATATCTTTACCACATTCACAATGTGTAGGCTCAACATTGTATAACTTTATTTTAGGTAACTTCACTCCTAAGAAAAGACAGTCATGTTCCTTTTTAGAGTTCTTAAAGCACGGATACCATTTTTCAGGGACCAGCGTCCCACACTGAATTACTAAGTCTTTGGATGTTCCTCTTTCTTCCTGCCGTCTGTCTCTGGATAACTTCACAGATCAGCACATCAATCAAAAGACTAGAAAAAAAACAAGAGAGTTTGAAATTAAAATCTTAAAATTCATTTTGTGCAATCTCTGGCAGGAACTTCGGTAAGTGAAAAATTAAAATGACTACTGCCTCGTTTCATTTGGGTTTGTTTGCGTAGTTTTAACAGAGACAGCCTAAAACAAACACACCAAAACTGGCTCCTCGTCAATCTATGATCCATCCTCACTCTCTCCTTCCTTTTTAAGCCAGATCTGAAAAGCTGCCTTCACCCACAGTCCCTGTCACCGACTCTCTGACATCCTGTTTACATCCCCATCATTCTACTTGAAGTTCCTTTCTCAACACCCATCTGTAGCCTCTTCTTTGTCAAATCCAACACTCTTTTCTCAAACCTCTCTTTGTTTTACTCTGTCTGCTGCATTGTTCATTCCAGACCATTTCCTCCCCGGAATTTCTCATCACCTGGTCTTGCAAAATGTCCCATAGTCTTCTAATGCCTCTTATGAGACATATCTAATGTCTCTTTCCAACCAGCTTTCCTCACAACCACAGAACTTGCAGTCAGTTTTTCTGTGTCCTAATCTTAAATATGATGGACAGCCATGAGTCACAGGGCATTGGAAGAAAACTTCAAAAGTGAAATAGCGCAAAAAACATAAAAAAGGAAGTTAGATAAATTTGTGATAATGCAGTATGCAGGGAGGAAAAAAGCAAAGTAACAGCAAACTTGTTTGCTTGCTTAGTGATCTTTCTGAACTAATTACTTTAAATCTGTATCCTTTGTCATGTGTGGTTACTGCTTATTTAGCTTAGTTGTTAGCTAAAGATTGGGCAGAGATTTCCTTAAATGCTTGGAACCAATAAGTCTTCCAGTCTTTGCAAGGTAAACTGTGTACATGCCAGGGCATATTTTTGACACGCAGCTGGGCAGTTTACAACTCTGACTTAGCCTCATTTCCCTCTTGTGCAAACCTCAAGGTTAGCCAGAGGTGGTATCACATGGCCCCAGTTCATTCCTGACCATACATACAGCCCTGGGCAAGCACACCAGCTGTATGCATGTGCCTTGCCTTCTTGTTTTCTAGAGGTATGTTTGAGGTTTTCAAAGTTCCTGTGGACATCACATTCCCTAGATTTTCCTTTTTAATCTTTTTGATCTTCTTCTTGTTTGCCCAAACTTCTATTCAATTCTTCAGGGAGCGACGACATCAAACATGATAAAAATAAAATAAAAATAACTAAGTAAGTAAACATTTAAAGAGTGAATAAATAAGGAAAAAACATCATAAATGTTCTATATGTTTCACTGGGAACTACTCTTTGCCTGATTAATGTCTTTTATCCAAGTCTCAGTGCAAACACCATTCTCTCAAAGAAGCCCTCTTTGAACTTCCAGATCAAACTCAGATAATGCTTAACACTATTGTGGATTCCAAGAATTTATTTAATGAAGTTTATCATAGATTATATATCTGGGCTGGGTGCAGTGGCTCACACCTATAATCCCAGCACTCTGGGAGACAGAAGCAGGAGGATCGCTTCAAGTCATGAGTTCAGGACCAGCCTGAGCAAGATCTAGACTCCTGTCTCTACAAAAAATAAAAAAGATCAGCCAGGCATGGTGGCGCACACCTGTAGTCTGAGGTACTCGGGAGGTTGTGGCAGGAGGATTGCTTGAGCCTAGGAGTTTGAGGGTGCAGTGAGCTATGATGATGCCACTACAGTCTAATGACACCACTGCAATCTAGCTTGGGCAACAGAGTGAGACCGTGTCTCAAAAAAAAAAAAAAAGTTTATATATCTGAATATTTGTATAATTTTTTGACTACTGCTATTGGCCTAGGTAAGGTGTAAGTTCCACTAGAGCAAGGACTATATCTGCTTTGCTCACCTCTGGATCCTCACCACTCAGCCCACTTACTGGCACATAGTATAATGTTAAAAATTTGTTAAATAATGGTTAGCTCTACATTCTGGCCATGGACAACTCATCTAATCCCATGACCTCATTTCCCCTGCAGATATCCATAAATTCCAGACAAGCTCCAGTGGTCCACAGGCTGAGTTCTTAACTGCCTGCTGAACTTCTCCCCAGTGAAGGTCCTCTAGGAACCCAAAGCCAATGTCTTCCTCCTGAAATATGCTTCTCTTTTCCCTATACTAATTTATTTTTATATATCCTGCAGGTACCACTATGCTTAGAATATAGTGGTCATTCTACATAGACTTAAGGGCTTAAAATTACCTAATAAAAGCTGGAATATTTCTCAAATCTTGAGAACTCATACTATTTACTCTCCATTTAATGATGAATAAATGAAAAGGAAAATATCTACTTATTTGTCATTGCCTAAAAAAGTAAAATGGAAGAGCACGATTTTATCAAAACTGATGTCATCAAAATTGCTGTGTTGAAACATCAACATGGAAATCTGATGCTATAATGTGAAGACAATGTGAACTAAAGCAGTTCATCATTTTGTATTTGTTTAATTGAATTGTGAATTTTTTATACATAGACTCATTTATTAAACAAAATATGGACGCATTTTTTAAAAGTTAACCTTGCTTTTATTTTATTTTAAAATTTATTTTAAATAATTATAATGATTAAGAAATGAGGTACATAATTAAAATTTAAATAGAACAAAAGATTATTCAACTGTTAATATTTTCTAGTGTTTTTATTTTCTCAAAAACTTTCTATGCATTTGTGAACCTTTATAGGCATACATGTGCACACACACAAACACACACACTTCTTTGTTTTCACATTATAGAGAACATATAATAAACATCAACCACAAATTCTATTCATGGTATAACAGCAAGTGATTTGTTTCTTTGCAAGGTGATGGAGAGTGAGAATTCTGGTCAGCAGGAAATAAGAAGGAACTGAAAATAGTCATGTGATGGGATAAATATTGCTTTGATGTGTTTACGGATCTAAAATAATTTGAATGTAATTTTGACATTATTTGCTAAGTGATGTGTTGCTCCCTTGGGGAGAGAAGGAGTAGCAGAAAACAAACCAAATAATAATGGTTTGATTTCCAGTAGAAATTATTTGCTTCCCAAGGAAGTAAAGGATATTTGCTAGTAGTCTGTCATCACTTACGGAGCTCCTGCCTTCACAACGAATCCCAAAACAACTTGGGAGCATTTTCTTTGGAAGAAAACATCAGAATAGCTGATATGAAATAAGGCATTTAATGGGTGAAACTAGTGAAAAAATTTGACCTACAGGTTCACATTAGCTTACTTAATGATTTTTTGTAGGTTGTAGGATACATGAAGAGGCAATTGCACAAAGAAAAGAAAATCGGTGCTTGATCCTGTTAAAAGAAGAGAAAAAAGAAATTTTGGAAATATAGGTTTTTATTCTGTTATACTTCTTCAGTGAAATATCAACTCTTGAAGGGTGGTTCCTCTTCACAGTATGAAAAATTTGTGTATTTTCAGCCAATGCTAAAGGACTGTTGAGTGATAGAAGATGCCATATCACTTGAATTGTGAGAGGTAATTTTTATTAAAGTAATAAAGCTCTCTGGCTCTATCCATTTTGTCTCTTTAGACCTCAATGGTTCTTCTTATCTCTCTTAGGTTTCTCTCCACTTATACATTTTAATCTTTATTAATTTACTTTGTCTGCATTCCATTCTGAAAGCATCCTCTCCATGCCAGATGGAGACAGAGAACCAATTGAAGACTTTAGATTTCAAATATAATCCACCAGTATCCATTCTTCATATCATTCTTTGTTGATAAAAACACCTTCCAGATTTTAACTTAGCCCACCATCTGTTACAGCTGTGCTTACCTTATGACTACATTTGATCAAATGAAATGGAGCAGTTACAGTTGCCATTTCTGAGTTATCTTCTTTAAGACAAAACCTTCCACCTAGATTTTACTTTTTCATTTTTCCATTCCCCTGTCTAAAATTCAGAAGGAGTTCTTTTAGTTTTAAAAAAAACTAAAATAATTAAACCATAAAACCATTAAAAAACACTAAAATATAAGGCATTGGTTTAGTGGATATTAAGAAAACAGAAACTGCAGAATTTATTAGCCTTCTTTTTCCATGGCCAAGTATTTTAAAGTGTCACCTGCAATAACTGGGAAAGCAAATCACATGTACATCTGAGGCTTAGAAATGAAAACAGAATGTTGCAGTGTTTTGAGTATTCCTTAATGCTTATAACAAGATACTATAAGAAAGAGATGAGCCCAGTCCAAGACTGACAAGTTCACATGCCAAAAAATGGAATAGACTATACCTCTATAAGGAAGATTTGCCTTTGTCCTAGATTAAGTTGTGCAGTAATTATGAGTAGGAATGGTTGGAAAAGTCAACTGATTGTTGACTTTTCACACAGCAGAAAATAATGCTCCAGACACTTCTCAACATCTCTCATGAAGACTTTTCAAACAGAGAAATGGGAGCCAGCATATTGGCAAAGATTAGATTAAGGAAGCCATTTAGCCTATTTTTTTCATATTATAACCACTAAAATGAGGGATAAAGAGGACAATGCTGGAACAGAATTTAGTATTTATTAATAATATAGGTTTATATACCTATGCCCCAAAATTAACTTTGGTGTTGTTAATGGAACATAAAAATTTTTGGAACTAAATTAACCTGAAGGCAAGTAGGTTTTTAAGAACATTGTATTGTGACTATGCAAAAGCTAAACAGTTCTGTAATACCCACCCTGATGTGGCCATAAAAGAGAATGAGGAATAAAAGAAAAAAGAAAAAAAGGCCAAAAAAAAGAGAACAAGGAAAACCTTTATAAAAGATAAAAGAAATTAGCCATCACAAAACAATGGACAAAGTTCTCTCTTTCCAAAAACCAAAAGCAGTGTCTAACAAAGAATTATATTCCATTGCCAAGATGGAGAATTTTTGTAAGTTTTGCTCAACTGGATTTCATCATTGGTAACAACTTGTCACTGCCATGTCTTCTATTTTTCTCTTTTCCAAATGGAAAGTTGTTTTTGCATTTATTGTGTACTACCCATCCTTAGTAAATAGGACCTCATGGAAAAAAAAGAGTGAGCAAGGGCACCTTTATGACCAAAGAGAGCAAAGGGTAGAAAGTGCAAACCATCTTCCATGATATAAGTTTCTCCCGCCCATCCTCTTAATAATTGCGCCTCCCCACTTCATTTTATCTGTGCACATATCTGCTCATCTAGAAACTATACTTCCCAGCCTTCCTTGAAGCTAGGTATGGTCAAATGACTAAGTTTAGAAAACGAGGATTTGAATGGAAGTAATGTGTTCAATTTCCAGATCATTTATTTTAAAGATGAAGCTTCTTATCCTGGATTTCCTTCCCATGGCTGGAACATGAACTTAATATGGGAGAACTTCCTTTTACCCTGTTGATAAGTATGTTAGCAACCTTAAGTGCAGAAAGGGAAACTGCATGTTGACATTGGAAGTTGAGCAATGCCAGTCTCAGCCTCATCACCTGGGTTCCTGAATAAACTTTTAGAGAAGAATCTACCTACCTTCCCTGAAATGTTATGGGAAAGAGCAATAAACTCTCGTTTCATTTAAGCCACTATATATTAAAAGTATCTTTGTTATTCTAGCTTAGCTTATTACAGACCACATTTGCCTACTACGTTTGCTTTGTCAAACCTCTGTGCTCAAAGTTTACATGATTTTATATTCTTGGGTCTGCTCCAGCAGCTCTATAACTATGGCTATTTTCCCAAGTCTGCTGTGATGGTAAATCTTACATGTCAACTGGACCAGGCCATGGCCACAGTGCCCAAATATTTTATAGAACATTGTTCTGGATGTTTCTGGGAAGGTATTCTATGGCTGAGGTTAACATTGCAACCACTGAACTTTCAATAAAGGAGATTACCCTCCATAATATGGGTGGGCCTCATCAAATCATCGGAAGGCCTTAAAATAACATAGGTAAAAGAATGCTTGATGTGTCTAAGAAAAGCTTGGTTGGAGTATAGTAAATGGAGTAACCTGAGACTTAAGCTGGAAAGGGGTTTCTGTTTCTGAGATTCAAAATTAGGCAGAAGGTAGATCTAAAACCAGGGATGAGAAACACCTTAATCCTTCCAAGACTACCTTTCCAAGGGTACATATTTTGAAATTTCTAGATATCCTTAAGAGTCATTCCAACATCTCTTCCACACGTAAACACATCAATCGTCAAGAAATATGCCTACAAGTTTCCCTAAACTAAAGATGAAATAAATGTTTTATGTCATATTTACACAGTTGCATACTAATTTTTGTTATTATATTCCTTCTAAATTGTCTAGAACTTTGGTAGACTAATGTAGTCTCAGCCACATTTTAGAGATAGAAAGAAACTGTGTGAGTTCTAGCTTGGATCCAAGCAGAGATGGCAGAACAGCCACCCCTTCCCCTGAGCCTGGGGTGGTGAGGAGGTGAAACCAATGATTAGGAAGTGGGGAAACTGAGGTCTAGGATTTCCTATCAATGTGGAGATTCTTCTTAGTTGACCAATAGAGAGGGTCTGAAATGTATTTTTTAAAACAGATAATACATTTTCTTACCATGTATAGGCTTGTATTCAAACGTATTATTCTGGCTGTTAGTACTAGATTGTCCTTTTACTCCCGACTTTGATAAGCAGAACTTACTAGCAGAGGCCAAAGTTAGCAAATAGACCATCAAGCTGTAAGACGTGTCCATTTTTATTTACTATTAATGACAACTTCAGGAGGATGAGGCCTCATTGCACATGATGTTCTTAAATATATCAACAGGCTAGCTCTTATTGTCAAAAAAAATCAAAATCCTCCATGTGGGTAAGCAAAAGAGAATCCCATTGTTGACAGAGGTTAGATTCAAAAGGCCAATCACCTTTTCTTCCTTCCAGGAAGTTGTTAGAAATGACAGTTATCCTGTGTCAGATGGTATACTCAAAACATGGTAATTCAAGGATAATTTATTCTAAAATGGACTATTTATAAAGGGAAATATAGGTTTAGGGGCATCACGAAGGAAAAGGAAAGTATCTCTAAGCCTAGTAGCAACCTTGGTTACCATCCAAAGGGACAAAGGGAGAAAGGGGTTATCAGAACTCGGAGGAACAGATTCATAGACCTTAAGAAACACTGAGAGGAAGAGTGAACTTCAGGGTAAAGACAAGAATACAATCTTGAAGTGGGGGGGGGGGTAGAGGAATAAATATCTGACTTCACTTTTCTCACTCCTTATGATATCCCATAGGGAGGTTTCTATCACCAAACCCAACAGTAAATCAGAGGGTATGAGAATCCTGATGTGATCTGGGACAGTGAATAGAACAGAGAACAGCTGAAAATTAGCCTGGAGGGACAAATGGAAACCATGAGGCACATTCCTCACCCTCTAGCTACGCAGCAGAATCTGCCCCAGGATCATTTCAACAAGTGGCATCTCCACCCATATGAGAGATAACTATTCCTTTTTTCTTGTTGATACAGATAGCATGAGAGAGATAGGCTCATAACTGCCTAGTGCCTGCAATATTCTGAAGGATGAAAAGCTTTCTATCAATAAATTAGTTGCTATTTCCTTGGGAAGAAGAGTAAGGTGGAGGTGGACAGAGATGTTGGCAATGTTTCTTTCAATAATCCTCCAATTCAAAGAACTGGGGTCTTACTATCAATGGGCCCAAAGAAAGAACTTTGAGAGAGGAGCATATTTCTACTTATAACAGCCACAGATGTTAGTATCTACAGTTAATAATTTTCTCAAGACAAAAATGGTCAGGCACATTTATCACATTCATAATACCTAGACTTATTTTGTCATTTTTAAAGACTACTGCAGTTGATATTGGAAATATATTTGCTTCCTTCCTGGGATGAGGATCTGTGCCTGACCTTAGGCCATTCTTTACGGATTTGCAAAGTGAAGCCCTAAATGAAAAGATGAGTCTTTTCAGTTCTTTCTAAAGGTCACCATGCTGAGGATCATAGTAAACTTTAATTTGTGAGTCCCGAGGTACCAAAAACATCCATGTAATATAAACTGAGGTTTTTCCTTATTTTTTCTTTTTGCCTGGTGTTAATCAATAAAGTTCACATTTTCAAATACACACATATTTTTAAATAAAAGAGACTTGTACATAATCCAATAAATTTAGTCTTCCCCCAATTTTACTTTTATTCTTTTGAACAAAAATAAAATAAAATAATAAAACCCAAAACATTCAAGTTAGATTTTGTATCAGCCAAAGTCTAACTGAAAAAAAATGCTGTTTTTTTGGTTTGTTTTACTTACATTGAAATTTCTGCATGACGGCATAATACGATAGCACATATTTTATTTGTTTTTATTTTACTTAGAAAGCAGATTATATACTATAATATATAATTGTATTATGGTGCCTATAAGCATATTGACATGTTTTAATTTATACCACAGATTACATAGGTGTTGGTACAATTTCTAAACAAGAAAAATATTAGTACCAGAAAAAGTAGTGTTGATTTGACAATATTATCAAAAAGTACTATGAACAAAACCCAAGGCCAAATAACAAACAAATCAAAATATCTGCAAAAGCATGACATATATGGTCTAATATATGAAAAGAACTTACCAATAAATAATAAGGATTTTAAAATACTCAAGTTAAAAAACAGACAAATTTCAAAGAAGTTTTAATGCCAAAATCATATATCAAAGTTGTCTACATCTCTCAATTTCTACTTTACCCCTAATCATCATGATTTTTCTTTCTTCCAGACTATAAAATAGCTTCCTCTAGTCATCTTCAAATAGTCTTCACTCTTGCCTCTTTCTAATAAATCCATTACCCATGTATCAGGCAAAGTAATCATAACACATTAAGTGGACCATACTCCTTTCTCCAGTTTAAGATTTTTAATTGCATACCATTATCTTTAGATCAAATTCAAAATTCCAACCCATGTTTAAATTATCCTTCATGAGGTTGTGATGGTTAATTTTAGGTGTCAACTTGACTGGGCTAAGGTATACCTAGATGGCTGGTAAAGCATTATTTCTGGGTATTCTATAAGGGTGTTTCTGGGAAAGATTAGTATTTGAATCACTTAGTAGACTGAGGAAGATCTTCCCTCAATTCCTCAAGATCTTCCCCAATGTGAGTGGGAACCATCAAATCAGCTAAGGGCACAGATAGAACAAAAAGACAGAGGAAAAACTCTCTCTCTCTCTCTCTCTCCCCCCTCCCCCCTCTTCTTCTCTCTCAGCAGGGACACCCATCTACCCATCTTCTACTGCCCTTGGACATCAGAACTCCAGGTTCTCTGGCCTTTGGACTCCCAGACTTACACCAGTGCTCTGCCCTCACCCAGGTTTTCAGGCCTTTAGCCTCAGTCTGAGATTTGTACCATCAGCTCCACTGGTTCTCAGGCCTTCTGATTTAGATTGAGCCATGCTACCAACTTCCCTGGATCTCCAGCTTGCAGATGGCATATCATGGGACTTCTCAGCTTCCAAAATCACTAGAGCCAATTCCCCTAATTAGTTCTCATCTATCTATCTGTCTGCCTAATCTCCTATTGGTTTTGTTTCTCTGGAGAACCTTGACTAATACAGAGGCTATACCTATAGACCACTCTAATTTCTTCCCCTGCCACTCTTTGTTCCTCTAGCTAGCCCTGATTAATATCAGCCTTCTGTATGTTCCTTGAACAATTCAAGCCTGTTTCTACCTTTGGCTCATTTCCTGTCTCTGGAAAGCTCTCCCCTAACAATGGCAAATGACTCACTCCCCAACTTAATTCTGATCTCTGCTTACATATGCCAAGTTTTTTTCTCATCTTAGAGCCTTAGCATATGCTATCAAATATTCCTTAAATTCTGTATCTCTTTCATTTCAAATATCCAGCTGCTTATTATTATTCTGTTTTCCAATTATACATAAATGTTACAGAGACATCCTTCATAAACTTTGCATTTAAAAATTACTTCTTATTTCTGGTTTTAAAATAAAAGTAGTCCTCTTCTCTACCCAGAAATTATACTGTATAACTTGATCAATAAGAAATAGAAATTAAATGTCATGTTCTACAATAAATGTGAATATCTCTGCTATAGGCAGAATTCTATAACACCTGCCAACATTCCTTCATCCTTGTGTATATGCCCTATATAATATTCTCCCCTTGAGTGCAGCTGTGATCTGAGAACATGAGGGACCATCACCCACATGATTAAGTTATTAATCAGTTGAATTTGAGTTCATCGAAAAGGAAATTATCCTGAATGGGCCTAACCCAACCTGATGAGCCTCTATAAAAATGTAAAACATCAGAGACTTTTCCCTTCTATATTCAAAGATTAAGGAAACTACCATGTTTGGGAGAAGACAACATGGCAGGGATGGTCAGAGACTGTTTGAAGCTGAGGGTTTCAGATCCACAACTTCAGGGAACTGAATTCTGCCAATACCAATGAGCTTAGTGAGGACCCTGAACCTTGGATGACATAGCAGCCTTTGCTGGTATTTTGATTTCAGCTGGAAAAGACCCTCAACTAAGAACCCAGTTTAGCTATGCCCAGAATTCTGACATAAAGAACAGTAAGATAATAAATATGTTTTATTAAGCTTCTAAGATTGTGGTAATTTGTTACACAGCAATAGAAAACTATTATGATCTGTATAGAACATATAAAGTGCTTTAAAAATCAGTAGTAATCAAATATAAAGCATGGAAATAAGCTAGAAGAGAAGGCTTGCAGTCATTCTTTTCTGAAGTATAAGACGGGGGAAAAATCAACAACCCATGCTTTGAACAATGAAAACTGACCATACCAGCTGACATTTGAAATTCCAGTGGACTTATTTTTCTTTCTTCACAGAGAATTAGGAAAAACATATTTAAATAATACATTACACTCTTGTTGGCATATAGGAATGTTACCGATTTCTGTACATTTATTTTGTAACCTGAGACATTGATGAATTTGTTTATCAATTCCAATAGTCTCATGGCAGAATCTTTGGGATTTTCTAGATATAAGATCATATCATCAACAAAGAGTGATAGTTTGACCTCTTCTCCCCCAGTTTGGATGCCTTTGATTTCCTTCTATTGTCTAATTCAGGTGTCCTCAAACTTTTTAAACAGAGGGCCAGTTCACTGTCCCTCAGACCGTTGGAGGGCCGTTGGAGGGCCGTTGGAGAGTGCTGTGCACATTCCACACATGCGCACTTTGGGCCTGGGAGGAGTCGGCTGCTAAGCAGGACAGGCAGCAGCGGTAAAAACACCAGGAGGCCCAGATAAATGTCCTTGGCAGCCGCATGTGACCTGTGGGCTGTAGTTTGAGGACCCCTGGAATTGTTCTGGCTAGGGCTTCCAGCACTATGTTAAGTAGAGGTGGTGATAGAAGGCAACCTTTGTCTGGTCCCAGTTCTAACTAGGAATGCTTTCAATTTTTCCCCATTCAGTATGATGTTGGTGTGGGTTCGTCATACATGGCTTGTATCATTTTTAGGTAAGTCCCATCTATACTAATTTTGTTAAGCATTCGTATTATAAAAAAGGCACTGAAATTTGTTGAATGCTTTTTCTGCATCCATTGAGAGGATCCTCTGATCTTTATTTTTGCTTCTATTTATGTATTGAATTACATTTATATATTTATGCATGTTGAACCATCTCTGCATTTCTGGGATGAAGCCCACTTGGTAGTGATGGATTTTTTTTTTTTTTTTTGAGAATCACCTCCACTTGGTGTGCTAGGATTTTTTTGAGAATTTTCACATCTATATTCATAAGGGATATTGGTCTGTAGTTTTCTTTTTTGTTGGGTCTTTTCCTGGTTTTGGTATCAGGGTGATGTTAGCTTTATAAAATGTGTTGGGGAGGATTCCTTCCTTCTTGATGTTGTGGAATAATTTCTACAGGATAGTTCTTCTTTGTAGGTCTGGTAAAATTCAGGTGTGAAACCATCTTGTTGTCCAGGACTTCTTTTTAGGAAGGTTTTTTATTACTGCTTCAATCTTGGTACTTGATATTGGTCTGTTCAGGAATTCAATTTCTTTTTGATTGAGCCTAGGGAAACTGTGTGCTTCTAAGAATTTGTCCATTTCCTCCACATTCTCAAATTTATGTGCTTAGAGGTTTTATAGTATTAATAGTTTTATTTTGTATTTCCATGGCATCAGTTTAATTTCTCCTTTTTCATTACTGATTGAGCATATTAGAGTCATTCTTTTCTGCTTTTTATTAATCTAGCAAGAAGCATGTAAATTTTGTTTATTTTTTCAATGAACCAACTTTTTGTTTTATTAATCTTCTGTATCCTTTTTATTATTAATTTCATTTAGTTCTTCTCTGATCTTTGATACTTCTTTTCTTCTGCTGGGTTTGAGGTTGGTTTTTTCATCCTTTTTTAATTCTTTGAGAAAATTCATTAGATTGTTGATTTGTGATCTTTCTGTCTTTTAGATGTAGGCATTTATGGAAATAAATTTTCCTTTCAGGAATGCTTTATCTGTGTCCCATAGATTTTCATAACTTTTGTCTCCTTTATCATTTAGTTCAGAGAATCTTTTGATTTCCATTTTAATTTCCTCCTTAACCCAATAATCATTCAGCAGAAGGTTGTTTAATTTCCACGATTTTGTGTAAAGATGAGAGTTTCTGGTGGAGTTGATTTCTAATTTTATTCCACTGTGCTCTGAGAAGATGCAACAACAGTCAAACTGGAAACTAAATCAAAGACTCAATATCCTTTACAATATCAACAAAGAAAATAAAATATCTAGGAATATATTTAACTAAGGAGGTGAAAGACCTTTACAGGGAGAACTATGAAACACTTAGGGAGGAAATAGCAGAGGATGTAAACAGGTAGAAGACCACATTATGCTCATGGATCAGTAGAATCGACATTGTTAAAATATCTATACTACCCAAAGTGATCTACTGATTCAATGTAATTCCTAAACAATGCCAACATCAATTTTTGCAGATCTAGAAAAAATAATTCTACACGTTGTATGGAACCAGAAAAGACCTCATATAGCAAAAGCAGTCTTAAGCAAAAACAATAAATTGGGAGGCATCAATTTACTAGACTTCAGGCTGGCTATACTACAAGGCTATAGTAACTAAAATAGCATGTGACTGACACAAGAACAGAGACATAGACTAATGGTACAGAAGTGAGAACCCAGATATAAAACCATCTGCATATAGCCATCTAATCTTTGACAAAGTAGACAAAAATATACACTGGGGAAAAGAATCCTTATTTAATAAATGGTGCTAGAAAAATTGGGTAGCCACATGTAGAAGACTGAAACAGTATTTGCATCTCTCACTTCTCACAAAAATCTACTGACAGTGTATAACAGACTGAAACCTAACTCATGGAACTATAAGAATTCTAGAAATAAATGTTGGAAAAACCATTCTAGGCATTGGCCTAGAGAAACAATTTATGAATAGGACCCCAAAAGCAATCACAGCAACAACAACAACAAATAAATGGAACCTGATCAAATGAAAAAGCTTCTGCACAGCCAAGGAGACTATCATGAGAGCAAACAGACAACCTACAGAATGAGAGAAAATATTCACATGCTAAATATCCAATAATGAGTTGATAACTAGAATCTATATAAAACTCTGGAAAATCAGTGAGAAAAAAAATCAAACAACCTCATTAAAAAATGGACAAAGGACATGAACAGAAACTTTTCAAAAGAAGACAGAATAATGGCCAAGAAACATATGAAAAAATGGTCAACATCTCTAATCATCAGGGAAATGCAAATCAAAAACCACAATGAGATATCACTTAACTCCTGTGAGAATGGCTTTTATCAAAAAGTCCCAAAATAATAAATGTTGATGTGGATACAAAGAGATAGGAACACTCTTCCACTGCTGGTGGGACTGCAAACTAGTACAACCTTGGTGGAAAGTATTATGGAGATACCCCCAAGAGCTAAAAGTAGAACTACCATGAAATCTAGCAATCCCATTACTAGGCACCTACCCAAAGGAACAAAAGACATTCTATAAAAAAGACATCTGTACTCGACTGTTTACAGCAGCACAATTCACAACTGCAAAGATGCGGAAACAACCCAAGTGCCCAATACATGAGTGGATTAATAAAATGTGATATGTATATACCCCACACACACACCATGGAGTTCTACTCACCCACAAAAAAATATATAGTGATGTAGCACCTCTTGTATTATTCTGGATAGAGCTGGAGCCCACTGTACTAAGTATCACAAGAATGGAAAAACAAGCACCACATCTACTAATCATCACATTTCTATTACCCAATTAACAGTTATGTGCACATATAGTAGTAACATTCATCAGGTGTCAGACAGGTGGAAGGGAAAAGAAGGAGATGGATATATTCACACCTAATGGGTGCAGTACACCTTCTAGAGGATGGACATGCTTAAAGCTCTGATTCAGGTAGAGCAAAGGCAATATATGCAAGCTAAACATTTGTACCCCAGTCATATGATGGAATTAAAAAATAATTAATTAATTCAAAAATAATACATCACACTGACTTCATATAGTTGTTAGAATGAAGGGACAAAATGGAGAATTATGAATATCCTAGCAGATGGTGATCTCTACTGGAGTCAGTTGAAATAGAGGCTAAACTAGTTAACCCACATACAGTTTTCTATCATTAGAAACTTTGGTAAAAATAGAAAGAACCCTAGCTAGCTTAGAACATGGCCCTAATTTTTCCCATGTACATAGATAATCAAGGAATATGTCACCTCAGAAGAAAAATACTTATCAAAAGGAACTAGCATAGTATTTATACAAAAATACAATTTAAAAACAATGAAGGAAATGGAACATTAAATAAAATAAATATGGCAGTAGGGAAAACTACTTCTGCCACTGATCATGGAGACTATGTAAAACCCTACACGTTTATGCTCAAATACTTGTATATAATAAGACCACAAGGTAGATTTCAGAGACACTAACAGTGAAGCATCATTAGAATATAAAACCTTAACTAGCTGTGCTCAGAAAAAATAAATAAAGATAAACATTAAATAAATTATAGTTTCCACTTTTATTGAGATATACAAAGTCAAAAGAACATTGCTTCTGGTCTAATAATTATAAAAATCCAAATAATTGGCAAAACTGTGACTTTTCTGGATTCCATTAGAGTATTGAGACAACAAATAAATTCAGTTTAACTGAATTTAAGAGTGACATGTCCCTCTGAGACTATTCAGGACTTTAGAATGAAGAGTTTCACATTTTTCAGTGTTTAGAAAGAAGAGATAAGTCATAAATACAGGTGAAAAACTCTCAAGATATTAATAATTTTTTAAAATCCTAAAGTATGCTAGAGTAGTAATTATTAATTTCTGGAATTCCCCATCACATTAAAATTTTAGATGTACTTACCAGCTATTTTGAGCCTCTACTGGTAGTCACAAGAAAGAATGTGGATAGAGCAAGACCTGAGAGCACGTTTTTTCATATCACAAAGGCATAAAACTGTATGGACTTCCCAGACTACCTTCAAAAGAAATAGAGACTTAACCAACTGGGAGAGGAGCATGAAAGGAATCCACTCCTCATACTAGGCAAAAGTCTATATCACTGGGGAAGAGACAAAGCAAATTCCATTTAACATTAGGGGAAGGGTGAAGAAACCACTCAAGGCAAGGATCATACAATAAAACAAAGTAGATGATTATTATCATTGGGGAATGGAAAATCAATTTGCTCTTTTCAAAGATCTTTCTCCTAATGATGCAAGGCAAAGTCAGATTTCCATGGAATAAGGGAAAACAAAACAAAACAAAATCTGAAAAGGCTGCACCCATAAACAGGTAAAAGAACAACAACAACAAAAAATCCCTCAGCTTCCTCAATCATAAATTTCAAACCAAATGGCAGGCAAGAGCAGAACATCTCAGGGAGAAGATGAATTTGAAGACAGTCCCATGCTGAGGTACAAATTTGAAGCATCTGCTAAAATCTTATGGTGGAAGAGCAACACTAAGAAAAAAAAAACCATTATTCCAGGCCCCATACTAAACAGGAGATAACATCAGCCCACCATATGAGTAATTTTATGTCCATCGTACACTAAAGGCAAATATAGCAAAAAGAATAAGAAAACTTAAATTTAACTATTGAATAAACTGACTCACCCCCCATAATGATATGCTGATAAAAAAAGTCATTTGGTTTATAAATTATAAAATTATATTGGTTTAAATTATATTTATCTCAGTATCTACTCTTCTTTTAATGTAACAATTAACATTAGTAAAAAGTTACGAGACCTACAAAAAGCCAAATGGAAAAAAAAAAGTCTGCTACCAAGAGATAAAGCAGTCAATAGAATCAGACTCAGAGAACACTCAGATGCTGAAACTATGAGATAAGGAGTTAATTTAAATAAGTTAAATTAACTAATGGAACAAGTAGACAATATACACAAAGCTATAGAGAATGTCAGCAAAAGGAGGTAAACTATAATATAGAGTCAAATGAAAATACTTAAAACTTTAAATATAAAAATATGGTGTCAGAGATAAGATATTTTAACAAGTTAATCATCAGAATAGACCCAGCAGAGAATATAATGGTGGACTTAAAGATCAAAGGAAAGTACCCAACTAAAAGGCAAAGATAAAAAGTAATGGAAAGAAAAAAATTTCCACAGTTGCCATATGTATCAACTGATCTACCATTCATGTGACTGACATCTCAGCAATGAAAAGAGAACAGAAAAAAAGAAGTTGAAGATAAAATAGCTTAGAATTTCCCATAGTTACTTAAAAAGAGCAAACCACAGATTTAAGAAGCTCAAAGAAGGCAAAAGAGAAAAAGAAAAAAAATTTAAAAACTATGGAACATCTTAGTCAAACTGTTGGAAACCAAAGACAAAGAAGAAATCTTGAAGACTTCCAAATTAAAAAGAAATAATATATAGATAGGTGAAAATATAAGATTTATAGTATATTTCTCATCAGAAACTATGCAGGCCAGAAGACAATAGTAAAATCTTTTAAGTATTAAAAGAAAAAATAAATTTGCAACCTAAAAGTCTACACCTAGGAAAAATATATTTCAAAAGGAAAAAGAAAAACTTTGTAAGACAAACAAGAGCTTAAACAATTAATTATCAGAATATCTGTACCACAATAAATAGTAAAGAAAGATCTTCAGAAAGAAGGTTTATAGTAACAAATGATTACACAAAAAATAAAGTGTACCAGAAGGGTTAAAAATGTGAGTATATAAAAAAAGAGCATGTTTACGTCTTTCTCCTATGTATAAGAAATAATTGTACAAAGTAAAAATTCTAACAATGATTTTTGGTTTTATGATAAATGTAGCAGACTATATAATCCATAACAACAAAAATGCAAAATATGGGAAAACTGACATGAAAATGTTGTAAGATACTGGCACTGTATATGCAGTGGCATAGGTAATATTTGAGGATAGACTATAATAATTTAAATATGTATGTTGTAAATCTTAAAGGAAACACTCAAAAATTTTAATGACGTATAACAAATAAACCAACAAAACCAAATTAGGCAGAAGAATAGGAAAAAATCAAACTGAACAAACAACAAAGGAGAAAATTAAAAAACAAAGTAAGATATTTGGACATATTAACCACTACATTAAATGTAAATGGATGAAACATACAAATTCTACAGCAGAGATGATCAGATTGGATAAATAGCAATAGCAAACTATGTGTTGCTTATCAAAAAAGCTACTTAAGTTTAAACGCGTAAATAGAATGAAAACAAAAGAATGAAATTAGCTATATTATGAAAATGGTAGTTATAAACTGAGGTTGCTATATTCATGTGAAGCAAAGGAGACTTCAAACAAGGCATATAACATAACCATAAGAGTGCTGATTCATAAAAAACAACAAAATATTCGAATGTATGCGTGTAACTGTAACTTCAAAATATAAAGCAGTAAACCAATTTGAATTAAAAAAAAAGAATTCAACACTCCTCCCACCATAATTTATAGAACAAATAGAAATAAAAACAAGAAGAGTATAACAAATTTTATCAATATTTTCAATCCTCTTGATGTAATTGATATTTATAAATCACTCTACCAACAATGGCAGAATATACATTCTTTTCAAGTGTTCATAAACATTCACCAAGATAGACCATATCCTACGCTGAGAAGCAAATCTCACACAATCTAAAACAATTAAAATAATACAAACTTTATTATCTGAGCATAAAGAAATTAAACTTAAAATTATTTTTTAAAAATATAAAAAGTCTTTACCTATTTGAAAATTAAACTGTGCTTTCCTAAATAACCCATGGATCAAGAGAAAAAAACTATAAACAAATCAGAAAACATTTTAAATTGATAAAATCCAATAGTTCAAGATTGTGAGATGCAGCTAAACTAACGCTTGAAAAAATTTATCATCAGTAAATAAGTCAGCATGGTCTCAAATCAATCATCAAAGTTTCCAACTCAAGAAACCAAAAAAAGAAGGGATAGATTAAATTTTAAGTAATGAGAAGGAAAGAAAAAATAAAGGGCAGAAATTAGTGAAATAAAACCCATAAAACTAATAGAGAAAAATGAATGAACCAAATACCAGTTATATGAATAGGTAGAGAAGTCGATAAATCTCTCTACACAATAATCAGGAAAAAGAGAAACACAAACTTCCAATGTCAAGATTTAAAGAGGGCACATCACTATAGATTTACTACATTAAGAGATAAAACAGGCCGGGCGCGGTGGCTCACGCCTGTAATCCTAGCACTTTGGGAGGCCGAGGCGGGCGGATTGCTCGAGGTCAGGAGTTCGAAACCAGCCTGAGCGAGACCCTGTCTCTACCAAAAATAGAAATAAATTAATTGGCCAACTAAAAATATATATACAAAAAATTAGCCGGGCACGGTGGCGTGTGCCTGTAGTCCCAGCTACTCGGGAGGCTGAGGCAGTAGGATCGCTGAGCCCCGGAGATTGAGGTTGCTGTGAGCGAGGCTGACGCCACGGCACTCACTCTAGCCTGGGCAACAAAGTGAGACTCTGTCTCAAAAAAAAAAAAAAAAAAAAAAAAAAAAAAAAAAAAAAAAAAGAGATAAAACAGAATATTATGGAAAATTTTGTGCCAATAAATTTGATTGAGTAGTTGAAATGGGCAAAATTCTTGAGACATAATCTAACAAATTCACTTAATAATAACTAGATAACCCAACTAGTTCTTTATTGAAGAAACTGAATTGATAGTCAAAATGTGTTTCACACATACAGAAAAACTCTAAGCCTGATGGCTTAACTGGGGAATTTTAAGAAATCTTTAAGAAGTCAGACAAATTCTTCACAAACTTTTCCAAAATATAGAGGAAAAGAAAACACCACTAAACTCATTTTATGAAGCCAATATTAACCTGATATAACCAGAAAAAAAACATTGATAAAAATATTTGAGCAGCATCCATTATGAACATAGGTTCAAACAACCCTAACGGCATTTTAAATCTAATCTAGCTATATATAAAAATATAATACACCAAGAATAAGTGATATTTAATCCAGAGAATATAAACTTACTTCAACATTTAAAAATAAGTTGAGATTGTTGATTTGGGGCATTCAACTTGACTGGATTAAGGGATACTCAGCTGGTAAAGCACTATTTATTCTCAATTTTTCAGTAGGAACTGAGCCCATTCCTCTTTTGCTGAAAGGGAAACCCAGGTGATTTTGGTTTATTTAGATAATTGGGATGCCCCAGGTGTGTCTGAGAGAATATTTTCGGAGGAGATTGGATGTGAGTCAGTGGACTGAGTTGAGGACAATCCCCAACTAGGGGCTTGAATGGAAGAAAGAAGCAGAGGAAGGGTAAATTTTTGCTCTCCTTTTTCTGGAGCCAGTGTGCCCTTTTTCTTCTGTCCTTGCATGTAGAACTCTAGATTCTGGACATTTGGACTCCAGGAAAGGTGCCAGTGGCCCCTGGGGTTCTTGGGACTTCAGACTTAGAGTGACACTGTCAGTTCCATTGCTTCTAAGACCTTTGGACTTGACTGAACCATGCTACCATCTTCCCTGGTTCTCCAGCTTGAAGATGGCCTACTGTGGGACTGCTTGGTCTCTGTAATTAAGTAAGTCAATTCCCCTTAAAGAATCCCTTCTGATATGTCTTTCTAAATATATCTTTTATTAGTTATGTCCATCTAGGGGACTCTAATTATAACACAAGTCAATGCAATTTGCCATACAAATAGATTTCTTTACAAAATTTATCTTAGTAAATGCAGAAATAATATTTGAAAAAATTTAATATTTATTCATGATAAGAAAATCTCTTGGGGGCACTAGGAATAGAAGAAAACTCCTGTATTCTGATAAAGAACATCAGGAATAAAACTACCACTAATATGATACTTAATAATAAAATACTCAATGAATTATTCCTAACATCAGGTAGTAAGATAAGATGTCTGTTCTCACTTTTATTCCACAGCATACTCAAAGCCCTGGCCAAAATATTTTAACTGTAATTTTAATTTTGAAATAGATATAAACTATTAAGGTTTTCTAGCTCTTTTTGACTGAGTTTAAAAGGGTATGTTTTGTAAGGAATTTATCCATCATGTCTAAGTTACTAAATAAAGTAAAGGAAGAAGCTAAAAAATAAGCAGATTAAAATGAAATAAATAAAACTGTCTATATTTACATATAATTGTCAAATAGAAATTCCAAAAGATTAAAAAAATATATTGACACTAACAATTGTGTTTACCAAGGTCACAGGAAAAAGCCAATATTAAAAATCAATTACATTTCCACATAGTAGCAAGAAACAAATAGTAATTAAAATTCAAAATTATATGGATAATTTAAATTTTAATTAAAAACAAAAGGTGCTTACGGATACATTTAACAAAATATGTGTAGGACTGGCATACTGCAAACTACAAAATATTTCTGGAAGAAATTAAAGCACTACATAAATGCAGAGATGTATGGTACGTATGATTCAGAAGGCTCAACATCATTAAATTGTTAATTCCTCAAATTAATCTCTAGATTCAAGGCAAACCTAATCAAAATTCCAGTGGGATTTTTGTTATTCTTATTTTTATTGTTGCTGTTATTGTTGCTGAAAATGAGAAAGCACAAATAAAGTCTTGGCAGAAGAGATTGATTGTATTTAAATATATGGATAAATTTACAAAAGAAAATGCTTAAAAGGTGGCATTACAAAGATAGCAGAGTAGGAGACATCAGCCGTTATACCCCCCCCAAACAATAAAAGCCAAATATACATGGCTACCATCCAACCAAAATATGCCTGAGAGGACTCAGGGCCCATTAAAGAAGCTAAAACAACACAGAACAGAAAAACAAAAATAACAACATGGAAAATATCACTGGTGGGGTCAGCATCCCTGAGATCCCAGAAGATGGTTAGGAACAAAGAAGAAAGGTAAAGGCTACCAGTATCAACCATGTGGCAGGACCCCCAGTGTTCCCAGAGTCCTGTTCCACAGAGGATGCTAGTAGCATCTTTTGCCACAGAGGTAACCAATGGACACTACTACTGGGAAACTCTAGAGAGAAAGACGTGGCTTAATACCACACACAGCAAAAAGCAGTCCCTCTTGGACTGCTTCAGAAAAGGAGCCACCCGTCTTTCCCAACATTGTGCATCCCTTAACCCCACGGTGCTCACTGTCTAGATCCAGCCTCTGCGGCTGCCCTGAGCCTCCCCATATCTCAAACACCAGAGCCAGCACCATAGCAAGCTACCTTGCACAGCAGACCCCTGAGCCAAGTTCTAACTACATGTGCCTGCACTTGGAGGACCAGCTCAGCCACCATATAGAACTAGGTTTTGCCCTTACTCCAGGGCTATTGTAACTCTGAACATATCTGTGCTCCTTTTCTCTGCCCTCTGGCTGCTTTACAAGCATCCACACCTCACATACTATTACCCAATGCCATAGTGGGTGTACCCATACCCCAGGTACCAGTTCCATTAGTGGCCACTGCACAGGTGCCACTCATCAGATGCCAGTTCTACTGCTGCTGCAAGCAGGCTTACAAGCCAAATCCAATGCCAAAAGGGATCCCCTGAGTCACATTTCCTTGATGGGAAAAACACAGATTGGGAGGACCTTAATAGGCATGGACACAGAAGATCAACAACCTTTACTGCCATTGCAAACATCCACAGTGTTGTCTTCTGAGAATCTCTGCAATCCTCAGCAAAAGTGAACTCAAATGACAGAGCTACACAGAGCCTACACAGCTGTGCCCTCACTGGTGCCAGAACCACAACAAGACACATAGCAAGGACCCTCCCACCTTCCTAGAGAGAAAGATTAGAAGAATTAATGTTATTGAGAAATTACCCAAAATTATCTACATATTCAATGCAATCCCTATCAAAATTCCAATGAAATTATTCATATAAATAGAAAAAACAATCCTAAAATATATATGGAACCACAAAAGACCCCAAACATTCAAATCAATCTTGAGCAAAAAAGAACAATGTCAGAGGCATCAAACTACTTGATTTAAAATCTGCAACTAAAATATAGTAATCAAAACAGCATGACATTGGCATGAAAACAGATACTTAGACCAATGGCACATAATAGCAAAACCAGAAGTAAACCAAAGCAGCTACTGGCAATTAATTTTTGACAAAGATGCCAAGACTACACAGTTGGGAAAGGACAATATCTTCAATCAATGGTGCTTAGAAAACTCTTTAACCACATGCAGAAGAATGAAATTAGACCTTTAGCTCACATCATATATAAAAATCAACTCAAAATTGATTAAAAACTTAAAAGTAAGGCCTGAAACAGTAACACTGTTCGAAGAAAACGGAAGAAAATGCTCCAAGACATTTGTCTGGCCAATAACTTTTTGGATATGACCCCAAAAGCACAGGCAACAAAAGCACAAATAGACAAAGGATATTACATCATACTAAAGAGCTTCTGCAAAGCAAAAGAAATAATCTACAGAGTGAAGAGACAACTTGCAGAATGGCAGAATATATCTTCAAACCATGTATCTGACAAGGGGTTAATATCCAGAATAAATAAGGACGGAAACAACTCAAAAGCAAGAAAACAACTTTATTTTTAAAAAATGGGTGAAGGATCCGGATAGACATTTTTCCAAAGAAGACATAAAATAGTCAACAGTGTTACTGTTATAAACCAGCGGATCAAGGGGACTTGGACACCAAAATCCAATTAGCCAAATTTTATTTATTCCTGCACAAGGACTGTCACCACTCCATGCAAGGAGGGAGAGTAGCCCTGAACTTTCCCAGTCTGGGGGTTTTATACCCCTTGGTCTGGCACCCCCAACTGCAAAGCAAGCAAGCCCGTTACAGAAGCTGGAGTTATGCAGTTAGCTACATCCTCTTGTAAGTTGCCAATTAGCTACATTTTCTTGCAAGTCGGTGATTAGCTTCATTCTCTTGTGGAACATTTTGTTTTTAACATAAAGTTTCCACTCAACTACCCCTCCCACCTATCATCCCATACTAAGTATTGTCTACCTGGTAATTTTCCTTTTCCACATTATGACAAAATGTTCAGCATCACTAATCATTAGTGAAATACAAATTAAAAGAAGTATCACCTCACACATGTTAGAATGGCTATTATCAGAAAGACAAAAGATAACAGGTGTGGGTGAGGATGTGGAGAAAGGGGACCCTGATAAACTGTTGGTAGGAAGGTAAATTGGTGCAACTCTTTGAAAAACAGTATGAAGTTTCCTCAAGAAAACTAAAAGTAGAACTATCATATGATCCAGTAATCCCCTTCTGGGTAAATATCTAAAGGATTTGAAATCAGTATGTTAAAGAGATACCAGCACTCTGATGTTTAATGTAGTATTATTTGCAGCAGCCAAGATATGGAACCAACTTAAGTGTCCATTCATGGATAAATAGATAAAGAAAATGTGGTATACATACACGGTGGAATACTATTCAGTGTTACAAAAGAAAGAAAGAAGGAAATCTTGTCATCTGCAACAACATGGATGAACCCAGAGAACCTTATTTTGAGTGAAATAGTGCAAAAAGACAAATACTGGCATGTACCACATGACAAAGTTTCAGACAATCATGAGCCACATATATGATGGTGCTCCCATAAGATTATAACACCTTATTTTTCTACATTCAGATACACAAATACTTACCATTGTGTTTCTGTTGCGGCAAGCGTACAGCTAGGTTACAGCTCTTGACTGGGGGAAGATCCGAGAGGCACACGAAGAGTTGGAGAACAGCCTTTATTCCTCTGGCAGGCTCAGCACACCTAGTGTTACAACTACAAAATAACAAAAGAAGTAAAATTACATATTAACAAAAATATAACTGAAGATAGCACTAGAAAATTCAAACCAAACCCATCTGTGAAATCCAACAAAACATTTCAATAGGGTATTGGTTATCTAAATTAAGTTACATCTATGCAGTAAAATATATAAAGACTATATGTAGCCATTGGAAAGAATGAGGCAGCTCTCTATGTCCTGATCAGAATAGTCTTCAAGTAAAAATTATGAGGATTGGTGAGTGAGTCCGTCCAATTAAAAAAAGAAAACACATATACACGCACACACAGAATATCTGTGTAAGATATAGAGGAAATAATTGAATATTGGTTTCCTTTGAAGATAAAATTTGGAAAAGAGTTGGGAGAGCTACTTTTCCAAATTTTTTCCCAAAGTATGTTTTTATGTATTTTAAAATTTTTACATGCATATATTTTATCTATTCAAATATAAATAACATTGTTTTAAATGAGTAAGTATGTCTTTCTATCTCAACACCCTTTTCACTTCTTTCAGAGAACTTAGGGGAAAAAATGCATTTGTTTTTATGTTCATTGTTTATCAGGCTTGTGAGGGTGTAAGGTTTCTGTGAACTGGGACCAAGTATGTTTCCCATTGCACAGAACCTATTCTACAAATAGACCCTAGATATGCACACTCTGAAAGAATGGATAGCTAAGTGAATTAAAAAGTAGATGATTGAATCCACCAAGAGATAAAGAGTCAAGTAAGTTTTAAAAAGGTATTTATGCTAGTAAACAATCCAAGTTAAAATTAAAATGAAATATTTTCCCTATCTAATTTCAAAACATTTTATAATTATAGCATCCAACACTTGTGGAAGTATGAATACAGGCACTTGCAAATATTGCTATGTTAGAAAAAGTGAGAGATATTCAGAGAAAAATTCATAAAATGGAAAAATTGAATCTAACATAAAGTTCTAAACAAAAAAGGATTGCCTAAAAGAATCAAGCATAACCCTACAAGGAAACGCTATACTGCAAAGAAAACCTATTGTACAATATATGAAAAAAACTCACATATTAATAACCAAACTATGTGTATTCCTGAACACAATTTTCAAAAGCAAAAGGCAAACACATTCAGACACACATACATTGCAAAAATAGTGCAAGTATATAAGGCAAGAATTTCAGAGTGGTTATATCTGTATGTTTGGGCTATTTATACATTTAGATATTTTTCTAATTTCCTATCGTGAATTTATACAACTTTTTAAATTACAACATTTGTAACAGAAAGATTATATCATGCATGGCCTAACATCTAAAAAGGTGAAAAACTTGCTTCTAAACTGGCCAAAAAGAAAAAAAGCAATAAAATATAGTTTGTATGATAAGACCTGGCCATATAAAATAATGTTTTAAAGCATTTCTTTTCCATTTGGGGTGAGCAAAAAAGAACATTTCAGACTTGAAATGTGTTGGCATCTTGGTCCAATCTAAAGATCATGAGTTTGACTCATATCGTGCTGGATTCAAATAAAGCTACGCTTCCCACCACAGCCCAGTCTGTCCTCACTCTATGTACCAGGTTGTCTTTATGCAGATGAACAGTAATGCTACAAAGCTATCTGCAAGGATAAATTCCCTTTAACTTCTCCAAGTTTCAGTTTCCATATCCGAAGTGATGATATTGGTGCCAACTCCAAAAGAATTTACCAAAAATAATGCTTACAGAAATGCCCAGAACACATTCATCTTAGTGAATGTATATATACCATACATGTACAAATTATAATTAACATAAACTGTCTATATGTAAATATAGACACAGATTGTGTGCCCATAAAAATCAAGACTTATCATTGCACACTAACAAATGGAAGCTACATTTTTATAAGGAGAGGATTAGATATGTTTGCAAGTGGAACTTAAAAGGCCAGTATATTTTCTATTTTACACAGACAATTTTAAGAGTAAACAGAAGGGGTTTACAAAATTTGATTTGTTAATATCATGTAACTTATTTTTGGTTCAAAACTAGGTTTATTCTTTTAGGATGGGCAGAAATATGCAAGAAAGAAAGAAAGAAACAAAGCCAAGATTTAAGGAAAGATTCTGAAATAAAATATGCACACACAGACTTGAAACAATCTGGTCCTAGGGTAACAAAGTAACAGGTTTTTCTCCACACGTTTTCCCAACCCCCCAGACAGGCACTGAATCCCAGTATGCAAACAAAAAGGACATATTGTAGAGGTGATTCATACAGCTGGGAAGACAAAAGGCTGTACCAGCCAAAGCCAACATTTAACAACGGCCTATAATGAAAAACTTGTTTCTCTCTTTTTGAGGAAAAGTGGCATGTTTGAATAAGTGGCATATTCTTTAAAGTTTCCATTTTTAAACATTAACTAATATACCTCAAAATAACCACCAACTTTCCCTTTTTTTTTATAGAAACCCAGTTTTTCATAAATATCTGTCTGTGCTTTCATCTACATATGTGCTGCTATCTTTCCATAAACTCAATCACAGTGTAATTTCGTCTGTATGGGTAAATGTAGAAAGGCTCTCAGATGGCTTAGAAGAAATAGAACAAAATTAGTTTGGATTTTTTTCCAAGTGGATCGTCACAATCTGTGCATGTTATTTCCCTTATCGTTGCATTTAGGCAACATTCAGATTCCCTTTCCTCCTTTATTCAGCTCCTATTTAAAATAAACAGGGGAAAAATTAAGTGGGTATAATCACCTCTAGATCCTTTATAAACATTATGCAATAGCCAAGAGACCACAATGCTTGAATGGCTGTTATTGGTTTAAATTTGGCATGTGACATTGAAGCAATGTATCTTCTGCTGTGCTCAGGAAAATCTCAATCAAAGTTCCAAGTACGGATAAGCAGGGGAGAAATTTTCTTGCTATGCTGTGTTTTAACATTCCAGAATCTGGTCTCTGTCAAGATCGTTCTTCAAAGGAACCTCCATTTTAACACAGCTGCCAATAGACTCCAAATATAGGCATTAAACAGCTTGTTTATAGAAATGTGCTTAGTCTCATTTTTAAGGAAGTTTATATTTGACAGGATATTTATGTGTCATATTAAAACATTATTATTTGCTATTAAAAACACAACACAATTAAGATAAATGTGGATTTCAAAACTCATAATAGAAATTACTTATTTCAAGTAGCTCCAAGGTAGTCTCCAAATGTGGGGACTCTTTGAACTTTCTTTCACTGAAGATCTTTCTAGTAAAAAGATGGCACCTAGGATGTAAGCATCATTTTCCCGACCAATGACAAAGTTGTCAGAAGTTTCTGAAATAATTAGATTTCAAAGATGTTTCTAGTTCTCCTAGATTGGATTAATTTCTCCCCATTGTGTGCCTCCTAAACCTTTCATTCACATTTTTATTGTGAATGTTTTATAAAATAAATGCCAATTACCCATGTACACTCTGTTTTCTCTCTTACTAGTATTCCTCATGGAGTAATGGTGCAGAGGTCTTGCCTACCTCCCATCTATACCCACATTTCAAAGTCAGTGCCAGCTGGGCATGGTGGCACATGATTACTGTCCAAGCTGTTAGGAGTCTGAAGTGGGAGGACCACTTGAGGCCAGGAGTTCAAAGCCAGACTGGGCAGTATAGCCAGACTCAGTCTCTGAAAAAAAAAAACAAACCCAAAATTGTGTTGGAACAGTCATGGAATTCAATACATTATCTATCCATTGTGTAGTAATGTGGCTTAGTGTCCACAATCACAACTCATATAGAAAATATTTCGTATCATACTGACTTTATGTTTTAATATTTTAAAAAATGTTATTGTTATATAATAGTAGTACATGTTTTGGGGATACATGTGATATTTTGGTACATGTATAGAATGTGTTATGATCAAATCAGGGTAATCAGAATATCCATTTCCTCAAACACTTTTCTTTGGGGAATAATTCTTCTCTTCCAGTTATATCAAAATATAAAATAAATTGTTAGCTATAATTTCCATCTTGTACTATCAAATACCAGAACTTGTTCCTTTTATCTAACTGAATTTTGTGCTGACTTTAATTCCATCAGGAATCTCCATTTCTGTTAGGAAGTGGATGAATTATAACACCACCATTTCAGATTCAATATAACCTAGTCACTTCCAGGTTAATACAATTTCCTTGGGGAAAATGCTCAGCCTTTCAGGTTTTCTCCACACACTACCTGCTCTTTCATCTTTCAGCAGATTGTATCTGAGTTTAGAATAGACTTGCATAATGGGTGAGCGTTGGAAGAGGTAGGTGAAATAAACAGGGCAAATAGGTAATAATGCTCCCATGAAGATTATCTAGCACCTAGATCCCTTAGTATGTTTGGTTTTTTTTTTTAAGTCTGCATGTTCAAAGCTTACTCAACAGTGCACCATGCATGTTGTAGCAGGTAAGGAAGGAAAATAAAAAGTAGCAGAGAGCATGAAATTTTCTCTGAAGATTCAACGTGGAAGTTGTATACATTATTTCTGTTTATATTCAATTGACTGGAACTTAGTTTCATGGATCATACTGATAGCAGAGTTAGAGTATTTACATTAATAACTACTATATAAGGAAGAAACAAATAGTTCTTATTAAATGGATGAAAATGACATCTAATAAACGTTGGGTAGGCAGGAAGCATTAATGCATCCAGGGGAATTAGGTAAAGCATTTTAGAGCATGTCTTCCATAAAATGAACTAAATGGGTTTTATTCAATAGATTTATTGAACATATTTATTGACCCTCAGCCATGTAAGTAATGAGAAGCTAGGTAATGGGACACAAAACTAGTACCTTTCCTACTGATAGTTACTAATTTCTAATTTTACTATAATTTTATTACTTGACCAAAATGGAAATAAAATAGTGAAACCTGGAGCATGTGAACTAAAATAAAATTTTAAGGCTTACTACCCCACACACACACACACACCGGCTGACTAAATGGACCCCCTCATGGCCAAAGGAATATCCTAAAACTAAATTGCCTGCCAGGAGAAAGGAGGTCAGACATGCCTTGTCATAACCCCGTTCCTTCTTGGTGACATACTTTGTAACCCATTAGTAGGCCCAAGGGCCTATTGAGGCCCTGCAGGTCCTCAATTTACACAATAAATCTATGTCTGATGGCTTATCCCTGATAACAGCTCCTTATGTTGAAACATTCCAAGCCTTTAGACAAAGCTTCACATCTTTAACCAATTATAAGCCAAAGAATCTTTAAACCCACCTATAACCTGTAAGCCCCTCACCTCACTTCAAGATGTCCCACCTTTTCTGGCCAAACCAATGTATGCCTCCCATGTATTGATTGATGACTTTACCTGTAACTCCTATCTCCCTTACCAAACTGTAACCCAGCCAAATCAAGTCCACTTACTCAAGGCTTCTTGGGAGTGGCTCCAGGTCATGGTCCTCAATTTGGCTCAGAATAAATCTCTTTAAAATTATTTTACAGTTTGGCTTTTTTCCATTGACAAGTATTTTGAGATAATTTTTAAAGAGTTCAGAGTCCTATGATACAATTGAAATAAAAATGCTGCTTAGTAGATGGTAGACTTTTAAATGAACAAGGTAATACTATGGAAAATTGTAAACCACTATTGAGAGGAAACTTTGTTTTGAATCATTTACCTTTTGGCTCTAAATATCTATTGTCTGAAAACAACTAACAAGAGACTTCAGGTACAATTCAAGGGCTTAATCTTTCCCAAAACCTTGAGCCCATTCATCTTCCCACTCTGCCTCTTTTTGTTGAATTTTTGTCTTTATACTATTTGCTAATAGTCTCAGGTTGGGTTCCATGGGTCCCACATAAGATAATCCCATTCAAAGTCAGGAATCGGTATGGTGGAAAAAGGGGTCTTTTTAGTCAATTGTTTCCTTTTACCATTAAAGGAAAAACTTACACAGAGCTTTTCAGAAGACCTAACATTTTACTTTCTTGACCAAAACTGCAGGAAAACTTAGGAAAATAAGCATCTGGAAAAGGAGAGGCCGGGCGCAGTGGCTCACTCCTGTAATCCTAGCACTCTGGGAGGCTGAGGCTGGAGGATCGCTCAAGGTCAGGAGTTTGAAACCAGCCTGAGCAAGAGCGAGACCCCATCTCTACTAAAAATAGAAAGAAATTAATTGGCCAACTAATATATATAGAAAAAATTAGCCAGGCATGGTGGCGCATGCCTGTAGTCCCAGCTACTAGGGAGGCTGAGGCAGAAGGATTGCTTGAGCCCAGGAGTTTGAGGTTGTTGTGAGCTATGAGCTAGGCTGACACCACGGCACTCTAGCCTGGGCAACATAGTGAGACCCTGTCTCAAAAAAAAAAAAAAAAAAAAAAGAAAGAAAGAAAAAGAAAAAGAAAAAGAAAAGGAGATATTCCCATAACTAACTTAAATTGATAAAATGAGTAAACTGATCCTTTAAGTGGGTACTTTGGCACTCTAATTAAAACAAGGTTTATGTAGTAAGTAGAAGGAGAATGCCTTTTGGGTAAGCAAGTTAATGGGTTCTGTCATAGCTATGTAACCATTCAAAGCATGGCCTTTACCTGACTTATAATTCTTGTGCAACTTTAAGATTATCCTCAATCTTCTCTGCTTTCTCAGGCAATTCACTTCATCAGTGATTCCATTTCTCTCCTTAATAAGCAATATACCCTATTTACAGCCCTTTCACTGTCAGAATTATAAACATCATCTAGTTTTTCCCATAACAATAATAAATAAATCTCATCTCATGCCAATAATTGATTCTAGCTACCTTGCAACTTTTGTTTTTTCCTCCACAACCAAGTATTTCTAAAGTGTAATTTTCATTCATTTCATTTACTTCCCTTTCACTTTCTAGTCCAAATCAGTCTGACCTTTGCTCCCACAACTACAACAAACCTTTTATTGCTAAAGTCAACAGTGGCCAATGGTCTGCATATTTCAAATGAAATACACAATTTTCTGTCCTTATAAAACCTGAGTACTGTGTGACATTTGATTCTGTTTACCACTCTTGCTAAAGTTCTGGGGTTTTTTGACTTCTGAGAACTGACTCCTTATGTGTTTACTCATCAGACATTTCCGGCCACATCTTGGTCATTTGAATGATTTATGTATTCTATTTGTCTATCTCCTCCATTGATGCAAGACACCGATATGAAAAAAAAATTCTCCACATTAAGGAACACATAGAAATTCAAACAACTGCCTTTATACTATGTTGCTATGTTATAAATAGTACACAACTGATTATGTTAGACCATTAAATTACCCCATCAATGGTTGTAATTTTTAAGTGAACATGAGAGTCACCTAAGAACAAATTTCCAGAAATATAGAAAACCAAGCTGCTAAAGAGATATCCTACTCCATTATATAGATAAACACTAAAAGAAATATAATGTAAAAAGTTGTTAAATATGAAGTCAAGTACAAAAATAAAGGAAAGGAAATCTTCAGGTGCCAAGAACAAACAGAAAACTCAAAACCAGACCAACAAACTCAAAGTGATTCAATAGTGGCTCATGAGTTCATCAGTAATTCTTGAAGACTAAACATCTTGAAAAAAAATTTTTTTTTAAAGACAGGGTCTCACTGTGTTAATCTTGAACTGGTCGGGAACTCCTGGCCTCAAGCAATCTTCCTGCCTTAGGCTCCCAAAGTATTAGGATTACAAGTGTGAGCCACCACACCCCTCTGAGGGCTAAAATTTGGAATGCAAGGTTATTTGAATATGGCTCAGATCCTTTCAGATCCTTGAAGTGCTGCCCTAGCCATTATAAAAAAAAAAAAAAAAAAGAGACAAAAAAGTCTGGCTACTGACCTGGAAAACTAATTTTAAAAATCTTGCTACACATTTAGGGCAAAGGAAAAGAAAACCACCATAAGACACATGGTATCAAGGCCTATTGATAATCAAGTATGGAGTCTAAATATGTATTATCAACATGATAATAGAAACACATTTTAGGAATTAACATAACACTATTTGAGGATTATTAAAAACCCTAAATCTCTTACAAAAGCACACATTAACATTTTCACATCACAGTTTATATTGAACTCTTACAGACCTCTGCCAAGCTCATAAGAAAAAAATGAGAAATCTTAAAAGAAATAAACCTCCTTGAAATCAATATATTTAATATGATAGAAGAAATTCATTTCTTCAACTCTGCATTCATTTGACAAATATTTATCAGATGTCCACTATACACCAGAAAGTCCTCAAGGCACAGCATATACAGAGGTAAATAGAGAATGAAGCGATGAAAAAATAAAAGAAGGAAAAGAAACCACAGTGAAAAACCAAGATAGGAGGAGGACAAGAGAGCAAGAATCATAAAAGTGCAAAGTTAACAACTTAATCCCAGAAATTAAAAATTTAATGGGCATGTGCTTACTTCAGGAGTATATTTACTAAAATTGGAACAATATAGAGAAAATTATCTTGTCTGCTCTTCAAGGATGGCATGCAAATATGTGAATCTTTCTCTATAATTTTTAACATCAATTTCTAAACCTGATAAAGATAGCACTAAAAAGAAATCTACAGAATAATTTCACTTATGAGTAGTGATGAAATAATCCCCCAAAAGATATCATCACACATAATTCAACAACAAAACAAAAACATTTTAATATAACCAATTTAGGAATGCCAACATGGTCCAGTATTAGATATTCTATTAAAATAATTCATTATATTAATATATCTAAGGAGAAAACCCGTAAGAATGTCTCCAGAGATGGTGAGAGGATTTACAGAAAAAATTCAAAGTCCATAGCTTATACCCAAGACTGTCTTTCTCCAGAATCTGGGAGCCATCCCTTTGAAATATAATCAACATTCAATCAACTGAGAGACCTATCTCCCATTCTCTGTGGAAGGGTAGAAGCCTCACTTCAGTGGGTGCTTACTACCACATTGTAGAGCTACCTCTTATGGTAAAGATAGGTAATTGGGGCCGGGCGCTGTGGCTCACACCTGTAATCCTAGCTCTTGGGAGGCCGAGGTGGGCGGATTGCTCAAGGTCAGGAGTTCAAAACCAGCCTGAGCAAGAGCGAGACCCTATCTCTACTATAAATAGAAAGAAATTAATTGGCCAACTGATATATATATATAAAAAATTAGCCGGGCATGGTGGCGCATGCCTGTAGTCCCAGCTACCCGGGAGGCTGAGGCAGAAGGATTGCTTGAGCCCAGGAGTTTGAGGTTGTTGTGAGCTATGAGCTAGGCTGACACCACGGCACTCTAGCCTGGGCAACATAGTGAGACCCTGTCTCAAAAAAAAAAAAAAAAAAAAAAGATAGGTAATTGGGTATGGCCAATTAGCAAACACAAATGGCCTACAATCCTCCCATTCCAGTTCTTAATAACTCTCCCACCCATATACCGTTTCAAGGGAGTTGAGTTTAGACTGCGTTGTGGTCTCTCTACACTATTGCAACAGCCTTGAATAAAGTCTTCCTTACCTGTTTAATTTTATCTGGTACAAGTTTTGACTTGATGTTCCCAGAAAAAATGCAAACATACATACTCAAAAAAAAAAAAAAATGACATGCACTAAAATGTTCATAGCAGAACTCTTCAAAATAAACCTAAACTGGAAAATAGCAACTTTCCATCAACACTTGAATGAATACATATGTCATGGTATATTCACGAATAATACTATTCAGCAATAAGAAAAGATAATAACAACAATAACAACTGCAGGCAAAAAACATAGATCAGTTTTTACAAACATAACATCAAGAAAAGGAAGGTAGTCATCCATGAGGGCCTCCTCTTTGCTTCGATTTATATAAATTACAATAACAAGTGATCCTTTTCTATCCTTTTCGAAACCAGGCTAATGATTACCCTTGGTGGAGGCAGTATCAGAAAGGGTTACTCAAGAGGTGCTGGTCATATTCTGCTTCTTGATCAAGGTGCTAGTTATATGTGTATGTTCAGATTGTGAAAATTCAGCACACTGTATAGCTGTGAAAAATGTACTTTTCTCCATGGATATCACTCTTAACGTTTTTAAAAGTCACCCAGGGATCTTGTTAAGCATGCAGATTTCAGTGCTACATTTCCAGAGCTTCCGATTTAGAAAATCTAGGATGGGACTAGGATAGGAGCATTTTAACAAGCAGGTGGTCTTGGCACACTTTGAAAAATACTGTTTTTGAAGGCTGTAAGGTAATGAAACTCTAATTACAGATTCTGTCAAAGAACCAAAGAGAGAGAGAGAGAGAGAAAAAAAAAAACATAGTAACATTTAAATGATTTAAATGTGAAAACGGGAAAAAAATATTGAATAGAACTCTCTAATGCTAGCATTTAGAGTATATTTTTGTAAACAAAGAAGTACAGTTTAGTAAACAAAGTGAAAAGCTCTTTTCTACTGTGCCCTAAATACAAAAAGAAAAAAAAAAGTACGCCATTTTTGCAAGATTCTCCTGATTGTTTGTGGCTTTAGGAGAGATGGCATTGCTACAGCAATGCAGCAACAAGCAAAGTAACCTACACTTAGCACCTGAATGGCGGCTGAGCTGAGTATGACACAGATCTGGCGTCCATATGTGTCATGCTCCATCTCTAGGATTGACTCAGCCATTCTGGCGTCCCCTCTGTCCTTGTACCCATTCCCTCTGATGTTGCGGTGTATAGGAATTTGGCCGAGATGTGCTGTGAATTGGGCATAACAAACCTATTCTGAAGGTAGCTTCACTAAGCTGCCAGCTTTTTGGAGCTTATCATCCTATTAATTTAAATCTGAGAGTCTCAGCAAGGAGCAAGGCAAATATAGCTTCACCTCTTCCAGGACTAGATGGGTGCGTATCTGAGCCACACTGGGCCACTCAGGGAAAGAGATGACTAAACAAGATCTTGTTTTATTTATATGACTCTCTAAATAAGTAAATTATTGGAACAGTTATAAATAGTCTAAAAATAACTGATAAATAAATTATAGATGCCAGCTATGTATAAAACACCAAGAAAACATAATTTGTTGCTGCAGGTAAGGATAAAAATCTCTGTACTTGGCTGTAGATTCATAAAGCTATTCTTATTCCAACTCTTTTCCTGACTCCTTTACTAGAACATTCTCTCTTAACACGATATCCCATATTTTCTCTTTAATAAATGTTGAATTCACTAGTTTACAGTTTTTCTGGTCTGCCTTTTGACCCATTTTAAAACTAATGGATTCGTGTTTGCCACTTTTAAATCCTCAGAAATCTTCCCTGAATCATGTGATTTTTTTTCACCCCTTTTGCTGTCACTTTGGTTTTGAAAGAAATAAATCAATACTGTGGCTTAAAACGCCCTGGCACCATTGTCGGTAAATATATTGCATTCAGTTACTTTTGCTCACTAACTGTTGCTTGATATAATACCAGAGCATCCTCTGCTGCACCAGAAAAAAAAAAAAAAGATGCTATTTTGAGCTGTGAACCAAGGATTGATTTCTTTTAAGATATAATATATATTTTATGTATTGCATCTAACCTTATTTGTCAGGTTTCATGGAAACCTCCATTCTCATTTGTGTGCATTTGAGGCAGACTTCTGTAGAGGTGAGGAGTTGTCTTTGTCCAGTTTATATTCTGGTAATTTCCACCCACAGTCATGTAACCAATTATAATTCTTAATGCCACATGCATGTTCCAAAATACAGCCCTCAGCATCAGAAAGCCTTGGTGGACTCTTTAACAGATGTCAACCTCTCTGAGTCTGTATTCTTCACCTACCAAATGGAAATATTAGCAATAAAGCCATTTACTTATATTTGGATGAGATAATACACACAAAACTGTAAAACTGAAAAGCAATATGCAAATGCCAATCTTCAAAAGTTAAGCAAAGATTGTGTCTTAAGAAGGATGGGTGGCTTTCCTCCAGCTTCTCCCATTGTCTGATGCCCTCACGAAGGTAGGACTTATCACAAAGGAATCAATTGGATTAAACACATTCTCTGCACCTATATCCCAGAAGACGAGAGCTTCAGGAGAAGGCAGGCAATCCGGTAGTGATATAGCACCGCTATAAATCCTTGATCCCTAACCCCAGGGGGCTCAGCATGCCCTGTTTTCCATGTCAACTTTCATTCCTTACCAGCACAAAGATTCTCTGAAGCCTTTTTGAGTCCCCGACATCTCTACCTTAGCCTCTCTTCCCTCAGACAACTTCTATCATGTCCTATTTTTAAAATGCAAAGACTTGGGTTGGAAATCTCACAATCTCCCAGTGCCTAACTTACCAATGCGTCTCCATTCAGTGTCCCTCCTATGGCAAGAAAGGCGAGCCCTGCAATGCCTGCCTCTTACTTCCTACTACACCCCTCCTGTGAACAGTTAAAAAAGTTAAAGTCACCCTGTCTCAACAAAAAAAGAAAAGTTTTTCCTTGATAGCACATCCATCTCCAGCTAGAAATTTACCTTTCTCCTCCCCATCACAGCTAAATTCCTCCACAGATTCAATGCTTAATTGTCTCCACTTTTTAACAGCCTCCTCATTCTTCAACCCACTGCAATCTGGCCTCTTCCCACTCCACCACCAACAGATCCCTTGTTTTTAAAACAAATGGAAACTTTTCAGTCCTTATCTTCCTTGATCGCACAGTGGCTTTTATTTCTGCTAATTTACCTCCCTTCTTTTTTAAAAACAATTTATTGACATGGGATTCACAATGAATTTTAAATGAACAACTCAGGAACAATTAGACCATTTACAGTGTTGTGCAATCACCACTTCTAGCTAGTTTCAAAACATTCCCATCCCTCCAAAGCAAAATCCCTTACTCATTAAACAGTTTCTCCCCATTTTCACCTCCCCCTCGCAGGCCCTGGCAACCACCATTCTGCATTCTGTCCTTATGGATTTATCTATTCTGGACATTTTATGTAAATGTAATCATACAGCATGGAGCCTTTTGTGTATGGCTTCTTTCACTTGGCATAATGTTTAAGAGGTTCATCCACCTTGTAGCATGTATTGGTACTTCATTCTTTATTATAGTTGAACAATATTATATTGCATGTATATATCACAATTTGTTTATACATTCATCTCCCTTCCTTCTTGAAATAAACTCTTCCTTTGGTTTATGAAACACTATCATTAAGTTTTCCTCTTACTTTTTACTTAACATACTTAACTTGCTTTTTTACTTAACATTTTGGAGGTTTGTCTATGTCGTAGGACGTAGCATGCTTTATTCCTTTTAATGGCTGAATAACATATTCCACTGTATGCATATACCAAAATAAACGTATGCATCCCCCCAAAATTTCAAGAACTATACCTTTATCCCAGGTATTTCTTTGGAACTCCAGATCCATATATCCAACTGCTGTTTGATATTGTCACTTGTCATTCAACATACATCTGTCATGCATATTTAGATGGTTGTCAACTTATGATGGTCCCACTTAGCATTTTTCAACTTTACAATGGTGTGAAACTGGTACACATTCAATAAGGTTTCTATTTCTAATTTTTGATCTTTTTCTGGGCTACCAATATGGGATATGATACCCTCTCTCAGGGCTGGGGGAGGAGCATCTGTACTTCCAACACAACATGAAGGACTAATGTTACTATGTTTTCCAAAATGTTGTGTCTTCATCTACAATTTCCCTTTAAGTAAATGGCATTGCCATTCATCCTGTTATCTAAGTAAAAAAAAAAAACAATCAAACCAGGTATTATTCTTGATTTATTACTCTCCCTCTTCTGCCATATTCAGTCACCAAATTTATTCAGTTTACCTCTTTAAAACCTGTTGAATCCCATCACTTCACTCCAACCCCATCAATATCAACCTTGTCCAAGTCACTATCCTGTCTCCTGTACATTAAAATAAATGCTTTTTAGCTGACACCCATGCCTCCAGGCACAGCCTATCTTCCACATATCCTCTGCAGCCGGAGTGATTTTCTAATACGCATCTCTTAGGGTGCCAACTCTTTGATGAAGGAAACTGTTCAATAGCTCCATATTGCCCTCAAGATGAAGTACAAATTCCTTAAAAGTGTTTCTTTGACCCTTCAAGAACTGATCCTGCTTACTTCTTCCAATTCATCTCTAGCCACTCTTCCAGCATTCTGCATCCCATGCAAAATAAATTTTGGTTTTGCAACAGGCCACCCTCTCTTCTTTTTTTAAAAAAAGTCTTTGAACTAGCTATTTTCTCTGCCTAGAACACTCTCCACACACAACTATGTTATCACTTTCATCTTACCAATTCTTACTCATTTCTGAAAGACCAAGTATTTTCTTTCTGCCTTCAGTATGGATTTTATTCTCATCCTGTTTCTGTTCTCTTATATTCTGAACTGCTGCACAGTGTGCTATGTTAACTTTCCTGCCATTATCTCAAACGTTTGGTCCTTCTTGCTGTTCAGCAGAAACTAGGTATTCCTGCATATTTTTCAAGAATATTAAAGCACAGTTTCCTAAAAGTTTCATTATTTCTGAATGAAAATAATTTTTAGATTATATACTTTCTTTAGCCTTCCTTTTGTGAGAGTGAAAGTATATTTTAAAGACTGTGGCTGAGTCTTAATGAGACACTCCTCTGTAATCCCCCTCTTTCCATAATTCAAGGTCAGTTTATTTGGAACATGGAACACCCAACATGGAAACATATTCCATAATGTCACTGCAAAAGTTTGAGCTTTGCCAATTTAACTTAGAGGATTGTGTTGAAAAATAAAAATTGTGCCACACTATGTTAACTAATTAAATTCAAAAGAATAAAAATTGAACACAATGAGTAAATATACTTTATTGCCAAAAAGAAATCTTCTTTTAACATGTTTTAGACAAAGATAATATTCAGAATTTGTCCCCATTTATTATGGGCTGAATGTTTCTATTCCCCAAAAAGTTTATACGTTGAAGTCTAATTCCCAATGTGATAGTGTCAAGAGGTAGAGGCTTTTTGGAAATGATTAAGTCCCGAGGGCAGAACCATCATAAATGGAATCAGTGCTGTCATAAAACAGGCCTGAGGGAGCTTGTTTGCCCCTTTGCCATGTGAGGGAGCAGCAAGAAGCCACCCTTTATGAAGCAGAGAGCAAGGTCTCACCAGTCACCAAATATGCTGGCACTTTGATCTTGGACTTCCCAACCTCCAGAATTGCAAGAAATAAATTTCTTTTGTTTATAAATTACCCAGTCTAAAGTATTTTGGTCCAGCATCCCAAAAAGACTAACAACATTACTCATGATTTTGAGTGTTTTAAATACATCTTTGCAAAAGATGGTCAACTTGAAAATGCAAAGAGAAAACACAAGTTTTTCTGAAATATTTCGTAAAGATTTTCAAAAAAATAGAATAAAACACCGGCTATGAAAAAATAACTCAAAAACACTCAGCAAGTACTAGTCTCAGGGTAAAAAATCAGTGAATAAAATTGGAAATGAACACTGATTTCACTGTTCAGTCTGAGTGAAATAATAAAACAAAGCAGTTCAACTGATGGAAAAGAAACTAGACTTTTTCTTAAGTGTTCCACATTTCTGAATCACCCACGTGTGACTTTTAAAAAGTATAGTGTTCTTGGCATGTAAAACAAAGTTAACAGCACTGCTTTATCTTTTTAAAGTCCACAAAAGACACATTAACATATTCTATAATTTAACATTTAAAAATTGCCTTGGATTATGTAAGTCTCATATGAAACAGATTCTACTTGGGACACACCAGGAAGTAATGAGAAGAATCTTGTATCAATGGTCAAGTAACTGAAATTCTTGTTCAGGACTTACCACTAACTAAGTAACCTCAGAGAAGTCACCTAGCTTCAGTTTCTGTGGGCCACATTTTTCTCTCCTATGAAACACTAAGTGGGTTGTACTAACTGGTCTCTAAGGTCTCTTTCAGCTTAAACTCTAGTATGGAACAAAATTGAAAAGCAAATGTACTTTTCACTAAAATAATTACTTACTACTGAGTATAATTGCTTCCTTTTTGTAAAAGGACACACTCGTTATACTCATTTTTATGTGTATAGCACTGTTTTCTATTTACACAGTGTGCCTATAAAGCGAGATGATGTTTTTTGAACAAGCACAGAAGCACTTATTCTTGCAAATGAATCTAGTTCCATTTTAGATGGCTAAGTCCAGAGGTTGCAAACTTATTCTACTGGTGCCAAGACTGATCAGTTTGAAACTCTTAAAATTATCTTCTGAGGCCAGGCACAGTGGCACCTGCCTGTGGTCCCAGCTACCTGGAGACTGAGCCAGGGACATCACTTGAGGCCAGGAGTTTGAGGCAGCAGTGCACTGTCATTGTGCCTGTGAATAACCACTGCACTCTGGCCTGTGCCAGACCCTGTCTCTAAGTAAAAATGCCTTACCCTACTAAAAAAATTATGTTTTGAACTGAAAATATATACTTTCAAACTTACTATTTCATGAATTTATTCACTTACCAAAGATATACTCATTAGAGATAAGTCTTAATCTTTTGACTGTATTTTTGATTTTTTTGTAACAATGAGACATATTTTATAGCCAAGATTGGACATGAAGATATAGTGATAACGCTGGATAATAAGACATTTGCTTTCTATAATGTGTGATTTAATTATAACATAAAAAGATGAATTTTCTTGTGTGGATGGTAAAATAGTAATTTTTTTTTGAAAAATAATCTCAAAACAGTGATTATAAATGTGGTTTGCAAAATAGCAGCATATTTATAATAAATGTATGCATTCCCAGGGGGAATACTTCGAAGTATAACATTCTCTGATTATATAAGTTCTACTATGATTTGTTTAAAAAATCAGTTTCATTACTGTATCAATAGACATATTTAGGCCGGGCGCTGTGGCTCACGCCTGTAATCCTAGCTCTTGGGAGGCCGAGGCGGGCGGATTGCTCGAGGTCAGGAGTTCAAAACCAGCCTGAGCGAGACCCCGTCTCTACTATAAATAGAAAGAAATTAATTGGTCAACTGATATATATATATAAAAAAAAAAATTAGCCGGGCATGGTGGCGCATGCCTGTAGTCCCAGCTACCCGGGAGGCTGAGGCAGAAGGATCACTCGAGCCCAGGAGTTTGAGGTTGCTGTGAGCTAGGCTGATGCCACGGCACTCACTCTAGCCTGGGCAACAAAGCGAGACTCTGTCTCAAAAAAAAAAAAAATAGACATATTTATAATACTCATAAAATTAAATCTGTTTTGGAATTCCGCTTTCTTCCATTACTCTTTTCCTTAAACCACCTTCATTTCCAATCTCCAGATAAATAAATAAATAAATTACTAAAGGGAAATTTTAAAGTTTCCTTAGCAGAGTGATCTCAAAGCTTCACGTAAGAGCAGGTACGTAATGGAAACTTATTGCTGTGGCCTGGATACTGAGAACCTCTGCCCTTACTTTCTTGTCAATACCGTGGCAAGCTCTTTACCAGACTGAATTAAACTGCTCTTGAAAGCAAATCCATATTTGGAAAAATGTGCAAATATTATCATTTCTTCTGATATATTTTTAATACCATAGATCTCTTGTCACAGGAAATAAACTGAGAAAATATATCTCTTTTAAGTTGTACTTTCTACTACTTAGAGACAACTATGTTTTTCTGTACACTTTACTTTCCCCTAGTCACATGAAAGGACAAATCCTAAAATGACTATATTTGCTTGTTCAAACAGACAAACACAGTCTGCTGTCATTAGCATGTATAAATGTCCTATTTAAAAAAAAATGTTTTAAAATCTGTAGATCACTTTGGGTAGGATAGACATTTTATCAATGTTGAGTCTGCTGATCCATGACCATGGTATGTTTTCCCATCTGTTTATGTCCTCTGATATTTCCTTCCTCAGTTTTTTGCCATTCTCCCTTTAGAGGTCTTTCACCTCTTTAGTTAAACATGTTACTAGGTAATTTATTTTCTTTATTTCTATTGTGGAAGGTATTGAGTCTTTGATTAGGTTCTCAGCTTGACTGTTGTTGGCATATACGAATGCTACTAATTTGTGTACGTTGATTTTGTAACCCGAGACTTTGCTGAATTTATTTATCAATTCCAGTAGTCTCTTGGCAGAATCTTTGTGGGTTTTCTAAATATGAGATTATATGATCATATCATCAGCAAAGTTCTATAGTTTGAATTGCCCCCATTTGGATACCCTTGAATCCCTTCTCTAGTCTGATTGCTCTGGCTAGAACTTCCTAAAAATATTTTATTTATAAGTGTAATTTTTTTACTTGCATAGATTTTGTAGTGGTGCCCTTAGGGCTTTTAGTGTATCCATCACTCGAATAACATACATTGTATCCCTCAAGTAATTTCTTATCATTCATCCCCTTCCCAACTCCTCTTCCTTTCAAATCTACATTGTCTTTCATTCCACTCTCTATGTCCATGTGTACACATTATTTAGCTCCCACACAAGTGAGAGCTAAATTTTTCTTTTTGCATCTGACTTATTTAACTTACAATAATAGTCTCTAGTTTCATCCATTTTTTGCTTGCAAAATGCACGATTTAATTAATTTTTATGGCTGAATAGTATTCCATTATGTCTACATACCACATTTTCTTTATCCAGTTATCTGTTGATGGACACTTAGGTTGATTCCATATCTTTGCTAATAGTGCTGCAAAATAGTGCTGTAAATATTGCTGCAAAAAACTTATGAGTGCAGGTATCTTTTTGATATGATTTCTTTTTGGTGAGTAGATAATCCCTTTAAGGGAAGAATATTTAGAAACATTAAAAATACAACTGAATTATTTTCTTCCATTCTCAAATTTTACTCTCTAGTCTGTCATCTGTTTCTGTACATTTTTTATCTTTTATTTATTCATTAATCTAGATTTGACATTCTATCATATTGTCATTTTTCTATCCTAAACCCAAATTGTTTTAAATAGAGTTTTGTTTATTAATTTTTAACATGATTTTTAAACACATTCCACTTGAAATATGGTCAAAGAGAAAAAATATTGGCAGGTTTTTTATTTGGGTTTTGAATTTATATTATTGTCAATCCTGAGTCAACATCCTGTTATAACGATCAATCATAGATTTGCAAACACTTTCAGGGAGGAAAATTTTAAAATAAATGTGGAAAAGTTGGTATTTTCGTGTCATTTTTTTTTTTTACTAAGTTCAAATTTCCACATTCTATTAAAAGTAGCTAAGTCCCATAACGATAACTCTCAACACATGAACTTCTTGATAGGACACCTATAGACAAAGTTCCTACAAGTACACGAGTTCATCATGTCCACTGTCTGAAGGAAACCTTCCTCAGCCATGTATAATGTAGCTTACCAGAGCAAAAATATCAGTGATTCTCTAATGTGAACTCTATCCTATACTTAAAACATAACTTTTCCTATGCACACTTAAAACAGCATGTGTGTGTGTGTGTGTGTCTTATTTGAATTATATAAGTATTAGCAACTACTGAAAATCTTTGTTCTTTATTTATGAAAGAATAAGGTAATACAACAAAATTCCTGTCTCTTATGAACTCAGCAGAATAACTTGACCTACAAACCCAATATATGAAAAGGAGATTGATGATCCCAGATTCTATCTCTTTTCACACTTGTTCTAGCTCCCTGAGATTTAACCTCCAGGCATGCTAGACTGTGGACCTTTGCACAAGCTAACTTCTTTCATCACCTAGCTAATTTTATACAATTTCAAGGGCTCTGTCTTTATATTATGCATCTGGAAAGTCTTTTCTGACCATCAGAGACCAAGAATGGTTATAATCCTTGGGTTCCCACAGTACCTTGTACTGACCCCCACCGTAGCACTTAACAGGTACATTATAATTTCTCATTTCCATGTGTGAGCAAAGACAGTGTCTTATTCGCTGTTGTATCCCCAATACATTCTATAGTGCTTGGTATATACATGGTACTTAATAAATAATCTGTTGAATAAATCTTCACTAAAAAGTGTTTTGCCAACCACTTTTATCCCGAGAGTAGTACCTAACCATCCATAGCTCTCCAGCCTCATGCTGATGAGGCCATTTAATCCAGTTTCCGCACCACCAGGTCAAAAATCAGTAACAAGGAAGGAGAGTTTCTGGAATCTCAACCTTATTCGTGACCTTGCACACTTGAGTGACTATTCCTTTGTGTTGACTCAACTCGTGTTGCATCAAAATACAAGCCTCTTGGCTCTAATCCAAGGCTCTGGTTCTTTGGGGACTGATGTTGGCTTTCTCCTGCCTGGATTTGCCAATCGTCATTCAGACTTGTCCATTTTGAAGTACTTTCAGAAGAAACAAGCAAAATTCAGCTCTTCATGCTCCAGAACTTGCCCTCGGCTGGGTGTGCCACTTTGTGGATAAGAATTTCATTATATAAATATTTGGTATGATTTTGTGCCCATGACACAACATAACAACAGTGCTCATTTGATTTTATTTGCTTTATAATTCTATTAATGTAATATACTGAGCCTCACAGTCCCACCTCGATAATATGAAGATTAAATAATTTAATATGAAGCAAGACACATCATTTAATCTTATTGAATTATAGTCATGCATCACTTAATGATGGGAGTATGTTCTAAGGGAAATGTCAGGTGATTTTGTCATCTTGCAAACATCTTAGAGTATACTTACACAAACCTAGATGGTAAAGCCTACTGCAAACCTAGGCTATACAGGATAGCCTACAGCTCCTAGACTACAAATCTGTAAAGCATGTTACCATACTAAATGCTGTCATTGTCTTATGTATGATCCATAATAGACAAACATGGATTATGCAGCATAGGACTCTATTAGCATTTAATAAACAAAACTTAATTACTATGGTTTGGTATTGTAAATATATAATATGCTTAATTTCATAACACAATTTTCTCATAAAATGAAATAGAGACCTACAATTCGTCAATATTTCTCTGGTCATCCATGTCTGTGCTTTAACATATTTGCCATTACAATGAAAATCATCACCCTTAGGTTCATGTGAATGGGTCATAACAGGCTCCCTTCCTGCTCTCCCAACTTAGTCCCTCTGGGATAGTAGAAGAGCTCAAAATGTTTACCAGTTAGCTTCATAACACCACACACACAAATAAATATTAAATATGCTATTTCCATTTTTCTTTGCTGTCTTCTATTATTTCACCAGTAGTATCAAAGGTGAAAGCATCTGAACTCACACTAAGCCAAGAAAATTGAGAGGGTGTTAAGTACTAACATAGGAAAGTCATGTGATGAAAATACATTTATTCTATGGTTTGTATAATTATAAATTATAATAAACTGTAATAATATATAGCTTTCCACATCTTAATTATTATTATTATTATTATTATTATTTTGAGGCGGAATCTCACTCTATCAACCTGGGAAGAGTGCAGTAGAATCATCATCATAGTTCACTGCAGCCTCAAACTCCTGGGCTCATGCAATCCTCCTGCCTCAGCCTCCCAAGTAGCTGGGACTATAGGCATGCACTAGGATGCCCGGCTAATTTTTCTATTTTTTAGTAGAGACTGGTCTTGCTCTTCCTCAGGCTGGTCTTGAACTCCTGAACCTCAAGCCATCTTCTCACCCTGCCCATCCCCTAGAGTGCTAGCATTATAGGCATGAGCCACAGCGCTCAGCCAATTTTTTTTAAAATGAGGCATTAAAATTTGTTTAAAATGAGGCTTCAAGGGCTATCCTGATTTATATAATTTTGAGAAAAAAATCTGGACTAATTTTCTAATGCACTTTCCCATTAAAATGGCATGCTTGAGAGTAAAAATCAATGTAGAGAGAAAGAAAAGAGAAGAGAAAGAACAGAAGTGCTCAGTAGAAGGTAAACAGAAAAGAAGAATATCAAGGATTGCCCAAATTTACTTGAAACATTGAATTTACTTGAATCATTTTGTGAAATAGCTCTGGTATACATTATTCAAAAAATTTTAAAGACAGAGTACTTGTAATCAAAACATGGTTTAAAATTTTTTTTAACTGGTAATATATTTAAGTAGCATGTCTGGGCATCTTGAATGAACTGGTGTGTCTGATCTAAAGCAAATTGATTTATGAGATTAAGAAAGCTCTGGAAGAGCATTTAGGTATGACTTTTACTGGGGTTCAGACACACATGGACGTGATTGACAAACAGCAGGGTAGCCTGACAGAAACCTATTTTCAAGGGAAACTGAACAGCAGGGAAACCTCCCAGGAGAGAATGCATCCTAGAGAAGAAGAGACTTCCCTGATAAAGTGGAACAGTTATGTAACAGGTATGTACCTGTTGGGAAGAGTCAGCATTCAGAGAGAAATAGAGTTGTATCTGTCCTTATTCCCCAGATTCATGCCTGGGTTGAAGGATAGAAAGAATTATAAAGAAAAACAACAAACAAACAAACAAACAAAAACCCCAGACAACAAAACATAGAGTCCTTTTACAAGGAGTATGAGCATGAATAGAATACAACTTTGGTATCCTGGAGGGTCAGGTCTGCTTCCAACAGGAAATTGTCATGGCTGGTGGGAACCGTGGAGCAACAACAGCAGAGAAAGACAGGCCCCCAAGCTTGGCAGGGGTGTGGTGGCCATTGTCAGGCACCACAGTGTGAATATCATAAAGTAGACTTATACCTGAGTTTTCTAGAAGCTCAAAGAAGTACTCAAGGGAGCAGAGGTGATTTACATAAAGAGGCATGACCTGAGCCAGGATAACCATCACATGGGACAATACTTTCTAAGATGTGAAAGGGCTTAAGTCTACCCACTTATGAGACTTTCAGGTCCTTTAGTTTCCTAATAAGACACTCAGTTTAAAATATTGTTGAATATTCTACAAAGATGTTAATCTGTCTCCCAGCCTCATTCAGCCCCTACACCTCCAGGAAATCAGACAGAATCAGAATCCAGGCAGTCTGTGTCCCAGGGCCATGCCCTGAACCTCCACAATGTGCTTCCTGGCTTAATCCCAAACTCTCCCACAAAGATTATGTCAACTTCTCTACACTTCCCCTGGGACAGACTATTCAACTTCTGCTGCTAACCAGCATCTTCTGTAGAGGTTTTCTGAAGATATTCAAAGGTTCCAAAATTCTTGAAGAGGCAGGAAGATGATTGTTCCTGAAGTAAATGGCCTTGCCATATTTCATATGACATTTTGAAAAATAATTAATTATTTTAAGGCAGGACTGTGCAGGGAGCTAATTCTTTTCACCCTGTCGTAGTCATTTTGCATTCTTCATTTGGAGAAAGAAATTACATTTAATCTTTGCTTCTGAGGAAAAAAATGCCCTATATTATTAATACAGAGATAATTCCTGTACTTTCAAATGTTTGTGAAATGTTTGTGTATAATAAAACAAATGATTTCACGGTTGGAAAAATCTCCCCTCCCCCAAATCTATAAACTTTCAGAAACAAGGCAGGAATTGTAATGTTTTCTTGTTAAACTCCATAAAGGTTACTTTAGTAAGTAACTTATAAGTTACAGGCACATATTACTGTTGAGGGAAAAGTAATTTGTTGTAATCATTTTTAATTATAGTTATTTTTAATTATCTTTGCTGTATGTGCAAACATTAAAAATACAAACAGTGCTGCTATAGCACAGATGGTTGGTGCTTGTTACCCAGGCTGTCAAGCATTATTTGAACGCCACTACCTCCTTTTCCCTAATTGCAAGGAAAAGCAACAAAGTTCCTCCTCAGAAACAATTTTCAGGTTGAAGAAAAGTAACAATTTTCAGGTTACTAAGAATGGGAGAACCAAGTTATGGAAAATATTGTCACCCTTTCTCTCTCCCTTGGCAATGCTTTTGAACTCCTCTGCATGTAAGATCCTTCTCACTCTTCATTGTTCTGGGGTACCCAATGGCAACATAGACATGCCCATATTTGGTTTTGCACTGACTCAATCAACTAACCAAAATCTGGAATGGTTACAAACAAGTTCCCTTTTAAAATTTGAGTATGTGCATTTAAGTGGCAATAGAAAGTGCGCATATGGACAAGGATTCCAAATATCTATTTCTATTAAAGTCTATACACACATACACACACCAAAAAAGTAAAACTACTCAATAACCTAAGGTTTTAATGCTATTAGCTCATTGATGTCAACATATGATTAAATAAAATTGCTCCATTTTTTTTTCAATTACCATGAAAACTAGTATATCTGCCACCTGGTGGCCAGCACTGGTGTGGGTCAACTGCAGTTTGAACGGCCTCTAATGGAAGATGCATTTGCTCTGTGGGCATAGAGCCAAAAGTCAAAGGTGCCATCATTATCCAAATGTTAAATCCCTCAGATCAATGCCAAGAAAAAAAAACTGCTCTTGAGTTAGTTTGATGTTGGTCGATACATTATATTCCCATTTATACATTTTTTTAATCTATTGTTGATTATTTACTATTGTCTGTGCAGGCATGCTCAACTGCAGCTATGGGAAAAAGAAAAAAGAAAAAAGAAAAGAAAGCCTTGATAATCAGCTTTACAAAGAAAATAATATTCTCTATAAATATGAAATTGTAACCACAAGAATAATTCAGATTCCAAAAAGAAAAAAGGAATTCAACCCATAAAGATAAAAATAGATATAAGATACTAAAAAGAGTATGGTTCAGTGGCAGTTCATATCAGTTTGAATGGTAATGAATGGGGTAATTTCTGTCTACACTGACCCACCATTTTATCACCAGTCATTCTGATGATCTGGGAGAACAGAAAGAACTTGGAAAAAAATCTATCTAATCATATTTATTTTCTAATGTTTTGAATTTTTTTAATGTCTGGGGGCATTTAGGTACTACTATAGTCTGAATGTTTGTGTCCCCAAAATTTCATGCATTGAAACCTAATCACCAATGTAATGGCATTAGGAGGTGGGGCAGTTGGCAAGTAATCAAGTCATGAAGGTAGAACCTTCATAAATGGGAATAGTGCCTTATAAGAAGAGGACACAGAGAACTGCTTTGTCATTTTCCACCCTATGAGGACACAGTGTAAAGGCACCATCTATGAACCAGAAAACAGGCCCTCACTAGACACCAAATCTGCCATTGCCTTGATTTTGGACATCCCACCTCCAGAACTGAGAGAAATAAATTTCTGTTGTTTATAAGCTACTCAGTCTATGGGGTTTTGTCATGGGAGCCCAAAACAAACAGACTAAGACAAGTATTAATGTGTTAAAAGATATGCAAAACACAAGAAATGAAAATTTAGGTAATTTCTTCTCATATGCAGCTAAATGAGATAAATTAATTTGAGACAACAACATTCACTGAGGAAGAAAACTATAAATTTGAAAAGAAGTTACATTATCTTTGGATAGAAATAATTGTTAATGGTATTGAGATAATTAAAAATCAAGTTTTAATTTGTCACCAAAGGTGCCAGATGGACAGTCCCAGAGTGCATGTCTGTTTTTATCACAGAAACAAGTTAACAAAGACTGCTCTGCCATTTCATGCCAATTTTATATTTAATGATTAAATTGCCCTTATTAAAACCATAGTACTTTGCTGAGAATATGGATGAGTTATATAGCACTATTTTCTCAACTTTGGGAATGTGACTAACAGAAGAATACAGTCAAGATTTCAATTACTGTGAACACATCACATAACAAATAAGCTAGAAGTGAACAATTTCACCTTCTGTTATTTAAATTAGTGTCTACTACATGACTCAGAATTTCTAATTTAAAGTCTGTGCTACAAAAGCTCATTTTAATTCTATGAACCAGTCCAGCAACATATTTTTTTACAAAACAAATAAAGGGCCTGACATAAAGTCTAAGGGTTTCAGAACTGCAGTCCTTTTTAATATAACTACACACAATACATAACTTTTTTTAAAAAAAATAATATTTAAAAGCAGAAGCTGAATGGAAAACAGGAAGCTAGAGATATATGCCAGTACCAAACCCAGTTTTGCCCTAAGGGCAAAGGTCAAAATCCAGTGACATGGAGCTTCCGAAGGAAAAACTAGAGACTTCCCTTGACGCCAAAATAGTTCTAGAACTCTGGGGCTGCAAGTAGCACAGTGGGAAGTGAAAGGGTGAATCTCCTCCACTAAAGGGTAAGACAAGGAAACCCTCTTGTCCTAAATTTAGAGCTAGCTGGAGGAAAAGAAAAACTTCCCCTGAGAATGCATTGTTACACACCAACCCCCACAAGAGATGATAACACCAGTTCACACTTTCATTTATGGTTCCAAAAGTCTATTAAGCTTCATATTTATTACTCATGTTTTAGGATCGGTTGTGCTCCCAGGACCTATCAGAAGTAAATGCAACTCTTCATGGGAGAAACTTACCTTTCACTCAGATCTCAAAAATTCTCAAAAATAAAGTTTCAGAGATCGTATCTAAAACACAAAAATAAGCCAGTACAACAGTTAGAGCAAAATTCAACAGAAACACAAACATAATCAAACACCCAAAGACTTATAAATGACCAGATACATAATAATATGTACGTTTACTAGATATCCAAATATAGTAAATATAGTAGATTGTGATAACACTCTCTTTTTCTTAGTTGCTTACTGATTTAGCCTATTACTCAAGAAATCTCAGAGTCACTAGGTATGTGCTTGCACATCTGGGCCTCCTTGTCCTTGGAGTTTATTGAAGTACTATTTTTCTATCCTACTGTCGTCAGCTGCTCTCCCTTCACTCTTATCCCTAAACCTATCCTCACTCCAGTGAAACCTGAATTCCAACTTGAAAAAAATAGTGGAGTAGAAGCAGCCTGCCAGCACACCACTCCCAAGGAAAGAAGTGAAAAAATGCAGGCAGCTGGCTACATACGGATCGTTCTTCTCTGAACTGACATTGTGAAATCACAGAGAAGCAATGTGGGACACTCAGTGTGGAAACAAACAAACAAAAAAGGTGACAGGGCAGTATACACAGCACGATGACAGCACATGTGGGAAAGAAAGAATAGGACGAGAGAGTGCTGGGACACCACAATCACCCTGTAGGTGTGGTGTGAATTGTGAGATCCCTCCCTCCACTGCCACAAACCTCTACTTGGTCCCCCGTGACCTGCCTGGAGTCTGTGCAGAGTCACAGCACCACACTGATAGGGAAAAACCCCACCCCGGGGCCCATGGCTGAACTCACTACTGATTGGATGTAAAGCTTGTTGCTGATTGGATATTAAAGCTTGTTGCTGATTGGATGTTCAGCTTGTTGCTGATTGGATGTTCAGCTTGTTGTTGATTTGATGTTAAAGCTTGTTGCTGATTGGATGCTTTGTAAATCCCACCAAGGGTATAAAACTGGAGGAAAACAAGGCCACTGGAGGAGAACAAGGCCGGTGGAGGAATAAAGGCTGATTCTCTGACTCTCCGTGTGCCCCTTGGTTCTTTCCCTGATCAGTTGCTGTTAACACTTGCTGTTACACTTGCTGTATACTTTTCAGAACAACACAACAGGCACAGTGAGGATCCGGCAGCAGCTAAAGCCATTCTGAGCTCTCCAATGCACAGCGCCAGGTCCCCACGAGGCTGGGGAGGGAGTAGACTAACTGACAGCTTCCCTGAGCCAGACCGTGTGATTGGAAACCAAGTACTTCTGCCCTGCAGTGCAGTGGGCTCTGAGCACAGGAATTGACTGCGGTGCAGCAGGCTCCAACCTGAGAGACTTTGAGCGACTACTTCGGCAGGTCCTGGGTGGGACAGGGAGAACTCTGTGAACTGACCTCTGCCCACCTCCTGTGGCATCTGCACAGTTCCAGAGGCTCCAGAAGAGCAAACCGCTTGCTTGGCCTGACTCCGCCCTCCAGGCCCCAAGTGCTTCCTGTTTGCTCAGCTTTGACCCTGCCCATCAGGTCAGATCAGCGCTGCCACCTGCAGGGCCCTGCTTAGATGCTCTTCTCCAGGCTCCTCCCCAGTCCCAGTTCTGAGGCTCTCGTACCAGGGCCCGAGGCTTTGCCTCTGAGCCTCCAGAGCTCTTGCCAGGCCTGAGACACTATTCCCAAGACTCCAGTGCTGCATCTAGACCTCAAGACACCACCCCACAGACTCCAACACCACCACAGAGCTAGAGGAACTTCTCCAAAGTCCAAGGCCCCTCCAGGGACCCCCTAACCTGGACCCCCTAGCCTCAAGCCACCAGTACACTGCAACCTGGTTCAAACAAATGCCCATGGCCGGGAAAACCACAGCAACTACCTAGATAGCCTCACCCAGCTGCTGCTGTCACCTCTGCAGGGAAACCCCTGGTAGAGCAATCTCTACAATACCAGCCTCAATGAAGAGGGTCTCACCCAGCTCCCAACTGAAATATCCTGCAACTATTTGATGAATAACCCAATACCCAACAGAAACAGCATTCAGCACAGGCTTGAGCAGAGGCAATCACAGGTAAACAGAACAAATCAGAACATCTGCATTTCAGGCTTCTAGTGTACACATGCCTCATCTGCCACATCAACATTCTAGAGTAGGGGGAAAAAAAGAATGCCACCTAGGAACCTCCCCTTACTCTAATCAACTAGGAGAGTTCCCAGCAAGGAACAGGTGCCCTGCAAACTATTAGCCCTGAGTTGAGAAAAGAGGTTTCACATGAAAAGGAATCGCCAAAAAAAATCCTGGCAACATGAAAAATCAAAACACATCAATAACCCCAAAGGATCACAATAGAGCTACAGCAGTGAACTCCAACTACAAGGATATTGTCAAAATGACAGAAAAGGAATTCAGAATATGGATGGCAAATGAGATGAATGGAATTGAAGATAAAGTTAAAAATCAACAAAAATAAGCCAAAAAAAAATATTTTAAGAAATTAATGAAAAAGTCACCAAAGAACTAGATAACATAAAAAAGGATATAATTGAACTTTAAGAAATGTAAGAGTTATTGAGGGAATTTTACAACACAGCAGAAAGTTTCAACAACACAGTAAACCAAGGAGAAGAAAGAATCTCAGAGCTTGAATATAGGCTCTTGAGCTAACTCAATCATCTAACGAGACAGAGAAGAGAACAAAAAAAAACAGAGCAATCATTTAGAGACTATGCAAAGTGAGCTAACATGTGAATTATAAGTATCCCTGAGTGAGAAGAAGACAGAGCTAAAAGCATGGAAAATGCCTATTTTTGAAGGCGACTGAGGTATCATTGTCCTATGTATATAAGATACAATGTTTCTTGTATCATCTTCAATAAACGCCTCTATCTTTCCTATTCCATGGCTGGATACTTTCCGGACAGGCCTCTTATATAGCTAATGTACTTTCACAACTCAAACCTAAATCTTAAAGCAACTGAAGTCCAGAGGTCAGCAGTCCAGTACTCATACAAGGGCTCAACAGTTGCCATCGGGAGGGACCACAGCCTTTCTGCCTTATCTTCCAAAACACAGATGTGGGCCTTCATCTTCATGCTTGTGGCCTCGAGGCTACAAAGTTACTGCTTCTCCTCCAGACATCGTAGCCACATTCCAGACATAAATAAGACAAGAGGAGCACCAGGAGCAATATCTGTATCAGTAAAGTGAAGACTTTCCCATAAATCTTCTCTTACTTTTTAGTGGACAGAACCATGCCATGTGTCTATCCCAACTGCAAAGCAAGTATCTTTAGCTGATATATTAGCTCTCGGAACACAATCAGAATTCTCTCGGTGTGTAAAGAGGAGCAATGTATAATGTGTAGATAAACAGTTTCTGCCATGTCTAGCAAAGAATACTGAGCCTGTTTTATAATCTACAAGAAAGGCCACACAAGTTGAATGAACATTAAGCAGTAGGTTAAAAATAAGGTTCCTATTTTCATGCAAATATCTTTTCACTTTAAAATTACAAAGATCATTGTTTATCGGATCATTCTTCCTTAGAGTCAATTGAATATTGGGAAACTACTTAGTTCACTCTGATTACAAGCAATTGGTCTTGGTTGGCTTGCTTTCAGGTGAATGCCCAGAAGATAAGGGTGTTCTGTTCCAAAACATGTTCCAATTCTTTTAATATTCTTCTGTCACAGTCAGCTCCTTTTCATGGTTTAGAGGTTCAAAAGCAGAAATGGCCTAGGAATATGGGTCTACAAATAGTTACATCCTTGTGAATGTGGTTGGCTATAGTATAAGAAATGCTAATTCAATATGCTACTCTTGAGAAATTTGTCTGCTTATGCATGGGATTTCCTCTACACATTGACTGCTAGAAAGCTCACGGTCAAATTTGTGGTCGCCTCTTACCAAGTTTATAGAACTTTGCTGGTACATATTTCTGCCAGAACTTATTTCTTGACTCTACTTTTCTCAGGTACGTACGTATAATGTATTCTCTTTTACTACATTATATACATCTTTGTAGGCTAAGCATTGTTGCAAAAAGGTGGGATGAAAATAAACTAAAATATTCCTGGATAAGTAATACATCACATAGGCCAAATATTTTCTGCATGTTGTGCGTTGTGTTATGAACTCTGAAGGCGCACAAGAGAATGAGAACACGTTATTTGTCTATAAGCATCATCAGCATATATGTATATCATCCTTGTCCATGTCAAACAGTGGAGTTCAATTTGCAAATGCGAAAATACTAACGAAATTTAGCGTACTAATGAAATTTAAGTGTAAATTAAGAGTTAACATCTGTTAAGAAGTGCCAAATGAAAAGTAAGTAAAGACAGGACTTGAAAAAGATGACTAATTGGTTGCTTTTTGAAGAAAGAGTGAGATATTATTAAAGAAGAGAGAGGCCCTGGAGAAAGAATGAAAGAGTGAAAGAGTGAAAGGCACAGACGTGGAAGTGAATGTGTTGAATGGAGAGTGGTCAGATCATATGACTCTGATAAGAGGCTATAAGGTACATTAGGCTGATGAGAGTAAGATTTAAAGGAGAAAAGTGGGTGGCTTTATGTTTGATTCAGTAAGACATCAGGTACCATGTTATTTGGGGAAAGAAAAGAGAAGTGAAGAATCAGTGTTTTGGAGAGATTAATTTTGTTAAGTTAATTTTGAAGAATGTGCTGGCATGAAACTGAATTGAGGCAGAACAGCTAGGAGTCTGTTAATATAATCTGCGTGTGAAGTTGTGAGACCCAGGACAAAAATGGTAACTGTTGAAATGAAAACAAGTAGATAGAGAAGAGAGTCATTATAGGGGGCATTGGTAATCTCCAACTTCAAAGTGAAGCCAGGTGAAAAGTAGAGGATAAACTGACTGCATTTGACCTCTTCTTTATAAAGTGTTTTGGCTTGCACCAAAGACTAATGATAAGCCCCCAAAAGTCCAAGGATTGATGCTACTTCGCACAAAAATCATAGTAACAGATAATCTTAAAATGTTACCAGCTGTTCATACCTGAAGTCTCCAACGTCATTATACTTCCTGGATCTGGTGAAGATGACTGGCTGTTTGCCAACATCTATACTTTCCTTTCTTCCGTGAAACCAAACTTGACTGCATTTTCTTTAGGTGTGGCTGTATGACTGAGTTCTTACCGGTGCCCACATCTCCTCTTTCATTCTGTGAATTTCACAGAATTCGTTTTATGGATTTCAATTCCCATGTGACCTTGGAAACCACGTTGAAGTTGGCAAAAGGGCAATTGCTCTGAGTCTCTGAAGGATTGCATAAACCCCTCCGAAGCAGATCTATTACCGATCTTGAACTGTTATGTGCATTACAGGTTAATTTCTTCCAGAGCTGAGCCATTCTATATGTTAAGATGTATTTGTTCCAGTAGTTAACCACCCCAATACGCTAACAACCAGGTATTAAGTTTTCCCATGAAGATATTAATTGAAAAAAATCACATAATGGCTGTGATTCAGTCCTTTGAGATAACTGTGATTCAGTCCTTTAAGTAAATATCAGATTGAGCATCAAATTTCAGCCAAAAATGAATTTTTTTAAGAAAACCTTACATGATCTTCCATATTTTGTAGATCCTTCCTATGAATCTAGAGCTGAAAGGTGTTGCTTTTTGGGTAATATTTAGCACTGAAGGTCATAAAACCACACACAAAAGATAAAGCTAGTAACAAGAAGCAGATCCACTGAATAGTGCATCAAACAGAATATGGTCATATGGTGGATAAGGACTGGTAACATTAATAAAAGATGTTAGAGGAGCAATTTGAAACATCTGTGGGTATCAAAATTGTGTACTCAAAAAGATGATTTACTAGTTATTACTGATATCTTCCCTCCTTCCTTTGTATTGTTTTATAAATATGTTTGTTGTATGGCATATATAAAGTGCACAAATTCTGAATGTATAGTTTGATGAACTCTTACAATGTAAGCACACTTCTTGTCCATATCACTTATTCTCAGTCCCAGAGCTAATTACTCTTTTGAGTTTCTTTTTACTATATTGTTGGCTTCAAGTTATAATATTGATACTAATACAGTATAAAGGCTGAAACAATAAGACACAGTGCGGGGCTTGTTCAGCCTCAGCTGGGAACATGGGCATCCGGTGACTCAAAATTTTCACTGGGCTATACATGTTCCTGTCCACTAATGACTGTGAAAGCACCCTTAGTATTAATTTTGGAGTTACAAATAAATTTTAGAAAGTAAGACAATTTAAAAATATGGAATTCATGAATAATGGATGAGGGATAGACCAGATAGTATTTTCATGAGGAATTTGTTGTCTAGGTTTGTGAGTGATATCAGTATAAAGTTTTTTTATGAGACTTTGGAGAGAGTTCAGTATGAGGACTATGCAGGCCATTAAAAATAATCTGATTTTTTCCCTTTTTTCTATTTTCTGAACGTATTTTATAGTGTCAGTATGATTTCTTCCTTATTGATAGAATTCACCAGTGAAATGACTGGACTTGAAGTTCTATTTGTTGAAGTCTCTCAATATCCTTTTAATTTCTTTAGTAGATACAAGGCTAATTTTATTTTTTAAAATTTATTCTTGTGTTAATGTGGTTAATTGTGCTTCTAAAGAAATTTATATATTTTTTCTAATTTGTCAAAGCATAGGCATAAGTTTTTTCATATTCCATTATCCTTTTGACATCTATAGGATCTATGGTAATATCCTCTCTCTCAATCATTTTGCTTATTTGTGTTTTTAGCCTCTTCTTTAACAATCTTCCTAGCAGCTTATCAATTTTATAAAAACTGCAGTTGGTTCTACTCTTTCAAAGAACCAACTTTTGAATGTATTGATTAATGGTTTCTTCAACTTCCATTCTGTTTATGGCATTATTTTCCTTTGTTAACTTTCTTTAGGCTTAATTGATACTTCTTTTTCTACTTTTTTAAGGTGGAAACGAATCATTGATTTTATATTAGTTTTTTTGATAGAAACATTTTTATCAATAACTTTACCTCTCTGCTTTAGCTGCTTCACACACATTTTAATATGCTGTGTATTTTTTCATTCAATTTAAAATATTTACTAATTTCTCTTTTGATTTCCTTTATAACTCATTTCTTATTTAAAAATATTTAAAACAAACTCATATATTTTTCTGTTATTGATTCTAAATTAATACAGTTGTGGTTAGGAAATATATTCTACATTACTTCAGTCCTTTAAAATTCATTTAGACTGGTTTTGTGGACTTTCTTTTAATTTTTATTTTTTGCATTTATTTATTTTTATTTCAAAATATTAATGGGATGCAAAGGTTTTTGTTACATGGATAGCTTTTATAATGCTTAAGTCAGGACATAAGTGTACCCATCACCTGAATAGTGTTCATAGCACCCATTAGATAGTTTCCTACACCTTCACTCTTCCCCCTCCCTTCTTGATTTCCAATGACATTTACTTTTCCCTATGCCCATATGTACCCATCAATTAGTTCCAAATTATTAGAGAGTACATATGGTGTTTGTTTTCTATTCTTCAGATACTTCACTTAGGGTAATAGTCTTCAGTTTCACCCAAATTGCTGCAAAAGACGTTAATCCCTTTTTTTTTTTTTTTTTTGAGACAGAGTCTCACTCTGTTGCCCGGGCTACAGTGCCATGGCACCAGCCTAGCTCACAGCAACCTCAAACTCCTGGGCTCAAGCAATCCTTCTGTCTCAGCCTCCCGAGTAGCTGCGACTACAGGCATGCACCACCATGCCTAGCTAACTTTTTCTATATATTTTTAGTTGGCCAATTAATTTTTTTCTATTTTTAGTAGAGATGGGGTCTCACTCTTGCTCAAGCTGATTTCAAACTCCTGACCTTGAGCAATTCACCCACCTTGGGCTCCCAGAATGCCAGGATTACAGGCATGAGCCACTGTGCTGGGCCAATTCCTTTCTTTTTAATGGCTGAGTAGTACTCCATGGTGTGCGTGCGTGTGTGTGTGTGTGTGTGTGTGTGTGTGTGTATTTATATTTTGGGGTACACATTCAGATCAAAGCACATAGTTCATTAATCATTTGTTTTACTGTGTCAAATCTGCAGTTAAATCTGTTTACTGAATTCTTAAATGCAGGCACTTTATTTTACAATTTTGCATTTCCACTGTCTACTTTTTATAGATCCAAGATTGAATGGGATGCCCAGGGCCACAGCAACTTGGAAAGTGCTAAACTCCAACTTTTGTCTCCACAGCACTGTAAGCCTATTGAGTTTATCCACTTAGCTTTTAGCTTTTAGTCATTAGTGGTTATGTGTTTTGCCCTACCCTACCTATTCATTTGAAAAGACAACAAATGTGTTATGCAGAAATTACATACAGGATGTAAGCAAACTTTAATATGTGTATGTGTGTATGTTCCTTCTGGAATTTTACTATCTCAAATCCTAAATACCCGGATGGTTCTAAATTTCACTGTTTTTCTCCCCAGATCAAACTACTGAAAACTCTAGGTTACTAATTTCTGCTACATCTCTGTGCTCCATATCATGAATTAGCAAATTTCGGGGGGGGGGGCAGGTAAAGCAGGAATAAACGTATAGCTGACATTAATAGATTTTCCTTCTCATTAGAATGCTGAACCTTCAACGCTGAATGCCTTAAGTTTGCCTTTTTTTTTTTAATATAGATAAATAGTGAGTTTTGACAAGACTGACCTGTTAAATACTACTCCATAAGAGTCAAAAAGTAAGAGTTATTTCCTCTTTTGTTTCCTTCTCTCTTCCATACTCTCACTCCCATCTAAACATCCCCTCCACTCTTTTGGGTACGACCAAGTCCTTTGACTACTGCTGTCTCTGTGGCAGGAATGTCACCTCTCTTAGTGGGCACCAAGACATCTCCAAACAAGCACTTCTCTTACTACTAAGTATCACTGACCTCTCAAAGAGACAGCTGACAAGATGGAGGAGAATTTGTCTCCTATCTTTCTGAGTTATGCTAATCTTCAGTAGAGGGATGCTAAGGAAAGAGAGCCGAACATTATCATCTCTTTATTGAAAAGCTTTCTCACTAATACCCACAGGTAGGCACCCACAGGTATAGGGCCATAAATAGTATATTGTTTTTCTTTTATCTCCCCTTAATATTAAGACTTTATGATTAAATCACACTTGGTTGTTGTACTGTTTTCTTGAAGTTAAGGTAAAAACTACCTCAAAGATCTACATAGTGCTAGGCAAAGTTTTAATAACCCATTGTCTTAGTCCATTTGTACTACTATAAGAAAATATGTAGACTGAGTAATTTATAAGCATCAGAAATTTACTGGTGACAGTTCTGGAGGCTGGGAAACACAAGATCAAAGTGCTAGCAGATTTAGTGTCTGGTAAGGACCCGTTTCTCATATGTTACACCTTCTGAAGGTATGAATGACCCTTGCATGTCTTTTATAAGGGCATTAATCCCATTCATCAGGGCTTCTCCCTTATGACTTAATCACCTCCTAAAGGCCCCCCATCTTTATACTATTACATTGCAATTTGGGCTTCAACATATCAATATTGGTATGAATTTGAGATAAACATTCAGACCAAACATCCACCATGTAATTTCACTAAACCTTAATAAACACAGATAGCAATTGTTACAGCCTAGAATAGTGGTTCTCAACTGTGGATGATTTTGACACATAGTCCAGGAGAAGTTTGGAACATTATGGAGGCATTTTTGGTCATCACACCTCAGGAAAAGTGTCTTGCTGATGGCATCTAGTAAGTGGAGGCCATGGATGCAGCCAAACATCTTGCAGTGCATAAGACATCCACTCCCCATCCTCCTTGAAGAGTTATGTGTCTTAATATGTCAATAGTGCCAATGTTGATAATCCCTGGCATAGAGTTCTTTCTCACCTGTAGTAACTTAGCTAAGCTTGTTCAAAGGCAGTTGTGAGCCAATTATCAAACACATTTTTGAATGGCAAAGGAAAATAATTATATTACAAACAACATTTCAAATTTTTTGTAATCTCAATTATTAAATACATTCACATACAATAGAAATTATGTAGAATAAAAATAAAGAGTTCAAGTTTTGTGTATAAGACAACTGTCACTACTTGATAACTACATGATGTTTGACACAGTGAGTTTATAATATTCCCAATGTTGAAGTTCATGTAGTTGTTTTTCCAGTATAATCCAGTATATCAAGATTTATAGAAGGAAAAATATTGATAATTTGATTGATCCAAGTTTGAGAGTTTTTAGAGCAGACATGATGGGGAAAATATTAGGGTGGTCAATGTGCTGTTAGTGATTGAACTGACACACCTTGGGATGAAGATCGAGTGGCAAAACAAGTAAAGTCATATTGGATAATAGACAGGATTAAAAAGTGAGGGGAGGAAGTCTCAGTGAGGTCAAACAGCAAGTATGTTGAGGAAATTAAAATGTGAGAAGGTGCTGGAGTAAGAAGAATGTGAGATAAAAAATTTGATATGGTGGAATTTAAGGACTTAGAAGTGGTACAAATTAGGGAACACTAGCATTTAATGTTTGGCCAGGAGACTGAATTGATACAATTGAATGGGCATAAATATTCATATTACTTTGAGATCTTTTTGACTAGGTTGTTGGATGGTATATTAGTCAGATAATGCTGCATAATAAATCACCCCAAAATTCAGTTACTTAAAAAATAAACATCCATTTTTCTCTCTCATATCTTTATCAGTCATCTATGAGGTTCTGCTTCAGGTTATGCATCAGTTGTGCTTGCTTGGTTCAATGTTTTGGTTTGGAATCAGGAATGTTCCACATATCTTTTCCTTTTCATTGGTTCAGTACCTATCTAGGGCATACTCTTTTAGAAAATGGCAACAACACAAGAGAGCAAGCAAAAAACAAACCAGTGTTTCATGACACCTCCCCCTAACTAACAAATTATCATTTTTCCCCATATTTTATTGGTCAAAGCAAGGCACACAGAGCATGTCCACTCATAATGTAATAAAGAAATACGCCTTACCCTCAGTGCAAGTAATTGCAAAGGCAAAAAGAAAAGGGCATGAATGGATCATTTTATTAAAGAGAAAACTTTAAATTTTGCAAAAATCAATTCACTCCATCATGGATGAGTAACGCCTATGCTATCAAAAGCACTATGCCAGACATTTAAGAGCTTTATTGGAGGAAACGACTATGAAAGGAGAAGGGAAGCGGTAAGAAGCAGGGATAGGCAAGGAGAACTTCAGACCACAATGTTGGCATGACTTGTCTAGCAGGAGAGAGGAAAAAGAATTGAGTCAGAAGAGTCTCAGATTGCGTTGTAGTTCTAAGAAAGTCACAACCATAACAAAAGGAAATCCCTGAGCCTGTCTCCCAAATGAGTCTCACCTCCCACAGGTATAGGCCTTTATTAGTGCATTTGCCATGCTCAGATTTTGCTTGGCAGTAGCCAGGAAAAAACATGGCTTTAATATAAAGCAATTATGTACCCAAAGGGGTAAGATATGGGGCTGTGAGTCAACTCTGCTTCCCCAATCAGAAGATCTAAATATGTTTTCATGGCTGCCACAGTATCAAAGTACACTGGACTCTGAGTACACGTCCTCAATGAATGAGGACAAGGTACCACCAAGTAGCTGGTGATAATAGTGTTGACAATAATGAGAATGATTAGGGGAAGGTATAGTTATTTGACATAGAACACACAGAAGAGATTTTAAATAATTTATTCTAATGAAATCTATGATGGTTACAAGTGATCACTTCTCTCCTCCTCAGTAGTTACTTATCAGTAGTTCAGTTTAATAATCTGCTGTGCCATTTTGCCAAGAATCATTAGCCATTTTACCAACTGTCATTTTTTGGTCACCTTCTGGAAAAATCAACATTTATTTTTCATTAGTTTCTAAAATCACTCTCTTCTCTAGGAATACTAAAATGGTAATCTTGAAAATTATTTGACTAAATGTTAAAAATATCCTATCATCTTTGGCTGTCATTTATTTGGATACAAAGACTTAAACTTATTTAAACGTAATTTTTTATTAATAAATTAGAACTTTAATTCTTTACTAGTCTTTGTATATATCTCAATATTTTCTTCTTAGAGTTAAACATACCTGACTGTTTGAATTATTAGCATTTCCACGTCACAGCTTATTCTGAGTTTAATTTAAAAAAAAGTATGCTTGAACATATACAATTATTCTTGTCTTTTAAATGTCCTTAGCACAATGGATAAAGGCATGGGTTTTGTAGTTACACAGATCTGTACTTGATACCTGGCTCTTCCATTCAATAGGGGAATCTTTTATCCTGTTCCTGATGTTCCTTCACTTGGAGGGAACAGTGCTTGCTAGCATAACACTCCCGGCCCCTTTCACAGGAGTAATTCTGTTGGTCTGTAGTAGGAGAAACTGAGAATCCATAAGCAAGACTCTGCTTTTTTCCTTTCTCCAGGGAGATGGCCTGTCTCTCACATGTCTTTGTTAGCTAATCTATGTCATGCACAGAAATTGTGTTCCTAAAGGAACAGCCTGTGGTAGCCCAGTAATGCCTGTGATTGCTTGAATTAAAAATAGTGTGTCTAATTATAGGATTGAGTTATAGGAAGTTCACTCACTCACAGATACATGTTGAATTCTTTAAAACCAGCTTAGCCAGTTAAAAAAGTAAAAATTAGATGTACTATCTACCATATTTCATTAATTCTAAAGGACATATTTGAAACTTTAGTATCTCCAAAATTAATATGAATCTTATCATCATAATCACTACTCTGCTTTGTATTTGTTTACATTTAAAACTTTTTGAAATTGGCAAAACTCTTAACATGGATTATTTCTTAGATTTGATGAAAGATGCCAAATCACACTCTATGTCTTAATGTTATTTCTCAATTTTTTCAGAATTTAGATAAAGAAAAGTATGCTATTCATTGGCTCTTTATTAGCCACATCAAAAAGTTTTAAACAGAAAGAATTAATTTGTCTGCACCTCAATGTTCTCACATATAAAGTAAAATTTATTACCCTGTGCCATGGTCCTATAACATGTTGATGACATATTTTGACTAAATGTAATCCCTCTTTACATTACAATCACTATGAGGAAACTAAGTCATGAGAAATTTAAACAACTCATCTGAAGTCTTATGACTAGTAAGTAGAAAAGCCAGAACTGGAAACCAGGTTGCCTAGTTTTAGATCCTGAATTCTTAATCAAAACACTCTACCTCGTAGGGTTACCATAAAGATTAAATGAAATAATTTATGCAAAGCATTTAACACAGTACCCAGTACATAATTAGCATTTGATAAATGATGTGATGCTTATTTTTCATATCAGTCCTTTTATAAGCTCAGTTTATCAAAAGACCTCCTAGTATAAAGAGAAAGAGAAAATATTTTGGAGTAAGACAAAGCAAAATTTAAATTTCAACTTAGTAATTAACTATAAACTTCAACAAATTGTTCAAACTTTCTGTTTCTCAGTTTGTTCTGCAGTAAAATAAGAGTAATAATATACATTTTAGAGAGTTGTCATGAAGAAACACCTTCATTTAATAAATATTTACTAGCTTCTACTTCATCACACACATACTATTCTAGATACTGAGAATATAGGACAAATGGCATTCTAGTAATATAGAATGAAACAGACAATATTCTCTTTCTCAATATTCCAGGGATGAGAATGCACAACACACAGTAAGTACCCCAATCTACATTTTAAAAATTAAAATTTTAGGTCCCCCTTTACAATTTAATGAGTATTAGATCCTCTATTCTGTTACAATCTGGAAAAAAAAGGTGTCTACACAAGTGATGTCTTTTCTGACCTGGCCTTTTAATTCTGCTTTTAGTTTTCAGACAAGGAAATAACACTTTATATATAATCTTTATCAGATGATTTTACTTACCGATTTTTTTAATTCTCCACTTTATTTCTTAATGGTTTACAGTTACTCTTTTGTATATAGTCATATCTGTAAACCTATTGAATAATCATTTATATTCCTTATTAAATTGAGCTATAATTTGATATGAGAACTTCTGTGATGGCTACAATGATCCTGTATATGTGTTTTATCAAATATCTGACATGAAGTTTGCTTGAGCTATCTTTCAAATTCTCATAGGCTCTGATACTTCTATTATAACTGTAGGCTTTGAATAGTGTCACTTTAAATAAAAACTATGCCAGCCTTATTAGTATCAGCACTGACAAACTGCTTAAACTGTTGATCCCATAAATGACATAGTTTATAGAAGCTTCAGAAGTATAAGTTGTAAACCTTTCCATTTCACTATGTTTCAAAATGTTTAAATATTATAGACTCCAGTGGTGGTACACATTTTTAAAGTCATGAAATTATTTATTCCTAAAAGTGATGGTTAGTGGTTCTCTAATCTTACCTTCATTTTTTGCCTTTAAATGGCAAAGCTCTTGCAAGGTCACCTAGGGAACAATGTGATCCAAGACTTGATTTTAGCTCAAGGTCATTTCCTCTATCCACTCTGTATATTCTATTCTTTTGTCATCTACTTCTTTCTCTCTTCCAATTCTTCTCAGCTCTATTCTCACATTTTTGCCCCTTTGTTGTTCTATGTAATTTTAGTTCTATTTTCTTAACCCAAAGTTTTGTGTCTCTTTTTCCATCTCCTTGGTTTCTCTAGCCGTAAATCACATTTATTCACAATCCCATGTTTGTTATGTGACAAAAAAAAAAAAAAAAAGTTGCAAGGTTATCATGAAGCAAATTGAGTCCATGCATATGAGTTACCAAAGTAGCATGAAGCAGCTTTATATAAAGTTAAAGATCAAACCAAAAAGACTAGATGCTTATAAAATTAGCTTGAACACAGGAAGATCATAAGTCAGTCAACTACAGATGTAGGAAAACATAGACAAAGAAAAGAAGCAAAAAATAGAGACTCGTAGCTGTTAGCTACCACACTGGTCACTTGCAAATATTATTTAGTTAAATATTTTTGTAAAACTCTCAGTCATTACTAAGAAAAATTAAACTCAGAAAAGTCTATAATAGATTAACTAATGTCATGCAACTACTTCTCAGAGCTGGAAATTAAATTCAAGTCTGTCTGTCTCTAAAAATCCATATTCTTTTCAGCTCATTTCCCTTTTCAATGGTGATCCCTAATCATTTCCATAGAGGGAAATATGGTAAAGTTGGTTATTTTGCTAATTATGTTGTCTAAATAATTTTCAATGAAAGTGAAGAGAGTAAAATCAAATCAGTCAAATCAAATTGATCATTATTTACTTTTGATCTTAATACACTGGCTTGCTATCTAATTGGTTAGTGGTTGGAACTGATTGGCAGGTGTGATAAAACTCATTACATCAACTCTTGTTAAAAAAGAAATGACTGCTATCTAAATATGGTATCAAGTTTAAGGATTCTCACATGTGTCACAATTTCCTCAGTCTCCAGGGATATAAGCCAACTTTACATATAAAAATTTGCATGTGTCCCATGATAGCAATTTCCAATCAGTAGGCTCTGACACACTTTATATGAGTTTATTTTAACATGTACAACAAATAATGCATTGATAATAAGAATTCTGAACTATGTATATGATTTTTTAAAGTAACAAATTACAGGAGATTAAAGAGTATCCCTATAGCAGAGTCATTTTCTTTCATTTCCACTGGTGAATCTTGAGAGACAATTCTCTTGTGTTTCTGCACATCCTGTGAGCAGAACTGACTGCCCTTTGCTCTGGAATATCTTTTCAAGTCTAATTATGGTGAACAACCATGGAAGATTATGGTAGAATTTCTCTTTATAACAAAGGGTGGGTTTGCTTAGAGCCTTGAGAAATAGGATCAGTGTCTCCCTCCACAGCAATGGGCAGGCATATTTATGGTGCAGCATGAAAGATTCAGCTTCCATGAAAGCAGGACTCCTCTCTTGATCCTCACTTATGAATGCAGGTGTGACCTGCCAGCCCTCTTAGTGTTGTAGTGTTGCCCTGTGGGAATTAAGGCTCAGGGGACCAAAGGAAAATTATGGCAGCCTGGCTCTTTCTATTGTTATAAGTAGTAAGCCGTTGTCTGTCTCTGACCTAGCAGACACGGGCCTTTTGCCAAAACCCATGAAACTGTGGCAAGTTATGTGTTAGCTTGCAAGTAGAAGAAACTCGTGCCCCTTCACAGTTCTAGACAGTCAACAGAAAACTTACTCCTAAAAATACTTCTAGAAAATATCAGCAGGCCCTTTCCAGTAAATAGCTTAGAGAGGGAATAAGGTTAAAAATTTTTGATATGGTTGCTTAGTGTAGATTTGTAAACCTGGCCTAGTTATTTTACCTTACCTGGTCTGAAGGTTAACTTAAAAGTGATCGATTATTTAACATGCAGTTACTTATATTTCAAACTTTTTTGGTTTAGTATTATATTTTAGAGCCAAATTTGGAGGACAAATATAAATATATTTTTAAAAATTCTTCCTTAAATATATATTTTTTAAATTTCAAAGTACTATGGGGGAACAAATATTTTTTGGTTACATGGATTGCTTTTGTAATGCTTGAGTTGGAGTTAAAAGTGTCCTCCTCACCCAAATAGTGTTCATTGTATCCATTAGGTAGGTTTTCTTCCATTCCCTCCTCTGGTCTTCCACCTGCTTGATTTCCATTGAGTTATTATACTTCCCTCCATGCACATGTGTGCCCATTAGTTCCAATTTAATAGTGAGTATACATGGTGTTTGTTTTTCCATTCTTTAGATACTTCACTTAGGATAATGGTCTCCAGTTCCAACCAAATTGTTGCAAAAGGTTTTAAGTCATCCTTCCTCATGGCTAAGTAGTATTCCATGGTATACATACACCACATTTTATTAATCTACCCATGAATTGATGGGCATTGGGTTGATTCCACATCTTTGCAATTGTGAATTGTACTTCAATAAACATTCAAGTATAGGTGTCTTTTTAATAAAATGACTTCTTTTCCTTTGGGTAAATATCTAGTAGTGGAATTGCTGGATCAAATGGTAGATTGACTTTTAGTTCTTTGAGGAATCTCCATACTGTTTTCCATAGAGGTTGTACTAAGTTGCAGTGCCATCAACACTGTATGAGCATTCCTTTCTCTCTGCATCCACACCAGGATTTATTGTTTTAGTACATTTTATTAATAATAAAAGCCATTCTGACAAGGGTAAGATGATATCTCATTGTGGTTTTAATTTTTTTTTAATTTCGGCATATTATGGGGGTACAGATTTTAAGGTTTCAATAAATGCCCTTTCCCTCCCCTCCCCCCACAAGTCTGAGTTTCCAGCATGGTTTTAATTTGCATTTCCCTGATGTTAGTGATATCAAGCATTTTTTCATATGTTTATTGACCATTTGTCTATCTTCTTTTGAGAAGCTTCTGTTCATGTCTTTGGTCCACTTTTTAATAGGGTTGTTTGATTTTTCCTTGCTGATTTGCTTGAGTTCTTTATAGATTCTACTTATTAGTCCTTTGTCAGATATATAGCTTGCAAATATTTTCTCCCATTCTGTAAGTTGTCTATTTGCCCTGTTGATTATTTCCTTGGCTGTGCAGAAAGTTTTCAATTTAATCAAGTCCCATTCATTTATTTTTGTTGTTGTTGTTGTGATTGTTCTTGGGGTCTTCTTCATAAATTCTTTGCCTAGGCTGATATCTAGAACAGTTTTTCCAACATTTTCTTCTAGAATTTTTATGGTTTCATGCTTTACATTTAAGTCCTTTATCCATCTTGATTTAATTTTTTTTGTGGTGAGAGATGTGGATCCTGTTTTACTCTTCTTCATGTGGCTTTCCAATGTTCCCATCACCATTTATTAAATAGCAATTCTTTTCCCTAGTGAATATTGTTGTCTGCTTTGCAGACAAAGATCAATTGGCTGTATGTGGATGCTTTTATGTCTGGGTTTTCTGTTCTGTTCCATTGGTCTATATCTCTGATTTTGTACTATTACTATGCTGTTTTGGTTACGATAACCTTCTAGTATAGTTTCAAGTCTGGTAATGTGGTGCCTCCCAATTTATTCCTTTTGCTTAAGATTGCTCTGGCTATTCAGGCTTTTTTCTGGTTCCAAATGAAGCGTGGAATTATTTTTTCTAGGTATGTGAGATATAACATTGGTATTTTTATGGGGATTATATTGAGTCTGTAAATCACTTTGAATAGTATGGACATTTTAACAATGTTGATTCTACCAATCTATGAGCATGATATGTCTTTCCATTTGTTCGTACCATCAGCAATTTCTTTCCTCCGTCTTTTATAATTCTTCCTTAAATATTTTTTATTTTACCAAATTTTCCATAGTTTAACTAATCTATAGAAAGACCATATCTCATTTCCAGCAGAAAAGGCTTATAAAAACACAGATATTATCAAAATAAGTATTATAAATTAATATTATATTTAATAAACTGAACTCATTGATTGAAAAGGCTATCTTGATTTTATACTTCACAATTCAGTCCAATTTTCATATGTTTGAGTACACTATTTTTTTCAGTCATTGTTCTAAAAAAGTCATTGATTTATTTATATAAATGTGTCATTACATGCTCAAATGTTAAAAGAAAGATCCTGGAAAATCAGATATACAATGGAATATAACTGGCCTGTAAGAAAATGCTTATAATGAAAATTAAAATATTGATTTTTTAAAAACTAATACTAACATGAGAAAGAATCGAATAAAAAGTCTGAAAATCTAAAATATCAAATTAGGTATCAACAAATATGTTTTCTCTATTTAGATCATTAACATATGTTGTTAACTGATTTGGGATAGATTGTATTTGTACTCCTCAAATAAATTTAAGTCAATTACATAGAGAAAATGTGAAGCTTTTCTCAGATAAGAAATCTGTTAGAGGCTGTGTGCATGCCTGTAATCCTAGCACTCTGGGAAGCAGAGTCAGGAGGACTGCTTGAGCTCAAGAGTTACAGACCAGCCTCAGCAAGAGTGAGACCCTGTCTCTACTAAAAATAGAAAGAATTAGCCAGGTGTGGTGGCATGCACCTGCAGTTCCAGCTGCTTGGGAGGCTGAGGCAGGATGATCATTTGAGCCCAGGAGTTGGAGGTTGCAGTGAGCTATGATGATGCCAATATACTCTAGCCCAGGGGACAGAGCAAGACTTTGTCTCCACAAAAAAAAAAAAAAAAAAAAAAAAAAAAAAAAAAAAAAAAAAAAAAAAAGAGAGAGAGAGAGAGAGAGAGAGGAAAAAAGAAATTTGTTAGAATTAGAAAAATTACAGATTTAAATATCTAATATCAAACACAGCAGGTAGTTTCAATCCAACAGTACCTCTCTTCATGTTGACATTTGAAATCTTAATGTACTTACATGAAGCAATTTAATCATCTTCTTAAGTTTCTAGTTTCTGCAGCATTTTTCCATAGAATGGTCTGTGTTGCTAATTTTATAACATTAGACATTAGTGAGTGTGAGCAGACCCTTGGAAAGTGTGAATATCACTTTCATAGATTTCTTCACAGCCTTTCTTTGGTGCCTGCTACTAAACCCACTTAATCAGCACCCTGATAAATGGTATATCCAGTTAATTGGAATAATTGCCAAGGATAGGAATAGTGTAGTTCATTTCAATGACTCCAAACAAGGGATAAATTGCACTCAGAGTCAATTTAAATAGCACCCCTGAGGTTGTCTGTAGGTATAAAAAGGGTGTGAATTGGTATTTGCCAGCAAAAATTTTCCACCTTTTTTTTGGTATCATGCTGATTTCCTGTTCTACTACAGCTGTTAAATTAGGTTATCTTACTTTGGATGAGATAGTTAAAGTCTTTGAAGCTCTGATTCCTCAGTAACATGGTCACATAAGGAATACACCAATCATAAAAGCAAGAAGTACGTATTTTGGGAAGGAATAATTGAATGATTAGATGCTGAGAGAGAGAAATGAAATGTAGTTATCATATTTTTTTTTTTAAAAAAAGGTCACAATGCTACACTATCAGAATAATTCTTAGGTTTCTAATATGAAAGAACACCAGGGCACTTACATCCCAATGTATGCATCTCCTGTAAGTTGTATTAGAAGCTTGGAATAGTTTTCAGAAGCAGAGCTAGTTGGCAAAATATCTCTTTCTAATTTCTGGTTTATATGCTGTTGCATATATGGGTATGACATTTTGATAATCAAGAATAGTGATTAATTAACACGTTTTTTTTAAGATTCTGTAATAATTAAGCATATTCTACTCTTTTTTTTTTCCAGTTTCTTTTAAAACTAAATCCATATGCAAAATGTCTCTGTCTTCCTACATGTTTGTTTATTTATCTTGTGAATCTGTTTGTTGAAATCTGTTCATGAAAGAGGTTGAGACTGGTGAGCTAAGAGTAGGAGTGAGGAGAATTAAGACTAATTTCCCCTTGAGTCTCTGATATACATTCTCACTGTAAACTTTGGCATCTTTCAAAGTGATGGACTTCATGAAACTCTAGAAGAAAAAGGTAGATGCCATGCTGGAGATCTTTTCATGCAAAGTCCTCATTTGAAAGATAAGGAATTTAAATCCTAGAAAGGTTTAAGTTTGTTTCAAATTCTTTCAGCTAGTTAGTTGTATGTAGAGCCAGGCTTCCTGGGCCCTTTTCTAAGACCTTTCCCATTTACTCTTCCTCCATAGGACAGTAGTTTTATCAAACATCAAGTAGAAAATAGAAATTGATTAGTATAAACTGTTTTCATGTTCATTGAACTACAGTACTATTGCTACGTGCTTTTGCATTTTCACCACTTATTCATGCATTCATTTACTCTTTCATTTATTCATCCTCTCTGTAAAAGGCATGAGTTGTTGCTATGTATCAGGTATAGTGATGGGCCCCAGAGATTCTAGGAATTGCAATGTCCCTGCCTTCAGGGATTTCACAGCCAGATCAGCCCCAGTATTTGGAGGATGATACTACCTTCTATGACTCTGCTACTTAACAGGCATTGTTCATGGGCTTTGCATATCATCTCAATTAAACTTCACAAAAATCTTAGGAAATAGATATTTTTGACTATATTATACAGATGAGAAATAAGAGATTCAGAGAAGGTGAGCACAACCCTTTCAAACCTGTTCATGCAATAAGTGACTGAGGCAAGTTTCTGATGTGTCTGACCTCTGCATCTAAGCTCTTTTTCTTTCTTATGCTATCTTCCTTCAGAATTGTAAAAAAAAAAAAAAAAAACTCAAAATGACTGAAATTGAATATGTATCTACCTAAGAGCTTTGTTTATTATAGGAAAATCTGGTTGTGGGAAATTGATGTATTCATCCTGTGAAAAGCTAACCTTGCTCATTCAGGAGTGATAGTGGTCTGCACTAACAGTACAGCAGTGGTTTAGCTCAGAACACAGAACTGAGAAAAAAGGAACTCCAATATTTCTTCCCACTCTAATTAATAAAATATACCTGAGAATATGCTCTTCTCAAACCTTCACACTTCAATTTGGGGGAGGCTAAAAAGATACCTCTGAAATTAATATCACATGTTTATCCTTTCATCTGGATGTCATGGCCATTTCTTGAAGGGGTAGAACCTGAAATAAATCTCTTAATATCATTACTACTATTACAAAGGAAAAAATGCATGCAGGAGAACAACAAAGGCAACACTGCAAAAGATATGGACTAACCAAAGGGCGATATACATACCTGAGCACAAAAAGTGGGGCCAGTTATGGGTACATGACCCATTTTCATATGTATGAAGATGACAGCTTTGGGGCAACAAATCACAAAGTCTCAAGAAGTTAATGTATATCACCTAGAATGTGGAAGAGGGTAGAGGGGTCATGGGTTAAGAACCTGAGAATCCAATCCCAAATAGACTTCTGATCAACATTTTAAATGTAAACATGAAAATATCATTGCAGGCTATAATCATACAATCTACTGGACTGAACAAATATTTAATATGTATAACATTACATATGCTATCCCCATATCTAAATTTACATCCATGGTATATACAACCCAACAAATTACACTTTATCTACTTCAAATATTGCCCCAAAGTACGCTGTATTGCCTTACAGTGTGTTAATTCTGATTGCTTAATTATGTATTATAATTTTGCTTCACACATGTATCTATAATTTTAAAAAAGCAAAACAGAAATCAAAATATATTAGGATTAAAAGGAGTTTTTTTAAAAAAATATCTAATGTAATTGTATCTTTTATGAACAGATGGCAAATCTTAACTTTTATTTTTGCAATGCACATATTGTTAACACTTGACCTGATATGTTCCCTTTGGATAATGATTGTAACATGTTAAAGTGAAGAAAAAACAACTAAAACTGTTATCCTGTTAGCAACTAAGATTAATTTGAGATAGCCAAGCATTGCTAAATAATCTGGCAAAACATGAGGTATTTTGTATGTCTATTTTAGGAACATAAACTAGTCATTACAAAGGATGGTGACAAGCAGGTATTTTGCAAATTTCAGATTAATTAAAATGCTGTTTAACAAGCCCTATTAGAATGCAAATGTTTTTCATGATTGCTGTCACAAGCTGGGTTTCAGGTTTTTTTTGTTGGGTTTCCTATCCATTTAAACCTTTCTATTTCCTTGTCTCCAGCCTCCATTCCTCTGCATTGAAGTGAACCCAAACAGCAACATTAGCCTAATGCATGAGAACAATGAAATGAAGAAAAAAAGACTGAAGAAGTAAGTCTAATTACTCTAGTTCCATAGAATAAGCTTTTAAGGCTAAGTTCACACTAGGGCAATTACCCACCTAATTGCTCTAGTTTGAAGCTAGTTTGAATAGATGTTTTCAGTAATGTGAGGAGAAAACATGCAAATTTAGTGGATGGGTTTGATCCTTATTGCCCTTTTTATTAAAGAAAAGCCCCTTGAAGTATTAGATGACATTCCTTGAACATAATTCTAATATGCCACATTAGAGATACATTTCCTGATAGACTGCAAGCCAGTGTGGAATCAGATCTAAATCCATGTACTAACTTTAAAAAGCCATCAGTGAACAGAAAAAAAAGAAAAAATTTCCTTAAGAATACATTGCCTCCATTTGTAGACATGTATTTAGCAACATGAAAGGTAATTAATGAATTCTTTTTTTGTTTTTCAAAACACTTTTTTATTAGTTTAGGAGAATTCTCAGAGGTTAGGTCCTAATATACTTTTATAACCTGAGCCCCTTAACTATAAGCTCTTTGTATCTATGAGTTAAAATTGACTAATAAAGTATTCAATGAAATGCAGTTCTCAAATAGTATCTGATGATCAGGGTGTTTAAAAATAAGGAAAAAAGAGAGGGAAGGAGGGAGGAAAAGAGGGAAGATAGAGAGTGTGGCTGACGTTGCAGTGAAAACTAAAAATGGTGGAAGGATGTGAGTCCTGAAGACAATGAAGTTCAGACCTCTGGCAGAGCACATACTGTTGTGGGTTGAAATCTCTTTCAGGAACTGTTTGGATGTGAAAGTAGAGAAAGAAATATAAAGAGAATCATTCAAAGCAAGGGTAGATTTAGGGCTAGAGGACTTGATTCATCAAATTCAACCTCCTCATTACAATAACAAAAAAACTAAATTTTAGAGCACAGAGTCACATAAAGGGATAAGTAAATTCACACTTAACAAGTACAGTGTACACTATCTGGGTGAAGGGCCCACGTACAACTTTAACTCAAACTGTACAAAAGCAATTTATGTGAACAAAATGTTTGTACCCCTGTAATACTCTGAAATAAAGTAAAGTAAAATAAAATAATAAAATAAAATAGCATCAAAAAACCCAACAATACCACTGCTCTCAAAGCGAGGTCTTCTGACTGCCATTCTGTCTGGGAAAGGTTTACAGATGGGAATATCAAGTGGAAATATGCTCAGGTCAGTTTATTAGGTTAGAAAGGGAGCAGAGATGCCTCTTAACCACAGTCTACCTTTAGGGGACTGAGAAGTGAGGGACCCGGATGCAAAAGGACAACCGCCATCTTGCTTCTTCCCCAGCAGAGCCATTTTCAACATTCCCTCCCAGAAGATAAGCATCTGTTTCCTTTGGAAAACTAAGAAAAACGACCAAAAAGATCACCAACCCCTAAACCCCTGTACCGCCCCTAAAAACCCCATAGCCTATAAGAGCCGGGGCTTCTGTCCTTTCGGTCAGAAACCCTTCTTGGGTTTCCTTACTAAAACCTTTCTTTGTCCGCCAAAGCCTTTTCTTGCTCCTATACTTCCTTTACCTGACATTTTGGCGGTGAAACCCCGGGGGGGGAGCAGATGGATCTCTTTGCAACCCAGGAAGCAGTTGGCTGCCTGTAGCATCTCACGGAGGGTCGCTCCTGGATCCTACAATGTCCGGCTACCCAGCATGTCCGACCCATGCCTTCTCCGTGTCCGGCTCCTCAGCCTCTACGTGATGACGCAGTGCGTCCTGGCTCTCAGACAAGTTCCTTCCGGGTCAGGTCCAAGTCGGGGGTTTATACCGACCTGCCAGTTGCCACGAGGTTTCCGGATTCTTCTTGTCTCTCCTCTCTTTCTCTTTCCCTTTCCTGGCTTCCGCAGCGAGAAGCCACTTGCCGATTCCTCCTCAAACATCCAACAGCCAAACGGTTCCCTTGAGCACAGGTAAGAAGTGGCCTTCTTCCTCTTCCTCCCACCGGTACCTGGGGGGTGGGGGGCAGGATTTGGCTGCCCCTATATTCCCCGGGGAATTTTGGAGACCCTCGGTCATGGCTTGAGAACTTGGGGATGCCTCATTCTCAGCTGCCTCCTCTCACCTCTTTTCTGGAGGTTCATTTCTGGCTCTAGCTCCTCTGACGAGGACACCTTTCGGAGTCAGCGAGAGACCTTCAGGGAACTTCACCATGGGCTCGGGCACCTCTACCATTCCTCCACGTTCCCCTTTGGGGTGTCTTCCTTTTAATTTTTCGAACCTCAACCTATAGGGTGACCTTAAAAAGAAAAGCCTTATTTTCTTTTGTAATACGGCATGGCCCCAATATAAATTGGATAACAACAACTGATGGCCTGAAAATGGCACATTTGATTACCAGATCCTTCGTGATCTGGACAGCTTCCTAAGTAGGAATGGCAAATGGTCAGAAGTCCCCTATGCACAGGCTTTTTCCTATATCAGCTCACGACCATCTTTGTGCCAGGACTGCTCAAAACAAAACCTTCCTTCTAATTTGTCCTTTGATCCTGCCAATGGAGCCCCTCCTTATGCACCAGGACACTCTACTTCTCCCCCACGTCAGCTCCCCATTCCCCTCTCAAACCACCATCTGCTGAAACCATGACACCCCCAATCCCTATCTGCCCACCTCCCCACCATAACCTGATCTAAAGATGGGACTCAACCCAGTCCTGGGTCCTCACATCTTTTTCTCCTCTGGGAAGTAGCTGGTGTAGAGGGCATTGGGCAAGTCCATATCCCCTTTACCATGGCTGACCTTTCCCAGATCAAAAAGCAACTAGGTTTCTTCTCAGAAAACCCAATACTATTATAGGCAAGAGTTCTTATATCTCACCCAAACCTTCAGCTTAGCTTGGCATGTCACCCAAACACCGGAAGAAAAGGAACTCATCTGGCGTTTGGCCAATGCTCACGCTCATGAGCTACACATTCACTTCAACTAAAATTTGGTCACAGCAGGGGCCGTTCCCTCTGGAGAATCTTATTGGACCTATCAGCGGGGTGACCCCGGCCTCTGACTACGAGATCACATGGTGACCTGCCTCTTAGCAGGCATGGCCAACAATGCCCATAAGGCTGAAAAATGGAATATGATTACAGAGGTCACATAGGGGACACAGGAAAGCCTTGCTCTCTTTTTATATCGCCTGACAGAGACCTTAACAAAATGTACCAATTTAAACTCAGAATCTATGGAAGGGTAGACTCTCTTACACCTTCATTTTATCTCTCAGTCTGCTCCTGACATCTGAAAAAATAATTTAAAAGCTAGAGAAATGGCCTCACACCTCATGGAAAGAACTCCTTGAAACAGCCTTCAAAGTTTTTAATAGGGAGGAGGAATATCGGGCCCAAAAAGAAAAGTATCTTCGCTTAAAATACCAGATGCTTGCCTCCATGCAAACCCAGATAGAGACAGCTCTTGCAAAAGAAATCCCCCCACTCCCGGGGCACTTGTTTTCAATGTGGCACACCAGACAATGGAGAAAAGCCTGTCCTAATCCTCCTCCACCCTCTAAGCTGTGTCCCTTGTGTGGCCACTGGGGCCACTGGAAGATGGACTGCCCTCAACAGGGACACCCATCTGAGGCCCCCAGACCTCTGCCTAGAAAATATGAGTTAGAAACTTTTTCTTACCATAAATTCAGATATTTTCTTTTTTTCCTATAAAACTTGAAAGAGCTCAAATCCTTTTGCCAAGTAAAATAATATTTAAAAAGGTATTTGTTATATTTTCTGTATATTTTTAAATAAATCAAAGAACTTTTATTATATAATTTGCATATCTTGTTATAAATACATGCTTTATCTCTCAGGTACTATTAGTATTCAGTTATTCATTTAACCTTATATTCTTTTTGAGGTATTTTTATCCACATTATCACATTTTCTAACATTATAATATTCAGAAATAAATATCAACCCTACATTATCTAGAAATTTTGGTTTCTGCAAAAGTAAGCCATTTCAAGTGAAGATTCATTTAGCTTACATTGGTGAGGATACTACAAATTTTTTATTTAAGAATTTCTATTTATGGCTTAAATTATAAGTTTTATCACAATACAATTTTGTAGACAAATTTTTATTTATGTTTTTCTTTTAAGTCCTAGTTCTAACATATAAAGAAAAGAAAATTTTCAAGGTTCTGAGTAAGTTAGTGATTTTTAAGAAGTATGTAAAATGTTTTTGGTTATTAAACTGCATATGTGTATAACTTACACAGGTAATTGTTTAACAACCAACCTTCCGATAAAGAATTCATATATATATATGATTAGAAAAATATCTTTCTATATAAATATGTATATATTTAGATAATTTATATATACACATATGTATACGTATCTATTATAAATACACATGTTCTAAATATGATAAATACACATGTGTATATGTATTTATTATAAATTCCAGTAGTATTAAGTTATTACAAATGACAATATGTAAACAGATGTTTATGAGGAAGCAAAGAAAAGGGAACACTTATACACTGTCAGTGGGAATGTATACTAGTACAGCCACTGTGGGAAGCAGAATGGAAATTTCACAAAATACTAAAAACATAATTACTATTTAATCCAGTAACCCCATTCCTGAGTATATACCAAAAGTAAAAAAATCAATATATCAAAGGGACACCTTCATTTGCATGTTTACTATATTAGGTTATTAAATATGAAATGTATGATTTCCTTAAGTACTAAGTTTGACATTTGATCTCTCTAACATTTCACTTTGACTCTTCTTGATTTATTTGTATTGTGAAGATACATCTTCAGTCTTTCAAACACATGGTTTGGCTTGTGGTTATCTTTCAAATATTTTTTAGAGCAATATTTGTGAAGCCATGAATAAAATAAAAATTCATGTTAATTTGAATATGAGTTCCATCATGGAACCAATGCAGCACAGACAGCTCAGAATATCAACAGAGTGTTTGGGAATGGTGTGGCTAATGAACATACAGTACCTCAGTGATTTGAGAAGTTCTGTTCTGGTGATTTTAATCTTGAATATGAACCACATGAGCAACCAGAAACCAAAGTGGATGATGATAAGCTGGAATCTATAGTGGAATTGAATCCACCTCAACCTACATGTGAATTATCAGCAAGGTTTGACATTATCATTTAAACAGTATTGGACCATTTGAAACAAATGGGCAAGGTAAAGAAGCTGGATAGTGGTGCCCATGAATTAAAACGATCATCAGAAGAGAAGTCTTGAGGCTTGCCTTTCTTTGCTGTCATGACACAAAGGCAAACCATTTTCATACTGTATTGTGATGTGTGATAAAAAAAAAAAAAAAATTGATTCTTTTTGACAATCGCAAGCATTTCAGTACAGTGGTTAGATAAAGTGACGAAACATAATCCAAAACCGAATATTCATCAAAACAAGCTAATAGTGTCTGTTTGTTGGTCCAGAGTTGATATTATCCACTACAGCTTTATGAGACTTGGTCAATCAATTACAGCAGGTATCTATGCAACCAATTGGATGAAATGATGAGGATGCTTGTGATTAAGAAGCTGAGATTGGTCAATAGAGACAAGCCAATCCTTTTGCAAGACAACACTCAACCACATGTCTCACAAACAACACTTCCCAAACTCCAGAAGCTGGATTTGGAAACGTTCTGTCATTCACTGTGTTCACCAGACCTTGCACCAACTGACTGCCACTTCTTCCAGGCTTTCGACCACTTTGTGCAAGGATAAATATTCAATTCTCAACAAGCTGTGGAAAATACCTTTTGTGATTTCATTGCCACTCAGTCGCCAGGCTTCTTCACTGCTAGCATAACAAGCTCCTGTTAAGATGGCAAAACGATGTTGGTAGTTTAGGTGCATTCTTTGATTAATTTTACTGCTTTTTGTTTGAGATAAAATAAATTCGACTTTTGATTTGAAATCGGACATTTCATATTTAATGACCTAATAGACCTTATTGACAATAGTAGGGATATGGAATCCACTTAAGTGTCCATTAATGTATGATTGGATGAGGAAAATGTGGTATATACACACAGTGGAATGCTATTTAACTATAAAAGAGTGAAATTGTGTCATTTGCAGCAGCATGTATGAAACTGGAAATCATTTTCTTTCTTGAAATATACCAGGCACAAAAAGACATATTCTTACTTATATGTGGAAACTGAAAAGTGTGATCACATGGAGGTAGAGAGTGGAAAGATACCAGAGACTGGGAAGAGTGAGTTTGAGGGGTTGAAGAGAGTGTGTTAAAGGGTACAAACATACATACATATTGTAAAAGGAAAAAATTCAGTGTTCAATAGCAGAGTAGGATGACTATAGTTAACAAAACTGTATTGTACTAGTATGATGGACATTCTAAACACTCTGACTTGATCACTATAAATTATATACATGTAACAAAATTTCACATGTACCTCATATAATTTTTAAAAATGAATAATAAAAATTTTAAATTAGTAATATTTGTAATATATTTTCTTAAATTCCATAAAAAGATTGTTATAGAATATATTCATCATTTTTTTCTGAACTCTTGTATACCTAACCAACTTATGATTACACCTGATAAATGTTAGTTGATTATTGTTTACATTAATAAGACAAAAGTGATTCAATAAAGACATAAATCAGAACTTCACTCTTTATTCAATCATGGTAGCAACTTTCTTGGTGAATCAGATAATAGTTTCAAATGCAAGGAGACTATTTCATCAAATTTTTGTGTTTTTGACAATGCAATTGCTACAGACACAATACACTTTAACCTATATTTTTAACATTTTCTCCAATGCTTTAAGTTAGTCAATCAACAAAACTACATGCAAGCCCTGATTTGTAGCATAAATTTCCATGTATAGCATTTGTACTGTATCCAGTTTTAAGCTTTCAACTTGACTATATTTAAAATGTAGTTAGGAAGAGATGTGCTATACCATTGCATAGTGTTCCTGGAATATAATAAACATAAATAACCTCAAGAACATAGGTAATAGTAAAATCTAGTAAAATAATTAGAGAGTAATGAGCTTGGAGTACTTGTAATTACCTCTGTTTTAATATAATTTATTTAATTATAATCTTATATGATTTCATTTTTAATTATGGCTAACATCCACCTCACCAAATTCTGAAAATCTACCAGTAGGTTCTTGCTACCTGGTATAAGTTGGCTTCTAAATGTATACATACAGACACATACACACACACACACACACACACACACACACACACATACACACTTATGCATGTTTACAAGGTCAACACAAACACATGCATAAAATATAGTGCTAATATAATATCATGATCAATATTTACTGCTTCAATTTTTCTAAAATGTTATACTGATATTATTTTATTAGTATTTCAGTATTTCAGTGTATTTGCTAACTATATTTGCAATGACAGGCAAATTAATTCATGAAAAGAAATTGAATTGTCAGTTATTCTAGTTTCATTCAAGTTGAGGTGGACAAGTTAGAGGATATGGACTTTATTATATACTGTCAGTTTGGCCATCCTTAAGATATTCTCAAACATTGCTTTTTCCCCTTGCAATCTGCTTAAACTTTAGGCACAAAGGAATTACCCCCAATGGAAAGGTAAGTTTCCCTATAGTGAGTTTCAAATTGTGCCCTTCTGAGTTGAATATTCTATGAACTATTAAGCTTACAGTTATGATAAAAGAGCAATAGTCATTAAGGTCACTGCACTTGAGGCTTCCATTTGAACTACTTTTGGGTTCAAGGCAAACAAAAATCTTTTGTTTTACCTACTTTCTTCCCCAGCCCAGAGGCAATGTAAGGGAGGATGAGAAAGAAAACCCCTTCTCCAGAGATCTTTGAAAACTTTAAAATCTAATGATGGAAAAGGGCTGCAATTTGAAACATGAAAGGTCAAGGTAGCCTACTAGAGACACAGCGAATATATAACTTCTTATGGGAATCTCCCAGGCGTGAGATTATTCTGAGATTTCAATCTTATAGTTAAATAGTAATATATCAAAAAGACAGTGAAAATAGTTGCTTTGTAAAATGTTGAGGAGCCAGTCATTTAACTCTCACAAAATGTCACTAGCTTTATTCACAGGACTTAAATTTAGGAAACTTGAGATATGAATATTTAGGAAAACACCCTTCAAAAATAAACAAAATTTCCCCTTAAGATTAACTTGGAATGAAACATTAAGTGAGTAATTTTCACAAAACAACTATTTGTTTATTTCTGACCTTTGATAGAATTTATACAGAAACAAATTGGGAGCCATATTCATGCATCTGCCACCAAACCGGGCATTTGTACAGCCCCAGGGAATATATAAAAAATTTATCAGAGGTTCTAAAAGTTGAAACACAGACTCAAGCACCTTGGATCCTAGACACCAGTGAGCCATGAGCCACTGTCATCACCATTTGTATTGGTGTTTCTGTTGCTCTGCCCACATCTTGGCCTCACCTCTGATTTCAGCCAAGCCTGGACACTTTCTGTGCAGGTTTAAACTCACTCTTCACTGACAATGTTTTGCCTTAACTACCAGTATTTTAGTTTTCTGCATTGAACTCTCATCACCCACACACAAATACTTGCAAGTATGGGGGAATTATTGGGATGATGAACTTCTAATGGTGAACTTCTAACTCTTCCTCCTGTCCTTTGGGTGGACAATTTGTATATACTTCTTAGAGTGGCTCAAGCCCTAGTTTCCCTGACTGGTTACCTTCATGAAGCTTTTCTTCCTTCTCTTACTCTCTTCTTTCTTTTGACCCTCACCCCTGCTCTTTAAGGTTACTTTACAAATACCACCTAAAAACAAATTTGACTTTCCTTGAGGGGAGCTCAAGCTACAACACAGTCAAATCACCATATAAGTACTCGCTATACCAGATTTATCTCTAAGGAGAATTCATTTTTTTCTGCACTCTAATCCCTACTGGGGAATAAAAAAACAGTCCTTATTATAGTACTCTGTATCATTTCTCATTCTCCAATAGTTTTGTGGACGTCAGTTACCATTGTGCTGCCCTCAATCTGCCCATGTATGAAACCATCTAACTATGTACTTCAGCCCTCAGAATTGTTTTGATTACTCTCCACATCCAAATTTTCCACGCTTGTGCCCAGACCCTAGAAACTTTCATGTAGGATAGCAAACAGATAAAGTGGTACCAGAACAAGAGAGAGAACTAGACCACTGGTACAGTCGTATGTACAGTTTTTACAGTCACTTTCTGAGGGTAATGCCCTTTTCTTTATGTCAAAAATAAAGGGAAATTATAGTGGTGGCAATATTCTAAACCTTGTAAAATTTACTTAGTCATTAACTATGGGGAATAAAATGATCCCAAGGTCAGAACTGAGTGAGATATAATGTAACCACAGAAAATTATAAAATATTTCTCCATGGTAAGCCATTTGCTTTTCTTAAGAAAAACTGACACAGTGAATTTTTAGTCAACCTCTAAGACTTGTGGATGTTTTTCTTTCTGCCTGCAATGCCATTTTTGCACATATCCACATGGTTCATGCCTTTACTTCCTTCAGGTCTCTGCTCAGACATCACCTAATCAGGGAGGTCTTCATAACTTGACCCCATCCCAGTCCATACTCCTTTCTGCCTTACTATTCTAGTTTTTCATAGCATGCAACTCCATCTATTTATGGTTGCTAATTGATTTCATTCCACACCAGGGTATAGTCCCATGTGGAGTACCTACTTCCTCTCCAATCCCCAGCTGCATTTCAGCTTACAAAGAGCCTCATTACATAGCAGGCATTCAGCACATGTTTTCAAATGAAATGAATGACTATGCAAAACTTAACTACAGAGGAAACTGAATGAACTTTTCATTCTATAATTAAGCATTTTTATTGCCTGTCTAATGTCCAAAATTAAAGAAATTCTGAATGAATGATTACTGAAAAATATATGTACCACTCAGGAATTGATTGCAGAAATAATTGTTATCTTCATTATAAACCTGATAAGCAGCCCATGCTATAGAATGTTGCCTTAGTCAATCTTAGTTGGGGGCTGTGTGGAATACACTGTATAACAGTGTATGAAATCAAAAATTCTGATGATTTTACTGAACAATATTTACATACTCTGCCTGAAACCTGCCAATAAGTTGGAAGTATTTATTGAAGATAAAATGCATGTATAGGGATTTTCTCAAAGTACTTTGCACTGTTAGGAGAATAAAAACCTGTGCGACATAAAATAACCTTCAGAATTAAATTCCAATACAAGGAAATGAAAGACAGTAAAACTTTCCCAATAGTTTTATGGGAAGGAGCAGGCTTGGAAGGGAATGAGCTGTAAAGATAATGCTGAGGTGGTAAACGCATTAATAAATTAAAAGAGAAAGAGAATCAAAGCATGAAATCAAGAGTGAATTTTAAAGGTAACTTGATCAGAACATCAGGGAAGGCAGTTAGAGACAAGAGGTGGCTAGAGAAAACTCTGAAGCCAAACTGCAGCGCTGGGTACATATTATCCTTTCCCTTGATTTTTTTTTTTTTTTTTTTTTTTTTTTTTTGTGTGTGTGTGTGTGCCGAAGAGACAGACGCCCTCTGTTACTGGTTTGACCGTCTCTTGGGAACATTGATAACTATATGGCAATTTGCAGTGAAGTTGAGTCAAGTTCTTTCTGAGAGACACATAGTGAGATGGAGTCAGGCTGTCTGTCCATTATTATCCACAATGTGAATGCCTAAGTTTTAATCTGAACAAGGGGCTTATGACTGAAAGTATATCACTATATTGGCGTATCATATTGACTTTCTGATAATGTTCTAAAGCCAGTTGAGTAAGAGAGAGAAAATGCCACTGGGTACAAATTGTGGCATCAATTCTCTGCCAGACTGATCAATTGGATTTATATATTACCTCCAGCTACAATCTTAAAATCTATAGTTTTACTCCCTCTTCAATGCACAGCTCACAGCTTAAATAATTGCAGATTCAAATGAATTTTAAAAGGATCGAACAGTCCTTAAATTAAAAATGTGTGAACATTGTTGTTTTAACCACTCTTAATTATTTACTAATTTAACTCAATGGATTCACCTTTTTTCTCTCTCTTTATTCTTCTCTCTTTATTTCTTTCTCTAATTCTTCTAAGAATAAATATTCTACAAAGTTATCATATTCATGCTTCAAATGATTTTTAACTATTTTGATCAATAAAATAAATATAGCATATATATATTTTTTAGATGCATTAAACTGGATCAAAACTGTCAGAAGTTCTGAATTACAAATCCTCTGCTCTCAGTCTTAACTACCTCTTTTAACAATTAAAAGAGTTTAAAAGCCATTCATTAAACATCAATGTTGTATAAGGAAAATTTAAAAAACATTTACTTAAAAATGCTTCCTGTAGAATACAGAACACTGAAGCTTTTTCTGAATGAAATCCTTATATAAAATTGCAAAGCTCTGACAGTAACCCCAAACATAATGCCACTTGCAGGAAATTCAACATATAGAAATTAGGCAAAAGCAAATAATATAGTACCATATCACAAAACTTCAAAATGTTTTGGATATTAAGAAAAAATACTTAAGAAACAGTGTTGCTAGAAAAATTTTAAAAGTGAACAATTTTAAATTGCTTCAAATGTTGACTTTTGGTAGCTTCATATGTTATAATTTAAATGTATGCTGTTTAAATATATGTTATTTAGAATAATATTAATAAACCACATTTACTGAATATTAATGATTCACCAATAAATATACTAAGTCATAAATATACATTAATTTAATTTGCTTTCATGAATATCCAGTAAACTAGGAGTTATTGTCCCCATTTTACAGATCTAGAAACATAGACCTAAAGAGATTAAATAGATTTTTATTCTTTGTGAGAGATTGAGCTAACATGGAGGGAAACTTTCCTCCTCAATAAATACTTAGATATATTGGAAGAAATATAGCAAAATCTATTTGAGGAAATAACCAACAATAAAAGAAAGTTAAATCCACAATTTTCAGAAACTAAAACAGAACTCAAAATTTCAATAATGCACCTGAAAAAGACAATGTCAAATTAGAACTGGAATAGCTTGAGAAAGAACCAAAAACATTGAAATTACAAACATAATTTATTAGTTTGCTCAGGCTGACATAACAAAATACTACTGACTGGGCAGCTTAAACAAGTCATTTATTTTCTCATAGCTCTGGAGGCTGGAAGTCCAAGATCAAGATGGTAGCAGAGGTGGTTTCTGGGAAAGCTTCTCCCCTCAGCTTACAAATGGCATTTTCCTTCTATGTTCTTCCAGGGCCTTTTCTCTGTGTATGTGTGCAGAGAGAGCAAGCACTGTGGTGTCTCTTCCTCTTCTTGCCTTATTGGGTCAGAGACCTACCACTCATTGAACTTTACTTACCTCCTTAAAGATCCTATCTCCAAATATAGTCATATGGGGGCTATGGCTTAAACATACAAATTTTGAGGGAATACAATTCAGTCCATGACAGCTCTTAAAATCAAAAATAAATTCAATAAATCTGTGACCTGAAACATGGATCCAAATCAATCATCAACCATGCAGCACAAAAAGTTAAGTAATAGATAATATGAAAAGAAATGGTTAAAACACATGAATTTACTTTTTAAGTTTGTCTTTCCTTTGAACGTTCTGCACTTCCACTGCTATGTGAAATACTTACTTTAAAAGTATCTTCACTTCATTCTTACCAATAATTGATATGAAAGTATGTTGGTAAAATTATACCATCCATGTTTCTTATCCACTACTCAATTGAAACACTATCTTTGAATATACAAGTAGATTTTCAGAGATTCATAGAGGGCTATGTCTCAGTAATAGGACTAAACCAGACCTGGAGCAAATATTATTATACTCTTCACCTAAAAATGCTTAAAAACAAATCTTTAAAGGGACAAGTTGGCCAACAAGTAACTTAACTGCTTTCCAAAACAAACTTCAGTGTTATGGAGAGAAAACAAATAATGATCATGAAATAATGTAATATCCATTACACACAATTTCCAGTCAAAAATTAAATAGAAATGAAAGAGGATTCTGTGAAGATGAAGTAGGAGGCACCAAAAATCTATTTCTCTACATAGATAATAATTGCACTAGCAAAATATGTCTCATGTAACTATTTTTGAAACTGTGGAGCCTATTGAAGCCTCACAACTTCCAGGGTAAGGCTTAGATGGTAAATTGCAGTTACTTTTCGTCAAATTCAGCTCTCATCCCTTACCCCCCCCCTCCCCCCAGCCTCTTGGCATGCAGCTCTGCAAGTGTTCCTGGAGCAATTTGCACACAGATTATAGAAGCCAGGGTGGATGTGATGGTTAATTTTATGTGTCCACTTGGAGAGTCACGTGGTACCCAGATATTTGTTCAAACATTATTGTGGGTGTTTTAGTGAGGTTGTTTTGAGATTAGATTAACATTTAAATCGGTAGATAAAGTAAATCAGATTTCCCTCCCTAATGTGGGTGAGCCTCATTCAGTCAGCTGAAGGCATGAGTACAACAAAAATATAGATATGATATAGGATAGATCAATATGACATATCATATTGATTCCATTTCTGGAGCACCCTGACTACTACAGTAGGCAATAAGGGCCTTGCCTTCAAAATATCAATAATCTATATTCTGATTGCTATATTCTGATCTCATGTGTCTGATCATATAGTGCAGACACAGAAGTTAGCAGCTATTTTCATAACACATAGCTTTGTTGCAAGCTCCTCCCCTTGGGCTGAAGCAACTTCCAGGCATTTAAATGGCTGGTGTTTTATCCCCCTCCCCCTGCTTTCATTTTTTTTGTTTATCTCTTTTGGGAGCCAGTCATTAGTGACTAGGATATTCAAAAGGAACTGCATACAGAATAAATTTGGTCACCACACATACCCAGAGAAAGATGCAGGCCCAGAAAAGACCTGAGAAGATCTCAGGTTTACAATTCAGGTTGATCCACTGTATGAAGACAATTTATAATAATTAGGAAACAAAGCAAAACAAAAATGAAAAAGAAAAATCCCTGAGGAAGGTGGATCATCTGATTACAAGAGTTACATTATATTAGAAGCAATGTCCAACTTTCAACAACAACAACAAAAAAAAACTACAACAGGCTGGGCGTGGTGGCTCACACTTGTAATTCTAGCACTCTGGGAGACCAAGGCAGGAGGATCACTTGAGGTCTGGAGTTTGAGACCAGCCTAAACAAGAGTGAGACCCTGTCTCTACAAAAAATAGCAATTATCTGGACAACAAAAAATATATATAGTAAAAATTAGCCGGGCATGGTGGCACATGGTTGTAGTCCCAGCTACTTGGGAGGCTGAGGCAGAAGGATTCCTTAAGCCCGGGAGTTTGAGGTTGCTGTGAGCTAGGCTGACACCAGAGCACTCTAGCCGGGGCAACAGTGTGAGACTTTGTCTAAAAAAGAAAATCACAACACATGAAAAAAAATGGAAAAGTTTGACCAATTCAAAAGAAAAACAGAAACTGTCCTGGAAAAAGACCTGATGGTAGAGTTACAAGACAAAGATTTTAAAACAAATGTCTTAAAAATGCTCAAAGATCTAAAGGATGATGTGGAAAAAAACAAGACAGTAATACATGAGCAAAATGGAAATGGGAATATAAATAAAAAGATAGAGAACCTAAAAAAAGAAATTCTAGAACTGAAAAAATAATTGCTGAAATGAAAAATTTACTACAGGGATTCAAAGGCTGAAAATCAGTGAACTTTAAGATAGGGCAAATGAAGTTATCAAGCCTGAAGAACAGAAAGAAAAAAGAAGAAAAGTAAAAGAATCTGAGCTACCTCTGGGAGACCATGAAATGAGCAAATATCCACAATGTGGGAGTTCCAGTAGGAGAAGAGGGAGAGAGAAAAATGACAGAGGGACTATTTAAAGAAATAATGGCCAAAACTTCCCGAGTTTGATGAACATGAACAACCAAGAAGCTCAATGAACCACAGGTTGAATGAACTCAAAAAGATCCACAGGGAGACACTTTACAATCAAACTGTTGAAAGACAAAAGGATTTACAATAAGATTATTTGGCAGATTTCTCATCAAAAATTTTGGAAGCCAGAGGGCACTGGGCTAATATATTCGAAGTGCTAAAATAAAATTTAAAAATAAAGCCTGTCAACCAAAAACCTTATGTCCTGCTAAACTATCCTTCAAAATTGACAACAAAAAAACATTAGCTAAGGAAGTTTGTTACCACTAGACCTGCCATGCAAGATATGCTAAAGATAGTCCTATAGGTTGAAGTAAATTAACACTAGGCAGAAACTCAAAGCTTTGTGAAGAAATAAAGATCTCAGTAAAGCTAAATATGTAGGCAATTATAAAAGCTAATATTATTTTAACAATGATTTGTAACTCAATTTTTTTCTATATGATTTAAGAGACTAATACATTTTGTAACAAAAATAATAGCCCAAAAGCAAGTATTATTTTAACTTTGGTTTGTAATTCCACAGTTTATTTCCTACATCATTTAAGAGACTGATGATCTAAAAAATGATAAGATTTTGTTTGTGAACACACATTGTATGAAGATAGAATATTTTGACATCAATAAGTCAAAGGGGTAAGGAAAAGTTGTAAAGTAGAAGAGATTTTGTATGTTATTGAAGTCAATGTGATATAAATTCACATTAGTATTTTATAACTTTAGGATATAAAATGTTATATTCATGGTAAGCATAAAGAAAATGCTTATAGCACAAAAGGAAATGAGAAGAAAATTAAAATATTTCACTATGAAAAACCAATCAAGTAAACAAAAAAAAGAGACAATAATACAAAAACTGAGGGCCCAAAAAGCTATAATACATACAAGAAACAAACAGCAAAATGAATAGGACAGCAATAATTCCCTTCTTATCAATAATTACTTTAAATATAAATAGATTAAACTCTTAAATCAAAAGCCAAAGGTTGATAGAATAGATTTAAAAAACCCATAATCCAGCTACTATATATGGTGTCTCCAAGTGATTCATTTTAGATCCAAAGACACAAATACATTGAAAGTGAAAGGATGTAAAAAAAAAAAAAAATTCCATGCAAATAGCAACCAAAAGAAAGCAGAAGTGTTCATGCTCAAATCAGACAAAATAGACTTTTAAATCATAACATGTTGTGAGGCAAAGAAGGACATTATATATTAAAGAAAGGTTTGATACAGAAAGAAAATATAACAATAATTAACACATGCCTAATAATTTATCATCAATATACATACAGAACTACAGAAAAAAATGAAGGAAAAAAGAAACATTTCTACAATAATAATTGGAGACTTTAATACTCCCAAGAATAGATAAGATAACCATACAGAAGATAAATATGGAGAGGACTTAAATAATTCAATTAACTGACTAGATTTAAGTTGTACAAACATATCCAAAACACTCTACCAAAGAATAACAGAATACACATTTTTCCTCAGGTGTATATGGGACATTTCCAGGGTGGATCCTGTATTAGGCCACAAATTAAGTCTCAATTGATTTTTTAAAAAATGACATAACTCAAAGTATCTTCTCTGACCAGTATAGTATAAAATTAGAAATCCGTAACAGAAGAAAAAAATAAAAATTTTAAAATTTGGGGAAATTAAATAACACATTCAAAACAACTAATGATCAAAGAAAAAATAACAAGGGAAATTATAAAATACTTACATGAATGATAATGGAAGCAAAATATCCCAAAACTTTTGGGTTGCAACACAGCAGTGATAAGGGGGAAATGTATAGCTATAGATGCTTACATTAAAAAGCAAGATTGGCAGTCAACAACCTAACTTTACAATTTAAAAAAATGAGAAAAAAAACAAAATAACTGAAAGCAAAAGGAAGGAGGTAATGAAGATTCAAGAAGACATAAATGAAATAGAGTATAAAAAAATAGAAAAATATCAATGAAACCAAAAGTTGGTCTTTTGAAAAGATCAGTGAAACTGACAAATGTTTCATTATATTGATTAAGAAAAAAGGCTCAAATTATTAAAATCAGAAATAAAAAATAAATGCTAAAATTTAAAAAGACATTACTACAAAATCTACAGAAATAAAATATACTACCAGAAAGGCTTTCAGGAGGCTACCAGGAGGCTTTCATCTGTTTCAAGAAATGATTGAAAATGTAGGTAAGGAAGATATTCAGAATTATGGGATAGGTGTCTTGTGAGAAAAGTATAGGAGCATGAGCCATTTCTGTTGTTTCCAAGACTCTTCCATAATTTTAAAAGAAATGATAATTAGATTTTAGACAAAGCTTTTTTTAATGGATGACAAATCCCAGTGCCAGTTCAATATGAACTTGTAACAATTTGGAGAAATGCACAAGGTTATTTTTCTTCATGAAGAAGGCTTCTGGAAGATTCTGAATGAGTAATCTCATTAATGCCACCTTCTCCACTCTAGGTACCTGGGTTGTTGTTCTTTCTCCACCTACACAAAATTGGTGTATGCTGTTTAAACATTTATGATGTCATCTTTTCTATAATCATCTCCCATTTATACCCAGAATTTTCATCCAAAAGGTTCTGATTCATGAGGCAGAAAGGCATTTTTATAAAACTTATAGAGACCCATTATGTCCCCAACTTTGTTCCACAAAGGTCACTATAGAAGGATTCAATGAACAGTGTCCTCAACCAAGTTGTCATTATTCATATGATCTAGAACCATACCAATCCAATAAGAGAACCAATTGACTAAACCAGAGTTAAGTTTGAGTACCCTATGCCCCTTTTTTGCTGGAAGGCCACCCAGAATATGAAACCAAGTAGGCTGGCCTGAAGTTGATGTTAGGGGAAGGAAAAATGCATCATCCACAGAAAATAGCAGTGTGGAATTGCTAATTTAAAAAATAAGTACATATAACCTTCTATCTCTTTTGTCTTTATCCTTATACAGCAAGTAGCTCAGAGGAGATGATCCTGTTTTGGAAACATGTGAATTCTGTGATTCAACTCTTAATACATTACTAAGGTATGTCAACCAGAAATAGCTGAAGGAGGTAGAATCAGCAATGTATTATTCTAATATTTTAGGAGGCTACTCTAGTGCTTATCAATGTTATATTCATGTGGATTATAGGGAGTATAAAAGATTAATTGAATTTATTAACAATCAGCTCATTATTGCTAGCTTTTATAATAGGAGATATACTATTGTCAGATCTCAGATGATCTATAATAGAAGATAATACCATTGTCAGACTACAAATGACCTAGGAAATAAACATGTAACACAGAATAGTTTTAAGGACTGTGAAAATGATTTATCTATCTAGGTCTTCTTTGATTTCACTATATAATGTTTTGTAATTTTTTGCGTACAGATCTTATACAACTTTGCTTAAATTTGTTTTTGTGTTCTTTATTTTTAGATGTCATTTGTAATGGGATTGGTTAATTTCTTTTTCTAATTGTTCATTAGTAGTATGTAAAAAATATCATTAGTTTTTATATATTGGCTTTATATTCTGTGAGCTGACAAAACTGATTCATTAGCTCAGAATATTTTATATGGATTTCTTAGTGTTTTTGTATACACAGTTGTGTTCCCTACAAATTTAAACAATTTTACTCTTTACATTATAATCTTTACACATTTTATTTATTTTTTGCTTATCTTATTTCACTGGCTAAGATTACTAGTATGCCATTGAAGATAGGTAATGAGACCCGAAACATGTCAATGCTTATGTTTTTGTTTTCTCCCTGGTCTTAGGTAGACTGTTCAGAACACAGTCTAATTTTACCTAGAGTTTTCCCCTCCCTCCACTCCATAAACATCCTTAATCAAATTAAAGTGTTTTCCTTCTATTTGTATATTCCTATTTTGCTGAGAGATTTATTTTTTTTATTTCTTTGTTTTTTTAGCCATGAATGGGTAGGGACTTTTACTAAAATGCTTTTTCTGTATGTTTTAAAGTGCTCTGTTTCTCTTTTTTATTTTATTATATGATGAATCACGTTGATATCTTGGACTTTAAAGCAACCTTGTATTGCCAGAATAAATCCCCTTGGTTATTATGTATTATCTTTTTTTATATCATTGGCTTAAATTTGCTAAAATTTTAAAATGATTTTTGCATTTATGATTATGAAGGATTTTCTAGTTCTTTATTCTTGTAAATTATATCATTTTGCATGAATATACTAGACTTATAAAAATAGTTGGAATATGTTTCTTCCTCTTCTATTTTTTATGATAGTGTTTGCACTGAGTTGGTAATAGTTTGTCTTTAAATGTTTGATAGAATTTACCATTTACTCCATCTAGGGTTTTCTTTGTAGAAATTATAATTTTGATTTCTTTAACTGGAAATAGGGTTTTAAAATTTTGAATTTTTTTCCTTGTTCAGATTTGGTAATTTGTGTCTTTCAAAAAAAATTATCAATTTCATTCTAGCTGTATAATTTATTGACATAAAGTTGGTCTTAATATATCTTTGTTTTGATTTTAATATCTATATAGAATCTGTAGTGGTGGCCACTCTTTTTTTCCTGATATTGGCAATTTGAATTTTCTCTTTGACTCTTGGACAATTTACCTAGAGGTCTAGGAATTTTGTTGACCTTCTCATAGAGGATGCTTTTGAGTTCACTGAATTTCTTTACATTTTACACTATCTAATTGAGTTCTATTTATCTCAATTATTTTCTTTTCTCTACTTATTTTGAAACTTATATTTTCCCCTAGTTTTTAATTAAGAGTTTCAATCATTGATTTTAAATCTTTTTTTTTTCATTTAAAAATGCCTTGCCTTCATGTAGTCCTTTAACTGTGTCTCAAAATTCTTATATGTTGGATTTGCATTATTATTTAGTTCACATCTTTAAAAATTCTTATATAATTTCATTTTTAATTATGGGATTCTTTAGAAGTATGTTGTTTAACTTCTAAGTATTTTGGAGTTTATTGTTATATTATTGTTTTTGCTTCTAATTTAGCTCCAGTGGTTCTGGCAGTTACGTTTATTCTGTTTCCCAATTTATGGCTGCTCTCTGCAGTTAGTCATCTGATAAGATCTTTATGTTGAATGCAAACCATTACATTGAAGAGAAATTGGGAAAGAGATTATTAAAGAAAATAGTTGTCTAAATAGTAAAAGCTAAAAGTCAAAATATAAAAAGCTTCAAACCTAAAAATATTAATGGAAAATTATTCATTTGTTTTTCACATTACAAATGTCATGCTGCCAATCCAAATAAACAAAATACTAAAAGTTATTAAACTTTGGTGTCTGTCTTGAAGATACTATAAATTTAGTGTGGAAGATTTTTTATTAATTAATGAAAAGGGTGGAAAGGATCAAAAATAGACTTAAATGTTAGAAAATATCTCTTCCTCTTTTCTTATATTCCATGTCACTTCCCACAAATTAATAAATACATTTGTCCCTCCATATCCATGTGTTCTGTATCCACAGATTCAACTAACTATGGATTATAACATTTAGGAGAAAAAGAATGGTTAAATCTATACTGAACACATACATACTTTTTTTTGTTGTCATTATTCTGTAAACAATACAGTTTAACAACTATTTATATAGCATTTACATTGTATTAGGTATTATAAATAATCTAGAGATGATTTAAAGTACATGGGAGGTTGTGCATGGGTTATATTGAAATCCTACAGTATTTTATATAAGGGACTTGAGTATCTGTGAAGTTTGGTATCCATGGGGGTTCCTGGAAACAACCTCTGGTGAATGGGGAGGAATGACTGGACTGGACTGCTATAATGTCATTTGAATAATACTTGGTAGTAAATAGGAATAAGAAAGATATACTATATAAATATTTTTCTTGTAAAGTTGTACTTTATTAGCATTAAAGTAGTGCAACCATCCCTCCACCACCACACAGAAATACATGAGATCCTAGAAAAAACTTCTTTGATAATTGCATTTCCCAACTTCTGCAACTAAATGAAACAGGCATGGAGTCAAGAATCCTAAAAAACAAACTGGGAGGAGGGTGATTTTGTGTTTTCTTCTATGATTTCCACTATCTGCATACTGATTCCACAGGATATGCTAACGTGTTTTAAATCTTACTAAAATATGAAGGTAAAGGAAGCCCCACACATTACTACATGAATACTTATCTGCATGAGCAAAAAACAATTTTAATTTCTAACAGTGTCAAATTGTGTATGTGCAAATTTTTTTAATTTTTCTTTTCTGTTTTAATCAGTATACTATGATAAATGAGGCTTATTTTGAATTTTTTGATGACTTAAGAACTTTACTTAAAAAGTAGTATAAGTAAAAATCCTCATGTTCTGTGTTGTTTTTCTATAAAAATAGAGGATATACTAGATTTTTCTTTATATTTCATAAAAATCAAAAATTTTAAAAGACTTTTTTACTATTATTAACTTCTTTTTTCATATCTAACATGAAATAGACAACATTTTGTTTATCAGTACTTATGGTTACGTTAATGGCCAAATGAGATTGATTTTTGTCCTTTGGGGGATATTTGGCAATGTCTGGAGATACTTTTGGTTGTATAACCGGGGACGTGCTCCTGGCTTCTAATGGTTAGAGGTTATGGGCTGCTAACATTTTATAATGTGTAGGAGAGCCCCTCATAACAAATTACTGGCCTGTCACGTCCATAGTACTGAAGTTGAGAATCACTTATGTGAATTCCGTTTATTATTATTTCTAAGATAATAGAAGACATGATGATTGAAAAATTATTTTCATAAAATCCTTTCTGTTATATATGAGTAAAAAGAATTATTTTAAAAACTAAGTTATTTTTCTCCTTATAAATAGCAAGTATTAAAGTATGGATTAAATTAAATTTATTAATCAAATTATAATTATACACTATGGAAAAAACTTAATTTTTTTATTCCTATAAAGGGTACAGAAATATAGAATTTGCAGTGACATCATAATTTGACTTAGCTAACTTATGAACCTAATTCTCGTTAATACATTTTTCATAATATTACAAAAAAGGAAGCGTTTTTTCTATATACTTAGAATTTTCAATAACTGGTTCATGAACTTCTTGTTGCTTTTATTTTATTCTTATAGCAAAATCATTAATTTATGTCAGCTTATAATATTTCATTAATCTATCCTCTAAAATAATACTTAAGAAATAGGAACCTTCTTGGTTAAAGGTTAGAAAATAATGTCAAAAGGTAAATGGTTCATTAAAGGTGAGGCATTTCAGCTTCATAATAGATTATTACACAATCACTAGACGTTTCTAGATTTGTCTTACTAGTTAATTTTGGAGCTCCCTCTCCTCCTTGTTCCTTTATTCCTTTAAATTCATATTTTCACAAACTTTTTGAAATTTATAAATTTTATATTCTGAACTCATCAATATTAGAATGAATCAATTTTAATTTGCATTTTCTTAGCCCTATATAAAAATATTAAATGAGTAATAGTGGATCATCGTATCTCATAATTCAGAATCTTGATAATATAATGGATAGAATTTTGATAAACATACAAATTTTAACTAAATTTTTATAGTTAGAGGTTTATTTTCAGCTTGGTGAACTATTTTGAATAGGTTAATGAAATTGACTGTTTCTCTATAGAAATTTTAAAAAATTATATTTGTTTTCAATTAAACTTGAGTATTTAATGTGGAAGATTCTGTAGACATTGCCATTTCAGAAATTGGACATCCTTACAAATTTACTCTATTTAATTGTGAATTTTCAGATTTTGTCACATGACCATAAGAACATCAAATTTATAATTCACTCTATATTAATTAAGACTAATAGTCTTGATTCAAAATTTTTTAAAGGATTAATTCATAATATTTTATATACAATATATTCAAATATAGTGGCAAGAATTAAGCCAAGAATATGTACTTTTCATGTGCATTTTGCCATAGAATAAATTGGGAAGCATAATTTTTGCTGCAAAAAATGGATGAAAATTATTTATCTCATTTATTTACTTTTAAAGTTGAAATATTTTCCCAGACAAGTTATCTGAAACAATAATGACTTTATAATTTTTATTTTCATAAAAATGTCAATATTTTATTCTTCCACAGAAATGAACTTTAATTTTATATTATTGTTTTGGGGAGAGACGAGCTTCTATCAATACTAATAACCAGTATATATAGTACCCTTTCATAGTACCCAGTTAGAACAAATTAATCCATAATATGTGAAAAAAGATCTGTGAAATAATAAGAATGATGGTTTCATGTGTATTTCAAAGTAAAATGATAGTCCATTTGCAGAAATTCTGCATAAACAAATGGTATTTGTTATTCTTTCTAAAAGTTTCTAATAACTATAAAAAATATGTGCACTAGAGTGAATCATTTTATTTTTATAAAAAGCAAGCAATTTAAACCTTTCATAGCTAATCCATTTAGCAGGAAAGGTCCCTGCTTAGGGAGGGCCCATCTGGCCTCTCTACAAATGTGAAGGTTTGTACATATGGGCCATAATGTATGCATAGCTAGCTGAACCAACCCCTGCCACTAAATAGTAATTAGCATGGGGCAGGTTTTTATGGCTACTTGCACACTAGCAAGTCCTTCCTGACCTACATCCAAATGGACATATGATTTCATAAAATGGGTAGTTTCTTTCTCAAGCATTTATTTGTGTGCAAAAATGTAGGATTTGTTTAACTGCCGCCAACTAAAGAACTGAGACCCATATGTTACCCCATAAACTTACCGGTTAGCAATTTGTTATAAGCAAGATGCAAATATTATGGTAAGCATTCAGAACGTTTATTCAATGAACCTTATGTTGTAAATGGAAACAACAGTATGTCAGAAAATTTTGTAATCACGATTTCACCACTGGTCCCATTTTATGTGTAATTCAACGTTTCCAAATTCTGCAATTTTCAATTAGACATATCAAGGTCAATGGAGTTTTAAGTATAAAGTAACACGTGCTTCATATTTTTGGGGGAGAGAAATAGTGAAAAATCCATGAGATCATGAAATGATTGGTACCATGGTTAATTTTAAGTCATTCATAGTAGACTTATTAGTTATGTCAGACAGAATACACTCCTGAATATGTGGTCAGATTTCATTCGAATATGAATGGGATTTAATGAGGCACTAATATATAGGGGAGCTTTAAACTATAGAGAGGCCAGAGAATTGTAGAAATTGACATCAAATCAAAGGCTCAACAAATGTATGTGTGTCTAAATATAGTTAATTTAGGCAACAATATATTACAGCTATAATCTGAATCTAGCTATTTTATTCTGGATACAATGATATGAAGAGATGGATGATTTTTAAAATTTTAAGAGCTTTAATTTTGTCAATCTAAACCATAGCTTTAGAATAAAAAATCAGAAATTATATAATGCAATAGAAATTTAAACAAAGAAGTTTATTATAATTTTGGACAGTTATATTCTAGTTTTACTAATTGTTCCTCTTGCATATAAATAATCAAAAGGAATTGCCAATGCTTTTCACTCAATTTTGACATGTGAAAAATGGAAATGAAATATAGTAGACTTCTGAGTAGATCATTATGCTGTGCGTCACATTATTTTTTAAATTATTATTATTATAGACATTAATACAAATAATGTTATTGGACATCAGCTTTTCTCCTTAACTCTTAGATATCAACAAGGAAATATTGATCATCTTTGTCTATCTCTTAGAATTTTGAAAAATTCAATGTATAAATTAAAATTCTTTCGGTTGCAAGTGTTAGAAAACCCAATTTTGAATTGCCTGAAAATGAAATTCATGGGCTCACATGTCTTCAAGTCTAGTTCCAACTTCAATCACAGCTTAATCCAGATCTCAGGAAATGCCATAAAGTTTTCTTTTTTTGGTCGGATTGTTCATTTACACCTGACTATTTTAGCTTGTTCTGTCTTCTTCCATGTTGTCTTTATTAGTGGGCTGGCTCCCCATGTGGTGGGGAGATGACCGCTGAAGCCCCAAACTTCATATCCCCACACTTTTAAATCTAGTGGAAGGGCTTCTCTTACTCATATACCCCAACAAACAGCACCTTTTATCTTATAAGCTTTTATCATCCATAAATAAAATGTGTCGTATTTTTTTGTCTGCTGTTTATTTCCATATCTTGTGAATCTATATATTCTGCCTGATACATATAGATCATGTAATAGTTTTTGAATGAGTGAATAAATTATTTCCAAACTACATGACTGAGAATAGGGATGAATGGTTTTCTTCCCAAATTTTGGTCTGCCGTTCACGCTAGCAGGGATGGATATGGAAGCTAGATGTGTAGATACTAGATATCTAGTCTAATATGTCCAACATGGAGACAGTGAAATATAGCTTTGCCTGGGTGATCTTTGAAAGAAACTCTAGGCTTTTAAAACTTTATTTTGTTGTTGCTCTAGTGGTCATTGGCAATATTTCTTGAAAAGAATTACTGATTTAATTTTTAAGACAAGGATTTAAATGCTATTGTTTCAAAATATTAAATAAAACATTGGAATATTTTGTGCTAAAACATTAAAACAACGAAGTTATTTTATTTTGTTTCATTTTCCTAGAAGGATTACACTTCCATATCCCTGATAGAACTACTTTTGTAGCAATGTATTGTCTGACCAATACATGGTTAGATTCTTAGCTCTGATATTATTATTTAGGTGATCTTTGTGTGAAACTCATTCATAAAATACTTTTGAATGGCTATATCAAAGTAGCATAGGTTATTCAGTGGTCCCCAACCTTTTTGGCAGCAGGGAGTGGTTTCGTGGAAGACAATTTTTCCACAGACGCGGGTGGGGTTGGGGGGATGCGGAGCTCAGGCTGTCAAGCACACTCGGTTCCTAACAAGCTATGGACTGGTACCTGGCCATGGCCTTGGGGTTGGGAACTACAGGGTTACATGAAGGTTCAGAGTTAAATCCAAGAATAGAGTTCATGAATCTGTCACTAGTATTAAAGCAAAAGATCCTGTTTATTATGTTATATTAAATAAGCAAGTACTTTACACAAACATGAGAAGCTTAAATTGGCTCTAAAGCCTACCACAGTGAAACCTGAGTAGAGTTACAATGATATTTTTGAAATGAATAAACAAGACCTTGAATCTGATCAAGGGAATTTTATTTTCTTTTAAGTTTGTCTTGAGTAATGTTTACAGATGCTAGAAAGCTGTAAACATATTCACTGTCCACTTAGAAGAAATTTTACTATATGTACTTGCAATTTTAAGAAAAAAATGCTTTTGCATAAACATTTGTGAGATGTGTAGATTTAATCAGAAAATTTATAAAAGCCCTTAGAATAATTATTGGCACATAGAAAATGCTGAATAATTATTGACTGTTAGTATTTTTTATTGTTATTGCTATGTGACAGATATTCTTTCAAGAAAGAGGAATATAGATGGTTTAAACAATACAGAGAAAATTCTCAACGCAATCTACTGGCTCAAAATATTTAATACATTTCACTAAATGGAAACACTTTTGCCCTGCCTATCTGAAGGATTAGATATCTATCAATAAACGTTTTTTATCTCCATTAATATGACATCAACCCAATAGTCTGAAAGTTAAGACTATAATCACATTTTTAACATTCTCTCAATTTCTCACAATATTAAAAATATCACCCCTATAATATTGTTCTATTACAATTATCATCACTATTGCTTGTATGCTGTTTTCAGAAAGAAAAAAAAAACCCTTACCCTTCTGTGAAGTGCTTCATACTTGTCATGGTCATATACTCAGTTTAGAGACCCCCCAACTTTATAAAGATACTATCTTAGTCTGCATGAGCTGGTATAACAAAACTTCAATGAGTGGTTTAAGTAACAGACATTTATTTCTCATGGTTCTGGAGCCTAGGAGGTCCAAGGTCAAGGTGCTAGCAAATTTAGGTTCTAGAGAGGGCCTTCTTCCTGGCTTGTAGATAGCCATCTTCTTGCTATGTGCTCACATGGCCTTTCCTTGGTACATGTAGGTGAATAGAGAAAGAGATCTCATGTCTCTTCCCCTAACAATGATGGACATTAATCCCATCATAGGGGTCCCACCCTCATGATATAATCTAACCCTATTTACCTTCCAAAGATCTCACCTTCAAATAACATCACATTGGGAATAAGAACTTCAACATGTGAATTTGGGGGGAACACAGAAATGTAGTACATAACAAACATTAAGAAATTAGTAGACTTCAATAATAAAAATGATAGTGTTGACTACAAGGAAGGAAGTAAGGAAAGAAGAAAAAAAGAGAGGGATGAAGAAGGGAGGGAGGAAGGGAAAGACAGAAGCCGAAAAAGGGAAAAAAAAGAAATGAAGGAGAAAGAAAGGAAGGAAGGAAATGCTACTAAATGTACTACAGAGAGTAAGGGTACAAAGGCCTTCACAAATATGATGCTTTAGAAAGTGTCATAATTTTATAAATAAAGAATTCCTACTAGTGTCATTTTCTGTGTATAAAATAGTAGTTTAAAAATTATCATTTGTATCTATTTGCGATCTTATTTTTAGAATTACCTCTGACTATAGATCTCTAATCCCCACTTTTTGTTTGAGGCTGGTTTTGAAATTGAGCCATCATGTCTCAGGGTTGCTTCATGCAAACAGTGTCTCTTTTCCTGTTTTTCTTAAATGCTAACCATAAAATGGCCAGCCAACCACTCAATATATTTAAACTCATAAATGTAATCTATATTTATACATATAATACAAATAAAAAGCAAAGATTCAGGGTTTCAGACAAATCTCATTCTTGAGTATAGATTATTACTTTGCAGGGAAAACATTTGTAATATAATTCATGAAAATGACATAAAAAAGGGCATTTAGGTTTGGGTAGAAAAAAGTTTTTCAGTTTGTATTCTAATCAGTCACTTAAATTTAGAGAAATCCTTGCGCACTTACTTCTTCCTTTTTCTACCATACAGGAAAGAGTGTTTGTACTTAAAAGAAACTATATAATTGAGAGTATCTTCCATTTTCAGTTCCTGCTTGCTTGGATATGTCCAACAGGAATGTAAATAGACATAAGAAGAACAAGAGAAAAGTATATACTAACAATGCAGTGAGATAGAAGCAGAAAGTCTAGTGGTAAAGTGCTAAAAATTACAATCAGAAAAGCAAATAACTTGTACAATTAACATTACTTCTAGTTATTCCAGAAAGTGGACTATTGTGGTATGCAGAAACATGAACTATATTTAATGATATGGAAATAATACAACCAAAGAAACTCATTGGTATATCATTATCACCCAGAGTCCATAGTTTACACTAGGGTTCACTCTTGGTACTCTATATCCTATAGATTTATACAAATGTATAATGACAGGTCTCCACCACTATATTATTATTATACACAGTAGTTTCACTGCCCTAAAAATTTTCTGTGCTCTGCCTATTCATCCTTTTCACCCTCCCCACTCACTGATCTTTTCACTGTCTCCGTAGTTTTGCTTTTTCCAGATTGTCATATAGTTGGAACCATACAGTATTTAGTTCTTTCAGATTGGCTTCATTCACTTAGTAATATGCATTTAAGTTTCCTCCATGTCTTTCTATGATTTGATAGTTCATTTCTTTTTATTGCTAAATAATATTCCACTGTCTGGATATGCCACCATTTATTTATCCATTCACCTACAGAAATCTTGATTGCTTTCAAGTTTTGACAGTTACAAATAAATTCATAAACATTGTGTGCAAGTATGGACATAAGTTTTCAGCTCCTTTGGGTAAATACCAAGAAGCACCATTGCTCGATAGTATGGTAAAAGTACATTTCCTTTTGTAAGAAACTCCCAAACTGTCCTACACAGTGGCTGAACCATTTTGTATTCTCATGAGCAGTGACTGAAAGTACCTGTTGCTGCACATCCTCAACTAGCATTTGGTATTGTCAGCGTTCTTGATTTTTGTCATTCTACTAAGTATATGCTAATATCGCATTGTTGTTTTAATTTATATCTCCCTGGTGACATATGATGTAGAGTATATTTTAAAATGCTTACTTGCCATCTTTATATCTTCTTTGGTGAAGTGTCTGTGAAGGTCTTTGGTCTGTGTTTTAATCAAGTTGTTTCCTTTTTGTTGAGTTTTAACAGTCCTTTGTATATTTTGGATAAAAGTCCTTTAACAGATATGTCTTTATAAATATTTTTTCCCAGAGTGTTGTCTTTTCATTCTCTTGGCAATATCTTTCATAGAGCAGAAATTTTTAATTTTCAATAAAGTCCAGCTTATCAATTGTTTTATGGATAGTGCCTTTGATGTTGTATCTAAAAAGTCATTGTCAAACCCCAGGTCATCTAGATTTTTCTCCTGTGATCTTCTAGGAGTTTTATAGTTTTGGTGTTTTTTACATTTATGTTTGTAATACATTTTCAGTTAATTTTTTTCAAGAGTGTAAGGTCTGTGTCCAGTTGTTCCAGCATCATTTGTTGAAAAGCCTATCTTTTCTCTATTGTATTGCCTTTGCTCTTTTGTCAAAGGACATCTCATTATATTTATGTGAGTCTATTTCTGTGCTCTCTACTCTATTTTATTGATCTAGCTATTTCCTTCACATCTACCACACAGCCTTAAAAACTGAGGTTTTATAGGAAGTCTTGAAGTCCAGGAGTGCCAGTCCTCCAACTTCGTTCTACTTCTTCAATATTTTGTCGGCTCTTCTGGGTCTTTTGCCTCTGCATATAAACTTTAGAATCATTTTGTTGATATCAACAAAATAAGTTGCAGGTATTGTATTTTTAATTTCAAATTTGCCTTGCTCATTGCTAGTATATAGGAAAGCAATTGACTTTTGTATATTGACTTTACATCCTGCAACCTGACTATAATTGCTTATTCAGACTTCTTTTGAGAATTAGACTTGCATATCTAAATGCTTATTGAACATTTTTAATGGTGTCTCAATATACTTAAAATATAATCAACCTAAGACATAATTTATCATCTCACATTTTTTGCCCAATATATTTTTCCCCTATTTTTCTTATATCAGCAAGGGAAATGACCACCCACTTTTATAATCCAAATAAAAAGATATAAACCACAGAATCCTGTTTGATCTCTGTAGCAGACACTGTCAGTGTTCTTCTCAGATCACCTTAAATCACTTTTTTGATCCTGTTTCTTTGTGTCCTTCTCCAGATTCCTCATACTTTTGTGTCCAATGACTCACACCTCAATTCTTAAAAGAATTGTGTCATTAGGCTACTAAAGCCATTTTGCCTGACTTGTAGAAGTTCATAGTTACCTGGGAATAATTCTGGACCTGCAGTTAATGACTGGTAATGAAGAAATATATTTTCAGTAGATTCAGTTGGCCTGATATATGTTCCCATAATACCTCAAACTTCTCTTTTGACTTAGTATAGTCATAAATATTTGTGCAATGTCTTTCCTTTCCACTAGACTCTGACTCCTTGAGGGCAGAGGACACATGTGTTTCTTTCTTTGTTTTTCATCTTTGTGGGATCAGCAGCTGACATAATGTCTGGCATATAATAGTTGCTTCATAAATATTTGTTCAGTTAATGAGTTAAGAATTCCTTCAACTATCAAAAGATGTCCAGAAAGATATTAAATTGGATAGGCATAGCCACAGTGGATAATCACATTCCTTAATTGGCAAGATCATATTATTCTATATAGGTGGGGACATGCATATACACATGTGTACAAACATCTATATTTATAAGATATGCTGTTTTCTAGTTTATGTACATATACATGGAGGCATTCTAGACAGATGGTTTATAAAAACACCAAATGGCACTGAGTATTGTCTTGTGTAATTTTATAAAGAAAGCCCTAAATTTAAAGTATTTAAAAGTGCTATTACATATGTCACTTCTTCCCATGTGTCTTACTTACACAATCTTCCCCCAACAAAAACAACAAAACCCCAATTCAGATCGCACTCATTTTTAATTTAGCTAAGCATACAACCTTCTACTTCTAACACAGATTTCAAAAATCATAGCATTAGGTTATAAAAGAAAACTATCGTACATTAACTATACTAGATATCTTTGCAAGTTTTATCTTTGTGGTCATAAAATCTACAAAGAAGTAATATTGTTTCTACAATCCTTCTTTCCAAAAGATTTAACATCTTAGAAAATTTCCTGAAGATATATTCATTGTTTTTAACATTGCTTCTTTGATTTCATACCAAACTTATGTTTATCACATGATTGCTCACCCAATTATACAACAAAATAAAAAGCATCATCAAATAGTTTAATAGGAATATAGGAAAATGTAGTTTGGTTCACCAAATGATGCAGAAAATAATGTGACAACAAAAAAATCTGATTGCAAGTAAGATATTAGTTGTGTTAGAATCTGTATCCGCACTCTTTATAAAAAAAGAAAAAAGTACAGGGCCTTGAGAATATAAATAGACTAGAAGTGTATGGACACAGTAAGACCATCAAGTTTTTTAAAATATACAGGAGTAATAACATAATATAAAATATTTATGGCTAAATCGTCAATGTGACAAATTCTAAGTAATGTGAGGAAAAGACTACACCTTGTTCAAATTGTTATTAATGATAGCCCTGTGTTCATATTAACTTCCACTTTATTTTAAATAAATATTTGGCAGATAATGAGAGCAAATAATTACTCTAAGATCATGGTCTTTCCTAAAAAAAAAAAAAAAGAAGAAGAAGAAGAAAAAACACATTGTTGTATAAGTATGAATGTGTATATATGTATTTCTGCAAACTTTCTCATTCTGAACTCTTTTCCTTGAGTAAAACCTTTCATTAAATTATTTTGTTAATCTTTATAATTTAAACCATACAGCTATAATATGATTAAAAAAAAAAAAAACTCTGTATATGCCTAGCTGAATCCTTCAAACAAAATACGATTTTCTTATTAGCACAGATATTTAAATATGCTGTTTCTTGGTTAACTTGAAACATAAGCTTTGCAGAAACAGAATCAGTCATCTTTACTTTTTCTCTTCTATACTATTTATAGAGCCAAGCAGGCCAGCAAACAGACAAACCATCAGAGTATGCCTCAGTCTAATTAGGTCTCTTTAAGGCAAGACAAAATGCAAAATGCGGGAAGGGAAAAATACCAAGGACTACACAGCACCCCCAAGCAGCTTGGCTGCCCAGGCAAACAGTGATAGGCCTCCAAGAAGCACAGCAAACAAACTGACATTATGTCCGCGGGTTATCATTATTATTTTTTTTCCCCTTAAACCTGATCGATCCCTCCCTACCACAATGATGCTTCAGGGCATGTCTCTCACTGCTAGGGAGCGATTGAGCATTGGGTATCATTAAATATGGTAGGTAGGAAGGAAGTGGGCAGCCCAGAGCTTGGGCAAGGCGTAGGGGTGCGGAGAGAGCCGCAGAAAGGCAGGGTCAGAGGCAGCCACAAGCTCTAGCTCCTCCTCGTGTCTTTTTCTCTTTCCTGGACTCTACTGACCTTTCACTCAGGAGCCAGCTGGAGCCGAGAGAGATTTAATTGAATGGATTCCTCAGATGTGTTTGGAGTATGGGTGATGAAGAAAGGAGGAGGAGGGAAGGAAGGCTGGATACTGTGGTGAAAAGAGAGCAGAGGGGGAGGGAACTTGCCATGACCTTCAAAGGCTAATTGCCTGGCTCTTCCCAGGCCCTTACTGGAGCTTGACTTGCACAGGGCTCCTGTTGTCCGGCCTAACCAAAGCTCTCCAGCCCCTCCCTGAACCCCAGCTTCAGAAATGCAGCACTGCTCCCGGGTGACCTCCAGTCCAATCAATAGCAGGCCGGCCGAAGTGGCTGCAGCTCCCTTCTGCCCCTCTTGAGCAGAGCTACATTAACAGGCTCTGCTCATCCTAGTTCCTGAACCCTCCCTCATTAATCAGATTAATCCAAGGAAAAGAAAAAGAAGCAGAGGGGTACAGACCGACCAGAAGCACTGAGGTGTATGTTTGTGTGTCTGTGCGTGTTGTGTGTTTCAGTCTTCTTCAGTGTTAGTTTAATGGAATAAAATCGAAGCCAGAGAGAAAAATCAAACCTCTCCTCTGGCACTTTCTCTCTATCTCGTTTCTATTGTTTGTTTCTGAAATTATAAATCACACGGACTAACCAGATTAAGAGTTTATCCACGAACACTGTCCCTCCCTCCTTCTCCCAGCTCTCTAAACCCTGTCTTTATGGGGCTTGTGTGTGTGTGCATATTTTTTTTTTTTTTTTGAACATAAGTAAAAAGGAGTCAGTGAATGTCAGCTGAGTTAAATGGGTGACAAGGGAGATGGAAAGAAGAAAATTCATCCCTTCTTGTCTTTGAGAGCAATTTAATTAGGCTTGAGCCCAGTGTGAATGGGTAAGAAAAAGGCTGGGGGTGGCTTGTCTAGGCTTCCTCTAAAGGCAAAAGCGGCCTTGGATGCTGCATAGGTGTCTGTACACACACACAAAGGGTTTTTAAAGGATCATGTAAGAAGATCAACCGATAAGCAGCTAATTTTGTGTACTTAGGGAGCAAATGAGCAAGTACACTCCCACTGGAATACCCAGGGTAATGGGATAAAAAAAAAAGGAGGGAAAAAAGATCTTAAGTATTTTACTATTAATGTGGATCACTAAAATTAAAGATTTATACTGCATGACAGGGTGGCTAGCTGTAGCACTTGGGGAACCTTTGTGTGTGTGTGTGCGTGCGGATGGATGTGTGTATACATGCATGTATATGGGTGTGTGTGTATGAAATATGAGCTGGTATAGTCATATGCATGCAAATATGGATTTTTTTATGAGCCACTCAGTTATTTTGAAAATTTTCATCAGAAACCACTTTTAAACTAATTGGCATCTGCAGAGAAGAAACCTCATTTTTGGTTCAAATGAATTTTCTGAAATGTCATTTGATTCGGGAAATATGACTGATCTGCCCGATTTCTTGATAAGAAATGAAATGAGCCGTTGTCCTTCAGGATATCATAGACTTGAAATGGGGGATTTTATGGTTAATGCCATCAGATAGAAGTGTCCTACTTTGAAAGAAGAAGTCCATCAGCCTCGGGGGAAAGCTGAAGTCTGAAGTCTGAATTCATCTTTAAATCTGCTACTGCACTTAAAGCTGGCGTGGAGCAATGATAGATTTTTTTTTTCTTGAGTAATAAATAAAAATAAATGGCAATAAATAATGAGATTGTTGATATCAAAAAGTTAATAGTTTTATACTTTCATATTCTGGATTCCACTTTAAGGTCCTAATGCCAATGTTCAATATGAAAGTCAAGAGTGAACACAGAGCTTAAATTAATATGTTTGGGCCACAATATGAGATATTAAATGTTTAGAATTATGATTAATATAGTCATTCTTATAAAACACCAACGTCAACAATGGAGATGAAAAAACAATAAGGGAATAAAATCAATAACAGCCTACATAAAAAAGTACACATAGCCAGAAGCAAGAAGAGGGATATGTGGGTCATTGACCTCAGGCACAGATGAATAAAAAAGAATGTAGGCATGCTTAAGAAAAGAAAAGCAATGGAATGGAGAGAGTCATCTCACATTGAGATGCGTGTTTGAAATGGATTACAACAGACACAAGAGAAAACTATTGCAATAAATTTATCCCATATGAAGAAAACTCATTGTGAGTAAAGCTTATTTATATCTGCTAGCTCACAAAATGACTGACCAATATCTTTACTTTTACCAATCCCACCCTGCAGTCCTGGACTGGGCATTCATATCTCCTGCTATATGTATGTTTATATGGAGAGACTGCATCCCGTAGGCAGGTATATTTAGAGTTCTGCAACAAATAAAGATTCCCATGAAACTTAGTCAACATGCAATAGAAAAGAGCTGTGAGAAAGAAAAGATAAAAGATAAGATAAGAACAAGGTATGTTTCAAAGTAGTGTACTTCAATGCAGAGGGAAAGGGGAGGAGAGATAAGGGAAGTAAGAAGTAAAGAGAGCCAGTAGGGATGGGGAATGGAAGAATAAAGAGAATGAAAGGAGCAGAATGCATTTGAAAGGAAAGCAAGTGAGGATGGGGATAATGTATTGAACCTGTTTTACATTACCTATCCCCTTATTTTTTCAAATATTAGCCTAATTTCATTTACCATCCAGAAATGCGACAACTTTTAATGCTGGGCAGTACTTGCTTATGTGCCAGCAACATCATCCCAAAATGCTTTCTATTTCATCAATGAAATAGAAATGCACATAGTTATGATACGATATCAAATTTTATGCATTGACTATTTACAAATGCTGGCATGTCACAGATTTCTCATCACTTTCTTAGATATAAAATCTAGTTTATTAAAAGAAAATTACTTTTGGAAATTCAGGACTTCCTTGAAAACAGGCAATCAAAATTCGCAAATATTGAGAAGAATCACTTATAGTCTAATTCTGTATAAACCTAGAATAATAATTTTGCAATTGGTTTTTTGATTAACATGTGGATATTCCACAAACTGACAATACAGGCAAAATTTCGACCCCTCCACCATAGCTACATTCTTTTAAAATGTCATCCCCTCTTTTCCTGACCAATAATTTCTATATATTTGAGAGTTAACTACATTTTCTTTAACACTTCTTATCTGGCATGTATTTATATACCAAAAGCATATTTTATAAAAGAATATAAAATAAGAATGGTACACCAGACTATTTGTAGGTAATTTATTGTGGAAACTGAATGATTTTCCATTTTAAAATGTTTAATGTTAATAAGAAGGCATTAACTTCATGACTTTAAACTCCTTAAGGTAAATCGGCTTACTATATGTAAAAAATAAGAGAAGTAGATTTCTGTGCTTCAACTTAAAAGAGCCAAAAATGAAAATTGTATTTAAGACTTATGATAGAAGAGTTTATAGGGAAAGAAACATTCTGTACATTTTCTTTTTTTAACTCTTGGTTAATACATGTGACATACGGTAGTCTTAGAGCATGACATACATTTGTTTTGTCCCCCATTTTGTACAGCAACCACTGAATAAAGAGTAGCCAGAAAGAATTACAATCTCATAGGCACTGATATAGCAGTGCTAAGGAGGAGACGACATAACTCAGCTTTAGATTGCACCCTCAAGAAATCATGTTGCATTTCACAACAGGTAAGCATCTTGACAAATCCTTCTGAGTATGATGAAAGCAGCTTGCAAAAATAGCATAAGAGTACATCCTGGATAACATCTCAGATACATCAATTTTGTTCTGGGGACCTTTACAGCATTGCACTTAACTGGAGGTACAGCAAGATACTTCTTCAAGCACATCATTGATCCTACTAAGCCCGGGCAAATAATCTTTTTTATAATACCAAATTTAACAGTTGTTTAAAGTTGCACTTTATTTTAATTCTGAAATTTTATCAACCTTATGTTGGTAAAAGTGTTTGCATAGGAAAAGTGCTCTGATTCTCACTGATGCTACGTGGCAACTAAACTATAGGGGCTCCTTAGAGTGAACTTATTTTAAAATTTAGAAATTCCATATCGTTATTCTCCTAAATATGATTATTTTAGGGTATGCATGTGGAGCAGAACAGAAACTGTTTTTCCCCCACAAATAGCATTGTCAAATCTTCTAAACTCTGCATTCACTTATGTATTTATTATTTTCATTCAATAACTAATAAATGAACTCCTTTTATATGTCTAATTATGTGTGGTTTGTTCATTATTGTATTCCCAAAAGTGAGACAATCCCTGACATATAATAGGCATGCAACAAATGTATGAAGTATAGAGATTAAAGTTTTTGGTACTGTAAAGCAATAGCAGCAAAAATATTATATTTAACACACTGAAATTTCAAATTTTTTATTTGAATTCTAACAGGAAATTATTACTCAAGTCACAACACACTCATGTGGATGATAAGCACATATCTTTACCACACACTAGATTAAAATGTATATTGTCCTGTTCCTGACCTGCAGCCTTAAATAGATAAAACAGTATGTAATAAGGTTTGAAAGTAAAGCAAAATTCCAGATGTAAACCAGATCAAGAGATTTCTCTATTGTCTTACAAAGAGCAGGGGTTGGGAGATTAAGGAGTCTTGGTCAGGAAGAATGTCAGAGACTAGAAAGTGCTGAGGATATAGGCAGAACTGATTCCTGAGGAAAGATCCTCTTATAGATGCAAAGAAATAACTTTCAAGAACCACTAAGAGACAGGAAATACTAACAAAATTAGCAAAGTAATTCCTACACTCTATATCCTTGGATTAGGAAATAGTACTTGAAGAATTCACTTGAGATGACCCCCTCCATCTGCCTGCTGTCCACACCTACTGGTGCTAGAATTTCCACATTTATCAGAACCATCTTCAACAACTATCAGTATCTATCATGAAGGAACAGCCCATTGAGTGGGTAACGTAAATGGTGTTTGTTCATATTTCTACTATCATAACTGAATCTTGACATTACTTCTGACCACTACAAGCCCACAGTGAGAAACAAGAAATTTTAAGAAATGAAAGTAACTGGAAGGCCATAGGACCCAAAACTTTTGCAACATACTCTGACACTGAAGAAGGGAGAAATCAGAACCAGCCATGTAGAAAGAAGAGGGAGAACTACACATTTACATTGTTTTCACTATTTTCAAATTATGCGGCCACTATGATCATTGACAACATAAAAGATTTAAAATGAAAAGTGAAAGAAGTGATATAAATTAAATTCACAGATGTTGTATTATTTTTGCACTCTCTGGCACTATGCACCACATAGTAAATAAACAAACAGTGATTGAAGAATGAATAAATGAATGAATGTGAAAATAAATAAATCTATCTAAGAAAGACATTTTTGTGAAAAAAATGAATCACTATTGAATGATAAATATATTATTCCTATAATATTACATATTCCAGAGGTGTTTCATAGTTTAAAAAATTCTGGTGTGATGATCACTATACCTATGCTAATATGTTTAAATAAGGGTGATAGATTTGTTAACCAGAGAACTTTTAAAATATCAAATAACAACTTCAAGGGACTCTTCAACTTATTTGATTTCATAAATTGGGTTTGTAAGTCATTAGAAAAATGGAATGCACAAGACATTTCAAATAACATTGTAAGTTGGAATAAAAAAAGTAATTTTTTTTTTTTTACTCTAGCCATGGGAATATTTTATTTGGGAAATTATATGAGACAATTCTTCAACTCATAACTTCTCCTGCCATTAACATTTATACATCAACTGCCAATAACAATGACTTAAATTTCTTTAAAATTTTTTTTAATTATTAAGGCTACATAATTGTTCTATATGTTTGTAGGGTACATGTGTTTTGATACAGGCATACAATGTGTTGTTTTGGGTTTTTTAACTTTTTTTCCTGAATATTATGGTTGTATAAATGCTTTGGTTACATAAATTGTCTGTGCATTGTTATTTGGATAAGGATTATGTTCCCCTGGATAAATTTGGCTGTGCTAATATGACCTAAAAATGTTACTTCTAATATAAATATTAGAACCATTTTTTCTTGCTATTACAAGTGATACACAAGAAAAATAAATCTGCAAAAAATATAATTGTATAAAAAATATATTCCAATTTGTGATTTCTGATTCTAGTTATGATAGAGTAACAGACTGGATTTACCTTATTATCTTCAACAACTAGAACATGAAAAAAATATATTAAATGACAATCTTCAAACATTGGAAACAAGCAACATGAGATTGTGATTCCTGAAAGAAGAAAAACAAATGAGGTGAGGCTTTTGATTATGCCAATTTATTGCCTGGAGGCAATTACCAATTTAAGGAGTAGGGAAGCAGATTCCAAACAGAACCCAGGGAACTCTCTGATTTGTAGAGACAGATTGAAACTTGGGAAGGCCAAGGTTGCTGTATTTTGTAGTATAAGACTAAAAAATATGTATAGAAAGAGGAAGAGAGAGATATCTAAACATATACAGAAGGATCCACTTTAACCTTTGGCTTCATACTTCTCTGGACATTTATTAGAGAAAGCATGAGTCCATCTGAGATTATAAAAGAAAAAATAGTGGAAAATAGTAGGCCAAACTGTTATCAGAGTTCACAGAAGGCTAGAAATGGTTTTTCTTCCCACCAGCCAGAGAGGAAAGGTGTAAGAGACATAAGAAGAGATTTAAAATGGTAATGCATAAGTAATGGAATTAAATTAGTCCTAAATTAAAGGGTGCTCTGCATTTGCCATAGCAAGCCTTAAGATCAAGACTCTAAAAATATAATAGATTCCTTATTTCAGAGTGAAATCAAACACTTTTTAAAGGAATACAACAAAATGCAGCATCCAACAATATAAAATCTATGTTGTCCTCATCCATTAAAAAGTTACATTTTGTACTAAATTGTATACTTGAAATTTGTTTAAATATTCTAAATACAATACAAAACAAAACAAAAAGGGTAACTAGATGAGGTAGTAGATGTGTTATCTAACTTAATAGTGGTAATCATTTCACAAAATGTATATATCAAATCATCACATTATATATGTTAAAAAAATAGTACTTTATTTGTCAATTAAATCTCAATAAACCTTGAAATTATTCTTAAAAATTAAATGTTCAGCTCTTATTTCTAAGTAATTCAGAGAGCTAGTAGAAAATCAGTAGACTATAATAGAATTCAATAACACAACACTTAACTAAATAAATTGATATTTATAGGCTATTACACCACACAGCAGCAAGTACACATTCTTTTCTTTTTTTTTTTTCTTTTTTTTTTCAGTATATTATAAGGGTACAAATGTTAAGGTTACATATATTGCCCTTGCCCTCCCTCCCCCCTTGAGTCAGAGCTTCAAGCAGGTATACATTATCTTCAAGTTCAAATACAATAAACACCTATTCCAAGCAATAAAAGTATTCAAAAGTTTAAAATAAATTTAAAAAGATTATGTAAAGTATACTACCTGAATCCAGTAAAATTAAACTAGAAACAATATCTGAAAATCAAATATTTAAAAATTAAACACTATATTACTGAATAATCTGCTGGTTAATAAAGAAATGAAAAGGAAAATGCAATACAATTGAATAAAAATGAATGCATAACATTTTAAATTTTGTAGGATGCAGGTATAGTAGTTTGAAAGGGAAGTTTATAGCTTTTATAGTGAGAAAGTTCTCAAAAAATTGAAAAAAAAATATCCAAAATAAGCAGAAGGAAGGAATTAACAATGATGATGGCAAGAATAAATGAAAACTTGTAGCTCTTTGAGGTATCTCCAAATTCTTTTCCACAAAGGTTGCACTAAGTTGCAGTCCCACCAACAGTGTAAGAGTGTTCCTATTTCTCGCATCCTTGCCAGCATTTGTTGCTTTGAGATTTTTTTATAAAGGCCAGTCTTACTAAGTGTCTGTCAAGCCATGAGTGGATTAATAAAATGTGGTATGTATACAATGGAATACTACTCAATTATAAAAAATGATGGTGATTTAGTGCCTCTTATATTTTCCTGGATAGAGCTTGAGCTCATCCTCAGAAGTGAGGTATCACAAGAATGGAAAAATAGGCACCACATGTACTCACCATCAAACTGGCACTGACTGATCAACACTAACGTGCTCACACAGTAGTAATATTCTTTGGGAGTGTGGGGGTTGGGCATGGGTAAACTCACAACTAATGGATGCGGTGAGCATTGTAGGGGGCTAAAGAACACATCTCAAATCATGGTTGGCATGTGGCAAAGTCATAACATGTAACCAACATGTTTGTACTCCCATAATTTCATGAAATAAAAACAAATTAAAAAAAAAGAATAAATGAAAATGACAACAATAAAACCAACAGATAATCAAAGAAGCCCCAAATTACTCTAAGTTCAATTAAATTTATAAACGTCTAGCCAAACTGATAAGAAAAAACAAAAGGAAGACACAGATGACCAATTAGAATTTTAAAAGGGAAAAACACTGCAACTCCCTCAATATTAAAATGATAAAAAAGTATTGCCAGCAATTTAATAGCTGATATATATTGTAGAAGCATCTCAAAATTAACCTATTTGCCAAAGCTCAGTCATGAAAAAAATACATATCCTAAATAACACTGTATTTTAAAGCAATTAAATTTGCAGTTACAATTTCCCACAAAGAAACTCTAAGCCCACAGGACTATACTGGTAAATTCTAACAAACATCTTAAAAAATAATATAATTCTAGACAAACTCTTCTGGGAAATAAGAGGGTATATAGCCCAACTCCTTTTATAAAGGAGCATTAATGTGATGCCAAAGTTAGAAATTGATTGCAACAAAATTATGGAGAAATATCTCTGAACACACATTCAAAAATATTTGTCCCAAATTTAACATATTGAATTCAGCCATATATAAAAAGGTCACATATTACAACCAAGTTGCGTTTATCCTGGGAATGCAAGGATGGTTTAATATTTATAAATCAATCCTTATAATTTGCTCTATTAAAAGACTAAAAATGAAAAATACACAACCATCTCAATAGATTCAGAAATAGCATTTATCAAAATTCAACATTCATTCATGTTTTTGAAAAACCAAAAGCCTGCCATCCAACTAGGTAGATAAAGGGCATCTGCACAACTTTCATCACACATAAAGATGAATGACTAAATATTTTCCCTAAGATCATGAACAAGTCAATAATATTCATTGCCACCACTTGTAAGAAATATCATAGTGAAAATCCTTACCAGGACAATAGAGAAGAAAATTAAAGCATAAAAGTTTGAAAAAGAAATAGAATTTAGCAATATCACAATAAACAGTCAATATACAAAATTAAACTATGTTTAAATAATACTAATGACCAATTAGAAATATAAATTAAAATGTGCCAAAAATTAATTCAAAATGTATTAAAAATTTGAACACAAAATCTATGAAACTTCTAGGATAAAAATAAGGGAAAAGATTCTTGATGTTGGTCTTGGCAATAATTTCTTGAGTATGACAACAAATTTCCAGACAACAATAGAAAAAATAGATAAGTAGAACTACATCAAACTAAAAAGCTTTTATATATCAAAAGAAAAAAATCAGCAAAGTAAAAAGGCAACCTACAGAATGAGAGAAAATATTTACAAACCATACATATGATAAGAAGTTAACGTCCAAAATATATAAGGAACTCCTAATACTCAAGAGAAAAAAAAAAAAAAAACAGTTAAAAATGGGCAAAGGACTTGAATAGACATTCCCCCTAAGAAGACAAATGACCAACAGATGAAAAGATGCTCAATATATTAGTAATCATCAGGGAAATAAAATCAAAACAATAATGAGATATCAACTTACACCTATTAGAATGGCTATCATTAAAAAAATGTGTTGACAAGTTTGTGAAAAATTTAGAACCTTGAAACATTGTTGGTGGAAATAGAAAATGGGTGTAGCCACTCTGAAAACTATCATAGAATTTTTTCAAAAATTAAAAATAGTATGATGCAACAATCCCACTTACAGGTATATATCCAAAAAAATTGAAATCCAGATCTTAAAAAGACATCTGAATTCCTGTGTTCACTGCAGTATTATTCATGATAGCCAAGATATGGAAACAATCCAAATGTCCATCTACAGAAGAATGAATAAAGAAATTGTCTATGTTAATTATGTGCAATTGTCTGTATATCAATTGTATCTCAATAAGGTAAAAAAATTTTACTAAACCTCAAAGTAAAAATAAATTATTCCTATTTTTAGCTATTTGAGGTATCTCTAAATTACTTTCCCCAGGGGTTGTACTAATCATATATTTTAGGAAACATCTTAGACATCTACTCTGATACATAATTCAAGAATGTTGATGTGCTAATGATTCAAAAGGCAAGTCTAAGATATTTCCTAAAATATATGATCTGAATAAATAAGTGAAAAATGAATGAATAAATGTAACAATGAATAATTGAGAGTTTAGAAACTGAGTAGAAGCAATAGTGACTGTTTCATAAGCAGATGACTATAAATAATGTAGTTTTGAATGGTCATACACTGGAGTCACACAAACTAAGACTTTTGTGATATGTGTGAAACTGTATGTGCAAGAGTGCTGGGGAGAGAGTTCTTAGGTAAAAAGCAATGTTATTGACCAAACCAACAGATCAAAGTAAATTCATTATCTGTATTCAAATGAAGTTGAAGAAAGGGAATTGGATTTTTTTGGTTTGTTTCACTTATGGTCAAAACCTCTACTACTATGTAATATTACAGACAGCCAATATTGCATACAGGAAAAAAATAGATTCCTCAAGTACCAATTCAGCTACATTTATATTAAAATGCTAATGATAAAATATCCCTCATAAATGTAAGATTTTCCAAACATAGGCACTGATGTCAAAGCTTTCACATGACAAACAAAACCAGAACTTACTAATATTATAATAGAAAATAATATAATCCTTTAACAGGGAGATCATTCTACATGAACCTTTCCAAACACCACCATTTCCACCCTCTACTTTTACAGACTAATAAAATGAAAACTTATAGTTGTGAATTCCCTTACCTAATTTCAGTGTGACAGAGCCTAGACAGGAAACCAAAACTTCAGATTTTTACCACAGTGTTCTTTTTACAATGCCACAAGACTTCTTACACTCAACAAGACATCTTTCAATAAGGAATAGGCAATGTGAGCATTATAGAAAATATCTCTAAGCACCTCCTGGGAAATCACAAACATACTTTTCAGATTTAGAGCAGTCCCTGGGGAAAATCTTTAGTTTTCTGTCAGAAGCAACAAGTCAAATTACACCTATCTCATGTATTTTCAAAGTTGAAAAATCATGGATCCCAGCAATGACTGACAACAGGAATGGATTGTAAAACATACTTGAGACCAATGTTGAAACTAGATATTGCAGAGATAAAAAGCCAGGATTATGAGGCATGGATAATAGATTTACAGTAGGCTTTCAACACAGTGCTAAAATAAAGACAATTTATCTTGGTAAAATGCTATTTAATGCATATGCGGGATTTCCAAGTTGTTATCTAGATATTGACATCTTTTGTTACATACAAATATAATTTGTTGTTCTCCTTTAAGAAAACAAATTCAGATAATAATATACATTTAATCACTTCATAAAACATTTACTTTAGCAATATAGGATAAAGAATGAAAGATTTTTACAAATAGTTAATGTATTTGTCTTGAAAAAATACATTTACTTACCCCTTTTCTGTAACAGAGTTTAAATGCAAACTAAGACATTCTTAATAAATAGTTTATATTCTTCAGAATGTTTTAGAGTATTGAGAGGAGACTATGTGAAATAAATTTTCCTGAATAGATTATTTTGATTGTTTTTGTTATCCATATTATAAGTGATTATCACTAGAAGGTGATGGAAGGAATATGTTCAAGTTAGTGGATACTAAATATTTTTAAATGGCATGCATTGCATATATATTATTTTTTATAAAATTTCTAAAAGGATATATTTTCATACAATTTACAGATGTAGATACAGAAACTTAAAAGAGAAACTTAATAAGATCATCGAAGTGCGGAAGTTGAGATTCTGAATGAAGCCTCTCCTAGTTCTGACATAATAATGTCCTACAGTGGTATCAGAGAACATCTCTCTCCACAATTCCCTTTTGTGGTAAAGGCTTCCTGTGATGGTTAATTTTATGTGAAAACTTGGCTAGGCCACAGTACCCAGATATTTGGTCACACAATAGTCTCAATATTGTTGTGAAGATATTTTTTTTTGGATGAGATTAACATTTATATCAGGAGAGTTGATTAAAACACATTATCCTCTATAATGTAGGTGGACTACACTCAATCTGTTGAGAGCCTTAAGAATAAAAAACTGCCTTATAAAGAGAAGAGGGAGTTCTGCCTGTAGTCTGCTTTTGGACCTGAGCTGCATTATCAAAGCTTCCCTTGTACTCAGGCCCGCTGGCCTATCTGTAGATATTGGTTTTCTCAATCTCCACAATCGCATGAGTCAATCTCTTTAATTCCATAAAATAAATTAGATAGATAGATATTTAATAGATAGATAGTTAACTCGTTGGTTCTCTTTCTCTGAAGAACCTAGAGTAACATGGCTCCTCATACCTTATCAATCCAACTAGATGCCTTTTCCAGTCACCTGTCCCCCTAAATTTACATGAGCTAATTCATACACAATTCTTAGACTGCCACATGTGAGATAAATATGTAATATAGAAATAACATGGTAATACCATGAAATATCAAAATTATTAATAGATAATATGAAGTAAATTACAAAAATGTCTTTTTGAAATTGATCTATATAGCACAAGGTACGGAAATTATGAGTCCTTGACAACATAAAAACTGGTCAATGTAAAAATCAAATGCATATTGGAATTAACTACATAAATTTTTCTTAATCCACTCATTCTTTGGCAAAATTATATTAAAATATCTTATTTGCTTGAGTGTAAAATTGTGTGAAAATTAAGTAAAGGGAATTTAAATTTAAATCTGAAGATAGAGATTATGTTCAGATTACACAAGAAAATAAACTGAAATATGAACACAGGTTAGATATGATCTAGAGTTTGGTCACAATCTTTGGCAGGCCCTGCTTTGTCACCCTTCCAGCCCAATTTACTTTCCCTAAAGCTACCAGACTTCTAACTGTAAACACACTAGACTCAGTATTCTCTAGTCATCATACATTGAGGACCTAGTGATCTATTAAATTGTTTTCTGACTTATTGCTCAAGCCTGGTCCTTTTTTGTGTCCAATTCAAAATAATAGATGTTTGTTTATTCATTTATTTTTTACTTCCCCCTTTCTGACAACCATATTTCATTTTAGAAAATTAACTCTATGCCATTGGGTCCAGTCCTGTAGGTCAGTAAATTCAAATGTCATGTTCTTCTGCTACAAAAACAAATGACCCTCAGATATTCTAATAAATTCTTGTTGGCAGACATTTCACATGGGCAACAGTTTTATCTGTGACCTAATTTCAGCCAAATGGACTTCTCCTAGTACTTACATCTTGAGCTAAATCACATAAAAAAGTAAGAAATAATTAGAGAACATTCATTTTCATGATGATGTCACAAGAGTTGTAGTGTTCCTGTTGCTTTTTCTTCCAACTATCCTAACTCTATATCTAGTTCTCTAGCCATTTCATCAGCTCAATATGATACAAAATTACTTTCTAATAGATTCTTCATTTAATTGGTTTATTGCATAATTTAATGTCACTGAAGAATAAGCATGAAGTGGCCTTACCATTTATAAATAACTGCCACCCCAAATACATGATCTGTAATCCCCTTTTCCACTGAATAGTATGTCCCTTAAGAGCATCTTAATCAGATTCCATAAACTTTAAGACAATATTTGATTTTGTAAAGCAAAACTCAAATGCCAGAGACAGGAATTCTACATTCTAAATTCCTTGTAGAGACAGGCACCGGGTCTATCACTGTGCCTGTTCAGTACTGATGGACTCAGACTCATAGCCAACTCCAGCAAAAGATCAGCCCCTGTCCATCTGCTAGCCTGTTTGAGTACTCCAGTAGCAAATCTGCCTATAGATCCCTCCAGAAAGCCCACCAAGAATTTGTGGACAGATTGACTGGTAAAGGGCTTTCTCTGCCAAAGCTAGACTGCAAAGACTGGAATAGGTGCCTACTTCTTCAATAGTCTAGGTATCAGTGAAAAGCCACAAGAATCATATATGATCAAGGAATTATGATACTACCAATGGAGAAAAATTAAACATGAATAATCGACCCTAAAGAAATGGAGATCTACAAGCTGCCCAAGAAAGAATTCAAAATAGGCATCTTAAAGAAACCCAGTGAGCTACAAGAAATACAGGTAGGCAACTAAAAGGAAAAAGAAAAGAAAAAGAAAAAAAACAGTAGTCAATTTAGGAAAAAAGTGACAAGTTTAACAGATAGAGAAATAATAAAAATGAATAAAACAGAAATTCTGGAGTTAAAGAACACAGTTACTAAACTGAAAACTTCCACAGAGAACTTCAACAGCAGACTTGATCAGGAAAAAAGAAAGAATCAGTAAATACAGAGACAAGTCATTTGAAATTTTACAGTTGAAATAATCAAAATTAAAAAGGATAAAAAAGACTAAAGGTAGCCTATAGGACTTATGGAACAACATCAAGCAAACCCATATATATATATATTATGGAAATTACAGAAGGATCAGAGAGAAAAAACTGACTAAATGCTTACTTAAAGAAACAATAACAGAAAGCTTTTCAAATCTGGAGAGAGAAATAAATATCCAAATCCATGAATCCCCAAATAAATTAAATATAAAGATTTCACAAAGATACTTTATAATCAAATGCTCAAAAGTCAAAAGCAATGAGAGAATTTTGAAAACAACAAAAGCAAAGCAGCTTTTCATGTGCAAGGGAATCTCAATGAGATTATCAGTCTTATGGTGTATTTCTTAGCAGAAACATTGCAGGCTAGAGAGACTGTGATAATATATTCAAAGAAATGAAGGAAAAAATTCCAACAAAAACAGTACTATACCTAGTAATTACTAGGCTGTTTTTCAGAAATAAAGGAGACATAGGGATTTTCTCTGACAATAATAAAAGAAAAAGAAAGCTTTGCAAGTTCATCATCAGTAGAACTGCTTTATAAGAAATGCTGAAAGTATAAAAATCACCACAAAGGTAAGAATATTGTCAAAGTCAGAACACTGTAATACTGTATTGGTAGAGTATAAATCATTTTAACTGTAGTATAACAGTTAAAAGAAAATGTATTAAAATAACTACAGCTATAATAATTTGCCAATCAATATGTGATGTATAAAAGATGTACATTGTGACATCAATAATATAAAATGAGGAGGGATAAGAATTTGAAGTGTAGAGTTTTTGTATGCAGTCAAAATTAATTTGTTACCAGCCTAAAGTGACTTATAATTATAAAATGTTTTATGTAACCACAGTGAAGTAACCACAATGAAGGAACCTGTTATAGATACACAAAAGATAAAGAGAAAGAAAATCAAAGCATACTACTATAAAAAAAAATCATTAAGTCACAAAGAAAGACAGCAAGAGAGAAAGAGAGGAACAAAGAAATAACACAAAATCAATTGATCATAAATGTGTGAGTTTATTTCTGGGCTTTTTGTCTCGTTCCATTGCTTGATATGTCTGTTTTTATGCCAGCACCATGCTGTTTTGATATTATAAGTTGTAATAGATCTTGAAGTTAGGTAGTGTGAAATCTCTAGCTTTGTCATTTTTACTCAAGATTGTTTTGGCTATTTGGGGTCTTCTGTGTTTTCATACATATTTTAAATTTTTTTCTATTTCTGTGAAAAATGCCATTGAAATTTTAATAGGGATTATGTTGAATCTGTAGATTGCTTTGCATATACAGAAACTTTAATAACATTAATTTCTATACACTAATAACAAGCTATCCAGAAAAGAAATTAAGAAAACACCACCATTTACAATAGTATTAAAAAAATAAAATACTTAGGTGTGCATTTAACAAAGAATGTAAAAGATATTAAAAATTGATGAAGAAACTGAAGACAATACAAATAAATGGAAAGATATCTCACATTCATTAATTGGAAGAATTAATATCATCCTACTTCTAACTATGTAAAAACAGAGGCACATTGATAGGAAACAAGTGAACTGAAGAGTTTAAGGAAATCAAATCACCTCAAACAAAGTGGAAGATCAATATGAATAACTAAAACATAATTATCTTCTTCTCTTTCCTGAACATTAGAGTGCAATATTTTCTGAAAATGCCCATAGTCATAGTTTAAAATCCCTTTGTTAGAGTATACTTCTCAGAGGTGTTAGTAACAGCCTCAGTCACGGAGGGAGAAGGCTGGGAGCATGGATTGTAAATAAATATCGTAATGGCTTTATATTTTATATAACTTTTGCAAGTTACAGTTTTCTAAGCCCTATTCTCCAAATATATGCATAGAAAAAAATATCTAATCTTCAAAGTTGTCCACAAGGAAGAACATATATGGCATTGCTTCAAAAATATAAAACACTGTAACATATAAATAAATATATGGTGGGGGTGAGGTGTTCAGGGGTATGTATATATGGTTGTGTGTGTGTGTGTGTGTGTGTACACAGTGTATAAAAGCAAAGGAGAGGCATCAATTGGAATTCCATTGGCCTTGTTGGGAATGTTGTGGGTGTGGGTGTATGACAAGGACTTTGCCACTGGGACTCACATTAGACTCCAAGATCCTAAAAAAGAAACTAATAGAGATGACAATTTATTTCTTCACTTTTTTTCTATTGTGACAGATAGCAGTAGAATTAACAAAGACCTAGAACAAGAGTGTGAATACATATTGTTGTATATCCTATGTAAATGCAAACTGCTTTGATGGCTTTCCTGATAAGTATGGAAAAGAATATATGTACAAGATTAAAAGTGACATATTATGTACCTGAGGCTGTGGCAATCTTCTCTAGGAAATATATTATATCCAGCACAGCAGATATTATCAGGGCTATGACTAGGATTTGGTATTCTGTAGTCATCTGCCACAATCTAACTAGTTTTTTTCAGGGCCTATGTGGCTAAATTAAATAGGGACATATGATGAATACCATTACGTTTGCATCATTTATATCTTTAACAGTGACGCTAATTTTACCATTTCCTCTGGAATACAATATCATTTTTGACTTATCTTTTATAAAGGGGGAAGAGTTTCAGGAGATTCCACTTGTTTTTTCCGACTAGCGTAACTTTTACAACACATGGTAAGGAACAGATTGAGGGATTTGCCTAGTTTAGTATGTTTATCACCATTATCCATCTGGGAACAAGGGATATCACCACTTGGTGGGTCTGAGGATTTGGTAGTCCCAGTGCAAGATAAATCTGGGGCAATAATTCATTTATTTTCTGAACTCTAATGTGTCCCTCCTCTAAGGACCATCATGGTATTTTGGTCCCTGATTATCAGTGTCAACTCAGACTCTTGTGTCCAGAGTCCTTGGAATATCTGAGACTTTCCTTTTCCCCAGCTTATGGATATAGATGTCTGTGGGGATGAGCTGATAGAACCATTATTGTATACATTTGGTCTAGCGCAATATGTTTCTCAAGAGGAAAGTTTTTCCTCAAAAGAACATGACTTTTCCTTTAGTTAATGGATTATATGTCTGAGGAATCACAAGTTTCAGGAAATGTGCAAGGGATTACAATACCCTGGTTAGCTTCTGTAATATCTTGCCCATAGGAACTCCTAGTACTTATTAACTGTCTCCCTGCAGGTCAAGGTGCCAAACTGCCATTCCAATCTTGCTGCCCATTGCTATAATTATTCCCATCTTGCTTTGGATGATTAAGTGTTCCCAGGTAGTCCCTGCTCTTCTGTAACTGTATCAGACTCTGTTGTTATAAAGAGGGCTGGTCCTATAATAGCAGCTTTTTTGTTTAGCCCATAGAGGATAGGCATTAATGAGTTTCCCAACAATGCTGGTCTTACCCTGAACAATGTACCCCTTATTTTTGCATGGTACTCTGTCGACTTCTGCACCTCTGGAAGCACAGTCAACTGGTAGATTTCCTTGGTTTCCTTAGTAGACTCATTGAACCATGCCCACTTCTCTGAGTCTTCTGATGCCTTTTCCACAGTCTACATGACATTTCTGGCATTTCTACTTCATTTAATATGGACCATCATTTTTTTTTCAAAAATCAACTCAAAATTCATACTGGAACTATCTCTCCTGGCATTGACCAGGGGATAGTAGCTCTACATCAACAAAGTCTTATCCAAATTTATATGCCATTCCTCCAAATCTACTCAGAATCCACCACCAGGAACACTTCCCTCATAGTTCAAAGTTATATGTTAGGCAACTACTCTAACTCCTTAGCATATACCCTTATATTCCTTAAGTAAGGCCAGCAGTACTCCATTTGAATCATGTTAAAATTTGACCCTTGTTGTTGGTCTGGTGACTACAGGGTCTTATGGACAGACATTGAGGAGAGCAAGCATAGTTTTTTAAGGTACCTGACTGTATGGTAATTCCACACAGTCTTCAAGAAAGAAAGAATTTCTATCTTCCAACAAAGGACAGTGGGTCACTTGTCTGGGATCCAAGAATTCAGGAGATCTTGGATTTAGCTCAAGATTCTTCATGGTTATCTATCACAATATCCCCATCCTATATCAGGATCTAACCTTTTTAATATCAGGAACATGACTGTGGCATTGGAGACATGCTGAGGCTAAGAATTTATGCCAATCTTACAAAAAAAGTCTTGGGTTCAGATTTCTATATTGTCTATCATCCAACTATAGGAGATAAATGTCTCTAAATGCTGCCAGGTACACTGTCTAACTTATATTTTGCTTTAAATTTGTGATTAACCAGCCTAAGCCTATTATTTTCCTTCTTCAAATCATCGATTCTATTTACCCATAGCAACCCAATTTCATAAGATTTCTTTTTTATTGATACATAATATTTTACATATTTATGGGGTACGTGTGATATTTTGTTGCATGTATGGAATGTGTAATGATCAAGTCAGGGTATTTGGGGTACCCATCATGTTGCATATTTATTACTTCTATGTGTTGGGACCATTTAAAGTTCTCTTTTTTAGCTACTTTGAAATATGCAATACATTGTTGTTAACTATAGTCACCCAACTCTGCTATCAAATTTTAGAAATTTTTCCTTTTATTTAACTATATGTTTGTTCCCATTGAGTACCCTCTCTTCACTCTATGCATCCACCGCCACCCATAAACCCACCGCCACCCATAAACCCTTCCCAGCCTCTGGTATCCATCATTCTACTCTCTAGTTCCATGAAATCAACTTTTTTAGCTCTCATATATGAATGAGAACATGTAAAATTTTTCTTTCTGTGTCTGGTTTATTTCACTTAACATAATGACCTTTAGTTCCATTTACATTGCTGCAAATGACATGACTTAATTCTTTTTGATGGCTGAATGGTATTCAGTTGTGTATCTATATCACATTTTACGTATCCATTTGTCCATTGATAGACATTTAGATTTATTGCATATCTTTGCTATTGTGAATGCTACTATAGTAAACATGCAAATGTAGCTATTCCTTTGATAAACTCATTTCCTTTCCTATGAATAAATACCCAGTAGTGGGATTGCTGAATCATATTTTAGCTCTATTTTTAGTTTTTGAGGAAACTACATACACATACTGTTTTCCATAATTGCTGTACTAATTTACATTCCCAGCAACAGTATATAAGAGTTCCCTTTACTCCACATCCTCACCAGCATCTGGTATTTTTTTTTTTTTGTCTTTTTAATAATAGCCAATCTAACTGGGGTAAGATGTTATCTCATTCTGGTTTTGATATGAGTTTTCCTTATGATTAATGATCAAATGCTTTTTCTGTGTCTATCGAGATGATCAAATGTTTTTTGTTCTTTATTCTGTTGATGTCATGTATCACATTTATTGATTTGCATATGTGAAACCATCTTTACATCCCTGGTATAAATCCTAATTGATCATGATTTATTTTTTTTTTTTTTGATGTGTTGTTGCATTCAGTTGGCAAGTATTTTGTTGAGGATTTTTTGTCTGAGCCTTCTGATCCCTTTTCCATAGTCTTACATGATATCTATGGCATTTCTACTTCACTTAACATGGATAATCATCTCAAAACTTATAATGGAACCATCTTTCTTGGCACTGGCCAGGGGAGCATACCCCCAATTAAACAAATTCTTCATCAGGGGTATTGGCTAGTAGTATCTTTTTTGGTTGTTGTTGTGTGCTTGCTTTGTTTTGGTATCAGGGCAATCCTGGATTCATAGAATGAGTTAGCTAGAATTCCCTCCTCTTCAGTTTTTTTGGAATACTTTAAGGAGAACTTGTGTTAATTCTTCTTTAAATCTTTGGCAGAGTTTGGTAGTGAAGTCATCCATTCCTGGACTTTTCTTTGTTGATAGATTTCTTATTACTGATTTAATCTCATTACCTATTATCACTCTGTTTAGGTTTTTTATTTCTCCCGATTCCACCTTGGTAGGTTGTATGTATCCAGGAATTCAACCATTTCCTCTAGGTTTTCTAGTTTGTTAGTGTATAGTTGTTTATAATACTCTCTGATGGTCTTTTGTATTTCTGTGGTATCTGTTTAGTGGCTCATTTTTCATTTTTTGTATTATTCTGGTCTTCTGTCTCTCTTATTCCTGGTAATTGCAGTAAATTATTTCTTGATTTTGCTTATCATTTCAAAAAACAACTTTTCTTTTTGTTGATCCTTTGTATTTTTTTATTCTCTATTTCATTTAGTTCTGCTCTGATCTTTATAATTTCTTTGTTTCCATTAATTGTGGGTTTGTTTTTTTCTTGCTTTTCTAGCTCCTTGAGGTATGTCATTAGATTGTCTACTTTAAATCTTTCTAATTCTTGATGGAGGCATTTATTGCTATAGAATTCTTTCCTAGCACTGCTTTTGTTGAATTTCATAGGTTTTGGAACATTGTGTTTTCATTTTCTTTGTTACAGGACTGTTTTTGATTTTCTCCTTAATTTCTTCCTTGATCCAATTGCAATTCAGGAGCATGTTGTTTAATTTTTATGTATTTGTAAAATTTCCAAAGTTCCTCTTTTTATTTCTCTAAATGTCTGTTAAGTCCCTTTGGTCTAAAGTGGAGTCTAAATGACATGTTTATTTGTTAATTATTTTGTCTAGATAATCTGTCTAATGGTTAGAGTGGGGTGGTGAAAACCCCAACTGTTATTATATTGGAGTCAATCTCTCTATTTAGATCTAATAATCTTTGCTTTATATATCAGGGTGCTCTGACATTGGGTGTATATATGTTTAGAATTATCTATTTTTGCTGAATTAAGCACTTTATGATTATATAACATTTTTGTTTATTGCTCTTTTTTATCTTTTATCTTTTTTGTTTTGTTTTGTTTTACTGTGTTTGACTTAAAGTCTGTTTTTTGTAATATATGTATAGCTACTTCTGTTACTTTTGCTCTCCATTTGCATGGAATATATTTCTTTATCCCTTTATTTTTAGTTTATATGTGTCTTTACAGGTGAGATGAATTTCTTGTAGGCAGCATATATTTGGGTCAACCTTTTAACCTATTGTTCTAGTCTATATCTTTTAAGAGGAAAGTTTAATCTATTTACATTTTACATTATTATTGATATGTGAGAGTGTATTACTATCATTCTACTACTTGATTTTTGATTGTTTTCTATATCCCTTGTCCCTTTCTTTTTATATTATTGTTTATCATTGTAGTTTGATGGTATACAGTAGTGGTAACATTGGAGTTTTTTCTCTTCCTTATTTGTGTGTTTGCTGTGCCAGTTGTCTTTATATTTTCGTGTGTTTTCATGGTGGTAATTATTATATTTTCACTTCCAGGTACAGTACTCCCTTAAGTCCTTTCTTGTAAGGCCAGCCTATTAATAATGATGATGAATTCTACCAGCTTTTGCTTACCTGGGAAAGACTTTATTTTTCCTTCATTTATAAAGGATAATGTTCCTGGGTATAGTATCCTTGATTGAGCATGTTTTTTTTTTTCTTTCAGTATTTTAAATATATCCTCCCATTCTCTCCTGGCCTGTAAGATGTCTGCTAGGAACTCTGCTGTTAGTCTTATGAAGTTTCCTTTATAGGTGACTAGCCACTTTTTTCTTGCTGTTTTTAGATTTCCTATAGGTGACTAGAAACTTTTCTCTTGCTGTTTTAGATTTTTCTCTTTGTCTTTTACTTTTCATAGTTTGATTATAATATGCCACGGAATAGACCATTTTGAATTATTGTAACTATTTGGGGATCTTTGAGCCTTCTGTATCTGAATGTCTAAATCTCTCACTAGACTTGAGAAATTTTCACCTATCATTTTGTTAAAAAGGCTTTTTAACCCTTTCATTTTCTATTTGCCTTCTGGGACAAAAATTCAAATATTTAGTTGCTTTACGGTGTTCCGTATGTCATTATTTCTTTGCTCATTTTTTTTCCTAAAAAAGAAAATTTGTCTAACTTGGTTATTTCAAAAGATTCATCTTCAAGTTTTGAAATTCTTTCTTCTGCTTGATCTAGTCTATTATTAAACCAGTAGTGTAGTCTGCCTATGATCTTTTTGGCTGTTAACAGTGTCAGTGGTGTCTTGTGATTTCTTTGGTGACTTAGGGTTTGGTTGTTACTGGAGGATCTGGTGAAGTTTTGCTGGAGATTGGCATGCCAGTCTATTGGCCTCAGTGGTGGTAGTGGTGGGCCGAGCATGCCTGCTCTTGGGCCCCAAGATATTGTACACTGGTCCCAGTGTTAGCAGTTTCAGGCAGGTCAATTCTTAGGCCTTTAGGTTATTTGTTTGGATGTCTGGAATGGCATTGGTGAGTCCAGCAGGTAGATGTGTTTTCAAGCCCTTGGACCTGGTGCTCATGATGACAGTAACAATAGTGGATCAACCACCTGGGACCCAAGTGGTCCATGATGGTGTTGATAGTGGCTGCAATTAGTTGGGTGGGCTTGTGTCTAGTCTTTCAGGTGGTGCATGCACGTTGATGCCAGTTGCCGTAGTACCAGCAAGTTGAGTGGATCTGACCTCAAACCCCAGAAAGAGTGCTCAGTTGCCATTGATGATGAGTCGAGCTAGGTCCCTGGATGGCATCTGGGTCTCTGGATGGCATAAATGGGTAATCCCCAGGTTCCTAACAGTGTGCTTGGCTACTTGGGATGAGTGGAGCTGGCCTGGGCAGACCTTTCCTCAGATCACCTCAGTAGTGTGGGCAGGTACTGACTGTAGTAGGCAAGGGTGGGATAATCTCCAAGCTGCTAACAGAACACTCAGGTGGGGGCAGCAGAGGCTATGTTGCAACCCTGCTACTGGGGAGGATGAGGCCACCTTCCCTGGGAGCAGCTATAAGCTGGCAGCTGGGGGAGCATGGGATTCTTTCAGTCCTTGGACCTGCAGCAGCCTGTAGCAACTGCAGTTGCAGGCAGTAGAATTTGTTCTCAGAGTTTGTGAAAAAATGTAGCTGCCCCTCTGGTGGTAGGGGCAAGATCACGGCTTGTTGCCCCCATGTTGGCCCTGGTGTCATGGTCTGATGGGAGCTGTAATCTCAAAATAATATTGTTCTGCAGCTCCTCAGGACTTGAAAATTTATGGGATCCAACATGATCTCTCTCTCTCTGGAGCAATGCTTTCACACAGTCTCTAGGCAATTCCCTGTGTTAGTCCAAAGTCCTAGAAGGTCAAGGGGCTCTCCTATGACTAGGATTTTAGGCATTTGGTGGAAATGTGGACCACTGGGGGTCTCTCACTTACTTACACTTTCCCCACATTAAGGACCTGCTCCAGACTCCCAGCCAATTCCAGCTGAACTACTCCCTTGTTTCCCTCTCTCTCCTTGATTTCAGTGCTTCCCATCGAATTAGGAACACTTCTGGTAATATCTTAGGTTGTATGCTTTAGAAGCAGAAATGTGATAAGATCTTACGTGCACATGGTTTCTTTAGGGAATTATCTTCAAGAAAACCTGTAAAGGAGTAAAATATTTTTAGAAAAACAAGAATGAGGTCTCCAGTAATATCTAGCCTTTTCTTGATTCACACAGTGCTCTTGAACATCGTGAGGAGGATGCTCTGTGGCTAGCCTGTGTTTTGGTGCAGGCTTTGGAAATTGGAAGGAAAGATGTGTGGCAGTGGGCAGGTGAGACATGCTCTTTATTGTCGGGGGGGGGGATACATTAGCAGTGAAAAGCATGGCTGAGAACATGTCAAGTGCTTATATATGGTTCTGAATTATAGTGGCAACATGCCATGGGAAAACCTGATCATATGGGTTAACATAGGAGATAACACCTTGGTTACATGAACATGCTGACTCAGGCCTCCCAGAAGGCCCACTAGCCAGGGGTTGGGGGGTGGGGTAGTAGGCTAGAGAAAACACTATAGCAGTCATCTTAATTTGGCCTAAGAAACCTGTTGCCTACACAAATTCATTTTCCCTTACAAATATAAATCACACTACAGTATTATTCCTCTGTGAGAAAAAAGAGAACAATTCTCCTCACATCTGTCAGTCATTACTTGTGGAGCATCAGAGGTGAAGAAGCTATTAGTGGCTGAGAGCAATTCACCATAGAAGGAAGTAAATATGAGTCATTTGCAAAAAATACTCGTAGTATTTGTGTGATAAGGGATATGAACAGGACACCAACATTGTCAATTGCCCTGGCATATAGTAAATACTCAATGTTAATTGAACTAAAAATAATATATCCCACCTTATATTAATTATACATAACTGATGTCATCATCATTATAATATTATCAGAGTTACTTGAGAAACTTTTTCAAAGTTTATATACCGCAAAACTATCAGAATTATTTTGAGTATCTGAATGAATAACATAAATGTATTTTTAACATAAGTACCAGTTGTTACTAATATCCACCTCACATACACACACATACACACAAGCCAGTTGAAAATCATTAAGAAATTCATTAGAATTTGACTCTTGCCTATTCATTTGATATTCATCTGTTTTCATTCTTCCATTTGATTTTATTTTTAGTCAATCATCAAAGCATTTCTCTGAATATATAAATCCATTTTATATTTCTATTCATTAGCAAATTGTCTTCACTTTCTCAATCATTTTCATATACCACTCCATGAATGCTCTGCTTGCTCCCTTGCTCTCTCTCTCTCAGGCACACACACACACATAACACACATGCACACTTTTGTGACATCGTTTGGCTTCCTTGAACATAGATGATTTTGTCAGATTTTACTTACATGTCACTATTATTATGAGGCTGTCATTTATACACTAATATTTCCATACATAATTTACAACTCCATTCTTAGACTTCCTACAGTTATATTCACATTCAACTCATGCTATTATACTTAAATGTTTATTCTACACTATTAAACCTTCAAAATAACAGTCTAAATCACATTTTTAAGGGATATTTTTATTTGGTATAGAATGCTGGATTGGAAATTATTTTATTATTATTTTATTATTTATTTATTATTTTATTATTTTGAAGATAGCAGTCCATGGTTATGTGCATTCATTGTTTCTATTGAGAAGTCATCTGTCCACCTTATTGCTAACCCTTTGTAAGTAATCTCCCTTTACTACTACTGGAGCTTTTGCAATTTTGTTTTATCTGTGGTTTTTTTAGTGATTTTACCATGATGTACTAAGTGTTGTTTTTATTTTCTTTCTCTTTCTTAACATTCTTGGTGATTATTAAACAAAGAGTGTATGTCTTTCAAAGATTATGACTTTTAATTCACTAATTATTTATTCACCATTATTTATTTATGCTCCTAAATGTATCATTCTTATTTTTGGATTATTTTTAGTTCTAAAATTTTAATTTATTTTGAATTTTTTAGATTCCCTTTTAAATGCAGATTTATTAAAATATAATTCAACTGATACAATTTAGCCATCTAAACTGTATATATAACTCTTTGATTTTTAGTATATTACAGACTTCTGCAACCACCACCATAATCAACTTAAGATTGATTTTATCAACATGAAAAGAAATCTGGTATCCATTAGCAATCACTCTCTATTTTCCCATACCTCACCCAGCCCTAGGGAACACTATTTACCTTATGCTTCTATAGATTTGCCTATTCTGGCCATTTTATATTAATATAAAGAGAATTATACAACATGTAGTCTTTTGTGACTGCCTTCTTCACTTAACATAATATTTTTAAGGTTCATCCATGTTGCAACATGCATCAGTACTCATTGCATTGACTTTTATTGCTCTATAATATTCTATTGTATGGACATATCACATTTCCTTATTATTCATCACTTGGGGAAAATTTGCATTGTTTTTATTTAGGCTATTATGAATAATGTTATTATGAATATTTGTGTACAAGTTTTTATGTGTACATAAGTCTTAATTTCTTTTGAATATATAGTTAGGAGTAGAATTGTTGGGTCATGTGGTATTGATGTTTTGGAGGAACTGTCAGACTGTTTTCCAAAAATGGCTACGTTATCTACATTTACACCAGCATGTGTAAGGAATATAAAGGTTCCAATTTCTCCACATTCTGGCCAACAGTTGCTATCATCTGACGTTTTAATTATTGCCCTCCTAGTATATGTGAAATGGTATCACAATAAGGTTTTAATTTACATTTCTCTAATAGACAATAATGTTAAACATGCTTTCATGTGCTCACTGATTATTTCTATATCTTATTTACAGAAATGTCTGTTCGGATCCTTTGTACATTTTTTATTTGGATATTTTATCTTTCTAATGTGGAGGTGTAAAAGTTCTTTCTATATTGTGGATAAAAATCACTTATCAGATATATAATTTACAAATATCTTCTCTTAATGAGTGGGGTTTTTGCTCAACCTATTTATGTTATCATCTGAAACACAGAAGTTTTCCATTTGATGCAATCCCATATTTCTGGGTTTTTTTTAAGTTTTCTGTTTCCTTTTTTTTTTTTGCTTTTGGTGTCATATTTAAGAAATCATTCCTAATATATTCATAAGATCAATTAAATATGCCCTATGTTTTCCTATGTTTTCTTCTAAGAGTGTTACAGTTAGAGCTTTAACATGCAGATATTTCATCAATTTTGAGTTAATTTTTATATATGGCATGAGGTAGAAGCTCCAAATTCATTCTTTTTGATCAGTAATCTAGTTGCCCCACTATCATTTGTTAAAAAGATTATTCTTTTCCCATTCAGTTGACTTAACACTCTTATTAAAAATCAAAATTAACTATAAATATAAGGGTTTATTTCTGTACTTTTTCTTTTTTTTTTCTTTTATAAGTCTCAGGTAGTTCTAATATTTCTGTACTTGAAATTCTATTCCATTAATATATGTCACTATCCTTATGACAGTTCTATAGAGTTTTGATTACTGTGGCATTATAGTATGTTTTGAAATCAGAAAACATCAACATTATTCTTTCTTAAGATTGTTTGTTTATTCTGGGTCCCTTACATTTCCATATTAATTGTAGTACCACTTGGCAATTTCTGAAAAAAAGCCATCCTGGATTTTTTAAAATAATTGTTTCAGCTCTTTTTATATTACTTTTTTTGCTTTGTTTTACTTATTTTAATGTTCATTGATACATAATTGTACATATTTATCGGGTATGTGTGATATTTTAATGCATGAATACAATATGTAATGATCAATTTGTGGTACTTAATATATTCATAGCCTCAAATATTTATTATTTCTTTGTGTTGGGAACATTTTAAATCTACTCTTCAAGATAATGAATTGAAATATATTGAGTCTATAGATTACTTTGAACATTATTTTCATCTTCTAAATATTAAGTCTTCCTATCATTAATATGTTTATTCATGTACATATTTTAAAATTTCCCTAAAAAATTGTAGTTTAATATTACATCTTTTACTACTTCTCTTAAATTTATTCCTATTTTATTCTTTTTGATGTTATCATCAATAAAATATTAATAAATTTAACTTAATTTTGGATTATTCATATGTTGTTTATATAAATATGGTTAATTTTTGTATATTTATTTTATATACTGTAACATTGCTTAACTAATTTTTTAGTGCTAATTGACTAATTGCCTTGATTTTACTACCAATACAATGTTGAATAGAGTTGATAACAACAGATATCCTTGTCTTTTTGCTAATTTTTGGAGTAAAACATTGTCTCATCATTAAGTATGATGATACCTGTGGGTTTTTCATAGACTTTCTTTAATATGTTTGAAAAGTTCCCTTCGTTTTCTAGTCTGTAAAGTGATTTTATCAGAAAAGTTGTTGGATTTGGTCAAATGTTTTTCTACATTTATTGATATTATTATGTGGTTTATGTCTTTAATAATATTGAGATGATATTTTACATTAATTGGTATTTGGATGCTAAATTAACTTTGCATTCCTGAGATAAATTCTACTTGGTTATGCTGTACATTCTTTTTTACATATTATTGGTTTTGATTTGTTTATGTTTATTTAAGAAGATTGTATCTATGGTCATAAGAGAAATTAGTCTGTGGTTTTATTTTCTTGTGATGCCTTTGTCTGGTTTTGGTGCCAGTGTAACATTGGCATCATAAAAAGAGTTAAGTCTGTCCTCTTTTTTTAAAGAGCTTGTGAATAATTGTTATTAATTCAAGTTTAAATGTTTAGTAAAAATCATCACTGAAGACATCTGGGTAGGGATTTTTCTTTTTGAGATGTTTTTCATTAATGACTCATTCTCTTGTTATAAGTTTGTTCTCATCTTCTGTTTATTATTAAGTCAATTTTGGTAGGTTAGGAGTTTGTTGAACTCTTTTAGGTGTCTAATTTATTGACATATACTTGTTTAGAGCTTCTCCTTTTAATTTTTTTTATTTCTGTAAAATTATTAATGATGTCTCCTTTTTCATTCCATAGTAATTTGAGTCTTCTATCTTTTATTCTCCATCAATCTAGTTTAAGGTTTATTAAATTTGTTGATAGTTCCAGAGAATTGACTTTTGGTCTTGTTTACTTTCTGTTCTTTGTCTATTTTCTATTTCATTTATTTTAAGTTTAATGTTTATTATTGCTTTCTGCTTGCTTTGCAGTTAGTTTGTGCTTCATTTTCCAGTGTTCTAATTTGGAAAGTTAGATGATTGATATAAAGTCTTTCTTCTTTTCTTGACATAGATACTGACATCAGTACATTTCCACCTAAGCTTTGCTTTAGCTGCATCCCATAAGTATTGATATGTTTTATTTTCATTTTTATTCATAAAAAAGAAATTTCTATTTGTTCTAGGTTTTTTGACACATCGGTTATTTGGGAGTATGTTATTTAATTTTCATATATTTGTGGATTTCTCAAATTTCTGTTATTTATTTCTAAATTTATTGCATTATGGTTGAAGCACATACTTTGTATGCTTTTACTATTATATTCATTTAGGCTTGTTTTGTGGCCTAACATATGATCTATTGAGTTGAACTCTCCATGTACATTTGAAAAGAATGTGTATCTGGTATCTGGTTGTTTTTAAGTGGAGTGCTCCATAGATATCCGTTAGAACTACTCAGTTTATAATGTTTATCTTCTCTTTCCTTGTGAATTCTCTGTCTAGGGGTTCTACCCATTATAGAATGCAGTATATTGAAGTCTTTAACTATTATTGTTAAATTGTTTATTTCTCACTTCATTTCTGTCAGTACTTTTTTTATGTATATTTTGGAACTATTTTGTTAGGTGCAAATATGTTTGTAGTTGTTATATTTTCCTGATAGATTGATCCTTTATCATTATAAATTTGACCTTTTTTTCCTCTAATACATTATTTGTTTTAAATTCTATTTTATCTGAGATGTATTAGTATACTCACTCTACTTTCTTATGGTTCCTTTTTTGTATGGTAAGCTTCTTTTACCACTTTACTTTCAACATTTTGGTATAATCAACCTGTTTCTTGTTAGATAACACATAGCCAGATCCTGTGTCTCTATCTAGTACAACAATCTCTGTTTTTGATTGGATTATATTCAGTTTATTCTTAATTAATTATATTTTAATAGGCTTATATTTATATCTATTCTGTTTCAATATCCCTCATGTCTACTTTGTATCTCCCAAGTTTTCCTTTGTTTCTTTCTTTTGCATTATTTGAATATTTTTCTAGTGTAATGTTTTAATTTTTTTTAGTGAATTTTTACTGAAGTTTTTACTTATTTTCTTAATGCTCACTCTAGGGCTTATAATATATATCTAAAATTACTAGCTCTACTTTTGATTTATTCTATCTTAAGCTCAGTGAGGTATATAATAGAAAATATTATTCAATTTCTTTTTCCCCTTTACTGTACAATTACTATGATGTATATATATATATATTACATCCAAAAATATTGTGTTATAATTATTACTTAATATCTTTGTAGACCTTTAAAGAAGTTGAGAGGGAGAAGGGAAGCAAATTTATATTGATAGAGTTAATTATGATGACCTTTTATTTATCTATTATTTATTTGTTCTGATGGATTTGAGTTATTATCTAGTGTCATTTCCTTACTCCAATACAACGTTATTCCCTCCTGCCTTCTTTATGCTATTATTGTCAAATATATAACTCTATGTGTTAAGGAATTATATACAATTATATTCACATTGTTTTATATAGTTTCTTCATAAATAAGTTAAGAGAAGAGAATAAATATGCAATTACATTGTCTATGTAATTACCTACATAATTCCCTTTACTGGCACTTTTTTAAATTATAGATTTGAGTTACTATCTGAGGTCAGTTGTTTCAGCCTGGAAATCTCTTTTAGAATTTCTTGTAAGGCAGGTGGCTAGAAAAAAATCCTTTCTTTTTTTTTGTTCTTCCAGGAATGTCACTTTTGTCTTCAGTTCTGAAAGATAATTTTGTTGAACATAAGATTTGTTAGGTTTAAAGAATTCGCCCTTCCCAAACTTCCAGCCAAACATCCTATAAAACCTATCCTTCTTCCCTTCCTAGGGGTGTTTTAGGCAGTAACCATTGCCAGACCTCTAGGGAGATAAAGGAATGGAATGCAAGAGGGCAGCTTACTTTCCTTATCCTCCTGGTTGCTTGAAAAGAATTTATTTACTCTTCCCAGAAAAACCCTCTATTAAACCCAAGGCTTTCCCCTTTTCTATCATGGATGCTTTTTGCCTCCACCCATCTGAACCCAGATGCTCAAAATCAACAGCATTTTGCTACACACGAGGCTTTGTGTGTCTCTCTCAGCTCCAGATCTAACAAGATTCTTTCTGACAGTGTTTTATTTTCTTTCAGTACTATGTCATCCCACTGCCTTCTGGTTTCCATTGTGTTTGATAAGAAGTCTGATGTTATTCTTATTGAGGTTTCCTTGTATATGATGAGTTGCTTTTCTTTTCTTGCTTTTAAAATTTATCTCTTTGTCTTTCTTCCTCAAAATTTTTATTATGATATGTCTTAGTATTTGTCTCTGAGTTGATCTTGCTTAGATTTTTTTGAACTTCTTGCATGTACAGATTAATAATTTTTTACTAAATTTGGGGATCTTTTAGCCATTATTTCTTCAATATAGTTTCCACTTTTTTCTCTGTCTTCTTTCTTTCTGCTACTTCTATGTATGGATGTTGGTATGGTTATTCATGTCATTAGAATATTTAGTCACTATTAATCTATCTTAACATTTACTGATTATTTCATTTGTGCCTCAAATTTATTGCAGAGTATCTCTAGCAAATGTTTTCATTTGAGCTATTCAAATTTTGAACCCCAGAATTTCCATTAGTTATTTTCATATGCTTTATCTTTTTATCATTATTTTCTATTTAACAACATAATGTCATCATACTTTCTTTTACTTCTTTAAGAATAGTTATCTTTAGTTTTGTGAACATAATTATGATATCCGTTTTGAAGTCTTTGTCTCACATCTGGATTCTCTCAAAGGCAGTTCCATTGTCTGTTTTTTTCTATGTAATCATAACACTTTACTATCTTTTTACATGTCTTATAATTTTGTTTTGAAACAAACATAGAATATTGATCCACCCTACCCCATCAGCTAAGTCTCCTTGCAGGTTATTTGTTTAGTGACTTAAGTATACTATTTCAGTGATATCTATTTCCCTTAAGGTGTACAGCCTCTGATGTCACTTCTCAGACGTCATAGCCTTGGGCATGTGCACAATTACACTATGATGACACTGTCTTTGTGATCTCTCTATTAAGTTATCTGTCTCTGTTCATTTTATTCCAAGCTATTAGCTTCTGGTAATCACCAGTTGATTGCTGTATTGCTTTAAACAATGCCTTGGGGGCATAAATTGCTCCTGAGTCTGTTCCAATTAAATACTCTTTGCAAGGGTAGCATCTGCACTAAGTGAGGCTTTTTCTGACTCCATGAAGGCTCATCTTATCTGTCTCCTTCACTGAGTATTCTTTTTAAATATCAAGGTAATCTATAGGAGAACCAGCTTGTTGTTCTCATGAAGCTACTATGTACTTCTTACTTGCTTGACACCAAAACCTCCATTGTTTTCAACAATGCCCTTAAATTTGAACTTTATGATGTCCCTTTTACAAATAAAGCCAGGCCCCTTGGGGAGTATGTTTGATACATTTGTTAGAAATTTCTTCTCAGCTTTTCAATCTTTCAATTACTATTTCCAGACTTGGCAACTGTCTCTATGGTAAGAAGGCCCTCAAATACCAGGTTTACATCCTAGATTCCTTTCTTCTCAAATATTAGTCCCATAGTTCTTAACTGCTTTATTAGCTCTCTGATGTCATTAAGAATATTTTTTAAATGTTTCATCCAGACAGTCTAGGTATCCACAGTAGGAAGGATGATTCAATATCCTAGTTTTTCCCATATCATTTCCCTTATCATTCCCTTATCATTTCCTTATTCATCTTTCTACCCTAATAACAAGACCAGAAGACAGGAGCAAAGATATGGTCAATAAAACATAATTTTTTCTGAATGATTATAATTAGCATTAATATTTAGTGCATCTTGTCTAGACAATTATCTCTTTCAGAGGAATGGCAAAAGTATTTCTAACTATCATATTTCAACTTGACATTTTACACTTTCATTGATAGGCTATACTAGTGCAGTTTTAAATCTTGGTTGAGGTAAACATGTAGGTAAAATATCAGTCTCAGTTCCTAATTGTGCCATGTCCCTGCTCTTGTTCAGTTGTAATTACAAATAAAGTCGAAACTCTGGAGGTCTTTTTTTTGAAGGCCTATATGTCTCCCTTCTGGGGTAAAACTCTCTGCCATTTCTCTAGAGCTTTGACCATGGACAATGGCCTACTTCTCCCAGACAAGCATGCCTATTTATGAACTGGGTGCTTGGTCTTCTCATTTTGCTTTTCCAGATGGGGAACCTCTACCTCAAGGACAAGCTAGAGTGAGGCAATCAGTACCCAGTATTCTTGGCCTACTGTACCGTAGGCCAAGTACTGTACTGTAAAGATTCCATCCTATGAATGGGGGTATGTGAAAGAAGAGAGCTCCACACCTCGTAGCCATTCTTGAGCTTCTGCAAAATGGAATGGAGTGAATAAGAAATGCTGGTGAGCTGATCTTCTCAGGGAGATTCACAGGGGCATATCATAAAACTATATTAACCTAGGGGATAGGGAACCCTGTGTTCTTAGCTACACCTACTTGGCTTAGAGTTTCTGTCACACCATTGGGGATGGGGAAAGGGAGCAAGCTGGAGCTGAAATGCCACCAATTCTCACTACTTTTATTGAGACCTAATAGATTTACTTAAATAAATATTTCTTCATTGATATATTCTTTCAAGGTAATTTCCAGAAACTTTAAATGGTTGTGTTTTTTAATCTCACCAGTTAAGCTTCAATGAGAGGGTCCACCAAGGTCACACCACCATCACAAAAATCTACATTCTACAACTTCAGTTTGGTTCTTTATTATATATAGTTCTCTGTCAAAATTCAAAATTCTATCTTTTATTTCCCTGAATATGTCAGATAACTTATTTTTAATTATGTGTCTGAACTGCAGTATCTGGATATTTTTCTATTGTTGGATGTTTTCCTTGCCTTTTATTAATACAATCTTGTCTCCTGATTTGCTTGGCTACTTTTGATGGAGTGTCAGATGTGGTACATAAAAATTGTGAAACACACATGCACAAACACACACATTTAAAATAGCACCTGGAATCCTAGGATGGTGGTGTCTTTTTTCAGAGGCCTCTATATTTGCTGCGGTCAGGTAATTAGACTAGTAATCCAGAATTGCTTCATTCCAATTTCATAAACTGAACCATTTCAAAGTATACTTCATTTCCTGTGAATGCTGGTGCACATTCTGTTTAACCTTACTCTTACTCCTGGACATCTGACTTAATCATTTCATTTTCTTTCTATAGAGAGTTTACCTTAATGGCCAAATGCCTTGTTTCTGGGAAATCTATGTTCAGTTGGGTAGTGCATTTAGTCCATTACTTAGTCTCCTTAAATGTCATTTATCCCTCTCAATTTAGATTTATTTTGTCTAACTGCTGCCTAGAACAAATATGTAATGTGTGTTATCTGAACATAGATTTGAATTGTGAAGTTTTCTACTGAAAGTTATTCTTTCTGATTCTCTTGAATGGTACACTTTACTATGCCTTCCTTCTTGGTGAGCACTCTCAACATATTCCTAAGGGTTGATTATTCTCAAGAGTATCCAATCATTTCATGCATTCATTTATTCAACAGATATTTATTGAGCATATCCTATGTGCTAAGTACTAGCAATATAGAAATAAGTAAAATAAAATAGTCCTTTTCCTCACGTAGTCATAAATAAAATAGAACAGGCAGAGCTTCTGTTGGCATAAACTTTACATTTAAATATAGATGAATATCTATATTAAACAATCCAGCACACTGATGCCATGTTTCTTCCTTTTAAACAGTATAAATTAAATATATCAAAAAGGACCAGTTATTTTTTTATTTAACCAAAAGCTATTGGTTCTTTTGTAACTAAAACAAAAATTTCAACAATCCAAAGCCCCACATGAACTCAGTTCACTATTCCTTCAAGTTATAATGCTCAAGGCACATTCAGTGAAAGTCTGTCACCTGTTCCTTAGAGTATAGTATACACAGCTATTTCAAAGTTCATCTCACTTCCTTCAGATAAATTCCTGCCTAAAATAAGACCCAGAAAAACCTCTGACTGTGCTTTTTACTGGCAAATTTCCTATGGGTACATCCAAAATTTGAATTCCTGGTATCCTTCAAGTTCATTTGATGTGCCATGCCAACTGTCTCGCTGCTCAACCATCAAAACTCATCTCCTTTGCATTTTATGTACATCACTTAATCCATATACACTTGTGAGTGTCTGTAGGATGTCACAGAATTTACTTCCTATTTCATATTAGCTCCTTTTATCAAAATCTTTGATCTTTGTGTTTATTTGAAGTTGCTATGATAAGAAGAGATTTTTTGATGCCCCACTTTTTTTTTTTTTTTTTTTGGTCAATTTTACCCCAGTTATTTAACACTCCTCTGACCTTACCTTCAATAGAGGGTCACTATCACTGACAGTCTCACAAAACCCAGTCTACCATTACTTTGCTGGATTTAGAGGAAAAACTCTTTCAAGGCTCATACATTAAATCTAGAGTTTTATATGAGCATTGGGCTACTAAATTATGAACTCAGAAAAATCATACCTGAGCATATATGAAAAAGTTATATATATATATGAAAAATTTTAAAGTACATTCCTAAGAATTACAGTGTTCAGTATGCTTATTAAGTTGGCATTACAGAACAACAACAATAATAACTACTTCAACTTAGTTTATTATTACTTGCTAGGTGCTGTGCTGTTATTATAAACTCTTAAAATTTATTCATTATCAAAAATTTTATCAGGGTGATATTATTACAAATGAATAAATTGAGGTTTGGAGATGATAGGGAATTTGCAAAAAGTCATACTTTTGCTTAGAGAACATGTGAATGCTTCATTTATGGCTGTCATATAAAAACCCCAGCTCTTAAACCAGGGTTCTGCAAAATTTTCCTCTAAAGGGCCAGATAACAAGTAACAAATAACAACTCTTAGGGTTGTGGGCCATTATCATGTCTGTCAGAATGACTGAACTACTCACTATATGCTGCGAAAGCTACCATAGACAATAGGTAAACAAATGGATATGGCTGTGTTCCAATAAAACTTTATTTACAAAAACCGGTAACTGGCCAAATTTTTTAGGACTGGCCAGACTTGGCCCAAACACTACATTGTGCCAACCTCTGTTAACACGTATACTAAATCGTTTGATTTGAAATTATTACAGTGAAAGATTCAAGACTGTTTCAGAATACAGAAAAATTAAATGCAAGACATTCTTTTTGAGGTAGTCTCACCAACATATAACTTCATCAAAAAGGAATCAAGCTCTACTTAGTCATTTTTCTCCAAAATGGGTTAAATTGCAAAACTTATTCCATGCTCATTCTTACATAGCTTATCATAACAAAAACATTGTTCTATATTTAGCCTCTTTCTGCCAAGGAGCTCAATCTTCTTTCAAACATTATTTCATTAATCCTGCCTACGACCCTGTGAGGGAGGGAAATGACAAGTATTAAAAAATGCTCAGAGCCTTTTAGATTCAATTCAAAAGTTGAACAAATCTGACTGAGAAGTGCAAGCTACTTAAAAAACATACTTTGAGTCTGCCAAAGGATGCTGTTCCTCAGCTGGATACTTCTAGGAAAAGGGATACACCATCAGAAAATCTAGTTTTTAAAAATGTCCTTATTAGGAGCCATATCACTTATAAGGACTTGGTTTCCATAGAGTTTTTCATCACTTTTGCCTTATTAAGATGCTCTGTTCTACAAACCAGCAATTCTCTTTCTTCTGATCAATGACTATATTTCAGTAGTAGAAAAAATAATTCAAAAAAAATATTTGGGCTCTTTATGTCATAAAAGTAACATATATGTCATGCTATAACTTTCCCATGAGGTCAAACCATGGAGCATTTCCTCGTTTTCAACTATCATATGTCTTGGGAATGAGAACTCATGTATACATTAGAGAATAATAACATTTGTTTTTCTCTATTATTAAGATTATATTATGTTGAACTTGTTACTGTAAATAAACATGTTTTCACCAGTGTCTGGTAGGAATTTAGGTATTAAAAAAGGAATACATTTTACTTTTGTATGTTATAAGTACTAATCATCACTATATATAATATTTTAAAATATTCAAATTGAAAAATAATCTTTTCCAATTTCTACTTTCATCAGGCCATGACACTGTGCCAACACCAATAAGGAGTCCTATTATCAACCTTTGAAACCCAGCTATTTTGATTTATTTTTTCAGCAGCTCAAAGCTGGGGTGCAAACCATTTTTCTCAGACTCTCTGACCTGTGTCTTTATACAGTTTGAGTAAAACCTACCTAAAACCATCTACACAGTATGTATGTATTCATGCAGATACAAAGCTTAACATGCTGCTCCTCCTACCTAGAATGTCTGGCTCATCTTTTCTCCCTATTTTATGTTCCTCATTTTGGTAACAACCTTGCTTCCAGCTCCTTTTCTTTACAAAGTCTTTCATGACTAACTCAGAGATCATTCAAAAATTATTTACAGAATGCCCACTATATACAAAATACAATGCTAGATACTTTAGGTTCTTTTGAAAAAATCAGTACCATTTTAAAAGAGTAAAAGATATAACTAGAGTAAGTATGAATAAGGAGTATATTATATCTATTAGAATAGATAAAACACTCACAGGTATGCAAACACACATGCACACACACATAAGAATAATACAAGGAAGAAAATTTATGTTGCTAGAAGTAATGTATGATGGGAAGTTATATGAAGGAGACATTTCTTTCAGGGGCATACCAGGAAAAGATTTATCTAGATGTTCGAGGGAAAGCATACTATACATGTAGGATTTATATGTGTAGAAATAAGGTACTTGAGGGCACATGTTTCGTATTCTATTACAAAACATTGGAAATTTTAGCTTGGACAAAGCATATACAATTTACCCTTGAACACTGTAGGGGTTAGGGATGCCAAACTCCATGCAGTCAAAAATCCACCTACAGTGCTGGATTCCCCAAAACTTAACTACTAATAACCTACTGTTGACCAGAAGCTTTACTGATAACATAAATAGTTAATTAACACATATTTTGCATGTTACATGTGTTATATACTGTATTCTTATAATAAAGTATGCTAGAGAAAGGAAAATGTTATTAAGAAAATCATGAGGAAGAAAAAATACACTTACAGTATTGTACTGTATTTATGGAAACTTAGTTTATGTTGTTTGTTTACAAGCTGAATCATCCAACTGAAATGGTGGGGGACTGTAGCTACAGACCTCCATCTGTGATATGTATCAAGCAATTCAACTTTTTCTTGTAATGTCATGACTATTCTGTTTCTCGTGAGCACATCTAGCATCCCTAGTGGCACTTAGTATGGGTGGGATGGTGTTTTTCAAGGTTTACAGTATTGCATGAAACACCATAATCCGTAAGAACAGTGAGAGATCACTTTTTACTGTGGTAAACAATTTTGTGGAGACACGAACAGCTCAAACTGAGTCGATTAGTGTCACATGACGTTTTAAGGGGATACTCACATTTAAGCTCACTGAAAAAGCAACAGGAGGAGGCTATGAAATTATTACAGTAGCACAGTATGTACTGCAGTTAATTTTATGAAGTTATTATCTAATAGTGCATCTGTATGTTTGTTTACCTTTCTCTTGACTGTGAATGGCATCATGGATGATCCGTAAAATTTGTGTGCATGAGTTTTGATAAATTTTAACTTTTTATCATGGATTTGTGTGTATTTTATGGCAGTAAATGATAGACTAGTATCTACATATATTTTATGCATTCATGACACACCTAAACTTTTAATTTCTTCAGTATTTCTAGCCTATATGGATAGTCTGTGAGTTTTTTTCAAATTGTTGAAAATCTCTAAAAAATTTCTGATATATTTGTTGAAAAATATCTGCATAAAAGTGGACCCTGGAAGTTCAAATCCATGTTTTTCAAGGGTCAACTGTAGTATATGGAAGAAAGTAGGGAATAATATGGCTTGTTATATATTATGGAGGACTAAGATTTGGGGATTTTACTCTAAGCCTAAGAACCAGTGAAAATTTTGTTTAAGAGAGAGACACAAAGATTAATCTGACAACATATAAAATAGGTAAGATTGCAGATGGGAAGACACCAGAGAAGGGAGTTTTTGTAAAAGTTTAGAATAAAGATCATGAGGCCTAGGGCTAGAGTAATAGCAGGGGAAATTAAGAAGAAATGAAAATATATAAAAAAAATTTATAAGAGTAAGATTGAAGCAATAGAAGGAAAGGAATTTTCAATCAGTCTCATGATTTTAAAGGCATCTCCCAATGACTTAACTTGTGCTGAACTGAATTACGGACTCTTGTATTCAGCTACTCACTCTGCATGTCCACTGGGCATGCTTAATAGTCACATCACATTGAATGTGGCTCACCCAAGCCTGCTTTTCCTACAGTTGTGTTCAGCCCAGTAAATGTTCACTGCACCCTTCAGTTATTGAGGACTAAAATAAGAGTTGACTTTACTTTTTCTTTCTTACTGCATGTCAGATTTCATAACAAAATCCTATTGCCTTTATATTTAATGGAAATTCAAAATCCATCACTTCTTTACCATCTCCACATCCACCTCCTCATCCAAGCCACAATCATGTTTCTTCTGGATTAGCACAACTCCCCAACCACTTTTACTTTGATCTTCCTGTTGTCTATCTCCACTCAGCAGCTAAGACAAAAGAATCACAACTCTGTTCAAAATGTTCTACAGAACTTCTCATCTCATGCAGACTAAAATTCAAATTCTTCACAATAGCCAACAAAGACCTTGTACTTGGCTTCTTCTATTACTCAATATCATTTTTTTCTTCTTCTGCTCCCTACTCTGCTTCCTTGCTATTCCTGAACTTGCCACACATGCTTCTTTTTTAGGGACTCTGTATTATTCCTTCCCTTCTGCCTGGATAACTTTCTCTAGATATCCACATAAGCATCTATTTTTTTCTCCTTTGTTTACTCAGAACTCTGCTCAAATGTTACCTTAACCTAGAGATCTTCTCTGATTCCATATATAAAATGGCTGTCTCCAGCATCACATCCTATTTCCCTTATCTTGCTTTACTTTTCTCCATAGAACTTGTCCTCCTCTTATTTATTGTATTTACTTGTTTGTATATTTATGGTGTGTCTCCCCCATCAGCATATAAGCGTCATGAATACAAGGACTTGTTTTACTCAGTGTTGCATATTTAGTACCTAAGAGAGAGCCTAGAATATAGTAGGCACTCAAGAAATATCAGTCGGATTAATGAACAACAGAAAAAGCCAACGAACCCTAGTGACTAAAATAGTGTTGCTGCCGATATTAATCAGAAACCACAATAGGAGAACAAAGTGAAGATATATTGGAAATTTTGCTTTTAGATGCTTTGAGTTATGACCCTACACCATCCTACTACAGCCAAATGTATCACAGGTAGGTGGTATTACAGGAATAAAATGTGGAATGGCATTTATGGCCAGAGTTAGATGACATTGCCAAAGATACGTAGAAAACAAGACAAGGAGATAAACCATAAAACATACCTACATTTAGGTGGCAAAATAAGGAAAATAAGCTACAAAGCAGAATATTGTGCTATCAGAAAGTTAAGAGAACCAGAAGGTTCATTTTCATGGAAACCATAAATAGTTGCAAGAAGAATGGTTTACTCAGCATTGTTATACACAGTAGATTAATGGTAGTGAGAACTAAGAAATTATTGTGACTTTCACAGAGGAAATGTTTTGAAGTAGTGTGTGTGGAGAATCCAGTTTCCAGTATTCCAGCATGAGTTACATAATGAAGAATGGAAGCACTAAATATAGATTACAGTATTAATTTTTTCATTCTTTTATTCAACAAATTTTATTGAGTACATACAAAGTGCATACCAGAACAATAGGGATGATAAGGTGATATATGAAAGTGACTCATATGTGAATCCTTACCTTGAGAAAATTAATAAAAACCATGAATGCCTAGCAATGTATGAGAGTCTGAGCTGAGCACTGGGAATTCAATGGAGAGAATGGCTCTCTCTTCAATCGCATATTCATTTATCCATTCATTCATTCAACAAACATTATTATGTGCCAGTAACTGGAGATAAAAGAAACAAATAAAATATGATCCTTATCTCAGTGGAGTTTCCATTCTTATAATAAAGAAGGTCAGTGGACAAAAATAAGATTCAATATAAATACTTGAATAATGGCATGATGGAGGAAAGAATTAATTTTTCAAAGGATGATAAGTTTTAAAAATTCCCTTTAGAGTTCAAAAGTGATGAAAAAGAATATCTATAGAATTATGAGATTATGGGAGTAGAATTATTGAAGGAATTTTTTTTAATGAGATGAGCTAAGCACATTTATAAGCTCTGAGAATATATCCAAAGGACAGACCAGGGTGTAGGGCAGGTAGGATGAAAATTATAAGTGAGGCAATAAATTCCTTTAATCTATATTATCTGAGACTGATATGATCAGCTTTAAATTTATATGATCATAATAAATTAACTCAATTTGATTCTAATGTTATACTGGCAAAACTTAATATATGTAAAATTTACTTATTGTGTATTGACAGCTTCAAACCATCTTTTATACATTAAATATGGATATTTCACATTTTTTACGAGTGGGAATTTTGATCTATCACATGGGGGCACTGTCTCCCAGACAACAGTTCAGTGTCAATAGAGTTACCATTTTCATCTTTAAACAGTGCTCATGTAATTATTTGAATATTTTACAGATTTTACCTCGTTCATAAAAATGAGTTTACAATGGAAAAGTGAAAGTATTGATATAAGTATAATGAAGAGTATTTCTTACAAATTTACTAAAACTGATTTATAGAGGTAAAAATCAAAAGGAAAAATGAAAGTGACAATTCTGTACCCTCAGAAACTCTGAAATTAGATTTATTAATTGGATATTTAATTATGAGAAAGAAGAATAAATTGCAAATGTTTACAAAATATTTGAAATACATGCTTAATTTGTATTCAAAAGGTAAGTTTTGGGAAATCTTTGTAATAAGTATTTAATTTTTCAGGAAAAGAATATTTTCTCCACATGTAAATTTTCTCCATTGTATATTTAAAATTTGTAAAAATGTTCAAAGTGCATTATGCATTAATTTACGTGGTTGTATATTAATTGCCATTTTCAAAGCTAATACTCCAAAGAACACTATGCCTTCAGGTGGCAAATAAGTATACCAGAAAAGTTCTCTATATTCAATTAAGGTCAGAGTGTGTAGCCCTATTCCAAGTTAAACAGGATTTTTAATGCAAGACTGCTCAGAACTTTTACTATATAAATGTGCATTTTTATTCTCCAAGAAGAGGGTAAGGTATATAATGTTCCCTAAACTAATTTTACCCCCGAGTCATTTATTTTTTTCTACAAAGCACCTTTTAACATCCAGCAGAACTAGTATTCTGCAAAACATAGTTTGAAAAAAGCTCTGCACATTCTTTTTTTTTAGACTAGCATTTTTTTAAATTTCAGCATATTGTGGGGGTACAGATTTTAAGGTTTCAATAAATGCCCATTTCCCTCCTCCCCCCACAAGTCTGAGTTTCCAGCATGACCATCCCCCAGATGGTGCACATCTCACTCATTATGTATGTATATACCTGCGCCCCTCCCCCCTCCCACCTGCTCAATACTCTATTAATGTAGTACCTATGTGTCCACTTAGGTACTGCTCAGTTAATACCAGTTTGCTGGTGAGTATATGTGGTGCTTGTTTTTTCATTCCTGGGATACTTCACTTAGTAGTATGGGTTCCAGCTCTAACCAGGAAAATATAAGATGTGCTATATCACCGTTGTTTCTTAGAGCTGAATAATACTCCATGGTATACATATACCACATTTTATTAATCCATTCTTGGATTGATGGGCACTTGGGCTGTTTCCACAGCCTTGCAATTATGAATTGTGCTGCTATAAACATTCAATTACAGGTGTCTTTTTTGTAGAGTGTCATTGGATCTTTTGGGTAGATGCCCAGCAATGGGATTGCTGGATCAAATGGTAGATTCACTTGTATCGCTTTAAGGTATCTTCATATTGCTTTCCACAGAGGTTGAACTAGTTTGCAGTCCCACCAGCAGTGTAGGAGTGTTCCTCTCTCTCCGCAACCACGCCAGCATTTATTGTTTGGAGATTTTTTGATAAAGGCCATTCTCACTGGGGTTAAGTGATATCTCATTGTGGTTTTGATTTGCATTTCCCTGATGATTAGAGATGTTGAGCATTTTTTCATATGTTTGTTGGCCATTCTTCTATCTTCTTTAGAGAAGTTTCTGTTCAAGTCCTTTGCCCATTTTTTAATAGGGTTATTTGATTTTTTCTTCCTGATTTTCGTGAGTTCTAAGTATATTCTAGTTATCAGCCCCTTATCGGATGCGTAGGATGCAAAAATTTTCTCCCACTCTGTAGGTTGTCTGTTTACTTTCATGACTATTTCTTTGGCTGTGCAGAAGCTTTGTAGTTTGATCATGTCCCATTTATTTATTTTTGTTGCTGCTGTGATTGCCTTTGGGGACTTCTTCATAAACTCTTTGCCTAGGCCGATGTCTAGGAGAGTGTTTCTAACACTTTCCTCTAGAATTCTAATAGTTTCATACCTTAGGTTTAAGTTTGTTATCCAGCGTGAGTTGATTTTTGTGAGAGGTGAAAGGTGTGGGTCCTGCTTTAGCCTTCTACAGGTGGCTATCCAGTTTTCCCAGCACCATTTATTGAAAAGGGATCCTTTTCCCAGTGTATGTTTTTGTCTGCTTTGTCAAAGATTAGATAGCTATATGAGGATGGTTTTATATCAGGATTCTCAGATCTGTTCCACTGGTTAATATTCCTATTTTTGTGCCAATACCAAATTGATTTAATTACTGCAGCTTTGTAGTATAGTTTGATATCTGGCATATTAATGCCTCCCATTTTGTTTTTGTTGCCCAGAATTGCTTTTGATATTCGGGGTCTTCTTTGGTTCCATACGAAGCGTAAATTTATTTTTTCTATATCTGTGAAGAATGCTGATGGGATTTTAATAGGTATTGCATTGAATCTGTAGATCAGTTTGGGTAGTATAGACATTTTGATGATGTTGAGTCTGCCAATCCAGGAGCATGGTATGGATTTCCATCTGTTTACATCCTCTGCTATTTCCTTCCTCAGTGTTTCATATTTCTCCCTGTAGAGGTCTTTTACGTCCTTGGTTAAGTATATTCCTAGGTACTTTAATTTCTTTGTTGCTATTGTGAAGGGAATTGAGTCTTTGATTTGGTTCTCAATTTTATTGTTGTTGGCGTATATGAATGCCTCTGATTTCTGTGTATTGATTTTGTATCCTGAGACTTTACTAAATTCATTGATCAGTTCCAGGAGTTTCTGGGTTGAATCTTTGGGGTTTTCTAGATATAATATCATATCATCAGCAAATAGTGAAAGTTTGATCTCTTCTGCCCCTATTTGGATACCTTTAATTCCATTTTCCTGTCTGATTGCTGTAGCCAGGACTTCCAGCACTATGTTGAATAGAAGTGGAGATAGTGGGCAGCCTTGTCTGGTTCCAGTTCTAAGTGGGAATGCTTTCAATTTTCCCCCATTCAGTATGATGTTGGCTATGGGTCTGTCATATATGGCTTGTATCATTTTTAGGTATGTTCCTTCTATGCCTATTTTATTAAGTGTTTTTTGTATCATGAAAAGGTGTTGAATTTTGTCAAAAGCTTTTTCTGCATCTATTGAAAGAATCATGTGGTCTTTGTTTTTGCTTCTGTTTATGTGGTGAATTGGATTTATAGATTTACGTATGTTGAACCATCCCTGCATCCCTGGGTTGAACCCCACTTGGTCATGATGGATTATTTTTTGGATAAGCGTCTGGATTCAATTAGCTAAGATTTTGTTGAAAATTTTTGCATCTATATTCATTAGGGTATTGGTCTGTAGTTTTTTTTTGTTTTATCCTTTCCTGGTTTTGGTATCAGAGTAATATTCGCTTCATAAAAGGTGTCGGGGAGATTTCCGTTCTTCTCGATGTTGTGGAATAGTTTCTGCAAGATAGAAAAAATAAACAAAATTGACACGCCATTGGCTAAGCTAATGAAAAGCAGAAAAGAGAAATCTCTAATAAGCTCCATCAGGAACAAAAAAGGAGATATCACAACTGATCCCAAAGAGATACAAGATACAATTTATGAATACTACAAAAATCTTTATGCACACAAACTAGAGAATGTGGAGGAAATGGACAAATTTCTAGAAACACACAGCCTCCCTAGGCTCAACCAGGAGGAAATAGATTTCCTGAACAGACCAATCTCAAGAGCTGAAATAGAAATAGCAATTAAAAATCTCCCTAAAAAGAAAAGTCCTGGTCCAGATGATTTCACACCCGAATTTTACCACACTTACAAAGAAGAACTATTACCTATATTGCAGAAGCTCTATACATTCTTTAGTAGAATTCTCATGACTGGAATGATAGCAGGAAAGGAACTCATAATATTTAGAGTTGGTGGTGATCCTGGAGGCCATGTAGGACAACCTTCATGCAAAAAAATTTTAAAAATAATAATTTCAGTACACCTAGGACAAATGATCATTCATGTTGTGTTTTAATGTCTCCATTTTGAGATACTACATTCTATGTGAAACCTATCTATTCTTAATAAATTCTTCCATTTATTAAGTCCACATACAACTCATGCTCCTCATCTGTTTGGTTTATATGACAACACTTCAAATACCTGAAGACAGTTAACCTGTCTTCTACTAGATTCTTTCTTCTTCCAGATAAACACATCTCATTCTCACAAATTTACCACATTTAAGGCACTTACCAAATGCCACATTTTATAAGCTGTCTTTCCCAGTGTGCAGTAGAGTCAGACAATGCCCCTTTTAAAATACATTATTTGAATATGATGTTCAACTCCTTTTACTGAAATTTGAACACTGACATTAATTTTTATCTAGGCTGTGTTATTTTTTGTAGAAGCATACTGTTGGCTACTATCAAACTTGCTTATGGTCAAGGAAAATGACAACTGTAACCAAAGTTGCTGCACTTATACAGTTAATATTAATATTTTTCACTAAAGTTATGTGGGTAATCCTTTATCATAACAGTCAAGAGAATCACATATTATGGGACCCCTTAAATGCAAATTTCTATCCCTCTGCAATGATCCAATTATTTGTTAGATACAAAAAAGGCATGTATTTATTTCCATACATAAAATGGCAGATTATTGGTGCTAAATCATTGTTTGCTCTACTTCACGCTTGTAAAACAAAGCAAAAATATAATCATATAAGGTGCATATGTATATGTATTTTTGTGCACATATATACACAAATGTATTTTTAATTTTAAAAGCAAGAAATAATTTAAGCAATTTAAGCACTAAGACTTTTATTATTGAAAACATTTAATCACTTTCTATGTTCCAATTGGGTTTCTCTTTCCTTTTTGTCCTAACCTAAAAATAAAAAGTCTGATTTTTTAATTCAGGACTAGGAGAAGAACAGTCAGCATGTATGCTTTAAGCAGTAGAGTGTTATCTTATTTATAAGACTGAAACAGGAAAAAATATTTATTTTGAGTCCTCACCCACTTATTTGCAAAAAACACAAAGATTTGTTCAATATTATATCACCGAATAATTATTTCTTCTATGTTCTTCCTCTTTTTGCAAAAAAAAAAATAGCTAATGAGATTGTAGTATTGCAGAAATAGTGCAAAAACAATACAGGTAAACATGTAGAGAAATTAGTTCTGAAGTGTGGGATAATTGTAGAGGGCCTTGGGCAAAAAACAAAACATAGATGTGCAGGAGTCATAGCACATCTTGTCTTCACTTGTCTTTGTTAGTGCAAGTGAAAAGGTTAATGACGTTCAGTTCCATCAACACAGAATGAGGAACTGTGGCACCTTTGAATCTAAAGTTGCCCACAGTGCAACTGATTTAATTCCTGTGAGAATGGTACTATTTACAAGTTTGCTCAGGAATGTGAATGCCAATTAACCATGTGCTCCTGCTCTTGTACAATGTCTCTTCTCCACTTTTTCTCTCTCCCTCCTTCTCTCATTATAGGGAAATTGTTTTATAAAATCATCATCACATGGAAATATTCACTGTTATTTTAAACTATCCTTTGATTGTAAAAAAATTCTCAAGATACACATTGGCCCAAAGCATTAAATCTTCTCTAGCCTTCAAATCAGCAAATATTATATTCTCACATGTGTTCTTAAAGCCTAAAACCTCAGATAATCTTTGGCATTTTTGAAATTTCTGCCTTAATATCTTGTAACTAGTGATTGATTGCATTACTACCTTTCAATACTCTAATAAGATGTGTCATCTTAAAATATTGAAATGCCAATATGTACAAGTTGGGCGTGTTCACGTGCAATATGTTACTCCAGACAATTAGTGATAGAGCAACAGTTTTATTCACCCTTCTTGCTTCAGCTTCCTCTCTCTACACTTTTCCCCTTCTCATTCTCAAAACACCTTCTTTCCATACCCTCCTAACTCCTTCTTAGTATTCATTTCCTTCTACTACCATTCCCTCATCCTCATTTTGCTCCCCTTCTCTCATTCAATTAAAGGTTGAGCTTGGATCTGGGGAGAAAAATTCCCTGATGCTATTAGAAATGTAGAGAATAATCACACCAAAAATTGAACCCAGGACAGGGCCATCACCTTTCCACGTTGATAATTGTAAAATATAAATTACCAAATTCTAAGGCAGGGACTACGGAATGAGGCTGCGCAGAGGTGGTGAGACTGGATGCTCTCCTCAAGAAGCTCAAGAGGACTTACACAGGGCTGAAGGTGAAAGTGACCAGCAATATGCATGTGGCAGCTCTGAGAGCATCACTCAGAGGAGGGGATTGGAGGCAAAGCAGCAGCAGGCTCAGAGTTTGCCAGAAGTTTATGATATAATGATAATATATGTTTACCACTTATATTTTTATATCTTTACATTGTTTCTTGAGACTTTGCAATATATTCACACATTTTTAATTAAAATGTATGTCAATATTTAGTTTCATTGATTTTTAAATTTTTATAGATTTTAAACACATACAATATGAGTCTTCGCTTTAGTGTTTCTGTTTTAACATCAATGTGCAAAACTATTGTCATATTGTCATTTGCTTTGGTTTTGAACCTATTAATATTGAGAATGTGGTATGGCTTCTTTCAATAAATTCCTTCTTGATTTCCATTCTTCTCACTGTCACAGCCACCTAACTGACCACAAAATTTCCAGTTTATTCCTTATTTCTTGTTGATCTTTTATTTACTGTGCAATGCTCTGGTTCCTCTTGTGCACTTCTTTGAGAAGGTCATTCTTCTCTCCACCAGTTTCCTGCAATCTTCAGCTATAGATGATAAAAAAGCACATAACCTTATATTAGAATATAAAGGTGATAAACCTATATTACTCTGTTTGAAGTAATGCAGAATAAATACATTATAGTTTATTAGGTCTTTTTCTTTGGGAGAGTGATTCCCAGAGAATAGTTTTCCTTCCTAGACATATAAAGACTCCTATAAGGAAGTTATAAAAAGAAAAAAAGAAAAACATAAAAGAAAAAAGAAAGAATAACAGGAAGGAAGGAAGGAATGGAGGGAGGGAGGGAGGGAGGGAAAAGGAAAGGAAGGAAGGAATAAAGAAAGAGAAAAGAAGGAAAGAAAAGAAAAGAAGAAATAAAAAAAGAGAGAAAGAAAAGAAAGAAAGAGAGAGAGAAAGAATGAGAAAGAAGAAAGAAAGAAAGAAAGAAAGAAAGAAGAAAGAAGAAAGAAAGAAAAGAAAGAAAGAAAGAAAGAAAGAAAGAAAGAAAGAAAGAAAGAAAGAAAGAAAGAAAGAAAGAAAGAAAGAAAGAAAGAAAGAAGAAAGAAAAGCAGGGATGGAGGTAGGGAGGAAGGAAGGGAGGGAGGAAGGAAGGAAAGAAAAAGTCACTGAGATGGGTCTACAGCAAGTTTTCTCTACTTACTCTGTGGTACACATGTACTTCAGGCCAGCAGAGGCCATAGAAGTGAGTGAGCATATATACCAGATTATGCATGTAGCTAGGCAACATACCCCCATATCTCACCCTTCACTTGAGACCCACGTTACTGTCAATTATTCAGCAGAGTGATAGGAAAGTCAGGAGAGCATGTTTACACTGGGAAAGGCAAAAGTAACTAAGACCATTGTTAAGGTAATGAGGATGATTTTTCCCATCATTAGTGGGGACATTGATGAGGTGAACACGATTTTAAAGACTGATATGTCTTCAGGAAATCTCAATATTGTTGACTGCCTACATGCTTAATACTAATTTATTTATGTTATTTTGATATTTTTGTTAATTAAATTTCTTCCTATGAGTTATAGTGATTGCTTTTATGTGATAGATATTTCTTTGAATGGCAGGAGATAAAATATACTGGAAAGGTAGTCTTCTAAACAATTAGGGCATTGACACAGGTGTGCCATTTTATAGGTTGTTTAGATGTAGTCTTTCTTTGTGTTTTTAATTTTAGCATATTATAGTGGTACAACTGTTAAGGTTACATATATTGCTCATGCCCCCTCCTCCCTCGAGTCGGAGCTTTAAGCATGACCATCCCCCAAACGTTGCACATCTCCCTTGCTCCCTGGAACTAGGCTGCCAGGCTTTTATTAATACTTGAGGCAAGTTCCTTGGGAGAGGAATTAGCATTCCTTGATTTCCCTTTTATGTTTGGATTGACTCCTCAACCCACTGCATAATGACATCTGCTCCACATTCTATTGAAACTTTCTTTTTATTTCAAAATATTCAGGGGTAAAAATGTTTTTGGTTACATGGATTGCTTTTGTAATGCTTGAGTCAGGGCTATAAGTGTGCCCATCACCCAAATAATGTTCATTGTATCTGTTAGGTAGGTTTTCTCTACTCATGGAGACTGATCCATTCCATCCTCTCTGGGATGTACTTTCACTTTGCATAGCTTCCTTCCTTACTCTCATTTTGTTCTTTTATGTGATAAACTGTGTATAATTGCTCTGTTTTGTGATCACTCCATCATTGGCCTGACTTGGTATCAGTACACTGGGAACTAGGACACCAGGGGAACAATCCACACAGATGATACCAATATTATCAACAGATGATATTTTGCATCTCTGTGGTATCAGCTGTAACATCTCCTTTTTCATTTCTGATTGAGCTTACCTGGATCCTCTCTTTTCTTTTGCTTGTTAATCTAGCAAGAGGTTTATCAATTTTGTGATGTAGGCATTTAAGGCTATGAATTTTCTCCCTAGGAAAGCCTTTGATAAATCCCACAAATTTTGGTAGCTTGTGTTTCCTTGGTTATTCAGTTTGAGGAATCTTGTGATTTCCATCTTAATTTCATTATTGACCCAATAATCATTCAGTAGCAGATTGTTTAATTTCCATGACTTTGTGTAGAATTGAGTGTTTCTCCTGGAATTAATTTCTAGTTTTATTCCACTGTGGTCTGAGAAGATACATTATATGATTTTTGCTTTTGAATTTGTTGAGACACGTTTTGTGGCCTCAGGCATGATTAATCTCAGAGAATGTCCAATGTGTTGCTGAAAAGAATGTATATTCAGTAGTTTTGGGGTAAAATTTTCTGTAGATGTTGGTTAGGCCCATTGTTCTGGAGTCCCATTTAAGTCCAGTGTTTATTTATTTTCTTCTTAGATCACCAGTCCAGCTCTCTCAGTGGGGTGTTGAAATTCCTGGCAAGTATGATGCTGCTATTTATCTCTTTGCCTAGGTCTAGTAGAATTCGCTTTATCAATCTGTGTGTTCCTGTGTTAGGTGCTTAAATAATTAGAATTGTTATATCTTCTTATTGAATTGCTCCCTTTACCATTACATAATAATCATCTTTGTCTTTCTTTTCTGTTGTTTATTCAAAATCAATTTTATCTGATATGAGAATGGCTACACCTGCTTTCATTTTGTTTCCATTTACATGGACTTTCTTTTCTATTCCTTCACCTTCAAGTCTGTATGAGTCCTTGTGGATTAGATGTGTTTCCTGGAGACAGCAGATACTTGGGTTGTATCTTTTTCCTTCATTAAGGCAGCCTATCTCTCTTCAGTGGGACATTCAGACTGTTCATGTTAATTGATAGGATGATACCTGGGATGCTATTCTATTCATCATGTTGGGTAGTACCTTATTACTTTGCTTACACTCTTGTGATTTTTTTTTTTTTTTGTAAGCGCTGAGCTTTAACTTTTGATTTGTTTTATGCTAGTAGGTGACAGTTGTGCTGATATAATGCAGTTCTGAGTATTTCCTGTAGGGCAGGTTGTCTTGAAAAATTTCATCAGTGTTTGTCTAGAAAAGTCTTTATTTCTCTCACATATTTGAAACTTAGTTTTTCAGGATACAAAAGTGTAGGTGGGCAGTTCTGCTTAAGAAGACTAAAGAGGGGGTCCCCATCCTTTATGGCTTGTAAGGTCTCAGTTGAGAAGACTGCAGTTAGTCTAATGAGTTTTCCTTTGTAGGTTATTTGATGTTTTTGACTCACAGTTCACAGGAGTCCCTCCTTTGTGTTGACTTTGGCCAGTCTGATGACTATATGTATTGGTGATTTCCTCATTGCAATGAACATCCCAGGTATTCGTTGAGCTTCTTGTACCTGGATGTGTAAATATCTAGCAATACCAGAGAAGTTTTCCTCAATTATTCACTCAAATAGGTTTTCTAGCCCTTGTGCATTTTCTTCTTCACCCTCTGGGATGCCTATGATTCTTATTTGGCCATTTAATTCCACATTTTTTTGTAGGCTTTGCTCATTACTCTTAATACTTTGTTCTTTATTTTTGAGTGAATTAATTTGAAAGAGTTGTCTTCGAGCTCTGAAATTCTTTCTTCTCCATGGTCTAATCTATTATTAAAGATTGCCACTGTGTTTTTATTCCCTTAAATGAATTATTTATCTCCAGAAGTTCTATTTTATATATATATATATATATATATATATATATATATATATATATATATATAACATATTTATCTCATTTGGGAATTTTTCATTCATTTTCTGAATGGTTTTCTGGATTCTTTGAGTTGGTTTTCCATTTTTATATTGGATTTCATTGAGTTTCCTTACAATCCATATTTGGAATTCTTTATCTGTCGTTTCAATATTTTTATTTTGGTTGAGATCCTTTGCTAGGGAACAGGTGTGCCCTTTGGAGGTGTCCTTTCCCTCTGATTTTTCATACTTCTGGAGATCTTGCACTGATTCCTTTTCATCTGGAACAGCTGTTGCTTCTTATTTTCAGATTTTCTTCTGTTTAGAGGGGACTTTCCCCATTCACTTGTAAGAGTGTATCTGTAGGTTATGTTGGGTAAGAACCTTTGGCTTTGTTTGTGGGTGGTTTGATGGCCATCTAGGTTCTCTATGGAGGCCTTGGTTATAGGTATCCTCAGTGTGGTGGTTTTCTTAGTTACTAGTTGTTTGCTGTCTGTAGTAGTGGTGAGCTATGTGTGTGGGCAGATTCTCTATACTTTGTTGATAAGAGAGGATGCAGGTCTTTGAGATCCTTTCTCTTTCCCCAGCCCACTGGACTTCTTAACATTATGAATTACATTGGTGCACCCATTTCAACCTCTGGGACAGTAGGTGGTACTTACAGGTAAGCATCAACCACACTGTATGACTGACTTAGTACATGTTGTAAATGGCTGTACAAATTGACCTCCTTGCCGGTGGGTGGTGCTTGATGGAAAGAACCAGCTGCAGTGTTGTTTTTGGGACCTGAAACTGGCTCTAGCCCCTAAGGATAAGCACTTGAATGCCCCAGGTGGTTGGTAAGGCCCTGAAACTTCCAAGTGAGTCCTGATTCTCCATCACAGCAGAGGCAGGTGAGAGAGTGAGGCTGGGTGGAGCTGGGTTGGGTGAGCCTGCCCTCAGGTTCCACAAAAGCCATTAAGGTAGCTGTCTTGGCAGGGGTCAAAGTTCTATTCCCAATCTGTTGGGGAAAGCCACCAGTGAAGCACTGAAGTGGCCCCACCAAGCCAGAAAATCTGCTTATGGTATGTGGCAGTCTGAGATGCACAATTTGGCTGTCAGGAACAGGTTTTTCTCTTCTTCCCCATCTCCTGCTCTGCGGTCTCCTTCGAGCATCTGCCTGCAGGCAGAAGCTCAAACCAGCTGAAATTTTTCACAATTGTGCTGTGAGGTGGGAGTTTCCCTGTCCAGGATCACAGTTTGTGATGAAAGCATGGCTTTTCTGTGGGGGAATGGTGCTCCATGAGTATGATGCAGCTGTGATCCACACTGCGCTCTCTTTTCAGTTCTGCCCATGAGGCTGTCTCAACTCCCAAGATTAGTTCACAAATCTCCCCTCTGTTCCTGCAAGCAACATAATGGAGTCCTGGGAGTACAGGATTTGGCCTGTGGGCCAGGCTCTGGGCCTTCAAAATCAATCCTTGATTATGCCAGGAAGAAGTGTAATGATTGCAAATTGCCAATGGAGTGCTCAGGCAGTTTTGATGTCCCTCCACTATGGGGTGTACCCTGCTCTGAGGGAGAAGACAGGCAAGCAGCAATGGGGAGGGCTGGTGAACAGGGAGATCACAGTCTGAATATCCCTTAGTCTGCTGCAGGTTTTTAAGAAGAAAAGTTTGAGCCCCACTCTCTTTGGAAGCCTAAGTATGGTGTACACACCAATAGAGGGGAAGCAGCCACTTCTGAGACCCCCAGCTCATTTCTATTGGCAGTCATGGGAGGGAGGGGCAGGGAAGGAAAAGAGTCTAGATGGAGGAAAGCTGGCACTCTGGTTGTCTCTGTCCCTTTCTTCAGAAGGCAGCCCACTCAGAATGTCCAGGCTCTGGGGTCACACAGAAATCCCAGGTCCCACTGGCTCCTGTGGCTCCCACAGTCTAGGCCGGAGCTGAGAAATGTTTGTGTGAGAACAAATGAGATGACAACTTAGGCAGGACAAAAGCACACAAGGCATGGAGAAACAGTATGGTGTCCGCCATCTTGGTTTGGGTCTGTGGTGATGAGAAGTGATCCCAAGGGACCTTGCAGCCTGGTGCTTTGTCCTCAAGAAGCTCACTGGTGGCAGCTGCTTTGGGGATTATGAGGGTAGAAAGGCTCTTCAGTAGCTCGGGAGCCTGCTGACTACTAGAGATGTGATGGAGGAAAAAGGCACCCCACCTACCCTTTTCAACAGGCTCCAAGCCTCTTGGGGGTTGATCTCCACTGATATCTTCCTTCTTTTTCTGTTCCACAACTTCTTCCCATGGAATCTTTGGTAGGTTCTGGGACTTTCCCTCAGAATTAAACCTGATCTATGTTTGTTTGGTTTATTTTTCTTTTTCATCTAAAACTTTTCCTTCTTTCTGTTACAATCTGGCAGCTGATGTCTCTAGTCAGCTAACTTGTCTCATTCTTTATTGAAACTTACTGCTCTAAGGTCACTAACAACTACCTCATTGCAAAATCCAGTCGGCGATCACTTTTTATTTGTGTTTAAGTCTGGATATGAGCACTTTGTTTTGTTTTGTTTTTAACTCCATGCTTCAATAATTAGACTTCATAATAAAAATAATGAGAAGCCTAATTTACAAACAAGGGCGATATATAAGATTGGTATTTATAAAAGGTATATACAGTGACAGATTAAAGGATATGAGTCCATCAGACAGTGAGGGAAAAACTTGTTATAGGCAAAATTTAGAAGATATGTACAATAATCTATTAAGAGAAATTCCTTGCCTCTATGAAGTCAGCAGCAGTGGCAGCAGATTGAAGGAGCCAGACTCAAGATATAATTCCAAGACAATTCTACAAGACTTAGCCAAAAGTGAGTGGGAGCTGGAGGAGAGTGAGTAGAGGACAAAGCTGACAGAGCAGGCAACAGTTCCCTTAATTAAGAAATTAATCATCCACAAAAGGAGGAAAAGATTTTGGGAGCAAGAGAATGCATGAGCTTATTTATGAATATGTTAAACTTGAAATGCCAAGGCACTCAAGATGACCCATGAAAATGTGCAGGAGAAAAGTGGAAATCCTGAAATGGTGCTTATGGTAGAAACTAGAATACGGAAATTTCTCTATAGATTGATAAATATTATGGGATTGGTTTGAGGACACAGTTATCCAACCACTTGTTTGTCCCTGTTTGAGATAAAACACATAGTCTCTTAGATCCCCTGTCAAAATGCTAAACTCGTTGTAAGAGTAACATATTAATTCATACTCATATATTTTCTTAAATTATTTTACTAATAGTCTTTAATCATTTAATGAAAGCTTTAAAAAAACACAGGATCTAGGACACAGAGTATGATACATAATGGGAAAAATAGTGAAGAACAGGAGGTACCACGAGATGAGACGAAGGTGGCATCACCCCAAAACAGAGAGCCCGGTACGGCCAGAGAAAGGGAACAGAGAACAGAAAATCTGGGAAGAAGGTCATAAAAAGTGAAGACGGAAAGTAAAGAAAGGCAAAGCCTACTCATTTCCCAGTTTGGACCCGTTCTTTGAATGTATCAAATCTTCTCTTTGTGTTTGTTTTTGCGTTTTCATTGTTCCCTTTTAAAATGTCTTGGAAAGACAGACTATGGTACACCTGAGTTTCTAAACATTCAAAAGTTGAAAACCAACCAGCCCAATCGTCTTAATTATTCTTCAATTTTATGACTAATATATTGAAAAATGGGCTTTTAGAGAGAAAATATTTTATGGTAGCTTTAAATAATGCAGAAGGCTCTCCAAACATTGCCTATAATACACAATTCATTGCATTTTAGCTCCTTACAAATGCTTGAAAATCCCATCTATCCTAGCTATTTCTTCTTAATAACTTTTTCTATATATACATTTTCTTCAGCCCTTAAAAGATTAGGGAAAGGGTTAGATAGTAACCATTTGATTGCATCAGTCTGTTTCCTGAATCCCCAAATGATATTTTAATGCCAAAACTGTAAGGAAACACTCTATGTGATTTTACTTATTTTTAAACATTTTTATTATTACATTCCAGGCCTTAAAATGTTTCTTCCTTCATTGGCATGTCTAGAAATATAATAGTGACATAAATAAGCATAAATTTGGTCCCTATTTGAGAGTACTATATGAGAGGAGGTGGAGATGGAGGGGGAAAATACCAAAGAAAAGAAATCTTGTAAAGAAGAAAATCAGACAAATATTATTTATATTAGAAATTCACTTGTTTCAATTTTGTCTTCTAATTACTATGTGTGCCAATAACTTTCTATTCTTATTTCTGCAAATTATTTATCAATAAAGATTTATTAAGCTAAGTATTAACTCTTGGTTTGTTTCATTCAATTTTAGTTTAAAAATCTGTGGCAAAGTATATATATTTGCATTTATATATATTTATATTATATACTTATATGTATATAAGTATATATAAGTCTGTTTGCATAAGTATGTGTGTGTTTGTAATGTTTAGTTGCCCAATGGCAGTAAGGGAAAATAGAGTTTATAATTTGAGACCAGAAACATAATTTAGAGAATATCAAAGTTTATTTGCAAAGTTATTACTTATTACAAAAATGTATATAAACTTCATTTTGTGCTCAATTTTGAAATTTTTCTGGTGATAATGTTGACTTTAATGCATTCCCAAAGACTTAAATGACTTTTATATCATCAATATTTTATGTAATTTTTATGCTGTCTCATTTCAGGGAAACAAAGGGCTACAATTTTTCAGATCGTAACATCTTTTATTTGAGATATGGTACAACTGATGTGATTAAGTAGCAGCCTTTTTCCCTTCTTAGGGATATATAAAGTAATAGTATATCTAACAATGATGTTTTCAGATTCAATAAAATCCCATATTAATATATTTTATTTCTTTGAAAATGGAGAAAAATGATGTGGTATTGTAACAGTTAGTAGAATATCCCTCTTTTATTATGGGTAAATAGGAATATACTTTAGGTGTGATGTTTTTCATCTAAGTTTGTATAAACCTTGCAAGAACTATTGAAGCAACCAATTTCAAAAGGTGTCTCAGAGGCAATAGTCATTTTATATAACATTGGATAAAATGTAAGAACAGGTCAGATGAGTAACATGTCATCTAAGGTCATGACCCTTGTCACTAGCAAAGCCATTCAGTTTTGAGTCAGTTCTAACTACCGTACACTACATGTTTTTTGTTTTTCTCTTCTTCCTTCAGCTCTCTCAAGACAACATATAGGCCTTACAGAGGTTTTTCTTTGCTCCTTTGAGTTTTCTCTGCTTACACTGCCAGCAGTAAATGTGATAAGGACCACAGGTGGTCTGATCTAGTCTTCTCAGAAATAAGGATGTCATCCAATCCTATCCGTAAGTATTGTAGACAAGTTTTATAGGTTTCTGAGTAATTTTCCATTCTCGGCTCTTAGTGTTTTCTTTATGTATTATCAGTTGGTTTATGATAGAATCTTTTTGGTTCTTTTACAGATTTGGGAATACACAGCATAAAAGACCTGCTAAGGAAGGCAACTCAAAGGAATATTTAGAGATTAAGAAATTTGTCTGCTGTATTACCATCCACTGATCAATGTACTATCTGAAAACAACAAAGGAGGCATTACCTTGTGCCTTCCATATATGTTAAGTGAGGGAAAGCAAAATTAAGATTACTCTAATTGCTCTGAGGTAAAATTAGTGAGTGGATTCCACTCAAAAGAACTTAAACTAAATAATCCCAAACTGATGAAATAGCAAATCACAGTTTTATTTCTCGTATTATAAAGACTTATCCCACAAAGAAATTTATAAATGATATTTTTATCTGAAAACAAACATTGACATTTTTTGCATCTAACTCACTTTGTTGGAAAACAATAGAAAAATACATGCATGGTTAATATATTAAAGAGTGCTATTAAGTGGAAAGCAATAAATATGAAATATGCCATATCAAAAATTGTGTATTAAATAACAAAAACCTGATTTCAAAAATTAGAATATATTTTGTAAGGATATGTATGCCATGTTAAATAAAAATATTTTATGATAAAACTGCCTATTAAATCTTAGAAACTTTTATTCTGTTATCAATGCAACTGCTCTTTAAGTGAAAATTAATCTCCGGTTTCACTCTTACCAGCTGAAAATGTAATATTAGTATATCTAGATTTGCGTCCACACTTATTCCATGCCAATAGCAAAGTAGGAGAAACTAAAAACAGCAGGGCAGCATTTTAGCTGTTATGTGATATGAAGAATGACACTTCCTCTGGGTGTGTTTTAAAAATAAAATTTGATGGATGTTAAAGAAATAGTTACAAGATTCAACTTAGTATGATTGGAAGAAAGGACTGAAGTGGCGAGTGAGCCAAGTCCAAGGGCTGGGAAGGGCAGAGTCCTGGTAATCATTGGTTCAGACCCCCAATTTCTATCACAGGACTCAAGGAACAACTTATCTTGAGAATATTCAATGTATAGCAGACACATATATGTGTGTAATGTCTGTCTTCACAGGAGGATTTTGATTTAGTAATACATTTTATACATAGCCAAGCTCTTGAGAACACTCAAAATCTGCGCTAATCAAAGCTTAGGTGGTTGCTTCAGCTCAAGCTAAGCATAATCCTTAAAAAAGGGCTCCCTACACTGTGCTCTGCTTTTCCTCTTAGCCTCTTCCCCTCAACGAAATGGTAAGAGTTCAGCTGACAACAGGGTAAACAGATTATTGTGTTATTGCTGGCTGATTGCCGGAGTTATTTTGGAGCTTCATAATTCATTTAAAGAGATTTTTGACATTTATGAAATGACTTCTATAATCAACTGACAGTGCAATATCCTATAATTGTTCAATTAAAAATGACTACTTGTGCAGTCATTTATTAGTAGAATCAGATAATTGTCTTGCCACTAAAGAGTACTTCTCACTTTGCACATCAAATGAAAATGTTTGAGTATAAATCTGTGACACAGCAGACAAAGTCCTGGGGATTTTCAAGTGCATATGTAATTATTACAGACCTCTGAAGTAAATATGGTTTAATGTGATAATCTTCAATGGATTGTGTGTGAGCCTTACAAAATACTTCTCTGTATGAACCAGAGCATCTGTCAAAACGGATAGGAGTTCATTTCCTACCAATATAAAGTTCATGATAGTCTTTCCAACATGTAGTTTAACATGTGCACTTAGAACACAGGACAGCATGCATTTCCCTTGATTCTCATTTATTCTTTTTTTCCCCTTGCAGATGAAACCGATTACCAAGGTAAGGAGCCAGGAATGATTGCGTCGATAAATCAGTTTCATATGGAATACTGCCCTATTGGGGTCCGCATTCAGAAGCTCTGACTTCCAGATACACACAAAGATAGGAATGCAGAGCCACTGAAAACAGAAACGCTTTCAGACACATGCACGCACGCACATACACACACACACACACACCCCACAATTTCAAATGCTGAATTTCTCCAAAATAAAACACTTTGACTCACATTATCACAAACCATCTGTTAAGCTAAATCATAAATCAGTCTTTGATTAAATAATAAAGAGAAATAAACCCTCACCACACTGAACACAGGGAAGGCACAGATCATTTAAAGACTGATATAAAGAAACAACTAAATGAAGAAAACAGCAGCAATCCCCTTACAGATAATGATTTATTTTTATTTTTAAATTAGCATTGTGCTTCTTTGGACAAACTGGCTAAAACACAAAATTTACATTAAATAATGATAATTAAGGAAATTCAGAGCAAGCTCAACAGATGGAACATGTTACTTAATTTGAGGTTGCTACAAAATAGAATTTAGCAGTGTCATTTGAAAGTTGCGGCTTAATTTTAATTTTTAAATAAATAATCTGCTTTGGTTGTTTGTTATTTTTCATTTTATTTGCAGGAAAATGTTTAAAAAATTGCTGTCAGATTCAATTGCTATCTCCTGCTTCCTTTCCAACCCATCAGCAAGGATAGAGAATTTGAATCACAGCTGCTTGGGGCTTTTTGTTTTTGTTTCTCTTCAAAAAAAAATTTTTTTTTTTCAAGCCCGTTTTTCTTCTTCTTGTATGGATTTTAGAAAGAGTTTTGATAAAGACAGTCCTGGCAGCTGGATGATAAATATTATTTTCTTAACCTGCCTAGCTTTGTCAGCCACCTGCGACTGCAGCCTGCCACACGTTGGAAGCAGCTCATTAACTTTCCCACAGCTTCCCAGGAGTTTTCCTTGTTTTCTTTCACCTTGGGTGTGTGCTGCCTTCTCACTGAACGGTTAACTATCCGACTAGGCCGAGTGGGCTTTGGCACCGTGAGCAGAGCACGCTTCAGGCAGCCTCCCTGCTAAGGCTCAAAATCTCTCTTAAACACATTAAGCAGCCCATTTTGGATTGATAGTGCAGTAATTATTCTGCTTCACCCTAAAAACCATCCTGGGGTAATTGGCGCAGAGGAAAATTACCCAGAGTCCTCCACCACCTGGTAGTTAAGGAACGAATCCAGGGAAAGATAAGTGAAGCAGGAAAAAAAAATCGGCACTTATTTGATTTTAATCTCACCACTTTGCAAGCATTTAAATTGCCTTAATCAGGTGGTTGGCTTCCAGCCTAGCTGGTAATCTGTTATCAAATTTGAAACTAGATTTTTTAAAATGTCAGTGTAGGCTGAGAATTGAAGTCTATTAACAGTTATGAGCCACCCTCCTAAACTTCCATAATCTATGTATTAATAAACCTTTTTACAAAGCTGTCAAATATTACTTTATTACAACTCTACATTAATAATATGGGTGTAAAAGCAAGATTTAATTATTTTTTATTTTTATTTTAAAATTGAGGGAACACACAATGCTAACATTCTTAACACTAAAATCCATTTTTTTTCTTAAAAAAAAAGCAATAGCTTGAGTCTATGGAATAACCTTGATAAATGTAATTGAATTTTTCTCTGATAAGATTAACTAGTGGTAATTGTGAATGGGGAGGTCTGACCCACTCCAAATGAGATGTATGACAAGCTGAAAATAATCAATTTTGTTTCCTTTTCTTTATGGAAGCCCAGATTTTTAAAAAGGAAAAGAGAAAATCGGGGCCTTGCAGGATGAAACATTTGTGTCTGAAATGTTTTTGTGTATACCACTTATCTCCCATCTCCTCAGTGTGTCTAATTGTGCTGAGCTTGGTTTAAAATGAGATCAACACATTGAAACCCCAGAAGGCTTAATTAAGGGAGGGACTTATAATAATATGTACCAAAAAGGGGATTTTTTTTGACAAATGTGGCATAAATTTTACCTGCAACATCTTTAACTAAAAGCATCCCAAAATTGTTAGACCCGTTAAATTGCCTCTCTCTCTCTCTCTCTCTTTTTTTTAAGAGGGAGAAGGGAAAAAAAGAAGAAAATAATTTTACTTTGAAAATCTTAATTACTGTGATAGCAGGGTTGGGTTGCGCCTTTTTACGATTCCTGTATGATTTGCATTTTGAGTTGAAGTTTTGTTCTTCACAGCACACAAGCCAGCAATCAGGAGCATATAGAAATGGCTTGATAGATTCCCCTTTTAAACATGCTTATAAAACATTTTGCCTATGTAGCTTTTTGTATTACACATTCCATGGGGTTTCTCACATACCAATCAAGAAAGCATATCCCTTTTAATTCATTTTCTCAGAAGTTTAAGAGCTTGGAAATGTACATTAATACAGAACAAATAAAATATTTCAAAAACTGCAGCCCTATTGTAAGGAGTTTCATTTGAAAAGCAAAAAAAAAAAAAGAATGCTGTCATTATTTTTATTCTTCTTTCATGGTCTTTATCTGACCATAGAATTCGAGTGAGTAGATCAGACTACAATAGAGACTGCTCCAACAACTTGGATTCCTAATTCCCTTCCTGGTTTCTGACTAGGTTCAGAAAAAGACTCTTTCAGAAACATAAAATCTAGTGACAATGAAATTAATCACAATGTACAAAAGAAAAGCAGCTGGCAACCAAACACTGAATAAAGCCAAGTGTGAATTTAACTAGCTATCAACCTCAATGTATATAGTATGTACACATTATACACATCTATATATACTTTAGCTAGGCATAATCAGTACTGATGCCTTTTTATTGTGTATATATGGGCTCCTATAGTTTCTCAAAAGTTTTTTTTTATTATAACTACTTTAGAGCATATTAACTGCAACTAAACATAATAAGCATAGCTTGCCTCTTTTTTGAAGATAATTTCCTTAAAACATGGTCTTCACAGATATGCAGATAAATTCCATATCTGATGGTTGGAACATTTCGCTTTTGAAGTGAGATAAGTTTTAACGTATGCCTTTGCCAAAAAACAGCTCCAAGAAAGAATTTAGGGAAAGCTATAATGGATGTTTTCCTCCTTCTACATAGGAACATGCATGGCACCAGCACCTTCAAAATAGGAAGAAGATATTTGAGTTTTAGGCTAATGTCATAGGAACTAATGCATGTTGTATATAAGTAGTAATTTATTAAGGTCAACATCAGTCAATTCTCGTATGAAATCACTTTCAAATTAATATCTTTTCTGGTTTATCATAGCACAGGGTGGTCTCTGGCTGAAATTGTGCATTCGTATCTGTGTAGTAGGGACACTTGCTTGATCCGGCCCTCTCACTTTCATGCCTTGGGAATAGCATGCAGTCCAAAAAAAAAAAAAAGAAAATCTGTGATTGATGATTATCCTAAGTCAGTGTACATCATATGGTATTAAAACAAGTAGAATGCTTAGTAGCAAAAGTACTCCCTGCCATACAGATTACAGATTTAGAGGACTAAAAGCCATAGTCAATCATTTGTTCCCTTTTTTTTTTTTTCTAACCTGAATTTCAGAACTGTTTTGAAGAGTATAAAAATAGATTCACTGTGAAAAACAAAATACAAGATCTTTGTTAAAAAGGTGACAAGTTCAGGCCAGGATAGGAGTAGGAATCAGTATGTACTCAGGGAACTGCAGAGCATGTCTATGCAAACCAGTCTTTTTATCTTAAGCATTGTTGTTTTCTTAAAGAAAATTTTAAAAACTTGACATTTGTTAGCATAGAGAACTTGAAAGTGATACCTAATATAGACAAAGGGGTCAGGAAAAATGTAAGTCCAGGTAAACGCAATACCAGAAATCACTTCATTTAGGCATAGTCATCTACTGTTCAGCTAATATATAATGAACTTTGTCAAGCCCTCACCTAAGTCCTGAAAGTAAAAATAAGAATAAAATATTTCCCTTTCACTTAAAGAATCAACATTCTACTTGGGAAATTGATATGTGAGCAGACAAATTATATTGTATTTAATAGTAAGCGCCGGGAAAGAGTATAAGCTCTGTTCTCCCAGAGGACAAAGGAGAAAACTCACCTTTACCTGGAAAATTGAGGCTAGTTTGCTGAAATACATATGGCATTTCTTGAATTAGAGGAAGTAGACTATTAATGATATTCTATGGGTTGAGTAGGTTGCTTATTTAAAAAGAAAAATACAGAAATAAGGTAAAATGAATATGCCGCTACAGAATCTTATGTAGGCAATTCCCTTAGGACTAACTTTAGTAGTAATATTAATAACAATAGCTAGCATTTATTACACACTTATTATGTGCCAAGCAATGCTCTAAATGCTAACTTGCATTATCTCTGTTGCTCCCTATAACAATCATGGACGTATTATTATTATTTGCATTATATGTCTGAGGAACCTGAGGTACCAGCAAGCTGAATGACTTGTTCAAGGTCAGGCCGCAAAACTAGAAAGCAGCAGAGAGAGGATATGAACTTCAGCAGTCAGTCTCTAGAGCCCAATATAGTAAGGTTTTTATTTTCAATAAAGTACTTTAGGTTGGACAAATATTAAAGACTCTGTTTTGAATAGTATATTTTGTAAAAATTTTTCTTCAATATTTCAAATGTGTAAAATAGTAGCCTGCTGCCCAGAACCACTTCATTTCTTGTGCATTATGAAGTTAGCTGGTTCTAAACTCCATAGCAATATATCCTTGAAAGCAAACAAGAACCTGGCTTACTTTATTCCTCAGCTTTTGACAACCTTTATTATTTCATTTATCTGCTATTCATAGCGAGATGTAAACATCTTACTTCCCAGTGTGATCCTCATATCAACAGTGGGTCAGTTTAAAATATTGGGAATCAATATGTTATAAAACATCAGCCAGGACTAAAAAGGCAGACCCAGAGAAAATTCATTGAATGTCAAATAAAAAATAAACATCAACAGTTAAAAATGTAATAAGATAATAAATAAAAGCAGGGAATTAAAAAAAATTTTCTTAACCCAAAAAGCAATTTGACAAGTAAGATATACCTGTATTAAACACAAAGCCACTTACAGTAGAGGGAGCAATGAATTTTTCATGCAGGTAGACAGAACAATTCTTTTCTAAATTTAATAGACAGAATACATGACATTAGTGCCATTGATGGTGGGGTTGGGGACTCAAGAAGAGAGGAAAAACTAGAGTCTCGGGGAAGACATTAGTTAGCACAGGCTCTACATTTTTTATTGATTTGTGTAGGCACTTAAGACTAAACGTTTTTAGACTGAGGATCTCTTTTTTTCTCCCAGATATGTATGCATATACTTTTTATGTGCAGGTATTCAGCTCTGTTTTTATGTTTCTCACTGTCAGGCCCTCATTTCCCTCCCTCCAAACTTGCACAGTCTGATCCCATTGTCAGTTGGTCAGTCAGTCGGTGTCTGTCTGGGAGACATCTCTTTATTGACTTGTCATTGAATCCACACTTCTATAGAAAGCCCTATAAAAAGTGAGAAAGAAGTAGGGCATTGCATTCCTTTCAGGCTGCTTAAAATTTAATGTGCAGCAGCTAACAATCAAAAAGAAACAAATGATATTCTTGAACCTTGTTGCCTGGATAAAATAGGCAGACAATGGCCTAGGAGGAGGTGTGATTGGGGTCCTGTAGTCCTCTCAATTTGCCCAGTGAAAAGTGCATTACCTGACACACTTGCACATATGCTGGGATTTAACATATACTTCCTTCCTCCAGTGCTGTTACTTTTAGGACTGGTCCACATCTCAGGGAGTCACAGCCTCCCATGTGGGTGCCTCCTTTTTCCAGCTGCTCTTCCTTCTGACTCGAATTGCCTGTTGCACCCATGACGCTCTTAGCATAAAAGTATAAGCTGAAAGAATGAGCCTATAATTGTGAAAGGGCAAAAATCAGACAGTTCTCATAACAGATTTTTGTTTTTGTTGGTATTTTTGGCAGAGTTTTTACCCTGAGCCCTAGCAACCATAAATATATATTCATTTATTCATGTGTCTATTCAGTTAATGTGTTTGAGCCTTTCTCACGTCTGAGGCATTATGCAAATATCTAGTTAAAAATGCACACCCCCTACCCTCAAGGCCCTTATACTCCAAGGAGGGGAAGATGTATAAGGGGTATGTGTGTGTGTGTGTGTGTGTGTTACATATTTGTAATATGGTGAGTAAAGAAATAGAATTCTGCAGAAGGTGTTGTGGGAAATACAGAGAAGAGGCACCGACAAACCCGGAGTATGATGGGACAGGTTGGAAAATTGTCTTGGAGATGATATCTGAACTCTGACCTATATGAAGAATGGGAAGTGGTTTTACAAGTGGAGGGAAACCGTTAGCAACAATTATAGACTAGCCTCTGTGAGGAACACGAGCAATTGAAGTTGCAGCAGCATTGAGAATAAGGCAGAGAGTAGCAAAGAATGAAGGTGCAGTTGAAGTCCTGGGTCAAAGCACAGGGAGACTGAAATGCCCTGGTGGGTAGGCCATGGAGTAGGGATGAAGGCCTGGCTTGGCGGTGCGGCCGTGACGATGGAAAGAAGGCAACAAAGCTGAGATATACGTGGTAGAAATTCCTGCGTGTGATGCATGATGAAGGTAAGAGAGAACTGAAAGTTACCGTCTCATGTCACTGGACAGGGCTTCAGTTGAGATAGTACCTACATATAGTAGAAAGCAGGTTTATGAGAGATGTTAAGTTCAGATGTGATAAATAGAAAATTAAAATATATTGAGATAGTAAAGCCCATAGAGAATCTAAAGCTCAAGGGAGCAGATTATACATAACTTGGGAGTCAACCATGTATAGGGGATGGCTGTAACTCTGAGATCACACAAGGTAACCCAAAGATAGTGTGTAACATAAAAACAGTCATAGTCCAAGGTTGGGAACATCATCATTTGAAGAAGATATTAAAAGTGAGAGGACTAAAGAGGGGACTGAAAAATCCGACACTGGCATCATAAAATACAAAGAAAGGACTCCAGTAATTTCAAATAGAATGGATATGATGTGCAGAGTCAAGAATTTGCACACACACACAAAAAGAGAGATAATAAGGGCTACAAACTAACCCCTTATTGATTGCCACAAGACAGGAAATGAATTGCAGCAGGTTGTGAATGAAGTGAGAATAGGCATCTCTCTAAATTTTTAGATGACTGTTGAAGAAATTAACTTTATTAAGCAGAGAGGTTATTGCAGTTGATGAAAAAAACTTGACATGATTATTGTTTGAGGAGCAAGGGCAGCAAGAGTGTGGCCTTTAAAGATAGAAAGGAGTGGAGATGACAACTGGAACAGAATCCGAAAGAGGACATGAGGTGGAAGAGTCAAGGACAAAGATAGAGATGTTGGTTTTGAACAGGGGAGAGGACATCTCAGCCACTGAGACTATAGGGAAGGATGAGATAATGGTTCTGATACAGATAATTCTATTGCTAGTGAGGTGAGAAACTGATCAGCAATATACCTGAAGCCCTCAGCTTTGAATTGTCAACAGCAAGAGGAAAGAAAGTTGAGTAGGGAGATTAAGAAAATAGAGGAGTTTTTGGAATAGTCTTTGAGGAAAATCAGAGAGTGTGTTGGTCCAGTTAAACACGAATGAGCAGAGATGGGGCCAAGCAGATATTTCTAACCATAGATTTGTAAGTACTGACAAGTGGCAGTAAAGTATTATAAAGCAATACTCAAATACTCATGTGTAAGGTTGAAGACAGCCCATTAGAGTATTTATTTTGTGATGGAATTTGCTGGGCAGATTTGGCAAGGAGGTAATCTAATCACCTACTCAGCCATCTAACCAACAAGTGCTGTTTTACCTGCTTCTTAGAAGCGCAGGTTCAGCACATCACCACCATCACGGCCTCGGTGGTGTTGCCCTGGTCTCCATCCTGAATCCCTTGCCCAGACCAGCCTCGCACTCTGCCTGCTGATTATTCCTTTAATGATTTATAAATTGGAACTTTGGAAATATGCTTTTAGAAATCTGCAGAATTGAATCTGGCCCTCAGTCCACATGTATCCGTCTTGTGAGTTCCATCCCAAAATAGAGCTCAACTCTACCCATTCTGCACCTTCGCCACCACAGCTGCCTTAGTCCAAGCCACCGCCATCTTCCTGAGACAACAGTCCCATGTTCTAACCAGACTCCTCACTTCCAGCCTTACCTCTCTTAAAGCTTTTGTCCTCATGACAGCCTAATGATCATGTTAAAATACTATGAAAACTCCTTATAAAAACTGCTTTACCCCTGGGTCCTCTTGCATTTAGAATAAAACTCACATCCCTTAACCTGACATATAAATCCCTATGCGGTGCTGTTCCTACCCATCCTTGACCTCCTCTCCCATCACTTGCTCCTTTGCCTATGATGCTCACAGCCAACTCACCAGGCACAATCCTGCCTCAGAGGCCTTGCACTAATTTTCCCCTCAACCCCAATTGCTCTTCCACCCAGTCTTCACATGACTGGCTCTTTTTTGTGCTTCAACTCCAGGCTTACAGTTACCTACCTAGAGAAAACATTTTTAGTCTTCCTATCTGGTATATTTGACCTCTTCATCCCTCCAGAACTCTATTCTATCATATTTTTTCTTATTAAAAAGTATTATTTCATAGTAAGTGTTCTATATATAAAAAAAAAACACAATGTCTGGCAGGGCGCGGTGGCTCACTCCTATAATCCTAGCACTCTGGGAGGCTGAGGTGGGAGGATTGCTTGAACTCAGGAGTTTGAGACCAGCCTCAGCAAGGGTGAGACCCCATCTCTACAAAAAAGAAATTAGTCAAATAACTAAAAATAGAAAAAAAAATTAGTTAGGCATGGTGGTGTGTGCCTGTAGGCCCAGCTACTCGGGAGGCTGAGGCAGGAGGATCGCTTGAGGCCAGGAGTTTGAGGTTGCTGTGAGCTAGGCTGGTGCCATGGCCCTCTAGCCTGGGCAACAGAGTGAGACTCTCAAAAAATAAAAAAACAATGCATTTCACTACTTACTATTTTATCTCTTTTTTATTAGACTGTAAAGTCTTTGAGGGAGTAACCATGTCTGTCTTGTATAACATTATAGCCCCAAACTTTTCCTAGCAAAATGCGTAACTAAATGCCTGGTACATAGTCAAAAATTCCAGTTTGTTAAATGCCTGAACTTCCTAATTTCTGTATATAGCATTAATATTGCTGGTCTTATCTTGGGCATTGAACACCATTGTTTAAGTTTCCCTTCCTGAAACCCTTTTATCTTAGATTTCTGGAACATCATGCACTCCAGGTGTTCATACTGCTTGAAACACTTACTCTCATTTGCAATTTTCTTTTCACCTAAGCACTCCTTAAATATTAGCATTCCTTGGAGATATAACTTTGACCACAACTCCTCCCAGTCATCATATTTTTTTTAAGATAATCTGATCCATGGTCAACACTTTAAACAATCCTATGTGCTAGTAAGTTCCAAATTTTTCAGCCTAAACCTTTCTCCATCATGCAGCTTAAAGCTGTTTATCCAGATGCCCAGTAAGAATTTCTAAATTAATATTTCCAAGTTCCCTAACAATTAAGATTTCTGAAATTAAACATTCTGTTTTCCCCACATCCCAACTCCATTTCTGCCATTTCTACTGTATCTCCCATCTCCATCCATGGCACTAATCTAGCTCATTACCTACATCATCTACTCATTTATTCATTCTTCAGTAAATATTTCTTGAGTGTTTTCTACATCCTAAGCACTATTCTGAACACTTAGAGTATGTACCATAGTGTATGGAAGAAACACACGCAAATAGAAAATCTGCTTACATCTGTTTTAGCATATTTCGCCATCTTTGAATCCTCTTCCTTTCTCACTTCCTCTTTTCAGTTGACAACTCAGTTTTGTAAACACTTCCACTTACAAACTCTTAATTTACACATTTTTCCATTCCTTCTCTACTACCTTAGTTCAATTCTTTATCACTTCTAGCCTTACTATAACTTTTTAACTGGTCAGTCTGCCTCCAGGCTACACCTATAATACACTTCCTAAATGCAACAAGACAAATCATTCTAAAATGTTAATTTTGTCATGATCCTCCCTAAATTAAAATCTTTCAGTGGCTCTGGATCCCTACAAAATGAGTGTCTCGTTTATACAGCTACAGAAATCAAGTCCAGAGGACTAAAGGCAGACTAAGACAAAATCAGAATTATGTAAAGGAAGGAGGAAGAGAGTCCTAGGTGAATGCCCCAAATATTCTAAAGTTTTCATCACAGCACATCATCATAATATGAAATGTGCTGGCACCAGCTGGAATAGACCAAGCAGATCCAATCAATTTATGCATGTATTTTTTCATCATGGAAATACTGCTTTCATTTTCTCTCTATCATTCTTTGTGCTTGTTAAACAATCTTATTTTATACTATTTGTTAAATTATTAAGTTTAATTTTAACTTCCAATTCCTGATGATTTATGAATACATTGAACAAAACAGTTCCCTACTGTAGATTTGTATGGGCCATGCGAGGTATTTGTACTAAATACATAAGTGCCATAATAAAGTAAGCTTCACTTATATATATAATTCTCATTTCAGCCTCAGTTTGCTTTTAAGGAAAACTTTATACCAAGTAAGAGTTTATCTATTGGGCCAATGTAGAATTCATCATGATTATTATTTAACAAATAGAGCAAACGAAATCATTCCACTTTTCTTTAAATAATTTTTTAATGATGTGTTATTTATAAAATCATGATTTCTTTGAATCAGAAATAAACTTACTCTTCAGTAACCTTAATATTTTTTAATTGGTGCTAAAGACTAATATTATAGGCACAGATTGTATTATTTGAAAGACATTTTAAGTGAAGCCATATCAGCCATTGTTTTCCTGGTTGGCAGAATCAATCAATTCACCTATCAATCAAACATTTATCAGGTGCCAACATTGGGCCTGGCATTGATCCAGTTTTTCACATTGATGAAATAAGTCCAAAAAAGGGAAAATAAGATGATAAATTCCAAACTGGAAAATATGTTCATTGAAATATTTTTATTTCCACCAATATTAATTGTGTATGTTTTTTTTTAATGTAAAAGATTTTTATAGGAAACATTTTTAGTTTGATGGATGAAAGCTATTCCTTAGAATCTGGTATTATATAAACTTACATAGTATTCAGCTCTCCTTTTCAGGGAAATACTGTTTCTAAGAGGTTTTGTGATATTGGGTAACTTTCTATAATTACTTCCTATTGAAGCAATGAACCAGCGTTTCTTTTCTACAGAGCATTGCTTTGGGTCACTGTGCCACTTAGGTGGTCTCCCAGAGGGCTTGTTGGGAATGAACTGATCGGAGCTCAAGGCTCTTCTTGGTGGATTCCAAGACCCCATTGTTCCAAGTCATTCTGCATTTACAGGATATATCCACTTGATCTCTGAACTTGAGAGTTCAAGTAATCTCTGTAGAGCTTAGTCCCAAGAGACCAAACAGAAAGTCAAAGGATCTATGCTTCTGCTAAGTCAACAACAGACAATTACTGAAGGCTAGGCAGGATCTTTAAATATAAAATACCCTCTTCATCTAGCTTCTCAGGTTATACTTCTTACAGAATCAAAATTTGAATTGGATGATAAACTATAAAGTATAAGAAGCCTCTTTAATATGTTTTTTTTTTTTCAGGGCTCTTTGTCACTGTATGAATTAGTTAATAGATCCAAGTCACCATATCCCAAAGGGCTTGCAATAAGCAGAATCCTCTGTACATCTAATTATTTCAACAGCAAATAACCTTTAAACGTGGCAATATAGGGCAGTTGAATAAGCACAGATTACATTCCTCTAATACTGTGTTAATTCCGTGGATAGAGGCAAAGAGGAGCTAGGCAAGTCATAGCCACTTATTTTAGTCACCCCAGAAAATTATTCGAACATTTTTTAGGAAGATCAAATGTCCTGAAGACCTTTTCTCAAATTTTTGTGAGCCCACAGTTTTTTCATCACTTACATAATGAGCCTCATCAACATTTCCAGAGATACTGGCACCTGGTTGGCACCTTTAGCATTCTGGGTCTCAGTCCAACAGGACTCAACTATTATGGCGGACACACTGAAACCAGCTAAGCAGTGGCTCCCCCTAAGAGATCTGGGTCTTGGAACCAAAGAGCCCTTTCTAGAAGTTTCCAAATTGTAATACTTGCACTATCTTTCCTTTGTTCCCCCAGTTCTAGGAATAGTAGCTGTTTCCTGCAGTTGTTACTTCCCTGATATTTAAGAGTACTCTTCTTACCCTTTTATTACCTAGTTAACAACTCTACTTAGAGAAGAGTTCTTTATATTAAATTCTTTCTGTTTAAATAACTGGTTTTGCCTCCTGACTATACTCTGACTTAAAAAAAAATAAGTCATATATTTGCCACTTATTAACTAGAATGCAATTCTTAACCTTCCTAAGCTTCAGTTTCCTAATCAGTGAAATAGGGTTAATATTAGTACCTACCTCATATGGATGCTTTGAGGATTAAATTAAACAATGTATGTAATTGTAAAATACCTGGCAAAACCTAAGTATCCAGTATTACACAGCTTCAAGGAGGTTATAATCTGGCCAATAAAGTAATGCAAATATATTCTAATTCATAAGGTATGGAGTGGGTCCATGAATTTGTCCTTAAATTTTACATAGGCATTCTTTTAGTAGTTATTTATTAGTAGTTATTTTACAACAAATAAAAATGATATACTAAAATACAGTAGGCATGAGAAAATTATATGAAAACTGTACATCATGCCATCACAGCTATGAACAAAAGCTTAGAACAAAGAGTGCAAAAACCTATGTCTTATTATATTTTTCTTCACTTGTCAAATTATATAAAGCAGTGGTCCCCAACCTTTTTGGCACCAGGGACCGGTTTCATGGAAGACAAATTTTCGTGGATGTGGGGGCAAATAGGGGGATGCAAGGGGAGCAGAGAATGCTGAAACCTAAATGTCTGCAGGAGGGAAGCCGATGAGAAGCAAGGCAATTCACAGCTCACAACTCAAGAACTGGAGGAACCATTGAAGATGAAGCTAAAACCAGATGGCTTATTGGAAATTTGTATGAGAAATTAGAACTCAGATCTACTGTTTCCCAGACTGCACATCCTGATAGAAGTCAGATTTTTCTGGAGATCTGGAATGAGAGTTATCTTGACTCTAGGGACATCAGTCAAGAAAACTATCAACACTTTTTATGCCTAAAGCTTCCAGAAACCTGGATGACCTCTTATTACATCTCACATCTCTATTTCTCCACTCCTAATAGCAAAAAATTAAAGGATTTCCCTTTGGGGAAATTGATCAGCTGAGAAGAAATGGCCACAGATATGACAATTTGAGGTCACAAACAAAACAGCTGGGTTCTTATTCAATTATCCTTCTGTGAGACTCACCAATAAATAAGCTCACCTCATGCATGCTGACCTTCAAATTAGCTTTTTAGAACTCCAATCTTAAACATGCATGGAAAACATGGAGCGACACACAATTTAAGAAAACTCAAACACAAACAAGAGAAACAAGATGATACAAACTGAAAGGATTACTAATGAAACACATACAATGCAGGGAACAGAAGAAAATTTAAAGGAAAACAAACTATCATTACTATCCCTAAAGTGGGGTATGTGTGTTTATGTGTGGGTGTATTTTAGGGAAGAAAAATACACACAATATATATATATATATATATATATATATATATGTATATATGTATATATATATATATATATCTTCCATAAAACAAAAACAGAATGCTATTAAGAAAGTAAAACACAGAGAATAAAAGAAAGCTTTTGGAAATTAAAAGTGTGATAGCATTTTTTAATCAATCAAGGATAGGAATAAAAAGTTGAAGATCTCTCTGAAAATGTATGAATAAAAAAGAGAAGAGAATATAAAAGAATATAGACAAAATTAGAAGATAAACCCAGAGTTCCAACATACAAATAAGAATTACAAAGAAAAAAATAGAAGTGAAAACAATATTAAGGAAAATAATATAAAACTGTCCTCGAATCATTGTTATAACTAGTTTATTCAACAATGGAACAGACCATTTTTAATACCATGCTCCTATAATCAACATGCTTATTTTTTGTCATAATGAGTAATCATTTTATTTATTGATTCATTTTGTTTTAATACAAATAACAGCTTTAAAAAAAGTCAACTTATATGATACTATTTAAATTTAATAAAATATTTACTGTATGAATTAAAATCTGTGCTTACAAAAAAAAAAAAAACACCTCATGCCTCACATGCCACTTTTTTGTCACTTTTTAAAATTTTAAACTGCAAATTAAAACTCCAGTAGTCACATGGCATGACAGAATTGAAGTCATTCAAGTTAAATTTCTGTGTCTTTAAAATCACGATGTCATTATTATTTATGTTCAATCTTCTATTTAAATGCAGGAATATAGAACACTAGGGGATGAAAAGAGAAACTGCACCCAAAGAGAGCGCAAATGATTCTGAATTGTTATGAACTTACTCTCAAAATGCGTGCAGCTATGTTGTACATGTCAGGAAGGAGGGAGGTAACTCTATAGCTGAAAGTTTTCCACATAATTTCCCTGCAGAATATAATATTTAATATAGGATAAGTAATACAATGTGCTAATTTGAAGTTTACAGATATATCATTAAAATTCAACACTAATCCCAGCAATTGTTCAGAACTTTGAATAATAGTAGGTTTGAGAGGAGAGTTGCTGGCACATTGTAGGAAAGAAAAAGTATCTTTTAGTAAGCTTTGATATTATTTTAAAATTCTCTTCAGCATGAATTGCCTGCACTGAAGAACACTGCCCCGTCAGACCACTCTTGGTACTCCAGATGCCAGAACTGAAAAGTATGAATTTCCAGATTAAAATGATTTACAAAATGCTCTGCAAAAATGAATGAAAAAAAATGTCCCCTCTTAAGACATCTCATTTTGAAATTGCAGAATACTTAGGATAAAGAAAAAAAATCTTAAAATTTAAGAGAGAAAGCACAAGCCATATACTGACAAGCAGATTACTCACCAGCAACAATGCAAGCTAAGAAATAATAGAACAGATTCTGTAAACTTCTAAGAGAAATGTATTTCCAACCAGAATTCTTAACCAAGCTAAAATATAAAAAGGGAAGAATAATGACATTTTAACTGAGCCAAATGTCCAAAAAATATATTTTCAATGCACTTGTCTCAAGAAGCTGTTGAAGGATGTGCTCTATGAAAAATGAGGAAAGAAACTAAGAAAAAGGAAGATGAGAAGCAATGCATTAAAATAGAAAAAGGGATTCCCAGGGAGGTAAAGTGTGGGGTCATATCTGAGTGCAACTAGTTTAGAACAATTGAGAAAAGCAGACAGCAGTGTTACAGAAGGAATAGCCCAACAAATATATGAGGTGAGAAATTGTCAGATCCTTGACTACATTTGCTGTGGCTCTCCTATTAGAATGCAAGCTACATGGGGTCATGGAACAGGTCTGCCTTATTAAACTAGTGGTTTTCTACAACCTTTGAAGCATAATGCCTGATACGTAGGTAAGCACTTCATAATTATTTGCTGATATTTAAAACACAGACTTTTTTTTTTTAAATCATTGTTTTCTTATCCTCTACAACAAATATTTTGAAAGAAGGACAAAAAATGACATGCCTAACAATACATTCTTAAATCTCATCTAACCTGCCATTTAAAAAAAGGAGCAAAAGAAAACTTCAGTTGTAAATGATATTTAAAATGCTGTCAAAATGGTACCCTTATTTTTAAGCATGCAAACTAACAATAGCTATCAAAATTTAAAATACACCTACATTTTGACTCAGCATTTCACTTCTAGCAGGATATAAAAGTGGCTTATACAAAGGTACAGTATGAAAAATGGTCAATGCAGCATTCTTTATAATAGCTAAAAACTGAAAACTATTTTTTCATCCAAAGGGAGTTGGGTAAATAAACTTTAGTACAGCCATATAATGGCTTATAACGTAAGCTGTTAACATTAAATGAGGTAGATTTGTATGTGCTGACTTAGGAAGATCTCCTGAGATATGTTGGCGAGAAAAGTGAGATGCAAAAAAGTGGGAATGGAATGATCTCACTTGTGCAAAGGAAAATATCCATAAATACAGGACAGTATGTAGGTATCGTCTCCCACTACTGAATACAAATTACCTGTCATATATTTCATGTGATGAATTAAAATAATTGGTAAATTTAGATTATTGAGACAGGTAACTAGTGGTGTACTGGTAAACGATCAACAAGTGGCTCCTAAAGAAAAAAAAATAATTCTTGATTTGTAGTGCTTGCCAATATCTATGGTGTAAATATTCCCACCATGCTCATGTCTCATTATCAATTTAATGTTGCTGAATTCAGAGTTAGACAAAGATGATAACAATTGGCTCTCCCAAGCCAGGAGGAAGCAGCACCAGGACATCACTGGGGGTAACCACAAGATGAGGGAGTTGCATTGCCAGAGCATATGTGATCTCTGCTCTCAGTCCTCATCACTCCTTTAGATCTCTTCTGTTAACCAATAGTAAGTCCAGAAAGGCCATTCAGCAGGGCAAAGTTTTCTGTGATGTTTAATTTCCCTATGAAGTTGGATGAGCAGAGCTGCTAAATTCAGCTTTTGCACTGAACAAAGATCAGGCAATTTACATGATTTTCCTTTGCCCCTTTTGAGCTCTTGGATGTGTTTGCATGTAGAGTAAAGAAAATATTAGGTATAACAAGAATGAGCTATCAAATTGATATTTCCTGACCTTTTGAAATGGAAAATACACCTTAAATTAACAACATGTATGGAATAAATGCAACGAGTTATGCCCTTTGACTTCAAACTATTTGCTTTCTAGATATGTGTGTATGACCATCAACTTTCTGACAGAAACCCTAATACTAGGTCTTTGAAAATCCCCACAGTAAATGCTTGGCTAAATAGCAAGAAAGGAGAAATGATCTTTCCTCTTAAGTGAGTGCTGATCCAGGCGGCAGTTTCTTCATTTGCTCAATGCAATGTCTTCTACCTACCATCACATCTGGGCAAAGGTCATGCATCAACGATGTTTATCTACGTCTATGTTTATTCACAGCTGGAAGTAGGCAGGAGGGATAGTTATAAAGAAAAAAATGAGAAAAATTCCAGAAGGAGAAAGAGAAAGAATTTCTGTTATAAGATATAAATCGTTCCCCTCTTGATGAGGTCCTAAGAGGCACAAAATAGGTGACACTGTTATTGAAACCAGGACACTTGATAGGGAAGAACGTACATAATTGTTAATTAAGGGAGGAAAAAATGTAAAGTGGGACCGTCTCAGGCAAGATAGGATATATGGGCACTTACCAATAAATGGTATTAGAGTTAAATACATGAAGTGCATAAAGCTGAGACTGATGATTTGATGCTTTCACTTGACAATATGAAATCAATGTGTCCCAGAGAATACAAAAATACAGGTCAGAAAGATGGTTTTTTAAAGAAAAACAACAACCTAGTTACACAGTAGGTAGTCCAAGGAATATCAAATTCATAGCATATAAAGTGAAAATATGTTGACCAAGTTACAGAGCTACTTCAAGATATTTTTAGGGACATATAGTTGGATCTTGTTTTGCAGAAATAAATGCATTTCTAAAAAGATATTGATGAACTCAATGTTTCCTGAATTTAAGTATCCTTTGATTTTAATTATGAGCTCAGATATGTGAGTCTTGAAAACATCTAGTTCCATACATCTAATAAAATTGCATCTATATAGGCCAAAATGTTTAAAAATAATATATCTACTTAGAATGTTACTAAACTACTATTAGCAATCGATATAGAGCAAAATTTCTTAAGTTCCTCCTAATATTTTCAATGTTATTTTAAAGGCATAAAGGAAATGAAATGACATCTTAATCAAACAGCCCACACTGTTTTAATCACAAGTTCTATCATCTTTCCTACTTAACATCATACAACAGAATAACATTTCTTCTCTTTGGGTTATGAGACAGTGTTTCATTATAATGTGTGGAAAGCTCTGGCACAAAGAAATAAAAAAATTTGATGTAGAACATACATTGGAAAAGATTCAAAAATAAGAAACATCCCTTCAAAATATAGCAATAAATTTACTTTGCCCATTCATATTTGTTGGAGCATATGCAGCTGCAAATAAAGTAATAGGCAATTGCATGATGATTTACACAGCAGAAATTTAGGCCTCGCTATTCAATGAGGAGAAAAAAACATTCTCTGATGTGATAATTTAGTTAATTCATGTCAAAACAATGCCCTGAATTATCAATCGTGTAATGGCAAATTTCTGTACATAGAGTTTCTGCATTACAACATGTACCTGTAAGACTTAAAAGAACTGTCACTTTTCCCATTAGACAAAACTCTGTTCAGATCCTAGCCTGAGTAAAATGTCAGGTTCTGATCTCTAAAACCAAAGAGGGATGTGTAGTGCATAATCAAACTAAGTTTTACCTCGCTAAAGCCAGAAATAATTCATTTCATGTTGCTTCTGACTTAGTCCAGGTCATGTAATCCCAACAAACCATGGCCAATTCTAGGGGCTTTGGTGCAAATGTGCTAGAAACATTATAGGATATCTTAAAAATATGCTCAAATATTCTAAGTTCTTTAATTTCAAATGAAATTTTAATGTGCATAAATTAAGGACCAGAATTTATAAATGCCCTAATGCTATTAACTATAATATTTGTGAAAGATTATTCTATAATTACGTTTAAATTGATGGAACAAGTATATCTATAGACTCAAAACCAGAGTGGGAAAACATCATGACTTGAATGTAAATCTTAATTGGCATTATTAAAATAATACCTGAAGAACTGAACAGGCAGATGAAACAGAAACTTTGCTTAATAAATAAATGCAGTGCTGCACTTAATAAAAGAATGATTGTAAAGAAAATTTTTAGCCATCGTGTTACTCGCCTATTCGTTCTAAAGCGTAATTGTCAGCTTTATTTTCCTATGCCAGAGTAAGCGGCTGCATCTTTGGGATATTTACAATTTGTGCAATTTATTGAGACAGATCCAATTCCTTTTTTATTTGTTTTCCCAAAGCACCTATTTTTTTTACCTTTGCTGACCAGTGCAAAATCATCCTCACTAATGTTTATAAAATACCACATTATTGTTAGATATCGAATCCAAATGCAAGCACTGCAGGTTCTAACAGATAGGAGCTTGATGGAATCTGTCTTTAGATTGCTGCTGTCCAGGCTGCCTAAGCATAGATTCTGTAAAAGTCAGTGACATGAAAGAATGGAAGGGAAGAAAGTCAGGGGTGTATGTGTGTGCATGTGTGTGTGAGTGCGCGTGTGCATACAGACACAGATAGGTGTTTAGGGGAAAGAGGCAGATAGAGAAAAATGGACAGAGAAAGAAAGAAAGGGAAATTGTAGTAAAGAAAACAGTCTAAAACTTGAAGGTTAAAAATCTGGCAACATCCCTTTTTTCCCAATGGCCATTAACCTATGTTAATTCAAACATAAGAGTAATTAAAATTTATATTCAGAAATGGGTTAAATTCTTAATTTGAATTTTAAAATATTTTTACAAATCATTTGTAGCCCAAATTGTTAGTATTTATAAAGAATACAAACAATATAAAATACCAAGTACAAAAAAAGTAATTCAGTAGCTCCAAACTAAAAAGAGAGAGGTGCCATTTCCCAGTAGTTCAGGGGCCGTAGAATAATTTATTGCTTTTTCCTCAGTCACTACTGACATTCTGCCTTCCTCTCCCACAGTGAGAATAAACTTAAGGATGGTGGTTTTTTGCTGGGCAAGGGCCGAGAGTCCCTAGATTATTTGCCCAGCAATATAGAAAAATGAGAACTAGTTCTGCTCATTCCTGACATATGCCAAATCTCTAATTTTAAAGAGAAAATTTACCAAAGAAAGAAGGGAACCAAAACTGACTATATTTCTACCATATGCTAGGGATTACTTTAGGATCTTTACCTACATGAGCCCTTTTAATCTTTCCAATAACTTTCTGATGTAGTAATTACCCCCATTTTACTAGTGAGAAAAGTGAAACTCTGAGAAGGTAAACAAATTACCTGAGGTTACAAATGGAGTAAGTACAGTCTAGAGAATATCCCATTAAGGAGACTCAGGCAAGCATCTAGGTCCTTTTATATGCAAAGTCTAGAAATAGATCATAATAAACACCTTACTGAACTTATGAGTAAATTCAGAATATTTGAACATTATTCATAAATGCACTGCTGATTCATTCATATGAGTTCTATTTGTGTTACTATGAAATTCATATATGTAAATATTGGAGAAAACCTTGAGTCTACAAACATTTTATCTGTGGAATCAATTAAATAAGTTAATCATCTAAAGAAGTGATGGAAATCCAGGGTGGGTTAACCACTGAGCACTTAAAGACAATCAGATGAACCTGTTGAGAAAGCAAAGCTAAATTTCTTAGATCTACTGCAGAAAGGACTAACATCAGTTTGATAGAATCTCAGTTGCATCTTCAATTAGAGAATTAAGAATTAATTGGAGAATTAAGTTTTTAGGGTCTAGATTGGATGATTTTAAGGCAAGTATTAAAAGGTGAAGAATTAATTGGGATTGGGTAGAGTTGATGGCATGAGGGCTTTGGATTTGTGGGGACAGCAAGGAGAGGCTCTTGCCTAAATTGAGTCTTAATGAACAAATTGTTATTCTTGATGTCAGCTATTTTCATGTAGTCAATGGTTTATCTTCCAGTAGTAAATGCTTCATAGAGCATGTAACTAAGTGGGTATTCCTTTTGTCCAGGGTAGTGTAACGCTAGGGCAGGAAATTATGATGGTTTTTGTTCTCATTTGTGTTATGCAAAATATAAAATGTTTCAGTTTGACAGCAAAGTTCATATTCTTTTTGTTCTCTCATGCTTCTTCTGAAAAAAAGAATAAAGCTTTCCAATGGGTGAGCCTCCAACACTCTGGTTTTGCCTCTGTCTCGAAAACCCATTTTTCTGGGCTTTCACTCTTCCATTTATAGACAAGAAAATAGTCTTTCTTTTGAAAAGGAGCCTCCTTCTCCGAGGGTTAGAATGTATTCCTCCAGGATGAGGCTTCCTCCAGGGACCTTCATTTCTCTCATTGTCTTATCCTCAGAGTTTAAACATACTTAGGCCTGTGGTCTTTCTGTAAAAGGCTTAACAAACCAACCTTATATAAACCAAAAACATCAAAACGTATGAGATTGAATGCACTGGTTCTCCAGGAAAATAAAACCTAGGAAATTCATGACCAGATTTTCATATATTTTTGCCAAATCTGGAACAATAAGGAAAGTGAGTTCCAAAGGCCTTTATAGAGCAATATCCCTGCGAATTAGGAAAACACTATGTATTTGGATGGTGGAGGCACATGCCTCTTTCATGAGGAAGGACTTCTAAAGAATAAAGCATCATAAACTTAGTTAAGTTTAGTTGGTATGTAGATGAACTGTAGAGTGATGGGCAAATATAAATAGATATCTCTAAGGTAGGCCTTGAGTCAGTCCTGAGAGGGACACAACAGAGACAAAGATAGAGACAGAGAGAGCAATCGAGCAATCTGGTGTGGCAGCATGGTGGAGAGTGAATTTAACCCTCAGATAGTCAACTGGATGTCCCACTGGGAAAACTTTTCAGAAGACTAGAATTAAGGCCAAACCCAAGAGTGAATTGCTCCTAGGGCTATACCAAGAGAGGTGATGACTCTATACTGCTGAAACTGATGAGAAGGAGCGTGTGTGTGTGTGTGTGTGTGTGTGTGTGTGTGTGAGAGAGAGAGAGAGAGAGAGAGAGAGCAAGCTTGTGTGTGTGAGAGAGAGAAAGAGAGAGGAAATCAGGATCAGGGGAAATTTCGACAGATCACATAAGTTTCTTCTTTTCCACCATCACAGTTTCTGGGCATTGGCCAGAAAGCTTCAAAATAATGATGGGTTTCTGTGTGCCTGTCTGAGGGAAGCTGCTGCTGGCAGATTTCTCAGCTATTCTGGTGCCCAATGACTACACCAGGAAACTATGATTGGATTAAAAGCAAACCAATGGAGATGTTCCATTTTGAGTGATTATTAATCAAACTAATTAGCATACTCGTGCTTGAAAAGTTGAGAGAGGAGCCAAATAATACCAGGATGATGGGGCCCTGTGGGCAGAAAGGCCTAGGCTGCTGCCATAGCCTTATGGTTGCCCGTCATCACCTTTCGAACCTCCCAGATCTAAGTTAATTCATTTCCTTCTTGACTTGCACCTGTGTAAGTAACTTAATGTGAAAACAACAACAACTACAACAAAAAGAAACACATAAGCAGGGTGTTCAGGGAGGAAGACTTCAGAGCCATCACTTGACATCACACTTGGCCTCAGCCTCTCCAGAGCTGCTTGACAGGACCTAGTTGAGCTGACCCATCGAGCACTATCAAAGGCCATGTCACAGGTAGATTGCTAAGGTAGTAAAACACCCAAAGACATTTCACTGACCGTAGATCCAGACTTAAGCCATGAAAGTGTTGTAAATATGCATGACCAGGGGCAACTGGTATTTTGTACCGCCCTAGAAGAATATGCTAAAGGCTAGAGGAAAGGAATGAGTTTAGGGTAAGGTAAAGACAGCAAGAGCAATAGATTTTGAGCACCTGTGTAGGTTTCTGAGAAACCCTCACATTCTCTATAAACTTCCCCCATTTTTCTTTTTGTTTCCCAGATGGGATCAGCAGGGAAAACTCAGCTAGGTTTGTAAATTCAAGAGCAGAGACTTTCCCGAAGCGCAATCTGGAAGGACAATATGTCTGGGAGACAGGTGTCTAACAGGGAACCTGAGAGACAGAGTGTGATGACTACACATGAGGTGCCACATCTGAAGGGGCTCAGGGCAGTCCCCCAAACAGATGCAAACCTCAGCTCGTTGCCAAGAGACAGTCACATTTTCACATGTTCCTGAAAAAGCAAATATATGTTAGACTTTGTGAAGTGATAGGAGACTCTTGGTCAGAGTAAGAAGATGCCACACAGCAAAAGACGCAGCCTGGGTTATTACCTAGCAGGACGTGTTTAGGAGTATACCGGAGCCTGCATGGTGGACGATGAGAGCTCCAGGGACAGACAAGAGGGCAAAGCCCATGGATGCCAATGACAAGCAAACTGACTAAATGCCTAGCCCAGAAGCCAAGAAGCATCTGTGAGATTTTCAACAGAACATTGGGGGAAACATGCGGAGAGGTAGATCATGAGTTTACTGTTGAGAAAACAAAACTGTTGAGTTCATCTGGAAATAGCTGCTAAACTAGGTTTTCTGTCATAAATAGGTATGGTAACCTAAGATAGAGACTAAGTTTAATTATGGAACATGCAAATTTCATTTTCTGTACACCTAAGTGTGTGGTTTGTGAAAGCCACAGTCATTGTAACAGAATTTTTTTCATTTCTCTTCTTTTTCTTTCTTGTTTCTTAAAACGAAACCAGGGGTAATCGCATGAAACAGAAATTTGAGAGAAAAGAAACAGGTAACGTTGGCCTACTCCTGCTCCACTCTAATAATCATGTTATGAAGTGAATACCATCGAGTACATTTTAGATAGGAGAAAATCGAGATTGAGAGAGATTAAGGAACTCACACTCATCACCAGTAAATAGAACCAAAATGAAAAATGAGAGACAAATGAATCTCCAGTTTTCTCTAACATATTGGGGGTTAATAATATCCTCTTTTAAAAGTAGCCTGTTATCTTTTCTGACACCCATCTAGTATTTTTGTCTTTTTAACTGTCCAACTGCTAGAGCAGACTATTAAATATTTATTTTATTTAAGAATAAAGGACATCTTCAAATAAAATATTACATGGAACTCCTGAGTCTATGGGCATGTGAACACACACACACAGGCAGAGGGGCTCACACACACACAATTTGAAATGGACTTTCTCTGGGTGATGGAGGGGTTTGGGAATGGCAGGGTCTAGTGTAACACTCCATCAATTTCAGCAGTGATCATGAAAGCACTTCCTCAGGACCCTCTTAGAAATTCTAATAGCCTTTCCTTGGGAAAGAGTTAAGTACATTTATATACCAACTGTCTCTCTACCTGGTGCCTTTATTCTTGCTTGTATCACTTCACTGAAACTGATCTCTGAAAGGTTTTAAAATTATCTCCTTTTGGTCAAATTCAACGGACTTCTATAAATTTTATTTCTTCGCAGACTTTCCTGCAATTAAATCTTCTGTTCCTCGAAGTTCTCTTCTCTCTCTTACTTCATAACACATTCATTCATGGGACCCTCCATACTCTCTGACCAGTTCTTCTGCATTTTCATCAAGCTTGATGCCTGCTCTTGACTTCTAACTGGAAGACTCAAACTTGGAACTCTCTGATCCTGTCTTTCCACACCCTTTCTCAGCAAACGGATCCTGTTCCCAAAGCTTCATTTATGACCTCTTGGTGATGATCCAAATTATAAGCCTCTATACTTTCTCATTATACACCTGAAATGTCAAGCACCTACCAGTAATCTTCACTGCTATCCCCCTGAACTTCAAAAAGCCCCAAACTGTGTGTCTTGCTTTCCCAGATGTTTCATTTCAGCACCGGCATCATTTTTCTATCTCCCAGAAGTAAAAACTTAAAAGCACAGTTTACTCTTTTCGTCCCCCCAATCAATATCCAATCTGTCGCATTATTTTAGCAAATCTTCCTTCAGAATATCTCTCAAATTCATCCTTTTCTCTTCATTCTGGCGCTGGCGTTACTCTTAACATAGCCTCACATCTGGTTTGCTGCAACCGTTTCCTTGCCTTATTATTTTCCTACCTCTATTATCTCCACGCTTTCCTCCATCCTGCATGTAAATACCTAATTAATCTTCATACATCTCCGTCCTTTCTCCAGATGCTCTATACTCTGGTTCCTTCCTATATATTCAATCATCGCTCGCTTCCTCTGTTATCCGATGATCTCCCAGTTAGCTGGCGCACAAGCCATCCTCGTGCCGGGCATTGCTGCTTCCCACAATCTGTGCCTCTGTTTATCCAAATCATGCAAGAAGCTTTTCCCAGTTTCTTTACCACTCCCTGCCCCCCCGCCACTTATTACATAGGACTTTTATTATGCTTTTCAGCAAATCATAGCTTAATTTCCTAAAGATCCCTTTATCTTTATAGATATTCGTGAGTGTGGGTGCCTGTGCGTTTCCCTATTAGGGCAGGAATCACATCATACATATTGTACGTCCCACACGGCACCTAGCACAATGCTGAGCACGTGATTGATAGAGTCATCTGACCCTGCTCTCACTCCACCTTGTCCTCTGTCCTTTTCCCCAGTAGGAACTGTTGAATGATTATCATCCTTCTCACATCCTACTTTACAGAGAGAGCAAAAGCTATTGAGTGAGAATACTTCCATGGTTCTTCAGCACCCTTCAAAATCTCCCTCTCGGCCGGGCACGGTGGCTCACGCCTGTAATCCTAGCTCTCTGGGAGGCCCAGGCGGGCGGATTGCTCAAGGTCAGGAGTTCAAAACCAGCCTGAGCAAGAGCGAGACCCCGTCTCTACTATAAATAATAGAAAGAAAAATAATTGGCCAACTGATATATATATATAAAAAAAATTAGCCGGGCATGGTGGCACATGCCTGTAGTCCCAGCTACTCGGGAGGCTGAGGCAGGAGGATCGCTTGAGCCCAGGAGTTTGAGGTTGCTGTGAGCTAGGCTGACACCAGGGCACTCACTCTAGCCTGGGCAACAAAGCAAGACTCTGTCTCAAAAAAAAAAAAAAATCTCCCTCTCCCTTCATCAATACATTTCTCCATTCCATCTGGTAAAAAGGCAACTGCATTCCTAACACGTGCCAAGCTTAATCCCTCTACTCATGCATTTGGATCCATTCTCTCTCAGTTGCCCAAATTTTGCTTTTTCAATTATTTCCTTTTGTCTCTCATGTTTTCAGGACCATTCTCTCCTCTTATGTCTTCCCCTCGATCTACATATATTCTCAGGCAGGTCCTCAGCTCTCCGAGGGCCCTTGTCACCCCTTCATCCCATTGCTTTCTTCCTCCTCCCCGTCGAGCTTTGTATAAGCACAGCAAACCACACACACCACTTCCATGTCTCTCAGTCACTGCCCAATCTGCCTTCCAGGCCCCTTCTGCTACTCAAAGTGCTTTCTAAGAGGCGACCAGGATGACATTGCCCTATTCAGTGCCACCTTCTTGACTCCCATACAATTTGATTTTTCAATAGCAGTCAAATCCTTTTGGTTCACTCCCTCTTTAAAAAGGTTCTCCTTGCCAGGCATGGTGGCTCACACCTGTAATTCTAGCACTCTGGGAGGCCGAAGGGGGTGGGCGGATGGCTCAAGGTCAGGAGTTCGAAACCAGCCTGAGCAAGAGAGAGACCCCGTCTCTACTAAAAATAGAAAGAAATTAATTGGCCAACTAAAATATATATATAAAAAAATTAGCCGGGCATGGTGGCACATGCCTGTTGGTCCCAGCTATTTGGGAGGCTTGCTTGAGCCCAGGAGCAGGAGGATTGCTTGAGCCCAGGAGTTGGAGGTTGCTGTGAGCTAAGCTGATGCCACAGCACTCTTTCGAGGCAACAGAGTGAGACTCTGTCTCAAAAAAAAAAAAAGGTTCTCCTCCCTTGGCTTATGAACTTATGAAACCACATTCTTCTGTTTCCATTCTTCTTTCATCAGTCTTCCGCCCTCCTTTTTTTTATCTTCTTCATTAACTCATCTTGCCCCTTCCTTTGCAGTATTTTCCAACAGGGATACCAGGCAGTTTACTGCGGAGCTGATGGGTTTGAATGAGCGAGCTTATGTCGATTCCCCCAGCCTCTGGGAGGTTTGGAGGTGCAGGCCTTGGGGAGCCAGTAGCCACAGCCACGAACAGCTGTGTCAGTTTTGCCCAATGTGCCATGCAAATGGCAACATTGGGTGTATCTACTATGAGGTTTTTGGAAAGAAATGCCCTGAGATTCCATTCTCAACACTCTTCTCATCTCCAGAGTAATGCTTCCTACCATTTCTCTAAAAACATATATACTTTTAAAAACTTCCTCATTGCCTAGAAAGAACAGTCAAAATCATTAGCTTGGAATTCAAAGCTTTTCATAATCTGGCCCAATTCTCCTTTTTAAGTTGTATTTTTGATTATTTTCTCCCATGTAACTTACTAGCCAGCTATATATAGCACACTGTAGACTGTGTCCGCTTAATAGGCAATTTTACATCTGAGAGCCTTACTAGTTTCTTTGTTGAACTCTTAAAACCCAACTCTTCTGTGCAAACTTCCTTCAATTTCTTTGTTAGAATGAATAACTTTCCTTTATATATTCTCATGGTACTTTTACAAATACCTGTAAACCAGCATTACGAGTCTTATTTGTACTCTCAAGTATTTGGCAACATTAGGTGAGTAGCATGTTCCATATGTATACAAATAGGTTTTGCACATTGCAAACTTTATTTTCAGTTTAGGACAATTAAACTGGGACTTTTGTGCAAGATATTTAGGTATTTTCAAAAACATACCAAATAGGCCAGGCAGGATGATTCCTGCCTGTAATCCTAGGTCTCTGGAAGGCCAAAGAGGGAGGATCACTCAAGGTCAGGAGTTCGAAACCAGGCTGAGCAAGAGCGAGACCGTGTCCATACTATAAATAGAAAGGAATTGGCTGAACAACTAAAAATATATATAGAGAAAAAATTAGCTGAGCATGGTGGCACATGCCTGTAGTCTCAGCTACTCGGGAGGCTGAGGCAGCAGGATTGCTTGAGCCCAGGAGTTTGAGGTTGCTGTGAGCTAGGCTGTTGCCACAGCACTCTAACCCAGGGAACAGAGTGAGACTCTGTCTCAAAAAAAAAAAAAATACCAACTATAATTCTTTCTTTTATCTCTATAAAATAAGTTATAATAGCTCTACTATCTTAGTCACAGTTTTTTAGCCTCCACTCACACTACCTGAGGACCAAGTAAAATAACTCCTGTAAAAGTACTTATGATAAGTGGAAGGCACTATACAAATTCTGGTATTACTATTGCATGCAGCCTAGATGTGATGGCCTCAAGATTTGTTTCCTTGTAGCTAAGTCCATATATGCTAAATGAAATGTAGCACTGAGGCAATCATTGGCTATTTCAAGCCAAATCAATAGTTATATCCCAAATCAACAGAAAATTGAAGCAAATGTGCTCTGGTTTAAATTATTCACACAGTTACTACAATTCTACATTTATTTTGTGTAGACAAAAATTATGTCAGACAACCATGCTTGTAATATAATCATGCTTCATAACTTGCCTTGAAAAATAAAAATATCTTGGAGAATTACATTCTCAAACTTTCTAAAAACTTATTTCTTTGCTGGGTAGAAACTGTTTGTTCTTCTAAAACCATTACCTTTGATAACAGTTTACATTTTTAAGTTCACACATATGTAAGTATAATTCCATCCAAGCCAAATATATTTAACAAATATTTAATAGATTCCCATGTACAAGGTCACTTTTTAATGTGCCATGTATTAAAACAAATTATTACAAGAAGATTTCTATCGCTATACATAGAGCATTCAAAAGAAATAGAGGAATATAAATAAACTATAATTGAAAGGATGATAAAATAAAACCTATAGGCAAATTATAATCAGAGAGTATGTGATCTGTGCTGACTTAGTTTGGACCAAGTGTATAGCAAGGAAGATATCATAGAGGAGATTGCCTTTGAATTTGTCCCCATATTTTACTTTGGGTCTGTATAAATGTTCAAGGTCAAAAGGAAAGCAACTTTTGCTTTTCCCATTATAACTATATTTTTCAGCTTAGATGGAAACAGTTCCAGGGCAATTCACCCCCTCCTGGCTTTATATCTATGTGTGTGCATCTTTGAGAAGTGGGATTAGAGAGAAACCTGCAGGCATATTAATAAATAAATTTCACATGCTGTTAGATATTAAGTAAACATACAGATAAATATTCCTCTAGGGGTTATGATCTTATAACCTGGAGATTTCTAATTTGGCACCTGTGACACACAGTTACTTCCCATTGGGGGTTTTCAGTAAATTAATTCTCATATTTATTTTCAATTTAAAAATACGTGCAATCCAGGTTTACTTAATGTACTTTATAGATAATTTAATGTGCTATTTTTATATAAACAAAGTAAATTCTAGAAAGTTTACACCTTTCATGTCTGTTCTTATTTTCTACCATTTGGAACACACAACAATGTCCAATATAAATACCTGGCAGCAAACCATCAAAAACACTAAAGATCATCTAAGCAACGAAAAGGGCTTACGCTTTGAAATGCATACATTGGGCAATAGGTGATCAATCAAAGCCCAAATGTGAATTTAGTTACATGTTTGAAAATTTCAGCAAAGATGCAAGGAACATCTGTCTAATTGATTATCAGAATATTAAAATAGATAGCATTAGTATGCTTGCTATTTTGATATTGTGAAATATACATTTGTTCTTGTCCCTGTCGCCTGACATGCAAATCCTAAAATCTTTGGAATCTCCAAAGTGCTAAGTGTCTTTTTGTATGCTAATGAGTTGACTGGTTGCTGGCAGCCCTGAGGTAGCTTCCGGATGGAGCTGGGCACTGGAAAGACCAAGGCAAGATTAGAGGGTTGGGACTTTCAGCCTCACCCCCCAAGCTCTGCAGAAAAGACATAAGCTAGAAGTTGAATTGATCACCCATGGCCAACAGTTTAATCAGTCATGCCTACATAGTAAGGCCTCCATAAGAACAAAAAAACAAAACAAAACAAAACAAAACAAAAAAACAGCTTTTGGGGAGCTTCCATATAGCTAAATTAGTGGAGGTTCCTAAAAGGTGACATGTCCAGGGAGGGCAGGGGAGCTCCATGCCCCTTCCTATACCTTTCCCTGTGCATCAACTCATCTGTATCCTTTGTAATATCCTTTATAATAAACTAGTAAATGCATTTCCCAGAGTTCTGTGAGCTGCTTTAGCAAATTAATCAAACCCAAGGAGGCAAGGAGGATGTAGAGAGATTACCAATATCACTGGCCACTCAGAAGCATGGGTAAAACAACCTGGGGCTTGCTATAGGCATCAGAAGTGGGGGGGGGGGGAGTCTTGTGGGACGGGGCCCTCACCCTGTGGTATCTGACACTATCTCAAGGTAGATCCTGTTGTAACTGAACTGGGTTGAATAACACCCAGCTGGTGTCCACTGCAGAATTGATTGCTTGCTTGGTAGGAGTGGGAAGAAACTCCTACACATTTGGTCACAGAAGTTTTCTGTGTTGGCTGTTGTGGAATGAGAACAGAGGAAAAACTGCTCTTTTCCTCAGATCTATGAAAATGGATGGTTTAGAGATATGATACCAGCACACAATAACTTTAAGTACGAACTCAGTTCTCTTGAGTATATTTACCATGAGTATGTTATAAACTATTCTTAGATCGAAAGAGCAGCAAATTGTACCTAAGGTGGTATGAATTCTATGGAAGATAATAAATGCTCTTCAGATATATTACTTCATCAAATTATTTTAAACCTAAATTTATGTTTTGGTATAAATTTTCTCTTTGTTTTGTTAGCAGGGAAAGAGAACTAGTCTAGATGAATTATAAAAATCCCCTGATCTAGTTATTTATTAGCCACAGGCATGATTATACAGGTTCTCTAGGGTGAGTACTAGTAAAATATTTCATGTTATGGTGCTGTACTAAGAAGAGAAGGACAAAGAGCAGAGTCAACTCCTGCCTCCTACCATTTCACCACTCTGCTGGCACATGCATAGACAAGAAAGACAACAAGAGAAAGTGTGCAACAGCTAGGGAGGACAAGATGTAGGGCCAAGAAAGAGTAAACATGAAACAAAGCAAAAAAACTGGCAGAATGGGCAAAATGTCAGTAGTTAAGAGATATTGAGGAATGACTTTTTGAGGCAAATCCTTGCAGAGAATTTTACTTATATTCAGACAGAACATTAAACTAGTAGTCCAAGAGCTACATTCCACTCCATTTTGCCATTTAGTTAGACAAATCACTTACATCTTCTGTCTCCAGTTACTTCATCAAGCAAGGAGAGACAATAATATTCTCTCTTATAAAATGCCATTAATACAAACATGAGCGCTTCACAGACTGTTATGTACCACACAAATGTAAGCTATTTTCCTTGCTATTAACATTATTTATTTATTTCTATTGTAAGTCCTCAAAATATAGTTAAGCATGACAGCTTTTGAAATTGGAAGTTTTATGCTTCTAATTTATAATTGATACGAAGGAAGATTATTTGTCCAGTGGTATAGGGAGCCCCAAAGTGTCAAATTTCATGCTGTAAGCCATGGACACTCATTGAAAAATATTGAGTAAGGACATAAAGTGAACAGATTTATATTCTAGAAAGTTTGGGGATGAATCAATGATGAGCAACATTAAAAGGAAATAGATCAACCAAAAGACAATTCAAGTAGTCTTGATGAGAGATAATAAAGGCTTGAAACAGAACAGTACCAGGCACAGAAAGAAAAAAAAAATCATAGAAAAGTCACTTAGATAGAGTTTAATGACCATTTGTATGTACATACTGAGCATGGGACAGGAAAGTATCTAGAAGGACTTTCATTAGTTCTAATTTAGTAAGAGTTTTATCATGAATAGAAGTTGAATTTATCACAAATAAAAGATGCATTTTTTTCTGCATCCACTGAGAGAATTAATTACAAGATTTTTCTATTTTAATCTATCACTGTGGTAAATTACACTGAGTAAGGATTTAATGGTAAACCAACCTCCCTTTTGTCTCTGTGTGTGTCTCTTTATGTGGCAGACCCTCCCGACCTTCGCACTGTGTAATAGGGTAGCACTCTCTTGAGTTCTTTGAGACATTCTAGCAAATTATCAAAACTAAGAAGGTTGGAGGAACCCCTGAATTTATAGCCAGTGAGTCAGAAGTGTGGGTTTGGGAGACTTGGAACCCTCAAAGTGCTTCTGGTGTCTGGAGTAAGGGCAGTTTTACTGGGAACCAGGGCTTTCCAACCTGTAGGGTCTGTGTTAACTCAGGTGGTTAGTGTCACAGGTGAATTGCAGTACACTCTTGCTTTTTTTTTTTTGCCAGGGATGATGTATCATTTTCTTTTAGATATTTCTGAATTTTATTTGTTAATATTTGGTTTAGGAGTTTTGCATCTATATCCATGAGTCAAAGTGGCATATATTTTAGTTTTCCTGAAATAGCCTTGTCAGGTTTTTTTGTCATGGTTATACTAACCTCATAAAATGAGTTGGGGAGTGTTCTTTTTATTTCTATTTTAAGAAAGAGTTTGAGAAGATGGAAGTATTTCTTCTTTGAATGTTTGGCAGAACCTATTAATGAAGCCATCTGGGAATAGCGTTTCTTTGTGGGAAAGCTTTTGATTAATGATTTAATTTCTTAATGTCTATGTATATACTATTTATATATTCTCTTCTTTCTGGAGTCACTTTTGGGTAATTATATTTTTTTGGAAATTTATTTATTTTATCTAAATATGTACATTTATTACTAAAGGTTGTTCATATTATCCTATTAATATCTCTTTAATATCTTCAGGATCTGGAGCTATGTCCCCATTTACTTCTTGATATTGTTTACTTGGGATTTCTCTCTTTTGTCATAATTAGTTCAATCTGAAAAATAATCAACTTATGGAGTCTTTTGAAAAAGCAATTTTTGGCTTTTCTGATCTTTATTGTATGCTTTCTATTGTAATAATTTCTGACTCTATTTTTGATTTTGCCTCTTCTGTTTCGACTGTATCAGATGGGTTTGAGTTTGTAGTTCACTAATTTCCAGCGTGCTGTCATTCTCTCTCTATATATAGATATACACGCACACATATAGTTATATCTATAACGTTATGTATAAATATATTTAAAACCTTTTAAGTATATACATAAAATTATAAATATGTATATAAACTTATTCTCTATGTGTGGCTTTATCTGCTTTTCACAAGTTTTGAGATAAGCCAAAATTTCTATTTTTATAATTCAGCTAACATTTTGCTATTTTCTTCTCTGACAAAAAGATTACTTAGAAGTCCAATTCTTGATTTCCAAATAAATATTTTTCTAGTTATCTTTTTTCTATTTAAATGTAGCTTAATTGCCATTATTTCTTTTCTTAGCTATTAGGTAAGATTGAACTTATGGCCCAGAAAAAGATCTATTTTTATAATTGTTCATGCATGCTTTAAAATATTGTTTATTTTACAGTTACAGATAGAGCATTTAAATATATACATGTGTGTATACACTATATATATATACACACAAATACTTGTGTGTACATACTATGTATGTACATTATTTATGGATATGCATCTATATAGATACAATGATAGCAATATCAAGTTTATGATATGGTTTTTAAATCAAATTTCCTATATCTTGAATTATTTGTGACTATTTTCCTATTTATTGAGAGAAGTAATTTAAAAATATTATTCTATTTCTTTATATATCTGTTATGTTTACCTCACATATTTTCACAATTAGCATTTATTATATCTTGTCAATCAAAAATCTTTTACCTAAAGTCTATTTAGTTCTGATATCAAAGGTCTAATACTAATTATTTAATTAGTATTTACTTGCTCTATATTCTTTATCCTTTTTCTTTTATTCTTTCCATATGTTTTAGATGTGACTCTTGTGAATATCTTGCAATCTCTTTTAATCCCATCATGCAATCCTCATTTTTAAAGTAGAAACTGGGTTTCTTTAAGTGTAATGTAACTACTGGCTCTAATTTTTCATTTTTATATGTTCCACCCGATCTCTGTTTCTTCTTGTCTCCTTCCTTTCCTTCTTTTGCATTGATTGATGTTATTACTCCATATTTTTCTTTTCCTTAACATGTTGACAATACTACTCTCCTGTCTTCCAGCTTCCATTATCTGTTGAGAAGTTAGTCTTTAGTCTTTGGAATGTATATTCCCTTTTTCTCTAGCCGTTTTTAATTTCATTTTATTTGCCTTAATGTTCTCTAATACAATATGTCTAGTATGGATTTCTCTTTATTTATTCTGCTGTGGATTTGTTGAATTCTTAAATCTGGATTGATAGATTAGTGATCATTAGTGATACATTAGTCATGATGGTTTCCATTTTTTGACTGTTTGTTTTCTGTTCCATATTCTGGAAGCCATTTCCCATCTTCCAAGTTACTAATTATCTCTTTAGCTATGCTTTACCTGTTGCAATTACATTTATAGAAATTTTAATTTGAATTATTTTTCTTTTCATCTCTAGAAATTATATTTATTTTCCAACTCTACTATATAGTTTTTGTTCTTTCATGTACCCTGATGATATTGTAAATCTTATCTTTTTCTTCTTTAAACATTATAATTTTTAAATGCTTATTTATATCTGATACTTCCAAAATCTGGAATAAATATCTTTTCAAGTTTGGTTTCCCAGTTACTCATTCGGATGCTTTATATTTTTGATACGTAATTAGTTTTTTTTAGTTTTTGTTTCTTTGTTTGTTTTGCATTATTACTGCTCTCATGAAGTTTTTTGAAAAGATATTTTTAGAACTAAAATACAGAACCTTACTAGGTTTGCAAATGCAAACCCTCTGTTGGGCGCTAGGGAGCACTACCAACCTAGGAGCACCACAAATCAAGGCTTGACCCTTAGCTGATGTGAACAAGGCTACAAACCCACGACAGGGCCAGCCCATAATCAAAACCTCTTTGGAATATTTAGAAGTTTTTTTCTTCTACTCTATTTAGTGCAAAGTTATCTCCATCATTTTTGTAATCATCTTCAAAGACAGTTATGTTGGTTTTCTTTTATTTGTTTTTGTTTTGTTTTGCCCCTAGTTACCTTGAAATCTGTTCACCGCCAAACCAAAGTAGTGAAAATCAAAGCCCAAGTTGGACTAGATAGCATATGCCCTAGGAACATAAATAAATAGATAGATAAACAGATGAATAGATAGATATAGATATACACACATATATATAGAGAGAGAGATATAATGGAGAAATACATATATAATGTAATGGAGAAATATATATATATTCCACCATGAAAAATCTCATCTTTATACTAGTAGTCTATGAATATGTAAATTTCTTTTCTCTGAACTATAAGGTACTTTAGTAGTTTGAAAGAACCTGTTCCTTTCTTCAAGAAAATCTATTTTATTGTCTCAGCAGCTACCATCTTCACATAGATTATCAGTAAGACATTTTGGTTTACAACATAACTTTGAGAAGTTTTCAGACACACACATATGTCTACTAGTATTTGGTGATCAAAGTCAAACACAACAGCTACAAGGCATTTATACACACCTGCAGAGCAAAGAATTTTAACTCTGTATCAAAGATACATTTTTTAAAAACAACAAAAAATATTCTAAAATTTAGCACTTTAGCGTTTTAAAGAATGGAGTCAAAATGTACCTGCATGTTATGATTCCTTAAAAAGTAGTCGATTTTTGAGTGACTATGATACTAACTGGAGGGTGATGGTAAGCCAGAAGAAATATTAGTAAATATTAACACTAGAAAATGCAAAAGAAAACCCCCTTTGAAGATCAGCCTATCCTCCTGATTTCCTTGATAAATGTGGAATTATCAGTTTTTTAGATCTATGGTGTCCGGTTGGACTCTTTGAGCCATGTTTAATGATTCCATAATATAATGTTTGAACACATTTAATTATCCCTACTCCTTTACTTTACCAACTTGATATGAGGATTTAGTGAAATTATACACTATCTCTATTTTCTCCACTTAAAAACTGAGTGGGATATAGTAATACAAGGAGATGTTCTAGAGGGATTCATTATTTAACGTTTCTAAAGTCCTACACAAATGCCAAACTCATTACAGTGTGCATGCTAGCAAGTGGCTAGGGTTTAGGAGATAATGCAAGAGCACACATAAATCAAAATTTCAACATGAACGACCTTCGTTTTGGACCAGAGAATGATTAATCACATCACTGACATCGTGTATGCAGGTTCTTGTTCAATAAGTAACAGTTGACACTCTTAGGTTATACCTTCAGCCCCTCCCTTTCCTTTCACGCAGCAGTGGCAGGGGGTTGGGGGAAGACGAACAGTTCTGTGTGGATGCCGAGGGCCTTTCAAATTACCGTCTAGAAAGCGCTCAGACTGTCTTAACATTCACCCTACAGGAAAAAAAGGGTGGAATTGCTGTGTCATAGTAAATTATTCCTAGACTTCAGTTGGATTACTTCCACAGATGAGTCTTAGAGTATTTTCTGCAGATATCAGTCCCATGTCTTGGTAAATATAATAAATGAAAGAGTTCTTTGGATATTTCTTACCATCTCCTGACTCTTTCTAATAACTCTGACTCTCGTTTACACTGTTATTAAATAGATCTTAAATTCAAAAATAAACCTATCTGCATTTGAACATTTTAACTTCCTTTTTAGTAACTAGATCTTAGAATAAGCTATTGAATCATCTAAATAAGGACTTCATTGGGGCCTTGGTAATTTGTGCCAATTCTGACTTTTCCTAAATTCTGTCTGCTTTATGAGCAGTGTATTTATGTACAATTAATACAAATTATCCCCAAGAAGGCTTCAGCTGTCCAGTAAAATGGAATACAATATATTAATAAATTTTATACTTAACAAAACCAATTGTAACCATTGATAAGCCCTTTTTCCTCATGGTCATGGGAGAATGATCTAATTAGCCTCAAATCAAATGTCCAGCACAAGATTAACTTTAAAAAGACAATGGAATTTTTGTTCTGCTTCCCTGTTTACCCAGGGCATAAGTGGAGCAATAAGGGACTCTAAATGTTTGCCTTCAGCAATTGATTTAAAAGAGCCTGACCTGTTAAAGGTGAGCATAGCAGTTCACACAGTATAATGGATATGGTGGGGCACCACCCACAGGAACTTCTTTAGTCCAGGAAAATTGTTAGCCCAGATTTTGAAAGTGTTGGCTAAAGATTGCCCACAGCTACCTTCCTGTAATAGCCAGGAGTCTCAAGAGGGATAGAGCAGTAAGATGGATGGATGGATGGATGGATGAATGGATGGATGGGTAGATAGATTTAGTATAGGAACTGGCTCACATGATCATGGAAGCTGAGAAGTCCTAGACCTGCTGTCTTCGAGATGGAGAACAAGGAAAGCCTATGGGGTAACTTACTCTTAGTCCAAAGGCTTGAGAAATGGGGCTTGGTGACTATGGGGGCCTAGCATGTAAGTCCTGGTCACAGTCCGAAGGCCTGAAAGCCAGGATCCCTGATGTTCAAATGCAGAGGAAGACAGATGCCCTAGCTCAAACAGAGAGAGTGAATTCCCCCGTCCTCTGTCTTTTTGTTCTACTTGGACTCTCATGGATTGGTGATGCCCACTCACATTGGTGTAGTCGGTCTTCTTTACTCAGCATAGAAATGCCGATGCCAATCACTTTCAGAAACACCCTCAGAAATAATGGTTTATTAGCTATCTGGGCATCCCTGTCATCCAAGTTGACACATAAAATTAACCATCACATCCCACTCTCAGACTTGCTCTCTAACTGAAGGGGCTGCCTCGCCAAAGGTCGTGCTCCCCCTCCCTGGGACCTCCCGCATCTGGTGACTAAATGGACACTATTTTGTGTTAACTTTTAATTGCCCAGTGTTGTGTGTACATGGTATAGTTTGATATTCAGCAATGGATGAATACAATATATTTTTAAAATGTTTATTGAGAACATATTAAGTGCCAGGCTCTGCACTAAAAAAACTTGCACAGATTAAATTATCATTCTAGGTCTATGAGCCATCACTCTATGAGCCATTATTGTGTCTACTTTTCAAATGAAAAAACTAAGCCTTATACTTAATTAGTCCAAGTTCTCTTTGTTCTATGATTGAGCACAAGGATGTTTTCCTTAATTATATCCAAATAGATATTTTTCAAATCAATCAAATAAATTATGACAGTCACATCTAAATCGGTCATTTCCTGATGTCCTCGAACTTAGAGATAGAGTTTTCTCAGGCAGATAACTTTGTAACCCTCCTTGAGTTCTCTATTTCTCTCATATTTCATACTCCACCTGTCTGGAAATTCCGAGGTAAATAAATCCAGAATCAAATGATCCTCACTACCTACATCCACTGCAATCCTACACCCAGCCACTGTTCTCTCTCATGAGAATTACTGCCATAGCCCCCTTTGTCAGACAGGATTGTCCAAAGAAACAGAACCAATAGAGTATGCACATATGTATGTGCATATATATACATTATAAACACATATGCCTGAATATACATAGGTGTGCATATATAAACACATATGCACATATGCATAGATAAACATATTAATATATATACACACACACTATATTAGATGAAGCCCATTCACATTACTAAAGATAGTCTCCTTTAATTAAATTCAACTGATTGTAGGTGTTAACCACATCTACAAAAATGCCTTCACAGCAACACCTAGAAGATTAGTTGAATCCCTAAGTTGGTGCCATAGCCTAGCCAAGTTTACACGCAAGACCAGCCATCACACCTCCTAACTGGTCCCCTTGATTTTCCCTGTGTTCTACTCCCCATAGTCTATTTCCAACATAGCAGCCAAAGAGATTCTTTAAGATATAAGCCATATCATAGTTTTCTGTTTCACATTTCCCCATAGCTCTTCACATCACTGTCATACCAGACGTATTCCCATTTTAGGGCCTTTGAGCTATTTATTCTTACTGCTTGAAATATTCTTCCCCCAAGATGTGAACAGGACTGACTTCTCCCTCCTTCAAGTGTTTGCTCCAATGTCACCCTCTCAATGTATTCTGTCCTTACCAAGTATTTAAACTCTACCTGACAGGGTCCCTGTCTGACATTACGTATCCCTGTAGCCTTGTCTACTTTTATTCCCATAGAATTTAACTTATCTTATCTTATCACTTTATAACATACTTATATAATTTACTTTTTAAATATATCTGTTATCGATTGGCTATCTCTGCCCACCAGAAGGTACCCTCCACAAAGGCAGTAATCTTTGTTTATTGGTCTCTGACTTAACCCAAGTGCCTAGATCAGTATCTGGCTGATAGTAGTTTTTCAATAAACACTCATTTAATGAATAAACACATTTACGCTAAGGATATACAAATAACTTTTTGATTATTTATTGTAATACATCTAAAAACAGCTTCATTTTTTATTTTCTTCCTTTTTGTTGTTCACCCTGTTCTATAATCCCCCATTTTTAGGTAGATAATATAATGTTTTTTGTTGTTTTACTTTAGTAATATTTCTACTTTTTAAGGGAAAGGATGTAAAGAATCTAATCTACATGCCACATATATATTAAATAGCTAATTAGAGGGAAAGTAATTAAGGATGCATAATTAATTAAAGAAATTGGATTAGGGTAATTATGTTTATTAGGGAAATCCATGTTTATGGATTAGGGGAATTATGTTTATGTTTGGAAAACACCCATGGACTTGCTGAGGTAATCGAGCAAAAGAGATACATATTTTCAAGGCTATAATTTTAGAGAATTTTGCTTTGCTTCAAGTACCGTGTTTCCCTGAAAATAAGACCTACCCATAAAATAAGCCCTAGCAGGATTTCTAAGCATTTGCACAATATAAACCCTACCCTCAAAATAAGACCTAGTGATGGGCGTGGCTACACAGCTTATTGGCACAACCCATGCATTTTGTCGAGGAGCAGTAAAGAAGACGAGCAGTCCTTCTCATCTGCCCCATGAGAGCTCTATTGCTCGACATGAGAGATTGAGGCCAATGGTTCTAAAGGAAATAGAGTCGCAAGAAATTCAGGATGGAATTCAGGGTTTGGAGAGTTATGATGATGTTACAGAAGAAGATGACTTAACTATATTTGAATAAATGTAGATTGTTGTACTGTACTTAAAAAAAATAACACATCCCCTGAAAATAAGCCCTACAGTGTCTTCTTGAGGAAAAATAAATATAAGACCCTGTCTTATTTTTGGGGAAACAGTATGATACTTAACCCAATATCTATTATAGAATAAGTTTATCAGATTGGCTTAAATAGTGATAATCTTTTTGTATTCTTTTTCACAGACGACTCATTTTGATTGATGCATATTATAATAGCTGAAGGTGAAGTGTATAGAGCGAAGATAAGATTTGCAAAGTTGGAGTATACCTAGCATCTTTTATTACCTATTTTTTCCCTTTGTATCTTCATTCACGGGGAAGTTCAAAGGAAGAGTAGAGGCATTAAACCCATTTGACACATTTTGCATCACGTTTCAGTCTTCAGATTTTCCTTTTCCTTTGAGAACACTTGAAAGATGCCTCCTAGCTTGAAATTTGAAGAAGAAAGCTCTTCCCAGATTCTACAAAGTGTCTTGAGTCATGCCAACCACTAGGAGAATCTGCAATATTCTTGGTGTTGCAAAATTCCCTTCTCTCTCTAGCTCTCTGATCTAGCTCACTGATCAGGGTTATGTAGAAATATGTCTGCTATGGAGAAGATAAGTAAGATAAGAAATACTATTTCACTCTATTAAAAAGCATATATATTTTTTGGAATTGATTATAATGCACATAAAAATAGGTTGCTGATATTAAAAAAAAATAGCAGTAACAATGAAGGTCTAAAAACATTCAGCCTTTGTATGTCTTTAGCCACTTTCCCACTTTCACTATACTGGAGCTATTATTTCAAGTCCTTACATGTTCTTTTTTCTTAGCTCAGGGCCTCTGCACACTGTACTTCTTCTGCCTGAAACAGCCTTCTTCAGCTGGCCAAAATAATCTGACAATAGCATAGATTTCACTTTCTTAGGAAAACCTTCTTAGACCCCTCTGTCTAGAATAAGTCTCTTATTTTTTCTAAAAGACCATTTTCCTCTTTGTATAATTACATAACTATGCAGTATAGTTGTTTATATAACAAATACATCGGTTGCTATTGGACACTAATTGAAACCAGCCCTATGACTGAAGGATGTAAGATAATCTTAAAAATTGAGATACCCATAATGATTTGGAGAAATGTTCTTATGTTCTTATGAACAGAGAAGTGCCCAGAAGAACTCCTTAATAAAATAGTGATAGTTTGTGCAGAAGCATGCTACTGAGAGAATGCAAGAAAGTAGTCATGATGTTCATGAGTAGGTGGCCTTTTTCCCCATAGGTTTGGAAACACCTGAGTACCTAATGGATCCTATGATCACATGAGCAGTGCCTTATGAACAGCTGTCTATTGACCAACAAAGAGATGCTTGATTTACAGATGGCATTGCTGAGGTGGAAAACAGCACCCTGTTTGGAAGACTCCTGCACTCAAACCAGTAAATAGGAAAACTGATTGAAGACGATAAGAACAAATCAGTTCAATGAGTTGATATGCATGCTGTTTTCCTTGTGGCGATGAAAGAATTGAATGATGATAAAAGCCCAGTATGTTTGGGTTTTTACTGACTCATGAGTGGTGGCCAATGGTTTGGCCATATGGTTAGGCAGATGGACAATAGAAAACTGCATCACAAAAGGGATGTTGGTATGGGGCATGGCCCTGTGGACATCACTATGGGAATTTCTGGGGCACATTAAAGTAGGAGGTATTACAGAAGGTATTGGGGAAATGATACATGAGGAAAACAGCAAAAAAAATATTAAGGGCAAAGGGAACAGCAAGTCCAAAATCCCTAAGACAGATGCACACTTGGCATGTTCAAGGAATGCCAGTTGGGCTATAGCTGGTACGTTGTCAGGGAAAACAGTTGGCTGTGAGATCAGACAGTTTGCAAAAGGCTGCATTATATATGTCCTTTGTAATCCATATTAACAAATTTGGATTTCATTCTCTAACTGGAAAATCACTGGAGAGTTTTGAGCAGAGAGGTAAAATGACTTCATTTTTAAAGGATTTCTCTCACTGCTAGTTGGAAAATAGACTGTGGAGGATTATAGCAGGCACAGTGATGTTCCCAAATATTTACTGTGCCCCATTTCTTAGCCTCTGAAAAGTTAGAGAATTTGCAGGGCCACTCTCACTTCTGACAACACCTGCAGGGTTGAGAGTTCCCAAGATTACCCTCAAGTTCAATGATTTGCTAAAAGAATTAGCAGAACTGACTGAAAGTTGCCATACTAATGGTTATAGTTTATTGCAGCAAAAGGATATGGACTTTAACCAGCCAAGGGAAGAGATGCAAGGGGCAGAGTCTAGGAGAGTTCCACGTGCAGATCGTCCAGCCATGCCCTCTCCCAGTGGTGCATGCGAGACTCTATCTACTCCCAGAAATGATTTGTGACAATACATATGGAGTATTGCCAACCAAGGAAGCTTACTCAAGCGTTGGGAGACACAATTCTACTTATAAAACAGGAGCTTTGTTTTGCTCATTGCCGATTCCAGTGACTTGAAGAAGTCCTGACAGCTAATACCTACTCCATGAATATTTGTTGAATGAGTGAATTCAACAAGTCAAGCATAAACAATAGCTGCTAGAGGTAGAGGTTCAAGACAAAATCCTCACTATCAAGAAGCTCACAGTCTAGTGGAAGAAACAAGTAAATAAGCTGTATGGTGAGTGCTAGGCCAAAGTTATACACTGGTTGTCATGTGGAAACCAAACCCTAGAGCATGGAGATCAGGGAATATGCCATAAAGGATGCAATGGCTTGTATGAAGGGAAATGTAGGAACCGATCATGAGGAAAAGGAAGACAAAGAACATTCCATACATAGGGAATAGTATATGCAAATGCAAAGAATAAACAAAAAGTATGGCACATGTGGGAGACTGCGAAAAGTTGGATATGGAACCAATAAGGATAGAGAAAAAGGTAACACTGGGGGTGAGTGAGAAGGCAGACCATGAGGGGACTTGCATGAGCAAAAGAGTTCTGATTTCATCCTTAACAGCAGGGTAAACCATTAGCACCTTTTAAAGTAGATGAATGACATACTGATGTGCCATTTTAGAAAGATTACTGGTAATGGCATAGAAAATGAATTAGAAAGAAATGAGGAAGACTAAGAAAGGTAAACTTTTGAAGTATAATCAAATGGAATAATTAGTAATCAAAAGGAAAAATGCTGAGAGGGCGACAGGATAGTGAGGAATAAGGAATGGAATTCAGAGCTGTGTCAGTTGAAAAATTAATAAGTCAAGATGACTTGATTTGATACAGAATATGAAGAAGAAATCCAGGCTGGCATCCAAGTGGCTGGTGTCAGCAATAGATAAATGGCAGTACCATTCACTGAAAAAGTATATCTTTATCGGCAGAGTTCAAATGGGAGAGAGACAGGAGTTTCAGTGCATGAAAGAGGAAGGAAGAATCATTATTAGACATCTTAATTCCAAGCTGTATTTTCTAAGAGTAATATCCCATAAGTAATCAATGTGAAATTTGGGAATTCAGGGCAATTGTGGCTAGAAAACCATGAGAGTATGTTTCAAATATCTACAGTGTGTCAGATATTTTTAGATCATCGGAAACACAGAACTTCAGCTTTTGGAGTTTAGAAAGGTGGCTCTAGTGTTATTATTCAAGAACTGCTTTCATTACCTCTTTGCAGCTAATTTTAGTGCATTCACTATATTTTTCTTTTGTTTTTTTATATATATTGCCCTTCTTATTAATATAGATGCCCAGAACATCACAATTTCAAAAGTGTAAGTTCCCTCATTTAAAAGTTTTAGACTTGAACTATCTTCTATTCTTTGAGGTGGATGTATAGAAGTTGCCAAATGTCACACACACACACACACACACACACACACACACTGAACTAAACTCAACAGACCTAGTCGTTCATTTAGACCACCTTAGCAATGAGCATGGATTGCTGCATGACAGATTTGGCAATGACAATCAGTATCATGGCAACAGCTGAAATGAACAGGTTAACTGGACAGGAATGCAGCTCATCGCCATAGTTTTAAAGTCTGGCAAAGTATTAATTTTGCCTTCGTAGGAAGCTCCATATGTTTTTAAGCTTAGAAAAAGAAAAAAATAATGATAGAGATTTCCATTCCTTCAGCGGGTACGCCATCGTATCACTAAAGGGCAGGAGACTTTCAAATGGCCAACATTCCTGAAATTTCAGGATTCTCTGGCACAAATGCTTTGCGCAGCATCAATCTCAAATTCTTCTCTTCTATTTGAAATTTCCATTGTACAGTTCAAATCACCACATAGCACCACAGTGGCAAATGGAAGGCCATGGTTCTTGAAAAATATACAAATAATAGAAGGAAAGGGCCACAAGGTCAAAAGATATTTTTCTGGAGAATCTTGCAATATACCAAGTGATGGCTTGGGGGAAGGAAAAAAAAACAAAACAAAGCTTTTTAAAAAGACAGCAGCTGCTATAATGCCGCTTCATTACAGACCCAGTGGAGCAGAAGCAATGCATCCATTTTGCCTTTTTCTTCATTGATGATATCAATGGAGCATTAATGGAATTCTTATAGTCTACTGGTACAGTATAAATTTAGCCTAAGTAAATCTTATATTGGCTATATTATAATGCTTTTTAGTATTAGAAGAGAACCTTATTGATTTACTTTTTTAGATAAAAAAGTTGCATAGAGAATATATCTTCAGATCCACAACAAATAAGTCATGAATACAGTTTGGTAAAAATTATTTTTACCAATAGGAGAATAGGTAGAATTTAAGTCTAAATTAAAACTCTTTATTAACAAGCTTGGTTTCACTGAAATGTCACACATCCTTTCCCCAGATAACAAAGTCAGGGTGCTTTTATTGTTGTTTTTTTTTTTTTTTATTGATTTCACTTATTTAAATCTCCGTTAACAGAAAAAGATTAGCTTCTCTGTGTTCTTTTATTTTGTTAACAAAATAGGTTGTGCTTTCAAAACCAACAAAATTATGCAAGTTACTTAGCATTTATCTTGATTTTTTAAAATCATGTCCAAACTATGATCTTAGGGTTGTCCATTTATATAAGAATTTTAGGACTAGCCAGGAACCCAACCCAGATGTTTCAAGTGGATTTGAAAATGGCAAAGTGCTGCTTGTTGAATCTGCCTGCAAATCTATTTGCAAATGCAAATCCTCTTTCCAAACAGATCAGAGTTTTTTTAGGTCCAACAAAAATCCTTGAGCAAAGCAAAATGCTGATGGAATGTACATGTGGCACTTCCATGGATTTCTATCCACATGCTTTTGCATCTTCCCAGGGTACTTTCAGAGAATGGTAGGATAAGAAAGAATGCAATGACACTTATTTTCAGGGGATTCTGAAGGTATCCTACTGCTATTTAGGGACAGCAGAAGCTGAGGCCAATTCGAACATCTTTTTTCTATACAAAGTGACTCAGAACACACCCTATGTCTGCTGTGTTCTCATGGTGCATTGGTCTATCTTGCAAGGCAGTTCCATATGTCCAAAGCTACTGAGACTCTCTCTCTTGCATGCTTTTCCTTCTCTGTGCACGTTCCTCTAAAAAATCCACGTCCCCAGGTGTCTGACCGTGAGTACAGCTCACCACTGATGCCTGTTGATGTCAGTAAATCATTCTAATTTGCATTTTTCCTTGCCCTCTGATAATAATAATAGCAAACACTTTATAGCACTTTCCATGTGCATTAACTCATTGAATCTTCAACATTATTCCACCATATGCACACTAGTTTCCTTCTCCATGTCCTGTGCTCCTCTAATATAACAAATCAATTTACATTAAAAGGTTAATGGTGGGAATAAAAGGCATATTTTGCTTTTTTCCTCTCAAATCTATCATCTTCTCACCTTGCATTTACCACTGCCCTTAATCAAGGATGGACTGTTGCCAATGCCTCCTCCCTGATACCTGCCATGCTTGGGACTTGCCCTCCTCTAAGTCCATTCCTCCACATTGTTGCTAAAATGACTTCTCCTTCTCCAAGCTACAAATCTAACCTTGTCATTATTCTGCTTTTATGTTACTCTACCACCTACAGAATAAAGGCCAGTATCCTTAAAATGGAATATAAAGCCCTGGAATATAAAGACCACAACTACTTCCCTGGTTTCTTTTTCTACTATTCTTCTCACAACTGATGTTTTAATCCAATCCCTAATATACAATATTATTTCATGTCTTTTCAAAGCATGTTAATATATGTTACATGAATTTGCCTGGAATAACTTTCATTCCCTTACTATCCATCAGTCCAACCTGTCCCCCCAACATACACACACACACACACACACACACACACACACACACACACACACACACACACACATCCTGACACCAGGCTGGCTTCTGCACTCTCTTTAAGAACCTATGTAATGTTCACAACTACTATCTTTCCCAATTCTGTCTCCAGCCCCAGACTGTAGTAAGTTGGTTTCCTCTGTGTTCTTTTAGTACATGGGCAAATGTTTAAATGATTCACTTAAAGATCTGTCTTCTTCGTTATGCTATGAGAGCTTTAAGGGCAGAAACTGTCATTCTTTATTTCCCCAGAGTTCTGTGTTTGCCACACACATACACATACAAAAAGGCTCTCAACACATGTTTATTGACTGAACTAAATTCCTGCAGGTAGGTAATGATAAAACATAGTTCTCAGAGGATCATGGCTTCGACCCACAAAAGAGAAATTTGTGAATGAGAAACATAAGGGCCATAGCTAGAGGTAAACAAGACATTTTGGGTCAATGGAATATTTTCTCTACTGTCTTCCAAATATCCGAGAGGATTATTTAGTCAGTTTATGAATGAGGTTGATTAGAAGTAAAAGTCAAGACTGTAACTAGCCAGTCAAAACCACAGTGAAAAAGAAAGATAGGGAAAAAAATTTTAAACCTGACATTTAGAAAACTAGTATCCTAAGAAGGAGTTTAAAAGTACAGATTTGTTTTTTAAGTAAAGAACTCTTAGGCTATGTTTAACATGATGCCAAAATAATGGGTGTGTTCAATCAAAATAATATTCTGTTCGTCTGTAAAAAATCATTTAAAGTGATATTTTATTGTAATTAAGAGGAAGAACCAACTAATTGATTTGAATTATTTTTTTAACTCCCATGAGAAGCCAACAAGGAACCAAAGCCTAATTTTATTATTTAGGGAGGGAAATGCTTTTATTTTCTTGTGATGTAGTGATCAGTACAGTAAAATGAAGTTATCCAGGGGCAGTGGGAGAGAATAATAATTATAGACATGGAATTTGAATAATTATAGACGTGGAATTTTTTGCCTTATGTATTTAAGGCAAGAAATATTGTACTGAGCTATGATTTGGGGGGACTTTTCAAAGTGATTTAACATAGTGAAAACTTTTTCCATCTTCTTTGCTAAGGCTGAATTGCAAATGTTACTATCTTTTGGGCCTCCAAAAGTAAATAATTGTGTTCAAAGATTTTTGATGTTTTAATCTCATGTGCTTCATTAAACAGTGGATGTATACTTAAAATAAACCTCTTACATTTTCCAAATTAGCCCACATATTGAAGAAAAATAATATATGCTTTTATTATCTTTAAGCCTACCGTAAATGAGACACTTAAATTCAGAAATGCTAGAATGTGGTAAGAGTTCACATATTCATAATTCAAATTTGACTTTTTGCAAATGCTTATTTCCAATGTATCAATGATATTTTATGAAAATTCTAATTGAAATTTGATGATACAAGTAATAATTGTAATGTAACTTGGTTAGAAAAGTTATGACTGTGATCAAATGTTGTCTTAGGAATTACTTCTTATATTCATTATGCCAAAGTATTGATACCCACATAAAATTATTTTTTTAGAGATTTAAGCATTATCACGAAATGAAAATACTCTCTTCTTTCATGAACTTTAAATAAAATACCTTGTTTCCCTTACAAATCCCAAAATTTAAGTAGACAGCATTTTACAACATGATTTGTGCTAGTTACAATCATGTCTTTTTTTGAAAGAAAATTCTAAAAATTGTTTGAATCTAGGAATGTTTGCTGTTCTTATTTCTTTGAAGCAATATTAGACTAATTTTGAGTGTCAAAGTTGGTTCATCATGTGGTTTTGAGTATCAAAAGCAAAACTAATAAAAGTAAATATTTTGTGGTAATACAATGCTTTAAAAATTAAGACACACCAAAAGCTTTAAGTTTTCTTTTGAAGTTGGAGTTAATAATAACTCCCCACATACAATAATGGTGTGTCATATAGTAAGAGTCTTACTGTTCTTACCGAAGTAGGCTCATTAACAGCAGAATAAGCTTGACTAACTTACTGATAGACATAATGCTTAGATTTTAATGATTTCTTAATATTACTGAATATCTTCCTACATGTATAAATGGTTCCCCTTCTTCAGAAAACACCAGCCATTTTGTGGAGCAGAAATAGTTCTCAAATGCCTGTTTTAGTGCCTTCTCAATAATAAGAATTATTGAAGAGCTGGCATAAATAATATTGGTCAAGTATTAAAATGCATCTATTGCACAAAAAGTGCTTTAAAAATACATGGCACAATTAGAAGTGCTGGATTTTTTTTTTTTTTTTTTTGAAACAGAGTGACTACTAAATTCTGTTTCTAAATTGAACTAAATTCCTACAGGTAGGTACTTGATAAAAGATAGTTCTCAGAGGATCATGGCTTCAACCCACAAAAGAGGAATTTGTGAATGAGAAACGTAAGGGCCATAGCTAGAGGTAAACAAGACATTTGGGGCCAATATGGAATCTTTGCTCCACTGTCTCTGTTGTCCAGGCAAGTGCCATGGTGTCAGCATAGCTCACAGCAACCTCAAACTCCCGGGCTCAAGGAATCCTTCTGCCTCAGCCTCCCGAGTAGCTGGGACTACAAGTGAGCACCACCACACCTGGCTAATTTTTTCTATTGTTTGCAGAGATGGGTTCTTGCTCAGGCTGGTCTCAAACTTCTAAACTCAACAGTCCTCCGCCTTGGCCTCCCAGAGTGCTAGGATTACAAGCATGAGCCACCATGTCCGTCCAGAAGTGCTGGATTTCTTTTTAAGATCAATACTATACACTCAACTTATTATTGTTAGCTTCTGAAACTTAGACAAAATTAAAATACCAGATTTTTAAATCTTACCAAGAATAATGTAGTATTTTTTAAAGATTCATTTTCATTAAATGAAAAAATAAATAAAAATCATTCAGCTTACTAAGCTGTAAACCTACTAGTGCAAAAGAATGACTCTATCAAAGGCTGTTTGATCAGAGTTGCAGCTATTATAGGCAAATTATAGGGCAAGCATAATACACTTATATGCAACACCCAAAAATAATAATAACAACTATATTTCTCACTACAAAGAGAAATACACTTCTTCTACTCCAAACTCCAGACTACTATGTGTCCAAAAGCAAAAGGTCAGGAACTAAGTACTTCAGTGACACCTTTACCTTAAGGATCAGAATTGGAGTTATACTTGAGGTCTTAGGTGATATGAGTTTGACGGATTAGGTTCGGTTACTGGCTGTCAGTACACTACATAAAAAACACTGCACATACAGAGCTTAGTGAAACTAGCTGTTTTCTGCACAGGAAAATTCCTTGATAGAGTTAGCATGAAGACAAATGAACTGTTATTCCCCAAGAAAGGTGTCCCTTTAGGTTAGGTTTGAGGTGAGCAACACCAAACAGTAAGAGCACTTGACTTCCCATGGCTGACAGACTCATTACCTTTGTAAATATTGAGGCTTAGCTTCCAATCCTGAGATTATTCTTTGAATTTCTAGAGAGCGCTAGTAACTAACCAATTACCAAAACAATAAAGAAATTAAAATGGGAGAAGACAAGAGTCCTGTAAACAAATTCTCTTCATTTTCCACCATCAAATAAAGTTTAAACTTTCTCCCTTATTATTACATCCTTATCCTTTTCATTTATTCGAAGCACTTAAAATGTTCTCTTGTTATTCACCAAAATAGAGATCTTATGAGTTTTTTTATATTATTATTAAGAGGTTAAAAAAAAGGGGAGCTCAAACAGGATTAATTCCAAGATGGCAGTGGCATGATTCAAAATTGTATTTGTCACTGTCCCAAACTAATGCTTTACCACAAGTCTTTGTCACATAGAATTATCTCTCTGTAATCTATTTATTTTTGTTCATAATACTATACAATGTTTCATGTGTATTATGTAGTTTCCCTTATTCTTTTTCTATTATTTTCGTTTTCCCTGTACCTTCTAATCACCTTATTCACATGGTTTAGCCCTAACCAGAAGATATATATGACAGTTTGTATTTAAAAACCTTAAACGTTTATAATATTCTCACTTATTTGCTTTATACAAGCATACCCTTGCAGGCTTGGTTCCAGACCACTGCAATAAAGCAAATATTACAATAAAGCAAGTCACATGATTTTTTTGGTTTCCCAGTGCATATAAAAATTATGCTTACACTATACTGTAGTCCATTAATTGTACAATAGCATTATGTCTAAAAAAACATTGTACAGACTTTAATTTTAAAATACTTTATTGCTAAGAAATGGTAATGATCATCTGAGCCTTTAGCAAGTTGTAATCTTTTTGCTGGTGGAGTGTCTTGCCTCCATGTTCATGGCTGCTGACTGATTAGGGTAGTGGTTGCTGAAAGTTGGGATGGTTGTGATGATTTCTTAAAATAAGGCAACAATGAAGTTTGTCACATTCATTGACTCTTCCTTTCACAAATGATTTTTCTGTAGCATATGATGCTGTTTGATAGTCTTTTACCCAAAGTAGAACTTCTTTCAAAATTGGAGTCAATCCTCTCCAACCCTGCTACTGCTTTATTAACTAAGTTTATATAATATTCTAAAACCTTTGTGGTCATTCCAACAATGTGCATAGTATCTTCACCAAGAGTAGACTGCATTTGAAGAAACCACTTTCTTTGTTCATCCATAAGAAGCAACTCCTCATCTGTTAAAGTTTTATTATGAGATCACGGCAATTCAGTCACATCTTTAGGCTCCATTGATAATTCTGGTTATCTTGTGATTTACACCATGTCTGCAGTTGTTTGCTACGCTGAAGTCTTGAACCTCTCAAAGTCACCCATGAGGATTGGAGTCAACATCTTCCATACTCCTGTTAATGTTGATATTTTGACATCCTCCCATGAATAAGGAATGTTCTTAATGGTGTCCAGAATGGTGAATTTTTTCAGGAACATTTTCAATTTACTTTGCCCCAATCCAACGGAGGAATCATAATGTATGGCAGCTATAGCCTTACAAAATGTATTTCTTAAAGAATAAGACTGAAAAGTCAAAATTACTCCTCGATCCATGCATGGGCTAAAGAATGGATGTTGTATTAACGCGTATGAAAATAACATTAATCTCCTTGTATATATCCATCAAAGCTCTTGAGTGACAAGGTGCATTGTCAATGGGCAGTAGTGTTTTAAAAGAAATCTTTTTTTCTAAGCAGTAGGTCTTCATAATGGGCTTAAAATATTCAGTAAATCATGCCATAAACAGATGTGCTGTCATCTAAGCTTTGTTGTTCATTTACAGAGCACAGGAAGAATAGAGTTAACATAATTCTTAAGGGCTCTAGAATTTTCAGAATGGTACATGAGCATTGGCTTCAACTTAAAGTCACCAGCTGCATTAGCTCCTAAGAAGAGAGGCAAGCAGTCCTTTGAGGCTTTGAAGCCAACCCTTAACTTCTCCTCTCTAGCTATCAATGTCCTAGATGGCATCTTCTTCCAATAGAAGACTGTTTTATCTATGTTAAAATTTGTTTAGTGCAGCCACCTTCGTCAGTGATCTTAGCTAGATCTTCTGGATAACTTGCTGCAGCTTCTACGACAGCACTTGCTGCCTCACCTTCCATTTTCATGTTATGGAAATGACTTCTTTCCTTAAACCTCAAGAACCAACCTTTGCTAGCTCCTAGATTTTTTTCTGCAGCTTCCTCACTTCTCTAAGCCTTCACAGAATTGAAGAAAGTCATGGCTTTGTTCTGGATTAGGCTTTGGTTTAGGGAATGTTGTAGCTGGTTTGATTTTTTATCTCAACCTCTAAAACTTTCTCCACTTCAACTGTTTTGCTTTATTATCATTCATGTGTTCATGGAGTAAAACTTTTATATATTCCAGGCACTTTTCCTTTGCATTTATAACTTTTAATCTTTAGACTAATAATTAAAAAATTAACACAAAGATGTGTAGCTAAGAAGTCAGTAGAGGAGAAAAAAATGAAATATTAAAAAGTAATTACACTATTATTATCCTGGATAGAGATTGAGCCCATCCTTTGAAGTGAGGTATCACATGGATAGAAAAACATGCACTACATGTACTAGCCATCAAACTGGTACTAATTGATCAACACTAAGGTGCTCACATAATAGTAATACTCACTGAGTGTAGTCAGGTAGGGGGTGGGAGGTGGAGAGTAGGCAGAGCGGTTGGGGTGGGTAAACCCACAGCTAATGGAAATGAGGCACACTGTATGGGGGAAGGACATGCTTGTGGCCCTGGCTTGAGTGAGGCAAATGTATTTCATGTTACCAAAATGTTTGTACCCCCATAGTATCCTAAATTTTAAAACAATTTACTACTGCTAATATTTTTAATTACAGCAAATATTTTTCATTAATAAACTTCCTAAAATTTTTAAATTTTAAAAAAGTAATCACCTTCAAGAAAGAATAGAGAAAATAAGGTCATATACGACAAACAGAAAACAAATAGCAATAGGATACACTTAAACCCAGTCATCTCAATAATCACATTGAATATAAAATGCCTAAACATTTCAGTTAAAAAGCAGAGATTTACAGGCAAGATTAAAAAAATAAATAAATAAACAAGATTCAACTCTATGCTGTTTACAACAAACACACTTTAGATATAGACATTATTTAAGCAAAAAGATGAATATAAATATGCCATATAAATGATAATCATAAAAGGGTTGGTATGTCTATATTCAAGTGGTTTTCAAAACAAGAGTATTATCAAAGATAAAGTGGTCATGTCATAATCAAAATAGGGTCAATTCATTAAAAATCAACAATCTTAAATGAATTAGCTTAATTATGAAACTTCACAATACATGAAGCAGACATCAATAGAGTAAAGGTGACAGTAATCAAATGTACAATAAGAGTTGGAGATATTAACTCACATAATTCATAGAAGGAATAGTCATCAAAAAAAAAGTTAAATTTGTAGAAGATTATATAACACTATATTCAACATTGCAAGAATATCTTTTCCAATTGGCCATGGAACAATAGTCAAGATAGATCAGATACTAAGACATAAAATAATTCTTAATAAATATAACAGAGTTTAAATCATACAGAGTTTGTTCTTTGACCAAAACATGACTAAATAAAAAAAATATATATATATCAAAAATATATTCAGAAAAGCCTTTAAATTTTGCAATTAAGCAAAAAACTTTTAAATATTCATAGATATAAGAATAATTATAATTATATAAATTATATAATATTTTTAAAAATTTTTGTGTTAAACCTTTACTATTTTAACCATTTTTTAAATATATAATTCAACAGCATTAGGTACCTTCACAGTGTTGTACACCCATCACCATTATCCATTTCCAGAAGTTTTACATCATCACAAACACAGACACCTTACCAATTAAGCAATAACTCACCATTCCCTGCTCTTCTTAGGCCCTGGTAACCATCTTCACAAATTTGCATATTCTATATATTACATATAAGTGGAGTCATACAACATTTGTCTTTTTGTGTCTGGCTTATTTCACTCAGCATCGCATTTTCAAGTTTCATCCGTGTTGCAACACGTATAATAAGAACTTCATTCCTTTTAATGAATGAATAATATTCTATTATATGTATATGTTTCATATACATATTATATATTTATCCATTTATTTGTTGATGAATACTTTCATTATTTCTACCTTTTGGCTATGGTGAATAATGCTGCTATGAACTTTTGTGTAAAAATATCCATTCCAGACTTTGCTGTTAACTTTTGTGAATAATACCTGGGAATGGAATTGCTCTATTATTTAAGGAACTGCCAAAATGTGTTCCACAGTGCCTGCACCATTTTGTATTCCCACCAGTAATTCATGAGGACTTCAATTTCTCTACATCTAACTGACACTAGTTATTTTCTGTTTCATTGTTGTGATAGCCTTCCTAGTAGATGCCAAGTGATATCCCATTTTGGTTTTGATTTGCTTATCCTAACAAACGCTTAGCATCTTTTCATGTGTTTATTGGACATGTATATTTCCTCTTTGAATAAAAGTCTATTCAAGTTGTTTGCCTATTTTTTAACTGGAATGTTTGTCTTTTTGTTATTGAGTTGTAGGAGTTCACTATTTATTCTGGATATTAAGCCTTTATCCAATATATATTTTTGCAAATATTTTCTCCCATTCTGTAGGTTGTCTTTTCACTCTCTCAGTAATGTCCTTTGATGCATAAAAACTTTAAATTTTGATTAAATCTAATTTATTTCTTTTGCTGTCCATGCTTTTGTGTCATATTTCAAAAAATATTATAAAACCAAAGGTCATAAAGATGTGACTGTGTTTTTTCTTCTAATAGTCATATACTTTTAGTCCTTAAATTTGAGTCTTTCATTAATTTTGAGTTAATTTTTGTATATCATGCAAGGTAAGGTTCTAACTTCATTCCTTTCTAAGGGGATAGTCAGCTGTCCTTGAATTATTTGTTGAAGAGACTATTCTTTCTCTCCCTTGTTGAATGGTCTTGCTCCCCTTGTTGCAAAGTGATTGACTATATATGTGAGGACTAAGTTCTAAAATCTCAATTCTATTTCATTTGGTCTATGTGTCTATACTTATGCCACTACCATACTATTTTGATTATTGTAGCTTTGTAGTAGGTTGTAAAATTGGGAATGTGACTTTTCCAATGCTTTTTCTTTTTTCAATATTGTTTTGGCTATTTCAGGTCCCTTGGACTTTTATATGATTTTTAGGATGAATGTTTCTATTACTGCAAAAACTGCTACTGGGATTTTGATGGGGATTGCATTGAATCTGTAGATCACTTTAGATTGTATTGTCATCTTAACAGTATTAAGTCCTTCAATCCATGAACACAGAATGTCTTTCCATTTACTTAAGTACCCTTCAATTTCTTTCAGCAAAAAAAAAAGAAAGTTTTTTCAGAAAAAGAGAAAAAAAGAAAGTAGTTTTTTCAGTGTATATGTCTTATACATCTTTGGTTAAATTTATTCCTAAATATCTCATTTATCATGCTTTTATAAATGAGATTCTCTTAATTTCCTTTTTGGATAATTTTTACAACTATAAAGGAATACAACTAATTTGTATATTTTGTCTTGTATCTTGCATCATTTCAAAGTCTTCTGTTAATTTTAATGGTTTTGCGGGGTTTTTAGAGCTTTCTAGACATAAGATCGTGTGATCTACAAACAGAGATAATTTTACATTAATTTCTCCCTTTCCAATATAGATGCCTTTTATTTCTTTGTCTTGCCTAGTTACTCAGCTATAACTTTCAGTACTCTATGGAATAGAAGTGGCATCCTTGTCCTGATATTAAGGGAAAAGCTTTCGATCTTTCACCATTGAGCATGATATTAACTGTGGGTTTTTCATATATGGTCTTTGTTATGTTGAGAGAGTTATTCTATTCCTAACTTATTAAATGCTTTCATCAAGAAAATGTGCTGGATTTTATCCAATACTTTTTATGCATCAATTAAAATAATCATGTAGTCCTTCACTGTACTAATGTAGTATATTACATTGATTAATTTGGTACGTTGGACCACCCTTGCATGCCTGGCATAAATCTTACTTGGTAATAGTGTCTAATCCCTTGATTATACAGCATTGCTGCTAGTCTTTTGATAGTATTTTGCTGATAATTTTTGTTTGTGTATTTATAAGGTTTATTGGTCTGTAGTTTTCTTTTACTGTCTTTGTCTGGTTTTGGTGTCAGGATAATGCTATTATCAGAAACATGTTAGGAAGTATTTCTTCATCAGTTTTATTAGAAGAGTTTGAGATGGAATGATGTTAATTCTTCCTTAAGTGTTATGTACAATCACCAGTTAATGTGGCCATTTGATCATAAACCTTTCTTTGTTGAGAGGATTTTGATTAATGATTCAATCTCTTTGTTTATTATGTCTATTCTCATTAATATTTTTTCTTTCTTCTTGACTCATTTTGGTAGCTTGTGTATTTCTAACAATTTGTTCATTTCATCCAGGTTACCTAATTTGTGGGTATACAATTGTTCATAGTATTCCATAATCATTTATATTTCTATAAAGTTGATAGCAATATCTCTAATCTCATTTATGATTTTGGTAATTTGAATTTTCTCTCTTTTTTCTCAGTCAATGTAGTCAATGATTTGCCAATATTGTTAATCTTTCCAAGGAATCCAACTTAGTTTATTTATTCCCACTATTGCTTTTCTACTCTATATTTTATTAATATATGCACTAATCTTTATTATTTGCTTCCTTCTGCTAGCTTCAGATTTAGTTTTCTCCAGTTTTTCTACTTCCTTATGGTGTAAAGTTATTGATTTGAATTTTTTTTATTTTCAAATGTAGTTGTTTATATCTATACATTTTCCTGTGAGCTGCGCTTTTACTGTATCTCATAAGTTTTGTCATGTTGTGGTTTTATTTCCATTGATCTCAAGATATTTTCTAATTTCCCTTGTGATTTATTCTTTAACCCACTTGTAGTTTAGGAACATGTTGTTTAATTTCCACATATTTGTGAATTTTCTAGTTTTCATTCTTTATTGATCTGTTGTTTTTTTTCCAATGTTGTTATAAAATATGTTTTGTATAATTTCAAACTTTTGAAAATGATTAAGACTTACTTCGTGGACTAAGACATGATCTATTCTAATGAAAGTTTTATGTCCACTTAAGAATATATAGTCTGCTGTTGTTGGGTCAATGTATATGTCTGTTAATTCCAATTGGTTTATACTATTGTTCAAGTCTTTTACTTTTCATTAAACTTCTGGGTTTTTAAAATTTTTTTAATTGGATATTACAGTATCCAACTATTGTAGAACTGTGCATTTCTCTCTTCTATCCTGTAAATTTTTTTCAGCTTTATTGAGTCATAACTGAGAAATAAAAATTATATATATTCAAAGTATGCAATATGATGTTTATGTGTGTATATATGTATGTATGTATAAAAGTATACACACACACACACATTCTGAAATGATTACCAAAATCAAATCAATTAACATATATATCTGTCACTTCACATAATAGTTACCCTTTTTGTGTGCATGTGTGTGATTAGAATACTTAATATCTATTCTATTTGCAAATTTCAAGTATATAATACATTATTACTAACTATAGTCATCATTGCTGTGAATTAGGTCTGTGGAACTTAAACCTTATAATTTAGGGTTTGTACCCTTTGATCAACATCTCCTTATTTCCTCTACCCTATTAACCACAACTCTCTGTTTGTGTGAGCTCAATTCTTTTGGAATCCACATGTAAGTGACATTATGCAGTACTTGTCCTTCTGTGTCTGTCTTATTCTAATTAATATAAAGTCCTACAGGTTCATTCATATTGTTGCAAATGATGGATTTTCCTTTTTAAAGGCTGAATAGTATTCCATTGTGTGTCGATAATGCATAAAATAGTTTATTTATTCATCTGTTGGTAGACACTTAGGTTGTTTCCAAATCCTAGCTATTGTGAATAGTGCTGCAAAAGATGGGAGTGTACATATCTCATTGAGATAGGGATTTCATTTCCTTTGGATATATACCCAGAAGTGGGATTGCTGGGCCAAATGGTAGTTCTATTTTTAATTCACTGCGAAAACTTCATACTGCTTTTCATAACAGTTATACTAATTTACATTCCCTCCAAAGATGTGTAAGAATTCACTTTTCTCCACATCCTAGCAAACATTTATCTTTTGACCTTTTGATAATAGCCCTCCCAACAAGTGTGAGCTGATATTTCATTGTGGTTTTGATTTGTGTTTCCTTAATGGTCAGTGATACCAAGTGCCTTTTCATATACCTGTTGTGTCATTTTTATATCTTCTTTGGAAAAATATGTATTTAGACCCTTGGCCCATTTTTTAAATCAAGATATGATTAAAATTATTATTATTATTCTATCAAGTTGTATGATTTCCTTATTTTTTTGGATAGTAATCCTTTATCAAATATATGGTTGGCAAATATTTTCTCCTATTTCACAGGTTGCCTTTTTATTTTGATGATTGCTACCGCTGCTGTGAAAAAACTGTTTTGTTTGATGTAGTCTCACTTGTTTATTTTTGCTTTTATTGCCTATGCTTTTTGTGTTATATCCAAAAAAATCATTGCCAGAACTAATATCATGGAAATTTACCCCTTTTTGTCCTCTAGGAATTTTATAGTTTTAGGTCTAATGTTTAGTAGTTTCATTCATTTTGAATTGATTTTTGTGTATAAGAATCTAATTTCATTTTTTTTTTTTGTCTTTAGATATCTGGTTTTCCCAGCACTATTTATTGAAAAAGCTATACTTTGCCTATTGTGTATTCTTGGTGCCACTGTTAATTAATTGATCACATATGTGTGGGTCATTTCTGGGATCTCTATTCTGTTCCATTGGTCTATGTGTCTATGTTTATACCATTACTATACTATTTTGATTACTATAGATTTTTAATATGAATTGAAATTAGAAAGTGTGAAGCCTTTAGCTTTGTTCTCATGCTTAAGATTGTTTTGGCTATTTGGGGTCTTTGTGGTTCCAAAAAACTTTTAGAACTTTTTGCTATTTATGTGAAAAATGCTCTTAGAATATTTATAGAGATTGCATTGAATCTGTAGATCACTTTGAGTAGTATAGACATTTTGGCAATATTGATTTTTTCCAATCTACAAACGCTGGATTTTTTTTTTATTTATTTGTGTCTTTTTCCAATTCTGTCAACTTTTCTTTCACATTCTTTGGGGGCTCTGTTGTTATGTGAATATATGTTTATAACTGTTATATCTTATGGATGTATTGAACCCTATAAATATATAATATCTTTCCCTGTGTCTTGTAAACTTTTTTAACTTAAAGTCTATTTTTTAAATATAGCTACCCAGCTTCCTTTTGGTTACGATTTTGATGGAATATCTTTGTTCATCCTTTTATTTCCAATGTTTTGTGCCTTTGTATCTACAAATACAGCATGTACATGTAGACAACATATAGATGGATCATGGATTTTCTTAGATACATTCTGCCTTTTAATTGAAGAGTTTAATCAATTTACATTTAAAGTAATTACTAAGGAAGGACTTTTGCCACTTGGCTATTTGTTTTATGTCTATCTTATATTTTCTTTCTCAATTCCTCCATTCCTACCTTCTTTTTGTATCTAGCCCATTTTTAGTAGTATATTCTTTTGTTCTACTTATTATTTTTTCTGTATATTTTATAATTATTTCTCTATGGATTACCTTGAGTATTACAATTAACATCTTAAACTTATAACGACTTACAACAAACATAGTTTGAATAATACAAGCTTAGTTTCAATAGTATATAAACCTTCTGTTCTTATATATTGGTCCCTCTCCCTTTATATTGCTATTTTCACAGATTACATCTTTATACATTGTATGCTGATGTATATATATTGATATCAGTTTATATTAATGTATATTATATATTGACATCAGTTTATATCAATATGTTATATATTGATATCAGTTTATAATTATTGTTTTATGCATTTGCCTTTTAAAATATATAAGAGAAAAGGAGTTAGAAGCCAAAAATACAATAATACTGGCTTTTATATTTATCTATATAGTTACTTTCTCCAGCATTCTTTGTTTTTTTCATATGGCTTCAACTGTCTACTGTCTTTTCATTTCAGCCTGATGGATGGCGTTTAGCATTTCTTGTAGAGTAAGTCCACTAGTATCAAACTCAGGTTTTGTGTGTCTGGAAATGACTTCATTTATCCTTCACTTTTAGACGATAGTTTTGGATATATAAAATTTTTGGTTGAAAGGTTTATTTTCCCCATCAGGAATTTAAATATGTCATTCCACTACCTTCTGGCTTTCATGTTTTCTAGTATAAAAAATCAGGTGTTAATCTTATTGATGCCCCATTGTATAAAATGAGTTACTTCTTTTTTGATGCTTTCAGGATTTTCTCTTTGTCTTTGGCCTTTGACAATTTAACTATAATGTGTCTCAGTGAGAATCTCTTTGAATTTTGGAGCTTATTAAGGTTGGAGCTTATTAAGGTTCCTGTACACACATGCACACATGCATACACACACATTTGCCATCCAATTTGGTAATTTTTAGCCATAATTTCTTCAAACATTTTTTCTCCTCCTTTCTTTCTATCTTCTTCTCCTGGTACTTCCATGATGTGTATGTTTCCCACAGGTATGTTAGGCTTTGCATATTTTTCTTTATTCTTTTTTTTTTCTACTATTCAGAATGGGTAAGTTCAAATGTCTTATCTTCATATTCACTAATTCTTTCTTCTGCCTGTTCATTAGCACTGAACCCTTCCAGTGAATTCTTTTCATCTATTGTACTTTTTACCTCCAGAATTTCTACTTGGTTCCTTTTTATTAATATAATTTGTATATCCGATTGGCATCCCCTATTTGTTCATTACTACATACATATATTTTGGGTAGCATATTTATAATAGCCAAAAGGTAAAAACAAGCAAAATATCCATTAATGAATGAATGGATAAACAAATTATAATACATATATACATGTAATATTATTAAGCAATAAAAGGAATAAATTGTTAACACATGTTACTATTTATAAGAACCTTCAAACCATTATTTGAATTGAGAAAAGCCAGACACAAAAGGTCATATTTTATAAGATTCCATTGCTATGAAATATCCAGAATAGGCAAATTCATACAGAAAGAGAATTAATCATTACCAGGGGATGTGAGGGAGGTGGGAAGGTGAAGTAATTACTTAATGGGTACACAATGTTCTGCTGAAGTGATGAAACAGTTTTTAAGCTAGAAAAAAACGGTGGTTGCATAACATCGTGAATATATCAAATGCTACTGAATTATACATTTTAAAGTGCTTAATTGTATTTGATACGACTTTCATCTCAATAAATAATTATATAAGGTCTGAAAAACACAATTACTTTGAACCTAAGAGACAAATGTAAAACCTGGAACCCCCAAATGACAGAATACATATTTCCTTCAGGTACATAACAGATATTTACTAAAACTGACAGTATGCTGGACCGTAAAGCAAGCCCACAGTGTAGTTTAGCTAAAAATCAATAAGAAAAATATTTTTTTAAATAGGCTTTGAAATAAATCTATTTACTTGTAAATAACTAAATAAACTAACCTCTAAATAAAATGTCATCTTATATGGGTGTCTCATATAACACCCACATTTGCATGTTGCAAATTCATGCTCAGAGAGGCTGAATAAGTGACTCTCCTACATCACATAAGTAGTAAGTGGTGGAGTCAGAATTTGACCCCAAGAGTGTGGTACTTAATCAGCGCATCACTGACTACACTGGCATGCATAAACTTAATTTTTTGGAGGATGACAGTAATAAAGGTGTGATGTTTATAATGCCCACATAAGTCTCTTAGTTTGCTCAGTGTCTGGGTCAGATCACTTAATTCAAGCCAACTGAGCTGTGTGTGTCATTGCTCTAAGGAGAACCAGATTAGGCTGTGGGTGGCTATTATGTAACGTACAAAACTGATAGCAAAAATAAAAAACCCATTTTGAAAGACATGCATTTTTCTGTTGGCCATACACAAAAGGAATTTTGGAGAATATTTCCAGTTATAAACTGGAGGTTTCATATCAATATTAGGAAATTTGTTGAAAGTGGAAATTCAGCAAGTCAAGGGTATCACAACAATATATAAGCAGGCAATTTCATTCGGAGGAGAGGCTATACTGATTCTGCAAGAGGAAGTCATGCCCAATGCTTAGAAATGTTTGGTGAAAAAAATATGTCTATAAATGAGGAAAACCCAGTGACCTAATTTGGACTTTTAAAAAGTATTTACTAAAATTATAACTAATTGTGAGTTTTTTAATAAAGTCACCAAGGTATTTGGGAAGAATTTTATCGTAGGTTTGGGACTAACAGAAAATAATATAAACCAACAATGAATAAATACTGCTTTCTAACAGTGCTCTCAACCATTTCCTGCTTCAACCATGATGCAGATAGCTCTAAAATCTCTATCGAATTCCAACTTAGCGGTATATTTCTGTTGATGTATTTGTATTTTTTGCATGCAAACCTTTCAGACATAATGTATGCAGTGAAAGTTCCTTTTTTCTACCCATATCATAACTTTTGCTCACCCCTTGATATTGGGTAAAGCACTAATATCTAAACTGTCTCCTTCAACATAAGAATGCCAGAGCAGTCCAGAAGATTTGCACTCTTGTCCTATCTGTATTCACTGATGAAATCCTGTCTATATGCTTCTTTTCCTCACCCCTCCCCCATTTTAACCATCTTACTTAAGATCCTCATGATCTTTTACCTAGTCTGCTCCAAAAGCTTTCTAATTGATATACTTTCACTAATCTCTTAAACTTAATTACATTTCCAAATGGATTCCAAAGTTATCACCCTTTAAAAAATATGATCACGTTACTCTACCATTCAAATTTCTATTAATTCCGCATTAGTAAGGATTAAGCCCAAGGCCAACTCAATCTATCCATATCTTCTTCTTCAGCCTCTTTTCAGGACAATCCTTTCCAGACTCTTCATGCTGCATTCACACTGAGTTTTTTTTTTTTTACCATTTGCAACATTCTCCATGACTCTTTATGTCCCAAGACCTTTATGCATTTACTCCTCCCATGTCTCCTACATGTGTCCCACCCCTCATTTCTGCTTCATAAATTTGCCTTCATATTTTAAGATCAGATCATCTCCTTTGTGAAGTCTTTGCTGGCATCTTCTGGGAGAATCTGTCATTTCCATGCCTATATTTCCTCAGCACTTTGTTCACTCCTAATCATAAAAAGGTAAAACCGAATTTATTTTGCTGATTTACCATCACGGTTCACTCCCTCACTTCTTCACATCCATTGGGTCTATGTTCAAATCCCCTCCTCTGAGAGGTCTTCTACAATCACTCTGTAGATCACAGCATTTTCATATCATTTCAGCACTTGTAATATTCAAGATATAGTTATTTTCATTTCTTACCCTTAGACTATAACTTCAAGAAAGCATAGATTTTTTTGTTTATCTCTGTATTCCAGCATTTAGAATGGTGTCTGCATTATAATAGACATTCAAAAGTTATCATTGAATTAATGAATTTGTGAATGTCTGCATGAACACTTTTTTTGGTATGTAGAACACTAAAGAACCATTAAAGTGATTCAAGAGGCTTTAATTTAAATTGCAAAAATAGAAAAAGAAAAGGAAATAAAGTGGTAATTAATAAGTCATCTAGTTAATTTTTTAGCTAGCAATGCCAACCAGTCCTTACTGTGACTTTAATTTTTAATTTGTTTAAATTATTCATAATAATAAATTAAATTTAATTAATTTAATAAAGCTCATAGGTTTCTTTTCAGCTTACCAGAAAGGAAAAAATTGAAATAGCATCATGACTTCTAGTCATCATTACTAGTTACTCAAAATATTTGAATCGAGGGCTATGGTATAAATGTGTAGAGGAAGAGAAAAAGATATCTGGTTAGGAAGCTTATACTTTGTTTAGACCTCATGAAGTAGAATCACCCGTATGATCCTCACCAAAACTGGCCTTCTAAGGATCTTACCCATGCATAAATTGGAGAAAATGCTATTCAAAATACATAAGCTACTTACATTTGCTACTCTTAAGGCAGTAGGCAAATACATTAAGAGGCACAAAAATATCCAATGACCTATTCGTGTTCTTGTGTTTGCATTCTACATATGTTATATCTCTACAAGATGTCTGTAAATTATAATTTCTGATTACCTTGTTATTTGTGTACATATGGACAACCCATCCAACATTGAGGCTTTATTATTTCTTAACTCTCTCAAATTTAATGACTCATTTTTAAGTCAATAAGCATTTATGTATTCCTATATGCAAAGCATTGTGTCAGGTACTTGGGATATACTAATAAACAAGACACTGTCACTTCATCAAGTAAAATGCTGAGTAGTGGGAAAATAACCACATTCACGAAAAATATAATGCAATACCAATGGTATGATAGAACTGAGCAAAGGATAAGCATGAAAGCACATAGGAAAAGTACATACTGATTCTTAGGATAGGATCAAGGGACATTATGAGAGGCAGTAGTATATAGGCAATAATAGATGGACAATGCCTGGTATATATATATACCACCGTTCTCTCAATCTCAGGAAGATGGTTAATCCAATGGAGCCCAGACTTGTCCTGACAAGTCATTAATTTAGTTCTGCAGGAAGGCATGCCCTATTTATCCACGTGATTATAGGTTATAAAATCTACTTGCCATCGTTCTGGTTTAAGTGGATATTTGTAGGACAGTAACACATGGTGGTCAAGAAAGCAGGGGCTTTCTTGTGGGCTCCAGGTATAGATAATGGTCCAAAATCAGTGCAGAGGCCAATATGAAAGAAAAAATATGGCACAGGAAATTCCATTCTGATTGGAACATAAAGTTAAAGAAAAAATACTGAGAAACGAAGCTAGAGAACTAAACTAAACAAGTTGATGAAGGGTATTGTAGGTGATATTAAGAAGTTTAGAATTGATTACGACGGCAATGAGGAGTGAACCAACTCTGGCGACCTTTCAGTTCTCACTCATTCTTGCCACACCAGCTGTTTGACCTCATATGCTCTTTGCTTCCTTTTCTCCCAGTGCTTAGCCACGCCTGTGACTCGGTCTTTATCTTGAATCTATGCCTCACTAGATTTAGTCCTTTCCTCACAGCCACATCATAGTGGTCTCATTTTAAATTGATGAGAAACAATTACATTTCTCAATCCTGTTTCTGATCTTTCTATATGCCTTATACTTAAAAACGACCTCTTTCTCTTCTATACTCATCAATTTCTTACGGTAGCTTATCAACTGCAGCATTTCCAGAGTCATGATCTCAACATTTAGCTTCAGGAAATTCTCCCCCTACTCATACATCAGGTCCATTTTCTACATTCTAGAATCTCACAGGCTAAAGTTTTTCCAAATGTTTTGCAACCAGATTTCAAGGGTTGACATGGTCCTAGCCTCTTATAACTAGTTTCCTCACCATTTTTATAGGTTCCCCTAACAGTTTTCTCTCTGTCTGGCAATCTGCCCCAAATCACTACAGCACAATTCTAGCATCGGTCTTTGCATCCTCAGGCCCTGTCCCACGTATACCCTCCCAGCTTCTGCTAATACATACATATTGACTAGGTTCTACAACTCCTTTGAAGTTCCTTTCTACCCTTAATAAGCACAGCACTTTCTAAGCCGAATAATGTTTTACTCTAACCTTAGTTTGGCAGCCACGCAGGGAGATGAGTGAGGGTAGATCCTGACTTGGAAGTACTGGTTTCCTTACAAAACAGAGTCCTCTGCATTTCCCCCAAGCAAGGTCAAAGAGAAAGCACCGATCTTTAATGGGAACTTGTGAGCATTTCTAAAGCACAAAGGGTTTGGGGAGATCTTGAAATTCAAGGTTTATGAGAGCAAATATTTAATTCCAATTCTCAGAGTCTTGGCATTCCCCCACCAGAGTTAGAAGACTTTCTAGGGCTGAGAATTCAACCTTCCATGGAGCTCTGCCACTGTTATGGTTAATTCTCAGGCTTGTTCCTCACCTTTTCTGCACCAAAGTTACAGCAGAGGAGTCCACTTATATGTGACTAAGCAGGCCTTCTGACTTTCATACTTCTCCTTCAGTTGCTAAATGGACACTGTCACTCTTTGTTGGCTATCTTCATTGACACTGGCCCTCAGACCTCTGATTCCATTATCCTTGTAGTTAGTGCTCCCTTCTATCTCTCAAAATCCTGAGATATTTCACCCACCAGAGAATCCCCATGCACTGTTAGGTCATCCAACTTCACCAGTCTTCAAAAACTGCACTGCTACAGCATGTGCTCTACCTATTTCCAGTGCTCCGGCTCCAAAATCTTGTTTAATGGTTTGCTTCCTTTAACTAGTCTTTGCACCAACTCTCTCAGGTTGCCTTCGCGGAGAAACAAACTCTGTGTTGGAGATTTGCACACAGATAATTTGGGGGTTAGAGGCAGTACCTGTAGGATGAACATTTCTGGAAGAGCAAAGAAAGTAGGATTTTCCTTTAGAACTATACTCTTTATTTAGTTGCAGAAACTACAAAGACATTGGCAAAAGAGAAACCAATAGAGAGGGGTGAAGAATTGGGAATGCTAATGCAATCCAGCACAGACCAGCATCCAGGGTTAGTTAAGAGAGTTGCTGAAAGAATGAAGGTCTCAAATGTACTAGATTTTAGAGAAATAGAGGATGATAACATTGGCTGTAGATCAGGGGTCCTCAAACTACAGCCCACGGGCCACATGAGGCCAGCTGAGGACAATACTGAGGACATTTATCCGGCCCACCGGGTGTTTTTGCTGCCGCTGCCTGTCCTGCTTAGCAGCCGACTTGTCCTGGGCCCACAGTGCACAAGTGTGGAATGTGTGCGGCACTCTCCAACGGCCCTCCAACGGTCTGAGGGACAGTGAACTGGCCAACTGTTTAAAAAGTTTGAGGACCCTTGCTCTAGACAATACATATCACATTTTTGTCTGTTTCCTTAATCCATTAACTGAATAAGCTAGAAGATTCCTACTATTGCTACTTTTAAATAGATCCCAGAGCAGGAGAATGCTCTCCAACAGGTTCAAGCATATAAGCTGCCTTACCACTCCAACCTTATGATTTAGTAGATACCAATCATGCTCAAAGTGTTGGCAGTGGGAAAAAAAAAGAAATTTCATGGAGACTGTGGCAAGCCTTAAAAGGAGAATCACAATGGACACTCCTGAGATTCTAGAGTAAAATCACAGCCTCCTTTGGTCATGAATGCTTTCCATGTAAGAAGCAGCATCTGGCCTTGAGTTGGACCTTTTTAAAGACAAATCATGAGACATCGTGAGTGACTTGAGCTGTCCATCAGGAATGAGATTAGAGGGTCAAAGGACAGATGTGGCGTTTTTTTTTCCTAGGAGACAGTGACAGCAGATTTCTATTTATTGCAGAGTTTATCATTTTTTAGTTGACTCCTTTATGCCAAATCATGAAGTTGTGTAAGGTATAAATGTGAGTTGAAAGGTAAGAATCACATTAAGTGGATACTGGCTAGTGTTGATCCTGGACGATTTCCTAGTAAGCTCTTTCTCACTCTTTCCTCACTGGGCTCTGCATCATGGGAAGGCAGATACTCACAGGTTTCATTCCTAGAACTCCACAGAATCTGGCCTCCAGCTAAATTCAGCCAAGGGGATATTGGTGAGCGGAAGGTAAAAAGAAGCCAAGTATGTGTCCTTACCCTCTGCCTGAAGTGTCTGTGGCAGCAGGTGCTTCTCCTTAGCAGCTCCTGCTCCTGCCCACACAGGAAGCATTTGCAGGTGATCCTGACCCCTCGGCTCTAACACCATGTCCTCTCTCAGATGCTTAGTAGTGGCTTCTGTTCCTAATCTCTAGACCAGGGGTCCTCAAACTTGTTAAACAGGAAGCCAGTTCACTGTCCCTCAGACTGTTGGAGGGCCGGACTATAGTTTAATAAAAACTATGAACAAATTCCTATGCACACTGCACATATCTTATTTTGAAGTAAAAAAAAAACAAATGGGCAAAAACACCTGCATAGTTTGAGGACGCCTGCTAGACCGACTTACCATTTCCTGTTTGCTTCTCAGCTCTTCCCTCACTTGTGTAATCCATTCATTACATAGCATTTCCTGTGTTGGAATAATTTAAGTGATTTCAGTTTTCCTGGAGAGACCTCTTATGGGTAAAATACCTACGGATACAATTTTTTGATACCCAAGAGTGACTTTCACACTGTAAGAAGAGAGGCCCTTTATTAGTTGGACTGAGTGTCAACATAACAGAAAAACCGATTAAATGTTACTGTACATGTAATAATTTCTTTTTCCAGAAATAAAAATTATTCCAGCCGGGCGCGGTGGCTCACGCCTGTAATCCTAGTACTCTGGGAGGCCGAGGTGGGCGGATTGCTCGAGGTCAGGAGTTCGAAATCAGCCTGAGCAAGAGCGAGACCCTATCTCTGCTATAAATAGAAAGAAATTAATTGGTCAACTAATATATATAGAAAAAATTAGCTGGGCATGGTGGTGCATGCCTGTAGTCCCAGCTACTCGGGGCTGAGGCAGAAGGATTGCTTGAGCCCAGGAGTTTGAGGGTGGTGTGAGCTAGGCTGACACCATGGCACTCTAGCCCGGGGAACAAAGTAAGACTCTTGTCTAATAAAAAAAAAAAAAGAGCGAGACCGTGTCCATACTATAAATAGAAAGGAATTGGCTGAACAACTAAAAATATATATAGAGAAAAAATTAGCCGGGCATGGTGTTGCATGCCTGTAGTCCCAGCGACTCGGGAGGCTGAGGCAGCAGGATTGCTTGAGCCCAGGAGTTTGAGGTTGCTGTGAGCTAGGCTGATGCCACAGCACTCACTCTAGCCTGGGCAACAAAGAGAGACTTTGTCTCAAAGAAAAAAAAAATTATTCCTAAAATCTTAGGCAGGGTATAAGAAAGAAAGGAGGCATTATGTGGTTATAACTGCAATGATTAAAGCAGAAAGTTAGAGAGAATATTACAGAAATGCAGATTGCTAACCGCAAAGGTAAAACTTCACTTAATTCAAAAACATTCATTTAATTAAAGCATTTCTGTTTTCTTTAGTTTATAATGATAGTCAATTTGATTATAAGGATTAAATGCCTCATTTTTTAACATGTAACATAGGCCAGCTAGCATACTGGCTAATATTTGAAATGTTATTCTAGATTGTATTAGCATTATATAATTTTTTTAAAAATGTATGTAAAACAGCAAGGTACATTACCACTATAGTGTATTACCTCATAAAGGAAGCACATTTTGTTGATCTTCAGATAAAGATACAGGAGTTGAAATATGTATACAATTTGATATTTTGTTTCTTTCTAGCTCAAATAGAGAAGAATTAAAGAAAGAGTATCTTTCTTGCCAAACATCATCCATTAACTGGGAGAACATTTATGCTATTCCACAATTCTACTGATCTCATTTTGAGATCAGTAAAGTTTTTGGATCTCTACACTTTTTTCTTACAGATTTTTTTACTATATGTATAAAAAAAAAAAACCCTTAATCCTTTATTTTTCATTAGAATCATGCAGATTGATAAAACATACTTACCTCCCCACTGACTGCATGAAGCGTCGTGATAATGGGAAATAGAGTACAATAGTCAGAGGAGGGGCCTTGCAAAGACTGGGCCCAGAGAGGAGGAGGAAGTTGCCTGCCGAGGTCAGAACCAATGGTACTCCTGGGAGAAAATGATTAGAGAGGCTAAAGGAGGTAATGGTAGAAAAGGTACTCAACAAGTAGCAATATTTCCCTATTATCAATAGAATTAATTGTACCCACTTACGTAAAATTAGTAGCTACAATAAGAATATTTGTTACTTTAAATGCATTCTGTTTACTTGGCTTTTAACATTGCATACTATTTTAGAATTTTATTTGCATGCTATTTTTATTGATTTATTTGAATTGCCACCTACTTCTGAAGGTGGAATTCCCTGCGGTTTAACAAAATGCATGAAAAGAGATCAGAGAAAGTCTAAAAAATATAAAGGGTAAAAGTAAAGAAAGTATCCCATTTCAAAATATTCTCACTTAGGAAAGTTATATATATATTGAGTTCAAAACTAACCTTTAAGCGTTCCACAAAAGGCTGTTGTCTTTTATCACTTTTAAATAGAGACTATGATAATGTGGTCTAGACGTATAGCTTCATGATGTTAAATTTTACAAAATAGTGAGAAATAGTTTATAAATCTCCTAGGCTTTCTTTTTCCTAAACGCTTTGTCTCAGCCATGCCTTAACCATATTGATTTTTCTAATTACAAAATTAACACACAGAGCTTCCAATTCTATATGGTTGATTGAATACTGTTTCTTAAACTTCACTACCTACTGAAAGTTTAAACTAATAAAAATCTTAAAAACATCAAGGTCGTGCCCAGGGAAAAGAACAGCAAATGAGATAGATCAACAAATATTTGGAAAATGAAAGTAAATGGAAGAGTGCTAACTGACTAAGTGCACCAGATGAAGCTGAAATGTATGTGCCTATTGAAGCAAAGAGTGAGGAGAAACAAGCCCATTTTCCCTGCAGAACACTGGAAAGTATCAAGTATATGCAAAGGCAGGCGCCATAAGGGCTTATAACAAGAAAATTGGCTAAGAGTTTATACCAGAAGCAGTTGGGCTTTGGGTTAGATCCTGATCACTTTGAAGGCATCCAGCCCTCCCAAGCATCAACCTCCACCCAGACAGCCCATTTTCACCCCCTATTCTTCAAGGACATGGAGCCAGAGGGTTTCAGGGCCAAGTGCAGAAGTCTCAAAGTAAGGGGCTGATTGGTAAACAAAAAAGGAAACTAGTGATTGAACTAGTCTTTGAGGTTTTCTAAACAACATTCTGATTTTGGACCTGTTCATCCCAGAGCAGAGTTTGTAGGGGAGTGGTGAGTTGGAAATGTGTAGGGTTCTGCAATGATTGGGGGAGCACTTGCTGGTATTTAATAAGTAAGAGTCTCTGTATAAAACTCCCTCACTATGGAGAATTATCCCCTATCCTTAAAGTCTCTTTGATAGCAAAGTAGACAATTATATAGGAAAAATGATTAAAAACTTCAGATGTGAAGACTTTATTTTACATATAAACACACAGATTTTGACACACACTGAATCTTTCAAGGATGCAATTGTGAATTGAAGCAAGGTGGTATATTGCTTGGTTTGGAGTTTAACCAAGAGTTTTTTTGCCATTTCATAAAAATCACATCACAAGAGCAATGGAACAATTCTTCTTCTGGGCACATACCCAAAGAAAATGAGATCACTACCTCGTAAAGGTATCTACACTCTCAAGTTCATCTCAGCATTATTCATAGTAGCTAATATATGAAAACAACCTAGGTGTCCGTGGACAGACAAATGGATAAAGAAACTGTGGTGTATGTTTATATAATATATACATACGCACAGTGGAAGATTATTCTGCCTTTGAAAAGGAGGCAATCCTGCCATTAGGGTCAGGGAAGGAATGAGAAGATGTGGGTCATAGGATACAAAGTAGCAGATATATAAGATGATCAAGTCCAGAGGTGTAATGTACACCATGAGGACTGTAGGTCATAAAATTATACTGAATATGGGATGGATGCCTGAGTGAGTAGATGTTAGCTGGTCTTGACACAAAAACAAAAAAAAAAATGGATAACTACAAGAGATGATGGATATGTTAATTTGCTTCACTAAAGGAATCTTTTTACTATCTGTATGTATCCCATAACATCATGTTGTACATCTTAAACACACACGATAAAATTTACTTTTTTAAAAGGAGCAATGCTGCTCATGGTATTTAAATTATCAATATTGCTCACCAATATACCTGTATCAGTCTGTATTTTTAGATGCATCTTCACAGAGATTGTATGTGTGTATCCAAGTATCTATTTCATGATGTCCGCAGTAAAGTATAAGGTAGCTATGCCTGAGGACTTACACATTGAAACACATATTATTTCATTCTGAATCACTTTTTGCTTATTTCTTTTTTTGCATCACAGTTATGGCTTGGCATTGTTATTGGTGAAATTATATGTGTCGATAGTTTAAGTTATACTATGATTTTCACTTCAAGATAATAAAGGAAGATTTATAAAAGACTTGCTTTTTTAAAAAATTGGGCATTACATTTAATGAGGTTGAGAACTGTTGCTCTAGGATGAACTCACTCCTTGAAAACTCTTTCCCCAAACACAGTGCCCAATCGCTATTTTATTCTTAAATGTGGACTGCCAGGCAACTGTTATCAGATATTTGAGTGAAACCTCTAACAAAAAAGAGAGACCAAAAAAAAAAAAAAAAAAAAAAAAAAACCAAACAAACAAAAAAGTGGGGGAAAAAACCTGGAGAAAAAAATAAAGCCATGCAACAAAAATGATAACTTTCTGAAAAGAATGTGTGCACGCACATAGGCATGTGTTTGTACAAACAACAGCAGTTCCTAAACTGTGTGGTCCAGAGACCCTAGGGAGTCCCTGAGGCCTTTTCAGGAAGTCTGCAAGGTCAAAACTATTTTCATAATAATACTAAGATATTCTTTTCCTTATTCGCTCTCATACTCTCATGAGTGCATAGAGGAATTTTACAGAGGCAACACAAGATGTGATAGCACAACAAATTGAATACAGGAGCAGCTGTGAGAATCTAGTTTTCTACTGTTAGGCCAGACATTAAAAAGATTTGCAAAAAATATGTATTTAAAAAGCTACTCTTCTCATGAAATTCTTTTTATTTTAGAAAATATAGTTACATTTTATAAATAATATTTATGTTAGCATACAATGGGTTTCTTATTGTCATTTTTTAAATGGATAAATAAATATTTTAAATACTACTCAGCTTCAACTTCTGATATATTAAATATAAATATGTATATATAACCTACATAAATAAATGCTCTTTGGGATCCTCAATAATTTTTAATATTTGTATTCTTGAGAATAAAAGGTCTGAGAACCCCTGATATATAGCATACAAAGCATATGTTATCTATATTATGTACACACATATATACATATGTATTAAAATAAATACATATGTGTACTCTATAAAATAAATATATATATTTAATATCCTAAGAAAGGCTATTGCAACCATGAAATAAAAACAGAATGTCATACTAGAGAAACAACCAGAGAAAAACTTGATTATTCCTTGTACATTCAAGATAGAGTAACTAAAAATTTTTTTAAAAAGAAGTCAAACTTGAAAACATAATTGGGCAAACTTTCCTACTGAAACAAAAAACAAACTGGTGGATTATATGAGGAGAGAGATAAGAAAATTAGAGAATAGGTTCAAAGATTCCAGTCTTTAGTAATGAAAATTTCAGAAAGAAAAAGAAAAGAAAATGCAAAGAGCAAGAATTCAAAGAAAAAAAATACATAAAATTCACAGAACTGAAGACACAAGTAGCCAGATTAAGTGCCAAACACAACAAATAAAAAAAAAAATCACCCATATGCATTATTATGCAGTCTCACACATTGAGAATAAAAAGATCCTAAATGTTCCAGAAAAAAAAATTATGAAAGATCAAAGTGAAAATGGCAACATTTGAAACTAGAAGGAAATGAAGAAATACTGTAACATTTTGAGTAAAGATTATTTCTTGCTGGAATTCTGTATTCAAACTATCAATCAAGTGTGTAGATAAAATGATAACATTTTCAGACAGGCAATACTGGCAAAATTTCACCTCCCATACATATTTCTAAGTTTTCTAGGAACAGGCCGTAAACCTAGAAACATGAAGATAATGAATTCAGAAGACAAGGGAAGCAACAGAGTAGTGTCACACTAAATTCTCAGGGTCCACAGTAGGCATGGGGAACAACCTGGCCAGAGAAAAAGGGGGCATGGAGCACCAGGTAAGCACCTCCAGGAACAATAATTAAGCCTGTGGACTTTCCTTGACCAGATACAAATTATAGTGAGAAGGTGAGGGTGTGGGAGGAATACTGCCATATATACAAAAACTAATCACATTTAGAAACGAAAAAAAATTATTAGCCCAAACAAGAAAAGGTTGAAATGAAAGAAAAAATAATCATAATACAGTACTCTAGACTTATCTGAACAATTTAATAAAAAGGAGTTTTGCCCTTTTGAGTCAATTTCAGTCAAAGTCTTGTGAACTTTCTGGACAATAGAAAGACAGCCAAGGTTTATAGACAGAAATAAGAACAGTTAGCTGGTGTGCCTGGAGACCTAGATTCAAATATGCATCAATTTATGTGTATGAATTTCAGAATATTTTAAGTGAAAGTGGAAAGGTATAATTTCATATTTATGAAATTAAAATAAAATTTCACATACTCTTTTATGGTATAATAATGATACTTCATACTTTTAATCAGACAATCTGAAGCACTTTATAAACATTAGCAAATTAAGTCTCACAATACCCCATGCAGTAGTTAAGAATAATCATTCATTATATACTCGATAGTTAAAATGAGACATCAAGAGATTAAGTGATTTATTTCAAGATCCTACTTTCCCTGAGTTGCAGAAAGAATAGATGGCTACAATTTTTTATATCTTTTGCTATAGCTCTTAACATTCTCTTGCCATTTGTGTCACTATAGATAATATGCTGTCTTCTCTAGTTGGTTTCATCATCTAGGTTGCAGGGTCACCTGGCCACCTTACTAGTTTGTGAAGTTTCTGTATTTCTCCATTGGTAGGATACCAGATAAACCCACTCCTTACCAATTTTCCTTTAGAGTAGTTTCTCAATTTCTTTCTTTCATTTTTTTTTTTTTTTTTGAGACAGAGTCTCACTTTGTTGCCCAGGGTAGAGTGAGTGCCGTGGCGTCAGCCTAGCTCACAGCAACCTCAAACTCCTGGGCTCAAGCAATCCTACTGCCTCAGCCTCCCGAGTAGCTGGGACTACAGGCATGTGCCACCATGCCCGGCCAATTTTTTCTATATATATTAGTTGGCCAATTAATTTCTTTCTATTTATAGTAGAGACGGGGTCTCACTCTTGCTCAGGCTGGTTTCGAACTCCTGACCTCGAGCAATCCGCCCGTCTCGGCCTCCCAAAGTGCTAGGATTACAGGCATGAACCACCGCGCCCGGCCCTCAATTTATTTCTTGATGTAAGTTTTCCCTGGTAAGATACTACCAGAATAACACCTGTATTTAACAGTTTATACTTTGAAAAATCCATCGGATATTAATTAACCAAATATTTATTAAGAGAGTTTATATCCCAAGCACTGCAGACTTGATTCCTAGAATTACAGGTCTTAATGTCTATGAGGAAAGAAAGACAATTTTAAAGAGCAATTATAGTAAAGTCAGCTAAGAGCTACTATGATGTAGCACACTACTAAACGACTACAAACATCACACCTAGATTAGAATTAACTTCAGATTAGCCTTCCTAAAAGAAATGACTTCAAAGCGGTGGTCTAAAGGATGAAGAAAAACTAGCCAAGCAAAGGCACATAAGAGAGCTCCAGATAGAAGGAAATACTCACGGAGCAGCCCAGAGATGAAGGAACCTGCTGTGTCCAGGAAGCTGAAAGATGCTCAAAACAACTGGAAACAGAATGAACAAGAGGAGACGTGGATAGAAAACAAGGCTGTAGAAATGGAGATAACAGCATGCTGAGCCATGTGAAGGAATTTAGACTTTTCTAAAAGCAATGGGAATCTCTGAATGATGTTGAGCAAGAAGTCAGGTTTGCATTAGGAAGTACCACTCTGGCTGCTGTGTGGGGACACTGGTTTAGAAACAGACGTACTGGAGGCAGTTAGGAGTACCCACCGTGGTCCAGGAGGAGACAATGGCAGCCTTCACTTCTGTGAAAGCAAAGTGACAATGGAGAAAAGGAAATATATTCAAGAGATATAAAGAAATCAAATCAAGAGTGATCGATTACATAGGAGAATGAATTAAAAAGAGAAAGCACAAGAAAATTTCCAACTTAACTGCCAACAGAATAAAAAACTACATAAGAAAAGAGAAGCTGCCACCTTTGACTACGAAACAAAAGTTAGTTTTGTGAAATTCAGAAAACAAGATGAAATTGAAATGCTAGACAAAGGCATGGAATATCAAAGGGGAGAATTGGAGCTAAAATATTTGAGGATTTTACATTATTTGGGAGGAGAATAGAGTGAGAATGAATGACTTTAGCTTAAATTTACATGCTTAAAATATAAAAGGAAGTATTAAAATAATAGAAACATAATGATTAATTTTCAAGCCATTGATATCTATTGAATCAAAATTGTTAATTTTTCTTACATTGTAAACAATCAGTGGAGCCTATACATTCTTTCCAAGCATACACATACATAGAACGTTCATGAAAATTGACCATCTGCTGTGTAAACTCAACAGAATACTCAGAATTAATTCAAAGGGATAGCATAGTAAGCTCACAGTTGAAGAAAGGATAGAGATTCAGATCAGAAATTCATAAAGTAAAAAAAGAACAGCCAAATAAACAAAAAACAATGAAGATGATCACCATAACTAAAAGATAGCCATGTGTGGTGATGAACACCTGTAGTCTCAGCTATTTGGGAGGCTGAGGTAGGAGGATCACTTGAGCTCAGGAGTTTGAGGCTGCAGTGAGCTAGCTAGGATCACACTACTACACTCTAGCCTGGGTGACAGAGGGAGATACTGTCTCTGTTAAAAAAAACAAACAAACAAACAAAAAAAACAACCTAAACCATCTAGGAAAATTTTTTAGAAAAAAGATGTCTCTAGTAAGACTACTTGAGACAAGTAGGGAAAAGTAATATTAACAGTAATTATGTATATATCTCTGCACTTTACATTATTTTAGGAAAGGTGATGACTCTTGAAATTCTTTTGTGATGTGTCTTTGAAGTTTTTCTCCAAGCTTCAGATGAGGTTAAGGAAAGTCTCTCTCTAGTGTTTATATTCTTGTCATAGGAAACATTAGCTCATCTTGCTTCTGAACCCAGAAGCCATAGTTCTGGGTTCAGAAAAAAAATAAAAATAGGGGAAAAAAAATAGGGTTATAAGGTGTAAATACAAGAGAACTATATTCTGCCACTGGCTTAGTCATAAGGGAGAAGTGAATTTCTAAAAACCCTGACTCAAAAGGTTCAAAAACCTTAGCAGTATCCCAGAACACAAAGTCAAGCCAGAGCATACTAGAATGTTGCTATTGCGTTACCCATTCTTGCACAAATGCCAATTACTTCTCTTCTCATAAAACACAGTGTAGAGGAAAGAATATAATCGTTCAGATGCCTGCAATGACTTTGCCTTAGTTTCTTTCACCTTATCCAAAGTTACAGGCAAAAACATTCAGTAATTGTATAGTACCCAGTTTTCTTTGCTTTTTTTAACTTCCCAACTTTCTACTCCTCTACTTCCAAGAATTTGTAACATATAGGCTGAGAGGGGAAAAAAAAATCCAACCAGTGTTAGCAAAGTGATTTTAGGGCAGGGATCACCAACCTTTTCTGTAAAGGACCAGTTTATAAATACTGTAGGCTTTGTGTGCCATACAGTCTTAATGGCAAGCACTCAACTCTGCCATTGTAGTGCAAAAGCAACTTTAGACAATATGTAGACAAATTGGTGTGGCTGTGTTCCAATAACATTTTGTTTACAAAAGCAGGTGGTAGGACAGATTTGGGCCAGAGGCACTAGTTTGTTGGCCCCTGTTTCAGACGAATCCAGAAAGTACTCTGGTTTTTAGAAAACAAAAATATCTTCTTCTTCCAAACTTCTGGGATCAAAATTTTCTTTATCGAAGACTAAAGTTTTATTCCAAAGTTGTGGATAATTTGTGAATTGCTAATATTCACAGGAAGGTGCAAGTGACTAATAACCAAGCTTTTCCTAAAGAAAAGGCCTTTATATTCGAGAAGAAGATAAATCACAGAGAAATATATTAATATCTCCAAAAGTTGGGGTATGGGACCTGTAAATGATGCAACATCATTCAGATCAGAGAGACTCAAGAGCAAAGAAGTCTGCTCAGCACATACGTTGGCCAAAACTCAGGTAAGTGATAAGTGAGTCAAGACTGGACACAGGATCTTATCAAAATAAAATCTAAGGGCCAAGTAATTTATAATCACTGATGCCTACCTTTTCAGCTTATCTACTTCTTACAAATTTTAAATCTTCACTGAGATGTCCAGCCTATGGGACATAAGTTGTCCCTGTGTATTACCATCTCTTGTCCCTACTTCCTTGCTTTCCCTGTTTGGATAACTGGATCTAACATGATAATCATTCATTTGCATATAACTTTATCTCCTTTACCCTCTTCTCCTTACATATGTTCAACTGGCTACTACACAATCTGAGTTAAACATAACTCCTAACCTATTATATTCTTTATCCAAGCTTCCAATTCTGCCAGGTCTCACTTTAAATTTCTGACTGCAAACCTCCAATGGGTGCCCACCCTACTCAGTAATCTCTGTATTCCATGGTCAGTTAATTCTTCTTTTGCTGAGATGCCTTTTCCTTTGCACTCAAACCTCTTGACACTCTACATTAGTTTTTCTATGGCTGTGTAACAAATTACCACAACCGTAGAGGCTTAAAACAACACACATTTATTATCTCACAGCTTTTGTAGTCCAAAGCCCAGGTGTGGCATGACTGAATTCTCTGCTCAGGATCTTACTGGGCTGCTATCAGGGTAGTGACCAGGGCTACAGTTCCCACCTGAGAATGGGGTTACCTTCCAAGCTCACTGGTGTTGGCAGAATTCATTTCCTTGCAGTTGTAGGATGGAGGTCAACATTTTAGTCCTGTGAGTCAGCCAGGGGCCACTCTCACCTCCTAGAGGCCACTCTGGTTCCTTACCACGTGGCTGTCATAGGCAGTTTACAGCGTGAATGTTTGTTTTCTTTGAGGTCAGCCAGAATACATTCCTCTGATTTCCTCTTCTGTGATCAAATTGGAAAACAATTCTGTGTTTTAAGGGTTAACTACATTGGGTCAGGTCCACTGAGGATAATCTCCCTTTTTCTATATAGCATAACATAGTCACAGAAGTCGTGTCTCTTCGTATCACAGGTTCTACTCATGCTCGAAGAAGAGAGAATTATTCAAAGGTAAACATCACTGAGGATCATCTTAGGACTCTGTCTACTACATACCTCTTCCTCACTCTCAGCCTGACAACTTTACTTCTTGATTCACTAATAAAAAAATAAACATTCAGATAAAAACATGACCCTTTCATTGGCAAGTCTACCAACCTACCTTAATCAAATCCCTTCAATATTTTGCCCTAAGACCTGCTATGGATGAATTGCCCATTCTCCTATCTAAGGGCAATCTCCTCTTTTGTTCATTAGATCTTATCCCAACTCACATACGCAAAGTCTTTGTTATTCTCATTATCCCAGTTTTATCCTGTGCCATCTGTTTTATTCCTTCTTGAGCTAGCTGATTCCTATTCACATAAAAACAATTTATGATAGAAGCCATCTAAAAACAAAAAGTCTCTCTTGACTCACATTCCCTTCCAACCGTTGAGCCCATTTTTCCACTGCCTTTTAAGGCAAAAATTAGTAATCTAAGCAGGTCATCTCAATTTGTTCACTGATCATTCTCTCTGGAACTTACTCAAATTAGGCTTTTCTTCCCACCCTCTTAATGAAGGCATAAACAAAATCCTTTTGCCAGATGCAATGGTCATTTCTCAGTCCTTATCTTACATGAACTATATTTTAATCCATTTTGTGTTGCTATGAAGGAACACCTGAGGCTGGGTGATTTATAAAGAAAACAGGTTTCTTTGGCTCACAGTTCTGCAGGCTGTACAGGAAGCATGGTGCCAGCCAGCATCTGCTTCTGGTGAGGGCCTCAGGAAGCTCCCACTCATGGTGGAAGGTGAATGGGAGCAGGCATCATATGGCAAGAGGAAGGAAGCCAGGGAGAGAGAAAGTGAGAGAGTAGGTGCCAGGCTTCTTAAACAACCAGTTCTACAGGAACTAAGAGTGAGTACTCAAATATTACCTCAAGGACAGCATGAAGCCACTGAGGAGAGATCCAACCCTGTGACCCAAACACACCCCATCTGGCTCCGCCTCCAACATTGGGATCACATTTTAACATGAGGTTTAGAGGGACAAATATTCAAGCCATAACAGATTCCCCATAGCATTTGTCACAGCTGATCTCTTACCTATTCTTGAAACACTTCCATCTCCTGGGTGTTCGGACCCCACTTGTACTGGTTTTCCTCAATGCAGTTCCTTCAATTTCCTTTGTGATCCTTGCTTCTTTTCCAGACCTCTAAATAGTATAGTACTCCCAGTGTATCATTTATATATTGCTACAATAATGCTCACTGAACACTACTCTAAAACTCAGGGTAAATCAGCAATAAACACACCTCACTTACCTGTGGGAGTTAGTTAGCCTCTGAGACTGTGCTCAGAGCTGGGCTCACTCATGCACCTGTGGGTTGACCCTGTATCTACTATCTCTCTTTTGGGATCAGAGGGGGCTAGGCTGGGCATATCTTCTCCTGGTAAGGGTAGAGTGCAAATGGCACAAACATAAATGTACAAGTACTTTCTCAAGCCTCTGCTTACATCACATTTGCTGGCATTCCATTAGTCAAAGCAAGTTGCAGGGCTGAGCCCAGAGTCAGGGTGGGAGAACCCCACAATATACATGGCAAAGACCATGGGTAGAAGAAATGGTGAGATTCTGAGACCTTTAATTCAAATCAATCAGTTACATCAGGGCCCTTTCTTCATGCCTCTTTTTCTTCTTTGTCTATACTAACCACTTAGGTGATCCCATCTAATTGCATCATTTCAAATGTCAACTCTATTGTTGACTTCCAATGTCAATTTAAATCTCCAAACCTGAGCTCCATCCTGAGTTCCAGATGAACTTATCCAATACTTACTTGACATCTCTCTCTACTTGGATGTCTAATAATCTCATATATAATACTGTACCTCCAAAAATACACACCTGATTTTTCTGTCTGAACTTGCCCCTACTTCATTGTTCTCCATCTCTGTACATGGTATCATCTTTAACTACTTGCTCAGGCTAAAAACACTGACATCATTTTTTACTTCCCCCTCTTATATATTTATGAGCGATCTATCAATAAATTCTTTTGGCTTCACTTTCAAAATATATTCCTTATCTTATCACTTCTTACTAGTCCCACCAACACCACCTAGCCTAAGTACTTTCTTCTCTCATCTAATGAGAATTACTTCTATTCAAGCTGCTTCTACTCTTGCCCTGCTATAGGCTTTGTCCACATATCAATCAATATGATGTTTTTAAAACATAAAATATATAAAATCATCAAATGGTAACCTTTCATTCACACCCAAAATAAATGGAAAATTACAGAAGGGCTTATAAAACCCTTCACAATCTGGCCTTGGCCCAGTTTTCCAATATTATGTATGATCCTTCTTATGCTTACTAATGCTATTTTACTTACAATGATAACCTTACTGATTTTCTAAACCAATAAAAATACTCTAATGTTATGGTCTTTGCAGTTCTTCCAAGAGAGCTCTTCCTTGAGATCCATACATGATTTTGTCCTTGCTTTCATTGAGATGTCTCTTCAAATGCCATCTCTCCAGAGAAACCTCCCTTATTTGTGCCATCTATATGAAAAACCCCATTATTTTCTACCTTTTATTTTGCTTTGTATTTATCTACAGTACTACATTGACTAACATCATGTTACTTACTCACTTGTTTAATGTCTATATCCCACACTAGAATGAAGGTTTCACTTCTATTTTATTCACTGCTATATTCCCTACAAAAAGAATAATGTTCAACATAAGAGAGTACTCAAAACATATTTATTGAATTTTGAACGCTAAATAATTTAGATAACAGTGAACTAATAATCCTTTTTAATCTGCAGGGCATCCCTGCAACCTTTCTAAAACCTCTTATTTACACTATTGATCCTGTTGGTTGTAACAATAATGTGTAATTATTAAAGATTAATTATAAACAATAATATAATTAAAGGATAATGTACTCATAAACATTCTACTATAAACATATTTTATATACTTCTCATTTTTCCCAGAAATGAAATTGCTGGGTTATAGAATATGTGCATGCTCATCTTTGGGATAATGCCAAATTATTTTCCAGTGATCAACAAAAGAATGGATAAATGACATTTATCCATTCACAGGAATATTATTCAATGTGAGAATGAATGCATTAATGCTATCTGCAGCAATTTAAATGAGTCTTAGGAAAGTTATGTTAGGTCAAAGAAAGGTAATCTCTCTCTCAAAAACTACATACAGTATTTAATTATACTAAGTTTATATATTTAATGAAACTAAACAATCCATTTTAGTGGTACATACATACGTGATAAAAGAATGAGTATAAAACCCAGGGCAGTGTTTAACTAGTTGGGCTGGGGCAGAAAGCAGTGGAATGGAGTGAGTGGTGCACAGGTAACTTCAAACGTAGTGGTCATTTTAGCTCTTACACTGTGTGATAGATTTATGAAGGCCCCTTTTATTCTCTGCTTTATCACATATATAGGTTATACACATTATTTTGTCTGTATAAAATATAACATAATATTTTTAAATATGTAATTTATAGTTATTGAGCATGAATTCTGCTAATCCATCCACATTTCTGTTTGTCATTAGTTTTCAAACCAATATATTAATTGAAAAATTAATAATAAAAAGCAAATGAAAAAATCAAAGTGAAGGCAAAACACCAGCCATGGGAATACACCCTTATCTAACTATGCCTCACTTTTCTAAGCCAAACTTCCACAAAAATTTTGATAATATTAGGTACAAAATCATTGCAGTGTAGAAAACAGGAGGATTTATATGTAGAATTATAAAAATATGAGGTATAGATAGAAGAAGAAAATCCTTGACAAAAGTCATTGAAGAACAAAATGTTCATCTGCTCATCTGTTTTCTTCTTCACTGAGAACAAAGTGGAAGGGAGAGATACTATGTCTTTAAATATCATTTTGAAATATTTGCTATATATGACCAATAATTAATTG